>NC_084771.1:2322914-7322914 GCF_028858725.1 Colius striatus | reverse complement strand
CTGTCCAGAGGGCTCAGGAAGCAAAGAACAACATACATGTTTCACCACAAGTGCAATTACACTGGGGTTAAGTTTGGCACTTCAATAGTCAAAACATCTTTCAAATGTCTCCTCAGGCTGGAAAACCCCCTCCAATAGCCACAGAACAGGGGAAGCGTAACCCAATCTGCTGCTCCAGATTATTCAGTGTTCAACCATGTAATTGAGATTAATCACTTCTTCCTGTGATGCCCAGAAGTACCTTTCATGTCTGGAGCACTCTTCCCTGTTCTGAGAGACTTGAACTTTGATACTTGCAGGGCGATGGAAATGGAGGGGGAGAGAGTGAGGTGGGGATCCATCAGCTGGGCAGGGACCAGGCACCAGCACATGCTCCAGCAGAGCAGGCTCTTGCCAAGCATCCCACGCTGGTCTGCAAGGTGAGAGGCTGCTCGTGCAGGAGCCTCGAGGAAATAGCTTCTCTGCCTCCATCCCATCATGTTGTGCCTCTTCATCCCAACGGTTCCTGTCATGACAGAGAGGAATTGTTGATCTGTCTGATTGGCAAATCCATCTCACATGAGCTTTCCAGGTTCTGAAAGAGCATCAAGATGGGCATGAACCATCTCTGCCTACTCCCACGAAGGGGAAAGCACAACTGAGCACATTCTGCTTCCAGCAGGCAGTTCTGAGAAGGTGAGGAACCCTCTCAGATGCCGGGGTTAAATAAGGCCACTTCCATGAGCAGTGTGAGCAAAGCACTGGGCTGCAAACATGGAGCTTTTCTCCTGTAATTCTTCAGGATTTGGTACTATTGACATGCAAGAGCTCAGAAAGTTGCAATGTTTTCCCAGCCTGGAAGAGGTTGGAAGCTCCCTTTGGTCTTCAAGAGAAACACATTCATGACCTTGCTTGCTTTATCCTTCATGTCAGCATCAGTTGGGCTGACAAGTTTGAAGCATGTCTAGTAAGAGGAGCAGAAAAGAAAGATGCCCAGCACCAGGCAGGGCTGGTTCAGAACATGTCAACCACACAGGCGGTGTCAGCGAGGGTTGTGCATGTCCCGGGACACAGGACTGGCAAAGGCAGCATTGCCAGGGCTAGGAGCTGAGCTGTGACAGTGAGAGGAGCCTGGGTGCTGTGCAAGAAGGAGGCGCTGGGCTGTGCAGACGACTGCCGGCACAGACATGCATGCAAGCTTTGCTTTTCCATTTTAACCTAAAGGCCTTAAAATATTGTGTTCCAGCTGAAAACTAATAAAAGCTGTCGTGTCCTGTATCACAGCAAACATCTGCCAGCGGTATGGCTCCCAGGGGGATAAAAGCTCCAACAGGAGTTCAAGGTCTTTTTAGGGGCTTGCTGAAAGAGAGCAGAGGGAGAAGCAGGAGTGCGTGAGGCAGGACTTCGCCTCTGAGCTGAGGTGCTCCCCAGCTCCTCTTGGCCAACCACATAGGAAGAGCAGCTCCGGGTGAAGATGGATCCGACCCCAGAGAGACTGTCCAAAGGTCAGCAGCATCCCAACTGCAGGAGATGTGTGACACCCACTGCCTGGGTAACTTGAGAAGGAGTTAGCTAAGCTGTTGTAAGACACAGATTTAACAGCATTTCTTCTCCTGCATTAGGTAGGCCATGGTATGTTTATTGGTTCTGCTCTCAGGACGGGATAAGCTTGCACATTACCCGAGCTTGCACAGAGCCTCAGAGCCTCTTCTTGGCACCAACAGCGCTCAGTCTTTCATGCGTTTTAAAGTTGAGCATCCACGTGTTTATACGAGCAGAGCCTCAGCAGACAGCACCGTAAATGATGTGAGGGGGAGGCACCCGGAGCCCTGCCTCTGCATCTCATACACACGTGAAGGTATTCATCAATCCAGTCAGCAAAGCGCTGCCCGATGCTCTGCCCAGGCTCACTGCCCTCCACAGGGAGTTTGCAGGGCCACGGCAGAGCGTGCAGCGCAGCGGGGGGCTGTGAGAGGGGGGCTGGAGGTCAGGCAGGAGGCTGTGCCAGAGTGAGTTGGGATGCTGCAGCCCACGGCAGTGGCTCTGAGGCTCTGCCCCGCTCCCGAAGGAACACAGCCACAAGACTTGCCGCCAGCACAGCTCGGAGGACACAGCTCCCAATGGAGTGTTGGGCAGAAGCTGCCACGGAGAATAATACACAGTGCCAGGAGAAGAAGGGAAACCCAAACAAAAGCAGTGTGTGGCAGCACGGCAACTGTGTGTGAAGGAAATGAGTAAAGACCCTACAGGACTCACTAATGGCTTCCACCGCGTGCCTCTGTCTCTTACGAGGTCTTCACTGTGCTAGTTTGGACACATCCCATATCCCACAGACCCTCATTATCCTACTTGTGTTCACCACAGTCCTCCATAAATATTTTATGAGCATCCTCTTTGCAAGCTTTTCATTTGGATTTGCCCAGTGAAGCCGTCTGCATGGAAAGGAGAAGAGAGGAGAGGGGAAATGAATAACGAGAATGATCACGGAAGAGAGTAGGGGGAGCAGAGGGGATGGCAGGGAAGAGAAGCCTCGATCTTTCCTCGATAACTAGGTTGTTGTGCCTCTGCTGTTGTCTGATAATGGGAGAGCAGCTGTGTCTGTTAACCAGGGTCCTTGCAGAGGGCTTGTTTTCAGGACTGCTGCTCAGCTGGCCCTCACATCACCCAGGGGACAAACCCCAGCCATGCCACATTGTCCCAGAGCAGGGGAAGAGGAGAGCAAGGGGGGGAAACACAGCCCAACATTTTCTCTCCTGCCTCCCAGAGACACATCCACCTGTCATGCTGCACAGGGCTGGGAGGTTCTCTGACAGGAGCTGCTTCACAGACCCAGTATTTAAGCACCCTGAATACTGCTCATGCCAGCCCAAGAGTCATCCCCACCAAGCAGCCCTTCAGGCACATAGTCCCCAGGATGTGCTCTGCACACAGCATCCTCTGCAGGGGCTCCTGGGCCTTCCCTGGATCAATGTGCAGGGAGAAAATCCCTCGCCAGTACAACCTGCTCCCGAGCCTGGCTTGGGCACACGTGCTATGGCCCCAGTTTGCTTCCAGGAGCTGCCCTCACCCCTGTCCCTCCCGTTGCTGCAGCCTCGGCCACGGGCTTTCTATGCTGGGGTTTTTGAGGTACAGTCCAGGCTGTTTCCAACACTGTCGCTGCTGAGGGAGAGCCTCCTGCAGCATGCCTATCCCTCTGCTTCACGAGCTCCAAGCCAGGCCTGGCTGGGAAGCAAAAATTCCATTTAGAGGGGAAAAAAAAAAACAACACCCAAAACAACCAAACCCTGAGGTTTGGAAATTGGTTTTCATCATGATTTCGAAGAGTGAGTGAACCGTTGATGACTATAAGCCAGAAAGGGAGCTGCTGGCACTGCTCTCCCCAGTGGCTCCTGGCCACGCACACTGCCATGGGCTACGAGCCCTGTGACCACTCCTGCTTCCTGGGCAGATGCAGGACGTGGGGCAGATCTCAAATCATTCCTGGGCTCTCTCCAGAGAGCTTCTGTTATGGACCCCATAAATCTTCTCAGCTAAGTGCTGTCCAAAGTGATAACATTCCCGTCCCGCCGGGGAAGCTGTATTGCAAATTCCTCATCAGCCAAAGTGTTTCCCAGAAAAGGGAGAGCTGGGGCTGGAGCTGGGGGGGGCGAGGGGGACTGGGGGAGCTGGAGCTGCCCCATCAGACCAAACTGGTGGTTCTATGCAGCTGCAAGAGCAAGAGGGGCTTGAGGTTCACTGCGGCCCCTCTGTAAATGAAAGATGCCTCTAGTACAGGAGGGAAATGCACTAAGTGCCTTCCAGCAACAGTGTTACCCAGGGCCCTTCACCGACTCCATTTCCCTCCTGTGGCCATGGAGCCCACACACCCTTAGAGGGTTTCTAAGGAGACATTCATTTCCCAGTACAAGATGCTTTTCTGGGGTAGGCATTTAACGAACGAGGATTTAATTCCTTTCCTTTGCAGGAATACAGAGCTTGCCGGCAGGGATTTTTTCCTGCTGAGGTACATTCCTAAATAAATAAATAAAGCAGTTAAATAATTTCCTGTCTAATTGGTAAAAGGATGAAACAAGTGACCTAATCAGCCTTTTCTGTCTCTAATTTCTGCCTAACTCTGACGTTACTTGCCCCAGCTTGATAGCACAGCAAGCCCAGTGTGTGTGGTAGAGTTACTCACGTTTGTGCTGGAGCAGCCATGGGAAGCACCTGGCTCGGAGGCTCTGAGCTTTCTTCGGCTCACTTTAATTCTGTCTGAGCTCACCTGGAGCTGCATAGGCCATAAAGCTTTCTGTGCATCCCTGTTGTGTGTAGCTGTCAGGAAGAAGACCAGCCCAGGGTTATTGTAAAGATGCCCACACCAAGCTAAAGGAGTACTGCACTACCCAAAAGGAACCTTGTCTCCCGTGCCCGTTGGCTAGGGGGGCTGCCAAAGCACGTGGTCAGCATCCCATCCTGGCTGGCACAGGCAAAGCACTCCAAGGTTTCTTTGTTACTGAGACAGATAAAAAATGACTAACATCCTCGGAAGGGCCAGGCTGGTCCCACCGCCTGCTCTGTCTCAGCAAGCAGATGCAGAACCAGAATTAGACTCATCCCTGCTAGGGAGTGATTTGCTGTTTCACACCTGGCTCTGCTGACATGGAGCTGTGCTGGACCCTCTTCCTTGTGCCATCACCCCCATGACCACTGAAGGGCTGCACCTTTGCTGCTCACTTTTTGCAACTTAAAATTATCTCTCAGTGCCATAGAAAGATGGTCTCATCCTTCCCATAGATGAGTTTCTCACTCTTCTGCCTCTCTCTGTTGGATTGTTTCCCTGAAATTTATCACCTGTTTTCCTTTCCTCAATCCCATCTTCCTAATTACACATTCTTCTACCTTTCTAAATCATCCTCCTCCCTTCTGCTTGCTGACACTCTTTAAACTAACTGAAGGTCAATGGCATGACACTTCTCCTTTGCTTTTCTGCCTCCACCCCAACACACAGAGGCTGCAGCTTTCAGAGCTTTCCCATGGTGAGTTCACCACTATAAAACTGATTTTTACCCCCTGGTTCCATGGCTGGTCCTCCCAGCACCCATCTCACAGGCAGATATGAAAAAAAACCCCCATGAGACAAATTGCTTGTGCCCACAGAGCAGAAGTTTCCCAGCAAGGAGGCCAATAGGCACACTGAGATGGCTGCAGACCATCCCCATGGATGAGAACATGTGCCAGACCATGCTGATGGTCATCCCCTTCCTCTCCTCACACAATGCTTCTTGGGTTCTCTGCTCTTCCTCTACCCATTCTCTCTCCCTCATGCTCAACAGTCAAATTCTTCTGCATGGGTTTGGTTTTGGCAGGGTGTGCCCAGGGTGCTGGTTGAGGGCAGGCAGGTCTGGCTCTCAGGGGAGGGCAGGCAGCCAGGGCTCGGGGCTGGGGCAGGGCACATGCCCCGCTGGCTGCCTGTACCGGCTGCCTCACAGCTCCCACTCAAATCCATCAAGTTAATCCAGTTTGGACATTGCTAACTTCTGCATCCTCCCTCCACCACAGCCTTTCCCTCTCTCCGTGCCTCGTGCTGTGACTCCCCCAGACGCTGCCTTATCTGCATGCCATTTGTTATTCATCCTGCATACACAGTCTGTTTGTTGCCACACGAGACAGGAAAGAAAAGTCAGTTCTGGCCCCAGGGGACCCTCTCCTCTGAAAGGAGAGGTGCACTGTGGCAAGAGATGGTGGGGACTCAGGAGCAGATGTACCAGGGGACTTTCTAAACATGTTTTACAATACCAGTTCATTTTCAATGGAGTCCACGGATGGAATGAGACTGAGAAGCAGTGGCATGAGCCAGTGGGTGCAGAGGAGGAGGTCTTCACAGGAAAGCTATCAGTTGGCTGTGCCATGCTCATGGCGCACAGAGAGACTCTTCTCTGATCCACACCAGAGACTAAAGGTTGTACTGTTTGTTCTTTACCAATGGCATAGCAAGGCCAACACAAGAAGCTGCTGTGACATATTCCCTGCCAGGGAGTTTCCCAATCTCAACCCATAACGTGCTCCTTTGTGCACAGGTCCATGCAAGGCCGTGGGTGCTGGAGCTGTTGGGGGGAGACCTGCTGAGCAGCTGCTGCCCAGGGCTTCAGAGGGGAGGATCAGGTTTTCCCTCACAGTAGGAACTCACTAGACATCCTACTGCGTGACTGCACTGGCAAGGCAGCTGAGGGCTCTGGGAATAGCTGAGCCAGGGGCACATCTCAGGGCTGATGTGCAGCCCCCAGCTTCAAACGCTGCATCCCTAATGCACCAGCATGAGATACTGGGGCAGGAGTCACACAGGGTACCTTGGGTCCTGGATTTCTTCTTGGCCTGAATACCAAGCTCCCCCAGCACCTTTCCTGCAACTGCTACTCCTGCCCTGTGGCTGCAGGGATCTGTGGGCACACAGGGATGTTTGGCTTCAGAGGTAGGAGAGAGCTGCTGCTGCAGCAGAGGATCAGGGGGGATCACTCCATCACCCCACGGTCTGCACAGGGATTTCTCCCCAGACTCCCTACGTGCCTTTTCTCAGCAGTGCTCTTTTCCTGGTGCCGACACAGCCCCTCAGAGGAACCATCCCTTGCCCGAGGTGGGACATGGGCTCACAGTCCTGCCGCATCCCCGTGCGCCGAGCAGAGGCTGGAGGAGCTCCCTGCGGCTGCCGACCTGCTCATGGGCTCGTGTCTCTCACCAAGATGAATTTCAGAGGAGGGACCATTCATCACGTGTTATACCTATATTTATTTTGGTTCGGCCTTTAAGCATTTTTGCTTTTGACAACTTGCTTTGCGCTGGGGAGAGGTGAGTGGGGGGATGAAAGTGCGGGGCCGGGCCAAGGGACCCATCCATCACACCGCTCAGCACCACGGCTGCCTCATAAGGTGCGGGGGGAAGAGAAAGGACGGGCTGTTCCTGCCAGGAGCGAAGGTGAACAGACCCACCACCTCCTGCTTAGTGCTTCCATCCCACTTAATATTTCCTCTGAGGGGCAATGGCTTAGGGTAGCTTCTAGTATTCTCCTTAATAGGAGAAACTTAAGACTGAAGACGACTGCAAACTGGAAATCAAATTCCCTGAGAATAGGGCAGGCCACAGAGACAAAACAAGTTGCTGCTGCTGCTTTTCCCTGAGAAGTTCACATTTTTTCAGCAAAAAAACCCGAAAAGCAAAGCAAACAAGTTTTGAGGCTTTTGTTTGCTGAGGTTTTGTTACAGCTTTTGTGTGCATGTGTGTGTGTGTGTGTGCACGTGGAATCTCTTGCTCCAGCTTTTGTTCCCAAGGGAAGCCAAAGTAGGGAAATAAAACCTAAAGTGTTTTTTTTATCATTGCTGTTCAGGAACTAAACAATTTCAGCTATGTGAGGATCCTTACAGGAGAAGGTAATTGAGATCACAGAGGCCTTTTCACTGCACAGGCATTTAGATGAATATTTGTTGATCCACCAATTTTAAGTACCATCTTTTAAATTATATTCTTTTTCTCTATGGCAAAAGAGTTTCCCCCAAGGGAGGGTTTTATGGTTCCCCTTCCCTTCTGCCCAGCCTTGCCTCCCATGACCAGGGATGTGCTAAACCCATGTGACTGGGGTTCAGCCTGTGCCGCAGCCCCACATCAGGAAGGATGCATCAAAGGCACCCATTAAAGTGGCATTGTGTGGCGCGTGATCCCGCTGCCAGAGGAGAGGAGAAGAAAGCAGGCTTGGCCAAAAAGTGTAAATAAACAACAACATACGCTTGGTGGGACCAGGCAGGGAAACCTCTAATCAGCTTCCACTTAACAAATTGCCTAACGAATGCTATGAGCTCATGCCTCAGAGACACGGTACCCAGCCCAGCCCCTCAAGGCTGACTGAGGCACTAGTAAAACCACAAACAGGCCTGAAAGCCTTCGCACATGCTGTTGGCATCACACACCAGGGCAGCCAAAACCCAGCCTGTCAGGCTGTGCCACGCTGGGACCCCATGGGCGCCCACCCTGGCACCGCTCGCTCCCACGCCGCTGCTCGATTTCTGGCCATATTCATCCCCATCCAGAAGTGAACCTGACTGAAAATTGATCCATGGGGACTAATTTTCCCCCATGCTCAGGGGCTGGCTCACCCCACTGTGCTGAGCTCAGAGGGATGAGAGCCAGGGTCCTCACAGTGGGAGGAGGGGACAGAAGCAGCACCCTAATCCTTCCACACCACCTCACACTCGGGACCTTTTTTGATGTCTCCTGCTTATCCCCAGGACCAGAGCCACAGACGGGGCCACAGGACGCAGAGAGAGATAAGGCTCTTCTCACGTTACCCCAAGCAGCCTTTCTGCCACTCGATAGCATTAATTATGACTTATTCTAATATAAAAGAAACCCTTCAGAAAGTTTGCCCCTGCTTTGCCTCTATCCCCACGTCCATTACAGGGACCCCCCCCCCACTCCCCCTCACTCCTCCCAGCTCCCCTTCTTTAAGCCCACGGGACTTCCCAGTTTTCAGCAATATGAGATACAGGAGTTTCTTTGAAAACGCTGCACGCTGGCAACTTTCCCACCTAAGTTTCAAATCTCACTGGATAATATTCTCCATATTCCTTTATGGAAACCAGAAATTCAGGCTTTTCTGTGCTCGACACAGTGTTGCTCACCAACTTGCAGCATCCGTGGGCTCAAAAAGGAGTCCGGTGCCAGTGACTTCAGCAGCAGGCACAGTCCTGGGCAGCAGCGGTGGAATTAAGATGTGCACTGCAACCATCCTGACAAGCACTGTGCTTCCCAAAAGTGCAGTTGCAGGTCAACCGAGACAGCAGTGATATTGTACCCCGAAAAGAAAAGAAGCACAGATAAAATCAGCAAGGTTGAAACATGTTGTTGCGATGGTTTTCCAGGAAAGCTTTCTGAACCTTTTGCTTTGCTCTGAAACAGTGTTTTCAGGCAAAATTTGCCTATATTTAATTCAAACCCACTTAAGAAGCTCAAAAAAAAAACCCCGGAAAGCTTGCGAAAGCAAAAGGACTGTTTGTTTTCCGATGGAGCAAAACATTTTGGTTGACTTGAAACAGGTTTTGGAGGGGAGATTTTTTGGTTTTCGTTTTGATGAGTGCAAGCTCGGGTTTTCTTGTCAATGTCTCCAAAGTTTCCTATTACCCCTGTGGAAAGATGGGCTGCCGAGGGCTGTTAAAGCCACATGCCTCAGCACTGGGATGGTTATTAAAATCATATAGTCCCTAGAATGGCCTCGTGCCTGCAAATAATCAGAGGAGTTCTACAGCTCTCAGGAATTTGCAGCCTAAGAAATAGGGGATTATCCTGCAAGGGCATGGTGCTGGGAAGGGCTCCGCTGGGCAGAGGGGAGCACTCTGGGGTTCTCCCCTTCTGGGGTCCCTGCAGAGGGGAATTCTTGGAAATCTCTGTCACAAATGTGGGGAAAACAGGTTTTTCTCCTGGGATATCAGTCCAGAAAAATCTCATCTAACCTGGTGCTGTTGGCTGCACCCATGAGCATCTCCATGAAGACGCGTGAACACGGCACCTCCACCCTGCAAGTTGGGGCGAGCAAGGGGCCACTCCTATTCCCACATCATTTCCAAATGGGCCACACATGCACACAGAGGGGTAACTGGTTCTGATGCTCTCCGGCATGGCAGGCAGAGCAGCTGGCCCAGAGAAAAAGCCTCTGCTCTGGGCATTGCAGAAGGGGAACGGAGCTGGACATGGGGCAGCAAGAGGGTAACATGCCCTGAAATGTGCATTCAGTCCCCAAGCTAGCTCCAGAGGGGCTGAATGAGTACACCTCAAGGACAGGATGGGAGGGAAAGGAATTGCACAGCACAGAAAAAGGATGATGAAGGGTTCTCATTGCCCTGAAGAACATTTAAAACCCTACAACTCATGGCAAAGCTGCTTTGTAGCAGACAGAATGGGAGCTCAGACTGAAAGGATCCTGCCCAAGGCCTGAAGGTGCAAAGCAGCCCTGGGGAAGGGGCAACACAGCCCTAGATGGAGCTGGGGCAGCCGTCAGACAGGTGCGTGCAAAGCGAATGTCAGCTCAGCTGAAGGGCCCCGCTCCCCCCAGCCCTGTGCGGCGAGGCTGCCAGGCTCCCCGCTGCTCTTAATCTATATCACATTGAGTAGCTAAATATACTCGCAGTATAATACAGCAGGGCCTTGCTAATCTGCCCTTCATCATTTGGACACACAGAAATGGCTCTCCCTGCATCCCAGTGCAGGTTTAACAGCAGAGCCATCAGGATGAAGGTCTCCCATTACTGAGGCCTGATGGTTTTGGCAAGGGTGAGCAGAGCGTGCTCACGAGGGCATTACGGAGGATGCACGTCAGTAATTGAAACAAAACTACAGTTGTCAAAATGAATGAGCAAAGTGTGTTTCCTGCTGTCCTAACCTTGCCCTTTCCTTGATTGCATTTGTTTGGGAAACAAATTGCATTTGTTAATTTGCAAAACAATTCTCCCAGTCATTAGTGAGACTCAGGTCCTAATCCTGGGGTGTTCTCACTGGGAACTCAAATCTCCACACCAGCTGTGTGAGCTCCATCCTGGCTTCCTCCCGTGGGACTGGGGCTGTTTGAGGAATGATGGCAAGAGGCCTGGCTTGGGCTGGGTCTTCTGAATCAATTTGGCAACTGTGTTCCTGCCCTTGTATGTGAGGAACCACGGGATGCCCATCAGCCACGAGCAACTTCACCTGAACCCGTGGCAATACGGGCTCAGGCAGCTGCCTCTAACCCACACACCAAAAGAGAACTGGCTTTAGCCAGCAAATCTGGGCAAGAAATGTTCCTCGTGAAGGCTGGGTGTAGGTTGGGATCCCACCTTTGGGATGGGGTGGAGGTGATCCTCACTCAGCCTGTGCACGGTTGGACAAGCCCTGCCAGCACATCCCTGGGAACACAGGAGCCCAGGCCCCAGGGTGCCTCGCTGTGCTCAGCCACCCGTAGCCAGCCAGCCCTGGCTCCCACTCCCTGTGCCTGCATTAGCATTCCCCAAATCCTTTTAATGCAGGGAATCTGATAAGAGATCTGCCTGTATTGGATTTTTTTCCCTTTGACACATAACCCAGCTGGCTGGGTGGCGGCTCAGGGAGGAATCAAACGTTCAGTAACAAATGAGTAAATCAAGTTACCATTTTACATCTCTTTAAGTTGTTTCCCTCTAAGAGCTCCCCAGATTTTATCTCAGGTAGCTTAATTCGAACAGGATAGCGAGGACTTCTCAGAGTTCATCAGGCTTAACAAGGGAAGGGCAGCCCCCACCAGGTAGGAGCAAGCTTTGCTGGGGAAAGCTAGCAGAGGGGAAAGGGAAAGGCAAGGAGAATTTACTGTGTCTTGTGGGAAGGTCCAGTAAACAGCCAGGAGTCCCCAGGAGTGCAGAGGAGCTGGTCCAGGAGCAGTTCCATCCCAGGGGAGATGAGGCTCTATGAGGAGGGGGTGGCTGTGCTTTGAGGTGCTGCAGTCACATACCTACCGGTGATCAGTTCACACACTCACCATCACCTTCACACAGCCTGCACTGCCCTCCCTGCCAGGGGATCTTGATGAAGGCTTTTGTTCTCCCATCTCCAAAGTTCAGAGGCCAAAGAGTGACTTCCCCAGGTGTCACCTTACTCAGTCCAGTATTAGACTGTGATGGGGCCAGCTATCTCTGATCCTCAAAGTCATAATGCCTGAGGACCTGTGCCTGGAAAGTAAAAGCTGCTCATCCAGGCAAGAGCTGAGCAATAGTCGACACTAAATAAGCACCCGTGGGCATTGTGGCCACTCTTGATGTCCTGCTCCATGCCTGCAACAACCTTGAATGAGGTTTGCATCCTTTCTCCTGGACTACAAGTCTTGTAGACACATTGCCCGCATGCCAGGGACAGGAGATCTGCTCACATGCTCTGAGAGGCAGAAATACATCCCTCTGCTGTGGGGAGAGATGCCCATTCCAGGTAGGCACCTCTGTACTGGGAGACTGGGAAGCTGCTGCCGTGCTTTCCCATTTTCTTCTCCTGAAGTCTTTCTGTACAGAGATTCACCAAGATTTCCCTAATCTGAGAGATAATAACCTAAGGAACTTCTAGTCAGGCTTCATTGGCCATGGCATTTCACTGCTCTTTCAAAAATCCCTGATGCCTTCCTATCCCAAAACACAGCAGAAACAGAAAACAAATCAATCCACATAACAACAGCATGATCAGCTTTTCTCTAGCCTGGGAGAGAAGGAGAGGAAGGGAGGAGAAGAGAGATGGAGTGATAGGGAGAGAAGGGAGAGAAAGTGCAGGGATGAGGAGGGGCAGCATTTATGGACTCATTGGAAACCATCAATCACTGTTAGTGCAATAGGCTATTTAGAGCTGGTGAGTATTAAATTCCAGCAGAATTTGATGAATAACAGGAGGAAAAACATTCCCACTCTAGAAGAACAAAACCAAGAGTTCTCCCTTCACTCCCTAATACAACCCCAAGCCAAACATGCCCAACCTGAGAGAAAGTAGCCTGGGAAAAACTGCCTGGGCAAAGGGTCACAGAGGAGCCTCAGCAAAAGCAACACAAGCCTACACCCAGGCTGGGATGGAAGATGTCTCATTTTGCCTTAATTATCACCCAGCCTCTTGCTAATTATTAGCAACTGGAGTGAGTCTGCTCAGGTGAGATAAGGTGTGAAGCTTGCTGGGCTCTGCAGCCTTTGGGTCTCAGAGG
This sequence comes from Colius striatus, assembly GCF_028858725.1. Lineage (NCBI taxonomy): Eukaryota > Metazoa > Chordata > Aves > Coliiformes > Coliidae > Colius > Colius striatus. Next base: position 7,310,238 of record NC_084771.1, on the reverse strand, counting down.
CATTCCTCTTGCCCTCTCGATGCTGATCCTGTCATCTCCCTTCCTGTACCACAGCTGTCAGGGCAGGGACCTGCACTAGCCTCTGCTCTGAAGATCCAGATCCTAAAAGCACAAACCTTGGTGTTTTCTACTGCCTGATGGAGATTGGCATTTGTTGCATCCCTGCCATTGCTCACCAAGAGCAGTCAGCAATAACATCTCTCCTTAATTAGACAGGCTGGTAATGAGAGCTGAGGGCCCTAGAGGCTCGTCTGACATCACCAGGTATTGCTGTCAAGCAGACACAGAAAAAATGCACTGAGATCCATCCAGAGCATCCCTGGAGTTAAGGGATTTGTCCTAAAAATACATGGGCTGGTGCATTCACTTTGGTGCCTCTCAGCAATGGAGGGATGGGATGGAGGAGAGGGAAGCATCTTGAACGAGACTGATCCAGAAAACAAAAATAAAAAGGTTGAAGAATTAAATTGGCATGAGCATAAATGTGAGAGGGAAAGGCTGGTGCAGCTCAGGTGACCTTTTGCTGGAGCCGTGCGGGCTGTCACAATGATGGATGGGACACCTGAGCACTGCCACCACCGGGCATCACCCAAAGGTCACCTCGGTTTGCTAAACAAGAGGGCAGCTGCTCTTGAGGACAAGAGCTGCTGTGGGAGGTAGGACTGAGGCATCTCTGTTTCTAGACAGGGACTAGAACAGGCTTTTTTGGCACTGGTCAGAACCCTTCTGGCCCCATTTATGAACTCCCTTCTCCCAGCAGCCAGGCAGAAAGCAGCCATGCACTGGTCTCCTCAGGCAGACAACCCAACATGAAGGTCTGTGGAACAAGTCCAAGGCCATTCCCAGCTCTGCTGGGTACTAGGCTCTGATCCACACCCCGTCCTGCCTCTGGAGATGCAGGTGCTCCTGCAGGAACAGGATGGCCCACGCAGAGGGTCTCCAGCAAGTTCTACTGCGGCACAACTGAGAGGCGAGTGCACAGGGCCCTCAGCACCTGCCTCGGGCTGGACACAGAGAGAGATTGGGAGTGAGGGTCCCACTGGGGCCCCAGTCCCACATCCCCCCGGGATGTGCCGGCGGGTGCACAGCGTGCCATTGTGGCACCCAGCCCGAGGACACTCCAGTGGGAGAATGACTCACAGGGACTCCGCTGCAGGGTGTGTTTCCTATTAGGGCCGTTAAAGTCTCCACAATTAGGAATGTAACTCAACCAGAGTGTGAATCCTTAATAGGAAACATCCCCCAGATGCTCGTGAGAGGGCCCCAAGGAAGATGCCAGCCCTCGGAAAGGGCTCTGGGGGTTGTGTGCTAGAGCCGCCGGGATGGCTCCCACATGAGTCGGCATCAAAGGGGGAGGCTGCAGTCCTGGGGTCTCCTTGGCCACTTCTGCCAACTTTGATCAGGGTTTGTCTTCTGACTCTGAAACATTTTTTTCACACTTGTTTCCCAAGTGTGAAGAGCCTGAAGCCATGTTGGAAACTCTGAGACAATTTCGGATTCCTTTGCAACAAAGCCAAGGCCAGGACAATGGGACTTTGATGTTATTGACATATTGGTTCAGAGTTTCCTTGTTTCCATTTCCCAGCACTAGGACAGAGCACAGGGCTGCTTCTCTGCTCTGTTTAATTAGTTAATGTTTGTACAGCGCTTGGAGAATATAAAGTGCTCGGTAAGTGGAAAGCGTTATTATTATGCCTTCCCATCTCCGCTGGCTGCAGTCGGCAGAGCTGCAAAAGCTTTAAAAGAAAGAGAAAAATAAGGTCAAGGGAGTTTATTTTATTTAAATGTAAAATAAAATCTTAGTGCTGAGCAGAGGTAATGGACTGGCAGGCTGCAGAGGGAAGTGCTCTGCTATCTCCAGAGCAGGGAGAGTGCAGGCTGTGCCAAACCAAGCCTTCCTGACACTGTCCCATGCTGACCCACTGCGTGGGTCACGTCTGGCCTGGACAAACGCTTCCTGGAGGCAGAAGGATTCAATTCAGCTTTTGACCTCCCTGCTGAAAGACTGCTACCAGTGTAGTGAATTGGTGCCAGTCACTTGAGACTCTCATTTATCACGTGGACCTCTGTCAGTGACGGACGGCTCCTTTTCCACGCAGAAGCCACCACGGCTGAGCTGGGCTGGCAGCAGCTGCCTGTGCTCCAAGCACTTGCCACATCCACCAGCCAGCTCCCGGCAGTGCCTTGGCACAGCATCCCTTGGGGCTGCCCCCACCAGCCAGTTCCACCTCCCAGTTGCCAGGAGAGGTCCCTGAGGGTGTTTGGAGCAGGTGAGGATGGGAACCCTCCGGTATAGGCAGTGGTGCCAAGGCAGTGCCCCAGCCTCACGTCCCAGAGCACAGCTGCGGGTGCTCCTGCCGAGGAGAGGGCTACCAAGCAGGGCCCCAGGTTGTCTGAGTCTTGTCAGGGTGGTTGTTCCCTTTTTCTTTCCCTCGAGTGAGGTTCACTCTCATTGTGATTCCTCTCCTTGCTGCCGATAAAACGTTTGATGAGCCGCACTAAAGGCCCAGGCTTGAGCAGCCCACACCAACCCTCCCACCTCAGCCTCTCCCCCGCCAAATATGTTTGTGTTTTTAACATTTTAGGCAACAATCTTAAACCAAAACAGATGTGACAATGAATATTTATCTGCAGCATCTCAGTATGGGATTTTCTCTTAAATTCGATAAAATAAACTGCTCATGATACAGAACAACATTTCTCCTAATATACAATACACAAGGGGCAGGAGGGGAATTAGCAGATGAACTCAGCATTAGAGCCATTGGAAATCAAAAGCCCAGCAACATTTACATGCGAGGAGAACAGTTGGTTGCTTTCAGTCAGATCCTGGTGTGGGGTTTTTTAATTCCTCAAGGCATGCAAGCACCATGCAGAAAGGTTATCAAGCCTGGCACGTGTGGAGGGGGCTCTCCATGCAGGTGGGGAGGAGGAGGCCAGAGCAGCCCCTCCATCCTGAGCGGAGAGGAGTGTGGGGAGCTGCTGGTGAGAGGAGGAGAGGAGCAAGGAGAGGAAGGGAGATGGCAAGCACATGTCAAGTGAGCAGGAGGTTGCCCAAGTCCCAGCCAGCCTCATGTCTCTCCCACGGGCTGTGCTGAGGGCATGTTTCTGTCCCCATTCCTCTTGGGGCACGTGGTGTCACAGACAAACCAGCTTCACCCCAATTGACTTCATTCAGGGCTATTTCCATTCATCAGGCAAGTGGGAGCCAGAGCAGAGAGTTCCAATCCCTGCCATTCCTGTGGCTAGGAGGGGCTGGACATTCCCTTGCTGGGACTGATGCATGAGGGATACTCCATGCTCCCTGAACTGGGACCTCTGGGCTTCCAGGGCTGGATTTGCCTTTGCCTGGCTCTTCAGCATCTCCCTCTGGACCTGAGAGTGGGATGATGCAGGGTCCCTTGTGCCCAGAGGCAGATTGAGCTGTGGTCCCATGGGGTAGGTGAATCCTGGCACAGGGCAGCGATGCAGGATGAAGCCCTCTGCTCGGACTGGCATTGCAGGCCCTTCACCCCTACTCTGCTCTTCCTTGGGGTCTTATGCCAAGGCCTTGGTTTTAGGGCCCAAAATGGTGTATGAATAAAAACTGCTGAAAGCTGTGGGATGAAGGCTGGCAGCCGGTCCTGCTGCCCCACAGGACCCTGTGGAGGCAGCTACAGGGCAGTGGGGCTGTGCTGGAGGCAGCACCTTCTCCCCCAAAAGCTGGGGGGCATTTCCAACCTTGACAGAATTTGCTTGGAGAACCAGGCATGTTTCTCCAACCTGCTGTCTCTGTCACAGATCCAGAACAATATGTGGATTAAAAACATCAACAACAACAAAGACAGACCCGAGGACACACACACTTCTCCCCAAGGGCAGAGCGAGGCAGAGGGCAGGGGCCAGATGGGAGCCCCTGTGCATGGTGCATGGCTGGCAGGCTGTGGGGAGGCAGGAGGGGGATCCTGAGAGTCAGTCCCATCCTGTCTGTAGGGCTGAGAGGCCAATAACACACCCTGTGCTCATTCACTCCTCCACTGCTCTGCAAAGGGAGCGATTCGGAACAACCGGGCAGAGTTGTACAGCAGTGATTGCCCTTCGCAGCCGGTCCCTGGGTGACCCAGGCCAGTGACCCCAGCACCCTGTGCTGTAACCCTATGTGTAATCTCTTTGGTTTAGGACGACCTGCCTTCCTCAGAAAGGGCTGTGTGCTTCTGAGAGGCACCTAGCATGCTCCTGGGGGACCCCTAAATAATGAGTCAAAGAGACAAGGTCTCCTTTGGTCTGCAGAGACCTCAAACAGCAGCCAGAAAAACTGCCAACTGGGAAGAGATTGGTGGCTTCCCAAGGAGAGAATGGAATGGCAGTCATGCAGTGTCAGGAAGGGGCTGTGAGAGCAGAGGACAGGACACCTTCACACAGGAGCTGCTGCCAATCACCAGCCCTTGGGGACAGCGCAGGGACAGAGGGGTTTGCAGAGTCCCTGCGATCCTGCACTTTCAAAGCAAAGCACGGACAGGCTCCCAGAGCCCTGTACCATCCCCCTGCTCGGGGCTCAGTGGTTCCACTGCTGCCAGGGAGCGCTGGGTGCCCATCCTGCCCTGCTGTGCTCTGGGCCCAGGCCCAAGCCCCCCATCCCCATGAGGGTTTGGTTCCCTGAGCCCTGCCAAGGCAGCTCTGTGGGGAGCAGCATGATGTTACCAGCCCATGGGCTGTCCAGCATCCCCAGATAAGTTCGTTTCATTCCCCAAACTACATAAAAGTTGCCTGATGTTATACTGTAGCTGCATAGCATTCCTTTGTAAGGAAATAAAGTGTCAGTGCCACAGCTGTGAAATATATGCACAGCTCACTCGGATTCAGTAGCATGTGCCGGGCATGGAGAAGCAGCGGGTTCCTGTTTAGGTTTTCGGTTACTGTGTTTGTAAAATATTTATTTTTCTTGGTGTTTCTATCCCAGCCTTTTTAGACTCCAAATATTTGGGCAGTGGAGGAGCCGTGGCGGGATCGGGCACGCTGGCCGTGGCGTGTCAGGCATGCTGATGGTCTCCCCTGCACCCACTGCCAGCCAGCCTTTTGCTTCTTGCCTAAACATCAGACAGTATTTAAATGCAGTCTCCAGGGGTGGAGAGGGTGGTATGAGGCACTGAAAGGCCTGGTAGAAGGGAAGGAAAAAGAAAAATGAAAGAAAAAGCAAAGCAGCAGCGTATAAATGAATAAATAATAGTAATAAAAAAGATCATTGGGAAGCAAAGACATTCTTTATGGTGCATTAATGTGTTTTCTCAGCTGCTCTCTTGACTCTCCACCAGCTCTCGAAGTTCCTGTCCTTGGGACACGTTGTGCTACGAGCAGTAGGAGCAGGAAGGTTGATGTGAGCAGGAAGGTTTGTGTGCTCTGCCCCCAGCCCATGTCCCGCCAGCTCCCGCTCACAGCGCTGGCCCTGCGCATGTCAGCGATTGCAGGCAACACGGACCCTTTGCCTCCCCCTTTTCCCACGACCCCATGCCCACCACTGTTCATGGGACTTGGCTCTTGGTTCATGGGACAACCTGCCACAGGCACCAGAGGAGTCCTTCAGGTGGGCAAAGGCAGCAGATACCGGGTGCATTTTGGCTCCTCACAGTCCCTTCTGGCTCTGCCTCCTCCCTCTCCACAGGTTCTCTGAGTGGATGTTTTCTTCCTTCCTTCCTTCCCCCGTCATCAGCAGCTTCAAGGGGAAGGGACTGAGCCCAGACACACATGGTGGGACATCAGTCGTACAAGGAACAGGTTCTTATCTGTCTGCTGACAGCACTGTCATCACGCTGTGATGAGTGACGTGGATGTGGTCCCACCTGCTCCCAGCATTGATCACCAGGCGTTGCTGCTGCTATAGAAACACCCAAGTTCTTACACTCGCCTCCTTTTTTCTTTCTCTCTTTTCTTTTTCCCTTTAGACCCTCAAAAACGCTTCTGAATCCCCTTACATTTCAAACCAAGAGCCAAGGGGCTCTTCACCACAGTGATGTTCCTGCCAAGGCGTGACATCCTGCTGCTGTGCTGAGGAGTAGGGACAGATTCCCACCTTTCGGAGGGGATGTTCCTGAGAATCCTACCTTCTGGGGCCCAACCCCTCTCCCACTCCTGGCTTGGCAGCAGGATTCATCCCTTGGTGTTGGCAATGCGCTGTGAGCTTATCAGCTGCTCCAGCAAAGCAAGACAAATCACTCTGGTGATTTTATTTTGCTGTCTGCTCATCACCCATCTGCTTATTTTCTTGAGATTCTCTTCTGCTAACCCACTTTGACACCTGCAACTCCTCTGATGAATTGACTTAAAAGCTCAGCTAACTTTGCAAATCTCTTTTATGCACGACCGTGGGGAGAGCAGATGTTTCTCACTTCACCGTGGCTGCAGGGTCCCACATCAGGAGGGCAGCATCCTTCTCACATCACTTTTGCAAAGCAGAGACACTCAGAGGGAAAATCAGCCTGTCCTCGAGCTACATGGGTCTGGACTCTTCCAGCAGCATCCTGATGGATGGACAGTGGTGGAGCATCCAGTAAACCCTTGCGTGTGTGTGTGTGTGTGTGTCACTGGTCAGGCCTCTGTGTACATCCTGCAAAACAAATCAGCTCAATGTAAAAACCAAGGAGATGGTTATTAATGGAATTTGAGACAAAATTCAACCCTTTCTCCAAAAAAAAACCCAAAAAACAACCTATATTCCTTCAAACCTAAAAGTTTTAACCAAACCTGACTTGAGAGTCATTTAATACACTGTCAGCTCCCCTTCCCACTGCTCCTGGGCTCCGAGAGCCACTGAGGTGAGCCGTGTCCCACATGTAGAGCTCCAGCCACCACTCAGACAGGGTCTCCCACTCCTTTATCCACTTGGAAAGGTGCAAAGAAAACCCAACGTGCAGATGCAAGGGCTGCTGACTCAGAAAGATCCTCTGGAGCTCAGCTTTGTCTGGATCCTTGGTTGAAGACCAAAGCAGGTCGATTCCCAGTTCTCCTGCTTTGATTTCCATTGCCTGTGTTGTGCTTCTCACTTCCCCATCAGTGCAGCCGTGGTTCAGAGGTGCACAAGGATGGTACCAGGGCTGGTGGCTTTGGGCAAAGTGGGTGACGATGGGGCATTGATGCAGAACAGACTTTCCCATGCTGAAGTCTGTGGAAACCATGTCTTGGCTGTTGGTTCTTCTCCTGCCCTATGCTCCATGAGCAGCCATCCATCCATCCATCCATCCATCCATCCATCCCTCCCTCTTCACAGCTGCAATCTCTCCATCTGCCAAGCCAGAGCCCATCCCAAGGAGCTCTCAAGCCTCACTGAGCCCTCCAGGCAATTTTGGCGTGATGGCTGAGGCAGAATCACCTTCCCACACCCTCACATTTGCTGTTCAATGCCTCAGTTTCCTCCTCTCTAGAGCTGAGCTAACTTTAGTCATTTATGATGACTCAGTTGCTAAGGTTTAAGGAGCTGCTGAACAAAGACACATGCAAAATGCCTTGCCTGAATGTGCATTTTGTAGTAAATCCCTGTTCTCAAGCCTCTTCTACTACTGAGACAGTAAAGCACCCTGCAGAAGGAGTTTCCAGGAACCCAAATCATCTCGAGGTCCCTCTGTGGCTTCTCCTTTCCTCCCTGCTGTGTCTTCTTCCTACTGGTCCAGCACTAAAAAAAATGGAGGAATAAAGGGGAAAATCTTTCCCTCAGCTGTGTAACTTCTTACACTGAAATGTATTTTGGTTCAGGGAGAAACTAATTTCCCCCGTTTCATTCTTGACATGAGTGGAGGGAGGTGGCTGGCTGCATGTGCAGGAGGAGCATGCAGGGGCACACATGGGTCAGGCAGCGCTGGCAGGCACAGGGGGAACACGACTCTGCACAGTCAGAGCAGCGAGCTGGGCCCTCCCCTGGTCTGAAGGGCTTCCAACAGCCCTGCCCTGCCAGTCCATCCCTCAGGCTGTCTGGAAGATGGCCCTTCAGGCAGCTGCTGCTCTTCCTGCTGCTGTCACCTCCCTGTTACTGGGGTCACTTATGGCACTGGAGTTGGGCTCAGGCAGAAAACCTTTATGAAGACCAGAGGGTGTGAAACTATTCTGAATGTGCTTTATCCTGGCTGAAAATGAAATACTTGTAATGATGAGCCACTAGTTCTTTCCTTCCTTCCTTCCTTCCTTCCTTCCTTCCTTCCTTCCTTCCTTCCTTCCTTCCTTCCTCCATCTCTTTTTTCTGCTTTACCCTTCCCTCTTTTCCTCTCTTCCTCTTCCTCTTTCCCTTTCCCCTCTGTCCCTTTCACTTTCTGTCTCTATCACAGCCACTTTCTCTGTCCCTTTCACTTTCTCTTTCACCACTCCCCCCCGCCCCGGCTCCCTCTAGCCTCTCCTTAGGCGACATCGCCCCCTAGCGGCAGCGCGGCGGTAGCGTCCCCTGCACCCCCCAGACCCCTCTGTGCCCCCACACCACCCCCTGCACCCCCCAGACCCCACCATGCCCCCACACCACCCCCTGCACCCCCCAGACCCCTCTGTGCCCCCACACCACCCCCTGCACCTCCCAGACCCCTCTGTGCGCCCACACCACCCCCTGCACCTCCCAGGCCCCTCTGTGCCCCCACACCACCCCTCACATCCCCCCAGACCCCAGCGTGCCCCTGCATCACTCTCCACACCCCCCAGACCCCGCCATGCTCCCACACCATCCCTCAGCACCCCTTGCACCAGGGGTCCCGCAGTGACCCACAGCCGTGCCCCAAAACGTGCCCCATCCCAGGGCCTCTCCCAGCTCAGCTGCAGGCAGCAGCCCCCCAAAACCCCCAAGCCTGCTCTGGAGACCAAAGGCAGAAAGGAGAGGGAGGGAAGGAGAGGAAGGTGGAAAAGCAAAGACGAACGAACTCCCTGCTTTAAATGATGGAGAATCCCCCGGTGGTGTTCGCTTTCAAGCCTTATTTTGCTATTCAGGAGCTTGAAAGGCATCAAGCTCCCGAGCCCTTGTAGAGCAAGCAGAGATTTCACAGTATGAAATATAAATAACCCGGGTTTGCTGCATGGTCCCAGCCATTGCCATCTCTAAAGCTTTCTCTCTGTGTTACAAACAACCCATAACACACCGCTTAATCAACCTGAACTTCAGGAGAAGAGATGAGGCCCCAGCTGCTCTATCAGGAGGGCAGGAGGAGATGGAAAGCACACAGAAGGGCCACAAAGTCTTCAGTGGCCTTTGCCAGGGCAGCAGAGATGCCAGGAGCCTCCACCACCGCCCCAGCACACAGCCTGGCATGGAAACACTCTTGTTTGTGCAGTTCAGTGAATTTTAGGCTGGGCGAGCTCTCCATCCTGAGCATTCTCTGGAGCAGCGCGTTGTCTGGTGCCTGGTGTTGGGGTGTGTGATGACCCGCCAGTGCCCCAGCGCAGGAGCAGGTGCTGTGTCACCTCACCCAGCACACAGCACGTGCTCCAGGACAGCTGCCCTGGGGACCAGGACTGGAGCCAAGCACTGATGACAGCAGCTGATTCCCAGTGAGTCAGAGCAGGGACGGACTTTCCAATCGCCCCTCGGCACTGGCTGCTGCCCCAGAACATCCAGGGCTTCCCTCTTAGGTTGCAGCATGGCAAACTTGAGGTCTCTACTCACAATTCAGAGAAACCACAGAATGCCACTTGGTGAGAGGAGGAGAGCAGGCAGCTGTGCATGATGGAGAGCGGCTGCAGGAGGGGTCAGGGCCATGGTGCCCAGCATGGGCACAGCACCCTGTCCTGAACTGGCTGTCCTGAACTCAGCCAACCCCATCTCACAGCTCCCCACAGCATCCTCTCTGGGACAGCATCAGTGTCAGGATTCCTGTCTGCTGTGCAGATGTGGCACAGCAGCACCTCAGCCACGGTCCTGGGCATTTCCCTGCCTGTGACTTTTCCTTGTGCCATCCCAGTGCCCAAAGCTCCCATCCCCATGCCAACAGGAGTTCACATCACTGTCATTAGAGACCTATGGCCACATGTCTCTGTGGTTCCTCTGTGCTGTGTGACACAGACATGTCAGGAGCCTGTAACATCTGAGTGTTGAGGCCAAGTACAACAGAGAGATGAAAACCAAACAAACCCCCAAACCACCAGCAAAATCAGAAGCCCTAAACTCTGATAACAGAGATGCCCAGGGAACAGCCCACGCTGCTGAGTGAGGTGCATGAGGATAACCACGAAGTAGGACGAGCAGAAACGCTGTGGCTGCATTGGGAACTCAGCTGGAAGCTTTTTCTCTTTTGACAATCCAGATTTCCCAGAGCATCATCTGAAAGGACCACACAGGGCCCTATCCTGCCCCTGGCACCTCCTGGCACCATCCTGGGGGACTGCAGCATGGAGGGGAGCTGAGCAAGGCCCCTGCTGCCAGCTGGGGCTTGGTGGCTGGTGCTGGCAGTGCCGGAGCATCAGCCCTCAGGACAGCACAGGAAGAGATCCAGAAGCTGCCACTATGTCTTTTGAGGTCCAGCAGCCCTGACAGAGCAAAGAGAAAGGAGCCCAAAAGCAGCAAGTCTGGGCTTTCCTTCCACCACAGGGACAAAGGAAGGTGGGGATGCTATGACAGAGCAAACACACACTGCTCATCGCCTGGGCTGCTGCACCTGGGCACGCTGCCATGCAAAGACACCCCGTTGCTGCTGCTGCTCCCACAGCTCACGTGCTTTCTGCTCACTTGGGAGGGAGCTAGAGGCTGGCACAGACTTCCCTGCACAGCCCCTCCACACTCTGCACAAAGAGGGAGGGTTCAGAGAGCCCCTCCAGCCCTGCCAGGACCGACCCTGGGGAAAAGGACACACAAGACCTGAGGAAAGCCATCTCCTGATGCATTTCAATACACAACAGTCTGGTCCTTTTTGGCTTGTTAGGATTGTTTTTCCCAGACCCTGTTTTCAATCCCAAATCAGCCCTGACACTTGGGTTACATATTTTTTTTCATAAGCCAGGTTTGGTCTATAAATCTGTTCATCTGAGTGTCACAACCAGTTCCAAAGGAAAGTAACACGTGGGCAGGAGAAAGCCACCTGAGCCTGGGTGCCCATCAGCCTGTGTCAGGATGGAGGCAGGGGGGATACTGGAGGCCATGCAGCCACCCACCTGCTCCCCGTGCTGCTGGCTGGCATGGACTCGTCAGCCCCAGGAGGGACATGTGGCTCAGGGCTCCTCTCCACAGCCTCCACTCTCTCACTGAAGGCCTTGGGATGGAGCAAAACTCGTCATCACAGCCAAGGAGCACTGCTGTCAAGCTGGGTGGGCAAAAGGGAAGCAGCAGTAGCAGCAGCAGCAGCCTTGGGGTGTCTTCAGCCTCCCTCGCTCCTCCTGGCTGCCCCCCAGCCTCAGGCAGCAGAGCTGCCAGAGCAAACCCACTCCCTGGGGTCCTGCCAGGGAATTTCCAGCTCCTCCTGCCTGACCCCAGCACAGAGTCCCCATGGCGATGTAGGGAGAGCATCCCAAACCCCCGCCCCAGAAGCCCTTCCCCACTGGCAGCCCAGCTCAGCCCCAGGCTGGCAGAAGTGCAGCCAACCTCTGCCGGCTCCCCATCCCCACAGCCGTGTAAGCTCTCACCCCTCCATCCCCAAGAGGCTGAGAGCATGGGGGAAGGCAGATGGGGAGGAGGTCTGGAAGAGAAGGCATCTTGAAGGAAGAAAGTAGCAACCAGAAACACTGAGAAAGGGATGAAATGTGACAGAAAAGTTGGCCTGAGGGAAATAAAGGGAGCTAAAAATAACTATCCAAAGGCTGCAATGGGAGAGAGAAGGAACAGTGCCGATCCAAAGGAGAAATGGGGTTACGTCGCAGCCCTCCCCTACGTGTGCTCCTGCTGAGCCCCCCAGCTTTGGCAGGGTGCCTGGCAAGGAGAGGGCTGGAGGGGGCACAGGGCTTTGGGGCCATGGCAGAGATCCTGAATCTGGTTCTATGGCTGGGTAACATGCCGTGGGCCAGTCCTCTCCCAGAGGCAGGGGCAGGGGGCAATGCCCAGGGGCTCCTGCCCTCCCGGCCGTCCCTGCCAGCCCAGCGCCTTGATTACATTTCTGCGTTGCCTTGCGGAGCACGGAAGCCTCTTTGCCATTCACTCACCCAGGGACTTCACTGGTATTTAATAAACTCGATTAAGCAAGCGCCTTAATTTGCTTTCGTAATGAAAACATAATTGTTTCTGCAGTTACAATGCAGGGACTCTCCACTGCAAGTGACGGGTGTGAGGGAGCAGGACAATAAAACACACAAGAGCCCAGAACTCAGGAAGTTATTTGTTCTCCCCCTTAGGAAATAACCACGTTATCACCTCTCCAGGGCACGGCTGGTGCTGGGGAAGAGCAGGGGAGGAAAAACCACTGCTGTGCAAGGTGCTGCCATGGGCTGGCTGCCCGGGTCAGGGCTGTCCTGCTCCCCTCACCCCATGCACTCATGTCAGCTCACACATGGCCTTCGCCCACAGAAACAGGCAACCACAGCACAGGGGTGATCTACGTCCGCTCACGACGCAGGGAGCTCTGTCATCACATATAGAGGTGCCTGTGTGATGAAAGAGGGGCACATCTCTCAGCCTTCTCAGGCATAAATGCACATGGAAGCACATACAGAGGAGCCAGGCTGGGGAGAGTTTGCAATCCTGTACGTGAACACGTGCACAAACCCTCACACTCAGCACCCAGGAACATATCCCTCACACTCCTCAGCACCCAGGAACACGTCCATCAGCAGCCTGGGTGCAACCACACAGGAAAAGCACTCACTTTGCAAACAGTGGGTGTCATGGCAAACCCCCAAACCAAGAAGCAGATCTGTGTGGTTTGTGTGTCATATGAGGTCTCTATAGAGACCAAACAGAAAAAATAACTCTGCTCATTTTAAACAGTTTATGATGAGACATTTTTCACAGCTGATGGTTTAGGAAATGCTGCAACCACTTAAAACACGGGTGAGCAGCCCTGAGGCACCGTGGCAAGGAGCAGAGCACACTTGGGCTCTTTGAGGAAGACCCAGGGGAAAAAGGACCCTGCAATCCTCCTGAACGGCAGCCTGACTTGTGCAGAGAGGAAAAGCACGAGAGAGGAAGAGACAGATGGTCCCATTTTGTATGAAAAGGCAGAGGGAAGATGTAACTTGGGAATCTCCCCAGAACAAACCATCTGTGAGGTGTTGCTGCTGCTACAGCAAGGTAGCCAAAATACTGAAGCAGCAAAGGCCATTATGCTTGGTGTGAAGCAGAGCTGCGTTTCATTCCTGCCTTCCCCTTATTTGTGACTTCGAGGTCACAGGCAGCACGAGCAAGAATTCAATCCTTTTTTACTCTTTCCTGTTATAATGGGCTTGTATTTTCCCTCACTTCTGTCTGATGGGAACCAGGATCTCTGGGAACTCTTGTGAGCCCAGGGCCACTCCCTCCCAGGGTTTAGGAGCCCAAATAAATAGGTGTTGTGAACAAACGCTTTAGAATATTAGAAACTAGGAACTGGTCTGGGAATCTCGGGAGCCAGACTGTGTTTCCCCCTGAAGCTCCAGTGACCGTTTAGGAGCTGCTGGCACCAAGTCCCATGAAGGGGGAACTGAAGGAAAGTTGCAGGGGGCTGAATGAAAGTTCTGTCCTGATCAAGGCTCCAGAGAGCTGTCAGCATATGTTGGCTGCTGTGGGTTAAGGTGAGCTCCTGGGTTCTCTTCTGCAGACCGCCCGTACCTCTGGAGATGTCGTTCCCTCTGGGAAGGATGGAGCAGTTTCTGTCCCTTCTGGGGTGCGAGGCTGACCCGGCGCCTCTCAGGGAGGGACCCATCTCGCAGGTCTCTCTGCCTACAAGTGCAGGCCAGCCATGTCCCCATGCCCAGGTGAGATGGACTGCCAACACCATGCTCCTGTCCCCTTCCCAGACTGTCCCCTCTCGCACTGGGAACCGTGGCTACGGGAGGGCAAGGGATTGTCCATCCCGCTGCAGTGACAGTCCTGCTGCTGCTCCTCCCCGCAGGCAGCTTCCAACGCTGGCAGATGAACAAGGGCATAAACGTGGACAGGGTCATGGTCTCACTGGCAGCACACCCATGCACAGGAATGTGAGGTACAGCGAAGGAAGGGACCAGTTGCAAAAGCACAAGCAAGGCAGGGGTCTTCCTTTTTTTTTTTGGAAGGGGTGTGCAGGAGAGAGAGTGAAAGAAGGCTGAAAAATAAAAGAGACCTCCCCTATAAATCACTAATATTAAAACACCACAGAAGGGCTGGGGTCTTCAGACACAAATAAGCCCTGGGTGTGAGCACAGGAGGCATTGCTGGCCCAGCCATTCAACTCTGCAAATATACATCAGGTCTTCCTGACACATCGTTATTAGCTTTCCTACGCTGAATTGCGCAGGGATAAACTTGGGGCTGGGAGAAAAACCACAGAGATTATTGTCAGCCCTAGCACTGCCACGCACTGTGCTTTTCCTTCTTCCCCCCCTTCTCTGCCTTTTTCAACCAGGAACACAAAGGAAATTCGTAGCATTTCTCCAGCTAATGCCGCAGGAAGCGTTGGTGGGCTTGAAAGAGGAGAAAGAATTAGAGAGCTCATCCAGACAGTGGGACGTGGGGGGCGAAGGAAAGCGACGGGGGGGATCGTAGAGGGAGGGTGTAAGAGGAGGCTGAGAGCAGCTGATCTCAGTAAAATGATAGTTTGATGCATTGGTCGGGGGGAAAAAAGAAACTTCAATAAAACAAATTGAATTTAAATCCTTGGGTAAAGCTGGTTCCCAGCGAGTGCAGGCGGGGAAAGGCTGGCTGGGTTACACACCGTTACTGTGGCCTCTTGCTGCAGCTTGCTAAGGACGGTACAAGGGGCTGGCACTGCCATGGGGGCTGCGCTTACCCAGGGCTGATGGAGTTGAGAGGTGGCAAGGGCTGGCAGCAACCCCACTGCACAACCATGCTCACATGCTCATGGCCCCTTTTGTCTTCCTCATGCACTGGATGAATCCCAAAATGCTTCCAGGCAGTTGGCCCTTCCTCCTTACCCCTGTAGCTCCTGCTCAAAGCCCCAAAACTCTGGGTTTTTCCCACTTCCATTGTGGTTCAGCCCGAGTCCCAAACTCCCTGGGCCACTGGATAAGCAGCTGCTCACTCTGCCAGGCTTTGTTGGCTCCAACAGCACAGCTTACCCTCCCAGTGCAGGAAAAGCAAACCCAAACCTTCGGGAAGGGGCTCAGGAGATGAGCAGCCATCCACCTCAGAGCCATCACAGAGGAGTTGTCCCTCATGGGAGGTCTCTAAGGTCCTCCCGGGCACCGGTGCCATCTCTGCCCAGCAGCTCCCGTTACATGATGATCCATGGAGGTCAATGGACTAAGAGAAGGATCCCCTGTGCTCGTTTTCATTTGCCATAAATGGGGTTTGATGTCAGGTCTCTAGAGAGGTGAAAGCCTCCCACATTAACTCCCATGCTGCTAAGTTAACTGCCCATAACATTAAAGATACAATCAGCAGTAAAGCCTAAAAATAGCCCAAAGCAATTGTCAGCAGTGTCGATAAAGATTGGTGAGTGTTGTGGAGCGGGGATAAACACAGAAGATTCATGGTTCACCTCTCTCACATGGGCAGGCGACGGTGCCGACGGGGGTTATCCGGCAGCATCTGCCACGTTGGCGAGTTGACCAGGGCCCCCTCTGCCTGCCTGGGGAGGCACGAGGTGCCACGACCACAACAGCTCCAGCTTTGGGCAATACCCAGGCAATTCTTGTAAGTTACAGCTTACCTGAGAACGGCTCTGAGCCCCATCTGGGACCAAGCAAAAGAGAAGTAATCGCTGGCACATGATTTCCCTAGAGGCCTCTGAGCTCTTTCTGCAGGGAATATTTCCCTGGGCAGCAGGGTGAGAGCATGAGGCTTAAGCTCCTGGTAGGAAGGATTAAAGATCTTGTGGAGACTACCCTTAGTGGATTGCCCTGGTGAGAGGATGCTTTCCAGCCCACAGCCACTTGCTGCATGTTCCTATTTAATGAGGCAAGTGACTCTGCTGTCCCAGGGTCGGGTACAAGCCCACAGCAGCCTCTCCTCTCTCTGGGGCTGCTGTGTTGTGGTGGCACAGGGGGGATCTGGAAG
Source organism: Colius striatus (assembly GCF_028858725.1). Lineage (NCBI taxonomy): Eukaryota > Metazoa > Chordata > Aves > Coliiformes > Coliidae > Colius > Colius striatus. Next base: position 7,294,187 of record NC_084771.1, on the reverse strand, counting down.
CCATTCTGCCTGTGCACCTCTCCAGCAGGAACACTGTGCCCAGTTCATTTCCTCTAAGGAAACACAACCCGAGGGGATAATTAGAGCTTCTTTGCGTACACAATCCCGAACTGTTTATCCAACACAAATTAAAAACCGTGGTCCTCGGGAACAGGGAGCTAGGGAGATAAAGAAGTGATCAGCTGCCAGATGGGTTTCATTACAGCCCTGATGCACCAGGACCCTGAAACCATTTTGTGATCCAGGACAATGGCAGGAAAGATGGGACCTCCGGAGCACGAGTGGGCTCCAGAGATGCTCCTGGGGTGCTGTAAATAAATACATGGTGGAAAATCAGATGAAGCTTTGCACCAGCATCCTTCCATGCCTTTGTGCCTCTTTTTCCACACTTTCAGGTCTTGGGTGCACATAAATTGAGTGAAAGCTTTGTTGGAGAAATCACTGAGGGCTGTGTCACAGCTCAGGACAGCTGAGGGACCAGCAAACCAGAGAGCTCTCCCAGCACCAGCAGTTAACAGGGAGCTTGGACGGACCTCAGAGATGTGGAGGGACGTGAAGGGGGAGTGGGGAAAGGCCAGGGAGCCTCATCCTCAGATCTTCCAGAGCTGGAGCCACAGCCCAATTACAGCAGCTCTCGCTCCGTCCCTGTGTTGCGGGCAGGCTGAGTAGGCAGAAAATGCCATCTGGGGTCTCACTTGAAAGAGGTTTTACAAGCAATGAGATTTTATTACAAGCAGTCTAGTAATGGTGTGATTTCTGTGTCGACTTGTGGTAGAAGGGCAGGGGTTGGGAGTGGAGCTGCCCCCTGTTACCCACAGTGGCACAGAGCACATCCCACTACCAGACCCAGGGTGGCCACCGCAGGCATAGTCACCAAGGACCCACTGCTGGCACCAGAGAAAATCCTTTGCCCCTGCTTGATATCTGCTCTTATGAGATCCATCCTGGCGGGACATCAGTGGGATTTAAATGCTTTGCCTTGCAGTAAAACAATAGGAATGTCAGAGACCAAAACATCTAGTGACACATGGGAAGATGTTGGCAGCATCCCACTGTGCTCACGGGCCATGCTGTGGGGCTCAGAGGAATCTACCCCAGGGGTTTGGGAAGGGGCTGTGGGCACTGCCTGATTGCAAGGCACGGGGGCCCTCGCCCCAAATCCAAGAGCACATGGCAGTGGTGGCATCCTGTTTTAATCACCCCTCCTCCCTGCTCCAAGCCGGAGCTCATTATGGGCAATGCTGTTTGTTTGTTTTGTTAATCGACACCAAGAGGCCCTGTCTGGGCTGTGCTGCTCAGACACAGCTCCTCTGAGCCCCAGATCCTCTGAGCCCCAGCTTCTCCGAGCCCCAAATCCAACCCTGACAGCACGGAATTTGAAGCAAATTTTCCAGTGTGGTTTCTGTGGCCTGGGAATGTATTTCAGGACCCTCATTAGGAGACCTCAATCAAAACTCTCCCCTCACTCTCCTTGCTCTCCATCACTTCTCCACCCACATTGTCTGTGACCAAACCGCTTTCCTGGACTGCCTTCACACACTGTCCCCACACAAACACCTCCCAGGACCATGTCACCAGGAGGATGGAGGGAACCCACCGAGTGACACAGAGCATCCCTGGCCACATCTGGGGCGAGCACTGCATGAGCTGCCAGCCAGAACCTTGCTGCTGCTCGCTTTCACAGCAGCCCCTGCTCTGACAAGGTGAGAGAAGGCTTCTTTGGAGTACAGTGGAAGCCCCCCAGCTCACCTCCTCACCTGACCTGTGGGTCAGGGCAATACTGGGAGCAGCAGCTGGGGATCAGCACACCATGTAGCAGTTATCATCCAGAGATCACTTGTGGGCATCGAGGAGAAGCCACTCTGGAGGCTGTCCTGCTGATGATTTTGCTGCTGCCTTTGAGGCTCGTTAGACCCATCTGAGCTCTGTTGATCAGACAAGCCAGAAAACAACATGCTGAAGCTGAGGAGAGGCAGTCGAAGTAGGCAGGATTGTGCTGCGCAGGCAGAGACAGTGGCAGGGACTCCTCTCCCCTGGGAAATTGTCACACTGGCAGCTGAGAGTGGACGTGACAATAAGCCCACATGAAGCATTCACCACATAAGCCAGCAGTAGAGAGAAGCTGGCCTGCTCCCATCTCCAGCCTCCCCTTTCTACCCCCATAACACCTCCTGCTCTTTGCTGGCACAAATGTTTTTGTAGCCAAGGGATTAAGAGATCTGGCTGAGAAAAAACACGCTTGAAACAAAAGCCACCACTGATTCTTTCGACTGGGTTCTGCTGGCTCCACATGTGCACCAAGCCTCAGGCTGGTCCTCCTGGCTATGCCTCATACAGCCCACATGTTGATGCTATGGGAAGGAAAATAAAGGGCAATGAAATCTATCAGGTGAGAAAACCTTTTTGGAGAATGAGAATGGAAAGGAAAGGCTTTTCTCAGCCTCCCTCCACACGCACGGCCAAGGGAACGTCTGTCCAGCTCCGTGTGATTTAGCGGGTGAGATGGGAAAAGCAAACATGTCACACGAAGGAGGGAAAGGCCTTGGTGTTCAGCAGCATTCCTTCCTTCCTAATCGCCTGGGGATAAGTCAGAGACACAGGGAAAGGGACACGGAGCTCTTGGTCTGGCCACTGACCCAGACCAATGACCACGGCTGGCTGCGCCAGGGAGGTCCCACAGCCCGGATACGATGCTCCCAACCAGGGGAAGAAGAGGATGAGACTGGGTACAGGGTGTTCTGAGACTCCAGCGTGCCTTTCCCTTCTCCCCTGCGGCTCTGCTCAGCTCGGCTCCCCCTTCCCGCTCTCCAGGCTCAGGGAACATGTGTCTAGCAGATTGTTATTAGCTCTGCAGCCTTCCCTTGCTCGCTTTCCGTCGCTCTGTTTTTTCTTCGCCCTGTTTGCTTGACAGAATTTAGATTAGACAAAACATGAGGTCATTTCTGCCTGTAAAAAAAAAGGAAACAGAAGAAGAAATTGCTCTCTCTCCTGCAGCCCCTTCCTACCCCACCCCATCACCCTTTACCTATCCCAGCCCCGTCTCTCTCCCCAAGCCTGTAGTTTTTTGGCTTTCCAGACGTGATGAAGATCCACAGCAGACCTGTTGCTCGTCACCACCTCATCCTCAAACCATCCTTCTCCCTGTGGGTGACAGAGTTGTTTGCTCTCATCCCTCTGCTGTAGGCTTCATGCTCCACCTTGCTCAGAGCCAGCCTGGTCGACTGCCAACAGCCTCCCATGGGTAAAGTCCTAGCAGGGCAGGGGCTTTGCAAGACTGCCTGGCAGTTTCACCTCAGGGCTCTGGTGGTCTCAGGCAGCGCAGCACCTTCCTGCTGTAAGCTGCAGATTTTTCCATCCTCACTTCTCACTGCTTAAATAGTGATGGTTCCCAGTGAAGTAGGAGGAAGAGCTGAATCGGGCATACCAGATGGGTCTTTGCAGAAGCAAAAGCCCCTTGGTGTTCATGGGGTGAAAGTGGGAGCTTATTGCCCATTTGGAAGGTTTCCTGCTTGAGAGAACCCCTGGCACAGTGCCGAGTGCCCCTGCCCTTCGCTGAGTTTCTCCCCTTCCTGAGAATGAGCTGTGAGGAGGGGGCGGCTTCCCTCTCCGCAGAGAAATCTGCAGCTAGTTTTATGGACACCTGGAGGAGCTGGAAAAATGATCTAACATCTCCCAGGGACTTGCAGAAACAGAGGAAGGTGTGAGAGAGGGGGAGGAAGGCAGCTCTGTAGCCATGTGGGCAGCTGGGAGGTGGGAGGATTTTCCCCTGTTCCCTGGTTTCCAGAGAAACTTGCCTCTGGGTAGAGAAGAGGAGCTCCCAGGCCCCAGTTCACATCAGAACCCAAATTCTTGGAGTTACTGAGCTCATGGTATCATTGATAGCCATCTCCATCACTACAAGCCCTCCACGATGTCTCTCATGGGTCTGCCCAGCACCAAACCTCCTCTTTACACGCTCCATCTCAGTTCACCAGGGCATGCACTCCACCCAGTGTGAGGGCAAAGAATGAATTCCTTCCTTCCTAGCACTGCAAATTCCTGCCATTCTTGTTATCAAGGCAGTGCCTTTTTCACCCTGTAAATGCCCCCTCCAGAGATCCTCTTCCAAGCAGCAGGGCTGTAACATTTCATCTCAAGTCCATAATCAAGACAACGGCTGCATTTTGTCTTCAGCAGAACCAGGAGCTCTCCCTCCACATCCCTGAGCCAGGCAGTGGGGAGCTGGGGTTTGGCAGAGCTGTGCCAATTGGCTTTGGTTATTGAGAGATGCTGCTCTTAGCACACGAGGCCACTCAACATGTGCCCTCTGCCACAGGTCAGCCCATGAGCCATCGCTGTGCCCTAGCCCCTGTGCCAGGAGGAGCCCAGGGGTGAGGGCAACAATCTCCCAGGTGTGCAGGGAAGACAGACGCTTGCTCCAGGCTCAAAAGGGCCAGGAGGCTCTGTGTCAGTGCTGGCCATGGTCTAGACAGCACACATACATGCTTGCACACACACGAACTGCAATCCCCCAGCCCCCAGGTAACCAGGAGAAGTGCATTCGCACCCCTCGGCATGGCATCTGTGTACCTCATGGGCTCTCTTTCGTTTCTCTTCCATTTCCTTTCCTCTCCCTGACCTTCCTCTCGGACAGGACACCTGTATGACTAACTGGAATTTAATGAAGACAATTGAATAAACAAACAGGGCTGACATCAGGCTGTGATGTGCCTGTGCCTCCCGAGCGCCAGGCGCTGGCCGTGGGCGGCTCAGAGGCCGCAGCCAATGCTGAGCCTGCTCTGGAGGAAAAGAACTGCAGGGTTGTTAATTGGGAAGCTCACAAACTCAGCAGCCTTGAAGTTTGCAGAGAGACATCTGACTCACTTGTGGGTCCTATTTCCAGCACAGGTGACCTCAGAAAGAGGAAATCTAATGGTTGGCCCAGCCTGAAATAACACTCCTGAGGAAGCAGCGGGGCCTTGGTTTGGGTTAAATGGTTTTATTTCATAACATCATGATGACAAACCAAGAGTTTAGAAGTCAGGGCTAACCTAAAAACAATTTGAAAGAAGTCTTAACTCACAACTCCTGAGATGGAGCAAGGATGATTCCCTTGCCTTTCTGGATGTTTTGGGGGAAATTTGCTCCTATGTCTCAATTTTTCTTTCTCTGTGGCCACACAGATGTTTTTAAATGAAAGTCTTCGTTTCAGAGCCCTGCTTTGCCCACAAACCATAGCTCTGAGAGACAAAGCAAAACCTGTGAAGTATCTCAGGACATCACACAAAGGCAGTTCTGACTGTGCTTTGGATCTGCTCCTTCTGCTCATCCCAATGGCTCAACATACTGCTCACGAGGTGGCACATGAGCTCTGGGCAAGCAGCGGCTGCACTACACTTCTAATTCCCACCCCAAATCCCCCATGTGCTGAGAAACATCCTCACTCCAAGGACAAAGCTGTCCCAGTCCCAGCAGAGCAGATGGGACACACAGCTCCAGTTGCACGTGGAGGCACAGCTCGATGAGTTATGTCCCATCATGATGTCACAGCCCAGAGAAATGCCAAGAGACTGGTACATCATCTCACCAATATAGCAGCATGAGCTGTTCATGACAGGAGCAGAACATCTTGAATCCTGAAGTTTCCAATACACTCCAGCTCTTTGGAAGCCCAGTAAAATGTCATCTGCCTGCCTGCAATGCAATAGGATGCTGCTGAGCAGCCGCCAGCCCCAGCCCTGGTACATCCATCCTACAGCTGATGCCTGGGAGGACGTTGCAGCAGTGGTAGGTGTTCTGTGAAAAGGCACCATGTGTTGACGTGTTGGCTTGGTGGGAAAGGAAAAGCAATCCCAACTATTTTAAAAGCAACAGATCCAGATGGAAGAAAACTGCAGCACCCCATAGGGGAGATGCCCCCCTTCCCTCTGCCACAGCAGGACCTGGCCTGGCCCCCATTCTGGCAGCAGGATCTCCCTGTGGAGAGGCAGCGGGGGAGTGTGAGGAGCTTCCACCAGCCCAACTCCCAGGAGCCATGGGAAGCACGGGCATGTGCAGGGAGCAGAGAACACCCCAGGCTTTTTACTGGGGGATTTTGCATACACCTCCCTGCTGGGCTCCTGTGCCTTGGCATACACTGCTGCAAGGGGAGGAAAAAGACCCCCTCCTGCCCAAAGCAGCAGGACACACTCAGCCATCTGTGGTGGCACGGCCCTGGATATAGCCTGGAGCCCACTTCCCCCACGTACATCTCCTGAAGGCTTTGCTAAGCCTTGAAATCCATTTATTCTCTGCTGCTCCTTCCCCTTTGCCCCATGCTTGCTGGCTGGGCACCCATCCTGCCCCGTGCCGCACTCATCCATATGGCTCCTGGGTTTCTGGGGCAGGGAGACCCGTTTAGCCCAGTGAGCTAAGGGCACACAAGTCTCCTATTAGAGCTTATTAGAGGGCTATTATAAACCCACTCATTCAGAGAATTACTCATTTTTTAGGCCTTTCAGGAACTTTAATGAGTTGTTTTAAACACATGCAGCAGATGTGGCCTTGGGATGAGCTCCTTTGAAACCCTCCCTTCTCAGCCCCTCATGCAGCAGCAAGGACGTCCCCTTGCTCTGGAGGGAGAGGAGTTGGGGTCCTTCTGCAGTGGTGCTGGGTCTTATTGTACCCCACCATCACCAGACCACCTCTGCACCCACTGCTCCTGGTGCAAAACCAGACACCTCAAAGAGAGCTTGGCACTGGCTCTCTGCTTGCAGTCTCCCTGTTTTGCTGGATGGAGGATTCTCAGAGGATGCAGAAGAGGAGAAAGACTCAGGGAAAAGAGAAAGGGAGGGGAGGACGGGAGGGTTGGGGCTGCTTGGGGCCAGCTTGGGGTCTGCCTGTGGGACTTCCTTTTAGGAAGGGAAACAAGTGTCTGCTGGTGTGCCAGGATCAAGCATCAAGCACTGCTCACTCCAGAAAAGTCAGGAAGGCTTGGAAACAGATGGGAGAGTCGTGTGCCAATTGGCTGATGATAGGTGCAAAAAACTCACATGGCTCCTTATTCCCACCCCTCTCCCTTTCCAACCTCACCCCTTCCCAAAGCCACCACGAAGGATTAAGTTGTAATGTACTGAGCTGGTGGATGATGCAAGGCACTGCCCCGTGAGAAAAGCAGCCTCTGAGAAGATGCAGACACTCAGTCCTGGTCTCTGCCTCCTCCCAGAAATCTTCTCAGAGTTTTTGTTTCCTTTTTTTTTCCCACTTTTGGATGTTCAACTATGTATTCCCCAAACCTGGACCAAATTACAGCCCATTACCCAATCCAGCTCATTCAAAATCCCCTGCATTACTGCAATCAATAAAGGAGAAGCCAGCTCATATCACAGCTGAGCCCACGGGCCAAGTGTGCCGTTCCCAGCGCTGCTGCAGGTTACCTCTTACACACACAGACTCCCTCCTGCTCCCCTGTGCAGCACAGGACAGCTCCTTCCTGCCAACCCACAGGTGGCAGAAACCAGGATGGAGTTTAACAAGGAGAAGCAAAAAAAGAAAGAGACAGGAAGGGAGAGAGAAAAAGGAAACCAAAGGCTTTGGGTGTGGGGGAAATCTTCAGGCCGTGCTGGAATGTAGAGTCTAATTAGCATTTATTTAAACACCCCCAGATTGCAGGTTACACATGCAAATCGATTGCACATGCAGGAGGTGATCCCTAAGGAGGAGGAGGCACAGGGTGAGGATGGGGAAGCAGCCTCACTCCCATTGCACCAAACATCATCAGGGGGTGAGGACAGGGGAGAAGAGGAAGGATGGCAGCAGAGCCCCTGTGCTCCTGGCAGCTGGAGACAGACACCATCCTGCTTCCCTCACTGAGGGCCACCAACCAGGGCTTGAAGGGCCTGAAGGCATCAGCCACTTGCCAAGACAGCCCCATGTAGCTGCTGGCAGGGATTGCCGAATCCTCCATGATTCTTTATCCTCACGTTTTACCTGTAAGGCCACTAGAACTCAGGACAAATTTGATCTCACCTAGCAGCCCTGCTGCAAGAGGGCATTTCAGGAGACAGATAAAACATAAGGACCAAACTACAGAGCATAAGCTGAAGTCTTTCAGGACTGCCAGGAATGGAGGTGTAAGTTTAAATTGCATTGACAAGAAGTTGCCTTTGGTGCTTCCCTGCTGAACCAGCTTTGGTTCAAACATACAGCAGTGAGCGTGGAAGTGCTTGGTTCATAGAGTGAAGTACTTCCATCTATCTGAGGGAGACAGAGCCTTACCTGCAGTGGCTGCTGTGTGGTGTGGTCACTGTCAGCATCAGCACTGGAACCACAATGCCCTAGCCTGGTGCAGGAGTCAAATGATGTCCCAGAAGCCAGCTAGGTGGTGGGAAGAGGTTATATACCTTCTGGGGCAGGGAGGAGAGGCAGTGTGCAAACGAGCTGACCACAGCTCAGCTGGGAAGGAAATCAATCTCTCTCTGTGGCTGCAGCACACTTTGTCTTTGCACTCAGTTGCTGTGACCTGGCAACGCAGAAGAGTGAGCTCAGATGGGTGACCACTTGAGTGGGTGACCAGCTCCCTGCCAGGGCTCTGCTGCAGGCTGGGGTCCTGCAGCTGGGGGAACACGAGCAGAAACACAAATGTTTTGCAGCAAATCTCATTTTCTGAAGAGCTCTGCTTCACCTGGTTTTGTGGCCTTTGGGTTAAGTAACAGCAGCAGTATGGGTTTGGCTAGTCAGTGCTAAAAATACATGCCCCATTAACCCAGTTACACGCCCAGCAGTGAGAGGGAGCAGCAATTTGCCTCAGTTCCTCTCAGCAGCAATCCTTCCCCATCTCCCCCTGCTTCCCCCTCCCCAGAAGCACTCGCACAGAAAATGCACAGTGCTCTGGGATGTCTGCCAGGAAAACATCATAAAATGTAAACCAAAGCTTGCTCCCTAGAAGCACAGCTTAGCCCGCCTTCCCTTGCATTTCCTTTCCTGTGCTTTCACTCGTCTTTTCTCCCTGTGAGCAGCAGCAAACTTCTCCTTTGGCATTTTGTAAATTCTCCAGGTTGGAGCTGTAGGGCCTGACAGGGATTTGCCCAGTGTTCCCATCATTGGGCCTCCAGCGTGAGTGAGGAGATGGAGCTCTCTAGGGCTGCAGGGCTTCAAAGTGCCCTGCAATGGAGTGGTTGCTCCCAACACCCAGCACGTCCTGGCTGCTTTCCCCAGTACTGCACATGGCGAGGGGAGAAAAGAAAAGAAACAGTTTCCAGGAGGGGATCTGGCTCTGCAAGAGTGTCCAGTGCTGAGCCTGCCCCTGCTCCCCTCCCCTGCACCCCACGTGTGCATTTTTTCTGAGTCCTTGCTCTTTTTCAGCCGCCACAGATCATCAGAACTCATCGAGAGACAAAAGGGGAGTGGAGAGCCACAAGGAGAGCCAAAGGGTGCTGGGAGTGAGATGATGCTGCAGAGGGGCACGTGTGTGCCCAGGCTGTGCCACTGTGCTGGGAACGATGCACTCCTGGACTGCATTCAGGGTACCATACAGCATAGGGGAGGAGAGAAGAGGAGAGGAAAGAATAGATTAGAATACAGAGTACAGAATATTTCAGTTGGAGAGGACCCACAGTGTCCATTTAGTTCAACCACCCAGGAAATATGAGATGCTGAGCTGATAAGCAGCATTTGCCTTCAGCCCATGAGAGACAAGTTCAAGTTCCCAACAAGCTCGAGGGGGAAAAGGCTGCGGGTATTTTTCTTCCTTTCCCCCCTCACAGAGCTGGCAGCTCTCCTGCCTCTCTTATCTCTTGCCGAACAGAGAGTTGAATGATTTCTTTTCCAGCATGAGAGTTGCAGCTGGAGGCTGATGTGTAAATAATAAATGCATAAACAGCAAAGGAGCAAAGCGTGAGGCCAGGGAAGGAGCTCCCCATAATTGAAAGAATAGTGTTGAGCGGCCGGGAGGGGAGAGCATTGTTTTAAGGAGAATACAAATAGGGAAATACAAATACCTAAAGCGGCCTCATCATTTGTGTATCCTCGGGAATGAAATTCACCTCGTGAGGCTCACTGCTGAACTCAGGAATGATTTGCCTCCTGCGTAGGGGTGTCGCACACGTTGTGGGATTGCTCAGCTTCTCCCAGAAGCCTCAGGACTCGTCTCCAGCTGATACACGCGCCCTGATTTGTGGCTATGGCTCTGGTTCAGAAGAGCTTTTGTTTCCCTGCTGTCGCTTCCAAGAGATGAGGCTTTCAGTGGAAATGGGGAGTCTTATTTTTCACCAATGACTGCAAAGATATCTTCCTTTCTTAACATAATAAACTAATAAAAGTTGACAATAGCATCTGTTCCCAGGGTTTAATCTGCATATAGATCAGGAATGGGGTGATTCCAGCAGGAGGAAACAAGATTTTGATGAAAGAAGATAAGACGGAAAAAATACCATCCAGAAAATAAAGGAAGGAAAGGCCGAGGCCACGACAGTAATGGGAGACTTAAAAAATTGCATACTCTAAATCAGATTGATCTGGGATCATACCTGGGCTCCCCGTCTGTCACATGGGACACAATGAGTTTACTCATGTGCTGTTTGGAGGAGGGTCCCAGTGCTGTGCTGCGTCTGCCTCGGCTCCACTTCAGCCTTTGCTCCCCAGTTATGTTCCCCCCGTGAATGCTGAGGGAGGGGGGAGACCGGTCTGCTTTATACTGCCTCCAGCTTTGGGCTTCTTCTCCTTCTGAGCAGCAAGTTCAGGGTGAGACATGATACCAGGCAGCCTGTCCAGGACTCAGAATGGGGACTTGGCACTAAAAAGTGTCTGGTTCAAGCAGTGCCATGAGGAAGGAGCAGCAGCAGGCAGGAGAGCTCTGCAACAGAACCTGGGAAAGGAGCAGCTTTATATCTTGGCATCTGTATCTTAAATGGTACCTTTGCCCCAGAGTCTTGTGAGACATTTCTCGACTTCTCACTACATCTGCTTTACACACACACACACACACACACACACAGCCTCACAGGAGCATTCAGTGGGATGAGAAAAATGCTGGAGATGACACGTAGCTGCAGAAGCTGTCGGTATACAGGAGTATCTGGGAATAGCAGTGTGCTTTGCCAGGGTCTCAGTGAGATTGGGATGTCCTGCAGTAAGGAGCCTAGCTGATCAAAGCAGCCCTTCCTGCCTGGTAAGACCCATGGCTATCCTTTCCTAAAAGCTGTCACAGATCTTCAAACCCATTTCAACAGCATCTTCTGTGCAGGTCTGAGCCTCCAGCCGTGCTGCCTCCCAGCCAAGAGTGAGACCAAGGTTTGATACAATAGCTGGAGCTGTTCCTGGGGATGCCAGGCAGTGAGAGAACTGCTGGGCTCTTCTGTTCAGTGGAACAGAGCGTGTTTGGGGTGATAAAATACCTGCCTCTCAGATAAAGCTCTCCTCATCCTTCTCTTCTCATGCAAGGCCCTCATCTCCTTCTGCTTCTTTTGCTCCTGAGTTTTTCCAGGAAGCCTGTGACTGGGTAAATGCTCTGTTTAGAAACCATGGTGATGATGGTCCACTGTGGCTTCTGCACCGGTTACAGCCCTTGTGGTTATCCCCAGTGAGTCCAGGAGGACAGGAGCTGGTGTCTCTGCACTGGCTGGCACTGCAACCCTGGCTGTGGTCCCGAGGAGCTGCCAGGGACACGCTGCCTGCCCCAGCTCCCCTCCATCCCTTCTGACATCCCAAAGGCGCGGAGGAAATGACCTCAGAGGGAGGACAGCAGCAGAAGCTGAGGCGCCAGGTGATGGCTTCAGAAGCACAGCGGTCATTTTCATGCAAATGGCCTCAGCGGTGAGGGAGGGGGGCGAGGAAGGCGCAGAGGAAACTGATGCGTCGGCAGAATTGTTTCTATACAGAATATTTTTCAAAGACTTCAATAAGGCAACAGCAGCATTTGAAAAAGGGAGTATGAACAAAGAAAACACAGCTGCATCTTCATTCATGAAAGGGAAGAGGATGGGTATGTGGCTATCAATCTCGCCTGGGCGTGGGGTGAAGCGTCGGGGAGAGATTGGGGCAGATAATGTACGTATTTTCCTGCAAATATTTGACGGTTCAGATCAGTTTGCTTTAGCTGCTTCTTCCCCCTTTTGTGTTCCCACTCCACAAACATTAGCACTATCAACTTTTTCTGGCAAGAGTGCTCTCAGTGGGAGATCTCAACAGCTGATTCATTGAGGATTTGCAGGAAACGGAATTTTAAAGGGAAATTTGCATCGTAAGTGCTTTTCGTGTTCGGCTCATCAAGGCACACAAACAATGCCCTGAGACTTTTATGGCCAATTACAGCATAGCTCAAATATTGGCGATGGAGCCAAGGGTTAGACATTCTGCAGCAGACGTTCACTCCATAGGTGGGAGCTGCAGATGCCTCGAGCCAACGTGACGGGATGTGTTCTGGGGCTGGTGGGACTCAGGGAGCTCGGGAGGACTGCGGTGGGGATGGGGCTGCTGATGGGGGGTCACTGCCAAGAAGAGGAGCACAAGGAAGATCTCAAAGTGCTGCAAGCCAACGCTCAGTTGCATCCTCTGAGCAGATAGCACCGTGGCAGAGGCCATAGACATGCCGACAGCCGGGCTTGGGGAAGTGCTGACTAGAGACAAGACACAAATTCTCCGAGAAGCATCCAATGGCTCAGATGACTATCTTGAAACCTTTTGATCTTGAACTCACTCTGAAACTATGGCACAGAAGTTCTCTCATGATGCTTGCACCCTACGGTGATTTGTGTTGGATTTGGAGACCCCAAGAATCATTCCTGGCTTTTCAAGCTTAGTGTTTTCTTTTCTCTTTCTGGCCAAAAACCTGGAGGAACAAAGAGGCCTGTGGGAAGTATATTAAACAGGATCTACAGGCTTCTCAAAATGTCCTTGATTGGAGGTTCATGACCTAAGCAATGGCTCAAGTTAAGGCCTGGGGAGGAAGTTATGAGTCTGACTAACTTTCTGTCCTGTTTTCCTTTGCTTTCTGGTTTGCATCACTGTCCAAGAGAAAGCCTGTGATACTTTGCATGTAGTGTTTCTGGAATAACACCCTGGGCTTGGACCAGGTCCCTCTTGGGTGCAGAGGAGCACAGCCCCATGCAGGCAGGACACCGACACTGTGTGTGAGAGCACTGGGTGAGCCAGGCCTGTGGGTCCTGTTTGCTCTCCCAAATCTTTCTTACATCTTCTATTTTGTTTTCTCTTACTGCACTTTCTTTGTCTTCTTTTATTCACTCCCAACTTTTCTTCTTTGGAGCTGTTTAAGACTGAGTTCCAAGGGGTCTGTACCATTTCTTTCAATTAACCTTCCTATCAAAGAGATTGCACCGTGTTCAGCAAGTGTTTTTGGAAGTAAATGCTAAAAAAAAAACCAGTGTCCCGATTTTTCTTTCTTTTCTGTTATGCCTGGTGGCATCAACACATGCCTGTCACAGCTCTTTCATTCCTGAGCAGCTTTGTCTCTAACACGTACCTTCTTTTTTTCTTCTTCTTCTTTGTATTTTTTCAGTTTAATTTTATTTTGCATCCACTTATGTTTTTCTGCCTCCTTGTTCTGATTTCTTCAAAATATTTTGTCTTTCTAACTTCCTACCCAATGGCAGCAGGAGCCTGTGTGTGCTCAGGGGAAGCTATTGAATTGCTGTCTGTTGCTCTGAAAGCAGTATACTCTCTTTGAAGCTGCTACACAAATTCTGGTGGAAGCTGTGAAATGTTTTCTTCTGCAAGCAAATTTAGTGCTGTGGTGTTTAAATCCCTCTCAGCAACAAAAAGCCCACCCTTCAAGTCCCTCTTGGCTGGGGAAGGAGCCGTGGGATGGATGCTGCGGTGCATGACGTTGGCATCGGAGGAGAGTGATGGGAGCCAGAGATGTCCAGGAACAAGTCCCAGGAAACATCCCTTGCTGCAAAAAGCCCTCAGGACTTTGGAGTTGGATTTTCTTTTTTGAAAGAAGAATGGCAGAAAGAGGAGCTGATGAGAACTTTGGGAAACCTGGCCACAGCTACAGACCTTGAATGACCAGGTTTAGTTCCTAACCAGGGAACGGGAGCAGTGTGCACCCCAGCCTACAGGACCAACTGCAAGGGCCCTCAGATCTCGTGGCTTTCTTGTGAGGCCATCAGGAGGCAGCTCCAGCTCTGCCAGGGAGGTTGTGCTGAGGGAGAGAATGAGAGGTCACTCACACAAGCCAACTCCCAGAGCCAATAAATCACACACACAGTCATTTTAGATCATGTCAGAAACCCTGTATTTAGGTTTTGCTTCATCTGTCTTTCTGTAGCAGAGGAACCCACAGCTTCTGGAGGTGACCAAGGAGCACGAGAAAGTTCCAGAGTGACCCTCTCAGGGGATGCAGGGGGTAGGTAGGGGGCAGGTCCCTGGGATGTGGAGCTCTGCTGTGAGGGGGCTCCGGCACTGCCTGGGCACAGACTGCCCCAGTTCCCCCCAGAACAGAAGCCCTTTTCACTTGTGGAGCTTATTCACAGGGAGCATCCAGCGTGAGGCCAAATAGCCCTAATTGCATCTCTTCAAAGGCCTGTGTCTCTGGCCAATCTACTGTGGAAGAATTTTTGGTGTTTTTAATTAAAAGTTTCAAAAAGTTGGGCCTGTTGGGTCAAAGGAATTCTCTTGCTCTGGCCCATCATCTGCTTGGGAATTGTTTACCTGGGCATATTTTTTCCCCCTTTTAATTAAAGCTGAATTAAAACAAGAGTTGTTTGAAAGTGGAGATAATGACTGTAAAAACCCATCTGCATGCTCCATGCAGCAGGTCTGAGGTGAGCCCCGTCTGGCAGGGCAGGGGGACAGGCACAGCAGCCCCTCTGCAGCCATCCCCTCCTGCTCCTGGGGTTCTGTGCTGCTCCTCTCACTGCCTTGCAGAGCAAAGGGTTGGGGCTACAGGCAGAGAACCTCATGCAGAACAAGCCCCACAGTGCTTAGAGGCACCCAGCAGCACCACACACTTGGGGGATACACAAGGGTTGGTAACTCTGCTTGTCTGTTGGAAAGGCAGAGTTGCTGATTGTTGTCTTTGGTGATGTTTGTGCTCAGTCCCAAAGAGTGACCAAGGAACTGGATGGAAAAAAAAAAAAAGGAAAATAAAGGGGCAGGAGAAGGAGGAGAGGAGGAAAAGGAGGAAAAGGAAAGAGGAAAATTAAAAGGAGGAAAAAGAGGAAAGGGGAAAAGGAGGAAAAAGAAGAAAATCAAAGATAGAAGATCCTTGTTAAGGTACTTGGGCCCAAACAGGCATAAAAGTGGCAAGATTTGGAACAGATTTGGCTGGCATGCATGGGACAGTGGCAAGAAGCACAGCCTGCCTTCCTGGCCTGCCCAGGTCTGATGCCAAGGCAACGCTGGGGGCTGCTGGTTCTGTCCCCAGTGCTGCTGGTTCTGTCCCCATGGACTCCTCCAGCCATGGGGTTTCATCTTGGTGGTGCCACAAGCTGCTGCATGAGCTCTGGGTCTTAGTGAGGGAAAAAGGCCTCTTGATTCTCCTGACAAACAAACACAGTTCTTTGTGAACCCAGCCCTGCTCTCTGCTAATGATGTGAGATCTCAGGCAGCTTTGTAAAAGTAATTACTTTATTTGGGGTAAAAGGCACATGTGAAAAACTCCTAAAGCAGAGCAGGCGTTTCCGTTGCACTGGCGAAGCATCTCCCCGAATGCAGAGCACATCGGCGGCTGCTTTTATTTGCAGTTCTGATCCTGGTGCTCGTGGGAATTAATGGCTGTAGGTTTTGAAATGCAATTATAGGCTTTGCAGTGGTAATTTTGTTTTTATTTCCCACTGTGTTTGCTGTTGCTCTGCAGAGAGGAGAGGCTTTAGTTAAAACTCATGTAACACAAGCGTACCTACAATTTGTTTGCTTTTTCTAGAAACTTTTTCCTCTCCCTTTGTGGACTCCTGGTCCATAGGATGTTTTCTTCTGTCTCAACACAAATAAATGTCCTGGTCCTCCATCACTTGGACTGGTAATAGGATACAGAAGCTTTCACCTCGAGGTCATTTGCTTAAATCCAAAGCAGCTCAGTCCAGACCAACGGCTGTTGCAATCTGATGGTTCATCAGCGATGGCACAAGATGCATTGGGTGGCTGAGCCGTGCTCACTATGGACAGGGGTTGCTCTTCCACCCCTCAGCCTCTCCAGCAGCTTCCCCTGAGGCTGAGCAATGCTGCAGTGCTGGGGGCTGATGCCCAGCTTCACCCTGCCTGCTCCTGCCCACAGAATTGCCCTTCTCTAGGACATGGAACAAATTGTTCAGTTTTTGGACAAGATTAATAAAAAACAAAACTGTTTGGGACAACATACTGGCTTCAGCACTTTTCCCACTTAGTTCCCGCGCTCCTTTGTACCAGTGGAAAAGAAACTTTTCACTTACAATATCTCACAGACCTGTCCTGGAGAAGAACATAAAGAGCCAGCAGCAAAAAACATCAGGGAAATCCAGAATGTTGTGACCAAACAGGAGCAAAAGGCTGCCATTCCTGAACAGCTTAAAAATTCACTGAGATAGTTTCTGCTGAGGAGTTGAAGAAAGAGTTGTTTAAGGTCCAAGAAACAGTTTGGGAGTTGCTATGTCCAAACTTTGTGGTTGGTGGAGATTTTTACTGTTTTATCCTGCTCAAGGATGGGAAATATCTTCAACATTTTCCTTACAACGTGATTGCAGATGAATAACCTTTGCCTGGCCAGTTTGGCATCTACTACAGTGGGAGTCTTTGGTGACAAGCATAATCTGATGCCTTCAGTGCAACCAGAGCTGCAGCCCAATGGTGACGGCCTCACCGAGGACTGACATGGCACTGGCTCAAAAGAGTTGTCAGAAACAGACACTGGAATTGAGCCAATGGAAAGCTGAGAGCTGCAACATCAGGGGGGTTGCTTATATCCAGGCAGAAGCATAGTGTGGCCTGTGGCTCAGAGCCCACCTCGTTTTCCACCACCACATCTGTGCTGCGGTTCTCAGGGCTTTGCTCAGCAGAAATCAGCACTGCTTGAGAGTTGCTACGGGAGAGCCCTGTGCCCTGGGTAACCTGTCCCTGCACCCTGTGTACCCTAGCCCCCTCACCCACACACCTCTTTTCTCTGTCCTGGGAGAGTGGTGGTCCCGTTGCCACAGTGGTCCAGCATTTCCCTGCCATCCCCCCTCATTAGTGTGCCCACGCTAACTGCTCGTCGTGAGGCTCGTCTGCACACCCCGCTGGCTGGCAGGTACTTTGTGCTGGATTAATCATGCATTACCCAAGCAGTAATTTGTGATGATATTGAACATGTCACAGCCCAAGGAGGCATCAGGAGCAGAGCAACTTCATTATACGCCTCCCCGAGTCGAGCGACACGGGCTGAAAGGGAAAACGTCTCCCTGGTCCATGAGTGCGGCTGCTGCCCTCGCCCAGGTGCAGACCCAGGGAGGGAGGGAGCAGACCAAGGCTCCAACAGGATGGACACAGCAATTAAAGTTAATGCTTGCCTCGAAAGAAGAGCTTGAGATTGGGTTTTTTTTTCAACTTTGATAATTTAATCTTTCTTTAAATTCAGCATCTTTATCCTTCCTTCTTTCCTTCTCCCTTCAGGTTTGCAGAAAGCCAAAAGAAACCTCACCAGGCAAAAAGGAGACTGAGAGGAAAGAGGATGAGGCAGCTGGAAGAGCCCATTGGGTCAGGCAGGGCTCTGCAGCTCTCTTCCACGCTCAGGAGATGCTCAAGGAGATGCTCTGCAAAAAGCTCCACATCTGAAGTTCCCAGCACGTGGCTCATGGAACAGACCTGCTGTGTGGTCCCCTGAGCAGCCAAAGAAAATACTATGAGGTTAGTCACAGAAGCTGGGAAGAGCCCACACTCCTGTGGGAACAGAGGAGGGAGTAAGGTGAGCTATACCTGATCAGATGTTGTGGCATTTGTGGGGATAACCTTCCGCCAGTGGAACACAACCAGGGGAAAGTCCTCTGCATGGCTGTGGACTGATAATCCTCCCCAGCGGGGTTTCAAGCTGATCACTTGTTCCATCTGCTCCCAACAAGCTCTTACCTTGCCAGTTAGTACAAATGATTAATTGTCAAGACAATACCAAGATGACACAATTGAAGCTTTGTGCATCAGACCACTAAGATCGTAGAATCATAGAATCATAGAATCATAGAATGGTAGGGGTTGGAAGGGACCTTTAGAGATCATCCAGTCCAATCCCCCTGCAGAAGCAGGTTCACCTAGATCAGGTCGCATAGAAACATGTCCAGGCAGCTCTTGGAGACCTCTAATATTTAGTTTTTATGCACTAGAAGACTATAACAAAGGTGCCTTAGACAGCACCTTGTAGCACGCTCCTGGGAGTCCTTTTCCATGCCCAGCCTGAGCTGCCACACGCCTGCACGAGGGCAGCGGGTGCCATCCCCATGGAGGGGAACAGCAAGTACAGCCCCCAGTGCAGCAGGTCCCTGCAGCACCTTTCTGCTTCAGTAAACAGTGTCTGTATCTATGGAAAGGGGCAGTGAGACACAGAAAGCTGCTGCATACAGCAATGGCTCACAACATGCAACAGACTTTTGTGTATTTATGTCTGTATGAAATAAACACACATAAAAGATGAAATATTTATCTGTTTGTTTAGTTAACACGCTTAAACACACAGAGGAGGAACTGTGTGTGCCCCAGCCTACCTGTGTTGTACCCCTTGGTGAGGATTTCACAGGCTATCTCCAAGGGCATAGAGACCCACGTGTGGCCATTTAGGGTGAGAGTGAGAAAGTGATGAAGATTTGGGAGCTGCTTTTCAAGGTAATGGCCTCTTTTGTTTTCCAGCTCACAACTACTAAATAGCCTTGTCCTGTTAGTCCTGTTGTGATAACGAAAATCCAGCACTTTCCCTGCTTTGCACATGAATGCCACAGGAGCTCTGCTGGGATGCTCCGGAGAGGAGCAGGGCAGCCCCAGGGTCTGCTCCCGTCCCTCGAGGGGGGAGTCAGGGGCTCTGCTCTGGGGTCCATGAGGGACTTCATCCTTACTTAGAAGGTAGAAGCTATTAGTGCACACTTCAACTGCCAGTGCACAGCCTTCAAATGGTGGGTTCTCGAGGTTCAAAGGCTCTTTCTTTTCTCCTCTGCTGCTTAAAATAACAGGGTCAATGTATACACACTCCTCATAATAATGATAATGGGGGCTGCTGGGGAAACGAAGCCTCCAGATGAACTCAAGACACAGACAATCAACTGGAACTCAGGGGTAATTTTGGTTTCTGATCAATCTAAAATCATTTTGACCCAAGGTATAATTTAAAATGTTCCTACCTCGGTTATTATAGCCCCAGGGCACTCGTGGATGTTTTCGCGCATTTGCCCGCTTGTTCTCTCTCTCTCTGCTTATAAGATCCAAGGAAGGGTTTAATGAAAAATGAGTCTGTGTCTGGAAGGGTCAATGGTTAGTCATTTTGGATGCTTTAAAAAAAAATAAAACCAGTCAGGATTTGGTTGTGTTCTTTTAAATGGGGATTTTCAACCAGAGCAGACTCACAAGAGCGTTTCGTCACCACTCAGCTCTCCTGGCTGTCCTCTGTCCTTGCTGTGCTTTGCTCTCTTCTTGTCACCCTTAAGCACTGGGCCCTGGCACCTTAGCCAAGGCATCTCATGGGGTGTCCCAAAGCTGTGCTGTTGGTGGGCAAAGGAAATCCCCAAACCCCTGGGGGCATGCCAAAGAACCAGCTGCTCCCCCTCTTCTCCTACCCCATCCAGTCCCGCCTGCCTGGGACTCTGTCTCTCGGTGGGAAGCCACAACTCACTGGGAAACAAGAAGAAAAGGTAAAGCAAGGATGTGGCTAGCAGAAGGCAATAAAAAATGAATCAGCACAAAGCGTGCGGGCAGGCTGGCGCTGGGAGGGGTGCTGGGTGCCTGGTGGAGGCACAGAGGGTTTAAGGATGTCAGAGTGAGCGGTTGGCAGGATAATTATTGCAGGCAGAAAACAAAAGAGAGTGACAATTTTCCTGTGGATGGATTCAGCCCTCATGCTTCTTAATTCCCGTTGAACAAAGAGCTATAATTGTTCTCAATAGCGAGGAGGGGAAGAACCTAATTTCCAATGTGAGTCAGAGAAGCTTTCAAGCAGAGGGTGGGTGGAAACTATTTATAAAGGACCATTAGGGAAAATCAGATTTCTACGCACAGTAAACAGAACACAGGAAAAAACAATCTATTTGTGTTTGAGGCTGGAAAGCAAGTCCCGTGCAGCACAATGCAGGAGCAGCCCCAGCACAGCCCCTGCACGCCAGCACTGGGGCTTTGCCCCTCGGCCTCACGGGAGCCCACGGAGTATTTCTGTCCTTTGGCAGAGCCAGAGCTGGCGGAACAACGGCTTCCTCGCAGGCATGTGCCCCAGGCAGGCCCACACACACCAGGGGAATTTGCTCTGTCCCTTCTCTGGGGCTTTTTTAGAGAGGAAAAACAAAAAACCAAAAACCCAAAATAATTGAACTATTGTTTTCATTTGGCAAAAAAAATTCCGGCAGAAAGCAAATACCAAAATGATGTGACAAAGTAATTGCAGGAGATGAGCTCCTGGTTTGCTCAACACTTGTTTGCACAGGTAAACTTGCATCCTTCTGCAGTCAGCATTCATGCAATATTTACAGTCTTTTATTCCCAACATAGGGAAAAAAAAAAACACTCTAAAAATAAATCCTGGTAATGAGGAAGAACAGTCAGACCTGAGCTGTCAGGTTGTGAGGGGAGAAGGTTGCAACACAAGCTGAGTGTTTTCCTGGTAGTTGTCAGATTCCCTGGACATGTGTGCTAAAAGCACCTCACTCAGGTTGACAGAGCCCTGTGAGGCACAGCCCTGGCCCATACCTGGTCCCACAGTGGGAGCCCTCTGCTTCACCTGATGAACAAAGCCAAAGTGGCAATCAGCCTTTCCAGAGGCAGCAGGACAGCACAATGGGTGTCCTGGCAATACCTCAGGAGCCCTGGCTCCTCCAAGTATTCCATTCTAACATCAAAGGTGTCTTCCAGCCAGTGGGAAGTACATCAGACCTGGGATGCTTATCTGTGACGTGACTCTGCTGAGTCTCGCTAAGCCATGTGTGCACGTTCCTGGGCTGGAAAGGGAATATATCACCACATAACATCTTAACTAGAGAGCAGAATGTAAGCAAGAAAAATCCTTATGTCACAGATGAGCTATGTAGGCTTCCTTCTCCCCATCCCTCAAAGCAGGAATTCTCTCCCTGGGCCTAAATCCAGGCTGAGCAAGGTCTCAAGGCTTGGCCAGGATAACAAGGTCATGAAATAATCTAAGCGATAATCTACTGATTAGTACTGGCTGAGTATAATCTGTTAAGTATCAACTTAACAGATATCTGGCACTTTTCCTCCATTACTTTTGGAGCACCAAACCAACTGGTTTGTTGGATTTATTCCTATTTTATGGGTTAGCAAATGGAAACGAGGGAGCAGAGGTGACCACAGTTATCCCATGAGCCTGTCCCCACACTGAGGGCTGTGTTGCCTCCAGCCCTGTCCTTCAATCTGCCTTTTCCTTCATTAATGTTCATAGCTGGATGATACAGAGTCTGTCTGAGGAGCAAAACCCAGCTAATGGGATGTCTGCCTTCACCATGGAGCTTGTGCTCCCCAGGCCTGGACCATGAAGGAGAGCTGTTCCCTATGTGATGTGCTTTATGTGCGTGCAGACCTGATTTATATCTCTTCCAACAAGCTGTTCTCTGCTATCATGAGCCAACAGGACCCATAGGGTGTTACAAGACATATTACATGCAGCCAAGAGCTTTAATCCCCCTGGGGGAGTGATTACAAACAACTACACACGTCCCAGAGTTGCTTAATCACTGTTAAGAAATTTCTTTATAATCTGAGTAAATTACTTTAATTACTTGCAACTACCAATTAGCGTTTGAATGCTTCCACTGAGAAGTTTGCAGGCATTAATCTGCTCCCTTGGAATGTTAAATCACAGGCTGGAAGATGGCTTTCGTCTCTGCAGCAGGCAGCAATCTGCCGGGCCAGAGCAGAGGCAGCCAGCCCTTACCCGGCATGCCCCTCTCCCCCTGCCAGCCCTCCTCTTTGATTTATTTAGCAGCTTGAAAGGAGAGTTCAGTCCTCCATCGAGTTTTAGCAGCTGGATAACATTGTCCCACCCGCCCTTGTGTGCAGACCCAGCTCAGTCCCTCATGGGGCTCTGCAGCACAGACATGGGCTTTCCCAAGCATTGCGTGCTGGACGGGGCAGCTTCTGCCAACAGCCAGGCTCGAGCTCAACGTAATCTCCAGACATGAACACCAGTGAGCTCTGGGCAAGCACGGCTCTACTTCTCATTTTCCTACTAGTCCTGACCTACGGTAGCTCCCAGACCTTGAAAAGTTAGCATCAAGGTCTCAACTTGCTTTTCTGGCCGCTTCCTAGGTTTTGTTGTCATGGATCGGGTTCAAACCACTGTTTTTCCTTTGATATTCAGGCCCGAGGTGGCTGCACTAGTTCCTCTTTTCCTCTGCTCATCACTAGGAGCACTCTGGTGAGAAGAGCCTGGGCACGAAACCAACATGCCCTGGTGTGGGCCTGTAAGGGTGAGGAGGCAGAGCAGCTGCAGCCACACAGGCATAGCCCCTGCTGTCAGGTCAGCCCCACAGCCAGGGGCAGTGGCCAGGACCAAGGCTCAGTGAGGCCAGGATACTGTTTAGCAGTGGGGAGGAGAGGTGGAGAGAAAGAGGTGGAGAGAAAGAGAGGCTGCAGCACTGCCAGGATTGACAAAGAGCATCAAGACTTCAAGTTAGGAAAGGGCTGCAAAGTCAGAGGAAAGGGCAGCAGAAGAGGATGGGCACAAGCTCTATTTCCTTCACCTTCTCCCAGATTGCCTGGGAGACATCTCTCTGACTCCCACTGAAATCAATGAGAACAGGCCCTTCTCATAGAGGGAAACCTGTGTGAGCTGGGAGAACCTGCAGCTCCTGCAGCCTGACCTGGGATGTGCAGATCACATCATGTAAGTGCAGCACCTGCAGGACTGGTACCCTCCAGCTTTGCTGCCAAGGCACGTTTGGGTTCCCACTGCTTGCAAAGGTGCACCCGACACTGGAAGGAAACCTCTATGTCCCTGGTAACACACAAAGGCTGACTTCCTGCAGTTTTGGGTGTTGACATCATTTTTTCCCCCTTTTTCTTTGAGATTGGCCAATACCTTCCCTAAATTGCTGAGGAAAGAAATAGGGTGGGAGGCAGTCAGTGACATCATGGCAGAGAGCGTGATTGCCCAAGCTGCCTTTTCATGGGAGTCCAGGCTGCAAACTGGAGTTCAGAGCCTGGAGTAAGGGACTGGCCGTCAAAATGTTGTAAAATAATAAAATGAATGTGGAACCTAACTCAGGATGTATTGATGTGCAGAAGCCAAGTAGATTATACTGGAGTGCCTAAACGAGATATGTTCTAATGCCTTGTTTGGAGACAGAGCGCTGTGGCAGGGAGCTCGGCAGCTGGCAGGAGTATGAGGAGGCAGCTGCCGGGCTGCGGGCACTGAGATGGTAGATCCAGCACTCCCTCCTCCCCACATCATCCTCAGCCTCCTGGTGAGAACAGAGGTGTGTGAAGTGGGTGGAAAGAGCTGTTCCCTGGTCACACGGGAGCCCTGCCTTCCTCTCCAGTACCCCACCTTGGAAGCAAGATGCAGGTAGACTCACCCTTGCCAGTATTGTTGGCTAGGCTGGGGATGCAGCATCTGGATGCTGGATGAGCTCCATGGTAAGAGGGGTCCCGTGCTGTCCAGGGACTCTTTATCCCACCACCACTTCACCCCTCAGCAGTATCCAGCAGCGTCCTGGTGGTCACGGGCTGAGACAGTCACTGTGGGTCATGCAAAGGTGTAAAAAAGCACAACAGCAGCACCTGAGAAATGCTTTGTCCAGGGAAGGGCTGAGGGTGGACAGCACCTCTCCCCAAGAAAGGGCAGGCAGACCCCAAAGCAGACCCAGGGGCACCATTTCCACCCATGAGTGGCAGAGCCATGAGGCTGCCAGCACGAGGCTCTCAGGCATTTCAAAGGCTGCACAGCAGAAGCCTTTTGCATGACGTGTGACGAGTCCATCCTCCACGCCAGCACCCTACAGAACATCTTCCCACGCTGGAGCTCCCTTTGCCTTTGTTCCGTGTGCCAGGGCCCTCAGCTCCTCTTTATGACTCTCAAATCCATATCACTTGGAAAATGATATTCTTATTTCTTCAAATACACCCCTCAGGGTAGATGTCAACTTCACATCAGCTTATGAAGCAGTGTGTATAAGCACGGAGGCACACACCGTCGCATGCTGTCTGTCTTCCTGACACATGTACACACACAGAGAGCTAAATTTACTCTTAGTTTACTCCTGAGAAGAGCTGAAGCAGCTCAGATACTATCAAGTATAATTCCCCTGCAAGCCCAGGCAGCACATGCACACACGTGTGTGCTCATGTAAGACAGGCTGTGTGTTTCTGGATCAAAACATGTATGTGGGAGACAGACAGAGTCAAACTGCCTGCCAGTCACTGGAAAACTTAGCACAAGCATGAAGCATCAGTGTGGGGGAGCTGGGAAAAAGGGGTGTATGGCCATGTCCATGTGCACAGGCCACATCCTGACATCCCCAGGGGTACCCACACACCTGCCAGCAAGGTCAGCGGAGACCAGTCCTGCGAACAGAAACCTTAGCTTGAGGAGGTGAAAGAGGGATGGGGGGACTTCTCTTGCAAATGCAGCCTGGCAGAGGGCAATACTCTGCTTGTGAGCTTCTGGACAGCCTCAGGTACCCCAGGGAGCTGCCAGGGTACTTCTGCCCTCACACCAACTCCTGCCCTGTCACAGTGAGCAGGACCTGAGAGGCATCAGTGGGTGAGATGCTGTTTCTCCGCAGGTGTAGGGGCTGCTTACTCACTCCAACTCGAAGTTACGGTCTCCTGCGGTTTTGTAAGAGGTTCTGCCACAATACAGTCATTTGGTGTCTACCAGGGAATGGAGTGTTGCCAACCCTCCCTCCTGAGTCCATGCCAGACCATGCCCAGGGCTCCAGCAAGCCACAGCAGAGTTAGGCAGTGGCTGAGCTGGTCTTCCCAGCACGGGCGAGATGCAGCACAGGCTCTGCAGCTCTCTCCAAGTTGTGTTTATCCATTGTGATATTTTCACGTGAGAAACAAATAAAGGCTGATGATATCTCCTGGAAGAAAAAAACCCAAGGTTACTCCCCTGACCTGATTAATGCAAATAAACTGAATGGCATCCTGTCGCCCGGGGCTTGCAAGTTTAATATCTGTTAAACTGATTCATTTCATGCTGTTTTAGCCTCTCGCCCTGTGACTGCAATTACCTCTGATGGTCTCGCTGGGCTGCCGGTGCCCGCTCCCCCCTGTGCCTCACGTGATTCACTTTGGGTTGGTTCTGTTTGGTTTGTTGTTTTGGTATTTTTTTCTTCTTGTGGTTTAATTGCCTTTGAGTTTATTAATTAAGGCTGGAGGGTAAGGGCCAGGAACGTTGAACTAATGCTTCTCCTTTGTGTGGTGTGGTACTTCAGCCCTGTAATTCCCCTGTTCTTGGCTGCCTCAGTACAGGTCAGGGGAAGCAGAGCCAGCCCTGACTGTGGGGAGACGGGAGTGGGAGACTTTTTTTCTCTTTCCTTCCTATGAGTCCTGTGCTCATCTCCCTGTGTTGCTCCCACCATCTTGCCCTGTGTTTCCTGCTGTCTTCACTCACTCAAAACTCATGAAACTGTGTTTCAAACAGTTTAATCAGTGCATGAGGCTGTTGTGCCTCGGGCTGGGTCCCTGGGGAAAGCAGGCACAGCTGTACACATCTCCTGAGCCTGAGATGTGAGCTGAGAGATGCTCCAGATCCAGCACTGGGTGCTGCCACCACAACCCTGCACACGGCAAGGAGCAGATTTTTATTCCGTTCCCTCTGCAGCAATTAGGATCTGCATTTGTAATTCATGTGACCAGTAAAAGTCTCGTGAAAGCAACAGGTTGGGTTGTTTTCTGGAGCTGTGATTCCTTCCCTGTGTCTCCCGGGAGCCACTCAGATGAGCTCTTCATCCTGAAGCTGGCTGCCCAGGCTGCTGCAGGATGCCCCAGACTCGTGTCTTTTAATTCCTTAGTTTGCAGTGCCATGGGGTCCCCCCAGCCTGGCAGCTCATGGCACAGGCTGGGGATCCCAGAGACACAGAAGCTACGGCAGCAGAGCTTAAACACAGAGACCTCCCAGAGAGAGAGGCTCAAGAGCCTGTGTGCTGCAGGTATAAAAGACAAATGAGGCAAAGGACGTCGGCCGGGTCTCACCTCACTTGTCATCTAATTCCACAACGAGGGAGCACTCAATGAAATTAAAAGGCAGACGAAGGACCTGCTTTTCTAACAATACCTAGGAAGTTCACCAGTGCCAGATACTGCTTAATCAAAAGCTTTGCTGAAGTGAATAAGTCTGATCTGCTCCAAAGGCAAACATCACCCGCAGTGAGGTGTTGAGGTATAAAAGCCACTTGAACTCTTGGTCCCGTTTGTGTGCCTGCTCCCCACAGGCACTGCCCACCACGTGTGGTGTGGGGACAGGCATGACAGGGACCTGGAGCTGAGGACAGAGCTGCTCTGTCTGCACAGCCTTGGGGTGGGCCTGGGCAGGAAGGTGTTTGACTCTCAGGATTCCTGGTGCTTTTCTGAGCTGCCTCACTCCCCGGGAGAAGATGAGCAGATGGGCTCTGCTTCTTCCTTTCCACCCCTGGGAAGCGTTTAGACTGCGAAACTAGAGATAAAAGCCAGAATGTGTGTCCTCTCTACAGGCTGGAAAGCCATAATGCAAAGAGGAGGGATTCATTTATTTCCTAAAACAAACAATAGCAACCTAATTGCCAAGCCACTGTCATAGTGGCTTCATTGGGGATGCTGGAGATCAGCAGCAGTGGATTTCCCCAAAACCTCCAGCCATTCTGTTTGCTCCTCCCTCTTTCTGACTTCTCCAGGGCCAGGGTGCTCTGCACAACCTCCTTGGGGACCTCACACCTCCTCAGCCATGACAGTGATGCCCAGGGAGCAAAGTTCTGCTCTGTGGCACAAGAGAGGGCTCTTCACTGCAGAATGCAAGAGAGAAAGCTGTGGGGTTCACTGCATCCTCTGGGTTTTGGACCTGCCATTTACAGTAAAATGAGAGCATGGCGGGAGCCTCCATCTCACCAGCACGGAGAGCAGCAGGAGGCTGGGGACATCACGTGCCCCATTCATAATGTGACAAAGCTCCTGAGCCACTGCTCAGGTCACTGCTGCTGATCGAGTTCTCTGGGAAGAGATCTCCCAAGCAGGTTGCTTGTGCTGCACCCCTGCACGCTGCACTGTGTCAACAAGCACAACCAGGTGCTGGGAAGTGGCTGCTGTGGCAGGAGGGAGGTGTGGAGGGGAGTTTGCAGCCCTTTCACCTGGCTGTACCTGCACAGAGGATAATCAGAGGGTTTCCTCCCCCCGCAGCCCTCAGCCCACCCTCCTGCAGAGCAAAATTTATTCTAAAGGGAATAAAAGCAAGTCTATGAATGGCCCTTTATAATTCATGAACAGGACCACAAACGAAGGCTTTACACCCTCTCTGTTTGCTTACATCTTGCTTCAGGTTGAGAGCTGTCAGGAAAAGTGAGAGGAGAAGGGAGGCTGCTCCCCAGCACGCACACACACACCCGAGCGTGCTCGCACACACCCCGCCGTTTATTTTGCATCTCTTGTCTAGTTCCAGGCACCAGAGCTGCCAATCTCCACGTGTCATCAGTGCCTCTGTGCTGAGTCTGTCATGGTGCTTTAATGGCTGTATCACCTTGTGAAGCTCTCAGACATCTTCAGCTGCTTTCATCAGCAGTGGGAAACCTGCCAGCCTCTGACAGGTTCTTCCAAACAAATCACAGTGCAATTTAGAGTGGGAGATGTGACCAGCGATTGGGCAAGCTGACAGCCACCCACGGCACAGGCACCCCAGTGCCCCTCCTCCAGCAGTGCCCAGCAGCGCCCGGGACGGTGCTGGCCTGTGCCACGGGCTCCCTGCTCAGGTCTGGCTGAGACCAGGCCTTTTGCAGCTCGTGGTGAAGCCCCACTGTCTCATCCCAGGGCCTGCCTGGCTTTGCTTGGAGAAACCAGAGCCCTGTGTTTGGCAGCACCCTGAGCTGCCCATCGCACAGCGTGGGTCTGCAGCACATTGAGGTCAAAGCAGTTGCAGCATCCAGGGGCAGTTCCACCCCCCATGCCAACATCCATCCTGCTGCAAGAGACTGGCCTGGGACTGGAAGCCGGATGGAGTGCTTGTGGAAACAGAGAAGGACACGGTATTTCATCATTTTGGGGCCCAGACTGTCTCTGCTGCACCAACAAGGGAACTATTTGCCCGGTTCAAAGACTTATTCATTCTGTTGTGGGGTTTTTTTTTTCTCCAAACCACCCACTTCAAGTTTTGGGTGAAGGTTCAATTTCATTTTTCTTATTCCCAGCTCACTTGCCCATCCCTAAAACAAACATATTAGAGCAAGCATGTGGAGGAGACGGTGTATTAATCAAACCAGAGGGGAGGTGAACTTAACGCAAACAGAGAATGACAATGTGCCGTGTATTTGCATAATCCAGTGAGAAAGCTTTCTTGCTGAAAAGCCAAAGCTACTGGCGTAGAAAAGTATAGGTCTGAACAGGAACTCTGGTCCTGAACAGTTGCAGACAGTGAGGGTAATAAATCAGGGATGGAGGTAAAGACGTAGCGGTTGCAGCGTGCTTTCCAGACCTGCCAGCTCATTCCCCTTGGAGAGGGGCCTGTCCCGCCTGCTTTGAAGTTCATGGCCGCGCTGCCTCCGACTGCAGCCGCAACAAGCCCAGGCCTGAAGAGCAGGTGCTCAAGCCAGAGTTGCAGCGGAGACTAAACTCATCAGCAATCAACAGTGGCTTTATGCAAATGCTTCCAAATGAGGAGAATCATCTTGCCAGCTGATACAACCAGAACAAAACCCCAAGCACCAGTAGAGGGTAAAATATGCAATTTCAGGGCTAAGAAGTCCAGGGAGGGATTTAATAGCAGTTGGCATTTTAAAAAGGAAGTAGCTATTTCTGCACAGGGATGATTAGAAGCATATATCAATGCGTGGGGGTTTTTTAGGAGCACACTGGCTGGTGTTCCCCACTTCCAGGTGACCTTGGTCAAGTTGTTTCACCTTGCTGTTGCTCAGCTTTCTGCTGAGCCACTTCCTCAGTGGAATAATTTTCCCCGCTCCACAGATGTGATGTGGCCACCTTTGTTGATATTTGTGAGTAGTTTGACAACCCCTAAAGGAATATCTTAGAGGAAGGGAAAGAAAATAAAGAACTGGGATCCTGCCCTGGCAGGAGATGCAAAGGTGACCAGGATCTTTAAGGGCTACAAAGATGATCAGAGGACTGGAATATCTTTTGTACAAGGAAAGGCTGTGAGACCTGGGGCTGTACAGCCTGCAGATGAAAATGCTGAGGGGGGACCTCAGCAACACTTGTAAGTACTAAAGAGTGGGGCGACACTTTGTTCTGTAGCACCCAGTGCCAGGACAGGAGGTGATGAACATCAGCTGGAACACAAGAAGTTCCACTTGAACACAAGGAGAAACTCCTTTGGTATTAAGGTGAAGAAGCCCTGGTCCAGGCTGCCCAGGGAGGGTGTGGAGGCTCCTTCTCAGGTTTCCAAACCCACCTGGACACGTTCCTGTGCCCCCTGAGCGAGGGGAACCTGCTTTAGCAGGGGCTGGGGCTGGAGGAGCTCTGCAGGGCTCTTCCCACCCACACCATTCCAGGATTCTGTGATCCTGTGGATGAGTTGCCTACTGTGCCAATTGCCTGCTGGGGTGAGGAGGATGCAGGTAGCATCAAGGAGAGAGCAGGAAGAGCCATCAGCAGGTCTCAGAAACATGACCTGTGCTGAAAGATTTCAGTTATTTAGCCTAGAGAAGGTATACCTGAGCAGAGATGAGATGATGCTCTTCAGACACATAAAAAGAGGCTGGAAAAGAGAGGCAGTAAATCGTACTAACTATTATGGAGCTGAAAATAATGGACTGAAATGGCAGCAAGGGAAAATCTGAGTAGCAACTGGGAAAGCTGGGAAACACAGCACAGAGATGACTGCACTCAGGAGGGCTTTGTCCCCGCAGTGCCAGAGCTGCTGGCTCGTGGAGCCTCAGAGGCAGCATGGGGACAGCAGGGCAGGAGGGATAAAACCTACATGTTGAATGGGTGAAACCAGCATGACCTGACCCTTGTTTCCAGCACTTGCTGCTCTCTGTGTTCAAACCAAGGGCACTGCTCGCACGAGCATCCCGAGTGCATGCCGAGGCACTGCCAGCCCTGGAGGGATCTGCCTGCTTGCTGCACAGGAAGGCACACACGGGCAGTACCATATGTTTCCATCTCTTATGGCTGAAGGTATTTGATCAGACCAGTTATTTCACCAGCCATCTGTCCCTTGCACAAATGCGATGTCCCTTGAGCTCCTTAGTGACCTGATGCATTCCTGAGCGACTTGATCTAGGCAGACATGCTTGAGCAGCAGGGTTGGACTAGATGATCCTTAGAGGTCCCTTCCAACCCCTACCATTGTGTGACTCAGTGATTCTGTGATTGTTGCTACAACTCTGATGGCGAGTACCCGAAGCGTGCTCTGGCCCCTGCTGAACCTCCTCCCTTCCTGCAAGCCGGGGCTGCCGAGCGGCAGCCGATGTGTGCGCTGATTACACTGTGAGGATATTTAAAGCCCATTCTGCAAATCAGTGCCTCAGATACTAATATAAGTAACTTAAAAAAAAAACAGAAAGAAAGGAAAGCGAGGAGATAAAAAACCCATCATTTACATTTCTAAGGAATATGAAATTGTGCTGTTGAAAAAAAGCAATTTGTAAACTTTAGATAGCAGCAAATTCCTTGTTTTTTGGATACAATACCAGCTTTACATATGCACTGAAAGAAAGAGGGAGAGAAAATAACCCTGAAGCATCCTGCCCACTGCATTAGCTTTTAAAATAAAACCCATTTATATATAAATGTTGGCTTTTTTCCCAGCCTCTGTAGAAAAGCTTTTCTATATTAAATGCTACAATGAATTAAATTAACCATAATGATTTCTTTGTGAATGGAAACCCTTTTTCCTGTGTGACATGTTTTTGATCATTTTTTTCCCCCGTTACAACAACCCCTACTCCTATCAAGTTGGGGATTTTGTTTGTTCTGCTGTTTGCACAATGCCACACAATTACTATTTGCAGTTCTTGTTCTTAAGCAAAACAAAGCGCAGCCCTTCCGCGTGCTGTCTGTCAGCACTGAGGGGTGGGAGCCCTCCACAGCCCACTCCCCTCCCTGGCTGGCAGCGTGGGCCCTGGCAGCTCCGTGTCGGGGTGCCAAGAACAAGCAGAGACAGGGAAATTGCTTCCTCTCTGTCACCCAGCAGCAGAGCCAACAGCCCAAATCATTCACCTGTGACTCACGGCCACTCTCGCATCTGTCATGAAGGGACTCAGCAAAGTTCATTTTTCTTTTTAGTGACTTTTCTTTCATTTGCTGCCCTGGTGGCATTTTTGTCTATTCTCTCCCCAGACATCAGGGGCTGCTTTGCTGCAGGCTCACCCATGCAGGCAGCTGCTGGGTGCTGCAGGGTGCAGAATTGGGCTGGCAGCAGCCAGGAATCCCCGGGCCGGTGATTGCTGCTGTACAGGGAGCTCTTGGTCTTGCTGGGGGAGGCAGCCTGCACGTCCCTGCAAAGGAAAATTGGGTCACATTTCTGGTTTGAAGAGTTTGGATGGCATCCCATGTATTTTGGACTTTTCTTAACAAGTGACTGGCTTCTATTTTCCTGCCACCTCATTTCCTTGTCTGCTTTTTAAAGTAATTCCTCCTTTCACCCGCCTCATTTTCCTTAAAACGAGAAGGGGTGGGGGAACAAGCCTAAGGAAAGCTGGAGAAATCCCTGTCTTTCTGTGTTCTGCCTGTGTGGACGCAGGCAGACCCTTCCTCAGCCCCAGGGCAGTCACCAGCCTTGGCCACCTCCTGGAATTGCCCTGCTGCATTTGTGCTGAACAGGGAAGAGGCTTTAAAAATCTATTGGAGCAGCAAAAAAAAGGGAAAAAAAAACCCAGGCAAACCACATCCCTGACACATCTGTCTGTCCATTGCCCCCTGGAAAAGCTGCCTGGTACCCCCTCCAGCAAAGCTGCTGCGTTACCGCAGTCAGGGAATGAGCCCTGCTCTCCCTGGCTGGGTCATAGCCGTGGTGTTGGAAGTCTAAAAAACCCAAGCAGAGATGCCTTGGAGACGCTGGGATATGGGGAGGTATAGTTGGACTCTGGGCTGTGGCTACGTGCCAGGGTTTCCTCCCCAGCAGCTTCAGCATCTTACGGTATGAGATGTGTCCTGCTGCTGCTGAGCAGCCCTGGGCTGCAGTGAGCGGAGCTGTTCCCAGGGCACCCGAACCATCACATCCTCTCCCTGAACAGATCTGTCGATTGCAAACAGCACAAGGTTTCCTGGCTTTGACCAGGCAAGCCTGAAGCCACTCTTCAATTGTTCCCTATTGTCCAAGGCAACCCCTGGCACAGTCGGGCTCCAGTTCACTTGGGAAATGAGTCCAGTTCAACAAGAGTCATCGGAAGGATTATTTTTTTCCCCTGACGTTCATTTCTAATTTGCTTTTACTGGATTTAATTTCACCACTCCTCTCCAATCCCCTTGAGCAATCCCTCTCTTTTCTCATTTCGTGCCATCAGATGTTCTTGGGCAACAGCAAAACCCTTGTCCCCTTGCACCCTTCCCTGCCTGCCCACAGAGGCTCTTCCCAGTCAGGAGACCTCCCAGACAAGCACACCTCCCTGCAGCTCCTCACAGCCACTGGCTTGGTTCCTAAGAAACCAAACCCTCTATTACAAATTAACAAAAAAACCCAGTCAACACTAGAGGTATTTTAAGTTTCTGTTTGGTTTCTGGTCTCCCACTTGGTGCAGAAGAATCTTACTGGGCAAAGACAGAAGAAACTGTTTTCAGGGCTGTTGCCACCTCCATGTGTGTTACATGTGCACAGTCCCTGTGCCACCACCTGCTTCTCTGCAGGAACGTGAGCCTGGACGTCTGATCTGCCACTACCAAAGCTGTGTTTCCTAGGTAGTATTTTATCTCTCATCTGAGTGATCAGCATAATGAACACTTTTGTTCCTGAAAGAAACCCCATTTAGTGGAGAATTACCAAACTGAGGGAAAATGCCTGACACTGAGAATCCCCTGAGGACTTTCCCTCAGGATGGGGATTGGCCAACGTTCCTGAAAGGACAGACTTTCCATCTCTTGCAGGATTAATAAGGTAATTGGGGAATGAGTAAGAAATGGTTGCATCAGTTCCTTAGGAGAGCTGTGGATTGATTGCGTAGGTGGGAATATTTTCAGTTGAGGGTCAGAGTTTCTGCTGCCATTCACAAAATCTGCATGAACATTCAGAAGTGGGTATGGCTCATCCCTCAGAGAGGGGGGAAAGAAGTGCTTCTGGATTTGAAATATGTTAAAGAAGAGTTAGATGTGACACTGATGAAATTATTTCTCACCTTGTGGCTGGAGGAGGGATGAGTCTGGGACGCTGGAAGGAAAAGGCAGCCATGAAGGAAGGCTGCCGGCCGTGGATCGATGGAGCAGATTGTTCTTCTGACAATTGTATCTCCAGGGGACCATCTGTGGAGTTCATTGTTTTGCCATTTCTCTTCTTCCCACATATGATCTGATGATCACCAGCTTCTCCCCTACTTACACAAGTTCAAAGCTTATGCTTGTCTTGCAGGAGCAGCCATGCATAAAGCAAAAGCACAGACACACACACACACACACCTCCCCACCACAGGGTCATTTCAGTCGCTGTGGGTGACAGCAAGAGCATTTCACCCTTCTGCAGAGCAAGCACTATCCACTTCACCATGAGGAAGAAGCTCAGCTCTATTGCAATCACTAATGGTAGGTGAGTGCAGGCAGGGGAAGGGTCTTGTTGCAACTCCCCACATGAGACAAGGCCAGAAGATTCCTGAGAGTGTGTCAAGGACAGCATAGAACCCAGCTAGGGCTGCCACCAGCCCCCGTTGTTAAGCTGCCAGGATGCAATGTTCAAGGAGATTTATGTTGCTCCCCAAACCCACTCCCTTCCCAGCTAACCCAAGAGAAATGGGTCCCTGCCGAAATTCAGCATCAGAGCTGGAGAAAACCTGTGGTACTATGATTGTTTGCTATGAGACTGTGGCACTGCTCTGTCCTCAGAGCTTTAATTTAGATGATTTAGGGTCCTTTTATTTAGTTTTAGCCCATTTACAATTGTAAAGAGGCTGTGAACCAAGACGCTGGGCTCTGCACGTATCGACAGAGCTGATCAATTGCCGACTTCTGGGGGTATGATGTGGTTAGGCAGGAAAAAAAACATCTTTTTTCCCTCCTAATTAGGTGCTTCATTTGGCTCTGCAGACACACGTGTTTTCAGTGGCAGGGGTGACATTTTCAGCTTGCCAGGGCGATGACAGGGGAAGCAGAGCATGCTGAGAGCTGAGGGAGGCACAGAACTGGATAAACCCCACATTCCCGTGCTACCTCACCGGTGCCCACCCTAAGATGCTGTTTAACTGAGCCCCACACTGATCAGGAGCCCTATGAAGCTCTCCTGTGTCAGCAGCAGCTGGGGTTTCACCTGATTGCTGGCATGGAAAGCACTGTACACCTGGACACTGATTAACATGGCAGTGTGGGAAGGTGGCAGAGGCAGTGGAAGCCAACCGGGGCTCCCACTGTCCTTGCAGCCTTCTGAGCATTTGCCATCACTGTGAGGGACAGCCAAGGGGGGGGAAGCAGAAAAGGAGGCAGTTAAGGACTGGGCTAAGATAAAAACACAGAGAAGAGCTGGTGAGCTCCAGCACGCACTGGGATCTGACTTGGGGTCAGGCAGAGAGGAATTTGTGCAAACAGGCACAAATAATCCTGTGCCCAAGGAATGCCCAAGCAGCAAGAATGCAGCGTCCTGCATGTGGGCATGTTAGAGGAAAAAATGCCAGCAGGAGCAAGTCAGTTCCATCATTCTCCCCTCCAGACCATCCCAGCATCACCTGTGCAACTTTAATTAATTCTCTTGCTTTTAAAAGCAGGATGTGGAGATCCCCTCCTCATCAGTCTGGGCAAGCAGCGGTGCAGGCTGAAGCAGGCAGAGCTGGGCAGACGGACAGTGGCATGGGCAGCTCTGGGCAGCTCTTCTGCTCTGCATCTGTTTGGCCAGGGCAGCTTGTCTCACCCCCGGCTCTGTGCCCAAAGGGTCTGTGGGAGAGTAGGATGATGCTCCACAGGGCTGAGATGCTGGTCCAGGACCTTTGGGTACCTCTGGTGTCAGCCTCTGCCCCATGGTGCACACTTGAAACAGTTTTATTTGTTCCTTTCTCTGATGGGTTTTAAATATGAATTGTAGATCTAAGAACCAACATCCTTTCCTTTGCTAGCTGGGCAACCAGAGATTTTCTCCCAGTTGGACAGACTTTAGGGATCTGTTCCAATCTGTTCTATAATTGCACCTTCCAAGTGAGCAGAACCAGAGCTCCCAGTGTTCTTACCACGGGAGAAAACTAAATTTTTCTCAGTGAGCCCACAGAGGTGGTTGTCCAGGCACCCCCTGCACAGACGGGTGAGAAGCCACAGGGTGCAGCCTGGGCAGGAGGCAGGGGGATACCTGCTGCTTTAGCCTGGGAACAGGACGTGCAAGCCTTAGAATCTGGCTGCAATTCCCTCTCTAGATAACCATGGACCTAGCAGTTGCTTTAGCTTTGGAGTTTAGAAATCTTTGGGAAAAGTTAAGAGGCCCTCACGCAGGAGCTCAGAGGAAGATTTCAGCCCAGGAGTTCATGCCAGCATGATGGGCTCCGTGATGGAGCTCTGTCATCCACATGTGCAAGGGACCAGGCTTGTAGAACAACTGGGTGCTCCACTGCTGCTGCTGCCTGTCCTACACAGAGGAGAGACTGCTAACCCCTTCCAGCTCCAGCCCTGTGAAACTCTGAGACCTGATTTCAACCACCAGTGGAATAACCTGAGGGAAGGACGCTGTCCTGAGGTTATGGACATCTGAGCCTGCCAGAATTCGACTGAGCTTACAGCATGGTTTTCCAAGGTCATCCTCCCTTGGGAACCGGCTGCTCTAAGGCTATGCTCTGTAAATGAGAAGCTGGAGGCTCAACCATCCCAAAGTAAAGCCACCCTTACAGGCAAAACTCAGAGTCTATGACCCACTATGGCAGAAAAGTTCATGTTGGGAAGTGTTAAGAGTCAGCAGAGCTGAAGTGTGATCTGTCTTGTGCTGAAATCTCCCTGGTGATTCTCCTGGCTTTATGCAATAACAAAAGCTTTTTGCTAAGTAGTACCAAATGCCCCAGATTGGTGCTGCCCTGCTGCAGGCTGCTGCCAGCCCAGGCTCTGGGCACTGCCAGGGAACACAGAGGGTCAGGGCAAGGGGAGCACTCACCCCAGCTGCGGTCCAGTGGGGACTTACGCTGAAAGGTAGCACACGAGAAGCTGCTGGTGTTGTTGTTCTTGGTTTCCTCTGTTTTTTTTCTTTACCATCTTCCAGATGCTGCAGAATCCCCAGATGCAGCCACAACAAAGTCCTTGCATTTTTAACTTTAAAAAACATAATTGGGTAACTGAGAATAATGACTAAACAATGCAATAAATCATGTCTACACCTGGCCTGGAAATGGGGGGGAGGGCAGTTCAAGGAGAAGTGTTTCTTTCCTCGTTAATGAACAGAGCTGAAACATCGACACAAAACACTCCCAGAGTCAGCAAATCTGTTCCAGGCTCCGCCAGCGGGTTTGTGTGCTCAGGAATCAGCATCCCTGGGGCCAGGGGCTGTACCCCTGGATGAGAGAGGGCTGGTGGTGCTAAACCCCAAGGCCTTCCCTCTGGCCTGGGCAGAATGGCAATCCAAATTAGAAATGTCACTGCTTTAATAGCTGAAGACATTTTTATGTCCCAGCAATAATTTCTGCCCGCACGGTGCCACTCACCTTTGTACAAACACAGCCAAGAACCACGTCTGTACTCACAGCACAGTCGTTATCTGGGACAGGAAACTGCCATAACTGCACTGGAGTTGTTAATGTTCATTTTATTTGCTCATTTGTACAGCAAGACCAAGCCCTGCAATCGTGTCCTGGCACAGAATCCCCCGTTAGCCAGAGGAACCCCTGCGCTGGCAGCTCTGGAGGGCACAGGGGCACAAGGAGTGGGAGTTGCCCCAGCTCTGTCCATGCTGCATCCCCGTGGCTTGGCTTGGGTCTCAGTAGCCTTGCCCCAACCACACCAAGCTCCCCCTCTGCTGCCCTGCAGGGCACAAGAAAGGGGTTTATGGATTTTATGTGTTCTTTTCTCCCCAGCAGCTTTCAAAAGGAGATGGAGGAAGGTGGCAGAGCTCTGTGCTGCAGGATTAGTGCTTCCTCTGGTTGATAAGGTCCCAGAAAGAACAGCTCCAAACAGAGGACACCAATGATATCTCACTGTAGTTTTCTTTTTCTCCTAAGTATAATTTTTGCCTTTTGCATACCAAGCACACAATGGGTGAGGGGAGGGAGGTGACAGCCAGAGGAGGGACAGGATGGGACAAGTGGGGATAGCTGTGCCGCCCTTGCCGTGCTCAGAGCTGTGCCCTCCACTCCACCAAGGGCACGGGCTGGGAATGGTGGTGCAGGAGGAGGGAAGATGGCACGTGTGGGTCATCTGTGGGGGATGCTGTGGGACAGCCCATCTGCGCTACTCCAGACGTGGTGTGCTCAGGCTCGCAGCCAGGCTGGCTCTGATGCTCTGGCGATACATTCTTCTAAGCTTGTAGGTTTATCTGCTGGTTCAAAGCAAGATGCTTATCTCTTCTTAGTTGACAGATACTCTTATCTCTGCTGCTCTTCGAGTGCTGCAGCATCTGGGGACTTTGTGGCATAAATGCAGGGAAAAAAAGTTTTGGTGTGGGGAGCCTGCGCCTGAGGCAGCTTGCTGGGTCTTTATCTCTCACTATTGTTCAGCCCTGTCAGACCAGAGTCTTCGAGGAACTCATGGCCATTTCTGTGATATGGGAGAGGAGCCCTTTTTCCAGCAGCCTTTGCCCTTCATGGCACACACTCATCTGCATCCCAGCCAGAGCAGAAAAGAGATCCGTGGGCACACGAGGGCCATACGGTGACTGGCACAGTGAGGCCAAATAGAGACATGACTGAAAAAAATGCAATGAAAGCTCAAAATTTGTCTGACTGTCACTTAAAGGCCCCTTCATCCACCCTCACAATTAACTATTTTGTTCTTTGTCAGCTCTGACCTTAGCCTCAGCTCTCCAGCTTCTGTGGCTCTGTCTCCTGACCTTCTCCATCCTCACCCAAGCAGCACCGGGTGCTGGCGAGGCCGGGTGCCTGTGCCCACGAGCAGTTCCTGAGAGCTGCAAGGAAAACATAAACATAATTGAAAAGAAAAGTAATTGAAACTTATAACAGCATTGGTGAGAGAGTTTTCTCCTTGGCCTGACATTAATCATGAAGAAATAAATGCCTTTATGGCCTCTGTAATTATGGCCTAAATGCAACTGAGAGAAAATTTCTATCATTAAACATATCCTCAAAGATCTCCTGCCTGCACCTGCTGCCCTTTGCACACTGCTTTCCCAAACTTTGCCCATGCAGCAGATGCAGAAACAACTTTCCAAGACACATGCATCATCTCTAACCTCAAAAAAGCTGGAATTTTCCCAGTTCCTCTGAAGAGCTTGGCCCCATTAAACTCACATCATCCTGCTGTGCTGCCCCAAAGCATCCTCCATGCCATACAGACTGCCGGGGTGACCTGGGCACCCACATGTCCCACACCACACTTTGCAGCTGGGATGCTCAGAGATGGGAGGAAGGAGTGTTGGAATAACACATCTCCAAACATTGACGGGAGTTGCTGGAGACCCTTCGGCAGCTCAGAGCCCGACGTGTTGCTGTATCTATTGTATTTGTAAGCATGTTAGTTGATTAACCACACTCCAAGGCTGGCAGAGCGATTATTTCGCTGAGAGGCTTCAATAAGAATCTGGAACAATAAGATGCACACAGACAAAGGTTTTAATGGATAATTAATTGTTCCAGCATGTAAAGTTTCTGTGCAAAGATCTTGGTGAATCAGAGTTTCCGATTCCCACCCCCTTCACAATGGGACTGAACAGCAACAGGGAAATCGTGGACTGGATTGCGATTGGTTTCAAAAGACAAGGGACAGACACGAGGCAACCATAAGGTCTGGTTGTGGGGAGTCAGGGTACAAGGAAAAGGAAACGGTGCTTATGTCCTCTGAATCTTACCACACACCATTAGTTTTCTCTGCCACTCCCATCTTTCTATTTGCAGCAATGCCCAGAACAGCTCAAGTGGCGCTTCTCAGCTCCAAACCCCAAGTTGTGAGAGCGGGATGGTGGTTACAGAGAATTTATCAGTGCCTTGGGACAGGTCGGGTGTAACACCAGAACTTGCAGTGTTTAGTCTTCAGGTGGCTCCTGACAGTGTCTCCTGGACAGTCTCAGTGGCCAGTTCTTTGAGAGAAGGAGGTTGATGGCTGTTTGCCCTGAGCAGATGCAGTGGAGATGCTGTGCTCAGGGAAGGGGTTGCAGTGCAAAGGGCCAGGCTATGCAAAAGCATCCCCAGCTCCCACTCTACCAGGCTGGAACCACGGTCCAGCCTTGCTCCCCTTGGTCCCTTGGGAGGGACCACGGCAAAGACAGAGCCAGGACACATCTTAGAGGTTTTCAAATCTGAAATGAGCCAGGTTGATCTAGGCAGAGAGGAAGTCTGTGCAGCTCAGATCATCACTGAACAAACAGGCAGGGCAGGAGAATGTGGTTTGGACTGGGTTTTCTTCCCATTCTCCCTGCCTTGCTGTCACTCCATGGGATGAATCAAGATTTCTCTGGGATGGCCAGAGGGTCCCACAAGTTGCCAGGGCTCGTTGTCTCTCTGCTTGGTAGACTCACAGAAGACATGTGGGATTCACATCCTGGGGCAATTGGCTTCTGGTGGCTGCAGCAGCCATGAGGCTGTAACCAGCCCTATGGGCAACACACCGGATCAGTTTGCAACCAAGCAATTTCCTTCCTGCTCTCTGATGATAAAAAAGGAAAGGCAGCAAAGCAGCAGTCCTGAGGACAGCCAGACAGCTCCAATCCCTGCCTGGGAACAGGCTCCTGGCAGAAGGTAGGAGCTGATATCACGGCATCTTCTGAAGTGACTGGAGTCGGAGCTGGGAATGGGATTGACCCCATAAGCTGATTTGTTGTGAGGCATCCTGGTGTGTGCTATGCAGCTCTGCAATCATCCTCTAATCCAAAAGCAGGCCCAGGGCATCTTGCACACTCAGAGAAGGTGACTCTTCAAGGAAGATTAATAAAGCAAAATGAAAGAGAATGGATAGTCAGGGCTGCACATCCCTGCAGAGAACATGGCAAGTGCCAGAGGGGCCGGCCACCTTCCCTGTCCCATGAAGCTCATCCCTGGTGCTGCTGCAGACCCGGCATGGAGCATCCCCACGGCCTTCCCCACCGGCACGGGAACCCCACACTGCCTCCAGAGCAAAGACACGTGCAGGCCACACTCACTCATGCTAAACACGCTGACATACAGCCTCGTGTTCCCAGACACATGTCCCTGCACCGATCCTCATGCCGGAGCTCCCGCCTGTTCCTCTGGGCCCGTCCCCTGGCACTCGTGGGCACCCAGGCGAGCACACGCACCGGCGTGGCCCCGAGAGGCTACTGCACCTGCACATGCTCACACACACATTAGTGGCAGACACATGCTAAGCACACGCACACACACGCATATTAATCACTCTTCTCTGTCTATCTCCCCCCTCCTCTCTCTTTTCCAAGCTGTGCTTAAAGCCGGGGAGATTAGCTGATCACAGCCAAACGCAGGGTACAAAGCAGACTTCAATGGAGTCCAAGTATAATGGCAGATTGCATTAGAGAGAACAGACAGACGTGTCCTTGTCATCCCAGGTTAATATGACTATAGATTAATGCTGTAGCTGTTGATTGTTATGGAAATCCCCCCATTTAGCTCGTTCCTAAAGCATTGACAGTTCTAGCCTTGAATTCGGAGCAGGGGTGGAACTTGTTAATGGATTTCATTTTCCTGCAGGAAGCCAAAGCATTTAAAGGGAGAGGGAGCACAAATTTGCTGACTTTCTGGAAGTGTTCCAGTGTGCATTGACTCAGTGTGGACATTTAATCCCTTGTTCAGATGCAAAGCAATGCAAAGAGCCATGTTGGTCTTGCCTCTCTAGGAAAAAGGAGGAATTTAGGCTTGGGGAAGGAAGCGTTCATGGAGTCGCTTCCTCTGAAAACCTCTCCTGACCTGGGTACCGGGTGTCTCAGGCACAGCCCTGCTCCCCATATGCAGACACTCCTGTCCCTGCACCTGCAGCGGGGTTGTTCCTGCCAAGGTTGGTTGGTTGATGCCAGCTCAGGGACTGTAGCTGCTGCCATCCCTCTGCTTTGTTGTCAACTTGTAGTTGCTGTGTTTCTTTCCCCCACCCGGGTGGGAATGCTTCACGTCCCAGCAGTGTGGCTCAGCCACGCCGCTCGCTCCCTTTACAGCATCCCTCCTCTTACAGGGCTTCTCTGAGCAATAGGAAAACATCCAACTGCTCCTGAGGAAACCCAGAACCCCTTCACACATCCCTACCCTGATGAATTATGCAGGTTTCAAACGGTGACTCATGGGGCAGTGGGCACACACTCCCCAAAGTGCTGAGCCAAGGAGGGCTCTGACATCATCATGCAGGGAGCAGAGGGATTGTCAGGGCACAGCCAGCCCAAATTAAGGTTTGCTTTACAGGGAGTTCCGTTATGTTTAATGCCAGTGTCATCTCCCCCTTCCCCTCCCTGCTCCCTCTCACTGGCAGGGATAATTAGCTCTTGCAAGATCATTTGAGGAGCAGGAAGTTGCTCTTTGACACTTTCAGCATTACTTTTGCTGCCTGCTGGGGAAGTTCAGTGATATTTCATCACAGACCAAAAGGTCGCTGTTGCCTGCCATAAGTGATGAAATCCCACCATCTGCCCCTGCCCCGTTTTGCAGCAGCAAAACAAACAAAATAGAAATGAAGCCACAAGAAGTGCTGTGGCTTTTCGTGGTACAGGTGGTCATTTTCCACGCTGCCACATTTTAACCACAGCCCTTGGTGGGGATGAGAGCAGCAATGGAGGTGGCTGCAAAACCCCAACAGCAAAGAGAAACAAGGAGATTCTTGTCACTTGCTGAAATAATCTTTTAGGGAAGCCTGCTGCAATTGGAATTTACAGAAGCAACGACTGTGATTTAGGGCAAGTTTACACATTTCCAGTCTACAGGATACCTGATGTTGATGGGAGCTTTGGGATGCTACTGAAGCACAGGCAAGGCATAGTAATGATGCTAACAAATTCCCTTTGCCTTTAATGGTCCTGACCCTGGACTCACTGGTCCAAACCCTGCTCAGTGCTGGCAAACTGGATTTTCCCTGTGACCCCTGGTTTTCTGGGCCCCGGGGCCCAGGGAGGGGGTTGCTGGTGAGATGCCTTGGGGCATCCCTCTCTTTGGAGCCTAATGTTAGGTGGAGGAATAAGAAGCAGAAACAGCAGATGAGGAGAAACAAAGCTGCCCTTCTCATGCAAATGTCTCTGGTGGTGACAGGGAATGCCAGAGAGTGAAACATAGGGGCTCCTGTAGCCGATAGAGATGCTGCATTGTTTCTAATTAATTAGCATGTTTTTCAAAGCTTTCCATGAGGCATCAGCAGCTTTTTAAGGGCGTTTTGCCAAAGAGTATTTAAATGGAAATCCTCCTGAGATACAGTATATTCTTTGCAGGATCTCACTGGAAGGTAAATTCTTCCCAGGGGAAACCAGCCCCTACCTCCTTGTTTAATTTGTGGGTTTATTTGGATC
This sequence comes from Colius striatus, assembly GCF_028858725.1. NCBI lineage: Eukaryota > Metazoa > Chordata > Aves > Coliiformes > Coliidae > Colius > Colius striatus. The sequence goes on along the minus strand of NC_084771.1, from coordinate 7,251,238 downwards.
CCGGATCTGGGGGATTATCCTGCTCTCCAGCGTGGGGCCAACATTCCCAGCTAGCAGCTCCTGCGCTGGCTACTCTGCAGCCCCGGGGGTGCTGCCATGGGATGCAGGATGGCTCGCTGCTGCTCATTCCCACCCACCCATACTCACAGGCTGCCAACCCTGGCCTGGCACAGGGACTTTCCAGGAGAGCAAAGTGCTCCTGCCCTTGTTGCAAAATGCTGATGTTGCAGGTTCATCTCTCTAAATGGATGGTGTTGTCCCCTGCTGATGTCTTCCAGACCTCTGCGGGGGTTATTGAGGTTGCAGTGCATCAGTGTCCTAAAAGCCGATGTGTTTAATACTGTTTCCAGAATTCTAAGAGCATTGCGATCCCAGGTTCCTCTTCTCCCACTATTGGTGTGAATTAACCCCTCCATCCCATGACACAGAGGGAGCAAACACCTAGAGAGGAGGCTGGTGGCTGCGTTCTTTGGCCCATGCATGCAGACAGACAGAGCTCGTGCTCCCAGCACCAGTGGATGGATGAGTTTGTCACCTGCTGGCTTTAATTTGCCTGTGATCACTCTAACACAAAATATGTGAAATCAGCCAAGGTGGACAGAGAGGTCTTGTCTGGAGCAGCCCATCACTGACATGGCACCATCCCCATGATGGCTGAGGGAGCCCAGGAGACAGTTGTGCAGTCACTATATGGCTGAGGGTTAGCAGGGGGCTGCTGTGTCCCTGCAGCTCAGCCACAAGGAGATATCCTGAAGATTTCCAGGCTGAAGCCCTACATCACTATTTGATAGTCCAAGTTATCAAAACCAGGTCGCTAAATCAGCATTTGGAGGCACAAATAAAGCAACTTGATGTCCAGAAGTGATGAGGACCCTGCAGTACCACATCATTACTCCCTGGTCCAAAAGCAGTTTCAGGCAGATGCCTTCTGGTATGCTGCTCTGGCAAGTGTGGGCAGTGGCTACCGACCCCAGTGCTCATCTCAGGGGTGGTCAGCCTGGACACCCTTTCATAAGATTAAGATCATTCTGGAATCTGACTTCACTCTCATCACTTCGTTTTCCAAACATGCAACAATTCAAGCGTTCATTTCCAAGAGAAGAAGACGACTTTCCGAGCTGAAGGTCTCGGTGACACATCTGAGACCAAGCAGCTGTGTCCAGGTCCAGCACACACATTTTCCATCACAAACAAAGTTGCGGTTTCGCTACTTTCACCAAGGACAGGGAATTTCACATTGGTTTATTGTGCAGGCATGTGTTTGTGGGATCGTCATGGCCTCGTGATTTATGCCAGGGCCTGAGTTATAACTCACATTTCTGTTTAAAAGCTAAACACTCTAATAGTGGTGGCTATTACTGTCATCATGTACTGGCCGCATTTCTGAGATTCAATCTAGCCAAAGCTGGCCTACGTGATATTATCTGTGTATTTGTCTGCCTGATGGAGCTGCCTTTATTTTTCCTCTTTCATATATTGCTGTCTCAAGGACTGTTTTCCAAGCAACAATTCATGTCTCCTTCAGTCATCAGTGAAAACAATCAAGCTCAATTTTATTTTTGGCAGAAATCAAATGCTAAATGAGATCTCGGATTCATAAACAAGAGTGATGTAGACAAATCAGAGGGAATTCAGAGAAGAACGGCACAGATGATTAAGGGGCTGGAGGGACTGGCTGATGGGGAAAGATTAAAATAAGTAAATACTTACAGCTAGGCTAAGAGAAGACTAATGGGAAACATAATAGCTGTGTAGGAATATCAGAAGAAATATTGTTCGTAATGGACCAAAAGCAGAGAATAAAGGTGATGAAACTCAACAGAGGGAAATCCAGCCTCAAGACCAGCACAGATTTTCTCTGTTTCTGCCAATACGCAGTGCCACGGACTTTCCCAAGGAGAGCAGGATAAATGCAGTTGCTGGAGCGCTTTGAGCCTGCAGAGAGCATCCCTTTAAATAAATAATTGGCACTGGGACGTTTTCAGCTTTATGCCGTCTTTCCTCACAGCTCGCCGAGGTGAATGAATAATCCATGATGGATAGCTTACTCAAAGAGTGTTGCCACTGACATTGCTCACAGTTTGCTGGTGAATGGATCACACTTTCCTTCAATTCACCTAATAGTTCAGGTTACCCTATTGATGTTCCTTTGGGGAGTGGTTTCCCTCCACAGGGCAGGAGGGTGAGGGCTTGGCGTGCTACCCTGGGAGCTGTGCTGCCTTGGGAGCCGTGCTGGACACAGCACTGGGGCATGGAAATCACCCTCCTGCTCCAAATTTAGATGAACACAACTCCTCCCATCAGGAGGACTGGAAGAGAGGCCAGTGGAGGTTTGACCCTTTTAGGAATAATATCATTTGGGGAAGGAAAGTAGATGAGCAGAAAAAGAGTATTTTAGAAAAGGAAAGACCTTTTCCTTCTGGGCAATGCTGACTTTACTGAGTGAGGTGGGAAAAAAACGAAACAGAGGTGATGGTTAAAGAGGCTGAATAGCTTCATGGCACTCAGCAGGCACAGAAAGACACACAGTTGTTTCTTGGTGGGTATGGCAATATCGTGCTCTGACTCCTGCAAGTGGGCTCCTGTGAAGAGCCTGGTACTCTGTCCTTTGTTAGGAAGTCACACTCCACCTGCACGGTCCGTGTGTGATGGCCCCTTATTTTCCAAGTCATTGCAAGCAAATAATTGGATGTCAGCACAGTTTCCACCCCTAGCTCTGTAAGGGGCGCTTGGGTCTTTCTTGGCTTGCTTGCTCAATTCTCTGCGAGGACTCTGGCATCGGGTCTTGGAGAAATACTGTCTCTGAGCTCAATTAATCAGCGTCCCATAAACGTACTGACAGCTTTGATTGCCTAGGAAAGCATGCAAGGTGGATAAAAGTAATTGTAATTGCAAGAGGTGGAGAAATATGACTGGCCCACAGATGTGTGAGGGCCCAAGGCATTGCTCAGCAGAGTTTCTTCCTTCTAAGTGCTCTTTTACTGGTGCAGAACACACCAGCTGCAACAGGAAACAAATCTGGACAGAGCAGATTAGAGTTTGCATTCGGCTACAGTCCCATGGATCTTTCCTCCCAGGCTTTGGTTAGTTATAGCTAATTAAACTACAGGCACATGAGTTTGTAAACAATTAATGCCATCTTTCTATGGGCAGCCAGGCAGCAGCACTCCCCGTGCAGCGTGCAGCCCTCTTTAGGGTAAGTCTGGAGCTGGCAGGAACATGTCAGCAGGCAGGATGGAGGATGTAACATATTACCATGGACTTGTGTATGACCACAGTGATCATAAACTCAGATTCACCTCTGAAAAATGATGATTTGTCTGCTTGGTGGCCCTCACTGTCCTGCTGGGCATAGGGTCTGTAACGAATCAGAACATGGACAGCTCCCCAGTGATACCCCTTTGGTGCTTGTGTCCCTCTGAGCACTGACCCCAGCGACTCTCTGAGCTGGTACCCATGGCTGATCCCAGCTCTCCTCTCCTTCCTTTCCCTTTTTTGGTCTTCTGCTCCTTCTCCCCTTCACAGAAAGAGAAAAGCAGAGGTCAGGGTGAGGCAGGGTTTTAAACACGAGCCAGCAGAAACGGCTTTGAGCTCGGCATTAAAACATCCAGGAGAAACACTTGTCTAGGGCTTTTCACTAGACCATTTCAAAGGAAGCAGTAAGTTGCTGAGCTGTGGAAAGGCGCTGCTTTGGAGAGGACAGGTCGTGATCTACTCTCCCAAACGCAGCTGTAAATCTGGAGCACCATGTCTGAAGGGAATGTAGTTCATTGGGGTTTAGCGCAGCGTGACAGAGCGCGGGACGCTGCCCGGCGCTCGCTGAGCTGTGCCCCAAGGTCAGCCTGCTCCGGGCAAACACACAGCACCTGCAGTGAAACTGCCAGCAGATGAAGTGCCAGTGTCCTAGGAAAAAGACAAGTTGCCTGTGCTCTGCACCTCTGCCAGGCCCCAGGGATGCAGAGGGGAGGTTCATGTCCCAGAGGAAGGCTCCAGCTCATGTTGTGTCAGGAGCTGTCGGGTTTCGGGTCTGAGAGGGGATGTTCAGTCCATTGGCAAAATGACAGCTGTTTGGATTATTGAAGAATTTGGAAATGGGCTAGTTACCTGGCACTGCTGGTCAGTAGACAGCCATAAACTCTGTCTCAAATAAACACCAGCCAGGATCCAGCTGGAGTCCTGCTAACATGCACAGAGACCTTTTTGGGCCAGTTCCTCCAGACAATAACACAGGCGGGTCCCTGGTCTGTCTCTGCTCCAAGCTCTGCCATCTGCTCCAGGCTGGGACACCATAAGTCTCTCCATGGGCTTCGCAAAGGAGCTTCTTTGCCCCACTTCTGACCCATCCTTTTCCTTTCCTTCTCCCACCAGCTTTATCCTTGCTGATGTCAGCATGGACACATTTGAACTTCAGCATCTGTTATCTCTTTCCTTGCCTGTACGAGTAACCCTAAACTACTGGCTTTCTGTTCTACCATGAAAGAAGAGAAAGGAGAGTTGCCTCTTCTTCCCAACCATCTTGGGCTCTCCTCTGCCACTCAGTTTTCTTCCCCAAGTCAGAAACCAAAGGGAAGCCCCAGGAGGTGGGTCTATGATGGCAGCACAGCTCAGGAGCACGCGAGCTGCTGCCACGGGCATCACTGATTCTGCTCCCATGTGTCCTGGTGCCGGTCCCAGCCTGCCCCAGCACCTGGGTGATCCCTCCTGACTTCCAGGCATCCGTGATGATTTGCACACTTTACTGTGTAAACACATTGAGCCCCAGCTGCTGGGTTCAGCCTCGGCTCTTGGCCACGTGCTCTGCCGGTGCTGTGTTGGGACGTGACTGAGCACGGGCTTCCCTCTGTGCCTCTCCTGCGTGAACGTGTCCCTTGGTTTTTCCCCTTTTTTGCACGACACGTGGTTTTGTGCTGGAAACAAGTAAGTTGTTATGAATAAAAAAATCACCATGAAGATTTTCCTGTAGAGTCACCCACTCCCTCTGACCCTATTTAAAAAGGAGGATGAGAAGAGGAGAGCCCAGGACGATCTTGCTGGTGGGGAAAGTTGGCTAATTACTTCTCAGTCATGCCCCGGCCCCAAAGGACATGCAGGAGGGACAATCTCTGGCCCTGAAAAAAGGAGACAGGAATCCTTGGGAGCCTGAATCACCCTATACATTGATGACACTTGCAATTGCAGCCTTTCCTCTCTGCCTATTATCTCCCCAGCTCAGGGGTTTGGGACATGGTGCTGCTGCTGGGCATTCAGCTCCTGTGCTCGGGATGGGGGACACAGGATGCCCCGGCCCCTCTCATGCCCACAGAGGTGACAGTCCCTCTGTTGCCTTTCCCTGAGCCCCAAAGCCAAAGCAGGGTGTCCAGAGGAGGGGAGGAAGCTCTGATGCTGCAGGTCCTGCCGTGGGCTCGCCCAGGCTGCTCGGTGAGGAAACCTGAATAACACAAATAGGAAACACATTGGGGATTAGTGGGAGAGATAATAACAGCAGACGGGGCCCAGCCTGGCCTTGATTACTGCAAAATCACAGCAATCGCTGCTGTTTATAACTCCAGCAGAAGCTGTGCTTTTTTATTGTATTTTCTTCTTGATTGTGTTTTGAGTTTTTACCTCCTCTACTGTGGAATTAAAGGGACCTTGACATGTAGTTTAGGATCAAATCTAGACCTGAGAGGGAATCACCATAATCGAATTACATGGGAATGTCCCCCGGATCTGAAGTGAGTAACTGCAGTAATTGCAATTGGCTTGTCCTAAAAGCTTACTCGTTTGTTTGTATTAAACCATCAGAAATATTTCAGTCTCATATATTTTGGATTATTATTAGTGAGATTAGGGCCTTGTTTCTGCTCTTGCAGCAGGAGCATCTCATAGCAGAGGGCACTTTAGCTAATCCATCCCCAGATACGGCAGGAATTTCTCCCAGGCAGGACCCACAGGTGGATCGTTTGGGCAACAAAACCATCAGGATAATACTCAAGCCACCAGCAGAAAACTTGCGTACCCTGGTTGGATGTGAGAGCTCCTGGGGTAAGCTGTGCCCAAGGGCAGCTGCGTGTGGCCGTGGCAGACACAAGCCCTGGCCCTGCCACTGTGCATGGCTCTGCAAGGAGCGGCTGCAGCCTGTCCCCAGCCTCTGCCTCCTGCATCTGCCGCTTCCTCTGTGCTGCTTCTGCACATCTGCTCCTGTCTCCAGGCTCTTCTGAGGAAACACTAACCGTAGTTCAGGGAACCTGGGGATTTCTCAGAGGAGCTAAAAGCCCTCCAAGCAATTCAGACAATGCCTGGCCAAGCTGGTGCCGGCTGCAGGGAGCACCTTGGGGGTGGGCACCAGTCAAGTGGCCCCACACGGGCCATCTGAGCCGTCTGCTCCACCATCCACTGAGGCTCTTTTATTTGGTGAGCTGGCAGAGAGCCGGCAGTGAGGGCTGGGGATGCCAGCTGGGCTGGGAATCCCTAGTGCAGCTGGGGCACTTCGGACATCCCCAAGTACCACAGGATGGGGAGGGCACAGGGGCGTTTCGCTGTCTTAGTTGCAAGATGGTTGTTTTCATGTAAAGGTAGAAATAATGAGTGCTGCCCTTCTGGAAGAAATAGTCCTTAACTGTGTGTGGGGATCAGGCTGAAAAAGAGGTGTCTTTGCATTCTGTGTGGGATTGAGCCCAGGAAGCAGCTCCCTTCCTCATTGCCTTGCCAATCGTCCCTTTTGTCCGTCTCAATCTATTTTGGTTTTCTTTTTGTTCACCTCTACACTCTTCTCCCCCCTCTCTGCCTGTCAAATTTCTCCATACCTGGAAAGACTGAATTAGAGGATTTTGAAAACCACTTTAAAAGACAGTCATCACCCATTGTTTTTCCAGTGGCATATGGTGATAATAACAGCGCAGCAGCCCCGGACCTCCTGGCTTCAATTACTTTACAGGATCAGCTAATCCCAGTTAAAATTACCTATGTAACTGAAGAGTAATTGTAAACCAGGCTCTCCCCTGGACTCTGGTTGTCTGAAAAATCGTTGCTGAGTTGCTTCTTGTGCCAAGGCTGCAGAGGGATCAGTGGATGAGTAACAGGCTCTGGGAGATGCTGTCCGAGAAGATTGCTTTCTTTTTCTTCTCAAAGCAAACTCCAAACAGATGGCCACTTTTGTCCTTATGGCTCCACAGAGTGGATGGGATTGAAGTGATGGAGGGAAGAAGAGAAGTTTCACAAATCTGTTTTCCTGGGTAGAACTCCAAGGATTGAGCTTTTCTCAGGACTGTGCCAGCCTGACAGACCCATCATGAGGATGCAGGAGAGCTCTGCTGCTGCAGTCTTGCTGTAGGGAGGTTGTGACCTGTGTCAGTCCAACGGGAAAAAACCAGGGCAGAGCCCCAAGTCCATGCAAACACCACATGAGGCTTCAGGTGGGATGGGAGATTGGTTTTGTCCATCATGGATTCCCTTTGTTGATCTCAGCCACAGCAGGAACGGGGCAAGATATTAACTGAAACTTATAAATGAACATATCTGTGACATGAAAGGGACTGATTTCACTCCCAGGAAATCTCTTCTTTTGATGGAGCCTGCCTGGGCTTTCTACCAGTTCTGTAGTCTCAGGACATCTCCCTGGTACTTGCACTGAGCAAGTCTGCCAGTTACCACGATGAGACATGATTCCTCTTTAGATGGCAGACAAGTCTCTGTCGAACCACAGAGCTGTGTTCTCATTTCACTGCTTTTACCATTACAGTGACTTCCATGAGAGCTTCTGCAAATTGTTCCTTTGACATCTAAAATTTCCTGGATTTAACCCAGCTCTTATAGTGGTCAGCTCCTCACCACCAATCCCTCCTGACAGCCTTGCCCTGGCCCTTGGCATCCCACATTATTCCACCTTCTGCCTCCCATGAGCAAAAGTGTTTTCCCTGGCAGTTTTGTTGTAGGTCTTGATGAAGGATCAGATGGACACTGATGGCTCAAAGACTCAATAAACTTTATTAACTCCTTGACAGGCCTAACACACTCCTTGCAAGACTCCATTACAGCCCCAGGTTTCAGCTGCTGCTTGGTGCATCCTGCAGAAAACCCTGGTCCTGATGTTGGCAGAACTTGTCAACAACTGCAGATAAGATCTATAAAAAAACCCCAAAACTGAGTCAGAAATGGTCCAAGAGATCTCATCTGTTTAGGTTCCTCCAGGAATAGCACAGACTGACTCCTAAGCACTGCTCACAGTTCTTCCAGCGTGGCATGGCAGAGGCTTGCCATTCCTGAGCAGCCGTCTGTGCTGGGTCCTGGGTTTACCTGGCAAGCAGCCTCCAATCCCTTTACCACAAGTGCTGTAAGGCAAGAGGAAAGCCTCTCTGCCCCTCTTGCCATGGGCTCACTGGGTGCATGAGATGCATGCTTCTTCCTCCCAAGACAAGGGTTTGTCAGTGCAGGGGAAGGGGAAGGGGAAGAGGGGCACTATCCAGGTAATTAAAACAAGGGTTATCTCTAAGTAGCATAAACACACTCTGTTTGCACTGCAGCTTAAATAAAGGTTTGTATTGTTTGGAAGTAGTTGAATTTTTTCACAAAGAAAGGTAAAAGAATGGGAAAATAGTGACATGATCAATGTTGCTATTTGGTGCTCCTCAAATTGTTTTTCTTCTGTAAGTGTAGCCCAGCATTGCTGTTACCATTATTATTCTCCCCTATTTTTCAGTCTGGTTTATGAAAGCTATTGATCTGTCAGACACTTGAAGATCCAGCTTCCCTGGCTGGGACATCTCATCTGAGGCCATTATAGACTCTGCACACTGCAGTGCTGGAGGATCAATACAGTCCTGGGCACACTCCCAGGCTGGCCACAGTGCCGTGTAATTGATATGTTGGTTAGGAGATGTTCAGGGATACTCACAGGGCGACCACTGTCTCTGGGGAAAGAGTCTGCCCACAGGATGGAATCGCTTGGCTCAGGGCAGGCAGCATCCGGCCCTTAGCTCCTACACTCGCCTTAATGGTGTTTGATTTTGCCTCTTACCAGCAGATAAATAATTGTTTGAGGCTGGGAGCTTGCTCAGAGGGAGGATGAGGGGAAAGCCAGAGTTATATTGTGATTTCCAGTAGCAAATGTGGGAGGTTCTTCTGTGAGAGGACTGAGGCTGTGCCTGTGCTGGGACCTGTGCCTGAGTCTGTGCCAGTGCCCGAGTCTGAGCCTGAGCCTGTGCTGGGGCCACTCTGCCCTCTGCCCCCAGCCTCACCTTTTTTCTCAGCACTCATCACTGAGTAACTAAGGTGTGCAGGTAATTGTAGGGGAGGACAGAGAGGAATTAGATTATTTCCACAAGTTTTCCAGTGTGGATTTATGTGAGAGGTTTTTTTCAACACAGTCCTGGTGTGTTTTAGCAAATTCTGGGCTGTGCTTTTAGAATCAAACAAGCTGCAGACAGTACAGGCTCTCAGGAGGGAAGGAAAGGTGGTTTTGAAGCCAAATCCACACCACTTGGAGCCTGTACAGCACACGGGCTGGGTCTCCACCTGCTCAGGGTTTGTTCTCAGTCTTCACGCAGAAATGATTGTTTATATGAGGAATAATTTGTCCAGAGATGCTCTCGTTCCTGTGTTGCTCAGATGAGCAGCTCTTCTCTCTTCCCTGGCTGTCTTCAGGTGTTCAGCACTCTCTGAGGTTTTTACAGACCATTTCCCATGAACATCTCTGCATCTTAAGTTGGAAAAATAAATCCCTTTTGCCCTGTCCCTTCCTGCCATCAGCATCACACACTCTTGGCCCAGGACTTTGGAGTAAACAAAGACTTAGAAAGACTAGAAAGCACACCTCAGGATTTCATTTGGTGTCTCTGCACTGGGACACAAGACTCGAGGAGCTTTATTTCCCATGGAGATTGATAGCCCAGTCTGAGTCCATGTGAACAGCAAAGGGGATGGCAATCTACTTTCATTTTTTAATTAATATTAATTTGAAGCAGATGAGGCCAAGCAAGCCACACACTGAGGTTGTTTGCTGGGTAGATTGAAGGCTTGGTGACATCACTGGGTATTAATTTCTCCCTTTGCTGCTGCTGCCCTGGAAGAAGACACGGTCACAGCGGGTCAAATGGAGGCAAGATAACTCTGTGGCTTTGTCATCCTTTGAGTATCTGGGAGAGCTGACTGCCAACTTGGGAAAGGCAAGGAGAAAGGGATTGCTTTGCCTGGAAGAGATATTAAGGACTCAAGACAGCCAAGGACTCGGGAAGCTGGTACCATTTCAGGCATAACTGGTGTCTCCATGTGAGTCCTTGCAGGAGCCCTGTGTAAATCCAAAGGCAGAGAGCTGGAATAACTTACTGAGACCTTGGTAGCTCCTTGCTGTCACAGAGGAGCTGATGTGTTTTTTGCCTGTGGACTGGCAATACTCTGCTCACTGTTGGGGATTTTTAATGGGGTCCTCCTCAGCTCTGCTCCCAGCCTTTCAAACCAGCAGTGTCCTTTTGTTTGCCAAAAAAGACAAGTGGCTCTGGAGAGAATGCACATTTGTAAGGATTTTTATCATCCTATTGTGTGTGCTCAGGGAGCCAGCGAGAAGGGTTGAAGAGTTTATGGAATTTCAAGAGGATATATGCCAAGTGGTGGCACCACGTTCAGTCTCTGCCTAGAGGAAAGGGGAGCAGGTCAAGGCAGGGACCTCTCTCTCATCCCTTCTATACGAGTCGTTTGAGATCTCGGTGGGTTTAGCAGTAGAGAAAAAAGGGCAGACCAATCTTCCCTGCAGATCAGGTTGGTAGGTACATCATTGCTGCTGCAGGGAAGCAAGGATATTAGAATACTCATCAGCAAGCAGATAGACAAGGGAAAAGAGAGCTGAGAGCTCAGGACGCTCCCAGGTATATCTCCTTCAGCATGAGGAGCTCACAGCAAAGGGGGCTCCCTGTGAGAAGCATGTGAAATTAGTTTCTTCTTCTCTCTTCCCTTTGCACATATAAGACATACACTTCAGATTTGCCCATATGTGTACAAACACTCCCTCTCACTGCCGAGCACAGAGGCTCCCGGGGCTGCCCACAGGCAGGCAGGGGGATGCTGCCAGGCACAGGCTGCTGGCATGGTCAAGTTGGCTTTGGGTTGTGCTTTCAAATATCCTCAGTTTTGTGACACTTAAAAAAAATATTCAAAGCCAAACCAAAGGTCTAACGTATTTTTGGCTGCAGCAGAAATAATTATCCCCTGTTCAGCTTGGCTTCTGTAGCCAGTAGTTTGTAACAGCTGCTGAAGGAATTAGTTCCAAATGCAGGAAGCTGTACGGGCAGAGGCTGGAGGTTTTGCTCACCCAAAGCACAGTGCTATCCACCCGCCACAGCAGCCAGGGGAAGCTCTTTGCACAGAGAGGGTGTCCTGGCGTGGGGTGGAGTTGGCAGCACCCCAGATCAGAAGCTTCTTGTAGCAGAGCCTGAACCAATGCTGGGCAGGGGCTGTGCTAATCCCCTTTCCTGAGTCCTTGCTGGGTCTCTGCCTGACATCCCTACCCAAGATAATGTGAAACGAATGTCAGACTTTATCTGCAAACAGAAGAGCATAGTTACAGGAAGCCTCATTCAATTCCTTTATAAAAAAGGGGGAAAGGCCAGGAAAAAAAGGCTTTCAAAGCAAGGTGGTGCCCTTGCAGAAGAGCACCATAACCCAGGCAGGGGACCATGCACAGCCGCCGAGAGCAATGCCAGCGTATAGGAGGCAGGCAGCTCCCAGCCAAGGGCAGCAGCAAGGTCCCGTGGCTGGTGTGTGTGCCTGAGCAGAGCCAGTCCCTGCAGCCCTGCAGTGTTATAAATGCTGCCATAGGCCCAGATAGCTTTTATTCTATGTTTTGAATTATATCACCAGCATTGAAAGCTGTTCGTGGGTAATTTTCAGCCTGAAACCAAGCAGAAGTATTCTATTAAGCAGGTTACTATGAATAATTCAGTCAAGCTCCAGAGGTGAGGGTGGCATTTATTATAAATATCAGAAAGATTTTGCTAAAGGGGCAAAAGTTTATGATGGGAGACAAGTCCCCAGAGTGCCTGACCCAGGGCCACTCCCGTTGTCAAAGGCAAAATGTTTTCCCTAATCTGCTTGTAGAGATCAAAATGCTGCAGCACCTACAGCAGTCACTCACCTGCTATCTCCATCCTCCTGTCCACCCACCTAGCAGAGCTGATGAGGAGCACATCCCCACCCACCACAGAAAAGCAGTCAGACCTGGCCAGCCCAGGAGAACTTTATTTCACAAGGTGGCAATTAAAATTTTATGCTCCGAGTTTTCCCTGAATGATTTTAAAACATCTTTTCTGATGACTTCCTAGTAGCAAGTCAAGTAAATTAGAATCTGAGTGCAATCAACATCCTTAATTCAGATGCCAGCCTGGGGTCCGTCAGGGATGCTGCGTCTGAGCAAGCTCTGCCTGCCTAAGAAGGTCAAGGGCTGGGTGTCCTTGGAGGCTTTGCCCTTGGAGTATTGTCAGGGAGGAAAAGAAGCATCAGAAAGTAGGACACAGTCCCCCAAGCAGCACAAGAATCCCGCCCTGCTCAGCAAACTTTACTTCTTTCCCTCATCTGTATGTTTTCTGTCACATCTTAGGAGATGTGACTTTGATGATATATGAATAAAGGAGTGTCAGGCAGTAGCTGTAACAGAACCAGCCCGCTCTGTGTGAGCAGCCCCAGGGAGCAGGGCAGAGGAGCGGTGCTCAGCACGATGCTCACCACCGAGCACTGCAGCTGGGGCTGGTGTCAGGCCATGCCTGCCAGCAGCTGGCCCCAGCAGTGGCCTGGCATCAAGAGATGGTTCCTGGTTCCTCTGCCATGGCCCATCCTGACAGTGCCCGCTGCTCCAGGCAGCTCCATGGCCCCAGGTCCAGCTGAAGCTCCAGCTCCTCCACGCTGACCCTGTGCACTGCAGTGAGGCACCTGTCAGGATCCACATCCTGGAGTTTTTTGTGTTGGAGTTAATCAATCTGTTCAACCAGCCATGCTTCATTCTGGTGTGAGCCTGTGCAGGCTCAGCTGCAGCTCAGGAGACACCAAGGATCTGGAGAAGGACTCAGTCCTGGACACAGGACCAGCAGATGACCCAGGCCCTGGCGTAGGCCACGTCTCCATGTGCACACAGGGACATGTGGTGGCTCCTGCTGCTGGGGAGGCTCCATCTGGGCATCTTTGCAAACATGAAGCGGTTGTGAATCTCCCCGGAGCACAGGCCAAGGCAAAACCTTTGAATCACTGATGGTGAGAACGGCCACAGAGGTCAGGTGGGTGACTGCCCACAGCCTGCACTCCCCTGAGTGGCTGCACACACCTGGTCAGTGAAACTCAGCTTTGCGACCTGCACCACTGTGTGATAACAGGGACAGGACCCTCTGCAGCGGCTGTGCTGCCCCAGAAGGTACCAGTGACTGTGGGCAGCTGCGGCAGGGGATGCCCAGGAGCCTTGGCCAGGCTTGGCAGAGGAGGGAGTTGACATGGGGTCTTGGCACAGGGGAAGCACAGGGGTCTCTGAGGAGGAGCTTGGCCGTCCCAGGGAGGTGAGCAATGGGCACGTGGATGGGAGAGACGAGGTGGTGGGTACCATGGCAGGGGTTGCTCCATCTCCCAGTCTCCTCTGCTGAATAAAAGCTGTTTTTGTTTCACCTCCTGCCCCGGAGCTGGAGGTGTGTATACAGGAAGAGTTGCTCTCTGTGCACCGGGAAAGAGAGGAAACAAGGAGGTGTTGAAAAGATGACAACTGGCTCTGCCATGGAGTTTGCCTGGTCAGGGAGGTGGAGAGATGGGGAGCCTGAGGTGGTGAGGGATGGGGAAGGTGGGGAGGGGGGCTACAGGGAAGGTGAGGGGGCTCCAGGAGGAGACACTTGGAAAACTTTATCTTTTATTTCAGGAGCAGAAATATTCTCCATCTCTTCCTATCATCAAAGAGTTTTCAAGTTCTTCTACCTTGAAAAAATAAAGCCAGGACCGTGTGCTTGATGAGAGATGGAGGGGCAGCGGTGGAGCCAGGGCGGACAGGAGGATGGGCAGGATGTAGTGTATGAAAAGCGCTCTATGCAGCTCAACTCTCCTGTGGGCAATAAGGGCTGTTGAAAAGCCCAGAAAGAAGCTTTATCGTGGAGTGTTTATCGCTGAGGTCATTTCTGCCCTTCCCCACTTCCAGCCTCCTCCTCCCTCCCTTGCTTGGGGACCAGGCTCAGGGTTTCCTAAGGAGAGAGCCTTCTATGTGCCTGGTCCTCCTGGTGTCCCCACAGCCTGGGTGTCTGGCAGGTGCCTGGCTTGGGGACAGCCACGCTCTGGACATCAGCAGTGGAGCAGTTGGTCAGAGAGGGCATTGGTGAGGCTCTCCATCCTGCATAGTGCCCATGCAATGCCCTTTTGCTCCATTGCAGAAAACTGGCATTTGGTTGGCAGGATAACATCCCCCCATCCTTCCAAGCACATCCCTCCACTCTTCCAAACACATCCCCCCACCCTTCCAAACACCCCCCCCCTCCCATCACCATGCAGCTCTGCAGGGAGCCTTGGTGCTGCTCCCTAAAGATATGGACATATCTTTTCCACCCACCAGTGGCTTAAGAGCAGCTGTCTGGGACTGGGTGGCATTAGGGGACAGGCAGCTCCTGGTGACATCGCTGAGATGTGCATTGTTACCACCTGGTGGCACCAAAAAAAAGTTGTCAGAGGAAGAACTAATTAAAGCCAGTTACAGTCCTTGGCTGGGGAATTGAAACAGTTTTGGGGATCACTGTGGTTTGCTGTGTGGTTGTTAAACACCAAACCATGTTTAATAGCTGGAGGGTTAATGTTTGTGGGCTTCAGCCTTGCAGCATGGGATGGGTTTAGGCTGGGGCTGCACAGCAAAATAAAAGGGTGTGTGAGGTGTGTGTTCTGCCTGAAGCACTCAATGCTCTGCAGTTGAGGTGACTGCTCAAGATCAGGGCTCCCTGCCAGTGCAGTAGCAGGCAAGTGATCCTGTGGATTCCTAAATCCTCTAGAGTAATCCCAAATCTGCCATACTGGGCTGATTTGTCCTCCCTTGTTTGGGTAAGGCAGGAAAGAGTGAGGATCAGGGATGGCTGGCTGTTCCAGCTGCATCCTGGTGCTTGTCAGTAGGAGAGCTTCAGGGCCAGAGTGGGAAAAAATCGTCAGAGATTCTTCCCCAGGCAGGAGGGAGGCTTCAACACTGTGGTCCCTCAGGTAGAACCTCTGGGAGCAGGGGCTGAATCCCTACAGGGGCTGCACTCGCCGTTTGTTGACAGCAGCTGGCTCTCAGGGAGCCTCAAAGTGACCCTAAAACTGTCCAAACAAACCCGTCTCACAGCTTTTCTGGCCAATGTATCATCTATCACTGGATCTGCTTCATTGCAGGCAGGAAAGGGTTGAGGGTTGAAGGAGCTTTGCACAGCTGTGGCATTCCCCTTCCTCCCAGGAGCAGCAGGACATGGCATGGCTGTACCCCCAGCCACCACCCCTCTACTGACATCCAGCACCCTGTACCTGCCCTCTGCTTTCCAAGCAGCCCTGCTTCCCTTCTTCCTGTGCCAGGCACACAGACTACTCCAGTTTGCAGGACACTTCTCCAGCTTTCCCCTCCAGAGCTGGGAGGTGACTCACAGATGAGGGCTGCTGATAAAGGTAATGGAGGCTGCAGGGATGGACCAGGACAGGGGAGCTGGGCTGGGCCACATCCCACCCAGCCCTGCACAAGGCTGCAAGAGCCTCCCACATCTTTCTTTTCCCTGCAATAATGCTAAGCAGGAGGTAAATTGATGGCAGGACATCTGATGAAAGAAAGTTTAATTGCTTCAGGTTTCATTCATAGCTTAAATAAAGGGGGTGGGGGAAGGCAGCAGCTCTTGATAGTTGGAGAGATTTATGTATCTCAGCTGCTCCTGATCAGCCCTGATCACCTCCAGCTCCCCATTGCCTGTTTTCCACCCTTCCAGGGTTGCCCTGTGTGTTGAAATGTTTGGGTGTCTCCAGAGGGCTGAGAATTGGCCCCCATTAATCCCTCCTCACTAACCCGACAACAGGGAGGAAATGGGCTTCAATTAAACATGCAAGGTCTCATTTCCCTTTGAAGTGTGGAGCAGCACAAGAAACTGCTCTGGGGAGGTCTGAGAATAACCAGATAAAGCCAGGCCCAAAGTCTTAAAACTGGGCAATTGCAAACTAGAGACTAGTCTTAAGCCCATGGAGCAGCCTAGTTTGTGTTTTGTCTCCCTTAGGATAGTACTCACATTTCCAAAGCAGCCCCTGAGCATGCAACACCACAGCCAGGAGGGAAAGAGATGCAAAGACAGCAGGACCACTAAGTTGGCCCTAGTGTGAGCCCAGGGCAGGGCCACACTGTGAAAGCCCTTTGCAGAAGGGTCTGTTCACAGCAGCTTTGTGCTAAGCATCCCCTAATCCGCTTCAGCCACTGTCCATGGGAAGATAAACCTCTTCTGCTTGAGGACACTTCAGTTTGAGCTTGTTTTCCTCAAAGATGGGCCCAGAGAGCTCCAAAGAGGGGAAGGGAAGCAGCCAGGTCCCTCTCTGCCTCGAGGGGCTCTCCCAGGCGATGCAGCATCCTCGCAGGCTGTGTGGTACATGCAGGGCTGCTCTGCTGACCCTGACCTTAGGACCCAGCACTTTCCAAGTGTGGGGAAAGTTTCATCTACCCTGGAGACACCTATTATGCAGTTGCTGAAATGAGGTCTAGAAGCACCCAGCCACATTTTCTGCATCTTCTGACGCACTGTGGGAATAACAGATCACCAGCTACTGCCTGTCATCCATCCTGCTTATTTCCTGTGCAGGCCCTGATTTATGCCTGCATCTCTCTCCTTTATGCCATCAGTGCATGCTGATAGATGGCCCCTCTCTCTGCTCTTGCTGTCCCCTTGTGCTACATCAAACCATTAATTTTTTGCCAATGTAAACCCGTCTCGCCTTCAAGACTTTAATTTTGCAGAAGCATAAACACCTTATAATCCGTCTGTCTTTATCTCACTCGCTGCCTCCGGAGCTCCCCTCCCCTCCCCTTGGCCAGGGGGTTATCTGAGGTGATGGTGTGGCCATGGAGGGGAGAACAGCAGCAGCAGCAAACGTGGCCAGTGAGGCTGCCCCTGTCACAGCAGCGTGGCTCAGCTGGGAGGAAGAGTCACTCACTGTTCTCACCATCCCTCTGAAGCACAAAACAGCCTGTGCATATTCCTGGAGAGATGTGGGAGGTTCAGCCAGGCCCAACAAGCCATTAAATCCAAGATCAAGTGCTTGGCAGGCCACTAAGTGGTCTGAGCCCAGCTTCCAGGTCTCTGAATAATGCCTAGACCTTGTGTGCTGGGAGTGTTTTCATCCTGAACAAATCCTATAGCATTCCTTGGGTTTCCAGCCATGGAGAAAGATGGAGAATGGAGCTTTGTTATGACCTGGGGCCCTGACATGCTCACTGCCCCATACTGCTGCTCCCCATTTATGCTCTGCTCACACCCTGTCTCGTGCTTAAGGCAAAGAACAGGTCTGTGTGTGGGAGCTGGGGCATCCATGGACAGGACATGTGCTCACTGCTTGGAGGCACTTCAGGGTGCATGCGAGTGCCCCGAGTTCCCCTGCAGCAGTGGCAGCTTTACCATGGCCAGGAAGGAAAAGAAAACTCCAATGGTGCTGTGAAAAGAATCTGTGTAAGTGCTGGGGCCACCCTGAGACCTGTGTGTTCCTGCCTTGCTGTGTGCCAAGGAACGTGCTTGTTCCAGCAAGGGGGACAGAAGGAGCCAATGTCCAGGCTGCAGCAGCTGCTATCCCTGAGCAACCCCAGCAGCAGAGCCCAGCCTGGCAGTGCCACGGGCAGGAGGGTTTGCTGGCCCAGCAGGCACACCAGGACCACCACAGGCCATGACCAGGCACCAGTCAGCCTCATTTGAGGCTCCAGGGGCTCCCTGTAGCATTCTGCCTTTCCTTCCCTGACTTGCCTCCTTCCCCTTCTTGATCCTTATTTGAGACATTTGTCCCAATCTTTGGCAATTCCTACAGCATATAAAAAAATGTGCCATTTCTCCCTTTGGGGAATGACATGAATTCAGTTCCATGGCTGTAATCCATTTAGTGCCAGGTTATTAAAATGAAGATATCTTTCAGTGCTACAGACCTGTTAATCAGGGGAATGGCTTCAGAGGGCTTTTGTGGGCTCTGTTAATTTGTGCTACATTGAGCCACATAGAGCTGAGAGGAGCATTAGGGACGGGAGTGAAGGGAATAAATCAATAAAGTGGATTGAAGAGTGCTGGGCTGGCTTGCTATTCTGCAGCTGCTGTGCTCTGACTTAAATGCTTTACATCCATCACAGCCTGTAGATGTACCTCTGGCTCATGGGCATCAGGTTTTGTCCTGATCAGTTCAGGGTGTGCTGTGCAGGCTTATCAACACATGCAGCAGCCCTGCTCAGCAGCCTCTGCCTTGTCCAGTCACCCCAGCTCTGCAGCATCACCCAACCAGTCTGACAGGGGCTTCTCCAGGGGCTTCAGTCTGCAAAGCAGACAGAAAGCACGGCTGGAGGCAGTGGCTGAAGGGCACTGGGAGGACACTGAGGCACCTTCTGCTTCCTGATTGTTGCCTCCTTGTGTGCAAACCAAAATGTTGAAGGCTCTCAGGTAGTTTGTACGCTGCCAAGCCTCCTGTCTCACCCAGGTTCTGTGTTTGTGGTCGCTGAGCCAGACCCTGCAGTCAGACACTCCCACCCACTCCCAGCTCCCTCAGCCCATCTCCAGGCAGGTGCTGCTCAGCTCTGAGGATGCTAAGTGCTGACATTCTCAACCAGAAACAGCCTTGTGCTCTATTCTGGCAGAAACTGCTGAGACCAGGCAGTTATTTGGCCTGGCACTCCATACCAGTCTGCACATGAATACAGGAATCTGTGCTTCTGTCCAGTTCATCCAACCAAGGTATCTGTGCCAGAACTTGGTCTCCTTCACAACTGCCTGGAGAGTGTCTCTGTAGGGAGCAGCTCCCACCATGGGCAGATGAGGTCTGCGAGATTTCTGCTGCTTCTGCTGAGCTGTGGTGAGTGTAAAGGGAGAACTTGGGTCCCTCATCTTTCTCTTGGGCACTGCTCACCTGCACCTAGAAAGTTACAGCCTTGAGCACACACTCTGGGGGAATCACTGCTGTCCTGAGAAAGGAGAAGACGGACTCACAGTCCCTCTCTGCAGTGCCCTGTCATGGATTGGGGTTACCCACATCTGGGCATCTGAAGGCTTGGCCATTGCCACATGGTGCAATGCTGCCAGCCCCATGGATGCCCTGGGAAGAAGAGTCCCTGCTCCCACATTGCTTCTGGGCCACTCATCTCATGTAACATCTCTGATGCAAGCACATGGAAGGAGCAGTAATTCCAGATAACCACTAATGATTAGCATGGCTCTGGCTCCCAGCCTGTGCCAATAGAGTGACCTTCAGAAATCCCTGACTCCTACTGGCTGGGGTTTTTCTTGTATAGTGGTGACACTGTGGCCAACAGGAACACATCGGGCTGCCCCCACGCTACCTGTCTCCCTGGGCTGCCAGCAGGACAATCTCCAGAGCTGTTGCAAATACAATGGGATTAGGTGAAAACCCTCTTTGCAGAAGTACAGTCAGCGTTCTGTCTTTTGGCAAGTCTGATCACTTGTGGTTAATTTGGAGCACATGTCATCCTCTGTCCTCCTTTTGGCTAAGAGGGAGCTCTTGCTTCTGCAGGAAATATTGCATTTTCATTGGGTTTAATTCTGTAGGAAAAGAAATCATTCATGTCTCCTGACTTTGAAACCTGAAAGTCTTATCATCTTGCTATTAATAATGTTCTCCCTTTTTTGCTGAAATGCTACAGAACAGCAGTCTTTGCCGTGGTCAGACAATGGGATGATGGCATCAACTCCCTGCCTGTGGGTAGATTTAAGGGAATTTTAAGGGAGTTAGATACTGGAAGTTAAGCACCAAAGAAATGGGTTAGGATTGCTATCATCTCAATAGTGCTGCTTAGAATAAAATGTCACATAGAGTTATGACCTCCCTTGAGTAGTGGAGTTTGGGGTTTTCCTACACAGAGGCGAGGTGGGGAGCAAGAGCAGCATGGTGAGGTGCAGAGAGGCTGGATCTGTGTCAGGGCCCCCCCCCAACACAGGTGACAGGGAGAGATCAAACAGAAGAAAAAACGCTGTTTGGCCTTAGGGATGGTGCAGCACCCAGAGAGCTAACCCCTAACACTGCATGCTCCATCCATACCTGCTGGAGTCTGCAAGTCTCAAAGCTTTGCAACAGTAAACTATAATTAACAATCATCTAATTTAGCTAAAATTTGCTGATTGGCACTTGCTCACTCTGAGAACAACTTTGAGATGCGTTTGCAGTGCCCGGATTGGGCAAAATCCTACTGGGAGACTTTCTGCAGCACAGCACATCTCTCAGCTTTCAGACCCCAGAACTGACAGGTTATCTTTATCTTTTCAACCTCCAACTTTGAAGCAAAAATACCCCAGCTGGAGGGCACGACTGGAGCCAGCATGCCAAGGAATTAGAAAGGTGTACCAGTCGGGCTCACCTGGAGAAGTCGGCTCTTGCTTTTACCAGCAAGGCAGCAGGACCGACCTCACAAGAAGTTAAATAAATGAATAGCTCAGAAATCCCCCCTTGCTCCTGCAGTTTGACATCAGGAGAGAATTATTTACCATTCAGAATGTAGGGATAGCTCAGGGAGCAACAAGCTGCCTGAAAGCCTTTCGCCAGGCAGGGGTTGGCCTCACACTGCTCCCAGTATCTCACCAAGCATTGCATCAGGCATCCAGAGCCCTACAACATGGAGAAAGAGATAGAAGCAAACAGATTTGTTCTTCTTACTGAGAATGAGTTGACTGGTGTTCACTGAGGGTTTAGAGGGCAAGTCTTTACCTTTTGGACACAAATGGCACTGCTGGCTATGTTGTCCCACTCCGGCTGCAGCGGTGGGATGTTCCCCATCCCTGCCAGGCTGTGAGAGCCCCCAACAGGCAGCACTCTGCTGTCTCCAGGATAAATCCTGCTGTGGGCAACCCAGGAATGTCCCCAGCAGGAGGGAGCATGGGGAGGTGCCAGTTTGGGAGGGGGGCCAGGGCTGTGTCAGATCCTCCCAGAGAGTCTGGTTTTGTTTTCCATTTGACTGAGGATGCAATGGGTGAACCTCTGAAATCTGATTTGGGGTTTTCAGCAGTGAAGAAAGCTTGTGTTGCTTTTGGAGAAGACATCAATAGCTGGCATGCCTGAAGGCCTGCCCTCTGCCTCCCTCCCCCCTGCCACAAGAGAGAGAAGGAGCAGGCATGAGGCACTGGGACTGAGCTGCTGGAAAATACTCTTTGTCAGAGGAGAAGAGATTTTTATGCATTCTGTGTACGCTCCTTCTGGCCTGGCTCTTGCTTTGTATTTAAAATCTCCTGGTAACTTGCTTTTTCTGTACTCTGCCTTTCAGCCTTGTGGGGTTTTTTCCTCTTGGTTTTTCCCTCTAGCTCAGTTTAGCTCGCCGGGTTTCGTTCTCTCCCTGCCCAGCCCTCCGCAGCTGCTCCTCGTGCTCTCTGACACGCAGGGATTGCCGTGAGCGACGTCAGAGGCAGGGGCTGTTCATGGCTGTCCAGGGCAGCTCTCCATCCTGTGCGCCTGAGAAAAGGAGATGCCTCTGCTTGTGAGGAACACACACTCTGGACCTGACAGGAGTTCCAATGGATGTGCTGTGAATCTGACTGGCAGGCAGGGAGCAGCCAACCTGGGCTGGAGCTCGAGTACCAGGAGTGGTCCCAGACACAGACACAGGGACAAAGCTGAACAGCACACAGCACTGGAGAGATACTGCCAAGGCCATGGAGCCAGTGACAGAAAAGCAAGTTGAACATATCAGTCCTTAAGTACAAGGCTAAGCCACCCATACAGGAATACATCTTCTTTGTCACTGCTGCAGGATCCAAGGGGCTCTTCCTTGTGGCTTTGTTGATGGGTAGGTAGGAATCCCATGTGATTTACTTCTTACCCCATTGTGTATTCAGTCTGGCAAATATTTTGAAGTGCCACTGTGGGATATAAAAAGAGATAAAAATCTACATCCTCCATTTGGGCCAGGTTAAAGACAATTTATCTCTTTTTTCAAAAGAAAACTTCAATGAAGAAACAGTCTTCCTACAGAAAGGCCTGTTTTCAGTGAAATGGTGTTGGGAAGATGACGTAAAGCATTGCACACCTACCCTATTTGAGTAGCAGGGTGAGGAAACCCAGCTGAAAACATCAGAGGCCTGAATGTTGTGTTGGGGAATCCCTAGAGACCACAGGATAGCCTGGGGACTGACCAAGGCTTCAGCTTCTCTCATCCTTTCAATTCCAGATGTCTCTTGCTCTTCCCCATTCTCTCTATCCCAGCATGGTCTCAGTCCTGGGTTTACTGGCAGGATTCAGACCCATGTGATGATCATACCACCTGAAAAAGATGCCTTAATCTTTCTAGTGCATCTTCTGCATCATTTTCCAGAGTGCTGCAGGAGTCCCTCACTCAGGGCTCATTCCGAGCAGGTTTGCAGCACAGCTCATGTCTGCTACGATGCCCTGCACTGATGAACCCCACTGCTTCCCAGTCTGGGGTAAAGAAGAAAACCTTGGGTTTCCCTTCCCCTCACGGGGTTTTATAGACTTGTCTTGTGGGCCTTTGACTCAGCTGCAGTCATCCAAGCCCTGCTCTTTCCTTCTTTCCTAAAGCAAACTCTGTCCATATATATGATAAATGCCACCCAAGGCTTGGCCATTCTCTTCATGCCATTCACCAGACCGTAACACCAGGCTTCAGCTGCAAAATCCTCTCTGGGTGGTGGCAACCCAGAATTAGCCATGATGTATGAGACTCTCCAAAGAGAGATACTGAAAGATAAGTTGCTCAGGAGGTTTAAAAAATGAACTGTGAGGATTCAGGGTAAAGAACAAGCCAGTGTCTGCCAGAAGGGAAGCAAAACCCACGCTGGTGTTAAGAAAGCCCTCTTCATTCAGTCATTTGCTTCAGCAGCATTAATCTTCATGTCTGCATGGCCCTGAAAGGAAATTCTGATCAATTTGTGCCTCTTTTATGACTGCACATAGTGCACATAATTTGTAGGTCTTATGCAAAGAGCAACTGCTGTTTATTTGTTTTTAAATCCTTATCAGCAGTGATACATTGTTTGTTTTCAAACAAAGGAAGGCTAGTGTTTGAGTGATATTTCTTGCTAATTGGAGCTTATTGTGTGGGACAGAGCAGAGAGGCAGTTTTGCCTTTTGGCCGAGACCATCTGTAAGAGCACTCTCGTTTGAATAAAGCTGAATGCTGCTCGCTGCTGGCTCCTCATCTGAAAAGGCAAAGGAGATATTTCAGCATTTAACAGCCTTTCTTCCATGCTTCGGAGCTTGGGGAGGGAGATTTGGGGAAAAAGCAGAAAAGTAGGCTCTGGGAGAGGTGCTGGGCTGATGGGCCCCGGTGCTTTGCAGGGGCTGAAGGAATGGGCCGCCAAGATGCTGAGGGGGCTGGGACATCTGTGTGAGGAGGAAAGGCTGCAGGACCTGAGGCTGGAGAAGGACCTGAGGCTGCAGGATCTTCAGCATGGAGAAGATAAGGTTGAGTGGGAACCTTATCAATGCTGATCAACCCTTAAAGGGCGGGTGTCAAAAGGATGAGGCCAGTCTTTGTTCTATGGTGGCCAGTGACAGGACAAGGGGTAAGGAGCATAAGCTGGGACACAGGAATTTCCACTGGAACATGAGGAGAGACTCCTTTGCTGTGAGGGTGAGGGAGAATGCTGAGTGGTGAGAGCCAGGAGGTCATCTCCATCCAGAGATGGTTGAGGGATATCCCCTTTCCACAGGCATCATCTCAGCTGGCTCTCCCTGCAGTAGTGGGACCATGGGACTATCTCTAGACCTCAAAACATTTGCTTTTTTACTGCAGAAAACCTGATTCTAAAGTTAATTTTCCCAGCCAACAAAGTCAAGCCCAGTTTTATTAACCTGTAGGCCTTTTGTGGAGCTCATTAGATGTCTGAGGTCTTTCCCTTAGACTTTGAGGCCAAGGGAAGAGTCTCTTTAAATAAGATGGCATAATCTCAGCAGAGAAGCTTTGCAGTTCATGCCAATTAACAAATTCGATGATGCCTTTAGCTTTTCTTTTCTTGGTAGCCCAGAGACAGCGAGACAGGCATACGCTGTGGAGGCTTGCAGGCACTCAGAAAAGGCTGCTTAATAACCACAAGAGCTGCTTCCATACATGGAAGATTTTGAAGACCCAGGGAAGCTCTGAATGCAGAGGAGTGTGGGTACGATGGAGGGCACCCTGAGGAGAAAAAGGGAGCAGTGGCCCGCAGGACATCCTGGGATGGGGAAGACTGAAGCAGGTTGGCTGTCTGATGGCCGCTGTTGGAAATTATCATAAAATCTTTAAAGCAAATAAAGTTCCCTTAGACTGAAAAGGTATTATTTGAATGCTCTCTGAAAGAAGAGGTTTGAACAGCATGATCTATTCTGTCTCTGAAATGTCACAAAACATTTATACAGCTGCTCAGTTGGCATTAAAATCTAGGTCTTCTGCAGGAACATGGCAAACAGCTCCAGGTCACTGGGATAAGTCCAAGACCACAGGCAAGGGGTGGCTGGGGATTGCTGGCAATCCACAGCTGCAGCAGGACCATCAGCCCAGCTCCTCCCGAGAGGATGACCCCACAACCACAGGCAATGCCATGCAGCCACAGATTTTGGCAGAAGAGATCAGGCTGGAAACCTGTTTCCCTACACAATGCTGAGGACTGCTTTCTGCAGTACCGTGTCCAGCTCTGTAAGGCCTGGAAAGGATGGAGGCGAGAAACAAAAGGAGAGGGAAGTGCCAATATGGGCAGATATCTCCCCTGTTCCCTTGGCTGTGAAAGTGGGAGAGGAGCTCCCTGATGAGCCCACAGCTTCTCCTTATGGTGGGAATCGGGAAAACACCCACCAGTTATTTTCAGAGGGCTGGTTACATTGGCAGAATCATGGACACTCTCTCAAGAGATTATCTCCTCTCTCCACTTGTCCTCTTCCTTGCAGCCTGTCTCACCTTGCTTCGCCCTTGCTGCACTCTCCCTCCTTCATATCCCAAGAGGCTGAACCACACTGCAGACACATGCAGGTTCCTCACTGCCTCCTCTGCCTTGTCCAGTGCTCTGCCACCCAGGCAGCTCTGCATCGATGCCCAGAGGCAGCTGCAGGCACTGCTACCATCACAATAACCACCGACAGGAGACAAGGGGTTGGTGGGACAGGAGATGGGAGGGTAATGGGACATGTTCAAGTCTTCCATGCCCTCAGGAGCTGCCCTGGGTGCTCACCAACAGCCCGATGCAAGCACCAGAGATTTTCCTTCAGCCCAAGTGGTGAAGGTCTGTGGCTTTGGCTGAATATCCCATCTTTGATCTTTTCTGGTGGCTGCGGTTCCCTGTTTACACAGACAACCACAGCTCTTTGTATCTGCACTCATTAACTCTTCTGAAGCATTTTCTGATCACCAAGATAAGGCTCACAGTGTCTGAACAGGGGCCGAGCTCACATCTCAGTGTTTCCGATCCTGCCCCGACAGATCCCTCTGAGCACCTCACCAGTGATTTGGGTATGTTGATGGTGGCAGCCGTCCCAGACAAACCCACGAGGGGGGTGGATCTCTCCTCCCCAGGCAAGCACGTCTTTTGTTCCCCAGAAGGCAAATGTAGGAGCAGCCTCACCTCGTGCAGGCTGCACCGCGGCGAGAACCCCATGGGCAGCGCTCCATGGAGGACATGCCTCAGTTGCTCTGCTGCTCCTTCACGTGCATTAAGGGCTTTTTTGGGGTTGGGTTGGGGCTTTTTTTATTTTTTCACTTGCTTTTATCCTCCTAGCCTTCCTGGCATGCTTTTGAACATACATAATGACTTGGAAGGTGCAGCAAAGGTTCTGGCATCCGCCGAGGACGGCAGGAGCGGAGCCAAGACACAGGGCCGCACAGTGGTTTCATCCCATTTGCAAACTATAAGGCTGCCTTTGAGCAGAGGAGGGCAGTGCGAAAGAACATGTGCTAAACATCATGTTGGGAAGCTTAGCGCATTAAGGGGAACAGCGTGCTGGCTACGGACAAATGGAAATGGTTTGTGATTTGTTGTAGGAAAAGGGGAGGCGAGGAGCAGTCCCTTTTGATTTAGAGTTTAGTGAACAGCTCTGGCAGGGCACGTAGGATGGTCTTCTCTAGGTGTTTTAGCCAAGCAAGTGTCAGGGTGGCATAAATCTGAGAGTTTTACCCACATCTGTCAACCCTTTGAGAACTCCTTGGTATCTGAGAACTCACACACATAGACACAAGGTAACAAGATGGAAAGAGAATCCTTGGGAAAATATAAACCCAGACATCAACCTGCAACATGTGTCCTGGGCTCTGACCAACTTCCCTCAGCCACCTGGGATGGCACAGAGCTGCTCCTGCTCAGCACTGCCACCTCCTTCATGATCCCACACTCAAGTGGTAGGTGCCTCCAACAGCTCAAGAGTAAATTAAAGAGTAGCTTGTTGGGCATTAACTTACCCAGAGAGTTTGCACAGTTCCCTTCCTGACACAACAGAGGCCACAGCATGTGATGTGCCGTGGCAGAGCTTGGTTGACTAGGCTGCTCTCAAAACCATAATACTTGCAAGCCTGAAAGACTTAATCCATCATCATGCTCCTTAGGATGGTGGCATGGATGGAAGAGTAAACTTCAGAGATGGAGTTGTGGGTGCTGACTGATGGGAGCAGTTGGGTCAAGTTCCCTGGGATTTGGGAGGAAGGTTCAAAGCTATAGTTACAAACTGAAGTCTCAACTTCAAAGGAATTCCTATCTGTCCCTTACTTTCTCCACCCCAAGCCCGCAGGAGACCATTTTGTCAGTGCTGGGACAGTGGGCAGGAATCCGATGACAGCTGCAGCCAGTCGAGAAGCCCCAAGGTCCTGCAGAAACAAAAGTACTTTTCTAAGCATTTATATCTTTGAGCATCCACAAACCAAAATGCCCAGGTATCGGTTCTGGGAAAGAAGAAGTATCAAAGAAACAGAAGCAAAGCTGAGAGCCCTTCAGCAAATGGAGAAGGGGTGCTCACCCTGCCAGGCAGAGAGCAAGTGTCAGCACGGGGAGCTGCCCCTCACACCTCTCACTGTGGCCATAGCTCCGACACGGCTTGGGCTGAGCCAGGCAGCTCAGGGTGTCAGCTGCAGATGTGGGCTGCAGGGTACTACATAAACCCCACCGTCTGCTTCCCACCTGCCTGGCAAAGAGGCTGGTATGAAAGCACCAAGCATGCACAGGCTCAAAGCTTCTTCCAGCTGCTCCAGAGTCCAGTTGCACATCAGGGGACCTGGATCGAGGGCTGGATGTAAGTCCCTTTTTCCTGGCCCAGTAGATCTCACTGGTGGTGCTACGCATCAAGGGGCAGAGATGAAAGGTCTTTGATGGCATCTCAGTGGCTGAGACACTCCCCTGCTGCTAGCCCTGCCACATTTAGGACAAGAGGAAATGGGCTCAAGCTACCCCAGGTGTTGTACCAGTAATACTCACCTAAAGACATAGAGAAGCTAGGAAATATACATACAAAGACACACAGGGCAACATGGCAACCAGTAAGGTTGACTCAAAGCCACCCCTTGCTTGCCTTCCACTTCCTTATGTCTGCTGTCTCCTCCCATGTGATTACCCAGGGCTCAATTGCTTAACCTGCAGCACCTGTTTCTGATAATTGGAAGTGGTTTACCAGCTGTATCACCTTTATTAAAGACATTTCTGGTTGGTCCGAGTCACATTCGTACCCACACCCGGGGAGGTTGAGATTGGAGCTGAGGCAGAACTGTTTTCCTGAGAGGGGTGTCAGCCCCTGTGCCAGGCTGCCCAGGGAGGTGGGAGAGTGCCCAGCCCTGGAGGGATCCCAAAGCCATGGAGCAGTGGGCTGGGCAGGGTGAGGGGAGGGCTGGGACTGCAGCAGCTTCAAGGGCTTTTCCAACAGAAATGATTCTATGCTGCAGCAGGAGCAGGTCCCACACCGATGCTGCATCACTAGGAGCTGGAGAGATGATTTTCCTGGCACTCATCCTCCATCCCAACCCGTGAGCAAAGGGAGGTAACAGCTACCAATGAAACAAAGGCTTTTGCTCCCACTACTTTTGCTCAGTACCCCTCGCAGCAGCTCGCCAGCCTGCTCTGCAGCCCCACAGGTGTCAATGTTTAGTGCCCAGGAACACAACACTGGGTGGGTGGCAACATACATCAAACCATGAGGCATATACCAGACCGCTCCTGAGCGGGGAAAAGCTTCTGCCCTCTGCATCACTTACAGCTTTAATGGATGGAGCAAATAAGTCACACCCGACAAGTATAAAAATGGCATTTTCCCCTCTGTGATCTCACTGGGAGGCCAGAGAGAGCAGCTCTGACATCACAGCTAACGAAATCAATTGTGCTGTGTGAGGAGGGCCCGGAGCTGCCCCACAGGCCCAGCTGTGCCCCAGGAGTGTGGGTAGTGGGACGTGGCTGAAGGTGCCGTCCGGCCCCATGTCCCCGCTCCCAGCTGCAGCTCTGATGCCCTGAGCTGCTGCTCCCCCACCCTTGCCTTTTTCCATTTGTTTTTTCATTCCTTCTTTATTCTCTGCAATTGTCCTTAATGGAAACAGCATCTCAGCAGAAGTCACCCTGCAGGAAAGCTGCAGCACAGAGGGATTTTTGTAGATGGCTTTAATAAAAACATTGAAGGTCTGTTGTTGTTACAGTGCTGTGTGATCCATTAAGTCTATTAAATACAACAGAGGAAAACTGTGAAAAAAGCCAGAGGAGGCCATGATGTCACGAAAAACAAATGAGCTGGGGCTGCTTTTCTGGTCTTCTCCTGTTCAGTGATGCCACAGTTCTGCCCTGTGCTTCGCTGGCCGTGCCATTGAAGCACAGACCTGTATTTCCTTGCCCTTCATTTGCCACATGTGCAGACGTGTGTGTGTTTGGGTTCCCATAAATGCAGAGTTTCTAGATATTAAATCCAGAGGATAATAAAGCAGAGGGCCCTGGGAGAGCCGCTCTTCCCTGCTGCACACAGACTCCTCTACAGCACATGTGTGCAGGGTAATTGTTAGCTCGTGTGCATGCACAGGTGTCTCTGGGTATGTGCACGCTGCTGGTTTTGGGTGGCCCACATCAGAAACAGGGACTGGCTGTGCTCTCCTCTCCATAAAACACTCATCAGCTGCAGACAGAGCTGGACCTGACAATACATGTTTCTCCTCTGCCTGCCAAAGCTCAGGTCTGACTCCAGGCTTCCACCTGGAGCCTAAATCAGGCTGAAATCCAGCCTTAAGGTCAAGGACACACTTTCCATCCTGCTCAGTACAACATGGCCATAACAGAGTGGAAGGACAATGCACTGCTGAGTAGTCATCTGAGTAATGTGAAAGGCCTTCTGCAGAGAGCTGAGGCTGGAGGTGCAGTTAGGGAAAGGATGGCCGAGAGCGCACGGGGGAGTCACAGCATGGGATCACCCCAGTTCAGCTCACAGAGCTCCAGCTCTCCCTCACCACCCTGGGCATCCCACCATCACAAAACACTCCTCAAATGTGCAAGCTGGACCTCCCTGAGCTCTGGGGTCCGATATGTCTTCTGTCAATGCCATGGATGTCACCATCAAACCTTGCTTGGCCATTGCAGTGAACAGCCATCTGGAAAGTACTTGGAAGTGCTTGGAGATCCTCCAGTGGAAAAGCATATGGATTCTGTTTGTATTTACCTCTATTTTTTGTAGATCTTTGTGCATCCTGTCCATGTCTTGCTTTGATCTAAGCCTTTATTTGTAGAGAAGGGACTTAGCAAAGGCCAAAGATAGGAGGCAGGGAAGCAGGGAGACTGGAGGTCCGTGTTCACTCACAGAGCAGATAGAAGACTCTTGCAGGTACGTGCGTGACTTGAAGGACTGAAACATCCCCAGATGCTTTAGCAGGTAGCCATCATGCACACAACCAGCCCACAGCCTGGGAAAACAACCCAGAGGCAGATTGCTCAGCGAGCCCAAGGCAAAGAGCGGGGCAGGCTGGAGCCAGCCCCCCATGGAAAAGGAGCACGAGCCTCCGGCAGCTCCGGGGAGCGCCAGCAGCAGGCAGGCATTCCAGCAATTCCCTGCACAAACAACACGGCATAATCCATCTCTTCTGTTTATTTGCACAAGATAATTTTTTTGTTGACATTCGAGAACCTTTTCCTCTATTCCCCCTTTCCTGGTGTTGCTATAAAATGTTAACCCCCTGATCTCACAGCAATACACCAGAGTGTCAAACCAGGAAAGCTGATGAGACCTGAACAGGCAGCACCCAGGAGCCACTGCAGCTGTGGCCACTCTGCCTTTGAGATGGGTGGGCAGGGAGCCCTGGTGCTGCCATGTCCCTTGGCTGCCCTGGCCTGCCCATGGGCATCATCCTGTCCCTCTGCAGAGGTGCCCTGGCCCCACTGCTCGCCTGCCATCACTGCCCTGTGCCCTCAGCCCTCCTGCCCTCTCTGCAAAGCGCCCTTTGTTGATGTTACAGCCGTGAGACAGAAATGCTGGGCCCAACCAAAGTGCATCCAGAGCAGCATGGTGTTCCCAGCCACGGCCAGATGTGGTTTGTCAAGGAAGAGCATAAGAAATAATTCATGTACAGAGTGATTTTATCCCTTGTGCATCCTCCCACGTTCTGCCAGCCCATGGTTTATACTTCTGGAGTTGCTTAATAACCCCTGTTGGACTTGCCTTCAAAGAAGGCATTTAATCCTTTCTGGAAACCTTTTAATACCTTTGGCTACTACATTACTTTGTGGCAATGAATTGCTATGTGAGCAGCCAGCCCTTTCTCATTGTCAGGCTTCCTGGCCAAGAACCATCCATGACAACTGAAGAAGGGTGTGCAGGCTTTAAACAGCCATGCCTCCTTGCACCCACCCCTCCACTTACCAGCTATTGTACCTGCACTTGGTGTCTGTGGCACTCAGGAAGCCACAGCCAATATTTGAGGACAAAGCAGCAGAGAAGCCCTCTGTGTGCAGGCTGCAGCATGGGAACAACTCATAATTCTTCTGCCATTATTGTCCTTGTACAGGAGGGAGCTGTTGCGATCCCAGGAAGTTGTGCCATGGCGCACTCACAACTACCAGCTTGGGCTTTGCAAGTGAAAAGATATAAAAGTAAGTATTTTTATCTGAATGGATGTTCAAAAGCTGCAATGCAAGCTTGGAAGCCT
Source organism: Colius striatus (assembly GCF_028858725.1). Taxonomy (NCBI): domain Eukaryota; kingdom Metazoa; phylum Chordata; class Aves; order Coliiformes; family Coliidae; genus Colius; species Colius striatus. The sequence continues at coordinate 7,220,007 of NC_084771.1, read as the reverse complement.
CCTGGTTGGACCACGACCTTAAATACCCAACCACAAGGAATCAGACAAAGGGACCCTTCTTGCCTTTGCTGGCTGTGACTTTTTTAGCCTGTTTTACTCCTTAGAAGGGTTTTTTTAGCTGTGGTGCTTCCGTCGGTTCAGTAACAGACCGTGAGACACTGGGACGTGCAGCATGACTTGCTGATGCGAGCACAAGGCATCTGTTCAGAACCCAAACTGATTCACTCCCTGACTTCTCCAGGCTCTAGCTCTTAATCACTGCATTAAATGGGTGTCAGTATCTGTATTTGAATATGGCACACAGAGTTTTCCTTGCTCTCCAGGCCCAGCCACGTGGTAGCTGTGGACAGACACATCACTCACTCTATGAGGACTTCAAGGAAATGTTGGCCAGTCTATTTTTACTCAGTAAATTGAAAGGCTGGAGCATCTAATTTTGTGCTAAATATACCCCCAAGCTGAGCCCAGGGGAGAAGGGGCAGGTCTGCGCAGTGTGGGAGTGCAGGATCCTGGGGGCTCCTGCAGCCACACAGCCCCACAACGAAGGAAAGCAGAAAAAAAACAGCAAAAACTCCACATCAGCCTCCAGGAACCAGCCCCACGTGGCCCCTGAAAATCCATTTTCAGCAGAAATATTGCTATTTCCTCTTCCTTGTTGAAGTTACCCGCAGAGCACACACGGCTGCTTGGCTGGGTCTGATCCTCAGCTCAGGACCTTTCCAGCTACAAGGTTTTTCCTCCTCCATAAGTGGACAAGATGCAGGTGCCCCTGCACAGCTCTGGCTCAAAGCTGGCTCCAGCTGGAGGCTTCCCTGGTTGCAAACAAGTGTTGCCAGAATCAGGCCTGAATAAAGAAGTCTGGTCTTGGAATAACAATATTTGCAGCGATAGACTGCATCATATAATGTACTCTAATAAAAGACAGTACAGTATCATCAAGAGACAGGAGTGCAGAGGGAAGGAAGGAACCGACGTGACAGTGATAAATCAATCTGGAGAAGAAATACCAAGCGCAATATAGTCTCTGTCTCCTTTTGTTTGAGGCTCTGATAGATGTTTGCAGGTCCAAATAATAGAGCTCACAGGAACATACTTTTGCTCCTGCTCTCCTACTTGGGCATTAAGCTGATCTTATTAAACCACTCAGTAAACAATCATTGCAATGCATCTTCCGATTCCCCTCTGCCACCTCTGCGGCAGCTGTTGTACAGATGTCCACTGCTGGGGAACAGCAGCAGCTGCACCTACAGGGGGGGAAATTCATCTTAAAATTGCTCCTGATGAAAATAATGCAGGACTTAAGGAACCTGATAATCAAATTGGTTCTGAAGGTAGTCAGTTAGGGAGCACACGGTGGAAGAGGCAAGAAGAGACGGCGTCTTCCTGGGGTGGGCAACTGAGGGAGGGGCTGCCGTGGGTCTGGGGCTGAGGTGCAAACCTGCCCCCAGCACCCCCACAGCTCCACGCAGTGCCCTCTGTGCCGGGGACAGCTCGGCCTGTCTCAGGCTGCTGCACTGCCTCGTTACAAGGCAATTTCACTTTGGAGGCCTCCGTTCAGCAAGGGGCTCAATCATCCGTCTAATTTCAAACACTTAAGTGAGTCCATTGACTTCAATGATTTTCTTCAAAGGAGCAGCCCAGATATTTAAAGTGGCGAGCCCTCCTGAATCAGGACCTTGGCTCCCTTCCCGAGCCTTTTCAGCTGCTCTGTAAATTGACCAATCGCTTTTATGTGGGGCTTTTGGGGGTTTTTATCTTTGATGCTGTTAATTTCCTTTTCTTACGACTTTTAACCAGAGTGAACAAGAGGACTCTATTTTTTTTATTATTCTGTTCTTTTTTTCAACTGTGGAAATCAGGAGGAGAAAATGGTGACCTGCCACTTCATCAAAAGGTTTTGGGTTGTGGTTCCTCACAACGTGTCCCGTGGTTTCCCTCTGCCTGCCACACTGCTCTTGCCAGATACTTTCATGGATAATGATGGATAACAACCAGTGGCTGGAGCTGCTGGTTTAGGTGACGTTAATCCAGAACTACTACAATATTCCAGGTGGATCTGGGGCTTCTTCACACTGTTCAGGGTACAGCCCCGGCATGGTGAGAGGCTGCAGGCTGCCTGGGCTGTCCCCCTCTGCCAAACAAACTGCCTTTCAGGGACAGCTGAGGGATGGCAGCCTGACTCGGACACTGGGAGCAAGGAACTAGCCTGCCTTCATTTCTGCCATGGTCCTTGGCCCCAAACGCTTCACTTCAACAGGCTTTTCTTTTTCTTTACCAGAAAAAGTATCATTTCTTCCCTTTCTTTTTTAATGAGCCAGGGGAAAATCTGAATGATTGCTGTGGCACCTGGCAGCTGGAGCCCAGAGGCAATCAGATCAACGAGACAAGGAGCCAGAGCCCAGAGCAGCAGGTCCCTGCAGTGCTGGCACAGTGCTACCCACCAGCCATGCATGGTGGGGAGAGGAGCTGCAGGAGGGATGAGAGATGGGCCAGGGAGCTGTGCCCCATGGATGTGAGCAGGAACACTTCTCACGCTTCCCCAAACACCTAGGAGGATGCTTCTCCAGCTCTCATCCCCCTTTCACAAGGAGGGAGGAGAGCAAACCCCTCAGAGACAAACACCTCGGGATCCCTTCCCTCCAGCTCATGCAGTGCAGTCTCCAACCACTCTCCCTTCTCCCCTCTGCTCTTTTCTCCTTCTATTTCTGTTTCCACCATGACATTCCCTCCCTGTCACCTCTACGCATGACCCCCTCCCCCTCTCCCCTCCCCTTTTTATCTGTGGATACCGCAGATTAGAGTTGCTTTAATTCGTGTCTGGGGCTGCTGGTGCCTCGCAGCTTCGCCCAGGAGCCGCGCTGGCTCAGATGGTATTGCAGGCAGGCTTTCTGCTTGGGTACACTTGTTTATTACTCGTTCATTAGCTTTTTTACATTGCTGGAGATCTGAGCCACTCACATGGCAAAGGAGCCTCGAAGTGACAGCAGTGAAAGCCTCTGCTAGTGAGATTATAGCTGCTTGCTGGCTCGGATGGGAGAGATGGAGAGGGCAAGGGGAGAGCACTGCCTTTGTGCTCGGCTGAAAGGCTCCTGTCAGTGTGCGTCAGGCAGCCTCCTGGAAAAAGGGAACTTTCCAACATCCCATGAGAACTGGTTAAATTAACCGTTTCCCTGGTGGCCACCCCCCGAGAGGCTCCAGGCAGAGGCAGGGGAGCTGCCTGCACCCAGCTCTGGGCCCCTCATCGAGTGGTGTGTGTGCCTTCACACTTGTGTGCAGCACAAACCCTCTCCTCTCTGCTATGAACAGGCTTAGTTTTTTGTAACAGATCAGATAGATAATTATCAGTCCAACGTCAGAACAGTTCCAGCCTCGTCCTTATGTCATTAATTCCCTGAGCTCCCTGCTTGTATGTGCAAGTCATCCAGCACAGCAGACCCCTCTGCACTGACCCACCCAATCCACATCTCTGTAGCCACTCACTATGATCCCTGTGCACTTTTCTGCTCTCATCCTCCAAGAGCCCATGGGAGAGGAGCCATGAGTTGATGCTGAGCCTTGCCCCACACACGGCTGGGTCCTTGCTGTGGATCCAAACAGTGGCAGTGGGAAGCCCAGACATCCCAGGCAGCCGTGCAACAGTCCTGCTCCCAGGAAAGCAGCTCATGGCTACTGCAGCAGGGTTGTTTACACTCCAACCTGACAGATGGGCCTGGGCTGCCACTGTTTATACAGCATCTACAAGAGGCAACCAGAAGGCCCCTGCAGCTCCCAGCAAGTGCTCACCGCTCCGTTCCCACTGGGCTTCTGGGTGGCATCATGCAGGGACTGCTGGTGCCCTCCAAACGCCTCCCTCAAGGTGAGCAGCATCGCCAGGGACTGCCAGCAGCCACCACTGCCCCCACAGTCTCCAGTAACCATCAACCAATGTATCTCCAGAGCCCTGGGGATGGCAAGGGGAAGAAAGCCCCAGCAGGTGGGGAACAGCCCAGATTCCAGCAGCAGCCCACTGCAGGAGGACACTGGTGTCCAAGGCCGGCAGCCCTGCCCATGGCCCAGGAAGGGAGCACAAGCAATGGCTCAGGGGACGTGCCTGTGCTTGGGACACTTGGCTTGAGGGGTGACGAACCCCAGCAGAAGCAACACACCCTGTGCCTTGAGTATACTGTGGCATGACATGGTCCACTGAAGCACAGCATGGTGCCCTGTGATGTGGCATAGTGCACCATGAGGCCGTAACCATGCCATGATACAGGTAGGAGCAGCCCTGGGGCGATGGGCTCCCTGCTCGTGGCCAGCCCTGAGCACCCTCAGTGGGCACAGGTTGACTCTGTTGGCTGTGCCAAGGTGGCTGCAGCCAACAGCACAAGCTGGCTCAGCTGACTGCCACTGCACACACTACTGTCACACACATCTCATACCTGTCCCCACAACAAGCCCTCTGCAAAAAGCCACAAGGATTGGTAGAGTCCTCCGTGCCCACCTCAGTGGCCAAGGACCTTCTGCTTAAGCAAAAGAGAAGAAAGGCACCAAGAGCACATGATGACATTTTGTTTCCCAAAGAAGCCTTTTGCTTCCCCTCCTGCCCTTCCCCAGCAGCAGCAGCAGCTCTAATGAACGCACCCACTAATGAGCTGGAAGGGTTTTGATTGCCTCCCCGCCACCCCGCTGCCGGGGCTGTCGCTCCGGGGCACACGCGTGAGAAAGGTTTCCTTTCCCCGTTTGCATTGTTCTGAGGGAAGCATGTTATTTTTTTTCCCAACTCCTAATGAATATTGCAAATTCCAAGGGCTTGAGGAGATGAGTCCTGCCAGGCCAGATCGCACTCTGCAGAAACACTTTGTCACTAGCTGTTCTCATCATGTGCTCTTTAAAAGCCCGATAAAGTCTAACTCATGACTATGGACAGCTAATGTCTTCAAAGCCCGCACCGACAGAGTCTCTGATTTCAGGTCATGGAAATGCCACTGTCACTTCGATGTCTGAATGTCCCAAACACGTTGTCAATAGGGATGTGAAATGCCCCGAGTCAAGGGAAAGGCAGACAAAGGGAACAGGCGCTCAGCTGCTCCCCAGCACACAGCCAGCCCCGACCCCAGCCCCAGCAGGGAGCTCAGCAGCTCACTCGGGCACCCGCACCCCAGTGCCACCCAAGAACAGAAAAGGAAAATCCCTTCAATGTGCAGCACAGGCATCTGTCCTCTGCCACAGCTCCGGGAGACATCCCCATGCTGCTTCTCCCTTGTCAGGATTTCAGTGCCTGTACACAGGCGTGTGTATGGGACCTGGCACAGCATCCTGCACACATCCTGCACACATCCATCCTGCACGCGTCCTGCACCCATGCAGCACACACCCAGTACACATCCAGCATGCTGCTGTGATTTTTCCTCTGTGCCTGTGAGGGGACAGTCAGGAGCCAGAGTTCCACCTGCACAGGCATGGGCACACTGATTGCCCGAGCGGAACATGAACAAGGTAGTGCAGTAGTAAAAACAGGGGAAGAACAGTTTCTACCCAAGTTAGCATGATTTTAAGCAAAGTAAAAAACAGAGATGGCAGCACATCAGTCCTGTTAAATTACCCACTTTGCTGTCTCTTTTTCAACTGAACTAAATAGCAATATTGCTGCATGTGCACCAGTAAGATGCCTCTCCAAAGAGAAGGGATGTGAAGGAAGGAGCCTGTTGTACCTTATGTAAAGGTCAGGATTGACAGGAGTGAGCTGTCTTGGGCTGGCAGAGCAGAAGCCCTGCTGCTGAGGAGAGCCAGGCTGGCACTGCACTGGCAGAGCAGCAGGCAGGGCTGGGACTGGCCTGGGGGAAGCCCCACACTCAGTATCTCTGCACTGGGACAGATGCTCAGCAGCTGGACTCACTGCACCAGAGCATTCAGATACCACTGGGAGCACTTGGATAATATTTACTGATAACACTAAGGTAATACTTTCCTCTTTAATGGTGTCAAGTCATCACATTAATGACAAACCATTGTAACATTTGCTGTGAGTGTGTTGTTCATTGTATTAATTTAAAATACAATGTATTTGCAAACACTAACAGTGCATTAAAGTGTGTGGTACTCAAATTCACAGGGTTGGAGGATGCTCATACATTACTGCTGACATTTTTTAGTGCTATCTGCAAATGCTTAAACCAGTCAAACCATGGGCCAGTGAACCAAAACATTTTTACCGTTGCAGAAAGAAACATGGAGGAAGGAGCAAGCTGTTGAGGGTGAGCACTCCTGCAGTGAGGCAACCTGGAATCTTTACTATTCACTAGGAATAACCATCCCACATGGAATATCCATTTTCAGGTGGAATAACCATCCCACCACTGGTGGGAGCGAGAAGCCAAACCCTCTCAGGGAGTGGTGGAAGGGCAGGTCACGTCTGGCCATCGCCAGCTCCCCTCACATCTCCCTGGCTTTTCCTGGATAACTGGCAGGACAGTTTTTGCTCTTCCTTTTGCTGTGTTTTAATCACTTTCACCACCAGGCACTTGTTGGATCGTTTGAACTTCTCGCTCTCGCTGCTGTGCACATTCCCCCAGCAGCCCTTTGGTCTCTGAACAACACAAACACGAAGATTAAAGCTCATTTTTAATCTTGGGTATTTTTGGTGGTGCTTTTGCACCGCTGTTTCTTATTTCTCCCATCCACTTCGTGGCAATCGCATCTCAGATACTTTAAACACTTTCATTTTGCAAACACTCTCCCTGGGACACAGGAGACAGAAAAGTTGTTTGAAAATCCTCAGCGTTAGGCACTTCCTGATTTTATTGTATTTAATTTGTTTTGGTTTAAAACTGTCAGTGCAAAACGAACTGCAAAGGAAAGTAGCTTATAGTGGTGAGGAGTAAATACTTATAAACAACAAAAAGCCCCTCCAAATATTTCAATATGACAGAGCAGGAGTGAGCTTTTCCATTCCCAGCCCCATTGGGAAAGGCTGAAGCAGCGGCGTGTCGGGACACATGGGGTGAGCAGCAGGGCTCCAGTGCCTTTGTGCAAAAGGAAAACATTTCAAATGAAAAACTGTTCCCAGAAGGAAATTTTCAGGCACTTTCTGTTTGCAAGGACACGCTGGGCACCACGGCCGTGGCCTCAGCAGCATGGCAGGGAGAGGTGTGGGGGCATGACCACTGGGTAAAGCAACTCCTTAGCAAATACATTTTTCATCATCAAAACCATTTCTTTGAGGCATTTTGCATGGGGAGATTCATAGAAAAATCATTCATTTCAGTCCTAATGGTATTTTTAGTAAGAACTTCTAGTAAGAAACAGGAATATTGGTTTCCTGGTTTGTTTGGGGTTTTTTTATTAAAAGAAAAAAATAGACAAGGAAGTAATAACTGTGCACAGCCTCATATAAAAATGCAGCAAGTCAATTCTCTTTGGCTGCAACTAAAGCAGAGGAGCTGGGGTCTGAGTGGTTTGTACGGCAGCAGACGCACACGAAGGCAGCGCTGGAGACACTTGGTTGCGGGTTCCCAGTGTCAAGGGTGTCTCCACCTGATCCCATGTTTGCCATGGAAAATAATTTAGTGGTTTTGTTCACCTCTCCTGCTCACATTAAGCAGCCAAGTGTCGAGAGAGAGCCCACTTTGATTGTAAAACAGCCCTTGACATCCTCCCACTGCCTGGCAGAAGGTGCCGCTTTCTGAGGGGCTGAAGCAGCACTGGAGCAAACGTGGATAACAATAGTTGTTGTTATTACTGGAAGCAACAACTAAATGCAAAGGTTGTGTATTTGTTTTGTTCTGCTCCACATCGTTATTCACAGTGGCCTGCAGACAGAAGGGTGAGAAAACCAACTTGATGGCAGTAGGAGCTGACAGCCACAGGGCTGGACCCTCCCAGCAGATGTGGGGCCCTGTGCAGAATCCCACAGCCAGGACTCAGCTCTGTGGGGACACAGCCCCCTGGCCTCCCCACAGCCCCTTACTGCTCCTTGCAGCATTAAGTAGGTCAGAAGCGGGGTCCCAGCCCCATGCTGACGTGATGGGAGGCAATGAGGTCGCTTTCACGCTGCTCAGCTCCTGCCGTGCACTTGTCAGGAGTCATCACTTCCAAGCGAGGGGCCACGGGCTCAGTATCTCCTCAAGCCGCCCCCCCCTCAGGGTGCCTGGGGCTCGTGGTGACAGCTGAGTGGGTGCAGGGTGCTCTCCCCTCTCCAGCACAGGGGCTGTGTTACCAAACCCATCGCCCATGGGGTAAATCAATCCCTTTGCTCATCGCCTTGGCAGCACCGTGTCTCCAGTGGGGTGGCTGCCAACCACTCACCCTCTGCTCCATCTTATTATGGCTCCTGCCCAGCCAGGGCTGTGCTCAGAGTGGGAGTATTTGGGTCAGTGGGTTTCACAAGGGTTTCCTAGAGGTGATACAGCATGTCTGTGGTGTTCAGTGTGGGACTGGCCGCCTGGCCCTGTGCCCAGCTTCCTGCATCCTCCAAGCTCCAGATGGGCATCACAGGACTGCAGCAAGGTCCCAGGGAGCCCTTGTGCACCCAGGGAGAGGGTGGGGAGAGGGCTGCAAGGCACAGACAGAGCCAGGATGTTTCTAGTCTCCTCCTGTTTTCTTTTGCACACAGCTGAATATTTTATCTGGCTGCATGCATCGTCCCTGAACTTAAAAATAGCTGAGTTCCTTCCTGATGGAGGGGAGCAGTTTGCTTTTTCTAGATGTATCGTGCAGATTTCTCATTCCCCTCACACCCAGTAATTGCTCCTGGAGCCAGGAGGGCGAGGAGAGGATTTGGTGCCGGCGTTGCCTGTCCCTGCACACTCTGTGCCAGCACCACTGCGCCAGGGGAGCACCGGCACACGGCTGCCGACCCAGCACGTTTGGGCATGTCAACGTTTGCTGCCTTGGCTCGGTGCAGCTCGTGCGGCTGCTGGCATCTGACAGGGTGTTCAGTGTGTTGCACCAAAGGGAGAAGTGGCTCCTGGCCCTGCTCTTTGATAAACAGGCACCTCTGGGAGCAACCCCCTGGCACAGACAAGAACCCTCTGTTAGTGGGACACGTGGCCCCCCGTTCATGGAGGGGAGCAAAGGGCAACCCTTAGCTGTTGCAAACAACTGGAGTTCTGGAGATGTCTCCTGACACCTGGTTGGTCCTCCTGATGTATCCCCTTCTCTTTGATTTGCAAATCAGGTCAGGATTTCAGGAGAATAACCCTCCAACTGACATCTCAGGTATTTCCAGGAGTCACCTGTATCATTACCCTTCCCTGACTGCTCCTGTCGCTGTTGCCAAGAAGGGTCGGAGCTCTCTGCAGCCGCGGCGCTTCAGGCAGGGACCTGTGCTGGTGTTTGCTGCATCTCCCTGTGGAACTGCAGACGTGGTGCAGTGGCTTCTCCCCCAGCTCTGGAAGGAGTTTGGGTTTTGCAGACAGATGAAGTCTGAGGCTCAGAGCTGTGGGCCAGGCTGGCTGCTTGAGTGAAGTAGGACACAGCTCCTCTGTTTTCTCTCCTCTCTTCAGAAGATCACTGCTATCTGCCAGAGTCATCCCTGGTAGTCTCACCCAGAGGGACAGTAAAGAACCAGCACAGACAGATTTAGAGACACAAAATCTTCTTTTCCTGCTTCTGTGCAAGGGTTAGGGTCAGAGCATCTCTGGCTCTGGACAGAGTCTGCAGTTGGGTCAGGCTGAGCAAAGAGCAGCAGCCACGAGCCCAGGCTGCATTTGCAGAGGGGGTGGCAGCAGAACGTGTGGGCAGCTCCATGGCAGTGGTACGTGTGGGCAGCTCTGTGGCAGCAGTACGTGTGGGCAGCTCCTGCCTCCTCCAGCACTATTTGGGGACCATCTCACCGGAAAATGTGGGTGAAGGCGGTGGAGCAGTTTGCAGCCTGGATCCAGCCATCCTGCAGTGCAGGGTGTGAAGGGGCAGTTTGTACCACACAGTCAGGTGCAAACTCCCACCATTCTCACTTGTGCACTGTGGCACCTGTTTCTGGAGCACGTGGCCCTACTGCAGAGCTGTGCTGCCGTGGCCATCCCACCGCCTCACAGGCAGCCGTGCCACACCGCACACGCTGCACGCTCCAGCCCTGCAGCTGCAGAGAGACAGAGATGGGTAAGGATGTGTTGATGGAAGCCCCTGACAGGACCCACTTTGCCTTCCCTGACAGAAGCGTTCCGACGTTTGTTGCCCCAGCTTCTGTTGTAAAGGTCTGTGTTCTTCCAGCAGTGCAAAAGCCCTCTCCTGAGCTAGACATGGTGGGAAGCCTCATCTGTAGAGGTGCCTTACAGGAAGACTGTCTCCTTTCCCTCGAAGCTTCCCTTGGCAGGGACAGCAGTGGGGCTGGACCACAGTCCAAAGCCTTAGAGACCTAAAACTCAAGCCCTCTCCCCTCCCCTACTTACTCCCTGTGAAGTTCTTACTCTCCCATTGCTGAGTGCTAAATACAGATGAACCTGGGCCCCACTTGTTTACAGGCTGCTGTGAGCGGCTTCCAGAGAGCGTTTACAGAGATCCTCGTACGTGCTGTGTGTTGGTGAACTTTTCCCTCCCCCGTCTCTCCTGTTCCACCCCCCCTCCATCTCTCCACCATACGGACACAGCTGAGCAGCTACTAGATATTCAGAGCCGTGAAGGTTGATAAACAAAAGTGAGATAGGACATGGCACCAGAAAGACCTCAGCTAATGGAATTTTTAAGCTACTTAATTTGGGGGCTTGTCAACCTTGACAGCAACCCTTTAATAAATGATGTGTTGTAATTCCCACCGAGTTCCTTGGGGATGGGACCAGTGCTGGGCAGAGGGGAGTCCAGCAGACTGGAGACCCTGCCACCCACACGAGCAATATGTGGCTGTTGGGGGGGATGCTGAGCAGGGACTCGGGGGTTGCAGCGTGTCTGGCTGAGCCACAGTGTTGCCCCCCAGCTGCACCCCAGCTGCGAGGGGTCGGGACGCGGGGGGACATGCTATAGCCCGGCTTTTGGCAGGGGCGGCCTCGATGGAGCACCCGTCCGTGCAGCCATTGGCGACGCTCCGGCAGCGCAAAGCTGCGGCAGAGGAGCCGTCGGAGGGGCTGGTCCTGCCCAGGCTGGTCCTGAGCCGGGGCTGGCCCCGTTCCCCTCGCCGTTCCGCGGCCACGGACCGTGTGGAGCCGCGAGCCCCGGCCCTCCGGCTCGCCCTGGGGGTAAATCCTGCCCCCAACCCCTGCGCTCTGCTGCGGAGCAAGCGGCGGGCACCCGCCGTGCCAAGGCGTGCGAGTGCCATCCAGTGTCCCCGCAGGGGACAGCCGGGGAGGAGGGGAGGGGTCTGCACCGGCATCTGCCTCTCGAGGGGGCTGGGAAGGAGCAGCAGCCCTGTCCTGGGAGGGAAGGAGGTGAATGCCACTCACCTCTGACTCTGCAGGGGCCTCCAGCCCCCAGGGATGCAACCCCGCGGTGTCCCCGCAGTGCCCAGATAAACCCAGCAAGCCAACCCCAGCCTGTGGTGCCCCCAAAACGTGCTGCAGCCATCAGCAGGGTAGTGGGGCTGTCCTATGGGGACCCAGCAGCAGGAGGCTGGGAGAGGCTGCGGGCAGTGCCCCCAGCCTCGCTGCAGGGAGAAGGGGCAGCCCCACAGCCCGTGCCAGGCAGTGAGGGCATCCCCCACTCAGCCCCCTGTCATAGGGGCAGGACGGGCACAGCAGGGTGGGAGACACTGGAGTGAGACTCTGCCCTTGGGGGCAGTGCCCTGGGAGCAAACAAGGCCAGGGGAATGAAGATGAGAGGCCTGGCAGAGGGACAGGAGAGACCCAACGTGGTAGCATGAAGCATTTAACTGCTGGGGTATGCAAAGATTTGACCTTGTCCCATCAGAAATCAGGCATCACCTCACAGAGCTCCACTCTCATAAGACGCAGAGAATGGGCTGGAAGAGGGTCTCCTGTATCCTTGGGAATTATACTCTATACCCCAGCCCTTGGGCTGCAGGATGCAAAGCTGCCAGCTTCCCCTGGGTCCTTCTGTGCCTCTATCCCTGAAGCAAAAACACCTTCAGCAAGAAGCATTCGGCACAATTAGCTGAAAATCCCTACTAGGTGTGAGATGGCTGAAATCACATTTTCAAGCAAATTTCTCTTTTCCCAAATGCCTGCCTGTAGAAACGTGAGCAGGAGGCCCCTGCTCTGGTGGGAAGAGGAGAGTTGATGAAGAGCCGGAGGACTGGGTGGGATCAGCAGCACCAGGGCTGTGGGGCCGGGGCTGTGGGGCTGGAACTGCCGGGCTAGATGGTTCCCAGCACCACGGGATCACCCAGCACTGTGGCAGATCCTGCCTGGAACTGGAAGGGCCAGCTGAGCTGAGCACCCAGTTGCCGTCTCTGCAGCTTTAGAGACAGCCAAATGAAGGTCCTTCTCTGCTCTCCAGTGTCTCGTGTTTGGCTGAGAAGTCAGCTGGGCTCCAGCCACCCAGCAGAGCATCCAGATGGCAGAGAGAGAAAGCAGAGCCCACTCCAGCCAGGGAGGATGGGGCTGGTGGGGCCACCATTACCAGCACGTGATGGGAACCCCTGTGAGAGCACGAGCAGAGCGGGACACGCGATGCTGGGGATGGACCCGAATCACTTTGAGGGAAAACAGCTTGGACAGCCCAGAGCCTGACCTGCCGTTCTGCCTCTTTGCTTTCCAGCTGTCTGGAAAGGGATAAATCCCCTCCTTCCTTCTGGCTTGCAGCGGAGAGCTGCTGTGTGCCTTGGGAACAGCTTTTGTACAGGAGATTAACACCTTGCTGGGGCAGGCAGGAGAGGAGGAAGGAGGGGGAGAGATGAAAGGGTGCTGAAGCAAGGGAACACATGGGATGAGCTCAGACAGAAGCCTGGCTGGGCAGCTGGACCACATGGGACAGTAAAACCTGGTGCATCATTCACAGCCCTCACCTCTGATTTCCCACAGGGCAAGCAGAAGTAGGGAGCTGCAGGCCAGGCTGAGCCTCAGCAAACTCATTTCACACAAACCACTGCTGGAGAGCTGAGGGGTCCGTTCACAGCTGGTGAACTCCACAGTGCTCCTTGTGCTGTGGCTGTGAGCCCAGGGTGACGCTGGCAAATTGAACCCAACCCAGAGTGCATTGACCCCTGGGGAGCCCCATCCCACCACACCACCCACACAGCAGGAGCAGGCAGCCAGCCTGGTCAGAGCAGGAAGGTTGGGCCGTGGTATTTTTCTGCCCAGGCTGGGGCTGTGCCCACTGTGCCAGGGGAGAGGCAGATGCAGCTGGACGAGGGACGCTGCGGCACAGGGACCCTGCAGGGGGAAACACTGACACTATGCTCCTAAAAGAAATCCAAACCTCTCATTACCAGTCGCCTCCAGCATCCAATTAGGCATTTGCAAATACTTGGGACCAGGGTGGCTTAATTATCATTTCTCTTACTTGCGAGGCACAGGCGGCCGGGCGGCACGTGGTGTGTCCACAGGCTGCTCTCCGCTGGGGTCTCTGGGAGCCTCACTCCCTGCCTGTTTGCTTTGCAATCTGCAGCAGTTTTTCTCCTCTTCACGCTGTTCAACACAAACTTTCTGGTGCTGCCATATGGACGTGGCTCATCTTGCAGGAGGAGGGACCGTGTGCGGCGGTGACGTGCAGCCTCCCGCTTCTGCAGGGGGCAAAGAGGACTCTGGGGCCACCCGCAGCCTCGATGGCAGGCTCACTGGGAAATGCCAGCCTCTGCTTTCCCAGCCCCAGCGGGTCAGAGCACTGGGGGAAGCAAAACTTCACCAGTCCAAGCAATTACTCCGGATTTTATCATTTGAAACTAAAACCAGAGCCTATAAATAACCAGGATCTCTGTCTTAATAGCTGCGTTTCAGCGTATTTTTAATTATCACTTTATGAATGGGTGCATTAGAGTATATTTAAATACCAGCGTAGCCATGCTGTTAATGAGGCAGGCTTGTTCCAGGCCAGCTCTGGCTGGGTATTACGTTGGGATATACATATGCTTCGACATCACATTTAAAAATTAGCTATTTCAAGCGTAAAATTATAATTGGTTTGTCTAATAAAAGGATAAATAAATATCTATTTAACTTCATTACTGTCAAAGGCAGGAGGCTTTTCTCCATTGTCTCCTTAGGGTTTTATGGCAGAAAAGCTAATTAGCTGTAATTGGGTGGATCCGAGGCGAATGAGGCAGGAGCAGCGGCGGTGCCGGCTGGGAACGAGGCACCGGGGCCGTTCCCGGATGGGTGCCCGGGGTCTCTGCGGGGACAGCAGCCCCACCAGCCCCATGGACAGGCTCTGCCCCTGCCCCCAGCTTGGGGCACTCCACTGGGGCAGGTGCCCATGCAGTGAGGCAGGACCAGTGCTGGTTTGCCAGGTCACTTTGTGGACCACACACAGTCTTATGTTCTGACAGTCCCTCTGCCAGATGCCTCCATCGCACCTTCTCCTGAGCTGCTTCTGCTCCTGCACCTTTGGCTTCTCCTCTGCCCACAGCTCATGGCCCAGAAACCTCCCTCTGGCTGTCATGAGATGGAAGAGGGTCCTGATGGATTCCAGAGGATGTTGTACCCAGCAATGCCTGCGTGCATGTGTATAAATGTCCTTTGTGTATGTTATTTGACACGAGGGGAGAGAAGCAGGCCTGAAACTCACAGCAGATCACTGAGCTGCCAACAAAATCTTTCCTTTTGGGTTTTTTTGGAGAAAGATGGAAGGTCAGTAATTGAACAGCCTCCCCCAGGGATGGGCACTGGGCTGGGGGAGCCACTGGCACAGGGGCATCAGCATGGAGGACGTAGTCTGGGTTTTGCTGATCAGTTCTGCTCGCTGAGCGTGTTCCAGGGACGGAGGAAACACCAACAGACAGTGTGCAAAATTAATTGTAATGCCATTTATTAGTGCTTAAGCCATTCTGGGAGGATGAAATAGTCCCTGTTTAGATGGAGTGGCAAAGGTCTCAGAGGGTTGTCAGGAAGCTGAGTCACTCCAACAGCCAAAATTGTCCAAAAGCATCTCCCCAGCTCTCCACAGAGGCTGCAAAGCTTGGGAGCCCAGTCGCCTGCACACTGCGGTCCTGGAGCATCTTCCTGCACAGCCTTTGGAAAGCTTTCCTCCCACAGAAGGGAGTGGAGAGTCTCATCCCTCTGCTTTCCAGCCTCCAGTACCACATGTGCTGCTGCTGCCACCCCCCACGCAGTGCTGCAGCCCCCGGGCAGGGGCTGCGCTGCCCCTGAGCAACCCGAGCAGGGGGGAATCTGGCTCCTGCATCCCTGCTCGCAGTTAAGGCTGAGCAGAAGGGCCCGAGCCTTACCTCTGGAGGTCCGCTGCCCTCCAGAGCTGCTGTGGTGGATGGACAAGGCTGGGAAATCCTGGCCACGTGTCCCCATCCCCATCACCCCAGGGCCAGAGGCGGGGATGGGGAAGAGACACAGAGCCAGGCAAGTGCCTGATGCCAACCAAGCAAATCCTGCCAGTGATTCTCCACTCACCAAGCCCTGGTGAGAGCCTCATGATGAGGAGAGAAGCAAAGGCTGCAAGCTCAGGGAAGAGAAGGTTTCAAAGGGGACGGGGGTGAGGTGCCCCAGTCTCTGGCTGTTAAAAATAGGCTTGTTTGCCTGGGGCCAGCACTCGCCAGGTGATGTTGGAGATGCCATCTGGCTTCATGCTCACTACAGCATCCTCATTAGGGCAGCAGGTAACTGTCAGGCCCTGCAGCAGCTGGGCTTCAGTGCCCAGTTCTCCCGGGCAGAGGCAGCGGCCATGCCCAGCTGTGCTGAGCATCCCCTAATTCTGCAGGGGAAGCGTCCAGCCAGGAGCAAAGTGGCTGCACAGGCAGCAGCTCTGTGCCAGAGGTGAGGTCAGCTCATGGATGTACCAACCCCTCCTGGCTGAGCTGAACCCCTTGCATACTCTGTTTGCCCAAGGCTGAACTCCTGCAGGAAGACTTCAGCCCTTCCCCAGGGTGAGCAGGAAACCCTTTTTTTTTTCCTTCCACGTTAAAAACTGTTGTATCAGCTCACCAGGGAATTAATACACCTCACGCTTGAGAGCTGCAGAACACCCTGGAAGGAGCTGCACTAGTGTCAGAGATGCCATCCTGGGGAAGGCACAGGTTTGGGTAATTAAACCTGTCTCATGGCACACGCTCACAGAGAGATGAGTTCAACTTGTACAAACGACCCCTTTTACTTTTGTATTCTTTTCTGCCATCTACTTACCTTTCAGTGTGTGTATTAAGCACTTACTAGTATATTCTCTGACCACTTCTAACGATTTCTATCTCTGTGTGTGCATGTGTAAGTATCTGTATTATACAGACACAAGAGTGCATCTCTGTAACGTACATGTTGCACACTTGTCCCAATGCCTGAATGATCCACCTGAAGAGGAGAAGATCCAGCTGTGCCAGCTTGGCAGCCACCATGAGGCTGATGGCCTGGGAATGATGCTCCTTGCCTGCTCCTGGCTACCCGGCCACAAGTCCCAGGGACCTACAGTAGGTAAAGAGCAATGTGCATGCCCACCTCTGAGCTGCCCACCTTCCCCAGCATCTCCTCCTGCATGCCCACCTCTGAGCTGCCCACCTTCCCCAGCATCTCCTCCTGCATGCCCACCCCTGAGCTGCCCACCTTCCCCAGCATCTCCTCCTGCATGCCCACCTCTGAGCTGCCCACCTTCCCCAGCATCTCCTCCTGCATGCCCACCTCTGAGCTGCCCACCTTCCCCAGCATCTCCTCCTGCATGCCCACCTCTTCCCCAGCATCTCCTTGGCTTGGACACTCACCCCAGGATGCTAGAGGAGGCAGAGATCTCACCCCAGGAGGAAGTAAGCTCCAAAGAGCCTCTTCACATGATGAATTTTAACATTACTTTCCAGCCCAAGTGCAAATCCCTTCCAAGCACCAGCCCAGCACAGCGGAACTAATTTGAAATGTCACCAAGGTCAAGCCCCGTTTCCCCAGCCATTAACCTGCCTCTCGAGCTACACACTTCATATTTATTTACATAGTCACATATTTATTTAAGCCTCAGATCCCAGATACAGGAAGGGACACGGGGTCTGTGAGGGGAGGAAATGCTGTGCTTGCAAAGCCCTGAGCTGCTGCTGCCATGGGTGGCTCTTCCAAGGGCCTCATGTCCAGAGCACGAGGGGGAGGATGAGGAGGAGGATCTTAGAGAATCAGTTGTCCCATCCCAGCTTTTCTGGTTGTGCTTTTTCTTCAATTTTTTCCTGTCCACAAATAGAAAGCACAGCTTTTCCTCTCCAGGCAGGTCTTTCACAGGCATAAATTGGTGTAAATTTACACTAATGATGCTGATTTACAGGAGCTCTGAGTCCCTTGGTATTTTCAGCCTTTGCTTCTGCTCCCAAACACATGAGAAAGTGTAAGGACCAGGAGAATGTATCTGCAGATGCATTTGCTGTTAAAGTTTGGTCACTTCCCTGGTGTTTGTCCTGCTTCTCAGCAACCCTGATGGACCCGAGACAGAACCTCTGGACCCAAACTCCATCTGATCTGGGTTCCTGCTCCCCTCATCACCATCCCTGGCATTACTGAAGCTTTGTTCTACCTGCACATAAAATGAGAATCCTTTTTTCCCTGCTCTCGGTTACTCTGTCTCTCAAAGCCCTCACATGCTCCACTCCTGGGGAATACAGGCCCTATGTCCCCCCTGGGCCAGCCCCATTGGCATAGGTGGGTCACTTTAAAAAGCAGATGCTGCCAGTACACACATCAATGTGACCTGAACCTCCTGGGAGCATCAATATCTTGCTAAATGCTTTTCCATTGGGATGTGCCAATTAGGAGATTAAAACCTCCTGCTGAGACATAGCTGGGACCAGCTGGGACTACTTATGTGTGAGTGGGGGCAGAGGGGGTCCCTAGGAAAAAGGAGAGCTGCGTAGATGCTATGGTTGCTGTGGCTGGGAAGGTGTCATTCAGCCAGCCTGAGCAGGACCAGCACAGCTTTGGCCCCAGACTGCTGCATGGGGAGCTGAACAGCACAATAGCTGTCCCCTCCCCTGCCCGGCTATGGTCTGGCAGGTGCTGTGCTGGGGAAGAGGTCGACTGTTCACCATTTATTCTCCATATGCTCCAGTGTCTTTTCCCCTTCAGAGCCCCAGGGAGTTGGCAGGCTGGGGGAGCACCTCTGCAGAAGGGACTATCTCCCTGCTTTCCTTCCTGCTGAGCTTTGGCTAGTGTGTCTTGTGAAACACAGCCTGACCTTTCTCTCTCTCTTTTAATCCCCTTTCCACTGCTCACTTGCATGTTTAACCCAAGGCTGTAGAGCTGCCTACCCTGTGGGGTTTTGTAAAAAACAATGTTTTTAAAGCCCTGGCAAGGAATTAAAGGAGTTTGTAGTAACTTGAAATTAGCAGGACGATCTGAGACAGATGTTGTGAACCAGGGAGAAGGAACTTACTTGTATCTCCTCTCTGATGTTGTTTAACAGATACTAATTTGATGGGGGGTTTTTTTCTTAAAAGCAGGTGTCTCTAGGTTGGGATGATGAAAACCCATTGACCTTGTGATACTCCAGCACCACCTTCTTTTCTGGCTTTCTTCCTTTTGCAGTGGCTTCTCAAGGGTGCCCTGTAATCACAACCTGGCGTCAGAAGAGTATAGAACTGCAGACAGGAGGGAGATGTGAGGCTCTCCGGGCTAACATGCTGCTTCTGCTCTGAAAGGCTGTGACAGGGCAGGTGGAGAGGAGCCTGGAGCGGCTGTGACAGCAGGGAGAGGGATTTCAAACCGGAACAAAAGGTGAGACAAAAGGTTTTGAGGGAAAAAAACTCCTTGTCAGCAAAGATGTCAGAGGGTGAGATTAAAGAGCACCTGCCACGCTCTCCAAAGGTTGTGTTTCTGCTCTGGGAGGTGAGGCAGGAGGGAGCTGGCAGAGCTGGAAATAGCCTTACTCACTGGCCACATGCTGGGGCTGAAGCAGTGAGACTCTGCCTGTGCCCTCCCCTGCAAACCCAGAGACACCTCTGTGCAAACCAGGTCTGTGCTCTCTGTGTCCTGCTCTGCTCATGCTCCATGCTCTTAGCCTCTCTCAGGTTTTGCAGCCCTGTGCTCTAGCCTCACAGCCTGCCTGTGCTGTGGGTTCAGCTTCAAAGGACGTGCCAGCTCCCAGCCAGGCTGGTGGAGGGTCCTGCACAGGGAGACCCATGGTTTTGGGCACTATATGAATTGCCATGGGGCCTGTTCCTGGGGTGGGAAGCTGACATGGCAGACAGAAGCGTCCCCTGGGCTCCTCTCCTTTGGCTGGGTAACTCACCACCGGGCAGGCCTGCTCTGAGGTGGGAGGTTGTGCAAGAGGCATGGCTGCCTCGGGGTGTTTTACCTGTTACTTCATAACATGATATACTCCAGTGTGTCCAGAAAGGTCATGACTTGGAGATCTTCCACCAGCTGTGTGCAATCCAGCCTGACATCATCCCCATCAGGACAGCTGGGCTCGGGCTGCCTTGGCTCTTCCAGCTGCTCTGAGGGGCAGAGCAATCTCTTGGGTGTTAGGGATAGCGAGGGTCAGAGGAGAGGCACAGCACACAGCCTGAGGTGCTGCAGGACCCCCCGGACACGCTCAGGGGCTGGATGTGCTCGTGGGAGCCTGGTGCAGCTGGGTCTGAGCCGTGTGTTATTGAGTAAAGAGGGGCTGGAGCAGCCCCAGGGCGACAGGCTGGAAATGTGCAGAAGATAATCCAAAAAGGCAAGTGTCTGTCAGCTGCTCAGGTGTTAGCAGAAGTTAATGAGAGTCTCGGTGTCTGATCTCTTGCAATCAATTCCACTTCCTATTGCTCTGCAAGAGGTGAATATCCACGCTGCTGTGATGTTGTTAACTCTGGGTGACGTGCCCGCTTTCAGCTTTGATGCCAAAGGAAATTGCTGGATAACATTGCTGTGCTGCTCGAGGCAGGGCTGGGGAAGGAAGATTATTCTCCTGGATGGCCCAGCTCAAAGGGAAGGGCTCTATTCAACCTAAGAAAACTGTTTCCTCTCCTTCCACAAAATCAAATCGCCCCTTGGTTAGGAGAAAATGTGCCAAGCGAAAGGGGAAGATGGATGCAGCGAGGAGCCTGTGAGGTGGGGGATGTGGTGAGCTGACGGGTTGTTTACTGAACGCAGGAGACCTGCCAATTTTTCTTCTCTGAGTGCAGGTTTGTTTACAGAGCTCTAATGCAGGGAGAGGGATCCTTGAACCTGCGCTCTGCAGCTGCTGCCCTGGCACCGCTGAGGCTGTACAGGGTGAGTACCTGGTGTCAGATGGGATGCTCCTGCCTGGAGAAGGAGCTGCTGTGGGCAGGAGGAGCCTTTTCTAGGGGTACTTGAAGCCTCTAGAAATCTTCCCTTCTGAAGTTTTTGAAGTTTGCTCCTCGGTTCTTTTCTGGCACTGGAACTCCGGTATGGGATTTTGTTGCTCAGCATCGGTGACTGCTTTGTCAGCCTTGAAATGGCACTGTGGTGAAGGCACTGAGTCATGTCTGTTTCCTATCACTTGCTCACCTGCTAGGAAAGGTGGAGCCTGGGGGTTAAATTTCTGCAAGTCTCTGTAAGGCTGTGGAGGAGTCACTTTGTTCCTCTTGCTGCTTGATGAGCCGGGCAGCAGGGTGAGGGACCAGCAAGGCAGCAACCAAGAGCCAAACAAGCCCACACAACCAGTTGAGGAGGGATGGGGATGATGCTGTGAGCTGT
Organism: Colius striatus; assembly: GCF_028858725.1. Classification (NCBI taxonomy): domain Eukaryota; kingdom Metazoa; phylum Chordata; class Aves; order Coliiformes; family Coliidae; genus Colius; species Colius striatus. The sequence continues at coordinate 7,199,374 of NC_084771.1, read as the reverse complement.
ATGCAGATGTGACGAGCAGAGGAGATGTGCAACATCACCCCAGCTGCCGGCTCCTTCTGAAATGCAAATCCCAACAAGGGGCCCCAGCGCTGGCAGCAGCAGCGGTGGCTGCTGGTACATGACAGCCGTTCTGTACACAAAGCAGCACTGATCTGCTGCTGGTTATGGAGCAGGTGACACTTGTGTCTCTGATCTGAGCAGGGAAAAGCAGGCAGGAGGCTGCTGGAGCCCTGCTCTGCTCAGCCAACTGCCCCAACAGAGCAGAGAGCCTGCTCAGGTGGCAGGGGGGAGCTGACAGTGAGCACAAAGAGGTGAGGGGAACATGTCTGTGGAAAACACTCTCTCCTGGGGGCATCTCTGAGTGCACAAGCTCCGGAGGGACCCGAGGTGTCCCATCCACAGCTGGTTTCATTAGATGAGTTGTCATTGAATGAACCCATCAGGTTTTAGCCACATTATTTTGAGCAGTATTCTAACTTTAGCCTTTGGGATGTATCTCTCCTGGAAAACTAGATGGAGAGAGGAGCCTGGTCTGAAGATGGGTGCCTGGGACATTGTACCAGCAGTGTTTAACCCTTCACTGAGGGTGATGGAAGTCTGCTCCCAGCTCTAAGGCGAGCAAAGGTCTGTGGGGATTGCTTTGATGATTCCAGAAACCTGTTGTGGCACATCCTGCTCTGTGTGACAGGACACAGAGGAGGTGCCTGGTGCCACTGTTGGGGCTGTGCTGGCAGAAGGGACTTGTCTGTGAGGCAGAGCAGGATGAACCTGCTGCACTGCCTGAGCCTTCTGCTGCTTTAGGTGATGCTTCTGGCATCCTTGCTTTCTCCCTGCCTGAAATCTGTTTGTCTTTTAGACCATTGCCCTTCCTCTCACCCTCCTGCCTGAGGAGGAACAGGTCAGGCTGCTCCAAGTGTTGCATTTTTGCTCTTTTGCTGAGAGGGGTAAAGGGACAGGGAAATTGCTGGTTTTGTGTGCAGCTTCAGACTTTCTGCTTTGCTTTGCTTTCCCCTGCAGGGTCTTGCACCTCTCCTGAGTGTATGTTCCTCTCAAAAGGTGCCTTGTGGCCTCAGGGCTTGCATGCTCTGGTGTCTTATGTTGCTGTGGTCTCTTTGAATGGGAGCAGTGACGTTTGGGTTTGAGGTGCAGAGCAATGAGCTTCATTTTGTGCTCGCTGCCACAAAGGAGTCAGTCCCAGGGTTCCTGCAGCCTCTGCCCTGGTTTGTGTAGTATAAGAGGCTGCAAAATCCTCTTCTCTTTGCCAACAGTTGCAGACTTGCTCTGCAGAGCCCTGACTGCTGTGCAGTGATCAGCCCTGGATGACCTCAAACCCCTTGCTCTCGCTTGCTGAATGGTTTCATGGAAATCCAGCCAAGGTCATTTTTTTATAGCCAAAGGGTCCATGGTAAACCTTGGATGGTGTGTTTAGTTGCCACAGGATCCAGAAAAGCCAAACAGCAGCCCTCTGTCAGCTTTAAGAATTTATGAGACCATGTCACACCTTGGGGAGCCCAGGGCCAAGCTCACACTAGAGAAAGGGACAGTGGATGTAAATTACCATGAGCCACTGGCTCTGTTTTGCCAGCAGAGAAACCAACCCCTCAGCTTTCTGCCCTTCCTACCAGCAGGGTATGTGTCCCTGAGCACTGGTTTGAGCTTGGGCCCATACGGGGCTTGAAAGAGTCAGGGAAGTGTGTGTGTGCCAAAATAATCTCTTGTGTATATATGTAAGAGATGTATAGATCCATGTTTGTGTTTATAACAATGTTTAGCAACGTTAATCCCAATAAACAGGAAAGGTAAATAATTGTTGTTAATGAAGAGGGAGGTGGTGTGTTGCTGGTGGGATGCAAGACAGTGAGTGGCTGAGCCCTGGCCTCCAGCCCCCTTCTCTCTGCTCCCTCCTGGTATCAACTGCCCTCAGGAGCTATGCCCTGATCATGCCCCTTCCCCAGTCTGGGAGGAGGAGCAGAGGGGGTGGGAGGGCAGGAGCCACAGAGGCTGTGGCCCTTTTACCTGGCCAATACATTACATCCCTTCTCACCACCATCAACAGGACACCCAAAGGAAATGGCATCAAAAAGAAGCACCAACCTCCCACGATGTTAAAGTCAGAAATAAAAGGCACTTGTGGAAATTCAGTGTGCTGCTTCATATATTTGACCACACAGTCCTTAACAAAAGAAAACCCAGGCTCATTACATAGAAACATCAAACCAGCCAAGATAATTATCTCTAATTAGTGCTAATTTAAAAGTGAGGTCTGTTCTATAGCTGAATTGTTGCATATTTCATTAGTTCATTAGATGCTGAGCAGACAACGCAGATAAGAAAATCAGTTCATTGGGATGATATAAATTTCATCCTCTCCTCACCAGAAACAGCTTGGGGGTCCATCTCCACTGCACAAACTACGTGCTAGGCCACAGAGACCAAACAAACTAACCCAGATGGCTCTATGGCTCATCCTCTGGGGAAAGTTCCCTGAACACTGTATTAACTTTGCAGAAATGGGGAAAAAAAAAGGAGAGAAACAAGCAGTTTGTCAGTCAATGTTACTGTCTTGCTGTCTCTGCAAATATCAGTCAATTAATTCCAGGTCTCATTCAGTGCCCAGATGGGGAAGAAAAACGTCATGTGCTTCAGATTCAGCCCTGGGAAAGTGAAAAGTCACCGAAGTGGGGAGTGAGCTCAAGGATGCTCACTCAAGGATGGGTCATGGGCTGCCCTCCATCCTCTGTGTGGAAGGGGCAGATCTGTGGACTGCCCTTCATCCTCTGTGGGGAGGGGACAGAGCCACATGCCCCGTGGCACCTTGCACAAGCCCAACTGTACCTGCCAGTAGTGTGCAGTCACAGGAGTGAACCTCCTGTGAGATTTTGTCTGCAGAGACCAGCAGAGGCTTCCCCTCCCTGAGGGCACACTGACCACCAAACCACCTCTGCTGCTTCACTGCAGATGCCTGAAGGAAGGGCTCTCACCTCCCCTGAGGCCCCAGGCAGGGAATGAGACCCTGGCCTGGCATCCTCAGGTTAAGATGACTTTGACCTATGTGGGTGGCCCTCCAGGTTTCTGCACTCCCAGGGTCTGGATGAAAGGTGGGGACAAGCATCTGTCCTGTCTTGCTCCGAGCAGTCCAAGTCTGTCTGCTCTGGCCCTTTGGATTCCATGCTCATGACTGGTTTTCTTCATCTCCTTTTCCATCTCTTTTTCATCTCCTTTTCCATCTCTTTTTCATCTCCTTTTCCATCTCTTTTTCATCTCCTTTTCCATCATCTCTTCTTCATCTCCTTTTCCATCCCTTGCCAGACTCTTTTGCTCTGGCCACCACAAAACCGCAGCCTGCCCTGCTCGGCACCTGCTGGGAGCCTCCCTGTATGAGGCAGTGTCTCTCCCCAAGGAGCTCCACAGGTTCACTTCATCTCCAGCTCCTCTCCCTAGGGCAGGGCTTGGCAACCACTTATGTTACTGGGGAAAAAAATAGCTGTTTTGGGAAATGTTGGCTTTTCCAACCGCTGCTCACTGCGGTGCCGCAGGATTCAGTCAGCCTGAGGGACAAGTCTGAGTGATACGTTCAATGACACCAAAACAGAACCATGTAACGATGGAGGTTTCTAACTCAGCAGAGCTGTGCCTCGTACAGATCGCTGGCATCATCTTTTGTAATAAACATAGACATTAACTCTTCCCTGAAGAGCATCTGGAGGAGACGTTGCCATGATGCTGATGCCCATCTTCCCCTGCCAGCTGCTGGCACAGAAGCCCCTGGATCGACTCTCACATGCTTGAACCGTTTGCCTCCTGCCTGGCCCAGGGAAGCTGTGACTTACCAGATGAAGAACAAAAATCGTCTCTTAAGTGGTGATGTGTGAGAAGGACTAAAGCATTTGACTTTCAGATCTGCTTCAAGATTGCAGGAAAGGAACCCGTTCCTCCTGTAAGTGATACAGGGGCTGAGGGCCTCGCGAGACGATAAAATACCCTTCTCCTCACACTGAGAGTTCTTAATCAGATTAACCTGACTTTATGAAGCTTTCAGCTGCAATTGCCAGTGGAGTGAGGGCCTGGCTCAGTGCAAGATACCGTCAAACAAAAGGCAGGGAACTTTTAATCCTCGAGAAGCCACTGAACGGGAATACAGAAATTGCAGAAAGTTACTGCAGGTGTTTGAAGCTATAATTAATCTTTGAGAAAAGGAGGAAAGCTTCAAGCTCTTTGAAGGAGCAAACTTTGGAGCTTTAAAGCATTTCAGAAGAGTAAATTGAACAGGGATGAAATATGTAAAGGGAGAATCTCTGCCGTGAAGTGCAGTTACAGGCGGGAGGTTTGGGAAATCTGGAGAGGAGAGAAGGTGGGACTGGGGGGAAACTGCTCCTGGTACCCTGAAGGGAGGGGAAGGCATGGTGAGAACTCAGCGGGAAGGGAGGCTAATTAAATCATCCAAAGGTGCCATTTATCAGCATGTTCCACGGGTCAGACCCACATCACAGCCCTGATTAGATATGAGGTTCCTGGTTCCAAAATACCGGTTGTTTTCAGCTTTGGTGCTGGGGAGGCTGAATGGGAACACATGCAACAGGCAACAGGAGACAGCACGTGTGTCACTGCAACAGCACCAGGAGAGACCCAGCTCCAGCACCCAGAAGAACCAATTAGTTAATGGCTGCCATTACGGACAGACAAGAACTGTAGAGGTTTAATGAAGAGTAACCTAACTTACCAATTAATGAGAAAGCATCCCACTCCCGCTAACGCTCGCCTCATTAAGCAGGACTCTCCATCCTGCCCGTCCCTGCTCTCCCTCGCTGCCAACTGATGCAAAGAGCAGGCGTTTGGGGAGCAGGAGCTCCATCTCAGTGACAGTGACATGCCCAAGCACCCTCTCAGTCCCATTCCCACAACACCATCCTAAGGTGTTGCCTTTTTCCTTCCTTCAGCCTCTGTTTACCCATCCTCCCCAACAGATTACACAGAGAACTGCTGTCCCCTCTACAATCTGAGAGGTGGATGTGGTTGGTGATCTGCCCTACCCAGACACACCTATGGCCGCGTGTCTCCCCAGTCCACACATCTCTGCTCTTTGTCCAGCTGCTCCTGCTTGCCCAGGGTGTGGATCAGGCCCCATCCTTGCCCCACATTGTCTCTCTCTGAGTCTCCATCAGCCATCACCAGAAGTAATGTTTAGATTTTATGCTCAGTATTCTTGATGCAAGTCAAACATCAAAACCTCAGCAGGGTGCCTGTGAAAAACTAAGTGAGACTATCAGAGGAGTCTTTCTACAAAGCAAAAGAAACCAACAAAGGCTGTGTTTGGGGATTTTGTTTTCTTCATCCTGGACCATACATACAAATAATAAGTTTAGACTTGTTCTCTTTTATTATTATCACCCTTCCTGATATCAGTCTCTCCTTTTCATTATAATATTGATTTGTGCTGTTAGAGAATGACTTCTCCTGTTTGGTGCTTGTCTCTCTGCAGGCACAGCAGCAGGGATGTGGGACAACAGCCCCAGGAACAGCCCTTCTGGTCATCCCAGCAGCACTGCAGGGCCACGGGGCCGGGGGCCTGGGCAGCCCTGAAGCTCTTCATCTATGTCGAGCTGGGCTGCTGAGCCACAGCTACCCTCCTCTGTATCTTCAGGGGGGGAAAACAGTCCTCCCCAGCATTTATTGTTTCTTTCCTTTGTTCTCCCGTCACAAGGCAGGACAAACGCCCTGATAAGGCCCTGAGGATGGTTTTTCTTCTCAGTGAACATCTTCCTACCCCAAAGCATCTTCAGGGGAATGGCTTAATTCCTTCAGTGTGGCTGTTCCCAGCACGGGTTTTGTGCCATGTTATTGATCTGCCACACAGCTTTTGCTTCACGCCAGCAGAAACGTGATCAGGTCAGTGTAAGAAGTGAAATAAAAATAGCTCCATTCCCCAGCAGAGCTCTCTGGATATACAAGATGGATACAGACCCAGAGCAGAGGGAAGGCTAACACCATGGGCTGGTTTGTAAATCAGCCCTCCGAGAGCATCCCAGCAGGAGCTCAGCTGTAACATGGGTGTAGATTTGGAAAAGGAGACAGTGGGGAGAGCCTGGAGAAAAGACAATTGGTTGGGAGAGGAGCATCACGCAGCTGGGAGGAGAAAGAGGAGGAGGAGGAGGGAACAAAGGCAGCTGGAGCTGTGTGTCACTGAGCACTGGGCTCCATCTGCAGCCAGGAGAAACTTGTGCCCTGTAGCCATGGCACTGCTGCTGGGTTGTCACCCTCCTGACACCTCGAAGCAAGAAGCAAGACACCTGCAGAGCTGGTTTGAACGTGAGACACTGCAGACAAGGGGGATGTGAGGGCCCATCTCTCAGACCAGGCGAAACCTTGCTGGGCTGGGGATGCTGATGCAGAGAATGCAATTCCAGCCCAGAAAAACCCTGCACTGCCTTTGCCGGAGGCTGAGGAGGAGGGAGGGCAGCGAGGGCGGGTTTGGCAGCCCAAAGATTTCCAGTCTTTGCTTGGCATCTGAAAAGCATTTACTCTCACATGTCAGTACTTCCAGACATAACCATGATTACAACCTCAATCATTTTCATGAGATATCAGCAAGATCTACATGAATAAAGTATAACAATGTTTTCTTCACATCCAGGGAGTGCTTTTTAAAGCCAGAGCCTCAGCTCAGAGCACCTGCCCACCTCAGAGCAAACCACAGGGGGGAAAAGCCAACAATCCTCCTCGTTTCATTACCTATCTTTGCCCTTAGGCGTTTCCAGGCTACACCTGAGCCTGGGGGGCTGCAGGGAGGGAGGCAAAACAATCGTGCTGCATTTTTAAAGGGTGATTTTTATCAGAGAGCTTTTATTTATCAGCTTTGTTACAGTGCCATCTCCCAGAGTCATGGGGTCGTGAGTTAATTTCAGCTTTCAATTAATTAAAAGTACACATTTCTCACTGTCAAAGCTGAGCCAGCAATGCCTTCGCTTCCCAGGCCCCTGTGTGGGGGGGCTTGGCTCTGGCACTTGGGGGCTGCTGACACGGGCACCATGCACAGGCAGTGGAGGGTCTCCTATCTGGGAGCAGACACCTCCAACAGACGCTTTCACTAGCAGATGTGTGATTGCTGGTGAAGAAATGAAGCCATGTGGAGCCAGTGTGCAGAGCCCAGGAAAACAGCTTCCCACTTGGAGGCAGACGGGAATTTCCTGAAAGGTGAATATGGCAGAGCATTAAAAGGCAAATAAATAAAAAGGCCTTGCTTTGTTCTTCAGTCCCAGCCATGCTTCAGCTTGCCCCAAAACCCAGATAACATGGGAGCCAAAGAACTGCCAGAAAGGGCCAGACCAAGCTCCACTCAGTCTCAGCGCCCATCCCTCCCACCTCCCGCTACCAGATGCTGCAGGAGAGGCCCAAGACATTCCATAAAGAACATTGATAGTGCAACTTGCACAGATAAGGTACTTCCACCCAGCTCCGGGGAGTTGGAGGATGCTTTAAGAGCAGAGGCAGGAAGGTTTATCTCCATGATGGTTTTCTCATTTGCTTGTCCAGCAGCAACTCGAGTGTTCCCGGGGAACCCAGAGCTCCCTTAGGGTTTCTGTCTCTGAAGCATTCTCATCTGCAAGCCCCAGAGAAGCAGGATCTCACCTCACCTTACTTCCCTGCAGCAAAGTGGGGGCCAAAATGCCAGCAGTTCCCTGGCCAGAGGACTCCTGTCCTGTCAAGCCCCTCAGGCACTTCCAGCAGCCAGGGCAGGGCTGTGGCCAGGAGAGTGGGCATGCCCTGTGCCCAAGGCTCAGCCTTGCAGGCAAGCACTGGCTGGGCAGAGAGCTGCCTCCTGGGTGCCCCACAGTGGGTGTTTTTCCTGTACACGCTTCTCCCCGTGACCGTCTCTGCTCCCGCTGCCGCTTCCCTGCCCGCCACATTGAGCCCAGATGTCTCCTTTAAAGGGGAACTGCAAAGTTTTGTTTAAAATAACACTATTTTGGAAAAAAAAAAAACAAAACCACCCAACCCTTCCAAGATCTCCAGCAATTAATCAGCTCTACGTGCAGGCTCCAAACTTGCAAACACATCTGAAAGCAAACTACCCGAAGTTTAGCTTCCCCCACACTCACCTGCCAAGCCCCAGCATTACGATTCTGGGTATTCCCTGCCAGAAGCTGATTGTGCCTCACAAAAGCAGTGAGTCAGAGCCTGTCCCAGCTCAGGCAAGGCTCCAAGCAGATGCAGAGGGAGGACTGTAAGGCAGGGGCTAGTTCGGTCCTGCATTCCTTTAGCATGGAGCTTTAGATGCTGATTTGAGAGAGCAGGGAGAGCTGAATGTCTGGAGTGGCACAACCAGAGCCCTGTTTGCATGTTGTGCTTGACTGTAGGATGAATTTTAGATCTGAACAATAAGAACTGAGTATTTTTTCCTTATATAATCCCTCAGCCTGAAGAGCAACGACAAAGGCAGGAGGACAGTCAGCAAGCTGGTCTGGACTCAGCACTCAGCAGTCAGCTCACAATTCTGCTCTTGTCCTACCACTCCTCTGACAGCTTCCACCAAGCAGCCCTCGTCCTTCCTAAAGCCAGCCCTGCACACATCATGACTAGGGGAGACAGCTAAGACCTGCAGCTCTCTGGGGCTGGGGCCTGCAGAGCTGCCCCAGCATCCCAGGGGACAAGAGGCACTTTGCTCCTCATCTCCACAGTGAAGGCCCCAACTCCATGTCTATGTCCCCATCTCAGCTCAGGATGGCTTCTCAATCTGTAAACAACTCCCCTCCTCCCCTGACCTGCTCCCCATCCCCCTGCCCTAAGTTTTAATTTATCAGGAGAATTATTAAAACAGCCATTTCTCAGCTGTCTAATGTTTCAAACCCTGCTCTCATTCATCTGATAAATATTTACAGAGCTTGACATTGTCTTCAGCTCATTCCCTTCTGCGCCAAACAATTCCAAACACTCGCTTCCCTTCTCCTGCAGCTCAGGGAGCAGAGCTGCCTGCCCCAGCACGGCCAGATCCATGTGCCCCTCTCCCTCTAGCCCTTCCTCAGGGGCATGAGAAGGGAGAGAACTACCCATCCACCCTTCTCACATGCCTCCTCTCCCTCTGCCTGGTCTGCCAGGGCTGCAGGGGGGACGGTTGCTCATAGCTGAAGTCCTCTTCAGAGAGCAGGTTCCCTCCAAAGCAATTCCCCACCTTCACTTCTTAGGCTGGGCTGTCACATCCTTTGCTCAGCTGCAGCCTCTCAGCTGCCTCAGCAGTGCTGGAGAAGGCAGGATAAACTGGTGGGAGCGTTTCTTGATCTAGTCTATTTTTGTCTAAACACAGGGTGCCCTGAGCACTGAGCACTCTTGGGGAGGCACATTGATTGCCACGCCGTTTTCAAGAGGCTGGGTCAGGGACTCTGCAGTCACCTCTGAGCAGAGAGAGGGAGGCAGATGCTCACAAATCAAAACCCCAGTTCCTCTGATTTGGAAATGGATGTTTCAACACCCTCCCACTCTGCCAGGCCTTACAGGAGGTCAGATTTTGTTTCCAGCAGAAAAAAACAATCAATTTCAAGCTCTTGAAATTGTTGAGAAGCAGAATTGCCATCCCCTGCCAGTTTGCTCATAACACAATCATTTCTTTCCGTGATTTTTCAGGCTAGAAGGATGAAGTCTCCTCTGCTGCTGCTTCTCAAAACACTTCCATGGAGCCACATCACGGCTGGGAAGTGCTGAGTGTTTGCTCAATGAGCCTGAGGGCCCCAGCCAGAGCAACATCTCCCTCAAGCTGCATGATGGATTCCTCAGGCAGGCCCAGAAGTCCTCTAAGAATCCTACCAAAGCAATCAGCTAGCTTAAAAATATGTGCTCACTGTTTAGCAAGGGGTTTTTTCTTTCTTGGCGTTTTCCTTGCAGGCAAGTTTGCTGAAATTCCACTCCTTTCATTCCTGGGACTGTGCAGTGACGCCTCTGCAAAATGAGCAATAAATCTTCCCCAGCACTGGCTGTGCCAACCTGGAACTGTACCAGGGGCTGGGACCTGCCAAGCTGCCAGTGGGCTACTTGCTCTGAGCCCGTGCCAGCCAGGGCAGGAGGCAGCCCAGGCTCCAGGCTGAGCACCTCACAGGCATCATCCCCTGCTCTGTGTGTGTGAGGAACGGAGGTGGAAGAAGAGATGTTTCATCACATGCACACTCTCCTGCAAATGTCTGCTGGGGTGAGCTGGGCCATACAGCCATGCTCCTGCACACCAAACCCGTGTGTTTGTCTCCAGAAGTATGGTCATCTGCTCAGCCATAGAATCCACCAGTAGCTCATCCAGAGCATCCACCTCCACCTCACCATCAGCTCCATCACCAGAGGATTTCCCAACTATACACAAATGCCTTTTCCAGGGAGTTGGGCAAAAAGGAGAAGGAGAAAGAAAAAGGAGAAGGAAAAGAGGAAAAGGAGAAGAAGGAGAAGAAGGAAAAGGAGATGCCACTTTTTTTCCCCCTTTCTTTCCCCACATGCATCTACCCAAAAGTCATCCAGGATCAGCAGCAGCAGCAGCAAGGTTGCCAGAGCTGGTGCAGGACACAAAGTGCCCATGTAGGGGCATTTATGTGAGATGTTTTTTAAAAACTGGAGGACACCAGGAGTTGGTGTTTGACTGGGCAGCCTGGGGAGCAGCAACTCACAGCCCTCAGGCTGGGCTGGGGCCATGCCTGCCTGGCTCCAGGGGCTCTCCCAGGCCAGCACAGGGCAGGGCTCTGGGGCTGCATTTTCCAGACTTCTCAATGGGAAGCTGGGCTGGATTTTTTTTTCCCAGGCATTCTTGTGTGGTGAGATGTTAGCAGCAAACCTTAAATTGTCTGACTGACCTCCCAGTAACTAAATAAATGCCGCATGCCAGCCCTGCCCCACAGCCTGGGCACAATGGTGTGTTCGGTACAGATCACCTGGTGCTTCTGTGGCACCAAAAGATGGGGAATATCGAGGAAAACAATGGTGTTTCAACCCATTTCAGGAATGTGCCCTGTTATTAGAAGAGCAGAGCATTTGTCACAGGAACTTCCAGTGCGGTCAGCTTCAGCTGCACCCTTTTCCAGGGGTAGGCTGGTGTAGGACGCCCACGAGCCCTCCGTGCTCCCCTGATGTGGAGCAGTTTGGGGTTCTTAGTGCAGCCTCCATCCGCTCTCCCTCACAGGCTCTGCTGCCTTTCATCCCACAGATGGATTTTAATTATGGTTGAATTAAAAATCCCCCCTCTTCGTCCCCCTGCCTGCCTCCCCCAGCCCAGGCAGCTGCGGGGAGCCCATCCATGGGGAGCAGGGGCTCACCCAGGGATGCAGGTGGGAAAATGAAAAATGAAACATACTTGTGAGCAGGAGAGGAGCTCTGACCTTACAGCCAGAGGATCAGAGGCATTTGCCTTACCTCCAGCAGTCGTGGCACTCGGCCGTGATGTGACAGAGTGATGAAAGGACATCTGTTGAAACAGGGCTTGGATGAGAGAAGGAAACCCATACATCAGCCTATCATCAGCCTTTCCACCTGCCTGGCAAAGCCAGAGCTTTGCCAACAGCCAACATGTTAGCATCACTCCTCTCCATCTGCCCACTGTCACTCTGGGGTTTGCTCTCTTTCCCCTCTCAGAGCCCATTTTCTGTGGGGCACAGGACTTCCATACCTTCACAGCTGCTTCTGCCACCCAATATCTAATTGCTTCTGTAGGCAAGGGAGAAGGCAAGAGAAGCTGGAGGATTCATTCGTTTGACATCATGCAGAAACCAAACACCACAAGGTATATCTGGCCAGCTCCCAGAAGCAAACTATGACCTGGCTGAGCTCAGCCAGACCCTCAAGGAGCCTCATGGTATCTCGGGGCTGGGTCTCCGCTTCACAGCCCCCATCCTTGCCAGCCTTTGCCTTTGCCCAAACCTGCCTTCTCAGGCAGCCTCCTGCAGGCTTCACTCCAAGGCACAATGTCCAGCACCAGCCCCCAGCATTCTCCCACTGTAATTAAGTTCAAATAACAGACACAACCCACTCACTAACACCTACATCCCTCCTGCTCCTGCCTGTCTGCTCCAGAGCCTTGCTTACCCATGTGATTGACAGCTAACAAGGCAACTGTGGAAACAAAGCCATCAATTGACACACACAGTTTTTAGCTGCAGATTGGTATTTGCAGCACTAAAGTGATGTCTCATTACTCTGCCGTAGAGATCTTGTTAAACACCAATTTACACCCTGATTGCAAAAGAGAGGAACACAAGACTCCAGCCCAAGGAGCAAGGATAGACTGCAGGAGAGGGAAATCCACAGCCTGCCCTGGAGTCCTTCACTGCAATGCCATGGGAGAAACGGAAAAGGCCTTTTGATCTTCTCACCTACCCTCCATGGGCCAGGGTATTAACCTCCAGGGCCTCCTCCAGTCTAAATTTAAGCGTCTCAGGGTTTCCATCACTCCCTTTAGGATACTGTTCTGAAGCCTACAGAGCTGCTCTGCTCTGTGAAGTTTCCCTGAGAGTCAGCCTAAATGCCTAATTTCTTCCTCCTTTGTCCTAATTAGAGCTAGCAAAATAATGAGAACATTATTTACAAGTTATTCAAAGCTAAGATTTGCACACAAGGACTCTGTGCAGATGGAGCATGTTTGTGGGAGCGCATGTGTGCCATGTACAATAGATATGGCACTCACAGGCCTCTGTTGCTCAGTTGGCCCAGCTCACATTCACTCCCTGAGGGCCTTCCCAAACCTCTCGGTGCTTACACCCTTCAGTCCTTGAGACAAACCCTTCAGACACCCGCTCAGCCCACCAGCTTGCACACAGCGTTGCCACAGGACTAATGCTCCAGGGAGCCATCCCAGGTGGTCACATAGCACATGGACTCCTCTCCCATGCCTCAAGCATAGGTCTTTATCAGAGCTGGACTCTCCCAACATGAGCCTGGAGCTCTGTTCCCGCTGCCCGTGGTCCCTGGCTGTGTCCCTTTCTGCCCGGAGCCCATCACCAACAGCTCCTGGCAGGGCGCTGCCAGGGAAGGCAGAGCTGGAACGCTGCAGGGAGCAGTGTGGATATCTACAGGGTGATTTTGTCCCTGTCATGGAAAAATGCCTTCAGAAGGGGACCAAGCAGGATGTGAACACACTGCAATCCACCATGTGCTGCCCTTGAGTGGAGAGGGTCTGTGGAGACTGGTTATAAGCCCCTCTTTCAAAGGGTTTTATTACATACTTAGTCATAAAACTTAGCCTGGGGCTGACTTGGCAAGCGGGGCCTCGGCCCGGAAGCCAAACTCTTTTCATTTTTTAATAACGTTTCATGAAAACCCATTTGGCCCTTTGTAACTTGGACAGGTGGGAAAACAATAGAGCTTTCTGTTTCCAGCCCCTCTGGCCGTCCAGGCCACCAGCCCCACCGAGCTGCTGGGCACGTGCAGTGACCTCGCGGCAGCCGAGACCAATGCCACCACCATGCTGCCTCCAGGGACAGGGACCTTTTGGCATGGCCCCCCGTTGCTACAGACTGTGTGAGAGCTGCACACCACTTTCCCATCCCCATGCCAGCCTGCTGGGAGCCTTGGGTAGTTTCCTCCAGCCCTAGAGCCGGGATGGCTGTCACAACCCTCACGTCCAGCACTCGTGAAGTCCCACCCAGGGACCCTCATTTCCCCCCAGCCCTTCCCTCCAAGCTGTGATCTGAACCCTCATGCTCACTATCAGCCTACAGTCACCGTCACAAGGCCTGAGGTGCTGGCAGCACGGGCAGGAGCCTGTTCTAAGGAGGGAAGTAACACCTGGGTCCCTGCCTGTCACACTTTCCTCCTCCTTGACAGAAGTTCCTGTCTGTAGCAGGGTCAGCAGCTCAAAAAAGCTGTCATGGGTGAGGGGCTCTCTTGGCACAGGGAAAGCAGGCTGCTTGCTGGAACATCCATGCAAATAGCTTTCTGCATCTCACACTCACTCCTTCCAGAGTTCAGTCCTTACCCTCCCACATCCTTCCTTCCCAGACATCCTCCTCCCCTCCTTGCCCCAAATCCAGCCCTCAGACAGCATGGGCATGGGCAGAGTGCCCTAGGCTGTGCTTGCCTCCACTCTGAGCAGCATCATCGGCTGCAAACCGCTGAATCCTTGTCCCCTTCCTGATACTTCCACTCGGGTGCTGAGCCTCCTGCTCCCCAGGCCAGCTGGGTCACCCAAGGATTGAGCTGCCACAGGGAAGCGATGGAAGGAGAGACCTGCAGCTGCTGTCAGGCTGACATAAAGTTCAAAGACGTGCTAGATGGGTTTCTTGGCATCAGGCTCTATTTTTACAGCTTGTACATTAATGCTACCAAAGTTTAAACAATTGCAAGGGACCAGAAGCTTTGAAGGGAAAGAACATGTCAGGGGAAAAGAGATGCAGCAGCCGTGCGAGCTGAGCCGTGCTGTGCGTGTGTGCCTGGGGAGAGGGGACAGAGGTCATAGGACAACCCGTGGGCTCCTTGCATCATGCAGGACATGCAGGGAAGCTGCTCATGCTGAGGAAGGAGCAGAGAGTGGCCTTGAAGGGGCTGGAGGACACAAGCCCCTGTCCCCAGCTGCCAGGCTGCTCTGCCTGCATCACCTTCAGTGCTCACAGAACGCTGTCACTCCTCAGGGGGCTGCAGGGGCAGCTTAATAAGAGCTCCATGTTTGAAAGGTTGGAGTTATGAGTCTGTCAGCATTTCCATTACAGGGCCTGATTAATTTGGGGGGTACAGAGTAGGGTTAGGAGTTGTCATTCCAGATGTGAATTTTTGTTTTAATTCCTCTAAAAAAAAAGGAGGGGGTTTAAATCCCTTAACTTTGTGTTTTCCCTTTCAAAGGAAAGAAAATATGTGCCGTCTGGGTCTGTTTTGGTTTTGCTACAGAGCTCCAAATGCTGTTTGCCAGGTTCATGGCTATAGTGCTTTCGTTTGAACCGGGTTAACACTCTGTCCTACTTTAGAGGATCACCCTGATTTCAGGCTGGGAATCCCAACCAGCATAGCAAGGGATCTGCCTGAAAGCAGCCCAGGTTCAGGGGAAGGAGCTCAGGCCTCCCTCTGCTGACAGCAGCTGTGTGATGCTGTGGAAGGGCAGTGGGTGCCTTTTCCCTGAGAACCTCCCCCAGCAGAGCGATGACAGGTCCAGAGACCCCCGCCAGCCCCTTGGCAGAGAGCAGGGTCAGTCTTTGCAGCACTCGCTGCCAGGTGCAGCACCGAGGACACAGTGGGTCCGTGCCCAAGGCTCAGGCTCTGCCGCCCAGCACCACCAGCATCGCCGGCTCCTCAGCTGTGCCAGGCAGCAAGGATGGGCTCAGGGGGCAGTGCTGGCCAAACAGCCAGAGCAAAGCTGAGCAAACCGAAACATTTTGCTAGGGGAATGTGGAAATGTGTCCTTTAGCATTTCTGAAAAGCAAATTCCCAACACACCATATTCCAGGAAGAAACAGAAGGCAAAATACTGGAGCTTCCCCTGCCTGGGAAATGCCGGTTTCCCCCTCGGCACACTCGGCATGGCAGTGCCCCTTGATGACATCAGGTGTCCCTGTCACCCCTGCGAGCCCTGAGTTACCCCACAGCTTCTGCTGAGCTTTCCCTTGTTTTTATACCACAAGAAGAGATAGGGACTGGCAGGCCTAATTCAAATGTGTCTGTTTTCTGCAGCAGCCTGGTGCTGGTGTGCTTGTGCCCATGCCACGTGGGCAGCTTGCATATAGCCACCCAGGAATGGCTCTTGGTGCCAACTGCAGCTCGGGAGGGCGGATCAGCTCATGCCCAGGCATAGCTAAGGGCAATCCCAAGCTGATAAACATCCTCCTGAAAACCAGAGGGAGTTGCCCAGCTGCCCTGTTCCACTGCTGTGCTGGCACCACTGTCCCAGCCAAGTACTGGGGGTCTCAGCACATCGTTACTTGAGCAAACCTGTCATTTTATCCCTGTCCCAAGACAGGGAACAGACTGAGTGGCACCTCGCAAGACCCATTTCTTCCTGTTCCTCCCTCCCCAGGATGTGCCCTCCCCATCGGATGCTTCTTCAGGCTGTCTGCAAGAGACAATAGCATCCCTCTGCTTTCCCATCAGCCTCCCCATAAGGGATCCAGGTACAGCTGTGTTCCTGGCCCCCACACTGTGCTTAAGCACATCTAATTTATGAACCGCTGCCCTCTCACTTTAGTGGGAGGGCTTGTTAGTTTTCATGATTTAACCGTCACAGAGATCTTTATGTTCAATGGAAGCAGAGTGCTAGAGAGATGAGGTTTGCTCTGACAATAAAGGAAAGGCGGAGTGTTCTGTGCACCTGGGAAGGGGTGTAAGTCCCATGGGGGATGAGTGTGCTTCCGGCTGCTCGGCTCTCTGTGTCTCTCGTGCTGTCCAGCCCTGCTCCCCAGCCACATGCTGGAGAGGGATACAAAGGAAGGATCCCACCTGTCCTGCTTCCCACTGCCAAGGCTCTGAGAGGGAATGGAGGGGTGGTGGACTCAGGATACAAGCAATGGGCACAGAGCTCTGCAAAGATAAAAACAAAAGAGCCAGGATTTGCTGCAGCTGCTTGCTGAGATGTGGAGGGGGGCCGTGCAATGGCAAATTTCCTTTTATTGCCATCTTTTCACTTGAAAATCTGCCTGGCAGCTTTTCAGCTCTTTGCAGAGAGGCCGTTGTTGTTGCTGCTGCTGCTGCTGCCACTGCTGCCAGGAAAAGACTTGCAAATAATCTTCCCATTAATGCTGACTTGGTATCAAACTTGGTATCAGCATTTTTCCAGCAAGGGCGTGTGCGTGGGCTGGAGGAGATGGGCGTCAGGCGTGGAGTGGCTGCATCTGTGCCGCAGAGCCCGGCACTGCTTGGCGCTGCCCAGGCTGGCAGGACGCTGGGAGCTGGAGCTGGCACGAGAGCCCCACAGCAGCGCTCGCTTTCCTTCTGACACTTTCCTGTGGCTCGAGCCCTCCTTGAGACCTTGGAACTGTAACCTGCTCCCTCTCTGGGGAGGGAGTGCAGCCCTCACTGAGTGCCTATCACATGCCAGGGGATTTTCCCCAGCGTAGGGCAGGTGGGTGTCTTTTACTAGGAGGCCCTTGTGAGGAGATTGTTCTGCTCACTGCTTAAGCAAAGGCTGAGCTCTAACTTCCAGAGCTTCTATGTAATGGAGCTTATTTTCTTCAAGCACCAAGTCTCTAAGTGCCACACTCTCATCTGAGCTTTCCTTTCCACACAAGGCAGCACAATGGCAGTGCTCGTCCCAGGCTGGGCTCTCAGGGCTGCACTGGACAAATTTACCTCTCTGGGAGCCATCAGGAGGAAGGTAGAGTCTCAGATCCAGGCTGTGCAGCTCTAGATAGGGGAGTCCATAGAGCTGGAAATCCAAGGTATCCCAAGGGAAACAAACCAGGCAGAAATAACAGTAATCAAATCTGGGAAGGAGGTTCTCCTTGTGAGGGACATTGCATTAATTGCTGACATTAAGAAAAACTGCAGGAAAAATGCAGTTAAAGAACCAAAGTATGATCAAGGGAAAGGAAACCATTTCCAGCCACAGGGTATCTGTGTCAGGGATCTGACACTGTCCCTCATGGTGAAGGCTGTTCCTGTGCTTCTGTTTACCAACAGTCCCAGAGCGGCTGCCTCAGGGAGGCCCTTTTCCAGAAAGGGCTGCTGATGGATGAGGAGCTGCTGGCTGGCAGGGAGCAGGGAGAGGATAGCTCACCCTGCCACGACCCCTGGGCTGGCCACAACTGTCTGTGCCTACAAGCTGCTGTGCTGCAGGAGCTGTTCTCCCACCTTGCTTCGGTCCCTGGTCCCCATTCCCAGTCCCGTACCCCCATGCTCCAGCTCTGCTCCTGTTCAAGTGCAGAAACAATTCACAGGGCGATTTTCATAGCTTTTGAAAAATAGCTTCTTTGGTCTCTATTATTTCATACTGTTCAGGAGTCCAACCATGGGACTGAAAGGGCCCTGGTCCCCATCATCCCCAAGCATCATGGCAGGCAGACGACTCTGCAAGAGGGGCTCACAGCCGATGCCACAGCCCATACAGCCTGGAGGAGAGGCTTGCTGGAGAGGTGCAGGTGGCTCCCAGGAGCAGCCTGGGGAGCGCAGAGACAGGAGCACAGCCAGGGCTAGGGCGAAAGACCTTTGACCTTCACTGTGAAAATTACTAGCTGGGCTCTTTGTGGAAGGGCAGGGATGTGAGCAGGTAGATGTCTTGCTTTTGGGGCCAGCTGCAAAAGACAAGCGGGTGAAGATTTGTCTGGGCACAGGGGGCTGCCAGGGCATCACTGTGCTCCATCATCCCCCAGGACCAGGGCACAAGCACAGACCCACACGGGGAATTTCTGATCAGGGCTTGGAAAACCCATCTGGAAGGTGGGGCAGCCCATGGCACACCGGAGCTGTTAATCTCAGCTTTACAGAGCTGAGCTCACACACCAAGGTGACAGAGCCCTAGATAGAAAATATAAATTTCCAGCTCCCACCACACATTTTTTCCACAGCTTTTGTGCATTTTCTCATCTTTCTCTATTTTTTTTTTTTGCTGCTTTTCCCTGCTTTTGCTGGCGAGGCCAGGAGTGTGGGGAGCAGATGTAGGTGGGAAAGGGTAAAGAGGAGGGGGCTTCTGTGTGCAGATGAAATTAGTCATGGAAACGCAAACAGCATGTGCATTCGCACGTCAGCCTGGAATAAGTGTGTGGTTTTATGTTTCCCAAATGAGGTTGGGAAGTGGACGAATAATTGTTTCAGGGTTTGGGTTTAGTTAATTGATTTGGGGTTTTCTTTCTGGCAAATTCTCACAGTGTGGGACGGTGGAGCAGTCGGGCAGGTGAGAGGCTGCTCAGCAAAGACCAGCACCCCAGGCCAGGGTGGGGGAACTCCCACGGTGGGACCCTCTGCCCCTCTTGTGTTTCCCCTCCATGGCTGTGGTCCCTGTGGGATGGGCAGGACGAGGCAGGACCCTCTGTCCTGCCCAGCTGCCCCGCTCTGCCCACACTGCAGCGATGCCTCAGTGACCACGGCGTGTCCTGGTGTGAGAAGGACCATCTGCCCTCGGGATGGCGTTGTGGCTTCCCCAGGGAAGCCTCATTAATTTCCCTGGCTGTCAGGGAGCTGCCCACAGCATCCATGGGCAGTGTGGGGATGAGGAGGAGGCATCCCGCCAGGGAGAGGGGACGGGTCATTATTCAAAGTGATGAATGGGAAGAAAAGAAAGTGGAAAGGCGGACAAGGGGAAGAGAAGGGAACTGATTTCCAGATAAAGTTTTCAGGACACTTAAATAAACATCTCAGCCAGCGGAGCAACGGGTGGGGGACGGTGTGTGAGCTGGGCAACGCTGGAAGCATTTCAGCAGGACACTTCAAATAAACAGCACTTCAAAAAGAAAAGGTGTGTGCTCTCTCTTCCAGGGGTTTCCCCCAAAATTCTCCCTCTACAATTCCCACCATGTCTCCAGCTCAGCCCCAAGCTTGAAAGCATTTCCAGTCTCAATTAGCCTCCTCAGCGAGGGGGCTCCCAGGGCAGAGGGACCCTCACCATGGTTGCAGGGTCCCTCCGCTCTCCCAGCCCCACTCCCCTCTCTAGAGAAGAGCTACTGTGGCTCCCCAGGGCCTTCATCCCTGGAAGAGGAGAGGAGGGGGCAGAGCCTTCCCGTCACACTCTGCTGCGTGCTGCCGCCTCTTCTTCTTCCTTTCAAGAACAAAAGAGCAAAAAGGAGAGAGCAGAAATTGCCGAGCCATTAAAAACAAAAATGAAAGCCCATCAATGAATTAATATGGCATTAAATGTTAATAATTAGGGGATCGTAAACATTTATGGGAACAGATTAAAGCCAAGTTCTGCTCCATTAAATTGCTCACGTGGCCTCTGCTTTCCACCCACCTCAAGGGAGGAAGAGAGAAAATGGGAAGGAGGTTTGCTCACGAAGGGCTCTTGTTCTTTCATGTCACTCATGTTTCATGTCTCCTGCCCTCCAGGTGCTGGGTGCTCCAAAGTCCCCAGCAGCTCCAGCCCTGCCAGCAGTCCCTGGGGGCACCCCTGGCAACGGGTGATGGTCTCAGGCAGGATCAGCTCTGAGAGGCAGAGCCTGCATCTGCTGAGAGCCTGGCAGCTCCCTGCCACATCAGCGGGGAAGCTCATGTGGGAAACAGTGTGGTTTGAGTGTCTGGGTGGTGATAAAGCCGCTGTTTATCATCCACACTGAGCCCAGCAATCCTTTTTGTTTATTTGGGCTGTTTAGGAAGCATTTGAAGTCTGGGGCTCTGAGATGATGTGGTTAAATGTGCCAAACAGAGGCAGAGCATCTCCTGGACACCTCAACCACATTTCCCTATGTGTCCATCTGTTGTAGCTCCCTGTTGGGGTCAACCACCTTGTTACAAACACAGAGAGAACCAGTTCTCAAACCCACACTGCATTTTGCATTTCTGCAGCAATATTCATAAGAGCCTCTTTTTTTCATCAGCCTGTAGCTGGGCAGCCAGCGACATTTCCAGGGAGATAACTTACTGGAGGGGAAATCCTGCCCATGCTTCTCTCCTGTGTTTGCAGCATCCCTCAAAGAGGAGGGGAGTCAGCAGTGCTGTACTGGCTGAAAATGTTGGGAACAAAAAAACCCCAGTCTTTATTCAGTAAAATACCTTTGGAATACAGAAGTGTAGGTAGATCTCAGGTGTCTGCTTGGTATGTCTGGCCCTGAGCCTGCCTCCTTGAGACCTGATTTACCTCCTCACTGCTCACGACTCCAACAACAATAACCATTTTGTTCATACCTGTGATGGGCTCATGGGAGGAACGTGAGGAGTCTGTCGGCCATCCCTGTGCTGCTGGGAGCACCTCACAGCCATTCTCACTTCCCAGCACCCAGGAAGCAGCAAGAGCTCCGTGGTAGTTCGGTGGGAGCAGGGGAGCTCTACCCAGATCCCTGCCACAGCAAAGCAGCTGGGCAAGGAGGGAGGAAGGAAGGTTCCCCACACCACCACAGATGGAAAAAGTCCTGTTTTGGGGTGAGAAGCTGCCTGCCAGCCAAGAGGGATGCAGGGGAAGTTGGCCCCTGGGATGCTGGAGATGGGCAGCTGGTGGCCCAGTCCTGCCCTGGGCACTGCTGGCAGCCTCCTGGCAGTGGGAGCCAACCTGGCCCTGTGCCTCATGTCCTAGGATAAGCCTGGTCTGCAGGCTGCATGGCCTGGCCCTGTGCCTCATGTCCTGGGACAAGCCCGGTCTGCAGGCTGCATGGCCTGGCCCTGTGCCTCATGTCCTGGGACAAGCCCGGTCTGCAGGCTGCATGGCCTGGCCCTGTGCCTCATGTCCTGGGACAAGCCCGGTCTGCAGGCTGCATGGCCTGGCCCTGTGCCTCATGTCCTGGGACAAGCCCGGTCTGCAGGCTGCATGGCCTGGCCCTGTGCCTCATGTCCTGGGACAAGCCCGGTCTGCAGGCTGCATGGCCTGGCCCTGTGCCTCATGTCCTGGGACAAGCCCGGTCTGCAGGCTGCATGGCTGGGGACAGTCAGAACACGGCAGATCTGTGGGCCGGCAGGGAATGGCTCTGGGCCACATGGAGGCCCCATAGCCCGGCCCGCTGGGACCGTGTTGTTGTTGGCTCAGGCCAGGGCCGGGGGTCCGCGCTGGCGGGGCCCTCTGCAATCGAATGCTTCCTGCTGGGGACCCTTCAAGGGCAGCCCTTGTAGCAGATCTAATTATACAAACAATTTTGTTCTGCTTCTCCAAATAAACACGGCGAGGTCTGCGGGACACGGCACGATGGGAAATTAGAAATGAGAACGCTTGCTAATGGGCTCCTTAGCTGCAGGGGTAAACAGATTATTGGAAAAGGCCCCGGCCGCCCCTCCGACAGATCCACTTGCTCCTCTCCTCTCTTTCCTCCCCACTTCCCCTCTCTCTCTGTCGTAGCACCAAATATTAACAAAGCTTGCAATTTAATCAAATCTCTGAACTGTGAAAGGAGACTTCTGTAGATTCGATTTCAAGGTTTTCCCTGTTAAGATTTGCATTGAGAAAATTAGATTAAAATCCTGTATGCAAAGGGAAAGGGTTGGGGAGGGGAAGGAACAGGCGTGGAGGGGAATTGGGGAAGGAGGAGGGAGACAAAGAGGGGCCCCAAAGCCTGTCTGTCAGTAGGTTGAGTCAAGAGGTGACTAACTATGGGATGAGACAGAAGCTCCCTTCCCTCCTCAGCGCGCAAAGACCAGGGCTGGGCTGGCACCTCACCCACTGCACCACCCCACATCTGACAGGGCCTCTGGATTGGGTTCCTCACACCCCAAGCTTCTTGCAGGCAAGCGGTTTATTTTGGGATGGGTGACAGTGCAATGTCTCCACTGGCATCATACTAGTGCTTTGGGTGTGGGGAAACACACGTACATCAGTGAGGACAACCAGAGACGGGAGGTGTTACCTCCCCACCTCTCTGCAATGCCCTAAACTTCTGCAGGACATGGGTGTCTGCTCTCTGGCTCCTCCACCACAACCCCCCACACCCACTCTGAGAGGGCGCATGGGACTCTGCACTGTCCCCAGCCTGGAAAGGTCCCATGTGTGGATCACTGCACAAAGGGTTTGATGCTGGTTACTCACAGAGTCCTCACAGGCATTTTATCAGAGTTTTCCCACAGATGATAAGCCCTGACTTGCAGCAGTGACATTTTGGAGCTGCTGTGAGTACAGCCAGGACACTCCCTATCCTGGCTGGTAGCCAGTGCTGGGGGGTGTTAGGTCCCGCATTTCAGGGACCCCAACATCTGTGAGGCTCAGAGGATGAGGAGGTTGTAGGTGCTGGGGCAGCATTCATCTGCCAGCGAGCTGGGACAACCCTGGCCCGTGCAGGCGAATTCTCTCCCCCGGCAGCAGCCACTGCTGCTGTTCCAGTCTCTGCAGCACAAATCTGCACCTTGGAACTCCCCAGTGCTGCCGGATTCTCGCGCCAGGGTGAAGTGGGCAGACCCCGGCGGGATCCCCTGACGGCCCCGGCTCGTGCGGGTTGTCCACAGCCCTCCCGTCGTGTACACACACAAATGGGCTCTATCAACACCCCGTCACCAGAGGAAATCTAATTCGAGGCAGAGTCCCTTGATGGCAGCTTGGCAGGAACACGCTGTTGGCCGGGACCTTGTTTTCATTACTACTCCATGTAAATTATAATTGTATCAAAGCTGAACTGCTAATTGCAGTCACTGTCCTGCGTGTGCCCACACACCGCCCAGCCCAGACCCCAGACCCCAGGAGGGTCCCGTGATGGGCTGTGGGGCAGAGCATCACAGCCAGGGCAGGACTGGGGGCTCCGGGGCTCTCCTGCCCGCCAGGGTCAGACGTGTGCCTGGATCTGGGTGTCACACAGCACTCGAGCTGCTAATGAAGCCTCTGGGATGGGAAATTATTCTGAGTACAAGTTTTTCTCAGCCAGCTACACCAGTTCTGCACTTTCTGCATTCTTTTTTGTCACACTGAGATCTTGGAATTAAACTTTCTGTGTTCCAGATACAGAACCTCCCTTTGACGTTTCAACAGGGAAACATGTCAAGTTTTATCTCTTTTGAAATGCCCCTCAATCCTACTTTTTAAAACTAATGCTCCAGAACAAAACAAATATTTCCCTGTAAGTGAAATGTAACATTTCATTAAACCTGGATCAATTCCTTTTTCCCTTTTTGGTTCCTTAAGTCAGTCTTTTCTAGTGGCAGCTCTCCATGAGGCCCCTCCACTGTGCCTGAAGCACCCCAGCGTGGGGAAGCTCCAGAGAGCAGAAGGTATTTGGGCATCTCAGGGAACAGGGTTTCCTATGAAAGAGCCTGGATGCACTCTGGGAAGCCAACCCCAAGCATCTCAGATTGCTGTTGAAAGACAAAGTCACCAAATTGTGCTGGTGTGATTGAAGCAGGACCCCAGCTCAGGTTTCCTGATGCATCAGCACACGGCAAGCCCCAGGGGATGGCTCAGTTGGGTGACTGTGCAGGCACAGATCTGAGAGGAGCTGGGACCTGCTGGGACCTTCTGCTCACCGCACAGGCCACCTGTGTTTAAAGTTTTAAACCTCCTGTCACAAGGATTCATTTTTTTGCCTCGCTCTCTGGCCGTTACTGCAGCCAATGCATCCTCTCTCATCAATTTTGCAGAGCCCAGGGTTGCTCAGGGGATGATTTTTCTGCCACAACATCACGTCCGAGCGGGTCAGCAGAGGCTCTCACTGATGGCAACATCTTCCCAGCACGAGCTGAGCCAAAAAGATGTTCCTTGGGGAAAGGAGGGCAAGGGAGCAATGCCTCCCAAAAACTGAAGAGCAGAGTCTTTGTTTAGGGACTGACCTTTCTCCTCCACCACTCAAGTCACTCCATCCATGATTTCCATCTTGTTGAGCCCCTGTTGCTGTTCCTCTCTGCAGTCACCCTCCAGGTCTGCCTCATCTCCTGTCAGTGTAAGAAGACTGTGAGAGTTGCAGGTCTGTCTGTGTCAGTCCACAGAGGGAAAGCTGCCCATGCCCTGGGCATTGCTGTCCCCTCCGTTCTGGCAGGGCAGAGAACAACTCCACAACTCTGGATTTCCATTCGGTGCTGCTGTCCCTCGCCCCGTCTCCCACAGCCAGGCACCAGCTGGAGGGAAGCAGGGATCGGTACCACTATCCTGGCACCTTCCCTTCTCCCACGTTGCCAGGGGCATTTCTGGTGTCTGGTTTCTGGTCTCATCTGCTGTCCCACAGCAAATCACTGCCTGGAAGCAGCTGGGGGTGGTGGGGGTCTTTTGGGAGGAGATGGGGGATTTTGGGGGTGGTAGGGGTCTTTTGGGGGGAGGTGGGGGATTTTGGGGGAGGTGGGGGGCTTTGGGGGGAGGTGGGGGGCT
Source organism: Colius striatus (assembly GCF_028858725.1). Classification (NCBI taxonomy): domain Eukaryota; kingdom Metazoa; phylum Chordata; class Aves; order Coliiformes; family Coliidae; genus Colius; species Colius striatus. The sequence goes on along the minus strand of NC_084771.1, from coordinate 7,174,587 downwards.
TGGGGGGAGGTGGAGGCTTTCCAGATGCACATGCCAGCAAAATTCAGTGTAAAGAAAAAAAGAAGGGCTGAGAGAGGGAAAGAGGAGCTGCTAAAGGAAACCCAATCTGCCGACTGCACCAGGGCGGGCGGCTGGACCCGGCTGCATCTGGGGCTATTGAATCACGGAGCTAAGTGGTTTCCTCTCCACCTCACCGGGGAGCGGCTTTTATGTTCCACTGGAAAGGTATCCTGCTCAAACAAGCAGAGACATAATGGGAAGAGCATCCATTAAACAGAAGGAAACGAGGGCATGTTAAACATGAAATATTCATGGGGGCTCTTGCCAGCTTGTTAATGCATTCGTGTTTGCAAAATACCTCTGTCTCAGGAGCAGGAGAGGGAGGGCTGCGCCGCAGGTCAGAGGGATGCCGGGTGCAGCGTGCACAGGAGGAGAGGGAGGCCCGGGAGAGGACAAAGGCAATTTGTGTCTGGTAGGACAAAGGTTTGCTCGTAAAAGCCCTGCTCGATATTGCAGAGGTAAATGAGAGCAGATAGCAGCTCCTACTCAGCATGGACATGCCCATCACTGAGGTCCCTGGCATTGGGGTGCCCTGTGCTCAGCCCAGGCTTTTAGAGGCGAGGCTGGCCTCTGCTTCCACAGTGCTTATGGCCAGCAGCGTCCCCAAGCCCCAGTGGGGAGAACAGCCTGAACAGCCTTGAAAGGCTTTTGAGCACTTCTCCAGCTTTAGATTACAGAGACCTCATCTCTCCTGCAAAGCACACCTCCATATATTTACTGGGACATTATGAGATTACATCAATAATTAAAAATAAACTACAATTGTCAAAAGGGGCGACCAGAGTGCAGCTGGTGATGAATTACCCTGCCTGCACAGGAGCCTGCCTGCTCCCTCGGTCGCTAAGCCGTAGATTTCATTAACTCCCAATGAGTCTCCCAGTCATTTAGTGTAAATTAGGGAAGGTCTATTGTACTATTTCTATTATTATTATTATTGTTTTGTAACATAGTCTCATGGGTGAGTGTCACTGGCAAGAGCTGCGCTCATTCATCTCAAAGGACGAGCTGGCTGAGGGCGGCACGGTGCCAGCAGTGCCAGCTCCGGGGTGTGTGAGCACTGAGAGAGACACTAGACTGGGAATCTGCCCCTTCCCAGCTTGGGCAGAATTTCCAGGCCACAGGTGACAGGTATACATCTTTTCCTTGTTCTATTGCCATCCTTCCAACCCACCTTTCCAGTACAGGCTTTGCTTTGCAGCCAAGAATGCATGGATCACACTCTGGTGCCAAAGGCACACACTCTTGGTGTTACACTGGGACCAGAATGGACAGCATCAGCCCTCAGCAAGGCCAGTCTCAGCTCCCCTCATTATTCCAGGCTGCCCATCCTTCCTTTCACCCTGTTTTGGTGGTGGTGTTTGGAGCTGAACAAGTCCATGGTGTCTCCCACTTGCTCTGCTGCGGGGACAGGACCCAGCCAGGAGGTATGAGCAAAGAGGGACCTCACGGGGCTCTTCACACAGGACAAAATAACTAGATGGAGTACCAACAGATGAGAAGGACAGGAGAAATAGAGCACACTTTAATGAAGAACAGGTTTTAATGATTGCTATTTTTCTCTCCTAATTAATGAAGCATGCTTGAGACAGACAAGCAGGAGCAAGGCAGAAAGAAGGATTAAAGCAGCTTTGTCGCAGGCGTTACTGGAATTGGCTGGTGTCTCGCAGCCCAGCGGTGAAGGGGAAGTGATATCCCATGGACCTGGGCCGAGAGGAGTGTTTTGCAGTGGAAAAAGTCTGTATGTAACAGAGCTGTAAAAAGCTTGTTCGTGCCTTTGTAAAAATCCCTCACTTGGAGGAAGAGGCCGGGGAGGGAGAAGGTCTCACTGAGGAGCAGGGAGCCTGGAGGCTAACAGCTAACAGCAAGGATCAGCAGACAAAGAGAGGCAGATTTTGCCTGGCACGATGGCAAATCCTTCACAAGTGTGAACTTTTCAGACCTCAAGTCCTGGGGAAGTGGGACCAAAGTGCAAAGGGGAAAATGTTGATACAGATCAGATTTGTGCTGTGCAAATATATTCTTACATTGCTGTTTGGGAAATGCAATCACAGACCTGGCCAAGGAGGAATTAACAGCAGGTTCAAAGGCAGCTTGGGCTGAATATTTTATCAAAGGTTGTCTGTCTCTGCAACGCCTGTCTGACTGACCCTGTGGCTGTGGCCTTCCAGCCCTCTGTGAGCGGGCAGTGCATCAGAGGCCAATGCCAGGCACCAGAAGCATTTCCCAGGCTTGTACTGATGTTTTTTATCTCAAACCAAATTGGAATAAAACCCACAGTGATGGAAATGGCCCATGGGGTCCTGAGGGGCCAAAAGCATTCCCTCCTCTGCAGGGGATAGCGGGTGGTCCCACCCAGCTGCAGCCCCAGCTGCCTGCAGAGCTTGCAGGGACCCAAAATACAGCCCTGCTCATCCCCAGCAGAGCTGGGGGTCTTTGGGAAGCCCAGCTTCAATCACTGCTTGTGAGCTAGGCCTTTTCCTCAGACATAGCTGCATGCTTGGCCCGACACGTAGTTCTGGGCTATTAATCTGTCTCCCCATTGCAAACCGCCCAGGACTTTGTTTTCTGAAGGGGAAGCGAGCTGATTATTTCAAATTGATGTTCAGGGTCATCAGCTGAGCCGCTTCCCACAGACAGTAACTCCAGCCAGCTCGCTGCTCACTCCGTGATCACAAGCCCCATCAGCAGGATGGGCTCGTGTTTAGAGCTTTGACATCATCAGATAGTTTATTCCTACCCTTCGCGATCTTGTGCAGCTCCCCACGGTACAAATGAAGCTGGCTGGAACATCTATTTAAAATTTCTCTTCCTTTTTGATTCCCAATTTCAGGTCAATGAACTCTAAGTAAATTGGCCACAGGCACCCGGCAGCCCCCGACCTGCAGCACCGGCGAGTGCAGCCGCTGTGCCCAACTCTGCTCCGCTGCAGCTCACCTCCTCTCCTTGCACAAGCTTATCCGGAGGATAAAGTCAATCCAGCAACCTCAACATACCTGTGAGATTTACTTCCCTCATTCTTCATGGGAAAGTGAGGGAGATGAAGCACTCTTTCCCCATGTTTTTAAGGGAATCAATTCATTTTTTTCCCCTTGAAACGGCCATGCCTTTTGTTCTCTCCTGTATTTTATTTTATCCTTCAAGTTATAACAATAATAACAACATTCAGATGGAACTGCTTGCTTGCTGCAGGAACAACATTCCAGTTGTGCCCAAAAAACACACAGCACAAACCTCTCCATAGCCACTGCCCCCTCAATAGCTGCTTGGAGAAGACCCAGGCAGGAAGGCGTTCATTGCCACGGGGCAGTGGCAGCAGAGCCACAGCGGCAGCAGAGCCACAGCGGCAGCAGGAGGGAACAGCTCTCGGCTCTCTGTGCACCCCAAAACAGGGGCTGGCCTGGACAGGAGAGAGCTACTCAAAGGTCCCACAGTTCGGCAGAGCTGAGGATGTGCCAAAAGCAGGGATGAGCTAGCCCTGGCATGAAGAGTCTCAGTGTCAGTGAAAAAAAATCTCGCCTTCAGAGTCTGCCAGGACCAGAGCACCTGGGCTGGGACCTGCCGTGTCACAGGGGCTGTTAGAGCAGGAGGTAACCACACACTGCGGCCAGATGTGAATCTGCTCTAATTATCTCCGGCTCATTAACACTAGGGCAAAGGCAGGGGGGTTTCTCCAGCAAATGGTGCTGCATCAGGAGCTCCCTGCGAGGCTTTGCCTCCCCAGACATCCCGCATCCTTCCTGAGCTGTGCCTCTCTGGGCATCACTGTGCCCCTTCTGCGACAGCAGCTCTTTGCCATGGAGGTGCAGAGCAGGAGGGACAGAGGAGCAGGACAGGCCCACAGCGGCTGTGAGGCGGGACCTGGGCAGTAGGAGGGCAGCAGAGAAAGGGCAGGATGTGGTATCCACACATCCTCTGTGTGCACAGGGATGGGGATGCTGCAGCAGGACGAATCTCCTGGCCTTCCCCGAGCTTCAGCCCCTGCATGACCCTCGTGCACTCTGACAGGCTGGAGACCTCCTGGCACTCAGTGTCCCAAGACATACCCCAAGGCCTCCCCTGCCAGAGGCAAGAGAGGCACCCAGAAGCCCATGGCTGCACATCTGATGAGAGTTCACCTGGGAGAGCAGGTCCAGATGTGCCCTCACAGCTCACTCCAGTCCCACCCAGGCCCAGTTATTTAATGCAGGGTTTATACTTCCTTCTTCTTTCTTTTCCTTCTTTTTCTTTTCTTCCATTGAGAACCTAATACCAGCCATGCTTCCCACCCCAGCCAATGATGCAAAACCAGGTTAACGTAGGCACGCCATGGAACAGCATCATTTATTAAGGCATTAGTCTCCTTTTCTCTTTCCCTTCTCTCCCCTCATCACAATAAGCCTCAGTTTTCACTCAGTCATGTTTGCCACCATGCTCTGAGCAGAAGGTGAGCACCAGGCTAAAGCCAGCACAAAGGGAGCAGGAGTACACATGGGCACTGTTGAAGGCTTTGTGGCAGAACCACTCAGTGCAGCTGAGCAAAGGCTGCAGGGCCTGACCTGTAGAAGAGGGGATGGATGGAAACGGCTGGGGTCCCTCGAGCAGCCAGCATCTGGCCAAAGCAGCCATGCTGCGAGCAGCTTGGGCCCTTGGCAGTGCCGTAGGCTCCTGCCAGCCCCATCCCAGGCTGCAACGGGGGAGGAAACAGCCTAAAATCAAGCAAACCTCAGGCTGGGCAGTTGGACCCTCCAACAGATGGAAGAGGCTGCGAATGAAACTTGCTGTGTGCTCTGACCACAGGTCGTTACAGACCGGTGGGATCCTTTATAAATAATGAACCGCTATTGATCGCCTTTGCCAGTAAACACAGAGTGACCTTTAATAAAAATACACGAAAACACACTCAGGGAAACCCACTGGCTGCTTGCTACAGACTTACACAAGCATCTGGTCTGTCCCATGACAGCCGGGAAGGTGGGGATTGAGGCAGGCAAGGGGAGCAGGCAGCCGGGCAGCAGGCACTGCGTCCCACTGCCCGCTCCATCCCACATCCTCACCCACCAGGGACACCCAGCAGCAGGCACTGCGTCCCACTGCCCGCTCCATCCCACATCCTCACCCACCAGGGACACCCAGCAGCAGGCACTGCGTCCCACTGCCCGCTCCATCGCACATCCTCACCCAGCAGAGACACCCAGCAGCAGGCACTGCATCCCACTGCCCGCTCCATCCCACATCCTCACCCAGCAGACACGCTGGCCCGGGCACCCACCACTCCCGCACTGGGCACCCCAGGGAATGGGAGGCAAGTTTCTGCCCCACAAAGGCTGCAGGACTTGTGGTGTTGAGCTCTGATGCATTCGCTAGGGACAGGAGAGAGCTCAGTAGAGAGGGGGAAGATGAGTCTTTAACCTCCATGTAAGGACCCACACAGTAACCCACACAGGCATCTTTGATGTACTGGTTTGGGGCTGGCCCTTGGACTGTGATTTGCTTTAAATTGCCCACTCAGCACCCAGGAGCAGGATGTGGCTCCCATGGCCATGGGTAGTGGAAGGGGCTCGAGGCACAGTGTAGCTCTGGGAGTTTGCCCCCAGCTGCCCTCCATTTGCCCAGTCTCTTGGGAGGGGGTTGCAACAATTCATTATCTGCTGTACAACAAAAAGATCATTCCTGCTGGCCAAGGTTAAACATCCCAGTGCTGCAAAACAGAATTCATGTTCACTTGAAATAAATCTCTCTTATTCCCTGGGCAATGTTGCTGCTTCTGATCCTTTGTCCACAGATTAGAGAAATGGGCAACAGAGAGGCTCCAGACACTGGGATGGAGATTAAGAGCTCCTCACCCCTCGGCCACCACTTGAGATGTGAATTACCGCTCAGATCTCTCCTGTTGACAAATTGCTTGTGACCCCACAGCAGTTTTCACCAGTGTGTGACTAGTTCTGCAGCCATTCAGAACTCCCAGGGCTGGAAGGCTCTGCCAGGGGTGGCCTTGGAGCAGTGGATGTTGGGGTGGTGTGGCCAGGAATGCAGATGCTGCTGTTGGGCAGATGCTGGGAAAACACTGACACAGAGGAGAAGGAGCTGGTGGAGCCCTGAAATGCTCAGGCTGTCCTTCGTCAGCAGGGGAGCGATCCTGGCACTGAGATGAAATAAGCCTCTGAGGTCTAGAGGCTGCATGAAGGAAAACAAGTAGAAATGGCACTATACTCAGATACCCAGGCTGGTTCTCTTCTTGAAGCAGAGGGGGAATCAAACATGTTGGCTGTCTACTAGAGGGTAGATCCCGTTTGTGCTCTCACACTGTAATTGCCTGCAAATATGAAGTGACTGGGAGCTATTTCTCTCTTTGATAGTCATTTACACACAGTACTTTTCCAGGTGGGAACGTCCCCAAGTCTGCACAAAAACAGGCATTTCCAAGAGTAAAAGCATTCTGAGCACAATGTCTGCTCTGAGAAGCAGGTGTGGGATGCTGTGTGGGGACTGGGACAGCCCATCTTGGTCTGGTTGTGGGCAGCTTGCTGCAGGACTGGCACAGCTCTGGCTCTGGGGTCCCCCCAGCCAGACCAGGGACTCAAACCATCCTCCACCAGCACTTCCCATGGTGCTTCCACTCCAGGGACCACAGAACCCACCCAAGTGGAAGCCACGGGGTCCATGCTGCCCGTGCTGAGCACCTGGCTCAGGCTCTCATGGCATGTGGGTCTCTGTGCTGCTGCCCCAGACTGCTCATGCCTTCCCACCCAAAAAGCCAACACACCAGGCTCTGTCTCCACGGCAGAGGAGCCAGCTCTGTTAACCCCCTCCTGGGCTTGGCCAGCTGCCTTTTTGGGTGCTCTTCCAGTGTGGCATCTCCTGGACCCACTCTGTCCAGGCTTTTGGGCTGCCCTGGGGCCAAGCAGGGGCAGAGAAAAGTCTCTCTCCATCCCCTCAGACCTGAGAGAGGACCTGCCAAGTGTGCAGTCTGCACTGGCAGAGGTTGCTGGGGGAGGTCTGAGCTGCTCCAGGGGATGAACAGTGCTAAAAGCCATCATGGACCAGGGCCAAGAGTACAAAGGTTTTATTAATTGGAGTGTATGTGGGTAAGAAGCATTGATCACTAAGTCAAGGAAAGTACATTACTTATGGCTTTTGAACAAATGCTCCTGGAGCAAGTGTGTCTGGCTGCTTAATTCATTGGGGATTATATTTTATGTACTCTTTTCCCCTCACTCACTCTTCCTGGAGAGGTATGGCTAGGTGCTGAGTGTCCAGCACCTGCACTGTCAGCCTTACAGGCCTCTCACATGAAAGCACCCCACTTCACATCCTCATTTCCACCTTCCTTGTCACCCTCTAGCTCCCAGGAAGAGATGTGCAAGCAAAAGCCAGTACAGTACTGTGTTTTGTCCCAAGACAAGCAGTCTGTTGGACTTGCCTGGAAAGGCAGCAGATCCTCCACACCCCCTACATCATTCACATGTTGCAGCTGAGCTGAGGCACCGGAGCCCTTCCAAGCATCACTCTCCTGCCTGATGCTGCTTGACGATTACTGTGATCATTGCCCAAACAACATGGCAACACAAGATGTATGGGCTGGAGCGTGCTCCAAGGCCAGGCTGTGCTGAGTCCTGCTCCAGCTAGGACCAGGGAGCCAACCTCATTTCCCTGGGCACTGGAGCAGAGGAGCTTTTCCTGCAGCTCTCCACAGTCTGTCAGCCTGACAAGCACCTCAGTCACCTCCAATATTACTGTGCACAAGGGATCAATCCACAACATGCTTGTAACCAGTCCTGCAGCCCTGCCAGCAACAACCTCCCTTGCACAGTCAGTAAACCATGCAGTGCAGCCAACTCTTCTCTCTGCAGCCCAGGGTGCTGGGAGACCCCAAAGTGCAGCAGCACCCTTCCACACTGCTGGGCGTGGGACAGAGATACAGCTGCCTCACCACTCTGTCCTGCCCTGCTGCTCCCCTGCCCATCCTGCCCAGCCTGCCCACTCCCCTTTGCTCTGACCGCTTGTCCTCGCATGGCCCTGGCCCTGCCTGCCAGGGCAGCTCTGCCCGAGCAGCAGCTGCCAGCAAGACGGCTGCTCCCCGCCGGAGACTCGTGCTGTTGCCCTGGAGAAGCCGCTTAGCTGATTGCATGAGGATGTTATTGCACCAAACCAGAAAGGTCAAGGTCTGCAGCAGCTCATCTGGCAGCTGCTGCGGCGAGGCACGGCCTGACCCAGGCTGCCCCAAGGACAGCCCCATGCTCCACAACAGGCTGCTTTGGAGAGGGGCTGTGCTTCCTATCTCACGCTCCAGGTCGCCTTCAAGTAGCAGCTTCTCTTAATCCGATCAGCAGAAAGATGCATTAGCTAAAGGGCAGTGCTGACTCCAGGTCTGAGCTGGGTTTTTTGCCCCATATGCACTCCTGTGTTGCTGCGGGTGAGAAGCTGGATGTTTCTAACCAGCCGGTGCCTCGGGACAGCTTCCCCGGAGAGGCAGCGAGTGCACAAAATCCTCAAGTGGATCTAATATGAGATTTAATTAATTTATAAATGGAAACACATGGCAGCACTGCCTGAGGGAGCAGAGGTCTGCAGCTGATCCAAGCTCCCAGGCCACTGCTCCGTGCCTACCCCAGGATGTCCTCAGGAGGGCCCAGCATCCCAGCGCAGGATCAGCCCTGGGGAGCAGGGACCTGTCCCACAGACAGAGCTGCAAGTGACCCTCTCTCTGAGTTTAATTGTTTTTCCTAGACATCAGAGAGAAGATGGGTTTAAGGGCTTGCAGAGGTTTTCCACATCTGAGAATACAAAGCAAAGGGTAAATGGGCACGTGGTTTTAATGATCAAACCATTCACTTTGCAGTCACGCTAAGGAGAGATGATCTCAATAAACACATAACAAAGTGACCAGCCTGCTCCCAAAGCAGCTGAGGTGTTTAGGAAGGTGTGGACACATGGGGCCATGTTTGCCTCCGCACCTCTGCGACCTCTGAAATCAGGCGGCACGGGCACGAGATCGGCACAGTGAGGAAATTTCCCAACTCCACAAGTTGATTGTCCTCAGCTTCCTGCAGAAGTGTCTTCACAGAATGGCACTGATAGAAGAAAAAAACCCAATCTTTTTCTCTAGAACCCTCGAAATGTCCCATTTTGGAGCAGTTGAAGCAAATTATGAAAGAAAACAGACTCTCCAATCACGGCCCAGGCAGGAAGGCTGGAAACAAGCGGATGCGAGCATGAAATGTGATGTGCAGTGGGATGAGATAAACTCCCTATCTTGTTTTGGCCCATTATGGCTTATTATTCATCAGAACACTTTGTTGAAATCAGCTAGCTCCGTGTTTTTGTTAATTTTCTCTGTTTCAAAAAAATCAGACTTTGGGGAAAAAAGTGCCAAAAAAGGATATTTAACTGGCTGCAGCCAAAGGGTCGCTGAGATCCGCCTGTCATCCCGGGTTAGTGCTTCACTCATATCCCCGTGATAATTCGGGAAGGGTTTCTCTGAGCCAAGAGGAGAGGCGAGGGAGCAGGCAGATAACACACTGCCTTGTTAAAATATTCGGGATGCTTTCCTGGATGGCAAGAAGCAGCCAGGATTAAGCCCTTATCCCATGAGGAGTGTTATTACAATGTGCCTGGGCAAATTCTTTGCAGGGACAGAGACGATGGATGTGTCCCGTAGGAGCAGGGGGGGTGGGGGCGTCCCTCCCCGCTCCTCCCTCTCCCCTCCCCGTGCCATGAAGCTGCTGGAGAGAAATGAACATCCAAACCCAAAGAGCTAAAGCCCAGTTGTCTGTGCACTCTGACTTGTCTTTGGTGGAAACCCCTTACTGGTGAGATCTTCTCTGCGCTATGGGTCCCCCTTGCACCTCCACAGCCTCTCTTGGACATTTAGGGGTGCAAGCAGAGGGCAGAAGAACACCAGCAATGCCTGAAGGCACCCTTGGTTTTCAAGTCTCAGTGACAGGTTTGTTGGGGTAAGTCAGGCTCTGGCTGGTGTCTCTTAGCAACCCTAATGGCTGCTGCTCTGCACTCCCAGAACCACACACGGCAAATGAAGCCTCCATTTCTCTGTCAGACAGCCCTTTGCCCACCCACCCGGGCAGGGGAGCAGGGCAGCTCCTGCTGTGCCACAGTGTGTGCTCAAGATGATGTGGGAACCCCCATTTCCCTGCATGGGGGCAGAAACACCAAGCTTCCTCAGCAGTGACTCGTAGGGTCCCGCTGCAATCCCCCACAGCAGTTTCTGCTCCTCCTGCCAGCTCCCAGCTTGGCCTCTCAGGAGCAAGGGCAACCAGGCAGAGACATGCTTTATTTCTGATATTTCTTCATTTAAATCTTATCAGTCAAAGCTACATTTGCTGCTGCTCGTATTCCTTTGCAGCAAGGAAGGGCAGCTCAGCAGTCCCCTAAAGCAGCTCAGTGGTTTTTACACCACGGTGGGGCAGGAAAAGACTGTCAGTGAAGGACTGTAAATTGAGCCAATTAAAGGAATCACTGAGATTATAAAGGACGGGCCGTGCTCATCTTGGTGCAGCTCTGGACTTCAGAGGCTTTATAGAAAACCACATGTTGCCTTTGTGTAATGTAACAGCCTTTAAGTAATGTCATGAAACAAAAGCACTGCCTTTCAAGTAGCAGTCTGAAATAAAAGCAGATATGTATTGTTTGATCTTGCTCTGCCACCTCAGATGGTCAGGGCTTCGCTCAGCTCCCCTTTAGGACAGTGACTCCAGGTCAGCTGGTTTCACATTCCAGCTTCTATTATTTTTATTGTTCATTTCTCCCTTCTACTTAGGTCATTCAGATCTCTGCAAAATGAGCACCAAGAGATGATCTTTAAAGCAAGGGGAATCTCACTCTTCACCGAAGTCTGCCCTGGGCATGGCATTGGGCTCTGGCATAGCTAGGTAGTGTTGTCCAGGCACCCACCTCCCTCATTCCAGGGACAGAGGAGCCACCACAGGGTCCCCAGCACAGCCCCCTGGCACTCCAGACACCCTCACCGAGGCTCAGTCTCAAGGTCACACTTGTGAAACCTGAGAACAAATCATGCCTTTTCCTTTAAGGCTTTCCAGCAACACCACCAAGTGAGATGCAGCATCTGTGATCTGGTGGAAGTTATTAAGGCTCCGTGATGAGCCACCACAGTCCCTCTTTAGCTCCCTAGCACTCACTCACTCCACAGGTTTCAAAGGACCTGAAATCTCCAGGCTCTGCAGCATCACTGTGGAAATCCATATCTGCCTCTTTATGCTCCCTCAGCCCAGGGGCTCTCCGGTGCCACTGCAAAGGAGATGAGTACTTTTGGGGCTTAATACAGTAAGTTTGATTCCTTTTGCTCATGAACTCATTGTGGACCTGTTTCAGCTGTGATGTATGGGATAAACCTGGGCTAAACTAGAGATAATCTTTCCTTCCATGGAGGATGCAGGCTGTGGTGTGGCATGGACAGTGTCTGGCTGATTTACTGTGACTCTGAGCTGTTCTTGATTCCTGGACCACAGCTGCCAGCCAAGCCTGGATTTGGGACAGATCTGAATTGGCAGGCTGAAGCCCTTCCTGCCCAGGGGCTGGGGGAGCTGGGCTAGCACACACCATTGTGTGGCCATTGGGCTGGGGCTGAACCCTGGGTGTGCTGGCTTTTCCCAGCAGGGAAAGGAGATGACAGCCCCATTCTCTGCAAATGATGCAGCTGGAGGGTGTAAGAAGAAAGGACCAACTGGAATGTTACAGTAGGGAGAAGGACAAGCCACAGAGGAAAAGTGTGGTGGGCAGGACTTCACGGGAGGCATCCAGAGGCCCTGAGCCAGACCCTCCAGGTCTTGGCAATGCTTCGATCTACCTTTTTGGGAAACATATGTGTATGTGTTGTGAGCATGGGCAAGGCTGTGGTGGGGGAACACAGCCAGCCTGCATCTCTGCTGTCATCTTCTGCTGCTCCCCTCGCAGTGCCGGGCAGCTCCCGGGGGCCGCTGGACGTGCCGAAGCGGCTGAAGCAGCCACTGTGGGATGAAGCCGGCGATCTGGTTTCAATAAAATCAGCAGATTGTTTCATGGCTGGATGGGAAAGTTGTGAGGCTCCGGGATTTACTCCTCTGGCAGCTGGATCCTGTTTGTCCATTGCCATTTCCCTGGACTTGCAGCTCCCGCGCTGCTCCTCGGGAACAGGCTTCCTGGAGAGGTTGTAGATGCCCCAAGTCTGTCAGTGGTTTAGAGGCATTTGGACAATGCCCATGACAACATGCTTCAGCTTTTGGTCAGCCCTGAAGGAGTTAGCAGTTGGTTGTAGGTCACTTCCAACTGAAATATTCTCTTCTATTCCATTCCAGTTGTCATGTTGGTTGGAGCATGGCACCTGCCACAGCACCCAGGATGCCCAGAGCTCCCCAGTCTCCTCTGGAGAGGTGAGACAAGTGGAAAACAGAAAATAACAGGCTGGTCTAAGAGACGAATGGTTTTGCTGATTAGCAGCTTCCTAAGCCTTTGGAAACACAGGCTGGTTGGATGGATGAGAGGGTTTCCAGGGGGAACTGGGCTTCTAGAGCTGCAGAGACCCTCTGACTTGTGGTTCATCATCCTCTCAGGGCGTCTTGATGACCCAGAGAGAGCATTAGTACATCCTCTGCCCCTGCCTGCTTCCGAGGAGGGCACATCCTGCAGGCACTTGGGCTAGAAATGCAGGAGAGGGCTGGACTTGGGTCTGGACTCTGCTGTGAGCTCGGGGACAGGCAGCTGCCCCCCTGCTTGGGATGCTTGTGGCAGGAGCAGCCCCTGGCTCAGGCTCAGCAAAGCACCTCAGTGAATGCCTTGGACAGGGACACAAAAGGGATGCTGAAAGCTGAGCCTGTGCTCCAAGGCAGCGCAGGGACAGCCGAGTGCTTGGCAACATCAGCTTTCTGGGTTACATTTAGCCTTCCTCTGTACCTTTAAATTCCAAAAGCAATGTGACTTCTGAGGAAAAAAACAAGCCTTTTAAAGCAGTAAACAGCTGTTTTCTCTTCTTCCATACAAGAGCAATCTTAAAAAACACTAAAAAATTTAATAGCCTTATTTTGTTCCCAAGTTTTTCATGAAGCAAGGCCATTTCAGGGCTCTGTCAAGCATACTTGGTAACAGCATGACATACCCAGTAACGGCATCACCAATAACCAGCTTGGCCTTCCTCCCTGGCTCGGCTTTATTACAGTCCCTAAACTGGCCCAATAGGAATTTCTGCTCTCTATTTAAATGAACTTGCAGGCAGTAAAGGAGCGTGTATAAAGAAAGGGGTGAGGATTATGTCAGTTTTGAGCATTGTAACCTCTTTACTTACAGCCCCTATATCTTCTAAATTCTGGCAGGGGCAGAAGCACTAACTTGCTCACTCCCACTGTCTCCATCCCCAAAGTGTGCAGTTAATCCCGAATCCAAGGCTGCAATATCAGCTTTCTGTTCTAGCCAGGGCAGAAAAAACCCAGAGCAGGACAGCCCAGCTGCATTTAGCGCCCCATCAGCTAAATTTCAATGGAATCATTTTGATGAATTGTTTAGGAAGGGAAAAAAGCCCCATTAACTGTACATTTGCTGCTAATTAATAGTCTGCTTTTTTCTTCCTCTCAGGCAAGGCACTTCCAAGCTGTTTGGTGCTCAGCTCAGGACGCAGCATCCCTGGCAGAGGAGGTCTGGGGCTCTGGACAGGCAGTTTGCCCCAGAGGGATGACCTCTCTGAGTTCCATGCCCTGCTGAAGGGTGATGCTGAAGCTGTGCATGAGGAGCAGTGAAAGCTGATGTCTCCATTCTGCTCCCCAGGCTGCTCCTGCTCTGGCCCAGCCTCAGCCCATGGGCAGCACCTGTGGGTGGCTGCGCAGGGTCAGTGGGGCAGGCGAGGCCTTCCTCAGCTCCTCGGGTTTATTGTCTTTAATAAGTTCTCTTTTTGTGTATTTATTTTCTGTACATATCTTGTAAATATCACTGGAATGTTATTCCAGAGGAATGTTGGCCAATTGGCAAACAGACGCCAGAGCTGCTGTGGGGTTTGTTAGCAGGGCAGGCCTGGGTGCCTCGGGGGTGCTGGGTGCTCAGAGGTGCTGGCCAAGCCTTAAAACCAGTAGCAAACATACACAGGAGGCAAGGAAAAGTCCTGGTGAATCATTTCCATTCATGATCACTACGTGGATGTGCCCACAGGAATGCTTGAGGAGCCAAAGCACAGGTAAGAGGAGGTGGTTGCTTGGCAGAGCATCTGCCCAGCTCCCACCCGGCCCCTCCAGCCCAGCGCCCAGCAGCTCTCGAGCAAAGAGCCTTATGGTCTGTCTCAGCCCAGCTCCTGTGCTCTCATGGCTGTGGCTGGCCACAGAAGGGAGCAAATACCTGAGGGTTGAAGTGCTCCTGAACCTAAGAGTGTCTTTCTCGCTTTTCCAGCCCTGCTGACCCTGCTGGAGAGAGCAGCCAGGGGCTTCGTCCCACACCTGTCCTCCGCTGTGGAACGGGCACCCACGCTTGCAACTCCACTGCAGGGGACAAGAAGCCCAACTGCAGCCATGACAGGAGCAGAGGGGCCCTGCAGAGCTCTCTGTCTGCACCCCTGTAGCTCCCAGCACGGGGGCTGGGGAAACGCTCCCTCTCTCCTCCCTCTCCTGCATCAGACACCCTCCATTCAGAGGCACTCACCATCTCAGCGGGTTCAGCTCTTGGTGGCTCTTTGCTTCTCAGACATGCCTATCCATGATCCTGGCCTGGGACTGGAGAATGCAGGATGCTTAGGACCATCTGTGTCCATGGGCACAGCAGAATGGGGACAGCACAGGGGAGGGGCAGAAGCAAAGCTGGGCCTGAGGCTAGAGCTGCTCTCAGGGCAGGTATGAGGGCAACCAGCATTCCTCAAGCCCTGTCTCCAGGCTTTGGCAAAGCAGAGAGGGATGGAGTGGTGTGCAAGCAGTGGTGGGTTGGAGGCAGATCCCTCACCTTTGGTGGTGACTTTCCATTCCCTCAAGCTCTTGGGTTTCCCACAAAGAAGCTCTGGATTTCCTGGGGTTTTTTTATTCTTCTCAAACTACTGTTGCCTCCAGCTTGTGCTGGCAGATTCTGGTGCCTGCACAAAACACCACTGCTGTCAGCCAGATCTCCCAGGCTGTTCAGGAATCTTTACATGTCTGGGTCTAAAAGCTTCCTTGGAGGATTTCTTGCCCTCAGTTTTTGATGTGCACACTCAGCATAGGCTTCACTTCAGGAAGAAGTTTTTCTGAGTACCCCATAACAGCAGCGAGCCCTGGTGCAAGCAGGAAAGAGGAGTTGCACCACTCCATTTTAAGTCTCTGGGCTACGAGGCATCAGTGCAATGAGCTGCTAAAAAACTCGGGCTCCACATCCCTCTGAGTCACCACTGCAGCCCAAAGGAAGAAGCTCATCTGAGTCCTTGTACGAGATGGAGCCATTCACTGCCTGCCACATGCTTAATTATCCTGGCTGGAGAGAAGAGCCCTGGTAACATTTGGTCCAAATTAATGCTGGTTTGTTTTGAAATGCAAATCGTTTTTAATCAGAAGGGGAAAGGTGGAAACAGACACTGCTTAGTTTCTACAGTTTAATTTTTTAATGAAGCCATGCATCTGTGTTTTTTTAAATATATATTTCTTCTAATATGGAGAATAACTTTTGTGTGGGTTGAATTAGCTCTGAATGAAAGCAAACAAGGCATAATTAGAAACTGGTTCACTTTGTTTCTTCTGTTCCTTTTCCTCAGTACAGCAGCACTATAACAAGGTGCTCATCTGTGAGGGAAGGGAAATCCGCTCCCAGCCCACAGCATGCTCATCTAGGGGGGCCTGGCCTGAGGCTGACAAGGAGGAGAGGGATGGAGAGAGGCTGCAGGCACTGTCTGCAGCGGGAGCAGGGTGAGTGGGGAGCTGGGCAAGCACTGGGACCCATCCCAGCTGCTGAGGCTCTCAGAGGAGCAGGATGTGGCCACTCTCCCCAAGCCCTGACAGTGCCCGTGCCCAGGCTCCTCTGACTGCTGGAAGCTGCCTCTGCCACTGAGAGGAGAGGGGATGGTTTCCAAAGGCAGCTCTACGTGTGAATCTGGGAAGCTCCCATTTGGGAAATGCATGAGTTTCTCATTTAATATGGTACCGTGCTGCATTCCTTCTCCATAAAGAGACCTCATTTAACTTTAGGCGTGTTTATACATCTAATTAAAAATTGGTTGTATTTAATTGACTGCATATATCATTACCACTGCCTCATTGCATCCACGAGTACAGTCTGGCAGCAGCCACAGTGCTGCTGCCCCGCACACAGAGACACTGCCAAGTCCCAGTCGGCTTCTCTCTGGTTTACTCTTGTTCTGTTAGCAGAGCTGTGAGCTGCCTGTTGCTGCCCGCTGTTGCCCACTGTTGCCTGCTGCTGCCCAGTGCTGCCCCGAGCTCCCACCACAGCCACTGCACCGGTATGATAATGCACACACAAAATATCACTCTGGTCTGATGGTTTCCAAATCCCTTGGTTTTGGGGAGGAGAAAGACTTTTGCAAGGCAAGGCAGAAGCTGGAGAGCCCTCTCCCATGTCCCTGCCACCACATCTGCACTGGTTGCTGTCTGCACTCCCATCACCCTGTGCTTGATGCCCTGCATGTTTCCCTCCTCCTGCAAGCCCCACAACCAGGGACACACTGGCTTCTTGAGATGGGAGTCTGTCTCATTGACAGAGGAAGGAGGAGCACAGGCAGACAGCAGAGAGCATGGCTGGGGGACAGCCACCAGCTTGGCCATCAGCAGAGAGCCGGGGCAGCCGCTGCGGCAGCGCTGGGCCGCTGCTTGTCCTCCTCTGTCACACCTCTCCCGGGTAATTGAATCAAATTGTCAGCAAAGAGGGGATGATGATTCAGCTCCCACCAAAGGCTAGACTATTACCTAGCAGCTTAATAATGAAAACTGTCATTATTCCTGCAATAAGGAAAGATAAATAAGTTATTAAATGCAAGAGCCTGCCACCCTCCCCGGGCAGGGCACCACGCCAGAGGAATATTAACTTCTGGCCACAGCCTATCTGTTCAGGGAAGGGAGAGGAATATCTCGAGCATTCAGAGAAAGAGCTCTTTCTCCTCCAGCCGACTTTGGAAGGGCTTTTGCTGGCTCTGTGCTGCTGCTACCACCGCTCCCTGCTCCTCCTCGAAGGCAGGAAGAAAAGTACAGCCCTAGAAAGGGAGACAAGCAAGGAAGACTGGGTCTGAGAAGGGGCCAGAGCAGGGTCTAAAGATGTAGGATATTCAGGATATTTACATGAGGCTGATGAGCCCTAGTCTGGTGGAAGGAGTGTGTTAACCAGAGCTTTACTTAGCAGCTTTGGTGGGTCCCTCTACCACCATACAACCGAGTGACCAGGTCAGCATCACCTGGGGCAGCTGCTGCAGGGCTGCCAGCTCAGCAGCCACCCACCCTGGGCCTGGCTCAGCTTAGCAGCTACAGGTACTTTCCTCTCCCTGCTGGCCCCTGCCAAGCTCACCTGGTTGTGGCTCAACTTTAGCACCCGTCAATGTGTTACAAAATGAAAGGCACATCTGAGCAGAGGGAAAAACATGAGAAAAAGGAAAGAAATGAGGGAAGAAGTGACCTTTCTTGCTCAGGTGTGTTTCACAGGGAGAACGTCCATGAGCAGTTACACGACCGCAGGAGCTGAGTCCCGGTGCTGCCGCGGTTGCAATGGTGGAGACCCGGAGGGCAGCTCTGCAGAGCCAGCCATAACAAATGACCTTCAGAACACCTTCCTGCTAACCTTCTCCAGCTTTCCCACTAATAAACACTGTGGTTGTCTCGGCAGTCCTATCGCTTTATCTAAAAATTGCTCCTTCCTTCCCTGCTGAACAGTCGAAGCATCTTCCACGGAGCCTAAAGCGATACATTCTCCTCTCCTGCCGCCTTCTGAGGGTGAGTCCTTCCCTGGCCCCCACCCCCTCCCACTTTGCAAGCTGTGACCCCTTCCCCACTGCTGGTAGCTTCTAGGGGATTAAAACCAAAAATACCTGCTGATGTGACACCTCTGTGTCTGTCTGGGCTACCTCAGTGACAGTTTTAGTCTCAGCCCATCCCCTGGAAGCATTTCTTTTTTTAATCACAGTGTTTACATGCACTTTCTGGAGGCTGCTAAAGTGTCCTGACAAGCCTCTGAAATCAAAGGCTTGGAGCTGCTCCAGGGGCAGGGACCAAAGAGAAACCATCAGCTGTGCTCCCGGCGGGATGGCCTGGCAAGGGCTGGAACACGCCCGGCGTGGGCAGGCATGTGGGTTCCCAGCCATGCAGCCCGCAGCCACGGCCCCGACCCAGCCAGCCACCCAGGCTGGCACAGGCCCTGGCATGCTGCATCCCAGCCAGCCACCCAGGCTGGCACAGGCCCTGGCATGCCGTGTGCCACCCCCACCCCAGCAGCCCCGGCCCGCAGACGCCAGCACAGACCACAGGCAAATTTCCACACTTGGCCAGAAAAGAATCCATAAAGTTAGTGAACATCTTAAAAATTAAGCACCTAATGAGCCCCATCCTGCAGCCAAGGGCTTGGCTCCAGTTTGGCACTGGCTCCCTGCTGTGCCCTTCCCATAACGGCTCATCTGCCGGATCCCAGAGCTGCCGGTGCCTTCTTTGCTAAGCGGGGCTGGGAGGGCAGAGCTGATCCAGGGACATTGCCATTGTCAGATAGCAAATGAAGGCATGAGGACGAAGTGGGGAAGGCATGACCTGAGTCCTCACACTCTGAGTTATCTCAGCAGAGTCCCTTCCTTGCTCTTTGACTCCCTGGAACATTTTCCTCCCTGAAGATCCATTTTCAGGTCTTGTGCTATCTATGGCTTCTGTTCCCTCACCTCGTTGCCCCTGAGAAGGAATAGTTCTCTGGACAAGGATGTTCACCTGTGCCCTCAGGCTAAAGCCAAGGGCTTTTCCACATTGCAATCACCTTTGTCGGGCATCCTCACTGCCACAGAGCCAGGCCAGCCCTTTTCACAAAGGCAGAGCAGTGAAACCTACAGGCAGCTCAGAGGGAACCCAAGAGCCAGGCTGGAGGCAATTTGTCACAACCCTTCAGACCTCTGTGCTCTTCTGGCTATTAACAAGGCAACAGCCAGAGAGTGGACCAGCAAGGCCTCGGATGCGCTTGCTCTTGCGGCAGGAGGGAACAGCCTCTTCCCACCCTGCAGCAGGCGGATTTCCCTCACTAACTGGGGCAGTACCTCCACTCCAGCTCCCCCTCCTTCCCCCACCAGACACTTTTTGGCAAGCTGCACCCTGACTCATCCCCCTGCAGACGTCTGGGAGCTTCACCCTATCACTGCCCCATTCCTGCCCCGCTCTGTGCTGGACCAGACCCCTGACTGGGATACCTGCCCTCTTCAGACTGCTCCTCTAGAGACTCCTTCAGCTTTCCTTCTGCTGGCCAGCCCTCCACCATTCCCTGCCCTCTACTGCTCTCCTGACGGCCATGAAAATATATAGAATATAGAACATTATTTTATGACGTACTATTAAAAAAAGCCAAAGCCTGGGACTGCCCGCCACGTGCCAAACCTCAGCAGCACACGCAGGAATGCCTTTGTTCCAGCTGGGGCTGGCTGCCTGAGCTCATCCCAGCACACTTTGAAGGCTTTTCAGGACAGCAACCTTGTTCTCTTGATTTTTTTTCAGGTTCATTTTGCTGGCAGCGGGCAGCAGCCACAGCCATACCCAGCCCTGATACCATCTGTGCCTTACAGCCTGCGTGTGCCCCACTCCTGGATCACTGCCCAGGACTCCCCCAACCTGTGTGCATGGGTACAAACTGAGCCCAAAGGTGTGGGGAGGGGTGGAGGGCAGCAACCTCTTGTTTCCCACCGAGGATGTTGCCTACATTTATTGCTCCTTAGATCTCATCCCTTCCTGCTGTAAGGGCCTTCTACCTCCTCCCCAGGGCTGAGCCTCCGTGCATCCACCGCGAGCTGTTGGCATGGAGCCCCTCGGTGCCATGCGAGCCCCGGGCCTCTCTGGGCTTTCCCCAGGGCTCTGGCTCCTGCACAGCTGCTTCACTGGCAGCAAGGAACACTCTGTGCTCCTGCCAGACCCATCAATCAGGAGCAGGAGCCACCCTGCACCAGCACCCACGCCCCAGGGTACCACCCCCATACCGCCAGGTGCCAGCCCCTGGTCCCCCTCTTGCTTCCCTTCCTGGGCTGCTTATAAAACCTGCAGCCTGAGCTCCATAAACCTCCCGATTCATTCTGCAGATATTTCCTGCGCTGGGGCTCTCAGCAGCATCTGCAGGTTTGAAGTACACTTTTATTTGTCCTGGGGGCACCATTACTTTCTGCTTTAGCAGTTTTGCCTGCTCTGTAGTCTCTGCCAGGCTCCATCCACGGAAGAGAAAATTGGTGAAAGAATAATAATTATGATTGTTATAAATATCTATTTCATTGCAGTGGCCCTTTGTGCATGTGTTCAGCACTGATGGGGAGAGCAGAGGGGAGAGCGGGCAACGTGCAGCTCCGGATGGCCATGTCCTCCCCAGCCTGGTGGGCAGCTGCCCTTCTCCTCCTCTGCCTCCTCCTCCTCCTCCTTCTCCTCTCCAGGAACCTTCCAGGGCACTCCAGGCTCTTCTCCCTAGAAGGTCTCTGTGGGGTCAGGGGGCCCAGAGGAGCTGATGTCTCTGGAGCCGGGTGCCTGGGGGCATACCCTGGGGCTGCAGCTTCCAATCTCATGCACCCACTGGGATGGCAGGAGGACGGGGAAAGGAGAGAGCGGCTGAGTGGGGGATATTGGGGAGAAACACTTGCAAAGTGGAGCACAGGGAAAGAGTGCAAGGCCCTGTTTTCTGGACTCTGCCTCAGTCTCTCAGTGGATGGGGAAACACAAAGGGCTGATCATTTCATCTGTAAATGGCAAACAGCAAATTCCTCCTCTCATCAGAGAGTTATCTGAACAGGGATTTTGTGAGTGAGTGTAAAGGATCATTCTCATTCTTTTAAAAAGAAAACTTTTTCCCTTCTCTCACCAGCCGTGGATGATCTCCTTTTCTTCATGTCCTCAGCTACGAGCCCCTGCAGACTGAGGATGCTCCCCGGGTGAGTGTCCTGGCCCCTCGCTGCCCCTCAGCCGTCTCCACTTTCATTTCCTGCTGCAGAAAGTTCCAGGTATTTCCTGTAGACACTTTAAATCTCCTCGAGGGTTTCTTCATTTCATCCTCAGTGGAATGACCTGAAAGCAGGACAGTAGGAGTCGTGCAGAATGGGTACGCAGGAAGACTTTGTACTAATCAGCATTCCTTGGCTAATTTTTCCACTGGCCTTTCCAGCCCGAGCAGCCCCCCTCTCCCTGCAGATCAGACTAGATAATTATATATGGTCCCTCCTGGTTTTGAAAATCAGTGAATGCAATTCCATCTGCGAGTGAGTCTAATGTTACCACTGTCAGATCTTCCCCTCTGCTGGCCTGCAGCTCCTGCCAGAGACCGTCCGTCCCGCGCAGCTGCTGCTGGGGCTTCGCCGGGACGCGCGGGGGGAAGGAGCAGGGGCGGATGCTTTTACCTATGGATAGAAGTTCGTTGCTGAGGTACCTACCACAGCTCCTCCAAAGACTTCACTGGAGTTTGCCTTTGCAGCAGCACATGGAAGAGGTGGGGGAACACCCACCTAAGCTGCCCCTGCCCCACAGGAGCAGCCGAGCTGCTCTCCACTCCCACAGGGCCCACGGCAGAGCTGAGGGAAGCCAGGGCATCCTGATCAGGCCCACAGCATCCTCCAAGGGCCTGGCAGCTGCCATGCACCCTCCCTGCCAGGTACTGGTGGTGAGGAGGAGAAGGGATGATGCTAGAGCCAGATTTGGAGACTGGCATTGCCAGTTGGGAAATGAAGGCAGAGGAGCCCGAGTCCAGCCTTGATCTGCTGTAAAACACACGCCCTTTGGTTTCAGCACCCTGAGGAGCAGCCATGGCCTTGGCTCCTCGGGCATTAGCAAAACTTTTAAGATGTATTTAAACTCCTGTGTTGGGAGATTGCCCAGAGCTGATGTCAGCCTGTCACACAACACCCACCTCTCTTGCACAAGCCCCACACACAGCGCAGTGCCTTGGGGAGATGCCAGCAAGCTGTTTCTCCAGCACAGGTTCCCTCAGACCCCTGAGTGCTCCCCACCAGGCACTTGCCACCAGTCAAAGCTGTCCCTTGCAGAGCTGGCTGCTGCTCTCTCCCATGTCTGACCCCATCCCAGGGGCCTGGGGCTGAGGTTAGAGGCTCACATCTCGGCTGATGGCTGACAGCTCATCATCCCACCCTCAGCAAGTCAGGCAGCATCTCTGAAGCCAGCCCAGATGCTCCTGCGAGCTGGGCAACAAGTCAGCAAGCAGGAGCAGAACAGAGCCTCTGTCTGTCCTACGTACTGCAGCCTGGGAAAGTGGAAGAAGGTGAAAAGACTTCAACAGACAGAGCTTGTACAAATGTAGCACTAGCTGCAAAGTCTAGGATTTGGTTTTCCTTATCTGCTGTAAGATCGGTCATAACCTCTGCTGGGAGCCTCCTCCCCGTTGGGTCGGAGGAGGAGGAGGAGGGGCAGGAGGAGGCAGACCTTTCGTATCCCGCCGCGGGTCCCCAGCCCCGCTGCCCGCAGAGGGAGCATCTCTCTTCAGAGCCCGAGCATCCTGCTGCGCCCATCCCCGCACCACGCTTGCCAAAAGAGCCTTCCCAAACACCCTGATATCTGTCCCCTAACGTAAACAGACATTTCCACGGAAAACCCGCAGCTCAGCTCAAGCAGGGGGTCAGCGATCTCTGCTGAAAGCCTGTTTTCTGAGCCCTCGGAGAGCCCGTGCAGCCCACAGGGTCTCAGTTTCCCTCGTTTGCACACGGGGAAGCTGTTTCTTATGGTAATTTGTGCTTCGATAAACATGAAATAAAATTCATCCTGCCCTTTCCCAGCTGGCGTCATCACCATTTCGCTGTTTATCACGTTTAACCATCGCCCTGGCAACCGCAGCGCACCGGGATGTCGGCTGCAGGTGGGGCGAGCGCCGGCTCCGCGCCCCGGAACACAGATCCCACGTTCCACGGGTGTCTCCGGGCGAGAGGGAAACGCGGGGTGAGAACACCGCGGCCTCTGCAGGGGATGCTCACGGCAGCAACGGGCACCGACCCCGGGCAGCACCTCGGACCTTGAGCTCCAGGGGTTTGCCCCGTGGCCACCCTCAGCCCCGCCCGGGACGGGATGGAGCCGAGCTGAAAGCCCAGCTCGGCAGGGAGGGACTTTGGGTGCGTTTGGGTGACCTGGGCTCAGTGCAGGTTCATTTCTGTACCCCCTCCTGCCCCCTTGCCCTGCTGTGGCCCTCCCTGTCCCTGTTCCTCCTCTCAGCCCGCCAAGTCCCGAGCCAATCCCTTCGAAACCACAGCAGGAGTCAGCGGGGTTTTCCATCGTCAGTGCGTGCTCTTCCCCTTTTTAACCCCGCATCGATTTCGTACCAGAGCTCACTTTTCAAACAAGGTCCTTGCTCTCTGGTGAGTCCTCAGACCCTCCCGCTAGCCCCATGGCACAGCCCGAGGGTCTCCCTTTCCCCCATCCCCTTCTCCGAGCCCGTCCGGCTCCCACCCGCGAGTCCGCGATCCGCGTCTGCCCTCGCGTGGCAGCGGCCCGCACGCGCACCCATGGACCCCCGCACGGACCCCGCACGCGCACCCACCCCCCACACGCGCCCACAGACCCCCGCACGGACCCCGCACGCGCACCCACCCCCCGCACGCGCCCACAGACCCCCGCACGGACCCCGCACACACACCCACCCCCCACACGCACCCACAGACCCCCGCACGGACCCTGCACACGCACCCACTCCCCACACGCACCCACAGACCCCCGCACGGACCCCGCACACGCACCCACCCCCGACACGCACCCACAGACCCCCGCACGGACCCCGCACACGCACCCACCCCCCGCACGCGCCCACAGACCCCCGCACGGACCCCGCACACGCACCCACCCCCCGCACGCGCCCACAGACCCCCGCACGGACCCCGCACACGCACCCACCCCCCGCACGCGCCCACAGACCCCCGCACGGACCCTGCACACGCACCCACCCCCCACACGCACCCACAGACCCCCGCACGGACCCCGCACGGACCCCGCACACGCACCCACCCCCCACACGCACCCACAGACCCCCGCACGGACTCCGCACACGCACCCACCCCCCACACGCACCCACAGACCCCCGCACGGACCCCGCACACGCACCCACCCCCGACACGCACCCACAGACCCCCGCACGGACCCCGCACGGACCCCGCACGCGCACCCACCCCCGACACGCGCCCACAGACCCCCGCACGGACCCTGCACACGCACCCACCCCCCACACGCGCCCACAGACCCCCGCACGGACCCCGCACGGACCCCGCACACGCACCCACTCCCTACACGCACCCACAGATCCCCGCACGGACCCCGCACGGACCCCGCACACGCACCCACCCCCCACACGCACCCACAGACCCCTGCACGGACCCCACACGCACTGGTGACCACTGCCAGGGCAGCGCTGGGGCACAGCCCCGGGTCCCACGCTGGGGCCGAGGCGGGTCAGGGTTCATCAGCCACTTATCTGAGTGACCCCGACCCTCGGGTGGGCAGCAGATCCAGTGCCCTGGCCCTGTGCTAATCCCAGGCTGCATCCCCAGCCCTGGCCCTGACCATCTCTCCCAGGGGCCCATGGCTGCCCCAGCGAGGGGCCAGGAGTGGCAGCTCCCCTCTGCTCAGTGTCACCCCATGCGGGGGAACACACAGGTTCTCCCAGCAGCTTGTGAGCAGCAGGAGCAGGCAGGGACAGCAGCCCATGGTTTCCTCAAGAACAAATCCTGTCAAAACCAATTGAGTATTTTATTTTCCTGGCAGAGTAACGGCCTCGAGGACAGAGAAGCAGGAGTTGTCCTACATTTTGTCTTTAGTGCCTTTTGATGTTGTCCCTCCTGGCACTCTGAGGAGCAGGGGAGAGGAGAACTGCAGCAGCTCTGCACTGGGTGCTCCCCTCCTGAGACCTGCACTGCCAGAGGAGCTGCCAGCGCGTGGGGCTGGGGCTGCAGAAGGAGTGGGGTCTCCCAGGGGCTGCCTCTGGGCTCCTGCACTCAGCAGTGTGGCTGACAGCCTACATGGTTTGCAGATGTGATGGAGCGAGAAGGACACGGGGATAGGGTTTGGATTTGAACTGATCTTGAGAAACAGGAGACGTGGTGTTGGGAGAGCAGTGACACACAGTTCATCAGGAGCAGATGGAGTTCTGCCCTTAGGGATACTCATGTGCATAGAAGCAGGGGGGGACACTGACTGGCCAGGCAGGCTCTGAGGGTTGCAGTGGACCTCAGGCTGAGAATGAGCCCACTGTGCCACCCTGAGAGAGAAGCTCAAATGTTGCCTGAGGTGCCTGAGGTGCATTGACAGCAGCAGCATTTTGGGACAGAGAGTATGGGCTGTCCTCTGCCCTGGAGGAGTGTCTGGAGGAGCAGCTCAGGGCACAGCAGTTTGAGCAATATGAAGAAGGACAGACAAAGAGGATGAGAAGGACCAGAAGGAAATGCTGAACCTTCAGAGGAGATTTATTCAAGAGTGGAGACTGGAGAGGGAACATAATCATCTTCAAAGACACAAGATTTGGGGCTCATACCAACCTGACATCAATCAATTCAGGTACTTCAGCTACTAGTGCCAGTGTGGATGAGATGGGTCCTACCTGCCTCCAGAGCTGCCCTCAGCCAAGCCTGGTCCTGCAGACACTTGACATCTCCCTCTGCCCCACACTCTGAGAAGCCTGTGGGCATCAGAGCCTCCCTGCCATGCTCCCAGGAAGGACACAAAGCCTGAAGGACCCACAGCCAAGGGAGGGGTTTGAATCCTGGGGTCCTCAAGGGACCTCGTGAAGGCTCTTGGCCGGCATAGTCAGTGAGTGAAGATTAAACAGCCAAGGAAAGTTGCTTTGCCTCTTATCAAAGAGTCACTGCCCTCCCCTCTGCTTGCAGTGACTCATACTCTGCTAGAGCCCTTTCCCCATCCCATCTGGGATGTATTACAGCGTTGGACCCCACTCCGTTTCCTTACAGATGTGGATTCTCCTGGAATGTCTGCCTCCTCCTCCTCCTCTCTAGTGTTTCTGCTTCTCAGGTGTCCCCCTGCCCAGCTAACAGAGGCTGGGCTCCCAGGAGCCCCCTCTGTCCCGGGGCCACTCTGGCCCTGCTGCTCAGGCTGCTGGTTCTGTGTCCCTTCCTTGGTTATCCCCTTGGGAGTCTCCCTCAGCCTGAGCTCCCACAGGGGAAGGGTGGGTGGGAACAGTGGGCCACACTGTCAGCCCTCCTGGAGACTGATCCTGCAAAGAGAAAGGTCGTGGCCATATCTGGGAGTGGGTATTCATCCCATGAACAGCAGAGCTGGAGTAGGAAGCCAAACCACCCTGGCAAGAGTGAGAAGCAGCCAGGAGACAACCTGGGATGTGACAAACCTCAATCATCACAACCATGAAAGGCAAGAGAAGTTTTGGTAGCAGGTGTGATGCTCAGGTGCATGAGGTGACCAGGAAACCCCCCTCCTTGCCAAGACCCTCCATGGCCATCGGTCTGCCAGCAAAGCCCCCCAGCCTCCTGCAGCGTGGGGGCTCCCTGGGGTCTGGGGAGCCACAAAGACCTCTCAGGGCCGCTGCTGCCTGCTGGCCACAGCTCTGCCTGCACAGGTTCTCCTGAGGGATTCAGAGCCTTTGCCCTCTCCTTTGCTCAATTGTGACCTGCAGAGGGGAGGGAGGAAGACATTCGGATTCAAGGCAGAGAGCACAGACCCAGTGGGGCTGCATCAGGAGCTGCAGCTGATGTGCTGCAGGGGGTCACCCTGCACCCCTCAGTTTAATTTACCTGTCTCAGAAGCCCGCAGCAGAGCTAAATCAGATGCCAAACACTGATTCCTCTGCACATCCCCAGGGACTGACAACCAGAGTTACTCTTGCCATCTGTCTTCCCACATGCAGCCCCTGGAGAAGACACTGGCTGCTTCAGCCAAGAGCCAAGACAGCGGAAGGACAAACACTTTCATTTCCAGGTGATGGATTTTCTGCTCAGGTATTTTAGGAATGTGCTGCACTGGGGAAATGTGTTTTGTTGTGTCCCTAATGGGCCATAGCTGCTGCATGTGGCTGTTGTAGTGGGTGTCACACTGAGCCAGTGCTTGTGCTTCAGTGCAGGTCAGAGGAGGCTGGACCCACCCCTCCACATCCCCTGCCCAGGGCATCTTTCAGGGAGATGCATTTGTGCTTTGAGATCCTCAGAGGAGAAATATGTAAAAGATTGCATTTACTGTTCCTCCTGCTCTCGCCTTTACACCAGCCTGGAGACAGAGTGGGCTGGTCAGAAACTTGGGACATATGATAAAAGCATTTTCTTTCTCAAATGGACACATCTTCATGGGAACGAGGCTGGTGCTAATAAAACAGCAACTAGCAGCCAAGTTTGTTGTGTTAACTCAAAAGTAATGAGGTCGTTGTGGATCACTGGGAGTCTGGGATGTGGGGGTAGAAACCAGCTTGGAAAAATGCTTAGATTAGGCCAGAACCTGGAACTGAACTTTTTTTTCTCTCTTTAGGGTTGAAGCTATTGAACAGTTTCTATTTCTCACATTAGTTTTCCATTTCAAACTTCCAAGAAGACGGATGGGGAAACCTCAGATACCACAGAAACCACCCCAGCCCAGGGGGGATGCAGGGGCTGAGGCACGTCTGGCCTCTGTCCCCCCAGCACAGCCCCTCAGCTCTGCAGGGACCTGTCCACACACAGGCTGAGCCAGGGCTGGTGGTGATCCTCCTACTCACCTTCCCCACCTCGCCGGCGGCTCAGCCTTACAGCAGCAATTCCCAAAGGCTTGTTGCTCCTCAAGGGGCACTCGCTGAGCAGAGGGGGAAAATGTGGAGAAAAACTCCATTTGTAGAAGTTTTGCAGGTTACAGGTGTCTGGGGGCTCTAGGGAAGCAGCTCACTGGTGGGGTGACACCTGAGTCAGGCAAGTTCTCACAGAGAAAGGGAGCTGCAGGGGGAAAATCCCTTCTCCCCAGTTTTGCATATTCATGTATTATGATTAGCAGGCTAATCCAGTGCCCCTCCCTGCACTCTGACAGCCTCAATACCCATCTGCACTTTGAATTACCTTTTTTTCCCTGCAAAGTCTGGCTCTTCAGACCACCCACAGTCCTGCCAACCTCCTCCTTACTGCCCTGCCCTCCCTGTCTCTGGGGAGCCCTCTCCCTTCACCTAGCACTCAGAGCTGCCAAATTCATCTGGAAGCAAAACCCCAGCTCCAAAAACCTCCATGCTCTGCAGGAGCTCACCCTCAAATCCAGACAGCCCAGCCTAAGCTTCTCACTGCTTTTCTGTCCCCACACATCTGTGTCCCTGCCACTCTTCCTCAGTTCTTCCCGTCCTCACTTTATGGCAGGTTTTCCTCATCTTCCTTGTCCAACTAGCCTGTAACTGTCCTCCTCAGCCCCTGAAGACATGCAAGAGCATCTCTGTTTGCCTGGGAACACCAAACAAGGTGTCACCTCATCTTCCTTCTGTCCTCCCTGAGAGGAGCTGCCTCTCACCCCATGGCACTGGTACTAAGCTCTGTTCATGCCAAGGGCATGTGTGGGTTCCTGACCTTCTCCTGCACCAACCCCCTTTCTTTGCTCCCTGTACCAGCACTGCCACAAGCTCTAAATATAAGCTGCTTGTCTTACTTCACATCTTCATTTACTCCATAGTGGTCTGTGGCCATCCCCTCCGTGTATGTGTTTGTGCCATGGGTGGCAACCACGAACCCCACAGGCATTGTCCTGAGCCAGCAGAGCCTGAGGCCAGCAGCGTCCCAAGCAGCTGGGAAAAGCTCACAAAGATTGCTGGAAAGGCATTGCCCTGCTGCCCTCAAGCCCTGGGAACCCCACATCTCTGCCTCAGATGTGCTTTCTGGTAATCCCAGAGAAGTGGAGGTTAATGCATCTTCTTGGAGGTGGAAACTGAAACAGGAGAAGGAATACAGAGGCTCTTCCAAGCTGTGACACACGGCAAGCCCATGGGATCGAGATTCAGAAGTGCCCCACTCGGACCATCGATGTTTTATTCAGTGTTAATTTGCAAGTCTTTGCTTTCAAGATGATGTTGAAATTCCTCCAATTTCCTGCAATGGTAAAACCAGTGCTGAGGCAGCCCTGGAGGCAGCTCATCTGCCGGCCCTTCCAGAAGAGCACAGAACAACTCTGCAGAGTCAACTGAGAAGCAGTGTAATCACTCTCTTTTGTTTTCTCTTCCATCAGCTATAGTCTTCCTCCTCTCTAATTCCTGGCAGGTCTGATTGTTCCTAACCTCACGGAAGCATCACGGTGCAGCGATGCCCAGACCCCAGAGCCCAGGGGGTCACGTCCCCAGCAGCCCCAGACAGACCCCTGCCCCCAGCCCTGGGGGGCTCATTGCAGACACACTTTGTGTTAGATTTTGTTAAATTAAACGTATGATCCCATATTATCTGACCCAGCTCTGAAATCTCCCGGGCACAAGTAAGCTCTGCTGTCTCAGCTTTTCATTTACATGTTTATTTACTGCCTTTTAGATCACCCGGGCTGCACTGTGCAGCCTCTGATGAATAAATAACCAGCGCCCTTGTAGGCCACATTGATTAAATGTATTTAATTAATGAGCCCGGCGCCCCTTGAGGACACTCCCAACTAAAACACTGAACCCAGCCTTTTGTGTGACAGCGCCAGGACACATTGATTTGCAGCAGTGTGAAAGAGGATTAATTCAGTAACTGCACTGGGGCTGTGAGGACATCCCCGAGGCGGGGACAGGCTGCAGAGGCTCCCGCGGGGCTCCCCCCTCACCTGAGACCCCTTCTCCTCACCCTCAGCCCCCTCCTGCCCTCCCTGCGAGACCTGCCCGGCCCCTGACGGGCACCAAGGGCACACAGCATAGAAACACTGGCAAAGATCAACAGTCCTCCAAGGGAAACACCAATCTGCTGCAGCTCAGAAGGGGATAAGTGCTTCCCTCCACAATCAACAGTGGTTTGGGGGATCAGGCAGGGCAGGGGTACTGTGTGAAAGACATTGCTGGAAGCCAGGGGAGATACAGTGGAGCGAGGGTCACAGTCCATCCAAAACTACCCCGGGAAAAAGCAGGGTGCAAAGGCAGGGGTGATGCAGCAGGGTGAGGACAGCGGGGCGAGGGCAGGGGGCGAGGGCAGGGGCGAGGGCAGGGGGCGAGGGCAGGGGGTGAGGGAGGGCAGGAGCGCTGGCGGGCTGTGCAGAGCCGGCTGTGCCAGGAGGGGGCTGCAGAGCCGCGTGTGCAAACCCAGCAGCGTGCGGCTGCCCGGGAAAGGGAACCGAGGCGGGGCAGCCCCAGCCCCACCGCAGTGCCTGCAGGGGACCGTGGCTAGTCCAGCCCGGAGCTCTCTCGTCTCACGTGTGTGCTTGTTGTATGCCACGGAGGAAATCTTCCCCGAAGGGGAGAGCCCAGGGTGAGCAGAAGACGCCGAGACGGGCACGGCAGCGAGCCGCAGGTCGGGCGGAGGCAGCGGGAGCTGGCGGGACGGGGCTGATGGAGATGGCGCTGCCCAACCCCAGCGAGCGACTTGGCAGGGGGGAGGGTGAGGAAACGGGGGCAGGAGGGGTTCTGGCCCTGTGCTTTTGCACTGGCAGATGTCTGACCTGCAGAGGCTCCCGAGCAGCCTTTAAGAAATCCATCCCTGAATCTTCTGCCCTAATTCTCCATTAGCAAATGCAATGCCAGGCAGATGTTAAGAGCTCCCCGGGCCACTCCTCACCGGGCAGGTTGCTGAGGCATCATTATCCAGGGCTCAGAACCCTGAGCAGCTCTGTGCACGGCCCTGCAGCAGTTTGTACCCAGGGATGGGAGCTGTGTCTGGCTGCTGGGGCTGCGGGGAGGCTGCAGGCAGGGCAGGGGCTTTGCCAGGGATGCACATAATCACCCTCAGAGTTGTTCCTCACCAAGGTCAAACCTGGAGGTTTGCAGGAGAGGGGAAGCAGGGGCAGGGCTGAGGAGCCGGCACTGGGCTGAGGCAGAGGGAGATGCCCAGTGCCAGCCCAAGCAGCCATGTGCTGAGGACCACTTGGCTCTGGGGACAGAGAGGCACCTGCTCACAGCCATGCAGTCAGGATGGTGAAGCAAACTGCCCCCTCCTCCTCCTCCTCCTCAGCCCTTCCTGCTCAAGGGCAGGTGACAGGACCCACTGGCTCCTCACCCTGTCTGGCTCAGCAGCATCTGAGAGAAGATGCCACATGGGTTTGTTTAATTGGTCCATTAAGTTATTGCTGGAGCTAATTGATACCCACACGTTTCCCCTCCAGCTCCCACCCTCCTAGGCAGCAGCTTGGGCAGGATGATGCAGCATTACACAGGATCAGTGCAGAGCAGGACACGTGTCCTCCTCCACACCGCCTGCCACGGGCCCTGCCATGAGTCTCTGCCACAGGTCTCTGCCAGACTCATCTCTGTGATGATCATCAGGTTTTAATTAGTCTCAAACACGATTCCTGTCACAAACGTTCTGCTGGGGGTTGTTTTAATTTGATCAGGGACAGGCAAAGGGGGGAAGAAGGAAGGTAATTAAATTCAACTGAAAATCTTGGAATGCTGTTAAAGGGAGTGTTAAAGTGGATGTCCTCATTTGCATCATCACTCACAGTGCCCAAAACTTCCACCATGGGATTTTGACTACAGAGGGCCTGGCAAGGCACGGGGGGCTGGGGAAAAGCAGGGGAAAGGGAAGGTGGGGAGGGGATCAATGGGGAAGGGAAAAACAAACTGGGGACTGGAGAAGAAGTGGTTAAAATACCAACACCTGGGTTAAGTGGTCAAAATGCCAACAGCTGGGCTAAGCCTTTAAAGTGCCAACATCGGGGGTGTTCCTGTTTCTGGGCTTGCTGAGGGTCAGTGCTCTACAGCTCCTGGGAGCAGCCCAGCACGGTGGCTGGAGCCCTGCAAAGCGACGTCGGGAGCAGGGGGATAGTGACTTGTCAGCAAGGCACATGGAGTGGGCCATGACTCCAGATCCCTGGTCTTGAGAAGGATCCCAGAGCTGGAGCTCAGTCCCCAGCACAAGGACAACTAAGCGGCAGGTTGGTGTAAGATCAGACTGGGCACTTCTCTCCGTTTTGTGGCCTTAGGCAGCTCTTTCTGTGCCTTGGTGATTCTGTTTTGCTACTCGTGTCTCCCTGTTTAATATGGAGAAAACGCCATTCCTCATTTCCCTGCTTGGCTGTCCGTAAAGTAATTATCTGATAATTATTTCTGCTCATTGGCAAGTTAGTTCTAATGATGTTTGCTAAACATTCAATTATTATTGCAAACACTGCTTTTGCAGGGTCTGTGATTGATGGAGGTGGCTTTGGGGAGCGGTGGCTTCTGCAGGCAGGTGCTGTGCTTTATAGAGATACCACGGCCAGAGCCACAGGTTGTGATGCTGTCAGGGCTTTCTGGTTAGTACAGGTAAAATAATTACAGGATGAGCTCACATTGGGCAGCAAACAGGGGTTTAATGATTGATAGAATTAGACAGTAAAAATCTTGGGCAGTTTGGGAAGAAGCACAGAGAGGCTCATCCAGCCCAGCATCTCACCTGGAGCAACTCAGAGCAGCCCTGGGTGCCTTAGTCAGCAGTTTTGAATGTGTCTTAGAAGTGACTGATTCCCCTTCTGCCACAGCAGTCTTTTTTCAAGCCCTGGAGACCATCCTGTGGTGCTTGTGAAGTGCTATTAAAGGCCTTTCTGGATGATTTTCTGTAATCAGGGCCTTATACTCAGCATCAGAGGAGAAGGATCATCCCCAGGGCACTCAGTGCTGTCCTGAAGAGGATTTGTCCATTGCTCTCAGCTGGCTGAAGGGCATAAAAGCTTTTCTCATGCTTTTCCCTCTTACCACAGGAGCTGTGATGGTGAGACGTGCCCAGGAGACATAGTAGAGTGGGTCAGAGTGTAAAACCCCGGGGCATTTGCTGAAAATACCAGAGAAATCTGGAGAGCTGCATCCCTTCAGCCTTCAGGGAAAGAAGTAGTGCTGGTAAGAGGCACATGGTACCCAAGGGACATCAGTTCTTTGGCTGGCAGATAGAGCCCACTCCTGCATCATCTGGCATTTCTCCTTCCCCACAAATTTGCTGGGAATAAAGCCTTAGTAGCAAGGAAGCAATGAAGCTCTAGGGTGCTGGGAGAGCCAAGGGATTTTCAGTACCAGTCCAGGTGCTGGTGAAGCAGAAGAGGCTCTTGCAATTCAAATACTATACAAAGAAAGAGGCCCAAAGAGAGAGAGCAGGATAAAAAAAGGTTGAACCATTACAGGAGCAGTGGAGAGGAAGAAAGTGATGTGGGCAAAATGAAAGAAGCTTTTAGCAGCTGAAAACATAATGCACTGGCTGCAGAGGTTTTACAGGGTGTGATGGAGGGGCATTGGAATGGAAGGAATTGCAAATGCCAAACACTCCCAGAGGCAGCAGCACTCCTCTGGGGAGCAGGAATTGCCTCTTCTGGCAGCACTGTGGAAACTGGGCCTCTTCTTTCAGTACAATAAAGCTGCCTGTGCCAGAGATAAAGCCCAGGTGTGCACCAGCAGTGTGTTAGGAGCGTGCTGGTGTTGTTATGGCAGCAGCCATTACCTTATGAGGTGAGCTGATGATGTTCCTGCCCTGAAGAAGGGAATGAGTTGCATTTATCAGCAGAAATAGGATGCCATGAAAATGAACCATAATTGTGAGCAAGGTAATGTCTGTCATGATTACAGATGTGGTCTGGGAGCTCCTGGGAAGCAGTCCCAGCTCTGGCTGCAGAGGACACATCCACAAATGGAGTGGGCTGGCTGAGGTTACTGGGAGGCTGTGAGTCTTTTTTTATGCCTTCTGCAGTGATAGCATGGGATCTGCAGGACTTTCTCCTCCTATTTAAGAAAACATAGGGCTAATGATGTGTTGGTTGTCACTGAAGGCAGCTGGAGCATCCTCTGAGCACCTTTGCTCAACTGGCATGCTGTTGCTTTCTCTGATGCCATGTGGCTGATGCATGAAGTGTTTGCAATGTGTCTGGAAAATAGGGACATAATCCAAAAGTCATTGCTGTAGCTCCTCCCTGTATTCTCTCAATATTCAGTGTGGAGTCATTTCACTTCTTTCATGCATCCTGCAGCCTCCTTTGGTCGCAGTCCCAGGGCTCCTGCTGAGATGGGTTCTCTGCCCCCCCTCCAGTGACATTTCCCATGGGAAGCTCTGGCACCTTCTTGCAATGCTGCAGAAGAGGTGTAATGTGCACAGGACAGGGATGGGGGGATTTGCACAGCACTTTAGATCTTTCCATTAAAGGCGACCCAATTGCCTGGGGTTCTTCCTGAGGGCCATTCTCCCTGTCCCTCTCTGCTATGGCATTCATATGTGATGTCAAGGCTCAGGCTGCCCAAAGCAGCCAAAGGCACAGATGTCCAAGGGTGCTCTTTAGTACAGTATGCATCAGAGCCCAAGAATTGTAAGGTGAATCCCAAGCTTTGCAAGGCAATCCAGACCTGCATGAGTGAAGCTATTGGGGTGGGAAGGATGGCTTTGCAGTGTCTAAAGGACCAGCGGGTACCAAGAAGAAAGTCATGCTGGCCCCCCAGAAGTGGCTTAATCCTTGTCCAGACCCAGTGGCCTTCAGGGAGCCAGTTCTCCTGGGCCTGAAAATCTGGATTTTCCTGCTGCAGTGGCTCCCAAACATCCTCCTGCAAGGTACTTACCAGGCTGCACCTCTTGAGATTCCTAAACAGTGGAGGGTACGTATCCTAAACTGCAGCACAGCTCAGTGTTTGTGTCTAAAACACAACATCAGAGCAATGTGTTGTGATCAAACTTCTTGCCTGCTTCAGGGTTGGCAGTTTCCTGCTATTTCAGCATGAGAATTGGAAACCAAAGGCCCAAATATTTTGCTGTGACTTATTCTGCAGTGATCTGCAGAAGTAAGAAGCATGTAAGTTTGCAGAACATGGAGGAAGCTGCAGAGTGTGCCAGCTTAAACAGCTTTAGCCATTTGTTCTGCTCCTTCCAGACAGCTGCATGCCCAGAACACTGACTGCTCCCCCCTGCCCTGGCTGGTCGCTGATGGAGCTGGAGTTTAAACTATAAATAAGTGGGGTAATTATTTCACCTCAATATTTATAGCTTTGTTGCCTGGAGCCATGTTTCTGCCCAGCTCTAGGAATGGTGGCACTGGCCCGAGGGTGGTGGGTTCATGCAGCGGATGTAATGTTGGTGAAAGCTCACGGAGGGTCAGGGGCCAGAGCTGCTTTACAATGCAAATAGTAACCCAAGCAAAGCTAATGTTTCCCTTCAGCTTCAATCATGCATTTCCCTTTATGGATCCTTATTTCCTTGAGAAGTTCACATCTGATAATGGTTCTGTGACTGGGGCAGGGTTGTGCTTCCACAGGCACTGCCCCATGGTGGGGACAGTCTCAGCAGCACTGATTGAGCTCCAGCTGGCTGCCATCCTGATGGGTCACCCTCGGGGCTGGGTGTCTGCACTTTCACTGATGCTTCCCAGCACAAGGGGCAGGGACAGCATGTCAGCACATTGCTAAAGAACTGCACAGTAAGAGGGGCGCTGGGCTACCATGTGCCAGCATTTCCCCTGCTCCACAGAGTGGGTGTAGACAACAGCCTTTGTGCACCAAGGGAATGTTCTTCGCTCCTAGCCAAAACTTCCATCAGTGTTGGCGGTTTTGATCTCAAATGGCTTCGCATCCCACAGAATGAAATTGGCAGCAGCAAAGCTTGGCCACATCTGTAGCAAGGACAGAAACCATGGGGAGGAGGAAACGCT
The DNA here is from genome assembly GCF_028858725.1 of Colius striatus. NCBI lineage: Eukaryota > Metazoa > Chordata > Aves > Coliiformes > Coliidae > Colius > Colius striatus. The sequence continues at coordinate 7,138,738 of NC_084771.1, read as the reverse complement.
CAGATGAGACCACAGAGGGGAACAAGCAGGCAGAGCCCTTCTCCCAGGCTGGAGCTCACACCCCACTAACCTCTTTATGCCACCAGTGTTGGAGCTTATTAAGGACCATGAGTCAGCCAAGCCTTGACTATGAATCTCGTTAAGCAGCAGAGCACTAACATGCCCTTACTCTGAAGAAGGACTTTGTCTCCTCTGTTTTCCAGTTCCTGAGTCCTTCCCCTTCCAGTCTGACCTCAGTTACCCCCAGGTTTTGGTCAGATTTGTGCAATCTCTTTTTCTAGTGTGATACAAAGTGATAATGTGCAGGAGAAGAGCAGAACAACATGAAACTCTGTGGGGATTCACACGTGGAGGTCACCAGCTTCCTGCTGGCCCCGCTCCATCCCCAGTGACAGCAGGACATAGCCCTGTTGTGACAGCAGGGACAGTCAGGTAAAGATGGCATGAGCAGGGTTTGGCTCATGCTGTGGCTTAGGGCATTGTCACTCAGTCCAGGCTGATTTCTCTGCAAGCACTGTGGCACAGGTGCAATCCTCATGGTGTTTGTTAAGGAGATGTTTCTGTCCCTTATCTGTGAAGTAGTGTGGTAGGGAAAAGCACTTCTGATGTGGAAATTGGCTTCCCAGGGTGAAGCACAACCCCAGTGCTGGCAGAGGGCTATCGCCAGGGCTGGGCTTAGCTCCAGCAGCCCCTGTGCTGTGGAAGTCCAGACCAGATGCCCCTTCTCTGCAGCATCACAGCTTTGTGGAGAAACAGCAGGCACAGCAGCAGCACAAAGTTCAGTGCTGCTGTTTGCAGCAGAGCCCTCCTTCCCAAAATGCAGCCCTGCCCTGCCTGCCTCCTTCAGAGACTTTGGTACACTCCAACACAGCCCCTCAGGTCTGGAATGAAGCCAGCCCTCTCCAGGAGACCAACTTGAGCTCCTGGGTGCACTTGGGAAGTTTGCTGGGACTGGAGACCTCTGCTCTATCTCTGTCTTAGTGTCATCTATGAGCCTTTTTCCTCCAGGCTTCATTCTCCTCACCTGCAAACTGGGGGACAGCAATTGCCTCTTATGCAGCCATGGAAAAATGAGGCTTTAAGGAGCAGTGATCTCCTGCTTTTTCCCTCTTCCCAGGAGAAATAGGATGCTGCCTCTGACTACCCCTTTGCAGCTTCATATGAAGTCATTCATTCCCACTTATCTGTCACAACGTTGTTTCTGGGAGCAGTGAGCTGGTCCATATTAGAAGTGGACGTGGGGACATGTGTGTAGATGGACTGTCCAGGGGGAAGGTTGTGTACAAACATGTGCAGTCTTAGTTATTACTGTGTTTTCTTATAGTTCAACAAGGAAGGGCTTCTCCTGTCCATTAACTTGTTACTTGGCAGACTCTAAAACCTGTGACCTTCCTCCCTGTCCTCTCCTGCCAGCTAATAAATGAATTTTTTGGAGGAAGGTATTTTCAAGCTCGTGCCTCTGGCTCCTCTTTGCCATTAATACGACTGATAATGGGACTGAACCTTGCCCAGGTTTACCTTTCAAAGCACCAATCAAGGTTGTTTTCTCTCCAATTTGCCCTCTTCTCCATCTCCTTTCTGTCTGGAGGGTTAGATCCAAGGACAGGAGAGGAATGCAGAGACCTGCTGAGGCTGGGAGCTGCAGGGGGAGGATCCGTGTGTGTAAGTGGGCTCACCCCCTGTGCACAACTTCACAGCATTTTCTCCATTTACCAAAAAAGTCCTGCCACCCCTAGGCCAGACAGTAAAGATGCTCAAATCTCCTGTCCTTGAACCAGATGACATTTACTCAGCAGGGATGCTGAAGCCATTGTCCCTGATGATGTGACTGCTGCACTGGGCAGGTGGCACAGGCTCTGCCCAGAGAAGTGCAGAGGGGATTTGGTCAGGGCTGAAATGTGCGTTTCTAGTATCTTGTCTGGCTGCATATGCTGTCCTGGTCTGATTAACCCTTCATGGCTCATCAGCACTGCCCCTTTCTGCAGGGCTTTTTAGCCTTTCTGAAGGCAGACGTGCAGAAGGGCTGTCAGCACAGGGTCCATCCTTCACCATCTCCAAAGATGGGAGCAAAGCCCATGCCTGTGCCTGGCTGCTGAGGGGCTGGTAGAGGAGGGAAAGAGATGCTGGGCAGTACCAGAGACTTCACACGCAAGCCAGGGTTGTTTCGAAGGCTACTCAGAGTTCAGCTCTGGAGAGTCAGAGCTTTCCCAGGAACTGCCTGCAGTCTGGGCACAAGGCTGCTCCTGGCTTTGGTGTGCCCAGGTTGGGATGGGAGGGGAAACCTGCTGGCCCCTTTGGCAGGAGAGTGAGGATGGGCAATGGAGTGGAAGAGTTTGCTGACTTAGGGAAAGAGAGATCAGCTTCACATCTGTCTCAGACTGCTCCTCTGGAGGTGATTTCTCCAGCTGATGAGCATATTTCTGTGTTATAACACTGAAACACAGCTGTTCTGCTGAGCTCAGCATCCTGGTTCCCAGGCTGGGAGCAAGAGTGTGACTGTTGTTAGATGCCTGAACAAACCCAGTAATGGCCCCAGGCAAACAACTCCATCCCAGCCCTGCAGTCCCACAGCTGACAGATCAGCTGCCTTGACAAAGGCAGGTGCTGCATGCCTGGGTGTGTAGGGCATTGCCCCATGCCCAGGAGAGAAGAGCTGGCTTGTGACCTGCATCTGTTGGCCTTGGATGCAGGCAGGGACTCACCTCAAATGGAGGGGGGAAAAAAGCACCAGAGAAGTCAGACCTGAGTGAGAACTGAGATATTTGGCATGAGGAATTATCCCAATGGAAAACAAAGTAAAAGGGAAAAGCCTGATTTGCTCAGAACTGTTATCCAGGGAGGTTGTGGGGAAGGTGCTGTGTTTGTCTGCTGGAGCTGAGGCTGCCCAGAGGATGAGTGCAAAGCTCTGCAGGAGCTGAAGCTTTTAAAATCCCAGGACATAAATCTATTCTGTGCAATTGCACAAGCCCTCCCCAGGTCCCTCTGGGCTCTGCAGCATAATGCAGCTTGTGGGGAGGTGTCCAACGCCCATACATCATCTGGGCACGTGGGGGGAGGCTTGTCCCTGAGAGCTGGACACAGATCTCTGCCAAAGGGTGGAGAACTTTTTGGCCCATTAACAAAGCTCATGTTAAGAAATGCAAACTTGGTGTAAGGATGCTGACAGCCTATGGGAACACAGGAGGGAAAGCTGAAAGGCTTAGAGAGCACAGAAGGTTGGTCAAGGGCCAGAGCAGAGAATAGGCCATGGAAGTATGCCAGAGAGGTGCAAGAACAGCAAGTTGGATGAAGAGCAGTGAAATGTGGGTCGTATATAACAGAGGAGGAGTTCCCTTGGCTTCTGATGAACTTCCTGAGGGGAAGAGGCTCTGCTGTTGGGTTGGAAGCAGAGGGGGGTGGGAAGAGGAGGACATCCCTTTACCAGCTGGAAACCAATGAGGTGCTTCCTCCTTCTCATTCCTGATGGAGCATCTCCAGACAGGTCCAGCTTCAGAGCAAAACCTGGACCCTGCACCTTCACATCTTTGCTGCTCAGACCTCTTTGTTGTGCCCACAAGCCACCTACAATCCCAGCCCAGACACTTGTGCTGTGAGAAGGTTCCTGATGGCAGGTTCCTCAGGCCCAACGTTTGGCCTTGGAGTTATAACTTTCTGTTCCGTGGTGCACACACAGCTCCTCACAGCATCCTGGGACAGAGGCTCCCAGAAAGCCAGTCCCTGAAACACACTTGAATTGTAGAGCTTTGATTTATTCCATTTCTCTCTCCCTGGCTGCAGGTTGGGAGCTCTGCAGTCGCTGCTGTCTGGCACCTGGGTATCCAGCAGCAAATGACAAAGGTTGAACGTTAGAGCAGAAAAGTGGGTTTGTATCCCGACACCGAGGCCCTGTCGTGGCTCCGACACGGGTGAGCACAGGTACTGACTGCAAACCCAGCAGAGGGCCCTCTCAGGGAGGAGGCAGCCCTCGCCCTCCTCCTCCTCCTCCTTCTCCTCCTCCGCGGGCCGGCCCTTGTGCTCCGCGGGGCCGGTGGGACAGCGCAGCCCCGGCTGCCCCCAGGGTGAGGGGCACAGGGCTGCACCCTCCTGTTCAGACGGCAGGTTCTTTTCCTTCTCCTTTCCTTGCAGCGCACGTCCCCGTGCAGGGCCCCGCGCAGGCTGCGATGTGCCCGACGGCCGCCGCACCGGCCCCGTCCCGGCGATGGCCGCTCAGCCCCAGCCCCGGGCACCGCTGACAGCCCGCGGCGTCCCCGCTGTGTGCGCGCCCGGCAGCCGGCTGTGTGCCCGTGTGGGTGCCCCGGAGAGCACCTGCAGCATCCCCGCGGGCTCGGGGCCGGGGCTGCCCCGCCGGGAGCTGCTGGCATGAGGCTGTTCCTGCTCCTGTCATCGCTCTTCTACGCTGCTACAAGTAAGTGGCTTTGTCATGCATAAGGGGAGACTGCTACAAGTGAGTGGCTTTGTCATGCAAAGCGGGGAGGGAATCGGGCCGTTTGACTCGGGGGCGGGAGGAGATTGTGGAGAACGTTACTGTGGGATTTCAATGGGGCGGGTGGCGCCGGGATGCTGATGCTCCGCCGACAAAGGGCTGTCCTGTGAGGAGGCTTTGTGTGCCTGGGAACACTGCCCTCCCTACTGCTTACTGTCGGCTTTTCTGGTCATCCGCGTTACCCGTAAAGCCGGGGAGAGCTGCAGGTTGCGATCGTGCCTTTGATTCAAGAGGCAGCAGAGCCGACGTTTCGGCCTGGACGGGGAGGGAGCGGTGGACAAACAAGAGGTCGAAAAGCGACGGGTTTTGCTGGAACTTCGGGAGACAGCGGAAAGGCAGGAGCTCTGTGCCAGTTCCTAAAACAGCCTGATCTGTTGTGATGTACTTTGCGGACGGTAACGCAAACTGTGCCCTTCTCGTGAGGAACAGGGGGTTAAACCTTTTTTCTCCTTCCAAACAGTTTTGTGCATCCTTTAGAGTGGTTTGCTGTAGGTGAAGCTCAGCCCACCTCGGCACGGGAAATGCCAGGGCAACTGTGTGCAAAGGGGGTTGCAGCCCTGGGTGGGGGCAGCGGGGAGATGCTCGGGACAGGCGATGCAGCGGCTCCGGCACCTCGCTGGCAGAACCGCCGCCGTTTCTCTGCAGCCAGAGGCAGTGCGGATTCTTGGCGACGCGTGGGCTTCGTTTACAATCCTGGGTGGCCCTCGTAAAAAAGCCGCGTCAGATGCTGAGGTTAATCCCGGCTGCATTCCTCTGGCCGTGCTCCCTGCGGTCACCCCGCGGGGCCGGGGCAGCAGGGTCCCGCCGCACCGTGCCCACCCCGTCCCACCTCTGCTACGAAAGCTCTCTTGGTCTAAAAGGCTGCATCTTCCCAAAATCACCTATGTTCTCAGACTTTTACCTTGCCTGAAACGCATACTTTTCCTCAGATTTGGTTCCTTAGCTTTCCTTTTTCACCTTCTCCTGTCTTGTCCTGGATCGTTGCTGTGATTTCTGTCCTGCCCAACCCCTCGTTTCTCCACCCCTGAGGCCGAAGGGGCTGGAAAGTATCTGTTTGTCTGGGAATCTGGAGTTTGAGCATCATTCCTAAAAAAATAGAAGCTATCTGTGTTTACATATATAAATACATACGTGTATAAACTCTCCTCTCAATATTTACGCAGCTCCGTATGCAGATACGCTCTGCAACAGGAGCCTGGAGGCCCCAGAGAGGTTCCTGTGGCCTTCTGTGGGTCCTACATAATCTCAGACTAAGAAAACAGCCACAAACCTGTATGGCATAACAGTATGCAACAGAGAGCTCCCTGATTAAACTCGGAATGGAGCTAAGATGGGAAAAATTCCCTCTGGAGGGTCTTGAGCTCAGGTCTGAGGGCTGGGGTGAGATCTGTTTCCACTCATAGGATGTGGAGTGGGTAAGGGACATGCTTCCCTTGGTGAGGCTGCAAGAGAGTTAGAGCCTGGGGTCTTGAATTGTCCTCATCCCCCTTGGTTTGTGTTTTCTTACTCTCTCACCACCTGTATCATTGTCATAAGGAGACAGGTTTTTCCTTACAAGCCCAGCCCCTCACCAGCTGCTGCCTGCAAGGGCAGGACCTGATGGCATCTCCAAAATCTCCCTTCTCCTGCCACCACTCCAGCCTCTTTTAGGAGGTTCCTCATTCGACAGATTTACTGTGAAATTCTCTTAAGTGCCCTTACTGGTTGTCTAGGCTTTAAGCCCCTGGGTAGATGTTTATCTCACAGGGATCCTGCAGGGCTGTGCTAACTGCAGCTCCCCAACAGCATGAGCGAGGATGGGGCAGCTGAGGCTGCAGCAGAACCCCATGGACATGCTTCAACACAGGCAAGAAAGCAGCACATTAAACAGATCAGCAACCCTGCTGCTTGGCCGTTTGGCTGGACCCCTGTGTGTGCTCCTCCAGGCTGTCTCCAGGAGTGCTTGGGCAGGAGCTGCCCCTGCATGTAACATGAACCATTGCAGCACGTATGACGTGGGGGGCTGAGGTGAAGGCCCCAACACACATGATCACGGGTGTCCCAAGCAGATAGCAGCTCTCCTTGAACTAGCAGGAGCCCTTGCAGGCACCCATGGGGAGGGAGGTCTCTTGGTGAGGAGCAGCCTCCAGCTTCCTGTGGGCAGCTCCCACTGCAGACCTGAACCAATTTCAACTGGTTTGGCACAAACAGCACTTTATTTAGTTTTCCACACATGCTTTTATTCTTGGGTGTGATCTGCCAATACAAGACATTCTTACTAACCATGATCTACTCTTTAATTGAAGCATTAACACCCAAAATAAATGGCTGGAATTTGGACTGTATTCGCTGCCCCACAGGAGCAGCAGCACTCCCATGGGAGTTTGCACCTTAAAACACATGAGTTTGTTAGAGCTATTGCTTGTTCATGCCTTCTACCAGATCCTACACCTAACAGAGCTTTCCACAGGTCTTTGTTCCCCCCTTGGTGTCCTTGCTGACACCCTCCTGGGCCCCCAGTGACTGTTCTCAGCCCGCTGGCAGAGAGCAGCTCCCTGGGCACCAACCCCACGCCTGGACAGGCCTTTTCCATATGCTGCTGTGGTGCTGGTTTTAGTGTATCAAACCAAACCTTGCAAAATCAATTCCCCTTCCATGTGTGAGGCAAAGTGCTTTTAATTATCTCATGCACCATTAGCCATCAGCCAGCTGGCAGTTGGAGAAACTCCTGAGCGAGGAGCTGGGTCCCCCCTGCAGCCGTGTTCCCCAGTGCCTAACGGCTGCCACTTCCTGATCAAAGCAGCCTGTAGAAACGTTTAGCTGGATCTGAAGCATGCCTCTGCTGTGGATAATTGCAGGATATTAATGAACAGGGCCCTGGAGCTGGCTGGCTGTGATCGCTCTGATGAAAGGGGCTCAGCAAGAGCAGAGCCACACAGACAGCTTTGCACTGGGAACGAGGCTCTGCTTCAGGGACAGGGTGGTCAGTGGTGGCTGGGGAAAAGGGATGGGGGAGCCTGGTTTTTGGGGCCTTCCATTTCCCCACAGTCCTCAGCAGAACTGCCTCTGCTCAGCTCTCCTGGCTCCAAGGCCAGGTTCCTGGTTCATGTTGTCCCTTGGTGCCTCCTCGGTGGTCTCTGGCACCGCCAGCTCAGGCTGGCCCCAGTCTGAGCACAGTCCTCAGGGCACTGGTGTGGCAGTGCCAGTCCTTGGCAGGATCATGGGCATCCCTCCCCCCTGGCCTTGCACTGCCCTGCAGCTCACCAGCACTGGGCACAAAGCAGGATGTGGCCCCAGGAGCCACAAAGATGACAGCAAGGGGTCCAGGGATGGGAGGTACAGCCCCAGCACTGAGCATTCTCTTCCCTGTGCAGAGCCTCCCCTGATGAACTGCCAGCAGCACGGCCACACGTGTCCATTGGGGCAGTTTCCCTGTGGCAACCTCTCAGTCTGCCTGCCCCAGGCCCTGCACTGCAACGGGGAGGAGGACTGCGACAACGGAGCTGACGAGGAGAACTGTGGTGAGCAGCACGTCCCTCGACACCGGGGTTGCCCTCAGGGAGCCACCCACACCCGGGAGCACCAGGGTCTGAGACTGAGTGCAGCAGAGCTGAGCTTCCTCTTCCCCTGGGCTCAGCGTCAGTGTGAGGAATCCTGGATCTGCTGCAGCATCCAGCTGCTTCCCCAGCTCTTGCATTTTCAGGCCCCGCTAGCGCAGTGGCTGTGTGTGCCCCCAGGGAGCAGCTCATGCTCAGGGGTTCCCCAGCGTGGGTGCAGGAAGCCCTCACTGCCCAAGGCTGGGGCAGTCATTTCTGGGCTGTGGTGGGAAGGCAGAAGAGTGGAGGGGCTGGTGTTGTCAGTCAGGACATGCAGGTTCAGAACGTTTTAAACACAAAATGAGTTCCTTCTTTTGTACAATCCATGTGCCATCGTGGAGCTCTTTGCTCAGAGCTGCTTAGCCCAGGACTGTAAAAGAGTCAGACACTGGACAAATTCATACCTGCTGGGAGCTGAGAACTGAGCAGCTCTGAGGCAGCATCTGGCTGAGGAGAGTCTCAAAGCTGGCTGGGTGGGGTGCTAGAAACAGGGGAAAGAAAATGTTGTGACTATTGGAGACTGTGACTGTGGAGAGAGGCCACAGGGCTGGATGAGTTTCTGTTCTGACCTGATACAGCTGTGGGGATGGAGCCCCATCCCAGTTTCCTGTGACCCAGCACCCCGTCCCGAGGCTGCTGGGGTTCTGCTCCACAGCAGTGTGAGTGTGAGGGAGCCAGTGCCTCTGACAGTGGTCCCTTCTCTGCCCTGCAGTGGATGACAGTGGCTGGCTGCAGATCTTGGGCAAGATGCTGGCTGCCAGGAGCGGTAGGATGACGCTGGAAGACGAGGGCGATGCCTGCTGTGAGCCATCCCTCCCCACACCGTGGCTGCCCGCAGCCCACACAGCCCCCATGCCCTTCCCAGCCTCTCCTCTGTGCTGCAGGGCTGGAGCTCGTCCCAGAGCGATGCCGGTGCTGGGGAAGGACTGTGGACTGCACTGAGCAGGGCCTCACCACAGTGCCCTGGGTCTCCTCCAACGTCACCAGGCTGTGAGTAGCAGCGGGTGCAGGAGCAGGGCACATGCTGCCACTCGGCAGGAAAACAAGATTAGAGGGAAGGAAAGAAAATTGCTCCATTTTACTTGTTGTCCATGGATCTAAAGAAGCAGAAGGCCCTTTCTGTGCCAACAGACCCCTCCCTGCTGAGCTCCAGCTGCCCAGCACAGAGCTGGGGGTAGAAGCAGTTTGATCCTGCATGGGGACCAGGGAGCTCTCCCTCACTGCCGAGGGCCACAGGTCAGGACTGTCCCAGTCCAATGGCCTTTCATCTTTTTTCCTTCTCTTTTCCTGCTAGGGACCTGAAGAAAAACAAAATCCATTCTCTGCTGGACAATCAGTTTTCCAGGTACAGGAGCCTGAGGAAGCTGTGAGTATCTCCTCCTTTACTCCACTCTCTGGCATGTTTGTGACGAAAGGCAGGAGCAGTGGATACACAGGTCAGCAGCTGGGGAGGGGCACATGGAGAGGAACAAGTATCTGCACTTGTGGGGACAGCTTTGCTTGGTACAGGGCACTACATTTGTCCAGACAGCACCTTTTTCCAGCCCCTGGAGCCCGTGGTGCCCGTTGCCAGCTGCGGGTGAGCAGGTCAGGGAGCAGCAGCTGCCATGGGCAGCAGCCACCTGCATGCACAGAGCTGCGAGATGCCTCACAAGAGCTGTCCTGCTCAGGAGAGCTCAAAGCCTTTGGTCACTCAGCCTGTCACCTTTCCAGGACGCTGCAGCAGGGGGGTCACATAGAGACCCTGCAGAGGGGAGGGGGCTTTGCCCTCACAGGGGGATGGCAGCTTTGTACCCTGAACCGCGGTGCCCAACAGGCATCTGTACCTTCAGCTTCCTTCTCTTGGGATGGAGAAATTGAGGCAGAGAGGGGAAAACAGACTCTCCAAGCCTTTCCTTGTGACCAGGAGCCTGCTGTGGAGCAGGGGTTGAGCCTGGACCCCCCACTAAGCGCTGCCAGGACCTGCTGGTGTCCTGCAGATGTGGGTGCATCCCACGGAGCCCGAGGTTCCCTCAGCACACGTTGCTGCTTCAGCCTCCTTTCTGGTAGGGCTTTTCTGTTTTAATAGGTTTCTGCAAAACAACAGGATCCATCTGGTCTCACCCAAAGCCTTTGCTGGACTTTCTCAGCTTAAAATGTTGTGAGTGAAGGCATCTGTGATACGGGGCTCTGTGGGGGGGAGCCCTGGGACCCACACAGCCCTCAGGCCCTCGTGGCCTGAAGGCTCAGAGCACAGCCAGCTCCATGCCCTGTGTTCAAGCCTCCTCCCTTGCACATTTAGGAGGTGGTATCTGGCACTTTAAGCTGGAGTTGCATGTATTTTGGGTGAATACAGGGCAGAGAAGAGGAATTTCTCCTCCTACAAACACACCTCTTCCATCTCCACTATCCAACCTGAGCTGGGACCCTGCCTTGGAGCATGAGGGGAGCTGATACTGGGGCCCCTAAAGCCAGGGACCATGGGCAGCTCAGGATGAACAGCTTTAGCAGCAGCAGGTTTGACTATCAGTGGTGCCTGAGGATCACTCTCCTCTGCTTGGGTTCCAGGTTCCTGAGCCACAACAGGATCAGGCAGCTGCAGCCTGGGGTGTTTGAGGACCTGCATCGCCTGGAGTGGCTGTGAGCTCCTTCCCTGCTCCCAGGAAATGTGACTGATCCTGGCTCTTCCTGGGATTTACCGACTTGGATCTCTCAGGAGGGGGCAGAGTGGGCACTGTGGCTTCGGGTGTCAGTGGGCACTGCCCCCAGCCTGCTCCTCTCTGACTTGCCATGGGACCAGCTCAGTTATTCCTTAAATCAAAGGAAGACAGAGGACGAGCAGCTCACAGAGGGTGGTCTGTGCTGCAAACAAGCCAGAGGACTTTTGAGAAGCCAAGCACGACCCTGAATTCCCTAAATGGTTCCTAATTTATCTTTATTTCACAGCAGAAGAGAGGAAAAATCCAACAGACCCAAGCATGAAGTAGTCCAGACGCCGCAGCTAGACCTATGGCCTCAGCCAGGGCTGCCTGGGCAGGATTCAAAGGGGGGAATGGGCTGCAGTGGGGATGGACCCCCGGGGATGGGTGTCCAGGGAAGTTTGCCAGGGAGAAGTGACAGAGCCCCATCCTGGGTGGGCAGCACAGGGGCCAAACAAGGGGCTTCCCCTAATGAGAGAGTCATGCTGCCTCTGTGCCCTTACGGGTCCCCTGCTCTTACCTCTCCCCTTCTCCTTCCAGGATGCTGGACAATAACAGAATTGTCCAGATTGTCCCTTCCACGTTTGCAGGGCTGAAGTCGGTGTATTTCCTGTAAGTGGGGGTGAGAGCAGCCCTCCCTTGGGGTTTGGGGGGACTCTGCTGGGGGGAGTTTGGAGAGCCCTGGCTGCCTGGTACCTTCTGCAGCCCTTCTGGCACCTTCTAGCCTTTTTGGGGGGACATGTAAAGGATGCTCTGTCTTCCTCACCTTCCCCAGGGCATGAGGGGTAACGGCTGTGGGAGCTCTGGGGCAGCTGCACGGCCAGCCCTGGGTGCTCACACCACAGTGTGGGCAGGGCAGACGTCCCCAGGAGAAGCCCCAGCCCACAGAAAGCCCTGGTGAAGCATGATGGGCTGGAGCCGGGCATAGGTTGTGTCCTGGGCAGACGTATGGCGCCGTTACCCTGTTGGAACTTATTCCCTCTCAACCAGGTACCTGCTGAACAACTCTGTGTCTCAGATACCCAACGGCTCCCTGTGCCTGGAGATGCCGAAGCTCAGCTGGCTGTGAGTCCCTGCAGGGTGGGCAGGGGCTGCTGCAGCCTCCCAGGGCAGAGATGGGGCAGAAAGGGCTGAGAGCATCCTGCTGGGGCCAGGGCAAAAGCAGGAGGGGAAGGATAACGCTGGGCAGCCCCCAAACACGGTGGGGATGTGGGGGTGAGCGTGGGGAAGTGTCAGTGCCGGTTGCCTTTCTGCAGGGAGCTGGAAGGGAACAGGATTGAGGTGCTGCACAGTGCTGGCTTCCAGGAGTGCCGCGACTTCACGGTGCTGTGAGTACCTGTGGCCTGGCTGCAGCCTCCTCCTGCTGCTGCAGCCTCCTCCTGCTGCTGCAGCCCCCGTCCCACCGCGGGCACACGGAGGGAGGAGGGGGTCAGCCAAGCATGCCACTGGACTCCCTATTTCCCGCAGTCCTGGCACAGATGAGGTGCTGCTGCCTCATCCATCCCCCAGCGCCCCAGCACCCCCATCCTGCCCAGCAGCACCACGGGGCACATCAGCACGGCTGCCCCTGGCAGGGGCTGAGCTCAGCTCCACAGAGGAGCACCAGCCTTGGAACGGGCATCCAGGGGCCTCCCATTGCCCTCAGGCTGTCCATATCACATCACCCCAGCATGGTGGGGGCTGGAAGGGCCCTGCAGAGCTGCCCCAGCCCCTGCTAGTGCAGGTTCCCCTCACTCAGGGGGCACAGGAACGTGTCCAGGTGGGTTTGGGAACCTCCTGAGGAGGAGCCTCCACAACCTCCCTGGGCAGCCTGGGCCAGGGCTCCCTCACCTCAGCAGTGTTTTTCCTTAAGTGGCAGCTTTTGTCCATCACCCCTAGTCCATGCTGCAGGGCTCTGCTCCAGCTGCTCTGCAACCACAGAGCAGCAGCCTGGGTTTTTACGTCTGAGCCCTTCAAGCAGCTCTGCTCCTCCTCTGCCATCTGACGGGTTCTTCCCTGAGCTGTGAGCTGGTGCAAGGTGGAGTTTGGCACCTGCCAGCGGGCTCTGGCTTAGCCCTTCCCCACAGCAGCTGCTGGAGGTGATGGCTGTGGCTCTGTGTGTTTGGGAGGGACACAGCAGAGCCCCATGAGCACCCACAGCTGCTCATGGCCAGTCCCGAGGCCAGGTGATGCTCCCAAAGGGTGCGTGGGCTGTGCCATACCTGGAGCTGTGCTGTACTCGGGGCTGTGCCATACCCTTGTGCTCTGTCCCGCTCCTTCTCCTGCAGGATCCTGCGCAGCAACAAGCTCAGGTGGATCCAAGATGGGACGTTTTCCAGGCTGCACAGGCTGGTGGAGCTGTAAGTTTCCAGCCATCGCCTGCCCTGATCCGCTGGCTCCCACAGGCAGGGGCTGTGCTTGGGGCAGGAGGGGGGACCCTGCTTGGTGCCCTCAACCACTCCTCAAATGCTGTTCCCCTTCACACAGCGACCTGTCATCCAACAGACTGGAGCACCTCCCTTCCTCTCTCTTTAACGGCCTGGCTGAGCTGCAGCAGCTGTGAGTACTGGGTCTATGATGCCCCTGCCCTCCTGCATCCCTTCAGGCAGATGTCCTGCAGGCACCAGAGCCGTGGAGGCCCCAGCAGGATGGGACCCCTCCATGGGTGTCCTCAGAGCACTGTGCCCTCACAGACCTGCTCTGGGGCTGAGGAACCGTCCTGGGGATGTGGACAGTGCTGGGAAAAGCCATGGAATGACTCCCCTTTGCCTTGCTTCTGACTCCTCTGATGACTTCCAGGTGGGAAAAAATACTGAAGGCTCCTCTCTTTTCAGGAACATTTCATACAACCCCTTGCAAGAGCTCCAACCCGGCCAGTTTGAGAGCCTGCCCCAGCTCCAGTCGCTGTGAGTCCCCCAACCCGACCCCCCAGCGCTGCCCCAAACCCAGCCCAGGGCCACTCACCGCAGCTTCCTCTGGCAGGAGCTTGGAGGGGCTGGAGATCCCCAACATCCACAACCTGACCTTCCAGAAGCTGACCAACCTCTCCCACATGTGAGTGAGGGGAGTGAGCAGCTGCTGCTGCCCGGTGCACAGGGAGGGAAAGGGGTTGGTTCCTGTCCCTGGGAGCAAGTTATTGCAGCCCACTGGAGCCCCCCAGCACAATGATACTGTCTGAATGCCCCAGGGAGGGAGGGTCTGTCCTGGCTGGGGCTCGCTGATGGCAAGGGCAGAATTTGGCCCTGTGAAGGGGCAGCTTGCAGAGCCACAGGGCCTGTCTGGACCCCCCATGCAGGGGGGGCAGCATGGGCAGGGGCAGCCTGGCCAGGCAGAGTGTGCAGGAGCAGGGCATGCAGGGGCAGCCTGGCCAGGGGGAGCATGTGCAGGGGCAGCGTGTGCAGGGGCAGTGGGACAGCTCAGCCGCTGCCAGCACTTCGGCTTCAGCTTCTCTTTGGGAGGAGGAGGGAAAAAAAAGCATTCACTTTCTCCAGATGCACATTTCAAAGGACCTGTAATGAAAGACAACTGCACATCTTCCCTCCCATAATTGGTCGTTTTGCACCATAAATATGGTACATTTTCTACCTGACTTGCTAATAAGCAATGATTCTCTCTCCTTTTATCTATAATTAAGCAGCAATGAGCCTCATATTGCAGGTTTGCAGTCATTTTCTGACGCAGCCTTTTGCTGAGCTTTTGGGGGTTGGCTTTTACAGGACTTGAAAAGATTAATCCGAAATAAGATGCAGGGGGGAAATGCGAATCCCTGTTAGTGGCCTTGAAGGATTTGAATAAGGGATTTGGGTTTTAAACATTAGTGAGAATCGAGGGTTGGAGGAAACACCCTCGTGTTTATCAGCTGGCAGTGCAGAAGAGCAGCAGATCTCAGAGCATGGCTGTGGTACACAGTCCAAGAGTACAGGAGTGCCTCCTGCCAGTTTTGCAAAGGCTTTGGGGTGTTGCCTATTGAGTGTCCAAATCAGCTCAGTTCTGCAAACAGGGAGCCCCTGGCTGAGCTCTGCCCTGCAGACCCTGGGGGCTGCCCCAGGGAGGGCTGTGTGCTGACAGCCCCTGTCCCATTGCACCCTGCCTGGCTGCTGCCGCCTTCCCTGCGACCTGACTCCTCACCTCCCTTCTCCTCTAGGCTCTTGGCTAATAAGGAGAGGTGGGAGCTCCTAGACAGGGAAAAACGTGGGTGAGAGGCTGGAGAGACCTGGTGGGCAGCAGAGTGTGGGGCAGGGGAGCTGTGCCCCTCGCACCATGCTTGGGGCTAGTCCCAGTGGCAGTCGGGAACCCTCCCTCCCCTCTCCCCCAGCTACTTCAAGAGGTTCCAGTACTGCAGCCACGTGCCCCATGTGCGCAGCTGCAAGCCCAACACCGACGGCATCTCCTCCCTCGAGCACCTCCTGGCCAACGTCGTCCTGCGCATCTGCGTCTGGGTGATCGCCTGCCTCACCTGCTTCGGCAACCTCCTGGTCGTGTGCATGCGCTCGCTGCTGGGCACAGAGAACAGCCAGCACGCCATGGCCATCCAGGCCCTCTGCTGTGAGCCCGCCCAGGGGCAGGGATGGGGGGCAGCAGGGGGCAGAGGGAGCTGGGGGCTCAGCTGCTGCCATCCTTCCCTTTGCACCGATGTAGATGGGTTTCTAGGCATCCCTCGGTGCTTGGGGCACCTCAGGCCCTGCTCACAAACACCAGCACACAGCTCTTGTGTGGATTTACTCCTTTATCTTGGTGTTATTTATGTACTGGGGTTTATATGTTTAAGTTGCAAGATATAAATCTAAGCATTGATATCTGTATGTAGATCTCTCCATCTGCACTCAGGAGGCCCAAGGGATGCCCAGGGCTTCACAGCAGCTCAGCCTTGGCTTTATGGCCGTGGCATTAGTGCCCACTGGTGCTTTGTTCTCACTGTCCCACCTCCATGCCCAGGTGCAGACGGCCTGATGGGCATCTACCTCTTCATCATCGGTGCCTTCGACCTCAAGTACTCGGGCGAGTACAAGCAGCACGCGCAGGGCTGGATGGGCAGCGTGCCGTGCCAGCTGGCAGGCAGCCTGGCCCTGCTCTCCTCAGAGGTGTCAGTGCTGCTGCTCACCTACATCACCCTGGAGAAATACTTCTCCATCGTGTTCCCGTTCAGGCACCGCGGCAGCAGCCGCAAGCAGACTGTGGCGGTCCTGGTAGCCATCTGGCTCCTGGGCTTCTCCCTCAGCATCATCCCCCTGTGCTGGAAGGAGGCCTTTGGGAACTACTACGGGAGGAACGGGGTGTGCTTCCCGCTGCAGTCCGACCTGGGCGAGCGGCCCGGTGCCCGGGGCTACTCTGCCACCATCTACCTGGGTAAGGCTGACTCGGGACCTGGGGGTGGTCAGGGCAGGATGAGCTTCCCTGGGGGGAGTGGGGCTCGAGCCCCCCGTCTCCTCCAGAGTGCCATGAGCCCACACTGCTGATGGGATGAGGGTTCCTGTTGCAGCCTGGAGCTGGCCGTGGGCACAGGCACCGCTGGGCTAAGGCTGGACTCAGCACGATGTCTCTGCCCCCTCTAGTGCTAAAAGCCGGAGTTGTCCCGCTGCCGCCGGCCATGCGAGTTTTGCACTTGGGAGATGCTCAGAGCAATGTTTCCTCCTCTCCAGGCTTGAACCTCGCAGCCTTCATCACCATCGTTTTCGCCTACTCGGGTATGTTCTACTCCATCCGTGTGAGCGCGTCCCGCACGGCCGCCAGCGGCGTCTGCTCCTGCCACGTCGCCATCGCCAAGCGCTTCTTCTTCATCGTCTTCACCGATGCTCTCTGCTGGATACCCATCTTCCTCCTCAAGCTGCTCTCTCTGCTGCAGGTGGAAATCCCAGGTGAAGCCCTGTTCCCCACAAGGCCCCGAAGCAGAGCCCAGCCCGGCTCCTGCCCATGAGTCCCAGGGCTGGGGAACTGCTGAGTTTGGAGCTCTCCTTCCCCACACACTGAGTGCCAGGGGAGGTGGGTGGCAGTTCCCTGGGCCTCTGCCTCTCCTGGGGAGCAGCAGCCATGGCCCTGCTCTGGGAAGCCACAACAGCATCACTCCCTTGGCTGCATGGGTGGGCTACCCTGGGCTACCCCGGGCAGGGGGACAGCCTCCCTCACCTGCCTAACATCACATCGTTGTTGGCACAGGCACCGTCACCTCTTGGGTGGTCATCTTTATCCTGCCCATCAACAGCGCCCTGAACCCCATCCTCTACACCATCACCACTGCCTCCTTCCAGGAGAAGCTGAAGGGCTGCTTGCGGGGGCAGCAGCCGGAGCAGCGCGAGTCCGGACGGAGCTTCACGCTGGTGACGCTGCACAGCGAAAGCGCCTGACCCGGTGGCACGGGGGGGCTCCAGCCACGGCCCCAGCCCCCAGGCACAGCCCCAGCCCTGCTCCACCCACCACAGCCCCTCCTGCCTCCCAGAGCCGCTGCTCACGAAGGTCTGGTCACCAGCCAGCAGGTATCGTTAGTACTTTATTAATTACACGGATGGGAAGAGCAGCCCCGATCCCAGTCAAACCATCTGCTGCAGTGGCCTGTGACACGAGCCAGAGTCCCTGAAATAGCAAATGCACGTCTTTCCAGCCAGCACCACGCGGTGCTGAGCTCGGCACCACGGTTATATATTAATATTCCAACTGTACAAGTATTTATAGATAGAAAAAACAAACGTTTCTGACAAACATGAGGAGGAACATCACTCCCCACTGTTGGTTCTATTTTTATATATATATATTAAAAATATATATATAAAACCACGGAGGACAGGCTGAGCTGCCTGGGGTGTCTGCCACGGCCAGGGCAGGACTGGTGCTGGGTCATGGCTGGTGTGCTGGGTCCCTCCCAGCCGCGGGAAGGAACCACATCAGCTCCCAGGGAGGGCGGGAGGCAGGGGAAGGGGAAGGGATGTCTCTGCAGGGAGGGGCACGAGTTCTGCCCAAAGAGGGGTGAATGGGGTGAAGCCAAGACACTCCCTGCCACCCCCCATACTGCTGAGGCCACAAACAGTGGGCGCATGCTTGTCTCAGCCTGGGCTACCTGGCATCCAGTCAACCCCTTGTTAGCTGTGCCCACGCTGCCCTGTCCCTGAGGGCTGCCCCCGAGGCTGCTGTGCCCTCCCCTCTGCCAGGCACTGCAGAAGGAGCCCCGGTGGTAGCACGGACCTTCCTCCCTCCCACGGGCAGCTCCTCATAACCACTCCAGGGGGACGTTGCCGCTTCCCAGCCTGCAGCCAACTACCCAGGCAGCTGCTCAGGGGCTCTTGGCTTGTTGTGCCCCCTCCCAATGACAAGCAGGCTGGTCTAGGGGTGGGCTGGGCTTAGGACACTGTCCATCCACCCCTCTTGAACCCTGGTGCACAAAAGAAGGCTTCTATGGAGTCAGAGCAAGGCACAGACTAAAGGGCTTTTTCCTCTCCTATGAAATTCAGCACCAAAGGTGCATCAGGCTCCTCCTGCCACTGCCCAAGGGACACCTGGGTATCTGCACCTACTCTCCTTCCCCGAGAACAGCAGCCTCTTCCACCCCCACAGTGACTCCCTGGCTGTCCCCAGGAGTGACACCACACACACGATTCCCCCTCACTGCCCACCCTTCACTTCCCACCACAGCCCTGCGACCTACGGACGTGGCCTCTGCTCCCCGCTTGCTCCACACACCTCTGCCCCCACAGCACGGGGACAGGGGTTAAGCCCAGGCCTGCTGCTGCCCTGCCTGCTCTGCCCAGGGGCTCCCCACAGCCCCTCTGCTCCCACCCCTCCTGCAGAGACCACAGGCTGCACAGCTTCACCTCTGCAGCCATCCTGCTGCTGGAGCACGGGGCAGCTGAAGCAGCAGCCAGGACAGTGGGTCAGGGCAGCCCTGGCCCAGGGCAAAGGGACACTCATAGATCTGCGCCTGTGAGCGGGGCAGCCTCGGCCTCCTTCTCCTCAGCTGCTGTCTGTGGCCCCCTGGGATCCCCAGCCTGGACCTGCCAGCAAATCCACAGCACAGAGCATCCTCCTGCTGCCTCAGATCTTCGTCTCTGGGCCGTTGGGACTCAGGGCTGGGAAAGAGTCTCGAATCCTCGCCAGCTCCATGGCACAGAGGTGGCCAAAGACCTTGTTGTACCACTCAGGTGAGCGGCCCCTGGAGAAGGGAAGAAGGAGGAGGGTGAGGGGGCAGAGGAGAGCCCAGTGAGCAGCAGGAGCAGCTCAGGGATGGGCACTCAGCGTCCCCTCAGCTGCAGCTGCCATGGACGATGCCGCAATGAATGAGCCCTGCCTGGCACAAAACAGAACCTGCCATCCCCAGGGCCACGGAGGATGCACCAGCACTGCAGGACTGAGCTGGTGCCACCTTTCCCAGTAACACTCTGGCAGCTAAACTCTGGCCCCAAACCAGATCCCCTTCCCTCTAGGCACAGAGGTACCACCCTGCACAAGCTGCACCCCTGCCCATGCTGCCAGGCCCAGCATCCCCCTCACCCTGCTGCTCCCCACCTCCCCTGTGGCTGCTGCAGAGGGGCCAGCAGCTCCTGCATCCCCCTCACCCTGCTGCTCCCCTCCCCTGCAGCAGCAGCCAGGGCCCGTTACCTGAGGTCAGCTCTGCAGATGTGGGTGACCCTGGAGCGGCCCATGGTGCTGGGCTCCATGAGGTACTGGGAGGTCAGCACAATGGCCTTGACCCCCCCCTGCACCGGCAGCTTGTCGTGCTCCACCGAGAGGGAGATGAGCAGGCAGGTGCCCCGCGGCAAGTCCCTGCGCCAGTGCCTGCGGGACACAGCAGCCCCTCAGCTCCTGCCCACGGGCAGCCCCTGCCCCCACCTCGGGGTCTGCAGGGGGCTGCGCAGCCTGGGAGGAGCAGCCAGGGCTGGGACAGATGGGACCCACCACCCCAGGACCAGCCCCCCGGCCCCTCTTGGCCTCACCGGAGCACGACGCAGTCCCTGCGTGGGTGGGGCGCCATGCTGTCCGTCACATAGTGGTACACCTCCATGTCCTTGTCCAGGGCCTCCACCACTGTGCTCTGCAGCAGGTCCTCGTCCCAGAGGTGACGCTCCCGGAGCACCCTGTGCAGCACTGTGGCAGGAGGAGCTTCCACGTCCGTGGAGACCTTCCACAAGCGCAGCGGGTGCCCGTCCCCTACCTGTGGGGCCACAGGCAGGGTCAGGTGTGCTGTCCCCTGGGACTCCCCAGCACCCACCTCAGCAGCCACAGAGCAGCACAGGTACAGCTTTGGGCTGGGCTGGGCTGGAGAGCACAGGCAGACAGCTCCTCTGACAACGACAACATGGTGGGTGCTCCCCTGGGCACCCTCCAGCCCTGATCTGGCCATCCCAGGACAGGGGCTGCTGATCCCTCCCTCCTCACCAAGGGGAACAAGCACAATGGTGGCTGGGAGCCCATGGCTCCTGGGGGTCACCCCACTCCACTCCCCACAGCAGCACTTACCTTCTTGCAGGAGAGCTCTGTGTTTGCAGGCCCTGGGGTGCTCAGCCACCCTTTGAATTTCTCTGATGACTCTCTGAGGAGGTTCTGGACACTCTGCTCAAAGTAGGAGCGTAAATCCTTACTTTCCCCCTGACGGATGAAGTCAGCCAGGGGATGGGGGTAAGCATCTGCTGCCATATAGGAGTTGCTCAGCTGGAGCAAGATGTCGTGGGAGACCTACAAGCCAAGAGCAGGAGGCACTTCAGAAAGCCAGAGAGATCCTCTGGGCACTTTGTGAAAAACATTAACATCCCACCAAGGAGTGGGGAGGATGGACACAGCTTCCCAGGGCAAACACCCCGCAGCTTGGCACCCCCACCAAGATGCAGCCGGGCCTGGCCCAGCACCTGCAGGATGGGTGCCCTGACCTCAGCCCATGCTGACCAGCAGGACCAGCCCCCACCAGCACAGCCACATCCCCCACTGGCAGCACCCCAGGAGGGCAGCAGCAAGCTGGGCACGCTGCAGCCACCCACCTGGAACAGCTTCTTGCAGTCAGTGATCATGTGGGACAGCCCCTGTGTTGCAGCCATGTTCTCGTTGAGGTCCTTCTGGTCAGGCTTCCCCATAGTGCCCCTCTTGTGTATCACCCTGTGGGAAGCAGGTGGGTCTGAGACTGAGGGGGCGTCCTGCCCTCTCCCAGCCCCACTGGGACCCCAGTTTGCTGAGCAGAGCACTGGGGGCTGTGTCAGAGCACACCCCTTCCCCCCATGCCTCACCCCCTGCGCTGGCTGCTCCTGGGACGACAGGGAAGGGCGGTGGGGATGGGGGGCTGCAGGAAGGCCAGGGAGGCCAGAGCCAGCCCAGCCCTTACCTGGGTGAGGTGCTTTCCTTCTTGGAGACATTGAGGTGGAAGATGGAGGGGGCCAGGCACACGGCCAGGTTCCCGGCCGTCATCTGGTTCTCCTCGGCAGAGGCGATGTCGCTCAGGAAGTAGAGGAGGGTCTGCAGCACCTCCCGGTTCTCATCAGGCATGAGGATAACGGCAGCCTGCACCGCCTGCAGCCGCTGCTCCTTGGACACGACTGCGGGCACAGGCTGGCGCTCAGGGGCAGCCCCAACACCACAGCTCACACAGACACCATCCTCCCTGCCCACACCTGGCGGCACCAACAACCCAGGGGCACCAACAGCCCGGGGGCACCAACAGCCCGGGGGCACCAGCCCCAGCCCAGGGGCACCAACAGCCCAGAGGCATCAACAGCCCAGGGGCACCAGCCCCAGCCCAGGGGTACCAACAGCCCGAGGGCACCAACAGCCCGGGAGCACGGGCCCCAGCCCAGCACTCACACTGGTAGATCTGCAGGAAGGTGTCCGTGAGCTTGCTGGTGAAGATGGGCTCCGGCAGGTCGCGGAAGTACTGCTTGAGCAGGTCAGCCACGTCGTACGCTGACTGCCCCACGTAGCTGACGTTGTCGGGGCTGGTCTCATTCATGTGCCGCAGCGCCTGGATCCGCGACTTCACCCCTGACTTGCGGAAGATGCCGACCTGCCGGGAACAGAGGGGTTGGTGCTGGAGCACGGGGCCAGCACGCTCCCATGGGGCAGGCCAGGAAGCCCCTTCCCCAAAGGCCTCAATCCCCAGCCTCCCAGAGGAGAACTTTGCTTCTTTCTGTGGTGCCCAGCGACAGGACAAAGGGTGACACACACAAGCTGGAACACAGAAAGCGCCACTGAAACACCAGGAGAAAGTCCTTTGGTGCTGAGGTGAGGGAGCCCTGGCCCAGGCTGCCCAGGGAGGGTGTGGAGGCTCCTTCTTGGGAGGTTTCCAAACCCACCTGGACACGTTCCTGTGCCCCCTGAGCGAGGGGAACCTGCTTTAGCAGGGGCTGGGTGAGCTCTGCAGGGCCCTTCCAACCCCACCAATAGGGGATTCTATGAATCCTGCATGAGGGACGGCCCAGGAGACATTGGTGTGTGTGGATGTCCCACAACCTTTCCCTCCTGCTTCGGCACAGCTAAGCACTGCAGGAGGTGAAGGGAAGGGACCCTGGAGGGCAGGGTTTTGCCCCAGATCCCAGCGCTGGTGCGGGGTGGCTGCCCCCAGCCTGGCCGGCACTCACCTGGTCCAGGCACTGGCCGCGCAGGTAGCGCATGGCCTGCTGGATGCTCTGCGGCAGCGGCTGCCCCGTGCGCTGCACATTCACCACGGGAGGGACCCCGAACACCGTCTTGTCCCTGTAGTCAGGGACTTTACTCCGCTTCATGAACTTGGGCACAGTCCTGTGGGACAGACACACAGACGCGTCAGTGCCCCGGCGGCTCAGCACCACCTCGCAGAGGGGAGCAGGATCCGGGTAATGCACACACACTCCTGAGAGGGTTTGAACGTGGGCAAGGCAGCTTGTGAGCAGAAGCCACAGCACATTTTACTGAGCCAAAAGACTTCAATACTTGGCTACAAAAGGAACCCACTGTCCCCCTCTCTTAAGCTGCTGCAGAATCATTAATGCCCCACAACTGCCTGTAGCCCTCCTGGATGCAGGTGATGCTGGAGCCCAGCTCCCAGGTCCCAGCTCACGCTTGTGAGATGCCCAAAGCCATGCAAAGCAAACCCAGCTTGTGTTTCCTCCAGCACCTCCACAAGCTGAAGCTGCCCCAGGCTGGAGGCCCCAGGCTGGGAGGCAGTGCCCAGCCCAGCTGCAGCCCCCACCCCTCACCACGTCCCAGCCCCCTCCCCACCAGCTCACCACGTCCAGGCTTGCTTATGGGGCACTGAATACTTCTCCATGATGGCTGTGAGACGGAGCAGGGAGCACTTCTGGAGCAGGTTGAGCTGGGCAGAGGACTGGCGGTTGATCTCCAGGGAGGCAGAGTTCAGGCTGGGTCGGTGTGAGTTCTGGAAGCTGTGCCAGCGTAGCTTTCTGTGGAGAAAGGCTGTCAGTGAGGGATGGCTGCCCCCAGGAAGAGCCTGTCTTTGCCCCATAGCACCCACTGCTCTGGGGAAAGGCACAGAAGCAGCCAGGCTGAGCCCAAGGACCCCTGTGCAACAAGGCTGCTTCCTCCCCCTGGGTGCTCACAAACCCAGTGGCAGAGGTGCCAACAAGAGCACAAGGTATGCTTTCTCTTGCCTCAAAGGACGGCTCCCTCCCTCCCTGACACAACCAGCATCTTCTCTCTTGCACTTCAGGCTCACTGCACCAGCACCCACAGGCCAGGAGACGTGGGGAGAGCTCAGCTGCTGAGGGTTACGCTTGCGTGCATGGGCCACCACACAGAGCAACACTACATAACGGGGGACATCTCCAACACCTGGATTCTCAAGGACACTCCAACAAGGTAAATGTTCTCTTGAGAGTCTGCTAAAACCCTTTCCAAGCCTGTGCTGCTCTGGGAATCATAGAATCACAGACTCATTATGGTTGGAAAAGACCTTTAAGATCATCATCTGCCCTGTCCCTCACCAGCTCATCAGTGTGTCTTTTAAACACATCCAGGGATGGTGACTCCACCACCTCCCTGGGCAGCCCATTCCAATGCTTAATAGTGCTCTTAGTGAAGAAGTTCTTCCTAATGTCCAATCTAAACCTTCCCTGGCACAACTGGAGGCCATTTCCTCGTGTCCTATCATTCATTATAGGAGAGAAGAGACCGAATCTCACCTCACTACAACTGCATTTTGGCTAGGCTCCTGCTCAGCTGTCCCGGTGCAAGCCCAAAAAGGCACAAGGGATATTCCTAAGTAACAAAACAGTCTACCCCTCTTTACCCCTCCCTGCCTGCCTGCAGGCACATCACCCTCTAGTACAGGTTGGAAAAGTCAGAGTTCAGCAAGGGCTGGTGTTTCCTTAGAGGTGCACCAGGGAGCACTAGCACACTGGAAGCAAGCGCCTCCTTCACTTAGGCCTGTTATTAGCAAATGAAGAACTATTTAATTGCAGGTCTGCGCAGGGAGAGGTCGCAGGCTGCACACAGCAGCTGCAGGCAGCAGCGCTGGCAGCCACGCATCGCACCCGCCACCTGCACGCTGCTCTGGCACCATCTCCCTCCCTGCACCTGCTTCTGCTGCCAGGGACAGGGCCATCACCGAAGCAGGCAGCCAGCAGCCCTCCAGCGAGGCTGCAGGTGCACCCCTGGGACAGGGGCTCGGGGCCCAGCCCCTCCTGCTGGTGCTCACCTGCAGGGCCTGGTGAGCGACGCTCCCACCCCCGAGTCCCGGCGCTCCCGTGTCTCAATCTCTTCAGCCTCGTTGAGGGAGTTGCCTGTGCTGTCAAAGTCACTGGCAGAGGTGCCCACATCTGACATGGACCGCTCTTCGAAGTGCAGGTTGGAGGGTTCTCCTCCTGAGTCTGACTCGTCCTCGTCCTCCTCCTCTGCGCCCTCCTCCCCAGCCAGGTCGGGGGAGATGGCTTTATACCAGAGCTCCACTTTCTGCTGCAGCCCCCACATGTGCTGCAGTATGTCGTCGAGGTTCTCATAGGTCACCTCCCCGTCCTCCTTGCAGAAGTCCTCGCTGCTGCCGAACTCCGGCACGTTGTCGTAGAGGCTGGCACGGCTGCCCAGGGAGCTGCAGGAGCCGCGGCGCTGGCGGCAGCCGGAGCCCCGCGGTGAGGACGAGCCCTCCACGCTGCTGCTGCTGCCGCCTGCCCCCAGCCCCCGCGGCCCCGGACCCGAGTTCCAGCGGTCCAGGGAGCTGCCGCCCAAGGGACACAGGCTCTCGATGGAGAGGGATTTGGGGAAGGTGCCCGGCTTGTGGTCGCGGGGGACGTAGACCAAGCAGTCCCTGCGGCGCGCCGGGCCCTCCCCGGCAGCCCAGGTGCCGCTGGCTGCCACTGCTGTCTCATAGTCCTCCAGGTAGACTCCGCCGCGCCTCGGGTCAGAGCTCCCCTTGTCCCCACCTGAGCCCAGCAGGCGGTTAGTCCTGTACGATACCGAGAAGAAGTGCTTTTTGCCATGGAAAGAGGAGGAGATGCCTCTTTTGGAGGGGTTGGCCTTGGGTGCTGCAAGGTCGCCATTGTGCTTCAGGGAGCCCCATCCCGGTGTGTCCGTGATGCCGCCATGCGGGGCCACCCTCTCGTCTGGGCCAGCTTTCTCTTTGTCCTTCCTCCGCAGGGACTCGATCCTCTTCAGGAAGCTGCGAGACCGGCGCTTCTTCAGCTTCTCCTTGCAGCCGTCTCCACGGCGCAGGGGCTGCTCCGGCGAGGAGCGCTCGCTCGGGCTGCGGCTGGAGGCGCTGGCGGCACGGAGCGGGGATGGGGGGTCAGGTAGCACGGCCCCACTCCCCAGCCTGGCCCCGCTCCCCAGCCCAGCCCCGCTGCCATTGCTGTGCAGGGATAGGGCCTCTGCCGTGGTGCTGAGGTCTGTGAGGACGCTCTCGCGGCTGGACGTCGGTCGCATGGTGGAGCTCAGGACCTCGGAGCCCTGGGAGAGGGCATCGATGGACCCCACGCGGGACCACCTCTTGCTGTCCCTCTGGAAAGCCCACCGGTCGCTGATGGCACACAGGTCATCCTCCTCTGAGTCTTCATTCTGTGGGATGTTGGGAACAGGGGCCGATCAATGTGTTGTAGCCACGGAGGGAGGCACTCCCCACCCCGCTCCCTGGGACCGGCACCTCTGAAGGCTCAGCCACCAGCTCGGGAACCAGCACGGGGCAGGAAAGCAGCACAAACACCCTTAAACCACGTCTGTCCCGTCCCACATGGGGGTCACAGCTCCTGTGGCTCCTCCCGAGCCCCAGCGAGGTGCAGGGACACAGGTCAAACGTGGGCACCTCAAGGGCTGTAACTGTCTCAGGAGACAGTGAAATAAATAAGCTGGCAGCGCTGGGCACTCCTGGAGCACCCCACTGCCGGTTCTGAACACAGGAGTGCTGCCCCACAAGCACGCACACGCTCCCCCAGCCCCAAATCTGCCCACAACGTACCTGTTTACGCTGAAAGTGGACCTCCAGCTTCATGGACGCACATGTGTTCAGGGTCATCAGCCTCCTGCAAGAAGCCAAGAGAGGCTTTACCTGCTCCCAGCACCTGCTGAGGCCCCAGTGCTTGCTTGTCCCTTTTTTTTTCCTGCCTCACAGCCCCTGGTTGCTGTCACCTGCCAGCAGCAGCTGTGGCTCCTGGAGCAGGGACACACAGAGCCAGGCACAGCTCCAGGCCAGCTCTGAGGCCACAGGGCTGCTGCCCACAGCCCCCCTCAGCTCCCTCCCTTCACCTTTACACAAGTGAATGAATCTCCAATCGATTCACTTTCATCAGCACCTTCATGAACGCTACTCTGTGTGCTTTTGTTGTAGTACCACATCTGCACAGCCCAAAACAAGCCTCCAGGACATCTCACTGAAAACTTGACTAATGCAGCCCCACTGAACCTCCTGAGCAAGAGTGTGGTCCTGCAGTGCATCCTGCAGCAGGGTTAAATGCAGGAAGGGTGGCAGAGGGAGTGAGCTGGGAGCACATGTGTGCTAGGGAGGAAGAGAACACCTCCAGAGGATCATTTTCTTGGAGGAACTGTATTTTCCAGGGTCCTTGTAGACCCTTTTGTTTAGGCAAACACTGCATGGGGCCACCTCAGGGGCCTCAGACACAGCTGAGGGGGCTGGGGACCCTCCCGCCCTGCATGTCTCACCTGGCCAGGATGGCCTTGTGAGTGGGCAGCAGTGACCTGCTCCTGGTTATCACAGCAAAACAATCTCAGAGGCTCCTGTGGCCAGGTGACAACAGAAAGACCCAAAAGCTCAGATGGAGTCCCTCTTGGGTGTTAGTCCTTGCTCACTCTCGCAGCACTGGGACAGTTACTCTCCCTGAAAAACACTCTGCTCCCCTGCAGCTACATCCCTGGCAGTTTCCTCCAGAGCTATTTCCAGCCCCATGGCTGCGAGTAGCAGCATGTGTTGGCATTGCCAGGCTGGGAGGGCCCCGGCAGCAGCCAGTGAGCACCCAGGAACACACCAGCCCTGGTCAGGGCGGCTGCTCCGGGCAGCAGGAGGGACCTTCCAGCACCGACTTCACCTGCACAAAGCAGATCCCAGTGTGAACCCACAGCCCCCAGACCCCACTGTGGGCACCCACTGCCACACAGGACCCGCATCCACTCAGCAGCAGCCTCGCCAGCACCCCAGGCACAGCACCGCTCACAGCACGGGCCTGATGCCTGAGGGAAACTGCCCACAGATACAGCTTCATCCACAGGCATTTTATCCTGAATCTGCCTTATGCCAACAACCAAGCAGGACACAGAGACACGGTTTCAAAACCCTGTTTTACTCTGAGATATGAAGCACCCTTGCAAAACGAAGCAAGAGGAGCTACACCCTGGGCAGACACAGCCCCAGGCCCTGGGCACCACGCGGGGCAGTGTGGGCTGCAGGGACAGCAGCACTGGGTCTCTCTTTGCACAGTTTGACAGTTCAGCTCTGACCAATCCATTTCTAAGTGAGCTCTATGGACCTGAAAGTTATACAAAGAGAATTGCTCCTGGGAAATGTTTCTGTCCTCCAGGAGCTCAATGTGTTCAAACCAGAAATGCCAGCAGCATGAAGGGGTGTGAGGGAGCATTACCTGCACAGGGATTTGAGGGAGTCCTGGTCCAGGAAGCTGTGGTCCTTCTTCACAGCACTGATGTCAAGAGGGAACAATGAGTCTGGCGACAAAAGCAAGAGGAAAATCAGTGTCTGTTGCAGAACCAGCCACTCCATCAGGCACAAGGGTCAGCCATGAGCGTGGGAGGAGGGAGATGCTGCAAGGGGCAAGAGGAGAGAGACGCCAAGGAAGGAGAGCTTGGCACGAGGGAGAGCAGCGGAGGGGGAAGGCGTGGGAGTCTCCTGGGCTGTGATACCAGTCGGAAGAGACTGGGAAGGTTGAGGGGAACCTACACAGAGGGACAGTCCTGCTGAGCTCCCTGCTCATCTGTGCACTGAGGCAGCGCTGCTGGGACGGGCTGTTAAGAACACATGTCTAAGCCCAGCGAGTAAGGAAGCTATCGAGTGCAATTGCCAAAGGGATGCTGAGCCCTGACAGCTGGGGAGAAAAGCAGAATGAAACACTTGGAGGATGTGGAAAGTTTTGCTCAGAGAGGCTGAAAAAGGGTCAGTTTATTCACAGACTCAGCACCCAGCACCCGCTCCTCACTGCCCCTGGCTGTCAGCACTTCGGGGGGCTGACAGCTGGGGCTGGGGCTCCCCTGAGGAACTCGGCCGGGCTGTGCACGTGTCCGTGCCAGGAGCCTGCCCCGAAAATAGAAACCAGAGGCAAACAGACAGCCTGTAAAGCCATCATCTGGGGGCAAGAGCGTGGCTCCCACACACGTGTTGCGGGGGGCAGTGGACGTGCCCAGCTGAACAATGGCCGTGGCTGCAGTCGCCGGGGCCCAGCTTCCCGCTATTGTCCCGCCGGTGGGGCCACCACAGCCCCGGCCCCCAGCCTGAGGCAGGTAACAGCCAGCACCCGTCACCCTGCAGAGCACCCACGGGTGCAGTCACCCTGGGGACTCCTCACAGCCCTGCCTGAGGGGGAAAAGCTCCTGGATGCACAAGTTACTGGTACGGCTGGCTCTCCAGGCCACAGCCAACTCCAAGGGCTTCAAGCTTTAACAGATGGTCATATCGTCAGTAAACGATCCTCTCCGTCCTCTCTGCTGCCCAGAGCTTTGCGGGCTGTCCCCGCAGCCTCCGCTGGGGCTTGGTGGAGGGCCAGGAGCAGGGGCTGGGGCAGGGGCTGGGGCAGGCGGGAGGCAGCTCTCACCTTCGTACAGCTGTGCATACTGCGGGAACCCCGCTGCTCGCAGCCAGGCGCACGCTCTCTTGGCTTCCACTTCTGAAAGAAAGCAAAGACCCAGCCTGAGCCTCCTGCCCGGCACGGCGATGCCCCCAGCTCCCCCCAGCCTGCGTTTTACATGCACGAAGCAGAGGAAGTGACTGGCTGCAGAGGTGGGAGCGAGGAGCCCAGGGGGTGCTGGCGGGCAGCGATGCCCAGGGCAGCATGAACTCCACGGCACCAGGCAAAGAAGAGGAGGCAACACAAGACTGACACAACTTTAACCTCCCAATGACATTTCTGAACCCACCAAACCAAACAGAGTACTTTGCCAGGCAAGAGAGGAAGGTCTTTAATAATTAGTTCAGAGCTCATCAAAGCTTACAGCTGGTCACTTTTGCAAACATCCTCCCGAAGAGTCTGACAAAGAAACCTTTCCTACTCCTTCCTCCTGCCCACTGCCCCGCACTGCACCACTCCACCTCTTCTTCCAAGCTCGGCGTCCGTCCTGGCAGGCACCAAACCCCAGCTGGTTTTCCACCCTCACACATGGCTCAGCTGGTGCCTGATGAGCCCCTCCAACAGCCAGCACTATTTTCTGGGAAATTTCTCAAATCTAGAGCTTGAAGGAAACAGCCCAAAGCTCAGGCAGCCAAAGCAAGCGGCTGCCTGGTGTCAGCATGTTGCTCTGCTGAGACTTGTACTTCTGAGGGTTTGACCTCAAGTGTAGAAAACGTGACGGCAGTCTCAGGGTCCTGCCTGTCCCTCCCAAAGGCACCACCCAGCACCGACTGGAGTGAGGCTGGACCCACCCAGAGTGGGTTGCAGCAAAACACCCCAGTTTCATCACCATCCATCATCAGCCTCAGCTGAGAGCTCTCGACACATTTCCAATTACTAAGTTACAGCAGGGGAAAAAAAAAAAGCCCCAAACAGCAGTTCAGTTAAGGACGGGACCAAGCCAAACCTCTGGACCCAAATACTTCAGCAGGTTTGGAATAAGCATGTGCATCTGAGTCCAAAGCACGCAGCTGTCTGCAACCACGCCGTGAGCCCAGCTGACACCCTGGGGCTCAGCCCCCCTGCCCTCACACAGTGATCCCAGTGCAGACCTCAACCCTGGAGCTCCACAGCCCTCCCGAGCCCAGCACCTCAGCAGGGAGGGCACAGCTCCCTGTGGCTCTCTGGCCAGGGTGGTCCATGAGAGAGGGCAGATCCCTCCTCTGTGCACAGGGCAGGCAGCAGCCAAGGACGGGCATTTCCCACAGCCCCCCAGCCCACTGACCTGCCAGACCCCTGTCCTGCTCTTCCCTCCTTCACAACACAGTCACTGGCCACGGGGCCATAGCAGTCCAAGGCTGCAGCTCAGCGTGTCCCCAGCCAAAAGCGAACCCCAACCTCCCACCCACCACTGCCCCGTGATGTCCCGACCCCCCTGCCCAGCGAGGGGCGGGTTCCCCTGGAGAGGACGGCAGAGGGAAGGGCAGCCAGGAGCAGACACGGAGCCGAGCTTACCCCTGAGGGCACAGGGGCCGAAGCGGTAGTAGAGCATGTCCGAGGAGCAGCGGGGCTGTGCAGGAGCTGGTGCACAGGCAGCCTGGCGGAGCCCACCCCGCGTGGGGAGCGGGGCCGCGGGATGCTCAGCACAGCACTGAGCTGGGCCGCCCATCGCCCCTGGAAACGAGGAGTCAGAGCAGCCACTTCCTTCCCCTCCGCCGCCTCCTCCCAGGCAGGGGCTGGCGGGGGGGCAAGGGGCAGCGCATCCCTCCTCGCCCCATTTGGGACCCGGGTCCCGGGCTTTGCCCGCCGTCCCTGCAGCCCCCCACCGCAGGAGCAAGCCCACTGAGGGCAGGGGATTGTGCCCATGCTGGGCTGCAGCCCTCCCCGTGTCCGAGCGCTGGCACGGAAAAGGGTTCTGAGTGTCCTTCGTGGCGGCCGGAGCCAGCAGACAGCTTCCTCCTCCAGCCCTTCCCGCAGAACGCGTTCCCAGGGCAGCCAGGAAAGGCCGGGCACCCCTGCCCAGCGCCTCGCCACACGCTCTGCAGGGACACCCGCTGCAAGTCCTGTTCCCACCGTTCCCCGACACCCCCCGGAGCCTCCCTGCCCGGGTAATCCAAGGCCCGAAGCAGAGAGCCGGCAGCAGCAGCGCCTGGCTGCAGCCTCTGCTGGAAATGCAGCCGGAGCCCGAGGCCTGCAGCCCCCTGCTGCCCCCCACCAGCACAGCCCGGGGCAGGGACCTGCCAGCAGCAGCCACACAGGCGGGTTTCCAGCGGGGCTGCCTCTCTAGATGTGGATTTTCTGATGTCTAACAAAGGCTGATTGCACGCTGCACCCTCAGCAGGGCCGGGACCTGGGTCTCATTGCCTCTTCTGCTCTTGTGAAACGTTTTTCACAAGCCTGTAGCAACTTAATATTGTTGTGATCTGCTCTTTAAATGTGTTGTAACTGATCCCCGGGGAACTGAGCTGCAGGAGGGGCAGGCATGCAGACACCAGCAGACGGGCACAAAGCACACACAGAGCCTGTACTGCCCTAAGAAACAAGGGGATGAATCCCACAGAGCCACCTTCCCACCACAGACTAAACCCAGCCTTGGAGGAGCCCACAGACACCCCTCACATGGGCACCCACTGCAGCAGAGCCGGGCTCAGTGGCACGAGTAGCAGTGTCACACACAGCTCCCCAGCAAGGGACGGGTGGCTGGGGAAGGTGCTGTCCTCATCTGGCTTTCATAGAGCAGGGGACAGCGGCTGCTGGGCTCCTGCAGCTTTCAGCTGGGGCTCCTAAGGAGACTTCACAACCCTTCTCTGTCATGCATCTGCACTACTCTGCCATCAGCACGTGCCATCAGCACCACTTCCAACCTGCCATCAGCACCACCTCCAACCTGCCATCAGCACCACCTCCAACCTGCCAGCCCCTTCACCTCCCTCTGACAGAGCAGTGAAGCACACAGAGTTGCTGCAGACAGGGAAGGTAGAGGAGAGACTCCCTCATCTCTCCTGCTTCAGGGAAAGCTCTCCATGCAAGATGAGCCCTCAGTAAGCACCTGGACAGCCGCCATGGGGAGAAATCAGCAGCAAAGGAAAAGGCACCCACAGCCACTCTTCTCTCTATCTCTTGTAGCCAAAGCAGCAGCTCCAACAGGAACGGCTCCTATCTGGGATGTCTGGAGCCCAATGTCTCTCCCTTGAGTGTTTCCAGGGCTAAAGCTACCCTAGGCCTGACCTGGCACAGGCCTGGAGGGGGAAAGGCCCAGGAGATGCAATAAAAGCTCTAACATGAGTGAGCTGGAACACCAAAGGCAAATGTAATTCCAGACCCAAAGCAGCTTCCCAGAACCCCAGCTCTGCACTTTCACTTTAAAAATCAAACCTTGGGAGGTCACACCCAGTGTCACAGCTTCGCAAAGCAAGGACCCAAATTCCCCACAGAAAGTCCCACACAGCCAATTAGTGTGTGAAAGGGAAACCACACCACAGCACTGCCCGTGGGCTCCCTCCTGCCAGGCTGTGGGAGCGGCTGTGGGCACTGCGAGCCTCTGCTGGCACCGGCATGGCTACCGGGGTGAGAGCTTTTCCTTTTGGTGTCTTTTCCTCCCATCCCACCTTGAAATAACCGTTGCCTACAACAGGGACTGAGCAGAAGCAGAGCTCAGCTTCCCTTCCCAGTCTGCAAACAGAAGGACTTGCCTGCTTTCGACAGAGAGAGCAGAAAATCCCAAGACATCTCCCAGCGC
Source organism: Colius striatus (assembly GCF_028858725.1). Classification (NCBI taxonomy): domain Eukaryota; kingdom Metazoa; phylum Chordata; class Aves; order Coliiformes; family Coliidae; genus Colius; species Colius striatus. Next base: position 7,106,111 of record NC_084771.1, on the reverse strand, counting down.
AGGGAACGTGCCCCCAGTGCCTGACACATCTCCCGCTGCTGCCGGAGGCTCTGGGGCCGGGGCCTTGCCTGTGCCTGCCAGGTTACAGAGGAGCTGAGTCTGGCTGAGACGCTGCTCTCACCGGCATCAGTGTCACCTCTTGTAACAGGGCATGACCCAAACACACCTGAGGGCTGAGCCCAGACGCCTCCATGCTGAGCACACGCACCTCTGTCCTTCCAGTGCCCAGCAGTGTCCCCGGGGATGCCCCGTGCTCTGCCAGGACTCACTGCCCATGCTGACCTGGAGCAGGACCGGCACGATGAGTTTTCCGCAGCCACGGGCATCCCCCAGCCATGCAGCTTGGCACTCAGCACCAATAAACAGCAGGTATCTGCTTCCAGTCCGGCCAGCTCACAGCACCATCCAGCAAACCAAGCTGCCAACGCAGAGAGGGCACATGGACAGGAACGAGAAGCGCAGCTGGACGCTCTCCCAGATGGGTTTCCATAATTAACTTTCACACAGTAATAGGCCTCACAAGTTTTGGGAACTGCTCCTTGCTGTGCTGCCAACGAGGAATTGTTGAAATGCCTCTCCCGCCTCCGGCCCCAAAACGCCCTGTCAGCTCCCAAGGGCATCACTCCCCTGGGCATGGCACTGCGGGGCCGTGGCGGGTACCGAGGCCCACACCGCCCTGGGCACGTCCCCGACAGCCCTGCATGGCACAGACAAACACGAGGGAAATCTGGGGGTAACAACCATCCCAGAGGTAGCACCGAAACTGCTGGCCAGTGTCTGTGTGGGTGGCAGTACCCGAGCACTGGCCAGTACAAGCTGAGCAAGAAGCCCTCTGCCCATCCATGGGGCAGGGAGACCCGAGCCATGGGCTTTCTGGGTCACCTTGTGCACTCCACTCAACATCACTCTGAGCTCCTCTGCTCCCAGCTGCCCTCCAGCCAGGGCTCTCCCTTCCTTCCCCTGCCCCTGGGCAGCACTCAGGCTGTCCTGCCCTGAGCCACATGCCCAGACAAGGCTGTAGCTCAGCTGGGCAGCAGCTCCTTAGCTAGGACAGCAAAAGGAAGGGCCCTGGGACATCAGGCAAGCTGCTGCTCTATTGTCAAAGAAAAGTTTCCAGGTATGAAAAGAGGCCCTGTCCCAGTGGGTGCCCCTGGCCTGGGACAAGAGGGGGTCTTTTGAAGTGTCTCCCCTCATCTCTGCCTGCTCGTGCTGTGGCTCAGCCCAAGGGCTGCCTGCAGCCACCATTAACAACTGGATCCATCAGCTTTGATTTCCTCTCCTGCAAACCAGCCTAACAGTAGACTCAAGTCTGGTTTATTCTGTCCTAGAGGAAGTGAAAACAGAGCCAGCCCCTGGCAGCTGAAGTGAGTACAACCTTGTGCTTTGCAGTGCTAAGGGCATGGCCAGGAGCACACCCTGGGCAATGCCAGCTCAGCTCCACACTGTGCCCAGCACACAGCAGCTTCTCCTCTTACAGGCTGACACCCGAGGTAGGAGCTGTGGCTGGCCTGCACGGGGAACACCACTGCTTCCTCAAACACCAGCTTCAACAACTGAAATTCACATTTGCAGCCTTTGCTGTCTTTATTACAGATTGCAAGGCAGCACTAAAGTAGCCCCGTGAGCCCCAACCAAATGAGGCCTCGTCATGCCTTTCACACACAAACGTGTGTTACCTACTTTAGAAAGGCCAGAGAATAGCTCTGCTTTCAGCATTCACTCCTCTGCAACCACAAAGCCACACTGTCACCTCCAGAGAAGCCAACATCCCTCTGCAGCAGCAAGGGTCTCTCCCTCTCCTGGGGTGCTATTTAATGCACCAGTGAGTGAGTGACATGTGCTCAGAGCAGAGCACACACCGGCTGCACAGGGGAGCAAGTCGGCATCGCCAGCACCACCGGGACAGTTCTCCTCTGCCAGCCTGCCCCGCTCCCTGCCCGTGCCCACAGGCAGAGGGAGGAGGATGTGGTCAGTCCCTTGGGGCTGGTGGCTGCTCCTCTCTGTAGCTTTAGCTCAGAGGCAGACTTCCGAGACGTTCCCCACAGGGCTGTCCCACAGGGCATCACAGATCCCTGCTCCCCACACTTTTGTAGCCCCTTTGGCCACCTCAGGATGCATCCTCCTGGCCCCCCACAAGTGCTGCGGTAGCTCAGGGGTTAAACATCCCTCATTTGAGTGCTGCAGCTGTACAGCAGATGTCTGCTGGGAACAAGGGGATGGAAAGAGCAGGGATAGGAACAGAAACAAAGGGCCAGGAAGGTGAAGACCCTGATCCATCCTCCTTGCCTCCCCCACCTGCATTCTCGCAGCTGCTCCGAGCCCAGAGGAGCAGCAGGGGCAGGAACAGCCCCAGCGCAGCACAGCCCAGCAGGAACAAGCAATGGGGGAGAAGGAGCCTCCAGCTCCAGCCCTCCCCATACACCACCCTGAGAAGGCCTATCAGGGCCAGAACGACCAACTGCTCACCCAGACCTCAGCTTGGGGTGAAGCTGCTGCCCTCTCTTTGGCGCAGTCAGGTTATCCCTTCCTGGTTTCCAGGCTGGTATCACCCTGCTGAGCTGCCTTGCAGCTCTGCAAATGCACATCTGTGTGCAGGGGACAGGGGGAAGCTGCCCAGCAGGCACTGGCGTGGCTGGAGCCCAGCAGGAACTGCAGGTCACTGCCCTCATCCGAGCCAAGAGCACCAGGACACTGCAGCACAACCCTCAGCAGCTGAAAGGAAAAGATGGCATCCAGCAGTGGACTGGAAAGACAGAGCTTTGCAGGTCTACTCATGTTCCCCCTTCCACACATTCCTGCTCCAAGCCCCCTGTGCCTGCAGCCAGCAAGCAGCTGCTCGGTGCTCTCAGGGACCCCTGCCCAGGGAGAGCCCTGAGTGCACGTTGGCACATGCACACACGTTTCTGCCTGGCAGGGGCCATGGCGGTAGCTGCTCTCACTTCTGCTCCTGCAAATCCAGACGAGAAGCAAGATCAAAACAGCCACTCAGATGCTGAAGAAAACCAAGCTGCCTCGCCCATCCTGTATCCCACCCTTTCTGAAGCTGCAGAGCTGTTTTCCTGCGGATGGTCCCACGGGCCGCAGGCGCTCTGCCTGGCCCCACGGCTCTCCCGCCTCAGGCTCTGGCAGTGCTGTGGCACAGCCTCCACCAGATGCCCCGGGCATGGCCCGGGCGCACACTGCCCCGACAAGGAGCGATGGCATCATGCCATTCTTTACACCAGCAACACCACAAGTACATTTTTCTGCTGTCTGGACAAGCGTTGGAGCAGCGGCAGCAAAGCGATGCACCCGTAGCCACTGAAACCTCCAGCACGCTCCGAGGCTCCAGGCTGGCGAGCTGCATCCCGCTGCTGCTTGCACCATCACACTTACACCACACGCAGTGCCAGGCCCAGCACAAGCCATCACCGAAGGCCCAGGAAGGTCAAGGCAAAGGAAAACAACACCACTTTTGCTAAAAAGCCATAAGCAGGAGCAGCTCTCACATTGGCAGAGAGCGCTCAACCCCGTACACAGTGCCTGCACTGAGCCACGTCTGCAGTGTGTGCAACTTGCTGCAGCTTCTGTCCTGTCAGCTATCCTCAGCTCCCACTTCTACATCTAGGCATTAAAAATAACTACTTGCTTAATACAGAAGGGAATTTCCCTCTACTTTTTATGCAGTTATTTAGAACACACGCCAGTGAGTTACCAGAGGAACCCCAAGGAGCACCGCTCCCCCGCAGTCTTTCTGCAGCCTTTTCCATGTTGTACAGCATTGCAGACCCGTCCAGTTCCACACCAAGGCACGCACAGGCCTCTCTGGCCCTCAGTGGGAGTCCTGCAAGCCCCTGGGAATGGTGAGCCCAGAGCCAGAGCTGTCACAGAACGGCTGCTTGAGCCAACAGCCTGGCATTGGCACAGCCCTGGTGTAGAAATGCATCCTCAGAGCAGGAAATGGGCACTGGTTTCCCAGCAAAGGCACCACGGGTTGCTTTAGGGCTCCTTTCTTCCCTTTTTAAAGGCTACAATAAAAGAATAACCCAGAGTCAAGTACATCCGCAGCTCTGCACAATCATCTGCCTCCCCCTTCTGCCTCGCCAACCCCCTATGGCCATTCTGGCAGCATGGCTCCACATCCCCTGGCTCTGGTCAGGTTCTGAGCGCCAGCAGCTGCCGCATGTGTCGGGCCAGGCTGCGGGAGCCATGTGAGCGACGGCGCTTCTGCACCGGCACCTGCAGATGCTCATCGTGAAACGCCTGAAAATCCCACCCCACGTCAGAAAGGCCTCTGCAGAATTCAGGTTGTTAAGAGCAGGAAGCTCTGCCAACACCAGCCCCCAGCCTGCCAAGGGTACGCGCCAGGTTCCTCCACAGAGCACTGAAGCATCTGCTCCCGGCCAGGGACGTGTCCCACAGTCCTGCCCAAGGCAGCTACAGACCCAGGAGTAACACCAAAACCCAAACCTCAGCTTCAAAAAGCAACCAAGCAACATTTCTCACTGGGACAGGACTTTCCCCTTGCCCACGGGGCTTGTGGCACGGGCTCAGGGAGAAGCCAGAGCCCCTCAGCTGCAGGCGGTGCCCACTGGCACAGCCTGGCAACTCTCACTGTATGGCTGCCAGCAGCAACCCTGCAGCTTGCCCTCTGCAGCCCTGACACCCTCTTCTCCCCACTCCCCCTGCTGCCCCCCTCTCCTCTTGCTTAGAACTGCTTTTAAGTAGCTGAGCGCTGGCATCCTGCGGCACAGCTCGCACCGGCACCGCCACGCTCCCAGCCAACGTCGGGGGTCAGGCCCACCAACAGGCACTTTGGCTGTGGCTCAGGAAACAAGGGCAGGTTGGGAGGAGCTGGCACCGTGCAGCCACCGTGCTCTCACCAGCTTGGCTGGCCCTGTGAGACGTAAGCCCAAACATTACACCGGGCCACATGTGTTATGCCTCCCGCATGTTCAGCAGGGAGCAGAGGGGTCGAAAGAAAAGCCACACACCACGCTGCCGACAGCAGGCCGTGCTGCGTCGCATCCATTTCCCCTCTCATCCCCCGCAGCCGCACCTTCAGCAGCAGTGCCCTGCCCCACGGAGCTCAGGGCTCTCCCCGCAGCCCCTCTCTCCATGGGCAAGTGTCCCTCGGGGCAGAAGCTACGGATCATCTCAAGGAAAAAAGAAAAAAAGGTAAAGGAAAATCTGGTCTGGTTTTCAAGAACAGGGGGAAAAAAAGCTTAAAAACAAAACAAATCATACCTCCTAACCTTTCCCTCACCCAGCTGCATGAAAGCCAAAAAACCCTGACTCAGTGCAAAGGAAAACACCGTTTTCATGAAATCTCTGACAAGAGAGAAGGTCATTTTACAGACTTTCTCATCTTCCCCCAAGAGCGTGTTTGCTGGCTGAAACCTCCTAATACAAACATAAAGCTGGGACACGAGCAGACTCACCATGGCAGAAGCTGTTAATCCGGGCTTTGTGCATTGGAAACCGTGGATTAAATGCAGAAAAATAGATCAGCATGACCACTGGCCTCCCCGGTCCCCAAGGCAGCCACCCAGCACCAGCCACGGCAGGACACTCCTGCCCAAAGACCTTCCTGCAGGCACTCCACGGCACAGCTCCAGGTCTTCCACGCAGGGCGACAGCTCCGAGCTAATAAAACCTGCCCTCAGTGCCCCCGCCTGCCCGGGCACCGTCTCATTTGCCGTTAGAAGCAAACAGGACATCCCCTCAGCAAAGGGCTGAGCTGTTCCGCAGCACGGGGGTGGGAGCAGGAGCGTGAGGGAGTCGCAGCCAGAGCGCACACACACACACAGAGACACACACACAGAGACATGGCTCAGCTGCCTCCAGCCCCCCAAGCCCTGCCGGCTGGCAGGATGGGCTCACTTCCCCCGCAGCACGTCCAGCCCCGGGGGAACACGCAGGTGGCTGGTCCTGGCATGGCCAGCCAGGCATGGGATGCCTGTCCCAGCCATGTGCGCTGCAGCTTCCAATTGCAGCTGGAAAAGTCAAGTACTGAGATGATGCCCAAGTGTGGAACTTCCCCAGGGCCGCATTTTGGTGGCACCAGGAGTGACCGGGAGCACGCGGAACTGCCCCGCACTGAGCCAGGATGGAGGACAGCGATGGTGACCACCAAAACCTCCTTTCCCACTCCATCAGCCACTGACTACTGAGTGCAGGGTTCAGTCAAGGGCCCCTCAAGTCAGGTGTCCGCAAAGGGCAGGAGCTGCTGTGCTGGCAGGCAGGGCAGTGCCTGGAACACAGCCTCTCGCAGGGAATGCCAAAAGCAAAGGCTGATACACCACAAACTTCCCAGTCCCTCAGGATACCAAAGAGTTTTGGAAGCAGATGGTTCAGCGACAAGAACAGCAGCACCTGCTACCCAAGATATCTAGACTAAACTGCCTAATTGTCCACAAATCCATGGTCTGCACTCAGCCCACAGGCATTTCACCCTGCCCTGGGAGCACTCTCTCTCTCCACACAAGCACAAAACTCATCCAGGCTCTGGGGGCTGACCCAAAGCTGAGGGAACCAGCACGGTCCCAGGGACAGGCTCTGGTTGACATGGGATTAGTCTCTGTAACGAACACCCCATTCTCTGCAACAGCACTTCCCTGAGTTGGTGCTTTTGGCAATGAGCAGCTTCCAGAATGAGCTGAGGGATGCCCGCAGCTGAGCAGGACCTGGCAGAGCAGATCCAAGGCCCCAAGCAGGGTGGTAAATTCATGGGTGAGCAGCTGTGGGCAGCGCGGGGCCCAGCTGGCAGTGGCGGGGGAAACGTCTCACCCCAGGCACCAGCCACCATCTGCAAAACCTTCACTGACACAGGAGGAGTCAAAAGCCGCTTCCAAATGTGATCTCACAGCCCAGCGATGCAGGGAAGTACCGGGCCTCAGCGACAGCAGTGCTGCTGCCCTTCAGCTTTAGCACAGGGTGCCTGGGCTGCTGCCCGGCCCTCTCACAGCACAGCCTCCCATCCCACAGAGCTGCTCTGCCCGCAGTCCCTGAACACAGAGGCCTCGATCCTCCTGGGACTGAGAGCACGCACTGCCCTTGAGAAGGGAGTCTTGCTAAAAGCCAGCAGGGGATTTGGCCAAGCAGCAACGAATAATAACCCTGTTTTACAGTGAAAAAGACCTTTCTGTGCACACACAACAGCTGACCAGCAGCAGGGCCCAGCTGACGCCGCAGGTGCAGGCTGGAGATGCAAGCTGGAGGGGGCTCCCCAGGGCTGATGGCAGCCCAGGCTGGCTCCCCAGGGCCCCACGCACCCACCCACGGCAGCACCGGCACCAGGCCCTGGCCAGGGCGGGCTGGGGCTCTGCGGGAAGGCACAGGCAGGCACACGTCCTGCTCGTTTCAACACCCTCCCCCTCGACAAGGGGATTTTGTTCCAATTCTCCTCAGGAACTGCTGTCCCTGGCTGGACCTTCCTGTCATTAACACTACTGTGGCGCCACTGAAGGAAACCAGACCGTAATTTCCAGCTGCAGCAAAAGAGCAGCAGCTGCCTCCTGAGTCTCCAGTCAGCCAAAATCTGTAGGTGGGAGAGAAGAGAGCAGAGAGCATTTGCTGGCTCCAAAGTGATGGGAGAGGCAGCCACGCATCCCTTCATCCAGAGCAAACTGACATGCTGCTCAGGAGAGGAGGCTGAGAGAGCCCTTGAACCTTGTGGGGCACAGGGAAGCTCCCAGTGTCACCATCCCCTTCACCTGTGGGAAAGGGGGAGCTGGCACAGCCCTTCCAAGGGGCTCCCTGTGTGTCCTGGGGGGCTGCTGCCCAGCAAAGCGAGGGAAGGGGAGGATGCCCGGCACAGGGACCTGTGGGCTAGCCTGCCAGCTCACACCTCTCCTTCTCCCATTGCTCCTATCCTGGTCTCTGAAGGCTGGCTGTGGGTGACTGAAGGAGGGAGGACATGTTTACCACACATACCCCAGTAACAAGCAGTTCTAACTCAAACCAGACTCTCCACTAGGTCACATCGAGGGCTTCAACACCAGGTTCTTTCTTTCTTGCCCTGTTTCTGACTCCTGGTGGGTCTCTCATCCCCTGTCATGGGATACAGCACTGCAAAACATCCCACCAGCCCCTCAGCTTGCTTCCTCCACCCTGGTAGGTAAGAAAAAAGAGGCCAGTGCTAGAGGTAGGACACCAGCCCGAGGACCACTGTGGTGGCTTCTGCCTCCTCCCTAGTTCTCATCCAAAGCCAGGGCCCTCCCAGACCACGCTGTCCCAGACAGGTTGCAGCAGCAACGGAAGCACCACTAACGAGCCCCTAATCGCCACAAAAAGGAGGTGGCCAGAGCAAATCCTTAGGACAAGGGTGGAACCAGACAGCACGGAGCTCATCCGAGTCAAACGGAAGCCCAAAACCCTTCCTCTCTTTTTTCCCCCCTTTCTCCCCACTGGAAGGAGACGGGGTTGGGGCTGGAGTCAAAGCTCAAGGCTTCATTCTCTTTATGAAGCTAACAGGAGCTGCTGGAGGGAGTGGGCCAACAGACCTTTAGAGAAGCAGCTTGGAAGGATGTCACAGTTCTGCAAAGAAACAAAGGAACATTTCAAAAACCAGAGAAGTCTCCTTGCCAGGAATGTGGGGAATGTCAGGGAATATTACAAAACAGGATGGAAAAGCTGGCCTCAAGTGATGTTATAGGCTCATATGCTGAGATGCTGAATCCTGACGGAACATGAACCACGGGAATGGCAGACTCGGTTTACTGGGCTTGGTCCCCCACCAGAGAAGCCATGTCTTCCAGCCACCCCTGTGCTACTGTCCACAAACAGGCCTGCCCACGACCCAGACAGTGTAAGTGGAGCCTTTCATGGTGTGTTCTGAGGAGCTGAAGCAAGCAAAGCCTCATAGAACTCAGCCAAAGAGCCTGTTCATGTTACAGCAGGGAGAGGATCTTAGGATGCACTGAGGGAACCAGACTGGTCTGTAGCCGAAGGACAGTCCTGAAGCCCAGACCTTTGCTGTGAGCAACAGGAAATGCTTCTCAGAGGTGGTTAAAACTACTCTCTTTTTCAGTTTTATCAATTAACCAAGTACTTCCCGGCCTTCCAAGCGATTTACAGGCACATGAGCTCACGCCCCCTCAACACAGCTATTCCAGCTAAAGGGAAGTTATGACAGTGAACACATCGGAGTCAGTGCTGTGGCTGCAGACAGCAAGGTCAGCAGCAGAGGAAAACCTCCCCAGGGTCAGGCCAGGGAGAAACCGAGGGGCTGGAAGACAGCAGGAAGCTCCGACTCAACACGCCAATCGTTTGCAGCAGCACTGAAAAGCAGAGGCCAGTTACTGGCAAAGCAGTACCTTTTGGCATGAACAGGCAGGTTTTTTTCCAGCTTCCCTTCCATGTAAAAGCCCTGTGTAAGTAAAACGTTTGTCACAGCAGACTTGATCGGGGGGCTTCTTGCCTGGCCGAGTACTGCCCCAATAGCACAATGGTCTCACTGGTGCTTGCAGTCAAGACACAGAGAGGAGGGGTCTGGGGTCTGCTGCTAACAGGAGATCAGTTCCCCTCCTGCTAATGGGCTTAGTGCAGGGCTGGTGATGGCTCCAGCCCATGTCTGGTGTGTTCTAGGGGTTACAGCAGGAAAACTTTGTCCTAAAGGCAGTGATATTGGAATATCCACCTGCAATCAAATACAGAGGAAGCTCTCCAACACAACCTTTCAGGACAGGAGGAGCAGAGCAAAGGCTGTCACAGTGCTTGCTTGGGCCTCCCTGGGTAGCAGGAGACCAGCCAGGGAGACCCCCTTTGCACAGAGGTATCTGACACGTGTAAACTTCCCCTGCAGTCACCTTTGCACCCTTCAGAACGCTTTACAACGTTCAGCCCTTCTCATGCAAGCGTTACTTCTCAGTCTCACTTGCGTGTGGCAGATCTCCAGTTGATGTTTCTGAGGAAACCTTTGCCTCAGAGAACTTCTACCTCAGAACTGCAGGCTAACACCATCTGTGGTAAATCAGTCAGCTCACGTCCTTCTGAAACTCACCCGTGTCTGTTCTTGTGAGTCGCTGATTTTTGACTCGCACTCTCATGTTTCCTGAGAGGGACTCAGACACTCAATTAACGCTCAGCTTCTGCAAGAGGTTAGCAAAATGGAGTGCTGAGCTGCCCTGAACCGGCAGATTGTGACAGTCCCTGTTCCCTGCCCTTTGCCAAGGGCTGGCCCCGCGTGCCAGCAGCCCTGGCCAACCTCAGCACCCTGAGGGGCAGCAGCGCCAGTCCCCCAGTCACCACGGCCGCTGGCCCCGTCTGAGACAGCCTGCAGCTCGCTTTCATCCCAGCAAACCCAAGTCCCAGTGTGATTCTGTGAGGCAGTCCTGCTGTGCTGTTGAGCTGCAGGCAGCCAGCCAGGCACAGCCTCACAGCCTGTGCAGGGCGAGAGCCACCCGCCACCGCTGGCCCCGCGGCTCCTGCTCCTCACAAAGCCAGCTGCTGGAATTGGTGCTTGGTCTCTCGCTTTCTGACACAGCTTTGGCTGATAAGTTATGCCATCAGGAAGGTCGAGCCATGCTTGCCACGCTCATTTTCCCTTCTGTACCCTCTTTTCCAAGCCTCCCCTCCAGACAAGGAGCCATTACTGGATAAACTACTGGTGCCCACAGGGTGGGCCAAAGAGATAAGCAGGCAGTGAGCAGGAGGCACTGGCAGCAAGCAGGACATGCCCAGGGCACTGACCAGGCAGGGCAGCGGCCACAGCAGCCACCAGCTCACTGGGCACCTGCAGCTCCTCCAGTCTCTGCTGGAGATGGGCAAAAGGGGATTAGCAACAGCAAACGGGGAGAGCAGTGCCACAGGCAGCAGCACATCACTCAGTGGGCTTGGGAGCCTGGCCAGGGAACACGAGGGCCTCAATAACCCACACACCACGGACTTACACAGCACCAGGTTATATTTACCCGTCCTATCTCCCTGCTGCCAGGAGCCACTTACGAGCACAGCTCCTGTTTGAGGAGTGGCACGTACCACCCATGAGCATGCAGCTTCCCCAGGTGAGCAGTCAGGCAGGCCAGTGCAGCCAGAGAGAAGCCCCAGGCCACCTGAGATCCCTGTGTTCATTTGCAGTGAGAAGATGGGGATCTTGGAGGTTTTGGGTCCCATGAGGCAGTACCCCACCCCAAGCCCAAGCCAGGCACTCAGGGAGGGCTGACCCTGTCAAGACAGATGTTAATTCACCATGTTTTCCTCCTCTCTACGGAGACAAAAGATAAAATGCCAATGAACTTTATAAAAAACTAATATCTGAGACTTCTAACTTCATCCTCCTCTGCCCTCTCTGATGGCTGCAGAGAGACACAGGCTCCCTTCCCAGGACTCTGCCTGCAGGACCTCAATCCAGTACCTCAAAATGAGAGGTGCCAGCCAAAGCACGGCTCTGGCAGAGGAGGGCAGAAAGGACAGGGGCAGAGGCTGCCATCGCAGAGCAAAGGGCTCGCTGAGAGTTTGCATGTGGCTGAGAAGGGGGCAGGAAGGAAAAACGTCAAACCACAGAGCTCTGCCAAGTGCCTGGCGCTGCTTCCGGCAGCAGTTTTGCAGAGCTTAATTAATGAGCAAACATCTGCAGCTTCACATCCCGTAAGGAACGTTCACAAAAACACACTCTGCTCATGCAAAAACCCCATGCATACTTAATTGTTACAGATCGGCGCTGGTGGAGCAGGTGGGGAAACTGTGGAGCAGGAGAGGGGCCATCACAGCACAAGCTGCAAGGGCAGTGGGACCCCCGCACAGCTCCCTGTGCTGGAAGGAGCACTCCAGGGCACAGGCAGCTCCTCTGAAGACAGGGCTTTACTGATGCAGAAAGTGAACCCAACAAAGATTCACCTTCAGTCAAGTCCCAGTCTTCCTCCACCTCCCTGCTGCCCAGAATCCTTCAGCCACTCGCAGCCTGCCCAAGCTACAGGTTGCCTAACATTTACTTGCAAGTCCAAGGTCAAGGCCAACAGCATCTGTGTGCCCAGAGAATGGAGCACAGGGCACAGAAGCTTTGGCTCACCAGCAAGCTCCAACATTCCTCTCTCTTGACCACTTCTTCCATACCACACTACACATCCTGCTGATACCTTGGGGACCTCTCCCAGTGTCTGGGGACTGATCAGGAAGGATAGGTCAGGGAATTACATGGGCATCTCACCCATCTCTTCAAATCTACATGCCAGAGCAAGAGTGTGCCTTCCACCAGACACACACACATCCCCATCCAGCCCTCCAGTTGCTGGGGCACATCCCCACCCCAGGAACCACCCCATTTCACTGCAGCGTCACTCACACTGCGGAGGCAGGGGGAGAGCAGGGGAAGAGCAGAGGATCACACAGATCAGGATCCACTCCTACCCGTGGCCAGAAGCAGACAGCCAGGAAGGAGCTCCAAACCAAGGCCTGTAGCTCTTCTTCCCCAAAAGCCATCCTGGGGCTCTGTGGGATGGTGCTGCTGGGGCCCTGGCAGCCCGTGGAGGAACCGACAGTCTGCAGAGACCCCTCAGTCACCCACTCACAGCCAGGGAGCCTAAACCAGGGAGGATGCAGGGACATGTGCCCCTCTCACAGCAGCTGTCCTTGCTCTGGGGACCACATCTCACAGCTTCTCTAAAAGGCAGACCTGAAAGCATCCTTTAGAGAATTCACAAAGCCAACAGTGCAGGTTTGTTTCCATAACGCGAGGGCACCAAACACCATGGCCGGCCCAGCAGCGGGGAGGGGGCAACGCTGCACCCCCAGTAGCCACATCAGTGCTGCAAAGTGGGATTTCCAGCTTTTCACCATCAAAACACAGACCCCACCCACCCCCCATGGTCGCAGGCGGCAGTGGGCAGGAAGGCCAGCCGCCTCTTCCACTCATGCACATGTTTGTTGTATCTGGAGCAGCTGTTCAAGGAGCACAGCCCCATTTCCTTCAGAAACATCTCCTGTTTAACCAGTCCATGACAAATCAATGCACACTTGTTTTGCTTTCTGTATCGAACGCTCATAAGCTATCAGCCAGCTGGCATTGCTCCAGCTACCCAGCAGAGGCGGGTTTGGTGTCTCTTTGTAGCTGCGTGGCTACAAACCTGAGGACTGTGGGCAGGTTTTACAGCCAGAGAAGCTCTACAGAGGCAAAACCCAAGAGGAAAGGAGGGCAGGGCACAGACACAGCCAATACCAAATGCCCCTGACCCTGATGCAGGGAAGGTTTTGACTGCCCCGGCTGAGGCAGTTCTGCTGGCTGAGCAAACGCTCCTCCTCCTGCTCCTTCAGGGCCAGCACATCTGCCCGAGGGCTCAGTGGCTGCCCAGCAACACAGGCCCCGCTCTCCCATTCCCAGTGACGACAAAACTACTTGAAAGAAAATCAGTTCAGGTCATCCCAACGCTTCCCACGTCCCGTTGGGCAGAAACAGCCCCGGCAGCGTGGGGAATAGCCGTGGCCACCAGCGTGAGCCCTGCCTGAGCTGCCTCGCCAGCACCGTCCCTTGCAGCGCCCGCCGGCAGGCACCCAGGGGCATCTCCCAACCCCCTACAGGGCCCAGGGCAGAGTTCAAAACTATGCAGCTCCTTTTGTGCTGGGAATGATCCTCATCACAGTGACCTGCACCATCTCGATTTATTCACCCACTCTTCCCAGGCTTTTTCCTCTTTTGCAATCTGGATGCCAACCATCAGGCCAGTGGCTGCCGTGGTCCATGGCCCAGCACAGGACGATGCCAGTCTGCAGCCCAAAGCTGTCAGAGTGGTGATGGTCCCAGCACTGTGCTTTCTAACTGCTCTCTGGGCCGTGGTTCATCTCCCCTTCAACTGTGGGCACCCGAGCACGGGCTGAATCCTGTTCCAACGTGCGGGAGCCCACCAGCAACTGTCAGCAAGGCAGATCTTTGGAGCACACACCTGAGGTGTGAAACAACAACCACAAATTGGCCTCCCCAGGCAGAGTCTTGTTGGAAGAGCAGGCATATATTGGAAACCCTGGGCAGCCCTGGCTGGAGCAGTGGCCACCCAGACCAGTCCCCCAGCAGCAGCCTGGCAGTGGGCACCTGTGCAAAAGGGCAGCACCCAATGAGCCTCCCAAATGCTCTCAGAGGCTGTCTACACAATACCAGTGCTCCCAGCTCACTCTTCCCACCCCACCTCACAGCCAGCAGCGTTTGGTGGCTGGGACCACCACGCCTCAGGTTGCCAGAGCTGGGGGATGCTGCCAGTGGCCCCAGCAGAGACGGGGCCAGGAGCCAACCCGAAACAATGAGAACCATTTACAGAGCAGGAAGCTGCATCTGCTGGATGAAACGCTATCTTCAAACAAGACGTGTTTGGATAACTCCAGTTTCATAACTCGCCTCTTCCGATCTTAGGAAATCACAGTAATAAAAAGAAAACAACACGGGAGAGAAGAAACTTGGCATGGGGAACAATGGGAGCCCGGGGCAGCGGGGCTCCGGCTGCAGGCACAGGGACCCTGCACAGGGATCCAGCTCTGATCAAACATCAGTGGGAAAACAGTTCAGTCTGCACCACAGACACCCAGAGCACAGCACATGTTGATGGTCTCACACATTACCACACCTGCTGGGTCGGTTTTGCTTTCAATGGAAATCAAAGCCATCTTGGGGGAGGGAATAGAGTCAGATAGAGGTCAAACTTTGGGGTCCAACAGCACTTATCTTCATCATCTTAAAGGTAAGGGAAGGAAAATGGCCTTCAAGGGTGGAAGGGGATGACAGGTCAGCTTTTCTTGGCATTGACCGCTTCTGGGACCCAGACAGACAGCAGTGCTCAGCGTGGTGTTAGCAGTGCTCAGTCAGATGAAGACAAACCCGTCTGCCCCGTAAATTCCAAATGCTAATCTACAGACACTAGGAAAGGACTTGATGGTGTCTTAGCAGGTCACTACTTGGCAAGGAGAGGGAAGAGAAACACAAGAGCTCCTCAGCTCCAAGCCCAAGGCAGCTGCTCTCTGGCCCAGCACAACAGGAATCCCCAGCAGAGCTGCTACCCACACAGCGGGGCTGACGCCAGCCCTCACCCCAGACCACGAGCCCTCACCCCAGATCACGAGCCCTCACCCCAGATCACGTGCAGCCAGCAGCAGCTGCATTTCCCAGAGCACAGCTCCTCCCTGCTGGGGCTTCCTGCAGACAAGGAATGAGCAGCCCTCACCCTCCATCAGCCACAAGCAGAGGGCAGCGACCAGCCCAGAATGGGAAGGTTGTCCCATGGTTCTGTGGCTGGCATGGTGTGGTGTGGTGTGGCACGGCATGGCAGGGCACAGCAAGGCAGAGCAGTGCCACAAGAGCAGCCTGAAGCAGGAAACTGCCCAGTAACTCTGTTTGCAGAGGAACCCAGGGCACTCGTTGGGCCCCCAGCTCTGTGCAGGCCCCTGCGCTGGGCATCAGCCCCCATTTCTAACACGTGCCAAGGGGGCAACGACCCATGAGAAGGCAGGGGGAGGGGGGGTTGTGGAGACAGAGCTTGGTAATGGGATTTTGTTCCTATTTTAAAGGTGAAGCAGGGCTGGCCGTGCCCTGCAACTTCACACTGTCCTGTTGGCTCTGAGCTCCCAGTGCAAATGGCTGCTTTGGGCCCCGATCCCCTGCCACTGCCCTGTCCCACGGCCACTGCACTGCCCCTGCCAGCTCCAACAACTTAGGAGAAGGAGCCAGAAGTGAGATCACTGGGCTGTGGCCACGGGACCCCTCCCCAGCACCCACCTCCTCTCCCCACCCTCCCCAGTCCAAATATAAACTTGCTTACAGGAAATGCCTTAAAGAAAAGGCACCTCCCTGAGTCCCGGAGAATGCCCAGAAAATAAACCAACTCTCAACTCGAAGGAAATAGCTTTTTTTTCAAAAAAAAAACACCTCCCCCTGCAAGGCAGCTTTAACCCTTTCATTCCCTGCTGCAAATGCTGCCACTCGTCTACCTCAAGGGACTTCAAGGTGTCTGTGCTCTGGACCAGCGATGCCGGAGAAGCCTCATGCCAGAGGTCCCCATGTTCCTCCAGCATCATCAAGCCTTGAGCAAAAATGGTCCAAAACTCCATAATCCAAATGCAAACTCTCTTTCTGACAAGGAGAGTGCCTGGTCCTTAAAGCAGACTCACTGGGACCCGCTCTGGATCTTGCACAAGCGCCGGCCCCGTTCCCAGCACCGCTGGGCAGATGAGGAGCTCACATGGTTGCTGGTGTTCCCAGGGCCCCATTGCCCCATGCAGCAGGGGGCTGGGGCTGCACCTGCACCTCCCCAGCCCAGCCCTGTTCCACCAGCCCTCCCACAGGACACGCTTGCCCAGGTTGCCCATGGGGCTCCCTGCGAGGGCCCAGCAAAGCCACTGACAGAGCCTCAGCAGGTACAAACGCTGCTCTCACATCAACAGCCTGGCCTAGCACACAGGAAAGGAAAGAGAGAAGAAACCCAGGGAGGCAGGACAGGGAGAGACAGCTGCCTCTGAACAGTCAAGGTGGCTCCAGAGCAAACAGCCCAGCACAGGGAGTACAGAGCTCACCCCCCAGCCCCCCTGGGGACCCAGGGCAGCAGACAGACCATCTGGCACCCCAGGAGAGCCCTTGGCCAACACTGGCACCGAGGCACAGGCACTGCCATGGGCACGGGTACTGCTGGAGAGGAACGGTGATGGATTGGGAGCAGTAAACCAAAGGACAGGATTCGGGAGCATTGCCCAGGCATTCACAGCTCACAACCTACACAGAAGGCAATTCGGCTATTGGTCTTCTACAGAGGAGGAAGCTGAGGCAAAGTCGAGCCAGAAGCTCAGCCAAGAGCATGGCCCAGCTCCCTGCATTCCCTAAAGCACTTCCCTTGTCCCCAGACTGCAGCTCCTCCCTAAACGTGCCCCTTAAAAAATGTATACTCAGGGCTTTAAGTCTCAGATGCACAGAGTGGCTTGATACAATTCAGCTGCTGCTGCAAAATGCCTAAAATACTTGTTGCTTTTTGTTTTTCTGAACAGCAGCAGCACTGGCAAATTCATGCTGCAGAGGTGTGTGCAGGACCTGGGCGTGGGAAAGGGAAGCAGCGGGGTCAGCTTCCACTTGGCTGCAAAGCAAATGTCTGTCCGGAGCACAAGTCAAAGGTTCAGCAGAAGATGCTGCCTGCCAAGTGAGAAGAGAGGCCACTTCTGCTCAGGCAGGGATCTTTTGCCTCACAGATGGAGGTACCCAGTGTGAGCAGCCCTGATCCCTAAGGGCAGACAGCTTCAGGAGCTGGCAGTCACCCTGGAGAGCTCTCTAGGGGAGAGACACTTCTGCAACAGCCAAGCAGAGTGCAAGAGAGCAGGGTTGTCCTGGCTCAGCTGAGACAAGCTGTGCAAGGACACCCAGTGATGGAGTATGCATTCTGTACATAAAGCCTCTGGAGACACCCACATGGAAGGTGTTGAGGAAGAACAAGTCAGGCAGCAGAGGTCCTGTGGCCACAGGCAGTGTGCAGGAGGGAGGTCTCCAGCCGCTGCAGCCTGACCCATGTGAAGCACAGAGGTGTGTGCTGGGACCTGGGGCCAGGTGAACTGGGGCAGCCCTGAGCACTCCCAGCCCTGCCCCGGGCACCCCACGGCCATCCATGGGCACCATGCTGCACTCGCTCCTCTGCCATGAGACAGACAGGGAGGAAACACCACGATGTCCTACAGCAAATCACACGGGCAAATCATCTATGTGGACTTCAGCTTAGCCTCCATCTGCTTGTCACATGGCCAGCCCCGTTACAGGAGGGTCACACACAGCACTCATCTGTCCTCCTGGCAGGATGAGGCCTCGGGAAGCCAAACTGCAAAGGCACAGGTCCCTCTGCGGTGGCTCCCAGGCAGCTGCCAGCTGCCCCGCGGGCAGAGACTGAGGCACCACGGAAACCACCAACCGTCCCACAAGAAACATTCTCTGCTCCAAAGCAGCAGCAAAACAACGAGGAGCACTTGCAAGTGAAGATAAAGAGATGTGGAGATGGGCACAAGGCTGGTGAATGAAAGAAAGGAGAGGCTGAACTGCTGCCAGGACACGTCAGCTCTGCCATGCCGTCAGCCCAACGCTCAGGCTGCCCTCGGAGTGCTCCTGGGGCTGGGGGAACGGAGGCAGCCGAGGGCACTTAAGTCCTTCAAATCCTTTTTTAAAAAGCCTGTTGTTTTTAGCTGGAGGACAACCATTGCTCCTTACATTGCAGCACCACAGCTCCCAGGGCTTCACCCCAGCAGAAATCCTGCAGCCCTGGGCAGCCAGGCTGGTGTGTGCCACGGCCAGGAGGCTCTGCTGAGCCCTCGCCAGGGAACAGCCTCCCTGGAGCTCTGCTCAGGAGGCCGTGCAGCAGCCCTGAGGCAGGTCTCTGCCTGGGAAAGTGAAGCCGAAACACCAGCCCTGGCTGCCCAGACGTACGGCTCTTGCCCAATGACATTGATGAAACAAGGTCAAGTGTGCTTGGACTCACTGCTGAGCGTCACCATCCCACAGCCTCATGACACCTCTGTCACTGCCCGTGGCCTTGCCAGTTTCTCCGGGAGTAGCAGAAGGAACTGACCCCCATCCAGCCCTCACCAGCCCCCCTGAGCAAGGCTCACCTGCAGCCCTAGAGACTTCTCCACCTCCCTCCCCAGCCTAACTCAGCCTTTAGCCCAGAGCTTGCAGCCAAGCCTCATCCTCTTCAATCTTTTTCTGGTTTTCCTTCCTTTTTCCTTTAAATACTTGCTTTCTGGTGCTCTCTGCCCACACTTCCTTCCCCAGCCCCCAGCTGAGCTGCTGCCTGTCAGCCACCCACCCTGCAGACACAGGCTTCTGGTGGGAAGACAGGAGGAAGGGGGACAAGCCCCAGAGCCCCTCTGCTTTACCCCTGCACAGCTTGCAGTCATGTGGGAGGCTCACAGCTTGGGGCCAGATCCCTCCAGGCCTGAAGAGTTGCTGCCCTGGCTCCACAAATATCTGGTCCCAGGCAGCTGCCTGCCACGGGGCCGCCACTTCCACCTCCTCTCCCCAAAACACTCATCAGCACAGCAGTGAGACCCAGCATGGGCTGTGGCAGAAGCCACTTATTGCTGTTCCCAGAAGGAATGGGAGAGAGCGTGACTCCTTGAGCAGCCCCAGACAAAAGGGCTTTGAGAGGCTGAACTTGTGCCCTTGACAGCAGCAAAAATATTCTAGTAAAATTCATGGTGGAGAGGAAAGAGAGATCAGAAACCCCATCATGTACCTTTGCAAATGACTGGCCCTTGAGCAGTGATGGCCTGCAGGGCCACTCCTCTCCCCCTGCCACCCACAAGCAGTGCTGAGTCCTTCAACAGTGGCGCTGGTCCCTGCTGCTGCAGTGAGCTGTGAGCAGGGGCATCCCTGGCTGCTGCCAGCAGGCATGGTGAGCCCAGCAGGCACAGGCTTTCTGCAGGCCTTGCGTGCACATGTTGCACTCAGATGCTTTTCCCTCCCAGATAAAGGGCAGGAAATCCCCCGGCACACCCGGCCCCAGCGCTGTGCTGGGCCCCTTGGGTTCAGCAGTGTGCTGTCCCAGGAGGAGCCGCCCAGCTCCTGCTCCCAATTAAGCAACAAGAGGCCCAGGCCCTGGCCGCAGGGTCCATGGAAATCCAGATGTTCGCCCCATGCCTGTGCTGCCTTCCTGGGAGTCCCCCTGGGCACCCCAGCAGCCTGGGCACCTCAGCAGCCTGGGCACCTCAGCAGCCTGGGCACCTCAGCAGCCTGGGCACTCCTGCCACATTGGACAGACAGGGGAAAAAAATGGCAGAGCAGGAGTAGACCCCACAGAAGGCTTGTCCCTCCTGCAGCACCCCAGGCTGTGACACTGCATCGCTCCCCCTGCATCCTCCCCAGGCTGGCAGCCTGGCAGGGGCAGAGCCAGTGCTGGACCAGGCTGAGTCAGGACCCCCACTCAGCCACCTCCCTTCTCACCCCACACACAGGTCATGGATGGGTGTAACATCAGCCTGGAGTCCCAGTGACAGCTCCCACTGCTGTCCCTGCACTGAGCACAACAGTCACAGTCACAGTAGTGAGCGTTTGCCCACTGGCTGAGCTCCCAAACCCCACATAACCTCCAGACCCAGCTCAAGGAGACTCTGCCAAGGAACCACCTGCACCTTGGCATCTCATGTACGTGAGATATGACACCAGATCCCAGTCTGGCCCTACCTGGTCAGCAGGTTTTGGTAGCCACAAGCTGCCTGTGACCAACAGCAGCAACCTGTGACACAGAGCAGGGCATTTCATGGGACCTGTGAGTGGGACACTGGGGAAGGCACAGAAGGGGACGGCTGAGCTGGGCCATGGGACAGCACAAGGAACTGGAGCTGGACACGTGCCTCTGTGAAGCGGGAGACAAAAGGCCGAGACTCCCAGAGGCCCGAAGCTGCTGCGCTTGGTGCTGCCCATTCGTGGCACCAGCCGTTAACGTTTGCTCTGCCTGTAACTGGCACCGGGTGACGGGTGTGCTGTTCTGATAAGGGATCCCTCAACCGCCTTGGCAAACCGCCGCGCGCTGGGTGCCCACGTGGCACGGGCACCCTGTCGATCATTAACTGAGTGGCACAGGAAGAGCAGAGGGCTGGCGAGACACCCGCTGCGCTGCCACAGCCGAGCGACCAGAGCCGGGGGCTGCACGGCCCAGGGCCGGGGGACTGCGGGCAGCGCGTTCCATGAGCGTGGGGTCGGCATCCAGGGCCAGCCGCGGGCAGGGGGGCTCCACAGCACTGACAATGCTGCTTGCAGGACCCTGCGAGGGCTCTGCCACGCTCATCAGAGAGCAAACAGACAGCGAGAAGCCACAAGCCATCGCTCCCCGCGCCTAAAAATGAACTTGCTCAGGACGCAGGAAAAGGCTCTGTCTCTTTAAAGGCCGGCAGCCAGCCCCAGCGGCCGCACAAGTTAATGTAACCACGCAGAGGTGACTTTCAGCAAGTCTCACACAACAAGGGTTATTGCGGCTCAATCATTAACCCGCCGGAGACCCCCGGCCTTGCTGGAATGCGGCCGCGCTGCGCTGCCGGTGCCCTGCGGAGCAGGGAGCTCGGCACAAAGGTGAGTGCCCGGCTCCTCCACCATGGCTCCGGCTGCTTCCCAAGCTGCCTTTCTTACAGCGCTAAATGCAACCAGACCCCTCCCTCACGCTCCGTGCAGATGAAGGAAAGCTGAAGAAGACCCACTTCCATGCAGCAGCCGCCACTCGTGCCTCAGCTCCGGTCCCAGCTGTCCCTGGGCAGTGCTGGCAGTGCCCACGGTTCAGGTGCTGCTTCTCCAGGTGCTGCTGCTGCAGCAGCATCATCACAGCATGAGACAGGAGGCCTCAGTGGCACCTCGGCCTCTGCAGCCCACAGTCTGCCCCTGAAAGCCTTTCACACCCACAAAACCAACTAGGCTTTCCTCCCCGGGCTCCAGCAACACGTTTCACCAAATGGGGTGGGCAGAGGGATGGAGCAACATCTCCGTTCTCAGGATGGAAGGAGATACCCATGGTCCCAGAGGCACCCTGGGCTGACAAGCCCCGGAGCAGGGCTGAGGTCCCGCTGCCCCGCAGGACCCTCTCCAGCTGCCCACACAGCCAAGGCCACCCAGCTGTGCCAGGAGGCATTTCCTGCCCCCAAGCCTCACTGCCACAGTTGCCTGTATTAGGAGGATTAAACTCCCACATACATCTGAATGCAAATGCCCTCCGAAAGCACTCCAAGTGCAAATGCAGCTCTGCAAATCCCTGCAATGAGCAAACTGTCTCAGGCTCTTTAAGGAACAAACAGCCAAGAAAGGAGATTCAGTTCTCCTCTCTCCTGGGGGTGATTTACCCTATTCCTTGGGATGGTGCAGCTGGGGCAGCACTTGCTTTCCAGCACCTCCCCTCCTGCTTCCCCACCCTGGGCACCCCCCGCAGTGCCCGCAGGCTTGGTGCTGATCCACTTGTCAGGTCGGCTTGTTCCACCACTGCAAAGTCATGAAGCAACCTCTGCTACACCCTCAGGGAAAGGGCAACCTTTCTTTGCCCTACTCCACTTCCATTGACTTTGAGAACCCTCGAGTCTTTTTGAAACCAGTACAAAAGCCAAGGGGAAGTGCTGAAGTCCCCTTAGGCACAACCATATTTTCTTCTCTTGCGAAACCGAATCGCTGGCAGCCTGTCCCACACATACACTCATATGTGGACATCTGAGACAATGCAGACAAAGAATGCTGAGCAGAAGCACGACTGGATTTATTATTTGGTCTGTTATTGGAAAAGTATTTCTCCAAGGAAGCACTTCCTCAGAAGCAAGGTCTGAAACCTGCTCTGTGACGGGACTCAGTGGTTTGTCACATAAGGAAATCACTGACGAGCTTTTGGCGTAAGGATGAGAGCTAATTTTGTCCCTCCAGGAACAGGGAGAGGCTGAGGGAGTTTGAGCTGAGCCCTGTCCCCTGCCCAGCTCATGGTGAGGACCAGGCCCCCTGGCAGCCACATGCCAAGGGCAGCGAGGGGCTGCAGTGCCTGCTCCAGCAGCGCTGCCTCCTGCCTTAACCCCCCTGCAGCTAAAATGCATATGGAAAAAAAGCCCATCCATTGATAACAATGCGAGTATGCCCATGGAAAAGAACGCAGACTTCTGCCAACAACATCACGGTATGTGCTCTGACATCCTGCAACTGCACGAGGGTCTTTCAAAGAAGAGGCTCCCCTGCCCTGTGCACCAAGGAGCCGTTCCGAAACACAAATCACAAAGGCAAACGCACAAAGAGCTGGTGTTTAAGTCAGCCGGGATCAAACAGCCCCTGAAAGAAACGCCTCTCACCTTGGCAGCGCGCTCTGACAGATCAGTGCGAGGGCACAACGTGACACACTGTGCACACACGGCAAACCCATTCATTTCCATCAAAGACAAAGATCTTCAAAAGCGACCAGCGCCTGGAAACACGTGCCCACGGCGCCGAGAATGCGGAGTGCAGCCCCCCCGCCCCCGCGCAAAGGGCCCGATCCGAAGCCTCCCGACGTCAGCGCAGTTTTCCCACGAACTCACTGACTCGATCGAACGGCAAACCTGCGCTTTTCCAGCGCCGCTTAATTGTCAGTAATCACAGCTCAAGGAGGGGCCAGGAGCCCTGGGAAAACCTGTGCGGCCCGAACCCCGCAGGCGGCCCGTCCGCATCCCTGCCGGCAGCGCGGGGGTCGCCCAGGAGCCCGGCAGCCCCGCACGCCGTCCGCCGCAACGGCATGGGAATGGCTTCTGCCCCCCGCGCTGCTGTGACTCAGCCGGGAGTGACGGGATCCGGTCACAGCCCCACCATGTCGGGAAACGCGCATCAGCCCCGAGCTTCTCCTCCTCCTCCTCCTCCTCCTCCCCGGCAGCAGCCACAGCCACGGCCATCTCACCGCGGCACCGCGTCCGTGCGCCCGCAGAGACCCGGTGCGAGCAGCCGGTACCGCCCGACGGCCCCGGCCCGCGGCGGCAGCGGCTCCGCCAGGAGCGGGCCCGGGGGTGCCGCACGCCCCTGCCCCCGTCCGCGCCCCCTCCCCAACAGAAACACAGCTGCTGTCCGTACGCCACACACCCGCCCTCCCGCGAAACCGCGCGTTACCTTTGGCTGTGCCGTGCCCTGGGGCCGGGGGCGAACGGCCGAGTCTGGGCGAGCGGAGGAGGGGGGATGTGGGGGATTGGGGGGAATCGGGGAGGGGGGAGAGTGGCGGTGCCGCCGCTGCGGCCGTTGTCGGTTTGAGCGCGGCAGGTGCGGGGCTGCAGCGCCAAGCCCCGCCCGCCCCCGCAACCCGCCCCCCGGGGCGGCCCGGCCCGGCAGCTCCCACCCGCCGCCCCCGGGCAAGGGGCTGCCACCGCACCTGCGGGACCCGGCCCCATCCCGCCCCGGCCGTGCTCCGCCCCGCACAGCCGCCTCCCTCCCTCCCGCCGCTTCCACACCGGCAGCTGCAGCTTGGCTGCGGGCACGCTGGACCCAGGGCTGGTTGCCACAGGACCAGGACCCCGAACAGCTGCGACCTTCCCGCCGGGCTCAGCACCCGGCGGGGGAAAAGGGGGGTCCCTCGGAGAGTTTCCACCCTAAAGCCGAGCCCCAGGACGGTTTCTGTACGGAACCTCAGCTGGCCATCAAACCGAGCCGGTGGCAGGAGCAGAGCTGCGAGACACAGAGAGGCTGCGAGACATGGAGAGGCTGCTCCCGCGGGACTCCTTTCCCAAAAATCTCCCTCACGCTGCAGGGGATTTTCTTGCTCGGTAGTTACTGCTTCAACAGCATCCAGGGAGCAAGACCCTCCACACAGCACACACCCTTCTCACGACCCGATTGCTGGGTCCCAGACCTGTGTCATGGGTAATGTGACTAGCTGCAGACTATTTGCAAGAGAGGGGAGAATAAAACAGGGGAGAGGGTCAGGAACAGAGGGTCTTAGAGCTAAAAACAGTGCTTCAGGTGGAGAGCAAAACGGCTGGAGGTCAGGAAGCACCAGCCTGAGCATGGGAGAAGCGTGGAGGCAGAGCATGAGAGGGAACAGAAGAACACTGGGCAAAAGGCTTGTCAGCAAACCCAGAGCAGAGATCCAGCTCGAGGAGGGACAGGCAGTGCTGTGACTGGGTGTGGGGACAGGCAGAAACACAGCAGAGACCACAAAACCACTTTTCTTTTGAAATTACTGTCAGGGATTGGAGGGTTGCCCAAGCACCCTGACATGTGAGGATGAGGGGAAAAGGACAGTGTTATTTCTATTGTTTTCACAGGCTGAGAGGCTTTTGATGCACATCTCCTTCCTTCCTTCCCACCACCTCCCAACCGCCTCTGCTCCCCGCCGCAGCCCGAGACGCCGCGGCCTCTCCTCTGGAGGGAAGGGGCTCGCAGCAACAGAGGCCTCTCAATGAGGCTGTTGTTGACTTGAAAGTCTTCATACAGCTTTGTGTGAGGGAGCCTCTGGCCAGCCAGGGGCTGGGGGTAGGCAGGGGGGCCAAGGGCTCCTGCTGCTGGAGGGCAAGCAGCCCGTGCCACCCTCATGGCCAGCCCCAGGGAGCCGCGCTGGCGTAGAGCAGCAGAAGGTCGGTCCAAGGAGCTGCCAAGACAGCACCCCGGGGATAGAGGGAGGACAGTGTATTGCAGCCATATCGCTGGGAAAGGGGTAGAAAGCTGTGGCACAGCCCCACAGCACTGCTCCCAGCATGGGGAGCACAGCTGGGAAAGGGCAGAGCTCACAGCCCTGTGCGCTGCCACGGGCTCACGGGGGCTCGCCTGGCACTGCGGCAGCTCAGAGCCCAGCACCGGCTCCCGGGCAGCCCAGCAGCACGGTGACGGCCAGTGGAAAAAAGCATTTGGCTCAGAGGATGATTTCAAGCATTTTCCACTCATTTCCTCCTGCAAAGCGGGAACGGAGAGGGTGTGGGGGCAGAGGCAGGAAATCTCCCGGAGACGGCTATAAACAGGCGGCAGAGAGGGCAGGACCGAAGTGTGCAGTGGCAGCCGGGCCCCGCGGGCACACGTTTACCCCCCTCGTACCGGGAAAGCTGGGGCGGGCGCTGGGAGGAGCAGAACTCAGTCCCACCGCACGCTCCCCCCAGCCCCCATGAATGGGCCGCATTCATGCCCGGAGATATTAATAGCTGCCAGCGCAGTGCCGGGACTGGCGCGGCGCCCGCGGGCCCCCGCAGGGCACCCAGCAAAGGGTTAACGCTGCCTGCGGCCCGCCCGCTGCCGAGGGACTGGGACCCGGAGCGCTGCAGGGGAGCTGCAGAGCACAGGGAAGGGGACGGGGCAGCCCGGAGCCGGCTGCGCTCCCGGGCCGCGCAGGGAGGAAGCGTGGCCGCGGCCAGAGCACGTCCCGGGGGGCTGGAGGAGCCCTGCCCAGGGGAGAGCGGCTGTTCGGGGCGTCGCTGAGAAAGAGGAGGAAAAGAAGCCAACGAAAGCCCTTTGGGGCTGGCTGGAGACTGGGAAAAAATGTCAGGAAGGGTGACCAGGCTGGGGAGCTGCCTCCTCCGCTTTTCTCCTCCCAGCAGGGAGGGTGGGAAGACCCAAACCGGGGAAAGCTTCGGTAACGGGCTCTAAAGGAATAACATTTGAGGGGACCATAAATGGGGGGTCAGAGGAGCTGCAGGCAGCCCAGCGCTGGCCGGGTGCACGGGGCTGAGCCAGGGGACTCCATGTGGGACTCTGACCCCACGGATCAAGGGCAGTGTGTAGACACAGCCCGGCCCGAGACACAGACGTGCGGGCAGCGTCAGTTCGGGTGCTGCAGCCTGAGTCCCGCTGCCCGTGCAGCCCCCGCGCCTGCCAGCGCCCAAAGCCCTGCCCACCCGGACAGGCTCCGGCAGCAGAACGGGCCGTGCCACACGGCAGCCGCAGAGGCTCGTTCTGGGGACAGACGGCAGCGGCGCAGCCCCCGCGGGCGTGCGCACGGACACGCGCGGCTCATCCCACACACGCGGGGACGACAGGACGCGCACAGCCCCCTCCCCGCCGCCTCGGCCACCGCCGGCCCGCAGAGTCCGGGGGGTCCCGGGCCCCGTCCCGGGGCAGCAGCAGTTTGGGCTACAGCGTCCCGAGCCCCCGCGCGCCCCCGCGGCACTACCCCCACGGGACCCTCCCCACGGACACCCCCCGGGACCTCCGGCGGCGGCGCGGGAAGGGCGCCCCCTGCTGGCCCCGCGCCCCAGAGGCAGCAGCCGAGCCGCCGCGGCTGCGCTCGGGGCAAGGTGCCGGGAGCCCACGCGAGAGACGCGCCTCTGCCCCATTTGCTCCCCCCCCGCGAAACAAAACCCACGACACCTCCCCCAGCATCCCCGGCGGGCCCTGACCTGCTTCTCTTTCTCCAGCAAACAAAATAAACAGCAAAACAAACAAACAAACAAACAAGTGACCGTTTTCTTTCAGGTGTGTAAATAAAAACCGAGCCCAGAAAGGAACAAGGCGGAAGGGAGCGTCCCGGGGTCAGCTCACCCACAGCCCCGTGCCCGCGGCAAATGTTACTCACGTTCCCTGTTTTCCCACGGCCGCAGAGTGGGAACAGCAGGAGCCTGAGACATTGTCACACGAACCAGCTTCATCCAGGTCTGACCCCACACCTGAGCACCTGCCCCTCTCCCACCTCGCAGTGCCCATTTGTCCCGCTCTCCAGCTGCATGCTGCAGAGCGCCTGTTTGCTTTGCTCAGACCTCAGCTGTAGAAGCAGCCCCTGCCCCGCTGCCACCGCAGCCCTTCAGCCCACCTGGTCCCCAGCAAAGCCCCCCGTGAGCCCCAGGCCCAGCAGAGAATCCCCAACACCCCTGCAAACGCCCAACACACCCTCTGCGGCACACGGAACCTGGCAACCACTGTCACTCCGACCACCTGGCCCCCAGCTCACGGCACAGCATCGCCTGCAGGCAGGTCACGCTGGGCGTCAGGCAGCCCTGAGGGAGAAGGGGAGGCACAGCCCCACAGCCATCCCTGGCCCCTCACAGAACAGCTCCTGGGCCACTGGGATGCTCCAGCGCTGGGCTCGGCCCAGGGCCTCAGCACCAACAGGAAGCGAGTGAGAGGAGGAGGATGGCTTCAATATCTCTGTTTATGAGACGAAAATCAGGGGAAAGGAGTGAACTGGCACACACAAAGCAGCAGCTGGAGCCTGTGTCGCCAGCTGCATCAGTACAGCAGGCAGGATTTCACCAATACTGAATTCCCCAGCTTCCAGGGGAGGAGGGCAAGAGGGAGGAAAAGAGAAACTCAGAGACATATGCACAACAGCATCATTCATGGGAGCTCATTTTGTGCAACAAGGGTCCTGTGTCTGGCCCAGAGCTCCAGGCAATTAAAACAGCAGCCAGGATCTCAGAGAAACAGGAGGAATTTATCTGAGGAATCTGGATTATGTGGCCACTGCTGAACCAGAGCAAAAAGCCCCCAGCTCCTGGAAGGTAAACACGTTGGTGAGCAATGAGAAGCAGCAACCAGCTCAGTTACCCCAACTGTTCCTGCTTCACCCACCCGCGCCAGAGCCTCCTCCAGTTACATCAGGGGGAGGTGTTACAGCTGCTGTTACAGCTCCCTACAAACAGAAGCAGGTCCCCCAGTCCAGACAAGGGCTTTGCTCTAGCAGACAGATGCAAGAGCAGCCTGGCAGAGGAGATGGCACTGTGTTTCTGTCAGTTCTCGATGTGTTTTCTCATTGTGACTTCAAGGAAGCAACCACACTCAACACTTCCCTCTTCAGCCTATTGGTCCCACGCAAACTACCCAGAGGATGCACATATAAATGTACTTTCTTGCCCACAATTTCCTTCCAGCCCATCTCGATCACTTCTCGCTGCCATGGGAAAAACGTGGTGCTGTCCTGGGCAGGAGGCAGCCGAAGGCTCCTGGTCTCTTCTCACCCTGCACTGCCACAGTGCTGCAGCCCTCACGCCAGGGAAAACCCTCTCCTGAGCCAAGGCTCTTCCTTCCCGGCCCTCAAAGAGAATCACCCGAGGTGTGACAGGATCCTGCTGTTCAGATGGGGGTTATCTGCATTTTGCTAGCTCCAGGAAACAGAAAATCTTCCAGACCTTGAAATTAAAGTCCCAGAAGGACAGAGGAGATGGGCTGGGGGAAGGGGATCAGCAGCAGGCGCCAGCTTGTAGTTAAGAGAAATGTTTACAGGCAGAAGGGAAACAAGGACAAGAAAAGGCCTCATGTTGTGGGCTGGAGAGGCCTCCAACAAATAGTTTCCCCGCAATCATTTATTGGAACACCCAAAGTGTTGCCATGTGGGGGTTCCCTTTTGTTGAACATATATTCTCTTATGTCCCGTTCTCAGCTCATCTCAGGAGCCAGCCACGGTGGCATGAGTTGTCTCTCTGTGGAAGCCAGGTGGAAAGGGAATTTGCTCAGGCTCTCTGCATTTGCCCCTCAATAGCAAAAAGGTGACACGAGAACAACCCAAAAGTTTAAGATTGCAGCAGGCCAAGAGACTAGCAGGAGTGCTGTGCACACTGCATCACTGCCACGGCGCTTCCCGCAGTCACCCAAGGGTGCCACTGCAGAAGCAGCTCCCAGCATCTGCACTGGAGCCCTTGCCCTGCAAGCAGCTCCCAGCATCTGCACTGGAGCCCCTGCCCTGCAAGCAGCTCCCAGCATCTGCACTGGAGCCCCTGCCCTGCAGCCATAGTCCCTGGGGCAGCATCAGCACGGCTCCGGGACAGACCTGAAGGTGGCTTGGGACAGAAGCTGGTGCTCCGGTGTCATTCACCAGCCGAGCCTGAGACTGACCCTGTGGTGGAAAGGGGAGAGGAAGGAACAACACAGGGTCCCTCTCATCACGTCACACTGAAACCATTGATCATCACATTCAGTTCATTCCAACCTCTTCAACCACAATCCATGACTACCTTTTCCACCGCACAACAGGCAGCCATGTCTCAGGGAGCTCAGGAGTCCCTAGAAATGGGTCCCTGACACCACATACAGCATCCCAGCATCCCTCCCACTCCCCAGAAACAGGTCCCTGACACCACAGCCAGCATCCCACCCTTGCATGGATACTGTAGCCCCAGCACTGCCCTGGTGCCAAGGTGGTGCAAGTCCCAGCATGGCTACACAGCCTCATGGTGACCACCCTGCCAGCCCTCCAGTCTCTCTCCCTTTCAACCTGGTCAGGCAATAACAGAAAAACAGATCCAAATCCCTGCCTTCTCTCCCCAAAACCCAGAGCTGTGAACATGCAGGCACACGCCAGGCGAGGCTCAGGCCAGACTTGTGCTACAAACCCCCAGAACCAGCCTAAGAGATTTTCGTGTAAAGAGAGAACAACTCAGCTGTGACAACGTATCAACAACAGCTAAATTTAGCAGGTTATTTTTGGAGATCCAGATGCTGGGTAAATACAACCTTATTATTTCATGCAGGGGCAAAAGTTCAGCAGAGGCCCTCATGCTTCGTTTTCTCTATCATTCCGCCACATCCAGCGCAGCAGCCACGTTTGCAGCACTGTGCTACCACCACTGCCCAGCCGTGCTGACGGCAGCCGCCAGCTCTGTCCCGTCCCATGGCAGGGAGAGGATGCTGGTGCTTAAGGACAGGCAGGCGTGCTCTGTCCCTGCCTCGGGAGAGGCCTGCTGCTGCCCCTGTCCCTGCCTCTGCTGCTGCTGCTCCTTCTGCCCCTGCTGCTGCTGCTGCCCGCAGGAGTTTATTTGGAGGACACAGGTTTGGCGAACACGGCCGGTGTGTGAGCCTTTCCTCTGCTTTGTGCAGAACAATACATGGGAAGCAAATGTCAGAGAGGAAGCAGAGGGCTGGGAAGTCCATGGAAACGCGGTCCCAGCTGGGACTGCTCCAGTAGAACAGGACAGGATGGTGGGGCCATGCCGTCAGCACCGTGTCCCACAGCCTGGGGCTGCCCGTCCCAGGGGGAGGCTGATCCCCGCCTCCTCCCACTGAAACGTGTCCTCCAAGAACAGAGACGAGATCCAAGTTGTTTCCCCTGTTCCTGCTGGGAGGGCTGAGCACGGTGGACCCGGCAGTGCTGAGGGTGGTGGGCAGCAGCAGAGCGGTGCAGCCGGAGTGCAGGGCAGGGGCTGCTCGCAGGCAGGGACAGGGCCTGGATGTCTGGGTGTTTCCTTAAGTGACTCATCTACCAGAGCATCTTCTGAGGATGGTCAGCTAAAAGGACAGCAGGTGACTGCCCTGGCCTCAGAGCTTTAAAAAGCCCAGCAGAGGATATAACTGATGGCAGGCTTGCCGCAAGCCCAGCATGATCCCCATGGGAGGGAGAGCCTCAGCCATGCTCCACTGGGCTCCACGCTGCAGGCTCCAGGCTGCTGCAGACTGCCATGGATGTGATCTGTAGGCGCCTTCCCTGCTCTTGGCCTGCACAGGGCTCTTTAACCCTTTTTGACAAGCTCTTGATATTCATGCTGTCAATCTCTCCCATGAAAGGGCAAGAGAGACCACCCAGGATTACCTCTGGAGCTCCCTTCACAAAGCTCCTTTTGTGGCCCAGAGCCTTCCTGGGCTCTTGTGCCAGCCAAGCTCAGTGCTCACCTAACCCTTACATGGATGACAAACAAGAGGCTGGAGCACTGCCCCCAGTTATGGGAACTGCTCAGAGATCCCTGGGCTCGTCTCACAGGCTCCCTGCAGGGCAGCATCTCCCATTCCCCAGCGCCAGAGGCTGCACTGCCAGCATGGGTAGCCCTGCTTGTCCCCGAGAGCCGGCCTCGGTGGGACCTGTTCTGGGCCCTGTGCAGAGGAGAGCTCCAGGGTCCCTCTGCTTCCAGAGCTCCTGACAGCTTGAGACCACAGGCTGACTGAAGGACTGGGCAAGGTTTACTTCTGGAGGTGTCTCTGAGCAAAGTGCCTCTGTTAGACCAACTGCTAAAAGGATGCATTGCAGCACCTCTGCCCATCCTGCCTTTGAGCTGGGCCGGGCTTGGCAGTGGGGCTGTTTCTCCAAGGTGGGACACAAGGACAAAGCCAGATGCAGAGCACTCCTTGGCAGCTGGCAGAGCAGCAGCTGGGCTGGCAGTGCCCTTGCAGATAAGTTTGGCAGTGGGACCCTGAAGTTCTTAAAATGAGTGGCTGTCTCTGTCCTGTCGGGGAGCCCACGAGCCGTCCCCAGCCCCGCAGGCGCACACCTTCTCCACCTCCCACAGACCACTGCCAGCCTCCAGCTTCCCCAGCACACAGGAGCCCCCATGGTGGGGTGGTCCTGATCCCCAACCTACCCCCTACCTTTGCAGAGGGACATTTAGTGCTGATGCAGCCCATGGACACAGTGACCACAGATCAGCCAGAGCTGCACCACAAGCCCCTCCCGCCAGGCTGCCGGTGGTGAGACATCTCAGTCACACAGGGCTGGCACTGCCTCGCACCAAGTGCTTTTGCTGCCCCTTTGAAGAACAACAGTTTGGGGGAAAAAAACATAGTGCTGGCAGAAAAGACACCCAGCAAGGGGATAGTCCTGCTCTTGTAACCCTTGCCCACCCTACAGTGCTGGCATTCCTGCCCCGAAAAACATTATCACACCTTACCTGCATCTTTTCTATCTTCTAGCAACGTGAAACACTGTGAGAAGAAAGAAAAAAGAACAGAAATCATTTCATTGTCTTGTTGATTTTCACACTTATGGACTTCTACACTTGTACTTGGGCTTAGTTCACACTCCAGCCTCCTCTCTGCCAGGACTGGAGATGGGGTCAGTGGTGCCTGGTCCGGCTCTGAGGACAAGCAAAGCTCTAGAAAAGGCTTGTCCCAAGGGCATCAGCCACACTGGCTTTAAAACATCAGGGCCAAACATGTCCCCATCTCAGTGGCATTAACTGCTCTGGGAGCAGAGTGTATGTCTGCAGACACAGGGAGTCAACAGCAAAGGAAAGGAGAAAACAGAAAGAGGAGCTGAAAGCAGTCCAGGCCCTGGTTCCCTGAGCCTCCCCACGGGCACAGCACGCGGGGCGGGAAAGGGGCCACCAGCACCACACACAGGGGCTGCGATTGTCTGGGGTTCGACTTCCCAGGGACAAAGCCAAGGGAGACGGGATTTACAGCTGCTGGAGCCTCATCAGCACAGGGCAACTGGCCCAGAGCTGGGGCAGCAGGAGGGGCAGGTCCTGGCACTACCCAGGCTCCCCCCCAGTCCCGCCCGAGGCCCTGTGCAGCAGCTGCAGCCCCCCACACAGGGTGGCCGCATGGCTGCAGGAATGCAGCGCTGCAGAGCAGCCTTTCCCACGGCCACCTGGGATCCCTCTTCCTGCCGGGGATCGCTGGGGGCAGATGGGCTTAACCATCTCCCCACTGACAGCCTCCTGCAGCAGTGGCTGCTGAGAGGTGCCCATGGCAGGGCTGGGGTTACCGCTGCCAACCCACAGCATGCCAGGGCTGCAGCAGGGAACTCAGCAGCCTCCTCCGGCTCCTTTGGCATTGCTGAAGCACAGGGAGCGTGGAGACAACTGGAGAGCACCAGAGATGAAAATGTTTGTACAGGGAGACGATGGCTGGGCCCTGTCACAGCTGCTCCCACAAGCTCTAGAGACATCAGCCGTTCCACTGGCACACACGGCTGGTGCCCACGGAGCGGGGCAAGGTCCGGCACTGACGAGCTGGGGCTGGTCTCCCAGGACATAGCAGGGCAGGGAAGGCTGGTCCATGTGCCAAGGCAGCTTTAGGAAGCCTCCTCTCCCCTGTCATCGTGTCCTGGCCCTTCTTTTTCCCACAAAATCTTCCACCAGCCACAGCTCCACGTCATTTAACCTCAAAAGCTTTAATCCCCCAGAAAGAGCCCTGCACATTTCTCCCTCCTTGGGAAATTCCTCCACTGTTCATGGCAAGTAGCTGAGCAACACTGCCATGGGGAGGGACATGGGAGACCAGGCTGAAGCAGAAGCCTCAGCCCCACACAAGGCCATCGGTGCCCACCAAAGGAAAGCAAGAGGGTGGTGGCCTTCGTCTCATGGGTCTTCCCCCAAAGCTGCTCCCTGGCAGCCCCTCTCATGAAGCCTTGCACTCCCCAGGTACTTGTGGGACCCAGGTGGGGATCAGGCAGGTCTGTTTGCTGCTGGGAAGTGAGGTGGAAATACTGGAACAGCAGACTACCAATAAGAGAGACAGAAATGACATGTCTGCCAAAACACCCCGTGCTGCTGCAAGCAGAGTGTCTAGAAACTTCAACCCAGTGAAGGGAGCTCTGCAAAGAGCATAAGCACTCCTGAACCTGGGAGGGAAGCAGCTCTAACACACACCATGGGGACCCTTATTGCCATTCTGGGGCTTTGCAGGGCCAAATTCAACACGAGCCTCATGGGCTGAGCTAAATGAGCAAGCACAAAATGCAGAAACCTGCTTTTGGCCCTTGTCTCTGAGCATGGGGAAGGTCTCGTTCAGGCAAAGTCCCCCATCCTTCCTTGTGGGCCCTTCTCCGAGGGAAGCACCACTCTGCTTACATGTGTAGAAGCAGGTTCCTTCCCCATGGCAGGCAGCTGGAGGTGGTGAGCCGAGGCACTTGCACCCCTGCCCTTCCCTCTGAGCTGTACCTGTCCTGGGGGGATCCAGGGGCTGGTCCCTGGTTCCCTGGCACTGTGAGCACAATGGCAATGATGACATGCAGCTGTCAGGGAGCAGGAGGGTTAACAGGACTCGCTAAGCTCTCTGGAGACAGCAGGGACAAGACAGCTACTAATATTATTAATGAATTTCACAAATGTCATTTTTAGGCTCAACTATTTTAAGCTTTGCACTGAAAGCCCCGGGGAACAGTGTGCATTCCACAGCCATTTCAGCACGGCAGAGCCACTCGCTTGACACAGCCGGTGTGCAGCACCCACTGGAAAGGGATTTCACTACTCTTCCCAATCTGAAGCTCCTAAAATCCATACTAACCATACCTCCAAACCTGCCACGCACACCTACCAGCACACTGCGATACAACAAACCCTGCACAGCAGAGGGCAGCTAGAGAGGGAGAGGTGCACATTATTAAGGCGGCAGATGAGGAATTAAACCCAAATGAAAAATACCAGATGCCACGAGAACCACTGCTGCAGGAAATTAAAAACCTGGGGCCTCCCGTCTCCCTGCTCCTTTGTCATCCTGCTACAGCCCCATCCCTCCGGGTGGGCAAAGCCAAACGTGGCCCCGCTGTGTGCCAGGAGCGGCCCCAGCCTCCAGGCAAGACCCAGTTCTCAGGGATG
Organism: Colius striatus; assembly: GCF_028858725.1. Classification (NCBI taxonomy): domain Eukaryota; kingdom Metazoa; phylum Chordata; class Aves; order Coliiformes; family Coliidae; genus Colius; species Colius striatus. The sequence goes on along the minus strand of NC_084771.1, from coordinate 7,071,560 downwards.
TCCCCGGTTCTCAGGGGTGTCCTCAGTTTGTGGGGCAGCCCCATCCATGCTCTCAAGGGGCGCAGCACCCTGCTGCCCTCAGGGCCGCTGGCCCTGGGCTGTCAGCTCCATTGCTGTCAGGCAGCGAGCACAGGGCACGCTGACCAGCGCAGGGCACGCTGACCAACATGTCCACATGCAGCCCATCCAAAATTTACCCTTTCATGCAGCCCATCCATTTAACCTCTCACGTGTAGGTGGGGTGTGAGCATGCCACCCCCGGAGCAGAGGCCAGGCGCCGTGCACAGCCTCAGCCCCACCGACGCCTCCCCCACTGGCCCTTCCGGCAGCTTCTCCTCAGACGAGGAGGGTGTCAAGAGACAAGCACCGTTTAAACAGCCGGCTCCTTACCTTGGCTCGTTTGAAGCAAGCCCAGAAAAAATCCAGCAGTGGCATGGTGGAGGGCGGGCACAGGGCCCCCTAATCGGCGGCACTGCCGGGGAGGGCCCCCCGCAGTACCCCCATGGCTGCTGCACAGCACGGGACGGGGCAGAGCGGGCGGCGGGAGCTCGGCACAGGGAGCTCCGCAGGCAGGGAGGCAGGCAGGGAGGCAGGCAGGCAGGGAGGCAGGCAGGGAGGGAGGAGGCAGGGAGGGCGGAGGCGGGCCGGCGATTCAAACCCTGCACCGTTATTCAGTTGGTTGTGAACAGGCTTGCACGGAGACTGAAATTCCCTCAAGATTGCGAGTTTTAAACAGCTCCAGGCTTCGCTTCCTGCCCCAGCAGCGCTCCTGCTCCCAGGCAGAGGGAAGGAGCGAGGGAAAAGGAACACCCTCCGAGACGAAGAAATGGGATTTTCGCTGTCAAAGGCACATGTAGGACGTTGGAAACCCAAACCCCAGATGGTTTAGGTTTTCACTCCAGCCCCTGCTCCAGCTCACCAGTAGCGGTCACAGATGCACTCGAGAGGGCTCCCAATGCCGTCCCCTCCGAGGGACGAGCCGTACCCGTGTGGTCACGTTGTCCCTGGATGGCCCCGCTGCAGCCCACGGCCTCTGCACACACCGCTGCAGTCAGGCTCACCACAGGCACACCGCTGCAGCCAGGCTCACCTCAGGCACACCGCTGCAGCCAGGGTCACCGCAGGCACACCGCTGCAGCCAGGGTCACCGCAGGCACATCGCTGCAGCCAGGGTCACCGCAGGCACATCGCTGCAGCCAGGGTCACCGCAGGCACACCGCTGCAGCCGGGCTCAATGCAGGCACACCGCTGCAGCCGGGCTCAATGCAGGCACACCGCTGCAGCCAGGGTCACCGCAGGCACACCGCTGCAGCCAGGGTCACTGCAGGCACACCGCTGCAGCCAGGGTCACTGCAGGCACACCGCTGCAGCCAGGGTCACCGCAGGCACACTGCTGCAGCCAGGCTCACCGCAGGCACACTGCTGCAGCCAGGCTCACCGCAGGCACACCACTGCAGCCGGGCTCACTGCAGGCACACCACTGCAGCCAGGCTCACCTCAGGCACACCGCTGCAGCCAGGCTCACCGCAGGCACACCACTGCAGCCGGGCTCACTGCAGGCACACCACTGCAGCCAGGGTCACCGTAGGCACACCGCTGCAGCCAGGCTCACCGCAGGCACACCACTGCAGCCGGGCTCACTGCAGGCACACCACTGCAGCCAGGGTCACCTCAGGCACACCGCTGCAGCCAGGCTCACCGCAGGCACACCACTGCAGCCGGGCTCACTGCAGGCACACCACTGCAGCCAGGGTCACCGTAGGCACACCGCTGCAGCCAGGGCCGCAGGCACCTGCGGCAAGCCTGCAGGTGGGACCCCAGCACGGACAAAAACAGCAGGAAATCCACCACACAGGCATCAGCTGAGGCCTGGCCATTCCCTCTGATTCTATTCACAGCTCCTTCCTTCCACAAACACTGGAGAGAGCTTTGTATTTGTTCACAAGAAGGACCATTTGAAAAGTGAATGCCACAAACTTGTGCACACCAGCTGGTGCAGAGGCCCCAGGTGAGGAGTCTTCCTGCAGGCACATAAGAACCCTCCCCAGCTGGTGATTTACAAGGTTATTTCAGAACAAGCACCAGCTTACTGCCAAACCTCAGTGCTGGCAGCTGGGGACACAGCGTTGGGCCCCCAGAAGCACCAGCACTGCAGCAGAACACTCCTGCCTGACCTGGGGCCTCCACTGCTGCTCCCGCCTGTCACAGCCCCCTTCAGATTGCCTGGCTTTGTGCACAAGGGACCCCAAGATGCTGGAAGACAGGAAGACATCAGGGACAGAAATAGAGTGAGCACAGTACCAGCAGGCCATGGCTGGCAGGACCCAGGTCAGTGGCAGTGCAAGCACAGGATGTGCCATGGTGTGTGGCAGCTCCTGGCCATGGCCACCACAAGTGCTGAGCCAAAGGGGCCTGCTTAGATCCCAAATCACAGTTCCAGCAACATCGGGGCCAGCCTCACTGCTGCCCTCCATGGTGAAGCAGACAGCAGTTCCAGCTCCTGGGAAGCAGCAGCAAGGAGACAATGCAGGGACAGGAGCACAGGACACCATGACACAGCAGAGCTGGAAAAGCTGCACCCACCTGGAGAACACAGCACCGGGTACCCAAAGCAGCCCACAAACCCAAGCTGCTCCCAGCCCCCCATATCCTCAGCAGTACTGGCGTGGCCCAGTGGTACTGACACAGCCCCAGCACCAGCACAGCCCTGGCAATACTGACACAGCCCCAGTGGTACTGACACAGCCCCAGCACCAGCACAGCCCTGGCAATACTGACACAGCCCCAGTGGTACTGACACAGCCCCAGCACCAGCACAACCCCGGCAATACTGACACAGCCCCAGTGGTACTGACACGGCACCAGCACAGCCCTGGCAATACTGACACAGCCCCAGCACCAGCACAGCCCTGGCAATACTGACACAGCCCCAGTGGTACTGACACAGCCCCAGCACCAGCACAGCCCTGGCAATACTGACACAGCCCCGGCACCAGCACAGCCCTGGCAATACTGACACAGCCCCAGTGGTACTGACACAGCCCCAGCACCAGCACAACCCCGGCAATACTGACACAGCCCCAGTGGTACTGACACGGCACCAGCACAGCCCTGGCAATACTGACACAGCCCCAGCACCAGCACAGCCCTGGCAATACTGACACAGCCCCAGTGGTACTGACACGGCACCAGCACAGCCCTGGCAATACTGACACAGCCCCAGCACCAGCACAGCCCTGGCAATACTGACACAGCCCCAGTGGTACTGACACAGCCCCAGCACCAGTACAGCCCTGGCAATACTGACACAGCCCCAGCACCAGCACAGCCCTGGCAATACTGACACAGCCCCAGTGGTACTGACACAGCCCCAGCACCAGCACAGCCCTGGCAATACTGACACAGCCCCAGCACCAGCACAGCCCTGGCAGTACTGACACAGCCCCAGTGGTACTGACATAGCCCCAGCACCAGCACAATCCCGGCAATACTGACACAGCCCCAGCACCAGCACAGCCCTGGCAGTACTGACACAGTCCTGGCAGTACCGGCACACCCCTGGCAGCAGCAGGCAGGCGGCATCAGTCCCAGGCTGGCTCCAGCTGCCCCCTTCCATCTCTCCCTCGCTCATTCCTCAGCAGCATTTTGGCAGAGCTCCCAGGCCTGGCACGGCTGCAGCTCCTCTGCCTGTGTCCCCTGCAGTCCTTGGCCAGTGCAGTGGGGCTGGGGGCACTGAGGCATAGTGGAAGCTTTGGGCATCAGCCTCTTTTCTCCTCCTTTAAATGCCTGGGGCTGGGAAGAGTCTCACCTCTACAAGATGCTTGCCTGGGGTCACGTTACCCACAGCAGACTGGAGAGTGAAGTTAAAAACAGCTGCTGCTGCCTGTGAGCCAGCCACCCTCACTGCTGTCTCAAGGGCCACAGGTTTCATTCTAAGGACTTTCACATGCTGCCCCGTGGTCGATGAAGGCAGCTGGGATGAGTGCCCACTTCCAGACATCACCAGCCAGCTCCCTGGGTACTGCTGACACAGCGCTGCAGTGCCCGGTGCCACGGCAGCAGGGAGCGGGCAGGGGCACAGGCTGGCGGGTACCAGCACTCGGGCCCTCGGCACAGTTTCAGTGTGGGAGACACGTTCCTGCCCTTCAGTCTCTGCCAGGGTGGGGGCTGAAGGCAGCTCTCAGAGTGTGACCCTGCAGGGACTGTGGCACTGCCGGGCTCTGCCCCGCTGGGCTCCTCTCCCCGGCTGAGGCTCACGGTGCTGCTGGGGGAGGACAGTGCCTGCCCGTCCTGGCTGGCACAGGCACCTCAGGCACCGAACAGCCACCTGTGCCGTAGCCATGGCCTGGTGGCACCCACGGCTCTGCCCTGCCAGGCCCAGGGAAAGCCTCATGGAAAGAGGGGCAGCCCCGCAGCTCTAACCCTAACCAGCCCACCAGAGACACAACCCTGCCCACTCTGGCTGTATTGTCCTTCTCCTGCTTCCTCCCAGAGCAAAACATCCCAGGTCAACGCAAAGAGAAGAGAGTCATCTCCTTCCCAGGGCCTGGGAGACAAACCAGAGGCTTCTGCATACTTGTGCAGCTTCTTCCTTCCTATCCAGTCATCCTAAAAACATCCAAGTAATTTTACATCTGGGGTCCTTCTTTAGCACACCAGGTTTCCACCCTCAGTGAGAGCAGGTCCTGGGGACTGGATCCCCTGCAAAGGGGCTGGGGCTGGACACTCTGAAGCGGGTGTCTTTGCCAAGTGACACCAGGACATGGCTCCAATGTCTCTAATGTACCCACTCCACAGGCACCCACAGGAAGAACAAAAGCCATTCCTATCAATTCTCTCTCTATATGTATATGCATATGCATATGCATCACTACAACCTTCCTTCTTACACGAGAGCCCATTTCAAAGCTCAAGTTAATTTTGACAGGCTGGTTCAAAGGCAAATCCCACACTGCACAGGCTCACTAAGAGCTGCCCACAGGGCAGGTGCCTGCCCTGCCCAGAGCTGGGGCAGGCACTGAGATGCTCACTGATCAGACCTCTGTCCCTGAGTCATGGGCCAGGGATGGTGTTTTGGAGGATGGGTACAGCAGCTTCTCATAACAGCTCATCCCTGAGGATCCCCTTGGCCCAGCACCTGCAGCCCGGAGCCAACCCTGTCCCACTGAGGAGCTGTTGCTGCCTCAGGAGCTGCTCAGCAGCACCTGGGCACAGTATCAGCAGCAGCAAGAGGCCAGCAGCCTGCCAGGCAGCAGCCTCACTGGCAAGAGAAGCAGCAGCACTGCTGGTTCTGCTCCCGAGGAGCAGCCCAGCTCCTGGGGACACACAGGACATCTGCAGGGGTGTGAGCAGGGGCCACGCTGCACCCCGCCAGCTGCTCCCACGCCGTGATTTTCCACTGGCTGCTGTGTGCAGGCATTTCCCCGAGGTCAGGAAGGGAGCAGCTGCTGCAGAGCAGGCATTTGCCCTATTAGCATAGTGGGAACAGAAACCCTTTTCTTTTAACACGGTGGAATGGCCGTGGCGGCGCTGGCAGCAGGGGCAGCCACTGCAACGGGGGAGAAGGAGGGATGGAGGAGACCTAAAACTGCTGCCTGTGAAAAGCATCACCAGGGAGGCTGCAGAGACCAGGCCACACCAAGGATGGGGCCAGATCCCTCTTGCAACAGACCATCCCCCGTGTCCAAAGACGAGGGGCTGCGAGGGCTCTGCTCAGGACGGTGCAGCACACGGTCCCCACGGCCGGGGCTGGGGCCACAATGCCACCCCCAGCATGGAGATCAGAGCTGGGCTCCAGCCAAGAGGCCAACAGCCCTGCTGGGTTTGGTGTCCTGCTACTAAAGGGGCACCAGGCACCACAAGGGCTGGACCATGGGAAGCCCACTGAGATATCCTGAAGAGCAGTAGAAGTTCCCCAGCCTCCCGCTGCCCCATGGCTGCCTTTGATTCTGAAACAAACCACTGAAACAGATGACAGGTCATCCCTTGGAACAGGTACCTCAGTCTGTTGCTCGTAACAGGGCTCCTGCCCTTTGTAGCTCAGCCAGACCTTGCCAAACATCCCACTAGTAGTGGCCCCAGCCACACAAGAGACTACACGGGAGCCATGGGCCTGGGGAGCGGGTTGGCCCCACACTCCTAGGGACACACAGCACCAGGAGGGATGCCAAGGGAGGGGGATCTTCCAAGGAGTAGTTTTGACTCAAGTCAGGCTCAAGTGCACCACCCAACACGATCAGCCTCAACACATACACTTGTGCAAACCAGGAGCCCACTTATGGATAAAGGAAAGTTATTTCCAGCAGGGCAGTTGCTGCTTCTACTTTGAGGAGTGACAGACAAGCTATGAATACATTGCCTGGCTGCTGGGGCCAGGACAGCATGAGGCCTTGTGCCCCCCGGCCGAGGGGAATCTGCTTTAGCAAGGGGCTGGGCTGGATGAGCTCTGCAAGGCCCTTCCCACCCTGTCACTCTGGGATTCTGGGACTACAGACAAGTCACACAAATTACAAATGGACCCAAGTGACACAGAAGGAAAATGGCTTTTTTTGAGACCTGACCACTTTTAACTCTGTATTCAAGCACCTAAAGAGTGTCTGGGTAGAGCCTACAATGGCTCCCACTCAAGACAGGGCTCCAGCCAAAATCTGCTGCTATGCCATAGTTTTCCTATAGGCACCTTGGAGATAAAAAGAAATATAATACAGGCTGCATTTTTATGTGGCATAAGCAGAATTCTCCCAAGGCAGCTTCCCCTGCCCATGGGAATGTTACTGAGCTGCTGGAGCCTGGCGGGGACATTAATCCTCTGCTCCAGCAGGCAGGCGCCAGCCCAGCACCAGGAATCGGGAGCATCTCTTCTTGTTAGCAAGAGCAGGGAGGCTCCTACGGCCATGGAGAGAAAGCAAGGGGCTGGGCCAGCCAGAGGCCAGCCCCAGGGAACTGCCTGAGTCTGCCCCAGGCTGGCTGGCAGGGACAGGCAGGAGCACCAGGGCTGTCTGCAGGAGCTCAGGCCCAGGCAGGTGTTATCACTGGGGGCTGCCCAGGAGCCCTTCCCCTGGTCAGCAGAGCAGCAGCCACAGCACACAAAGCAACACCCTCCTGCCAAAGCCAAACCCAAACTGCCCTGTGGCAGGGCTTCCCAGGGGGGCTGGCAGGCTCCTGCCCCTGCCTGGCCACCTGCCTCTGCTACACAGCATGCTCGGCAGCTAAAATAAGTAATCCCAGGCAACACAGACACATCTGTCTTTCAGGCTTGCACAATCAAACACCATTTAATAAACTACACTTGACCTGCTCGTATATTTTTGCATATAGTTCTAAGGACAGCTGTTGTCTGGGTCAGAGCCCAGCCCAAAGCCTGGCTGAGGTTTGGCATTCATTAACAGGGCAGAGGCATCTCTGTCAGGTGCAGTGCTCTGCAAGCAAGGGCAGGTCTTTGCAAGCTTAACCCTCCGTGACAAATTCACATCCAGCCTCTTCTCATTCACGCAGGGTTGGACCATCCATGCACCAAGTTTCCCACACCCAAACTTGGAGGCAAATCCTGTCCAGCACAGCCGATCGTGCAGAGCCAGAAGTCAAATTCCCCGATGGCCCCAAGCAGCAGGATGTTCATCCCTGGGGCAGGTGGAAGCACAAAGGTGATGAGACTCAAAGGTTTCTGCAAGCCATCCTGTGCCCAGTATGACTACCAGGTTCTGCTGCCACACCCCAGCACTCTGAGGTCTCCAGAGGAATGCCACCACAAACCAAGGGCTGTGCCCAATCCTCTGCCTGGCCAGGGCACCCTCCTTGCTAAGGGGTCAGCCTTGCAGGTACCCAGACAACAAACACACCAAAGCTGAGAGGGAGCCCTGGGCAGAGGCAGCTGGGGCCAGCATGGTGAAGGCACAGTGCTCTGCCCACTCAGGAGCATCACAGAAGCCATTTAAAACGAACCAGCATCAAGCACAGCTTCTCTGGGCATCATTTCAGTCAAAGCCACTGTCACATGGATGCCCCTTCTTCAGGCCATTGACTGCATGAGTAAAGGGAGATGTTTCTTGCTCAGAAACAGCAAGTGCCCATCCCATGACCACTGGCATCACAGCCCAGGGGTATTTCCAGGGCTGGACAGGAGCCACACTCGCTGCTGCCAACCTTTGGGGACGCCAGAAAAACTCAGAGGCAGCTTCAGAAAACCCTTTATGCAAAGCCTCACACACACAAAAGCTTTATTATTTCACAGCAAACTCTTTTCTTGTCCCAGACCCCCAGCTGCTGGAGCCACCAGGCTCCTCCCAGCACAAGTGTCCTGCTCTCAGCCCCGTGCTGGAGGGCTGAGCTGGATGCTCTGGTTCCTCGCTCCAAAGCTAATTGAGAGGCAGAAGAGGAAAAGCAAAGGAAGCAAAGATTAAAGGAGTGGGATGTCTGTCCTGAGGGCTGAGACCACGCCGAGCCACGCAGCCTGCCTGCACAGCCTTGTGCCAGCCAGGGCCAGGCACGGGGGCACACAGACAGGTGCTGCTTCCCTGGGCTCAGACACACCAGCCTGGAAACAGCCAAGCCCAAACACCCAGAGTCAGGTCCCAAGGCCCTTAACAAAGCACATCACGAACAAAACCACCTTTACTTTCCAAATGACAACGATTCTTTGGGTCTGTTGAGCCTGAGCCACCTCCAAGGAGCCAGCAGCCTCTGCCCCATCTCCACTCTCACCCCTGTCCCTGTGCTCCTTTCCCCAGGCCTCATCCTGCCCATGGGCTGGGTGCCAGACAGGGCTGTGCTGCCTCAGGCTTCTGTTGCCGCTGCTGTGAAGGATTCAGAAACCCTTAGAAAGAAAGAGGCAATGACCCCATCCCAGCTCTCAGCTGCGTTTGTTTTGCCAAAGGAAGACTGAATTATGGGGAGAGGCAGGTTTTAAATAAGTGCCTGGTATAAATAATTGCACCATCTGTTTATGATCCTGAGACAGCAGCACAAAACACCAGAACGAGACTAGAAAAGAACCAGGAAACACAACACAAGTGAAACCCAGCGGCTCTTGCTGAGCTCTGAAAATGCAGCCTCTGCCTTTTTCTTGTAGAAACCACTGAGTTCATCACAGGCTCCCGGCTCACGTCAGGCAGCGCTGGCGCCGGCGGGAGCAGCACAGAGGAGCCCAGCAGCAGCTCCTCTCCTTCCTTCCTTCACATGGAGCAAAGTGTGCTGGGCAGAGCCACCACCAGGCAGGAGCAGCACCTGCCAGGGAGTCACACACGGGGCACAGACCAAGGGAGGGATTTCCCATCTCTGGGGTGGCAGCGGAAAAACCCAAACAAGGGACATTGTCCTGCCAGGGAAGGAGCAGGGACTGCTCCTGCAGACTGCCCAGGAGGAGCCCTGGCACAAGTCTTGTGAGCTCTGCTGGCTCCTGCAAGAAGGCAGTTCAGCCCCAGGAGCCACCTGGCCCGGGTGCTGGAGCCCTCCAGGGTACATGTGCTTGTACAAGTTTCTTGTTAAACAAGGGGACTTAAAAGGAGGGGAAGAAATCTTCCTGGGACCCCAACAGACAGAAGCAATGCACAAGGAGCACAGATACAAGAGGCAGGGGATCCCACTCAGGAGCCCACTGGTCCACAACTGCAGAAGCCTGGAGCAACCAAACCCAAACACAGTGGAAACCAGTCAGCAGTGATTTTTCAGGCCAGAGCTGCTTGTCCCAACAGCCTTTCCTGCAAGCCCTCAGGGAATGCTTTTTGCCCTCAGTCCCTTGATTCTCTCCCTGCTCCCCTCAACCACTGCCCCAGGGTGAGCAGGAATTTGGTTCCTAATTGAACAGAAATCTCACAAGGCATAAGACTGTTAAAGGTGTGAAGTCAGCCCCAAGCACTGGATTTGAACTGCACTTCACTGGCCTGAAACAGGAGTTAAGTGTAGAGAGAAGGCAAAGGTGCTTGACACCTGCCAGGAGCTCCCCAGCGTCAGGACCAGTTGGGTGCCTCACTTGTCACCACACTCAATTCTGGTTGCAAATATGCCTGAAAGACAGATGCACTTACCAGCCAGCTGGGCCACATCTTTGCTTCCCCAGAAGACAGAAAGAAGGCATTATCCTCATCATCCTTCCAGCCTGGGATGCTGTGGTCTGTCCCAAGGTCTGCATGGAGCAGACTGAACTGCTGCACTGGATGTGCTTCACTCTGCTTGAGCACATGCTTATGCTTTGTCTGAGAAAGTTCAAAAGCCGACATCTCACCACTGTCAAAAAATATATTCTGGCTTGCAGCATCCCCTCCATGCCCTGCACCACACTCTGTGAGGCTGCTGAACCTTGGCTGGAGCCCCCAGGTTATCCTGACGAAAGGCCCACCCGGCGAGGGCAAGGGGCTGTCCCCTGTTGACACACAGGCAGGCTCAGCCTCAGGACTGCGCTCGCTGCTCCTCCAGCAGAAGAAGCCATAGACACCTTCTTCATCTTCCTCACTGACCGAAGAGTGCAAAGGGAGCCGCCCATCCCACGGGCCTGGAGCTGCAAAGGGCTTTGCCTGGCTTTTGGCACTCCTCGCCTTCATTGCCCATGGACAGAACCCACCGCTGGGTAATGGGAAGGCTGGCAATGGGAAAACATGATTTCTTAGCATGAATCACTCAGCAGATGACATTTATTTGGCTTTTCCTCATTTTCTTTCCCATTGCATTTGATTAGAAAGGGATGCAATGGCCCTTACTCCAGGCAAGGACCTGGAGCATGCAGACCCTGCACCATTTCCTTCTGAGGTGGCAGCACCCTGCACAGCTCTACTAGCCTCATCTCCAGTCAGGCCAACAGGGCCTTTAAAACACCTTGTGCACATTGGAACAGCAGCAGCTGACAACAGCTGTCCATTTTGCATCAGTTCCCTAGATTTTGTCTGCTAGCACACCACTGCAAGGGGCCTTACCCTCACAATCACACTGGGGCTGCTGCACAGTCTTTCCCCAACATTCATTTTGTAGTTCTCACTTCTCTCAAAATAGAGAGGTCTCTTTAAGCTTTTAGTAGGGACTTGTGTTCATGTTATGTTCTTCATACTGCTAGCAATGCAGCACAGGGGAAGAGATGGGCTTTGAACCCCTTGGCAGGGTTCAGCCAAGACAGACAATGATTGCTCCATCTCTCCATGGACTGGCATAAGCACAGGCCTGGCAGCAGCACTGGCAGAGCTCAGCCCCTGCTGCCAATGCTGTGGTGAGGAGGGAGCATCAGAGTGGCAGGACTTTGCCCAGCTGCTGCCTGTCCACATCTGCCTCACTGTCCCTAAGGCTGGTGTTGACAGTCAGCTCCCAGCCTGCACAAACAGCAGCTTGTCAGACACAGGAGGCTTAGAGAGGCACATGTGCCAAGGTGCCAGGCACAGGGAGGCTGTAACACACTGAACAAACCCATCCCTGTTCACTTTCCTCTATGTGCAAATAGCATTGAACTCTGAAACACAGCCAGAGGGTGACAAGGTTCAAGGAAAACAACCAGGATGTAAATCAGGAAGTTATCCTTCCCCAATGGGCAGGTGCATTTTTCATAGCTTTTTATTCTCACTGGGACTGACAACAAAATCTTGAGCAAATCCTGGAAACAAGGCTTTCCTTACCCCCATCACTCCCTCCCCATGCAGCGGGTGCACTGCCTCTAGACAAGCAGATGGCAGACCTAAGGGTCAATGCATCATTCTGCCAACACCAGTAGCCTCACGTGTACAAGCTCCCAGCCACACTCAGCCCTTGGGCTGTTATCTCTGGAGATACCTGCTCTGCTCAAGGCAACGTGCCTGGCCAGCTCCCTTTGCTCAGATCAGCATGCCAGTCAGCTCCCCTCACTGCTATGCTCGGTGCTGAGTGCTCCTCCAGCTCTCTTCACTGCTCTGCTTGGTGCTGAGTGCTCCACCAGCTCCCGTCGGTGCTCTGCTCGGTGCTGAGTGCTCCTCCAGCTCCCCTCGCTGCTCTGCTTGGTGCTGAGTGCTCCACCAGCTCCCCTTGCTGCTCCTGCCACACTCCCAGGGAAGGCAGCACCCCAGAGAGCTGCACCTCTGCACGCACACTCTCAGCATGCACACTCCCAGCACGCACACTCCCAGCCTTGCCTCTGGGCTGGGTGCAAATGGTGTGAAGATTTAGCAGTCTCAGGCTTGACTTCCAGCCTCTGCAGTCCTTTCATCAGTCACCTGTCAAGAAAAGCAAAGGTCAGGAATTGTGTGTGTTCGCTGGGCCAGTAGCCAACAGTTTCACTGGATGAGCGACTCCCTGACTTTACTGGGGAAGTCATTTCCCCAGCTGCCACTGACACCCGTCATTTGCGCTAATCTACAATCCAGCACACAGAGTATTTGCCTTAAAATAGTATCTTTGGGGTGAAAAAAGGCGAAGTGTGAGCTTTATCCAAATAAAGTGTAGTTACTACCATCCAGGAACACCTTGGGAGGAAGAGAGGCAGGATGCCCAGGACTCACCTCCGAGACCTTTCCCTCAACAGAGGCCACAAACCTGCAGCGCTGGGAACACAAAAGGCCAAGGCAGAGGAAGGGCCAAGCTCTGAGGGCCTGCAGACCTGCTGCCCTCTTGTGAGCACGGGAAGCTTTGGCCTCTCCCGGGGAACAACGGAGGGCCCTAGGCTGTGGGCAGCCCAGCGCTGCTGCCGTGGGAAGCTGCTGAGGCCAGGGTCAGGCCTGGCAGAGACCCCGCTGGCAGCCCCGCACACGCTGCAGGAGCACGGGCACGCGTCTGGTGGTTGTCTCAAGCTCCAGTACTGCTCAGGGAAGGTTTTTAGTTGCTATTCATTTATGAGGCTGCCTTCCTACCCGGTTTCCTCTCCACATGTGCCTCATTTAGGCCCCTCACCTTTCAGTCCCTCCCCTGAGGCTGGGGTCCCCTGCTTGAACACCTGCCTGAGGGTGAGGCAGCACAGCGCTCCTTGCCCAGCACAGTCCGACACCACACAGCAGTACAGGCGAGATCTAAGCACCAGCAAACATGTCCTGGCTCAGCTTCGATGAGCACACACCGAGGGGCACAGCCAAGGCCCCAAGGTCTTGCGGAGTCTGGGTCTCCCTGGCACTGGGGGTCTGCGACAGGAGCTGCTGGGCTTTGTCCCCTGACGGAACACAGAAGCGCTGATCCAGACCAAACGCTCTCTCTGGTCCTCGCTCCAAGAAAACAGCCAAGACCAGCCAGGACACACCACCAACCCCCACACCAACCCCCAACACCAACCCCCAACACCAGCAACGCTCCCGGAGAAAAGGGATTGGGGATTTGTACCTCAGCCTGGCACTCCCGCCAGCTTCTGTTTGCTCACTGAAGCCAACACAGGAACCAGAAGTGCCACAGCATTGCACAGACACAGCAGTAGAGAACTCAGCTGGGTTCTGCTCCACCTTAACTCCCAGGCTGTGTAAAATACCTTTCTTTGTCCAAGCAGAACCCCTGCCCCTGTGCCTCAGGAGAGGCTGTGCCAGGCGGGGCTGCCTCCTGCCCACCCACCCACCGACCACCAGCCCTGCAGCTCCCCTCCCGTCCCGTGGGACAGCCCACTCCTCACCACCAACCACAGGTACAGCGGCCACAGAACCCTGACTCCACACACATGACAGCCCACGCACCTTTCAAGTGTGTTTTAATTTATAAAGTTAAAACAAATGAATTCTTCTCATTGGTATTAAATAGATGAAAATGAAACTCAAACACAACTTCCATTGGTAAACAGTTTAAAAATAATCTTAGTAGGAAAGAAAGCCTGATTTATGCATCAAAAAATCATCCATGTTACAGAAGAGGTAAACATTTCATTAAAGACATCTGCATTTCTCCTTGCTACCCTTCTCTCAGTCAGCTTTAAAGAAGAGACGTTTCCCCCTTGGGGAGCACGATGCTGAGTTACCACATACACTTTCAGAGCAAATTAAAAACCCACGTTGTGGATAAGGATTACTTACCTGCACACATTGTTGGAGGAATGAGTCTCACAACTGGCTGAACAAGGTGAAAAAGCCCTCGATGAGCGAGCAGGCTCAGCACTCCCATGTAACACCACTCTGTTACAGGACTATCATGGACAGAAGCTCTGGTCAGTCTAAAATGCCAAACAAGCTCGAGGTATTTCACCTGCCTAAACCAGGAGTTTTTCAGCCATGCCTTTATGTGCCCATATCTACTTCATTTCGGAACCACCCGCTTGCTGAGGGGCAAGACTATTCTCTCAAAGTGGTGCCTCTACAAAACCAAAGTTCAGCCGAGCAATAAACTCCAGCTGGGGCTTCTTCATTTTTCTGCAGCCACATCACAGTCTTCAGCCCATCGATCCGATGCTCGTTTTCACGGGCGCTCATCGTCTGCTCTCTCTGCCTTTCCCAGCAACTACGCTCCACTTTCTGAGGGCTACATTTTCCAATGGATTATCATCTAAAGCTGAACTGCCAAGCCACTCTGGGTGAAGCTCTTCCAGAACCAATCACAACATTGTGGTGGGGAAATTATTTTTGACAAGATATTTTAAGCATATTGGTGTCCAGCAGATCTCACCCCACAGAAAGCTGAGGCAAGCAAGGGGAGTCAGGCAATGAGCTACAGCAACTCCTGGCCAAGCACATGAGCATCCTCTACTCTCTGCCAAAGGAAACAATTATTAACCCCCGCACCACAGGACATCTAGCTTTATTCAACTGGAAGCATGAACACTCAGAAAATGTAGTTTCCTCCCTGCATCCTGCAGCCTAAAACCTCAGGGCAAGTTACATCTTTAGTGATAGAAACCCACTTAAAGACTTTACAGCTTTTGAAGACGATGGCTGCCATGAGTCTAACACCAACCAACCAAAAGAAACCCCACCTTCACTGTATAACCAGTGTTTTTCTGCCTATTCTTTCCAGTTAGAAACACTTCTCAACTAAACACTTTGGTGACCACCTGAGAAGTAAGACTGATGACTATAAAAAACAATTTCCTTTGCTCTTGGCTTACACAAGAGAAATGTCACAGGACAGACCACCACCACGAGATTTGTATCCAAGTGAAAAACAAGCAAGGAAAAAGCTGGCATTTTAATTCCTTCCCAAAATCATTTTCCTTCTTTTTGAAAAGACAGTGGATCACTTAAATGCTGCATCAGTTAACTTCCAGATATACTATCAGCTGAAGTCACAAGACACTGTTAGAGACAGAATTCCAAGGATTATGGTTAAATTCTTGAGCTGTGACAGGACAGACAGACGTGGCTCTGAACCCCACTGTAGCCATCAACAGCTTTACTGTCTACTTCCCTTGAATATTTCAGCTTTACAAAGCTAAACTGAGGCTTAAAGCAATGGAAAGCTGCACACTTAAAAGAAGAACATTGCATTCCATACCAGTAATAACTTACTGGAGGACTGAAATGTCCCTGTTTCCATTGTGCACCCCTGTCCATGGATGCTGCCATCAGCCTGGCCGAGAGCACCTGATTCTTCCTTCCTCCTCTCCACGCTCCCAGAAGTGCCAACATATGCTTCCAATGTGCATGTTCAGGAATTTCCTTCCCAACTACCAAATACTCAAAGTGTTTATAGCAGAAATTGCAATTTTTAATATATACAAATATAAGTTATGCATATTTACACCTCAGCAGGACCCACAGCCACCAATTCCAGGCCTGGTTGCATTACTATAGGAAAAAGGGAACAAAATGTTCCTTTTCAGGAAAAGTAACATTTTAAGAGCAGCTTTCCCCACCCAGCTCTTTCAAAGCCCTCCTTTTGCATTGCTTACTGAAAATAACAGACAACACAAATATTTCCTGTACAGTCTTCACTAAGCAGTTCTCCAGGTCTCAGTCCCTACGCTGAAATATAAAGGACACGCTTGTACATCCACGTGTTGTTCTCCAGGCAGGGGTACGTCTGTGCGCCTCAAGAGAACAGGAGAATAAAGCCACCTCCCCTCTTATAAAAGGTATCAAGCAAAAAAACCCCATCCCAAACCCACAGAAAAGTTTCTCATATCTCATGGTAACAACAATGAAACAGTATGCAAACCTGCAGGCATTTATGCTGAAACAACCAAAGGCAAAGTCACCCATGAGCAGTTGAGAATTCACATCCTCCTTCACAGCAGACACTGCCTTCAGCATTATTTACTTTCCTTCCTCCAACCCATAAGTCGTGGGCATCAGCCCTGGCATGTTAGCACCCAAACACCCCAGGTACCGACACTTCCACTTATCTCAAACTTACTCTCTTCTTTAACATCCATATTCACTTTACTGGGTGCTCTCCTGACAATTTCCTATTCCCAAGATGCAGAGTAACAGCCAAGTCCCTGTTGCAAACCAGTTTTGACACTTTCTCCAGGGCTTTTAACTCTCTAATCTATTGTCACATGAGAATATCTGTAACTATCCAGTGTAAATACGCTCCCTCTGCGGAGACACCCAGATTCATCAGTGTCACTATGGTGTTGAAGGCATCTGGCTGAAACACTCTTTCTTTACATATGAAGGGATGAAACAAATACACAGTACATGGATTTGAACAAAGGCAGTTCCCCGCTGCCCAGCTTCAGTTAACTGTGGAATGGACGCAACTTATTTTTTGCTGAAGTTCCAAAGTGAAAGCTCACGGTCCTACAAAACACGTCATACACATTTCACCACTCTGTAAGTCAACAAAAAGGGAGTCAAACACATTTCTTCCCTACCCAACACATAACAGCAACAAAGTTCTACTATTTCATAAGGCATATTTGTCTTCAGTGAGAATCCAAGCACAAGCAGGACTCCTGCCACGGTGTGCAGTCCTGTCACTTCATCTTCATCTACCCAACGCCTTCAATTCCAGCATCTCCCGCTCCGCTCCTCAGGCAGAAGAATCCCTCTCACAGCAGGCATTTCTTATTTAACTAAAGAGCAGGGCTAAACAAAAACCCCTCAGCAGCTGGACCTCTGTATCTTTCAAAAAGAGGGACACACAAATGACCAATTTTTGCAGTTGTCTGGCTTTATCCCATAACCTGCCTTTTTACAATGCCTCTATATATATAAATTAGAAAGAGATAAAGCCAATGATTAACTGCAGCGTTCATGACAAACTCCAGTCTGTACTACACAGTCTCTTCTGAACAAAGATCACTGAGGTGTAAAGGTGAGAATCATCCAGCTGATGACAAAGTAGAAGAGGAAGATGGGGTAGACGACAAGAGCTTTGCGGTTGGGAGGCTGACTGTCTGCCAGGAAAGCTGTAGATGCTGGTGGAAAAGAAAAATACTAGAAACATGAGCAGCATCAAACTAAAAGGCTGAGATCCACTGCAGAGTTGTTACCTGTTTTGAATTAAGATCTGCATTACAATTACACTGAAAGAGAAAACAGAGTAACCCATTGCTCAGTACCAGTGGTCTATCACCAGCAATAAAAACTTCATCATACAGAAAGAGAAACGCTGATTAATGTCCTGTAACAAGAGTCAGACTTACAGATTAAGAACTGGAGAAACAATGCCAATGCATCTCTTTGAAACTACCACTTTCTAATAGTATTTATAACACAGATCACAGAATAAAATATCCAGCAGTCTCACATGGGCTTTAACATTAAAGTATCATCCCTCTGGTGATAGCAATTTGCATATGACCATGAAAATCAACAGCAGTTTAGGCAGAGGCTGAACCTCTGCCAACACAAGCATTGGAAGAACTATTTCTGCACCACTTCAGCAGCCCAGGAAACACTTTAACCTACAATAGCCATTGGCTGTGCCCAATAGAACATGTGCAGGTCCCTTCCCTTCCTTCAGCACCGCACTACACCCCAGTGCTGCGGTGCACAGCAGGACTCACCTAACGTTGACCACCCAAACATCGCCAGCACGACAAGGAGGCGTATGATGAAGCTGACAGTCCCAGAGCCCGCCAGCAGCACCAGCCTGCACACCAGCATTGCTACTGTCAGGGGCAGCACACAGTAACCCAGCACACATAGGCTCTGGAAAAAGGATCTGAAGACACAGAATTGGCAGAAAAGTGGTCAAAACAAGAGCACTGCAGAAACTCCACCCATGGGGGGGAACTTAGCTTCTACTAAATAAGCCAACACTCACATAGTTCCTCCCAGAAGCTTTGAGTTCAGTGTGATGACAACTGCACCAAACCAGATGATGACAAAGACTTCAGCAAACTGGGGCCCTCCATCATCTTTACTATCTGCTGATCCACCCTGAAGCATCCTGTGGTAGGAATCAGACAACGGGTGTCATTGGCAATTGATGACTGAGTTTTCATACACTTGAAGTAGATGACAGAACAGAAGCTCCAAAAAAGAGACTCCCACTTAGGCTGCAGACTGATTACTTTTCATCCCTATTCTTATTTTTAGTAGTAACCCCAGTTTTGAATAGGAAAGGAAAATGGCTGCGGTCCAACTGAGCACGTTTCAGCCCACTTATTTACTTGTTTTGGAGACTGTGTAAGCACAGAGGAGAATAAAACCACAGACAACAGGCTAAAAAATGAAAATTAAGGCATCAAAAGTTTGCAACCTCTCAAAGCAGACAGCATAGCACATGACAAAACACATAAGCCTTAAGGAAAGCTTATTATAGCTCTAGGATATGAGCAAACCAAAACCTGGGACGGTGAGTGTGCATTGATTTCAGTGTCTAAGTTACACTGCGTACTTCTGCTAAAGCTTTACTAATTCTTCACTGAATGGTTTCTGCACAGAGGATACAGCTGTGCCTCAGCTGACAGATCTCAGCACCATTTCCATCCTGCCTCAGGCAGATCTGCACGCACATGTCCCAGAGCAGGATCAGAAACTCGCGAGAGCCACCGTCCTCTCCCATCCCCCAATGACTACAGCAGCCTCTCTTTCTCCATCACTTCTGCAGGATGTGTAGCACGTACACTGCAGCTTTACACAAACCCAAACCTGCCCACGGTAAGTACTTACAGTGCAAGTGAGACACAAAGCACCAAAGGGCCCCAAAGATCCCCTGTCAGCAAAGGAAAAGGTAAAGTCATAAATACCACAGAAAGATGCTCAGTTTCAGTTCCTTGTGAGTAATAAAGTCCCTTTTCCATCTCCCCATGGACGATTTTACATAGTACCCTTCCTCATAATTTTCTTATTTAGCATCTCACCTGGTGTATAGCACATGTCATTCCAAACCTGCCACAGCTCCCTGTTCCCCCCACACCGACACCTGTGCCACTGGTAAGAGCTTTAGTAACACTCTGATTGGTCACATTTGTACCCAGCATCCTACAGCAACAAAAAGAACACCAGCAGATGCTTCTGAATCTCTGCTCCACTGAACTCTTCCCCTGTTGGCACAACAACCTTTGAAGGGTTTGAAACTCCCCTGACACGTACAGTCTCTGAGGAGCGTGCTGCTCTTCTTCGGATACATGACGTGGACAAACTTCTTCCCAACAGCCTTCAGATCTCTCATCTGCAATGAACCAGTAACACTTTGATTTATCCCTTCATAAAAATCACAGCTCATAACTACAAGCAGAGAGACAGAAATATAGGCATATTGATAGTAAATCAAGAAAGGATCCTATCAAAACATTTCTACAGCCTCCTCTGCAACAAACAATGCCTAACTTGTCCACATCCCTGACACCCACAACGTGATTTCCTTTAATAACAGCCAATTCAGTACCAGCATTTGTTTGCTCCTCTTGGAAAAGTCAAGGCAAATCCTACTTGACAGAAGAGTTTGCCTTTGCAGAGGTACTCTTTGACCCACAAGAACTCATTACACGTGCCTAGTTCTTAAAAAAAACAAGTAAACCCCCAAACTCACGGGGAAGTACAGAGAAAAAAGAGCTCTGCAAAAATACAGTTCTTGCATAACGGCCACAATATCAGCAAAATACATGTTTTACCAGAGACAGAGAAGCACAGACTCACAATAGTATCTTTAACAGGCTCATCCAGCGTGGAGTAGTCTTCCTCAGGAGAGTGGGGTCCCACAGGAACAGTGATCTCCCCTTCCACGGGAATATCTTCAGCGATCGACACATCCGTAAGACCTGCAAACTGCATGGTTTAAAAAGCCTTTAGAAAGACAGAGATACAAGCCAGCTCACAGTCACCTGATGTGTCTTCCAGATGTGTTTAGGATGAAAACAACCGAACAAGTGCTCACAATTAAAAGGTACAACATTGCCAACATCAGGGCCCTGCTGTTGTCTGCCCCATTCAAACAGCTCACAGGAGAAAGAGCTGAACAGACAAGTACAGGTAAAGCAGGTCTGGGTCTTCTCAGTAACTCCCAGCAACCCACTTGCTGTGCTCTATTTAAACAGCATTCATAGACTCACAGAATGGTAGGGTTGGAAGGGACCTTTAGAGATATCTAGTCCAACCCTCTGCTAAAGTAGGTTTCCCTTGATCAGGGGGCACAGGAACATGTCCAGGCAGTGTGGAAACCTCCCGAGAAGGAGCCTCCACACCCTCCCTGGGCAGCCTGTGCCAGGGCTCCCTCACCTCAACAGTGAAATAGTTTTTCCTTATGTTTCAGTGGAACTTTTTGTGTTCCAGCTTCATCGCATCACCCCTTGTCCTGTCACTGGATACAACAGGAAAAAAAGTGCTGTCCCAACCTCCTGACACCCACCATTTAGATATTTGTAGATATTAATGAGATTCCCCCCCTCAGTCTCCTCTTCTCCAGACTAAACAGTCCCAGGTCCCGCAGCCTTTCCTCATAAGGAAGCTGCTCCAGTCCCCCTGATCATCCTGGTAGCTCTGGGCTGGCCTCTCTGCAGCCGCCCCCTGTCCCTCTGGAGCGATAACTACAGGAACTAAAAGCTCCTTTATGTTTTGAAGTGAGGTAACGCCCGACCGCTGTAGAGCCGCACTGACACACCCGAGCACGCTGTGCTGCAGGGACCCCGTGGGGATGCCACTCGTGAGGAGCTGTACAGGCACCCGCAGCCCGGCAAAGCCGCTACGCGCCAGCGGTAACGACGCTGATTTCCTCCGCTCGGGCGGAAGGCGAAAGCGCTCCACTGCCAGGGATGGGAGCAAACGAGGAGCAGCCCGACCAGCGAACTCTGGGGCAGACAGCACCCCCCCGAGCGGGAGCGATAGTCAGCGCGGCCCCCAGCGCCCTCCGCGCCCGGAGCCCACAGCACCTGCAGCTCCGGCAGCGCTGCTGGGCCCGCTCCTGCCTCGCCACGCCACGCCCCGGGCGGTCCGCTCCCCCCGCCGCGACCGCGGCCCCCACTCGCAGCCGAGCCCGGCCGCGGCCCGCCGGGGGTAGCCGGGGCCGCCCCGCCCGCTGCCGCCGCCGCGCTCACCAGCGGCGCCCCGACACCGCTCCCCTCCGCCGCCGCCATCTTGGCCGCTCGGCCGACGTGGAGACCGTGCTACGTCATCAACGGGCGCGGCGCATGCGGCGCGCGCCGCCCGGCGTCCATGGCAACAGGGGGCGGAGCGCCACTAAAGCCCCGCCCCTTCCGCAACAGATTACGCCCATCTCCCCGCCCCGTGCCTTGCTCCGCCCCTTTCCCCGCTCCCGCTTGCTGCACACCAATCCCCGCTCTCGCTCCGCCCCTCCCCGCCGTTTCCCCGCCCCCTCCGGCCTCCTCCCCGCTCATTTCCCCGCCCCTTCCCCGCCCCACACTGCTCCGTCCCGCCCGCGGGGGGCGCTCTCGCAGGCCGTGTCCGGTCCGTCTCGGCGCGGCCCCCGTCCTTGCGCGCCCAGCTCCGGCCCCGGCCCCGGCCCCGGCCCCGGCCCGTCCCCCGGGGCTGCGATGGGACTGAGACTCGGGGCGTTACCCAGCCCAAAGAGCGACAGCTCCGGTGCTGGAGATGAGAGAACAGCCGGGCTTTACCGAGCGCTGAGGGCGTGCCGAGCCCATCCCTCCCGCGGCGACGGCCGCTGCCCGTGCCCGGTCACGCCTGGCAGCGCCCGCCGCAGACGTTCGTTACTGTGAACGACGCGGCCCCCGGAGAGATAACGGTACACCCCGGCAGCGCAGCCTGAGCAGCTGCGGCCACACCGAACTACAAGTCCCGGCAGCGGCGGGGCGGCTGGAAGCGGGGACGCGCGGGGGTAGCCTCAGCCGCGTGCCCGGCACGGCCCGGAGCCCCGCGCGGGCAAGTGACCGGCGGGGCGGGGCGAGCCGCGCCCAGCCGAGCCTCCCGGGGCAGGGCCGGGGGCGGCGCCCGCCGGGGCGGCGGCATGGCCGCGGTGCGGGGTGCCTGGGGCGGAGGGACGGCGTCGTAGCCGCGCCCGCCCCGCAACGCGGCGGTGCCGGCGGCGGGAGGAGCGGCCGCCGCGGAGCCATGGGGCACCCGCCGCTGGAGTTCAGCGACTGCTACCTGGACAGCCCCGACTTCCGAGAGCGGCTCAAGTGCTACGAGCAGGAGCTGGAGCGGACCAACAAGTTCATCAAGGAGGTGATCAAGGACGGCAACGCGCTCATCGCGGCCATCCGGGGTGAGCGGGGAGCGGCGGCGGGGCGGGGGCCCGGCGGCCCCAGCGCTGGGGGAGCGGGAGGGGGCCGGGGGTCGCGTC
The DNA here is from genome assembly GCF_028858725.1 of Colius striatus. Classification (NCBI taxonomy): domain Eukaryota; kingdom Metazoa; phylum Chordata; class Aves; order Coliiformes; family Coliidae; genus Colius; species Colius striatus. The sequence continues at coordinate 7,049,063 of NC_084771.1, read as the reverse complement.
ACGCCCTTCGCAGCCGGTGCTGGCTGGGGCCCGGGGATGGGGCCTCCCGAAGGCAGCGGAGCAGCCGGCGGCTCCCCCCCCCCCCGGGCCGAGAGGGGTTTCTCCCTCTTGACCGTGCAGACGTGCTCCTGGAGCCCACCACCGGCGGAGCCTCCTGCCCCCGCAGCCCGGTGCTCGACCGCTGCTTCCGCCGCCAGCATCGCTGGGGAGCGAGGGCTCGCTGGCCGCGGGCAGCGCGCTCTGCCCCCGTCTGAGCGTCCGTCCGGACCCGGGCCCGGGGCCGGCCCTGCGCGGGGGCTCGGATCTCATCGCCCGGGCGAGCTGCGCTGGCAGCGCCGTGGCGCGGGCCACCGGCCGCGGAGCCGGCTGGGCTCTCCCAGGCACCGCCTTTGTTTAAGGGGAATAATCTCCTCTTTGGGGAAGGTGGTCGATTATTTTGCTTCAGCAAGGTGGAGTGTGGCCGGGGCAACGCCAGGTCACCTCATCACCCATCCCTGTTTCCGTGGAGTGGACTGCTGTGAGAATGAGAGGGCTCTGTCCAGAAATAGTCTTTAGTCCTCCTTTTGTTGTGGGTGGTTTATTCTTTAATAACAATGAGGATTTTCTTTTCTAAATAAACATCTGTTTCATTGTTGGCTTTAAGGGAGTCTCTTGTTCAGAGGTACTGACAGACCATGGGAGGTACCTGGGGCAGGTGGTGTCATCAGGGGCCACACACCCCTGCCTGTGTAATGCTCTACTGACCTCTGCATCTGCTTGGAATTGTTTTTCCCTTCCAGAGCTGTAGATACCTTTCCTCATGTTGTCTCTCACGTTTTCTCTGCTTTTATAAACGTGCATTAAAATGTGGACCGAAGTGACAGCACAGCAGCAGTGAGTGCTGTGCTTGTGTTGGGCCAGGGGAAGACAAATATCAAAATCAGCGGGGCAGGCTCTGATTATGTGCTGTTTTGCTTGCCAGCTGGTTGGTTTTCAGTTGATATTAATTGGTTTAGCTGCTGCGCTTTTGTTAAGAGCTTCCTCGTTATCAAGGCCGTAGCAGGAATAGCCTGTGTTTGCCCATCTGGAAAACAGTGAAGACAAAAGCGAGTATGACTGAAACAGCAGTCACAGGGATATAGGAACCTAAAACATACTACAAACACCCTCAAATCTCTGCTTAGTACACGGAAAAAAACGTAAACCCAGAATGAAAACCAAAGGAGTTTTAACAAGCCTGCTTGTTAAAATAAATACTTTGCTTTTTCTTAGTCACTTTGGTCAAAACCAGTTCCCTTTTTAATGTTTGTGATGCCTAATGCTGCACTCAGAGCAGGGATGTGAGAGAACTGCTGGGTCAGCAGACCCGTTCCAGTGAGACCAGCCAAGGAGGAAGGGAAAAAGTAGAAGGAAACCAAGTACACTGGGACAGCAGAGATAACCCCCCAGGACTGAGGAAACCCCTGACATCTTGTCTGAAGTGATGTTGGCTTGTTTTTGTGCTGTTTTCCATTTTAAGAGTGCAGCTGAAACAGCAGGGAAGGGTGCTGGGGCTGGGATCTGCCTGGGCTTCCCTTGGCTCCCTGTTAGTTAACAGGTAACGGTAAAACAATTCCTCTGTGAACCTTGTCAGTGTGGGACTGTGGATGGGAATTTGGGGCTGCCCACTGCCCATGGCCTGAAGCCCTTGGGCTGGCAGTCGGCCAGTGCCGTGGCACAGTCAGTGTCAGCAACAACTGATGGGTCATTTCTGCCCCTCAGCAGTGCTGTGGATCTGCCTCTCTCAGCTGGGGAGCAAAGAGGATGGGAGTCTCACTAAGTGAATGAGTGAGATCTTTGTCAAGGATAGAGGGTTGATGACAGTGATTATTCTGATCAGACCTGTCTGTCATCTCCTAGCCTAACCCTTTCAGTGGGTGAGGCACCCTCTTGGTTAAACCTTTGGCCAGCCTGCCAAGGTATTGACTCACTGCACTGAGCATGGACCTCAGGTGATTTTACAGATGTCTGTGTTGTCTGAGTGCTTGCTGATGAATTAGTGAATAAACTCCAATGTCAGATTTGGAGCAGATCAATCCCCCGTTTTTTCTCAGAGCTGCAGAGACGTCAGGCCCCTGCTGCCTCCAGCTGGCAGGCTCTGTGCCTGACATGGTGATGGGAGCTGCTGAACAAAGGCCTGGGAGCAGCACGGTCTGTCTGCATCTGCGTGTTGTGCCAGCGCAGCAGAGCTCACACAGGCCGCCAGGAAAAGCAGCACAGCTCCCACTGCGGGGAACTCGGGTCTGCTGGGCTCTACGTGATCTGCTGTAAACACAGCCCACAGACTTAAAGCTGAGTCTGCTCAAAGTCTGTTTGCCAAGTAACGGGAAAGAAGTGAGTGTGGCTTGAGGTGGAGTTGTGCAGGACCTTCTGCTCACACGCTGGGCGAGCTGCGAGGCTTTGAGTCGCCTGTGGTACAGGGAGCACAGATGTTCTGTTCCTGGTTGCTGGCAGTGTTCCTGCTGAAAGCATCTGGCTGTGTTACGTTGTCCCAGCCTGCCTGCTGGGTAGTGTTCCAACAGTCTCCAGAGGCTAAAACCAAAACGCCTCACTTGGTAGCACTTTGCACTAGATGTACAACACCTAGTAACTGTCATTTCAATGACTTCTAGTTGAGATTTTGGATGTCTTTTTACTCTTTTGTAGCCCTTTCACTAGCAGATTAATTCACCCATATCAGATCTGTAGCAAAATTAACATGTGAACTTGAGTGCAAATATTTTAAACAAGTCATTCCAGTGGCATGGAATTACAGATGTGCACTGTTCAGTGCTTGCAGTGGTATGCAGCTGGCTGGTCGGTGTGTTGTTTTGATGCAATGGATTGTTTTCCACATGCACAGCCTCCCCTTTCCTGGTTTGAAGCTCATCTGTGGTGCTGGTCAGTGCTGGTGAGGAGTGAATCACTGAGTGTGACCGGGCTGTGCTGTGCTGAAGGCACTTCTAAGGCAGCCGCATCTTTACTCAGGACTCATTTGCTGGTGCTATACTCAGTGATCTCGAGGCTTGCTGAGACCAGGCCCTTCCACAGAGGAAAATTCCTGTTGATCTGGATGAAATGTCATTTAATCCCCTTCCATAAGTGATTCCCACGTCTGGCACACAGGAGCAGTGCTTTTCAATGACAGGAGTGAAGGCTTGCTCTCTACAGTACCTGAAAGGTAGGGATTAGTCTCTTCTCTCCAGTAATGAATGACAGGACACAAGGAAATGGCTTCAAGTTCTGCCAGGGGAGATTTAGATTGGACATTAGGAAGAACTTCACAGAGAGGGTTGTTGAGCATTGGAACAGACTGCCCAGGGAGATGGTGGAGTCACCATCCCGGGATGTGTTTAAAAGACACACAGATGAGGTGCTGAGGGACAGGGGTTAGTGCTGGGCTTTGCAGTGTGAAGTGAGTGGTTGGAGTTGATGATCTTAAAGATCTTTTCTGACCAGAGTGATTCTGTGGCTCAAGGGGCCCTGCTGGTGGGTGCCCAGCCTGCTGTCCTGGAGAGGAGAAGAGTGAGACTCACCCTCCTGTGACAGGGGCAGGGTGTAGAGATCTGCCAGCTGTCTGTGGACACAGCTCGGGAGCTGCTGGGCCAAAGCTGCTGCTCCTGAGCTCCCAGATGGAGAGACAAAGTCAGCAGGGAACTGTGACGGCAAACGTGGGCCTTGGTGAAGAAATTAATCTGTTCCTGAGCTGCCACTTGTCTGCAGGAGCCTCAGCTGCCCTTTGCCGTGCTAGTGAAAAGCTGAGCTTCTCATTCCCTTCCCCATCCCAGGGAGAGGCTGGAGCTGCAGGATGAGTGCTTCCCCACCTCTGCCCCGCTGCAGGGAGAAGCAGGAGGGAGTGCAGTGCCCAGTGCTGGAAGCTGTCCCTGGCAAGCCCTGCCTCTGTTGGGTTTGCCGTGGGGCAGAGCAGCCCCTGCATGGAATGCCCGAGGTGGTGGGGAGTGGGCTGAAGGAGGCTTTGCAGCAGCAGCCATGGCTTGTGCTGCTCCAAAGCACGTCTGTCAGAGGAGGCTTGTCAGGGGGCTGCAAAAAGCCCTTGCTGCACCTACCCACACAAATGGGAAGGCATGTGCTTGTGGTTTGTCATGCTGTGCAGCTCCAGGGAGGAGGGAGGCAGTGAGGAGGAACTTCATCTCCCCTCAGCCTGCTGCAGGCCTCGTTCTCCCTTTCTGCAGAGCAGGTAATGCTTCAGGGCTTTGTCTGAAGCAGGGGGCTGTTACCCCAATGAGGGATGCATCTCGGTGCCATAAACAACTCTTGCCTCTTGAGGGACTAAGAGACACTGATTCCACCCCACCTATTTGACATGTAACCAGCTGAAGTAAGTGGCTAAAGGCCTCCTGAGTGCTGTGCAGCTCCTGCACCCTCGTGCGGGTCCTCCTGCAGTCGTGTTGCTGCCTCTGGAAGTGGCTGAAATGGACTGAAAAGCCCCTGACAGCAGATGGGATGCCACGAGATAACTGAGTATAAGGTTGTGCCAAATGGGAAATTAACTGGCTAAAGCAGAGAAAAATATGATTCATTTGTAATAATCTTGTGCCCACAAGTCAGTGATAGCAAACAAGTTACTCTGAGACAGAAATGTGAGAGATTTTTGTTGTAAAGTTGGCTGCATCCCTTCTTTTTCATTCCAGGAGCAAGCAGGGTTGCTGGCAGTGCCAAGGGGTGGTGCTGGTCCCATACCTTGTGCTGGCAGTGCTGAAGCCCTCTGTGGCCTGGCCCTGGCCAGGGGAGAGAGGAGCTGGGAGGATGGCCTTCCTGCCCGGGGCTGGCATGGCTTTTGTATGCCAGTACTGCTCAAGAGCCAAGCTCAGCACTCCACATGGCCCCCACAGACACTGCAAGGTCTGTCTTGCTTGGAGCATGCCAGACTGGCATCTGTCTGTGCCTTGGGGCTGGCATCCATCCTCCAGAGCTGGCCAGGGCCTGGCAAGGGCAGTGGGAACCTGTCCCTGGCAGCAGGTTGTTTGTGTCCCGGAGCCTGCAGCCCTGTGCCATGGTGGGCAGCACTGGACTCACTGCAGGCTGCATGCTCAAGGCCACAGGCAAGGGTGTCAGGGTTGGTGACTGTGTGCCATCAGAGCTGTTGCAAGAATTACTTGTTCACAGCAATTTCTTTCTGTGGCTCAATATGTTGGGTTTTTGGAGTCTCTCCTGCTTGCTGCACTCGGCTGTGTGTGTGGTAATGCAAAACCATCCATGTCTCCCTGGGCTTTCATCTTCTCTAGTAATTATAGATCAAATGGAGTTTGAGAAATGTCAAGTTGAGACTCTTTTTATTAATGTACAAGTGCTGCAATGGTGTAAACTGTGCTTTGAAGCTGGAAGAGCTCTGAGTTCTCATGCAAATGTTGCCTGTGTGGTTTTGAATATGATTCCTGTGTAAAGCTTTGCAGTCTGACTTTGCATGTCAGCTAACCAGCCTCCCCAGGCAGTGCAAGTGGTTCTTCCTTGGAGGGAGAACAAAAAGGAACATGTAGAGGTGTCTGTGCCTTCAAAGCACATGGCAATCTCTAACAAAAGAGACTGGGTATGCTTTTCCCTGAGATTAGGGCTGAATGGGGGACCCATGGAGGGTCCTGCCATTGCCTTCCCTGCAGGCCTGGCAGCTCACACTGTGTGTGTATAAGCTGGCTCTTCTCGCTCTGGAGGCTCTGCAGCCCTCAGCACAGCAGACCTGTTCTCAACAGGTTTCTTTGCTATTGTTGGAGATAGTGCTTGAGGGTTTAATGCTTGGGAGTGTAGGAAGCAGTGTCGACAGAGCACAGTATTGTAATGGGATTCAGGCAGCCCCAGCATAGCCTGTGTGCCTGGTTTCCGCAGAAACTCCTGTGCTGGTTCATGTGAAGCCTGTAGAGACAAAGGCTTGAGTCTAGTCAGATACTGGGTTTTGCTTATGTCTGAACAAACCTAAAGCTTCTCTGGAAAAGGGGGAAGAGGAAGGAGTCTGTCCCAAGCCTGCCCTTCTGCTGGCACAGGAAAGGCTGCAGCTCTCCAGGCAAACATTAGCTCTGCACTGCCGGCTGGGCTTGGCATCGCGGTGCATGCATTAAAAATATCCTGTCCCACAAAGACAGCTCAGTTGTGAGCCAGCATATGGCACATGAATGATGATTTGAATAGAAATCGTCCATGTGGATGCACAGAGACCTTCTGTCTCATGGACAGCCTCTCATGAAGCTGCCCAGGATGAGCAGGGGCATCTGGTCTCCAAGCAAGACTTGTATAAGCAGCTTCTCTGATGCCACTGGTGAGGCGAGTGTGCCCAGGTCAGTGATGCCATTGCTGCCAAATGGATCTGGCTGCTTAAAAATTGGTCTGTCCTCTTCTTTCTCCTCCAGTTGTGCCCTTGCACTCTGCTGATGCCACTCCACCAGCAACAGTCAGTACCCGAGCCTTGACTGGAATGGATGCAGGATCAGACGATGTGCCAGTTAGGCACTATTCTCAGAACAGAGAGTTGGTCCTGGCTGGGTACAATCACTGAACAAGGTCTTGATGGCGTCATTGGCTCAGCCAACCTGCAGTTGGCATTTGTCACTGCAGCAGGCTGGGGAACCTCAGCCCAGAGCTGCAGGCTGATGCTTCAGCCCAGCTCAGGGCTGAGCTCCATTGGGTGTTGGCCCCTTTGCCTCACATCACCTTCCCAATGAAAGCATCACAGAGGGGAAACAGACACAGATCTATTGGTTGTCCCCTGATGCCTTCCCACTGAAGTGTCACTAAGTCTTTTGTTACACTGGACCTGGTTTTCCTCCTGTGCTGGTGGCAGTGGGAGGAGCTGCCTTGGGCTGGCTTTCCAGAAGGGTCTGGCTCACTGCTCCTGGGACACCTTCCCCCTTTCTGCTGGAGCACATTACACTATGGCAGCATGTGCTAAGCTGTTTCTGGACTTTTAGCAGGGGAAAAATGACTTGGTGGAAAATACATCACTCCCCTCTAGCAATAATGTGTTCTCCTTGTACTTGTCTGCTCCTTGCTGGTCCTCTCTATTCTTGATGGAGGTTTCATCTAGTTACTTCAGTGATACTGGGAATACTCTGACCTTGTTGACCTAGTAGGATGTGCACAACAATATCCACCAACTGGATTTCTTTCCACTAATAAAAATCACATCACTTTTTTTCCTCTGTGGAGGAAACTGTTGAGTGGAGTGGGAGTTCAATTTCCCCTGCAGCAGCTCCAAAGCGATGTGCAACTTGAAAAACCAGTTTCTGTGTGTGCACATCAAGGCAGTGGATTGCAGCTCTTGTGCAGCATCTCTGGATGCTCTGCGGGCATACTTGGGATGGGGAGAGTGTGTTTTCAGCTGACAGACAACAAAGTAGCTCATTTTCATTAGTGTGCGTAGAATCTAGGGCCCTAGGTTGGTGCAGATCTAAACCAGACATGCTTTAACCAGAAACTAAGAAACAATAGCAAAAGAAACCCCTACAAAAACCCTTCCCAAAAGCCAGCCCTGTCCCAGCCATCACAGCCCAATCTGCAGATGCAGGCAGGGAAGGTGAGGAGCACACATGGTATCTGCCCACCCCAGCCTGAGGCCTGTCTTACCCCTTGTGTTCAGGGCTTGTTGATGTGTGTTTGTTAGGTTTTACCCCAGGCTGGAGCAACTTGCTGCTGCTGCCGTGTTTGCCTTGCTGTGAGGGGACACAGGAGCAGGGCAGTAGGATGCTGCTCCATCTGTGCCCTTGTTGCCTGCAGGAGTGGTGCCCGGGGCTGGTTTGCTGATGGGAAGCCCAGGGCAGGACTGTGGTCTGGAGTCACCTCGTGCCACTCACCAGCCCCCACTGTGGCAGCCCCGTGTGCCAGCAGGCTGGGGCATGGGCTGCGGACCAGCCCTGGTCCAGCCTAAAAGCAGCCAATGCTCAGGATTGTGTTCTGGCTGCCATCAGTGCCCTGATGTGCTTCCCGAGAATGTGCCTGAGTATGTGGGCACAAAAGGCTGGGACAAGAAGTTAAGACATTTTCATGTGTTTAAGTGTACTTTTTCTTCTGACATGCATGAGACATGCAGAGAGCTTTTCATCCATCTTCTGTTGCCTTTCCTGGCTCTTCCCTGAGAGGATGTGGGTGTTATCCATGCTTTGGAACGTGTCCGACAGCCCATGGGCTCGCAGCAGCACTGCTGCTGACCAAAGAGTTTCCTCTTGAGTCACCACGTGAAGACTCAGCTTTTCTGGCTCTTTCCTTGAGACATTTTTGGGATATTTTATTTATTCATTCAGTTGGTAGCAGGCTGGTAGCCACAGATGTGGCACACTGCCTTGTCATGGGTGGCTTCTGTCCTGCTGTGTCCCAGCCTGGCTTCGTGGAGCAGCAGCTACAGGTGGCCCTGCTTGTTTGTGCCACCGTACACAGCTGGAAACCTGCATGTGGTATGGTCCTGCCATGCTGCACCTCACCGTGCTACACCACAGCACACCATGCTGCACCACGCCATGCCACAGCACACCACGCTGCACCACGCCATGCCACAGCACACCACGCTGCACCACGCCATGCCACAGCACACCATGCCACGCCATGCCACAGCACACCACGCTGCTCGCACCACACGGTCCCGCGGCGCGCTGCTGCAGAGCATGACTGATCTCAGCTCTGGGGCTGGGCTGCAAGGAGGAGCTGAAGTACTAAGAGGGCAATTTTCTTACTAAGCATTCAATGAATCTTCTAAATGTGTGAACCTTCTATTTCAGTTTGTGGTGCAGATGAAGGCAAAAGCTTTTGGAAGCATCTTGGTTTTGTTCTGGTGATGGGGGCCTTTCCGCACTGGCACTCGTTTGGCCTTGCAGACATATTCCAGCATTGCCTCTGTTGCTGGTGTCCTTTTCTATCGCTGTGTTCTCCACACCACGAGTTGGTCAAATGATGATAAGAGCAGCTGAATAGCCTGAGATAAAGTTTATAAATATCAGTAAAGCCCAGAATTCAGGCGGCTCTCTGCAGTCTGTTCTCTCTCCTTTATTTTATCCTGTTCCTCTAGCCAAGACCAATTATGAAGTACTGAGGCAAGATGTTTTTAAAGCAAGAGTAATTTATTTCTCTAACTAAACCTTGTAGCTGTGCAAGTGGAGAAGAAGGGACATGACCTATCCTGTGCCATTAAAGGATCAGCTAGGGACCTGCACGGCATCAGGGAACCCTCTGTGGCAGAGGCACAGAGCTGGACCCCTGAGTCCTTGTGGGATGTGGGGGCTGCAGAGGTGGGGTGGCTCTCTGCAAAACCCGGGGCAAATGTGTCTGGGCTCTGCTGGTGCTGGTGGAGTGAAGCTGCCCAGGGAGCTGCCAAGTGGTGCCAGCTGGCATAGGGTGAGCTGTGTCCGTGCTGACAGTGGCTCCCAGCCTTGGAGCAGGAGGGATGTGTGTTCCTCCCCATGCTGAACTGCTTCACATAGCTCGTAGCTGCTTGCAAGTCCTCCTCTTGCGCTGCATGTGACTCATCTGGCTCCTGCCTGGCCCCCTCTGTGCCCGTAGTGAAGGGAACTCTGAAATCCTGGTGTGCTGGGGAGCAAGCTCCTGGCTCTGCTCACTCACCAAAGCTGCCTGCAAAAGTGCTGGGTTTTCCCTGCTTGCCTCTGCCTGGGAAGGGTGGCTGCTCGAAAGCTGAAATGAGATGCATCTGATGGCTCTGCAGATCATAAGATATCTCTGTGGGGATTGCTAATGCTCTGCCCCGGATAAGAGTCTGTTGTTTTCGTGTTTGTTTTCCCTGTGTTCGTACTGCTTGTACAGCAGGGAGCCGCGGCTCTTGGAGCACACCCTCTCCTGCCCCTTACGCCTAAGCAGCTGTGCCAGAAGCTCGCTTGGCTGTGCTGGGAGCTGGGGAGGTCCGGGTGGCCTGGAACATCTGTGTAGCTCTGCCCTGGCCTTACCCACCAGCTGCCTTGCAGAGGTTCTCCTGATGCCTGCAGGAGGTGGGCTGCTCAGCCTCTCCTTGACAGCTCACTCCTCCCTAGAGAGAAGAAGATTCCTTTACTGCCCATGGCTCCTCTTTTTGGGGGGTTTTATTTTTCAAAGAGCCTGTCCTTTACTCGATGTCACTCAGCCCTGTCCCCAGGGTTGGGGAGGGCTGTTAGAAAAGGCAACTGGCCTCCATGGGGTGGTGACACCAATAGGTGCATAAATAAGTGCAGCAGGCAGAGCCACCAGCCAGCCTCACCCCACATCCATCCGCCTGCTTGAATTGCAGCGCCGGCGCCCGCAGTGCCATGCAGCTGCCGTGGCTGCCCTGGCACTGCCACCTCCACAGCGGGCAGGGGCTGGGCCTCACACAGCCATGCTGCTGGCAGAGGAGTCTTGGCCAGCTGCTTTGGTTGGGGGCAGTGGGAGCTCTCACGGGCAGCTTGGCTGCAAACCTGGGCTCCAAATGAATGGAGAAAGCATGATTGTTTCCCTTCTGACATACTGCATGGGGGTCGTGACAAATATGATAAGATAAATGATACCTGTAGGATTTCTTAATGCACATTTCAACACTTGTGCTGATTTGTAAGGCTGCTAATCTTTTTTTAGCTTCCATTTCAGTTACTCACATGTTCTGGGCTGTCTGTTCTGGGCAGTTTCACTGAAGGAACTCCTCCAGCTTTGCAGGGCTGTGAGGTTGGTTTGAAAGGCCAGAAAGATGCCAGAAGTCCTTTGATATGTTTAGGCATTCAAAGTGAAGTTTCTCCTCTTGCTGGTCATGAGAAGCAGTAAGTGAAGTGCTGGTGCCAGGGGTAGTTTTGCTGTACTGCTGTTCATGGGGAGAGTTTGAGTATCCCCATGTGCTGGGATACTCCCCATGGGCTGGGCCAGGGAGAGGCTGTGCTGGAGGCTCCGGTGCTTTGCTGGAACTTTGAATTGTGGCTGTCCTGGTATTTCTGAAGCAAAAATCATTAAAAAATCCAATCTGTGCACTGTCTTTTGTAAAAGCATTAAAACTATGGCCTCCAGTGCCACTCTCCAGGAAACTAGGACAAGGCAGTGAGTGTCACTGGGAGACAGGTTGGTTTGCTGTGTGCTTGTCCCCCTGGGCAATGGTATCTGTTGCTGTGAAGGTCTGGGGAAGAAAAGTTGCCCTGGACAATTAGTGTTCACTTAATCAGAGGTAGGGGAAGGATGCCTCATTCTCCCCAGCAGCCGTAACCTGCATCACTCGCTTCCAGCTTTCTCCAAACCAGACCAATATACCCCAAAACTCTGTTGTCCTTCCAGCCTTTTGCTTTTTTGTTTTGGTTGTTTTTTTTGAGCTATTGGTGAGCAGACCCATGGGCTCCTTCTGCTTATGGCAACCAGAGAAGTCTCTCTGTGCATTTAACTTTACAGAATCACAGTATAGTGGGGGTTGGAAGAGACCTCCAGAGATCATTCTGTCCAACTCCCTCCTTCAGCGCGGTAAGGCTTGCTGGCTTTTGTGATGTGCAGCAGGTACAGAATAGCAGGTTTCCTTCAGGCAGTAAGGGAGAGAAGACAAGCAGGAGGAATATATGATACATGGGAAGAACTGCTGTCTGGGTTTCTTTCTTTAATTACGCAGTCAATAAAGAAGATAAGCCTGTCCAGCAAGTTTGTGCACTTACCACAAGGTTGCCTGGGCAAGGTGGAGAATTTATGAGTATAAAATATTAGGTGTAGGAGGGGAGACAGAAGCTAAGTGGGGGGAAAGTGGGAAAGTGATGGGTAAATGTAGGTACCAGTGCAGCTCACAGAGCAAAAGGCCATGAGGTAGGGAGGGCTGCTGAAAAGTGTATTTGTACCTGAAGCACAGCCCTGCTCTTCTCCCTGGAGCCTGTGCTACAGCGATTGAGATACTGAAATGGCAATTCATAGAACATTTGGGCAATAAAGGACTGATTAGAAAAGATAAATATAAACCAGAAGTATTGGACAGTCAGTAAATTCCTCTGCAAGAGATTTGTGAAGTGCAGCTAGATATAGTGAGTTATTTTTAGAAGCTCGTGCTAGCCATTTACTTCTGGGAAGTGGAAAACCCATGTCAGTGTGTGAAAAACAGCCTTTGTAAGACGTGTCAATATTCCTGCATCCCCACAGCATGCAAAGGCCTTCGTGGGCCCCCACACACAGCCTGCCAAGGGTGAGCACGGAGCTCTGGCTCTGTTAATTACCTAATGGTAAGCACCTCTCGTTTACGGAGTAACAGCAGTGCTGCTGGCCTCCAGGGATGCTTGTGTGGATTTGCAACTACCTAGAAGGCTGACTAGGAGGTTAATTTTTTCCTTTGTGTGAAAAAATCACCGTGTTTTTGTGTTTGAGCAGCTGTAGAGTGTTTAGGAGGGTTTGCTGAGTCAGGACTCATTAGTCACGTTCCTGATGGTACAGCTGGGCTCAGGGGAAGGAACTGCCTGGATTTCAGAGTTGAGATATTTTGGTGGGACGATGTTTAGGGGCTTCGTGCAGTTAGTATGTGCTACGTAAAATCAATGGCTTGGAGCAGAATCTGTCCCCTTGGCCAAACCGTTTGTGTGTTGGTTGTTAAAGCTTTGCTGCAAGTGCAGAGCATCCCCTGGGAGCCGTGAGTCAGGTGCTGTCTCCAGGTCCACATCTCCTGGGTGGCAACGTGGATGAGCTCTCTCTCCTTCATGATGCAACTCCCTGGAAAATTCTTCAGTGGGAGTTGGTAACAATGGGCCCATTCTTTTCCCTTCAGGGATCACAGCCCTCTCCTCTGCACGCTGGAGGAAAAATGGTGTTTCTCATGTTCTGCATGTCCCGTTGCACAGCTCTCCACAAGGAAGCAGAAAATGTTCCCCAGTGACCAAGCATTGGGAAGAAATTAAGGTGCCTCCTCAGCTGCTGTACCTCAGAGTCTTGAAATGTTTCCCTGAAAAAAATGGATTTCCAGAGTTCAGATTCTAACCATAAAACTTGTCCTTGGCTTGAAGTGCTGCTATTTAAGTACATTTTAACTTTTATTGCCTTTTGACTGTTTCTTTGAAAGGAAAGAAGAAATATGTGGCTGGTTTTGATATTTCTGCTTTCAAGCTGTAGAAGAAGAAAACAAAACACAAAAATGGAGCTCCTTCTTACATTCTATCTGCTTATTTACACTGCAGCAGCTCAGGATCGTTTGGGGTTTTCCTTACGGGCTGGTGAAGCTGTTGCTGAGTTGCTCCGTGCAGGGCTCTCTGCGCTGTGGCGGACAGAGGCTCAGGAGAGGCTGTTCCCCAGTGGCTGTCTCTGCTGGCTGCTCTGCCCTGAACTGCCAGAGTGCAGCTGCAGGCAGGGAGGGCAATTAAAGTTGCTTCTCGCCTTGCAACGTGGGAGGGAAATTCCGTCCCCTTCCCAGGCACAGAATGGGGATACTGTAGCCCCATCTCAGTTCAACTGCTCACACCTCACTCCATTGTCCCTTGGAGTCAGGTTGGATGAAGGACATGTGCTCTGGAAACATCACTGGCTGACGATTGCTGTGGCGATGGGGAGTGAGGGGCTTTGTTTTGTTTCTTATTTCACAGATGTGTGCCTGTGACATCTCTGGCACCACAGCCACTCCGTGCCCTGTCCTGCAGGCGCGTGGACTCGTCCCCATGGCAGTGTGAGACAGTGGCGGGGCTGTATCCCCACGGCGTCTTTTCTGTGACAACGGTTTCCTTCTATTTTCAATTCTAAGCACTAGGGGGAAAAAGCAGAACCACAGGCTGTTCTGAGGCTCCTGGTTGCAATCTGAGCTTTTTCAGAGGCCTGTGGCTTTTGCAAACGTAGGGCCATTGTTTTGTTTGCGGTCTTTAGTTCTCTCGGGTTGCTGTGGAAGGTTGGAAGGAGAATCCCCAACAGGCCTCCGCTGAGCAGGCTGTGGGGCACATCTGTGCACAGCTGCAGTCTCTGGAGGTGTTTTACGTGCATAAACAGCCAGAGAGCTCGTTGTGTGCCCACTAAGGGCCGTGCGGGCCCTCTTGCTGCGTGCAGCCCGGCAGGGCTGGTTCTGTCAGGGAGCAAGGATTTGATGTTTACTAGAAGAGTGAATTACTGTGACCGCAAATTGTGCGAGCTGGCATGGCTCACTGCAGGCGGTCGGGAGGAGGAGTCCTCCGGGATTCCCAATACAATCCATTTTGATGTGTTTCCATGGAAACAGGCTGGGCTGCAAGAGCAGGCAGCGTCCCCCTGGGCTGCTGTTGGCAGTGCCAGCCTGGCTGGGAGGCACTGTGGCCCTGTGCTCCTGGTGCCATGGAAATGGAGAAGGCCCCACAACTGCCTGTCGCCAGCCCCCTCGTCCTGCTGGGCTTTGGGTGTGCGGAGCGGGGGTGTTGGGCAGCCCTGTGTCAGGAGGGAAAGATTACTGAATCTCTGTTGAAACTGGGGAGAACATGGGTTCGTCTCTCCCAGTGTGGAGAGGTAGCCCAGTTTTATCAGTAGCTGTTTTTTGACCTGTTCCTGCTGTTGAGCTGCTTTCCTGTGGCTGAGACTCATCCCCTTCTCCCCAGCCTCCCCTGTCCTGCCCCATGCCCTGCTGTCACCGCCTCGCCGTGCAGGTGCTGCCAAGGGAGGAAACTTCTCCCCGGGTGTCTCCAGGCAGCTCATGGCAATGCCCTGTGCCGGACCCTGGTGCTGTCCTGGCTGCTGGACCCCACAGGGACACAACCCCCAAGTGTGAGCCTCTTCTGCTCCCTCAGTAGCCAGTGCCATGGGCAGCTCATGTCCCAGAGTCACCCTGCCATTGCGATCAGCGCGGTGCCACAGCCCGTCCTGCGTGTGCACACCGGCCGTGGCAGGCGCCGCTGTTCAGCCAAGGCTCTGTACGTGTGTGAGGACGAGTCACGCTGAGCCCTAGGAGTCTGGTTTCCATTAAATGCTCCTCAGGAGCTGCGCCAGGCATTCTCAGTGCTGGCTCTCGCTACAGCTTGTGCTCGCCTTTCCCAACCCCACGTCTTCCACGTTGGTTTTTTGTTATGATGGGGTCTGAACACAATGCCAGGCCACTGCCCGGCCCCCGGGGTGTCCTTGGCAGCTGGGGGTGTGTGGCCATGCCCCTGGCTCGGGGGGCACGAGGCTGGCTGTGTGGCTGTGCCCCTGGCTCAGGGGACACGAGGCTGGCTGTGTGGCTGTGCCCCTGGCTCAGGGGACATGCCACTCGGGCTGTCTACTGTTGTGTCTCTTTGCCCCAAGCCGATGCATGTGAGGAGCTGGACATGCTGGCCGCTGGCTTTTGGGGGCTGCTCACGGGCCCGTTGCTGGGTTGAGGTGGATGTTCAAATGGAGAGCTGGCAGTTCATGCACTAGTAACCGTAGTCGGACAGGGGCCATGGCAGTGTCCTGGGAAGATGAGGGCTTGCAGGGGGGTGAACAAAGATTCTGCTGAAGAACAGCTGAATGGGCGCCTCCGGCCCAGCCTGAAGCAAACGCTGCAGGGACTGAGAGTGAATTATTTGCTGAGGTTTTCCATCAAATCATTGACATCATTCTGTGCTGGAGCTCAGCCACTTTCGCGCGCTCAGCCCCCCAGCAGCTGTGCTTAAAAGGAGACATTCAGGCCTGAATCTGCCCATTCAGGAGCAAGGGTTTGACCCATCAGAGGAAACTGCTGAACGAGGCTTTTGAAGGCAAAGTGGGGACTGTGCACTTCGGGGCCATGCTCCTCCCCAGGAAGGGCCCTGACCTTGGGGAGGACTGGGAAGCCCTGGGTGCTCCAAGCATAGGGATGGAGGAGGCAGAGCAGCCCAGGGACCTGCCAGGATCCCACTTGGGCACTTGATTTCTTTTCCCAATGCCCAATTCAGCATCGTTGAGAGTTTTTCTCTCTTTTGTATCAGTGTTTCAGCAAACCCCATGTTTGCCACTGTGGTGATTAGTTCTTCTGTCACTGAGTCTGCAATAGAAAATAACAAAGAAAAGTCCACCCAGATCACCCTTTTCCTCAGGCTAAAAATGTAAGGAGTAGCCTATACTGAGCAGATGCAATTCCTCAGCAATTCACACCTCAGTTCTCGCCATTATTTCCCCCCAGATTTTAACAACAGATGCCAAAATTATTGTGCATGTGTTATTTTTTAAACTAACAGACAAAATAAATCAGCCAAGTACCCAGGTTGCTGGTTGGAGCAGTCTTGGCCTGGTTTGGCAGAGCAGGGGTGTGTGAGCTGCTGCATGTTAACATCTGTGTCACATCTTCCACACTTGCAGCTCCCTGAATTTCAGAAAGCACCGTGTGCACCCCCACAAAGGGATCCAAAATCAGGGAAAACAGAGAGGTAGATACAAATCTAAAATGACTCCTTTGCTGTTGTTTTGTTGGCTACATCCTGGTCTATAAGCTCAGGGAAGTTCAGCCTCCTGTTTGTCTCTTGGGTATTTGCTGTTGAAAACAGAATAACTTCCCCCCAAATAAAGTGTGTGATTTAGTGCAGGAAGGTGTGGTTAATGCAAGGCTCTCAGATGCACCACATCTCCCCCTCATGCTGGAGAGGGAGGTGGTTTCTGCTGTGGGAAGCGTTGCCTGTGGCTGTCGGGGCTGTCACTGGGGGTGGTTGTGGCGTTGGGCCGGGCAGCAGCCGCCTTCGCGACAACGCAGCCGCTGCCAGAGCTGTGAAGTGGCCACACAGGATGCAAGGACACAGAGGATCTTTTTGGCTAGAAATTTCTCTGGAAAGTCCAAAAATAATTCAGGCTGAGCAACCAACCACCATCAGGAAGTGTCTTTGCTTCCAGACTGAGCGTTTCTTTGCCAGAGGTCCGGGAGCAGGTCCCTGGGCCATCTGCAAACACTCTGAGAGCACACCCCGAGTGCCCTGACTCCCTCCAGCACCCCTGGAGAGGGACAGTCAGTTTGAGTCCTGTAGGTTTCTGACCCTACAGATTTTTGTCCCACGTAACGACAAGCTGTCTCTGAGCAGTGAGGAGGCCAGTGGAGGGGCTGGGTGCTCCGAGGGCCGTGCTGAGGCTGCCATGGCACCCAGCGTGTCTGCTCCTGTGGCACTGCGGGATGCTGCCTTTGCAGCTGCGTGTTTTCCGCAGGGGAAATGTGTTGGTGACTTCCTGTCCTTAGCAGGATGTGAGGCTATTGATGGTCTGTTTGCATCCTTAGTGTTGCAGAAGCATTCTCAGCAACACTGAGAAAGGAAAAGAAAACAAACTAAATGGTGTTTGCAGCCTGTGATGGTTATTAACATTGCAGCAGTGTCTGAAGTGCTGAGATTGATGATTGCTGTCTCTGTACAACAGCTGCAAACAGGCACAGCCTCATTGCTCTGTCCTTTTCCAGGTTACTCGTCGGCAGTACAGAAGTTCTCCCAGACGTTGCAGTCCTTTCAGTTCGACTTTATTGGTGACACACTAACAGATGATGAGATTAACATTGGTAAGTTTTCTTCTTTTTTATGCAAACTTTCGGTAACTGAGCAAGTGTCTCCCTTGGGAATTTGCCTGTGCTGATGGTTCCAGACAGCCCTGGGAGCCAGTTCCGAGCGCCAGCTGCTGTTCCATGGTATGTTTTACAGAGCTCAGCTCTCACAGGTACAGTGTCACATTCCCAATCATTCCACAGACCATTTGCAGAGATTTTCCTTGTCTCCAGCCCTGCTCCATGCTGGCAGGGTTGTGGCCCAGCTCTGGCCTTCCAACACGTCCTGCTGCCCTGTGCCACAGGAGTAGGGGGAGCAACATGGTGCTGAGCATCGCCCATGGCTCCCGATCCAGGCGGCTGCTTCTCCTGGAGCTGCCTCTGGTCCACTGAAAATGCCTGACACAAACAAGGCTGCCCCACGCTGCCCTGAAGAAGGGACCTGGGCTGCAAACTGCTGGGAAAAATTATTGTTGAGTGTTTGGAGTCTGGAAGAGGATCACCAGTCTCTGTCCTCATGGCAGGGCAGCCTGTGGCACTGGTGTTGTACCGCTCCCTACAGAGCTCTTTGGGATGAGCAGTCCTGAAACTGTTCTATGTCCCTGCCAGCCCGGTGCAACTGTGCAGGTTACACAGCTGCACCCATGGAGCTAAACCCAATGACCTCAAAGTCCCAAACCCAGTGCTTTTCAAATGGATGCTGGGTTTGGCCTATCTGTCACTGTTGAGTGGCTGGTGCAGGGTCCCAGATGCTGCAGTGGTGACAGGGTGGTGGTAGCCAGCAGGAGGGACAACAGGAGAGCCTCCAGCCACAAGGGTCTGAGCCTGGCCCATGGGACAAAATCCTGAGGCTGCCCATGGTGGGGGCACAGTGCGCTAGCCAGGCTGCTCCTGGGGGCTGAGCATAGGAAAAATGAGCAAAAAACTCAAATTTTTCTCAGGAAGTTGTTGAAGAGTGGCTGCAAGTATGACATTGCTGATGTCAGGTCTCTTGGCCACTGCTGAAAGGGGAAGGAAGTAAAGCCTGTTCTTCAAGTTAGTTTATTTAAAGCAATTTAAAGCAGACTGCAGCTTGTCCTTCAAAATCCCATTTCCTTTATGCAAAGTCTCTAGGTGAAACCCACTGGAAATGTGTCAACATCCAATCTAACAGCAAGAGAGGTGCTGAACTTCCCAATGTGTCTGACTAGAGGAGGGAGGAACATTGCATTATTAACATACCTCCTGGGAGCAGAATGATCTGCAGCAAATGACCATCCAAGGAAAGGAGTAGTGCTCCCGTGGGCTGGAAGGGATGAAGCTCCAGTGTCCTGCACCACCTCTCTGCCTGGGGGGCAGGGGAGCAGAGCCCACCAGTCTGAGCTAGTGCTGGGAGCCAGTGCAGTGTGGTGGGGCTGAGCTGGGGCTGTGGTGCAGCAAGTCTGCACTGGGCTGATGAAGTGCGGCAGGGCTGTGATGGAGCTGTGGTGAAATGAGTGTGTTTCTCTGCTCCTGTTATTTGTTGGGGAATATTTGTTTTTAAAGCAGAGGTCTCTGGTTTCCACTCTGAAAAATCCAATGCTGTGTTCCTCCTACACCAAAGCCTGCAGGGCCTGCTGGGGCTGAGCCCTTCCAGGCTCCCTGATTCCCAAACCAGCAGCAGGGCGTTGATATCTCTGTTGCCAGAGATCTGTGTGGGAGCTCAGCAGCTCATTTGATGTGCAGGATATGGGAATAAAGCTAAACATTCACAAGCACTTTGGGGAATGTGTTTGATCTGCAAATACAGCTAATGGTGCACTTCTTGCTTTTCCTGTGGGCCAGCAGCAGGCTGACAGCCTGCACCTCAGGGATGGCTTCAAACACTGCAGGTGTGCATCAGGACAGAGGCTGGGTTGGTGGTGTCCCTGAGCAGTGCTCACCCCAGGGATGTTGCTGGTGACCACTGTGGTGCCTCCCCTGAGCACGTGCACAGGACCAAATCAGCAGCTCCCTCAGAGATGTCCAGAGTAATGCAATTTGACGTCCCTGCCTCCCTGGCACAGGAGCTGATGTTCCTGGCATGCTCCTGGCCATGGCCAGCTGAGTCCCTGCCGGGCAGCTCCCGGCCATGGCATAGCCTGGCAGCCTCCCCCTGCCCTGCTCAACTCGGCAGGGGTTCTCAAGCATTGACCCAGGCTTCTGGGCACTGCTGGCCTGGCAGCAGGGTGTAGCCTGAGCCACGAATTTGTGGTGCAAGGACAGATTCAGTGGGTTGCTCTGTGACTTCAGCCAGGAAATGTATGCCTGGACTCTTCCCATAAAGCAAGGAAAGAAAACATCTAGTGAAAATTTTCGCCACTGACATTTTCCCTGTAAGTTCAGGGCTGGATTCTCCATCTCTCCATGATAATTCCTTTCCTGGCTCCAGCTCCTGGTGTCTGTGCACAGTGCAGGTTTCACGTCATCCCGAACAACTGCATTGGAAGTCAGCATGTTGGCTCTGTGGTCGAGCATAATTAACCACTAGGACATTGCATGTGCCATGCTCTGAAGCCCTCACTCAGGAGGAGAACTCAGAAGTTACTGGTTTGTCAAGAGGGTTATGTTTTGATGATGCCAGCTGAGGAACTGTGTCACAAGGCTGTGGTTTTTCCCCTTTCACGTCTGTCTCAGCAACTGCTGAGCGAGGCCTCTAGCACTGGAAGCTCGTACTCACTGGCCCTGCAGCAGTGTTATGGCTGCTTTTTGTCAGGAGGACAGATACTTGCCCCAAGGTACCGCCTGTGTGTGAGGGGAGAGAGCCCTCAGCTTGCAGTGCCAGAGCCTGCTGTGCCCTTCCCATGGGCTGAGCCATTGCTGCCCATACCTGGCCACACGGTCTGTCCTGTGGGTGTTTCCCTCCAAGCCCAGCTGCCAGTGCCCTGGTGCCAGCCCAGGAGCTCCCGAGGCTCTTTGCTTCATTCTCAGACAGTTCTGAACTCGCTGAGCAGTGCTCAGTGCCCCTGTGTGCTTTGCAGTGAGTGCAGGGGCTGGGCTGCAAGCACAAGAGCTGCTGTGGGTTTTACCAAGGAAGCCCTTGTGAGCATCACCAGCAGCTCAGGGCCACCACGCCTGTCACCCACAGCGGAAAGCCTGAGAGGGGGCACGGTAGGAACCTTGGCCAGGCAGCTGGGAGTGCAGCCAGATTTGGGGACCCCAGCATATGCCATGTCCCAGCTTCACTGACCAGCCTCTTCTTTTTGTTACAGCTGAGTCCTTCAAGGAGTTTGCAGAGTTGCTGCACGAGGTAGAACTGGAGAGGTCCATGATGGTAAGCTGATCTGAGCTCTGCTGCAGTGGCAGTGTTTCAGTGCTAAATGGCAGCCAAATGGCACTATGTGCTCTGGTGTGAAGCTTCCATCAGAGGGGAGCTGGGAGCACTGGGAATGTTGGACTTTGTACCACGTCTGGTCTGTGCTGCCTTCACAGTGGGCCCCGAGCAGCAAAGGGGAGGTGCTGGGCCAGGTTGTCCACACAGGGTCCAGAGCCTCTCTTGCATGCCAGGCAGTCACAGAGCCCCAGGTCCCTGCCATCTGCAGCAGGTTCCTCTGCAGGACTGTGTGTGTCTGAGCTGGTAACAGGCTGGTTTTCTGGTGAAACAAAGTGTTAAAGAACAAGGAGCAAGATGTATTTTGTGCCCCTGCCTCTTCCAGCACAGCCCCCACGGGGCGATGCACTCCCTGTGCCCTCTGCCTCCTCCCCACAGCTCCTCCAGAGCCAGCATTGGCTTCCCACCTCACTCCTAATTCCAGGAAAAACACGAAGGTTAGGCTTGGTAGAGAGCTTTTGCAGCATGCCAGGAATGTGCTGCTTGGCTCTGCCTTCCCCTGCCTCGTGCAGCACCGGGAGCTCATGCCAGACCACGACTGGGCTGGTGCCGCAGGGGTGGCTCTGCAGGGCTGCGGGAGGAAACCAGCCAGAGCTGGAGCAAAGCCCTGAGATACTTGTGTGTTCATTCCATCCCTGGGACAGTGGCTGCTTTGGCAGCGGGCAGATGAGTGGAAGGGAACATTCCCAGGATCCTGGATGCCTTTAGGGATACTATCCTGTCATGTCCACCTTTTCCAAGTCTTTTTGTTGTAGTTTTGCCCTCCAGCTGTGTGACTTGATCTAGGTGGGACCTGCTTGAGCAGAGGGGTTGCACTAGGTGATCTTTACAGGTCCCTTCCAACCCCTACCATTCTATGATTCTGTGATCTGTCCTTTGCAGCATCTCACTCAGAAGGTTTTATACTCTCATGACATTCATCAGGTTTAAATGGGCTGAAGGGGCTGTGGCAGTGCAGTGTCCTATCCCCCTTCTCTTCCCTCTCCCTTCTCTGAAGCTTGTGGGGGAGCCTGTCACTGTAGAAGTGGGGATGGGAGGAGACAGCAGGTTGTGCCTCAGTGCCAGGATGGAGCTGGAGCCAGTGGTACAAACCTGGGAGAGTTTGCCTGTGGAGTCATGGAGAGGAAGCACAGAGCATGTCCCAGGTATCTGACTGGAGTGGAAGAGGCAAAGGCAGGCTTTCCCTTTTCTCTGGCTGCGACAGGTAACCTGCTGTCATCCCTCTTCTGACTGGATCTCAAGAGAAGGAAAGTCCCTCATTTGTTTGAGAGCTGCATTGTTAGAGCCATCAGGCCCAGTGCTGTCTGTGGTGGGAAATGCCAGACCATGAGAAAGGCAGGGCAAGGCCCAGCCTGCCCCAGCCCTGCTGACTGCTCACGTGAGCTTGGGACCTTCATTGCTCCTCTGAGAGGCAGCTCTTGCCCATCTCACCCTTGCTGAGCTCTTATGGACTGTTTAGAAGAGAAGAGCTGGTTGCAGGGCAGCATCAGCCACTTGCTGGCAGCTCACACGGTCAGGAGCTGCGGCTGCGCTCACCAGGAGATGCTGGTGACTTGATGGGTCCCTGCCTCCCATCGTGGCTTTGCCTTAGAGAGGGGTGGGTGCTGTGTGGCCAGTGCAGTGGTGTGCCCGGGGGCAGGAGGGGCCACAGGAGCCGGCAGCAGAGGGGAAGTGGCTGCAGCAGCACGTCTGCTCTGCTCCTGTCCCTGCCAGGGGAGCAGGCAGGGCCCCAGCTGAGCTGGCTGGTAGCAGTCCCCAGTGTGCTTTGAGAATGTATTTGGTTCTCGTTTGTGCTTCCCAGAGAGATAAAAAGAGCCTTGCCTGCTGGGGCTGCTCCCGCGAGGGCTCACGCTGCAGCCAGCATCCCATGCCGGGTCCCCAGCCCTGCTGGTGCTGCGGGGCCGGCGGTTCCCTCGCGGCGGGGCGGGCAGGAGGAGCCCTCTCTGACAGGGTGGTCCTGCCCAGCACAGCCAGCAGCACCCGGCTGGTGGAGCTGGGGCAGACCCAGCTGGCAGTGACAGGCTGTCCCCAGAGCCTCCCGTGCCCTGGCTGGGGTTTCAGTGTATGACAGATGGGGAAATGTGGGGTTAAGTGACTTCACCTGCAGCCAGAGAACGTTTGTATTCAGGGGCATTAGAGTCTAAGAGATCTTGGCTGTTAGCCCCGTTCAGCCTTTATTTATGAGGAAATTAATGTCTGTCCTGTAGTTGAACCGTTTCTTTCTGTGCTCTGTAGGTACAAAATGCCAGTGATTTGCTGATCAAACCTTTGGAGAACTTTCGGAAGGAGCAGATAGGGTTCACCAAGGTAAGGCTTCACTCTTTCTGTGTTTCAAATCTGAACAGATCTGTTTTCCATTAGTGTATTTGAATTCCATTTTTTATCTTGTTGTTGTGTTTAAAAAGGAGACAGTTGTACTGTGTTTCAACTTCGTGCCTTCAGAAGCTTCCCTGTTTAATGCAGCTGCTGGCATGACAGAGTGCTGTGACTTTTAGTCTGATTTTTCAATCAGAGGAGGCTCCAAAACTTTTTCCTGAATTCTCTGGGTCCTCTCTGGCCTAACTCCAGCACTGTCCTGCCCTAAGACAGGAGTACTTGTTTCGACCCGTGATCAGGACTTACTCTTCCTTCTTCCTCTCTTCTCCCCTTGGTTCATTCAGTGCTACTGAGAGCAAAACACCTTTGGGTAAGCATGTGTTAGAGTGGGAGGGAGAGAGAGCAGCAGGGGCCAGCAGTCAGAGCTTGATTAGAGTCATAGGGCTTTTGTTATGAAATATTTAAATAAAGCATCTAATGAGTCTTTCAGATGGACCAAACTTTTAAAGAAACAGACCATAGAAAGCAAATCCTGGCTCCACATTACCCAACGGCATCTTGAAATGGGTCTGGCTCTGGACCAGCTCAGAAATGGAGATGTTTTGGGGCTTGGATTCAGCCCAGCCCATCTGGAGGCTTTGACATTAATAAATACGGGATTTGAGAAACGACACTTGATCACCGTCCTGCCTTTCAGAGCCCCTGTGTGTGTGGGGTGCCTCTCTCAGAGGCTGCAAGAGCTGAGCAGGAGCATTCAGCGCTTCCCGCCGGGCATGGGGCAGAGCCTCCTTGCTGGTGGGTTTTGCAGCCAGGTGCTGTGTTACGAGCACATGGACATGCCCAGGGCTGAGAGGAAACTCCCTCCAATCGACCTGTCTGCATTCGTGACAGGATGAGCATGTACCTCCAAAAGAGCTGTGGGAGGGACTCACAGGGACAAGGTCAAGCTCATTTCCCTCTCTGTGTTTATGGAACGCTTAAGAGGGCACTGGTCTGCAAGTGTTAAGATGACGGTATTAAAGTGTCCTTCAGACTGTTCTCTCCTTGGGTGTCCCTTAAGGTGTATAAGGATCACTGTCTGCAGCCTGGAGTGCTCTCCGAGAGCTGTGCCACCTCTCACCTGTGGGCCACGTGCGGGGCCTCCTGCACCATGTCTCAGCACGGTTGGTGCTGTGGCCCTGGCAGTGAGGGCTGCGAGCACTGACACAACTTCACTCCCCACGTACAGCCCTTCCTCAGTCCCTGCTGATGGGGCCACGTCCTCCCCATGGAGGTGTCAGGCAGTGGCCCTGGCAGGATGCAGTGCAGAGAGGTGGTGGAGGGTAGGGATTCATTGCAAGTGGCCTGGAGGTCTTTGTGATGTGGCTTTGGTTTTGTTTGTTATGAGGAACATGACCCGCAGAGGTGCCGGGGCACCGGGATGGGCAGCGAGTGCTCGGCACAGTGCTGACACGGGGGAGCTCGTGGGGCAGTGCTTTGCATCCTATTGCGACTGCTCCTGCGCTGATGGGATGCTCAGGAACACTATGCTGCTCCAACACTGCCCTGCAGCCCTGGGGGGGTCAGAGGGAGCCCCAGCCTGCTGCACACCCTGCCCTCACCTCTGACGCTGTCCTGACAGGAGCCATGGTGAGCTGTGCTCTGGGCACAAAGCCTTCCTTCAGCACAGCCTGCAGAGCTCCTCCGGATCACTCCCATCCCTCAGCCAAAGGCGTGAAATACAAATGAGGACTCCTTACAATGATGCTCTGTCAGCAAAGGGTCCCTGTCCATTTCTGCTGTGGCTCTGCTGGTTGGCATCACCCGAGCGGGTCCTTCCTGATTCACACCAGGGCGAGAGAGGCCGGGGCCGGGCTGTGGAGCAGACCGGAGACATGACACAGAGAATTTGTGCCCTCTGCTTCATTTCCCATATTTTGGCAGAGTCGCCTTCTGTGAGATGTTTTCTGTTCTCTCTGCAAGATGCTGAAGCCAGATAGGAAGGGCCTTTGAATTGGGTCTTTGTGATGACTCTGGCTGGAGAGCAGCCAGTCAGTCTGACTAAGACATCTGAGTCTGCATTAACCCATTTTCCCGGGGATGAATGGAGTCTCCTTGGTCAGACAGGCTGCTCCCGCACAGGGAGCCCCCGGGGTGGCACTGGGACCCGCCACAGCCACCCCTCCAGCCACCTTCCCCAGCTGGCCACAGGCCCTGGCTCTTCTGGGACTTGTTGATAAATGTTTGCACATGTCAACAGCAAGAGTAACAGCGGAGGATTCGGGATCCCCTGAGGTGACCCATTGCTCAGCCCTGGCACCTTGCTCTGCTGGAAAGCTGAGGAGATGGTGTGGGTTCATGGCTGGAAGTGCAGCCCTGATCTGGGGAGCAGCACCGAGATTGCTATGAGTGCTGTGCATCAGGGAGCGCAGGTGTTGCATGAGACACAGAGCGTGTGGGCTGCTCTGCTCCGTCATTTCATTCTGGGTCATACTCACGGAGGGTGGACTGTGCTCAGTCTGTGTGGGCTACAGACTGTGTGGGTTGTGTGCCATGTGCCACCTCTGGGCAGAGGCTGAGTCTCAGGCATGCCTGGTGAAGCCATGCCCAGAGAGGCACATGGGGTGGTGGAGTTCCTGATTAGCATGGGAAGGGAGGGGTAATTAGAGGGATGTGCTCACTGCCAGGGGGCTGCAAAGCAGGATGGCAGGGCTGGCTCTGAAGCAGGATGATAGGGCTGGCTCTGAAGCACGATGGCAGGGCAGCCCTGTGCCTGGAGGGTCCCCAGCCCTCCCTGCCCACCCGCAGCCTCCCAGCAGAGCCCTCGCCTGCAGCTCTGTGCCGGGCTCAGGGCCTTGCTGCAGTTCAGTTTGGGAGGGTTTGAATAGAGGAAGTTTCATTCTGACTCCACTTGGAAGCAGACAGCTTTTTAACAAAATTGGTCAAAAGTGAAAACACAAAGCAAACCAAGAAAGTGCAAGGGAACAACTTGTTTGGAGTCATTGTAAGCTGTGGAGGAACGTTTACTACGCCTGGGACTCTGAACAAATGCAACGTTTTCCAGCAGTTCTCCAGTGGGAGGTAACCTGTTCCTAAAGCACTTGTTAGTTCTGTCATTAGTATTTCATTAATAATAATGTTAATTGAAAGAGAAGACAGTAACTTGCACTGGCTTTCCTCTCTGTGGGAGCAGGATCTGAGGAGCGCTGAGAGAAGGCAATGGGCGAGGGAAGGACAGGTTAAACTGAGCGTGGTTTTCTGGAAGTGGCCTTTCTGCACCCCTCAGCCGCACTTTACTTCACAGAAACTGTCTTTTTTTGTACTAACTGCTGATGCATCATAAAAACTAAACTCAGGCATGAAGCATTTTTTTCCAGATGAACATATTTCTCTTTTTTCTCCCCTCTCTTCCCTCTGCTGTTTGCCAGATGAGGCTGCAGGCCAGAGCAGAACCTGCCGCCCATCTCGTGCCTCTCCAGCAGCAGCTCACCATTTCCCCAGACTGATTCAGGGCTGAATTTATACAGTGCTGCCTTCGTTATGGAGTGATGGTGAACACGAGTGTCCTTTGCCCTCGTTACAGGGTGGCTAATGGTTAAGGCAGAGCTTTGGCAAGTCCATTTGCCCCTTTGCCCCCGTGTTCAGCCACAGAGCCTGTGCGGGCAGAGGCAGCCGGAGCTGCCGCCGCATACACTGCTGGGCTGGGCAGCTGCTGCTCTGAGAGCTCCTGATCCTTGCTGGTTAAAGCAGCATCTACTGGAGCTCAGGAGGGAGTTGGGAAGAGCCCCCTCCTGCCTGCCGCCTGGCTGCCCACACTCAGGTGAAATCAGCTCGGTTTGTCTTGGTGAGCAAATAAATTAAAGCTGGGTGGCTTCTTGGACTTGGCAAATTTTAATGGGAAGGTAATGCTGTCCTTTGCTGAATATTCATGAGGAACTAATTTGTGCTCGTGTTTCCAGATTGTGCTTCAGTCTGGGTGGTTTTCTGTGTTGTTCTTTGTCTTGGCTTCCTCTGTTCAGCAGCCAACAAGCTCTTAGAAGCTTTGGCTTGACAATCAGGAGAGATTTGTAGTTCATCCTTCTGCTTTTCAGTTATATGTTAATTAGGCAGAGTGGGAAATGATTGGCAAGCCCCTGGCACTGGCCAAAGCCGCCGTCCCGTGCCGCGGCAGCGAGCGGTGGCCCCGCACGCCCGTGTCCCTCGGCCATGGCCATGCCCATCCCCAGGGAGCCCCGTGCCCAGCACAGCGGCAGCCGTGTGAGCAGCCCTCGGCGTGCAGCCGCCCTTCCCTGCACTGCTCTGGCCTCGGGGCTCGCCAAGGCCTCACCACAGAGCTGAGAGCACAGCGAGTGGGTTCCTGGCTGCGTTAGCCCTGGCACCCCATGGCACAGCCGGCCGACCCGGGAGTGTGACCCTACAGACGTGGTGGTTGCTGCTTCGCAGACGCTTCTGCTGATCCCACAGGGCTGGGGTTTGCTCATCAGGGCGTTAGTCACGAGGGTGGTGCTTTGTTTTGACAGCCCTTCCTGGCATCAGCTCCGCAGCTGCAGCCCTGCTCCAGCTCAGTTTCGTCCTCGGAGCACTCTCTGCTCCTCTGGATTTGATACAGATCTTTTCGTCCACAGCCAACACGGGTTACAGCATCCCTGAGACTGCGCAGGATGAGACCAGGAGATACACTTCCCTTCAGGGGCCTTGTAATTACAGGGCAGCAGGTGTAATTACTGGGGTAACAGCGTTTGCTGGTGTAAACCCTGCTCCAGACAGTTCAATAGAAGCAGGGATATTTGGGTTGGTGCCTCTGCATCTTTCCATGGTAATTGTGCTTTCACAATAGCTTTGTGCAAGGATGAGAGAAACAGGATATTCGTGGGGTGTGAAATCCTTTTCCTAGGAAGGCAGATGGCAGTAACACTTGTCTGCCCTTTGTCTGAGGTGCCTGTATGGAACTGGTGTTCAGTGACACGAGCCTGGGTGCTGGTGGCAAGCTGCTTCTCCAGCCAGGGCCAAGGTGGCTGTCACCAGGAGATCTGACCTAGCTGTTGGCTATGAGTGCCTTTGCCCTCTCTGACAGATGCCCCCCATGATGGGTGACGTGGGAAGGTGTGTCAACTTCACACACTCCAGTAAACAGCCTGTGACTGTTTCCCTGTGTGTATCCACCAGAAAATAACCTGTCTTCTTCCAGAGACGATACAGCAGTAGCTGCTATGAGCCAGGGGCTGAGAAGGAAGGAGATGGTGAGGTGAGGGCTGACTGTGCTGACCCCAAGTCCCCGTTTTGGGAACCCCCAGGCATCCTGCTGTGTAGGACACACAGTTAGACTGACTGAATAGTCTGTGCAAGAGGAAGGGGAAGCAAAACTTGATGGCAGGTGGACCAACTAAAGGAAGAGAAAGGAGTTTGTTTAAGAAATGCAGCTTCAACCTTTGTGGTTCCTACTGAATCCATGGGGAAAAAAACCTAAACTCCACCAGTCTCACAGCGTCAACTGCTCTGTTTTGTGGTGGCAATTGATGTGCATTTGCTTATTTATGAATGGGGGCAAGAGAACAATATTGAGGGCTTTTGGGAGGTAGTTGAGAGACACGGTAATTTCACGGGAGACTGGGATTTCCTAACTCTGCTCTTATGTCCTTTCCAAAGCTAGACAGAAGATGTGGGCATCCTATACATGCCCCATAGTATGCATACAGTAGCCTTCTGCTGCTTGGACCCAGCATTGAGGCTGCTGCCAGGCTGGAATTTCCTTATTTTAGCAATTTCAGTGCCTCTCAGCAGTCACTACTGGCTCACTTGCCATTGGATCTGGGTATTTGTTAACCTGGCTTCTGCTCATGGTTGTTTCTTGATTGCTACAGTCCTCTGTGGTTTCACAGTCATTGTAAGGCATAATCAAACAGCCCTCAGCTCCTCCCCAAGTTCCTTCTGGGTTTTGTTCTTAAATGTCTCTTTTTACTCTCCAGGCATTTACCCTTTCAGGTTTGCCAGTGCAAACAGCTCTTTGTGTTTTTCCATGGGAGCACTGAATTGCACAAAAGATCCTGACCTTGGTGCATGTTCTTATCTGGAAAACACCAGTAACTGGTTGTGCTTTGACTCTGGTATCTACAGGAAAGAAAGAAAAAGTTTGAGAAGGATGGTGAGAAGTTTTATTCTATGCTGGATCGTCATTTGCATCTGTCTTCCAAGAAGAAGGAGTCCCAGTTACAGGAGGTGTGTATAGAGTTTTCTTCAGAGCTGGGTCCAGAAGCAACACCACCAGCTGCTCTAGACCTTGAAAAAGGGGGTGGAGGGAATCATCCCTTTCAGTAACCAGTTAAAACTGATAAGGAATTAAAGTGACCTAAAGCCTAGATTCTCTGGATGAGGCTGGGGAAATGGAGGTTGTAATTCTCAGTATGTGGAATGGTCACAGAGACTTTATGGAGTGTCATTGCTTGTTCTCACCCTTGGAGTGTAGGACAGTGACCAGTTGCACTGAGACAGCTGTGGAGTTGCCACGCTTTCACCTGGCTTGGGAAACAATCTGACTGATTGGTCTTTGCCAGGCTGTTCCTTAAGTAAGGGCAAAACCTTGTGGGCTCAATGTGATGAATGTTCTTTTTTCACCACTCCCTCTTTTCCAGGCTGATCTGCAAGTTGACAAAGAGAGACACAATTTCTTTGAGTCCTCCCTGGAGTATGTGTACCAGATTCAGGAAGTACAAGAGAGCAAGAAGTTCAGTATTGTGGAACCGGTAGGAGCTTCCTTTGCTTTCAGGCCTTCTTTGATGCTCAGATACACTGAGTTGCTGGCAGTCACAGGAAGGAATGAGTTATCAGGTTGGATTCAGGCTGAGGAGTCTTGTGGTGGAGCAGGAGCTAACCCTGCACGCTTGGATTGCAGCAGCTTAACAGCCTTAGTGGTATTTGCTGGAGCAGCATGAAGCCACTGGCTTGTTTCTCGTGTCTGCAAGTTGATCCTGAGGAGCAGGCTGGACGCTGTGGGTAGCTAGAGAGCTTGTGATGAACTATCCTGGATGCCTGTGTTTGAGGGATGTGGTTTAATGGTGGGCTTGGCAGTGTGAAGTTAGTGGTTGGACTCAATATTCTTAAAGGTCTTCAACCAAAATGATTCTCTGGTAGGCATTAGTTGCCTTCAGAGGGAGGGAGTTGTTATGTGGTCCCCTTACCTGTCACAGCACAGGCTGCAGAGGCACCAGCTCAAGCTGTGTGCAGGGCCCTACCCTGGCGAGGCACAGCCGAGCCTGGGATCGCAGAGGTCTGGTCTCAGGGACAAGCAGGCTGCAGGTCTGCTCTTCTCCCAGGAGGGTCTCTCATTTCAGGTGTGTTTTGTTACACAGATGTGTGGGGTGGTAGGGCTTTAGGGACACTGTGGTGGATAGGTCATGCTGAGCCTGCCATCACTCCGAAGTTGGAAGAAGAAAAGTGTGTATGTGATTTTGAAAGCTTGCTTCCTGCCTATCTCTCCTCTGATTAGAAATTCAAGAGATTAATCTCTCTTTTCCCTCCTTTACAGGTGCTGGCTTTTCTCCACAGCCTCTTTACTTACAACAACTTGACAGTTGAGCTCACGCAGGATTTTCTCCCTTATAAACAGCAGCTCCAGCTCAGCCTGCAGAATGTGAGTTCCTGCCCAGCTAAAGTATTTTTCACATGTGACTTCCATTCTCATTTGTATTTAAACGCCTCTGGTGGCAAGGCAGAACAGACTTGTGCAAAACAGACTTGTCCCTGTTTGCATTGTGGGAGGTGGAGATAAAGTTGTTTCCTTCTCCAGTCAGGGGTGTTTTCTCCTCTCCGGAACAAGTGCCTGCAGGTGCTGTTACAGTGTTTTTCTCTGCCTAGAAGGGGCTGTTGCATTTCTATCCTTTAACCTGGTGCATAAACAAGCCAGATAATTTCTTACCATTTCACGAGACTGAAATTGCGCTGGCTCAGGATATGCACAGGGCACAATACCTGTTTCTTGGTTCATTGCTCCGCAGTCTGTCAGGGCTAGCCCTCATTCCTGTGGAACAACAGCCATAAATCTGTGCCAAGATGAATTTGCTGCTGGCTTGTTAGTTGGTGTGAGTGGTGTTCCATTAAAACTCCCTGGGCTTTTGACACAGTTTCACGCCAAGCTGTGTAGCGTGATCTTTGGAGAATCAGCGCCTTAGTTTTGTAGGAGAATACACCTGTTTCCTAAACAGTGGCGCAAAGAGAAGTTTGGGTGCTTCCTTCTGCTCCTCCTAGCCTTAAATGTGCTAAGTTTCTTTACTGAGAGAACAAGTGTCTCCCAGCCATGACTCCTCAACACTGTTTCTGTGCATGGTATGTTCAACCTGTGTCACTTAATCATCTTGAAGAGCCCAGATGTTCTTACAGCTGGAGTTCTCACGTGGATTTGCAGAGTAGATTCCACATTTTGTGCCTTGGGGGCCGATTCATTTCTGGCAGCACACCTCAAATGTGACCAGGAATCCCTGAAGCTCGCTCTTTGCTCATGTTCAAATACGCTGCCTTTTGTTTTCTCTCGCCAGACAAGGAACCATTTTTCCAGCACACGGGAGGAACTGGAAGACCTGAAGAAGAGAATGAAGGAAGCGCCCCTAACCTGCAAGCTGCCTGGACAGCCAACCATCGAGGGCTATCTGTACACTCAGGAGAAATGTAATGGCTTTTATACACACCTGAATGCCTTAAAGAACATGTGAACCTCAGCTGCTGTGCCCATAGCCACACTGCTGCTATGCCAGGCCGGCTGGTGCCACGGTCAACTGGGCTGGGCTGGGCTGTGCCACGCTGTGCCATGCTGTGCTGCAGGGAGTGTCACTGCCCACCAGTGCCTGGGGCAACACCAGCAGGTTTAGCTGCCAGCTTCCACAGCAGTGGCACAGGGCTTTCTCTGGGTGACATGAGCCATGTAAGCAAGCAGCTAATTTCCCTGAGCTCAGATTAGCTGAGATGTGTCACTTGAGGGTAGCACTGGGGAGACTGCAGCTCTGGCAGATTGCACCCTGGCTGTGTTTTTTCAGAACAAATCTGGTGTCTTGCCCAGCTTTCCTCTCACAGCATCTCCGAGGGCATCTGAGGACAGCTGAAGTGGTTATTGCTCCTGAGAGTTAAGCCACTGAGGGAAAAGCTCACTGTGATTCTGTGTGGAGTCAAATCCAACCAAATCCAGTGTTTTACTGAGGCTCGCTGTAGCTTTCCGTGGCCACACAAGCTGAGCACCAGGGGCCAAAAGCCTGTGTGCAGAGCTGGGGCCTGTGAGTCTGCAGACTTCTCACTTTAGGAGCAGTGAATTGTTGGATTGTACATAAACATGTATTTGTGTGTGTGTTTATCCCACTCTTAAAAGAAAACACATAGATGGCCATTTCAGACTGCAAACAAATGCATCTTCCTGCATGGCCATGGATGTTTGCTGCCCCTGTTTCCCCTGTAAACCCAGTGTGAAGGGAATTCTTCCTCCTGACACTGCCACTTAACACAAAATTACAGAAAAAATATCAGTTGGAGTAAGAGTTCAGGTAAAACAACCAAGAAAAGTGACCATAAATCTAGTGTGATACAGATAGGAGCTTCAGAGTGGTTTAAAGATGCTGTTGTCTTTACTGCCAAGTTTTCATTAACAGGAAAAAATAGTGGTGTCTATGTGAAACAAGCATTCACAGCACATGGGATCCTGCCAGCGTAGGGCTTGGCTGGACTTGGGCAAACCAGCTTGGCTTGTGACCAGAGTCCCACAAACGCCCTTTCACCAGCAGTGTTTTGGGAGGGCACTGGACACAGCACCCGCCCTCTGCTCGACTCCTGCTCTGCTCCTCCTGCTGCTCCCAGCTCCCCGTGCAGGTGCTGTCTCTGAGCCCAACTTCCCGTGTCTCTCTGCAGGGGCTCTGGGCATCTCCTGGGTGAAATATTACTGCCAGTACGAAAAAGAGGCAAAAACCTTGCGGATGACACCCATGGACCAGAAGCCTGGAGCGAAGCAAGTGAGTTGGTTTCATGTGTGCAAACGCTGACCCAGCCGTCAGATTTCCCCGTCAGTCCCCTCACATCAAACAGCTGTGCCAGGGCCGGGGCTGGGGCAGCCCTGCCATGCCAGCAGTGGGCTGGGGCCCGGGCTGGGTCTGTGGCAGGGCTCCTGGCCACAGGGCAGAGGGCTGGGCTTCGTGTGCCCTCCCTGCCTGGTTCGGTGGGAGCTGAAAGAAGCACCTCTGCAAAGAGAAGTTTCAGCTCCCTCTCTGCTAAATTAGCTGAAGCCCTGCAGAGTCTCGCAGCAGAGACATGGGTTCATGTAACCTGGGTATTATCTGGACAGTGGTGACTTAGAAGTTTGATCTAGTGTGAAGTTTCTGCCTTTCTGGACAAGGTAGTTTTTATATCTGTCCATGCAAATGGGAGGTGAACCTGCAGCCCAGTTTGCACATAGCCCTTTGGCAGTGATTGCAAGTACTTGAGCTACTTGAGTTGTGAGATGAGCACTTCCAAAAGCATTATTTCTCTGGCTTTACGTGTTTACAGAATCCCTGCTTTTGATTTCTGTTCTCAGAACTGGTGTCAGGCCAGGAGGAGAGGGCAGTGGTTGCAGCTCAAAACCCTGCAATAGGGCAAAAATCTGGGGAGCGGCTTGTTTCACAAGATGCTTTGGTTTTCACCAGTGGGTGACGTGTCTGGAGGTTCCCTGCAATTCCTTGTCATGACAGAGGAGGGGCAGGATGCAGACGTGGATGACAGACTGTGGCTCAGAGTAGAGCAAGTACATCCAGCTGAGCCTACCCACCCTCCTCTGCCATGGAGTGACATCCCCCAGGGCTTCCCAGTCAGGCGTGCTGCTCTCCAGTCCGTGATCTCATGTTCTGTTCATTGGCAGCCTTCTGCACACTGCAGCAATAACATGGGGTTTTTATGGAAGCTCTTGGCAACGAAAGGTCCAAGCTATTGACTGGAGAGATCTGTTGTCATCTGTGTCATGAACGTGTCTAGTAAGGCCAGTTAATGCAGGTAGGGGCTTGTAGAAGTGCAAATTAGTCCCCTTCCTGAACTCCTGCAGTCTGGTAGACTACACCTTCAGCTCACAGCTTCAAATGCCACAGTTAAAGGCAGTGCCCTTAAAAACCTCAAA
Source organism: Colius striatus (assembly GCF_028858725.1). Taxonomy (NCBI): domain Eukaryota; kingdom Metazoa; phylum Chordata; class Aves; order Coliiformes; family Coliidae; genus Colius; species Colius striatus. The sequence goes on along the minus strand of NC_084771.1, from coordinate 7,015,031 downwards.
CAACCAGCACATCCCAGCCAGGAGATTATCATCAGGGTGGGACATTGCCTTAGAGGAGGCCATCCCTGCTGCTGGGCTGTCCTGGCTCTGTGGGACCCTCCTCTGCCACAGCTCCTGCAGGAGAACACAAAAATCTTCTGCTGTGTTTCTTTTCTCTAAGCTTGACTTTCATTTTCTCTCCTAGGGCACCTTAGACCTGACACTGAAGTCCTGTGTAAGGAGAAAGACAGACTCCATAGATAAAAGGTTTTGTTTTGACATTGAGACAAACGAAAGGTGAGATGCTTGGTATTGAAATGGGCTCCAGGCACATAAACGCTGTAAACCTGGATGAAATCGCTCTTTGCTGTCTGTTAAAACCAACTTTTCCTGCCTTTTCCTGCCTCTTGCTGCCTGTCCCCGGTGCACTCCGCCAGGTCTGGGACCATCACGCTGCAGGCACTGTCGGAAGCCAACCGCAGGCTGTGGATGGAAGCCATGGACGGGAAGGAGCCGGTGGGTGCTGTGGGGGCTCCGGCAGTGTCCCCTGCCAGGGTCCCAGGGATGGGGGGTACCACAGCCCCTGTCTGCAGCAGTCACCTCTACCCGTGCCTGCCTGTGGCTCTGGCACCAGCTCAGCCCTGCGCAGCCAGGACGGGGCTCGTGCCATTCTGCTGATGGTACAGCTGGCAGTGGGTGCTTTGCTTTTCCCTCTGTGCAGCTCAGGGATGTTCCCTGCTTGTGCCAGGCTGCCTGAGGGCTGTGGCCTTGCAGGGTCTGTAATGCTCATATGTCTGTTCCTCATGACTCACACTCCACCCTGTGGGACAGGATTATTTGTCCCCACTGAGCAGTATTTGGGCAGTCTGGCCCGTGGCCACTTAACCTGCCTTTCTGTGCCTGCTGGTGTTTTCTTCCATCAATCTGAGCAAAGCACAGGCTGCAGCATTTGACCAGATTTCCTGCAAACACACGATGTGATGTGCAGTGTGGGAAAACCCATTTGTGGCAGCTCCCTGTGCGTTTGGAGCTGCTGTTGCCTGGGTGGGCAGCGCAGGGCTGCGGCTGCTGGTGGGAGCAGGGAGATGGGACACGGGCACTCTCTGCAGCACACTTCTGTGCCCTTGAACGGGAAAGGACATGGGGGGGTGGGGAGGGTCAGCGTGCTCACGCTGGGCAGCCGGTTGCTTGGGAGAGGGCTGGAGCTAACAGCGTGTGCGTGACGTGTCAGTGGAAACAGAGGACTTGAGATTTGCTGTGGAGAGTGACACCCACTGTTTGTTATTGATACAAAAAGACAGAATGTATTTTTGTATGGGATGAAGGAATGTGTTGATGCCGGAATTTTTAAAAGCAAATGAACAAACCAAGATCACAACCACAGCCCCTGTGTGCCAGACTGCCCAGCTGCCCTCTTCACAGGGCACCTGGAGGACACAGTGTCCTGTTCAGTTGTTGGGAGACCTCTTTCCTAGAAACAAGTGCTCCAGTGAAATGTAAGAAATCAGTGAAAACTCATTTGTTGTACAGATAATGGCATCTTGCTTAGTTATCAAATGACATTTCGGTGGGGCGCTGGGTCACTGTTGGTGATGGGCTTTGGGTGATTGATGGGGTGCTGCATTCCCTTTCAAAAACAAATATCACATCACTTCCATTATGTGTTTGTTTCTCCCTCCTCTCTTTCAGATCTATCACAGTCCCATCACGAAACAGGAAGAAAGTGAGTTGCTTCTGTTGCCGTTCCTCTGAGCTGTTGAAGCTGTCTGGAGGTTGGGCAATGCATTTCCCTGCAGATGCACTCGTCCTCCCTTTCTGCTGAATAGGCTGTCTCTTCCCTCCCTTCTTTCCTTTTCTTCACAGTGTTTGGTACTGAGGCCAGATAAGAGCAAGTTGCAAATGATAAAAGTTGCCAGTTGCAGCGTGGGGTTCTTATTTAGCCAGGACAAGCGGGACACAGAGTTCAAACTGTACCTTGAAACTGCAAAGTGACTGAGGGGAAGAAAGATCAGTGATAGCTTTTGAGGACATATCTCTAAGCAAAGAGTGTAATATGAAAATAACAGTGGCATTCAGTGCCCTGGAGGTTCCATCCCGTGTCCCCAGCGTGCTGCCTTGTAGGGCTCTGGGGCTGCCTTAGCTGGGGGAGAGCTTGCATTTTGTATCTTAGAGCTGACTTTCACCAGCACTTTAATTGGCTGGCTGTAATGAGCGCAGAGGTGGTGTTTTCAGTGGCATGAGCATGAAAGCTCTTGTTTGTTTGTGTTACACACCTGGAAAGAAGGTGACTCAGTGTTCTACAAAGGTAAACACACTCTCTTTCTAATAGATTAGAGCTGGAAAGGTCGTATTATACTGCTCAGTACGAAGTACCAGGTAGGTCTGTGCATAGTGGTGTCTTTACTCATTCCTGTGTTGGAGCTCAGAGAAAAGAGAATTGTTCCAAATGACTTGCTGAACACACAGTGACTCCACAGGATCCCATAGGATTCCGAGGCTTGTGCAGTGACTGGGGTTGGTTCAGGTGTGTCCTGTGGCTGTTTTTCTGGTAAAATGTTGTTTTACGTTAAAAAGATGAGCAAAAAAAGCAAACACCCCCCTGCCCCCAGTAACCCAAGCCCCCAAAATTCCAAACCGAGCACAGCAAATGGTCATTTAGGGTAAATTCAACATAAATGCACTGAACAGAGAGATATTTCACGTTATAACTGGGGCAATCCTTCCAGGTGTCTTGGGAATGTCACAGCAGCAGTAGCAGTGCTGCAGAGTTACAGAGTTACAGAGCTACAGAGGCTGAAGTCTGTGTGTAGGAAAAAGTCCTTTCTACCTGCAAGTCAGGCACCGAGGTAGTCTGTGGTTAATGGGCTGGAACAAAAGCCCATGTTCAGTTCTACTCAGCACATCAAGCTGTGTCAGTTGTGCTTTTTAATCTAGCGCAGCAGATAAGCAGAAATTACACGATGCCATGGTGTGGGAGAGCTTTAACGACGGATTTGGCAGTGCTCTGGAAACAATTAATCAGCTCCTTCTGGAAACAATCAGCTGCTGATCAGATGTGAATTCACGTGTGTCAGGACACTGGCGTGTGCTTTGGTTATGGCAGCACACAGCCTGTGCGCGGGCGTGCGGAGCCGCGCGAGTGCCGCAGCAGCAGCAGGCACTGGGCTCGAGCCCGTGCGGCGCTCCTCGGGGGATGGCGTGCTGCTGCTCACACAGCTAACCCTGCTCCTCTCCTCCCACACAGTGGAGCTGAACGAGGTCGGCTTCAAGTTTGTACGGAAGTGCATCAATGCAGTGGAAACAAAAGGTGAGGGGCTGCTGCGGGGGCTGCTGTGTGCTGCTGTGAGCAAGAATCGCCGTGGTCCGGGGGCTGTGACACCCCGTCGGGTTAGGACTGAACATCCAGCTTTATGCTGTTTTCATTCACCAGTTTCTCCTCTGGCTCTGAGGAAGCTCATGGCGAGGCAGGAGGAGGAGGGCCCTGGAAGTCTGTGGTGGCGGGCACAGGCAGGAGTTAGCTGGGTGCAGCGTTATCCAGACCTGTGCTGTGAGCAGTGCTGGTGGATGGCAGCTGCCCCCAGCCTGTTCCAGTGCACGTCACCAGGGTGGGCTGTAGGATGGAGATAAGTTTCTGTGGAACAGCCCCTCAGCTGCTGCAGGGGAGGGCAGTTTCGTTTCCAGAGCATCTGGAGCCTGAGGCCCGCTGAGCCCTCCACAGTGCAGGGAATGAGACCCAAACGCCGCAGCTCTGCCTTCCCCAGCGCCGCCTCGTGTTTTCAGGCAATCTGCTGCCGGGTGTTTGCCGTCTGTGCCCATCCAAACAGGCCCGTGTTGGGGCAGCACTCTCCAGAAATGGGCTGTTAGGGCAGGTGGGACTCGCCAGCCTTGGCCGCCGTGGCCGTGGCACAGCCCGGGCGGCAGGGTCGCGTCGTGCCCGTGCCAGTGGCCGTGCCCGGGGGTGGCCGGTGGCTGCGGTGGCCATGGGCGAGCGCAGCTCCTGCCCGCAGCCCCCTGCCCTGTGCCAGCAGCAGCGGCCCTCGCCGGGCTGTGGAGCAGCGCTGGGGGTTCCTCGGGCAGGGGCATCTCCGCAGAGCGCCGGGAGCAGGAGTCCCGCTAGATGGGGCTTGTGCTCTTCCAGCGCTCAGCCTGTGCCTGTCCCGCAGGGATCACCGCCGAGGGCGTGTACCGCACGGTTGGCAGCAACATTCAGGTGCAGAAGTTGCTGAATGCCTTTTTCGGTAAGTTAATGATTCTGTGAATCTAGATAGTCTGGATTTTGTTCTGTTGAACAGGGGCAGAGAGAGGACTGAGTTTCACAGTGGGAAATACCTGGTGTGGGTTTTGGTCGCTTGGCCTCTCCAAGGCACATCTTCCTCTCTTTTTCTGAGCTCTTTTTTCCTTCAGCCTGCTCCAGTGCCTCTCCCCTTACACTGCATTTGTGTGTAGCCTGCATTTGAAGTGAGCAGCAGTGAGACAAAGGGAGGCAGTGACCCTGGAGCAGTGGGGACAAGCCTTCTCCCCTCGAGTGCTAAAAGTATTCCGGCATTTGGGAGTCATGTGCTGGGAACATGATCCTGCCCCAGGATGTTGGCCAAGGAGAGATGAGCCCTTGCCCTCCCCGCTGCTGCCTGCAGCCCCTCCTGCAGCCCTGCTGCCAGGGAACTCTCCTGCTGGTGCCGCTCGCTGGGAGATGCCTTGTCCCATGGATCCAGCATGGCTGCCTCCTAAACCAGCCCCCGCAGATGAGCTTGAGGGACCTTCCTTGGTGAGCTGTCCTGGAGAGCTGTACTGGCCTGTTCAGGGAAGGAATCACCCCGGCTGAAGGCTTTCACCCGATGGGACTGTGTGCAGTGTGTGTCACTCAGTGTGGTGACGGATGGCTGTGCCCAGTTCCCACGGAGCCGTGACGTTAGACAGCTCTCCCGTTAACGCTGGCTTCATGACTAATGGCTTAGCCTAAGTTTTTATTGCTTCTTGATTCTCACCCTCCCTGTGAGTAGCTGTGGTTTTCTCTTCTGAAGCCCACCAGTGAGTGGCTTTTATTCATGTGCATTGGTCTGTTTGACCACTTGCCACCCCCCTGTGTGTGAGCTCAGAATGGAACGTCCAACGGCACGGGAATAGCTGCTGCAGGATTTCATCCTGAGCTTCACTGAGGAGACTGATTATTTTTTTCTCGAGTCCCAGTTCTTTTTTAAAATAAGTCATGCACTTTATTTGTTTAGTGCAGCTGCCCCTTCCCCCTTGGACCTCATCCTTTACTTCCTCGTACCTCAGAAGCGACGCGGTTGCTCGGTGAGGGTGAGCAGGAGCCACGTGTGCCTCTGCACTGCTGTGCCTCCTCTGAGCTCCTCCTCCCTCCAGAGGGAACATTCGCAGAACAGTCTTCAGGAGAGCAGCTGCAGAACAGGGATGGAGCTGGACACTTTGGATAAGAGAAGACTTGTCTTGGATCTGCTGAAATGTGTTGTTTCTGCCAGTCTTGGCTGTGCTGGGAAAACACAAACTGTGGAGAATATGCCCTCACCAACTTTTTCCACTGCTTAAATGTCGCTATCTGCCTCTCCCCTTGTTTCTAGTTAGCTGGTGCTGTTCAGCTTTTCCCAGCTGTGATAATCAGCAGCTTGCTCCATGTACTACTGTAGTTTGTGTCCAGAGCATCCCCTCCCTGAGAGTGTGCAATTTACTAGCAGCCTCAAAATGGACCTTACTTTAAAGCTATTTTGTTCTTCCTCCAGACCCGAAATGTCCAGGGGATGTGGATCTCCAAAGCGGCGACTGGGACATCAAGACAATCACCAGCTCACTGAAGTTTTATCTCAGGTAGGGCTGCAGGTCAGACCTGCCCAGGGTGTGCAAAGGAGCGCAGGGCTTGTCCAGCCAAAGCGCAGAGTGAGCTGCCAGATGTCAGCATCTACTTGGAAAAGGCAAAGTGACAAAGGCTTTGGGACGAGGAATGGATTGTGGGGTTTGGGTTTTTTCCTTTTGAGGAATAAGCCTGTTGTAGAACTTCCAGTTCCTCTGGGGAAGGCTCTTCAAATACCCTGGTCTGTCAGGGAGGTGGCCCTGGGGACTGGTGGGGCTGGGGGCAGCTCTGCCCTTCAAGGTCAGTCCGAGTGGGTCACACTGCCCTGACACAGCTGTTTTCTCTCTGGTTGTTGCAGGAACCTGTCTGAACCCGTCATGACCTACAAGCTCCACAAAGAGTTGGTCCTGGCTGCCAGTAAGTCCCAGAGCTGCCCTGCCCTCCCCACCCAGCATCCACCAGAAGCACTGGTGGGAGCTGTGCCAGCCCAGCACCGCGGTGTCCGGCCGCTTCCCCTCTGGAAAGAGCAGTGACCCCTCTCTGAGTGTTCAGTGGTGCAAGGGAGGTGGTGGCATTTCTTTCCTTATTCACTGTGCTACTGCAGTGCTGTCCCCTCAAACTGATTTCATGCTCTCAGAGGGTCTGAGGAACCAGGGCATGTCAGCTAACCTGAAATCAGCACGAGTGTCCCAGAAGAGCTGTTCCTTGGTAGCATGGATGTATTTATGATAAAGCCTGTGAGGGAATGGGATGTGTGCTTGCCACACAGAGAGATAAGTGCTCCCTTTAGGTCATGAAATCTGTCCTGGGACGTTGAATCCAAAGTGTGTACCAGTACATGAAAGCCATTTCTCTGTGCAGCTCCTGGGCCTGAGGCATGGCCAGTGTTAAGGCCTAGCCGTGTGCCATGGGCATGCTGAGAGGGCATGGCCTGTGCTGAACCAGCCAGTGCTCCACGTTCTCTTGTCATGGCCAGTTCAAATGAGCCATAATAACTATGAGCTGGCTGCATCCTCGAAGCATGTGGAGCATGGACAGTAGAGGGCTACAGGGAGCTGGTCAGCTTCTTCAGTGTGAGCATACTGGCATTTGGAATGTCATGGTGCACTGAGCCACTTTGGATGAAGGCATCCCCCACACCCCCTGCCTCCTTGAAGGGAATGGGAAGGTGGAAGAGTGCCTCTCCTCACTTTGGACCTCTGGAAAATGAACAACTCTTGTTCTTTCTGGGAAAGGAAATTTTTGCACCACCTACTGATTGTGCTCAAGCCCAAGATTTATTAGTCTCAGAACTAGTTAAAGCAATGATGACTGGGTAGGTGCAAAACCATAATCCCTTCCCTACCCTCTCAGAAACTTGCATCATTAAGCTTCCCAGCTACCAAGATCTGACACTATTCTTTTTACAACAAGTATTTTATTGTTTCTTGATTATTTATGCTGCTAAGGGTCACCTCTTTGGGTCAGGGACTCATTTTTTTTCCCTGCAGGACATTTACTGAGTTGCTCAGCGTTGCAGCTATCTGGGCTGATAAGACACCCAGCAGAGAGGCTGTGTGCTGCCCAGGTGTGCTGGTGTGCTGGGCCAGGGTGCCAGGGGGAGTACCCAGCTGTGCTCAGAGACAGAGTACAACCCTGAGCTCCCTTTCAAGCCTCATTTCTCCCTCTTTCCACCCCACTTTGTTTCTCACAATGATTACCCTGTTGCTATGTAATCTCTCTTTCCTTCTGCTTCCCATCGCTGAGTTTGGCCAGCCCTGCCTTGCAACTCCCACACAATTTCTTTGGCTTTATCTTTCTCTTTTGTATTTACTTGTAAAGTGATGGGCACAAACTTTTCTTTGTGTTACTTCTTTCCAGAGTCTGAGAACCTGGATTACAGGCTGGGAGCCATTCATGCCCTGGTCTATAAACTACCTGACAAGAACAGAGAGATGTTAGAGCTCCTCATACAACACCTTGTCAAGTAAGGAGACGTTTTTTCTCTAAGGCCAAATTCAGGGGAGTAATGGAATCAGCAGCACTAGCCTTTTTGTGGCAGGTTTGCAAAATTGTACCCACCACAGTCCCCCTAGGAATTTATGTTTAGGCTGCACATGGTTATCATAGGATCGGTTCAGTTGGAAAAGCCCTTGGAGCTCCTGCAGTCCCAGCCCTCCCCTCACCCTGCCCAGCCCACCACTAACCCCTGGCCCTCAGCACCTCAGCCCAACGGCTTTGGGATCCCTGCAGGGCTGGGCACTCCTCCAGCTCCCTGGGCAGCCTGGCACAGGGGCTGACAACCCTCTCAGGGAAAAAACTCTTCCTAACGTCTAGTCTAAAGTTCCTCCTAATCTCCAATCTAAACCTCCCATGGTGCAACTTGAGGCTATTTCCTTGCCCCCCACTGTATTAATGGAGCTGCTCTTTCTAAGTACCACTTTCATCCCCTTTCTGACAAGTAACAAAAAAGAAATCATCATAAAATGAAAATACTCTCTGACAGCAGAGCTATACATTAGCACCTCTCACTGCAGCTGACAGGAATGTTGGGGTCTGTGGTTTGGGAATGGCTGTAGGGCCTGTTCTCATGGGCTGAATATGATGCATGCTGTGGTTTTATGTCCAACTCTCTGGATTCAATATCGTGAGCCCTTAGGGCAGCAGGCAGGCTGAGCATGTCAGTCTGTGTGCTGGGTGATGGTGGCCATGCTGACTCCCAAAAGCTGGGGAGCAGTTTGTGTGCAGGGCAGGAAGGAGCAAGGCTTATAGAAGTGATTGCTTCTGTGGGCCAGGGCTTGCTCAGGGCCTTTGGAGAGGCCCTTTTAAAACTGGGCAGTTTCAGAGACACACAGGGCTGCCCTGGGGAGGTGAGCGCTGGCCCTCGTGCCATGGCCCTGCTGTGGGTAAGGGGGCTGGCGTGGGTCCTGCCTGCCCCACAGCTCCAGCTTCCCTGCTCATACTCCTATGGTTTGTAGGAACCCTTCTGTTAGTGTCCAGCATCAGTCTGAGGAAGCTAATGCTGCACTTGTGGCCACTGTGTTTATTCCTTCAAGTGTTTACGCTGAAGTTCTGTTCCCTCTCCCTTCAATGCTGACAGAAACCCCTTTAATGCCAGAGCTACAGGGCAAACCCAGAATTCATCACGTGTGGGTATCAGAGTCTCTGTCCTCTGGCTCACTGCTGGAAGCAGGTAGTGCCCAGCTGTGTGGTCAGTGTTCCAGTCAGCAGTGGTGCCGCTCTGCAGCCTTGCACAGTCCTGCACAGCTCGGAGGCTGCTGGACAGAGAGCTCTGTTCTCTGGGAATGGTGGCTCTGCCAGAAGGAAGGTGCTGTGTAGAGATTTACTGGAAGCCTCGAGAGGATGCTCCCTGCATTCAGTCCTGCTTCAGAGAGAGGAAAATTAAAGTCAAAAGTCCGCTCTGGATAAACAGGATATTCCAGTCTAAATGATTCCTTTGGTGTGTGTGTTGCATGGATGACTTGGATCTTAGAGTTGCAAGAGGAGGCAAAAGTGGAAAGGGACCAAATGCAAACGCTGTGAGCGCGTCTGTCCCAAACAGTTGTGTGAGCCAGACGTGCCCTGGCCAGGGTCGGGCTGTTCTCTGGGGGGTGGGAAACAAACTCCTGAAACAAAAGGAAGAAAATCGAATGTCCAGTTCTTACTGTATCGTTTTTTATTGCTTGGCCTAAGATCTGCCTCAGAAAAACCCGAGCAAACCCTCATTGTTGTTTCCGTCCTCTGCGCAGCGTGTGTGAGCACAGCCGGGAGAACCTGATGTCACCGTCCAACATGGGCGTGATCTTCGGGCCCACGCTGATGCGGGCGCAGGAGGACACTGTGGCAGCCATGATGAACATCAAGTTCCAAAACATCGTGGTGGAGATCCTGATCGAGCACTTTGGGAAGGTACCGGCCGCGGGCACACCTCCACACAGCTCCTGCTGCTCCATCCTGCTCCTGCCAACCGTTGCTGTGGCAACAGTGCAGAGCTCTGGCTGCTCTGCGTAGAATCACAGGATGGTTTCAGCTGGAAGAGAGCTTTAAGCTCATGGAGTGCAGACTCTGTCCCAGCCCTAGCACTCACCAGCCCATTGCCCTCAGTACAACATCCACCCAGCTCTGAAACCCCTCCAGGGACGGTGACTCCAGCACCTCCTTGGGCAGCCCCTTCCAATGCCTCACAACCCTCGTCAGCAAAGAAATTCCTCCTCACATCCAGCCTGAACATCCCCTGGTGCAACTTGAGGCCGTTTCCTCTTGTTCTATTGCTGGTTACCAGGTAGAACAGACCGACCCCACCTCACTACAGCTTCCTTTCAGGTAGCTGTAGAGAGTGAGAAGGTCTCCCCTGAGCCTTCTTTTCTCCAGGCTGAACAGCCCCAGATCCCTCAGCACTTCCTCAGCTGAGACGTGCTCCAAATCCTTTCCTTTCCAGAGGCAGCCCACCTCTGGATCCTCTCCAGCACCTCCATGTCCTTCTTGTAGAGAGGGGCCCAGAACTGGACTCTGTATTAATCTTTACTGAAAAAAACAAACCATCACTATTCTGTGTGTTCCTGATAGCAGCGCTGAGGTCAAAGGAGCGAGTTTGGTCCTTAAGCTTTTCATAATACTTTACATGACAGTGTCCAAACTATCTGTTCTGTCATGTCTTAGAGAAGGGGAAAGTTTAAAGCTAGGCTTTAGGGGATGTTGCTTGCTGCAGGGATGATGGGGTGGTGCTCCCAGCAGACAGGGCAGTGTGTGTGCAGAAGGGAAGCTCTGCTCTTGGAATGGAAGAAAAGGCCAAAGCTGCAAAAAAAAGGGGATGTGGAGTCAGAGCAACCAAGCAGGGACAGGATGGGTGGCTGGGAGTCAGTTGTGGTGCTGAGGATTGAAACCAGAACAGGATGAAAGAGCTCAGAGAGGCTTGTGAGTACCCACACTAGAAGCTCATGAAAACCACAAGCCAGTTCCTTTGTAGGTCTCTGTGGATACGTTTGATAAGTTCCCATAGCAAACCAGCAAATCACTTGGATGTTGGGATCCTCACACAGCTCGCTGCAGAGCTCAGCCCTGCCCTCCCCTCCTGTACAGCGCCCGGGGCCGGCTGAGCGACCGGCGCTTACGCTGCTGCCTCGGAGCACAGCTCAATCTTTAATCAAGACAGACGTCTCTTCACTTGCTTTTAATTTATTCAGCAATAAGGTTAAGTTAGTAACACTTATTAGATTGAGCTTGTAAGTTCAGCATCAGAGCTGAAAGTGTCTTTGGCTGACACATGAGCAAACACTTGAAATGAGTCTGGAGGAAGAGAGAGATTTGGTTTGTTTAGTGCAGTGTAATGACTCTGAGGACAAAGGAACTGTTCATGAAGACTTTGAGGATAATTACTGTTTCCAGAGCATACATTTCAGTGCCGTGGTTAAATTAAATGAGTTGATTACTCTGGCAACACCTTCTTCACTGTGCAAACCGTCTAAATATGAGAGGCTGTCAATATGTTTGTACCTTCAAGTTGTTTAACTTGGGTTTTCATTTAGGAGGCAGAAGCAAAGCAGAAGCTGCACCCACGTCTTAAAAAGAGCAGTTTGCAGTGGGTTTCACATGGGTTTCAGATGTGGAAAAGCATCTCAGGAAAACAGTGTTCTGTGGCCCTTGGGTAGACATCCATGGGGAACTCACTTCTTTGTCTTTAAAAAGCAGTATTGGATTCTTGTCAATATATAGGAACAGGGTGGATGTGTCCCCAGAATTGCCCTGCTGCAAGTAACCCTTTGTTATTTTAATAATAGAGGAGCTGCTGGTTTTAAATTGAGGCTGTTAATGTCACAGCAGGTTCCTCTGAACACGAGAGCGGGCCCAGATCTGTGTTCTGGAGTGGAGCAGAGGGACTGCCCAGGGCAGAGCCCCTCTTGGCATTAGGAGCAGCAGCCACTACACAGGGAAAGAAAAGCAGCTGAACTATTTTACTGTGAGGTGAGGGAGCCCTGGCCCAGGCTGCCCAGGGAGGGTGCGGAGGCTCCTTCCTTGGAGGGCTTCAAACCCCACCTGGATGCGTTCCTGTGTGACCTAGGTGGGAGCTGCTTCTGCAGGGGGTTGGACTGGCTGATCTCTGAAGGTCACTTCCAGCCCCCACCATTCTGTGATTCTATGATGAAATGGCTTTGTCGGGGCTTGGAGCTGGTCTGGGTCTGTTCCTGCTCTCTTGTTGCTGAGCAGGGCAGCCTGAGCAGGAGCAGGGCCCGAGCACCCGCGCACGGCGCTCATGGTGGTCAGAGGCCTGGGCAGCCCAGGCACACACGAAAGCTGAAGTGGGGCCTGTTTTTCTCTCTTATCCCCCATCTCAGTTTCCCAGAACGGCTCTTTGCCTGGGGGAAAGCAAGGATAGGCTTTTGGTTTTAATTACAGACACGATGTGCTTAATGCAAACAAAATGTTACATTTCCTCATCGTAAAAGTTGGTGTATTTACACCAACGTGATTCTCAAAAATGTCCCAGTAAAACTGCTGTTCCATAACACAGCGTGCAGGGAGGGAGCAGGGCCTCTGCTCAGCCCTGGCTCTGCCAGCCCCTCTCCTCCCTGGGCAGCCAGCAAACCCCGTGTTCTCCCTCAGGTCTCAGCGACTCCTGTCACTGACTCCTTAAGGCCGGATGCAAATGCCATTATTATCCATGAGATGAACACAAGAGCCTTTGGCTTTGGTCCTTAATGTAGTGTTTCAGATCTTCAAGAGACTGCCCAGAAGCTTAATTCTTTTTCAGCTCTAAAACCCCACTCATGCCAGTATTTCATCCAGGGTCATTCATTAGAGCCACACACTCCATTGTAAGCCAAGAGCTGAAGGGTTTTCAAGTCCAAAACAATGCGGTAGTTTGCTGGGATGCTTTCTGGGGATTGTATCACCTCCCTGGTGTGGAAAACTGGATGTTTCTCAGAAACTGTCAGCTTCAAAGCTTCTTCATCTGCTCCAGGGTCGTTTGCTTCTCTGCATCTTGTCCACATTTGTGTTTTGGCTGGGTTAAGGGGGTTGGGGCTGCAGTGGGTGTGTGAGGTGCAGAGCAGGAAAGCCTGTGGCAGGATGCATCTCTGGGGCCACAGCTGAAGCCTCAGCCCTGCTCCAGCCCCTCTGCAGCCCTGGCAGCCCCTCCACAGCCCGGCAGCTGCTGCACACCGTCTGTCCCTCTCCACGTCTCAGGGCTGGTGAGGGCCCTGCCAGGCTCTCATGGTCGCGGCTGCCAGGGTTGTGTGGAGCAGCCCTGGCTTTTCAGCCCTCCTGGGTTGATCAGAGGTGCCTCAGGCCTGGTTGCTTGTGAGAGCAGTGAGAAGTGGGGCAGCCCCTGTGCTGTGCCAGGGCTGGACCTGTGTGTCTGGCATGGCTCAGCCTCTGAACACCATGCTCAGTGCAAGGTGCTCGTTAACCACACCAGGCTAACGAGGCAAGCTGCTGAGGATGGTGTTTGACCTGCTGAGATGGGAGGGAGAGTCATTTAAACATATCTGCCTTCACAGATCTACTCTGGGCCTCCAGAAGACACCACGAGCCCACCGGTGCCGCCTCCGCGCGTGGCTGCCCGCCGGCACAAACCCATCACCATTTCCAAACGGCCGCTGAGGGAACGACCCGTCTTCTTTGGTGCTTCTGTGGAAGACAGCGGAGGTCAGTGGAGCTGCTCACTGCTGCCTTACCTGCCTCTCGCCCCTCCTGTTTCTTGTAGCCCCTTTCCAGGAGCAGTGGAGGCAGCAACAGTGGGATGGTGCTTTCCAGGTGCGCTGTGAGAGCGCCAGACAGTGAGGTCTGTTGTCCAGAGAGAAAGGAGAGCAAGAAGACACTCCCATGGGTTGCATCCCCTCACAGCTCAGACTCTGGGCATTTCTTTTCTCTGTTACTTGCAGAATTCTGTTAGTTACACCAAGACTGGTTCTTGTGTATGAGAAGCCCAGTGGGGAAGTTCTGCAGGTTCAGAGGCAAAACTGTGAAGTGATGGGAATCGAACCAGGGAGCAGAGCTGGAGGTTCGGGAGGGAGGGTGCCGAGCCCGGGTGGGTGCTGGAGCCCTGACCCCTGCAGTCTGGTCAGAGAGGGTCTGCAGGGCTGTGCCTCGGCCACCCACGTCGTCCATCCAGGGTGAGAACACTTCCATGGCCCCGTGATGGTGTGTTCCAGACACAGTACAACTTTGCTGATGAATTCATTGGATGTAAGGGGGTGCTGAGGCCCTTTTCATCACATCCAAGGGCATGTTGATTTAATCCTGTTTCTCTCTGCATCCAGTTGGTTCCAATTGTTGCTGCAGACTGTACCCTACATCACACCCTCACCAAAGGGATTAGAAGCCTGGGTCTCTGTTACAGTTTTCAGAGCTTTGATGGTGTTTTAGGCTTAATATTACAAGGATACGTTTTTGGCAGTGGCAGAACACGCTTGATGCAAATTGCTCATTAAAGTCCCAAGCCTGCTCACAGTTAGAGCTGCTCTGGCCCTCCAGGGCTTCCCCGACATGGGAGCAGAGCGTTAGCCCTCAGCTGCGCCGGTGCTGCGGGTGCAGGGTCTCAGGGCAGCTCCAGCACAGCCAGAGGGCTGGCACGAGGGGCTTTGGGAGGGCTGGAAGGGACAGGGCATGGCTTCTCATGGCCAGGAGTAGTGGCTGCTTGAAAGAAACTGCTAAGGATATTCTTTGACATTCTGCATTGCTTCAGCATTTGCGTGAGCCACTTGTGTCTGTGTTTCCCTCTGGTGTCTGTGTTTCCCTCTGGTGTCTGTGTTTCCCTCTGGTGTCTGTGTTTCCCTCTCGTGTCCGTGTTTCCCTCTCGTGTCCATGTTTCCCTCTCGTGTCCGTGTTTCCCCCTCGTGTCTGTGTTTTGCTGGGGGTGAGGGTGTGTTGACGCCCCGTGTTTGCCCCCTGGTGCCGCAGGAGCTGTGCAGCCCTGGGGCAGAGGCGTCCCTGTGCTGACACGAGCGCTGTCGCTGTCTCCGCAGCCGAGCGGCACGGCCAGACGCCCAACGGCAGCGGCGGGGATGCCCCCAGACCCCTGCAGCGCAGCCGCCTGCCCGCACCCCGGCCTGGGGGGGACGAGCCAGGGCGTCCCCCCGCCGAGGGCCGGCCCGACCTGCGCCCCGAGGCCGATGTGGGCAGGCTGGTGGCCAGGCTGCAGGATGGAGGGGTGAAGCCGGCCGGCAAGGCTGCCAACGGAGTGGTGTCCAGCCCTGCCCTCAGGACCTCCACGCTGCAGGCCAGGAGACCGGCCCCCCGGCCCGGCATCCATGGCAGAGAGGGTGAGTGTGGGCTCGGGGCTGGGGCGGTGGGAGCGGGCGCTGAGCTCTCGCCTCAAAGCCCTGGCAGGAGGCCCTGGGAGAGCAGAGCGGCCCCGGGGTTTGCTCCAGCCTTGGCCTCCTGAGTCATGCCAGTTTATTTCAGGCAATGGGTGCTCTGAAGGTGCAGCTGCGGGGTCTGAGCCCGGTGCTGGCACTGCCCTCCCTGCCCAGCCAAGCAGGTGCCCCCAGCGTGGGATGGAGCAGCCTCTGCCTACACAGAGCTCACCCTGGCTCGGAGGACTCATAAACCTCAGGCTTGAGCAGGGATATGAATTGATATCATTAAACCCAGAGCAATTTGTGTCCAGTCGAGCCAGCCAGAAGCTGTGGATTGTCAGCACTCTCCCCAGCAGAGGCGAGGGACACGGCAGAATTTGCCTTGGCATTGTAATTCCTGACCACTGCATCTGCCAGGCCCCTGTGGCAGCTTCTGCCTTACCAAGAGTTGCCTGAGACCATTTATTTCAGCAGTTCATCTGTTGGCATTAAATGTAAATGCATTATATTCTGGGAAGCGTTGTACAGAAGGTGATTGCACAGAGAAACACGTGGTGCAAACATCACGTCCCTCTGACTGACGCCGCTGGCTGCACTTGAGTGTATCACATAAATGGGAGGTGGAGAGGTGCTTTTAGGAGAGCGAGGCAGCTGTCAGAGTTGGCTTATCATCAGCTGCACTCCGTGCCTCCAGGCTTTATGGCTGTGCCTCTCAGCCCCAGTGTGCCCACAGCGTGTCCTGCAGGAAGCTGCCTGTGGGGAGCCTCAGCCCTGCACAGCACAGCGCTGGAGCAGGAATGAGTATCACAGGGTATTAACTCTGTGCTGACAGTTACAAATCAGTGACAGAGTGCTCTGTCCTGCACAGCCTGGGGGAGACTGCAAAACTGCAGAAACTAAGAGGAGGTACAGACTCCAGGCCTTCAGCTGGGGAATTCACGCTGCACAGGCTGACACAGGGGAGGGCTGAGATCAGAATTTACAAATGCAGGTGTGGAAATGAGTTGGTTACGGGCTGGGGTTGGAGCAGCAGGGTACAAGGAGGCTCAGTAACTAAGGGTTGACAAAGGCTTGGATAAATATTTGCAGCAGTTAATTATCCCACCAACTAGAAAAACATCCTTGACTGATTTCTAATCAGAAACAGGACTCTAGCAGTGGAAATGTCTGAATGGGACGGGCAGGAGCCCAGCCCTTAGGAGGGGTCTGAGCCACACAATGGCCAGAGAAGGTCCCAAGGATCCTGTGGAAATGGGCCTCAGAGGGAGGGTCACCAGGGCTGTCAGGTGAGGTCTGACACCTTCCTGGTTCAATTCAAGGGTTAAGTGAGCGAGGAGTTTGGCTGGGTCTTGGGGAGGAAAAGCAGCTGAGGCAGGAGTGCTGTGAGCTGAGCAGCGAGCCGAGGGAGCGGATGGGCAGTGCCGGGCTGGAGGCAGCAGCCCGGGCTGCAGGGACCACCAGCTTGTGCTGTGCCTCTCTCTTTGGAAGAGCAGCACTGCACAGGTTTTAAGAACTGTCGTTCCCAGGCAGTATCATCTTTGCAGTCAGCGACTGGACCGAGTTTGTGATGGCAGGGCCCAGCGTCAGCCCCTCTGCAGTGCCAGCAGGGCTGTGTGGGTGGGCAGGACGGCTGCTGCCTTCCCTGGGACACTTCTAGTCTGGCTGCTGCCCGCTGTGGAGGAGCATGTTGGGGCAGGCACAGGCAGAACCAAGCCCGTTAACTTGTTCAGTACCTGTGCATCAGCCTCTGTCCCTCCAGCGAAGCTTCGTGCTGAGCGCTTTTACTTCTCAACCTTGCAGGGGAGTGTGACGGCGGCCCCAAGCCCCGGGCCCACGGGGAGAAGCCTGTGATAACGCGGCCCCCCGTGCGACCCCCGGACCCCCCGTGCAGGACTCCTGTCCCTGCCAGGCTGGAGCAGAGGCCGGACCTGATAGCAGGAACAGCAGAGGAGATGCCTTCGTCCGTGTACGTCAGCGGCAGCGGGTGTGAGCGACACGGGGGAGGCTGAGCAGGGCCTGGGAGGGGAATGTGGCCACGGCACAGGAGAGGACACGCAGGGAAGACAGAGCTCTGAACCCTCCCAGTGCAGCCCTGGTGCTGAGCTTTGTCCCAGCACCTTCTCTGCTGTTTCTGAGTTGGTGAAGCTGGGCTGCTACTCACTGCCTGGCCCTGAGTGAGCCTCTGGAATGAGGTGATTCCTGGGAAGGGACAAGATCCAGCTTGGGTCTCTCTTAAGGACACTGGATGCAGTTCAGCTTCAGATTCAGGTTATAAACAGAAACTTTGCTGTCTTCAGTGGGGATTAATAAAGGAAAAATAGTGACTAAACACCCAGGGCTCTCAGCCCAGCAGCCAGGGCTGGTGGTGAGAGGCTTGGACCTGGGTGCTGCTGGGACCTGGGTGCTGCTGGTGCACGTCCAGCCTGCTCACTCCTTGGCCCAGCCGAGGGCCAGAGTGCACACAGGCCCGGCCTTTGCTCTCCTGAATCACTTGTTAGAACTTTTCTTCCTGTGAGGACAGTTGGAAGCTAGATACAAAGCACAGAAATACTGCAGGAGAAGCTACAAGGGCTGGATGCAGGTTTATAAAGCAGCATCGGGTTATAGGGAAGATGCTGGCAATCAGGCAATAGGTGACAGTGCTGAGGGGCTGCCTGGGCAGCGCAGGGGCAGCAGAGCCGAGACACGGCGTTAGGAGGGGGTGTCATTGGTGCCTGCTGATGCCACTGCTCTGTTCCCTGCCACAGCTGAGATGCAATTAGCAAATGGCCTGATCAGGTAGCTGGAGTGACCAATCTCTTTCTCTTTGCAGGGTGGCCTCTAGGACAAAGTTCTTTGAGACAGCTTCCCAGAGAACAAGCAGGTGAGCCTGGCAGTGGGGAGCTGGCACGGGACAACAGCTGCCCAGGGTGACCCTCTGAGGCAGAGCTGGGCAGCCCCAGCCCCTTCCCTGCTTCCTGGGGCTTGACTGGAATAAACAGAGAGCACAAAGTGTAACGTGTGAATCCAGATACAGACGTGATCAGTTAAATGTAAATGAGCTAAATAATCACCAGACCTGTGGATTCCCTGCACCACGGGTGTGGCTCTGAGCCAGCACGGTGCACGCTGCCCAGCCTTTGGGGAGGGCAGAGAGGAGCAGGGCTGCTCAGAGCACAGCAGCAGTTCTCATTTGTGGTCATATCTGCTCAGACAAGCCTCAGCCTCGCAGCCTCTGCCAGAAGGGCAAGGAGGTTTGCCTGTGAGTCTGCAGAACGTTGTCTGCTGGTGCTGACAGCCAGGTCACTTGTCATGTGGAAAAATCTGTCCCTGCCTGGCTGTGCCCTGGCCTCTGTCTGCTCTGGGGGCTCCCTTGGACCTGCTTTATTGTATTCATTTTTGTTTTTCTATATTCTTCTATTTCCCTATTCACAGTTCTTCATCACCACAAGGCAGGATCCCAGGTGATGAGAGCTGAGGCTAAAGGTATGTGTTTGTAACAACAAATCATAAGCCAGCAGCACATGTTAACACAGATTCAGCATTTGCAGGGGGGTGGGAGCCCAGCAGAGGTAACAGGGGGCTCAACAGCCACATCAGTTGAGGTTTGCTCCCCGGAGGAGCTGTGGCAGGGGTGGGTGATGCCAGGGCCCGGTGTGGCAGGGGGTCAGTGGCAGGGGGTCAGACGTGGTGCCAAGGTCTGCCCTTGCTCTGATGGGATCTGCTGTCGTGGGTGAATTCACCCTGCTGCAAAGGACTTGCTTGTTTTCTTCTTCCAGACTTTGTAACCACCTCAGCCCAGCCAGACCCAGGAGGTTTCCTGTGCCCGTGGGACAGACGTGTCACAGCTGAGACTTTCCCAGCTGCAGTGGCCCTGGAGAGCAGCTTCCCTACCGGACCATAATTCCCCAGCACGCTGTCCTAAGTGGCCCAAGACATTAGAAGACTGGGAGATGATGATGGAGAGAAGAGCTTGTCCAGAGATTTGTGCTGCCCTGTTCCCTGTCCTGCAGGCGAGGGAGGATGCTGGGGCGGCCCTGCAGGGGCCAGGCGCGTGCCAGGGCTGGTGAGCACCGTGGGGCTGTGCAGGGGACAGCGGGGACACGAGCAGCCACTCACCTGCTCACCTTCTGGTCAGTGCCATGGCAAGGGTGACTTTGGGCAGACGCTGGGGACAGCACCAGGGGCTGACTCCCCAGAGCAGCCGGAGCCTGGCTTGGGCCCCTTGCCACGAGAAGCTCCTTCCTTCATGTTTCCCACTCAGCTCTGGTGTGTGTGTCTGGCTGTGGGAGGCTGCACACATTCCTGCTGGGACAGGCAGGGAGGGAGTTGGGGACCTCTGTGCTTGGCTCTGCTGACACCTTCATCTCCTGCCCAGGCCCAGGGTGCCCCTGGCCTGGGGAACCGCGTGGCAGCCGCGGCTGTGCCGGGGCTCTGCCAGCGCAGAGCCAACCCCAGCCCACGGGTCAGCTTCCAGGGCAGCACAGCTGGGAGGAGGCAGCACACATTCCTCCTCCTCCTCCCACTCCCTTGTGAGCCATTCTCCCACCAGATCTGCTTTCCACAGGCCCACCAAGACGTCTGTGTCCTGGAGTTATTCTGGTGGCCACCGCAGCGGTGGTGAGGAACTGAAACTCGCTCAGTATGGGTCAACTCCCCTGTTTTGCTGGAGGCATCCAGTTTCTTGTTTGCTTGTTGCATTAATTTCCAGTCCAAGAGATGTCCAGCCTCGTTCCCTGGGATCAGTAGATGATGCCCTTTGGCCTGGGAGGGTTTCTGCTAGCCAGGGCCACCCCTGCTACCCTGTAACTATAGAGGCTTCTTTGTGGTCCCGGCTGACACTGGGGCTTAGTTCCTGAGCTGTGGCCTTTACCTGTACACAGGCCACGAGCAGCTTCCCTGCTTCCTCTCACCAGGCAGCTTTCTGTGTTTTGAATGATTTTCTCTTGCTGGGAGCAGCCCAAAGCAGTGGCCAGACAGCCCTGTCCCGCTTTGCCAGGAGCCCCGGCCCTCGGCTGCCCCTGCCCATGGCTTTGCCAGCACATGCTGGGCTGGGGGGTCCCGCAGGTCCCCGGCTCATGCCTCGTGTCACTGGTGCTTCTGCTCCCTGGGCTTTGGCACCACTGCAGCTGCTTCTGCTCGAACAGGGACACGGGAACGTGCCTTTGAACCACAAACAGCAGAACAGTGGCAGTGACGCCTGGAGTGGGCTCTGCACACCTCAGGGCTCCCCAGAGCTGCAGCGAGCCCCCTCTGCCACGGCCGGGCCCCGAGGCAGCACAGGGGCCTTTGATCCATGCCAGGGACAGCTCAGGCAGAGCCATGGGGCTGGAGGCAGGGGGTGCAGGGCGGCCGCAGCGCCCGGGAGCCCACGCCATCGCCTCTGTGGCTGTCCCAGGCAGTTCAGACCAGTGGCTCCAATGCTTCCCAAGGTGCCTTCGCCTCTGGGGCCTGGGCACTGAGGATCCCTCCAGGCTGTTGATTTAGGTTCCATGACATTGTCAGTGCCCATCCCTCAGAGTCGGGGCTGAGCCCCCTGCCCAGCGCAGCCCCACGGCCCAGAGCTGGGTCCTGGGGAAGGATGAAGCCCGAGGGAGTGTGGTTTAAATTCCATCTTTGTGAACAACGAGGGGGAGCAGCTTCTTAGAAACGTGTTTCATTGTGTCCTTCCCAAGTCCTTTGTCAGTGTGTCTGTGCTGGTTTTCCCTCCTGTGAGCGCGGCCGCACGCGGGGACCAGCCGCGGGCTGTGGGGCACGGTGCCACGGGAGCCTCACGGCCCACGGCAGACGGTTTGTCATGTAAAGCATAGGTTACTTCAAGTGTTTATACAGTTTCAATGAGTACAAGAGTCAAGCTGTGTGTTTTTCCCTCTGGAAGCCCTGTCCCAGCGCTGCTCAGGCTGCAGCATCCTCTGCTCTGCTGCTCCCACTGCGGGGGCCACGGCCGGGCCCCTGTGCATGGCCGGGGTGGGGGGTTGGCAGGGGTGGGCTCAAGCCCCCTCCTTCCCGAGAGCCCTGTTTGATGGTGTGGGGGATTTATGTATGTTCTCATTTGTAACTGCAGCTGCCTGGTTCTCATTCAGCTGCCGCTGTCACCATCAGCCTCCTTCTGTTCCTGCTGATCCCTGCAGCCACAGCACCGACTGCTTTCTCTCTGGTATCTTGTTCCCCTCCTCACATCTCTTTTCCCATCCCTCTCAGCTCTGACATTGTGCTGTTGTGCACTGGCATTTCCTTCTCAGGCTTCTTGCCTTCATTTAGCAAGAGGAGCTGTCACAGGAGAAAACAGCTCTCTGAAATGAGCGTCTTGCACCTGCTTTGGAGCCAGGATTCCCGGAGGCAGGAGCTGTGGGCAGCAGGAGCTGCTGGGGTTCAGCCACCCCCAGCCCTGCCCCGCAGCCTCAGGCTTCGCTCCCTCCCAGGCTTTGCCGGGGGGTTGTGTGTTTGTGGGCAGCGGTGGCACAGCCCCACGCGGCATCGCAGGTGGGCACCAGCCGGACACGTCCCGCCACCAAGTTGAAGCAGGAACTTGAGAGGGTTTGGGCTTTTTCCCTTCTTTCCTGGCTCCTCGCTTCTCTGCAGTCCCCTATTGGGCTGTCATTTTTGCAGGGCTGGCTGCCTGCAGACCAGCAGCGTTCCAGGGAAAGGAACTTTCCTTTTTCTGTCAGCCCTCGTTCTGCAGCTTGGAAGGAGCACCGAGGCACTGTCCCAGCAGCCCTGGTGCCCAGCCCACAGGTGTGTGGTTTCCTTTCTGCAGGAAACGTTTTCATCGGAGCAAGGAAAAAATATTTTTCCAGCACAAGTGAAATCTTGTGGGTTTTTGTACAGAGAAAAGACACCAAAACAAGGCGTTTCACAGCCTGAGACCCAGGGGGACTTCCCAGAGGAAGAACTCGGAGAGGTTAAAGCCACATTCCAGTAGACACATCTCTCTGGTAAATTTAGAATTGAAATGTGCTCAGTGGAGCGCTGATATTAATTTGTGCTGCACCGAGGCCTGTGAGGGCTTGGGAACCCACCCACACAGGACTTGTGCAAGACCAGAGCCTCAGTTCAGAGCTCCGTAACTCTCTCTGGCCCGACTCGCCGCACATTTCACCAGCTGAATGCTGTGATTTAGGACCCGCTCTCTGCACTGGATGTTTTCCTGGCAACTGTCAGCAGCGTTCCTCAGCCTGTGCAGCCAAGAGATAGATCAAGAGACAGGCCACCAAAAAAATCCTGCTGTTGGCTTAAAAGCTCCAGAGATGCGTTGAACCAGCAGAGGCCGCGGTGCTGTTGGTTACTGCGTCTTCCAGAGGTGATGGACGAGGTGCTTTCGCAGCGCTGTGGGCTGTGAGAGCTCCCACAGGCACATGTGCTGAAGAGTCTCATACATAAAGTGTTGCCATTCCCAAGGAGGCTGAGAGAAGCGTCCCCTTCTCCCCTCTCTCCTGCTGTCCCTCCATTGCTCGTGTCCTGCTGTCCCAGTTCCCTGGAGCCTCAGCCATGGGCTGATGGGGCCCTGCGGTCGCTCTGCTCCAGGGGACGGGCACAGGACACACGGGCTCTGCTCTGCCCGCAGCAGTGGCTTGGGGTGAGGAGCAAAGCCCAGAGCTGGCTGCCATCCCTCGTGTCAGCTGCAGTCAGCGTGGGACGCCGCAGGTGCCACGTGTGCCGGACACAAGCTTCAACCGCAGGAGACAGTCAACAGCCCTCAGCGAAGGAACGAGGTTCCCGGTGGGTCAGGTGTCCCTCAGGACTCCCTGAAGGGGACCTGCAAGCCGTCCCCACTCCTTCCCCTGCTCCTTCCCCCACTCCCTGCCCTGCTCCCCATACAGCGCAGGGCAGGAGCTGCAGGGACAGACAAGAGCTGCCCCGACACAGAGCTGGTAGAGGGAGTGGAGGCTGGAGCTCGGGCACATCCCCTGAGCTGCTGGCACTGGGCTGGGCACAGGGATGGCTCCTCTGTGAGGCTGCCAGGGGCAGACCCCAGGGCTTTGCCCCAGCTCAGCAACACCTGCCAACAGCACCATTCATCTTCCCTGGCAGGAGCATTTCTCTGTGAAGCTGCTGTAAAATTAACATGTAAAACAACCCCAAAACCTGCAAAGGCGCAGCCTGTGTTTGGAGCAGGCTGCACCAACCCCTCCCATGCCAGCTGTAGGCTGTCCTGTGAGGGGCCTGGGCACTGCACGGGGAGGGAGCAGCCACGGCTCCACGGCAGCAGGTGAAGCCCAGAGGGACACGATCTGTCCTGGAGGGAGCTGGGAAAACTGGTGTTATGCAAACTGCAGAAACTAAACTAAATGTAAAGGACTTACATAATACCACACACTTTGCTCTAGCAGGCCCTGTGGCCCCAGGCACACCCTCCCACTCAGCTCCTCACAGCTGGGACCTTTCCCAGGGCCCCATCAGCTCGCTAAGCAGTCCCCAGGCAGTGTTAGAGCTGGGGAAAGCTCAAAGCCCTGGAGGTCCTGCTCTGCTCTGCTCTCTCTACAGAGAAGCATTATGAGGCACCAGCCATGGCAGGCCAGTGCCATCTGGGCCTGGAGCTGTCGGGATGCCGTTGGCCATACAGGACTCGGCTCCTCACACCGCTCCCTGCACCGAGCTTCCAGCCCGTGGGGCTTTGGCACCTTGGTGCTGCCGGGCTCTTACACAGCTGTGGGCTGATGAGCTGGTATTCTCCCCGAGCTCCCTGGTTTGTCTCACAGTGAACTAAATCTTGACCCTGTGCCGTGTTCACATCTGTCCTTTGAGCCAGAAGCAGGCTGATAAGCAGCACTGTTTATTACTTGGAGAGCGTGGGTCAATGTTATAAAGAAGTTCCAGCAGAATGGATTTACAACTGCTCATAAAGATGCTGACAACAACAACATGAGGACAACACTGGCCTTTATTAGCTCCTTGCTTTGAGAAATACATTAATCAAATGAAATTCAATTGGAAAGACCCAAAGAAGCATATATGAAAAGATTAGTCAGATGATATGTAAATGAATTAACAGTTCAGACGTGAGTAACAGCGAAATCTGACCGTGACAACCTGCCCACGAGTCACCCGGCACACAGCCTCGTGGCTGGAAAGTGACCCATTTATTCCTGGCATCTCCAGAGCGAATGTTCCTCACTGGATGAGGGTTGTCATGCACATAACTGCAACAAGAGCCACATGCACGGAACAGGGCTCCAGCAAACAAGGTTCTGCCTTTATAGGCCTTGGAAACAGGGCTTTACAGTTACACAAAGCGCCGAACACCGAAGCATGAAGCTCTGTCCTGTGGCAGCAGCCAAATGGGCACTGAAACAGCCAAAGAGTCTGCCACAGAGTGTGGCTGCTCTGGCCTCCACCCCAGACAACAGACAGGCTCCTAGCTTGGATGTGGGAAGGGGTGTCCTGCCCAGCAATGGCTCCCAGGACCCTCCACCACAGCCCCGGCAGCCCCAGCCCTGCTCTCAGGGCTCGTGGTGCTGGTGGTCACTGCCCGGCTTGGTGGTAGCCTGGCAGCACCTGGCTCCTTTGCCTTAGTCCATGTATTCAGCTCCAATTACAGAAACAAAAGGCAGTGGAAGCAATCCAGCTCACATCCTTATCTAGAAGCAGAATTTGGCCTCAGATGCTGTTAATTAGAGCAAAAGGCTGCCAGTTGTGAAGGTGACTGCGGTGTTGCACCCATGGTGACGTGCATGTGTATCCTCGTTGCACAGGCTGCAGAGGGCAAAGGTCCCCAACACAGCAGCAAAGGCCCACTGTGAGAGGCCAAAGGCTCTTCCCATTTCATGAGTGAAGAGCAGAAAGCTTCGTCCTCACCTTGGCCTTGGCCCCGGCTCCGTGCCTTTCACCAGCCCTTTGCTCCACGGCCCCTCCCCAGCCTGGGTGGAACATTGCACAACTACAAGATGTTGCTTTCCCAGGCCGTGGGCTGGGAGTCCTCCCCAGGCAAAAAGGCACCAACAATGAGCTTTTTGGTTTATTACAGAGAAAATGAAATATTCCATATAGGGAACTCTCTTTATTACTGAGACGTGTTAACAAGTAAAAACAGCATTAAATTGCCACAGAACACAAAACACCCAGCACAGAGAGCAGCTTATCATAAATCTGCTGTGGTTTTATGTGTGGTGCAGATATTGAATCACCCTGGTTGTCGTGAAGGGAGTGAGCAGCAGCCCCTGGGTGCAGGGGGCACAGCCTGTGCCTGCAGCAGCCCAGGCACTGTGACTCGGGCTGCTCCACGCAGGGAAGGGTCTCTGTGCCTGTGAAAGTCTGCTTTAAACAGTTAAAAGACAGCTAGCACTTCAGAATTCCAAGATTCTGCCCAAAAGCGCAAGGACACTTCGTGCAGTCACAGAGGGCAGAACTAAAGAGCATCCCCATCATCCCCCGAGTGCAAAGGCCATCCCTGTCCAACCAGAATTCACCACAGGCAAGATGGAAAAGCTGATGCCAACACCAGACTCTGACAGTGCAAATATGGCTCCACTGATGCCATGAAGGGATGGACCTTTGAAAGCTGGGCAGTACCTAACCAGGAAAGCGTTACTCAGAGGTTTTCATCCACATTGGCACATACTGACTCATCTCCTGAAGAATATTTACTTGCAATCAGTGCGCAATCAAAAAAAGAAACTGTCACAGAGCATCACATCAAACAGGTCTCTTTAGCAATATAAACCAGGGCATGCCTGCTTTTCCACGTACGTTTGGCATGTATTACACTCTAGGCACATCTGGGGAGAGGGATGATCCGGGGGAGCAGCAGCAGACTGCAGCAGCAGCATCAGGCCTCCCTCCCTCCCTCCCCGCGCCCGCAGGCACCCGCCGGGCACCGAGCGGTGCTGGTGGGTTCATCCCATCCTCCTGAGGCTGAGCACAAGGGGGCTCCTGTGGGAAGGGGCTTTGGCTGCTGACAGGATCTCGGTTGTCCGCCCAGGCACACGCTGCCCCTCTCGCAGGGCCCGTCAGAGCTCGTGCCATGTCAGCCAAAGGCAGCCTCCTCTCACACCCTGTATCTCTGGAAATGTACCTTTCTGTGCAAGAACACTGCTCCTGGGCCGACACCAACACCTCCTTGTCTTCCATCTTCAGCTGCTGATGGCCCAAGACTGGCTCAGACTGCAGCAGCACGGAAGCCCCCTCACTCCTGACGAGCCAGAGCGGGGCTTGTGACGGGACTGTGTCTGCGAGGCCGAGGTTCCCATCCCAGGGCTCAGCCGCCCCAAGGGAAGCCTCAGGGACCGCTTCTGTACAACTGTCAGGGGGATGAAATTCTCTTTGCTTTATTAAAGCAGAAGCAGACAAGAAAACGTGGCAGAAAACACAAAGTACAAAGATATATGGTAGTACCTGGGCTTTGGTATTTCTGAAACCTCTCTTTTCCCCAGTTCCTGCAGCAGCCCATGAAAATAAACAAGGGAACAGCGTGAACTCCCCTCAGCACACACACGCGCACACACACACAGTGATCCTGGTTCCCACATCCTCCACTTGTCCCTCTAATACAATCATGGAAAGTCAACTTCTGGATAAGCCGCTGGAGGTGACTCGGGCGCCAGAGACAGCAGCTGTGGGCTCGCTCCCGTCCCCACGCACACCGCGGCATCTGGAGGGTGGCACACAGGAATGATCCCCTTCTGAGGCACATCACCCACGCTCTGCTTTCACCACCAAACCAGTGTATGCAAATCCCCAACAGGTTTCATTCCTTCCCAGTCTCTCAGAGAAAAAGTAGCCAGCAGGAAACCTGCACTCTCACAAATGAAACCTTCAGCGAAATGAGCTTGTGCAAAAGGCTCTGCAGGAGCCTCTCGGGCTGCACAGACGTGCTGGGGGGAGGCAGGGACCAGGGCCTGGCCCCGCAGCTCCTCACTGTGCTCTGCCAACAGCCACAAAAGTCCAGGCAGAGACGAACACACCAGTGGGAGGGGTTTTTTTGCTGGTTCTTTTGCAAATAGTAGTAGATAATATCAACATTCAAATGCTTGCAGCCCTCTAAAACTGGAACAGCAACTGAGACCACCCTGTTGGTGGCACTCAGGAGGGTTATCGGTGGGTTCCGTTCCCACCTACATGAAGGGATTCCAGGAGGAAGAGCGTGATCAAAGCCACGTCCAGCAGGGGAGCAAAACCCACTACAAACAGCTGCAACAAGAGATCCTCCCCTTCCACAGCTTTGGGCTTTCTCCCCACCTTCACCCCTTCCCTCAGTGAAAATCCCACGGCGTGGCTGCAAAGTATCAGGAAAACTAAACGTTTGCTGAGAGTCTGCAGAGAACCCAGATGCATCACGAGGGCGGCTGCAGTGACGGCACCTCTGCATCTCAGCCTCCCTCCTGCCCCCTCACAGACCCCCAGCGGGACCACAGCTCTGACCACGGCCACCTCTGCAGACGCCAGCCCGTGCTTTGCACTGCTGCCGCCTCTGTGCTGGGGACGGTACCAGACCCCGCGGCACGGCCGGATGCGCCGCGTGCCTGCGCCAGCACAAGATCCCGGCCAGGTCGGGCAGCCCGGGAGCACCGTTACTGGCACGAGCCCCTGAGCCCCTGCTCACTCGGCCCCGGCAGCCTGGGCAGTTCTGGCACGGGAAGGGGCTGCTGAGCCACGGCGGGCAGCGGGGGAAGCGAGGCCACCAAATAAACTGCCCCACACGTGTGTGGTCTGTGCCGGCTGGGGCCGCAGCAGCTGGGGATGCCGACGGTGTGGCGGTCGCGGGGACCGGGGCCCCGTGGGGCTGCTGGGACAGGGGTGTGTGTGGGCTGGGGCCAGGCTGCAGTCCTCCCCCCTGGGCAGCAGGAGCTGTGCTGCTGCTCACCAGGGTAGAAGGTCTCTTCGGTGTTTCCTTACAGCCCCTGCAGTGCCACTGGCTCCAGCTGTTGACCACGGCCACCTCCTGCGGGACAGGGCTCACAGGGGTGGCCCCGGGAGCCCCACAGGCCCCGGCTCTGCGGCTCTGCTCCCGGGACACTCGGCTGCTGGTGTCAGAAAGAACAGCTGGGACAAACAGAAAGCAACTGGTGTAGCTGGAAAGCCAGGGCCTGCAGATACCCCGCGGGAGCGGAGCTGGTGAGGGGCTGGGCAGGGGGTTTGGATGCCCATGGGAGCGGGGCAGTGTGAGCTCCGAGGGCACCAGGCACTTGCGGAGGTGGGGATGGCTGTGGCAGGAGCAGTGGCTGTCAGGAGCAGGAACGTGACTGAGCAGAACAAGGTCCATCTTGACTGTCCGTAGGACAAACATCCCAGGTGGAAAACAGTAGCCATCTGTCACCCACCCCAGGGCACCTCTGAAGGTCACCCTCCCCTGCAGCCCCTCTGCCGTGCTCAGCCCAGGCCGTGCTCTGCTTGCTGTGCCACGGCCACAGCAGCTCCTGTGACCTCCTCAGGCTGACGATCCACCTCATCCCCTCGGCGCTTCGCTGTTTCTCTACTGCAATACTTTACCTCCTCTGCTTCCCAGCACCAGAATGCAAACACACAGTCCTGAGGGAGGTCAGTAAGTTACTCACATCCAAACTTAAAGGGTCAACCTGCTTCTTGTCTTGTTCTGTTTCTAAAACAACCCCCAAGCCCACCAGCTGCTGGCATTTCTGCCGTGGCCCTGGGCCACTAAAAGTCACTGTAGAAAACACACAAAGGAGAGAGCGCAGACGTGGTGCCGCTGCCACCGTGGCCCGGTCCCTGTCCCACACCGGCAGCAGCCTAGCTCAGAGGTACCTCAGCACAAAGAGATCTCGGGAATCCCAGCAGGCAGCAGCCGCTTGTCGCTGTGTGTGTGGGCACACGGCCTGTGTCAGGGATCCCCCAAGGCACTGCAGTACAGTAGTGCAGAAATACGGGCAGGAGATGGCTGATGGAGGTGGCAGAGCCGGGAGGCCCCTCCGGGAGGTCACTGTGCGTGGAAGTAGATCGGCTTGACTTTCCCAGACAGGATCTTGGGAACCTGCACGGAGATGATCTCGGCCATCATTTCAGGGTAGTCCACACTCACCATATGTGCCTTAATTAAAAGGTCAAACGTAAACTGGTGCAGATCCTTGGCAATCTGGGAAAGGAAGAGAGGTTGTCAGAGGAGCAGGCGCCGGGCAGCAGGCGGGAGGAGGGAGCAGGTCAGCGGGCACAGCTGCATCCTGTGGCACGGCACCCGCTCTGCCCGGCCCCCAGCAGCCCTGCATCCCCACAGCAAACACCGACCCCGAGCACACAGACTGCTCTGCCACGGCCCTTCACGCTCAGGCATCACCGAGACCCACAACAATGTGGAGCTATAAAAATGGCACCTTCTTATTCCTACAGAAGCTTGTCTGAGTGTGTGCAGGAGCTGCTGACTTCGCTGATTAACAACTACTTTCTGCTTGTAGCCACAGAACTGCCCAGGCATGGAGCTGAGCCCCAGCAGACAGGAAAGGTCTAGCTCATGTTTCACCAGCACAGCTTTAAGTCACAAATGGAGAATTTGTTTTCACTGCTGTAATCAGAGAAGATTCATTGGGAATATTGTGAGCTGTTCTGCAAGGCTGATGATGGAAAAGTATCACCTACAAAGAGCTTTTCATTGCTGAAAAATGAGGCCCATAAACACAAGCACAGGAGTGGTTACTGCAGGGTGTGACACAGCCTGCACTCCCTCAGTACAGTGAGTGTCTGTCTTCTCTGCCACTTCATCTGGGAACACACCACTGAATTGTTTAGGCTGGAAAATGTTGAGGGAGCCTGGATGAGCCCATCCAGAGCCCTGCCCCATCGTGTCTTGAAAACCTCCAGCAATGGGACCCTGCCACGACCCTGGGGAGGTTGTTCCAGTCAACAGTCATTCCCACTGTAAAAAGTTTCTCTCATACCATTTCTTATGTGCACAGATAGACATTTCCCTGCCCTCTCTTACAGGATGCACGGAGTCCAGGACCTTGGTGAGCTGGTAGAACCGCCGAGAGCAGGAGGTTGGGTTCTTCCTCTTGCACGCGATGATACGGTCGAGTTCCTTAATGTAATTCATTCGAAGTTCATCAAAGAGCTTCTGGTTCTTCAGGCCATCCACTGGAACTAGATGGAGCACAGGAAGGAAACAGTGAGAGCTAGCCAGAGATTGGAGAGAACAAAAGGGCGAGTAGGACCTAAGATGTGCCCAGCAGAAGCAGCACAGAGCGACTCGGGAGCTGTGGAACGGACGCAAGTACATACCAATGCTGAAGAAGAGCAGAGCCTTCATACAGAGGAACTCCTGGGGTGTGATTTGCAGCCACCCA
Source organism: Colius striatus (assembly GCF_028858725.1). Classification (NCBI taxonomy): domain Eukaryota; kingdom Metazoa; phylum Chordata; class Aves; order Coliiformes; family Coliidae; genus Colius; species Colius striatus. The sequence goes on along the minus strand of NC_084771.1, from coordinate 6,984,765 downwards.
AACTCCTGGGAGAGGTGCCGCATGCGCACGCACTGGCTGTACATCCTGGACTTGTGCATCCGGTACCTGCGGGCGGGAGGCAAGGCGGGTCAGCCAGCGAGCAGCTGGCGTGTGCTGCCCGGCACGGCTGCCCTGGCCCCACGGCCAGCCTGCTGCCAGCAGCACAGCTTCGGGGGTGCCAGCAGCCACAGCTCCAGGGGTGCCAGCAGCAGCACAGCTCCGGGGGTGCCGGCAGCAGCACAGCTCTCGAGGTGCCAGCAGTCACAGCTCTAGGGGTGCCAGCAGCAGCACAGCTCTGGGGGTGCCAGCAGCAGCACAGCTCTGGGGGTGCCAGCATTCACAGCTCTAGGGGTGCCAGCAGTCACAGCTCTAGGGGTGCCAGCAGTCACAGCTCTAGGGGTGCCAGCAGCAGCACAGCTCTGGGAGTGCCAGCACTATAGTGATGCAGCACACGTGGCTGTCCACAAGGGATATGGGGCTGAGCTCGGAGCTCTCAAAGGTGTGAGCTTGCTAGCTGCTGTGCTTACTTATTGCCCTTTGCTCTGCTATCTTAGTGACAACAAACTCCCCCCAACTCTAAGCTGAGGGTAAGTTGGAGAGAACCCATCAGCAACTTACAATAAACATTTGTTTCTGTTTCTGCTCACTCCAGCTGGCCACCCAAGCTGAAATCAGGAACTCAAACCCAACAGAAAGCAGACATGGACCAGCCCCTCATACCCAGCATCAGCACTTGCTACTGCCCTGACAGAAGTCAAACCCAAGGCAAGGTTGAGGGAAAGGGAGACCAGAAGAGAATTGCAACTGTCCTTATTGGTCCTGCAGATCACTGTAGCGCCATTAGCGAGGGACAGCAGGACCCTGCTCTGCTTTGCTGGTCAGCTCTGCGAGCAGGATTACTCAAGCTGTGCGCTTCATAAGCAGATGAAATTCCTCGTCTGGTTCTCATTCCTCACCTAGTCTGACCCAGACAAAGTACAGCATTAGATTGTTATTATTTTGCACTTACTCATTGAAGACCAAATCTGGAGCGAAGTAAAGCATCCTGGAATTGACATTGGTGAAAGATCTCCAACCCATGGCAAAAACCATGAGGCCCATCCAAGAGTACTGGATTATTGACATCTGGTCATCCACATGCAGGTTGCGAAATCCTATTGAAAAACAAAGATGGGGTGTTACAAATTATCACTAGGCTCCTGCAGCCCCCAGGCCTGTTTCTGTGCAAACTCTGCTCTCTGCAGCGTCCCTGTTAGGACAAGGTGGGCCCAGCTCAGCTCAGCTCGGCCTGGGACACACACGTGGGCAGCGCCACAGCGCAGGGTCAGCAGGCAGAACGGGCAAGGCACAGCTCTGCAGTTGCAGGGGAGAAAGGGGGTCCCCACGCACAGGGAGGGGATGAAGGAAAACACAAGCAGCAGGGTGTGTTAAAGGAGGGCAACAACAAGCAGTAATAAATGGAATCTTCTCCCTAAGCAGCTCAAAGATGTCCACAAGCTGCATTTGAAGGCTCGGCAGGGCTGGGTGAGGTGAACAAGCATCTCTCTACAACGGAGCAGACAGAGAAGAGAGAGCAGGGTGTGATTCATCGACCTCCTGACATCCCTCAGGACACAACCAGGCCCTCCTCCCCTTCCCTCTTCCCCGCCGGTGCCAGCTCTGCCCTCGTGGCACAACCCCATGGTCTCTGCTCCACCACCTTCAGGATCACCACGTGATCACCCAGTGAACCAACAGGTCATCACCAGGTTTGGGCAGTAGTGACAAATTTATTGTGCCCCAGTTTTCTCCTTTGGTCCTATCACCCCACAGAGAAAGAGCAGGATGCCTCTCTTCTGTGGCATCTCCTGAGGGCCAGGGTGAGGAAGGCCACTTGGCATCAGCCACACAGCCTGGTCTCAGGGATGCTGGAGGGGGTCCTGCTGCGCCCAGAGCTGCCTCAGCCTCCTGCAGTTTCACTCATGCAGCTGGCAGGGTTACAGTGTGCACTGGGCAGCATGCCACAGACTGCAACCTCCACGCTCCGAACCAAGGGATGTATTCATGGAACACGTACAGCACCAGGAGGTTTTCACTTACAGCACCTCTAACTATCACCACCTGGAGTTGCCCAGCCCTGACACACTCCCATCTCACGACTCTGGATGCATCACACACACACTCCATCGGCCTCTCACACAAAAGCAACCTGGCTGCCAAGAAGCAGCCCTTTGGGATTTTGTCTCTCTCCTTTGCTTGTGCAATTAATTGGCTTGTGAAATACAAAAATAGCAAGGAAGGATGTTTCCCTTCTCTCAAGCCTCAGCTCCTTCCAGCCTGGTTTCCCCCAGGTCACTTCCACATCACAGAGCGTCACATTCCCGATTCACCGGGGAATTGATTCTGGTCAGACTCTGTTCACCACGTCGTGCAGGCTACAGGATGGGGCTAATCCTTGTTTAGGGAAGGCTTCTGCAGGTCTGGTGGGTGCAGCTCTGCAAGTGAGCAGGGAGAGGGGGAAGAGAGCAAGGTCTTGAACCCCTGACCAGCACCAGCCCTTGCCACGCAGAGCCACAGCTGTGTGCCTCCACAGCCCCGCGTGCCACAGACTGTCAGTGGGGACAGACCCCAAAGCATACGTTTCTACATACTTTGTCACTCACTAGTCACCTCTCCCATCAACCAGCCACTCAAAGGAGACAAACCCAATGCTGCTGCAGCCTGCTTTATGGAGATACTACACGGACAGGAGCCCTGTGAGGTGGTGCCCGAGGCGCCGTGTGATGGTGGGACATGGCTCAGATCTGCCCCGGGCCACACGAGCAGGGGCTTTAGGGATGTGAAAGGGAAGGGATAGGATCTGATAGTTTTCTTCCTCACCTGGCAGGGCCTTTGCCCATTTGACCACGTAGACCAGCTGCCTCTCCCCGAGCTCGTTCAGGCTGGTCAGCAGGTTGGAGAAGGAGTCCGGCTGGCTGTTGTCGTGGCCGGCACACACCACGCCAGGCTCAATGGCTTCCAGGACGTTGAGGAAGATGGGCTGGCACTCATACCCATCAATGCGTGTCATCACCATCTTGGGAGCTTGCTCCTCTGTGGGGCTGGATGAGCTGGCTGCCTCATCATCTTGTGTCTTCAGGCTGCTCATCTTCTTCAGCTTGCGGGCTGCAGAAATGACACATTGCAGCATGAGGCTCAAAACCAGAAAACCTCCAGCTCGGTCATCTCTGTTTATGGGGAAAGGAAAACTGATGGCCAGCAGCAGCTACTCCCTCAGCATACACCACCCAAAGAGTGCCCCAGATCACAGACCTCACATAAGGACCAAAGAGAGCACACGCTGCACAAGGAAATCCGTTTGCTCCTTAATCCTAATATGGCAAAGAACACATACCATTTACATCCCCAACCGTGACCACCTCACCTTAACTCCCACTTAGAAATGGAGAGGAATATGGAGCAAAGAGAGGAGAGGGGCCTCGGCTCAAACAGCTGCTCACACACAATTAAAAGGTGCAGCAACATGAGCAAATAAACTCAGTAGACAGTCACGTTGCAATGAAAAAGCCATTGCACTCGGATGCTCAAGTGGGATTGTTCCATCCCAGGGCTAGAGTGGACACGGGCTGCAATCAGGAGAAATGCCTCCTTCCTGCCTGGGGCTCCTGCAACCCCTGCTGCCCCATAACCAAGCTCTCCCAGTTGGATCAGCGCTCTGCAAACACCTCATGGGAAATACACTTTCAAAGCTCGCAGCTAGTCCCATGACTGCTGCCTGGAGTCTCCCCAGCCAGCCCACCAGCGAGGAGAAGACTCAGCCAGTGCTGGCCTTGTCTGCCAGCCAGCTTCCAGAGTGATGCCAGCAGAGAGGGCCTGTGGGGCTGGCACTGCAGGCAGCCATCTGCCATGCCCGTGTCACTGGCATGGAGAGTCTCTCCTGGGCACACGGCTCGTGGCCACGGACACCAGCAAGAGACGGAAGCAGCTTCAGATGGGTGACTTCAGACTGCTCGGCAAGCCAGAGCCACCTCGTTTGGTATCTGCATGTTGGTGTTCAGCACAACACAGGCTGGCAGCCTGCACAGATGGGAACGGCCTTCACCCCTTACCAACTCCAAACCCTCTAATTAATTACAGAAGAAAAGCCAATTGCTTAATTCAAGCAGAGACTATAACATCAAACCAATTGTCCTTGGGGTTTTGGCTCCTTCATTACATGATATTTATCTCAAATTTCCTTCCAGCTGTAATTAGAAAAATAAGCAGCAAGACATAAAAACGCCAAGTGAAAGTGCAGCTCTGTAAATCAATTCAAAAGGTTGATCTTTCAGCAACGTAGTTTGGAAGATCTACTGTGTGAGCAATTAAGACAGGCTGCTCTGAGGAAAAGGAGGGGAAAAGAGAACTAAAAATAAAGGGAGTAACGGGAAAAGAGGGCTGTTTGACACCTTCAGCCATCACCTGCAGCCAGAGGCTGAGCCTCCCCAGAGAGCCTCTGGGACAGGCACAGCCCCGCTGCCCTGGAACCTGCACTCAGGCGCGTTCTCAGGAAGCAGCACGGAGGGAGAGGAGCACAGAACCTGATCCTGTGCTTTCAGAGGACCTTGTGTTCATGCAAGAAGGAGGCCCCAGGGCTGACTCAGCCCAAGGCAGAAGCTGCGTCTCAGAGCCGTGCTTGGCGCTGGACCTGTGGAGACTGGAGTGCTGCTGGGGAGGAAAAGCTCCTTGGTTTAACGGAAGAAACGAAGACCAAACTGTATCTTCTGAAGACACAATGATCAGCATGCACCAGGTCTGGAGCCAAACCGATGCTGTACAAAACACACACAGGGTTAGGCTTAAATGTTTAGGGGCTTTTTTCTTAAAATTGAATTAAAGTATCTAGTACTAAATAATATTGAGTGAAGTCAGAGAGAGCAAGCAACCAACCACGCTGGCTCTGAGACTCCAGCCATTAACCAAACCCCCCTCTGCTGGAGGGCAGTGAGGCTGGATGGTAACTGTTGTGCTCAGAGGAGCCCTTGTCTGTGCTCCAGAAGTTGTTCCACAGATCAATGAAATGCTCATGGGACCAGATAGAAAAGCTCCAGAATTAAAGAGCAGCTTATATTCAGCTATGTGTACAAAACCCCTTTTTGGTGGCAGCTCCTACTCAGCAGCTACTGGGAACAAATGCAAAAATAAAAATATAGGAATTAAAGACATTAGCTGTCCTTTGCTTGGAGGCTGAGCTGAGCCAGGCAGAAGCGTACAACACGCTTCTTCAAGGGGAGGCACATGGGGCCCAGGCAGCTGCCCAGCCCGGGCTGAGCAAGGACAGTGCTGCCTCGGAACCCCAACACTGCCCCAGGGTCACCCCCTGCAGCTCTGCTGGGGGCTCAGGACAGAACCTCCGGGGGGTGGTTCTGTGGTACCATGATGTCCATCGGCACAGGGCTCTGTGGGAGCAGCGCGGGGACTGCAGGGACACAGGTTATGAGCCATGAGCCTGCTCGGGCTCTGCAGGAATGTGAAGGAGCCTCTGAGCTCCCACACGGATTCCTCATGAGCGCTGGGCTCAGGGGAGTTCTGGGCACATGGAAGAAAATTGCTTTTGCATCAGCAAGGACAGGGAAATCCTGCCAGCCTCAGGCACTGCACACGGGCTTCGGCTGCAGGCCAGTGTCAGAGAAGCTGAAACAGGACTTGACTTATATCCTGTTCCTCAAATCTTTTATTAACAATAACTTGTGGCTTGTCAAAGCCAGATCCTGCCAAGCTATCACTCTTGTGTGGCATGATAATTTTAGTTGATAATTACAACGGTACTGGTATAACAGACATGTTTAAGAGCTCTGAGTCGGTCTGGCCCACACGAATTAACAACCTCCAACGACATAAAGTCAGACAATACTGCTGAATGATTTTATATCACCCAGGTGACATACCTCAGAAGCAATTATAGGTGTTGAAACAACATCAGACAGGTTTGTTTCTTATAAAGGGTTGTTCAGGACCCTTTGCTAGTTAATGTCTATAATCAATGCAAAGAGAAAATAAACTACTTCTGCCACACATGTCTGTAAGACAAGGTATAATGGGAAAACAGTAACCAACACTTAGGGCTGATCACTGAATAGATTGGTCAAGGTCTGCTGATAAGCTCAGTCTATTAAAGCAAAGTACATTTTGCTGTAGGCAGAAATATTGAGCAACTGCAAAAGTGATCCCTGTTCAATGAACACTGAGCTGCCTCTGCAGCAGCCTGAGCTCGCACCTCAGAGGCCTGGGCTGTCAGGATGGGTCATTGGCACAGGATCCTCTGCCATGTGCAGCAGGAAAACACTGCCCTGGAGAGTGTCTCACCACCACCTTTAAGCACCGATGCTGTTGACTCTATGATCTGACATTCCCTGTGGGAGAGAGGCTGCAGGAGCCGTGAGAAGGGTAAAGACTCAGCAACATGCCCTGTTGAGGCACAGCCAGCAAATACAGCAGGCACAGTTATTCAATAAAAGTAGTCAGCTTTCTGATCTAGAAAGCAAAGCTGAAATAAAGATGCAGCAGCTGCAAATCAAGGACTGAAGAGATGAAAAATAAGGTACATCTATCACAACACCGAAGGTAATGAACTGCTGCAACTGAGTGGCAAAAATGGGTCAGATTCTCCCCTGCTGGAAATGCTGACATTGCTACCAAAGGCTTTGCGAAGACCCAAGCTCTATTTTAACCACAGCAACTGCATCCGAATTAGGACTAAGTACGGGGATGACTCATGCTTTGGGCTTTCCCAGGCTGTCAGCAGTTCCTGCAGCAGCTCTCCAAGCCCGCCACCAAGGAAACACACTGAGTGCCCAGATTTGGGAGGTTTTGCCCCAAGACAGAATGCAGGTGGAGGCTGGAGGTGCAAGGTGGATGCCCTGCAGTGCAGGCTGCCAGCCCTGGCCTGCAGCGCTCCAGCACCTGCGCCTGCAGTGGTGTTGGTGCCGTGGGAGCGGGACGACAGTGCACTGGCAGAACTGAGCACACAAAACTGCCTTTAGCTTTTCTTTTTTCCCCCTTTTTTTTCCCCCCTCCTTTCCCTTTGGTTTGACAGTGTGGATCAGGAGAGAAGATTCTGTTTAATGGACTTCAGCTTGCAGGTCAGAGTGATCTCAATCAATAACAAAGTGCTTCGACATATGGCTATTCTGTGCCAAGAGAGCCCTAGACAAGGCATTTGGTGTGTCACCTCCTCCTCCCATTAAGCATCCTGAGAGCTGCAGGGCTGCTGGTCACTGGCAGCTCTATTATACCCTACAAGTGACTGGCAATTAATAGACTTTTTAAAACAACTGTTTGGAGCTGGAAGGGTTTTCAAATGCTCTGCCTCTCTGCTGTGGGAGAAACGACTGTGGGCAAACCCATAGCATGAGCATTTTAACAATTGCCTTTAAACTGACATTCAAAACAAATGTAAAACAGACCAGGCAGAACGGGTCAGGGTGACCCAAGGAGTGTAAGGAAAGAAAAGGAAGGGGGGGCTATCAGTATTAGCATTGCTTTTGTCAGCGTGTCCTGCAGAGGAAGGTTACGCTGATGTATGTCTTCTCCTACTTAAGGAAACCTCACCAGAAAAAAGTACTCAAAAACAAGAGCATGCTCGTTTTGGATGGCATTGCCAAGCCCTTCTGCTGGCTGTGGACCAGAGAGCTGGGTTTGGCTCATCATCCCTGCCACCTGGCTCATGAGCCCAGCAACCCCATGGTCAGGGTGGTGTTGGCATCCCAGCCTCAGCCCTCCCAGGTGGACAGGAGCAGGGTCCCAGAGGAGTCCTCCTGGGAAGCCACAGCTATGAATGGCCACCAGCAGCCAGGAACTGCCTCTCATCAGGACATTCTGCAGAAGGCCCATGGGACCAGCACTGGGCCAGGCTCCTGCAGCTGTGCTCCCCCAAGCCCAGCCCAGCCCCTGTGGCTGTGCTCCCCCTCAGCCCAGCCAGATCCGACCTGGGGCAGGGCCCAGGTGGCTGAGACTGTGAGTGCTGCTGCAAATGCCAGTGAAGAGGCACCACTTACAGGGTATTTTCTTCCTCCTTCTCCTATCAAGATGAGCCAGTCAGTGATGTACATTGTAACTTACAGATTTTGAGCAAAAAAGCTCAGATTTTGGATACAGGCAGCCTGTCAGGTTTTGGTAGAGCTCCAGGCTTTGGAAGGTGGATGAACTGTGACAAGGGTCTTCAGCAGCAATGCAGGAGCAACTTCCACTTGGCAAAGGAAAGCACTGGGGCTGTAATTTTATAAAGAAAAATGCCCCTCTCTGCCTGGGAAAACATCTTACAATGGGAGTGCTTTGTCCAAAGCAGCCCTGGGGTGAGTGGGAACTCAGCTCATGTGGCTGTTTACATTTGTTCAAATTAACAAGATTTTAAATGAAGGGGAAAAACGTTTCCCAAACCCCAAATAAAAGTGCAATTAAATGTGCAGCCTTTGGGTTAGTTTAGAAGCCTGACACGTTGCCCACAGCTCCCCACGCTCCCTCATTCAGGCAGTCTCTGACTGTTACTGTGCCCAGCAGCCCCAGCCCAGGCAGGGGCCCGGGGAGCAGGGTCAGACAGTACCTCCGAGGGTCATCCCTGCCTCGTAGCACTTCCGCAGGCGGCACGACGGGCAGTTTTTCCTCCTGAACTTGTCGATGGTGCAGTCGTTGCGGCTGGCACAGAGGTACTTCTGTTTACCTACAACAGCAGAGGAGAGGGCAGGTGGGTGGCAGGTACCGATCAGACCAGGCTTACGCGCAGAAATGCATTCATTTCAGTATCACCAAGGTCACTGACACTGGCAGAGGAGAAGAGAGGGAGAGGAGAACCACATCAGTGCTGGTTTGCCAGTTCAGCCCCCAGCAGAACGTTTGTGTTGGAGGTTGGTACCTTTTGGGAATGCAGCACAGTTCCCCTCTGCTGCCACAGGAGTGGTTCACTGCAGACACACACCCTTTGCTTGACAGCTGGCTGCTCAAAGCACAGACGTGGCCAGTGCTGTTCCACAGTACCTCAGCACCATCCCTGCCTGCCCTCCCCGCTGCCAGGCAGCACTGCTCCTCCTGCCACACACACACAGAGGCTTTCAGACCAGGATCTCCAAGGAGAACAATCACTCTGCACTCTGCAGCTCAGCAGAGGTAGGCAATAGACAGCAATTAAAAAGTAGCAAAATACGGATAGTTTAGTTCTCATTTCAAATGTCCTACATTTAGTGCTCGGGTTTCTGCTGTGATGAGCTCCCAGAATGCCTTCAAAGCACATCGTGATCCTCCTGCCGTGGCACTTACCTGCAGTTTGCTGAGCACAGTCCCCAGACCGTGGCCTTCTCTCTACAACCACAACTCCCTTTACAGGGGTTTTGGGGGCTGGATTATTTTTTCACCCCACTCTGTAACACTAATTGGGTTTGCTGTCTGCAGGTTACAGACACTGGGGTTGAGGAGCTGACTGCATGAGGAGCTGCTGTCCCTCCTGGCCCTGCCGCTCGTGCCAGGCTGGCACCAGCCATCCCGTCCCCTGGGAGACCCTGTGTAGCAGCAGGTTTATTGTGGAGTCAGAGTCATTACAGTTGGAAAAGACCTTTAAGATCATCAAGTCCAACCACTCAGGAGGGCCAGCAGAAAATCGAGAAGCTGCTTATTGTCAGACTGACCGGTATCAGACTCACCTTTCCACGTGTTTAGAGAGCAACCCTGAGAGCTCCAGATTTCATCTGACTTCATTTTCATTGCCTCATTTGCTAGACATGCCAAGAATGAACCTTCCTTCCTGACTCATTGCCTGTTTTCATGTCAAGTCTAAACTCACTGGATCAGGATTAATCTGATGTTCTTCATACCCTTCCAAGATAAATCATTCTCAGTCACAGACCTCTCAAGACTCTGTGTAAGTAGCTTAGATGGGAAACCAGTCTGCACCCAGCTTAACCTTTACCATCCTGCAAGTGTTTGGTTTCTATATTCTTGTACCAGTAGCCCTTTGGAGTCATCAGAGATCCAGTGACAGGACGAGGTTGAATCTAACCACTTAGTGCACCAGCTATGACAAGAGATGCTCTGATTTTGGTGCACTGCTTTAACAACTCCCCACCTCCCACACACACAGCCACAACTTCTGAAGATACTGCAATCAGAAAAAGCAGCAAATGTTTAGCAACCCACTACCACAGACCTCGCTGTCTCTGTCTGTCACTTCCCCATCACCCTCCTGCCTCCAGAATCAACCCCATCAGCTTTAGCTAATCATTTCACTACCCCCAGTGCCTGAACTGTTAAGTCTGGAGACAGAAGGGGGCAAGAATGCATTACCTGCAGCACATGATTCCTTGCTAAAACCCTTTTAACGCCATCCCCACCATCACCTCTTCTCACCCCACTGTCCTTGCTCATTACGAGTGTTAAGGACACTCAGGCAAGCATCAGAGGCAGTGATTACACCAAATCTCAGAGAACACAAGAACCAGCCTCCCTTTCAACAGTTCATTGAGGAGGATGAGTAATGAACAGCTTCAGCTGAAACTGGGTTACTTGGAGCTATTTTTGTGTTATGGGAAGCGAGTGCTGAGGCCACACTCTCTCCACTCGACCTCTTTACAAGCACACATCAAACAAGAACACCTGTCCTGCTTTCTCAGGCATGGGCAGGGAGAGCTGCAAGGTGAAGTTGCTCTCCTTCCTTTCCCTCCAGCTGCTCTGCAGGATTCCTGCCTTGTGAGAATGTATGATGCTGGGATGCTCTAGAGCCCGTCAGGACTGCCACAGTACACAATGGTTTGTGTTGGGACCACTGGGAAGGCTCAAGCACAGCCCACAGGGCCAACGCGGTCTCTGGTTGAGGCCATCGGGCTGCCGCCAGCAGCACTGCCCCAGGAGCATCTGTGCAACCCTCCTGTTCTCCCTGTGGCTCCTGCTGCTGCTCTATCTTGCCTCCCTAGTCTAAACTACAGCATTTTTGCAACAATAATAGCTCAAAATCTTTAAAAAGGTCAAGCCTCTCCTGGGAATGGCTTTAGTAAGGGAAAGTGGCACAGTCACTGCCCCCAAGGACACCTCAGGGTCAGGCACAGCTCTGTCTGAAGTCCCCTGCCCAGAGGAGGAACATGCACCAGCCGCGGCCCCTTTCTGTCCCTCACTGCTCTGACCCCCAGGCACCCATGGAAGCGAAGCAGGGGCACGAGTCAGGCTGGGGAGCTGGGTTCAAGCCTTGCTCCATGAGGCAGCCACGCTGTTTCCCACGGGCACTGCTGGGTGGGATGGGAGGCCGCGATCTCCTGCCGGCCACGAGCAGACGGGTGTCCGGTGCCTGTCGCCCTCCCACACTGCTGGGCATGACACGGGCACGTGGGAGAGTCTGTGACAGCCTCACCCCTAGGCCAACCGGCTGGGATGAATGCAAGCTTTTCACTTGCAGTCAACAGCTCATCCCACAGCCACGGGACAGTGCCTTTGCTAAAAGAGCAAGGGCCTGCTTCCTGGTTCACAAAACAAACTCTATGGGACAGGAACCCCTTTTCTGTTAACTGCACATGCATGGCCTGGCACTGTCAGCCGCTAACCAAAGGGGAAATAAATGGCCATGCAATAGCTGTTCATGGGTCTGCTTCAGCTCAGCATGAGAACAAGCTACTTGCTCATCTTGCCTGAGCTCCCGGCCTCCTCCTCTCTGCTATCTCCATCTGTGGGTACCGTGCGTGAAACAAACCCACAAGGTGGGAGAGGGACCACGCCACATCACTGTCCCAGCAAAGCCAAAGGCCCTGAGCCCCCTGTGCACGTCCCATGGGCGCTGAAGCACCACGACACTCATCACCTCCGGCATGGACCAACGCGCTGCCACAGCAAGCAGCAGCTCCTCTGCTTCGACACACACCAGCACCCCTTCCCTTCTCTCCAAGCTGCCAGAATGATCTGCCTGACAGGGACAGGAATGGCTGTGCCACCTGAGCACATCACGAGCCCGTGGAGGAGAAGCCACTGGCTATAAAAGTCCAGAGCACACTGAGGTGTCTGGGACACAGTCTCCATCTGTCTTCAGGAGCTTCCTATACACACAGGCTTGTTTTTAATTTAAGGATCGTTTACTCTCTTCATTTAAGAGCAAGCTGAGACATTTACAATCAGCTGTTCTTTAAATAAAGAGAAATGCACTGTTCTTTTATTAACACTGAAGTGATTTTTCTTCTCTGTAACAACTGAGAAGCTTTCTCACACCACTCCAAAGTGCAGGCTCTTGCTTTGCAAATCTGTAAGTACAGGTCTAAACTTTAAATGTGCTCTCCTATTTCACCCATTGCTCCTGATTTTCACACACTCAGTCTGTCTCTATGGTGGCGATGTTGTCCAGACATCAGCTGCAGATACAATCACCCAGCTGCCGACACAGCAGATGTGTGCCCAGGAAAGCTCCAACCTGTGCACAGGTGAGAAGTGCAGTCACGGGCACTTGGCACCCTTCACTATGCCAGACCAGCACAGGAACCAGGAGATCAGCCTGTGCAAGGCTCTCGCAGGCTGCTGCAGTTTCCTCCTTCCCTGCACACCCTGAATCCACCGCTGCACCATTGCCCCTTGGCTGGGAACACCCCAGTGCCTGCTGCACACTTCTGCCACCTCCCAGCCCTCCTGCTCTGCTCCTGGGACTGCACTGAACACCAGGAGCAGAGGGGAAGAGCAGTTCCTCAGTCTCAACTCATAATAAAGATTTATGGAAAAGGATCAGTTGCTCAATCCACAGAAGGGATTTAAGTACAAGCCTGTTTCCCAGGAGTTGTGCCTACCATCCTTGTCTCTTCCAGAAAGCACAGTAATCTGTGCAAATGTCTGGGGTGAGATTTACAACCGTGAATGTGAAAATCCATTAAATGTCTTTTCATGTTTCAGGGAATAAACCAAATTCTAACAGCTGGGAGATGAAGCCAAGCTTTCTGAGGCAGCGAATCCCTCAGGGTCACCTGTGACAGTGAGTGCTCCTCTGGCCCTGTGGCCATCACCAGCTGGGCCACGGCAAATGCTGAGCCTGTGGGTCTGGTGCTGGGAGCACTTGGAAGTTCCCACTTTATGCCTCCACTAGAAATAATCTAAGAGGACACAGCTGTGAAGCTTTCAGGAACAAACACTAAGCCACTATTAAAAAAACTATCTTTGCAAAGTCATTTCCGTAATAGTCACCTGCATTTATCAGAAGAGAACAGAAGGAAAGCATCCAGCCCCAGGGACACAGCACGTGCTCAGCACCACTCGGTCCGTGTCCTCGGGGCAGCGACTGCAGCCGCCTGCCACGGCCGGGGAGGCCATCGGGCTCAGGGAGAGAGCAAGGAGGAAGCTCTCCAGGGAGCCAACAAGCAAACACATTAGGTGGCCAGAGAAATACAGGCATGGAAATTACATATGTTGCCAAGCTAACAGCATGGGCAGGTCACAGCTCCATACGGGAGAGACAACCTAACAAGAAGGCTGGAGCAAGTCAAGGCAGAACAATGAGCTCTAGAAGTAAACAACTATGCGACTGTGCAAACCAAAAAGGCTTTATTCTTAAGATGCTTAAATCCAGCAAGCGAAAATGTTATAATTGCTCAGCTCTGTCAACACAAAAGCATAACGTTTTACCTCCTGTGCCTGTCTGCAGCCAAACCGCCGCCTCAGCCGATGGCACGGCTCTGCACAGGCTGCAGCAGCCAGCAGCTCCCCACCAGCAGCCCCACGCAGAGCTCTGCCAGCCCTGGGGCACCCAGCAAAGCGGGCACTGACCTCCCAGGTGCCCCACAGAGCAGCCCTGCTGCGCCGGGCCGGGGGGCGGCTGCTGGAGGTGCCTCGGGGAGAGAACAGCAATCCCACCCGCAGGCAGTGTGGGACGTGGGCAGCAGGCTGTGCCAGGGGGGCTGAGCTTCCCAAGGTCTGGGTATCCCACCTTCTGCTCTTCCCACGGGTCTTTAAGGCCACTGATGCCCAAAAGGCAGCGAGAAGCCCACCACTGAAGCGTCAGCAGCACGGTGCTGCAGCACCACACAACCTCCTTTGCAGGCCCAACTCTTTTGCGTCCTGTCAGATCAGCCAGGAGCTAAGGAAGGCATTTTAAAACACGGTGATGGCTTTTGAAAATGGTTCACTTCAACTTGTTGTCATCTGGAAAACTGGCAAGAAGGCGTTGAGCCAGCCCAGAAACATTTCTATGGCGCAAAGCTCATCCTCAGCACAGAACCATCATCCATATGGAGGGTGACTGCAAGGGAATCAGAACAGACTGCACAGCAGTCTGGCTTTGAGCCCTCCAGGAAATTTGCTAAACGCCGTGTTATTTTTCTCATTTAGTTCCCTGCATTTAAAGGCAGTGCCCTCAGGAGCACAGCCCTCAGGAGCACAGCCCGAGGCACCCCAGCCCGAGGCACCCCAGCCCGGTGTGGCCAGTAGCGCTGCACAGAGGCAGCTCTGAACTGGCCAAGGTGCCCGTGGGATCTCACGCAGTCTTGGAGGGATCCCTTCAGGGATGGATGCAGGGGACACAAAAATTACTCCCTTTGCTGGGTGGGATGAGACAGTTGTTTCAGAAGTGTGTCACATTTGAAGCCTTTTTCTGTTTCAGGGAAAAATGTGGTACCTCAAGGATAAAAACCTAATGTGTTTAACCCATCCCAGCCATGCATAGGGACATCCTCCTACTTGTGCTGAGAGAAAACAAAATCTGTGCCGAGGTGGATGCGCTTTTTGTTTACCAAATCACTGTTATTGTGTAAGAAAGAGGAATTAGGAGGAGGAGGAGCCCTCCTTTGCAGGCTGCAAGTGCGTTGGGCAGCAGAGGAGCTGCTGGGGCAGCAAGCCCCAGTCTGGATGCCTCAGCACTTGGGCACCAGAGCAGAGTGGCAGAAAGGGAGCAAGAAATGCCAAGTTTGATGATAAAAATTAGTCTGGTCACTTTGCAAGTGAGGCAGTCTACATCAAAGCTGAAGAATCTGCAGGCTGCATTTTAGGGCTGGCCTATATATAACCTGGACATCTTGAGAGAGTCTGTAAATCGAGAGAGTTGATAGAAAGAGATCAGGAAAAGACTCATGTCTTTTCAGTTAACTCTTCCAGCATCCTTCTGGAAGAACTGGTTTGCAAAAGCCTCCAATCTGTTAAGACATTTTATCAAAGCCAGAGTGATCTGCTGTGCTAGGAACCTCACAATTTCCTCAGCCTGTTTCAGAAGGGAGGAGGAATCAATGTCCCCCCAAAGGCAGTTGTGTGTCTGTAGCACCTTCTGATACAGTCTGAACTTACTGCCAAAGAAACTATTAAATTTGCCAAAGAATGTGAGAAAACAAAAGCTACACATCTAGTAACTCTCCTCTCCTCTGAGGTGACCTGTTTGTGCTGCTCTGCAGTTCCCAGTCCTTTGCTACTCCTACCCATCGGGTCTGCTGGCTTACACCAGGAACAGGAAGGGAACAGAGGCAGCACAAAAGGTTTCTTGTCTCATCGGGGAAGCCTTCTGATCTGCTGATCTGTCATCAAACATCGCCAAAGTTGACGTCAAGTTTTCAGAGATGCATTTTGTGGACTTGAAAACATGAGAACAAACTGAAATATCGGCCTTCAGTTTGCTTCTCAAGAAAGAAAGGTCTGGCTGGAGAATCACCAAGAGTTAAGACAGAAATCATCACCCACCACTACCCTGCATTCAGGATTTACAATGCAGCCTGATTTATTGCCTCCTCCCCAACACAGTCCATCCATGTCCCTCAGGGTAACATAAAAGGAAACCTCATGCTCAGGCAGGTCCAACCCCCTGCAATACCCTGAGGCTTAAAAGCTAAGCAGAGCCATAAATACCATTTAAATTAATGACAGGCCACAATGAGGAGAGGGAAGAAGCAGGGCACTCAAGGCAGAGCAGTGCGGGCAGCCTGGGTCGGCAGCGGGTGGGCAGGACCCTGGGAGCCCTGCTCAGGGCTCGCTGCCAGCCCTGGGGCTGCAGCAGCAGCTCAGCTGACAGTGGGAGCCAAAACTCCATTTACTATAAATCAACAACAACTTACTGATTTAAACAAGCATCTGTTATTTACTCTGGCTGCACAAGACAATCCATTTGGCCTTACACAGAGTTGGTGTAGAGCAGAGACACATATCAGTAAATTATTTACTTGGGAAAAATAGGCCAAACATTATCTATTAATATTATTTGACTGTTCTGTTCTGGCAACAGGCTGCTGTTGCCCTCTATGGCACAGCACCAACTCTTCCCTCAACCAGTGCTGCCAAGTTGTCCTGGCATACATGATGAATGAGGGGAAACACGACTCCAAAAGCGCACAGGATAATGCTGCAGCTAATCTGAGAGTGTGGCTCTGACAGCAGCAGGTGAGCACCCACCAGCTAAGGACCTCTGCTCAACAGAGGGCTGATGCAAGGGAAGGTCGTGGCGAGACGAGGCAGAGGCAGAAGCTTCCATGCCTGTTGCTGGCTGCCAGCTGGGAACTGTGGTGCTGCCCTGGGCTGTGGCACCCACTGCCCTGTGCTGGCACACCAAACCAGACACATTAGCACCGAGAAACAGTGATGATTTGTATTGGCTCATCACAACAGAAAACAAGTCAGATGTGTGATTCTGAGCCACGTTACGTTACCAGGCAGTGAGGCTTCCACAACAGAGGCTCTGCTGCCAAATGTAGGACAAAGACGTCAATCTGTCCTTGAATTTTCTCCTTTACAAGTCTAAGAGACCTTAGAAACCCACCACACTTTGTCCCTCAGTCCCCTTGGCTTGGCAGGCTCCCCAAAGCAAGGCTTAATCTCTTTCACCAGGAGGAAAACATATTCTGATGCTGCAAACGTCTCCATCACCTCTACGTTAGTCATTTGACTGCTGGTGTAGGAACTTGTGTCTGTAGCATTTGACTCTCAGGCTACTGGGGCAGAGAGAGTGAAGAGTGAGAGTGCTTTACCCTCCTCTGTCTGCATTACCTTCAGCCGCCCGTTTGAAGAAGACTTTGCAGCTCCCACAAGTGAGGGCTCCGTAGTGGCACCCAGATGCTTCGTCTCCACAGATCAAGCAAGTCTTCTGAGGTGGAAAATAATAGTCAATGGGCAAGACATGCTCACGGCCAGCCTCCAACCTGCAGCATAACCCAGAAACAGAAGGGAAAGGGTCAGTAAATGAGATGAGGACGTGCTACAGTAAGCACCATGGATGGCTCTTGGGGAACAACAGCATTGGAAGTTACTTGCCAAAACTGGCTTTTTGTCAGGACACTAGATGAGACAAACAACTTCTGTCAGTAGGTCACCACAACTTCTTGGTCAAAATCAGACCTGCTTTTAGTTTCTGTCATTGTTTGAATACTTGTAGGTGAGCTCTTAGAAAGTAAATTAAATTAAGAGCAAATATGATAATGCCAGGACTTCTTGGAAAAAACCTTTATGCTTGGACAAGCCCCACTGTATGAATAAACCCCAAAGGCACCGAGACAGAAACCAGCCCTGGAGAGAGACGGCAGCCAGAACCCACACCAGGAATGTTCTGGAAGGTCTTGCAGCTTTCAGAAGGAGTCAAACACCAACACAGACCCCTGGGCAAGGAAACACCGTTCTGCTGCTCAGCCCCTGTGTCCACAGCTGCTGCCCATGGCAAGCATCCCTCTGTGTCCCAGAGCTCCACAGGCAGCTCTGCCCCTCTGGGTAAGGGGCCATGTGAGTGGTTGGCAGCATCTAGGCTTAACTAAAGGAAGAGAAGTGTGTTGTCTGTGCCCATGACCAGCTTTTCCACTGGGGTTTCCATCCCTGTGGTCATCTGAAACACACAGCAGCACTGCCCCGTGCTCTGCCAGCCCTCCCTGCCCCTCTCACAGCTCCTCTCCCCCACCGCCCTTCACTGCTCCCAGAACACAGGTTGATCCTGCAACCTGCCCTCACAAGCCACAGTACCAGGGGCATTGGGATGTAAAACTATTTCTAGTGTGAAGAGCTGAAGGAGCAATCACCCTTAATGAGACCTCTAGCAAGGACAAGGATGTGCTGGCCCAGGGGCAGCTGCCTCCTTATAATCTTTTGCTCAGATAGTTTAATTCTGGTAATAAGAGTAGCTTCTTTAGTCCAGAATACCCATTCCCTTTTGTTCTGCTTCCCAAGAGACATATGAAACTGAGGAGAGAAAGGTTTTAAATGAAACAGAATGTTTCCTCAAGAACAAATGAGGAACCAATATTTGACTGGCTTGAATCACACCACAGGCTGAAAAATACTTTGCAGTGCAGACAAGACTTAAGGGGCTGTTGTTATGTGAACAGATCACTGAGGTGCTTCGTTTCAACCAAACCCCCCCTGTGAGCAGACTACCCACTGCTGTGCTCTGCCTGCTCTCTGCCCCAGCACAGCCGCTTCCCCGAGCCCTCACACCTTCAGAGCAGAGCGTGATGTGGGACAGTTGCTGCTAAGACCAAAACCCAGGCTCACCTCTCCTCTGATCTTGCTGCCAGCTGAGTCTTTCAAGAACGCTGCTACCTTCTATCCCTCCTACAAGAGCTATGCAGACCCTGCCTAAATTGTAGGTTAATAACTGGAGCAGCAATTTTATCCTCTGTTCTTAAGGCGAGAAACATTTTGAGTGGTTCATAATCTTTTTAGCAGCAGCACCCAGAACCAGTGACTCATCCTTCCCTGTCAATCTTTATTTCCAACGCTTTTCTCGAATTACTGATTAAATGGAGCAGGTACAGTTGTCTGCATCATCTCTGCTGTCGTTCAGTCCTGATGCACAAACACCTTGGTGTCTCAACCCCGCCAGGCTCCTGCCCACCCTCCCAGCCCCAGCAGGGCCCAGGGCATTGCTTCACCTCATGCCACGTTGGCACAAGTGCCCACCACTCCCCAATCCTGGCACTCTGCTTGAGCCACTACTCTGGAGTAGACACTACTGAGAAACAACCAGCAGCAGATATAGAAGGTTTGCTAAAAATGCCTTATTTAGCCAGCAATTCTTTAGATTCCAGCAAAACCAGACCTTGCCTCTAACGAACCGTTCACTTTTTTCCTCCTCTCTAAGCAATTATAAATCTGCAAAGGGCTCATTTAACATTTCCCGTAAGGCTTTCCATCCTGTGCTTTCCCTGTTCTTTTTACTATGCATTTCAGCTAGGAAATGAGGCAAAGTGACTCTTCCAGAAGCAGCTGTTGTAATGACTGAAGCAGGACCCCTAGAAGACCCCGGAGCATTTTCGAGGCTTAAATATTTAAAGGTGTAAAGCAGGTTTGCAACTTGAGTGTCCTTTTAAACAGCTTTTTAAATAGCTGCTTCTGCAGGAGAGAAACAATGCAGGTACAAACACACCTTCAGGCAGGGTGTCCTGCACATCTGTAGGGCTGTAGGTGTGTGTCCAGCTCTGAGGGTGCTGAGCAGAGCATCCCAGAGGTGCTGGGCACTCCCCACCAGCCCCGCACTGCTGGGCAGTCTTGTCCCAGCTCCCCGCTCACAGATGGAAATCCGAGGGAGCTGGCAGCCACTCAAGGTTAATCCTGGCTGTGTGACAGGCTCCTCCCAGGGGAAGGCTCTATCCAGTCCAAGCTCCCACTGCTCAGAGGCGGATGTTTTGGCAGCGCTGAGTGCTGCAGCACCAACACAACCCCTCGCTCACCCTTTCCCAGCGGCAGCCACTGTCCACAGAGCAGAGGCATTTGCCCAGGAGTGCTCTTGATTTTGAAGATGACAATTTGCTTTATTTTTTTTAGAGGAAAAATTAAAAAAAAAAAAAAAGGTAACTTAAAATGTGGGTACCTCAGAGAGAGCTGTGATAACAGCATCCTCAATCATCTGTCTCCCATTTTCCAAGAGACCTTTTCAGGGTGTTCTCAAAATATGTAGGTAATAGCACTGCAAAGAGCCAAAGAGATGGCTTAGGGAGGCTGCAGGGCGTGTGGAGCAGCAGCTTTCTGGCCAGACCCCAGGTGCCCATCTGCACAGTGGTCCCAGCAACCAGCAGCGTTTGCAGCTCCCCATCCCAAGGCAGGAGACGGGGTGGCTCTGCACTGGCTCACATGGGGCCACACAAAAGCCATCCTGTGAGCAAGAGGTTTTACACTATGGGCATGTGCTGACAGCTCCCACCTCACAGAGCCACAGCAATACTGAAGTCTGACAAAAACAAGCATTGGGCACATTGTGGAGATCTCCAGAATCCCTGACCGTGGTTTGCACAATATATGGCAAGCGTCACGCTGCCTCAGAAACCCAAAGCAGGGAGATAGCGGGGCATGGGCAGACACAACTGCTGCAGCCGTGACGTCGGGCAGAGATTCCAGCCCCAGCACACAGCGCCAAGGCCAAGGTCAGGACTGCTCACAAAGCAATGCGGTGCTTTTCGGGGTGGGGGGCCAGGGGGAACAATCCCACTATCTCTCTTAGGCTACAGGAAAAAATTTACTGCCATTTCAGAAGGATTCTGTAAGGAAATGGAGAGTTTACTGAGCTCCTGACACATGCAAGTATTTCTGTAGAGTAAGAACTATAATTTTGCAATGCAAGTGCTTCTTCAATAGTTACTTTCACCAGCCCAGATTTCACAACACATCCAGAAAACCAGGGGCAATCATGGATAGAAGAAAAATCAACCACTTCTCAGGAAGTTTCCATCTTGGCAACAGACGGCACACGCTGCCCAAAAGGATCCGAGGCACCACGGCCCCCCTCAGCACCCAGAACTGCTGACTCCAAAGACAGACCACAAAAATGTATGTTTGCTGCTTTATCTGCACAGCCTCTGCAGACCATGCCAACCTGCTCAAGCAGGGTCCATTGGTTAAGCAATTCACCATGTGACTATAATGCAGTGTGTATTCCTTATGCTCCCCCTCTTTTCCATCAGTCTGACATAACTGAAAAACAAATACAATTTCCACCTCCTTCACTCTTATATTTGACTACGTTTTCCATGTCAAGATTACTCTAACAGTTGCAGCAATACAATCCAGCAGACCGAGGCGAAACGTTGCAGCATTGCTCCTGATGGCTGGCGCAGCCTCCCCATGGCATCAGCTCACTGCCTGCACTGCTCTGTCCATGTCTGCACCCGTGGGCTTGCAACCTGCTCTGGGACTTTGCTGTCCTGTCCAGAAGTGTGTCTGCTAAAGCCCGGTGTGGTGGTGGTTGGAAGCACGGGGACTGGCTTGGCAGAAACCTCCCCAGCTCTGCTCGTCCCCCAGGGCGGCTGCCAGCCTCCCAGCTGCCCCCGGCATGCCAGTCGCCAGCCCCGCAGCACAGCGCTTTTGGTCAGATGCCTCTGCCCTTTGGGAAAAGTGGCTAGTGGTTCAGCACCTTTACAATGCTCTATCTGAAAATCTGCCTGGTCACAGTGCCTGGGAAGATGCTGAGCCACAAACTGAACAAGCATTTGCACAGAAACTCGGATGACACAGAATTCTGTCTGGTCATTTCAAGTCCTGTCCTTCCAGAGACAGCGTGATGATATCAGCAGCAAATGTTGCCTTTAAAATGGCATCATCTCTGCACAACTGTCTCAAACACAATTGACACTCCTGTCAGTGGAGATGTGTGGCTCATGCTTGGACAAGGCCTGTGACTCACAGTGAGGTACGAGACCCACGAGTAGCCAAGAGCACTACTGTTCATGTCAGGCACAGGTCTTGTTCCCATGTCACTGCCATTGCCTTCAGCCACAGCTGAAGTGAATCTCCAGCCCACAGTCACCAAGCCACGTTGATGCAGATGACAAGGCCTGCACGGAAACTTTAAAGCATCCCAACTGTCAAAATGCCTTCAAAATGCATTATATGAACATGTAATCTTGTACACTGAATTTATTTCCCTTCTCTAAGTAGTCTTTGGTATGTTTCTAAGCTGACCGTGCCTTGCTGTTATGTGTAACTGCTGGAGGCAGACAGGCCAGACAGCATCTCTGAGAGCAGAGCGTGGTGCACAGCGTGAACAACAGGGACAAACCGCAATAAACACACACGGAATGTGATCTCCATCGGATTTAAATGAATGTTAGCAGATGACAGCGGGTTTTCCAGTGTCCCTGGCAGTGAGAGCAGGCAGAAGCAGCACGCCCTCAGGAGAAGGTCCTCCCACCAGCAGCAGCGTGGGGAGCTCCAGCTGAGATGGCAGCCGCACAGGCAGCAGCTCAGAGGCTGCCTCCCAGCTCAGGGCACACAAAGAACTTCAGCAAGCACAGCTGTAAAAATCCATTCTCAAATGTCCCAAATTACATTATCTTTTTTGTTTCCAAAAGCTCTGTTTACTCATTTTGACAGTTTATTTTTCAGGGTCTGTGGCCCAGCCGCACCTGAAGCCTCACAGCCATCCACCCAGCCCGGGCGAGCCCTGGGCTCCTGCCTCCCCACGCCGTGCCCAGCCCAGGGCCCTGGCTGCTGCCTCAGCCCCCACCCGCCGAGCCACTCCACCTACAGGTGAGGCGACATCACAACCCAAACCACACTGCAGTCTTCTGGTTTTAATGGCCATCATCAGCTCTCACCTTCCAGTCGTCCCCAAGAAAGCAGCAGAAAATGTGGTTAAAAAGGTGGAGTGAGACAGGTTACACCTGAAACACAACGCCTCGGTTGAGCCACTCTGCAGCCTCTGCCACACTGCACTACACAGCTGCCTGCGTTTTGGATACAGCACCCACACCAAAATCATCTCAGAGAAGATGAAACACTTGATTTCCCCAGACAGAGAATGTATCTACAAAAGGAGATGGCATAAACATACTGCAAGGTTACTTAGGATGGGAATCACTACCTGGTTATGAAGCAGGAAGGGGACAAAAAGCACAACAGGAGTCAGGCAAGCGGGCTTCAGCCCCGAGGAGCACAGCCGAGGTCATCAGTGCTGTGCACCACATCGTCCTGGTGATTGCCGAGTCACCTGCAGCCTCCAAGGACAAGACCTTGGTGCACAGACAGCCCTACTCATTTCCCAAGGAAATAGTCTGTTCTGACTAATGTTTTTTAAGTTAGTTTAACCCACACTATAATCTTCCATTCTCAAATCCAGCTCCTAGTCTGACAAAAAGAAAATGTGCCTATAAAGAAAATCACGACTAATGAGATACCCTTGATCCATGTATTTGTCACCCCAGAGAGTTACTGCCCTTGCTCCAGACTCCCCCAGAAGCATCTTGGCTGCTGTGGTACCTGGCAGGGCACTGCAGGTGTGCAGCACCATGCACTGACTGCCAGTTTTTATAGGAAGACATTTAGCTTGCTTTCTTCAAAAACTAAGCACAGCAATAGTTACTAAACACTAAAGAGAGATGGTGCGAGTTCCTTGCTGGCTTTTCACAGCTCTCAGTTTGAAGTGCAAGTCTCCAGAGGTAATGGTGTCTCCTTGCCTGAACCAGCTCCAACTCTCCTGGCCAGGGCCAGTCCTCAGTAGCCTACGTTTGCTGGGGGAAGGGGGCCAGGGCCTGCCACCAGCACAGCTCCTCACATCCCAAACAGCTCCAAGGCAGAAGGGCTCTGCCTGCAGGAATCTCCCTCCTCCCCCAGGACCACCACGCAGGTCAGCGTGGGGCAGAAGACCAAAGTTACCCTCTCCACATGCCCTTTGTGTGCAGATCAATGTTCCTTTTGCTTTCATAGGACATGGATCTTAATGTCAGTACTGTATTTATAAATTAGACAAGTAGTCCCTGCTCATGAAGCCTTTGTAGAGCAAAACCTGCTCTGAGACACTTCTTTGGGCTGCCAAGATCCAGGGATAAGGGAGGCCTGGAGACCAACACAAGCAGGGCTGTGTCCAGCCACAGGGCACAGTCAACAGCACCTGATGGCAACTGGCCGTTTGGTCCCCAAGGTGCCTCAAGTCTCAAAAGGAGAAGAGCAGCTGCTGGAGGGAGATGGGGAGCTGATGCCACTGCCCTGTGCAGGCACGCTGCTCAGGCAGGGAGAGAGGCCCTTTGCAGCCTGTGGCTGCGGGACCAGCACCGCCAGCCTCTCTACCAGCCCTGGCTCTGACACACAACAGGAAACTTCATGGCCCATGACCCCTGGGCACGGTTGGCACTGGGTGGCCAACCCTTGAGCCCCTCAGCCCCCAAGGGCCCCAAGCTCTACACAGCTTGGAACAAAAACCAGTCTGATGTAAGGTGTCCCTGCCCATGGCAGGGGTCTGGAGATCGATGATCTTTAAGGGTCCCTTCCAATCCCAACCATTCTGTGATTCTATGATTTTCTGGCTTTTTCAGCTCTGAATAGGTCTCAGTTTTGAACGACCAGCCTTTGAATGGAACTGGCTGAACAAATAGGATCTTCTCTACTTCCCAGAGCTGGTTTAGCAACACAGCCAGTTCCGGCTGCCTAGGTGCTGACTGCTGCGGGGAGTGTGACCTCCTCCGAGACACCAGCAAAACCTGTGAACTGCCCACCAGAATCACAGAATCTTAAGGGTTGGAAAGGACCTTGAAAGATTATCCAGTCCAAACCAGGACACTGTGCTGACCTTACAGACTCTAATACACAGGCTTCCACACTCTGCCATGCTGAAAAAGCGGGAACAGGGCCCCACACCTTTGCCCCCCTCGCAACACGTGCTCAGCAGCATTCCTCTCACTCCGGGACAGGGACCTGCCCCAGAAGCTCTGCAGCCAGAGACAGCATCTGCCTCTGTTCCACGGTAACTCACAGAGACCCCACTGACAACCCCTCCCTGGTTCTGGCACCCGGTGTGCAGGGGGCCATGGAGCAGAGCCCTCCCTGCCACGCTCAGACCTCACACGCCCTCGACGACCTCCAGAAGGGGAGGGCTCCAGTCAGTTTGCTGAGGGATGTCAGCATCCTCTTCCAGACTCAGATATTTGAAACTATTAGTACTTCCCCTGCTCCATTTGGCAGTGGAATTACTGCCCAGGAAACTGATGCCACAAATTCTGCGCTTTTACGTCTCTGTTGGATGAAATAGGAGTTGAAAATAGGCAGATGGCAGACAACAGAGGGATCCAGTATAGAAAAACGAGAAGACCACAAACACCACTTGTATCAGAGGCACCCAACCGGGGAGGCTCCCCAGCGACCTGCTGGTACAGGCAGCATCTCTGCCCTGGGAGAACAGCTGGTCCTGCCTCTCTGCTGGAGGGAGATGGGGGCTGATGCCACTGCCCTTCTCCTGGCAAAGCACAGCCTTGGGGATGGATGGGGAAGGAAGGAAGCAGCAGCAGCATCCAGCTGAGGGGCAGCCCCCACCTGCCCCCCAGGAGCCGGGTGCACAGACTCAGGGCTGTGGCTGTGTGCTGGCAGCCATGCCAGGGCCTGCGCCGTGCCCCACTCCCGGCACAGCTGCCAGAGCCTGAGCTGGGGTTTGCTGGCCAAGGCAGGAGACTCACTAGTAGAACTGGTTTATTTTTAGGCATGCTTATACCAAGACCAAACCTCTGCAGAGACAGCTGCAGAGGCATAGAAATGCTTTTCCTTATTATGTCTGGAAACAAGTATAAGCCATATCTGTGAAATTTCTCTTCAGCTCTGCTGGCAAACCACTTGTTTTCTAGAGGAGACCTCACTACTTATGCAATAGTATCATCTCCCCATGCCCTCAGAGTGGATCATGCTTGGAGTCATCTCCTACAGAGTAAACACACAAACTATGACAAAGGTTCCACAGGCTTATGGTCATCTGGGCACTCTGAGCTCTGATCTCAGCAACAGCGGCAACGGAGAGGCAAATTCCTCAGCATCTGCAGCCACCGGCTCAGGCCCAGTGGGTCTCCCTGCTCCCTGGCCTCCCCTTCCCGGTGGGCACCCCGGTGCCGTGCATGTCCGTGGCTCAGTCGCCCACGGCTGTGGTGGCCGGGCTGGGCCGTGCTGGTGCAGAGCCTGGCAGCACGCTCAGCGAGCCGGGGCACAGACGGGAAGCAGAGCCCCGATGCTGTGATGCTCCCTACTGACACGAGGACTTCTAGGGGGCTGAAAGCATCTTTTGGGAAAGAGAGAGGGCAGAACCGTGCAGCAGCAACAGCTGCTGACTGCCAGAGATCCGTGTGTGCACACGGGGTCAAACTGCTGAAGAGCAGCTCTGCAGAGAGAGACCTGGGAGTCCTGATTGATAATAAGCTAAACATGAGCCAGCAATGTGCCCTCGTGGCCAAGAAGGCCAATGGCATCTTGGGGACATCAAGAACTGTGTTGCCAGCAGGTCAAGGGAAGTTCTTCTCCCCATCTACTTTGCCTTGGTAAGGCCTCATCTGGAGACCTGTGACCAGTTCTGGGCTCCTCAGCTCAAGAGGGACAGGGAAGTGCTGGAGAGAGTCCAGCGCAGGGCCACCAAGATGATCAGGGGACTGGAGCATCTTTCATATGAGGAAAGGCTGCAGGAACTGGGGCTGTTTAGTCTGGAGAAGAGGAGACTGAGGGCTGATCTTATTAACATTTACAAATATCTAAAGGATGGGTGTCAGGAGGCTGGCACATCCCTTTTTTCTATTGTATCTAGCAACAGGACAAGGGGTGATGGGATGAAGCTGCAACACAAAAACTCCACTTAAACATAAGAAAAAACTATTTCACGGTGAGAGTGAGGGAGTCCTGGCACAGGCTGCCCAGGGAGAGTGTGGAGGCTCCTTCCTTGGAGGCCTTCAAGACCCGCCTGGACGTATTCCTATGCGACCTGATCTAGGTGAACCTGCTTCTGCAGGGGGGTTGGACCAGATGATCTCTAAAGGTCCCTTCCAACCCCTACCATTCTGATTCTAAGGGAAGCCTGTAACCACACACAAGACACTGAAGTTTGTGGACACATTGAGGCACTCCTGAAATCACTTCTGAGCCCAGCACCCTGTCCACTTCACCTCTGCCTTGCTCTGCCAAGCAGGACAAGAATAAAAGCAGACAGGAATCGTTTTCTTTTAAGCCTCCCTGCAAACCAAAACACAGATGTCACATCTAATTTTAGGCCTCCCAGCCTTGAGAGTGTTCTTTCAATTCTCTTCTAAGCCAGCAGCAAGATAGTCATCTGGGGACAACACTGCTGAAGCCACTGAGCACCCACCATGACCTCAGCTCTTGGAAAGCCAGAGAGTGCACAGGAGCAGAGCCCTCTCCTCTCCTCTGGCCATGAGGCCAAGGCTCTGCTCTGCAGCCCAGGAACAAGCAGGGAGTGCCCCTCAGCAGAGGATCCCCAGAGGCATAGGCAGCCTCTCAGCAAGGGAACCCCTGAGGCATGGGCTGTCCCTCCAGTTACCTGGGAACAGGCACACAGAGGGACCAGCCCACTGCCCTGCCAACCTTAGAGTGCCACTTCATCCCAGCAATGACGTGAGCAATTGTTCCAACTGTAATCAAGGGTTTAAGCACCAACATGGCAAAATGGAGAGTGAGTTGTGCAAAGGGAGAGCTGCTGACCCCAGGTCCCTCTCAGCTGACCCCAGCCCACCCCGTCCCAGCCTCAGCACAGTCTGGTGCCTGGCTCTGTCCTGCTGCCCTCCTTCCTCCAAGTCACCCTCCGAAACAGCCAGAAACCAAGGGCCTGGCATTTGGCACAGGCTGTGCTAACAAGGAAGGAAAGAAAATCCCTGTGCTACTTCTTTTTCTAACCGTTTAAGGATGCTTCTGGGGGCTCGGGAGCAGATTAGGAAGAAACAGATTTCTCTGCAAGAAGAAGATTGTATTACCAGTGAAAGACTTTCCAACCTCAGGGGATAGATAAAAACAAGCCAATATCTGAAAGCCAGAAAACTAAATCCATGTGAACAGGCTGAGCTAACTGGGGTCACCTCACACACTGAAGTGTAGGAGCCCACACAGCTACAGAGCCTGGAGTCAGCCAAGGAGGGGACACGGTCTCCGCAGAACCCATGGCACAGGCTCCAGACCTGGGCTGGACACGTGCCACCCAGACCTGCCCTGCTAAACGGAGCTGCCAGCCACAGGCAGAGGGAGAAGGTACAGAGAGTGACCTGGAGGGTTAGTCCTCAACTTCGTGTCGGTGCAGCAAGAAGCAGAGGTGCCAGTTTCACGCCAGCCCCGCGACATCCCCACACAGCAGCGCACCAGAGACCCACACTCCTTCCCACCCAGCACCACGCGCTGCCTGGCCCGCCACGTCTCCTCCACACACAGTGTCTGCAGGCGCTGGGGCAAGGGATGCAGGTGCTACTGACACGGAGGAGAACACGCACCCCGAGCCCATGGGCTGTGTCTGCAGGTGGGAGATGCCACAGGCCACAAACACACACACTCTGTCCAGGAAAAACACATCCCTGAGCAATATCTGCATGTGGTGCTTCATTTCCCATGCAGTGCCCCTCACTGTCACCGTGATTAAAGCAATTAATCTGATCTGCACACAAATTACTTTTCTCCTTTCCTTTGAAAGATGAAGAGGTGCTGCCAGGGCAGGGCAGCCCACCCAAACCCTGTGCCAGGCAGGCAGGGAGGGAGGGGGCAGGGAGGAGGCAGAGTCTTCACAAGGAAACTACTGATACAAAACTCATGTCCAGACGTTCCTCTCTGCACACGGGCCAAGGTCAAAGCATTCTTTCTGCCATTTCTATCCAGCAAAGAAGCTAATGCAGCAAAATCATTAACGCCAATCAAACTGCTGAAGGGCTGGTGAGAAAACACCAGCAAAAGAAGTATCAACTTGGGAAAGACAAGCAGTAGCCCTCCAAGGCCTCCCCAACCCCTGAGAACATGGCAGGAGAGGAAGCAAAGTCCAGCGTATTCCCACCTCGTTGCAGGAACCAAACGTGCCCCAGCGACTCTATATTCAGGACATCTGCAGCCTCCCATCTGGCTTTTTTGGGGGACTGCTCCTGGTGACAACAAGCCCAGGGCACACCCAGCAGGTGAAGATGCTGCTGGGAGGTGGGATTTAGTCCCCGCAGGAGCACAGAGGTGCATAGGGTACAGAGGGGGAGGGCACCCGCCATCCTGCACCCAGCTAACTCAAGGCACAAGCCCCCTGCAGCGCTCCCTCACCACAAAGGATGCCCCATACAAACACCATCTGTGTCCCAATATTGGTGAGTCTGCACAGGTTTTCTAAGCATCATTTAAGACATATCTTTTGCTCCAAGAGCTGTTTTGAGAGCACCTTGCTTGCAATCTCAAGGAGCTCAGTGTAGTCCATGGCATCAAACAGCCTCTCAGCATCCCTGCACCCAAGCAGCCCCTCTGGCAAAAACACAGCTTAATCCCCTGTCCTTCACTGGGGATTGCTGTTTACCTATTACAATGTGCCCCATTCCACTCTGTGATTGCATAGGAATGTCACCAGGAGACCTGCAGAGAGCTGGGGGTGTCCTCCATGCTGTGCAGACACCAGAGCCCCTGGAGCAGAGTAGCATGCAATTCCTGTCCCAGTGGGACGGGTACCCACTGCTCGGCAAAGGGCAGCAGCTAAAAATACCTGTAGGGCTGGGCTATATTTTAAAGATGATTTCTGCCACTGCAAAAGCACTTAACCTATGGGCCATGTCTCAGCAAATCATCCTTCCTGCTTCTGGGGACATGTCAACATGTGACTTTCTTTGTTCTCATTATTGAGAAAGGCCTCCCCAGGTGAGGCTGGGGAGTTTCAAACTGCAGGGGAGCATGGGTGACCTTGCTCTTTCTGGCTTCTGCTCAGATGGCATTAAACAGGAAAAACACGGCAGCAAGAGAGCAGCCTGAGCAGAGCCTGCCCTCCCTGCCCACCCCGTCTGCCCTGTGCAGGCACCTGGGGAGTGCCAAGGCCCCTGCCTGGGTGCTCGGAGGTGAGATGCTGCCCTCCCGTAACCCCTCTGCTGCAAAACACCATCCTGACACCCGGGAGCTGGGCAGGGTCAGGCATCCCCAAGGACAGTGCTCAGATCTGCTAAAGTAAACGTGACATTGACAGGGCACAAAGTCCAGCGCACGAGTGCACTTGTGCGGGATTCTGCTCAAACTGAGCACCAGACCAGCCAGGCCCCAGGAGCCCGTTCTGAGGGACTCCTGCCAAAGCCCCGTGCTCGTGACAGTCCTCATCTGCCCCAGCTGCAGAAAGCAGTAATACCCATTCTGCGTGGTTTCCTGGAGGCAAAGCGAATTGCTGCTCCTAAGTACTTCACAAGAAAAGTGCCATAAAAGCACAAAGTACTATTACTGGTAGTGTTTTTACTGCTGTCAGAGGACACACTGTCACCATATCTGCTGCTGCTAGAGACAGCAGTGGATACAGTGACAGGGAATATGGATGAAGAAGCTCCATCTTTGCCATGACAACTGGGTCAGTTCCTTTTTATTTTAATGAGCTCACTCATGCACTATTACTGTTAAAAAATAAAGCCAGGTGTGGGTGTGCAGCGGCTGCTGACACCAGGGCCACCAGCCTGTCAGGACGAAAACCCCGAAGTGACCAAACTGCTTTTTTCCACCGCCACAAAGCAGAGGCTCACCTGCCCAACCAGACTGCCGGCTGCCAGCTTCCACAAGATCCAGACTCAGCTCCCACAAGATCCAGACTCAGCTCCCTCTGCATGAAGTGCAAGCAGAGGATGAACAACCTGGCAGATGAGGCTGTGAGAAGCACGGTCAGAGGACACTGCTGTGAGCAGCGCTGCCAGCCACGCACAGACATGCCAGGGCTGGATAGCCCTTTCAGGGATGACATTTTCCCTAATCTCCAATCTAAACATCCCCTAGTGCAACTTGAGGCTGTTTCCTCTTATGCAGAGAAAAATGAGCTTCTGCAAGGACCTGTTTGTGTGCTGACACAATGCTCAGGAGCACCCTGGGCCCTGCGGATGCCTTGTGCCTGTGTCTGTCCCGGTGCAGCCTCTGTGGGTATCACAGCCCTCACAGTTCTGGGCTGCAGAGGCGAAGTGGCACCAGGACGTGCATGAGCCACACAGAGCCCCACACCATACGGCACCAGTACAGCAGCACATGGCCAAACCCCAGCCAGCGGTGTGCCCGGCCCAGCAACTGACCCTTCAGGCTTGCAAGGGAGCAGGACTCAGACATGGCAATGCTCTCACCTGGGCTGAGCTGTGGCAGGGCAGGGCTGCCCGTGGGTAGATGCTGGATCTTGGTGTCAGCGGGGCAGCATCCTCAGCACCCAGCAGCATGACTCCTCAGCACCCACCACATCCTACCAGGGCACTGCAAGGTAATGCATCCACCGCTGTCCTCAAAGCCTCTTCCAAGAACACTAATGAGATCCAGACAGTGGCCTTGTGGCCCCTCCCCACTCATCACCTGCTAGACCATTAAGCCTGGGCTATAAGGAATGACTCCGAGCACGTTACCAGTCCCTTTAAGTCCATGCTGCTGAGCATGCTTCCCATGCAGGAGAACTGTAGTGGCCACAGAGGATCTTCCAGGCATCCCCTGCTGGTACCCGTGCCAGCCTGTGCAGAAGGAAGATCCAGCTGAAGCAAAGACCCTCAATAGGCACTGGCAGACATCTTCCACCCCTGTAGCTGTGCCCTACAGGGACCTGTGCCAGTGAAGTCAGAGTGGGAGCAACAAGAAGCTGCAATACTGGAATTTGGTTTGCAATCCAACAGCTGGGTGAACAAGAGGAAGACAGGCAAAAGAGACAGGATGGCATACCTGAGCTGGCCAGCTATGAAGAGATGACATGCCTGTACCTGCCTCAATTATTTACTGAGCATAAAAGCTCCACTAAAATGGGAGACAGGACATTTGCCTCTTGCGCACGCTGTCCCCTGGCTCTCTTGGGGAAAAGAAAGCTGGGAAGGATCTGGTAAAAAAACTTTGCCATTGCTGTATTCCTATAAGTTGTAGAAAAGGGTTCACCCAAGGTGAGGGGAGATCACTTCTGGCAAATGCTCACATCTCACCTAACGATAACAACAAAGGAAGCTGCCCATGCCCCCTGCCTTATGTCACCAATTTGTCATGGTGTGCCAGAGCAGCCCCTTCCATGCTGACACAAGTCAGCTGGTCAGTCAAAGAGGACTTTGTGGTCTTTGCTTTGTGTCAGGTTCTGGTGCAGATGTCCCTTCTGCAGAAAACATTCTTCAAACTGTCAGCAACACTGTGGGAAACCTTAAGATGATCTGAGGAGCAAACGGGCACTGCTGCCTTCAGCCCCCACTCTCCTTGTCTCAGAGAGGTGGTGTCCGCCAAAATGGAGCTGATACCGAAGCGGAGAAGATGCTGAATCTGCTACACACGTGCTGTGGCACAGATCTGGAACTCTATAGCTGCCTATACCGTGCTTTCCAAAGAAGAAAATTTGCTTCCAGTGGCAGAAAATACTGAAATAAACTGCAACAGAGGAAGAAAAGAGCAGCTCAGGGAAACAACTAATTTTTACTCGAAGGAGCAAGAACTCTCCCACAGAATAGTTTCTCTCAGTAAATGCTCATTTGATGAATTTAAAACGTTCCAGGGATGATAAAATAATAGATTTTTTTCTTTTATATTTAACTTTGTAATTTTATCCTACAATCACAAGTCAAAAGTATCCATTTCAAACTAAACAGCCTACTGGACAGCCACCAGCAAGCATGCCAAGTGCAGGCTGAAAGCCAACTGGAATTAGCAATTGCCAATAGAGAAACAGCCAATTAGGACACTCATCTTAAAATCAGTACATTATAAAATACAAATTAAGCTCAGTGCTAAGACAGAAACATAATTAACATGAATAATAGAAAAATACAAAGAACTAGCTGAAGACACCCTTGCTCATTGCAGGGGCCTGGATGAGACGATCTTTAAAGGTCCCTTCCAACCCAAATTGTTCTGTGATTCTACAATGCTGCTCTCTATGACAAATTATTTTCAACTGTGTGAAATGAAACTGCTTTCATCATACCAAAACAAAATGTTCCCATCTGAGTAAAAATAATTTCCAGTGATTTACGGCACGCTGGACTTTCTTCCTGCAATAAATGGCAGTTTCCAGCCCTCCTCCCACTCCAGGAGCACGCTTTTTCCCCCTACCCTGCACAGACATTGACTTCTGATCAGCTCCGGTTTTCACTGGGATTTCTTTCCTTGAACTGCCCATCTGAAATTTCCTCTCAAAGTACTGCCTGTCTTTATCTTTCATTCTCCTGAGAGATGCAACTGAAAGGTGCCACCCTGGCACGGACACAGAGCCAACTGTTGTCTCCTGCCTGGAGCTCGGCGTGGCCTTGGAGACTTCTCGGAGCTGAGATGAGGGGAGTTGTGCACTGTCCAGAGGGGCTGCCCAGGCAGCCCACAGCATTCACCTCTTTGTTACAGTGTATCTGCTTTAATTCTTCCCAGGACTGTCCCACACCTCCCTCGGTTTGAAGCAAGGGACTTCCAGGAACCACTGTCTCTGTGCTGCAGGGACATGCGGCAGCAGCCAGAGCTGCAGACAGGAGCTCCCACCAACCCTCCATGGGCTCGAGAGCTCAGCACCACAAGGCCCTTGTCCTGGGCCACAGCTTCCACACCACGG
This sequence comes from Colius striatus, assembly GCF_028858725.1. Taxonomy (NCBI): domain Eukaryota; kingdom Metazoa; phylum Chordata; class Aves; order Coliiformes; family Coliidae; genus Colius; species Colius striatus. Next base: position 6,951,434 of record NC_084771.1, on the reverse strand, counting down.
CACCCACAGCGCTGCAGCAGCGTGGGGACAGAGCGAGGACAGCACAGCCACACTGCCAGCTGCCCACAGACATGCTGCCAGCAGCGCTGATCCTGCCCTGGGGCTGGTGTCTATCCCCGTGGAGCTGATCCTGTCCTGGGGCTGGTGCCCGTCCCTGTGGAGCTGATCCTTCCCCAGGGCTGACACAGTCTCCCGAGAAGGAATCATAGGTGGAAAGGTGAGCTGTGCACCAGTCTGGTTTTCTGTCAGACACAGCAACACCAAAGCCACCGGTTCCTGTGTGTCCTACAGATGCTTTATCTCTCATTCCAACATCCTGATTGTGAATATGTTGCCCTTTTGACCTCAGCACAAGCACCAAATCACCACTGGTTTTTAACTCACTCCCTTTGGCAGGAATGAGGTTCTCAGGGCAGGGAAACCAACAGGCTATGCCACAGACTGGCTGCAAGAAGTGCTGCAATGCAACCACATCTGCACAACAAACAGCAGCTGGCAGCTAACACTGTGAACAGCAGGAGAAACCTAAAGCTGTACAAGCGGGAGAACAGCCATCGAGGGCAAATCCTTTACAGCCTCCTGCCCTGAATCCTCAGCAGTACAGGACTGAGCTCTATAAACAAGACACAGTAGTGGGGCAGGGCTGCTGGCAATTGTGTTTAGACCAGCCTTCTGCCTGTCAGTAAGGACAGGAACTGAAAGGTGAGGAGAAAGAATTTTTTTATGCTTTCTGTTCTCCTTTGATCAGGAATCATCAAAAGCTTTGGCACATCAATGGCTTTACCAGTCACCCAAGGTTCGTCATCCACGTAGCCATCCCAGCAGATGCAGGCCATGAACATGCATCATGAAGCCAGACAGAGGGACAGGTTTCAGGAGTTCTTCCCTCACCTGAGCAGAGGGGTCATGCTGACAAGAACTGACAGTAGGGCTATCCCCTTCCCAAGGGTCCCCCAGAGTGCTGGGGAAGGGGATGCTGGAGCAGCACATGGGGACAGCACAGGGGGCTGTGGGCTGGGAGCCAGGGCAGCCTGGTGAACAACCTCCTGCCTCACCTCATCTGTTAGTGCAACAACCTGCCTTTGATCTCTTTATCAGAATCTTATCTCCTCCTTCAGTAGGCAGCAATTATTACAGGTGTTATCTGTAAGTGGTATCACAATTACATAGCTGGCCACAAAAAAGATTACAGAGCCATTACACCAGGTGATGCATAACCCATGGCACTCACCCAAGCTGATGACAACCCAACCAAAGAAAGGAATCTGCAGGCAGGTGTAACCAGCACCCATGGGGATGCCAAGGAGGTATCAGTAATAACAGCCAATGCTGCTTAAAAGGTATTTGACGCTACATGGACAAGCAGATTTTTCTGAGCCATTTACCCCTGGAAATTACCACCTTTGTTTCCATTGCTTCTTTAATTCCAATTTACTTTAACTAAATAGGTCTTCACCACTTACCCGCTGCTGTGCTGTGAGTTTACAAGTCAGTTTGACACTATAATTTTGGATTTACTCTGTCAAAGCTGTGTCTCACTCTTAAAATAGGTTAAATAGTCACTTCAAAGAGTACTGCTAACAATTATCAACCAACACAATAATTACCAGAGCACAAGGATAAACAGCTACGAGCCCACAGTGTAACAAAAGCTCAGACAAATTTGTTAATTATACTTAAGCAATACTGGTACAATCAAGTGCACAGTATCAAAAGCCTCAGATTAAACCCAGCGGTGTTAAAGCCTCTTTGTCTCCTGTGTCAGTTTCAGTGCATCCAGACCCAGAGGAGTCCCAGCTCTGCAGGAGCAAGGGGCAGGCAGTGGTTCCAGACCTGCCCCGCACCCCAGGGCGTCTTCAGCCACCGGAGGGTCCTGCCGAGGGGGGTCAGCCCGTGGGAGCCGATGGCTTCGAGGCAGCCCAGGCAACTGACAGCATTTGTTTCACAAGCTGTTTGTGCTGTATCCCAGACTGAGAGGGAAGTCAGCACCCCATTTGCCGTTTGAGGATCCTACTAGAAGAGTTTAAAGCCTTGAGAGAGGGGGGGCTGGATTGCTTGGTGGATCCTCAAACCTCAAATTGATAGTAGTTTATATACAGGGAAAATGGAAACAATTCCTCCCACATTCTAAGAAACTGTTCACACTTTATTGTCACAGATGTGTCTGTGTGGGGGACACGTTGTGTAACTCTAACTTAAGAGATGCCTGCTTATACCTGCTCCAGAGCACACCCATTCAGAGTGGGAGATCTGAAGAGATCCACCTTGGAGGGAAGAGATGTGATCCTGCTAGTGCAAAGCGGGGCCATCCAAACAGGGAAAGAACTAGGAGCAATGCACCTTACAATGCTCATTACTCTTCCTCAAACAAGACTGTGCTGTGTCTGTAGCTGCCACTTCCCTCACTGTGACAGCACAGGGACCTGAGGCACAGCTCTCCCTCAGCCACCACGGCTGCAGGGAGCCCACAGAAGTACCCTCCACCACTTGCAAAGAAAATGCCATGGCCACATCTCCCAAGGCATAGGGGGTAAAGCTTTCTGTGCTACACCACATAGGGCAGGGACTGAAACCCACCACTAGAAGCTGACAGGGGGATGCAGGTCCAAAGCAGATCATCCTTCCGAAAGGGAACTTTACAATAAAGTACTTTAGCCCCCGGACCTCTGTCAGGGGAGCTGGTGCAGGATCCACTGCCATCAGCTCCAGTTGCAGCAGAGGCTGCTCACCACACTAAGCACTGTTGCATATCCAGGAGGAAATCCAGAGACAAACAATGGGCAGGACATTGTTAAGGTAACGGAGACTTTGCTAGAATGAAATACAAACCTGGCAGTTATTAACCCACACAGCTTTACCCAGACCGTGAAGGACTCTTTGAAGTTTCTTTACAGCATTTTAAAGTTGCATCCAAACACAGAGAGGGGTACAAATACTGTCAGTCCACCACACCTTTGCTGCAGCAAGGTAAGGCTGTACGAGCATGGAGCTTGGAGGACAAGATAATGGCACTTATTAGCACTAGCTCTGACTCCACTGGACCCTGCAGAGGTCTGCCAGCAGAGCCCAGGATTCCTCAGAGCCACTGTGCAGGGGACACGGGGACAGGGATGCAGCACACTGAACGGAGCCGTAAGGAAGAAGAGGACACAGCATTTCCCACAGGAATAAGGGAGACTTCCCTTAGCTCTAAGGCAAGTCTCAGGTAAAATTCACCTGCTGCCCAGGCCCAGCCCACACGACTGCCTGCTGACCATCCCATCAGCCCAAACCTTTTCCCCAACGCAGTATTCCTGTCTGCTCGCACCTCTGTCAGGGGCTCTGCAGGTAAACGACCATCAGGAGGCTGAGCCCTCTGCCAGCAAAAACCTGCATCACCCATTGACAACATTTGGGCAGCTGAACGTGGCCAACACTGCTCATCCCTGCTCGCCCTGCACTGGTTCCAGAGGAAGATACTGGGGAGGACACACAACTCCTGCCACCGCTATGACACCCAGCGTTTTAACCTTTCCTTGCTTTTACCTCTTTTCTTGCCAAGTTCTCAACTTCCTTGTAAAATTCCCAAGTCAATGATTGTGTGGATGATAATTATTACACTGCCCACATAAAGCTGTGAGCATTTTAAAGAAAAGCACAGAAGCACAAGCAGCTGCCCTGTGCTACTTCAAAGTAACTGTGGATTTTAATCTTTACTCCCACCACACAGAGTGTCACAGGGTGAGCATTTGGATGTGACAATCCAATGATGCAAACCCAAGCTGAGTCCACACCAACTACCTGTGGCTGGGGCTGCCTCCGAGCCAGCACAAAACCTCCCTTGCAAGCACATTCTCACTCCCATTTCTATCAGCTGCAGGGATTCTCCCGGGCAGTGACACGCATTGCCACGACAGGAGCCGACGATGCAGCATGCCCATTGCTTTTGCTGGCGCATCCCTATTTTACTGCCACAGATAATCTCTTTTTTATGTTAATGAAGCAGGAAAAATTACTGTTGATCGAATCCTTCTCAAACAAAACTTTCCTCCTCTACTGTATTCCTAAATACTCTTCTAGTTCTACTTTAAAACACAGCTCCAGAGCATACACAGCATTTCTCTGCCTATACACACTGCAGCTTAGTCTTGCTCTGCTCATTCCCTGCTCATCTCCAGACCACGCCAGAGTAGGGCACGGGGAGGATTTTAACTCGATCAAGATCAGTCTGTGGTTCAAGCAGAGTGTCCCGATTCCCCTGCACTGACAGTGGCCGAGGGAAGAGGTGCGAGAAACGCGTAAATGGAAGCCCTGAGGGGACAGTGGGGAACACCGGGTGTTAGGTGCAGTTCTGGCATAACCGTGCCTAGTCAGTCACAACTGACAGTGGCTCGGTAAAAGAGAAGGCTCCGGCATCAGAAAGGTGAAGCAAGCCGGGAGCTGCGAGGACAGCGGCGGGCTGGACCCCCGGCGTCTGCCGGGGCAGCGGCAGGAGGCAGCCGGGGTGCGCAGGGCGCCGGAGGGATGCGGAGAGCGGGGCGCCGGTGCCGACGGGGCTCGGGTACTCACCGGACGTCGCCGTAGGCGCCGGCGTAGCCCTCGACCCAGGGTCCCAGCTCGGTCTTGATGCAGGCGGCGGGGGCGGCGAAGGGCGCCCGCCCCGCCGGGTACCAGGCGTCGGCGGGAAAGTCGGCGGTCTCGGCGGGCGGCCCGCGCCCGCAGAGGAAGGGCCCGGCGGGCAGCTCGGCGCAGGGCCCGTACAGCTGCCCTTCCTCGGCGAAGAAGGCGGGCCAAGGGGGCGCGGAGCCCGGCGGAGCCATCTCGGCGCCGTAGCGGCAGGGGATGCCCGCGGTGCCCCAGCCGTCCCCCGCCGCCGGCCCCGGCGGGCTCTCCAGCTTGATGCGGGCGGACGGCGGCAGCGGGCCGAAGCCGGGGGGCTGCGGCGCGGCGGGGCACGGCGAGTCGCGGTAGAGCCCCGGCCCGGCGGGAGCCTCGACGGCCAGGGCGGCCTCGGCGCCCGCGAAGGCGGCCGGGGCGGGCGGCGGTTCCGGCGGGTCGGCGGCGGGCGGGCGCGGGACGCGGGGCGGCCCGAACATGCAGTCATCGCGGGGCAGCGGCTCGCCCGGCGCCTCCAGCCCCTCCAGGGCCAGGCCCATGGAGGCAGACACGGCTCTGCAGAGCTGCTTGGCGCTCTCGCCCAGCGGGTCTGCCTCAGGCGCGGGCTCGGCCTCGGGCGGCGGCAGCAGCGGCAGCGCGCCCGCCTCGCACAGCAGCTCCCGCAGCTCGCCGGCGCAGGGGAAGGGCGAGCCCATGGCGGGGCCGCTCGCCGGCAGCGGTTTCCCGGCGGCGCGGGGCTCCTGGAGCGGCAGGCGGGCGGGCGAGCCCGGCGGCGGCCGGGAGCTTGGCGGCCAGGGCGCGCACGGAGGCGGCTGCGGGCTGCTGCCCGGCTTCTCACGCCGCGCCTGGAAGTCTTCGCAGACGCTCTGGAAGAAGGTCTGAAACGCCCCGCGGAAGGTCCTGCCCCCCGCCCGCGGGTACATGCGGCCGACTCCCAGCTGCACCTCCATGCCAGCTGAGCGCGGGGCGGCAGAAACAGCGGTGGCGGGCGAGGCGGGGGCGGCGAGCCCCGGCAGACTCCCCCCAGCCGGCCGGCCGCTCGCCGTGTTGGCTACCAGCGGCGCTGCCCCGCGGCGCCCATCCCCGCCGGAGCGGCGGCGCGGGGCGGGCGGGATTCCCGGTGTGCGCAACAGGCAGCAAAAGTTGGAGCCTGGGCTGCGTGCGGGCAGGTGCGGGCGCCTGTGTCTGCGTGCGGGAGGCGGCGCGGGGCGAGCAGGAGACCGGCTGCGGGGGAGGGAGGCGCGGCCCGGGAGTTCTGCAAGAATTAATCCGGTGACCCGCTGCGGAGAGAAGCGGCGACGACCAGCCTGCCCGCGGCTCGGCTTCCCGGCGGGGGCGGCCCCGGAGCTGCGCGGCCCGCGGAGCCGCAGCGCCGCCGCCGGCTTTCGCCGCAATTTCTGGGCTCGGCGCCTTACCGGCGCCGGCCCCCGCGGGCGGAGCGGGACGGGACGGGACGGGCGGGCCCGCCCGGGGACACCGCCCGGCACCGCGGCCTCTGGGTGAGCGCCCGAGCCGCCTCCCTGCGCCCTGGCCGGGCGGAGCGGGGCAGCGCTGTGCGGACGCCCTCGCCGCCAGCCGGCGGAGCGCACGCTGCTGAGCGCGACTCGGCACGAAATCCGCCTTCTCGCTTAAGCGCTGCCCAGGTCTGCGCCCGGCGGGGGGGCCGCCCACCCCGGCACCCGCCCCCTTCCCCCCGCGTGCCCCGGACCAGCCTGTTTCTCTGTGCCGAGCAGGAGGGTTCGCTGCGGTCTGTGCAGCCCCGCGACTTGCAGCAAGAAACTGTCCGTGGTACCGAACAGCCGCCGCACTCATGCACAAGGTTGAAACAGACCCAGGTAGCAGACTCATTAGTGCAGGACCTACCCTACGCTTGAGCTCACCGGTCCTGTAACAACAGTCCTAAAAGTAACTTCTGGCTCCACTACCAGGCAACCGGGTAATGGAATCGTACTCAGATGAGACAGGTTAGAATAAGCCCATTAATTTCAAGCCCTTTGGAGACGGGGAAAGTAATCATCTGTTGCAAATGCACAAGTGGAGTCAATCGGGAACACGAAGAATCACGTCCAGCCTTTTAAAAAGCATTTTTACAAGCCGTAGATAAAAAAACTAAGTACAGCCAAACACAATCTGGCAGTGTCCTCTGTACTGCCCAGGGATCCAACCCCGGCCAGCAGAGCAGCTCGGGGGGTGAAGGGGCCACGACTGTCTGTCTGACTGGGGGCCTGGCCGCTGCTGGCAAACAGCATTTACAGAGAGACCCAGTAGGCTTTCAGCATGGATGAAATACCAAGGTGGTGTTTAATGACAATGAACTGCAGCTCGGGTGTGAGGGCAGGGAACAGGACAGGACAAGAGCAGAGAAGTGTTTTGAAGGGCTGCAAAGAAAGACGTGGGGACAAGAAGGGTGTTTGTATGGCCCAGCATTAACCACGTTACAAACTGTTCTTCATTTACACACAGGGGGGAAAACCCTGTAGGTAGGATACCTTTTCAGGAGGCAGGCTTGTGAGAGAAGGCTCTCCCGCAGAAGTAAGGTTGTGGGTGTTGCTTTTGAATATAAAGCCTTAACTAGATTTTCTGAAAGATATTAGTTCCAGGAACCTCATTTTTTTTCCTTCTCCAGCACAGGTAAGTGTACGAACTCACTGCTTCTACCAGCTGCACAGTAATAGCAAAGATATGCTGCAAAGCTGCTCTGCACTTCAGGAGCCATGACAAAAACCTAGAAGCACAAACCCAGGATTCATAACTGAAGCTTATGGTAACCCCTCCGAATGCTGAACCACCTCCATGAAAATTAACTTGTCACTAATCGCTGCAGGTACCTGCCAAGCTGATGCAGATTCCACTGTCTTTGCTCTTTTGGGCTCCTATAGTTGTCAGGCCTCTGGAGTCAAATAGATGGGCTCTGGAAAACATCAAAGGGAGGATTCTCATGATTAGCATCAAGAAATGTATTGAAACTCTGAGGACTGGAGACGCAGGGCAGTATCGCTTAAGAAGCGGGGCTTTGTGTTTGAAACAGACGTGGGTTATTCACACATGTATATATATATGTCCATACACAAGCCAAATAAGAGCTTTGCCATCACCATTCCCACCAAGGGAGACACGGCCTCACTCCACATGCACTGAGAACATCCCGAGCTCTGAGGACCTCGGCACAAGTTTGGTGTTTGATGTTCAAGTGGCCTTTGCTGCCTGCAGCTGGGTCCCTGTCCCTTGAATCAGTGTCTGTCCCACTGCACTCAGCCTTCTCCTGGCCTCTCCTCTGGCTTCAACAGCTGCAGGTCCATGATCTTCCCACCCTCTGGAGCTGGCTGCAGGGTCTGTGAGATGCTAATCACTGCGGATGCACAGACAGTCTGCAAATGGGGTCATGTTTTTCTCAGTTTACAGAGCCGATACCTGAGTTTTGATCGATCATCTGTGTGGTTATGATGTGTTATTTTAGAAGCAAGTTTGTGATTAGATCTTCACATAAACTGGAAAAAGCTGGTCACTTTTCTTTCCTCTTTTTAAAAAGCTGATTTCCCACAAAGGCATCCTGTGAGGGTTTGTTTTCCTGGCATTCACATGTTTCTCTTAAAACTTACTAACCCTACTGGACTGTCTGGGGGGGGGGGTGTGGCCACACACGTGGCTTCTTAAAGGCTTCGTGTACTTTAATCTTTATATCTGGTTGATGAAAAAAGTCTGTACTGTTAATGGACAGAGAGTGTTTTACTTGCAGTTGTGTCTCACAAATATTAAAACATAACTTTCTTCAGTGTTTCAAAGTTGCATTAGAGGCAAGTTAAATCCTTCCCATAAAGTCACTTTCTGCAGTTCAGAAGTCGGCCACAATCTCGGTCTCCAGCTGAAATTCTGAGTGCTGTATTTGAGCACAGTTAAATAAGCAGCATTTATGGAAAGGCCAGGCAAAACCTGCACAAATATGTATTTTTTCTGTATGTAAGCTATGCTGTAGTTTTATTTATGAATCCAGTGCAAACAGAGCAGCAGCATGAGTGTGCACATGTGTTAGAAAGTGCCTTTCTCATTTTTAAACGAGTCTGAACTTTCCTGTAGAGCGAGGCTGATGTACTGGCTGTCCTGGATTGCTTGCTTGGACCTCAGGGGTGGCTGTCAGTGGTTGAGACTCGGGCATTCACGCATTTTGAGTGCATTTTGAGTGCTCTGTCTGCAGCTCCTGGGTGCTGCTGGCATGGGGTCTGGCTCCTCTCTGCCATCTTCCCATGGCCACTGGTTCTGACTGGGTAACACATGGTTTACATGCAGAACTGGCTGCCAGTGAAAACAAGTATTTTTTCACAGAGCAGTTTCATTCTGAGCTGCGTGTGGCTTTTATTATAAAATAATGACTGAAAGGAAAGCTCAGCATGGTGGGCTTATCTGAACATTGGCTAGTGTATGTTCCTTCAGGTTACTGCAGCTTCCTGCTGGGAGGAGAGGGGAAAGGACCAGGAGGAAGGCAGAGCCAAAGCCCGTTCCTCCCAGCATCCTGGGGCCGGGCAGCCCCATGGGGTGTGTGGGGCAGCTGGGCAGCAAGGGGCCGTGTGCCCACGGGGCCCAGCGTGAGGGGTCCCTGGGAACCCAAAATCATCAGACTTTTCTCTGGATTTGCTCCAAGGATCATAAAGAAATTTTTGTCATTTTCCTGATGGAAGTCACTACCCAAGTAGCACCTAAAGGTAAAGTTTATGGGAAAGTTAAACCAAAAGTCTTATTAAGGGTCAGAGGGACCTTCTCACTGTAGTTCGTGCAACTCTGTAACCCTGCACCCAGAGCTGGGAACATCAGGAAAACCCTCCTGTTTCTATCCTGTGGGCAAAACAGGGTGTGAATAGAGATCTGCTGCCTCTAACATCAGGAAGGGGACAGGGATCATGTGTACTCGATGCATTACATGTGGATAGCACTCAGTTATGTAGTGCAATACTTTTTTGAACATTTCCATAGTAAAGCTTTTGCCTGCTCAGAGTTTCAGAGCATTTTCTTTAACTAGAACAATGATCTTAAAATCCTGCATGTACGCTGTAACTGATTTTAACTACAGCTTGATGCAGCACACACAGAAGGAACAATCGCACTGTAGCCAATAAATACTTCATTTGCTGGTTTTTAATGTCATAAGTGTTAAAAAACCCAGAAAAAATATTGCTGAACAAGATCCAGTTCAGAGTTTGTGGGTGGTTTCTCTTACCTGAATAGAGAGTTAAAACTTTTGGTATTGATTTACCTTCTCCTGGCCTGCCCTGTGCAGCAGAACACAAGTGATTGAGATAACCAGTGAGCCAAATGTGGACTGAATAGAAGATAAAAAGCAACGAGCTGAGGTAACCATGTGCTTATGCACTACCCACACTTGCATGAGTTGCAACGCAAACCCGACGCTTAACAAAGGAACCCACTTAGAAAACCTCAAAGGTATTTTTCAGTGTGTATTTAAAACATCAGCCTGTGTGTATTTTCTCATTTCAGCTATATGGATCTTGCCAGCAGCATCTCCATTAAAATATTTAAATAGAAGCATTCCTCTTGCTTTGCAGTTAATCCCATCTTAGGGACATCCAAGAAAATGGAAGCAAACTGTTACTTTATTGACTTCATGTTACCATACTGCTGGATTTGTTAACCTTGTTAACCTTGCCCCATAGAGACCAAGAACATAACTGGAGTTTCCTTGGCTGCAAGGCAGTACAACCCCTACAGTACTAAACTGGAAAGGATTTCACATCATTGATTACATGTTACTGGTGTCAGATCAACAGAAAGTTGCCCAAATAGAACACATGGAGATTTGACACAAAAAGCTGTGGGACTCTCAAACTACCCCCATGTTAGCTATGTTGGATTCCTGTACCTTCTGGTTCGGCACTTACACGAGTTTGTGTACCGATAAAAATGTCAATCTTGGCTTTCTAATGACCATCACAGAAGCCCAAATAATGTTGTAATTTATCAGAAACTACATTGTTTATTAATCACTCAGAATAACCAAAAAGCAAGATGAGAGATTTTAGTTACCATTTGACCATAGGGCTCCATTTTCCCTACCCAAGCCCCTCCAGGCTTTTAGGGATTGTTTTTAGCTCATTGTCTTACCTTTCCCGCTGATGCTGCTGCCTCTTTGCCGTGGGGTTGCGCTTTCTGCCTGTGCACCGATGCCTCTGGTTTCCAGCGGTGGATACCTCCCCTGCTTAGGAGTCAGTTGGTGAAAGGACAGGTCCTGCAAGAACAAAACATCCATCTGTGAAGCAATGGGGTTTTGTTCACCATCTCCTTCAGGCTGGTCCTTCCTGAGGAGAGGGCGAGGGCACGGCCTGGGCCGTGGTGCTGCCAGGAGGCTGACACAGCCACACACCAGCCCCTGGAGGCTGGTGCCTTCCTTCCCCACAGAGCTGCTTGTGCATAAAGACACAAACAGAAGGGATCAAATAGCTACTTTAATTCCGAGATTTACGGATGCTTTATCCAAGCCACCCCTGCATCTCCCAGCGTGCTGGTGGTTCCTAACACTGGGTGCCATATGAGCCCATTGGCCTTGGGCACACCAGAGCCCCTAGGCAGAGTCAGGGCAGCCACTGGGCTTGTTCTGAAACTCAGATTTGCTGGTCTCTCCCTTTCTGCTGAGAACACACCCCAGCACTCCCCGTGTCCTCCACCCTCCTGCCACCCCAAGCAAGGGCCTCCTTCACTCCCCTTCCTCCCAGCACCCTCTCTCTCCTGAAAAAGAAGTAAACAAACAACTTTTTCCGTTTTCATACTCTTACTTAGTGCCACCAAACTCCAGAAGACAGAACTTCAAAAACTGTGTGAAATCCAAAAGTGTGACGATACTGCTGCAAGCACTGCACAGCACTGCCCTTTAGATTCGAACTCCCATCTTGATGACTGACCTCACCTGCCCATGGAAAAGGCTTTAAAAGGAAATTGTAAGGTTTTGGCCAGAAAAAACATGTTATGGACAGCAGGACAAACCCCATCACTGTGTTGCTCACACCACTACAGAGTTACAGAGACATTTTCTACATCCTCTTTGTAGCTTGTTTCTGCATTACTGATACCAGAGGGACTGCTGGCATTGCTTTCAGTAATACCTACAGGCTCACAAAGTTAAAAGCTTGACTCTTCCAGTCCTCATTAGTATTTAGCTTTCCAAATCCTTACCAAAATATTCCGTTCCTGAAATGCTGCTTTTTGCTCATTAACTTGAAATGCTTTGGCTGCTCTCCCACCCCTCGTGGTCATTCTCTGGGGAAGAGGGTGAGAGGACGGTGGAGGGAAATCACCAGTAGCAAGGTGAGCAGACACATGGTTTCTCACCCTAAGGAGACAAAAACCAGTTGGGCGCCCTTACCTGCCACTTCTGTTTTAGTGGGACAGCAAAAATACCTCTGCAGATACTTGATTTTATTCCTGTGGAACATACACCTCCTCTTGAAAGTCAGAGGAGGTAGTTCTTCAAGGCTTTCCCTGGCAAGCAGCTGAACTAGATCCAGAGTTTTGTAACAGGTGAAAATGATCTCCAGAGCCATTATACAACCTCTCTGCCCTAGGGAGATCAAGGAGGTGTTGACTTCCCAGAACAGGAAGAAGAGAACAGGGCTGGGAAGAGCACTCACAGATTTTTCTCTTTCTTGTGCTCTCACTCCAAGCTTTTTCCACATGTGGCTTATTACAGATCAGTCACAGTTAGAAAAGTGATCATCTACCTGGGTATTTCATAGTCACTCTCCCTCAGTCAGCCCCAGAGGCAGCTTACTTGATAAACAAAGCAGGTTTCTTCTGACTGCCAGGTCAAAGAGGGATAAAAAACATTCCAGCTCTCTCTTCTCCCTTATTCCCCACCCTCACTGAGAGCGAAGGCAAGCTGAGTTCAGAAGCCTGCCCTTCTCTAGCTGCGTTGGCCAGAAGGCAGAGGAGAAACCTGGGCTGCCTGGCAGAGAAGGCAAACAAGATACCCCAAGAGAACAGTATGAAAACAAACTTGTTCCCCTCCTGGCCCTTTTCCTGCTTTAGGCACCACACAACGTTTCAGAGATAACCTACTCTCAACCTGCATCTGATAAGGCTTTGCATTTTCTTTTCCCATTCTCTCAGCAGTATGTATTAAGGTGACTTGTATCTGTAAATATTTTTTAAAGGATGAATTTTAAAGCCTCCTACAGATACTTACAAGGGACCTTCACCAGAGGCAGAGGTTTGATCAGGTGATGTCATCTGGTGATGTTTTGTTTTTCAGGTCAGAGAAAGTAAACTGAAATGCACAAAGAGAAAAACTAAAAGATGATGGACTTGATCCTACATTACTGAACAGACATTTTGTCTGACTTCATCACAGACAGAATGAGATGGGATTAGGGGCAGGGGGAGATGCTGAAGAGATCTGAACCAGCAAAACACTTCAGTGTATTTTCATCTTTATGACTATATAAATAGTCCCACTGAAGTCTAGGAACAACTTCTGTGCTTAACGTTAAGTATTCACTTAAGTGCTTTGCTGGATCAGTACCAAAAGGATTATTTATGAAGTGCTGTCAAATACATCAGACACCAAGAAAATCCTTTTTCTGATAAAATCCTTTGGCTCAGAATATCCTCTCTGGCTGCTTGTAACTGCAGCAAAGACATTTTTCAGAGACATGGGAACAGTCCATTTACAATTTTCTCTCCAGTCCCAAAATTAACAGCTCTTAGTTTGTGATGTTTCCCAACAAAACCCCAGCACTAGGTGCTGTTTAAGAGCACATCCTACAGCCATTGAGAGTTCTCCTGTGGAGCTTGTCAGGAGCAGAATCCATCACCTCTTGCCATTAACCTCTAGTAAAGGCTGATAGCACATAGTTCAACAGCTTTGCATTCGCTCATTTGAGACCAGTTGAGGCACAACCTGCTGGCCAGTTGCTCACAGCATTACCCTGCTGGTGCTGCTGCTTTTGTGCTAGCCCAGCTGTGAAGTGATTAACCTGTTTATGATACAGCTGCAGAAGCCCTGCCTTATTAAAATCCTGTTAAGTGGTGAAACAATGAAGCCCTTTCCAACTAGAGCAACCTGTGTGGCAAAATGAAGAATTGCTCCTGCAGTATGTTTAGAATAAAGGCAAATATTGGAAAAGACTGGAGCACAAAGGACACCCTCCTGTCCTGCCAGGGCAGGGGCAGCTCGGATAGCACAGGGTGTGGGTGCTGCTGTGTGGCTGGATTTGAACTTGTTACTGTCACTGAATTAGGCCAGAGCAGCAAGGATTCAGCTGCAGTGGATGTCTTGTAGTTTGGGAGAAAGAGACACCTGAGTCAGCAAGCAAGACCTTTGTAGCCCTTGTGCGTGTGGTCACTGAGGGAGCCACAACAAGAGCTGATGTGCTCTGAGGCTCCTGTGAGCTGGGGCAGCCCCGGCAGCTCCCGCCAGCCAGCACCCGTGGCCACTAACAAGGCAGCAGTCTGTAGGAAACCCAGCTTCATTACTGCCACCACCCCCAGATCTCCCTCAGTATTTGATTGAGTCATTCGTCCCTTGCCTGGTGCTACACAGAAGTGGCACATCTCTTCAACTGTTAAATATTTTGATATCAGTCCTGGCCTGCTGAATTTGCCTCATCTTGTCAGATAGATGTGTGAGTTCATGTGGGTGGGTTAAGAGGCTTTAAACATTGCCTCTGCAGATGGGTGCAGAAAATGTTTTTACTTTCATCTTCTTTAATTCTGAAGGGTAAGAACATCATGCATCTCTAGGTGCTCCATGTGTCACATTCTTCTGATTTAGGACCACAGTCCAGCACTCACACTGCTTTTACCCAAGAAAGCCCAACCTCATGTGCTTCTGGGAGAGGAATTCCCTGACTCCCTTGCCACTGCCTTCAGCGAGTTTTGATCAAGCTTAAGGCACAGATTAGTGAGAGGATCCTATCCTGCTCTGTCCATCAGACGCTCTGCATGGCTTGTCCCAGCAACGTGGGGGTCATTGATTGAGCATCATTACCTCTCAAGAAGAGAACCCTCAGGAGAAGGTGAGTTTGATCAGTCCCTGGCATGCGGCAGGCTCCACCAGCCAATCCCTGCCTGGGAGCAGCCCCAGGCCAGCACCAGGTTGCTCAGCAACCAGCAGCATCCTGGCACAGAAGGCAGCAGTAGTGGCTTTCAAATGCCTGTCTTCACATATTTGGAAACAAATCTTCCTTTAAATACTGGACTAGCAGATATCTTGGGTAATAATTCTGGAACAGTTACAATCATCTGAAATGACAATCTTCCCTTAGCCCAAATTCATCCTTCTCACCTTCAAAGAAACACTAACATGTCGTCCTTCTCTTAGAAACTGGAGACAGATTTCAGAACAGCCTGACTGAAATGCTTGGTCCGTTTGATGGTGCTGAGAACTTTAAGAAACTTAATTCCCAATGAAACACAGATTGGTACCATTTATCATGTCTTACACAACTACCTTTTGGGAGAATCTGAAGTTCCTTCAGGAGCTGGGGAGGTAACACACAGGGTTGTGACATCTAAGTGCCAATGTGACATCTGGTCCAAGGCAGCAATGCCGACAGACCCATTCTCAGGGCTCTCAGGGACTGAGGGTACACAGCTTGGAGACTATAGCTGAATCCTTCTCGTGCTGCACAGAAGATTGTGCAGTCTGCAACACAGGTATCCTGAGGTGATACAGCACAGAAAGAAGAACTTTAAGGACAACAAAGCCCAGTGGGTTCAGGCGCAAGAATGGACAGATGGCCATAAAAAGATGGGATAGATTTTGTGCCACTACCAATAGTACACTACTGACTTCAAATCACTTAATGGGGAGCAGAGTGTTTCCAAAGTGCCTCTTGTGAATCGAAATGAAGAAGTCTTCTGGTGCAGGAGTCTGAAGTGACTAGAACAGATGTAGATTGCCTCCTTCTGCTTTTTGGTTACTACTGAAAACTTTTGGCTTATAGTACAAAAAAATGTGAGTGACATTGTTACAGGGCAGTAAATCTCCTCATAAGGAGGCAACAGAGACTTCTAGGCTTTCTGCATCCTGAGCAGGATTTCTGGAGCACTGCTCCCACAGGGAGCACTATGTTGTGTTTATTTCTTAGGCTTTATCTTTGCTGCTCTAGTTCCAGCCCAACAGCACACATAGGTGCACATGGGCACGCACACACAGACACACAAGCACACAGTGGAGTTCTTTCAGCCCCCCTGTGAATGACAAGCCACAGAAGATGAAGGTGTCTGCATGCATATGCATTACAGGAAACAGCTGGGTCAGCCAAGGCTCTTTGTTTTCAGGTTTCTATTTATCAGTAAATCTCACACTGGCTGTACAGAACATGCCTAAATTTGGGGTCTCAGCTTCTCTTGGGTCTAGCTGCCCAGATTAGCAATGTCTGACCCTCACGGCAGGACAAGGCTGATGTGTGCAGTGTGTTACTGCCAGTGTCTTTTTACCCTGGAAAAGCAGCTTGGGCACAGGAGCCAGGCAGGATCCCTGTCCCATCCCTGCCAGGCTCCTGCCCTGAACAAGAGCAAAGCTGCAATGCCAGGTGCTGCAGAGCTCACCAACACACAGCAACAGGCAGAGCAGACCTAGACAATTAGAAGGACTGTGCAATCAGTGCTTGCTCTGATACAGGGTTTAGAAATCTCTTACTAGGCTTTAAAATGCTGCGAAATCTTGGGAAAGGCTTTAACAGTCAGAAGCAACCTTTCCAAACTCAAGTCTTCTGTGCCAGCTTTGCACTTGAACGGCCTCAGCCTTGTCCCACACTGGGAATGGAGGTGAGGAAAGCTGTTAACAGTTACAGCCCTGCCCTTACCCTTTGGTGGGCTGAGCAGAGAACAGAAATGCTGCAGAGCAGTTTGTGCTATGTCTTGCTCAACCAGTAACTGACATTTATTCACTTCTAAACTTTACATAACAGTATCTGGAACTGTATCGTCCAAAGCCTCATTTTTAGTGCTGATTATAGTTCGTCCTGTGATGTTCCAGGTACTTTCATAAGCTGTCATTGCAAGTTCATTTGGGGAGCCTTTTTGTGTTTGTAAATCATTGGCAGATGTCTCATTTTTTCTGAAACATCAAGAAACTGGCAGCTTTACTAATAAAAAAAAGAGAAAGGACTTTGTTGTTGTTACTGTAGCTCTCAACAAGAAAAGTCTTCAGTTGCATACATTGTTGTCTGTTTTTCGGTTTTGCCCCGGAGGAATACATCCTTTTGGTATCAAACTCTGTTTTGAAAGCAAAGACTAGAAAGGCCTCCCCTGTCCAGTTAGGGTTTGAGATGCTGACCCACCCTCCCTGCTGACTTTGCCAGCCCAGTGCCCATCCCTCCCCAGGTCATCCTCAGATGCGTTCTTCCATCCATGTGACCAGCCAGCTGCTGGTTTGCAATCCCTCTCTGCTGTAGATGCAGCTAGCTGCTGTCCTTTTACTGACTGAACAGAGACCTGATGCACTGTTTCCTATTAGAGAGTCCAGTACAGGGCCATAAAGATGATCAGGGGACTGGAACATCTTTCATAGGAGGAAAGGCTGTGGGAACTGGGGTTGTTTAGTCTGGAGAAGAGGAGACTGAGGGGTGATCTTATTGACGTTTACAAATATCTAAAGGGTGAGTGTCAGGAGGCTGGCACATCCCTTTTTTCTATTGTATCTAGCAACAGGACAAGGGGTGATGGGATGAAGCTGCAACACAAAAACTCCACTTAAACATAAGAAAAAACTATTTCATGGTGAGAGTGAGGGAGCCCTGGCACAGGCTGCCCAGGGAGAGTGTGGAGGCTCCTTCCTTGGAGGCCTTCAAGACCCACCTGGACGTGTTTCTATGTGACCTGATCTAGGTGAACCTGCCTCTGCAGGGGGGTTGGACCAGATGATCTCTAAAGGTCCCTTCCAACCCCTACCATTCTATGATTCTATGATTCCTTTGTATCTGGAATCCAAGCACCAGCTTCCATTCCTTGTGTCTGGTCTCCTCTCCTTCCCTGGAGCCTGGGACCATATTGGCCACAGCCAGCTGGAAGATGGATGCTGGGTAAGCCTTGCCTTTGCAGCTCTGTTAGCTCCTACAGAGCTACACTTTGCTTATTTGGATGAATTTTGTTATTCCATCTAGACACAGCCGTAACCTTTCAAAACAAACTGATGCAGTGTCATGTTCTAACTACACAGAAACAGCCTCAAGTGCCAACTTTCTGGTCTTATTTGTGCCAAACAGGCAACTGTCACTGAGCCACAGAGAATATAAAACCCTTGTTACACGATTTTCCTTGCAGCAGTTCAGCCCAGACACATAACAAAGCTGGTCCAGCATATCAACATACACTCGACATTTCTTTCAAGCTGGTACATTCTGTGATCCCTTGAAGCACATAGTCTGCAGAGTCCATCAGTTGTGTTGAAAGCAGAGGCTTTTGGAGGTGTTACAAATGTGGAGCCAGTTACATGGATTTCAGAGAGCCGTCTTGCTGGAGGATGAATCCCGTGTTTGTAAATGTGCAGCAGAAGGCAAAACATCCATGTTACAGAAAACTGCTTAGAAGGAAAATGGAATTCCCTTGCGTCACAATCTGTCTCTGGTCTGACAACCTGGTTTATGCTATTTTCTGGGAAGCCAAGAGTTTCAACCAATTATCTAGTGCTTCCTTCTATACTAGTGCTGCTCACATCAACTCATCACAGGCACCTGCTTTTCTGCTCTATTGGACAAAATCCTGTTTGATGTTAACAAAACTTAGTAAAGCAGAAGCTAATAAAATAGTCTGTTTCCAACTCATCACCACTCTTAGGTCCTGCCTCACAAGTGACCTTTTGGAGTACCTTAAATCTGTACTGTCGGCTCAACATGACCTCAACAGAGTTGGTCTTCATATGGCAGCAAAAAGATAAAACCAAACCTAAGCCACCCAAGATGTTTTCATATTTTTCAGCCCAAAAGAAACCAATTTAGAAGAAACACAGAGTGGATGTCCCAAAAGCCACAGTAAAGACAAGTAGATGATCTTCCCCCTTGATGTCCATAGTTTTACCATGGCAAAAGAGAAAGGTAAATGGCTGGACAATTTTTGGCAGCCAAAGAACTGAGCAATAAACTAGCAAGCTGCTCTCCCTCTGTTTCTCTTAGCAGTGATTAGCCCTTTCTTTCCCTGCTTTTAACTCCCTGCTGCACTGCAAGATGACTGCAATCCCCCAGTGGCCCCAATGCCTTTGGAGCATTGTGCTCTTTGTAAGACAAGAGAGTTGTGTGTAGTTCCAGAGGTGCAAGCAGCCCAGCTGCTGCCCTTGTACCCTGCACTGTGCTCAGATCTGTCAGATGCTTTCATCTCACGGGCACAGAAGTGTCATCATCTTGATGTTTATCCAATGGAGCTTGGAAGATTCTTCAGCTCTAAACCTTAGTTGTCATAAAACTGGACTCAAGTACAATGAGAAACTGATCTGAACAACTAAGAATGAGGCTGATTTATGTTTAAATCATTCTGTCATATCTGGAAACACAAATACATCTAGTACTAGACAAATGAGCTGCACGACAAACGAGGAAATTGGAATTGGGTGGTTTTTCTCTCCAGTGTAATCGATACACAAAGAGGCAACAAAGGCCAGGCAGAAACTCTGAGCATGAGATTTCTGCACATGTTTGAGCATCCACAATCTTTTGGATTCTGAAGTTTGGTTTTGGACATCTGTACTTTCTGCTGGAGTCTAACTAAGCCTGAAGAATCAAAGATCTGATTCAAAGAAGGGGGAATGAGAGTAACAGTGCTGCAGATAAGGCTGAAGTCTTATCAGTGATTTTCTTGGGGGAAAAAAAGTTATAAGGCTCAGAAAAACAATGATCTGAAAGGAATCAGTTGTTTTCATCAGTGTGAGAACAAATATTTAAAGTCTCATTGAACAATCCCAGCATGTCTAAAAGGTACTGAGTGGGCCAATGCAGTATTTCCAACTCATCTTTCTCTCTGCAAAGAAAGTCTCTTCAACAAGCTATCTGCTCTTGTAACAACCCTGCAAAACCACATTAGCTGCCTGTTGTGTAATATGGGATGTTGCCTCCACCCTGCTTATCTATCCATCTATCTGCAATAAGGTGCCAGGTTCTACCTCCTGTTTACTGACTACTGACTTACGGCTGCTTTCATTGTGTTGGCTAATTTGGCAAAGTGAAGTACAATTCTTTAGCCAGCCCTGTCTTCTTAGCCACTCAAGAACATTTTGCATGCATCTGTTTCAGGGAAGTCTTCCAGTCATTTTTAAGGGTGGGGCCCTATTGATTTTGGATTAAATTGTAAAATTTGAGAGGAAAGTGGGGGACCAACAATATCATAGTAAAGAAAAAAAAAAAAAGGTACTGAAATAACCACAAGCACCCAAAGAAGAGAGACCTTAGATGTCAGTTCTGCCCTTCCTTAGAATGGTTAGGATCTTGCTGTCTTGACAAAGCTGTCTTCAAGTAGAAAGAAAATCCCACTTTCTCTGTGCAAGGCCACTGGCATAAAGGTCAGAATTCCCTCTGTAAAGTTTCCCCATCCTTCTGCAAAGGCCAGTCCCTCTGCCTCTGCCAACAGCTCTTCCCCTGGAACCAGACTCTGTCGACCATCAAGCTGGAAGACACAAGCACTTTCTACAGCCAAGCACCATGTCCTGGCCCACTTCCACTTGCTATGTAAAACACAACAGTCCAAGGACGTGCTAAAATTATCCCCAAAACCAGAGTCACAGAATCAAAGAATCTTAAGGGTTGGAAGGGACCTCAAAAGATCATCCAGTCCAACCCCCCTGCCAGAACAGGACCACCTAGAGTCACTCTTTATGTCCATAGTCTTGGCTATCTAATTAATAGTTTTCTGGTTTGAACATTGACATTTTGCACACTCCACTCTACATTGTCCATCAGTGATGCACCAGATGGACAGTCCATAATAGTACTCACTGTTTGTGCAGTACCAAGATGCCTGACTTTCCTCTCTTGACAGAAACAACTCCTTTACTTCCTTTACAGCTACAAAAGGTCCTGGCAGTGCTACTGGTATTTGCTTGCA
Organism: Colius striatus; assembly: GCF_028858725.1. Classification (NCBI taxonomy): domain Eukaryota; kingdom Metazoa; phylum Chordata; class Aves; order Coliiformes; family Coliidae; genus Colius; species Colius striatus. The sequence continues at coordinate 6,930,803 of NC_084771.1, read as the reverse complement.
TCTAAGAAGGTGAAGGAAGAAAAAGGGTAAAAATCTGGTCTCTGTGACTATTTCCTTCATTTGCTGTTCATTTGGACCTTTCAGATTGCTAATGGCTCATCTCCTGTGATTCCCATCACTAGCTCTTCTTCAAATGTTGTGGTGGCCAATGAGGCTACTAAGACTTTCACTAAAAGAATGTGGAAACAGTAGTTATAAATTAACTAAAAACCATACAAAACTTTGACAGGCAGCCAGCCAACACCCAGGTAGACAGGTAGCTTGTAGGCAGGTAAATAGACAGGTAAACAGCCAGATAAGATCTTAGCACCTAGGGCTGTCCCACTCTTTTGTGTAAAGCACTTGGGGGGCACAGACAGAGAAACCTGGATGTAGAGATTCTTTCCATTTCAGCAGCTGAGTGTGGGATCTGCAGCTACACATGCTGCAGGGGAGGTTTCTCCATTTATCCAAATTTCTAGCCACTGCTGTGATGTGTATTTAGGCATCTGGCTCCAGGCATGCCCGGTACTGGAAATAACGACCTGTTTTCCCTGAGATTTTCAGAATTACAGTGTTCTAAAGAAGCAGTTTGTCATGAAACAAACAAGAGTTCGTTAACATTTGCAGAACTTAAATGAAATGTGCCCTGAAATCAGTTTACTTCCAATCGAGTGAAATTATTGGCCTAGAGCTGATGGAAGAATTCATCATAATCTGATTTTTTTAGTTTTTAAAAAGAAAGACCAGAAATGGTGTTTGTCTCAGGTAAATCCATTGATCTAAAGTCAGTTCTCTCTGACACTATTCAAAGTCTATATATACAGAGTTGATTCTGCATGACTGTTGTTTAAAGATACGTTATGAATACGTGGAACACAGCTCTAGAGCAGGAAATAATGATGATTTTAGGATGGACACATAGGAAGACTTTTAACTCCCTCATAAACTGACAGCCTGGGTAGGCTGATTACACCAAGGAATAAGCAGGCAATGCTGAGCTGTGATTATGGTGGCTGCTAGAGCTTCGTGTCCAGAGCCTGTCTGTGTCTCCTTCCCAGATGTCCATCCCCAGCTCTGCCCGGGTGATGGAGCTGCCGTTCCCAGCCCAGGGCTCAGGACAGTCCCCAGCCCTGGTATGGACACATTACACTTGAATCTTCATTTTAATTTAGCCTTGTGCTGAGGTCTTATGCCCAGAATGTGCATGTGTTTCAAAGTCTCAGTTGTGTTCACTACTGCTTTATATTTTTGTTTATGCTGTCTTTTACACATCCAGATGCTTTTGTTTCTGCTGCTGGTGCAGCTGGAAAACATTACACAGTGTTCCTCGTTCGGTCTGTTACCAAAATCTCTGGAGCCTGGTATCGAGTCCACCTCACAGGCACAACGTGTGGGAGCAGTTCAACAGTCAGTGTGCAGCCTTGGTGAAGAAATAATCGGGAAATCTGTTTTTGTAGCTTGTGTTCAATAAAAGCCTGTCCATTTGGGTTCCTTGAAAGAGAACTGTTGAAAAGTCACATTTGAACTGATCTCATAAAGCCTTCCAGAGGAAAGGTCTGCTATTGCCACAACTCTGTGGGAAAGACAAAAGTGCTTATTAAATATAATCATAATTAAGGAGCTGGGTGTTAATGCATGCCTTTAAAGGCATGCAGGTCAAAGAGAACTCCCAAAGCAAACCAAAATGGTCTCTGATTCCCTCTTGTGTGTTGACACAATGACAAGTCGTAGGTGAGAGGTGGGGGGTGTGGTGGACACGACTCTGCCATGCCACATTCAGCTCTGTCATGACGACACATCCCTACCAACCCACAGGGTGTCTGTGGGTGTCTGCACTCGCCAGCACGCTGCAACCCACCATAATCAACCTCCATTGTTGGACAAAAGAAATTGAAGTGTGATGTGGGTTGGAAAGGGACAAGAACGGGACTTCCCTATTTCCTCCACCCTGTGATCTCAATCCAGGATCAAGTACACAGCTTAGGCTAAACAGGATCTGAGCAACTTCTGGTTTCAGAAAAATTCCAGGAAGGGTTTGTATAACCTAGCTGAAGGGTTCCTTGCTCTATCGGAGAGACAATTCCTGGAGAGACTTCAAGCAGCTGAAGATTACCAGCTTCTAATGGCAAAACAGAAAACGACAGCTTACACAGTGCAGCAAGATGGGGCTCCTAATGTCTTGAGAAATCAGTTTAGACTGTGATTACAAAGAGGAAATTCTCTGAGGTTAGTGGCTTCCAGGCTCTAGGGATACAAGCTCAAGAACTATTAATAGCATCATGTAGTTCTGGCACTTAACAAATAATAATGACTGAATTCATTTACAGCCCAGTAGAAAAAATTTCAAACAATGTCAAGGTGCTTCCAGGGTTTGATATAAAAGAGAATTTATATCACCAACTTGTTAACCAAAAGCAATAAGGACTGGGGGGATTTTTAGCTCTGGGCCAGTACTGATTACAATGGGGATGAAAAACGAGATATTTTTCAACAGCTGAGTATTTTCTCCTCATTTCTTAATAAAAGCTACTTTCCTTTGCATGACAGATTTCAGTCAGAAGAAAAGCAATCATCACAGTCACTTCAGCAATGGTCACAACTGACAGAATCATATTTATATGTTTAAGTATGTATTGCATCAATTATGCCTCATAACAAGATAGGGGTGTACAGCTTGTCAAAAGTCCTCCCCTTCTGGGCACCCCAAGTGTGTCATTTAATGAAGCAAGAAGGGCACAGTGAGCTACAGCTGTGCATTTCCAATCCTCAGCACAGCAGCAAGCAAAACATCACAGTCCTCTGCCCTAAGATCCTGTCTCACTTATCTGCAACACTAACGCTTGCTTTTGGGGAGATAGTAGAATTACTCTTCCTGTAAACAAAGAGTTTAATATGCCGGGGGGAATTTACTTAAGTTGGGCCATGGCAACATTTTTAACTGAAATGACAGAAGGCTGTTGGCACTACAGGAATCCTGGTTGTTATTACTTAATCCCATCTGTATAGTTCCCAAAGGATCTTGTTTGTGGCTTGCTGTTCACTAACTGCAGGTCTGTTAAGCTGCCACTGCTCTGCTTTGGGGCACTGCACTGTAATTCCATCATGGTGACTACGTTCATTCTTCTGGGACTGTTTGGATGGAGATCAATAGCAGTGCCATAGGGAATATCTGAGGAGCATGCTCTGCCCTGCAAAGCTGCCACAGAGAAAGTGACAATTGTGTGTGAGCTATTGTCGGAGGAACACGCTTCTTACACGAAGGATTAATTATCAGCAAGACCAGGTGCTGGCTCTGTGGCTGTACTTGCTGATGAACAGGATCCCGTGTAGGTCACAGATATTTATCTGCCCTGGAAGAAACAAAACAAAAAACACATGGAAGCCTTTGTGTGTTTCTTGTCCAGGCCAGGATTTTACAGCTTGTCCTTGATTTTGTTTCTCCTTCTAACAGGCACTCCCATGCTTCACTCAGTTTTACAAAAGTAGCTGCCTGGCTGTTGCTGTGAAGATAAAGGTAACCCAGAGTCCTAGGATGGGCTGTGCGCTGGCTGTGTGCAAAAACACCTACTCAAGAGTGGAGAAAACTGCTGTGCTTAATAAAAGGTTACGCATATGTAATGATGAAACAGAGAGATCTGAGCCTGGGAGCTCTTCCAGTGGCAGCTCTCAGCATGGGCATAGGCGAGGTGTTGATGGCATCATCTCCTGACAGGGCAGCACTGACTAGATCACTGGGAAATTTTCTGGAGTGAGCATGTGGCTCCTCAAATGCTCATGGTGCTCCCTTTGACTCTGAGGAGGAGCTGTTAGTAGGAAGGGTGGTAAAGTGGATGATTGCTTGTCTTTTGGCATCTGGACCTGGGCCCGAGCCAGCAGTTTCCACACTCAAGAGCTGAATGCTGGGAGTGTTGCAGGGCCCCTGAGAGGAGTGAGCAGACCCTCACACCTGCTGACAGCTGGCCTCTCATGCAGAAACTTCACAGGCTTTCTTGCCCAGCGTTATGTCCAGACCCACCCTTCTACCTTCTCCAGCTCTTTTTAGGTCTTTCAGTCCAAACTTGGAAGCCTCAGTTGTCTTACTGTTTTTTTCTGCAGCTCATTTACCTCTCCCCACCCTGTAGTCCTCCTCCCTCTCCATTTCCATCAAGGCTGGAGACCTTTACCAGAACACGCAACCCCAGAACAGAGTAATTTCAGACTGTGCCACCAGCACATGTTCTCAACAAGCTTTTTCACTGCTCTCTCCCTCTGTGCTCTGTCCTTCCCAGTCACTACAGCAAGCACAGTCCAATGGCTGAGCACTAGCAGGTGTCTGGCAGTTCCCAATGTAACTATCTTCTCGTGAGCTCATTGCTCATCAGCCCCTACGTATCTATCTGCCCTAGGGAAGTGAATCTCCTCCTCCTCCCCTTTTGCTGGAGCATTTCTGCTGTCTTCTAACCCCCCTCTGTAGACACTTTGACTCTTCCAGTGCCCTCCAAGGGCTGTCTGGCCCCTCTGTTCTCCAGAGCTCAGTTCCTGTTCCTCCCTTCTTGCATCAGGTGTTTTTTTTGAAGATTAGATACTGAGTTAGACCCTAGCAACGTGGGGGTTCTCTGAAGGAGGTGATGAGGTACAGCTTGTTTTAAGGGGTTTGAATCATGTGAACTCTTGTAAATGACCCGTATCTGAGCCATGGTCTGACATCACACCCGGAAGGAGCACAGAAGATTCAAGGCAGCCCAAGTCAACACGAGGATTTTAGAGCACTTCTAATATTTGACACTTAAGTAAAGAATGATGCTCAGCTGTAGTTAAAACAGAGCTATCACTTTGCTCTCATAAATCCCTCTGCTAGTAGAGCTGTGCCCTGTGGTCCTGCTCTGGCTCCTGCAGTGCCTGGAGTCAGCTTACAACTGCGCTGCAGTGAGCTCAGCATTTCTGCCTCATCTGCTCACCACTTCGAGTCAAGGATGCTTCCCTGAGAGCAGGCTAAATTGGATCTGTTACTTTTTGGAGGCCAATTAAAGTCTTATTGTGCTACCTAGAAGTCAGGAAATTGGGTGAACTGAGGTGAATTTGCAAACAGCTGATATTTTAAGGGGCTTTCAAGAGGTGGTCTTATCTCAAAGGCAAGTGCAGTTCAGAAGCTATCCCAAAGTCAGGCTGCCCATGTGCAACTGCTCTTCAGTGGAGCTGGTGTTTAGGGCAGGTGCCGGGAGCAGGCTGCACTGCCCACGCACGGCCCTGTGGGCTGGGATACAAACAGGCACTGCCATCACCTGACCCTCAGCTCCAGACCAGCCTGAAAGCCATCAAAAATACAAACACAGAATTTGTTGCTCCAGTAGGTTTTCTTCCTTCCTTCTCCTTCTCTCCTTTAGCAGTAAGAGATTCAGATTTCAGTGCTGTTGCACTGAAAATCCTTGTCCAAATTTCAGATTCTTTCAGAAACTTTTCAGAGACGGGCTCTTGTGCTGTGCAGTGGCTGATGTTTTGCAGATGACTCATTCCCACTCAGGGAAAAACACGGAGAGTGCTCTTCTGTTTTTCTCTTTAATACCTCAGGCAGTTCTTTAGAAAAAACGTTTGTGAAGTTAATGGACAATCTAGAACTCTACAGCTCTTCAAGCAATTTAAAAAAGCAAAGACACCAAAAGAAACCCAAAATGTACACTTTTGTACCCAAAACACGAAGAGCAAAGCGAATTCAGCAGCCAACACACAGACACACGTGTTCACAGGGACAGACAGCTGTCGCTGAGCCTGATTGTGATCTGATGTGAGCAACTCCCAGAGCACCTCCGTGCTCAGAACCCCGATCGTAACTGTTGCAAAGTAAAATAACAAAAGGCATACAACAAAACTTTGGAAGAGAATGGCACCGTTTTGCAGGTGTAGACCCAAACAGCAGCAAACTGCACAGGAGCAGCCTGGGCTCTATTCAGTTGTTAGTTCGGGGAATTCCTAAGCAGCAGTGGAACTGAGGCCAAATTCAGGGCTCCACGTACTCAGTTATCTTCCTGTCCTTGCGACTATCAACACATTTTGTTTTCTCTGCAAATCTTGCTTTCGTTTCTAGGAAAAGAAGAGGAATCAACAGGAATGGTGGAAGCTGTTCCTTTCTGCATGTAACTAGCAAGGTTAGCCTGTAAGCAGTGTGGATGTGGTCCTCTCTTACAGGTTTGGATGCCCCCAGGTCAGGAAATAATTACAATAACAGTAACAAAGGTAATAACAGTGGGATAAGGCAAGCATAATAGCTGCCCTGTCTGGAACAAGTGTTTTCACTAAGGTGATACATTAGCCAGCAGAACCAACACCACTTGTTAGCGCTTCACAGATGCCATGTAATTTGTAATTCTTCAGTGCTCAGGCTTCGTGGGCTGGGTCAGTTTGTCTTGCCCACAGCCAGATTCACACATGTCCAAAGAGACTTCTAGGTCTAACGAGGCATCTTCCTAGTCAGAGGGATGATGAGAGAAGTGGAACTTTCCCTCCCTTCCCCTTACACTGCAGTATCTGTAATAAGTGCCCAAGGCCTGCCAGTATTTTGTTTGGGCTTAGAGTGACTGAGGTGCACTGATGGGGTCAGAGGCAGAGCAAGGAGAGAACTCAGGTGTGCTCAGCTTCCCAAATGCAGCTACAGAAGGTCCCCTTCATAACTTGATAAGTCTGATGAGCTGCTTTGGGCTTTTTAGTTGTCATCCAGCAGACAACATGAAGATTAGCCATGAAGATTAGCTGTTATTATTCCAGCTCCTTTCTCTGGACTGGCTTCTAGTTTCTTTTTGGTATGAATACAGGAATGGTCTGTATGTGTGTGTGTGTGTGTGTGTGTAAGAGATAACAATCCATTCAGATACTTACAAAAAATTCACAACTATTTCTTTGTGCTTAAAAAACTGAACAGATGCAATGGAAATCCTGCTCAAGAATCCAGTTTAATAGAGGAAACATGTTTGTATGAAGGGAGGGTAACAACTGAGGGTGCTTAGCAATTACTACGTTGGATTTTCAGCATATTGAGCTTTTATGCATTTTGAAAGTTCCTCTGCAAGGCCTGGACTTTCTACAGAGACTTTTTGTCTCAGCAAATCATCATATACTGGTGCTCCACACTGACCCCAGTGCTTACTATACTGAGATCAGGGTCTTCTTGGTCTGTCATTGGTGGATGGGACATCTTTGCCAGGTATTTCTAGCATCAAGGCAAAATATTTCTTATTAAAGGCTGTGTCAGCTCTGTGTCCTCATCAGACAGGCTTAGGCTCATCCCAGCCCTCCCCTCAGTGCCTTGGTCAGCTCCAGTCTCTGTCAGCATGTGCTGGGCTGGCTGCAGCTCTGGCCCTGCCCAGTCTCATTACATGTTCAATGTGCTTCAGCTCCTTTCCAGCTCCAAACACTGCTGCTCTTGCCTTGGCCTATGGCTAAAGGAGCCCTTCACCAAACACAAAGGGTACCCCTGGGAGTGCTCCTGTGATTCCCTCTTCCTTCATCTTTCTTTTTAGTCAGCTGAAGCAGTTTGAGTTTGCAAAGCCTGTGCCACTCCTGGGTTTTGCGGCACTTCTCATTAGCAAGGAATGTTCTCAAACCACCCTGCCTGGACACTGGGTGTTCCTCTCTCCTGTGCTCAGAGGCTCACAGCTGTGCAGGCTTTTCCTGCTGCCTCTATCTGCACAGCATTTGCAGGACTTTGCTAACAAATTTGTTCGGGAAATTTTTGCGACATCAACACCAAACATCTGCCTTTGGAACCAAGGGACACACCAGTCACTAGCTGTAATGCTGTGCTGTTACAACAGAGAACTGACAACCCAATGTGATGCAGTAAGTGCTTCTGCAAGAGGCAGGGCCTGCAGCTATGGTTCCTGCAGTGCCTTCCCCTGCACACACTCTGTTCAGCGTGTGCACTAATTTCTGGATGCAAGGGGTTTTGTTTTATGTACTTGATCATCCCAGAAGCCTTTCGAGACTTTCTAATGAGAATATTTATTACTTCCATGGCACAAGCTTAAGCTTTGTTTGAAATTCAAATTCCTTTGAAAATATCACAGAAAGTAAAAATCTGTGGTACAAAACTGCAAATAACAGAAAGAGCTCTTCATGGGGAAAAAAATGCAGCAACCCTGAGTGTCTTGTGCATTTGGCTGTCCAGAGAGGTTTGGATGTTCAATTTACACTGGAAAGCAAGAAGATTTAAATAAGCTCTAAAAGAAGCAAAAATAAGAAAAATCTTTTGTCACAGACTGGTGCAGGTTTGATGCTGAGGCTGGCAGCTGGGTGGACCAGGGCCAGGCTCATCTGTCTCAGACTAACTGATGACACATAGACTTTTCAGAAAGGCTTCCTGGCAAGCACCAGTCATGCTATAGAGCTTAGGTGTCAAGGAGCATTCAGGGAAGAACAGCTGCCAGGTTGCTTGTGAAGAAATACAGTGGCAAATAAAAGGTTATTCTGGAGTGCTGATAGGAAGTGTGAGTTCACTGGCACTGCCTGGCTGGCTGGGTGAAATGGTGGCAGGAGGTGTGCAGCAGCAGAGCTGCCCTGTTTGTGGTGTCTCTGCAGCCAAGGTCAGACCTAAAGGCACCACTGGTAACACCAACTGGTACCAGCTCCAACACAGCCTAGCACCCTCTGCTCAGCAGCAGGCTGAATGACCCCTAGATATCTGTTAGGTTTTGGAGTGACCCTTCATAAGGTTCTTCTCTGCACCAGTGGCTCAGGGCAAGGAGAGCTGCCTAGTGCATTTCTGACCTGTTCAACTATCTGGCACATGATCCAGGTTTGGCAGAGTTGATGCACATGGGTATGGATGGAGACAACAGCATTCACCCCATAACATTGTGCTGTGGTACTGCTGGAGGTGAGGAGAGGAAAGGATGGGTAAGGATGTCCCTGCTAGAGTCCAGGTATGGCTGGGCAGGCTGTAGCACAAATGTAGAGTGTCCGCGCACCTTTGGTTTGAAATTGTCTGTAGGCTAAAAGACAAAGAGCTAAAGCAAAACACACCAGTGTCAGGAAATGTGTGTCCTGTCAGCTGAAATGTCTGCTGAGGAGAATAAATAGCACATGAAAATTGCAGCAGGGGGATACAGCCATGACGTGTACTTCATATTTAGAGTCTGAGAAATGTATCAGCTGCATCTCGTTAGCTCTCTTCTCCCGCTTCCTAGCAGGCCAGCTTCTTGCCTGTTTTCTGCTTCAGGTTTTCATTCTGTCAGCATAGCATCAGGGCAGCTGGCCCCAACTCCAACTTTTCTCACAGAGAAAAGGAGCAGAGCAGAGATAGTAGTTTGGAAACTCTCTTGTTTATGTGAGCCCTCACATCTGAGCCCGGGCACAGCACAGCTGGGTGGGGAACCTGCTCTCCTGGGGAATATTACAAAACAGCCAAGGCTCCTTCTGGGTAGTTTTTTGCCATTTGCTTTCAGTCTGTTTCAATCTAAACTCCTACATAGATTTCATTCTGGTTTTGTAGTGGAGTACAAAACAAATTAAATACATGTTTGTTAGTTTCATAAATCACTGACTTGGGAAGCTCAAATGGTATTTCCTTTTCCTTCTCTTTTTCAGTCTGTTTTCCTAAGGAAATTAAGTTACTGCTGTCATGCTGTCCATCTGTGTATGTCCTTAGACGTGCAAGTGTGGAGATTTTTTCACTGCCTCCACTATTTTTTTTCATAGAGAAGGACTATTCCCAGGGGGACCATGAAGTTCAATCCTAACAGTTTAGTGAAAAGTCTATTTGTAACAGCTGGGGAACCTGCTAAAAACTCGTTGGAGGTGAAAAGTTGTAATGTGACCTCAGTCCCCTTTAGATACTGAAGAAGCCACGTAAGAGAAATGTATTACACATTTGCTAAACATAGGAAAGGAAAGTTTCAGTTAGAGTTCCTGTCCTTGCCTTAATGTGCTTCACTTAGAGAGCACCAGCTCTTTCAAACTCATTAGGAAGCTCAACCATATCACACACATTAGAGGAGAGCGGCCACCACTGCTCCTGAGTCTGGGGGAATGAATCACTCTGCTGATCTGATAAGATGTAGATGATCCCTCAGGGTCACATAAATCAGGGCATCAAATGCAAACTTCAGCTTTTCAACAGATGTTCCAGTGGCATCTACGTTACAGAATTCAAGTACCAGAGTGGTTTGATTGTTTATAAATTCAAGCATTTCATGTTTGTAAGCAAGGTCACGGGCAGTTACACTCAGTGGGACTAGTTCTAGGGTGGAATAAGAGTGAAGGAGACACTGAGTCATGTCCCTAAGTCTAGTTAGCCCTTAGGGAATATTTGACCCAGTGTGTCATAAACCTCCACGCTGGAGTATGCAAAAGCAAAATGTACACAATCAGTGCAGACATTTAGTTACAGCAAAGCTAAGGGTAAAGATAACGTTTGTACCTTGAATTTTGTATGCAGCTGAGAAAATTACATCCTTAAGGGAATCCCAGCTTTATGATTTATTGTGACTGTAACATTGTCACTCCACGATGACTATACACTGGTGTTTATGGCTTGCCTGGTATGAATTTATGTCACATAAACACATAAGCACAGCAGGAAGGTTATATCTGCAAGGTGCATTTACATGTTCCACCAACAGGCAAATGCCTGCAGACTTCACCAGGAGGCTGAAATCAGTAAGAGAGCAATTCTGTCCCATTATTCAGATTCTGCTCCAGAGGCAGGAATTACTTGTCTGCTGCAAAATATCTCTCTTCAGCATATGAAAACCCTAAATAGGCAGCATTATCAGCAACATTGTCTGGCCAGTTTAAATCCTTATCTCACCAAACATCATCTGTTTTGTCTGAGGCCTCCGTTTCCCAGCGTGAAAGAGAAGACTGAGTGAGCAATAGTGGGCTGTTTCACAGGAGAGAAATGAGGAAAGATGCCTGAAGGTACCTGGCTGAAAGCCCCATGAAATATTTTTCATTAAACATGTATTTATTCCAAATAAATGTTAACCTCTTTCAAACTAACCGTCACCTTTTGTCATGCATATTTCTCTAGACCTTTCTGAACTGATTTAATATTCATCCCAAATCCTCTGTGTGGGGACACGAAACCCACAGCTGTGCTCAGGCCCTCCCCTGTTGGTTCTGCACAGATCCATCAGCATTCACAGCCCACACTGAGGATCAGGCTCACAACTCAGAATTCTGTTCCCAGTTTAAAAAAATTAAGTTCTTTCATACATATTTTGTCTCATGTCTCAGCTCTTTAGTTTAGGATTGACACCTAACCAGAAAATGCTACCAATATGTACAGAATTGGATTATGTTAAACCCAAGTCAATCTAGTAAGCCCATTTGAGCTATAGCTGTAACAATACATTCTAAATGTATATATTCTGGAAAGGCTGTTAGATTAACAGTAACCAAAACTCTTATCCTGGCTTTGTCACTGGCCTGGGAAAATCTATTTTCTGTTGCTCTTTTTATCTCCACTTTGTAAACTTTCTTGTCTCTGCAGGCAAACTCTTCAGCATAAATGCTATCCACAGGTACAGTGCCTCAAAGAGGCTGATCTGTACTACACTCTAGATTGTCTTGGGACACTAACAGTTACAGCCTGTGTGCTTAACATATCCACTCTTTGTATGGCAGGCTGCCATGTTCTGGTATACAGTGAAGGGAGGGAGAATCATGCCACAGCTGATTTGCCTCTCCTCCAGAAAGGAGCGTCTGGAGGAAGTCTGGGCTCAGACTACTGTCCTGACCACCTCTCTTAGTAGCAAGAATGATTGTCCACAATTCAGACTTATATTCAAAGCAAAAAAAAAAAATCCTTATTGTCCGTTACACTGCTAAATTATTCAGAAGTTCCTGTTTTTCTATAAAAAAAGTGAAAGAAGAAACTAAACAAGCCAGGAGTGTCAAAGGCCCTTTGCCCTGAGCACACACAGAGCCTCTGCAATTTGAGGTGCAGCACAGTTAATTTATGGTCCCTCCATTCCTACAAGAGAATTCAGAAAGCAGAAACCTTGTCTAAATAAAGACAACCTTGGCAAAGCACATTGTTCCAGCTAGTGATTCCTGTCAAGGCAGCGTGCGGTCACAGCAAGGCCGTGCAGCAGGAACACCAAGCAAGACGTTCTTGTTGAAACAAACAAGAGAGAAAATGCAGCCCAGTAGTGAGAAGTGTGGCACTGCCATGGGGAAGAGCCTTGTTTCCCTGTCTGAAGGAGACACTCCAACGATGTTTATTCCTAGCCAGGCTCCTCTCCAGAGCAGGGGGGTTCACACAGTGGTCTTTACACCCTTCTCAAATACCTACTTCAGTTCTAAAGAGCTGATGTAAACTGAAGGAAGGGAACACAAGTATCTATATACATACTGCATACATAACGCTGCACATATGTAATGCTGCTACATACAGCAGACTATTTATGTTCATTTTCTTATAGGAAATGAATTTCCCTTCAGAATTGTGCATGCCTTCATGAATTCAAAAGAAACTGGATTTCAGCTTCATGAAACTCAAAGTGTAGAAGGTGAGCACCTTGTTTCAGACAGAGATTTGCCACAGGTATAGCTTAGTATGGTGGCTTCTTTCAGTCACAATGAGAATTCTGCACAGGATAATAAAGTAAGATAGTTTGAAACACAAGGCTTCTTCTGGATCCAGCCCTGTGGCTACACACAGATCCAGATTCATTTCCTTCTCTGAGTCAGTACCTTGGAAAGCAGAACCCTCATGCAAAAATGTCTTTTTTGTTTAATGCTGTCCCTAGATCAATGTAGTCCTTAGATCCAATATTACTATGGCTCAAGTCAACTGTAAGTTATTTCTGTGAAACTGATGATAGTTCCTTCTGAAAACAGGATTGTCAGGAGATACCCTCAGCAGAAACAGGAAATAAACAAGTTAATAGCTGAGCAACTACTTTTGCACACCACAAGGGCTGACAGCAACAGAAGTAGACACAAAAGTTTATCAGAATGGTATCTGGATGCTCTTTCATCTCCAGAAACATCGTTTCTCCTGCCTACATAAAGGGAAGAACAGTGTAAGTGGGGCAACAAGGGACAAGGATCTCACGCAGGCCCCAGCAGCCCCTGCAGGCAGGCAAAGCTCTTTAAGAATTGCCACCCTTTGTTTGGTAATGCTTATCAAACATCTGAACAGCCTCCAGCCTGTTCCACAGACTTGCATGCTGCTTCATCTATGCCTAGGCTGCTGCAAATTTGGTTGTCCGCCTCAAAGAAACAGGAAAGTGCTTGTTTTTCCTCTGGGTGAAGGCATAAGAAGGCTCTCCATAACTTCCTAAAAAACAAGGTCTCAGGTTGAGATGTGTTTTAAGAATCCTCCTTACTTTTTTTTCATTAATTTGTTGTGGAACTCCTGTTAAAAAATTCGGACAGAAACAGCGATGTAAAATATCCAGAACTCAGACTGTTCTGTTCTCATAATGATAAACCATTCATTCCTAATCTTCAAGATCAGAAGGGATATTCTGTATATCCCATTCTGCTGAGTTCGGCAACTCATGTTTGCTGAAAGGCCGTATCTTAGTAAGCTCAACCGTCCTCCAGAAAAAAACCTAGTGAGAATGTGGCATCAAGAACGAAAATTTGGGGTTTTGTTGAAGTTGTCTGTTCCAGGGTTTAATCCCTTTGTTGTTAGAATGATGCCCTTTTTCTTATTTAAGCCTCCCTGCCTTTGGAGTGACTTCCAGCCATTGTCTCTTCTCCCACTAGACCAGGCAGCAATGGGTCACATATGCTACACAAAGAAGTGTCTCCATTTTTTTTTCCTTCTTCCTCTGCTGTCTTTTTGATTATGAAATGACTTGAATAACTCGTTAAGGGTATGTTCCTTTGCAGAGGGTGTAACATATATTGCAACACTCTCTCAACTTTACAGCATTTCTAAAACAGTTTGCTGTACAACAGCTTTGTTGACCTTAGTGTTGGTGACATGCTCTTGACTTCTCACAGAGCCCACATGTGACAAGCTGACAATAGCAACAACACAATTGACAATGCACTGCAGATCAAACAGCCTCTCTCTTCCCTCCCCCAGCATGTCATCATTTTTTTGTATTACAGAGATGCTCTGAAGACAGAACTCTCAAGGGTTTTCCACCCTTAGATATCTGACCCAGCACTGGTATTAAAATGCTGACCAGAAAAGCAAGGTAGCAAGGTCACATACTTCATGGTGTCCTATCATGATTCCAAATATGATCCCGTGGGCACTGTGTGGTATATGCAATTACAGAGGGAGACAGAAGCATTTTCTTCCTTTGGTCAGAGGGGTTTTGTGGCTGTTGTTCTTAGATGAGAAATACTGCTGTCTTCAGGGAAACAATGTAAATGGAATCCAGTTTCTAATTTGGTATTGGATTCCCAGTTAAACTTCTGAAAGGAACAGCAAAATACCCAGCCCAAGCTCAGGGATGAGTACCAGCAAATAAATAAGCACATAATGTAATTTATCTGGGTTGCAGTCATTACAAGATGACTACTAAATTCAACAAGGTAAGTAAAACTTTACAGTTTGGTTGGTATTTTGAAACACTGGCAACAGGTATCATCTTGGAAAGAGGAGCAATTCATCCGAGTACTTAGAGGTTGGGAGCCATGTATAGCTCCTGAAGCTCCTGACCAACATCACCATAAACTGAATAGGTAATAGTGCAAGTCAGAGGAAAACAGGGAGAAGAAAGAAAACATCTGGTCACAGTCAAAAAGTGGATGAAAGTCTGAACTGGGAAAACAACTCCAGTAATTCAAACAGGGAAATACTTGTTTCTGCTTAAGCATGTACAATAAATCACATGGAGAGGATTGTGTATGACATTTTTTGCAGACAAACAGCTTGAGAGAAACTCAAATGGAAACCTGAGTTCTGGATACCTCTGAACGCAGTGTAACGCGCAGATCTGCACCAGGGTTAAGTACCAAGTAGGCACTTGACTTGAACTCTGAAGAAGTTCTGTTGCAGAGTTGGTTGCTCTGACCGCTCTCTAACAAAACACAACCTTTAGGCTGTTCTGAAGTTAGCTTCATTATCTGATGAACGCTGACACGGCTCGGTAATTACACACAGATGTTAAAACGTTGTGAACTGAAGTTTTTCGTTCAAGAGCTTAACCAGCACTGGGGCCTGGAAGAAGCCGTGTAGCGTTACAGAGACACGAGTGATGTTCCTCTTCATCTGACAGAATGGCTGGAGCCAGATGCAAGTGGTTTGATCTTGAAAACTTCTGTCAGGTAAGCAGCATGTTACAGAAACCTTGTTAATTACTGTGTGTTACCTAGTGAGCTATGACTGCTCTGGAGAGGAGTTTGCACCTCAATGTCATTTATTTTTGGTTTTTAAGACCAAAAATACTAACTTCTGTGGTGAATGACAGCATTTGTCCAAAAGCAATCAGATTAAGGTAGCTTTGCAAGCCCCCAGGCATGGTATCTCTCTGAATGGCAGAGTATATCCAGTACTGATCATTAATCTCATGACAAAAATATTTACCTGGAAGCTTGCTTTATTGCCATAGGCCACATATCGTAACATGAAGCTTTTCCTCTTAGTGAAAAAGCTAGTGGGGAAATTGAAGTAGGTTGAGGTTGTTACTTTGATATTGACAAGTGCTTGTACTCCACATAGCAAGGACGCATCTTGAGCAGCATCACACCTCTAGTTTGTGTCCCTTGCCTTTCAGGAGAGCAATGTTCGAGACTCTCCACACTACATTCTGACCTGGACATGCCCAGTTCGGAATGCTCATTATAAATGGTGAGGCATGGTGGCTACTGGGGCTACTGTGACTAGAAGGAACCAGTCTGTATCTGCTAAGCCCAGTCTGGGCTTGCAGTTCACAAGGAAAAACAGGTTAAATGCACAACAGTGGCTTATAAACAGCCAGCTGAATTTCCAGGTAGACAGAGGGGCAGTTGAGGTGAGCATTTGGGAGACTTGATGCTGGCAGAACACAGCAGAGTAAGGAATTCAGCTTGGAGTAAGTTTTCTTGGGAAAAACTATCTGTGTTTGCAAGTCTGCTGCATATTGATTGTCTACAGCTGTGGACGATGGCTAATGGGTATATCTACCCCCTGCCTTGAGCAGAAATCGTGGTCTTGGAAAGCACTTGTTCTGGCAGGCAAGTATAGAAATCTTAGGTGGATGTAGCTGGGTGGCACAGTCACAAACAGAAACCAGAACTCATAGTTAATTGTTAGCATAGTTTTTCCCTTTGTCCTTATTACTTTGCCTTTAAACAGACATAATAAATGCTGTCCGTTAGTCAGATTTATTCTGAAGGAGTCTAAATTCCCCAGCTCACTCTTTAATCATCCTCTGGCTCAGGCTTTTGTCCTTCCTTCCAAAACGCTAGTAATAAATAATGCTGTTGAAATGGTCTCAGCACTGTGGCAAGCCCATGCCTCTTTTTGTATTTGTCTCTCCCTTGTTTCTTTTTTAATTGTCCAACATATAGCCTCTGTATGTCTTAATTTCAGAGACTTGAGAACTTTGGTTATTTCTCAGCTTGCATTCTGCCTCAGAAGATGTATTATGAAATGTCTGCTAATAGCTTGTCTCTAATATTGGTAGCAATGAGGACATGGACCTGTTAGAGTGAGTCCAGAGGAAGTCATGAAGATGATCAAAGATGTGGAGACTCTCTCCTATGAAGACAGGTTGAAAGAGTTGTGATTGTTCAGCCTGGAGCAGAGAAAGCTCCAGGGACACCTTATAACACTCTTCCAGTACATAAAGGGAGTCTACAAGAAAGCTGGAGAGGGACATTTTACAAGGGCATCTAGTGAAAGGACAAGGGGTGACAGCTTCAAATTGAAAGAGTGGAGATTTAGATTAGATATTAGGAAGAAGTTCTTCACTGTGAGGGTGGTGAGCCCCTGGTACAGGTTGCCCAGAGAGGCTGTGGCTGCCCCATCCCTGAAAGCGTTCAAAGGCAGGTTGGATGGAGCTTGGAGCAACCTGGTCTAGTGGAAGGTGACCCTGCCCATGGAACTGAAATTGGAACTTGATGATCATTAATGTTGCTTCCAACTCAAACCATTCTATGATTCTATGACAGTTAAATAAGAAACACAAGATGTTTGATGCCGGGCCCAAAAGACAAGGAGTCAGGGAAATGTGCTGTTTACTTGTCTCCATCCTATCTTCCACAAGTGAACATGAAGGCATGTGCTTGTATCTGATACAGATTTGTGACACAAACTAAAACACCTTTAAACCTAGATTATTTTAATTTTTATTGTTTTTTACTGTAAGGATATTAAACACTGGAACAAGTTGCCCTGGGAAGCTGTGGAGTCTCCATTCTTGGAGATACTCAACACCTGACTGGACATAGTCCTGGGCATCCTGCTCTAGCTGATCCTGTTTTCAGCCAGGGGTTTGGCCTAGATAATCTCCAGGGGTTCCCTTCAAACCTCAACCATTCTGTGATTCTTTGGTATGCCTTCACTTGTGAAAAACAAAAACTGCTGCATGCCATTGCTTTGATGTGCTGTTCTCTAATCTGCAAGTAGCCATTACTTAGTCATTTGCTCTGGTAGTGTTGGAGAGTCTTTACTTACAGGACTTTTTGTTTGAATTATGTTGTGGTTTTTGGATGGAAGCTAGTAGAAAAGTTCAAATTACTTGGCTTCTAGCTATCTGAATCATTAATGAACTTGTGCATGAGATGATGTCATCTGCATTTATACCAACAGATCCAAAACACACTCCAGACTTTCCATCTCCATGAAGGTAAGTAGGGCAGTGTTAGAACAATTTCAGGGACATGGGTCCATTACACACTGACTTAGGAAGCAAACAGATGGGAGAGCTCTTGACAACTTTGTATACCCAGCTACCTAGTATTAGTATCACAAACTATTATTATTAAGTGTATTTTAGAATATGGAAGCTCAAATATTCTTCAGGTATAAAGGGAGGATTTCTATGAGTCTGTGACTAGATTCAGACTGGTAGAGCAAGTCAGGATAGATGTTCATGGGCAAAGTGATAGTGAAATGTCACCTGCCTGGTTCCTGGACCATTCTGGTCTGCTCAGACCCCCAGGCACAGGCACTACAAGAATGCATTTCCAAAAAAAGTCCTTTCCTATAAATGTGTGTTTAGATTTTTTGTTTGAGTTTGGAGGCATTTCAGTATCTCTGTTTGAAAGTCATGCCTTTCAGGAAGTCAGGTGAGTGGCACAATGTACAACTTGCTTCATGGCTTTTGTTACAGTTGTCAAAAATTAGACTGAAGGAGAAATAATGAAATCTCTTCTGCAGAAATGTAAAGAAGCCCAGCAAGCCTTGCTCTGAGCATATGACCCAAAAGATAATGAAAGATAATGAGCTCTCACCATTGTTTGGGGACTTTTACTGGTAAATAACACGCATTGACACATTCTTCCTATTTGCCATTTTGTACTTTACATTTGTGCTCGTGACAGATTCTCAAACTCACAATTCTGAAAGTAGAATACCATGATTAGTAGTGGGTATCGAAGCTCTGTGCATGCCTACAGACACTCCATTACCCCAGCAGTTCTCAGGCCTCAGCTGGCCACGTGACAATGTTTCTCTTCTTCAGGGAAGTGTGCAGGGCTCAATAATTAATCTTCTCCTTGAACCTCTGGAATGACAGATTCCTGGCTAATTCACTGCAATGGTGAGTTCTCTTGGACTGAGCGTGTCAGTTGTACTGCTTTCCATGGATGGGGCTCAGTCATATGATGTTGATAGATAGAGCTTTTGAGTATTAAGAAAGAGTTATTCTGTGCAGCATTGCTTCATCCAACTTGTGCTTTGAAGTTAATGAACCCTGTTACACAATATTAAGCTATACTTATTCTCTAGATTGTAAGCACCAATCAGAAAATAACTGTGATCTGTCTGGAGAAATACTGATGACAAACTGCTCCCTTGAAGAGGATCTAGATATCCACTCTCTAGGTACCCACTGAAACCTGCAGAGAACTCCAACTGCCCAAGTAAACTTCAGACCTTACACATTGCCACATCATCAGCTTGAGACTGTTCTAGGGTATCCGTGAAGAATGGAGAGAACATTATCCATTTGGCAGACAGCTGTCAAGCACTGAAGAGGATTCTTTTGGGTTTTTTTTTTCTGGCAAAGACCTCAAAGATCAAGGCATGATTTCTTTTGGTGCTGCTCACTAAGTATTGGGCATGTCTTCACATGGATCACAAATCAAAATGGCAAGGAACTGCAAGATCCCAGCATACTCTGCAATTATTTTCCAAGCACTTACCAGAGTTAAAACTTTTAGTCCAGTTTCTTCACAGCAATCCTTGGTCAAGTTTCTTAGTCTAACTGTAAATCAGGGGTAATATTTACTCAATGACTCTGAAACACATGGATGGAAGTGTCACAATTATTCCACATGACAGCAGTTCTCAAGGTACTGGGCCTTAGGCTGGTTTCCAGTCATCTCTTCCTACCTGACAATATGTTTTCACAAGTAGTCAAAGCTGTGCTCTGAGAATCCTTCATATAGTCAAGCCAGAAAAGATTTTCATTTCTGAAAGAAAACAACCCCCACCTGCAGCAGCCCAAGGTATTGCAGGAGAGCTTACTGAAATTCCTTAGAGGGTGTAAAGAAGCCCGGACAACTGACTTGAGCGATTTCATCTTGAGACTTGGAAAAGATAACGTTAAAAGGGAGAAAACACTAATTTGACTGAAAACAAAAGCACAACGTGTTCTAAAGCTAGAAGTGAATTGGTATTTCCTTCCAATATGTGCAAAGGATAATACAATGAACCACCAGGAAAACATAACTGCTCGCAATCAGGGTTGTAATGATATTAAAGTGAAGCCTGATGGATATGATCAATAAATACAGAAGTAAATACAGGGAAAAAAACCCCAAAAGTCACATGAGTTGACATAGTATGAAGCTGAAAACAATTAGGAATGGCATCAACACTTACACAGATTTTCCAACAAGAATGTCAAAGTACTTCACAGGCTCAAACTGGCCAAACATCCTTGGGATAATTTGAGGAAACATATCTCTTTGAATGGAGATAATCGACTTGGAAAGCCTGGGCACTCCAACAGAGGTGAAGGAGTGATTCACTGGCAAAGGTAGGAAAAGCCTGCTCTCTTTCCCATTCATATGTTGGCACAGAACTGAGGTAAAGCAGCTGTGAGTCAGTGTTCTCATCTGCTGCAGGCATTTGCAAACACTGACTATCCTGATAAACCATTTTTATTTTTTCCTTAGTAAAATGCCTCATTCAGGACAGCACCACTGTTTAGAAAAGACATGTAAGCACTGACATGAGAACTTGTGAGCAAAACTTCCACGTGGTTCACTGACACACTGCACAGTGCTATGAACCTGGATTATTTTTAAAACCCCAGTGCTGCATTAATGCTCTGCTTAAGCCATACGTGAATTGTGGGAAACACACGGGGAAAGAGGCAAGAAAGGGGAATATTTGTGTATTCTGTGAGCAGTGAAAACGTCTAAGGATCGCTCCCTCTATCCCAACAATGGAAGCTGCAAATATTCATTTGTTCTGAATCAAGGCCAAAGAAGACCAAAGATGCATTCTGACCTGATAAAGAAGACACACCTATGGTGGTCGAGAAGAGCAAGACACAGAATCACACCATTTCTGTGTGTAGCCAGCAAATACTCCAAGGATGACAGATAACAACTGGATTCTTGCCAGTGTTACGATGCTTTCTGCCTGTGTTACGATGCAATGCACAAATGAGTATCACCAAGTGTTATGAAAGGTAACACTTTGTGTTTAACTCAACCTATGTCCCTGAGAAATAAAGCCAGCAGGTGCTGTGGTGACTGCAGCTATGCTACAGACTGCAACGCTGTGCCTTCAGTGAGAGTGGTGCTGGAGCTTCCCCTGACAACAGCAGAGGCTGAGAGCCTGTGCTCAGGGAGGAATGCCCAGGAGCAGCCCCAGGTTAACTGACCTGGCCTTCTGCAAATGAAAACACTTCTCAGTCTCAGGGAAGGCCATGGCAATGATATATACATTTAGAGATGTTTAATTCACTCTGCCTTAACCTCTGCCACGCTTGAGGAAGTGCTTTCTCACTCATCTTCAGGAAGCTGTTACCAACTACATGGCACTGTTTAATTCCATTTTACTATGGTAATAACAGACAAAACAATGACAGACAGCCTCCTGATACTTCTCATGGCTGACTTCCTTTCTGTATGATCTGCAACTTCTCATCTACATCAGTCAAAAACAACATCATGTTGACATGGCCCATTGCTTTTTTAATACCTGTTCCAGGCTACTTAGTTTGTGCTGCTTTTGGCTCTCTCTTCATCTCCCCGTTGTTCTTTGCAGCTGCTATGAAGCATTTTTATTTATTAAGAGATGGCACAAGTTCCAAGATCAAAAAGCAAATAAAACATTAATGATGCCTGTACCAAATTAAAATCTCTCTAATCTTTCTGCTTCTATCTTTATTTATTTTAGTAATTTCATGGCTGGAACAAGTCTAAATATAAACAAAACTTCCTCCGCTGTACATCCACACAGATTAGACAAATGGCTTCAAGGAAATGTGCTGGCACCGTTAAAAAAAACATGCAGTATGAAAATCCATCAGTTTTCAACCTTCCCTAAATTACCACTTAAATGCTGCGAAGTGGGATGAAATAAGGATTCTTCAGCCCACTAACTAACATAGAAAGTGGACCATGTTTGTAATTCTCTGACACTTCTTCACAGCTCTCCTGAGGGCTCTCGGAGGGCTGCTTCCATGGCTCTCAGGATAAGAGCTCAGGCAGATTTCTTTTTCTAACCACTGTGCCCTGAATTTGCACAGTGAATAGAAGGTGCATTTTGTTTCTTCTAGAGAAGACTGTCAAGACTGAATATGTGGAAACTTCACAGCAATGTGTTTTTAAGACATGTTAAAAAATCTCTTCCTGAAAGTGGTTCAAAAATCCATCCAGCAGCCCTTCAGAAGCAAACATC
Source organism: Colius striatus (assembly GCF_028858725.1). Taxonomy (NCBI): domain Eukaryota; kingdom Metazoa; phylum Chordata; class Aves; order Coliiformes; family Coliidae; genus Colius; species Colius striatus. Next base: position 6,908,875 of record NC_084771.1, on the reverse strand, counting down.
ATAATGTTCTCTGTGGACAGACAGATGGTTGAATGGATGACTCCATGGGTTCTTTGTATTTCCAAATACTCTCATTCTGCTTCTGTCTCTGCCTAAGCTTGCCCATACTCCAAGTACAACAAAGTAGGAAATGCATCAAGGCAGTAGTTTTTCAAAATCACTGAAAAATGGATTCTAACCATGGCTAAACATGATTGCAGTGATCTAGACAGTGCAATACTGGGAAAGACTTCTGGTCTACTTCCATCAGATTGTTTTTGAGGATAACTATTATGCTCTTTCCACTGTCTCCAAAACATGAAAATACAAATTAATACACATGATAAGGGGGACTTCTGTTCTTCCCTAGGCTCTTAGCTTAAGACTGTGAGGTCTGTAATACCCAATCTCTATCTATGCACTAATGACCTGTGTATGTGGTTGACTGACCAACCATGCCTGACCACGCAAAGGAGAGGTTTTGTTGTACAATTTCTTTTCTTCTAACACAGCAAGAAAGAAATGTGAGTCACCTGGGTCATCACGGTCCTCTGAGGCTCCTCAGAGACTCACCATAGTCAATCTCCTTAGTAAACAGCAAAACCCAAGGTAAATTTCATCAGATTGATGGAATTTTTACAACAAGCATTGTGGTAAGGAATATTTCAATACCTAGCCATCCTAACTTCCTATGTCACTGTAAGCTGCTTCTGTGCTGCACAATTAACACAGTCATTAATGTTTTTTTCACAGGAACCAAAATCTATTGTGAACATTTCATGGGCATATGTTAACTGACTTCATTTATTCAGACAGCTGTACTAGCTACAGTGATCATATTCCCTAATAATGTCCTGTAATGGTGGTGAAAATCTGCCTGTTGTAGGAGAATGGTCATTGCACAAAAAGTATACCTTTGCATTTTGCCTCTCCCATACCCTTCCTGTACTCTTCAAGGCTAAAGGAGGCTGCTGTGATTATCTAACTTGATCTCTGAAACACAAGCTGTAGCAACTCTGCCCAGTGACGCCTGCAATGAAGTATATTAGGATATCATCTGCCTTGCTGTGCCAATAAACTCTCCTCAAGCTCCATAACTGCTCATGGAACTAGACATCTTTTATAAAAACTTCCAGTCCCAATTTCCTTATCTGAAGTGCTGAAAAATTAACAACCTGTCCCTTGATAGCCTGTTCCAATGGCTGCCTACACCACTATTAAACATCCATGTCATGTTCCTGAATTGCATTTTCCTAACTTGAGTTTTCAGCCCTTACATCTTCTTAGGCCTCTACTAGGCATAATTAATGGTACAGGCTGTTCTTTCCAGGATTCTCTCCAGCGATGTATTTCTGAGATATGAGTTTCATCTGCTTCAGGCAAATTCTGCACTGCACTGCACCTGGTACAAAGATGTGAGCTGCAGCTTAGTACCAAACCAATCTTAACGGTTGCATGTTACACACACTACAGGATTTCCACAGCTCCAGTGCTGTCCTACCCATGTTTCCCTGGCATTGTTGCACTCAAAGTTATCCTCTAACAGATGTGCTTGTGTCCAGGGCTAATCCACCCAACTACATCCACTGCCAGCTTTGCTACCTACACAATATATCCACCAGTTCAGTCTTGAATGAGAAGCAACAAATGCATGGGAAATGAACTGAAAACTTCACAAAGATATGTGTAGCTGGGGGATGGGGTGAGGTGACATGGAAAGAAAGAAGGGAGTTACCTTCTCCTTTCATTCTTCCCTTAAAGGACTTGCATTGCACTTGCATGTCTTTGCCTTCTAGTCTGTGTTTGCTTCTATAATACTGTCTTTGTGGGTGCAGATCTGACAGGCTTTGTGTTGCTGATTCTGTAGTTCCACTGTTCCCTGCTTTTGGAGGACACTATCTGGTCTTTGGTCCTCTTATCTCAACAGCTGATCAGCAGCTGATCCCTAAATCACTTGTACTGAAGACAGCATTCCCCATTCTCAGGCAGCGAGAATTTCTTCTTCTATCAGAATGGACCACATCTCTCCCCCCAGACACACAAGCACACAACTCCACCTGCATGCTATCTGCATGCCCAGTCTATTCCTCTGTTTCCTCTCTCCACATTAAAAGATAAAAATATATCATCTGACTTCTGGCTGTGAATGCACTGTGATGTCAGAGAACATCAGAGGGTCGCGTGGCTATCTGAAAGCAAGAACTAGCATATTCCCCTCCATGCACCCCCAGCTATTTCCTTCCCATTTACAATTCTTGTCAGCTTTTGCACAAGGTGGATATTTTTGCAATGCTGCAAGGGTGGAAGATGATGATAATGAGGGACTACTGAATTCTTCTGACTCAATGGCCATGGTGATCTTAGAAGGGATCATATCTGCACGTTTGTTTTTTCTTGATGAAAGCAGAAACACAAGTGAAAACTCTCACAACATCAGCAGCAGAGACAAATACTCATGCTTCCATTCCCACAGATACCCCACTTCTTCCCATCAGGGTATGTAACAGAACAGAAACTCCAGAAACATTGGTGTTTTGTAGACCTGGGGAAGCTCAATTATTTTATGCCTTTTAAAAGTGGACAGTCCTTGCTTCAAGGCTTTCCAGTCCAGAATAAAAGCACAGCCTGGTAGTACAAATTCCCAGGAAGAGAGGGCACAAGAGATATCACAAGTCATTTGCTGTAGTTCTTAATATTTTTCATATAACCCCATTCAGAAATTAATCAAACATCTCTGAAAAAACAACTGGGTTGTTTTTCCTTCTCCTTTTTATTCCTACTGGAAGAGGAGCGGAGCACATTTATGCACAAAGAGTTTTCTCTCTTTTAGCCCCCAAGCCATCAAGTTTAAAGGTAACTCAAATACCTCTATCCCATAAGGCAGGCTGCACTCAGAGTACAACTCTACTATGTGTACATAAGGCTTGCTGTTTCCCTGACATTCTAATATACTTCTCCACCCCTGCTCCAGTTTAAATTTTAATTATTAAGTCTACTTCTAAGATAAACACGTTGGAACAATGGCACCAGACAGGCTTATGACACCCTTTAATTCCATTTCTAATCTGGCTTCTTATACAAGTCCTAGTGGTTAAACAATGACAGAAATATACTTGTATAGGAGATACAAAAGTCAAACCTCAACAACACAACAAAGAACCAATGGGGAAAAAAAATCTCCCAAAGCAAAAACCTGATATGTATCTATTTCTTCCTCTGGGCTACAGAATTATCAGTTCCCATCAGACCTCTCACAAACAAATCTATCCGGTCCGTAGGCCGTAACATTGCTTTCTGCTGGGGACACAGTGACAAATGATGGCTTTGATCACCTAACCACTGCAAACTGCTCTTTATTTATTTATTTACTTCCTACATAGCGGGCATGGTTTTGTGACCAAAGCTCGTTCAAATAAAGCAATTTGGCCAGTGCCCAGTGCAGCAATGTTTACCACAGTACACTCTGTTCAACTGTATTGCGCTACAAGTATCTGCCCTAAGTCTATCAGGGGTTTTTTGTTACCATTACTATCATTTAGGGGTTTGGTGATGTTATTTTTTACTTCAGTTTTTGGAATGGGATGGAATGGAGTAAACTTTTGCCTGGGAAGTGTGATAGATGCCTCTAAAGTGCTTCCTGGCTTGATGCCTCTTTCACTGACAATACAACTTCTGTGTCTGTTCTGGTTGATTTCTTTTTTAACTGATTTTTTAATTTAAAATCCATGAGAAAACAAGTGATGCAGATAACTAGGGGCAAGGGAAGGCAGCCTTACTGAGTAGCATAGCTGTACTCGGAGACAGGTTTGTCACAGGCACCTGTGGTGCACAATAGCACTAGAATGATCTCTGTGGCATAATGCAAGAACAGAATGAGTTTCTTTCCCTCTTTTCATTTTCTCTAGTTCTAGCTTCACTTTTAAAGCAGTGCCCTGTTACTTATGTCCATTCTTATGCTACAGATCAGCTCTCCCTGTGAGCTCAGGGTCCCACTTGTTTCCTTGAAGGGAAATAAGAGGTCGCTGCCTTCTGAGCTGGTCAGCTTTGCAAACAGCTCCCAAAGAGTCTGTTCCCTTAGGCACATGATCCACTGGGCTGTTGGGCTGGTGTGTGTGTGCAAATCTGATGAGTGTAGAGAGTTAGCTGAGATGTCATTAAGAGTGTAACCAGGCGACTGAGGCAGAGTAGGTAAAATTGGCACCCCCATTGCCCTACACCCTGATCCTAACACTGATGAAAAAATTTATGTAATTTATAGCCTAGAAAAAAAAATGCTGTGGGCAGAAGAAAGCAAAATATATCTATCCATTGCCTTCACTAAAAATGCCACAAAGATGTCATAAGTTCCATACCGTCCACAGATACTCCTTGGTCTCAATCAAACCTTTTCCTCCACCCTGTGCAGCTCCTACAGCATTCTGAGCACTAAACAGATCCTAAAGCATTAATCTGCAGGCCATCTCTAAGGGAATTTGCTGTGTAATTCTCAAATTATTCTTCCTTTGGTTAATCAGTAAATTCTTCTTGTGGAAAAAGGGGCCCTTCCATGCTCTGCTGAAATAAAAGACTACAGGTTGTTTACCTGCCATGTAAATTGCTGCACCATGGCCTGCTCTTTCTTTTGTATAAATGTCTGTATCATTCAAGAGTGAGAAAAAGAAAATACAGCAAAATGCTGGCAAAACAAAGCCAAGGTTTGGGAAGCAAGTTGAATGCTTCCCAAAGCTTGCCGAGAAACTGACAATGCTAGTAACTTTCTTAATTTAACATGTAGTGAAAAGCCAGAGAAGCTTTATTCTCAATGTTGCAGAACAGGTGAGATGCTAAACCCACTAGGACATGCAGGGTTTCCAACAAAAATTAATCTGGTCCCTTACCTTCTGCTTAAAGAAGCAGCTGCAACTCAGTCATTATTACAAAATGTGTATAAAGAACAAATAACTCTGTCAGTGCAACATCACCTAAATCACTGAGAGAATAAGTTTTGTGGAAATATTTACTGATTACTGACTTCTCTTTAGAAAGCAAATTTATTTACTTGATAACATCCACTACTGGAGAGAGGGATAGCTGATTGTCAAGCAGAGAATCTGCTATGAGTTACAGGGTTTGAATCCAGAGCTAAACACAAAACCGTTGGGTTTTGGGTTCTGTTTGGCTCTGGGAAGTCCTGAGCTGCCTTGCATTTAATTTGCTTTTGGAAATATTTAATAAACAACTGAAACTTCTCTGGTCAATCATAAAGCAGTCCATAAATCTCCAATGAAACACCAAAGCCTTCTGTCAGCTTGCAAAACTTCAGCAAGAGAGAACAGAAAGCTGATGGGAGGTACTGTGCCAAGGCTGCTGCAAGGAGGCAGTCTGGTTTAGGATGTGTCAGAATTTCAAAGGACACAAACCACCTGACAATGATGAGCCCAGATGAATAATGGCACTGGACAGCAATTGTAGAGAAAGACAATAACATGCTTGATTTTGAGGTTTCACAAAAACCTCTAAGCTATTGTCTGGAAAATATTATGCATGAACTCAAGAGATCAATGTAAACAATGGCAATACACAACTTGGCACCACATTCACTACACCATCAGGGCTTGAAGAATGAGTTGACATCCCTTACTAAGGCTCCTACAGGGCACCAAGACCACAGGAAAGAGCACTTCAACGACTTAAGATAAACAACAGCATCCCAAAACACTGGAAGGGGCCCCAGAGACCAGATAATCCATCTTTTTACCACAAACCAAGTTTAATCAAAACCAAGCTCTCCCAACAGAGGCACGTCCAATGTTTTAAAGAACTCTGGTAACGGCAACATCATCATCTCCCCAGGCAAGCTATTCTAGGGATTTCATTGTCCCTTGCCAATACCTTTTTTCACTTTATGTCTCTTTTTCATCAATCTTGCTGCAGCTTAAGCATTATTTCTTGTCTTATCCATCATGAGCCCAAAGAACACATTATTCCCTTCTGTGCAACAGCATTGTACATATTTGCAAAGTTCTCTGTTTTATAGGCTATAATGACAGGTTCTAGGGCCTCTAATGAGTTTTTTGTTATTGTATCTGCAAGCTCTCTGGCCGGTTCATGTCTGCTTTGGAGAGCAGCCCCAACTAAGTGTTTTATTTGAGGCTTTACCAAAACTCAGTTAGCTGAGCCACAAGATTACTTCACCTGTTCTGCTGGCTGTATTCCTAATTAAACATCAGATTATCAGTCTTTTTTTAAAACAGTAAGTCTTTATTTTGTCTTCAGTTTGTGATCCACTGTAACTCTACATTCTTCTCTGGACAGCTATTCACTCCCCATCTTGGCACCTGGTCACATACTACAGTTTCCCATCCCTTCCTATTCTTCCCATTTGCCAAGGGTTTTGTTGTCTTTTAATATCTTCCACATTGTCCACTTTCTGCAAACGGCACTTTCTGCAAAGGGGCAGTTTCACAACTGCCATTTTAGTAAGCTTACTTCTCATTTCTTCATGCAGCAAATCAAAGGACACATTAACACAGCTGAGCAGAGAACAGATGGCTTTGAATTCCCACTAGAAACATTTCAGCTGTTGGTAAAGCCTCCCTAGGTACTGCTTCCAAACACTTTTGTGTACAATCAGTTTCTCGGTGATCATGCATTCCTAGCTTGCTTATGATAATATCACATAATGTGTCAAAATTCAACTCACTTTCAGTCATGCTCCCTGCCTACAATGGCTACTTCACATGTCATGACAAGAATTTCAACACCATTCATTTTTAGCACCTTCATGTTGGTGTCTATTCCCTTCTGTTTTCTTCCAGTGCTCCACTCTTGTGGTATTTACACACAGCGAAGACTTAAGAGAATCGTGTGAGCAATACTATTTCAAAGAGGGAATAAACTTTCTGTGTCCAAACTGGTCAGGCAGTATCAACACCAACAAATGCATTGCTGCTGTCACAGAGCTGTCACTGTGCTTCTCTCTGAGGTATGCTGACCACTGGACTTACATGTTCTGCACATAAGTCATTGCCTCTCAGTAGCATTACTCTTTCCCTTACTCCAGCACTATCTATGAAGGTAGATTACACTCTAGATTAGGAATGAATTTATGGGGATTGTGTTGGAGAGACTTGGGGCTAATAGAACAGTTGAGATTTTAGGAGTGTATTTTAGGATTCAAGATGTTTCTGCTAGATAATCTGGGAAATTTTGCATCCCAGTGAAATCTAGGTTACCCAGCATATATGGTACAGATACACACAGCTTGCTTTTTCAATTTATAGGCATCACACAGACATCCTTAAAGGCTGAATACTATTGCTGTGCTTTGTGCACTGTGTTGTGGTTTTGGTGCCAATAAGATGTACAAAGTAAAGGGTAAGCCCATTAGTACTAAAAATTCTGCTGTACCTGACTGAAACAAACAGCATCACTAAGAACATCCCACATAGGCTCCTAGATGATGAGCCTACTGGGGGGACCTTCTAGGCAAACACTACCCTGGTGAGGTCTGTCTGCACTAGATCCTGCTGTGAAAGGATGTTTTGTTTCTGCAGAGTTTGTGCAGGTTCCAGGAATGAAATAAATGTCTACTTGCAAATGAGAACAGCAACCCTTTATAGACATTCTCCTGACCTCACTGTGTTAACTGAAGCTGGTTGAGCACCATCCACAAGAAGGTCTCTGCTCTCTCACTTTCACCACTGGAGCAGTACATGAGCCCAATGTGTTGTGTCTGGAAGAAAGAGTGCTTTCATGATCCCATCTACCAACAGAGCTGGGGAGTAGAGACTTCTGCCTTGTGAGTGGGGCTGAGCAGCTGGGGCTGTGCTGTCCTCAGGCAGCACAGCTGCTTGAAAAATTTATGTCCTTTCGTAGTCTTCTAGGACAGGCCACAGAAGTCACAGTGCTAGTCATTTTAAATGAAACAGCAGAAGAGACTGTAAGCAGGCATAATTTCAACTTGTTGCTCTCATGAAAAGTCTACAGAGAGAAGTTACAAAAGCTCATTTCTCTGCCATCGGCTGTGCTGGTGAATCTGTCATCAGAAATGAGAAATGAAGCCCAGTGGAATGAAGGCCAGGTGTACAGTCCCACACAGCCCCGAGGAACGTAGCACTGAGAGGCTGCTTCTCGCTACAGGGAGCTGCACAACTCCTTGGCCCAGGGCAGCATCTCCATGCTGTTGTGAAGCCACAAATGAACCAGAGTGTGGAAGAAAGAAGCTCACAGTCTTCAAGTGACCCCTGAAGCAGTTCTTAGTGTCCCTCCATTCTATGCAAATGTATAAATAAAACTGTCATTAATTTAAATATTATTTTTTAAGGGTTCTCACATGTTAAATAACCAGGAAGTGTCAATGCCAGAAAGCTATTAGTGAATGCTGCCAGAATACTAGAGAAAAACTAATTTAGAAAAATAACACAAGTCCTCAATGGAAGACAGACCTTTCAGAAACCTCAGACTAACCACGTTGTAATAGGACTCAGGGTATTGTGCTGTCATGGAATTAATATATGAACTAGTCTAATAAAAAGAGAGTGATGAATAGGCAAACAGTTCAGATCACGCTTGTCTGCTTCTGTCATATTTACTCCAGTTTGGAGAGCAGATGGACTTACCTCTGACAGTAGCTCAAAGCTGGTGGTCAGAAGGCAAGGTATGAAAGTCACTCTGAACTTCAGTGTCAGTGTTCCTCAGCAGAAGCGAGACAATGTCCTGGTTACAGCAGTTCAGAGAAGCACCTACAGACCAGCCCATGCATGGTTGCGTTGTACTCTGCAAACAGCTGAGTTGCCTTTGTGACCTGCAGACACCCCTAGCAAGACCCCAGTTCCTGATGCTACTTGAGAAATATTAAAAAGTTTGTCTTCCAGAACTTTCTGTGACCAACAGTTGCTATGTTGTGTGTTCCTAGGACTTGAACAGCATTTGCCTTTAAAGAAGCTATGCCTGAGAATAGCTGTTTTCCCGACTAAATAAAAATGAATTCAAGGCTCGTTTGGGATCTTTTCCCCATGAAGTTCTATATTACTCACCATTTTAAAATGAAGAGGAGATATACCAATATGGATTTGCATTCACACTTTGCAAGTTCAAAGACATTTTAAATCACAATCACGTTATTTTTAAGAAAGTTCTGGATATCTTGACAAGTTTTCTTTTTCTTTCTACATTTTTCCTTGAAAACTGCAGTTGCTCTTTGAGATGTACTTGGCCAATCATCTGTCTCCACTAAAAAAAAAGCCTTCAGTAAATTCTATTAAATCTTGAGCTACAGGGTTCAAAACCAAACTGGATCCCTGAAAGATCTGATCCAGCGATACACTAGATTATGATCGTCTCTCTAAAGCCTGTCTGTACTTTTTTTACCTTATAGGGAAAAGATGAACCCACAACATACACCATAGGAATTCTGAGAGGAGATAATATGAATGCAACACAGCCATCAGGATACTGAAATAACAGCAGTTCCGTCAATTAGTCACATTTTTTTATACTATCAACTTAAAATGACCTCACCAGTGTTAAGAGTAATCAGATTTTAAAGATGTATGGACAGAGGTATTACCAGGATGCTGCCCTGGCCAAAGGATCTAAATAGACAAGTAGGTGTCTATGCAATTGTGGAAGAAGAAGAATACAGTTGTCACAACAATTATAAACAGGTTACAATACTTTTGAGGATCACATAAATACAGCTGATCCTGGCTGGGAAACAGGGATGTGCAGATGCTCTTGCTAGCCTAGGAGACATTGCCTTTGAACAAAAGTTACAATAATGTAATGGGAGATGGGAGGGAAAACAAGTCACCAGAAAAAAAGCTAGTTCTCCAGTTCCCACTGTAGATCACTTCTCTCTTAGATGCTAAACTACAACAGACACCTTTAAGCATCTTCAGAACAGACGATAACAGACAGAAAAAACAAATCTGAAAAATCCTCAACAATTTCCAGTATTAGTTACACTTTTAGCAATCCTTCAGTAATCACAACTTCAGACCATTTTTCTATCAAACTTGGCAAATTCTATAGTTCCACATTAAAGTTCTTTAATTCAGTTTTGACAGCCAATGATTTGATTCCCTCACTCTGGGTCTACACTGGAGCATCTGTCTGGAAACACTGTGCTTCATTTGAACATCTCACTAAGGGTGATACCCACAAACTGCTGCAGTAAGAAGATGCACATCCAGCAGAGTAACATTAGCAATGTATGTGCACCTAATAAGTATGATTAAAGACTGGAAATTGTGTAGATGGGCATTATGGCCACATACTGTCTTGTATTTTACCTTTTGAGAACAACGAGGAAAGCATTTAGCTACAGTGTTTGCATAGGTAATGTTGCTGCCTTACTTTCGTTCTGAATTGAGCACTGAATGCATTTTATGCCTGAAGTACAGAGTATAAATACTGCTCCACCAAGGGGAAAGCAGATTAATGTAGTGGAGAGATCAAAAAAGAAGTGGGAATTAAAAGGCCATTACGTCTCTTGCATTGGTTTTAATAGCACTAACTGACAAATATACTTTCATATTCTTTCATACTGATGGAATGTCTTTCACCACAAATTCTAAGGTGACTAAGCAGACTCTAGGACTGCTGAGGACAAACAGAGCAGTATGCCAATATTGGAAAGACTAGAGAAAAGAAAAAGGCCAAATTTTAGGACTGTTTGTTCCACTATCAGCAAACTGAGAAGACTCAGAGGAGGGCGTAGGCATCATTTCAAACTGTCGTGAAAGACTTGAGAACTAGTGGGCATCTAGCATATGAGGAGTCCTGGGTCACTTTGTTCACTGTTTCATTTTATTTCTGTGGATGTTCCATGCAGATCACACAGGATTAACATAAATACTTTGGTGATCATCTTAACCCCATTCAACTTCAATCTAAGTTGCCACTCCTGGCCTCTCACCATTGCTCATACAGCAATCCATGCCCTGACACTTGCTTTGCACTACAAGGCCGGCTACTTGTACTGATTTCCAAACAAGCACAACTGCATGTGAATGAACCTTCCAGGTACTGCTGCTACTACACAGACCACAGTGAAGAGAAACACCCCATCACAACCTGTTGGGGATAGGGCAAATTCTAGTGTTGGAAACAGTACAGCAGCAGGGAAGCCGTCTTGGCTGCTCCAAAACAACCTCCAAAATGCTTTATGTAAGTTATGTCAGCCACAGCCATGAAGGAAAACACCTGGAGGGTGTTTCGAAGGGCAGTGATCACGACTGACCAGCCCTAACTTCTGAACAGTGCAAACAGAAACACACAAACTTAATTACTTCCCACGGAGAAACCCACTTCTGTTTCCCAGTGATGGGAATCCATTTTATTCAATGTCAAACCTCAGCTGCAATAGTTTCAGCAAAACTGCCCCCTGCCATAAAGTACAATTTAGCCCTGATGTGAGCAGCTACAACAGCAACACTATTAATTGCTAAAGCTCTTTAGGTCCATCTGCTATCTTCCCTGTGCTCCCTTCTTTCTGCACCTTTAGCACACAGATGTTGCCACCGCATGACAGCTTTGCCCAAAGGACCAACACTGGTCCATGTGCATCAGACTCGACTCATTTTCCTTATGCAAGGAGCTCCTTAAGAGGTGCTGGGAATGCTCCCCTCACACCCGAAAAAGCTGCCTGGGGTTTTGGGGTCATGGGGTAGGATACAGTGTGAGGGGTAAAACAACTGGTAATGACACATATTTATGTGCCTCATATTTATATGAGGATGTGGAACTCATTCCACAAACAAAGGACAGGTCAGCAAGTTATCCAAGCAATAGCACTTATTTAAGGCGAATTGCAGGCTTCACCACATCCTGGTCTAGATAGCTCAGAGCTGAGCAGCAAGTGTCCATCTGAGAAAAACACTGTAACAACAGCATTTCACAGCCAGTTTAAACCAAAATGTCAATTTTCTTTAGCTCAACCAGAGCAAGTGAAAATCAGTGTGAATAATACACAAAAGAGACTTTACCTTTACATGGCAAAAAATTCCAGACAGTGCTGTTGACCATCATCTGACTGAACGGAGCCTCATTAATTAAAAGCAGCACTGTGCAGTCAAAAAGAACATATCTGCCTCTGGAGCTTGCTTCTGATTGACTCTGAAGTCAATGTATAAACAGTGTCTGTGCCATTTTTTCTCTCAAGAACCCACACGGTCCCACTGCCACATTCCCTGGAACGGCAGCAAGGTGGAGAGCTGCTCAGCAACCGCCTGCGCTGTGCTGCCCACAATCTGAGACGGTTTAGCTCTCTTCTCCTGGCACAATTTTGATTCCTTCGTTGTCCTCCCCTCTGCTCCAGCTGCTCCCTCGTGGTATGGCACCAGAGGTTTTTCCAGGGCAGTGCCGGACTGGAGTCTGAGGTGCAGGCCTCGCACTGCGCTGGACCATGGCAGGGGTGGGTGCAGCGGTGCCTGGCTCCCATCCCAGAGGGGCTCTCCTGCTCCCAGGCCCTGGCTGGAGGATGGAGATGGGGGTCTGAGCGTGCCATGCTCCTAGACACAGCAGTCCCTTGGTCTGAGTGCAGAATGCTTTATCTGATGCTTAAGGGTCCCTAGAGATAGGCAAACACCGCAGGAAAGCTGCACAAAGGGAATCTTCCCAGAGCGCTCGCAGGCTCGGGGCAATTATTGCAAGAGGCCCTAAAATACAGAGTTTAACTCCATTCCACTGCACTCGACGAGATTTAGGGCGCGGAAGGGGCGGCCGGGCCGGGGAGGATCCGGGTGAGCGGGAACGGGTGGGAACGGGCACAGCGCGGGCCCCGGGACGCGGCCGAGACGAGCCCGCGCGCGCGGCGCCATCTTGTGCCGCAGCCCGGAGAAGCCGCCCGAGGTGCGGGCGATGGCAGCGCTGCGGCCCGGAGAAGCCGCCCGAGGTGCGGGCAGTGGCAGTGCTGCGGCCCGGAGAAGCCGCCCGAGGTGCGGGCGATGGCAGCGCTGCGGCCCGGAGAAGCCGCCCAAGGTGCGGGCGGTGGCAGCGCTGCGGCCCGGAGAAGCCGCCCGAGGTGCGGGCGGTGGCGGCCCGGAGAAGCCGCCCGAGGTGCGGGCGATGGCAGCGCTGCGGCCCGGAGAAGCCGCCCGAGGTGCGGGCGGTGGCGGCCCGGAGAAGCCGCCCGAGGTGCCGGTTGCGAGCCGCGCACGTTCCGCGGCCTCCCGGGGCCCCGCCGCACGCAGCGCTACGACGCCTCAGCGCCCGGCCGCGAGAGCCCCTGTCAGAACAAAAAGATGCCGTCCAAAGAGACGAGATGCCTTTTTACATGAGGCAGGCATCGGGCTGTCATTGCTTGCACGCAGTTCTCTGGCCAGCCTGTGCTGCTGAGCGTTCCCTCCGTGGTGATCAAGTATTCACACTATCATCTGCTGCTGCTTTAGTTTCCTTTCTTTGGGTTCCTTCCCAATGTTTAAAATTCGTGCCCGAACCCCAGATGTGCCGTTAGCGGGTGAGGCGGTGGCTCAGCATGGCACAGCACAGACGCGGGCGCTGCTGGCCTGACCTGCCGGGTGCCGCTGCCTCTCGTGCCTCCTGTGCCAGAACGTGTCCTGGCACATCGCTGCACACACAAACCAGTGTCAGTTTGGGCCGCTTAAACACACCACTGTCGAGGCTCACCACGAGTCTTCCAGCTCTCCACAGATTCCTCTCTTACCTTAAGCAGGATTTAATTGATTGCTTTTAAAATTCAGTGAAGCAGGAGGGGAATAAAGCTTCTCACCGGTCTGCTTTCAGAACTTTCTGTGCCTCCCACGGCCTGAACTGCTTCCAGATTAGTCAGAGGAGGTCACTGCAGAGTAGCAGCAGCACTCGCTCCCGCTCAATGGCAGCTCCACAAAGCTTTATGCTTTTTCCAGCCCCACTGCTATGTCTGAAGTGAAGCACTCAAGCCCTAGGCACAAACCCATAGTGTGTTTATGCACAGCAGTGCCACTGGAAGGCAAGGCTGGCCTGGCAGCATAGGTTATGTGTTTCATCTGTAGAGGTTCTGGAGTATGACATCAATATGAAGGCTTCAGCTATAAAAAAAGCAGTTTTACATTCCATCTCCTTGATTGCCTTGTCACGTGTTGAAGTTTGCTTAGGAGCTTGAGAAGCAAGTGAGCCAGGAAGTCCTCTTGCTTTCAGCTGTTCTGACCTGGTTCGTCTCTTTCCTCCATAATTGGAACAACATTATATTACCTTCTGCTCTTCCATCACTAATGTGCGCGTCTCCTTCTGTGCTTAACCTCTAATGGCTTTACATTTCATCTTTATTTTGTTGTAAACTGTTGCCTAAAGACAGGGTATCTGTTACCTATGGCTTGTGTGCATGTTCCAACATTTAATTCGTCCACAGGGCATGATAAGAATCCTTTCTTTTTTTTCAAATAATAAGGTTTTTTTCACTTCACTTTTCTCCAGTCATGTAATAGTGTGATAGGTGTCTTCCCTGAGCAATAGATCACTGAAGAAATGTCACATCATTAGGCACTTTTCTGTAACAACCATATAAACAATAGAAACCATTGCCCAAGGTGAAATGTTGCTTTGAAAGTCCTAAGTGTTAAATAGGTGTGTCAAAAAGAGATGTGTTCCTAGGCAAATGGCTACCAGTGCTTTTGGGGCATTGCAGCTTTGTCTGGCTTTTTGTCTCAAGATAGAAAGCAACTGGAAAGCCTGAGAACTCGCTGGAAGTTTGATGCAAGGAGAGAACAAAAAGAGGCTGCAGGACACAGAACTGCCTAGAAAAGCATGCTTGGAAACTGTTAACATGGAAACTTCTAGCTATTGCTGACCTTTACCGTGTTTACAGGAACAGAACTTTGGACACCTGTAAATTGGAAGGAATGAGCTGAAAAAAGATCTGTCTCACACCATCATTTTCACCTCCTAACAGAAACAATTCCGTAAGGCTTCAAGTGCTACCCAAGTGGACACAAGCTGTCTTTTGAGCACTGCCACCTGATTTCTTAACCACCGTTCATTCCACATCCCTTTTCATCTCTCCCAACATCATCCTGACATCATCTGCTGCAGAGTCCACTCCTGCTGTCTAATCCATTTCTGCTACTCCACCCCCCTGTTCTCCTAACTGCCACCCTGGCAGCAGCAGCAGGGGAACAGCAGAACAGATCATGCCTGAGCTCACACTGGAGCTTTTCCTTTCATGAGGGCATTACGTGGGATCTCTTTCATCTATCACTGACACCAGTGGTTGCACAAAACTTGAAGCAACTTGGTTTCTGTAGGGCCTTTACTGTTGAGCCACATCTGAGTGAAGTTAGCAACAGCTTCAGAAGGGAACAGGGAGGCTACTAACAAATAGCTGTAAGGGCAGAAAGGCAATATAATTAGACAAGCTTTTACTCACTTAGGAAACAAGGTAAAGAGAGATATTGTTGACAGACAGTTGCTGCTGGTGTGTTCTTGCAGGGAAAGTAAACAGTAATGCTGTTATCCAGTCTATCAGAGTCATAGATGAGGCTTGGAAATAATCAGGAGACAGTGCTTCAAACTCATTCATTATTCATATTTATGAAAAGATCACTGTAGAGAAGGGGAAAAAAAATCATTGTTTTTGTACTGTCAGGCCATTTTTTGTTATCCCGTGCAACTGGGAGGGCTTTCCTTTAAAATTCTGATTTCAAAACAACAAATCCATGAGATTGGTGTTTAAGTGTAGTTATCTGGCACCAGGAGCTGGGTGACAATCCAACTGAAATCCAGGCTTTGTGCAGTTATCTCTACGTGCTTCCCCTGTTTCTTGAAGAAACTCAGTACTTCTTTGGCAAAACATTTAACTGATTCCTTTCTCGGTACAAAACAACTTGTGATAGTGCATATGAAGAAAATTATGGGTTTGGATTGTTTTCCTTCCTTTAAAATGTATTTCAGACTAAGTTTATGATGAACTCGTGTAGGTTTTTCACTGCTTATGTATAATGTCAAGAAAACAGAACTAAAGTCAGTGGAATGGTAAGAGTGTTGTTTTTTGTAATCTGAGGTAGGATTACATTAATAGTAGACAGACATTTTGGATAACAATGGCTGAATCAATGTTAATCCATGCATTCCACAGGAATCACTGGGTCGAAGGTAAAAGTACAACCACAGTCTTTGATCAGTGGAGATGCCTGGCTGGCATGAGCCCTAGCACTGGGTGTGGAATGGCATCCAGTGTTCAGCTTGTTGTCAGCTTTTAATGTGGCATTCCCTGAGCACCTATGAGTTGCCCCCTGGCTTTGATCATCTCTGTTTATTGAGGAAGATGATTATCTGATACTACTCTGCTGAACTTCATGGAACCACTGGTATGTAGCACTGCAGCAGAGGATTGGCAATGTGAACGCACAAGGTCTGGCACAAGTATCTTCTGTAGGATAGTCTCTCAGGTCTCTGGTCTGTCACTGCACACGCACTTATTTCAGTGTGCTTTTAGAAGAGTACTAGGAACAGCTCCTCTCAGACTGCTCCCTAGGCCCACTTTGCTGTGGAATATACTCGCTGCTGCACAAGCAAGCAGTACAGCAAGCAGTAAAGCTTGAGATATGCTGTGCTGCCTTCCCAGGGTGTTCTACAAGGGCAAGCACACATGCTGAAAAATAGGGAAATGGTTTTCTCACCAGGGCCTGATTTAGTGCATGTGTTTTTAACTGAGTCAACGGCCAGGATGCGTGTCTAATGCAACAGGCTTTGGCAGCATTTGGTAATAAATACTAGCAGTCACATGCCCAGTCTGCTCCAGGAATACCCCCAGTGATTTTGGAAGCACACTCAAATAATAAACACATTTGAACTGGTGCTTTCTGTAAAAGGCTGCATGCTGTGTGGACCTTTTGTTCACAACAGGCAGCTCTGTAGCAGTCTCAGCTTCTTAAATGAATCATTCCTTCACTGAGACAGTTATTAGGATATTGTCTAACCCTTTGCACAGGAGAAAAAGTCAAGTCTTCTTGCTGCACTGGTACAATACCATCCTAAGAACTCTTCCTGACCCTCACATGGTGACAACATGTGCCCCAAAGCCTGTTTGCTAGGAGGTGTATGCAGGTTGCTTTACTGGATGCAGTACATGGTACATGGATGCACCTGGCCAGCAGGCAAGGCACAGCTAACAATCAGGAGAGCAGCACTACTGCAGGAGCTGGAGCTTGGAGCACGGATGAAATGAAGAATGATGCATCCAACAAAGACCTGCTCATGACATTTCCTTGGGTAACAGATTGGTGAAGCCTGGCAGTGTGGATCATCACTTGTTTTCAGCTGGTGATCTTTTTTCTAAGATGGTCAGAGGCATCTCCAGGTAATTCTGGTATCACACAATATATCTGGGAAGTTGTGTGGAAAGAATTTCTTGCTGTGTTTCAGTACTTGCTGCTTCCAGCTGGCTCACAGATCCACACATACAGGCTTCCCTGCAATGGTTTAGAGCTTGTATTTCTCATTTGGGCCAGACATGCGGGGAAAAACAGTTTTTAACTATTACAATTTGGCAAAGTTCCAGTTCAGCTTGACCTTAGGTGAAGTGTAAAACAGAAAGTGAGGCAACAGATTTGATTGTTTTATTGATGACTCAAGCTAAAGGATTCAGCGAAAGGTACCATCTGAAGTGCCAAACTGATGGCAGTTTTTGAAGATGTGTGTTTCTGTTCTTAAAGGATCTAACATCACATAAAAGGTAAAGTTCTTGAAGCATTTATTGATCAAGGAAGAACTTCTTAATCTATACATTTATGCAAAATGGAAAACACAACATTAACCCTCACTGAAAGCTGTTAAATATATTGTGCATTACTTGGAAGATGTTAGAGGTGACATTTCAAGCATCTTAATCTTCTGACTCTTCTTAGTTTTGTATAATAAAGAGGGAATAGTGTGCAAGTTGGTTTCAGCATTCCCTTCACACGAGCCTGCAGCTTGCAGACTCCTGAGCGTGTCACCGATGCACACACCTCCCGTGGTTTGGCAAGAACATTCACAGGTCTTCAGGAATTTCAGGGCACATCTGAGTTCCACCACTCTCATAATCCATTCAACACCTGAAGTAAAGTGGACATCGGTGCCTGGATAACTGGAGCCTGAGCAGTGGATTTGCACTGCTGTTTATGCAGAGGCTCCATGAGTGGGAGGTGAACAACCGTTTCATTTCATGTTTTCTACAGCTGCTTGCCCCCACAAGTCTGGCAACTTGCTTTCGAGCTAGATTGGCATCTGTACTAGGATGGAATGGTAGTTGGCAGCTAAGTGCTGCTCTGAAGAAGCTGAGAGTGTGTTCTGGAAGCCAAGGGCTCTATCAGTCGCTTCAGTTACTAAGACACACAGTCGTGCAGCCTACTTAGCATCAAGTTCCACATCCTCTCTTAACAGCTTTTCAACCAAAGCCCAGAGGTATGCTTTAGTGCCTTGGCCAAGAGAGATGACAATTTGCTTTATCCTGGATAATGAGTGCCTTTGTTCTTCAGGGAGAAGGCACAGGACTGAAGTAGGTGACATTCACCTGAGGCTGAGGAGCTGTGGGCTCCACAGATGAGCTCCACGGCAGCTGGTGATCATTTGCTTCCCTGTGATTTCACAGGGGCAGCCAGTCATGGAGTTCAGGCATGGTTCCCCCCTCTGAACTGATGTATTTCTGATGAACCTAGAGAGCTGCTGCTATGAAACATTTTCTGTTTTGAAGAACTAAGAGCTGCAGTCGCCCACCTCACAAACTGCCACACTGTGGGCTGTACATGAAATGCAAAAAGAAAAATAGTACCAATGATCATTAAATGGTAGAAGAAGAAGAAGAAAAAAGGATGGGAACTTATTCAAAGTATCATAGAATCATAGAATTGTTTGGTTGTAAAAGCCCTTGAAGCTCATGAAGTCCACCCCTCTCCTCACCCTGCCCAGCCCACCACTAACCCCTGGCCCTCAGCACCTCAGCTCCACGGCTTTGGGATCCCTCCAGGGCTGAGCACTCCCCCAGCTCCCTGGGCAGCCTGGCACAGGGGCTGACAACCCTCTCGGGGAAAAAGTATGATGTTTCAGTCCAATAAGAGTCCGTTCTGTGCCAGTCTCTCACATGAACATGCTGAGATCTGGTTAGCTTTGACTTCTCTGATGCTTATCTGTGTAATTTGTTACGTATTTTTACTTTCTCTTCCGTAATAGAGAAACATGCCACTAACTGAACACTTGGGCCAAGTCCTATTTGTCAATGTAATTTATTTTAGCACACAAACACAGACACAACTGACAGTGCCACGTTAACACACATAGCGCTGAGGAACTGCAAGAGACAAATAGCTGGAAATGGAGAGTCCCAGCAACGTTTGTCTTCAAAGACATTATCATAAACAGCATTGAAATGACCTTTACTTTCCTTTGTTTCCTTTTCCCCTCAGTAAAATACACTTTGCTTTCCACACATACTCCCTAGTGTGACAGGCAGGACAGAGTGGAAAGAGGGTGCTTAAGGGCTTCTAGGGAAGGAATGTTGTTTTATTGGTATCCTTAATTTGCAGAAGAATCTTGTGTTTGAATCCAGCCTTCACTGCCATCAACAGAAGCCAGCTGAAACAGGAAACAAACTATCAAGTCAGCTAAGGCAAGATCATGTGAAGGATGGAAATCCTGACCAGCTCGGCTAATAGCTAGGATAGACCCAACAAGGCAGCATAATTGTGCTGCTCCTTGAATCAGAAGGCAGGCTGTGGAGACACATAAACACTTCTTATTAGACAAGAGCTAATCAGAGCTGCCTTTTCTTGCCTGGGGTTTTTACACAGAGGGCACACATGGGGAAAAGAGATATCCCCATCCTCTGAGCAGAGGTCATGTAGACTCCTTGTCACGACTCACGTGTTGCTGAAAGTCAAACCAAGCTGGAAAACCTTGAGCTGAAGCTGACTCAGAATCAGGGAACAGTCACCAGCTGCCTGAGAGACCCATCCTGGCTCCTTCTCCCTGCAGGAGAAGGATGAGTGAGCTTTCCCCAGGCCAGAGGGGAGAGTTATCCATGAGGAGAGCAAAACTCTATTTATTGCCTTCCTCTGGGTTCACCATGGAGCCAAGAATGTCACATGTGAGCGAGCAGCTACAAAAGAAAACATTATTGAAGAACTGCAGTCATAAATCTGTGGCAGTTTGTCTTCACCGTGGCTTTATTTGCTACTTGCCTTGAAAAGTTCAACAGAGTCAAGAGCAAAACTGTCTGTAATGTACAAAGCGATAGGTTTGTCTCTTGTTTCGTGTAGAACCAGGGGGGCCCCAAGTGGTGTGGGGAAGGGTCACATCCCTCCACACCGACACAGACACGTGGGGCACGGGGGGCTCGGATCACTGTCCGCTGATCAGAAGCGCCTGCCTCTGCTCACCCTGCCCGCTGGGCTCTGCTGAGCCTGGCTTCACCAAGCCCTCCTGCTCTCAGGAGTCTTTGAGGCTGTGCTTGTCTGTGGACACATTTCTCTGTGGAGAAAACAGAGAATTTGGAAAGCTGAAATCTGCAGCTAGGTGAGCAAAGCAAGAGCTGGGTCAAAAGGGCTCGAGTTAGAGGGAGCAAGAGGCTGGAGGCAGGAGGGAAAAAAATATCCTCTGGTTCGCTTCTATATTTTAAAAGAAAATGAGCCTAGGAAGAAACAACTCAAACAGTGACATTGCCTGGATTCCTAAGCAACCTTCCTGCGAGCTCCTGTAGTCCAGGCCAGGAAGTATTTGAAGCTCTGAGTGCACTAGGTCCTGGTGCAAATGTGTCCACCCGACCTTCAGAGAAGGTTCACACTCTGACCACTTCCTCCATGAAGTATATCAAGAGAAATGAAAGCTCATCTTTAAGCAGCTGTCTGTTTTTGCAGACCCACACGCCCCTGTTCGTGCTGGAGCTGCCTGCCCCACAGCAGGTCAGCAAAGTCCTGGCAGGTGACCTGCCCAGTGTTTATGACCACTGTGCTGTGATAATGACCTGGAATAGGCTCATGGATGTGGCTTCTTTATATTACAGCAGAAAAGTCACTATCATTGCCAAAAAAAGACAACTGATAGCTGCCAGAAAAAGCCAAAAGGCCACCACACAATTACACAGCCATACATGAAGGCTATAAATATGGAGATGGGTAGTAGATAACTGCAGACTTTCACTCATGCACGTGGCATCCAGCTTGGAAAGTGTCCTGTAGGTCAAGTGGTTGCTTCTTTGATGAGATGTAGGAGTAGGAGTTAGTCCCAGTAAGTAGGAGACTGTCCTTGCTTACAGCCCCCTGGAGACTGCAGCTGTTTCAAAGTTCTCTCCAACGTTTTTGTGACAGGATATTGTGCTGAAATACCTCTTTTAGAAAGAAAAGCAGAAAGAGAGGGTTTTAATTTGAAAGAGAGCACCTGAAAAAGCTGATAAAAACTCCTTCCAAATCCATGATTGCCAGCAGTATTCTGATGTTAAGAAAACAATACTTTTCAACAAAATTGATATGTACTAAATGCTTTCAGCTACCAGTGGATTTCAGAGGAGCTGGCAGCACACAGTTCTGCCCAAAAGACAGTGCACTCCTGTGCTCAGCTGCTGTGGGGGTTCTGTGTGTGTGATACAGTTGGAAATTGAGTCTTCTTTCTGTGTGTGTGTGAAGCCAGCTGAATATTCCAGGAAGAGAGAAGCAGGATCTGCTTTTTAATGTAGGTAACAGAGCTCTGACACCTGGTCAGCTACTGTCTGGTGTCCACACACGAGTCCCCACCGCTTGAGCTCCAGGGAAAGCAGCAGCAGCCGTGGGACATGGGGTGAACTTCATCTGAAGTCTGAGCCAGCATCACCTCACTGACATTTCATAAACAAGTCTGGATTTAGCCTTAGAAGTAAGGTATATTAGCTCATGCTGGTAACAGGGTTTTAATCGACACAAGCCTTTTCTAACCAGAATTTTTTTAGTGATTGGGGAAAAGGCCAAGCATCTGCTTCTCTCAGCGTCCATGGGTCAGCATTAATATGCAAGGTCAGGGCTCATGTTCTAGAGGAAAACAGGAATAAGTAATGCCTGCAGCCTCTGAACAACACCAAAGCTCTTGTTGAGAGGAAGCTCTCTCGTGGGTTTGAAAGCAAGTTTGAGAAACCAATACAAAGAATGTAATCAGTTGCATAGAATGAGGCTGCGGGTACAAGTGAGAGCAAAAGGTTGCCCAAAGATCCGAGTATGTTAAAAAAATCGCACTGATTTAAGCTGCCTGCACACTGTGACTGCCCTCCTGAAACAGTTCCTTGCAATATTCATCTGTCAAAGGCTGAAATGTTATTTTGCTGTACAATAACTCTGTAGCTATGTAACAGCCATAGTTATTGCCAGGTGGTTAATAGCAGTCAATTTGCATTAATGCATGCAAACATACTTTAGGCAGCAGGTTGCTACTGCCATTGCTGAGTTTCTGCTTAATTGTTTATTCTGGACTGCCAGCTTTGGCACCTGGTGCATAGACACATTTAAGGTTGACTCCTGTTCAGCTGCAAATAGACTGTGTGCTATTGAATCAGAGGAGTTACATATTTCTGCAAAATCAGATGGACCCAGTGGCATTAAGTGAAATCCTTCCTTGCAGAAAGCCCAAGCTCTGCTCTTTACTGTGAGCAGACTGGGAGATGTATGCAGGGAGCAGTGTTTCTGCAGCTGCAAGCTAGCGGCACCAGTCATATAAGCAAGAAGAATAAATGGTAAACAAGTAGGGCCAGGCTGCAGTGTACCTGAAGAAGCAGTTTCTTCTTTCCAGCTCCTCATCTTGGTCAGAATGCCTAGAGATGAATTTCTGCCTTCCTCCTGTAAGGCAAAAACTGGATGTTGTCACACAAGCTCTGGGTTTCCAGTTCAGAGCAAATATAGGGAGATGCTTCCTCACCTGACAGGCAGTTGAGCCATGAAACCTTGTGCCTGTGATCTGTGCCAATGCTCTCAGCCTCACCTCAGAGCTCCAGGTTTTCACATCAACAGCTTTCTGCAGCCCAGCTTCAGTGCTGGGCTCAGGCTCCCTGTCCTCTTTCACGTTTTTATCCTGCTATTGGGATCTGGACTGAGACATCTCCAAGGCAGGGTTTGACCATGTGGTTTGGAAGAACGTCTCCTGGGTGCTGCACAAAACATCAACAATACAGAATGATCATTGGCCAGGGTTAAGAGAGCAGCGAGTGTTTGTGTCTCCAGTGAAAAAGGCAGTGCCAGGATGGAAGGGCTGAGCAGCGTGAAGGTGCCCAGCAATGGCTGACCCTGGGTTCCTGAGAGCAGAAACAGTGAACAAAGAAACCCCTGTCTGAAAGGCTAAAAGTGCAGTAGGAGGGAGATAGAACAGGGCCAGAAATGTGCCAGGTCTGTTTAGCTTGTGGGGGTGTTTATAGCTTTTATTTTCTACATGATTCTTCCTGTAAAACTGACAGTGACTTTCTGCCAGTCCTGCCAAAGGAAAGCTCCTGAAATGCCTGTGCTCTCAGTACTGCAGGGGAAAGATGTATGCCAGCAATTTCTCTCTTTTCTGGTTTTACTTTTAATCATGCTGAAGGAACAGGTTGCCAAAAATGGATGCCATGGAAAGCATTAGGGATTATATAGAACTGTTTTCACCCTGCAAGTAAAACTCTTCATGCTTCCTGCTGAGACGCCAGTTGCCATCAGGATTTCTTTACAGTTTTGGAAGGACGTATAACTGAGGAATGAAAAGCAGTGAGTGTCCTTCCCCACATGTCTGGTGAAAGACCAACCACCTCTGGTTGGTGAAGCTGCTCCATGGCCAGGATGTTCCCTCCTGAGGTTCTTCCTCCCTGAACATCTCAGCTCAGGGAAGAGCACAGCTGGACCCCACTGACCAGCTGACAGACCACTTTTTCTGTTTCCTTCCACAAAACACGGCAAAGTGTCCAGCCTCTACTTGCTGTGGTCCATAAGGAAATGTTAGCTGTTGATAGAGGACTCAAAACCTGAACTCTTGACTTCACTGCAACGTGAGAAAGAAACCTAAGAAAGCTGAATGTTTAACAGCTCTAATCCCTGAGGACAACCACAGTCATCCACAACCCAGCTAGCTGGAGCTGTACCTCGCAGTGTGCAGTCTCTGCTTTTTAGAGCTCTTGATACTCCCTGGTGGGAATGTGCAGAAGCTACTATCACTCCTTGTCCTTTTTTCTCTCAAACCAGAGTTTCTTTTTGTTCTCTTCCCTGCTGCCAAATACCTCTCTGCAGCTCTATCAGTGCTCTGCAAAATAGCCTGTGGGGAGCTCACTCTGTGAGGGGCAAGAAACCCAGTGGACTGTTCCTTCTTGCCTTTGCAGCCAGCTGGTGCAGGGGAGCACAGAGTGCTGCTGGGTCAGGGAATGGCAGGCAAATGATGGTGAGATGATAACTCTGAGGCTCCAATTTGCCAGAAAAATCTCCGTCAAAAATGGTTCTGCTTTCCAACCCACATAGGTGTGATCATCTCTCTTTAGCAGTTGTAAATACAGTTTTGCCGGTGGCTTTAATTGTGTGAAACAACAGGGAATAACCTCTCTGGATAGTCCCACCCTTTCTCTTTTAAGAAAGACCATTTGAAGAGCATTGGAAAGAACCAAAACCAAGCGGGACAATATCCCCCAAAGATCCCAAACTCTCTTCTCTCAGATCACTTGAAAACCAGTGAGTTAAGGAGGAGTTGTGGAGAGATCCACAGCATCTCTGATTCACCCAGAGCCTCCAAAGCCTCTCTGGCCTCATCTCCAGAAGAGATCAGGCTCCTTGCCATACTTACTGTTTTGTGAAAGTTCAGTTGGTATGTCCTGTCTCTGATGCAATGACACCCCGAGGCCATACTGTACCACCTGCTTATGAGCAAAACCAAGCACAAGCAGAATGGTTTGAGTCCCCCTTCTTGCCTCGTCTGCTGATTTTAAGTACAAATATTTGAGTTGTCTTCAGCCCAGGGAGCTGGAGGGGAGGGCAGCAACTGCCACAGGGGCAGGAGGGGAACACGCTCCTCTGAGCACACACCCTGGCATCTTGAGCTCTGTAAGTGGAGTGGGAACTGAATCAATGAACAAATAAGTCACAGATTGCCTCAAAACTCTACTGCTCAGCTATGCTTCAGGCAATCAGCAGAAATTGCTCGTAGGGCAAATGCAGTCGATCTCAGCCCAAAGCAGCCTCTGCCACAAGGTACTTACCCAAAGTGGCTCTGAAGAGGCGGCCTTGACCATGAAACAAAGGGGAGGGTACGTGACTGTACAAGTGTGACTTCAGTGCATCATGTGTTCAGCGGCTGATGCCCCGGTGTCAGTGGCGGGGGTTGGTGTCCGTCTGTGTGCGGGTGGGTGTTCACAGCCCGCCGAGCCCCGCGGAGCATTCCTGCCTGCCCTTGGTGCCCTCTAGTGTCGGAATACTCCAGTGAATAAGACAAAACTAAACCAGATGCCCTGGTCCAGAATTCATGGGACCAGAATACAGTCACTTTGTTAATTATGCTACGTAGTTACAACTTGATGGAGTTGACCCTGAGCATATCAGGTATTTACAGTCACACCACCAAATACCTTAGGACAGATTTCTGCAGGCTGAAGCTAACATCTCAAAGGCCTTAGCCTGCCAAATGCACCCAAACCTGTGGATGCACAGCACTTTAGCTGACCCAGCAATCCCTGCCTCAGGAATATCAGATCAAGCATCTGGCAAGCATCACACGACCACTCACACCTTGGTGCAGTTTGGCAAGGCACTAAAGTCTGTCAGAGTCTGTGCTACTGCCAAAAGGACAGCCCTGCCACCTCCCCAGCTTGCTGTGGGCTTTTACAGCCATCCTCAGGGCAGCACCAGCACTCAGCTGTGGGGCTGTGCTGATCTGACCAGGACAAACCTCAGCATCGCAACTGCATTTCCAGTGCTATTGGTCATTCTCACAGGGTCCCAGAGGCCACAGAGGGACCCTGCAGAGAGGAACTGGGTCGAGAGCAGAGCTGCCTGTGTCAGGCTCAGCCCCAGCGCCTGTGGGCTCAGGCTGCCCACTGCAGAGCAGCTTCCCAGCGCCATTGCAGTGCTTGCACCAGCCTCAGCAGGATCGCCATGAACCACTACAAACCACTACAGAGCACCACAGACACCACAAACCACCACAAACCAGCACAAACCACCACAAACCACTATAGACCACCACAAATGAGCACAAACCACCACAAACCACTACCAATCACCACAAACCACTACCAATCACCACAAACCACAGGGGCTTGGGGCAGGTTTGTGGATATCCACCCATCAGCCGACTGGTGTGGATGCTCTGTAGCCAGATGCTCCATTTCAGTCTTTCACCTTGACTGAATCAGCTCTTTAGTGGAAAATAATCTCTATTGGTGGGGTTTTTTGGTTAAACAACTCTTGTATCAGCCTTCCAAAGTCCGGGAGCTGGTGCTTGTGTCCTCAGCTGTCCCACTGTGTGATGCAAGAGGGGCTGCAGCATTATGGCATGGGCCAGTTGCATCAGGCAGGGGCGCGTGAGGCAGGCGGCCCCACGTGAAGGATGAGGTCACTCTCATCCCCTTGCAGAACAACTCCTGGCCAGATTTTTTTTCCCCTCCCTGTAGGGATTGCATCATTGAACTGGCTGAAGCACCGAGCTGTGAAAAATCAGAAGACTCTGAGAAAACAGTGAGGAAATTGACTGCTTAATTAAATTTCATGTAAAATCATTCCAGTCGTTCCAGCCCAACAGCCTAACTTCTGTAGGAGCTATTATGTCGTGATGAGGGGAACTTCTGGGACTTGTCAAAAGCATTTGCTCCAAGAGACTGCTTGAATTTTGATTAAAAGAGAGGGAAATGGAAAGAATGTTCCAAAACCACAGGTTTTAAAACGAATGCAGTTCAGGTACACATTTTGGTCCAACAGTGGTTTCTGAGAGCTAGTGCCCAAGCCAGCAAAATAAGCAGCACCAACTCTGTCTGCTCTGCACCTCTCATAGCCGCAGGAGGCAGCGGGGTTTGGCAATGAGCCTGGCAGACCAAGATGTGAGCTTTACCTGGCTTGGAGGCACAGTAAACTGAAATGAGAGTGCAAGGACTATAAACTACCTCTGGCACAAGACAGATTCCACAGAGCAACTGGGTAAACACTACGATGAAGTCAGTCTTTTGCACAACAATCCTGGATTACTTCCAGAATAACACCCCTGAGCCACCCCAAGGACTCAGGCGATGCTTCACCAAATGCCCTGTCAGACGTAAGTTCTGAGCGTTGAAAGAAGCCCCTGGGTGCTGTGCTCTGTGTTGCCCTGGAATTTGCCTCCCACACAACCTGCGTGTGCAGGAATGTATTCATATATGGTGTGTGATTCGTATATGGTGCGTGTGCCCCGGTGCTGATGCCGAGGGGACGGGGGCTCTCCAAACACATCCAGCTCTGCGGGAACGAGGGCCTCGCCGTGGGCTCCCGGCTGCCGTCCCCGCTGCCCGGCCGCTGGCGGCTGCCGTTCCCGCAGGGACACGCGTGCCGCGGGTTCGTGTTTCGGTACCGGGACGCTCCGTCGTTCCCCGGCGCTGACGCCGCGTGGCGCGCGCGCCCCGGCCCGGCCCGAGCCGCTGCTTTGCATAGCCCCGCCCCTCCGCCGCACCAGCCAATAGGAGGCGGCGGGGCGGGGCGGCGGGAGCTGCCCGCGGCCGGGGACGCGCCGCGCTGCGCTCCACGCGCGCTCCACGGAGTCCCGCCCGCGCCGCTCCGCACCCTGCGGCTCCGCGCCGTCCCGCACCGTCCCGCCGGCGCTGTCCCGCCCGCCACGCTCCGCACCGCGCCGCCGGCACCGGGACACAGGTGAGCCGTGGGGTCCGCGCGCCCGCCCGCTCGCGGCGGCGGTACCGACCCTCCCCG
This sequence comes from Colius striatus, assembly GCF_028858725.1. Lineage (NCBI taxonomy): Eukaryota > Metazoa > Chordata > Aves > Coliiformes > Coliidae > Colius > Colius striatus. The sequence continues at coordinate 6,881,090 of NC_084771.1, read as the reverse complement.
GTACCGCTGTCACCGCCAGCCGTGGCTGCTGCGGGAGTCGAGGGGGACTGGCGGAGGCTGCGCCGGGTCCCGCACTCGTGAGGGCAGCGGCAGCGATACACGTGGGCTGTAGCCGGCTCCAGCGGGCACGTCCGAGCGCCGGGGGGCACCGGGACGAGGGGTGTGGGGGGCGGGAGGGTGTGGAGACTGGGGGGTGCCCCGAGCAGGGGTGGTGCGGGGCCGGGAGTGCCGGGCAGAGTGATCCGGGGCGGCTGCGGGCCGGGAGCCCCTCGCCGAGACGTGCCCGGGCATATCCCCGCGCTCTGCCCGCCTTCCTGCGGGCGGGCAGCGGGGGGCGCCGGCGGGGCCGGGCGGCTGGCGGCAGCTCGCCCCGCGTGGGTCGGGGGGCGGCGGGCGAGCCGGGGCTTGCCGGGCCGCGCGGCGCGGCGGGTGGGCGGGTGCTGTCCGGCACCGCGAGGCGCGTCCCACGGACGGCACTGCCCCGTCCGCCCCCGTCCCGCCCCGGCACACACGCGTGGGCGGCACCGGCCACGCTCATCGCGGCCGGTGCCCTCTCCGAGTCCCGCAGCCCTGTCCCGTTCCGTCGCTTGGCTGCCCACCTCTCAGCCGAGCCGCAGGGGCCGCGGGTGCGTGGGTGCTGGCGGGAGGTTGCCACGTTCACGTTTCGCCTCCACGCGCCGGTGTGCGGAGGGTGATCGCCGCGGAGCAAGCGGGTAGGGCTCGCCCCTGAAGATGCTCAAGAGTTTGCACTTACGGAGAGGTGTCGGTACTGGTTACAAGTTTATTGTAACAGTTTTTGTTCAAATGACGTGGTGCTTTTCTTTGTGTCATTTGTGTGGCTGCATTTATGATGGTGTCAAGATCTGCAGGGGAAAAAAAAAGAACAAAACAACCCAGTCACTGCAGCTAGACAGTGGCAATTGCTAAGAAATAAATGTGGGACTAAAACCAGTTATGAAAACTTGTAGGAGCCTTGGAGTCTTGCTTGAGGCATGTAATAAAGCAGAGTGTGAATGCCCAAGTTGGACAGTGAGAACTTGACAAAAATCAGTAGTTATGGCCCCAGTCTGTAATTCTTTATCAAACCTCAGTGCAGTGAACAGAGGAAGAGCCCCATAGTCATAACCCTGGAGCCCCCAGAGGGATGTCCTGTCCCCCCCAGGCCATGGGCTTTACTTTCTGGAGCGCTTGTGTTGGGGCAGCGCTTTGTTTGGACAGGGGGAAACGTGGCAGTGGGATGTTGCAAAGCTGAATGGAAGCAGTAGCATTCCCAGGAGGGATGCTCTGTCCAGTGATGGGGGCTGGTAGTGCTTCAGGTGCCTCCCGCAGCAAGAGGCAGGGAGTGAGCATTGGAACCAGGGCTCTTGAAGCAGGGGAGAGGGAGGTGAGACCAGATTGGAGTCTGTCCTGCCTGTGCTTGGGATGCTCCCACTCAACATCAACCTGAAGTTCCCAGGCAGGAATTAAACCATCAGTGGACAGTCTTGTGAGCAGAATTCCCAAATATATTGTAAACCTGTTGATTTCCAAGCCATGTAGAAAGAATCAGATTCAGTCTTTCCCTGTTTTTCCTTCTCCGAGCACTCTTTCCTCTACTAGGTGTCCTACAGGGCTGGCAGAGTCACTCCCAGCATGGTCTGTAGTGTAGGGAGGCCCAGGGAGATGCTGCCTGGACTAAATGAGCGTAGGCTCATGAAGTGGAGAGGAGGAAAGGCTGAGCAAGAGTCTGGGACCAGACACTGCCAAACTCCAGGCACATGGTAATATTTTCCAGCCAACGTTTCATTTTTCCCCTCCTCCATTTCACTTGCAGTGCTTATTTAGGATTTCAGCTCTCTAGTCTGATATTCCAGTGCCTCTGAGTATCTTCCCTGAGGAGCAGTTACTGCCTGGCTGCACCCATCTGTTATGCAGTAGAGCAGAGGTCCCGTGGCAACATCCCGTGGCGATGCAAGAGAGCAACTGCTGGTGTGGAGGCACCTGGACTGGGACTGGGCACTCCCTGTCCCAAGGCTACAGAGGCCCATGGCTGAGGGGACAGGGTCCATGCATTGGGCAGGGGCCGGCCTGGCCCTGCTGCTGCTGCCCCCTGGTACTGGCCGGGCTGTGGTCAGATGGGGAGAACCAGAAGCACTGATGCTTTCACTGATGATTTACTATACCCTTTCACTTACTGATTTCCTCCCTCTCTTTTCCTACCAGAATCTATTAGCTGGACACAGAATAAATAGGTTATTTGGTTTCCCATATAGGCTTAATTATGTTGCAAGTTACATTTTCATGGGAAGAAGAAAACGCCAGAGCTCCAGAACTGTCAAGGTGAATGAGCTGCTTCCCTGAAATGCTTTTTATTTCATGCAGGGAAACTCATCCACCAACTTGTGTTTTTGCTGTCTTAAGTAATTAGGCAGTGGGGAGCATGCTCTACTTGCCTTGCTCAGACAAGATGTCTCTTTAAGACAATAAAGGAGTCCTTTAACAAGTTATGTGGTTTTAAGTTAGAAGATTTCATGCCTCTGAAACGATGGCAGTATGTTCTGCTTCCCTCCAACCTATAAGCTCATTGATACTATGTCATGTTTATGTTCCCCTTTGGCAAGTCAAATGTGTTGCTCTGGCAGCCATCCTGAGATCCTGTGTACTTTCCAAAGAGGTGGGAGGGTTTTGTTGTTTGTTTTTTGTTTTTAACTTTTGGTTAATTAGGACCAGTTGATTTAGTCACTTCTTAGACTATCAGAAGTTGCTGCTTTACCAGGGCAGTGCCGTGTGGTTTGGATGCGTGCTTCACATACAAATTAAACGTCTTGGTCCTGGGGTTGTTAAAATAAGAAGTACAACAAAGCTGTGGAGCTTTGAATTTTGTGCTAGTTATTCAACAAAGCGTTCACTTTGTGCCTCATTGTGTTGTGACTGAGAAGCAGCAGGCCTGCTCTGGGCTGTGCCGTGCGCCTGCTGCCGCCCTGCAGCTGAACCATCCTGCTGGCCTGGGCTCACCTTGGCGTGGGGCTCCTTTTGCCTGTGTAACTTCCTGGGAAGCTGGTTGAAGCTGTGCCTCTTCTGGGCAAGTGGGCAGCAGAGACGGATCCCTAGCTGCAGCTCCTCCTGAGGTGCAAAGTCCACAGAGGGATAAGAGAAAGCGGTCACTTGTGTTTCACCACAGACTGCTGGTTTGGGTCTCGTATTATGCTTGGTTTGGGTTTTTTTTACCAGTACTTCTTTCTTGTGTTACAACACACTTCAGAGAGCAGGTGAAAACTCTGTCTTGGCTCCTTTTCTGTTGCCCACAGCTCTTTCACACATCTTGTGTTCGTGTTACAAGTGAAAGCCTAAACCGACCTGCACTTGGGGCCAGAGCATCAGCAGTGCTGAGCACCCGCGCTGGGCAGGGCTGAGGGGCACTGCACTTACCCAGAGGATGGCTCAGGCTGTTGGTGTGCCAGCCCTCTGCAGCAGCTGTGTGTCACCTATTTGGGGCCCATTTCCCCACTTTATTTTCCCAACTGTATTCAGTTTGCAGCTGAACCCTGATGCTGAGCCCTGTGCTTCTCCCAGGGCGCTGGCACCCAGCTCTCTCTTTGCCACCTTCTGAGATGGTGACAAATCTCCTTTATTCGGTGGTGTCAGTAACCTTTACACTATTTATAGGCTGTGATCATGCCCCTCCCGAGATGCTCGTAAGACAAATTTAGCTCCCTTAGCTCTTCATCACCAGTCCCCACTGGCTTATGCTGCCCTTCCTTCTAACAGCCCACGAGACCCAGCCGTGTGTGGCGAGGGGTGACTCACTTTCTATGCTCGTCTGGGGCAGACTTCATCTCGAATGCATCTCAGTTGTTCAGAGCTGGGGAGCCTGTCCAAGTGTCCTCTTCCGAAAGGCAGCCGGCGAGGGAGTGGTGAGGGATTAGGCAGAGGAGCGGGGAAGCTGCCAGCAGAGGAATGCGGCTGCGGGACCTTGTGTCGGGTGCCTGGGAGCAAGGTGGGTGGGAGGAGTAGGGGAATGGGAAGGGGGCTGTGCAGGGGGGCCCGGGGGCTCTGCAGTGCACTGCTGTGGCCACAGCTTGGCAGGGGACAGGCATCCCAGCCAAGCCTGTTGTCCCGAGGCTGCGGGGCAGAATGGCTCTGGTGGCAATGCCAGGATTTCCCTGTCTGTTCAGGGTTGTGTCTTCAAAAGAGCACTTTCAAGTGTTCCCTGTTCCCAGTGGGTGTTTAAAAATTAATGCAGCTTGTTCCCAAGGCTGCTTGAACACCTTTTCTCTTCTGATTTGCTGCACAAGGTTATGGGAAACTCAAAGATTGGTTTGAGGCGTGGGGTTTTTATTCCATTTCCATCATGGTAAGATTAGAATGTGCAGAAATGAACAGATAGTCCCAAAACTCCAAATAGATCCCTCAGTTTTGTAGCTTCAGTCTGAGTTGTTTGTTCTCAGCCAGATGCCAGGTCCACGCTCCCCATGAGCATCCCTCACTGCCCGTGGTACAGACCGTGGCTCTGCCGAGGCTGGGGCGGTTCTGGCAGTAACATAACCTCGGGAAGGCTCCCATGGTGTTCTTGCGGGAGGTGGGTGCTTGTTCTCTGAGATGGCTGTAAGTGAGTCCTCACTGAACTGGAACATGTGCAGAGCAGGAATATGGCCAGCCTGTGTGGCTGTGGGTACGTCCCATCCTGCCACAGACACGACCACTCTGGCCATTGCTGAGCTGCCGGGCATGGAGCCTGGGGCATGGCTGGGGCTGAGCTCTCTGCTGATACTTTGGACACCCAGGGCTGCCCAAGTCCACTGACCCCCATGAGCTGGTGACCTGCACAATTGGTGCATCTCCCCTAACACTGGAAATGAAATCTCATTTGCTCTGTGGTGAGGGCTGTGACACGACAGCAAAACCAGGCGGCTCATCCCCAGCCTTGCTGCAAACTGCTCCTGGGCTGAGGAGCAGCCTATGTGCAGAGGGAGCAGGCAGCCTCCTCCTGCCACTGCTGTCCCTGCTGTCCTGGCCAGAGTGGTGCACAGAGAAGGGCATGCTGCTTGTCTTAGAAGTGTTGGGGCTGGCTGTGACCTCTCTGCCTTCTCTCCTCCTCAGGCTCCCTGCCCCTCTCCAGCCCCATGGCCTGCAAAGAGAGCGAGTACCAGGATGAGCATGAGAAATGCATCCCCTGCAGAAACTGCATGCCCGGGCAGGAGCTTTCCAAGGTAAATGGGCAGCTGCAGAAGGACTGGGAATCATTTAGCACTGAGGCTTTCACGCTGCTGGGTGAATCCTCTGTCAGCCTCCTTCAGAAGGATAACCTTAGGTCCTGGCATGTTGGGAAGAGCTCGGACTGGGTGGGAAGGGACAGTGAATGGTTCCACTCACCCGGGATATGAGGGTGTGATGGTGGAAGGAGGAGATGGGCAGGGATTTTGGGTTGCTGCTTGGGTTACCTCCTTTCCTTTTTGCCAATGGAAATGTAAATTTCCTCCCGGGCAGTAACTGCAGGTGGAGCTGTGCTGCCCGGCCAGGGTGGACCTTGGAGCTGCTGGAGCTCTGCTCCCCAAACCCACCGGTGAGCCCTGGTTGGGCACTAAACAGCCTCCCCAGGTGTCTGTCAGAGCTGCTTCTGGTGGCATCTACTCTCAGGGAGACCCTTCACATGAGAGATAACCCCTGTGCCCGTTGCCCCCCGAGAAGGGACACGGCTCCCCATGGTGCTGCGGCCTGCAGCGGCTCCTGGCTGCAGCCACACACCCGACCTTGTGTCTTGCAGGATTGTGGTGATGGCAGCGGGGGGGATGCACAGTGTGTTCCCTGCCCTCCCAGGAAGTTTAAGGACAGCTGGGGGCACCATGGCTGCAAGCCCTGCCTCTCCTGCTCCCTCATCAACCGCCTCCAGAAGTCCAACTGCACGGCGACAGCCAACGCGGTGTGTGGGGAGTGTCTGCCGGGGTGAGTCCTGCGGCCGTGGCCTGTGGGGTGTGGGCAAACTGGACTCTGCCTGAGAGTCCCATAACAGGAGCCCTACTGACACTGGGCTGCCTCTCCAGCGATGCTGCTAATGACATGCCATCAGACACAATGGTGGCCTCGTAGCCCCAATGAAGGGAATCTGAAGGCTCCCCTGAATGAGCAACAGAAGAAATCTCGTTCTAGGCCTGGGTTGATGCTGTCTGGTGGCAGAGCCCTGGAAGATGAATGGCTGTAAACCACTGCAGTTGGTGGCCCCCAGAGGAGGACAGTCTGTGCTTGGGTGGTGGGTTTCAGGAGTTGCTGAAATGAGGACTGCTGGATAACAACCAGCCTGCAAAATGCCTGAGGGATGCAGACCACACGCTGGCAGGCAGCGGGGCTTGGGGCAAAGAGTCGGGGCTCTGGTTTGGATGCTGTTGTAGGCAGTGGTGTTTCTGTGCCTTTGTGGAGCTGTTGATCGCTGTTGGCCACTTGGTCAGACACAAGGCTGGGGGGAGGCTGTTTGAGTGATGTCGCTCCTTAGCAAAAGTGGCAACAGACATGGGAAAGCAGCTGCCAGCCCAACTTCATCCAGCGATGCAGAGATGTGCTGCCCCAGGGCATCCCAAGCTGCTGGGACAGGGCCACGGGGGCTGGCCCCTCTCTCCAGAGCCAGGCTGGTGGGGCCTGGGCACGGGGCTCTGCGCTCCTGAGACCCTCTGCTCTCTCGGCAGGTTTTACCGCAAGGCACGGATCAGCGGGCAGCTGGACTGGGAGTGCATCCCCTGCACCAAGCAGACCCCCGCCTCTGAGCCTCAGTGTACGTGTGGCCAGGGAGAGCTGCCCTGGGGGAGGATGGGTGGCCTGGGCACGGGGCAGCGGGGGCACAGCACGTGCATGTGGCCGTGACGGTGTTGAAGGCACGCTCTCGGATGTGCATCATCCCTTCACTGATCCCACTGGAATGCCACTCTGCTGGCCACAGCACAAGCTGCTGTCCCACAGACCCGGTGGAGGAGGCACGGCTGAGGAGGGGTGGCAGGGAGGGCTGGCCCAAGCCTCGAGTATAGGCTCCAATGTTTTGTGGCTGGTGCGTTTGTAGGTCGGTCCAGAACAAACCTGGTGAAGGTCGCCATCCCCACCGTACCGCCACAGGACACGGCCCTTCTTGCACTGACCAGCAGTGCCCTTGTCATCATTGTGCTGGTGCTTCTGGCCCTCTCCATCATCTACTGCAAGCGGTTTTGGAAGAGCCAGTGCCAGCGGGGTGAGTCAGTGCCTGTGGCACTTCTCCTGTTTCTCTCTTTGCTGTTCACACGTGCCCATGGCCCCGACTTGCTGCCTAGAGCATTGCCTCTACTGCTGCTGCTCTTGGAGCAGCCACCCAAACGTTCCTCTGCTCACACAGAAAAAGCCTTCCTCCTGCTTGTGACAGCCACAGGAGCTCTCCTGTGCTTTGCCTGCTCAGACACTGAGAAGCTGCCCTTCCCCTTAGCTCCATCTGTAGGAGGTGAATGCCGTTTCAGACAGAACTGGCCATCCTGCCTTCCTGGGGTTTCTCTGAGAGGGCTGAGGTTGAGTGTGGCTCTTTGCAGGGCAGGACCAGAGGGCTGGTGAGGGAAGAAGGTGTTAGGTTTGGTGGCTGGGCTTGGGGCATGTTGGCATCCAGCAGCGTGCCAGGGAGCCGCTGGCTCCCAGTGCCTTGCTGGCAAGTGTCCTGCATGGCTGAGGGTGTGCTGGGGAAGCGAGCCAAGCCCTCGCTCAGACGGCTTCTCCTCTATCCTCCAAGTCTTCCTGAGGACTCGCAACTTCTCGGGCCAGCAAGGGATGTTCCCGACCACAGCAGCACCTGGCAGATTCCTGTGTGAGGAGCAGATGTCTGGTCCCTGCTGCCTGGGTGTGAAGAACCTGAGCCCCTGCTACCAGCAGGCAGAAGGTACCCGCTCCTGCCGCCTTCCTCTTTCTCTGTGGGGAGGGAGGGTGGTGCTGGGCTTTGGCTTGCAAGGTCCTGGGACCTGCTGAGGTGTCCTTAGCCAGGAGGGACAGTGTTAAAGTTCCACCAGTGTGAAATTTAGGACCCCTCTTCAGCAAACTCTTGTAGACCTTGGTACCAGAAATGCTCACACAGAGCCTCTGCAGCTTCTGATACCTCCCACCTGCTCTTGTTCTCCCTGTGACCTGGGGAGGGATAAACCTCACTCAAAACTTTGCAGAAAGGCACAAAAGTGTCTTTACTCAGTGGTGGTGCAGGGGACGGGGTCTGTCACTGGCAGGGTGCTCCCAGCTCTGCCTGCAGTGTGGGCCAGTGTGTTTAATGGCAGGGCTGGCAGACCCTGCAAGGGGCCAGGGCAGATCCAGGGTGGTGCTGAGCCCTCCTGTTCTGTGGTTGCAGGCCCCGTGGAAGCGGTGCAGTTCATTTCAGATGGGGAAGCCGTGGGGCTCCAGCTCCCCTCTCTCCAGACAGAGGTGGACTTGCCACCAGCCGTGGCAGTTGGTGCTGCCTCCAAAGCCCCGCTGGGCAGAAGCCTCCTGGAAAACCAACCCCTCATCCGGGCCTCGGGCCACAGCGACCGCCTGGGGGGCGTCCTGCAGGGCCAGCCGGGCACGGCGGAGGCCGTGGCCCCCGTCTCCTCCTGTGCCTCCGAGATGCAGCACAAGTGGCCCCACGCCCCGGTGGAGTGCACCGAGCTGGACCTCCAGAAGTTCTCCAGCCAGGCTGAGTTTGTGGGCGGCGAGCGGACGGAGGACGTGGCGAGCCGGGGGGTGCAGAGGATGCCAGCGGAGAGCGGTGGCACGGGCCGGGCTGGGGTCTGGCGCCCGCCCACCGCCTGCCCCAGCCCCATGACCGAGAGCGGGGAGCAGCCTGTGAGTTCCTCAGGGCTCGGGCACGGCGGGCTGGGCTTGCCAGGGGTGAGGGATATAGACCAAGGTTCATTCGCATCTGGGACTAACTGGTAACTGCCAGCACTGATTTGCCAGATGTTTGGTGATGTGTCACTTGACAGGCCATCAGCCGTGGTGATGGCAGCTGCTGGGGAGGCCTCAAACACCCAAGAGACCTGAGTCAATGTCATGACTGTATGAGCATATCTTTAACCAATATGCTTTTGGGTAGCTCTTGTCCTGCCGCTGTCTGCAAAGCTGTCCCGGCAGTGGGGGACTGGTTCCTCCTCCCTCTCTGATGAGCCCATAACCAGCCTGGTGACTAACATCACTGACGCTCTGAAAATGTCTGGCAGAGAAACCCCTTTAACAGCTTGGCTCCAGGTGCCTGTTTATGGAAGGATTTTGCTGAGAGGCCCTGGAGCCTCCCGAGGAGGTCGTTGGCTCTGGGGGATGTAACCCTGGAAGAAGCACCTTTGGGAGGAGTGACAGGCATTGCTGTTCTCACCAGACTGCCACCAACCTTGGTATCTTTGTCTTTCCAGGCAGGTGATTCCCAGAGCCTCATAGCTCAGATCAGCAGCACAGCTAAGGGTAGGTGTCTGTCCAGCCTCATCTTTATTCTACAAGTATTGGGGTAGCAGAGAGTGGCGGGTTTTTGAGGCAGAGCTCCTCCAGAAGCTCTGTGGAGGTGCTGGTTATCACAGGGACTTGCCTAGCTTTCGTGGTCTTTGGTGCTAGTTCACAGGGAAGGTTTTCTGTTACGCTGCCTTGAACTGTCTGAGGGTAGATAATGGAAGGTCCTTCAGCTGTCACCAGTTACCAGCCTCTCTGGGACTGGGCCAGCTCAATGGTGCTGAGCTCTGAAAGTGTTAGAGGAGATACATGCCCTGGCAGGGTGATGTTTCACCTGCTCAGCAGGGACGGGGGCTGCAGTTCCACTGCCCTGTTTACCCTGTCCCAGCCATCCAGGCTGTTTCCTAACTCTGCTTTGCTGTGTTGCTGCCCCAGGTCTCCCGGTAGCAGAGCTGCCCCATTCCTTGGTGCAGTCACTTGCCTTCCTGCTGGACCCTTCCTTGAATGATGTGAAGAACTTCAGCCACGTGGCACTGGAGCTGGGAGTCATGCCCCAGTTCCTGGGACGGATATCTGGATTTGAGCAGCTCATCGCTCACTTGGCCTGCTCGGGAGCCGCCGTCACCGTCCCGCTCCTGGCCCGAGCCCTGCAGCGGCTCCAGCGCTTCGATGCTCTGCTCCTGCTCTGTGACCACTTCATGCTCAGCCAGGCGCGGGGCCACCAGCGCTAGATGGGATGGAGGAAGCTGCAGGCACCGTGTGTACTGGTATGGGAGAGGAGCTGGTAGCCCTGTGGTCACATAATCTCTCTGATGTGCACGTGGAGAGGCTCTGGGGATGGTCTTTGCATCACAGAACAGAAGGACATGAGGGGGAGCACCCCTCCTTGGGGCAGTGCCGGGGCCGCAGCCGTGGCCTCATGCTGGAGGGTTCTCTCAGGCTCCTCTGAGGCTGTTTTTCTCTGGTGTGGGGACACCCTTGCCTGGCTGCAGAGGGCTGACAGCCATTGTGCTGCCCGTGCCGTGGTGCTCTTGGCCTTGCTTGACCAGGGGGCTTGGACTCTGTGGGCAGCCACCTCCCTCTATCCATTGCCTCCCTCCCATTCCAGCTTTCCCATCCTTCCTCTGGCCTGTGCTCTGCTTTCCTGGGTGCTGGTTGCCCCTTTCCCGGTTTACTTTTATCCAGAGACGGTCCTTGGCACAGGGCCTGGCCGTGGCTGCTGTGCCAGGCTCCAGCCTCGTCTCCCTGTGCTGCCCTGGTGCCTTCCCCTTTGTGTCCTTTTTGTGAAGCGGTGCAGTTTTCATTCAGGAGTCTCAGACTGATCCCCGGGACATGCTGCCCTCCGTCCGTGTGACAGTGCAGTGCCGTGGCTGCTGGCCTGGCAGGGCGCTGGCCCCCTGCCCAGGCTCCTGCCGCGCTGCCTCTGAGCCCAGGGCTCTGCCTGCCACCCTGCCCTGCGCTGCCTGCCACCCTGCCCTGCTCTGCCTGCCACCCTGCCCTGCGCTGCCTGCCACCCTGCCCTGCTCTGCCTGCCACCCTGCCCTGCTCTGCCTGCCACCCTGCCCTGCGCTGCCTGCCACCCTGCCGTGTGCTGCCTGCCACCCTGCCGTGTGCTGCCTGCCACCCTGCCCTGCTCTGCCTGCCACCCTGCCCTGCTCTGCCTGCCACCCTGCCGTGTGCTGCCTGCCACCCTGCCGTGTGCTGCCTGCCACCCTGCCCTGCGCTGCCTGCCACCCTGCCCTGTGCTGCCTGCCACCCTGCCGTGTGCTGCCTGCCACCCAGCCCTGCGCTGCCTGCCACCCAGCCCTGCGCTGCCTGCCACCCAGCCCTGCGCTGCCTGCCACCCTGCCGTGTGCTGCCTGCCACCCTGCCGTGTGCTGCCTGCCACCCTGCCGTGCCGCAGCCCAGGGTGGCAGACGCAGCCTCCGGCCGTGCCCTGGACAGCAGCCAGCACCGGGTGGCAGCAGGAGGCTGAAGCTGTGACCGTGGCTGTGGCACAGCGGTGCCATCCCGGTGCCAGTCTCGGCAGAGCTGGCTTGTTTTAAAATCTTTTCGTTTCCTGCCTTAAAATGGCCTGATTTTCCCATCACGGGAGCAGCAGCGGGGGCGGGGAGCACCCTTGTAATTCCTTCCCGGAGGATTTGTCGGAGCTTGCACCGGTCCCGCCCGCGCCAGGCACCTCCGTCGGGCTGCCGAGCCCCGGGGCTGGTGGCTGCAGGCGTCGGGGCCGCTCTGTCGGCGCTGCCGCGGGATTCTGCCGGCGCCCGAGCCGCGTCCCGCCGCGCTGAGGCATGTGCGGGGGCGGGCGGGCGCGGGGCCGCCCCGGGATGCCGTTCCCTCGTTCCCGCTGAGGTCACGGCCGCGGCAGCCGGCGCGGGGCGAGGCGGGCGCCGGCGCCCCCCGGCTCACGGAGCCCCGCGGCTCACGGAGCCCCGCGGCTCGGTGCCCGGCAGCCGACGTGCCGCCAGCCCCCGGCTCGCCGCGGGACCCCCGGGCGCAGCACCAGGGCCGGGCGGGCGCCGCTCGCTTCGGGGCCGGGCCCGTGGCCACGCCGGCGGCGCGGGGGTCGCCAGCAAGCGGCAGTGTTACCCCGCGGCCACCCGCCCGGCCGAGCTCGCCAGCTTCGCCTTTTATCAGACCACACTACTCGGAAAAAGCCGGCGACCTTCTGGGAAGGGAGCCCTTTCCTCGGATCTGCCCTAACGCGGGTATTAATAGCTGCTGTTCTTTTTTCTTCTTCCCGTTAAATGCTGTTAAGGCTCGAAGGCGCTCAGGATGTGGTTAGATAAGGGGAGCATGGGCAGTTTCAGCTGGATGTGACACTTTCTCTGCCCCACTGTTTGTTTCTTCCACAGTCAAGGTCATTTTGTTGCTCTTTGCTCCGCAAGACCCAGAAGTGTTAGACCTTGTGCCCGTTTTAGGTCGGGTTGGTCGGGCTCTCGTTGCATGCTTGCTGTGTTACGGAGCAGCCAGGAAAAGTAGTGCCGAAGCAAACGCAGCCTGGGGTCAGGGTTTGCTGGGTTGAGGCAGGGAGAGCACGTTGGGATTAATCACCTAACAAAATCGAATAAATATTTAATCCCTCTGTGGACACACTTAGTCACTTCCAGTGAGAGTTTGGATAAATTCACCTACAGTGTCTGAGTAAGAGCATTCGTGGGGTTTGACTCACCCACTCTGGCTTTGAAGCTGGAGCCAGTCTGGGCGGCTCGTCCCGGTGTCACCAGCGCCAGCTGTGGAGGGTCCCGGGGGGGGGCTCCCGTGGGCTGCTCAGAGCAGCAGGATGACAGAGCTGCCCTCCTGCCCCACGGCAGCAAGGGATGGGCAGGAATGGCTGCGAAATGGAAAGCAGTGTTTAACACCACCCTGTCACCTGCCTGTGCTACAGGTGCTGAGCAGCTCTGCAGGGTGCTGGTGGGTGGGCTCTGCACCCATCCCAGGGATTTGGTTTTAAAAGTTCTTTTTCTTCTGTTCTTTAAAAAAACCAGCCCCATTCCCTTCAGAGTTTTTCAGGTATACTCTTATTTTCCAGCTGTTTGATGTCTGAGCAATATTATTCACAAAGTGGAACCTCTGCCTGGAGCCAAGGAAGCAGGATGTGGGTGGATTTGTGCTGTGCCATACACAACATGTAGGGGGGGTTTGTGCCATGCTGTGTACAAGGTGTAGGGTGGGAGTGTGCTGTGCTGCAGCTCCTGCCCTGCCAGGTGCTGCCCCTCAGGCCCCAGGCATGCTGCCTGTGGCACTGGGCTGGCAGGAGATGGCAGTGCCAGGCAGGGATGGGTTAAGGTGTGTTTTAGTGGTTCTGGGTCCCACCCAGGTCCTTGTGCATGATCTTGGTGCACTTCACCATGGTTGATGCTCCAGGGAGGGTTGGCCCTGCACAAGAGTGTTGCAGGACAGGGCTTTTCAGCAGTGGAGACCCCCAGCCCGTCTCAAGGGCTGCTCCCCACTCTCAGGGGTGTGCATGATGAGCCCCCTCCTTCCAGCTGCACTGACAAACCAGCTGTGTTTACACTGGCCAAGATTTCTACAGGTGGCCTTTATCCCTCTCTGATGGGATCCCTGTGGCCAGATAGCCACAAGCCCAGGGGAAGCCCTCAGGAGACGGGGAAACACCAAAACCAGGGTAGAACGCTGCGTTTTGGCCATCTGAAGCAGCAGCGGTCCCTGGGCACTGGATTTCTTTGGCTGGGAACCAATGGACTTGACTTCTGCTGCTTTTTAATAGTGTTTCCAGCACACTACAGGGAATGTCAGGGAAGGAAATTCCCATAGTGCTGGATGTTGCATTGCAGCGTGGGGAAGCAGCTCGTGCCAGGCTGGCATGGCTCGGAGCTGAAAGCAAGCAAATAATTCAGCATCTCTGCAAACCTTAGCTGGGGCTGAACAATGGAAGCACTCTTGTGCAGCGGGGTTGTTTCCTTTACAAGGGATTGCTTTTGACACCTCTCTTGCCTGGAAGTCTGATTTGCAGAGGAATTTGTGTGATAAGTTTAAATCCAGCCCTGTTCTGGAAAGCTCTTAGGCATAGACTTAAAATAGGCACATACTTAAATCCTATTAAAGTGTTAATTAAAACAAACAGTCAGCAGCACATCCTTGGGTGCTTTTCTTGAACAGGGTGCTTGTAAGAACTGTACCTTCAATGTGCTCTTACTGGAGCAGGCAATACTGCAGAAAACTCAGTTTCAGTGCTCTGGACATACTTCTTGGACAAGTCTGCAGGCATTAGGGGAAATGCCCTGTGTGGTTTGGGTTACTTAATAATGCAGACTGGTGCTTTTTAGGAAAAACCCCAATGAATACATTTCTGTAGCCATGGTTTACCCAGGGGAGAACATGGCATTTTTTATGGTGGGTGTTGTTGTTCTTTAAGGTTACAAATAGGTTATTTATATTTTTGTAAATTCTGTGTCATTACTGTTGTAATTCTGAAGTAGAGTTGGTCCTGTTGTTTTTTGGGGTGATGTCTGTATTCAAATAAAGCAGCAGCTGAAGCTCCTGCCCTTTGTGTTGAACAAGAGGTGTGTGTGTGCCCCACATTCCTCTCAGACCTGGTACTCTCAGTGCTGTGTGTTTGTAGTTCAATAAATCTCAGAGCTGAAGGTGCTTGGTGAGTTTGGATTCCTCTCCCCCCTGCCTGTGGGGCTGTGGGAGGGTGCATCTGGCGGGACAGTCACTGCTCCTCAGCTCCTGCAGCAGAGTCCCTCAGCCTTGTAACTGGTGTGGGAACAGGGCAGGAGCGGCTGAGCTGGGTACCCCTGGCCCCTTCCCCCGAGGTGCCAGCCCTGACAGAGGCATCAGCTGTTATTTGCTGTGCAGGTTTAATCTTCCAGCCTGACTTGGGGACAGAGAGGGGCAGAGGCACCATCAGTGATGCCCAAGGAGTTCCATCCCTGAAGGTTCACCGAGGAACAGTGAGGAACTCATAATTACAGTGCTCGTTAAGTCTGTTCTTGCCCTTACACTGGGTCTGGTCCTTAAAATAATCATTAGAAGGGAGGATACAACGGTTTTCTTTTTTAATTAAAGCTGGTACGTGTGTCCAGGCTCTTGCAGGCTCTATAGGTGCTCGTGCTGCTGTAGCTCGTTCCCAGTGTGCCAACACCCCTCGCGATGCTGCGGTCCGGTGGGTCCCGCTGCGCCTCTGCCCTAACGGTGTGGGTGAAGAAGCTGTGAACTCAGAGCCCAGAAGAACCATTCATCACTGAATGCAAACCCATAGTGTCAGTAGAGGTATTCAGCGTGTGTGGTTTCCAAAGATGCTTTTTCTGTGGAGCTCCCTGGGCACTGAGCCTCTGTTTTCACAGACACTGAATAATCACACCCAGTTAGCAGTAAGGTAAACCTGCTGCTGCCCTGAGAACAATCCAGCCCTCCTGGAGTCTGCAGAGTCGGGGATCCCAGTATCTCTGCTGCACAGAGCCCTGTGAAAGCTTCCTGTCCCATCCCACGTGAGGAGGTCTCAGTCCACACCAGGCTGCTGCAGGAAAGCCACATTCAGAGGAGGGCAGCTTCTTGCAAGCTGCTGGAGTGGGAGTTTGCAGAATGCCTTGTCTTACCTTTGAGTGATTCCTGGTTTTGGGGCTGTAACCATCCAAGATTCTGTGTTCTCAGGTGTGTGAGGGCTGGATGCACTGCAGTAGGTAAGGTGTGGGTGGGTTTGGCCTTACCTCAAGGGTCTGCTCTTCTGGAGAAGTCCCTGGGGTGACCACTCCCATGCAAAGCAGACCCATACACCCAAAGCAGGAGCTCCCTGTGAACTAGAAGTTCACACCCTGATCTGCTTCTTGCCTCAGAGCATTTGTGTTGTCTGGTCTCGCCACATTTTTGGCTGATGCACAAGGAGCAATGATAAACCATGTTCCCCTCAAAGTACTTGGGATTCCTGTTCTCAGCACTGTGATAAGAGGAGGTATCTGTGGAGCAGCATTGGCAGGAGGAACGTGAGTACTCCATACAGGCAGAGAAGAGTGGGCTTGAAAACCAGCTCCTATGTGGCCAGAACAAGGCTGACTCCTACCCCTCCAGTTGCTGGGGCCTCATCAGCCACAGTTTGCAGAGAGGCTGGCAGCATCTCAAGGAGCTGGGGTACACACAGCCTCACCTCAGCTGCCTCTGGGGGGAACATCTCCATCTGGGATGCAAAGCTGTGCAAGGCATGCAAAACACACAGGCTGACTGCGTGAGAAGCCGGTGCTTCCAGTGGAGGATGCCACTGAATGCCCCTTGGCCCACGCGAGGCACGTGCACTGGGCATTCTCCTGAGCTGGAATGTGGATGTGTGTCCTGCCTTTGATAGCAGCCACAGCTTGAAGCCAGTGATCCTGCTAAGCCATGTATTCCTGATCCATGGGGTTTTGCTTTGTAGAATTTGGCTGAAACGTGTGGGGTGTTGAGATGTGTCACTTGCATCCCCTGACAAAGTAACTGCAGAGGGAGAGACCAGCGACTCCATGTCCTGGTGTGGACCAGTAAACCCTGAGTAGACTTTATCTAAGGCCTACTGAGGTGCAAGTGAAGTGGAGTCTTTGCATCCATCTCAGAGGGCTGTATGAGGGCTCATCCCTCTGCCCAGTGAGCACTGAGTGGCAAAGCAGAGCTGCTGGAGAGGTCTGGCTGAGCTGAAGGAGACATTCCCACTATCAAAATGCTACAGCAAGAGCCAGGCTAATTAATGACCCCCATGTTAACAGAGACTACATAGTCTGTGAACAGTTAAGTTGGACAGCCTATCTAAGTTTTCCCTTGTGTGCAGATTCTGGAGGCACAGAGCAAGGGCTTTTACAGGTAAGACCTTTTTCCTGAAACCCCGTGTTTGCCTGTCCACCTTTGGTCTGAGATGATCTGCATTAAAGACAAGGTTGTGTTAAAATACAGACCAAAAAGCTGTGCTTTATGGAGAGGAGAGGGCAGGAAAAGGCACTGTATGGTCAGAGGAAGGCTGCTCTTTTCTCTGTAGGAGAGGGTCAGAAGAGGGAAGCGTGTGGTCCTCAGGAGTTTGACTGAACTGCAAAGCTGGATGGAGTGAGCAGTCGGCAGAGTGATGGAGAACTCTCAGTCATGGCAGATGCAGCTTTCCTGCTTTTGCACTTCATTTCCCTGCCTACCCTATAGAAAGCAATGGTGTTTGAACAGACAGGAGGATCTGGAGAAGAGGCACCAGAGCTAAAGGAGGCAGCCAGCCCTCGAGTGGGCAGCGGAGGAGCAGCACAGCTCACTCAGCAGAGGCTGAACGAGGCACACGCAGATGCCCGACTGCATCTGACCGTGAGACAGCTGGAAGAGTCCTCCTCAGACGTTCAGAGTGCCTTTCAGGTGGGTGTAAAACTCTCCACATTTTTGTGTCACTAGAAGGTGTGTTAAGCCAAGTTGTGGCAGAATTTGGGTAGGCAGATGGGCACCAAACCTCACCTGAGCTTGAGGCTCCCCAGTAAGGAAACCACATTCCTGTAACCCCCTGTGACGGGCTGTCCTGGCCCCAGGGGTGGGACAGCCAATGAGGAGAGGAACATGATGCTGGCTCTCCCATGCTGGTCTCTGCTGCTGGTCCCTGCACTCAGCCCCATGCCTCAGCGCTCCAGGTTCTTCCCATCCACACAGAACCCTGTGGTGGGAGCAGAATCAGGGCTGTGCTTGTGCATCCCCCCATCCCCAGGCCCAATGGGGAGGGCTTTAGTCAAGGGCTGCAAGTGGGGGCAGGCCCTCACTCTCAGCTTCCCCCTGCATGTCCATCATGAGCAGAAGGATAGTGAGGAGAAAGAGATGAACTCAAGGAAAAAGATGGTAATTAACTCATGTTAGGAGGGTCAGGTGATGCTCAGCTCCCTGTGCTCTGCTGCTGCTCCTCACATGGGAATTACTCGTCCCTGTAGGCATCAGTTGCACTTAGTGCTGTAACAAACTTCCTCTCCCATGGGCTCTTCTCGCCTGGCCCTGCATCTCTATGCCCTCTGGGACAGAGTAACCGTGGCATCAAGCCTTTAAAATCTTCTCTGCACCAAGTTCTGCACAGAGGCTAGAGGACAGGCAATTACATCTTGGTTGCTAAAAATGAAGACTAAATCCATTAGCAAGAACTAAGTTTCCAGTCCTGAGTTTCTTCCCTTCTTTGTTTTCCTCTGGCTCCCCACAGAAGATTTTTATTATTTGTTCTCTGCCCACTTTGCTTTTCCACAGGCTTTCCCCTGTGTGCACAGCACTCGGGTTACTGCTTCTCTGAAGGACACGAGGGCAATTACAAGTGAATAAAAACACACATTTTACAGAACATTATTGAATTATTGACTGTGCTTGCCAGGAGACAGAAATCTATTTTTCTTCTACCTTCCAAGCTCACCTTTTCAACCTGTGGGCTGACAGGGCCTGTCCAGAGGCAGTTTTCCCAGAGCAGCTGTGAGGCATCGCTGTGTGTTGGGGCTGCGCAGCATCACCCGCAGCCAGCACAAACATCACCCCACAGCTCTGCATGCAGACAGAACCACCTCTGGGCTCAGGGACTGTCTCTGCCTGAGAATGCCTCCCAGTATGAAGAAGGAGAACTCCCCTCTTTGGGTCATGCTGCCCTGGCTGTGTGGGCAGAGGGCAGGGAGCTGGGCATAGTGTTTAGGGGATTAGGGGGATGTCAATGAGTGCAAATCCTCTCAACTGGAGGCAAACTGGGAGCAGCAAGAACCACTACCAAAAAAGTAAATAGAAGGAGATTAAAAGTAGGAGCTTGATTCCTTTTCTTGGCAGCCAAAGTAGATTTTTAAGGGAAAACATTGCAGCTCCAATCATAAAGCCTTGCTGATGGCAAACAAACAGTCTTTGTCTTCGGGGAGAGCCCGATGCCAATGGTTATTGCTATCTGTCAAAAATCCATCATTATCCCAGTGAAATTCCTGTGTTCCTTCCCTGAGTCCTGGTGGTAAACGAGGCTTTTTGAGCCTGGCCAGCCTGTTTCTGTGTGACAGTTATTATATTAAGGGGAGCCAACAGGCTGGATAATAGGCTGGGTTTTTATTTGAATGCAGCTGCATCGGGGAACAGAGATTTAGCAAAAGAATAAAATGCTTTTGCAACCCATTCAGTACCTCTTCAAACTCCCCCTCACATCCTCCTCTGAGCTGCTTTTAAGGAATTATTGAATTACAAATGCATACTCCAGTCAAACACAATAACAATAGGGCACATTCTCATCATTTCTTACCTCCTGCAGTTAATGTAACACAAGCAGGATCGACGGGCACATGATGCTTGGGGGGTTCACCCTGGCCACCTCCAGATGAGCCAGGCACGGCCCCACACCGGGGACTGTCCCACAGTGGCCCTAATGCCGCTGATGGATGCCCAAGGACGAGGGGAGAACCACGCAGAGCTGCACCAGGAGCTACACCGGGAGCTGTGCTGCAGCCTCACTGAGGTCTCACCATGATCTGGTCTCAGACGGTCCCCCCAAAGCATGCATCCCATACCTTAGACACCGACGGAGATGGGCTCCTATCCCCTGGCACATGAGGCACAGAAAGGTATGAAATGGCATCCTGGAATCCACGAGTGGGTGTACACACACATACAGGATGAATAAATATAAATATGTAAACATATAAATACATAAGTATATAAAGTATATTCCCCTTTGTGGAACCGAGTTAGCAGCAGCAGCCTGGCTGCTGGGCAGCAGTGGGGCTGGCTCCAGGCACGGAGCTGGGATGGATCCATCAGCACTGCGGGGGTCAGGGGAGACTTGCCTGGGGCTGAGGGCAGGAATTGCTGCCGGGAAGCCTTGCACACCCATGATGAGTTTGTCACTAACCCTCAGAGCAATGGTATTTTCCCTCTTTCTGCTTTTTCCCCAACCCTCCATTTCTCCATCCACATCATGAATCATTTCATCAATAAAATACAGCTCTGCCCTTAAGTTAGAAGTGATGCTCCCAGAGCCAAACAGAAGTGTAGGGCACTGAACTTTGTATTTGCAGCAGTTTCAAGATACGACCCTCCCTTTTCTCACCAGAGTATTTCACAAGGGCACCAGGGAGACATTAAAAGCTGCTCATCCTGGAGCGAGCTGGAAGGAGGACAGGGTGATGACTGTGGCACTTGAATGCTGGGGATCAGACAAGCCTGAGATTCGTTTTCAACCCACTCCCATTTGTGGCTGAAATGTCTGAGTATATTGCTAAATGTTTGTGGTCTTTATTAGCAATGTTAATCATTACAGTTCACGTGGGGGATGAATACGTTTCTGCATTGTGCCCTGCAAGCTGTGAAGGACGACAGAATGCTTGTCCTCCACTAAACAGAAGGCAAGGTAATGCAGTTTAATACCATCCTTTTAAACAGAGTAAAAGGCAACCTTATGTTCACGTCATCTTTAGCCTTACATCTGTTAACATTTACCTTCAGATTCAATAAAGGGGGAAAAAAACAAATCTGTCTCATGCAAGAGGTGTGAGAACGTGACGGGAGGGGGCGTGGGGCAATGTGGGTATCTGAGCAGCCGCTGCCACCTCCATTCGCTGCCTTTGGCTCAAGAATGGGGGAAAAAGAAGCCTGTCTGTTAAACAGTTGACCTGTAAAGAGAGATTCGGGGCAGGCAGCACACCATGAAGTATCAGGTATGTACTAGAGATACTGCAATGGTAAAAAACTAACGCTCAGTTGCTTCCCAGTCTTTAGGAGACTCTTGGTTTTCACTTGGTGCGAAGGGCCCAAGCAATGCATCACAGTTCAGAGGGAGATAAAAATCTCCAAAATAGCCCAGAGTCATCCAGTCTATTGCAGCTCCTCGTTAACTGAGCTTTGGGGTAAATCCATCATGGAAGTTTTGGGTGATCTGAGAACTCCCTGTAATTCTGTATTCTGCCTCATTTGACATGTAGCACCAAATGGAGATAAAAGTGGGCAGTGAAAGGAGAAAGAAGCTGCAAAAGGTTTAGGCCATTGATTAACTGATCACTGAATTTCTGTTGGAAGTTGCCTGAGACAAGAGATGGCAGCAGGGAAACATCACCTCCATCTCAAAAAAAAAAAAGGAACTAACTCTGTTGCCTTAAATTTTTCCTGCCATCACCTTTATTACGTGTCATAAACTGTCTCCTAATCACAGCCGAGATCTGGCCACCAGGGTCACAGGGCTCAAGAGGCACAGGCTGGATACCAGCGTGGCTTTGAAGCACCAGTGACTCCTGCAGCCCTGGTTGAGCAATATGCTGCAGTTCTGGTACAATGGCATGAAACTGTCAAAAATGATGGTTTGAAAATCAGTGTCAGTATCTTCAGCTACAAACAGCAAGGGAAGATCCTTGCAGAGGGGAAATCTTCAGGGCAGGAGACCACCGAGGTGAAACAACGTGCCAAGACAGAGTGAGTATGAGAAATGTGTGCAACCACGGCATGGAGGTGTGTTAAAGGTGGCACTTGGTGAGGATAGAAAGCTTTACCCTCTGAAGCAGCATTAATTGCAAGGCAATAAACAGAAAGCTGATTAATGGAGAACACTCCCGATAATTGTCACTTACGGTGTCCCATAAAGCCATTGTTTTTGTCTCCAGCAGACAAGATGAGATAGTCCATCAATCTGATTCTATAAACCAATTTGTCTGTTCTTATCTGCCAAGGAGGTTTTTATGAGACCTGTCATGGAAAACTCTCTTCAAGTGACAGACTATTGTGTTGTAAAATCAGATACATGGTTTCTACAGGACTCAGCCTGTTGGGTTTTGGGGCTTTTTTTGTTATTACTGGCTTTTTCCTTCCCACCTCTGGTAAGTGACAACTGCTCTTCATTGACAGCTCATTGCCAAGGGCAATGTCCTCATGTGATTTGGCATTGCTGAACAAGGCATTATGAGCCAATATGGGCTCTTGGGAGAGCCAAACATCATTACAAGAGCCAAATGCATCACTTTAACCCTTATTATGGTGGCAAAGGAAAAAATACTGAGTGGGGGGCAGGAGTAGAGCAGGGCAAGAAGTGCTTTTGCTTTGATGTCTGGGCAGATTTCCAGTAGCTGCTAAGGGTGGGTTTGCTCAGGCAGCACACAGGGCACAGGCGTTGCAGATCCCCCTCTCAGCCGTGTCAGATCACAGCCCCCCAGCTGCTGGCACCTGTGGCCCAGTGCCACTGGGAGCATCGAGC
The DNA here is from genome assembly GCF_028858725.1 of Colius striatus. NCBI lineage: Eukaryota > Metazoa > Chordata > Aves > Coliiformes > Coliidae > Colius > Colius striatus. Next base: position 6,859,081 of record NC_084771.1, on the reverse strand, counting down.
TGAGCCGTGTCTCGTGACCTGCCCCAGGGCCCCTGCCTCCTGCCATCAGCCAGTCACCCCAGTGGCAGACCTCTGCCAAGGCAGACACCCCAAACACTGCGCTGCCAGCACACCTGGGCAGTGACCTTGGCTCTGGCAGAGCCACTGGGCACAGCCAGCACAGCGGGGTCAGAGAGGTGTGTGACTGGCAGTGCTTGGACAGGCAGCTCTGGGGAGCAGTTCAGGAATATAGGCTGCAATTTGGGCAGGGATTACTGCTGAGCACTGGTGGGACAGGGCAGCTTTGGGAAAAGCCTTGGGGCTTTAAACCCATTGCTGCTGGTAGCATTGTGCTTGGCCTGACAGACCTGCCCTTACCCTGTCAGTGCTCCTGCTTGGGCTTCCTCCAGCATCTGGGGAGATCAGAAGCATTTTTCTTCCCACTGCAGCATGGGAGGCAATAGCTCGAGGAAAGCGGGTGTGTTTGCTCCTCAGTCGGTGAGAGGGTAGAGTCATCTGCCCTGACTTGAGGGAGAGACTCTCCTTTGCTGCCCATGGCACAGGCTGGCCGCCCATCCTCTTCCAAGTGCTCATTTTGGGTGTGCCCTTTGCATTGGAGCCTCCTGGGTGAGTTTCAGCCTTTTTCCTCTCTTTTCTTCCCCTGATCTGGGGATGACCCAATCTGCTTAGATCTCAGTGCAAGAGGATGGTCTCTGAAGCTCACCCACCTATGCCCCAACTTCCCAAGGTCTGATCTGGATTTAACCAAAGACATTTCTATTCATTCTTTCAGCATGCTCTGGACAGCCCCTCTGTACTGTTTTCCACTTGAAGAGCTAACTGATGATAATTGTACTCTGTTCCTCCTTCCTGAGCTAATTTTGTGACTCATTGTGGTTTTTCTTCAGCTTGCTTTTTATTAATCTAGTTGGCATTTTGTGGTTTCTTTGTTCATTATGTGATGGGGCTATATAAGGGGATTTGTCTCTGGAATTCAGGTATCCCCTGCACTGTGTTCTCTGTTATCGTCTTCATCAGCAGCTATGCTGAAGGCAGTTAGATGCATTTGGCATGAGCTAACCTTAATAAATCCGGGTTGTTAATCACTCAGACATGTCTCCGTTGAATCTTTGCACACTGATTTGTGTGCTCAAATAGTTTCTCTGGAGCAGACTTCTGGTAACTCGATGTTTTAGTAATCTGCCCTCCAAATCCACCCGCGGGGTCCTGCGTCCTGGAGCTTTGCCTGCCAGGGACAGGCTGCCGAGGAGAGCAGAGCCGCGGCCGCCGGGGGCGCGGAGCGCTGGCTCAGCCCGCAGCGTGAGCAGCGCGGGGCTGCCCGGACAGCCAGGCTCCGGGGGACTTCTCCATCGCTCTGGCCCCAGGGAGCTGCGCGGACAGCCCGGGCCGTGCCACTGCCCGCTGCCCCGGGGCACGGCTCTGGGCACCCACCGGTGCAGCCCGCCTGGGAGGGGGAGGAGCGATGCCGCGTTTTGGAAGCTCTCCTGTGATCCTGCTGATTTGAGACACCGGCTGCCTCCGGTGCCGCTCAGGAAGCCCTTCCCACAGGTGAACGGCGGGTCTGAAGGCAAATTAATGGATGTTTAAGCATCTATTTACCTGCTGAGCTGGCTAAGCCCCTGACTTGTTGCAGCAAAAGCAGAATTGGCGAGATCTCTGCTGCAGCCCGTGGGTGGATGAGCCCTCGGTCTGCTGCAGCAAGCCCCGCACCCGCAACTCAGCAATCTCTTGCCCCTCAGACAAAGCAAACAGCAGAGCTCAGGTTATCTGCTTTTTTTATGTTGTGCATCCTATCGTTTTCCTGGCTGCTGCTGAGAGAGTGCTGCTGTGTTAGCCAGGGCATCCTCCAGTGATACAAGAACCTTGAGGCAATGGGCAAAGCATGCAAGGCTCTGAATCTCATTCAGGCATTGATAATTACTAGTCTAGATAGCTAAGCCATTACGAAGATGCAACACAGTCAGCTCTTACATCATGCCCATTTAGGGAAGAAAAATCCAGCAATGACGAGATGCTACGATTGACAGATCCAAGGAAAACCAGCCAGGCTATTTTTCACAGCAAGAGAGAGCTGACTACTTGGATTAGCAGAAGATCAGGGGAGTGGGGAGAGAGACCTGCTTCTTTGGAATGAAGTCTTTGATTCCTCCAGAGGACAAAAAAAAAACCAAAAGGAGACTATGGAGCCAATTAAAGACAGGAAGGAAGGGGAAAAAAATCTACCACAAAACCAGCTAAGAAACAGCAGGTTAAGAGACTTCAGAGAGACTTCTGCTTCACCCACAGTCACTAGCCATGATGAGCTCCCAGAACAGCTCTCCCATTGAAGGGATGATGGGCAGATATGACTCCAAGGCTTGCCTGGCGCTTCCCAAAAACCTGTCTACTTCTGAGCAGCCAGTCTGTACCAGCATTCTTGGACAAATGCCTCCAGAAACTATAGAAAATGTCTATCTATCCATCTTATCCTGTAAACCAGCCCTGGGGATGAAATTTAATCCCCAGCTTGGCTCATACCCCAGAATTTGCCAACAGCGAGGTAGATTTCATTTCAGGATCTCAGCAAGAGCCATAGCTTAATGTTTCTCATGGAAGATATCAGTGTTAGGGTTGTTGCTATGGTTATTTTGTAGAAGCCTAATATATAATCTGTACATTGAAAGAAAACACAGAAAGAAATGTCTCTTTAGAAACTGTGTGAGGTTTGTGTGCCTGTGGAAAGGCACAAAGAACAACTTGCTATACACAGGGCTGGCACTCACCTTTCCATGGGGAAGAATCACTATGAAAATAAAGCAGGATACACAGTAGTTTGAGGGCTGAAAGTTGGTGAGGAACAGTGAGAAGGCAAATGACAGCTGCTCTTAATAATTACATGAGGTGGTGCTCGTTAATTAGAGACGCTTTTAACATTTTTTTAAATCTCACAGTGATGGTTTTCAGCTGAAAACAGCCCCTGGTCTATGGAGAGAGAGGCCAGTGTCAGTTAGTTTGCAAGTGAAGTGCCTCAGGGATAGTGTATTCAGTCATTTCTGCTGCTGCTCCTGATGTTCTGCTGCTTCTTCTCAGGCAGATGCTGCAGGGAACCCCCGAGGTGTGAGGATGTGGCTGAGTGGGGTCAAGTGGCCTGGAAGTGAAGACCTCCCCTCCTTCCTCCCCTGTTCCTTCTCACAGAACAAATGGGTGGAAAAATATGTCCATTTTTAGTTTCTCTTCTTTGGCCTGTCTCATCACCCCCAGGAAGGTGCTGTGAGCACATCTCATCTCTGCCAGTGATCCAGGTCCCCCTGTCTCCTCCTCAGGCTCTCAGAGGATCCATCCAGATCCTGAGCAGATCCCTGAACAGCATCATGCAGTTTTCACCAACTGAAGCTCAGAGGCCTCAGCTGCTCCTCCCTAGACATACCTCCAGCCTTTCACCCACTTGGCTGCCCTCCTCCAGACGTGTTCAAGGACCATCACAGCCTTCTTAAATTGGAAGACCCAGAACTTCACACACTTCTCAAGGTGAGGCCACACCAACAACAAATATTTTTTATCCAAAGCACTTTGGGTTTTTTTGCCCTTGAATTTCAAGTCTAAGGATAGAGAGCAGCCACCTGTCTGGTCTGACCCAGAGCCCCTCTGTCACCACTGCAGCACGTACCAGTCACCAGCATCACGTTTTGACACAGCACTCAGGAACTGTTTGGGTTCAAAACAGAGCTTTATTCCTGCAAAGGACTTATGACTACTTAGCCCAAAGTCTGGGTGGAGAAGTAAAGAATAAATATTTTTCCAACCTTTTGTCTGTCTTTTCCAAGTGAGACATCCCTTGCTCAAGCTCAGCCTGGCCTTGGTGCTCAGCCTCTCTGCTCTTGGTGCAATTTTAATTTAAGAGGGATGGTATGATGGCAAAATGGGTATCTCTGCCCAGGCCAGGGGGTCCTTCCAGGTCCTGCTCCACAGTGCCCACCCACTGCTTCAGCCACGTAACAATGGTGGTTTCTTTTTGCCTTTAATGTCTCTTTTTCCTGTATTTTTTCCTCTCATACTAAATCTCTCCTTTGTTCTGTATCCCTTTTTCTCTCCTGCCTCCCAAGCGTAGGTAAATTAAACCATATTTTTCCCATGACTGTAAACAAAACCTTCCCTCTTAGTCAGAGTCAATTCTGTTGTTTAAGTGAAACTCTTTCATAGCAATTAGTAATTATGGAGAATGATTTCCTTCTTCAGTGTTTGCTATAGCCCTGATGAAATATTTTGTGGACTTTTGTTTAGTGCCAGTGTAAGTTTATTTCCTGAATGAATATATTTGTAATAAAACCAAATATGAATTCTCAATAGGTTACATTTGTCTGAGTGGCATCTGAGGCTGATGCCCAGTGTGTGTTTCTGCTCCCTTCTCTGCTGGGGACAGACCTCAGTAGCTCTAGACAATAGAGGTGGGGGGACAGGGATGGATGGCAGAGCTGGAGCAGAGGGAGTGAGAGGAGGAGGAGCAGAGAAGGCAAAACAACCCTTTCTGCTGCTGGGAGGTTTTGGTAAAATGATCTGGTTAAACTCGGTGCAGATTGAGCTGACCTGGGTGTCCACGTCCATCCTGGAACCACAGGTCGGAACCGACCCGTTGCTGTTGCCCTGCAGTGATCTGTTGGTGGTGTGAAATGTGTCACGAGTGCAGAGATGGGTCAGAGACATGGGACAGCAGGAGCAATGATAGAAACCTGGCTCCTGCTCCCTCTGCTAGGAATACCAGGGGAAACTCTGAAAGAAACCACCCTGTCTGTGAGGCTCCATGTCCCCTGCACACGTACCTGGCTCTGGGACCAGCTGCAGCTGTGGGCTCGCAGGGAAGGTGTTTGAGGGTCTCTGCTCCCACTGCCCCCAGTAAAGGGGATGCTGCCGGGACACGAGTCAGGAGTCAGTTGTGAAACACCAGAGCAGCAGCATTGCTTCCTGAGGAGAAACGGGGAGTCCCCTTTTCTGTGGCTGGGTGCCGCCCGCTGCGCTCGGGCCGCGGTCACAGGCCGGTGTTGGCCGTGCGGGTGTGCGCGGTGCAGCCGCTGCCGGCCCCGGGCCCTGCGGGGTCCAGCCAGGCCTCGCGGCGGGACGGCCCTGGCACCGCCTCGGCCCGGCCCTCACACACCTTCTGGCACATGCAGAGCAGGGACCTGAGCTCCGAGCGGAAGCTCTCGTTCAGCCAGCAGTAGATGAAAGGGTTGTAGCAGGTGCTGCTCATAGCGAACCAGTGCAGGGCGAAATAGAGGGAGTTCTTTGTCTTGATGCCGAGGCTGGAGATGAGCACCACGTAGCAGTTGAGAGGGAACCAGCAGACAGCAAAGACCACCACCACCAGCATCAGCATCTTGATGCTCTTCTTCTTGTTCCTGTGGTGGGTGATGTACTGCTGCGTGGTGATGTCTCCGATGGCATTGCGGAGCCACAGCTTCTTTGCCAAGCGCGTGTAGGTGATGGTGATGATGGTCAGAGGCAGGAGGTAAAGAAGGAGAAAGGTAGACAGGTCCAGATACTTCCAGACCAGCTCTGCGGGCTCAGGAAAATCAGGGAGGCACAAACTCCGGACAGTGGCTTCTCTTGAAAAACAAAGCAATACATACATTAGCAGGTCATTGCTGTGCCAATGGATGCTGCTAATTTGGCAAACCACAGCAGGGCTCCAACATCACCCACAGCCACAGACAGAGGAGGGACAGATATTGCTCAGTTCAGCAAAACAACCGCCTGTCAAACCTCTGCTTCCCAGAATGTCTACTCACAGTGTTCTCTCTGCATCTCACCAAGGATTAAGACTGGCTGCTGCCTATCATTATCTGCTTTCCCCTTAAGGTGTGGTGTTTGATAAAAGGAATTCTTAGAGACAAACGAGTTTCCTCTTAAAAGCTGCAGTTGATTTTAATTAACCAAATCCCTCGTGTCCCCTTAATATGGCTGAAGTTGCCCCTGATGGTCCATTCTTATAAAAGGGGCTACTGTGAGAGAAGCGCTGGCCTGGCTGCATCTGCCACTTGCCCACGTGCTTGGGCACAGAGGCACAGCAGTGCCTGTCTCCTCCTCCCCAAAACCACAGGGCAGGAGGAAAGAGCACAGCAGACAAGACCTACCTGACTCCTGCTTTTTCCCAGTTCCATAAGCAACTCCTACAGATCTGTAAAAAGGACACAAAATACCCAGGTTTCCCTGAACATGCCCACCCAGAGATGCAGCCCAGGATGTGCACGTGAGCTGTGTGAACTGGCCAAGCACCACTGACCCAATGGCTCCAGGACACAGGGGAGTCCTGCCAGTGCTGGGGTCACTGCTGCAGCCCATGGCAGTGACTCTGACATGTCTCTGCTGGGGTGATTTGCCCCTGTGCCCTCCCATGCTCCCCAGCAGACACAGGGCCCCTTCGCTGGAGCAGAAAGCTGCTGCAGCAGCCAGGAAGCCAAAGACATGTGGAGGGAAGGAGAGGGGGCTGCTGGGGTCCCTGTGAAAGCCTCGCAGACACCGCTCCCCCTGCACAGCCAGCACTGAGCATCCCCTCACCACCAGCTCCTCAGGACACTGGCTGTTAAAACCTCATCGTTGCATCTTAGAACAGCTATGATTGTCAGAAAACCTGGTCACTTAGCTCGAGTTTAACTTCATCCTGAACTTCTGGTGGTGAGCTAACAAAAGAACTGGGTTTCACTATCCAAGATGGTTTGTTTTAACAGCACCTTCCCTATCTGTCCTGCTCAAGGATCCATGCTCTGCCCACACCTTCCAGCCCCCCGCAGCTGATGTCCCCTCCACATCCTGCAGCAGATGACTCAAGCGAGGAAACATCAGTAGAAAGGAGCACTCACAAGTATTTACAGTGCATGTTTTTGCCTTTCTTTCCCTTTTTCTTCTCTTTTTCTCTTATTCCACATTGCCCTTTCCCACCCTTGTCTTCTTGTTCACCTGCACCCAGCACAGACTTCAGTCTTCGTCATTATTTGTTGCAGTATTGATTAACATCTTTAACATCCTGTTTTCAACCTCTGCAGCTGGCTCTGTGGCACAAACACAGGCTGCTGGAAAAGAGGCGGTTGCGAGCTGGGGCTGCACACGGCTGTGGGAGGGATGAGGATGGGCACAGGGGCAGAGCTGCACTGAAGGCCGCTGTGGATGGCTTTGGCGACATGCCTCCAGAGAGAAACTGATGCAGAAGGGAAAATCATCCTTTTTGAACTGCATTCCCAGCCTTCTCACCAGGATCTGGCTCACTGCTGGAGAGGGTGAAGCTTTGGTGCTTGAGTAAAAACACCTGTGAACAAAGCAGGCAGCAGAGAGAGCTTGCAGGTAACTAAAATCAGTGTGTAGCCTTTGCTCGCCCCTTCCCTCTGTCTCTAAAGGAGGGGTGCAGAGCTGTGGGAGATGCTCACAAAACCAGAAAGAACGCCGTGTTTTGGTAAATCCACGTGTGACCACGGACTGCTGTGCACTGCAGCCAGAGAGGTTTGATGCTCTTCTGTCCCCAGAACCACAACAGCTCCCCGGTGGGACTCCTCAGGAGCTCCTGGCCCAACACAAGCCCTTACGAGCAATATCCCAACTGCAGCATTTGTTCAATGGAGAGCAGGGCTGTGAATAGCCTGTCCTGGAAGCCCTGACACTGCTGAGCTGCCACGTGCCAGCGTGAGGCTGGGCTTCCTGCGGCCGTGCCGGGGGATGAGCAGAGGCAGGTGCTGTGGAACCGACAGCGGCGCTTGTTCATTCATGAGCAATTTGCCCAGCGATACCCCGGCCACAGCTGCGACGCGAGCACAGGGGTAACCCGGCACTCTGTTTACAAAGTCTGAGCAGTTGAGGATATTATATCCCCTTCAGAGGCATCTCTCAGTCAGATCAATCACAGGCACCAGTAAGGGAGAGCTGCAAAGCCTCAGATGACATGCCTGTGGTGTGGAAGCTCTCGCATACCAACAGCGGTTAGAGCCCGTCTGGGCAGCCTCTCTCCCTGCTGTGCTGATGGGAGGGAAGCAACTGTGCCACGAGCAGAAGGGTGTTTGTCCTTTACACAGAAGCTCAATAACTACATTGAAACCTTCCTCCTGTTGCCTCTCGCTGCCTCCTCTCCCCCTCCCTGGGACGCCACTCCCAGTTTGAAAATACCATTCCCTGCAAGATTATCCCCTTGGCCCGGAGCCCGGCACTGCCATGGAATGCGGGTCCCAGCAGCGTGACACACACCAGCTTGGGTAGCATCATGGGCTGTTTTCTAGCCAGGAGGAGTCACAGCAATGTCACAGGCTAGTGAGGACAAGAGTGACAGAACAGGTTGTGTACCATGAAGGAACAAAAGACTGCAAAGGCAAACCAACCCAAGACTCTTGGTTCTTTAGTTCTCCCTGGTAGAGAGGGTGACTACTCACCAACGAATGCCACCACAAGAACAAGTGGAAGGGAGACAGGAGAAGCTTTGTTTTTTCTTTCCCTTTTTTTCCCCTCTAGATCAGAACCTTCACTTCTTTCTGATACTTCCTTGGTCCTCATGTGGATGTGGAATCCCACTTTGTCGCCTTTCAATAGCTCCAGTTGTTGTGCTCAGCCAAGTAAAGAGCTCCCTTTCCCATGGCACAAGGCAAAGCAGCACCCTGAGGTGACTTCACTTAGCTGTGGAAGCATCATTCCTCTCACCAGCCCTTTGCTGCAGAGGAAGAGGTGGAGGTTTCTCTTTTGTTTTTCTTGTTTATGCAACATTAAGCAGAGGAGCCTCAGCCTTTAAGGAAGGCTTCATAAATCCAAAAGGAGGAAATTCAAGCACAAATTAGTGTATGTGGTCTTGAAGATCCGAGTTCATGGCCCTTGCTGACTCCCAAAGGTGGTCCTCTCCTCCCCATTCTTTCTGTGTAGTCTTGCTAATGCCAGCACCAGACACCACTGAGAGAGGCTGTAACAGGGGGCTGTGGGACCTCTCCACGCTCGTTTGGAAGGGGGAAAAAAAAACTCACCTGTAGTTATACTGGAAAAGCTTTTGATAGATGGCATGAGGCAGGGAGAAACAGGTTGCCATCAGCCAGATAACAGAGACGCTCAGCGCTCCCTTTGTCAGCGACATCCTCTGCTTCAGCGGGTTCAGGATGACCTGCAACACAGACCTCACTGTGACTCTCATCATACAGCAAAGTCCCTTCACCAATGCACACAGCAGAGGCATTTTCTGACATGATCTAAGGCTATTAAGAAAATGACAGCCGTGATTAGGAAAATGTCCTGCTTATTACAGTGACCTGGAGAAGGGGACACATTGAACTTTTGAGTCTTCTGCTCAGAAGTGCTTTGAAATAAACTTTTCCCCCTATTTTGTTCTGTGAGGACCATTTTCCTTAAATTGTGGGTTACCTTCAGCAGGAAAAAAAAAAAGATACCTACACAAGTCTCTTTGCTTATGGATATGTTTGTTAATTCTATGTGAATGACACAAAGAAATGTCTCCTGTTTGAGCTGAAAACTCCACCTCTCTTCTGAGGCATTAATTCACCTTCTATGAAATCTGGTTTGTTAGACGAAAAGATAAAGAGCTCATAAAACCTGGAAGTGCAGGAAAGGAGAAGGTTGGCAGAGGTGAGTGCGTGGCCTGGGCTGCCCTCTCCCTCCCAGCCTGGCACTGCAGCGAGCCCCTGGCACAGCCTGCCTGCAGCACACAGGGGCACAGGCTCCTCCCAGTACTTCCCACAGAGGTTTCTCACTCTGCTGTTCCCCTTTATACTGGCCCAGCATTAATCCCATACTGATACCACGGGGCTTTAATCTCAGAAGCTCATTTTACCCCAGCTGTCCTGCAACTTGATGATGCAGCAAACGACCAATGAGAAAACAAGAGCAAAAGAACACACAACTAAATCGGAATTTGAGCTCAGGACGCTACAGACCGGTGTTCTGTGGGCTCTGGATGGCAAATTTAAGAGCTTGGAAATGCTCCCTGTGCACTAACTCTTTGCACCCCACATTGGCTCTGCTGTCTGTCAGGACCCCTTGTGTAAAACACAGCTTCTTGAATCAACTTGCTCTGCCATACCTGGGGACTAGGTTGGACCTGGCTCTTTCCAAATTACTAGAAAAGGGTGTCCTCACCCTTTGCCACTGAGATCCTCAGAGTGTCCTGTGTAACCTGTGATCCTGCACTTTGTGCTTTCCCTCCCATCCTGTACTTGGAAGCCTACAGAAGTCCATTGAGCCTTCCCATCCCTCACACACAAGCAGCATCGTAGAATTTATCTCCAGAGCCTTCTCACTAGATATGGGGTTAATTCCCAAGATTCAGGCACTGTGAACCCACAGGTCAGCCAAGGCTGGGGGCTTTGGGAGGAGGCTGAGTGGTATTTGACCTGGTGCCGGTCCAGGGCGATGGCTGTGAGCGTCAGCGTGGAGACGTGGAGGGAGCAGTACTGCACGAAGCGGCTGACGTGGCACATGGCCTTCCCAAACACCCACGTGCTGTTCACAAACCGAACCTGGGGGGAAAAGCAGACCTCACCAGCCAGCAAAGGCATTGAAAGCAAACCCATGGAGAGACCCTTTGGATGACACCTGAGCTGGCACAGAGGGTTTGACCAGCTGGCTGGGCAGTTCCACCTGAAGCCCAAAGGAAGATGAGCTACGTTGGCTTTTGAAACACCTTTGCATAAGGGTTTATAAGGTCAAAACCCCCAGACCAAAAGAGTGGTGCTGTTGCAGCCCTCCTGGGCTGCTTGTATAAACAGCCTTTGTGAACAGCAGTTAAATAACCTTTTAATTATTCCAACAACCACATTTGGAAAAAGTAGGCCCAGGTTTGGTCACACAACCCCCCTTCAGATGTGGAGAGCTTTCACTACGACTTTACTCAACTGCAGCTCTGAAAAGCTTGACTACCTTCTTCCAGTCACCTGAGTATGACTGGCATTCGACCTGTGTTGACACACTAAGTGTTAAGTGTGACTCTCTAGTGCTCTCCTGCATGCACATTAAAAGTACACGTTCATCTGGGTTCTTACTCTGCATTCCCCAAGAAGCTCTAGCTGTGGTCTGGTGGCATACTTGGGGAGACTTTAGAGTCCTTTAGGAGAGTCTAACAGCACAAAGAGAGCTCACAGGCTGCTGAATGGTGTTTCACTTGCCTGGCAGAGTTGTCTATTAGACTTGCCTGTGCTGGGTTCACACCTCAGTGCTAGAAGAGCATGCACAGAGCAAGTGTGAACACCACATGGGGCTTTCTGGTGAGAGACTCCCCTCCTGGCTGACGGGACAGCACAGCGGGACACTTACCAGGGTAAAAGGCGTGTTGAGCAGAGTGATCATAATGTCAGACACTGCCAGGTTGACAATGAAAAGGCTGGTGGCTGAGTGCATCCTTTTGTTCTTCAGCACCACGTGGCACACCAGCATGTTCCCAAAGAGAGACATGATGATGATGATGGAGTATGCCATGATCAGGAGAGCTTTCACTGTTGGTTTCTGGGATTCAGGCTCGTATTTAGCTAGCTCAGCAAACTTCTCCCACTCAACAATGCGGCTGTCTGTCCAGTTGAAGGTGGTCCTGTTGGTTGCTTGGTAAATGGAGATGAGTTTGGCCAAGGAAGAGTAATGATCAAACTCCTCAAGAAACCCCACCATCTGTGACTTGTATGACTGAAGCAGTAAGCGAGGCATGGTGGATTTAGCCTGAGCCTTCCTCCAGGCTCCAGGCACTGGGATCACAGCTCCAGCTGACACAGCAAGTGATCCATCAGCTTCATCTGCCTGGTGCTCTGGGAAGCTGGTGAAGATGCAGCTGCCATTACAAACTCCACCTTAACACGGGAAGCTGGAAGGAGCCTCTAAGGTGTGATGGCTTTCCCCAGGGGCAGAGGCAGCACCGGGGAGCAGTTCCAGCGGGCACTCGGGAAGAGGTTGGTTTGGGACCACACAATCTCAACCCCTTCATGTATCAAGAATGGCAATAGCTCCACAGGTGGGCTGGAAAGAAGAACTAGTTATAACATGCAAAAAATGTAGGAAAACCTCAGATGAGGTTTGAAACTGTTTTAATCCCATCTCAGTTTGTTGTTCTTTGTTCTCACCTGAGTCCATTTTTCCTCCAAGTTCCACAGGAGGCTGCACTGTTGGTTCTTTCATCCTCTACTTCAAAACACTTAGTTTTGTTCTGTTGAAATGTAAAGGCAGAGACATTGGGGATCATTTTTAAGAGCAGAAGTAAGTTTTGTCTGCATCTAACCCCAGCAATTGTCCTAAAGCAATTCAGAACCCGGAATCACATCAGAAACTGACTTTAGTCTATCTCATATTTTCTCCTCCAAACAACAGCTGAATTCTGCTTCCAGTGCTTCGGTTTCAGTGAGAACAGAGTGTTAGACTTGGCAGCAGAGGCACAGAACTCAGCGAGAGGCCACCCACACCATGTACAAACAAACCAACACATAGTGCTACACACAGCAGCACAATTCCCTCAAGACAAAACCCTCCACTTGCTCACCTTTACCTGTAGCCATTTGTAGCTACTTCTGGCAATTTCAGATTGCATTGATCTATTGCTGTTAGGTAGAACCTATTAACCACACACACCAGTGTTTACTGATAAGCTACAAGTGGGAGGAGAAGGTTCGCCCTGGTTTGTTTGGTATGTGCCTTTCCCATCAAGCCCTGTGGCTGTGTGCACAAATCAATGGGCCTCACGCAGCGTGAGGGATTAATAAGCAGAGCCTTTGGAGCTCTGAAAGGCTCCCTGGCACCAGCTCACCCCAGCCACACAGCTGTCCTGCATCCCACATTCAGCAGACCTCCAACCCACCGCTCAGTCATGGCAGTGGCCTCAGCTGCAAACACTATGAGTCAGGGATCAACTCTTCAGACAGAAGCAAGGGGATTGGGACTGGGTGTGTTTGTACCCACAGATTCCCATTCTGCAATCCACTTTGGCTTGTCTGCTTACTTCAGGGAGTGTCAGGAATACCAGAGGACCTACAAGAGGATGCATCTCATAAGCCAGTGGATGTTAAAGCCACTTGGTGAGGAGGGAGGAAGGAGGAGTCATCCAGGACGCTCTCAAAAAGAGACAATGGCTGTTTCCTGGGCAAATTTCGGAGTGAGAGAAGCCTGGGTAGGACAGAGAGTGTGACAACACTTGTATGTTCTGCTAGAGCAAGGCAGCTCTAATCCAGCAAAGCAATTAATCTCCCTGTTGCTCTCCGAGTCCTGGCAGAACTGAAAGCACCAGGCCATAGTCCAGGGCCCAGTCTGACTCTCGGAGAAGATATGAACCTGAGGAGCTGCCATGAAACTGGGAGCAGAGCTTAAACCAGGAAAAGGGTTCATTCACCTTGTTTGAAACAGATGGTTGGTACACATGACTCATTGCAGCAAAATACCTCTGTGACTAGGAGCTCTACATGGGTGAGAGTGGACTTAATGCTTACACAGGTAATGAGAGAATCCAGAACTACATCACTCTGGGCTTCTGGCGTGAGAGAGCAGACAAGCTCTCCACTCCACTGAGGACATTAAGAGACCTGCAAGGTTTATCCCATGCCTGGGTAAGGTGTGCAGGACTCCCACCTCTTCATTGTCTGCTGTGGTATGTACTGAAGACGCCATTCTTCATGGTGCATGGTGGCTCTCAGTGAGCAGTGAGAGGGACCTAAGGCTAATGTGACACCTGTGTAACAAAAAACATATGACTTCAGTCAGCTCCAGATTAACCAATTTGACCTTTGAATAAACACAGCTACAATATTCATGCTCCACTAAAATGCTAACACTGAGCTTGGGGAGGATGCCATATGTGGTGTGACAGGTGAAATCACTGATTTCCTCCCCTGCATCAGTTTACATAAGGTTCTCATGTGGAACTCATACTTGCTGCCACAAGACAAGACCAAGTTTCAAGACACTGCTATAATGCATAGGTCAAACCAGATGTGCAGTCTGTATGCTTCAGACTGGTGGACAGCAAGAAGCAGCCTGGTACAGATTATTCAATTTTTAAAAGCCAAACAGGTTTTCCCCAGTGCCAGTATGTTTGAGGATGCCATTTCTCAAGGACTACCTGTAGGATCTGTACTCTGGAGTAGCTCACAGTGATTGGGGTACCAGGGCCTTAAATGTGGGTGCTGGAGACATCTCTTCTTCTTTACTGCTTGCAGCCATTTCTCCTGTGCCTGTGTCCAGGTCCCTGTACAATCAAACAAAAAGCTCATGCATCTGAAAATGAACAGTGTTTCCAGCTGGATTGGTGGCTGCCCTGACCCACTGCACAGCTGAACCTTGCTCTTTCCAGGAACAAGTTATAGAATCACAGTTTCTGGAGTTGGAAGAATCATTGAATCCAACTCCCTGCTCCTTCCAGGACTACCTAACGCTACCTTGTTCAGGTGCTCCTTGAGCTCAGCAGGCTTGGTGCTGTGCCCACTGCCCTGGGGACCCCAGGTTGAACGGAACAGCTGAACGTGATGGAGCTGTAACCTGATTTTCTAATGCAGAATTTCTCCTCGGGTCTTTCTGTAAAACATTGCTGTCAGCAGCTGTTGAGGCTCTCGGCACTGGCTGCTGCTCGGACAAGACCGTAGGTGCAGCAGAGAGACCTCACCTCTTTTCCTGAGGGAGGGGGTGTTTAAACGCAGGTTTTCGCGATGGGTGGAAATACCACACACGGTTCCACGCAGCAAGAGCCGACCCCGCGGTGCTCGTAACTCCATACAACCCGAAGGACCAGCGAGGAACAGCCCACCTCGACGCAACTTCTCCCCGCGCCAGGTCCCCGCGGACGGCTGAACGCTCCCGCCGGCCCCGGAGCTGCGGAGGACCGCGGCCGGACGGAGCCCGGGATGGGGGTCGCGGTTCACAGGGGCATCCCGGACGGCGCCCACCCCGGCAAAACGCCCGCGGAGAGAAAGACGGTCACTTACCCGCGGGCGGCAGCGGCTGCGCCGGGACCCCCGACGGCACCCGACGGGACGGGACGGGAGCGCGGGCACGTGCAGCCGCGCGGGCACGGAGCCGCGGGGGGGGCGGGCCGGGGGGCGGGGGCTCAGCTCCATTCATGAAAAGCCCCGTCACGGCCGCTACTCAACCCCCCCCGCTCCCGCACATCCCCCGCGTGCACTCCGTGCTGGGGGTCCGGACCGCCCCCGCCCGCGGGGCTTGAGACAGCCGGTGCTGCACCGGCAGCCTGGGGGAGGGAGGGAGAGATGTCTCCCTGGGGGTGTCCTTAAAAACACGGGGTCCGTCGTTCCTGACCGAGGCGGTGCCGGTGGCCGCAGCCGCCTCTCCCTGGGAACGCGCGGGGACTCCCGCACACGCGGCTGGAGACAGCGCGGGTTAGCGATCAGCATTTGACTGAGCTCTGTCCCCCAGGTTCGCACACGCTTTAATAGACCCTCAAAAGAGAGGTCCAGGCAAAGATAGGAGTTTCCAGCACGGAGAAAACTCTGTAGGAATAACAACTGAGGTGTTCCTCTGTGGCATTCTGGCAGAGTGAAGGAGCTGCTTACAAGTTTCACATTATTCTTTCATTTTAAAAGTGTAAGAAACAGCAGATAGGATGCTCGATACATGTAGTGTAAGTTGTCACTTTCCTCTGGAAAATGAGCAGTGCATTCTGACAAAGGAAAAAGATTCTCCTCTCTCCTAAGAGATTTGGCTGGTCTTAAAGGTCATTAATAGGAGCTAGAATAATACATCAGGTTTTTTTCTGCTGTGTAGGTTGCCAGAACACAAACATGCTGAGGCTGAAAGGCTGATCTCCTCCCCACATTCACTCCCAGACCAGCTGTTATGGAAAGTTAGTGCTTGTGCCACCTTTCTGAAAGGGGACTGTTGAAAAGCCTGATTCAAAGCCCAGCAAGCTCAATGGGGATCTTTGTGTTGACATCTCTGGGCTTCAGATCAAGTCCTTGGGCAGGGATGGGCAGAGCTGCGGCACCCACAGCAGCCTTGGGAGGATGTGGCAACCACAGAGGAGCAGAGGCTGCCCAGCTGCCAGGCTGCAGGGCTGTAGGCACACAACCAGACCGGGTGGGTCCCTTGGCTGCCTGGTCTGGTCCGGAGCATCTGTGTGTGCAGAGCTGCTGGCAGCACAATTCAATGAAAAAGGAAAGAAAATGCTCACAAAGCTCTCCAAGCCCGAATTTCTGAAATGGGGCTCCTCATGGGTTTTCAGCACTGATAGATTGCTCTCAGAGGAGTATTTTTCCCACTTGGGTTCCTCTTGACAGATGCTGACACAGAAAAGTGAAAAAAAGACAACAGTTTAGGTTTCAGACAGAGATTTTAGATGACATATTTTTAAACCAGATATTATTGTCCTTCTCGTTTTGCAGGCTGTGTCACTCACACCTTATTGAAAAAAAGAGAAAGAAGGGTTTGTGTTTGCTGCCCACAACCAGTTGCCTCTGTAGTCTCCCGATCCTGCCAATGGCTCCTTCCCTAGAGCCCATTTCTTGCCTGGCAGCACTCTGGCCATGTCACTCCAAGCTCAGGACTGGCTCCCAGGCAGGGGAAACACACAGGAGGGACATGGGACACACAGAATGTGCCTCCTGCAAGATTCAGCATTTTGTTTACAGGAAAAAAGGCCACTGTCTGACGTGTGAAGCCAATAATTCCAATTTATGTGGAGTCTAAGGTTTCAAGAGCCCAGTCCTATTTCACAAGCAGCCATTGGTAGTCCTGTTCTCTGTGGCATTAAGTTCACACTTTCTGCTGCTACCTGAGCAAGCAGTCACTGTCCCCAACTCTTCTCTGAGAAGATGGACTCCTCTCCAGTAGCTGTTGCTACTAAGAATTAAAAACCAGTAACAAGAAGCACCCTTGTTCAGTTCCAAATCCTGGAAAGCTGAAGTGGTGCTGGGAAGAGGTAACCTGACATGTCCCTTTCCTGTGCTGCCCAGGGCTGAAGCTGCTGGCAGCCCCAGAGCTGTGCACTGGACAGGGGTGATCAGCCCCTATGCTCCTGACGCTCCCCGCGTCCTGCCCAGATCCCTCCTTCTGGCTCGAGTTGCACCCTGGTCTCCAGCCACAGGAACAGCCTCTGTCAGGGCAAGTGAACAATGATGATAATCTAAAGACTGATATTTTAGTTTCAGGTTTGGGGGTATATGTTTGCCATGAAGCAGACTGAGCACCCCAGCTTGCAGCTCATCAGACAGTGAGGCTTTTAGAGAAATCAGTAAAGATCTTCCTAGCAGACAAGGGAAAAAGAGAGCCTAGATAGAGACAGGATATCCTGCAGGAGCAAATATATGTATGCTTAATGTGTGTGTTTCCAGGGATCCAGTTCTTTCCTCAAAATGTTTTATTTATTGCTTCCCAGGGTCTCAGAGCTACTCCGGTTCAAACCTGAGGTAAAACTAGTTGCTTCCAGCAGAAGCAGAATGATGTCTTCTATTTGCTATATGGATTTTCTTGCTTGAGGGCTGTAGAAGAGACATGCTGTACATTTATTATCATCACAACAGGATGATCTGGTAGTCTTTGGCTTTTTTCTTTTTCACCTGAAGTCATTCTCATCACTAGTGTGAGATTCCCATGCATCTGAAAAGCCATTTCATTATCCTCTCATATTTCTTGCCTGGCACATACTATTACTGGCTCTATAACTGCAAGAATGTTCAAAGATGAAAGCTATTAGTTTAGTCTAATCAAATTTCCAGAGAAGTCCCAGGCATGTTCTTTCTCCAGGTACAAATTATTTAATTACAGGTATATGCCAGAACCTCTTGAAACACTCACACTCACAGGTTGAGGAATTAAGACTTGATTCACCACAATTACTGCATCTGACTTTCCTTTGTACAACAGCAATCCTTAGTAGCCTTTCTGGCTGGCGACAGAGACTCTTCCCTGTGCTACTGCCTGCTTTTGGTCTCATTATTGCCCACTTATGCCTTACCATTTGCTTGGTGTCTGGATTGAGGATAGGCAAGAATCAGGATGCCCGCTGCTGCTCCTGCTTTCCCTCTTGCTCTGGGTTGCAGCCTCTCTGCTCGGTTTTGAGGGAAGAGGCAGAGAATTGACCAGGAGCAGTTTGTTTCCTCCACCCCACTCCCTCTGAACGCTTCCCTAGTAGCTGTTGTTGCCCTTCCACACTCAGTGAGCTGCACACAGGCTCTCACTGGTCCCTGATGCCAGTCACTGTCCGAGTGACACAGCAGAGCATCACCCACCCACACCATCTTGTGTCTTACTTTTAAATGTCAGAAGGTCTTTTTGTTTCCTGGAGGGCTAGATGCCTCCCAGACAGAGGAATTAATAATACCACAGATACACAGGGATCAGAGGCATTGTAACTTACGAGCTGCAAGAACTCTTCCTTTTGCTCTCAAATACTGGTATCTAAGCCATTACCACCATCAGATTGCAAGGCACCAAAGGTATAGCTGAGTCCCTGAAATATCCATTACCAAGCCTTATACCTGCATCTTCAGTTTAGTGTGCACAGCCAGGCAATGTGTAGGTCACTGGCTCCTCGCTGCTGAGACACACGTTTAAAAACCCAGCTCAGGTTTGCCTAAGGTGGCAGCAGGCAGAATTGAATGAATCATTTCTGAACTGCAGGGCAAGGTCTTCTGCACCAGACGGCTCCTCCTCATCTTGTTCCTTCTGAGGTCGGTCGCTACCGTGACTACAAATGTCCCTCTGGACGGGGCTACTCGGCAGCACCCCGCAGAGGCTTTCCTGACCTGGGATAAAGAGGCCATGTTTCTAAACTACTGGTGAGATCACGTTTAAAACAAACTACAACCAGATTTTAAATTCGTCTGCTATCCTAAGTTGAATTAAAATCCAGGTGGAAGGAACTGGGAAGTGCAAACTAATCTCCTAATGATATTCAGGCACAATCTCCTTGGGGTCAGAGTATGACCTAGCTCAGCTGCCCATCTGAGTGAGGACGGTGCTTTCAAACACATGATTTCAGATTAAAGCCTGCCGTTAGCATTTATTCTACACAGCACTGACACTCATCACCAGCGAGTGGGTGGAGGGGTGAGTTTTACAAAATGGGCTTCAATAGTAGAAACAAGAAAAGAGCCACAATGCAAGAGCAATTGCATATGATTTTCTGTGGACAGTTACAATTTAGACTTGATTATTCAAAATAGAAATGGCAAGTATGTAATAACTACTAATAATGGAACTTCAGAGCGGCCTGAAAGGAAAAGCTTTGAAACAGATTTGATAGCTCTCGAATTTTCAGCTGGAAGGCGTAGGTCACAGAACAAAGAAAACCGATATGACATTGTAAATGCGTCCTCTCCCGAGCTGATGGGGATTGTCTGGCAGTGCCACTGGGGTCTGCATTCAGCCTTGATTTTTTAGTTTATTTTTTTTCCCTTTTCCTCCTTGAAATCACACAGAATGCCACTAACAGCCTGTTCAGTTCCCACCTGAGAGCTGGCCACGTGATGCCCACTGTGGTATGAAAAAACAGCGGGTAACAGTGAGAGTCTGCCAGTTCCTACCTGTGCCTGTGAGTGCTCCAGCGTGGGCTGGCCATCCTCTGTCCTTCAGAGCACGACAGCATCACCAATCCCTCTGACATCCTCTGGAGAATGCTGCTTCCTTTGCTGGGGTAGTCTCTTGTGTCCCAAAGCCACCAAGCCTTTAAGGCCCCCCAGGGTATGTTTTTCTCTTAGGAAGCTCTTTAGTTCTTCTTTAGGAGTACAGGACAGAAAAAAACCAACCAACTATCCAACTGTGTTTTCCTTAATGAAAAACTCATCGCTAATAAGAGAGACTTACTTGACAATCAGTGGAAGGGATAAGTGAGTTTGTGTGTGTGATATACACACAACTGTTTCCTTGCACATGTGTCTCCATCTCTGACCACAGCTTCCTCTTAGGTGCACCAGCCAGGGTATATTGCTTTTAGCCTGCCTGTGAAGGTACAGAAACAGTAAACAGGGACAGAGTTCAAGTGAGACCCTGCAAAAACTGCTCTTGAATCCATCTTTCACTGAGGTCACAAGGAGCCTTATTGTCTTTGACAGAACGTTCAACATTCATTCATTTGTTCAAAACTCTGCAGGCAAGATATTGCAACAGAACCACTGTCACTTTGAGCGCCTAGGGAGGTGTCTGAGACCAGGAGGCAAGGAAATCTCTCATTTGCACCTCACCCATCAGGAGCTAAGGAGGAGAAGCCTGAGATCTGGACAGTTTGACAAGGTGAGGAGAACCTGGGCATCAGCTTAACATTTGCTGTACTTTTTCCTGGCTTTTAAACAATGGCATCCTGTAATGGCTCATTATCTCTCTTCCCTTTACAGGCCTGATTAATTTAAAGGTATGATAGGTTTGCTGGAATGACTCACGTACCAAAGGGAGTGAGGAATGAAGATGAGACTCAAAAGTAGTGGTAAGAAACACATTCACTTCAAAACTTTGTCCCTCTGTGCAGCTCTGACAAAGCCAGAAGTTGCATAAGCCAGCAAAGGGTGGTCATGTAGAGAAGCTGACAACAACTGCAATGTCCTTCCAAGCTCTAACTGGGTCCAAGTAACTCACCAGGTGACTTTCATGTGGTGGGAAGTGTATCTGTGGGCAGCTGTTAACGGATGTGTCAAGGCCAGGAAACCTCTGAGCTCACCTAGTCAGCTGGGAAAGATCTCTGTGCATTTTCCCCACCTTCTGGATGGGGGAAAAAAGATGGCCAAGCATCAATAGCAATCTCCTCCTGCATTGCCCCATGCTCTGCCAGCATTTTGCCTTGACCCTTGTCCCATGCAGCATGTGCAGAGGCTTCTCCAGGCCACAGGTGCAGCTTTGCCTGGGGCAGCCAGGGCTGGAGCAGAGCACGGTGGGCTTCTGAGCAGCCCCAAAGCCAGGCACACCAGCAGCATGGTCAAGGGGAGGACACAGGCAAAAGCCTTTTCAAAGATGGGATTTGGTGGACGTTGGGAGGGCTTGGAGCAGCACATTGCTCTGTGTTTGTAATCAAATGGCAGCAGAGCAAAAACAGTCAGGAAAGGAGGCAGGGGGGTACTGCCACTCACTCTGAAGCATTGCATGTTTAGTTTACAGCCAGTTCAGTCAAAAGAGGTTATGAAATGATAATATTCCAAACAAATGCACACTCCAAATGGCATTTCCCCAGGAGGTCTAAAGAATTCAGATACCACATTACAGATTATCACTCTTTTTAATTTATAAGTTGAACTTGCCTTGCCACCAAGGGAACAGCACAGGGCAAGTGTGGCACCCCCTCCAAAAAGAGCTCCAGAGGCAATCCTGGTTGTTTCACACCTAACTTCCCCCCCAAGCAGCGCAAAAAACAGGATTAATACATAATGTGGAGAAACGTGATTGACTGGAGGAAAAGTCCAGACACCTTCCTTTTAGAGTAAAGATCTTGCTTAAAGGAGGCAACAGTGATAAGGAGCAACTGCCACAGGCTTGGAGAAATGCTTCAGGGGAAATGCTGTAGCAAGAGAGGAATGACTTAACCAAGCTGAAATGAAGAGGAGCATTTTTCAGTGTTGTGCAAAGCCTCAGGTTTGCTGAGCCGTGCTGGGACTTTCCTGAAGGGTTGGCCTTCAGGTGCTGGAAAAACACCATGGTTCAGACATGTAGTTATGCAGCACTACATTGGCACCTCTACACCTTCAAGCAAGAGCAAAAACAAACACATAGTTCAGGGGCTTGAGCATCTTACCAAAATGCAGCGCTTGAGAAAATTGCAGCCTCGAAATCTCAGGTCTGAGGAGCTAAACAAGAGCACTGAGGAGTGATCTCTGAACCTGAGATCAAACAATACAGAAAGAATACAATACAGAACTGCTTAGAGACTTAGACTTCTGTAACAATTGTAGGCAAGGTAGTAATTTTCCATTTCTTCCCTCACTGGTACAGAATCCTAAACAGACCAGGCAAGGAATAAACTCATAAACCACCCAGTTAGCACATGGCTGTATAATACAGCCAGGCAGCATCCTCTGTGAAGGCTGCTCCTGCCTTCAGTTATCGGGCAAAACATACAACATGTGCAAACTTTGGCTGTCTTGTCTGCAATATGTTGTCAACTCAAATAGAAACAGTCCCACAGTGCAAAGTTAAGGCTCACTAATGTGCATTTCACTGCTGGGTAAAGTTTCCTCTTCAGTGAGTGTCAGTATTCTGTTGCCTTTAAATAAAAAGGTTAAAAAAAGTAAAGGCATTTCTTTCATATTGTAGGTTGTTTCTTAAAAGATCAGATATCCAAAAGAAACCAGGGAGCTTAAACCAGGAACAAAGTCAGGCACTGGCCAGTCCCTGCCCCTTCTCCTCACCAAGGAGCCAGCCAGAGCTCCATGCTCAGAGCAGGGTGGGCACAAGGCTTCACCCTCTGCTGCCTTTCTCCGGCAGCAGCTCCAGTGGGTGGGTTTTGTACCATTGCTGCTCTGGATTTTAGACTGGACTCTTCAGGAACTGGGACTGGGGAACAAGCTCAGGAGTGTGCAGAAATAGGAATACATTAAGGTGTAGCACCTCTTGTTGGTTCAGAGTTCTCTGGTCTCCCTCCAATCACCAACTCTCCCCCTCTGCCCTGGGTGCCTGGAGCCCCCTCACACAGAGTGCTCCAGGGTGCAGGGGTGGGTGTGCATCCACCCAGCCCCAGCCTGGGAATCCACCTGCACACCAGCCTTTACCTCTTGTCTCCAGGAAAATACTGAGCTTCTGTCAAATTCCTGCTTAATGCAGCTTAAGGAAAAAGCACAAAATTGTAACAAAGAAAAAGATTAGGTTCTCAAAAAGAAAGAAAAAGCATGTATTATTAGTGAGCACAGTAAATGCTCCTAAGCTGTCACAGAATCATAGAATGGTAGGGGTTGGAAGGGACCTCTAAAGATCATCTAGTCCAGCCCCCTGCTAAAGCAGGTCAACCTAGATCAGGTCACTCAGGAACACAACCAGATGGGTCTTGAAAACCTCCAGAGAAGGGGCCTCCACACCCTCCCTGAGCAGCCTGTGCCAGGACTCCATCACCTGCACAGTAAAGAAGTTTTTCCTAAATAGAACTTAAACTGCACAGAGGCAGGGGGTGATGTGTGTCACATCTCTTCAGGAGCAGCAATGCTGCATCCTCATGCCTGTCAGGGAGTGAGATTTCTGCAGTGGTTGGTACCTCTCCCAAGCCAGGGTGTAAATGTTCTCTCCTTGCCACAGGATTGTTTCAAAAGTTCCAAAATACTTTTGAAACTCGGGTTTCTCTCCAGGTGTTGCTCAGCTGTTCAGTACCTGCCAGAACAGATGAGAGGCTGTTAGCCCTCTCTGAAGCTGAGGTACGTCTGGTACAAGGAGAGGTTTCAGGAATGCTGATTTCCTGCTTCTGTTCGACTTTCTTGCTTGAGGGACTGATCTAAATCATAGTTCTGTAGGGTTCCTCCCCTTCCAGATGTGAGAGTGAAAATTATGAAACCCTTTCTTGCTTTTGTAACCTTTTGCTAAGGAGAATAGGCACCTATTGTCCAACAGTCTGCTGCTGCTGCTTACCCCACCTCTCAGCTTTCCAAGAAACTGCCTGGGATGGGGTGAAAGGAGCAGGGTTAGGGGAGAAGAGGCTCAAGGGCTTAGGGGTTACCCCCTGCACACATTACTGCACCCAGCCCACTCCTGAAACCCTGAGACACGTAACCACACCTGCAAAGCATCTGACATCAAAGAGAAAAAAACCCACACAGTGCAGGAGTCTCCCAGGGGGCAAGAACACAGATGCCAAGCAAAAGGCTGCTGCTAAAGGCCTTTCCCACAGGAAATGCAGAACAGGATTCTAAAGCCTTGGGTCAGCTCAGTGCCATCCTCCTTGGTGCCAAGGCCAGTACCAGGACTTCGGGAAAGCCTGCCCAAAGGCTTTGTTCATCAGCCTCCCTGGCAGGACCTTGCTCATGGCAGTGATGTTTAATTACAATGGATGATAGGTTAATTCCTGTATTTGGGGCTTATCCAACCTGGAACTCAAGTCCTGTCCGTTTTCTTTCCGTTTTTTTCCTGTCCTAGCGGGTGTCTCAGTCAGGAAACTCCAAATTGAAAAAGTGCCCTGTGCTTCTCTCCCTAGGCTGAGGCACTTACCCTGAGTGGCCATGGGGATCAGGTGGATGTCTCTTTCAAACCTTTTTTTCTAAATGTGTTTGATGGTAGAATGCCTGGAATTTGAATGCACGTTAATGTTCTGTGTCTGTTTCACTAATTAGCTTGGCAAGAACAGAAGCCAAACCTTTCTCAGAGGTAAATGAATGGCTGCAGAGGAGGGATACCAGGAACCTCTCTTTGTTAGCTTAAGAATATGAACACTTAAAACTCAGACAGGCATTTCCTTTTTGTACACAAAATTTACTGCCAAGTACCAGGCCTGGGGAACTATTTTCCCTTTCTATTCTGTTCTTTTGTGCTAATTGACAGGGTATAATCTCAGTGAAAAAAGACAGTGCCTGTTAGGGACACAGGTCAGGGATGTGTCTTGCTGACACAGGACATCAGGCTTAGACCAGCCTAAACTGATTTGTGGACCTGAACCCTAAAATCTTCCTGTAATTAAGAGTCATCGGTTGGAGATCTCCTATGAAAGCAGAGATGCACCACAGGGCTGGTGCCATCAGCTTATCTTTGCAGTTGAAACTCTCTCCCTCTGACGAAGGGAACAACATTTACCTCAGAAGATGCTGAAATGGCTGTTACAGTTGCATGGCAGCTGTGAATAAAGATGGGCCAGTAACTTGCTTTGCTTTCAGTTCAGGTGATAATAAATTAATAGCTTCCCTCTGTGCAAGAGGCTCATTGTGAGAAAGATTTGCTAAAGCTGAGGGTAGTTTTCAAGGCAGCTGTATCTCTACATCTCTTAGTCACACCAGCCTGTGTTTTCTGCTCCCGACAATCAGGACTGCAATGAAGCCATGGAAGCGACTTACAGAGCCACCCGAGGACTTTCATTGCCATGGTGAGGAGGATGAAGACCTTAAGCAGTGAGATTATTGTACCAGGTTGTTCAGCAAGCTTTTTTTCATCTTTTCTCCTTAGTGTATCTTTGGGATCATACACACTGACAAGACATTTGAAAGGAAGACTTTAAAAAACCCCATACACACTGTGTATGTGTGGGGAAATAGGAATGGCAAAAGAACAGCATCCTGTAACTGAAATCATGCAACAGACCTTCTGGGGGCTTCTGCTCCACAGAAGCATCAGTGGCTGTTTGCCAGATGCTGGGAGAGCAGCAGCCAACACACTCCTGCAGCAAAGCACCACAGCTTCAGAGCACAGCACCCTCCCCAGGCTCAGAATTGTTTCACTCCTCTGCAATCACAGCCTTGGGAAGGTGCCTTGGTAGAGCACTTGCTAAGGCTGCAAAGCCAAAGGCACAGCAATCAGTAAATGCCAGAGTGAAGATTTCTTGTGCAACATGAATCCTTTCTGCTGCTGTGTCAGGTCTATGATAGTCTTCATTTACTCAGTCCAGTACTACTTCTCCCTCAGGACTTCTGGGTAGTGTTTATTATCAAGATGCAGTTACCTTCTGGAGATGAGCTGCCAGGGCATGGCAGGAGTCTTTCAGAGGGGTGATGTTCTAGTTTCTTACACAGGGATCTTTTTGGTCACAAGTATCTAGTTCTCTAATAAAAGATTTGAATGAATCTGTAGCTCTCACTGCTAGGGACATTGGGGTGGTCTGAAGATAAACAACAAATACTCAGAACTTCAATCCTAGATTAAACAACATCTGCTCATGCCTCCTTTCCAAAGCCCATACACTAAAATGAAATCCCCAAGTCCCTGGCAAGCACTGGCCAGTCTCGCCCCAAGGCACAGGCACCAGGCTGCTCCAGCTCCATTCCCAGCCCAGGCATGGTTCTTATCCTGCCCTTCAGGTGCTGGAGCCACTCATGATCCACTGAGCTTGAGACTGCAAACAGCACAGCTCTGGGAGCTCAGAAATGCTCAGTGGGTTTTTAGTGTCCTCCAGAAATGTGACTACCTTCCGAAATCTGCTCCCCATGCCAGAGACCAAGCTAAAACCTGAAGGGCTGAATTTTCGTGAGTTACAAATCAGCATTTCCACACACCACAAAGTAGCATCCTTCTGGGCATTGCAGATCATTTACTGAGATAGGGAGCAAGGCTAGCAGAGGCAAAAGGGGGAGCTTCAGCTGCCACAGGATAATCTGATGCCAATGAATCCTCACAGTACTACAGCTGTGCTCAGAGAAAACAGTTGTGCAACAGCCTTACCAACAGAGAGGTGTTACAGAAAGATTCACAGGAGGGAGAAACCACTTAATGGCTTGGGGACCACACACACTCCCCTCTCATCTCCTCTGCCTGCAGAGCCAGACGCAGCCTCAGCCCTTCCATGGGAGATCTGCCCTGTTTGCTAGCAGGCATGAGAGGCAGGGACAGAAATCATCCCTGCAGAGAAGGTTTATTAAACCTCCAACAGCTGGTGCACAACTCCCAGTGTAACCAACACAGCAGGATCACTGTGGGGATTTGTTTCTCTTCAGTTACTGGTTTCTCATGATGTAAATGAGACTTCACTGAGCTCCAGGCTACTTTGAGCTCCTCCTGGTATTGAAGCTTACTAAAGATAATGATGAAGCTCTTTACTCTACATATACTGTGCAGCATAAACCTACTCCCAGATTTCAGGCTGTGAGAGAACTGGACACCCAGGAAATGCTGGACGATTTGTACTTACTCATTTTCTGTGCCCCTCTGGCAAATTGCCCTGCAGTTTCCTGCTGGTATGCTGCTAAAATAGAAAAGGAAATTGTTTCCTTATGAATCATCACAACCAGTATCTTTTCCTTGTTTTATCTGAGTAATTTGTTCCTGGGAGGGAGAAAGTTGTGCCCATGATCCCACAAAACATCCACAGATGAATACCTGTAGACTCAATGGAAGGCGAGTGTCCCTGGGCTTGGGAGCCAAATAGTGAGACAGATTTCTAATTATTTGTTCTGTCTCTCAGCTTGTGATTAGCCCCTGCAGGCTATGCTGAGGTGCTCAAGCAGCATCTCCCACAGCCCGACAGGGAGCAAAGTGGGGAGGAGCTGTGGCTTCTGATGCAGGGGGGTGTCAGGGTCCCGAATGCACCCGAGCAGCCAGCCCCTGCCCCAGCTCACCCCAGGACACAGCAGAGCTCAGCACATTAAACCCCACAACAGGGAGCCAACTGCTCCCACCTGCAGCTCTGTCACAGCAGAGGCAGCTCTGGAGTTTCAGAGCAAACCTCACAACAGACACGTGGCCTTTGAAATTGTCTCTTGCAGTCATAGAGTTTCCCCTTCTTTCATAAAAAGTGAGTTTACAGTGACCCTCTTTCCTCAGCAAATGTGACTTGACAAAAGCTCCAAGGGCTTTTAAAATGCTAATTAAGAGGAAGATGGATGTTATCACTGTTTAGAATGGCCTTAACCAGAGGATGTACAAGGAGCTGATCAGGAACAAGCACGGTGTAAAACAGTGAAGCTCAGCAGCACAAGGAGATCCTTTCCTTTGGGAAGGCCACAGGAGACAAACCTGTCTGAAAGGCGTTGCTGCCCTCCCCAGCCCCTCGTGCCCTTTAGATGCTGGTGTGCCCTCTCTGGGCCAGTCCCAGTTTCCTCCCCCCTGTTAAAAGCCAGCCTTGCTGAGCTGGCCTGTTACCCTCACCTGGATCACTGGGATCCCATCCACATGAGCTCAGACTCTCTGTGGTACTCATTGGAAAGGTCAGGATCTGACTCATGACTCTAGTATGGCGATATTTTTGGCTCTGTTTTAACAATTTTCTCCTGGATGTCTCATGCACTGCCTGCCAGAACTTCTTGTCCTCCCAGTTATGGTGAAAATAAATTAGTAATAGACTAATTCAGGAACTGCTTTGGAATTATTGACGAACACAGAATCTTGCCTGAGGATATGAATTCCTCATTTATATCCCTTGCTGCAGTGCTGGTATAGGGTAAATGTTGGACCAGGCTTCCCATGTTAGCTGGAGGGTAGAGAGCAAGGGAGTCTGCTGCTATGAATGTTTATCTTAAAATCCTGATGTTTAATGTTAACTCACCAAGGCAAAAGGAAGACAAACATCACTAGGATCCTTGCTGTTCACTTGAGGTCTCCTTTCCATTTCCAGTGACAGGACTAACATTTCTCTGTATTCTGCAGAAAAACCAGGGCCCTGCTCCTTAAATTCCATGGTCTCGCTACATGAGCATTCCAGCTCAGAACACCTGAACTCCCCAAATCTCTTTGACATTGACTTATATTCCTCCACCTAGACCCATCGTGCCCAGCTCTTCCACTCCTGAGATCCCAATGTCTTTTGTGTCTCACATTATCTGCCAAATATCAATTTATACCCAGCCCTCCTGTGAAGCAGAGAAATTGCTATCATTAATGTCATTTATGGAGAGGAGAAAGTGAAGAAATTATTTGATTTGCTGAGGGCAAAGAAGGAGAATCAGTATGATCCTGGGAGTGAGAGCTCAAAGGTCCTGTCTCTCTCCTCAGCTTCCCAAGTGCTAGACATCCTTTTTTGTGTAGCCAGCACAGACCTACGTCACTCTTTGCTCACATCATCTCTTTTATTCCATATAACCTTTTCAGTGAATACCAGGCTCACTCAGGCATTAGAACAAGAAAATAAGCCTCCCCCTCATCTTCTGGAGAGGCTGCTGCTGCCTTCCAAGTCCCTGCCACCGGTGCCCCTTTGGAGGCTCTGCCACGGGCACATGGTACAAACCCCCAGCACCACAACAAGCTGACTCCATCACATCCTTCCCATGCACGTGGAGCTGTATCCCTGCCTGCCCAGAAGGAAGGGCTCTCTCAGCTGCCGTTATTTTTGCCGAGTGACACGTTTGACAGGCAGGAGCCGGTCGCTGGTTCCCAGCTGTCACAGGGCTGAGCCGCGGGGAACGTGCCGACAACGCCTGGCACTGGAACACAAACAGCACCGTGCTCAGCCATGGCCAGGCACTCCCTGGCAATGCTGTGTGTGCTGCAAACTTGTATCTCAGCTGGCAGAAACCTGGATTGCCAAAAACTACATGTCAGCTTGGGGAGGTGTTAGGAAAGGTATTTTTGATGTTCTGGACAAACTCAGTCCTTGAAGTGCAGTTACAATGAAAAGCTGTTTGTACAGACGATCAATTTTGTTACAAACACAGAGGATGCTGCACTCAGATACTGCCAACAGACAAAGCAGAGCGTGTGCAGCAGTTCAGAGGACACACACTCCTGCTGCTAATATCTCAGCTAGTTATTGACGCTCGAGAGAGAGGAAATTATCTCACTGTACAACCAAGACCCTTCACTTACCTTTTCTGTTTCCTCCATTTTATTTTGGAGAGGATTTTATTTCTCTATTGCACTTTTTCCTTCTCTTTTGGGGATGTGTTTCACTTTAAGAAATGTGCTCGTTCAAAGCTTTCTTGTAGCCTGACTTGACCACCAAAAAACGCTCTGCTCTAAAAATCATGTCCATTGATTCACTGATTGCTGAGGGCAGAGCACGGTTAATCAGGCTTCACTATTTAGGACTCATGCATGACTAGGGCCATGGGAAGTATTTAAGACATGAAATGCTTTTTCCACATTAAAAGCTGAAAGTTAAAATAGCATTGATAGCAGGACTGGGTTACAGTAGGCTCCTGTTCCCAGGCTATCAAGAAACTCAACCATATAATTAATGGCAGTTCGGGTGTCCTTTTCAAATGCTTTTGTTTTTAAGCACTGGGTAGACAATTGTGTAAGACCAAGGAAATAAAAAAGGCTTTTCTGATCATTCTTTGACCACTTTAACAATTTGTTTGTGTCTGAACAGCAGCACTCAGCCGGACCACCAGCCCAGACCCCTGCCAGCCCTGGGCTGCTGGCGGCCTTGCAGCTCCTCCTGCTCACACATTGCAGCAAAATCAGCAAAAGCCCAAAGCAAAAACACCTCACAGCAGGTTGAGAGAGATTCTCCTGCCCCTCTACTCTGCCCTGGCGAGGCCTTATTTGGAGACTTGTGTTCAGTTTTGGACTTCGAAGTTCAAGAGAGTCAGGGAACTGCTGGGGAGTGGCCAGCACAGGGCTGAGGAACATCTGTGTGAGGAGGAAAGGCTGCAGGACCTGGGGCTGTTCAGCCTGGAGAAGGCTGAGCTCAGGGAGACCGTATCAACACTTACAAATACCTAAAGGGCCCTTCCAACCTCCACCATGTGGGGATTCTGTGACCATACTGTGATGTGGGTGTCTGCTGGAGGCAAGGATGTTCTGAGGAGGAGAGGTAGGCAGGCCAAGGTCCCCTCCAGCTCAGGGGGAGCTTTTCCCACTGAAGAATAAGGCTTCTCCCTTGCTAGGCAAGTGGTTTAGCTCTGCAGTTTCAGTACAAGCATAGCTGTGAGGATCACTCCAGTTCCGCCTGTGCATCTGACATGCAACTGCCTGACCAAGCCACTCAGACACTGGTGAGAAGAATTTCTTCATGTCCTATCCAAATCACCAGCTTCCTCAGCATACTGCCTGTGTCCAAAGCATGTGGCTTCCATGGGAACAGACAAAAGTGTGGTTATATGGAGCAACTGAAGCAGCTCCTTTGATGGCTGGAGCTTTGAGGCTGCTGCTGCTGCTGCAGTATTCCCTCAAGATGGATGGTGACACGTGCATATGGGTGTCAGCCAGTTGTGCTCCTGGCCCTTTAAGCCTCGATCTGAAATGTAATACTTCAGGAATATGATGGTTTAAACAATTTTAGCCAGTGAGTCAGTTCTGGATTATCAGCCTACAGCAGGAGGGTAGTGACTCTCCCTCGTAAATTAGCAACCAACAAGCTCTTCTCTTTGATGAATGTTATTTTAAAGACTCATCTCACTTATTAGCTCCAAGTACACTGACCATTAATCACTGCAAAAGAACACTGCACTCTCCTCCCCCTGACAGCTTTGTTCCTGGGATGACTAGTTCAGCATGACCAGAAAAGAAGAAAGGGAGAGAAGGAAACACAAAAGATGTGGTCCCACCAGACACGTGGGGAGGTAGGTACCGTTAGGGGAAATTTACCTCAAGTGATGGGAAGGATGAGAACCTGTTTGGCAAGGCTTCCAGACCTAAAAGTATTAAACAACTAAACCTATGTCAGTTGTCAAAGTTTTGCCTGGCTTGGGAAAAAGAAGTGGGAAAGGTCCTATGTCAGAAGGTGAGTGGCTCAGACTGGGCTCTGGCTGTCTCATCTGACATCAATTGCCACACAACCTCTGAGCTTTTACATCAGCTATGCTTATTTCCACTGACTGCTGCTGTCTCACCAGTATTTAACTCCTCTACTACTTAAATGAGCTCCTCAGTTTGGCCATGAGTCTGTACCTCTATTTTTCCCCCATAGGCTGTGATGTACTGAGGAGGAATATCAGGAAACAGACCAGGACAGTAGATGAAGTTGCTAAGAAATAAGTTCCTTGCAGGTGGTTTGGATTTCATATCTCAGTTTCTAGATTATCTCAGTTTCTAGAAACTGAGAGAATCTATGATTATCCCTAAAACAGACCTGGTGATACCAGCAAAGAGCCTCTGTGTCTGACTGAGCAGAAAAAAATGTCCCAGAAGTATCAGTTTAGTGAATATTTATTCTACCTCGCAATGCATCACGGAAGGGTGGTGTCTGCAGCAGCTGCCAAGATGTGATCCAATCTCCTAAGATCTCAGACCAAGTTTATTTGTGGTCTAATTCCACTAGTTTCTGTGAAGACAGAAAAGGTCTGTCCTTCACATTCAGCCTCTGTGAAGGGGAACACATTGCAAATTAGGCTGTGTATCTATGCACACACACACATTTGCAAGGGTGAAGGAGGAACCATCCTCAGACACTGTGGAACAGAGACTGATGTTGCTTCATATTTGATTCAGAGCTGTGGGAGGGATTCACCCCTGGCTTAAAAGGATTCCTGAAGTGATGTGTTTTGCCTTGTCTGGCAGATGATAGGCAGACAACACTGCCCAGATGCTCTGCTCCCCTTATGATGCAGTAGCAGAGAAATGCTGATGGCCTGTAGCTGATTGCGTGCTCACAGCATCATTTCTATTTATTCCTCATAAGCTCCATGCCACCCTAACATTGGCTCAGCTCAGGCAAGCTAAAGCATATGCTTATTTGGAACCACTTTATTCAACTCTTAACTCTTCCAGGTGAAATCAGTTTTTCTGGAAACCCCTTTTTACTGCCTTCCCAGGAGTCCTGAATCCATTCTCCTCTACTGAGACCCCTATAGTGGAGTCTCATTTGGAGACTGGTCATTTGAGGAACTAAGGAAGATTTAAAGGAGCCACAGTGCTGCTCTTGCAACTTGCCCATTTGCTCAGAAGTTTGAGGACCTCATTAAAATAAAGTTTTAATTTTTACAATGAAAGGCAAACTGCAGTGTTTCCAAAGCCTTTAAAGCTGTATAGGCTGCAGAGGAAGGTGAGGCAAATACCTGCCTGGTTGCACAGGCAGCCCCAGAGGAAGTGATTTTCCGCAGGAAGAGATCTGCTGAGCAGGAACGAGGTCCAGCCACAGCAGGAGGAAGAGTTTCTGTCACCACAAACTTTCTAACTTAGTGAGGAAACCTTTAAACGAGGATTGATGAGGTTGATTGTATGAACCTACAGGTGGGTTCAACACAGAGACTTGGAAGGAAGCCTAAGCATGAGTAGTCAGAGTGGGGATGAGAATAATGAGTCATTTTTGTTCCCCCTCTTTGATGTCTGTGTCCTGATGAAAGAAATACACAAGCAAGCTCTTTGCCAAGAACAGCAGACGCTTCCTATATGAAAGAATTTTCAAGCAGAAAGTCAGATGCCTGAAAATGTTAGAAAACAGGAATCTTTGTGAAGTTGCTGCTGGAAAATATTTTTCTCCCAAGACTTTTTCAGTTTAGGACTGATGGTGATAGTTTGCATTTTAAGCTAAAAACAAAATAATTGATTTTTGCAGTTGGCAGCTCCTTCAGCTGGGTGTATGTCCTGTGAAACTAGTGTCTCACAAAGCATTTTGAAAGCCTTGTGTGACTGTCATACTTGGCTTCGTGTACTCTTTTATCCATTTCATCTCCTTAACTCACTGTCTCTGAGCTATCCCAGGCATTTTGGAGAAGCTGGCAAAAAGCCTCTAGCTGAGGAGGTCCCTTCTTTTGCCCTGTGCTGTGGTTACACGTTGTGTCTGCCAACCTCCAGCACACACTGCTGAAATCGCCAGCCCAAGAGCAGAGCGGCCAGATCCAGGGGTGCCCATTGGCAAGAGGGGTTCACACCAACGGCCTGAGGTCTTTGTGGCATGTCAAGTGCTGGTGAAGCTTCACAAACCTGGCAAGACATGGCCAGGGACACTCCCTCAAACTCCCTGTGAAAGTACCCCTCACCCTGACCCCTCTCTTCCATCCCTTCCTGAGCCCTGGCACCATTTCACACCCCGAACAGCCTCTGATCAGAGGCAAAAGGAAGAGTTTGCTAAAGGGGACATGTAAGAGGCTTTCCTTTGAAAACAGTACCCTTCTAGGCTTTTTCTTGTTGCTGTGCATTTGCTTGGTTCTAAGGCAGGAAAAGAATTCACAGCTGATTTTTATAGATAGAATTTTTCTTTACCCAGATGCAAAAGTTTTCACTTAATATTTCTGGAAGTGGCAGAAAGAGTTGCTTGAGAAAACTGAGCACATTTACAGCAAAACAAAAAGCTAAGCTCTCATGGTTCAGATCTGGAGTTAAATTACTCTTTCTCTAAACATGCATAACAAAGTTTAAGTTTTCTTCCTTTTCAACTTAAAAAAAACCCCCAAACAAAAAGGCAGACAAGAAACAAACAGCTTTTTGCATTTTGAATGTTGTATTTTGAAGTGCCTGACAGTCCAGGCTGAGATATGACAGCTGGATGTGTCAGCCCTGAGCAGGAGGACAATGACCTCATCAGCAGAGGCACAGGGCAGGGGAGGAGGACTCACCCCTCCTGAGATCTGGCAAAGCACAGAGGTCAGGATTGCACCCCCTGCCCCTCTAAATTGCACCCAGCAGAAAACATTATCATAGTAAGGACAAGAGTGTTTTAACAGACAGACATTTGTTAACATAGGAAAGAACAAGATAATTTAGTTCACATCTAGAAATCTTGGGCCACAGATAAAATTGAGATGACATTTATACCCACATACACTCATTACCAGAGACATTAGCACATCACATGAGTTTCCTAGAGGGAAAAGCATCACAAACTGTATGTTGCCATGTACTTTGCTCTAGGAACTGCTGCCCAACAGCCCCATCAGCTCCAGCAAATTAAAGAAAGGTGAAATAGTATTTAATCACAATGGTGACCAAGTTCACTATCAGCATCTGAAACAGCAGAGGCTAAAATATAGACTATAGATATACAGACTGAAAGAAGCTTCCAGGAGAGAACAGATCTCCCAGGGCAAGATTTGAAGTTTGTTTGGGGCTTTTTTTTTTAATCCTGTTCAAAAGAGAAACCATAATTGAAGCAAAACTATCATCTCAACTTCTATCCATAGCAGTGAGCCCCAGGGTGGAAAGCAGCTCTTCTCAGCACAGAGCAAGAAACAAAAGCACACCTCTAATTGCTAGAGAACACCTCTGAAAGCTGGTTTTGGACACAGAGAGGAAGGGAAATGGTTCTTGAGTTTCTGTTGCTCAGGTGTACTTGTACTTAGACTTCACAGTGCCTAGTTCTCTCTAAATCAAGGATGTTTCCCCAAAATATCTTCTGGTACATATTGTGACAAGAAGACACAGAGAAATCTGGCTTAATACCCATTCTCTTAATCTTCATAATGCAAACTCGTCCTGATCAGTCCTGCAGGGCAGGAGACCAGCTCACAAAATTGGGAAAGAAGCATGGAAAAAAAAAAAATCCCCTAGAACAAGCCACTTTGAGGCCATGAGCTCACCCTCACACAGGAACCAGCTGCAAGGGACCGGGTCTTCTACTGGGAGCAGTGGGAGGAGAGCAGGGTGCTGAGGATCTGAAGCCAAAGCAGAGGGGGTAAGTGGGCTCCTAGAAATAAGCCCTGGGTAATAAGCTGATGAGCTGCAGCTTGCTCAGGGGACACACACAGCCAGTGCCTGGTGGGGATTGTCACCATCACACCTGGCAGGGCCAGTGTCTTCAGTAAGCTTTGATTCCCTTTCTCCCATGACATCCCAGTCATCTGCCAGCATTTTGTAAAGTATATATATACTGTGAAAGAAAAAGGTCCTGATTTTTTAAAGCAGTAAGCCCTAATTAGCTGTGTCATCCCTTGTCATCTGTCCTGGCAGGAATGATGCTGTGCTTTCCCCAGGCTATACACACAGCGAAGCCTGCTCAGCCCCAGGAAGGGTTTCTGTGCATTTAGGCAATACACAGGGCATGCTCATCAGCTTCATCTCACATGGGACAAAAATGGCTTTGGGTAACCTCTCACCAGGAGTCCACTTTAACTCTGGAGGGTGTTGGAGAGAAAAGGAACAGTTCTGGGGTTTGGGCAAAGCTGTTCTATCCTGCAAAGCCCTGGCTTTAGCCTCTGAGTCCTGAAGCATCTCTCCAAACACGTGGAGTGCAGCCTGGGTAAGTGGCTGTGGGAAATCTGGTTTGGCTGATATTTCTCTGAATTTATCAACTTTTTTTATGATCTTCCTGAGTATAAACAGTGTAAACTATAGAACTCTTGAAAGCAGGAGCTAGCAATGTGTGATGCAGCAGCTGTCAGGAGCGTGGTCAAGCTCTGGGTGATGGCAGATTCAAAGCATTTTTAATAACACTCTGATTGTTATTTCCATTTAAAAGAAAAAAGGAAAAGCATAATGAGAACTGTGTGTTTTGTTTTTCTGACTCACTTGAGTTGAAAGCCTTGTAGGTTTTAATACAAAATGAAATGATGAAACCTTTCTCACACCTGTGTTCTTGTATCAAGAGGGAAACACTCTCCCTGAAGATTAACAGAAAGACCCAATCCCACATCTGGAAACTCTGAAAATTTCCTGGAGGCACATGAAATTGGGCAATCTGCTGTAGGTAATAACACAGTCAATAACCTTCAGCCCAGGACCCTTGGTATACCATACATGATGTGCTGTGAGACAGATAAAAATTCTCCCCTGTAGGTCTTGTTCTCAGGCAGGTGAGGGGCAGAGGTGACAGCCTGCAAGGGAGGAGCAGGGAGCTGACAGGCAGTGCCCAGTCCCACCCGGCTGATCTGCAGCACAGAGGATCACACGTCTCTCCAGAAACCCTTGTTGTGATCTGTGTGTAGGTAGCTATGGTCCAACAGGCTACAGCAAGGGCTCTATTAATTCAGCTGCACAGCCAAAGAAATGCTTTGTTCCTTTCCTGAAAGCTGTGGAATCAAGTCCTGATTTACAGTGATTTATTCATGGTGTGACTCTGCCACCTTCCTGCACGCAGCGAGCTGTGCCACGCTCCCTGCCCCTGGCTCTGGTGTTGAGCTGCTGCCTCCTTGGGAGTGAGTGGCTGACTGACCTCTGACCAAACACAGCAGCAGCTTTAGGTACAAGAAAGAGGAGAGAGAAAAGTGGATGGCAGTAACAGCAGTCATCACTGAAGTCATCCACGGGACTTTTGCAAACATTAATTACTTAAAATAGTGGAGGTGAGCAGTCTTAGTGAAGGGTGAGCTGGAGCTCTGCTCCTTCAAGAAGGCTTTACCCAGGTATTCATTTGAAGGAGTCAGCTTCCAGATGCTAAAACAGGAGTGAGAAAAGGGGACTTTGATAACTGTCGTAGGGGAAATGTGCAGCATGAGGAAGCAAGTGAGGTTTTGCTACAGGGACCAGTGCCATTGCCCTCATGACCCCTTCTCAACTGAGCTGTGCAGCATTCCTTGCTCTCCCAAGAGATTTCTGAGCTGAAGCAGCCTGTGCAGGGGCCTTGCTGGAGCTGCTGGGTGAGGTGTGTTGCCCTGGCACAGGCCAACCCCACTGTGGCAGTGGTCTCACTGCCAACTGCCTTTGCACTGCAGTGGGCAGTTCTTGCTGCCTTCACTCTTCCATCTCTTCATGGTTCTTCATGATGTGACTCAGCCACCCCAAGTGCTGGAGAAAAGCTGGAGTAAGGCACACAAGCATCATCCATTCACTCCTGTGACAAAGAGGATCATTACTCTCCTTTTTCATTCCTCCATAGGAAAAAAGTTGTCACTTTTAAAATGATTCTCACAAAACTAACCCAAACCCTCCTTTTCTAACACAAACCTCTCATCCACTGCACTTCCCATATAAAAAATAAGTCCTGTGATCTTTAACACTAATGTAGAGGGCTCAGGGGAAGAGTAGACAAAAGACAGGATGCACACTCATGAGAAAGAAAGAAGAAAACAGATGTCACACTGTTTAAAGCAGCTTTCAGAGCAGCGATGGAACTCTGGAAGACACGTTAATGACAGAAAAATATCTATGGGTTTCATCTGTTTGTTTGTTTTAACTTCCCCAGGGCAAGTGTTTTCCAGTCATGGGCTTTTGCACACATTTAGATGCAATGTTGTTACTAACAAACCACTGTTATTACTAACAAGGAGAGACATTGTATCAGAATAGGAAAACTGAAACTGTCAATATTTGGTTCAACTTCACCAGAAATTTGTCACTTACCTTGTCTTTTTTTTTGGGAGAGTCCAAAGTTTTAAGGTCAGTGTATCAGTGTTATTTGGCTACCCTCTGCTTTGGCTGACCACTACAATTTCACTGTCAAGACCTATTTTTAGTCATATGAATAACGAAGAGCTTTTGGAGGGGATCCTGAAATGTCCTGAGACTCAACAAGAATGTGATAGTGGCACTCAGCAGAGCTTACTTGCAAGTGCTTTATTTGTTCAGTCGCACAGTGCCTTTTTATCCCAGTGTTTGTAGTGAGTCACATTTCCTCTGCCCACGGCCTCATTGCAAAAAGTGGTGTAAGAATGAGGTACTCTTCTGCTAACTTAGTATTCAGCACCAGCCCAGGAAGTTAAGCTTTTCTATTGATTGTTTTCTATGGTTTTGAGTACAAAAGGCTCTGCCAAAGTCCTCTCTGCCAGGCTGGCTGGTTAAGATCTGTCAGTGAAGTGTTTTGAGCATAATTGCTCCACTTCCTTTGCTGTTCTGTGCTATCACTTCTGGGAACTCGGGACTCACGCACTTACCCAGCTGGGCTGCATTAGAGGCCAGCCTACCTTATCTCACTTACTTTAATGTGTGCTTTTAACTTAGATACTGAACCCCTCAGATGTGTATTATGTCTGAGGCCCAGGAGATCGCTGCCAGGGCAGTGGACAGAGCTCCAGAATTACAGCAACAAGTGGTTTAAACTGATGCGTATCCCTGAAAAAGGGCAGTTGTCTGCTTTATCAGGACCTCAGATCCCTGAATTGCAAGTGAACTTGCAGGGCCCTGCACACACACACACACACACAATCTCTTATCCTTGTATTGATGACATCATCCCTTATCCTAAACGACTAAAATGCTCCAAATAGGTGCCCGAGTTCATTTGTGTTTCTCAGGTCTTGGATTGTGTTTTGATGTGACTTGTCGAACTCTGCAGGAGACTCCTCTTCACTTTCCCTGCCGCGGCACTAGGGGCAAGCAGCCGCTTCAGCCGAGGGCTGTGTGCAGAGCAGCCTCCGTCAGTCCCGGTGCCGCGGGGGAGGATGTCCCGGTGCCGCGGGGGGGGGATGTCTCGGTGCCGCGGGGGGAGGATGTCCCGGTGCCGCGGGGGGGCGGGATGTCCCGGTGCCGCTGCGGGGGGGATGTCCCGGTGCCGCGGGGGGGGGGATGTCTCGGTGCCGCGGGGGGGGGATGTCCCGGTGCCGCGGGGGGGGGATGTCCCGGTGCCGCTGCGGCAGCACCGCGGGACCACACGGGGGCGCTGCTCCGCCGCCGCCCAGCCCCGCAGAGCCGCAGGCGCCGGGCCCGCAGCGCCCTCTGGCGCCTGGCGCGGGGCAGGGCACGGTGCGTCCTCGCCCGCGCCGCACAGGGCGGCGATGGCCCCGCACGGGGCCTGAGCGCCCCGAGTTCCGCTGAACCCCGCGGGGAGCATCAGAGATCGTGTCTGGGCTGGCCCTGGCGTTGCCCCTGGTTGCCCCTCAGGCTGCGCTCCGGCCGGGCTGCTTTCCCTCGAGTGATTTATTCTTTACCTGAGCCAAGTCTTCTCATCCCACCTTGTGGGATGTACCCCTCCTTCCTGTGTACCTGTTATTCCAGACCTTTTCCGTTCTCTCTAAAGAAAACATCCTTTGCCCTAGCCCATAGCTATGCCTTGGGGTCTGCAGCTGCTGGGAAGTGGGGTAGGTGCAGGTTGTGAAATCCCACACACCAGCCGTGAGAAGACCCATCCAACCCTCCCTGACACCAGGCACACAGGTGAGGACCACAATGCCCTGTCCTGCAAGGACCACTCACACTGTGGAGACTTCCAAAGCTGGATATCGATCCCCTTTGCATCTGGGAGAGCAGCAACTGCCATTTACTACAAACAGCTCGAACCTGAGGAGGAGACTACAGGAATAACAAGAGTCTTGGTTGCTTTTCCATTGACAGCAACCACTCTAATCTGATCCTCAGAGTGTTTTTCCTCGTCTTTGGACTCTATGCACTTTAAACACAAATATTATTTCATGGAACAACGCTTTTCTTACCTCCTTGCCTCAGACATTTTTTTGGCCCTGCTCTGTCACCCTGACCACAACAGCAGTTAGGTGCCACATACCAAACTGTACGCTGAGAGGGCCCCACGCTCATCTCTGCCGAGTCACTCACAGCCCCCAGGCACTCCAGGGACTTTTCTCCACCCTAAAACCAAATGGAACATTTGGACCAAGCTGACAAGTTAAAACCTAACACAAACATTTGTCTGAAATAGGGATAATGGAAAAAAAAAAGAGAGAAGAAAGCAGCTTCTTTCTCTCTTAACATGCTACAAGAAATCTTAATTAATATGTGTTTTCAGTAGGAGTGCTCCAGCCAACATTTGGAGGCATTGCTGGGAACATCCTGAAACTCATAATTCCATTTAAAGGTGCTGGCTGTTGTGCTTCTCTGCGACTCTGATTCAGAACCAGTCGTTAATTATTGATACCTCAGCTCAGGGTTTCATGGAAGCTGCTATACTTGCATGCTTATTTAATGTCAGACTTCCTCAGGAAATAAGGTGCTGAGTGAGCTTTAACAGACAAGGCAAAGCCTGCAGAAGTTACTTTCAAGTTACTGCAGATCAGTCATGGGCAGTCATTTTTTCTCACACAGAAATATCTCATTGACAGATTTCAAACAAAGAGAAGCAAAGCACGAGAGAAATAAACCCCATCATTTCAACCAACAGCATCAGCTTAAACAGTGAAGAGCAGTTATTGAAGTACAATAATTGAGCAGTGTTGGCAATGATAATCTTAGAAAGAATCACAAGACCTTCAGAAATGTCAGGACTCCAGTGAGACACATTCCAAATGAAAAATAGACTTCACATCTTCCCTTGGGATGGCACACCCAGGGACAAACAGCTGGGAAGGTTTTCAGCAGTCCTTGGGACACCTTCACACCAGGTTTCTGTGAGATAAAGTCAATATAAATCCCATTTTGTACACTTCTTGTCTGGAAATATTACAAATGAAAATGAATAAAGGATAGTGTAAGGGTCAGTGCAGATGGCACAGAAGAGGATTTCCCTCTTGACAAAGCTGAGAATTTTGTTCTCATAGGAAAAGAAAAGAACAGCTTCGCATTTTGTCATATAAAATACTGGGTCCAGTCTCCCTCACCTCACACCAATCTCTGCCAATAACAGCACTGTGAGAGTTAATGCCTTTCTTGTAAATAAATAAATCACCTGAGTCAGCAATCAAAAATGCCAAAAATGCACTAAGTCCACAGTAGAAATAAAGCTGTGATTAGTTTTACCAGCTTAATAATTACACAATCAGCTAATAATTACTGCACTGGAAATCTTATCTCCTGCATAATTAGCACTGGATTGTTCAGTAAGAACAGTAGTCCTAAACCAAGCCTAAACTTAGGTTACCAGTCTGACACATTTACAGCAATGTGTATGGGAGGTAGAGAACTTACCAGGGAACCTTCAGATTTCTTCTGATCATAGTTAAAGACAAAGTGAAAATGACTCTCTGGGTCCTTCCTCTCACTTATATCTCATCTACATCTCCCTGCTCTCAAAATTAAGGCACTTGGTCTTGATTAGCAGGGGCTCACCATGCCTTGTTGCTCTTACAGTGCTATGAAGTGAACCCAATTAACTGCTCCAGCTGAGGATGTGACTAATGCCTCCTCGCCCCGGGCAGTGTGTCCTGTGGCAGGACCATGTGAGGACACACACTCTGCCTTCTCCCTATGCTGGGGCAAGGCACAGAGCAAACAACACACTGTCTTCTGTCCCAGATGCTGCAGGCAGACCTACCTAAAATCAGTGAGGGTTTTTCCACTGACTGTAAGGACCTCTGAGTTACAGAGGAAGATGAACCAGCTTTTGCTGCTTCTAGCTTTTGCTAGAGGAGGAGAAAACACCCATGTGAAGCAATGTCATTTTTTTGAGTATTAAATAGAAAAGAAATGTCTGCTCCTGCATCATTATGTGGTAGAGCACAGACTATTTGAGCATAAAAAAGGATAGTTCCATATTAAAATAAGTTATTTAGTGCCAGACTTGCTTTACCTATGTTGCTGGGAACGATGGGTGCTTCTGTCACGGCACATGACAACGCCATTCCTCACTAGCTGTGCTCCTAAGAGCCTGTCTTTTCTTTCCAAGTGAGAAAAAAAATCATTTTCATGAAACCTCTTTTACAGAGGCCTTCCTCTGGTTCCACACCACGTATCACACCATCATATGCTATTAAACTGCTGTCAAATGCTATAAAAATTGAGCTAACACCAAGGTATGCTAGTCAGTGTCCAGGATGGCAGAAAACAGAGACCGCTTCTTTCCCTGCTGCACCAGCTTGGCCTGTGGGAGCAGAGGGTGGAAAGCTCTTTCCATGCTCTCCCCCCAGCCCTGGCCAAAGGTATGGGCACCCAAGGCTGCAGGACAGTGAGCCTGGGAGCCTCAACTGTGCTCAGCTCCTGGTGTGGCTGGTACCCTCTGTGCTGGTGGCCCCAGGGCTGGGGGCAAGCTGTGTTGCTCTGTGCTGCCTGGGGACCTTCTGCTGCTTGTGCTGCATCAACTCCTCTAAATGGATTTTACATCAAGGTCATACAGACAAGGATTGGTCTTTATTCTGACTGAACCATCTTCTAATACAAAAAAACTGGACAAAATGCCTTGGCTGCGATGCCTTGAGCTCATCGTGTGGTGCCTGTATCCACGTCACTGTGCTCAGTGGCTTGAAATATTTACACATGTTGGAAGAAAGTTGTGTGACTCTCTGGAGCTGCACAAAGCTGATCAGAGCTCCTCAAATGATTCACAGCTGCAGGTTCATTATTCTGCTTGCAAGGTTCTTCAAAAGTAGAGATGTAAAAAAACAGCTCTTCAGAGCTGACCATGAAATATTCTTTCCTTTTGGTATCATGGCCTGATTTTAACACTTTGAACACTAAAGGGTTATTTTAATGTAGATGTAGGGCTCTCTATTTGGCACACTGCTTCGTTTCAGTAGGTGTGAAGCTGGAAATTGATGTAGCAACTTCAGTAACCAGGCTACCTGCTGTCGTACTTCCAGCTTTGGTCAAGGAGACAAGGTCTTGTACTGCCACACTGCATGTGGTGTTACTGAGCAGTTCCTTTCAAATAAATACGACTTCGTTAACCAGTTTCCAAGAACTATGACAGAGATGTAGCAGCTTCAGCAGTGTATATTTTCTGCCCTATTTTCCTGATGGCAAGTGAGGGAGAGAATGAGGTCCCCAGCAAGAGGAAGAGGACATATGTGATGGCTGAGGATTGCAGCAGGAGCACTTGGGAGAGATGCATGAGAAATTGGGCTGTGCTTCCACTCATAGAAGTGTTTATTGGAGAAAAACAATTAAACTCAAGGTAGATGTGCCCATGCTTCTGTCTGGACTGACACACTCAGGCAAAGAGGAATACTGCCAAGACCAACTGTTTGTTGCCTGGTACTACAATGAAATGCATGGGAATTAAATGATGTTTATAGTCAGCACATGTCCACAGCCGACTCCTCATCTGGTTAATGATAGCTCTGCTTTTTACAAAGGGCTTTTCATGCTGAAAGATGTCAAAACACCTGCACACACAAGTTTAGGTCACGGTTTTGAGACTGCCAGGAGCAGCAGCCTGTGCCTTCTTGTTAACCCTCTTATAAGAGGGAATATCTCCCTTTCAAAACTTAAAAGTTACACAAAACCCACAGGATGGAGAGGGTCCTACGTCAGATATTTTATTTGGCTGTTATCAGCCCCCAAAAAACATCAATGAGTCAAATCATGTTGTATTACAACCATAGGGAAATTTCGAGAGAGCTCATACAAAAGCCAGAGCGTGCAGCACCGAACGATGGCCAAGTCTGCCAGGCTCTTACAAAAACATAAGCTTTTGACAATCACCTCCAAGCAATAGTGTTTTTTTTTAAGGCAGCTCAGCATTGGCAGACTGTGGTTTCTCACTGAAGAAAGCAGTGCTTGTGTAAGGATGAGCAGAGAATGAGCAGTTGGGACACCAGTGTCAGTTTTCCATCTGAGACCAAACTGTCCCTTAGAACAACATGTCTGGGTGAGGGATGTCTCTGCCCACTGGCTGCTGTCACATGCTGGCTGTGGATATCACCTTGGTGTACACCCTACAGCCCTGTGTTCACAGGCTGAAGCCTTCTGACCTGCTAAAAAGAGAAGGAGCAAGAGCAGGCTCCATTGCAGAGTGATGAGTTCTGACAGTTCTCTGACAGCCCGCTCGGATACACACAGAAAGTCTGCAGCACCCTCAACCATGCCAGGTCTCTGTGCTTTGTCTGATCTGTTTCTGTGCTCTTCCCTCCTCACAGCTATCTTAGGAAGAAGCAAGATTTATGCCTCTCCTACTCATTCCTCTGCTTCCCAGTTTCTTTTTTAGATGCAAATACATTCTCAGGTCACATGTCCTGAGAATAGGTCACAGGTCCTTTTTGTACCTGTCAAAGCATCTTTGCTTCCAAAGGTAAATAGTCTGTCACTCAGGTTTGCAGCTGGAGCAAATATTGGAAATGCTGGGCTATAGTAGTGGAGTTAGTGTTATTTTGCATAGGAAGGATGAAACCCATTTTCTTTTCACTGTCTTTAGGG
Source organism: Colius striatus (assembly GCF_028858725.1). Taxonomy (NCBI): domain Eukaryota; kingdom Metazoa; phylum Chordata; class Aves; order Coliiformes; family Coliidae; genus Colius; species Colius striatus. The sequence continues at coordinate 6,814,918 of NC_084771.1, read as the reverse complement.
GCTAAATCCTTTTCACACAAAGGCCAAGCCAGCACGGAACTGATACAAATAGAGAAACTGATTCTTCTTTGTGACTAATGCAAAAAATGCAACTTTGGTGAATTTTCACAGCCATTGGTTTGAGGTTGGTCATGTGCTCCCACTTGACAGTTCTCACTGCTGATCCAAAAGCAGCTCTGGAATGCCCTGGCTGCTCCCACCAAGACTCGGCAGCTGCCCATGCTGGCTGCCAGGCACTGCCAGCTGCTTGCCCTTGTGCCCAAGCATCCCAGCTGGGTTGTAGCATGTAAAGGGCCACTGCTCAGAGCGAGCCAAGCACTGCTGAGAGCATTCCATCGCCACCAAGAGCATCCCATCACCACCAAGAGCATCAGGAACACAAGGATCCGTTTGAAGCAATTACTGGGCCACATTAGCAGATGCTCAGATTTATCAAGCGAGGGAGTGTATAAAGGTTTACAAATGAACCCTTATCTAGTGCCAGCTTTTCCTGACTCCTGCCTTTTGGTTTTAAAAGCTGCAGATATCTTCCCAGCACTGAGGGCTGCACTGCAGGATCCACCCCAGCTGCCTTCCAGCGGGCTGAGCCCAGGTGGGATGGAAGGGAAGGGCAGCCAGTCTGGCCAGAAAGTCTTGGAGGACTCAGGTGAAAAATAAAATACCAAAAATAATTCAGCCTTTAAAGAAATGTCAATTAACAATGATAAACATGGCAAAGTACAGCTTGCTTAGAAAACAGAGTGATGTGAGGGATTCTTGAGGGGAAGCCTGGAGACTACAAGGAAGCAGCACATATGTCAGCAGAACAAGTTCCTACTGGGCAACACTCCTCTTGTCTCCTGGTTATAAACTTGAGCATGGTTATAAATGTTATTTATCTTGAACAAATTGCAGATGAAAAGCAATCAATACAGTGTTTCTGTAGGCATAAGCAGCCATGTACTTTGAAGCAGCGTGCATCTCTCGGCGTGTTTATAATCAGCACAGGATCCCTGTATTTTTTTAGGCTATGAAAGATTTTCTGTGATGTTAAAAATTCTCTGGTTTTTGCTTGGTTCTGATGAAAAATTCACTTGACAGCCCTTATTCTGGAGCACCCATACAGGCAGTCCCTCCCTGGAGGTTGCTGATAACCTGATGACGAGGCCCTGAACAGCCCAATCAAAGGCTGAAGTTAGCTGGCTTTGGGTGGAAGGCTGGATTAGATGGTCTCCAGCAGTGCTTTCCAACTCAATGTTTCCTGTGATTCTGCATTTACAACGAGATGCTGCCTGGCCATCAGGTGAGGGGTTTAACTTTCTGCTACAATTGGATGAACACTGGATATGTCTGTCTTTGCAGAGTTCCTCTGGGAGGGCGCCCTTGCCTTTGGGCAGGCGCTGCCTCTTTTATAATGGCAGTTCTCAATCCAGGCGTGCCTGAAAGGAGGAGAGATGGACTGCAGAGCATGGCTCTGTGCTGCACTCCTTCGCCGGCACACACAGAGCAAGGATTTCAACTCGGATCTGAAGCTCTCATTCAGCCAACAGTAAATGAAGGGGTTGTAGCAAGTGCTGCTCATGGCAAACCAGTGAAAAGCAAAGTACAAGGCGTTGCTACTGTGAATGGCCCTACAGGAGATCAACACCACGTAGCAGTTCAGGGGGAACCAGCATACTGCAAACACTATCACCACCACCATCAGCATCTTCAGAGTCATCTTCTTTTTCCGTTGATGGGCATAGTATTGCTCCATGGTGAGGTCCCCGATGGCATTTCTCAGCCAGAGCTTCTTGGCCACCATAGTATACGTGATGGAGATCACAAACAAGGGCAGGACATACAAGAGAACAAAAGTAGTCAAGTCCAGATACTTCCAGAAAAGGTCAGCAGGAGGAGGGAAGCTGGGGAGGCAGACTGTTCGTATTGTTCTGTTCCTGAAGATCAAAGAGAGAAAGAACTGTCAATTCCACTACCAGATGCACACAACACCCAGAGGACAAACATCTCAGACGTTCTTACAGGTTTCAGTAAAGGTACAGAGAGCAGAACTCATTCAGTAACATGGGCAAGAACTCAGTAACACGGCCAAGTGCCACTTTCAATGGAAACCTTTGCTTTAAGTTTGACCTTTGGCCCCAGGTGAGATATTTTAAACATATCTCCAGGATAAAACAAAAGAATCTGTATTGATAAATGTGTCCTCTAAGGATGAGGAGCACCTCTCTTCTGTGCCAGCCTTCAATTACAGGGCTGAATCTTGGAGCCAGAATCAACTAACAAACAACCCTGAAAGCCATTCCATGGATTTTCACCATCCTTTCATGAGCAACACCAAAATAAAGAGAAGGAAGACTTCTCTGTTTCAGCATACTTTCTTTTTTAAGAACATGGATGGAGATGTTGCTTTAGAATCTGGGGAGCCTGAAGCTGCAAATGTCATATATAAAGAAATCAGTATGTAAATGTCTTACCCAATATAAAATCTTGTCAAAGTCTGGTAAATGGCATGAGGCAGTGAGAAGCAGCTGGCCATAACCCAGATGATAATGATGCAGATCCCTCCTTTCACCATGGACATGCGTGGCTTGAGAGGGTGCATGATAACCTGCAGAGAACCAATCCTGAGGATTTACAATGTCTTCAATTGATAAAAATAAGCTGCAAGCATCAGGAAAAGAAAGAAGGTGTATTTGTTTTATCCATGTCCAGGAGCAAGCATTTCACACTGATCACTGAGTAAGCAGCAAACTGTGGATGTGCTTTCCAGGACAGCGAGGAATGCTCAGCATGGACATTAAGAGTGGCACAAGTTGAAAGCCAAGAGGCTGTTCTGGCTTGTACTACAAGGAGTACAAAAAGTCTCAAAAAGACAAGATGCTTGAGAACCACAGCTGCATGGAACCCTTGGCCAACACAGCACCAGCAGACCTGAGCACTGTCTGTTTTGTTTTCATAGCCTGCCCTGTGCCGTACCGGCTGTGGAGTGACGCACTCGTGTGTTTGCTAAGGAGGGCTCCTTTGTCTGACAAGGTCTGGGCCACTCCGTGAGCCTCATGTTGCAGTTCCAAGTGTGGCAGCAGCTCTGCAACCCTCCAGTGTTAAAAGGCATAAAACAGGGTCTAATTTTACAGGACTTTGGAAAGTAGAAGGGCTGGATAATGCAAGGAGTTGTGCAAGTACTGTCACTGCTGGCCCAGTGCCCTGAGCAGAGAAACACCCTCAGTGTCACCCATCAGTTTGACTTCAGATGGTTGGGTATCTGTTGAGCTACATGCACTATGGATGATTATATTAAGCTACGAAACAATAATTAAAAATAGACCTATCATGTCATCCAAATGATCTCTTGGCTGCCAAAGTCTTTGGAATGTTGTGTATGTCTTTTCTGGTTTCATTATAAATATCTACTTAATCAAGCTTCCACAAACCCCATGGAGCATCTGTCTGCTCTGGTTCCTCTAGGGACCAGCAACATTTTAAGAGGCATTTCTCTCTGCTCAGTGACACCTCCTTACCTCTATTTTTATCTCCTTGGCCTCTGTTAGCTAACTGTGGTTCTGAGGAACCCACTCTACTGAATTTAAAGGCAGGTATTGTATTAGCCCTTAATTAAACAAATACTTCTCGATACATTGCCATGCCTTGGCATCAACCCAGAATCTAGTGATTAAAATGAATCATTATCAAAATGCCTTGGGAGCTGCAAGGCTGCCCATAGAATGGGCAAACTGCCAAACTTTTCATGGTTAAAAAAAGAAATGGTCGATCTATACTCTGGCAGTCACTCTGATTTTCTGACACCAGATGGAGCACATCCCAGATAGTCAGAGCAGAATCCTTGTTTTGAACTTCATCCAGCCATGTCATTTATCACGTGAAACTGCTTTTCAGTAACAACTGTCTCAGCAACTCCAGCACTGCAAGAAAAATACATTCTGCCTGAGCATGCATCTTTGCAGGGTCTGCTCTCCCAGTGCACAGCATGTATCAGCCTAAGCAAAAATTGCAAATTGTATTGTACTTCAGGGAAAGCCTTCAGTTTGCACTCATTGCTTGGCCTGTAAGCTTTTCCTGACTGGCATGTGTGGACAAGTACTGGGGTAGGGGGTGGAGAGGAGAATTTCTCACCTTGAATTGAATATGCCAATATAGGTCTCACTGCTTCCAGGCCTTGGCATCCCAAAACAATGGGGCACACCTAGAGACTGTAAGGCTTTGTGTAAATACACACATTGGCTTGCTGCTGTTTGAACTTCTGACTGTATTCCTGCCATGCTTTCAGGGCTGTGCTCCAGAGAGGCTGAGGTGGGCAGAGACCTCTGGAGATCATCTATCCCACACCCCGTGCAAAGCAGTCAGTTAGAGCAGGATGCCCAGGACTGCCTCTGGTTGGGTTTTTAATAGCTCCAAGGACAGAGACTCCACAACCTCTCTGGGCAGCCTGTTCCAGTGTTTCATCACCCTTACTGGAAAAATAGAGCCTTTTTTTGTCCACCACCATGATAGCTACAGTTCTCTGTCCCGTTCCTTGGTTCCCAAGACCATGCAGGTTTCCAGGTACTGGGATCTGAAGGGGAAAACTGCTGTGTATTGAGCACATTCTTTTCTAGCAAACACGGGAATGGTGTTTGTCACATACCTGATGCCGATCCAGAGCGATGGCAGCGAGGGTCAGCACGGACACGTGAACAGAGCAGTACTGAACAAACCGGCTTATGTGACACATCAGCTTCCCAAAAACCCAGGTGCTGCTTACAAACCGCACCTGCAGAACAGGCAACATGGGGTTAAAGAGCCTGTGCTGTCCCTAGAGTAGCAAATAGACTTCCCCAGAGTGTGGTGAGGGAGGAATGCTTTCATGCAGTTTCCTTAGGCTTTGTGGATACATCATACTCAGTTTTTCTGGGGAAACAGCTACTATGGAAGAGGCTGTGAAACAAAGATTTCTTACACCGGGGAAACAAACCCACTGCAGTGAATGTGCATTCACACGTGCGCTGTGACACGGCGCTTCTGGGAGGGCTCCACTCCTTCATGAGGCTCTGCAGGGAAAACAGGACCAAGCTTCCTTAAAAACAGCTGCACATTTGGCTTTGTGGATGGTGGAAGCTGTGCAAGTTCAAATCCTAGAGAGATAGATTCATGGAAGAATAAATCACAGAGAGTATTGAAATAGAGAGGTAGCACCTGGGAGCCAGGGACTGGCTGTGGAGCATCCCTGCTGCTGCCTGCCCCATGCCCACACTGCCTGGAGTCTGAAGCTTCCAGCCACGCTCAGGAACCAGGCATGGGGCTGTGTGGCAGAGTCCTGCTCCACACTGGTCTCTAAGCCTGACTCTCACCATGTTGTGTGAGGTGCATCAGCAGCAATTTCAGAGGTGATGATTAAGTTACACAGAGGGGAAAACTTTGCCCTCTGAAAAAGCGACTGAGGCTTCACAGTCCATGTTCCCTTCCTCGCTGCTCTGACCTCTTCGTGTGTGGGAGCCATCTCCACCTGAGCATGAAATCCAGCTGCTCATGGAGACACAGAGAGAGCTTAAAGCCTTTTAAAGGCATTTCTTAGGAATTCCCAGAGAGGTGTTACTTGTCGTGTCTTTTCACATAATGGTTGTTGTCTCACTCCCTTGGTATTCCTGTCTGCACCATAGTTATTCCAAATTAGTGTAACTCATTCTGGAAGCTAATTAAGCTAATTTGAAACAAAGCACACTTGTAACAAAACATCTGTCCACACAGACAATTAGTCAACACTATATAATTTCAATTAATGTACTGAATTTCCCTATAGAGGCCCTCGTAGTAATGACTGTCTCTGAATATATAGCTGTTTCTTTGAAGTTGATGCAAAGCTCTTTCCTAAGAGAGATGACAGTTTAACTACTTATGCCTAATGTCTGCCTGTTATGCAAACACATGAGGGAACTATCCTTTCCCTGAACAGTTTACAGGACACAAATCCCAGCAGAGTAAGGCAGAGAAATCCCACCAAGGAAACAGGATCAATTTCAGAAGAAGGTGAAATCAAACCAATCATTCACCAACTTCCCTTGAAGGCAAAGGAGCACTACAGACAGCTCTGGGCAAGGACTGAAGCAGGAGTGTTTGTGATGCATTCAAACAAGGAGGCTGTGTCAGATTCAGCTATACATAGTCCTGCTTGCACATAGTTTAGAGATTGTGGCAGTGGGGCAAGAAATTGATCCATTTAACTCTTCACACCTCATTATTATTTTTTTAATGTCTTATATCATTTAGTAACTGAAACTAAAGAAAGGACAATCAGCCCCAAGCAGCACAGTGTGTAGTGCCTGAGTAAGAGGCATGCCAGGCTGACATGGCTTGGCATGGACCCAGCAATTCGTCTGCCACCTTCAAAAGGACTGACCTCCTCTGCATCATTTCCACAGGAAACTGCCAGCTAATTGGACTTCTAACCTCAAACTTGTCCCCACTTCCTTCCCCTTCAAAAGATAAATAGGACTTCAACATTCACACCCTGCTACCATCCTGGGAGAGGGGAGGAAAGCTGCAGCTTTTGGGAAGCACCATTCTGACAGGACTGGGAGGTGGGTGCAGGAGCGCTGAGCCCTGAGCCTACAAGGAGCTGTTGGGAAGGGGGGCACGGCTGCAGCCTGTCTGAGAGGCAGAAGGAGGGGGGAGAGCCCAAAAGAGACTGCACATATTATCCTGTGACAGGTGCAGACAGACACAGGCACACACAGCAGCACAGCACAGGCAGCCCGGGTGCTCACCAGTGTGAAGGGGGTGTTCAGAACAGTGATCATCACGTCGGCAACGGCCAGGTTGACGATGAAGAGGCTGGTGGCAGAGTGCATCCTTTTGTTCTTGATCACCACGTGGCACACCAGGATGTTGCCAAAGAGCGAGATGCAGATGATCACAGAGTAGGCCACTATCAGCAGTGCCTTCACCGTCCGGCTCTGTGACTCGCCCTCGTACTTGGTCCCGCTGTCAAAGTCCCCCAGGTCCTCCAGGTCACTGTGGAAGAAGGAGTGGTTAGGGAAGCTATACAGTGCAGAGAAGAACTTGGTCGTGTTGTGATTCTCTGTTCTCCAGAAGGATTTGGAGATGTACTGCAAAGGGAACCACGTGTGCCTGCTCATGGCTCGGGAGGCAAGGCTCCAGCGCTGCCCGTGTCCCTGTGCAGGCTGCACGCTCCTCTCTGCCAGCTCAGGTGCTAAAGTTGGTGGCTGCAGGAGGAAATACACATGCTGGCATTTTAAAATTTTCCCTGTGGCTCCAAACTACATGAAAGAGCTAAAAAAATGGGGAGAGAGATGATAAATCTTCCTGTGCTGATTACAGGTGAGCTTTGCTTCAGGGACTCTCCAGCTGCTGTCCTTTTTCAGTCCTGCGTGTGCTACATACAGAAGCTGATTCCGATGCTGAAATATCAGAGATCCCCAAAGACTTTCTCTCTGCACTTAGGAAGAAATCCTAGTGAATATTTCCTTTCTGGATACTGTTCTGCTTCCCTCCCACTACTTGTCCTTGGAAATCTGCACTATTGGTTTTCCACACAGTCCTTGATCCATCAGGTCTCTGTTTCCCAAGAGCTGTCAGAATCAGAAAGGCTGCTTTTCCCTTTTTCCATCCTCAAAGTATCTCTGAGCTAGACACTGAAGCAGCTTTTGCTCAGAGGCTGAGTGGTCCCTGCTTTTCCTGTGATATATACAGCCTGCCAGATGACACACTGCATGTGCAATAGCCAATAGCGTATCTCTTCCTACTTTATCCTGAGGTGTATTGCAGCCCCACACACAGACAGTGGGAGAGTCTGACATGTGCAGATCTAGCAGAGCAGCAAAATACAGGCAGAGTGGATATGTCCTATCTTCCCTGTCTCCTCCCTCCTCCTCCTTTCTGGGTATGCAGCACAGCAGCTACATGGGGTGAAGCATCTTTACTAATTCACAGCATCTTTCTCTCTCTCCATTCCAGAGTTTGATCAGACAGAGAACACCAAAGGATTTCTGCCTGCAGAGAGCTCCCAGTTTTGTGCCCAGCACTGTCCCCTTCTCATGGTCCTCTGGTGCAGGGAACAGTCTAAAAAGTGCAACACAACCTGAAAATTAGAAGATTCAATGTGCTGTCAGGTGTCCAGAGAGACTCCTGCCACAGTTCATCTCTCTGCACCAAAGCAGGAGCAGGGAGAGAGCAGCAACAAAGACCAGCAATGTGGGTGAAAATCCCTTCTCTTCTCCTTCCCCTCCTTGGAAGACACAAGCCATTTGCAGAGCAGGCTCGGGCTCCAAGCTCAGAAACTGAGATGCAAAGAACCTTTCTGTGCTGCCTCCCTGCAGTGAGCTGCTCAGAGCTGTCACCAAACTTCTTCTCCCTTCCTCAGCATGCCCAGATCCCTTTTGTCTCCTGTCCCTGAGACAGCCCATCTCCAGGGGCTGAACCAGGCATGTGTCTGGTTCACATGGCACAAATCTTCAAGTGGGCTGTTTCATCTTTTTCCTCATAGTTCCTGTTGTGTAAGGATACTGATCAATTCAGTCAGGATTTTATCTGGAGTATGGTAAGTCGCAATCACTTACAGCTGTGGAGGCAGAGGTATGTGGGAGATCAGCAGCAGGGCTCTTGCTACCAAAGAAGGAACAGCAAATGTTTTCCTGCACGTGCCTTCTGAAGACAGGGGCTGTAAGGAGCCGTGCTGCTGCTGCCTCGGAGGTGGATGCCACCCTGTGTGTGTGGCTGTATGTACACACTGGCGGGCATCAGGCACAGCCCTGGCATGGGGGGAGCTCGCACTGACCCCTCTGGAGTGGGCAAGTGCCACCAGCACTTCCACAGCAGCGTGACAGAGGCTGTGGGAGGCACAGGGCTTCATCCTCCAGCTTGATGGCTGTGTGACCACACTGTACTCCTTTGCCAGGGCTTCCTCCATCTCCCTGCCCTGCATCAGGTGGGCAACTTGGCAGAACAGCCTTTGGATGCAGACACGTAAATCCACTCACTCCGAAACACCTCGCATCCCAACAGCCTCACACTACAGCACTCTCTGCAGAACTGGCTTATCCTGTCAAAGGTTCAAACGCTTAGGCAATCATATGCTGTTTTGCTGCAGTTATTATCCACTTACAAACATTCTGAGCAGCTTCAGATGACTTTGGTGTTCGTCATGCATCATAATGTTAGCTCTGGCTCCTCTACGTCAAACAGAGCGAGGCAGAGATGTACCTTTTCCAACACATCCACGTGAATGGCATAGAGTCACCCTTTGTTTGTAGGGAAGATTTTTGGCTTTCTCACTTTGACACTACTTGAGTAAAACATTTTTGGAACTTTCCATTTTCATGAGATTATTGAGCATTTTCATTTTTGGTGCTTTTTTATGTGTGAAAAAGGAACATCAAATTGCTGGAATCTCAGATGAGATTTTCTGAATAGATCTAACATAGACAAAGCGTTGCCAAGGGCCAGAGAAACCAGAGCTGCTCTATAAAAACCTCAGATCCTTGTTTGGTCAGTCCAGGAAACCCAAATACCAGAGAGCCAAAGTGCTTACTTTAAAACAATAAAATACAGACACGTGACTGGGGTCTGACAGGTAAAAATCAGAGAAATTCTGAACTTCTCAGGTGAAGTTTTTCCAACACTATCACCAGCTACTAGTTATGTAACTCATGTTGTCAGCAGATGTAATCTGAGGCCATTCCCGATTCTGTACTCTTTTGTCCTCTTTTTGTTGGCATGCTCAGATGTTAAATGCAAACTCAGCTCTCACCAGTGCAGCTCAGCAGAGCAGCTGGGGCTGCATCTGTAGGCTCTTGGGGATTTTGCCCCACTTGGGAGCATTAAACCACCACATTGTGAGCATTTTCACGGGCCATTGCCACAGTTCATTTTTAGGTGGTGCTTTGCTTGCTCTTTGCCTCTTACTCAGCAAAGTCTCTCAGGACCAGCACCAAAGGACAGCCAGATCCTTCAGAGCAAAGCATGGACTGTGCTGCCTTTGCTGAGGGAGGCCAAGTCGGCTGCTGGGGATGAGTCTCTGGACTTTGAGAGTCCATGGTATCTTTCCAGTACTTCCCTGCAGGGACCTTTTCCTGTCTGATGAAGACAAGTCAGACAACTCAGTAATTTCATTGCACAGTATGTGAAAGTACCCAGGTTTAAGGCTTCCCACTCTGGGACCTTAATTTAAACTAATTTAAAAGAAATGACTCCTAAAGACATTCACCTTCATTACTGGACAGTACTTAACAATGAGTCAGATCATAACAGTAATGGATTCTTCCTCCCCAGGCTGTGTTTCCACAGTCTGAGTATGTGTATGTACTAAAATCCTTGTCCCTGCCTGCTCCCATGAAGATGTAAAGAAAATGCTTTCAATACTGGAGTATTGAGCTCACAAAGCCAAAGCAAATTGTCCCTACAGATCCCTGCAGATAATTGTATTTTGTATTTATGAGGTATGCAAACTCCTCATACAAGAAATACTGAGAACACAAGGCCATTGCATCGAACACTTTTCCCAATGTGAAAGCTCCCATAACACTCCAAAAGTCCATTTTTCAGTGTCTCATCTGCGTGCGTCTGTCCTACCCTGAGCTGTGCCGCTGGTGCCTCAAACACAGGCTCCCACACCAACAGGTAAAAGGCCAGAAGAGCTGCTTGAGAAAGGTGCTGCTCTGAAGCTGCTGCCACTTCTGAGCTATTTCTGCTTCAGAACACACAACAGAGACTCCCAGAGCAACCTGCCCAGAACCTGCTGTGCCGCCCAGAGCATCCCTCTGGCCTCCCAGGTGACGGTCCCCAGGGCTCTGCGCCACAGAGAGGAGGGAGCACACAAACTAGGGCAAAGTCTCAAATAAGGTCTTCTAGTGCAACTATGAGATTTCTTGAAAAAGAAAATGTCTCTGCTTTGTCATTCAGGGTTCACAGCAGCTGGGGAGGAAAAGATCTGCTGAGCCTTCGACACTTGGCAACATGAGTTTTATCTGTGTGTGCCTTCCTCTCCACTAAAGTTATTCACTGTAGGCTTTCTCCTGCACTCCCCTCTCACTATGAGAGACATTGCAGATACAATCCAGCTTTTACAAAATGTTTCCATTTACTGAGATCACACTTTTAGTCAAAATCATAAAATTTGTCACTCAAAAAACAACAGCTGCTGACAGTTAAATTGGAAACGTTCCCTGACAACCAATTCCTTCTGTGTCCGCTGATGGCAATACAATTGATGGGGGTATCTGGTGTAGATAAGGTTTATGGAGTTTAGTAAGCCCACAGTTGGATCTTCACATTGTGAACACTTCAGTGCAGCCCAAAAACAGGCTAGGTGCAACACTCTTGTGAAGGTGATTGACTTCAGACCCAGGCAGGGTTCCTGCAAGGTGCTACACATCCCACCTCACGTCTGCCAACCCATCTTAGCATCGCTTACTGCTGTATTTGATGATGTGGACACTAAACTAAAGTGCTTCAATCATTTAGCATCAGACAAGAGAGCTGCTGGCCGTGCCTCTGGCTCTCTGGCAGTCTGGAGCTGAGGGGCCCTGACCCGTGGAGCCACATCCTTTCCAGGCAGAGGAACGCTGCTCTGCAGAAGGGCAGCCTGACAATCACTGTCAGTGAATCCAGTGCAGAGGTGCTCTTGAGAAGAGAAAGAGCATTAACTACAGAACCGAAGGGAGTGTCTTGCTCCAGGGCTGCTGTTGCCTGTGGTAACATACCATTACCCACTGCTAGTGCTACCTCCAGCACCCTCAAGGACCTGCTGAGGGTCAAAAAAATGTCACAGCATGAAATACTTTGTTCTCAGCAATCTGCAGTAAAGAATAGTGGCTTTTGGTAGGCAAGGCCTCCTAGTATTTCTTCTTTGTTTCAGGCTCATTCAGCTCCCACTGTTGAGTAAAAGGTGTGGTTTAGTCATTGGTTTTACTGATTCCCTTAAATACAATGAAATAAATAGCTATGTTTCTGTCCTTCCACTTCACTTCTGCTGGTGTCTCAGGATCACTCTGCTGCCATCCATGCAGCCCAGGCACAGCACTACAAGTTCACATGCAAGGACAATCTGTTGGTGTTAGGGTGCCCCTATATCTCCCAGTTACCTACTCTTCCTAATACAGAATTCTTGAGCAGAAGCCAAATCCTAACTAGGTCTGTGAGTGCACAAACTCCTTTCTTGAAATCCATATGTCTGTCTGCTCTCTCTGGGAGACCCAGCAGACCACCTGTGAAAAAGACCCTCCACGGTGGGGACTTATGCAGAACACCTTTATGCAAGAGCTTGTGCTGAGGGACAGCAAATCTACTGAAAAACCTTCTTGCCAGCTAATAGGGCTGCCAGGAAAATGGATAAATTTCATTGCACTACCTTTAAACATGTGAAATTGCCAGTTCTTTGTATTGCCAGGCTTGTCAATGGTTTTAGATATGGAAGAGTCCACTATTAAGAGCACACATTATACAGAACAAGCTCCAAAGGAAAGGCAAACCTATTCCAGCCAATTATGGTGAATTGAGATGGGGTTCTGTGCAGAGCTGGGCAGTACGTCCTCGCTTGCACTCACTCAACACGCTCAGGCTGAGCTCACAGAAACAATGAACACCCCTTTCAGATTCATTTTCATCTGCTCTCACAACAGGTTCTGCCTCCACTGAGAATTGCAATGCACAAAGCTCTGGATGTGCTTAATTGTGCCCAAGGGCCAATTTCAGCCTACAAATTCTGTGTATCACTTGGAGAAATCATGTTTCTGCCTTTGGTGGGAAGCAGAGGCGGGATGTCAGCTGCCAGCTCTGCCGGGAGCACAGGGGGGTTGCTGGGCACGGGGCAGGGGTCTGGGGCAGGCTCCACACCACAGCCCCACTGCCCCTGCAACCCTTCTGCCAGGGCAGTGCTGCCCCAGCAGCCACTCATCCTGACCTGCTCCTGGGGAGAAGCAGCATCAGAAGACAAAGAGATAAATGAATCATATCATCAGATGCTGAGCAAAAAAGGGAGTGGGTAGAGCAGAGTGTATTTAGTCCTGGCAAAGTAAACTCACTCATTACTTTCAGATTCTCCTTGAAGTGCTGTGCCTTCTTTTTAGTGGAATGGATTGCCTCAAGGCTAACAGACATTGTACAGTTTCAATGTCTTTTTTTCCACAGGGAAAAGATTACTCTTTGGGGAAAAATGTGAAAGGTGCTGGGCACAGACTATCTGCCAAGGTCATTAAATCCTCCCAAAACAGTACTTGAGCTTTTGTTCTCACAGAGGTCTGAGAAGGCAGTGAAATACAATTCCCTTTTTGCAGAGAGAAGAAAGGGACAGATGATCAGAGGACCTGTGTGGGAGTGCCCAGGATGCCAAGTTAGAAGCTGAGAATTACTACTTTGGATTCACTGGTCCAGCCTTTCTGTAATGAAGACTGACATATAAGCAACCTGCAAAAATATCCACAGCACACTGGTGGGAGGTGAGGAACTACATGGCCTTGGGATCCAAATGCTGTATTGCCATAGACCAGATTTTGCAAACATAACCAAAAGGAGCCACACATGGTACCACACATGCTTTCCCTGAAACACCTAAAAATAGCAAGTGCCACAGCCTGGAACCAAGGAAGAGCTTTCTGTTCTGTGCTAGGGGACATTCAATCCTGTCTGCTACTTTCTTTTTGCAGTAGCAGTTTAATTCAGCACAAACCTTTGTTATTTAAGAGGAGCATCACCATTTGCCACCCAGAGCCTCTCTGCAAGGAGATTCCCTGCTGGCCATCAGGGCTGGACCATGGCTGCTCTGCAGCATCAGAGGGGCCAAGGGAGGCTGAACTCACCAGCCACTGCTCCTCTCCATCAGTTGCAGCCTCCCTCATCTCAGCAGAACTATTCCTGAAAGAAAAAGTCTCCCCATTGAATTTCTTCTCAAGGGAGTCTCCCTATGTTTGTACCAGCTCACATTCCAGGGTCTTTGACAAAGAGGATGTGTACAAGGATGAGTACATTTTATTGCCAAATAAGCACTTTTGCTCTAGATACCCAGCACCATTTTGGAGAGGGAACTCAGCTCTCAGGGACCCCCTTTTGCTCCTTTCCTAGAGAGCAGCACTGGTTTGATGTGCATCCCTTGCCTGGAGTGGGAGAACTTCCCAAATCATGAGTGGGAGTCCACACTGTCCAATTGCCTTTATAAAGCTTGGTACAAATGTACCTTACTTCTCTAATGTACCTGCAATTATTTCTAATTCAATGTGTTAGGCACATGGCAGAGATCAGCTGTAGCACATATAGGTCATCCACAGCAAAATGCTTAAGTGGATTACTGGCACATAATTCTAAGCAATGAGAAAGCACAAAATTATGTTCTAAAATTTCATGTTATTTCCTGTGACTGTCAAATGGCTGCAAAGTAAAAACAAGGCAAAGAAACCAAGGGACACACGACTGGGTTCAGGACAGGAAACTTAACATACGCTAATCCAAAAGACTTGCTTCTCACAAGGAAGATTTGATTGATATAGCAGAGACAAGACATGCAGAGATGGAAATAAGCACTGCCAGGTTCAGGTAACATGGTTAGGGTTTTGGTTGGTGTTTTTCATTTGCAGAGAGTTCAATACCAGGAGAAAGCCAGAGCCAGACAGCCTGTTCTGGAGCCAACACCCATTAGCAGAGGTAGGCGAGTTGCTGTGGAAGTTTGTGGCTTGCCTTTTTTAACCCTTAGTCTGAAGAAAACTCCCCTGGGAGGACAGGAAGATGCACAAGACAAAAAACCTGCTCTGAAGTCTCTGAAAAATAACCAAAAAAGCCTCCTAATCTGATTCTGCTAGCAGCAACAAATGTTCAAATGGGAACTGAGAGTCCTCTTCCTTTAATAAGTGATGCAGAAAATAAAGCATCATTTGAAAGGAAAAGTGAAAAAGCTGCCTTGAAACACTTCTGAAGGCTCCTTGGAAACAAGAGATGTGAGCCCTGAAACATACAGTTGCAAAATCCATCCCTGAGCAGCAGCTTTCTTTCTCTGGAAGTGACCAGAGAGCAGATGGTGTTCTGCAGGTTATCTTTGTCCCCTAAAAATGTTGGTTTTTCACTGAAAATCTGAATGAAAGTTAGGACATAAATGTATTCAATGCCAACCTGAGATTTTAAGCTGTGGACAGTACATTTTACCTCATTCAACTAAAAAATAATAATTACAAAAAATCTTGTTCTCCTCAGGACATATTTCCCTGGAAAACCCAAATTCTCCACTTCACTGTCTCAAGCCAGACCATGGCTATCAAGTTTAGCAAGACTCTCATGAGCTAGCAGCAGCCAGCTGGAGCTGGAGGAGGCAAAAGACTTCAGAGGGCAGCAGAACAGCCGTGGGAAGCAGCAAACAGCCTTGTCCCAGGTATGTGGAAGCTCTGCCAGGTGGCATTCCTGAGCTTCACCCAACCAGCATTCATCTGCTCCACAGCATCCTCTTCTAGTCCAGGCATCTCCCTCTGGGTTCTTTTGTCCTTATTGTATTCCCAGTCTCTTTCATTGGCTCTTACTCATTCTAGGGAGATGGTGGTTTGGTTTTTTTCCCCTCATTTCTTCAAATATCTTAGTGTTTCAGGGGCCAAGTTCTTGAAACACTGATGACTATTCCAGCTTGGATTAATCTGCATTCATATTATGAAAAGCATCTCTTGCATTCAGTCCCTCCTCTCTTTTCAATTGCACTTCATTCAACTCTGCTCCAAGAAAAGCAGAACTGCCAGCGCTTTATTCTCTCTCCTGAACACGATTGCCACATCCCTAGCTGCAGCTCACTAAAATTCACAGCTTTTAAGGTAAAAAATCAGTTCTACTATTTCCTTTAAATACTAGATGCTGTGTTCACACTCCTGAACATTCTGTGAACCCCCACATCTCTTTCCATCACTCAAACACTCAGAGATAGAGACCTCACACACCCCAGAAGGCAAACCTCACTTCCAAACTGACGTACGGAGACAAGGGCACCATCAGCAGGAACAGCCCTTTCCTACTCTGCTCCACAGAGCTCTCCAGAAAGCAACAACCTTGCTGTCAGTGGTTTTTACTTTGATGCACAAAAACTGAGCTCCAAAAAAGTGCCTGTCAGCTGGAGAAAAACTTGTCAGGATGCCTGTGCCAGCAGCATTCTGCCCACCCTGCAGTGCAGTGGGCACACACTTTTAAGGGGCTGTTGACCATCTCCCAGCATGATTTTACCTCCTGCCACCCTGTGCCTTGGCATCTTTTCATGGAGACGTAAATCAATTGCAGGAATCAAAGACAGACCCATGGCTTTACTTCAGTACCCGATCAAAGGTTTGTGCTTCCAACGACCCTTCTCTCACACTGATCCAGAGCACAGACCAACTGCTGCTGCATCAGCTGTGCAAGAAGATAACACTGTGACAGATGAATGAGCTGAAACCTCCCCAAAATTGCTTTGTGATGTAAAATTACACAGCCGCTAACTTCTCTATATAACATCCCAGCATTCCCCCTCTGCCTCCTGAAGCCTGTTGCCTCTTTTTCCACATGCTGGGGGAAGCCAGGTGGGCCTGCCTCAAACAGAGAGTTAGGAAAAGCTAAAACGCAAAGCCTCAAACACATGTATTTGGGTTTGGGTTTCAGTAGTATTGCAGGAGGTGTTTTCAGAGCATTTCTGCCTGGATAAGAGTGGGGAGGTGGTTCCCACACATCTCAGGGGAGACGAGCCAGCAGCTACCCTGCATCATGCTCATCCACCACCTCCCACCAAGCAATTCCCATCCCTACTGATCTCACATTCCCTGGAAGGTTCCCCTGCCCTGAGCAGCTGCAGATTCCTTGTGCTGTGCAGCAAAGCAGGGGCAGCCAGCGTTTGTCTTGTGGCACTCCACGTGAAGCTTGGATTTGAAAGAAAAATGTGGAAAAAAGCAGCAGGAAAAGAGGTTTGATTTAGCTGTGCTTATCTATTTCTCTGAAACACGATCTACAAAAGTGAGTGCCAAAAAAATCCCATCCAGAGAGGCTCCTTTGTACCTCATCCAGCTAAAATAAGGATGAGAAGAACATTTGCATGTTCTCTCTATGAATCAGAAGGAAGATAGCTCAACAGGATCCATCAGCAAGCTCTAAACCACTCACTCTACTACTTCTGGAAGTACCTAACATAACAGTACAGGCAAAAGTGTTCTGAAAGGCATTCTTTTTCTTTGTTGGGCTGTTTTAAACAGACTAAAGACTGAGGCACTGAAAACAGGAGTCCATTGGTGCAGGGGAGCACATGCCAGGGAAAGAAAAAAGTGACTGAGTCAAACTATCCTAAAAGTTTTGCTTTAGGATGCAGGCTGACAGGACCTCAGATGCCTCCAAACTGCCTTTGTTTTAATAGTGTCACTCATGTCTGTAGTACTGGTGAATTTCAAACAGGAATAATGTCACTGGGGCTTCGGTCATCATCGTAATGAACGATGCGGTCCTTTCCTAGAAGGACCACAAACGTGTCCAGGAGGCTTCAGCTGGGAATAAATGCTTGAAAGAAAGGAAATGCAGAAGAGAAAGAAAGACAGTCTGAGATTGCATTACCTCAATAAGAAAATACAAAAAAGAAATACCAAAGTCTCTGGAGAGTTTCAACACAAACTACAGCTTTCTATTTTTTTTCCTTCCTGCCGCTTATTACTTAAATTAAGGAACTGCTCTCCAGGTTGCACAGACTCAGGCATTAAAGAAATAATCAGGCAGTTTCTTTGAAGATTTCTATTTGCTTTGTTCAGTTACAGCTCATACAGCAATTGCAAGTGCCCTGAAATCGCCTGGAGGGCACGTTTTTGGGGACTCATTTCCTTTTAACTTACTCAGTTTCACTCATTACAGCTTTACTTCATGGGTCCATGGTAACTTTGGAGTCAGTACATGAGAGCATTAAGGGAAGAACAAGAGCACAACTGACAAAAGTCACAAGTCACTCACCTTCCAGAGAAGCTAAGAGTGTCCAGGTATCTTCAAGCTCACAAAAGATCTGCTTTCAAGCAAACAGGAACCATGGGATTTTACTCTGGAAGAGCTCTCCTGGAGGCTGGACACCTGAGGAACTGTTTGCTATCAAGCAAGGCTTCTTTTATAAAATTGCCAGTTAGTTATTCATCCCTGTAAAATGAGCACCTGGGACCCTCTTTAATGTCTTAGACCAGGAACAGCTGTAACTTGACAAACAACAACATGTGACAGCTTCAGCAACAAAATGTTGGGTTTGCAAAGCCCAATCCTCTGCTGTGGAGCCGCTGGTCTGACTGCTGAGGGTCTGCCTCGCTGGGCACTGGTGGGGCATAGGTGGACATCAGGGCTTTTGGGGTGTGCTGCTCCAACACTCCACTACTGCTGGCACCAAGGAGATAGATGGTGACCAGAAGAAGGAGGATCGCCTGAAGCAAGGTGATTTATGCCCTTGTCATCCTGTATTGCTTTCCTTTAGCTCAGCTGAGCTGAAGTGTGTTTGGAAGCACAAGTCCAATGTTTAAATGATATTCCAGCAGCTCAAAGGATGCTGAACAAAGATTAAGCCAAAATAGAGATGCCCCTGATTTCACAAAGGTGGCTGAGCAGAGGCAACTGTTATTCCTGGGATTAGCTCTAATCCTGATCCATTTGAAAGGCATTCTTATTGTCTGTGTTTTCCTAAAACATCCCAGAATTTAGCTCCATGAAAGCTATAAAATAATTTAAAAACCCCAGGATATCTCGTTTCATAAGCTCAAAACAACAGCAAATTCTGGCCAAAAAGGGTTTTATGTGGCTGCCCACCAGGGTGCTTCTGGTTTGCACATAAATCTTACCCTCAGAAGGTATTATGAATTTTTAATTACAGACAATGTGAAGCAAAGTAGCCTTGGGTTACATCCAAACTTCTCCCAAGCTGAGCAGAGAGTTCTGTGCCTGGCAGTCTTTTAAACTCCTTCAGCCAACTTAAAAGGATAATGCTCAGACAACCTCTAGAGTCTCGAATGGAAGTGGCTATTAGAGCAAAGTTATTACAATCAGCAATGGCACCTTAAGTCACTGAACCTCGGATGCTGGTACAGCATGTCTCCACAATTAAATATCGGCTCTTTCTGAGTCATTGGAACATTTGCTGTGAGTCAACATGAAGCAAAACAACAAGCTCTGCAAACAAAGGGTAGCTTTTTATCCCATGATCTGTGGTTGTGCCTTGACATGTGTTGGGCAGTACATTTCTGAAGCAAATGCTGGGCAGCCAGGGTTGCTGGAAGGTAAGGAAGGAATAATCATGAGCCCTTGGCCAGTTTCTCAAGAACACTGAAAAGACCTTTATGTGGGTGAAACAAAAAATAAAGTACTTCAGTAGAAACATTTGGTGTAGGATTTTTTATTTGTTTTAGTGCCTTTTTGCTATACAGAAAGCAGCCTCAGTGAGCACAAAACCAGCCCCGAGCTCCTAGTCTCCACCTTGGTCAGTCTGTTACTTATTAGCATCTCAGACAATAATGATTTTTTTCCTGTTTTCTATGCAGCCATCTTCTCAGAGCTGAAACACAGGACTCAAAAGGTGTGCTGATGTCTGTGGTAAACGCCTTGACATCAAGGAAAAACAAATCTTGGAGTGTTAGTGAGGAGTATCAGTGCAAAGAAAGATGTTTTGATAGCATATTGGAATGGTCTGGAGAGGGTTTGACCTCCTCACCAGGATCTGATCATGCCTAGTAACACAACTCCTTGATAGCACATATTTTGTACACTTACAGTTTTACTGTCAAGCAGCATGAAGCCTCAACCCCTGCCAGACCCTGCGAGACTGTGGTCTTGTTCCAGCACGTGCCTTGCACTCGCAGCCCAATTACAGCAGCAGCGCCTGGTGAGGGCATGGGCTGAGCGGGCAGGAAAGAGCCTCAGAGGCTGTCGCTTGTTCAACTTTTAGAAGACTTCTTCACAGCAGGGAAAGCTCATAGCCCCTTGCATAGCTCTTAGCAAAAGGAGTTCTTTTTGATATACTCATTTGCAGAGTCACTCAGGGGCTGAAGTGGCTGAGAACCAGCTGCAAGTTCCCAGGCTTTTCTCAACGTTTATAGATGACACTGGTTTCTGCACGAAGTGAAGGTAATCCGAAAGCAGCTGCCAGAATAAATGTATATGGCTTCCAGGTGAGATGACAAACTCTCACTGTGTTTGCAAAGCAGTGAGGAATACGTGAGAAAGATGCCTGATTACCCACACTGTACTGTGAGACAGAGATAAAAAATGGGAGTTTGAAGGAACCTGGGGCTTGATCGATCCATCTACATGTAAAACTTTCCATTTAAGATAAGGTCAGAGTGCTCAGCCATCAAGAGGCAACAAATTGTCTCCTTTTCAGGCACGGCAGAGAGAACATATATCAGCAGTAGTTTCAGAGCTGTTAGAGGAGTGAGTGTAGGTCAAAAGTGGTTTTTTGTACTGAATTTACTAGATTCCTCTAGAGCTGGGCAGTATTCACAGCATAAGTCATCAACCCGGGCTCCTCTGAGCATGTGCTTTAATATCTTCCTGGGTACAAGAGCTACTGATTCCAGACCCTCTCAGTTATTTGAAGGGGTTCAGTAACAAATAGGCATCAAATGTATAATGGAAGTGTCTCTTGTTTTCCTCGATGAACAATATACCCTTGCAAAATATTGACAAGATCCAGATTTGGCAACACATTTCAAAAAGAAATAGGTGATTTTTCTAAGATTCACAGTTTAAAGAAGAGGCAGTAAAGCTCAGTGTTACAAATGACCCAAAGAACCAGCTCAACAGGAGTGTGTAGGGAACCAAGCAGACCCTGGAGGGTGTGCAGGGATGGACCCCACAAAGCAGCTGCTGCCATGAAGCAGTACTGAGGCAGTGAGGTTATAGAGAGATAGTTAAATAAAGCAGGAGAAAGCACCCTAAGAGAAAAGGATTACTGGGAAACCTAGAATGGCCCATGCTTGTGCAACTGAAGAGCTGTAAGAGGTCACTGACCAGTAATCTGATGATTACCAAGTTACTGCTTCAGGACTGATGGAATATAGGCAAAATCTGAGAGGTGTTTTATCAGGTTTTATTTGGGCAAAATGGAATGAGAAGACATTTAAATCCTGTCTCCATTTCAGCTGAGTATTGAAAAGATACCAAATTGTTATATGGGGTTTTTTATCAGCAAGACTGATGCTCCCCCAGGTAAGAAGGAGACTGTTATCTGTAACACAGCATGAATGCCATCATCATCTGGTTTTACTTAAATTCGTGGAAAATGAAGAAGCTAGCAGCAATCTATTCCTGAAGCCTTGTGTAAGCTCTCAAGATGCCAGGCAGCTGCTTCCTTTTGGTCCCTCAGGTTACAGCATGTAGTCATTAGCCATCATTCTAACTGAACTGGTGGCCCTGGGTGTTTCCACCCGTTGCATTACCATGACTGTGCTGAACTGTTCAAGACTCCTTTCCCCAGAGCCCCTTCACTTCTGTTCTGAGGCTTGTAACCAGTCTGTAGGCTTTTAACACAACTGAACACGATGACTTACCTTGACAGTGATTTATCTGAGTTTCTCAAAGAGGTAAAAGATGTGGCCTTGTCTCACATCCTGAATCATTGCTGACAGTGACTGGAAGCTATGATGGATGATCAGCCTTTGGGGAATTTGCTGCAATCAGTTTTATCAAACCTTTGTACAGCTTCACCCAAGAGAAATCACATAACTCAGCCATGACACCAGCAGCAGATTTCCCAGAAGGTTCCTTATAAAGCAACAGTAAAACCCAGTATTTATCACATCTACAATTTGCAGTGTCACAGTGAACCCTCCAGCCTATGGGTCCCATTCATTCCAGGAAGAGAACAGAACCCACGAGGGAGCCATTTCCAATCTCTGCATCTGGAACATTAACAAAGGCGCGACTACAAAACCCACGGGTGGTTCATCACACCTTGGGCTTCTCAGGCTGGCAATTAGCAATGCCAATGGCTCCTGGATATTTCTTCTGACCTAATTCATCAAACACCTCCAAGCTGAGGATATCTAAAGGCTGAAGAGAGAAAACCAAGGGCCACAAACTATTCTGATACAAGACTTGCAGCCAAATCTCTAAGCAGAGTGTGGAATGAGATGGAGGTGGTGGGTTCACCAGGAAAGGGCTCCCATTGAGCTCAGATGGCAGCTTTACCTCAAGATGTTCCTTATGACTTCCCAGAAGACTGCTTTGGTTTTGTGCCAATGGCAGGAGAAAGGGACAAACTCAAAAATCAAGTTGCTGTAGGCTTCAGTCCCGTTCTAACCAGTTTACTCTGTCTTTGACCTTGAGCAAGTCAGGTATTTGTTTGTTAAGTAATTTTCAGGTGTGAAAACAGGCAACTGTATTTCTCCTGCCTTATGGTTTATTAGATGGCCAGTGTTTTTAATCCCAGAAGCACTTATCCTCTAAGTTTCAGATGACAGAAGGGATGGGGTAATGCAAATCTCAAATGCAAAAAGGTAAGAGATGGGGAAAGAACATTTGCCAAGACTTACTAGTGTCTATTTTTTAAAATAGTTTCAGTTTCAGTCATACCTTGTAAAAATCAAATGAAACCTTCCAGTAGCATCACAACATCTTTGTAAGCTGAGGGGACAATTTCCATTTCCATTGAGAACGCCTTTTGAAAGAGAGTTCAGAGTTTTGACATAAATCTCCCCCAGGTTTTCAGAAATCAGAACCAGCCGCCTGTTTTCGTTTTATTGAAGCAAAACCTCTCAGGAAATCTCTGCTGGGATATTTTTTGTGTAACAAAAAGAGATTACCCCTTAAAAGCATGACATGCCTTGAGAAATGGAAAATGGTCACACTGCTCAGCTTTACACAGGGCTGCAGGTGTCAGAGCACATCCAGACTCCTGTGCAGGACGGGAGGTTCCCCACTGGCTGCAGCGGAGGACCAGGAGGTCCCTCCTGCCTGCTGCACGTCAACATTTCTCTGTACAAGATGAGACAGAATTTCTTTGTTACTCTTGATGACACTGAACAGTAGAGAGCATTTTTCTCCCCTGCACCCCTTGGACACATTGCCAGTAGCATCCTACCTGCTGAGCTGTCCCTTATGCAGCGGGATTTCTGCCCATACCTTCTCCCAATAAACTGAATGACTCCCTCACTCTTCTTCAAGGGTTCATTGAGGACAGGTGACCGTTTCACCTCTCTTGCCCTTCCTCCAGCTTAAGAAAGAAAGCAAAGTGAAACTTGCCTCTGAAGAATATCAAAGGATATGAGGTTTATAAAGCTGAGTAATAGATTTACTTTCCCCAAAACAGGAGCAAATTAACAAACAAAATTGATTCCCAAGACAGACTAGCTTTGAATTTTAACACTATAAATGGCAATTTCCAGTAATAGCTGTTTCATCAACCACATGCCCAGTCCTGCTGTTCCCACAGCTCGAGAATAGTCTGTGACTAGAGACACCAATTGTTTCCCAGACTGATGTTTTGGCAAGTTCAGTTCTTGCTGTGTGCATATCACCACATTCCTATATTCCATATATATTCCATATATTCTACACAGGAATAAGCTGGAGGCCAGCTTTGAGTTCTGCTCAGATCCATCCTCTCATTGTGATCCTGCAGATCACCCTATTTTGGCAGCTGTTGTGCTTGAGCTCCTCTCCCCAGGCAGTAAACATGCACAGAGCTCCAAACCTACCATCAGTGCTGTAATTTGCTGTGCCAACAAACTGATAACCACTGCAAACAGTCCATATGGCAATTACATGCTGCAAAGAAAGGCACATGTGAAGGCACACATTTGATTCAGAACCAAAGAGTGCTTTGCACCTGGAAGACATCCCTTTGCTGACAATTCCCAGTTAGCCCTTTTTCACAGCGTGCCTTGGGTTCATTTGACATTAACTTCTGTGTTTTCAGGGAAAAAAAAGAGAATCACTTCATACTTCCTTATGTACACCCCAAAGGCACCTGCTTTGACTTGCACATCTCTCACATCCACAGTGGGAGTACAAAGGGATGTCAGATGACTCGTCAGCCCAGCCCTGAAACAACTGTGTGCCCGCTGAAGCCAGACAGTGGTGACACTGCCCGTTGCTGAGCAAGAGCACAGTGCCAATAAAGGGATTTTCATCTCAGCCCTGCTGCAAACAGGGCTGCCAACCAAGCTGCTGCTATGTAAACGAGTAACTCAGCTCTGCAGTCACCCAAGACAGCCTGGAAGAGTGTGGGTAATTTAAATGGGTGAGTGGTCATCCAGGTACACTCCCGAAAAGTTTATCACAGCCAGTTGGGGCCCAGGAAAGGTAATGTTAGAACTGCAGACAAAAGGCACTACCTGAAGTGAATACAGCAGGAAATATTAGGTGCTTCTTATGTTTATCCCCTACAAAACCAGTTCTTGCACAAAGATAAGCCTGTATTGGCACTGTGTGTTAAAGTAGGGTGGGGTTTGAGGGGAGGCTTTTTAAGTTTCCAATAGCAAACTGTCTAAAAGCATGTACAAGCGTTTCTGTGCTCCTGTCCCTGTGAGCTGAGCCACACTAACCCATCCCCCCAGCACTGTTAATCCTTTTCAGTGCACGCTATTGTAAGTCAATTCTCTTGGACCACTATGGAGCAGAGTTTTACCCCAGCTGGTTTGTTCTGCACTGGCAGAAGCAGCGGGAGCACTGGCAGGACGTGCTGCTGCAGCTCAGCGTGGCAGCTGCTGCTTTCCCACTGCCTCCCTGTGCAGAGCCCTTGACCCAGCCCACGTCAGTCTTCTCCAGAAGGGGCTTCCAGGTAGCCACACATGCCCCAGCGATAAGCACAACTGTCAGATGCCCAGACAATGCACATTTCTCCACAAGCTCCAGCTCAGGCACCAGAACTGAAACATCCCACTGCCTCCTCCTACCCCTTGCACGGCCCCTGGCTGGGACAGGCAGCTTCTGCTTAGAGGCAGTTGTGAAGCTGCTGAGAAACTGTTCTTGCAACAGAAAGTTTTAGCAAGATGATCTGCTTTGTCCAAAGCTTTTCCTTGGTTTCCTCAGGCTGGGGTGGCATTGCCTAGCAGAGGACACAGCCTCTCCCCACAGGCATCACCTTGGGCTGGAGCCCAAGCTCCCAGCTGCCAATACTGGAGAAGAGCCTCTCCCAGTCATGGGCTCCTGGGCACAAAAAGCATTACAGTGGAGGAAATTTGTCAGCCTGCTGTTTAAGGAATGCACTCAAACAAAGAGACCTAGCTCCAGCCAGCACTGAACCCCAAGTCCCCTCCTGTGCCAAGCAGTGCCCTGCTAGAGGCTGAGGAACTGGAAGGGGGGAGACTTCCCTCTGCTTTCTTGAAGAAAGTAAATATATTTACAATAACTCCTTTGCCTCAGTGTGGGCCAAGAATAACTTTTGATCTATTATTCTCACAAGCCAAAGGCAAGGAGAGAGAAAAGATTTCCTGCATGGTTGTTACTTCTGATGACAGAGCTGCCAAAATTCACCCCAGACTGATGGGCCTGGAAACCTCTAGTCTGCAACAACAGCTGACCCAGGGCTGACAATGAGCAAAGAGCACCCATGTTCAGAGTACTCAACAGCCCTCCAGCTCCTCACAAGGCTTAATGAAGTGTAATCAAGGGAAATTAATGAGCTTTGTCCCCACTGCCAAAGGAAAGGGCAGTTGGAAAGATGTAGGGACCCAATATGAATTGAGCATGATTAAGTATGTTATAACTATTGTTCTGGATAAAATGGTGCTATTATGCTTAAATAGCCTACAGCAGTCCCTTGTCATTACAAGCATTTAGCTCTGCCTTAATTGCCTCAAAGCCACCCAGAAAGGATTACTTTTACACCCTTTCCAATTTAAAACTAGGGACAGAAATATGTAAGCACTAACCTGCATCCACTTAGATAATGGGGATTCAGTGGGTGAGCCAGGAAGATAGATATTTTATAGGGTCCTGCTTGGTCCTTGCCACACAGGGCAACATGAGTGTTGTGTGTGAGCAGGGCTGCAAGGGACAGATGGCTACCACAGCCTGGGGGGTGGGCTACAGTGCTCAGGGGTTAGGCAGGAGCTCTCCCCCCTCTTTGGCTGCTGGCAGGGAGCTGTGGAGGGGAGCACAGACAGCCAAATGTGCTGACCTCAACCCAGGACACTCCCAAGGCCAGGAGGGAGGCAGCTGCTCCTTTGCCCCATCCTGGCCCCAAGCAGCCCCCCAGCACTCTGCTCCTCTCCCCAGGAGCCCAGCTATTAGCCACAGCAGGTTGAGCAGACAGCAGTGCTGCACAAGCATTTATTTACTGGGACAGGCCCTTCTAACAGTTGGGATTCTGTGCTATCTCAAAGGCAGTGGCCCCAGATACACCCATCCCTGAGCTCAGGTCACACTGCCCCACATTCCACAGACAGCAACTTATTTGCTCCACGCTGCTAAATTCCACGAGGACTTCAGCTTTCTCCTTCTTCACCATTGCCACATTAGCCTGGACAAAACTGCCCTTGTACCATGAGAGGGGAAGCACTCCCTGATGTTTTCTGTCCCAAGCATAAACTCCAGCTCACAGGACTGAAGCTTTGGCCTGGCTCACAGCAGTAACACAGCAACAGTTCAGCTCTGGAGAGAGCTTCACTAAAATGTATTTGAAAGAAAGAGAGCAACTGACATCACAGAACATCACAGCATCCCTGCCTCTGTTGCACAAGGAGCTGCACAGGGCCTGAGGCACAGGCTGACAGAACTGGGATGGAGAAAAGTCCCCAGGACACTACAGTCCTTGGGGAAGCTGCTTCTCCAAGCACAAGGCTCAGGATGTCCAATGTCAAAGCACGTGGCCTTGGGGTACTGAGAGCAGGAGGCTGTGTCACAGCAAGGCTGATGGTGAGGCACAGCTGTTGTCAGGGTGCTTGATGGCAGTCTCACACTGTGACATGTACTGCCCTGAACTTGCATCTGTCCAATTACTCATCAACAAACAGCAATCCAAACACAAATTAACATTTTCTCTTCCACATTCTTAACCGATTCACAGACAATGGAAATATTCTCTCCCCCCTTCAGGTTAATGATTTAAAAGGCACACAGTTACTTGTGAGGCAATTCCCAACTCAGCTCTGGCCATGGAGCAAGGCTGGAATCTGGCCTAAGCTAGGCTGCTGAGAAAGACCAAGTGGAGTTGTCCTGGAGAGAAGAAAATAGGGGAAATTTCTCTTCTCTTTCTTGGGCAAAAGGAGTACTTTAGAAAGACCTTTTTACTCTTGTTACTTGTCTTCAGTCAGTTCAAAGGGTCCTCGGCTCTCTCCTGGACAGACTTTTTCTTTACAGAGTGCTGAGGAGGATATATGAAGAGGTCAGGACTCCAGCCTTCCCTCCTCAGCTTCTAGAAGTACAGTGTATGATTGAAGTGATGCCCCAAAAATCTTCTCTGTGGACAACCTCTGCTCCAAGCACACAGCCCACAGTTTGTACATGGCTTTATAGAGCAGCATTCTTTTTAGACATGAGCTTGAATCCATCATCCAGGATGGACCTTCGATTGCGCCTTAACCTCTTCTGCCTCTCCAGACGGATGACCACTGCAAGGAGGATGCAGGCAGCCAGCAGTAACACTATTCCTGCAATGGCTAGGGCAATGACTGTGGCCTCTATCTGCCCTTGAGCCAACTTGGACCCAAAAAGCATGATCTTCTGGGACTCATCCTCAGGCGGTGACTCTGGAGAGACAAACAAAAAACCCCAGTTGCAATGAAAGCCATAAATACCACAACTGAAAGGTTCCAACAGGTATTAAAAAGGGAGCAAAAGAAAGATGCAATGCAGTCATAGGAAATAAAAAGAGACAGTCACTGTCCATCCAACAATGGAGCCTCATCCAAGAGGTCACACAGCACCTTGAGAATGGCTGGTTCTTTCCCTAATCCACTCCATCCTAGGACCTCGCCATGTCTCTCAGCTGTCCCAGCACAATCAGCTCACCATTGCTGGCCCCACTCACAGGGGAATGGTCTGGGGCTGTGAGGAGTCACTGGCTGGGCCAGAAACAGAAGAATGGGGATAAGAAGGTGTGTCTGGGCAAAGGCTGCTTTGAGGACTCACCCTGCTGCAAGCTCCCCATGCACACGGCTATTGTCCTAAGCACCACTTTTCAGAGTGCACTTGCTCAGTCATGCCAGTGCTGAGTCACTGAAGATCCTGAGCTCTCTTACACTCCCACACAGAGGAAGCAGCCACCTTTTGGCAAAAGTGGCTGTTTGCACAGGTAACAACTGTTGATCCAGACTTCTGCCTGGTGAGCACACACAGGCTGACGCCCAAGTAAGATACAAACAGAATTATTTAATATAGTCATGACTGCTCTGAGATACTCCCTACTCCTCCTATTTACACACATTTTGGGTGAGGAAAACATTGTTGGGAAGGAAATGACTGAAACATCAGTAGAGAATGAAGAGTTGTAGGCAGATGGCTGTATTTCCAGGTGGTCTGACCTGGCTCTGCAATCAGCTCAGCTGGATTTATTCACAGCAGCTGAAAAATGGAGTTGGAGAGAAAGACAAAAAAAATCCAGGAAATAAATTAACACCATAAACTATTCAGACATTTAGCCCAGAAAGTTTGAGGGATCTTTTCTACTACTCCTCTTTTCCCTGGTGCTGCTCAACCAAATGTCTTCTCACATCTGCTCTTTAAAATACCTGAAAGAGCCATGGCACGTGTTAAGACTCTTTTCTTGGGGAAAGAGCAGACCAGAAGGCAGATGTGCTTGTTTGTATGCTGACTCAGTCCTTTCAGCTAGCAATAGTGAATGTGAAAATTCCCTGTCATTGACAGTCCAAGAAGAGAGGGTAATTCATCTAAGGCATCCCTTGGGATAAGAAAGGGATTGAAAGAGATAAGAAAAGTCACCCCCTTTACAACATCTTCCTTTACAACCCTTTGAATCTCTACCAGTTTCCAAGCTTACACACCCACCCCTGAAGATGGGTCCATATACAGCAAGTACAAGAGGATGCAAGGGCACTAAAGTTTTTAATCTAACAGGAAAACAAGCCTGACTAGTCCAACTTACTTATTTTCATAATCAGAGCATAGGCATCTGGAGGACAGATAACCTAACCTGGAACCCTTCCTGCTATCCATCCTCTGAGACAGCCAGGCCTCAGACTAACACACTGGCCAGCCTGATAGGAGAGGCTGTAAGTGGTGCTTGTGTTCCTCCCTTCTCCTACAGATCTAAATCTCTGTACTGATCAGAGATCTCCCTCCTGCTCCACCTCACACACGGTATTTAGCAGTGCCACACACACACCATACCTGCACTGTAGTTTATGACTTCAAGCGCTGTCTCTGAAAGGAAACAAAAAGAGAGTGAGAAAGTGTTGGGCTAAACAGGTCAAGTCCAGAAGGTGGCATGTTTGGGAATCCAGAGGCAGAACAGTTTTCCAGCACTTGCAGGTTTTCTTTTCTCCTGTCAATGCTTTGCCTGTCTGTATCATACCAAGAGTGGGTTTGTATTACCTGCTTCAAGAGCAGGTCCCTTCCCGCTGCACCCACCTTTGATGGCCTTTGAAAGGAAAGCACAGTCTGAGCATGTGGTGGGCTGACCTCAGCTGTTGGGTCATTCCCTTACCCCCAGCAGGACAGAGGAGAGAATTGGAAGGGCAAAAGCAAGAAAAAAAAAAAAAAAAGCCTTGTGGGCTGAGATCAAAGGGAATTTAATAAGTGAAGGAGGAAAAAACCCCACACCACAAAACCCTCCACAGTGACGCAAAAGCAACCACTTGCTGCCAGCAGACTGATGTCCAGCCAGTCCCTGAGCAATGGCTACTTTAGAAAAATGGTCCCCTTATTTTTATTGCTGATCATGTTGTGATATGGCCTGGAGTACTGGGATCAGCTGTCCCAGCTCTGTCCCTTCCCTGCCTCTTACCCACCCCAACCTACTGAGTGAAAAACAGAGATGACCTTGATGCTGTGCAAGCACTGTTCACCAACAGCTAAAATATGGGTGTGTTATCAGCTCTGTTTTGGTAACAAATCTAAACCACAGCACTACATGGGCAGCTACAGAGAAAATGAACTCCATCTCAGCCAAACTCAATACAGAGTCACTCACCTTTGAGCACCTTCCAACGCTTCCTAGAGAAATGAGAAGCCTTTGGATGTGCATTTAGATTACAGCCAATACTCTCAGTAAGAACAACTACTAGGCTCATGACTGAACATTGCTTCTCAGACACCAGCTAAAATAAAACTCATAATAAAAACATAGGCAGGCAATGTAAACCCCTGAAACCAATTTGTTATTAATTCCAGCTGCAGGTATTAGTATATTCAAAGGGAACATCCTCAATCAGGACTACCTAAGTTAACTATCCACTCAATTAACTGGATGTTTAAGGCATGTAAAAGAGTTGTAAGTGTGATGTAAACACTCAGAATTCAGCAGCAGTAGGGAAAAGTGCTGCAAGATATTTTAGGGTAACAGTCAGTGATAGCTCCCTACCTGGTTTTGGCAAGACTGTGAAGAGGATCTCCATGCCAGCATGAATATGATCAGACACATGACAGTGAAGCAGCCACGTCCCGGGGTTCCCAACCAACATCTCCACCATTTCAAAGGTCCCAGGGAATAGATCCACAACATCTGCTCTGTAGCTTTTGCCATTCTGTCAAAGGGAAGGGAGGCATTAGTGTGCAGTGCTCTGGGCATCTGTCAGTGTCACAGAGACCACTTCAGTGTTACCACAGTTTTTAAAAGTTCAAAAAGATTTCAAAGAACAGCTTCACGGCTGTGGCTGGGAAAGCAAACACAATCTGGTAACGCTTCATCCTAAGAAGAGTTAGGCTAGACACAGCACAACACAGAGTGAGTCTGTATGTGCAAAATCACATCCCTTTCCTAGTTGGGTGACACTGCTGCAAAGTCATTGAAGAAGTTCAAGGCACCAGAGCCAAGCAGAAGTGATGGTATCAGTGACCAGTCTTTGCTTTCTCAGCAGGAGAATATTCTTACCTTGTATATGAAGGTCTCAGCATGAAAATGCACTGTGTGGATATCAATCTCCTGACCCATTCCCAGCAGGTACCAGTTCACCCACTCTCCCTGGAACATGGTCAGCCCAGGCAAGTTGGCATAGAGCCTCCCATTGATTGCTGTGCAGTAAATAACATAAAGAGTGCAGAAAAGGCTGTTATTAAAATGGTCACAATGCTGAATCATCTCAGGGGAAGAACATGCAAGGGATTAGGTGCAAAAAGGCTCATATAGCAGCCAGTGCATCAGTAGTTAGCATCTTCCATACACAGTCCCACACAAGTTTGGCAGCCTCTAGCTCAACTACTTTTCCCTTCTGTTAACAGATAGGAAAAGTGACTTGCATCCAAAGCCATGCTGTAGCTCAGCTCCAAAGAATCTCAAAAACTACCTCTTGCTGAAAACCTGCAGTGAGCCAGAGGTGGTTGCTTCTAGAAGTCAAGATGCATAAAAATGGCCTTCTTAGCCCAGGGGTAAATACATAAAAATCCATATACACATAAATTTCTGAACAATTCACTTGCTGAACAGTGAAAACAGGTAAATCCTGCCAAGAAGCAACCCTGTCATTCTGTGTCTCATGCTGGCTGCACACATTGCACATCCATCACTTGTAAAACTGCTACATGGCAGGACTTTATTTCATAATTAGCACAGCCAGATGGAAAACTGCTTTAACTGCAAATGCAGGGAAGGGATCAAAACAGTGAGTGAGCTGAATTTGATGGTACATATGTGGAAACTTTCACACTCAGATGACAGTGTAGGAAAACAAGATGGGAAGAGACACGATCTGAGGGCAGGAACACAAGAGTTTTACTCACTGGTCTGCAACAGGCACTTTCTGTAACTCAAAAACAAGCATCCAACTTCAGTGTGTTGGTTTTGCTAGCTATAATATTGGGTTAACAATTATAACAATGGACATACATATTTGGAGATTCTTTATATCACCTCTATGAAACCAGCAGTAATGATAGCACACAGTGCAACTCTTCACTGTTCTTATCTCCACAATTGCCATGGGACTTGTTTTGCTGAGAATACTTCAGATTTACCCAGATGCAGTATGCAGAAAAACTACCACAAATAACATGTTAATTTAGAAATATGTACTCATCCTACTATGGTAGAAATAGCTTTTTGATAGCCAGCTACAATGACTGAGCCATGTATTGCAACCATGTTTGAAATCTAACGTATCCTAATGGTCCTGAGCTGAACAGAATGAGTCTGTCAGCTTCACTCTTGATGTTATTTCCCATCCCAAGTCACCCCAACACATCAGTTTAACCTCTTTGTCCCATTTCTTGCCATCTCTTCTGACAAGGACAGCCATAATGATTTGCCTTCACTATAGATCAAAGTTTTGTGCTATGTATGTGCTGCAATATTAAGAACAGCAGAACTGTTTGTGCCACTGACAATGGAAAAGGCTGAGGGCATTGCCCAGGAGTAACGGGTGCTGAGGTGCCTGACAGACATTACCATGCATTTTATTGCTTTCCACAAATTTGTCATCCAGCAGGTTGATCTCCTTGCCATTCCCCTTACTGTAATGCTTCACATTCTCCTCCAAGTACCAGGACTGATTTTCATCAAAAACCAGGAACAGCAGAGCAAACTCTCTCTTGACATCCTTCCTGACCCCGTCAGACCGCAGTGCCCCTCTCCGGCAGACCTTCAGGGGCCCAATGAGACCACTGTACATATCCTGAGCAGAATGAAGGAAAAAAAACCTCTGAGGCAAGGATCCTCTCACCCTCTTTTCCACACAGTTCTCTGCCTTTCAGCAACTGCATTTTCTGTTCCCTGCAGCACTTCAAACAAACAGTGCTGCTTTGTAAGTGCGCTCATTGGTGAAAATCAGCTACCAAAGCACAAGAACAGAGACTTCACATGCTCTTATGAATGCAAATCCAAAAGTCAAACACAAATGGTACTGGAATGTTCTCCACTCTGTAGCTCCAAAAAACATCTGCAACTTGAGGTAAAAATGCAATGACCTCTGAGCTGAATGTGATGGTTTATTGCAAGATCCTCCAGGTTTTTTCTCTGTGAGATCAGTGCTCTGACAACCCTGCAATGCAGTCTCCTTGCTTTACTCATGGGGCCTAATTTTGGACAATTTCTGTCTTTTTTGATTAACCCTGTCTCTCACTAACAGAAATCATGACTTACTGGGAGATGTTCTCATATCCTGCAAATAACTGAAGGAAAGTGTCAAGGTGACAGTGGAATTGTTTTATGAAGGTCTGTATCAAGAAAAAAGAAGGTTAAACATCAGGCTGAATTTGGAGGATTTTCTCTCTCAGGAGAATGCTGGACATGCCACCAGATGGTTCCTCTACCTCCCAGCTCAGCCAATCTCTAAAATGTATCCAGCTCACATTGTTTTCTAGGGGGTGTGAAAAATTGGTCTAATTGGGCTTTTCTGGTTCTAACTTCTGTTTTACCTTTACTGGGTCTACTGTGGAGTAGTAGATCCAAGGAACACAGGCTGAATCGTTTGGCCCTGGACCAGATCTCTCAGGAACTTCCCACCGGTACGTCACGATGTCACCTGAGTGACAGAGAAGCACCATTAACATCCACTCACCAGTTTGCTGAGCAGCAGGCAGAGCAACACACACAAGAAAACCCCAGAAGATCCTGTCTCCAAAGTGCAAATTCAATTCTGATTTTGTTGGACATTGCATCTTCCTTCCCCAAACACTGAGAAGCAGGGCAGAACCTCCCCTCTCACGCGAAGCAGAGGGCTCATGGGATGCACATACTCTCTGGTACCAGCATAACCCTGTTATCTGCTACCTTTGATATCAGACCTGATCAAGGCAATTCCACCTCTCCTCAGAACAGATGGAGGTCAAGATGACATTTCTTTGAAGCATATTTATGAGGCTCATTCAAATTAGCTTTTCTGATTACTATTTTGCATGTTAGCACTATATTTCAGACAGACAGGGCCCAACCAAAAAACTCTGTTGCTCAGGCAGCCTGCACAAGCTGAGTAGGACCAAAAACTAAGGAAACTGGCATCTTGACTATGAAACAATCTGCATTTCTCCTATTTCATGCTATTGTGGACATCACAAAAAGTACAGGTCCTAACATGGGCAATTGGCCCAGGGCTACCAAGGACTGACTGAGGCGTGAACTGCCATCACCTTTCTACAGACAGACCACACTCAGTGAGGAGATAAGGCTGCACACAGAAAAGTCTATGCTATACTTATCCTAGAAGTCACAGCAGAGTATTAAGTCCCAGGGTTGCCATTCCCACACAAGCGATATCATTAAAACCACGGTGAAGCTGGGAGTCCAGTTATTGTTTGCTTCCATTTCTCATCCATAAGAAAACAAGCACATCTAAGGCTACCTGAGGAAACCAGTCTGGCTACAGGCTAAAGTGAGCTTTGTGAGCCTATAGAGGAGCAGGGCTGGAGACCACAGTGACTTACCAGGGTTTGCCACCTGCGGCTGCCCCGTCTCCCCTTCCAGCACCCCGTGCGCATGGATGGAGTAGGGTCGGGTGGCGTTGTTCTTAAACACGATGTTGACAATGTCTCCCACTTCTGCCCACAGAAAGGGACCTTGAGGTAGGAAGAATGTACTCAGACACCAGCAAAGACTGCCAATGTATCTCCTGAGGATAGTCCCACCTCTATCTCAACATCTTCCCCCCAAGGGACAGTCCTTTATAATGATGCTCCCCTCCATCTTCTCTATCTTACCTCTACCTTCCAGAAAAGGGAACTGGAAGTCAGTCACAATTCAAGTAAGTCTTAGAAAACCACACCAGAGGAGTCTGAACCAGATATGGGAAGTAAAGGTTGTTACTCATTGACTGTGCTAAGTACCACTAAGGCTTGACTTCTGAACACTGCTGTGCTAAATTTCACCACATCTTCCCTTGCTGCTGGTTTAAAAAAACCCCACAGTCTGACCTGACAGTGTCACAGAGCTGCAGCCTGTTTTACATGGCAAACACTGCCTCGGTCTTGCAGCTCTGGTACCTCTTACAGTCCTGGGTTCCCAACACAGAGTTGTCTCTCCTTGGGCTTCCATCAGTCATTGTAACATGTTTCTCCACTTTCCCAAGGCTTGACTGGTTTTGCCCCAAAAGCATCTCTCACAGCTACAGATCTTCACCTACATGTCTCTGACTGCTCCTCTTCTCTGGAGGTCTTAAAAACCTGCCTGGACTTGTTCCTCTGTGACCTAATCTAGGTGGGAGCTGCTTCAGCAGGGGGTTTGGACTAGATGATCTCTAAAGGTCTCTTCCAACCCCCACATGCTGTGATTAATTGATTCCCATCCTACAATCAGAAAAAATGTGGGTGTGAAAAATGCTTTGCCTAAGACATGAAATAAAGTTGGTGCAAAGGCAGCCAGGAGAAACCAGTCTTGACAGCAAGCTGCATCCAGGTCTTTTTTTACTGCCACCTCCAAAGCTGGCAGACCTGGGCAGAAGACAGCACAAACTTCTCACTTGCATGCAGAGCAGATGCCTAAATATCCAGGGTGTCTTCAGATTATAGCCCTTAGTCACTGAAGTTCTAGAGCCCAAGTCCCATGGCTGTGTGAGTGGAAAATGCACCTTCTGCACATATCCTTACCCAGTATCCCTAGGTGTTCATCACCATTTATCCTGGCCTTGGGAGTCTGGAAGGTCCCATCAGTGTACTCCCTGTAAACTGCCTTCTTGTAGCTGGAGCCCAGCAGTCCATTCTCATTGCTCAGGAAGACATCGGCATAGCTGAGAAATGCAGAATGAGTGCTGAGATACCCAAAAGCTCACTGGGAACAAACAGTTAATTTGTGGCAGGGGGTTCACCAGCTTAACAGCTTTCCCAGAAGGTGGGTGAAGTGACACAGGGTTGGGGGGCTGCAGCTCCCATCAGCAGCACCACCAGCAGTGGCATATGCACCAGGTCACAAGCTGGCTGAGGGACCTAACAGGCTTCACCAAGGTCTGAGAAACCCTGAGAAAGGTTTCCCTAGAAGGGCTCTACCTCTCTGTGGAATGGTTGTGCCGTTCCCGCTCCCAGGCCCGGTCGGGTGCGTAGTCCCACACCACCTCTTCTGCCACCAGATAATACGTCCGCACCCTCTGGTACTTGGGGGCAGGAGCAGGATCCTTGTTTCCACATGAGGAAACAGAGTAGTATTCCCTCATCCCAGCCTGGTAATGGTTGCTCGTCTGGCAGTAGATCTCAAAAGTGCCTGAAGGAGGAAAGAGGAATGAGGAAATCATCTGCTTTTAAAGATCCCAGGAAACAGCTGCTTCCATGCAGAGCCTGGGACCGGCTGACATTGGTATGTGTGTATCTGGGTGTTTGTTTAGGGAGCTTGGTTGCCACAGGACGAGATTAAAAGGGGTTGTTAAAGAAAGCAAGTGGGAGTGGTACAACAAAGTCCTACACAAAAATCATCTCAGGAGGATTTATGATGCAATAAGCAGCTTATTAGTTGTGAAGAAACTGAGACAGCAATGTAAGCGTGCTACCACTGCTGAAATGTGCATTAGGGAAAAAGATTTAGCCTGTGAACACCAAGAGAAGACAACTGGCAGCTGAGGCCCCCAGTGTTGTGACAGTACTGTATGCCTATCCCACAAACTGGAAAGGCTGTAGTCTATCATAAATGTGAATCTCCCCAAGCCATGATTGGGGGAGTTAAGCTCTGGCAACTGCTACTTCACTCTGAAAGACATGCTTGTGTGTTTCTGTGGGTCACAGGCAGCAATGTCAATCAGGGTTGTTACTACAAAGAGAGAATCAGTCTGGGCCAAGATCCTGTATCTCCCATTCTTCTCTAGAATTAGATGTAAATACAGGAGCTGTGACCTGGTGTAGAGGACTAAACAGGATCCAAAGCACAGCTCACTCTGTGAGAGTTTCCATTGCACTAAAGAATCAGCCACCGCAGCAACTGCCACAATGGGAGACTGTGGCTACGCTGGACATGCAGGCACTTACCCTTGTTGTCAGGCTGCATGAAAGCAGTAGCAAACGTGTGGGGGAACAGATTGGTTGAATCTCTCCGCATCCCATTCATCTGCAGGGTGTTTCCCTGAAACACAGCTCCATGTACATCTGCTTCACTGCCCAAGCCCAGAAGGTGCCAGGACACGTTGTCTCCTTCACACACATTCAGCCCAGGCAAGTTACCAAACATAAGTCCATTGATGGCTGTAAGGGAGAAAACGTTTAAACCTGTGCAGGCAGATACCAACCAAGAGATTCCTTTTGTGCATCCACTTGGACAGAGCAAGCCTGCCAGTAGAAGTGGAGCTTGCTTGTAACTCAGCCCTGACTGCAGCCGGGACAGCTGTGCTGGCCGCTCCATCCCCCAATCTCCCACACAGCCGCTCCTCCCAGCCTGGCCCATGGCTGAACTCCCCGTGCCATGCAGGTGCATTCCTGCTGCATTCAAGCAGCATCAGGCCATACCATGCATCCTGTTCGACTCCTCGAAGCCTTTGTCTCTTTTCACAGAAGTCTCTTCCATCCTCAAATAGTACTTTATGTTTGCATTTAAATACCAGCTGAGGTTCTCATCAAACACACTGAAGAGAAGGTAAAATTCTTTGTCGATCCCTTTCTATAATTACAATGATGGCTGTTAAGTTTTAAAGTGCACTTATTAACTATCTTTACAGTCAAAACTGTTTTGCCTGTTTTGCTCTTATGTTCCCCATTATCTTACAACTTGTGTCACTGAGGGCCAGGACTCTGACCCGTTACTGATGCTGACAGTCCCTTTCTTGTTCCATGAGAGGCTCCACTTGTGGATTTTTCCATATTTCACATAAGTGATCAAAATTAATCTGTGGATTTGATGCCAATGCCTCCTTCCCCTACCACTCCTACATTTAGGTGCAGGTTTCACCATCTGTCTGAATCAGACCCCAGCCCACAAGGGAGGATGATGACTGTTCCACCCCTTTCTCCTACCACAGGCCTGGGTTGGGGATTTTTTTATTACCCTAAATCCTTGAAAATGTTAATTCTCTCAAGAAATGCATTGCAAAGTATGGTGTGCCTCCCCACTAAAAGAAAATCCCTGGTGTTGTCCAGATTCTCACTCTGGTAACAGCTTCCTCAGTTGTACCCAGGAAGACACCCTGCAGAGAGGGCCAAGCAGCTCCCAGTCTGAGGCACGAAGATGCACCTTTCCCAATTAAGCATTCATTAAAGGGTTGCTTAAGACTGTGGAGCCAGAATTGCTACCCCAGGTGATTTTTCCCTGTCCTCCCTTTACAAACAAGTCTGCCTGTTTTGTTTACACCCTTTCAACACCTGCAAAGATTTTATCATTACCACAGCTCCTTCACACAGCAGGCTGCATCTACTCACAATCCTCTCTGCTCAGAAGATTCACTTTCCACCCTGAGTAACCTGCTGATCTCTTCTGCACGCCTGATGTAGCCACATCATGTCACCATGGAAAGCAGCCTCCTGATCTACACTGCAAGGTAGGCAGGATGGCAGGAGATTGGTTTTCTGCTGCCTACCATTTTTCACAATAAGTCGCTGCTCATCTGTCTAGCACTTCCCCAGGATATTAATTTACTGTCTTCCCTAGGCTTACTGCCACGTGCAGACTATCCAAGTGAAATTCCAAGAAGTAGTTCTGGTTGCCCTTCAGATTTCACCTCCCTTTCATCAAAAGCATAGACTGTCATGGATTTTCATGTGCTTCTTTTGTACTGAGCTCTGCTTGAAAATGAACTGATCTTGCAGAGGAAATGAGGCTCACCCAAACCTCAAACCATTATATCACTCAAGCAAATCACCTGTAAGTGAGGGAAAATGTCTTTTCAACATTTCCAAGGCTGCAATTTTTATTCCACACACCTCTCAAAGCAGCCTGCTATGCAAGTCTCAGGACAAAAGCTGCCTATGAAGACATATCCCAGATACAGCTGTCCAGCCAATTAGTCTATGAACTTTAAAGCAGAGCCCAGAAACCATTTCAAGGACAGCCCTTGGGAGCCTTTGCCATGGGGGACCAGGGCACCAGCTGTCTGACATTAACTTGGCTTCTGGTTTTGATTTAGCCCTCCTAAATTCACATGACTGTACATTTACTTTCCCTATGTTCCCTGATGTTTTGTTGATGGTCCCTTTTTGCACAAAAAAGCAAAGAACCAGGTAAGAGGGTGGCAGGAAAACCCCTTTTACCTGTTTGTTGTTGTCATCCAAAGTGCCCGGTTTGCAGATGACCAGAGGCCCCACTAAGCCCGAGCTGGAGTCTTTGACAGGGTTCACAGCTGAGCTGTACATCCAGGTCAGGCAGGGAGGGTCGCTGGCTGTGGGCCCAACATGCTCTGGCACACTCCAGCGGTACGTAAAGTTGTGCAGCGGTGCAACAGGAATCCCATTCTGGGACAGACCTTTACAGTAGAGATTGGCACGTTATTCCCAAGGTCCCTGGACAAGCTTGGTTATATTTCCTCACCAGCTACACTCATACAGGGCTTTACTTCATTCCTGTCACTAAAATACCTGTGATCTCTGAAGTGGGATGTGGCATGTTTAAGACACACAGGGAACTGCTCTCAGAGGGTGCAGAATTGGGAATGGCAATGGGAAATAAAGTGAATCCATCTGTATCTCAGGAGACAATGTTGGGAGCATGTGGTTATCTAAGCTGGAGTGCACTGGGCATATTGCTCTGCTTACAGGGTCTCAAACAGCTAGAAACAGTCTGAGCTTTTGTTTACAGTTTTCACCTGAAAAATAGCACCTCTGGAACCATACTTCCTCTGGCATCCTCCCTGGGTACCAGTTCAGTGGAAAAATCTCCTCAAGCAAGGCTTCAGGCAGGCTCACAGGACAAGGCTGGCTTCCACTCTGTTTCTGAGAACATCCATTCCTTCCCAGCTGCAGAAACCGCCCCACACAGAGGGGCCACAGGCTGTGGAGCTCCCCCACCAGTACCAACATTGAATTACTCAAGAAAAGAGCCACAAACCATCGTGGTATCGCATCCCTTCCCACGCCTTCCCATAGGACACTCCATGAGGCTGGATGCTGAAAGGCCAGGAG
Organism: Colius striatus; assembly: GCF_028858725.1. Taxonomy (NCBI): domain Eukaryota; kingdom Metazoa; phylum Chordata; class Aves; order Coliiformes; family Coliidae; genus Colius; species Colius striatus. The sequence goes on along the minus strand of NC_084771.1, from coordinate 6,774,925 downwards.
GCTTTATTAACAAATGTCACCAGGATAGTGTCTCCAACTTCAGCTTTGATCACTGGACCTACACAAAGAGCAGAGAGAGCATGTCAGCAACTGAGCAACAGGCAAACCAAAGACACTAGGGCCACCTTTCACCCAGGCTGAGGGAAGCAGACAGCACAGAAAAGAGGCAGATGTCCCCACATATCAGCGCCACCTCACACCATTCAGCCCTGACAGCAGGAGCAGGAGGCTGACAAAAATTGTCTGAAAGTGTTTTGGGTCAAAGAGGCTTCAGGCCTTCACAGAATGAGTAATAAAATAGCCAAGTGTGCTGAAATGCCCTCAGGAAAGGCCCATGTCTCTTGCCCACCTGCATCCCAACCTGTGCTCCCAACACCAGCATCCTTCTCACCCACACTGAAAGGGATTTGTATTGCTGGAGAATTCTTACCGAGTATCCCCAGGTGCTTCTCTTCTTCTGATTGCTGCTTTTCCTCACGGAAGCTCTCATCAGTATATTCCACATACTTTGCTTTCCAATAGACTCCCCCAATTCGGTGGGTGCTACGTGTGAAAAACTGCTCAGGAGGGCTAAATGCAAAAAAAAACCCCAAATGTCAGGTCATTTCTGTGAAAGTCAGTCCTGCTGTCCTGCTCCCTCCCCACGCCCCTCTGGCAATTCCAGCAGCATCTCCAAATCAAGCACCTTTTCAGACAAGAACAGCATCTCTGCTTTGGAACAAGCACAGCTTGTCTCTGTGAAGTTTATGCTTCCTACAGACTCATCAACCCACTGTGTTCAGAGAGCACTTCTGGAACAGTTGGGTTTGACAGCACAGCATCGCTCTACAAGATGTGCAAAAGAGGGCAGTGAACAAAACTGCAATGTAGTAAATGGAAAGGCAGTGCTAAAATAGAGCTCTTCAAGGGCCAGACAGCAGCTCAGAAGATAACTGCAATCATAACTGAAAAAAATTCCCACACAACAGCTGTAAAGAGAGATTTATATCCTCTACCACCACCCTGTCCAAACAGACAGATGTAACATGCCTTCCAGGAGAAGAGGCAGCTTAGTTACAAGGCCCAGCTCACAGGTCTAAGGAGCTTTCAGGTCTAAGGTCTAAAAGACAGTTGCTGTGTGGCTTTAGGTAAATCATTAACTGCTCTCAATTTCTCCTTCTCCATTTGAAAGAGGTATATCCTCTCCAACAGCTTCACAGGGAATGGAATGGAGGGGAAGGAATGTCTCTGCTTCAGGTAGCCAAAGTCTGAATGAGAAACCACTCACCAACTACTATCACAACCACCTGACATGCAGGATGGAAGGCTGTCAGTCATCAAGGTCACTGTATTTGATTTCCTAGAAATTGCTTGCTGCAGCAAGGCTACACTGAAGCGGAGCTGCAGGCTGGTTCTGCCCCCCTGTGTCTGCTGCAAGATGTGCTTTCTTAGTAGTTCATCAGATAGACAGACCTGTTCCCAGGTCAGGCACAGCATGCAGAAACCAAGCCCAGAGACAAATGTGGCAGCTCACGTTCCACATAAGCTGAGGCTACCACTGTCTGTGGGTAAGGCTATGAAACACAGCACACTTCCACTTCAAGTCCCACAAAATACCTAGTACTGCTCACAGTACAGTCTAGCTACAGCATCCTACATTTCCAGATGGGGTGATCTGCCCTCCCAGGAAAGGCACCCCACGTGAATCACAGGCACATATCTTGACAGGAAAGGAATTCCACCTTTTCCTTAGCAGCCTCCCCAACACTGAGTAGAGAGCACCAAGGCTGCCCTGGTTCTTGCTTACCTGCCTGCCTCACTCAGGCGTTTCCCACTGCTCTGGTCGAGCCCCGAGGGTCCGTAGTCCCACTGCACCTCCTTTGCAGCTATGTAGTACTTCCGAACTCTCCCTTGCAGGGTGGATGCTGGGGCTTGCCGAGAACAGGGCCGGACCTCATAGAGCGCTGCCATCCCAGCTGCCCAGGACACCGTGGAGAACACACACATTTAACCTCTTAACCAGTCTGACCAGGCAGTGAACACAGTCTCACCTTCCCATCACAAACTGGCCAAAAGGCAGGTGGCTGGGAGAAGGGGAGTAGGTGGTTCCCACAGCAAAGGAACCACTTTGTGTTGGTGAGCAGAGCTTCTTACCCTAATTAGATATTGGGTGCTATGAAAGTATGGGCAGGGAACAAATAGTGCCTCTGCTGTCCTCAGATGTACCATGCAAGTGCCTCTTACAGGGACTAGAGCTCTTCAGGCACTGTCTTATCTTAGCTTTCAGCTGTACCAAACTTACTGTCTTCACCATCGATCAACATGGACCATCAGTAACCATCACAGTGATGTAAGTCATCCCTGGTAGGTCTGGCCTACACATTAATAACCAACACATCCCAGTTTACACAAGACAAGGAATCATCCCATTCACCCAGGGCCATTTTTAGTGGGAATGCTGCCCAGGACATTGTCCCTTAACACACTGCACATCACGGGACCGCACAGGGAGAAAGAAGGCAGGCTGTGGAGTGCAGGACATAATCCAACCTCTGCCTTACCTTGTATGTGATGATTGATCTGGCAGCTCAGTAACCATCTTCCAGGGTTACTGGGGATCATGTCTGCTGTAACAAAAGTGGCTGGGAAGAGGCTGGCCACATCTGTCCTGTGGCCTCGGATATTGAGTGTTTCTCCATGGAAGTAGGCTGTATGAACATCCATTTCGCTGCCCATCCCAAACAGGTGCCATGACACATGGTCCCCAGTACACATCATCATCTCAGGCAAGTTGCCAAACATATAACCATTAATAGCTGCCAAACAAAGCAAGTCAAAAATCAGTATCAGAAATGGGCCTTCAGAGCTTCTGCACACAGCAGCAGAAAGTGCATTTCAAGATACCAAAGCACTGACACTCCTGGAGTGTCTGGGCAGAGTCAGTGGCTTCACAAAAGTGACACTGACCATACATTTTGTTGCTCTCCTGGAATTCTTCATCTTCTTTGTCTACAGAGCCTGGATCTGTGCAGAACAATGCTATATTCTCATCCAGGTACCAGCTTAGGTTCTCATCCACCACACTGAACATGAGAAAGAAGTCGATGTCCACATCCTGGCGTCTTTGAGAACTTCCAGTCAGTACTCCTAGCGTGAAAGAAAGGATGAAAGAATACTCACTCATGCAGAAAAACAGACATCAGTCAAGAGATTAAAACACTGACAGAAAAGTAACTCTTTTCACACAAATCCCAGCTTCCCCCACCATCTCAGCACAGCTCATTGCAGAGCTCTAGCAAGCTCACTCTTTTCTAGTATATCCCTGCTAACACATTTCTTGCTCCCAAGCAGCTCTGCCCACTACACAGCTATTTTTAATACACAAACTAGGTCTTGGACAAGATTCCTGCTTTTAAGAGAGCTTTCAGATCAAGAGGGCTACAAGCTCAGCAGTCCAGCCACTAAGGGATAAAGACAATGAACAAAATCCATCTAGAACACAGGTACTGCGTTTGCACCTGAAGCTAGGAGCTGTACCCCAGACTATCTTCTCATCCTATCCTTGCTCAAGTCACCACGAAGTCTTCACATCATGAAACTGCAGCCCTCAGTTCCTTTATCTTGGAGGTTTTACCTTTTTTGCATGTAAGTAATGGCCCAATTAATCCAGATGCAATGTCCTTTGGTGCATCAATATGAGAGTGGTAGATCCAGGTCAAGCAGTTTGGGTCATCAGCAGTTGGGCTGTGATCTTCAGGTACAGTCCATGTATAGGTGTAATTCCCTCCTGGGAAAACAGCATCATCCTTCTTCTGATCCTGGAGGGACACATCAGGATACAGGGATCCTAGAACAATTGAGCAATCACAGCATCCATTCAAGAAGAGCAGAGATGCCCACACATGTAACCTTATACTGAGCTGCTTTCATTCAGTAGAGAGCTACACATACATACTTGGCTAGCAGATTTCAATGCAAGATTCAGCATGCCAAGGCTGAAATAATAATTAAGACATCCTTCTCATAAGAAGAAACTGTGTCAGAGTCATTTTAAGACAACTTACCCAGCTAATGGGTCAGCACAGAATCAGAAAGTTGGCTTCCATTCTGCCTACTGCTCTTTTGCCCACAACTCTGCAATTTGCCACCGTCAGCCTCTCTACATCTCCAGGATTGTTTCAAGTAGCAGTTTTTTTGGTCTCATATTTCACTGTTCTCAAAATCCCTGAGGCTCATTACATTCACGATTCTTTAACTACAGCACTTCAAGTAATGAACATAGCTCTCTTCCTTCTGCACCACTCCCCCACTAGCAAGCTTGAGGTTTTAAAATCAAGAAATCTGGGCTGTGCACCGTAGAACCCAGGTCAGGAGACTATTCTCAGACCATAAACCTGCTAACTCAACATCAGCTGACTTCACCGAACACTTCAGCACAGTTGCTTTCCAGCAATATAGCCTTGGGCTAACCAAGCCTGAGGCTTTACAGACACTTCTCAGTGCAAACTCCTAAGCTCCTAGTGAGAAAAAAAAGTCTGTTTCCCTTACAGCAGTGGCTCATTTACCTTCAGAGTCCTTTTCATAGAAAACACCATGAGGATGGATTGTATACGGCCGACCAGCAAAATTTTTTAGGTGTACTTGGATGGTATCTCCCACTTCTGCTCGGATGATGGGCCCAAGGAACCCCAGCCAGCCAGGCTTGGGAACCTCAGTGGTGTATGTGGAGTCTGTGTACTGCTTGTAGACAGATTTCTTGTACGTGCTTCCCACCCTGTCTTTGCCAGGCTGGAGGAATGTTGAGGCCTTGCTGTTAAATTCAGAAGAGGGAAAGGCACCATGAGTTATGCATTAGATAAAGCAGCTGGTTGATAACAGCAGAATGACAATGAGATGCAGCTTTCCCAGGCAGGCTGGAAAGCTTTGGCATTACAGAGGACTGCCTGTGACCTACTCTTAAAGCTCCTTCTCCTCCCACATCTCTGACTGCTTGAGAAACAGGCAGCACTGGCCATTCAACTTGTCTGCTTCCTGAGCATGGGAAACACACTGGGGCATATCAGCACAGTAAGGGCTGGGCACAGTCACAGCCTCATCCACAGCTCTCCACAGAGTGCGCCCCTGGATTGGGCAGGGGAAATGAGGAATGGGAAGGATGATGCTTCTCTGACACTCCCATGGGTGATGCAGGGAAGACAGAAGCCCTTCTCTTGCCTGTTTCAGCCTTTACAAACTCAGACAAAATACCTTTGAGGCATCTGCAGCAAAACCACACGAAAGAAGCAGGAAACGGGAAATGTCCTGAGCACTCTGGACACAATTCAGTCTAGAAGATGATTTTCTACTTAACAGATTTTTAATCACTTGTAGAATGGCAGAGAAGTCAGGCAGGTACATATCCAGCATGTAACCACAGGTACTAAAGTTTGAGGCGTGATTATATTTGCTCTTTATAGTTAATTCTTAGTAGATAAGAGATGAATCATGGTCCAGTGGGATGGTTCCAAATGAGAGCTGAGATTACTCCCCCCACTTCCCCCTTAGCACTAATCACTCTGCAGTAATACAAGTAGCCCTGAAGTACAAGTAAACTCTAACTGTACCTCCAGAAGATGAACAGTTGCAACCATTAAGTATTGCCCTTGTCATTCAGAATTGTGACAGGCTGGGCTCTAGCTATACCATCTAAAACTCATCCCTGTGTAAAGTCATCCCTGCAGCTACACTAAACAAAGCATTTACAGGTAATTTACAGATCTGCCTCTTTTTTCCCCTCAACACCATCCATTTCTTTCTAACAAAAAAGAATCCTTCAAGCATTTTACTATCTCTGTCATTCATATCAATATTACATCCTTTTCTTATTGCTAACAATCTGCAAATTGAGAGTTTCTGCAACCATTATACAAAGAAGTCCCATTAGCTAATTATCTGCAGAGACAGAACAGTTTTTAAATTGCTTTTAAGCTTAAGGACCTTAAATGTAAATTTCCTTCTCTTCATGTTTTATGAGAGAAAGCAAACAGAAACCACTGCATCGGTTATCACTGCAGGAGCCAGCAACAACATCCTAATTAATGCTGAATTTTGTGGTGTTTCTTTTTCTGTTAATTAGTTTAAGTCTATTCAGCATCTCCAGAGAACAGAGACTTTTCCACACTAAACTGACAGGCCTTGATGTTTTAATGTGAGCCTCTCCTATTCCTGCTGTGTTGTTTCTGAAAAACATACACAAAGCCAAGTGTTATTTGTTATAGAGAGGTAAGTGACTGAGCACAGGTCAAGAAATACAGGCTACTTGCCACAGGAAATGAGGGGAAGGGGTGGAAAAACCCACAAATGACTGTGGGGAAAGAAAACCAAAATGAGCAAAAAAACCACCCCACAAAAGAAAAAGGTTTAGTGTTTTCAAAACTAAAACCAAAATGTGTTTTGGTAGAGACTCGAAATAATTACTGCAGTTTCCAGATTCTGCAACAAAAACAAAGATGTTTTTCAAACTGCCCCTAAAATTTCATGTGGGAAGTTCCAGTAAGTCTAAAGCTTAAAATTCCACTGAAACAAAAACAAGGCAGGGAAATGTCACACAAGCTGATCACCAACTGGAACTAAGCAAAACTGAAACCCCAGGAGAGAGTATTGCCTAATCTGTTCTGTTACCGAGCCTTCCTACGTCCCTCTAGTGTACAGGCACTGGTCACTGGATGCTCCATTAAACTGAGTGTTCATTTTCCCATTGATACAGTTTCTGTGTTCCTACAATAAAACAAGTTAAACATTAAGCTCATAAAGGCCAGACACCTATCAGGTCATGTCTCTTGCTTGCTTAGATGCCCCAGAATGCTTGCATTTAATTACGCAAAACTACTACCATTAAATTACTCAAAACTACTACTTTAAGGCAGTACTAGACTAAGTTCTTATGGAATTCCACCTACGGGTTCTGGGCAATGCTTTGGTTAGCGAGCACGTTCTTCCCTGTGGGAGCATAGTTCCAGTCCACCTCACGGATCCCCAGGTAATAGACTCGGGTGACACCTCCAGCAAACGTGGGCCACAGCGTGTGTATGTAAAGCAGCAACAACCAAAACAATCCCATCATAGCCTGAAGTGAAGGTGCTTTTGGAGGTCACACCTATTGGGGAGAAAAGGAAAATGAGAGTAGAAGTAGAATCTGACCACATGGTTTGAGAACATTTTGAGAAGGTAAGAAGAAATGAGGCAGAAGTCCTATTGGGATCATTATTCAAAAATATACAAGAAGGAAACTACAGCTGTAACAAACTTAATGCACAAAGTGCATAGACATTAACCCTTTCTAATCACTCCTCAATACTAATTGCACCCCTCTCTCAACATGTTAACTTTTGTGTGTGTGTCTGCAGTCCTCCCCCAAATGCTTTGTTCCATAGTGTTGAGAAAATACTGCTAATCAGTAAGCTTTCACACAGTAGGAGATGAGTTTATTATATTCACAGCAAGCACGGTGTTAGCAGAGAAGCCACCTGGAAATCCTAAATGCTGCATGACTGTGTTCTGAGGGCAGTAGGGTCCTGAGCAGAGAGTGCCATGCACACTGTAAATTCAAGTGCCTCTTCTTTCACCATCTCTGATGTCCCAAATTATCTTACAGGACAACATACAAAGCCTGGGGAAATACTACTGAGTAAGAATCTTTCTATTTTAAACTGCTGCCGAGATCTCTCTGTTCTAGTAAGCACCTGAGGAAGTATGAAGTAATTTTAAATTTTAACTTCTTTAATGATTGCTCTGAAAGAACAGTTCTCTGTGATCCAGGGAGTGCATCTCAAGTGGGCTTCACAAGGCTTTTTGCTTAGTCTAGTTCCACTAAATGTTTTCCCCACAATTTGGTGACAAAGAAAGGAAGCTACTCACAAAACTTCCAATTGCCACCAGGCACCAGAAATACTCTTAATAGAGATCCAGAGCAAATTGCAGGAACTGTCTGAAATCATCAAAATGCAGTAATTATGTGAATACAAGTTCAAAGAACTACCTGTACAAAGGAGAAACTGAAGCAATACAGGGCAGCAGAACAGAATTACACCAAAGGATAAGAAAATAGCTTAGGGTTACAATGGATGACAAACTAAGTAAAAGCTCACAAGAAAATGCTTAAGAAAGGTATCATCCTGTGATATAATTAACAAAGCTGGAGGTAACCACTAACCAAACTCAGATCTAAAACAGACATCCAGCTCTTGAAACACAAAACAGCAACTTTGAAAGTTTTCAGAGGTGAAACAGAAAGCAAAAGAATTCAAAAAATGTGACCTTGTAAGAGAGGTTAAGGAATCAACTTTCTCTGACTTCAAAAAGAAAGGGAGGTAAAATAACACCATGTCAAACACAGAACAGACTTTTTGTGAAGACACTGTTATTATTGATCTCCCATGCCATTGGTAATAGCAACATTAATATATCCTGTTTGTTTGCAGTGAAGCTGGCTATCCTGTAAGCTTTCAGCTAGCATGGCATTACACTGCTCAGAGAAGCTGTGAAACCTCTTACCACATCCAATACCCAACATACTGGATTCAACACTGGTGCATGGCAACGGACTCTGCACCTATTCAAATCACTTCCAAACTCATCTTCCTGATTTCCAAACATGCCCTGCTATCCTCAGAAGCTCATGATAACCGAGTGTTACTGACTCCAAACAGTTATTAGATTGAGAAGTGGAGGGAAAGCAACTCAACTTGGAAAAACCTTTCCTCCCTTTTGCAAAGGGGGGTTTTAGAGATCTCTCTAAATCCAAGATGGTTTTGATACAGCAACACAGCATAACTCTGCTCCAACTGCTCCACCAGCAAGTCCTTTGGAAAGTCCTGGTCACATACCTTAAGAAACTCAAGTACAGAAGCTCAACTACAGAACAGCCCCTTGCCCGTGGCCCTAGCAGAGCAGGAACGACGGCAGAGCACTTGCTTGATCCTGCTGCTACAGACAGTCCACTGACCCCACCAGCCTTATTCCCTGCTCCTCCAGTAACCTGTGGTCACAGGGAGATGAAATGCCTGCACTGATCCATTCTCTGTGCCAATAAAGAGGTTTCAAAGCAAGGAGATAGGAAAACTGTCCCTGTGCTGCTTCACACACAGCACGGAAGGCAGCGGTGACAGCAACCCAGAAAAAGACAAAGCAATCGGCGCCAGCCCTCATCCTGAAACCTCCCACCCCCTTGGCACACAGCCTGTTGGGAAGGGCAAGGGGATGCTTTGACTCAGATGAAGAAGTGGCCTTCTTGTCAACACGGGTCAAAGTACATAGCAGCAGCTTTACAAGGAGAGCATGCCTAGTGCGCAGGGCAGCTGTCCTCAAGGACTGGGAGCAGCTGAGTCCGTGAGCAGCTTTATGTCCTCTCACATTAATGGTTTTTGCAACCAGTATCAAATCCTACAAAAGAGCAAAGTTTAGACTTCATAGCAAGGACAGATAGCAGCTTTTAAAGTCAGTTGTGAAAATGCCTGCCGAGACAAACCCCCATTGTCAGCCCACTATTTCTAGGTGCCAGCAGCCCTGCTTATCACATCAAAGCCCTGCACTGCAGCAGCAGTAAACTTATCTGATAAATCAGAAGTCGTGGCAGTTGAAGTGTCCTGCAAGTGTGCTCTAGTGTTCAAAAAAAAGCACGGATAAAGTCTTTGGGACAGCCTTACAGACACCCATATGGACCTCAGCTGGATCACAATGTTGCATATACCTGTGGCAATTTCGGGAAACGGCAAAACACCACCCAGTGAAGATCCAGCTGGCCAGACTAACTCTGTTCTCACAGTCTCTTTACAATGACTAATCACCATCCAGTTGCTCTACTAGTGCAGTGCGAAGGAAACTGACAAGCTTTTACTCTTTTCAAGGAAGTTTTTTGTTCTTTGAAACACACGTCTGGATTAAGGAAGAAAAAAGAGAATAAAAAGTAACTTTGTACTACATTCACCCCCGCACCTTGATACTTTACATCAGAACTGGTACTCCCGAGACTTCCCCGCTGCCGATTCACTAACAGTACACGAAATTAATGGGTTAGATTTCAGCCTATTTGGTAGCCAACCAACTCCCATTTTATTAAGGCAAAATAGGCTGACCGTGGGGATCTTTCCTGACACCCGACTGCAGAGAAAGCATCGCCCAAGAAAGAGGGAAATAAAAAGTACCAAAAGGAACCCAGAGCCTTACTTGCGGAGCGGGCTGGACGCGGCACTGCTGAAAGCGCAAGAGGGTCGGCTTGCGGCATCCCCCGCGACGGCAGCCTACGGAGCGGAGACGCGCAAGCGCCCAAGGGGACAAAGTCTGGGCTGTAAAAGGGCGCTGCCTCCGTCCCACCCCACGGGCCGGCTCAGCCCCAGCCCCGGCCCGCCCCGCAGGGCGCCGCCGGACCCCGCATCCCCCGCCCGCCCGCGGGCCAGCCGCTCCGCCCGCCGCGCACCTGCGGGACGCGCCTCGGCACCGCACACGTAGCTCGGGCCGCAGGGCCCCACCGGGCCACTGCCGCCCCCGGAGCGCTCCCGCCCGCCACAGCCCCGGGCTCGCTGCGCCCCAGCACAGCCTGGGGGGGCTCGGACCCCAGGAACGCGCGGCACGAGGCAGAGCTGCAGCACGTGGGCACCGGCACCTACCGGGCGGGCGGCGCGGCGGGACACGGCCCGGAGCCGGGCCCGGGCTCGGCAGCGCCCTCCCCGGGGAGGCGGCGGCGCGGCCCCTTTAAAGGCGCCCGTGATGTCACGGGGCCGCGCGCCGCGCTCCCCCGGGAAAACAGGAGTCACGCTCGCGGCCGCCGGCCCGGGCGGGCGAGGGGGCGGGGCCGTGCGGCAGCCGCCAATCAGCGGGCTCTCCGCGCCGCGAGCTCCGCCCCCGCGCTGCGTCACGGCGGCCGCGGCCCGCCCCGCCCGCCCCGGCCCGCTGCCCGACAGCGCCGCGCGGCCCGGCCCGAGGATGCGGGAAGGGTCGGCGCTGCCCGGCGCCCCCGGTGCCGCCCCGGTGCCCGGCTTCCTGGCCAAGCTCTGGGCGCTCGTGGAGGACCCGCAGAGCGACGACGTCATCTGCTGGAGCAGGGTGAGAGCGGCCCGCAGGGCCCTGGCCTGGCCGCGGGGCGCGGAGCCCGGCACGAAGCGGGTTGGCGGGGCGGCGCCGGGGAGGCCCATGCGGAGGGCGCGGGGAGCCTCGGGAGGTGGGCCAGGAGGGGGCGGCGGCGGCGGCCCCGTTGAGAGGAGCGAGAGCTGGAGCGGAGGCAGCGCGGGCCGGGGGGCGGAACGGGGGCGGCGGCCGTCCCGGCGGCAAGCGCCGGGGGTACGGCGGAGCCCGACGCTGCCGCAGCGGGGTTAGACCCGCTTTAGGCCCGGCCGGTGCTGGCGGGAAGACTCGGGCGCGGCCGGGGCGGCGGTACCGGTGCCTCTCCCGCGGGCGGGCCCGCTCTCTGGCGCAGGGACCGCGCGGGGCGGCCCCGTGGGACCCGGCGTTACGCAGCGGAGCACATCCGAGTATTGAAACTACGAATTACTCGCAGTTGGCTCCAAGTGGTGTCTCCGGGCAGAAAAGGCACTCGAAGAACTGATTAACTTTTCGGTGTCTCTCCGCGAGGGTGCAGAGATGGGCCCCGTGGGCCCCGTTCAGGCGCGGCCGTTACCGACGCTCACGGGCCGGTCAGACACCTGCGCAAACACCGTGCTTATTCTTGTCCCCTCACATCTTTAAATCTGTAGGAGTTTCTCCACTTTGGGGGAAAAGTTTGGCCTTTGCAAAGGCCAAGATGAAGATAAACAACGTGGTTTTGTTCTCTTTATGTACAGCATACAAATGTCATCAACACCTGCCCGGTTATGATCAATCTGAAGCTGCTTGTGTCACAGTTACCCCCTTTTCACACTGCATTGTGTTGTCTGAGCTTTTTGGAACTCTGCAATGTTACTGGGTTATTTTTAGTGGTGACACAGTGTGTACAGTGGAAGAATCTCGTCAGGCGCTGGACAGACTCCAACTGAGGGAGATCCAAGCCCTCTCGCGGTGTGAATTCCATTGTGCTTGAGCAATATTTGTGTTTCCTGTGGAGAGAAAGCAGCAGATATGAGGGGAGTTTATCGTAATTTTTCATTGTATTAAGATCAAAACTTCCTCTGTTCAGTAGAAGTGTCCCATACAACTTTTTGGACTCAAATGTCTTAGTACAGTCCTAAGCAGTTACAAGAGCTCACACATATAGTTCCTATTGCTGAGTTGTTTGCCCTTTTTGGCTGTAGGAGCTGTCTCTCTTGATTTATGCACCTGACTGAGGAGCACACCTTAGAAACACTGTGCCTACTCTCTGTTACTTCTTCTTGTTTCCTAGAATGGTGAGAACTTCTGCATTCTGGATGAGCAGAGGTTTGCCAAGGAGCTACTCCCCAAGTACTTCAAGCACAACAATATCTCCAGCTTCATACGACAGCTCAACATGTGTAAGCATCAACTTTCTTATATATGCTTTCTACCAAGTTCTTCACTGCTTGGCATCAGCCTGAATTTCTTTAAACAAACCAACTGACTTGGCAGGTCTTTCATCCCTGAAAACCTAAATTTTGGTCTTGAGTTTAATTTGCAGAAGAGTTGGATTGGTGTTTGTTTTCTGTGTTTCAGCTCTGAGTCCTTTTGAGCAACAACTGTAAAAGTACTGTTTCATGTGCTGTTGCCTGAAGCTTGGGTAGAGTTCACTGGGCGGCAGTGGTAGCCTCCATGGTAACAGTGACTGCAAACATATGCATACCTACAGCAGCAAAGGCTGTATCTATACCTGTGTGTCCACTGGGGGGGGGGGGGGGGGGGGGGGAAAGCCTAGATTGTGCTGTTGCCTGTGTTGCTGTTTTGAAACAAGATTTGTCGTGCTGATGGATTGAGCTGGACCAAGTTTTTTGTGCTCGACTTTTGAGCATCATGTAGCATCTGCTACATAACACACGTACAGCTTGTATAGGAAAAGGGGCTGGAGTGAGGTGTTGGTTCAGAGATACAGTGCAACATGCAGGGCTGCAACACATGGCAGGAATAGTTGATTTGCAGCAAAAAGTATATGGCTGAGGGAAGGGGCAAACTCACAGAAGATGGACACCCTGTTTAGAACTTCCTTTTGGAGTAAGGGGCAGTTTGTGTCAAGTGTTGACACCTTATCACTTGAGTGTGAAAGCATATTGCAAACAATTGTCAGTTGGGTAAAAGCTGTGGTGCAGATATTCCCACAAAGGCATGCAATGCAATGGCAGCCTCCTTTTCCTATCCTGCCTTCAAGTCAAGCACTGTTGGGTGCAGTGAATCTGGAATACGTTAACTATGTTGAAAACTTGAACTAGGAGAGATATGGATTGGTCTGTCAACTGTATTTTGCATCTGCCCTGTGGTACTTGAAGCAGTGATGGAAACAGAGCTGGCAATGTCTTCTTTCATGCAGGGAGTCTGTCGTGGAGAAAGTAGTGCTCTGTCTGCATGTGTTTGCATAGGCTGAGAACTAATGTCTCTTCCTTCCTTTATTCTGTAGACCGTGGTGTGGTACATGGCAGCATTTGTTTCAATATGTAGTTATCTGGGATCATAAGCATGAAACCATTCTGCTGCTTGCACAGGGACAAGGTTTTATCCAGGTTGTCCTAACAAATCTCATTTCTAACTAACTTCCATGATTACTTGGATGTCGCAATCTTGCTTGCGGGCACTGTCTGGCCTCTGCCACGCTGCTGTTCCTACAGCCTGCAGGGTCATTTTGTGGTATTGTGGACATGTTCTCTAGCTGTGAAGACTGTCAAAACATTGAGCATCAAAGAAAAGCTACTGTGTCTGGCTTTCTCAGTTTCTGCTCACATTACCTGTAGTGCTGTAGGTGTTGTGGTAGCCTTGGGGTTTTCTTTAGCTGTCTGTTGTACCAGTCATCTTTGCACTGAAAGAAATGACTTTGTTAATAATCTCTCCACAGATGGTTTCAGGAAGGTGATTGCTCTGGAGAATGGCATGATTACAGCAGAGAAAAGCTCGGTCATTGAGTTCCAGCACCCTTTCTTCAAGCAAGGGAAGGCACATTTACTGGAAAACATCAAGCGCAAGGTATGGTCTGAGCATGTATTTACTTCACTTTGTTATGAAAAGTAACTTAGCAAGAGCACACCTGTTCTTTCAAACACTTCACAGGCAACAAATTCCATGGGAACCATGTCTGTGCATCCTGATGCAGCCTTTTTAACTCCCTCTTGAATGCCAGGTGAATGCTTGGCTTGGTCTTCTCGAGCCAGCTCTTGGACAAAACGTGCCCCGTTGCTGTTTCATGATGCACTGGAGCACGACACTTTCTTCATAGCTGTCAAACCAGAGCCCTTTTTACACATAGTTCATGTACCTGGTTATAGCTGAGCACAGTCATGAATTCTGCTGGCGTAGCAGAGTTGAAAAGAGTCACAAAGTAAAAGAAAGTACATTCCCATTTGTTGCTCACTGAAAATCAGCAAGGGCATCAGTTGTCAGTTCATCTGAGCAAGTTTACATAAATTACGTTGTTTCTCCAACTCTTTTGCCACTAAGCTGCATCTTTATTACTGCTTTCCAGTTTTCTTTTGTACACTCGGGCCTTGTCTGACCTGTTTCTGCACAGATATTTATCCTCTATTGGCACATTACTGCCCATAATATCCTGTCTTCCAGAAAGAAAGAGCATCGTGATACATCATGTTGACATTTGAACTGCAGAACCTCGTCTTTAGAATGCCATAATGTGGTAGCCACATTGCCCAAGTTAATAAAAACACAGGGTTGGCTTGAGAGTCACAATTGTGTTTTGATTGATTTTTCACTGAGCTGTCTCTGCTCAGAATCACAGTTGATTAGATATAGTCATAGAGCTGCTTCTCTGAGTCAGGCATGTGCTCTTCCCAGATGCTGTAATTGCTCACTTGTCTCGACTTGCACACTGTGCTTGCTGGTGTGTTGGGACAGTCAGCTGCTGACGTGATGTGTGGCACCATGTGTCCCAGGAGCAGTGGACTGGGTGGAGTGTTCTAGATGGAAAGACAAAAGCTGTACCCAGTGCCAGGGACAGTCGTGGGAAACTCTTGAATGGGTTGGTGAAACGTGGTCGTTGTGGCACAGGAAGTGTTAGTGATTTAGTTGCAAAATGTCCAGTTTTTCTTGCTCTTTGTCCATCTGGATTGGAGCTGTATTTCAGTACTTGATATAAAACTGGGTTTCAAGCCTGTAACAAGAATACAAGTTTGAATACAGGACTTCCTTTATTGACTCCATTTTAGTGTTATCTCTGCTGAGGGGCTTGTCCTGCCACCCTCATTACCTAGTTACACACTCTGAGAGTAGTTTCTGAGCAAAATGTCTTAGTTTGCTTCTCTTTTTGGAGGTGTGATGACCACATTTGAGACTTGCCCCTGCTGTCTGCACCTCTGAGGTGTCTTCCCCGTGGAGAGATGCTGTGCCAAAGAAATCAGACAGCCGTGAATCTCATTTGAGATACAACTTGTGTACCTCAGCATAAGACATTATCTGCAATGAACAGCAAAGCATCTAAAATACAGGCAGAGAAAGCACTGCTAGGCCGTCCAGCCCATCCTTTGCAACACTGGATTATGTTAAGAAAGTGGTTAGTTATTTCTGTGGAGTGTTTAGTGGTCATGTTCTCTTTCATCAAGAAGGGATGAGATGGTTTCTTATAACACAGTAGATCCCTTTCTGACCATCCCATTCTCATTTGTAAAAAAGGGATCTGTGAGCCGAAGCACATGGAAGTTACCTCACGCTTCAGCAGGCCAGTTCCAGATGCTTTCACCTCTTCTTGGAATTTAGTACGCTAGTAAGAGAAACCATAGATTCTGCTGATTGGAAGGGACATCTGGGGGTTATCTGGTGCAACTCCGTTTGATTCAATTATGGTCAATATTTGACTAAATGATTTTTAAAACTATGCCCACAAACCCTGGACGTGTCCTTTAGATATGCGAGGCACCAGACCTGTCTCTTTCAGGATCCTGAGCTGTGTGTTAGCCATCAGTGCCACCACTGCAGAGACAGTTGCTGAAGGAAGTGAAAAGCTCTGAATATAGAAGTGTAAGGAGAAGAGTGTGAGCTTTTTGCTTTCTGATGTCTCTTTCACCGTTGTTTCGTGGATGCTGCTGAGGGAGGAAGAGCAGTTTGGATTCTGATTTTTCTGGAGACAAGTCTCCATAATTTTGGAATGCCACTGAGCAGAAAAGTAACAGAGCAAACACCAATACAGGAATCTCCAGGTGGTATGGAACAAATTGTCAAATCAAGCAAGATACATTCTAATTAGACACACATACCACCCGGTAGCTTAATGGAAATTTGTTATTCCCGTGCTGGCAGATTTACCTACACCTAAAAGGAATATGATCATCTGGTTCTTAACTCTGCTAGCAGTTGTTTTGGTTTTGGCTGATGCCTTACTTGTTGACGCTAGAGGGCAAGCTGTCACCAGACCTGTCAGAGAGAACACCTTAGGGAAGGCCACTTTCAGTCAGTGTAGGTTTTTATCACGAATTACCATGGTAAATCTGCTGTCAACATGTACAAAGTGCTGCTCTCACGTTTTCATTCACATCTTGGGTTCTTTTCATGCAATACAGGCTGTCCTAAGGACTGTCATCTATAGCCATGCAGCTTTGTCATCCAGGAGAATTACAGTGTTGCCTCATGTTTTGGTGGTGTGTGTACCTGTTCTGCAGACTACCTATACTGTTCCTGTAGAAAGGAGTATGTGAAGCTCTGTTTGTAGTAAAGCATGTGTAACCTGGTCCTATTTTAGGTATCTGCAGTAAGAACAGAGGATCTCAAGGTCTGTACAGAGGATTTGCACAAAGTACTTTCTGAAGTCCAGGAAATGAGAGAGCAGCAGAACAACATGGACGTCAGACTGGCTAACATGAAGAGGTAGACTCCATCTATTTCAGAGGCATTTACACACTGAATGTTTCTTGTATCTAATGGAGCTTGACTCTAAATGTGAGTTTCATTTGAACTGGAAACAGGTGAAGCTATATTTTTTTCCTAAGAATTCCCATTCCACCCCACACAACATCCTGAATCTTGTTTGTATTTATAATTCAGTTACAGACCAGAGATTAAGACTGGGATTTGACTGTCTTGAGATTTCATTTTGGTTGCCATCACCTGTGGTAGTTTTTTAGGGTGCTCAAAGCATTATTTTTTTCTAAACACAAAACTGGGTTAGATGCAGTGAGGGAGAATTAATCTTTGCTTTTCTTTCTAATGGAAAACAGACTTTGCCTGTCTTCATCTCTGTTCCCTCAGATGCTTTTTGTATAGGCACTGATAGTTTGTTCAGATCATTGGTATACAAGCAGGTATCAACCAAAGTTCAGGAGATATCTTCACTCCCTCTGTTCTTTAAAAACAACATAGCAACCAAACACAAACAAACCTCAGACAAAAAGCTGGAACTGTTCTGAGGCATCTGTGTTACACTCAGCCTGTTTCCAGACACCAAGCCGTTATTCTAAGGCTTTGAGGCTTTGAAGGAATACCTTAGGTCGAGGTTATTGCTGGAGCAGCAGAGGTTGAGAATGTCCTTAATAGTGAGTGTTTGGTCCTGCCTGATATAAAACAGAGTTAATTTAACCCAGAGTTTATACTAGAGGATTGGATTAATTGATTGTTAGTTTCCCACAGAGGGAATGTTGCCATTGGTCCTGCAAGGTACTGTGAAAGTTTGAAAGCTCTAAAACTAAAGCATATAAAGTAAACTCTGTTCATCCTCTGTCTTCTGATTTATTCTGCATTGCAGAGAAAATAAGGCCCTGTGGAAAGAAGTGGCAGTTCTAAGGCAGAAGCACAGTCAACAACAGAAGCTGCTGTCTAAGGTACCATTGCAGCATCTTCAGTGCTACCATCCTTATTCCTGCCTCTGTGATACTTGATGGCATTCTTTGCTTATGTAGAATGACAATGACACAGAGCTGAACAGGCTATATTAATACGGCACAAAGAAAATGTTCACAGTTCCTGAGTGTCCCAGCAGTAGCACAGCAAAGAACCACGAGCAAAAGGCTAAGGAAAAGTCATAGTGAAAAAACTTCAATGTGTTTGAAATCTCAGTGAATCTTATTTGGAGAGAAATCAGTAAATCAAGCTGGCCTGGGGTAAATGTGGGGCTGGAGGCAGTGCATGGTAACAGGAGCCTAAAACAAGAGATTGCAGGCACATGGAATGGGGTCTGTGGGAGATCTTGGACCAAGACAGATTTAGACCACTCAAGAAGTCAACTTGGAACCCAGAAACTACAGGAGGAGCTTCTTCACTAGATCATATTTTCTCTGGCTTATCTGTTTCTGGTCTGGAATCCTCCAGTAACTTGTGGTGTTGTATTGCATTTGAAAGAACTACTGTCCAAGCGGGATAACTTTTCAATGCTATTTGTAACTGCTGTTTTGGTTTTTAAGTTGTGAACACAAACGGATTCTTAATTTACCTACTAATTTCAGTCACAAAACTATGTAATTTTGTAGTAAAATCCGAATTCACCATTTCCTGTTAGGATTGCTGTGCTGACCACTTGGTTTTGGTCTTTTATTTTTCCTTTTTAGATTCTTCAATTCATACTAAGTTTGATGCGAGGAAATTACATTGTTGGTGTCAAAAGAAAAAGGTAATTACTGGATAGATCACAAGTCTGTGTCAGATGTGAATCGGAGGGACAAATCAACTTTTAGAAGCAAGATACTTTTCTAAAGTGTATGAAGAATGTTTTTATCAGTTGTATATTCAAACTTGAGGAAGTTGATGGAAGTTGAGTGAAGCATGAAATAAAGATTTTTCTCTTCTTTATCATTAAAAAAGTGGATGGGAAGAGGATGCAGTATACATTTTAAGTTGCAAAGGGCACAGTTATCAGAAATGGTGAGTCTCTGCAAAACAAAAGGCATGTTTAGAATGCAGCCCGTCTGCCATACAGCTACTAAAACGTTTCCAAAAGACAGTTGTCTTAGATGTGGGAGAATGACTCTTCTTACCATTCCTGCACATTTGGCATCACTACAGCTTTTTTGCTGTGGAACTATACACTAAAGCTGTCTTTTGTCTCAGGTCTCTGACAGATGCTGCAGGTGCTTCACCTTCCAAATACAGTCGTCAGTATGTTCGCCTGCCCGTGGAGAGCGGCCAAACAGTAAGTCTTCCCAGGGAAAGAGACAATGGGTTGGACAGTTTCATGTATGGTGGTCTCAAAGTCTTCCTTACAGTTATGAATACCCTAATCTTATTATCAAGTGCACACCATGTTGAAATGTCAGCTTTAAAGTATTGCTCTGTCTGTAAAATCAAGCAAATCAGTACAAGTAGTCAAAGATGAAGTCTGAACAGGAAAGAGAAGCTGCAGGAAGAGTGGAACTTCAACATCAGCAAAAGCCAGACCTTTTAGTTTACTCATTCTGTTTGCTGCATCCTGCAGATGGCTTTTTCTGAACATAATGCAGATGATGAGGATGGAAATGGTACAGGTCTCATCATTCGAGATATCACCGATACCCTGGAAAATGCCACCGATGGTCTCCTTGCTGTGGCACACACAAGTGGCAGAGCCAGGTATGTTTAAAGGATGTGGGAGCATTTATGCCTAAGCTGTTAACTAAGTAGTCATATTCATGTAATATGAATTCTGGGAAACAGCCTCTCTGGATTTGTGCCCTTGGTGCATGACAGGCCTGTTTGTAGGCTCTCTTTTTTTCTTACAGCATGTAGCATTGGTTGTGGCCAGCAAAGCTTTTGAGCTCACATCTCTTCAGGAGTGCCTGAAAGCCTGTCAGGCTGATTGGCACTTGAAGTTTAATTTTCTGAGGCTTCTTTTGTCTGCTCAACAAATAAGCACATACTTAACTTTTTGACCAAACAGGGACCTGAATCCATATATAGGTTATTAATAAAGAATCCAAAGTGTATGTAGATTCCTAATGACCAAACCAAGTAATTTTGTCTCCAGGTTCAGCACTGCTCTTGCTAGTATTACACTAAACATAACTGAAGGGAAGGCATTCTTTGGTGTGGCATCAGCCTCTTGTGAAAACCATGTAGTTATTAACGTTCTGAGTGAAATATGGAGCAGTTGGGAATCTTTTATTTCCAGAGACAATATGTTAGGAGTTTCCCTCCTCCTTAATTTCTGTATCCTATTTTGCTGCTTTTGGCCTGGCAAAATGGGATGTGTTGCTCTGACACAGGCTATTTGTGTAAGCTGTAATAAGAAATCCTTAATCTGCCTTTAGGAAGGCACTTTTCATCTTTTTCTGAAGACTTGGATGTTGTTAGAACCCTTGGCTGGCTTGACCTTATCAGGTATTAAGATTTGAGGTACTAAACTTGAAATGAGTAGTAAAACAGTTGACAAATTGTCCCATGTGTTGTTCCTCTTTGGGTCATGTTTTAGAGAGATGCAGGCAGCTGTGGATCCTGGCTTACCTATTTGTCCAGTATCGCAGCCAAATGAGTTAAATTGTGCAGAACCTATCCCACCAGTTCATGTAAGTGATGTCAACAAATCCAGTGAAATAGGAAATGCTGCTGTGGAACTCCATACTGCACAACCTAATACTCCAGAAGACCCTGTGTCAGTGATTGACTCCATCTTGAATGAGAACAACTCTGGAAACCAAAATGATCCTCTGCTGGACAGGTACTAACTTGCTTCAGGGAACTCTTGTGCTGTGGTCACGTTGGGGAATCTTGCCAAGGTTTCAGAGGATGTTCAGCAGAACCTTGTGAATCAGCTTTTTTAATATTGCTGATGAACTGAATTTCCTGCCCCTTTGTTAGTAAGTCTTGAAAAGGTGTTAGCAGGGCAAGTTCTTCTGTCCCATCACTGACAGTGACTGTGCCTGACTTCTGATGTGTCAGTCTGAGAACTGGTGAGGTCAGTCTGTCACATCAGCCCTTGTATCCCCAAGTATTGGCACTGTCTGGTGCTGGCAGACAGCAGCTTAAGGAAGGGGAGTCAGGAGGGCACCACCTGCTGCTTTGTTTCTGAGAACTGCAGATGGGATTGGTGGTTATCTGATGATGTTTCGCTTGTTGCTTCCTTTCTTTGCCCCTTGCTTTTGCAAAGGTTCCTTTTTGCTTCTGAATGGTCAGGTCAGGCTCACCCTGGGATCAGGACCCCGTGGGCTGTGGTTTCACACCACTGCTGATGCAGCTTCCAGCTCTGCCCTGGCCCCTGAGCTGTCAGTGCTGCAGGGTGAGCTGGATCAAGGAACAAGCTTTAGTTCTTTCTCCTGACAGCTCTCGTGCTGTGGCTGACTACTCCAGGTGTGTCGCAGCACTCAGTGTGACCTGCAGGCCCTGCAGTCTCTTGCCTCAGTGGCACTGCAGCTCGGGGCGGTGTCTTGGACCTGTCTGTTGGGTGAGGCTGAATCCCAGGAGGCATCTGGCAGCACAGCCAGAAGCTCAGTACAGCACTGTACATGCAGCTTCCCTTCTGCTTCCTTCGTTGTGCCCTGGATCCTGCTCACTCTCCTTCGAAGCCTGTACAATTTGGCAACAATCTGATGTTTGAAAATAGGGAGCATTCCTTCAGATCCAGATGAATTCCAGCCCTTTGCTTACCATTTGTTGTCCCCAGGTAGAAGCCATCAGATCTTAGTTTGAAGAAGTGCTGGTATATAGGCTGAGAACATTCAAAAGACACTAAGTGAAGGAGGTGGTAGAAGGAGAACCTGCCTTTTGGTGTGACAGCCATTCTCAGGCTCGCTGTTCAGGTGGCTTTTCCTTGTCCCTGTCCTTTGAAGAGTGGGACTGTGACAACCAGTTTCATTCACTGGCAACAAGCTGTTGTGAGCAACCTGCCTTGTGGTGCAAAAGAGGCCCAAACTGCCAACTGCTCCTCACAGTACTACTAAATTTTGTCTTTTTAGAGAAGAAATTCAGGATTTTCTCAATTGCATTGATGCCAGCCTTGAAGAGCTGCAAGCAATGCTGTCTGGGAAGCAGTATAACTTTGGCTCTGAAGCTTTCAGCGATGTGAGTGCCTTGACACTATTTCTGCCTTATGAAAAATACTAATTGCATTGTATCATGAAATTTTACTGTTTCATTCCATGTTGTAAAGGGCAAGGGAGGGGAAATCCTGAAAAGAAAGTAGTTTTGGATAAAATGATACATAATCATTGTAGGAGTCTATCAGTGAATGGGGTAAGACTGAGAGCCTTTTCCAGTTCTCAAGGAGGGTAAAGGAAAGACTTTGTCACACATCATGACATCCTGATTATGTGTTTGATTATGCATTATGGCATGGAATGAAACTCAGCCATATACCTGGAATAACTGGGAAATACAGTGTCCTTTTTGTCTCCTGTGACTTTAGTTCACTGCCACAGGTTGAAAGAGTATTGCTGTAGGTGTGTGGAGGGGCCCCTGTCCCTGTGCTTAGGGGGTGGAGTGGTGTGCTGGTTCCTGCTGTCCTTTCAGGAGTCCCTGAAGCTTTGTTTGAAGCACCTTATACATTATAAGACATATGGTCTGCTTTTGTTTTCAGACATTTAATCCTGAGCTGCCAGCCCTAGATATGAGCTTGATGGAGACTTCTCCTGGTATGGAAAATGTAAGAGTAAGATTTGTATCTATGATGAGGAGGGTTAATGTGATGTTGAGAGCTGAATTTTGAGGATAGGGACTGGACTGATAGCAGAGGATGAAGCTGACATTTTATCTAGACTTGCTGACTTGCTGTTTCCAGTTACCACTGTTGGCATGTATGAATTTAATAGAGTTCTCAAGATAATTTCAAGTCTTATGTTCAGAGTTGCAGAAATGCACTCAGTGAGCTGATTTAAATGGCCACTTTGCTTTGAATAACACATTCTTTGCTTCCTGAATATATCTGAGAGCATAAGAGAGAGGGAAACAACCTGGTGACTGTTGAATCAGCTGTCTGTATTGAATGTTTTTATTCCTATCTCTTACTTCTGTAACTTGTTTAGAATGAGGATGCTACAAAACCTTGTCCTTTCTTGGTGTGTGTGAAAAGAGTTTCTTGACTCGTTTCTCCTAGCCTCAGGGATTTCCATTATGTCTTTCACCCAAGCAACAGCTACGTCTGGGGTTACAGTTCAGATGAGATTGTGTCTTCAGTCTGTCTGAAAACTGAAGGAAAAGTACTAAATGAAAAAGAGAATGCAATATACTGTATTCTGAACGTGGCTCTGTGGAATTTCCTCAGAGGACATACAGAAGTTCAGTGCAAGTTTACTTCTTTTGGTCCAGTTCCTAGAACTGCCTCATGTTAAAAGAAACTTGCAAGTATCACTTATTTTGTTGTCCTGAAATAATATTTAAACTGGGACTTCTCAGTCATAAGAGCTGAAGCTACAACGGAGGTGAAATGCAGCTGTGTTCAACTGCTTGCAAAATGACAGTGATGAAACCATGTTTGACAGTGTTATTGCAACAAAACAGACTATAATAATGAAGCTTGGATTGGAAGCTAAATATTTCCTAGTCAGAAGCTTGTTTGCCTTCAACAAGTCAAATGTGTGTCTGTATTTCACCCTGCCTCCTTCTGAGAGCTCCTGTTTGCTCCCCCTTATGTACAGCAATGGGCTCACTGGTCAACTGTTCTATTTCTCTTCCCTCTTTCTTTCACCTTTAATTTTGTTAACCAGTCTGTGGAGAGTTGGATGTTGTTGTTGTTGTTAAGCACTCTGTCTTACTCTGTCCATTTTGCTTCAGATTGCAAACTTGGCAGAGACCACTGAAGATCTGGGAGTGAGTGAGAGAGACACCACAGGAAGCAAAGGTAGGCAGGAAGCAAAGGTAGGCAGGAAGAACACTGAGACTGGACAGCTCCAAGTGGTGTATTAAAATGAAACTTTTGTAGCTTGCAGTATGATGTATCTTCTCCTTTGGTCTGGGCTTAAAATGTTTGTGAAGAGTAGGATGTCTCACTGATCTTAAAGCTGTGCCTCAGTTGTAAGAGGCCCCATCCTATGCCCCATGTTGCTGTTAATTCCTTTTTCTTACACAGGACAGAGAGCCACAACAGGGAGCAGAACTGCAAATGTCCTTGGGCAAGTGTGCCCCATGTGGGCTATGAGCCCCACAAATGCAGTGCTGTTCATCTCACCCCTTCAGTGCTGCCACTGCTCGCTGTGTCTGTGGGGTTGGGGTTGTCCTTCAGATACTGACCACAGCAGACCCGAGAGCCTCAGCTGCCCTCTTGTAGCTATGGGTACAGTCTGTCAGGGCTCAGCTGTTGGGTTTTATTTAGTGAACCGAGTTTTGAAGCAGCTTTTCCCATTTCCCTTGTTTTGAGTAAGAGCTTTCACTGGTGTGACACAGGAGCCTGGCATTTAAACTGTTTGTTTTCCCTCAGATATGCAGCTGATACAGTACAGGGCCAATCCTCTGCTTTCATTGTTTGAAGAACTACCTTCAAGTGAAGCTGTGGGGAAGGTGGAGGATCCAAAGGACCTTCTGCTGCCAGCCCTGGAGGAGAAGCCTGATCTGCACCCTCCATCAGGCAGTGGAGCTGTGGTGCCACTGGCAGCTCCGGCAAGCCAGGCTGAGCCTCTGGATGCTCTGGGAATGGGCGATGCGCCTCTCCTCTCAGAAGACGGGAATGGAGAGTATAAACTGTTTCCACTCTTGCTTCTCAGTCCTGTGGCTAACTTCATAGAAGAGGCCTCTGAGATAGAAACTTCCTGAACTCACCTAACATCTATAACTGGCTTAGTGATGGTGAAACAGACAACAAAGAAATGGATCAGCAAGAAGCTTGACCTCTCTCCCCACCTGCTTTCTGGGTGTCATTGTACAGACAAAAGAAAGCTCTCTTTCCGTAAGCAAAGAGTACACCTCAGAAAACTGAAAGCAAGCTCAGGATGAGAGCTGGTGGGAGTGAAGGCACTGGTGGAGGGGAAGAGCAACCTCCCTGTGCACACACCACAGCGTGTGCCCTAACTTTTTATCCAATATCCTTATTGCAAGAGGAAATCTGTTTGTATCCTGTTTGTAAAGTTTGGATGGTTTGGGTTTTTGGTGTATTTTTTTCATTAGCTGGATAATCATGTGGTGTGTAGTATCTTAAACATGGGTTTTACTCTTTCTGAGAGCCTGTTTCAATAGGTGGCTTGTCTACTGTTTGGAATTCAGGTGTTTTTAAATCCTGTTGTTTTTAATTTGAGGTTTCCTTTTTGGTAGTTCGTGGCTCCAGTCGTTGGCATCTGCTTCGATCACTTTCGTACTCCTAGATTTGCTCCTAGGTACAGGGAACGTTTTTCCTATGGAAAATTACATTTTGACTGTGGAATATTACTTTTTAACATGCTGACACACATCCATTGCCACGGGCTGTAGGTGTTGTGGTAGGAAGCACTCGCCACCCTGCGTAATGCTGATTTCTCATGCACATTGCATGGCAGTTCTAGGGTAACTTGCACCTCGCTCACAGGTCACGTGTCCTCAGAAATTTTGAGTCGAACTGTTGAGTCCAGCCAAGCCCAGCAGTTGCCTTTAAAATGGGGGGAAGGGGAGTCATGGGGTAACTTGCATTGAGATTTACATTGTTTTCTCTTCTGCTTGTAGTAGCTGCTTGTTTACCTGACCCTATGTGAACACTGGACTTCTTGCTGCCATTTTCTGCCTTCTGGAATCTCACAGATAAATGAACCAGATGCATTTGAATCCTCTGACAGCAAATTACACAAAAGTAGTGTCTGATTAATTAAAAAATCTCTCCCCAATGTTACTTTCTACACTGGTTTTCTGACTTCTTTAAGCAGCTGTAATGGAGTAATGGAGACATCAGCTGCTGGTGTCAGTGGAGTGGCAGGTTCTGCTTCGCTGGTACCAGGTGTATGGCAGTTGAGCACTAGCCCACACAAACTGAAATCTGCAGCAGTGATACAAAACTTGGGGCTAGAAGAAGCCTCGAGGCAAGTTGAAAACCTGTTGGATAATAGCACATGATAGCAGAGGTTGGACTGGATGAGCTCAGAGGTCCCTTCCAACCCCCACCGTTCTGTGACTTCCTCCCAGAGCGATTACTTGAAATTTATTTCACTTTTAGGAATTGAGGCTACTTAGAGGCTTTATCTCTGAAGTTTCCAAACTAGTAGGTTTTGAGTTCTTTTATATACAAGAATCCAAGGTAATTTGATATTCTGAAGCTTACTAGACACAATGCATGTCATCTCTACTGGCCTGACAATTGGATTTGTGCTTTGCTGTCAAATCTCTTGAGCTGCAGAGGAGGATCTTGCTACTGATCATGCTACATACTGAGTGTGTGTATATGTGTAATGCCTTCAGTGTCCTTTTATTCCCAGGCTCTTGTTAACTGTTCCTTACCTTGTGACCCTTCATGTTTGTATCTTATGAATTGCTTTTGTGAAGTACCTCTTATTCTAGCCTTTTCTGGCCTTTCTTTTGCTTACTTCTTGAGACAAAGGGCTGGACAGCCTCAAGTTTTTGTGAGCAAAAGGGAGAGGGGCAAATGGGTGGATTGCATATCTGTCTTGGGTTCTGTTTGGTTTTTTAGCTTCTTCCCAAAGGCCTCAATTTTGCAAAGAGTGGAACAGAAACCCAGACTTTTCTTCTGAGCTCTTTTGACAGCACAATGCAGACAATTAAATTCTCTGAGAGGCTGATCTTCTGTAACTCTTGTTTCCTGAACAGGTTAGACTGAAGTGTAGTTCCTGTTATGGATTACTGTCATGTTCTTCCATCATGGAGTCCTCTGATCTCTGTGCATCTCACCATCAGATACTTGATCTGATTGCATAGTAGTTTTTTAGTTCACCTTCTCTCTTAAGAAGTTAAGAAACCAAGGCTTAAGAAAAGTGCAAATAAAAACTTGTGCATCTGTGTCTGGTTTATGTACTGGTCTAGGAAAAGTGTGTTTTTTGCAAGTTTCCTAAAAAAGATTGCAATGGAACGGGGGAGGCTGAAGAAAAACCCACATTCTGAGGTAATTAAACTCAAGAATTGCAAAACCATGACTGTGTTTCTTGTACATTCTTTTTGTGTGTGTTCCTGTGTGTGCCAATATTTCCCAAACCTGTTTACTGACTTTTCTAGAAAGGAGAGCTTTAATGCTGCCTGAGGCCTGAGGCTCTCACTGTGCAGCTGCTGCTGGTGCTTCACAACTAACAGAAATGCAAAGGTCAGCCTGGCACCTACTATGGAATCAGAGCTTCTGGGAAGGGGACTGGCCACTCTTAACCATGCAGCTCCTCCTCTTCATCAGTTCTTGCCACTGGGTCCCCCTGTGAACTCCTCCTGCATCTGTCTTTTGTAACTCCCTGCCTGGTCAAAACTGTCCAGGGCTCTGGAGAGTGTCTCCATAACAACCAACTACACTGTGAATTCTGCTGTGGATTTTTTACCACCTTTTCCTTATGCAGACAATATTTCAGCTGAGGAGGGGTACCCCTGTATTTGCCAACTCTCAGGGCAGTTGCTCAGATGGAGGCTGTGTATGGGGCCTCAGCACCTGCCCTGTCCTCCCCTCACAGCCCTTCCCAAAAAGCCATTTCTCAGCAGGGCTCTACCAGGTGCAGTGCACCAGTGCCAGGGTTTTTCATGGGTTCAGGGAGACAGGTATTGATTAAAACATTTACTGGAGACACAGGAGAGGAAGCAGCACTGACAGCCTTTGCATCAGGCAGAGCTGTGCTGGGGCATTGCAGCCCTCACAGGTTTTATGGTATTATCCTTGAGGTAAAGAGCTCTGTTTATCATTTCTGCTGCCAAGAAAACAAATGTTTATATGCCAAATGCCTATATACCACTGGCACAGCCCTGGCCCAGGGGCCAGCAGCAGCAGGTCACCAGCCTCTCAGCCCAGGCCAGAGTGCTGCTCAGGACCACTCTGCCCCTGCAACTGGATGTGGGACATATTTGTGTTACCTGTGACCACAGTCTCTTCACTAAACTGCAAGTTTCCTTCCCCCACTCCGCAACATACACAGCTGCTGCCTGAGAAAGTGAAGTGCCTGTCACACATCCCTTTCACAAGCATTTCACATGCTGTCCCAGACTAGCCCTCCCCACACTGACTGTGTCAGCTGAGCCATCCATTTTTATCTCCTATGCTGAGTGCTTGCTAACATGGAGCTTTCCAGAATACCAGAAACACTTTCTTTGATCCATCTTTCCTGGACTGTATGATGCCACCTCACCCAGCCTACACTCAAAATGTTTTGCTGTCTTCTTAAAACAACAGTTGTTTTGACAAGTAGTATCTGTGTTACAATAGTTCCCCAAAGCCGAAGCAGGAGATTGCTACCAAGGGTCATCTTGGTGTACAGGTGTCTACTTGAAGCATAGAAAGGAAAAGAGATTCCTCCTGCCCCCAGCCAAAAAGGTGAATCTTAGTATAAATATATAAATAAATTGGGGTTTTTTCTTACACAGTTTGAGTTTTAGCTTCCTGGTTGGTACTTACTCTGCTACTGTAGGTTCCCTTATGACTTAGTCAATTTTGGCTTCTGCCCTCCTGTTGCCAGCTGTGCTCCCCAGAAGGAGTTTCATTAATTTGAATTTAACGTGTTCTTTTCTCTTCCTTTTTTGAACCAAGAAGTATGTGAACACTGTGGTCCCCCACAAGCTCATCCTGCTTCTCTCCATCCTGAGGACCACAGATTGGAGTTGTATCTCACAGAGTATTTCTGATGGAGGAATGCAGGGTTACAAGGGAGGAGCATGTGAAATCAGGTCCCAAGATGTCTTGAATCTCCACTGAACATCTTTTCAGCTCTATCAGGTAGGATATTTTCTGAAGCACTTTGAACTCATGCTGGTTAGATGTCCTCTTCAATTATAGGTGTAACTGCAAATACAGTAGATGGTAAGAAATTATTTGAACAGGTGATTAGGCCACGACTGATAAGCAACCACAAGTATATAAAGATTTTCTAACCAAATAAAGGCATGAAAATTGTAGTAAAATCACCAGCTTCAGGGAAACAGAGATCAGAACGTTATAACCTGAAAAGAACAAAATTCAAACTCACATCAACAACATTCTTATAATTACCTACATGTTAATAACAAATAAGGTGAAAAAAAATCCACACTTCTATCTTTGTATATGCTTTGAAGCACTATTGTTCTGCAGATTGAACTACCAAAGACCTCAAAAGGAACAAGATAAGATCACAGCTGCCAGGCCTGTTTACACAAGTCTCCTGTTTTTAATGTTAAATTACATAACAACCTAACAAAATTGCTCACAAATGACAATGTAGGTGGAACCAGCGTGAAGAAATGGCTCCCACTACTTCAGACTCAGGTAGGCAGTAACTATTGTCTATTGTTCTGGTGTCCTGCACTGTGCTTCTGCAGATGCAAACATTGTCTTGCTATCATTAAAGGAGGGTGGTACTTCACAAAATGGTCTGGGATTTTGGTAACTGTGTTTAATTTCTCTGGCTATTTGCATTTGAGTACAGGATGCTGAGTTTGGATGTGACGACAGCAAAGTGCTCATATGGGTCTATCTCACCACAATGGAGCAGAAGAGACTTCTGTCATTAGAGCGTAAGAAAGATTAAGGGCTCCAGAAGACTGAAGGGGGAACATAAAATCTCCTGAAGATAATACTTCAGTGGAGAACAGATACTTCTCCTAGACAGGTTTAGCACTCAGTTTCTTAATAATGCAGATTAACTATAATATCACCTGTAATCAACAACAACAGATTTCATTTAATCTCAGTTTAAGAGATGAATCCCATTAATCCCATTAAGAAGCTTCCCATAGTCCCAAAGATTTTCTACTTTCACAAGTTCTTTTTTTTCCTCTCCAGGCATATAATTGTTTACCTGTTTCTGAAGTAGAGTCTATGAGGGAAATGCAGGTGTATATGGCCCTAATCCATGTTTTTAATTGAATGCAATTAATCAATTAAACCAAGAAGCTAAATGGCTTCCAGAGAAAGGAAGATCCATCTGTGGTGGAGTAGGAGGGTCAGACCAGGTGTGGGCAGCTCTTGGAAAGAATTTTCAGATCGGTATATCTAAGTTCTCTATCTCTTAAAGCAGATATGATGATACAGAATAGAGTATTTCAGTTGAAAAGGACCATCTGTCTTGCACTGGTAATGTGACGATTTAGGGTGTTTCATGAATCTTAGTTTGAAATGCTGTGGTGAGCTCCTCAACAAAGCTGTAAGAAAATGAATAGTTAAGGACATTGGGTGTTCAGCTTCTTAAGAGTACTCTCTCAGATTTTCTTACATGTAATAGGCTTGTTAAAAACCTATGATTGATAAAGCAATGCAAGCAGGAGAAGAGGAAGAAATAGGTGCCTAGGAACAAAAAGAAACAAAGGAAACTTTTTTTAAAGGGGAATTAAAAAAGAGAAGGGGAAAAAAGCATACTCTATGGGAAATACAAAACAGAGGAGAAGTAATTCTTAAACTTTCTTCCCTTCACCCTCCCTTAGAACTTCTGTTCCGCCCACACCTCTGACAGTCATCACCAAGAACCTTCTTTCCGAAAAAGCAGAAGGAAGAACCATCAGAATCTGTCCTGGGCTCTCGATGACAAAGTGAGTGATGAAAGGAAAGTGTTTGTGATTTGGTCCCGGACTCAGAGAGACTCAGAGACAAGAGGTCTCCCCTACTTGAGAGGGAGAGGCTGCTGCCTGTGAAGGATGGGGCTGCTGGTGAGAGCAGCCGTGCTTGTGACTCTTCTTCTCCTCTGCAACGGTGAGTCTGTGGAAAGGTCTCCTGCTCAGGGCAGTTCCTCCCTGGTATTGATGTGTCTGTGTGTGTTTGTACAGGGGTGGTTTTATTTTGGGACTAGAAATATGGCAAAAAGGACAACTTCTTTGCATGCTGCTGACTCAGCATTCAGCTGTTTCAAAGCCAGTGGCTGCTGTGTGCAACAGTGCATGAAGGCCATGGAAATGCTGCCCACCCACTCAGAGTACAAATGTCCCGTAGACACTGTGGTGGTTATTTCCCAGAGCACCTGAGAAGCCCAGAACCAAGAGCCTGGTTAGTGTTTGTGTTCCCAAGAAAGGGGAGGTTTGGAAAGCAGGAGAAAAGAGTGAAGTGCCTATGGAAGCAAAGGTTCAGTTTTAAGTGTGAGGGAAAACTCCTGGGACAAGGGCAACAGAGTTGTCTTACAGGAAAACCTTAAAAGTTTTAGACTTCTTTGTTCCAATGCTTAAGCTGCTTAAATTCAGCTTAGTCTGAAAAACCAGTGTCTATTAGATGAACAAATGGGCAACAGAGAAAACCACAAACCCTGTTGTTAGCTGATAACATTTAGTGTTCCCAGGAAAGGCTGAGGGTGACGTGGGGCAGAGGGAGCAGCAGCAGCTGTGCAGCTCAGGCATGACACAAACCCCTTTCCTCAGGTCTGAGTCGGCTGCCAATACTGATCCTGTGCTCTGCATGGTCCTTGCCTGCAGGAAAGCACCAGGCAGAGCATGAGAGCCAAGCTGCACACAGGGCATGAATCGGTGGCCCTGGCAGTCAGCTGTCTCCCATCTGCCTTCCTCATGCCACAGTGCTTTTTTGTTAGCTCATCCCTGAACAGATCATCCCTCAGAGTTTATGCTGACTGCCCGTGCTGCTGATTTGGTGCATTCCACTTGCTGATGCTCTCACCACTGCTTCATCACCCAGGAGCTGCCTTCACTCTCGTCACTTTTTGGTAATTATTTTCTTTCTGCATTCTTCCTGCAGCTTTTCCAGACCTGACTGGCCCCAATGAGATCAAAGGTGTATGGAAAGGATCTACCACCTTGCCATGTGCCTATGTGCCTGTCAAGGAGTTTGTGCAGGAAACGCTGCTGTGGACTGTGGTACACGATCAGAGCTCTGGCACCGTCTTTCGGAGGGATAAAACCGGTGACCACGTTGCCCTGACGGAGTACAGGGGCAGGGTCAGCGTCCTGAAGGATGCCCCAGGGAATGTGTCTCTCCACATCCTGAACCTGGAGATCTCTGACAGGGGAGCCTACACTTGCCAGGTCACCTGGAGAAACAGCAACAACAGCCTGATAGCAAAAGAGATCACCACTCAAGTGGAGGTTGTTAAAGGTAAACTGCCTGGGAGAGTAAGACCTGGCTCAGGAAGGCTTTTAGGAGCTCAACAGGTCAGGTAGGTAGTGACCATCTGCTGTGATGCAGGAGCAGTTTGCTGAGTGGAGCCAGACTGCAGCAAGAAGCAGCAATGGGTCAGAGGGAATTCTGCCACGATGCCTCACCTTGTGGTTTGGGAGCTGGAGGAGGATTTGTGGCCTTTTCATTACCTGTCTGTCCATGGCTGTACCTGTATCCAATGGCTCAATGTTTCCAAGGGACACACACCAGAGGGGAAGTGCCAATGGCATTGCATCGCTTTGATTTTATCAGTATGTGCCCGATATCCCTTTGCCTGGGCAGTGGTGACGTATAAACAGAGATGGCATCAAGGCAGCAGAGCAGGCTATCGTGTAGGAGGTGTGATGGCTGATATAGCTGGTACGGGCACAGATAAGCCAAGATTGACCTGTGCAGGGAGCTGATGTGACAGCACAGCCCCTCTTTTTCCTGGGAAAGCCCTGGAAGCCAGAGCATGAGCTGCCGTGGAAGCGGGACGGAGGACCCCTTCCACACCTCAACCTGGGCCCCATCTGCTTTGTGTTCCAGTTGCAGTGAGCAAGCCCATCGTCAGGGCCGGCGAGCTGGGGCTGACGGTCCCGGCAGGAGCCAGCACCAGCCTGACCTGTGTGGCCAGCGGGTCCCCCCCCATCAGCTACCGCTGGTTCAGGGGCACCCCGGGAGGGAAAGCCCTGCTCCTGAGCAGCCAGGCTGAGCTGGCGTGGGACAGCCTGCAGCCCTCCGACACCGGGCAGTACTACTGCGAGGCACAGAACGGGGTTGGGGCTAGGACTGCACAGCAGAGCAACGTCGTGGAGCTGATAGTGAGAGGTGAGTCCCTGGAGCCACAGCTGCATGGAAAATGTCTGGAATCCTCGTGTACTGAAAGGAACACTTCCCTGAGAGAAGAAAATGCAAAAACCCCGTGGCCTTCTGCTCTCTAAAACGTTTCTCATCACTGGCTCTGGCTTTCTATCTTTTTTTTTACCTTCTGTATTAAATTTCCCTCTCCTATTTAGAGGAACTGTTGGTTATTTTTCTGATGCAAAAGAAGTTTTGTGTTTAAAACTTCTTAAAATTCTTGCTGGCTGTGTCATGCTGCCTGTTGCAGTTTAGCAAGTTTTGAACCAGGTCTTCATTTTGAGTATGAGGAATGTACAAGTGGTAACTTAGGAGGTGAAAAAATTGAACCATCCTTTGCTCCTTATGACTGGCTGCATGCTTCTGGAAAACATGTGCCACGTTATACACACCCTGCTCTGGTGTATCCAGGCTCTGCAAGGTGGTGCATGACGGGTGCCCAGTGGAAGCTGTGACAGGTAACCAGAGCCATGAAGTGTGTGATCACAGAGCCAAGCACAGATACCACACAGTGACCTTTGAAAGAGGCAAAGTCTGCTGAGCTCTCGGTGGAAGGGAGGTCATGATGTCTGAAAGGACGTGTTGCTTTTTCCAGCAGTTGCACACATGGGCACAGAGCAAGGGAGCAGCCAGTAGTGATGGCTGTGCTTGTTAACGCCATTGGCTGGTTCCTCATGGCTTTATCCCACCAGTGGAGAAGTTCTGTATTGCAGCAGCATCACAAACAGCCAAACTGCTGTGTGAGCCTCTCTCTCTCATTCACCCTGCAGATGTGCTGACAACAACCGTGGCCTCTTGGACAGACGTGGGAGCCTCAGCGAGCCACCCCCCAACCACAGGTCTGGGAAACAGCACTTAGGGCTGACGAGGAGTCGGGGTGGGAGATGACACTAGTGCTTAGCAGGGGATTTTGTTGCTGGGGAATACAGTCTTGACAATACTGTGTTTTAGTCCATGTGCCTCGCTTCTCGATCCAGACATTTCTGAGTGTTGAACGTTGTCCTTTACTCTCCAGTCTGCAGAGGGCTTTTGGCTTGCTCTCAGGGAAGGTTGTGGCTGCAGGACAGGCTCTGCATGTGTTTTGGGGCTGCTAGAAATACTGTGTCCTAATGTGTGGACCATACAGGATGTTCTATTTTCTGGGGGTTTTTTAAGGGCTTTTTAAACTTGTTCTCTGGTCTTGAATGAAAGCAGCTGAAGTGTGAGGCAGAGCTAGTGCCTCCAGTGGCAGATAAAGCGATGCAAAAGCTGCTTCCCAGTGGACTGGAAGCAGTCTATCTTAGCAAGGACAGTTGTTTTGAAGGAGGGCCTGTGATTTGCAGTTTGTTTTTTTGTGGGATGTGGAAATGCAGACCTGAGCTAGAGCAGGTCTGCTCATGGAAACTTAGTCCTGTATCTCCTGGGGCTAAAATGAGGACTGGAAATGCACTGTGAGCCTTTCACATCTGTTTGTTCTGCAGATCTGCCTGTAACAGCAGTGATTTCTGAGAATGGTGTGGGATACCCAGAAAAGAATTCTACAACTCAGAGTAAGTGGAGAACAAAACAGAGCTGAAATTAGGGACAGCAGTCAGTGCCTTCAGCCTCAAAATTAGTGTTCTGCCTTCTGCCTGCAAATTGTTTTAGTGGCTGTTCTCAAGGCATCTAAATGATCCAAGGTGACTTTTTAAAAGACTCTGGATGTACTGATGATGAAGAAAAGAGCTTTCATAGCTGGAGCCTGCAGAGTCGTTGCTGTGCTCCTGAGCAGTAGCTCATTTAAATCTTTTGAGTGTCGATGTTAGAAGGGCAGAAAAGCCTCAGTGTGCAACTCACACAGATCTTCTGTACCTCTTGTAGCTTTGCAGTGCTGTGGTAGGTTTAAACGTGTTCCAAACACAACTGAACAGTATCCTTGAATGAAAAGCTGAGACCCTGCATTACATGGTGTAGTGCAACTATTTGCCCCCTCACAGCCTCAGCTGGCCTCAGCACTGAGGCTCTGCGGCTCATTCGTGGCCATGGTCCCTCGGTGATGGGGGTGGGCACAGTGAGTTTGGGTGGCTGCAGAGCCCTAGGAAGAAGGTGCTGTGGGGATGGGACAGGCAGATGCAGCACAGCCCTGTGTGCCCACGGCAGGGCTGGCTGTGGCTGTCGGTGGGCAAAGTCAGCATCGAGCAACTCCTGCTGCTGCTGTCACCAGGGAGGGCAGCTCTGTCTGAAACTCCTCTGCTGTGTTGCTCTAGATCTCCAAGGGACTCACTTGTCTCTGTACCTGGTCATCCTGATTGCTCTGGTTTGTGGTGCTGTGGTTTTCCTTGTCATCTTTCTTATCATTTGCATTCGGAAGCCCAAAGACAGTGAGTAGCACGTTCTGGAAAACTTGCCTGTGCGGTGTTTGCCCAGCTGGGGTAACCCTGGAGGGTTTGGGGATGGGACTCCCTTTCCTATCTCCAGGTGTGGGATGTATTTCCCTGAAGGCTTTTGTCTCTTCTGTACTAGTACTGGAAAGATCCTGGCCAAATGCTGCCTTAAGGGCCCCTTTTCACACCAGCAGCACTTTGCAGAGTACAGAGAGCACATGGGGTGGGTTGGGGTTTACTGATGGTGATGGCCAGTATTAGTATTTCTCCTTCTCCCTTTGCTTCTTTAATTGCTCTTCTACAACTCCATGATACCAATTGATAATGATTATTATCAAATACTCCTTTTACCTTTTTCTGTCTCTTTCTGTTGTGTTTTTAAGGGAAGCCAGAATAACCTCTTTCTAATTTGTTCCATGCTGAACTTCTAATTAATAGGAAAATTGTTGGAACTGGGAACTTCTAGTTTCTAAATTCAACTTTGCCTTTGACCTTGAGCCAGTTATTTTGACTCAGTTGTGCTACAGCTGGGATATGAGTTATTTTCATTTTCTTGGACTGAATCCTAAGAACAAGGGGCATCACCCAACTAACAAGAACTCTAAGGTTCCTGGCTTTATTCTGTCTTCAGAGGTCACTTTCCTGTATCAAAACAGTAGAAATTCTTTTTTTGAGAATATAAATGCAGATTATTGACACACATTTCTGATTATTCTTTTCCAGCTCAAGTCTATGACGTAAAATTGTGAGTATAAGACTTTGTCTAACGTATTGATCAATCTTTGGGGCTGTTTCAGAGCAGAAAAAAATGGTGCTACTCAGTTGTCAAGATGAAAAGCTTCCTGCTCAGTAGTACATTGTACTGATGATCTATGGGCTTTCCACATCAACATAAAATGTAGGAAGAAGGATCTTTTCCTTGGCAGTATTAGAATCATAAAAATAAGCAAGAGCCATTTATTAACTCCTCAGCCCAAAGAAGCCTACTGAAGGGCACTGCCAAGGACAAATTCCCAGTGCTTTTTCATATGCAAAGAACAGGAATTGCCCGTCTAGAGAGCTAAGGCTCTTGCTGTATAGATCACAGTCTGATTTAGCCCTGAAATATCCTTGGATGAACTTGCTTCTTATCTCTAAACTCAGGTTTACTTTTAACCTATGGAAGATACATTGAAAAGCCCAATAATCCAGTCAAAACATACCAGGAGCACCACTTATCTAGGTGCAAACTGAAGCGCTGATGAGGAGTGCCAGGGTGGAATGTGCCAGAGTTTGCCTGAGTGCTGTGCTACCCAAAGACTTTAAGTAATAGTAGAATCCTGAGATGGCATTTCTCCTCAGAGGATTTACTTTCATTTTAAAGGTGGCAGACACCATATGCCATGTGGTGGATGTGGGCTGCATTCAGTTCAACGTGTGCCATTCCTCCACCACTTTTTAATACATAAACCTACATATTTATCTTGCAAAGAGCAAGTGTTTGGTTGTGCCATTCCAAGAAATGATGGTAATCCTTGTGTTGCTTACAAACCTTCTGCGCTTCTGAAAGTCTCCCTGGACTGGAGACAATGCTGCTATAATGTCTAAGGTTCCCTTGTCCCTAGAAGCAATGAAGGAGACTCTCTCCTTCAGAACACTGTCATAATCCAATGGCCCGGGTTTACATGTGTTTGAGTCAGAGCAGAGTCTTGCTCAAAATCTTGCTGGCTGGGAGATGCTTTGTCTACTCCAGTTGCAACTCTTCTTTCATATTGTATTTCGATTTCAGCCATAACTCGAGAGCAGCAGCTTCTCCAAGGTCTGAAAGCACAGGTCACTATGAGGAAGCCATCATCTCCACCGAAAACAACTATGTGATGGAGCCCATGACAGATGGAAGATCTGAAGATGTAAAAAAGAATGGCAATGACTGTGTTGAAAACACCCAGGAATCTGAATATGAAATAGGAGACACTGTATGAGAACCTACAGTGTTCTACAGGTAGCAGTCCTGAAGAGTATCTTCGTCCAAGCAAAATGTATCTTCCTATTCACCTTTGCGTCCGAGGAAAAACAGGTTGCACAAGCAGTTTCTGCCTCTCCATGATCTGTGGATCCTAATCTCTGCAGTGAAAATACAAAACCCTTTAGGAACTTCAGTTAGACTGCTGTATAGAACTTCTGATTTTGCTTCCCTTGGGTCCCTTTCACCACCTCAGCAGAAGAAAGCCCTTTCAAAGCTGGAGTATGCAGATCTCAAGACAAGGGCACTGTACTAAACTTACCACTGATATGACCAAAGGGATCTGTGTTCACAGCCTTAATGTGGTGTGAGTAGAGTAACCTATGGGTAAGAGGTGCAGAATGAGGCTTCCCTGAGAGTGGGAGCTTCTCTTATCCCCCTCAAGTGCTGCTGGGGGTAGAATGTCCGTTGCATTTAACATAGCACTTAAACACTGAAATGGAGATTAAAGCCAGGATAAATCCAAGAACTCTACCACACAGAGCAGCAGTACAAAAAGCACTCTCCTGTGCACTCACTGTGCCATACTCAATACACCTTTCTGCAGCACTTGTCATTGGATGCAAATGTACTTTCTATAGTCTTGGCACTGGACAGTTTGGGCCATTCTGATGCTGCAACATGACACATTATATTTGAGTTCACCTTCTTTATTCTCTCTTTTAATGTATGTTTAATATGCAAAAGTATCTAGTTTCTCCCAAATAACTATGTGGATAGGATTGCTTATACATGCTTAAGTTATTTTGCTACAAGTACTTTTGCATGACCAAGCTCATCTTTCAAATGCCAGCAGGCACTCAGTTGCAGCTCCTCAGTAGAAAAACATGAAAGAGTTTCCTCCTGGCTTAGAAGGCTTGAAGGGTAAGTAGGAACCTGAAGAGTTTTGTTCACAATTTCTACTACCTTGAGCAAATCTGTAACATGAATGCTGCAGAGTTAGGGAAGAACCT
The DNA here is from genome assembly GCF_028858725.1 of Colius striatus. Classification (NCBI taxonomy): domain Eukaryota; kingdom Metazoa; phylum Chordata; class Aves; order Coliiformes; family Coliidae; genus Colius; species Colius striatus. The sequence continues at coordinate 6,736,687 of NC_084771.1, read as the reverse complement.
TTTTACAACAAATGCTAGGGCAATATCACGTCTGATTAAAAGCCATGAGGATGGATGTAAACCAAAATGAGTGATCTGAGGAGCAAGGAGGACATCAGTGACACAGATACAGGCTTAGTGGGCCCCCAGAGCTTCTGTTCACACTCAGGAAAGATCTTCATCTCTGCAAGCATCAGCTCAAACGCTGGTGTATTTTGAAGAGTCTGAGGTGTTATTAAGAAAGGCATTAAAGGTGCACCAGGAAACAGGGTTGTGATACTGTAAAACCCCATGGAATGCTTTCACCTGTGCATGTGTGTAAGTCTCCCATCTTGCAAAGTTTTACCAGAGCTAGAATAGCTGTTGACAATGAGAATAAAGGATGATTAGAGATATGAAACCACTTCTGTGCAAATGTGGTGTACATTCTTGCCTTGGAAAAAAAGAATGAGGCAAAATGAGTAAAGTGTAATCATGATGAGCAGAGGGGAGAAGATGAATAAGGACTCTGTGTTTACAGTTTCTCCAAGGAGAGAAGGAAGCAGACATTAGCTAATATCATCTAGTGGCACTTTTAAAGGGAGATGAAATGAACTACTTTTATACAATACAGAAATGTGTGTGGAAGGCAACACTACTGAGGCAGTGCTATGGAAACCCAAAGCACACACAGGTCTAGGGAGAAATGGATGACATCAGTGCTTGTAAAAGTTCTGGAAGTGTCAGGCACGCTGTAGAGGTACTCACCACTCACCCTGTGCTTCCTCACTGAGTATCCAACAATGTCCAGCGATAGGACAAGGAGCAATGGGTACAAGCTGGAACAGAAGAGGTTCCAAAGAAACACAAACTTCTTCCCTGTTGAGGTGAGGGAGCACTGGCAGGGGCTGCCCAGATGGGCTGTGGAGTCTCCTTCTCTGGGGACATTCCAACCCAGCTGGATGAGCTCCTGTGTGCCCTACTCTAGGTGGTGCTGCCCTGGCAGGGGGGCTGCACTGGATGAAACTTCAAGGTCCCTTCCAACCCTTATGATTCTGTGATCCTGTACCACAAGATTTATTTCTCTTTGTTAAGAATGTACTTAAAAATCAAGGGCTGGGAAACCTCAATTTTGAAATGGAAAGGGAATAAGCTGCAGCTTTTGGTGGAGATGATGTCTTGGAAAAAAATTGTCAGCATTTGCATATATGTGCAGCTCAATGCAAAGGTGAGGCAGCAAAGGGGAATCATTAAACTTCAGGGCTGAAAAGTCCTTAGATTTTATTCGACTTCTTTGCCTATAAAAGTGGGTGTGTGAATGTCTGCATGCCCAGGAATGATGCTCCTGGGAGCATGTCAGGTTCCTATACTTGAAAGCAGAGGAATTATGGTGAATCTGCTGGAGTTTGAGAGATGTTTTGAATGTTGTGCCAGGGAAGGTTTGTGGGCTGTAGTCAGCCACAGTTTAGGGAACAAGATGCAAGAGTTGCTGCTAGTCCAGTCAGAGGTTTGGAGCTAATGAAGTGAGACATTCAGGATGTGAAAGAAAAGGACTTCTATGATGAACAGTGTAAAAAAACAGTGAGGTCTGACAGTCATTCTTCCTAAACAGGAAGGTGAGAGAGGGAGGAAAGCTGTTGCAATAGTGTTGCAAGGCACACAGTAATCACTTAGAGGGTTTTCCAGAGATCAACAGCGCAATCATAATCAGATAGGCGTGACAATTGAACAGTGTTGAAATCTTCTGGGAAACTGCCATATTTTCTTAATCTTTCAGTCCTACATGAGGTTGCAGGTTCTGAAGCCCTGAAGAAATGTTCTCACCCTTTAAAAAGGAGATGTATTTTTAAAAGTGTGTGTGTGGTAGGGAGGGGTTGGGAAGGGAAGGTCACCGTTGCTGGAAAGCAGTCCACACATCCCAGCCTCATCCAGAGACTGTGCTTGCAGTGCTATTCATCTGGTGTGATGTGGCCAGAGCTCCTGCCTGAGAAAGAGAGGGCACTAAGGCAAGACAGAGGCATGGAGACAAAGAGCTTTCCAGTTAGGTCTCAGTGCACCCCAGGCACTCTCACTGCCCACGCTCTGTGGGTGATGGCTGCCAGGTACCTTGCTGCCAAGCAAGATCTGTGCAGCTTTAATAGCTGAAGCCCATTTGTGGCTCCAAACAGGCAACAAACACTCAGTGACATCATATATATAGGTCCCTTACTGCTAGAAAGTATTTACAAGGATTTGGCCAAGATAATGGGTAATATGGAACTGATGTCTTTGACCTGGGAACTCCTGGGAAAGGAAGTTGATTTTCAGAAAGAGCACTTATATATCACATTTCTGTCACACAGGCTTTGAAGGAGATGCTCATTTACACTAAGTTACTGTTTTTTTAGGTAGAAGACAGGTCCTGTTTTCATGGCTGTCAGTATGATGATCTGGTATGTGTGAGAGAATTGTGGTGTATGTGACTGTAGAGGCTCTTACAATTAGCTTCTGTGGGACATCCAAAAAGCACTTATTAACCAATAGATCACTTAGTAAACCACAGTGTAGTCAGATCTGTGAGTTGGCTATGGATGGACCAAGTAAGAGTGTCTCAAGTCTTACAGTAAAAATTGCCTTTTTCTGAGTGCAGATGGTTCAAAAAGAGCACTTTGAGATCTTCCTCAGTACCTACTCTTTGGTGATTTGCTCAAAGCTTGCTACTGAATTGCACTGCCTTGCAGACTAAAAACTTATTATCAAGAAAATTGTAGCAAAATTCTGTAGCCTCTGGCAGGCTATGTCAAAACATGAGTGTAAGATGCAGGCTCTGCAGAGCACATGCCCATGAGCAGGGTCTGAGGTCCCATCCACATTCATTTTTGGGGAAACGGGGACTCTGCTGTGCCACCTGCAATTAGCCTGAGATGTAGTAGTAAAAACTGAAGAATAGTGTCATACTGGTCCCTTTGCCTGAGCTGCAAGTAATGATGCTTGAAAGTGTTGTGTCCAGTGTGCAGAAGGAAGATGGGTACCTGTGGGGAAAGGCTGCAAGGTGCCTTACCCACCAGGCACTGCATGGGAGAAAGGAATGGACTTGATCCAAAGCAGAGACACTGAAATAAATATACTTCATTATGTTGAACCAGGTAACTAGCCATAATGCCTGAGATGTTAAAGGCTTTGTCTTCATGTGTTCACGGTGCAAAACTATGAGGAGTACCTCCAGTCAGAGAGAGATATGCTGACTGTGTGATTCAGGGAGGCGAAAACGAGCAGCTACGTCTCTGTCCCTGGGAGGGAAAGATGTCATGTACATCGTGTTTGAGGAACTACAGTTCTTTATGTTTGTTCTAGAAAAATAGACTCTTTCTTTTTTTAATCCTGTGTAATTGCAGCTTCAGGAAGTCTTGCATGTCCGGTTCAGAAAGCAGTCACATCAGCAGTCCTAGCTTGGGCTTCCAGTTTATGGTCTAGGGCATGTTCCCCAAAATCCAGCTTCTTTTAAAGTCTTTTGAGTAGGAGAGAGAAGCTTAGAATCATAGAATCACAGAATGGTAGGGGTTGGAAGGGACCTTTAGAGATCATCTACTCCAACCCTCCTGCAGAGGGTCAATCTAAATCAGGTCACAACATGTCCAGGCGGGTCTTGAAGACCTCCAAGGAAGGAGCCTCCACACCCTCCCTGGGCAGCCTGTGCCAGGACTCTGTCAGTAAACAGTAAAATAGGTTTTTCTTATATTTAAGTGGAACTGTTTGTGTTCCAGCTTTATCCCATCACCCCTTGTCCTGTCACTAGATACACTAGACAGAAAAGGTGCTTCCCCAACCTCCTGATACCCACCCTTTAGATATTTGTAAATGTTAATAAGATCACCCCTCAATCTCCTCTTCTCCAGAATAAACAGCCCCAGTTCCCACAGCCTTTCCTCGTATAAAAGATGTTCCAGTCCCCTGGAACCCAACAAACTCTCACCAGTCATGGTCCAGGGTGTGCAAAAGGTTGGACTTAAATAATCTGTCTGAAAATTGACATTGCTTGAATTTTAACAAGTGCTTTTTTTGTGTGTGTGTTTGTTTTCAGGTAGGACTCAGATGTAGCTAATGGCTTATTGCTGGCAGAGTGGGTAGATGAGGTACAGGCAGTATGAACTGGTTCCACACTTGTAGCTTCAGCAAAATATTTCAGACACATCTGCCTCCCACTCAAAGATACCACTCTCCTGATGCAGTTGTTAAAACTATATGCTAAGGCACGTTTGTTGAATAAATGTCAAAAAGTTGTGTTAGTGAATGATTAAAAGCCTATAACAGAATTCATGAGGCCAGTAGATTCCCTTTCATACATGTTTCTTTTGTAGCTCTTTTTCTTTTGGGTAATAATTAACAGGCACATATTAATTCTGTTTGTAACACCTATTGGTAACTTTTGGATGTACTTTTAATGGTACTCTACAGAGCACACCCAGAATGTCTCCTGGATTAAGGTCCCTGTGACACCAGGTGTAAGTCACTTCTGTAGAAAGCACTATGTGTGCTTGCAGAGGATGAAACATGATTTTTTTGACCAAGAACTGGACTATTGCAGCAGAAATGTGTACCAAGATAATCTGTGCTGCTATGAAAATGAGAGCAGCAGACAGGGACCATGTGATCACCAGTAGATTGGTAACATTAAATGCAGATTCCTCTCCCCATGCACCTACTCCATAGCCCTGGCAGGTAAAACTGCATCTGTAGCTACCCTGCAGCGAGGCAGAGCTTCTGGGCAGGTGGTAGTTAATGGAGACTTTGCATGGAAATTCTTATCATAGTAAAGAGCAGGGTGTTGGGTTTTAATAATGCTTCTCTGCACATTTTCTGTTAAAACAGAAGTGGCATCCTAAGTTTTCTGGTCAAAAAGGCTCAGATTGTTTGGTGAAGAAGCTAGGGCTGGTTGTCTTCCTCACTCAGGTCACAGATGACCTGCTCAGAAGGTGAACAGGGTTGCTGCAGAAGTTGGTACATGTGTGTGGTGAAAAAGCTGAGGTCCATCAGCAGGAAGAAACACCAAGGAAGTGGAATTGAGCATCAACAGGTTGGTCTCTGCCTCCTGCTCCTGCATGGTGCCAGGTGAGTCAGTGCACTCAGACCTTGCTTTTCTGTTTCTGGATGTCCAGTTTTGAGCCCTGGTATGATGGAGAGAGATGCTGAGCACTCTGCTGAGCCACACCATCACATACAAGTCAGAGGAAACTGAATTAATGCCTCACAAGCATCCTCAGGTTTATGATGACTGTCTAGTCATCATAAAGCTCTCCCACTGTGAAGTGAATGCTAATGTGGAAGCAATGAGAGAAAAAAAGAAAGAAAACCATGCATTTATGAAGAATAACAACAAAGAGCATGAGTCAGAAAAGTCAAGAGAATGATAAGAGAAGTTGGGGGAGACGGGAGAACTTGAAATGGAACTGGAAAGATCCTTTCAGTCTCTGTCCATCCCTTACCCTTCACCTAAGTCAGCAGTGAAATGGACTCGTGATATTTCAGAAAGAGGATCCTAGATGACAAAAGACAAAAGAAAAGGAAGTGTTCTTCACTTGCACACTGGTCCCAGGAGTGTGGGGGTCCCTCACAAAGTGCAGGGAAAGGAGGACAGACCTGCAGCTCTGGGAGAATGGGAGCAGTCGTGCGGGTAGTGGTGCTTGTGACGGCTTTCACCAGCTGCAACGGTGAGTAAACGCTTCAAGGTATAACAATAAAAATCAGAGCACTGAGAGGGTAGGGAAAACTTTTTCAATCATATTGTCTTAATTTTTAAAAATGGCCAAGTATGGAAAGTCTTTAGTTTGTTAAATGAAAAATAGATCCTGGGGATTCAAGAGAGTCTCTTTTGGTATGAGATACAAGGAGCTTTTTTAGGAGTGGAGCAAATGGGGCAGTACTGGGGAGAAGGTCAGCTCCCATGCACCAAAGCAAGAACAAAACAGGATGGTTCAGGACCCTGGGAGAGGACCTGCTCTGGTCTGACAGAAACACCCTTTGTGAAGCTGGAATATTCTTGTCACTAGAATTTAACAATGCATCACCATGGCTCTGCCAGCATAGTCCTGTGGAGGAGCTGTAACTGTGGGATTAGGTGAGAGCATACATGCTCGCCCTTGGTCTCTCCTGATCTGCTGACTCTCTAAGAGCATTAGGAGAGACGATGCTGGAATTTTTGTTTCAATTCATATGCCTATGACACTCCTAGAGCACATATGACACTGACACCAGCAGAGCAATGTTTGGGGAAACAGGAGAAAGGTGCTTTAACAAGTTGTATACAGAAGCACAGAATTGCTCCTGACATTTAGAACAAACACATTGAAATTATGTTCCCCATTTCAGCATTAAAACCCACAGCTCTGTAGGTTTCTGGGATCTGTCTCTCAAGCAACTTATTGTGAGTTAGGGGTAAACATAATTACTGCTTTTCTGGGGAAGAGGGGAAAAGGGGAGCAGGATAAGGGGTATGGATAGAAGTGAGTCAAGTCCAGCTAAACTCTGGTAACTTGCTACTTACAAGAAGCACTTCCCAGGGAACCTGTGTTGTCAGCGGGCAGACAGCTGGAGAGACTGGGAAGAATGAGCTGAATGCCATCTCTTCTCCTGTGCTCCCCTGGGTGCCTCACAGGGTGCTTATCTGGTTGAAGCAGGTACGATCCAAGAAATCTAGGTCAGATCTGAAGTTCTCTAAGTCTAAATCACAAAGACTGGTTTTGTTGCACTGTTCCTGTTCCAGGTCTCGTACCTCAGAGCAGATCCCTAAAGGCTCCTGCCTGCAGCCAGGGCAGCTGGTGCAGGATGGGAAAGAAGATGTTCCATTTTCTTAGAAAATCAGCCAGAATATGAGAGTTCTTGGGTTTTTTTTCTGTTATCATGTATTAGAGACAATACAAATCCCTCTGAAGTCTTCCAACTTCTAACCTAGCCCTTCCAGTTTCTGCCTGGTCCAGCTCCATTTCCCTCCAGTGGGAGAATTCACATTGTTTGTCTGGAAGATTACATCCCAGTTTAAGAAGTGTCACTGGAAGGAAATACTTATTTTTAAATTGCCATCTCAGGGATTTTGATTGTGCTGAACTTTTCCCATTCCATTCTGCTTCAGAGTCAGCCCTGATAATGTTGAAATTGGTCATGCACAAAGTGCAGCTGCTCTGCAGAGAGTCAGTGGATGCTGGCAGTGATTTCATGGCACACAGCAATGCAAAGCAACACAGGAAAGGTGTTTAAACAAAACTGTGTCCAGATGAATACACTGGATAGCAAATGTACTCCACCTTGAGTGCACCAAATGCCTTGAGGGTACTTCTGAGCAGTTTTCTAAATAGCTTCCACTCTTAGTTTTTCTTGGTGAAAGTCTGTGAAGAGGAAGAAGAGAAATGGAAAACCTTTAATAAATGGTACGTGAAGGAGTTGTGTTTGACTGGGACATGAGATGTGAAGAATGGAGCTGTGTCTGCCCTCTCTATCTGGTAAAGGGAAACCAAGGCTCCATGTCAGAAACAAAGTTCCACTCTGCTCAGGCCCAGTAGTCCCCCTAGCTGTCCCCATGGACACAGATGGAGGTGTTTGCCTTCCCCCTTTGCTCTGTGACAGGCTTCCTACCCCACAGCCATACTGCCGGGCCCTGTGGGCACCAGGGAAGTCACATAAAAACCCACTGACATTAATGAATGCAAACATGTTGCATTCATGGTTAATGGCAGTGAAGAAGTATGCTTGCTTTGTTCACCCTTCCTCCATATAGAAGGTAGAAGTCAGTTCAACTGGTGTTGTAAGAGCATCCCATGTCAGCAGGGGGTGGCTGCTGCTGTTTGATAACTCATACAAGAGTAAGCAGAAGGCCAAGCAGCAGCAGGAGGGTGTAAAGGCTGGGGCTAGACAGCAATTGTTAGAGATGCTCCTGAAGGTCTTGTGAAGACTGTAGCTGGGATGCTGCCACCAGGAACAGGATTTGTGCTTCTCTGTATCGAGATGGAATTGAGAACTGGCAACTGTCCAGAGAGAAACAATAAAGACAGCCATGAGGTGAAAGGAGGTGTTCCCTTCCCTATGCTCAGTGAGGTGGGGACAGACCCTGGTTTAGCTGTTTGCTGTCTGCAGCACATGTAAGACATGGCCACACACTGAATTCCACTGCCTAGTGATTACTCTCCATCCTGAGGATGTTCTCTGCTGCGTTCTTATTTCTTCAACTGCTGTCCCCTGCAGCCCTCCTGGATCTGTCTGGCAACCACGAGGTCAAGGGCACATGGAGGGGATCTACCACTTTACCATGTACCTACAAGCCCTCAGAAGGTTTCACACAGCAGACACTCATCTGGAGCCTGGAGCGAGACCACAGCACCTCCACCGTCCTTCGGAGGGACGATTCTGGTGACCATGTCTTGTTGTCTCGGTTTCGAGGCCGGGTCAGCGTCCCAAAGCACAGCCCAGGGGATGCCTCACTCTTAATTGAGAACCTTGAGATGCCTGACAGCGGACACTACACCTGTCAAGTCATCTGGAGGTCTGAAAATAACAGCTTGATAACACAGGAGGTGACCACTACAGTTACAGTCGTCAAAGGTAAACCCAGCAATAAAGCCTTGCTCTTGGGTATCTATTGTAACCCACAGAGCACATAGCAGTAGCAGCAGCTGATGGGAATAGTCCTTCACACCATACTGTCTACCCATTTACAGGCTGGGTGGTGAGGCATCCTCTTCCTGTGCTGTGTTAGCCCTTCTCCACTTGTGGAGGTGTAGGGATGGACTGAGGAAGGGGGATCAGTTAGTACACACCCCAACCTGGATCTACCAACGCGCCACTTGAGCCCGTGGTGCCTGAGATAACATCCAGATCTGAGCTTGGTTTTGTGCAGGTAGCCAGCACCTCTGTGGTTCTTGCAGCGGTGGGACAGTAAGAAGGTGTTACTCTGAGTCTGCCTTCTCCCCTTCCTGAGCACCCTCAGTGTGTGCCAGGGAGAATCGTCCTTCTACAAGGGGGGCACCAACTCCTCAGAGTAGGACTTGTGTGATACAGCAGTAGCAATGCTGACATAGCTACCGAAAATCTGACTTCAGGTGAACTGAGCTGCAGGGAGCTGATGTGACAGCACAGCCCCTCTTTTTCCTGGGAAAGCCCTGGAAGCCAGAGCATGAGCTGCCGTGGAAGCGGGACGGGGGACCCCTTCCACACCTCAACCTGGGCCCCATCTGCTTTGTGTTCCAGTTGCAGTGAGCAAGCCCATCGTCAGGGCCGGCGAGCTGGGGCTGACGGTCCCGGCAGGAGCCAGCACCAGCCTGACCTGTGTGGCCAGCGGGTCCCCCCCCATCAGCTACCGCTGGTTCAGGGGCACCCCGGGAGGGAAAGCCCTGCTCCTGAGCAGCCAGGCTGAGCTGGCATGGGACAGCCTGCAGCCCTCCGACACCGGGCAGTACTACTGCGAGGCACAGAACGGGGTTGGGGCTAGGACTGCACAGCAGAGCAGCGTCGTGGAGCTGATAGTGAGAGGTGAGTCCCTGGCCTGGAGCTCCTCATCTCCACTGCACAAGGCGGAGGCAATGAGGTTCCTCTTTCATAGGTCTGGGACCAGGATTGAGCAGGATGGGAGCCTGGCTCCTGCCCTTGGCACATACTTGCTCTCATTTGGCTTGTGCTGCAGACAGGGAGTGGGGGATACATCCTGACACCCAGTCTCTGCCGCAGATTCCCCCATCACGCAGCAGCCCAGCCGTGGCGCCGGCAGCCACACCAGCCCCCCCACCACTCCCGGCAGTGCTGTGTCGCAGCGAGTGCCCACAGGTGAGCAGAGGGCTGGAAATCACATTTGCACAGGTGGCGTCGGGCTGATGAGCACCTGCAGATGCACCTCCCCGCCCGGCTCCTGCCTCCACGGCTGACGCGCTGCAGGGCACAAACGCCCGGCCGGCCACCCTCGGGGGAGCCCAGGCAGTGGGATCCCCGGCCCCGGGACCCCCGGCCCTGGCCCTGCCGCAGCGCGGTTGCTGCCTCAGGTTCGCTCTGTGTGTCCCGCCGAAAGGGGCCGCGAACGCTGACCCCAGCCGCGGCCGTCGCGCTTTACCCGGGGTTCGGCTGCAGTTGGGGGCTTCTTGCGGGTTCCCATCCCTTCAAACGCATCCCGCGGGCCTGGCGGGGCCCGGCACCGCACGGACCCCGCACCGCACGGACCCGCCCCGCAGCGCCGTCGCTCCCTCCGCCCGCAGGTGCCCCCGCACGAAACGCGCTGCCGTGGGCGCTGGGCGCAGCCGCCGTCGGAGCCGCCGTCGGGGCCGCTGTTGGGGCCGCTGTCGGGGCTTGGAGATGGCGACGGAGCCGGAGCAAAGAGGGTGAGCGGCAGCGACGGGGCGGGACGGGACCGGGACGGTGGGAGCGGCGAGGAAGCGGCTGCGGGAGGGGCGGGCGGGAGCGGGCAGCCCCGGCCCGAGGGGATGGCGCGGCACTTGCCACGGCTCCATGGTGTCCACCCCATCGCTCCCGGCCCCAGCGGGTCCCTTCCGGGGAGAGGCAGGGTGGGAGGGTGATTCCTGACGGCGGGAATGCCTGGAAACAGCTGGGTGTTTTCGTATTTTCAGTAGAAAATATGTTGGTGCACATCTTTGATTCTTCTTTTTTTCCCCAGAGCCTCCCTATGCAGTTGCTTTGTGAGTACAGTTTGTCACCTGGGACGTTAAGAAGGTGCCGAGGGCATCATACTGATGTCGGTTTCCCAAAAGCTTCCTTGCTCAGTGAAAAGCCAAAGGTTTCTTTGACTTGCAGGGCGAGGATCTGAATACCTTGTTAGTCCTTTCAGTCAGCAGCATGAGGACATTAACATTTTAGTATAATAGGCAGCAGGAGTCTGTTCTTTAATGTGTTAAAATGAGAGAAAGATATCCTGGGTTCTTAACACCTGCTCTGCCAATGCCATGGGAATAAACGTCCTCCTCCCTAGTAAATTCCCACCATTATTTCATGAAGTAAAGGACAGGAATTGTCAACTCTTCCCTCAAGATAAGTTCCTTCCATATACACCTTTCTCTTTTAGAAGCATATCCTACTGCTTATCCAAGTATTATTTGCTGTAATTCTAATTTGCTTACAATCATAGGACTGTCCCTTCTGCCCTGTCCTCATCTCAGCCTTTAATCCCTTCATACTACAGTCCTATGCATACCTCAGCCATCTGCAGCCATTTCCCCTGATTATTACTGGTAGATACTTTCTAAAGGCTGGACAGTCTGCTGGTAACTGTTTTGCAAATAATGTAATAATACCACAAGAGTTTATGGTACCAGTATTAACAGGTTATCGCTTCTTTTGGTTTTAATGTTACTTTCTACTGTCTTTGGAGCCTCCCATGCCCTAGCTAGTTTAATATAAGTGTTGCTGTTCCAGAGATAATGTGGTAGATCTTGTCTTTGACTAAGACATAAATCAAATGGCTTCTGATTTACTTGTCCTTCTCAATAATGTCTCTCTTGTTTCAGCCATAGCACTGCAGATGTCAGGAGATCCAAGACTGATGTGGAAGTCCCTGCTAGCTGCCTACACAAAGAGGCAAAGTCTAAAACTGAAACATCCAATGACACTTTTGCCATGAAAGACAGCAGCCCTAACAGCATATGCATCAGGAAAAATCCTGAGTATGAGAACCTTGTGGATGCAATGGAATCAGAATATGAAATAGAAAGAATTTAGCAGAGTACCATCTTTTCCACGTGAGCAGCCAAGCAGATCTGCAGAAATTAAATAGTAAACTTTATCAAAGGAAACTCTTCTTCCTGTCTGCCTTCTGCTCTGATAAATACACCAGTCTCACTGCTTGCTTTCACCCAGGGCAACTGCACAGGCTTCTTAGGCTCTGCCAAATGAGGCCCTGCCCGTTGGTGCAGAAACCCTCACCTAAGTGGTTACCTACCTACCTTTATAGAGCAAATCATTTCTTGTCAGCCTGAAGGACCAAGGTGAGGTAGAAGGGATCTGAAGGAGTGGAAACACAGATGTCTTTAGCCTGCAAGTCAAGGTGTAGCTAGGTGCAGTGCTGCTGGCCAGTAATACTGGTGAGGTGTGTTCTGAAGCATCCCAAGGGAGCCCAGACTGTGAGGAGCCAGGGGTTGTGCTGCAAATGTCCTCTGGCTTTTACAGCCCAACAAATACAGGTTGTACATCCTCCTTGTCTTTTGTTAGAGCATGGTAAAGGAATGGGGTGGAAGGGGGGGATGTCCCAGGAATGTCATTGTTGCTGTCAGGCTGGAGCTCATTGGTTAGAGCAATGGGGAGCTACCCTGTAGGTGATGAGGCTCCCAACTGCCACCCTCTGGTTTCCTGGAAAAGCAGAATTGATGTTGAAGGAAATTCAAGTGTTTATTTTTGACAATGTGTGGGACAGAGGTGTGATAAAATAGAGAGACATTTGGGACATCTGGGATAACAATTGAGCAAGGGACCTCCCTGGACACAACAGACTGACATGGATTCACTCTAGGACACAAGTCAATTTGTCTGGATTACAACAGAGGTGTATTAATGTGGACCTATTACAGGGACCCTCTGGGTGCTCACATTTGTAAAATGCCTTGAAAGTGCTTGATTAGATGCTCCAGTAAAACTGGGCAGCAAAACTGCTTTGGTCTTAGGCAGCAAAACAGTTGAAACACAAAAAGCCTCTCTCCAGTGCCAAGGCTGTTGTTTCTGTCTGTGCAGTGTGTGATTAATTTTTAGTTGTGTTTTTGGCATGTTTGGTGGTAAAAACTATTGGAAACAGAACATTTTTCTTCAAAAACTCAGAGATAAGTGTCTTGCCTTACCATGGAGCAGAACTTCTCCTTTCCTCGTGCTGGTCACTCACCCAGTGACATGACTCATCTGCTGAGCACCAGCTCTTCTCCAGCACGGAAGGGAAACCTCAGCTTCCACTCTGAAACTACATTGCCCCCAAACCCCACACTATTTCTAGTGGCCAGCACAATGTCATGAGACCTGCAGCTCCCCATGCTTTGGAGCAACTGATGTGCACATACAATGGAGGGGATCCGTTGGCTTTCACACTTGGCGGGTTCTCCTTGGCCTTCAGAGCCCTTGTGAACCTGCCATTCTCAGAAGGGAGAGGAAGAGAAATCTGTCCCATCATAATTTGATATTTGTTCTTGTAGTAGAGGAAGAGGTTAGTTTTCTTTCCCTTCCCCCCAGCCATCTAGAAGGAACTGAGGGAGTTATCTACAAAAATCAGAAGGGTAAATTCTACTGAGAGCAAAGGCTGGAAATGCATGAGAGAATGCTAAAGAGCATAAACAAACGCTTGTCTAGCTGTGGTGCAGAAGCGTTTAGGTCTGTTGAAACTTGAGGTCTATGATGGCAGAAAGAGTTGGGGCTGACACAGCTGCCTGCTTCATTAGGGATCCACTGGGCACAAAACAGACCCTGAAATAACAGACTGTTCTTTTTTGAAGCTGACCTCAGTGATAAAGATCAGAGTGATGTCTGTGAGTCATGAGTAGGTGCTTGAGAGAGACCACAGGAGTGTGAGTCATAAGGAGTAGGACCATGTTTGTCCAGAAGTGCACATACTGACCTCTTCAAAAAGCAGAACAGGATTTGCTTGGCAATTATATAAATTCATTGGTCCCAACTTTGGACAAACACCAACTTCTTCAAAATATTCAGCAAAAAAATAATTGCAACAAAAGTCCAAAAGCTTAGTAAAGTTTATCAATATTCTCAAATATTGCAAATCTTGCTGGTGGTACAGTCCCAAAACAAGTCAGTAGGGGCTCAGGATTTTTTCTTATTTCTTGAGTTTTCAATGTTAAACACTTTCAGAGTTTGATTTGTCAAACTGGACTGGGCACTCCCCCCCCAACCATTTCCCCCACCTTGAGATATTTCAAGCTGCAGGTCTGATATGCTACAAGTCAGTTATTAAAAATGCTTACCAATCATTAGATCTTCAGGTGGGATGATTTAGAGGGAATCATTTCAACCAAAGAGCAGAAGTGCAAGAAAAGTGATAGGCAACCTTGCTGTAAGTGTTGACTAGGAATAACCACCCAAAACCAAGGAAACTTCTCCAAACAATGAGGAGAAGCAATGAACTCCATGGTCTAATTTTAAAACAGATTGAGCAACCCTCCATTCTTTGGCTGCAAAGAATAAGGAGCCAGGATCCAATTCTCTGCCATCACAATGCAGAGGAAATGCACCAGCACCACCTCCGTACCAATTTACCATTAGGAGGAGTAACTTGATAGTTGCTTCCAAAATTGGGGTGGAAGGGAATCCTGACAGCACAGGGTCAGAGTCAGGTGCTCAGTAATTGTGGGTTTAATACCTCACTGGGTTTTTGGAGAGGAGCAGCATCAGGAGAGGAAGGCTCCTGCCTGAGCGGGAGGACGGAGCTGGTCCCTCGATGTGCCGCCGTGTTGCTCAGCAAATGCCTCACTTGGGGTATTTGACAAACTGACACTCTGCACACTGAGTGTCGAACTCAGCTTGTCAAATACACGTAGTGCTGCACTGCAGCTCTCGGTGGGGGTCACAGAGGTCTTCAGTGGGGTCTCCGTCCTGTGCAAATAGAGAGAAAAATGAAGGGCTGAAGCTGCTGTTAACTTCAGAGGCTCTTTCCATTTAGCAAAAATCATCATTTATCCCATATTTATCCCTCTGATGCTTTTGTTTGAGTGAGAGTGAGCTACACAGGCAGACACTGCCTTCTGCTGAGGAAAACATCCACTATATTAATTCAAAGGCTGAAGCTCTGTGGAGCTGAAAATTGTGCTGAGATCTCCAGACTAACAGAGATAAGGGCACGATAAATTTAACAGAGTTTTCACAGCTTTCAATTTTAACCTCCAAAATTTGAACAAACTTTTCAGGCTTCTCACCTTCGATTCCTTCTGTTTGGGTCCCTGTGGTAATTTTGCATTTAGTTGGTCAGGTGCACCCAAGTATCTTGGTGTTATCAGGTACTTCAGCTAAATGCCAAATTCTGGATGTGTGACCCCTTCAGTTGGAACCAGTTTGACAGAGCCTAAAGAACATAGGATGGGGCCTCTGTATTTAACACAGTTTAGTGGCCCCACAAATACAAAGATAACATTTCTATTGGCTGGAAGAGGCTCAGGGTTTTACCTTTCACTGTGCCACTAAAATAATGTGTTTGTGGGTTTTTTTTAATGCACACCTAAGATCTGAAGAAGCACTTCAGGACATACACATAGGAATCCATTGTTGACACTATTGGAGGCAAGGTCAGCACCAGCATTGTCTCAAAATCCATTGCCAAGCCTCTGGTCCCCAGAAACTTCAGTCCCCATCTCCTCCTGCCAGCAAGAAGCTCCCCGGTCAGGGAGAGTTGCTGTAAGGATTGTGATGCTAAATGAAAAGCAAACTCCACATAGGGAAACAATGAACTTCTTAGGGAAAGAAGTGAAACTTTTTCTTCCATTGTGAAACTAACTCCCTTCTGCTTCATTTCCAGCAGACAGAAAAAGCCTCTCCTGCAATAAACAGAGCTTTCCCCTCCCATATACAGACATTATCCAGCCTTTGAGGGTGAACGTATCCACACATACACACTATTATTCTGCACAAAGACCAAAAGCTGCCTTTGGCTCCTCTCTTCTGTTAACAAGAGTTAGATGCAGAAATGGCACTTAGAGAAAATTAAGCAACAAAACATGCACAAGAGGAGATTGCTAAGTATTGTGCTGTGTGTCCTTCTCAGATGCTGACTGTTCAGAATTTCAGTCTAAAAACAGACTAGAAATTCTGATACTCTGCAGTTTGGTGGCCAGGCCCAGACATAGTTGAGCTTCAAGCACAGTGCTTTCATGTTCCTTCCCACTCCTCTGACTTTCATTTCACATGACCAGCAGCACCAGTTTGCATGAAGGCAGCTGCACTATTCTTGGTATCAAAATGAGAAATGGGTATGTTAATTATATTTTGTAAGGTAAACCATTAAATACACAAAAGTACAATTCAGCTGAAGCAGATTAACAGCATCATGCAGTGGGCAGCTTACTAACCCATTCTGATCTCTAACTTCTGGGACTCTGTTTTATAGAGATGATCATGGGATCCAATCTAGTGTTGCACACATAGAAATAAACCTGGAAAGGGCAAGTTTGGGGTTTTTAATGTGAAAACACAAAACAAAAAATGGTGATGTCAGATATGTTTTCTTTCTACGTGCTCCAAAACCAGCAGAGAATGCAATAAGATTAAACAGCAAGGAAACAGATACAGCTTTAAAGATAAAATCAGTTCCCAGACTGGGTTACTACAGCCTTGCAATTCTTACATTCCCCCTGCCTCCTGCTTTAGGCCCCTGGTGAGATGTAGATAGCAGTTCTTTGTTCTGGCTTGTAATTCAGAGTTCATATCAATCCTGTAGATAAAAGAAGCATGCAGCAGTGGATAAAAGAAGCCATGATCATTAGAAAACAGTGTTAATAACTGAGTTAAGAGCAGCCTAGAAAAAGATATACTGGTTTAAGCACAATCAAAACTGATTTCAAGCTCTTGCACAACTGCAGTGATCCTCTATGCAGTCCAAAGCAGCCAGTCACCAGCTCCAGCATCTCTGGGTTTTATCAACAGACCAGTCATAAAGGCACCTGGTTCCTTGTCTCAAGTCTGTCTGTCAGTGCAGTTGGTCAAATCATCCTCCCTTCACATTGAGCTCTCCTGAACTATGATAAGTGAAAGGTTTGAGTATTTTTTTAGCAAGCTCTGAATGCTTTGTATAGTTGTTGCTGATGTTAATAAAGCAGAGATGCAATCTTTCTGCCTGAAAACTTCAGTGAGTTACACAGTGCACACTAGTGAGAACACAGGGGTGAAAGAAAAATCAACCTATCATCCCCTAAAAGGACTCTCAGCCATATCAAAGTGTTTTGGGGAGGCCACACAAAGAAAGACTGTGTGGGCTCTTCAGCAAGTATCAGTGACCAGACTTCACTTCATTGCTGAATTCTAACAGCAGGAGATCTGGCCTTGAGAGTGAAGAAAATAATAATAATAATAAAGACAGCACTGCTTCTGCAGCTTAAAATAATCCCCCATTGTGGCTTTCTAAGGGGAAAAACAGACTATTTAAATGTTGCTGTGAGCAACAGATAAGAGGAAGGTTCACAGCAGAGATAATTCTATCAACAGATGGGAATGGAGCTTGCTACCCCACCCCAAAATGATAGTATCTGATCCGAATGGATTTGTCATTGTCAGAGCTTCTGGTTTCAGGCTGAAGTGGGTGTTATAAAACAGACTGAGCAATCAACTGCAAACTATGAGGGTAACACAGGAAGAGTTCTTCCTGCATTCTTCCCTCATGCCCTTATCGAAGTCACCAGAGTCCCCCTCCAAGCTGCATATCATTTCAAGTATTTTTACAGGGCCAGCAGCTGCTCTGCAACTTGTGGGAAAATAAAGGAAAAATAAAAGTTTTGGACAGACTTGACTCTAAGCCTAATAACAGCATACATAAAAGTGTGGCTGCGTGGTTTTCACATGCTGAGTACAGTGCCCTGAGATGCAGCCTGCAGCCACTTGAAGGCATGCACTTATTGCACAAGATTTGAACTTGAATCAAGTTCATCTCTGTCTTCCACTTAGTTAAAGACAAATCACAGCCCGGATTGAAAGTAAGAATGCTCATATATCTGTGGGCAACAGGGTCTGCTGAGCTCCTGGCCATCAGTAACCTTGGGGCATGCCTCTCCTAAGAGCTGGAAGCCTTCATTATAACAAAATCAAACTCAAATGAGACGTTGCTCATGGCAAACTTCCACTGGAAGCCATGCTGCTCCATATAGGACCTTCCTGTGCTCCCAGCCCTGCAGCTGAATCTGCTGGGAGCTTTGCCTGATAAACATTGGAAGATTTGCCTCACTAAGTAGATCTCATCTCTCAGGCAGGCTCCAGCAAAACCTGGAGCTGCAGCCCAAAGGACTTGCTTCATCTCAGGCAAGCCAGGCCATATACCCAAGCATAGTTCTCTGTAGGACATCTGCTGACTTGGATGAGACAGTCAATAATACAAGAACAGAAAAATAAGCCAAATGGTGCAGCCAGTTAATTAACAACTTCTGCTCCTCAGCTGGCAGGTGCCAAAACAGCTTTGTGGCTGCTTGCTCTGCTGCAGGGAGCAACTCCAGGCTAAGGATGCTATTGCTGCAGTTGAGACTTTGCTCCACTTTCCAAGAGGGCTCACATGGGCAACGAAGGAGCCTTCTTAAAGGCATACAAATCTCTTGTTCCCCAGCAAGAGCTATGCAACAGCAGCACATGGCAAATGCTGTTGTGACACCCTTACTAAAACCACGAGATGTTTAGGCAGGAGATGATGCCCTCTCCCTCTGGCTCTAGGGCAACTGGGATTTCCCTTGCCACCTCACCTTGGGCTTCCAGCTGCCTTTGGGTTGCAGTTTAGCAGGTGGTGTGGTGAGCAGGAACGCTCCCACAAACCATGATCCCGCAAATACAACAGTTGTCCCATCTTTGGAGAGGATCTAGGTGACACAGACCCTGAGGTGCTCCAATGAGGACCATCCCCAAGCAACAGCAGGAAGTATAAAACCAGCCATGTGTTGTCACCGCTGCCATCCATGCTACCCTGTCACCTACAGGGTGTTGTCACCAACAACCCTACAGCCCCATGTATACTGACTCTTTTTCATTGCTTTTGTCATAAGACTAAATGCACCCCCTCTTTGCTTAGCCCAAGCTGGATGTCTCTTCTGCCCAGCCCTGCTTCATGATAAACCTCTACTCCATCTTGTCCTGTGAGTCCTAACTTCCCCACCAAATCTGCTCCAGAAGGTGAAAAATGGTTCAGCACTCTCCATTGCAGAGAAACACCCGCTGCTTCTAGCCTCGACACCCCCCCGACGTCAGTGCCTCCGTGTCGCTGGTGGCTCCCCCACACCACTGACCACTGACCTGTGCAGCCCCATGTGTGATGGCCTCCCCTCCCCACACTCACAAAGCACTGCACAGTGTCCAGAGGCACTGCCAAGTCGCCCCTCCTCACACCTGGCTCAGGACTTGAATCTCAGGATTGCCCCAGTGCCCAGGAGCAAACCATCTCCCCTGACAGCTGGCCAGAAAACACATCAGCTGCAGGTCTCAGAGACAGCCGTGGGCAGGAACCAGGAATGCTGCAACCTCATGGCTCACCCCAAAGCACCTGGGATGGGCCTGAGGAATGCCCCATTCCCTGGCAGCCGCTGGCCACGGGCCCTCCCGCAGCCCCACACTCACCTGAGCTCCCACACCAATGCCCTGGGCTCGGCCCCGGGGCTGCTCACGGCTGACAGGAGGGAAGAGGGTGCATGGTAAACTGTCGTCCACTGTCCTGAAGCCGTTGGAACAGCAAGAATAGGAGCTGAAGAGTGTGCTTAAACTTGGCTAGGACAGAATCTCTCTCTGGTAAAACCCTCCTCCATCCCACAACTTCCCCTGCTCTCTGTGTGCTGTCTCATCTATGACTAATGCAGATCAAAATTTCCCTACTGTCAGTACTCATCTGCAGCATGTGTGTGCGTGCAAGCTGGGGAGAGCACACACACATGCATCCAGGTACAAGCAGGGCTACAAACACGTCGCTATTAATTGGAATTCATCCTCACCAGCGAATCATCTTCCAAAGGGCAGCGCTGCTTAGCTGGGGCTAGCAGTGTCCACATTCCCCAGCCCACCTGTACCAAAGCACACCCAGCCCAGCACCGCTGCTTTTGCCATGAAGGGAGATGTCAAAAAGCTCGTCTGGCTCAGGCAGACACGGTTGCCACACCAATGGGAAGCAGACCAAACCCAAGCTGGCCTCAGTCGCTGTAAAGCTCAGGGTGTAACACGGGATGGGAGGACAGCTTTCCACAGGAATGTGGAGGTTTCACTATCCCAGACCCCCAGGTCCTTTGGGACTTTTCTCCTTGAGGAGAAAGAGGAGGTGACCCCTGAAGGACTGATCCTTCCCCCCTCCCCAGCCACCCCTTCCGCCAGGCAGAACCAGGAGCTGGCACCTACCGTGCTGAGCCAGCCTGACCCGAGGCAGGCAGGGCTGGTGGCGTGGGGCTGGCATGGTGTGGGGCTGGCACAGTGTGGGGCCGGCACAGCGTGGGGCCGGTATGGCGTGGGGCCAGCACTGGGGGCTCACAGGAGCGTGGTGGGGGCACAGCCCAGGCACACAGCTCGTTTTTGAAGGCGCTGCTCCTCCTTCGAGAGGAAGCTGCAAATGGGGAAGATAAGACTGAGGTTAGATAACAGGAAATGTCTGGATGTGAGTGACAACACGTCCAGGTTGTGAAAGCAGCTCTCCCCATCCTGCTGCCAGGGTGCAAGGCTCAAGAGTGGGGTGAGAGGCAGCTGGGGGAGGGCAGGCACCTTGCACCTTTCCCCCATGCAACCATGTCACCTCAGTGGGCCTGGGCCACACAGAGCTGGTGGCCACCCCTCTCCCGTTCCAGCTGCAAGTGGTACAGAGGAGGTCACCAGGGAAGATGTGAGCAGCCACGCTGGCCATCCAGCCACCTCACAGCTCCCCAGCCCGCTGCAATCAGGCCCTATGCCCCCAGCTGTGGGAGACCAGAGCAGCCACAGGGAAGGCTGCGGCAGAGGGCTGTGAAGGCAGAGAGCAAGCCATGAGAGCCCAATAGAGATTCTGAGATCTTTCTCACAGGACTGGTTTTCTCAGTTACAGCACTCAGCTGCTGTCCTTCCTTTCCCATTTCTGCCTCTCAGGTTTTCCTTTCCTAATCGTTCCTGTTCAGCTCTGCAGTCAAACTGCAGGGAGGCTCTGTAGTGCTTGCTGCCAGTGCCTGCATTCAGTTATGTTATCAGCATGCTTGGGATGCAGCCACATATTTTACTATGTTTCTGCAGCTCTGTCTGAGCCCCTGATCTGAAAAACACTTAAGCCTTCAAGTACCTATGCACTCAGCTCCCTGGGGATGCTCACAAGTTGCTCCTGAGCCTGCCTGCAGATGCTAGTGAGGCCACTTTCCTGCTGAAAGTAAAACCTGGCCCTGTGCCCAAGGGATAGCTAGATAATGAGGAATACAGTTACTGTCCAGTTCCTCTTTCATCTGCCTGTGTTTTAAAATATCCAACAAAAGAGGAATGGAAAGGTCTGGGTGGTTTTGGTTTGTTTTCCTTTGGTTTTAATTGGATGAAAGAAGTAACTTTGTTCATGTAGTTTGTGTAGGCTTTTTCTAGGCTTTTACTCTCTCCTACTTGTACTCAGAAGGCTTTGAAACGAGTGAACCTCAGGTCAAGGTCTGTAGAAAGAAAAAAGGGCAGATATTTCCATTCTTTGTGGGAATGCAACGTAAAGAAAGTGACTGAGAATGTCCAAAGCAAATTCCATTACATATTGTAATTTCTAAAAGCAGAGATCTAAATTCAGGTCCAAATGTCCTCTGTCCACATCCATCTCTAGCAGAGAGCTTCTCAGTTATCTTCTGGAACAGCAGCAGTTAACTATGTCTCCCTTTTCTGCTACATGAACAGAGGGCTGGAACTGCTTGCTTCTTTTTGTTAGTTTCTATACCAAGTTTGCAACACAATTGATAAAATACTCCAGCTTATTTTGAGTCTTGCTCACACATTTGTATCTGTGACTCCCTGCAGTTCATCAGGACTAGTGATGATGTGCATAGTGTGAATCAGAATTGATTCAGGCTCCTAGGCAAAGAAACAAACTTGGCACTAGGTATGTGCGTGCAAGATGCACAGACTATTCAAATGCTTTCATTTGGAGAACAAGAGAAGTGCTGACATATTCCTCCACAAATTAAATTGCCCTGAACACACTGCAAAGCTCAGAGCAAGACTGGCTTCATCTTCACAACAAACACCCCCATACTGCTCTAAAGTGAACTGTTGAAATGTGCTGCATTTGTTACTTGGGAGGTCAGAGCAGTTAATAAAAATCGTCTTTTTTGGCCAAGTAAGGTATTAAATCTGCAGATATGCTGGTAGGGAAAAACTGCTGTTTGGCAAGGGATGTGTATCCCTGGCCTCCAAACTGTGGACTCCTGCAGATCACATCCTTTGTATCTCATGAGTTTTAAGAGACTCCTTATAAGCTTGGTGACTTTGCCCTACTCATTTTTGTGGCACATCTGGTAGCAAACCTTGCAAATCTGGGATCTGAGTCATATGGAAAAATGCCCTTTGGATATTACATGCTCTCCATCAGTGGTCACACAAATTGCTATTGGCTTTATATGTCCAGGGCAAGAAACAGACTAATAAAGAGAAAAGCAAACAGCAATGAAACAGAATCAGTATGAAAAGCAGCACAACCCTTGCACAGTCAACAAAAAGGCCTATAAGGACATGTCTGCAAACCTCCTAGTGGAAGCTGAGATTCTTCACTGCTAACCTGCATTGAATCCCTTGCCTGCATCCTATGGCCCTATCCAAACCAGTTAGCTTAAAGCTTTTTTATGTACACCAGCATGAGCTTCAGCCAGTGAAGACTTTCTAGCCAACACGCCACCACAAACCTGAGACAGCAGGAGATCAAGAGTCTCTTCAGCCAGGACACCCTGCTTTGTGCTACCCTCAATTGCTGCACAGTCCTGCAGGCCAACATTCATGTCCAAGATGTATGTTTCACAGTCAAGCTGATTTCCTCCATAGTTTGCAAATGTCACCACACTACCCCACTCTGTGCAACAGCCTTGAAACTGCACTCAACATTTCCTAAGCAAGCTAGGGTTTTTCAGTACGTTTGCAGTGTGCAGCTCTGTGGCTTGCTCTGGGAGGAGGAAGAAAGGAGGTGGAGAAGCTGGGGGGATTAGAGACTGCCAGCAAATATTGTCTCAGAGGTTTCTGCACACTGTCCCACAAACCACAGAATTTTCTTGGAAAACAACTTGGAAAAAGAAGTGGCTAAAATGAGTCCCACAGTCCATTTGATTCCTGTACTTTTTACCTGCCACAGAGTAAGGCACAAAAGATTAGTCGGTTTGTTTAGGACACAGATGAACTGGGATTCATTCCACATTGATGCTGCTCTGCAGCTATTACTCCATACCAATTTAGCCAAGGCCAGGTGAATGCAGACTTTGGCCCATTGGTCAGCACCTTCACAGGATGCCAGGATATTTCTCCTTGGGACAGTTCATTGCACAAATCTTCAAAGTCAACCTACTCTTCTAGATTAAGAAATTAAAGCTAAGTGTTACCAAATCAGGCTTGATTCCAGTCATCAAGGACTGTCTTTCGGTTCAGTTTGCTCAGCCAACCCAGTTCTGCCATCCAGCAGCATCCAAAATTGAAGCCATCAGTTTTGAAGCCACTTTTAAAGAGATGCAGATACAAATTATTCATACATCAAACTCAAAAATATCAAACCACTGTCCCTCAAGTTCTTCTCCCAGATGAAGAATACTATTTATTGCTGCATTGGTTAAGTGCTTTAAGCATCATTTTCAAATTATTTTCCTCTATCCTTGGGTTTTGGAGACCATTCAGATCAAATCTCAAAGAGCCAGTTGCTACCAGACTTCCTCCTGAGCTGTTTGTGAACAGCAGTTGCTGACTTGCCCTGCAGCATAGTGTCAGTGCCATAGGCTCCAAAGAAGCCAGCAGCGACTTCTCCAGTCCAAACATCACCCTTGGCAATTCGTCCAGATGGTGCTGAACTCATGACACTTCTCGGCATTACAGGTGCTGTTTGGGCAAAGCTGAAGGGTCCAGCATGTGGGGGGAAAACAGTACAAAAAAGATCTTTCACATGAGTGACCATAGCAGAGTGAGGGGAGGGGAGAAGGAAATCGGGGACCAGGAGCAGTCCTGAGCCTTACATCTGGAACCACTCAGTGCTCAGTTCTCCAGGGAGCAAGATAGGATGAGTGTTGTCATGGTTCCTTCCCTCCAGAAGTTGGTTGATGGAACCACAGCTTATCTCTAGGCACTAAAAAAACTTAAAATGATGCAGGAAAAAAATGACAACTATTCCTTGAAGGCTGATGGTGACAACTATTGACAACTATTGACAAAAATGACAACTATTCCTTGATGGTGGAGGAGCTCACTGGGGAGATCCTCCTGCAACACCAGCCTTTAAACCCTGCAGCTAGGCACAGGGGAGGAATGTCTTCAGCCAGCAAGCTAGGTCAGAGACATTTTATCCTCATCACCAGCCTGCTCCATGGGCACAAGACTCCAACACTAGTTTGCCTGCTTGCTTATTCCTTCAGCAAAGCCCTGGCTTGCTGGCTAACCTGGGCTTTGAGTCACGTGAACACCTTGTTTCCATTCTTTACCTCATTTAGAAATGAAAAAACAAATCAACATACCAGAACTTCCAGTTTTGCTGCAAGTGATATCTCCCTCCCTTCCTGCTCCCTTTTCTGGTGGATGCACAGCAGTGAGAGTCAGAAGCTGGACTCCAGCAAGCAGAGGATGTTTCTGTTCATGGTTGATTATGCATCTGTCGCTTTTATTTTAGACCTCTAGCTAAGAAAAAACAAGTGAGAGAAAAGACAAGATACAAACCAGGAGGTTCAAAGCCGTTTTTCAGATGGACAGTGGCAGATAAGAAAACCCCACTAACTGTCACAGCCATTAAATGACCCAAAAGACATCCTGTACAGCACACACCATTAATAGTATACAGGGACCAATTCTAGTGTTAGAATCATAGAATCATAGAATGGTGGGGGTTGAAAGGGACATTTAAAGATCATCCAGTCCAACCCCCCTGCAGAAGTAGGGTCACCTAGATCAGGTCACATAGAAACATGTCCAGATGGGTCTTGGAGACCTCCAAGGAAGGAGACTCCACAACCCCTCTGGGCAGCCTGTGCCAGGGCTCCCTCACTGAAACAGGGAAATAGTTTTTTCTTATATTTAAGTGGAACTTTTTGTGTTCCAGCTTCATCCCATCACCCCTTGTCCTGTTGCTGGCTACTATAGAAAAAAGGGATGTCCCAATCTCCTGACACCCACCCTTTAGATATTTATAAATGTTAGTAAGGTCTCCCCTCAGTCTCCTCTTCTCCAGACTAAACAGCCCCAGTTCCCACAGCCTTTCCTCCTATGAAAGATGTTCCAGTCCCTTGATCATCTTGGTGGCCCTGCACTGGACTCTCTCCAGAAGTTCACTGTCACTCTTGAGGTTACAGTTAATACTGTAATTCTAAAGAAGGAAAAAAAACCAGCACCAGCCAGAGGTTAAGTGGGTTCAAGTGGCTTGGGTTCATTCTTATTCCACCTTAGTTAGCACATCTTCATTTTTATATGAGTGGAAGAAAACCAGACTTCCTTTTGTTTTCCACGTCTGCCATCCCTGTTCAGTCAAGACCTGTTCTGAGGTGCTGAGTAAGAATCACAAGTTTGCCTAGAGGTTTTGCCTCAAAATAGGCTCATATTGCAGCCATCCATCTCCTTAATTCCAGCACATCATTGGAAAAAAAAAGACATATTTTCCATATTTCTCCCTCAAAGGACTCTCTCCTTTTGCAGTAATCTCGTTATGTGGCTCAGCAAAGAGTAAAGTCTTACTCTGGACATGAGGGATTGACAGACTTTATCTCTTAAAGAAATTAGTAGCTATGGAGCTGCACTTTATTCACTGGTGATGTCAATGCAGTTACTTTGTACACATTATCTTGGAGAACAGAATCCAGCCCTGCAATACTATATAGCCTGATATGGTTTCCCCTTTTTTTTAACATCAAAAAATGTTCAGAAGCATTGCAGTTGTCAAAGGCAGGACGGTGCTGGTTCTTTTCCAGAGACGATGGCAGCAGAGGGTGACTGTGGTTTTGCTGCTAATAGTTGTCTTTCACTGCACATGCTGAATTACCTTTCTGTGCATATGACTTTCAGAAACCACCTTATTAGTCAAATTGCTGCCAGTTTCTGGAGATCTTATCACAGGAACATCCTGGGTACAAAGCACTGCTGATTGCTGTATGGCGTAGCAAGCAAAGGCCTACATGAAACTCACACATGCTTGCTTTGCAACTGTAGTCTGTGAGCTATGCCAGGGGGTCTGCTACATGGGAATGCATCAGGAAACATAGCTTTGCAGAGTGGGCTTCTGAGGTGGTGGTCTCAGTATACTCTCCTGTTGCCATTGTTGACAAAAGCAACTGTCAAAGTCAGGGAAGAAAAACACTTCAGGTCTTTTAAGTTTGGACATATCACTTCTGAAAGGCTCTTGAGTCACAGATAATTGGAAACCAGGACTGCACTAGAGAGATATCAGTTTCCCTGTTCCATTCTTCCCTTGGCATCTGCTGCTGGCAAACCTTCAGTGATAAAATGTCGGGTTGGCCAGCCCCTTGTCTGACCCTGGGCAGACATTCTGCTCTTCAGTTAACCCTCAGAAATGGCTGCAGAGACAACATGGGACCAACAGTACCAGGAATACCTACAGTACCCAAATGGTGTTTATCAGTCCCACACTTGCACAGGCAGCCACTGAAGAGCCTGCAGAATGTTGGCACTTTTCTGGTCCTGGACCTTTGCTTTGGGCTTCCAGGATGTGGCTGATGTAGAGCTTATCACTCACCCCACTTTGAGCACCCAGAGGGCATTTCAACACTGCTGCCTTTGCTTGCAGAGTCATTGTCATAGGGAAGTACGTGACCACCAGGCTCCAGCACACAGCTAGCACACTGCATTGCTCAACAGTGACAGTTGAGTTTACACCAGCCATCATCCTCTGTGGCAATGAAGTTCTTCCCCAAGGCCAGAGCTGCTCTTCAGCTGCAGAAACTATTGTAACAGAGCAAAAAGGGATTTTGTTGTACAACATGCATCTGCATCTCAGCCCATGAGGTATCACACCTCTGGGCCTCCCTGTAAACACTGCCTCAAACCTCTCCTTTTTGGACACAGATCTTTGTAGCTGTTGTCCCCCAAAACTACCTCTCCTAGCAGGATCACCTGCTTCATCAGACCACTTCACAGGGGGGCAAGAAAAGCTCAAACAAAATTGTGTGGGTTGGTACAATTGCCAACAAGTTTTGTACAAGTGTGTGCCCTGTTTTTTGTAAATGTTGCCTTGGCTGCCTGCTATGCTTCCCGAGAGGAAAACTGTACTTTGAAAGAAGATTGCAGTCCTCATAACCTGAGCAGCACTTTTTCTTCCTCTGACACTCTTAAGAGTGTAATTATTAAATCATAGGTCTCTACATCACAACTGAACTGGGATGGACCCACCAAGCAGGCCAGAATATCTCCAACAACCAGTATCTATCTCAAGCACATCTTCCCTCTTGTGGTGGAGATCTTGAGACATTCCAGGGCACTTCCCACTCCAGTGAAATTCCAAAAGCATACCTCTTCCCACTGCAATGCTTCATGTGATACTGCCTACAGCAACGATGCAGGCTGAAATGCCAGCATGTAGTAATTGGGGATTTCTCCCTGCTTTCCCAGAGCAGCCGAGTTGCCTGACATCCTTTACTCAATCAGGTATGAATCAGAGCCACCTCCAGGCAAGAACATGAAAAATAAGAAAGGGAAGAGGTTTTATTGAACCTGATGTCTTAATCTTATCCCCGTGTGTGAGTGACAATGAGCTTTGAAAACCTTCAGCCTGAAGAGTTCAAATATATAAACAAACATCTCCTTTCAAAGCAGCTTATGGAACTTTGCACAAACCCAACAAGCCACAGAAAAAAAGTGTGTTTCAAGCAGTACCTCAGCTTTATTCAGACAGTAGAACCAAGAGAGACAAGTGCCTGAGCAAGGTGTTTGTGTCAGAGCACTGATTTCCCACTGAGCAGGTTAAAGTGCCAACAGGCAACCAGACAGGCCATCTGAGGCTGTCTGCAGGGCAGATTGGAGGCCTGGATGGGGTCATAGCTGTTCCCAAGGCCTTGCTGTCAAAGGCTGAGTAACTATGAATGTTGAATCTTAAATCTGGAGCAGACAGGGTAACTTTCTGAGGGAGGGTAATTTGTCTAAGCAGGTCAGTCTCTAGCCCAATGGGCAGGCTTGGCACATGTTTTCTCAAGCAGAGTTGTAAAGGAGAAATCTCAGTGCAGAATCCAGCAGGGCCCAGAGGCAAGCATGAGTATGTTAAAAACTGTTGTGCTGTGCTATCACTTCTGTATGCTACAGTGAAGTTTTACCTAAGGATTTGCAACTTTTTAGTAGACACGAAGCCAAACGATGCAAGGAAGGGGAGAGAAATGTGGCAGGGAATGTGCTTTGCACCTAAAGTCACTGCTCTGTGCTCACACTGCTCATGTCTCTGGCCTCACCCCCTCGAGGATTGGTTTGAGTGTGGAGAGGGAAGGAGGAGGCTGCAAACAACCCACTCCCTTGCACATCCCAGTAACATTGCTGTAAAGTGCATGGGTTCAACTTTGAACTTGGAGGTGACCAGGAGAAACCTCAGGAGACACACACATGCTTTAACCAAGACTAGGGACCCCAGAGAGGTGGCCAGGCCTGACCAGAGCCACACAGCTGCTGAGGGAGAGGCGGTCCGAGGCAGACACGTTCCTTGAAAGATGGAGGAAGAGTCTGACCAGAGCAGATGCTGTCAGAGGGCTCAGCCCGTGCACCCGGCTCCCGCCAGGCTCCGGCTGCTCGGACCGGCGGCGGAAGGACAGTCGCGTGGGCTGGAGGACAGTGACACGGGCTGAGGGACAGCGACACGGGCTGAAGGACAGCGACACGGGCTGAGGGACAGTGACACGGGCTGAGGGGACAGTCACAGCCACACCGGGAGCAGAGGCTGTTCCGCACCGGTCCTGATGCGCTGCTCGGCGCCGCCGCCAGGTGTCGCTGCCGCTCCGCGCGGTCCCGACGGCGCGACTGCTGTGGCGGCTCAGGGATGCGCGCTGGCGGCGGCTCACGGATGCGCGCTGGCGGCTCACGGGTGCGCGCTGGCGGCGGCTCACGGATGCGCGCTGGCGGCTCACGGGTGCGCGCTGGCGGCGGCTCACGGATGCGCGCTGGCGGCTCACGGATGCGCGCTGGCGGCTCACGGGTGCGCGCTGGCGGCGGCTCACGGATGCGCGCTGGCGGCGGCTCAGGGATGCGCGCTGGCGGCTCAGGGATGCGCGCTGGCGGCTCACGGGTGCGCGCTGGCGGCGGCTCACGGATGCGCGCTGGCGGCGGCTCAGGGATGCGCGCTGGCGGCTCAGGGATGCGCGCTGGCGGCGGCTCACGGATGCGCGCTGGCGGCTCACGGGTGCGCGCTGGCGGCTCACGGGTGCGCGCTGGCGGCGGCTCAGGGATGCGCGCTGGCGGCGGCTCAGGGATGCGCGCTGGCGGCTCACGGATGCGCGCCGGTGGCTGCTCACGGATGCGCGCCGGCGGCGGCTCACGGATGCCCGCTGGCCCCAGCCCCTCCGACGCTGGCCCCGGCCGCCCGCAGATGCCCGGTGGCCTGGACGCTGGCTTTGGCCCCGCGGCTGGCAGATGCCCCGTTTCCATGACGGGCGGTGCTCTGGGAACCGCCATGGGAACATTCTTTGCAATCCTAAACTTTGCAAGTCTCTCCAGGGAAAGAGCTGCCGGTCAGAAAAATACCGGGGGGATGTTCTCAGTCTGGGGGATGGGGCTTAGTTTTAAAACCGATGTAAAAATAATGCAAATAGAGATTTGTGTCTGCTTGAGGGCCCAGAAGATGGAGTGGTGGAGCAGAAGGTGGAGACTTTCCCAGGCAGTTCTGAGCAGCCCTGCTGAACGTCTGCAGCAGAAGTAAAAACAGCACTACCGAATTCTTTGCCCTGGGAATCGCCTTCCTGCCAGTGAAAATGTGACCTCTGGTGTCATTGTGTCAGCTGCTGCATTCTGCTAGGACCCCAATAAGAAAAGAAAACAAAGAAGGATCTGCTAATTACAGTAATCTCAGGAACCTGGTTCTTGTTGGCCTCCAAAACCAAGCAGTGACCAAAACCATCACAGCTGCTGCTGCCTCACCTCTCCTCATCCCAGCAGTTCTCCCTGAGGCACAATGTGCTTTTGGGGACCAACAGTGTTCCCTGAGAGCGTCTGTGAGTAGAGGTGCTGGGTTGGATGCCTGGGCACAGTGCCTCTGCTTGGGACTGCTTTCTCACCAAGTGCCTGTCGCCTTGCAGGGCCACTGCAGGATAGCACTGGGTGGTCTTCCCAGGCAGGCCAGCAGCAGCTGCCTCCCTCAGCAGAAAATAGGAACACCAGAAAGCGGGCTTGCAGAAGTGAACTCCCTGTTCTGCACAAGCACTGTCTCCGGCTCATGTTGGCAGGAGTAATTAACTGCTTTTTTAAGGTCTGGAGAGAGAAATTGGGATGGAAGTAGGGGAAGAAAGCAAGTGAATGCAGACACTGCATCCAGAGAAAGTAAGCACAGTACTTCTTGCCTTGCCAGCTTCTTGCTTAAGCCCTTCCATGCTGCCACTTTCGCTGTCCTTTATGGATTGAGGCTAGTGGGAGAGCCTTGCAGAGGGATCCAACAGGGAGCACATGAGGAGGAACACAGATACCAAGAGGTCAAGGCTTTCTCTGACTCATTCCCCAGCCCTGCTTTTAGCCATGTCTGTTCTTAATGGCAATTACAAGTGAAAATCTTTCTCTGAAGCCTACAGTTGCCTGTCATACCCCAAGTATTTGGAATACCTGCTCTGGACAAGACTGCAGTACCCTCTGCCATACATCTCTCCTCCAAACCTCCATTTGTCATGCTACCCGGCTGGAGACAGTTTTCATTTACTTTAATATTATCACTGGACAGACCTACAATATTGGTTCATTGTCATATTAGACT
Organism: Colius striatus; assembly: GCF_028858725.1. Classification (NCBI taxonomy): domain Eukaryota; kingdom Metazoa; phylum Chordata; class Aves; order Coliiformes; family Coliidae; genus Colius; species Colius striatus. The sequence continues at coordinate 6,706,017 of NC_084771.1, read as the reverse complement.
TTAGACCTTGAAAGCAATGCCTCCCCCATGCTCTCAGCAATTCTTCCATCTTGTGTTTCAAACTCCTCAACTAGGGATAGTATTTATCACACTCTGATGAACTGTAATGCAATGCAATGGTGTTTATATGTATATTTGTCTCAGAGGGCAGGGCCTATAAAGGAAAAGGAGGAGGCAATCTCTGCCCCAGAGGGGCAGATCAAGGAGCACAGACAAAGCGAGAAGGCAGCAGTGACTGTGGTTGAAGCACCAGATGATCACAAGGAGCAATTCTCAAGTTCAACCCCTGAACTGCTACTAGCCCTGGGCCTCTGTGGCAAAGTTCATCTTAAATACAGTGCTGATTTTAAATTGCTGAGCTCCTAATTAACACACCTGAAACTTATTACTCCTACTGTTGCTACAGTCTGATTCCAGACACCTAATTTAGCTTCCCAAGCTAAGAGACTACCTCCCTTACTGGGCACATCACTGATGTAGAAATACAGATCTTTTTTTGCCTAGAAGTGCCTCCAGAACATGCACCATAACTGTTGCTGGTCCTGAGCCTCCCTCTGGAAAGACCTTGCCTCCTGCATGGACTACAAAGTGAAGACTCCCAACTTTGTCTCCATTAGAGATGCCTGCATTACGTGCTGTAACTGCTTCTGATTCCTCTTTAAAAGATTCCATATTGCCCACATCCTATTTGAGTGGCTCTTTTTTGGGCCCTTTTGGGAGCTCATGCAAAACTTCTCCAGAATTACACTTTGTGTAACCTTCATCCAAATGTGGTCTGAACTCCTCCCCATCATTGCCTTAAAGGAAGGCATGTGCAAGAATCCCTGTATGACTTTTGCACACCAAGACCTGTAGATGCACACTCAATCTTCTCAACTTATATTAGGGGTCAGAAGCAAATGACAGCAAACAGATAGCCTTCATAAGCACAAGTTCAGAATCTACTCTGTAGAGGCAAAGAAGATGTCCAGCACACAGAGCCAGAGCAGCTTTGACTGTCAAAGCACAGAAATGATCTCTAACATCTTTCCCCCTTTGGCATCACCGTGCATCCTTCAGCCTGATCCTCATAAAGTTCCCTCTCGCTATCTGGCAGCTACAGTCCCACAAGTTCTGCAGGTGTTTCCAGCTTGGATGAGCACTATAACAAGTCCCTGCCTAGAGACAGGGGAAACTCAAGGAACAAAAAGGACAGGTGAGTGCAAGGCCTCACCATTGGCAGCAGGGATGCGGCGTTGGCTATGCTGCGGGTGAGTACTCACCACTGGAATGTCCCACAGGAAAGGGATTGGCTGGAGCACCAGGGCTGAGAGAATGTGGTGAGGAACTGTGAGTCTGCTCACAGCCCAGGGGAGAGGGGAGACAGCTCTCAGCTCTGTAAGTATGGGCAGGGAGGGAGTTTGGGTGGGCTGTGGAGAGTGATGGCAGCTGCAAATCACAGGGCAGCAGTTGGCAAAAAATCAGATGTTATTACTCTGCAAGGACACCTGAGCTGAATCATCAGGAATATCTGCACTTCACAGTAAGGATCAGAGTTTCCATGAGGGGAGGGAGAGCAAAGGATGACACAGCCAAACTGTCGGTGTCTGCTCTGTAAGCTACATGGCTGTGCTGATGTATCTTGCTCCTGCAGCAGACCTGGACCTTCCTCGCCCATCTATGCAGGGATCTGGCTCTCGATCCTGGAGTCCCACAGCTGCCCTGCTTACAGCTACCCAGAGATCATTCATCCCCTTTCAGCATCTCCCAAATCACACTGTCAATAATGCAATTTGTCAAGAAAATGTGCTTTGCAGTGTCATTTTTCTCAGGGACAGAAACATTTGGTTTCTCTATTCAAGGTCACATTTTTTTCACTTTAATCAATCTTTTGGAGATCAATAAAAACATATATGTATGGTAAGTAGGGCATGATCCTCTTCAAATTTCCTTTGCTTTATTTGATGAAATGAAAAGGTTCTCCAGTTTCCATATTTAACATTTTTCATTTACAAAAACAGGGGAAGAATAAAATAAATGCATATTTCAGATACTTTTTTCTTTCATCTGTGGTTGCTCAGCCTATTGTACCATGTTCCCCTGAGAAAAAGGAAAAAAATCCATTTCTTACCTCATGTGACCTGAGATTTTGTGGTTCTTTGTCTTTTAAACCCTTTATCACTTTACACAGGCACACACACACATAAACTCACACATAGTGTGACTGCACTGATGGGCAGGAGGCCACATGCAACCATCCTGATGGAGAGGAGGAGAGGACCCAGCTCTGCCAGCCACACTTGGGGTCCATTCCCCAAGCCCTGGGGTCAAACAGCATGGATTTGGTTGTGTTCACATTACAAACCTCTTAGTCATTGGTCTCCAGCATGTGGAGGCCTTGTGGTCCTAAGGCATAAGCCTTATGTTCTTGGGAGTTTTTTTCAGTTCAAAGCACATGAAAGAACACACATCCTGTGCTGCAATCCATCAGAGCAGTGTTTTCATAGCATGAAACTATGCTTGCCCATGCTGCCTGTTGGCAATGGTTCCTCATTTATGACATTGTCCAAACAATGTTCTGCATCATTTTGGAGAGTGTTATTAGCAAAAGCTAAAATAGTAGCACGATGTGAGCTACTAATTAAGCAGGACAATTGATCACTGTGCCAGTGCTTAAGCTCTCAAGCTGGCAAAGTTTTGTTCATCAGAGAAGACATAACCCAGGGGCTGACTGGAGCTGGAGGCATGTCATCTGGGAAGTATATAGTTTATACTCTGCTCTGCCAATTGGGACATCCCAAAACATCAGAAAACCTCGGGCCTTCCTACACTGCTTTATTTCTTCTTTTTTAGTGACCATCAGCTTCTGTACCATGATTCAAGCACTGTAATATTTATATCCTTGTCTAGTCACAAAATCAATTCTACTATGAAGGTTGTGTAGATACAAAAGAATGAGAACATGAGTGATGAAATACTGCACACTGTGTGAGGAGTTCAGGTAGGAATGGAGTGTGATGGACATGCTAAGTCTGAGCAGCAGAGGATTGACACCTGGAGAGCAGGAGGAGGCTTTTCTCCAAGGAGTGACAGCATTCAAACATCACAGGTGGTGCCATGCTTAGGTATTGTGGATATTAAAGCAACTGGGATCAGGACTGCATGTAGTGATGAAAGGTTTTGAAAGGGTGTCTTGTTCTTCTTTGAATGCCCAGCAAGTTATTTTGCTCCTACTACTAGCAGGGAACACAAATACCATGGGAGCAGTACTGGGATTGGGAAGGAATTGTTGCCGATTATCCCTAAAATCCAGGGTGGTCCACACTTTGTGAAAAAGTAGTAAAAAACATGTCAGTCATTAAGCTAAAAGAGCATTTAAGAACAAAGACTTTCAGTGTGTTTTGAAGGACTTTAGACTCTCTTAAACAGCTCATTTTCTTCTCTTGTGTTCAGTAGGAAATACTAATTTTTTCAATACATTTCACCCTCTTGAAGTTTTCTGTTCTGACCTCCCCCTCATTATTTTCTCTTTTTGACTCACTATTTGAAACTAGTTGCTTGTTCCATTCTGAGAGCACATCCTCTGTGTGCAGCCACTTCACAGGCAGTGCCCAGCTCAGGTGCACTAGCCAGAACCTGCTGAATACACCTGGCTCATGTGAGGTGAGTCTGTTCCCAATGAGATGGCCATTACCAAGGGACTGCCTTTTCAGCTGCCTCTCCTTAATTTGTTCTCAGTAAGATTTGACATTAGTTCATGTTTTCTTTGTTATTTATATCAGTCTGTAGAAAGTGAGAGCAAAAGTAAAACCAAACTCTGCTTTATTTTCAAAAAGAGAGATGTCTACCCTCCATGGCATCTGTTTCAAGCCTCACATCTGGGGTGCACAGATTCATGTGAGTGGAAAGGCACTTTGGCCCAGCAAAAATTGTTTTCCTGAAGCACATTCCTGAGCTGCATCCCAAGCCCAGATTAGCACAATGTGAGTAGCAGGGCTTCCATCCCCTCACCTTGGGAAATGCTGCCAAGGCTTTACAGATCTTGCTGTCTGGACATTTTTCTAATTGGATTTCAGTCTGAAATGTCCTTTTGCACAGTTTCATCCTATTGGTTTCAGATACAAGCTAAAATTAAAAAGAATGGTATGAAATGAAGCCAAGGGAAATGCATTAAGTCATGTTTGCAGCACACATTGAGAGAACAGGACAAAATGTCTTTGGGAGGACAAATACATCGATTGTTAACAAAGGTGCAGACACCAAAGAAGTTTTATAATTGCTGTGAAGTCAGTGTGTATTAACCTCACAGTGTAGCCCTGCAAAGTGAGTACAGGGATCAAGGCAGCTCAAGGTACGAGATGACAGGATATGCATCTAACTCTTGTTGAACACCGAGCAGCCCTGAGTTCTGCCACTGCAGTCTGAAGGTCTTTTCCAATGCTAGGCACTCACAAGGGAACCTTCTGGACCCACTGGCTTGCTGGATGCACACAGCAAATGGGTAACTTTTAGGAGCAGGGCTCAAACTCAAGGAAAGTGAGTTAATCTGACCCTAGGTATCTGAAAAACCTTGATTAATTGTGTGAAACAGTATTGAGGGAATTGCAGTGGTCACTTCATGGAAAACGGATTGCTATTAACATTGGGAAGAAGATCTGAGTCCAACAACCTCTGACAGTAGCTGTGATAGTTTCAAATACATTTGGCAAACACAAGAGTTTTAAACTGATTTCCTGATTTTTGTAATAATGTAGTTCAGATGGAACTCATGCTGTGAATGGAAGTAACAGTCTGGGTCAACAGACCCCAGTATCCATAAGCAGAGAGAGTGGAAAGATGGACAAAGGGGAGGGATTTGACCAGGGTGATGAGAGATATCAAATTAAGCAAAGAGGGGATTTCTTCTTGAGTGGAGCATCAGTCTAAACATGCTGGGACATTGGACCAGTCATGAACCCCAAACCATCTGAGCCACTGCCAGTGGTCTTCCTTTAGCTCCTTCCTTCCGTTTCCTGTACTACTGGCTGTGCTGGTGCTTTCTCTGCTCAGCTCTTGTTTGGCTCCTGGGCACCCATCCAGATAGCTTTAGCTGTCAAGGAGGAAGAATTGGGCATTAATTGCAGATGAGGAGATCCAGATGTCCCCATGGCAGGTACAGCACAGATGGCTACAAGCTCTGTATCTTTTAGGTAACACATTGGAGTCCTAATGGCAGCAACATGTATTACAAATGAGGTCACCAGGACAAATATTATTACAACAAATTCCACAGGAGTTAATCATGTTTGAGCCATAATGATAACAGAGTGTTGGTTACCAAGTTATCTGTCAAGCCTCTCATCTCTCTGGCGCTTGGGATGGGGCATAGGCTGTTTTCTTTCAAAAGAAAGAAATTCCTTTCTTTCAAAAGAAACAGACTCAGTCTCATTGAGGTTTATTCACAGGTAGGTCAGGGGTTTGTAGTGTAAGCCATTCCAAAAGTACAGTATGATATATTTCTGTAAGGTGTTATGTTGGGTGTTTTTCCTTCTTTCTATGTACAATACTCTCAGGACCCTGGGAAAGTTTCCCCTACCAGCCTCCTGGCTTTGAGATAAACGTAATCTCTTTACAAAAACACACACTTACATAGCTTACATCAGCCTGATGCTGGATGCAGTGTTCACCATAAATCACATCACCTTGCTCCATAGCAAGTCTAAAACACAATGAAAGAAATATATTGGTCCACATCCATCCTAATCTTTGTTCTTCAACAGAAGAAAACTCAAGTGAAGGGGTTTTATTAATCCTCACACCAAAAAGGGCTTGTGAGATCTTCAGATAGAGGTTTTCCTGAATTAATAGAGCATAAAGATCAACATATATCAATAAACAAACCGTTATGCACATAAAAGGGAAAACCCACACAGGCAGAGCTCTGTGTGTGCATGTGTGTGAGGTTGGTAGGTCTGGTAACGGCACAGACCTCAGTCTGACCATGCTCTCTAATGCTGGGTGGTGGATGGGCTTTTACCAAGGGAATGAGAGAAATAAAGAGGATTAGAACTCTGACCCATCCCCTTGAAATCAGAGCAGTTGTTAGCTGAATTGTACTTCACAATGAAGGCTGGAGTCAGGTTAGTGGCAGTGGGTTGTCCATGGACTGTGCTTCTCAGTCATCCCAGAATAGCTGCCGTGCTTCAGTTTCCAGTACAAAAGCTGCCTCTGTTGCTTGCATGTATTAAGCAGGAAACCAGCAGGAAAGAGTGAAGATTCCACAAAAATTCCAATGTTTCCTGTATTACTGACTGTGCTGATACTTTCTCTGCACAGCTCTTGTTTGACTCCTAGGCACCCATCCAGACTCACCCTCTGGCAGGAGACAAAAAGTGCCGTTCATAGACAGAAAATGGGAGCTTTGGTCTTGAGAGACCATTTGGCTGGCAGATGTTTCTGCTTGTCTGTCTCCATTATCATTTTTTTCTCCTGCTAATTCCTTTCCTAGGAAGTGTGTGCTACTAGTGCAGAGACAGGAGGGGAAAAGCCACAAAACATGAAAGAATTTAAAAAGCCTTGGGACGTGAATTCTTCATCAAACATCTTTGGTCCAGTTATGCCTGGAGGGGTGTGCCCATACCTCTGGGTCTGGGTGGGAATCTGCCTCCAATTAATATTTCATGCAAACCAAAGGGCAAATATTACACAATGTCTGAACTCCTGTTTCACAGAACAGGAAGCATCATCAGTCCAAGGGTTCACAGAAACCTCATCTGACAAAACCTGCAAAGTTGAGCCCCAATCGTGCACTGAGCAGGGATCTCTCTCTCTGTGCAAAGCTTGTTGTCAGTGTCAAGGCCTTTGACTTAAGACCAGAAATCTTAATGAGAGGTGTGTTAGAGCAGAAGGTCAGTAAAGTATTGCATAATGCTCAGGTGGAATTCTGCTTAGTTCCTTGTGACAACCAGATCACATCTTATTTTTTCCCCTTTCAGTGAGTCCCTGATGGATTAAACTAGCACAGAAAAAGGGAGCACAAAGCTCAGTAAGCCTTGTCTTTTAAAACCGCCTTCACACACACCTGTGCAAAACCACCTTATACCCTGACAGCTCTTTGGCTGCTTCTGTACACCCAGTAACAGATGTTAGCAGCCCTCCTCTTGCTGGCTGTCCCGCCGTGCTCCCCTGCTTCCTGCTGCCTCTAAGCTTCTGGAGGGAAGACAGGACATATTACTGCTGGGATAAAGGGAGCTGCTTGTGAGGGGTGTGAAATGACTCCCAATGCTGTGCTTAGAAAGAAGCTAAGGCCAAAAAAGAAATGAGTGGGTGACTTCTATGCTGGGATACACACCATGCAGCCTTTGAACATTAGGCAAAGAGCAACCAGAGGAGCACAGAGACAGAACAGACACACAATTGGGGTTGTGAGAAATTACATATTTTTGTCGGAAAACTATAGATGAGAGGAATATGAAGGTTGTGCAAAGAGGACAGTAAGCCAACTAGTAACCTAATAAGCCAAACATTCTTATAGTGAGATGTGAACTGCCAAGAGAAATAGCAAAAGCCTTTGTATTGTACCTGTGCATTTTTCACACGATTGCAATTCCTAAACAATTCTAAGTCCAGCCCTCAGGTCCTTCAACCCTATGCTCAATAAGCTTGTACTAAAACTGATTAAAATGCCAATAGAAGCAAAAGGCTGAAAATACAAATATAGCATGGAAATTTTTTCAGGATTGGAAAAAGTAGCCTCAGAGAGGTGATACACGTGTGCTTGCACACACACATGTGGCCAGCATGGAGGGAAAATACATCAGAAGACAAAAACAGTATGAAAGGATTTAGATTAGTTTGGAGTGGCTGTACAGCTCCACTCCACCTTCTCTTGAGCTTATATACAAATTGTTGAAGCAGCTTATCAACTTAAACATTCTCAGGGAGTTTCACAGAATCAGACCACTCTAATCATTCTCTCATTTCAGCCTACTTTAATGATGAGTTAATTGCCCATGAGGAGACTTTGATTTTCTTGGAATGCCTTAGCCCTTTGTAATTTTCAGACTCTTGCTTCTTCACAGGCGTTCCCATGAATAACTGCAGTCCTCCTTGAGTAATAAAGGCAGGCAGTTCCACAAGGGAAACTGAGCTGCATGTTTTCCATGTGTGCATGAGGCATCTGTCAATTTTCTTCTTTCAGCCTTCAACCAGGCTGAAACCTGGTTTCATCTGCCCCCATGGAAGTCAATCTAATGAGGCCAACACCCATTTATCTCCAAACTGTACCCCTACGTGGGATTTTTTTACACAAGCAATGATGCAGATGAATAGAAAATAATCATGGAGCCAAGAGTCTTCAACACTGAGCAAAGCTTACACTACTACTGGAATCTGAATGAGACAGCTTGAGGCTTTGGGGCTTTGCAGAAAGGACTCTTTAAATCAGGAATGTGTGAAGACTTTCCTGTGGTTTGGCACATGGGCAGCATTCCAATGCATCACAGAAATTAAATATAGAAAAGACTTGCTGATAGGTCTAATCCATTTTCCTTGGATACAATAAAATCAGTTCCTATGGGACAGTTTGGATTGTTTGCTCAAGAAAAGACTGAAATTCCCCAGGTGATGAAGCACCTACCAGTTCTTTTCATGAAACAATTCACAGCCAAACACAGCTCAGTGCCAACCATTTTTTTTTTTAGAATCTTCTTACTTTTAAAAGTATTATTATTTTGCAACATACAGCACCCAGGTGTGTCCTACTGGACTGTTAGAAATCCTCTCCCTTCCACCTGAGTGCTTACTCTTTCAGGTTTTTCTGGTGTGCTGCATGAACTAGGCAGAGGACAGAATGACACATGTTGTGATCTCCCCATTCAATCCTTTTTTATTTCTCCATCTCAGCTTTTCCCTTAAAATCCCCAATCAGCACATTTTTCTTTTCTAGATCCTCCCTGATTAGCTCATTTCTTTTTCAGCCAACGGGTGAAATGGATGGATGAAAATCTCACAAGCACAGGACACAGCACACACCATTCAGCATTCAGCCTTGCTTAGAACGAATGTGCTGCAGGAGGTTTTCATGGGCTGTAATACCTTGCACATTCCCAAGCTGTCAGTCATTTTGGCATTTGTTTTGTCTTCAACAACAAATACAGTTTTTATACTTGGAAAGTATGCCAAGGCTTTAGCAACCAAAGCACAAACTACTCTTCAGTGCTTGCTTTGTTCAAGTTCAATGCATACTGTAGGTCTCATCTCAGTGTTTGTGGAAAGCTTACTCACGGCGTTTAGCCACTCTTTAATTTGGCATGATGGACAAAAGTTAGCACTGTAGCTCTGGAACAAGGTGTGTGCAAAAGTGATGGGTCTGGATCTTGAAATAGAGCAGCAGTTCAGTGACACAGTGGAAGAGAACTGATGAGCCAGGACCTGAGATTACAATACTGTTAGCCAGGACCACACTCATGTTTAGGGCTTTCAGCTGAGATAGCATGGCACCATTTACACATGGTTGTGTGCACAGCCAGTACTGCAGTCAGGGCATGAATGAGTTAAGAATGGCTCTGGTAGAGAAAGGCACTGATGGAGAGCACTCAGAATTTTTTACCTCTCAGGGGAAGATTTTCTGAGACCTCAAAGACAACCTCATCCATCTTTTTTTCTCTGAGAGGGCACTGCTCTAGCTTCTCACTTGTATAATGCAAACTGAGACATACTCGCCTTGTTGAGTGCTGTGATCTGCAAGTGAAAGATGCTATTTCATTTGAAAAATAAAATATTTATGTGTATGTAAATGCAAAAATGTTGTTTCTGAGAAAACTTTTTAAGATTAAAAACACCACTAAAGGAAGTCTGTTACAGCCTTTTGTTCTCTCACCAAGCACGAGTGGAACAGTGAAAGTGATTTCTCAGTTCCAGGCAGGTCTGCTGCTGCTGCTCTTGTGGTTGACAATGGTGCTAAAATACTGTACAGGGAAGCTGGCTGCAACTTTGTCCTCTCTCAAATTCTTCACGTCTGGCATCGCCTTCCATGGTGATTATTTTGGAAGTAGTAATAAATGGGAATAAAGCAGGACTCATGGGACTACAGTGCAGCTCCCACACACAAATATTCAGGTGTGTGAGAACTGACTGCAGCAAAGAATGTAAATATATTCACAGAATCACAGAATCTTAAGGGTTGGAAGGGACCTCAAAAGATCATCCAGTCCAAACCCCCTGCCAGAGCAGGACCACCTAGAGTAGGTCACACAGGAGCTCATCCAGATGGGTTGGAATGTCTCCAGAGAAGGAGCCTCCACAGCCCATCTGGGCAGCCCCTTCCAGTGCTCCCTCACCTCAACAGGGAAGAAGTTTTTCCTTGTGTTTCTTTGGAACCTCTTATAGAATCATAGAATGGTGGGGGTTGGAAGGGAGTTTTAGAGGAACATAAACCTCCTGTTTATGTTCCAGTTTGTAACTATTGCCCCTTTTTTGGCCCACTGGCCATCACTGAGAGCAGCCTGGCTCCATTCTCCTGACACTCACCCTTTATGTATTTGTAAACATTCATGAGGTCTCCTCTTCTCCAAGCCAGACAGCCCCAACTCTCTCAGCCTTTCATCATAAGGGAGATGCTCCACATTGTGGCCCTGCACTGAATTCTCTCAAGCAGCATCCCATCCTTTTCTGTGTCCTCTTTACTCATTTGTTTAGCCCAACATATCTTCATTACGTGTCCAGGAGAGTCTGAGGTTTTTCCAGTAGGTTTTGTGTTACTTCACCAGAAGTTTATAACATTCTGACTGTTCTTATGAAGTTGAGGTTAGTTTTATATTCACACAATGTACCACACTTTTACGTACTTCCAAGTGCTAAGGATTTATTAATTCTTCCTGGAAATGCAGTACCAATTCCTAATCTGGCCAGATTGCTTTGGGCTCTGGAACAAAGTTAGATATTAGAACTGGACCAATTCTGAGCTGGAAACCCATATGCTCAACTTCTACCTTGATCTGTGAACATAAGCCTTTCCCTCAGGAAGACAGTGCAAAATCACAGCTGCTATTGCATTCCCTTGTTTCTGAGGGGTTTTTATTATCCTTCCCTGTTTAGTTCTAGCAACCAAAGACACCTGTATCCAACTTATTTATCCAGAAAACCTGAAAAACTGAGAGACATTCAAAAAATATGGTTATTTTTAATAGTTTAATTTCATTCTACAGTTAATTTGAAAAAAAAAAGTAGAAACAATTAGGGTGGAATGTTTGCTTTTAACTGTGAACAAACCAGAAGGAAAAGAAAGTTGGTTTGGTTTAATTTCATCATGGTTTCATTTCTGAGCTGATTTGGCTTTGGTGCAGAAATGTAAGAAAAGAGAAGCAAATATGTTCTTCTTTTTGTTAGATCTGTTAAAATAACAATTTTTTGTTAATTTGTCATGGGAGACACAAAAATCCATGGCAGAGATTGTTTTATTCCTAAATAATGTCTATTGCCTCTACAGTGTCCCACAATGATCCCATCAAATCCTTGGGAACATGGAGAGCAGAAAAGCTGCTCATTCTGTCCAATTGCTGATGTGATGAAGTTTGCCACAAACTCAGCTACATTAGCCCTGATGGTTTTACCTACCTGATAAGCACATCTGTGCCTCACAGGTTCCCACAACGTCCCCAGGGAAGGACTTCACTTCCTAATAGTGGGTGGACTATAGGATGGACTTTATATCCTAATGGTGCAAGGAGCCTCACTGTTCAAGGGATGATGGCAATCATTTGTATGTGAGCATTTCTGGATCTTTGTAGAAATCTGGGGGGTTTTTGGCTTCCCAGAGAGCTCTTAAAGCTACCTCACCTCTGGAAGCATGCAGGACAATGGTGTTAGAGGGTGAGATTGAAACCTTGGAACTCTTCCAGGCTCTTTTACAGAGTGAGTGAGGTCACAAGCAAATCAGAAGGTTGTTGGAAGGAGGTCAGGACTGTTTCTAAATATCTATCATTTTCCTACAAGTTTGGTTGGGTTTTTGTGGCCATCCCAATAAGTGACTGCTCAAGGCAGGAGACAGTTGAGGGAAACTTTGATCACCCTGGCCAATCTGATCCCCAGTGATGCTTCTAAGGTTTAGAGACCTTTGCAAAACTCCTCCACCCAATTCAAAGCACTGTGACTAACTCTCCTGCATACAGCCTATTTCCTCAAAACAGCAACCACAGGCTACAGAGAACAGGAAAACCTTCTGTCAGGAGACTGGTCATGCTGGAGTGATGTCCTCAACACAACCAGCTCAGTGCAGCATGGCAGGAGGAGCATTAACATGGGTGTGATACCCTGACAAGGAATTCCAATGTCACTAAGTAATTGTTTGTAATAACTCAGAGTAATGATTTCCATATGTAGGACCCAAAAACAAGAACTACAGGTCAGGAGATGCCTTCTCCATTAGATGAGAGCAGGTTTTCCATCTCCTCTAAAATAAGATCTATCCTGTTTTCTATTCTGGTCTCCATCACCCTGCTGAAATAAAAACCAGCTGAAGACAGGTATGATGGAGAGTGGAGATGGAATTTTTGCTGAAGGTTTAGCATGGGGAAGAGCTGGCATGGGCTGAACTCTCAACACTATGATCGTATTTTGCTGATTAAGGAGCCTGGACAGCTGCACCTTTCACTTCCAACTCAGATGAAAACCTTGACTGTCTCCTCCAGGATGGCAGGTTTGGTGTTCAGGATTTTTTCAGGACTGCCTGGAATGTGGAAATTTATAAACAGTGAAACTGAGGGACAGACACAAACTAACAAGTGGGAGTGAGAGTTTACTAAGAGCTTCCATCCAAAGAGGTCTGTGTGCTTCTCTGTGCAGAGGAAAGGGAATTTCCCTTACCCATCCCCCAGAGAGCTCCTTTTTCTCCAACTGGACAGAAAAAGCCAGGAAGATAAGGTTAATGCCAATGAGGCTATTTAGCTGAATGGCTCTTTTTTTTTTACACACACACACACATACACACAGAGACACAGAGACACACAGACACAGACACAGACACACACACACACACACACATAGACACACAGACACACACACGCACACACACACACAGACACACAGACACACAGACACACACACAGACACACACACACACACACACACACACACACACATAGACACACAGACACACACACACACAGACACACACATAGACACACACACACACACACACACACACACACCCCTCTCCTGATATGCCTCCACCCCAGCACCACCTTCCACCCTACCCAGCATGCTGAGAGATGAGTCACTTAGACCATGGACCAGTGGGGTTCTGTTCCTCAGCCACCCTGGATGTAGTTGGCACAAATACTCTGGCTCTCAGCCAGGCCACAGAGTTTTATTTTCCCTCTCTCTCTGCCAAAGCAAATTGACTTCTGACATCTTCCTTTATGTTTTCATCCTTTAAAGGGTGGAAAGCTGAAAGCTCAGCTACGTTGCATTTCCTTCCACGCCTTCTCTATCCTCTCCTGTCTGGATGCTAAATAAGCTCTTTCAGGGAGGACTGGGCACCTGGGTCACAAGTAGGTGGCTATTTGAGTGATACAAGTAAAACATTTCCTTTGTAAAACTGGTGGCCATGCTACCAGGGCATCTCTTGGTCTTACCATGCTGAAGTCCGAACTCTTTGGAATAGAGGCTGTGTTTCCCTATCTGTATATAAGGCCCTAACATAATGAAGCATTGATTTCAGTGGATCCTTAGACCCTCTACAGCATCACTGATCCTTCAAAGGCAAGATGCCCCTTGTTAACAAAATACACCAACAGTAAAGGTAAAGCAATGTCTGAAGTGCTTTGTAGCACATTGGCTTGGGCCCTTTATGGAGCCAGCAGTGCAGTGGAGAGGTCTGGGGCACTGAGGGTAAGGAGGAGTGAGGGAAAGTGTGGATCTGCTGTGAGAGGGCTGAGGAGCTCTCTTATAAACAGTGATGCCCAATTCATGTTTCAGTTCTCACGAGCTGTGGTGGACAGCTAAAAGTGTTTCCATCTGATGACCAGCACAGAAGTAATTCTTGGGGGAGTCTTGAGGAAAGAGCTCAGAAGCTCAGACATTGCTGGAAATCTCTTCTAGTCCAGTATGGTCCCATAGGCTGAATCTTATTGTGGTACAGAAATGCTCTGTGCCTTTAAATTTCTAAGGAACAGGTGGTTTATATGGACAGTGTCTGGCTTTTAATCTTTTCCCTGGTTTGGGTTTTTTTGCCATTTAGACTCCTCTAAGATCTTCTTTTGGGGGTCAGTTCCCTGATTTCTTTGACTGCACTGAAGCTGTTCGACCTGTGTAACATAAGCTGGGGGCCCAATGGTGTCCCTCACCACTGGTCCTCTCCAATCCTTATTTCACCACCCTCAACACTGACACCAAGTGCTTTACCAGCCATGAAGGCACTCCCACATTGTTCTAGTCTTCACCATGCTCATGTGTTCTTGTAGCTAAGGTGGATGTCACAGGAAAGTGATTGCTGGAAAACTCACTGTTGAAGCTGCCTGTGACAGATTTGTTCTGCCAAAGCAGAGAGGGGCTTTGTGAATGTTTCCACAGTCCTTGACACCCTGTCACCACAGGTCCAAGCCTGAGCATGCCTCCTCTCTGGGTGTGCAGGCAGGAAGCAGTAGTCTACAAGAAGGAGCAATTTTGGGCAAAGTCTTGGCTCTGCTGTGTTGTCTGTGTGGCTGCTCTCAGCAGGACTGCTTCCAGTGCAAATGTCTTATTGCAGTGAATAAACAGGAGACGGGTGGGGTTGCAAGGGCTTTATGGACAATAAAAGGAAATGCCTCTGCTCTGCATATGCTCTGGAGAGGGAGGGTGTCTGTGTGTGGGACAAGAGGGGAGGGATGCCATGCGAGACAGAGTATGGAGGGTAGGTGTCTGCATGAAGACTAGGAGAAAGTATTTGAGAGAGAATGAGTGGGTGGGTGGGGAGGTGGCAAGGGAGTGGAAACAGGAGAAAGAGGCTGTATATGGCTGTAAGGAGAGAGTCTGCTTGAAAAGAGCCGGGAGCAGAGGGTGTGTACCCTCTGCAAAGAGGAGATTGGAGGAGGAATGTGGGTGGCACAGTGATGGATACAGTGCCTGTACCACACTGACTAACATTACCCCATCCCAGATGCTCTGAACACCTTGTCCAATCCCATGGACTGCGCTGTTATTTTACCCTGTTAACACTCCATATCCAGTGTCCTTTGCAGAAGCAGAAATATTCTGCTATTACAGCCTAAGGAGGCTGCCAAAGTTCAGCAAGAGCTGTCCATCCCTTTAAACAAATAAACACAGTGTCTTTTCAAAGCCCTCTTGAGCGAACAGACGACGTTGGAGTCACTGTAGTGCTGGTGGTTTGAGGATCATTACAGAGCAACCTCTCCAGAAATGTTTCTCCTGATTTTTGAGTCAATGAGCCGCGTTCTTACCAAACGTATTCACATGTATCTGTATTACCACGGGGAAAACAAAAACTCCCTCCTTCATTGCAGTAGCTTTCCAACCACACTCTTCTTCTTTGACACTTGGCATTTCAAGGCTTTGTTTCTCCTGGCACATGTAGCTTGGACAAGGATGCAGCTGACCCCCAGTACCCTGGGGTGCTACCATCAGACGTTTAACATTAAATCCCTCTCTAATCCAGGTTCCTGAACAACAGTTGGCACGTTCCAAGTAAATTGATCAATACAATTAACTCATTTGAAGCCAAAGCACATAAATATTCTGCAGAGAGTGAGAACTTAGAAGTACTGGCCTAGTAGAAGGCTGTACTCTAAATTCCAGAGGATCATGGTAATCTGATATTTACACTGACTTCATGAGTTTGGAGTCCTTCCAAAAAATCAGACCACAGCAACACACACTTTGTCTTAGCCCCTGCATGCAATCTGCATGCCGAGCTGTTACAGCTCTGCTTTGCAAAAGGTTTCTGTTTGTTCCTTTAGTGGACTGTAATTGCCCTGGATCAGCTTCAAATAGGATGGAAAATGTTAAAAAAACACAAAAGGGGCCTTCAAAGGTCCTGGACATTTTGTCTAGGTGGTGATCTCATGGCAGCAATGACCTCAGAGGTGTGTTTGGCTTGGTTCAAATTCACACAACTATCACTCGCCAAAGATACTTTAAGGGTCCAAAACCCATTTGTAAACATGCCCATTCAAACCCCCATGCTGCACACAGTCACAAACACATCGTATCTGACACAAACTCACATACACTGCATACACAGAAAATACAGGGTCTGCAGTCACAGTCAACCTGCTGTTGCTGTTTATCATACAGTTCCTCTTCTTCTGAGTCTCAGAAGAATCTAACTCTAGAAGCTGACAAAGAGTGGAAGGAAAACAATAGAAATCTTATTTTTTTGCTGAACATTGTGCTTCTCACAGCCATGGGTGTTTGATGGTGGTTGCACAGAACTACCCCCAGCAATGACTGCAAGGAAAGCACATGCTGATCCCACAGGGAGCCTGTCATTCTTGGTGCTCAACATGTGTAATAAATTATGGTCACAAGCTGCTGTGCATTCCACTCCAAATGCACACAAAATGTGCCAATCACCTCGTCTTTTCCAAAGACTAAATCATGTATGCAAGGCCAAAGCTGGAAGCTGGCAAGAACAGCCTTGTGTGCATGGGCAGAATGCTACCATGGCAAAAGCTCATACTCTCAAAAGCACATATTTTCCCATAAATGGCCAGTCACTAAGAACCAGTCACCATGAACCGATACAGGCATAGGGAGGAGCTCCAGTGTCCATTAATGATG
This sequence comes from Colius striatus, assembly GCF_028858725.1. Classification (NCBI taxonomy): domain Eukaryota; kingdom Metazoa; phylum Chordata; class Aves; order Coliiformes; family Coliidae; genus Colius; species Colius striatus. The sequence continues at coordinate 6,689,283 of NC_084771.1, read as the reverse complement.
AGGAGGGAGAAGCTCTGTATGAGGACTGCAGGATAAAATTGCAGGTGGCTTCAGAGCCACTCAGGGCTGGCAGAGTCCCTGGCCAGGCACAGTCAAGCAACTCCTTTCTAAACTATTTTAGAAAGTGCATAACTTTAATCACCTGTTTCAACTATTTTTCAAAAGCTCTGGCACAGAGGGAGTGTTGAAAAGGCTCTCTCAGCCTTCTAACATTCGACAGATTTTGTCTCAGTGACACTCATTTCAGTGCACTATTCTGGCAGATGTAAGGTAAGGTTGCACAACAACATCAACTGTCAGCCTAAGTTTATCTCTCTTGAGAGAGGTTGTTTTGTTTACCTACAGGTATTTTCAAGTTCAAGGAGAGTCAAAAGAAAGAAACCCAAACCCTTGGTGTGAAATCCTCCCCTCTGTAAAAATACCAAGGCTGTATAGTTTTCAACAGGCCTCCAGCAAGGAGAGATGAAAGGCAGTGCTCAAGACCAGGGCTGGAACACGACTCAAAGCAAGGCCACTAAACCTCTGGCTTAGATGCATTTTATAATACCCTGAGACTGGAAGAGGGTGGAACCTGAAGTCAAATTATTACCAGTGTTCGAAAATTCCCCCTGAGTGTGCTTTGGGACATCTGTTAGAGTTTTGTAATAGACCATAACAACACTTAGTCTCCTCCATCTTATGGGCCAAGTCACTGCTGCTTCAGGGTTTCTGTTGGGATGTTTTGCATGAAGAAGACTCAATGTCAGCTTCACAAAGCAGAATCCTCAGAAGACTTACTCCTTATTCAGGAATCAAAACAGGTCACAGGTCTCGCAGCATCTAGGGATTTCAGCTGAACTCAACAAGAAAAAATGTGTGAGAACAGAGGACTGGAGAGATGCTAATTTCAGTTGGGAATGAAGCCCTGACTCTTCAGCATTTATTCTACCTGAGATAAAACAGTCACAATGTAAACAGACATATTCCTGCCCTTTCAAACCAGCTTTATGTGACGTTATTTCCAAGCAGGCAATAATGAGAACAGGCATGGAGAAAGAGCCTTCTTTGTGCCATCACTATTAAAAATCTAAAGACCTGCTCTCTAGGTCTTTCCCTTTCTGGTCTCTTGCACATCTCTGTAAAAACATTTAGAAAATACAGCTGTTCTAATCTGGTGGCTTTCTTCTCAGAGTCTGTAGGACTCTAAGCACAACAGAGAAGAAAAGCAAAACCTAATTAATAGCATTACTTAAAATCATGGCCCAAATCTCAGGGAATTTGCTCATGTGATTAATGTTTCAATGAAACAGAGGAATGGGAAGCAAACGATCAATTATCCCACTGATTTCAGCGGGTGTGGATTTTTGCATGGGTATTTCCAGCTACTCTGACAGTTAAATGAAGGCTTAACCACACTAGAACTGGCTGGTCTCATGTGCGTGGAAATGTAAAAGATAAGATTCCAAAAGCAATAATGTCTTGGCCAAATGGCACAAGTGAGATGTTTTCTGATACTGTCTGCTTGATTAACAGTGTGGCAAGACACACTGCCTGTTTAGATTACAAATAGGAGCATAACTCCAAGTTAGAGGTGGTTTTAAGAGGTCTTTATATTGTCTGATTGTGTTCACGCTAAGAAGAGCTACAGGTGGGGTACCTATGGGAGAACATTATCTATGTTGTAAATACATTTTTCTGCTGGCCCAGCAGCAAAGCTATGTGATACTCCACTCTAATGAATGCCAGTCAAGCAGTGAAGGAACTTGCTGCTAGTTGGGAAAAAGAAATCTTTCACAAAAACATTTCAGTCTGTGCTTCTGTGATGCCAGTCATGAGAGGTAAGCCTCATCAGGCTGGGGATAAGAAAGGTCAATGACTGGAAGCTGCATGGGAAATGCACACCTGAAGTGGTGCTTAAGAAGACTATGACAAGAAAGGCTGATAAAAATACAACTTGTTGCCTTGAGATAGGAAAGAAAAAGGAATATCTGACATTTGGAAACATACTCCTTTTAGTTGTCTTCATGCTCTTCATGCCAAGTCATTGTACAGACGTCCTTAATGCTATTTTCAGCCCAGAATGAAGCTACAGCAGAAAAAGAAACCAGGAAAACAGAATGCCAGGAAGCTGTACTAAAGGAAACACAGTGTAAATCAGGGAGAGGGGTACACAATGCCTGTAGGAGGTATTCTTGCTATAAGAGGGGGCCAGCTCAAACTTTGGCTTGAGAACAAGATCCAGCCTGGGCAACCACGTTAAATGACACAATGTAGAGAGGACATGATGAGGTAGTCTTCACACATTAAAGATTATTATCAACATTCATAGGAGAGGAACACAGACTGGTAGAGATCTGATCCGTGCCCCAGCTAACCCAATTTCCTGCCCAGTATGTGATTTAATGTGTGGGGGGCAGGAGGAACTTCCCTGGGTTTCAGCTCAGTGACAGTGTAGTGCTTGATATGGAAAGTTTTATCCTCACACTTGTTCAGCAAACATACAATTCAGACCACTGAATGTTGGTTCACTGCAAATGTAGGCAGCGATGTCAGCAGCTCAGCAAACTGGGAGTCATGTGCAGTCTGTAGCACTGTGCGACAGAAAGCAAACCCAGGAGCACAGTGAACTTATTTGTTGATCATATGTGTTGGCAGATCCCTTCAAACAGTTTCTCTGCACTATCAAATAACAGCTCCAAAAAAATTAAACACAAATATTCCTGTTTATTGAGAAATTTACTTCTGTTGAGCACTTGCCTGTCTCTGAGACAGAGACCTCATCACTGCTGCTCATGCAAGAGCGTCAAGGAGATTTGACAGAGGCAGAACAAAGTTTTCAGCCATGTCCCATAAACAAGGAAAGCATTCCAAGCCCTTCTCAGCCTGCACAGGAGGATGAGGACTGGACTGCACTATGTTTTGAAACCATAACCAGCAAAGGAAAGAACTGCATTGGAGCAGAATCCCTTGGCTGATTCTTTATTTTCTAATGCAGATGGGGCCAGAGGTGTGGAATTGGGTGCATCTGAGATGCCCTCCCACATGATAATGTGTAGTTTGCATCTCTCCAAAGCACAATGATTTGGAACAAACATTGTTGAGGAATTTATCTTGAATGACCTTCTGGAAATGAATTCCCAGTTGTTGGGGTTTTGCTTTTTAGGATGTATAGGGGCGTTTTTTGTTTTTTAAGGGCTCTTTAAAAGCTTTCCCTAAGGGCTACAAGGTGGAACAAGCTGGGTTTGATCTGCTTGCAAATGGGCTTCCCTGATGGAAAAGGCTGTTTTAGTGGAGCACTGATATTCAGTGTCGCTTTGAAAGACATCAGGGTCCTAAACAACACTGATACTGTCAGATTTCCAAGACAGAATTCCTCCCTATTCTATCCAGGCTTGCAGCCAATTTGACTGGCTTGGAGCACTTGTATCTTTAAAAAAAAGTAAAATAAATGTTTTAAAAGCCTGATGTGAGTTCACATTTCAAAAAGGGAAAAAACCCCAGTGCTGTGGAGTGGTTCAGAAAGACAGGCAGAAGATGGAGCGGAGCAACAAAGTCACAAGCAAAGACAACCAGAGCATTACTAAACCTCTTTTCTCTTTCACTAATACTCCATTTAAGACCCTGTGTTTCTTTGCCATCACCTCTGCAGTGTTGTAAACACAGTACACAAGTTTTCTTCACCAGTTGGGTGACTGCCACAGCAGATTATTTGTGGTCCTGTGAAATGTGCTGCAATCATGAGTTTTGTCAATATAGGGAGAGGAATGTACCTTGCCAGTGCATGCTTTTGTTGCTTTCCATAGAAATTTTTGTCCAGCAATCATGGTAGAATTATGGAATTAGTGTCTAGAATTTCCACCTGGCCAGGAACCCAAGGGCACTGCATAGCAGCAGCACCTGGTTAATCTGGCAGCAGTGGCTCTGGCAGTATTTCTTTTTGCTTCTGTAAGCAATTAGGACTCCCAGCACAGAGACAAGCCTCTCCTGGACACATCATTGTCACAGATCCTTAGTCTTCCAACCCAGACAACAAACATCAGATGCCCTCCTTGAAAGCAGGCTCACCCCATTCACCAAGGCCTCCAGTATCTGACCAGATCCCAAATAACTGACCTGGCCTGTACTGACAGGCTCTCAAAATCAAAATGTTTCAGCTGAGAAGCTGAGCTGAGCTGTGTTGGCAGCAAACCTGTCCATGCCACAGCTTTCCTGCATGGCTTTTGCCACAGCGTCATCAGATTTGCCACGACAGCTTTCCCCCAAATGTAAACTGCTCAGCTCTTTCCACTGGGTAAAACAAAATAATAGTCCAATTGGGAAATTTGTCAGTATTTTTGGGGTATTTTTATTGCAATAGATTGTAGCCAGAATCTGAGCAGGTTGTGGTCTCTACCCCACACAGCTGCAGTCTAGCTGGGGAAAAGATGCAGCGACAAAGCGAAAGTTTGAAATGAAGGAGAAATCTGGAAGGAGAGGGTAGGATCAGGAAAAGATCACAACATGTAGACCAAAGGTTGCAGTTTGATGGTTCCAAAGACTCAGATGTGTAGCACTCAGCTCCCAAAGGAGCAGATGGACTGCTAAATTGGACAAGATTCTGGGGGACTCTCTATGGAAACGAATGTAAGGAATGACGTAGATTGGCACTGGCAAAGGGGGACGCTGATTTTGGAAGCTTTTGGGAAGACAGGGCGTGCACACACACCTTGCTGAGGCTGGATGTGTGGCTGAGGAAGGAAGCAGGATGGCCACTGTGTGTGGTACCTTCTCAGGTTATTTTTGTGCCCTCTGACTCAGCTGCCGACTGTCAGCGGGCGGCTTGTGCTCCTTGTCCCCGGGAAGAGCCGCTTTCCGTGTCTTGTGGTCCTCGCCGCGCTCTGAGCCTCCCGTGTGCAGCTGCTCCCCGCCTGAGTTTCCCCTCCGCCTGCCCACGCGGGGTGTCCCCGGGTGAGTTTCCCCTCCGCCTGCCCACGCGGGCTGACCCGGGCGCTGGGTGTTTCCCCTCCGCCTGCCCACGCGGGCTGTCCCGGGCGCCGCTCGCTGCCGGCCGCGCCGCTCATGCCTCTGCCGCACCGCGGGCAGCTCCGTCCGCGTGGGGGCGCCGCGGCCCGGCTCCGCGCACAGCCAATGGGCGGCGGGTTGGCGCGGGCGGCTCCGTGCCGCTGTCAGCGCCCCGCCCGGCCGGGCCGGGACGGGATGGGACGGGTCGGGCCCCCTCGGCCCCGCGCGCGCCGCGGCCACTCGCCGCCGGGAGCAGCAGCCGCAGCCCCGGCCCCGGCCCCGGCCCCGGCCCCAGCCGCCATGAGCTGCGCCGCGCCGTGTCCGCGGGCATGACAGCGCGGCCGCCGCCCGAGCTGCGCCACGGACTCCGCCAAGGGCCAGGCAAGTGTCGTGCCGGCGCCGCTGCCCTTCCAGGGTCTACGCGCAGGGCAGCGGGTGCGCGGAGGGCAGCGGGTGTACGCCAGGCAGGGGATGTCTGGAGGGCAGGAGGTGTCTCTTCGTAGCCTCCCGCACACGCCCTGGGAGGCGGCTGTTGCCGGGGCTGTTGCCGGGGCTGTTGCCGGGGCTGCTGCCGGGGCTGTTGCCGGTGCCGCGCGGCTGCTGCCGGGGCTGTTGCCGGTGCCGCGCGGCTGCTGCCGGGGCTGTTGCCGGTGCCGCGCGGCTGCTGCCGGTGCCGCGGAGCTCAGGGGAGCCGGGTCGGGAGGCGCTGGAGCAGCGCTGCGGAGGAGGTGCCGCTGGCCCGGGAGGAGACGGAGGTGTCCGGTTCCCTCAGCCCGGCTGCAAAAGCGGAGGGAAGCTGTCGAGTTCGTGGTACATGTGTGGACTTGGGGGCTCGTTTGGCTTCGGGCTGAATCAGAAAGAAAACGATCTGAGAGTCTCTGCAGCGCGGGATTCCGAAAGCTCCTTTGCTCGAGGTGTATCCACAGTGTCGCTTTTCCCGGGGGTGGCCTTGCCGCGGCGCTTGTGCATCCCAGCGCTGCTCCGGGAGACCCGGCAAGTGCATGTTTCTTTGCCCTCGTGTCAGGCCACGGTGACGGGCACAGCGGCCCCTCTGTGACTGACTCAGATTTCGGATTTTAGATTCGACAGGAGAAACCACAGTCTCCTCTGGAGCCAGTGAAGCCTGTGGCACTCGCCCCAGCAAAGCAGGGAGCGTGCTGTGGGGAAGAGATGCTCAGTCTATCCTGAAGGATGGCTGCCCTTGGTGATTTTTCGAATGCAACAGAACAAACAATAGAATATCGTATTAGAGTGGGGTTAGCCTAAAATCGTGGAAAATTAGAAGGAAAACTGTAAACATTGCTCACAATGCCAGTTTGAAATTCTTAGTCAAATCATCCAAAACAAACAGTAGTTGAGTGGAACTATTTTCTTTGCAGGGAGTTTCCACTGGAATAAATAGCAAGTTCTGTTAGAGAAAAAAAAAAGTCAAAAAAAAAAATCTGCAGCTAGTTGTAATGCTCCCAGTGCTTGCCAGGGGCTGGAAGGTGCCCACAGACAGAGAGATCCTGATGACCCAGAGTGATGTTTTCTTGCAGCTTTTGCTACCAGTTCTTTAGTGGTGCTTGCAGCTTTTACCTCTGGAGCCTACCTAAGTCAGAAGTGTCTGGTTTATTCTTTATTTTCACATCTGTTACATTTAGATTATTCCTTAACATTGTTTTTCCTAACCAAACCTCTGTCTGCTGGTGTGACTTAGACAAAGCATTGCTGTGACATGCCAGCTCTACACTACCTGCTGGGATGGAAAATAAGGGCCTTTAACAGTATATTCATTGCCTCAGCATCACAGGTGGTTGCTAGCTTGCACAGTAGGGCCGTGGACACCTGCTTCTGCAGGAGTGTGGAGCTCCTGCGTGGATTGCAATTCCTGGGATGCACAGGGCACCACTGGGCACCGTCCATCAGCCTTCCCAGTGATTTCTTACAGGACCTGGTTGTCAGTTTGTCCAGCTTGGCTTTAAGCTGATTAAGCCATTGATGGGATACATATAAATGGCAATGTTCCTAGTCGTGGGACAGCTGCCCAGAAACTTGCTGAGACCTGTCACAGCTCATGCACAGCCACAGGGAAGTTCTTGGGTGCATTTTCTGGGCTCCTGGCCTGGTGTTCTCCAAGGCATGCCTAAAGAGAAGTAAAGAATTTAGTTTGTGAGCCAGAGAGAAAGTGGTCAGGAGGCCATTTGATACGCACAGACCTTTGGAACCTTTCCCCCAGGGTTTGCAAATGTACAGTTTTCTCAAAGACCTGACTGCCTGTACAGGCAGTTAGCTTGATCAAGAAGCCTATTTAATTAACGCCCTCTAGTGATGTTTTCAAAATTAACATAGATTCCTTTCAAGAGGAAAAGAAATTTTAAAGTTTATTGATTTAAAAAGAGAAACATTTTCTGCTGCAGGGAATCCCTGTGAGATGCAACTCCTCGCATGGGAGGGTGCGGAACCTGGCTTTGCATAGGTGTCTCTAGCCATGGAGGCATCGTAATAGTCTCTGCCTCCCCTGCAGACTTTCAGTGGTGCTCAGTGCAGGTCTGTCCATCAACAGCAATGGGCACTGTTCCTTTCTCTTGAGTTGTTTTTAAGTGCTGCTGCCCTTGAGGTTTTGGCTGAACCGACATGCAGATCAGTTAATGTGGCTCTGGTCTAGGTGAGCTTGGCATTCACGGAAGGGACCATTTCTGTTTCTTGGTGCTTTGTTCATTATATTTCAGCTAGACTGGCCTCAGAAATAGGAAGTGTGTGGGCTTGTCTTTGCAGAGGCACTTCTATAGGGGCCAGAACTGTAACCAGGAGATATGACTTGAGCATCTGACTGATTTTACCTCACAGGTATGAGAGATGTTGAGGAATGTACTATTGATATGGGTTCTCTTAATTAGTCTGAAGATGTAGCAGATGTTTGTTCTCTATGACTAGCGAGGAGGGATCTCAAATCCTTGCCTGTCTGTAGTATAGAAGGTTCTGATTTGTGATTCTGATGCAGAGGATCTTCTTGTAGATCCTTTCCTAGTCCCTCATGAGCAGCATTACAGCAACACACCATACTCTGCCTTCCTGCCTACCACAGGTTCATCACCCCTGTGCTGTTTCACCTTCTGTCATGCCAACACCCTCACAAACACCCCTAGATTCCTGTATTTGTCATGTTCACCTTCACTCATGTATTACTCTTCTACCCTTGCCATCTGTGAGTAGCATCCCAGGAGATGCAAATACACGTGTCTCTGAAAACACCTGCAGCAGCATTCAGCCACTCAGTGTTCCTCACTGTCACTCACCCTGCTTGCAGCTGTGAACACTCACACCTGCATCAGTCTGCACCTCAAACACAGGCTCCCTGCAGCCTCCCAAGCAGCAGCAGCACGTTGCCTGTTTGGCAGCACTACTCTGGAGACAGCCCATATCCTCTGTCTGGAAGCTGACGTGCAGAGGTTGTCTAGAGGTACCACTAAAGTATGCTACATCTCTGATCTGCATGGATAGTTTGTCAGCAAGGACAAGAAATCTGCCTCACCAGGTCCCTACCGCTCCATGTGCTTGTGATCAGGGACTTGGAACCTCCTCAGGATATTATCTTTGACTTGTTTGTGAAAGTGTCATCAGTATGAGCACTTATGCCTAGTAGAGCGAATAGCAAGTCCGCTTAACAGCACTTTCTCTGTTTCAGTCAGAGGCTGAGGCCATCACTGCCGTTTTAAAAATAGCCCAACCAAACAAACCCAAAAACCAATACAACCCAATAGTGTTCATCTTCCACTTTGCATTTTCTCCCTAGGGGTCTTAGAGCTGTGGGAAGAAAGACTGGCACAGAGATAGGTACACGTGGGCACAGGAGATCAACCCCTCTTGTCTTCACAGTGCTACCCTCTTCATGTTCCACTGAGAGCAAATGGCAGGACAGATAAGGACATGAAAGTTTCCAAAACCTGGTGCACATAGTTAGGCCCCCTGAAAACAGGTAGGGTGGAGTCCAGCTTGTGGCATATGAGCGAGAAACCAAAGCAAAACAGGATGTTTTTGTGATTTAAAGCTTTATTTTCTTAATTCCTATTGAAAGGCTTGGTGTGGTTTGGTTTTGAAGTTGCCAGCCACGTTTATTGGGAATCTTGTCAGCCAAAGAGCTTTGTCCATGTGTGTATGTGCATACAGCTGTGTATGTGCATGTGTGCTTGCATAGGGAGAACAAATGACGAGGCTGCTATTTAGCCTCAGGACAATTCTCTACCTGAAAACTAAAAACTAGGTGATAGAAAGTATAAATTCCATCCATCAGTTTTGCCAGATAGTTTTTTTCCCTGTTCTGAACACCTCAAAATTGGAAAGATGCTTTCAAGTTGTGAAGTGTTTATCAAAGACCCACAGAAATGCTCATGACAGAAGATATTAGTCTACATGTATGTGTGCTAAACTCTTGAGGTGTTAGGGACAGAGTAGGAAGCCTTTGGGGCCATCTGTGCCCCATAATATGTCTTATATTTGGCCTAGTTTCAGCTGATATGATTTTCACCCTACTTGCTATAGAGGTTAAGGCAAAAGTAAAAGAGAAATACTGGGATAAATGAGGGTGGGGAATAATATATGAATCAGAGTAAATGTCTTTAAATAGAATGCTGCTCGGAGTTTTCCACTGCCTCCCCCTTCAGGCTGTACCAGAAATAGAGGCGTAGTGAGTAGCATCTCCAAAAGCCTCATGGCCACTTGCTGTTCCCACTGTGGGCGCAGTCTGGGGCTTCCCAGAGCTGTGACCTCTGTGTTGCAGTGCATCCTTTCTGCCCCTCTGCTCTGCAGAGCAAAGTCACCTCCTTGACCCTGGCCTGTGCCCTGTCATGGGATATGAAGAGTCCTTATGCTATCTAGCCTTTGCTTGAGTCACTGGAAATGCTGTACCCACTGCTGTAAGTCCTCTGCAGAGCACAGGCATTTTATCACTGACTTCAATGGAACAAGACATTTTTGCCTTGTTTCTTCTTGGCTCATCTCTGAGTTTCTGTAGAAGCTTGCAGCAGTTGCTCCTATGGAACAATTGTTACAGCCTTGTGTAAGCAACTTAACGTGAGTAGTTCAGTTCCACTGTTTATCTTTTTCCACTCTTGTGCCATCAAACAACTGGGACATATTCTTTAAGGCCACATGACTTTCAGTGGTTCACAGCAAGAGCTTTTTGCTTCAGAATGTGCATATTTGTTTGTTAGCCTCAGTTGGCCAGCTGTCCTCTGGCTTCCAGGTTATTTTGTCTCTGAGCTCTTCATCCTCCGTGATTAGCTTCTCTCCTTCCCGTTCATGGTCCCTGAAAGCTCTTAAGACTGCTTTTTCAGGTCCCTCCTTCACACCTTCTTTTTCACATGGGCTCAGCTGACATAGTACTGCTCCCACCAGCCTTTCCATTCTAGTTCTTTGCTCAGTGATGTCTCTCTCTGTCACTGTTCAGCCCTTAATGTCATCCTGCAACTCCAAAAACTGGCAAAAACCTGTCATTGTTTAAGCCAAAGTCTACTTTTATTTGCCCAGCTCATGTAACCTTAGACTGACAGCTCCACTGAAATCCATTATGTTTGAGTCCTTATTTGAGGCTGGGATGCCTATTTTTCATTTTCTTTAACTGCAAAATTCTGTGGGGTTAAATACTACAATTCAGCATAAACCTGTCATGAGTTTTGAGGAGGACTTAAACAGTGAACCTTACAGAAAAGTGTGTTACCTCTCCTGGTTCTGACAGGCAGATGAGCCAGCTACAGAAAGAGGAAAATGCCTTTCATGGTGTGTGTGTGCTAGCAGAGGTACTTGCTGTTGATGAACCCATTTTTCAGCCAGGCAGCTCTGAGAATGCCATTTAACAACCCCAAGTCTGTATAATGCTAACAGGATGCTTCTAAGGCATAAAGGGATTAATGTTCAGCTCTAATGAAGTCCAGATACATAGAGCTGACTCTTTTCAAAGTCTTTTCCATGGTCAAGCTGCAAATAAAGTGATTTAATCACTGTAAATAGATGAGAAACACCAGTCTTGCAGCATGTACTAGGTAGTTAAACTCACAGGCACCAAAGGCTGCCATCAGTTAGTTACCTGCTGGAGAGGATGGGGTCACCCTCTGGCCTGCAGTAACATCGTTCCTAAAGTGGGAACTTCCTTGGGGAGCACGATTCATACACACATTAGCATTAGGGCTGGAGGAAGCTGTCTTGCAAACAAGCGTGCTTCTGTCCCTAAGAGAAAGCCAAGGTGGGTGTAAAGGTGGTGAGGATCTGGTCAGTCTCTGTCAGAGGAACCAATAGCAATTTGGCAGCATACACTGGATCTGTGTCCAGGAAGAGGTGAAGATTCCTACCGTGGTGTTCAAGTGGAGAACACTGTCTGCTCAGGGGACTACCTCATAAACATTTTGCAGTTTACTCTTTCTCCTCCTTTTGCAGCTTTTATCTTCCCACATCACACATCGAGCATGGGTACTGTGCAGTTCATGCACTGGTAGTTCATGCACCAGCACACTCAAGCTCAGCAGCCCTGCTTTGGAAAGGCTGAAATAATTCTGTAGCTGGGCAGACCCAGGTATCTACGAGTTTCTAATTTTTAATATGAAGGAGTTTTGAACCAAGAGAGGAGAAAAGAAAGGGGTTATTTTAAAGACACGAAGGAATGTGGCACATTTTTCTGTTCCTCAGGTTTGGCTGCTCTGCAAGCTTTTTCACTTTGCCAAAGCTCAATTCAGTGAACTGTTTATTTGCCTTTTTAAAGAAAGGGCATGATTCTTAATTTACTTTGGCATCAGTGGTGAATTTTTTTACTGTGAATCCCAGCAAGTTCCCTTCCAATGTTATATATACATCCAACTGTACAACAGAAACTTCTACCCCAAAGTACCAATATGAATTAAGTGGCTCAAAGGACTTTATAAGAGTGAACCTCCAGTGATTTTCCATGAGTCTTACCAGTCAACACCCCATAATTGATGCTATGCTCATAATCAGACTATGCCAAAGCTTGATGCTAGAGATCATATATATATGTGTGTGTGTAGAGCTATGTAGAGGTTTTCTGTAGAGCTTTAGGGGCAAGAATTTCTCATGAGAAGTTCCTGGGGTAGCTTTCAGCATTGGTTCAGAGGAAGGAAAGGGATGAAGAAAGAGTCCCGCTGAATTGCAGCAAAGCTGTTGAGACCTCCAAGAAAAGGTGAAGAAGTTTTAGGATGCAAAGTTTTACTTTTCCTCAGCTTTTGGCCTTCAGTGCTAGCACCAGAAGGAGAAAGTGCTTCCTCTAGTACCTGTCAGCTTCTTGCCAAGCCAGAAGTGCAAAGTACAACATCAGTATTTATGGATCTCTTCAGTTTCCATCCGTTAGTAATTTAATGTGCTGTGCTGGCTACAGAGATTTGTATTTCTGTTACTCAAAGGTTTTCAAATTGACATAAGTGCAAAAAAGTTGCAAACTCTGATATTGATGCAGATTTTATCCAAGTGTACCCTTCAGATGTTCAGAGCCTGATTCTGTTTAAGGTGATGACTGATAATCACTCACTGCCAACATGCATTTTTTTCACAGTGCTTTTTTGTTGTGCTCCCAGAATATGGAGACACATCCCTTCCTCCTGAACCTTTAGATTTGCAGAGGCCATCCATGGATGTTTTCAGCAACAGTTGCCCATCATTTTCACAGCTTCTGTCCACCAACACTGTATCAGAGGGCTGAGGCTTGGAAATAGCAGGATTTTAAAAATTCTTGCATTCATCAGTGTTCAGCTCTCTGTCTATTACTGGATGCCACAGGGAAGAAGCACAGAGCTCCAGATGGGCACCCAAAGGTTTACAGAGGCTTACCTTTTGAATAAGAGCTATGGTCTTGTCATCCTGCTTAAAGCTTTTGGGCCCTTTTTTAGGTACTCATCCTGCTGTTTGAGTGATGGTTGAGTCACATTGTTTTAGGACCCTGGGCAGTGATGTATCATGAGACCAAACCCTTGTACTCATCCCCAGGCGTGGATGCTCCTGGCTGAGTGTGCCATGGCAGTGCCATGCAGGCAAGACTGTGTTCAGTTAGCCAGAAAGACAGACCCAAACGTATTCTAAGTATCCTTGTTTAGGGTGCATTCCAGTGTCATTTAAGAACATGGGCCACTGCATCAACTATTCAAAAAGACCCCTTTCAGTCAGGAAGACCTCTGGTGTTCTACCAGACAGCTGTCTCCTCTGTGCTTTGCTGGATATCCTCTCACATTACCATCTGCTGTAGTGTCATTCCAAACTCCAGAAGAAGGCAAGCCCTGCAGACACAAATAATCCATGGGACTGGGGGAAAAAAAGTGGCATGGAACAGTTTAGTGTGAGTCAAACTAATCCCCAGCCACCTCCGAGTGGAAAACCCACTCAGCCTTGGGCAGCTGAGGATTGTTTCTCACAGTGCTCCTTATATGGGACACTCTAAAATAAACCAGCAGGGCTCAATTTCTTGGAAGGAAAAGGAAATGTTTCAAAGTATGTCCTTGCAAACTGATTTACTGCCATCAGGCTCTGCACATGTTAAGAAATAGTTTGTTTGGAGCCACGTTTTAGCAGTGAGGGAGAGGGGAACAATTAGCAAAACAACATGTGAAGATGAAGTTGTGTATAACATCTCAGATAAATATTTACACCCATGTTTTTACCTCTGAGTTCACATTAAACTGTGCCCTGTCTCTCTGAAGGGACTTGTAGCCATAAATAAAATACTGGGCTGTGGCCATCCAGGGTTATTTTAAACTTTCTCATGCAATTAATTAGGCTAATTATGGACCTTAAGGAACCTCAAAGAGTTAAAGTGGTTGAAGAGTTAAAGATTCTCCATAGCACTTGCAAGAAAAAAGTTAATGCTTTGCCATATGCCTGTGGTGGAAGAAATGACCCCAAAGTGCTCGTAAAACAACTGCACTGTTTTTCCTCTCTTCTGGGCACTGAATTTTCACCCTATTCAGAGTGAGGTAGGAAGAACTGTTAAAATATAAATAGACAGTTGCACATGTCCTTACCTAACATGAAACAATATGGAAAAATGTGGCTGGATAGGTTTAAACAGGGTTGTGTTAGCCAGAAGACAGAATGGACTGCCATTTTCAGGGTGGCAGGAGGCACAGGGCAGTTAAAGCAGTGTTAATTGGGCTGTTTGGGCAGTTAATACTGCTCATTATTAGGTGGGATGAGTTATCTGTGTTGTGGAAAAGCATCTTGTAGTCTCAGTGGAGCAAAAGGACCAGTTTTGGACAGGTGAATGATGGCAAATGTTTAGGTATCGGGAATTCCTGCTAATATTCCAGGAGATTTGATCTGCTCTGATTCTGTCTGCTCACAGGTGATTTTGGTCTGTGCTTTTGAGTAAGCTCCCAGCAGAAGAACTATGTCATTTTCACAATGAACATAACACCATAATGACTCCTGGGAAATATATCTATTGAATTGAGGAGAAAGGACACCTCCCAGAAGGATGACCTAGCTTCCAAGCCTGGCTCTGCCACTGCTTTTCTGCATTGCAGTGTGCATGTTAAATCTGCATTCTGAGCCTCAATTTCTCTCTTTTTGAAGCAGTGACTTCAAAGCTGGAATAGAGATGTATAGGAAGGACATGGCTGAATAACAACTGTCGTGTGGTTTAGAGCCCATCAGCTGGAAAATGTCATGGTGAAGCACAATAGTTACGTAAAGGGAAAGGCAAAAAGTCACTTTGCTAAGGCCAGCATCACAGAAACAGGATAGCACTGGCAGCTAACTGTGGTCCTGACAGTTCCTCAGTTGCCCATCTGCTCATGGGAATGTACAGCAGTGGACATTCCTCTACACACATAGAGTTTACTTCTCTTCCTTTTGCCCTGAAGTGTCTCTAGAGCAGCTACAACCACCTTGTGTGCCACAGGGATGCTTGCGTGGCAGTGGTTTGGGAGCTGGGAACGGGGTTCTGTTGCAGCACAATACGTGGAGCTGCTCCTACAGCTGCCAAAAGCATTGCTGTCCCTGGAATGAGAAAGCTGTGGGCAGAGCTGGTGGAGGAGCATGGTGAGCTGGATGCCATAGCCTGCCTCATCTTCTGGCTACTCTGTGCAGCAGAAAAAGTCCCATCTGGTGTCTGGGTAGAGTATGTGTGAAGTTTGCATGAAGAGCCTGACTCTGCTTAGATACAAAAAGCATGGAGCAGCTGTGGGTAACAGTCCTAGAGGTGCAGGCCAGGCACAAAAACAGGCAAAGCACACTTTTTGGTCTGTCTTCCTCTCAAAATGAGGCACTTGCTGTCACTGTAAGAAATCTGCAATGAATATTCACTCTCCAACCTTTGGAAAGCCTGCATGGGTTTACTGCAGTGCTGGGTTCATGGGGGATCTTTCTGCCTATGTTGTACACTGAGTTTTAAAATCTTCATGGATTTGTACAGTTGCAAGGTGCATGTTTGTACAATTTCCAAGAATTACCTGCCTTTTTCTAAGGAGCCTACTACATATGCAAGCTGCTTATGCAATACACATCAGACATGCTCAGTTAAATGAGGAGGGGTCTGTGGAGGTCTCTGGTGGTCATTTGGGAGAAGATGCCCTCTTTTTATCCTTATGTGGTTATGAGTCACCTCAGGACACAACTTGTGTCTTGTCAACTTCTGGTTTTGTCACTCTTCCCACAAGACCCAAATGTATATCTCAGATAGTGTGTACATCTGGTCATTGTGACTTGGGATACTGTTTTACTTGAGGTCTCCATTGTACTGAGGTAGTTACATTCCTGATTCACTCTGCTGAGGCAGCTACTTCCCTGGTACACTTTGTTGGTATCATTCCCACCTGCCCTCCATGCATGCCCCTGGACCCTTCTTCTCTGCAAGAGTCAGAATGGGGGGTTTGCAGCCCATCACTCAAGGACAGGTTCCCCGGGACTGTTGGTGGGATTATCTTGGTGCTGTGTGCCTGGGACAGAGGGAGGCAGGGTGATGGGGATGAGGGTCCTGCAGGAATCACCTGTTCCTCTCGGAAGCTGTTTCATACACAGCACATGTTTTGGAGGTCCACTCCATTTTGGAACCTTCTCCCTGTCAGGTCATGCTGGAAGGAAGGAAGGTTAACAGTGCTTAATCGTGATCAGTGTCATGACAACAGATCTCTGCTGTATAGAACATCTTCCCCTGTCTAGGAACTGGGCAAAGATACGGAAACCAATGTGGGAACCAAGTCATAGCTCAGGTTTTACTCTTGGTCCTGAAATTCCAAACACCTTTTAAGGGTCACTTGGAGAAGAACTGAAGGGTTTTTGTCTTGTTCTGGGTGGCAAGCTGGGCAGGCAATCAAGTCGGAAGAAAACAAGTTATCTTCCAAGGAGTTGATGGCATGATATAGGAAGGAGTGTAGCTTTTCAAACCAGTATCACCCAAGATGAGGCTGGCAGAGTGGCACAGCACATCTGGATGAGATGCAGGGCAGGTAGGCGTGGCTGAGGCTGCCTCTCAGTGAGATGACACTGAGTGGCCTGCAGTGAATTTCGCCATTCAGGAGCAAGGGGGAATGACTGGGCAAGACAATAGCTTTGGGAGCTCCTGCTAAAACTGCTCCTGGTTGTGGGGTCAGATTGAAGTTTGTACAGTTTCTTGAGTGGCAGACGAAGTCTGGGAACAAGGAAAGAAGGAGACAGCAGCCATGCAAGCGTACTTTTTCCTAAACTCATTTAAAGCACAAATCAGCATAAAATGACAAGCCCAGTTGTTTCCAGTTTATGTAACCTAATGCAAGATTTACTGCAGTGAACAATTTCACCTTTTCTTTGTCTCTAGTTGAGTTTTCTAGCTAGAATGCAACTGCAGTTGTATACAGGCACTTTTTAAGAGCATCCTGTGGTCACATAAACAAGAGACTTAACAGAGCAGGAGGCAGAAGCATCTCACATTATCTCATTAAGATACTTGTGCAGGAATGTCACTGCTAACATAAACTCATTATTGGATGGAAGAGCAGCAACAGTTGTTTTCACAGGGATGGATCCCAGCCCAAGCAATTGGCTAATTGTTTCTGTACTCATAACTGGATTCTTCAGTCTTTGTTTGAATGTTGCTCCAGAGCTAAATAACTGTGCTCCATTTATACTGTAACTTCTGCTCGGTTCCAGCAGGCCACTGAAAAATGTGCCTTTACTAGGTTCAGTTAATTAATAGCAGTGATCAGTTTTCTGCTCTGACACATTTACCTCCCACATTTTGCCTGAAAGTGTCAGAGTCTCTGGTCTGTGGCCTCATAACCTACAATTTCTGTAGCAGCATCAGCTGATGAGTAACAGAGACACGTTTCCCTGCTCCTTTGTCCTGAGTGATGGAGATGAGTCTGACCAGGCAGCTTTCTGCTGCTGCTAGCAGAGGGCACAAGTGTCATCAACTTGCAGCAGATGCTGGGGGAGGTCAAAGAAAGCAGGTGGACTTTCTGAAGCAAATATTTCAGTTTATGCTTTGCAGAAAAATTGCACTATTAAAAAGATTTTGTTTTCATTTCTGAACATGAACAAAATACAAACATTCCAGTGCCACAGACATTTGCAAGCTTTGACCAGCTATTGTCAGAAGGAAAGTTCACCCTGTTCTAAGCAGGTGTCATTATTTGTCAGCCCCATCCTACCTTAACTATTTGAGGGATAACATTCAAGTGCAGAGGTCAGCAGAGGGAAAAAAAATCCTCTCTTACTGTCCAGCTGAGCTGATAGTGTAGGCCATACATGGGTTTGGAATGAGGTGCATTAGACTCACAGCCTCCCCATTGCCAAGAAATGCGCAGCTAAAATCGTCGACTCGGAGATGAGTAATGCACAAACGCGGCCCAGAGTGTTGCAAGCACTCGAGCACTTTCAGAGTATGTTGGGTAAATGAGGATCTGTTTCCATAGCATCAAAACAGCATAGAGACTCTCTGGGCCCAGTGCCCGGGTGATGTGAGCAGGCCTGGACCCCAGCTCCGTGGAGTCCCCTCTCACCCCAAGTGATGCTGTGGGGAAAGGCTGTGTCATGCTGCTGGCACCCAGGCAAGCCCCAGGCTGTGGACCACCCACTGCCCCCTCCAAGCACTGCCAGCTCTGCTCAAGTGCAGCCCCAGGGCTGGAGGCTGAGAGGAATGTGGCCACTCCAGAGAGCTCCTGTGTGAGACAGAGGCCTCCTGGTGCTGCTTCTGTATAGTGAGAGGTGAGGGGTTTTTTTTGTAAGAAAACCATAAAACCGTAAGCCTTAGAAACGTGCAGATTTTAGAGCATATTTACTGTGGCACTGGAAGAATGCTCAAGGTGTTAGGAGACTGACTAATGCCAATTAGTTGTGTCCTGTTCCCCGTTAAGATGCCACTTGTGTGATCTTGTGGCCATCATCTCAGTGATGTCCTGTCAAGGACTGGATAGGGTCAAAGAGACTTTGGCTGAGGGCTTGGATGTCAGTTTTCTGGTTTGCCTAGAATTTGTTTTGCATCAGGCAGCTGGACCTCTGGGCAAATGATGATCTCAGCATTTTACTTGGAGATAGCAAGTATGGGGAATCCCTTGTGTCTCACAGTCACAGCATTTCACTGGAAACCCACGGTTCTGGTTTTGTGAGCCTTCTGTGGGTAGTGTGGTGCGTGCTGGAAGAGGTACTGGTGAGCAGGTCCTCAGGCTCCTCTGGAGAAGTGCACTGTGTGGCAAAGACAAGACTTCTTGGAAGGCATCACTGCCACCGTTCAGATATGATCAGAAACCATTCCTCATGGTCAGGAGAAGAAATCCAGCAGTACTGGACTCTCTGATATCTCCCCCTGGAATTTATTCTGAGTAAAGTGTCCTCCTTTCTCTGCTTGATTGCATGCCATTACTTTGAATCTTGGCTGTGAAAACTGGAAGCATTTCAAGTTAGGAAAGTTTTAAGCATCCCACATACATGTGAGAGTTGACAAGTGTTTTAGTAATAAGGAAAGGGGGAGGAAGGTGTCTGAAAGCACAGGTCAGGGCTCTCAGTGCTGACATTCAATAGACAGTGAGAGTTGCCTAGTTTGAGAGAGAATGTGTAGCATGCGATGAGCAGATCTACTTCCAGGTTTGCCAGGCTAACCGGAATGACTTTTTGTGTTGCAGAAGATGAAGCCCATAGTCCAAAGAAGAAGATCTACCCCTTCTGTCATTACTAAAGCTCTTGGCAAGTCAAAGTACCATTCCAGGTAGAGGAAATAACTCTCTGACTCCTTTTTCAACCTTTATGTCTATACAAACTGAAATAAAATTGGTTTTCAAATTCATTTAACTGTGTCAAGGGCAATTTGTTTGTACACAGGTATGAAAGAGTTTCTGTTTTTACTGGAATGGCATTGTGGTCAGCAATAAAAGCAGAGGGAAAGGAGGAGGGTGGGAGGACAATAACAATGGGAGGGGGCAGTGAGTCCCAGCTCGTGGACACAAAGTTGGGCCCTTGCATTGATCAGCAGTTCAGTATGGATGGAAAACATGGGCAGAAATGGCAATCTCTCCCCATGCCAGGCTGAGCAGTGCCATGACTTAGGGCAATTTTCCATCTGTCTGAGGCTGGTATAATTAACTGGACAGAGATAAGCAAATGCAGGTCATGATTGAGAGCAATTATTAGCAGTGCTGGGAGAAGCATAAGGTTATTGGGCTGTTCCAAAGCGATTGCCTGTGTCCAATCGTGACCCCTTGTGAGAAAAGCTTCTGACAAAATGTTGTGGTTTTTCTTGCTCCTCCAGGGAAACCACCCTTTCCTCTTCCCATTCGGACAATGGGTTGCCAAGTGGGGTGTTCAGCAGCCCAGGCTCCACTTTCATCTTAGACGAGCGAGTACAACTAACTGTGGGCCTGCAGACCCAGGAAAGACATTTGATCTTGTTCAGTGATGTGCTGGTCATCGCCAAGTCCAAGTAAGAGGAATTCACGCTCACTCCTCCCCACTGTCTGCTGTTGAAGCTAGACTCTGAGCTATTTGTGGAGCAGGCATCAAAATAACTCTTCTTTACAAATGTGGATCTAGAATGTGGCATCTCCTGCTTCTGGGTATTGATGTTTCACTCTGTTTTCCTGAAGGAAAACGTTTGGTTTTGCCCTTTCCCTTACATGGCTTCTTGAATAAATAGCATGAGGGAAAGAGGCAGTAAGGACAGAAAACTCATTTCTGTTCCAGCTACTTCTTCCACACATAAGGTAAGAGCTTGGTTATTAGCATAGACAGTAATTAGCCTAAATGACCATCTACCTGCATGTGGCTCTAATGAATCACATTGCCCTATGCCACAGCTGTACCACAGTAGCCACCTGCCCAGACGTTCAGTTCTGAGAGTGGTTGCAGTTACTGCATCTGTGTGACTGGAAGGTGGCACAACCAGACTCTGGAGGTCAAGAAGCTAGGATCTGGACTAAGAAATCCATAATTTGAATTGCAGATCCTCCTCCAGCCTGAAGCTGAAGAAGCGGGTGCACCTGAGTGAAGTGTGGACTGGCACCTGTCTCAGCGAAGTGACAGAGAAAAAGATGGATCCTGAGAACTCGTTTGTTATCGGCTGGCCTACCACCAACTATGCTGTCACCTTCAGGTATCAGACACCAGACCTCTGCAGCCTGCCAGCTGCTCAAGGTTCCCACGTGTCAAGCAAAAGAATAACTGAGGCTGTAGGATGCTGAACTCTACTACAGCCCTTCTCCCCACTGAGTAGAGGATTTACGCTTAAATTAAGTGTTCTTCAAGATGGATCTGCTACACAATCTAGAGCTTGCTTAGCCCTTGCTAACCCCCAAAACAGAAATGCAGAGCAGCATGGTGCAGGCTAGAGAGTGGCAGATTCACATCCGTGTGCCATCTCAAAGGCTGTCTCAGTGTTGTGCCTGAGCTAATAAGACTTACCAAAAAGCAGCTCAGCTTTTTATTACCCAAAGCTCAGTCCAGCCCTGCAAAATTAGATGCAGAGCTGGTATATGTGCACAGGGAGCTCAGGTCACTGCAGGCTCAGGAATCTCTGCTTCATGGTGTCTTTTGCAAAGCAGAGAGGTCAGCAGCCTTCAAGGGTCACTCTGTCCTCAGGGGTTCTGCTGGCACAACTAGGAAGGGCTGAGCTGGCCTGATGCTTTTCTTTCTGTGGGGCAGCTGCCGAGGTGGAAAGAGAAATGGGAACCATACCATGGTTTCATACGTGCTGTCTTGTCATTTCCAAGGGTCAGGATGCTCTCTCCTGGGCAATGCATTCCTGGTTAGGACTCATGCCCTGACATGCAAGCTGTCATTTGTGTCTTAGTCCAAATCCAACAGCAGTTCCATTTCCTTCATATCACTGAACATCACCAACAACCCATGTTGGCATCAGGAGCTTCTAGGAATGGCAGAATAGTCGGGGAAAGAAAATAGCCATTAAAGGTCACTGCAAAAATAATAAGGGCCAACAAGACAAGTTAACTCCAACATTACAGAAAGATATTTGTCCCTTTTCTGAACACTCTCCAGCCTGGGCAGGAAATCTAGTCCATTTTTTTCTGGCATTTTTTTGTTATTACTACTTTTGTTATTTGTTAAAATAGGACAGAAGCAGGAAAGGACTGTGCTTTTGTTCCAGGGCTTTGCAGGAAGGAACTTTGACTTACAGCTATATATAAATGAAACTGGGTAGAGTTTCCAAAGGCGGTTACCACTCAGCAGTTGTTTGATCATCTGCCTCCCTTTTTATCTTCAGCTCAGCTGACGTGAAGGAACGATGGCTGTCGGCATTACTGTGGTAAGTTACCCCCTTTTCATCCTCCTCCTGGCTGGTTCCTCTGTGGTCCTCAGAGAAATTTGTCATGCTAGGTGTCAATATGCTCTGATTGTCAGCACATTGTCTAGCTGCTCTTTGAAATATCCAGCTTTGAAACCTGAATATTGAAGCCTCTGGGTGAAAGCAAAACTGGTGTTAACAGTCCAGAAAAGATGAAATCCACTAGAAGACAGCAAAATCTTAAGGTGCTTCTCAAGTTTGGTTGGGAAATAATATTCCCTCCCTTTTGCTTTGACTTTCAGGCATATCAACGAGGTAAACCAGAATGAATATCTCAAGAATCTAACCCTTCAGATCTTTGTGCTGGGTGCTGACAACTGTTCTTCTGTAAGTAAAACTAAGACCTGCTCATTATAACACCACCACATAGAGGTGTGTGGGACAGGGGTGTCACACCTGAAAAGGTTTTAGAGAGTGTGCATCTGGGCTTCTGCATCCTCACGCACTGGGAACCCACACAGTTTTGGTTTGGGAAATCAGGAGGTAGCCAGGCCCTTACCAAGGCACAGTTAACTCTTAAGATTATTCTTGAACTCTGACTTCTTTTCTCTTTTCCTTCTGCTTCACTTTATAACTGGTCATGGATTATGGTTGATCATGCAGTCATTCCTATTTTCAGTGCAGTAAGTAGAGGATATTGATTGTGAAAGAGTCATTGGTGTGTTCTCCTGAATTAATTTACTGGAACATGTTCCAGTCTCTTTATATTAACAGCATACATTTCTAGGCTTCATGACAAGCTTGGTGGGCCCTGTTTACCTTCTGAGGACTCCTCCCTCAGAGAATGACCCCAGACACTCCTGGTTATTAGCCTTTTAGGGTGTTCATTCCTTGGAGTGACAGTTGCATTACCATCAGTCAGATGCTGATGTGACCACGTACAGCATCTGAACAGCACTCACTTCCTGTGGTTTCTGCTGAGTGACATCTTTGGATGGTATAATAAACCCATGATAGAAGAAGTAGTGGAGAACAGTTCTCAGTGTATATCCACCACCCATAACAATTATTCCAGTGTAGTTCAAATTAGTATAACTCTTGTAAACAAGAACATTGGTAAAGACAGTCAATGGACTAGTGACATTTTCCCCAGATTTTCAAGCTACAAGAAACTGCAACCAAACTTTATCCATTCTCATCAGCTTCCTCTGTTCTCTCTGTTTGCCTTTTTAGACCACCACCATCAATGTGTCCAATGTGGAAACCGCAGAGAGTGTGATGAAGAAGACCCTCCTGCAGCTTGGACTTCCTGTAAGTGGCAGTTGCAGACTCTGCCAGACCTTAGCTAAAGAAGCTGGCAATGTCTGCTTCGTAAGGACAATGCTGATGTGGAGAAGGCTAGATTTGCTGCAGCTAACCAGTAAGGCATTAATACTCTCTGGACTACAAGGTGAAGCCATCTATTTGTGTGAGTGCCAAGAACTGGAAACACAGACATACTTACCTGCCCACATTAAATTCAAACCTTGTATAACAAAGTCGTTTGGATTTCAGGGGACTTCAGTGCTTGCAATCCTGCATCAGGATTGAGCCAAGTTTGTCAAAGGATTATTAACATAGCCCTGAAATACTGAACAAATCAGTGATGTTATCAGATGAGCCTTGCCTGTTACAGTGGTGCAGCCTTTCCCATCACAGTGTTTAACAGGTAACTTTGACAGTGTTCCAGTAGTTTAATTGCAAGGAAGACTGTGGGAGTCATTGCTAAATCAGGCTGGGATATCATCATGTGGGGTTACATCCTGCTGACTCTCAGTTTTTTCTTCTCCTCACCCTTTCCCCTTCCAGTCCATATCAGAGAGACCAACTCAGAGCACTGTTCTTCCCAGCCATGCAGCTGTGCTAGAGGTAGCATTGCATGTCTGGCTCCTTGAGTTATTGCCGCCTGTTGCTTTCTGAGTGGAGTGCAACCTCATGGACCCTCACCCTGGTTCCCTTCACCTAATATTTTCTCTTCTCCATTCCTCAACTGCCAGGTCAAGACAAATGAACACCACCTCTGGGTGATCTCTGGAAAAGATGACCCTCCTTACCCTCTCATTGGTAAGAGCACTCCCATTTTCATAGACTCATAGAATGGTAGGGTGGGAAGGGACCTTTCTCTCAGTTCTGGCACCACAGAACAAGTGATAAATGGTACTGGTGTGTCTGGCAAAGAAACATCTCAAACATTGCACTCTTCCCCCCAAAAAGCAATAGTGGGGGGACTGTTGCTGATGTGAGATGTGGCATCAAGCTGATGTGAAATGTTGCTTGGCTTTTGTGGCCTCAGGATCCATCCTTAATGAATGTAGGTGACATCTTTGAAGATCTTTACACTTATCTCCCTTTTCCAAGCAAACCTGTGTGTTTGTGGGTGGGAGCCCACCACACTTCCCAGCAAGTGTTCCAAATAATCAGGAGATTTTTGGGCTGGCCTAAGAAGTTCTTTCTATGAAGCAGATGTGATGCAAGGGTAGGACATGCCTCAAAGCCCCGTCGCAGCTCTGTGACTGCTGGTGTGAGCTTGCAAGGCTACCTGCTTGGAGGCTGGTCATCTTCTCCTGTTCAGCTTTGCAGGCTTTTCCTCACAGGCAGTGCATGTGGTCTGGGACAGCCTCAGTGTACCTTCACTACCTGTGATAGAGGCATCCACTGGTGCCTCATCATCACACGGTGTGTCTCCTGACACCTCCCGAGCACTTTGCCTTCAGGCTCTGTCACAAGCAAAACAAGTCACAGCAGTTAGGTGATCATTCAGCAAACACACCAGACGTCCAGAGGAAGGCACCTTGGCAGCTGAAGGAAGCAGGATTTTTAGGTGGATCCATTGGAGACTTTTAAGCCTCTAGTTAGGAAGTTAATATGTTTACCTTACCTTTTGGGGGGTATTTATTTAGTTTTCATCGTGTTTCAGTTCACAAATAAGGAAACTGTTTTCCACACAAGATGTTGTGTCGTATTAAAAATCCAGTTTGTTGTATATGGCTCCTGGACATCGTTGTCCTCTGAATTGCCTCTTCAATCCAGATTTGGAGCTGTTTCACATGGCTCTGCATCTTTACTTGCACTTTACACAACTCTTTGCTCAACAGGTCATGAGCTTCCTTTCAGCATCGCATTGAGCTGTCTCCGGGACTCTGCTGAGCAGCAGCAAGGAACCAACAATAACACACTCCTGGCTGATGGGACAGAGGCTTCTTTCCTTGATCAGCTCCCAAAGGAGAAGCAGTGCC
This sequence comes from Colius striatus, assembly GCF_028858725.1. Lineage (NCBI taxonomy): Eukaryota > Metazoa > Chordata > Aves > Coliiformes > Coliidae > Colius > Colius striatus. Next base: position 6,664,347 of record NC_084771.1, on the reverse strand, counting down.
AGTTTGTCCTGAAACCAAGGCTCCAAGCTCCAGTGCAGCTGAGGAGAGGTAGGGGCTGCAGGAGCACATTACAGCCAGGCAGAGACTCTGCTGCTTTCGAAGGCAGTGCCAAACTCTTCCTGGTGTCTTACATGTATCCCAGAGTCACTCTCTACCTGAGCATATGCAAAGAGGAAGAGGTTGCAGCGGGGCTAAATTTGTGTGTGCAAATGTTCAGAATTAGCTTTCAGTCCTTGATTAGCTCTTAGTTGCAAGCCTTTCTTACATTGCAGAGACAGCAAGGTTCCCTGAACACCAGTGATTGAATGCGTTTTGCTGGTGGTTGAGAGGTGAGCAGTGGTTTGGCTGCTGTTTATTGTCTGACCGTCCCCATTAGGAGGGTGGTCATTAAACAGGTGATGGCAGAAAGTCCGTGCTTTGTTGGGAACTCTGCTGTAGGTCACTGACTGGCCAGTGGGAAGGGCAGACAGGGTTGTACTGAAGAGCTGTGTTTTCTTTCAGAGTCACTGCAGAAACACACCAAGAGGAAGAAGTCTCTGATCGACTGGGCGCTGCGCCGCAGCAGCAGCACTCCCATGGGCAGCCCTCCCTCCCAGTCACCCACCACCCCACGCAAGCTCTTTGGCCTGTCTTTGTCCTCTGTCTGTCCTGATGGGATTCTGCCCAAGCCAATCATGGTAAGGAGCAGTCTGAACTGTTCATCCTTACATAAACCTAGTGTTCATTTCGCTACAAGAGCCCACTGAGCTCACACTTGCCACAGGGTAAAAGTACCCCGATGAATGTTACCTTAGCTTAGCTGGCAGGCTCTTGTCCCTGGTTAAATCATGGTAAATCTCATGTCTGTCCTCTTCATGGTGTTGACTAAGTCTTATGCCAATTACATGATGTGAGGTATGATGTACACAAACAACAGGCTTTTAAATACAAGTGGGCTTTCTCTTAGGATATGCTGCTCCTGCTGTACCACGAAGGTCCCTCTACTAGGGGCATTTTCAGACGTTCTGCCAATGCCAAGACTTGCAAGGAGTTGAAGGAGAAGCTGAACTCTGGAGATGATGTTCAGGTGGATGGAGAGTCAGTCTTTGTGGCTGCAGCTGTCATCACGGTATGTTTGACCAAGTCACTCATGGCTGGGTGAATGGTACTTTCCTTCTTTAAGGAAGCAACATGAATCTTTATGAGTAGGGAAGATTTTGTGAGAACAGAAAGCACTTTTCCAGCAAGACACATTCCCACCTGATGGCTTTGTCCATCTATGTGCACAAAGGTATCTGCCTGACCCAGTGGTGCTTGTTTTCACGTGCCTATATATGCAGTGGCCCACAGGACTCATGCTATTTAAGAGCAACTGTTCTGCATCCTCCTCAGAGAGGCCACGCTGAAAGGAGCTGGCCTGTACTATCTAGACACTAAACCTTCAACCTCTAATCAGCCAGCAAGGAAGAGACAGAACAGCTACCAAATCCAAGCAGAGTTGTTGTGGAGGGTGGGGGATGAAGCTTTCCAGAAAACTCGAGTTTTAGTAAGAAAAAGCCTGTCTCCTGCACTGGCAACTGAATCTAGTCAGGACAGTTCAGGCATGTAAAGGGGCAGAAAACATTCCTGTCTCTTGCTCTTGTTGGCCTAATACAAAAGGCTGTTGTCTGGGAAGATATTCAGGCACTTTCCAAGGCAAGACATATATTAAGTTGCTAAATCACACCCTGAGAGACAAAGCAATTCTCACAGTTGAGAAATGTTTCAAACAGAACTATGCACAGCCTTAGGGATGAGTCCTTTTCCTGCTGCAGCAGAGATCAGCCCTGCTCTGTAGAAGGGACAGGGCAGGAGAGGTGGCTGTTCGCCCTCTGCCACCAGCAGCTGCCACAGTTCTGCCCTAGAAGAGTCAGGAGGACAGCCTGGTGCACATGGGGAGGGAAGGAGAAATGTATTTGTGTCATGTCTTGTTTTATCTCATGCTTAATGTGAATGAACAATGACTATATGCATCATGAAACCAAAACAAGGAATTCAAAACTGACCAGACTGCTCTGCATATATATATTTAATTCAGGATTTTCTCCGAAATATACCTGACAGTGTTCTATCCTCAGACATGCACGGACTGTGGATGGAAGCTGTGGACACAGAGAATCGGGCACATAAAATTGAAGCTATCAAAAGGTTTGTCAAAGCCTTTGTATACGCTTCTTCCAGGGGTATAAGGGGGAGCACACAGCCCTAAGTAGAGTCTTCATCTTCTAGGAGACTCCTGGCAATGCTCCAGGCCATAGTGGAGAGATTGCTGATTGCCAGTGTCAGCTGGCAGATAATTTCCCTTTCAGTGGTCTTTTGTGAACACTGTTAACATTTCTGACCCCCAAAAAATGTTATTAGGAAACTGCTTTCTGATGACCAGTCCAAATTCACTGAACTGTCAAAGTGACAAGGCACAATAATTCAGCTGCCAGGAGCACATCAGACATTAGTGGAATCAGGCCCTTCACAGTGGTAACCTTTTTCTTACATGCACAAAATGAAGCTGATCAACCTGTCAACAGCTGGAAGAAGTAACCCTGCCAAGATGGTAGCATGGACCTTGAAAATGGCTTTACTGCCTTGAAGCTGCTGCCCTCAGCAAGAATAGTCTGTCAGCATCCCGTGGGATGAGCAGTCTAACAAACCCCTTCTTACCAAGGGCTCAGCTCAGGTTTGGAACCCTGCCCTGTGCCCTGAGCCTCCTTCCTCCATCGTGTCTGTAGTGTGGGACACGGGCATTGGCACTGTCTCGTGTGCTGCTGGCCTGGGGTCCTGTGCCTCTCCTTTGGGCAGTCACTGGCTAAGGTAGTGTGGACTTCCACCCACATGTTCTGCACCTGAGTCCCTTGGTCCTTCCAGCCCCATCACCAGTGTGGGTAGGCAATATGGATATAAAGTTGTGGCTCTCATATGGGGAGTGTCACAGTCTTGCTTTGTCATCAAATGTGAGTGTCTCAGACTGGCTACAAAAGGGCAGCAAGGGGACAAAGCTTTGGGAAGCAACTTTTGGCACTTAAGAACAGATTTTTGTGAACAGTACTGTCTTCCTTTGTTCCCATTCCCTGAATAGTCTGGTCAGCCAGCTTCCAGAGGCCAACCTCATCTTACTCAGACACCTTTTTGGAGTCCTCCATCACATTGAGCAGAATTCTGGTGTGAATCAGATGAATGCCTTTAACCTGGCTCTCTGCATAGCACCCAATATGCTGTGGCTACCGAGTCCCACTGGGCCTGAAGAAGAGAGCAGGTCTACTAAGAAGGTAATCTCTCTTGGCTTTGGCTTCATGCTTGTCTTCCCCCTTTCCTGCTTTTTATGGCCACTGTATTTTGTAGCCTAAAGGAAGACATGGGATCACTGACAGTATTGGCTGAATGGCAACTGGGCTTCATCCTTCCCCCTGTGCAGTTGATAGGGGAATTAGGCCACTCAGTTTATCCAGGGTGGAAAGGGAAGCTGTGATTGCTTTACCAGATAAACTTCCCATATGGGCAAGCAAGCACAAGAAAGATGGAGCAGCTGAAGTTAGACAGTGCCACGTCAGCTGGGTCTAAAGCTGTCTTGCAGAGACAAAGTAAGCAATGCACACAGTGCATCAGAGGGGAGGAATGATTGCTTATAGCTTGTGAGGTGTCACCAGTGGTAAGGGAAATTGTCAAAAGCGCTGAACCCACCTCGCTCTATCAGTTCATGTAGCTCATAATCTTGTCCCAGATTCAGTGCATACAGACTCATTGCCACGTTCTTAACAGCTTCTTGAGCAAAAGGTTCTGTAGGAAATTACATCTTTGTCAAAGGAAAAGGAAATTCTGGGGCTGATTTGACTTGCTTGATGTAGCTGGCTATATTTTCATTAAACTGACTTTGTAAATTCGTGTCTTTGCCAGGTGGCCTTGTTAGTGCAGTTCCTGATTGAAAACTCAGGAGAGATTTTTGGAGGTGACATTGCTTCCTTGTTTCAAAGACCAGACAAAGAGAAGTCCAAAAACTCAGAGGGACCTCTGGGTAAGTTGGTGGTACTGTTGCAAGGAAAAGCATTGAAAACCAGATGCATTTGGGTTTTCTGTCAGGCATAGGGAGGAAGCAAGGGCAAAGCAGAGGGCTGAGCTGCATCACTTCAGTTGTGTTCCTGAGGATGGCTGCCTCTGTGGCTGCTGTTGAACCTATTCCAGCCATCACAAGCATTTAGGGTAGCCTTAGCAATGCCCTGTCCCAGCAGTCTTTTCTTCCAGATTAGTTCTGTAAATCTAAACCAAATGGTTGAATGGAAGGAGATGGAGTTGTCTCTGTTAATTGTCCTGCATGAACACAGGCCAGTGGAGAAAGCTCAGTCACAGCAGATGGCAATCCTGCTCTGCTCCCTGTGAAAATAATATATCATCTTTGCTTTTCCATGGACTTGATAGTATTTCCCTGCCCTGGTTGTAAAGTACTATATGGGGTTAGGAGACACAGGCAGCAAGTTAATTTGTGTTCTCTGGCCCAGGCATAGACTTGGCTCAGCATGATGATTCCTCTGATGAGCTGGAATTTTCTGCTTGTGATCCAGAAGGACCAAAGCACCACCTAATACCTGAAACAGATGCCATTTTTGAACCATCCAGCAGCTTGTTACTTGATGAGGTTCGGGAAGACTGGGACTTGTTCAGTGAGATCACAGCCTGCTACCAAAGCCAAGTCTGGAAGAACACCAGTGCAGACAGCTATGACCTCCTGGAGGAGGAGGGCTCCTTCTGCTCCACGGGCTCCATCCGCTCGCTCAGCCCAGCCAGGGACCGCTGCTCGTCCGAGCCCAGCGTCTGCCTCAGCTCCTGCCCACCTGCACACAGCCACGAGCCCGTAGCCCGCCAGTCCAGCTGTGATGCCACCATCATGCACAGCCACACAGGCTACATTCACAGGCTCCAGCAGCTGCATGTGGAGAGCCAGAAGCTGATTGATGAAGGCCTAAGCCCTGGGGTTAATGCAGCCAGGCAGAGCTTGTGGCAGTCACCTCCGACCAGCTCCAGGGTGAAGCAGCCCAACCTGCAGAAATCCAGCCTGTCCAACAGGTCCAGCTTCTCCAGCCTGTCTTCTACCACCACCTCTCCATCTGCCTCCTCACTCAGCTCCTTAGACAGCGCTTTCTCCTACTGCTCAGAGTCATCAGCCGTTAGTCCCACAGACGTCTCACCCCTGCCATTCATGTTTGGCTCGTCTGCCAGGCTTCATGCCCCATCCCCAAAGTTTGCCAAGAGGTCCTCAAAACAGTGGCACAAGTCCTTCACATCTCCTGTGCCTTTACATCCATGTGACCTGGACAGTTTCCTTGAGTATGAACCCAAGACTGTAGAGAGCAGGCATTGCTTTGGTGAGAGGAAAAGTTTTCCATCTCTCAGTGAGGCTGCTGTGGGAAATCCACTAACTGACATTGACTGGGAAGAGGAGGAAAGACAGCTGAGTTTTGTGGGGAGCATGGGGCTCAGGAGGCAGGATTATACCAAAGAGCTTGAGCAAAACCCTGAGCCCCCAGCTGCCAGCTCAGCCAGCAAACGATCCCCACAGCTCAGCCACCAGCAGCGTGGGGAGAAAGCAGTGAAGAGCAGAGAAACCAAAAGCGTTGATCCCTGCCCTCCAAGGCAGGAAAGCCTGAAGCGCACCAAGATAACTTTTTATGTGGCCCCAAATACAGCAAACTCTTTGGGGTCTCCAGCAGGAGAGGAGAGATCCATGGCAAACACTTGCAGCACTGACTCACCCAGCAGCAGCAGTGAGCAAAGCCTGTCCAAGAGCTTGCAGACTGTAAGTGTCCATATCCCCCAGACAGTCTTCTATGGGCAGAATACCCCCCTTGTCCTGCAGTCCATCTCTAGGCGCTGCCACCATGAACCAATGGTCCCATCTCTGCAGGCAGAGCACAGGGAGAGCCCCCAAAGTGCCTCCAGTCCCAAGGAGCTAGAGAGCAAAGCAGCAGAAACGGCGCAGGCGCCGACCCAGAGCGAAGGCTTGAGCACGTTCAGCCACACCATCCGTATCATCCTCCCCACCTCCATCCGGAACACTGTCAGGGAGTATTTCAGGCATGATGAAACCCAGAGCTGCCCCACAGCTGAGGCAGAAGCAGTGGAGAAGGAGCTACTTCGGAGCAGGGTGGGATGGCTGAGGAGTCAGCCGCTGGCAGAGGTGGGCACCGAGGAGCGCGATACAGTGGCATTTGCAGAAGAGACATTCGTCTAGGGAGGTGGATGGGCAAGAACTGAGTGGGATTTTGTGTATGTGCAGGAGAAGATATTCTGTAAGATATGATCAGGGTGTGAAGAATCTAGCAGGCTGCATGGGGCAGTAGGTGCAAAGTGAGACGAATGTGTGTAATGTTGAGGTTTAACATTCATTTTGGCCAGGGCAGAGGGTTGTTCTTGTCTTTTTCTTTACACCCATTTTTCTATGCAAGAGACTTCATTGACTGGGTGTCTAGTGGGCTGAATGCCATCAGACTCTCCCTGCCCTTGAGGTTTCTGATCTGTACAGGGTCTGTTTAAAGCAGGAAAGGAGAAACTCTGCTTTACTTTCTCCAGTCAGCTGCTGGCACATGTGGATGACCAGAGAACTGGGACAGCTCATGCTCCATCAGAGTTAGTTAAAAAATCTTTACACTTGCTCAGATACTCCACTATTCACAGTTCATCACCACTATTCACCCAAAGGAAAACCCTTCACCTCCATCCCAGAAATCACTGCTACTTCTCTCTGCACCTCTTTCATTCCCTTTTGGTCCAGCTCCCACTCTGCCTTCATTACTGTTTGAGGCTGAGTTCCAGAAACAACAAATGGAGCCCCAGAGCCCAAAGTGCAGCTTTCACTGAAGATGGCATATGTAACATTTGAACCCTGAGATTACCTTTTTCCTAATTAGTTGTGCATAGATTCTCTCTTCTCATACCTTTCCCAAAGCTAGAACTTGACTGAGTCAGAGTTACTGTAAAGGATTTTAGCACTGTCATTTTGGCAGGACCACAGATATTCGTCACATTCGCTGTCTTCAGGGAGTAGCTGCTCCTTTTAGTCTCAGTAAAAGGGAACATTATATTTCTGTAAATGACGGTGATATTTCATAAGGTCCATTCCAGAAGCAGTGTGGATGGGGCAACTAATCAAATTCCATGTCACAGTGAGAGGGACTTGAGCAGGATTTGGCTTTAGCATGAGGTCAAGGAGTTGTAAAAGTTACTGAATGTGTGCTGAAGCAAAACCCCATCTGGCCAGAAAGTTAAGACTATCCAGACTTCAAGAGCACTGATGCTGTCTCAAAGAAGCATTGAGTTCCCACTCAGCATAGTAACATGGCCCAGCATGCTCCAACAAAATTAGGTCTGGAGGAGTGCTGGGCAGAGCTGTGCTAAGCAGGCTGCTTGTATTGTGCCACTAAAGAAATGCAGCCAATGAGCTCTTGCAGCATCCCCCTGACCCCACTCAAAGCAATGCTCAGAAGCACCATAGCCATGATGGGACTTGCTCAGAGAGTGGTGATGCTGCAGCTGTTAGCACCGTTTTAGTTTGACAGGCATTAAGGAAACGATGGGAAAAGTCTCAATGGTTAAGAGTTTTGGGATATTTCATTTGAAAGTTCCATGTGAGAGCCTTCTCTGAGAGATGTTCCTTTTACCCGGTTAACAGTGAATGGGTAAAGGATGAGAGAAATACATGAATCCTAGTGACTGATAGTCCTCATGGAGTAAGTGCCCCCTGCAAGTTGCCAAGTGTCTGCCAGACCTGGAGCTGCTTGACACCTGCCATGGCTCAGTCCTTGCACAGAGGGAGAAGCTCCCTATGTAAAATGATCAAGTAGGTATCAGACGCCTCCTCTCATCTGCCAGGTCCCTGTGACAGTGCCAGGAAACTGGCCCAGCACTCCAGATTCACACCATCAAATACCAGGGCAGGGGAGAAGGAGGAAGCCCAGGGCCCACTTCCTAAGATGTATTAGAGATTGATTTGTTATATACACTCAGATGTGGCACTTGCTGTCCCAGATCACCTTGATTGTATGAAAGGTGTATATAATTGTAACGCAGCGCCCCTCCACACCCTCATCTCCCTCACACACAGAACACTGATGAGGCATTCAGAGCTACAGTTGTAATTATTTCAATAAAAGGCACACAGGTTTGTTTGTCCTTGTGGTGTGATGATCACCTTTTGTTCCCTTGCTCTTCCTTCCCTCTCTGGTGTTTGCAAGACACGGAGCTGTGCTGTGAGACACAGATGCTTCCCAGCCCCAGCCTGTGAGGTCAGACACTACAAGGGGCCCTCTTCAGCCTGTCACCTCGGGCATCTCTCCTATCCTTGTCTTTTCAGGAGGGTGAAACGGCGCTAAATGCGACGAGAGAAGTCTGGGGAGAGAGATTATCCTGCATTCTAATGGATTGTAAACTGTGCCAGTGTCTGGGCGGGCTCGGGGCAAATGGCGGGACTGGGGCCGAGCACCAAGTACAGGCTCCGAATGTGCGTCACTGGGAACAACGAGCTTGTTAGAGAGAGATGTGGGGGCAGGACAGAGCTCACACGAGTGTGTTAGAGAGAGAGATGTGGGGGCAGGACAGAGCTCACACGAGTGTGTAAGAGAGAGATGTGGGGGCAGGACAGAGCTCACACGAGCGTGTTAGAGAGAGAGATGTGGGGGCAGGACAGAGCTCACACGAGCGTGTTAGAGAGAGATGTGGGGGCAGGACAGAGCTCACACGAGCGTGTTAGAGAGAGATGTGGGGGCAGGACAGAGCTCACACGAGTGTGTTAGAGAGAGATGTGGGGGCAGGACAGAGCTCACAGTCGCCGCTGCGCAGAGGATGCAGCCAGACATGGCCCCGCACAGCAGCTCTGACCCAGAAACGCCGCGTTTCCCACAATGTGGAGCACGGGGTTGGATTCCCCCACACAGAACATCCCGGGCACAGAACATCTCGGGGCAGGGCTGGGCCCGCGGGTGCAGGAGGGGCTGTCTGGGGGTCCCTGGGGCTGAGGCCCTGGCCATGCCCTGACTGCTCAAAGACGCTTTCCAGGTGCTTCGCACCCTGCCTGGACCAGGGCTCCCTCACCTCAGCACCAAAGGAGTTTCTCTTTGTGTTTATGTGGAACTTGTGTTCCAGTTTATGTCCATTACCCCCCTTGTCACGGAAAACGACAGAAAAAAACGTGCCACCCCATCCTCCTGACACCCACCTTTTGTGTACTTGTAAATGTTGATGAGATCTCCCCTCAGCTTTCTCTTTTCCAGGCTAAACAACCCCAGGTCCCACAGCCTTTCCTCACAAGAAAGATGTTCCATTTAGATGGCAAAGTAGACAAACACAAAGACAAATTTCAGTTTAGTAAACTGGGACAACCTGATCTTCCATCAAACTCCTTCTATTCCAACCAGGCTCACATTACCAGAAAAGTGCATTGAATCAGTCTAAAAGCCTGAGTGTTAGAATTTTATTTGACCTATGTGATAGCACAGCAATGGGAAAGGTCAGTATTTGGAGAAAGGAGCAGATCAAGGCACATAGCAATCCAGTGACACGTAACATCTTGAATTCATAGTGGTTCCCTCTTATAAGAAATATCAGCATTCAAACAGTTATTGTGATGCTCTTGCTAACCAAACTCAGCCTGTATCGAGCCAATCGGCACCCCATCTTGTATTTGGAACACCTGTCTCTTCTTAAGCTTCCCAAATTGGCAAAAAAACCACTCTATAGTTAAAGAGCCAAGCCTTGCAGAATTCCCAGGAGTAACTTAAGAGGATTCCCTAAACTGCCACGGAGAGGGTGAGTTGCATTCACCACAGATGTTTGCTGAACCGTAAAGCCACACGCTTTAGTCCAGTTGCATTCAGCAGAGCACTTGAGCCACGTACCAAAGACCATAGCATTAAGCTTTGTTTAAATAAGAGGTTTGCCAAACAGGTATTTATGCTGAATCAGACCTCTGTGGTCTACTGCAAGCCAGCCACAACCAGCAATAGTGCTAACCAAAAGCAAAGTAACCTATCACACTCACAACGAGCATAAGAGTTGTTCAGGAGCTGTTTCCAGTCACTGTTTGCTTTGCTTTCCAACTTCCAGCTGCCTCCTGATGTCCGATACATCCATGGGGACCCGCACTGTCAGACCATCCATGGACTTCTTAATGCACACCTGGCATCCAAGGCGAGATCTGAGAAGAAAACATGAAGTTAGGCTCATCAGGTCCCACAGTAAACAGATAAATTCCCTGCCCTTATGGCTAGGTTTTCACTACAGTTCCTGTTAAATGTGTCCCGTGCCCCACACAAAAGCAGCTCTAGAAGCACAACTATCATTGAGGATAAGTCCTGTACCCTTGGAAACAGGTGCCAAGTTCTGAGAGTCTGCCTCAGAGGCTTGAGTATCCCCTGCGGTCAGCAGGCAGGCTTACGTCTCAGTGAGTCCATAGGCCAAGTCCAGCATGTCCATCTCTTCATCTGAGATGGCATCCAGCTTCTGGAAGGTGTCCTTCTCAAAAATGAGGTGACAGGTAGAGCAGGCTAATGTCCCTTCGCATGCACCTGGAGCAGAGATGAGGGAGTCACAGCAAATCGGGAAAAACAAGGGGTGAGAGAGGTAATCTTCAGGAATAGCGTGAGATAAGATCCTCTAACAGATCTGGAGCATGTCATAAAAGACACCAGAAAGCACAATGGATGGACGCAGATTTCAGCCTGCCTCTTTGGGCAGCTTGCCATCAGTTTTCCAATCTGTACATCAGCTCTGACCCATCAAGTGTAGCGGCTCAGGACACTGGAACCCGGCGGTGATGGTGTGTAAGCCCCACTGCCACCTCAGCACAGCGAGGCAGCCCCACAGGCAGCTCCTGGGGAAGGGAAGCTTGCTTCCCACACGCTCACTAGGACACAGTGGCATGTGTACAGCTGCACTGACCCCAGGTGCCCACTGGCCACAGCACAGGCACATAAATCCTAAGAGTACCTCCGCTTGTGCAACACCTACCAAATCCGTCAATGGCCAGGTTCTGGTTGACTACCACTTCCAGCAAGCTCTCCCCTTCCTTGGCTACGGCCGTAAGTCGCTCTCCATCACGATTTATAAAATGCACCGTCACCTGCTCTGCAGAGCTGAGAGACAAGATGGCAAAAATCAGAGCAGCCCACTAGTGAGGTCTTTAGCCTCGTCCCTAGACATGCCACCTGGGAGGAAAACGTGCATACAAACACTTTCTAGAAGTGCCCACTCTTTCCCTGAACTCAATCACAGGGAGCCGTGTTGTGATGAGACATGCTTAGCCCCAGTTTACAGAGCAACCATGGTGAGTGACCTCCTCTGAGCTGATGGGACCCTTGCTCAGGAGAAATTGCTATATTGGCAGCCTAAGGGATTTAATCTGGTAGAGAGTTAAGAGCATCTTAGTGATGACTCGCAGAAACAGCTTCTACAAGTAAGAGGGAAACAGAATTCACTTCATCTCCCCCAGACCAGGCTCTCCTCACCAGTCTGAAAGCTACCACCCTGAACAGCAGTGCCAGAGATTTCTCACCAAGACAGTGTATTCTGACACCATCTATTACACGTTCCAGGGGAAATACCCAAGCAAACAGTGGTTTGTTCTTAGGGTACAAACTCACCTGATTATTTAGAAGCAGGACATCCCACCTCCTGTGCTGACACAGGGCAGCACCCTGGAGGCAGTGGGTATTTTACCCAGTATCTCTGAACATGGCAGTGCCCAAGTGCCTACGTCAAAGCTCACATCACTCCAAAGCCCAGGACATCCTCCACTGGCAGGAGCTGGGCCCACCCTCTCCTCTTCCATCAGGCTAACAACACGCACTGCTCTCCCAGATCTCTGGAAAGGTGTGTCTCTGTCTCTCACAGCTCTGACAAACCCCCAAGCTTTAGCAAGTGTCAGTGCTGCCCTGTGGCCTTGTTGCTGTCTTTGCTGGCATAGGAAGAAAGGATCACAGCCTTGAAGAGAGAGTGAATTCTGCAGTGACAACTGGTAAACCTCACAGTCCCCTGATTTTTCCTCACTTACACCAGACTGAGTGAAACAGCATCAAACTTCTTCCAACAAAAGTGCAATCTGCTATAAAGCTTGATAATGTTTCTCCTGGAAGCCCTGAGGCCAGCAAAACAAACAGCAAGCATGGCTCAGAGCTCTGGGCATTTCTAGCATTGTCTCCTGGTTTCCTTTAGTATATTTGCAATACACATTGAGTGCAACCTGTGACAGCCCCAGAGTCATATGTTACAGCAAATGCACCAGGCATCCTCTTGGGAAGTTGAGATTCGGAGGAAGAATTGGTTAAATGGGAATTGTCCTTGGGTTAGCAACACCAGCAGCTGAAAGCATTTATCCTGTCTGCCCACCCCTCTCTGCTCTGTGGCAGATGAAAATGAAGCATGTGGAGACCTCTGCTGATCTCCTTTGAACCTTAAATCTAAGAATCAAGATTAAACTATTTCCTTTGCTCTTTCTTAACCCACAAGAGGTGAGGTATGGGGAATGTGTCCAGCTGAATGGAATGGGATGGAAAAGGAGGAAGAAATGTTCTCCTCTTTCAAGTTTGCAGATCTTATTCATTCTACTTCACAGAAGTCACAGTCACCATCTATCTAATCCCATTTACCTGCCAATAAATCATTGCAGTGCATCTCTAAATGATTATAGATGGTGTTTCTTAAAACATTGCCACGTGGACTTCTTCAGCAAGACTTGGGGTGCAGAAAATTCCCAACCATTATCTCTTGGGAAAGCCAACCCCCATGTTCCATAAAGACTGGGGAGTAAAGAAAAGAGATGAAACTATTTTTTGCCTTGGCTGTTCTCTTGTTTTCAGCTGTGTCTTGGTTCAGCTGGCAGGAGGGGAACACAGGGGCTGCTGTACCTTCATCTGAGGAGGCCAGCTTCCTGCTGTCCAGAAAGCTTCAACAGAAAACAATGCCCGGGCCATTAGTCTGCAGCAAGGTCCCCTGGTTACAAAAATAGCTGTGAAGTTTGCACTGAGATCATGCTACAGAGGGAAGAGTACTGCCAGAGAGAACTTTATAAGGAACAAACCAATTAGAAATAAAATCCATTGATAATGAGTCTTCATAAATCCCATTAAGCAGGATGTCATCAGCTTTTCTCTAAGGCCAGAGAGCAAAAGGGTTTATTGTATTTTCTGTGATGTCGATTGGGTCTTTTTCTCAATGTCTAGCAGATTACAGTCTGACCCAGCTTGTACTGGTGCTGGAGATCTACAAATTCCCTTTATTTTGCTCATAAAAATGCAATCTCCTTCTGAATCATCTCTAAGGAATAGAGAAAAAAACTGACACGGAGCCTGCAGTGGTTCCTGCTGTAGAAACAGAGATGAGCACTCTATGCCAGGTAGCCTCTCATCAGCCCCACCCCTTTGGTACATGGGGACAGCCTGCTCCTGCACCTTTAAGAGTTCCATTTTGAGGAGAGTGGACTCCTTTGCCCTCCACGACAGTCTCTCATGGGACTCTGCTGCCCAGGTCCCTAAACAGACTGGTCTGTTCAGGGACCAGCTAGGAGTGGCAGAAATAAAATGCATTTAGAGGCATTTCTAAACACAAGCTTCTGACTAGTTTCTCCCAGAGAGTTCAGCTCTGAAACTGAGCCACCATGACACACTGTTCATCCTGTCCTGAGCAAGCAGCCTCAGCAAAGCCCAGTGGAGGCCACTGGCCTCAGGAGCCTGGCAGGACACTGGTGCCATGGGCTCCTGCAGCCTCTCACACCTACAGCCATCATCTGGGCAGCTGAGTGCTTGAGCCACCTCCCTACTCTCGCTGTCAAAAGGAGCATCCAGCAAGGCACAAGCACTTGCACTGTGGCTTCCCACAACCTGAAGAGAGGATTTTGCTCCCTGGAGCTGCAGACATCATCAGTTCTCTACTCCACCTTTACAGCAGCAGGGATGAGACTCCCAAGAGAATCTGCTGCACACAGTGGAACGCAGGGATCATCCCAATTTCCTCACAGCAGGAGTACAGCAGGCTTGTGGCCCAGCTGCCCACCATCCCTTGCTCACCATGCCCATTCCTCAGAGGCTGGCAACTGGGTCCCAGCGCTCAAGGGACTCTTTGTGCCGTGTTGTCATTTTCACACTCTAGATCCTGGCCGCCAGCTGTGGCTGCCACAGCTCCAGAAGCAGGCAGCAGCTCCTCTCAGACTGGCTCCCTGCACCACCTTCCTCCTGCCAGCATCTGCTGAGCCTATGCTTTCTCATTCACCACCTCCCCAAGGACATGTTTTGGACTGGTGTCTCCTCTCTTCTGTGGAATAAGGCAGAAGGAGAGCATGCCCACCTCAGAAAGGCCCTTCCAGATGCAGCAAGGGAGGTTTCAGCATTTTACTCACCTCGATTCCCCAGAAGCATCTTGGAGCTTGTGCGTGGAGCTGAAGCCTCTTTGTGACCTCTGCTTAGCTGGTGTGTGATGCTGCTCAGCCACCCCACTGAGGTAAATAAAGCGAATTGTGCTCACATTCAGTCCACTTCGCAAGGGCCGCATGAGCCCCGCGATGCCTCGAGCTATCATGGTACTCAGGGTCCTGCTCCGTGTCTCCTGGGATGTTGTTTGTTGCAAGGCCAGCTAGATTAAGAGTTGTGAGTACAGCTTAGAAAGGGAGAAAAAAGGGAAAAAAAACCCAAAACATCACCACAAAACTACCCTAGGACAGCCTCCCTGGGGGTGGAGGCAGAGAGAGGGGAGGGGAGAGGAGGGAGTAGGGGAGGACGGACAGAAGCATTGTGCTTGGACCTCGCTGCAGTCCAGCCCATCAAGGCATGTGAAGTAGGTGAAGCATGGTGGATGAGCATCATCTCCACATACCAATGCCGAGGCAGTGCTCACCTTGTTTTGCCTTACAGACTTCTCTTTTAGGAAGCAGACTTAAATGCAGTCCCAAGAGCAATATTCATTGCAATGTCTAATCATACAAGGGATTGCAAGTTGAGGGGTGGAAGAGCAGCCAGGCAGGAGGACTGACAGCTTCTGCCTCAGAAAGAGGGAGCATGCTAGTTCTTACAGCAATGAGGTGAGAATAAGACTTAATGGTTCTGCTCTAGATGTGGGTGTCATCCAGCCACACCACTGCCTTCCCCAGTACAGCAGGGTCCCAAATGTGAATATTCATTTACTTTGCAGGATGGCCATGGGAAGCAGCCACACTTTGCTCATTTGCTAAATTGTCTGCTGAAAAGTGACATAAAGGCACAGATAACTATCATTCATTTCATGCTGATCCTCCAATAGTAGTGAAACTTCTGTGGAGGAAAACTCGTAACACTGTCACTAGTTTAGTCTATGCTCCTCTCCAGACTAAATCAATTTGCCCCTGAGGATCAATGAAGTCCCGTGAAGTTTTAAAGGTAGCTTGGAGTTAACTTAATTTGGCATTTCAAATCACTTGCAGATTGTCCTTTGAAGGCTTCCCTCCCCCAGCCCCACCTGCACCAGAGCAGAGCTGGCAGGGAGGCAAGAAGGTTTGTCTTAGTGGAATGCAGCTCTGGCCAGGGTCCCTGCTCTGTGGGCCCTCCCTCTCAGGTCAGCTTTTCCAAGTGGTTTGCTCTCTCCTGCAAGCTGTCCTGAATACTTCATCATTTCAATTATTGGGCTGCAGCTCACCCTCAAACTTAAAATAGCTCTGTGCAGTCTCTGTAGTGGAGAGACTCTGCCTAGTCCTGCCTTCATTTTTCAGACATTACAGAGATGCAGTAGGCAGCCCAGTTCTGTCTCAGTCACTTCTGTAGAAGGAAAGTAAGGCTTGCCATAAGACACACAAGGAAGGAGGCCAACAGCACATCCAAACAAACCATGAGGTATCTTATCTCTCCAGCAAACCTTGAATTGAGAGATATGCTAGATACATGCACAGCAGTTTTCACAGCAAGGACATCTGTGTGTTTGCCTGGCACTGACCTCTCTGCTTGCCAGGAACTCAGAGCACAGCAAGTGACAGGTCAATGCCACCCGATGGGAGAGAGGCCAGCAGAGAAAGGCAAGATCCAAGAGCATCACATCCAGTCCTGCAGGGAGGCAACCAGTCCTGAAGGGGTTAACTATCCTCTAGTGAAAGCAGGAACAAGCCTGCTAGAGTAGGAGAGAAGCATACCCTGTACTGCATTTGGACAGTCTGTTCTAAGGTCTTTGAAACAGTGGGAAAAGAAGAGAAGATGTCCTTTTCCCTCCTCTCTCCCACTCCATCCAGCTGGAAGCTTACAAGTAAATGCAGCCCTTCCAGAGTAAACCAGTGTTCATTTAGTCCAGGACACAAAAATAGAAAGCTCTGCAAATAACCACCCCTCCCACAAAAACAACCCAAAGGATGGCAAAAAAAGAAAGAAAATATATCCTTGCTTTGAAGAAAACACTCATAATGTTGCTTTGGAGGTCAGCATACACTTTGTGAGCAGGGCAGACACAGCTGAAGAGAATCTTTAGCACTGCTTCACACAAGTTTGGCAGAAGCCACGTTCCCACTAGTGTGCACGTGGGCACTTCCAGACGCCTCCCAGTCTTGCTCAGCAGCAGGTCACACACTGCTGTCAGTGCAGTGGCTGTGCCTGCACAATCAGCAATCTGTTAGCACATGCTGGGAAGAAAGTGGTTTTCTAGCTTGAAATACATTGTTCAATTTATTCTGCACCACACAAAGCACAGTTTTCCCCCCACCTCCGCAGTCCAGGGACTGTCATGCAAATGTCCAACACAGCTACAAGGTGCCATTAACTCCATCTCATCCCTGATTTCTGCACAGAAATAGATGGAAATCAGCACTGCACTGATCCAACAAGAACTTACACTATACCATTGCAGCCCTCTATAGCCAGAAACACATCCAGACTTCTGAGATACCAGACCCAGCTCCTTTGACCACTGTCACCGAGTTTTGGTCCTTCCCTGGGTCAGCTCAGCAGACATGCAGGCATAGTGAGCACATGGGAGACTGTATCAGTTCCTCTGGGCAGAAGACAGTCTGTGCATACAGCTCAGACTAGAAGAACTCTTCTGTGAACATCATAGCTTCCAAGAGACCATAGATAGAAGGTTTAAAATTACCGTGTTAGTCTGCTGGCTCTCTGAACGCAGATGAAAACCATCGTATAATCCTGTAGTTTTAGTGACGTTGGAATTCTAGGGTTGTAGGAGGAACTTCACTACTATTCAAATCAAGATTTGATAAATTAAGATAAATTGCTCTGTGAAGGAACAGAAGAAGCAGGAGAAGCCTGTCCTGCAGCAGAGCAGCCACAAAAGCAGGAGAGGTAAGAGACAAATTGCACACAAGTCAGAAACCATCCGGCCCGTACCCATAACCACACTCATCATATACAGAAGGTATCAGGTGTCATCCAGGCAAGCAAATTAACACCTGTTTGCTCCAACACTGGAGCAATTCATCAAATCAGTATTTGATAAAATCACAAGTGCTCAGCAGTTGAATTCTTGGGGAAAAAAGCATCTAGAGGGGAGACAGAGGAACTCGGGAAGTAGCTGAACAAGCCATCACAAAGCTGAAGGTGATGCAGATGAATTTCTGTAGATGTTTAGCAACTTTCTGAGAATCACTGTAAACAAACGTAAGGGCCAAACTTTCACTGCTGGAAGCCAGAGGGCAGTAATGCAATCAAAGATGGGCTGACACTGCAACAAGGAAACAAGATTAATTCACAACAGGGTTTCTTGACAGCAGCCACCTCTGGCAATGCAGCTACAGTACGGCTGGGTGAAGGCCACTAAGAAATGACGGTGTCCCAGTGAAGGCCTTCACTTGCAGATGCTTCTCCTCTAGTCAAGGATGCTTCAAAGACAGATGAGAGGACAGTGAGGTATAGACAGCCTTCACCATAACCTCCCAGCTCAAGAGCAATATATTCCACATCCCCTTCTTCCTCCAGTCAGTCTTGATGACTGAAGGTCAGCCCTGAGTTGTATTTCTTTAAAAGATGATGCACAGAGGCAACAGCAATCATGGGTGCTTGTAATTTTCCAGCTATCTCTGCTCACCAGAAAGCTGTAAGGATGCTGTTAACACCTGCTCAGATCAAGCACATTCTCAACAGCAGGAGCTACAGTCCCTTCCAGCAGCTCCTAAAAGTCCCTTTTGTGGTTTCAGCACTACTCGTTCTTTAATGACTACTGCAGCATGAGGCAGCAAGTCTGCAGCCAGGTTACAGGTAGAAGTAGCAGCTTCTAGGATGAGCTAACACAAGAAAAATCTTACCCAGTATCTCTGAGATTGTCTACTGGTTGCACAGTCCAAAACAAGATTTCAAGTCAACAGTGCCATCAGCAGGCAGATTCCTGCCCTGATAAGTAGAAAGCAAAATGAAATATAGTTCCCTTATTAAGTTGCCATAGTTCCTAACAGTATTGACCTCAACTGAAATGCATGTCATCAGGGGATATTTACATTCCATTTTGTTCATCACAGAAAATTAAAACAAGGGAAGTGTCTGGAAGGCTCCTGAGCCTGCTCACCTGTTCACACAGGGAATCTCACATCAGGTTGCTAAGATAAGAATGCCCCTGCTTCCCTCCAACTGTACTAGCCCAAGCAGGCAATCATAGAATGGTGGGGGTTGGAAGGGACCTTTAGAGATCATCTGGTCCAATCCCCCTGCAGAAGCAGGGTCACCTAGATCAGGTCGCATAGGAACATGTCCAGGTGGGTCTTGAAGACCTTCAAGGAAGGAGCCTCCACACTCTCCCTGGGCAGCCTGTGCCAGGGCTCCCTCACCTGAACAGTGAAACAGTTTTTTCTTATATTTAAGTGAAACTTTGTGTTCCAGCTTCATCCCATCACCCCTTGTCCTGTTGCTAGATACAATAGAAAAAAGGGATGTGCCAGCCTCCTGACACCCACCCTTTAGATATTTATAAATGTTAATAAGATCACCCCTCAGTCTCCTCTTCTCCAGACTAAACAGCCCCAGTTCCTGCAGCCTTTCCTCATATGAAAGTTGCTCCATTTCCCTGATCATCTTGGTGGCCCTGAGCTGGACTCCAGCAGTTCCCTGTCCCTCTTGAGCTGAGGAGCCCAGAACTGGACACAGGACTCCAGATGATGCCTCACCAAGGCAGAGTAGAGGTGGAGAACCTCCCTTGACCTGCTGGCCACACTATTCATATCCCCAGGATGCCATTGGCCTTCTTGCCCACAAGAGCATATTACTGGCTCATGTTTAGTTTATAACCAACCAGTACTCCCAGGTCTCTCTCTGCAGAGCTGCTCTTCAGGTCTGGGGACTGACTCTGTAGGCTGTCCCTGTCCCACAGACAAAAACATCTGGACTCTCAAAACTTACGTCCTAAACTAGACCTGAATTGTAACAGACAATCGCAAATCCAGCAGAAACTGTCTACACAAACTTGTGTTAGACAATTTCCTCATTCTAAACTACAAAGTTCCTTCCAACAGCTAAGACTGGAGTTCTGAATACTTAACATAGTCTTGCACAGAAGCAGACTTTGGCCATTATTGCTTTTTACTTCCATTTCCTCAAAGACAAACTGAAGACAGACAGATATACCTAACCAGAGAATTACTAAGCCTCTTCAGTCTCCACAGAGACAGACCACTCACGCAGAAGAGTAGAGCAATCTGTCTGCAAGCACAGAGTCCTCAGCGACTCTAGGAATTTAAACACAAGCTGCAAGTTATTGTCCATTAAGAAGCAAGGGCAATAAAGGCAACAAGAACCCCCTTTGTGAGACCAACCCTCCCAGACCAGTGCAACCTTCATTTGAAGGCTGCAGCAGTGCTGAAGCAGACATGCAGTTCCTCCAACGGTGTTCAGGTTTCTGGAATCCTGGAAGGAACACTCACCAGTGGCAAGTTCTGATAGCAGCTCCTTCTCCATTAGACTGGTCCATTTACAAGTTAACCAGAATATAAATGTATATTCAATGTCTCCACAAAGAAACATGAATCCCAGTACTGGCTCCTGTCAGATAGCTTGAAGGGCTAGGGAGGAAGAAAGGGATTTTATTCAAGCAGTTGCTTTTCAGTTGCAAGTAAGAGCTCCTTATTTGCTAGAGTGCTATAAGGCTGACTTCTTTGGAACCACGTAGCAGACTTGTTCAGCTTGGAGACACAGTAATAGACTCAAGCCTTAAGTAACCAGGCAGACACCATCTACTGAGTTTCTCTGAAGTTTATTGGCACTTTAGGAAGAACAAGGTATGGATTTTAACAACTCCTCCAAACAGGAAAAAAAAAAGCCTAACATCAAGGTTCTCTCTGCAGATAAGCACATGGACCCATGAATTACTCCACAACCTTAAGGAACTGATGTTTTATTATAATCTAGTAAAAAGATTGGTCAAAAAACCTCAATATAATTTACAACAACAAAAAATAAAACAAGAATAAACAAGCCAGGCAAACATTTGATAAAGGAGTTCCCTCCCCCCACCCCCAAGAGGAGCAGTTATCCAATTAAACTGGAACATGGAGAGGAAGAACAATTCACTGTATTCTAACAAATAAAAAATGTGTCTACAAATCTCCTCATAATACTGAAAGCTTCTTACATTAGTTTTCTTGCAAAATACCATTTTCTTTACAATACAGTATACATTTCCAAGGGAAAGAGAACCATAAACATATCCTCCATCCCATGACTAATATTTTCTAATTGTGCATAGCTAGAAGTATTGAAATCAAATATCATTAGATACCACTGGAATATAATACTGGTTAAGAAAAAGGCAGGGCTGAAACAACTACAAAAAGAGTTAAGTGGACTCACTGGCACAGGCTGTTCTATTGCTGTATTGGAGCATTTGGAATTAGAACAATTAAGATAACCCTATAAACAGAAGTCATGCCAGCATCATAATACATGAGCTCAGCAGTGTTGTGCGACCCATCAAAGCAGAAAAGGCTTACTGTTTTTTTATTTGAACACATATTCCAGGCAACATACATCAGCTTGTTAGGAAACTGTTAAAATGTAACACAGGCTTTTCTCTCCCCAGATATATCAACAGTTGCCACAGACATAAGTGCTGGAAATCAGCTTTAAAGCACCAAAACAGAAGTATAAAGGTTGTCTGTTCCCCCCATAAGGAGACTCACATAGAGCCAGTGCCAATAACCCTTCAGTACAGAAATGCACAAATCAGTTCTGACAAATTTAACTGCAATCTTTCATTTGTGACTTTCAAACTAGAGAGGTGTGTGGTTCTGGCCAATCAAAAGCCTACCATGTCACATCATCCCCCAAAGGCATGCTGTGTCCAGGGGAAACAAGGGGGGGTCCCACAACTCATGTGGTTGTTTAGAAGCAGCACACTTAAGCTGTGCTCCTTACAGAGGCTGGTTGGTTAGCATTTGTGTGGGTCCTTCACACAGACTTGTATTGCTTCCAGAAAAATAAAATACAGCACTGGTAAGGTTGATTCCAGCAGCCCAAGGAATTCTTGGGGAAATACTGCAGTTTATTAACACTATCATAAACATTTATTTTTGGCACAGTCCCCCTTTACCATTCCACAGCACAAGGAGATGAAAGTGCTCTAGCATGCACATCTTTTCCTTCCATCACCATACAAAGGGGGAATCCACAAAACTGAGAAAGTCACAAGATTCAGGATCGTGCTAGGCAAGAAAATAAATCACTGGCTAGCCTCATGACTTCCTATAGGGACAGGCTAATGCAAGGAAGGCAAAGCAAAGGACAACCCCATTGTAGGTAGAATCTTTTAACAGGCCTCTTCTGAAGGTGAATGTTTCCTTCTATAAAGGATCAAGGCAAAATCCAATTCAACCCTGAGCATACATGGCTGTTTTCTCCCAGGAATGGGAAGAAGGATTCTGGGTAACTTTAGCATGGATAACTTGGAGACAGGAGGTGATGGGTATTACAACAACTGGTACAAATGGCTCTGGGGACCAGTCTCACAACCACCAGTGTCCCATTTCTAAGAGACAGTGTCTTCTGTTCTCAAAGTCACAGTGGGGCAAAGCATCCTTCTGGGGAAAGAAGGGCACTTAAGCCAGGGATCTGGCAGAATACTAGGATTAAGGCAGCAAGTGGACAAATATCTCAAGATCCTCTCCCCTCAAACACTGCTCAAAGCCAGGAAGACGGATGCAGTCTTGCACCTCACCTAGATACACACATAGTTCTTGGTCCCCAGCTGCTGATCACCTTCTATGATTACATTTAGATTAAACTAAAGGCATCTGAGCTACAGTAGATCTATACACAGTCATAAGGCACCAGTGACTATGTGCTAAAAAAGGCCTCTTGGGGAAAAATCTGAAATCCAGTTCACATGAGAAATGTACTGGTTCAGCAAGGGAAAATACAGTTACAGGAATTGTTAGTCTCTTACATTTCTACCTAACCCTTTAAGTTCCCATTGACAAACCCAAAAAGGAAGGTAATGCTCTTCAGGTGTCTGCCTCACTGGTTACACTCAAGGCAGACACATGAAAGCGATGAGAGCCATTTCCCAGAGACAACTTCTGGAAAGCAGGGAAGTTGAGGCTACAAACCACACTGCATCAGTAGAAACAGTCGCAAGGCCTCGTCATAATTAGGAAATTCAAAGTTCCATCATCAAACAAAAAAAATTAACATCAGCAGGAATGTCACAGAATCAGTTTGGTCTGCTGATGTTTGAAGGACAAAAGCTTTGGTCTTCAGAAAGAAAAACTCCATATTCTACCTCCAACTCTTCCTCCTAAGCTCCAGCCTCCCCTTCTCAGCTACATGACTCAGACCTTGTATTAAGTCAGATGTTCAGAGCCTAGCTAGCGAGCTTAATACTGAAGCTTGCACAGGCTAGTAGAAAGGCACAGTGTCAAACTGTTAGCACTTTACTATATGTAACTCAGAGTATCCGCCGGCCCTCCCCCCGTCCTGTGGCAGAGGACAGCAACACAGCCACTTCAGTAAGCAATAAAAAACTAAATGCAGTGAGACTTTACACAAAGCCAAACAACTTCAAATTTGCTCCAATTTCCCAAGCCACCTCAGGAAGATGTAAATCCTTTTTTCTTCTGTTGCTTAACTCCAACATTTGCCCACAACTCTATAAATAAGACCATGGTCACTCTTCTGTAGTGGTTCCAGCGTAGCACGGTTATGAGTGAATGACAGGAGAGGATGGGGAGAGAGGGAGAAGAGAGAGCAGGGCAGCAGATGCAGGGGAGAGTTTACATGGACTCAAACTCGTCAATGCGCTGCTTGGTGTTGCCCTGTCGAATCTGACGCAGGGTCTTGTACTTGTCTCGGCCTAGGCGCATGTTCTCAGCATGGATCATGTCATTGGCTGTCTTCTTGGTTTCATCCCGAGCATTTGCCAGCTCTGAGGAAAGAGCCTTTGAAGAAGGGGAAACAGATAGCAGTGTGTTAGCACGTGCCAAAGACTCAAAGCTGGACAAGGAGCTAAAAGATTCAATATCCATGGAGAAAGGAAACATGAGTACAAATGTCTACAGTTCTGGACAACTGCTCTACCTGATCCTGCTTGAGCATGGAAGTGAGACTAGATGATCTTAAGATGTCTCTTCTGCAGAATCACAAAGTTGTTTAAATTGTAAGTTGTTAATATTTTTTCCTAACATTTGAAGGTAGAAAATATCAGGCATTATCACCCTATTTATCTTTGTCTAGCACAGTAAGAAAGACTGTCTCCAGTGTGCTTCAGAAAAGTCATCAAGCAGAGGGATCCCTAGAGACAACAGGAGGATCTTGCAGAATTACTAGCTTACCACAAAAGAAACTTGCTGCAGAAGATTGAGAGCATCTCTCACTCTGCCTGTATATAACCACCACAGCATGATGCAGAACAAGCAAAGCCTGATGCAAGTCAGGCAGCTAGCAGGCAGTGTAACAAAGCACTTGGAAGGAGTGAACACCAGAACACTGGAGTTCTTTATGAGAAAGTGGTGCAGCACAGCTCCCTCCACGCTGAGCCCTCGTGGGCTGCTCTTGGGGTTTTGCAATGAACTCCAGTCAGACAAGATGGTTACATACAGCTGTTTGATAGGAACCAGACCCAGCTCTCTGATTCACTGCAGTCAGGGCTATGAACAGCTGTCAGATGGCTGGCAAGACTCCCACAAGCAGAATACATCTGACAGATGCTGCTTTTTGGCACTGCTTGAAAATACTTCACTACTTCCAGTGAAATGGAAGTCAAGTGCCAGGAGACAAGATCTACGTCTCTACTCAAATAGTTAAGCAGTTATCTGGCAGGATCATGATCCCTCTTTCACCACCCTTACCCCACTGCCTTTTTTAATATCAATAACATCTCCCAGCAGCAATAAATGGCAAGAACAGAAGCAGCACTCAGATACATGCTATCTGCTGCCTTCCTCTTACCTTCAAGTGTTTCTGGACCCGTTCGTTCTTCTCTGCCTCAGTGGTGCGCTGCTCCTCGCTGCGGTCCTTGATGGTGGCCTCTGACCGCAGCTCAGCGCTGGCTTCTGCCGCGTTCTCATCCTGCTCATCATCATGCTCATTCTCAGAGTGCATGGGCTCAGTGACGTGAGGGGTACTCATGGCAGTCTTCAACTCCTCTTTGGTCTTTTCTAGGTCCTCCTGTACCATCTGTGCCTGTAGGAGGGCATGCCACAGTAAGTTTGGCAACATCATCCTGAGTGCACGAGACCTCT
Organism: Colius striatus; assembly: GCF_028858725.1. Classification (NCBI taxonomy): domain Eukaryota; kingdom Metazoa; phylum Chordata; class Aves; order Coliiformes; family Coliidae; genus Colius; species Colius striatus. The sequence continues at coordinate 6,639,680 of NC_084771.1, read as the reverse complement.
TGCAAAAACACTGCTTGGTGCTTGTGACAGGAAACCTTGCGCCTCTTGCACACTGAAGTGGTATGTTCCAAAACCACTCAGTCACAACCCTTTGCTAAACTTTCTAACACTTTAGAGACTTGAAGAAAGGTTAGAATTCATGGAAGACAGGCTTTAGGCTTAATTAATCAAAATATTTTGACACGGAGTTGCACTAAGGCACTCATTCCACCAAGACAAACAAAGCTGGGTATTTACAGCAGCCTGAAGCTTGCAAACACTCAAGTCTATAATGGTATCTAGTGCAGTAGTTCAGGCCATGATACAGAATAAAGAGCAACTCTGTAAAAAGTATTGATGTTTGCTCAGATTCTGCTTTACCTTTTGTTGCCACTCCTGGGCCTCGCTCTCTTTCTTCTGCCTGGCCATCTCCAGCTGTGTGATTCTAGCTGTGAGTTCTGCCATCTCAGCAGCCTGCAAAAGAAAGGCTTTTAGTTGTTTTTACTTGCTAAATGAAGCATTTACTCCAAGTCCTGAATAAAAACAGTATCTTTTCTGTAAGAAGAAAGACCTCCAGTAAGCTTCAGCCCCACCAATATTTCCATGATGCAAAGGAAAAAGCAGTCAAAAAAGTCTAGGGGTTTGGTGGGGATATTTTTTACTTCCTTTCCCTCCAGAGATACAGAACTCACTTCTGTTAATCCAAATCAGAAAAAAAACAATTACTGAGCTCAACACTGTTCTCAGCATCACATACAAAAACAAAGAGCACAACAATCCAGATCTGCTGTAAAAATACACTTGTATATAAATATAATTTCATCTGCTTGAGGATAAAAATTAAAGAACCCTATGACGCATCCTCACTATGTTCACAGTCCAGTTTGCTTCAAGAGCTTACATGCCTACCCTGTCCCTATCTTCCCTAACCAATTGTCACTCACTCACCAGCTGTTCCTGGGTCTTTTGTTGATCATGGGATGCTTTCAATAGGGCCTCCTTTGCTTCTTCTGCTTCTCTACGTTCTTTAGCAAGCTTCTCTGCTTCCTCTTGAGCTCGTTTTCTCTCCTGTTCCAGCTCCATAGCTCTGCGGGTCTGTTCTTCCAGTTCTGAAAGAAAAAGGGAGTGCATTTGAACAGAGATAAAGTTAAGAAGAGGCAGTAGAAGAGGAAGGTGCCCTTACACCTATGTTCTGGATGGGGGTTTTCCTTCAGAGGGACAACTAAAGGAGCTGTCCTCTTTCCTCAAATTCACATTGTAACTGAAGCTGGAGACTAAGAGCCATGCCTGTTCTAAGTCAGCAGATTACTTTCCCAGTTGATTTGTGGGGAAGCACCCATACCAAAATGACCTCCCTTAAAGGCAGAGAAACCTACAGCATGCAGCATTCTGCTTGAGCAACACCACACTTTCCAAGCAATTAGACAGTAATCACATCACAGTACTGACTGGTGTGACCCCTGTAACACTTTTTGACTACTTCCTCTACAGACATGTTTGGATAAAGCTTCTAGCTAGCGCATGAATAAACTGCAAGGTAACTCTCTACTTAAGCCCTTCTCATTCACTATGCATTTAAGAAGATATTGGAACATTTCATATTACCTTGCTGAGCTTTCTTGGTTTGCTCTTCAATCTGCTTGAGTCTCTCCATTAGTTCCTCCTTCTCACGTTCAATCTTTTCCTTCTCCTTTTCTGCCAACTCCCTCTTCTTCTTCTCATTCTCCAGTAGGGCTCTGATGAGTGGGAAGTCATAATGCAATTCCAAATTAAAAGGTACTCAGATTAGAGCATTTCCTAATGAAACCATGAGCACATAAGAGATGTGCACTACAGCATTCAGCTGATGAGCTTTACTCCAGAGGTGCCCTTTTATAAGTGCAAAACCACCTCTGCTGGCATTCACCTCAATGGCAAGTCTGCAATAGCAGTATTATAAGGGAAATCTTATACCAAGAGCCACATGAGTTCCATCAAATGGACAAATCCTTAACTCTAAGTGACAGTGGGTCACATTTGTGATGACTGCCATTTCCATCATCCCATTATATCTACTCAAGCAGAAAGCAACCTGCTCCATTTTAGGCTCAAATAGGTCACCAGTTTATCTAGCACGTGATGATATTGTGCAGACATTGACCAAATCCCGGTTCCTCAGAACCCTACCAACCTTTCCATCTGTTTCTGATGCTTCTCTTCCCGAGCCTGTGCCTTCATCTGCTGCACCTCAATGGTATCTGGTTTACGTCTACGCATGTAGAGCTCATGGTTCCCCATGCAAAGTGCCAAGATCCGTTTGTTAATCCGTAACCGAGGGGCATAGAACACAAAGTCCTTGGGACAAGAAAAAGGCAGCATTAGACATGTCCTCTCAGCATAAGCCCCTTGTACAACACACTTCGAGGCCCTAAGCTTTCTCCGCATTGCTTAAGTCAGCATTGATATTATTGATGAAAAGATTGTGCTAAAAAGTTTGATTGTAATGCTGCTTCTTACCGGTGCTTTCTTGTCAATAGGCTTGATAACAAATTTCTTGTCATTAAATGAGATATTTCTGATCTCACTCCAAGGGAACCCAATTTTTGGTGTTAGCCTGCAAGAAATGCAACGCAAAAAGAAATGAGTCCCAAGTCACTCCAAATTATTAACTAATAATGATAATATTAACAATAACAGTGTACTAAAATTCTACCAAATCTGGCCTCAGATTTTGACCGGAATTGGTAAACAAAATGAGTCATGCAAATGAACTACATAAGAAAGTTTTTCAACCCTTTTTTCTTTAAATGGAAAACAGAACTGGAGAACACATCTACATAAGGAGACTAGAGAAACAAGTAAAATTAGCTGGATAAGACTTGACAATTTCATAGAATCATAGAATGGTAGGGGTTGGAAGGGACCTAGATATTATAAATGTTAATAAGATCACCCCTCAGTCTCCTCTTCTCCAGACTAAACAGGCCCAGTTCCTGCAGCCTTTCCTCGTATGAAAGATGCTCCAGTCCCCTGATCATCTTGGTGGCCCTGCGCTGGACTCTCTCCAGCCCTTCCCTGTCCCTCTTGAGCTGAGGAGCCCAGAACTGGACACAGGACTCCAGATGAGGCCTCACAAGGGCAGAGTAGAGGGGGACAAGAACCTCCCTTGACCTGCTGGCCACACTCTTCTTGATGCATCCCAGGATGCCATTGGCCTTCTTGGCCATGAGGGCACATTGCTGGCTCATATTTAGTTTATTATCAATCAGGACTCCCAGGTCTCTCTCTGCAGAGCTGCTCTTCAGCAGTTCAACCCCCAGCCTGTACTGGTGCATGGGGTTGTTCCTTCACAGCTGCAGGACTCTGCCCTTGTCCTTTTTGAACCTCATGAGGTTCCTCTCTGCCCAACTCTCCAGCCGGTCGAGATCCTGCTGAATGGCAGCACAGCCTCTGGGGAAATCAGCCAGTGCTCCCAGTTTGGTGCCAGCAGTGAACTTGGTGAGAGTACACTCTGTCCCCTCATCCAGGTTGTTGATGAAGATGTTGAACAAGACTGGCCCCAGAACCCATCCCCGTGGAACTCTACCGGCCACAGGCCTCCAACTCCACTCTGTGCCATTGATCAGCACCCTCTGGGCTCTGTCATTCAGCCAGCTCTCCATCCACCTCACTGTCCACTCATCCAAGCCACACTGCCTGAGCTTCCTGATGAGGATGTTGTGGGAGACAGTGTCAAAAGCCTTGCTAAAGTCAAGGTAGATGACATCCCCTGCTCAACCTTCATCTAGCCAGCCAGTTACGCACTCACAGAAGGCATCAGGTTGGTCAAACAGGAATTTGTGTTGGTTTTTTTTTCGGTAAGTACATTTCACAGATCATCCTGGCAGTGTCAAAAACACAGCCAAGAATGAGATAGAAATTGAAGAGTTTAGTTGAAGACTTAAATTCCAGAAAAGATTAATTTTGAATGCCTTTACACTGGAAAGGAGCTGAAGGCAATGATGAGGAGAGGAGGTTTGTTACCTGTCATTCTGTTCATAAATGTTGAGTCCAAGAGCATCTACACCTAGCCAGAGTTCAGAGCCCTTCTTGTTCTTAATGCTGAAGTAGTTCACACCATACATTTCCAGATCCTGTGCAATTTTCAGGTACTCCAAGACAGCATCTTCTCTGCAGCATGTAAAAAGAAAGCAGATATCCCTTTTTGAGTCTAAGTCATCAGAGCAGAAAGGCACTGTTTTCCTGCATGGGCAGAGCAGCAAGGTGGCAAAAATTCCAAGCATAGTAGATAAAACTGAGTTTGCAGAGTTTGTTTTACTAAGACCAGTCAGGTGATGTGGACTAGCAAGAGCAGAAGCATGTAAACATGGTTACAATGAGCAGAATAACCTGAGAAATGCTAAGTCATCCCAAAGCAAGCCACATTTTCACATGCATTCACACATTACAGAGTAACATATATCATGCTACTTCAAACACAGTGGTTTCACACTGTATCAGTTACCTAATCATTCCTCGATGCTCCTCATGCCACACTTGAATCCTCTCCTCCCACTGATCCTTGTTAAGCTTGTGCTGCTCCAGGACTCTAGAAAGGGTACATGGGATGGTTGAGATCAGTCACTACGTTTACACACAGTCACACCACTCAACACTTCATTAAATGCCCCACTGGCACCACAGCTGTCCCACAAAAAACTTCCACGCAGTAGTTTAATGAAAAGGCTAGCAAGACACACACTAGTCAGTATTCACACTTATGACAAATGCATTCAGGCATGCTTCTCTTCTAGCATTACATTTTTGGGTTTTAGAGCTTTCTCTGTACTTCTGGTCAGTTTCTTGAGGAGCAGTAGTTAACGATTAAAGCTCTAAATGGAATGAATACTAACCCAAATCCTCAGAGAAATACCCAGCTGTATTTTATTTCAAATGTTCCAATCGACATACACAACCACCACAGACCAAAACTAACCCCAGATCCTTTAAGACAAAGGAGGTCTCAGTTTACCTAGGTTCACTTACCTCTGTGGGAGCAGCTTATCACTTGCAAGGTAGCCAGACTTGTGTACCTCTTTGTTGAAGTCTCCATATTTTGACTGGACAGCATAAGAAGCCAGAAGGACAGCTGTTTCTGGAGGGCAATAAATGTCATCGTTCAGAATTGCTTCCTTCACTTGAAGGAAGAAGAGGCGCTGTGTGATGTCCTGGATCAGCTCTTCTGCCACATCCTCTGGGTAGAACTTGGCACGGAATTTGAAAAGCAAGGGGCTTTCTTTGCGTACATCCTGTGCTGTTACCTGGAACAGAGTTAGCAGATTTTATAGCCTACATACCAAGAGAAGGAGAGCACATTGATCAGTAGGAAGACAAATATGTATTAGACAAAAAAGTAAAATTTTCTCTTGTAATGCAGGAGTGAGTGAGCAGAAAAGCAGGATTTTCACTTCCTAACTGCTAAAGGTGTTCTCATCCCTCCCCACAGGACTTATGGCAAGACACCGGTTACAATCAGTGCTAGGTAAGTTACTTTCCAGGTTTCTCTCCAATTAATGTGCTTACATGAGCACCCCATTAACGTGTTACAGGAAAGGGTAACAGATCTGCCTAGATAAATAAAAAAGGACCAGGTCAGACACTGGGACTTCCCTGTAACCTTGGAGAGGTGGCTGTGGACTGAAGGAAGGCAGCACCAACTCACTGATCTTGCAGTACTTCAAGTGTGTGGAGAGGCAAGAACAGAACCCTGACAGAAGCACAGAGATTGAATAGTCCCTTCCCTCCAAGAGAAAGGAATCCATGACAAGTGAGACCTTGAAACAAACATACCTTTTTGTTCAATTTCAGCCATGTTGAGAAGCCCTTGGTGTCCTGATACTGAAGTCCAAAAAACCACACCTCCCTTAGACCAATTGTCTTGACAACCTGGAAAAAAAGATTATTAACAAGAGCTCCATCCAGATGGGCTGATCTCATAGGTGGCAGAGAATCTGTTAGAGGTAAGCTCAGATGAATACAAAGACAACTAGTGCCCTAGCCTTCTACCTCCCCTGTTACAGTGCAAATACATAGATAATAGAGCACCTGAGAGGTATTAAGTGGGGGATGTACTGTATTCTCTCCCTCATAATCTCTATAAGGTTTGTGGCTATTTATAAACAACAGCTGGGACACTATTTTCTTCAGCCACATAAACCAATACATACATTCAAAATACAATGCAACGGGTTTCACAGGTGTAATAGCAAATTTTCAGGTATGCTCCTCAACATGCAGGCGTATGGCCCTCAGGCAAGCCATGAAACACCCTGCTAGGTTTCATCCTACTCTGGTCTGATATTTTAAGATTTATATTTACTCCACTGATTGCTGTGGACAGTTCTGTAATGAGTGTCACCATTAAAAGTTACTGCTGTGGGTAAATTGATATGTTAACCCATTGTTCCAGGACAAAGAGCCACCACAGAAATCAACTATACCACTATGTAAGCTCTCTCCTTTGTCATGTCCATAGGTGCCATGTAAATAAGAGTTAAGAAAGCTTTACAGACATACTGTAACTAGAGATAAGTGCCTCATGGGGGGGCAAGACTACTGCAGAATACTACTCTGGTAAAAAGGAGAAGGAAGTTTCTTGGCAAAGTCTGTTCACTTGGAGGAGGCCACAGCTTTGTGCCCTGGGACATGCTAGAGGATGAAGCAAGTCTTCTCTTCCACATCTCTCCTGAAGCCCCTAGGAGTTGTTCTCATACTAGCAAACAAGGCAAGTACCTGCCACCTCCATTACTAGCCAAGGAAGGGAGAAGACACTTCTGTTTAGGTCAGCACCGTAGTACAGACACTGTAAACTGTTTTTATACACCACTCACCCTTCAGGCTTGCTCACAGCTACCCTCCTTCAACAAGGCTCAAGAACTGGAGCAGGGCAAAAGCCCTGCCCAGGGAAAACCAGCTGATTGATAACCTTGTCTCCCCTGCAAGGTAAATGGAGGTTTTGTACTGCCTCATCCCATATTTTGATTTCTCCCTAAATGCCTACTTCCATTTGAATTACTTTCCTGTTGAACCTTAAGGATGACCTCTGATCCCTTCCAATGTGGTCTCTGGCTTTGGCAAGATGCAACACCAATTTCTCACATTCACATTACTAAACCAGATTCTTTAGGGCTTGGATCAGACTTTCCTCTGACCTTACAAATGCAGCACTACAGCCCTAATGCCTTTCAGGCGCAAGGCAGCTCTCAGTAGAAACACACTGTTAGTAACACAGAGACAAAATCTACAAAAGGTCATCAACTCAGCCTGTTCTCACTTGGCTACGAACTGGAGAGCCAGCCTAAAGCCCCTGCAAACAGTGGGATGGGGGGCAGATCAACCTTCACTTGTGTATCATGCAGTCGGACACACACAGCCAAGGAGACTTTCATACCAGTTTGCTGTATACCTTGAAAGCACATTGTATAAGGAAGGGACATAAGGCTGTTCCAGCGCCCAAGGAAAGCTGTTCTGGGCAGCATTAACATTTGAATGGGGTGGAAGTTCCCCCCTCTGCCACATGTGCCTGTCTGCCTCACTTCCATTTGTCAGCAGCTTAAGGCTGTGAATTCAACAAGCTGGACTGCCAGTAAGGAACTGAAAGGCATCACACTGGGGCCCTGCACAAAAGGGTTTTTATTCCACAGCAGAAGTCTGCACAGCAATGGCAGTGACAACAACAGCCTGGACAGAGAAGAGACAGCACAGCACAGAACATCATGCCCCCTGACTCCTACTGAATCAAACTGAAATTGCAGCACAACCCCTGGTGTGGAAATTTCACAAGCTTTAAGGCAAGGTATGTTGGGGCTTATTAGCAGGAGCATAGATGTGGCCTGTTTAGCCTGTACCCTGAAACTGCCTCACAAGTAAATGCACATGACAGCAGCCTCTGTTCAAAAAAGGGCAGGAGGTATAGTCCTCCTCCCTCCCACCTCAGCCATAGCACATTATAGTGGATTTAATTCCATTTAGCAATGGAAAAAGCATGAAGAAACGGCTTTCCACAGCTGCAGAGTTTGGCTGGCAGTTAGCAACTCAATTGTGTTTGGGGGTGTTCAGCAGTCAGAGCCCTGACAAACTGTGAGACATTCCAAAAAGCAGTTACTGGCAGTGTCTAAGGATGGAGAAGGGCTGGCACACAGGACAGGAGAATACATAGTACTGTTCAAAACAGAACACTATCCTTAAATATCTGAAGTTTACACTCTCATCTGGAGCATTGACTTCTTTTCTCTGCATGAGTGAGAACATTAAGTCAGTCCCTGGGTCTTATTTAGCCTGCAGTACAAAGCTCAGCCTGCAACTGCCTTAAACAGCCTCAAAATCTAGCTGTTCCACAGTACCCTGACCAGTTATGACAAAGCTCTTTATCAAGTACCATTAGCTTAAAATTCCACTTAGTAAGCAACACAGCCTCTGGGGGAAAATATGCATTTCTGGTGATTCTCACTTCATCTTCTGGAGACAGTCTGAGTGCACAGTAGTACATCTTTTTTTACTTATGTTCAGAGAAGAAACACAAGGTCTTCCAGGCAACTTTTTCTCCCACTAACTGTACATTTTCCAGTTCTGCATGACTCCTCCTGTCCTGCTCCTCAAAGCTCACCACCCATCTCCCTCTAAACTTTTTCTTGCCATTTAGTGTTGCTCCACAGCAAGAAGAGAACCATAAGCAGCATCTTAAATGCCTATTTAAGCCTTAAGATTATGACTTTAGATTGCCATCACCCCAGGAAATACAACATCCCATTGGCAAACAAGTGCAGATCCTGCACAAAAGCACTAGCTATACATGGGCGAGACCAAAGCATGCAAGCAGAAGATATTCCACTCAATCAACTTCCTGCACCCAAGGTCAAAGCTTCACAGGCTACACTACAGCACAAATTTGTCTTGACTCTCACCTACTGTCCTGGCCAAAGACAAAATGGGCACCTCTCCCTTTCTACAGTGGGCATGCTAAGTGCTTGGCAGAGAACACCTAGCAAGCCTTACTGCTAGAGGAGCTCTGAACTGGTGCCACACCTGCAGTTTCATATGCCACAGTCAAAAACAACTTAGAACACGGTCTTCCAGGCACCCTAACTTAACACTCAAGATATGGCTGTAGATGGGAGATGAATATTCAACTTGTTCCTTTTCCATTTGGCTGGTTCTTCCAGAATATAGATATATTTCTAACTTTCCCTTCCAAAGTGCTAAAATGCCAGAGTGCTAAATGACAGGATGTTCTTTGAGTTTTTAAGCTTATTATAGTTTGCCATGGAACCACTTAGCAACAGCCAGTCCGTTTTGGTTCCACTACTGCTTTTATAGAAGCCAGTAAGTTTCCACATGTTCCTGTAAAATTTCAGACACTTTTCCCTACCATTCAACCACAAGCCTTCATTACACAAACAAGGCTTCTAGGGTTTGCTGGAGAAACCAGCCGCTATCCCCAGACTTGCTGCTTTCTACCATGAAACTGACATAGTAAGTTTTCAGTTCAGTGCTTTCATCTACTGGATCAAGTGCTCCAGTGCAGTTTCCTACACATTTAAATACTACTAGGTAGGACCTTACCAAAGGCTAATAGCTTCTCCAAAATCTTCCTCCTCACAAAGCTTACTTTACAGGCCATGAGAGACTAGTCACATTTATTCCAGACACAACTCAACTCAAATGGAGTTACTCAAAAGTCAGTAAGGATTTGGTCAGCTTGTGCTGTAAGGTTCAGCAACCATGAAAGAGGCTGACAAAGTGTTACTCTACAAATCCATTAAACTCACTGTAGCCCATAAGCAAGCCAGAGCAGGGCACACAAACTTGGAATATTAGGAGCTCTGGCTCTTAAAGCAATCAGTAGCATTCTCAAGAATTAGAAAACCTCACCAAAACCCAAAACTAACCCACACTGCAGTACATACAAGACTCAATCCTGAACATAAAATACAGCATGAGTGACTAGGTTTAAAGTGAGCAGAGATGCTTATTGTTACAATTTTAACCCATAGCTGAGCACACTTCTCTTATATGCTTATTTTTGAATCTAAAAGCTCAAAAACCAAGAACATATCTCTTTGGAAGGTTAACTGCATGCTTGCAGAGTCAGGGTCAGAGTCAGAAATTACAGATATCAAAGTTTTTCTAATGTCACATTTCTCTCTAAGCTGTGACTTGGCTTCACAGTTGTTAATTGGACAGAGATCACCTTTATTAAGATTTGGTGCTTTTGCCTGCTCCAAAGGCTTATTCTGATTTCCAAAAGCTAGCATTGGAAGGACTGAGCTTTACTGGGTCAACTATAGGCTCAGAGAGCACTAAACACATTACTGTTCTGGAGCTGGAGAAATGGAGTTCATATTAGATTGGGGAAGGAAGTAGAATCATAGAATGGTAGGGGTTGGAAGGGGCCTTTGAGATCATCTAGTCCAACCCCCTGCAGAAGCAGGTCAACCTAGATCAGGTTGCATAGGAATATGTCCAGGTGGGCCTTGAAGACCTCCAAGGAAGGAGACACCACAACCCCTCTGGGCAGCCTGTGCCAGGGCTCCCTCACCTGAACAGTGAAATAGGTTTTTTCATATTTAAATGAAACTTCGTGTTCCAGCTTCATCCCATCAACCCTTGTCCTTTTGATAGCTACAATACAAAAAAAGGGATGTCCCAGCCTCCTGACACCCACCCTTCAGATATTTGTAAACATTAATAAGATCCCCCCTCACTCTTCTCTTTTCTAGACTAAACAGCCCCAGTTCCCACAGCCTTTCCTCATAGGAAAGATGTACCAACCGAACAGTTTGGTAACTGTAACTCATTGTTAAGAGGACTCTGATGTGAGGCCTATCAAATGAGTAGAGATGCCCATCCAACCAAACTAGTATAGCAGGCAGCTAAGACTCTTCCACCAGAAACCTGAAGGCACAAGTTGCTCTGAAGGTGAGTGAAAGAACAAGGTCCCAGCAGGACCCAAGGTCAAAAGTTATCACAAACCAATTGAGAAGCTGCTACATACAGCATGTGGTTATATTTATTCTACATTTAAGCACAACAGGGGGACACAAATACTGCCTAAATGTTACTGAAAAAGGGTAGCAACATGCACTAAGGTAGCTATGCAGCAGGAGCTTCCTTTTTTCTTAACTTAGAACTGACAACTCAAAGCCAAAGGGCATTCTAGAGCAAAAATATGCAGTGTCTCTTAATTTTTCTGTGAATGGGTCAAAAAAAAATCACAACTTACGCCAGAAGGACAATGTGCTGCAACAGCAAAACTGTAAACTTCCTTTGTACAGAAACTGTTCTTTCCCCTCAAAAGAGTATTTATGAAGTTAGATCCTTTTTCAGAACCACCATCGGGCAGAAAACACTAGATTAGCAATTCCAGGAGTACAATACAGTTTAAGAGAGCTGGAAAATTAACAGTCATAACTTTGTTCTTCCACACCCCATCATGAGACCCAAGACAACCTCATCAGGATGGAAACTGAGATAAGTGAACTGATACCACTCAGACAGCAGTCGCTGCTCAGTCCCCATTAGCAGGGAGAATATCTCTGAACTAGCGCTCTACAGGAACTCATCTCCACAAACAGCTCAAAACTCAAACATTTGAAACATAACGGGTATCTGGCAGTTGATAATATATTCAAAGCCCCATCTCTATATTAAATCCATCAAGTTTAGCATTTACTGTTAGCTCACCAGAGGCTCTCATGTTTTGGTTTGGTATTCAGTTAACTCTTTATGCAAAGTGCAGTAATGTTTGAGCACAGACAAACAAAAGCAAATGGACAAGTCTGACTATAAAATCTCTTCAACAGAAAGGAGTCTTGAATTTTCCATTTAAAAAAGATAAACAGACTGATGTGTATCTGCATTCAGAGAACAACATGAAACATTTCCTATTGTGGTAGGGCAGCAACAGAAGCTGACATTAGGCTCCTCAACCACCAACACAGTAGTCTCAAAAATTCCTAATTCATGTTGGAGGCAGAAGATTTGACACCCATGCATCTACTGCCAACTCTCTACCTTGCTGCTCCTCACCCTGGGAGAGGAGTAGTCTTTCTATGAACATCTCTGTGGTGGTACTACACTAACACCACCTAGCACTGCTGTGATAGGTCTTTGACTAATCTTATAGTCAGAGTCTGGACATAGAATCATGGAACGGTAGGATTGGAAGAGACCTTTAGAGATCATCTAGTCCAACTTCCCCTGCAGAAGCAGGTCAACCTGGGTTGCATAGGAACATGTCCAGGTGGGTCTTGAAGACCTTCAAGGAAGGAGACTCCACAGTCCCTTCAGGGCAGTCTGTTCCACTGCTCCCTCACAGTAAAACATTTTTTCTTATATTTAAATGGAACTTTGTGTTCCAGCTTCATCCCATCCAATGAGGCTCTAGGACATTCAGTTCAGTATCAGCCCTACTAGGAACCAATACCATCACCACCACAAGAAAATCTTGACTACTAAGCAGTATAAAACAGTTTAATTCTTATTCCAGAAAGTGTGATATATTCATAGTATAAAGATATGGTGCCCAGCAAACATTTTAGAAATGGCAAATGTTTAACACCTAGGTTCAGACACTTCCCCTCCTCACCTGCCATAGTTCCTCTTTCAACTCCACCTACGATTCAGCTTAGCTGAAGTAAATGCTGCCTCATTTACATTATCAACTTAAATGTTGTTGCAGAACAGAGTTTGTTTCCTCCCTTGGCAAAGCGATTACTACTGAAAACACAAACCAAGACTTCTGTTTAGACAGGTGCTATGTGAAACATCCAGCAGGCAGGACAAGGTACAGCTGTTCAAGAACTTGACTCAAAGGACTGAAATCAATTACTAAGACATGGAGTGTTCCCATACTGGAAACGTGATCAGATGCTTCTCAGAGACAAGTTGTTGAAGTCCAAGTCTGCCACCACAATGTCAATTTGCAGCAAAAGCTGCTGATGGCATAGAGCTGACTGAAAATAAAATCATATGCAGATTATAAACTACTACTGACTTCAGTAGTATCAGTTCTTAGCACTTAGTGCTTTTCTTGGACAAGAGATATTGAAAAATCATCATGGGAAGCATCTACATCAACAACACCCCTTCCAAAAAAACAGTTCACCCTTTGATGAGCTTTGGAGTATGAGTATGTCACCTCAGCTTCACCAGTGTAAACTACCATGTGGACTCTGTGCAGAATCCACCTTATACTTTTGACAATCAAAAACTGCCAGATTTAAGACCACACACGGCTCAAATATGTAGGAGCTACTATGTAGTAACATACAGACAGCTGATAAACTACACTGCAATGCAGAACTTTCCTGAAAGTCTTTCTGAAAGGGTGCTATTTTATCAAAGCCTAGCATCTCACTCTACTCCCTTTATTTCAGGGCTGGGCTGCAATGAGCAACATAATACCTAGTGTTGCATCATCCGAGTATGAGACAAAGTAGCAGTTTGTGGTAAATTCAGTTTGCTGACCCCAAATAGCAGATTTATATGGGTGGGCTAGCCCTTAAGTTTCTCTCTTCATTAAGACACATACTACCTAGAGTTGGCACCAGAGTGCTTGGCACTACTGAACCACATCCATATCCAATATAACAGATCTGGCAGTTGTTTCATCTTGTCATTAATCCAAGATTCATTTTACCCTTCTTTAAGATATGAAGTTACTGTTCAGATTTTCTTCCCAGTAGCAAACCCATGGCCTGCAGGATTATGGCAGAGAAACACAACTTCTCTTGATTTATCTTGGGGTCTGATGGGAGTATAGACTATCACTTCACTTGCACTTAAAGGCTGCAACAACATCTGAAACACTGTTAAGCCTCTCCTGTTTTACAGATCAACTACTCTTTGAAAACAATTACATGATGCAAGTAAGCCAACCAGATAGCTGTCTCCCTCACAAGTCTTATCTTATGAATTATGACTGCAGACATCTACCGTTTTCCAGTTATTATGAGCTACAGCAGCAATTCAGTTCATTAGAGTTAAGAGTAACTCCTAACACATTCTTCTTGAAGATAAAAAAAGGTGGTAGTTTTGAAAAAAAATAAAATCTCTTACTATTCTGAGTTCTCTTGAAGTTATACACACTGTCACTCATCTTTTAAGTCTTTCTATTAAGTCAAGAGCAGAACAGCTTCTGAATCTCATAATCCATATCAATTTCAGATCTTCTGCAGTTCCATCACTTACCTGATCAAAGAGTTGCTTCCCTGTAGTGTTGGGCTGGATGGCAAACTCCAGCTCAGCATCCATCGTAGTAACACGCACGCTGATCTGAAAGATGGAAAATAGCATCACTACAACATATACTCTAAGGGACATCATGCAACAATGAAAACCAACATTTGCCTACAGACAGAGACCACGTCCTAAGCTTCCAGAGACTTTACTTAAAGCCAGCAGTTAAAGTCATCTGATCTTCAAGCAGTGTTCTCAGTTTCCCTGTAGAGTATAACTTTCCTGTTTCACACAGTAAGAGTCTATTCTGTCTGCAGACAGGAGACAAGGATGTCCTCATGTGTTATGGCAGAAAGAACACATGCTGAATTATCATATGCACTACTATGTGCAGACATGTCACAAAGTTGTACAAGTATCTCTATATAGTTGCTTTCCAATTATTTAAGGGAAGTGAAAGATCTAAATGCTGCAGAAATTGTTTAGGTGTGATTTAATACTGCAGTCAGATTGCACAATAATATTAGCCTTAGATGTAAGATCATGAATGGTCTTCCAGAAGTACTATTATATGATGCACTATCTTGACAGCTTGTTCACACATGTGTAACCATTCAGTTTTCACGTGGGAAAGCGACAAAAGACTGCAGCAAGGAAATTTGTAGTTTCATCATACAGAAGCAGGAAGACACTCATACATCTTCCACTAACAGTTCTCATGAACTCAAGTCAAACAGAGGCATTTCATCTCAAAGATTATTGCAAAATTAGCAAATAAGTAAATAGCAAATTCCATTCACAACTCCTGATCATTACTGGAAAGTGTTTACATCCTTATAGGTAGGTAAGAACACTCTTACCTGAACACAGATGCCTTAACTTTTGACCAAAGTAAAGTGTTCAATTACACCAATTTGTCTGAGAATTAATTTATCTTTTCATACCTATCAACTGAAGTATTTCATAATTTATAAACACAAGCTGCAGATATTTTAGATCAAGCTGGTTTAATGCTTCTCCAAAGCAAAGATTCAAAACTTGAAGTTGTACAGATGACATTTACAGTGCACCAAACCCCAACCACACAGATCACACATTCATATAATCCTCCTCTCGTCATCCAAACCACAACAATAAATGTTAATTTATTTGCTCTTCGGTGCAATCAACACTCTTAGCACATTGCCCAAGCCTTCCAGATGTGAGGGTAATTATGTTGTAAATAGTTTTCATAAGAAAAAAAACTCAAACACACATTAGGACTAGAAGCTAACCACACGACACCAGAGACCAAAAAAACCTAGAGTAGGCAGAAAAGTACTAAAGGAACCACTCAATGTTTATACGCTCACTGGCAGTTCTGATCCCTATGTTTTTACCAAGTATATGGACAGATTTCACATCTTGCTCTTGAGGTTTCATAAAAAGCCTAACTGAGCCTAGGCACACCACCATTTTGTACTTAATATTTCCACATGATGAATCTAAAGGTTTTCTTCATTTACAATTAGAATAAAAATTAAGCACATTCTGTAAGAGATTAAAAGTAGGCTTAGCATACCAACGTTGAAGTCAAGGCGAGTTGCAGTTCTAGTTGTTGCGTCCATAAAGAATGTTATTTACACATTAATGGAGCAAAGATACCATGAACAGACAGGAATAAACTGAGTTTGAAACACTCTGAACCTTCTGACACAATGAAGTCAAACTGAGGAAAAAGTATCCCACAGAAGTAGCAAGGAAGAAGTAAACGATTTAAACTCATAAGAAATCAAGCTCTGTTTAGAGGTAGCAGCTTTCAATAGCATGCAGTTGCCTTGACTTCTCCTGCTTGACTTCACAAAACTACTCTCCTCAGATTGTAGATGTTGACAATTGACTCACTTCACAGCGTTTTGGTAAACCAGGAATCCAGTTGTTTGCTAGAACAGCACAATGCTCTCAAAAACAGCTTTGCTACTTCTACTTGGAGACTCATCTACTAGAAAGAGTACTGGCTTGTAAGCCTGACTTGCCCTGCACATGTACCACTGAAAGCAAAGATGCTGTAAGTCATGTCTTAGAATGAGAGGGGTTACAGTAAATATGCCATTAAGCAACAGGTTGCTTTTTGTTCATTTTATAGTCTTTCCCGTTCACCAAAAATCAGCTCCCGTGAAAGAAAAATGGTTTTTTTGCTCCACTGTTTATGGATGCAGCTAGCTGCTCTTATCTCATTATCTGCATAAGTGCTTGAACCATGAAGTATCTGAGTACAGGGGAAGCATCATAAACCGGAATCGAAACCTTTGGGGCAGCTCTCTGCAACCTGTGCCCGAGTAGCCTTTAAGCTATTTGGAGCAACTCAGATCTTAAATTTTATGGTAAAACTGCTTCAGTAGGTTTCCTCATAATTTATGCAGAATACTGATTTGTAAGACTCACATCTTTGTTAGCCTAGTAAAATAAAGCCCCATGCTGGAACCAGCAAAATTCCTTCATTATCACTCACTTCAGTCATCTGACCAGTTATCATCCTTCAATTAGTACATTCAAGGGGGAAGGACACACCTTTTTCCCCATGTAGTCAAGATGAGTAGCAACCTAAGATTTAAGAGCAACAAAATCTTTAATGGGGTCTGCACTTGCAATTTCAGCCTGCGCTATTTTAGAAGACAGCATGAGCTAAGATACCACAGGAAACAGGCTTGTGCTTTAGAGAACCACACCCTGGCAAGCCTGGCTTCCCTGAGCCCAACCACATTTTAACACATTCAGTAGCATACTGCTGCAAACTGCCAGCAGACGGAGCTGGGGAAAGCAGGTCCTGGGCTATATCAGTAACAGTTTACCCCTTGGTTTTGTAGTATTTCAATACTTGGCTGAGAAGTTCACAATAAAACTGAGCTTTGTTAAGCCTCATTAGTGCAGAAATAACATACAGAGAATTTTTTTCCCCATATGGTACCAAGGCAAGTTTTTAAGCCACTTGTTGTGAGCTGCAATGACAAAGTGGGGTTTTCACTGTTTCACATGGTGTGAGGCACTGATGTCCATTCCCAGTTAGCACAGAAGAGGCCTGACTATACTTCAGAACAAATGCAGCTTTACGAAGTGTTTTGTTTCAAGAACCTGCATATTGGGACAAAAAAACTAAATCAGTTCTTCTAACATGAAAAAATGTTTGAAAAATCAAGCACTCAGGGACCTCCTTATTACTGGCAAGTTAGCTGCACTGTTCTTAAAGTGCTCTGCCTACAGCTTCAAAACTGTTATAATCTCTACCTAACAAGTGCCAGGCCACTGCTTGCTTACCTTCATCCCATTTATTCACTTGAAGTCTTACTTTTACTAAAAATCACTTTACTGAGGCATTCACAGCCAATGCTGCCAAACACAGATGTTACACAAGGGTTACACAACAAAAATGCTACACCAGAAGAATACCAGCATGATCCAGTCCCATTATAGTTTAGCCTCTTCTGCTTGCTTTGTCCATCAAGAATAAACCATTTATCCAGTTCACAACCAATGCTTACTCTAAGAAGAGTCTCTAGATTAATTAGCATTAAGCTTTTATACTTTGTATTCCTAAGCCACCTAATGATGTTTTCCTGTGTTTGAGGGCTGGCATAACCATCAACATGTTTACCATTTGAGTTGCAAACAGTATAAAATGCTCCTCAGTAAGATAACCAAATGCACTGCCAAGCACATAAAAACTAGCTCTTTTAGTCCAATCAGGCAAGGTGCAGTCTGCTGAGATGTAAGGAATAGGAATAAACACAATGAGAGGAGGTTGCTCACCACCAATCAGATCACAAGGTCCAAAGTGGCAGCACTCATCCCCAAGTACACAACACTCTTTTTCCAAAAGATATTGTTAGCAGTAATTTATACTCAAATGCTATTTAAAGCAACTCAATTTTTTCATCACAGCATTTATAGTGAACTCACTGCTACATCCAAGTGATGCAGCTAGTTCTGCTTAGATCTTACACTAGAAGTTTTACCCTACTACATGGCCTCTAAATAGCCTTCTTTTGACTTTAAATACATTAAATGATGATGGAATGTAATGTTTTGCATACCAACAGCTAATAAGCTTCCAGAGGAGGACATATCGCACACTCCAAGAAAACTCAACTATCACATTCCAGCAGACAAATTAACACTCACCAAGTTAAAAAAAACCCTCCAGAAAAAAAATGTCCATATTTAACTGATTCATTTCATAACAGCTACAGGAAACAGCTAGAAACCTAGCAACTCTTCCTCTTCTTAATGTGAGGTAACTACCATTGTATTACCAGTCCGAGCACAGCTAAAGATTGCCACTACCGGAGCATATGAAAAAAGAGCTTCCTGCTGCCAAGCACAACGTTGTGCTGGTGGGGAGACTACCTGCACAGAGTGAATCTCTCACATGGAAGAGACTGTTCCAGCCGCCAGAATAGCTGCAGCCCAAGAAAGTTCCTTTTGACAGGCAAATGCTTTCAGAAGCTATAGGACACCACTGTCCTCCTCCCATGGCATTTAGCAGACTACAGGAGCAATCTTCATTGACAGTGGTACTAGGCACTTATTGCCAACACCTTTTCAGAAATTTTAACATTGCCCATGTACTTTGAAGTCTCACCTTCTGCCTCTGTAAAATCCCCAATAAATTTTACTAGCAGCAATGATTATCAGTTATCTTCCAGGTTTCTGAATAAGCCTTACTGATATCCTGCTTTAACTACTTCCTAAGGTGAAAATGTGTAGCTGCATATGGCAGGACAAACAGGAAAGACTGATACCGTCACACTAAGTAACAGATGCATTACTCGCACTAATGACCCATCACGCTGAGCAGTACAAGAGGTAGAACACAATTCTCTTTGTCAGAAGTTGAGACAGGAACAGAGTACTAGGAAATGCTTGTCAAAATAATAGGCAGAGTCAGCACAACAGTACCAACCTCTACAGAACCCTGACCCCAAGCTAAAGTTTCTTTCCACCCTAGATTTCCTGAATGCATGGAAGTTGTTACACCCTGCTGGTCTGTAGGTTTCAGGCTTCATATATTCATGGTTCCCAGGGTCAAGTCACCAATCATACCATTTCTGGAGAAAATAGCATAAGGAAAAGTCATACTTTATTGTTCATTTGACTGTTACAGAACAGAAGTATGCTCAGTTAAAAAGAAATTCCAAGCCAACCTTTACAGACCTCCTATGCTATTAGGGGGACCTGTTCACCCAGCAGTTACTGCAGGTAAAGGTACTTAACTAACACCATGAACAGCTCTGACCATGAAAGTACATCAAATCCAGCTGGAGCTGCATGAACTCAAGATCTCATACAGCACCCCAATAATTGAAAAACCTTCCCAGTTCTGGCTTTCCACAAGATTACCAACAGCATAGTAAGTATAAGGAGACATGTTTCCCCATCCCTTAAAACATGCAAGTGTTTTCTGGAGGTCAAACACTCCTCAGGGCTACACTTTGCTTCCCACAGTGCTAGCCAGACAATATTGTCCCCACTGCAAGGACGGGAGCCAAATGCCAGCTTGCAGAGTGTGTACCAAGGCTTTGCACAGTCTTGGAAGAGCAGCAGAGGTAGTGTCTCCCACCTGCAGCCCAGCAATACTCACAGACATCTGGCTCCTTCCTCAGTGCCAGCACACTGCCCAAAGAGCCCCAAGTCCTCCGTGTCAGGGTGAGGCTGGACTGGGTCATGTGAAAGCACTTGCAATTTCTAAAGAGATTAGATTTAATTAAACCAAGCCCCCTTCCAGCAGTCTTAAAGGGCCTTTTCATACCTCTAAGCTCATCAGGGAGCAGAACAGCAGGCACACCCCTGGCACCAGCTCTGGCCGTGCTGCACTGCAGCCCCCAGAGAGAAAATTAAGCCTCCCAACAACTCTGAAGCTTTGCAGTCCTGTTCACCACCCTCCTCCACACTCAGCTGGGAATAGGTACTCCTCATTTGACTGGAGCCACAGTGAGGCCAACGAGGCCAAGAAAGGCATCTCATTCCGCTCCTCTACAACAATGTCATTGAAGTCACCATAATATAGTGGAGGACAAAGCTTGCCCACCTTCTATGCACTCCGTACCAGCAAGTCAGAAGTATTACTTATGTGCTATAGAGTATCTGTTATAATATTACCCTTACAGTCACTGCCTCTTGGCTTTGTTTTGGTACATGACTGCAGTCCATAGCAGAAACTCACTGTTTAAAGAATCCCTAGTGATTTTAATGCAGAGCCTGATAAAGAACAGATGTTACAGAAAAATTGGACTTCACTGCACATGCACTTTTAGTCATCTTCAGATAAAAGAAAAAAAATGGAGAGAAGCAAAGATTGTTATCTGAAAACATTTTACCAGATCCCCACAACTACTGTAAGAGGGGGAAAAAATGCACTTTCCCCACCCACCCCTTGTTCACTTTGCTCATTTGACAGCACAGCATCTAAGATTGTTTTGCAGAAATAGTATTCTGTTATTTAGTTGGAGCTATTTTTAATGTCATTTCTGATAAAGCCAGACAGATACCAAGTTGCCTGTACCTTTCAGCAATACTAATTATGAACACATCTCACTGTGTTATGTTAAGACATAACACAGGGCAGTCAGCTATAAATTGTGGATCAGACTTCTGAAGGCCCTGAGATGCCCAAGGATCTTGCAGCTACTGCCTTTCTTACACATTAAGTTACCTCATGCGTCCAACCACCATTTAAAACTAGCTCAATATTACAAGCTTCAGACTACTTGACAGGAACATAACATACATGGATGTCATTAAAGCACAAAGAATGCCATCTGTAACAGAGTCAAAACCAAATAGTAGCTTTACATGAAGTTTACAGTAAATTTTCATCCACTGCTATCCTGAATTCCAAAGCTCAGTGTCATCCGAGGGAAATTTCAGCTAGTACCTATAATAAAACTAAATTAAAAGCCACCTGCAGAGAGAAGACAGGCTTCTCTAAGTACCCAGTGACAAAAGGACCAAGGAACTGGATACTCCAGTCTCAATTAATGAGCTCAACCGCTGTTTGAGTTCAGCTAGGCAGAGACATCCAAGAACTGGAGGTCTGGAAGCAGAGAAAGAAGCTGCACTTACTGGTCTCTGTAACAAACACTTGTTCTGACCTGATCCCTTATCCCCACCACAATCTCCCTTGCAGAAAGGCTGAGGAAATCATACATCTAGTCTAAGAAACACAGCTCTAGAACAAAACCAAGAAAAACTGACAGCATCCTCTAGATTCCACTGGAAAGTGCATATTGCTGCTGACTGACCTAGAGATCAGTCCTCAAGAAGAGTCCATAGCCACTGGATTTATGTGCATAGCCCTGTAGCCAGATATACTTAGGGTAGAGCAGTATATTGCATACTGCATGTACTAATAAATTAACTTTTAAAAGCTCCAGTAAAGCTCCTTTGTTTAAAATCAAGTGGTAGGTAGGGCTGAGCAGCATCCCATCAACACAGTCTCGTACTTAGGTCAGCATTTAAAAGGGCTGATGAATTGCAGTATGCTTATCGTATACAAGCAACTCTGATGAATAATAAACCTGAAGACACACTCAGAGAAGGCTCCACTACCTGACATCCCAGGACAGGCAGTTCTGTTGGCTCTTGGGTCCTCTAAAGCCATGGTTGGCTGGTCTGCAGGCAGGAAGGAAGGAGCTGCTGCAACACAATCTCACTTAACAGCCCAGGTCTTTCAGAGCACCAGCAAACTTGGTCAGGGAAGCAATCAGGCCAAATCTAACTACATTTCTGCTCACATGGTCTTATTTCTTCCCTGTGAGGACAGCAGCAAGCCAGCTTGAGAAACCACAGTGGATCCACACCTTAACGAAGTCACATTAGACCTATGTCCTCCCTCCATCTCCCCTATTCCCCAGCAAGGCAAGATGACCTATGTGGGCAGCAAGCTGCAGCTTTCACACAGCTTCAGTAGCAAGCCACAGCAACGGCAGGCAAGACTGCAAAAGTTCACAGCTTTGAAGACTCTGCTTGAAGAAACTGAACTGAGAAAGGGTGGAGGAGGGAGTGCCTAAGCTGCAGGAAGCCAGACATGCCCTGTGACACAAGTGTGCATCTGACACTTATCTCACTTGAGCAGGAGACACTGAAGGGCTACTGCCAGTGCAGAAAGCACTCTGCCCATAACTTCCAGCAAAACTCACTTTAACAGCACTGATTTACTAGCTCAGGGAAATGGGGAACCTAGTTACAGCACACAGGCCACTAAAAAGCTATACTGGAGCTTACCCACTCTTCTAGCATTGGTGACTAACATGGAAGTCTTCTAGAAGTGCTTCTGCCCCCTGTGAAGCTTGGGAGATCAGGTTCTGTGTCCACTCTAACAGCATTTGCTATGCAAGCTTTTTGGCAGGGTTTATAGCAGGCATTATATCAAGCAGTTGAAAAAGCCAGTAAGGAGAAGAAATTGACTGAGGTGGCACTAAAAATCTGGTACAAAATAAAATGCTAAGGCAGTCAGTTTCACAAAGGAAACAAAGTGATTTATTGTTATATAAATCCTGTCATACTGTAGTGTCAGAGCCATAAATTTGTTTGGCTATTAACATACAAGATTATTTTGAGATGGATTTGAACTGCTCATCTCCCAGTGCTAAGGAAAATAAAGTTCTTCCATTCACCCAGTGGTAAGCAGGCATGTTCCCACAGAAAAAAAAAAGTTAAATATGGGTTTCCTTGAAGACACCTGCTGCCATTGAAAAGTCAGTGACAACACAGCAGTATCTCGACCAGCTTGAGAGTTGGGCAGAGAGGAACCTCATGAGGTTCAACAACGACAAGTGCAGAGTTCGGCAGCTGGGAAGGAACAACCCCATGCACCAGTACAGGCTGAGGGTTGAACTGTTGAAGAGCAGCTCTACAGAGAGAGACCTGGGAGTGCTGATTGATAATAAACTAAATATAAGCCAGCAATGTGCCCGCGTGGCCAAGAGGGCCAATGGCAACCTGGGATGCATCAAGAAGAGTGTGGCCAGCAGGTCAAGGGAGGTTCTTCCCCCTCTCTACCCTGCCTTGGTGAGGCCTCATCTGGAGTCCTGTGTCCAGCTCTGGGCTCCTCAGCTCAAGAGGGACAGGGAAGTGATGTAGAGAGTCCAGCTCAGTGCCACCAAGATGATCAAGGGCATAGAACATCTTTCATACAAGGAAAGGCTGTGGGAACTGGGCCTGTTGGACTAGATGAACTGGAGGTTGGACTAGATGATCTCTAAAGGTCTCTCAACCCCTACCATTCTATGATTCTATGACTTTGTTTCTTTTCTGATTTTCAAGACCAAGTATGAAAAGCCACAAGTACCTTCATGTTGAAGTCCCCCTTCTCCAATTGATCCATCTGAGCATTCAGAGGAGCCTGAGCACGGGGTAGTCAAGTTGACCTCAAGAGGACCCTCCTTGCAGGACAGGTCCATCAGTCCAGATATCAATTACTTTTATCTAGTCAGTGAGACAACTTCAAACATCTTTATATAAACTAGAGCTTTTTTTTTTTCCTCATCACCTCAAGTGATGGAGACCCAGCTTTATTACCTCCAAGGACAGTCTCTCTAAAAAATGAAGTCTCCTTCAAACCAATAACATAGTCTATTCCTTATGCAGAGAGGCTGACATTTCCAGCTGCCTTACTTTGGAGATTGCCTTTACTCACTCACCCTGCCCTAACTTTTCTGTTTTCTCATAATCAATGCTTCAAAGGTCCAGAGCTGTCTCCTTCAATTAGCACTGGCAATGCAAGAACACAGTCACACAAATCCAAGGCTATGCCAATGCTTAATAGGTAGGAAAACTCAGTTTTTTAGAACTCTGCAGGCATCATTTAATCAACTTAATTAGTTATCTGATCTGGGCAGGCAACTCTTCAAAAAATAAAGTTCTCCTTCATTAGTAGAAGAACTACAGAGTTATTCATTCAAAACAAACAAAAATAAAGGGACTTCCCCTACCCCCCTACATAGCACAGCTTCCAAAAAATCATGACATGTTTCTAAGTTAAAGCTACTTGAACATAATTTCTTCCTTTCAAACAAGCAGACAGCAAATAGTCACATACCACCAGTGGTATTTCAACACCATGGCTGCTAGCAGCTTGTCACCATGTCCAGAGGAGAAATAAGTTTCAGCTTGCCCAAAGGAGCTGACATGGGTGGATCCACACATTTATAGTCAAATCCAGATACTTGTATAATACTTATTACCCAACTTAATCTTGTGCAATGGATCAATTCCTCTATTTTGGTCTTTTCCTTTCTCATAAATAGATTCCTCATGCACTTCCCTTTGCTTTCCTGTATCTGTTCCAAGCCATTAATGTATGTTAGAAGGTGTCATTCTCTGGAGAAAGAGTACATGCCTATTATGGCCTCTGCATCCTAACTGTAGGGTTGACAGCTGTACTTCACATGTTTGAGCTTAACCACATCCCTAGCTAAAGCTCCCTCGCCTAAAGGCAGTCATCAGGCCAGTGGGCACACTGGAAGTGCCAGCAGTGGTCTGGGTGACATTCCTCCAGCTATTGTGTGTCCCTTCTAGGCAATCTTGTTCACAGGTTACAAACAAGTGTTTTGTGCCTCCTATAACTCTGCCTTAAATTGTACACCACACACTAGTGTCGTGATCCTAAGCTGCTCCTGCAGTAACTTAACCAGTAAAACAGTTCCAACACTCCCCACCATGACCAGAAGCATTCCAGATATTCAAAGACGACTCCTATAGAGGTCAGCTTTTCCCTACACTTGCTTTGGTCTAATTCTTCCTTCCCTAGCTTCATTCCAAAGACACTGGATTTCCCAGTACTGTTTTAACAGCTGCAAAAGACCCAGTTCAAGGAGTTAGGCAGACAAGCTTGGTAGCCAAGACATTTCCAGACAGCCAATAAGCCTTCCAAACGTAGTATCTAGGGGACGTCTGCCAAAATTACAAGCAGCTATTTTGCTGGAAAGTGCTCAAAACAAGATCAAGAAAAGACGTTAATAAGACAAGTGTGTGCTTCATAGAGGCATCATATGTACAGTAAGTAGTTGAAGTTCATGAGCTGATAGACTAAATACTTATTCCCTATGTAAAGGTCTCTAAATTCACCTGTGGTTAAGAACTGTGCAGTAACTTACTGTGCAGTAACTTAGCAGTAACTTGGAATTTAGGACAACTTTAAAAACCTATGCTCAGACAGCTTATCATTCCAAAGCTTTTCCACAGGGAAGACAGTAAAAAGATCACTGCTATGAGCGAGTTCTTTCTTCCAAATGATTCTTGTGTTTAGATGAGCAAGTCAGAAGCATGCTTATCTGTTTCACATGCCTCTCTGTTCTTCAACCAAGAGACAGCCAGCATTTCAGCTTGCTGGTAAATGAGGAGCAGCTGAACATAGGGCTGCCTGTCCCAGACAGCAGAGGCACTGCCTGGGTGTGGCAGGTCAGGTTCCTGGCCAGCTCATAGCACTCACTGAGCATCTGAACAATAGCCAGACTTCTAGGAGCTAGAACACAGCCTTACTGTGAGATCTGACTGCCCAGACTATGAGCCATCCCTCCAAATTTAACTGCAGGCACAGTCAAGTGTGAGGCAAAGCTGTTTCATCATCCTGTGATTTTTCAGTTTTATCATTTCCAGTATTCTAGACGAATCCTGCAACTTCCTTTCAGTACAGGATCTCACTAGGGCTGGTTGCCTTTTCACATCCATTTAGCTCATGGTTCTCTTAAATGCAGGATTTCCCCGAAACAGCTCAGTTCTTTTTTTAATATTCAGTTTCCTCACCCACATTTGCTTCCCTCGCCACCAACCTATTTTTGTTTTAAATAGTTCTGTCGGGATTGTACATAGTTTATAAGAGACCAGTTTGTGATTGCTGAAGTACTTTTTGTTATTTTAAGCTTCATTTAGATCAAGCACTTGAGCTTTCCTAATATAGAGGAGAGTAGCTACAACACCAGGATACACAGAGCCCCATGTCCCGAGAGGCTCCCCACACAGTGCCAGCACATGCTGGGTGTGGTCCCAGCACCGCCAACGCTCCGGAGCAGACGGCACCCTCCCACTGCCTTCTTTGGGCTCATATTAGCACTCCACAGCTACGCCACAAGCAGCACCAAAGAATGAATCAGGCTGAGAATAACTCAGTGATTTTTTCCAGAGCCATGTCACTGGTCCCATTCACTACACTAACATAATGGCACTGCTACTGACTACAGGAAGAGGGAAGGGAAAAATTATTTTTTGGGTACAACTAGACAAGATGGGCCAAGCTGTTGAACTACTACTTATTCCTCATTCCCAGGCACTCCTACTTTATCCATTGCAGTAGTTCTGATACACAACCCTTTGGTGAGCTTTATCCCTCCAATCATATGTGCAGAAGTCATTAACCCGTTCTTCTGCCAAGGCAGCAGAACAGAACTGATGCACTACTGAGTTGGACTATTTGAGGCAGTGGAAGGCTGGCACACACAGATGGCAACAAAACTTTACAGTGGCAGCACACCATGAAAGCTCTCAAACATGCAACCCAGTTAATACCTTAAGAATTTGAGGAGTTCTACATAAAAAAGAATATTGAAAAAAAAGCTCATTGGTGGGTACGACAAACATTTTAAAAGCTTAGCCATGGGATCAGCAGCTGGTTACCTCCTCTAAGTTAGTGACAGTAACTAGTATATTAAATGTAACCTAGAACATTGTTTGTCAGACCTTTAGGAGCAAAGGTGCAAGACCACATTCTGTCAGATTTCTACTTGATTATTTAGTGGTTGTCAGAACAGATACTATCTTAGTGTTGTTTTTCCCATGTATGATGCTGAAGCAAGTGTTGCTCAAGACACCTCATCTTCATTTCATTGCTCTGATCTTTTGGCTATCCGAAAGTTACTTAGTCCTATTTGCTTTATCTTGCAATAGATTCATGACAGACACCAGAACTACATATTCTTACATCTGAAGATACTGATGTACATCCTTGTTATAAAAGATAACTACCCCGTCCTGTCAGATGCACAAAGGGGTATTCAAACTGAGCATAATAAACTGCGAGTTTCAGTGCAATGTATCTTCAACTTGAAGTCAATAACAAATCACACAGCAAGGTAAGGAAAAAACCCTACAGCCTTAGGGAGGTTTTGAAGTGTCTGTCATTACAACACTCTACATCCACATAGGGCCCATCAGTGCAGAAGACATTGGTGTCTTCAGATTTCATATAGCCCAAAACATTTGCAGCAGCAAGTCATTAATAGGTTAAGAAAACTGAGTCCTCAGGAACTTAGAACTTACCACTTCCCAGTTTGGCATGATTGGGTCTGAATATCATCAGAACATCAGGTGCAGTTTAGTGTTTTAAGACCAAAAAAAAAAGATTATGTCAGCAGCAGCAAATAGTTTTGGATGTTTTAAACCCCAAGTTCAGGTAACAGAGGCTACTTGCTTGTTTGTTGGAGCAAAGGACTAACATTGCACTAGAAAGGAATGCACGTCATCTAAGTATTTCAGGAAAGAGTAAGTTATAGTTCAGCTCCTGTAACAAAGTCAGCACAACCGAGTTGCAGGCCAGGGGACTGACAAACACACACCACCCTCCCAACCATGGCTTGAGAGCTTTCAGATATTAAAAATAATACTAATAACCTTACAGTTTTTGAAGCAGCTCACAAAATGAGCTTTCATGTGTAACAGTTTGTGTTCTAGACAATATCCACAATCTCCTAGAGAATGAGGAGCTCCTGTATAAACAATCACTTTACTGCTCTCTGCTTTACCAACACAAAGTCACTCAGCGATTGCTCCTTGAAGAACACAGATACTGCACCAAAAATTCCTCTGCTCACACAGCACATTTTCAGAAATAGAAAAAAGGCTTCTCAGCTTCATGTAAGCTCAGATCCTAATTTTTCACCGAGGATAACAGTAGCCACAGAAAGCAGAATACAGCCAGACACTGGATTTAATACATCTCAAAGTTCTCATTATCTACCTAATACAACAAATGAAGTGAACCAGTCCGCTTTTTCAAAAGCAATCTTAAGTTTCCTTAATATACAGATATCCCTAAGGGTAAATGAAATAACCAGAAGTAGACAAACTAGTTATTATTGCTTAAGCTTTTGAGCAGAGAGTTATCTTAGTATTTGGTATGTAACACATGGTAGTTACAGTAAACTAAAAAAGCAATATCCCTCATGCATGCTGTGCAGTGTCTCCAGAAGTGAATGCTATTGAACAAAACTCAGTGGAATGTATTAATAAATGAGCAGTACAATTTAGCATTATCCCTTAAGGACAACTTCAGGGTTTAAAAAAAAACAACACAAACACACAAAACTAAAAACCCACAAACCAAAACCAAGCAATGCACAAACCATACACACCAAACTGTGTCAGTTTCACACATTGTTATTGCTTATACATTGAGAAATCTATTGTCTCAGATGCACTGTAAGTTACAATACAAGCCAGACAATTTTGCTTTCTTGGTTGTGTAATTACTAGAAGATCTGGTCAGATATTAACTAGATTAACCAAGTAATTAGGTGCTATTGAAAGGCATTTAAAGTAGAATGCAATTAAGAGACATATTCAACATGGTTTCACAAAGGCAAAGTCCTAACTAATTTGGTATTGTGTGATATGGGCACCCATCTAATGGATGAAAGCAATGTGGTGGATATAGTTTCTCAGGATTTTAGGAAGGCTTTTGATACTGCCCCTCACAACATGCTTCTAGACCAGTTGTGCACCTGTGAGGTGAGCAGGTTCATGATGCACCAAGTGAAGGACCAGATGGACAGTAGGGCTCAAACTGAACAAGGCTACATCTGGCTGGTAACCAGTCACCAGTGGCGTTCCTCAGGGTTCAATCCTAGGGCCAGTCTGTTCCATACTTTTACCAACAATTTGAATGTTCAAGTTGAGTTAATATACTATTAGCAAGTTTACTGAGGGCATCAAATTGGGAGATGGTGTTGATTCTTGAGGGATGTGAGGCCTTGCTGAAAGATTTAGATAGAACAGAGCACTGCCCAACAAGCAGACCTGCAGAAAGGGATCTGCGGGTGCTGGTTGGCAGCAGGCTCAATAGGAACCAGCAGTGTGACCTGGCACCCAAGAGGACAAACTGCATCACAGGGTGCAAGACAGGCGATTATCCCACTGCATTCAGCATTGCTGGGGCCTCATCCCAATTACTATATGCAATTCTGGGCCCCACTACTTAAGGAAATCAAATGCATCCAGAGGAGGACAACCAAACTTGTGAAGGGCTGGAAGGCACATCCAGTGAGGAGTGCTTGAGGACTCTGGGTTTGTCTAGTTGGGAGAAAAGGCAGCTGAAGGTCAATCTCATTGCTCTTCTTCAGCTTTCTGAGGAGGGTACATGGAGAGGGAGGTAGTGACCTCTTCCTCATGGGATCCAGGGCCAGGACACTTGGAAATAGCTCAAAGCTGTGCCTATCAGAAGAAGATCAGACTTGACACGAGGAAACACTTCTTTACCATGAGGAGGGCCAAATACTAGAACAGGCTTCCTGGAGAGGTGGTTGATATCTATCAGTGTTTAAGAGGCATTTGGACAATGGCAATAGTAACAGGCTTCAATTTTTAGTCAGTCCTGAAGCGGTCAGGCAGTTGGCCTAGATATCATTGCACATTCCCTTCCAACTGAACTATTTTATTCAAGTAGAGGTTGTGATGGACAGTCCTAACTATTTCTCTTAGAGCCCAACAAAAAGACAAACACACTATTTGCATATAGCAGGCATATTAAACAAAAAACTAGTTTCATTACAGAACAAAATTCCTCAAAACTTTAAAGCTCTTACCCCTCTCAAGTTGGAAAAAGACTATGTCCTTTGAAGGAAACTACAGAAACCAAGTTCACCAAGAATCTTTAACTTTCCACTGTCCTCCTTTAGAAAATTAACAACCTGAAAGTCATACGTTCAAAATACTGTATGAAAGCAAGAAGAAACTCAAAAAAAAAAAGTGAACACATCTTAAACTATACCCATCCCTCCAATACCAAACAGGTTGGCAGATGATTTTTTTTAATAATGAGAAGGATGAGAGTGGAAGTTTTCTTTCAGCTTAAGTCTAATTTACAACATCTTTGTACCATTGAAATAGATATCAAGCATATTTATTATCATCCTTTGAATTTTGATTTGCTGACTCTTTCTTAACCATTAGTCATCATTACTTTGCTAAATATTAAAGAAAAAAAGATGTCTGGAGCATCAGTCCTTTAGTTTTCCTGCACAGACACACCACTGGTCAACTTCTGCAAGAAGGATAAATGTGCAAAAATCTCTTGGGTAAAGGGAGGAAGCATTTCTAAATATGTCTATACAAAGACTTCTATGCCATATGCATCTTCCTAAATTGCATTTCAACAGGTGAACCATCAAAGTGTCTGCTGAATGGACCAGTAAGTAAACTCTTGATACCCATGTACAGATCTTTCCTTCTCTACCATTTCTAACTGGAACTCCAAGGTTGCCAGTGAATTGTCATACTAATAGGATTGCTTTCATATAAGAGGACACATTGGACCACAAAGTATTTTGTGGGTTTTGTATCACCACGTCATTTGGCTTCTTGATATTACTTGAATTGGTCAGCAGTGGAACTGCCTTACTTCCTTACAGAGTGCCTTCAGAACCATTTGCTGCATGTCCTGTGGATTATGATCATTTGATATCAAGTTTTGGACTTTAATAGAGAGCCATACAGTCAGATCCATCTCATCCATCAATCAGTCTGAAAAGACATTTAGCGTATTGAGGTAATTGATACCTTTTTATTCACTATTCCAGAACAGCATCTTCAGAGGGTGAAAAAAAAAAATTATATCTTACTGTTTGTAGAGACATTATGAACAAAAATTCACACCTCCAGGCAATGGGAGATGTTGAGAGTCCTGACACATCACCCTAATAATCTGTCTGGCAACTCATTTTTTTGCACTGTGACCAAGTGCAGAATTTAATAGCAGAGAGTCAAGTTCAGTACAGTATAAAAGTTACTGAATGGAAAGACTTAGTCCAGAATTCCATACTTTATTAGCCTGTGCTACCTAAAACCAAATACACTTATTAAATGGTATGACTAAGTGATTGATCAGACTGCAATGGCAAATTTTTTTTTGTAGTCACTTCCCTACCACAAATAAATCTCTCAATCTAGAGAGGAAAAAAAAAGTGAGAATCATAAAGGCTTGCCCAAGAGAACAGGATAAATCAGTGACAAAGATGGACAAGAATCACTTGTGACTGCAAGTCATCAGTTTTGCTTTACAAAGAAAATACCCGGAGAACATAAGAACACACATGATCACAGCATAGCAGTCTGCCTGTGCTGCCCACAAGATTCTGACATTGACTTAGGTTTCTCCCCTCTAAAATAAAATTATCAAACAAAAAATCCAAAATCAACCAAGGTTTCACAGTATTCACACTCCAGTACAGTGAAGTGCATTCTCCTGAGTAGCCTTCCTCTATAAAAGAAAAGAAGTTGATGAATGGAGCTAGAAACATGCAAGACATTATAGATCAGTCTATAATGTGCACCACACATACCACACCACTCTTAACTCACTACTTCTGTTATCCTCTCTCTGATGTCTTCTGAGAGTCTGTTTCTCTACACAGAATTGCTAATGGTAGAGAACGAAGTCTGTCTCTTCCTCCTTTTACCATTTCTCTACAGAGTAGATCAAAGTCGGAGTTTTACATTAATTTCTCCTTTAGGGGCACCCATTTGTTGGTACCTTTGTAGCTATTTGTCAACCAGCAATGGCCAGAGAGAAACTAAGTGGGGCCAAACATTCCTATTTCTTATCCTGGGAACGCAATGAGAACAGAACATCTTTCCTTTTTCTAAAGTCTGTATTTTTTTAATATATTGCCCAGAAAAACTACAGTCTCAGAACAGTTAGAACACTTACGAAAAAGCACTTTGCAGAAGACATACCATTGAAAGCCTCTTCAAAGAGTGTTTTCCTCTGCATTTAGTATGAGTTCAACAAGATGCTATACAAAGGCCAGAAATTTCCAACTGCTTCACCACTCCACTGGAAGATCACACATTTGTACTAGTAAAGATATCCTTTCATAGCTGCACAGAAAGGAAACTGCACTAGATCACCTATCTATGTATCCACAGTTGCTGCAGTCACAATTTGTCTCCTGTCTATGTAAGGCCCAAATCTCTGCAATTTCAGGTTTCAAACCTCCAAACAATTGAAGCTGATTCTGTGGTTTTATAACCACCAAGTTTGCCAGTGACTGTCTCTTCCCTACATCCCTGCCAAGCATTTGCTGCACAATCATTTAAATATTAGAGTAAGATTCAGCATTAGCTACTGGAGTCAGAAGGGTGGGGGTCATACCCACAGTTTCAAAAAAACTTGAATACTCCACTTAGAAACAGCCACAGGACTGTTAAAGATATTTGCTCAAAAGAGTAGCTTTCCATGAATGTAGAGAGTTCAGGCTGATTCAGAAGTTTCAGATGGGATAAACCCCAAATCCTTTGATGCAGTATTATTTGCTGCATTATGCAAATTCCTCCTGTTCCCAAACATCCCTGGGGGAAAAGCAAGCAATTAACTGGATGCTCATAGTTTACATCAGTTAATTGCCCTGAATTATTCCTGAGCAGGGAAGGATTTCCTCTTTTCCAATAGTGTCTGCAACAGCAGAGACTCCTCAAAGGGTGATGTTTGATTTGTAGTATAATGATTTAGCAGACAAACAAGGCACCAGGAGGGGGAAGATTCAAGGACTTAATGTTGAGATCTTGGAACTCCTTTTCAAGTAGACCCCATTGTAGTCCTCAGAACAGCGATTAAGCACAGATAACAGCTTCATTGTGCAAATTCAGGGAGGCCTCCTCGCTGCACAGAAGGGAAAAAAAAAGGGGGGTGAAAAAAAGAAGTCAGCCAAATAAGGTTGTTTCAGCCGCACCAAGGCAGGAAAGAGTCCAGGAGATGACGTAGCTAGAGGAAGCTTTTAGTCAGTTTCCTTTATAACCTGGAGCAGGGCCAGAGCTACCGCTTCCAAGAGGAGTTTCTCTGTGAGAAGTGTCAGTTGATCAGTAAGAACATAGAGAGCTCAAATCCAGGAAGGGTGCTGCTCCCCCTGAACACCCAGCTTCACAAGAAGCAAAGACAGAAGGTATTCGAGTCACTCGGTTTCAGTTCACCAACTCATCTTTCATGAGGCTACCTAGTGACTTCAGCAAGCTGTGTGGAGAAGGATTTCACTTCTGACCAGACATTAGACATAAAACAACTGAAACATGTTGCCTCTAGAGACAGTGATGCCACTTCCTGTCAAAGAAAGGAGTCCATATTAAGACATCTTATGAACTACCCTCACAAGGAAAAAAAAAAGAATTGTAATTAACTTTCAGGAGTGGTTAATCAGAGGAGGCAGAGTCATCCCAAGGAAAGTGTTGCAACCCCTTGCAGATCCAAAAGAGGTGCTGCCTCTAAATATTAAGGGGACAGGACATGTACAAGAAGTGATGACTAACTCCTGATAGTAAGCACTCATCCCCATAGGATATTTACAGCAATAGAAGCAGATCTACAGCTTTCACGGGCTCCTTTGATCATATGCACATCACCAACATGTTCCTTGCTCATTTACCTAAAGCAACAAATCAAGAGGTCAAAAATGAAAGAGGACTCAACTTACACATATATTCTTCTGGAACCTCTGGTATTATGAGCACTCTTAAGCCTAACACTGTGACATTAAAGTTTTAAAAACTGGATCAGGACTACCACCTCACACCAAACACTCGCAACAGTTCTTGCTCACTAGTCTGAAGTTACTGTAACACGTTTTCTGCAAAACACTGACAGTTACATGTGAGGCTTTCCAAAAGAAGGGGAAGCAAGATTTTGCCAGCATGCAAAAACAAAATGAACACTGAGCTTATCAATGGTATTCTTCAAACTCCCTGTTTAACTTTAATATAGAAGGGCCAGAAGTACCAAACAGAAGCTTTTGCTCACTGTCAGGCTTAATTGCTTCATCTGCACAAGAGGTAAATCCTTGCTATTCTTGCAGAACCTAGGAGCCAAGATGATGAATACAATACAATCTAGAGTGTAAAGTCCTTTCCTGGTTTGTAAAATCCCACAGTAGGTACAAAGCTAAAATCAGGAGTTCACTTGGTTACATTGTACACTCAGCATGTTTTTGCTATTGTTGCTTGTGAAGTACAAAGTCACCTGAAATCCACCAACAGAGGCAACATTGTAAAGCAAAGTCTGGGAGTTCTCAAATACAGATTCGTACCACCACTCCATCTATCTGATAGAGTTAGAAGACAAGTTCATTGAATTGAGTTTGCCTAACAAGCTAGCACCAGTGTCACATCAAAGCCGAACTGATCAGCTGTTGAGCTTCGCAAGTGATATTGGGTGAGGGAGAGATTTAATACTGAAGGGTTGGTTCTCAGATAAGACAGAAGGCATCTGGAATGCTTCTAGTGTTCCTTCACAGCACAAAAAGATACAAAGCTAAGGCATCCAAAGTGTCCATCCATTACAAACCACGGTTTCCATCACCGTCCACTCTTTCTCCCCAGCTTCCAAAACATCTAGCAAATTCCACAAGATAACAAAAAGTATCACCCAAACAGCAAGTGTAGTACTCTGCTCACAGCTGCCACCTTTTTGCCGCATGTGGAAGCAAAGGACTATGTATCAAGAAACTCATTATCCAGAAGATTGTCTTGACACCTACTCCAGTTTCAGTTACTTTTCTTCTACCCAGATGTACACAGTTCCAAAGAACAAACGGAAATATGCTTCAAGGACCTTTAAACTGGGAATTAGGACAACCAATTTAAGCTACAGACACGGTGCCTGAAAACCCTAATGGCTGTCACTATACAGTTTTACAAAGTTTTAAGGGAAAAGGCAACAGCAGAAAAGAATTTCAAGAAAAAAAAATCTTAAATAGCATCATAAAGCTGAGACCTATAAATCTCACAATTCTTTTGTGCTGAAGACTTCATGTTTGTCCAAGCTAATTTTCTCTGCAGTAACACTTTGCCCTAGAAACCTGGAGACTTCTGTTCTGAACAGAGAAACACTTATTTCTGCTAATACAGTAAAAGGAGTCTAATATACTTTAGATCAAAGCTTTCTGATTACTTGTTGTAAACACATGGGATTAAAAACTGTATTGCCTAAAACAGAACTGCTCAAGTCCCCATGACAGGATAGTTGAATGCACCTCACACACAACAGATGCACGTCTCAAGTTCTCAGTGGCATATCCATTCATATAGCCACAAAATAAGTACATTCTCAGACAAAACAGTTAAATTCAGTTAAATTCTGATATAGAAACATTGCCTTTTCCACTATCTAAAAGTACAGTAAAAGCTTCAGCTCATTAAACAGGCATGACTGGTACAAAAAAGGTCATTTTCTCTCCCACTTCTCTTACTAAGATGGTTTTTGCAATACTGAAGTTCTAGTGCTTAACTATGGGGCTTGGCCTAGCCATCAACATGACAGCTCACTTCACTCCTGTAAGGATTTGGAACTGAGTGTGACTTCCAACTCTGCCCAGCCTGAAATGAGTCAGTGAGAGATCATAGCACTAGTCAGTAAGCATGAGATCAGAGACTACTCATAGCCAATAAACAGGCTTCTCACAGCTTAAGGAGAGACTTTTTGGAGTTTGACAATGGCTTACAAGAGCCAGTTTTGCACTCAGCTATTTCCACTTCTCTGTAAGATAAGGTGTAGGGGGGAATTACATGCCCTCTTCGGTCTGTGCTTTGACAGTTTACACCTTGCAAACTTTTGAGGGGGGGGAAAAAAAAAGCCTGGGTTGGTTGCTTAAGAGTTAAGATCACTCTAGATATAAAAAGTGAACCTTTCCTATGGAGGGCATGGCAGGATCAGCAGGCCAATCCAAGATGAACTTCCTACATAGGCTTCAAGGCCTCCAGCTGCCAAAGCCCCCAGCTGTGCATTACACTTCATAACAACAAATCATGTGCTACTAGTTCAAAGGTTGCCAGAGTTAATCTTGAGTTCCTATTAATAGTGCACCAAAGCATAGTGCCACTTGCAGCAAAGCTCATGTAAAGAAATGTCAATCTCTAGCTAGATGTGTTAACATTTAGCCTAGCTTAACAAGGAGGAGGGACTCAGGACTCAACAGGTTTTGCTGCTCACCGCAGCAGCATGTTCTGTAAGCCTGGTGAGATGAATGATAAGAGCTACCAAACACTTTGGACACAAATGTTTTTCCGGCCCAGCCAGAACTGTTCCCTGGAACATTTCCTCCATCTGTCTTCTTCACAATAGATTTATTTTTGTAATGAAGCCCACATATAGCTACATCTAAACTGCTTAAGTTTCATCCACTTTTGACCTTGATTGAGGAAAGTCACTTGCATTTCACTGTTTCGTTAATCAAGTAGATATTAACAAATCTTGTTAAGCCAGCATATACTGTCCCTGCAAACCATGGCTCAAGAAGTAACATTTAAAATATTGTTTCAGCTGAGTCTGCAACTGGGGCAGATGAGGCAGGAAACGGAAGGCTGGAGGCTGATAGAGCAGGAGGCCTGCAGCTCTGCACCTCAAAAGGCACAAGCATTTGAACCACTTTCAGCGGAATCTGCGGTGCACAATGCACAGCGTGGCAGCAAGATGCTTGCACTTCTTTATCTGTTACAGTCTTCAAAAGCTCCAAAAGCAGAACTGCTCTGTTAGAAACAGAAAGCAGCAGACTGAATCCAGCCCAGGGTGTGTCTGCAGATACATAGGCTGCAAGGACCTCCTTGTTGCAAGCGCAGTGCTGTAAGGCTGGGATTGAGGCCGTCGGGGAGAATCCTGCTTCATAAGCACCTCTGTAACATGTTGGACTTCTTTGCTGATTCACACTAAAAATTACCTATCACAGCTGTAAATTATGGCTAAAACATCTCAACTGCATTTTACACAGAAGTCTTCCAACTACTACTATGAGCTATTTCTGTTAGTCGTACTGAACTTGCTGCCTACTTTTTTTTTAAGGAAGTAATTCTTCACTAATTACTGTTGATGTTTGAAGAGCCTTTCTAAAGCTTCAGAAATCACTTTCCTAACCTGAAAGGATATCAAACTCAAGCCATTTAAAGATGTCGATATTGAAAAAAAAAATATCCAACTATTGTCTCAGAGAGCTGGCATTTAAGACAGCAGGAAAAGCAAACAAGCATTTAACATCTGTTTTAAAGCAATAAAACCAAACTACAAAAAATATTAATCGGGGTGTATTCTGTTTCAACTTCCACTTGCATAGGTACGTGGGTTTGTTTAGGTTTTTTTTTTCCTCTCCTTTTTGTAAACAACAGACTCTTAGCTTAAACATGAGATGTTCCTAGGCCATTTCAGAGCACTGCTAGTGAAGAAACATCCAGAGCCTTCCACCCTGCTCCTTCCTGTTTTATCAATGAAGGGTTAGGACCAATTCCTTTACTTCAACCAGCAGAAATGGAAAAACCCCACGCTCTCATTAGTCACTGAATTCCTGCTGCAAGAGGGAGAGTCAAGTACAGACTTGACCAGACTTTGTGAAGTACTAATATCTCTCCAGCCAAGAAATACCTCGAATCAAGCTGGGACAAGGCTCCCTAGCAACTCAAACCGACTAATTGCAAGTTGTGAAAACCTCAGCTTCTCTTCACAAAGCACGTGAGAGGCGGCCATACAATTAATTAATTCCCCGTCAGACTACAGAAAGCTCTATCTCGCCCGCCTCCCCGGGCCGGGCGGCTGACACAGCTCCGACAGACATTTTTGAGCGGGGCGGCCTCCAAGGGCGCTGGTCGCCGCGGCCCAGCCGAGCGCAGCGCTGCAGCGGCCCCACGCCCGGCGCAGTACCCCGGCCGGCGGAGCTGCGGCGGGGCAGGGAGCGGCAGGGGAGAGGAGTACAAGATGGAGACACGGGCGGCTCCGCTCCCGCCCGACCCCTGCCGCGCTCCCCAGGAGTCGCGCCTTCCCACTCGCCTCTCTCCTTCTGGGGCGGCCGCTTCCTCCCGCCAGCGCCTCCCGGCCCCCACGCCGGCGAGCCCCGGCGGGAAGAGCCCCCTCATCCCCCGGGCCAGGCCAGGCCAGGCCGGCGGGGCGCTCCGGGGCTCCGCCGTCCTCTCCCGCCGTGAGGCCCGGGCGTCGCCGCCGTCGCCGCCACCCTGCCCTGCCCGGCCCGGCCCCGCGCCCCCGCCCGACAGCCGCCCCGCGGCGGGGCCCCTGCTCCGCTCCGCGCCCGCCGCTGCCACTCACCGTTTTCGGCATCTTCCCGGCGGACTGGGCACGACGGCTCGCTCCTCCTACGCCAGTCAAGCTCTTCACGGGCTCCGCGCTGCTTCTAACGGGACTCCGCGCCGCGCCTCTCGTCCGCCCGCCCCGGCGCAAGCCCCGCCCGGCCCCGGGACCGCCCCCTGCCCCGCCCGGCCCCGGCCCAGGCCCAGGCCCGGGCCCAGCTGCGGCAGCGTTCCGGCCGGGCTGGAGCTGCAGCGCCGCGCCCCCGGCTTCCTCAGTGGGGCGCGGCACGGTAGCCCGGCGCGGCCATGCGGAGCGGTGCCCTGCGACGCGGTCGGCAAAGGGAGCGGCCTCGCAGTCAGCGGCAAAGCCCCTTTGTCCCTCAAACGCCGGGCAAAGGGCGGAGGGCTTCCTGCGCCCCTGTAGCGGGGTGCCAAAAAAGTCGAGAAAGCAGGGGACGCTGAAGTTGATTTGCGTGGCAGGCGTCACTGGGCCTTCTGGTCCTTGATAAAAGCTTTTTTTTTAAAAATAATATTTTGTGGGCGATCACAGGGCACGAAGTAAGACCACAGCGCTGACGGGATGGATGTCTGTCATTAAGCCTGTGTCACGCTCACTTGGGGTGCAGCACAGGGATGGTGAGCAGCCAACAGCCTCCTCAGCTGTACTCAGCATTCAGTAGGCACGCCTCATGTATGAGGTGTTCACAGCCTTCTGTGTAACTAAAAAGCACAAGGGGCTGTGGTTCCCTGAAATTTGGCAGGCCCACCTGTAGCCTTCAAGCCCTCTCAAAGCCACCATCATAATATAAATGAGCAATCGAATTCATGGATGGAAACAGTTCAAACAGCAGCTGCAGACCACTTGCCAGAGCTTCCTGTGCCATCTGTGTTTTGGATCCACTGAGGGAGGGAATCAAGGTCCAGCATTTTCATGGAATTTAGAGGAGCCTTCTCATCTCACTTGGGACTTGGAACATAACGGTCAAACAGTGACTCAAGGCCTATTTTCTCCCAGGGAAAAAAAAAGTTAACAACTTCTGTTCAGAAGAAGAAAATTAAGTATTCCTCTTTTTTTTTATATTTATTTTATTTTAGGGAAAGTAGAAACCTTGAATTTATCTCTTCCTGTCAAATCTGCTAAATATTTTCCATCTTTAAGCTGTCTTGGTTGAGGAAAGACCACACAGACTAACTATTCTCCATACCTGCTGTTCTTTCCCAACATGTTGACTACATGAAGATTGCGTTAATATGAGAACACATAAATTCAGATATAAAATAGGAAGAGACCAAGCCAAACTCTACTAGGGAGTTCAGCACAGGCTCCTCCTGAGTAAACTGTTTAATTTGATTACAGGATTCTACTGGAATTACTATTAAACTGAGATATGTTGGGAATTGACATCAGAGTCATAGTAACACTTTGTGTGTCTTTAAACATTTCGGTTTATTCAAAAGATCTCAAAGTGCCTTGTAAATATCCATAATTAAAACCTCACAGTCTGCAGAAAGGAAGTTTCTTTTTTCCCCAATGAGTAATATTGTTGTAAAATTAAATGTGATATAACATAATTTTTAAACTAGAGGCTTATAAAATGTGTTGATTTCCTTTTCAATGTTATGCTTCTTCACCATGTGAGAAAGTGGAAATCCAGAATAGTTCTCACCCTATAAAAAAGAAAAATGAAATTTTTAATAGACAAGGCCTTGCCTTATCCCAGAGTAAACTGGGAGTAAGTAAAATTATTCCTGTGCCCTCCTGGCAATGGGGTCTGTGAGCTTTGTCTGCTTCATCTGAATATGCAGCTTTCACCCAAACTGGAATTTCTATGCTATATCTACAAAGGAAGAAAACCCATCAGTATAATTGGATTGATGTAAATTGCTGTAACTTTTCTACAGAAATGTCACAGGACCCCTAAGAGCCTATTTTACAGAGTTTTCTTCATTTTCTGACTCATTTTTACATTAATACTTTCTTAGTCTAAGTCAAACAAGACTGTTCCATGAAAGGGTTCCACTTGTTTCCTACAGAAATGTATATGGACGGAAGAGACTCAAATAAAAAAGGTATTTGCTCATGATTTTAACAAATGATAGAAAGCACCCACAGTGCCAGGTTTAGATCCAAGGATGTTAGATGTGAGCCTAACAGCCACTCTATACAGACAGTGACACAGATATCAAGGGACCCTTTTTTTACTGTCTCTCATACCATTCAGTGGCATTCACTAAGAACAAAATATGGAGAAAATTTCCTGGTTCCTGCTACAAATGGGAAAAATAGAGACTCAAGAAGTCAGCCTACTGGGCTCTTTTAGTGAATGTACAATAGAGAGGTATAAAATTACAGAACAGGCTTAGGCAGCCTTTAGCAATTTTCCCTCTTTCTGAGCAGATAGGTGATGAAACATCTTTGCTTGGGAATGTTTTGTAGTTCCATTTTGCAGTCTTTAATAAGGTCAAACCAGCGATGCTGTCTGGAGAAGTTCAGCTCAAGCTTCGTAAACATGGTCTAAGTCCTCTGGTTTGTGTGATGTTCAGTCGAATGGATTTTTAGTCATCATTTTCAGAGCCACATTCCCTTTTTTCACTGTTAACTACGTGGTCCTTCCTGAATGGTGGCAAATTCCAGGTGCTGAGCACCACTCTGAGTATTGATCCAAGCTCTGCACTCATCTGAAGAAGCCATCTGTCCTTTCCATGTCTCAATCGCTATATCTCCTACACTGCAATAATGACTTTTACTAGAAGCCTTGATCCTCCAGGGAAAAAAAGTACATGAAATACTAGCTACCACTTTCAGATTTGCAAAGCCAGATAGGCAAAGCGTGCCAGTTTTTCTTCAGTTGCATTTTCTTGCACTTTCCATTTTACAATATTTGGAGGAAATCAACCAACGAAACACAAATGAGGTATTTGTTTATTTTTATAATATTTCCTTTCACACAGCTTATGTTTCTACAACATTCATACTGGACCCACACAGTTCTAGATCACTGACAGTAAACTGGAGCAGGCAAGGACATTTCTGCCTGATCCACTAGGTCATTTTGAGTTTTGCTGACTTTACATTTAATGCTAGCACACTTCAGCAGAGATGAGATTTGATCTGGCACGAATCTATAGGGGCATGAACAGGTGATGCTTGGCCCATCTTCCTGGGATGAAAACATTCAGTAATGTTTTTTTAGTAAGTTTGAACCAGAAGAAACGGCCATCTCTGGACTGACTTCTGGTCCTTAGATGCTTAAACAGGGATTTACTGCCCTGATAAATGACTGCCCTTTCAGATTATCTTCCACTTTGTTTTTACTTGGCTTTCCACAATAAATGGATTCAAGCTTTACAGGACGATTCACCCAGGCTATTAGCAGAGATAATCCTGTACAAATCAGTAGGAATCAAGCTCACTTTGCTGCTCTCCCTCACTCATCCTAACTTACACTGCTATCATTTCTACCTTGTCATCTTTACTAGCTTTCTCTCTACACCACTTCACATTTGTCATAAGAGATAAAGTATTCTCACAAATCCCAATCATATTACATCACAATACTGTGCCATTTTTATCTTTGTCGTACCTAGGAAACATAGCATCATATCATGCAACAAACCCAAAATGGGAAATATTTAGCATCAAAAGCTAGCTATTTTAAAAAATCATCTGATGCTAACTTGCCCTGCAGAGAACAGAAGCAGCCTGCAGTGTGTAAGCATGAAGAGCAGTCTCATGTAGGCCAGTCATTCCTGTGCTTTGGGAATGAAATGAGAGAGACTCAGCACAGGACTCGAGCTTTTCCCTGCACAAACAAGGATCAATATCCTAGAAACATTCAAGACAGCATCTTAGGTGAACATTCACACCACACAAAACTCCACAACTACCCACACAGAGAGAGCTGCAATCATCCATCACCAGCTACTCGGTGCGGCTGCTGGCTCCCGGTCACTTAGCAGGACATGTGGTTTTGTACGACTCAGCAAAATTCCCAGACACAGAATACCTGCACACTAGGTCTGGCAAGTTCAATGCTTAGAAGAAGGAACTCCTGTCCTCCATTGTCAAGCCCACATGACAACCTCAGCACTCTGATAAGATACCGAAAAACAGAAGTTAATCAAAGCCTATACACCCCACAGCTATCAATGTTATCCAAGCAATTCGCTGTCTTGGTGCCTTGCACACAGCAGAGTTGGGCATAAATATAGAGAATTTCTGACACTGTTGTCAGAATCTAGCCCTCAGTTTCATTAGATGCAGGGTCCTGCCATATCTCTGCATAATTTTCAGTTCCTAGTGCTGCACCCTGAAGCACTGGGAATGAACAGCTTATTAATAATGGTCATAATTTTTTGTCAAGTAGACTGCAAGACCATTCTGTTTCTTGTTAATGCCAGTCCTAAGCGTGCTTTCTTTAGTAGACATGCTTGTATCACGCTTCTGTAGGCTGCCTTTTCAAGTTTACTTTATGGTAAGACAAATCTAGTTTTCTGATGCTATTTGAAGGTACAGGATTGCTTTAAGCCCACATTAAGTGAATACATTCTCTTCCATAAAGTAGTAATCTCAGTGCCTCAGTTTCCTTACATATAACATGAAAACACTAATTTCTCCTGGTACACTATAATTACTGATGTTTGCCAAGTAGGTGGCAGGCGTGCAAGAGAGAATATGAGTCTAAGTGATTACAAGTACAGCAGTGAATTTATGAGGTTCATTACTTTGCTTAGGAAAAAACCAAATTTTGCAGATATCCCACTGTGATCTGAAAGGCTGCCCAAACTGATCATAGCTGAAGGGTGTGGTGTGGAATCAGTCTAGTTATTATCTCTCTCAGAAAAGTTATAGGAGCCCATGTGTGTGAACTCAATTCTGTTCTTCCTTATAGTGGTACAGGTTGAGTGCAGTAATTCAGGATTAACTGTAATTGAGATACAAATCTGACCTGTTGGGTCAAATTCCCAGGTAGGTTGTGTATAGAGGCTTGGATGAGCTTGGCTCTTCACGTTCTGAGTAAACACCTCTATTGATTTAATGTTCAGGAGAGGAAGAAGAACATTTCACTGGCAATCTCTGCTATACTGAGGACTACTTTAATCTTTCAAAATTATCAAATTCATTCCATGTTGGACTGTTTTATAAAACAGCTTTTGACCTAACTACTTTCTTTATAGAGTGACTTGGAATAAAAGTCAGTACTATAAAAAAAGTGGATGTCTGGGAATGATGAACTGATGTGATTTTGGTGAGGGGCTCTTCTATGCTTGTCCTCAGCTAAGAGCTTTTCCTATATTTCCTCTCTGATTCTAAAGTTACCATGGTTCAAGGCATCAATGTTTCGTGAGGCATAAACGTTTCCCCTTTAGGAAAAGTAAAAGCAGTTTTTCCTGTTTGTGAAATCTCCAGGTTGCCAAGAACAAGAAAGCTTTCGAAATTCTATCTTTGCTGCTTGCAGAGCTCCACTGCCTTATAGGGACTGAATCTCATGGATTCACACTGGGGGAGGGCTGTGAAAGCTGGCTTTTCCTTCTCCTGGGTGATTCTGGGAGGCCCACAAATGATGTCATGGTACATTTTAGGCTACAATAACAGGAAATCATCAAGTGTTTACACTGGCAGACTGGGCTGTGATGTGATTTTCCTCCTCTTCCTCTCCGCTCCCCCCGCCCACCTCGCCCCTGCCATTGACTTCCTTGATGTATCTACTTCCTCTGATTAAAATACTGCAAGGTGACAACACTGAAGGAGGAAAAAGAAAAGTGGGGGAGGGAAGCAGAAAGCCATATTTTAGAAGGATGGTTCCCCTCAAATCACTCACACGGAGCACAATGCCCCTGCCTGGCCCCAAGCACACACTGTGTTAGTACAGCAGCTCAGGCACAAGTCAGAATCTTGGCCAGCTGAGGCACTAGAGGATGTACCTCTCCAAGCTACAGAAGCAAAAAAAGGAACCCTCCCCTCCCTAGCACAGATGAGTCACAGAAGACATCTCCCCAGCAAAGTTTTGCCTCTGAATTTCTCCGTGGTTGGGGAAACTATGGCCTGTATGAAAATACATGGCACAGGCTGAGGGACTTCAAGGAGAAGGACATACCTTCAGGGCTTGAATCAGAGAAAGGATGCAAGTGAACTTTACTCAGAGACTGTGCCACTGACAGGCTGTACTCAGAGACTATCAGGTTTCAGTCAGAGGTGAGGGAAGGTGCTGGATTTGGGCTGGGTTTCAAGCACTGCTTGGACCAGGGATGCACAGCATAAATATTAGATCTCCTGTCCTTTCCAGCTTGCTCATATGGAGTGGAGGAAGATGTAAAAAAGTATCTGGAAGGTAGAGAACGAGACTGCACTTGTTCCAGATGACGGAGGTAATGGAGGCTTGGCTGATGCAACTGTGTTCTTCCTTTTCCTGCTGTGTCTCCCCA
Source organism: Colius striatus (assembly GCF_028858725.1). Taxonomy (NCBI): domain Eukaryota; kingdom Metazoa; phylum Chordata; class Aves; order Coliiformes; family Coliidae; genus Colius; species Colius striatus. The sequence goes on along the minus strand of NC_084771.1, from coordinate 6,594,785 downwards.
CTTCTTTCTTGTCTCATCCTGCCAAATCTAGACATGAATATGGCAGGAAGGGAGAGGATAGCAAAATAAAATAGCTTTATTTTTATTGTCCCTTTCTCTTCATTCATGCAACATCAGCAACACTGTCAGCTTTAAATCATGGCATGAAATCTCCCAAATGGAAAAGCAAAAAGCCTGAGACAGTCAGTTTGCAAAGCTACTAGGATGCAGGAAGCCTTTCCCAGAGCACCATGTTCAGTGCATTTAGAAATTGCAGATCTCCAGCTTATAAAGCTCAAAAACACAAAAGCAGGAAAACTTTCCAGAAAACAAAACAATCCAAAACCAAACAAAACAAACCACCCTGCATGTGCTGCAAGTGTAATTTACATGCGATTAGTGGAAGGAACATGAACAAAGAAGATGTGACTTCACCACTTTAAGTTACTCAAGTGCTTATCCGTGGTCAGTGACAAGTCAATACAAACTGCATTAAAGCCACTGGTGGTACGTCCTCAACGCTGTTACCACTGATGTTATTACCTGAGACAGCTAATCAGGACTGTGAGGGAAAGAGCATCCCAGTAATACTCACACATTCACTATCCTCCAGCATGGGTCTATCCTGGTCTAGAATAAAAAGGAAGCTTTTGCCCCAAGCAGGTAGCTGGGATCTTAAACCCACTTAGACATAAGCTTCACTCACAAACATACTTACAATTGAAGTATGATCTCAAACGCTTTGCAGAATGAGTAGTCAAGGCTTTCCTCTCTTTAGTAATCTCAATGACAAATTGTAAGGGTTTACCCACTGTTAAGTTGTGTGGAGTAATTAGCTCATCTTTGGGAAGCACTTTGAAGATTAAAAGACCCATGCACTCTATTTATTATAATTAAATATACCTCCAAGGCAGCACTGTGAAAAGGGAGAGAATGGTACACTCTGCCACAAGCTTTGTAACAGGAGAAAAGCAAGAGCCTAAAACTACAACCTGTTCTACTCTGTGAAACCACGCTGGCTGCCAAGAACCACATAAACAGATATGGACATGACTCTTAACACTAAGGCAGAGGGAACAGAGGGCCAGGCAGACATTCAGGAGGGAAAGATATTCACTTTGTATTTTGCTCCCAAATGAACGGTGAGATGGAGATTGTTGCAAAGAAGCCCAGGAAAGCAGTAGATTAAAGTTAGCCTCACTACATCATTCAAGACTCCTCAAATAATGGCAAAAGCCACTCCACTGGACAATGACTGCAGTTTAGCAGCCAGGAGGGAGGGTGGCTGCAATTAAGGCCTTTAGCAAGGAATGAGAGCCACTTCTTACCAGCTGTCCTTTGCAGGCAAGGGTGAAAGGCTGAAAGAAGAATACTCAGAGTGTTAAACAGAAAGGATTTATCCTTATTGCAAGCAGCTGCTTTTTTAGGCACAACATTTAGGCTGAAAACAAGCTTGTCCAACATGTGGTAGCATGAGAGTGGCTACAAGCAGTCTGGCCACAGCAAGTGGATAGCATCCTCCTTGCCTCTCCCATCATTCAGTCATCAAGGATTTTCCATCACTTATTTGCAAGCTTTGTGGCATCTGAATGAAAACTTTTTTCAAACAAGTACAAGGATATCAGATCTAAATATATCCAGGAGAGCAGTGCTACAATGGCACAGAAACACAGAAAGGCAGAAATATCTGGAAAGGGCATTTCAGCGAGCACAAGTTTAATAGCGTGATGATCATTGAGGGTGCTGATCAGAGGCTACAGTTACCATCCCTCCAGCAGAGCCAAAGGAGCAGGTCATTCCTTTATTGGGCTGCACTGGAGTCATCAGGGAACTGTTCCACAAACTGCTCTTGTGGTAGAAAACATCAGCAGGCAGCAATGCTTTTCCCTTATTGCTCAATAAAGCAGAACTCCTTGCAGTGCTCCTCTTGCTTGGGAAATCTGCGGCTAAGAGGCTCCACAAGAGAAAGAGTGTGGTCCTGACGAGGGAAGGGACTCTCATCTGCTTTGGCAAAGCTGTATTGCTAAGAACAGACCACTTTTACACTGTGTGAAGCTGTGTTGGTTTCCTAGTGACAAGCAACTCCTCATCCTTCCACTGTGGGGAGCACTGGGAACATGAAAGGATGGGGAGCTATACCCATTTCATGCTGACTCTGAAGGCAACACAAGTTAGCAGCACTGGTCAGCAAGTGAAAAGGAATTTTCTGCTGGGAAGGCTTCAGCTGTTTTGTAGGAATGTGTTCTTTTTACTGGTATTTTCATGAAAAAAGCCAAATGTACTCTCTTTCATGTGGTTTAGTTTTAGGCAGTAGTCCTATGAGGAGCAGAGAGTTGGACTTGAGGATCCTTCTGGGTCCCTTCCAATTTAAGATGTTCTGATTCTATGAAAAGTTTGGTTTTTTTTTTTACTTTCTGATCAATAAAGATGGAACGATTTTGATGAGCTAAAAAAGCCTCATTACATCTTACTTTGGATAATGTATGAACACATTACTGCGTTTGCATGTTAAACATAAATATCTTGGGCTTTATTAGAATTAAGTGGTTTTACTGAAACAAAATTACACAATTAGCTATTCCCAAAGTGATTTTTTCACTCTGTACCTACCTGGACTGTGTGACCCTGGTAACTGTTATAGAATCATAGAATGGTAGGGGTTGGAGTCACTGAACATGATCCTGACCTCTGATCTGCAGATTCACATCTTACCACCACAAATTTGCCTCGTGATCAGGAGTCTTGTCTGAACCTGGCTGTTATCCTTGGGTTTGCCCTGTTCACCTCACTTGGAACTGGGTAGCTTAGTTCTGGCTGACAAGGACCCTGACCCAGCAGTTGTGATTTTGTGCTTGACTCCTGACTCCCTGACACTTCGAGAGCTGCTGCCCACCACAGCATCCTGACAATCTTAAGAGATATCCAGGTTTTTACTTTTTATTCTGATTCAAAATAAAAGCAGGTTACAAACTGCTGGGATCCTAGCTGAGAATCCTCACAAAGTCCACTTTCACTGTAATTGGGAGACTCTTACCTGAATCCCATTTACTGTAGCAAAAACTGTCCTGTAACGTGCAACACTTTAGTGACAGGGAAGCTGAAGGTTTGGGTGGGGGCAGTGCACTGATACAAAATGCCACCAGTTTCTCCTGCTCTCTGTTGTGTTTTCCAGCTTTTTAAATAACAAAATCTGCTAGAGGCTTTTTCACAGTCTGCTGTGAAAGCTCATATCCTCTACCCTTTTTTCAGAAAGAGCTTAAGAGCCCTCTGTAAGAGCTGTGGGTCTATGGTCCAGCTACAAAAAATGGGATGGCACAGTATTCAAGCTAACATTAACAGCCTGTGCTGGAAAACCATCACCTCCACAGTTTCTAGCTCCAAGATTCATCACCAGAAGCTAAGTTTGCTGCACTGAGCACGTGGCAAGTGAACTAGAGATTGTTTTATCCTTGCGCTTACCTTCACCCAGGAGCGTGACCTCCTCCCTTGTCTTCATCCAGCTGCTCCAGCATAGTAGGACTCAGAGTGTCTGCACTGCACAGTGGGATGAGGATGCACAAAAGGACACAACTGCACTGGGTGCTGGTAGTGGGGGGCTATAGTCAGTGGCTCCTCTGTGAGAGGCCGGGCCTCCCCTGTGCCAGTACAGGGCACAGAAGAGCCTGTCGGCCACACTGACAGCGGTGGGGGGCAGGGAGTAGAGGAGTCAGGAGTGAGTGAAGTTGAGCACAGTAAAAATGGGGAGGAGAAAGTGTTGATTTAGTTTTTTGGTTTGTTTCTATCTGAATCTATTTTAATTGGTAGTAATTCAGTTTTCCCCTGGCAGAGTTCCTTTATTGCCTATGACAGTAATTGGTAAGTGATCTCCCTCTCTTTTTCTCAACCAATAAGCTTTTCCATCTTATTTTTTCTCCCCATCCTGTTGAGGGGAGGGTTGTGGTTCAACCCCAGCCAGCAACCACACTGCCACTCAAACAGTCATCTACCCTCCCAGTGGGATGGACAGGAGAACCAGAAAAATCAGTCATAACAGTTTGGGCAGGAGGGATGGTGCAAAGTGTATTTTCTTTCTCATTAAAAAAAATAAAATAAAATTCATTGCCATTGCACTGGAATCGAGGGAAGTTAGCTGGTGTTTCAGTAAAAATGAAACAGCCTTAGAATGCTACCCAGAACAGAGAAATCACAACACGACACAAAACTTTATCAATATTGCAATTAAAATACAGCCTTAATGAAATTTAAACACATAGATGTTATTGTACACAGAAATTTTTACTCACTAAACAAAATCATCTTAGCACATCATCCTGCTACATAAACAATGGGGTGTAGGGTATTTTAATACCTCAACAATATTTTTTAATACAAAATGAAACATAGGCAACAATTAAGACTATTCAGTTAAAAGAGAAATATTCCTTGTTTACATCTATGCCTTAAGAAAGTAAATGATATTGAAATTATATTGAGTACTGTAGTCTATGCTCTTCCTTTTGAAGAGTAGAAACCGTATAGATGTTTGGACTAATAACTCAGTGACTTTGTAACATAAAAACCAAGAACTGTTGGTATGTGTTAATCCACTGGAACTACCCAATGAAATCTTCATCTTTCTAAGGTCAAGAGAAAGCTGCTCTGGACTTCAGCAGAGGCAAACAGGGTTTGCCTTTGGAGGGCTCCCTTGCTGCTACCCAAATGCCACAGCAATTCCCGTGAGCCCACAAAACAGGTTATTAAACAGAGGCTCTCAGGACCATGGAGTCAATTCAGAATTCTGCCTTATTCACGTCTGTGTGAAGTACAGGCAAACCAGATGTACTGGCTTGTTTAGGTAAAATGAGGGAGTAGAACATTGTTTTTGAAATATATATGTTTATATCCCTACTTCCTCCTTGCTGTCAGAGCCAGACCATGCACAAGGCTTCCTTCCCAGCATGAGAAGTGAGATGATACTGTCAGGTGATGGAGGGCATCACTAGCATCATGGGTTGTATGCCAGCTGAGGGAATGTGCTGTGGTCCTGGGTTATGGAACTGGGCTATGTGGTGCACATTCAGGCTATAATGCAGCAGCACACCCTGTCTCTAAACAGTTAGATGAGAAACTATAGCATGTATAAGAACGTAGGATGAAGTACAACATGGAAAAGACTCATGGAATTCAACAGGTCTGCTCAGTTGCATGCCAAGTACCACAGCCTGAGGCCTCACTGGTGGTTTGAAATATGCTAAGTCTGCAAGTAAACGCTGTAATAACTATTTGCACTTCCTTCCCACCAAAGACAATAAACCATACTGAAGGTTTATTGCTAAAGGCAAAGGGGAACAGAGGTTCTGAAGTGTTAATGTTTCTCGCTCCTTTTCAGCCTCTGTTTGAAGACAGCAATGTCGTAATAGGTTTTAAATTTTACAAGAAAAATGGGTATGGGGATGATAACAGTTAACAAACCAAATACTGCAGCTAAGGCTGCAGTCACTTGGCCAGCTGTGGTGAGAGGGATAATATCTCCATAGCCCACTGTAGTGAGTGTGATCAAAGCCCACCAGAAGCAAACAAGAATGTCAGTGAAGTGTGTCTCCCCTATGTAGGAGGGATGGCTACCCAGCAACTCCCCATAGAAAAAGAGAGAGCCAAAGAAGAGGGTCTCAAAGGCCAAAATCATCAGCAGGATGCAAATCTCTCTGAGGACAGATTTGAGAGTATAGCACAGAACCCTCAGGATCAGTGGTGTTTCTATCAGCTTGGATATCTTCAGGAGTTTAAGGAGATAGACAATGCGGACAAAGCCCAACCAAAGCCCCAGGCTTGGCTTTCTCTCAATCTGTCCAGCCACAAAGAGTTCAATATAAACTGGGAAGAGGGAGAGGAAGTCAACCACATTGAGGGGATTTTTGAAAAATAACTTCTTGTCTGGGCAGAAACAACATCGCACTGAGAACTCAAAAGTAAACCAGAGGACACAGAAAAGCTCCAGATGAAGCAAGTAGGCAGCCTGGTGGTAATAAGGTTCATGGCCCTTGTGAGAGACCTCAGAGTAGCCAACAGAGGTGAAGTTAGCAGTAAAGAACTCAAATTGTGCCTTGGTTTCCTCACAGAATATGATGACAATTCCAACGATGAACAGCAGAGAAACAAAAGCCAGGCACTGCAGAAGGAGTAAAGGGAACAGATGCAATTAGTTCAAGAAACAAGTATTACACAACCTCACTGTCCCCCTACAACGCTACAATCCCTTCTACAAGCACAGTACAATCCCAGACTAATCCTTCTCAAATTACCACTGTTTTGCTCATATGGATTGCATTTTCTCCTTCCAGATTTGAAAAATAATCGAGAAGATTGGAGTCAAAATAAAAACCACCTGAACACCTACATCGGAGTTTGTAAGGGAGGGGAAACACCCAATAGCTGGAGTAATGCAGACAGACTCACACTAAGAGTGAGACTCTTCTGCCCTAAATGTTGGCTCCAGAATTACCAGCAGCACAGAAAACATCCTCTGTGGTCTCTGACTTGTGTTTGTTGCTCTGCATGCCTGACTTTCTGAAGAGGCATGGGGCATGCATTTTGTACAAAGAACACAGACGTGAGGAGGAGAAAAGAAGAAGGTGTCTGTTAATGAGAAGAGAGAATTTAGTTTTCTTTTTTCATATGGGACTCAAAGCATACTTATCAAAGCTATGAATCCATTAGCATTTTTCATGGACCCTTTACAGAAAGGACACAGGCTGTGTGCATCTCCACATATAGTATTACCTTAGCACTGAAAGAGGAAAAGGGTTTTTCAAACAGAGACCAAATTTTTGGCTGCCATTTGGTTCGCCAGCTGAAATCCCTCCTTTCTGTCTGGACTATGAGGCACTGGTCATCGGTCTGTTCATTTTTATCCCAAATGTCAAACTCCTCTGGCTGCACCTCTTTGTTATTCAGCTTCATCCAGCAGCAGGACGCCAGCTGTGCCTCATTTATTTCCCAGAAAGCCAATTCTTCTTCTAAAACTGACCTACAGGTATCAGTGGGGCAGTGGAAATGTTTGGTCCTGTAATAGTTCAACACGTAGCTGAAGATCTCAGAATTCCTATCAAAAAAGAATTCTTTGCTGGTGGGATCATAGTCATAGATACTTGGGGCGTGGGCCTCTGTTAGGCTGCACAGCTTGGTCCCTGGGAAGGTCTGGAGGGTGCTGTTGTATGTCTCATATCTGACTCCCCCAATATTCAGGATTATTTTTTCCTTGGAGCCTTCCATCTGTGAGGGAAGTCGACGGTGCAAGTCCTCATAGGCTCTTCAGTCAAAAAGAGAACAACACAAATTAAAAGAAGTAAAGCAAGTTTTGGAGCAGGAAGGTTTTCCAGGGTACCTCACTCCAGTGCTTCTAAAGCACTGAAACCTGCATCTCCTACTGGGACAAAGACACTTCTGCCATTCCCCATCATGTTCTGTACCTGTTCCTAGACTCTGCTCCATGCCCATATTGTCTGAGCACTTCTCAGGAGGTGTGTCGCACAAAATGACAAACATCTGGTTTGCATTGCTCTCCCTCTCAGCTTCTCCCCATGGGGACAGAGCACACAGTCATATTGTTTTGACACACTTGCTCATACACTGTAGATAACCGTTGCAATAATCTAATTTGAGGCAAAGTTCTTGTTCCAAATATATTCCTTCCGCTATCACTCCCCTTGCCTAGTTCTTCCATCTCCAATTCCTGTCACAGCAAGTAGTTTCTTGGAGAGATCTCCATGTGCCAAAGAGGTAAAACAGTCACCAACAGCTTATTCTGCAAACAAGTCTTTAAACATAACCTCCTGTGTTGAGACTGGCATAACAAGTTTCATAAGAGACGTGATTAAAACTGTGCAGGCATTGCTTAGTATTTCCTGCACAGGAATCCACACAGAATCACAGTGTGGTTCTAAGCAGGTTAGGTTAATTCAGCACTCGGCAGTTACATTACTGGCCTCTGCTGCCTAGCTCTCTAAAGAGCACAGTGATTTTTGAGAGCCCAGCTAAACTTGCTTTTATCTGCTTAGAATGCCAGCTACCTCTTACTGAAACAACAATTCCCATCTGAGAAATGAGCCAAGAAGAGCCATTTCATATTCTTACCTTGGTGCTATTGCAGCGACTCTGTGACCAGAAGAAAGCAGAAAAGGGAAAAAAAGGAAGAATAGAGGCAAACTCAGAGAAAACAGGATGTTCGATGGCTAATCTCCAAAGCTCAAGTCTCATAGATGCCAGAAAACAAAACTAGCCAATAGCACTGGAAAGATGCAGAGGCTCCTCTCCCTTTCCCTCTGTCCTATCAGCAGCAGCTCTCCTCACTCCAGGGAATAGCACTCCAACAAGAAGGCAACAACTACCAGGTCAGATATGCTCTGACTGCTCTGCCACCCGTTGCTCTACTAACAATCACAAAGGGCCATGGTGTTTGAAAAATATGTGGAGATCAACTGTCTGAGGACCAATTAGAGATTCAAACCACAGAAAAGCAGACTGAGCATTGTTCTTTCTTGGCTATGTCTTATTTGAGTTAAAAAAAATAGATAAAATGAGCAAAGAAACAAACAAACAAGCCACCTGAGCTTCCTATTCTTGTCATATTTTCTCCTTTTCTTGTTTAAAGGGGTTTTTCTTTATTTCTGGATGACCTAAAGCTTGATCATTTGCACTCACTGATTTAAAAAGTTTGGGGGTTTTTTTTTTGTCATTGATTACTGCAGGAGAAAAGTTGGCACATAGTTGTCAATCCCAGTCAAGGAAGGCATGCTGCATGTGGAATTTCCTTTCAGCTGACATTCCGAGGCCATTTTTAAGTATCACCTCTGCTTCCTTCAAACTGTCTGGAAAGAAAGTAAGAAAAGGACTTTCCTTATTCCCAGCAAGAGCAAGATTACTTAGGAAGGCTCTAGGGGCCTCCTTTTCAGTTCTACTTCTCTTTAGAGGAAGTATTATCACAGTTCACCTGCTGGATTTTTAATCCACTACCTACATTACCCTGTCACACTGGAATCTCTTTTCTTTTATAAAATGGGATCTACATCCAGGTCTTTTACCTGCACAGCTGTCTGGTTCTTCTCTCCTCATTGGCACTTCACCTGCAGGTCCAAGTAACTTCACCCACCCTGACTATCCAGATTCCCAAAGTGCTAGAGGGACACCACAGACAAGCCTGACCTCTTCTCTTGGCCAACACTGCAGCAAGGCTGCAGAAACCAGCTGCCAATCTTATGGGGGACATTCTGGGCAACAAGCCATCTCATGCCCTTACTTCACAATTCTTGCACTGAGACAACACAAGCAGAGTAACAGCACAAGCATAATTCCTCCTAGATCCAGAGTCTAAAAGCACATGAAACATGAAGTCTATGATGGTTCAGTCCCTGTTCCCTTCCATCTCTATAACAGACACCAAACTCTTGACATCTTTCTCCCCCTCCACAGAGAATAAGCATGAAACACACTCCTTTTAACTCAATTTTTTATATATCTCTGAGGTTCTGGAAGCAGGTGATCTGATCAAGTTTGATGTATCCCATCTGTTCCACAGCACTGCAGTATTTGCCTTTTACAACCTTTGCACTGCTGTTGATTTCTGAAACCCAGAAATAATCTGGAAGCAAAATGACACATGATGTTGCTATGCTCTGAATAAGACCCTTTGATTGCAGTAAACAGCTTGTCCTTTCAGAACATTTTAAAAGCAGATGAAAAGTGCAATTCTGTTTCCAAAGAACAGGGCCCTATTCCAAGTTCTCTTCCTGCCTGGTATCTTCTGAGAACCTACTTTCACTACATGAGTCATTGCGGGAGTTTGGCAACAATCACCAAATCTGTTCCCTCAACTTTATACTTCTTTTGAGTAATGAAATTCTGTTTCAATTTGACCTACATTTATTACCAACAAAGAACGAGGTAAACTTGGCAGGGAAGGCAGGAGAGAGGAGACTGAAGCTGTACTGAACCAACGCATTTTTCAAAGACAGCATTTTAACAGAAATCATTCATCATCTCTTTCCCACACTTTCTGGTATTTAATAAAATTACTCTTTTGTACAGGGCAATACTCTAGTTTTTTCCTGTTTACTCATATCCAGATGTACATGGTCTCAACTATGCACTTAGGCATAACCAGTCTAAATCGGGAGCAGGGTTCTTAACTAAAGTTATATAAAAAGCTGGTGAAGACAATTAACAGCTCTAAAAAAAACCATCTTGTTTTGGAATAGTGAGTAAAAAAGCTTAAGCTGTCCCGAAGCCCCTTTAAAGCCTTGGGGAAATACCAAGCTATTGTTTAGGTGCTGGAGATAGCACGGGAACCTACAGGCTCAGCATTTCTAGTAGCAATACGAGTTTAAGTATCTTCTGTGGACTTCCACCTCCATTTTCCACCTACTTTTTTTTTTCCCCCCCTAATCACAGAGTCTCAAGGGCTGGGAGAGACCTGCAAAGCTTATCCAGTGCAGCCCCCCTGCCAGAGCAGGACCCCCTATAGTAAGCTCATCCAGCTGGGTTTGGGATGTCCCCAGAGAAGGAGCCTCCACAGCCCATCTGGGCAGCCCTTTCCAGTGCTCCCTCACCTCAGCAGGGAACAAGTTTGTCCTTGTGTTTCTTTGGAACCTCTTCTGCTCCAGCTTGTACCTGTTGCCCGCTGTCCTATCACTGTCCATCCCATGTTTCAGTTCTGCCTCTCCCCTGACCTCTAACACAAGCGTATTCCTGGGATTATGCTAATAGATCCACGAAGGTTTTACAAGAAGGCTCCAAAAAGGTGACGTAGAGTGCGGATCATGTGTTGATTTGTCTTTATGCACAAACCCGCAAAACGCTGCAACTGAGCAGCCGAGCGGTTCACCGTTCCCCGTTCCGCGGTGCCCACGGACACGGCCCCGCCCGGGGCAGGGACGCGGACAGCGGCTGCACCCGGGACAGCTGCCTTGCGGCCCGCGGTGCGCCCGCCTGCACCGCAGCGCCCAGCGCGGGTTGCTCACGCAGCCGCAGCCTCCAGCGCCGCGTTACCCGCGCCGCGAACCGCGGCCCCGCGCACTCCCGCCACGGCGCCGCCGCCAGGGGCCGCCCGGCCCGGAAGCCGCCCGGCCCGGAAGCCGGCCGCGCCGCCGCAGCGCGGGCAGCGGAAGGCGTGGGGCGCGGCGCCATGGCGGGGCTGTCGCGGCGGGGCGCGTCTCCGGGCCGCAGGCGGCCGCAGGCGCCGCGCACGGTGGTGGCGTGGCGGGGCCGGGCCGAGTGGGACCAGGTGATGGTGGGGCTGTACTGTGGCGACAGCCGCCTGCAGCAGGAAGCGCTGGACCGCGTCTCGGCCTGGAAGAGCCGGTACGTGCCGCGGGCGGGGGGACGGGTGCGGCGCCGGCGCTGCCCCTGGGGCGCCTCCCGCGGCCTCCGCCTGGGGCTCTCGGGGCGCTCGGCGGCAGCGGCCCGGCGCAGTTCCGCCGCCGGCCGGTGCCGCGGGGCGGGCGGCGCCTCGCCAGGCGCGTTCGGTGTGCGGCGGGGCCGAGCTCATGGCGGGAGCGGGCCCCGTGGGCAGCGGGGAGGCGGCAGCCCTGCGAGCTCACGCACCGGCCTGTCTCGGTAGAGTGCTGCAGCGGGCGTGTCCGGCGCTCCAAAAGAGCCTTGTTCTGTTTGTAGTGCCCCTCTTGCATCTGTACGGGAGACCAGCCCAGGTACGGCACCTTGTGTCACGGGTGTGCTTGACATATCAGTAAGAACTCATTTAACGTGCTTAGGACTAGCCATATAATCACTGTGTTCCGAACAGAAGCCTTCTGGAAAGAGCCCTTGGTGCTGTCGTTCAGCACATCGTTTCTTGGGCTGTACCACAGAGCACAAAAAGTAGCCAGAAAGCGACACCTTTTGCAAGGAGGGGGGGTGTGTTCTTGTGGAACTGCTCACCTGCTTTACCATTTCTCTTTAGATATGGTCCCAAAATGCCTCTCGCAGTGGATTGCACCGCTGAACTGATTCGTTGCAAGGTCTTGGATTCGTCTGGCAGATTGAAGTCGCATGAGCTCATCCTCTCTTACGGACTGGCTCTGGTCAGGTAGGGCTCTGAAGGCCTGTTTGCTGTGAGAGAGACATGACAGACAGCACCGTTCAGCTGTCTGATTTCACTTGGCATCTCTGGGACCACAGTGTGGTACAGTATGTAGGGGATTCCAAGTGTCTGGGTTTCCAAGTTTCTCTGCAGCTTTTCATAGTGATTTATCTTTTCTGTAACTTGCACCTAGGTTTGTCAACTTGATCACAGAAAGGAAACAGAAAATGGTCAGCATTCCTCTGAGACAATTAGCCAGAGAGGTAAATACTTAACAAATTAAGTTACTTGATAACTTTGGTGTATACAGAGAGCATATGCATTGTCTGTTAGCAGCAGTGGGCTGAGGGAGTCATGGAACATCATTCTTTGGTAACTGAAATAATGAGTATAGATGCCAGTTCTTTCCAATTGCAAAGTTTTAAAGAGGCTTAATGTAAGTAAATCCAAAACTTTGTTCTTTAAAGTTAGATTAAGAGTAACAAAGACTGATGATCATTGAATCATCTTGAATCATGTATTGCCAAAACCCCGGTTTTACATGTAAATAATCCCATTTGACATCAACACTTCACGTTTATTTCTTGGCTACTGAGATGTGGCAAAGGGGCTAAATCTGGCGTGTATAAATTCTGGTGTTTGCTGAGCAAGGTTATCTATAACAAGCACTTCATCAGATTTACAGGCATTTTCATTCTGTATCTCTCACTTCAGGTAAACTTTTCCACTTCTGTGTGGAGTAGGGAAGATGCAAAGTGTAGCTGTAGTGGCGGGACCAGCACCAGCTTGAGTCCTTTTCTTGCCAGCTGCACTGAGCATCATGTCTGAGTCTGAACAACAAGTTTGAAAGTGAAGAACAGACAGTATTTGAGATGTTGCTCTGTATGCAGCCTTCTCTGGGACCCCAGTGTGAGAATGATGGATTAATTTTTCTGTTGTTTTTCTGGGTCTTTAAGAAAGATGTTGCTTCTCACCCTTTAAAACTGTTCAAGCTTAAAAATAGAGATCTTGCATAGTCAATTGTCCTTAGGAAAGTTGCAAAAAATGTGTGCAACTTACAGTGTGTATTATTTGAATATTATATATGATATTATTTGTATCTTTGATGTACAAACTCTCATCCAGGTTGTTTCATTCAATATAGTTCATATCTTTTATTCAGGGTATTCATAAACAGAATTTACCTGCTGCTCAGTATCTCATTAAATTGTGTGTCACCCCTGTCTAAAAAGACATCTGTTGTTGCAAGTAACGTTGGAGAAGCAGACTGCAAAATGCCGAGCTCGTGTGGCTCCTGGGCCATGGGCGTCGTGGGGTCAGAGAGGAGGGGATCTCAGCCCAGCCTGGAAGTGGGAGGCTGGGGATCAGCAGTGCAGGAGGGTCCCAGGCAGAGGGTCTGCACAGCCTGGCGGGGCTGCACATAGCTGTGACCTGACGCAGTGGGGACTGGGAGGGTCACACCCATGGCTGTTCTTCCAGGTGGACATCCCCATCTGGGTGGTGGATCTTCGTCACGAGCTGACCCACGGGAAGCTGCCGCGGCTGGCGCTGTGCCGCAAGGGTGAGTGCTGCCAGGGGCCCGGCACACGGAGCTGCAGGCCCTGGGGAAACTACCCCTCCCTCCATGTTGGGGTGCTGCAGGGCAGGCAGGGGGCTCGTCCTGACAGGGGACAGTTATGTGAGACACTGGGAGAGTTTGCTGTGGGCATGGGTGAACTGTCGGGTGGCTCCAGGCTGTGGTGCATCGTAGGGCAGGTGTTCAGGGACTTCCTTCTTCCACTGAATAAAATACCAGAAACAGTAGTTCAGCCTTCCCCTTTACAGCACAGGAACTTCATCTTTGAGGAAGAGCTAAGTGCTTTTCCTGATGGTTTAGAGGCAGCTGAGATTTTTAATTCCATTTAAGGAGAAATGCAATATGTACTGCAAACCTGAGTGAATGACCAGCTCGTGGCATCGGAAGGGATTCCTGGGCATTTTGGGTCAAGAACTGAGAAGTTAGTTACAAGAACTTTCAGCAGGGCCTTCAGATTGAGTTGAGTAGTAAAATAATGATGAAAGAAAAGGAGTTTTCTTTCCATTCTATCTAATATATGCCTAGTGTAGTCTCTGCATCTGTGACCTACTCTAGTGGGTCCTGCTCTGGCAGGGGGTTTGGACTAGATGGTCTTTCGAGGTCCCTTGCAGCCCTGGAGATTCTGTGTAAAAAAAAAAGATGTTGTTATAGACACTTTATTGATATGTTTTAGTATCGTGATAATACTAAAAAATCAGCTCGTTTTCTCATCAGAAGGCCACTGCTGAGACTTAGTTTCTGCTTAAATTTAGCCTAGCTTGAGTGAGGTGCAGCAGTGTTGAAGTGTCTAATCTTTTTTGTTGGCAAGACAGACAGTGGGTGAGTGTTACCAGGCCTGTGATACTGGGTTGAGAGGATGGGGTTGTGGGATTTTTATTGAGTGCTTTCTTAAAAACTCATTCACTTTTTCACTAGTTGTGTGTGGTTTCAGGGCTCCTAGCTTGTGGGCAGTGTTTTTTCACAACGCAGGTTAGCAATGTGCGACCTATATGGGTTTTCTTCAATAACAAATAAAACCTCCCTGAGAATGTTTTCTGTTCTTCCTTAGGTTGTGATGTTGTGCTGGACTGGCTGCGCAAGACGTATTGGAGCCGTCAGCTGGGCAATACTTTATGTGAAGAAAGTGAGGATGAGGATGAAGAAGAGGAGCAGGAAGAGGTGGAAGTAAATGCAGAGCTGGACAATGATGCGTGGGAGATTCCAACCCCGCAGCATGAGGCCTGTCAGAAACACAAGGAATTCCATGGTAGGTGTCCCTAGAACAGTGGCAGCTAGAAGGATTAAGTATGTCCTGTGCTAGAGAAAGAAGTTTTGAAGTGTCATCTTCTAGCCCTGATAATGCATAAAGCTTATGCTCAGACTTTGGGATTCCTCTTTTGGGATTCTTGGGGGTGACTGACTTTTTGATATTAGGTCACTGAATTTGTAACATCAAATCTTTTTACTTGTAGTAAATATGGAGTATCCTAATCAGTAGCAACACTTGGATGATTTAGGACTAAACAATGTAAAAATTAATTGTATTGTCTTGACAGCCACAGTTTTGGGATTGAAGTCGCTGACAAAAGCTATGGTCCTTTTATAACCCTCAAAACTCTGTAAATTCAGAACAAGAGCGGGATAAAGGCAGTTCAGACAGTTTCACAATGCTTAACATGGACAGAAAAATCACTAACTGACTAGAATTAAAAACTCCCAAATCACAGGTAACTGAGCCTAAACACAGTTTTAAGATAAAAAGTGCAAGAAAATGGGAGAACTTTGATAAAGGGTTTCAGTGATTGCTTTTCCATCATCAGGAGTCTTTGAACCCAAAACTTTTCTGAAAGTGGATTTCTAGTTTGGATGACTTGAGGAAGCAAGCAGGAGTTAGATGAGGTGACTGGTCTGCGAGTTTGGGCTATGTAAGATCTCAAACAGTAAAACCAATTAGTTATCACTTTTTCCTAACAAAACTTGAAATGCTTATGGGGAGTAACTCACACAACAGATTACAGCAGTCCAATCCAGTACCCAGAGACTGTGCAGAAATGCTGAAGTGACCCTTGTTACTCCCTGGAAGGTCACACTAGGGGACTGTAGTGATCTTTCTGGCATTAGGATCTATGGATTCATTTGCAAGTCTTTTCTAGCTTCTGTTCCAACACAGGTACATTAGCTGTGATCCGGAAAATCTTAGCTAATTTGTTATGCACTTTGAGTGTAATACAGAATTTATTGGAGCAACCCAAACCTAGAGGCAGTACTGAACTTTAGAATGTAGCTACACTTACCACATTTCTTGTCAGAGTGTATGTCTGGGCTTCTGTCTGACTTCACATTGGATGAAATCCAAGCATGTGCTATTTCTTCCTCTCCTTGGCTACCCTAAAATAAAAATGTCCCACCCCCAGTTAGCAAAAAAGAGAACCACAGAGTGATGCAGTAGACTCTGTGATTTATATGTCTACAGTAATGAAATGGCAACGGTGTATCAATCCTACAGTGCATCTGAAGTTGTGTCTCACTGGTGCTGGGCATCCTGGTAGCAGCTCACAACGGCATGGGAATGGTGCCACGTAATTTTGAAAGATGGTGTTATTTCAGGGACAGTAAAAGTGGTCCACAAATAGAGAAAGGACATTTCATGTACATGGTAAATTAAAGTTTAGTGAAATCAAGTAAGACTGTGATTGGTTTGTGAATAGCCAGAGTGGGATATCAGTAGATTTAAAATTCAAGTGCAAGGAATACAAATATGCATCAAAACATGAACTGCCTGTGGGAACAGTTTCTTGAACTGATCTATTTAGGGATGTTTATTTTTTCTTTGACCAGTCTGGATTTACTTGCCTGTCCTGCCCACTGTTAGTGTTAAAATACTGAACTGGTTCAACCCCACTTGGTACAATTTATGTTGCTGAAAAAGTCTGGGAGCTGTGGGAGTCTTCAAAGTGTTGTCTGAATCAGAATTTATGACTTCATCTGACTGATGTCTTCCCTGGGTGTATATCTAGCAGAACTAAGCAGCTTGCCCAGATAAAAAATTCTCTTACATATTTGATACATTCCCTGTTAAAACAACGTTTATGTTTATTTCTAGAAAAAGTCAGAGATGTGCTGATGTCCTACAAGAATGAGCGATTTCGGGTAAGTGCAGTTTGATCATCAGCATATTTTAGTTCTCATCTCCTGCTTGGGGCAATCAGCCTTCTCTGCTTTCATACTCAAACTGGACAACTGGTGCTCTTGGCCTCATTTGAAATACCTGAGTGCTAGCATAACTAAGTTGATGTGCCAGGAGTTAATTTCATACAACTGCAGGAATCTCTATTTTTCTCTTTGTAGCATCCTCCCAGAGTTAGAACGTGCCTAGAAGTATCAGTGATAAGAAGTGATGTTTGTATCAGTGCTGCAGAGATGGCAGTATGCCAGTGTCCATAGTGCTATCAACGCTTGTCAGGTTATGTGGTCTTGCCTGAAGCAGTGCGGTCAACTAGTGTGTAGCCCACAGAAAACCTGTGACTGCCTGTGTTGGAGAGGTTTGGCCTTATTGAGATATCTCCTACTGTTGTCAGATGTGACTTGCCAAAGTAAAGCTTCATAGAACGGTAGGGGTTGGAAGGGACCTTTAGAGATCATCTAGTCCAACCCCCTAGCAGAAGCAGGTCAACCTAGATCGGGTCACATAGGAACGTGTCCAGGTGAATCTTGAAGACCTCCAAGGAAGGAGACTCCACAACCCCTCTGGGCAGCCTGTGCCAGGGCTCCCTCACCTCACAGTGAAATAGTGTTTTCTTATGTTTAAGTGGAACTTTTTGTGTTCCAGCTTCATCCTGTTACCCCTTGTCGTGGTTGCTAGCTACCATAGAAAGAAGGGATGAGAAGGGATGTCCCAACCTCCTGACACCCACCATTTAGATACTTGTAAATATTAATAAGATCCCCCCTCAGTCTGCTCTTCTCCCGACTAAACAGCCCCAGTTCCCACAGCCTTTCCTCGTAACTTTGCTTTCTTCACTGCAGAGAGGCAGCAATTTGAGCTGTGATGATTTCTAATGCAAACACTTTGTTTGTGTGGATAAATGAGATATGTACTTGTTGGAAATCCTAAGTCTTCATTGCCCAGGTGTGGAGAGTGTTCATTTTTGTTCATCCTAATGCCTCTGGAAGCTGAGACCTGTGATTCAGAAGTCATTGCCCACGTTTTCTATCATCCACTGTGTATTTTTGCAGTGGCCCAGGGATTGAGGTGCTGCAGTTTATGTCTGTGAATAATTTGCCCCAGAAAACTCTCTCTGCTCAGCTTCTTCTTCTTAATAATGGGATATTTCTTAAGATGTGAGATTTCAGTTACAGACAGTGTAAAATGTCTTCGGATATGACCTCACCAACATACTGTTGTGACTGGGGAGCTGTTCTCACTGGATTAATTTCATTAGGGGCTAAGGGAAAAAATGTGCTAACATTCCAGTAAGGTGTAGACTGTATAAGCAATGAGAGCTAGAGTCAGGAATTTTACTGAAAGTGAACACCCAGCTTCCCTCGTTGCCTTGGATTTTGAGTATGTGATGTGATTCTCCTTTGTTCTCCCTGCCTTGGTCTGGTTCTGGCCTCTTTTATACGTTTTTCATTGCACTGTAGAGGAGACAAAATCATTCTGTGTTGTGAGTGACCTGTTAACATACTAATAGAACAGTGGGAAGTATTTTAAACTCAATAGGAAAATGCAGCTTCAAAACTTAAACTGCCCAGGGTTGAATGGGGGAAAGCAGTAGTCAGTTGATTGCTGAAGAGTTTTGAAGCTCACATGAAACTCTCTGTATCCCATTGAAATGGTGTAAGTAGAGGATGCACAGCAAACTGATGTGTGCCTCATTCAAACTAATTGAATGCTGCGTACTGTGCTTTCGAAGTTTCTCAGCTCACCCAGAGAGGCTGCCTTTCCTGTTGAATGATTTCAAGTGGTGCACTTCAAAATCTGTCAGCTGTGACAAAATACTGCTGAACTGTGAAAAAAAGGAATGTTCTGTAGATACATGTGTTGTGGATATAGCTTCTTTTAGTATATCGTTTTTGCCACTCTGAGGTACACAGAGTAAGGGTGGGCAAAGAGCTTGCCTAGATCTGTCGGTGGCAAGGAGTAGTACTCCTTATGGCTGATACCTGTGAGTTAACTGAAGCCAGCTTGTCTGTATTAAAAAGCATGATAGTACTTCTGTGCATTAATAACTGTTGCCAGTAATTTGAAGAGATGCATGCATGTTGTTTCTTTGTCAGCCTCTGAAACTCTTCTGTACAACAGTAGACTTGTAATTTAATAATTAAATGATAAAATCTCAGAAACTTAGAAACAGATTTAAAAAGAATGACATGGGCTTGTTCTTGTGCCCTTTCAGGGAAAACGTTTGGTGCATCCAAATAATTTCTTAACCATGACCGCAATTGAGTGTCTAAAATATCAAATAAATATTAGAAGCTTTTTTAGGTGTGCTTTGTGTATTGCTCATACTCACCAGTTACTCTCAGACGACTATAGGTTGTCTGGATGGCTGTGTTGATTAGACATTTTGATCTGCTGTGTACATAATATGACTGGCAAAACTTTGTCCTGAGTAAGCAACCTCCTCCTCATCCCACGTGTGGAGTTAATGGCTGCCTTTTAAATTCAGGCCTTTTCCATCTGTTACATATTTTATATTCATTTATAACATACAACTGGTAAGGGTAACTTTTGTGGGTTCTTTGAGTTGCTGTTGATGAAATTCATACGATGTGTGCACCTCCTCTTTGTAGCCATGCCTTTCTTTTCACCACAGGAGCATATTTTCTGCTAATGGTTGGAGTTTTTCTTCACTCAGGCTATGCAGGCTGTGCAGTCTGTTTCAAAGTCTCGAGAGCTGTGGTCTGATTCCTCTTCAGAAGTGGACTGGATTTTGGCTCAAATTAAAGACCTGATGCAAGAGAACAGGTACATCTCTGATAAGGAACCGAGGTGAAAGGTACAGTGCAGAGCTGGGCCTGCAGATCTGTTGTGCTGCCTTTTCACCGTGGTGTTCAGATGATCACTGAGAAAGCAATTGATTGATTTTCTCAACATCTTTAAGGACTGAGTTGTTAATCTATATGAATGAGTAGTGTTTCCTGTGAGAGATGGTCTCACAGATGTTGTCCCTGACTTAGCTGTTGGATTTAGTACTCCCGTATTTCATCCTTGAACACCAGCTTCATCTCATGCTATTTTAATTCCAGCATCCAGACACCAGTTTTAAAGAACATGAGCTATTGTATTTATAGTTAATAGAAGGTTGTGCCTATATCTAGCTTTTTGGAACCTCCTACACATTTTCTTTGAGAGCCCAAAATGATTAATAACAGTTTCCATAAGGGATTCTTACATGTACCTTCTATCTCTGTTTGCTAATAATAGCATATTAACTGTATTGAAAATGAGATCCTATTGCCCTCTGGTTTCCCATGGTATTTATGAAGCAACATAATGCAGTGGTGTGTCATGGGGTTTCTCCTAATACATGAGTCTGTCATGTATCACAAATGCAGGAGTATCTTTTCTTTAAAGGCAATATTGCAGTAAATGTTCTTATGTGAATGGTCACGGATTCTTGTACTTCAGCAACTCAATAAAGGCTCTACCTTCTGTAGCCCTTGCTACCAGCCCATTCTCCACCATGACATTTGTTCAAGAAGAATAGTAATCAGTTACCCAAGCAGCAATGAGCGTGCAAGTACTTAACAATGATCAAGTCTCTTTCTTGAAAGCAAACAAAGTCAACAAGCTTTAAACATATGTTTGTGTGTATGTGTTTATATAAGCGAACACAGAGGTTCCTAGAGTTGGTGTTGAATACCATTATGGTAATTGCTTCCTCTTTGCTTCCTGTCTGCCCTGAAATGCTGCAACTGTTTACTCTTTCAGTCACACAGAGTCTGTCATGTATCACAAATGCAGCTGGGCGTTTGTGCAGGTTCTGGTTCTATTCCAGTTTCTACAACTGCACATTCCCCCCGAGTCTAGCAGGATATATCCACCTCAGAACTGGCAGACAATTTTAGTGCCTTACAACAAGCCATATCATCTCCTCATAGTTCCAGATACTTGTTTCTCAGACTTGTTTCAGAGTGGGTACCAGGTGGTCTTTTGACATGTAGGGGAATAAGTGGCATTAATGGGACTCTCTGATTGCTCCAGGGAGACAGTGGCTCAAGCTCTTCTCAGTGATGGCTTTCTCATCCCAAAAATGGATTGTCTGAAGATGCTAAATATCAAGTATGAAGGTTAGTATCTTGGGCACTGCAGGAAAAAAAGTGCATAGCTAGTGTTATGTCTAACTGAAATCTGTAATTCTCTGTGTATTATCATTTAACTGGGTCCATAAACATCTCTTGACCTGTCCTCCAGACCCCTCTATGGCCATGCTTAGCTATTGCTTTTACACAAATCTCTACTACGGAGGGATAGCTCTTCAGCACTGAACGCTGCCTGGCCAAAATACATTGACTGTATTACAGCAGTAATTTGGCTCTCTCTTGCTTTTCTCAATGTGCCTTCTCTTTACAATGTATTTTTAGATAAAATAACTCTTCATTATGTGTGAAATAGGCTGAAACTGGAAATGGATTAGCAAAATGGGTACCTTTTCTTGCAGTTACCATGTCATTAGACCAGGCATTGTGTATTTGGCTTTCATTGGACTGCAATGTTAATTACCAATTTGCTGTTTATTTTACTTCACTAGCACAAGCAAATAATAGTTCTGGGTTCCATGAGGATCCCAGAAAATACCCTGGAACCACTGATCTCGGAAGAAACTGATTGGGAATGAGTGTCATGTCCACAGTCTACCAGAAATTACCAAACAGTGATTGTTTTTCTTTTTTGTCTTCTTGTTGCAGCCAGTAAAGAAGTATGTCAGTTCAGAATTCCCCAGACATTTTACTGCTTCTGGCAGCCTTTGCTGACAGGCCTCCTTTCCCGAAGTTTTACACAGATCCTGATAGAAAAAATGTTTATGGAGTTGAAGGAATGTTCTGACTCTTCAGAACTCCGTCCTCAGTTCTTGATCAACTGGATTTCTGAGTTGCTGACTGGCATTGCCAAAGCAAATGCTGGTGAGTGTATTTGGAATGTAAAACAGGTAAAACGAAAGAAATGCAGGAGTCTCTTCTGTACTACTGCAAAAACAAGGACCTTTAGAAGGAAAGTGCAGTAACGTATTTATGATGTTTTGTCATGTGAACATAGAGCTTTTACTGACGCTGCTCAGTCTGCAGTTTGTCTATGTCATGCATTTCTTAGCAAAATAAATAGTAGCAGATAAATAAAGATGCTATATGCAATGTGTTACAAATTCCCCATTCCTAATTCTGTCCTCACTTGGCAGAAGCCTGCCTTTATGAGGTTGTTGTGTAGTCTTGCTGCCATTTTTTAATCTTATCCCAGGATTTTCATGCCATCTAAACTGAAACAAAAGCAATAAGTAATATTTTGCTTTCTGTTCCCGACTCCTTAGATCTGTATGTTTCACTCCAGAGACAAGGGCACCAAAGAGCTTTAATTATTTGAAGCATGTCATAGGAGTTCTGTTAAAAGGACTTCTATGCTGCTGTGTAGTGTATCCCTGAGGAGGTTTGCAGCTGCTTCATTTTGCCACGTCTTCTGTCCCTCTCAGTCTGCAAGCTTTTGCCAATATCTGTGGCAGTTAATGTTTGAAGCTTTCAGTCAGTGCTGAGAGTATTACATCCCAAGATGCCTGGATGGCAGTAGTTCCCAGATGTTAGGTCTACTCATTTGCAGTGCTCTTTAGAACAGTCTCGGGTCTCAGAAGTGGCATTGTGCAGTTATTTGGGACAGTACTGTACAAATACATCTTGTGGCTTTCCTGTCTGGGTTGGCATGCACAGAACCAGCTTGAGAAGGTCTGTACCTCACTGTGGTTGTGTCTTGTGGAGTTAACCTACCTGTCAGTGCATTGTCAAGTCTCTTGTGACAACTTTAATGTATGTGGTCGTTATATCTCATCTTGGACTTGGATTAGCTTGTTTGAGGATGAGAGTTACAGTAAAAATGCAAAGGGATGAAGGGCATATTTTTAATGAGTTTTGAGCATCTTGTTGTTTTCATTATCTTCTTTAAAGGGAAGAAAAGACAGACCTGTAACAAACCGGTGTCCGTGAAGGAGTTGTTTCTCCATAAAGTTCCTTTGCAGTGGATAAGACTGACTGATAATTGCTTGGAAGCTCCCTGCTGGGCAACCCCACACCTTCTTCAGCTGTAAGTTTGGTCCTGTGACCTAGAAAAAGAACAGGAAGCAGTGCTCCACAAATGCTTTGGTCAGTTCCCTTGTCGTGTGCTGAGTTGTAGCTGTTATAGCTGTTTCCTTCTCTTCCTTTGCATCTAGTAGAAATTGTGGCAGGTGCATGCAAAGCCCTGCTTGTTGCTGCTCATCTCCCCATTGATTCCACCAAGGGAAGGAGGAGGAGAATTTAAAAGGATTGCACCTTCAAAATGAAAGCAGAGATTATCTAGGGAGGTACTAAAGCAACAACCTGTTCAGAAGAAAAGTGATTTGGTCCTGGAGATGTGACTGCTTATACAAGTGATGTGAATTCAGCACAAGTGGTGACTTTTTCACATGAAAAGAGAGAAATGGGAATTCAAATAGAAGTATCCAAAGTCCTTCTTTTTAATCACAAAGAGAGAGTATTCCAGCGTACGCTCACGAGGGAATAATCAGATTTGCTGTTAGAGGAGATATATGAGTGAGCTGTCCTGGAGGCAACTCAGCTTAAAAAGGCTGCTCAGATTCATAAACCTTCATGTGGAATGATTTTTGCTTTTTAAGACTTTTACATTGCCCTTTCACTTTCTAGGATCCTCTCAATCATGAGACCTCGCTTGCCACGTTCTTCACGCAAGAACCTTCTCTATCTCGCTTCTGTTTACACAGAAGGAAGTGGCCCTTTGTCCAGTGCAGGCCTCTCTTCAGACTGCAGTGAACAGCCAATTTACACTATAGAGAGCTTACAGTGGAGGGCCAGGCAAGAAAATCAGGTTAAAAGTCAAGGTCAGACTGTAGAGAAACAAGAAGATGTGCTGGAGAGACATGATGGTATGGAGGAGGTAGAGGAGGAGGAAGAAGAGATGGTAACTGAAACAAGTCCTTCCGAAGGACTTACTCATTCTCGTAACATGGTGGCTATTGCTGAGAAAAGGGCAGCACTGCAAGGATCTCCCTGGCAGATCACTGCAGGTAAGAGATTACTTTGGAAGACTTAGTCTTTGTCACTGACAAATGTCAATTGAAATGCAAAGGCATCTCAGCCTTTTGGGCCAGTACCAAAATGTGTTTCAGAATCATGTGAAATCACTGAAAACTGTGGGGTTTTTTTCCAGTCTTTTGTTTATGTGCAGGAACCATCTCAGATTCTTAAAATACTGAGGGTCCTTTTTTCCAGGAGCTGCTGTTAACTGCCTTGTTACATTTTTTATCAGGCTTTCCCAAACTGTTTAAAATTCAGATTTGCCCAGTGGATGGGGCAGCACATGTACCAGCAAGGAAAAGGCAGATGTTTCTTGGACTTCTGTTTGTCAGGCTTGAGCGCATTTGCAAGCACAGTTTAGCAGTGCTGGAAAGCTCCAGTCATATGCACACAGGTTCCATGCTGCAGGGAAATTCCTGTTTTGGTGTGTTGGCAGGCAAAAGAAAGGAGAGAGGCAAGTTTCTAAACAGAATAAACAGTATATACAGTGTTTTGTTAGCTTTCCTGTGGTAGCTGTGCATTTTCATTGGGGTGGAGGGTTCCATAGCTAAGAAGATTTTTGGATGAGTGATTCATGGAGTGACTTGGAAGACAGGAGGAGGTGGTTGGTGGCTAAGAGTTTAAAGGCAAAGTGACATTTAAAGGAAAAAGAAGAAAAGCAACCCAGATGGAAAACAAAAATCTGCTAAGGCAGCTTGACTCATCTCTCTGGAGAAGGGGATCCAGGGCACCCTCAGTTTGCTGATGACACCGAGCTGGGCGGGTGCGTGAATCTGCTTGGGGGCAGGAAGGCTCTTCAGAGGGCCCTGGCCAGGCTGGAGCAGTGGGCCCAGGATAATTGTGTGAGGCTTAACAAGGCCAAGGTCCTGGTCTTGTGCTTAGGCCACACCAACCCCAGGCAACGCTCCAGGCTTGGGGAAGAGTGGATAGAAAGCTGCCTTGGGTTTTTCAGCAGATAGCAGGTACACCAAAGAAATCCTTTTCAGGCAAAGAAAAAGAAATGGCGAAGTTGTATGTGATTAGCAGGGGTCTCAATCTGTAGTCTCGTTATTGCTGGTTCCCTGGAGCAGTGTGCCTCGTCTTCAGAAGGCTTCTGACTACTGGTCTTCACTGAGTGTTCCAGAAATTAAGTGTTCTAGTGTTGAGAAAGGCACACAGGCTTAAGAAATTTTATTGCCAATATAATGAGACATAATAATTTGTATCTTTTCATTTAGTTACACATGAAATAAGAATTAAAGTGAAAGAGGAATTTTGCTATTGGGAACTGCCTTTGAAATGTTGTCACCATGATATAAAGGAATTTTATCAGTTGTGATGGCTGGTTTCCCATTTTGCAGTTTCTGTCTCCCATTGGAAGCCAAATTTAACAAATGGGGATTCATGGAGAGAAAACAGCAACAGGTGCTCATAAAAACAAACAGAATCTCCAAAGTGCTGTCATACTCTTTTTCTTTGCCATCTCATCCCAGCATACCTGTCTGTCCAGAATTGCTTTATTGGTTAATTAGGCCTCACTGGTTTCATACCTACTTTTGTGGTTCTTTAGTCACTGGTGGTGTGCAGCTGCAAATCTCAGTGAGTCATTAAGAAGCTGATGCTTATTCTCACCTGGAGGAATGAGCTGCTGGATGCAAGGGTGCTGGTTTGGATCTTCATATGTGTACAAAAGGCTCTTTCCTTTACAGAAGTGTTCCAGTGGGTGTTTTTTTCAAGTTAAACTGTGTAAGCCAATGTATGTGTTTCAAACATTAGCAAGCTTAAAAGAGGAGGGTAGGCAAAAAAGGCTGCTCTAGAATCCTGTGGGGGTTCTTTGAACGGGTATTTTCTCACAGTGGTTTGGAGGAGCTGCACTGTGTAGACTGCAGGATGTTACATGACTCCAGATGTTGTCTCACATGCTGCAGTGATGTTCTTTAGGAGAGAAATTTGGAAGGTTAGAAATAAAATTAGGTAGAACTATAGTTCCAACTTATTTTTGCTGAGTACCTGAAATGGATTGGTTTTGCTTAGTGATGGAGTTGGTTTTAGACAGTCTGCCTGAGGAGCTCAGACTTGTTTGTTTACTGTTTTTACCCAGATGAAGTACGATGGAAAGACTTTCCTCTTGGGAAGCTCCCAGGTCAGACAGATGACCCTGATGGTCTCATGTTGGATAATTATTCCATGATGTCCCTGCTTGATCAGCCAGTGAGAGATGAGTGGAAGTCTCCCAATATGAAGTGAGTAGTGGTGTGGGCAGGGCTTTACCCCTGAACCATGAAATGCATTTGTCTCTCTGTGCCTTGTATTTGGTTGTCTTTGCAGATATACTATTGGGGGGACAAAGTAGCACTGATTATGGAAAAGGCACTTCCTTCAATCCTCGGTGATAGAGTGTTGTTACTCTGCTTGGCTGGTACTTCTGTCATCCCTCCTGAGAATCTGTTGATCTGCTGTGATGAGCTGCCTCTTGGCAGCCTTCACAATATACAGTTAAGGCAGAGAATGATCTCAGTGTCTATCCCTTTAGTCCCTGTCCTGGGAATGACAGCAGGTCTAGGAAGCTGTGAATGATGAGGAATATACATCACAAGGGAGGAAGAATGAGCCCATTAGCAGTCTGAATTTAGGATAGTTTCCAATGGCCAGAGGAAGATCATTGGGTCATCAGACTGTGGGTGTGATTAGTGTGATGTTTCTGTCTTGGCTTTGTCTGCAAGGCCTCTGGCAGTTTTTCCTCTGAACAGGGGTGTTTTGTCCTTAAAGGAGAAATTAATTAGTAAAGCTTTGTGTAGGGAAAGGTTTGTGTATTTGCTTCCAAATGTTCTTTGAGCCTTGTGTTGGACAGTGTCTGGGGACACTGTATAAATCCCACTCGGTCCTCTGTGTGCTGTGCTAGGAGCACCCTCTAAAATCAGAAATTAGTATGCTGTGGGTGTCAACAAACAACAACTTCCTTTGAAGTCTCTGCAAATGCACTAGTTTATGTGACTTTTGTAAAGCCATAGCAATGGGTAGTTCCCATGTGCATCTAACACTTGTGAGAGACTGTTTTTCAGGGTGGCTGCTTGCTGTGTGAGCATTTCATCCAATTAGCTTGTATTCCTGGCTGCAAAAGACAGATGAAGGCCCAGATGAAAATTGCAGCATGGCTGTTTCTGCAGTCATGTCTCTTTCACGGCTGTTAGTAACCAGTAGCCTTTCATTTGGTTTATGCTTTGGCACTTTGGGACTGTTGCCTCTTGAATGAACTAATGAAAAACTAAGAATATCTCACAGAGAAATGTCTGGAGGCAAAAGTAAGAAATGACATTTTGGTTTGGAAATAAAGCTTATTAACAATATAAAATGCTATCCAAAATTACTCTGGTAATGTGAGCTTTTAAATTAACTCAGTGCTTACGTGCTTTACTTGTCTTTCTCTCACAGCTCTGCAGAACTGAATATGCCTGTGACAGGAGGATTGTTATGGACTCAGAATGACTTCCATAAAATAAAAAGTGGCCTTCAGCTTTTCTGACACAGCAGAGTGCTCTGTGACTTTC
Organism: Colius striatus; assembly: GCF_028858725.1. Lineage (NCBI taxonomy): Eukaryota > Metazoa > Chordata > Aves > Coliiformes > Coliidae > Colius > Colius striatus. Next base: position 6,567,391 of record NC_084771.1, on the reverse strand, counting down.
AGTATTGCACAAGATAAGTGGCATAGAAGAACGAGTAATGGTGATGGGGAAATAGCCACTCCAGTGTTGTGGAGCTTTATACTCACTTATTGTAGCAGTATAAAGTTGAACTGTTTTAAAGCTTCTGTCTCACACAAGCAAAATTATCTGCACACACAGTTGCAAAAAGGTCATGCTTGTCTGCTTATACAATACCTCCGGGGTCCTCCAACTTCCTTGGAGGCAGAAAAATGAGTGAAACCAGTTCTGGAAAGGGCCAAGTGATATGTGAAGTTGTGCAAAGATCAGGGGTGAGAAAGACTGAAAGCTTATCAGCCTTCATCCCCCAAAGACCATCACCACTATCCCTGGGAGACATGGCACAAAATGAAAGGAAGAGAAGACCCAATTTAAGTGGGAAAGCAGGGACAGGTTGTGTCTTTGTCTAGGCGGATAATGTCATCATATGATCTTGTAATGCAAGTAGCTGGGCAGTTTGTGGTGGAGTGGAACAAACATACCTTCTTTATGACTCTTGGAGTTACAGAGTCTGTTTCCCCACATCACCAGGATATATTCTTTTCCATGAAGATTTACTTATTTTTTTTACCATGTAAAGTCAGTGTTTTATAAAGGTGGGGTGTGGTTTAAGTTCCATGTATAGTAACCATTGTCTTGTTTAACCACTATGATGGCCTTTAAGTTCTAGTTGATATTTGCCAAATACAGTTAAAAGTACAGTGGAATTCTTCAGTGTTCCATTATCATATTTAATAAATACAACTGGCTGAAGGCAAACCTTCTTCGTGGATTCTTTTTTCCCCCCGTTTTCATTCATGTATTCTGGAAAGCATCCTCTGGTCCTTGTTAGGCAGGTTATTGAGCCTTTCCTATCTCAGTGCCACTCATATTGTCCTGAACGAGTTGGCAGGATTTTGCCAGGACAAGACTGTACTACTGTTTTCATCCAGCTAGGTTTTCACGTGAAGCTTCAGGGATGCAGCCTAGTTACAGCATGGCTGAATGTACTGAGATCCATAAACACCCCTGAAAATCTTTTTCCTCACCCTTTTTTAAAAGTGATAAGTCTTGAGGTCACTACTATCTCAAGTCAAGTTTTCTGCTTGATGTTGTTTCTATTTGTGATTTTGCCAAGGTTGATAACTAATACTTAGGTCTTTGCTGAGAGCTGGTGTGATTGGTGCAGAAATGAGCTTGAGTATCTTGTTGGAAAGTTGTTGAGAAAAAGGACTTCTAGCTAGTTTTTCCCTCAGTTCCGTTTTCTTTACCTAGAGGCCTCTGCAATTACCTGTCAAAAAATAGGATTGTAAGCATATATTTATTGCAGTATGTACAAACTAAACAGAACCAGCAACATGTTGGCACAGCAGGGTAAAGTGGAATCTTTTCAGTTGTTTAGAGCTACTTCTGCTAATATTCTGTAGAGAGATACAAGAAAGAGACCACTTCAGCAGTACATGGCATCCCATTCAATCCCATGGATTGAATCCATGGATGCTTTGGGCTTGCTCTTAAGTAAAGACTCAGTTAAACATCCATTGTGTATTATTTCTTTGTTCTAATTTGAAATTTCTCCTTTTACCCAGCAGTTCCTCAAGCTTAATTAGGAAAGTGTAGTGAAGAGGATTGTTATGTTATTGCTGTGTTTAGTAGATAATGTTTTTGTAGTTGGTACTTTTAAGGTCTGTCAATGCAAACAAGCATAACAGTTCAAAAAGTGAAGTGGGATGCTTGCAAATACTGTGCCATGTGTAATCTTTTTTCCCCTTTGGTAAAGGGTTACTTGGTAAATCATGTGCAACTGTAGTTTCTCATCAGTTGACACCCTGTGTATCTGCCATTACCCCACTTAGTAAATTATGGAATAAAGAGCCTGGCTTTTGATCTCATTGTGGAGTCAAATTAAATAGTTAAATCCAGTGCTGTGGATGAGTTGTAGAAAAGCACAAAACTGCCAGATGTTCTTAACAATGCAACAACTTGAAGAGAAGCCATAGAGGGGGGAAGCAGGCTTGAAACAAAGGGGGGGACTTGTCTTTTTCCTGGGTTTTGCTTCTCTTAATTACTATTATTGTATTTTATTCTTCTTACTGTTACTATATTTTAGTTTAGTTATGATACTTGTTCTTAACAAGTTTGGATATTCTTTTCTGACACGAGGAGTGAGGAGGCCAGGGAGCAGCAGCTGCATGGGGCTGCGTTGCCCCTGGGCTGGAACTATGACACAGACCTTTAATATTCTGTTACCTCATTCTTAGCAACTCTGAGAAGGACTTCAGCTTTACCCAGGGCTTACAGTTCTGGGGAGAAAACTGGAACAGTAAGAATATCCCATGGAATCTAAGTAGTTACTTGTTTTTCAGGACTTGGTCTACTTGAGAATGTGAATTAAGAAAAAAAGGCCTGAGATTAGGAAAAAGCAACTTTGTAGTACACATATTTTCTTTGTATTGTGCTGTCTCCTGAGTCACCTGGTTCCTGGCAAGAGCAAAGGGAGTTCAGGCAAGTAGGTAAAGATAATATTTGCAGATCAGTTTCCTTTTGTTAATTTTATTCTCCTCCCCCCACCTCCCCCAACAAGTTAAAGCAGTGGTAACAAATGACAATGTGTTGCCTCCCGCCATAGTAAGGGGAAGGAGCATGGTTTTTCCTCAAAAATAAAACTCTTGTCCTGTTTCTTCAGAGATTCAAGCACAAATGGAAAATCTGGGCCTTACATATGATTTCAGAAGCTGGGTATTTTTCAGTGAATCAGCTAAAAATATTGACAAATAATTTGGACAGACTACAGCGGTCAGACAGAGCAGGTTTTTTGTGGCTCTTACCTGAAGAAGGTTCCAAAATAAAAAGCTAGAAACAAATCATCCAATGGCTCTCAGTTTTATTAAATAAGCAAATTCTTTATATTTATAAAGTGTAACATGTTTCATATTATTAAATAATTGTGCAAACCTTTTACACAGACCGGGGAGGGAACAAGCCTACATTTCTTTTAGATTCTCTCTCCATTTTTAATACATTTAAAAACTTTAAATACCACAGACCAAAATGATAGATACTGTAGAATGGCTCTTCAAAGGCTAACCAAACACTGGCATGAGAACAACTTCAGTGATGATGCACTTGTATTTTTCCAGTTGTTAAATTACCGCGAGGAGTAGAGCTGGAAAGGGCTCTGTCACACAGACAGGCTGTGGATAGGTAAGAGCATTAAAGCTGAACACTGACCACTAGAAGTAACAGTGACAGATCTAACGATCTGACAGAGTTGTGAGTTCTGTAGTACTGAAGATGCTTCAGGTAAACTTTTGTCAGCCAGGATAATATTTAATGACTTCTCTTTGGTGTGGGGTTTTAAACATTACTGCAGTTAAACTGTGTCCCTGGGAACATTGTGGTTTGGTGCATCGCAGGGACACGTGAGTGTCACCCAGGATTCTTTACAGAATCATTTGGCCAGATTCTTGGTGTGTTCTGACTTTACCGTGACACGTTTTGAAACGCTCAAACCCATGACTTGAGGGAACCTGGCGTTAAAGGTGTGTGTTGGGGAACTGGCGGAGATGAGTTGTTTGTGATTTAACAAGGATGCTCTTTGTTTGTTCTAAGCAACCACACCCACACCTTCTATTTGTAAGTTTACAGTTAAAGCATTTTTACAGAGCTAAAGACTCATGCTGATGACTAAATTACATGCAGCAGCAACTGGAGCAGTGCACCCTCATTACCACAGAAATCTACGAATACCACGTACTGGCTTAACATCCATTTTCACTCATTTTGTCATTAAGACTTACATTATATTTGGGTCAACCAAAAAAACCCAAAGAGATTTATAAAATTTTACAACAATTAAACAGTAATGTTTAATTCTACAAATGAATAAAGCCAACTACTGCAGCTCAATACAACAACAACAGGACTAACAGTAGTGAAATCACCCATAGGTACAACTTAATGTATTACTGACATGTAATTCCTAGGAGAAAAAAGAAAATATTAAATAACTTAGCCTGACATCTCATAAAATATTTGAGTTTTGATTCTTGATTTTAAGGTTATACGCTTTTAACTGACAGATTCTGTGAAAGTCATACAGCCAAAGATGAAAGGTCAGTAAATGGGAACTCCCAGAGAACGCTCTGGCCCCAGGCAAGCACTGAAGTCACTGCCTCACTCCTGCCCATTGCAGCAGGATGGGATTTTACCCTCCCACTTCTTTTTTTTTTTCTCTCATCTGGAATTGTAATTTCATAGATTTTATTAAAATATAGTTTCTAGAACTGTTCTCTCACAGTTTTAAAAACATTTAAATACCATGCTCTCAAAAAGAGCACTCATACAAAGTCTTATATTTACAATATAGACAGTTATGATCAGGTGTTAGTAAGATCAACTCTTCCATGTCAGAAGAAATCTAAGCTTATGCACTGAAGATTAATGAATGTGTTAGTGGTTTGAATTGGCTTGTAAACATACATACCTGCAAACAGATGCAGATGACAATTACCAGTTAGAGCAGCTAATTAGGAAAGACTACATCACATACAAGAGTTTTGTTACCTCTAAGGAACATGAAACAAGCAGGACACTTGCAAATTATTTCCACAAGGCTACTGCTGCCTGTTCTGCAGCTCCAGGTGACAGATGTCAGTAGCTTCTTAGGAAACGCCAATTTGCCTTCCAAGTGCCTTAGGGAAATAGTATGCTGGGTTTGCATTGGCAGAGTGCTCCCACTGATGAAAAAGGAGTTCTTATCTCAGATGAAAGTTAGTGAAAATTAAAAAGACTAGACAAATCCTCCAAAGAGGAGTCTCTCCATAAACCTCCCGACCCTTCATATGGAAATTCCTGCTCAATTGTCTGCATTAGAAAACATCAAAACCACCCAAAAAAACCTCTCTTAAAATAGCTTATAACTGGAGAAAAAGGGAACAAACATTTCTCTACATACAAATATTTAATTCCATGCAAGATGGAAAACGTGAGTGCACAATAAATTTCATTTTATACCTAAATAATTTATAAATTAATCCATTAAGAATAAAACAGGGTCTGTAGCACTTATATTCTTACATTTTAAAACATGCAGATGAGTCAACAGCAACATTTTTACATAAAGTTTAGTGCAAAAATGTATCTGCTTAATAAATAGACTAAAGATCACTACATGATGCTTCGAGGTGTACACACAGGATCTGTGCACGTAATAAACTGGTTCTGAAAAGTTGTCCTTGTTTGTCTATAAACTACAAGTGCCCATTTCAAATAAAAAAGATCCATAATTACTCATGGGCTACTTCCCTGTGACACACGGTGTCACAAACATTGTGGTGAAAATGTAATACTGAAGTTAATCTAGAGATTATTTTTGGTTTTTATACAGTTTTTATACAATCAAGAAAAAGAGATACAATTTGTATCAACAAACAAAAGGTCATTTCTGGTTATTTGAGGCATTGCTCTCAGCTGCTTATATCATGCAAGAGAATAAGAATTACTTGCAAATTAAAAATATAAAATGCTGGTTAGTAAGAAATGTTTTTGAAAACTAGTCAAGAGTTAAATCTCTTTCCCCCAACTATTATAAATGTCTGGAGACTTTTTTCCCCCCCATTGACAGAGACAATAACAAACTAATTCAAAGTTCTTTTTAAACACCAAGTGTAAACACAGAATCACCTCCAAGTTAACTCATTTAAAATACATAATGACACAGTCATTACCTGTGTTACCTGTACCAACACAAGACTTAAGTATCCTCTGTGAAATGATGGTTGTAAAATATCAGTAAAACAACCATAGTTGCACCTGTAATTGTGGATTGTTGTTGGCTTGGGTTTGGGGTGGCTGGTTTTTTTTTTGCATGAAAGGAACGTATTTTGCACGTGATAAAAGAGGCCACAAACCAACCATTACAGCAACACAAGTGGAGGAAACGATGGAACTTTGTTCCTCAGACAAACAGATAACTAGAAAGCAGCATGCAAGCCGTTATCAAAACACCAGAAACAACCCTGACTGCAGCCTCACGTTCTGTGTGTGTTTCACAGTAAGAAACATTTAGGCAGTGTCACACCTTCTCATGAAGAAACAAAAGGCCATAAACCAGGCCTTCTCAACTTTCATGAAAAAAACTACAGTAGAAGTCAACAAGTCCTAGCTCGAGAGGAATCGAGTTAGTAATGGTTCCAAGTGTTGAAATATACAATGGATTCAAAAAAGGGCGTCCAGTCAGTGCAGCTTAAAAAAAACAATAAACGCCTCTTTTGGAGACATTTAGCTACAAAGGTTCCCACCCTGAGCAAGATACCAGTTGCGAAAACAATGCCACACAAAATTATCTTACCCGCTGAAAGAGGAACTCGAAAAGCCTTCATGAGGCAAATGCACACCTTTGCGTGGATCCGAAGAACAGAAACCAGGGCAGCTTTGAGACAAACCCCAACTGTAGCTTCTCTTTTCAAGCAGCAGCCTTTCCCCTCACTACCCCCTTCTCAAGCAGGTCTTGTACAGCCATCCTGAATGTTAAGCTCACTCAAAGTACCATCCTTGCCCCTAGAAGAAGTTGATGAACTTCTACATTAACATCCAGCTTCCGCTGCTTCGGGTCAAATAATCCGATTTACATGAAACTGACCGTTTATCCCCAGTTTGTGTAGTCACCTGGGCCAGCTGCCGCTGACTGCACAGCAGAGAGGCGGTTCTGAAGAGAGAAGCTACAGTTGAGCTCCTTCTGGTTTACTGAATGGCACTCACGCCTTCACACTCAATGTTCTGGTCCTAATTTAATCATGTATTTGTCTTGATTGAGCCAATAATAATGTGGTAGATAAACTCTTGGGGAACAGTTTTGAAATTTAAGTACCAACAACAATATTGACATTCAAAAGCTGGCATCATTTTTTTCCCTTTACAAATGAAACATCTTTAATTTTTATGAAGTTTACTACTTCTTCAGTATTGAATATGCCAATAGGCAGTGTCGAACGACAAAGCTGAAACCCAGAAAGTCACCCAGGTTGGAGAGCAGACTTTTAAAGGCCAATTAGGTTTTTCTAAGCAAATTGAAAGTGTACACTGATACATGCAGTATAATTGCTAAGAGTAATTTTTGTTAGTAACGGCTTTGAGACACTGAACATGACATTGTAGCTCTTAGTGAGCTGTCCATGCAGCAAGGTATGCATTTCCTATAAAATACTATTAAAAACCCCTATATTTAAAACTGTAAAATTTGCCATATGCAATCAACTCTGATATAGTGTCTCAACATATATATAACTGCTACTGTGTACAGAATTTTATACTACCTTAATAGAAAATATTTACAACAGGTTGGCCCCTCCCTTCTTCATTTAAGTTTTCCTCCAGGTCCTATATGCTGTGCATTTATCCAAAAGAGGCTGTAATGCTTTAACGCCCTGTTCTTAATTTGGCAACAATCATAGCTGCCAGCTGTTGTGCATCTGTCATGTGAGGATTCTTTTCCATCACAGAAAGGACAATGCTCGGAGGGAAAATATTGCAGAGGTTCTTGTATGTTTGATACTGATGTTCTGGGATGATATGAGGTTCCCGTGGCTCACCACATATCCCAATCCAGGGGTTCCTCCACAGCTGCTCCATCTTCTCAGGCATGCTTCTTACCATTACGGGTTCATAGCACGGCTGCATGAGGCTGTTGCTCAGTGGATACGAGTGGTAAGTGTAGGAGTCCGATGTGCATGGTAAGGGATCCCAGCTCGCGTGCTGCTCCCGACAGAGAGGCGGCCTTCTCTGCCTCGCGGGGTTACTTTCATAAAGCCGAGAGTCAGAAATACTGTCCATTCTTGTCATGACCAAGGCACGGCTTGGTTGTGCAGCTGACGGATGAACGTTTTGAGGCACGGGGTATTCTCCTGGACAACTGGACCGTGCTCCAACAACTGGATGCTGGGCATGTAGGCCTAAGTGGGAAACTGACTGTTTGCGAAGGGATTGCTTAGGCTCTTCACTTCCGTAACTCTGAGCTCTATTTAAGGCTTCATGGTAACCATGGGAAAAAGGCTGAAGACGGTTTTGCGATGGCAGTCTGTGGATCTTCACATTGTCTTCGGGACTGGCATCTGCTACACCCAGATACAAGTCATTGTAAGAGGAATAAGAATCATTACTTGTATGGCTTAAGCAATTGTCAGGACAGGGGCTTGAGTTTCTAGAATACATCCCCTGGTCCATATCAGCCCCGTAATAATCTGTGTTACGGATACTACTTATGCTCAAGTTGGAGAAATCACTGAGTAAGGAGTAATAGCCATGGTCCCCCAAAGATTCATACTTGGGATACTGGTCGGTATAGCTAACTGAGTTGCCATGGCTATTGGTGACTAGTATAGGAGGATATTGCACACTGGACATATGTTCCAGTGAGGATTTCTGATGCATGAACTGTGAGGAACCTGGCACCGGACTGCTTGCAGAACGAGTATTTAATGCACCAGCTGCATGGCTTTTTGGTGGAGGGAGCGTTGGTACACTTAATGCAGAAACCAGAGACGGGACAGAGCTGGCCTCCGACTTCCGGGCTACTGATAACTTTTCCTCAGGCTCCACAGCTACTGATCTAATGCTTGGATCTGACTGACGTTTTGGGGCAATGCGTTTCACTTCAGAACTGATTTCTCCTTTGGAGCTGGATGGCCCTGTACCGCATTTGGCCAAGGCTCCCTCACTCATAGTTTTCACAGCAGATAATTTGGCACTTATTCGAAGCTCATCCGCTACTGACCTTTGAGGCTGGTTTGCCCGTTCTGGGTGGTAATATTTACATTTGTGCCCATAGGTGCACTTTTTACCTGGAAGAAAAATGTTTTAAGGTTAAATAAACCAAAAAGCAAACAATAACACCAGCTTTCTTTTTTCCTCACATCTTTCACAGTTTCTCAATAATAATAGTTCTATTGACCCCCTAAGGAATAATCACATCTATATTGCATACACAGGCAGTCACAGACTCTAGCAGTCTGTATATCACTAAACAAGGGGCAAGACACATGACTCTTCTTACTACTGGATCATGATTTCAATACTGAACACATACTCAATGCTATATAAAACAAAACGGCTCTAAGAGTTTGTAGTTACAAATCTCCTTCCTCTAACACCATCCAGAAGAAAATAGCAGAAAAGCCATGTTACCCACAAGGTAATCCTTAATTTTTTGCCACGCAGTTGTTATTAATATGTGTATGAAGGGTATAGAAATGGATATAGTGCCTTGATGACAACACAAAAAATGGCCTTTTTGGTTTATTCAGTAATGACAAGATGTTAAATTAAATCCTTGCTTCAGGTACCTACAAACACAACAAACCAATCTGAGGCACTTACCATAAGGACACGGTTGCTTCTTGTGTTCAGGAATAACTGGCCTTTTCCTTAAGAAATTTTCAAGGCTTGGACCGTGGCGTCCTAAAGGATCATCAGGAGGCATAAATCTAAGGGGAAAAGAAATGAAATGTGAATTTCAGATTTCATTAAGCATTCTGAATTATCAAATCCCCTTACTTCAGAAGACAAAAGCATACTTGTCGTTCACAAAGGAATACATTAGCAGCCGCTCCTCTATGAACTTCTTCCACTCTGGTTTTTCATTTTGAAGATCCCGGTAGTTGTCATTTGATACGATGATGCCATCCGAGTCAAAAGCCAGTTTTACTATGAACCGGTCATCGTAGCAAACTACCCTTCTTCCCTGTACTCTTCGAGATGGGGTGAAAACAAGAATTTTTTCTTTCTCTAATTTACGCAAGATTTCTTGATCTGTAAAACAGTTTTAGTTGAACAGGTTTTTTAAAAAGTTTTAAAAGAAATGCAGCCTTTGAAACATGAAACTTTTTTTGCCTTCTCTTCTGACAAAGTATTTTGTAATGATGTTCACATGCGGTCCCCGTTATCATTAAAAAGTACCTGGACACTGAGTGCCATTTTATTTCTGAGGTTTCAAAGTACCGGGCAAGTATCCAACATATAAGCTTTACTACAACCCAACTCCTCTCTAAACCTTAACTCAATCTTCCTGAACACATCAAGAACTTGGTTGTTACTGAGTTTGTTAGCCTAGAGTAAAACACAAATACTTCCTATGGATCAAAACACACGCTGCCTCTTCAGTGTTCAAGATAACCCTACTAAACGCGCCCCTGGCCTGACACTACTTATTTCACACTCATCGAGCGACTAAGAATCAGTTTCTATAGGCTTAGCAATGTTTACTAATGGGGAAATTCTGACTACTGCACGATTCAGTAATGTTACAAAAAAGCAGCACTGCTTCCAGGTGCAGATACTTAAAAGTTTCTTCCCTTAGTGAACAACTCTGGTGTTGTCAAATGAATAGTTGAGTGCGACATCACGAGGCAGAATTGCACCCACAGCTCACTGTGCAGTATCCACCAGAAAGGTGACATGCTTCTCTCTTTTTAACTAAAGGGCCAAAGAAAATGATGCTCTGTTACCTGTAATTGGTGCATCAGGTCGGGACTGTTCTTTTCTCCATGCAGGTACAAATACGGTGATATCTTTATGTCCTTTCTCCAGAAACCAGTCCACAGCTAGTTGAATTCCCCGGCAGGAGAATCCTTCTTTATTCCCATGGCTGAAGAACATGCAGAAGTTTGGAAACAGCAAGGACAAAAGTTATATTTGGTTTGGGGTTTTTTTGTGGTTGTGATTGTTTTTTCTTCGGGGTGGATTTTTTCCTTTCCTTCTAAAGCTCACATGGTTTAAGGATATAAGGGAAACAAAGTCTATAAAGATAGGTAAAACTTTTTAGTAGCCCAGCTTACATAACTGGAAAAAGACAATTGTTCAGAGCTATTCAGCCATCACATTACAGCAACACTGCTACTTAAAACTCTAGAAATGATGAAGTTTCACATGGGACAGGTCCCTCTAGAGTTAGCAGTGACCCAACCAGCCAAGCGCACACGTGCACACACATCAGAAGTTACAAGCACTATGGCTGTGTGAGTCAGCACGTTTAGCTCTCGCATACCCCTGCACCGACACAGCTAAATTGCTTTGAATTCTAAGCAGGCTTGATCAGCAGGAGCTCGAATACCCTGGATTTCATTGCATATCATCAGCATACAGCGCATGTCATTTTATAAAGAATCAGGTTTTCCTCTCCTACTTAGTTGCCTCTGGATATTAAAGAAAAGTAATTTTCAACATTATCCAAGGACTTAAAATAATTAAATCCATCCACACAAAAGCATATTACAGCTAGATTGCTAGAACAAAAGATTTGAGGGGAGAACTTGATTTGAAAAGCAGGGCAGGGGGCGGGGGGAATTGGAATATAGATTACATATAAAGGACTAACAGTCTAATTAAAAGCCTGGACTAAAGAGTTCATTAAAAAGACACATTATCAGGGTAAATATACTACATGACTTACAATAACTTTGCCATCAATGCTGAATTTTCTTATAAATATTTTTAATGGAGCTATTCTTTTCAAACGTTCTGCCAGGGAGACCCACCTCATAGCCACATTGCTTCCGTCAATAACGATTGGTCTCAGGTTATCGCTGTTATCCAAAACTTCATCTTCAAGGGACAATTCGGGGCTTGCTATTTCCTTTGGGCAAGGGCCTCTCGGCAACAGAGTACTAGTGGTACTGCTGGCACTGCTTTGTCCCTCCGATTCACTTTTGTTGCCAAGTCTCACAAGCTCTGCCAGAACATCATTGATGAGCGCATCTGCTCCCAGTTTGTTCAGTACAGCCTGGATCTGATCTCCTGCATACCCAAGCTTTAACGCAAAATCCATTTTAGCTTGGTATTCCTTATCCAAATTTGTTTTGCATTCATCTAGCTTCAAGTCTTGTGTGATACTGCTCTGTGAAAAACTTGGGCGATCCAAACAAGGGGATCGACAGAGTGGCCGATGTAGTTTAGTGGAAACCTCCTTTTCTCTCCACTGAGTATTGCTACAGCTGCTTCTGAAGTATGGTTGTTCAGGTTCACTTTCTGAGCTCGTCCATTCCTCAGATTCGGGACTGCATTCCTCAGCATCTTGTTCCACATTTCTATCTTCTCTGGAGTGCCTCTTCTCCATTTTCAGCTTCCCTACCATAGACCAGGCCGTCATCACGTTCAGCTTCCAGCCAGAGAGCTCAGTTCCCTTTCATTTCCAGAGCAACCTGGAATTCATAATTGCATCATGTTGGCCAAACAAAAGTTTACACGCAGCTGGAGTTAATGTGCCTTGCTTACTATGTTCTGGTATTAACAACACCAACATGAAGTTCCTTCAGAAACAAAACAAAACAAACATTAGCTTTTGATAAATTCTGCAAAGTACTCCAACTACAACAGTTTCATTTACAAGCCAATAGGCATCCCCAGTCATTTACATTCCCGGATAATAAAGCATCTAGTTATGTTTCTTTAATCACAAATTAAACTCTTTCTCTCCCCCAGTTTATCTACAGAAAAGAAAAATTACACTTCCCACACATCTGGAATTAATGGAGTATCTCAGTAATACTTAAAGATAATAAACAGAAAAGGTGACCCATCACTTTCACTAGAAACCTGTCTTTACAGCCTGCTACCGCAGGAAGAATCTGCCTACATCAGGAACAACTGTGGAGTTCCAGTATGCATAAAATTTAACACAAACCATTTCATCCTCTTTCAATAAGGGTTTACTATCAGAAAAAACAAGTTAAGTTTACTGCAAGCTGGCTACTAGACATGTAAAGGTCAATAACGAGACACACAAAGGCTCTACACGATGACCACCTTGTGCTTCATTTACTGTACCCACTGCACTGAAAATTTCAAAATCAAGGATGGATACTACAACATTTTGTTATAAAGTCAGGATAGACACCCATAATCCTCATCTTATTCCAGACAAAACACTGTTCAAGAATTCTGGTAAGAGGTCTGAAATGCTAGATTCAAGTGACCTGTGAAAGGCAGAATCGACATCACGGAGCCAGTGAAAAACAGTTCTTAAGAGAACCGAATCTACAGCATTGCATGTTTGACAGTGGAATCTCACAGAGTGATCAGCCAAAGGTTCTTATACTGGAAATACCCTTGAAAGTATGATGAAGCGAAAGGAGGTTGTTTAGGTTTTCAAGTTTAATTGCTCCATTGTTTTAATTTCAACAAATGCTTTTCCAGAAGTGATCTATTTAAATCAATTTTTAGAATTTGTTCTTATTTTAATAAAAATATAGTTTTATCTATATCTAAATTCAGGATTCTGAATTCAGGATCTAAATAATCCTGAATTAAAAAATGATGTTTTTAAAATAAACAAAGAAATGTAACTATACATGCAATTTCTATCACTGGTGCAGGCATACTCACTTCTGTCACACAAAGAACACAGCTCACATTCAGCAGCGCTTCCTAACACGGATTGTATCTCTGGAACTGTTCCCTGCCAACCCTGTGCTGTGGTTTACTATTCTTTGGTCTCTAGTGATAGCTTGCTGGATCTGTTATGAAAGTTTACTCTATGGAAACACCTACTTCTATGACTCATCTTGAAGTTTTGTGCCTTTTTTTCATTCATGTCAGTCTTTGGTGGAAAGCCACCAACTAGGCAAATTTTAGCTGTCTCTTCCCTCTTCACATGGTTGTGGAGAATATTTGGTCTGTAATGTAATGATCACCATTATCTTTCACATATTTGAGACAGGAAAGAAAAAACTGACAAAAAAAAAGACAGAAATCTCTCCTTATCTTCAAAGGATTTAAACACTAAATCACATTATTTTATACGAATCTGCTTTTTGTATCCATCTAGGATCCTGTGAGGGAAGAACTAAAAGTGAAAAGGTCCTGCCTGTGCCATCTATAGACAGTTCTACCAAGATATTTCACAAGGTCTTCCACAAAACCAACCAAACAAAAAACCTCAGTCCAAGAACAAACAAAACAACACATACACACAAAAAGATACAATATGTACAAAATGTAACTTTTCCAAAAGTAGGATGTTTTCCCCCCTTTTCTTGTAAACACTCAGCATACAAAAACTATTTCTGAGGAGGAAATTTTGGTCAAGTAGTTTAGATTACCCATTTTAGCATCAACTGCCATGTTGACAGAAAAATGAGGCAGGCAGTCTCCAGAGCTCATCTCCTATACCCCTGAACACTTTGGTACAAAGAGCTCCAAAGAAACAAATCAGCTTGCACCAAAGCCTCTCCACCCGTAACCAGTTGTTCCATCTGTGGAACTCTTTGGCAGCATCCACAGCCCGGGGACATTGTAGGATTTGTTCCCAAATGTACAAGGTTAAGATTCTCAGACAGTGAAGGTTGTCTCTGTGTTGCACCAAAACCAACAAAAATCCCAACAATAAAAAACAGCAACAACAAAATTATTACAGAACGGGATCAAGTTTTACCACTGATCATTGAAAGAGAACACCTAGGAAGGAAGAAGTTTTATGCTGCTCCTATGATGGCAAACACAGTGGAATGAAGAACTGAGTGACAGAAAGCAGCAGCAGCAACTACCACTACTTTAACACAGCATCCTTCTTTACACCCTCCAGATTAAAAACCAGACTTGCAGCACCAGCCTTCAGCTGCCAAAACAGCACTATGGCCTCTCTTTTACCCACACCCTGTTGTAACCCCTGGAATTACCTATAGCCCCACAGTTATCACTGTAGGTTTACTATGTGTGTTCACACACTACGCTCCAAACTCTTCTCCTCCAGCCAGCCAACTCTCAACAGTGAGAAAAGGCATAGCAGCAGAAATTGATTATTACTTGTCCTTAAATTGCAGTTGTGGGTTTTATTAATAAACCTACAATCCCATTCTGGAGCCCAGGATCCCATCAGTATAGATAGCATCTCCTTTCAGTCCCTCAGTATTTTGATCCAACAAGACTGTCAGTGGCTGCATCTGCATTTAGACTAAAAAAACCTTGGAGCTGCAATGGTACAGTTTGTTTGTTTGTTTTTCCACACTCCACTTCTCAGAAATCCAACCAAGTCACCTTGTAGAGTACTGACAGTGATGGAGAATTTATTTTCTTTCCGATTTACGTTACCTAGTAGCAGAACTACAGCTGTACCCTAGGACCTCAGTCAGTTTCTATTCTATTCTAACTGTACAGGTCCCTGCCCAATAGAAAATACAATTTAGAATTACAATGACAGGCTCTAGACAAATTAAACAACTGATAAATGGAATATCAGGAAGATTACATGAAACACTTTGGTATTGTTTCAGTATATCTCTTAGTTGACCTCTATTTCTGGAAGCAATAGGCAATCCATTGAGAACCCTCATTTCATTGCTTTTATGCTCACTTTGCCCTAATGTGCACAGAAAAATGTTACTGAAAAAAAAGGGCTAATAACCAGCTTACAGAACTATTTATGCAGAACATTTCCTACTTTTTTGTTTTGCTGTTGCTTATTTTGTACAGTTTTCAAAGTTAGCATAAACACATTAAGGAGTTACCACAAAGGAGTAAAGTAAAAAAAAAAATCCACTTACAAAAGGAAAACAAACATTAAAAAACTTAAATAATTCGAGTAACACTTGGTTTTTATAACTACAAAATTGACAAATGAGGTAGCGTGCCTCAGAGTTTTCTCAAAGATGGAAAACAAGCCAATCTCAACAGATCATAAACAGGAACATCATATCACTGACATTTGAGTGTTTGTTTAGTATGACTTACATTGTATCCAAAAACAGTCGGAACATGAACACACTTAAGGAGAGAGAAGAAAGGTATTAGCAATTTCTGATTTAAAGATAATGTAACTCAGAAGTATATATACTGCAGCTTTAAAATTTTAATTGGCATGATTTTCATTGCTAAGCAACCCAGTTTTCTTACTAAACACCTCTTTCAGCACAGTCACGACTGACTAGTAGAATTGACAATGTGATTCAAAGAAAAGAGTGAGGCAAAATTACATTTCCTTCATAAAGGACCAAATTTTGCTAGTGTTAAAACAGAAGGAAAATGTCTCTTTGGTAATAAAGTACTGCAAATTTTATGAGAAACACTTGGAAATTACTTAATGGTTACTCCTCAAACTATAATTGCTACTAAAGGGCTACTGCTAGGAATACTCTATTCATTTCAGCAGGAGTAACAGAATCAGAGAAGAGAGGATGAAAGAATTGACTGAAAAACTTCTTTTAGTCAGTTACAACGCTATCTTTCCACCATCTCAGTGCAATCTGAGCCATGTCCTTCCAAGGGGCAATTACAGAACACACGTGTCTATTACGAGGAACAATTTTTATATAAAAAACCATTTTCTTATTAGCTCCCTTCATCAACTTTCAAGCAACTTCACTCATTTTCTGTCATTGCAGATACTAAACCCCAAAATGAAAAAAACAAAAGAAAAAAGAAACAAGCCAACACAAGCATTTTCTCAAGTGTCTCTCGCCTGGGTAATAACACAACAGTGACTCTGCAGTACTTATTCTAAGGAAGGAGAGGACTGTTTGTTTCCCCTTGTATGTTTTTGGGACACATGTAGTTCATAAGTGTGTGGGGTTTTTTAGTTACACTACAAGAAAAAAAAGTCTAACTGAATCCTGACACATGAAAAGGTAATCTCATGGGGAGTTCCATATGCACCGTGAGGAATAAATACTGCAAATTACTCATTCAGTTTAAAGGGGCATGTTTCATATTAAGAAAACTAAAATTACTCCCTCCAGTGCTTCAGCATGAATTTTAATGTCTTACTATCCCTCTTTATTCTTCTTTTGATTAGCTTATCATTAGCATGCTCTTTGGTATACGTCCTTTCCCATAAAACAGATACAGGAAAAGGCATCTTTCTGAAGGAAGGCTGCTCTAAACAATAACCAAGTCTCTGATTACTGTGGCTATTTCTACACTATCAGAAGTTGACTGAAGTACAAAAAGACATATATCCAAACTAATTTTCATGTAGCTAGCTCAAGCTCTAAGAGCAACCAAATCATAACAACATAGACTTCAACACAAACTATGTTAACCTAGCATGCTCCCAGGTTACTTGTTCTACCACACGTGAATGAATGAAACCTATTCTGCCACCTTCTCAACTACAGGCAGGGTTGGTACGCTACAGATCTACCACAGCTAGCCTACTAACACAAAAGCTGACAGCTTCTTGGTTACACACACAGAGATGAAGGTAAATTAGGAGTCTATAACCATGGAAGCAATGTGAGTAGAAACAAAGAGAAAGAGAAATCTTTTTAAAAACGATTCAGTGTTCAGAGGCACTACATCCAACGGTATGTTCAGCCCTGCAGTGTTCAACAGCCCATACTGGTGGCTACTCTAAATACACATTCCCAGAGCACACTTTTGTGACCTTTGGAGACTTCCCCAACACGTGGCTAATTGTCATTTTGAAGACATTACAATTTGGGCCTGCAGCAGAAAAAAAAACCCAACCAAAACAAAACAAACAACCAACCAAGCAAACAACAAACCAATCCAACCTGAAATGCATTGTATACATCTTCAGGAAGGTAACAAAATAGGGTTTTCTGGCAATAGTTGTGAGAGGACACAAGCAAAGGACAGCTCAATATGCACAGATGGCACTGGACTCTAGACTAGAGCTTAACATAAAAAACCTACATTTCTACAGCACTTATGAAAAAAAGTGACACAACTCAACACTGGTGTTTTCATGACACTGAAGACACAACCTTCCTGTATTCTTATTCCAGGAGAAATACAGATATTACACACTGCAGCTTGTTGTTTTCAATATTTTCTGAGGTAGTGAACTATTTTATCTATTGAGAAAGAAGAGCTCAAAGCTGACAAAGTACGTGAGTCACAAATAAAAATGGTAGCCTTTTCTCATTCTAATTATACACTTAGGTGGTACACATCTGCTCAGACAGATTCACAACTGAAGCAGAAAATATTCTGAAATTAACATTTGGGTATTTTGGAATGGATTAAATAAAATTGGAAGAGTTGTGCTGCATGACATTACGTGCAATTATCTTTTGTCCTTAATAAAAAGGGCTGGTGATTTGTAGCATTTTGCCTGCATGTTTATACATCTTGAACCATATTTATCATTATTTTAAACACAGATAACAGGAATACATTACAGTTTGCACATGCACACCTTAATAATATGTATTTTGTGATTCAACAGGAATTAATCACCTTCAACAAATTTTTTTGGAACCCTCGAAGGAATTCTTTTCAGTAAGTAACAAATGTGGTAGCTTAGCATATTTCATTTTCACTTACTGTGTCAAGTGTTGCAAGACTGTAGGAAAACAGGAGAAAATACACTTTGTAGAAACTTTACTATTTAAGTTGTTCATTTTGAAATTAAAGTGACTCCAAAATGTGATGCTTTTGCAAAAACACAATATTCATAACTTGTAGTCACAGTTTCAAGTGCACCTCTCAGTAATGTCAAGAAGAACATATGGCCAAGCACTCTGAATTTATCTGGCAAAACCTGGAATAAACAATTGTGCCCTTGTATTACTTTTAAAACTGTTATTTTACATAGTTTTCTGAAGACTCTCTGAAGAGTTTTTGTACTTGGCAAACAATGCTTACACAGGCATCGAAACACTGACAGATGTATAGCACATATATTCTGATATAGCTTTGATAAAAAGTCCAAAATTTATACAAGTCACTCCTTGAAGTGTGAACATTTTAACCAGGATAAAATCAGATGACTTTTCATACAAATATCTGGCATTAACACCACGTATAGTACTTTGCTCACAGAAGGCAAGGAATCCTGCTTATTCAAAAGGAATACTCTTATTTTTAGATTCTTAAGATGAACACACGCTCAAATACTGTTTGTACTTTTTAATCTAATAAACCAACTTGTTTCTCCATTCTAGGTAAGATGTCTAAGCCAGACCTGAGCACAGATCTGCAGCTCATTTATACATTAAGATATGTTTGATCAGTATTCCCAGAGTATGCACTAAGCGAAAACAGGATTTTTAACAGAAGAGTTAAAATGGCAGATGAGAATTTTTAGTCCCTTGACAAAGTCATGTAAATGAGAGTGTTTTGCTTCAGTTTAATAGATTTTTTTCTTACCTTACTATGCAATGTCAGTCTCAACACATTAATAGGAAGTTTCAATACTGTCATTTTGATGAACAGAGAAACCTTAAATTTGCCAAATCTTATCTTTTGATATGGCAAAAATATTTAATTTATTCTACTCATTATGACTGCTCTGAAATAGAACACTGATACACATCAAGTCTAAAGTAAAGTACTAGTGTGCAACACCAGTGGTGATCACCTTATCTTCAAAAATAATTTTGAAACTGCAATTGAAAGACAGTCTCCTGGCTATGGTTAGTAATATTTTTTGTTTGGAAGCTTCCTTCTTTCTGAGTCAATTCAGATGGAGTATTTTAAAAGAAAAGTAAATTTGGCTTTTCTCCTTCCCTAACCACCTTTGGAGTAGAATAATAAGGAATGTGACTTAGCACACTTCTGTTACAAACAGCACAGGACTCTTACCACAGACTCTTAATCAAAACACTAGGTTAGGAACCTATTTGTCCATGACTCTCCCTACAGCATGAAGAGGCTGAAGGGCTCTTGCACACCAGTTGGTAAAGGGACTGGGAGGGCTTTTTTTTCAGGAGTTAGCAGAGAACAGTTTGTTTTCAAACACAGATCAAGCCCATCTCAAAAATAAAAAACTCCTGCACCTATGCAAAGGGAAACAACTTCCTACAACACAAAGGCAAGAAAGAACCATCATTGTAGACAAAAATATGTCATAAAAGCAGTGTCATGCAAGAAAGTAATTGTGCAACTACTACTCCCCTAAGGACCTCATTTTCTCACTGTCCATTTCAACGCTGCTGAATGCAAGCAATTAGTATTTGGTTGAACTACTGAACAAGGCATCAGTGACAGCATCTTTCAGCAACCACAAGACATTCAGCTGAATTACATCCAAGAGCTACTACTTGCTTCCCAGACTATGAAAGCTAATGACCACAGCTCTGCCTTTTTATGGTCTTTTTATGGCCTAATTAGATTAAATGCTACAACAAAGGGGGGAGGGGTCAGAGGGCGTAATCGCATGGGCTTAGAAACCTGTTGGGCAAGTTTAACACCCATAAATCCATGGGACCCGATGGGATGCACCCACAAGTGCTGAGGAAGCTGCTGATGTTATTGCAAAGCCACTCTCCATCCTCTTTGAGCGATTGTGGAGGATGGTTTGGTACCTGAGGGTTGGAGGAAGGCCAATGTCACTCCAGTCTTCAAAAAGGGCAATAAGGGGGACCTAAGAAACTGCAGGCTGGTCAGCCTCACCTCTAACCTCAGAAAGGTGATGGAACAACTCATCCTGGATGCCATCTCTAAACACAAGAAGGAAAAGATGGTTATCCAGGAGACTCAACATGGATTCACCGAAAGGAAATCCTGAGAGCCTTCTATGAGAGTATAACTGGCTGGCTAGGTGAGGGGAGAGCAGAGGATGTCATCTACCTTGACTTCAGCAAGGCTTTTGACACCATCTCCCGTAACATCCTCATAGAAAAGCTCAGGTACTGTCCAGCTTGAAGAACAGGAGACTGCGAGGGGATCTCATTAATACTCACAAATATTTAAAAGGTTCATGTCAAGAGGATGAGGCGGCACTTTTTTCTGTAGCATCCAGTGATAGAACAAAAGGTAACAGCCAAAAGCTGGAACATGAAAAGTCCCACTTAAGGAAAAACTTCTTTACTGTGAGGAGGACAGAGCCCTGGCACAGGCTGCCCAGGGAGGGTGTGGAGGCTCCTACTCTGGAGGTTTTCAAGAACCGCCTGGATGCGTTTCTGCGTGATCTGATCTAGGTGGACCTGCTTGAGCAGGGGGGTTGGACTGGATGGTCTTTAGAGGTCCCTTCCAAGCCCCACCATTCTGTGATTCTGTGAAATTGTCAGACATGGGTTTGACTT
Source organism: Colius striatus (assembly GCF_028858725.1). Classification (NCBI taxonomy): domain Eukaryota; kingdom Metazoa; phylum Chordata; class Aves; order Coliiformes; family Coliidae; genus Colius; species Colius striatus. Next base: position 6,546,416 of record NC_084771.1, on the reverse strand, counting down.
TGTAAGATTTGGCAGAGGTGTCTGTGGGCTCATTAAAGGAGCATCTATGTTAAATTTATTGTGTAAATCCTTACTAAAAATTACTTGAGTCTAAACTTTTGGGTTTAGCCTAAGGTTAGTACTCTGTTCCTTGGTATAGCACTCCTCTCCAGTCAATTAAAATTGAAGTTGACTCAGATAATCAGAACAGACATTAATCTTGATAAGCAGACTCTCTCCAGATGGACTGAATGTGAAAAAGGAATCCTAATATTTCAACTACGTAACCAACAAGCACCTTTGCCTATGCTAGTATTTCTAAAAGGCTTTAGTTATACTGTGCCATGATATCCTAATGAAATTCTAGAAGAGGCTCACAACAAACCATGGAAAGCCTAGGTTTTATTTTGACAAGGTGATTCAACCAGCTTTGCTAGCAACCAATGTCAAAAATAACTCACGTAAGAAAATGAAATACAACAGCTACCTTTAAAACTCAAAGTCACTTAGCTGAAGTACTTGTTTAAATATAGAAAGAACGTATGTATTTAAATCAAAACTGCCGGAGTTTTTCTCATTGTAGTCAATCTCATGAATAATCTATTCACCTCAGAACAATAAAACTACATCTCAGCAAACGCTATACTGCTTAGCTTTGCACTTGTGAAAATGTCTCCTAAATCTGAAGTATACCAAATGCAATACTATGTATCATAGCATCAGAAAGCCGAGATCCGCAAAGGTAGTCATGGTATTCTTACTTTCAGATGAATCATCTGTGTTTCCATGAATATGTCATATCAAATATAGCTTATCAACAAAAAGAGATAACCCACAGGAAACTGAAAATACCCCACATTAAACAATGTAAACATTTTTTTTAAATACTAGTATTATTACTCAAATGTGCTTTTCCCTTTTAATGCCTTGGGGAAAAAAAGGCCTTTTGCAATAACCTCACCAAAAATGAAAAAGTTTATATATATATATATACATATATATAAAACCCCCACATTTGTCCAGCCATGTCCTCATGGCTCTTCAAAACCTTTTATGTGGAACAGATTCCATAATCCAAAGAACAGTGGTCTCAGGGATGTGTGTGAGGTCTAGGTAGCATACAGACATTTATAACTTTTTTTTTACATTTTAGGATGGTCAGAACAACATACTGAATTAATTTACAAGGTGGCACCACCTGCAAACTCCTTCTGAGTTTATAAGTTACATTTCTTTACCTTTCCAAGCCCTGCTTCCATAACTGGACTTAGCTGCTGCCTTCCTTATTCCCAAAAGTTCCAACACTTGTGCTCTTGACGTAAACAGTAACAGAGTACAAGTGACAGAAGCCATTTGCTTCATTTCTGTTATTCACATATCTACAGTATAATTACAGGTGTTTAACAAATAACATTTCAGGTGCAAACTGTAAAGTGGCTAGGAAAGTCAAAACCAGTAGATGCCTACAGTAACATGCACTGGAAAAAAGTCTTCCAGGAAGATCAGAGAAAGCAAGAAGGTACCTCATTTAGAGCAGCTGACAGTAAGAATTTACTTGTTTACTAGCTCATCTGCATATAAAGTGTAACTGGTGTCCATTAATCTTCTTAATACCTTTCATTTCCCTTCTTTCCAAATAGTGAATTTGGATTCCATTAAATTCTCTTTTTTAAACAACAACAACAAAATCTTAAAGTGGTCATTCAAATGAAGCTTATTTAGGAAACTTTTGGATCAGATTGGTTAAAACTCACTAAGCATTAGATCATTTCAGAAGACAAAGTCTAGAAAATGTCAACGGCCATAGGACTGATATATGGAAAACACATGACAGAGAAGAAAAGACACATTCCAACTGCAGTCAAGTTGTTTTAAATTTAAGGATGACCTTGACATTCCTACAAACCCATTTTTCCAGCAAGAAGCAAAGATAATTCTATAAGTGACGTTAGCTATACTTGTGAAATACACCTTTTGCTTCTACATACCATAACCCACTTACAACATCTGACAAACCAAAGATATATATCAATAATGGACACCTCTTAGAAAGAAATGACTGACAGACATGTCCATTCAATTAAACAAACATAGCAAGCATAAGAACTGAGACGGATCTAGAATGCTGCGTACTCCTGGTGTGGATAATGATGCGTAATGGAAGTTCAGAAGTGAGCAGCACTCTCACCTCTCATTTATGACAACACATGCTAACCAGTGAAACACGTTGCAAGACTTTTTTATTTCAAAGTATCACAGGTATCTCAATGAACCTAAATTAACTGAGATCCGCATTTATCAACTTAAGAAGACACAACGTAGCTTTGGATTCCATTTTAATGTTGTTAACTTTCGAAGGAAACACACGGCTCTTGTGAAATATCATCTCCAGCAGGTTAAATGACAATTAGAAAAAAGTAGCTATGAAGAAAAAATAAATGAACTCATCAGAAAAAGTATTTCAAACCTCATGTGTACTGCAGTAAGTAACCAGTTCCTTGTTCACCTTTAGACTATAAAGCAAAATGGAAGGATGCAAGTAGGGATTTTCAGATGCTCTCTACAAAAGTAATTCCTTGATTTCACCAGCTTTCACCCGTTAACGCAAGTTTCTTGCTACCCTTCTTATGTTCTGACACTGAACGCTTCTTGAGCAGCGCGCTAAAGCATCCCTCGCAACCCTTCTTAGCACTCACACGTACTAAATGCAACCAGGCCAATCTCCCTGTTCCGAACCCAGCCGTCTAGGCCGTTTCAACCACCCTGCCTCAACAGGCTCCCAGACCCACAGCACGCTCCTGCAGGCAGGCGTGAGAATGACAACACCCGGCTCCCGGGTAGGCCCCGCGCCCCTCGCCCAAGGCAGCGCCTGACGCCGAGGACCGCGGCCGTGCTGCGGGGACAGGGACAGCGGAGGAGCTGCCGCCCGTGCCGAGCGCGCCAGGCGGCGGCACCCGCGGGGCCGGGAGAGGCCGCGGCTCGCAGGCCGCGCCTCGACTGCTGACAGATCTGGGGAGCGCCCGGTGTGGCGGCAGGAAGCGTCCCGCCGGCCTCTCCCGGCACGCAGTCCCGGCACGCAATCCCTCTCCCGGCACGCAGTCCCTCTCTCCGCCGTGCCGCGGCTGCCGGGGAGCGGGGGTCTGCACTACAACCAGGGCGCCGCGCAGGCGCGCCGCCGGTGCCCCCTCGCCTTCCTTCCCTCGGCATCCCCCCGTTACCCCAGCCGGGGCCTCACCCGCAGTTGTCGCTGCAGACACCAACCGCGGCTCCGTGCGAGATCTGGCGGCGGAGAGGCGAGGGACTGCGGGGCTCGGCGCGGCCGCGGCACGGGCCCCACTCCGGCCGCTCCCGCCGCATGGAGAGGGAGGGGCAGGCCAGAGCAAGGCGGGGGGGCGCGTAGGGGGTGGAGGAGCAAAGCCAGGGCGGGACGGGATGGGGAAGGTGGGGGAGCGGGTCTCAGGGCCGGCGGGAGCCCGGAGGCCGCTGCCTCCACCGCATCCCTGCCTGCGCCTCAGCCGGGCCAACGCCGCTGCCCGGGCGCCGTCGCCTAGCAACCGGCCGCAGCCCCCGCAGCTGCAGGCGCCCGGCTTCTCGCGGCGCCCTGCGCGCTCCCGGCGGCAACACCCGCGCAGCCCGCACGCGGCGCCGCGCCTCCCCCCCGCGCCGGGTGCGGGGTGGGCGCACGCACGCTCCCTCCCGCGGCCCGCAAGCCGCCGTGTTCTAGTGCCTGACCCTCCTCGCGGTAAAGAAGTGATCCCGCACGTCAAGTCTGATTGATCCTCCTCCGACAGATGCGGCTTTGGGCCATTCCCAAGTGTCCTGTCCCTGGATCCCAGGAGGAAGAGATCACCAGCTCCCTCTCCGTGTCCCCTCCTCGGGAAGCTGCAGAAGAGATCGGCCCTCGGCTGCCTTTTCTCCCAAGCAGACAAACCCAGAGCCCTCAAGCACTCCTCACTGGACATGCCTTCCAGCCCTTCACCAGCTTGGTTGCCCTCACTGGGATGCATTCAAGTATCTTCGCATCCTTTTCAAATTGTGAGGCCCAGAAATGCACACAGTACTCAAAGTACTTCAATGTCAATGCTTAATTATTTTATTTTCACCTGCCCTCCTGCCACCAGCTGGGCAACCTTATGAAATATAAAATGCCTAAGTTTTATCATCTGCAAGAAAGAAATAATACCAGTTGGCTTCCTTAATTCACTGATATTTCTCTATAAAGATGTTTCAGATACTCTGGTGAAAAAAGGGCAAAAGGTTTAAAAATATACAATATTACTAGATATGCAATTTCAGTTAGATTAATTAATCTGTCATACTCAAGTAAATTCTAATGATAGTTTGTTACATGGGGACACATAACATGTGTCAAGTTTTCTGTGAATAATAGTGAAGAAATGTCCAAATTAAACATCAGTATACTTTTGTTAGGGTCATTTTTTCTGTATCCATTTTTGGGGATTTTTTTTTAAGAAAATAATGAAGAAATTAAAAAGGAAAATAATACACATGGACATGTTATATACTGAGGAAAGGGGAAAAAAGCTAATCATAACATTCAGTCTTGAAGAACTGATTGTTCTATCCAGGCTGATAACCTAGGGGGCAGGTGGGGCAGGTGGTAGAAATCATTCTTGCAGTTGGAGTTGTTCTGTACTGGATCTGTTCTCACAATGGTGAGGCTGCACTGTCTGACATTAGACTGTTAAACAGAAGCAGCTAGTTTTTTTCATGCAGGAAACTCAGTCCTGTGCTCAACAGAGTAGGGGAGTATTTTAGTATTGAATTAATCCTGGATCATACTGCAAATTGTTTTGAAACGTATCTGCCTATTAGCTTTTGGTTTAGAAAGGATCAAAAAGAAACAAGGTTGAATTTTTCAGGGTCAGTTCAAAGATTTTTTTCAATGACAGTTTTAAGTCCGTTAGCTCTCTCTGAAGAATCTAATCTGCGTGCAGGGAAAAAACAACTGTTAGTGGAATGCCACAAATCAAAATTTACAAATAGCAGCAGGATGGATATTAAACATCGATGCAGCGGTTTCGGATCATATAAAGAACTGTCAGACCTATTTTGTATACATGGAAAAATGAAACCCCATTCCCTATCCCCTTGTGCTGCCTGGGGGCAGGAGGTAGAGAGGTTGGGAGTGAAGCTGAGCCGGAGGAAAAGGAGAGGGATGAGGGGAAAGTGATTTAAGATTTGTTCTTATTTTTCATTATCTATCTCTCATTTAGATTGATAATAAACTAATTTCCCCGAGTCAAGTCTGTTATTCTCCATAATAGCAATTGGTGAGGGCTCTCTCTGTCCTTAACCCACAAGCTTTTCATCCTATTTTCCTCTCAGCATCCAGCTGAGGAGAGAGAATATCTGGTTTCTCAGTAGATTTTCTGTATTTGTTTCAATATTTCTGTATTTGTTTCTGTATTTGTTTGTATTTGTTTTCCTTGCTATCTCAAAACAAGGATCTGCAGCCCTTGCATTAGTGTGGAGACACCTTTATCAAAGCAGTTCTTAAAAGCAATATGGAGAATCCTCCACCTTCCAGGTGGCTTTTCTTTGTGAAGCACTCTGTAGTCTAATAGTTTACTGAAGTCTGCCCTAAAATTTCTGTATTGCTCATTAAATGGATTATTTTTTAGACACTTTTTCTCAGCTGACCTAGTGGGTTATTTGCTATGATGGCTCTCCTAACGCCTTTTTCACACTGAAAGGATATTATTTTTATGAACTACACCTATACCATCGTATTTGCTTAATGCTGGAGCCAGAGCACAACACCTCAATGGCTCACACTGTCTGCTTATTACCTCATATTGCAGCTTGCTGTCTTTCCAGGAACAGGTATTCATGCATCAGGGGGACCACTTGCCCTTTAGTCTATAACTGTAGATGCAACTGGCTTATGACGTTCAGTTCAGTGACCAGAGCCCTAACTCAAGGAGGTCTACCACATGCCACGTAAACATGGCCACACCATTTTGCATTAAAACCTCTCTCGTGTTCCCCCAAACCCTTACCATTTTCATTGCTCTCCTCTGCACTCCATGCATATTTTATTTTTCACCTCCTTTTCTGAGCCCCAGGTCAGGCCAGCACGTTGGATCAGTGCTGAGTAGAGGTTAAGTACTTCCAGAGCCTTCCATATAATATTTCTGTAACATATTGCAGAATAATTGCCCTGTCCTCATCAGCCTCACACTACTGACTGATGAGTGGCCTGGTATATTTGCTAAGACTATGGTACTGCTGCCTGTACATTTGTGACATGCAGAAGCTTGCGTTTTTAGAATCCCACTTCCCTAACAACGGTCTAGACCTTGAGCATGACGTTTGTTCTAATGTGCCACCCCTTCAGCCCAGCTTGACCATCAGAGCTGTTAAACCCCAAGGTAAATGCTTGGGCAGAGAGGTGAAGGATCGTGAATTTACACCATAGATCCCTTAGGACAGATCCTGGAAGAGACCTTCTAAAATGTTGAGATATAACTGTTACATTCACAAATTAAATCACAGTCCCGAGAACAGTAAAGAAGCTGAAGGAAAACAATTACTTGGCTGAGGAAAGACTGAGAGTCTATTCATCAGTCTCTGTAAAGTGTTCTGATATTTTTGGCTAGAATGTGCATAGAAAGATAAATGATCACTTTCTTCAATCCAGCGGTTTCACTTACATTCTTTTTCTCTTTTGCATGGTTACAAATGCTCTGTATAGTAACAGAAATAAAAATGGAAAACCGAATGAATCCATATTTTCTGAACTCCAGACGCAATCGCATCACTCAGAGTATTTACTAGAAAACAACGTGGTAGTAATGATGGCTACAGCATTCCTTTATATCAAAAAAGTTTTTTAGTCAAAATGGTGAACTCACTCAACAGCCTCTTAGCGCGTGTTCGAGAGCTTCAGTGAAACACGAAATGTTGACACAGACCTCAGCTGAAAGCCTTCTGCCCTTTTTGCATCCCTTCGACATACTGAGGTGGGATAAACTGATTTAAAATCTGGTTTCAGGAAGGAGGCCAGGAAAGCGCTGCTCTGCCTTGTGGGTATTGTAGTCCTTCTGCTGTTTATCGCCTGGGCAGCAATGGAAAGATGGACTCCAAGTCCCACAACTCCTACTAGAGCCTACTGCACAGGCTCAGAGCCCATCCGCTGGGGACGGGGCTGGGGGGGCAGGGCTACATTGTGTCTGTTGTACGTTCTTTCTTTATTTTGGCCCTGGCATTTTGTACCTTTCACTGGAGATTTAAGTCGGGAGTAAAAAGCATGGCAGATGAGCAAGAAATCATGTGCAAACTCGAGAGCATCAAGGAGATCAGGTATGTTTCCTTTGTGCAGCATCAGTTACGCGAAGCAGCTTTTTTTCTCCGAGAGCAGGGGGGTTGCATCCATGTGAAAGTAGCTATTGTGCAACGGAGGGAAAGAAAACCACCGCTGGGCTTTATGATAAGAGCTGAAAACACATTGTTCGAAGCGGGGAAGGAGCATCTGCCGCTGGGACTCGCCGCTGGAACGCGCGAGGGCGATCACGGTCGTGTATTCCCGAACTGGCCCCGAACGGTAACACAGGAGGGGAGGGTGCGCTGGCAGGAGGGAGGCAACAGCCCCACGGAACCGGGGCGGGGGGCGGCGAGCGGTGTCGGGCGACAGGTGGGGTTTCTTTAAGCTCTTAAAATTATTTCTTATTCCCGAGGCTCTCTGTCATAAATCTGTTGTTTTGCCCCGCTCGCTCCCCGCAGGAGCCTCGATGGGCTGTGAAAGGAAGGGCATGGCACCGAAAGCCGGGGACGGACGCGCCCCTGAGGTCGGCAAGGGTCAGCGTCCGCGCAGGGCCGAGCCAGGCAGCGCGACGGGAGACCGGCGGGCAACCACAGAGCTGCCGCGCTGGCAGGGCGCAGCCTCCCGAGGCGGGCTCGGCGGGCTCGGCGGGCTCGGCGGGCTCGGCGGGCTCGGCGGGCTCGGCGGGCTCGGCGGGCTCGGGTTCAGCTTCGCGCCGGGGCTGCGGCCTTGCAGGGCCGCGCGGCAGCCGCGCGTTACGGGAGCGGAGCGTCCGAGCCTGGGCAGCGGCCGCCGCTTGCCTGCCCTCTGCCGCCTGCTCGCCCGCTTCCCGAGGGCGGAAAGCCGGCTCGTGCGGGCGGGGAAGCCCCGCGGAGGTCTTGGCACCTGCCGCTCCTGGCCGGCTGCCCGCCGCGTCGTGCCCGGGGCCGCAGCCTGCGCGCACGCAGCGGGGCCGGCCCGGCGCGGGGCTTTCGGCGCCGCTCGCTCCGGGACCCTCCGGTTCATACGCAGCGTGAGTTGCTGACGAACAGCCGGGCACGGCCCCGGGTGCCCGTCCTGGAGACGTGCCTCCTCCTTAGCCTTCCGGACGGCCTTCTCGTGCTTTGTACTAGGGCACTCATTTTTGGAATAAGGCCCGAGCTGCCTATAATTAGGAGGAATTCATGCTCCCAGAAGGCAAAGCACGTTACAAAGAAAGTATGGGCAGTGATTTTGGATGACGTGCTGCCAGTGGGTATCACCAGAGTGTTTTGGGACACGACATCTGGAGAGGGGCTATGAGGGAGAGCGAGTGGGGGACAAAGGTGCTGCGGTGGGCAGTGCATGCAGCTCATCACAGAGGCTTCCCTCTGGTAACAGCACCTCTAAGTGCACCTCAGCTGTGGAAGAGGTGAACACAGCAGTGTATGGGCCTGGGCCTTCCTCACACAACACCACAAAGGTAAACTCTGATGTTAGGCAGGCTTTGTTTTCAAATACAGATCTAAATACAGCCCACTACAATTTGTGGTCCAATTATTGTAACACTTGGTTTAAATATCCCATCTTTTCAGAGAGAGTGGTATCCAGTATTTGGAAATATATGGTGCATTCAGTTTTCTGAGAACTTATTCTAATGTGATTTATAAATTGGAGTTAAGGTCTCTTTGCTATGAGTTTGTGGCAAAAGGTCCTGTGAAGGGGACATTATTAGCTTTAGTGTACAATAAAACACCAGGAAAGTGGCTTGAATATACATTAAACAAAAAGTCAGTCCTACTTGTGACATTGATGTCACTAGTGAATTGCCTTGAACAAAATATGATTCCTCCCCAATTTTTTTAAAGGAGTTTGCATTCTATGAAGAATTTCCTTCAAAATAAACACGAGACTTTCTTATGTTTACAGACACACATTTGAATAATTCGGCAGGCTTTATTTTAATCTGCATTCCATGTATTGTTCTACAGGTGGAGAGGAAAAAAGCCCTCACAGTCAAAATCAAGGAAACTGTCCACTCCTGTAGCCAGTGTCTGTTAATTACTAAAGGCAGCTCTGCCGGGTTTTTTAAGGGATTCTGGAATCTGATTTTGAAGACCTGTAGCTATAGTACAGACAAAATAATCACTCTTACCAAGTGAATTTAAACAAATTTGTTTTAAAGTATGTTTTCCACAATATCCATAAATGTGTCTGAGTGACCTCTAATGTGAACTGACTTGTTATTGGCTTTTTCTGTGTCTATCTTTGGTGTGGGATTCCTTAACAGCCACTGGTTGCCATCAGTGTAAATAGTAATCTGTATCTCCTATGACATATTTATATGAAGACCTTTACTGTTAAGGTTACTTCTGAAGTTACAATGCAGGACAGAATTTTGTCTTATTTTGTTCTAAAGAGACAAGCATCAGTCCCTCAGACTTTTAATTTTTTATCTGTTCCATTTTGAATCTCCTTTATTCCGACTCTGTACCAGACAGCACATTTTTTAATACATGGTAGAGAAGTTATTTATTATACTGTTTTTATCTCTTGAGCTTTATGAACTCCAGAAGTGAGAGAGGGAGGAATCCTGGTCACATTCCTAGCCTTAATACTTGGAATAGATAGCTGTAATTATTTGTCCCAGTGACCGACTGCTTTCCGACACACTCTTCAGCAAATGGTAGAAGCCTATCGTGCCAGTGATGGGTCACACACTTGGGAGAAGGTTACCAAAACTAGTGCATCAGCAGATAGGGAACTCACAAAGACTGATTTGGAAACAGAAACGAGGAGACTGAGAGGAGCATGAACAGCCACAATGTCAGAGTCTCCCCAGGAGGGATAGTAACAGAAGGTGAGCTTCAGCTAAATGAAAGCAAGAATAAAATCTATGCAGATACCTGTCATATACTTTAAAGGAGAGTCCTAGCTTTCACACAATCACAGAGTCTTATAGGGTTGGAAGGCACTTTGAAAGATCATCTAGTCCAGCCTCCTTCCCTGAGCAGGACCTCCTAGAGTAGGTCACACAGGAACTCATCCAGGTGGGTTTGGAATGTCTCCAGAGAGGGAGACTCCACAATCCTTCTGGACAGACCCTTCCACTGAAGTTTTTCCTTGTGTTTCTTTGGAGCCTCTTATGTTCTAGTTTTTAAATTTCTTTGGGAATTTTACTTGGAGTGAAAGAAAACAGTAACTCTGTTAAAGCATAGGAGATACATCTCTCTATATATATTCTCTGGTTCTTACAACTATGAGGTAAAATAACACTGAGGTAAGGCATCCATTCCACATGGATGCTGCAGGATCAGTCTCAGAAAGAGCCCACGGGGACTGGATATACAAAGTTTCTAAAGGGAACAGGTGCCCAGAGGTTTAGGAATCTCCTGTGCTAGAAGCAGGTGATGGACCAGTGTCCTCCAGGAGCTTCAGTGCCTTCTGCTTCCATTAAAACCTACAGACCTGTGTGGCTTGCCTCAATGGGAGCTGGGGGCTGGGCTGGGAAGGGAAGTCGCACGCTCACTTCTGGGATCTGTTCTGGGATTTCCTTGCTAGTCTGACAGGCAACTTCCTACAATGAACAAACTGCATTCTGTAATCAGCTTTGCTGCTTACAGTGAGTTTGAATACAATTTACCCTACTTTGCTTTGAGGTAGCAGTAGGATATTTAAATATGAATGCAAACCTCTTCTTCCCCAGCCCCTTTTCACGTCATTCCTGTGGGAAGTCTACCATGTTGTTCAGTAGCACACTTGGAAACCAATTTAGATCTATTTGTACTTGGCTTTAGGTGACTAAAAAGGAAAGATTGCTACCTTCTTGTTTGTTCCACTCTAGGTAAAGCAAGGATCCTGGAACTCATTGAATGCCTGAAATGCCACACTGTAGCCTGTAGTTAGAAACATTTGTTGTTAACACATTGGTTACTCATTAGCATCATCTAACTTCAAGTACAGGAAAAATAAGGCCTCTTCATTAACAAAATTGCAGGAACAAGAACAGTTTGTTTGTTCTGTTCAACAGCTTGAACAAGTGTTGAATAACAGTAGCAGTAGGCTGTTCCAATGCTTCAAACTGTTAGATGACTGACACTCACTGATTGTTGGCTTAGAAGGGAGAGATGAGGACTGAGTATTGGACCATTTTTGCTATGCAAATGCAGATTGGCACAAATACAAAACAATAAATTAAAATGCAGGCTATGGGCAGATAAATTTACAAATATGTGGCAGGTACTAAATCTTAGCAAAGAACCAAGAGAATGCAGTTACTTGCCCATGGGATGTTCGAGGCCAGCGGGTGTCCTCTGAATTTTTACTGTTCTGAAATACTATTGCTATGGAATTTTCTTTAACCTGACATTGCAGTTAGTATTTTAGCAGTTCATAGTTTTAGTCAGTGTATATGACACTATAACCGCATCCAACTCATTTTACATTTCTCAGAATCCTGTGCTAAAACTCCCAGACCTCCTGGATTTCTCAATTTTGAAGTTAACTGTAGCAGTAGAACTCTGTTGGTACAAACTGCTTTAATCTGTGGTGTCTAATAAAGTCTGACATTGTTCTGTTAATTTCGTCGTTCAGTATAAGAATTCCCATAGCACTGAAAATCTTAGCAAAAGAGCTGGGATTAGAATTTTGTTCTCTCATTGCATCTTATCCTCTCTAAGGACATGTTTAGTGTCACCCTTATCTATTACTGCTATAACCTTTTTCCATCTATTCACGGACAAAATGCCACCTGCTGAAGACGACTGGAGACAAGCCCACCCTGTAGTGCAACAAGTCTCAACTTTATTTGCAAAGATACAACTCTTTTATAGATACAATAATCAGGCTCATACATAGTGCAAAAGCTAAGCTCATCATTGGTTCCCAGTTAGGTGCAAACCTCGCCCTTGTTTCAACAAACTCCAGATACTTGTGGCTGCTTAACCCAAACTAAGCTCCTGCTTTTTCATCCTGTTATCATACAGCTCTCTTGCTCTCACGGCCTTGAGCAGGAGTCCAGTAGCTTATTGCTTAGTGCTTACTGCCTAACCAGCTGTATTCTATCATGTCCTCTTTTCTCTAGCCAAGTCTGCACAAAACTTCCCACAGCCACCTGGCAAAAATATGTTGCGGTGACTTACTGTTGTCTCTTTGTGTTTTAAATTATGACTGGGATCCAGGAATAAGACTTTGCAGATGGAAAAAATAAAAGCCCGACTGAAAGCAGAATTTGAAGCCCTGGAGTCTGAGGAGAGGCACCTGAAAGAGTACAAACAGGAAATGGACCTGCTGCTGCAAGAGAAGATGGCCCATGTAGAGGAGCTGCGACTGATCCATGCAGATATTAACGTGGTACGCAACAGTCGAGCTGTGGACAGCCTGACTGAGACATGATTGTGTATGAATAATTCCACAAAGACTGCAAACTAAATTTAGCTCAGGATAACTGGTTTTTTCCTGTCTGCTTTGGTCAGGATACTTTGTAATGTTGGCACAGTAAACATTTGCACCAAGGGGACGGATAACTGAGCCCATCGCTGCTAGGACTTTGCCAGTAGCCGCGGTAACGTTGCTCTGGTGATCTCTCCTGGTTTCTGTAGGGATGATTCTTTTTCTTCCTAGTGGCTGCTACAGAACTATGGGTTTATGCTGCTGAAAAGAATGGTGATAACACAGGAATGTTTTGGTTGTTTCTGAGTGGTTCTTGCACAGTACTGAGGCATTTTCTGCTTCTCACGTGCACAAAAAGCTGGGAGAGAACAGCTGACCTGAACTAGCCAAAGGGCTGTTCCATACCATAGAACGTCATGCCCAGCACATAAACTGAGGAGAGTTGGTGAGGAGAAGCCAATTGCCACTCAGGCATCGGTCAGTGAGTGCTGAGCAATTGCAGTCTTTTCTTAGGTTTTGTTTCAGTTGTTGATGTTGTTCTTCTTCTTATTATTATTATTGTTATATTTTATTCTTCCTATTGTTATTAGATTTTATTTCAGTTACTACATTGTTCTCATCTCAACCTCTGAGTTGAAAGGTTTGATTTTCTGCTCTCGCCCTCCGTGCTGTAGGAGGTGTGGGGCAGGAGCGCGTGAGCGGCTGCGTGCTGCTGGCTCAGGTTAAACTGTGACACAGTCCCATAGAAAACTGTTCTTCCTGTTAGGCTTTTCTGATTTAGCACCTGGAAACAGAGAAACTTTGGCAGCTAGGTGAGGCTTTTGATTGGAGGGTTTTGGAAGAGAAGATATTTTGGGCAAATAGATGGTATTTTTTCTTAGAGCTGACTTTCATCACTGAGTGTAATCACCAAACATTAAGAAGCACCAGTTAATGAACCAAGGAAGATTAGCCAATAAGAGAGGTTAAATGGGGAATATGTTTTTAAACCTGAAGTTTTTACGTAATTTAAGGGCACTTACAGGACTGTACAGTGGTTTCTAGCTCTGAAGAAAGAGTTTCTGTGTTTTGCACCAGAAGACAAAAGCTCATATATTGTAAGCAAGTGTAAGCTATGTACTGGATGTGCAGACTGCCTCTATTTATCACTTGAAACATCTGTCCCCTCCCTGTCTCATCCTCCCCTCTTTTTCCTGTCAAATTTTCTTTTTTTCTGCTGCTTTTCCCATTTACTGCAGTAAGAGAAGCAGGAATGTTTCTTTAGCTTGCTTTTTAACTTCTAACCATCGGTGATCAAGTATCTTAAAAACACAGAGAATTATTCTACTTTCATTTCTTTTTAATATCTCTTGAAAGTTTTCCATAGCTGCTCAGTTGCTGACTTATCTGTAGCCTGTCTACCTGCTGCTTCTGTTTTTCAGAGGGTCATATAGGTTGAGTGAACCTTTTTTAAATGAAAATGCATCTTGTGTGTCACTTCCAGTTGATTCCTCCTTGCCCAGTTTTCATCCACCAGTATCTTAACTCTTCATTTTACTATTGCATTGTCTACAGTTTCTTCCAATTTGAATGAAAATAATTCCTTCTTTCTGATACAGTTTCTTGTTCAGTCATAGAGTTATTAGAATTCTTTAAAAGCATGCCCATCTTACCATTTCAGATGGAGAATACTATCAAGCAGTCTGAGAATGATCTCAACAAGCTCCTGGAATCTACTCGTCGCCTGCATGAGGAGTACAAACCCCTGAAGGAACACGTGGATGCTCTGCGGATGACTCTAGGATTGCAGAGGCTGCCAGATCTATGTGAGGAGGAAGAGAAACTGTCCCTTGAGTAAGTCTCCAAAGCAAACATTATCTGGCTTTATATCTTCTCTCAACTCTACTGGTTGTTCTGTCATTTTACTTTTGTTGGTAGTTGCAAGAAATAACTTAAAGGGTAAACCAAAAGCTAACAAAAAGGAGATTTGTACCTGATAACATTCCATCTGAATGTGTTGGAAGTTAAGTTTAGATTATCCCAAGCTGCAAACTCTACATAGGACACGCAGAAATTCAAGGGTAGCTCATTCTCTAGAGTTTTATACCGTATGCTGCTTTCTCTAGTGACTTTTGTTTCCCCCTGAAAATAGGCTGTTTTGGGGTTTTTTTTGGCTCGTTTAGCACGCAGAGACAGGAGGCAATAAGGGATACAAAACAAGTGTTCTTTAGTTGTTTGTGCTACTTCTAGCCAGCATTTTCCTTTTTTGAGGCATGCACGTGGCAGTGGCATTTAGCTGTATACCTATGACTGTCAACAAGCAACTTTACCCTAGATGTGGAATAGATTTGGGTAATAAGTTGCAGTTTCATTTTTAGGTATAACCTAGTTGGGGAAGGGTGACAGAATTAGCTAGTATTCAGTGTCTTTGTTTAACAGATCAGTTTGAAACATAAGTGATATTTTAAGAAGCTTACATTTCTCTTAATGCCCAGCACATTTGGCACCATTTTCACAGACACACAGTTTTCAAGGTTTCTTTTGCATTTCTTCAGAAGTGCTATTTTCCATTTCAAGCACCTTGATACTACAAAGAATGCATTAACTTCTTGTATACAACAGTTGTGCATTTTAACACATTAACTTATAAAACCCAAGTTTGACAGAGGTGCATCTAAAGCTGTTAAATAGAATTGTTGTCTGTTTTCCAGTCTATTAGACTTATATCCAGTTGTAGATCATGATACCTTGGAAGCTGACAATCTGGGTGTACAAATGCAGAGGAAAATACTACCAGTTCTATTTATTAACTAGTCCAAGTGATTTCTAAGTATAGGCAGTTTGACTCTAGTGGAGGAAAATGACAGGCAAATACGATCCATTACATTTTAACACAAAATATCCCTTACAAACTAGTGGAACACTCTGAAGGCAGTTTCAGATCTGACTTGTTTTTCTTTCGTCTAGCTACTTTGAAAAGCAGAAAGCGGAATGGCAGACAGAACCACAGGAGCCTCCCATCCCAGAGTCTCTGGCTGCAGCTGCAGCAGCTGCTCAGCAGCTGCAAGTGGCTAGGAAACAAGATACCAGACAGACAGCAACTTTTAGACAACAGCCACCTCCAATGAAGGTCAGGAGATGGAATGCACTGAGTTTTCTCTTTTGCCACTGGAATGTGTTATGTTTGTAAAGTTGATGCATATTTACGAAAAGTGATGTTCCCCGACTCTGATTTTTCCTGCAGTGGTTCAAATCGAGAGCAACCCCAGTAGACTTAAAGTAATAGTGCCAGTTGCCAAGGGTTAAGGACAAGGCTCCGTATTACCTGACTCCTTTACGACTTAAGGCTCTCCATCAGCATAGATGCAGGCAACTCTTAATCCTCTTGTATTTCACAAGGAAGAGGCAGGGAAGAAAAAAAGTAAAGCTGGGCAAAAGAAAAACGAAGTAGCTGGGAGTTAATCCCAAATGGATTTACATCAGAAGCAATGCACACATTTTATGAGGGAGTGAAATTACTGATGACACAAATCACCACAAAAGGCGATTTTTTCTGCACTTCTTGGGATCTTAAAGTCAAGACTAATGTGTGGATTAATTTAACCTAACCACTGGCACATGTGTGACAGTTTTACTCAGCTCCTTCTGTAGTCAGTAAAAAGAGCTAAGTAATTCCATGGGGGTATTCATCCCACCCAAGTTCCAAAGGTTCCCTGACTAAAGAGGCAAACTGACATGGGTACACTCGGAAGTTATGTACTTACTCTCTGGAATTAAGCCCCTGAAAAGCCTTTCTGAAAGTAATACGCTGCAGTGAAACGGCAGTTAGAGAGCTTAGTATGGAAAACAAAAGGGCAGAGTTTTGTATCTAATGTTAAATATGTGGAATTCATCTAATCACCCTGAATTCTGTGACATCACAGTTGGCCTTCACTGTAACTTCTCTGACTCTGGGAGCTATTACACACAGAAACATCGCTAAAATATGTGTAGTATTTAGCACAAAATAGAAGTTAATGTTACAGCTATAGATACATACCTGAACCACGTATCTGCTGAATTGCAGTTCCAATTCAATGAGACACTCTGCTTTTTCAGTTGGTCTGAAGCTACTGGACAATCCAGAGAGCCGGACTGTGTAGGATGTAGCATCGGTTTGCCTTTGAAGGCAAGAACCCTCAGTTATACTTTATCTTTACCACAGCTTAGAATATGATACTCAATAACCCATGTAACAAGGCCACTGAAATGTTTGTAACAAGAGACTGCAATGTCACATTTCAGGCATGTTTGTCGTGTCACCAGCAAATTCACCGGAACGCGCCCATATGTCCGCTCTGCAAAGCAAAGAGCCGATCTCGGAATCCGAAGAAGCCCAAGAGGAAACAGGATGAATGAGACACAGAAGACTGACGATCAAACACATGACCTGTTCCAATACTCTTCCAGTAGAACTGCAAATGTGGCCAGACTTTACTAAGTGCAAACTCAAGTATGACCCTTTGTTTTCTATTTAATGCGGTGTAAGCACAATGTTCCTATTCTGTCTTAATTTCCTTCCAGTCCTTAGGATTTGGTTCTAGGAAAGTAAGTATTACTGGTGCTATGCTTTAACATTTCAGCCATTCCATCTTTTGGACTCTGAAACAAAGTAGAGTTCGTATGCAAGTATCCTAAATGCCAGGCTATTCAGATTGGCCAAATTTGACTACCACAAACACTTTTATGTTCTCCTTTTAAAAACAGATGTTGCTAAAATATTATCCTGTTTTCTTCTCATACCAGGAGACTATTTCAAGTGCTGAAATAGCAGACTGTCTATTTGTTTCACTAAAGAACAATTTTGTTTGTTTTCCAAGCTACTAAGGCTGTGTAGATCTTACTATGCATGGGACCAACTACACATAGGTCCTGCTCTGCGTAGGACTGCTCTGGTTACACAGGGAGTGTTCAGGGAAAAAAAGAAATCAGTTATTCAGGAAACCAGTGCATTAAGGACACGAGTTTTGATTTACTGGAGTTTGACTGTATCATTCCCTCAAACTTGACTTGAAATTCAGAAGGGGGATCGAGTCACCGTCTGCGTATGAACTTCTAAAATCAGTGTAACTTGCGATGCTTTAACATCTTAATGCAGTATCATTTCAGCAGTCAGAAGACTGACTGACTTAAGTACAAGGCTGAAATGAACTGTATTAACAGTCCTCCTGGGCTCTATGGCCAACTAGCTCACTGGGGTTCTCCAAGAAACATGCGTGAAATGTCCCAAATCTCTATGCACACAGACTGCCACATCAGCCACTCTGCACGTCCTCTATTCCTGATTTCTACAGCCAATGTGTCCCTTGGCTGACATATCCTCTGCTGGAGCACAGGGACCTTCAGTAACATCCACTAGGAACAGCATCAGCTAGAAGTTATGTATTTCACCAGAACTGCCTGGCTTCATGTCATCAGCCTTCCTCGACCAGAACTTCCTTTTTTATATCTTCTAACAGGTCATTTTGAAGTAAGCTTTATTTCAGCCCATTTTTTCTCATTCTTGCTCTGTACATGTGCCAAAACAACCTCAACTAAAGGCTCCTTTAGAGCACTCCCTGTATCTGTCTTCCCTTAGTTTCACCCCATGTAACAACAGTTCCTTCAATGAGGACGTTGCTGTTAATTTCCCAACTTGACCACGTAATACCTGGGTATTTCATTGAATATAATCCTACAGTTTATGCCAAATTCAGCTGGTATTCTCCCATATTAATGTTTCATGGTCAACAGTCATATAAACATGTCAACAGCAGAGCCAGAATGTGGCCCATGTGCCCCTGAAAATATATGAAGGGCAGATTCTGGTAGCTGAATTCCTAGGATTCAGTCTCTGTGAGCTAGAAATAACAAAAGAGCTCCAAGTGCCAGTAGTGCACTAGTTCTAGCATTATGCACATTTCTCAGCACAAATACTGGACTCTACTGTGAAGTGTCAGAGCAGACACATGCTGTGAGGCCTTTTCAGAGCAATTCCTATGGAGTTGAAGGACAGTATAAAGACTCCCTTAAAGAACATGGATGGCAGCAGCGTACCTTGATGGCAATTGTACATAAATATAAGAAATAGTGACAGTGGAGAATGGGTGAGTGGTCTGCAATGAAATAGTGTGGATAGAAGGACAGAGCTGTAGAAACTTCAACTTACAGATCCGAAATAGGAGATCTCCTGAGCTCGGAGCTGAGGTCTGTTCAAGGACGTGCCATTTACTAATTTAGTATGTCACTTTTGTATCTGTATTCTTTTACACTAGTCTCTCGTCCCCTCACCTTCAACAAGGTTTGTTTGGTTTTTAAAAAGACAAAAAAAGGGAATGGGACACACTGTGACACACTGTGTTTGTATCAACCACGTAGCAGCATTTACAAATCTGTTTTCACATACCTTATGGGTTCTGCTGTATGAATAGCATACCTTGCTAAGTACATCCCAAACTGAATATGAGTTATCAGTCAGCCCTGCCAGCTAAAAGGGCACCCTTGTCCCAAGGTGCATCAAACACAGCATGACTGGTTGGTTGAGTGAAGCAATAGTCCCACTGTGCCACTCTACACCGCTTTGGTATGGCCCCACCTTGAATACTGTGTGCTGTTTTGGACAGCTCAATGTAAGAAGAACATCAGACTACTAGAGTGTGTCCAGAGGAGGGTGACCAAGGTGGTGAAAGGTCTCAAGGGAATAACGGGAAGAGCATCTGGGGTCGCTTGGTTTGTTCATCTTGGAGAAGAGAAGGCTGAGGGAAGACATCACATTCTGCACCTTCCTCAAGCGGGGCAGCAGAAGAGGAGGTGCCAATCTCCTCTCTGTGGTGACCAATGTGGTGATCAATGTTACTCCAGTCTTCAAAAAGGGCAGGAGGGACGACCCAGGAAACTACAGGCTGGTCAGTCTCACCTCCATCCCTAGAAAGGTGATGGAACACTGAACATATGAAGGAAAAGATGGTTATCAGGGGGAGTCAACATGACTTCACCAAGGGGAAATCCTGTTTGACCAACCTGCTGCCTTCTATGAGTGCATAACCGGCTGGCTAGATGAGGGGAGAGCAGTGGATGTCATCTACCTTGACTTCAGCAAGGCTTTTGACACCGTCACCCATAACATCTCATCAGAAAGCTCAGGCAGTGTGGCTTGGATGAGTGGACAGTGAGGTGGATGGAGAGCTGGCTGAATGACAGAGCCCAGAGGGTGCTGATCAATGGCACAGAGTGGAGTTGGAGGCCTGTGGCCAGTGGAGTTCCACAGGGATGGGTTCTGGGGCCAGTCTTGTTCAACATCTTCATCAATGACCTGGATGAGGGGACAGAGTGTGCCCTCAACAAGTTCCCTGATGACACCAAACTGGGAGGACTGGCTGATTTCTCCAGAGGCTGTGCTGCCATTCAGCAGGATCTCGACCAGCTTGAGAGTTGGGCAGAGAGGAACCTCATGAGGTTCAACAAGGACAAGTGCAGAGTCCTGCAGCTGGGAAGGAACAACCCCCTGCACCAGTACAGGCTGGGGGTTGAACTGCTGAAGAGCAGCTCTGCAGAGAGAGACCTGGGAGTCCTGATTGATAATAAACTAAATATGAGCCAGCAATGTGCCCTCATGGCCAAGAAGGCCAATGGCATCATGGGATGCATCAAGAAGAGTGTGGCCAGCAGGTCAAGGGAGGTTCTTGTCCCCCTCTACTCTGCCCTGGTGAGGCCTCATCTGGAGTCCTGTGTCCAGTTCTGGGCTCCTCAGCTCAAGAAGGATAGGGAAGTGCTGGAGAGAGGCCAACAGGCTCTCCAGGGATGTGGCCTCAGCACTGAGCCTCTCAAAATTCAAGAACCATCTGGACAACGTTACACAGTTTATTGTCAGGTAGTCCTGTAAGGAGCAGGGCGTTGGACTTGATGATTTTTTATGAGTCCCTTCAAACTTGAGATATTCCATGAGTCTCATAATTTCAAGGAGACAAAGTCTGCATTATGTATTAAGGGATTGTGGGGGTGAGGTGAAGGAGGGAAACTATTTTTCACAGGGAACCAATATTCTCCTTTTCTCTCACAGATTACTTAAAGAAATTTAACTGAAGAGCTCTTCCTGTTACAGCTTGGCTCGCTTTTGTGCCAGGCACCTTTCTCAAGAGACTAGAGAATACTGGTTTACTGGGTTTTATTTTAGCTAAACGAGGAAGATGTCTGATGTACAGCTCTTACCTCAAGTCTGCTGCAGTTTTTGCCCCATGTAGCAACAACAGCCTCTTGCTTTGTACCTCAGGCTGAGTACACTTACTCACTTGGCTTAAAGTCGTTAAATTCACTGAGCAGCCACAAAGATGCCCTTCTCAAAGCTTGCAAGACTTCACCAAAGTCCACTTTAAGCCTGGATTTGTCGTTCCCTTTTCAATGATCATTGAAGCAACAACAAAATCACTGAGTTCTTTTGTTCTGTATGGTTTCCAGAGTCTTTTCCTGGTTCCTCACCTCAAAGGACAGTCCTGTTGTTCTGCAACCAAATGGCAAAAAGATCACAAGCCTTTCCCACTCTGGTGCCCGTCTTTAACTCATGCTCAAAGGATGCAAATGCTCTGCTGTCATAAAGGCCTTTCATACCCAACTGAGGGTAGATCAGTTTTTCAGACTTTAGTGACAAGGGTCCCATTTACTAGAGAGGGCACATAAGCCAAATTTTAACCCTTGCACTTCCTGAATTGAGCTTTAGTTTTCTTAACAGGACAACGACCGACCGAGCCTGCCAGCAGCTTCGAGTTACAGAACTTAGTTTTGAAATAATAGGCACTAACATGTTACTCTGAGTAGCAGTTTATTCAGGAAATTGAGACTTTCCTAGCACTTTTGTTTAATCTGCTTTCCTTTATTTTACAGTTTCCCAATTCCTCCAACACAGGTTTTCGTTTTAACACGCAGGTTTTTTAGCAGCATCTGGCATTTTCACTGGCATCTGTGTTTTAAATATTTTACTCCTGTGCCCAGTAGGAGTACCAGTGCTACCTGTTTAGTTTGTCTGTACAGTCCTTTTTAATAAATGTTTCATGTCATGCTTTCTTCCTGCGGAGTATTTTCACATCTGTTATTTGCTGACGCTACTGAGAAGCAGCCACATCCCAAACAGTAAAACCTATCTCTAATTTTCAGGGTGCCACAATTCTGTAACACCTTTATCAAAGGCAAATGTGTGGAAAGAAAAATCCATTCCCATGAAGTTTGGAGATTGGAAAAGAAGATAGCAAGATGTCTTAACTTAGAGAAACTTTTCAATGATATTTCTGGAACACAGCACTGTGCAATCAGGTCCAACATTTCTACATCTGCATCTGCAACAGTGTCTAATTCCCCAAACGAGGTGTTTCTGCAAAAACCCTGTCCTCTGCCACTACCAGCCTCTAACATGGAAAGTACACATGCCCAGCCCTGGCCCTGGCCTTACCTCGTGTGGCTACGAGACAGGGGGCACACGCAAAGGGGCACGTGCATGGGCAGAAACATGACAGGGACACGTGTGGGGATGACTGACCCCGTGACAGCAGTGAATTCAGCTGGGTCAACCAGCCACTTTGGCTCACTGACCCACACCTGATCATCCATAGCAATGACCCTCAAACTGTCTGCATTTTGCCCCCAGATTTTCCCAAACTGGGTATTTTAGGGTTTTCTTGCTTTTGCATACTTCAAAAACAGGCCTCTTTTTCCTCTTCCCAGATGCTCGATTTTGGCTCTCTTCAGTGCCTTCAGTAATATAAAAATTGCCATTTCTTTGCACTTGTGCATGAAGATCTGGGCTTTTTTGCTTTCCAGCTGCCTGGTTTTTCCTTTCTGCCCCGCCATGTGCTGGGAAGTGCAGTCTCTGGGCACCGTGCTTCCAGCAACTATCTGGAAATGCAACTCTTTGAAAGCACTTTCGTGTCTTTCAAGACTGAGAGGGTCAGAGGTGAAGGGTCAAGTTTTTAAATCCTTTCTATCAACTGCATTACTGTGCCTTTTAAAAACCTTCTCTAACATAGATATTTACACCTGGATAGCTCTTTACACATCTCTAGGTTTAGTGAATATAGCTTATATGTATTTATGTATTATTTCTACTTGCAATATCCACTTAGACACACATGTGTTTACATGTTTGTCTTTACACATACAGAACACCCATTTGAACTTAAATCTCTATTTACATTTTAGATATTAGCACTTACCTGTGCCAACACATCTAGACAGACTTAGGTACCTGTTTGCAAAGAGACTTTTCTCTTTATGCTTTTAGACAATCTCTATTTTGGTTACATATATCTAGATTAACTACATTACACAGTAAATCAGCCTCTGTTCAGCCTGTTTTCTGGTTTAAATTCCTTCATCTATAACTTACATTATTTTTGCACATTGAAGTTATTTTGTTTATCTGTACATAGGCAGGGATTTGTTTTAGGTTTTAAGAGCCCGCGTATCCCCGTTCAGGATTTGGATGTGACTCACGAAGGCTGCAGTACCGCGTGTGGCCGCGGGACGGCGACGCCGCAGCGTGCGGCTCGGGACCGGCGCTGTCAAACGGGCCCGGCGGCTGCCAAAGCCCCGGACGTGCTGCGGCGCTGCCGCGAGCGACCGACAGCCGGCATCGCCGCCTCGTGGCGGAGAGCTGCTACTGCAGCGCCCGGGCACAGCCGGTGCTCGGTGCTGCCGCCATGCGGGCGAGTTGGCGTCCTACAGCCCGGCAGCTGCGCGTGCAACAC
Source organism: Colius striatus (assembly GCF_028858725.1). Classification (NCBI taxonomy): domain Eukaryota; kingdom Metazoa; phylum Chordata; class Aves; order Coliiformes; family Coliidae; genus Colius; species Colius striatus. The sequence goes on along the minus strand of NC_084771.1, from coordinate 6,523,073 downwards.
CGCCTTCCTTTCAGCTCCACTTCGCAACGTGTTACGGTTACGGCTCTATTAGCAATGGGATTGGGTTGAATTGTTTACGTACCAGCGAATTTAGAGTAAAATTTAGAGAGACGGCTCAGCCCTCGCAACCAAAATCCAGGGAGCGACCTTCAGGCCTCTGGTGACAAGCGACATTGCAGCCGCTTAGTCGTCACCCCAGCCTGGCCAGGTCCCTGTGCAGAGCCTTCCTGCCTGCAGGCAGATCAACACTCCTGCCCACTTTGGTATTGTCTGCCAACTTACCGAGGGTGCACTTGATCCACTCATCCAGATCGTTTAAATTGGATTCAATCCAGATCAGCTGGATTGACCTCCATTCACCACCACCCTCAGGGCTGGGCCATCAGTTTCACCCAACAAAGAGTACATGCATCCAAGCCACGGGCAGCCAGTTGCTGCAGGAGGATGCTGCAAGGAAACGGTGGCAAAGGTTTTACTAAATCCAGGTAGAGAACATTCACAGCCTTTCCCTCATCCCCTAAGCAGGTCACCCTGTCATAAGAGGAGATCAGGTTAGTCAAGGTGGACCTGCCTTTCATAAGCTGACGCTGACTGGGCCTGTTCACATGGTTGTCCTGTATGTGTCATGTGGTGGCACTCATGGTGGTATGCCCCATAAATTTCCCCAGCACCAAGGTCAGGCTGAATCTCCTTCTGGCCCCTCTCCTGGATGGGTGTCAGCTTTGCCAACTTCCAGTCCATTGGGACCTCCCTGCTTAGCCAGGACTGCTGATAAGTGAATAAAAGTGGCTTGGTGAGCACTTCTGCAAGTTCCCTCAGTACTTCTGGGTGGTTCTGGGACATGGTTTAGTGGTGGATGTGCCAGTGCTAAGTTAAAGGTTGGACTTGACAATCTTTTCCAACCTAAACAGTGCAATGATTCTATGATCCCATCTGGTGTCATAGACTGTGTGTGTCTAAGTGCTGTAGCAGGTTGCTAACCATTTCCCCTTGCATTATGGGGGCTTCATTCTGCTTCCCTTCCAGCTCAAGGGGTTGGGTACCCCAAGAACTGGTCTTACTAGTAAGGACCATGACAGAGAAGGCACTAAGTACTTCAGCCTTACCCTTATCCTTTGTCATTAAGTTTCCCCTCACATGCAATTGATAGTTCATTCATTGATAATGTATTTATAGAAATTTTCACCTGTCTTTTACAGCAGTAGCCATATTAAGTTGTAGTTGGACTTTGGCCCTTCTAATCTTCTCCCTGTGTAACTTCATGACATCCTTGTAGTTCTCCTGAGTCACCTGCCCCATCTTCCAAAGGTCACAAGCGCTGTTTTTTCCTGAGTTGCAGCCAAAGGAATCCGTTCAGACAGGCAAATGTTCTTCCCTGACAGTTCATCTTGGAGGCATCCTGCTCCTGCACCTTTAAGATTTCCTTCCTGAAGAGTTTCCAGCCTTCCTGGACTCCTTTGTCCTTCAGGACAGCCTCCCAAGGGACTGTTGACCAGTGTCCTAAACAGGCCAAAGTCTGTCCTCCAGAAGTCCAAAGTAGCAGTTCTACTGATCCCCCTCCTTCTCCAAGAATCAGAAACTCCATCATTTCATGATCACTATGCCCAAGATAGCCTCCAACCATTTCATCGCCCACAAGTCTTTCCCTGTTTGCAAACGACAGGTCCAGCAGGGCCTTCCCAACACAGCTGATGAGGGAGCCAATGAGAGAAGTTCTCTTCCACACACTCCAAGTACCTCCTGGACTGTTTCCTCTCTGCTGTATTGTACTTCCAGCAGACATCTGGTAAGCTGAAGACCCCCTGAGAATAAGGGTTAGCAATAGTGAAACTTCTCCCAGCTCCTTACAGAATATTTTGTCTCCTCTCCATCCTGGTTGGGTGGTCTGTAACACTCCCACCATGGTATCTGCCTTGTTGGTCTTCCTCCTGATTCTGATAAACACTTAACCCTATCATCACCATCAATAAGCTCAAGATAACAAAAGCACTCCCTAACATAAAAGGCCACCCCACCACCTCTCCTTTCTTGCCTGTCTCTTCTGAAGAGTTCATGGCCATCCATTGCAGCACCAGTTGTACTAGTCATGCCACCATGTTTGCATGATGGCAACTATGTCACAGCTTTGCTGCTGCACAATGGCTTCCAGGTCCTCCTGTTTGTTGCCCATGCTGCAAGCATTAGTGTAGATGCACTTCAGTTGATCCCAACACACTTAGGTGGAGGGAAGCCCTAATTAAGTCTCCTACCCTGCAAAAGTTCAGTGGAAGAAAGGTCTGCAGTGCCATCAAGGAACTCAAAGATACCAATAAAACAGTATTTTTAGTAAGAAACAGCTATTAATTACAAGTCAAGTTCTAAAAAGGCTACCTAGGAAACATAGCTATTTATTCAACTATTTTTTTCACTGTAGACTACCACAGTGTCAATTTGGGGCATTTTTCCCCAACTTCAGCATAGTTCTGGCATAGGCAGGAGGAGACTTATTTACTAAGATTTCTTTTTGAGCAAAGCAAAAACAAAAAGGCTCAATTATAATCTTATTTAGGACAATCTAATTCCATTGGCTTTAGTAGATTTGTTCCTGACTGACAGAGCTGTTCCCGAGATCCAAAAGAAAGCCCAAAGTGCCACTTAGCACTGAAATCTTTGTTATTTTACATTTCTTTGGAAAACTGTATAAAGTCTGTTACTGTTCAAATCACTTCCTGAAAGAAAAGAAATCTTTGTTGCAGTACTGCAGTTCCAGACTCACACCACTAACAGAAACAAGTGCCAAAGTCTAGCAAAAGTATCAGTTCTGTCTGGAAAATTGCTGGGTTTATCTGCTCAGTTAACACAAAAGTGTGTGTGCACGCTTCTAAAATTCCCACTATTAAACAGAGCGAGAAGGCTGACAAGTTGCCTGTTCAGGGCAAAGAAATCAAATGTTCCAGCAGCTCTGGCTCTGGACACTTGCAGCAATGCTGGCTCAACTTCTTTCACATGGTAAAAGTTGAGAGAAATGCATTTTGAAGACTGGGTTATTATTCAATGGCCTTGGTTACATCAGCACGGCGAGGGAAACACTAGGGGAGAGTAAAGAAATGTCAAGGCTGTGCCTGCCAGACAGCAGCCGCCTGCAGAGTGCCTGCAGGAAGCCCAGCCACTGATCCCAGCCAGGGAGAGCACGAGTGGCACCCGGTCAGCACGGGCACTGCCACCCTCCTGCAGCAGCACAGCTCAATGCTGGCTCAGACCATGAGGCTCTGGTACTCACAGCAGCCCTGGCGCAGGGCTGGGCTGGACTTATCAACCCCCCGGTTCACCACCTTGCACCCATGCCAAGTCTCAGCACTGCTAGTCAGGGCAAAGAAGGTGAAGCAAGGAAGCAGGCTCTGGTGCACTTGGAGTCTCCACAGAGGGGTCCAGGCTTCCCACTGCCCCATTCCAGCTCCTTCTGCCATGACAGTTTTCCAGGGATAAAAGTTGTCTAAAGAAGTGACAGGCTCTAAAAACAAATGTCATAGCAGTACTTCTGTATCACCTCACTTTTCAGCCACTGCCTTCAGAAGAGAAATCTACACAAAAAAGGATGACACAAGAAATAAAGCAGAACTAACAAATTACATTCCCACCTAACCCCAGTCAATTCCAGTGACTTTGGTGAAGCTGCAAACATCACTACCCGTGAATGGGATGTATTGGGTCAGATCAGTGGCCTGCAGCCACAGGGCCACCTGTGCTGTAGGAAACTCACTGAGCTAAATTAATTAAACGTGCTATGAAAGACACCAGAGACCAAGGCAGCAGCTGACTCCCAGCATCCCTAAACTGCAGTTGCACAAACATTTCTCTTGCTGTATTGCAGCAGGGAGCTTCTGTCTAAAAGTAAAGCAACATGGACTAGGGAGCCTGTTGGCACAGATGTGAGCACACTGCCTGGAGCAGCTACTCTTCATTTGGATGTAAATGACTCTCAGAAGTTACTCATCAAACTTGGCTTTAGGGGAGATGCATTTTCTTCTAACTTCTAACTGACATCATCAGATCTTTCAGATAACACCATCTGAGGGTGCATTACCTAGGAATAAGCGAAAGCCTTCACACCCAGCAAGTCAGCCAAACGTGTCTCCTAGAGGTGTTTGACTGGTCACAGCCCCAGAGCCACACTGACCTGGTGTTACCAAACTTGGAGCAAGTGGTAACACCAAACTTTCCCCCCATCCAAGGGTGGCTGGACTCAAGATTACAGCATTGCACTTCATCACAACAGCCCATGCCATTTTAACCCCAAAGTTATATTGCTTGAAATTGCATGACATGGCTGACTATCAAAAAAATCTCAGTTTTCCAAAAGATTTTGTCCTGTTTTGCTTAAACATCTCTTTAAAGGGGCCAAATCCAATTTGCATTGTGGCCAGACAAGAACAAGACCAGCCCTGCAGTCTGCCTTTCGAAAGGCCACACGTGCTCAGTCCAAGCCCCGGCACACTCTGATCCATGCTACAGTACTCTGCAGGATTTGGGCTTTAGCGGCAAGTCACACTCCAAAACTGTTCAATAAGTAGCAACTAAAAAGTTATGCTGATTCTTCTGGCATTTTTCATGCAATGTATATATTCCCAATTACTGTTGTCCCATGACATGTAGCACTTCTCACAGCCAAAGCTCTTACTTCATAAACAAAGTAAGGGGACAGTTATTTTTATAAGGGATCATAACATTAAGAATGCTTATGTAATAAACTGTCTGTCAAAATGGAAATAAACAAAACACCATAAAATGAGGCTCTGTTCTGATTTCCTTTCATGCAAGTACCAATCAAGTTACTCATCTCTGCATAGAATTCCCTTTAACAATGACATGCTCTACCAGAACAGATATATATTCCTCCTGTTTGAAACATGTATGAGTCAGGATCCAAACCGAATAAATGCCTCTTGTGTTCAAAACACAGCTCTAGTAGAATGTAGATATATCCTAATTTGTACATCTTGCTGTGACAGAAAAGTCACTTTGATTTACTCCTGTATGAATAAACCAGACTTTCACAGCTCACAAGATCCAGTGAAGTTATTCCATTCCACAGCTGGTAAAAGCTGCACCTTTGAGGGACACATCACCTCTCTATTGCTCGTCACTTTACTCCACTTGCCCACGTCACCACTGACGTTGGTACTTAGCACAGCAGGAGCTATGGGCTGGCACTCCCCAGGAGGCAGCCAGCAGCATCTCCTCCTGCTTTGCTAGTTCTCATCAGTGCCAATGACATCATTAGGGAAGGCTGCTGCATGTAATTTAAACCCTATGGAAACACAACACAGCCCCAGGACTTGGACCCTTTCTCATACACTGCTGCAGTTGCTACAATGAACTTATTGCGTAACCTGGAAAAAGTTACCTCAATGCCACAGAAACCTATTTCCATCCAGTGTGGAAAGCTGCTAATTTTGAAGACATCAACCTCACCCTTCTGTGTTGGAAAAATACCTGTAAATCAAAACTACTTTGGAGCCAGAATGATATAATAGGGAAAATGTAATGAAGTATATTAGCTTAATAAAGTAAGTTAGGGTGAACTTTGAACAAGACTGTGTTGCCAGTACTGACAGGTGTGTGATCTTGAATGTGTCAGATTTTCATCAGATTTCTGTAAAAAATGGCTGACTACAAACCAGGCTGAGTAGGGGGTTTAATCCCAGAAATGGAAAGTACAAAATGCACCTATGGGGTTTAACACAACCATTCTGAGGCAGATAGAAGAAAGGCTGGAATAAGAGTTTCAGGTATCAACCAATCTTTTCCATTTAGTTTGTTTATGTCAACCAGTCCCTTTTTGCTGCCTTTCCCCTTCTACATCACACAAAATTTTATCAATGAAATGCTCCACACCTCAGCCACTTCCATACCTGTTTCTTTTTCAGTGACTGGCTTGGTCTATAATCTGTTTGGATAACTTGCCTCTACAGTTTTCTTCTTTTAACTACCTCTAAAAGATAAACAACTACTAAAATAGCTTATTTTTAAATCTCTCCTAGTACATTAAGAATAATAACATCTCACATTTTACATAGTCAATAATCTGCCCCTCAAGTCAGGGGAAGCTGCTCAACTTTGGCTTAGCTCACCTCTGAGAAGCTGCATGTTTTAACATACAGATCATACAGCAGTTCCATTTAAAGTGCTGCACTGCTGTGGACTTGACCAGGAGCTCACAAACATGCTTTGATCTGCAGTGTAGTCAAGGTGCTCACCTGCTTAATGTGGATCAGAATAAGGCATGAGGTCTGGTTAAAAGCATTACCTCTCCTGGACCAAATTAAAAGGAAACGTATGAACTGTATCAAATGAAAGAGAGGGGAAAAAAAGCTGTGGATGGCAGTGGGCATCTCTGAGGTATTTCCATTCATTTGCCAGACCATATAAAGTTCTGCTTCCCCATGTGCAGAGAGAAAGCCATGAAGAGCTTCACTACTTAAAGGCCCCTTCCAATACCTTTTCTTGGGCTTATACCTATCCCACTAATTTGAGTAGTTTGAATTGTAGCTTCTCACTCAGCCTTTTGTTTCTCAACTTGAACTGTCATCCTTCCCTAGTCATTCACCTTCATCCAGCCAGCTGAGCAACATTTTTGTTCTGGGCAAATTCATGGTTTTGTGTTCCAAGTTCAGAATGTAGAGTCTTATTTTCACCTACCTGCTTCCATAAAAGACATTAAAAACATCTTTAGATGAAAAACAGAGGTTTGAGTGAACCTGTGCACCAAGGACTAACTCAGACCATATCAGCAATAGTCTGTAACACATATTGATGCTTTGGGTGCAACACCTCCTGGAGACATCGAAGAGACAGACTGCAACAACTACAGCAAGCAAGAAATTAAGGTCAGATTCCTGAACAGATGCTCAGATTCCCCAGATATGAGACATTCCACATGGTTGTTACTAATGTTTTGGTGACAGATGATGAGATGCTTGTCAAATCTTATAATGACGATAAATCACTAACAAAAACCTAAGTAGGCTAACACACACTAGAGCACAAGACAGAGATTTGCTTTATTTAGTAGGCTGCTAACCACACCTCTCATTAACAGTATCCTTGAGAGGTATCACCTTCCAGCAGCACTTCTCAAGGACAGAGTATCTTGGCAGGCTAATATCTTTCCTGTATTGATCTCAAACACACTTAACAGAGCAGGTGGCACAAACTCAAGAATTGCAGCTTTTGTAAGTTGAGAACTCCTACTGTAATACTTCAAAAGAGATTGCACTTAATATTTTAGTGTACAGCATCTAAAAAGACGTCACATAATGTAGTTAGGAGGCTCTCTCCATCTAAACTTTCTCAGCTGAAAAGGGCTAGTGTTTGTGTTTTCAGTATGGGTAGTCTTTACTTCACTATTCTAACATTTTCCTTCTAAGGATGGCAACTGAAATGCATACTGGCTCCTCAGTTACATCTCAGTTTTAGAATTTATTCTTTGGGTCTATTTAAGGAGATGTATACACAAGATTCTCGTAACAAAAATGTTGTCGGAGTTGTGCCAGAGCAGAAGTGTGTAGCTTTGGAAATTTTGGAGTCTTTTTCCTTCATTTAAACTGATTCATTCCCTCTTGTTTAGCCCAAGTCTCTACAGCTCATTGTTACAGCAGAAGGAATCTCTGTCATCTACAGCTAGCTGTATGCCAAGTCGCTGTTGTCTCTCTGATCTCTTCTGTGAAATCATCAGATTCTACGACTGACTGGGATGAAGATGAACCTCTAGCCAGGAGGCAGCTGTTCTAAGCAGCAGAGTTAAAATGCCAAACTGCAATGCTCTTTTTGGACATGTTCACGTACCTTCCTGCATGGCCCCACTGCAGGACTGAATTCACCATGTAACTTGACCTTCTCCATCTTCGTCAGCAATTTCAAGGGGCTTCTTGTAACAACAAGTGGGGTTTTAACACTTTATAGCTCCAAACCCCTCATCAAATCACAAATAAAAACACATCTCTATTTCCAAGCTCTCTTCATTAATGGAATAATGCATAATATTCTGCATTAATGAAAGCCTCCAATCTCCTCACTGTAATAGTGCATATACTGAATAAACTCATACAGAAATCTGCTGCCTGCGCTCCTGGGGGATGGCACCAGCACCCTCTGCTGTCACACAGCAGCAGCAAAGGCAGCTGAAACCTCAGTCTCTGCACTGTACCCAGGGAATTTTCGATACAGCTTTCTATGTCTTCCACTGTATGTTCCACAGTGACATTCTGCAACGAACTCTGCACTTCAAAACAGTTTATTTTCAAAGACAGTTACTGTGTCTAGAAATAATCACCCAAAATGAGCTTCTTATATTAGTTATTTGCACTGACTGAACACTTAAAAACTACACTAGGACACCAGGAAATCAAAGCCATGCTAACAGAGCTACCAGCTCTATAAATGAATCAATACATCAATGATATTTCAATGTGTGTCTTAAAACCTCAACTTCTAAACTCTTGTGATTACACGAGACTCGGTTTAATTTTTTCTCTGTATGTTTTTTGTTCTCTTGGTTGCAGAGAGAAACTTAAAAGCACTCATTTCAGAAATCCAGAAGGCCTGTAAATTTCAAATGTAACATCCCACGATTCTTATGTGTTTCTCTTCTTTTTCAAGGCAACCCAAAAATGTCTTGCAGCAGCAATTGGCTAGTAATACCAAAACACATTCAAATGAGAATTCATCAGGCTTCCTGTGACCATAGGAGTGCTAACCTTCAAGCCAACCCTGTACTGAAGGAGCAGTAACTGAAGAAAACAAAGAGGAGGTCCATCAGTTCCCTGGTGATGTTTTAAGCTTTCAAAAAGACAGTTTTAGGAAAAAACATTAGTCTGATCAGCTGAGTTCATCAGTCTTAGGTCACACAAAATCAAAACAAGATCTATGCAGTATATCCATATACAGTCCACATTGACCAAAGATCTGGTTTTATTTTTTCCTTAGTGAACAAGGGCCATCTATCACTCTTCTTTTCCCAGGAATTATATCATCATCACTGGCAACAGCATTTAATCATAAACCAAACACGAGAATGGAATATAAAAGAGGTTCCTTCAATAAAAGGATTACAAAACCATATATACATTCCAAAGAGAAAAGGCAGAAACAAGATCAAAACAAAACAAGGGAAAGAGAAATTCTAGTATCATTTGCAGTACTTTGGGTGAAGGATCACAGTCCACACTAATAAAAAGAGAAGAGAGTTTGCTGAATATAGAAATGCACATATTTTATACGGGGTCAGTAAGCTTGTGATGGGATGGCAGCTGTACAAAACTTCAGGGATCAAAGCTCAGTATTTATATTACACTTAAAAGTTTCAGAGAGATACAAATGTTTCAGTTATTTGAAGAGAAGATATGCTTCCTAAAATAGAGAAAAACAAGTAGTGAAATAGGCATGGATTATCAAGCTGATGTGAAACTCTTACTCTTCCTGGCATCAGTAGCAAACAAACAGTATCTATAGCTTCAGTGAGCCTACTTGGCTGAGGAAGTTTTCACCTATATAACAAAAAATTAAATCACAGTCCAGCTCCTAGTTAATACTGTTTTCAAATTGAAGAGCTACATATTAAATTCAGGCTAAGACTGGAAGATTTAAGTCTTGCTTGAGCTGATCTGAAACCACTTTTTTTGGTTGCTGTTAATTCTGTCAATAGATAATATTCTCCTTAAAAATACCTACCAACTTTCCAGCTAAAAGCTGTCCCTCAGACAAGTCAGCCTTCATATTTGTCATTGATTGTAAACAAAACCTACATAAATGTGCAATGCTGTAAAAACTGTAAAGGACCAGTAAGTGCCACTGCTGCTTAAACCACTAACATCATCGTACAAAGCTTCTCTTTCAAGTGTCTGCTTCCTTCAAAGTCAATAGCAAAACTTCTGTCGACTTAAGTGACTGCAAGGCCAGGCCCTGAGAGAATGATCCTTCTCCAGCTGCACATTCTTAGACTGATGTTGAGTTACTGGTTAAAGACTGATGATGCAAAGGGGAAAGCAGATGCCCCTTTTACCACTAATATTAAATACAACTGACTACATCCACATGAACATGGAGAATAGAGTGGCATTTGCTGAAAATAAGCTGCTATCTTCTAGGCAGCAAATACTTCCCATTCCCAACAGACTCTGTAAGAGAGACAATTGGTTGAGGAATATAACAAAAACCCCTTTAGAGCTATTTGCTCTAATTACAGGACTTTTCTTTTTGGGTAGAACACCCAAATTATCCCAGATTTCCAAAGATGTAACTGCAGGGAGAGTATATGCTAGAGTGCAGCTGGTTTCCAGCTCATGGTAAAAGACAGATGTGTGGCTCTGGGCTATTCCAGTGGGCATCAAGGAGCAAAGCACAAGACTGACAGCACTGTGACTTCAGACCACCCAGAAGCCAGAATTACTCCAACTCACAATGCTATTTAGATCTTACAACTGTCACAAAACAGATGCATTAACAATCAGAAGCAAAAGTCAGACAGCATTAGAGAAAGAAGTGTGATGACATCAAAGTCCATGAGTCATGATGTGTCAGTGCCCAGTATTCTACCTATTTCATAGCATCTATTAGCCAAAGCCACATTGCACAAAACACTGAATGGTCTGCAGAAACTTGAAACACCTATTTTGAAGGGGAATGTTTCAAAAGCCTGAAGCATGTCTTCTTAGAACATCCCTGTCAGATGTGTAAGGATGAAACAAATGGATCAAGTTTTCCTAGTATTTGGTAGTAAGAAATGCTCAGCTTCCTTCAAATTAAGCCTGCAATGGCATTTCTTCATTGTGTATTTACACACAACAGTCTGATCAAAAGTTGTAAGGCTCTTATTTCTCAAAAAAAACCCAGTCACAGTAAAGAAGGGATTAAATGGAGTTAACACAGTTCTTGGCAATGCAAAGAAGGATGCTCATGTCATCTGCTATTGTACAATCTGGGGCATTTCACTCCATGCTTTGGCTTTCTTCTTGGCCAAGGATAGCCACGGTGGTTCAGCAGGGCTGCACGGTGTCATTGGCAGGTTAGAGGAGTGCCTTGCTTCCTTTTCAACAGCAGGAATCACAGATGCTTCCTGAGCAATAGGTCCAACTTTACCTGCCAACAACAAGATATCCATCACTTATCAGAAGGACAGAGAGTTATAAACTCAGTTTCTGCCAGTAATATTCCTTTCTCTCTGAAGCAATTGTTTCACAGTCCAGAATGTTTATGACTCAAAATGTTTAAGTCGGGGGAATTGTTAAACTCGGTATTGCTAGCACTCTCCTGTCCAGCTACAACAACGGTGAGGACTAGCTACTGTAATGGAAAAATTGATACTGAGCTGTTAGTGAATAATCTGCCCATAAAATAATCTTCTCAGTCCCAACAGCAAGTGTCTAAGCCCTGCCAAATGGAAAAGTTCTTCACAGTTCTTCAAGCATGTGGAGACTACAGACTCAGATGGTTTTGTAATTCCTATTCTTGGCTAATTCTTAATCTTTCTGAACCCTTAATTTCTGTAACAGCGCACACCAAGGAGTTCTAGAGGCTTACTCTGCTCTGTCATTGCAAGTAAATCTAGAAATAAGACTCTTGAGTATGCAGGAAAATTGAAACAAAACATCTACAGGGCAAGGATCACCCCAGGCTTGCTATGGGGTTAAAAGTACCTGGTATTTGTTTCTCAACACTAAGAAGTCTTAAGAATTTTTTTTTTCAGTCTTCACTGCCAGCACAAATATTGCTCCAGCAATATTATTATATACTACATAAGGATCAGACCAGTGCTTTATATTCTTGGACTTGTAAGCCAAGAAGATGGATTCTAGTGGGGATAGGTGTTCCTCTTTATGCAGCCTAACACAAGCCAGACATCCTCACATGATGGAGGAATACAGACAACACTCCTTGGATGGCTCTGAGTTTAGAAAAACTTTCTTTTTAGAAAAGGCCTCCTTCGTCCATCTTGTTAGAAAATTTTCAAGGTTAATGTCTTCAGACAGACAGCCTGGAATGGGGCTTCCCAGAGTGCAGCTCTGGGTAGATGCAGCTCTCATTTCTCACGTCATGGTTCACGAGTTTCTCAACATCATAATTGCTCTATCCATTTCAAGCCAGGCAGAACTTCATTTCTGTTTGCAAGTCAAACTGAGGAAATGCAAATCTTTTGTCATACTTGATTAGTCTGTGCGTGGCATGTGGTAGGCACAATGAGGCTGCTGTGCTCCAGCACAAGAACTGAGGCCATGAGGGGACTTAAGCAAGGTTAAGTACAAGAAGTTTGAACTTGCTTGTACTGAAATCAATGGCAAATGTCCATCTGCTCCATCGGTCACACTCCTGAGCAAAGCCAAAGAAGTTCTCTGTCTTTGCTCAGGCGGTTTCATGGGTAGTTCTTGCAGGAGGCAAGTCATGCTTAGGAATGCTAAAGGAAGTATCCTCTAAAAAAAAGCTGCAGATCCACATACACAGCAAGTTTTTCAGAAGCATCTATGGTAATGTAGGCACTGAAATGTTCCTGGAATTTTGATTTTGGAACAGAATTTTCACATTTGGGGAGACTTTCTTCTTTGTAATAAGAAAAAGTGAGTCTAAAGGCCTTTGCATGCTCTCAACAGCACAAGCTAAACAAACCTCCAGAATGGTGGCTCATGTCTATTTGAGGGAAGACAGGATTTGGGACAAGCCTCATCATGCTTAGGGTGAAGTGGGAGAAAGAAGGAGGCAAGCTAGGTAATCTTCCCTTGGTTATAACATGGGCTGCCACATAGCAGTAACTGTCATGTTCAGTAAAATAAGGATCTGAGTTCCTGAAATTCTCTTCCAAACTTGCTGACCTTTAGCTGTCCAGGCTTCTGCTGTTGCGTGCAAGCACTGTGCAGAAAACCTCAACCATCCATCAAGAAAACTGCTAACAGTTAAGCCAAAAAAGCATGATCTAACTTACTAACTCTTCTGGATATTAGTCTACATCCTTGCCATGACCAGCACCTGAACTAGACAAATTGCTGGTTGTGCTAATAGGAACCACATTAGAGGACAGTTTACATTTGGGATTCCCAGTTTCCCACTCATGTGCTGCCAAAGCTGAACATTTCATAAACAATAGGATATGGTTTTCTGATGAGCAGAGAAGTAGTGTTTTCCTTAAACATCAGCACTGGTCAGAGTTCTTTGTGATAGTCAATGGGTTCAAGACTAGAATATGCCTGTAAATGCTGTCCCTGGAGGAGAGGAAACAAATGTTGCATGTGAGGAAACTAGGCCAATTCTTGGGAACAGGCGATGCAGAAAAACATGTAATTCTGCTGCAAGGACCACTGTTAGTGTAAGTTCTAGTAAATGAGTAGCAGGGTACTTTGTAGAGTTCTGAATCTTGACTGAATGCTGCTGGCCTTCCAAGATTTAGGTGATGCAACACTCGCCTGTCAAAGGAAGACCTTCTAATCTGAGCAAAAGTCTTGGCCTATGTTTCAACTCTCATTTTGCATGTCCAAACATAAGGCAAAGCTGTTACAGAATCCTTTTTAAAACTGTTGTGGTTTAATCTCACACACACAGTTAGGCTGGCAACTGACATCAGAGCCTCTGTTGTTGGATGCACATCCTTAGCTGGTCAGCTACCTGTAGTAAGGGAGAAAGCTCATTTTGTAGGACCTATAGATACAAAACCAGATAGCAGCTCTATAAACAACTACTATGGGAGCAGGCACAGAGGTACCCCCTAGCATCTCTAATACAACAATTCTGGATGCTGGTGAATTTTAAGGAGAATGTGGCCAGATGCATGCACTCTCTGTAGACAGCATCTCTTAGTGACAGTGTCAGCAACAGGAACCTGGAATGGAAAAGCCATTGCTCTGACACAGTGGGGCATTTCTTATCTCTAGGCAGTACCTGAAATCAATAGCTTTCAGCTGGCACAATATGCTTCTACAGCTGAAGAACTGGCTTATCTTTATCTAGCTGGAGCGTGTCTCTGAGGTTTGGCACCACACTGAGTAAGCAGGGAAGGATAAACTGCAGCCCAGCAGTAGCTTTGGAAGAGGTATGTGAGTCATGATGTCTGAGTCACACTCTTCCCCTGCATCTTGCTTGCAAAGAATCACAGCAAACAGGGCAGGAGAGGGGCCATCAAGCCTGTGCGATCACCTGAGGGTGGAACTACCTCAACCTAAACAACTCTTAATACATGTTAGCTATTAAGCACTTCCTGCAAAGGAAACTGCACACACTCAGTAAGCAACCTATGCTATTCTGCATATCACCGCTTTTATTGTTAGAAAGTATTTCCATATCTCTAAGCTAAACCTCCCCTACTGCATTTTCAGCTCATATAAGGCATAAAAACTAGTCCTGTCCTCTGCAGCAAATTGTCTTCTCTAGACTAAACACCTCCACTCCCATCAGTATTTCCTATCTGGCTGGAGGTCTAGAAGACCTGACCTTTTTTTGCTGCTTTCTTCTGGATACTCTCCAACTTCAACTGCTGTTCTTTAGTACTGACCTTTGGCGGTAATAAATCACCATGCTGTTTATATGCCATTCCACGAATTGGCACTGGAGACAGAAGTTCCTCAGTTGCTTTCTGTGCTGAGTGAGCAAGCCAATATGTTGACTTATACACAAACTATTGTTTGAACGGGCCTTATATAATGTGTGGTGATTATCGAAAAGGTAGCTACATCCCCCCCATTGCCTGCCACCCACTCCACTTACTGGTATAAACTGTAGCCACAAAGTAAAGACATAAAGAAAGAGAATACCTGCTGCAGCAGATGCACTGGTCTTCATTTGTGTTTTCTTGTCCTGAGAGCTCAAGCTGGAAGGCATACTCTTCTTCAGTATGTTCTCATTAGCACAGATCCCATGCTACAAAAGGAAGAGAGAAGAAAACACTGCAACTAAGAAACCCACTAGGCACTGGCACTCAGAAAGCTTGTCCTGGCTACATCTCCAAACCTGATTGTGGAAATGCAGCAAAAGCCAGACAAGGATGGTTGGGGACATCCTGTGGGAAGGAGAGGGAAAGCAAGAAGGGAGATAGCTACTACAAATACAGGGCTACTTCATATGCAGGCAAGTTATTCTCTCTCTCTTTTGGATGGAGAATCAAAGAGCTTGCTCAAGCTGCACAAGAAAATTATGCAAGAGTCAGTGGAAAAGCCAAACTTTCAGTTCGGTCTCTAGAGCAGAGTGATGAATGTGGTCCATAGGTCACTAACAGTGGGGAAGCTTAGTGCTGCTCTTGGGCTACATGAATACATTCTGGCAATAGGCACAGTCTGAAAAGGTTCAGCTTTGAGCAGTGCAAAGGAACATACAGGAGGATCCATCTCTGAATCTAATCACTGTGACAGTATAGTCACACGCCAGTTTGCTCACTTGCAGTGGTTGTCTGTCTCATACATTTTAGAAGCCAATCCTGAAAATCTCTGAGTAGTGCTCACAACAAGCCTCCCATGAAGATGATATTGAATGATTTGCAAAAATATCCTGGCACAATTGGGTGCAGGATTCACGTCCATGTAACATTACCTGGTACTCTACCTCCTCTTGGTCCACTTTGGTCAAAGCTTTGTCTTCCGCTTTGTGTTCTTTGGCAAGAGGGTGACCCTGGAAACCCTTTTGTTTTAGTTTTGCCATGGAGACCCAAGCTGGTTCAAAGGAAGAAGTTTCCAAATGTGAAAAGGAGACTTTTTCTACAAAAGAAGCAGTTTTGAAGTAAAGAATGGATTTAGGTCAAGACAGTCTAAAGCTAGTGTTCTGTGCTTTAAATCCTTCAGCATCTGTAATACCCTTTGAACACTACAGAGATAAAATTACCTTCCCTGATTATTTTGTCCTTGGCAAGAACTGTTTTTCTGTTTATTCTGCAGTTTTTGACCTGACTCCACTTCCGTTTAAGTCAATGGCAGAACTCCCACTGGGATCATTGTGAACCGGATTTTGCCTTTGAAACAACATCCTTCCATTGCAGTTTAAATGAGTATGATAACTGTTATTTTTTCACGTAGGCATTAAAACACAGGCTGCCTTTTCATCTTTTAAATGTTTTAAATGAAGTGATTGTAGAAAAAAAAATTAATCACACCTAATGCAAGCCCTAGGTAAGGTTTGAGCTGCTGCAGTCTGGAAAATTAACATTAAAACAACAAGATTTAAAAAGCTGTATTAAAATCCTAACTATATGCATGAGTAGGTCATACCAGAAATGTTCCAGAGACCCTTAGTACTCTGTCTTTATTCTTGCTGGAACACACCCTTCATTAAGATAAGCCAAGAATTGTCTCAACTGGCCAAATCATTCAGCCAATTAAATCACAGTGCTGAAGAACTCAAGGCTGAATTTGGTCCTCATCAAGAGGTTTTTTATCTTCTGCTCGCCACTCACAAGGTTCTTATATGACCACTGGTTTCTATAATGCTTTGATAAAAATACAGCATAAATACCTGAAGATTTATGATCACTTTGCTTCTTTGCCACCTCTTCTGATCTTGTCTTGAGAAGATTCTTGTCTTCAGGGAGATCTGTTTTTTTAACAAATGATTTTGAGCTGACAGGAAAGGCTGGAGGTGACTTCCCACTGCCCACCAATTTCTGATCCTCCCTGACTGAAGCAGAAGCAGCAGGAAGAACAGCTGGAGGGATCAGCGTTGGAGACTCAGCACGGTTGTCATGCTGGTATTTTAGTAAAGAAGATGTTCTCCTCAGTCTGACCCCAAATGGGTTTTCAACATTTTGTGCTTCATGGTCAGCCCACTCCATAGAATTCAAATGCAAATCACTGTCCTTACAATCTCGACCAAATCTATCTGAGATGGGTTTTGCTGGTTCCTGCGTGGCTGCATCAAAATGTGTGTGTTCTTTTGTCATTCCTTCAAACAACTCTGGTCTTACAGGGGACGTTGGGGAATTTCTGGTATAGGGATCTTCCTTTGAACTTGAACCCCCTGAGAGTGATCTTTGCCATGCTGGGGCAATGGTAAATCTGACTGGCTTAGCAGAAGCAGTCTTCAGTGGACTTTTTACATTTGCATCTGAAGATCGACTGTCTTCCACTGATTTCCTGTGAGAAGTTGTAGTGCTTTTCTGGTAGTCCTTACTGTCATCACTGGAAGAGATATTACTCTTCAAGCCAGCCAAACTTGAAGAGACAAGACATCCAATTGAAAGTTTTTCAGAAACATGTGATGTGTTGGCTTGTTGACTGCTGTGGTTTCCCTTCGAAACAGAAACAGTTTCTGCTTTAGAACATACTTCCAAATTAATGGGAGGTGGCATGCAACCTGCTTCTGAGACAGATGCAGCAATGTCTAGGGTTTTTTCTGCACTGTCTTTAGATGACTGAAATTCCACTTCTTCACAAGCTTCTTGGTCATTTCTTGTTACTGAATTGTTTTCAGGCTTCAAAACAGCCACTGTCTTGATGTCAGAACAAGACTCTGAATTGGTTGCTACAACCTGTGAAGTGCTTGGTGCAGTATCTGAGACAGTGTGGCTGGAATGACTCTCAATAGGACCCAAGCAGGCTTCTACTTTGCCAATAAACAGTAGGTCCTCCTTTTCCTGGTCTTCGATGTCTGGGTCTGCAGAATTTACTGAGGACCTTTGTGCAACATCTGCAAACACATCTGATTCCACACTATGGCTAAACAAGTTAGCTGCTAGTATGCCTGGAGATACATCTTCAATTTGTTGCCATTTTGGAAGTGCAGATACTTCAGTATTGGTATCTTGCTGATGTAATTTCAATTCATCAGCAGACTCATCTGAACAGTATGACACTTTTGCACTGTGGCGTTCATCCAGCTTCAGTGGAGAAGGCTCTGGTCTCAGAAGGGGTGCAGCTGCTTTACAGTGATGGTCCATGTCTGGAAGGTCTGCATCCTTTTTCAGCAAAGCACAAGAATCTTCTGCCCCAAGTGTGGAATCACAAGAGTCACAAGCAACATCAATGGGACTTTTTACACCTCGCATCTCCTTAGAATGTCCTGCCTTTGCACAATATCCCATCTGGGCTGATAATCCTGTATCAAACAGAGGAGAAGAAAGTGCACATAAAGGTTACAACTCAAGCACCAGCTCTACCAGTAATTCATTGCAGATATATTGTCATTTAGCACGAGCTCCCCACGACTGGGCAGCACAGTCTGATAAATCAGGCTGTTAAAAGTGTATTTAGGAATGGGCTGTCCAAGCAAAGAGACTAATAAAGTTTTTAGTTTGAACATACTTAATCCCAGGAATGACTGAAAACTGTCTGTTTAAGGTTTACCAAATCAGTTGCTGCTTACTTCTTCTCAGTGCATACCCCTAGTTGTAAGACTACTAGCCAGATTTCCCTAGATACTTCTTCATGTGTGTGCCTAGAAAGGCTGTCTAGAACAATCTAGAGGGCTTTCTGTATTTAAGTAGAACATTTCAGCATCAGGTAGCTCTGCCTCCTGCAGCTCCAGCAGGGCTGCTGTGTGGATAGCTTAGATGTGTCTGCACACACAGTAACTCAGATATGTGACAGCACCAGGTCCTGAGTCTGCCCTGACAATGAAGTGCCAATGCTGCCACTACCCTGTAGCCTTGGCATGAGCCATTGCATTTGTAACACACTGTTAGAAAAGTCTTTGGTGCTGTTGCGGATAAATTTCATCATTTTTTTCAATTTACAATAACAATTGTGTTACCACTGGCAAACAGCTATTACTCAAATGGTAAGGGGAGAGGTATCTAGTAAACACAAGCCAATTAAAGACATCTAACACATGTAACAGATATAACATGTAGGTTAAGGTTTTTCTGAATTCCAAGGAACTTGGGTGCCCAGCCAATGAGATTCAGACAACTGTGTAGCACAAGTACTTCTGAAGACAGTACTTTCACCTCATGTGATTTTTTAATGCTGCCTTTTTGATCATCATTTCAGCACTACTGTGTGAAAGTGGAGTACATGACTTTTCCATCACAACACGTTAGCAGCCAGGATTGGTTATATGATATAAAACCAAAAGGTGCCTGGTCTGAAAGGATTAACAATTCAGATAGGTCTCATCAGCGTTACGTAGAAGAGTTCAGGCACTCAAAGTAGTAATAAATACATCTTCATTACCTTCCCAATCACTTTTATTTTGGTCACTCTCAAGTAATTCTGTTGAATTTCCTTTCTTTTCTGGAGTTGCAGGAAGATATGCTTCATTTTCCAGCTGTTCCACCTAATGAGGTGTAGTAAGATCTTTTAATTAAAGAATAATGAACAAAAGTTGTATATGATACACATGCATATTTATGAATACTCAAAGCACAGACACAACCTCCCCTACCTGTAATTTACCAACACTGTAAGTACTGTACTATTCTAGTTAAGAACCTGGAAATCATTCATGTTTAAAATGTTAAAGGAAACCCATTGATACCACTTCAATCTGAAACATTCTGGGATTGACATATCCTGAGTCAAGAAGTATGTTTTCAAGATGTCACTCGAACCACCTGGTGGCATAGAATAGCCCAAGCTTCTATCATCACTTCTGGTATCTGATTCAGACTCCACAATTAGCTTTTCTTCTTCAGCACTGTAGTTGTACAAGCTCTAGCACAAAGAATACTCAGCAAAGACGCTGTAGGGACCCAGTTTCCTTGAAATTTATTCCTTGAAATGAATTATCCTGAATTTCTTTGTCTCTTCCACTCCTACTCAGAGCAGGGCACTTCTGCATGATTCTCTGATGGAGTGGGGAACATATAGTAGAGAAGCATTACTCCGTTTCTGTTACACTCCAGCTCAACAGTCTTTTCAATCAGGTGATCTTAATCCTCCCAAAGTGTTTCCTACAAGCCAGGGTGAGAAGCATCTTATCCTAATTTCCCACATGCAGAGCCACGTTCCTTCCCAAAGTCCTTCAGTTTTTCCTTTAACACACAAAGAACTAAATTAAAGCTAATATGAATTCATTTGTGGAAACAGACTCAGGCTTCTTTAAAACTGAAAAGTAGCTTTTCAAACAACAGCAATGTTTTCAACACATAACTTTTTTTGCCAAATAATGAGAAACCAAAGTTGCACTTTTCTTCAGCTCCCTTGACACTGAATTTTTCTAAGTCTTTTTTGGTTTGGTGGAAAATACTTGGCTTCTCTTCTTCCAATGTAAGAACAAACAAACAAACAAAAGTAAAGGAAAACATTTTAAAACTACTTTAAGTAATAATTAAAAATCCACATCCATTTCCTTCTGCACAGGGATTATTTTCTAGAAAACACTTACCAGTGGGAGCTGCTGATTCTTGTTGGTGAAGCCTTTCTGCTTCCGAGGGTTTATAGCAATCCTGTGCCTGGCTGCTGAGGTGTCCAGGCACCCAAGGGGACTGGCGGGGATGGTGAAGTCAATGGGAGGGAAGCTGCTGCCTCGTGAGCTGGGGGGCCCCAGAGCAGCAGAGGATGAAGGGCTGACAGGCCTGGAGGAAGCTCCAGAAGGTATCTGTAAAACACAAACATGTCATTGTTTTGCTTAGCTTCCCCACATCTCTGAAACACCTCCTTTGCTAGCTCACCCCATTTCAGAGGCCTGAATTGGCTGTATTTTTGGACATAAATCCTCACTTTAAAATGCATGTCACCTCTGTACAGAGATTACCCAATTCTGAGTGTTCAGCTGTATGTTACACAAAAGCGAGAAATATGTGTCTCATCCTCTCCCACAGTAAGAGCGTGTCCCCTTCCCAGTTCTTTCCTGAAAGACCATTTGCAATATATGTATGCACCAGCAGGAGACACTGATGCAGTTTTTATAGCTGCCTTTTCCTCCCACTATGCGACACACTGCAGGAAAACGTTATTAAAAGCCACAAAAGTAGCACGGACACTTGCTCCTTATTATAACTATTTCTAAGAGAGTTATCATAGCCACATTGCTCTTTTAATATGCAACCTATCTGGAAAATCAAATGTTTCTCTCCAACAAGTATCTCAGAACTATCTTCCAGACAGTGATGTGGACCTTACCCTTGCAGCAATGTTGCTCTGGGGAACTAAACAGCATAAACCTTAGATTACACTATCAAAAGAAAGGGTTTACAAAAGAGTCCATAGAGAAACCCCTAAATATGCAGATTGACTGGTTTTGTTACTGTTTTGAAATGTAGACCAGACTTGCTGGAACATTTGCAAAATGTCACAGACATGCCAAACAAGCTTCATTCACATAGCACACCTGCTACTTGGGCTTTGCCCACAAAGGTAGGTGAAATATTGATTTTAGTTTTATTTAAGCTTAGGATACAAGACAGCATTTACAACATGCATGCTGATGAAGTTTTAAAGATAATGAAAACACCTTCCCATCTGATCTATGAAAAAATGGTCTAGGTACACTGCCTTGTGCTTAAGGTGGCTAAAATGAATTTCCTTATTCTCCATGGATTTTTTTTAGTTTCTAGATCTGAAACAAACCACAACAGATTGTATCATGACAGCCTCTTCTCATGAAAAATGTACACATTGTGAAAGAGAGGAAGAATACAGCTAGTACATAAGCAAACTATTGTTATAATTCTACAAGATTAATGATAAACTTGGAAGGATCACTAGAACTTAGAAAAATGGTAACATTCTTAGTAATTTCTACATGTATTCTTCTGTCTTTAAATTATAAAACTACAGTTTAGCTTGTTTCATATAAAAATACCTGAAACTAGTATCTGAGCTACTGCTGTACATGAACAGCAAATTCCCTACTCCACTGAGGATTCAGGATATTTGATATCTGAGCAATGACAGTTGGTGTCTTCTCTCAAAGACAGTGGAGCAGACACAAGATTTCCACCTCATTGTTTAAGACAAATCTCATGTTTGGTGGTTACTGGGCAATTAGAGGAGCCTGTACAAGGAGAAAGACTATTATCCAAAGAGTGTTTGTGCCAAAATGCTGTCCTCCTCATAAGCTGAGACTCTCCCTTGCATTTTATCAGTCCAGCATGAAGATGCCAACAAGGAAGTTACATTTCCATAAAGGCTATCTGGCAAAGGCAGGGTAATGCCGGTTAACGTCTCTATGAAGTCGTTTGCTGCTCACTTTGAGTGACAGCATCACATTTAGCTTTGGATTACTCAGAAAGTAGGTCTTTATTAATGTGCAAGGCACTGAGAAATTACATAGGTGACACATCAGCGCTTCACACAGAGCTGACAGCAACATGAAGCACTTGGAAGTCCTAATGAAGCAGCACAAGGCAAAGAAATGAAGTAACTATCAGCTATAGTAATATCAATACAATAGTGAAGTGTAAACCACTACACTGTGTATAACTTCAGATTGCTCAGGTTGAAATCTTTTTCCTTAACTAAATATACAACACTGTTAAATGGAATAACCAGTGTAGATTTCTTGGTGCTTTTCACAATTGGCCATATCTTTGGGATGAAGTTATTCAGTTTAACAACTTGTGTTCTGCTAGATCCAATCCTGGTATTACATCCATAGTTTCAAAAGCTACAGAATAAAATAATGACTATTTATGAAAAGGGTTTTTATTTTAAACTGCTGACTAAGAAAAATATTGGGGTAAAGGAACACACAGTGTAGAGAAGCTAGCCAGATTCCTAACGAGCTGGGGAGAAACAGGAAAAGCCTTTAAGTGAGGAATTCTGTGCAATATAGAAGAAAAAAAAAATCTGCTCCTGTTTGGGTTTTTTTTCCCCAGAGGAGATGAGGCTGTAAGACTGAAAGAGCTCAAAGACTCCAAAGCTGGACAGAAAAGGCTTCTCTGCATTGTGAGGAAAACACAGCAGCCAGGCTTCCAAAATGGAGCAGTTTAGCCAAAATATAAAATGGGAGAAGAATGAATGAAATGTAATTTAAGACAAAATACATATGTCAAGTTGTCAAAAATAGCGACAATCCAATTTACCTTGATCACTTGGGCCCCTAAAGCGGTATGACTAGTAGTCTAATGTGATGGGTAAACACTGCTTTATCTTTCCATCCCTAAAGCAAAAGATCTTGGAATGACTAAGCAGGAGAGTGTCTGATCTCAACCTCAGACAGGAAAGCTGAGCTGGTCTTGCCTAAAGGTTGTCCTCTTTCACTTCTCAAAGGCTGGTCAAAGAGAGAGTGAAAGGGAAAGACACCTTAGCAGGGAGGCTGACACTAACTATTTGACTCTCAAGATGCTGCCCTGGCTGCTTAAGGTCACCTTCATCAGGAAGGAATCTTCTAGGTACCCTGCTACTTGCTCTTTACTTGTGGAGTATTCTCAGATTCACAGAAGGTTAAAAAAGTTCAACTTTGTTCTCCCTGGTGAGCTCCTCTGGCTGAAGTGGTGGCTGCCTTTGTCACTGGCATTTGAAGACCCCACTGGCACAACTGTGTCCTGACTGGTCTTTCACACATTATATCAACATGGGAGGAAGGCAATACAAGCAAATCTTGCAGGCCTATCTTGAAAGCATGAGATTGGCAGGAACTCAACTCAGCTTCAAGCAGCAGGGACAGTCAAGGTGAAGGTCTCCCAGACTCCTCTCCAAAAATACCATCTCTGTAATTTTTTCCAAGCTGGTCAAGGAATAGATTGTGTTGGTCTGAGAGCAGAATCTGCTGCTTCTGATGGTCAGTTATCATCCAAAGAAAACTGCAGATTAACACAGATCTTTGCCCGTGAAATACCTCGTGCCAGAAAGAGCACTGCTGATAGGCCGGTGTCATTAAGCTATTACTGCTGTTGGCTCCTGGGGCCCTGGGACATGGAAGAGGACTTTCTTTGCTTTGCCCTGTCACATTTTCTGCTGTGTACCTTTACAGATTCACACTATGCCACAGAGCTAACAATGTTGTTCACACAAACTACGTGTCAGTAGATTTCTGCCTCTCTTTATTTGGTTCTTGTTCAAAACTGAGATGTATTTTCAGTATCACTTGCATCACTCTGGACTGTTTATGAGCTGTTTGCTAGGATACACTGTACCCAGAATAGATTTTTTAAAAAAGATCATTGTACTGGCTCCATACAGACACCACACATGCTGCCTCAGGCAAGTTTATTAGCAGGAAAAGTAGCTGTTTACCTGTTCATCTTCACTGTCTGTCCCGCCTAAACTCAAAGAGCTATGACGCTGAACAGGGTTGGAGGACTGTGGGATAAAATAAGGAAGAGGGTAAGTCAAGGGAAGTATCAAACTGAATGATGTGGGATATCCAGTGTTAATTATGAGAAAACACAAGAGGAAAAATAAAGGAAGGGTCACTGAGTCCGTGCCTCACAGAGTAGGGTTCGTTTGTTCACTGGGCATCTAACAGAAAGTAGAGGAGCATTATCCTGTTCTGAGATATGCCATGAAGGCTGAATACATGAGGGTGAATACATTTTATGAATTTGTTTTGACTTATTGTTTTAGGACCTTCAAATCTACAAATGCTCACATGCTCACTCAAGTCCTAAATCATGCTTCTGCTGTCAGAAGGCAATTCCTAAGGAAAAAAGATAACTCAATCCCCCTCGGAGTCCCATCAGGACGTGTAATCCTCAGACTCACAGGATTGTCACTTTCCTATCAATTCAACTAATACTGCCCTGGTTCTGAGCTATTCCATTGGGGGAAAAAAAGGAATTGAGATACTCTTGCAGCCCTCACTATTTCTGTTTTTTTCACTAGCTTTAAAAGACCCCAAAACTCTTCCCCTTTCACAGGTGCAGGAAACTGCCAATCTCTCCATCTCTTTGAAGCTGGGTATTTGTGCAGCACAAGTACCTCAGCTTGTTCTCAGACTGAAGTGGAACAGTCACAGTAAGACACCACTCACCCATCAATACATTGGCTTTTTATGCTTTCTGCCATACAGACCTGCTAGGAGAGACTGCTTTGCCCAAAGGCACTGAGAGTAGTCATATCTCTTCCTAGGTATCACTCACAGTGACAAGTCCATAATCCACCTAGGTCATTTGTTCCAGTTCTGAATTGATCTGTACCATCAGACCTTATCACAAGCAAGCAAAAAGGTCTTCCCCTTCTCCAAACAGATTTTATCTTTTCTGTTCAGGTGGTCACTAAAGTGACTTAACAATTATACCTTGCTTGGTGAATCTGTCAGAACTTCATGGAGGGTTGAGATTTCAGGTGGGCTTCTAGGCAAACCATCATCTTCAGAAACAGCACCTGCATCTTCCACTTTCTTTCCAGTTATAACAAGGGGAGGCGATCCAAGTCTGATGTTCTGCTGCAACTGAAGCTATGGTTGAAAAGAAATGTAGAATAGAGACTTTCAAAGGCATTACTTATAGGAGACATTTTGGACACTTTCACCCCAGCCCATTAGGCATGCAGAATCTCTTAGCTAACAGAAATACTTGGAGAAACAGACCCATCATTAGAAATGGCTTTGGTAAACAACTAAAATCAAAACCAGTTTTATTCAGTAAGTTACCAAAGACAGAAATTTCACCAGTCCTGAAAATTTACAGCAGTTTAACTCAGTTTAAATTTAATACTTTAGTAATTCTAGATTTAAGTATTCTTTAAATCATCACATGTATCTGGATGTCCGAAATAGTAACACAATGTATTGTCAGTCAGCAGTTCTCAGCCCCAGGTTTATTTGGTCAGCTTTTCTTCACAAAGTCCTTCTAAATATTGAGGGCTTGTCACCACTCTCTCCCATACAAGCAGCTGAGTCCTACTTTTATATAGAGAAAATTTAACCCAATTTCTAGCCCACCCTAATGTTCATTTTCTCCAGCATCATATCCTCATCCTGTCTACAGCAAGAATGCTAACAGCAGCCAGGAAGCATTTTATTTGTAAAGGAGTATGTGGATTCTTTTCCAAGATTGTACAAAAGAATGCTCTGGCAGTCCCTGACCCTACAAAAGTAAAACAAAGTCTGCAACCTCACAAGCAGCCAGATGTTCCCTCATACTCTAAAAGTTCAGATCTCAGGAAACACCATTACTAAAACTCTTGGCTTGAGTCTGTCAGCTATGTCAAAGCTGGAAAAGAAACAAGGTCTGAACAGAAACTTTGTCCTTCAGGAAAAAAGTCTCAACTGAATGTTCCCAAGATAAATACACAGACCTGTTTATTCTGTTTCTTTGCTTATTAAACCAGACTGAGAAATTCTAGGCTGAATTCTGCAAGCCTTTCTGCAAGCTATGCATTCATTTATATCTCTGTAAAACAGATCTAAATAGCTGCCATTCTAATTCAGCAAAATCCTCTTGCATTGTAATTCCTATAGATCTAAGTCACACAGGGTGGCACAATGTCACCCTCTAATCCCCCACTCCCCCATTTCAAACAGCTTTCTTGCCCTCTTACCCACAACAAAGAAATGTCACCCAATACAATCTGTAAAAGCAGGCCTGATGACAAATTGCACAGAATTTGCAATAGATGGGCAAAATGAGACATTCAACATTCCTGTGAGCTTCTTGGTAAGGAAAGTACAGAAAGTCAATTTTGCTTTTCTCACTTTTCACAACTTCCCGTGTTTGATTTATTACATTTATTATGTGCAGACAGCAAAGTGGTGTGGAGGAAACTCTGAATTTATAGTCTGTCTTCTACTGGTAGAAGTTAATTTACATTGCTAAGAAAATAACAGCTTTTATTAGTGCTTGGTATTCATTCTGACAAGAGTCAAGCTCCCAGAAAGAGGCTGTAAAAATAGTGGTGGTTCTATTACATTGCCACGTGTGAGATGGATGGATGGATGGATGGATGGATGGATGGATGGATGGATGAAGAGAAGGCACAGTGGACTGAAGATGGCATGAAAAGAGCTTTTTTTACCCCCAAAAAAGTTCTGTCATATATAAATAGATTTCTCCTGCTACTCTTATTGTTACATTTGAACTGAAGCTTAGCCTATTTTGCAGTCTTATGGAGTCCCTCTGTGCATCTTCTGTTACTTAACAAGTGATGCAATTGTGTTTTGCAACACGCAGCTCACACTGAGTAAAGGAAGAATTTCAATGGCCTTTGGCTGCTTTATCAACAGTTTGTTTTCAGTCTCTGGAAAAACCTTAAACTTTTATCTCACTGTTCTTATCTGGGCAGTTACTTAAATGCAATTAATACAACCAACAGTTGATAAGGGAGTTGTCAAGGAGGGTTCAGTATGTGCCTTGGAAGAAGGAAATGATCTAGCAGAATACAGTGTCCTTTGTTGACAGAGATCAGAAGAGTAATGAGGTAAATAAAGCTGTCACTAAGAGTGCCCTCACACAGCCATCATCCCACACACACAGGCACTGCTTCTAGCATATACAGTGAAAACATCATAGCCAGAATTGACAAAAAGAATAACAAATAAATAATATACAAAGAATAACAGTGTAAGGGACATGCTACAGTATAAAGAAATGGCCTCAAACCAAAAGCAGTAGCTATTAAGTAATGAATGGAAATCCCACTGGGAGAGGATATGGTCATTAAGGAAAGTTTCCAAGAGCCCATGAACTGGATTCATGTAACTCACACTCTATGATACCTGGGCAAGACTGAAAGCACCACGACTGCTCAAAGATGCAGCTTTCCAGAGGCAGAATAGATCCAAAAGTACTAAATCTGATTTGGACAATTTAGTAAACAAAATCTTAAGGTACACAGCAGAGGAATCAAGAAACAGAGTTTCTTAGGAGACAGCTAATACAAAACAGTACTATGAATGAGGGGACACTATTCTCACCTGCAAAGTCTTCACTCTTCCAGGTATGTTTTCCTGAGACAAGTCAGTTGTCACATTTCCTGCTCCAGAGTCAAAAATGAAGACACTGTCATGGGACAAGGCTTTGTTTCCCATGCTTCCTTTGTGCCTAGGAAGGAAGGAATAGTGGTCAGTGCACTGTGTGTAGCTCTCCAACACCTCCCTGCACTACTTCACCAGGGCAGGATTATCATACAAAGAGGCTGGGGTGGGATGCATCTTGCTTATCTCCATATTTGTGCACATAAGGTGTCTAAGGTAGTCACTGATAGCTCCTTTTATTCTCAGAAGAGAGGAAGACATTCTTTTTATGATGCTGATTGAATGCAGGTGTCTCTTTTCAGATATACTCAGCATCTGCACAGAACACACAGAGCAGCCTCTGTGCGCTAGAGAGGGAGTTCAGGGTGATTAGGTCAGATGTTGGGATTTAGTTCGATTCATGCCACCCTGAGAGATGCCTACAGTGCATAGGGCAGTGACAGAAGTCCCCTGCCCTCTTTTGCTGGCAGTGTGCCTAGCATGAGACACTCAGGATGCAACCTTTGGAGCCTCATGTGTGTCATTTGCCAAAGACTGGGGATTATTCTTCCCCTCCTTGTAAATGTGGGCAGAAAACGTAATTCACTAGATTGACAAATTTGATTGAAATCCTCTCAGGTCCAGCAATAAAACCAGTTCTGTTCACTTGTATCATGAATATTAACAGACCTCAAGCATATTAAAAAATGTAAATGGGACAAGTGTCATGGCCACAGTGACATACTTATCCACGGCCAAGTCCAAGCACTCAGGTAAGATATTGCTGCCCTGCTTCTACACTCACTGGATGTTCAGTCTAGTGGAACACTGATGAGTTCCCACAACAGCTGTTAATTGAGTTGTGATCAACTGAGATTGATTAGGGTTGGACTATTAACTTATGCAAGAAAAATTTTGCACTTGGATAGCACAAGAAGGAAGGCTCCAAGTCTTTTATTCACCAAGTTCCACCAGCATAGGCAGGCACTGGCAGTACATTACTTTGTCCAAAAGACCACAGGATGGCCTCTACCAGGATTTCATTCTAACACTTAACTGGAAAATAACAGAGAATACTCCTCATGCTGTTGGCTGCCAGCCTCATAACCCACAAGTTACAAGGATTCCTTGGCTCAGCTTCTGTGCAGGCAATGCTCATTGCCTTTCCAAGTTTGACTCTGAGTAACAGGGGATGATTAAGAACAGAACTCTGACAGGGAAAATCCAGTAAGTCTAACAATTTTCTGCAAGCTCTCTGCTACTTGCCTAATCCCAAATTCTGTCTTTATTTAGGAGAAAACCCCGAAAGTCTGTGAACTTCCACAAAATAAATACACTATGCAAGAAAACCCAAACAAATTACATTTTTCCTTCTCCATCTCCCTTCTTTACATCTCTGGAGACAACACCCCCTTTGTCTGCCTGACTAATCCTCCTGTTGCCCCAAGGGTGCAGTCAATCAGTATACAGTTATGCCAAGTCTCATAGTAGGGCAAAATTACTTTGCCCTATGTTTATGTTGTGTTGAAGACAATCTGAGCTCTTTCTCTCACAACCCAGGTCAGAGTCTGTATTTCCTCTCATTACATGTATTAGTTAATGTCGGTGTTAGCTTATAGGACAGCAGTTCTACACACAAGCAAGGCACTTGTCTTATTTGATCACTAGACTGACTGAAGCCATTCCATCTTTTTGTGTGATTTTAAAGTCCTTTTCAAAATGAAAAGTACTGTATATGGGCAAGACATAATTTTAATGCATTCAGAAAGACAATGTCATGCAACTTTTATTTACTATAATGTATATTCATTATTAGTTGGCATATTTCAGTTACTGCAAAGGATGCATGTGCATCAGGATGCATTAACCTTTTTAACTAGGGATTTCCTCACTTGCTTTACTTGGAATTCTTTAGCTTTATTAAAGCTGAGGTTTCCTTGTTCTTGAGACTGCCAGCACAATATCTCTTTCTTTCTCTCCCTGCACATGTATCATATGTCTTTGCAAGAGAATGACTGTATTTTCTTCTGGCAGCCACAAAAAGAGCATGGGATTAAATATAGAATTAACCACAGCTTTAGTACAGATGAGTCTCTTATGTGCAAATACACATTCATGGGTAATTCCAGGCAGTGTATTTATACTTGTGCTGAAGCTAGAGATGCACTGTTAGCTAAACCCTGAGATGTTTTAGCCACTGTATCTCCACACTGATTTCCCCATACAAAAGCTCAATTCATTCATGTGTACCAACATTCAAGGTGCCATGACTGAAGAAATAATGGCACTCTACAGCCAGCAAGAAAGCCACGTCTAAACTCATCATGGCCTCTGCTATCTTCCACCTCTCACTTCTGCAACCCCACTTCTTTTATTAGTGTTTGAGGTATGGTGGAAGAAAGGTGACACAATTCCTTCAGGCAGCCGCTCTCTCAGAAACAAATGCAGCCTTCCAAAGGAGTGTGTGTATAAAGTGTGTATAAAGACCAAGACAACTTTACATATTTTCTCAGCAGTTTTTTTCTGCTTAAAGGTTTTTAACTGGAATAAGACTATTTGGACCCAATTTTCCCCTATGTAAGGTCTTTTATCCTTTTGATGGTACAGAATAGAAGTCATCTGTGGTACATACTTTAACTTTGCAATCAAAGTCTTTCCATTTCTATTCCAAATTCATGCCTCTCAGAAGATGAGACAGTGGAACATAATGCTCCCTTTCCCTTCACAGGAAGGGAAATTTTTTGGATAGTCCATCTAATCCTACCTCTAAGGGAAAAACCAGAAGCGTTTTACTCACTTCCTGATCTCTGATATTGCAAAACAGTTCATAATCACTGGAGGATAGTGCTGAAGTAAACAGTAATTGGACTTGAAGTACTTGGATAAGGGCAAGAGAAAGAATTTGCACCCACACTGCTTCTAGAAGAGAGAGATTTGAAACCAGATTCCTCCTAAACTGTTCCTAAACTTTTTGGACTGGGTTAGCTGCATCACTCTAATCTCCTTTACCTCAGAGGACTGGTTGTATGTGGTCACTTATTCTCTTGCTGTAATGCTAACAAACAAAATAAAGAGATTGTTGCTTCATTCCCAGATCATTTCTATAATGCAGTTGCATAAACACAACAGAGTGGGGAAAGGTGAGGCAAGGAGGAACATCCGTGAGAAAGTAACATCTATAAGTTGTTCCACCAGAAGCAACACAGTGTCCAGCTCCACAAAATGCCTTATTTGATGACACAAAGCATTTGGCTGCAATGCTGATCTCAGCATGTCCCACTCTAGTCACCTATTCATGCCCTCCACCAACATCACATGTAGCCAATGTCCCCTCCACCAAGACACTGCAAACCACAAAATGTGGCCAGTGTTTTGTCAGTCTGCAGCTCTACAACCTGCAGCACAGGGTAATCCAAAGAGAGGTCTGGATGAGTAGCTAACAGGGGAGTATGAGGAACGCAGGGAGTTGGGAAACAGCCAGATTATAGGTTGCCAGATACTGATGCATGACACTCCTGGCAAGAGACACAACCATGTTCCAAGGGTTGTCCCACCCCAAATTCAATCAGAGACATGCAATGGAAGTGTTGTACAGCTTGATGGTCTAAGGTGATCAGTGAAGCAGTGTTAGCAGTGCCAACTAAGAGTTTTCATTACACAAACTAAAAAAAAGGATAAGTTTTTCAACTAACATCATCCAGGGACCTATAAATTGCTCTTGACGCACCTTAAAGACTTGCAAAGCTCACACACACACAGCCCTTCATGGGTAGCTCACACAAAACTAGAGGCCTTCAGTTGTTGTCTATACCTAAATGTCTATGTGAAAAAGTTAAAGCAGCAATCTCATACTAGTAACACACCAAATATATTTGTTTGTCTTGACCCCAGCCATGAGAGAGAGCACCATTTATGCTAAACTTCACACATATTCTCTGTACTAACACTACCCAGTCACCATCCTCTTGTAAAGCTGCTGCTGATCAGACCTTCCAGGATAGATTTCAAACACTGAACACACTCAAAACAATCTGGGCTATCTGCAGTTTTTGACTAAGAGGCTGGATCACCCCTGCCTGGCTGCCCTCCCCCTCCTCTCCAAACTGGCTTTTGAAGCACTAGTAAAGAAAGAGGAAATTCCTGGAATTCCTTCATCAGCATTAGAGCTTGTTTTTGCACAAACTTGGAGGAAGTTGTTCCTAAGGGGCCAACTCACGCTTTCATCCTACTGCTGTGAGAGATCTGCTTTTATTTATTTCTTTTCCCTCCCACCAGCTTACCCAGCCTCCTTCGGTGAATGAGGCGCAGTAGTGTCGAGCACAGAGATGCTGACATCGCTGCTGGACTGGCTGGGTTTTAAATTACTCTCTCCCCTGGGAGGTGGAGGCTCTTTCTTTTTCTTCTTCGCAAAGAAGTTCTTGAAAGTCTGAAATTTGGATTTTTTCTTTCCTGCAACATGAGAAAAAAATAAAAATGTATGGAGTAGAAGGTGTTGCTTAGCTTGGAGAATGTTATCTCCTAAAGTCTGGAGAAAGCCTCAAAGCCAGAGGACCCCATTCAGTTTTAGTCAGCTCCTTTGTAAATAATTCAGTACTGGAGTCCAGTGAAAGGTGAAGCTGCAATTCTTACATTTGCTGCCATTAAGCTGACAATAGTGGTGCCTGCTTAGGTTCCAGTTTATGAAAAATACACCTTAATAGAGAATGTATCTACCTACAACTCAGCAGTGGCCATGCCCATCATACTGGATATAGTTTAAATTTTTTAAAAAGTTGATGTCACTGTCCCTTATTGTTGTTACTTAGCTCAGTTTGTTCTGCTCTTTGCTCAGTGCTGTAACGAGACAACATCGGAAGGATTTTCAACATTTGGCAAACAGATTGAAACTAGCAAAAGAATTTCTAAACTCTGAAACCAAAATATCTGTTTCCACATTAAACCACTGCCTCAAAATAAAATCCTCCAAGGACAATGGAGCAAACTTAAATTGAGACATTGCTGTGCAGGGCACGAAACTCCCAAACAAAGCAGCCTTAAACACAGCTAAAAAACTGTTCATCTGATTTCTGATTTTCCATTGTCCAAATGAAAATACAGAAAGAACAAAAGAAACCATAAAAACTATCACTGACTTCTTTCATTTTTAATAACCTCAGATACTTAACAATTTTATTTATCTTTTCTTTCAGCATACAAATGCTGCATTTTGTCACTGATCCTCACATTGAGGAGTCAGTTGGGAGTGGTCTGGGTCAAACTATTGTGCTAAGACCTCCTGTGATTGCCTTAAATACATATGCAGAGCAATAACATCACTGCATATCTGAGCCAAATTCATTGTTCAATTAATACCTTACAGCAGTTGGCACAATAAATGCCCACAGCTGGAGGATCCCTTCATAAACAAGGCATTATTTCAACACAATTATTGTCTTCTCCTAGCAATGATTTAGTTGGTGATTCTCTGTCTCAACATGTGCCCTGTACGTGTAAGGATCTCTGCCAATGGCCCTTATCTGGGCTGAAGCTCTGCCATCACACAGCTGCACCAGACAGTAGCCACTTTGAGAGATAAACAATGATACTGGGATCCACTCCCCCCGTCTCCTCCCTGCTCTCAAGACCAGTGCCAGCACCATGCATCAGGACCCACACGGGTGCTGCTACACCATCCGGCACGGCCTGGTGAGATGGTCACCTCTCTGCAGAGCAGAAGCAGCCAGGGAAGACCTGCACATTCCCTTTCAAGTGACCTGGGCTGTCACTGAGACCAAACATTCAAACCATGTATAGAAAAACTATCAATGGAGTCTCACTCATCTGAATAATAAAAGAATGTGGCACTCCTATGGAGAATTTATCAGTGGAAGACCTTTTTATCTTCCACTGCTGCATGCCAAGCCCTAAGTGAATGAGTCACAGAAAACATACAGGTTATATTGCCTGCCCCAGACTACAAAGCTGACCCCAAGGCTTTTGGATTTGTTGGGATTCTTACAGAGCTCAATGAGTTTCAGGCTGCACCCATAGCAAGAACTGGTAAGAGCAGACAGATCATCCAGCAACTGGATGACCCCAGTGCTGCTCAAATCAAATAGCCATGTTGAGTGTACTTTAGACAGTCTTTAGAAATGCCTCCCTACCATTACTGCCATTCATATCAGCAAGCAACACTTATGGGATTCTCCAGGGAAGCTTGTCAAAGCTGCCCCAAAATTATCAATTTAGTAATGTCTGCTAACACAGTCCAGCGACTCAAAAGACAAAATGGCAGACTTTGCTACATACAGAGAGCTCTGCAACCTAAAGGCAGTCTAAATGAAAAACAAGGACACTGTCATGCACACTGGTCATCTGACAGTGGCATGGACAGAAAGCAAGTTTGAGTCTACTGCAAGTATTACTGATGAGCTTAATTTGATGGTGGGATTTCCAGAGAACCAGAGGAATGTGTTTAAATTTAAAAAAAAAGCCAAAACAAACCACCACAAACCCACAACTCAGCAGCAACTACAAGAGAGTGATCCTATGGATGCTTAAGGCAGAAGACATAAGTCCTGCCACAAAGGATAACATTGTCAAAGTACAACTCCAAATGCTTGTTTATATCAGCAGTGGTGCTGGCTTTAGAATGGAAGCCATGGAAAGGATTTGCAAACACTGTCAATGACTAAAACTCAGCTGGCACGGGACAACACTTGGGTATCACTGTGCAACAGAGAGTCCTCTGATGCAGACACATCAGTTACGTCAGTGCCTTCTCTAGCCTCTAATTTATTACTGCTATGCAGAGTACACCCCCTCCAGCAATAATTCCTCCTCAGCCATGCTCTGCTCAGCTGCATGCCTTCAGCTGTTTCGGTTGAATGAGAGAACAGGAAGCTTCCCTGCAGTCCCAGAAGATGGGCACTTGCCATATTATTATGCAAAAAAAAAGATAAAGTCGCCACCAGACACTTAGTGCCACATGCAGATGAAAACTGTGGCACTGCTTTATGTGAGAGCCTTTGGCAAAAAAGGCATGGTGCAGAAAGACAGTGTTGGTATTTGCTTCCTGCTGTGACTAGTTGTGGCTGGTTTCACACACCATTTAAAGGATGCCACATTTCCTTGAAGGGTGCCTACATTTCGGTGCACTGTGAAATAGCCCAACGCATCACTGAATTGGTAGAGCATTCTATGATACTTGAACTAATAACACACAATAGGATCTTATTACTTAAAATGGAAAAAAAACCATTGCATAATAAAAATGCAGTCAAAGTGAGGAGAAAAAATCCAAGGTCAGACAACTGTGCCTATTTCTCCCTCACCCACCAACGAATAATGAGTCGTGATTTTTGAATTCTTATGGTTACAAATCTTAAGATTTATGGCACTAAAAATAAAAGATTAAATTTAAAAGCTACTGCCCTAAAGAGCAAAAGCCTTCCCCAAAATTACTGTGACTTAGCCCACTATAAAAGAAAAGAATCAGAAGTAAGCATTTTGCTTTCTCTGTAAAGTTTCTTTATTCCTGGACTTTTAATCTGTTTGTGTACTGCCTATTTCACTGTTTCTCCCATGCACAGAGAGAATTAACACATCTTTATGCTCTTTGCATAGTTCATCTCTGTAACAAGATAGAAGAGAAAAAGATGCTTTTTCCAGTGCAGAACACAGTCTATAAAAAGCACGGGGAACATCTTATTTGAGTATCATATCTACATGAAACAGCTTATTTGGGGATCCTCTATGCTCTCTGACTTCTTAAGATGTATTCAGGACACATCTTCCATTTTTTTTCTCAAATCCAGGCACTAGATACTTTCACCAATAAAAACACGATAAAAAAAAATGTGACAGACGATTCTCTGAAAATACCATGATTCTAGCTTCCAAAACAATACCTGATATTGTCAGACAGGCAATAAAATCATGGCTAACAGCAAGGCTAACACTGGGTGCTGACAGTTTTTGGATAGTGACCTAGTAACTGCCATCAAGAAGGAGCACTGGAAGCCCTCTACTACTAGTCAGGCAATAAGGTAAAACCTCAAGAAATTAATCTAGTCGACTAGACTGTGGAGGCTGAGGATATGAGCCTCCTAGAGGCTTTATATCACAAGCTAATTAAAGCTAGGAAGAGGTGAGAAAATTCTATGTTAATTGAGAAGTAATAAAAACATCCCAAAAAACAAAAAACAATCAAGTAATATGACAGCCACCTCTCTTGAAATCCCCCAGCCATGATGCTATTCTTCATATTCCCTTATCTCCTCAGGAACAGTCTGAACACTGGCAAAGGAGAATTTCTTTAATTAAAACAAATCTTTGGCGTTACTAAGATATTTTCCTTTCATCTCCTTATGGCTGTTTGCATCAGCCCATGTCACTTTATTAAAGAATAAATAACAAATGTCTGTCTGCGGCCAGAAGCAGAGACTGAGGCTGCAGTGGGGTCTGGTACAGCTCCCACAGACAGAGGTTCAGCTCTCACCTCTGTAGGATCCATCAAAGCAGAGACAACAATGAGCTCTTCAAGCTCTAATGTCCTGTTTCTGGAAATCCAAGCTACAATCTAAAAGAATATCCTCCATCAGGGTACAAGTCTCCAGTACTTCAGATCAAAAGATCCTTCCCATAACATTGCCAGCTGACAAAGCCACACAGAATTGGTTTTTTACACAATATAAAACAAAACAAGTCACTACAGACTCCCTGACCTGAAGAAAATAAATCTTGACTTCCAAATCAACTATGCAGTCAAAAGAACAACTACTTACCTGTGCACTCTTCAACTATCTCTCCTGTTTCAGGTGACTGTATGACATCAGTTGGTCCCGTAGCCATGATATAGTCACTGAAATAGAGATGAAAACATCAGTTAAATTTCAGTCCACCTTCCCAGCAGAATATTGTCCCACCCAGCATGAAGTAAGAACATGGCTGGATCATTTCTAAAAAAGTAGATCCAAATGCTTCTCACAAACATGGCTTGCACACTTGTTTGCACAGACGTTTTCCTGGTTTTCAGCAATGCTTATTTCTCCAGCCAAAACTAACAAACCAGTCTAATTTCTTGCCAGTACCTCTCTCTTTTTAGGAAATTGGGATCAAAATTTGCATTAATGAAAAATGTCATTAAACTTGCTCAGCAAAGACTGTAATGCTTCCCAGGCTCAGAATAATGAACCTTTATGATTGCTCTTTGTGAGAGAGTAACAGCTCCATGCTACTGTAAAAAATATGTTAAGTGCTGTGCTGCCAAGGGTTCATGTGTTCCAGTGTCCTCACAGCAGGCATCAAGCTAGTCTGTCAGCATTATTAAAATTAGTTAAGCATCAGCACTGAAGCATCATCCTGGGCTGTGCTACATTTGTGGAAACCAAGAGATCAAATTCATTTTGGATCCAGTGCAATCTGCTTTTAGCCACAAGCTTTGAAACCTTATCGCAAGCAGGGCTATTGATCAACCAAATTAGCTGATGGCATCATCTTCCTCCCTGATGAAAACAAAAGTTCAGTCTAGTTTTAAGATCATTCAATGTTAACTGGCTCCACTTTGTATTTTCCAAGACTGCTAAATGGGTATCTGTCTGAGACAAAAAGAATTAGGCAGTAGAGCATAAGAGTTACAGTACAAATGTCAAACAACAATGGAAAAGTGACAGTTTAGCAGGGCAGCTCATAAATAGCGTCCTTTGCTTTGGAAGATAACTAGGTGATACATTACATAGTTGGCAGTTCCAATATCCTGTGTCAGGACTTAAAGAGTAAGAAATCTTTACAAACAAATGAAAATACCAGATATAAATCCTGCTCCCTTTCTGCATAGACCTCATCTAACAATTGTCCACCTCAAAGTGGTATAACAATACTGCCAAGTTAATTGCCTTATCAGCGAGCAAGACTATGAGTCTATATTAATTTGGCCAAATAGTAAACTATTCTATTTCTTCTGTACCATCCACCCTTTCTATGATCTGTCACGTCCAAAAGCACTGGGACCCACACCCTCAGACCGACTTAAAAGATATGGTGCACAAAATCAGAAGCAGAGGCCACGGAGCTGTCAAAAGACACAGACCATGGAGCAAGCTCTCCCCGTAGCAGGCACACAGATGTGCAAACTGCCATACTGCTGAACTCTAGGTAGAAATGGAAGAGGTAGACTGCAGTTTGCTTCTGTTTTATATCAGCTCATCTGTGAGCAGTGAACACAGGAGTGCTTTAACACACAGTAGTTTCAAACAATGTCATCTCAACTTGCTAAAATCAATGAAAAAGTCACTGCAGCAACCAGGACTGATCATACGTCTTCTAAATAGGATGCACTGAGGATGTTTTTGAAACAATTTGTATGACAATATTGAGAAACAATAAAAACTAAAACTTTAATGATTTTCCTTTTGGATGATCATAACCACTCAAGTCTTCTCCCCTTTTCCCCATATCTCATCACTTATCCATGAAAACATCTGCATTTCCTGCATATTTTTATTGCAATGGCCATCAGCTGACTTTCTCTGACTTTCTCATGGAAATTGGTTACAATTTTCCCCCTCACTCCATACACCATGCATATTGATTATGTTTGATTATTCTTGAGGGATAAGGAAAAGCAATTGAAGTAAAACATCAAGAAAGCACTCAACAAACTTACAGGGACAAACTGGCAAGTTCCCAGACTTGACCTTATTTTCACAGAACGTGAGTGAGCCTGACATTTTGACCATTTAAACATCTAACTTCTGCTTTACACTTTCACTAAAATCAAAGCAAGAAAAAATGCTCCTTTCAGATCCAGTTTTGTTTTCACCATCTCCATATTTATTTAACTACTTGATCACCTCAGTTGCTCACTCAGAATCCCTCCAGAATATCCTTTGGAGATCTTCTGACTGCTGTGTTTATTATTACTGCAAGCATTTCTTTCCAATGGGTATACATTTTATACAAGTAGAACTATAATTACAAAGCAGTTCAGCTCTGAGGCAGTCTCTTCATAATCAAATCAGCTCCAGCATTAACTTGATTTTACAGCTGAGTTCTCTAGGGCACATGGAGATCAAGTGTCAATTGGATGGGTGCCTCAGTTGTTTACAAATTTGCCCCATTTAGGACTAGTTCCTTTGTGTATCTCATCACAGTATCATCTTTTTTCCAGTGAACTGAATAGTGACTTGAGGTGAAGGATATCATCCCAAGTTTTCTCCAAGCTTTAAGTTAGCCATTTAAATGACAACTATATGTATCTATTTACAGTAAAGTGCAAGTTCCATCATTAAAAGCTTGATGACATATGTGAAGGAAAATTAGCAATTAGACAAGAGACTGCAAATTCTGGTGGCAGTGAGTTTACTTCACAGAGAACAGCTAGCAAATGTTCTGAGCAACAAACTCTACCCTGGGGATCAACGTAATGGAGAAAAAGAGGACAAAAACCCATCAATACAAATGCCTGTGTACAGGCATTAACTGATCGAACCATCAGACATTCACCACTTCCAGGCCTTAATGACAGTTGACAGATGCAGTGTCAGGATATATCAATACCACGTGCATTCAGTTCGATCAGCTGTACTAACCCCGTCCATCCACTCTGTGAACTTTCCCAGAGCATTACACCATTAGAGACAGAGTTTTAAACAACTATTATATGTGTATTGATTTTTAGTGATAAAAAATATCAGGTTAAATAAATGGCCTTTTAAAACAGTACTTCTGGTATTTTTCAGGCTAGGAGATTGTAGAGGACAGCTGGGAGAAGAAGCTTGCTGTAGGATGAAGCTCTGAGTTTGTCTTCTCAGTGAGAGAGCTGTTGAGGTGTAACAGTAACAGATTGATAGCTGCTGGCCAAGGTAGTAGAGTTGTCAAGTCCCAGCTCCCATTTCCTTCCCGCTAAAGGTGGACCAGTAGGCACATTTTCCCAGTCTACAAGTTTCTAATTATGTTCTTAATCCTCTCTCAAACAGCATTTCCCATCGTTGCATATACACAGGCCTCCTGCTGCAGGAGTACAGTACAAACAAGATACCTGGTCTCTGCCTAGACATCTTAAAAGCCACACCTGGCCTTGCCCAGGGAGTCTTCTGCAGCAATTCCTAGGTAACGCCATGGAAAAGACTGAAAAAAGACTGAGACCAACAAGGACTGATTATGCAGTGTTCACCTCTCCTAGCACAGGGTGATGGGCTGGATTATTACACTTTTGAATTAACAAATTGCTTGCAAACAGTGAAGTGGCATCCTATAGAGACACAATCACAACAATAAGCCTGACATTA
This sequence comes from Colius striatus, assembly GCF_028858725.1. Lineage (NCBI taxonomy): Eukaryota > Metazoa > Chordata > Aves > Coliiformes > Coliidae > Colius > Colius striatus. The sequence goes on along the minus strand of NC_084771.1, from coordinate 6,483,090 downwards.
TTAGACCCCATTTGCATTGCCATGGTGTATTTTAAAATAGTAGAACTCCTACAATGTTGTAAGGCTTGTCTTACTTTCAAAGCAGGCAACAGGACCTAGTTAGCAATCATCACTACCCTCACCTGGGTTGATAGTTTAGTACTATGCTCCATAAAAAACTTCCATTAATAATACTGCTGAGTTGCACTCACTTGGAGCTCTTCAACTCATTAACAGAATTAATGAGTCTTATGGAAAAAAAGAGAAATTTCCTTTTCTCTTTACAAACTGAGGCAACTGGACAGATATCTGGAGTGCTTACAGGAGGGCAGTGACAATGCAAAAGTCCCAGGGTGGTGTTTTGACCATTCACTTTTCCCAACTGAACATATACGTCATGGCAGGGGGGAATGCTACAAGAAGACAATTCCCTTTCACTGCTTTAATTGTGTATTTAAGGACTCCTGGGAAGTTAACATTGTACAGGACTTGAGTTTCCTGCATTTAACAAAGGCTCAAGACAAATAGAAATGGTTTCTGCTTATCCTCAGAAAAGGGACATAGCTTCCTTACTGTCTCTCCAGTGATGCAGAAGGCTTGGAGACTGCACAGCAGGCAAGCTCCTGCCCCACCTTTAGTGTTTCTTCAGCTTCAGTTCCATGCTTCTGTATAAGCATTCTGGAAGGCCTTATGACACAGAGATCAAAAGAGGTGCTGGACCCTGAACAGCTTCTTTCCTATCAAATAAATGCTTGAGGAAATAAAGACTCAGGAATACAAAGCACTGCATTCAGTTAGCATCTTCATACTCCTATATAGAAGTCAGACAATGGCAAGCAGCCAAGAGAAAGAGGTGAAATTTTTGCCTGGAGCTTTTAAAGACCAATTTCCTTCATGCTACAAAAAATATTTGAAATCAAGCTTATGCTCCAGATTTCAGGACACACACTTTGCACAGCAAAATGGATAAGTGCAGGGAGATGCATTCCACTCATCTGGTCCTCTAGGACACCACCCTGTAGCCAAGCTCCCCCCAGAACACACTTCAAGGTATTGCAGGACCTCAGAGAAAGCCTCTCTATTTCTCCTGAGGACCAGAGCTGGAAAAAAAAAAATGCACAAAATGCCAGATGACATTCTGTAGCAAAAGGTGGCTGACAGGTTACATTTTTACTCTGTCTTACTAAAGCACGTTAGAGCACTTTGTTCTGACAAAAAGTAGTTGATTGCTTTCCTCTCTGGGAATCCTACAAGTTATCAACAAACTAGTTTATCAAACAACAGTTAAGTGAAGTTTTCCCTCTGCAAGTCCACAGAAAAGGATTTCAGAGTCAATCATAAAGCAATAGCAGAGCTGGCAAGATTTCTATTCATTTTTCACATCCCTTGAGCATATCAGAAACCCCACAAACAAAGCTCCCTTTGCTCTCCATGCAAAGAGCCGAGAAAACTGCACCTCAAGGTCCATATTCAGGGAACACACCGAATAGTGTGTGATCCCACAAACAACTTGGCTGAAAAAGGGTACAACGCAACATGACAGCAGGAACCAGGATCTGACCTTGCACAGCTGATCCCATTGTACTCTTGTAGAGTGCATTTTTTCTAGCATGAAACAGGGTTTTGTGATTGTTTTACTTAGGTATAAGAAAATAGCACAAACAGCAGTTTACATTAGGACTTTTGCTACTGCCTCCACTGGTAAGTGTGGTGGGAGAAGTTTACAAAGTTTATGAATATTGCTTTTGTAATTTTCACAGAAAGAGGGGGTTTGAAAAAGTTTAAAGTGCTTTTCCAAGGATCACAAATAATACAGTAATAGTAGGCTTCACAAAGTCTGGATAAGCAGGTAGACAATTTTTAATATCAATAAAACACTCTCCCGTGATCACACAGGGGGTCATAATTCACCATAGCAACAGACAACATTCATCTCCTCCCCTTGACAAGAAAGCCAGAGCAATCAATCACTCACATAAAGAGATCAATTCACAGCTTTGCCTTTAGACAACACCCCCTCACCGCCTTCTGTCCCCACACCTTGGCTTCTCTGAGAAGGCTTGCCAGACGACAGGTCTCAATGTGCCGAATTCTTTTTAACTACAATCTCCTTTGAGAAGCCTCTGTCTGACAGGAGTTCTGAAGGATTTCTGCTACTCAGCAGTGCCTGAAGCATTATGTGCTGCCCTCCTAGTGAGTGTGTGTGTAACACTAATGGAAAGCAGCTGGTGGGCTGAGGACGACTTTAAAAAAAAAAGTCAGAGGAGGAAATGCCTTTCATACAGTCACACAGGCTCAGTCTGTAATTGTGTGAGAAGCCAAAAGGATAAGAAGGGGGAAGGGAAAAGGAGAGGAACACATTCATGAGCTACTACAGAAAACAGTGGAAATGCACTTTGTTGCCAGTCCAGGAACTGAGAGAGTAAATGCCTCTGTCCCCTGAATGATGCCCCATCTCCAGAGACTCCCTCCATCTAGGCAGTCATGCCATTTGCTAAATCACTACAGAATGGTCTCCCTGCACATGGGGACATGCCTGCAGCATGCATACACAGTCCTGTGTTACCTTAAACCTGAGGCAGGCACCAGTAGCAGAGCAGCTGTTAGTCTACAAACAGCTAGAGAACCCAAACTCAAGTCCAAGCTATCATAGCTTGGCACCCATGCCAGACAGGTTAACCAGTTTTGGACGTGCCACTTCAAGCTGCCCTCACACACCTAATTACTCTGCAGAGCTTATTAGCACGACCTTGTGTAGTTACTTTCAGTAGGATGATCTCCACTGCAAGTTTGTGTCTGCTTAGACAATAGAGCAAGTATCTGTTTGCCAAAAGCTAAGTAAAATGTTTCTGAACGGCCCATACCTGACAACAATTTATCATATAGTTTTTCCAGTGCTTTTTCTGGTCTATATCAATAAGGAAAAACATGACAAAACTTTGCTGAAATCAAGACTGCCCCTAACACAGTCACGATTTAAGCACACAACAGAGCTCAGACAGTATTTTGGGCCTACACTGCCTCTGTTTTAAAGGAATGTACATTAAATGACCCAGTTGAATTGCATCATTTGGCATTAGCATGGGAGTAAGTTAGTACTTTTCCCATGTAGTTTTAATTCTTTTTCTTCACACTACCACACTGGGGAAATTGTAGGAAACAGTTGGAATTACAATCTTCTTCTACTCTTCCTAAAAAAGGAGTAACAGAAGCAGCAGAGTCATTCAGCAACCATGCTAAGGAGCTAGTAGAACATTGCCAGCAGCAGCAGCAATACATAGCCAGTCAGGGAGCTCCATAAGCATTATACAAGTAAGCATTACTGCCTTTAGGAACAGTTTTAAGAGCAAGACAACAGGAAACGTCAAGCCACTATCACTAAACAGCAGACATGCCTCATGATAGCAGAGTCAAGATATCAGAGACACAAGTATGGGAATAAAAGTAAAGCTTACAGTCTCTGCCTATCCATGTGGCAAATGCAACAAATATACATCATCTTCTACCCCAGACCTGGGTAGCAAGCATATTTGGCCACTGTTTTCTAGCTTGTGTGCGTGCTTTTTACCCATTCTCCAAACTCCTAATTAATTTTGGTAACTGTTAGATGACTGATACCTGACCCATGGTGTGCAGAGCCCTGTGAGCCCACCACTGCTGTGTGGTAGCAAAAGGTAGCTACAGAAAGGAGTACATCAGCTGGCTTCAACATACTCTACAGGAGCTTGAAAAACTGAGAAAATGCCATAGAAATTGCCCATATCTGTGAAGGTGACAATTATTGGTTTAGACAGTAAAATCTTTGAGAGAGATCTCAAACATATCCTAGCAGACAGAGAGTCCTGTGTTAGAACTTTAGAGAACTAGCTGCTTTCCTGGCTCTATCACTGGATAACAGGGCAAGTTACTGGGCTGCTGACAGTAGCTGAGTTAGTTATTGCTCAGCCTTGAGTTTCTTGATGTGTGGAATTGAGATGGTCACACTGAACACCTGAAATTGAGCCCTACGGAGGAGGTAAGCACCACCTCTGCTATAGGAGACCGGCATGCTGGAATCATACCAGGCGACACCGCTATCAGGTGCTACCACTACACAAAAGATAAACAACCCCATAAAATACTGCAAGAGTAACATGCATATCTGCCACGCCCGTGCATTTCAGTCTCACATTGATTTCCAAGATCTTATTCTCACCAAACGTGAAGAATTATTATATCCTGGGCCTGAAAGAAAGAGTCTGGAGACATTTTCAACAAATTAAGCTGTATGAATATTGCAGGGGAAGTGAGGCTGAAACAGTAGTGAACTGAATGCCAGAACTAAACATTAGCCAGCAATGTGCTGTCATGAGCAAGAAGGCCAATGGCATTCTGGCATGCATCAAGAAGAGTGTGGCCAGCAGATCGAGGGAAGTTCTGCTCCTCCTCTCCTCTGCCCTTGTGAGACCTCACCTGGAGTCCTGTGTCCAGTTCTGGGCTCCCCAGCTCAAGATGGACAGGGAACTGCTGGAAAGAGGCCAGCTCAGGGCTATGAAGATGCTAAGGGGACTAGAACATCTTCCTTATGAGGAAAGGCTGTAGGAACAGGGGCTGTTTAGTCTGAAGAAGAGGAGACTGAGGGCATCTCTTTTTTATAGTGCATCTAGTGACAGGACAAGGGGTAATAGGAAGCAGCTGGAACACAAAAAGTTCCATTTAAACATAAGGGAAAAGTATTTTACTGTTGGGGTGAGAAAGCCCTGGCCCAGGCTGCCCAGGGGGATTGTGGAGTCTCCTTGTCTGGAGGTCTTCAAAACTCACCTGGACACATTACTGAGTGACCTGATCTGGGTGAACCTGCTTCTGCAGGGGGGTTGGACCAGATGATCTCTAAAGGTGCCTTCCAACCCCTACCATTCTATGATTCTATGAACTGAAACATGGGACTTTAGGCTACGTCTAAAGCTTTCTTTTCATTTAAAGTTTTTCCAGATCAGTCACTTCTATTTGTGGGTTAAAGAGCCACTTAAGGATGGGGGAAAAAAAAAAATCTTCAGATAGATCAAAATTTCCAGGACACATTTCTTCCAAGAGAAGATAATACAGATATTTAATGTCCAAGAATTCAAAGTGCACTGAAAAAAAAAGGAGAGGCTAACAGAAATTTCCAGGGTAAAGTGTGTGAAAATTTTTCTCTCTGAAGATGAAACTGTCAGAAAAAGTCAGCCATCTTTCAGCTGCAAGACAGCAAAGAAAATGCAGGTTTTGTGGTCTCAGAGACTGCCCTTGGCAGGAACCCTCTCTTCATGTGAAGTGACAAAACTTAGTTGAGGCAAAATCTACTGCACAAAATCTACAAGCACAAAAATAAAAACAAGGCCAGCTCCTTCCTATGTTGAAACACACTGGCTGGCTGAATCCCCTGAGTTCCCACTGCCCATGGGTATTTCTGGAATTTAGATCCCATTTTCGTAATGAAGGAATGTCTGGGTCAATTTCTATGCTTGCAGGAGGAGCTTCTCTGGAGCTGTGTGTGATGCTTGAGGTCTCCTTTCTTTTGCTCTAAAAGCAGCTTTCTGCAGTCCCTACTCTTCTCTCCTAGCTGCTCTCTCTTCTGAAATACACAGCTTATTAAATACACCGGTCTTGAAGCACATGGACAATCGGTAGATTATCCATGTGCTTCAAGAGGCAGATTATTCACGTGTTTAAAACAGTTTGTGAACCATTTCTTTCCCAAGAACATCTACTGACTTTTCTGTTTAAAATGAGCAATGACTAAAGAAGGAGCCTACTTCTCCAGGATTTCAGTCAAATCTCTCTAAAATAGGATCATCTAAAATAAGATTATCTGAGTCAATGCTGTTTTGCACAAATAGAATATCAAGTTGTATTCAAGTGTGTTTTGAAGAAGACAGTATAGTAGCATCTGGGAGCACAGAGGGCACATGACAGTAGAACAGCCCAAGAGAGTGACACCAAAGACAACAAGGACTGCTAGATAGGGTATTGACAAGTAGGCAGTGGGCAGTGGGGTGAGGAATCAGATGGAGACAGACATTGTGTAAGGATTTCACACACCAAGGCTACAAGAAATGAAGCAATGAGACAATTTTCATTTTTTGAAGGAAAGAAATGAAATTTCAACTTTCAGAACAGTCTTTTCACTAAATTGAGATGATGGAAAGCAGTTTGACTGCTGGGGTGAACCAGCAAACAATTCCTCTGCACCTCTGTCAGATCTGTGTTCTCCCAAGTACACAGATAACAATTAACGTGATGTCTGCATCATAATTCTGAACTGGAGTGTTCAAATACATCCCATTTGCATCCAAACTACCATGTGAATCAGAACTTTGTTGTTAGATGAGTGATACTTACAAGCCCTGGCAAAAGCACATAGTTACACATGAAAAAGCATAAATGAATTCATCCTGAATGAAAGTCAAACGTTTAGTTCACTGATTAGCACCAGATCCTTGAAACTTGGATGCCAAAAGAAACAAGTACTGCAACAATTTGAAGCTGGAATGCAGCCCTAGCTCTGGCTAGAGGGAGAAAAAGCAAAACCAGGCATCTTTGCACAGCCAAGTTACCCTGCTCTGACTGAGAGTGTTGCTGTTCTCTCTAACAGTCACAAGAATACCAAGGTGCTATAGCAAGGTGACAGGATACAACAGACCCCTGTACACCTCTATGAATGTAGCAGCACACACTGGTACAACCATATCATTACAAAATGCATAATGATGTGTGTGTCCCAGGTCTCAGCTTTTTCATGTATGTCCTGTTGGAAATGTGGAGCTGTTAGCACAATCCTGACTTTTAATGCAGTGATGAACAGTGACAGCTCAGCATCTGTGTACAAAATCAGGACAGGATATCAACTAAATGACTTGCTTTTTTTTGTTTAAACAGTGCCTCTCTCCTTGGAGGGCCACCTGCTATCTTGATACAAAGAAACATGAATAATAACATCATACAAAAAAAAAAAAGGTAAAAGCTTGCTGTATGCAAAATGCTGTATAACACTCCTGGAGTCATAATAGTTTTACCAACCTTGAAACCACAACAATTTAATGCAGAACTATAAGCTAGGATTATGTTACAGTAGAGCACCTTGTACTCAACTGTTCCCTTACAGCAGCAATCCTTAGGAGGAAAAAAAAAAAAAGAAAAACCAACCTTGGAATTACCTTGGGTATTTTGTCTTGTTTCCTCACAGACATAATTAGCTCAGATTTTCCCAAGTTTGGCTGTTCATGAGCTCTAGCTGCCCTACACCAGCTCGAGCAGGTTATCTACTGGGAGTACACCATATACCTACTACACTTTTGTCCCACAAATCTATTGCCAGATTTCAGCTTCTAAAGCCAATTCTAGGCCTTCACACCAAAGCTACTAAACTTTCTAGACCTCTATACAAGAAGGAAATGACAAATTAATCTCTCCGGTTGGCTGTAAGGGTACAAAAGCTACTCTGAGGAACAGAAATTTATGACAAGATGTTTTCACATCTCAGTCTGGCAAAATAATGTAGACAAAAAACTTGACAAACAGTGCAGAAGACTGAGAATCACATTTAGCAGACTACCAAACCAAGAAGCTTCTGCTCCAGAGCAAGAGGAGGACAGGCAGCATTAGAGGTGTGTATCTGCCAAATACTCAGCACCTGGTGACAGGGAAAGGACTGTTCTGCTGAGAACAAACTAACAGGCATGCCTGCTTGGAATTCCTCTGCCTACAGCCAGCAAACACACCGCATCACTGTGGCTGCTAAAACAAACACCTTCCAGAGAGAAGCATGAACAGAATGAGGAGGACTGGGAGACATGTAGTGACTCACTGGTGTATTAATCCAGAACTGAATATCTTGTAGAGAGATGAGTCAAACAGAATAAATCAACAAAGAAAATAGTTGATCTTTTTGTTAATAATACATCACCATTGTACAAACTGTGCTCAACTGCCTGCAGTGCCATGGCTTTGCCACCTCCTGACTGCTTTTGTTCACCCTCTCTACTATTCTTGAGTAAGAAAACAGGACTTAAGCCTCCACACATATGATGCCAGGCACAGTTCTGAACAATCCCTGTGTGCTGAAGACAAAATGCTCATGAATGTACAAATACTCTGTATAAATACCTCATACAGAACATGCTCATAGGTTGTGTATTGAGAGATTCTCAAGAAACTCGTGAATCCCAGGGGAGTCCTTTCACTTCAGCTCACCCTCCCGGACTTGGCCCCAGCTGGGAGAGTTCTCCACTTTCCACAAAAGTACATCCCTTCTCTTGTTCAATGCTTTGCCTCTTGCATCATCCCTAAGCTGCTTTTTGAAACCCAGTATTGTCACTCCTGTGTGATCCAGAGCTTGTCTCTGCACTGATGAACTTATTACTACCTTTCATCCTCAGAGGTTTTCATTTCAAAAAAAACCCACTGAAAAACTGTTAATAAGTGATTCCTGCCCTCATTGGGAAATACTGTGTTAAAGTGGTATACAATAAAGACAGGTAAACAAGCATATTTCAGGATATCAAAGTGCTCATGGAAAGTATTTCACCTCATCAGAATTTATCAGCCACACAGTCAGACCTCCAGGATCACCACAGAGCCACAGCAGTAGCTCTGCCACAGCTCCCAGGCAGCACACACTGGCTCCAAGGCCACATGGCCTCCTGCCAGCTGCCAGACCCACTGCACCTATGGAACGCTAATGAACCAAGCCCCGAATGCTGGGGGATGCCACAGGCAGGGATGGCCAGGGAACTCAATGTCTTACTTAAACACCCTGTGAGTCATGAAAGATGCTCTGAGTCTAAAAATGTGCCAAAGAGCAACACATCATGTCCTGTGGACAGTCAGCCACAGTCAGCCAACACAGCTACTTAGACCCCACTGGGATTACATGTCTCCAAAAATGAAGAGAGGTGACAGGAGGCAAATGAGCTGCTGACAGAGAAAAGCCAACAGTTTTAAACTGCCCCATTCTGCACAGTGCCAAGCTGCTACTTCAGTAGCAGTTGGTAGGGCTTTAAAGCTCTTCCAATTCACTTGCTAGTGTCCATGTTAAAACAGCAGCTGCTTGCTGTGGATGAGGAACCAGAGGTTCTAAAGACTCCACATATACATAAAAGCTGTAAAAAGTGTTACTACACACCCAGGACAAAGGGACTTCTGGCACTCCTTCCACTGTCCCCTATGAGCCTCTCCAGCAAGAGGCTAGGGGGCAAAGGTTTGGGAGATAATGAATAGGCATGTCAGCTTAGTTGACTACCCATCATGTGGACAGCACTTTACCATCTTTGCAATAATCCCACTAAACACCAAAATCACTCATGTGTGACACTCATCTGAACAGGTAACAACACAAGTTGCAACAACACAGCTACAGCAACTAATCCAGAAAACACATTTTACTCTCTTTTGTGGTCATACCATCGTTCTACACTTGCAATGACTCACCTCAAACAATCTAAAAACATATTGAAAATTATACTGATGCATCCCTTGATCAATTTGCTTTACTCAAATGCTTAAATTCTTTGCAGGAAAAGAGTGCACATCATCATTTTTGGACAGTATGGGGCTACAAGAAAAGAACACAACATCCCACTGGAAGTGCAGAGCTTGGCATGGCAGAACACAGTCAAACTGAAGTATGTCCACAATTCTGGGACTGTGTGTGAAAGGCACCATGAAATGCTGAGTGACCACGTTAAGTACAGACCAGTTAAATACATTTCCTTATAATCTGTTATAGAAACCAGTTCTGAGCTGGCATGCAAGGCCTTCAGCCAAATATTTTATATAGCTTCTAAGACACTATATTTGTCTTTGGAAATTGGCAGTTTATGTTGACCATTAGTCAACCTTACTATTCAAGCAACCACACTTTCAGCTCCTAACTATGTATTTAGCTAGTACCAAAAATTGAGCAACATATGAAAAGATTCCTCTGCAGGCTTTAAAAAACTTCATCATATATGTCCAAGTCGAGTGGTTTTTTTCTATCACAATACTAAGACCAAGGACAAGAAAAATTTGCAACAGGGATAATAAAAGAGATATAAACTTACTGGAAGAAAAACATCATTCAGGTTCCAGATTGTAGTTAGACAGAACAATGAAAAGAACCTACAACTTTTATTTCAGTGGAATAGCAGCAAAGATTGGAGATGTGATGAAGAATTACCTGGATTAGGCTTTGAGCTTTTTTTTTTAATGTGACATCCCATAAAAGAACTTTAACAAAGCACAGGGACAGGACAGTGTGCACAGAGATCAGGTTTGGCCACACATTATCGCAGTGTGCCAAGGCAGAGCCCTTGCTTCCCCTTGCAAAATGTGGGGGAGTGAAGGTAAATGTGACAGCAGCACAGGACAGCATTACCCAAAGCAGCTTTTAAAACAGTCCAGGTGCTTTAGCTGGACTCAGCAGCTCAAAGTCCTGGCTGGACTCCCTTCCCAGTGCCAGTGGTAGGTGTCATGGTCTGCAGTGAGCTCTATGCAACTTTGGCTAAACCCCTACTGGTACCCAAGCTAATTGTTCAAAACATAGAAAGCATTTCATTCCAAAACAGCTTTTATTCAGAAAGCAAACTAACTCCTACAGGTCAAATGACCGTGTGAGGATTTGGGGAAGTCATTCCAATGACCCATTTGTCCAGAAAAAACAAACACTTCATGTCAAACTCCAAACAAATTTCATCCAAAATCAATCTCAGGCTAAAAACATCACTGTTGTTGCAGTTGGTGTCTCAAGACTCATTTTAACTGGCAAGCAACATATAACATTTGTAAAGACTGCAAAGCATTAATAGTTGTACTAATTCACCTGGGAACATATCCCAGGGATTAAATAACAGGTTGAGGAATATAATCTACATATATATCAAGTGTAGAGACCTAACTGAACAGTAGGAAAAAATAATTTGTTCAAAAAAAATCCCCTGTTCCTCACAGATCAGATAGAAATCCACTAGGAAAGAAGAGATCGTATGCCATGTGAAAGAAGCTTCATCTGCCCAGCCTGCATAGCCTCTCTCAGACTTCTAAATTTGTTTTAACTGCTGGAGAATTTGAGAGAAAACCCACTTAGTATAAACCAAACGATGTGAAATTACTTTTTTTTGTCAATTCAAGTACCAGTCCTCCTGCCTTGACCAGGACTCACTCTTAGACTTTTTGGTAGTTCTGCTTGTACCTTCCCCCTTTAACCAAGGCAGAATTACTTTCCAAATACCAATTCTCTCTCACAGACACTATTACAAATTTCAAAGGAGAAAAAGAGTCAATATGGGATGGAATTGCTATGTGGAATCCAACAGGAATTGTATGCCTTTGAAAAAGCACCTTTCCACCAGAGTAATGTGAGACCAACTGTTGGTATGAGTGATACAACCTTTGGGAGAAGGAAAAGGCAAAACAGTGACTTGCCAGCTTTATTTCTGAACTATTTTTTTCCCTCTGCTAACCAGGATTTACTCATATGTTTAACTATCAGCATTCACATCTTAATCCTCAAGATACAACTTTGCCTGCCTATCACTGTGCATTTTCACTTTCTGTAATCCCATACTGTATGCAAGAATAGAGCCCTCTACAGTCTGCTGATGCAAAACATCAAAAAACTGCTCAGTTTTTGCAGCAGAAAATTTTGTTCCACTCCATAGCAGGGAGACTGTCAAAGGAAAAAGACAATGTATCTTCACGGTGGTTTAAAGCCCAAATTCTAACATGCATTGTCCCATTCATTTCTCCCTTTATAGTCTGTTCCATGAGAATATGTCAGTGAAGCAATAAAATAAAAATATTTTTAATAGAACCAAATCTCTCAACAGGGAGTGATTACAGAAACAAACCTCAGGCTGCTTATATAAAAACTGAGCACATCAAGTTCTCAAAGAGCATTTACTGCCAGATTTCTACCTGAACATTTTTAAGAGGCAATGTATTTCTCATTTTTATGTGTTAATATACAAACAGTATAGCTAATCAATGAGAGGATATTTTTTTCTCTTACTATAACTAGACAGGAAAAGGTTCTTAGTTCGTTTTTTCAATGTTTCACGTTTATACCTTTGAAGGAAAACACACATCACCACTTTTCACCAATTTGGTATTTCAGCTAGGACTGATTTTTTTGCACTTCTGTACTCAGAATGATACTTCAGTATAAAGGCATAAGCATTTTGTTCAGTGCTGCTGCTGAAATAAAACAAAGAATTTCAAAGTACTCTCTAGACTCAGCTCACTTTGGAAAGGTGGAGGGGAGGGCTCAGCGTGGCACTTACTTTTTACTTTTCAGGCAACCGTAGAATCCAGCCATGGTCCTTCCCGGGAGACGTGTGTGCATTTAATTCATCCTTGTGTGGGGATGCCAGCACAGGGATTCTGCAGCTCTGTATCCTTCTCACCAAGTACCCCCCCACACACACAAGAAAGCCAGCATGCCGATGCAATTACTAGCCAGATAAAGTTCCTGATCTGAGGCCCTCAGACTCTGCTGAACTGGGTCCAAGGAGGGCTGTGCTTGTTCCATAAATGGTTATGAATTGTTAACTCCCCCTTTTCCTGTCTCCTTCCAGCTCTTGGTAAGCACAGCATCCTAAGTGTAAAATACCATATGGCATTTGATTCTCTCTCCCTGTGGGACTAATGAGAGGCTTGGTTGTAATTAGGATGTGAAGAAGCCCTGAGGAGATTAATCGTTATTGTTATTTTTCAGACAGAGAAAGGCCATGGAAAATACTTGCGACATCTTTGAAATAACCACTAAAAACTGTAGTCATTCTCTAGCACATATGGGGTGCACAGGACCTTCCAGAACAGGCAACATCCCATCTTGCTTTAAATTACAATATATTCTGCACATTAACAGAAGAAAAATACATCCCTGCAATTTTGGAAAATCAAGCAAAAAGCTCTGGAGTTTAAAGTAACCAGCACACCCATAGCAGAAATGCCCTGGTGATGCCTTCTGACAAGACACTAACAGTTGTTACTCATTACCACAACTAAGGAGGCTCTCCCTGGGTACGGAAGAAGGAAAACAGTTATGGTTTAATGCTGGAAAACATAAACCTCAAGGCGTTTCATTCACAGAAGCGACCCAAGCCCTGGGGACAACATAACTGCACACATTTCTGACATTACATTGCATTAAATTAATATGGAAGTGAATCTGCATCATGGCTGTTAATGACCTCTGTTGAGGTAAATGCAGGGAAATGAGGCAAGACATTGCATGTGCTGTCTGCACACAACCAGAGAGTACCAGCAGCTCGTACAAAGTGTAAGCCTGTTCCTGGAGTCACATGGCTTGGTAAGAATCTCAGCTCTTAATTCTAAAAAACACTTGCATATTTAAACATAGAAAGGTCCCAACTCCCGTTATTGCAAAGGAAAGATTTACACTCACTCCTAAAAGATCAGAAGAGAATGATATTTATTTGTATTTCTCAGTTAGCATGTAATCTTTGAATAATTGTGTCTGGCAAGCTAGTAATGAGTATTATATGAGTATTTCTATTTGAATTCTCTTGAAGGTGTTGAGTTGCAAGACCAGATCTAAGGTGAAGCAGTCCCTCTGGGCTAGGAAAAAGTATTTTAGCACTTTTCCCATGAGAGACATGAAGTTTGAGAAATGCACCTCTGTTGAAGAGTCCCATAACTGACTCAGCTACAGCAGTTCCATAACTTTGGAACTTTGCAGAACTTTGAAACATATGAACAGATAACTCCATTTCTCTATTTTCTATAAAGCCCCCTATACAAAGTAAGGCCATGACTTAAATAATAAATGGCAAGTGCAAGGGCCACCAAATCATATTCTAGTCTAGTTTCCCACTTAGCAGCAAATAGAAAGCCTCTACAGCCAGCTTCGATGCCATGCACAGAACTGCAAATCAAATCTGACCTCAAGCAGAAAATCTTTCTCTCTCCTGGGAAGAGATAGAGGCAAAAATACAGTAACATCACTTGAAGTTTTACTCAAATGAGTTTTATTGTTATCCTGAATTAGTCATGACAATTTCATGTTGCCTAATCCTAACAGAAAAAGGTCAGCATTAGTCTCCAGCTGTCAAAGAAAGTCCATAGGAAAAAAAACGTCAAAATCAAGGTTCCAGTTATTGGGTAACAACCACCAAGAAGGAATTCCTGGAGATTACTGGAGAAATGTACAAAACCTTGGACATAGCAACACATCTGAAATCTGCCTGATATTTAGTTTAGAAGATGCTGCCAATGGAAACATTGCTAGTAAGAAATTAAAGAGACTTCATGAGAAATTCACACTTGTATGTGAAGATCTTTCTTTTGTAGAAAGATCAAATAGCCTTTCAGTGGGAAGGCTCAATCCCTAAAGCCAGTAGAAGGGTGTAAATCTGATGGCTTTGGAAGAATTTCATCACTTTAACTGGTGTAGAAAATGACCAACAAGCTTGAAAAGATCAGATTTTTTGCTAACATGAAGCAGATTCCCTGTCTCCTAACCTCCTCACTTGTTTTGCCTTCAGAATACGTTTCCTTTCATTATTCTTTTTTCTTTCATGTATTTTTGTCTTGAAGTTACTTATTTGAAGATGTAAATCTTCATCTGGTGGTTTCCATTTAGGTCGAACATAGTCCCACTCCCAGGAACTGGCAGTTTAGCAACACACAATGAACCATCTAGAAACCCCCTTACTTTCCAAGAAGCACGTACAAGTAAACAGTCATTAAAAATAATTACCCCCACCTCAGGATTTAATCCATTTTGATTCTCTATCTTCGTATCAGTCTCCAAGCCATTTTATGGTAGCATTTATTATTCACTGCTCTGATTGACACACTGAGCTTTTTGGGTACAGACCTGAGATCTCAGATGTTGATAAACATCATGGCTCTATGCCCTCAGGTAAATCAGTGTCAGGAAGCAGTTGTGTACTGTACCCCAGGTCTGACAGCCAAACAGTCTCCACTGACATCAGCTCTTCATTCAGCAAGTGCTAAAGCAAATGGGCTGCTCTACTGCCAGTTAATAAATATGTTTTCAGCTTAGAAAGTAGATGAACATCAAATAACCACAGAATATAGTCTTTGGCAAAGCAAAGACAGTTTTTTAAAGATAGGGAAGACAGCAAGTTTAAACACCTGCAAGTTGAATCAGATCTGGATTTCATCTAAAGTTTGTGGCTTGGCTTGATTGAAATAGCCCAGTGTAGGCCCACATTTATTTGAAAATTATGGCCTTCGTTGACTTCTTCAAACTCATTGCCACTGCTTCCCTCAACAGCCCAAGATTTCATCATCTCCCTGTGATCATCACACATCAAACCCACCTCACTTCATCTTCTGAGTCTGCAGGCAGAACAAGCTGCCCAGGTGGCAAGCTGCCCTCCCACCGTGGTAGCCACAGCAATAAGAGGTAGCAGCAGAGCTCCCAGTGCCCAGTAAACTTCCCACCAAGTTTCTTAATTTCTCCAAAGGGAATGAGGGAGACAAGCCCGAGCAAGGCCCAGCAACCCAATCATTGAGAAATGCTTACACCAACATATAGCTCCTAAAATCAGCTAGTTATTTGTTTCACAGATCTGTGTGACTGAAAACAAAAAAAGGCCTCTTCAACCTAAGTAGCCAACAGCAGCTTGTAATCCAATGAGGGAAACACAAATTGAGCTAAAAAACACTGGTATGTTTCCACAGTCACTTCCTACATGCGTACACATGTACACAGGGTACATGCCAGCAGCCTGACACCAGAGGTGAGACGAACTGCACACCACCAGCAATTCAAAATATGTTTTGTGTCTGACATCTACTACTTTCTCACAGCTTCTTGCAACCAGATGTCTGAAGGCTTCCCCTGTCCTTGCCTGCCTGTTCTCAGATAGTGAACACTTGACCACCAAATGTCCATCCAAAGCTGGTTTGTGTGCAACAAGGACACATGCACAGTGCAAAGCTGCAGGGATGGACCACATGTCACAGAGTCAGGAAATCCCATGATGCACAAACTGTATTTAAACATGGAGGTTTGAGTTATATTTTTTAAATTTATTTTCAGAAAGAGATCAAAATGTCATGTGAATTTTTCACCCAATAAATTTAGGGATGGGAGTAGAAATCCTATGGCAAACTGATAGACTGCAGCATTTCAGACTTCCTGTATATGTTGTTCTCTCTAAATTGACTTCTTGTTAATAAGGCAGACTTTGGTCTCTCATTTTTAGACTTTAGCCTCTACCAAAATCCAGTCTACTTCCCTCTCTCCTAGAATGCAAGACTGCATTTTTCTGGTAAGTTTTGTTTGCAGCTCCTCTATCACCATGATGGGTTGAGCTACCATATATTGATCTATATGCACTTGGATTTTATATAATGAACATTCTGGGTATTTCTTACATGTATGCTGCATTTGTACCCCTGGCAACATTTTGCACTTTCAGTCAATTTGCCGCTCTCCACTTCTCCCAGCTACTGTCAGCCTGAGCACCAGGTGCCATCCTGCACCCTGTAATGCAGTTGAAGCTATGCAGCTGCACAGACCCTCCCCTCCTCCTAGGGTAGGGCTGCACACCCTCAAATAACTGACATTTTCTATACATTTGTTTGGAAAAGTAACCCTGTCAGTGTCTAGACATCAAATGAGGTATTTGGGCAAATCCATCAGTATACACATCTAGCTTCCAGCTTTCATGTCTTCACCTATCAGCAATGAAGCCTAGGTTAACTGAGAACTCTCAGACAAGTTTTTATGCCGCACTTGATCTTGCCCAAGTACTTATAAAACTGTGCTGTTCCAGCTGAAATGCATGTAAAGCACTGCTTCTACTATAACCTGGAATAAACCCTGCATGGAAACCAAAACATAACATTGCAAGTCATCCTTTTCATAGCACAATTCTCTGTGCATTTGGCACGTGGATTGTTTACCTGTGTGCTACCATAAATGTAATGCTCAGAGAACATGTTCCTGAGGTAGAAATGGATTCAGCTTTCTCACAAGTGAGCTTCCCAGGATGGCAAATGGGTCTGGCTTGGAAATTTTCAGTGAAAAATGTTCAGTACTAAAGACACAACTAAACATGCATCACTGTTAAAAGCTTCAGTATCAGAGCTTTACACAAACAGAGCTGGAATCGCACACAGTACTCTGCAGAAAACAAAGTGCAGATAAGAGGATTTCTGTCTTGCAGAGTTTATACATCCATCTGTGATTAATATTAGAAGGAAAATGAGGGTCAAAGACTATCTCTGAAACTGAAAGTAGTGTGTGGAGTTAGAGGCCTCTATGCAATATATCAGCTTTTTCTCCATGCATATAAGCCTGAAGAATTTGCCATGATACTTGTTCTGGAGTCTAGTTACTGTTATGTGGCTCTAATGATGTCTATTTTTACTCTTTGTACAACGTGTGGGATTTGGTGCATTGTTGTTGTTGTTTTACCCTGTTAGAGGACTTCCTGCAATCTCCTTCAATAAAAAGACTTTTTCAAAGAAAGTAGCAAATACATATAATCTCTTTAATTCCAGTGTTTGGTAATTCTGAATCTGAATGGCTTCTTGGAGTTTACCATAAACAGACTGTCTTCACCTCTGAGGAAGGAGTGAAGATAAACTTCAGTATGGGGTATGCAGTGCATTACTGAATTCTGAAATGTGGCCAAAAAGACACTGGGATGCTAAATCTGTCCTTGTGTCCCCACAGTCAAATGTGAACATTTCCTGGATTATCTGGAGATGAAGGTCAGGCCATGTGTCATTCAAAAGGCAATTTCCCCTAGTTTTGCAACAGGATCACAGATGTAACCTCAGACTTCAGTGCTGGAAAATATCAATTGCCAAAAAAACGATACAGATAAAGAGATATGAGTATTTGTTTATCATTTTACAAATCTACAAGGATTTATTTGCATATACATGTCATTTATATATAAAGAAAGTAACAGCATCCCTGTATACATAGACAATATTTCGATGATGTGCTGTCTCTCATGTATCTGCTTTTTTAATACAAGACTGTAAATCTAAAATGTAAGATTTTAATGAGTCTGAATGAAAAGTAGATTATTTTTGACACAGTGGAAGAGCTTGGCATTTCCTGTGAAAATAGTAGCACAGTCAATATTTTATATACTGGAAAACTGTGGTTCTTTTGTCTAAGGGAGAGCTAGTGCAGAAGCTGAACAAGGGAGCTCTATTTCTACATGTTCTGACTTAAGAAAATACCATGTTAAAAAATACTAAGTTCCAACAACACAAGTTTTCCTTCTCACTGTCCAGCCAGGCACCAATACACAGACCATCTGGAAAGAAATGTGAGAACACAGTATGTAGCTACAGGCACATGGACCAGTGCCTAGTCTAGATGTCAAACATCAGAGGTAAACAGTTACTGAGTCTAAATAAATTTCCTGAGATTATGTGAATAATGAATTGAGTTTTCTACACCCCGTTCTTCCCAAATTCCCCTCCAGGGAGAGATCCAGTCAATGTCCTTGCAACACTCTCGACAAGCTCCCTTGGAGATAAATCATATCAACATTGCCAATAATATTTATGCTGTGAATAGCAATCAAGTTTAATGACTTCCCATGTGTATTAGTTTTGCACTAACGTAGGCCCACCTCTTCAACAGAATTACTCCTGATTTGTTTGTACAGGTATAAGCAAGAGGAGAACGAGGGACTCACACATCTGGAATAATATTCCTAAAACCATCAACATCCTGAATTTCATCTGCAGCTGAAATACAAATTCAAAAGTGAAGGTCATCTCCAAAACCATCTCGTCTGAAGCAATAATACGGGAAATCACGGAAGCACAGCTCTGGGGAAAAGGCTGTCTGAATCCAGTGCCTGCAAACACAAGGCTAGAGATAAAGTGACCATTAACCTTCAGAGAAGGGCAGTGAGGTCCCAGAATGTCCTGCCTGCAGGCTTTATTGCTCCAAGTAGAAATGAATAGAAAAATAAAAGTCAAAATTGCACATTCATTTAACTCAAACTATTACACAACGGCAACATCATACTTTCATCTGTATAAAGGCACAAATACATCACCGGGTTTATTCCACAAACTGCAATGAGTAATAAGAAATTTGTTCTTACCACTTGATATCTGCAAGATAAATAACAAGCACCAGACCTGTGTTCCCCTGCAGAGAATATAGTATTACTCCATACTGCAGATGCAGCTGGGAGAACTGACTATTCCAGAATCCATAAAATGCAACTGAACCCAAAGTTCCTGGTGCCTGGAACTGTGTTTGAGAGTCTTTTTCCCAACCTCCCTTGCTCAATAAGGACAGCCAGAGAGATCCTACAAGAATAGGCACCCTATAAATATCCAAGATAACTTCAGTTCACTGGCCAGCTTCAGCCGTGGGAACTCTTACAGGATCACTGGCATCAAAATGTTGAGTTAAATTAGAAATCAGCGATTGCACTACATGATTTGGCCCAGCCCATTCAGAGTTTTAAAATCATCATATAATAAAAAATACCTCATACGGAGCCTGTTTCACCAGACCAGACCCATAGCAGAGCAGAGTCCTTACATGGCATCCCAATGCATTGCTCAGATTCAAGTCCTGGGAATTTTTAAATATTCCAGTGTGTTCCCAATTGTCTCTTAAATATGCTGGAGCTGTTCCCACCATAATGGGAAGGGAAAATAGCTAATAAATATCCAGAGACAGGAAACAAGCTAATTGCAAAAGAATTTTACCTAAAACTGTTGAATAAACTACAGTTCTGTGTCACTAAGTCACATAATCATGTGCTTTAAACTGGATCTCTATTTGGTCCTTCTCATTTCTGACAGTGCAGTCACAGAGCTTGGCATACACTTATGTAAAGAACCAAGCTGATGGGTCTATCTATCAGCCCAGAATCATCTGTATCTGAAAAAGCTCCAGTTAAGAGTCATGACAAACTTAAGTCCATTGCCTTCATGTCGTTCTGTTTCATCAGAGAGATTAGGGGATACCTACAACTTTCCCAGGATAAATGCCACTCTCATCCTCACCACTCCAGCCCCTATTGCTAGCCTTTAAACAGAACATATTAGAGATCCACTGACATTGGTTTCAGGTATTCCTTCCATCTAGGTAGTTTCCATATAGTGAAATACCAGCCAATGCTGTAAGTCCAAACAGGAAGAAGAGTAGTTGTCATCATTGGCCATGTAGCTGAAAAGACGCCTTCCCCTTCTACAGGTTTTATCAGTATGTCTGCAAAAACACAAACTCAGATCCTCTCATGAAACAGCTCCTTTGGCTATAACACAGGACCTAACATAACTGATACTGTCTAGCACGATACTGAGTCCTCAAGGCGTTTATATTAGCTAGAGATGAGGAGTGTGAAGTCTAAAGATGAGCTGTGCTGATTCTGCACTCAAAGAACTCCTTTTGGTCATGCAAATACTAAGCAAGTCCTCCATCTACTGAGGACTATTTATACATAATGAGTCTATGACTAGGCAATATTTAAAGGCAACTAAATGTTGAGGTACATTGCAAGATGGATTTGCACTGCTTTCCTGAATACAAAATACTATTGTAATATTTTTCTCACTGTCGATGAGATTTAATATTTCACAAAGGCAACTGCAACCAAATACAAATGCTAAACACTAATAAGACTTCTGGATTTTTTTCTACTTTGTGCAAAGTTTATTCAACATGAATTCATATGTAATTGCTAAATATAATGGGATGTTAGTAAAAAACATCCAAAGGAAATGCCATTGAATGCTGCAGAATAACCACTGGTCATCAGTAAAAAAGGTATTAATGATGATGTGATCAAGCTTTTACTTTGATTAGAATTAGTTACAAAACCAGCTAGTATGTTATCTCTGAAGAGTTCTACACACAGTAGAAATGCAACACTCCTTTCACCAGAATAAAAACCTGTTCAAAATCTGAAATATTTATCCTTTGGAGGAATGAGGGCACATGATTGTGCTGGTGCTGATGCTGTAGTAGAATAAAATCTAAATAACACACTCTGACTGTTTTCATCCCTCTTGTAACTGCAGAATGAGGAGCACTTGGCCATAGTTTGAGGGGCAGCAGAGCCCAAGAAATAAGATCACTAGAATCAGAGCATGTAAATTGCTTGTTTTCCTTTTTTCCTCTAGACCAGTCCACAAAAGTTGTGGTATTGTTTATAACATAGTTACTTCAGACTCATCACAGTAATAATGGCTTGTTTGCTCTATTTCTTTCCCTCTTTCCTCTGTTCAATGTGATTTTACACTGCTTCTCATGAAAAAAAGATAAAACCTTTTGCATAGCATAGAATCTTGACAAATCAAAGGAAGAACTTCTTAGATAAATGATAGTTTTTCCTTGACTCAGACTTCTTGCTTTAGGATGATTTATTGTAAGGACCTTAATATTTGAATGTGTCTTCTTGTAAAATAACATACCTTTTTTTAGTTATTGCAGAACCTACAGCTTTAGGAGTTTAACTGTCATTAAATCTCTTCAATCAGCACAGTAGCAACAAAGTGATAATGTATAAAAGACATATCAAAAAAGAATTTTTAAAAACCTGCTTAAAGTGCATGCTGGTAGTTAACAGCAGGTGTATAAACAGTCTAATGCCCTGCTCACTGTATTGCACTTTAGCTCTTAAGAGCACACAAACATATTGCATTGTGGGTTTGAAATGTGCTCTGACATCTCTTTAAAGGACAAAAATCTTCAAAAATTTAAAGCTTTATGCAACTGTAAATAAGGTCTTTCTTAACATGCCTACAAAGAAAGAACAAAGGATTATGGAAAGAACTTTATTAGTATTGTACACAAGGCAATTCTGAAATGGTATCTCCAGCTGAGTTTACTCTCCTAATGCACAGGAGATTTTCTATGCCCTATTCTCTATAACAATGTGTGGATATTACCCTTTTTTAAACTAAGATTTAAAGCGTCAATTATGTAAATCCACAAGCTCTGTACAAGGTGTTAAATGATTTGCTGGCAGACTCACATATAGCAACAAAATCAAGCAAGTTCATACACACCGCTCGCTTGTAGCATGCTCCCAGGTAATTACACCATGGGTCTATCATTTAAATTTATAGAGAAACTCTTAGACCATTTCTCAATTGTTAAGTAAACCACACAGCCTACCTCTGCTGCTTTCTTTTCCTCACCCTTTCACTTCCTCTACTGAAATAATTAAATGTATCATCTAGAAAAACAAGGTAAATTCAGGACAACTCAGAAATCCTGACACCACTTTGAAAGAAAATAGGACGAGAGAATGCATCTTCTCTAAACCTTCCCCCCAGTGCTTAGGAATACATGAAGTTTTTTGAACCACAGGGATAAAATTTATCCTGACATTGTTAGAAAAAGACTTAGACCTCTGCTACCTGGCTGCAGTCACGTGCAAGTCAGCCACAGGCCTGGGAAAAAGACACTGGTTTGCCAGATACCATGATGCAGGGTAAGAAAAAGAGCCCTAGAGCACATGGTAAAGGCTGCAGCTCCGACTCTCCCAAGCTAGGAATCTTTAAACAAACTTTTTTAAAAGGAAGAAAAAAAAAAAGAGAGGAAAAAAAATGTTGGCACTCAAAAGAGCACAGATTGGCAAAGAACCAGCCAGAGTACAGCAGCATTAACCCCTTATGCGCTCACAGGTGTCCTTCCCCCATAACCTAGTGGAATACAGAAACAGTCTTCTAAAGTGTAAACTGGAAGAAAGTACACACTGGATTGCAAGCTACTGTAATATTTTCTGGCAAATTACAGCAAAGGTATTTAACAGACTTCCATGAATGATTTCAGTCTTTTCTTACTAGTAAATACAAGGTAAATTTAAGAAATGCATGTTCAGCAGAAAGAAGAAAGCACTGGAACTGTAGCTGAAAAGCCAAAGAATGGAGGTGAAAGCAGGACAGGCTGTGAAACTCCTTGACATACCATTTTGCTGAGGTTGACTCTAGAGAGGGCGTCAAAATTGTAAGCAAAATGAGTATGTGCACTAACCTTAATTTTACCCCACAGGCTTTTGTGCAACAGTTTAAAAAGAAGCTGTGAAATAAGATCCTCATTACTTCCTACAGTTTTAAGAGCTTAGAGTAATGCAGACACCTCAAATTCAGCATTCCTGAGTCAGCAAATCTATGTGATAGCTTCAACAAGTGGGTATATTGGAAATAATATTTGATGCTTTCTTCCTTTTCAGTTTCTGAATCATTGAAGTTCCTGCTTTCAAGCTCTGTTTCCAAGTATGTATTTTGGCAGTTTTGCCCGGTTTTGGTCAGTCAGAATGTTCAGAGTCTTGCATGATCGCTGGGCTGTGCAGGCTCTGACGTGATGAGATCTCAGGAGATTTATGAGGGGAACTGCAGTACTCAGTAGGAGTGTGGAAGGAATCATAGTTAAAACAATCCTTGTTAATAACATCAGCTGCAAATCTCAGAGGCTGCTGCTCAACGAAGAGTTGGTTTCAAGTTCTAACCTGTAGCACTCTTTCCATTGTACATATAAGCTGTCAACCAAAGATATGGAGATAAACGTCTCCAGATGGAGAGAAAGCTACTTAGCTTTATGCTTAAACTACACAATACATTGAACTTAAACAGATGGAAGAATTGGCATAGAAACTTATCTAAGGGAATGATGAGGGGACAGGACTGCATTTCCACTAAAACCAGTGTCAAATAACAAAATCTCATGCAACATGTTTGAATTCATTTAGAAGAAACTGATGAAACTCAAACGGCATCTAGGCTTGTGGCATTGACATTCCTTTGCAAAGCTATTTTAAACTTCAAGAGGATGTATATGTATCTGTGTTTGCATGACTCAACATGATGCTGGTGGCATTCCAATAAATTCCAGCGACCAATTCTTAAGTTTGGGACACATCCAGAGCTCATTAAAACCAATTACAGTCTTTCCACTGAATTCAATTCATCCTATTGTAGCCCAGGCTTGCAGTCTGATGTGCAACAAGGACTACAGTCACATTGCTTTGTCCCCTGTTTGACTTATGCACAGATTGATGGTTATGTTACATAACTAAAGATATTGAGACCAACCACGCCATGTATGCTGCCCACAGTACAGACATAAGGATTACTGAAAATAGCCAGGGGGGAAAAAAATAAAATCAGCTCCCCAGATTGCTAAAACAAAGTGTATTTTCTTTTCATTTATAGGGAGTTCAAAGATATAAATAAAGAGACGTGAATGAGCCTCTAACACACTTAAACATATCAGGTACTGTAAGCATTCTGGTCAAAGTTAGAGTGGATTTTAGCAGAGATTAAGCAGTAATGATTAAAGATGTGTCTGTTGTTAATAAATGTATTAGACTCCCACCCACATATGCAAAGTATTGTTCATCAAGTGCCCACACACTGTTCACAGTTCACAGCTGTTCAAAACTGAGCAACATTTTAGCCTTTCTATTAATACTTACACATGATCGCAGTGTTTGCACTTGGAGCTAGTGTTTTCTGGTGAGATATTCTAAGTAACCATTGATCTCTCAATAAATGTATTTATAATATCAATAAATGTGCCTGTTTTAAGCAGGTCTTTGGACCAAGTACAATTTCTCATTTTTTCTTTGACTGCACAGAGCTGTGCATTTGTCTGCAGCAAATTTTCTGACTGGTAAATTAAGACACGTTTCAAGTGGAGACTTATATCAACTTTGAAACAGTAGTCAATGCCAGTAAAACTCCTCAAGTTGTAAAACTTAACTTTTGCTGCTTAAGTCTGCACTTACTGGGAAGGCTAAAAAGAAGTCTAAAAGGGGATCTACTTCCCAAATGTCTGAATACAGCAAAAAAATTTGTGCTGTGGGTTCCAAAAGACAAAGAGTTTTGATTCTGCAAATCAGCACTGGGCACATCTCCATCTTTGTGGTCAGAGGAATCTGTGGCATTTCATTTTCAGAAAACTTCCACCAAATCTTTGATGAAAACACAAGCAAACAGCTTGAGAAGAAAAGTTTTCCAACTCAAGATGATCTTAAAAAATTGAGGAGTTTACTTTTGGCTCACATAACAGCCAAATGACTTGGTTTTGCAGAGTAGAAAAAGCATTTACATAATCATATAAATCTATATATACACTAAACTTGAGTCAGTCATAAGGTCCAAGGTATAAAGAAGTGTTTTTGCACTTATAATGTATAAGAACCAAGCTAACTTTAAATTTTGCAGATATGGACTCAAATTCTCTGTTGGACTGGACAGCTCTGGAATCCTTGTAAACCTCACACCTCCCCTGTACAGGGCTGCATTTTGTTGTGACTATGTAGGAGCTTAATCTGGAGAAGTGGAACTGTGTTGATCTTGTGATAAGTCATCTACTGACATTCGTTAGAAACAGACGAGCAATTTCACCAAGTGAATGTAACTTTTCAGGTGCAATATTCTTCTGGAATTGGCCTGAAGCACTAGCAATGTACTGATCTGTACACTACGTGGCTAGAAGTCCAAACTATAAACAATCAACCAAACGGTGTGTAAAGTAATTCCATGCCCATGAGTCACTGGAATAATTTTTCATTGTATCTGTTTTATAACAGCAAGACAAATATGCATTTGTGGAGTCCTAATTATAATTTATAATATTGTTTGAGAGAAAAAGCAATAGAAAACTCATGTTCTCAAAACTAACATTATATAAGGTAATGCAAACAAACTTGCCTTTCTGTTTGAAAGGTTTCCAACAGCATACTTCAAGCTAGCTGGAGCCTCCTTCAGTTTCCACCAAATATCAAAAAGACAACACAAGGCAGCCGGCTCAGAATATGTGTCCTAGGCCACCTCTTTGCAATTCTCCATCTGTTACACTAGGTCTGAAATTAACAAAACCCCAAACAAATCTGCATCAGACAAGCCCTAATGATTCTGTGGGTCTAGGCAGAGAAGTCCACTCAACAGAGGGATCTCTGTAGGATGTGGTGCACAATGGCCGGAAGGGGAAAGGGACATTTTGAATGACATTTCCAAGAAGGTGGTTGGACTAGACTGTGGAAAAGACTGGAGTTGGTTCACTGGGGTTCTTGGATACTCTGTGCCTGCAGCTTGTTACCTTGACAAAAGCACTTGCCCTTATGTGAGCTAAACTATGGACTGCATCAGCAAAACAATGAAAGAAGTTCCAGGGAGAACGTCTTTTCACTCTACTACAGGTTATGGATGCAATCTGCTCCCTTTACAAGACCCTACTACTTCTGTCACCACTGCACAACCGTTCTGAGATCGCACGGACTTTACCAGTCCTCCAACGCCAGTGTTAAGACTTCACACCTGGGAGACTGTTAGCAACAGTACTAACGATGCCAGAGACAAAATGGGGTCCAGCTTGTACTAATAACCATGTCAGCAATAGCCAAGCACAGTTTAAAAACTTGGTTTAGGGCATAAAGTGTGGAGATGTGAAGGACTGAAGTGTGCAGGTTAAGGATGACAATTTAGCCCGATAGCCCTCTACTCGCAGGAGTAAGGTGCCGTTAGCCAACGGTCGTTGAAGAAAGGACTTACACAATGAGTGCGTGACAGAAAGCTCACGCCGCTCGCGTACGCCACAAACCACCCGTCCGCGTTATGCCCTTACTGCCCAGCATCGAGGGGCTCGCCTCTGCAAAGCCCGACCCGCGGAGCTGCCGCCGGCCCCGCCTCCGCGAGCCAGGAGCCGCCCGCGCCGGGGCCGCGCACCCCCCGGTTACTGCCGGCCCGCGCCCCGGCCCCGCCACTCACCGGCCGCCGCCCGAGCGCCCGGCGCCGCTCCGCACCCGCCGCCCCGGGGCGGCCCCGCCGCGCGCCCCGCCCACAAGGGCACCGAGTCCCGTGCAGCGGGGCCGGGCCCCGCCTCCCCCGCGCCGTGTGCGTGCGGGGAGCCGACCCTCGTGGGAGCGAGCACGGGGAAACGGCGCGGGCCGCCGCGACCCTCGGCACCACCGCGCCGGGGCTGCCCGTCGGGGCTGGGCCGCACCGCCGCTGCCACAGAGCTGCGCCTGGCCTGGGAACCACGTTCGGTGAAATGGATGGGTTTGACATTGCAGGAATTTTGTTTCTTTCTCCTGGCTTTGCGGGCAGAGGTCTGTGCCATCTCCATGGCTTCCTGGGCTTCCCCGTTGCTTTGGTGCCCGCGGAATCTCACAGACTCAGCCCGGGATGCCTGTCACAATTGGGCTGTGTCAGGCGAGCCTACAGAGTGAGGGTGGTGGGCAGTCGTCTGGCCTAGCTCCTGGGACACAGCTGCTGGGGAAGACATGAAGTTTGACCCAAGACATTCAGCACATTGCTTGGAGGACCTGAGGCACAGTGCGAGGCACCTTCCCAGTGTACATAATTTGTGTAACATTTGTGTAAAAGGCTGTGAGATGACTTTGAGAGTCTGAAAGATTTTCCCACTGAGGATGCTGCAAAACAGGAACAGCTGAACAGCTGGGAGTGCGTCAGGCTGGGGATTAGCAGAGTGGTTCCTTAATGTGATGAAAACTGGATCCCACTGAATCAATACTTGGCAATCTAACTTTGTGTCAAATCAAACATGACTGAATCATCTTTAACTGTTCGATAAAGTCAGAAACACAAAGATAAAAGGATCCATTTGCAGAACAGACAGAAATTTGGCTTGCAACTGGAAGGATATCTAATTGAACTAGACATCTAGATTATTTGGGAAATAAGTGATATTCTTTCCACATGTCTTCCTACTAAAGCATTCTTCTTTTTGCTCAGTCACCCCCATCTTGTCTGTCCTGCTTTGAATTTTACTGGCAAACTAAAGCAGATAAAAGAAAGGCAGCAGAAGCCCTCCTTGTAATCAGCTAGGGAGTTAGAAACAGATTTCAGCTAAAACTCAAACTGAGATGTGAATCTGTGCCTATCCTGTTGCATTCTTGAAACTAAAATGTTGCAAGATTACACTTAGAAAGCTCAACCATCTGAGTTTACTGATACCTCCCTTCTAACCTTTGGATCTGTTAATGTTGAAGTTGGTTGTCAACTCATGTTGAAACAAGCTGACCCACTCTGTTGCAGAACTAGCACTCCATCACAGCATCTGCGAAATAAGAGGCCCTGCTGAGGGGATACAGTGACATGAGTGAAGACAGCTCACATGCCCAAAGCGCCAAGCAACTGTTTCCAGTGTAAGTAAAAACTGGTCCTTGTGAAGAAGCCACGTGCATGCAATGGATACCACTAAAGGAGCAGAGAGAACATTTCCTGCACCCTCCAACAGAGAGACTCAGATTGTGAATGCAGCAAGTTTACTTCACGTCATCAAGTTATTTTTGAAACATAAAACCCTCCTGGCTCATATCAGACCTGTAAGCAAACCCAAGGAGTTATTTTCAGGAAGCCAGAGGATTTATTTCCTCTCAGTGGCAATCAGTGTACTTTCTAGGGATACAGAGACTGTTGTTACATTGCAAGAATCACATGCGGATTAATGTTTTGTTTGTTCCTTGCCTCTTCCAGAAGCATTTACAGCTTGTCCTGATTGTTTGTGGCATTTGCCTTTTGAAAGAGGAGCCCATACTGAGATTTCACACACAGATTTTCATCTACAGTTAAAAGACAAGACATCTCCAACAGTTCCTAGTGTAGTTGCTGTACATACTGACCAAGCAAGTTTTCTTGTCACAGTGACTGCCAGTCCCGTTCAGCATGACTGAATCCAAAACTGTAGCCCTGACAGCTTAAAAGACAAGCAAGCAAGGGGATGGTGAGACTGGGATGAAGGGGGAATAGATTTTAGTCACAAGCTCATGTCACTATGTTTCCAAGGAAAGTAATGTTCCACCATGAGCAGTCTCTGCCTTTCCAGCCCCCTTCTCTGATACATTTTCTAAAACTTTGTAAAACTTTGCATCTGCAGCTGGTTTATGCTGCAGATGTTTACACATGTATCTCCAGGAACAACAGGATTTTTGATAGCCTTCAGCACACAGTGTCATCTTCACATGGCAAAGTTCTTTCTTCTTGCACTTAGCTGGATGAGGACCACAGCTAGAAAGTCGGAAGATGCAACTGAAAAATAAACAGAAAGGTGATGGAGATGGAAATACAATTTAGAAAAAAAAAACCCAAACCCAGGAAGTCCAGCAGAAAGGTGGTCTATGGTACTGACTAGATGTGATTCGGGGCATTCCTCAGTCTGGTGCCTGCTCTGCATCTGGAACAGACCCACTCTAACAACAGCTTCATATAAGGCCTGCTGCCAACATAAGGAGTACAGTTGACCTACTGGGCCTCTCCAGTTTAGGGAGAGGTTCTGTTTCTTGGCAAATGTTGGCACTAGTCAGTAGAAGATTGAGATTACAGATTCTCATCATTCCTTTCTTTCCCTTGTTAGAGTGTTAAATTAAAGGGGTTGGGGTGAAGAGAGGGGGAAAAAAAAAAAAAAGAAGGGGCAGTAATAGCCACACTACACCAGCTGTGAGAAACAGGCAGGTATGACAGAGCTTGCCTACTTAAATTTATCAGATGGTGTCACATAATATGTTGTCTCTCCATAGAAGCCTTGAATTCCTTGCATCCTTGTAAAGCACACTTAATCTTGCATTTTAGTTTCTTTATTTAGAGAATTCTACGAATTCCAGGAGGCCATTGGATCACAAGGTAAAAACTCTCTGTGGCTGCTCCTTGATGTTATAAGCTGTTTGTAATGCAATTCTATGGTAGGTTAGTGATGGCTCTCAGATTCTTGGGCAGGAGTTACAAATCAGACTTTGGGCTGGACAGTAAAGATCTAACTTGCCTGAGGTTTATTCATCACCAGTTCTCAGTAAGCTCAAAGACTAAGATATCTCGTTTCTACTTCAGAAACCCTGGATCCTTGCAAGTTGAATGAAAGCCTGCAACATTTCCAAGTGACCAGCAGCTCTGCGAATCTCCTAACAAGTAATGCAAATCAGGCATCTTTGCCAACTTCTGAAAACTTTCTTGCAGTCATAGTTTGAAGTAAAAATGTTAATCAGGTAAGTTAGAGAAAAGAATTTCTGTGGAGGTCTTCCAAAAGAACAATGAGAGAATGCGAGGACCAAAACCAACTTGGCAACAGTGATCCCTGTGTGCTCGGCCAAGGTAAATTGTAGAACTTAAGCAAAATACACTTTGTTTAAAAGCATTAAATATGCTCTAAAAGGTTCATTAAATCTACCAGACAAGTTCCAAAATGGAACAGTAGTAAGATGAATGCTGAGATGTTGTAGAGCTAATTTTGCATCTCTAAGAGATTTATGGTGGTAATAATAATAATAATAATAATAATAATAATAATAATACAGTAGGAATATTTTTAAACTTAATTAGGATTTGCAAGGGAAGTTATCTGAGTTCCAATGTTTTCTTCAATTAATAAGAAGAGAGCATTATATTAGAACTGCTTTATCAACCCATCTCATAGATGTTGTTAACAGAATGGTTTCAAAGAGGAAACTATTGTTGTCTATAGAATGGAGTGGGAAACCTGTGTGGGAGCACAGATAATGCCTGTGGTATTTAACTGGAGCTGGGGCCAACTTCCAACTAAAACCTCAGCTCCATTTAAAGCTTTGGCATTTAAAGGAATTGCCAAGTAAGTTTGCTAGCAAGAAATGTATAGCAAAGAGATCATGAATTTAGGTAATTTGGGTAATTTGGGGCTGTTTAGTCTAGAAAAGTGGAGACTGCAGGGAGATCTTATTAACATTTACAAATACTTAAAGGATGGGTATCAGGAGATTGGGGCATCCCTTTTTTCTATTGTAGCTAGCAAGAGGACAGGGGGTTATGGGATGAAGCTGGTACACAAAAAGTTCCACTTGAACATTAAGAGAAAACTATTTCACTGTGAGGGTGAGGGAGCCCTGGCACAGGCTGCCCAGAGGGGTTGTGGAGTCTCCTTCCTTGGAGGTCTTCAAGACCCGCCTGGACATGTTCCTATATGACCTGATCTAGGTGAACCTGCTTCTGCAGGGGGGTTGGACTAGATGATCTCTAAAGGTCCCTTCCAACCCCCACCATTCTATGATTCTAATTCTGGCCGATATATCAATTTCATTTATGCTCATTTATTTCTAAATGTCTGTTGTTATTTTTCCTTCAGTAAGATGCCTTCTGAGGCACATGAATATTTGTTAATTTGCTGCAAGGTAAAAAAAAAAAGAGCTTGAATTTGGGCAACAGTAACTTGCAGTACCAGTGCTCATGCATCAGATAACTTGAGATTCTATCAGTCTTGGCAATGCTTCCTGGCCCTTCTTTATCTAAGAATGAACTGTTCTTGGCTGGTTTCTCTAGGATACTAGGCATAAACAGAGCTTCTTTTTTGTCTCCCTTCAGTGTCTGGTTCACAGTCAAATTCAGGGTTGGTGGTGTTTTAGAGTCTGACTTTTCTCTTGAACAAAATGTATTGTAAAAAATGAAAGAAAGATCTCCCTCCAAATTTCCTTTTTTTCTACCACTATGCCCCTAACATGTAACATCAACACAACAAAATGTAACAGCAGAACTGTCATCTAGGCAACACAGCTCCTGTTTGGATAATTCTAACGTTTCAGAGATTTAGCTATTTCCCTAAATAGGGTCAAACCACAGACCTATTTTATAACCAAATACAAATCTCAAGTCATCAGAGGTTTTCAAGTTAACGCTGGAGATGAAGACAAGAATCAGTGTATACCACAGAAGGAAAGCTTAAGGCCCAAGTGCTGATCAATAAGAGTTTCCTAAATCTGACAGCAGGTGGAACCAAACACCCTACCTTGCAGGAGTCAAGGTGTTAAAACACTAGTACTGAGGTCTTAACTATATCCTAAAAGGCAAAACTCTCTATCAGTTCTCCTGGTGTCCCACAGAGTTAAAGTTTTGCTAACAATGAGAATTAGAAAGTAAATGAAATGCACTGCTTTTGATTTTATTTAACTAAATGTCCCAATTAGATTCAGTAATAGCAGCCTTCATTTGCTGAAGCACTGATACAAGTCACCTGCCACGTTCCAATGCATGATGAGGTTTGGTACACTGCATTTCATTTCCATATGCACCCTGAGTGATATAACTTGCATAGGGGAGACAATCATATTCTAACAGGGCATTGGTTTGTGTTCTTTTTGAAGGATGCTGAGAACACACATTGCAAAGACAACTACTCAGGCCTGAAACGTCACTTCTGCTTTCTCACACCAAGGAGTGCGTGACATTAGTAGTACTCAGCTGCATTCGGGGCTCCAACTGCTCCATGTGAACCCCATATCGAGGAGATACATCGAGTTAGCAATTCTTTCATCGTAAGTGTTACTTCATCAACATTTCCATTGAAAAGAAGCCTGAATAAAGAAGTCCACGGCTGGACACTTCTTTTTCATGTTATAATAGTGCCATCTGGTTGCTGTCTGGGGTGGGGGGGAATAGAGGGGATATTACTCAAGGGAAAAAAAACCTCTAAGTCTGGTATTTTCCTCGGTTTTCTCCTACTTTGAGTTTGGCCCAATTGCTAGTAAGCATTCCTGAAAAGATACTGCCTCAAAAGTGAAGATGTGCCCTGGCACAGGAGGGCGGAGCACAGGGACGGGATCGCCTGGTCCCAGCTGCCCAGCGCATCAGCTTTGACACGGGTCTAACGCAACTCCCAGGTTACTTTTGCCAAAATGTCTCTGAAACTCTGTGCTTAACCTGACCTGAAGCCGCCTGGGCGGAGAATGGCGGCTGGCAGCCCTCCGCGGAGCCGTCTTCACCTCAGCTGCGCAGTGTCAGTTGACGGGCCGCCAGTTCCCCTGCCGGCGCCCGCCATCGCCTGGCTCACAGTACCCCCTACTGCCGAAGGCGCGTCAGGGGCCGCGAGGCGCTGAGCTGAGCTTCCCTCAGCCTGGGGGCGGCAGCCACAGCCCTGCCCGACCTCACCCTAGGCCCGCGCCTCGGTCTGGGCCCACACTCATCCGCGCCCGCCCTCAGCCCAGGCCCGCGCCTCGGTCTGGGCCCACACTCATCCGCGCCCGCCCTCACCCTGGGCCCACGCCTCACCCTGGGCCCACCCTCAGCCCGGGCCCACCCTCAGCCGCGCCCGCCCTCACCCTGGGCCCACCCTCAGCCCGGGCCCGCCCTCAGCCGCGCCCGCCCTCACCCTGGGCCCACCCTCAGCCCGGGCCCGCCCTCAGCCCGGGCCCGCCCTCAGCCCGGGCCCACCCCCAGCCGTGCCCGCCCTCACCCTAGGCCCACCCTCAGCCGCGTCCGCGTCTCAGCCCCCTCCTCCTCTCGCCGACGCCGGTCCCACCCGGCCGCGTCCCGCCCTTCATCCCGCCCATCGGCCGCGTCCCGCCCCTCGCGCGCTGAGGCTGGCCGGCCGCCCTTCCCTACCGCTGCATCGCGCCCTGGTAGAGCCGAGCCGAGCCGAGCCGAGCGCGATGGCCCGCGAGGAGGTGGCGGTGGCCGGCGAGGAGGTGGCTGCGGCCGAGGGGGGCGGGCTGCTGCTGGAGATCGTGGGCTCCCCGCTCAACCTGAGCCTGCTGGGCCTCTGCCTCTTCCTGCTCTACCAGATCGTGCGGGGCGAGCGGCCGGCGGCGCCGGCGGACGAGGCGGATCCGCAGCCGCTGCCCAAGATGAAGCGCCGCGACTTCACGCTGGCGCAGCTGCGGCCCTACAACGGGGTGCAGGAGCCCCGCATCCTCATGGCCGTCAACGGCAAAGTCTTCGACGTGACCCGCGCCAGGAAGTTCTACGGGCCCGGTGAGGGCCGGGGCGGGGGGGGGTCGGCGGCGCGGCGAGATCAGGGCGGGCACAGCACGAGAACCCTCGGCGCTTTGTGCCCGGGATCCATCCGAGGCCGCCGGCCACAGGGACCACGGGGGCCTCGGCGACTTGGCTGCAGCTCGGACCCCGCGGGTGGGACGGCCAGCTCCCCCCGCCGCCCTGCGCAGCCCCGGCTCGGGGGCCAGGAGGGTCGGGGCCGGTGATGGGATGGGGAATTGGTTGCTTGCGGCGCGGGGCTCGGCGTTAGTGCCTAACCCGCTTCCCGACTTGCGGGATAAACGCTCGGCTAAGCTGCCCGTGCCCTCTCGACCATGCTTACGATCCGGAGATTTGGAAAGGATTCGGCTTTCTTAGAGCTGGGAAGGGTGTGCAGAGCTCGTCTTGGGACAAGATCACGCAGCACTAGGAGACCTGCCTCCCCGGGTGAGGCAGAGGGCAGAATTACAGCTGTTGCTTGGGCTCCAAAGTTGGACCTCGATGTTGTAACAACTCTTGACTTTGCCAGCCTACGTTGCTTCATTATTCTTTTTATTCTCCTGGGGCAAGCTACACATACTGCAAGTACCGTGCAGGGTCATGCCTGTTGGCCTGGGTGGCATCGTTGGCTTCAGGTGCCTTTGCCTGATGCTCAGCAGCAGAAGTGTTCTCGCAGTGTTTACATTCCATTTCCAACTTTCAGTGGACATCATTCTTGCATAACATTTATACTAAATACTTAGCAATTTAGATTAAACCAGCTTCCTATCAGGAGTGTGGGCTGTTCAAATGAGCAAAGATTGAATAAGCTATGCAGAAGCTTATAGAGCAGCTAGGGATGAAGGGGGGTTGGGAGTATGTGCACCCAGTATGTGTAAGAGTTTAATCACCTCCACCACACCACTGGGTTTTATTTTTAACAGAGGTCTCCTGTTAAAAGCCTTCTGGAGCTTGCTGATTTGTACCAGGATCTGTCTGGTATAAGCACTTTTGAGCTGTCTAGATTACTGGTAGCTTCACTAGTGAGCTGCCAGTGCTACTCATGACAAGAAGAGCGCAGGAGACACCACATATTTGGAAGCATGGGATTGTTATTTTTGGTCCAAACGTAGAATGGAGTTGCTGAGTGGTGCTGGACTGAAACTGCATTCTGCAGCAGTTTGGATGATGTGGACAGACAGGTTAGATGCAGTTTTTTATTTGTGCAAACTAAAACCCATTTGATTTAAGGACTATGTATCCTTGACAACAGTAAAAGCTGCCTGTTGAATCTAATTTGGTAACCGATGACTGGTTCATCACAGTGTCTGGTTAATCTGGCTTTCATTTTAATGGAAAAGTAAGATTATTTTTGACAAATGTAGGAAAAAGCTCATTCAGGAGCTGTGAGAGATGGCATGTTCTCTGCAGTAACCAGAGTTCACATCTAACTTCTTTAAGTTCCCTGAAGAACTTTCAAAGTCTAGTTGCAACGTGATCTCTCCATTTTCATGCAAAAATGCATTAACTTGCTTCTCATGCAAGCAAGTTAATCATTAAGTTCAGCAAGGATCTGTCTTGATAAAGTGTCTCTATCAACCGTGAGTTGCATGCTTTTGTCATCCGAGTTCATCATGCACAATATCTCCACCACAGTTTCTGTCAAGTCATCCTTTCAGCTCAAGTCAGAAGCTTATCTTAAAAAACCTCCATTTCACCTCAGACTTGCAAATCCTTCCTCTGTTCCTCTTTCTGAGGATGTGTTCCCCAGATTGTATGCTTATTCTTACCCCGTTTGTGTTTTCTGTGCACTGTTGTGTGGTTCCTTGTCCTGTTATTTCAGCAAGCTCAGTATCTTCCCATGGTTTTGTCTTTTATCCCCTTCCTCTTGTTTTCCCTTGTTACCAAGTGGCATAAAACTTTAAAACATTTCAGAAATTTGAGGCACCTCTGACCCACAGGTCAGGGCAGGAACTCATCATCTGTTTCAGTTTGGGGACTGATCCATGAAGATCACACAGCACCCATTACCTCTGTAATAATGCTGCTTATGTTTTTATTTTAAAGAGGGCCCATATGGAATTTTTGCTGGAAGAGATGCATCCCGAGGTCTTGCCACTTTCTGCCTGGATAAGGAGGCTCTGAAGGATGACTATGATGACCTCTCTGATCTCAACGCTACACAGCAAGAGACCCTGCAGGACTGGGAGTCACAATTCACTTGTAAGGAATTTTAAATCTGTTTACAAAGAAGTAGCAAACTAGTGTGTAATAAGGGAAGCAACGGTTTATGGTTCCTGTTACCAGCTGGAGGCATGAGGCTAGAAACTTATATTGAGTCAATACCTCAGTTTACTATTACTACAATGGCTGTTGCTCAAAAGAATTAAGAGAAATGTCAGATTTTCCTTCTGTGTTCTCCCTCCCTCTGCTCCTTACAGAACAGTGGGAAAGATGGAAGCACTCTTGTCATGGGATAAGATCTCTAAGACTACCCACGAACTTGTCAGGACAAAGTTGTCAGGAATTGGAAATAAAGAGCATGTCTTTGATGCACTTAAGACCCCACCTATAGGGATGGTTAGATGATGCTCTGAAAGATGAAGGTTATGCCCCATTCAGCTTCTCAGAAATGACAATAACTTTTGCATTATTGCTTCTTGGGTTTTTTGAGTCTTGAAGCTGGTTTAAGGTAGACCTTTTCCCCTTGGATGCTCTTGACAGAACTTTTTTTTTACTCTACCTAAGTTTTTCTGCGTGGCCTCGCTGGTGGCTTTATCAGATTCATGGACACTCTCCCCCAGAAGGTGACTGGGAATGAATAAATGCCACCTCTGTACTTGCAAGCAGCCTTATGGTTGGCCAGAGTAGCAGAGGAAAAAAGGCAGCTGGCAGGCTTGAGGTGTTTCTTCTGAAGTTAACAGAAGGAAGTCACTTTCGTAGTTGCCTTGTTTTTCTATGCCTAGTACTAAAAGTTTAAAAAGGGCAATTCCAGGTGTTTTGTGTCATGTGCCTCAACTTGCCACTCAAAAAGGTGAACTTTGAACCATGAGTTTATGGAAGTGACTGTGCTGACCTTGTACCATGGCACACCATGGCATGCCTGCTGCTGGGATATTTTTTTTTCTTCTTTTTTTTTAAATCCTGTTGGGCATCTTGTTGATGAGAAAGAGTTCCTCCATATCTCATGATGCCTTTTAGGCAAGTCAACATCAAGGGGTTTATTTCTACGTGGGTAAGACAAAAAAGAAATGTGTCAGTTGTTTGTTGTGATGAATTCTTACATGTGTATATAATTATGATGGAAACTGCATATACAAAGAAGTACTATAGTGGAAATCAAATAGGTTTCTTTTTAAATCTGGAGTTCAGTATTAAAGATTTCCTATTACCAGCAAGAACAGAGCTTTCCTCCATGTAATGTCATTAGAACGTCTCAGTCCTGACCTGATGTGCCACTACTATTTTGGCACTTTTCCTGTCTTAATCAGGACTGTTAATCACGCCACGCTGAATGGCTGTGTTGTAGAAGGAGACTGCTGAAACCAGAACTATGTTGCCAAATGCCTTTTCAAGAGACAGGCAGCAGGACTGACAGTGAACTGCACTCTTTTTTATTACTATGTTCCTAATAAATTTGGCAGTTACTTGCTTTAAATTCTTACTAATTCTAACAATACTAGTCCAAAATACCTGTAGTCAGAGGCATCTTTGTTGAAGTTGACAGCTGGGCAACACAGCATAGCTCTCAGTTCTTACGTCTACATGATTCCATGTTTTTACATGTTCAGAAAGAGATGTAAGTCAGATTTAGCTGCATAATCAGGTAAGAGCCATCTTTATCTTTGGGAGAAAGGTTCTCTTTTCTGTCCTATTGGATGATTTCCACATATATTACAAAAAAATAACCCCCCTTGAAAGCTGTGTGTGCATAACACACGATGTAAAGACCAACAATGCCATTGGTTGAAAAACTAGCTTTGCCATTGGCAAAAGAAAAAAATAACAGAGGATTCTTTTTCTGTAGCTGGATGAATCCCTCAGTTTACATGTGTCTTTACATTCACTCATCTTTTGGCTTAGGCAATAGAAGGAAAATTAGTTACAGTTGCTTTGCATGATTCTTACACTTGCCACAACATTAATAGTAGTTCAGGTAGTTGATTTTGGCTTTTCTCCTTCCCCCTCACCATTTGGAAGAAGACACTGAGAGCTGTTGTATTAACATATAAGCATTTTGTTAATTCAGGAAACAGGCACAGAAATTTAAAACAGATACATCTTCAGGCCAGACTAATGACTTGGATTCTTTTTCTTTTTTTCCCAGTTAAGTATCACCATGTTGGTAAGCTGCTGAAGGAAGGGGAGGAACCCACTGTATACTCTGATGAAGAAGAAAAAGATGCCCAGGATGCAAAGAAAGACTAGACAGTGAGGAACAATCTATTTTTGGATTGTAAGGGATTGTTTGTAACATTCCACTTCTGTTTTACAACTTGCAACAGCAGTGATGCTTCCACCAGGTCCAGAGTAAACAGTGTATTGTTTCTTTTCAAAGGTTTCCTTTTCCAATTCAGTGGTAAACTACTAAAGGTCTGTCTTCCTTTAAACATGCACAAAAAAAGTCTGTAAATGGCAGTGTTGGCAATAAAGGACTATTAATCTTTTTCTTCTGTCACTATTTAGTGCAGAGTAGGTTGATATATAGTTTTTTCATTAACAACCTACCACTGTAGGACACAAGCACACGAATACCATCATGTATGCAACACAAATTCCCTTGGGTTGCCATTCCTTTAAAAAGGGACTCTACTTTAGCTGTCCATGAATTGTGGTGCAAGGTAATTCAATATTATGTAACATACTTTAGCTTTTAAGGAGTTACACAGCAGCTTTCAGGTGAAACACTAATTGCTTTTTAAAACGACAAGAATTTTTGAGAGGTTAAATCCTTCTTACATTACAGAATTAATAAGGACTGATGAATACTTGTGTGTGAAGTCATGCATGATTTTGCATGGATTTATATTCCTTGTTTACTTTTAAGGTGCAACTGAGTGTTACAAGGGTTTAGATACTGAGTGTAATCAGACATCCCTAAAAACCATGTAGACTATGAAGTGCAATTTGACTACTGCTCACTCACTTTTCCTCTTAGTAAAACTCTTCTGTGAATATTTCACCAGTACAGTGACCTGCTGGAGAGCAGCTCTGTGGAGAAGGACCTGGGAGTCCTAGTTGATAACAAACTAAACATGAGCTATCAGTGTGCCCTTGTGAGTAAGAAGGCCAATGGCATCCTGGGGAGCATTAGGAAGAGTGTGTCCAGCAGGTTGAGCGAGGTTCTCCTACCCCTCTGCTCTGCTCTAGGGAGGCCTCATTGCAGTCTTGTGTCCAGTTCTGGGCTCCTCAGTTCAAGAGAGACAGGGAACTTCTAGAGAGTCCAATGGAGGCCCACCAAGATGATCAGGGGACTGGAACATCTCTCTTATGAGGAAAGGCTATGAGCCCTGGGGCTGTTCAACTTAGAAAAGACTTGAGAGAGGACCTCATCAACACTTTTAAACTACTTAAAAGGGTGGATGTCAGGAGGTTGGGATGACACTTTTTTCTGTAGTGCCCAGTGACGGGACAACGGGTAATGGAACACAAACCGGAACACAAAAAGTTCCAGTTAAACATAAGAAGAAAGTTGTTTACTGTTTAGGTGAGGGAGCTCTGGCACAGGCTGTGCAGGGAGGGTGTGGAGGCTCCTTCTCTGGAGGTTTCCAAACCTGCCTGGACCTGTTCCTGTGTGACTTATCAAGGGGAACCTGCTTTAGCAGGGGATTGGACTGGATGAGCTCTAGAGGTCTCTAACCCTGACCATTCTATGATTTTAATTAAATGATATTAAACATGGAAGCTCAGCTGCTCTTGATTCTTAGGCCTAAAAAAAGACTTGCTGGTATGGCATGACTAACAAGTGCTCTTACACATGAAGCTTGAACTAGCAGAAAAACGTTACTAGTCAATGTAACTTACCCAAGCTTCCTGTAGAAAATAACATGGTATAAGCTGCTTCTGTGTGGAGGCCTTTATTGCCTTGGAATGCTGCCATTAAAAGGAACAGCAATCTCATGCATAACCAGCAATGCTATGGCTGGGGACCTGACCTTTAAACGGCTTTTTACTTATTTGCTCTCTTAGCTTACATCTAAGCTGAGTTATTAGGTTTGTCTTGCCTATGTAACCTAGTCTTCTACCAGAGGAGGCCGAGTAGATGGATTCGACCAAGCGAAAATGTAAATGTACTCCACCATCCAAAATACCCCTGCAAAAAAGTAGACAATGAATGATCTGCTGCTCACTTGGAAAGGTGGTCCTGTCCTTGCCCAGGTGATTCTGCTGAGGTGCCTATTGGTTAGTTCCCCCTGTTAATGTCCCTGGTTTGACCATCTGGCCAAGCAGTTTCCATTGGTAAAACAACCAAAACGATGAACAAGAGTCCTGAGCAGGAAGAGCTGAGCTGGTTGCAAGTAGAGTGCATTGTGCAACAGCAGCTTTCATGAACAACTTGATGCAATGTGTTAAAAGTGCCTGAGACCATCTGTGGTGAGAAGGACCAACTGAACCTCAGTCCCAATGCACTCAAAGTCTTTTCTCTTGGTTGCACTGGACCTTCGAGGAGTGTGGTTGGTTGAGCCAGACAGCTTGCATAAAGTGGTACCGTATGAACTGCCTAACAGAGGTCTACAGACAAATGTAAATCTTGTCATGACCTTTGTGTTGCTATTTTAGAGACATTTCTACTCTTTGCAGCTACTACTAATGGTTTGCCTAAAATTGGGAATGTACTTTTATTTCTTTAAGGCAGAAAATAAAATACTCTTGCATAATGGCAGTGTTTGTTTTTACTTACTGCAATAGAATGGGATATTTAATCCTTCCCCAGCACTTCCAGTTTTATATGGTCTTTCTCCAGTGTCTTATGTTATCCAACACATGGTCTGAGCATAATATGTTCAGAAGGCCTGTAAATGCAGTTCTGTAGTATAACTAACAGAATATTCCATTTAGAACATGTTCACACTGTGTAGTATGCTTTGCTGTTGCAAAAACACGAGTTAGGCATAAAAAGGCTCAAATAATTGGTTACACTGAGCAAAATCTGGAGCTCTGCTGTGGTTCAGCAGAGCCAGGCCAGGCTACAACCTGCCCAACCACCTGATGCCCAAGTTAGTCCATAACTTTCCCTGAACAACATATAAAAACTACACAGAAAACTGTCAGTAACACAAGACAAAGCTTAATGTTAAGCATCCATGCCTCTTGGGAAGAAGTATTACACTTTGCTTTCTCTGAAAAAGTAGTGGTCTTATCAAAGAGAATTTATTGTGAAAGGGGAAGTAGCAAGTCACAAAAACAGTGGTTTCATGAAGCAGCAGGTGCAGATTTTATTTTCCTCTAAAGCATTGGAGAAAATTGACAGATTTTGGCTTCTTTTTTAACTCTGTTCATTGCAATTTGATCCCTTCCTCCAACAGTGGCTGGCTGCAACACCTAAGCAGAGAACTGTGCCAGGCAGCTTATCAGACTGCACATGAACCAGTGGGACACAATGACCAACTCTAGAGTGGAGACTGTCACCAATCTCCCTCATCTCAATGTCCAGATACCAGTTATCTTTGTCTGTCACAAAGGCATACTGAGGACAAATCAAAACAATCGAGTAGCATCTTGTTTCCAACCAGTTCTGGCATGTTGTTAGCTGCTCTGTAAAAATTCAGCTATGCTTTATCTGGACTCTGCCTGCCCTTATCATCTGTATTATTCCTGCTTCATGCCATTGCAGGTAAGCAAAATGTTCAGCAATGAATGCTTACACTAAGTTATGCAAGGGGTTTTATAAAAGGTGAGGTGTTTCTATGCACTGCCTTGAATCTCTGCATTCACTAAAGGCTTTATCTCATAATCGCTGTATTCTTGTATTTCAAGCAGATGGACTGATGTAGCAATGGGCATTGTGTATTGCTGCTTTAAAAACAGCCTATAGGATTCTGACTTCAGCATGAAGTACAACCAACAGGCCACGCATTCCTGACAACAAAGCTCAGGCCAGACAGCTCTCCTGAGAAGACTTCTGTTCTCACAACCTCTAAAAGAAGGCATCTTCATTAGTTCTGTACAGAACATCAGATTTGATTGCAAGGTCTGTAGTCTCAGGGCCCTACTTCATCCGTGTCAGCATACAGTATTTCCATAAAAAGCCACCCTTAGAAACACCAGCTGAGCACCACAGCAGACACCAGGCTCCAACCGACAGGTGTGAAACCGTGTCAGCAATACTACACATTCCCATGGCTAGACTACATCAGTGCTGCTTTTAACGCATCTTTCCACATATCAAATGTTCTAATTGTGTAAACATCTTGTAACTTTTATACTTGAGGTGTGACATTTCCTCCTGTAATTGTTGAAAAATCAATCTGCAATGCTAAGTATTCTAAAAGTTTTAAAGCAAACTGGTTTATGTATCTTTAAATATTACAATCATATAATTGTTTCTGTTGGAAAAGACATTTAAGATCAAGTCCAACCACTCACCTCACACTGCCAAGCCCACCACTAACCCATGTCCCTCAGCACCTCATCTATGCATCTTTTCAATATCTCCAGGGATGGTGACCTCACCACCTGCCTGGGCAGCCCATTCCAATGCTTAATAACCCTCCTGGTGAAAAAGTTCTTCCTCATCTCCAATCTAAACCTCCCCTGGTGCAACTTTAACCCATTTCCTCTTGTCCTATCATTCATTACTGGAGAGAAGAGTTTGACTCCCACCTCACTACAACCTCCTGTCAGGTAGTTGTAGAGTGATCATGTCTCCTCTCAGCCTCCTCTTCTCCAGACTAAACACGCCCAGCTCCCTCAGCTGCTCCCCATTAGACTTGTGCTCCAGAATCTTCCCCAGCTCAGGTGCCTGGCTCTGGACACATTCCAGCACCTCAGTGTCTTTCTTGTAGTAAAGGGCACAAAATTGATCACAGTATTCAAGGTGTGGCCTCACAAGGTTCTTCTAATCTCCAATCTAAACCTCCCCGGGAGAACCTTCAAGATAATAAAAATTACACTCAACAGTCCAGTGTACGAAAGAATGAGGTTCCAATTCAGTGTATTGATAGGAAAGGAATTAATATTAAAACACCTGGAAATGGGTTCAAAAATAATGGCACCTAGAAACAAATAGCAAAGACAAAAGTTCTGTTTCAGTATGAAGACTACAATGGCATCTCACATTTTAAAGGGCATGAGTATGTTATTTACTAACAATGGTTTACTCCAAATGAGGACTTGGAGACAGAACACTTGCTTTAGAGGTTTCAATATTGGATGTCAGAAGCAATTGCAGAACTGGAGTATTTATTTGTTATTGAACATAGTGACATGTTGATAAAACACTGGGAATTTACAGCAAAGGAAAACTTTAGCCCCTGCTCCCCTGGATTAACAAAAATAAATACCTCCTCACCTGTAATCTAAAGGCCTGCCTCATGGGAAATGGTTACTCATGGACACAGAACTGTCTGTAGATTGACAGAGGGGGAAGTTTTGTCACCTTTAATCCGCAAATATTGCACAGAGAAAAAACACCCTTGGCATGTCATATCACTGCAACTGAAATGTTCCGCAGTCAACAAATACAATCGTTGATCTTCATGCTAACTGTATAAAATAATAACAAGACGCCTTGAGGCACAAATGTTCTCCAAAAGAGTCAGAAAATATTCTGTCAAGAAAATAAGATCTTTGTAGATAAAAGTAATAGATCAACAGTACTTTGACTGCCAACCATTTGTTATTCATGACCCTGAAAAGGTGCTCAACATGTGAACACATGAAGAGAGAAGGCTGATAAAACCTGGTTTGGAAGCCTGTGGGAACTGCCAGCATGAAACACTGGAGGAAAACCTATCTACCATGAACAATTACAATTTAGAGGTTTTATTACTATTTATTAGAGCAGAAGTTACAAACATGGGTAAGATTCTATGTAATTAAGGCAACATTATTACATTAACTTAGTATATTGACATGTAATAAATAAAGCACAATAAAATGAAAGCTGAAGTAATCAGTGTATTAAACTGTGGAACCAGCCCTCTACATATTGCTAAGGGACTTTGTCCAAAAGCAATTGTGGCTATCTAAATATAGCCAGCCAAATAAATGTGGATATAACTCAAGCTCCTAGACAGC
Source organism: Colius striatus (assembly GCF_028858725.1). Classification (NCBI taxonomy): domain Eukaryota; kingdom Metazoa; phylum Chordata; class Aves; order Coliiformes; family Coliidae; genus Colius; species Colius striatus. The sequence continues at coordinate 6,439,221 of NC_084771.1, read as the reverse complement.
ATTTTCACATTTTACCTACATGCAGCACAAGTCTGACAACATTTCACAATGCCTCTGGAAATTATTTGGAAGCAAACTCATACTAAACAGCCATCTCACTACCCACCCCTTCAAAGTTTTGTCAATAAACTTTTAACCTGCATATTTGGGTTATACCTGGGATTTGGATTTCAACCTGCATATACAGGTTAACTTTAGCAGGGGGTTGGACTACATGATCTCTTGGAGGTCCCTTCCAACCCCTGCCACATGCAGTGATACTGCGATACACATGGGGACTGTCAGTATGCTGACAGGCATTGCCCCTGCACTACCCAACATTCAGAGCTTTGGTTAGACAACCATTCTGATTCCTGGAAGCACTACCTCTAGAACAACTTCAGTGAAATTCTTCCTCCCAAAGACCAGCAAGTTTTCAGAAACACGTCTAGGACCATGAACAGAAAACAAGCCTTTTTCCAGCATGGGTTTTACAGAAGATGGGATTTTTTTCATATTTGGAAATCTATTACTTCCCACAACTGAGTATAAACGTCCCCCACACTTTCCAGTCCCATCATTCGAACAATCCAATTGTGGAGGCACTTCATATGCTTGCTCTAGGATTTACATAACTGTAGGAGTTTTTTTCAATTGCTTGTTACTAAATAGTCTTTGATTTTTACATGGTTCCTTACATTTAATCAAAGTATTATATTCCAAGACCTCAATCTGTGTCCTTTCAAATTCTTAACAACTGGTCCATGAAAGTCTGTCTGGCCCCAGGGAAAGTTTTGGTCCTCTGTTATCCAAAAGGCAATCACAGATTCTGGTTTGGTGGTTCACTCCACCACTTAGATGCTCTAACCAAAGGAATTATGCAAAAAACAACCCCAAAACCACAGTATTTCATGTACCTTTTAATGGTGAAAGAGCTTTCTTCTCCCACTTTTATATAAAAATTTAATAGCTATTATACAGTAGCTGTTCAGCATCCTCTTCTGGGCTCTGCTCCACAGAAAGTATCTGAGCAGGGGTTTGTCTGAATTATCTCAAGAGGAAAGAGAGAGCATCCTCTGACATCTGCATCCATCTCTCTTCTCAACATTAATTTCCTCTCATCTCCTGTAGATAAGTATATGAAAAAGTTACTTGAAATTAATTTGTCAGGAGATAGGGAGGGGAAGGCAACGAGGAGGTAGCTATAAGGTATCTGCCAATGGACTGAAAGCACAGTAAATTGTGACAGGGCTGTAACAACAGGCAGAAACATGGCAGTCCTGTACAGAGACCAGATGATTACCTAGATATAAATCCACTAACTTCAGCCACTGCTTCCCACCCAGAAGTACCACACATTGAGCTCCCTAACAACATTTTAGTTGTCTAAAGCATGTTGAGCTGCTAGGACACGTGCTATTAACAGCACAACCACCCATCTGCTAATGCCCATGAGAGATTCTTTGCTATCCAATTAAGCAGACAAATGCTGCTCTTCAACCGCAGCTGCATGTGGTTCTCTGAACGACACTGAACTGACCTTTAACTGCAGACAAGTTGCACCTTCTCTTAGGCCATGTTTGTACTTCTTAAAACTCTTTTTAAAATCACCACTCATCACTAAGAACTCTGGCAACTAATCTCACTTCTCAGAGACCTGTCAAATTCAGTCACCTTAGTTCTGGTGTGCCCCTTTCTCACCTGTCCTCTGGAAGGTCTCCTGAAGTGGGGTCCCATCACAAGGGGTACCATCTGGTGCTGACATGGCAGCATGAACAGTCTTGAATTTCACTTTTTTGTGGAACATTCTGTTGCACTTTCTTTGTATCTCTCTGAGTGACTCCAGCTGCATGCAACTGTCTGTCTCTGAAAAGCCACATTCATCAGATAAAAGATCAGAAGAAAGCTTTTTCCGTCTTTTCTTCATTTTGTGAGCATTTCTCTCCTCCTCCCTGGATTGTCTCTCACTCTTCTGCCGATGTCTTAATTTACTACTAGACCTCTTGTATGACTTCTTAAGTTTATGTTCGCATTGTCTTGCCAAGCCCTCATGGACAGAGTTAGAACTGAAGCTGTATTTGCTGCTTTCCTTCTCTTGACCTTCCAGAGTTACATTTTTAAGGTAAACCAGTAATTTTCTTTCCCTGGCTCTTGCAGGCAAGCACCCTTCATTACAACTGCTGTAAAGTTCTTCACACCTTCTTTCTATACTCTTCATGGAGCTGCTATGTTCCTCTCTAAAATGCTCAGAATCACTGATCTCTTCCAACACATCCTTTAATCTGCAAACAGATCTAGATACTTTGTATGGTATGGTACTGTCATCACTACCATCTTCTTGTTTGTATTCCTTATCATGAGTAACAGCAGTGCAATCCAAAGAATGATTCAGTCCAGCACGTGGTAAGTTATCAACAGCCAGCAGGTCATTCCTCTCCACTTGCGACCTTTTTGCAAGCCCATCCCCAGAGGTCTCGTTTTCTAACACCGTGTCTGTTGACTCCAACTCCCCAACAGCCATCACCAGTCTACAATTATCATTGGCACCGCAATTTCTCTTGTTGAAGTTTTGTACAGGACTCACTTCTCTGAGGTGCTGACCACGTTTGTTACTCGAGCTGATGTGAAAACCGCTGTCATGATCAGATACCACTCTCTTCCACCAGGATTTGTTGGCAGTGGCTTTTGGCTCTAAGCAAACACGTGCATAGCCCGGTGTCCGATAGTAGTTGAGCAAATAATGGATGAATTCATCAGTCTCATAAACCTTTTGCTTTTTGCAACCATCTTCATCAGACACCGTCTTTGGGTGAAGTACATTCAGTGTTGGGCAGTCCCTTGCATCCAGAGATTTGATGACCCTGCAATCTCTTGTAACTGTAATCAGCAAAGATCCACAGCCAGAGAAGTCGTGCTCAGCTCTGCCAGGCAGTCTGTCAGAACTTAGGGCTGTACAGGCATCATTTAAAATGGTCCTGACTATATGACAAGTAGATGCATGGAAGTTACTCCCATCTCCTTTCTCTCTATGTAATCTGCTACCTTTTTGGGTTAACAGGGACTTAAACTCTTCCTTACATTTCAGCTCTTTGTGATTATGACAATAGAAGTTAATCAGTTCCTGATGCGTGCCTTTCAATGCTGTCTCAGGAAAGGACTCGTCCCTCCTTATGCCCCATGATGGATCCACTTTATGACTCGCCGACTGCACAAAATCCTTCAAAGAAAAAGTTGGGAAAATTATGATGTACATTTATTGAGCATTATAAAGAGTGCTAAGCTGCAAACACATGAGCAAGCAGTCCCACAGCCATAACAATTATACAGGTGAGGGTTAAATGTGGCTTAGTTCACAGCTCAATTGCACAATTCCACTATTCCTAACTCAGAACTACAGATATTTCATCATCTCAGAAAGCTACACTCTCACTGAAAAGAGAAAAGCAGTGCCCTCAACCAATTCATCTGCAACTGTGTAAGCAAACATTTATCCCTTGTTTGATCACAGCATCACAACAACTAGTACTGCAGGCAATGGTAAAATTACTACACTATTATGGATCACATCATTTATTGACAATAAATTGCTTTGTTACACATTGTTTGAAGTGGGTTCAAACACAATCAACCTAAAGCTTTGCAAGCGGTGAAACCAAGATAAATAGAAGTTTATTTAACTCGTCACCTTCAGAACTAAGGCAGCCATTGTCAGGTGTTACAGGGCCCTAAAAGTCATGCAGAATGGCAAGGGTAGTCTCTGACCTCACCTTTTAGTAAATCAGAGTGGTTAACATTAAGGACTGGGGAAAACAAACACTCGTTAAAAGCTGCAAGCAAATTTTTACTTAGCAAAAAACCCTGTTTCCATCTAAAACTGGCTTTTTTAGCCCAAAGGACTGAAATAAACCTCCAAACATTAACATGTGTGCAAAACACTCAAATTTTATCACTCCTCTGCTGACCTTCTCATGACTTTAGCTGAATTAAACTGAAATGAAACAGATAGCTTAGTGTTGGCCACAAAAGAGAGTCTACTAGAAATGCAACTGGCATAATCTGTGTCAATTTAATTCTGTCACTTGTAGACCCGAGACCAAAACAAGCGAGACAGCATCATTTGCAAAGCTGGATCAAATCCAGGAGAGCTGACACAGCCCTTCCAGCTCAATTTTCAGTCAGTAATGACAAAGTTTCGAACAAGCATAAAAGGCCAAGTTTCTGGGTGGAAATACACTACCCTTGCTTTCAGGGCAAGGCACTGCAGATTGTCCTAAGACTTAGACCACAGGCCTTCCCAGCATTTGGTCAGTCTCAAGGCATTCTCCCGAGCAGCATCATAACATCAAATGTCTAGTGAATTATGCAAGCCCTAGTAAATAGCCTTCAAAATTTAAAATATGTTTTAAAATAGTCTTACTTTCACACGGTTTAACAGCACTGTAAGCAGTCTGACAGACTCCACTCTTCTCTGAGCTAGCAGGGATTTCCTTTCTTCCCATTCAGGCATATTCTCTGGCCACTGCTGTTCTTCAGGTGGTACCTTCTGCTGCTTTGGGGGATGTTTCTTATCTCCATCTATCTGCCTCTCTTCTCTCCTCTCCAGCTTAGCTTTCTTTTTCCTTTCTTGAACTTCTTTTCAGCACCACGTCTTTTTCTAGGTAATTATCAATATGGGACAATTTAGACAACACTTGTTTTACATTCTGAGTCCTGGGGAATTGGATGTAACTCTTTGAACTGCTAATAATAAGAAACCAGTCACCAAGAATCTGCATGTGGCTAACAAGGAATCTTGTTTGTTAGAATAACATGTTTAAAAAACCATGGCACATAGATGACATGCATCCAACCGATGCACACATTGAGAAAGTCCTTTGTCTCTTCAAATGGTTTGAATTCTAGGGTTTTCTTTATAAGCACTGCCAAGGTGAGACAGTCACATCACCTTTTATCTCCAAGGACACAACTAGAAGTCTAATCACTTGCATCTAATTCTTAAGTTAACAAGTTTCCCCCCTACAGCTTGGCTTTGAGAGTCCCATTTAAGTGATATTACAAGACTAATTCAGGGATATTTTTGTTACTACCGAGCAGGGATTACACAGAGTTCAGGCCTTTTCTGCTCCTCGCCCACCAGTGAGGAGGCTCAGGGGGCACAAGCAGTTGGGAGAGGACAGAGTCAGGACAGCCAACCCCAGCTGACCCCAGGGATATCCCAGACCCCAAGGGTCACACTCAGCATATAAAGCTGGGGAAGGAGGAGGAAGGGGGGACATTCAGAGTGATGCCTTTTGGCTTCCCAAGTCCTGTTACCTGTGCTAGATCCCTGCTGTCCTGGGGATGGCTGAACACCTACCTGCCCATGGCAAGTAGGGAATTAATTCCTTACTTTGCTTTGTTTGCATGGCTTTTGTTCTCTCTATCAAACTGTCTTTATCTCAGCCCAGGAGTTTTCTCACGTTTACCCTTCTAATTCTCCCCCACATCTCACCAGGGAGGTGAGATGCTGTCTGGGGTTAAACCATGACAAGCTGTAGTAGTCCTGTAGAAAGCAGATCTACTGAACAACCAACATGACACATCACAGGAAACTCCAGAAAATTCAAGGAACAAAGTGTTCACACAAGTAAGGGTTTAAAAAGATGGGATATTAAAAGTATTTGAATAAGAAGGTATTAACAATGGAAGCATAGCAATGTCTTTGGAGACTGAGCATTAGAGTCACTATGCTCCACATTCTAAGTGTTGGGTTTCAGACAGGAAGGTGTGTAACATGATTAATTACCATTTGCAATGTGTCATCCAAACACATGATCTACCTCAATACTAAAACTTCAAAATACTACTAGTACTCATATACAGAATTTAAGAACACTGGCTTAAAGATACAACAAAAAAAAACATCCATGTGAGAAAGGGTTGAAAGTGTGTGTATCTAGCTTTGGACCTTCCTATCAACTGGGAGGCACACAGAAATGCACATGATATTAAGTTTACTTCAGGGCATAAAGACATTAGTTTGTAATGTTGCAGCACAGAGCAATATAACAGGCCCACATGCAGAATCTTAGGCACTCCAGGCCCACAGAAGCCTAGAATCATACAATCTGAAATTGGATCCTGAAACAGGATGTCTCTAGTCCAACCTCTCTCACAATCCAGAACCTTCTACATGAGGCTTTACACACAGAATCACGTTTTTCTTCTGACAGTAACACATAAATTAAAAACTACATAGTAGTGCTCCAAGTTCTCTGACTCCCATTTCCCCTGGAATTTTACAGTAACCACTCTTCCTGGATTTGACTTGGTATGAGATAGTGTAACGAATCTCAAGAAAATGGGATATTCTCTAAAAATACACTCTCACCTTTCAAACCCTCTCTTTTTTCCCTCTTTTTCGAACGTGCTCCTGTTCTTGCAGCTTTAGTCTTTCCAGGCTTCTCTTTCTTATGGCTCCTTCACTAAAATGTCTGGTTGTATCAAAAGTCACCTGTCACAGAAGAAGCAGAATCAGACTTAGCAGTCCATTTTGCTGTGTGTTTATACAAACACAGACAACCTGCTGAGCAAATGAGAGACTCTAGGTGACAACCAAATAGTACTACACTCACGAGAATCCCTCTCTACCCTGGCACACCAGAATACCTCTTCTGAAGTTCACACTGAGTTGGCAATTAGGCTCAAACACCCCACTCCCAAACATCTCCTCATGCTGTGACATCAGGGACTCATAATCTGACATCATACCTTTGGCCAAACCCCTTCCTGGCACACTCCTCTGGACACTCAAAGTTCAGTATGTTCAGCAGAGCATTTCTAGCTGCAGGATTCATGCAGTTCTGCCAAAGCTGGAGTTCACTGACTCTTAGAACAATATCTTTTGGATTTAATGCTTGCTTGCTTAAAAACTTCTGAATTCTGTCGATGTGTGCAGCAATCTTTCAGCTTCAAATGCCCAGATGTGAGCACATTAAAAGAAAACACTGAAGCAAACTGCATCAAGGTCTATCTACATTGAAAAAATAAGTAATAGGAAGTTTTCTTTCCAGCATACAGGTATATTTTAGGGTCACTGTTTAGAAAATATCCTTTACTAGCCAAAAACCACCTAAATTAGGGCAACTGCTGCACCCACTTCATATCAACAATACGAAACGAAGAATGTTTCAAAGTCTTACCAGCTCCTGAGCTCATCTCCTAATTTCAGTGACAAACACATTGAAAATATTACAACTTTTACCTTACTCATACCAATTTTTCAGGAAACCAAGAGAGTAAAATGCCATTTTTTACCCAAAGGACTTCAGTTCACACACACGAACTTTGTATATCAGTATCTCTATAGAATCTATGATTCTATACCCAGTACAAACAGCATAACTATAAGGGGGTTTTTTTCCCCCTCATATGCTTAAGTGCCCAAAAAGTTTAGAGAGATGGTTACACTGGTTAGCAAGGAATTCTCAGGCCTAACTTCAAGGAAAAAAAAGAGCAGAAATTGGCCAAACCACCATCTGTGCCAGTTTCTTCCACAAAATCTCAGCAGCTCATAACAAAGAAAGGTTAATATATTTGAATGCCATCTATCTGCTGTATATATTTTTTCTTTTTAGTCACCATTTTAACATACAGACTAAACCAAAGGGGAAAAAAATACACATATACACTGAGAACTGCAAGAGTGCCACAAAAAAGCTGCCACTGAAGCAAGATGAAAAAAGGTCTGCAAGATGTTTGCCACAGGTTAAAAGCTCTACTGCCATTATCTGAAAAAAGACTGCTTGCCTTCACTGTAGGAATCTGCAGAGGTAGACAAGTGCAGTGCAAGAAGCTGTCTGGTAAAAAAGGGTGACTATACTCAGAATGATGAAGAAAAACCAAAAGGTATGTACCAAAGAAAAACCTAGTGTTATTAAAAATAAATATCCAGGAACCTCTGGAAGCAGCTGCTACAGTGCAGATTCACTCCTGTTAAGGAACTGCTGCCAAATGCACCCAGAATTAACCACAACTTTGTCAGGCAAGGCTGAGTATATCAAGATTAATATCTGAATAAGGCTCTGTATGTATAGACACCCTTTCAACATCTCATATAAGCAAAGCAGATACACCCAAAGTACTTACCACAAACCTGAGAAAGCGATTAGTCTCTAAAGCCCTTTCTGCCCACTGTGCATTAAGATAAACGGCTTCCTAAAGCTATCTATAATGTCAGTATCAACTATGATTTTTCCATCAAGCTAAGATTTGAGGTGCAGCAGGTTAAAACATCTGGGACACTGCTGATGAAACTAGCACAGCCATGAAAGTCAAGCCTGAAGAAAACACAGTGGTACCCAAAAGTTTGTTTAGTTTTGCAAATACAACTTTGAGTAAACCAACTGATATTAACCTTGCTAATCTTTCTTCACTTATACCATCGTGGCTGCTATCATATTCCTACTACTACAATGGATCATCCAAAAGTAAGCTCCGAAGCCTCTTCATAGGTCTGAGTAAGCTCTTTTTTTGTAAGCTTGCTCTGCACAAAAATGAAGTGAAAGGGAGAGATGATTAGAAGTGCGGCTGCTCACACAAGTATCGCAATAAAAGGCGCCTTCCCCAGCTAACGCTCCTGGCGTCACTTCTTAATGCTGCCTCTTTTGAGCTGGGGATAAAGAAAATCGCAACCAGCCCCATCTCCACGGATGCGGCAGCCGAGAGGCAGCAGTCGCCGTGCTCGGCCAGAAGGTGCCCGAGCTGCGGCGGGACGGATCAGGGGGCAGCGCCATCCGGGCCACCGCACCCCTGGCCCACAGGAGCCCCGCGGCCGGGCCCAGGCACCGCCAGGCCGGCGCCCGCCCCTAGGCCAGCGCCCCGCCGCCGGTCCCAGCGAGAACCGGGCCACGGAGGCAGCGGCGGGGCCCGACCCGCTATCCTGCGCCTCTGCAGCCGGGTCGGGCAGCCCCCCGGGCCCGGCGACCCGCAGCACCCACCGCGCGGCCCGGGCGAGGCGGCGAGAGGGTGACACTCCCTCAGCCGAGCCCACCCAGGCCTGGGGCACGGCCGCCCCGCGGGCCGAGCCGGACACCCGGCAGCCCATCCCGGCAGGGCCGCGGGCTCCGGGCGGCCCCACCGGAGCTGCCGAGAACCGCTCAACCCCCCCGGTGCCGCGGTGGGCGCTGGCCAGGCCCGGCCCGCATGGAGGAAAGCGGCAGCCCGCCCGGCAGCCACGGCTCCCTCCCGGCATGGGCCGAGCTGCGGCCGCTCCCCTGCGCCGCAGCCCCCAGCGCTCTCCGCCAGGGTGGCGCCCGGGAGCCGCGGCTGCTTCGCCCGAAGAAGCGGGGCACGGAGCCCAGCCGCCCGCCCCGGGAGCGCCCTCCGCCGGCAGCGCCCCGCTCGCACAGGCTGCAGCGGGCCGCCTCCCCTTACCCCTGCAGCCGCCGCCGCACCCGCCGGCCCCCCGGCCCGCCGCCAGCCCGGGGCCGAGCGCGGCGCACGCTGGGCGGCGGCGGGGGACCCGCCTCCTGGGCACGGCGCGGCGCCGCCCGCTCCTCCCGCCCGGGGGCCGGGCCTCGCTGCCCGCCTCGACCCGGCACCGGCAGGGCGCCTGTCACGCCGCGGCCGTTTTGTGGCGGTCGGGCCCCGGGGATAAGGCGGCCCTGGGAGATCGGACCAGGCGGTGTTGGGGGATTTCTGCCTGTTCTGAGGCGATTCGTACGGCAGGGCTGGGCCGAGGCCCAGGAGGTGCTGGTGGCCGTCGAGCCCGCGGCTGCCCGTCTCGGCGGCTTCTGGCCTGCTCTTCGGCCCAGAGGCCCGGCAGGCCTTTATGCTGGCCGCCGGCTAGTGACCGCCAGCATCGGCCTCAGGTCATCATGTATGTGCCTTGTAATGAAAACAAAACGAATGAGGAGAGTGCTTTCTTTGGCTGTTGCCTTGCTTCTGTGGTGCAAAGGCCTAGTTTGGGGATGTAACGCAATACCAGGGTTTTCATTGTCCTATAGCAAGGGTAGCACGTCCAGCACTGCTTCATCTGAGCGATGTGCATTGAGCATTAATACTGGCTTTTCCCTGTTCCAGTGCTAGTGTGTACGTGGGTCTCTTGGTACCATACGGCAGTCAGCTCCCAGCAGCAGAGGAGCAGCTCAAGGGTGTCAGCGCTTCATCAGCATGCTGTTGAAGGTACCATCCACACTTCCTGGCACTTGATTCTTCTTACTTTAAGGTCCCCAAGGTAACTCAATTTAAGGCAGTTGTTTACTCAAATACACCCTCAGGTTTCAGTGGGGCTTTTTCTCTTGCAATCTTCCAAAGACAACCATAAAACATAGTATGTTTTACAGCCTTTGTCCCTCATCTTAAAAAGAGGCACTTTATTTCTTCCCTTGCAGTAGTAGGTTTGGGATTATGATGGTCGATGACTGAAGGATGCACACAAGGCTATGGCTGTGGGCAGAAGTGTGTACCAAGCACCGTTTTTCTCAGATGGTCTAATTGCTATGTATGCAATTATAACCTGAGAACGATTGTTACAGGTATATTTAGTGTGGGAGTCTATTCCCATCACAACTTCGTGTGCCAAAAAGCATGTCTGCATTTTCTCACTCTACTAGTTGATACGATAAAGACACTTTTACCTATCTTTACCCTACCCTAAGGTATCTTTAGATAAGATAAGGTAAGATACCCTACCTTAGGGTAAAGATACCTTTACCTACAAACATTTTTGGGGTCTAGTTGCCTTCTCCACAGTTATTGGTTCTCCTTGCATTAGGAAGGTTTTCCAGGAGGCTGTTATATACTTGACACATTTGCATTTTTTCTTTATCTTAAAAGATAAAATTGTGTTTTGATGGTACAAAAGGTTACATTTTAAAGACATTGTCACCAAGTGATGTTAATTTTTTTTCCTTTCTATGTATACTTTTCCAAACCCAAACAGGCAAAACTGGAATTTGAGATCAGTTTGCAACTGCAGGGTTATTCTTCATTTACTACACCCCTGCTGCTTTTCCAAAGATGCAACGAATTGAGAAACTTAGCTCATAAATAAATAGTTTAAAGTAGCCATACAAAGCTTTTTCTTTCAGATCTGAGGGCAAGGTACAGAAATAGGAGATGAGAAGATATGCACCTGCTCATATTTAGTTTTTCCTGTTATGGGAGGGCTTATACAAGAAGTACATTTCCATTTTCTCATTTCATTGGCAGTTATTTTGTTGTAATGAAAAGACAAACAATGAATAGAGTCTAATTTTTTTTTATATTGAACTCTGCTAAAGTCTGCCACAAATATTTATATTTTTCTTGTGGCCAGCACAGTGGTTTTGAAGCTTTAGGTTTCATTTTCTTAGGCATGTGACTAGTGTAAGAACACTGCCTCCTTTTTAAGAGCAATGCATTCCAGCCCAACATTGTTACTTCTTAACACCTCTGCTACCAGAAGTACTAACTCACACAAATAAGTCAAAAATTCATACTGTGCCTCCTGGTTGCAGGAAATAAACAATTTCTTGCCTGTAATTAAGCAAATTATATGTAAATACACTCAGGTTTGTATTCTGTATTTCAGGGAGCAAACAGCTGGAAACTGTGCTATTTTGCAGTTGTGGAGTATCCTGCCTGCAAGGTTCGGGCATGTTGCTGAAGCAGTATGGTGAGTTACTCTCTGAATAAACAGTATGTTGTATTTCCTCTAGCAAAGGATACAGGGAAAACCAATGTTAAGGAAATCACTCTGGCAATGTTCTCATGCTGAGAAGAAGGTAATTAAAAGTACCACATTCAAAACTGACGGAAGGATGATTCATGTTGAGAAAGTGGATGAAGGAACGGATTCACTTTTACACAGTGAATAATAAAACTATGGAAATGATTACTGCTAAATATATGGGAGACTGAGCATGTTGCTTCAGAAGTGGATTTGATGCTTCTATAGGCAACAAGAAAATACGGAGTTGTTTTGCAGATACAATTTTGAGCCAGTATTAGCTACGTCATTTTATGCAAAAGATATAATGTGTGAGACATTAGAAAGAGATCTTGAGTGACAAAATTATGCCACATCTCCCCCTTACAGAATAATTCCACTTTTCTCTGCAACCTTGCAGTCTCCTAGGCTTTATCCCATCTGTTACCTACATAGATTGTGTGACCCCAGATTTGCTCGACTCTTACAAAACTGGACAGCAAGGAAAGGTGAAACCCTTCCTGCACAAGTCATGTGATGTCTTTAAAAATAAGTTTAGGGAAAACTGGTGCAAAGGGCTGTGTAGAGGCAGCTCTTTAAGTGGATTTAAAGTAAGTCATCTTTACTGCACAGAAGCATTCACACAGAAATTGCAACACCATAACCTAATGCATTTCAAATGGGCTTGGTTTAAAGCCTGGCAACCAGCGCACATAAAGCTTTCTCTGGGAGTTTCAAGAATAGACTGGGGAGGGAGATGGTTGGAAGAAGCTTTGGATATTAAGAATGTTTAAGTATGTGCAAGTAAGAACCATCTTGGCTATGATTCTGCCTGTGGCTTGGTAACGTCATTCTGGGAGTTAGTCTGGATGTTACATACATACTTTCCATATTGAGACTATATATCTCCCTATCTTTAGGTTGCACAGTCTATAGGAAAAATCAAAACTCCATCTCATATTTGATTTTTAAATAGAGCACTGAGACCTGTTCCAAAGGCACAGCAGGAAACTTGCATTGTTTTGTTTCATAAATAACAGTGGTACAACCTTGCTTATTGCGGATGGCTGTCATTGCAGGTTTGACTCATTAAACTAATTTTTGGACTTCTGAAATATTCTTTCCATAGCTACTGGTGTGATGAGTTACTGAGTGAGAAGCAGCTCACCTACACAACCACTTTCTAACCAGAACTTACTGAATGGTGGGTTGAATAGTGCCATCCACTGGCTGGCTGCACAGAAAACTGATATTCATAGAAGGTTTGGGTTGGAGGGGACCTTGAAGGTCATCTAGTGCCAATTCCCCTGCCATGGGCAGGGATACCTTCCGCTCGACCAGGTTGCTCAAAGTCCCATCCAACCTGGCCTTGAGCACTTCAAGGAAGAACTTCTCCCTTGCATCTCATCTAGATTTCCTTTCAGCTTCAAGCCATTAGCCCTTGTCCTATCCCGACATGCCTTTGTAAAAAGTCACTCTCTGGCTTTCTTGAAGGCCCCTTCAGGGACTGGAAGGCTGCTGTAAGGCCTCCCCAGAGCCTTCTCTTCTCCAGGCTGAACAACCCCAACTCTTGGTCTGTCTTCACAGGAGAAGGACTCCAGCATTCTCATTATCTTCATGGCCTCCTCTGGGTTCACTCCAACAGCTCCATGTCCTCCTTCTGATGAGGGCTTCAGAGCTGGATGCAGGACTCCAGGTGGGGTCTCACCAGAGCAGAGGGGCACAATCCCCTCCCTTGACCTGCTGGCCACAATGCTTTTGAGGCAGCCCAGGATATGGTCAGCTTTCTGGGCTGCCAGTGCACATTGCTGGCTCGTATTCAGTTTTCCATCCAACTTATTGAACTTAAACTTTAATAAGCTAATATTAAACAGTATTGGATGGTGTTTTGGTTTGTTTTTTTTACATGTTAAATTTCCTTGTCAGGACTTTCTAATTTGCCTGTATGACAATGGGTTTGGTCTACAACAATGTTACCTCACATATACTTTGTATGTGAGTAGATGATTTTGCTTAGAGGCTATTAAGAAAAAGAAAAAAGTTCTTAGTCCAGAAGATGCTTTGTGTGCAAGGAGAATTAGTTTTCCAGAACATAAGATGTCCAGACAGAGGAAATTTAAGAATTTATACAGAAAGTCCAAAATACACAATCCTTCTTAATGTAATTCTGGTTTATAACATTTCTGAGCTCTGCTTAGAATGCATCAGCTTTTTGTTATAGACACAGCCTCTGAAGAAGTTTCTCAGTTGCTTCCTTGTTCTGAAGCCTGCATTACAACTGACAAAGCCAGACAGCACTGTGAATTGCTTTTAGTACAGAAAGACAGGCTTGTAAGGAAGCCACAGGAGTGGGAAGTTTTATTTCTAGCTTAGTCACAGACATAATAGCCAAGTCTTATTTTCACTATTGGTCATATGGAAAACCCAGCTGCTTGCTGGAGTGGCTCCTCCTCCCACCGCCAAGAAAGGGATGGACCAAGAGCATGTTGTGCTCTAGGAGTCTCCAGCAAATGCCCTGGAAAGCAGTGGCAACTGAACACCTCAGAGCAGTGCTAAATTTAGAGCTTTTCTCACTTGTTTGTGAGGATGGCACAGATGGAAAAGTGGGTTCTTTTAACAGGTTTATTTGTTCTTCCTCTGATCTCAGAGAGACTTTAAACATATTCTTGTTAGGTACTGATGTGCCTGAGGAAGACAGTGTGCAGGTAGAATGGAATTTAATTTAGGAAATGTTCCAAAACCAGTGCATAAGGGATTTCAGTGCTGTGCCTGATTCTGAAGTTAGCCGCAGCTGTATCATCCTGAAGCAACTCATTGATAGTGACCAGACTATTTGTAGAGTTAAAGAAATAACCAACCAAAAAACCCCCAAAACATCACCAAAACCAATCCAAAACTTGATGCTTTCGCTGCAAGGATGTCTAAGGCAAATTTCAAAGATGGCAGGATGGACTACAAGGTGTATAGTAATGCAGAATGATGTCAATGGAGGGATGATCTAGTAGCTACTTTAAAGACAGCCTACATTGTTTTTTATTAACTACAACTGTGCAAGTCAAAGTATAAAATACACAGCGATCTTCTAGGAAGTAAAAAATATGCTCAGAATAGTTCTTGCAAAGGACTCAGCTTCTACTCTTTCATTGGATGCACTGTAATAAGGTACAGATTATAGACTAAGGTTTCGATTTGACTTCGTGGTTTGGGTGTTAGTTGTGTTTTTAAATATGACAGGAAACAGAGCAGACACGCTGTTTTGGAACAAATCACTGCTACTACCTTCCTGCTAGGTGATGTGTCCTCTCTTCGTAGATCCTGGTCACTACCTGTATCTCCTCGCTCTCCTCCTATGCCTTTTCATCCTTTGCTCTGGTAGCACATCAACAAAGCCTGAACTAATTGACCTCGGGTATCTTATCAGTGGTGTTTGAGGGTTCCTCACTTTCAGAATCTCAGCACCTCTGAGAGCACCTCTTCTGCTGAAGTCACTAGTTAGGACTCAGTGTTTCTGGCTGGTGCAGGCAGTAAGCTGTTACCCATGGATGCATTTGATCACTGTGGAAGCATGTCTAATTTTAAAGACGATGGCAAGTGTCCTGAATGCACCTAGGTCACTGTCGTGAGGGCTTTTTGTTGTTTTTATGCTACACACGTGAAAACAGCATAATACAAGGGGAATTGAACTACAAGCAGGCGCAGCGAGCACGCAGAGTGCCTGCTGCTGCCTTTACATAGCTCCGGCCGGGACCCGTGCTGGCTGGCCCGGGGCAGGTTGCAGAGGGTCCTGTGGCAGCGCACTATGCGGTGCAGACCGGAGAGGGCCCGCTGCCCGGCCCGGGGCCGCGGCGTGCGGCGGGATCGGTACCGCGCAGCTCCCGCCCGCGGCTCCTCCCTCCCACCGCCGGCGGCGCTGCCGGGGCGGGGTCCCGGCGCACAGCGGCCTCTGGCGGCCGAGCGTGGCGGCGCCGCCCCCGCGCTGGCCGCGCCCCGCCGGGCCGCGCCGAGCCGAGCCGAGCCGTGCCCAGCCCAGCCCAGCCCGCGCCGCGGGTAACCGCCGTGCCGCCGAGCCGGGCCGGGCCGGGGCCATGGCCACCTGGCGGCGGGACGGCCGGGTGACCGCCGTGCAGCGGCTGGGCTGCGCCGGGCTGGCGGGCGCGCTGAGCCTCAGCCTGACGGCCCCGCTGGAGCTGCTGACGGTGCTGGCGCAGGTGGGCACTTGGCACTGCCGGCGGGGGCTGCGCGGCGCCGGGCACAGCCTGTGCCGCGCCGAGGGCGTGCGGGCCCTCTGGAAGGGGAACCTCACCGCCTGCCTGCGCCTCTTCCCGTACAGCGCGCTGCAGCTCGCCGCGTCCCGCCGGTAAGCGAGCGGCCCCGGTCCGGGCGGGACGGGGCTCCGCGGGGAGGGCTGCGCTGCCGCTCCTCTTGCCCAGGAGGAGCGGACGGAAAGTGGAGCTTAGTCGTAGGGGCACTTTCCTGTCTCTGCTTGCGTGTCCCTTCTCCCCACAGACTCCATCCCCGGACTGATAACTTCTTTTATTTAGTTTGTTCGGCAAGCAGCAACTCCTTGGGCCTGTTGGTATTGCCCGCAACTGCTTGTAAAGTCGTAGGTGCTCTACAGATAGTGAAGCGTTGATAGTCTGTTAAATCTTTTCGGTCAGATAGATTCCTTTAGAAATGAAGTGATAGTGCTACGTACAAATGTGACTGCGACATCTGTTCTTTGCAAACAATGCACTTAATATGCTCTTAAGTAGTTATGTTGTTTGTATCCAAGAAAATAATAACAGAATCATGATTCAGCTATTTTACCCTGTTATGCAGCATTTGCTATGCAAATTTGATCATTTTTGAAGTTGATGTGTGACATTATTTGTTTTGAGGTCTTGTTTTCGATAAGACATAGCCACTAAATTAAGGTGAACTCTGAAAGGACTGCAGCAGGATCAACACAGAGCAGTGCTACCTGAGCTCTGCCAGCCCGCCCTGTTTCCTAGGATTCCCTTTTGCTGCCAGTATCTTTTAGCCGTGGAACAGAGTGCCTGCCTGTTCGCACGCACCAGCATGTTTTGCTGCTTGGAGGGTTGGGTTTCTTTTCCTTTTTTTTCTCCAGTAAGCTCAGCTGTGTGCATGGTATGCACTTGACATTTCCGCCCAGCTGAGCGATGGGTTATTGCAGTTCATGGGCCGTGCTGGGTGGGGAGATGTGTGGGCTCAGCCTGCGCTGGCCAATCCAGCCCGCTGCGGCTCTCACCCCTGCTGACGCTGCGCAGCACGCTGGGCTCTGTCATTCCTCTGGCTGAGCGAGAGTCATCCTCCCAGCTCTGCCTTCACCCTGCAGGAAACCATAGATAAAGGGAGACCCTGGGACTGGGCAGCTTTTTTGTGACCTGCTGCTTGTAGTGCACATGGTGGTCAAAGAAGGGGAGAGGTAACGGCAGTGGAAGGGCAGAAACAGTGATTTAAATGTAATTTAAAGTTCACAGGAGAGACAGTGTGTCACAACAGTATAAATCAGTTCATTTTGAGCAAAATAACTTCACTGTTTGTTAAGCTTCAAACGGTGTGTTCCCTTCACAAGACTAAAGTTTGTCTCTAATTTGTAAGGGGTGTTCCTTTGAATGACAGCTATTTTCTAGTGGGAGCAATTTAATTACATGTATTTTCTAGTGGGAGAAAAGGCAAGAAACACAAAAAGAGAAATGTTACACGGTAACAAGTAAATAGTAATGCCAACTGGAGAAGGACCTGGGCTGAGCACAATCAGCAGCCCTTGGAACAGCAGAGTGGAACTGTCTAGGGAAAGAGAGATTCAACTGACTCTGCTCTGTCTGCAGTTACTGTGCACAGGCTGTATTTCCGTGGCAGTTTTAAATGTTATCTGGGTAGTGCCTAGAGAAACCCCACCACCCACCAGATGCATTTGTGCACACACAGGAAAATCAGGCTGTGTTGCTTTAGGGACTGCCAAGACACATGGCAGAAAGGTTTATGTGTTTTTGTTTTTGCTTGGCTGGTCTTTCTGACCTAGGCTCTCCCCAGGGCAGGAGACAAGTAGATGCAGGGATCAGCCATGTAGGAGAAAATGCACATTCATGTGAAAAACCATCAGCCAAGCAAGCAGTGACTTGTACATTTTTGCACGTTATTTCATTCTGGATTTGGTAACGCCATATAGTTTAAATGTAAATCTGCCATTGAAACTGTTTAGTTAATGCTTCCAAAAACATTTTACCTCCAGCTAAGATCCTTCTCTCAGGTGTTTTTCTTTGCTTCTTGCTGCCTCTGTGACATTTCTAGCTGATGTAGGAATGTCCTGTGTACATAGGAAGGTCCTTCTGTGCATCACAAATGCAGGCATTGTAGGTTAACTGGCCTTTAAAACTGTGCTTCAGTTTCAAAGTTTCAAATTAGACTTAACCTCCTGAGAGCAAGGGTCAATTGTTCTTGGAAGGCCTCTGATGAAGTTGTTGTCTGTGGATTTCGTCTTACACGATAACTTTGGCAGGGGGTTGGATCACGTTTCTGACTCACAATCTTTCAGACATGTTTGGAGTCATGGTAGTTTTCATCCTGTAAATGGAAGTAGAGATTAAGATTAAGTGATCAAAAATACTTTCAAAGTCTCTTACAAAGCAAACAAGTAAATTGTTTGAGTAACTACTCTCTGTCCTTTTTGGAGGTTTTTTTTTTCATTGCTGAATTGATGCTCGAGACCTCCAGCACAGGAGCACAGCTCAGGCTGTGTGAGCTTAGTCTGTGCTGGGAGCTGTGCTGCAGGTAGAGCTATGCAAGCTGCCTCTAAAATATTCTTTCAGGTACTGGAAGTGTTTTAGCTCAGTAACATTAAAGTCCAAGCAAACTGCACTTACAGTGTTATGTATACCAGTCCCTGACTTAGTAACTGTAACTTTTGCCTTTGCACACTTCTGTGCAGTGTGGATTTATCCAAGATCTCTTTGAGCTCTTACGTGTTTTTTGGTCTCTGCTCACATTTACCCATTCATGTGCTCTGTTTCACAGAGGTTCTGATGCTTATGTGGTGTTATATATAGCAAGATTTTGGATTAAATACATGTTGAAGTTTCAGCTCTAGTGCTGAAACAGCTCATGGGCACAAGAACGAATTACACTGAGAATAATCTGCCTTAGTTTTTCATGTCTGTTTGTACTGGCATTAATAGTCCCTCTTATGTGTTGGTCTAGACTTGTTATTCTTTTCACGGATGAGCTGGGTCATATTTCCCACTGGAGAGCCATCATGGCAGGAAGTCTGGCTGGCATGGTTGCAACCATCGTGACTTACCCCACTGATGTCATTAAAACACGTCTCATTGTGCAGAACCGGCTGGAACCATCTTACAGGGGAATTCTGCATGCTTTCTACAAAATTTATCATCAAGAGGGCCTCCTGGCACTCTACCATGGCGTCTCACCAGCTATACTAGGTAAAATACTAATGGGGGAAGATCGCTTCGGTGCTCATTGTTTATTGCAGCTATGTGCTGTGTTCATTTGCTCACTTGATTTCAGGAGCAAATACTGATGTTCTGCAGAAGCTGCTGAGATTTATAAGGCACAGCAATACTGATTACCTGTGCTGCAGCTTTGTTGCTTCAAATTATGAGCAAGTGTGTCACATTATATGTATGGTTTAAGTGTTCAACAGAGTTGTCTTTCTTTTGTAGATAGGTCATCTAGTTGTGCTCAGATGCAAGATTTGTGTGATTTAACTCCTAACAAAACCTAAGTAAGATAGATAGATAGATACACACACACAGTGTTCCTAACTCCTGTCTAGATGTGAGAGTGTATCCCTAGCTGTTTAGTGAAGCCAGTATGTGCAGTAAAGTACAACTGATGTAGAAAGTGAAGATTAGGGATATTCCCTCTGTACATTAAATGACTTCTTAATTAGTTTATTCCTCATAGCTTTTAAAAATGCCATTTAACTTCAAGTTCACTTTTTCCCAATGTGACTTTGTATACATTATATAATATAAATAGATATAATTATATATTATGAGTGTATAATAATCATAGTGTATAATCCCACTATAAAATTGATGAGAGCATGGAACAAGCAAAAGAGGACAGAAATATCCCTCATCAGCCTAACTGAAGAGGCAACTCTATTTACCTGTACAATTGCTAGGGTTGGGTTGGACTGGAGAAAGAGCTTGTCACAAAAGAGACAACCTAGAGAAAGAACTGACCTGTTGTTAATAATTCTAACAACATGCATATTTTAATATGTTAATATATGCCCTTGTCAGCACATCTAGAAGCTACAATATGAGTGATTGGTGGTAAACCAGTGACTACAGAGGAAAGTTCTTCAAAATATTGATCAGATTTGAGCAATGTGAGGTGTAAAGTGTCCGAGGCTCATCCTGTCTTTCTAGATTATGTGATGAGCAGCTTGTTTTCTTAGTGTACAGTGTGTTGATATAAACCTGTCTGGTTTGCTTTCTAGGTGCTATCCCATTTTCTGCAGGCTCATTCTTTGTTTACATCAATCTGGACAAAATCTGGCGAGAACCCATAGTTCATTTTACTCCTCTACAGAACTTCATAAATGGCTGTGTAGCAGCTGCTGTGGCACAGACACTTTCTTTCCCCTTTGAGACTGTCAAGAGGAAGATGCAGGTACAGAACTTTCATGTTACAAATACTTAGTTATAGATGCTTGTTGCAGGATCTTGGGACAAGACCAGCTGGATGTTCATGAGTGCCACTTTATTTCTCTCACTGGTAGGCTACACAGACTTTGTTTTAGGTTGGTTGGGTTTTATTTTTGGTGGGTTTTTTTAGAGTCTGAAAATTATTGTTACAAGTTATTGTTACACTTTTAAGGTAGGTTCAAGTACTATCATGGGACGTGTGTATACTCTCAGACTCTGTGTCTTTAGCTTTATTTCTTTTCTTTGTCATAGCAAGTCCATCAAATTCTCACAGTTCAGAATTAGCAAACCTTCAATCAAATACAGGCATTCAGTTCCCTTAATGGTAGGCAAGATGAATGAGATCCATGTCATTTTCAGAGCCTGTGTGTCTGCCATTTAGGCCTGACCTGTGTACCAGCAACTACAAGAAACTTGTTCTGAGTCTGAAGGCTCAGAACTATCCCCATTCTTATTTCTGACTCCTCTGGTTAACAAGTGACCTCCCAGTTGCTGATACTGCTGCTTTCATGGAGCATCAGCAACACAAGAGTTACTATATCAAGTTTCTGTATCATTTTATATTATCTTGCTGATATCTTCCTCCTGAAAGTTTGGTAATAACAACCTGAAAAAAAGCAACCCACACCACAAAAAAACCCCACTACCCTACATCTGCCATCTCACTGACATGATTCATTTGATGCTGCTGACTTTTCCTTAGGACTTCATCACTAGAAGTGAAAATTAATAACTGTCATTGTCTGGTGGCTCTCTGACTGGGTTTGTTCTTTCAGCCTAGTTCATGGGACTGCAAGTTTATGGGAAGCTTTTGGGATCTAATAATAAAAGCAGTTGTTTGGTCTGACAGCATTATAGGTTCCCATCCCCCTGTTCAAGGGGTAGACACAAGGTAGCAAAATGTCAGTGAAACTGTTCATTCCTCTCTCTGGCTTCTCAGGTTCCCTTCTGTAGACAGGACTCAGATCCAGTAGCACAGAAGTCTTTGTTGCCCTCTCTCCATTTCATAACAGAGGACCTCAGCAAGAGAGGTGATGTCTTTTATTAGACCAGCTTAGGTAGCTGATGTCTTCAGAAGTGAGGCTTTAGACTGAGCCCTTTCACCAGCTATCTCAAAAATGTCTCAGCTGAGAAAGAGACTCTGAGAATGAAAACTTGGGGTTTTTTTTCTCAGCTATATCAGCTTAGGTAGCTGATGTCTTCAGAAGTGAGGCTTTAGACTGAGCCCTTTCACCAGCTATCTCAAAAATGTCTCAGCTGACAAAGAGACTCTGAGCATGAAAACTTGGGGTTTTTTTTCTCAGCTATATCGAGGTCTAAGAAAAGCAATTAAAGTCCTTTTCTTTACATCCTGAGGCTCACAGCAAAGAAAAGAAAGGCATTTACTGTGTTGTTTGCCTTCTGATATTTTCTGACTGTAACATCAGTTATTTGAACATTCAGTTTTCATAATCAGTTCAAAAGTAACCTTTCATTTTAATTGGTGTGACATTAAGTTCCATGTCAAGGTTTGTCTTGACAGGCAAGTCGACAAGTGGAACAGGCCCATGGTCTGTTTCCCTGCCACTAGGTTGTACTCTTTCACCAAAGGGATGCTTAAAACATCTGATCAGCACTTCCAGAAATAAGGGAGCTGGATTTATTACCTAAATATGTAGGAAGTGAAGATGCTAAAAATACTTTGGAGAGAAAAAAGTTCAACAACAAGCTTTTTCCCTCATAGAGGCATTGAGACAACTGCATAGTGATTTTCCAAGCTTAGAGAAACACCTCCTGTACAGTGATTTATTATGAAGGCAAGGGAGAGGGCAAAGGTGTTTCAGAAGAACTGTTTGCCCAGGTGTGAAAGCCTATCATTTGGTACTGGAAATGACATAAATCATGGAGGCTTGTCTAAAAGAGAGACTTGTTGAAAATCACACTCAAGCTGATATCAGGAGCTCACTGGAACTCATGTAAGGTCACCCAAGATGTTTGTTTTTACAGGGTGTAGCCCAGCTTTGCAGGGATCAACTCTGTTCAGTGCCTGTTCAGTTTGCAGGGTGGTGGTCAGAAGGGAAATGTCTAGGACAGCACCAGGAAGGTATGCAAAGGGACCTAAAAAGGATGAGAATAATGAAGGGGGAAAAAAGAGCTTCCATGACATGTCAGTATTCTACAGAAAACAGGGGAGCACATACTTCTGCTCACAGTTTTTCTTAGGCATCATATTCTGATCAACCTTCACTCAGTAATTTACCTTTGTAGCTGATGGAAACAGGCCTTCAGCTACCCCCAGGCCTGACAGGAGTGCACATAGGGAAATGCTGCCTTTGTTTTGAAGCAATGAGCAATAGTTTCATGTACAGATTGGAACCCAGCACTTTGTAGAGGTCAGTATCAGATTCCTTTTCCTTCCCTTCTGTCCCAGCGACCTGACAGATGGAGGTAGTGTAGTGACAAAGACCTTTTTCAGTGAACCTGCATTGTAAAGCACTCTTAGGAGTTTCAAAGACTGAAAAACTAGGACACCATCTCTAATGGAGTATAAGCCTGAGACCAGAACATTCAGTTCAGGTCTTTACCTAACACGTTGGGCTGTCTTAGAAGAGTTAGCTCCATCCATCTCATCCCTTAGACAATGCTTGAATTGTTTGCACTGACTAGAAGATTACTTCTGCCGTGGGAGGAAGGATAAGGTACTATTTTTCATCTCAGTTGTAATCATTTTGTTTCATCCTTTCTCATTTTACATATCTGAATCCTACACTTCTGACGTCAGCAGCTTCTGTCACTGACATTTGTGGGAGTAGGAGTTGACTGTCAGTGACAGCTGTTTCCTCGCTGTTCTGGTGATGATTTATGATGTCAGATTTGCTCTGTAACCATGGCTTCTTCCCCCTCTGCTATTAGAGTTACCTTTATAATGTTTACAAAGATGCTGGGTTTGCTAAATATACTTGAATGCTCTTCTTAAGAGAAACATTACTTAATATGAGTGAGTCTTACTGAATCTGTGAGTCCTCTGTGTTGTGCTTGTCCTAATTTTATTCCTTTGTCTTCCTTTTTCCACTTTGCTTCTGATTGGCATGTTAGAGAATTAAGAGGTACTGTATGCATGTTTCAGCATGGGAATACGGCTTTTGTTGTGCATCTGTAGAGGGGGATTAGTGAAGGAGAGGATTATTCAAAGCAGTGTTCCATGTCAAATGCTCCTGGCTCACTCATTCTACATCAGTCTCTGAACAAAAATTTACTGATCTTTATATCCTTCTGACTGTTATTTTTGGCTTTCTTACTTCACAATATCATGTTCTTTGTTACATCCGGTATCTAAGTGATATTCCAGTACTGTTCTGTTACCTTGCACACTTGCTTACAAGAACACTTCTTTTCTTTTTTCCTTTTTTTTTCCTTTTTACCTTAAGCAGGGAAGTATCTGCCTATGAATGAGTCTGGATCAAGGGAAGCACTGGCAATATGTTTCCGCTTCCCCACATCATCTTTTTGCCTGTGATGACCTCCCGAGTACATATTGGACTGAGCTCTGGCACTCCAGTAAGGGAAAAGTGTAGAGCTGGTGTTTGCCATACAGATTATTCTTAGAATGATGCCAGTCTCAGGCTATGTGTAGAGCTGAAAATGTACAAACATGCAAATGAGGAGCACAAACCTAATACCCAAATTTGGCTCTTCCCTCTGTGCACGTGACCCTCAGAGATAGGCTCAGATACCCCTGGCTGCCATTTCTCAGACTTCCCTCCAAACTAGCATGTGACTTTGGTAGTTTTCTTAGGCAAAATGCACAAAGATGACCCTAAAGTTTCTCAGATACTTTGTTGACTGTACAGTTAGTCCTCACTTGCTCACATGAGCAAACTCTGCATGGCTTGCAGAAGCTCAGCCCTGTCCTTGTATTTTGATGGTGTCATTTGTTTTCATTTCTGTGACTACAACTTGTCTGAAATTCTCCTTTGCCAGGAAGTGCTACTCAGGTATAGCTTTACCATCAAACTCTTGTAACACAGAATAAGCATATTTTTGGTACACTGCAGGATTCAGCATATTTTTTGTGATGACTGCACAGCATCCTCAAGCTGTAAGGACATCTCTCCAGGAAAAGCATTGTTCAGCAGTGATCCTTTTTATTTGAAGTCTAGGCTTTTAATTTCCTCTGCTGACACAGACAGGCTCACTGTGCTTGGTTAGTGTAGACTGTTGTCAGGCATCACCCAAGAAGTGCCCTCTTTTCAGTGACAAAAGTAAGTTAGGCCTCAGCTGCCTATAGATGTGCAATGCATTTGGGATTTTTTTCTTGAGGTTTTTGCTCTTTGGAACACAAGATACTCTGCAAGTGTGAAATCTGTTGTGAATGCTGTGATTTCTTGGTAACCTGGAGGAAACAAAGCTTTTTGAGGTAGCCTGTTTAAAGAAAATGCATCTTGTGCCCTGTAGGCACTTTTCTAGTCTGAAGTCAGCTAAAGGAGATACTGAAGTCTCTCTTTCAAAGTACTGCTATTTATTTCTTTAAAAACAGTCCCCTAACTGTGTTCCTTGCATGGTAAAAGTCAGTCTAGCAAGAAGCCAATGGCTGGGTTAAAAACAAAGGTTTGGAAAAGAACATGGTGAATGTTAGTTAGAAAAGCACCTTCTCCCTGCTGAAGTGAGGAGGCAGTACTCCTGCATTGCTTCAGTAGAGCAACTTGTAGAGTGTTCTGTTATTGGAAATGGTCACCTATGCTGGTGTGGCAGCCTCCAAAAGCTCTCAAGTTGTGATGTCCCTGCAGTTTGTGAGATCTGTGTCCTTGTCAGCTGGGAATATGGAAGCTAGTGGAGGCATGACCTGGTTTAAGAATAAGAAATCCTTTTTGGGTGTTGTGGTTCACACAACATCTCAGAAGCATATGTGCTCTGAGACTTTGTGCAGGGACAGCCTTTAATAGTGAACAGCATGGGAGCCTGAGCCTTGAAAGTTTTTAGCAGTGGAGCCATTTGACCACATGGAGTGACAAATCCATAGTATGGAAACAAATAAGGAGCAATATTACCTTCAGTCTGATTTCCCCTGAAAGTAAGGCTTATATAGTTACTAGCCATCTGTCCTTGCCCTCAATAACTTTTGATCTTACTGTTCAACTGCAGCTAAACTTGACAGAGGAGTGGAGGTTTCAGATATATTAGCTTCCTTCAAGTTTTGTGAAAACAAGTGTACAGATAGAGATGAAACACCAAAAATACTTCATCTGAAGGCGAGATGCAATGTGAGTTCTTTCTTTTCACTCACTCTGAGGTGGATTACAGCAGTAGCTTAGTGCTGCAGCAGAGTGGTGTGCCAAAGAAAAGCAGGAAAACACGTGGTACCCTTTTGAAATACAAGAGGTCTGAGGGAGGGCAGAATGCAATTCTCTCTGAATGATTTTCCCAGACACTGAAGTGTCCACCACACTCCCAGTCCTAGATTTGGTAGTGCCAGCTAAGCATGGCTGCTGGCCTCTTACAGCCTCTGCAGCTCTGTGATCAGTGTGCTATCAGCAAGAGCTCTGTAATCTACTTTGAGACAAGTCAGATGGGCTAACTCAGCCCACCTTTTTAAACTCTGTAAGCTCAGCCAACTGACATGGCCTGACCTGGATTAGGGTACACTGCTGTGCACACAACTACTGTAGCTGTCATTTTCATCAGGGAGACAGTGATGCCTCCAGAGTGACAGCTGTCACTGTTACTCCCAACATGTGTACTTTTAGATCAGTTACTCAGGAGAGTCTTGTGTCTGTTTTTCTGTGTTTAGAATCATGTGCCTGTGGAATGTAAGGTGATTAGTTATGTAAAATACACAGGAGCCAAAACTTCATGGACACATTCTTTTCTGTATTTCTTATTTAGTGTAATTCCTTATCTCATCCACATAAAGTCAATGAAAATGTCCTCTGTAAAGCCCCAATCCTTTAATATGTTATTTTTCTCCTTGGTTCCTACCCAGAAAGCAGGAGATGTGGGAGCTAGTGTTGCTTTTCATCCTGTGAAGTTTTAGAAAGAGCCAGTCTGCCTAAGGCATAAATTAGAGCTGATATGCATGAAAATGGTGCACCCATTCATAAGGATGGAGCTAAACCATCACAAGGCATTCAAAAACCACCCAGAGGTGTCATTGCAAGAGGTTTGCACTGCCTTTGGGAAAAAGGCCTTTATATTCCATATCAAAGTTTTCTTCATGCTGCAGGTGTTAAAAGCAGGAAAGGTTTAGCTTGGGTAGCAAAGGAGGGATTCTACCACAAACCATGAAGCTTTGGGGTACAGAATGAATGTAAAGCTGAGAAATGTTTGAGCAAACAGCAAACTGTTTTGCTTGTTCAGTGCCGTTGATGTTGGAAAAGTGAGATGATTTGGCCCCAGTTCAGGTTACAGAGGAAAGGACTACATGTTCCTAGAATGCAGGCCCTTGCAGGTCAGCTGCTCTGCTGTGCTGCTCTGGAACTGATTGTCTCCTGATAGCTTGTCATCGTTTACCTTCTGACATGCCTGAATACCTCTGGTGGCCTTTAGCCAGGGGTAGGTCAGCATTACCAAACCACTGACACAGGAGAGAGAATGACTACCAAGTAAGTCTGTCCTCCAGGAGAAAGGACTGATGAGTGCTCTTTTTTCCCCCAATATTAATACTTCCTTACATTTTAGTTCTTTCTTATTTGAGTGAAATGAAATACTCTTTCAAGCATTCAGCCATCACTTTAGTGAAATCTCTGTTGGCTGTAGTGGCATTAGCTTGAATGAAACCTGCAATCTTTGTCCTTCAGTTTCCTTTGAACCAGTTAGGCCTGCCTGTTATGTGTGTCCTTCTTAACCCAGACGGCAAAGAAGGCTTATTTTAGCTTCCAGATTAAGAGCATGAACTCTTGAACTGTGTTGTAAAGTGCTTTCCTGTACTTTTGTTTTTTAATTGATCAGAAGTGTAGGACGCCTGTATCTATTGAAAATGTGCAAGTACCAAGCAGCTTTACTATGTCTGCCATCAGGTCAGCACACTATGGCAGCTACTCACTGTTAGGTGTCTTCCATACTCTGTGCCAACAGCACTGCATTATCAAAACAGGAATAAATAGCAAATCTTTCTACCAACAAACTTTATGAACTGAGAAGTGAGGGGAAAAGTACATTAACTGAAAGGGAAATATTTCCAGATAGTCTCTGATATGTGTAAACTCAGATAGCTGCCAAGCAAAATGTCCTAAAGAGCCGGGGGCATTTTTTACCTGCACAGCTCTGGGCTCAGGCTGAAGGGGCCTAACCACTGTGTTTGCCATTTCCTGACCCAGTGGCCTCTGCTTGGTGCCTCTGGGGCTACTGTGAGCCTTGCAAAAAGTGCAAGTGGCCATGGTTCCCATTGCATCTGTGGTGAGCTACATCCAACCTTTAGTCCTGAGAGGAGGAGGAGGAGAGGGACCAAGGGAGATCACTGAAGGGGAAATCTTTATGAGGGTCTGCAAGATTAGTTCCCAAAATGAGACTATGTTGTTCTGGCAGTCACCTCATGATGGAGACAAGGGAGAGATGGTGTCTTAAGAGCCTTCAGGTAACAAGAATTAACTTGAGTTTTGTCATGACACTTCACCCTTAGTAAGTGCAGGTAGTTGGGGTTATTTTATACATCTGTCTCTCTTGGGTTTAGAGTTTTGAATTAGAAGAGAGTGCTGACTTTGGGGATGTATCACAGTGACTTAGACTTGGCTGCCTCTGGGTACTGAAAGGCTTGTGTTTGTGAGAGAGCAGATGGAGCCAGTTCTGCACTTTATGTGCTTTAATCATTTAGAGAACCCATCATCCATCAGAGGTGAAAAGATTAGCAGCCCAGCTAGTACTAGGACTAAGGACTTTGCACTGTTACCAGCACGGTGAGCTGTACTATATCTCCAGCCCTCTGCAGTATGGGACAGCCATAACTGGACAGGAAGGAAGTCTTTCTATGTGTTCATAGCAAACAAGTTTGCATGCAGCAGCCCATAGTGTCAAGGGGTGTCAAAAGAAAGGAACTGGAACTACTTTGAGGTGCATGGCATCTCTGTCCATAAACCTGATCTTTTTGGTGTAAGATTAGATGTATGTCATAGTAGGTTTCTGGAAAAAAAGGGGTAGAAAAAACTCATCTGTTTTGTTAGTTCAATTTTCTGGCTCTGGTGCCATAGGGTGGTTGTGAGGATCAGATAATGCAGAACCCAAACCCCACAGCCATTTATTTCATTAAAAACAATGCCAAATGAAACACCTGCCTATTTTTTTCTTTTATTGGTACATTTTTCCTTTGTCCAGCTGTATTCCAACATACTGAATTTTAAACTGCACACTGATACAGTTTGTAGTTTTCCTTTTGCAGGAGGTGATTTGAGATTCCGTGGACAAGTGCTATCTAAATACTGTGTGTGGGGTCCTAGAAACACACTGCTCCTGTCAAGCAGAAAGACTGGCAAAGCATGTTTCAAACCACAAACTGGAATCTTGAAAATGGCTTTAATTATGGTGAATGTTGCTAAAAATAATCTTTCAGTAAATGTCTTAAGAGGTCAATATCTGAGGCCAAATAGGAAAACTTGGGGTTTGACTTACCTGCTCCTTTTTCACTATCTTTTGGAAGTGTTTACTGCATACAGAATTTCATTGAGAGCTGCAGTGTGCTTGTCACCTGTCTGGGTGGTGTAGGTAGGAATACTGGAATCAAGCCCCTTTGATATGGGCCTTTACAGTGTGTACAGTAACGACAGGGATTACGTCAAGCTCATGCTGTTAATTCTGCCAGGTCATGTTCTGCCTACCACAAAGGGCCTTAAAAATGAAGGGAGTGGTGTGTTAACAGCATTCGGCCTTTCCAGAAGCATTGTAGAAACCTGTCTCTTTTCACTGCTTGGCTGCCTATGACTTCCTTTACCAAAGAAGCTGATGGAAACTGGCTGCTAGTCCAGAAAGCTGAACAGGGTTTTGAATTCAGCTCTTTTATGACTGCTGTTTCATTTTTATGGATACTCACATAATTTCAGTGCTCTTCAAAGCATCCCTGGTGATAATATCATCATTCTTAGTGGAACTGGTCCCTGAAGTCTCAGTTGCAGCACTCGGCATCTTCTACAGTACAGCCCTGAGAGTCTTTGTGGAGGAGTTTCTGAAGTACTGTGGATTAAGACTTGAAAAGTAATTTCTCCCTTTTGCACTGTTGGGTTCAGCTATTACTTTTTAAACCCTTACACCTCTTAAGTAACAGAGCCAAGCAGATAACTGAGCTTCCTTGGAGCAAATGAGCACAAGTAAACGTGTGCATGACCCTTGGCTACCAGACTAGCTCCATTACCTTCAACTACCTGCGAAGGCAGGGCTGGTAATACCATAGAATCACAGCAGTTAAACCCCATAAGGTCTGCCTCTCTGAGTCCTTAAACAGGAAGCTGTTGGAACTTGCACCACAGTTAGGAATTCTGGAAACAGATGTAGCCCCATGCACATGGCAAGGCCAGTGTAGACACACAGAGGACCAGCAATTAGAACAGTTGAAATACCTTCTCCCCCACAAATGTCATCTCTCTTATAAATCAGGTACACTATAGAGAAAGTTCAGTTAGTGAGGGGGTGATTAAGGGGTTTTGTTACCTTCTAAATTTTAGCAGTAAACTTGCCAGTAATGCAGTGGGATGCAACAGCATTACAACTATTTGATCAGCAAATACCTGGAGCATGGGTTTTGATATTTCCATTCCCAGCATCCAAGTTGCCAAGTGTTTGAGATGCTATAGCTGAGGCATCTAGAAAATGTCATCACCACTTGTCAGTTTATGAGAGGCTTGTTGTAGGCTTAGCAGCTCTGAGAAGCTGTAGGTTAGTCTGGCCAAGGTGTGAAAAAATGCTGCACCATACGGTGTTTCAGATGAGTGAGGGGGTAAAATGATAGCCCTGTGTACCAATCAGGTAACTGAACAAGACCATTTTTTATCAAGCTCCTGCCCTGTGGTGATCAGCTTTCACACATGTGTCATTGGCCTGTGGCCTGGGTTCCCCACACACTCTTGACTGAGAAGTGTCACTTGCCATGTGTTTGAGTGAAACCCTGATTTGCCAATACAAAATTAACCCATGGCTGCATGTGCACAGATGGATGAGGATGGGATTATTCAGAGTCAGGTTATCCTGTCTGTGCTAATGCAGTAGGAGATTAATGAAGGAAGGATTTTGCTGTTAAAAATGACACACTACACTTCTTCCATGTGAACAGACACTGCCTGTGCTGCACCTGGAAATGTAGCTGCACTCCAGCAGGATGCTCCCACACTAACTTTAACCAGCCTGGATCAACTGACCACGTAGCAAAGACATGGGAGCAGAGGCACCAACTGCTCACCTGCAGGGCTTGTACACCTACAGGCTTATACAGCCTGGGCTGGAATCTGTTCCATTTCTGCTGTAGTGTTGCTACTCAACTCTCTCTAGAGCTATCTGAAAAGGGGTTGCAATGAGGTGGAAGTAGATATCTTCTCTCCAGTAATGAATGACAGGACAAAAGGAAATGAGCTCAAGTTGCAGCAGGGGAGGTTTAGATTGGGTATTAGAAAGAACTTTTTCACTGAGAGAGTTATTAAGCATTGGAATGGGCTGCCCAGGGAGGTGGTGAGGTCAGCATCCCTGGAGATACTGGAAAGACACATAGCTGAGACGCTGAGGGACATGGGTTTGTGGTGGGCTTGGCAGTGTGAGGTGAGTGGTTGGACTTGATGATCTGAAAGGTCTTTTCCAACCATGATGACTGTATGATTCTATGAGTAATGTATAGTACTGCCCTTTGCAGTGTGAACACAGCCTCAGCAGCCAGAGCCAAGGACGGCAGTGTTTGGATGGCAATGACAGGAAGGCAGTGTGGGACCTGGGGCCAGCCCCGAACTTCTCTCCCCAAAGTGCTGCACTGCCAGGGATGTGAAATCCTTCTCCCCTGACCTGAGCAGCTGGCAGATGTGGGGCTGATGCTTTATACAGCTCTGGTTCAGGGGATTTGTCTTCACAAGGGTGGGATTTGTTTCTAGCAGTGCCATGGCACAAAAGGAGGTGCTGTGTGAAATTCCTGCTCTCTTTCTCTTTCATACCTATCAGAGAGTGAATTCCCTCCTTTTTCAGTCTGTGTTGCAAGGCCAAATAGCTTATTCTTTTGGGATGATGGAATAATCCAGATCAGTCTGTCAAAATGTGGCATTAAGTGTTCCTTATCTACCAGAGTGGAGACAACAATTGTTTTGAATTACTTTGATTTTCCTTTGCTTGTTCTAAATCCCCACGGGTGTCTCTGGAGCAGGCCCAGAGTCCTTGGCTTCCCCACTATGGAGCGGTTGATGTCCATTTCACTGGCATGGCTGACTGTTTCCGGCAAACCGTGAAGAACAAAGGTGTGCTTGGACTTTGGAGTGGACTCACACCCAGTCTGCTCAAGGTGAGGTTTTGCTTTCATCACAGTCAAAAACTATCCTGAAGTAATCAAGACATACTTTTGGGCAGTTGGGGTTGTAAAGCTTATTGCTATGCCTCTGTATTTATTAGCAGCTTATAGATGACAGACAGGTATAACCTCAGGCAGGTTGTAAACCAGCTCTGGAACTTGTTTTGGTCATATTTCCCCAAATGTAAGCCTGGCTTCTGGATGTCACTACTTCCAAGTTCGTTTGAATGTCCTTAGAGAAGGGAATGCTGCCAACACACAAGGTAGAGTATGGGTGGGGGATTGCATGTGATCCACTTACCACAGCTAAACAAGTTCTACTTCTCAGCTGAGCTCCAGTAATTTACATGTTGTACAGAGCTGTAAAGAAGATTGTGCTTGCATAAGCCACTTCCCCAGAAGTCAGAAGTACTTTTGACCAGCTTTTGAATACTACAGCCATGGCTGAGTTGAAAACATGACATAAAGCAATGTCATTTACCTAAATACATTTTACTGTGCTGCAGTGAGGATTTACCTGTGTGCAGTACCACAGGCTGGCTAATGAGTGGTAACTGAGTGACAATTTGATTGACTGTGATGGCCTGCCTGTGCCTGGCCCTGTCTTGGTTGCTGTAAAGCCACCTGGCACCAGGGCTGCTCATTCTGCGTGGGGCAAAAGAAGGAGAGTGTTCAGTCTCTCTATTGGCTGTAGAATAAATCCCACATTTCCTACTGGGATTTGCTGAGGTTGCTTAGGATTTGCCTAGATAATATGACAAAGTGTGATAATCTACAGGCCAGTACACCTTGTTCCTCACAATATTGTTATAATTAGTTATGTGCCAATAATAAACTCCTACTTTTAGCAAGCTGCAGGTGCCAGCCTAGTTTGAGGTGAGACTGATTTCATATACACAACTCTATGAGCAGATCAGACCAGAACTGAAGTCCTAGGAGCTCCCTTTTTAAAAACACCCAAGCTAAGGATGCTACTGGTGAGTCTGATCTTGCTGCTCTGCTTTATCTTTTGTTGGGTTTTTTTTCAACTTCCTTTTCCCAGATTGTCCCCTACTTTGGTGTTATGTTCAGCACCTTTGAGTTCTGCAAGAGGGTCTGTCTCTACAGAAACGGTTACATTGAATCTCCTTTAAATTACAAACTAACTCCTGGCGTGGACCAGAGTTTACAGCCACAGGAACTGAGAGAATTAAAGCTCCTCCGAAGGGAAAAATTTGAGCCGAGGAAATCAGCTCTTGAGAACTGACATCGGAGTGGCCATTGCAGACACACACTTCCTTTCTGATGGAACTTTGCAAGACATGTTGAAGCACAGGTAGCAGTGTCTCAGCAGAGTGCAGGGCTTTAATGCTGAGACACCAATGCCAGGAATTAATAAGTCTGAATGGGTATGAAGAATATGAATAGTGAGCATATACTGAAGAAGGGAGATGCAACCAATTTGGAACTTGAAGTTATATTATTCTGGGAGCTTTTCCATGCTGAAGAGCCATGTTGCAGAAAGGCAAGAAAACAGAGATGAGAGTGTAAAAATGGTAAGAAAATTCAAATGGATTTTTTTGAAGTCATCTGAGGTACTGAGTCAGCCAAAAATGACAGACTAGAGCATGTACAACATGCAACAATTCCTTCTGCAGTCTCTTTTTCAGTGGTAGTGTGGATATGGCCTTCTGTGGATGCAGAGTCACAGTTCAGTCACACTCCAGAATCCACCCTTCAGTTTTTGAGACTTACTTGGATATCATAGTGTTGTATGGATCTTTGGTGTTAAGGATGCAAATGTGCTGCTGCAGCTGTGCTTTTGCCAAGAGAGAACTGTGATGTGCAAAATGAACTGTAATACACTGGAATGACAATCCTTTGAACTGAAGTGTGCACTAGAAAACCTTCCCCTCCTTCCCATCTGTTGTTACTGTGTGTATGGGAATTGTTTCAGGCTTTGAAAAATCGTTTTCCTGAAGTTCTCTGAAATATTTCCTCAACAATGCAGTTTTTAAATGTGTTAGATATTTCAGAGCCACAAGCCTTGCCATGTTGTTTTGGTATTCCTAAAGCTCTATTTTTGTATCAAACTGTGTTTGGATTCATGTGCACAGACCCAGGCCCACTGTACAGCTGAGAACTTGTCAGCACACAACCTGTGATTTTTTTTCCACTATAACTGCTGTGCTCCAGGAGCCACAGAGAGTTTCTGCAGCTATGAAACCTTCAGCAAGACCACTAGGTTATTGCCAGTGCCAAGGTAACTAAGGGGCCTCTGACCACGTTGGGGAGCTTTTGAACAATAAAAGATCGTCTTGGTATTGTACCTGACAACCTCGGTATTGCTCTGGTTCCTCTGTAGAAGTACAGCTATGGAACAGCCCCATCCGAGTGCCTTCTGACAGAGACCCTTAACCCCATGTCCATGTGGGAAGGTGGGTGTCCCACCAGCCTCGGGCCCTGGCAGCGTGTCAGGGATCTGAACAGCAGTGGTGCTCCTGCCCTGCCTGCAGCAGCCTGGGCTCAGCACAGCATTTACCTGCTGCTTTTCACAGCCTCTTGTGTGTTTTTGTACTGTTTATGGCCCTGCTGGGTGGAAATAAGTAAATCTCAGAACCTGCTGGGTTAGGTCAGGTCCCAGCAGGATGAGGCAATGCCAGAGCGATGCAGGAACAGTCTGTGACTATGGAGAGAGGTGTGCAGAAAGGTTTGGGATAACTGTAAGGCCTGTCTTGCACCTAGAACTCAACACTGATGTATCCTACAGCTGAGGTCTTGCAGCATCCCTCTTAGTGGGCTTGCTCACTTCTACTGCAGTGGTGCTTCATGCTTGTTTTCTTCTCAGAGAAGTGAAAGCACTGATAGCCAAAAGTGAGATGGTAGAGAGCAGATCTGGTGGCTCGTGCATCACGCTAGGGCTGTAAGTGCTTTTGTCTCTTTAATCAACCTGTCTAGTGAATGTGTTTCTCTGTGCCTGAGTTTCCTCATCTGCACAGTGCAGGCAATAATACTGAAACTTGCTTGAGATGTTTGAGGGTTGTGTGAACGTGCTGGGGAGGAACAGATTTCTGAATTCCCTTCCCTTGTCCAAGCACACCTGGCTGCTTTTTACTGATCTTGTGTTTCTAAATGGATTTTAAAGATTGAGTGACAGGTGCATATGAGTGATGTGAGTCTGATCAGCTTGTCCCACCTGGCAAGAGTCAGGGTGAGTCAAAAAGTTACCTCTAACTTGTTTCTGATATGCTAATAACACCTTTGTATTGAAATGTACTCCCACGACCTATAAATCACTTACCCTTTATCAGCTGAGCCTCTGCTTTGCTTCATCACATCTGTGCGTGAGAAATCCCCCAGAAGGTAACACTGAGATATTTCAGACAGCACTAAAAGTGCTTCAGCATAAAATGGTGTGTGATCCTGAAGAATGAGTTAATAGCAAGGCTGAATTGCCTTTTAGGTAGGTGACCTGTAGCTCACGTGCCGTGTGTGCACAGCCCTGCCATAGAGCTGGTACCTGGTGGGTGTGTGTCTGCCTGAGCATCCCCTGCTGAGCTCAGCGCTGTGACCCGTGTGGGGAATCCAGGCGGGGCTGGGAGCTCCCAGAGCATCGCTGACCTCCCAGCCTAGGTAACCCGAGGAGAGCTGGAGGAAGAGGCTCGGCTGAGGTTCGGTGAGACGGAGCTGTCTGGCTCGGTCCTGAAGACTAAACAGATTAGGAGCCTCCCCGCACTCCTGCCTAAACCGAGGTCATGCAGCTGTCTTCTGCATCACCTGCATGATGCAAGAAAGACAGTGAGGTGCTGCAGTGTGTCCACAGATGGGCAACAGGGCAGCTGAAGGGTCTGGAGAACAAGTCTGGTGAGGAGTGGCTGTAGCAAGGTGGAGATAGGTCTCTTCTCCCAAGTAACCAGTGATAGGACGAGGGGAAATGTTTGCACCAGGAGAGGTTTAGATTGGAGATTAGGAGGAACTTTTTCACTGAGGCTTGTTAAGTATTGGAATGGGCAGCCCAGGGAGAAAAGAGACATAGATAAGGTGCTGAGGGACCTGGGTTAGTGGTGGGCTTGGCAGTATGAGGTGAGGGGTTGGACTTGATGATCTTTAAGGTCTTTTCCAACCAAAATGATTCTATAGCACCTGTATGGCACAGAGGGGCTGGGGGGGAAGGCCCTGTCACTGCCACACAGCCTGCCCAGAGCCCACTCCCCCATACTGGGGGTGCTGGCAGGGCCCCGGGGCGAGTGGCCAGTGTGTGCGACCCGCGGCTGTGTGTGTGTGTCTGTCTGTCTGTCTGTGTGTGTGCGCGCCCCGCGGCTGTGTGTGT
The DNA here is from genome assembly GCF_028858725.1 of Colius striatus. Lineage (NCBI taxonomy): Eukaryota > Metazoa > Chordata > Aves > Coliiformes > Coliidae > Colius > Colius striatus. Next base: position 6,403,144 of record NC_084771.1, on the reverse strand, counting down.
GTGTCTGTCTGTCTGTCTGTGTGTGTGCGCGCCCCGCGGCTGTGTGTGTGTGTATGTGTGTCCGCCCCGCGGCTGTGTGTGTGTGTGTGTCCGTCTGTGTGTGCGCGCCCCGCGGTTGTGTCTGTGTGTGTGTGTCTGTCTGTGTGTGTGTGTCTGTCTGTGTCTGTCTGTCTGTGTGTGTGCGCGCCCCGCGGCTGTGTGTGTGTCTGTGTGTGTGTGTCTGTGTGTGTGTGTCTGTGTGTGTGTGTCTGTGTGTGTGTCTGTGTGTGTGTGTGTGCCTGTGTGTGTATGTCTGTGTCTGTCTGTGTGTGTGTGTGTATGTCTGTATGTCTGTGTGTGTATGTCTGTGTCTGTCTGTGTGTGTGTGCGCGCCCCGCGGCTGTGCCCCCCAGCCCGAGCCCGGAGCCCGCGCCCCCCCTCTGCCGGCTGCTGCGGCGGCCCCGCCCCCCTGCGGCGGCCCCGCCCCCGTGTGCCGCAGCCAATGGGCGGGCGGGATGCGGCGCGCCCCCGCCCACGTGCGCGCCACCGCCCCTATATAAGCCGCGGCCTATATAAGCGGCCATCGCAGCCGCCCCCCCCCCCTCCCGCCCGCCCCGCAGCGCCTCGCCCGCACCCGCCGCCCGCACCCGCCATGACCGATGCGGCCGTGTCCTTCGTCAAGGATTTCTTCGCCGGCGGGGTGGCGGCCGCCATCTCCAAGACCGCCGTCGCCCCCATCGAGAGGGTGAAGCTGCTGCTGCAGGTGAGCGCCGGGGCCTCGCCAAGGCGGGCGCGGGGGGCGGGGGGGCGGCGGGCCGGGGGCTGGCGGCGCTGACGGCCCGGCCCGGCCCCGCAGGTGCAGCACGCCAGCAAGCAGATCGCCGCCGACAAGCAGTACAAGGGCATCATCGACTGCGTGGTGCGCATCCCCCGGGAGCAGGGCGTCCTCTCCTTCTGGCGCGGCAACCTGGCCAACGTGATCCGGTACTTCCCCACCCAGGCGCTCAACTTCGCCTTCAAGGACAAGTACAAGCAGATCTTCCTGGGCGGCGTGGACAAGCGCACGCAGTTCTGGCGGTATTTCGCCGGTAACCTGGCGTCGGGGGGGGCCGCCGGCGCCACCTCCCTCTGCTTCGTGTACCCCCTTGACTTTGCCCGGACCCGCCTGGCCGCGGATGTGGGTAAAGCCGGGGCTGACCGCGAGTTCAGCGGCCTGGGGGACTGCCTGGTCAAAATCTTCCGCTCAGATGGCCTCAGGGGCCTCTACCAGGGCTTCAGCGTCTCGGTCCAGGGCATCATCATCTACAGAGCTGCCTACTTTGGCATCTACGACACCGCCAAGGGTAGGCTGACTGAAACGGCACTACAAGGGGGATGCTGGGCTGCGGCGAGGCCTGTCGTGCCTTGTGGCAGGTGCCGGTGGCTCCCTTGCCCTTCTCACCAAAACCTCTCTCCCTCAGGCATGCTTCCGGACCCAAAGAACACCCACATCGTGGTCAGCTGGATGATCGCTCAGACCGTCACCGCTGTCGCCGGTTTGACCTCCTACCCTTTCGATACGGTTCGGCGGCGCATGATGATGCAGTCTGGCCGTAAAGGAAGTAAGTTTCCATCTCCTTGGGTAGGAATCGACGGTTGGTGGTGGAGCTGAGCTGAAGGCAGAGTGGCTTGGCTTTCCCCAAGCCATGTTGGTGTCTTGTGAACAGCGAGGTGCCAGAGGGGCTGTGGAAGCTGATCTCAGGTGGGGTGGGCGAGTCTCTGCAGCACACCTGTAAGGTGGCATGTGCAAGTCAGGTGTCTGTCACGGGGTAGAAATAGCAGAACTTGCCCAAAGATGTTGCAAACCCCCGTCTCTGGGCCAAGAAGAGACATTCCTGGTTGCAGACATGGCCTTTCTGACTGTGCAATAGCTTTTGGGTCTGGAAGTGTCACAGCAAATAGTGGCTGCCTTCAGCTCAAACTGGTCCTTCCAGTGTCTCCTAGGGGTAATGCAGCAGCAGCTGCAGCGTATCTCGCAGACAATACTGTCTTCTGATGCAGGAAGAAGTGGGATGCATGTGAGGTTATGGAGCTGGCAGATGGGTTAGGCCATTCCCAACCTGTGTGTGAGGGGTTGTGGGCAGCTGATGGCTCGCGCTGTCTGTGTCCCGCAGGTGACATCATGTACAGTGGCACCCTGGACTGCTGGCGGAAGATCGCCCGGGACGAGGGCTCCAAGGCGTTCTTCAAAGGCGCCTGGTCCAACGTGCTCCGAGGGATGGGCGGCGCTTTTGTCTTAGTCCTCTATGATGAAATCAAGAAGTACACATAAGTTGTTTCCTGTTGTGAACTGGCATGTTGTATGTAGTCTATGACCGTTCATGGACTTGTTTGAAAACCATCTAGTCACTAAGCAGCGATGGCTGATGTTGATACAGGCTGGCATGGAGCAGGGCTGGCCGCCTGCCCCGTCTTTATGGAGTTATTCCCCTCGCTGGGACTCACCATGGTTTCTATTTCAGTCCTTCCTGCTCAAAGTGTACAAAGAAATAAAAATCTCAAACCAACTTTCCTTGTCTCCTGTTTGTTCTTGGAGCAGCTGCAGCGTGAGGGGGGTGTGAGGGTCTCGAGTGTTTGTAGAGAAGGAGGAAGACAGACCACTTCCATTCTGCTGCCTGTGGCCTCTGCAGGTGAACACAGTGCAGGCTGCCGAGGAAAGCTGTGCAGTGATTCTTCCCAGGTGGAGGCCAGGCTGGGTTGGGTATAAGCAGCTCTGATGGACTCACACAGCTGATCTCTGAGATCAGCTAACCAGAGCTGATGCACCACCAATCCCGCCTCTGGCCGCTCTTGTCCCTGGAGCTGAGGAAAACTTGCTTGGGAAGTGCCCAGTGTGTAAAGCTGCAAAGCACAGGCTGCAAAGCACACTCCCCACAGTGCTGAGTGCCTGGGAGGCTGCACAAGTGTCTAAGGGAAGTTTGCTGCTTGTTGGAGGAGCAGAGCTGGCATTGCTCATACACTCTGGCTTAGAAACGAAGCTGCTACTCAGGCCTGTTAAAACCCATCCAGAGAGCACCAGTGCAGGTACCTGGCTGTCCTGTGGAGCTGCTGGCTGCCCTGCCCTTGCCCTCACACAAGGTGTGTGGCAGCTCCTGTGCCAGGGCTGTGCTTGCCAGGCAGGGGGCTGCATCCCCAGGCTCATCCTGTACCCCTGGGAAGTTAAGCTTGTCCCCACTTCTGGGGCTGAGGTTTCTTCACCCTGCTGAGACAATTTGGGGAAGACACCACAAGACTGAGCGATGTGTGTGGCTTGGCCTTTAGCCAGACCCTGCCGTGGGTCTGTGAGCCGCCCCAGTGAGGCTGTCTGCTTTCTGCCTGGGGAGCTGGGGTGGTGAATGGATGCTCCCCTGGTCCTCTCCCCTTCAGAGCAGTGAGTCCTCACTGCCTCCACACCTTTGGTCCTTTCTGGCTGCCCAAGGCTGCTCAGAGCAGTTCATCTCAATCACCGAAACCAATCTCAACCACTGTCTGAGGCAGATAAATGAGCCCTTGTCTTACAAAGGGCAGTAGCTGTTTTTATTGCTGAAACCAAAGCAGGGCAGCTGGGCCTGAGAGCACAGCACCATCCCACCACAGACTGCATGGGCATGCTCAGGTCCCTCTGCCTGGCTCTGTGTGTTCCTCACAGCAGAGGTTCTCATGCCACATTGTTGAGCCAACAGCCTTTGCTGGTGCTTTCCAGCTGCTCTTGGGCTCCTTGAGATCCCCCAGTGCCTGCTGTGGCAACAAAATGGGCTGAAAGCTTCCCCATGAGAAATGGAGCAATGCCACAGAGGTGGGTGAGGTGTTAGGGGGAAGCAGCCTGGCAACAGGCTGGGCCTTGGGGCAGCCTTACTGGAGAGCCCTCTCCTGCTGCACAAGTGCAGCCTAATTAATTAAGGGCTCTTGGCTCTTATTGCCTCCTGCTGCTGAGCTACCCTGGGTTTCAAGGGCTGTTCAGAAATGCTGCTGGTTGCTGAGTGAGGAGCACCTTTTCCTCCTTTTTCCTCTGCAGGGCTGTTAGCACAGGAAGGTAAGTGCATTGTTTCTTCCTTGCTAGAGTGGTGGGTGCCAGAGGTGCTGAGCCAAGCTGTTGTGCTACAAAGGAGATGAGCTGAGGCACCTGTAAGTCCTTAGACATTCTGCACTGGGCCTGGTGTGCAGGGCTGGCACCAAGTGAAATTCTGTACAACTGTGGCTTGCTGCTGTTCTACAGGAGCACTCGAGTGCTGGCAGCCTGTCTGCTGGTCAGGGTGAGGGGCAGCAGCCCCAGCCTGGCAGCCCAGTCATTCCAGGCTGTGTTGGAATGGCACATCCCTCAGGCTGCTGCATGTTTTGGACCCACTGAAAACAACAAATGAACACCAGGCACAGAGCTCACTTTTGTAACCACTTCTTTGTTGTACAGTTGATTTATTGTTATAATACATTTATGGAAAACTACTAAACTTGACAACTACCAAAATAAAAAGGCAGGTATGTAAAAGGCCCCTGACCTCATCTTCCCTGGGTGATGCTCCCAAGAGCAGACCTGCTGGCTGGAACAGCTTGTGTGTTGCACCGGGTCTGTAGAGAACTGCAGGTTCAGCAAAGCCTCCAGTGCTGGTGGGAGTTACTACATTTGCTACCAGAGGATCCCTTTTGACAGAGGCACTTGTCTTCCAAGCTAGCTGCAGCCCCTTGCCCTTGAACATTATCTGTTACTTCTGCTTTGCTGACAGCTCTATGATGGCTCCTGGTAGCTGCCTCCTGTCTCCCAATACTCAGCAGATGCACAGAGTTTCATTTGAACTGGTTGTCAATCAAGGTTCCTTTCATCTTGGCTTTCTTGGCTTCCAACTCAGCCTGATTAAGAAAATTAAGACAGAATGAAGTAAGGTTTGGATACATTTCCCTTCAGTGTCCAATGAGGTTCAGTTTTCTTGTCTGACCACTGCAAGCTGCTCCCCTGAGGTACAAAACAAGGACCACCTTCGAAATCATAAAAAACCCAAGACATAGTGCACAGGAAACAATCTCATACTTTCTATCCTCAGGTGGAAGCTGCACCTTTTCCCCTCCCCACCTACTACTCTCCTGTCACAACAGGTGAGATCAGCTCAGCTTCAAATGACCCTTCCGGTAGCAGCTGAGCTGGTGCATCCTCAAGGGCCTTTGCTTGCCCTGACACCTCATGGCAAAGATCTGCTCTGCCCAGCAGGCTTGAGAGCACAGCATTAGGGGTGCTCTGGTTAGCAAAGCCATGGCCTGGTTCCTCCTTCCCTTGATCCTTGTCCAACGGGTCACAGAAAGTCTCCCTGCAAAAGCTCTGCTGGCTGCTCTTCAGTTAGAGCTATCATTTAAACTCCAGGAAGATGAGAAGAACATCTCTGTAAAACCTATAAAGGAAAAGACATCCTCACAAAGCTACAAGTTACCTGTGACTGTACCAGGACTTCTCTACACTTGGTAATCTGGAACCACACCATAACCTTTGTGTACAAAGCCAACAGATCTCAGAGATTCACATTCAACACCAAAGACAACACTCACCAACTCCTGCAGCCTTCTTTTGCTCATGCCTTTGCGTTCCAGCTGTTTCTCTATCACCTTTGCATTCTGTGCATAGGAGTCTGCAATCTCCCTCTGAAACACACACAGTGTCACTTTGCAATAGCAAACCCCCAAGAAACAAGACCTCATCCCCATGGCGAGAGGATCACTGGCTCCCAGCAGCGGCTGAGACAGCTGCCCAGATCAGGTGTGGCTGCCACTGAGGGCAGACAAAACTCACTGCTTCAATCTCCTCTTCCTCTTCATCAATCGTGGAGACTGTGACAGAACTGAACTTGCCCATGTCTTTGGTCCGTTTGGTCATCATCACCTGGGTGAGAAGCAGAGTCCTTTGTCAAGCCTTGGCACCAGCCATGCCACTCAAGATAACTTCCCCCTCCAAACCTTTCAAGGCTTCTCATACAAGCCAAGATGACCTGAACTCTGTGGGAATTATCCCTAGTGATTTCTGGGCTTTAGAGCTGTGACTATCAGAAACAAGACTGAGCCAGATTCTGAGCAGCACTGTGCAGACTATCAACCTGACCTACTTACACGGGAAACTTTGTGGTAACTGAGCCTGAACATCAGACATGGTCTAGATTTCCAAGTTTCTTTTGCTTTCCTTTAGTGCTAGGACTCTAAGCTGCAGTGACTTGTGTAAAGGAAAGCTTTAGGCAGACAGGCAGCAGACACCACACTGAGTTATTGTTTAGAGGCCCCCCTTTTTTTACCTTTTTACCTCCCCAAAGCCGATTACCTTTTTGGGAGGTTCTTGTTTCTGAGTATATATGTTTGTTTTTCCAAAACCTTGGCCAAATTTGACCACAGCACCATCAACAATGAACGTCACGGGAGCGTTTTTCTGTTGGTGTTGATAAAACAGCAGCAGGCCACACCTGGAAACAGAAACCCGGGTTGTCCATTCCTACAGTTACCTCACCAGCACACTCCAACAGGCACCGCAGAGCCGACACGGCCACTCACTTGCCACACTTCTTCCTGAACTGCCGCTCTATGCCTTCCGGCCTGTGGGGAGAGAGGACGGGAGTGAGAGGCGCAGGCGGGCAGCGGGGCCCGGCCGCGGGGCAGAGCAGGGCGGCGGAGGCCGGGGCTGGCCGGGGCCCACCTGCGCAGGAACACGCACTCCTCCTCCTCGGCGTTGCAGAACTTGTGGGCGTGCTTGGCGGCGTCCATCACCCGGGCGCGGTCCCGCGGCCGCATCGGCAGCTTCTCCAGCTGGCAGTCTGCGGGGCAGCGGCAGGGCCGGGCTGCAGCGGGCGCACACCCGCCGCGCCGCGCTCCGCTCCGGGCACACGGACACCCTTCCCAGCCCCCCGCCCGCACTCACCCAGCACCAGCACCATCTGCCCGCACAGGCAGTAGTACACGTGAAGCGGCTTCTCCCCATCGTCGTACTCCTCCCGGTCGCGGGTGTCGGAGCACACGACGGAGCGGGACACCACCTTCGGCATGGCGGCGCGGCCTTCCGCAGGCGCGGCCTCCCTCAGACCCAACCCCTCAGGCGCACGCCCGGCCTCCGCAGGCCCGGCCCCGCCGCCTCCCGCAGGTCCAACCCCCGCAGGCCCGGCCCGCCGCCTCCCGCAGGCCCGGCCTCCGCAGGCCCGGCCCCGCCGCCTCCCGCAGGCCCGGCCTCCGCAGGCCCGGCCCCGCCCACTGAGCGACGGCCCCGCGCGGGGCTGGGCGAGGAGCGGCGGCTGTTGCCGGGCGCTCCGCCGGGCGGTCTCTAGAGGTCGGTTCCTGCCCCGGCCGTTCTGTGAGGCCGTGACTGCGCGGTGGATGTAAATTACAAGGGCGAGACTGAGGCCTGACACCATTTCCCACAGCAAACGCGCCGGGCGGGTGTCACCGAGCTGCTGCAGGCGCTGGCACCGTGTCCCCGTCCAACGCCTGCCGACAGCGGGCATTGAGCAAACTCCTGACAAGCACCACGGGCTCATCTGTTTCATACGGGGTAAGAGCAGGAAAGGTCACGAGTGGGACAAAAGCCGTATCTTTATTTTGCCTCACCTGCCGTGGAAGGCGGTTGGTCTGCCTCCCTCCCTGTGTGGGTTTATGACATGGAGTTATAAGTGAGGATAATCCGGACAAACAGAGCCCATCCACTCTGCTCCAGGCAGCAGCAGAAATTCTTTGCTCCCAAAAGCTACTATAAGAAGAGTAGAAAATAGATTCTTTTCCCTTGGCAGAAGCTCTGTGTGGAAGCAGCGCTGCAGGTCCTGGCTTTGGCTGGGATAGAGTTGTTTTTCTTCACAGACTGGGGCTGTGGTTTGGATTTGTGCTGGAAGCAGTGCTGTCAGACAGGGATGTTTGTGCTGCCGCTGAGCAGGGCTCACACAGAGTCCAGGCCTTTTCTGCTCCTCACCCATCCCACCAGTGAGGAGACTGAGGAGCACAAGCAGTTGGGAGGGGACACAGCTGGGACAGACAACCCCAACTGACCCCAGGGACACCCCAGACCCCGCAGGTCACACCCAGCATATAAAGCTGGGGAAGGAGGAGGAAGGATGTTCAGAGTGATGGCGTTTGGCTTCCCCAGTCCCTGTTCCCCGTGCTGGAGCCCTGCTGTCCTGGGGATGGCTGAACACCTGCCCATGGCAAGCGGGGAATGAATCCCTTGTTCTGCTTTGCTTGTGCGAACGGCTTTTGCTTTCCCCGTTAAACTGTATCTCAGCACATGAACTTTCACATCATTTCACACATTTTTTACCCTTCCCATTCTCTCCCCCATCGGTGGAGGGGAGCGGGCGGCCGGCGGGGCTGAGCTGCTGTCTGCAGTTAAACCGCGGCCCCCGTGAAGAAGCAAAGGGGCTCCAGCCGCCACCGAGCGCCGCGCGGCCATCACCGGGCCGCGAACCCGCCACGGACCTTCCATTACCGGGCCGCGAACCCGCCACGGACCTTCCATTACCGGGCCGCGAACCCGCCACGGACCTTCCATTACCGGGGCGCGAACCCGCCGCCGCCACGGACCTTCCATCACCGGGCCGCGAACCCGCTACTGCCACGGACCTTCCATCACCGGGCCGCGAACCCGCGGCCCCGCCCACCCCGCGACGTCACTGCCCCCGCCCATTCAATGACGTCGTTGTCCCCCGCCCACCCTCACCTTAGGCCCCGCCCCCCGCCCCCGCGCCGCCGTGGTAGAGGCTGGGCTGGGGACTCAGCGACATCCGGCTCCGCCCCCTCTCCCCGCGCCGTTGGTACATCCCGGGATCGCCCGGCAGCCGGCGCAGGAGTCGGTGTAGCCGAGGGCCCCCCCCGCGTCCGGCGGAGTGGTAGAGGCCGCACTCGCCCCTGTCGGTCGGCGCCGCCGTTGCCTCGGTCGCAGCTCGCTGCCGCCTCCGGCCGCCCCCGCGCTCCTGCCGGCAGTGTATGAGTGATCTATAACCCTCGGCCCGCCATGTCCACTCCGGCCCGTAGGCGCCTCATGCGGGATTTCAAGAGGTACGGAGGCCGCCGGCTGCGGGGAAAGGAGAGGGCGGGCGGGAGGGAGGAGGGCGCCGGGCCCGGCCGCGAACGGAGAGGAGGGGGGCAGCGCAACATGGCGGCCGGGTAGGGCGCGCTCCGCCGATTGCGTAGCGGCCGCCGGCGCGCGCTGCCTTTGGGCTGCGCCGTTTGCGCAGGGCGGGCAGCTTCCTGCCTGGGTTACGCCGAGTGCGCAGCGGCTGGCGCCGGGGCTGCGGGGAGGGGGGCGCCGGCGCCTCAGCCCTCGCTGTTGCCCGCAGGCTGCAGGAGGATCCCCCGGCCGGGGTGAGCGGGGCCCCCTCCGAGAACAACATCATGGTGTGGAACGCCGTCATCTTCGGGTGAGTCGTGCTGGGGGGCCGGGGGCGGCGGGGACAGCGGTCGGGGCTGGGCTGCCCCTTGGGGTAACGCTGTGCTCTGCTTCTTCCTTCCTCTAGGCCCGAGGGGACCCCTTTCGAGGACGGTAAGTGCGGCTGCGTCCGGCCTGGTGTTTGGCTTCCCGGGGGTAAACTGCTGCAGTTTGATAGCGCCTCGGCGAGTCCCTGCCGAGAGCTTGGCAACAGGTGTGGGCCTGGGGAGAGAAGGGACACGTGTGTGCACATTCACCTGGCCACACGGGCCTGGGCCGCACTCTGTCATACACTCTGTGTTGGGTTTTTAATCCCGCTCCAGGAAAATGTTACGGACATGCATTGCTTGGTTGACGTCCAAAATCATGCAGATTAGCTTGTAGAGGCCTGTTTGTAACTGCTAAATCTGACTGCTCTGAGCCTGATTTGACCTACAGTTTTAAGGCTCTCTAAACTTCTCTGTTCAACCCTGAGTCATGTTTTTTGTGGGTACTTACCTTTGGAGAACTGTCAAAAAGCTGGTGTAGAACTGTTGTCACTTGGCTGGAGTTCTGGCTTTTCTGAATCGAAGTGTTTTGAGAGCAAGTCCCCAGGTGAGTCATTTCAAGTAGGAAATGGGCTGAATGTTTGAGGAAGTTCACAACTGATTTCTGTTTGTTGGTTTTTTATTTTCCTTGGCATCTACTTCACTCTGCTTCAGTCAGTATCATTCAGGGTTTGGTTTGAACTCTTAAACACTAACTAAATAGGTCCTTGTAACATACTTGGGTCCTAGTAGCTTCAGTCTAGCCTTGCTGTCTTTTTTAGCTTTACTGATCCTTTATGAATACTTGAACATCTTTGTGAAAACTTGTTAGACGTGAAATACTGTCTAACTGAAATCAGGGATGTATGTTTTTTAAAGATGCTTTCAGTGCAAGCTATAATTAATCCTAGATCTGGATGACTCATGACAAAAGCATAGGAAGAATTCCTTAACCCTTATGTTGTTCTTGGCTAACTCTTTTTGTCTCTGTTTATCCTCGGGGGTAGCACCTGTGGGCAGGCCTGTAATTGCAGATATCTTTCTTTTTTTCTGTGAAGATTTTGAAGATGTAAAACATTTCAGGCCTAAGAAAACTCCAGAGACTCCAGTTACTTTTAAAAATCTGTGTGATTAGTTGTGAGCCTTGTTGTAGTAGCTGCTTCAGAAGTCTAATGTTTAGAACATGGATATTCCAGAACGTCACATAGTAGAACAGAGACTAAATGTCTTCTGTTACCTCATATTGTAAACCTTAAGAAGGCTCCTTTAGACTTCTGTGAGGGTTGCAGGAGCTGCTTTGCTTCTTGGTGCACTGCCACTAACAGAGTGATTCACTGTTTGGAGCAGAAAGCTGTCTGCTTGCAGTGTGCTAAAATGCAGATTGTTTCTGTGTTCAGGCTCCTCCAGCTCAGTGTGGGGTTAACAGATGCTGCAAGGGGGGGGAAGATTCATGTGTTTCCATTTGGTTGGAGACTACTTTTGAGAGCCCTGACATACTGATTTCCTTTGTGCTTTCCACTGGGGCAGGGTTGTGTGTTTATCTCAAATACTTGGGACAGGTTGCACTCACAGCAGTTGGAAGTTCAAACAGATGCTCAGGTCTGCTGCTGCTGTCCTACTGCTTTAGTCCCTCTAATACTGTAATCTCAGGGTGTGATGGATTGCTGTCTTCTTAGCAGAGTGTGTGTGTGTGCTCACACTGTGTGCTCAGGAAAACAGATCTGTCTTGTGTCCCAGGATACGCTTATCTCCTTTTCTCTGAGACATATCTTACATTGTGCTAGATAATAAAATACTAAGTGGTGCCTAGAGATAGGGGCACGTTGGTGCCTTGGCTGTGCTCTTCTCTTGAGTAGCACAGTTCAGCTGAATGGAGGGAAGAATAAGAGAGTTTTCATTTAACAGTCTTGAGGTGCTGGGGCTTGTTCTGTAACTGTGAAGGCCCTTATGAGTCAAAGGTATGCTGGAGCTCTGTGATCTTTCTCATGAAACCTTTGCAGGGCAGTGTTCTTCAGCAGGCCTTTTTGGTTTTAGGCTCTGTCAGTTCCTGGTGATACTGTCAGAGTCCAGATACCCGAGTTCTTGGGAAAGCAGCCTGTGAATTGATTTTTTTGGTGGTTGTTGATCTAGATATTTAACAGTTCTGTGAGAATTACATTTCTTTATCCTCATTCTGATGAAGCCTTTCTCCAGTCTCAACTTATGAGGTCTCTTAGCTTTGTCTGAACTGCAAACCTGAAGTTGAAACACATTTGTTTACTTGCTGTGCAGCAGGATGCAGCTAACAACCCTCCCTCCACCCCCAGCCTTCAGAGGGTGTTTTCACAACTCGCTGCGCAGGCTGACTCGGCCTAGGAGCAACTACTAATTTAGATCAGCAGCATAACTTCCATCTTCTGGTTTGAGAGGATTGGATTGCAGTGTCTGCAGTAGGACCCTTGGGATATTTATCCTGCCTTTCACCCTATTTCTAAGAATCTCTGTGTGTGGCATCTGAAGTGGTAGTGCTGACACAGTGATGGAAAGCCAGGCTCTCCCAGCCCTTCAGACATGTTTCTCTGGAGGTGGGCAATGATCCTGTGGCTAGCATAAGGATTCCTGGCTTGGAGAGAGTTAAGTAACACAGCTATTGTCATGTCCTGCTTTGCAGAGATTGTGGAGGAAGCTTGAAACAGAAAGCAAGGCTCTTGCTTTCTCTATGGCTTGTTCCTTGCTTGCAGAATCCCTGATATGGATTCCCTATCCTCACCTGAGAGAGGAAGCGGTTGTCTTTGCTTTATGGCCAGTGGAACAGAGGGAGATTGTGCTCCTGGCAGCAGGGAGAGCTTGGCAGGAACATGGGTGCTGCTCTGGGTGAGGGTCCAGGTCATGGAGAAGTGTCCTCTCTCCTCTGGGAGCCTTGCATCCCAAGATAGCAGAAGCAGGTCAAAGAGATAAGTATGTACAAGAGAGGAAATAAAATGTTCTCCTAGGATTATCCAGTGATAATCCTAAAATGAATAATGACAGTAAATATGATACTTTGTTTTAAAATTGGCTGTCTAGGGTAGGTTGCAAGGAATCCCCACTGAAAGCTTTAAAATGAGTGACAGAAGAGACTGGGCTTGAAGGCCTCATCCCCAGCAGTGGGTGTTACGATACCTGTTTGACTTGGGTGGGCCTTCAGTGTGAGTGACCCTGGAACTTTGGTGCATGAATATCTGGAGCTCTCCTTTACTAAAGCTCAATTATGAGATGCTGTGTGCTGAGGAGCCCTTTCAAGGAGATGTCTCCACTCTATGTTGTCTTGGAAATTCAAGTAGGAGTCTACTGCAGCTGGAAGCTGTCTTAACACTTGCTCAGATTTATGTTCAAAGTAATGCTGTCCCTTCCTTGGTGGGACAGGGAGCTTCCCTTTCAGTAGCTTTAAAGGGATTCTAAGACCCAGCTGCCTTCATTACTGCTTTTTGGCCATCTTATCTCTCCCTTCTGTTCCCACTTCAGTCAGTGTTGTGAGCTACATTCACTTTCTCAAGTATGCTTGTTGAACTCTGCTGTTCTGTGGTTTGTGCTCAGTTCTCAGCCTACTGCTTGCTTAGTCACTCTTCTGCAGAAGACAGCTCCTGCTTTCCTGCCTCATAAGGAGGCTACTGAGAACCAGAACTGGGGCAGGGACTGATGGGAGTCTGTCAAGATTTAGAATCAAATCTTTTAAGCCTTTGATTCTAAAGGGCCACTATTGCTTGGGATTGTCCCCATGTAGGGAAGGAAAGGTGGTCCTGAGCTCATGTTTGCAGCTGCCAGTTGTTACTAACTCACCAGTGCTGTTTTTCAAACTGACCTCAGGTCTGGCTCTCAGCCTTTGGAGTAAAGCTTGAAAATCCCACTGCTGACTTCTGTGAATTTAACACTAACTCTACTCCTCTTGTTCCTTTTGTTTCACACTGGGATAGTGTGCTCTTGGCTCTGCTCTTATGTTGTTAGGCTGCTAATAAACAAACATGCAAAACCTTATTTTTAGGATGTTGAGACTTCCCCCTGCTGTACAGAAAGCTCTGAAGCATCTGTACCGTGTCTTCAGATGCAAACTGGAACGTCAGAGCAATGACCTTCATTACTTGCAACCCGATGTTGCAGTTGATCTCATAAAGGAAGGCGTCCCTGGGAAATACTGCAGGTCCTTGCTGATCTGAAAATAAGGACAATGGGTTGAAAAATCAGTGTTCTGACTACCAACCGTTGGCATATGCTTATCAGTCAAATGAAGGAACACATTCATGATGTTGGTGCTGAAAAACTCCCTCACAATAGGAAGCAAGGCTGAGCTTTCTATCTGAGCCCTTGAGTTTTAATTTGGGCATGAGTGCTGGAGGGGGAGGAACCCCATCCCTGCTGTGTAAGAATGCCTTTTCCAAAAAGGCAATGATCTGCCCTGACAGTGTTTACAGGAGAGTTGTATACCTGTATGGTGGTGCTTCAGATACCCCTCTCTGGGCATACCCCAGGACCTTTGAATTATAGACTAGTTTTGGTTGGAAAAGACCTTGAAGATCATTGAGTCCAACCCCTGATCTCCCCCTGCCAAGCCTTCCACTTAGCTACAGGGTGTTGCAAGGTTTGGAGACTCCACCTCCCTGGGCAGCCTGGGCCAGTGTCTAACAGCCATCTCAGGGAAAAATTCTTCCCATCTCTAATCTAAACCTTCCTTGATGCACACTGAGGCCTTATGAGACCTTCATAAAGTGCCTCCTGGACTGGCTGGTCAGAGGCGATAGCGTGGTAAAGAGGAGCTCCCATGTTTTGACGTGGAGTATGTAGAGTAGCAAAGCTTAGTCCCGTGTTTATGCAGCTTAGTTGACAGACAACTTAATTCTCAGATTGTCCTAGCCTGAGGAGAAGGGCTACAATACCTGGCTGTTAGAGTGTTTGGGTTGGGGCTTAACTACAGCTTTGTTTCTGCTTACTCAGCCTTTCTCAAAGGAGGAGTGGTTAGTGGGAAGTAAATAAGCAGATGTTTATTTTAAAGATGCTGCTTTCCATACTGTTTTCCTGCAATGAGAGCTGCTTACTTCACAGTTGTTAAGTATTTTCTTGAAATTAAAACAGGAAATAAATCAGAAGGTCCTTGTCATGATGGTGTATTCCAGTCTCTAGGGCTGACTAAATCAGGGCCTGGCACTCACAGAGGTGGTTACACACTCACTTGTGGTGTTTTACGGTGCACTGGGGTTAGGCTTCGTGGAAGGGCAGATTGATTTCCTTACACAAATGTTTTGGCTGGGTTGGTGGCTTTAGAAGTAAAAGTTCCAAGAGAAACTCTCGTACTGGAACTAGGGCTGCAGAGTTAATGATTAACTCCAAAGAGAGGAGAATTCCATATCCACATGCATGTATGAGCATAGTGACATTAGTTTGTGGTTGTGGAGGGATGCTACTTAACCATCCCCTGTGTAAATCCATTCTGAATAAAAGTTATCTCTCTGTCAACTCCAGGAACTTTCAAACTTACAATAGAATTCACGGAAGAATATCCGAATAAGCCACCTACTGTTAGATTTGTCTCTAAGATGTTTCATCCAAATGGTAAGTACTTGGACAATGCTTTGCTTTGTTTCTGTTACAGCTTGCTCTAGTGCTGTAGAAACAGGTCTGTTGGTTATAAAAGTTTCCCTTATCTACTAAGGTAGCACAGCTCCTGTTGGTTTGGTCAGGGTGAACATGAGCAGTGTGTGGGCTTGAAGTGAAAGGGGTGAGAAGAGAAGCCTCTTCCCTCCCAGGTGGTGCAGCCTAGGGCTGATGGGACACTCCTCACAACTGCCTCTGTTAAACCTTAGAGGAGTCTTTTGTACTGGAATAGCAGTGCCTTGGGCTTCTGTGTGTATGTACTGCTGATGTAGCATAATGGCACTGCTGAATGCAGTCGTCTTTTGCCACTTCCCCAAAATGCCTGTAAGAATGACACACCTTGAAATGCAGTGCTAAGTTTCCAACTGTAGCCAGTGACAGCAGTATCCCCTTCCTTGGTAGTTAAAGGTTGGAGATGTATTCCTTGCCTCCAAACAAATCCTAGACTTGTGCAGAACTACCTGAACCTTTCCAGTGCAGCAAGTGAGCCTGGGAGGGTCAAGGGCACTGAGGGAAGCTTCTTCTGAAGCTGCTGGGAGAGGTGACGCGACACTGATTGTTTTAGATCCTTTCTGGGGAAATCTTAGTGTAAATGGCTTCTTGCTCATGTCCTTTTTTTGGTTCACTTGTGGGCAGCTTATTTTTTTTTTCTTTTGCCTTAAAATCTGTTTGTGGTTTTTTATTTGTTCTATAGTGGTAGTTGCAGTGTCAGAGAGAAGCTCAATATTGGAGAGTAAGCAGAGGCTGCATTTAAATCCCTTGGACAAGCTTGAGCTCTGGCTCCCTGCAGGCCTGTGTGCTGGATTGCAGGCTGTCAGATACCCCTGGCCTCTGTGGTGTTTGTCAGTATGGGGGATTTCAGGATCAGGCAGTACTAGGAGGAAAAACTGAGTAGTTTCTGTTTTAAGCTGTTGTTCTTGAACCTTTTCTAGTCTATGCAGATGGTAGTATATGTCTGGATATCCTTCAGAATCGTTGGAGCCCCACTTACGATGTCTCCTCCATCTTAACATCCATACAGGTAAATAGGCAGAATGCAATTAGGGTGCTTTGACAAAACCAACTCAGGAAGTGCTCTGTGTTGGGATTTGCTGAGGTGTGAATGCTTCCCGGGTGCCAGCGGGTGGTGGCTGGCAGGGCCTGTCCTGGCTGCATTCGTTGCGTGGGCCTGAGGGGGAGCGCGGCCGTGCCCCCCACGGGGGTCTGGCCTGACTCCTGCAGCCCTGCTAGTGGGGAGAGCTTAAGCACTGTGTTGGAGAACTCGCCACGCTTCCAGGTGCCTCAGCATCTCTTTCTCTTTGCGCAGTCTCTATTGGATGAGCCGAACCCCAACAGCCCAGCAAACAGCCAGGCAGCTCAGCTATACCAAGAGAATAAGCGGGAATATGAAAAACGGGTTTCTGCAATAGTAGAACAGAGCTGGCGTGACTGTTGACCCAGGATGATGCAAATGAACACTCTGTTGATGAGGAAAATAAACAAAGTGTCCAAGTCATCTTTTTCCTCCTAGCATTTCCTTTGAAAGCAGAATAGCTGTTGTGCTGTTGCCACCCTCCCTTGCTGAAGCTTCTTCTCCTTGGACGTCCGAAAGCGCCCACTTTGAAGTCAAGTGTTCTGTACTTGGGTTACTTGCAAAAGAGTTACTGATGCCGAATCCATTTCCTGTGGTCCCTCTCCAGTCTTAGGGCAGTATTGTGCATTTCCGTAGTGTACACTAAGCTTTTAATTGTAATTGTGTTATACACAGTGATGCTTATGTGTAGCTTGATAAAAGGGATGTTTCTGTACACACACATTTTTTAACTGGTATGAGCTAGTGTGCTGATGAGTCCAGGCTGGTCATGTACCTCTGTTATTGGTTTAGACCCCACTGCATTTTGTACCGAGTGAAGAAATAGCCTCTCGTTTCCCTTTTTTGTGTTGGTTTATCAGCTCCTTAATCATGGAAGAAAACAAACTAAACCAACAACTCTTCAACTGATTCCAATTCAAATACTTAGTGACTGTGGAATGCAAGTTACTGCTGCACTGGACATGCAAGACTTGTGTACAGATCTACACAAACCCCTGCAGTTGTGGTACTTTGGCCTTTGCTTAGGGTGAGAAACAACCCCTCACTTTTTTTTAAGTTTCTTTTAAAGGACATGCTTGCAGACACTGCTTCAGTGGGTGGCTACAGACCTGTCACTGAGGCACTGCTGGACAAAACCAGGTGGAGCTGTGGTGCTCCCAGCAAAAGACCTTTTGCATTAAGGATGAGGTAAAACCTGAAGGGTTACATGGCTGGTTACTCTCCTTCAGTGTCATTCTCCCACCAGTTATCTTTCACTGAGAAAGTCTTTTGGAGCCAACTTTGCTTTGTGGAAAGTTTGAATCAAGCAGGGGGCAGGCACTTGCATCTGCAGGTTCTGCTCTTGGGTTTGTGTGAGCTACTGCTGCATGCTTGAGTTCATTGCCCTTCAGTTTTATGAAAGTATTTTTTCAACTCTGGAAAAAAAAAACCAAACCCTCAAATCTTTGTAAGTCCAGACGCACTTTTTTTTGGTAAGGCTCAGTCTGTACCTTTGGATACAGGACTTTCAGCAGCAGCGTGGGATGAGACCTACAATCGTGTTGTCCACTGTTCCAGTGTCCTTTGTGTGCACATTGGTCTGTTAGTTGAGAAGTTTAACTTTGCACAAGTAACCCATGTAAGAAACTGTACATTTTTCAGAAGTTGTAAATAAAGTGTAACCTTAGTGCTTATTGTATAAATAGGCAAGAGCTGTAGAACTGTGGTTATTTAACGGGGCCAGGAGCAGGCTCGGGGCTGCTCCAAGCAGGGGTGTGTGGAGCTGCCCTCTGGCCCTGCCCAGAGAGGGGGGAGCAGGAGCAGGGGCAAAGGAGCAAGGACAGGCCCAGAGCAAGCAGAGAAATGGAGAAACAGGCACAAATTTGGTAAAACCCCTGAAGTGCTGGCAGGAAGCTCAGCCTGTGCACAAGAAGAACCCACAGACCAGATTTTACCACCCAGGTCCTATCTAAGTCACACTTGCTGCTTTGCCTAAAGGACAGTATCTGTACTGCACCCTTGTACAGGCTGGGCAGGGAGAAGGCAGGACAGGGAGTCTGCCTCAAGTAACAGCATTTGTTTCTTAAACATTCCCTCTGCCAGACTCCCCACAGGCAGAGCCAGGTGAGCAATGAGCACCTTAGTTGTGCCAAGTTACCAGTGCGAATGAAACCCCAACTCCACCAGCTGCCTGTCAGGGACGGCTGATGCCAAGGCTCTTACCCCTGTGACGCTGTAAGGATTGCTGCAGGCTGTTGCAGGCACAACAACCCTTTCCAAAGGGGTCTGTGTCACTCTTACTGTCACAGAAGCTCTTGTGTCAAACTCACTCCGTTTCTGGATCTGTCTTGCTAGTTACTAAAACAAAAAGAGGATGGAATGGACTCTCAGGGCAGCAGGGAGCAAAAGCAGCACCAACTTAAACTATATCCTGGCTCTCCCAAAAGGTGAAGTCTGTATAAAGACACCTGCAAGGGAGGGGCTGGCAGTTTAGCTCTGGTTGGGGACACCCAGGCAGCCAGCAGCGGAGCAGGAGGCACCAGCTGGGCCCTGCACCAAGGCCCCAGACTTGGCCAAGGCAGCAGGAAAAGCAACGACCGCACCAGCATGGGCTGGGCAGCTCGGCGCCTCCAGTACCACGTTTAGCCAGTCCCACCCTCCCTAAAAGAGGCATTTTTCATCCCAAATAGTGCAGTGGGGGCTCACTGCCTCTCTCAGCAGCACCAAGCTTTGCAGTCCTGCAGCAGATCCCAGTTAGGGAGGGGGAGCTGCACTCCTGCACGCAGGAATCCCCACACTAGGCCTCTTCCCCTCCTACAGCACCATCTGTTAGAGTCCAGCGCTCTAGAGAGTGGAATGCAAAAGCAGGGAGAGGGAACAGCACACAACACCCTCCCCAAACAACAAACCCAAGGAACACTTCCAGAATTAACTGCCAGCTTATTTCTCTACAATGGCAGCAGGGAATGCTCAGTGCCATGGCAGCTGCTTCCTTTTCCCTCTGAGGATGTGGAAATGCCTCTAACTGCACAGTGCCAGGACATTCTGCTTCATCAGCAGAGGCGGTTACCCTCCCCTCAGCACGGAGAGTTGTTAAATGAAAACAGGACAGGAGGTGGGAAAAAAGCTGGAGGATGATTTAAAAAGATGGAGCGGCAAATATAGGCTGCAGAAAAAAACCTCCAAAGCCATAGCTGAGACACAGGACAACGGGAGAAAGGACAAAAAAACCACTTCATTAGGCCCAGCTTCATACTAAAGAAACACCAGCAGATCCGACCAGCAACAGAAGCAGAGCCTGGCTGCTGGCTCTGCCGAGGTCACCTGCTCACCCCCATGGCGACTGAGCTCCCACGCAGCACTCCTGCACAGCTCCCACAGCCCTGCCACTGCTGGCACCCACAGCCTCCTGGCAGCGCCTGCCCAGCCCGGGGGCCCCGTGTCACTCAGGCATCGGCCCCAGCACTCCCGAGCACAGCAATGGCAGTGGAACACAGCAAGATTTAGGCACAGTTTGGTTTTGCTCTGGATTAAAGAGCTTGTATTCAGAGTAAAAAAAGAAAGTTATGCAAGAGTCACCACCAGCCCCACGAGTGTCTCCAGGCGTGGGCTCTGTGCTTACCTCCAGTTCTGGTGTTCCACACTCCCTTCCGTGGCATTGGCATGTGCTGAGCAGCGAGCGCTCCGGTGCCCGGCCGTCCTCGGCGTGGGAGAGTCAAGGTAGGAACCTGTCAATACAGCTGCACCTTTCATGGGGTTAAGGGCATCTAAACACACACACACACAGAGCAGAGACAAGACTCCACTAGACAGGTTTATCAATCCAAGCAGTTTTCACACTTTTCTTTTTACAAAGTGTGACAAATCCCGTTGGGTTTTTTTTTCCAGAAATAAAACTTTATTCTCATTGTCATGAATCCCACCTTTACATCCAGGTTCCTTCCCCCAGACTGCATTTCCTCTGCACTTCATCATTATTGTTTTGTAAAAAAACCAAAAGGCATATTTTTTTTTCCCTTCCTTGATCAAGAAGAATATGGGAACTAAAACTTGAACTGACGGCAAATTCCTTCTGGCTGGACGTGTGTTTTTGCTAATACAAAACTAGTAAAATGTGAAGGAACAAGTCATACCAGAGACACATACAGCAACAGCACTACTGCTCTTGGTTGTGCTAAGACACTCCACCAGAACCAGGGCAGTTCTAAACGCCTAACAACACCTCAGAAATTATATTAACGAAGTGAAAGGTTCCAACGTTAATATAACCCACGACAGGACAAATGCAGCATCGGGGGGGTGTGTGTGTGTGTGTGTGTGTGTCTGAGCCGGGGGCAGCTCAGCCTTGGGCCCAGGGGGACGCCCACCCTCAGTTCGCCTGCGGCATGATGAGCTCGTAATGCCCGACCTGGCCCTCCTGCTTCAGCTGGTCCAACAGATCCTCCTTGCGCCGCTTCCTGCTCACCACCAGGTACCTGTTGTGCCCCTGCCCGTGAGATTTACTTTTCAGACCGTACTTTTGGGCGATCTGATGGATCTGCTTCCGCTCGTCCATGTTCAGTTCTCGAGAGAAAGTCAAGTCGATGTGACTGTCCGAGCGTGCATAGTTGCGAATGATCTCTTCGATGTCTCTCTTGGCGATTTTGTTCACCCTTTCTACATCCAGCCCAAGTCCTTCCCTTTTAAACTGCTCCTTCACCGAAATGGGCTCTCGAATGCCCTCCCCGTCCTTCCCCAGGCCACCGCCCGTCCAGCCCATCTTCCTTAAGATCTGGTTCCCGATGTTGTCCTCTTTGATCTTCTGTTTGAAAGCCTCTTCTGCCGACCGACCCCGAATCTCGTTCCTGGAGATGACGTCTTCCACGGTGCCTTTCTTCAGGTTATTAACAACGGTCGGCTGAGTCTTTTTGAGGATTTTCACGGCCTCCTCTGCTGCCTCGTGCTTGACGGATTTCTTCACTCCGACGGCTTCTGCGATGAACTCGTCCTCCAGCAGCACCTTGCACTTCCACCGCATACCGCTCATCCGCTCGAAGACGTACTCCACCGTCATCTTGTTGAACTGGGCGGTGTCGTTGAGCGTGCACACGGGGTTGCTCGAGTTCTCATAAACCACCAGGTCCTTCAGGTCTTTCTTCCTCCCAGAGCCCCGTGAGGAGCAGCCCACTTTCTGCACCTGGGTCACTTTGATGGCCGCGATATTCGACTGCATCTTCTGCAGGATTTTGAGGGCCTCCTCGGCTGCCGCGTGCTTGCTGGTCTTTTTGGTGCCGAATCCCTCAGCCAGGCAGTGGTCCTGGAGGTACACCTGGCAACGCCACGAGCGGTTGGGCATCAGTTCGTATTTGTATTCCACAGACATTTTGTTGTAGGAGGCAGAATTGTTCAATATTCCTATGGCGTCGCTGGCGTTCTCCGTCAGCACAAAACTAGTCCAGTGCTTGTTGGTGTTGGCGGGGCCCTTCACGGACTCGGAGCCGGGCTGCATCGGGACACAGTCCCTGTTGGCAACTACAAACTCCTCGTGAGGTTTGAGAGCGGGAGGGAAATCCGGCCAGGCCACGCCGGCCTCGCACACCACCAGGTCCTCGTGGTACGTGTGCTTGAACTTCCGCTGCACGACCCTGACTTCCACGGACTTCTTCAGCAGCTTGACCGCCAGCTCTGCGGCGCGGTCCCTGGAGCCGTTCTTGCTGCCGGCGTAGCCGGTGCCCAGGTAGACGTTCTGGCACCGCACCTCGCAGGCAAAGCCATCTGTGAGGAGCTTCTTGCTCTTGGGGAGGTCAGATGGGGCGATTTCTTTGAGAGGAACATAAATATATTCAGGATTTGTCTTGCACGCCTGAATGGAACGTGTCAAAAGATAGGTATAGTTAATTTTATCAGTCCCGGTGTTCGTGTCTGGGTTGGCGAGGTTCTTCCAGACAGCTGCGGACAGCTTCTCGATAAAGCTCTGCTTCAGCGTTATAGCTGATGGGGGGAAAGTCTCGGATGCAGACTGGACGGTGGAAGGAGAAACAGAAGCCTGCGAGGCACTGCTTGTGGCAGAGTCCACAGTGTTGGCAGCCCTCCTGGCAGCTGCCGCCTGGCCTGCGAAGCCAAAGCCAGCAGAGCCGCAGAGCTGGGGATCCACCTCCTGGGCACTCACAAAGGAGTTTGCACAGTTCTCAGCTGGCTGCACTACGCTGTTTGTATTTGCCTCCTGGTTCGCCTCCTGCATCTGGTTATCCAGGGAATCTTCTTTCTTGTCATCCTTCTCGGCACTGGTGACAAAGTGTATGGGTTCAAAACGTGGTCGCACCCGGAACCTGGGAGCTATCTTCTTGGGGGGCTCAGAAAGCCCTTCAGGCTCTGGACCTGTGGGGCGGAAGGAAAGGACAGGGTCACCAACAGGTGCCATGGCATGGAGACAATGTTCACACAGTGGTGTCTCCAGGAGCCTGCAGCACGGGATTCACACTTCTTACCCACAAACCAAAAGGTTCCCTTCTGAAGACATTCACAAAATATCAAAGAAGGCTGTTCATCCTCATGCAGGTCACCACAGTGGGACTCCCAGCTCCACAGCTACCATACCAAAATATTCAGTTACAGGGATCTGAGGTCTGAACCACTTGCTGTGCCTCCCAACCTCATAGATGAGGTGCTGAGGGATATGGTTTTAGTTTAGTGATGGGCCTGACAGTGTGAGGTGAGTGATTGGACTCATTCATCTTAAAGGTCTTTTCCAACCATAATGATTCTATGATTCAACATTGCCCACCTGAACCTATCCAATCATGGCTAAAGTTAATCACAGAATCATTTAGGTTGAAAAGACTTTCAAGATCATGGAGTGCAACATTATCCCAACACTGCCACAGCCCTGAAACAAGTGACAACTATGGCCAATAAGTCAGAACAGCAGGGTGGGACCTGAGCCACAGCTCTGACTGCTGCAGGGTGGTCTCAGATAAACTACCTCATCTTCCAAGTCTTCTCATCTGATGGAGGAGCATGGTGACACCAAACTCTCCTTTCCAAGACACACAGGGCTATTAATGATAGCGCTAGCAGAGGTGTATTTGCTGTAAATGTAACTGCCCTTGGCTAAAGGACAGCAGAAAGGAATCAGCCTGAGCCTTGGGAGCCAGCTGCAGTGGCTGGGGGTCCATTACACATTACCCACAGACTCTTCTTTCTTGTTTCTTGGATGCAAATGATGCAAAATACCCTGACGTGCAGCTACTGTAGGAAATGAGAATCCAACAGGTGATAAGCAACGGTGTTGCACAGAAAAGAAAGTTACCCAACACTTTTCCTGTGAAAGATCCCGCCCCCTCACTGAGGTGGCACCTGTGTGTCCTGTCATCAGAGGAGCAAGAGGCCACCTGGCTGCCTCCAAACAAGCAGCCTAATCCAATGCCAATGTGTGCAACTGTAACACAGTTCATGCAACACATCTGTCCCGACATCCCACTGCCATCATGTATTCCTTATAGACTAGTTCACTGCAGATGAAAAAAACACTTTGCCCACAGCCTGAGCAGGCCTTCCTACCTACACCAGTGCCAAAGCTCTTCCACAGGCCTGGCAGCCTCCAGTGGGCACTTCTCAATCAGGGCAGGTTTCTGTTTCCTGCTGTTTTGGTGTTTGACGATTGCACTGCAGCAGCACCTAAAGGCTCTCACCAGCAGAACAGCTCTTTATGCTGTCAGTGCAACACACAACAGAGAACCTTTCCCCTCAGAGCTGATGCCTGACAGACAAAACATGGCAGAAAAGTAGGACTTTTCTGTTTTGCAGCTGTCCCATGGGAGCACAGAAAGGGTGTCACAGTAAGGGAAGGAACTTTGGCAGAGCTATGGATTCTATCCAAGTCTAGAGGAGTCCTGTGCTCTCTGACCATTCCTGCCTGAAACAGCCAGAGCACTGCCTGAGGCTGCCTCAGAAAGCAGGCCTGCTCACAGCCACAGCCTGAACTGGGACCATTCCCTGGGCCTCCCCTAGGCAGATGGTGGATGGAGCCCTTGAGCTGCCTGTCCGCTCCATCCCTTCCACTGGGAAAGCTGCAGCTGGAACGCTGACCTCTGAGACCGTGGGGCAAGAGTAAATTGAACCCCACCACCCCTGTCAATGCTCCAGGCAGGTCCCAACTCAAAATCCTTCTGCTGAGCTGCACACCTCCATGCACGTGTACAATCCCTTCTCAGGTCAGGACATTGGCCCTGAGCTAAGGGACGAAGGGCCAACAGGTATTTCATTATGTAGATTTCATTCCTTCACACTCGACCAGGGAAAACCAATTACCTGGCAATTCCACTGAAAAATGATATTTTCTTAAGCAAAAAGAGAGCTCTGCCTGAATGCCATGCAGCCCACGGCAGGACAGAGGAGGGGAGCCGGCTGCAGCCCAGCACAGTGCACCACGGCAGCTGGCCGTGCTGGCTCTGGGAGCGGCCCTGTGGGACTCCGCTCTCCACATCCCATCAGCAAACACCCCCAAAGAGCATGAGGGGAGAGTGGCTGCTGTGACACACGGGCAGAGGTACTCACTGTCGCATGGAGAGCGGTATCTTTTCAGCTTCTTGCTGGGGACCAGCTCGTATGACCTCATTTCCCCGACATCGATGCCTTCAGCCATCTTGAGAACCTTCTCCATGACCTGCACACCGTATCTGCAGGGACCCAAAGCAAAACACATCAGGGCTGGGCACACACAAACTTTTAAACTAAAGCTGCCTCAGACACAGCCCCTGGTGCAGGGGAGACACTCCCCTGAGCACCAGTGGGCTCCTGCAGTGGCTAGCCCCGTGCTGGCAGACAGCCCACACCCCCTACCTGCCTCTCAGCCAAACCTTGTGAACCACAAACAATGCAGCCACCCAACTGACAGTGCTTTACATTGAAATGTAAATACATTATCTGTCAAACACAACATCTGGTAGGAGCACAGGGGTGGGGAGGAGGAGCCTCGGCAGGAGCCTGGCACTGAAGCCCCGTCTGGGTCAGCACGTCACCAATCTGAGAGCAGGGCTGTCAGATGACAGGGGCCCTGCTCAGCAGTTATCGACCACTCTTGAAAGAGCCGTGTTAATTTCTGGCTCGGTAGCTGTAACTGAGACCTTTTCAGTCCCTGAGCCATGAGAGGTGAGGTGGCTGGATCTGGCTCAGTGCAAACTCCAACCTGCTTGCAGCTGCCCACAGGGCTCTGCAGAACCCCATCTCTCCTGGCCTCACAGCCCTCACCAGCTCAGTTCTCCACTGTCCTGGGGATCCACTGTATTTTTTTTCAAGCTATCTGCATGCTGAAATTGAACAAGGAAAAAACCCAAACCTTTCTAACCAAGGAGAACCTACAGACACAGCTTAGAACTGGCCTCGGACAGCTTTGCACTGTGGTCCAGGAAGGAGGAAAAGCATTAGGGCACCTGTTCCATGATGTACTTGCCTTTGAGAGTCAGAAAGTATCAGGTCAATGCTCACAATCAAGAGCCCACAACTATCCCAACAGCTAGTGCTGCTCTAACTGGCACCAGCTTTTAAATACTGCTGTTCCAAGGGCTCTGGAGATGTACTCTGCACTCAAGAAATACCCTTCCCATTGCTAACTTCAAGGGCTAGGAAGAAATGAGATACATTCACATGTCTGAGAGCTGTGAACACAGACTGCTGTGGTCCCTTGACCCCACATGGGATGGAAACATCAGGAGGGATCGAAGCAAGGCAGGCAGCTGGGCCACCCTCATCCTCCCACAGCAGTCAGAGGGGAGCAGGATGGGCACCTCCATTCCTCTCTGGCTCTCAGGGTGAACAGTACAGTACCCGTGATGGGAACATAAAGGACGATGCCCTTTGCCAGCATGAGTGACATGAGTGTGTCACTCCTCACAAAGGACAGAGATGGCTGAGGCTCAGATTTCTGCCTGGGGGAAGATCAACCAGTCCTTAGAAATCTCAAGTTGTGGAGACTGGCACATGGGGGCAGAGGAATCCCTCTGATGACTAAAGTCTCCCTGGTGTGACTTAAATATGTTACCTCTTATCCCCCACCCTCAGTTCTGCAGACACCTTTAATGTATCTGAGAACACACTCATCTTCTCTCATCAACCCCTAAACTACATGAATCCTGTTACTTAACTCTTTCCTCACAGACCATGTTTTCTGGACATTCTCCAGATGTCATTATCACCCTGGTTTGTATTTACTCTGACAAACAGCTTGTCTTCAGCTAGCAAGTGATCAGTGTTAAAAAACGCCACCAAACTTAAGAGAAAACAACAGTCCCACCAACTTTGAAGTTATTCACTCGGTACAGGAACAGCAGCTCTTCCCAAGCAGCAAAAGGCAGTTCCAGAGAAAGCTGTGGGTTCCCTCCCTTCCCCAGACAACTCTAAGTAAAGCTGCCAAGTGCTCTCACACAGCATAGTGTGGTTACCTTCCTGCCCAATGCAAGGAAACATCCTCACTGACCTCTCTCTGCACCTCATCTTGCCTAAATCTGTTGCTCATGTCTCCCCTGACAGGAGCAGGTAGATATGTTCATCAGGGAAAGTGCATGTGCTCACAGGCTTAAATTGCATCATTTTTTTTAGGATTTGAGATCTTGCCACACAGTTCCTCACTTCTGTTATCAGCCACCTGTATTACTGCAAGATTCCCAAGAAGGCCTCCGTTAAGCCAGCACATAAACACTGAAATGAGCTAAAGGACCAAAGGCATTACATCTCCAGAAGATATGCTCAATTTTAACTTACTACTCAAGCTTTGGAAGTCAAAGCTGTTTAAATACTATGTTCAATTTTGGTGTTTGCAGAGCAGAACAGTTCAGCACTTGGACCAGAAAGAAATAAACATGCAGATCTACATTTAAAATCCTTGCCTGGGCTCTGTAAAATGACACAAAATATTGCCCAAGGAGGCTTCGGGACAGTAACATTAACAAAAGCCACACCACATGCCCTTCAGGGTTCACGAGCTGCACATTAAACCTGACAAAGGGAAAGCCCTTCCACTCACCAGGCCTGCTTCTCTGGGGAAAACTGAGCTCCAAGGCCATCGCAGAGGGTGCTTTATGCTTAGAAAGACACCTCACTTCAGTTACAAAGCACAACACCACAGGCTTAACGAGTCCTGAGGGGTGGGACATCGAGAACTACTTTCAAGACACATGGATACTTTTTCAGCAGCTTGCTCCCCTCCACGGGAAAATCACAGAATGGCTGGGTTGAATCATCCAGTCCAGCCCCTCGATATACATAGATATGCAAACAAAGAACACGCTCCTGGAACCGAAGTTCTCCCGCACGAGCCGCTTCCATCCAAGCTCTTCTGAGGTTACTTTTAAAAAGGCAAGTGGAGACCGAGCCTCAGCCGAGCAGCGCCGGGAGCCCCGGAGCGCAGGCGACCGAGGCGGGCGGCCGGAGGCAGCCTGTCCCTGCTCCAGGCACCGGCTGCAAACGAGTCTGCCCCGACTCTCGCAGCAGACCGGGCCGCCCCGAGGCTGACAACGACGGGCGAGCCCCGGCGAGCAGCGGGGCCGAGAGGCCGAGGCCCGCCAGGGCCGCCGCAGGCAGCCGCCCCAGGGCCCGGCCCTCCCCGCACCCCGCCCCGCGGCCTTCCCCCTGGGGCCGGGGACGTCCCGCCGGGCCTCACCTGCAGCCCATGAAGACGTGGTTGGTCCAGAGGACGGAGAGCGAGAGGAGCTGGTCGATGGCGGCGCCGGGGTAGCCGTGCAGGTGGCGGAGGATGAAGCGGCGGCGCAGTCCCCATTGCCGCTCCGTCTCGTTGTACTGCCGCCACTGCTCCAGCACCGACTCGGGCACCGGCTCCGGCGGCGCCTCCGGCGGCGGCATGGTGGGCGACGCTCGGCCGCCGCGGGGCCGTCCCGGCCGGTGGGCGCCGGGCGCAGCGGCTCAGGGCGGCGGAAGCGGCGCAGGCGTGCCGGAGGGGACCAGGCCCCACGTGCGGACCAGGCCGCGGCTCGCTGCTTGCGTCCGGGGAGCGGCCGTCCCGGCCCGCCGTCCCCCTGCCCGGCCCGGCCGCGCTCCGCCCGCGCCCCGCCGCGGCCCCGGCCCGGCCCCGTCCCGCCGCGCCGCTGTGGGGGAGGGGAGGGAGGGAGGGAGGGGGAGCGCTCCCGCCCGTCGCGCGCAGCGGCCCGGCCGGCGCCGCGTCACGTGCCGCCGCGTCACGAGCGCGCGAGACGGCGCGAGACACGGCCGTCGCTGCGGCGCCCCCTGGCGGCGGCCGCGGAGCGGGGCCCAGCCCGTGTCTGTGCGGCCTCCCCCGGGCCGCGCCGCGCTACGCCGCCGCCAGCGCCCCCGCCGGGCCGCCCAGGAGGGGCGAGGAGAACCCGCCCGCCCCTGTGTCCCCGTGACCGCCTACAGCTGTGCGGCGAGCCGCCGGGCCGGGCCGGGCCAGCCGCGGAGGGCAGCGCGTACGGCAGCCAGCGCGGCGTTTCTGGCGCACGTGCATCCGCGGTGGAAAGGCGCGAGGCGGCCCCGGCACCGGCCGCCGTGTGAACGTAACGCGGTGCGGCTGTCCCGCGCGGCCGGTGGCGCGAAGGGAAGAGGGGCGGGAGGGACGGTGGCGGAGAGCGGGCAGGGCCAGGGCTGCCGCGGACACTGCACCCGGCTCACGCTGCTTACCGACCGACCACCGGTGCCGTCGTTAACACCGGCTGCCAGCGTCCCCTCTCTCTCACCAGACTGTTTTTCTAACTTTAAAGAACAAGAGGGTTAGCTGGGAAAAAAAAAGTACCACTGGCCTTATGTCCAGCAGCTGCTGGAGCTCGTTTCACAAGGTGGGGAGACACAGGACACCAACGCACACACACGCTTCTTCTCACTTTATTTTTGTTTTTGTTAAATATTTCGTGGCTGCCAACAGAGCAAATCGCACCATGTTTATATTTCCTTTGATTTCAAATGCACGGTTTCCAAAACCAATCATACAACAGCATATTGAAAATACTCCCTAGGCCTCGCACCTCGTGGAAGCCTGTGACATTTATATTATTAAAGACAAAATTAGAAAAAAAACACATGTGCCCAGATACCAATGTTTGAAAATGTATTCGCTACATCGTTAGTCCAAAGATCACAACTCTTGCTCTTCACAATTCCAGGCAAACAATCGGTTTCCCCTGTAGAACCCTGTCTTGTCACACGAATTACAAGACACTTCAATTTTAGAGACCATGCAAGTCAGTAAAAGAGCTTCTTTCCAAGACACTAACACTGAAGCTTTGTCCCGCCCCTTCCCCAGACCCTTATAAACTCGTTGCAGAAGCGGCAGTCTTCTCCCTCAGACCCAGTGCAGCTGGCGAAGACAGATTAAAAAAAGCTACAGAGAGAGAAAAGGGGAAAAAAGAGAAAAAAAAAGAAGATTAGCAAAAAAGAGAAAGACACTGAAAAAGCAGGAAAAAGAGATGCAACACGAAAACAGCTGACAGAGGAGAGAGGGAACCTCCCTGGGGTACCTCAAGGGCTTCGAGGAAGTCTTGCAAGTAAAAAGGGGTTTTTTTTCTTTCAAGGCTTTAAATACATCACTTTAACATTCTAATGAGGCAAATGGTCAGGAAGGACAGCTAATGAGCTGAAATATGGCAAAAAAAAAGCCACATTAAATGGATCTTTGAGCAGATGATCTAGAAATCACATAGACTGATCCTGAGTGGTTTTGGGAGCAGGCCGATATTTAACACCAGTGGAAGAAATCAATGCTCAAATCATTTTAACTTGCTTAAAAAACCCCAAACCAAAGCAGTTGAAGATGGGAAATAAAACTGTTTATGGTGAAACAAAATATCTGAGAAAACAAATTGCAATCAAGAGTTTAAAGTGCCTTGATTGCTGGCAAGGGGGGGCCAGGCCGCCGTGTGAGCTGGGCTATGGCTCGAGCAGCAACCGGAGCAATGCTGTATGCTGAAACTGCTGGGGAGGCGTTGGCAGAACCCAGACCACCTCTCTAGTCCCATCCTCAGCGGTGGCTTGTGCCAAAACCAGCATCACCTGTCATGGCTAAGTCTGAGGTGTGTTCATCCTCCCCCAACCCAGGATCTGAAGGGCCTTTGTTAAAAACTACTTGGCAGCATGCATCCTGATCTTTCAGGAGGGTGAGGCCACGTGAATTCACCCACAGACAGAGAACTCAGCCCACAGACAGTGTGACTGAAACATGAGAGTCATGACAAGCAAGTCTGAAATGGAAACATGGATTACATGCCAGTCTCTGGGTAGCAGGAATTAGCAAAAGAAAAAAGAAAAGCAAATAATAATAATAATAATGATAATAAAAGACAGATGATGTCATGAAAATGACACCAAGTGTAAAGAGCAAAGAGTTTTGTGTCTCTCAACTACGGGACAATCACACTAAGGCAGTGGTGTCATTTTAACGTCACCAATAAATACATTTAGACTGCGTTGTTATTTCGCCAGCAAAAATAACTCACAGAACTTATTTCCACAGCCCTTATTTATCTGGGTGAAGAGGGAGCAGGAGGAAGGGGAATCCATTCATTGCAGTGAAAAAAAGGAAAAAAAAAGGGAAAAAAAAAGGAGGATTTAAAGTTGCAGCATCCAAAACCTTGCCAGGACTAATTGTACATTGTTTAATAAAAGCAATAACCACCAGCACATAGTAAAGACAGAATCACAATGAGGAGATAGGAGAGAGCAAGGGTAACACCATGGAAAGGTCACAGCTGAAATGCTGTCACGTTTTATTAGACCCTCCGATTTAACAAGGTCCATTCCAGCCCATTGTATTCAGGGGTAATTACTCAGTACAGAGCCATGGGTTACTGTAAAAGAAGGGCAAAGAAAACAAAAAACAAAAGAAGTAAATGTTAACCAGAGTTCACTGTCTGATGAAGTCTTTATTTAAAAACAAAACTCATCCAGAAATACACAGAGAAGACACCTGCAGGCAAAACACGGTTGCACTTGGCCAGAGTGAATGCCTGGCCCCAGTGGGCAAAACACCCTCCTTTTTAGTGCAAATGTTGCAGTAAAACAAGGCTTGTGCTGAACAGAAATGATGAGGAGCAACCTGTCAGCATCTGTACACTTCTAAACAGATGCCGTTAAAAAAAACCAAAGTGAATACTTTTTTTTGCATTAAACCAAGAAACTGTTGGAATCACTGAGAAGAAAGTCAAAGAAACAGCATCGTCTTTCTTCACAAACACTGATATGTACAGCAAGGTGTCCAGCTTTCCCTGAGATTGGATCCAGGATGTGCATCCAGGCCAGCACACTGAGAGGGAGACAAGGCAAGAGATCCTTCCTGACCCCTGCAGCATTCAGAGAACACTTAGTTGCAAACCGTGGATCCAAGTTTGAGAATCCCCCAAGCCTGGGAGGGACAAGAGATTTGGGCCCAGGCCCACGCCTGCGAGGACGGCAAGTTTTGCATAAAGTCCTTTAAAATGCTTTGAGTCACACAGGGCAGCACAGGGGTAATGAGGGGTTAGGCACAGCAAATTAAAAAGGGGAGGGGGGCAGCCAGTCTCTTGAGACAGCACATCCCACCCCACGGCAGCAGCGGGGTGCGTCCCCAGTGGTCCCGGGCAGGGCCACGCAGCCCTCATGCAAAACAGAGGCAGCTGAGAGGAGGCCAGTAGCCCTGCGAGCAGCCTGCTGCTGCCCAAAGGGGCCGAGGTGTCAGCAATCAGCACCTCTTGCCAGTTCCATGCGGGCTAGTGCTGAGTTCTGCACGAGAACCACTGTAACCCGGAACGGCCAAGGGTGTGGACTCTTGCTTAAAACAAACTGGTGAGGCAGGAAGGGAGCAATGAGCAAAGGTGAGCAAACAGGCACAATGGCATAGCTGCATTGTGTTAACCCACTGGGGGCATTCGCTTCTGGTGTGAAGGGAAAGGTTCTACAGGAAACCCGAACTGAAAATGAAAGAAAAAGGCAGATTAATGGTTTTATGGATTAATGACAAAAATCAAAACAAAGGCATGTTTCCTAACACACACACACACACACACAGAGAAACGTTGCTCAGTGTTAATGAGGTTTAATTGGAGCACAGAACATGCTGTATGCAGGCACACACATGCACACACACACACACACTCACACACTCTCAGCAGTGGGATGAAGCAAACTTGTTTTCTAAAACAGTCCTTTCACAGTTTTGGGAGCTACAGGACTGATCACTGAGAGCTGTTTGTATCCTTGTGAAACAGGGGAGCCCTGCAATACTTTATGGGTCAATATGGAGAGTATTTTTCTGAATTCTGGAAAAGTACCATATATACATATTTAATGTAGCAAGGACAAATGCTCACTGAAAAGGCACTGTCTACATTTATATAGGGGAACAAAGAACTGCATTGGAGTCAAAGCTCAGCACACAACAGTGCACACTTATGAGGGCTGCCAAAAGCAATCCAAACCCAACACAAATCAGTAATGTTCACTCTAACTGCACTTTAGCTGTGCCTTCGTACTCAGCACCAGAGTGAACACTGTTATTCTTTGAGCTTATTTTGCCCCATTCAGAGCCAGATAAGCAGAGCATTGTTCTTTTCATTGTTTTGCAGTTCCTGCTGGCAGTAGAGACATTCATTCAAACAGGCTGCTCAAGATGACTGCAAGCTCCAGTTCAAGTCAGTGCAAGACCCTTCTGAAGCTCTTCTGTTAAGTGGAATGTCCTGCTGCAATTAAATTCAAATGCCTCTCACTGCCAGCGTGATGTTTACTTGCTTTTCCATTTCCCTTGGTGGAGCCAAGAGGGAAGGAATCCTGGAATCAGCTTTTCCCTATTTAAGGGCAGACCGTAAGTTAGTTTGGACTGTTTCCTGGATAGAATGTAAATCCTGGCTTTGTCTGCAGGGAAGGGTGGACTTCAGGCTGTGTTTTTAGGGTGTTTTATAGTTAAGTGGTGCTGTTCCAACAAGTTCTTGCTCCAAGAGACCTGTGCACCTCAGCCTGAGCTGCTGTCATCCTTGCCTTGGATAGTAAGTATCGCTGCTCTGTCGAGAAGCAAGACACTCCTGTGGGAGCTTTCTTTTTCCTCTCACCAGAGAATCAACTACAAATTAAAAAGCCTCAATTTAACACACTCAATTGAGCTGTAAGCAGACCACTGTCATGATCAGTTTAACTAATAACCCTAATGAGGATGCTGCTTCTCCTGCCAGGCAGGTGCATTTCTTACACATCTTTGTTTAAATGAGCCTTCACTTTACAATAGATGCTGGCACTTTGCGCTGCTGACACTTGCTTATGGGCAGGTTTGTTAACCCTTTCAGGAACCCGTATCTGTTCTGCAAGCCTGCCCATGACTACGTGGCCACATTACATCCCTGCTCACACAAAAGCAGACACTCTGATCTGAGTCACAGCAAGTGGACTCACACTGTGAGTAGACTCACAGTGTAACACCACTGGCAAGGGTCTGCTCCAGTAGGAACTCTCCATGCCTTGGCAAAACACCTCAGAAACTCAGACACTGGCCTTATTCAGGGGCAAAGAGCTTCCTGGATATATCTTGAATATAGCCCTCTTCTACCCCTAGCTTTATGCCAACTGTGGGCATGCTTAGCATGACTCCCAGGAATGTGGAGGTCTGTGTCTGTCTGCTACAACTGACCATCCAACCCACAGATGACCCATTTGGCTGTTAAAAATATTGTAAAGTCCTGAGTTTTTCTCCAGAGCCTTCATTATCTGCAAATAACAATGAGTGACCACACACACACTCATGTACACATACAGATACAAACACAAACACTCTCATGTACACACACAGTTGGGTGATTCTGTGGTGCTTTGGGACAAAGGAAAGCTTCAAGTTTGGGAGATTTTACCATCTGTTAGTATGTGAAAGGGAGGACAGAAACCGGTCTTTCATCTACCTTCACCTGCACTGTAACCCCAAGTTAATTCTACAACTTGGAGGGGTAGGAGGGAAGGAGGAGAAAGGGAAACAACATTTTCCTGGCTAGCTGGGTTTTATCATCAGCACCACATCTCCATAGCAATTGTTGCCATAGTGTCAACATGGCCTACGTGATTAAAGAATATAATTTATTTCTGAAGGCGATGGAATAAAGGAAATGGAGCCAGCAAAGTGCTGGAAGGAAGGAATTGGACCTAATTCTTATTTTTCTATGTTTCATGTTCTAATAGTGAGTCTCTCTGCACTTTACTTTGCAGAATCTTTAAAGACAAACTTCTTTGCATCCTTTTTCTACGGCTGCATACATAAAGAGAGACTGGTAGACCATGTATAGTAAGAGAGACAGAGATAATTCTTTTAGTCTTCTGGACTTGGACAGGATCTGCTTTTTTTGGAACTGTAACTGATCCCACTGTGAGGTCTATATTAGTTAATGACGCTTACCAGGACAATGTGCCCCATGCACCATGCAGCCAAACAGCAGCTAACTGTAAAACAGCACACATTTAAGAGCTAATAATGATGATAATGGTGTAACAAAAACAACAACCAAAAAAAGAAACCAAGTCATGATTAGTGCAAATTACAGAGCTTGTGTTTAAAAGCCACCTGTGAAAGAAAAAGGCCAGATACTAATAAACAAGATACAATTAAGCTACAGCTTGTGAAAATTCATGAATTGTTAGAGATATTTATGATCTAAATACTGAAATGAGTGATTAAGGACAACTGGAGAAGTTACAGAGTTACAGAGCAGCGCTAACACAGCTATTTTCCTGGAGGAGAGAGAGTCCTCTGAGTATCTTTCCAAGCCTCACTCAGGCACTGACCTACCTCTTTGATGGAGCTTTCTGTGTCCTTAACTAAAAAGGACAGCAGCAATGCTTTTCTGTTTGAATGTACTTGGTGCCAAGGAGCATTTCTGAGAGCAGAAGTGCTGGTAGGAACAAGAGTGTGACCTGGGCCACTGTGACTGATAGCTCATACTATAGGGCATGTTGACTCCCTGTTCTGCACTCCTGACCCCGACTGATCTCAGGGCTGGGGTCTGCAGTCCTCAGTGTGCAGATGTCTGAGGGCTCTAAGCATGAAAGAACTCAGTTGTGTCCTCCTTGCACAGTCCAGGCTGGGGAGAGAAGTTTGTCCCCAGTCAGTCTCAGGCTCCTCAGTATGAAAAGATACTAAAACCCCCTGAAGGTAATTCAAAAGAGCAAATCAAACTGCGCAGTGGAAAAAGAACAGACAAGCGAGAGAAGGGCAGCGCTAATTGCTCATTGCAAAAGAATGTTGACATTGAAGCAGCTCCAGCTCAAAACTAAAAAGACTAAAACAGGATCTCACTCTGGTTATTGGATTTTTCCTCTCCTGTCTCATTTGATTCCAAGCTTTACAGTCACGGGCTATTTTCCTTGACACACAGTCCTGTCAGCTCTCTGGGCATGTGCCAGATTTTTCACATTAAGAGCACTTCCCCAGGTACATCCGACTGTGTAGCACGGGCAAGATTTACTCCTGATTTGCTCCAGGGATGTGCAGAGAGGGGATTATGGCAGCAGTATAGAAGCCAGACCCTTGTTTATCTGCACACTTCTCTTTGTACACATGCTAAAGTGGCACAGCACTCCATCCTGGGAAACGTGCTACAGGAAGCGCTCATTGCTAAAGGAAGCGGGCGCACCGCTTCAGCTGTACAGCTCTTGACCTGCTGCAGAGGATGAGGGGCCTGGCATGGGCACTGCAGGCAGTCCAGGTCGCAGGACCCTGAAGAGGGCCTGCTCCTGCCACACCAGTCCCTGGCATAGGGAATTCCTGCTAAAGCCACGCAGTATCCTTCACTGTTTCTGTGGAGGATAAAAAGCTGGTTTAGGTCTGGAGAAGAGTGCTGGCACTAACAAAGGACTATGACCTCGCCCCTCATTTGCAGCCTCACATTTTGCAGATTCCAGAATTCAAGGCTATTAGCTTCCCTGAATAATTTCCACAGTATAAGCTTTTTCCCAGCCTAAACAAATAAGACCATGAGACAGGACATGTTCCTCTCTGGGGTCAGCAGGACACTCCCCGCTACCCACACTGTAGCCTTGGCAGCCAATGTTGTTCCCCTCCATTATAAGCACTGCCAGACCAAGGGAGGAGCAGGGAATCTCAGGAAATAAAAATCAACTTCATCCTCTCCCATGCTGTCAGCAAGCAATGAGAGGTTAGCACTGCTCCCTGCTCTTCAGGATGACAGCTAAACGTAAAATGCTTCCAGCTACTGCTTGGTGTTACTAGGGATGCACTCTGTTTGCAAACCTTCCCCCGATAAGCACTGGCTGGGCTGGGAGAGAGATGTGAATATCCAGAAAGGTAGCAAAGGAAAACCGTTATCAAAGAGCAAATACCATTGTGTTAGCAACTTACTTTTTTCTTTCCTTATCTCTTTTAAGAGTCTGCGATCCTCCAGCCTGCTGAGCCTGAGATTGGAGCAATTCAGCTGCTGTCTTCCTTTGTTTAAACGCATTTACTTCATCATCCAGAGACTTTTTCTTATCCTCTAGCTTCTTTTTTTCATCCTGATGTAACTTCTTCAGGCGATCAAACTTTTCATGCAGCTAGAGGGAAAGGAGAGAGGTGAGCAGAGCCCAGCACTACCAGATACTCTGCTCACAGGAAAAGAGGAAGGTGGAATGATCCCATGAGATCTAAGCCTCCAAGTCCCCGTTGGTTTCTACATCATTTCTAGCCTCTTGAGCTGACACCGCACAGACAAAGGGCAGCAAACAGCCTCCTTCCACAACAGCTTGCAGACCAGGCAGTGTGCTAGTGATGCACCACTGCACGGACTAACAATAGAGGACTGGGGGAGCATAATCGTGAACAGATTTTGATCCATCTCCAGGGGTCTTTTGCCTCTTTAAAAGGCAGGGAATGATCAGATTTTTCACAGCACTAAGGAAGCTGTGTGGGTCTATTTGTTATGTAACAAGCTTTTATCAGTGGTTGTTTCCTTGAATTTTGCCACTCTCCATCAGAATCAAGAGTATGGCACTTTCATGGTTCAATTAAGTTGTACACTACAAGCACTGTGATCTAGTTTGATCCTACAAGATGAACACCTTAATGTTCCCATGATCCCAAGTTAAACTTTAGAATTCTTGTTAAGAAAGCCCTAAACTACTCACTGCAGAAAGCGCTTTGGCAGCAGCAACCTATTTGGGAGTAGATCTATCACTCACAACCCATGAAGAGCCAAGCACTGCAATCATTACCTCTTTTTCAGCCTCTTTCAGCTCTGCTTCTTTTTCCTTGACCCTCTGGACAAACATTTGTCTCATTGCCTCTTCCTTTTTCTGCAGTTCCCCCAGAAACTCATTTCTTTTGGCTTCATAAGTTTCTTGCAAGCTAAAAAGAAAGGAAGGTCCAGTGATGTAACTTGGGACAAACTCTGCTTCCCCTGAGCCTCTGAAATCAGGCCCTCAACATGAATATTGCCTGCTCACAGCACATTTGCTGGTCATTCATTCATGTGTGCCCAAGGTCTTCTTTATCCAACTGTTTCTGGGATCTGTAAGTTATTGCCTTTTTCTGTATGTTGAATGTTGGGCAATTCAGAGACCAGCTGGCAATAAACACTAGTTCAGAGGGACACTGCTGTATCCCTGCAGCACAGATATTTCTACTCCTGTACTTGCAGTTTCATAGTCAATCCTGCACAAGCTCTCATGTGTTTTCACATTCTCCCACTCCACCAACACCTTTACTAAGTCTGGATTTATCTGTCCTGACAGGTTTTCTTGCTGCATTGGTTCTTTACATGCTCTCTCAAGGGACACACAAACACACACACATGGGAGCACACACACATTGCCTCTCTCAAGCTCTCCTGCCTCCTCCAAGGATCCCACCTGAAGGGTTTGCTGTCTGGATCAGTGTCCTTGAAACCCATCTCCTCCAGCTTACACCGCCGGTACAGCTCATAGTGGCGCGTGTGGGTCTGCTCACGGAGGTCTTCCATGTTCACACGGATCAGCATCTCCCGCAGCTTCACAAAGTCACAGTGAGCTTCATTCTCCACTGTAAGGAGACACAATAAGGAGTAAGATGGGGGTTGAAACAAAGGTATCTTCCCTCATTGCCCACCTGTCTACTCCTCCAACAGATATAACAGCCCTTCCGAGCAGAGAAACCTCTCATTATAGTTCCCAGTGAGATATATAAGTCCAGCAAGCCTTTGCTCCTCTTAAGAGAGCCCACTGCCTCCTGGCATAAGTGTCACCATCCATGCCATGAAAATCCCAGGGCTCAACTCACCTTGCACTGTGCCCCAGGGGTACTGACGAGCTTTCATCATTTTGTTTCCTATTTTCAGCTCCTCCGTGCTCCCGATCACTGCAAATGGCAAATGGGCCTGGAACACAATTCACGATCCCCACGTTAGTCCCTTTCCACTATAACTGACTTTCCAGCACACAGAGATTAGCACAGCCACTGAGCAAGACAGTCATTATGCACACACTAATCTGAGGGAGTCTAGTCACTGGTCACTAGCCCAAGACAAGGGGGGAGAAGGGAAGGTCCTTTTTGGAAACCTTGTTAGTGCTACCGCTCTATATCCTCTACCTGGCTGATCCTCCCAGCCACAAGGTCTCAGGTGAGGTGAGCCAGTGCAAGACTGGCATCAGAACGACAGCTGGGACAAGGTGCTGCGCGGCTCTGAGTGCGGTGCTGTCCGGGGCTTGCCGTGGCTGAGGAGAACATCTGCACAGGCACAGAAGCAATACAAGAAGTCTTGGAGCCTTCGTGACTTTATTCCCCCCACCACTCCCTCAGCTCACGCTGAAGCACAAGACAGCTCTGCTGGATCACAAGACTGAAGCCCCTCTTTTGCTCTCAGAGTAACAGCTCTTTCCTCCCCACCGTTTCAGCCCTGGTGAGGAAGGGCTGAACAGGCCCCCGCACAGGGTCAGCCTCCACCTTCAGGCTGAGCTGGGGAGCACTCTGTTCCCCAGGGCTGTGCCGAGCTTGCCCTGTGCTAACACTCCACAGTGCCTCAGGCTTCCTATGGCTGTCTTCCCTCAACACCCCCTCTCCCAAATCCCACAGCACTCCTTCATCAAAATTGGTTCTGAGAAACCCTAAGGAGTGCCAATGGCTTTATAAAATCCTGTTGATTTTATCAAATAGATTCATGTTGATGCTATCTGAAGCCATTACTTGATGACTGCACAGCTAGAGGACAAAGGAGGCCTAATCCAGCGATCACATCCATGAGAAGGGGTCCTGGGGAGAGCAGACAGAGCGGTACCACTCACTCAGCCATGCCTTGTTACGCTCTACAAGCCGAGACACACTCCTCAGAGTGCAGCTGTTACAAGCACCCAAAGGCTGACTAAGAACAACAGGGATTTGCTTTTAAAAAACCCAGAAATAAAAAGTCACTGCTTAGTAAAGAAGATAATTTCTGCCCTCTGCAGAGACTAAGAGACTCAACCCAGCATAGGCTCAGCAGAGTTGGAACAAACCCATTCCAACACCTCTCTAAGCTCAGACCTCACCTTATACTCTCCTCATTCCCCAAATCCAGGCAGCCAAGAACCCCCCAGACACTGCTATCGTACTTTGCTGCATTTTTCTGTTGTGCAATAAGTGAGTTCTCTTCCCACCTCCACTTGCTCTTGGGAACCAAGTGCATGCTGCCAAGAAGTGAAGTGCAAGGTTTCAGCACTTCAAAAATAAAGTCACCAGCACCCTGCACCCCCTGCTCTGAGCTCTGTGCAGGGACATTTGGTAGCAAGGGCTTTAAAGGGCTCCGAGTTCTGGACAATTAATAGACCCTCAGGAAGCCAACTATAAGGAAGACCAATGACCCTGAACTGCCCTCGAGAGCATACAGTGAAGTTTTAATTCCACAGGTTATCTGAAAACTTGGACAAGTTGATGACAGCTGGTACATTTCAGACATGATGTTTTCTGCTTTCAGAGTGTGGCTCATACAAAGTGCAAAGAGCAGAACTGCCTGCAAGCACTCACAGACGTGGGCTCTTCAGCTTGCATTTCCTGGCCTCCCAGCTCTCACATGGGGCACACACAGAGTGAGTGGTGCTCGTGGTCAGTCTGATGGGGCCATCCTGGGCCATGCAGAGGCTCTGGGCACTGGGGTCTCCCGGGTCACTCTCCATGCTGACTTACCTTTGCAATCACACTGACACACCGGTGCCTGAGGGACAGTGACCAGCACAGATCTGTTTCTGCCCTGCTCAGAGAGAGCTCCCTGCAGCACAGGCCAAGCAGCAGAAAAAGGAAAGTGTCTCCCAGGTTGAAGTAATCTGATTTTAGCAGAAGGCTGTCTAATTGCAACGGGCAGGGGATACAAATACTAGAGGGCAAGAAAGCAGAGCTGTCTCAACAGCCTCCATACCATAACAGGAGGGAAACTCCTCTAGCCAGCTTTCAAAGGAATAATATGCTGCCTCATTTGTACAAGCTGTAATTTTTCTTGCCTTCAAAACAGGTCACAAACGAGCAGCAGCATTATCCACAAACACTTCTCCACATGGCATCAAGAAGAATCATCATCAGGTCACTGCCTCTGTACCAGCTGCAAACAGGCCCTGCATGTGCCACAGCATCCTGCTGTGCAGCCACCCTCGGGCAGAGGAAGATGGGGGAAAGAGGGCAAGCAGAGAGCCCAGGGCTGAGCAAGGGCCACATGCCACCTTCAGCTGCTCCAGGAGGAACAGGACATGGTGGGACATAGTGGCTACTGTCATGGGTGGGTTCTTCACCTACTGCAGGTTGGGCTCCTCACTTTGGGATGCAGTGGAACTGGTCTGTACTCATGTCCAACCACTGGAAACTCTGAAATGCCCCAGATATTAAGCCCCACAAAGGCTACAACCTCCTCTCAGGTCTATAGAGTGCTATTTCCAGAGGAAAAGCTGTTGCAGTTCTGTGGTGCCTGGTGTTTTGGGACAGCTGCTCCCCCTCCAGGACACAGAATCAATCAAGTGCCTACATGCTCCCCACTAGTGACCATCTCCTCCCACAGTTCACCAGAGCTGCCCATTTTTCTTCTCTTCCCATCCTGTCACTTCTGGGTGAGAGCTGCCAGACCTCCCCGTTGTCCTCTTCAGACTGTCCATGAGGAGCATCCCATGGTCAGCCTCTCCCACAGCTGTTTTATTTGTTTTGTGTCCAGGTTTCTGGGAGAGTGAAGGAAAGAGATTTCCAAGGGACAAAGCGAGTGATGGGAGCAAGAGAAGCAACCTGAGATAGTGGTAGAAACACCATGTCATGGCCATGCAGGCACAGCCTGAGCCTCAGCTGTCCGTGGGCCCAGTTACCCTCAACAGCAGCCTCATCCTCCACTGGTACCAGCTGTTTGCTGCTGTCTTTGCCAGGGAGAAAGTGCTCATGATTGCCTTCTTCCAGCAGCAAGGAAGCTCCAGCTCCTACTACATGAGAGAGCTGATATTGCTGCACATGGTTTCATTTAACTAGCAGGTGCAGGGAGAATATTTTCTTCAGTAATTAGACTAATTCAGTCAAAATGGAAAAGCCAATAGTGAGTTGAAATAATAGGCAAGCTTGTTTTTATTATTTAAGAATAAATCTAGAAGGGAAGAGATCTTAAGAGTTTTGGACAGTCTCTTCTCTGACCTTGTAAACATATGCTAGGTGGGATTCTCAAAAAGGGAAGATCAGGTGTCTTGTTCTGAAGATTTGTTTAATCTCATCATTTTCTAAATACTTGCTACCTTTGGTCATGGTTAAATACTTTTATTTCACAGATCTTAAATCCTTCAGCTGATCAATTCCTGACAGATCAGGCAGTATTTAATTTGTTTAATAAGCCAATTTCACAGAATCTTAAAGACTGGAAGGGACCTTAAAAGATCATCTAGTCCAACCCCCAATTTGGAATACAAAGTGCCCTAGAAAAAATAGTGAGCCACCACAAGCAGATATAAGAAAGTAAAATGCACATGAAAATATGAGTTTCCATATTTCAAAGCCCAATTTTACTTTTCATGCTAAAGACAACTGATGCAGGTTATAGGCAAAATATTAGGTAATCAAAAGACCAGCCTCAATTTTCTCTGTAATTAAGTAATACTAAAAAAACCCCAGTAACTAATCCAGAGAAGCTCAGAAGAGCCAAGGAGAGAGGACCTCTTCCTTACTGTCACATCTCCGGTTCCTTGAGGATGGTGTGATGTTGCATCTTTGTTTCCAGGAGTAACTGTATTCCTACATAGTGAGATCACTGAGCACTGAGAAAGATGCCATCACAAAACTATTCTGACCAAGAAGTCACCACTGACAGATGAAGAAATGCCATAAAAGCATGTCAGATAGACCTGTACTTCATCAACAGCAGCTAAGCAAGCAACTTTCACTATTTGCTTTCCCATAAAGTGCCTTCTGGAAAATGGGTGCATGGTCAGGATGTGCTGCCAGAGGGGCCAAGGGACAACTTGCTCTGTCTTTAGGGAGCCACAGACAGCCACCCATGATTCTGGGAGTGCCAGAGACAGAAAGAGCACCTGCAGGTATCTTGAGACATGTTTGGCCCAAGCTGTGTACTGTTTTTCACATGTTGCTGGTTAAGCTGTGTAACTCTGTGCCATATGATCCTGGAAGGTCACCTGGGGGGTTGGGGACAGGGACATCAGGTGATTCATGGGAAGAAATCTAAAGAAATCATTGAGCTGAATGGGGTTAGACAGAAGAAGGATTTGGGGGAAGTGAATGTGTATGACACATTCATTTTCTATACATTCCAAAAGTGACCAAAACCAGATGTTGAGGGAAAAGAAAGGCTGATGGGCTGGATGGGCCTCTGCTCCCACCCCTGTGTGTTATTTCTCACAGCAGCACATGGATGCAGCTCAAGGGAAGCCATTGCTCTCACCATCCTCCTTGTGTTCTCCTGTCCACTCATTCTGGCCAACAGCAGCAGAGCCAAAAGGCCAAACCAGACTAAGGACCTAGTGTCTTGGTTTTGGCTGGGATAAATTTCTTCCTAGTAGCATTACACAAGGAAGGGGTTACAGACAGTCTGTTTTCTGACTAGAAAAGCCTACCAGAGAGCCTACCACAAAGCTGTGCTAGCCTGGGATTATACCCCAAGGATGCAATCACTGTGAAACCTTCTGGTTTTAAGACACAAAATAAAAAGGAAAATAGCTTTAAGAAGCAGCACAGGACAGGCCACCAACCCCAACCCCAGTGACAGTGCTGTTGTGGCAGAGCAGGAAGCACCGAGTCACTTACGTTCATCGTTCCATTTATCTCTGCCACTGACTCGTCGTCTGTTGGGAACTGGTAGATCTGAACCCCGTTACTGACCAGCTCACTTGTGATTTTAATCTTAAATTTGGTCAGCTCACTCTTGGAAATGGCATCAGACTTGGCAATGATGGGAATGATGTTCACCTAGAAAGGAACAAAGTGGTAAGAAGTCCTGAGCTTT
Organism: Colius striatus; assembly: GCF_028858725.1. Lineage (NCBI taxonomy): Eukaryota > Metazoa > Chordata > Aves > Coliiformes > Coliidae > Colius > Colius striatus. The sequence continues at coordinate 6,359,740 of NC_084771.1, read as the reverse complement.
GCTCCAGACCTGTAATACAATTTACAAAAGCCTGAAAGTGCTCAGTAAATCCACAGGATTTATTTGCCAACCGTCATCACGAGCACAGGGGCTACAGAAGGTGGGGAGAGGTGCTCTGGAGAAGCAGCAGCCTTTCCACCATGCACATTGTGATCCTGCCCTGTAAGAGTGAAAGGTGCCTACCTTGCTGTCAAGCTTCTTCATTGTTACCAAGTCCAGGGATTTCAGAGAGTGGCCCGTGGGAGCAATGAAGTACAAGCAGGCGTGGATCCTGGTGTCATGGTAGTTGTGCAAGACCCTTTTTATCTTCAGTTCTTCTTGCAAGTAGGCTTCAAACTGAGCATCAATGAACTCAACGATGGGCTTATAGCTTTGGTGAAAGGAAACAAATCGTTTAATATTTTGCAGTCAAAGAGGTAAACAGACAGTGCTCCTTTGTTGCTTTGAAAAAACAAGCTGCTTGTTAGATTTCACTTCCCAAGGCCAATTCTCTCAATGGTCCTCCCCAGGCATAAGAAATTTTCAGGTTGCACCACTGACAAGGAGATGTGGTTCTACATCAGACTCCTAGCAGCCTGTTTGACAAAAAGACAGTTGTGGAGATTCAGCAGAGCACAGGACACACCATCCCCTCCAGGGAGAGTGGATTCTCAATAAATGTGAGGGTGAGAGGTTTATAACAGGAGGGATAATGCAATTTTGCAGGAGTGTGTAACCCTTGTGTGTACTCGGGGAGCAAAGGGCTTGCTGCTCTCACAGCCCTGAGTCCTGCAGGTGGAAGACACATCTCCATTCAGCATTGCCTCTGCCCAGTGCTCTGTGGTAGGAAATCCCTGCAACTGCCTTGCATGGCCATCTGAAATACAGAGCCTGTCAGACCATGATGGAAAGGACTTTGGTGCACTGTGAAACTAAACAATAGTCCAACTGACCCACAACAAAGCAAATCTCATCTGGAAGATGCACCTTGGAGATGATCTGGTGGAATCACACATGCCTTAACCACCACGCTCCAGCCAAGCTGGCACCTGAGCTGCCAAGATACTTCCCCAAGGTATCTCACTGCACATCTATGGTTGCTTCCTTTGGCACCACAGGAGAGCCCTGCCAGAAGTGGCTGTTAAGCCAAGTGGTCACTAGACCATGTTTGGTCAGCAGCTTGTGGTAAAGACAGCACAAGAAAACAAGCATGAATGTCCTGGAGCTCTCCACCAGATTAATTTGGGCAGAAGGCTGTCAGCAGGGCAAATATTGCTCTGACAGCACGAGAAAAACTACTTTAATAGCTGGAGCAGTGCTGACACACCTCTTCTACCTGTGCCATCCCAAAGTGATGACAATAACAACCCATATAGGAAGGAAGAAGGGAAACTTTACAGTGCAGTCTGGCCCAACTATGGCACAATGAGAGACCCTACATGAAAAATAAACCAGGTCATGATACAGCCTATCTCCCCCATCACTCACCTGTCCTCTTTGTTGATCTGATCCCCAAAGCCCACTGTGCTCACAATAGTCAGTTTGAGGTTGACATTGCTTTCCTGTAGGTCATATGTACTGGACTTCAGCTGGACCCCAGGCTGTGAGTGAGATGCAGGGTCACCTTCAAACTTGGTGTTGAAAAGTGTGTCCATGAGGGTGGACTTACCAAGGCCAGTCTCCCCTGTTGGAGAAAAAGAGTTGAAATGTTCTGTTGAATACTAATGTGGCTTGGCCTTTAGCTTCCAAATGTTAACAGGAGCGAAATTGCAGCAGATGAAAGCAGATCTCATGCTCCAAAGGGACCGTCTGGCAAGCAGAATGCTATTTACAACAGGAGGTCTGTGTTTCAGGCAAATTACATTTCACAGTCTAATAGTCATTAATATCATTAGAAAATAGAGATGAAAAGAAAGATGTGAAAAGGCAAAGGGAAAAACATTGTTCAGATCCTGCATAAAGCCACAACTACATTACAGAAAATGCTGTTTTCATTAAAAAGTGGGAGGGGAGATGGGGCTGGTTGCCATTTTCAAAAAAAAAAAAGATTCTCCAAATCAATATGTCCCTAATAAGCAGCCACTGGAACAGCCTCCTGTGCAGAAACACAGAGCTGGTTCCAGCCTTACAGCAAGTTGTGCAGTCAGTTTCTTGTACCCACAAGAGACTTGAGGTAGGGAATGAGCCTTCTAGACTGGGATGGAACATTTTCTGTAATATCTGGTTTTCATACCTTAAGGGTTACAAAAGCTCTACAACAAAATCTGCCTCCAAAAGTTCTGCTGCATTGAATGGCTATTTGGATTACATCAATCAACAGGGAACTACTTCCTTGTCTGGAATGAAGAGACAAATCCCAGAGATTGGACTTAAATTTGTTTTAGCTCTATCCCAGGGAGAACAAAACACTCTGTGCACTCATCCTACAGGGCAGCCTCCCTTACCACACCGACAGCAGAGCCAGCTTTCCGAGCTCAAAGGACCTGACTTTGTGCTAAATGCATAAGCAGTCTGGTTTGCTGCCTGTGAGGGCTGTTCTGTTTCATGGAAACCTTGATCTCTGAGCTGCCAGGCTGGCCAAACCCCACCCGCTGCAAAGGCTGCTCCTCCAGCCCGCTGCAGGACCCCAGGGAGGCTACATCTGGCTGGAGCTGCCTTCCCCTCCTTCCCCGAGCTCTCAGCTCTCAACCAAGACAACTTCATCATTTTCCTACTTTGCTCAGAAGAAAAAAGCTTCTTGTTTTTGTAGGTTTAGAACTCTGCAACAGATCCAAACTTGCATGAAATGCCTAATTCAACATGGGGAAACTCCTCTCCATCCTCCTCCCGTCCAAATCTCTGAGCCTCACCCCTGCAAGTAGGCAAATTCCTTCCTCAGCCTCAGAAGGGACTTCTCTCATGAAGTACATGACAGGCAGGGCAGGACAAACATCCACTGCTCTGGGAATTGAGTAGTCTCTGATTTCCACAGGCAGCAAGATTCATTAACATTTGAAAGTCAACGTACACCTTGAGTTGCAGCTGCCCGGGAGCCAGCTAAGAGCCTCTGCTCTGTCCCGGATTGATCCCAGCTACAGCCACAACAGCCACAAGCCCAGTTGCTCTTCACACCAACCTTGTTTGCAATCTGAAGAGTCAGCCCCAGGAGCTGGCACTGCTGCAATCCCCTGTGCCACGTTAACACTCTGGCCGTATGTACAGCACCGATGACCAGAGCAAACCGACACAAGGGGGCCCAGCAAAGCACAAGGTGATCTCTGTCACAGGAAAAATGAGTTGGACCACCCAGAAGACTGATGGTTGAGCACAACAAGCCTTTTGATGACTTGGAATTTCAGAGTCTGGGCTTTTGGGGTAATGTTTGCCGCTGCTGGGATGCAGGTGCACAAAGCACAGCTGACGAGAGCATCCCCACTGTTTGGATAGGGATTGTGAGAGTTAACAGCAACAGGCTGCACAACCTGCCAGGCCTTTCTCAGGCACTCCAGGAAAATAGCAGCATTAAAAAAGACAAAAATCTCAACAGCCTGAGGAGGCTGCAGCATTTCCAGAGCCCCTGCCAAAGGATGGGTGGGACAAAGCAAGGAGTTGGCTAGGTGCCGGTGAATGCCAGGATCCCTGATGGGGCATCTCATAACAGGGGAGCTCACCAGCCCAGGGGAGTGGGAGCATTGCCCACACAGCAGCCTGCAAAGCCTCTTCCTGTACTGTTCGCCAGGGTAGGATCTAACAGTCCATGCCCTGAAGTTCCAGGGCTGCAGGGCAGGGTGACAGAGAGGAACAGCAGCAGTGACCAGGGCAGGGAGCTGCTCTCTGCAGCGGATACACAAGGTGCTGTGAATCACACAGGCTTCCGGCCAGACAAAACACCCCACAAGCCACCTCTCATTCCTACCCCCCTTCTTTAGGGTGAAAGTTGTTCATATGAGGCTGAGACTATTGTCTAAATGCATCCTGAACCTGCTAATCATTGCCTACTTTACATCCATCCATTGTGTTGTTTCCAGCAGGAGTGACTTTGTCAGAGGGGCCAGGAAAAGTGCATAGGAGATGCAGGCAAATTTTTAAGACATCTCATGCCACCTACACAGGGGCAGCAAGGGCAACTTTGAATTCACACAGTGAGGTTATCCTTTTTGGGAGGGGAAGAGCTGAACTGGTAAAGCATTTTTCCATAGGTGGGAGTTGCTCATCCGAGCATCTACAGTTTCATGTGCAAAACAAGAAACAACCAGCCACTGACACAGCATCTCAAATGTGAAGTCTGCACACCAGAACTGACTTTCAGCCAGCAGATACACCCATCCTCACACTGTGTAGCCCCACTGACATGGCATGGCATTAAAGCCTGCCAGGGGAGAGGAGGATGGATGAGAGAGGAATGATTATCTCAGCTAAAAGAAACATGACATTAACACCAATGGAGTGACATGAGATGGTAGGAGACTGAAGGGTGTTAATGAAGTGCTTTGCGGTCTTAAATGTGACCAGAGCTGGGGATCAGTGCTACTCTGAAGGGCAAAACAACAGAAAGGATTTCTGTATCTCCTTTGAGTTCTGCTTCACGCAGAGGCAACTTTCTGCTGGCTGGAAGATGTACACGGTGCCAAGCGCTTCTTGGAAGGACAGGAGTCCAGATGGAACAGATGGTCTGATGAAAAGGACAAGTAGTCTGTGCTTGTTCAAGCCAGCAGCGCTGGAATCTTCTCCAGAAAGCAGAAACAATGAATGGGGATGAAGGGAGCCAGAATTACTGTGGAAAAAGCAGCAGTGTATGCAAACCAAGTGAGAGGCATCCATGGCAGGGAGATTTCCTGATGGCTGATAGGCACATATGTGACTCGATCTCCACAACTAGACTTCGGGGTTACACACCTTGGCAGTGGTCTGCTTTCCGGAAGCAGGGATGACAAAGAGCTGTCAGGAGCAGGAGCAGGGAGACTGACCTTTATTGTTGGAGTTCTGCACCAGGAAGCACTGACAGCTACTGAAAAGCTGTAGCATTGTGCCTGTCATCATGGGATAGATTTTTGCTGTTGATGATTCTCAGAGAGGTGAAAAAAAAAAGCCAAGGTGAAAAAAAATGTCAAGAAACTCCACACTTCTGGACATGCAGTAAAACCACATCAGTGCCTGGAACCCACTCTTAATACCCAACAGCCTGTCAGGCTACAAACACTGTGCTGGGCTCCTGGCACCTCTGCTCAGTCTCTTCAGACACGCTCCCTGCCTCACTACAAAGCCTCTCCAGTGCTCTGCAGAAATGGTTCATCAAATCTCTCGTTGATGGGGCAGTGGTACCACTTGCAAAACCACAGCTGTGTTTTGCAAGCTTCAGCTTGTGACCCTTCAGCTACCTGAGAGAGGCTCTGTACAAGGACCAGACTGCTCTCCCTACTCCACCTGGGCAGGACATGGCTCACACTCTCTAGGGCTCTCCAGCTGGTGAGCAGGCAGAGCCCATGCCAAAAGACCAGCAGGACTGGAAGGAGTGAATGATCCAGTTGGTGGTACTGCAAAGAGACATGTCACACTGCTCAGGCAAGCAACATGAGGGCTCCCCAGCACCCCTTATTCTGGGTGAGATGGAGATGAGATGAAGTGAGAGGTAGAGGTGAGGTGCTACCATACCTGTCTCTGACATATAGAGGAACAGAAGAAGCTGCACTCACAACAAATGCTCCTTCCTTTAGGAAGCTCTCAGCTTCTCAAACCAAAGCAAATGGCTATCTTTGTGCTGAATGCACCTTCAGGGCTTATTCCTTCCACAGATTTTTTGTGGCATCCTAAGGCCCTTGCAGCAGCAAGCTGAATAATACACCACAAAAGCTGTACCTCCTGTTTTGTGCCTGGCAATTTAATTTGCTTTTTTAGTACATGAAAAGTGAAACAACAAACAACTCTTTTCTGGCTACCTTCTCCATATTACTCAGGATTTAAGAAGCCTCAGTCATATCATTCTCCACTGACTCTGTGGGAGGACAGAGGAGCCTTTGAAATTTTCCCTGTTGAAAGGCACATAGCAGCTCTCACAAGAACACCCTTTCAGGAGAGAGCAACACCTGTCCTCCACAAGATTAACAACCGTGGCTCCAGATATCAAAGGACTCAGTCTTAAAGAAAATGCCCATGCATGCACTGCCCTTTCATGTGAAGAAATGAGAGCTAATCCAACGTGGCAGGTTTGTTGGACAAGCCCCGAGGCAGCTCAGGCTGACAAGACCATCTCCTATGGAGAGAGGAAAAAAATAGTTCTTTCAGTCTGACAGGCGTACGGAGAAGCCGCCCGATTCACCCACTGCAAGGCAAAGGCTGTGCTGTGGGGGCAAAAGGAGCAACAGCAGCTCACTAGAAGATGCTGAAGCACCTCAAGAGGACTACACAGCTCTCAGCTGTGGTCCTCTGCCCCAGCAGATCAGCAGGGAGGGGGCAGGAGAGCAGAAGACTGGTGGCTTTTCAGTTGGAGAAATGCTGTTCTCTCCTCAGCTTGTTGCACCAGTGACCACAAAACCAATGACTGGGCAACTTCCAGGCTGTACAGCCCATCACCCCACAGAAAGCTGCCTGCTGGAGAGCAGATGGTAGCTCTGCATCCTGTGCACATCCCTCCCTTCCCTGGCCAGTGAGAGCTCCCACACACCAAGGGGCTTGCTTGCTTGGTGTGAGCGACCTCACCAAATGTCAGCCTAGTCTTCCTCTTTCTTTCCTCCATCTCACTGAGAAATACAGTCAGCACAGAAGGTCTCAGGCATCAAATATTTCTCCAGCCTTTGCACCAAACTAAGCAGAAACAAATATTTTGTCAAAGAAGCTTTAGGAAGAAAATGGTTGTGCTGAAGAATAAAAAGTATCAGAGAAACCACCCACAATTCCTCACTTCTTGTGAAAGGTTTGCTCCTTTATTCTATCTTTGGCTCTAGTCTCAAAGGGGAGACAGCTTTCAGCAGAAGAGCTAAAAATTGCTCCACTCTGGATATGCTGCTGAGAGCTATTTCTGAAGCTTTCCTTGGCTCCTCCACCAAGAACTGGAGGAATCAGTGGCTCAGATCCAGTACAATGCAGAGCAAAATTGTCATTGAATTCTTCCTCCAACAGATGCCACATACAGATAAAAAATGGGGGCAAGGAAGTGCCTTTTTATTATGCTTAGTGGACTGACTATGGGATCCGTTGATCTACTTATTGTTTTGGGTATTTTTCCTCCAGGATGTTTAAGAGTTGCTACAAGTTATCAGAGGCACCATACAACTCTTAAAAGACATTTCAAAGGCCAACCTCCTCAACTCAAGATCTGAAAATCTTTTTCTAATGCAGCTTACTACATTTTTCTATAAAGTTTCTTTATTACAAGATTGAGCATGTCTGTGCTATTGCTATTCATAAAAGATTGACATTAATAACTAATGGACATTGATCTTGGCAAGTCCCTGTTATTGAGATCAACAAATGATTAATGAATTCCATTTCTGTCCTGCAGAAAGGAAAGCAGAGGCATCCAGCTCCTCTCCACACATTGGAGTGAACATGTAACCACAGCAGGCACCCAGGGCTACACCTAGAACTTGTAGAAAAAAACCCAGAGTACCTCGATAAGTGCAAAAGGAAATACTTTAAGACCTCAGTCTTTGAGACAAGACTTTCAGTAGGTCACATCACATTCACCTACTCTGGAAATCACCGAGCAATTCAGCCTGACAGTGACCTCCACTTGTCAGCAAAGTTTATCATCTCATAGGAACACCATTGTCTGGGAAAGTTTTCTTCTCAGCTTCATTTAACAGGGCCCAGCTCCCCTCTCCTCACTCCTCTCAGACTTAACCCTGTCCTGGGCAAACACTGGGTCCATATCATGGGCTGGATCTCTCATGGGAGAGGACAGACAACCTTTGTTTGAGTGCAGAGATGACCACCAGCTGAGTCCCCAGGAGGTATCCACTCACAGCTGCAGCTTTCCCCTCTGTCACACCAGGCATTGCTGGGAATATCTGCTGCCACAGCCCCTCAGTAACCTCTTGCTCTCAGAGGCAGGGCACTGGCATCAGTGAATCAAACTTGACCTACCATGCAATGATGTGTCCCCCATTATTAATTTCCTTAGCCACCTTACAAAGTACTGTATCAAAGCCCTACAGGATTTTTACTTTACTGGCCTCTGAAGAGGGACCATTTGGGATCCTAATGCCGGGGAAGACCTGCGAGACGGGCAGACGCTGCAGAGACTGACACCAGGTCCTACTCCAGTGCCAAGCCCTAGCTGAGATCCACACCACATGGCAGCCTGGATAATTTTCTGATCAGCTAAGGCTTGGCCAGACTATTTTAACTCAAATATGCACAGAAGGGAGGAGAAAAAAAATAGCTTTTAGTGATTTAAGAGGACCATGACTGGTATTTTGTTAATTATAATAACAACTCAATACCTAACCAAACAAGATCTTGGAACAAAGTTCTCTGGCTTGGGTACCTATTTTTCCTTAGAAACACGAAATTCAGAAACACTAGGAAAATAAAGCTTGTAATAAAAGCCTGGGAGGCTTTTTAAAATAAAAAGGCATTTTGCTTCTATGCTTCACAGCTTGGTAGAAAGACATCCTGCATAATCCCAGCAGGGATTTCCCAAGACACCAGTAAATCTTGTTACTGAAAACAGACAGAACAGTTGAGGAAATTGAAATCAAAGCTACCTTGTTAACGCTGTTACCTACGAGCTACATCAGCTGCAGAGAAGCGCTTTTCAGCAAGAGAACTTCCCAAAATGGAAATACTCACCCACACACAGGATGTTGAAACAAAACCCATGATTAACTGACTTATTAACCAGCTGGTCAGGCAAACTGTCAAATCCTACATGTCCAGAAAGTGGGACAGTACGACAGCCTTCACCCTGAAAGACAATGAAAGAGATATGTCATTTTCAAGCCAAATACACTTATCTGTGTAAACCCTTAATACCTCCCAAGTCCAATCAACTGCATAGTCCAAGCAGAGATTTGCACATAGACCATAAATTGTGTTGGTGTGCTTCCCTCTTTTCCAAAACAGACCCAGAAGGCACAAATAGAACGTTCCATTTGCCACACATTACAAAGTAGCCCTGTCAGAAAAATACTGAACTGTGCAAAACATATACCCAAACACAGCTGCTGAAAGACAGGCAGCAAAACATTTGTTTCTAGAGAAATTACGTAGATGCTGAAGTCTCATCTTATATTGAGAACAAGAAGAATCCCCTGTGCAAAGGAATTTATTAATGATATCTCCTTCCAGAAGCCCGTTACAATGCTCTTAAGGGGAATTGTGACTCATGGAATTCACATTCATGGCTGCAATTACAGAAACTAGCTAGAAACAGTTAGGAAAACTCTACCTACATCTAGTAATTGAACAACTCCAGCACACTGCCTCTGCAAAGCTCAAGTCCACAGAAACAGTAGAGAATAGTCTTCAAGCCATCAAACGCAGCAGTATCTTCCATATTGTTGGCAAGATGAAAATCTCAGGCTGCAAACATGAGCCTGTCCCAATCTGTAAAGCGGCCATTAGCACCAGAAAATCAGGGATCATTAAAGGAAGCTGCAGGGAAGCTGCTTGCAAAGGCAGGTGGCCTGACTGTGCAAGGTAGCAGGTCCTCTCCAGTTCTAAGCACTGCTGTCTGAGCTTCCAAGCACATCTTTCACAGCCAGGAACAGAACAGGAAAACAGATTTGAGAAAAAGTGTCCAGAACTGAGCTGCTCATAATCATGCAGCCCCTGCAGAAAGGAGCCTGTGCAGGGGATTGGGAGCAGGGGTACCCAAACCTATCTACTAGGGGCCAGCAGCTGCTCCTGTCCAGTCATCCAAGTGCCTTCATAAGAAGCTCTCTCCACTGCCAGATACCACTAACCCCGACTCCCCGGCCTGGTGTCCCCTTTCTGCCCCAGGGAAGCAGGAGGGCACAGCTCCAGCTCCTGCACAGCTCCACAGCCAGCATGGCTGCAGAGGGGTCACACATTCTCATCTGGCTGTTGAACAACAGCCAACGTACACCCAGGCACTGCGAGCTCCAAACCTGCACAGCAGACAGTGATGAACTACACGCAAAGGCTCAGCCCCAGAAATAGCATCATGCAAAACAGAGAGCTGGTGCTAACCCCAAGTATTTCTGTGTAAAGTTCCTCTCCTGCAGCCCCCTACCCTGAGGTACTTCCTTCCCCAGAGCAAAGGCTTTTCTTAACAATGTATTTTAATGTCAAAACTGGAAAATTCCCCCCTGGTCTTTTATCACTTTGCAAGAAATACTAGAGCCAAAAGGCAATAGTTTATAGGGTGTAATTTTTAACTTGCTCTTTCAGAATCATGTTTCCACATATCTTGAAAGCAGGTTCATAGGGACAGGCATACTGGTTTTCCCTCTTCTGTTAATGACATTGGTATTTTAGGCTAGGAAACCATCTCCAAGGTATAGAAACCTGTCAGAGTAAAATTACTTGCCTTATTATTGTTTTGCTGGTATGGATTTCTTTCCCCAATATAAGACTCCAAATACTTCAGCCATTAACCATATTTACCACCCTGTGATGTGTAAATGTTTCCCTTTAACCATATTTTGTGTATTAGTCTGACTCTTCCTGCCAAGATGTTCAACAAATATGGTATTTTATCAATTAACTGAGCACCTTGCCTCCAAACAACATGTTTACCAGGGAGACACTCAAATGCCCCACCAGATTCTGGTTTTGACATTTGAGGATGCAGCTCTGAAGCCAAAGAAGTCACAAACAGCTAAAGCAGAAGAAAGGGAGACCTTCAGGCACACAGATTTTGTGACCACACACCTAAACTCTCCTAAACAAAATTCCACCACTGAGCGATCTCATGGCAGTGTCTGATCTGCAGCAAGAGCACCATGGCCTCGATGAAGAATAGAGGAGTGGACAGAGGAGTCCGTAAAGGCAGGAGAGAGAACCACAGGCAGCCTCCTCCTGGGGAAGGAGGCCTATCAAGTGTATTTTTAATAGCCTTAAAACTGCACCATTGGAAGACTGAACACTGCTCTCCCCAGGAAGTGTGGGTGGGAGTGTAGGCTCTCATTAAGAACGAATCTTCTCCTCATCCCTAAATATAAGTGTGATCCAGATGGAACAAAATAAACGGTAGAAGTTGAGGCACATTCGGCTGAGAGAAGGCATTTACCATCGCATTGAATTCAGCCCGCAAGTCATTTCCTGTAGCCTCTTTTTCTAGTCACCTGTGGTTTTATAATGCAGTTAAACTATATCTCACATCTGCTACAGGCCAGGAAACAAGTACTGCAAAATCCGATTTCCAGTCACAGCAGCTGAGCCTTCATGTTAAGTACATGGCCATGAGGTATATTGTGCTACTCTGGCTAAAAACCCAAAGCCTGCTTGGCCAAAGTATCAAGAGATCAGATGTGGTGAAAAAAAAGTTGGAAGGTCAGACTGCTTTGGACACACATCAGAAACCTGTCAACAATTACCAAACCTGCAGAGAGAAAAGAAATGTTTTCTATCCGAACCCCAAGAAACAGCACAAGTCAGCCACCTCTTCACACACCAAGGAGTGTCTCTGTACCCAGAATGCTGCTATATATAAACAGCAGCACCATAAACAACATACGAACACAGCCATTAGTCATCCTGCCTGTACATTAAATGTAGATTTGGATTACCTTCTTCAACACTGAAGGAGAATGTGTTAAGCTTCTAAGCTTTTGGCTGAAAAAGTGTTCAAAAGCTACCTTCTACTATTTATCTTCAAATCAAATCTTTCAGGTCAAGTTTAAAACATACAGAGGTACCAACAAGGTAAGCAAGGTCTAACTATTGTCTGTGTGAGGGCTTTTTCCATGGGCATCAGTGAACACTGGATGGTTGAGAGTGCTCCTTCCATCTTCTTGGAACGAAGACAGAGATGGGATCTCTGGGAAGTCACTGCAAATGCTGGCACCACACCAAGATACCAGATGCTTTTTTCCCCCCCTACATGTACACAGAATGACCCCCTAGGATAGAATGGGCTGTTGTTGCCTGGGAGGAAGCAAAGTGTGTTTGTCACAAACAAGAACAAAAAGAGCAACACACTCTCTTGCTGCATAACCAGCCAGGGCTGTTGCAGAGAGAAAATAAGGATTAGCCACTTGGACAGGTTATCTTATTCTTTCCTTTCTCTTTGGAGGATTTACACATCTTTTGTTAGGACCTCTCCATGCCACAGAAACCACTGCTCTAATTTTTACAGAGAACTACATGAAATATATGGAAAACACAAAGATGTTCTAAAAAATGACCCCAAGCCTGAATGCTCTGCACATTAAATAGGAGCTTATATCAGACTGGCAAGACTTAAGTGTCCAGGTGTTTGAACCACTACAGAGTCCTTGGGATGAAAAAAATGATCAGAGGAGAACTGTGTTGAATGTGCATCTCTGCCTTGATCTGCTTTACACGACAGTTAGGTACAGTGCTACCACCTCCCCACGTCCTCCGAGCCCAGAGAGGCTGTTGTTGCTTTGTGCAGATAAAGCAGAACATTCTACCAGGGACATGCAATGGTGCTGCTCATTGCAAATGTCAATGCTGCATACTCAGGACAATTTCTGGTGGCCTGGACTAAAGGAACAATGAAAAAGGACACCGAGGCAAAGGAAAACTTAGCTATTTCAGGCAGAGCACAGCAAATGAAGAACGCTACAGCTCTGAACTCCAGGAGCCCTGTGTCCAAACAAGGCCTGCACAACAAGAAACCACTCACAAGGACTGTAGTACAACAATTCTGCATCTAATTGAAAAGTGCTTCTGTTTAGGACACTGACAGCTGACATTTAGTACTTCCAACACAATCTCCCATCTCTCCCCACGAGAACCACTTCAAATGCCAAGGCCTTTGAGATTCCCTTCGGAAGTTTTCCAAATGACTGCAACAAACACAACAGCATCATCCCTCAACAGAAACAAACCAAGCAACACTCACAGAGCTCCACCACTGCTCCCAATACTCACAGCAGCCACTGCCCTGCCCCTCTGCCACCCAGTGAAGCTGAAACCCATAGGGGTTAACCCCTATACTTCAGACAACCTTTGCACAAGAAGTTGAATGACAAATTGCAAAGCAAGGCAGAACCTGAACTCAGGTTTCTACATCACAGTTTGTCACACTATCTTTAAGCCAGATCCCTTCTCCTGACCTTGGTGTTATGGCATCCACTTCCCCAGATGGCATTTGTTCTTGATTAAACAGCAAATTAGAACAACACTTGTACCAATTACTTCTCACTTGTACAAGTGTGTAACTCTCTTATGCACTGGGAGAATTATCCAGTAGACAGTATAAACATCCTCCATGAGACAGATGCAAAGCAGGAATGTAAAGTGTAGGCAAAGGCTTTTTACTTCTTTTCCTTGCTCAGCTGATAATAAATCGTGAGGAAGCAGATAAAAGAAAAACATCAGAAAATATGGGAGAGAAATATTTCTTAATCAGTCACTATGGAAAGCAAGAAATGTCTCTCCAAGGCTCCTGACCATTAACCACCCTCTTTGGGCACGCTGCATCATTCAACCATTCAACACTCACAAATGGTCAAGTGCTGCGGAGATCTCAAATTCTGACAGCTCCTAAGATTACATTTCTTTATGCCCCTGCCAAAGGGCTGCAGCAACACCACACTGTTTGGATACTTTCCCAGGAGAAGTCTCCTCCGGCAATTAAAAAAAAAATACATCTCTCTATCAGGAGCCTGAAAGATTTTTCTGACCTGTGCTAGAAAGACTGTGAATTAAGACAGTGCCCAGCAAGCCAGTTCTCTGCGCTTGTCCTCCCCCCATGGGGAGCAGGGCTGGCAAATTCCCTGTGAGTCCCAGCATTTCAATCCTGCACACCCCCCATGCCAGCAGAGGACAGGAGAGGGGCCTCAGCTGGGCAGAAAAGGCTGCCCTGCCTGCTCAGGGGACTTCACTGACCATCTCCACAATAAATGCCAGCTTAGAACAAGGGTTTGCTAAGACTGAGGCAGGGTGATGACCTCAACTCCCTCACGTACTCTCCCCAGCTCTCACACATTTGACTATTTGACTTTGTCAGCACACCTAGAGCAGCCCTCTGTACCATCAGGATGGTATAGCTTGGCTGACTGTTCCCCAAAACACTGGATGCCCAAGACCTGGGCTGACAAATCATCTGTCTGGACATTTTCAGTTTGCAGCACACTATGTTCACATCTGTCTCAAAGCTGGATTTCCCTTTTGCCTCTGAGGAGAGGCTGTGCTGCATCATAATTCATTCCAGGCTACAAGCAGATGTCTGAAACTCCTGTACATCATCTTAGTAAAACCTAGAGCTCAATTTCTTTGAAAGACAGAGGAGCAAGTGAGTCACTTTGCATACCCTGGCAGTCACAGACAAGGCAATGGGTATGTCCAGGAGGAAATAACATCACTGCCTGGCAAGGAATGGCTGCATCTACCCGTTCAACAAGACTGGGCCTACACTCAAGCCTATGGCTTTGAAGACGAAAGGGCAAGCATTCCTCTCAAGTATTATTTCCATGCTAACACACGGACACCAAAGTTGGAAGCCCATCAAATGGCAGACAAAACACTTCTGCATCCAAACGCCTTACAGATACCTCCTCAGCGTCTCTCTAACAAAGGCAGAGATGGCTCAACTCCCTCTGCTCCTCTTCTGGATAATTCCCCACAGGCACACAGATCTCTGGGCTATGTTGGGGGCACAGGAGAGCAGCGGTGGCGGGTGTGCCCGTGGGTAGCCACGACAGGGACAAAGCGCAGTGGGGATGTGGTGCCGATGCTCGGTGCGGACTCCATGTCTCCCCCGTGGCACACGGCACTGGACCGACGACCTTCCCCATATCGCGCTCGGACGAGCACGGGACGAGGAGTTCTTTGGCATAGTCAGAGCATCCCTGCAGAGGCGGGGATGCCGAGGCTCGCTCTGCCTGCTCCCGCGCCCTGGCCTGGTGAAGGGCCCCCAGCCCGGGAGAACGCACTAGATGAGGCCCCGCAGCGCGGCGGAGCCCAGGGACCGGCAAGGCAGGACCCCCGGGGCTCACTCCGCTGCGAGCAGCCCAAGGTCGCGGATGATGGGGGGGGCAAACCTCCCCTTCCCCAGGGACCTCGGGCTCGAGCGGCCCGCAAACCCCGATCTCCTGAGCAATCCACCGCCGCCTCGGGCCGATCTCCGCAGCCCGCGGGAGGCCCCAGGCCGCGGCCCACGCCGTCTGGCCCGGCCCGGTCCCGCTCGCCCCGGCCCTCCCCGTTCGGCCATGCCCGGCGCTCCCGCCCGCCGCCCCGGCCGTGCCCGGCCCGCCCGAGCGCGGTGGCGACGGTAGCGCCCGCTCTCACCTGCCGCGCCACCTCGGCCGCCGCCATCGCTGCCAGCCCGCCACAGAGCCCGCCCCGGCCGGGCGGCTCCGGGCGCGCCCATCGCGGCGCCGCGCGGGGGGAACCTGCCGCGCCCCCGGCCCCGCCCAGCCTCGAGCCCCTAGCGCCCCCGCCCTTTTTTTCCCACCTCTCCCCGCGGTCCCCTCACCCGACGCGGGCTCCTCGGTACCGGCCCGCTGTCTCCGTCCCGCTCTGCTTTGGCAGGCGTGGGGCTGCCAGTCCCTCCCCGCGGCCGCCCGCCGTGGTGCAGCCCGGGCTGCGGGCGGGTTCGCAGGCACAGCGTGGCGGGCGCGGGGCTGAGGGGCCCGGGGACAGCGCGGGGCGGCCGGAGAGATGGGGCTGAGGGGCCTGGAGACAGCGCGGGGCGGCGGGAGAGATGGGGCTGAGTGGCCCGGGGACAGCGCGGGGCGGCGGGAGAGATGGGGCTGAGGGGCCCGGGGACAGCGCGGGGCGGCGGGAGAGATGGGGCTGAGGGGCCCGGGGACAGCGCGGGGCGGCGGGAGAGATGGGGCTGAGTGGCCCGGGGACAGCGCGGGGCGGCGGAAGGGACGGGGCTGAGGGGCCTGGAGACAGCGCGGGGCGGCGGAAGGGACGGGGCTGAGGGGCCCGGGGACAGCGCGGGGCGGCGGGAGAGATGGGGCTGAGGGGCCTGGAGACAGCGCGGGGCGGCTGGAGAGATGGGGCTGAGGGGCCTGGAGACAGCGCGGGGCGGCGGAAGGGACGGGGCTGAGGGGCCCGGAGACAGCGCGGGGCGGCGGGAGAGATGGGGCTGAGGGGCCCGGAGACAGCTCGGGGCGGCGGGAGAGATGGGGCTGAGGGGCCCGGGGACAGCGCAGGGCGGCCGGAGAGATGGGGCTGAGGGGCCCGGGGACAGCGCGGGGCGGCGGCGGGAGGGACGGACGGGGCTGTCCGAGGTGATCCAGAGCAGCTGCCAGACCGCGATATGTCCGGCGGCCGTTGCCTATGGCCCAGCCCGGCCCGTTCGCGGCGCGGCAGTGGCGTGCCCCGCGCTGACTTCGGGCAGCCCCGGGTGGACCGACCCGCCCCACTGCCCCGGGGCCTCTCCGGGCACACGGGCCGCGCCCCTGGACGTGGCTCGGGCAGAGCCGTCTGGCACCGTGGCCAGGTCGGGGTGGACTCGGTGGCTTAGCTCAGACGCCCCACATTCTCCCAGCCTCAGAAGATCCCCGCCTGAGCAGTGAAATCAAAGTCCTGGGCGCTTTGCGCGCTTGGTTCGCGCTCACCTGGGAAGCCGAGCGGCCGTAGCCAGGCCGAGTCGTCCCGCGGCAGGACGGCCCCTCTTGGCCCAGAGGTGTGCCAAATCACGACGAACTGACAGCTGCTAAAGTGAATATGTGTCACATGTATCCAAATTGTTTCTGCAAACTCCGTGAGGCCATGGAGAATATTACCAAGACACTGACTTGATTTCTTCCTTGCTTCATTCTTTTGCACTTCTAACAAAGCTTATGCTCTGGAGACCGTTTCTCAGGTTTTGCGGTAGGACATCCTATTTTTGCTTCTCTGTAGTGTGTGTGCAGGAAGACAGGTTTTATATTAAAATTAAGTCTTTTGGCAGAACTGGGTAAATTAAGATATGGAATATCTTTCATATTAGATAAATTGGAAAATAAACACCCTTTAGGGCAGGAGAAAAGGGAATGCAGATTGGTAATTTCTACTTTTTACAGTTTCTTGAACAAAAGTGGCCAAAATCTGTTTTTTCTTTTGACACTTCTAATGGCTTTAACAATGCTTAAACTTCCTACTGTGTGCACAGGAAACAAAAAGACAATATTCACTGTCTCAGCCCTGGAGCCTCTCATGAGCTGGAGCACCTAATCATCTGTTGCTTTGCTTCAGAGACATTGAATTACATTTCAGGTGCAAGATCGATAGCTTATCAGTACTCTTGTACTTTACAAAGGTTCTACTACTCTGCCACCTCGTGCTCTGCAGGTGAACTGCCAGTGACTTCTGTTTTGTCTGAAGAGGGAATTTTTGCCAGTTTGCATGGGACATTTTGAAAGAGATGTATCGTACAATCATACATCTATATTTACATGGAAATAACTAAAAAAGAATCTTACAAGAGGAGGTTTTTGTGTACCTCTGATTTTTTTGTTGCCAGAAGACTTCTATCAGATGTTGAGCTTCCTTATCTGTTACGCTGTCAATGCAGTTTTCGAACACCTCAGGAGAACTGTGATGGCAGCATTTGCGTGCACACTTGCACCTTGCACTGGTTAGATATCTTACTGCTTTATCACTGTTTGTTCCCTTCTCGTGAATCCTTCGTACTTGTGGCCCTTTGATAGTTATGTAATTTTGTTGATATGGTGCCAGAGCTGCAAATGGTTCAATCCAGAGGTAACAAATATGGTACTATTGATTTTTGTTATGTAAGTTTACCAGAATAGCAAACAATTAAACAAATTAAGTAGATGATGATAATTTTATTTAAAATGAAAGTTTAACTTGCATATAGTTATTTGCTGGAGGATGGAGGAGGATTTTGCAGATGTTTGCTTAACCTAGCAGTCCTTTGGCACTTGCTGCTGGTTTCTGTCAGATGAGATACTGGCTTAGGTTTACCTTTTGTCTCCTCTGGCATAGACATTGTTATGACACTATAAAGAACAGAAGATCATGTAGTAGATGGCACTGTGTGCCAGACTTACTATGCAGAGGTTGGATTTTGCTGTGATTTGCCTCAGCCTTCATTTCACACATCAATTTGGATGCCAGGGCTCTCACTTCCAGTTTATATGAATCTAACCACGAGCAGAATTTGGTTGTGTTCTCTGAAACCTGAGGAGACTCTTCCAGTGTACTTAATGCTTGCTGTCTTGTGCTTTTCATAGTTGAATGAAAAAATGAAAACAGTCCTGGAACATCCTCTTTGTTGAACAGGGAGTGGTGTCAGTATGTTTCGAACTAATGTGGTGGCTTAGACCCATCCAGGGACAAAAGACCATGATTAGACTTAAGTACCACAGACTTTTAAGAATTTCCAAAGGATAAGGAGGGCTTAATTGCTACTTAAGATCCCAGGCAAAACAGGGCTACTCAGCCTGGGGAAGAAAACAATTTAATCCACCAAGAACTGAAACAACCATAAAACCCCAAAACTTAACAAACAAAACAACACAGAGTGGTATGATGATGAAGAGCACAACTAGCCCTTTAAGACCATCTTCTCCCCACCTCTGCTCTCTTCCCCGGCTCTGAGCCCTGACCCCGGTGTCTTTATCTCCTCCCCCCATAAACAGCTCTTTTTCTTAGGTATTGCACAGCAAGCCTAAGGGATTCGTTTTTGTGGACTCGATTGTAGGAGATATACAGGACCACCTGGCCAGGCTGTGAGGAAGGAGGAGTCTGTGGATGATCTCTGGCTTTGGTTGCTCAGTGTCTGGGGAAGTACCCAACAGTACCATCACATTTAGAAAAGAGCTGTTAAGGAGCAGCAGCAGAGCAGGGAGAGAGTCAGAGCTGGTGCAGGAAGGCTCCCTAAGCCAACAGCTGTAGCAAGGGTCCCTAAGCTGTGTGCTCAGCTGATCTGTGGACTGAATGATCTCTAGAGGTTCCTTCCAACCCTGACCATTCTGTGACTCTGTAATCTTTACAGGACAACTTCCATCTAAATGCATAGTTGTGATGGGTTTGAGTGGAGCCACTTTTTGCCTGGTAGTAGGAGGGAGGCTGCAGCACTGCCACTGTAAAGGAAAATCTGCAGCGGAAGAGGAGGTAGAGGAGTGGTGCAAGAGGAGCTGCTGCCCCCAGGATGAACACACCTGGGAGCAACTCGTGCAGGGCTGCCCAGACTGTGAGGGACCTGTGCTGGAGCAGGGAGATATGGTGAGGGGAGGAACAGGACTGATTGTGCCACCCCTTCCCATTTCTCTGTGCCACTCAGAGCAGAGGGGTAAAGGGACCAGGACCGGGGCTCTGAGCCTAAGAAGAGGGGATGGGTTGGGGGAAGGTGGTCTGAAAGGGCTGCTCGTGCTCTTTATCATTGTGCCACTCTGTGTTGTTTCTTGTTCATTATGTTTTGGTTGGTGGTGCATTCAGTTAATGTTTGTTTTGTTCCTCAAGTTGAGTAGCCATGTCTATTTTGCTCAGGACCATCGGTAGTGAGTGAGTTATTTTAGGGACTTTCCAAAGCCTCTCAGATACTTTTCTCCTCCCAGTCCAGCCAGGAGGGACACCAGTGAGTGAGCGGGCTTTTTGCTTCTAGATGGGCCTAAACCATGACAATGGCACCATGTGCAGCTTCTCTTGGGTTGGGGTTCAACCCTGTATGCAGCATCACTTTTGCTGAAAACCAGGAAAAGGCCTTGAGAGAACTTTACAACTTGTCCTTCCATTGTTTTCATTATGGACATGAGTTTTCATTTTTCTGTTTTAACATCAGAAAAGAAGAGTGGCTACTGGTAATAGTTATGGAATAAAACACTGACTGAATGCAGCAAAAGAATTGACAGAGCCCACATCCAGAGACGGAGAATTGTGTGAGAATCACTCAAAGATCTCTTGAAAGTCTTGAAAGAGAGAGTGTGAAAATGGGCTGAGAGGGAGTTTGCTCCTGTGATCAGTCGACGTGATTCTACATCTCTTGTACTGCAGAACAAGCTGGACACAAGAGTGTGGATGACTGAAAGAATCTGCCAGGAGCAATGTGGGGAATGACTTGGTTATGTCAGTCTGCAACATGGGGAGTTTTGGAAGATTTCCTTCCTTACTCCCTTCACTCTTCCCCTTTTGAACAAGGTTGTTTGCAGCACAGAGAAGTGAGAACCCCGAGCTTCCACAGCCAAATGAAAGATGGCCTGGGCCTCTGGAGTGACCTTCAGGTTGGAACAGGGCTTGAGGAGGCTGGAGCCATCTCTGGGGGAACATCATCCAAGCTGGAGTTTGAGCAGTACTGGGAGAGAGGAGGGGCAGAACGGTGCTTTGTGAAGAAGGAGTAGAAGGTTGTGAAGGGGCCAAAGGCTGCTGCGTCACAATGGGAGGGCGGGTCACTTGAATCCCAGGCCGGGTTCCAGAGCAACTGAGTGACACTTGGAGGTCTCAGTGGCACGGGGTCAAGTGCCTCTTGGAACTGCTGTTCCAAACTCCTCGTCAGGTTGTGGGCTAACAACCACCCACTGCCAGACAAAAAGACTTCCAGGCCGATACATTTGTGTTTATAGCAGTGAGCGGTGATGGAGGCTGCCAAGTTCTGTTTTTTTTGCCTTCTGCTAGTTGCCAGCACTTCATTTGAGTCCACGGAAGCATTTGTCTTCCGTGCCTCTCTAGATCTGGTCTATTTCAACAGCACCAGCAACACCAGTGCCACCCAGCAGTGCAACTGTGGTGTCTATGGCTCAGGATCTCCTCGCCGTAGCGCCTCGGGGCTCGTGGCCATTCCTGTCTCTGGCAGCCTTCAAGCCTGCGCCCCAAACACCCAGTTCAGCACCAGCCACCAGCCCTGGATCGCGCTGATCCAAAGCGGCAGCTGCAGCTTTGCTGACAAAATCCAGGTGGCAGCCAGACGGGGAGCAGCGGCCGTTGTGATCTACAACGCGCAGGGCAAAGGCAACGACATTTTCCCCATGAAGCCTCTCGGTGAGTATCACTGTGTGGGGTGCTCAGACCTCAGCCTTGCTCTGAGGTTGGGCCCAGGGCTGCCCTGCCAGGCTGTGAGGAAGGAGGAGCCTGTGGATGATCTCTGGCCTTGGTTGCTCAGTGTCTGGGGAAGTACTCAACAGTACCATCACATTTAGAAAGGAGCTGTTAAGGAGCAGCAGCGGAGGTGACACAGTCCATCAGCACATGTGTAATCTGCAAATGCATCTTAGAGACTTTCTAGTCTATTCTGTAGCACTTGAACTGGGGCATGTAAGACAAAGGCTTTTATATAAAACCTAGGAACTGAGCAGATATTCCTGTTTTTTTTGTAGGTGCTGAAAACATCGTTGCAATTATGATTGGCAACCTGACAGGGACGGAGATCTTACACCACATTGAGAGTGGCCTGAGAGTGACCATGGCTATAAATATGGGGAAAACACTTGGACTTTTGATGATACTATACACCATCTTCTACATCTCTGCATCGTTTTTCACGGCCGTAGCAGCAACCATGTGCTACTACATTTGGTATTCTGTCCAGAGACGGAATGTTGCAGGGGCCCTGTCTGATAGTCAGGTGAGTTTGTGTGTTGTTGCTTTTTTATACCATGACTCCATGCTGTGGATCTCGAGGGCAAAATACTGGTGGAGGCAGGAGCTTGAGCAGGAATTGCACACGTCAGGAATGTACAACTATGCCACGGGTTTCTTTAAAAAGCTGAGCGTCTCTTGAGAGCCAGTCAAGCTGTCTTGCAGTCCCAGCGAAGGTCTACGTTTGGTGGCACATCTGCTTAGCTCTGAGTTAAAAGAGAGAAGCCTTTTCCTCATGAGCCAGCTAGCTAAACTGTTGACAACCTGCTAGTTCTTCTCTGAATGTGTATTTTCTTCTTACTGCATAGTGGATAAACAAGGCAGGTGTGGAAGGTGGCTCACTGCCTTCCAGTCAGCACAGAACTGTCAAATTCACTTCATCAAAGTATTAACCTTCCTTAATAGTCCAAATGGCCAGTGATGATGTCTGTGGCCTTGTTGGTGTGTCATCCTGAGTCAAGAACTACATCAGTACATCCCAAAACTCAGTTTCACATTGTCTCTAAAGAGGGTGGCTGTGCTTACTGTGCTCCTTTGATAACATCTGGGTTCTAAACCTGGTCCCTGCTGGCAGCAGGCACTTGGGAAGGATTCCTAAGCACTCCTAGAGAGGTGAAGGACTGTGTTAACCTGGACTGCTTTCTGTTACAGCGGGAGCTGAGGGCAGTGACTAAGTTGGCCATAGAACATTTTGAGCTGCGCACCATGAAGCAAGGGGACAAGGTAGGCCTGAGCCCATCAGCACCCACGTGTTACACTGTTACAGCAGTTTCTGAACCTCTCCAGAAGTGTCTCAAATGACCCAGAGCTGGTTTGCAGCTGTTGTTGCCCACCATGGGATGAAACTTTCCATGGCTCTGCTGAAGTGTGGGCTTGGCTTGGAGTAACCCACACAGTGTGTTTCTGTGCCATTCGATATGGGAGCAGGCTGAGCTGGCTGTAGCCAGACCCCTTTGTGTGCAGTATGTGTGACTGTAGCTCAAAGGAAGCTCTCCAAGTCTGTTAATGCTGTGAATTCATTTAATCCCTTTAGGAGCTTGGACCTGAAGGAGAAATTTGTGTTGTATGTCTTGAGCCCTTCCAGCTGAAGGAAGTCGTGCGTGTCCTGACCTGCAAGTGAGTTTCTTCCAAACTGTCCCTCAATGCAAAGTGTGGAAGTGAGCATCTTCCTGCTTGTTCCTTCTGCTGTGGGAGTTTGAATCAAGCACAGTAAGAATTCTGCATCTCTATCACGGAGAGTTTTGCAGAAGAGGAATGGTGGAAACAGAGCCTTGGAGTGTGCCTTGATGGCCCGTGTTCATAACTTCCCCTGTGAGGGGGCTGACAAGTGGGGCTTGGCAGTGCCTCACCTGGGGATGCCAGGGCTTTTGAAAGATTTCTTCCTTTGCAGGTGTCTCAGGAGGTTACTTGTAAACTGCAGGTAACTGGCCAATCGATGCCCATTTCTTGCCAGCTTACAGGTTACTAAGAGGGTTGTGCAAAACCTGTTCAACCATACTGACTGGGGTAGTTTAGCAGAAAGCATTAGTGACCAAAACAGAACTGTAGTAGTTTGTTTCTGGAATTCTCTACATGTTGGTCATTGCTGTGCTGCTGTGGAAGCCCCATAGTGTAGCACTAAGGTTTAATTTGATTGCTCTTAGAAGGAGCAATCCAATCCAGTGTAGAAAGAATGAATTCTCACTGTTTCTAAATGAGCCTTCATAGCTGCTCCATCAACAGCTTTCCTGCTCTGAGCCCTAAGCTGTGGTTCCTTCTTCCCCCAGGCACCTCTTCCACAAGCACTGCATTGACCCCTGGCTCCTGGAGCACGCGACATGCCCGCTGTGCAAATGGGACATCTTCAGTGTGCTGCGTGTTGAGGTGAGGCAGCGGCCTTTCTTGGTGCAGATGCCATTGCAGAGTGAGGCTGGTGCAGCAGCCACGGCTGGAGCTATTTCCTGCTGCTGGGCTGCAGAGCACAGGAGCCAAGCACAGGCGTTGCCGTGTCAGCGGCGAGAGGCTGCAGGACTAGTTGTTGTATCCCCTTCAGCAAAGCCTGATGCTGCCCTGCTCTGAGTTGGGAGCATCCAAAGCCTTGGGCAGAAACTCAACCCCAACTGATTGTAAGGCCTGGCTGAAGAAGCGCTCGTCACTCTTGTGCCTGCAGCTGAGGGTTTTTCTCAAGGCTTCAGGCTGACTTTGATAGGGGGTCCCTGCCACCAGCCTCTCTTCAGTTCCTAAGGCCCCACAGCCCTTCAAAAGGGAAAGTGTTAGTGTGGGTGTCTGAGGAATTTCTGATGTGTTCTGCAACACTTGTTGTGGCCAGTGCTGGGGGAAGATGCTGTTGCCAGGGGCTACCAGTGCCTGGTCCTGCTCAATATGTGCCAGAGCTTGCCATGGCGAGAGAGAGATATGCCCTGAGTGGAAGGAAGAAGCTCTTGTCCTGGTACTGGGCAGTACAAGGGAAGAGCTGGCTTAGGAAAGCAGAAGCTGCAGCTGAACTTCCCACTCTATTAGGCAGAAACAGTTTCCCCCTGTGATGCTGGAGGTTAACAGTAGAGCTTTGTTCAGCCTCTGTTTATTTCTGTGTCAAAGCTCACTGCAGTCCTTGCAGACATTGCTCTCCTGGGAAGATGCAGCCTCCTGTAAAGTTGCAACTGAACTGTTTCCTCTTGTTTCACCAAGGTGGACGTAGAAGCGGCTGAGCAAGCCAGAGGATCCAGTGCCACAGCAAATGTCTCCATAGTTGATGAAGTGGGTGACAATGGTGGAACGATACCATCTGAGCAGGCTGCTGTACAAGCAGGAGATGAACACGTGGTGGAGGAAGAGGCACCACGTGGGACAACTGGATCCTGAGGAGGATCCAACAGCAGAGTGTAGGCCTTCGGCAAGGAGCAGCCTACTGCTGTACATGGGTACCAAACCCTGACAGATTAGTTGTAAACAGTTCCTAGTTTATATCCAGTTTGAACATGAAAATGTAAATTAAACTCTGTTTTGATGAGCCTGGCTGATGTGAAATGTTGAGTAACAGCATCTTAGAATGAGATACTGAATTTGCCCCATTCCACACACCCCAAGCCCCTTTGGTTTTGGGAGGCCAACAAGGGCAAGTGCAGAGTCCTGCACCTGGGGAGGAACAACCCCGTGCAACAGGACTGGCTGGGGGTGACCTGCTGGAGAGCAGCTCTGGGAGAGGAACCTGGGAGTTCTGGTGAAGAGCAAATTAAACATGAGCCAGCAGTGTGCCTTTGTTGCTAAAAAGGCCAGTCGCATTGTGGTGTGCATCTGGAGTGTGGCCCGTAGGTTGAGGGAGGTTGTCCTCCCATTCCACTCTCCCTGTTAAGGCCACATTTGCAGTATTGTGTCCAGTTCTGGGCTCCTTGGTTCAAGAGAGAGAACTGGAAACAATCCAATGGAGGATTACCAAGTTGATGAGGGGACTGGAACATCTCTCTGATGAGGAAAGGCTGCGTGACCTGCAGCTGTTCAGTCTGGTGAAGAGGAGACTGAGAGGGATCTTATCAATGCTGATAAATACCTAAAGGGCAGGTGTCGAGAGGATGGGGCCAGTGTTTTTTCTATAGTGCCCAGTGACAGGACAAGGTGATGGGAACAAGCTGGAACACAGGAGGTTCCACTTGAACATGAGGAGAAACTTCTTTGCTGTTGAGGTGAGGGAGCCCTGGCACAGGCTGCCCAGGGAGGGTGTGGAGTCTCCTCTAGAGGTTTCCAAATCCACCTGGATGTGTTCCTATGCCCCTGATGGAGGTGACCCTGCTTTAGCAGGGAGGTTGGACTGGATGAACTCTAGAGGTTTCTTTCACCCCTGAGCAGTCTGTGATTAAATAGTTCTGTGATCTTCAGTCACCTGTCTGTATTGCTGTGTTGCAGTGCAGGGCTATAGGAATCCCATTGCCTTGGTTAGATATTAGACTTTGGGGCCTTGGCCACACTCTTACAGAATCCTAGAACACTAGGTTGGAAGGGACCTCAAGGATTATCTGGTCCAACACTTCTTGGCAAATACACAGTCTAGATAAGGCTACCCAGCACCCTTTACAGCCAAGTCTTTGAAGTGTCCAGTGTTGGGGAAAACCACCATTGTTTACCACCATTGTTTCCCACCATCCTCCTCCCTTCCTGCTGACTTTAACAAAATCAACAGAGTCTTCTAGCCAACTTTGTTTTCTGTTACAACAGTACAATGTTATGTATGTTTCACATCATAAAACACTCACTTGGTCTTACAGCAATGAAATAGTTTGTTCTGGGCAAAGTCCAGGTGTGCAGGAAATATTGCTAATTCAAAGTTGCTGGTAAGGAACAAAGATAAAAACCTTCCCTTTTGGTGACTCCTCCCTCATCCTCTATCACAGTTCCTTTTACTTGTCATTCAGTTTTATCTGTTACTGGTTATTGGTTTGTTGTTACACACACAGAGGTAAGATAAAGCTGATACATTAGTAGGTTTTTACAATGGAAAATTTTCGAGGTCAAGATATTAGTGACACATTTCCCCTTTCCTCCATGATTACACAAATCACTGGTGGGAAAATGCTCTAATCTGAAAAAATTCTGTGTTTGTGGCCTATTTGCATGAAGTTTGACTGATCCAGAGGTACAGGGACTAAGCTTTTGCTTGAAGAAAACTCTTGTTTTTTGTAGTTTCAGCACTTCCTTGATTTTCTCTGGAAGGCAAATGGAATATGTACCTGTAACAATATTTCTCCAACGCCACTCCTTGAAAGGTAAATGGAAATCCCAGGAATTATCGAGTGTTTGAAACATAGCCAAGTTTAAACAACATGTAAATATTTCAAGGCTCTTGTTTTTGTAATTAATACCAGATCATAGTCAGCAGCAGAACAACAGTGCTCTGCAAAGTCAGGAAGCAGCTGGAGTTGGTCCATGCTTTGTAAGCAGTGCTGCCACAGGCCAGGAGAGGGCTGCATCCTCTTGTCACTGGTTTTTCTAGTTGGTCTACAAGAGAAATAAGGAGGCTGGAGATAAGAGTATTAAACAAAAATAATAACAAAATTAAAACACCATTATTGCTGCCGTTGGGATACTGGTATAATGTAGCAGCCAAGCTGTGTGTTCAGTGTGTTCTGAAAGGTTTTCTCCAAGGGATTTGCACAGATGCAATGAAAAGTAGCTCTCTTCCTGGTTAAAGCTTCCAAGACTGATGAGGAACAGTACCCTGGCAGATCTATTGCACAACAGGAGCAAGCAGACATCTCAGCTTGTCTGCACAGTAGAAATAACTGGCAATCCTGTCATAGAATCATGGAATTATAGAATGGTAGGGGTTGGAAGGGACCTTTAGAGATCATCTGGTCCAACCCCCGTGCAGACGCAGGTTCACCTAGATCAGGTCACATAGGAACATGTCCAGGTGGGTCTTGAAGACCTCCAAGGAAGGAGCCTCCACAACCCCTCTGGGCAGCCTGTGCCAGGGCTCCCTCACCTCAACAGTGACATAGTTTTTTCTTATATTTACGTGGAACTTTTTGTGTTCCAACTTCATCCCATCACCCCTTGTCCTGTTACTATCTACTATAGAAAAGAGGGATGTCCCAATCTCCTGACACCCACCCTTTAGATATTTGTAAATGTTAATAAGATCCCCCCTCAATCTCCTCCAGATTAAACAGCCCCAGTTCCCGCAGCCTTTCCTTGTATGGAAGCTGTTCTATACCCTTGATCATCTTGGTGGCCCTGCGCTGGACTCTCTCCCTGTCCCTCTTGAGCTGAGGAGCCCAGAACTGGACACAGGACTCCAGATGAGGCCTCACCAGGGCAGAGTAGAGAGGGAGAAGAACCTCCCTTGACCTGCTGGCCACACTCTTCTTGATGCATCCCAGGATGCCACTGGCCTTCTTGGCCACGAGGGCACATTGCTGGCTCATGTTTAGTTTATTATCAATCAGCACTCCCAGGTCTCTCTCAGGTCAATAACTGAAAAAAAAGAAAAAAGTTGTGGATCTGTGTTTTCTTCCAACTTGTTCCCAGGATATTCTGTAGCCTAAAGTCTAACTTTTGCTATCTCAGATGTATTTTGAGCGAGGATCTTGTCAGCTGTTGGTGCAATACCTGTTATGAGATTGTGAGCTAAATGCCTGACAATGGATTTTCAGTTCACCTTCTGTTTCAAAAACTGACATAACATCTTGCTCAGGTTCCCCACCTTAACTCAGTACAATATCATTGCTTACTTGATCTTCAGAGTAATTTGTGGTTTACGGCTCATTTTGGGTCATCTCCTCTGTTTACTATAGAAAAAGCTGAGCTCTATCTGAGCTTTGAACAGCCTGTGAGACCTGAACACGAAAACAATTGAACTGCCATGAAGTGCAAGCAAAGCAGATACCATGAACTTCCCTTTTCATTTCTTCCTTGGGAAGGAAGTGACTCTGCTCCCAGCAGTCCTGATGCCTCCATGAAGTGGGTGGTGCAGGGAGGGCAGCGGCAGGACAGGTGCAGCACATGGCCCTCCCGCAACGGGAGCCTGCAAGGAGAGGCTGGGAGAGCTGGGGTGGCTCTGTCTGGAGAAGGCTTGAGGGGTTCTCATCCCTGTGTACAAATTCCTGATGGGGCCAGGGAGGCTCAATGTGATGGAGTCAGGCTGCTCTTAGTGGTGCCCTGTGAAAGGAATAGAGGCAAGGGACACAAACACAGTTACGTAAGAAATACTTCTTTCGCTGTGAGGGGGGTTGAACAGTGTAGCAGGTTGCCCAGAGAGGTTATGCAGTCTCTGTCCTTGGAGATCCTCCAAACCAAACCGGACACAGCCATGGGCAGCAGTCTCCAGGTGCCCTGCTCAGAGCTGGGTTGGACAGGGACCTCTTGCAGCTTGTCAGCAGCTCTTGGGGGTGTAGAAAAGGAATGAGAGAGCCTGGCAACTCTTTGGCCTGTTGAAGCCATTGGCAAAGTACCCACTGACATTACTGGAGTCACTGAAGTTTGTCACAACTTATATCCTAATTATGTTGACATCCTAATTGTGCTGAGCTTTTACAGTGGTGTGATCTTACGAGCAGTGAGGGCTTTTCACAGAGGTCTGTGTAGGGATAAAATCAGAACTGAAAGCAGGTACACTTGTACCTTGGATGGCAAAGGGAGGTGCTACTGATTTCTGTGGGTAGCTGTGACCTGTGGCCCCATAGTTTGTGCATACACACAAGCAAACCCAGAAAGGGCAAACATTTTGGCTTGGACTCATTTCTTCCCCAAAGGGCCAAGCATCAAAATGTTCTGCTCTTGAGGACGTGTTCAGACTTATCATCTGATGCTCCTCAGTTGGTCAACTGCATTACATGCATTATATGGAAAATCTTGGTCCCCAGGCTGGATGGAGATTGCCCAACACACTGCAGGGGAAGGAAACCACTGATTCAGTCCTCTGCTTGGAAACTCCACTGTCACTGAATTAAGACCACCACTGAATCAACAGGCTTGAGTAGCATCATGCTGTAGCTCCATGTGAAACCAAACCAGACCAAAAGTACGTGTTGTCTGGCAAGTTCTGGCCTTCCTTGGGTTTTGTTTTTGCTGTTATTGTTTCAGAGGAAAACTCTCCTTGTGGTCACCTGTGGGAAATGCTTTTATCATCACTTTAATTTGCCTGCATCTCCTAGATATTATTTCTTTCTACTTATCAGCCAGCTTCCTTTGAAATGGAAAACATAATTCCATGAAACTGGAAGCATCGTTGATGGGTGGAAGAGTGCATGTGAACTTTGGTCAGTGTATGAGCATCCATCCCTTCTGTACATTCTACCTCTGTTGACAGCGTTGTACCTGTGTTCTCTGGGACAGCAGAGGGTGTTGTCTGTCACAACAATTGGTCCCACTGTGCTAGGAATATAGAGAAACATTGCTTGCTTCCCTGGCACTGGGGCCTCTTGCACACGTCAGGATAGCCAAGGGGAAGTTTTCAGTACCAGCACACAGAGCATTCTGATGCACTTTTTTGCCATGTCCTGTGAGCAGAGAGTTGTGGGCTGGAGTTTCTGAGTTGTGTGAGAGCCAAACAAGCTCCCAGATTCCCAGTGACACTTGTCTGGAACTGGCAGCCTCCCCGTGTCTTTTGCATCTTGTCACAAGGATCATCTCAGATTCTCCTGGGAGCTTCCAAGCCCCACAGTCAGAAGATGAGGGTTTGCCTCTTCCTGCCTGAGCCTGTCCACTTGGTAAAGTGGCAAAGGACCACAAGCTCCATTCTCATACCTTATTTTTTTTCAGCTAGCTTAAAAACTTGGGATGCTTTAGCCCACCATTGCCTACTGGGGAGCAAGTCACCTGCCCAAACCCCTTCCATTGCTGATAGTGAATATGAACTGGATTTAGATAAGGAAATGCAATATCTGTTGGCTTTAACTTGTGATTCAGGGTAATGTTTATTCATGGATTTTTTCTGTCCCATGACAATCAGTCCTGGGGTTCATGTTAGGGCCCTCATTTTGATTGCTTTTTCCATTTTTAGAAGTACTTCTCCTTTCCACTTCATTGTTTAGTGGAGAAGGCCCAGAGACATGGTTCAGTTCCGTACACAGCTCTGGGAGAGTTCAGTTCTGGCCCCTGTAATGCTTTCCTCTAACAGAGATTCCTTGTGTCCTTGTGAGTTTTCCTTCAAAGACAGAGATCCAGGGAATGAGGACTCAGGGAATCCAGGGAATGAAACAAACGCCTTCCGTTTAGAAGGATGTCAATGTCCAGGTCTCTCATCAGCAAGATGAATGAGAGCCCAGAAAGTTCTTGAGGTGAGATACACAGCTTAAAATAGGTATAATGGGCATGCTGGTGGTGTTTCAACTCTGCTGGAGTGTCTCTCCAAACTGACACAGTTCCGGCCTCCTCACCCACCTCCTCTCAGTTGTACTGGCCTGGAGGAGCTGCTAACCATGCTGGGATGCACAGGGACTGGTGGCCTCTAGCAAGTGGCTTCCCTGCCAAGACAAGCAAGGCTGGTGGCTTCCAGTGTTGACTCGAAAAGACTGACCACCATCAGCAAGGGCATCTGGTCTTTTGCCCCGATACAAACACTCAACCTCCTTTGCTTTGCTGACCTGAGAAATCCCTCAGCCATGGTGAACAAGGTTTCTGTTTATGCCCTCACTTGCTTATTTTCAAGTGAGTGGAAACTGCTTGAGCAAGGAGAAACTTGGTCTCAAAATAATGCTATGGCAGCAAAATGCCTCGAATCCCATTTAGAACAATGCAGGCTTTTGTTCCTACTCTCTGCGCTGAACAGTGAGTAGTTCCAGTTCAGGCTCCATGTTCCTTTTGCTGAGATTAACAAATGCACTGTGGACATTTTTGCCACCAGGCAGTAGCCTGGACAGCATGTGCATTTTCCAACAGTTCCCAAAGCGCAGGGAAGTTAGTTCCTCCCACCTGAAGGCAAGATTGGAGCTGAGGAGCAGCTGTGCCGCAGCAGTGAACGGCACCGTGCCCTGCAGGGCTGTGCCCACCTGCAGCTGCCACGTCTGCACCCATGCTATGGCTTCATTGTCACTGTGCTACAAGCTCTAATGTGTGGCAGTGTAAGAGAATGTGTCCAAGCCTTGTACCCAAATCCTCAGAACTATGGGGAATTTGGTACCCTGAGGAGGTTCTGATCTTTGTCTTTTGTTCAATTTTGTCTCGGAGAAAACACCAGAGCTAAGCATCTCTAAAGCTTTAGAGGCATTTGAAGCTGAGCAGTTTGGCTGCTGTTTGATTGCATGAAGCTTGCCTACCTTCTCAGGGTGTTTAATTGTTCCCTGCACCTACATGAAACAGGTTTCCAAACAAAACCACGTCTCTCTTCTTACAAATCTACTTCTCACTGTAGCTAGAATATAACTATTGAAATAAGTTGTCCACTTAGAAATGGAATGAGAAAATCAGAGGTTTGTTTAGGTTAGGACAGAAGGGTTGGCTTAGTAAGCTCTGCGTGTTTATCAATATTGATCTTTAGCAAATTGCTTCATCTGCTCTTCATTACCTGCTCTGCATATGGCTATCTCAGCAGCAAAGCCACACACTCATCTCCCTGTGCTACTGAGCTACAAAAACCTGCAGATGCTGTGCTTGCAGGGGGGGAGGCTGGCATTGCCCTGAGCCAGGTGGCCATTCAGCCCCTGGTTGGGTTTGTCTGCGTAGTGCTTGTTGCCCTGCGTTTAGCACAAGTGCAAGCGAAGGAGAGCATGTGCCACAGATTGACGCCGAGCTATCTATTGGTTATCAGCCAAAAGCCTGTGCTGAAAACTATGTGGTGCCAACTCATATCACAAAAGGTTCAGCTCTGTGTTTACACAGCTCATGTTGATGGTTGCATTGGCAGAGGCTGATGTTGTGCCATGGAGTCACTGCACAGGAATAGTCCTTCCGAAGGGACGGGCTCCCACCCACAGACACGTGGCCATTTGGGGAGGTGTTTGAGTGGCTCCCAGTGCTGCGGGCAATTCCTGCAGAGCAGCTGATAGGAGCAATTAGAACAGCTCTGTAGAGATGAGGAGCCAAAAATCTTCTTGTTGGAAATCTGCACCTGGGGAGGAACAACCCCATGCACAAGGACAGGCTGGGGGTGACCTGCTGGAGAGCAGCTCTGGGAGAGGAACCTGGGAGTGCTGGTGGACAGCAAACTAAATATGAGGCAGCAGTGGCCAAAAAGGCCAATGGCATCCTGGGGTGCATCAAGAAGAGTGTGGGCAGCAAGTTGAGGGATGTTCTCCTCCTCTACTCTGCCCTGGTGAGGTCTCATCTGGAGTCCTGCATCCAGTTCTGGGCTCCCCAGTTCAAAAGTGGTAGAGAACTCATGGAGAGAGTCCAGTGGAGGGCTACCAAGATGATCCAGGGACTGGAGCGTCTCTCTCATGAGGAAAGGCTGCGAGACCTGGGGCTGTTTATCCCGGAGGGGACTGAGAGGGAAGCGCCGCACCCCCCTGGGAAGCGACCGGGCGTGGCGACCCGCTGCCCCGGGAGGCGGCTCGGAACACCTCCCCCGCTCCCCGCCACCTGCGGGCCGTCGGGGCTTCCCGGGGCCGGAGGTTCCCGGCGTGGCTCCCGCAGCCGCCGGGGCGTGGAGGGCCCGTGGCGCGGCGGGGGCGGCCCCGCTCCTCCTCCGTGGGCGGCCGCGCTCCTCCCCCCCGCGGGACGGGGCGATTTTAGGCGGCGGCGGCGGCGGCGGCGGCAGGGCCGTGCCGGGCCGGGATGGGATGTGGCCGGGGGCCGCGCTGGTGGCAGCGGCCGCGCTGCTGTGCGGCGTCTCGTCGCCGGGCCCCGGGGCGGCGGCAGCGGCGGCGGTGTGGAGCGCCTGGCTGAACGTGTCGTGGGAGGGCGGCGCGGAGCACAACCGGAGCGGCTGGGAGGCGAGCGAGAGCGGCCTGTACGGGCAGGACTCGCCGGTGCAGGCGGCCGCGGGGGTGCTGGTGCTGCCCGACGGCCGCGACTCCTTCAATGCCTGCAGCTCCCGCACCAACTTCAGCGGGGCCCCCCCGCCCGGCTCCGGCTCCTCGCCGGGCTGGTTCGCGCTCATCCAGCGCGGCGGCGGCTGCTCCTTCGCCGACAAGATCCGTCTGGCCGCGGACCGCGGGGCCGCCGCCGCCGTCATCTACAACTACCGCGGCACCGGCAACGAGGTGCTGCCCATGTCCCATCACGGTGAGCGGCTGCGGGGGCGGCGGGAGGAGGGTCCCTGCGTGCGGGCCTCTGCGGCAGGGGAGCGCACGTCGGCTGTGAGCCCCGGCGGGACCAGCCCCGGCGGGACGTTCCCAGCCCCGGTGCTCGGTGAGAGCCTGGCGTTGCCTCCCGACTCTCCTGGACGAGAAGCGTTTCTGCCTGGACTTGCCCGTCCCGTTCAGGGCGCTGCTGCTGTCGTTGAAGTGTCTCTGATTAATGAGTAACGCTGTCCGATAGCCGAGGGTGCTGTCGGTGGGCTGAGGGCGAGCAGGCGGCTGCCTGAGCTCTCTGGCCTGGGCAAGCTGAGCCCTGGTTGCAGGTGTGTGGGGGGCAAAGGTGGGAGTGTCTCTGGTTTGTTTGGTTTTCTGTCACGATCGGGTAGCTGCCTGGAGCTGGGGGATGCTGGGCTTTTTCTGAAGCCTGTGAAGTCTGTGCAGTAGAGTTGAGCCCTGAAATAGGCTGGATTTCCACATTCAGACACTACATTTCTCCCCATGGCCTGCACGCTGACCAGCTCACAAACAGGCAGAACAGAAGAGCCTTCCATAGGTAACTTTTCGGCAGCAAAATGCCACTTCCAGTACAAGTGACTTTAAAAGTTGTTTCCATTTTGCAGAGGCTGATGATAAAGCCTCTCTTCTATCCCTCTAGAAAGCTGCTGACTTGCCAGCAGTGGTTTTGTTTTCCAAACTGCCCGTCCTTCAAATGAAGGATGAGATTTGGCTGTGTTTCAGGCTAGTGTTTCCTGAGAAACAGCCTTGGGCTGAAGGCTGTGTAACTGCCTTCTGCTAACGCAGGAGCAGGTGCTGGGTCTGCGGTGGGACAGGGTCGGATGGCTTTGGTGGCTGTGTCCAGCCCTCTGGGCACACACCTCTCAGATGTGTTGGTATTCTGCCAAGTGGCACTGCTTTGGGAAGCCACATCATCTGGAGAGAAATACAGCAGAGTCTTAAAGCTTTCACTGGTTTGAAAAATATCTATATCCTTGCAGCACCTCTCTTAGAGGGAGTGCAGAGGGTTTCTGCCACTGGTAGGGGCAAGTGTTCCAGTGAGACAAGGAAACAGTAACTGCCTCTGGAGGTTTGTTGTGTGCTATCTTAATGAGCTGCATGACTGCTTTAAGGGTATAAAACATACAATCTAGATGGGCTCTGGCCTTTCTGAGGTAGAGCTTTTTTATGTAGTCCCATCATCAGTTGACCAATGTTATCGAGATCTGGCTATTGCTGGGCAAGGTCCTGCTGCTGAACTGACATCTCTGTCCTCAGCCCTGCTCACTGTGAGTGAGCCTGATGAATCCTGTAGCTCTGAGGAGCTCCTTTGGCATGACTGTCCTAGGCAGGTCACTGCTGAGCCTGTTCCTGAGGAGAAGGTGTATGTGCTCCTACCTTCTCCTCCATCCTAGCTGCTGGGAGACCTACAGCATCTTAATATTGCTAGAAGCTGCCTCCTGAAATGAGCCCTCTGCTCCAAGAGGATCTCCCTCCTTTTCCATGCTGTCCTTAAGCTTTCTGCTGAAGGACTGATGTGGCTCTAGCAGTTCTGAATGTCCTGCATGAATGGCTACTGGCCTGAGGGCATGTTGAAACTTCCCATCTAAACTTCAGACAAACAGGCCAGGGACTTCTTGGAGAAGACTGCATTTGTTAAACTCTGTATTTTATCTGTGTGACAACTCCTTGCCATGTCTGAGCACAGTTACTGGGCTGAACTTGTTGCTGCTGTTGCTTTTATTCCTTGTCCTTTAGTCCCTCACTTTCCCTCCCATTCCACCCTCCCCTTTCTTCCTCTCTGGACTCAAGCTATCTTTTTCTTTTGTCACAGTGTATGTGAGTCCCTGTTCTCACTTCTTGCCACGGTGCTGCTCTTCCTCCTGCTCAGGGGGCTTTGGTGCTCAGGGTGCCCCTGCTGGGATCCAACTCTCTCCAGTGAAACTTGGCAAACATTGTAAGCTTTCCACACACATAACATGGCCAAGAGGAAGCAAGCTAGGAGTAATCATCCTCGTTTGTGTTGCCAAGTGCAGGACACTCCTTGTATAATGCCCATGAGGTGTAGTGCTGTCAGCTGAGCTGAGACTGAAGAGGTAAGAGCTGGCCAGGTTGCCCTTTGCTGAACTACACTTTGGGATGGGTCTCCTTTCCTGGCCTCCAATGGTGGCACAAGCTGCTGCAGCACTTCTGGAGGCAGTGGTGAGGGTAGGACTGCTCATTAAAGAACGTTTTTTGTGCAACACCAGCTCCTGCTGTTGCTGTAACGGCTGTAGCTGTGCTGACAGTGACTTCATAGCCTGGATTTCCTCATTGGCTTCATTTCTGCTTTAACTGGATTGTCAAGTGAAACCAAAAAAAAGGCCCAGCACTTCTTCCAAGTGCTTCCCACCCAAGTGGGAAGTAGAGGAAGGTGGCTTTGCTGGGGCAAGGGGGAACTAAGCCTTGGAGCTTTCCCATCTCATGGTGTGACTGGGGCAGCATGTCCTCCTGCCTCCACTGCAGCAGGGAGAGGGCTGAGCCAGGGGAGCAGCTGCCTGCCTGGCAGAGGGGACAGTCTCTGGGCATGGGCTTTGATAAAACCTATGGCACGACATGCTTGACTTTGCAGAACTTTGGTAGCAACACAAAATTATTAAGAGAAGCTTATCTGACAGCACACTGAGCCTTCTTTCTAGAGCTTTTGAAGCAACTTTCTTGTTCAGAGACTTAAATGCACCTGTACTTGACAGCAGTGTTTGTCCTGGTCATGCTGCTTCCAGAAGCTTTTCTTGTGACCATCACGTTTATAGTCCTATGAATTCTTTCTTGCTTATATCAGTGCCCTGTGTGGAAACTTTCTGTTGTGCCAACTTTTGAAGAAACAAATAAAAAACCCAACCCCACACAAAAACCTCCGAGCCACCCTGGCAATAAAAGCAACTGAATGCAATAAATAGCCAAATCAGATATGATCAAATCCTGCCTAATCCTTTCTAACACATAGAATGTCAAGGATTTAATGGAGTCCAAAGTAGTATTTACTTTGTGCCTTTATAAGTGCAAACCCCTATCAGTTAGCTAACTTGAGTTCTCGTTGTGCTTGTTTTAAGAAGATGGTACCGCTCTGTGGCAGGCTGAGCAGGGTTTCCAGGTACATTTCTGTGTGCTTATAATTGCACCTCTCTGTAATCTGTATTGACCTTCTGAAAAAGAGATTTGCTTGGAGAAAACCATCAGCAAGGTGGACCTTGACTTAAGATAAAAGCAGGCTGTTGCGTGGCTGTGGTGTCTAAGTATGGTGATAACCTTGGAAAGTGTTCTTTGTCTTAAGTCTTTCCCTGCAGCAGGTAAAGAAGGTTTCTTTGCAGGTCAGAAAGCTATTGTGATAAGTTTCTTTGGTTTCTCTCTTGTCCTGTAACTGTAGCCTTGAGAAGCAGATCACCTGATCTGCAGAGGGCTTATTCTGGGGGAACACAGCTAAATAATTCAGGCTAAAACAGTCACAGCAGGTCTCAGGCTAACAAGATCTGGCTCAAGTGTAAACTTGCATCAATGGGTGAAAGGGGAAGGAAAGGTTAAATATGTAGTGGTGCCACTGAACTTGTTCTTTGGGAATTTCCCTGAGGTGAAGGGCAATCTCCATATGCTTAGAGGAACGAACAAAAGTGTCTAATTGTGCTCTGCTCCAACTTTATGTGAGGCATGATCTTTAGAAACAAGCTAAACATTTGGTATGCTATTAAAAAGCTGATGTGACCTGTAAAACTGTTCCTGTGAAAGGTTGAGGCAGAATAGTCATCCCAAGGCAGGCTGTGCCGATGCTTTGTAAATGTTGTGTCAACAAATAGTGCAGCTCTCTGTTGCAGTGAGTGAAGACTTGTACTGAACACATCCCAGGAGAGGAATGAGGATGCAAGGTCTAATGAATGACACTTGCTCTCCCATGTTCCTTGGCTGTGGCTGGGTGAGCCTCTGCAGATTATTTAGCCCTTCCTGCCCCCAGTTCCTTCCTGAAGTTTGTAGCTCTTTGAGCCTGAGGATAGCTATTTGGTGTGTGTGTGCTATGACTTTGTCTTTATGTGTTAGATCCAGTTCTCCTGGCTGCCCAGTTTAGAGTAAATGAATGTCACGGCTCTAGTGGCATTCAGATAACTGATGGTGGTTCACAGAGTCTGGATGGTGACCCTGATCTCCCACCTGCAGGGTATGGCAGGGGTGCAATAGGGATTTGGAGCTGCCCACAGCACTGAGGTCTGTGAGCGAGTGTGAGAGGCACTGAAAAGCAGGATAGACTAATAGGTGCTCCTGACAGCTTCTGATCCCTGCCCTTGCTCTTTTGGATCTGACTTGGGCACCTCTGTGCTGTGGAAAACTGCAGGGTATGCACCAACCCTTGGATAGCCTGGAATGGGTCTGTGAAGTACCCTTACTCTTTGGGTTCACAGGCTGCTGAAATGTGAAAGGATTAATTGAAATCCCAACTAACATCTGTGTAGCAGAGGCTTCACTGTCTGGGATATATGGCCCCAGAACAGTGGTGCTACTTGTTTGCCCCCAGTCAAACATATGCTGGGAGCAAACAGCAGTTGGGCTCAGCACTGCTCCCCACTGGATCAAATGTGACCCGTTGTCTTTGTGCAGACAGATGCCTTCGGGCTTCCATCATCCTGACTTACATTATCATTAGCTCTCTCATGCTTACCTGTTTCAGGTGAGCACTTAGCTGCTAGGAGCATGTTGAGAGCAAAGGTTATTAGCTGTGAGCTCAATCTCATTTGAAGAGGGTGAGCAATGTATTAACTCAAAAGTGCTGAAAGCCACCAAGTCAATTCACCAAAGGATTCTCATTAGGGAATGTTGATTGTCATTTCTCCAGAGGGTTTTCCATGCTTGCTGGATCAGAAGAGGACACTTTTGCAAGCACACTGCCCAGCAGCATGTGGAGGGAGCTATCCTCCAGCTCTCATTCATCTCGGTGCCCTTCATAAGCACACTCTTCTTAGCTGCTGTTTTAAAGGATGTTTTCATGTTCTGATGTTCTAAGATTTAGGGCCTGACAGTATTTGCATAAGTCTTAAAGGCTTAGAAAGAGGGGAATAAAAACAGGGAGAAAAAGCTGGTAAATGTTAGATTCACTTAGTAAGTTTAAACACTATTTAAACTAAATAGAATGCAGGATGATTTCTACCTCAAGTATCCCCTGGGTGCCCACGGAAGCTCATGTCACATAAAACTACATTTGGTGCTCCTTTAGACACCCAGCCTGTTTGCTAAAAGTTCTGCCACACTTCCTAGTGTGGACAACTTCCTTACCTATGGGAAATGATGAGTGATCTGGAGGCCAACCTCACTGAAGAGTCTTCCCTAGACAAATGTGAGTGGTAGATCCCAAGCAGTGTGGTCCCATGTATAAAGGTAGTGTTGGTCAGGAGCATATGGTGATACGTGTTTCCAGGCAAAGACTGCTGTGGGCATGAGTTCTCTGAAATTGGTATTTCTTTTGTGTGACACAACCACTAGTTAGCAGGGGGTTTCTCTTCTGTTCTCCCCATGCTGAAGATCTTTGAAAGTGCTCTCTCCTGTAATGCTCCTCCCTTTGTTTTTTAAACATTTTCCTTTTAAAGCTCTGGCTATTGCTTTCTGCTCCTGAGTACTCCTGACAATTTTGCAACTTTTTCAAGTGTCTTGCTGTTGAATCTAGTGGTGGTGGACATGCTTTAGCAGGAGAGTTGGACTAGATGATTTCTAGAGGTCACTTCCAACCCTTACCATTCTGTGATTCTCTGAATGTTTGCCTCTGTACTTTGAAAGACTTTTATGTTGAGGAGGAAGAGCTCAGGCACAGTTTCTGCTGCCAACTGAAGCAAGCTGAAAGATTTCATGAAGCTTGGTAGTAGTGTGAGCAAGAAGACAGTTCAGACTAAAAGCTGGGGTCTTAAGGAGCTGTTGCTTGAAATAACTGCAAAGTAGCCTGGAAGTGAGCAATTCTTTTACCTTGGCTGAGTATAGCCTTTGTGTCCACAGCATGGTACCAATGGCTTTTGTGTGCCTGGTGATGCCAACCTTTCATCTGAGTTGAGTCACATCACGTCTGTAATATTGGCTCAGTCTGTGGACGCTGTTAGTTTATTTTCTCTTCTACTGTAACAGATAACAGTGAACTTGTACCAGCCTGTGGGATAAGCACCAGAAATCCCCTGTCTCTCACTATTTCAATACTGTGAGATTAGAAATATTCAGGCATCGTTTCTAAACCCAAAAGGCAGTATCATGGGTGTTCTTCTGCCATGCCTGAGGTGCCCGTCGGGGAGGGAGTTGTTGGAGAGTCAACTGACAGTGTCTTTCATGTTAAAGGACAGGAGATGGTTTGATCCCCTAATGCCTTTTTGCTGATGTTAGGGGTCAGAGGGATTTCAACTCCTTGAGGTCTTCAGATATGGGATGAAGCTGAAAAGCAAAAAGTTCCATTTAAACATAAGAAGAAACTATTTCATAGTTCAGATGAGGGAGCCCTGGCACAGGCTGCCCAGGGATATTATGGAGCCTCCTTCTCTGGAGGCTTCCAAACCCACCTGGACATGTTTCTGTGTGACCTGATCTAGGTGGGGTTGGACTGGATGATCTCTAGAGGTCCCTTCCAACCCCTACCATTCTATGATTCTGCTGTGCTTAAGGAGAGCCTGTCCTTTCCTTGAGAATCCAAACTCTGAAGTCTGCTTTTTACTCTTCTTTTTGTAATGAAACAATCACAAGTTATTTCCTCCTTTCTGCTTTTTCTCAGCATGTGGCTTATGTGGTGGTCAGATGGGACTTTCTCTGGCTGTGGGATGGAGGTGTGAGAGGTTATTGCTGTGGTTCTTTGGACAGTTTTTTTTGCAACTGCCTTCTCTGAAAACTTCTCTGCAAGATTGTGCAAGCTCTTAAAAAAAAATCTTCATCCAGTAGTACTTCACTGGCAGAACCTACTCAGCTGGAGTAGAATGCCTGCAGCCTTTAATCTGTTAATAATAGCCTTCTTCATTTTTCAGTCCTCTTAGAGCAGTCAGAGGCAACAGTTCACTAGTCTGCTGAATCGTTGTCTTCTGTGAAACAAAATAAGAGTCTGGACTGATTCTGCCACTGTGATTTAAACAACTTCCAGTCAGCTAACCATTGCCAGCCTGTCAGAAAACG
Source organism: Colius striatus (assembly GCF_028858725.1). Classification (NCBI taxonomy): domain Eukaryota; kingdom Metazoa; phylum Chordata; class Aves; order Coliiformes; family Coliidae; genus Colius; species Colius striatus. The sequence goes on along the minus strand of NC_084771.1, from coordinate 6,319,358 downwards.
CCTTCTACAAAGGGAAACGTGCGTGCAACTCTCAGGCAGAAGGGCTGTACTGTTTTCTTTCTTCCCCTTCCAACACCTTCTTTGAAACTGTTTTCTCTTTGACATTAAAATCCCAGTCGAACCTAAGGAAAAATTAATGTTCATTGAGTATTAGATTAAGATGTTGGAATGGATTGCTAATACCACCAAGAGCGAGGACTGCTTGCAGGTATACCCGAGTGAAGGGCTGGGCAAGCTGTGGGCTGAGCTGTGCTGGTTCCTGGGGAGAGGAATCCCCAGCAGGTGCATGGGTTGCACAAGGCATTCCCCAGACAACATGAAATAATCTTGGCAAAACTCTGAGTGCTTAACTTCACTCTGCTTAAAGATGATACAAAGCTTTGGACTTTCAGAAAAGGGGAAGAAGCTTCTGGAATCTGAAGTATTGGAGCGTGTGTGTGTATGTGATGGTAGCTTTTTCCTTGTTCTGAAATAACTTCCCAACTTACCATATTTTATACCTTGTTTTTTCTTAAAAATGCCTACAAAACTACTGGCTTCCTCAAATGAAGCTGTAGCTACATCTATGCTCAAAGGGGAAAGGGTCCCGTTGCTCTGTTTTCTTGGTAAATGCTGATAGAGACATTAGAGGGTTTGTCTTTTGCAATCTGTGAAAATAAAGATTACAGAATTTGCCTCAGGTTGCAGTGAGGCCTTTAAATTAAATTAAAGAGTCTTTGACTTAACTGAAGATGAATTTGGATAGTTTAAAGCAAATTGAAACAGTGCAGAACAGTTCCAATGCCTGAAAGAGCTGAGATACCTGAAGTGAGGCTGGAGGTGCTGACTTGGAACTGGAGTCCTTGAGTTGGCTCCTGTGACACACAAAGTTGTCAAACAGCTGGAAGTTAATTATTCACTGCAAAAAGCTTTGCCAGGGCCTCACAAGAGTTGGAAAAACATACATGGTGTTGGTTAGTGTTACCTCAGAGTATTGCACAGGCAAAATGATAAACATTTCTTAGATTGAACTAATGTTCCGTGTGGCGTTGGGTGTGGAATCGAGGTGAGTGGTAGAGAAGGGGAAAGTATGTGGAGGTGGCAAGCTCCATAACTGACATTTTTAATAAGTTTTGAAGGCATGTGATGCTTTGCATCAGGTACAAGTTTATTAGACCTTAAAATGGGCTTCACAAGAAGGTAGTGTGCAATTGTAAAGCTGCCATTGTAGTTAGCAGTCTGAGTCATTCTGCTTTTCTTGGTTATGAAACTCAAGGGCTAAGGCTCCAGTCCTTCATTTGTATGGGAGAGGATGGAAAACCCAAAAATAGGCAAGTCTGAAAATCCTCCCTCTTGTGAGAGTCAGCTTGCAGCTTTGCTCGCCCTGAACACACCATGACAGCTTTTCCAAGCTGTTTCTGTGGGAAGAGGGTTTATGATGACAGCCGTGTAAGATACGGAGACTGTGGAGGCATCAACACTGAGCTCTAGCAGGGATCTTCAATGCACATGTTGCCTTGAGATGTGCCATGGAGTCCCACCCTACTTAGCAATGGCATTATAGGGGTTTGCTTGTCTGGGACTTAGATGCAATGGCTCAAAATGGTTCTGGTTATCCTGTACATTGTGTATGCTTCATCTGAATCAGTTAAGCAATATGTTGCCATACTTTGCTTTGAAGCAGGGGGTTTAGTTGACCCCAAGATCTAAACCTTGCCTTGATGGGCTTTAATTCATGAACAGCGTGTCATTTGTAGCTAAAAACACCTGCTATGAAGACATTAAGTTACATTGCAGCCTGCTAAATACTGTGAGCTGACCCTTCTCCAGGCCCTACAATATGCTTGGTTCAGAATAAACTTACCTGTAGCACACCCCAAAGTAGTACTGGATGACAATAATTTCTTTAATGAATGTGAAGAAGCAGGTGTTGACTGTGCAACCTGGGCACCTCTTGCACATTGCATTTGTCTCCCAAACTGGTGAACCTGTAACTTTGTGTTTACAGAGACCAGAAGTGTAAAGGCAGAACAAGTGAAGTCTTTGCAGGGCAGTTTAATGTAGGTATTTATATTGGCATAAACAGATGCAATTCTACTCTGCATCTAAGTAAACCTGATACAGGAAGGTAAGACTTTGATCCCACCCCTGCACTCTCTTTGTGTGCCAAACGTGCTTGTGTCCCAGCTCTTGCCCTGCCCCAACAAGTTCTTGTGCTTCATTTGTGCCAACTGTGTTGCAAAATGGCATCCTTTGGATTTTGACCAGCATGTTGCCTTATTATTTGGGAGGTAGCTTCTGCAAAGCTCTAGATCTATAGAGACAGATTGTATTTGTCTAAAGACTTGAATAACTTTCCCTCTCCAGTTTCATAGGAGATGGGAAAGGAGAGAGGCTGTGAAATGTTTAACTAAACAGCTCTTACTTCTGTTTAGCAATGAGCCCATCATTAGCTAAACGGGCAGCAGCTTAATCTCACCTTCTCGTGTTCCTTTAAAACTGTTACAGAAAACTTTGCCTTAACCACAAAAGCTGATGCCTAGGTAAGGAACTTGGGTTTCTGTCATGCACAACTAATTGCCTTTCCTCTCATTTGCTGGAGTCTAGGATAGAGAAAGCTGACAGTTCAGGGCAGCTGCTATGCCTGAGACACCTCTGCAGATATCTCCTCAAATAGGTTATTTCCATTAAGATGCCCGAGCACTGTCAAGAGGCAGTGTCTAGGTTGGTGGTTTCCAGGCCACAGTAACATGTTTCAGTACCTGTCAGGATGAGACCTGCCTGGCAGCTCAGGAAGCGTTGGGTAGGGGTGATCCTAGCTGGTTTGATTCTAGAAGCACAGCAGTAGTCCTAAACATGGATTCTGGGCTTCAAGATAATATGGCATCATCGAAACTCCTCTTGGCAGATGAAAGAGGCTCTGTTTTCAGCCACACAAAGGTGATGCTCCTATGGCAGGCCCTGTGTGATGGTGCCAGAGCCTTGTTTAAAGCCTATCCAAAGGAGTTTCTGAAGTGACTGAACTCCCGTGCTCCTGATGGCCAGAAATTAGGTGCAATTTCTGGATTCATTTGCCCTGTTGTTGGCACGAGGCATTTGGTTCACTTCATGTGAAGTCAGGTTAGCTCACCTGTAACTGCTTTTAGAAAGGAATTGTGGGTCCTAAGAGTTTGTATCACAAAGTATTGAAGGTGGATTCTGAAGTACATCAGTGGAGGTTTGCTTCAAGGGGGAGTGTGGTGCAGGTGCTGATGGGCATGGCCACTCTCTCACTCCAGTGGCCAGCTGACCACTCACATGTGTTTATCTGAAGCAGAGTTGAAATGGTGAATTAAATCTTTGGGGGAAAAAATGTCAGGAAAAGACTGACTAGCCTGAAACTGAAGCCAAAGGTAAAAGGGTAAAACTCATTCACAACTGGTGGTTTTGCAGGCTGATGGTGACATTTCACTAACAGGAATCCCCTGTGCTCCAACTCACATTGCACATAACCACAAGCTATGTTTGACTGGTGAGACATGCAGGAGCACAGAGGAGTAAAGGCAGAGCAATTGGGTTTATGCTATTTTTTGGCAGGCTTTTTATTTTCTTCTTAACACTGCCTGCTCTTCCACACTTTCTTCCATACTTATGAAAACAAGTCTCAGCTTCCAACTTGACTCATGCTTAATTCTTTACTTGCTCCTAACAGCTGATTCCAGCTCATTTTGTAAGTGATCTAGGCCTCGATTCATCACAATAGACAGTAGTTACAGCCTGACTGATCTTTTTTCTCTCCCCCTCTGCTTCTCTGTGATGTGCTTCTCATTACAAGGAGCTTTCTAAATACAAGATGAGTTCAGTGATGCTGAGGAATTGTTGGACATTGCTTAGCCATGTTGGATCAAAGGCACTGTGTGCACAAACTGGAAAACTGAAGTGCTTTCTCAAACGAGAACGTCTGTGGTTTAACACCCAATTCTAGTTTTGGATAACTGGAAGTTGGATAAGGTTTCTCTTAATGGAGAGGGAAAAACCCCAGATCTCCTTATTGAAAAGTGTTTGGCTAGGAGGTTAACTAAAAATAGCACTTCTGAAAAAGCCTTTGCTCCTTCACCATGCAATATCTATTAGGAATGTCATGCAGCTGGTGGCTTGATGCAGTGAGGCTCCTGACCAGCTACTCTTTGAAGCCACGTTTCTTGTATTTAGTTGAGAAGCCAGTGACAGTTTACTTGTCTCCCTTTCTCCTTTTTTAAATCTTTTCTTTTTTTAGGAGCATCTCTCTTACATGGGAACTGCCTCAAGTTCTACAAATAGTATGAAGCATCCTCAGGCACTGGCTTGTCACCGAAATGAAAGCAGCTTTGCTTGTTCTGTGCTTGGTGACCAGAGTTGCTTGAAATTTCTTCCTGCTATGAGATTCTTGGGTTCTCTGATGGTTTGTCATGATGTTCAACTGAGTAAATGAGATCTGTTGTTAACATCTGACTGGAGTTTGCCATTTGCCAGCAACTGTTAAAAAGCCAAGCACACCTCAATATTTGCTTCCCTCTGATTTTGCATTAGAAATCCCCAACAACACTTATACTTCATAACCAAATTTCACTCAAACATTTCTCATTTGCCTCTGAAAAATACAGAGGCAAAGTCTGATCTATTGCTCAGTGTCTGGGGAAGTACTCAACGTTAAGGAGCAGCAGCAGCAGCGCAGGGTGAGAGTCGGAGCTGGTGCAGGAAGGGTCCCTAAGCCAACAGCTGTGTGCCTGACATCCCTGAGCTCCTGGACATGCCACAGTCCCTACTGACCTCACTCTGGATAGGATTGATCTTCACTTTCATGCAGTTCAAAGGCACATGAAAATGTAAATGGCCCATGTGCTGGGTCTGAAATGATGAGCATGTGTGTCCTCTATGGGAGTGAGGAGTGCTCTGGAGAGAACTTCTAAACATGGTTCCCATCTGCACCTCCCAGGGAATCAGCCAGAGCTGTGAGCTCCACAAGCCCATGGAGATGACACAGTCCATGAGCTCAAGTTGAATCTGCAAATGCTCATTAGAGACTTTCCAGTCTGTTCTGTAGCACTTCAACTGGGACATGGGCTTTTATACAACACCTTGGAACTGAGCAGAGATTCCTCTTCTCCTTTGCAGGTGCTGAAAACATCGTTGCAATTATGATTGGCAACCTGAAGGGCATGGAGATCTTACACCGCATCAAGAGCGGCCTGAGAGTGACCATGGTCATTGAAGTGGGGAAAAAACATGGTCCTTGGATGAGTCAATACTCAGTCTTCTTCATCACCATGTCGTTTTTCATTGTTATAGCAGCATCCATGGGCTACTTCATTTTTTATTCCGTTCAGAGACAGAGGATTGCAAGGGCCCAGTCCAACAGTCAGGTGAGTTTGTGTGTGTCCTTGTTTTTTTTCATACCCCTTACCTCTCTGCTGTGGATTTTGAGGGCAAAATACTGTTTGAGCACCAAAATTACTGAATTTATTCTTTCCACAGGAAGGAGACAGTATGATCTTTAAAATGCTAAGAGATATATCTTTAAACAGCTTAAAACTTTCCAAAAAAGCAACCAAATTGTGTTTAGTTCACCTTGTCTCCAGCAAATTTTACTCCCTGAACTGTGATGCAGCCATAATGCTGCTGTATTGCAGGCAATGAGGACGCTGAACTGCTCTCAGCTGCCCCTCACCTCCCACATGGCACTGCCTGTGCGCTGGCTGTCATGGGAGAGGCAGCTGCAGATGTGGCTGCAAATGGTGCATGACTTTGGCTGCCTTTCTGTAGAGCTAAAGGTGGGAAGCTGCTGCTTGTCTTCTGTGCAACAATCTAATCAGCTGTGATAGGACTAATACCTCCAGCTTTGTTTTCAGTATGATCAGACCTGCCTTATAGCTGCTGCTTCAGGGCTTAAGCAAAAGCATGAAAAGTGACAATCAATGTAGGAACAGGATATGAGTGTCTCCAGATGTGAATACTTACTTCAGCCTTACCTTTACCAGTGGTCTCCTTTGCAAGACAGCTGTATTTGCAGTGCTTCTTGTAAGAGCTACTTGAGCTCTGAAAGAATTGTTAGTCTTCTCCTTCAGCCAGCAACAGCATGAGCATCTCGCTCTAGATGGTCTTGGAGTCTGTGAATTATCTCTGGGTCAATGGTCACATAGTTAAAAAAGTGACAAGTCTGCCATTGCAGAAGACCTGCCCTACTGAGCTTCTCTGCTTTCCTGGAGATTTCAGGCCCCTTTAACAAGATCATTTTAGAAAGAAGCTGATGACATGCATGTTGAAATTCAGGCTACTTTCAGCCTTCTGTAACATTTTGAGACTGGCTTCTTTAAAATGTTACCATGCAGAACCATCCCTGTTCTTGGCAGGCAGAGACACTAGCTAGGATGAATGCCAGCAGTATTCTAGCAGTCGAGCACAGGGTTCAAATATTGGCCAGAGTGGATTGGCCAGTGGGTTCTCTCTGGTAATCACAGAACCAAACTCGGTCAAGTTTGTGTTCTGAAATGCTGTTGTCCAAGTGTAATCTTGTGGATGATGGTCATCTGGCTCTATCCTTACTGAGACTGGAGAGCACTAAGCTTGACTGTTATTAATAGACTATATTGTCTAAGCTTTGTCTGTCTCAGCTTCTGGACTGGGCCTTCTCCAAGTGTTTCATTTCAGCTTGTTTGTGTGTTGTGTTATGCCACATGTGGAGGTGACATGAGGCTACAATCACGGAATAAGGATGCGGTAAGGGAACAATTGGAAGAGCAGCAGTTGGAAGTTGTCATCTGCCTGTGAGATGCAGCATTGCCACTCCTGCATGTCATCTGTAGTTCTCTGTAGTACCTTTCATGAGGGATGGCATGGAGATCTTTAAGTTGCTGCTGTCCTCTTGATGACATCTGCAGACAGAGATGAACACTGTCAGGGGCTGATGGATTCCCTCTTTCAATCCCTGCCATCTACCCCAGTATGAGAACTGTGTTCAGTGCTAAAGAAGCCTGGAAAAACCAAGCACCTCAGAAGCTGGTCTACAAAAGATACTGTTTATCAGTTATCAGGCTTTCAGCAAGCAACAAATGTTGTTAATGCCTCAGTGGGAGATGGTACTGGGAAAATCCAGTCTGCTTGGCTGGCACCTTCACAAACTGTTTCTATCTTGCGCTCTGTGTGCACAAGGAGTTTACAGTAAATTGAAAAATAACACTGATAAATGACATGCCAGTTCCACATGATTTCAGCTGAACTTAATTTAAGGAGCCTTAAAAAGTGCTTTATAAAATATAAGAATAGAAGAAAGCTCTGCTATCAGGGGGTAAAGATGTACTGTTTTGTAAAAGTGAAACTCAAGACAATCCAAAATGGTTTTCAATTGTTTTTCACCTACCATGGCATCTAAAAACTGCCCTCACAATGATTAGATAAGCAAAGAATAACAGGAGAGTTCTTGTTAGCGAGGGTGAGCTACTAAAAGGTGATGCTACAGTGATTCCTGTTAGCCAGCTCATTGGGTTTTCACTGTAAATTCAAAGTTGGAGACTTTTCACTGCGTTGGCTCAATGAAATACTGAATGTTAGTCAAATAACTTATCGGCTTGCATGCTAATATGGTGAACTTTCCTGTCATCATTCAGCAATTTGGAAAGGGCTGATTGCCTGTAATTCAGTCTGTTATTTGGTGGAGTAAAGGAGTGCATTTTATCTCCTTTATTGCACAGATGTTGAAGGGTTGTATGTTCTTTTGGGAGGTGTCTTTAGGAAGAAACAGGGAAAATTAGTAATATTTAACTGTGACAGAAGTGAATGGCTGTTATAAATTCATCTCTTTATCCAGTCTTACTGCTCTTCAAGATAACTGTCTGCTTCTCTGAGCTCCCCAGTGGGATTGTATTGGCTGTTGTGTGAGGTGTCTTTTAAAGGATCAGTCTACTATGTTGAACCAAAATTAACACTTTTGAATTGCTAAGATGAGCTAATTATGGTATGTGTTAATGATGCTCTGCAGCTTGTCTCTTATTAGTTCCAATTCCTGAATATTTGGCTTGTTCTTGTGGATTGAGCTACAGCCTCAGGGCAGCTCTCACCCTCGACCAAAAAGGGTGATGAAGCTGGAGTCCTACTTTCTTACTGAGGGGTACAACAAAAAGGAGAGAACATTTTCCAGATGCTTTGTTTCTTTTGCAAAGGCTTCTTGAAAACCTGGTGAGATGTTTCATTTGTGCATGGGACTAGTAGTAACCTTTGCTTGAACTGGATGGCTTCCAGGTATTACCATATTGGGAATATGTTCTTCCTTTTGGTTTGACTTGAGAAGACTCTTCAGTCTTCAGTGCTTTCTGAAGCAGTCTCTTGTGATGTAGTCAGTCAGGCTGTTGAGTACCTTTAAACTTTTCCATTTGCCAATACACTTTCTGTACTTTTTAGTATGACTACTTGTTTCTTCTGGTAAAGACCCTTGTTTTGGATGGCTTGATCATGTATAACCCAGGTTTTAAACATGCTCTTCTCTGCAGACTTTCTTGTAGGTAGCATCTGTCTCTCTCTTGGCTTCTGTAGGAATTGCATATGAGTCAGTAATGTAAAACTATGCAAAGGGTGATGTTACCTGTGGCCTGGTTTCTAATTTCAGCTCCAGTGTTCACTTCCCTTGATTTCCTAAAGATTAGATGATGCAGCTGAGAAGCTTTGCAGGAGGGGAGTGTCTCAGCTTTCTGCAACAGCAAACTGTTTTCATGGCAGCAGTTACCAGTGGGGAAGAACTTCCTTAGCTTGGAGGAGAAAATGAGGATGTCCTGACCTCCTCAGAGCTTGCTGGTCTGCATTGTTGTGCCTGCATTCACTAGGTGCCATGAAAACACCAGCATGCAGAAAAGAGGAAAATAAAATCAGCAGTGTTGGACTAGGGGAAGACTGAAGAGTAAACAACAGCAAACCTATTTTCCTAGCCAGGCACCTCTGCTGCAACATGTCAGAGCCTGTATAGGAGCCAGACCTGACCTGTTCTGTAATATCTGGATTATTTTTTTCCTGCCTCAACTTAATCAGCTGTTTTATTCTGGAGTTGCTGGGTTGGGGCCTTTAGACTTTTAATGCCATAACACTTAATGTTTGCTTGAAAAACTCAGCTTCACAAAATGCTTTGACATTGCAAGCTCAGGTGTCCTGAATCTCTTGGTAGGCTATTCAGTAAAAAGCTTCCTCTTGCAACCTTTCTCCATTGCCCGGAGGGGTGTTCTGCTGTACTGGCCAAAGTCAATGTTTAAGGTGACTTTGCCATTTTATGAAGAGCAGTTGAACTTGTGCTCAGGCAAAACTTAAAATACTGCTTCAGTAAATTATTAATGATACAGCCAGTTGGGTCCTGCCTAATATGCTTGAGATGTGTAGATTAGATATGGTATGAGGGAGTACATTCCTGGGAAGTTTAGTTTTCAATTAATAACAAGTAGTGGTGACATAGTTCTGGCTGTGCATGAGAAGTGCCATTATTGTTGTGCTACTGCTCTGTTGATGTTATCACATTTGCAGCTGAAAGTTTTAAAGGCCTCAGTGTTTACTGAGATGAGTATGTGGCTGCTTCTCTATGGCCTCTGTCAAACTTTGGCAATGGGAACATCATTCTAAAGTTAATCTTACGTGACATACAGAAACACATACTGATGTCTTCAGCAGAACTTTACAGGCTTCAAAGAAAATTTGACTAGTTCTTTTTCCTTAAAAATATACCTGAAAACTTGTTTGTGCCCTTCATCTTTGAATCATGGAATCATAGAATCGTTTCAGCTGGAAGAGACCTTTCAGATCAAGTGCAGCCTTTGTCCCAGCCCTATCAACCACTAGACCACTTCCCTAAGTGCCACATCCACCTGACTCTTAAACCTCTCCAGGGACAGTGACTCCAGCACCTCCCTGGGCAGCCCCTTCCAATGCCTGACAGCCCTTTCAGGAAAGTAATTCCTCCTCAGATCCAGGCTGAACCTCTCCTGGTGCAACCTGAAGCCATTTCTCTTGTTCTATTGCTTGCTACTAGGGAGAACAGACCGACCCCTGCCTAGCTACAGCTTCCTTTCAGGTAGTTGTAGAGAGCGAGAAGGTCTCCCCTGAGCTGCCCTTTCTCCAGGCTAAAGAGCCCCAGATCCCTCAGCCCTTCCTCATATGAGATGTGCTCCAAATCCTTTCCTAGGTTGGTAACTAGCTTTGGATTGTTTATGTCTCTTCCTTGATAGCTGTTAATAGCTATCAGCTACTAAACTCCTAAAAGTGTGCACATTGATGCTGTATCTTAGGACCCCAAAACAACACTGATATACAAAGAGGTCCTTTTGCACCAAAGCTGCTTGACAGGGTCCCAACAGACCATATACTGCCATTAACTGTTTCAGCACAGGGAATCTTACGAAGGCTTGAATTACCAATTCTTGCTGAGTCTGTGGGGTGCCAGCAGTGGCCCTCTACCCACTCATTCCTTCTATATTTGTGCCACTAGCACTTGACTTTCATCCCATGAATGGTTGTTACAACTGAACTAAAATGCATAAGGAGAAGTAATGGTGGAAAGCTACGAGTGTGGGATTCCTGCATGGAAGAGCTGAACTGGGAAGAGGATTTTTGGTTAGGTGCAAACCTTGAGTCTACTCTGTCCCCAAGTACCGTGTTGGGATGGCACAGCCAGAGCTGCCCCTGTGTCCTGAGGCAGGAAATGCACTGGGGAGGGAGAAGACGGTCACACTTGTGGTGTTGGTGGAACACCACTAGCCTGTAGAGATGTTGGCTCCTGTGCTAATTAAGTGCTTTGCAGTGACAGCTGGACAGCAACAGTTGCCAGGCAAGCTGGGCTTCTACTGTCTGCTCATCTCTGCCCTGCTATCCTGACAGCAGCAAATGACTGTATGAAGGGGAATGCTTCCTCCTCTGCTTTCATTAAAACTGCCCTGTAATCCACCCGAGGCTGGTAATTTCATTTGTTTCACACCTTGTGTCACAAGGAGTAACTTTGAACAAGTATTGAGGTAAAATTGCCTACTTCTGCTTGACAGGAGTGGTCAGTGCATGAGGATCCTGAGCTGTTTGTATCCTCTGTAAAGCAGTTATGGCAGAGAACTAGTGCAAGGTGCCTTGGTGCTGGTTGAGCTCATTAGTAAAGAATCTGACCTTTAATTGGGATATGTGTGTGTGCCAGGAAGCTGTCATAAAGTGAGTAGTTTAAAATTATTCATTGTTGGACTCCATGGTGGGTCTTCTGTACCAAGTCAGTTGGAAAGCTTCAGTTTGTTTTGGCTAGATCTAATCTAGTCAAGCTATTATCTGACATCCTCCAAAACCAGAAATCCTGTATTTTTTGAAAGGTTTGATAAAACCAGAACATATGCAAATACCTTGTTGGTGTGTCATCCTGAGTCAAGAACCACATCAGTACATCCCGAAACTCAGTTTCACGTTGTCTCTAAAGAGTGTGGCTGTGCTTACTGTGCTCCTTTGATAACATCTGGGTTCTAAACTGGCAGCAGGCACTTGGGAAGGATTCCTAAGCACTCCTAGAGAGCTGAAGGACTGTGTTAACTTGAACTGCTTTCTGTTACAGCGACAGCTGAGGGCAATGACTAAGGCAGCGGTGGAACGTTTACAGCTGCGCACCATGAAGCAAGGGGACAAGGTAGGCCTGAGCCCATCAGCACCCACGTGTTACAGCCCACTCTTTGCACGGAACCCCCAGCGTTGTCCGTAGGACTGGTGCAGGATGTGCAAGTCCCTCTGTGCCTGTCCCTGTCTGCTGCAGAGATGGTTCCTCTGTCAGACCAGGTCCTTTTCTGGGGTGCAGGACTTTCCAAGTTGCACGTTCTCCTCAGCAATCCGGTTGTTTTTAGCTGCTGCTTTGGGCTCGCTGAGGTGAGGGGTCGGCATCAGCCGGCAGGGATGCTTCGAGGCCAACCAGTCTGTCTCATCAGCTTCCTGACGCTTCTTTTTGTGACAAAAACTGGAGGCAGCAGTTTCTAAACCTCTCCAGAAGTGTCTTAAATAACCCAGAGCTGGTTTGCAGCTGTTGTTGCCCACCATGGGATGAAACTTTCCATGGCTCTGCTGAAGTGTGGGCTTGGCTTGGAGTAACCCACACAGTGTGTTTCTGTGCCATTCGATATGGGAGCAGGCTGAGCTGGCTGTAGCCAGACCCCTTTGTGTGCAGTATGTGTGACTGTAGCTCAAAGGAAGCTCTCCAAGTCTGTTAATGCTGTGAATTGATTTCACCTCTTTAGGAGCTGGAACCTGAAGGAGAAATCTGTGGTGTATGTCTTGAGCCCTTCCAGCTGAAGGAAGTCGTGCGTGTCCTGACCTGCAAGTGAGTTTCTTCCAAACTGTCCCTCAATGCAAAGTGTGGAAGTGAGCATCTTCCTGCTTGTTCCTTCTGCTGTGGGAGTTTGAATCAAGCACAGTAAGAATTCTGCATCTCTGTCAAGGAGAGTTTTGCAGAAGAGGAATGGTGGAAACAGAGCCTTGGAGTGTGCCTTGATGGCCCGTGTTCATAACTTCCCCTGTGAGGGGGCTGACAAGTGGGGCTTGGCAGTGCCTCACCTGGGGATGCCAGGGCTTTTGAAAGATTTCTTCCTTTGCAGGTGTCTCAGGAGGTTACTTGTAAACTGCAGGTAACTGGCCAATCGATGCCCATTTCTTGTCAGCTTACAGGTTACTAAGAGTTGTGCTCCTGCAAAACCTGTTCAACCATGCTGACTAGGGTAGTTTAGCAGAAAGCATTAGTGACCAAAACAGAACTGTAGTAGTTTATGTTTCTGGAATTCTCTACATGTAAGTCATTGCTGTGCTGCTGTGGAAGCCCCGTAGTGTAGCACTAAGGTTTAATTTGATTGCTTATAAGAACAGTGATTGAAGCCTTTCCAGGGCTTAAGAATAGTTTTTCTGTGGGACTTCCCCCTCTGCCTGCTGAATGGGACTGCTCTGACAATGCAGCACTCTAGTTTGAGGAACAATATGAACTGTACAGAGTTTGTATATAACCCTTGGAGAGAGTTCTCAAAAAGCAGTTGGGAAAATGTAAACTTAGGAAAAATCAAGTTATAAAGAATGGAAGAAGCTGTAGCTGCCATTGTGTGCTGAATGGTGATACTTGTCAAATGGTATCAAATCTGAGCTGGAGTGACCTTTGCAAAAGGTTTGTTTTACAAAGCTCTCTCTGCTCCCACACAGAAGGACTTCTAAGCTGTTTTGGTATCACAAAAGTTGACCTGTTGAGGTGCTGTGAACAAACTTCACTGATCTAATGCTTAATGGTTTAGACAGAACCAAAAGCAAAGAAGCTTTCAGGCATGTGTGTTAATGATTATTCAGTTGCCTTGTCAGGTGTACGCTAATGGGTAGTCCTGTTGTAAAATGAAGTAAGTCTTGTGAGTGCAGATGCTTTTAGACAGACTGTAGACACTTCTGGCTGATAGGGAAAGAATGAGAAGTCAGGTCTCCTATAAACCCTGCTGATCTTGATATGAATTAGCAAACAAAGCATGACATTGAGTTAAAAGGGGAGTAACTTTGGAATGCAGACTTTACACATAAATTGACTCCATTATGATTTTTCTCTGAGACTGCTTTTACAGAGCTGTGTGATGTTTCATTCCTCTTTTCCCCAAATGTGCTTTTACAAGGCACTAGCTTAAGATGAAAATGATCAAGGACACACAGCCACTAGTGATGATCTCTGCCAATATCAACCATATTACACTTTGTCTTATGTGAGTCATAAGCTGGTATTTAAGAACATACTTAATGTTGGTGCCTGACCTCAACACTGAGATGGTACTTGTTGAAAGCATTTAATTGTATTCATGACAGAAAAGAACTCAAATGCTCCTGGGAGTCACATCAGTGGTATCTAAATATCTGGGGCCTGTGTATTTGCAGAAGGCATTCTTCTCCAGATAGCCAAACTGAAGGTGTTTATAGCAGCACAGGTACACAAGACCAGTATTAATTCTGGGTACTTAAAATAGTCACACATGAAGGAAATGCCAGGCTGTATTCTAGATGTTCTGTTAGTGCAGCTGGAAGGAGATGCTGCTCCCATGGGCTGAACTGGACAATCCTGGAATCATCCTGGGGTGCAGGATGGGAGCATTGGCTGTGGTGATCTCTGTCTCACAGTTCGGATTACTATTGAGCAGTGCCTGTCTGCCTTGCTGTTTCTGTTCAGGCTGAGGGAACTGGCAGATGACAGGACCTGAAGGAGTCGTCTTAAATCTGTGGCCTAATTCAGACTCACTGTGGCACTAAATGTCTTCACTGAAGCCCATGTTTGCACCTCTAATGGCTGAAGGATATTTGCTTTCTTGAGTCCACAACCTGCCAAGTATCCACTTGGAATAAACAGGATAATGTGTGGCAATAGGGTTTATCTTGAGGGCTTAACTCTGTGAGATGATCTTTCTATGCAGTTTTACAAGTGTTCAACTCTCCATAAATACAAAAATAAGGTAATCCATTCCACAAGGAATAAATTCTCACTGCTTCATCAACAGCTTTCCTGCTCTGAGCCCTAAGCTGTGGTTCCTTCTTCCCCCAGGCACCTCTTCCACAAGCGCTGCGTTGACCCCTGGCTCCTGGAGCACAGGACATGCCCACTGTGCAAATGGGACATCCTCAAAGTCTTGCAAGTTGAGGTGAGGCAGCGACCTTTCTTGGTGCAGATGCCATTGCAGAGTGAGGCTGATGCAGCAGCCACGGCTGGAGCTATTTCCTGCTGCTGGGCTGCAGAGCACAGGAGCCAAGCACGGGCGTTGCCGTGTCAGCGGCGAGAGGCTGCAGGACTAGTTGTTGTATCCCCTTCAGCAAAGCCTGATGCTGCCCTGCTCTGAGTTGGGAGCATCCAAAGCCTTGGGCAGAAGCTCAACCCCAACTGATTGTAAGGCCTGGCTGAAGAAGCGCTCGTCACTCTTGTGCCTGCAGCTGAGGGTGTTTCTCAAGGCTTCAGGCTGACTTTGATAGCTCCCTCTGTCCCTGCCACCAGCCTCTCTTCAGTTCCTAAGGCTCCACAGCCCTTCAAAAGGGAAAGTGTTAGTGTGGGTGTCTGAGGAATTTCTGATGTGTTCTGCAACACTTGTTGTGGCCAGTGCTGGGGGAAGATGCTGTTGCCAGGGGCTGCCAGTGCTTGGGCCTGCTCAATATGTGCCAAGGCTTAGAGAGAGATGTGCCCTGGGTGGAAGGAAGAAGCTCTTGTCCTGGTACTGGGCAGTACAAGGGAAGAGCTGGCTTAGGAAAGCAGAAGCTGCAGCTGAACTTCCCACTCTATTAGGCAGAAACAGTTTCCCCCTGTGATGCTGGAGGTTAACAGTAGAGCTTTGTTCAGCCTCTGTTTATTTCTGTGTCAAAGCTCACTGCAGTCCTTGCAGACATTGCTCTCCTGGGAAGATGCAGCCTCCTGTAAAGTTGCAACTGAACTGTTTCCTCTTGTTTCACCCAGGTGGACGTAGAAGGGGCTGAGCAAGCCAGAGGATCCAGTGCCACAGCAAATGTCTCCATAGTTAATGATGAGGCTGATGGTGATGAAACTGCACCATCTGGGCAGGCTGCTGCACAAGCAGCAGAGGAATGTGTTGTGGAAGAAGAGGCACCACCAGAAGCCATGCCAGAGGAATCTGTTCTGGAGGAACGTGCACCATCAGAATGTGTGCCAGATGAATCTGCTGTGGATGAACATGCAGCACCAGAAAGTACGTCTGCTGTTTGGTCTGTCTGGCTACATTGCATTGCACTTTGTTGCTTCTGCTGTGTGATTTGTCTTGACATCATCCAGTGCTTGAATACCTTGGTTTTTTGGGTGACCTTATTCTTACCTTTTGTTTTAGAATTTGGCTCTGGCACTTGGTCTTTGATTTCAAATGAAATCGAACCACAATGAGAGTGAAAAACTGGAAAGGGTAGTTGAAAATGAGTCATACCGCTTAAAGGCCCAAGAGAGTTTTCTGAAGCTGTCCCTCACCTTGTTGCCCCTTTGTACATTTAATTTGGATGAGCATGTTGTGCTTTGCCACCAGATCTGTCTGCCTTAAGTAGATAATTATCTCCATAAAGCTACTGGAGAGTCAGCCCTGCTCTAGCTTTGATGATGCAAAATCAAGATGAGAAAGACTTCAGTTGAACTTGCCAAGGCCAAGTCATCCTCGGTCCCTTTCACAGAATTTTACTTGGCAAAGACTGTCAGCCTTTCAAATACTTGATCTTTTTGAGCAAGAGCCAACTAATTGGAAGTGTCTTTTTAGTGTTCCTGTTGGCCAACACGTGGCCAGTGTTCTTGTTGATTCTGAAATGGGAAAGTTTCACAGAAGTAACTATCCCCTGGGTTATGGAATGGCCTTGGGAAGGGGAGCAGGTGGGGAAGCTTTCTGAGACAGAAGGGATGCTCTGGCTGTTTCTGCTTAGATCATCCATGGGAAGCCTAGCCGATAGGAAAGCGTGGTGTTTGTTGCTTGCCTCCCGAGTGATGTGTCGCTCCAGTGCAGGACATGTGTATGGGAGTGCCCTGTTCAGGCACCCCAGCAGAGCAGAAGGCACTTGCTAGAAGCTAAACAGCAGAAGTTGAAAAGGTATCCATATAAGCAAGGGAAGTGACACTAGTTCTATTGCTCAGGCCCTGATATATTCTCCCTTGGAGTGGCAAGGACACCTGCTAACAACCTAACAAGGTTAGTCTGTAGGGAGAATGCCTTCTTTAAATCAGCTGGTGTCCCACAGTTTATCCTGAGCCTAGTCTCTACAAGCTGCTCCTCCTGCCTGTCTTCAGCAGCCCTAAAGTTACCTGAGAGTTGCCAGTCTCCTTATAGTTAAGATTTTTGTAGCCTCATGTACTTTCTGATGCTACATGAGCACAGGACCTGCACTTGCTCAGTGGCTTGGGGAAACAAAGCAAGCATGGTTTGCTATAAGGTAGTAAAGCTTGCCAATGATGCTTCTTAACTTGCCTTTTCCTGGTTTTCCTGGACAGATGACAACATGCAGCTTGTAGTCAATGAAGCCCAGCCCTCTGCTGCCAATGTTCTGCCACAAGTTGACAACCCAAGTTTTGAGGCAGACGAAGCCCAAGTTGGTGAATCGGATCCCAAGGAGGTGCCCAACAGCCGGGTGTAGGCCTTCGGCGAGGAGCGGCCTGCTGCCATCACGTGTACTAAACAGCAGAGAAATACTGTCTTGGCAATGCTGAGACAAAACATTTGTTCTAAGCATAACTGTATGGTTTGCCATTCTTACAACCATGTCTTCCCTGTGGAATCTAGCTCTAGCATGCTTCAGATGAAGCTATCTTAAATAAAACGGTCAGATTTTTAACACTACACCGAAAGTTCCATCTTCAGCAAAGCTTCTCCTCAGTGTTTGAGTCATTTAATAAGCAGAAGCTTCTTCATGTTGTAGCTGTCTCTACTAGGAATTGCTTTGACTTTTTTTTTTTCCTGTTTATTGTTGGAATTCAAGTGGATTTTCATTGTAAACAAATTGATTTTGATCTGGTCTAATAGTTTAAACCAACCTGTGTCTGGTAAATAAGCAACACTATTTAATATTGCAGTGCACTAATTTGATGGGAGAAAGTACAAACTACTGCCTGTCAAACTGGATTTTTGCTCTTTGTTTCTCTAGGAAACTGATTTGATTCTCTACCTCTCAACTCCAACCCACCAATTAGCCATTTCTAAAGGGAAAAAGAGCTTTGAGCTGACAGGCCAAATCTGACTTGCATGCTACTGTAAAGGGAACAACTGTAGGAACTTTTCAAACCTGCCTAGATTAGACATTTGGAAAGATCCTCTGTGATTTGAGGCATTGGAACCATCTCTGGTACCAGCAATACCCCGGAGCTCTGACTTTGCCAGCATCAGGGATGACTTCAGGAAGACTGAAGAAGAAAAGACAGATACTTCCCAAAGGATCTGCTGTATTTTGTTCAGAAAATGATGCAGCCTCTGGAAATTGCCGGACTGTTGCCGTGCCTTGTCTTGCTGGTGTGCTGAGATAGCAGGAAGAGCTCCTGCCCCATAACCATAGCAAAGGACTGGAGACCTTGTCTGCCCTCTGTGGCAAGTGGAACTGGGGTTGAGGAGGAACACCATGTCTCTCAATGTTAAGTGCAGGGCCTTGCCCAGGGAAGGTAACAGGATATTTTACAGATGCACTTTATTTTTTAATCTCTCTATCCAGGGCTGGTTTCTAATGTTAGCAAACTTTGTCTTAAGGCCGGCAATAAAGTACCATTGAGTCTGGAGGGGACGCAAGGCATTTTCTTAGCTACAGTGCAACAAAAATGCTTGTAAATATTTCATGATTTTATGGACTATGGATGCTAAAATGTAAATAAAATTCTATTTCAATGACTGTGACATGAAATGTTGCCCAACAGCTCTTACATGGAAAGACGTGCTGAATTTGCCCCATCCCACAGCCCCCAACTCCCTTTGGGTTTAGGAGGCCAACAAGGAGCTGTGCTTGCTCAAACTCATGGGAATAAGGAGTGCTCATGATGGGTGGGGTGCTACTGTTTCAGGGATTGAAATTGTGTTGAGAAGCTTAAACCTAGTAGCTGCACTTTGTCTAAAAGAAAACCCAAGCACCTTAGGGTGTGTTCAGGGAGAGATGCCTTTGAATTGCATTTCATTTTTAGCAGAAGGCATGAAATCTTCCATGAACTCTTCAGCTTGGACAGGGTGCATCCCACATTGTCACGTTGCTCATCATCCCTCCCTTACTCAAGAGTTCATGCTTGCTTTGTAAGACAAAGCATTTAAAAACAACTACATGCTCTTTGTTCTGGACTAGGCTACTAGAATGTTGTGATGGTGTGCTCTCAAGAAACCACCTGCCAGTCTCCTGTGTTTAACAGGAACAAGATGGACCTTCAAAAAAGACTGTCTGAGAGGTGTGTGATTCATATCAGTTAAATACTTTGAAAGGCATTTTGGCTTTTTGTAGATGTTTCTGTGTTGCTTAGTGTAGCAGATTTGAGCCTTTGTATTTCTTGTCTTTTGAGGCAATAGGCCTGCCTTTTTTCCAGATCTAGTATTTCTAAGGGTAAGGCAGATGCACGGCATTTCCTCAAGAAATGTGCTAGCTGAGTCCTAGGGACAGCAGCAGTTTAAGTCAGTGAACTACTACTGGAGCACTTCATGAAGTGTGTCCCCCCTGTAAAGGTGTGGACTTGCTCAAAGCCCAAGGCACAAATTTTCAACCATATTTTTGAGATTTTGGTATTTAATGTGAAGAACTGCATACAGTGACTGTGACTGAATAGAATCTGAGCTGCCATGATGCAGCAGAATTGACTGTTTCTCTGGTTTTGCAGCTTAATGTGCAAATCTGTTGTGTTCTTGTAATCTTATTTATGTGAGGAGTTTTGTTTAAAAGAAAACATGGAGTGTGAAAATGGGCTGAGAGGGAGTTTGCTCCTGTGATCAGCTGACATGATTCTACATCTCTTGTACTGGTTTAAAGCAACCAGGTGATTATATACAGCAGAACAAGCTGGACACAAGAGTGTGGATGACTGAAAGAATCTGCCAGGAGCAATGTGGGGAATGACTTGGTTATGTCAGTCTGCAACATGGGGAGTTTTGGAAGATTTCCTTCCTTACTCCCTTCACTCTTCCCCTTTTGAACAAGGTTGTTTGCAGCACAGAGAAGTGAGAACTCTGAGCTTCCACAGCCAAATGAAAGATGGCCTGGGCCTCTGGAGTGACCTTCAGGTTGGACCAGGGCTTGAGGAGGCTGGAGCCATCTCTGGGGGGAACATCATCCAAGCTGGAGTTTGAGCAGTACTGGGAGAGAGGAGGGGCAGAATGGTGCTTTGTGAAGAAGGAGCAGAAGGTTGTGAAGGGGCCAAAGGCTGCTGCGTCACAATGGGAGGGCGGGTCACTTGAATCCCAGGCCGGGCTCCAGAGCAACTGAGTGACACTTGGGGGTCTCAGTGGCACGGGGTCAAGTGCCTCTTGGAACTGCTGTTCCAAACTCCTCGTCAGGTTGTGGGCTAACCACCACCCACTGCCAGACAAAAAGACTTCCAGGCAGATACATTTGTGTTTATAGCAGTGAGCAGTGATGGAGGCTGCCAAGTTTTGTTTTTTCTGCCTTCTCCTGGATATAAGGGCTTTATTTAAGACCAGAGAGACATCTTTTGGCAGTGCCTCTCTAGATCTGGTCTATTTCAACAGCACCAGCAACACCAGTGCCACCCAGCAGTGCAACTGTGGTGTCTATGGCTCAGGATCTCCTCGCCGTAGCGCCTCGGGGCTCGTGGCCATTCCTGTCTCTGGCAGCCTTCAAGCCTGCGCCCCAAACACCCAGTTCAGCACCAGCCACCAGCCCTGGATCGCGCTGATCCAAAGCGGCAGCTGCAGCTTTGCTGACAAAATCCAGGTGGCAGCCAGACGGGGAGCAGCGGCCGTTGTGATCTACAACGCGCAGGGCAAAGGCAACGACGTTTTCCCCATGAAGCCTCTCGGTGAGTATCGCTGTGTGGGGTGCTCAGACCTCAGCCTTGCTCTGAGGTTGGGCCCAGGGCTGCCCTGCCAGGCTGTGAGGAAGGAGGAGCCTGTGGATGATCTCTGGCCTTGGTTGCTCAGTGTCTGGGGAAGTACTCAACAGTACCATCACATTTAGAAAGGAGCTGTTAAGGAGCAGCTGCAGAGCAGGGGGAGAGTCGGAGCTGGTGCAGGAAGGGTCCCTAAGCCAACAGCTGTGTGCCTGACGTCCCTGAGCTCCTGGACATGCCACAGTCCCTACTGACCTCACTCTGAAGAGGGCTGATCTTTACTTTCATGCAGTTCAAAGGCACATGAAAATGTAAATGGCCCATGTGCTGGGTCTGAAATGATGAGCATGTGTCCCCTGTATGGGAGTGAGGAGTGTGCTGGAGAGAAGAACTTCTGAACATGGTTCCCATCTGCACCTCCCAGGGAATCAGCCAGAGCTGTGAGCTCCACAAGCCCATGGAGATGACACAGTCCATGAGCTCAAGTTGAATCTGCAAATGCTCATTAGAGACTTTCCAATCTGTTCTGTAGCACTTCAACTGGGACATGTAAGACAAAGACTTTTGTATACACCTTAGAACTGAGCAGAGATTCCTCTTCTCCTTTGCAGGTGCTGAAAATATTGTTGCAATTATGATTGGCAACCGGAAAGGCATGGAGATCTTACACCGCATCAAGAGCGGCCTGAGAGTGACCATGGCTATAAATGCGGGGAAAACATTTGGACTTTTGGTGATACTATACACCATCTTCTTCATCTCTGTGTTGTTTCTCACGACCCTAATAGCAATTATGTGCTACTACATTTGGTATTCTGTCCGGAGATGCAATGTTGCAGGGGCCCTGTCTGATAGTCAGGTGAGTTTGTGTGTTGTTGCTTTTTTATACCATGACTCCATGCTGTGGATCTTGAGGGCAAAATACTGGTGGAGGCAGGAGCTTGAGCAGGAATTGCACACGTCAGGAATGTACAACTATGCCACGGGTTTCTTTAAAAAGCTGAGCGTCTCTTGAGAGCCAGTCAAGCTGTCTTGCAGTCCCAGCGAAGGTCTACGTTTGGTGGCACATCTGCTTAGCTCTGAGTTAAAAGAGAGAAGCCTTTTCCTCATGAGCCAGCTAACTAAACTGTTGACAAAATGCTAGTTCTTCTCTGAATGCGTATTTTCTTCTTACTGTATGGTGGGGCCTGTGTGCAAGAAGGTGGATAAACAAGGCAGGTGTGGAAGATGGCTCACTGCCTTCCACTTAGCACAGAACTGTCAAGTTCACTTCCTCAGGGTGTTAACCCTCCTTAACAGTCCAGATGGCCAGTGATGTTGTCTGTGGCCTTTTGGTGTGTCATCCTGAGTCAAGAACCACATCAGTACATCCCGAAACTCAGTTTCACGTTGTCTCTAAAGAGGGTGGCTGTGCTTACTGTGCTCATTTGATAACATCTGGGTTCTAAACTGGCAGCAGGCACTTGGGAAGGATTCCTAAGCACTCCTAGAGATCTGAAGGACTGTGTTAACCTGGACTGCTTTCTGTTACAGCAGCAGCTGAGGGCAATGACTAAGTTGGCCATAGAACATTTTGAGCTGCGCACCATGAAGCAAGGGGACAAGGTAGGCCTGAGCCCATCAGCACCCACGTGTTACAGCCCACTCTTTGCACGGAACCCCCAGCGTTGTCCTTAGGACTGGTGCAGGATGGGCAAGTCCCTCTGTGCCTGTCCCTGTCTGCTGCAGAGATGGTTCCTCTGTCAGACCAGGTCCTTTTCTGGGGTGCAGGACTTTCCAAGTTGCACGTTCTCCTCAGCAATCCGGTTGTTTTTAGCTGCTGCTTTGGGCTCGCTGAGGTGAGGGGTCGGCATCGGCCGGCAGGGATGCTTCGAGGCCAACCAGTCTGTCTCATCAGCTTCCTGACGCTTCTTTTTGTGACAAAAACTGGAGGCAGCAGTTTCTAAACCTCTCCAGAAGTGTCTCAAATGACCCAGAGCTGGTTTGCAGCTGTTGTTGCCCACCATGGGATGAAACTTTCCATGGCTCTGCTGAAGTGTGGGCTTGGCTCGGAGTAACCCACACAGTGTGTTTCTGTGCCATTCGATATGGGAGCAGGCTGAGCTGGCTGTAGCCAGACCCCTTTGTGTGCAGGATGTGTGACTGTAGCTCAAAGGAAGCTCTCCAAGTCTGTTAATGCTGTGAATTCATTTAATCCCTTTAGGAGCTTGGACCTGAAGGAGAAATTTGTGTTGTGTACCTTGAGCCCTTCCAGCCGAAGCAAGACATGCGTGTCCTGACCTGCAAGTGAGTTTCTTCCAAACTGTCCCTCAATGCAAAGTGTGGAAGTGAGCATCTTCCTGCTTGTTCCTTCCGCTGTGGGAATTTGAATCAAGCACAGTAAGAATTCTGCATCTCTGTGAAGGAGAGTTTTGCAGAAGAGGAATGGCGGAAACAGAGCCTTGGAGTGTGCCTTGATGGCCCGTGTTCATAACTTCCCCTGTGAGGGGGCTGACAAGTGGGGCTTGGCAGTGCCTCTCCTGGGGATCCCAGGGCTTTTGAAAGATTTCTTCCTTTGCAGGTGTCTCAGGAGGTTACTTGTAAACTGCAGGTAACTGGCCAATCGATGCCCATTTCTTGTCAGCTTACAGGTTACTAACAGAGTTGTGCTCCTGCAAAACCTGTTCAACCATGCTGATTTGGGTAGTAGCCCAGTAGTGTAGCACTTTTAATTTGATTGCTCTTAGAAGGAGCAATTCCTTCCTTTGTAGAAGGAATAAATTCTCAGAGATTCTAAATGGGCCTTTGCCGCTGCTCCATCAACAGCTTTCCTGCTCTGAGCCCTAAGCTGTGGTTCCTTCTTCCCCCAGGCACCTCTTCCACCAGTGCTGCACTGACCCCTGTCTCCTGGAGCACAGGATATGCTCAGTGTGCAAATGGGACATCTTCAACGTGCTGCGTGTTGAGGTGAGGCAGCGGCCTTTCTTGGTGCAGATGCCATTGCAGAGTGAGGCTGGTGCAGCAGCCACGGCTGGAGCTATTTCCTGCTGCTGGGCTGCAGAGCACAGGAGCCAAGCACAGGCATTGCCGTGTCAGCGGCGAGAGGCTGCAGGACTAGTTGTTGTGTCACTCTTGTGCCTGCAGCTGAGGGTGTTTCTCAAGGCTTCAGGCTGACTTTGACAGCTCCCTCTGTCCCTGCCACCAGCCTCTCTTCAGTTCCTAAGGCTCCACAGCCCTTCAAAAGGGAAAGTGTTAGTGTGGGTGTCTGAGGAATTTCTGATGTGTTCTGCAACGCTTGTTGTGGCCAGTGCTGGGGGAAGATGCTGTTGCCAGGGGCTGCCAGTGCCTGGGCCCTCTCAGTTGGGGACATCCCTTTTTTCTATTGTATCTAGAAACAGGACAAAGGGTAATGGGATGAAGCCAGAACACAAAAATTCCATTTAAACATAAGAAAAAGCTATCTCACTGTTCAGATAAAGGAGCCCTCTCATGGGCTGCCCAGGGATGGTGTGTAGTCTCCTTCCTTGGAAGTCTTCAAGACCCACCTGGACATGTTTTCTTGTGTTCTGATCTTGCTTCTGCAAGGATGTTGGACTAGATGATCTCTAAAGGTCCCTTCCAACCCCTACCATTCTGCAATTCTATGATTCTATGCCAGAGCTTGCCAGGGCAAGGGAGATGTGCCCTGTGTGGAAGGAAGAAGCTGTTGTCCTGTTACTGGGTAGTACAAGGAAAAGCTGGCTCAGGAAAGCAGAAGCTGCACCCAAACTTCCCACTCTATTAGGCAGAAACAGTTTCCCCCTGTGATGCTGGAGGTTAACAGCAGAGCTTTGTTCAGCCTCTATTTATTTCTGTGTCAAAGCTCACTGCAGTCCTTGCAGACATTGCTCTCCTGGGAAAATGCAGCCTCCTATAAAGTTGCAACTGAACTGTTTTCTCTTGTTTCACCCAGGTGGATGTAGAAGCGGCTGAGCAAGGCAGAGGATCCAGTGGCAGAGCATATGTCTCCACAGTTGATGAAGTGGGTGACAATAGTGAAGCTGCATCATCTGGACAGGATACTCTACAAACAACAAATGAATCTCTTCTGCAGGAGGAGCCACCAGTAGAATGTTTGTATACTCTTGAGTTCTGTCTAGCTAGAAGAGCAAGCATGGTTTGCTTTAAGGTAGTAAAGCTTGCTTGTGATGCTTCTGAATTTGTGTTGTCTTGGTTTTCTTCTGGACAGTTCACAACGTGCAGCTTGTAATCAAGGACACCCAGCCCCTTGATGCCAATGTTCTGCCACAAGACAACCACACAAGTTCTGAGGCTGACGAAGCTGAGGTTGGAGAACTGGATCCTGTGGAGGATCCAACAGCAGGGCATAGGCCTTCAGCAATCCTGACAGATTGGTTGTAAACAGTTCCTGATTTATATCCAGTTTGAATATTTAAATAAAGGTTTGCTTTGATGAGTCCCCTTGGAGTACTTTGCAACAGGTCTTTGGGTTTTGTGGTGATGCTTTAGGCTTGAATGGCTCTGTGATATGTCACATCTCTATGTGCCCTATGGCATGACAGACTTTCTTGCAAGCAAGAGGCAAACAGGAATGGGCCTGTGGATATGGTTGCTGCTGAAATGCAATGTAAGTGTGCTGTAGTGTGCCATAGTTTTGGGGGTTGCTATACAGACATCAATGTTTGCATGGAAGATGCTGGAAATGATGTGGCCACAAGTGGTGACGGTTGCTAAAATGTGTGCCCCTTGACTCTGTTAATATTCCCATGAGTCACACACACATGTTCATTATTTTTCCCCTCAAGAGAGAGAAGAACAGGTTGCAGCATCATCTCAGAGTGTGTACTCTCTGCCATCATTTATCCCTCCCCAAGAAAGCTCTGATGTAGACTCTTCAAACACTTGTATGCTCTCAAAGGGCACTGAGAAAGATTTTCTTCATTCCTGCGGGAGAGGAAGCCTTATCACCTGGTGCTGGATTACTGTGACTTCTTGGAAACCAGGCTTCACAGCAGAGGGGTTGTATTTCAGTGTAGTTTAATGTAGAAATCTTGCTAAGATTTTTGGTTGAAGGAAAAGCAGGATTTGTGATGAGAAGCTGCAAATGTAGAAAACTAGTTGGAGTGAAAATGGCAGTTGGCCTCTTCCCATAAATGGGAGAGACTTAGTCCATCTGAGTCTGTAGCAGAGAAGACCTGCACTGTTCAAAGGACTTAAGGTAGGACAGCATAAATATACACATCTACCTTGGCTGTGAGATTGGATGAAATGTTATCTGTTTAGCCCAGAAGGCAGCTGTAGGGGTTAACCTCTTCACCCAGGTGTTTGCGGATTTTTTTCTGGTGCAGATTTGAACAGAGTTCCACTCTTGCCAAGCAGTAATGGCTGGTCTTTAGTAATAGATGAAAGAACACCCACTGGCTTTGGCAATCTAATTTGGCTCTGAAGGTAACTTTAAACCAAAGTGTTCAACCACTGTGAATTATCAACTATATATTTCTCTGCACAAGTTGTTCAACTGTTGGTTATATAGAGTGAAGCCTAAATTTATTGATACAATTATTTAGCTCTTTATCTAATCTTGATGATGGTTGAGGGATGACAACAGAAGACAGTAGTAATGGCAGATACTCAAGTGCTATCCCTTTTGAGCATGAAAGCCGTCGTCTTGTTCCTTAACAGGACAGCTTGATTTGTCCCAGCACAGAACAACTGGCAATCAGCCTGCAAATAATCTGAAGAGCACAAATTGAGCACAAATGCCAAAGGTCTTGCAGAGAAATCATGGAAGTACTAAGACCATGAGTCAAGCTGTTGTTAAGGCAACCAAAGCATTTGCTCTACTCCAAATTAGAGCTGAACCATGTTGGGTGATAGAAGCAATGAGGTGGATTATCTTTTAAGTAACAAGTCAGATGTTGAGCACTGTGGCCTGTGACTGCAGAGCAGACAGGGATGGGTGGTGTGGCTGGGGTGCTGTAGCCCATGGAAGCGATGGTCATGGCTGGCTCTCTTGCGTGGCACGTTTTCCTTGTTTCTATTCAGTGCCCCAGTATCCTGCTGCAGTGTAAGGCCTGGTGCTAACAGGAAAACAAACACAGAAGCCAGACAAAGCACTTGGTGACATCTGTCTGTCTTCTGGGCTGGAAATGGAGAAACGTTTGGTCAAAATGACTTCTCTGACTGGCAAAAAGCCACCCAGCACGCCTTACGGAGGCACTTTCGGGGAATGCTAGAAGCCTGGCAGCTGAGAGGCTGAGGCCGCACGGGTCCCTGACAGGGTCCGGGGAGGTGTGGCATGCGAGGGCGGAAGGAAGAGTGTGTCCCGCGGCTGGGGGTGGTGCAGCCGCAGCTCCCGGAGTGCGACGCGCGTCTGGGGGCGGTGGGCCGAGTGTCCCCGTCCTCCCTCCAGCCTCACTAACAGCCCGGCGGCCGCGCGACACCCGGCGGGAGCTGTAGTCCTGAGGCAGTGGCGTCGCGCTGACAGCGGGACTGTTAAGACTACACTTCCCGGCATGCCTTGGGTCGCCCGTCCGTCTCCCCCCCCTTCCCCCCCTCCGGCGGCAGCGCTTGGCCGGCGGGCTGTGTGCGTGGAAGCGGGCGGGCGGCGCGGCGGGCATGGGCGGCGGCGGGCGGTGAGCGGGCTGCTGCGATGTGGCTGAAGCCCGAGGAGGTGCTGCTGAAAAATGCCCTCAAGCTGTGGGTGCAGGAGCGCTCCAACCAGTACTTCGTGCTGCAGAGGCGGCGGGGCTACGGCGAGGAGGGCGGAGGCGGGCTGGCAGGTACTGCCCCTCCGGGGGCCGGGGCAGGGGCTCCGCTCGGCTCGGCTCGGCTCGGCTCGGCTCGGCGGCGGGGCGGGGCCGCCTCACCCGGTCCTGCTGACGCCGGCGGGGGAAGGGGCCGGAGGACGGGCCGAGGGGCAGGGTGGTCCTATGCCGGTCCTGGGACCCGCCGCTCCCGAGGGGCAGGGAGGAGGAGAGGCCTGGCCGTGCTTGGGAGCCCTTGACCTTCAGAGGCTTCTTGTTTGATTTGCTCCCCTCTCTCCCCTCTTTTTATTTTCTTTTGAAAGGGCATTTTTAAAGACATCACCTTGGGAAAAGGCAGGTTTGATGAAGTTTCCGTCTCCGTGTGCGATGGGGGTGGTGGTGCCCGTGGCAGCATGGCACCCAGGTGCAGAGCAGCCTGGTGGGATGTGCCCCTGGCACGGCTGGGGGCAGCGGGCTGCTTTGGGCCGGCTGCCACCCGTGGGACAGGACCTAGAGCTGAGGTCAGCGTAGCCCAGCACTTGCCCTGGCTCAGCAGCCTTTACCTCCAGTGAACACGTCGACAGAGTTAGATTTGGAGCTTGTTGAAAGAGGAGACATCAGAAGAAATGATTAATCTCTTTGGCAGGTTGCTCATTTCCAAATCCCTTTTCCAGCATGCATCTAAGGCTGCTTGAAATGAGCTTCTGCTCTGGTGTTTCTCATCACTTAGTTTAAAAACAGCATGTGGTTTGATGGAGCTTGTCAGGAGATGTGGGTCAGGAAAGTGACAGGGCATTGACCACCATATAATAAACTTTATTTCATGAGAACTTCAAGGTATGGTGCTGCGTTTCTCTTTTTTTAATTCTTCTCTATCATTATGCATTGCAGAAGATCCCAGCTACCCCTGAGCCCTCTGTAGTGGTGGTAGCTATTCAGACTTGAACTGACTCCTTCATAGTCTGGTAGCATCTGTCATTGACCCCATCAAGGAGAAATGCCACAGGGAAACCAAATAAAGTTGTTCCTGGGTGGGATATAGTTCTTATGTGTTTTGCATGTTCTCTCTAATTGTTTCATTTTAAAGCAAGCTATATTAAACATGAGGCATAATTGTCTTGTTGAAACATTTACTCATTTTACCAGATGAAAACACAAAGTTCAGCCTTTCGGCTGATGAATTTCAGTTGTAGAAATAGTCCTCCCAGCTGGAGGTGGGGCATTCTTCATTGACATCAGAGCCACTTGCAGGGCACAAGAAGAGTGTAAAAAGAAAGCATCACAAAATCCCAGAATCTCTTCCAGGAATATAATATTGCCAGTAGATCACGTTGTGCCTTGGCTGAGAACCAAAGGTGACATTTTGCAACCTTGGAAGCCTTGTAGTCATCAGGCTAGATGGACCATTCTCTGCCTTGATATCTTTGGAAGCCAAGGAGTCTTTGAGTTGGTATGAAGGTTGTCTTTCTGTCTGCTAAAATTCATTTAAGAGCAACGTGAAACAAAGTTAGGCATTCACTTGAAACATCTTCATAGGCTTACAGCTGGACAGACAGCTGAGGCCTTCTCATGCCCTTGGGTTTTTGTGGAAGGTGAGGCTTTTATCACTAATCTCTGTCCTTGGTGGCAGTTGCCAGTGTGGAAAAATACTCAAATGGAATAGTTCTTGTCATATGCTTTTTTTTTTAAGGTGTCATTGCACATTTTATTTCTGTAGCTTTGTCATGTTAGATTCATGCACATTTCATCTGTGCAAGGGATTTTTTTTTCACTGCACAGAAACAAAGAGTGAGATATTACTGAATTAACATTGTGATTAAGAAAGATTAGGAAGAAAGTGGAAAAAATATGGTTACATTTGTGTTTGCAGGTTTGAAAATATTTGAACCTCCTAGGTATAAGCTAGCATAATTTGCTAGGCCTGATTTTAGTTTTATGTTGCTGTGTGACTCAAGAAAATGAGCACTTACTTTAGCAATAAAACAAACAACGGTGTTTATCTTATGAGGCCATTGCAAATGTGACAAGTAAAATCTTGCTCTCCTGAACAGCATTTTTCAGCTCGTGAGACAAGACTGGGAGTGTCTGGGGAGTTAGGAATGAAAGAAGCAGGCAGCAGTGTTAGGCTCAAGTCTGGAGGGAAGAGAGGGGCAATACCTCCAGACAAGAATGGGAAGGAAGACAAACAGCACTGCAGGATTGAAGAGCAGAAATGGAGACTAGCTGAGGAAGCAGGAGCAAAGGATTCCCAAGAATGTGCTTGGCAAGACAGACTTTAAGTGGGGGGAGATGTGAGTTTTGAAGAAGCAGCCAATAGAAGGTCTGTACCTTCTACAGCTACAGGAAAAAAGAAGGCTGACCTTGGAGACACTTAAAGAAAGGCTGAGACTTCTGGTGCTGTAGAAAGAAGACTGCAGCTGGATTTGTATGACCCTTCTGGGCTGCCTGTTACAGCAGGACTAATTTATTATCTGTCCATGAAACAGCTCTCATAGCTTGTGTGCACACACAGCATGGTTCTGAGTTGGCTAGTGTGGGTAAAAACAGACTGAACTGTCTTGGACCAGTTTTGCTGAGCTTTGGCTCTCTTCCTGCAGGTATGCACCTGCTTAGCTTTGCATTTCGCTCTCTTTCCTTTCTTAAACCTCACCTAAGGACACAGATCCTGTAACCTGTTTGACTGGTTCTGGTAATTGACATGAAATAGACAGGCCCAAAGTATGTTGCTATGTTGCTGTACCTCTGGCACTGCAATGATGTGGCCATGTCCTCTAGTGGTTCTGTCTTCTGCAGAGCCACTATGGCACAGCTACTCAGGAAGCATGTTTACATTTGGGGGTGACAAGTAGGAAAATGACCAGCACATGCTTCCCAGTTTGGGTTATACAGCTTTTTAAGTGTACAGAGCAAAGATAAGGAGGAGCTAAGATATCTGTAGTACTTGTCTCTGTACATACCAAGGGGACAAATACTTGTTTGTTTCAGAGTTGTGCTTTTAATTTGCCACTCTTTCAAGCCTATCTTTAGTGCCACAGATAGTTGTATACACAGATTTGGATGCACATTTTAGTTAAGTGAGTTACTGTTGTCTTAGCTGAATCATAACCACTGACCATAATGTAGCTGAGTTAATGGAAATTAAATCTTTTTTTTTCACTGAAAGCTTAAACTAACCTGTTTTACATCTCAATTGACTAAGAACATTTACATGCTTAGTGTTTCATTGGGCTGATGTTTCTTGGTCATGAGACCAAGTTCACTTGGGAAATAAAACTAAGCAGAAAAAGAGTTGTTAATTTGAGAAAACAGAAAAAGGGTCTTATTCACAAGTTGGGATTCATGTGTTTTGAATCAAATACACAGAGTCCATGGCTCTTTGTGGTTTATGTGGTATGTATTTGCATCTTAATTTATCCAGTGAAGTCTGGGGCTTCAGTGTTTTTGAAAAGAAATGAACCGCAATACTTTGCAAAGCTATTTGCTGTTATAGAATCAGGCTTTATCCTGTGTCTGGAAAGAAATATTTACGGTAGTAGAGATTGACAGTTTGGGTCTCCTGCATTGTGATTTGGCAACAGTTCGCTCTGGATATGTATTTCTCCCCTGCAGCTATCCTTTGCCAGAGAAGCCTTTGTGGAAATTACATAGTGTATGGTGTGTTACTTTAGTAATTTTAGTTTCAACAGACCTGCATCTTCTGATTTTAAAATTGTTGTTAAAAGCTTTTGCTGAAAAATACAGTAAATTTAAATTGTATTTGGGATGCTTGATTTTATCTTTGCTTACTTATGCAATGGAATTGAGTTTTTTAGTAAATATGTATCTCTCACATCCTATTCCTATCGATTTTATTCCTCATAGTTGTATCTAGGTATTACATTGCCTTTGAGACTTATTTTTCTTTTTAATTCACAGCTTATTAACAGTTTGACTATGGCACAAGAACGACTAAAAAAATCATTTGAAGTTCACTTGTTTTATTCTTTACATTTATACTTCTTCAAACCTAGAAATCCTAATTGTCAGGATATAGCTATTTAAAACCTCTGTTGAGATTGCTCTCAGCTTTTGTTACTCTGAGGTATCATCTATAAGATCTGTGGAGTCTGTTTGTGTCCCTAAGAATTGTATGCTGAGAGCTTAGGAGAATGCATGTAACTGGTTTAACTCCTGAAGTTTGTCAGTTACCTGATCAAAATGAAGGGTGTTTGCTATTATACTGGGTTTGTGTGGCGAGGTTTTTGTAGTGTCCACACTAGCAGGGGGGCTGCGGGGGTGACTTCTGTGAGAAGATGTCAGAAGCTTCCTCTGTATCTGATCGAGCCGATGGCAGCCAGCTCCAAGACAGACCCACCACTGGCCAAGGCTGAGCCTGTCAGTGATGGTGGTAACAACTCTGGGATAATGTATTTAAGAAAGGGGAAAAACTGCAGGGGCTTTGACTTTTTCAGATTGTAGAAGGGAGCAGTGATTGCTCAAATGAAGCTGATTGTAGCTGCAGAATGCCCCTTTCTGCAGTTACCACTCTGGGAAACTGAGTGTCACAGCTGCTTCTTATGCTGATGTAAATAAACTTAAGAGCAAATATTCAATTGTACATCAAAGTGTCTACTTTTCACAATTCTTAGTGTGAGGAGGCTGACCAGTGATGTGCTAATAGAACATTTCTGTTTGTGAGGAACTCTTGATGGTCTTATAAAATATTTTATGTCCCTTCACACTCTAATGTAGCAAATCAGGAGACCCTCTCATGGAGTTTTAATTATTGACCTCAAAGGTACTGTTCTGCATTAGTGGAGAGAACAAACTTATGTTAACTTTGCTTCAGAAAAATAGTGCTCTTTTAAAAAGAGACAACAGCATGTTTTCTTTGCTTCTGATTCTTTATCAGTAAAATGGAACTTGAGACTATCCTGTTCACATTGCAGTAGTCCCACAAAGGATAGGAAGTAGGTTGCTGAGGGTGGTACACATAGTTAAAATAAAGAGGATTGTCTTAATGAAACAAAATGTGACTGACAGCTATTCCAGGAGGAAAAAATATCTTTGAGAGTGATGGTTGAAAAGGACCAAAAATAAATTGAATGTTAGTACTCTCTTGATGTACTTGGTGAAACAGATACAAAAGGACAAAGTGGTGTTACCTCCAAATGGCAAAATACCAGGCAGTTATTTTCATGTAATTTAGTGGCTTTATTGCCCTAAATTGATGCAACTGAGAGCAAAATTCATTGCTGATGCATTTGATGCATGTCTCTGCAGCTAGTGTTGATGTTTTGCTAACCAAACATTTTAGAAACCTTTGGGGAAGAACACATCCTTATTTCAAAGATATTCTGGGTTGTTTTGTAGCTTACAACAAATATCCTTGTCATCATAGTGGTGGGTTTTATATCTCTGCAGCCCTGGAAGTGAATCATTCTTCAGTAAGCTGGTGTGAATGGAGTTAGCAGAGTGCCAACAAACCACCCAGCAGTGGTCTTACGTGCCTGGGTGAATGTTGTTCTTGATTTCCCATTGGAAAATAGCAGTAGGAGTGAGTGCTTACTGAGAAGCACCCATTATAGAAACAGGTAGTTATGGAAACCCTGACTGATAATATGGTATTCAAAAAAATTGCAGCACTCTCAGGACTAGGGTGAGAAGGTGAGACTGGTGATTCCTTGTGATTACAGCAGTAGCCATAACCTTAATTCATAATGTACTGAGTGTTTATCGGCTTAAATACAAACCTATAGTCTAGATCACATTTGTGGACAAAGCAATATTGACTGCTGAGGCTGTTTGATAGACTTTCTTGCATCTAAAATCTAATGACTTTCCAAGCATACAGAAACTGTGAGGGCATTTTGAGGGGTGCTTCTGTAATCATTCTCTCAAGCTGAGCGGTTGCATCAACCTTACAAATAGTGACTCATGTCCGTGTACTGTATATCATAACAGATGATTTGAGGGGAATTGTGAATGAAAGAATGAAACATTTGCTGAAGCAAAGCCAACTCTGCAATCAGCTTGGTGGTATGAGTCATTGAGTAAGGCAGAGCTCTTTAGACAGATGTAAATTCAATGTCTTACTGCAGTTAGAAACTGCAAAAAAATACTCCCCAGCAGTAACTTACATTAACCTATGAACTGCACACAAGACAAGACAATGTTTGTGATTGATGTACTGGCCTTTGGGGTGGGTTTCCTGAGTTTTTGTTGTTACTCTCTTTCTTGAATAGCCAAAGGAAGGTGGTCATGCAGGCTCTATGCTGAAGGTGTATCCTTAGGAAAATGACTAATTAAAAAGTAGTTACTGCTTGTGCTCATCAAAGGCTGGTAGCTACTGTGTTATGTTTCATGTCCTCTGGTTTGCCATACTACATGGCTATTGCATCTAAGGGAGTCATCTTAGAACACTTCACCGACAGTTTTGTGTTTATAATGGCTTTTACTGGATTCAGGTTTCTTCATCTCCCAAAGAGATTCCTCAGTGAGCACTTTTTGCTTTATTCATTTGTGCCTCCTTTTCAAAGTTTATTAATCCTTTTTTGGGTAGCATTCCTATTCACCATGAAGGAATCAGAAGTGAGAGGCCATTTCAGAACCTTAATTTCACTGTGCTGTATCCCTTTTCTTGAATGCAACAGGTCTTCTTGTGGGAACATTAGATGCTGTGTTGGATTCTACATCAAAAGTTGCCCCGTTTCGCATCCTGCATCAGACACCAGACTCTCAAGTCTACTGGTCCATTGCATGTGGTATGTACTATGATTTAGAAACTAAATGAATTCAGAAAGGAAAAAATGAGGATACAAAGTATGAGATCCATGTTTGGGTTAATCTTCTCACATCATCATTCGTTCCTGAACTGGGGAGGTACTGCTGAGCTGAAGGTACTGTCAATCCAAGTCAGGCTTCAGCACTGAGCCACACAATGTGGACAAAGCTGAGATGTTTCTGGGTGGAAAAGCTAGAAATAAAGGGCTTGAAAGACAAAACCACAGCAGTACTAATTTATAATGTACACCAAATACAATTTTAGTGTACACAAGAACTGGACAATAAATGTGAGAGTTGTGGTTCAAAATCCACACATCAGGAATTTGCTAAGTGTTCTCTTGATTTATCTTTTTAGTGAAATTATTAAAGTCTGTTCTAATTTTAACTAATATTAACTTTCCATCAGGATCCAGCAGAGAAGAAATAATAGAACACTGGGACTGGTTAGAACACAATGTTATGAAGACTTTATCAGTTTTTGATTCAAATGAAGATATTACGAGCTTTGTCCAGGGAAAGATAAGAGTAAGTAACAAACACATGGCTAACTGGGAAAGGCTCAGTAGGTGTTTTCCTTTGAACATACAGGAATAGTATGTCCTCTTTAAAATATCAAAGGACAGCACCATAAGCCTACATACTTCTGATTGACTACTTCTGATACTTATGGTTTGAGCCAGCAATGTGCCCTCATGGCCAAGAAGGCCAGTGACATCCTGGGGTGTATTAGAAGGGCTATGGGCAGTAGGTCGAGATAGATTCTCCTCCCCTCTGCCCTTGTGAGACTCCATCTGGAATATTGTGTCCAGTTCTGGGCCCCTCAGTTCAAGACAGGGAACTGCTGGAGAGAGTTCAGCACAGGGCTACAAAGATGATAAAGGGAGTGGAGCATCTCCCTTCTGATGAAAGGCTGAAGGAGCTGAGGCTCTTTAGCTTGGAGAAGAGGAGACTGAGGGGTGACCTCATTGATGTTTACAAATATTTCAAGGGCAGGTGTCAGGAGGATGGAGCCAGGCTGTTCTCAGTGATGGCCAATGATAGGACAGGCAGCGATAGAGATAAGCTGGAATATAAGAGGTTCCAAAGAAATACCAGGAAGAATTTCTTCCCTGTTCAGATGAGGGAGCACTGGAAGGGGCTGCCCTGGTAGGTTGTGCAGTCTCCTCTGGAGACATTCAAAACTCACCTGGATGAGTTCCTGTGTGACCTACTCTGGCAGGGGGGTTGGACTGGGTGAGCTTTTGAGGTCCCTTCCAACCCTGGAGATTATATGTGATTCTGTGAGTAGGATGTGGCTGTTAACACTCCACTGTTCCTGTGTATCTGTCCCACAATCAAATCAGGATTTTTGATGTAAACTCTTCCTGGCAGGTGTTATGCTGGATGCTTTTAGATAGTGCTCTAAAACTCTTGATAAATTATTTGATAATTTGTTGATTATTTGATGGCACCTGGGAAGTGTATGATACATTTTTGTGAAGGTTTAACAGTTCATTTGATACATCCTAAATTTTTAGCCCAGGAATTCTTATGATTAAGTGAGGAGACTTGGGAATGTGTGTCTTGCCTAAGTTGTGTGGGAAACTTGGTGGATGAGTCTAAATTAGCACATTTGATTTATGACCTTTATTCTTCTTGTGAGGAGAATGTTGAACTGTATGTATGAAGGTGCTTATATGACACCCATCCCCATGGATGCATAAGTAAAGGAACTGTCTTTTTTGTTTTAGGGTTTGATTGCTGAAGAGGGAAAAGGTTCTTTTGTAAAAGAAGATGACCCTGAGAAGTTTCGAGAAGGTCTTATGAAGTTTGAGAAGTGCTTTGGATTACCAGAGCAAGAGAAGTTGGTTACCTATTACTCCTGCAGTTATTGGAAGGGCAGAGTGCCCTGTCAAGGATGGCTTTATCTCAGTACCAACTTCCTCAGCTTTTACTCGTTTTTACTGGGAGCAGAAAGTAAGTAAGCAATGATGTGAAGTCTAGGCCCTTCACATTTTACTGTCTATCTTTCAGATTTGAAAGAACTTTTCCTAGGTCCCGAGGGAGCTATTTTGTCATGGGAGCAGATATCAATACAGAATAGAAAAAAACTGCAAACAGAACATATTAAGTGCAAATGAATGTGTTTGTGTCACTTACTACACAATGTCTGTTAGTTTTCTTCCACTCTATAAACTTCAGAGAAGACAGAGCTGTTGCAGTTGACTCTGAAAGTTGTCTGTCCTCTTTAGTTCATGCTACATATGGATTCAGTCTGTGAGGATTACAGTTATCTGTTCCCACATGGACTTAGTATTTCATGTGGGTTCACTATGCACTGGTGATAACTGCACATCTCTTTTCCTGTGTAGTTAGTTTGAAATGCCCAAA
This sequence comes from Colius striatus, assembly GCF_028858725.1. NCBI lineage: Eukaryota > Metazoa > Chordata > Aves > Coliiformes > Coliidae > Colius > Colius striatus. The sequence goes on along the minus strand of NC_084771.1, from coordinate 6,283,019 downwards.
CAAATGCCTCAAATAGTGTGAGCTATAACTGTATTTATGTGAAAAGTAGAAAGCATAAAGAAAGTAGAATCCTTTCTAAGCCAGTTTTCATTTATATTGGGAAATATAGCATGGCTCCTCTAAGTGCCAATACTTTAAGAAGCCCTCTTGGTAAACTCTTAAACCAGGGTAATTGATATGATGGTATTTGTTTGGAATTTGCAGTTTCACGTGAGAGCAAAGAAAAGGTGATGTAAGCTTGTATTTTCATATGTGCTATGTCTTCAATGTTTTTCTTTTAATACAATTTTTTCTAATGGAATTATTTTGTGAGAATTGCAAAGAGTGTTTTTTTGTGCTTGTGAGTTCATAGCCTTTTTCAAATGTGTTATCATTTAACTGTATTGCTGAGTTACATGTTATTAGTGCTGTTGACTACTATTGCTTTTAATACAAGGGTAGCAGTTAATGAGAAGTTACTCACATCAGCTTACTTTGTATTTTCAGTAAAACTTATTATCTCCTGGGATGAAATATCAAAACTTGAGAGGACTTCCAACGTGATTCTGACAGAAAGCATTCATGTGTGCTCCCGTGGGGAAGATCACTATTTTTCCATGTTTTTACACATTAGTGAAACATTCCTTCTCATGGAGCAGCTGGCAAACTATGCTGTTAGGAGGCTTTTTGACAAGGAGACATTTGAAAATGACCTAGTCCTTCATGACCCCCTGCAGATCACCAAGAGGTAATACATTACTTAAGTCTGTTCTGGGCTCAGTACTGTTTTAGGCAAAGGGGAAGAGAATCCTTGTCTCAAGGAGACAAGTAAATGTCAGCAAAGCTGATGTTCTCTTAGACAAGTTGTGTCCTTGATTTGGGATCAAAACAACGTGAGGCATTGCCATTTATTGTTCCTTTGCAGTATGAGAAGTCTATATGAAGGCAGGAAGTGATCAGACCTTCAACTACAGGTTTTGTAGGTGTCTGAATTTTTTAAAAGGCTTTCTAGTAACATTTAGGATTAAAAAATTAAGAATGAAGCTGCAGTGTCTACAGAGAGACATGATGAGGGATAAGGTGGAGGAGAACTCATTTAATAAACATGTGTAAATAATAACTGCATGGCTTTTCTGCCACCATAAAAAAATTATGGGTGACAGATGAGTGCATGGCTTTCTGTATTTACAGCAGTCTTTTAGGTAGTGGGAAAGATGCACAGGTAAGCAATGATGGTTGGGGTCCTTCCTTCTCAAGGAACATGTGTGATTATTCCTTGTAGTGATTTTATGTTTTCTCTAAATCTCTAGTATTTGTTGTAAAATGTTACTTAACTGCAAATCAGAAATTATGATGAAGCATTTGTATAATAATTGCTCCTACTTAAAGCTCCATGCACCTATGATTTAAGAAAACCCTCCCCAGTATTTAGTTTTGTAGCACACTGATAATAAAACTTGATTTAGGTTGGATGTCCTGAGTAATTGGTACCTCAGTTGGTAGAAATGCTGGAGAGAGACGTTGCTTTACAACCAAAGCATTGTTTCTGGCTGCAGTTCCCTGTGAGGAATTAGCCCATGGCAGATGTTTACAACATGTGCTACATTTCTAGCTAATTAACCCTCTGTCAAGCCAAAACTTGGTTTAGGTTTAAATGAACGGTTCTGATGGCTGGGGAAATAGAGCAGATTAGGCTATTAGTATGTTTTTCTGCACTGCCTGTAGGCCCTGATTGAACACAGTGCTTCACTGTATAAGAACATGCTGGAATGGATTCCTGTTTAGTGAAGTGTGTATTTTATTAAGTGTATATATATATAGATAGGTGTGGTCCTGCTCTTTGTTGTCTCTTCAAGCTAAACCTTGAACCCTCCAGACTGACCTCACAGATTATGGGAGAGCATGATGTTTTCCTGCCCTCTCCCAAAGTATTTTAAACTTTTGTGTTTGTAAAGACATTTTAAACTATTTTTTCTTTTCTCTCTCCTACCCTGTTTTTTGTTTTGTTTTTAATCCAGGGGCCTAGAGAACCGTGCCCACAGTGAGCAGTTTAGTGCATTCTTCAGGCTACCCAAAGAAGAGACCTTGAAGGAAGTTCATGAGTGCTTCTTATGGGTTCCTTTCAGTCATTACAACACCCATGGGAAAATGTGCATTTCAGAAAACTACATCTGTTTTGCTAGCCAGGATGGCAGCCTGTGCAGTGTAATCATTCCATTAAGAGAGGTGAGGCAAACTACAGCCAGACCACTCATACCAGTAGTTTTGCACTTGTGTACTTCAATGCCAGTTTAGCAGATTTTCTTTAGATGAAATGATTGCATGATGTCACGTGTAAGTTTGTGAAACTGCATTCATGTTTCAGCTTTGTTCTCTGTAGCCTCTTTTCCCTTTTCTGTTTACTCTGATTTCTGTGGCTGGGGACACAATCCAGATTTTTTAATGCTGCTTTTAGAAATGAACAAGCTTCATTCTTTAGTTGAGTTAATGAGAGATTCTCAAGAAAAATGTAAAGAATTGGAGAGGGTAGAGGACCTTGAAGGTTAATAATTGCTCTGCTGTGTTCTTTCTTAGCTCAGTAGTGCAATTCTTTTTGCAGCAGTTGAGCAGTGTTGTCTGTTCAGAAGTGTATGGGAAAATGCATTGGCAGTTGAGAGTGAACAAGTATCAATGCCATTACAGCTGGTAGTGTCAACTGGCTGAATAAAGATCACATTGTAAAGGACCCAGCATTCATATTTCTATAGAGTATTATAGTTAGACTGTACAATAACTGCTGGGAAAAAAAACCCTCAAACTTTTTCCATCCTTCTCTTGACTTCATGTAATCTGGGACATTGCCACATTTCAGTATTCCAGCTTTCCATCAGCTCCCAGACATATTTTACAGTAGACTAAAAATTAACCAGATTCTGTGATTGCTCTACAAACTCTGTGTGTGTCTGTAATTACTCTCATGCATACTCTGCCTGACATAAGACACCTGACACAGGAAATTGAGCTAAGCTAATGTCAGCAATACACTTGATGTTCCCTGCTCAGATAAAGCAATTTACATGATCATCTATAAATCGTCCTGCAAACAATAGGGACTTTGATAACCTGAGCAAAACAAGAACAGGTTGTGTTAAAGGACCTGACTCTAAATTTATCCTTGTGCATTAGCAGGCCTTTGCTATTTCTTCTGCAGTACTGCAGAATTACATTATTTCAGTGGTTTTTCATTCTTTACCTGTGACAATGTAAAAGCATCGTCAGTGACAGTGTAGCTGTTCCTGATTGTCTCACTTGTACTTGCATTATTAAAGTGTATTACCTGCTGTAATCTGTAACTATTCCATCACAGCAATTAAAATCAGCTCCAGCTGTCATGTGTTATGACAGCTGTCTTTGAAAGGATATTCTCAGTGGAAATTCATTCTTGTGAAGCTCACTCCATTGTATTCCCTGCAAAAGCCATGTTTTATCTGCTTTCTGATGCTAAGAAAAAAAGTAGCAGCTTCAGCAGGTAGGAGAGGCAAGGTTTTCAAGTAAGCTCAGCACTCAAAGCCAGAAAAACCTTCTCAAAGAGTTTTGGTACTCTGTCAAATCTATCACCTTAGTACCTTGTGTGGAAATAGCTCCAGAGCACTGAGCTTTAAAGGAGCGAGCTTGTTGCTTGCATTACTAGTTCTGCTTGTGTAATGCTTTGTACTACTGTTTCATATGGGCATGTAATTTTTACAGGTTCTTACTTTTAGAAATAAGCTGGTAAAATTTGTTGCCTAGTGTATGTATCCTTGCTTCCACAGGTCACAGGGGTGGATAAGTCAGATCCAGCCAACAGAGGAGTCAGCATTAGTACCAAAGGAAAGACAGCTTTTCGTTTCACGGAGGTTAGAGATTTCGAACAGCTTGTGGAAAAGCTCAGAGTGAAATGCAATGCAACTTCAAGTCCACAACACATCATAAATACAGAGGTAACTGCTCTGCTGATTCTGATTTCTTAGTACCTGTTCCTAGGAATTAGGTGGTGTCATCTTACTAAGAGTTTATGTATCACTGTCAGTGTTTTGCCATGTAATGCAATACCTTTGTCTTTAAGCCTGAGTGTAGACACAAGGCGAGTATCAATGACTGCTATACCTCTGGATTTCAAGTTGTCCAAATATTTTTCCCTTTTTTTCGTCTTTAGAAAATCATGTTCCCACCTCTCACCTTCAGACCCTTCACATTAAAACTGAAGGCCACCAGTCTGGTGTCAAATTATGTGTAGCCATGTCAGATTTTGCAAGCGGAGTGCTTGACTCAGGAGGTTGATGGAATCTCTGTGCATAGTTTCATGCATAAAAAAGAAGCAAGCAATGACCAAACATCCTTAAACAAGCATTTTTTATTATAGTTACTGTGTCTCTTCCCTCATGATTTTCACTGAAAAAAAAAATAAATAGAATCAGCTGGAGCAGCCTCTGAAGTGATTGTTGTGAGAGTGGAGAAGCATACAGGTAAATGCCTTTTGGTAGAAGAGAACTAGCCTGTCAGCAAAATCTCTACCTTGAGATTTCAATTTTTCAGGGTTAAAAGGCAAATATGAGTAATAAAAGCAAGATAGTTTGATATCAGCAGAAATGCTCAGTTGATAAGGGTACAGCACAGCCCTGGGAGACCTGAGGTGAGGTCTGCTGCTCAAGGCTGTTTTGGATTACCTTATTTTAGGTCATGCTTTATTGTGACATACAATGCTGAGTCACGTACCTCTGTTTTTAAGGTGTGGAAAAACAAGTAAGTGTGCATATGACAGAGAATATGTTAAGCAAAGTGCATTCTGTTTTGGGTTCATTGAGACTTTGTTTTCCCTCAGATGCTGAAGAACAATCCAGGTTCTATTGCTGGTTTCTAAATGCTCTCAGCATTCCTAAATAATTCAGTATGTGCCTTCATTTAAATGAATATTTTTCATTTGACTTCAGTGGTCATGGATAGTCAGGCCTCCCCATGTATTACAGTTTTCATTATGAATATTTGTCCTTTAATAACAAGTTTTTGGCCATGGAAATGTCTATTTTCACAAGTGCAGCCTCCTGAAGGCCAAGCTGTACACAGCAAGGGTTGCTACTTTGCAGTTATTTTGGAAGTCTCTATCTGGTACTTGTAACTTTATTATATAAACGATGATGGTCTAGAAGCCAAACCAGTTTTGGTATCAGTGCTGCTTCTTGAAGGATTGTTTGGCATTTATAACTACCACTGTTACCTTTTTATTCCCCCAAGGTTGCAACTAGTTCTGCCTCTGACAGTCCAAAGGGTTTCGATGTGGGACCATTACAGATCAGTCAGAGAGATAACAGCAAAACTGTCAGTACTGAAGCCCTGATGACTGTCTACCATCCTCAGGATGCTGAGAATCTGGACTCTAAAATGGTAAGGAATAAAATGGCCAAGAGTTTGGAAGATCTAATTAGAAAGGCCCCCAGTATATTTGCAATGTGTTTGAGCAAGGCTGCTGATTTCTTCTGGGTCTTTGCCAGTCTTCTTTCATCTGCATTTTCTGTATTTGGAGTCCACAGGGTGCTTCTTCCTGGCTCTATTCATTTTTCTGCTCATCTTGTTCAGTAATTATATGCCTTATCTTCAGTGGAGCTAACTCCTCCTGCTCTTCCAACCCCTCAGGGAAGAGTTGACTGTTTTATGATAGTGAACATGTTTCATACCTATCCAAGTTGTCAAGATACCAAGTCACCACAAACTCTTTGGGGCCAAGGAGAATGTTACCATGAAATTGACTTGATTTCTTCCTTGCTTCATTCCTTTGCACTTCTATCTAACAAAGCTATGCTCTGGGGAATGCTTCTCTGTTTTTGCAGTAGGACATCCTATTCTTGCTTCTCTGTGGAGTGTGGGCAAGAAGAAAGAAAGGTTTTATTTTAAAATTAAGTCCTTTGGCAGAACCAGGTAAATTAAGATACAGAATTTTTTGTATTAGTTGTGTCAGAAAATAAACACCCTTTAGGCAGGAGAAAAGCAAAAGCAGATTGTTAAGTTCTACTTTTTTACAGTATGAACAGAAGTGGTAAAAATCTGCTTTTCCTTTTGGCATCTTTAATGGCTGTAACAATGTTAAATCTTACTGCTGTGTGCACAGAAAATGTAGTGACAATGTTCACCCTGTCTCAGCCTTGGAGCCTGTCATGAGCTGGAGCACCTGATCATCTGTTGCTCTTTGCTTCAGAGACATTGAATTGTATTTTAGATGCACAATAAATAGTTTATTAGTACTCTTGTACTTTGCACTTTTTCTACAATCTCTTCCACCTCCTGCTCTGTAGGTGAACTTCCTGTAACTTCTGTTTTATCTGAATGTGGACTTTTTGCTAGTTTTCATTTTGTGAAGCAGGTGTTAAGTGACTGGTCCTCCTGAGATTCAGATGCATACACTGTTATCTTCTATGTTGACAGAAATAGTTAGTTTGTAAAAATTTTCTATCTCCTCGATAGATGTTTGATTAAATGTGAAACCTCAATGGTCATAAATGTTTTCAGCTCTTAGTTTCCCTCCCTAATCCATCTCAACTTCGACTTCATTCTTGATTGTCTCATAGTGCTATTTGGAGCTCATGTAAATAAACTGAGGAAAGACTGAGAAACCGTGGGAGAATAATGACCCAGATGTCATGCCACCTCTCTGTGTGCTTTCCACCACTTGCACCCATTCTATTCCAAGTCTGTCAAATAATACAATGCAACAAAGTGTGATGAAGAAAAAAGAAAAGGAAGCAACTGTGGAGTTTCTGTGGGGTAGTGTTTCATCTGTAAAAGAGTTGGTACATTTTTGTTGCTGCTAGCAAAGAACAGTTTGTAGACACGTTGAAATAGGAATATGTTACCAGAGTAATTAAGCAGATGTCTGCAATAATGAGTGACTTTACAAATAATAACTTGTTTGATTTCACTGTGCCATTATGACCAAATACTTTTTGTCATTGTTTCTTAGAGCTCTCATATTAGCACAGAGAAACACGCCACCACACAAAAGCAATCTGAACCTTTTCTTCACTCTGCTTTTCCTGGTTGTCTTCTGTACTGGTTTCATTCAATTTAATCTTTTTTCCTACTGCTGATTTATCCTTTACCAGAAAAGTTCCATTTTTAATCACAAAGCAGAAACAGCAAGTGGAATATTTTAACATTGGACAAATCTGCTGTGCGTTGTTGAATTCAGAGAGATTGCCTCTGCTGAGGAAGTGCCCATGCTTCTGTTTGCTGGAGGGTGGAGGAGGATTTTGCAGATGTTTGCTTAACCTAGCAGTCCTTTGGCACTTGCTGCTGGTTTCTGTCAGATGAGATACTGGCTTAGGTTTACGTTTTGCCTCCTCTGGCATAGACATTCTTAGACAATATACTTTAAACAACAGAAGATCATGTAGTAGATGGCATTGTGTGCCAGACTTACTATGCAGAGGTTGGATTTTGCTGTGATTTGCCTCAGCCTTCATTTCACACATCAGTTTGGATGCCAGGGCTCTCACTTCCAGTTTATATGAATCTAACCACGAGCAGAATTTGGTTGTGTTCTCTGAAACCTGAGGAGACTCTTCCAGTGTACTTAATGCTTGCTGTCTTGTGCTTTTCATAGTTGAAAGAAAAAATGAAAGAACAGTCCTGGAACATCCTCTTTGTGGAACGGGGACGTGGTGTCAGTATGTTTCGCACCAAGAAGACTCGTGACCTTGTTGTAAGAGGGATCCCAGAGGCACTGAGAGGAGAGCTCTGGTTACTCTTCTCAGGTATTGCACAGCAAGCCTAATGGATTCATTTTGAGGACTCCGCTGTATGGTTGTTCTAGGTAGTGACTGAATGTAGTTGAAGAAAAATACTCTTACTGTTTTTTTTTCAAGTGTTTGTGAAGAAAGACACTTTGCAATGATGAGCAGGATATATTTCTTTATTATTTTTTATACATTGATTGAAACTAAACCTACATCTGTTTCTCTTACCACACACTCAGTTGAATAATGATAAGATTACATGTTCCATGTTCCAGGGAACAATCGTTTCCAGCAAAGACTCTTTACTTGCTAAGAAGCCAAGTGTAATTGTGGCTCTGTGTTTAAATTGTTTTGATTTAAGCTTTCTGAGAGGATAATGTTACCAGACACACATAAATGATTTCCTGGCAAGGAATTTGGCCCCAATTATCAGCAGCTCTTTGCAATGTGCTGTTGCTTGGTTTCAAGAGTGAGATGCACAGGAGTTGTCAACTTCCTTACACCTATGGGATCTCTTGCCAGAGCTCTGAGAGTGCTTTTGTGGTATTCTTCTGTAGAAGACACCTGTGTCAGAGCACTTCTCTGGGCCTCCATTTTCTCTAGTTAATTTAGGATGCTGCTTTGTAACACCTGTGTGTCCTTTCTGTTCCCATTCTCTGAAAGAGAAACAGCAACCACAAACTTGATGTGTCACGCAAGAAACGTGTGTCTGATTCAGAAAATGAGCTGCAGATTTTGAGGAGCTGCCCAGGAGCTTATCTGCCATTTGTACACATGGTGTTCCCCTGAGGAGAGCTTTCTGCTGTCCCAGAGAAACTGCTTATGGTGACAAATGCATTTGATAGTCACCATTCAGCCTACTGTATGGTAGTTCCTTTTGTGGACGTGTGAACATGGGTTTACCTTTGCTGGTGTTGTCTGAGTGTTCACATGGACATTCATGCATCAGTTACTGGACCAGGATTTCTGTCTTGGAAGATGTTGACATAAAAGTTATAGAATTGTGACACAGAAGTTATGTAATTAATTAGTTAAATATTGGTCCTTTGGCTAGATTTTCTGATCTCTTCCCAGCTCTACAAATGGAAAAATATTGTCCTTGCCAGAAAAAATCAAAATCAACTCTATCATGGAGAGAGACTTTGATTTTCTCCAAGCCTGTTTCATTTGACTTTTGTATTTTTGTGTCAGAGTAATTCTGTTAACCTCAATAGAATTACTCTGATGCGTTACTGCAGTAACATCTGGAGATTCACGAGGTACCTCATCATCACCACAGATTTTTACCCAAATTGCAGACAATCACATAGATACTTCATTGTTGTCCTCTCATACTTTGTAACACAATGTTTTCCCAGGTGCTGTCAATGATATGGCATCCAACCCAGGTTATTACACCGAGTTGGTGGAAGAGTCCTTAGGAATGTGCACTTTAGCTACGGATGAAATCGAACGAGATTTACGTCGCTCCTTACCTGAGCATCCCGCCTTTCAAAGTGACACAGGAATTTCTGCCCTTAGGAGAGTTCTTACAGCTTATGCACACAGGAATCCCAAAATTGGATACTGTCAGGTACAGCAGTTTTCAGACTCTTAGTGTTTATTGTCTAGGTATTAGCTCATGGTTCTATAGTCAGACCTCATCAAATCAGTCCCATAAATATGTAAAAGTCTTCAACTGCATCCTCACACTCTCAGGATGTGCTGTAAAGTACTGTCAGAAATGCAGATTTTAAGAAATGAAAACAGTTGTGTTTTCACTGTCTTTTCTCATACCTCCTTTCCTGTTTAAATGTTACAGGCCATGAATATTTTGACATCAGTCCTTCTGCTGTATGCTAAAGAGGAGGAAGCATTCTGGATTTTGGTTGCCGTGTGTGAAAGGATGCTACCTGATTATTTCAATCGTCGAATCATTGGTAACATCTGTCTGTCTTTTTTTATCTATCTAGAATTGTATAAGAATGATCACTCATTAAGAATGAATCTAAGGAATCAGTTGAAGGCTGTTCAGTGGAGAGAGAAACTGTTGCATTTTGTTCAGCCTTGTCTGAGACTCCTCCTGAGCAGGAGTCATTACTGTTAGCATAACCAGTCAGCAAGTGGTTAGACTATTATATACTGCTATTTTTGAATTATAATTGCAGTTTGTGCTACTTATTTGAAACTTAGTCATCTTAAATAAAGGAGAAAGAGTTGGTCCAGTCCAGACGTAGACTTTGATCTCATACTCAGCACTTGCAGGTCTGTATGCAAGAAAATGGAATGTGAAGTTTCTTTTTAATTGCAGAGAGGGTGTATTGGCTGTCAGGAGAATCACTGGAAGGAGCCATGCACTTAGCATAGAAGTGCCTACAGACTTTACAGCACGCAGCATGGCTCTGGACATGTACCTAGAGTTCATGTCTTCCAGCATAGGGAGCAAAGCCAATGGCTCTGTGCTCCACGGCCTGCATTTGCTTTTGCAAAGTTGCATTAGGACAGGGGCTTTATTTCTGGCCGGTGCTCTGAGAAAAGTATGCTTCTCTGTATTAAGATTTGGGTGGTGGTTTTGTTATCCTTTCCCTGCAGGTGCCTTGGTAGATCAGGCAGTGTTTGAGGAGCTCATCAGGGTTCACCTGCCTCAGTTGACAGACCACATGACGGACATGACTTTTTTCTCCTCGGTCTCTCTCTCCTGGTTCCTTACCCTTTTTATCAGTGTGCTGCCTATTGAAAGTGCAGTCAATGTGGTGGACTGTTTCTTCTATGATGGAATAAAGGCAATCTTGCAGCTGGGTCTTGAAGTACTGGAATACAACATGGAGAAGTTGCTGACTTGTAAGGATGATGCAGAAGCAGTCACTGTTCTGAACAGGTATCAGTGTAACTGTTGTTCTTATGGGCTGCATAGCAGCTGCTCTAATTGCAAATAGAAAAGAAACCTACCAGTAAGAACACATTCACACAGTTTAAATATAGTAAAATTTAAAATCCAGAAGTGTGGCAAAGTTTTAATTTTCTCTTGAACCAAACAAGCTGCTGTTTGCACTGTACACCCAAGGTGGTGATTATTACAAACTCCTTTTGAACTCTGGTTTTCAATGTTTTATCTGGCTGTAACGCTTCTGTTGCACAGCTAACACAGCATGCAGCATGCTGTTATATTTTAAAAGTGTGTACAGCAGTTTACCTCTCCTCAAGATGAAGGAAGCTAGTATGTGTTCCTTGGAGTTGGCAAAAGATTTGGCCAGCCTCCATAATGGATCTGTTCAGGCTGGTTACGTAGGTATGATGATGAAGTGTAGACCAGGTGTGTCCTGGCTTATGCATCTGAGGGAATTAAGACTGCCTTGGTCACAATTCAAGACAAGCCCATTTTCTTCTTTCCCAGTTGTGTTGCACAACCTTGCTGTATGGATTACGGAACCAGGGGAATGCTGAGTGGAAGTGCCCTTGGCAAGTCTCTGGTCTAGCTTCCCCTTTGAAAGATCATTGCTGCTGGCACTAGATCACATCAGCCACATTATTGTCTAACTGGGTCTTAACAACTTCCAAGGCTAGAAGCTGCACATCCTTCTCTGGGTAGTCTGTTCCCACAGCATATTTGTACTGCTCATGCTGATATTCTTTGCTGTTCCCCATTTTCTGTGTGCTTTTTCTTCAGCAGATGCTGATGATACATTTTGTTGTGATAAACTGCTTCCTGCTGATTTCTCATATGTTTGCTTTGTGCAGATTTTTTGACAGTGTCACTAACAAAGACAGTCCTTTGCCTCCAGCTGTGCAGCAGGGCTCCAACCTCAGTGGTGCAAAGGGTGACCATCCAAAAGTGGACATTACTGATCTGATCCGAGAGTCAAATGAGGTATGTGTTCTTCAGGGTGTGAGCTACCTTAAAAATACTGCAGCTGCATTATACAAACTGGAGTAGAGAATCTGTCTTCATTGGTAGAATTGGTCTCTGTATTTTGTTTAGCCTCACTGCAAACCTTCTAGATGGCGGGGTAGTTTTGTTTTTGTATTGTTTTGTGACCTGGAAAGTGCTTGCAAGGCTGTCCTGAAGATGGCAATACATGTCACATGTCATGTATTGCCATCCCTCATTCACATTATTAGTATAACAGCTAAATGACAAAGTACAGCAGGAATGGCCTTCATGTTTACTGATTTGAAACTAATTAGTGCACATTGCAGATAGTGCTGATGTTTAGCATAACCCATGCAGGAAACTGTGTACTGCAGTAATTTATTGTATGGGTTAAATGACTGGTTAGAGATATGCTGGGTGAGGAAGGCCAGTTATGATCTTTTACCACTTTCTTTCAGTTTCCAAGTTTGATTCTACAACATCTAGCTTTGCAGCTCTGCCTTGGAGAGGAAGTAGGTCCTGCTTCTCCTTCTTCTGTCCTCAGATTTTCATGAGGCATTTCCTTCCTTAGCATCATTTATATCAGGGTATTATTTGTAGACAGGTTTTTGCCCAGCCCACTTGAAGTGAAAGGCAAACAGAGAAAAGATTTGTTCCCCTTTTGTTTATTAGCTATTTTCTTTTATCTATGTGCTATTTGTATTTTCTCTTTCCTGATTCTCAGTCATGTGTTTCTAATGAAAGATCCACAGTGCCTCTCTTTTGGAAAAAATGTCTAGGCCTTAACTCAGAAAAAAATAACTAACTGTAACTTGTAGAATTTAAAAACTGTCTCTCTAGGTTTTGCTAAGAGGGGTTTGCCTCTAGTAGGGTGAACAAAGACAAGAAACAAATTCAAGTTCTCTTGAAGTATCTTTATAGCATTGGGCTAATCATATAAAAAAATCTGTGCTTTTACTGTCAGTATTGTTTCACAAGAATGTTTCACTGAAGAATCAGGTGTGTAAACAGCTTTAAGATTCTTATAAGAAGAGTTGCAAACTACTATGAGTCTTTCTTGTGTTGAGATCTCGTAGTGAGGATGAACACTTGCAGAGTAAATAATGAGATGCTGAATGTTGCATCCTGAAATGTAGGCTGAAGCTTTCACAGAGATGGAATTGGCACTAAAAGGCAAGCAAGAGAAACTCCCTTTTTCCTCAGCCTTTGCAGGCAGGTGACTGGACCAAAATAATAGGCTCTGATTTGGTGTGGTTTTTGAACAGTGATTTGAGCAGATGCTCGAAGCAGACTCTCCTATTTCCAAGCTGACAGCCCTGTTCCTAGGCCCCTATCCCCATTTCTATCTCATAGGCACTTTTTTGGATGCAAATTTTTATCTTAAGTTGCAGCTGGATTTCTTTAGTTCTGGTAAGTGTGACAACCCCTTGTTTGGGAACTGCTGCTACAGAGTGAGAGTCAGTTTCCTGCTTCACATTTTGACCAGACAGTTAATTTCAACACAGTTCTGCCCTGGTGAAGGGTTTTATTTTCATGTCACTGTGGAAATAAAGCAAAACAAATTTTGAAATGGGAAGGTTGCTGCAATGGAGAGTTGTCACCCTGTAGATAGGTGTAGCTGCAAATCATGAATGAGTGAAGAGAAGTGTTTGTGATCCTGGATGTTCACAAGAGAAATGCAATTCAGCGAAAAGATGCACAGTTCAGTTTTAAAATGATGTTCAGTTTCATGCCTTTATGACTCAGGCACTTGTGCAAGACTCATTCTTTGTCAGCCTATCAGGTATGAAGGAGTCATGTGTAGCTGGGAATGGAAGAGTGTTTAGCATTTTATCAGCTCTCAATAATCCAGAGTTAGATTATACATCTTGTTTATATTCTTACTGAGGCCGTTGCGCAATGTGAGTGCCCAGAAGCCAGGCCACTGAATGAGTCATGATTCAGAGATGCTGTTTCTCTCTGCTTCCTCTTTTTTTTCTGGGTCAGTAGTATGCTGGTAGTGGTCTTCACAGGAACATAGAAACACAGTTCTGGAAGAGAAATCCACAGGACATCCAGTTCAGCTCCCTGTTCAGCATAGACCCAGATCACCCTTGAGAAATGTCTGATGCTGTTAAAACTTTGCAACAGAAGAGAATCTGCAAAAAGCTTTAATTCATCTCAGGATTTCTCTGACCTTGTCAGAAAATACCCTCATTTCCAGTATAGTTCCTCTTGGATGCTCATAAAGCACTATTGAGGACAGTCAGCTGTGGTTTTCTGAGCAGTTCCTTGTTGCTATTAGGTGGTGGTTGTTCAACACAAACAGTTCCTCTACCTTTTCCTCCAAGTTCATATGCTCAGGCTCTTTATGACCAGGTTGCAGTTTTTCACATCTTATTTGAAGTTCACTGCCAAAAACGGGAACAAAATGCACTACAGAAAAACTTCTGAAAGTCCTGCCTGGTTTGGTCGCTTATCACTTCTTCTCAAGCTTGTTACTAGAACCTGAGAATTCCAGGATTTCTCTGGGAATTTGTTTCTAGTTTTTGCCTACTGTCTCACTTTTCTTTGAAGGTAAATGTATGTATTGAACTCCAGTGCTGAGACACCTTCACTGACCTTTGGACATTCCAGAGATAGCTAGGAACGGTTCAGAAATTACTTTAGTTGATTTCCAAAATGCACTGGATACATCATAGACTGTCCTACCCTGGAGTAGTAGTTGCCATGGAATAGTAGATTTGGACATAGAGCAGACACATGATAAAATCCCTTCCTTTGTCTTCCCACATCATGAACAACAGTTTTTTCTCCAGCACTCTTTGAAACACTCTAAAAAAGGACACTGTTTAGGGACAATGGTCTAATTTATGAACTCAGATTTATTAACTCAGAGTTTCTGGACTCTTCCTTTATGTCTGCACTTGTACTTTAATGCAAGAAAGTCAAAACTATCTTCTTACATGTGTCTAGCAACAGTTCATTGAATGGAGCAATGCTTTTCTTCGTAGAGGTATGGAGATATCCGATACGAGGATGTTGAGAGCCTGCGCTGCAGGAACAGGCTGTATGTGATCCAGACATTGGAAGCTACAACCAAGCAGAATGTGGTGAGTGATTTGGAAGAACTCAACCCTTCCCTCTGATAAAATTTGGTCCCTTTTGGAGGATTCTAAGAAGAGCTACCTTTTCCAGGGCCAAATACATAAGTTTATGTGCTGAAATCGCTCTTGCTTGCAGGTTATCTGTCAGCTGAGGTTTGGTCTGTGAGGTTTTCAGTTAGTAAATCCCAGCATGGCCTGATCTTGTTACAAGTAACACCATCACAGACAACTAAAGGCTGGCCTGCCTCTAACCCCCCACATTGACTGGAACAGACCTACACTTCTATCTGCTCTTCTTAAATTGTTAATACATTTCTTTCAGAGGCACAGAGCAACCAAAGATATCCCCAGAGCTACAGTAAAACAGTGAATCACCTGCATTTTTACTCTGGGAAGCAATCCCAAATGTCACCAAAGAGATTGTTGTACTGTTGTACTTGAGCAAGGGTTGTTTTTTTGTCCGTGGTGTGGGTAGCTGTCAGGTAAAGTGCACACTGTGGTAGCTCCTCAGCCACCACTGTTACCCTTGAAGTTCACACTTCTGAAGGAACGTGGAGATTGCAAAGTGCTTTGTTGACTTCAGAGCCTCATTTCCAATAACTGATGGTAATGCCAGTCTATTTAACAAGCAGTGCTGCTTCCTCTAGTAAATATGCCTTGTAGCACCTGATACTAAATGCTGTTGGTTACGCTAAGATAATCACTGTTGCATTTCATTTTACAAAGCATCCATCTTGTGAAGATGGACCTTGGTCTTGTAGCTAACTGTGTTTTACAAAGCTGTGAACAATTGTTTTTTGTATTTTTAATCTGAAAAATGAGGATCCAGCTTCACTGCTGAGAGCTGGACATGCATTTGCTCATTATAAAGGAAGCTGTGTGATTGTAAATCACATCATTAGATGTCATTAATGGAATAGACACTATATATTTGTTATAGTTAAAATATAGATTATTCTATCATAGGTGATACACACATATATGTATAGACATATAATATAGTACATTTAAAATACTTTATATGCTATATGATAACATAGTATGTAAAGAATATATAAGACACATTATATAATGATATGTGTTATATACTAATCTATAACAGATGATGCATAGTTAAAAAATGCATATGTTAATATTCTATATGTTATATAGACTATAATATCATTATAAAGAGTTGGATTTTCTCTCCTGGGTTTCCTAGTGTAGGCTTCACTTCTGCAAGTAATGTGACTCGCTTTAATATCCCTACTCTTTGGAGAAATTCTGTCTTTCAGTCTATAATCTTCTGCTTGCTTTTAAAAAGAGGTTCTGTTTTGACTCCCAACTGAAATATGCCCAAACCTGGAATATTCAAACAGTGTCTTTTAATGTAAGGTTCACTCTTCTCCTATAACTTTATTCTACAGGCTTATTCCAAAGAGGGAAGAGTCAGTAATTAGTTTTCTCTTTTGTTTCAGCTACGTGTTGTGTCCTTGGATGTAAAATTCAGTCCTAGTGATCTTGAGGAACTGTATGAATTATTTAAGGTAATGTGTCATTTTCCTCACTTACTAAACATCCATCTTAATGGTGGACTGTGTTACAGGGGTGAAACAGTTTAAAGAAACTGAGGTTAAAGCTAAATCCAACATATGTTTTACATGTCAGCTTTAAATCAAATGACATGGTTGATTTCCCACATCTTTCACTCAGAGAGTTGTTGTTTCAGAAAAATGTAACATTTTCTCTTTCCTTTGCAGAAGGAGCACTTTCTTTCCTGTTATTGGAATGTAAATAGTCCTGTCTTGCAACATCATGATGCCAGTCTGCCCTATCTTGACCAGTACCGGATCGATTGCCAGCAATTCAGGGTTCTCTGTCATCTCTTGAGCCCCTGGTCACACTGTGCAAACAGAGACTCGCTTGCATTGTGGACCTTCAGACTGATGGATGAGAGCTCTGATTGCCTTATAAACTTCAAACAATTTGCCTGTGTTCTTGGTATGAGAACAATACATTTATGTAGCACATTCACCAGGCAACTCTATCTTGGGAGTTGTCCTGGAGTCTGTCACCCTTCATACACTCTGTAAAGAGCCCAAGGAGACTAACCTCTTAACTGAAGATCAAATAGTCTGACTTTTATCATGTGACATTAAATGCAAAGACTTTAAACGGCAAGCCTAACAGTCAAAGTGTGTTTATAAGTTTGAGAGTAGGAGCTACACTATTTAGGTGACTGATAAAGGCTTTATTTTACAGAGCTATGCTCTCAGTTTCTTGTCTGTGTTTCACCATCAAATAGCTAACACAAGGCTTTACAAACTAATGACTTTTCTGAGATGTTCATCCCCTGGAGAATAATCTCCTATTTGAGACTAAATTTAAACATAGCTTTACCACCAAAATATCAGAACATCAGGAAATGGTATGATCTCATGCCCAGCCTGTTTGGTTGATGATACATGCTTCCTTATACTAAGCTGTCTCATACATTGTGCAAGATGACCAATG
The DNA here is from genome assembly GCF_028858725.1 of Colius striatus. NCBI lineage: Eukaryota > Metazoa > Chordata > Aves > Coliiformes > Coliidae > Colius > Colius striatus. Next base: position 6,265,866 of record NC_084771.1, on the reverse strand, counting down.
CCATATCTCTGGGGAACTGCAAGTTTTCTTGACTTGTTGCTCTGTTCCTTTCATCTTGTTTTCAAAGTGATATTCTTGAGGAAACAAAATCTTAAGGGAAATTGCTGAGAAGACATTAGTGCTATATTTCATTGGTGCTGTGGTTTCATTTTACTAAGCCATAAACATTATTAGTGTTCTTTCCTTAGTGTAGACAAACCCCAGGCTCAGGTGCAGGTGATACTGCCTTCTGTAAGCTTCATCTCTAGTTCTGCTCCATGTAAGTTGGGACACATGCCCAGTTCCAGCCTCCTTGGCTTGTATTTGTTTAGGTTTAAGTGGGTGTTTAAAGTTTGGTCCACTTGAACAGACTGTCTTCCCTCTTTCCTCTGACAGACACCATGTATAATGGAAGTTTCACTGACAAACTCAAGCTACTTTTTAAGTTGCACATCCCTCCAGGTGAGTGAGAAGCAGTGGCATTTGGAGGGAGGGCTATGTCTGACTTTTAGAGTCTTTACATGTTTGTTTTTGTTTTGTTAAGTTTACCTTTCTTCCTGTTGTCACGAGTCCTGGCTACAGTACAGTCTGACAGCTGTAATGCAGATGTATATTTCTTCCAGTGATGTATTCTTTGGGAAGGACTTAATCTTCTCCAGCACCATTTCTCTTCAGAGGGACCGTTTGTCTGTACAAAGCTTTTGCTTTTTATCACTGCTTTGGAATTGCTTGGGGAAGCTCCCAAACCAATTATTTGGGTGTTTTTTTATTGCAGCTTTTACTGAAGTAGAATCTCTAAGCCCTTCCAAAGGTGGTGATCTTTCAAAAGAAGAACTAATCCACTTCAGCCAACTTGGTGGTAAGCTCCAGAGTGTGAAGCTTTGACTGCAGATTTATTACAGGGAACCTTTAATTATGTTGTGAAAAATGGGAAGCTTTCTTCTGAAAACTAGTAAATTCAGTAATTCATATCACTGTTAACAAGAATCCATGGCAGAGGTTTTCTGTAGATAGCTGCATTTTCATGGAGTGGTGCAGAATTTGTGGATAACTATTCTGATGATTGAATTCAAAGGCCATGGGTGTTTACATGGAAATAAGGGAGAGCATTTGGTCAGCATTTTTCAGTGTAGTAGGCAAGCTGTTGCAGTGGTTGTTGAAGTGATGGCCATTTCACTTTTGCATTCAAGGCATGAAGGGATCATATGTCCTACCTCAAGAAATGTCCCAATCCATAGTTTTTTTGAGGCACATAAGAAAGTGTTTCTGAACCCTTTGCTTCAGTTTTAAACCAAGTAAGCTGAAAATAGTTTTGTGGCCTCCAAGCTTAGGGAGTGGATAAACCATTCTGTTTGGAAAGCTATTTAGTTTTACTTATCTGGAGAACAAATAATTTCTGGTTTTTAAAAACTATCCCAAAGTGTGATATATGTAATGTATAGGTCTTGTTCCCCACACTGTTCAAGACATGGGCTGTGAACACTATGAAAATTATTTGTTTGATATAACTGCGGTTTCCCTTGTGATCTCCAGCCTCATGGAGATAGAAAGTATACAAATCCTATCATATTAGTTCTTCTTGGCCTGATCTGTGTTGAAAACATAGGAGTCAGTGAGGATCTTGCTCCTTAAGGAAGGAATTTTTGATAAAAGGGAATGAACTGTTGCCCCCCTCTTTCTCAAATCGCTGACTCTTCTTTTTCTCCTCCTAAACTGTAGTTTCATCTGTTGGGGACAATCTTGAAAGTGATTCATTGAAGAGCAGCCCAGAAAAAGGTAAAGAACCTTGGAGACACATTTGGTAACTGTTTGCCTTTTGGGGCAGTAGAGCTGGGACAGTGACAAGAGTATACTGAGAAATGTCATCTCTTTTGTAAGTGTAGTCCTGGGGGGGGCAAGAGAGTCTTGTATATTCTGATCTTACTTAGTCCTTGGCCCCATCACTCTGTGGAGAAGGGGTGACATTAAGGATGCCAGTTCTTTTGCTCATCATCCTTCATGGGAAGCACTTAGTTTATTCACTTTTTTGGATTTCTTTTTGTCAAGTAGGAAAGGGGAAGGTCGATATTCAGGCATATCTGAAGCAATGGCAAGATGAGCTGCTTAAAAAAGAAGAAAACATTAAGGATTTGCCAAGAATGAATCAGGTAAACTGCCTGAGTGTTATTTAAGTCTATTTTTGAGTGCTGTTTATCCTTTAAGTCCTATTTTTAAGTTTTCTAAAGGATTTGTAGAATCTCTTAAATGTCAGACCCTCATATTAATCATTAGACTGTGTGGTTTTTTAAACTGCTGTAACTGTAGGTGTATGAAGAGAGGAACTTTCAGACAGACTTTGGTTTATCAGGGCTACTGCACACCCGTATTGTCATGTACCAGGTGCCTAGCAGCAGCAGGCACTGGATTGAGATCACAGTGAGGGTGAAACAAGACAGCTGTGTTGCTGTTCTCTGAACAGTCTCCTCTACATCTCTCTATAGTCCCAGTTCATCCAGTTCTCAAAAACCCTGTACAATCTGTTCCACGGGGATCCCGAGGAGGAGCTGTTGTACCGGGCTATAGCCATGGTTACCAGCCTCCTGCTGAAAATGGAAGAGGTTGGGAGAAGACTGCAGAGTCCCATGTCACCAGTAGAAGGTCCTGTTGCTGTGATGGAGCTGCCTGCTGAAATCCCCAGGGAAGGGCAGACTGAAGGCAGTAGAGCACAGAGTTTGAGAGGTAACCATGAATGGTCTTTTGCCTTCGAACAGATTCTGGCATCCTTATTAAATGAGCCAGCCTTTGTGAGATTTTTTGAGAAACCTCATGACATAAAAGTTAAAATAGAGAGTGCTAAAAATTTACAGCTTAAAGCAAGAACCAGAGTGTAATTTTCTTTACCTTTGACTCTGAAGTAGCCACATAAAGTGCTTGCAAAGGAAGGCTGTTACGATGGGAATTGAGCCTGGTGTTTACATAGGGAATGGAGTTTGAAGAGTTAGCTTTAAATATCAGATTACTGGTATGTCATGTAAATAAAAATAGTTTAAAGCACAATCACTTTCTTGCATTGTTCATAAGTTTCACACTAAAAAAAGGACTGAGTAATAATCTGTCTTTACCATGTTATTAAAATAACAGTGTTGCTTGGGAATCCTGGATGTGACCTACTGCAAACCTGACTGGCAGCTCAGAGTGTGTGCTCTCCAGGTTCATTTCTGGTACTGGGATCAAAGGCATGGCTTCCAGCCATTTTCACTTAAAAGGAGTATCAATAGCTTACAGCTTGTCTTCTAGGTTAGTTTAATTAGTTATTTCCAATCTTAGATGTGGACTGGGATGACAACCAAGAAGAGAGTTTATGGTAGGAAGAGGAGCATGAGGTTAGAGAAGAAAGTTGCTCTGCTCTCAGTTCCTCTGCTTTGGTGTTACCAGTGGTCCTGGACTCTTGCAGATTCCAGCCCCTTGTTGGCAGTTTGAAGACTGCATTCTCCCAGACCATGTCTCAGTTTTGGCAACAAACAACTGGTTTGCTGCTTTTCTAGCTCAGCCTATGTATGAATTCTCTTTCCCATTTTCATACCAATCCTTCTACAATACAGGTGAAAAGGATGGAAGCTTGTTTGGTCATCCAGGCTGTACAGAGGTGCCAAAGCTAGTACAGATTGTTGAAATCAAGGGAAAGCAGTGGCTAAATCTGTCTCGAGTATGTGGTGGTCTTTCATCTGGCTCCTCTGGCAAGTGTTGGCTCTTAGGAGCATGTTGATGAACTGTGTAGTGTTGCATGTGTTTGGAAAGCCCAAGCACAGACCATTTGCTGCTCCATAGTTAGCTGACTACTGAGCTGCCAGGGACAGACTGCAGTTGCTCCTTTGCCTACCCTGAGTCTGTACCTCAACCTAGTGATTAGAGTCCTTCTTTTCTGTAGCTCTCTGGCTTGTTTCTGCTGAAACACTTTCAGTCTGCCAGGATTCATGGCAACAAGAAAATCCTCTGGAATTTGACTTGAAATTTTTAATGTGTAAAAAATGATACAGGAAAGATCCTGTGGAGGGAAGCTCAGCCAGCATGAATGCTCATAAGGGGTGACCTTGAACCTTTGATTTGGTAGCTGGAATGAGTTTAGAGAAAGAGGGAAAAAGCTTGTATTTTAACAACAAAGAGCTTGTATTTTAACAGTAAACTGGGACTCTGCTAAGCTAGTTTAAAATGTCAGTTTCTAAAGCCTATGACAATCTTTCTCTGCAGAGCAGTGTTATTTTTATACTGTGCATATTTTTTTTGTAAAGAAGCAGAATGGGGATGGTGCCATTAACAGAGGCATCTCCTGCAATACTAATATGAATGAAGAGCAACATGAAATTGTGTTACAAGCACTTGGTGAAATACCAACACTGCAATTGGTGTTAAATTTCCCATGCTGCTTCTAAAGAATACAGTTTTGATCAGGAACAATGAATTTGTGAATTATTTCTCCTATTCTCCCCTATACTCTCAGGTATTAATATAAAATAAAGTTTTATTGAATGAACAGTAACTCCAAAACCTATATCATAGATGTGAGAAACGAGGAAGCTTTTTTCAGCAGGCTTCCCAAAGGAATTACCCTTGATGTCATATAATACTGACTTGTATTTTTATGTGTAAAATAGAAAAAGCAATTTATCCATCCATATGGGTGTTTTTCTGAGGCAAAGTTGGGCAACACTGTGTTACTTTTAAAATGTGTTTACTCACTGTTTTCCTACTGTTTTAGAAATAGAAAGTAGATGATACTGTTGTGACCTGATCTAGGTGAACCTGCTTCTGCAAGGGGGTTGGACTAGATGATCTCTAAAGGTCCCTTCCAACCCCTACCATTGTATGATTCTGTTGTTCTAGTTAAGGATGTACTCAGATATGGTTTGCTCAGTGAGTAATACTTCTGCAAACAGCCATGCTGAAATTAATAGGGCCCCATGAAAACAGATGCAGCTGCCCCTCCAAGAAGCTTTTGTAGGTTTTTGGTGGGTAATGTGTATTTCAGGAAGTCATCAAAGCTATCATCTGTTTGCTAAGCAAGGTAGCATGGAGATAGGAGAGTCCTGATACTCAATGACATTTCTTGATTGTGAGCCAAGATGTTAAGAACCAAGTACACAAGACTGTACTGAAAGAACCTGCAAAATACAGGAGCCTGGTGACATTACATGGTTTGTTTATGCAAAACTGATGCCTTTGTACAGTGCCATTTCCTCTTAGTGTCAATGCAAGAGACTGTAGGGCCATTACCAGTCATGTAGTAGCTCTTGCAGATATCATATAGATGTATAAAGAGAGATTACCAGCATATATATATATATATTTATATAGACATAATAAAATAGGTTTAAGGTGAGAAGCTGGGCTACGTAGGGGAACACCAACTTTGACTGCATGGATTTTCTGTTCCATTGCTTGTATTTTTTTCCCCCAAAGGGTAAAGTCTTTAAATGTTTCCTGTGCCAGACCTGCAAGCTGGTCCAGCCAGGTTGCTGAGAGGACCAGGTTAGTGTGTGAGCCTGGGCACGAGGATTGGAGTGAGTGGCTTTGAGGGGGGCTGACAGTGCTCAGCAGCTGCCTGGCTGCCAGGTACTGCTTTTGGGAGTCCATGGGGCATGGCCTGAGTCCTTGGGGACATCTAGATGTAGCAAACACCAGCTGTTCCCAAGGAGCCTGGCCCAGGGATGTGTTTGCTGGGCTGCTTCCACTGTGTGCAATAACATCCAGGGACTCCTGTGCTTTGCTTTGTGACAAAAGGAAAGCTCCAAGGAGCTGGAGCAATAGAAGCTCTTTCCCTTTTTCAGTCCCAAAAGGGGATGCCTTGCCTTCAAAGCCCTGCCTTGTCAGGGCCAGAGCCTCCCATGCCATCCAGGTTTTTGACTGTCTGAAGTTGCTGGTGGTGCAGAGCTGAAGGCAGGTTCTGCCCGTGCTGCAGGGGTGCTGGGACTGCAGTGGGAGTGCTGGCGAGCAGCCTGCTGCTTACAGAGTGTCTGGCCCAGAATTACTCAGCTGCTTCCCAAGGGGGGGACTTTCCATTCCAGTTGCAACTTGGCAGTGTTTTTGACCTTTGCACAGTTCATTCAGGAACAGGAAGCAGGGTGATTGTGAGCACTGAGGTGACCTTTCATGTATCTAAGTTGGGGTTTTTTTCCTGTAGCACTTTTCATGAAGTTATCTGTCATTTTTGCTTCAGTCATAGGAAATAAATGGATGTGCATCATTCAGTACAAAATAGGCAGCTGTAGGTAGGATAGAGATGGCTAAAGGTAGCTTATACAGTTTTAAAATTGCACTACCTGCTGCATCACCAGCGTGACTTGGCAGCTCGGCCATGGTTCCTGACCCTCACACTGCACAGTCCTTTCTCAGGGCTGGGCTGCTGTTATTGTTGCTCTGCATATAAGAAGCCTTTTGTCAGCCCTAATCCAAGCCCAGGGGGTGCCCAGCAGGGCTGCCCTGTCCCCTCCATTGGGGAACCTGCACTCGAGGTGAGTGCTGGCAGCCCTGACCACCACCACGGGCTCACTGCTTGGCCTCTTTGTGTGTTCACTGAGCTCTGGCCTGGAACACATGAGCTGTGGGAATAGCTCAACTGATAGGAATAGAAATAAGCCCTTTCCACCACAGAGGAGAACTGCTTGTCATTCAGCCATCAGCATTTCATGGCACATGGAAATAGTCGCTGCCTTCAGATCTTAAAGGTCTTTTTCAACCTAAACAATTCTGTGATCACTGTAATGATTAGATAATGATGTACTTTTAGAACAGTTTACTACCACAGTGACTAAGAAATAGCTGTGTGTTGATTTTTATTAGCAGTATCTCATCCAGTTGTACCATAAGAGGTTCTTGATGGTGACTGATTGCACTTGTTAGCTGGACTAAAACAGAAAGAAATATTTCAGTTTGTTTCTGGAAAAACAGGCTATTGTGTGGGTTTTGCTATAGCTTTGTCACTTCACCAAGAAGGCAACACACATTTGTATTGGCACGTTGGGATTTTTCCTACCATGTGTTGTAAGCAGAAGTACTGTAAGACAAGTAGGGTGCTCAATAAAAAGTTGTTTCGCTTAAGAAAAAAAAGCAATGTGTTTGAGGCACTGTTATTTCTCATGGGGGACTGCTTCAGAAGGTCCTTCAAGAGCACTGGTTGTGGTAAAGCCATGTGCTTTCCAAAGCAAGGACTGAGCCAGAAATCGCACCAATCTCCCCAGAAGTGGAGGAAGAATGGAGAGATGTATTTTGAAGGCTGGGCCTAGCTTAGCCTTGCTGAAGCTTTCATCAGGGCTGAGATGGCAAGTTAGCCTAGGGAGAGAGTAGTAGATTTTGCATGCAAATGGAAACATTTACACTGCCCCTGAGGCCCTGTTCTTTCTGATTTATGCATTGCCCCTATTGCTTCTGGCCCTGGCAAGCCTCCTCCTGAGCCCCATCCCGTCAGCTGGTTATACACAGGGATAGACCATGGCTGTTGCTCTTGTGCCTCTTGGAGCGCAAGGAGCAGATTCTGATCCCCTCCCCAGCCGTTGTTCCACGCAGCCCAGAACAGCAGCACACATCCTCTAAGAGGTCTTACAAGTAGTATTTTATTTCTTCTTTTAATTTTTTTTTAAAATACTATATACAATCTGTTTAAAGCTTGTCAAAATGCACAGGCTCCCACTCAACAGAGCTGTGCAGGGACAGAGATTCAGGACAAGAATAAAATCTTTACTCTTCATCTTCATAAGACACTTCCTTTTTCCCATTACAAAATACTTTAAGAATAGTGACATTTATAAATGTATCTATATTCAACAGCATATAAAATAAACCAAGATTTATACTCAATTCTAAGATTATTTGTCTTCGTTTTTGTTGTGTTTACATGGAGTATGTACACAATATGTACAGGAACTTTTGACTGTGTTTGTCAAACAGGCCTGATGATATCCACCAGGCTTTAGCTTATATGTACAAATATGCTAAAAGTGCAAGACTTCATTAATTAAAGCTGCCTGTGTTTTCAGAGGTCTGGAATTGTGTGGCCTAGATATACATATAATTATATATAGATATACATGTGTATTAAAAATACATATATCTGTATATCTATATATATAGAGAGAGAGTATATAGGTGCTTGTGTACTTGAAAATCTCAGAACATCAATGACTAACAGGTGGACAGTGACACTGGAGCCCAAGGCTGGTGGCATCGCTCACAGTCCCACCCTCCCCTTGTCACCAACAAGTCCCGCTTGTGTTCTCTTATAATCACCCAGGGGGGGTGTGAACCAAACCCACCAGCAACCCTCAATTCCAAAGGGGTCCCAAAAACACAGGTCCGAGCTAACACCGAGGTAAACAAATACAAATCAACCTGAATAAAGACATTTATGTATTCTTTTTTTTGAGAGAGAGACTGACAACATAAGGCAAAAATCCCAGGGCCCTGACTCAGCCTTCCTCCAGCTTTGAGGCAGGCACAGCAAGGGCCAAGGAAGCCCCAAAAAGGGACTGTGGGATTTTGTCCTTTGGAGTGTGTCTGGAGTGCCTGGGCCTGTCAGCCCCCACCAGCGGCTGGGGCGGCCATGGGGAGGGGGGTGGGGGCACATCATAAAGTGCATTTTAGGGCTCTTGTTTTAGCAAGGCCAATCTAACATGTAAACATCCTTGCAAACCTCATGTGCTCGTCCCTAAGAGGCTGTGAGCATGGGTGGTGGTGCCACCCTCGATCCCCAGCCCACCCCCACCCCCCCATAGCCCTCCCTGTCTCAGAAGAGCTGTGTCCACGGCACAGCCCTGTCCAGCACACCCACTGTCCCCCCCACCCCCCTTCCCAGCCCTCTTCTGTTGGACTTGCTTTCAAAGCCACTGCCCTGCCTGAACCTGCCTCGGCTGTCTCCCTACCATGCCCTGTAAAAACAAACCCAACCCAACTCACACCCCAAAGCACTCCCCAAGCCCCTGACCCCAACCACCACCCCCGAGACACCGCTGACTGACGTCTGCCACGGCTGGGCTCGTGTCTGGTGCCAGGACACTGTGCAACAGCCATAGTGTGTGTTGGGGTGAGGCAGGTTTAATGATCAAAGCAGGCAAATGCACAGCCTCTCCCTCCTGCCAGCCACACAACAGGGTGCCCAGCAGAGGAGCCCTAAGATCAGTGTGCTTCCCTCTCCACTAACGTTATGTGCCAAAGTTGGGGAGCCAAAAAAATACCCCAAAACCTCACACCCTCCAAAAAGACATCAACCCCTCCTACCCCAGCCTGGGGAGGGGGAGACCCTAAAAGTGATAGTGCTCTAAAAATAATAAATATCAAAAAATAGAATTCCTACCTGCCAGGCCCCGTGCTGCAGCCCCTCAGGCCCCACAGCTTGGCCTCTAGAGCCCAGGGCGAGGCTGTCATTCATTACTTCAGCTCCAGGTGCTCCCCATCTCATTGATAGCAGGGAGGTGGCTCTGACCCAGGGCTCTGCTGTAGCCACCTTACTTGTAGGGGGTTGAAATCGGGTGGGGGCGTGGGTGAGGCTGTGCCTAAGGGCAGCTGCTCAGCACCCCCATTGCCCAGGGTCTGCGTGTGGCCAGCCAGGCTGGCTCTAGGGATTAACCCCAATATTGTAACCCCATGCACAAGGGCTGCTGGGCACCTCCTTGGCTCCATGCTACCACCCACTGTGCTCCCCAAAATGCTACAGCTCCTCTCTGCCTGCTCTGCAGCCACAAAGCTGTCACCTGGGACACTCAAGCTTCCCAGCCAAAGCCAACCCATGCTCATGCTTCTGCACATCAAACCCTCTTCCTCATGAAAAACTCGGCATATGGGGAAACAGCCCAGTGTGTGACAGGGAAGGGGCACAGCCAGGGCAGGTGGTGAGTCAGGCTGTGTCGCACCAGGCAGCGGGAAGGCCATGGCCAAAGTCCTGTCTGGGGCAGAGCTGTCACCCTCCTGTCTCATTCCTGAGCTCTGTCACAACCTGTTTCAATCAGGCTGAGAGTCAGGTTTTCTTGCTCCTGTGCTACCGAGGCTACACAGCATCATAGAATGCTCATAGTGGCCTCAAAGCTACCACAATCCACCCATGGAAAATGTGTGGGGCTAAGGGAAGAGTGAACTAGCTGCAGATGCAGCTGTAGCTCCAGCATCTACAGCTCTAGCTGTAGATATATGTACCATTAGCTCTACCTGGTCAGGTTTTGTTGCATGCCAGCTTTCCCACATCTCTCCTTCCCTTGAAACACAGGGCTGCTGGGGGTTGCTTGTGCTAAAGGCTGCTCCATTGGTAAGCACCAGTGCCCAGCTGCTGTGGGGGTGTGAAGGGCCAAGAGAGCACAGGAAAAAACACAAGAGCCAAAAAAAAAGAGGCAAAAAAAGAGCACACTCTGCTTGGATTCAACAGAAGTTATGAACTAACCCATCCCTAAACCTTGCTCTGATTGCCAGATGGACCTGGTCCTAACTAACCCTTTTCTTGCAAAGCTTATAGTCCCGGCCTAACGCACGTCCTGCGTTCGGGCTCCACCAGTGCCCACAGCACTCAGCCACTAACGCCTCAAAACATACACTTTCACTTTTCCTTTGGAAAGACACAAACAGTAGGGACGCTTAACTATACACCCACTGAGGAATAAACTGGTTGTTGTCTGTTCTTTTTTTTGTTTTGCAATTCATAAATATAAGCTTATAGTTAAAAAGTGACAATTTACAAAAATACAATTTATTGCTGACCCTGTGGGCTTGTAACATCGCTGTGTTGCTGTGATCACACCTTTCAGGTTGGCCAGACTGGAACATGACCTAGCAAAACCACAAAGTTTGCTGTCATATGCTGTACTATGCTTTGTTTTGTTTGTCTTCATACATAGAAACGTACACAACTACATCACTTGAAACAAAAACAACCAAAAGAAAATAAAGAACCAGTAAGCATTGTCCATAACCTGAAAAAAAATATTTGGCTACAGGGAGTTAAAAAACAAACCCATATAAATTTATCTGCACTTGTCACTCAAAATAAAACACGACAGACGTCTTACTGGCTGCGATGTGAGCTGGTACAACAACAGTAAGAAATTCAGGCAAAAGTGGTGTTATGTAAATTAGCAGCATCTTCCAATCTCCTGGAATAACAAAAAATCGTGGGACTGAGGTATAGAAAAAAAGGGAAAAAAAATAAATCCACGCCGGAGCTACGAAAGCAAAACGAGTTATGTACACGGAAACCCAGCGGCGTCCTGCGGAGCGGTACAGCCTGTGTGCGCCCCCAGCACGGGGCTTGGATTCACAGTGACTCTCAGCATTGAAGTCCTGAATGGAAAAGGGTTTTCTCCATCACAAAACACTCTTCGTGGCGACCCGATAAATAACCTCCCTGCAGCCACAAAGCTGTCGCCTTCCAGTTGCACCACTGTGCTGGGCAAGGTCAGGTAGAGCTGCCGGAGCAGCAGCCTGGAGCGGCTGCGTGAAACCCCAACCGTGGAGCTGCCCCTGCTGGGGACTGTCCCTCCAGCCACCACGTTCCCCACCTCACCCCTGCCGGGCTCTGCTGGCGTCCTCCTCTGTGCCTGGGTGCCGAGGAGCTGCAGCCGTGGCGGTCCCTGCTGCTGGAGCAGCCCTTCATGGCAGCTGCATCTCGGGCAGGTCGGGCAGGTTGCAGGCCTGGCCCTGCGCGTGGCGGCTCTGCTGCGGCGGCTGGAGGAAGTAGCTGAGGGGGTTCGGCTGCTGCGCGTGAGGGGGCTGGAAAATGCGCTGTGCCGGACCTCCAGGCACCGGCTCGGGCCCTGGCATCTGTCGGGAGACACAGAGCCAGCGAGTCAGCACTGCCCTGTCACCCGTCCTGCTGCGAGGACCGAGTCCTACAGCTGGCCTCTCCCCACTGAGGGCAGGAGTTGTGCAAGCAGCCTGGGATGCTGCTGATGTCAATGTGACTAACAAAGCCTGTAGAGTATGGGAAGAGCAGGTTCCATTCATCCCACCAGCCCCAGAGGGGGCTCTGTAGGAATTGGGACCTCCAAAAGCTACTTGGACACAAGGTAAAATCTGCAGGACATGCAACTTCCATCTCCCATGGGAAGGATCTTCAGTGACCTTGTCCATGTGCCACCCTGTGGCTGGTCCCCCAAAGACTTGCTGACTCACCTCCCCCTTCAAGGCACTGTGGTAACAAAGCCTATTTTTCTATGTCCCTGGAGCTCTTTATCTCCCCCAGCACAATCTTTGTGCTGTCCCTACTGCTGGTCCTCAGGACTTCATCGCAGCCTGTGGGCACATATACCCAAAGCTCATGCCCACATTTGATGACAACACTTCATTTCTTACTCTCAGTCCCCTCCTGCTGCATGGCTACTTTCAGTTGTACCTACTTCTCCTGCTTTGTTTTGCACCGTCTTTGCCTGGAGGATGGTACTTCACCTCTGCCAACCAGGCAAGTCTGGGAGGGTGCAGCACTAACTCATTATTAGTTCCAACAGCGTCCCTCCCCGGCAGCATCACTGGTATACACCGATGAAGCTGTGCTTTGAAAAACCAAAATCAACTACTCCAGAGATTTGTGTTGTAAAACACTCATCTATGAAAAGAAAGCAGTGACAGCAGCTGATAAAACCTTTGCTGTGCTGAGACTTAACAGCTGGAGGCATGTTTTCAAAAGAGCTTATCCCCTGTCACGTTTCACATCTGCAGCAAGATTCCCACCAGAGCTCCTCTGGCTGACGAGCTGTGTTTGAAACACTGGGTATTTTCTCTGGACACTAAATAAGTGAGTTTGTTGGAAATCACAGCCTTGAAAGAGTGCAGAGCCAGCCTGGAAAGGCTGAGCACTTGGGGACATGCAGCCAATGCTCTCCTCTGCAAGTACACTGACCAGGTCTGAGTAACCAGATAAACCCAACCCAACCCCAAAGCCATCCCTGTGCATCGCTCCATTACCTGAAGGTAGAGTCGATGCTGCTGAACTTGTTGCTGTGGCCACTGGTGGAGATGAAGTGGTGTGTTTGCCTGGTGGGATGTGAAGCTCGCGTGGGGGATCATCAGAGAAGGGGAGAACACAGGTGATGGGGCTGGAGGGCGGACAGTGCTGCAGGTAATGGGTTGCATCTGTACTGGGGGAGGCAAGATCTGCTCTGCAACAAATCTGCCATGAGGAAGAAAATAAGGTGTGAGAACACAAACCCAGACCCACCACCAGAGGAGGCACTGGGGAGGCCCGGTGCTGCAGGAACCAGAGCTAAGCGAAAGGGGGGCCCAGATTTCCCCCTCCCCATCAGTCTTGGACTGGAATTGCAGAAAATAAAGGTTCTTAAGGTCACACATCTCCCCCATGACTGGCTTAGGCATTGCAGGCTTTGCAAAAGCCAGAAAACAGTTTATTTTTTAAAGCATTTTAGTTACCATAAAGTTCCCTGTAATTAAAAATATTCTCATTACTTTTTCTCCTAACCAGCTGAGCTTTTGTTTAAGACTGGGACTGTCTGTGTTTGCATGCTCACGTACAAGTAATTTTCATTGTTGTGAAGTGTCCTGCTAAAACACTGCATGAAAACAAGGGGCAGCAAAGACTCACTTTCCTGGCTGCCTGCTGGCACTGCTCTGCGTGGCCTGGCCGCTGCTGTTGGCAGGGGGCACGGCGGCTTGCACAGACTGATCCAACAGCATCCTGCAGTGGGAGAAAAACAGAGGACACTCAGGGAGGGGAGGGGTCTAAATTCTTGACTGTCAGCCTTTAGGAACAAATCCTCTCTGGAAGCATGCAAACCATCACCCTGAAAAACAGGTAATGAAACTGCTTTTCAGGGAGATCTTGTCTGGCTGAAGAGTTGGGCAGAGAGGAACCTCATGAGGTTTAAAACAAGGACAAGTGCAGAGCCCTGCATCTGGGGAGGAACAACCCCATGCACCAGTATAGGCTAGGGGTGACCTGCTGGAGAGCAGCTCTGGGAGAGGAACCTGGGAGTTCTGGTTGATAATAAACTGAACACGAGCCAGCAATGTGCCCTCAAGGGCAAGAAGGCCAATGGCATCCTGGGATGCATCAAGCAGAATGTGGGCAGCAGGTTGAGAGAGGTTCTGCTCCCATCTACTCTGCCCTGGTGAGGCCTCATCTGGAGTCCTCTGTCCAGTTCTGGGCTCCCCAGCTCAAGAGGGACAGGGAAGTGCTGGAGAGAGTCCAGTGCAGGGCCACCAAGATGATCAGGGGACTGGAGCATCTCTCTCATGAGGAAAAGCTTTGAGACCTGGGGCTGTTTAGCTTGGAGAAGATTGATGGAGGGGGGATCTTATCAATGCTCATAAATACCTAAAGTGCAGGTGTTGAGAAGATGAGGCCAGTCTTTTTTCTGTAGTGCCCAGTGATAGGACAAGGGGTAACGGGCACAAACTGGAACACAGGAGGTTCCACTGGAATGCACGGAGAAATTTCTTTGCTGTTGAGGTGAGGGAGCCCTGGCACAGGCTGCCCAGGGAGAGTGTGGAGGCTCCTTCTCGGGAGGCTTTCAAAACCTACCTGGATGTGTTCCTGTGTGACATGACCAAGGTGGACCTGCTTGAGCAGGGAGGTTGAACTGGATTTATCTCTAGACGTCCCTTCCAACCCTGACCATTCTGTAATTCTGTGAAATATGGTGCTTATTGTCACCTGGTCACCCCTTGCAGAGGTGAGCTGAAACTTGATACATCTTTTGTGTAAGATTTTGTGTTTGGTGAGACCCCTACAGTTGGATCCTGCAGGCAGCATATGCAGACACCTCTGTGAAAGGTGGCTGAATAGTTTAGGGCAGTTGGATATGTTTTGTACAATGCTTTCAGAGTGCTACAAAATTAAAACTGCTTTGCTTTTGTCCTGGTTGGTGAAAAGACGCTCTGGAGCTTCAGAGCAAGCAGGCACAGTTTGGGGAAAGGCTGTCTCTACTACTTTTTCCTGATCACTCCCTCTGATGGCAGCATGTCCAAAGGTTGCTGAGCTATGTGGACCATTATATACCTGGAGATATGGAGAGCAAAGGATTTCAGGCCCCTGAGTGTATGACACGATGTGCACAGCACCCTGCTCACATGCACACCAGGCTCACTGCTGACCTGGATCTCTGCAGGAGGGAACATCCCTACAACTCTGCTCTGGCACCCAGAGACCATCACCTCCCTGAGCCCAGATTTGCTCACCCTCCCCACTTCCCCAGCCCTCAGGAGGCTCCCAGTAGGGCTGTGTTCCCACCTGAGGCTCCTGTCCTGGCTGTAGTCAGATGGTGGTTGCCTCTCGCTGCTGTTGGTTGGCATCTGTGCAGCCACTGTAACGGGATGTGTCTGTGAAAACACCATGGGGCTGTTGTAAAGGGGCACTGAAATGTTCGTCTGCCCTGGCAGACAGGTTTGCTGGGCTTGGTTTCCTCTCATTAGGTGCTGCTGCTGCTGTACCTGAAATGAAGACACACATATCCACCTCAGTTTTTAAAGCTCCCCAATGGGCTAAAATAACTGCTTCCAGCATGCAGATGGGAAAAGGAACAGTGGAATATTCCATGTGAACACAACAGGAGGAACAGTACATCTGTTGAGCACAACCAATCCATTTGCATTTATTGCCTTTGTATGCAGGGGCTGGGATCTCCAGTGGTAGGAGCAGATAGTCTCTTGAGAAACCAGAGTACAACAGTAAGGGCACGCAAGGCTCAAGGGAGAAGAGACCAGCTTAAGAGAGGAGGAGGAATGCAAATCCAAAGTCCCCAAGGAATGTGTCTCATCCATCCTTTAAAGCAATGATTTGGTCTTTTTTTTTGCTTTGGGGCACACCAGTTATTTCCCAAGGAGATGTGACCCATACAGTGGATTTAGGTCTAGTGATGACAAACTTGTTTCCCAAAGCTGCCTTCAAGGCTTCTCAGGCAGAAGAAAACAAATCTTTTACAACTACGTCTACTTCCCTCTGCTACCATGTCACAACTCTCACTGGCTCCAAATGAGCACCATGTTGCAATCACAGACATGAAGTGAGAGCTCAAACCCCCCACTCAGTCCCTCTCTGGTCACCACGATGGCTCCAGCAGTCCCCAGGGTTTAATGTCTTTAGGCATCATTGACAACTGACCGTACACAAATCTTGTACTGTCAGCTAGCGAGTGAAACCAGCACAGAGCAGATGTGTGGGACCACAGAGAGGGGGGACAGGTATTGAAGAGGCAGGAAAGGGGATGCTAAAGGCAAGGAAGCAGGCGGTGACCTGGGCAGCTGTGCCGCGGGGGTCCCTGAGGAACTGGCGCGGTGCCGGCGGGTGGGTGCCGCAGCACTGCTTCGTCCCCGTAAGGCTTTGCTGCTGGGACTTCTTGGCTGTGCTGGGCCTGGGCGTCCCCGGTGGCTTCCTGGGACTCGAGTGCTGCATGTTGTTAAAGACGATGGGGATGGGCTGCTGCATCAGCATCTTTGAATGAGAGAGAACCGTGAGTTGCCGCAGCTCATGGGGTGGTTGTGCTGCCTGGGAGAGAGCGGCTCCGCTCCCAGGCTGGCTCTGTCAACACCTGTAACCCTGCAGCAGCAACACCACGCAATCCAGGGGCAAACTGAACTGTGAGCAGCAGAAAATCAAAGCTTAGCTTGTGTTCAAATATTTATTCAAAGCCACAACTGATCAGCTCCTTTAGGCCTGTTACATTTTGCAGGAATGGCTCTGGGGATCCAGCAGCCCCAGCCAGCCCCGATGGCTGTGCAGGGGCACTTCAGTCATGCTCTAAATCACTGCACAAGCACTGTGTTCAGTGTTGGGCCCCTCACTCCAAGAGGGACACTGAGGGGCTGGAGTATGTCCAGAGATGGGCAATGAAGCTGGTGAAGGGTCTGGAACACAGGCCTGATGGGAAGTGGCTGAGGGAGCTGGGGGTGTTTAGCCTGGAGAAGAGAGGCTGAGGGGAGGTTGTAGTGAGGTGGGGATTGATCTCTTCTCCCAAGTAAAAAGTGATAGGACAAGAAGACATGGCCTCAAGTTGCACCTGGTTTAGATTAGAGACTAGGAAGATCTTTTTGCCTGAGAGGGTTGTTAGACACTGTCCCAGGGTGCCCAGGGAGGTGGTGGAGTTCCCAAACCTGGAGATGTAGCTGAGGTGCTGAGGACATGGGTTAGTGGTGGGCTTGACAGTGTTTGAACTCGATGATCTTAAAGGTCTTTTCCAACCATAACAATTCTATGAAAATTACTGATTCAGCACTTAAGCAGATGCTGGCAGCACTCATCTCTCAGGAGACACTGCTTTCACATCTGAGACCAACCTATCAATTTATCCTGAGAAGATTTCTAATGCTTTTGCCACTGTCAATTTTGTTTGTGGGTTTAGAAGCCCCAGGGGCAGCAGGTACCTGCAGGTT
Source organism: Colius striatus (assembly GCF_028858725.1). Classification (NCBI taxonomy): domain Eukaryota; kingdom Metazoa; phylum Chordata; class Aves; order Coliiformes; family Coliidae; genus Colius; species Colius striatus. The sequence continues at coordinate 6,248,556 of NC_084771.1, read as the reverse complement.
GGAGTCCTGCACGAGCTGGAGCTGCTCTTTGATGACATGTAGCTCTTCTTGCTGTGTCTTGATGTCAGCCTGGAGTATGCGAGTCCTCTCTTCCAGCTGCTCTTTCAGCTGATGCATCATCCCCAGTTGGGTTGGGAAATGGTACACTGGCTGCAGAGAACAGAGAACAAGATCATGGGGTGGGATCAGTCCTGCTACTCACATTCACAGTGATGCTGCCTTCAGAAAAACAGTGATGGCTTTTTCAGCTTTTGCCACAGAAAACATGTTGTTGACAAAAAACTGCAATTGCATATTTAACCAAAGTTCTACTGTACTTCCAGAGCAGCAGCACAACTGGCTCATACTCACTGCCTCACTTCCAGACCTTGTCTGTTAAATTGCTGTGCAGATGCAGGCTCTGTGCACGGGACTCCCTGATTCTGGGCACTGGTGTTTGTGGGAGACACTGCATGCAAACTCTTGCCACACCTCCAGGCTGGGCTTTCAGATGTGCTGCTGTTTCACATTTGCCAAATGGTAGGCTCGAATCCCACAATTCTCTTTCACATCTAAGGGCCATCTTCAATCCCTGTATCAGAGTCTGAATGTTTCCTCTGTGAGGACAAGCCTCAGAGTTATGGTTTATGACTCCTGCATTTTTCTTGTGGTTTTTTTCCTTTTCTTTCTGGTCTGATTCAAACCTTCCATGACATCTCTTTCCTCTACCAGGGCAATGAAACTCTTCAGCATTGTACCTGCTTGTAGTTAGTTGCCAGCAAGTCGGAGATGAGCCCTTCAGCAGCCCTCAGGTTTTTGACAAGTGTAAACCTTCTTCTAAGCTACTTCCTTGGGTATCCTACCTGCTCTGTCTCACTGAAACAAGTGGTTGCAATAATATATTTGCAAGTGAACCTCAGTAACAGCAACAGAAAGGGCACTAAAGCCTTGCCCCAATGGTGGGACCAGCCAGCAAGGAGATAAGAGCAGAGACATGGAGCCACTGAGTCCACCCCACTGACTGGCCACAGCAGGCAGTTTAACAACAATGAACCACATACCATCACAGCGTGCTGAGAGGGGAGGGCTGGCTGGGCCACGGGGTGCTGAGGGAGGTGTTCACCAGGGCCTTGAGGAGTTGCTATGGCCTAGAAATGAAAACTTAGCTTTACTGTAGGTCCATAGCACCTCTGATGCAGAGTTGGTGCGATACCAGCTCATAGGAGTGATTAACAAGTTCAGGCAATTAGGCAATGGCACGTGGAGACCTGAGGATGGGTCTGAAGGGAGAATTTAAGCTCCTGCGTGCCCCCTGCTAACTGCACATCCCTGGTGTCAGCATCTGGCTTTGGATAAAAGCCATTTCATGTGTGCAAACTCCCCAAAAGCAGTGTCACGGCGTGAGCTGCCATTTGGCCTGGAGCAGAATCCTGAGAGGAGGCTGCAGAGGAGGCTCCAGCAGCTCTGCACTGGCTGTGCTGCCCAGCACCATCCCCACAGCCTGGGACACGCCGTGCTCAGGCCCAGCATGTGAAGAGGTGGGGGTCCAGCCTCTCTGAGGGTGGGATCAAGGTTTGCCAAGCACAGGCCTTGGTGGCTGGGCCCACTGACCTGGGCGCTTGCAGCCGCCGGCAGCCGCAGAGCCTTCTCCGCCGGTCCCGGTGCCCGCGTGGGAGTGCTGGTGTCTGTGTGCCGCATGGACGACGTGGCTGCAAAACAGATGGGCTGCTGTGAGGTGGCACATCCCTGCCTGGCTACCCTGCTAAGCCCAAACTCCACCTACACGGATGAGCAGTGACCTGAACGCTGCCAAAGCAGGTCCCCAAACTGCACCGCCACTGTCTCTCTGGCTCTCTGCTTGACTCGTGGGGTTCCCTTCTGATGCTAATGCCCTGTTTCAGCCTTCCCTCTATGGGTGTCTCAGGACAAGCTTTCTCACTCTTCTCCTGGCAAGTACTTTAAGAAAAGCCTCCTGAGTTGGCTCCTACCCATGGGCATGACAGTCGCCTCACTACTGTCTCCAGGGCCAGGGGAGACACTCGTGGGAGCTGGGACAAAGCTGCCAGTAAGGCAGGCAGCCTTCTGGGACCTGGGACTGTTTAGTCCAGAAAAGAGAAGAGTAAAGGGGACTTCATCAACTAAAAGATGGAAGTTAAGAGGACGAGGTGACACTTTGTTCTCTAGTGCTCAGTGACAGGACAAGGGATAATGGACATAAGCTGTAACACAACAAGTTTCACTTAAAGACAAGGTAAAACTACTTTGCTGTGAGGGTGAGGGAGCCCTGGCACAGGCTGCCCAGGGACGGTGTGAAGGCTCCTTCTCTGGAGGTTTCCAAATTCACCTGGATATGTTCCTGTGTGACCTGATCAAGGGGAATCTGCTTTAGCAGAGGGATGGACAACATGATCTTCAGAGGTCCCTTCCAACCCCGACTATTCTATGATTCTGCAGGGATTTATCATCCAGGACCAAACTACCCCACAAAGGAAGTCTTGTCAGTGAGGTTCAAGGCTCAAATTGCTTCAGCTTAGCGAGTCACCTCCTGTCCCCTAAGCCAGAGCAAACAGCCCCAGCCCTCAGCTGGTGGCACAACTCTGATACTGGCAGTGTGCTGAGAGGGAGAGGCAGCATACAGCTGTGGCTCTGCTGCTGCACCATAACTTGGTATGGCACAGTATTTGGTCCCTGTGCTGAGCAGCCCCTGACTTGCTGTCTCCCAGACAAACCCCAGTATTTTGGAGGCTGCTCTGTCCTCCAGCCCACTCCTCACCCCTGTGCTGGGCTGTCCCCAGCCGTGCTGGCACCTACATGCGGAGTCGGAGAGCGCGGTGTGTGAGGAGCGCCGGGAGCTGTGAGACGACAGTGAGACGCCCTCCCGGCTGGCATCCTGGCTGCTGCCACACTGCCCCACGTCCAGGTAGCTGCTGTGGCTCTGTGGGGAGCAAAGCACAAGCAGTGAGATGGTCAGCGGGCGAGGATGACCCTGGAGGGGAGCTCCACCTCCCTGACTGCTTGTTTGCAGAGAAAAATACCAGGCTGTGTGTGCAGAGGGCACACACTGCAGCACCACACCGCCAAACCCTGGTGTGGTATTCCACATCACACTAAAGCCTTCAGGTACTCCTGTGCAGATGAGACCCTCAGGATCACACCCCAGCACTCCTGACTTTCTCTTGTAGGACACCTGTCTGAGGGCAGCGAGCAGCAGTGGAAGGGCCATACCACATGCGGGGTGAACACCATGAGGATTGCTGCCCATGGCATGTCACTGTCTGTCTCCTCTGCCTCCCAAGCTGAGTGCAAGTGGAAATAGCCTTTTATAATTAGCTTCCTTCTGCCCAGTTCCCTCAGAGATGTCACAGCTGGTTGGCTGCTGCACACTGGGGAGTGATGGCAGAGGTATACAAATGAAAGCAGCAAGAGAAACTGGCTGGGGAAGGGTTTATTCATTGCAGAGATGGAGGGAGATGGCAGGGAAGAGACATGGAGCAGTGGCACAGCTGCAGCCCTGGGAGACTCTGAAGCAAATGGCTCCTGCAGAGAACAAGCACCAGGTGATGCTGAGAGCTGCATGGCTGCTCACTGCTGCCTGCAGAGCAGCAGCTCCCAGGTGCTGCTCTGGGCGGGAACCTGGCAGCACATCTGCAGAGGGTTGAGCAAGTGAGTATTAATGGCTTTGGAGCTGGCACACCAAAACAACAGATGCCACTTGCTTTATGGCAAACAGCCCCTAACTGTGGGGTCCTGGGAGACTGGCTCACCTGCAGCACATAGGTGACCACGATGGCTGTGCCATCGCCCTCCTCATGCCCCTGGGGAACTCCCCAGTGTCCCATTCCCCTCAAGCAATGGGAGTGATGGCTCTGCCTCTCCTCCAGCTGCCTTAAATCAACAGATGCTCCTTAAAATCTGCAGAAAAGCATCCCAGCTATTTAGTGGAAAGGGGGAAAAGACCAGAGGTGTGCTGTGGTGACAGAGAAGCAGCTGTTTGTAAGACAGTCCTCAATCAAGTACAAAAGGTCTCTGGGCCACCTTCCCCCTATACACCCCATAAATGGCTTCTACAAAATCATGTTTGAAGAGCAGTGAGACTAATGGAATGATAATTACACAACAATCCACTTAGAATTGCTTTGATTACTGGTTTTACTTGTAAATTACTGAGAGGAAGAACTTAAAAATAATTAAAATGGCCTTGTTAATTGGACAGGTGTGTTGGGATGCCAGACTGATTCCAGCCGTGGCAATTATTGCTCTGGTCACAATCCTGCACTAGATAGGATCTTGTGCAATGGTGTAAACACAGCTGAAATAAGAGCAAGTGTTTTCCCTTCAGTTTCAATCTTGGCCTGAGCATCAATAACGAGCTGGCACTGCCTAAACAGATATCATGTGCTACTGCCTTGCACCTCCATCCTCTGAGCCTTACTAATGCTGACAGGCACAGCAGCTGAGCCTCCAGCTCTGCTTTTCTGCTTCTGAACTGGAGTGGCTTAACCCATCATTTGAGTAGCAGTCTCAGAAAGAAAATAAACAGCAGAACAGCAGCAAAGCAAGTGCTGAATTTGCAGTTATAAGTGAACTTTGCTTCAGGGGTGTTTAGAGTCATGCAGGGGAAAACTTCTCAGAGTCTGCTTGAGCCATAATCCAACTGAGGGCTTGGAATAAGATGAGAGTAAAGAGAATAAGAAAGAACAGGTATTTCCTTAAGACTGGTGATTACTCAGTTGGGTTTAACCACCTACTCATCCAACTGAGAAGGGACACGGTACCTTTATGGAAGAGGATGCCAGTTCGATTGATGACTCCTCAAGGCCAAGATCTCGCCTTCTTTCAGCTCGAACTTCTGCATAACTAAAAAGGAGGAAAAACATCCCACTTATAATCCATTCTTTCAGTCTTATTGTAACTATCTTATACTATACAGGTCACTATGGAATTTTCATGCTGAGTCACAGGCTTTGCACAGCACACACACACGCTCAAATGCAAGGTGCTTGGAGGAGCATCATCACACAGCTTTGCAGTCTGGGAGTAACTGCACGTGCTGAATATCCACAGAGAAGGAACAGAAGGGCAGTGTCCCAGTCCCATTGTGCCCAGGACTGCACAGCCCATCTGATTAATTGTACTAATCATTCCAAGCACAAACGTAGACACTTTGCAAATTTTAGCCCTGGATGCCTTCAAGCAAAACCAATCTAAAAGCAAAGTGCACTTTGAAGACAAAACGAGTGTCTTTGTCCTCAGTGCAATTTTCTTAATAAAGGAGACTCTCATTTTCCATAATCAGGCAGAAAAATGATGCTCCAGCTTCTGTGCAGGCAAACTGCCATAGCAAATGTACATTCGTTTTCTAACCTGCTGGCCATCCAGAATAATTTTTTTTGCAGGGAGACCTAAGCCAGTGCCTTGGGGAGGAGGAGGTCAGCTCCCCTCTTTCTGAGGGTGCACACCGTGCCATGGAGCGAGCTACATCAGAGTTTACATCCCTCACTCCAGTGGCATTCTGAATATAAACCCACAGCTGCCCAGGTGCAATGTGAGGTGCAGGAATCCCCTGGAATGTGCCTCTAAATCTTTGCTCTCCTTACTATTTTTTGTCTTAAGCAATACAGTGTTTACAGTAAACACTTCCATGTGATTCACCATTGGGATAAATTGGAGAGGATGTTTGAAAGACTTTCTGAACACATGTGGATCGTGGGCACTGAAAGGTGCCAGAATTCAGGGCACTGGAATATTAATGGGCCATAACTTTTGTGGGAGGCAATAGAAACTGCTGAACTGAACTCACTTCTATCACTGTAGGCACTTAATTTTCCTGAAATCACATTTTTTGTGTTTGAACAACACATCCTAAACCTTTATAAAGAGACAGAATTGAATTTCAAAACCTGTTTAGGACCACATCACTATGTTTAAAAGTTACTGGAAGCAGAAAGAAGAAACAAGTTCATGCACAATAAATTCAGAGCTTAAAGTGAAGCCTAATTCCCTGAAGGATCACAGATGCAGCACAGCTCAGAAGCAATCTCTTCTCTAGCACTTGACGTGTTTGTATCAGCACACACAGCTCTAGTCACACCTCTTCAGTGGTGTAAGGTGTTCTCAGTCTGTGCTTCAGAACAGGGAGAAGAATCCCAGTTTACTAGTGTTTGTTCTTCCAGATGTTTGGTAAGAAAAAACAGAACCAGAATAGACCATTCACAAACCGATTCCTGACAGCAAAGAAAGATGCAGTGAGCAACGTGTTCACTCAAGTTCGTAGAGAAAACCAGTGTTTTTCAAGCCCTTCAGTAAATAGATTCTCACCCTTAACACGATCTTTTATGAGATGACAGTGGCAGATTCCCCTCGGAAGGTGGGTACCACAGGCACGGCCTCTCAGCACAAGCAGCTTCCCACTAGGGGGGGATCATGGGCTGAATTTCAGGGGAGGAATAAGGCTGTCAGGACAGCAGCTCACCTCAAGTCATATATATTTAAAGCTCTGATCAAAAGGGTTTGTAGGAGATGTATGATCCCCTTCATGCCCATAAAGCTGTCTGATTCTTAACAGCTTTCATTCTTCCTAAGGTCAGGGATAAAAGGGGAATGTAACACACTGATAGGCTGCGCCAACGGTGGTTTCCAAGCTTTTGGCCTGCTTGCCAAAAAATAGAGTAATGAAAATACATTATGCTTTTCCCCATGTTCCCTGTCATAATAGTTTTATACAACTACATCCCATCTTTACGTGTCAACATGCACAACACATATTTGGCTCACACCAATAACGGATGGGTACGTGGGACACACACTGTGAAGAGTTTAGTGCTTGCTCCTACCTGACTACCAGGTGAGTGCAAACAATGAACTCGGGTTTGGAATTCCACTGGTGGTAGGTGATGTAGTAGTGTGTCTGCAGCCATATCCATTGCTGCCCTTTGGTCAGGAACCGATAGTAACAGGACTTGCCTTTCCCAAACTGCATCACTGTCAAACAAAAACAGAAAGTGATTTATTTATAGCAAACACAAAGTCCGTGGTGCAAAAGGCAGTTAGAAAAACCCTACAGTCCCAAACCTCTCTTGCAGTCTGATAAGCACTAAAAGGGCTCTTGTGGCTTTATAAACATGACAGATGATACACAATCACATACTGAGCTTTTATTTGGGTTCTTTCCTGCTACTGACTGTCAAGAGTGCACTTTGCTATTTTGAGACTGTTCTTAGAACTAAGCATTGGCATAACTATAGAGCTAGTCATGTTCTTAAAACTTATTTATGAGGTCCTCTGAAATAAGCACAGATAAGATTAATGAAACAAAGCACTGGCCTTTCACAAGTTCATGACAATGCATTCCAAAGACTGGGAGATTGAAGTCAGGATCCTAATAATGTGACAAAACACTAAGATGGTGGAGTTTCACCAGTTTAACTGAGAGTTTTCATCTGAGAGATGACCTAAACATGCCAGATTGGTACAGATTATCAGGGCATGTCCAGGAAAATCTCAAGTGGTATAACACAGCTGGAAAATAATGAGGGGAACCACATTAAATAACCACATGAATTTTTCCTGGACTGCTGGGCGTACAAAACGAAACATGGTCACTTAAAATACTCATGATTAATGCAAAGCAAAATACAAATGTGGTTTAAGCAAACTCATTTCACTTCACAGTAGGCAAGACGCCTGCCCAGAGTGGTCAACCTGACAAATGGGAGCTTATCAAGCCAGGTTAACTCAACTCTACTTTGTTAACTACAGCTCTACTTTGTTAAATATCAAGTCTAACTTCTCTCGTGATCCCATTAACAGTGATTAACCTTAGATGAAGTGCCTACTGAAGGTCTCCCTGGCTAACATGCCATGCTGGGGATCAGCTCCTAGGGCTGGCAAAGATTTCCTGAAGCATCTTCTACAAGTCACTTTACCAGCACCTCACTTTTTCCTCCTGCATGGTAAGATTAAAAGATCCTTTCCTTCAGATATGTTGTGCAAATAGTCTGTGGCTACTAGAGGCATAGAACAAAAACCACTAAATAGATTCCCTGCTGAATGATCTGGCCCCACTCTCCACACACTGTCTATGTCAAGCTGCATGCAGGTATTACCAAAAAGGCATCATCTGGCTGAGTAGCTCACTTCTGTCTGAATGGTCTTTTAAGCAAACTGCCCTAAAAGTATTGCACTAGACAGCAACTAAAATATGCCTTTAATACTCCCATCGACATGCTTGCTGCACTTGACATAACTTCTGTCTAGCCCCTTTCACAGCTTTCTCTGTATTCAGGTGGGCAGCCTGAGTAGGGAAACTTGACATTCAGAGAAGCAATTTTCTCAGTTCTCTACTAGATCCTTCAGGCGTAAGTGGCAGAGGGTATGTGGTAGAGGTCGGGGTGGTTTGCAAGGCAAAGCAACTTGTCCAGCTCCAGCATGCTGAGAGGCTGTGGAGTTTCTTGGTGTCTCTGCACCACGCTACTTGGCATCTCAGAGTAATTACAGCATCTCTCCCACCACTCTCTGGGGTGTCCTTGTTTCCTCTGGACAAAACATGCTCCTTGCAAACGGAGAGAGCAGAGACAAACAGCGAGTTTGCCCAGAGGAAACCTTTAAGTTGTACTCCTTGGCAAAATATTTGATTACCTAGATGCATTTTATGAAGTGTGTAAGTTGCTTTGCATTACAGTGCTTGGCACTGCAAACCAGCTGGAGAACAGACCTAATCCTGGCTGAGTGTCTCACTCTGAAGGGCGTGTGTAATAAAATGGAAAAATACAGTCTGAGGGATAAAGCACCTCACACACTCATCTGGTGGGAACAGCCCACTGACTACGAGACCACATCTGCTGCCACCTTTTGCCTTCCTCACACCAGCTCCAGCATTCACCAGGACATGGTTCTCCAGCAGTGGGCTGCACTGCCATGGTCCCCAGGCTAAGCCTGGGGGTCCCCCTGACCTGGCTTCTCCTCTTGCAGGTCACACTATTTCAGCTTTCATGAAAATGAACTTCATAGATGTTCTCTGGTGTTCACACATCAGCCCTAACCGGACTTCTCTGCTTTACTTTCAGGTTGACTAAAAACGAGCCATTTTCACCCACAGGGAATCTGTATTCCATACTTTTGTATTTAAAAAAGTCTGGATCTCCAGAAGCATTTTACTAATAATGAGGTTCACAACACCTAAGTGCACAGGCAGGTGCTCCAAATGCTGCTTTTAGAAGGTGAACTGCAAGACTTCATAAACTGCAACAGACAACAAAACTCCTAGGGTTTGGAGCTGCCCTCACAAAATGGGGCAGAGGGTGAAAACTTCTGACATCCCATCTATGAATTCCATTTTGCTCTCAGATAACCTGTGCTCAAACAGGATATCTGCCAGTTTGGGAAACCTGCACAAAGAGTTCCTGATCTTGGTGAATTCTGCAGGGATTCAGCTTCCCAGGTGAGCATTGGCTATGATAGTCATGAGAGGAGAGAATTCCCTTGTGCCCCAGATAAAGATGCCTTTTGTGATGACAGTAAAAGGTTTTGCACGAGTGACAAACGAGATCAAAGACAGACACACTGCAGAGGGAGAGGAACTTACAGTGTTCATGGCACCTAGCAAGAAGCTCCAGGTCATCTGCGTGGTAGTAATCATACCCTGATGTTCCCAGAACCTCAAAGGGTAAATATCCTATAATAGGTGGAGCCCTAGAAGGGAAGCAAAGCGCAGTGAGTGAGCACAAAAGCTGACACTTTGACAACCTGGCAGATAGACTGTGATACTAGCAACCAAAAGCACCTTGTTCATTCACTTGGCAGAGAAATCAGGAGTGGCCTTTCATATACACAATGATGTATTTTCATATACAAGCAGAAAAAAAACCCAACCCAACCAAAACCAACCAGTGAGGGAGAGGTAAAAACTGAGAAAATGAAAAGGTGTGTGTTTACTGTTTCACAGCCTATTCATTATGTGGGTGTAGAGAAAGGCATGTACGTATGCAGTGACTCAATTCATGCTTGTGAGACACAGCTTGAGAAACGCTACGGCTGTTTGTGTGCATAATAACTCGGAGCTCAAGTAAAATTATCCAGTAGGTTGGATGTAAATGTCATCTGGGTAGTAACTGTAGAAGAAAGAGTAAGTGAGAAGCTGCCATGTGTGTCAGGATCAGCTTGGGTAAAAGAAAAAAGTAATTGCTCCCATGGAAAAACTTGTAAGTGGCAAAAAATGTTTCTGTGCTGGTAGTAAAACCAAGAATAGGAGTGGGGCTGACTCTAAGGACTACTGCTTCCATGGCAGGTAGAGAAGGAACTGGGGAAGTGTTCAGATGGGCACATTGCAATGACTTACCTGACTATTCTGCCATCAGTTCCAGATTTTCTATTTTCTAGGCAAAATATGAGATTTGTTTTTTAAGGAAGTGTCCTAACAACACTGAGCTTATGCACAGCCTTCACCAAAGCCTGCTAGCTTGTCGTTATGAAACAACACTGAAATGTGAGGAGAAAAGCCACTATTTTTGCCTCCCTATATCAGCACGTCACCTTCTGTCTCCTGGTCCTTCACTTGGGCCACAATAACCCCATGCAACACTACAGGCTTGGGGGTGAGTGGCTGGAAAGCTGGCTGGAGGGGAAGGACGTGGAGGTAGTGGTTGACAGGCAGCTGAACATGAGCCAGCAGTCTGCCCAGGGGGCCAAGAAGACCAATGGCATCCTGACCTATATTAGGAATAGTGTGACCAGCAGGACCAGGGCAGTGATTTTCCCTGTACTGAGGCCTAGTGAGGCTGCACCTCAGGTACTATGTTCAGTGTTGGGTTCCTCCACTACAAGAGGGACATTGAGGTGCTGGAGTGTGTCTAGAGATGGGCAATGAAGCTGGTGAAGGGTCTGGAGCACAAGCCTGATGGGGAGCGGCTGAGGAAACTGGGGGTGTTCAGTCTGGAGAAGAGGAGGCTGAGAGGAGACATGATCACTCTTAACAGCTACCTGACAGGTGGTTGTAGTGAGGTGGGGGTTGGTCTCCTAAGTAAAAAGTGATAGGACAAGAGGAAATGGCCTCAAGTTGCACCAGGGGAGGTTTAGACTGGAGATTATGAAGAATTTTCCACCGAGAGGGTTGTTAGATAGTGGCACAGGCTGCCCAGGGAGCAGTGGGGAAGTTCCCAGCCCTGGAGATATTGAAAAGACATGGTGCTGAGGGACATGGGTTAGTGGTGGATTTAGCAGTGTGAGCTGAGTGGTTGGACTTGATGCTCTTAAAGGTATTTTCCAACAGAAATGATTCTATGACTCTAAGTACACTCCTGCTTGCACCAATTCAAGCACTGCACATACTTTGTGAGGCAGGACTTGTGCTAATTTGGCTCCACCTATTTGTTTTGGCTGCTGGATGTGCTGATAGCATGAGGTTCACCTGCCAAGTTCAGCATGTTCCTTGGGAATAAGGTGGTGGTGTGTTAGTGAAATGGTTAACGTTTCAAAACCAGGGCAGTCTGAAGGCGTTACTGCCTTTCTCTTGGTGTGCTGAGTGACTCTATTGAAGGTGAACGTCATAAAGTGGCCAAGAACACAAGAAAAAACTTATTTAATCGTATTTGCTTTTGATGGTTCAATCCTGAGTCTTCTGGAGAGTAATGTGGGAAGCCTTCCTCCCCTGTGAGCAACCCATTCTTGAGACACAGTGGGCCTAGATTGTTCAACTAAAGAAAGCCTAGACAGACCTAGAACCTCTGTCTTCCCCATAACCACAAGCAGTTTGGCACCAAATGGGAAATAGGGGAAAAGGAAGGACAGCCAGGACCTGCTCAACAGCAGCCCCAGCAGGATCAAGGTCTGAGCAAGAGCTCCTGAGTCCTAGAAAAAGGGCTGGAAGAGCCAATCCCCCACACTCCCTGATGGCACACCTCTTGAAACAGAGTGTGCTTAGTACACAGTGGTCTCCCTCCCAACCCAGCCTTATTTATCCCAATAACTTCTCATAGAGCACTGTGTTCCTTTCCTTCATGTGACCCAGATCTCTGTTAACGATGATAATATGTGTATTTATTAAAGTATCTTTCCTTGCCATCTCTGGGAGAACATGCCAGCATCTCTCCTAACTTTAATGACATGCTTATATTCAAGACAATAACGTCTTTCAGATGCACATCAGATAAACATTCAAGCTGATCAGCAAAGTATTATGCCTTCTGACTTCCACCAGAATTCTTTAGATGAGAAAGCAACCACAAAATACTCCTCATCTGTCATTTGACAAGGAGATGCTTTGCTTGTGGAACATTTCCAGCCTTGAGGCCTGCAGAAGGAGGTGCATAGTGTTCAGAGAGCCTATTGAGTGCACTCTTTTAATAAATGAAGGGAAAAATAAGGAGACAACCATAGTGCAGAAGAGAAATAGGTAATTACCAAAGTTGATAGGTTTACTTCCTCTACACATATTTACATGTAGACTCAGAGAACAGATTTTTCCTGGTTTTCTAATGTTTAACCAGATCTACAGGGTGTTTTCTGCTTTATCTGTCTTTAATCCAATTGATGATGTCGTCATGATAGCAAAGGTCTTGGTTCCAACTCATGCCCTGACTGATGATGCACCTCAGCACCAGGTAGTGTGAAGTGACACAAATGAGCAAGAAACAGCAAATATCCAACAACATCTCACAGCACCCTGCAGACTGCACTGGAGAGAGGTCTGAATTGGTAATTAAATGAGATTCCCCACTCCTTCTTGGGTTTGGGCTCGCTGCTTGTGTATGGGGCTGTCACAAACTCTGCCTCAGCATCTGCACCAGTTTAATTTACTCTCAGTAACAAAGATTTCCTCACTGAGGATGGGATATGAGTGGGACCAGAGTGCCTGCAAGCACCCAAAGCAGAGAGATTCCTCTCTGAGTCATAACCCAGATTCATCAAAAGACTCTTTGATAGGTTTCAAAGCAGCTCCTGCTCTTATTCACAGGAACTGCTGGGACACAGCCCTTTGGAAAACCAGCTCACTTCATCAGGCAGTGAAATAAGGGTCTTAGGGCTCTTTTATGAATCTTAACACTAATAACTTGATTCTGAAGGCTTGCACTATTGTACAGTCCAATTAAAGTGTAACAAAGTCACTCCAGCAAGATCTTAACAACATGAATAAGAAGCTGACTGTGCCAAACCACACGGCATTAACCATAGGGCTGTCTCCAGCTCGGTTCCTCTATGCTTCAAGGTATGATGTGAGATACACATCTCATTTTATTTATTTATTATTATTTTATATTTGCTTTCTCTTTTTTTGCTCTACCTGTGCAGATGATATTTAGGGTTTTTTCCTCCCTAATAATTTTTTTCCTTACAGCCTTATTTACTTGTCTTCTATTTCTAGTAATGACTGCTTTTGCACAGCTTGCAAAGGGAGGGATAATGGAAAGGGCAGGATTTTGCAACATGCATATGCAGACATGTTAAATATAGAGAAATAAAAGAATGAACAAAACCCTCCAGCTTCTTTTGAAGAAAGTGAATCCTATATTAAGCAGCTAATAAAGTGGTCCCAGTCTGTTTCATTCACCCAGCTGAATCTGAGCCCACTGTAGGACATTGTCAAAACCAAATCATCTAACCCACTGCTTTTTCTTTTGTTTTTATAAATTACATAATTTCTGAAGGGGAAAACCAAAAGTTTATTGACACAGCAAAAGATTTAGTAGGATTCCTGGAAGCCATAGCTGGAAAGCAGAGGAGCTAAATCAACACGAGGAACAGGACCCACACTGCTCAGTTTCGAGGACTTACTATCTTGGTAAAGTTTAGACATTTTCTAGACATTTTCCCACCATTTTATATGGTTTCTTACCTGCCTAAAATGTGGAAAAGAGCAAAGCATTTAAGCATGTCTTATAAGCAAGTTCAGAGTATTATTACTCACCCAGTTGCATTTATTTAGAGTTATTCTACTTGGGATCTTAGGCAACAGCTACACAAAGTTTTCTATTTTTACACTATTGTTTGTTTATTCCTTAGTAACTAAAACCAAACCTCTTACCTGTGGTCCAAGAATAAAAACTTCCATTCCAAACTATGCCTCGATGTAAATTCTTCACATGGCTCTTCAACGTTGCAGAGTTCCTGCAAAACAGTTGGTACGTTCAGACACGTCATTCTATGAAATGACAAAAGGAGTCATCTGTCAAGACAAGGATGCACCTTGGTATAACAAAGCCTATCAATATACAGTGCTTGGAAAGCACTTGACTTACTTTCCTCTAAGGAATGTATAAGCCTTGTTTTATAGATGCATGAACTGATGAAAAGTGGCTGAATAATTCACCTTGGGCTGAATTTCAGAGTTAGTCCAAGGGACTCGTCTTACAGCCTGTAGGCAAAACTCCCCAGCTTTTTGTAAATATTGGTTTATGAAGATGGATGAGAGCACCAGGTCCAGTCTCAAATCGAGTTGGCTAATACTGTCTTCAGCCAGCAGCACCCATGGTTGTTTATCCCTGTCAGCACTGCACTGTGCCAGCAGAAACACTCCATGAAACATCATGTTCACAGTCCTTCAAGACATATGTGCCCTTCTTACACAAAGGGGTGCTGGGATGTATTTCTTGAAAGGCTGCAACTTTTCAAGCAGTTTAGCTGCTCACCTTGTACCTGGGCTGACTGCTGCGAGACGCCCCATCCCACAGCTGCCTCCAACTCCCAGTCATACCTCATCATCCAAAACCACCTAACTTGTGCTGTCTCCCACTCCCAACCACAGCCATGCCCCCTCTCACGGAGCAGCCCCTGGCATGAGCAGCCTGTGCTGCTGAGCAGGCTCCCTGAGGGGCCTGGCAACAGCCAAGCACCCGGCTCCTGGTGCCAGCGCCACCCCCAGCCCGGCCCCACACGGAAGGGAAGGTGCAGTCCCAGAGCTCTCACCTTTAAGAACTGCGGTGTGACAAGACGAACAGTTGCTACAAGGCAAATCTGCTCCTCCGTGGCTGACCTGAAAGCTCGTGCAATAGCTGACTCAAAGCCATTACAGGAGGGTGTAGGCACTAGACACAACCAGATAATTTATTTAAGAAGAAGAGGAAGGAGAGCTTTCTTTTCATGTTCAGACATGTACAATGCCTGATGAAACCCAAGCAACACACTCCTCCTACCCATGAGAGGATGCCACACTGGTACATGCTGATGTTATTTAAAGCATGACCCTTTAGGCTCCGAGTTACACAGCTGCAACCACAGTTGCAACTCCGAGTTACACAGTTGCAGGGAAGGTTCACAGCTCACAGTGTGCAGCTACAGTCTCCCTGTCAGCCTTTCCCCAGCTCTACATTTGCAAGATGCAAGATTTTACGGGTTCTCAAACTACATAATCTTTACAAAGTGTCATGTGACTGCCACAAATGAAACAGAACAGTATATTTCACTATTTGACTAAGAAGGCTGCTTGACAATTGATGGGGGGGTGGGTCAAATGGAGGTAGGATCCGTCTGGTATGAGTTCTTCAAGCACAGCATTTTGAAGAGTGCACTCTTCTGACTAATGGCATCACCACCATTTATATCTATCTATCTATCTATCCATCTCCAACATATCCACAGCTCATTCTATCCCTGTTGATTACTGGTCATTTTCAGCTGCAACAAGGCCTTTAGGAGGCTATAGATCAACATACAACTTAAAAGAGAGCAGTAGAGAGCTAAAAGTAGGCTGGAGCAGTAACTTACCATGAGTAAAACATTTAAAATCCACTACAAATTTCACATATTCATACGTCAGAGGTTCATTTGGGTCTAAGCTGCCTCTTGCTAAATGGCAGCAAAACTCTATCTGCTTTTCTGCTGAAATGAGATAAAGAGGGAGAGATACAGCCAACGTCAGTAGAAGTCTGCACTTTGGCACACTCCACACAAGAAATCTATTTAGGTGTTTATACCAACCCTGCTGCTGTGGTACCTGAGCACACCCTGCTGGGATGCTCTTAATACCTTCAAGTCAATATATAACTACAAGGAGCAATGATAAGCTGGTTCTGCTTAAGGAAATGTATATTTTCACCCTTTCTGTCAAGGCTTTACAGCCTCTCTGCTACACAACATCAGTCAGTGGTGTTTTCCCTGACCTTGTGTGTGCACAACTTCATGGGAAGTTGTTAAGTGATATTGCAGTGCTGTGCTCTGGCATTGCTGGGAAGGACTCAGATCCAAAGGGCACCCTAAACCTTTCCATTAAGGGTGGAGGGCACTGTGCCACACTCTTAATCAGTTTTCTGCCCAAGGTCTGAACTCTGTGGATTAGACTATGTGGTCTTCAGCCAGAGAGAAACCAATCCCAGGGCAGAGCAGCAGCACCAGAGCTGCCCATCTCCCCCTGATGCTTACAGGGCAGGAGAGAGGGAGGCTGGCACTGCCCAGCCACAGCTAACCCACCAGAAAACACTGAGGGAGGACCCAACTCAGGCTTGGTGAAACATGGATGTTAGGAGAATGCTGCTGCCCACTCTTGGGCTGGGGACATTTTCTGGGGAAAGGGACACTTTGGGGGTGGGACAGCAGCCAGTAGTAGAGATCTGGACGAACTGCTCAGATAGGAAGGCTGTTGCTTAACTTGCATGTAGGGTTTCTCAGCTGTCCTGAGACATGCAAGCTTCCTGAGGAACAAAGCATCGATATCCTTTAGGATTCTCCCACCCCTTTTCCTTCCCCCAAGCCCTCTGCTCCTTTCACAGCCTCAGTCCAGCACCCTCCCCTGGGAAAAACATCTCCTGAAGGCAACTCCACTGTCCTGTGATGTAGAGCAGATCATAGAACAAAACCCACAAATCAAAGACCAGGTACTGGCAGCCTGCAGGAACATTAAATGATGTGCTGCATTAAACCCCAGAAATATTAACTACAGCAAAACAGAAGCAGTAGGCAGGAGAATGAAATAGGTGGAGAGCCCTGTGCAAGCTCCCCTGGGAGCTGTTTGCCTTTGGCAGATTTCCCTGACGGCAGACAAGAGCAGAGCTTACCGTTGAGAAAATCAGCTGCAACAGGATCTGTCATGAGCACATGTGAAGAAAGGAGCTTGTACACCTCGCTCTGCTCCCGCTCAGGCAGGAAGTTCAATATATTTTGGTCCACCAAATCTGACTGATACAAAAGAATGCTTTGTCATGTTCAGCAGTATAGCCTGCCACAACCACACACCTTTGCACGGCTGCTGCCGGTCTAGAACAGGGGCTGAAGACAAGGAAGCCCAGTCAATCTGCAGATGGATCTAGGGCAGAGTCTAACCCTTAGGATCTTTTATGCCAGTGTTGCTATCTATTTGCAAAAGGCTGAATGGGTCCCAGAGGTTGCCCTGCAGTTCAGTTGGATGCAAATTGGAAACATTGGTACCCCAGGAATATGACGTGATGAGAAATACTGTAAGAAAATGAAAATGTGAAACATTTCCCTTTGGAAGCAGAGGACAGAAGTGGGAGAGCTCCTCCTCACATCCTCCATTTGTCTTCCAGGCTGAACATCTGGCAAAATCAGCTCGACCTGCAAGCGCTTCAGTGCTGATAAACCCACACATCCTGACTAAAGGGGATCTACCAAAACGTCAGCACGTATTTGTTTCTTTGTATACCACAACATTCAGCCAGGTAAACTGTGTGCTCAGATTTGCCCACATATCACATCTGCTTGGCAACAGATAAAAATGAAAAAGGCTTTTGGGGGGCCAGCAGAAATTTCTGCAGCAAGAGCTAACTGATTTCTAGAGATACTCCCAGAAAACTCTGAGGCCACACACCTGTTACTAAAGACCGTGGGCTATGAGTAAAAAAAACCCCTCATGTTATTAGAAGAGCGTAGACTCAGTCCTGAAATAATCTTTGCATTATCTGAGGAGAGCTTCAGCACACAGAGATTTCACAAGTATAACATTTTCCATAGCCCTGGTGGGATAAACCCCACCCAGAACATCCTTCAAACATGCAACCAAACCATGAGCTACGAGTACAGGGATTTTGCACAGGTCCTTTCCTTTGTGAACTCGCAGACTCTGAGAGAGAATCTGTTATTCACAAGAGCTTGAAAGACTCCTGAGGACTTTGTTGGTTTATCCTCCACTCAGAGTCAGTTGCCTCTTTAGTTAGAACCAATCCCCAGCCCTGCAGTGGCATGACTGTGTTAAGGCAGGAAAATGTCTCTTCAACACAGCACGTTGTCAGAACGTACCGGTAAGTGTCCAAGCAGAGAAGAAACACTGTCAGATACATAAATAATGATCCCATCAGTGGTAAGAGCAATGAGAAAGCCATCTAGTGCCTGAAAGGCAGGTGAAAAGAGAAAACAGAAAAGAATTATGCAACTTAAAATATAATAAGCTAATTTATTCTTTGGTGATGCTTCCAACAGCTTAAACCAAGCAGAAACCAATGATGGAAATGGTAGTTCAATGAGGACAAACAAAAACTACACATGCTGTCTAATTCAACATTCTTCTTGTATTCTTATTTGCTCATTAATATTAAATTGACTCATATTTTTCACCCAGTGAGTATTTATTTGACATGAAGCAAGACAGCGGTGGTTAGAATTTCTACACCCACACAACCCCTGTGACTTCAGTCACTCCATTAAGTCTTCTGAATGACACAATAGTAAACCAACTCAGTGCGTAAGGAGATGCTAGATACCATCACAGCAAACCCAGCACAGTGGCTGGGTGGGTGGAAGGATGGATGGATAAGTAGAGATAGAAAAAGTATACAATGCTGTAGAGTTTTAGCCAGTTCTGGACAATATGGACAAGCTCTAAAGCATTATGTATTTTGCTTAAAGCACTCGTTAGGCTAGTGAAATAATAATGTTAAGGTTTGTCTTGTTTCCCTATATTCACAATGGTTTCTGTGCCAGAGCTGAAGTGATCTGTCCCTTTTCAGTCACTGCATGTGCTTTCCTTTTTGAGTGTTCTCCCTATTCTTCACAACACCTTCTTGTACCATTGACCCTGTGTACGTCCCTGGTATTCTCTAACACCAAGATCCTCTTCTTGCTACTTGATTATTCTTTTAGAGACACTGTGAGGCTGTTCTGCTAGCTCAGCTAAAGGGAGTCAGAGATGCAGCATTCACCATCTTCCCCACCTCACTGTCATACTTGGCTGGAAATAAGCTCTCTCTGGATAAAATCACTGATTTTAAGTAAACTGGTCAACAGTCTAATATAGTCCACTGAGCCAACAGTTATTAAAGGGTTGTCTTTCCTCTGACATTTCTTGGGGGGGGGGGATTTGTTTCCATGCAGCTGGAAAAAAACAGCTTTTTTAGTGAGAGAAATTCCCAGAAAGAATGAACAGACTTTTCCAGGGAGGTGAGTCATGACATCCTGATAAAAAGGAATAACTAAGACACTGCAGCACCTCCCAGCTCAGCCCAGCATCCACCCTTATTTTGGTGGGGCAAAGAGCAAGAGCAGCCCACGCAGGGCAGGACATGTCCTCACCAGAGGAACATGCAACATAAACCCAAATAAAGAAAAAAAATGTAGGCTCAAGAGGTGTTTCTAGATCAGCTAAGCATCTGAGAGGTGAGAGCATCAGAGTTGTTCTCCTGAATGCACTTCAAGGCAAACCAAGCAAGAGATACAGCATTTACATCACAAGTACAGCACTGTACAGCTAGCAGCAGTAGCAAAAGAAATGCTGCCTGGCTAATGGGATGTGGGAGGGAGAGAACTGCTCTGCTTTTTTTCAGAGCCTTTCAAGTTTTTGCTGAAACTGCCAGCTCCAGCAGCTCTTCTGAGAAGGGCAATTCTGTTTTTCCCCTCTCACCAGGCCAAACCTGGGCCAAATTGGTCTTCATTCCTAAACGAAAAGTTGCTTATCTTTAAGGGAAAGCAATCATACTTTTAATTCTGTGTCTGCAAAGCAATTAGCACAACGTTGGTCTCTGTCAGGTTTGTATGATATGTGCCACCAGAGTAGAAATCATTAACATTGGGACCTACAGGTGAAAAGGAACTATGTATCTCTGAACCACTCCACTGAACTGATTACTTCTCACTAATCTGGGCAGCTTTAATTTCTTCTTACCTCTAACATCAACTGGGTGAACTCCTCGTTGCTAAGAAATGAAGGCTTCCAGTCTTGTCTAATCTCACAGGCTTCTGTCTGTGCTGTGATTTCTTAAAGAGAAAACATCAAAAAAGCAACATGACTCATGCCAGTTGGGTTTTTTTTTTTTTCTCATTTTCAAGCAACACTAGATTCCTTTTAAGAGGTTTTCAGAGGAATCATCCTCAGATCATTCTCCACACAAAGCCTTCTTGCACGCAACAGTCATTTTCCACATCACCATGATACAAATGCATTAGAAATCAAGAAAAGTAAGAGGAGACATTTTGAGTGGTCTGAAGAAATCCTTCAAAAATCAAGATCAATGGGCTAATTTCAGAGTAGTTGAGCACCAGCATGAGCAGAGGGCATCTGTGACTCTGAGGCCATGTCAGGAAGGCTCACAGGAATGCCCAGGCAGCAGGACAGGCTGCAACCAGCCTTCCCCTACACCCCAGGAAACCTGGGAACAGAGCACAGAAACCTCTTTTCCCTGGCTTTGGTAGTGTGCACTGTTCCTCGTCTCTTCTTCCCTCATGCTCTGTCTGAGAGCATACAAATGTGTCAGGGGAAGCGGAGGCCAGTGGGGGAAACAGAGTGGTGTCACTACATTGAAAAGCAAACAATACTGCATCTTCTCAAGTGTACCTATGTTTAACTGGTCAGCACTGTATCCAAACCTAGCCCATTCCCTGAGGCCAACTGCTGTGCCTTGTTCATGTCCTCACTGGAGGTCTTTTAGATGCTTGGGAAAAACAGTTTCCATCTTCTGAGTGGAAACTGGCTGCTGGGCAGACGCAGAGCCAGCTCCTTCAACAGGAGCAGGCCAGTGCCTTCCAGTACCTTTCTGTTTCTGTAAGAAGTCGATGGTCCTCTGCAGTATTGTGGACTTGTCCATCTTGAGAGGGTGGCCGTGGCCCTGCAGCATCGTGCAAAGCTCTTTAATGAGGACATTGAACTGGTCTCTCCTCTTCTTTTCGGATTTGTTGCGTGATGCCCTGCGTGACAGAAACACAAACGCTGCTAAGCAAAATGAAGGACCTCCAGCTTGACCCAGGGAAAGGTAAATGGCTCTGCCCCAGCAGAACACTTTGAACACAAGAATCTAAACACAAGAATCTAAACTCTGCTAGGAGTGCAGAGACGGCTTGACTGCAGCATAAAGTCATGCACATGCACTTGTATCTGGTTTGGAAAACCCGCTGCCATGATACATGAAACTGGGAATGTTAAGAGTCTGGCTGTGGAAATCACAGATTGGTTTCCAGCTTGCATTAACTCAGTTTAAGAGTGTTTTATTAGGGTTTTCCCCTGGATTAAAAACAATAAAAGAGAAAGCAAATCCATTTAGTTTCTTCCAAAATCCTCTTCTTTCCAATGCTTACATCTGAGATGTTCCTGTTTTCATACAACCTCTCCCAGGAGTAATTCATTTTCTTTACATGACTATTCATGATGATACATGCTTCCTGTGATCTAGACCGAGTGTGGCATGCAGAAAGCATTCCCATTCATATTCAGCTTGGCAATTGGAGGTTCTCAGATTTTAGGTTCAGGTTTATGCTCACAGCTCTCTCTGTTTGGCACTCATGTGCAGTGCCTCACTGGAACCAAGCCAAATGCTTCTCTGGAGGGAGACTAACTCACACCTGTGCTAAAGCAGGACTGCTCTCTATCACAGGGAACTCTACCTCAGGTGGGCAGAACTGTATAGTGCCAATAAAACCACAAGTCAGGAGTCCTTCATCAAGATAATAAACAGCCATGGGGTAACATGAGATTCTGAGGGCAGAACAATGTAATTTAAGGACCACTCAGATGATGTATTCATCATAGGTGTGGCCAAACACAGTATGAGAAGCTTGAAAACAGTAACTTAATTGTGCTGTTTATGGACTGCTACACACACTGTACACTGCATAGGGGCTTTGCCTTGGCATCACTAGTACTTTACTCAAGTACTTTTCCAAGCATTGGAAAACACAGCATTTACAGTTCTCCCCCAGGAAGGCTTCCACTCTCAGTGCTCTCTGCTCCCCTTCATACCTCTTTGCTCTGTCCTTCTCATCTTCATCCATCAGTTCGTTTACACGACACAGGGCTCTGAAAGGAAAAGATAGATATTCCTTGATCTTGTTGAGGATGCCAGAATATGGAGCTTTCTGGTTTTTACTTCATATCCTCCTGGCTGTTTCAGACTTCCCCTTCCCAAACTTGACTTTTGCTATATACTTTCTTGGTTGCTCTGTCAGCTACTGAAGCTTGAGAAGTGAAACTGTTGTTACACTCTCAAACATACAGCTTCAATAAGCATGGCTTTAGATGCAAGGAGCTAAGAGGCAGCAGCCCCTCAGCCTGCCTTTGCAGTCTCCTCTGCCACGGGATGGGGAATTCTGCTGAAGCACTGAACTCAGCACGGGCATCAGCATCTCCTCTGCAAATGCCAGAGCTGATCTGACTCTGATGTCTGTACCAGCCAGAACCATGCCTGATCCTGTTTTGGGAAATCAAACAGGCTGCTGGTGGATTTCAAGCATTGCAACGCTTGAAAAGCATCTGAGATTTCTTTCCCACTGGAAGCACAAGGGAGGAAGAAGGAAACTGTGATAATCCCCCAAAGGATTAGTATTAGGCAACAGCAGGGTACTATGAGGACATCTAAGAGATATGATAGACAGGTTTATCCAAAGCATCCTGCAGCCAATAACTGCTGCTTGTGTTGGTGGACTTCAAGCACATCATCTGAGCTGTGTCCTACCACCGGCACTAATCAGTGAAAAGAAGGGAATGCGAGCTGGGTTCCCAGGCTTCTACATATTCCTGAACTAGAACAGTCACTGTGGGCTGTTGTCTTCATATTAAATGCTCCTGCAGCACACATAAGGAGAATCAATGCATCTAAAGAAGGGCAATGAAGCTGGTGAAGTGTCTGAAGCACAAGTCTGATGAGGAGTGGCTGAGGGAACTGGAAGTGTTTAGCATGGAGAAGCGTGAGAGGAGACATGATCACTCCCTACAACTACCTGAAAGGAGGATGCAGGGAAGTGGAGGTCAGTCTTTTCTCCTGAGTAACATATGATAGGACAAGAGGAAATGACCTCAAGTTGTGACAGAGGCGGTTTAGATTGGAGATTAGGAAGAACCTTTTCCCTGAGAGGGTTGTTGGACACTGCTCCAGGATGCCCAGGGAGGTGGTGGAGTCCCCATCCCTGGAGATACTGCAAAGCCGTGTAGCTGAGGTGCTGAGGGCCATGGGTCAGTGGTGGGCTTGGCTGGGTGAGGTCAGTAGTTGGACATGATGATCTTAAAGATCTTTTCCAACCAAAATGATTCTATTATTCTATGATCCCATGCTCTGTGATGGGTGAGTGCCTGAAATGATGGAAAATTCACCACAAGTGTGACTTTTTCACCAGTGACTTGCTTCTGTGACTCAGATGGGCTACATCCGAGAGACAGGGAGGCAGGCTGACACAGGCAAGCCAGCTGCCATTGCTCCACACCACGTTGCCTGGGTCAGCTCTGCTGGCTGGTACCTCCCTTAGACACCTCCAAAGAGGAAATCACACCCATCTCTGGCATGGGCACCGATCTGCCTCCATCTCAAGTGAGCATCTTCACTGGCAATACCCTCACCCTGTCCAGCACTCAAGGGGCATTTTTGAGACTACTCCAAGCTCAAACAACCTAGTGGCTGTAAAAGTAACAGCAAGTAAAACTACCCAGGACTGATAGGAAGTCAAAGATACTTCTCACAGTAAAAGCTACAAAAATTTACCCTCCCTTCCTGCTCCAGGGCAAAGATCTCCCTCCTTGCAGATGACCTGGGCAGAAGCAACTGCAGGATTATTTTAATCCCAGAATATAAATGCACTCCCTGGGGGGGCAGTGGCTCTCACTACCCAAGTCACTGAAAGCTACAAGCCAAATTAGAAATTACCTGTTCTATTCCTCAGATTCATCAGTCCAGACTGACAGAGTGGGATTAGCTCTTCTTATCACCATGTAAATAGAGGTGGCGAAAAAATAATCCTGCAAGGAAAAGCATCTCCAGTTAAAACACAGTTGCAGGCAAGACTTAGTCTAGAGCACAGCAATCACTTTAAGCTAAAGAAGTCTACCACCCTAAATTAGAAACATGCTAAAGTATAACTGGTGAAACCTCAGCAAAGCTGCCAGGAACAGGAGATGGACCATGTTCTGGAGCTCCTGGCTCTGTGTGCAGCCTGGGAAGGCCAACTTGACCTCTCATGTCCAAAAAGCCATGTGGCTCAGCAGGGTGGAAGAATGGCCCTACTCTCTTGGGGCCATTGAGGACTGATCAAAGTCCTTTCCAAGTGCAACAGTTTACCTGGTGTGTGTGGTATGAAAACCAGTGAGTATGATCCATGCCTCATCTCTCCAATTTTGCAGCCAAAAACCTCCTTCAAGATGGACACAATCAGCTAAAGTCGGTTTACGCCACAGCCACCCACCTAGGGATGGATTTAAGGCCACCTGTGAAGATTGGCTACTGATGGGACACACATGTCTCCTTTTTGTTTGTGATTAAAAAGGTTACTAATGAACACACCACTACATTCATCTCTCTGAAACCATCAATCTTGAAACTTGCTTGGCTTTAGATAAGCCTCATTCTCAGGAAGGACACAGATGCAATCAGACTGGCCATGACTAACAGCAGTAACTTCAACAACAGCCAAGTGCTGGGCTTCCAAACTTAACAAGCTTTTAATGCCCTTGAAGTGACCTCCCTACATTGAGATCAGGTTCTTGGCTGTTTCTCCTCTTACCATTAGTTCCAAAACGAGCTCAAGACACCACAAGAAACTCACTGCCACTGCTGAGGAGCACATACTTGTAGCTGTGGTGAAAGGGCAAACATACCCCCACATGTCTGATCATCTAAAGGACTGGCAAGAGCTTGCTTCTTTGTCTAACTAGTGGAAACATCTCAAAGGGAAGAAGGTGGCTGAAGAACCACTGCAAGAGATATGTGTCAGGCATGCACATTGGAAAGGGCAGCTGGGATGAGGTAGGTGCTGACATTGTGAGGCTGCTGCACACACCAAGAGCAACACAGATCCTGGCTGGTGATATGGTGAGAGTGGTTTGTGTGAGCAATGGGAAACAGGCCAAATTCCTGCCCACTGCAGCTAAATGAAAGTATGTCAGCCCATTTGCTCAAAAAAACAAAGGGCTCAGATGAAGTGTGATACAGTTGTTGTAAACAGTATTATGGAAGTTACCTGCAAGAGGCTTGCTCCCTGACACAAGAGAAGTACAAGGGTAGCTTAGAAAACACCTAATGTATTTCAGCAGTGAGTAAATCAGTAGAAAATGCAGTTGAGGTGAAGTGATCTTTTTCCATTTGCAGCACAAACTTCCAGGGAAAATCCCATACAACTCCTGATACCCCCAGTGAAGCTGCAACTAAAAACACCATCTGTGTAGCAAGTTTAAACACGGTGGATCTGCTATGCTTCAGTTCTCATACTCATCATATGCTGGTCAAGATACCAGCTTTTATCCTAGTTCAAAAGTAGCGTGTGATCTTGTTATCCTATGGAACCACTATCAAACCAGGGTGCTTATCTGAGCCACCACTGCCCATGGATCGGTGTTTTATCAGAACCATACAGTTGTTTTGCCTCTAGAAGAATGACACACAGAGCTTTTGCTCACTTCCAATACTTTTGGAGATATGTAGGTATAAAGAGAATCCTTTTTAAAGCAATGGGTTAATTAAAATAGAAATCCTTGTGAATACACAAACATCTATCTCAGTTTTTCAGGAAACAAGTTGTTCACAAAGAAAAAAATCAGCCAAACAAAAAGATTCTTCCCAAGCTTTGATTGCAAAGCTTTCTGCAGAAGCCTTCATGCTGCCTTGCTCATAGGCTCCCAGGAAGCCTGATGGGTTCTCTGCCTTGTATCTGTGGTTGCCCTCCCAGCCTGCTTGAATGGCAGTAAGTTGAGGGAAGCTGTTTTGTCACTGAGAGACAACAGTCCAACTAATGCTCATTGATTCTAAATCGGGAAACAAAGTCCAGATACTCCAGACTGCAGCAGCAGAGTAATAAGACTTCCCAGGTCTGTCCAAGTGTGACACTCTAAATGAACACTAGAGATGTCCTCAGTCAACACCAGACTTCGAGGTTCTAACAGAATAAATGGCCCTAAAAGGATCCAGAGGCCCAAACACACAGAGAAGCTTTTTGCATGATGCAGCAGGATGGTGAGCTACAAAAAGTCTTAGTCGAAGACACCTAAGGACAAAATATTCTTAACTGGATTAAGCACTTCAGGACTACATTTAGCTAAGTGCTTTTTGTCTTGTTATGAGCCAGAGCTAAATATAGTAACCAGAATACTTAAGAATAGTTTCATAAGGGTTGTATACACTCCTCAGCAAGATAAGGCACTTAGCACTACTGACAGCACTATGTCTGCATGTTAAGAGTATTTAAAATAACTCCAGATGGAACCTCTTTGACCTTAACTGTATTAACCAGAGGGATCAAAATTTATTTATTGCCTCCTGAAAATCCCCTCCTGAAACACTTGGCCAGAAGGATCCCTGAACTATCTGGGCAGGTAAAGAGAGAGGACACTTGTTGGTGCTGCCAGCATCGTTTGTCACTCCACCTACAACAGGTGAGGATCAGCTTTCTCACAAAGAAATGCTCCTCCATCATTGCTTAAAGCCCTCTGTAAAAGATGTTTTCCTCCTTTGTACAGGGAGCCTTAAAAACCACTCATAGCATTTTAAGGGCAAGTTATATTTTAGACTTTTTAAATATCACAGTATCTGAAGTTGTTTCCAGGGTTACAGAAGGGGTAAAAGAATATGAAAGCCTTAATAAGACAAATGGACTTCTCAGATGCACAGCTAATTAAAGCACTGTTCCATGCTATCTGCAAAATTCTGGTGCATTTTTTTACTGAAGTGAGAATGGGAGAGGGAATTTGTAAAGAAATTGTTTGTTTTGTAGAACTACCTGAATTCTGGAGCTATCTGAAACAGCAGACTTTTGACTAAAGAAAATGGTTATTTATTGGCTTCCTGCAAATCAGCAGAAGATTAATAACCTCAGGACAGCTCTTAATGGCACCTCACATCAGTAAGAGCCATCCCCTGAAACCAACAGTTCCTGTGAATGCTTCATTACTGCTTTAATCTTCATTATTTGGTTATGACACTGATAGGAAGGCAAAGATCAGTACACGAGTGTAACGCCGGGCATGTCTCTGTGATCAGCAACAAATACAGCTTTTATCAGTCACCTAAAAAGGGTCCTTGAACCCAGATGATTTGCTTGGTTTTTCCCCAACTATATCAAGTGGTCTAAATAAAAATATCCTCTGTGCATGAAAAAATTATTGTGCCTGTCGTTAAATTTTCATCCAAGTTTGCATTTGAGCAATATGCAGCAGTTAGGGAGCCTTCAAACCTATGCTGTAGGAAATATTTTAATTACAGAAATGTGCTGTGCTAATAATTCCCACGGATTTTACATGCAAGGAATTCAGCAGAGAGCCCTCAATTACAAGATGTGGCACCATGCAGCCGTAAATAAGAGAGTTAATGCATTCTCCAGCGATACGATTTATATGTCAATATGCCAATGTTTCATTCTTCTTGAGGCAACAGGAGGGCACGGCTGTGGCTGACAGCTAAACAGCTGATTTGATTGTTAAAAGGCAGGATTTAACCTTTTCACTGAAGTGCTACTGATTCAATTATAAGATGCTAATGTAAATGACATTTGAAAAACCCAAACGGTGCTGCTGAATCTTTATGGCAGTTTAGCACAGAAGTGATCGGCACTTCCACTCAGGAGCCCCAGCACCGAGGCTCTGCCACCTGCCCTGTGCCACCCACCACACTCAGCTACCTGGGCACTCACACAGAGTCACACAGAATCATAGAACTGTTTTGGTTAGAAAAGATTAAGTCCAACTACTCATCTCACACTGCCAAGCCCATCACTAACCCATGGCTTTGCAGTGCTCAGCTGCCCGGCTTTGCAGTGTCTCCAGGGGTGGGGACTCCACTGCCTCCCTGGGCAGCCTGGGACAGTGTCCAACAACCCTCTCAAGGAAAAGGTTCTTCCTAATCTCCAATCTAAACCCCCCCTGGTGCACCTTGAGGCCACAGAGAAACACAGAGCCATGGCAGTGGCTCTTACTGCAATGGTCTGTCCCTTGTGCTGAGCAGACTTGATGACAAACTCTCTCATCTTTGGGGCAAATGTTTCTGGACAGGCTTCTGCAGGGGGGTTGGACTGGATGATCTCTAAAGGTCCCTTCCAACCCCTACCATTCTGTGATTCTATGATTGTCCCAGCACTACAGCAAACCATCAAGCTCTGTATGGCTGTGGCAGTACCCTCTGCTGGGGTGCCCCATTGGCACTGCCTTGCTGCCACTGCCTCACAGCTCATCATGAAGGCAGTGTGGAAATGCAGGGAATAAAACATGTGCCAAAGGACAGGCATCTCTACCTTATCTGACCTGCTTGCCTATATATTTTCTGTGCTTGTTTTGCCTTCTCCCTGCCTTGTCATGCCTTGCTTTCTGTTATCTTCACTCCTTCCTGCTCTTCTTTCCTTTATTGCCCCTACTTAGCACCCATTGGTTTGCAATTCAGAGAACTGGATCTTTCCTGAATGTGGTTTTTGTCCACCTTGTTGTTTATGTCACCTGCCTTCACCACTCATTGCTTTTACCTCTCTGTGTTCTTCACTCTCCTCTTTCAAAAGAGAAAAAAGTGTTAAAACGATCTCAGCACTGACAACCAAAAAGCCATTTCACTGCAGGAGCTCTCGGCTTGCCCAGGTCTGAGGCATGCATGACCACCAAATTCTGGTCAGATTAATATCTTCAACATGGTTGGCTCCCAAACCACCTTGGTCCAGGCCCTGTTCTGCCTGATAGCTCCTAATTCCAATGTCAGACCCTGAGCCTCATTGGAAGAACTGGGATCTCCCTCAGTTCAGAGATGGAGCTGTGCAGCTCCATCCTTCACAGAAACATCACCCTTCATCTCCTTGAGGGAAACAGTCCACCACAGCACACTCATCTGAGGCAGCTACACACACCTTCACTCTTTGTGGGTGTCAGGGCAGGGTGACAAGCCATGACTGTACCTATATTTTCACATGGCATCCCTACTCACTGGAACATGAGTGAACCAGTGATGGTGAATGGTGGTGAACTGGTGAGGGAAGCAAACATTGTTTCCTCTTTTGTTACTCTGTCAGAAGTGGACTTTCTGTACCACTACTGTAACTATTGTATCTCCACGCTCTCACTTATCTACAGCATACTCTCCTTTGGTTTATTGAGCTCTAAATTTAGCTTGTTACCTGTCATAGATTTATGACTACATTCATTATAGCACTAACAGCTTCAGACAGAAGCTAAGAGGTGCCCAAAGAAAATGGATTATACAAAACAATTACACCATAAAAAAGGGCTGTATCAGAACATTGTGATTCAGCACAGAAAGAAAATGAAAGATGCAGGGAGGAACAATGGTGGTGTGTTGGGTTGTTTGGAGGCTTTTTGTTGTTTTGGGTTTTTTTTTAACCAGGATATGCTGCTTTCTGACAAAAGAAAGGAGGAGAAAGATTAAAAACTAACAGACACTTGAAAAGATGATAACTGCAACATTTTGTGCTCTAGGATTTTTGTCAGGTCCTAGAGAAAATAGCTGGCCAAGTCTGTTCTGTTCCAGTAAATTACTGAACCTCGCAGGGTAAAGATACAACATTGTAAAATATTATTTCAAATGTCTCCAGGGCTTCTGTGAGAAGAAAAGCATACATTTAATTAATGCTATCAGCTTGTCTAATAGCCCCTTCACATTCTCAAAACACAGCAAAAGGCAGAAGTGCTGATTCACAACCCTAAGTAGTACAAAATTATACTTCTACCAGCACTAGAGGAGTAGGAGCAAGATGCATATGTAAATAACACTTCTGCAGTCTTAGATGGATACCTGTGCTCATTTGTAGCTGTGCAGTTACTACAGGAAAGGTAAACATGGGTTGTAGTATGCAATGATGATATCTAAACTATAAACAATTCTTTCATGCACCTGATTCAGGCATAGAGACAAATAATCCTCAAACAAGAACACAGCTTTCCCTTGTGTAGGATGGGACCAAAGGCGGTTGTCCACAGTTAATCCTTCAGCAGGAACTGAGATGTGTGTTTTGATGGGACTGTTTCCAGGAAAGGCACCCAGAGCTAAAGGGAGGCAGCTACACTGACATCTAACAGTCAGAAGTCTTTTGAACAGAATGTTCTCCAAGATTTCCAGCAAATATGAACGTTCTTAAAGTTCTGCTTCTGCTTGTGGCTGATCCTGATGGTGCAGATGCATGTGTGTGGGGATGAGTGACATAAACCCAAATCTTACTTCAGAGAAATTTGCAAAAAGAATACCAAGAGCAATTTCTCCCAAGGAAAGCAGTGGTGACAGTCAGGATGACTCCTGCAGCGCTCATCTCCTGCTGCTGGAAGCCACGTAACCATTCCTGCAGGGTGCATGCAAAGGGAAGGTGAGCAGAGCTCCCTCTCTCTCACGCCTCAGGACAGTTTCCATCATATTCACTTCTCTGTCAGATCACAAAGGATGGGGGGGTGTGTGGGAAGGTTAACCCAATGAATTTCTGCAATGCAAGGAGTGTCTCAACAAGATAAAATAACCCACAAAGCTACTGATCCTGCAGCTTAAACAATATGGACAACACTTGGTCATAAACTGACCATGGACATTCTGATCAGTTTCAGAGTTTCATTCTGAACAGCTTCAACACCATCAGAGCAAACCAGCTAGGAACATTTTTAAAAGAAACCACCATTCTGTGCTAACTTGACAGCAACTTTAGCTTCTACACCTACTGCAGATCTGTCTATAAAGTGGGTGCTGGGCACCCTGGCACCTTGTGCTGGGTTTTCAGGGATCACCAGTGGGAGCTTCTCCCTGGGAGGTGCTGTGCACTACTCCCACGAGAGGTCATCACTTGCATCAACTGTATTCACAGCATTGAGGTCACTGGCTCCTTTCTCGGTTTCAGATTTTGTTTTGGCAACTATGTAGACACTAGGACAAATACATCAAAGCTGTCTTCTTGGATGTGTTACCTTGAAATCCCTCTTGTAATTCCCCTTCTCTTCTATTTACTACAGATGAAATTCATCCCAAGCAGACAGCTACATAAAGTCTACACGTCAGTAAACTACCTATTTTTACATCTTATGCTGTCTCTCTGCACAGGATAAATGTAATCATTAGACAGCAAAGAAAATCAGCTATCTACTGAAACTAAATGCCTTCTCCTCTACTTATCTCAGCAAGAGAACACCTCTACCAACTACCAGTTCATTGAAAGAATAGCAGCATTCACCTCCTTAGCTGTTCTCTTCTTCTGCTCAAACAATACATTTTTTGCATTGTTTCTTCTCTGCCTTTTTTTCAGTCTTGGATATAAAATGCACCTCAGATGCTTGAGGCTGGTACAGATGGGGAGATGAGCACTTGGGCTTTGTGTTTGCTTGTGCTGGAGGTTGAACTCATGACACAAAAATGAACATAAGGCCTGAGGGCTGCTTGCCCTCCACAGTAAAAGTGGAGTGCCTTCAACTGAATCAGGAGTGGGTCCTGGGTGGTTTCAGGACCATATTTCCAAAGAGCTCTGCTCTGGTGAGAAGAAAATCACTGTGTATGATTTGGTTTCAAAGTTTGTCTGCTCAGAGGCTACAAGACAAGCAGATGGCAGGAGATATTAGTGGATTGGAGGGTTCTCTTTCAAACTCTAACGTGTTCTGTCTACATAAAGTAGTCCCCTGGCCACTTCCCTAGAAAGATGTGTCAGCTCATCTCAAAGCCCAAGAGCAACCACAGCTGATCTTGGAGTGACGATGCACCTGTGAAAGTGATGTAGATGCACCCGTGAAAGCAAGAAGAGTCTACCAACTCCCCAGCCCATTTAATGAATGCAGCCTGATGCTATCAGGACTCTTCTGGTATGTGACCAGATGTTTAGCATAGCTGATCCACACCTGCATAGTAGGTCTGCCCCATTCTGGCACGCAGAGACTGTCTGTGTCACAAACTGAAGCCTCCTGGAAGCACAGGGCTTGCTGCACCCGTGCTGCTCTGTCCACACTCAATGCCACATTTCTGGATCCTCCTTCCAAGAAAGGGCAATCCAGATGCTCCTCTGCTGCTGTTGGGAATGCGTGGGAAGGCAGCTGGGTGGGCTAGATGTTGTTCAGACAGTCAGCAGGTAGCTGGCCATCCTTGGCTTTGCCATTTCTGCCCTTAGATCTGCTTGGTCCTCTACATGGTCTGGCGAGCCCTTTGGCTGGTAAAGTGAGAGGTCTTGGAAATCTGGTGCTTGTTCAGCATCCTTTGATTTCTGCTGAACAATGTTTACTTTTCTGATGCTTTGCAAGCAGCTTGCTGTCATCCTCTTCCTCCTCTGGTGCTTGTACATCAGAAAGCCTTCGCATACTCCATGAACACAGTTGTCCATCCTTGTACATGTGAGGAAACAGGGCCACACATCTTACCTCTGTCTCTTTTAACAAGTGTCCCAGTTTTGGGAAGCTGAATTTGAAACAGTAAACACAGTTACATCCTAATTTTCAGTAATGCTGAAATCCAGCATAAGCACCTACAAATAATGCACATTTTGGAAAAGCTCGACCTAAATTATTGACCCAAGGTCACACAGCAGAGTTAAGAAGTGAATCCAGATGTCCCAATGATTAGCTCTGTCTATTGGCATTCAGTCAAGTCTTCCCTCCTAAAATAAGCTTCCTGAAGCATCTAAGACTACAGTCTTAGAACTCCCTTAAATATGCAGCACTGCTAAGAACTGATTTACAAACGAAGGAGAAAGGCAAAAAACCCCCCCCAGTTCATTATTTTCCCCTCAAGTGATCACTGAGTGACCAATGAAAGGGCAGCTCAGAGATATTTGATCTCAAACTTCTTCCTATACATTAAAAAAAACCCCAGAAGATTCTTCTCTCCTTTCAAACATGAAGAAATAATGTCCTGCCTCAGTAATCCCAGACCTGAGTAATTTAATCTTCTCTCTGTTGCAATCTGTTTCCCATGTGTATCAACCAGCCTGGAATTTCTGGAACGCAATACATAAGGAAGCTATTGAAAAAGAAGGAAATACTATGACAAAAGGATTTGAGATAGGTCTGAACCAGACTGAAAGCCTCCCTATACCAGAGGAGAATTCAGCTCCTGATCCAGAGTTAAACTTGACTTCAGCCCAAATCTCAAACCTGAAGACTCTGAACACGATGAATTTCCCAGAGGCACACCACCTCTCTCTTGAGGAGACCTGCAGAGGTTTTGCAGCAGAAGTGGAACAAGCACTGGTTGTCTGAACAATTAACTACCCTATAGAACAGAAGTAGGAACAGAGCAGAATAGAATATTTCAGTTTGAAGAGATCTACGGTGATCATCTAGTCCAACTTCCTGATAACTTCAGGGCTGATGAAAAGTTAAAGCACGTTTATCAAGGGCATGGCCCAAATGTCTCTTAAATGCTGACAGTCTTGGGGCATTGAGCACCTCCCTAGGAAGCCTGTTTCAGTGTTTGAGCACCTTCTCAGCAAAGAAAAGCTTCCTAATGTTCTGTCAATGTGAGAAAACTATAAAGAGCTTTAGTAGTTAAAATTCAAAGTCTCCTATGCAAGCTTACTTAGAGTTTTATCTACTTACCCATTAAATGAATATCAAAGCATTCACTGGAGCTGAGCTAACTGACCTCATTTTACATCTTTGTGTTCAAGTTCAAGCATAAGAAACTTCTTTACCCTTTTGGTGTGTTTAATTCTGGAGCATTTCAGGTATAACGTGCACATAAGTCAAAAGGAATTTAAACAAAGCTCTTGCATTTCAAAATTTGTCTTATCCTCATTTGGCTCCGAGAATTTCAGCTGCTTTTCTTAAATGATCTGCTCACATCTGCTCTCCAGCTGAGCCCTGTTCATGCCCCACTGACCTTACCGTTGCCATCTCTGTAATCCCGCAGCTGAGAATAACCAGCAATGCACCCAGTCCCTGTACGTGTCAAGAGCCTTTCAAGACAGAGTAGGCAGAAAAGAATCAGCCTTTATATAACAGGGAAAAGAAGGATTTCAGAGAAAAAACATTGTTCAATTAAGATGAGTAATAGGAGCCCCATGCCTGAAGTGCCCTGGTCCAGCTCCCTCAGGCAATGGAACTGGAGGCATCAGTATCTTACAGGATTTTACTCTACAACGGCAGCTGGCAGATATTTTTCTAACAGAGAGCACAGCAGCATCATTCACACTCATTTGATTCTATTTACTGCTGTTCCTATTCAAATTCAGCTAATCAGATCAAGTTATTTCTTGGCCTGTGTCTTAAAGCTGAATAAACAAACACCTTTCACAAGGTCTGAGCCCACCTGTTTCAAGTATATGATTAAGGGCTAGACTTGTGCAGCCTTGTGAGAAAACTCATCTCATTACTTAGGATGCCCAAGAATCACTCAAAATTGTCTTGAAGTGGCATTTTTCCATCCTTCCTGCATTACAAATATATATACTATAGCTGCAAAGGGGTCTCAAACACCAAATGCCCATTTGTGTTTCATCTGCCCTGAAGAACAGCACTTGGAGCTGAGAGGAGCTCATCGTGGCACCAGTTAGACAATATGATGCAAAATATTTTCTGTGGCTAACAGACCTTCTCCACAGATGTCTCTTCTTGTTTACTATGAAGAGGGCAGAAGATAAATATAGTCAGCAAATGCATTTTGGACAAAGTCATGCTCATTGTTGGTATTTGCACTAGATAACACTTTAGAGACTTAGACACTGGGAAAGACGTTGACCCACCACTGCTACACCAAAGATGGATTTGAACTATTGAACTTGATTGATTGAACCATTGACTACTTTTTTTCCAAGAAGAATTGCTGCCACTTGTGTTACTGGCATTGCTAATCATACAACCGGTGTTCTTTCCTCCTTTAAAATACTCCCCCACACTTCTCTCTCTTCTATGGGGCACTTTTAACTTCACCCCCAATATTCTCTTTTGCACTATCTTGCTCACATTCCTTCTCAGCTAGCTCCTTAAATGATAGCCCTTTGTTTTGAAAGCTTCAGGAATAAAAGAATACCTAAACAATTAACTGCAATCACAGGAATCATTCTGCATGGTCCTGCACTAGAAATATAATGATAAAGTAAAACTTTCCTGCAGAAAGAAGAGAAGATAAACATCCACAGATCACTCACTCTCGCTCTTATTACTTTGTTATCTTTTTTAGATTGCAAATCTGTCAGTCATTGGAACACTTTCACTACTGTTACACATATTATGCACAAAGACCCAAGATCTCATTCTGTCATAGATAAGATGTTCACACACATCCATTTCTTTCTCCTTGCAGTTTATTTGCATGGCTGGCTGGATAACCAGCCATAATAACAAAATATGACTCAGCATGACTGAATGCCCACTTTCCTTTGGGGATCCTCTTGTGTTGTTTAACTATTTAAGACTGGAAAAGATACATCCCTCCCAGATAATGTTCATGCAATAAAGATTAAACATTGAGACTCTGGGGCAATGGATGGGATCAAACAGCAACATTTCTGCTATCATGCCCTCAAACAGGCTCTGGTCTCTCCAGCCTCATGGTCCCTCACTGCCCACTGCAGCACAGACAGACAGGGATTTCTCACTGATGGCAGAGAGAGGACACAGAACAGAGATCATGTCCCACAAGGATGGGCATCCCTGGAACCAAGGACACACAAGTTTATCAAGAATCCAGTAAAACCAGTAAATTAAATATGTGGGTTCATGTCTCTCAAAGGCTAACTCTCCTCTAAGGAAGCTAATGACAACAGCAATGGGTACTGCCACCCTGCTGAGCAATGCTGGCTGTATGGATGGGGCTGACAAGGATGGTGAATCTGGACCTGTAGATATCTGTGATCCCTGGTTTTCAAGTAAGAGATCAGGCTTCAGTGTCAGATCTCACCTCATCTGGGACAGACAGAAAAGAGCATTGGCCCTTCATTTAGCCAGATCCATTGGCACATGTTTTGGGGTTTTATTTTAACTATCTGTGTAACTCTAGGGTGAAAACACTGAGATTTATCTGTGCATTCTGGAATTAGGATAAACATGAATTTATTACCTAGGGCTTTCCTGACCAAAGCAGCTTAAGCCATATATCCAATGTCCATACTGTATTTAACACAGCAAAACTAGGCAGGCCAAGAAAATACACATTAAAAACAGATGATGGAAAGAATCATACTGTAATGCACATGCATAACAACCACATAGGTAAAAAGGGAGCTTGTTTCTGGGATAATCTGACTGCGTTAAGAACACCAAGGCCAGGACAATCCCTGACAAGCATCTACGCTGTAGCATGAAGCCAGCAGCAGAAGTTAAAAATGCCCATGACCTTTAGCTGGCAGCCCCAGTTTTCATCAGAATTTCACACCATGTTCAAGAGGCAAATATCACCTCTGCTCCCAGCCTCCTTTTCATGCACTGCACTAAAAATCACAAGCAAACTATACAACAGTTTAGTGAAAGGCAGGGGAAAGATTCAGTTAGAGAGAAAAGCTAATCCTCCTTCTTTTTCTTCCTCTCATTGGCCCTACTGCAAAAAATCAGCAATAGAATTCCTTTCTGCTTCATTGAAATTAGTATTACATCCATCCTGATTTAACACTAAATTTTCTAGTCCTGGCTTAACTTCCAAGCCAAGGACTATGCTCAGCACCAAAGCTTGGCCTTGGCTGGGCAGATGCAAAACCAAGACAGAGGATGCCTTGGTTCTCCGGATGTCATTTTCCTACTGAAGCCAAAACCAATTCCTGTGCCATGCTCATGTCCCAGGGGCAAAATCTACAACTTTGTGCTCATCCCGTGCACAAATACTGCACATTCTAAACCGGGACGAAGCTGGCTGTGTTTATTAAGCTCCCTTCAAAGTGAGCCCCTGGTTATGATCAGAGCCGTCACAAAAAGTAATCCAGAGTACCTAAGCTGCTTTCTTCTATGCTAAAGTTTAAATGAATAAAAAATCAAGTACAGCATCACAGAATGCTTCTCTTCAGCCTCCGAAGCTTGTTTACCGCTGCCGTACGAGCTCAGTTGCTGAATGAAATATTTACAACTATTCATGCAATCAAACTCATTTTCCTTAGGAAATAACTGATTAGGTATCTCACATCTGTTCCTGACAGTGATTTAAGCCTGTGCTGATCCATATCTAGACCTGACATGAATGTTAATGTTTTAGAAACAGTCTTCCTTAATAGGAGGGTGACTACAGGCTAGCTGGGTCTGGTGGGGATTGACTGCAATTGGGAAACCCTGTATCTGCTGCTGAAGGATGACACAATCAGCCCACAATTTTCTCTGACCTTATGACCTAAGGCTTAGGAAGCCTGGCAGGAGCTAAAAGTTAGAGCACAGCTTGATGTGGAATTATCTTGAGAATTATCTTCCTATCTCTGTCAAAAGTTTTTAATATCTCACAGATGTTTGCCTCCTCCATGCAGAGCAGCAATTCTGCTCCTACAGACTCTGGCATTGCATGTTTTCCTTCCAGCAATGATTCCCCCTCAGGGCTTTTTGATTGAAGCTGTTGCAAGTGCTGCAAGGCTGAGAGGAAAATCAGCTGCTGGTAAAGCTGTCTGGGGTGATTCTCTCATAGAGCATGATGCTCACATCAGGAAAGACATGAAAATAAACTCCACATTTTTGCTCAAAAAATAGATGGTTTATGGGTAAACAGCCAATGCCAATGTGCTGTTAGAGAGAGAAATCGAATGTGTAGTTAATCTGATTTGATTCATCCAGTGATCCTCTTTTCCACAGGAAACTTATCACAAGAACTTATAAAAAGGGCAGGAAAAAGAAGTATTTCTCACAACAGCTCCAGGCTCTGTACTCTCCATTCTGCACAGAGCGAGGGAGAAATCCCCATCCCTCTCAGGTCACCTGCAAAGCTCTGCAACTTTGTGGCAAAGATGCCAATGACTAAAGAGAAGATCTGTATTATGGCTCCTTCTGGGAAGGTACATCTCAACTGCATCCAAGTTCTGACAAGAGCAACTAGGTCAGAAGAAAACTTGTGGCAACACCTATAATCACTACAAATTTTATTTCGAGGTCAAGGAGCTAAATAAAAACAACTGGAGAAAATTAACTTTGGCATGATGCAAAGGACCTTGTAAAGCTTTAAATCAAATACAAACAAAGTCCATATAAGTGACTGAACAATAATCTCTGGAACAGTCAGGAATTCCTCGTAAAAGTAGATTTCAAACGCAAGCCAAAGAAGATTAAACTGACAATTCATCTCTCCTAGAACTTCTACACATCATAAATAGGCATTATGCCTTCTATGCAAAGCAGCTCATTATCTGATTTATTCACTAATATCTCTTCTTATTCAAACAATTCAAACTGGACTATATC
This sequence comes from Colius striatus, assembly GCF_028858725.1. NCBI lineage: Eukaryota > Metazoa > Chordata > Aves > Coliiformes > Coliidae > Colius > Colius striatus. Next base: position 6,209,987 of record NC_084771.1, on the reverse strand, counting down.
AGAAAATCCCAGAATAGCTTCCTTGGCACAGTAGCTTTTGAAATAAGATGATGACTTGTATTTATAACATTTTAGTTACCATGCAGTGAAATTCATGTTACTATAATACACTATCTCTAAGGACAATTTTAAGAAAGATGCTATTCCAGCTGGATCACTTATTAATATTCATGCTTTCCTTCAAAAAAAATCAAAACACAGAAGCTGTTCTCCTTCACATTAGTCTTTTTTTCCATCCCTCAAGTGAAAACAGAGATTCTGCTCTAGTCACAACAGCCTACTACCAACAAACCGATCGCTCTCACACTCGAGATCTTGATAGCTCTCCTACTTGCCTTTTTAAACACAACGATACCCAAGATAAGGACTTCAGCTCCAGATTGGAAACGTGCATCCTGGATAAGACAAAGTTCAGATTCAGCCTCATTTCTCGTTTCCAAATGGTTTAACAGCAGTTTCAGTCCATGGCACTTCTCCCATTTTACTCCATGGATCTTTGCCCTTTCTAGACACTATCTCAGGACTATTGCAGTCATATACTCTCCTGCTCTAACAACCTCCTTCTGGGACCCTCTCTATCCAAACTCTGAATTATTTACAGAAAGTAGAAGAAATGCAGTTGTAGACAATTTTCCAATATAACAAAATTTTTAGCAGTGGTTCCCGAGTTGTGAAACTTTCCCAAATAATGAACTTCTGCCCCAGACCTGGTAAGACATAGATATCAGGAGGTCCTGTAGTTCAAGAGCCAAGTCCCAAGAGATGTGAAGATGTCCCAGATAAGAAAGTGATTTAGCTTCACAGAAGTCCATGCTCCAACAGAATGAGCAATAAGAATTGTCTGTCTTGGGACTGGCACCCAAAGGGCCAACACATACTCCCTCTGCAATCACACAGCATCACATCACTGCTGCCAAGTGGGAGGCTAACCCCAGAGCTTACAATGGAAAGAAAATAAAGCAACTCACTTTGACATTTACACATTGTCTCCACTAATGACAAGGCTCATCCCTTTGCAATTGGCAAGATTAAATAGAATATGGAGGTGTTCAGATTAGCACAAAGAGTTTGTTTTATTAATACATCCTATCGTGCCCCTTCCATGAAAAGCCTGCCCCAAAATGAAGTTCATCCCAATTATTGGAGAGAAAAAGCAAACCTCTGATACTCATCTTTAATATACACATTGGTAGCGGAGTCAAGCAAAGTCCTGCCTTTTTGCTGCACATGACTCACTACACACACACACACACAAATCCCTTAATAAAATTGGATTGGAAACAGTTTGATCAGAGTGAATATTTTTCATGTACTGTAAATTGTGCCAGTGTACATTGCACTTCGAGACAGGACAAACAGGTTTATGGCCAAACTTCCTCAGCAAGGTGCGTAACCCTTCCCAGCTATTACAGTCTCTCTTAATTGCTGCGGTTGCTGTGACAAGGCAACAGTGGACCAGAGACATGGCATCCTCCTCTAAACATGAAAATATATTTGCAGTTTGTGCAGTAGAGCTTTCAACAGCCTAAATCCAAGGGTTGACTCCCAGGGGCGCTTATTTTTCTCTTTGGCTGATACTCTGGGATAGGTCCTCACTGCACAGAAGTTGATGGAAGTTCAACCTTTGACTTCATCAAGTCAGGAGTTCATCTCACCTCCTTCACACAAAGCATTTGCTTCAAAAATCTTCCTATAAAGCTGCTATGTCTATGCAAAATAATTAATGGCAATGAGAGCTGTTATCAGCTCATCTATTGCTCATTTATTTCTTCAAAACATGGTTTACTTTGTGCGTTGCTTATGGTCAAAACTTCATTGTCCTGAAGAAATGTGCTGTGCTGTGCTACGCATTAAACCAAGATGAAAGTAGGCTGAGGCCAGAAGAGAACAAACAAACCTTATTAATTTCATTGAAGCATGTGTGTATGCTTGTGTTTGTGGGCTGAACAGATGAAGCAAGAGAGATTAGCATTTTTATGGATATGATTCCTGCCATTGCTACATACTCAAATATCTTGCCTAAGCTTTGGGCCCTTTGTAAACAAGAATAAACACACCTACGAATATCTTTGCATTTATCTATTAGTCAATCAATTAATCAACCTGCCTGGGGCTGGCATTCAATAAAACACGAGATCCCCCAGGTGAGAAGGAACATTCAGGTAGGGGAGACAGAGGCTCAGTGTGTCTGGCTGAGCCATGGCACTGCCATGGGGCGCAGACAGCAACTGCAGGTACCACACAGCTACCAGCCAAGCCTGGGGTACTGGGTGTAAACCCATATGTTTTTGTTTCGTACCCCAGGACCCTGAGAAGCAGCACTAGAGGACCAATGCCCCAGCAGCTGACAGAGGGCAGCAGAGCCCTCCAACACCATGTGAAGACCGAGTCCTTTGCTCTCCCCGACCCCTCAGGACCCTTGGCTGTTAGAGATCTGGCAGGTGGGAGGGTGGCATAGTTGTTCCAAGTCCATCTGCTGTGCAAAGCTCAGGCAGACAAGGAAGCTCTGCACTGCACACTTTCAACATTTAGTGCTCGAGAGGAAGGAAAACATGGGGGAAAATAAAAAAGATTGAAATCTGCAGCAACAGGGAAAATTCATTCTTGCCTTGACTCCCAAGAAAACAGCAGAAGCCTTGATGCATGGGGTTAATAGTGCAAAAACACCCACAGGTCCATTCACCTTTCAACCTTACATTAAAAAAACCAACTAGACTGGAGACCAAAGGACTAACTCTGCAAACTTAATTTCCTATCTCCAGGAACTCTCTAATTTAATTGTATAATCTCTTTCATAAGATTATCAAGATCTATCTCAAAACTACCCTAATTGAGAGACTATTACACAACTTCAATCCTTAGGTAGCTAGAAGCTTTCTTCTAATTTCCCCATCTAAATTTATTCATGACCAACTTGATCAGACAATCTGACCATGTGCAGATGCTATCTTGTGATGTAGCTTTTCTGCTATTCAGTCCCAACTGTGTGTGAAAAGATCTACTGTAACCTGTCCCTTCATTTGTCCAACTGACCAGAGACAAACAACTCATGCTCTTCAGTCTCACTTCATACAACAGACTTTAGCTCTCCTGCTGCTGTAACTTAACATGTTCTTGACTGGGGCCTCCAGAGCTATGCCAAAGGCCAGTGGGCTACTCCATGAGCAACGAACAGCTCTTGTACCGACGCTCTGTATGATGATTCGTGCAATGATAACATCACACTTCCCTGAATCTCTCTTATTACTTCATCAAATGCTTGCTCACAGGTATCTCCTGACCAGCCAGTGCATCCACAACTCTCCCTCCTGTCACGGAGAGCTGACGAGCTCCTCTTCACTCTGGAAATTCTTGTTGCCTGTCTCCACGCTTAAAACTTGGCATGACTTTGCACTCAGCACTATTAAATGTCATTTTATTCATATCACTCCAATCAACAAAGTCACCTAAATTCCTTTCACATTATAATGTGATCCTCCTCCATATGGGCAATACCTCCCAAGTGTGTGTCATCCTGTGCAGCCCCTGGGCACACACCCAGACCATCCCCATGGCTCAGAGCAGCTCTGCTCCACAGGCACAAGCATCATCCCAAGGCAGCAACAGCACTCATCTCTTTCCATCCTGAGGACTTTCTCTGAATACCTCTGCATCCACCCAGCTTTATTTGCTTGCAACTGTTGTATCTTTTTTCCTTAGCCTTTCCTTTTCCACCTTTCAATTCCTGTATTGAACCATTACCTCTGTTATAAGGAATAATGTCCCGTGGGGCATGGTATCAAATGCTTGGCTTTAGATAAACCACATTCCTGCCTTACCCCACCTAAATAATCTGTTATACAAAAAAAAAAAGATGTTAGATTAGCCTAGCACAATCCATCCTTGATAAAATCTTGTTGTAATTTAGCCTGCTTCCTCATTACTACAGTGTCTAATTATTCTTTCCTACAAAAGACGTCATCAGACGCTGTGTACTATTGCATTCTAACCAGCAGGTCCTTACTTCCCTGCATTGCCTTTTGATTTTTGACTGTATAAGGTCTCCCCGGACAGGATACAAATGTTTCTGCAGCTGAAGGGCCATGGGAGAGCCTTGCTGAAAGCCATGCAATATCTTAGTAAGACAAATGAGGAAGTGCCAATAATCCCAGTCCTAAAATACTGAAAGAGTTGAGCTACTGCTTTCAGTATTTCAGGACTGGGATTATTGGCACTTCCTCATTTGTCTCACTGAGATATTTAAGTTTTGCTTGTTTTCTTTAGGTTTTTTTTTTAACTTGGCTATGAATAACTTCCAGTCTCCTGTAGATTTGTTAGTAATTGCACTCTCTTCCAGATTCTACAGAAGGTTCTGCTTTCATGAGAAAGTTGTGTCATTATTTAGAGACATCAGTTCTCCTTTCAGCTGAGGCAGGTCTGTGTAAATTGACCAAGCGCAGGTTTTGGTTGAACTCAAATATTGGAACCAAAATAAGAATGTCCTTAGGCGAGGTCACATCAGGTTAATCAAATCACTTTAAAAACAGACTTAAACTAAATTGGTGTAATCTCCCCATGTTGACGACGCCAAAGCCAATAATGGAATATGAAGTAGGCCAAAGTCTCTCATTAATTGTACACACCTCTGTGGTTTGACTGAATCTGGTGCTTCTGAGGCTAAGCAGATATGCAGCCAGCAAGTCCAGCTCCAAGAGCGCTCATCCAGGCATTGCCACCACCTCAACCTCACGTAAAACTGGGGTTCCACCAGCACTGCAGGAACTATAAAGAGGCTTTTGCAGGGCTTCTGCACATGGTCACCCTTTGTTCAGCACACAGGCCACAGGGCAAGGAGTCACGCTGTGCTACACAGTCCTGCACACACCAAAAGTCACAGAGATACAGAAAAGAGAAATGAGGGGAAAAGAGAAATGAGGAAAAAGGAGAAATGTTCTCAGCCAAGGCAGCAGAACAGGACAGGCACTGCTGCCAGGAGAGACTGTGCTGACAGCCACAGAATTGCTATTGCAGTGGGATGATTTGGGGCATGGGGAACAGAGTGTGGCCTCGGGTGAACAAAGATCTGTGGGAAAGAAAGATGTCATCCAGCTCATAACACACCAATAACGTTCTTGTACCTGCCTGACTTCCTTCATAGAGATTTGGAATTGAAGCTATACAGAAGCTTTAATATTTTCATTTTAATGAGACCAGCAACACCTGGTCCAGACTGTTTTGGGTTTTATAGTTTTACTACTTTGGTTAAAGCCATATTATTCCACTGGAATACATAACTGTTCCACAACAAGCCTGGATTCAGTTGTTCTGGTATAGGCACATAGCATATTCCTCCAGTCTTGAAGGAACAAGCTATGTTGGTATTAAAATCTCTGTATCGTTACGTGTGGATCTTGGGAGGTTGCATAACCTAGAGCAAAACAATGCAACTTCTGTGCATGGAGAAGCCAGCCTGCAAACTGCAAAGCCATCCTACCAATATCTTGACACTACTCATGAGCAGAAGCTGGATTTGACATCAGTACATCTGAAATGTAACACAGCTCCCAGCACCATGAGACTTTTATTCTGAACTATTCAATTGCTAATTTTAATCTTTAGCCCTGATCTATTTTTTGAGTGCTTGATGTGTGTCTTAAGCCAGTGCAATAATTTAATACAGACACAATCAGAGTGGCTAAAACCCAAAAACCATCACATACCTTATTGCCAAATGTCACCAAAGCTTGTAGTTTATAAACAGAACCTCAAACTGATCCTGGTTTTTCCTCTAGATGAAGCAAGTCGTATCCACAACTCTGAATGAACAGAGTGAGCGAGAAGCAACCCCACCGAAAGCCACTTGCATTTGTCCTATTAGGTCTTCCAGAAAAATTCTGAAGATTCAGTAGTAAACACATTAGGAGTGCCTCCCCTCCACATAAACTTCCACTTTTAGCTTCACTCCTGAGCTTCCTCTCCTCATTAGCATTTGCTGCATCATTCAGAACTTCATCAGCCACAGAGCCCTGGGTGCTGTCCCGGGTGCATCAGCGCACAGAGCACTCTGTGTCTCCATGATGCATCACTCACACACTGCTTTACCCTCATTTCCACAGCACAGGAACATTAGCCTTTCTCTCTTTTTTTTTTTTTTGTTTTAAAATACAGTTTCTAGAAAACCAGAAATCCAAACCTATTTTTTCTGACTGAGTAACTATGGTGAAGCACTGCAGCCTAGGAAGCTTATAAAAACTCCACACGTTCCCAGCCAAAACAGCACGTTGCAGTGTGTTCAGTACGAGGGCTTCACACTGCACGCTCCTCAAATTAGCTGCTGCTTCAAACAACTTTGGTAGGGCTGCAAAGCCTACGTATCAAAAACATGCCGAGCTGCCTCTCTAAGCCAAGTTCTCATTTCCAGAGCCAGGGATGAGTGAGCAGCGACCCAGCAAAACAAGGGCAGGGGAGCATTATCATTCTGCCGAAAAATGAAGCGACTCATGACATTTTCCCATCTCTACACCACAACGTCTCGTCTCATTACTTAAATCAGCACTCTTGCTTTCACTACACACCACAAAATAAACTTGGGCTAATAACTAACCCTGCCTTCCCACGTAATAGGGCATCCTCACAGGCAGGTAAAGCACGGGGCATTTCAACAGCTTTGATTTCAGGTACATTATCTCCAGGGCTACTCCCCTGCTGAGGAAGACAACTTCATTCAGGGATCAGTGCTAGCTGGCACTTTGGTGGTGGTTCTGTCCTGAAAAATGGACTGTGCTGCTGGACTTCTCCAAAGTCCATTTAGGAGGGATCTGCCTTTGAGAACAGTAGCATTTTACAAAGGACAAGTCCTCTCTAAAGTGCATATGACACCTCATGGATGAATCACCCAGGGCTCAGTTTTGAACTGTGCTCCCAGTGCAAGCTACCCAGAACAATCCATTTGCAGCTTCTGCCTTGAAGGACCAAGGCTTGGAGTTAGCAGTCACAAATCCATAGCTGAAACATGCAAGGGACTTTCAAAGCCTTCATAATTCCCTGCTTATAACATAAACAGTCTGTAAAATCAAATGACTCAATAACCCCGTTGGGAGGAGTAACTTTTCAACCTGGATTTTAGCTGCTATCCTTAGGTAGAGGACTTGGTTTGGAGGTTTTTCCCCACCGTGTTTTCAGACAAACCCATTCGCAAAGCCAACAGAACTTCACGATGCAACGAGAAGACGGCGGCCAGTCCCATTTTAGCCACCAGCAAATCGATATCCCCCACTCCAAACTACCCCGCAGCTCCCGGTTGTGCCCAGCCCCGTCGCTATTCTCGAGCCGGTCCGCGGGCAGCTGCGGGGCCGGTCGGTGCCCGGCCGTCGGGATGCCGCCTCGCTCCCGCATCCCCGCCCGGGAGCTGCGGCTGCAGTGCCCGGAGACCCCTCCTCACCTCCCCGCCAGCCTGCGCTGCCGTCCCTGCCCGTCCCACCGACACACGGATATTTCGGGGGAGCAGGCACTCAAGGCGACTGAAGTTGCGGCTGTAAATTTTCCTCTCCGAAACTTCCCTGGGACCGTCCCGGAGGTGTCGGACGAAGGCAGAGCCAAGCGGCACTCGGCCCCGCAGACGGGGCTCTTCCCGGGGCACCCGGCCGCCCTCCCCGCGGGCTGCGAGCGACGGGACCCCCCCTCACCCCCACACCCCGCGGGGGTCCGCGGCAGCCGCGGCCCCGCCGCAGGGCCGCACGTACCGTCTAGAAGGATGCGCGTCCCGGAGCCGCTCTCAGTGCCATGCCCAGCCCCGGCGCCGTGCCCCCCCGGCGCCCGGGGTTACCGCCCGCCCCGGCGTCCCGCTGCCCGGAGGAGACATGGCACGAGCGGCGGGCAGGGCGAGGGGCAGGGCTGGCGGGGGGTAGTGGATGGGTGGGTGGGCGCAGGCTACCGGCGAGCGACGGCGGGACTTGTGAAACTCGCCTATTGCGGCGGCCGGTTGTGTAACGCGGCGGCGGGCTGAGCCCGGCCTCCTGGCACTGCACAGGCGCGCTCCGCCCCCCTCCCCACCTCCCCCCTGCCGGCGGCAGCGGCGGGCCGGTGGTAACCGAGTACACGCACCGCACCCGCACCGCCTTCCCGCGCAGCGCATCGCACACGCACCGCATTCCCGCGCACCGCACCGCATCGCACACGCACCGCATCGCATCGCATCGCACTCGCAGCGCCTTCCCGCGCAGCGCATCGCACACGCACCGCATCGCACACGCACCGCCTTCCCGCGCAGCGCGGGCAGGGCGCGGGGGCGGAACGCGCGCAGAGGGGCGCAGAAAGCAGCGCGTCCGCCGCGGGCGCGGAGCTCGGAGCCGATGCTGGGCCGGGCCGGGGCAGGGCAGGGCAGGGCACAGCGGGGCAGGGCACGGCAGGGCAGGTGTCCGGGGAGCGGCGGTGCCGTCCGGCGGGACGAGCCGCGGGGAAGTAGGTCAGCGCCGCCGCTCCGCGCAGCACCGGCGGCCGCGGGGACGGATTCGGCCGCGGAGCCCGTCCCACATCAGCCGTTCCTTTCCCCCCCGGCCCGCCTCTGCGGAGGGGAGCGAGGCCCGGCCCGGCGCGCCCTCAGCCCCCCGCCCGGGGCCCGCAACCTTCCCGCATTCCCCGCGAGGCGTTCGGCACTGATTCCGTGCCCGACGCGAGCTGTGCTTTGACGGGCTTAGTCACCCCATCCCATGAGTCACCGATTTAGCATTTGCTGCTTCCTTCCTCGTACGACTGGGCTTTTTTTCTTCCCTTTCTCTACCGTAGTTATTTTCCCTCCTCTCCGAGGACGATGGGTTTGCTCCCTTTCCCCTTCTCGCGACCACAACCGTGCCCTGCTCCGGGCGACCGAGGCAGGAGGCTGCAGGTCCGGCCGGCCCTGCCCCGGGAGCCCCGGAGAGCCTGAGGTGTGAACGCTCCTCACTTGTGTCATTCACTAGCGCTGATTGCCAGGAATTTGATTTCTACCTCTTGTTTCTGGAAGCAGTAGGCACCAACAGCTGTGGCATCAAGACAAGTTTCTAGCATCCCCCTTTCTGGGGTACTGCCTGGGGAGATTGCCACTGGCTGGGGGCAGTGGTTTGTGCCACAGATGGGGAGACCCAGGGCAATGCAGGGCTGGGGGAACCACTTGAGTCCCTGACCCAGGCCCTGGGCTGCTTCAAACAGCTGCACCCTTCCAAAACTGGGTGTGCTGTCTGGTACTAACAAGTTAGATATATTTTTTGTGGATATTTTCTTCTTTTTTCCTTTCAACTCTTCTTGGAAAGCTGCTTCTCAATCTGTGTAATGCTGTGAGATCTGCTCCTCCAGGGAGCACATCCTTGCCTAGTAGCCTTTTCCTACACTTGGCATATCTGACTTCTGGCTTTTTTTTTGCTCAACTAAAACTTCTGTTCTTCTCCCAGACCTCACTCTGCTGGGGGATGGGAGTATGGCCCTGTCCCCTACACATATCAGTGCTCCAAAGCACAGCATGAGAGACAAAAGCAAAACCAAAAAGGAGACAGTGAACAAAAGGCTTTGCTATGGGGTTTTTAATATAAACCTGATGCCACTGGGGAAAGGGAAGTGATGCTATTGCTGCAATAGCCCTGAGGAATATCAGCTGTGACTGATAGAGAAGAGAAAGGGCACCTTTGCATGCAATTAATGTTACTTATTTTCTTTCTTACTAGAGGGAAAGCAAATAGCATGGTTGTACTGGCTGCCACAAGTGGCAAATCTTATGTTCTCACTTTGAGTGGGTTTTGGAGGCATGCAGCCTTCTCCCATGAAACACAGCAATGCTTCCCATGTTCACGTGGGAAAAATCTTTCTTGTCCACTTCCAGGCAAGGTGCAAATAGGTATCAAATGTGGTATTTCTCTCCCTTTTGACCTGAGTTAAGGGGTGTGTGTGCAGCCTGCAGCACAACCCTGTCACCCGAGGGATGGCCAGAGAGGATGCCATTGCCTGTGTAGAATGGGCATGCAGGCACACATTTAGATCAGGAATAAAGAGAATACCATGTTCTGTAGCTGAGGCACGTCAGCTCAAGCACACCCAGATGGATGCTGTGAGCAGCAGAGGCAGGATGTGGCCCTGAGAGGCTGGGCTGAGGCTGGGGCAGGTTTCCCCTGGAGGTATCAAGTGCCACAGTCATTGTCCTGAGTGGTACCCAGCCAGGTCTGTGCCCAAGACACTTCCACAGCCACCCCCATCCTGCGAGGCTGGCAGGCACAGCAAACAGCATCAACACTCTCTTCTAATAAAGCAAAACACTCAGATACACCACTTTCCATGTTAATTGTAACAATATGATTTTCTGACCAGAAACTGAAGCATTTTTTTTTTATTTGAAGTGTTTTCACCAACTCCACTGCAGCTCCTGGCAAGGCAGGGCCAGCAAGTTGGGTGAACACAGGGGCCACTCCTCTTACAGCAATGCTAGAAGAGTTTTTGTGTTGATCACTCTAATTATCTCATTTATAGGAACACATTCTCTACTAGGATCCTTCAAATACACTCTCCCCTAAGATCTCTCCAAAAGATAAAGGCGAACAGGGAAGCCAACATTTGTGACATGGCACAATTGCCATGTTGCTCAGCAGGCTGTGGCGCTGGGCAGCTTTGGTGTACTCTGCAGTAGTTGGCATAGCCTCAGATTTGTTTATATTACCAGTTTTTAACAATACTGTGTTGCAAAGACATGCCAGCAGCAATAAAACCTTCCTGGTTTTGGCCAGAAAATAAGAACAGCAAAGAGTATCTGTATAGCTCTATATATCTACAGAGCCCTGGCACAGGCTGCCCAGGGAGGGTGTGGAGTCTCCTTTCTGGAGGTTTCCAAACCCACCTGGATGTGTTCCTGTGTGACCTGATGGAGGGGTTTGGACTGCATGAGCTCTAGAGACCCTTTCCAACCCAGACCATTCCATGATTTTATTATTCTATATCTCTCAATATATCTATCTAAACCAGCCTGTCCCTGCTGCACTCACCCAGCAGACTGGGCAATCCTGCAGCCTGTCAGGCGCTGTTAAGGAGTAACCTAATTAAATGAAGAAACAGAAGGATAGCTTGGGCTGTATTTTGCAAGATCACACTTCCATGTACAATCTTTCACCCCGAGTAAAGAGTTATCCAAACTAGCCTCTAAATTACATACTGCAAAAAGTGATACAGGCAACGTTTGCATTGCTCAGTGCTGAGCCATGCACCGGCTCCTGTACAAGATCAGGCACCTCAGATCTGCCTCGCTCCAGAGTGAGTGAGACATTTGACATTATGATCTTTCTTTTCACACAGCAGTAGCCATGAAGCTTGGGATTACACAAAGCAAAAGGAAAAAGAGGAATAGAGACAAGATAGTGGAAAAAAAATACCCTTGCCTTGGTCCGAGGAGGCTGGCTGTGTGTGGGTTTCGCTGTGGGTCGGGGCTGTGACTGTGAGCAGAGAGTTGAAGTGGCAGAACACACCCAGCACCCGCCATGGGAGCGCAGTGAGCCCAGATCCCAGCACTGCCCAAAGCAGGGACACAGCTTAATTGTGTCAGTGCTATTGCACAACACTGTTGCCTTGACACTGTGGCATGTAAAGATTTTAAACTGCCTTTTTATTAGTCATCCTCTGTTCATTTTAATTGTGCCTGATAAACAGGGCCATTTCACCTTTGTGTTCTAGTGTACGCACCTATCTCACGTATTTATATCACCCAAGAGACTTTCAATCTTTTACTGTAGCATTGGTAGATGCAGAGGAATGAGTAAGCATTGCCATCCTGGGCTTCTCACACATTTGCTTGCTACCTTTTCGGACCTCTGCTCTCCCACTGTGGAGATCTCCACAGGTACTTGATCCTGGCGCTGAAAACATTTGGGCAGGGGCTTAGGTTAATGCATGGGAACCAGGGACAGGCTGATTGAAACACATTCTCAGGGTTTTTTTCAGGATCGAGTCCTGTAGGTGTGTGCTTAACACCACAGGACTCACTTTGATCTTCTCTGAGGACAGAATTTTCTGTGGATTAAATTCTTGCCTCTGAATGATGGTTTTGGTTATCCAACAAAATCAAAGTTGGGAGATGAATTAGTCATTACTGGATGTAATTTAAAGAATATAGTTGAAGTTTCTGGAATATTTTAGTCACATTCACTTGCAACATAAGAATACAGTGCCCTAGAGTTTGCCTTTGTGGAACTCTCTCCCTGCAATTCCTTATGTTTATGCATTCTCAGGTTTCACTGGAAGATCTTGGAAACAGCACTGCACTCTCCTTTCTATAGTATTAAGACCTAATCCCAAACACCCCCTGTGCTTGTGGTGGGAAGAAGGAAGTGCATTTTGGGCAGGCATAACTCTGTCACCTGTAAAACAACCCCTCAAGCTTCACAGGAGATTTTCAGGCATCCTGCGGTACTGCTGCTGTACTGCAGGGTTAAAGCTCACATCTCTGTTTCCAGCACTAGAGTCCTCCTCCTTCTGATGATGCATCTGTTCTCAGGGCTTATATAGTTTCACCTTCATTTTCCCTCTTTAAAAAGACTGAAAAATAAACCTGTTTTGCACCACAGTCATGTGAGAAGATGGGTAAAATCTCATTCTCATTCAAGTTCAGAAAAAGGAATGGACACTCCATTAAAGGCAGAGCAAAAACCACATTTACTCCAGTGTGAACAAGATTTCCGCTGTAACATAAAATCACACGTCCCCGTGGGCTGGAAGGAGCTACTTACTGTGCTACCCAGCATCTCTGAATCTTCATGCAACTGCTTTAAAGGATTAGGAATATAAATGAGTTAATCATCAGTTAAGACAAAATCCCACCCAAGCTTTTGAGAATCAACTGGAATATTTTCATTTCCATCATTCAGCACCCTATTTTGTAGAAAATGGTTTAAGATAGTTCTTGTAGAGGCAAGGTTGATAGTCTAGATTTGTGTGTGTCTAAGGCTTGTATTTCCTTGTGCTGGAGCAATATCATAGCCAGATAAATGTATTTGTTTGAAAACATGAGAGGTATCCAAGTCAGATCTGGCCAGGAAAAGGAGCAAAAAGACACTTTTAATGTGGCTGACTGTAGATTCAAGAATAATTATTATTTTTATAACAGATAAGATGTTCTGTCTTAACCCCAGTAAAATATCCTCTGATAAGTATTCTTGTGGTCTGTTATTCTGCCAAAGAAGTGGGGGAAAAAAATTGCACAAACAAGAACATGGCTCCCACCTACTGCCTATATCCTGACTCTAAAGCTCTTTGACCACATTTTAGCTTGATCCCATAGAATAATGTACCTATGGATTAATTTTATTTGATGCTGGGTTCATATCTTCTGGAGACTGTGCTGAACTGAAAATCAGGCTGCTGCATTTAAAAATGGGTTAAGTGGGCTCAGGCAATAATCACCTCTGATTAGTATAATCAGCTACTGAGGGGCCTTATGAACAGAGACATAAAATAGAAAATAATAATGATGTTAAAGGCCCAAATCCTCATGAATTCATCAGTCAGAGGACAAATGGGCAGAGGGAGCACATGGAAATGGCAACAGCCATTTCCAGCAAAGAACAGGCAAGTCAGTGCAGAATTACTGTCCATCATCTACAAGTGCATCCTTCCTAATAAATCACAGTTGTTACTAATTAGCACATCAAATCCACATTGATAAACATGGATTTTCCTGTTTATGCTTCTGTTGACGCTAACCTTTATTCATACAAGGTGGTAACACTTTAAAGCTTCTCTGTGGGACTTGCCCATTCTTAGTTACTTGATCCCTACATAGCAGTTGGGAATTCTGCAGAAAAAAACACTCCTTGCACTGAAAAGTTACTGGTTCTCCTCCCTGGCCTTTACCCAGAGCAAATGCAATGTCAACAATCATATCCGACGGAGTTTTCAACATCATGGGTTAGAGGAGCAATGTCTGACTCAAAGACAAAAAGCCATGTGCTCCTGGCCAAACATGGCAGAGAGGAGTCTCTCCTTGTCACTCCATCTTCCTACTGTAACAGGGTCTGACCAGACCCCTGAGTTCCACATGTGAGTGATAAAGAAAATGTTTTGGGAAGGCCTCCATCTATACCTTCCTACCTGTCTCCTCAATATTCACCTCCTTTGCTCTGGACTGTCTGCAGCCAGTGGGCTCCCAACTACATCCCAATCTCCTTCAGATGTGCGTAACCGAGATGGAGCGTGGCATTGGGATGGCTGTGACCTGCAGGCCCACTCACCTCCCAAGCAGCTGTGCTGGTGGGGAGACTTGCCTCTGCAAACCCACGTGACACAGGCTGCTGAGAAGCTATTGCCTGATTTTATTTTGTAAGGGAAGTACAACCTTCCTCTCCGACACAAAGTGACTGGTGTGGTCCTTCCCTAGCTCTGCAGCTTGTACAAGAAGATACTAAAATCAAGACTACTGAAAGGCATGGAAGGACCCATTAGAAAGCAGACAGGCATTTACATTCAGAAGACCACAGGGCTGAGAGTTCTTTTATCACTTGCCTCTGACTCGCAAAGACTGAAAAAACAGTATGTATCTGTGTGTGTATGGATCTGATACCATGCAAACTCGCCCACCACAAACCGTTGCACGTACTTAACCACCGAGGAAAGACCAGGCACAGTTTGACAGTCAGCCAAGATTATAAATGTCAAGCAGTGGCTTCTTTAGCAGGAGGGTTGGACTAGATGATCTCTAAAGGTCCCTTCCAAACCCTACCATTCTGTGATTCTATGATTAATCACAAGCCAGTGGCTCTTCAGAAGAACTGAGCAGGCAAGTCATCTGGAGGGACCACTGATAAGACAACCCAGTCACTAAAAAGGACAGAAACCAGGAGCACAGGCCCCAGGGCACAGGTCTCCAAACACCTCCCTTGATGGTCTTTCAGGATTCAACAGGAAAGCAAATGTGTGTCCTTGATCCCAAGCACACCAAAATCAACAGAGTTCTTGGGTAACTTCCACTCCTTTCCTTCTGTCTTGTTTAAAAGTGCAGAAACCTTCTAAAGAAATTAATGAATACATAAAACAAGTGGCCTGATATTTAGCAGAGACTACCCTGGGAGCAGGATGGACTGAAAGCATCTTGTGTTGCTGATGCTGTGCTGGTGTGCTCACACCTAAACAAAAGCAAGTCAAACTGCAAGTCTGCAACACTTTATCACTGTGTTTTACCACTAAATGATACCGAAATGTGTCAAAAAGTATTCAGAGCTGTGTGGGATGTTACTGCACTTTCCACTCACAGAAATACACGTTTTTTCTGGGCACAGGGGTGGTGCTGAACACCATCAATGAATTGAGTATGCTGCTAGAAATTTGTGTTATGTGACAGATTTTGTCTACAAGCAGTGTTGCAAAAAGTCAGTCCTAATAAATGGAAACAAAGTTCTGACTGACCCTGTGGAATCAGTTTCTATGATGCAGCTGTGAGTGACTGCATTTTTTGCGTGTCTATGGAAAATGAATATGCCAGATAGTTGACATTTCCTCATCTGAACAGCAATATCAAGTTCAGTTTTGGTCAGGGCTTGTGAATGAGGGGCTGGGGCCAGAGAGAGGAGCTGTCTAATGAACTTGCTCGTCATACTTGGAACACATTTGCAGAAGCAAGACCTGTGGGAAATGGGTTGATTTTTTTTTCCTTTGGACAACTTGCCTCTTCTCTTGGCCTCAATATGATAATAACCATGTGGGCAGTTAACTACTGCTACTGTTCTCACCCTGACCCCAAGACTCTCCATTGTACTCCTGACTGTTAGCAACAACAGATCCTGTGGTCCTCTCCACATCAAGAAACCACCTGTGCCTTCTTAATTGAGGGCTGCACCTATCTTTTGTGAGGAGACAAGCAGCACCTTCCCAGCACATTTGAGGGTGTTAACATGAGCCTGAAGAGGTTTTTGGTTTGTTTTGATTTATTTTAGGGAATTTTTCCCCCAGAAAAAAGTTGTTCCTAGTTGTTTTTGTACTAACTGACTTCTGTCAAGCTGCAGTGTTTCTCACAGACGTCATCCACCTTTGTACTCAATTTTGCATTCAGCAGAGCACACAAACACGGTTCTGCAGAGCAGAGCCCAGGGCTTCTCACAGCATTGCAAATCTCCGTTCAGGAAAATGTTGGCTTACAACAAATTCCTTTCCATTAAAGTGAATGACTCTCCTGCTTTGGACCATCATTGCTGTTACAGTGAAATCTCCTAGTTACCTTGCCCATTTAATACACCTGCCTGCCCTTAACACTGGTGGTGCCAGCTTGCAGAATAACAAGTGATGTTAGCTGAGGAAAAACAAGAGAGAGAGAGAGAAGGTTCCAAAATCATTTTAAAAAGTGCTTTTTGTTTTTCCTGTAGAGCTTCAGTCCTTTCACTTTCAGAACTTTGGTTGACCTGCATTAGACAGCACTTGCACAGAATGCTACCAAAGCAGCACTCGCTGCAGGTTGGCAGCCCTGTCATCATCTCCTCCAGTTAATTGAGGCATCACGCAGCAGCGCAGCGCGGCGCAGACGGTGTCACTGGCGTAGCAACCGCCGCTGAATCATAATGAAACTATGAAGAGGAAACATGTCAGAAACGAAGGGAAAGCTTGCTTTTTCGGTGGAGTGTTTCATCTACAGAAGAGTGCTCAAGTTAAGGATGATGATAAGAGAATGAAGTTGTGCCCTGGTCACTTAATGCAGCTTTTTATGCAGTTATTTACTGGTTCTGTTGCTATGGGAAATATGAATACTTGCCATGACAACTGCAGCCGAGTGTGGCACACAATCCACTTCACACAGAGCATCTTCTCAAGTAACCACTCCCATTCATGCCTCCTACAAAATTCTGTGTCCTTGAGAGCAATTCACTGTGGGGTTTTCAGGCACAGTGATTAATTCTTCTGCATTTTACAGTGGGATATTTCCTGGCATCTAATATTATTTTTTACTTGGTTCTTACATAGCCCTTTCAATGTTACATCTGAAAGTACTTTGCAAAGGTAATTCTTACCAAAAAAACCCCCACTCTGCTTGTTTTACAGATGACTAATTTGGGAAAAAAAATTCCCATAGGGCTCCATAGCACAATTATATCAGGACCAGCATTTGCACCCATGTCACTTGGGCCAGCACATCAGAGTAACAGGAGCATGCTGCTCACTGCAGCAGGGTGGGATGACCCTATGAACTCTGCAGCTCAAATCTGCACCATCAGGGCAGAGTGGCTGTTGCAAAAACTTCAATCAGCTCAGTGCATCTGTACCTGTTATCAGATATAAGCAACACTCCCCAGTGCAGGTGATTGCAGGCTCATGACTGCTGGATGCTGTAGGCAGGCTCAGGATGGAAAGCACTGCCTGTGTCAGCCTGCATGCTGCAGGAAAAGCATTACACACCCTGTAACATTTTGTTCCAGAAGATGCTGAAAGACGTAATCATGTTGAGGAGACATGATCACTCTCTACAACTACCTTAAAGGAGGTTGTAAGGAGAGATGGGAGTCAGACTCTTCTCTCCAGTAATAACTGATAGGACAAGAGGAAATGGCCTCAAGTTGTGCCAGGAGAGGTTTAGATCGGAGATTAGGAAGAACTTTTTCCCTGGGAGCGTTGTTAGACACTGTCCCAGGCTGCCCAGGGAGGTGGTGGAGTCCCCATCCCTGGAGATATTGCAAAGCCATGTAGCTGAAGTACTGAAGGACATGGGTTAGTGGTGGGCTTGGCAGTGTAAGGTGAGGGGTTGGACATGATCTTAAAGATCTTTTCCAACCAAAGCAATTCTATGATATGCTGCTTGAGCAAGCTGAGAAACAAAGGAGTCACTCAACTGCACCTTAAGTCAGCAAGAGACCTTTCCCCAGACAGGGGCGAAACAGAGGAAGAACTACAGCTTCTCACACTGGCATTTGCTCATGAAGTGCTGGAATTTCTATCAGGTTTAGAGGATACACTAGAAGATAAAGTTATTTTCCAACCAAAACAATTCTATGATTCTATGCTTCTGGAAACACCCTTTGCATGGAGGGCTTATGCCTGCTGCCATTGCTCCAAGCTCTGCACACTGAAATAAAGCACACACTTCTTCTTTTGTTCCCCCTGATCAGCCTGCAGCTCCAAAAACTCTGCATGCCCATGCTTCGCTTTCTCAGACAACCTCCTGGAATCGACCTGCCGCTCCCCGCCGGGCACCCGCTGTGCGCACGGTCCCAACAACTCCTGCCAAGGTAGATGGCTGGCTGGCACTTACTTCACACTACAAACTCATTGAAGCTCTGTCCTGCCTTGGTCATTGGTGGAGTGTGCAGTTTTTTAAAGTCATTTGCTTTACAATTATTTCTGGAGGAGAACCCAAACCCCCCTCCCCCTGCCAAATGGCAATGAAGACTTCTGAGTAACCCGGAACACAAAGAATGTGCTCAGAGTAAATATGCAGCTGAGAAAACCATTACCAATCCAGACAATAATTATTTACCTCTTAGCCCTGCCAGACATGTTCAAAAGTGCGTAATAAGTGACATCTCTCCTTTATCATAAGGTTTAGCCTAGAGGGAAACTCTTAGTTACCAACGTTAAACCGTGTTGCTTTTGGCATCGGATCTATTTCTCTACTTTAAAAAATAGCATTGAGAAGTTTTTTCCACTGTTTAATTTGTGTAGTCACAGTAATTAAATATGAATCTTCAAATATTGCTTGACATATTGCAGATTTATCATCAGTGAAACAGTCTTCTGCACATTTCCATAATTGCTGCTGTTCGCAGCAAAGCAGTTACGCACCGCAAGGCTGACAGTCTTCTCCTTTTGGTGAAGTTCTCATTTGTTTGCCCTCTTGGCAGTGCTGTACAGCCATTTCATTTCATAATTAAATTATTTTCCATTTATATACAGAGGCAGTAGTTTATTTCCCAATTTCTTTTTTCTTTCTACATTGTTTCAGATGTTGGCTCCAAGATGTACTGCAAGGAGCCAACGTATCCTTTAAAAGCTTGCACAGAAAGGCTGTGCATGTGCTGCCCCAGCTGAGTAACAGACAAAAATAAATCAGATACTTCATTTGAATATAATGGCTTTGATGGCCGAGGAAGAGTTTTGCCTGATCAGTGGCTTGAACCCTTCATGTGTGGTAAATTTTGCACAGAATTACCAGCAGCATCAGGCCTTTGTTCAAATTGAAGGGTTGGTGGGTTTTTATCCATGTCTGCGGTGTGAACTTTTACACTACGATTGCCCACCACCTCTGTGTGTTTTCTTAGCAAAGATAAAGGCTTATATTCCCTAAAGAGGAAAAGTGAAAGGAGGAGTCATTTTTGGGACTCATGAACCCTGACAGGAGCAGCCTGTGTGATTTCCATGCCTCAGAAAGCCGTGGAGTGAAGCTCTCCCCATCCCGACTCCCCGAGCAGGCGTCTGACTAAATGTTGCCTGTCTGTCAATCGTTCTGTTACACAAGCTGTCGTAATAGTCACTGCTTAACTGTTCACACGTTCGTATCTGCTCAGAAACCCTTCTGGCTGTCTTCCCTTCAGTAAATAAATATGTAGCTTCTTGTGAAAAAAAGCCTTATCAGATTGAACAAGCCTCTTGGGAACTTTGAGGTATTAGAACTAGTACGAAAAACTGCAGACAAGTTGAAATACTTAAAGTGATATGGAGCCCCAGTGAATTTTTGTCACTGAAAATCAAGCTTTCATTCTAGGGGCCAGATTTCATTCATTCCCTATTAAAGATGAGAAAGAAACCGGCTGTGGCTGTTGCACATGCCTTTTGTAACTCCTCAGCAAGCATAGCTGTCTGTATCTCACCACCCTGCTCCTTCTGGGTGCTCTCAGTTGGCACGGGTGCAGCAGTCACTCCTCAACACATCTAGTGAACAGACCTGAGAGCCCAGGTGCCTCCAAGGACAGTGGTGGGACCAAAGGAGAAGATGGGTTAAAAACGTGGCCATTATGTTAGAAGGGAGCAAGGAGTTTTACCCAGCTGTGATGAAACAGAGACTTTCATCTGCCTGCTCTGGAATGCAGGCCCAGGTGCCTGGGCTGGAACAAGACTTTCTAACTCAACCAGAACCCCAAATCCTGCCCTCCTGGTAGGATGACACAGCATGTGGGCTTGTGCAGCTCCTGCCCATCTCTTCACACACAGAGGGGCTTCATCACAGACCCTAAGAGTGGGGAGAGTCTCTCTTAATTTCACAGATCAGTCCTCTTCTTTGAAAAGCAGTTTTCATTACATTAGTGACTGTGAGACAATGGGGTTTGGTGCTTTCTTTCATCTTCAGACTTTGGTACACAAGGTTAGAGTCACAGGCTTGTTGTAGGGATGGGCAAGCATTAGCTTTTCAACAGATTTCCTCTAAAGAAGGGCCTACAGCTCAAGGGGCTGCATCGATTGCTTTAGTAATGTCCTGCTTGCCACCGGCAAAACCCACTGTCCCTGTGCACATCAGGCACTTTTGCCATCACTGACCAAAACATACTGAGTCCAGAGTGCAATGAAGTAATCTCTGAGAAAGGTATGCTCCTCCTCCCTTCATGAAGACACTGGGGATCTTCAAGTGCATGGCCAACGTTGAGCTGTGTGTTTCTATTTCAGGTCTGGGCTGCTGGAGCTGGCTGGGGCAGTTGATCGGATTACCTACTGCCTTGCCAGGATCAGGGCTTGAATGAGGGCAAGCTGGCTGTGACTCAACCCAGATAAGTCGAAGGTTGTGCTGACAGGCTGAGCAAGAGAGGGAGCTGCAAGAACTTCTGTTCTCTGTGAGGACAGCTTGCTTTTTATCGTTCAGATTTCAGGACACAGGGACCTTAGTGGGCTGGCTTCTGCCTCTGTCAATTATAAGCAGCAGCAAGGATGGTCTTTTTGCTTTTCTTTTGGATGCTTTTCCTGATTAGTGAAGCCCACTCTTTTGAACATGCATCTTTCCTATACCAAGTCATCTTGAGAGCAGAGTCCAAATGTCCTCATAACTAGGTCTGCACGAGGAGTGATGCAAGCTTTCTTTTGACCAGGTTGAGGAAAGGGTTTGAATTCACAGCTTCCCCTAGTCACAAAGGCTGCAGCATTGAGAGATTGCAAAATAAATGAAAATATGAGGCAAAAGCATTTGCATCCTGTGTACTGAGTGCTGGCAATATGGATATCCACAGGATAGGCTCTTCATCTGAGGCTGACTGGCAGAACCAAGACATCTGAGATAGCGCTTATTTGTCAACCTTGGATGAATAATTTTCTCCTTTATGCAGCCTTTCTGCTACTCACAACTACAAAGAGACTTAACAGCTCTGTATTGTGACCTTTCCTTGTTCAGACAACTGTAAGCAAATGAACATTTCAATTGCTCTAAGAGACAAGAGCCCAGATGCAACGCTAGAAACAAATACTGAATTTTTCACAGCGCAGAACTGCTTGGGTGGGACTGCCTGCTGCCTTGTGATGGCTAATTTGAGCATGACCTCTGAAAATAGTTGCCTTGGAGAGCTTTTTGAAGTAATATGCACTGTTGACTGCTAAAGGTGAGGCATTGAACTTTGCATAAGTCTGACACTCGTAAAAATAAATCCTCTCACAGTGGTAATAGAAGGGACCCTTTGCTCCTGTGTCCTCATAAAACATATAATGGGGAAAATTTTCAAGGGAACTCAGCCTTTGTGAATATCAGTTCTCTAGCAACTGCAGGGGCAATAACTGTATGCTGTGAAGCAGCACACTGGTTCAGGCTGCCCTCAAAGCTGGAGCACTGGATTCAGTTTTTTGGGACTGCAAGGTCTGAGTTTGGAAGGTATAGCTGACATCTGCAGCCAGGTGTATGACTGTGTTTTGTGGGCACTTTACAAATGGGAGAACTCAGAGCCAGATCCTTTGACTGAACAAAAAGACAACAGAAATGTTCAGGCAGAATTCTTGTCTCAGATCTACCCACGCTGCACACAGTGATGGCAAAGGCAGGCGTCTCTGGTGCCGCTCGCAGAGAGAATGCAGCATGAAAACAGATGCTCAGAGCACATATCTTAGAAGAATATATTTAGCCTAGAAGCAGTTTAGACTGAGAAGTTCTTGTGCAAAACACAGTTTTCTTGCCAGCATTATTTTAGTATACAAGGAAGAAAATTTCATCTTACTATTATAGGTAATCTGGTGAAAGTGCATTGATAAGAAGCACCATGACATTTGGCATACTCGGGCTCTTAGGTCTTGATTTCAGATCTGACAGTCATTAAATGGAGCAGAGCTTTCAGTTTTCAGTCTTTTGGGGGAAAAAGAATGGGTAAAACCTATGAGTTGGAAACTTGTTCAGTCAGTTTATCAGGTAGAAATCTGCCAGTGAAAGGTGATATGCTCAACTTCAGAGAGGTGATTGTTTAATTTGAGGGAACTATGCAAGCGTGGGAAACATTGCATGCAACAGAGAGAGCTCTGGAGATTTTAGAAGACTCATCTTCAGGAGAGAAGGGAGAGACCCCTGAGGCTCACACCAGCAGGTACACTTGGCTGTATTGCCTTCAGCAGTGCCAGGACATTGCTGCCTGCCCAGCAACATCTTACATCACTGCCCATGTACCACAATGCTACTACCTCTTATTACCACCGTGCCAAATAGACGTTTGTTCTCACTCTTTGTCCCTTAAGAACAGACTTCTAGATGTTGCTACAGCACCACCAGTTTGCCAAGTATGTAGTTCATTGCCAATGCAGGAACATATTTCACACACTGCCAAAATGAATCAATATCCTTCAAGTTGGGACGCAATTAGCCTAGACTGAGAAGTCTAATGTAGGCAGTCTTGAGCAGTCTGTCATCATCCTTCTCTAAAAGGATGAGCTGAGACCTAATGGCACCAGATGAAACAGGGACAAAATCCAGAGGACACTAGAGCAGAGTAAAAATCTCTGTTCAGAGCAGAGCATGCTTTTCCCCACTTATTTGATTCACTCCATTCTAGAATAAAACTAAAAGATCCAAACCTGAGTTTGTAGAAAACACCTCCACAATGTAACAATAACAATGAACGCAGTGCTTTCATTGCAAAAGCATGCAGAATTCAACACACCATTAACAGTGATGTTATAATAGCTATTTAGCTATCCTTGTATGGGGAAGCCTTTATTAATAGCGATAAAGCATTGTGAAGATGGGAGTTACTGTTTCTAAGTCATCATTGTCCTAGATAAAATACTTATTTTGGAGTTCACTGGAAATAAGAACTTCTGTCTCTGGAACTACTAAAATTTACATGCTCTCTCATAGATGCAGGACAGGGAAAATGCTTTTAGAGTGAACCATGGTAAAATCTAGCAGGCTTATGACAGCTATCAAGGATATTAGTATTATTATTAATGCTGTCATGTGCCAGTAGCAGATGGATAAAAAACAAGTTTAGTTAAAAATAAGAAAGCTTCACTGCATTTAAGCTTCCATTTTTAACACACTAAATTGAATTAAATGACTGCCTTTTTTTCCAACAGTTCAGGCTTTGCAGTCGATGCATTGTTACATTTGTTTACTTTATTAGTTCCTTTTCAGGTAGAAACTCAGTAACTCAACTGTTCTTCAATCTACCTGAAGTTCAACCCAGTACCCTCAATTCATACCTGCAGCCCTTTGATGTAAGTGCAATCCCAAATCTCTACTTCACAGAAGCATAAAGCTAAAAAGATAATGCTAGTGCTCTCTTTCCACTTTATATAACCCAGCAGCACAAGTAGCCTTTTCTCCTGTTGATAACAACTCCAGATGTGGCACAGCCATACCTATGACTAACACACTCGACAGTAATGTTCACGAAGTATATCGGTCAGGAGGACAATCAAGCACAGAGCACTAGCCTACATCACCTCTGGATTTCAGCACCTATGGAACAGTCATCCACTTGTAATAAAGGCTCAGAAATAAAGGAAGATGCACCCTCCACTACCACAGCTATATTATATATACAATTCTTATACTATAACAAGAGAAAGCTTCCTTTGCCTTCTGGCCTTGGAAGAACGTAGTCTCTGAGTAAGAAAAGTTGAGCTGCTGGAATAGTTTGGATTATGATCTGTGCTTGTTTGGGTCAGCCTCACAGCAGCTATGAGTGTGCCTTACTTTGCTCTTCACTTCCCTCTCATGCTTTCCTATGTTCCACAAGCATTTGTTAACGTTTCTGGTTTTCTTATTAAATGCATTTTCAACACCAAAAAAGTGCAGTTTTAGATAAAGACACAGAAGGGAAAATGATATTGGTTGCACATGGCAATAACTCAGATGTGTTACCCTACAGGGAGTCTCATCTGCCTTCCTTGGGCCACAGCAGCCTAAACACACAACACAGGAGGCAGTGCTATGGCAAACCAGCACCACAGGCAGTGGCAAAGAAGCAGAATCACTGGGCACTGAAAAACTCAACTGGATCAGGGGAAGATCTTTTCTTCTGGTAATAGGGGAATATAGTGAAGCTTGGCCTGATAAAATGGGCTGGTTTGGTTTGTTTAGCTGTTTCTCTAAATATACTATTATGCCCAAGTGAGCTGGCAAATACATTTTCATCACTCATTACACTTCTCTGAGCTGGTTTCCAAACCTGACACACAGCATCTGACACCTAGGGCTGTCATAGACTGTGTCACAGCATCTGCTGTAAACAGAGTGTACAACTATTTTACTTTGTGTCAGAAAGCCACCTGTTTTTGCAGGCATTTAAGGCCTGGTGCTCTGCAGCCACTCGTCACCCTCTGGCCTGCCTGCTGCCCAGGGCTGCAGCCAGAGGAGACTTCTCATCCCATCACCATCTGTGAGCAGAGTGGGGTTTGCACCATTTCTTAGCCTGTGCCAAAAGGCAGTTGAAGAATCTGTGTTTGGACAGACCTGTATCTGCACAGAAGACAGCAGAGTGAAGCATCAGGGTGGAGGACTCTGGACAAATCACCACGTGAGCCATGAGGCACAAGTGACTGCCAGCTTTGCATGTTACAATATAAAACTTGCTGACAGGCAGAACCTCCCTTCCGGGATCACTTTGTCTCTAGGATGAACTCCTCTCCTCCATGAGGATCCTGCAAACACTTACTTCTTGGGTGGGAAAGTGGATATCAGGAAGACAACTGTGATGCAGATTGTTAAAGCAATCTATGGATTGCCTACCATACAGAGAAGGACACAAGTACCCATAGGAAGTTCATAAACACTGCTGAAATGGTGAAGGACACAAGTCAGAGGAGTCTTTTCCTCGTGGTATTGCAGTAAAGAGCTTCCTGTCTATCAGATGGCACTACTAAAGTCTGTTTTGTGCTGGGACTGGCCACTGGCAGGAGGAAAATCTACACTTTGCTCCTTAATCTTCTTGCCATGTTTAGCTGGCCAGAGTTTAATTAAAATTAATACTAGATTGACTCATGGATGCAATCATGAAGAGTGAGAAAGTCATAAGAAGGACAAGAACAACAAGGACAGCTTCTGGACCCACGAGACTTCCTCTCATTTTTGCTGCCCAAAATTTCTTACAACGCTTCCAAACATCTCTGAGTTCTCTGGGCTGGAATTTGGAGATAGGATGGCTCTATTAATGCACTGGCAAATAATACTTGGTAATGGACAAACCTGAATCAATGGGTTCTCTCATCTCTCTTGAGATGTGTGTTAGTCAGCAGAACCAGATCTCATGCAATCTCTGGCAAAGCAGTGGAATGAGTCCCATTACCACACTGCCCAAGTTCAGGCACAAAGGAGGTGGCTATTTGTGCCTGTGCAATGTGGAGAAATGCCCATTCTGATCAAATGAAAAAAAATCCCTCTCAGCACTCCAGGACCACATGTTGGTAATGAGCAGCTATGATAGTGTCTGCACAGCTCTGGGAGTGGGTGGGATGAGCCTGGGAACTGCACTGCAAGTGTCCTTGTGCCGTAAGCCATGATGGCCAAATCTAATTGACATCCCCATCCTCTCTGTTCCACATCTATAAGTGAAAATACCACAAATGCACAGCACAAGTATAGGTCTAAACACCCCTGCTCACTCGCCAGCCAATTCCCTAACTGTGCAGTCTGATGTCTGATGTCTGCTGTTTGTCAATGTTAAAGCACATACAAATCTCCTGCTCAACATGGCTGAGACTGATGGTGGCTCAGGTACACCAGCCTTCTGCACACAAAACCCTTAAGCTGGTTCTGGCAATCAGCAGAAGTTATGGTCTGAATAATCACAGAATGGTAGTGGTTGGAAGGGACCTTTAGAGATCATCCAGTCCAACTCCCCTGCAGAAATAGGTCCACCTAGATCAGGTCACACAGGCACACATTCAGCCAGGTCTTGAAGACCTGGCTGAAAGGAGACTCTACACTCCCCCTGGGCAGCCTGTGCCAGGGCTCCCTCACCTGAACAGTGACATAGTTTTTTTCTTATGTTTAAATGGAATTTTTTGTGTTCCAGCTTCATCCCATTACCCCTTGTCCTGTTGGATACACTAGAAAAAAGCTATGTCCCAACCTCTTGACATCCATTTAGATACTTGTAAATATTAATGAGCTCCCCCGTCAGTCTCCTCTTCTCCAGACTAAACAGCCCCAGTTCCCGCAGCCTTTCCTCATAAGGAAATTGTTCCCTGATCATCTTGGTGGCCCTGCGCTGGACTCTCTCCAACCGTTCCCTGTCCCTCTTGAGCTGGGGAGCCCAGAAATGGACACAGGACTCCAGATGAGGCCTCATCAGGTCAGAGAAGAGGGGGAGGAGAAGCTCCCTTGACCTGCTGGCCACACTCTTCTTGATGCATCCCAGGATAATTTATCTACACTGCAGTGTAACTCTATGTGACGCGGATTTCAAGCCCCAAGTGAGTCGTGTTTTGAAGAGCCTCTGTGACACAAGAAGCTGGGTTCCTCTCACTCTATGTAAATCATAAGGGGCTGCATTTGTCAGAGGGCAAGGACGTACATGCTTCTGAGAAAATAGGTGTTTTTTAGCAGTGTTATACCTTACCTTGCCTTTCCAAGCATGCTGAGCTACAGTCAGAGAAAGTACGAGCTAGGAAGGAAATGATGACTGTTGAAATATCCGTCTAGCCAATAGGATCTCCATAAACAGGTATTCAGATGTGCCCTGTTCACACCTATCACTGACTAATTGCAACATGACTATAAGATCACCAGGATCGTATTGACATGTGAGGAAGTGATTATGAACACAGAGCTTCCTAAGAAGCAAGGGCTGTCCCACTTTTCACAATGATGTTGGAGAACAGAAATCTCTGCGGAGCTCTAATGGGCTACAGGGGCGAGCTGACAATAAGCACTCTTTAATTAAGCTCTTTGAGAAAGTCAGGCTCCCACTGGGCTTGTTCTGAGAGCAGCAAAGCTCTTGATTTATAGCAATTCAATGCCCAAGCTTCCTAATACTGATGTAGGACAGTAAATCACCAAGACCTCTTCAGTGTAATTAAAGGCAGGATGTGCTGCTGGCTGGCTTATGGCAGCTCTGAGCGGGAATGCAGTCAGATGTATTCTTGGGGTTTTCTCCTGTAGCTTATATGGCCCATATTACATAATCAGTTGCACTGGTGATAGCAAAAGCTGAGTTAATTAGAAAGGGGGAAGTAGTGATGGGGAGATTATTCAGGGCCTTCCAAGTTCTGATCATGCCGCAAACTTGCTGCAAAGTTTTGAGAAGCCTGAAGGTTCAACATTCCTCTCTTAAATGAAGGGGAAGAAAATAATTAAGCATATAGGGTTAATTAGTTATGGCTAGATTTTCAGAAGTGCTGAGCAAATTTCAGCTCATTCCTGGCATTCTTTATCTTTGAAAAGTCAGGCCAGATAGTGTTATATTTCTTTACAGTGTTTATAAAGGCTAATAGTGCTCCTACAATCAAAATCTCCCTTGGCCATCTCACCAGGGCTCTGGCCATTAATGCAGCACATATGATGCCTGAATTAACTCCTGTCTGAAGCAGTGCTCCAGCACACAGTGTTAGACCAGTGATAAGCCACCAGTTAGTGTGAGACTAATTGTGTCTGCTGGCCACCCTATGCTGTCATTACATGGAGGCACACAAGGTAGTGCTGCCAGTGTTTGTGGCTAGAAGCACCTTCAAGCTGGCCACTGGCATTTTAGAGTCTGGGCATCTGGGCTTGGAGCAGCCCTGTACGTGAGGATCTGTTCTGATCCCCGATGAACCACAACGATCTGTGCAAATCAGATTGATTTGGGAATTCTCCTGTCTTCACCCTCGAGCCATTGACTCACATTATGCTTTTCTCTGCTAAACAGGAGAACTCCCTACAAATATGTGCTGCTTCTTAGGAATGTTTGCTCCTTCTAAAGTCATGGAATCATTTTGTTTGGGAAAGACCTTTAAGATCATTGAGTCCAACCACAAACCTCACACTGCTAAGCCCACCACTAACCCATGGCCCTGAGGACCTCAGCTACACGGCTTTTAAACATCTCCAGTGATGGGGACTCCATCACCTCCCTGGGCAGCCTGGGACAGTGTCTAACAACCCTCCCAGTGAAAAAGTTCTTCCTAATCTCCAACTAAACCTGCCCTGGCACAACTTGAGTCCATTTCCTCTCGTCCTATCATTCATTACTTGGGAGAAGAGACCGACCCCCACCTCACTACAGCCTCCTGTCAGATAGTTGTAGAGAGTGGTCATAGAATCATAGAATGGTAGGGGTTGGAAGGGACCTTTAGAGATCACCTAATCCAACCCCCCATGAAGAACCAGGTCCACCTAGATCAGGTCGCATAGGAACGTGTCCAGGATCATGTCTCCCCTCAACCTCCTCTTCTCCAGACTAAACACCCCCAGTTCCCTCAGCTGCTCCTCATCAGCCTTGTGCTCCAGACCCTTCACCAGCTCCATTGCCCGTCTCTGGACTCTGTCCAGTACCTCGAGACTACAGTCAGGTCATCCCTAAGCCCTTCCTTTGTTATGGCTTGGAGTCCTTCACCAACATACATATTTTCCTGTCACTCTGAAAAGCTCTGGCTTTTCATCATCTTTCTTGAATTAAAGGAAAGCTTACATCAGCATTGCCATGAGCACCAAATAACAGAAGTAATGTAACAACACCCCAGACTGTATTCCTTCTAACCACTGCATTGTGGCTATTTAACCGTGACTCAGTCTTGTTAAGAGTCATTGCTTTCAATCCTGTGAGCCTGCCCTCTCATCTTTGTCCTTTGAACCATGACTATATTAGTCCATACTGAAACAAAAAGCTAAGTGCTTGCCACAGGTAGCTGTTCCCTTTGTGTTACCTTACAGGGCTAAATAAAAACAGGAGGAAAGTAACCACACAATTGGAATCACTATCATTCTTACTCTTTCATGAGAGAAATTATGTCAATATTTGAAAACCACAATAATTCCATTTTCTGCTTTGGTGCAAAAATACCATAGGAAAGAAAATGCCAGCAACAAAAAGATCAAGATACCATTACAACTCTAAAGGTCACAGCTGTGCCATGGCTAGTGTGATCCGTCTGTGGGTGAATTCCTCTGTGGAGGCCAATCTGAGGCCTTTGTCCCAAAAAATCCCCCAAAATAGATTCCTTGCAGCAGGTAGGTCATTCTCTTACTCAGGACCGAATTTCAGTCTGTGTGCATATCAGATGAATAGAATGTGGTTCAATCAAAGAGACTGAAGGGAGAAGTTTTTTTCAAGCTATGTGATGTGCAAAAAACACCCAACCCATCAAGAAGAAAGGCATGAAAAAAACAATAGAGGAACCAAAAGTATAAAGGAGGAATAAAGACATCCTTCAGGATAAGGCAGTAGAACATGTGTGGGTGGAAAAGCACACAGGAGAGATATGGAAAATATTCAAAGAGAAATTACTGTATGCCCAATGGTTATGTGTGCCATTGAGCTATAAATACTTCAGGACTCGAGACAAGGGTAAAATTTATACAAGGAAGTGGAAAAAGTCATCTGATGTAAGGAAAAGCTCTCGAAAAGCACAGGAAAGTTGAAAAAATTGAAGAATTAAAAGAAAAAAGACCCCAAACCAGTTATTGAGGTGAAGAGAGCAGGCCCCAAGACACATTTGCTCTTTCCACACGTGGGTCTGTAAGTGTGCATGTTTATAAATGCCTTACTGTTAGCAATCCTGGTGCCAAGTGGGAAAGAGTGTGTTTCAGAAGCAGGCTGCACCACAAATGCTTACTATGGTCCTTTGGAGCCACCCTGGCTGAACTTTGTGGTCATCTTGCATTTCTCCCATTGCTCACTGGATCCTCTCAGCCTCCTGCCTTGCCTTATGCCCAACACTCCTGCAGGTCCTGACTGCTTTTCCACCCTGTGTTTGTTCAGCGTTGAAGGGAGCCAGTGCCACCACGTGCCCTGAGACCAAGCAGACCTACAAATTGCACCACCAGTGCCAAGGCCAGCTGTTTATGTCTCCACAGCTGATGAACATTCGTTTCTGTTTGCCCAGCAGCATACCTGTCTATTGACACTTGGAAGCAGGAACTTCATGGCCCCAGGAGATGTACGAGTATACAAATAAAATACTGTAAATCCTGTAACTACCACTATACTGTTGAGAACCACTTACAAGACCTGTGCCCAGAGGTGTGAACAACTTCCAGCAAGGGCAATTATGTATTCCCTTAAGGAATCCAGGCTCCCCAGGGCAGGATTCATCTCAGCTGACTTCAGTTATTTAAGAGCTTGGTGTTTACTCCTGGCTACTCCTACACTCATTGTGTAGGCTCCTTTCTAGGAACTGTGGAGGGAGAGAGGCTCCTTCAGAGGCTCCAGCTCTGACTCTCTGGTGAAGCCTGCATGGAAGGGCCCATGTCTCACCAAGGACAAGCAGCTTGTTGGGCAAGGCATGGATGGCTGCCAAGTGACTTCAGCCTCATTGCAGACAATTCTGTTTTCGATAACAGAAATGGTTGAGCTGTTGTAATATTTTGGGGATGTGTGCCAAGAGCTGAGAAGAAATATGTAAGAGAAGGTATTGGAGTGTACCTTCAAACCCCTCCTTTGACCTACCACACGCAGTTGTAACGCTGAAGCCCTGTGAAAGCTCATCCCAATGGAACACACTTCCCTGCTGCTGTCGTTTCACGACAGCTGCCTACATTTGCTCCCTCTTTAATCACACAGCCCCTGCTGAGTGAGATCAGGCCCCTGTACAGAAGGAACACGAATCACACGTGCAGTTGTACCTTGCCCTGAGAAGTGGGCATGCAAAAGCCAAGCATGACTGCCTGCTCTCTGCCCTGTCCTACTTGCCTTGCTGTAATTACATAAGCAGCATTTGCCTGGCTCCTACTTTCTTGTTTCTTTCGCTTGTTTTTCTGATTTTTAGGACACTCTTTTACTCGAGTTACACTGACCTCTTTTCCGAGAGAGGGTAACATTTTCTGACTAAAGCCTCTTATCTTTAATAACCCAGCACATTTACTGCTCAAGTCAATAGTTAGACTCGGGAATTCTTTTAATTAGAAAAGCAACCACTCTAATCAATAGTGAAACCTGAAAGCCCCACGTACCAGAGAAGCAGCTCTGCAGAAATCTAGACCATCTGCAAGGCAGACACCTACAACAAGTATCATACTCATTTTCTCCTTTTCATTCAGCAGTGGAAAATATGTGAACATATTGCAGGGCATCCAAGTGACCCCAAACACAATCATCTGTGAGAAGTTCTGCTTTAGTTATGGTGGAATAAAACACCAGCAGCAACACGGATATTCAGACCTGCTAAATATCACTCTCTTCATTAAAAAAGGGGGTACCAGTTAATATATTCCATAGTGTTCCCTCCACTCTTGCCATTGCAGTTTAGCCATGAAATGGCACAGAAAGCCCAACTCCCACCACAGCCAGCCAGCGTGGCCATGGATTTACTCCTTAACCTGTGACAGAGCCAGGGTAATATGAAAACAATTTCATCCAGGATATACACAAACTTGTCATGTGGAGGGCAGGGATGAACATGAGAGCATAAGACATATGGTAGGTAGGAAAGGAGAGAAATTGGTTAAACCAAAAGGTAACAAAGTACAGAAGGTCCAGCTCAGTCCAGAGGTGCCATCCTCATCCCACTGCCTCCCAGGCTGGGCTGCAAAGGCACGGTTTGTGCAAGGTGCATAGGATGGGCTCTGTGTGAATCCCAAACATGCTTTAGGATGCTGGAAGGTTCCTTTAAAATCTATTTGTCATGGGCTCCTATGAAGAAGAATCTGGTCCCCTAACTTTAAGTTAAGCAGTTGCCAACCTCCCAGCTGGGAAGGTTGAAACCCAACGTGAGAGGTTTTGTTGGAAGCCTTTGTGTAGGGTGAATGCTGGTTAGTGAGTACCGAGTGCCTTTTGTACCCAGCCCAGCATGATGGTGCTTCTCTACTCAAACAGAATGGAAGATTAATCAGATGTTAAAAATTACTATTCAAAAGATATTCAGGGTCATAAATATCCAGACTCACGGCAGCACATTCAGCAGCCTGTCCGAACCCCCTTCCTCTTTTCAAGAGGAACAGAAACTGCTTCTCAAACAAATGAGAACGAGACCTTTGTTTTGTTTTGTTGCAAAGAAAAATCAACTGATGATAGCAGATATTAAAAAAAACAACCCCCCTCAATTATAATCTTTATGGAGCAACCAGGATGGCTTCAGATTATTTTACATAACTGTGTTCAATCCCCCCTGAGAATTATTGCCTCCTACACTCCAGGGTGCCTCAGCTTAAAAGATGGCCAGTTATTTAACAGGCTTGAGAGTAGCTTAAAAACATACCAGCACTTGCTGTAAAAGAACAATTGCAAGTGAGTTTACTTCCTTATCTTCACAGCCCCTCTGTGATGGGCAGGAGATTGTTCTTTGATGGTGCACTTTATTCTGAAACGTGCATTGCACCTGTTGTGCTGTGTATTCAAATCATAATGAACTGAAAATAGATACATATATGACCAAAGCTTGGAGGCTCTTTTCAAGCAGTATTTGCAGTAGCAGCCTTGCAAAACGTTCCTAGTCAGCTTGCACAAAAAGAGCATGTTTTGGTTCTATAATTTGGAAAGGGAAGGAACATCTCCCTTTCCTGTGTTGCCTTCCTAGAGAAGCAGTCTGACTAAAGAATAGCTCAATATTTTTGCAGGGACTTAGAAATCTGTCTGGGGAAAGATGTCAAGATTCAGCCCCAGCTGTGTTGTAGCCCCTTCCTGGGCTACATTTATTCCTTTTGACTTTTAGTGTTTAAGATGTGTTTCTTGCCCCAATTGTCTCTTTTTTCTTAGCATAAATCATGAAGGTAAGTAACAGAGCAGGAAGAGAACTGAATTTCTGTCCATAGGCTTTTCAGCCCGGTAGCTTTCAAAAGCGTTTGCATGCAGACTACTGGAAGCAGCACCTTTGCAGCATGTGAGCATCCCTCATTGGAGGACAAGTCTCTTGCCTGGACTTCATCAGGCAGAAGGGTAACTTGTGTCTTCTTTCCCTCCCCTGGTCTTTTCTCAGTAGAGGCAGGTATTAAAGCAGGTAGGTAAAAGACATAAGCAGTGTGTGTGGGCTTTAGCATAGCCCAAGTACTCACTGCCTTAGAGAGAACACATGAGAACACTGGTAATATCTTCATTTTCCTTCTCTCTGATGACCTGGCAGCAAAATATGTCATCTCTTAATCAGGTTCTCAGTGAGCTGTACAGGGACTGGAGCGGCGATTAGCTGTGACCATGAAGATGGAAACATGCAAAGCCAGATGGACCAGCTCTTTCTCAGCTGCTGATGGTAAAAAGCAACCCAAATATCCCACACAGATGTAAAAGAGAGTTGAAGCCATTCCTGAGCACTCTGCATCATCCCCAGCACCCTTGGGGCTGTGCCTAACAAGGCTGCAGAAGCCTTTTCTGGTATTGTTTTGATGGTTAATCCAGCTGAGGGCTGGAGGAGAGGCACTGCATCAGCAGGATGTAGCCAGCCCTGAGAACAGCCTTTGCAGGGACACCCCAACTCTCTGCCAGCACCAGCTCCA
Source organism: Colius striatus (assembly GCF_028858725.1). Lineage (NCBI taxonomy): Eukaryota > Metazoa > Chordata > Aves > Coliiformes > Coliidae > Colius > Colius striatus. Next base: position 6,176,068 of record NC_084771.1, on the reverse strand, counting down.
GCCCACCTATAGGAACCTTTCAGTTAGAACTGTGACTCTGCTTTCTTCCAGCAGCAGGAGAGCTGTAAGGACTGGAGTTATTGCTGCTGGGCTCAGAGTTAAATCTCATGGGGAGGTTCAGAGGAAAATCCCCCTGTGCCTGATGGCTCTGGTCCCTTCTTGCCAACCCCCTCCACTCAGTAACCCATATCCTGCTCTTGCACAGAGGGGCTGGTAGGGGTCAGGGAATGGGAGGAGGAGGAGGCATTTGGTGAAATCAGTGTCACCCCTTCTTCATGCCTTGGGGCTGGATTTCCCATGTTCATGGCAGAGCAGAAGGGAAAACATGGCCCTGAGCGTGACTGTTATTCTTGTAACCAGGGACTGGTGTGAGAGCTTCAGTGCTTAAGTCAAAACTGAACAAGAAGGCCTGTAAGCTGGTCACTATGTGAAAAAACAACCTTCTGCAAACTGGCCAGAAAGGAGTATAGATCTCAGTCACCACTTGAGAAGGACAGAACTTCATCTATCCCAAGCAAGGCTAGTTACATGCAGTCAGCATCCTTGAGCTGCAGACAGACCCTAATGTTTAACAAAAGAGTGAGTTGAGCCTTGATGCCAACCCAACTGTATGGGAACCTGCAGGGTCACGTCTGCTGCTGGGAATCCCTTGGCACTGCAGCACTGTGCCTCCTTTCACACTTGGTTGAAGCTGTTCAAGAGGATGTGCCAAAACATGGATCTCTAAGCTCAGAAGGGGAAGGGTACAAGCAGAGTTCAGGCTGACAGACAGAGTATGCCACAACAACTGAGATGAGCTGCAGGGCACATGAAGAAGGGACTGAGCCCCAGCAGCCCTGTGGTGGGCAGAGGACCAGACTGTGGCTAAACCAGCCAATTTCTCATGAAAGCTCTTTGCAGAGCTGGAGCAGCAGCAGCTGGCAGCATGTCATGCTGGCTCAGATGAATGGATGAGCAGCATGGAGGGACTGATCAACCCTGCACTGGGACCTGCATCGATCTTGGACCATTCCAGGTCCGGTCCTTGCATTAGCTCCGGGCCCTGATCTTGTCCAGCCTCTTGGGGCTGTAGGACAGGAAAGAGGAACTCTCTCTCCTTCAATCTCTCTCTTTCTCTGTATATGTAAAAATTTTCCTCTGAAATAATGTAACTCATCTAGAAACAAGAAACTTGAGTCAACTTTCTGAGAACACTTTGGAGAGAGATTGATTTTGTGTTTGTGAGGGTATAAATTTGGGCTTTGTGACTTCAGCTGAACTAATTGGAATTTGCCCCATATAACCAAGCTATCCATTTTTGAATACAAATAGAAAACACAATTGCTATTAAATACTTTCAATCCCATTTTAATAGGCTCCATATTTCAGAGCTGGGATAAGTGCCTTCACTCTCTGCTATTAGTGTAAAAGCTACACGAATATCCAGTATTATTGTATGGCAGGACTGACGGGAAGGTAAAAACTTCATCTTAATTGCTGGAAAGAAAGTGAAGAGTACCTAGTTATGAGCCTACTGTATTCCCCCTCTGGGTTTGCCACTTATTCCATTCAGGGGAATAAACATCATTTACACTCGTAAGTACATTATGTCCTTTCTTCTCCTTTAAATAAGTCCCCGTAGGGAGCACTGCAACTGAGCTGCCAAAAAGGAAACCTTGGAAAAAGTCAAAACACATGATTTTAAAGCTTGAGCACATTTAAATCTATATTATCAGTGTGACAGATCTGTATTTTATAAATCAAGCCTCTAACCAGCTTTTTAAAACCAAGTGCAGCAGTCCCAATTACTCCTGTCAGCTCCGTGAGTGGAGAAGGGAGCACAGGTGGGTACTGCGGGATGAGCACTGCCAAGAGCAATCCCAGGCACCTACTCTGCACCAGAATAACATCACTGCCACAGCACTTGAGTCCACTCTGTTCTCTTTCTATTCCATTTACTCTATTCTGTAACTTTTCACAAGGAATTCTAGCAAGACTCAAAACACCAGGTCCACCTCTGGAACACGCTGCCCAGCCAGTGAGCAGCACGTGGCTGAGACAAGATTGGGATTTGAAATGAGGAGGTTCAGCCCTCTGTGAGAAGGTACAAGCAGCTGGGTTGCTTCCTCTCTTGTTTGTGATCACTTTGCAGGGATAACACCTGCAAAGGGACCCTAACCAGGGCACTGGCCTGGACCCAGAAAGCAGTGCTGCCCCAGGCACTTTGCTGTCTGAGCTCAAGTAACACAGGACTGCATCCTCTTATCTCCCTGCTTGGCAAAAAGAGAAGGGATACACTCAAAGCACATACTCCATATGCTAGTTTAGGTGTTTGCCCATAGTACACAGGTACCTAAAGTATCTCCATTGACCAGACATCAATAGTTTGAAACACAGACCCTGTAGCAGGCACTGAAGTTGATCCCTGGTGGCATAGAGGCTGTTTAAAAACAAGTGCCATGGGGAAAGGACTATCCTCAAGGGACCCTCAAGGGATCCTCCTAAAACTATCCTCAAGGGAACCAAATAATCTTCCCTTTTCCAAGCAGCCTGAGATTATTTCACAGCACAGGAGGAGCGTTGTCCCTTCCTCAGCACAATCAAATGCTACACAGGAAAACAGAGTTGAGATGTTCTTGAGCTCAAGGTGATTAGTGGAGCGTTAGGCTGAGCAAGGGCGATTTCCATTGAAAAGAAAAGATATTTAAGGTTTATGTAACTTAAATATTGCTGCTGTTCAATGAACTGTACAAATTCAAGAGTAAAAAAAAACCAAAAACAACCCCCCAAAATTGCATCAAGCCATCTGTGCCTCCTGTCTGTTCAGCGTGGGGTAGAGTCTTAACAAAGAAAGATTAATGTGTGGAAATGGAAAGAGCCACGTACAGAAAAATGCAAATAAGCATCAGGACTGCAGAGCCAGAGCAGAGGCTGAATGGTTACCTTGGGACAAACAGATAGAGCAGCTTTTCCACAGCCTATTAGGAATGAACTTGTATGTCAAGTAAACCTTTCCAGCTGCAAGCAGAGAATTAAGGAGGGACAGAGAGGAAGGCGGTGTTGTTTCTGCACGGCAGAGTTGCTGCAAATTCCTCAGGGCTGGGTTACTGCAAGAAAGCAACTTTTTACAAGGGCATGTAGGGATAGGACAAGGGGTAATGGCTTGAAACTGAGAGGAGGTTTAGAGTAGATACAAGAAAGAAATTCTTCTCTGTGAGGGTGGTGAGGCCCTGGCCACTGGCTGCCCAGAGAGGCTGTGGCTGCCCCATGCCTGGAAGTGCTCAAGGCCAGGCTGGATGGGACTTTGAGCAACCTGGCCGAGTGGAAGGTGTCCCTGCCCATGATCTCTAAATTCCCTTCTAACCCAAACCTTCTATGATTCTGTGATTTTAAGAGGACACAGAGGAAAGTATCAGGGAAACAATAGGGAGAGGAAAAACTTCTCCTGCTCAGGGCCTGAGCCTCTGAGAAAGGTATGAGCCACAAATGACCCCCAGGTAGCACCTACACAACACAGGGGAGAAGGGAGCTCAGTACAGCTGCTTGTCAGTGTGAGTCTGATGGGTCTATGTGAATCCCCTTCTCTTTATATCACCTACATGTGGTTATTTGTATTAACCATCCAAGGCAAACCTCGTTATCCAGCCTCAAAGAACCTGTTTTACATTTTTCATGGGGCACACCTAAAAATAACAAAAGAACATTTTTACCTGAATCCTAAACTAAAACTCCACAACATGTTTTGGTTGCATTTCTCACTCAAAAGTAAGACGACCATTTGCAAATGGCACTGCTGCTCAGTCTTGTTTGTCCCTTTTCCCAGGGGAGCTCTGACCTCAAAAATCCCTGAGGGTTTTGTAATCGATCAGGATCTGTATTTTCCAGGAGAATGCCTTATTTAAAAAGCATCTGAAAGCTGACTCTCGGCTAATCCCTTCACAACAAAAAGGCACTTTCTTTCTGTGCTCTCTTCTCCTTGCTATTTTTTTTCCTCTCTCCCTGCCATTTCCTACACTTTAATGTAGATCCAAATTTTGTGCTTCTTCCCTGTCCCCCCCTCTGGGGTCAGTTCTTAGTCAAAAGGTAAGTAAACGACGTGGTTCCTTCCTTGCTTTTGTGTTCTCTGTGGAAGAGCAGGCCATAGGAAAGAAAGAACTGGGTGCATGAGCCACACACCCCCTCTCCATCACCAAGTGTGTGAGCAGGATGGCAGCTCTGATCTCAGAGTACAGAAATACCAACAGCCCCTGTCTGGAAAACGTGAATTTTTCCAGAATGCTCAGGCAAACCTAAGGCTTTGGAGCTGTTATTAATAGACTGGGAGAAAACTCCCTGTATACACTAATGAAAAAGTGTCTAAGTACTTTGGAGCCATGAATTTCTATTTTTAGAGAGTTGTGGGTAGCTAAGTAGCCCCTGGCTGCTTGTGTCAGAGGAGCTGCAGCAAGTGTCCTGCCTATGGAAAACCCTGAGCCACAAAGGACACAGGATTGAAATAATTTCCTATAAGACAGCCAGCCACACAGCGTTAGGCAAAGCCCAGACAAGTTTATGGTAAAAGGCAGCAGTGAAACAGCAAAAGGGCACAACCCACCAGCCTGGGACAGGAGGCACAGGAAAAGAGCTCTCACATCAAAATTGCAGGGGATACTTCCAGTAGGCACCATGCAGTGATTCCTGTTGGGATCCAGGCACAGAGCCAGGATTAACAGCCCTTGCTCAGCCAACAAACCCCACCAGCCCTGGAGCAGAGAGGCTCCGGCAGCCCTGAGCTGCTGCACGTCAGCTCAGATGCAGCTCCCAGCACCCACAGGCAGCATCTGAGCTGCAGCTTCCCCAGGCTGCACAGCCTCCCCTCAACATCAACCCTGCAACCAGCCCCTTTTCAAATCTCCTTATCATATAACACAAAATGGAAAGGGGTGAGAGGTGCAGGCAGAAGAGAGGAAAATTGCTGTAGCTTCAGATGAAATAGAAATAAATTTAGTCCTCATTGCCACACAATCTAGGGAAGAGGCCATTCAGGGCTTGCTGTGCTCACTCATCTGCAGAGAGCACGGTGTTCACTGCTCCGTTGCTACAGGCTTTGGCAAATGTGGGACTGAGGTGACTAAATGCTCTAATCACGTTCAAACACTCCCCAAGAATGGCTCATTTGCCCAATTTCCAGCTAAACCGCTTAACTTGGTGCTTCATGGGGAACAATTCAATAGCCATACGCAACAGGCATTGAGATAGCCTGCTGTGGGCTCTCAAAACATTTCTACAAGTCTAGTATTTAAAAGGTTAATCACTCCCTGTGGAGGGCAAAAAACCCTGCTCTGGAATTCATTTGCTTTGATCACTTCCTATTCATAAGAACACAACAAAAAAGTATGTATTTTGGTGCAATTAAGAGAATACGGCTGATGTTTGAGCTTGACTGTCCACTTAATCCATATGGAGTAGTACTACCAAGCATCTAGGGAGCTGCAGAGAGGTGAGCAGGCCAAGAGCTGATGAGGATCTGATGATTTGTCTGTGTCATAGCCCTCTTCCACGTTTAAAGGGAGCTGAACTGTGAGAGTGAGGGAGCCCTGGCCCAGGCTGCCCAGGGAGAGTGTGGAGTCTCCTTCCTTGGAGGTCTTCAAGACCTGCCTGGACATGTTCCTATGTGACCTGATCTAGGTGAACCTGCTTCTGCAGAGGGGTTGGACTGGATGATCTCTAAAGGTCCCTTCCAACTCCTAGCATTTTATGATTCTATGATTCTGTGATTCTATGAACTGTGCTGCCATTCAACATGACCTGGGATCTTTGGATCAAGCTCTACTGGATTTCTTGAAAAGTTTATTTCCAGTGCAGAGTCTGGGGGTGCAGATGGCAGAGGTGAAACAGGACCAGTGAGGAAGCACAGTACAGAGACAATTAAGGTGCTTTGCACAGAAGGAGCAGAGATTTGGTGTGGCCACCACTGAGCTACTTAAGCAAGACTGGACCTCAAGCTTGACGCCTGCAGAAGTTCCTGAGTGATTCCAAGATTCCTCCTGGGAGTCTAAGGTACAGCAGGGCTTGTTCACGTGAGAAGAGCTCATGTAACTCCAGCAGTCATCATGCTGCATGTGAGCTAATCTTTCTACCTGAATCTGGGAGCTCAGGGCAGGTAAACCAGGACAGTGCTTACATAAAGAGATGACCCAAAGGACTTTGTTAGAAACTGCCCTCTACAAACTTAAGGAGGCTGTCTATTGTTTTCACTTGTTAGCACAGGGGTCCTCCTTACAAACACAGAAGGAAACACTTGACAGTCTTTGGAACATCACAATGTATGTCTGGGAAAGAAAGAAATCCCCAGCTGCCATCCAGTCTGACCCTGATGAAGGCAAAAGATCTGGGCCGGAATTTTAGATCCTGAGGTGACAAAAAAGTAACACTGAAGTAATTGCAGAGCTTCCTGGAGTGCTGCAGGGACTGCTGTGCCAGGCTTTTAATTGGTGTGACCCACGGTGAGCAGCCCAACAGCGATACACATCAGCTGGCTCACTGAGTCTGCTTTGTGTTTCCTTCTCCCTGGATAAAGTGCTGTTGGTTGTCTGAGAGGGGATGTAAACTCCAATGAAAGAAATCAAAGCTACCAAAGGTACCCAGCAAAGGGAAGCAGGAGATTCTCAGCCCTGCTGCTCTGGAGTGCCGTTTGGCAAATTTTCCTCAGGACCCATGACTGGGAGTAGCTGTGCTATTCAATAGAGAGGGAAGAGGAGCAAGGACCTGCCACTGCAGTATTCCCAGATGGAGGGAATCTCACAGAACTGAGATCTTCATTGGGGAAAACGTTGCTCAAGAGCTGCTTAAAAGTGGCCCTTTTTCTAAGATATTCCAGGCAACTGGAGTTCACTTGTGTCCTCTCCTTCTCTTCTTTCCATTTTCTTCCAAAAACTGGTGATGTTTTACAAGAGCCTGTAAGTGTAGGAGAGATGGGACCTTCCTCTGGAACTTGGTGAGGAACACAGCAGGAGGCTGGCTCCGAGGTGGCCATGGTTTGGAGGGTCTGTGCTAGGCTCCCAGTCCTACGTGGAAGGGCAGCCATGAATCCTTGATGTTCCCAGCAGCTGGACACAGGTGACTGAGGAGCCAGACAGATTACCTTGGTAGCATGTGACTACCAGAACAGCCCCTGAGAAGCCTCAGTTCCTATTGCTCAGAGAGGGATCGCTCAGACCTCAGCTGCAAGCTACAAACCCAGCTTCAGCTCACAGGGTATTTGAATTCTGTGCGTGACCAGCCACTGATAACAATGGTCTCACTGCTATAAAACTCTCTCAAACACAAACATCTGTGTGTGAACATTGCTGTGGCTTTGTTTTGACAACAGAAAAAGCAATACCTCCTTTCAAACAGCCCCCGTTCAGGGTGGATGGTCACTACGGAGCCTTTCACACCCATTGGGTGTTTTCAGATGGAAAAAAGAGAAAAATCTTACCAGCTATAAATGAATGGGAAAGATACATATAACATAAAACTTTACCAAATGAATGGCACACAAATATGTCTGTATCTGAATGAAACAGCAGCAGTAAGGAAAGGTTTTCCTCGTTCTCTCCCTTTTTTCAAATAAATCCTTGTAAATAAATGTTTGGAGTATTTTTCCTGTGAGAGGCAGAAAGAGAGGAAATCCATGCATCAATCTCTACAAGCTATTATTTTTATATTCCTAAATAGCTGCTGTATTAAGAAGCCAAGAGAACACAACTGTGTATTTAGTCCCAAAACAAACTCAGCGTGCGTAGAGCTAGTGCTGGCTGCTCTCCCAAAGGCCTTGCTCCAACATACTTCAGCTTTGATTTGGAAAATCATCTTTAGGGAAAGAAAACACCACAGCCCCACGTCTGCCTGGATGCTTGCCCACCTACAAACAGCTGGCCATGGTGCTAATGAAGGCAGGAACAGGATTGCAAAAGACACTTTCTCCCATCAAAAGAAAAGAAGAGAAAAAATAATCAACAACCTGAAACCTCAAAAGTTTATGCAGTGGCTGCTGAGCTGAGGCTCATTTTGCACAGGCCACTGGACAGACATCAGATTGTAAGGTGTTTTAATTGCTAATGGCCTGGTCTGGATTTCAACACATGACACAGAGATAAAAGACTCTATATCCTATTATCAGTCCCCTGAGCAACTGTTACATCTTATTAAGTGTAACTAGATTCATAGGTCAGACTCCCATACACAGAGAGTACATGTATTTTCTTTGACTGGAAGCAGAGTATTATTAGGACATGCCTTTGCCATAATAATGGTCTGTGAGTTCCTAAGCAGAGCCCTTATGTCAGGCTTTGATATTTTTACTTTTATGCTACAGCTGTTGGAGTGACAAAGCTGGGCTGCAGAGCTGTTCCTGCAGCAGGGATGAAGAGCAGACACAGATTTCTGCTCTTTTATGTTACTTTCCACTCCCAAAAAAAGTCTGAGCAAAAAGCCCTCAACGTTGTCGTCATCGTTTTGCAGAGAGAAATATCAAGGCCAAGCACGGCTATAGGCTTTGCATAAGATCACCCAACAGAGCAGTGCAAGGGCAGAAGCAGAAGTGAGCACGTGTGATGTGGCAGTGCTCTCTAACCAACAGACCATCACTTCCTTGGCTAACCCTGCCAGGGGGAGAATGCAGAACCGAGCTGTGCAGCGATGGCAAACCCACCACTGAATTGCTGTCCAAGAGAAAGACACAGATTTCCATACAAGTGAACGTCCAGGCCAAGTTAGCATCGACACAATCCCCTAAGAAACGAGGCTGGCAAGAACTAATGCTGGATATTTTGCATTTTAGATGCATGTTGCTCCTTCAAGCTTTAGGGCTTAAAGCTTTAGGGCTTTTGCTTCTAGACAGACACCTGGCTAGATTCTGCATCAGCATACATCAATGTAGCTTCTCTGAAGGCAATGCAGCTGCAGCTGTTTTTATCAGCAATATGATGCAGCCATCTCAGAAAAAGAGACGCACACAAGAGGTGAGTAATTCCTCTCTTCACTGCCTCTTGTAATGCTCCTTCCCACACCAAACACTCAGCACCTCACAGGACTGGGGTCTTCAGGGTGAGGCTTAACATGTATTCTCTGGTAGTCACTGAACTGATTGCCAGCAGAGAGGGAACTGTAAGTCAGCGGTGATAACCGGGGCCCTGCTGAGCCATGGCCAGTGGGGAACCCTTGCAGCTCTGAGAGGTTGATAGTCTCTCATAAATAACATGTCTTCTAAGAGATACTGCAGTTTAACTCATGTTTCATTAAACAGTAAGAAAAATGAGCGGATCCCTACATTGAAGTATGGACACCTGTGGGTTTATTAGCTGCCTTACCCACCTCACTCTTTTTTTGAGCAACATCTTTTTCCTCCAGTTGCAGAAAGTCAGATATTTTCAAGTCGTGGGCAAGAGCCACGCTGGGCCCTGTGAGACCTGCAGTGCTGAGGGCGGCTGTTCTGCACTGCACGAGCCACTTTCTGGGTGTGCTGCTGATGCCCTGTGATTAGATGCCATTTTAGCTCAGCAAGGAGCATTAAGTGATGCTGTTCTTTCTCTGTCCTGCTACATCTGGTCTGGCAGCAGAAAGCTCTCTGTGATTTAAGGGAGAGATTTTGCAAGGTGCAATTTTTCTTCAAATCCTGGGCTTTTTTCTTCCCTTTGATTTATTTTAGGTAAGTTTTTTTAAGCACTGAAAACCTGATGAATCACTTGACTGAATGGCCCATAGTTTCCTCAAGTCAGCTTTGGCAGCAAGCCACTGAGCATATTCTAAGGCTTTGCTTGAGTAATAATTTTGTTGGTGAGATTATGTAAATACTTGAAGCCAGGCCACCCATCCCTTGTGTAGCCCACTCCTTGCACTCAACCACAGGGAGAAGGGCTGCAGGATCAGGCTGTTATAAATCTGAGCACAAAGGCACTGATCAAAAGCAAAGCTTGCCTCCAACACCAAAGGAATTTGGTTTTGGATGTAACAGGAATCATAGAATGATCAGCGTTGGAAGGGACCTCTAGAGATTATCCAGCCCAAGCCCCTGCTAAAGCAGGTTCCTCTCCATCAGGAGGGCACAGGAACATGTCCAGGTGGGTTTGGAAACCTCCAGAGAGGGAGCCTCCACATCTTCCCTGGGCAGCCTGTGCCAGGGCTCCCTCACCTCAACAGCAAAGTTGTTTTTCCTTAAGTGGAACTTTTTATGTTCCAGCTTTTGTCCATTATCGCTTGTCCTGTCACTGGGCACTACAGAAAAAAAGTGTCACTCCATCCTCCTGACACCCACCCTTTAAGCATCTGCAAGGTCTCATCTGCAAGGCTGGGGCAGTCCAGCTGTTGATAAAGGCAGCTGGATGTGACCTCTGGAGTGATCAGGCCCAGAATGGTTCATGTCAGCCCTGTGGAGGGGTGATGGGGCCTATGGCAGTGCTGGGACATGCGACTCACTCTCAGGCCGCTGGCACCTGGTCATGAGGCACTGCGGGGCCCAACGCTTGGGCAGCTACAAACCCATGTGCAGCCTGAGTCAGCTTCACCTCCACAGTCACAGAAGCATAGAATCGTAGAAGGATTTGAGTTGGAAAAAGCTTTTAAGATCTTTGAGCCCAACTGTAATCCTCCTGCCCCGTGCTCTCACTGGGAAGGTAGCTGCAATTACATTCCTTGTGTTCCCCATCAGCTTTCCCACCCTCAGCTTGGCTACTTGCTCTCCTTTGGGGATCCTGTTGGCAGCTGCCATCCATCCACAAGCCTATCAGCACCAACATACCCTCCAGCTTTGCAGAGGCTCCAAAGGGCAGAACGTCCATTGGAGGAGAAACCAATTTTGGACAATGCCATGCAAGGAGCTGGTGAGTATTTCAAACAGATCAGAGCCTCAAGCAAAACTCCTGTCTCCAAAATGTACTGTTCTGAGCTACATTCAATTTTTGTATCTTCTGTAACATATTGCTGGATTTGGGAACAAATTCTTCCAGTACTGAATTCTGAGTGAAACTACATCTCAGCACTTTCCAGTGACTTTGGAAAGTTTTTTGACTTCAAGCTAATCATTTAAAAAGGACACTTGCTTTTTATCAACTGGATTTCAATCAGCTTTACTTCTTGTTTCAAAAAAGGAAACCACCATAAAGCAAGCATCCTGCAAACAGATAATCTGATGCAAGTACAGACAACTTTAAAACAGCAAGATGGGTTTGATTGAAGCACTGCTTGCATTCAGTTTAGACTCATTTTAGCACGGCAGGTCACAGCACTATAAACATTGTGGGGGAAAAAAAAAAAGGCCGAGCTGGCAAACAGTCAGAACTTGCTGTTCCTGACCCAGTAACCTACTTTTTGAGCACCACGTAACACCAAAGCCACCTCTAGCTCAGACTGCGACGTCACCTCTTACTTAACTTCTTAGAGGCAAATAGTGGGTCTGGCTGGGGAGAGTTAGTTGAGATGTGGTCAGCATTTACTCCATTCTGGCCACAAAAGTAATTTTAGGCTAGACAGGAATACAGAGAGTGGTTTCTAACTTTGAGTCATTGAAAACCACCGTCTAACATGCATGCTCCATGAGGCAGAGTTTGGACCTGGAAGTCCATCATGCTGGACACACAAAACAACTCCTTTTTTTTTTCCTACAGTACCGGTACCACCATCAGCATCACAGCCATGGATAAAGGAATTGCCCAAGAGAACACTTCATGAAGGAGATCTGTTTTACCTCCATAGTGCTGCTTCAGCTATTTTCACTCCAACTCCCTCATCCTGAGCTGATATGGTATTCAGAGACCACATAACTCAGTCTTTAAAGGCAAGGAAGACCTGATGACCTCTTTGACCAGCAATTGCTTCTCTCCTGTGGTAACTCCCCATGGCTGTTCTCCCCTCAAAAGGGCATGCACAACAGCCATCAACACCCATGAGCTCTGTGATGGCATCCATCTACCTCTTCCCCTCCTTCCTCCCCAAGATTTCTCCTCTGTCTCAGGCTTCCCTTCAATCTAAGAAGCAGCCAAGCTTCATACACTCTACCACTTCTGTTCAGGTTAAGGAAGAATCTTTGGCAACTGCTCAAGATGGTGGGAAAACATCTATTCTCAGAGTATGTGCTATCCCTTTTCTCCAGGGCAGCTCCTAGGGTACTGGGAATTTTCTCCTGCATCTTATTTATAGTTTCTCTTCTTTTTTTTTTTTTAACCATGAAAGCAGCATCCCTGGCTGAAATGCACCTGGATACAGTGGCAGGAGCCTGCAGACAAGAAAAGCAGTAACCTGTAGCACTCATCATCCAGAGACAGTCTACACTTAGCATCTGCTGTCTCTGAACGGGTCAGCCGACAAACACTAGCCACAAAGCTCCTGTCTGTCTCACAGCATGGTGGATCATCTACTTTTATGTCATATTCTTGGGAATTCCAGGGGAAAGGAAAAGCAAATTATACTACTGACACACTCCTGACAAAGCAAAGGAGGAGAGCTGGATCATTGGATGAATGCTAAAGCAGAAGGGAGCAAGACAACTTGCTGGGTGTCTTGGTAGCCTACATTCCACTTGGGCTAGTGGAGAGATGCCGAGCAGCCCTTGCAGGCTGTAGCAGAATGCATGAGTGGAAAACTATTCAAAAGCCCAGCAAAAAGAAACCATAGTCACAAGCCTTCCATGAGTGCTAGAGTGTCTCAGCACAGCTCTGGCATTGCAGAATCAGACAGAACTTAAATGGGGCCCCAGTTCAACAAAACACTGTCTACATCCTTAAGTATTTAGTTTGCCTAAAGCCATCTGGAGTTTTCCTATCAAAAACACAAATGGAGGTGGACTGGGAGTTAAGTTTCTGGGTGGTTTTCTACTAGAAACAAAAGCAGCACAGAAACAGGAAATAACACTCATCCAGTGCTGCTTGAAACTATCTGCTTCTGGGAACATCTTAGAAATCAGTGTTTAATACCAGCCATTAAGAAGCAAAAGATAAATGGAAAGACTAAATTCAGGCTTAACATTTGAAACTATTACAGTTTTACTGAACATTAGGGAAAACAAAACAGAGTAGTAGGACAGAGTGAGAGAAATTACAAAGGGAGCTTTTTAGGGAAACTATTTACTGGAATATGCCCATTTTTTGCAGGTGATCACTTCCATCACATCTCTCAGCTGAAACACACACACACACAAGTAGGAAGAGGTGGAAATGAAATTACTTTTTGTCAAACATTTCAGCTCCATGCAAAAAGAACTGGTTGAAATAATCACAGCAAAATGTCTTGGAAGTTGTTCCACCTTCCAGCTGGTTCAAACTGACTAAGGTTTTGTTTCTATTGACATTTTGACTCCCCTGTAGTAGAGTGGGAGAAGACAGGGCACTGCAGTATCTTAATAATTCTAGCTACATTTTCTTGCATCATCACAAACCGTTTTCCCACCAGCTCTTTTACCAGCAGTTTTAATTTAACCTAAGATTAAAAACACATGGAAGTATTTCACTGTAGCTGGCATAAGCACAACACAAAAGTAAATGTTTTAATAGACATAAAAAGTCATTTTTCTTTACTACAATGTCTAATTTAGATCTCTGAAATTGTAAAATTAAATCCTATTCTAATTCATACTTAAGACAAAAATGCGTTTCTGGCAGATTATAGTATCTAACTGCTCATTACACAGAAATCTTGGAATGACTGTATTGTAAAAAAAATAATTGCCTAATTATGAAATCCTGATGATAAAGACACCATTGTCATGAAAACATCTGGGCTACCAGCCCCTCCCAGAATGAATGCAATTGCAAGAGGCAGAGAAAAATCAGGAGGCAGATGAAAGAAGAGTTATAAAGAGGTCCAGAGAAAAAACATCACCCCCTGCAATTTTGGTATGGAAGTGTGGGAATGACTACAAACAAACAAGCCCACAATAACCTAGTCACAGTAGCAGAGTAGTAAACGTGTATGGGGATGAGGGACAGTCAACAAATATGACACCTAGTCTTGCATAACACTGGAACATATATAATACATCTACTCTACCTCTTTATAATGACAACCTGAAAAACATACCCGTTGTGTCGGGGTATTGGAAGATCATTTTGAATATGGTGATTCAGAACAACAGAGCTGTCAAACTTGAACAGAACAGCAGTCAGTAGTGTTTCTATAGCATTTGGCTTGCACTAAACATCACTTAAGTGATACCTGAAGAATCAAACAGGAACAGAACAGGAATGAGGAGGGACAAGGTCGGTTATGTGCAAACGGGAATACTGAGAAAAGAGACGTTTGACTGTTGCGTTCAGTTCAGCCCAATGAGGCTAATCACCAACAAGAAATCCTTGTTGTCCTTGTTGTTAAACCTCTTCTAAATGTTATGCTAATAGGGGAGTTAGTGGCCATGCATATTTTAGCCACTTATGAAACGATGAAAGCTCTTCTTGGAAAACAGGGAGTATAGGACATTGTTATTCCAGGCATGAGATGCTACAGCAACCAGAGGAAGCATAAGGTCTGTAGTAGATTGGAGGATGCAGTCTAGGGAGAAGAGGCCTTGTCTGTGGCCAGGGGATGATCATGTTGGAAGGATCCTCTCTCAAAGCAGGGCTTTTCTCCTTTTCCACCTGAGCCCAAGCCCTGAAGATGCATACACACGTAACCCCCTGAGCATGCAGGCGATTCCAGGGAAGCTCATGAAGACTCATTGTTCATATGGTTAAAAGACAAATGTGTGAAGGTATTTGCAGGTCTTACAGCCCCAGTAAAGCTTGATTTCTTATGTCTAACTAGGGGTCCCACCACTGACAGTGACTTTCTACCACTGATAAGCTTGAACCTCAGAATCCACAGTGGAAACCCATGTGTCAATAATCTGCAAGGCCTCAGAGCCAGACTTTATGGATGAGACATCAGAGAATGATGTATCATTGACAGGATAAGACACTGTTATGGGGGTGATTATAATGCAGATGCCATCAAAAGCACAGTAGCCTTCTCACATGGTTGCCATCTGTGAATCTCTCTTAAAGGTTATTCCAGGACTCCTATTATAAAACACCACTGCCTGATCTATATAACTCAGTGGACATCCAAATCCTCAGCCAAGAAGGCCCTTCCAAACAAAAACTGTTCAGTCAGGGGCATTCTGCTTGTGTTGGATATTTTTGATTGCTAACAATCCACAAAGCAGTATCAGCCTGTGCATCTGATATGTTTTCCATAAATGCCTCTGCACGGTGGACAAACTGATGGAGTTGATTGTCTCCTCTGGCCCCAGGTCTGTGTGCTTGCTTGCAGTGTTCAGATATCAGGACAGAACTCGTCCCTTGTGCAAAGGCTCACCACAAGACTTGTACAGCACTTAAGTATCCCCTAAGCCTGATATTTGGGCTTACAGGGGATTTGAGAAGTGTGTGTGCTGTGCAATGGCCTGCAGGGTTCTGGTGGATAGAGTCACATGCATTAGGAAGAGCTTTCATATCTTCTAAAGAACATTACTCTTCTGCCAAGTAAATAAAGATGAGCCTGCTATTTACTTTCCAGCACATATTGCAAAGTTCATGTTAATTAAACTTCTGAAACACACAACAGAATAAATCTGTATTGATGTAATGCCAACAAATTGTATATGAATTCTCCTCATGCACTTAGTAACTATTTACTTGGAAGAAAATAACTTGTACTGTCCTGGACAAAGGACAAGTCAACTAGGGCAATGGAGCTGAGAACCTCCTTTCTGCTCTCTGGGCTGCAGAGTTGAAAATCTAGGATTCCCTGAGTCAATTTAAGCAGAGTTCAAACATCAGGCAAACACATCAGCAAGAAGACAGCCAGGATATACCTCACAGGCCTCATGCCAGGCTGTTGGCCATGGGCAGCTCTGTGGTACTCAGTACAACATCAAAGACTTCTGTTTTTTTCCCTGGGTGGTTAAAAGTTTGTAGCACAGTGGTACATCAGAGGTTGAATGGATAGCCCAAATCTAAAGCCATTCTCAAAGCTCAAGGTACCTTACATTAAAGAGTTTCCTTTTCTTCAGAGAAGCCAGCCCTTTTAAAGACTACTATAGCTCTCAAAATCCAAGCACTAGAAACCTAGGAGTATTTGATCTGTTACTCATTTACCTTCAGGTGAATTTTCAAAGGACTCCACATATGGATCGATTTCTAAAATACATTTTCTCTTGTCCAAACTCTAGTTATGCTCAATAAAATGTGCAAGGAACTCCCGTTGGACTTTGGCGTTTACAGAATGCCCTTTCAGACAGCTCTCTAGTCTATTAAGGCAATTGCACCGTTAGACTACACAGAGGCTAAATACCCTTGTTAATGGCAAAGCTGCCTCTGACTTCAGCACACAGAGGTTCACCCCTAAACCCTATAAAATTTCAATCTGTTAGTGTCCTTCTCATTATTCTTGTAAGTTTTTTTTCATTGTTAAAGCAGATGGACAGATTGCACAAGGCTGAAAGATGTCTAAAAGAGCAGTGTCTTCTACTTGGGAACAGGGTATGATGCAGAAGCACTCTGCAGTACACGAATCATGCTGCTAGGCTGTCACAGCACTTCTCTGACTCTGAACATCCACAATCTGAGATCCTTTTTCTTGGTGTCACACCATATTTTGTCTCTTGCCAATTCTTACTGGCCAACTACAACTTGGTTCTGACAAATTTCCAGAGAAAATTGCAACTATGCTAACAAAGCGTCTCAGCCTTCACGTGGAATCCCTGCTGAAGCACATGCAGAGACAGATACTACTGAAAAAAGGGAAGATTATTTTCAACTGACATGTTTCTCAGATGCTCCTACTTGTCTCTCAAAACCAGATTAGATAGCATTACCATCTTGGATTAGAGGGTCTGGGATTTTGTTTAAGTTTCCAAGTAACGGTCATGGGGAGTTACTTTTACTTGGTCTCTTGTCTTCTGTGATCCACAGGGATAAAAGACATACATCACACTGCTTATCAAAATACTATACTTCATACCCACTGCTGCTCAGGAAAGACAGAAGTAGTGCTATTGATTCCTGGATATGAATAAGGCACATAAATACGCCTTCATATAAGTTAAGTTTTGATGACTCATGCAACAAATAGAGAAGTCTTAATGCAGTTTTTTCTTTCCCTACACACCACCACATGCTCAGTGCTTTGTCTGGAGCTATTTCACAAATGAATGCCTGAACAGCCTTTTTTTCTCCCATTGGTGTTTCCAAACAGCAATGCTGTCTTCTATTCCAACAGCACTGTCCCCCAGCGTATTGTTACTGAGCCATCTGCAAAGCAAATCCATTGCAACACACCAAACTTCATTTATGCACTGTGAATTGGACACTGCAATGCAATGGGCTTGTGTGCTTGAAAAACACAGCCCTGAATTTCCTACATAGGGGAAGTCAGTTCTTGCATCGTTACTTGATGTTATTAATTTAGGTCCTTATTTAGCAAATGCTGCAGAGAAACTTGAATTCGTGTTTAGGTTCATCCCTATTCAACAAAGTGCTGCTGTGCCAGTTGAAACTCCAGTCTAGCTTTTCACAGCTTTCATGTTTCAATAGCTTTCATTCATCACATGTAAGATTGTAAATACTACCCATGCTATTTCTAACATGGCTCAACTTGTGGGGTATAGCATCTTTACAAAGAAGCCTTAATCACAGCATCCAGCTCAAAAAGATCATATCACACCATATCTCCCCCCCAAAAATAAACAAACAAACCCACCCTAAACAAAAGTAACAGCTTTAGCATTGATGGGTAGCTGGAAGATGTTAGACTATCAGAACTGCTACAGAAATACATCTGCTAACCCCAGTGAGAACTTAAGTGAGCAAGATGAAGGCAGGCTGCAGAAGCATCCCCCACACACTGGTTGGGGCAGAGAGCCTACCTTCTCCCCTTCCAGGAACAAAGCCTGGCTTATGTATACACAGCCACGCTTGTGAGAGCCAGCAGTAGCTCACACGCAACCAGTGGCTCCTTCAGAGTAAGTTCTCATCTAACAATGATAAAGATCTAGACAGTGGAAATGCTATTTAAAACTCAATTCCTCCAGCAAACCCTTGGTGCAGAGCAGGGCAGCCCAAGCAATCAGTGACCAGCTGAGTTTTCAGAATACATTGCACACACTACTGGGAAGCAAAACCCACAGACAGATTCACTTGAGACAAATAGTGTTAAACTGCTGCAAAAATGACCCAGGATATGCAAACTGAAATGCCTGGAGAGGGCCTAGTTTCCAAGAAACATTCAATGTCTGAAACAAATGGACCTACATAAACCTAGACTCACTCCTGCCCAAGATGGACACTAGGGCCTCATTTCTTTGATGTGCCACTGATTTTAAATTATGCTGCCTTCCTGTGAGATGAGCTATTTTTAGGGATGTAATGCCAGCTTTCCAAGCCTGGTAATTTAATTTACTAATGTTCTTTGATGTCTGCACTTTTTTCTTTTTAAAATTTATTCTGGATTGCAGCAGAGTCCCAGATTTCTGGGAAGAAAAATATCTCACCTGCAAGGTATAGCTTTTGGATGAAGGTCCTTTAAAGACTTCAGCAGGACAGCAGCACTGAGTAAAAATGTACTAATACCTACATAGGATACCTATACCCATATAGTAAAAATATCTACATGAGAAGATGACAACTCAAAACCTTTTTGTTTTGGTCAGCTTCTTAGAAAAAAAGATGAATTCTGCACTGATGGCTGATCCACAGGCACAGGCACGAACAGAGTGACAACTCTTGATGAAGTCTACTGTATGCTGTAAAAACCCCAACAAACTCTGTGGGAAAGAATCCAGTCTACCTCTTTCTGCAGGTTTTTAAAGTGCTTTCTAGAGCTGGTCACAATTTGCACACAAATTTAAAAAATCCACAACATTAAGAATGAGACAATCTTTTTTTCCCCCTAAAATAGCTCTGTCTTACATTGCTTGAGAGGATTTATTCTCATCTATTTCCCACCAAGTACTTTTAATTCACAGCATTTCTTGGCATTGACCTTCTGGGAACATGGGCATCAAACAGGTGCCAAATCTTCTTTATGGAGAGTATACCATAAAAGGGTTTTACAGACTATATCTCTGATGCCTCTAAAAACTCTGATGAAAGTTTAACCATCATGGTAAGCAAATACAAGTCTGAAAGTGAATGGTTTAAAACACTTTGAGGAATTGCTTTATGGGTCTTCTCCAGCACTGTACATAGGTTCCTCTGCAAGGCCTTCAAGCCCTCAGTAGGAGAGTGCTTTTTTAGGCACAACTGCCTCATTTAATCTCTCCAGGGGCAACACAGCATGATCATAGATCTTGTACTACAGAGTATTCAGAACCCTAGACTGTTCATCACCTCCGAAGGAATGGCTAAAGCCATCCAAGAAAACCCCAACCCAATTGCTGAAGATTGCAAGAGAACACACAAACCAAATGTTTAAGCCTACCAGTAAACATTTTTCTACCTTAAAAAAGGTTACAGGTACTCAAAGGCACCATTCCAATTACAAATGTTTTCATCTTTTGGGAGCCAAAACCTAATTCCAACAAATATTTCCTCCTGAAGATAAAAATAAAAGCGCTGTTATGGTAACAGAGCAGTGTTTTTCAACAGCTGGTTAAAGCTACCGATGATGTGCTCTCCAGTAGGACACAACAAACTGTTTGAAATTGGGAAGAGTGATAATGCACCTTCAGCTTTGCTATGTTTAGCAGTCAGTAACCAAAACACATCCCAAGGTAAACACCGGAGCAGCCAGCAATGCGCTTCCCCAGCACTCCACTCTGTGACCCCGTTTTCCCTGATGCTATCACTTCATCCTCATTATGACACTTCAAGAAAGGACATAAACATCTCATACAATAAAATGCTCTTGACTTTTACGAGCAGCCTGATTCAGGAGGCCTCAGGGTGCAGTTTCATGACCAGCTAAAGCACATCTTGCCCTTGAAAAAAAGCACTTCTGCCACTCCCAGCCTCCTCTGCGTGGAAAAATCACACTTGTGGAATTGAAAGCTCATGCAGGAAGAATAGTCTTTAAAAGATCAGCTTTCAACTACTTTGCCACTACTGTGCTGATGTGGTGGAGATAGTAGGAAGCACAAGACAGAACGGCCTTCTTTGGTCTTAAACCAGGTACTTGTGAATTGGTATCCCTGGTTGCACAATCCACCATCTTTGATGGCCACCAAGGAATCTCATGTGCACCCTCAGTGTCTGCAGCAAATGGAGGGGACTTCAGGTGGCTCTCTCAGAACCATGTGATTGTTGTTGGCATCAGTGGGCTGACAGCCAGAATTCCACACTAAACCTACAGCCCTGCCACTAAGTGATTTTAATAAAGCAACTCTAAACTATCTCCCATCTCCTTTTCCTGGCAGCATTTAAGCCCAGTTTCCTGACTTGCTTTCTCAAGGTTTAACTCTAGAAGTCACATAGGCACATCTCGA
The DNA here is from genome assembly GCF_028858725.1 of Colius striatus. Taxonomy (NCBI): domain Eukaryota; kingdom Metazoa; phylum Chordata; class Aves; order Coliiformes; family Coliidae; genus Colius; species Colius striatus. The sequence goes on along the minus strand of NC_084771.1, from coordinate 6,155,679 downwards.
CCTTTGACTGTTGTGGATCTCCTTGTGGGCAGCAACAAAGTTGAAGGTCTCCTGAAGCTCCTTCCAAGTATATTATGTACAGTCCTATCATTTCAGAACACATGTTGTCATTAACAGCTTTCAAATTCTATGCACGATCTACTGTCCCCATTTAACACAGCACTCCAACCTCATGTGGAGCTTCTCCTACAACCACAAGAAAAAGAGAATCCTATCAGCAAGCATCCTTTATATGTGGAGCAGTATACAGACAACAGGACAATTTAAGGGGAGTGAAGATATCCTTAAACACTACTAAATGCCACTGAGGAAGAGTTGTTAAGAACGGATATAAATGCCTGAGAAAACTATTAATAGCATGCAGCACTGAGTTTTATTGTCCCATAAAGCTCAGCACTGTGCCCCACATTCTGCAGCATCATTCAAAGAAACTGCACCTACAATCTAATGTTTACATCTGTAAACACTTCTGTAGCACAAAGGTTGCCAAAGATGAAGAAGTTGATTCAGCAATAAACTTAGTTTAATATTAAGTAGCACCTCCATCAACAGGATTATTTATCTACTCAGCCTCAAGGATCTGCTAAGCACTTTACCCAAATGACAGCCAAAATGGGGAATAATTTCCAAAAGATGTGCTGTGCCTTGCAGTCTCACCTGTAAAAAAAGAGGGAGAAACCTGGAAGAAATCCAGTTTTCTTACTATGGAAGCATGAAGGGACAGTCATGCCCAATGTAGTGACAGGGAAGAAAGACTCAAGGCTGAATGCCAACGGAAGGTGATGCAGGTGTGAGCAGAAGGGAGTGCCCACATCTCCCTCCCTCTCCCAAACCAATCATAAAGCCATCACAGAGCATGTGAGCTGCACTCGCCCTGCTGCAGGTAAGGGCCTGGCAGCATCTCTAGATTAGAGACTGACATCTTGCTATACAGGGAACAGAAAAAAAAAATAGTCAAGAGCCTCTGTGCCACTTGCTACAGCTCCCACCCACAAAAGCTTCGCTGAAGGTCCTGTACTGCAGACTAGGTCTCACAGTATTCCCTTTTTCCATATAAGGTTCTGATCCAGCTCCTCAAGTTGCTTGCAAATCTATGCTGCCTTGCTAAGCAATGTACAAGGATATGTCTTCTGACAAATTCCATGTTGCTTCTGTTCCTCAGAAATCCTATTTTATCATCACTCAGGGATGAAGGTCTACAAGACACACGGGTGGAGTTTGTTCAGCAAAGCTGGTGATTGTTCTGCTCCTTGGCTTTCTTTGTGACTCTGAGACAACAGTTTCCAAGGGACAACTGTGTTCTTGAGAAAAGCAGACTCCAGACTTGACTTTGGGTAGAAGCCTAAGGTGGATTAGACTGTCATTCTGCCCACCTCAACTGCAGGCTGTAAGCAGCTTACTTGCAATATGACAGATTTAGCAAAAGTGACAGTTGCTTGCTGTCCAATATCATTAGCTAGCCCTGCCACAAGAGCTCAGACATGGTCCTCCACCTCCTTTCAAAATCAGCTTATTAATAAACATACAGCCTGGCATAGTGTTTTCAACATAGCTGATGCAGTACTTTGAGTAGGGGGCTGCCCAATCCACCCACCTATGGAGACTCAAAATCAAAGTCTAACCGAGGGGAAGTCAGGACAGCAAACAGGTTCAATGGATTGGCATGTCAGGGGGACTGGGATGGCTAAGCATCTGTGCTTACCTTTATTACTCATCCTTCATTACCTTTATTACTCTTAGCCTTGAGTCTATGGAGAGAATGGCAATCTAATCAAAAGGCTACTGAAGTCAATGAAAACATTGTGATGTATTGGTCTGCCTTAAGCTCAACTCCCCAAAGTACCCAATAGCATCAGCACTCCTTTCCCCAGCCAGTGGGCCTCAGCACCCTCCCCAGGGTGCTCCAGGTCAGCAGTTAAGAGCTGCATTGCTCTTCCAGGTAGGCAGGGGAAGATGTACACAGAGAAGACCTCTGCTTTCTGTGTAGACATGTTTGTGTTGTAACCCTGAAAACAAGTTTGGCAGTAATTAGATATCTGTTAATTCCTCTAACAAACTACTTCAACTAGGGGAAAAAAAATGATCAAGTCAATCACATTATGGAAACAACAGCATCTGTACCAATGCCTCAATTTAAAAAGTTTAAATTAAAGACCAGAATCAGTTTCATTGCTGCTGATGATGTAAAGGTTTAACTATAATCCCATGTATACATATTTTATGTATATAAAGAATATAATTTAACCCCAGTCAAACCTATGATTTCCTCTTTACAGCCATGCTGAACTGTTCCCTCCCCTGCTATACAAAGCTGTGGACCTGCACGGCCATGGCACATCTCATGTAACACAGCTCAGGAGAATGATTTCCCAAAGGGCTTCACAGTAATCCCCAAACCAGGTAATTCTGTCATAATTTCAAGTGGAGAAAATGAAATGTTTTTATTTTAATATACACCTGTGGGGAAATAACATCCCACTATTTTACAATGAGCTCTTTAAAGGTTTTCTGGGAATTTTTCCAAGAGCTACAGTGAAATGGAAGAACGCTTCGTTATTTACTCTAGGGTTTTTATTAGCATGTTGGAAATCATGCTTGCCCTCTCCCCTCCTCTCCCCAAAATCAAAGCCTTTATTTTCTGAAGCTGAGGCATTTCTGATGAACCTGACTCTGACCCCTCCAACGAGGTTTGTGTGCCAAGACCTTCACTGGCTGCAGTTTGGAGGGAAACTCTCAGGGCTCAGTTTGCCCTCAAGGCAGCAGGGTGAAAGGAGGTTGGAGAAGTGAGGGATTCATCATCCCATCCCAAAGAACTGAAACTGCAAGCAGTGGCTGAGCTGACAGTCAAACCCAGCTCTGAGCCACTTCCAAGCTAAAACAAGAAACATGGTAGGTTTTAAGCCAATTTTAATACTCTGCATGATTGTTAAGTGCCAGAGAGTCATTTTACTCCAAAGTGCATCAAATGGCTTTACCTTGGTGGGACAGGTGGCCATGGCTTCAGCAGCTACCACGAGGTGGCACTTTGCAATGTGACAAGGGAGGTCTGGGGATGGGTGAGGTAGGCTGGTTGTTGGAGGTATCTCCTATGTAGCTCAGGGACTCTTCCTGATGCTCCTCATGCCATTCAGGCTCTCTACTTTGACTAAGCACTCCTCCCGCTGTACCTCAGGCATGCATGCAGCACTCTGCCAAAACTTGGGTTGCCAAATGCTAAGCACCATTCAAAATGCAAAATGAGCAGCATGGGTGGGCAGGAGGAAGGCGAGTGTTGCTCCCATTCCTGGACCATGCAGTCAGGACACAGTATGTGGGGATCTGATGGGTCCTGTCCCAGGGCAGGCTCCTGCCCAGCCCCTCGCAGGTGTAGGTCCACCCCTGCCATCTGGTTGCCCCTCGCCAGCTCTTGCTGGCCCTGGCAGCTGCTCTGGACAGTGCCACAGAGCCCTGTTCCAAGGATGTTAACAGAAGGGGAAAGAAAAGTAAAACATATGTACCATTTAAAAGCCAAAATCACACCAGGACAGACAGGCAGTGACATGAACCCACTCATCAGCCCACGCAGCTCAGATTGTCCAAATCATTCTCTCCATTATGTGACAAGTCTCTACACTGCTTGGCCCAAAAACTTCTCAAGGACTTTCCTTTGCCTGCACTTGCAACAGTGCAAACATTTACAGTTCTCAAATTCAATAAACAGGCAAGGAGATTTAAAAGAGTGGCACAAAGAGCACGCTATTAAAATGTCAAGGTTTCAACAGGAAACATCCAGATACCTCCCATTATCCTCTTCTCTGCACAGTCAGTACCCATCCTGTCCCCTTACTTTTAACAGTGATGCCTTCACCTAAGTATTTTTGGTTATTTATAACCTTAGAATTGGGTTAATACAGCAAGTTTTTAGGGTTGAGTGTTCACTGTGTGCATTTTAACATTCTGCTATTCTGGATGCTAAGTAGTGCTTTGATTTATTCTAGAAACATGTAATACAAACACAAGTCCAGGAGCTCTCTGCCACAGCAGAGTTGCTGTAACAACTTCAGGCAGGTGGTGATACTGAAAAAAACAACAACAGACCAACAAAACACTGTTCACTCCTGTTGGTTTCTCATGCCCATGGCGAGGTGTGTCCAGCTTTAGCATCCGAGTGCTGGTAAAAGAAATACAACCACTCACTCCAAGTTCTGGTCCAGCTCATTCCAGAACTGTCCCAGTGCTGTTGCCATCTGATGATTACACATGTGGATTTCTTCCTTTCCAGATTGTTTTTTGTTCTTTTACCACATCCCTGCCCTCAGCACAATCATAGTAAGTGAGCTGACACTCTCCAGCAGAAATTAGCAGGATGAGGCCCAATGTCCAAATCCACAGTAGACCTTTGTCTCTAGCACGAGAGGCATCAGGGCACTGAACACATCAGCAAGGTTGCTCCAAACATTGAGTTTAAAACTTTCTAAATGTCTGGGAAAAAAATTACACTTTAGAGACACTGACAATGCTTTCAAACCATTTTATCTGGTTTCCTAAGCAGAAATGCTTGAGCAATCTTGTGCCCTATCCCCTCCTCCTGATCACTTTTTGATCTGTTTGCCAGCCTCAGATCAGCCTTGTCAGAGGTTTCAATGAGAATCAAGCTCCTACAGTTGTGCAAGAGCAGGCATCTGACCTCACTACCACAGCTGAGCAGAGGCAATCATTGTACATGGACAAGTGCTCCAACTATAGCTGACCTTTGCAGGCAGCCACACCAACACAAATTAAGGGCCAAATCACTCAGTCTAAGGGCTGACAACTAGTTGGCACCATGTGTTGAGGGCTGCAGCAGCTGCCACCAAACAACAGCACCATCACAGGGCTGTGTTGCTTTACCTGCTGGCCTACTTTACTCCTTAGGAAACAGGAAGGCAAATGCCAAAGTTACTCCATTGGGCATCTCTCCATCTGGTGTTTTAAAGGAAGCAAAGAAAACTACCTGCAGGTATCTTTGGTAGGATGCCTGTCGGGTAACAAATGTAAAGATGTTCAGCACTGAGCCCTGCAATGTCACACAGCACCATGACTGCTCTCCGAGGCAGCACCACTCTTGCAGCTGCAAGAGGGAGAGGACAGTTCAGTGGCATTAAGTTATCTCCATGGGGACCTTCTCAGAACACACACCAACATCAGGAAGTGAAAGCAGTCCTAATCACCTGTGTCTATGTTAAAATAACTCTTCTTCAAGAAGCAAGTTACTCCTTGGGCAAAGCATGTCTAGCACTGCTCTTGCTGAGTAATCTTGCTGGGAGGAGTTTTAACCAGAGTAAACTTTCAGTACAGGAAAAACTCAGGAAAGGTGCTGACACACTCATATCCAGGCAAGTCAGTGACAAACAACACAGACAACATCAGCCTGCTCAGAGAGCTGCTCATGGAGGGGAACAACCAGCCAACAGCAGAGTTCAGATAAACTTGGGGCAGCTTCACCAACAGCATACTTGCAGCTGGATTAGAAGTCCCACCTCTGTATCACATTGTAATGACATTTGAAGTTTTATATTATCATTTCATAATGGTAATTAAACATAGGTATGAATGTGGAGAGAAATCTGCTTGATCTATAAGGCAAGGCTCCCCATCTGCAGGCAGCAGCTGGGACTCTGCAGGCTCAGCTATAGGGCTGAAAAAGGTACAAAACCACCATCAACACAGTGATCACATATGAAGAACCAGGCAGCTATGTGATATTTCTACACCCATGGCCACCTGTGCTGAACGATACACCTAGTGCTCAGGGGCTTCCAGCATTCCAGGGCTCAAGTGCAGTGCTGTCTCTGTAGTTCTGGTGGAACTGTTGCATTGCTGATGCATGCAGGACTAACTCATCTCTCTCTCCTGAAAAGGGAAATCAGAGGTTTCTGACCATCCTTCTGCCTATGAATATGGAAATTACCTCAAGGGGACAGTGGAGTATAGTCTTTGAGGTGTGGTTAACTCTTGGCATCTACATTTAAGTTCCCAGCAAGGCTGCCCATCACTTCCAATTATTATGATGATTTTTATAACTAATTATATGCATTTAGCAGTCTTTGTTTCCTGGCCAGTTTTGTGCTGCTTCTATTTGATTGCACTCTACCCCAGAAGTAGGTGGTCTGGTAGAGTGAAGCTGAGCTTTTCAGCCCTGGTGTGACTGAAGCTGCTACAGTTAGCTTTAAGCCCAGGATCACACTGCCTTGTTTGCTTCTAACTAGCTGAAACCAGCTCACATGGAGAAAACTAAAGTGGATGAAACAGGGAATAGCGTATTTCCTTTCCCTTTGCCAGAGCACAGCATCACTTACAGTCTTGATAGTGTCCATAGAGTCACAGAATCTTCAGGGTTGGAAAGGATGGCTTCTGATTCCTACATCTGGCTCAAATGATGGCTGACACCACACAGGAGAGGGAGTGAGAGGATGGACAGGAGAGTGCAGTGTGGCACTGCATTTTGGGTCTTGGGAGTCCTGCTGAGGAACAGGTCTAACAGATACCACTTTTCAGCTAGAACACTATCCTGGACCAGAACTAGATCACGTTTTGCTTTGGTTCTGGTTTGGATTAAAAATTTTAAAAATCAAGTAAAAAACCCACCCAAGTCGGGCTCAGTCCCTGCCTAAGGGAAAAAACCCAACAAAAACCTCCAGCAGTGTGCCTGCTCAGGGCTCTGGTCATCTGAACTGCTCCTTCCATTTCGTCCAGTTCTGTCCACAGGCAGCTCTTACTGGGGTACAGATCTGCTCCATTAAACCTCTTGCATTTTGACACCAGACAACCTGCAGGTCAAACTGCCTTCTGTATGCCTCAGGCTGCCACCAGGCAGCCCTGCTGCACCCCTCCTGGGATGCCTGAGTTGTGGGTACAAAACATTGAGGAGCTGCTCCATGCAAAACTTCTGCAACAAATCAGAAGCACACTGGTGATGGTGAGATGCACAAGAAGCTGCCACCACACATTTGACTGCCTGTAACCCAAAAGGCTCAGCAGAAAAACTATTTGACAACCAGTGGTGATGTGCAGCTTATGGGAGTCTGGCCTCAGAGTGCCCCGTCTTACACATATCTCTTCACACAAGGGCCACATAACCAGACAGGGACCAGCCTGATTCATGGGACCACCAGATCCAAGCACAGAGAGAGGAGAACAAAGATGAAATCGGATGTGGGCCCTGACAGTCTGTTATTCCAACTGAGCATTGCAAAGAACAAATGCAAAAGCCAAAGTGACAGGAATTGTGGCATCAAGTACCTTTTAGATGATAAAAAAAACCCAGAAGAGCCTAAAAACTGAGCACAAGAGATTCAGAGTCCCAGAGGAATAAGAGCATGTATCTAATAGCCAGCAATTTTTCTGTTGCACAGTTCATTTTAGGACAACGCTGCCCCTTGCAGTGCCAGCCCCACAGCCTGAGGCTGCTCTGCATTTAGGCACCTGACTGTAAATAATTCAGATCCCCTTGCTTATTTAGGTTCATTTGGGCTCTGTGTCTTGCTCTTTGACTCTTCTGAGCTTACAGCTAACCAAGGTGCGGATGTACAGTCCCTCTGTTTCTGTAGGGGAATCATCAGTTTCAGCAGTAACTCCTGCGTACTCTAAGCACATACAGCACTTCCACAGTAAACATAACCCCTGTAACACAACCCCAAAACTTAGGCATTCTCTTTGTTGTTTATCTTGCTGCAAACTGTGATTGCTTTCTGCTCCAAGATATACATTTGACAGTAGCTCCATAGGACTGCTACACATATGAGTAGCTCTTTTGTGAGTGGCAAGCACGTACAGACCTACAGCTCCAGTCTTAAATCAAAACAGACATGGGTATCCGGCACTGATGGACAGCCATCCAGCACACACTCCCCAGCCAACATGAACACTGTCACTCAGACAAGCAATTGTACCAGCTGAGCTGCAAGTGCAAAAAACAACCAGAAAAGCCCCAGCAAGTTACATTCTGAAGTGTCAACATCTTGCAATTATTAGATGTAAATCATGTCACTGTCTGAGCACAGCCTTCTCTCAAGAAGTGTTATTCCCACTGTTAAGGGAAAGCCATTTGGCTTAATTGTGGTTCAGACACATCAGAGGAAACCAGAAAAACAGTGCAGACAACTTGCAGAGCTGTTTCATAAGGCAGCAATATCCTAAACCCATGTGGTTTAGGCAATGTGCTAACTGTGCAGAGTGGCCGTGCTTGCTTGAGGTACCAAATCCTCCACCCACATCTCAGCCTGTAATTTCGGAGCCCCCTTTTCAGCACCGTACACACTACCACACACGTGTGCACGCCCTCCCTGTCGCACGTCGCTCTGACAAACACATTCCTGACTTACCCTTTAACCAGCCAGCAGCCCCAAACCCTCTGAAACCTCCTGCAGAAGAGTTGTCAGAGTTTCACCTCGTTACCCGATGAGGGCGTTATATAAGTGGCACCGTTTCGGCAGCAGCGAGGCTGCAGCAGCCGCGCTTCCCCGCGCGCAGCCCTCTCCTTCCCATCCCACACGGACACATCTCCTAACACAGAGAGGAGGGAGGGGGCAAGGTGAGCTTCAGGGTGCTCATGAAAAGCCAAGCTAATAGTAGCAAAGAAAGTTCAAAAGGTGCCTGATGTTTATTAAGAGGCATTGCTCCAATGAAAGGACATGGTGCAATGGTATAATGTTCCTTAGCCTGCTGAAAGCAGCTTGGCCTAGATTTTCCTGTACCGTTTGATGTGACCATTCATGCAAACAAGAGTAAAACTTTCTCTTTGCTTTTAATTAAGAAAAAAAAAAAGAAGTGACACACACAAAAGGCCTTTTTCTGCTGTCATGTGTGTCTTCTGGGCTACTGTCAGATAGAGAATATGCAGGAATCAGCCCCATTGATTACACTATTATTAGCGACAAACAAACAGATGTTCTCTGTGAAAGACAGGACAAATCCCATGCCCTGTGCTTCTGGACTAGATATAGAGGAAAAAAAAAGATTATTTTACCAAAGGATTCTTTGGTATTTTAGCAAAAGGAAAGTGGAAACAATCTCTAGCACACTGGGCAGAAGCAAAGCACACTGCATTTTAATCTGCAGAAATAAATAACATGATTGCCTTTGCTCTGTTACCATAGATAAAGCCTCACCAGCTTTGGCAAGACAGGGGCCAGGTCCTGTATTTGAAAACATTATTTTAAACAAAGCATGGCTTGTAGTCATTCAGGAGGTCCTGGTGTCCATGAATCATTGGTGTACACAGCCCACAGACACATAGGGGCTGTAGCTTTAGACAGACATAAAACTCTTACATAAGCCATAATCCTCTCAGACTCCTTATTCAGTGATTCTAAGATCTGCACCGTAGCAGCCTGCTGATATCCCTGTGGCTTTTAACCAGTTTGGGAATGGGGAGACTCCAGTTGCAGCGCAATCCCCTTGCTGACACCAGTGTTATCATGGGTATGTGGCACAGCCTCCCAGGCTTTCAGAGCACAGAGCATATCGGCACACTAAATTTCAGTCCTCTGCAGAAGTGGTGCTGCTGCTTTCTGAGTGAATCACCAGGATTAATCTCCTGCAGAGTTCACCAAGGCTAACGATAATCAAGTTAAATTTACACTATATGACCACAGTTTAATTAGGTACTGTTATACAACTCCTATTAATTACAGTGATAATACCCTTATGAAATGCAGATGGCAGGGTGGGGCTGTGGTCGGAGGGCGCTTGGGGTTTCAGAAGATTTCAGGAAAAAGCCACATTAAAATGCCTTGTGTGTACCTTTGGTTACCTGCCTGCTTCTCTCACTGCTTGAGATGAAACAAAATGCATACAAAAAATACTAATCCTACAAAATGTAATCTAGAAGACAAGATTAAAGACCTCCCACATGCTATGCTGTCACTGGCTGTTTACACCAAGCAGCAAGAATGCCATTTAACATCCCAATCAGCCAGAATCATTATTAGCTTACTCTGTTCAAAATCCTACCTAGAAACACCCAAGGTGATAGAAGTAAGTTACTTTGCACTGAGATAGTTACTCACTTGGAACCAAGGCAGGTCTTCTTAATATCGTTAAAATAAGCTTCTGTTTCCTTCCCTGACGTTACGCCTCAGATGACCCGTTTGGTAAGGGCAGACACCAGTCCCCACTTGGCCCTCCCTGTGTAGGGCCACAGCCTCCCCTGGGACATGGACTCCACACATGCCCAGGTGACTCCTCTCTGTGCCCCTGCAGTGCTTCAGGAGGATGTTGTGGGGATAGGCTGTTGGCCTCAAGCCCTTAGTGAGCTCCTTCTGCTGGAAGCCTGAGCATCCCTGCCTAGGAGGGGCAGCCAGGAGCAACACCAGATCATAACCACAGGAAGAATACTCCAGCTTTCAGTGCTCGGTAGCAGTTGCCTAAGGAGTCAAACTACACAGCATAACATTTCAAGCCCAAGACTAGGTGCCTGAGGTGTCATATAGAAATAGCAAAGCTTATGCCGTGATGCTTCTGTTTAAAGCCATCCAATAGCAGATGTAGCAGATGCTAGGGAAAGCTGCAAGAGACCATGGGCTGTTACTGCGCTTCATGTGCTAACACAACTCTGGCCTTGCACCCATACAGCCAAAGACACAGCTAAAGGTCTTTTCTTTGTTAGGTAAAGTAAACAAGCAACAGAAAGGGCAAGGTTTGTTGGCAAGAAAAGGTGCTGTTCTTGAACAGAGACATCTGTATGGGCCTCCTGCATCCAGGTTCTCTGTCCTCTGGTAATCCCTTGCTCAGTAAGTGTGTCCCAGAAGAAGCCTTGACACTTTTCCATTGTTGTCACTGGTAACTACTTAACTGAAGCCCAAAAGATAGGAAACAGTTATTTCTTCCTGTGGATTTTTTCACCCTCTTCACCAGACAGCAACAAACAAGCAAAACTAGCACAGCTCAGCACCTTGCCCCAAAACATAGGCAAAAGCAGCAGTGTTACAGTATGTTGTACCAGGTATTAATTATCTGTCCCTGCCAGGTACCTATTTAGCTTAATTATATACACTGGACTGTATAAGGCTGTAAATGGCTGGAGGACACTGTAACAAGGGGTCCAGGAACAGAGACCTGTTCATGAATGCTTCATGGACAGGTCTTCTGGGGATACACAGAAGGGAACTGGTCACAAGAGATGGGACAAGGGAGATGCTGGTTTCTTGACAGCTCCTTGCTTTGTAGGCACACTGAGATGCGCTCCAGGACAGTACATTTTTCTCATGGTTCACAAACTATCAGGGATGTGTATGCTTTAGAATATCCTTAGTCTCCTCCAGCCCTAGGAGTTCCTAGGCAAGACTACAAAAGCACCCTTGCTTTTCTGGAACCACAGGGCTAGCAGAAGATCTCAGTTCCCTTGCTGGAATTTTTGCTTGATTTAGGAACGAAGGACTCTATTCCTCCTCACTCCTAACTTGTGCTAGGCTTGGCTACAAAGCACAGCTGAGAGCAGGCCATTCTCTCCCAAAGGGATGTCTGGAGCACCTCCACATTCTCATCTCAGGGTAGCAGTGCTCTGAGAGGCATCAGGCTTTGGCAGAGGCCTTCAGCTCTTTAACTGCTGTTGTGACACATTTTGGTCCCTCACTGCTGAGAATGGCACCTGAGACACACTCATGGCAGTGCAGCAGTGCTCCCTCAGCAAGGCTTTGATTTAGGAAGCGGAGCTGCTCAGCCTGCTCTGCTCTTGCTGATGTACTGACCTGGTTTTGTCAAAACTGCTTTTCTCCTTTTGACTTTGATGTCATTTTGGAAGGCAAGTCATGAGATCTTCACGGAGGCATTGACTCAAAGTTGGACTAAAACAAAGCCAATCACAATACCATTATAAATGAATGAGGGTACAATTTCCTCTTGGAGGATTATTATAATATTTAGGGTTCTAGTGCATTTATTTCTACAGTTTAGTAATTACTTTCATGCTTCTCTTCAGACTGTACTCTAATCCATTTATATTTTAATGTAACAAGTTACAAGGATTATCAGCTTGTAATAAATATGCTCATCCACTAAAGCACTGAAACAGCCCCTACAACTATGTAAAGACGACCTTGCTCAGTGAGCAGACATCTACAATGAGTGAGGAAACTAATACCATCATCAAACAGCAAAGTTCATACCGCATAAGTTACTTTTCTATGAAAGGAGATATTTCTCAGCCTATGTTGCAGTATGTTGAAGATACCATCTTCACTATGGTGTACTTTTAAATTACTTTTGGCATATGGGAGGGTTTGAGATTGCTTTTTGTGTTGAGAATTTGTTTACCCCATGCTCTTAAGTTTGGAATAAGATATTACATTCAGTCCATGCTCAGGATTACATCAAACCAATAGATCACCTCTGAAATTCAAATTAAGGAAAGCAGTAGATACCAACTAAGGGGAATGTACTCAGAAAAAAAAAAATCCCCTGACTTGCACTGAGGTGAGTTCTAGTGCTGAAGTGTCCAGGAAACCATGCTGGTCACTGAAACCATCTGAAAGCCATTCTCATTGTCAGAGAAAGTTAAAAATCTCTCTGGGCCTACTGGCCTGTAGTTAATCACAGTATTTTTCCACTTGCAGTTGTCTTGAGAATGGATGGAAGAAACTAACGTTATCTGTCAAACTACAAAAACATTCTTTGCCTGTTCATAGAGCTGCCCGATGTATTTTTTTAGTAGAACTATCTCATCTAAACTTCTGGTGTTTACTGAACTTGCAACCAGGGTCCTGACTTTTTTAAGGCAGGAACATGAATTACCCTCCAGGGCCTTCAACACAGAGTTCAACTCCACATTTCTGCCATGCTGGAAACTCTTCTTCCTACATGCTGCATCTGCCCAAAATTGGAAAATGTGATGTTGATGGTCTAGGTTGCTTTCATCCTTTATTCTTACAGATGCACGTTCTGTTTAGCATCCTGTGGGATATAAAGCTTAACCCTTTGCTATACATTACACAGTCAATCACTTGCTCTTCTGTGGATTCATGGATCACAAACTCTATTCACAGCAGCACACTTGCTGTGGAGAATTCCAGGAAAACTGAAGCGCTGCAAAAATCTCCAGCCCCCTTGGAACAAGAATCTGGCTGTCTGGCCTCAACTTGAGTCACATGGGAAAAGGTTTGTGTGAAAGAGCTCTGGCTGATGGAGAGTACGGACATGCCTACTCTGCAGTCTGTTCAATCACACTCAAGTCCCTCCTTCCACCATAGGAAGTGGGGAGGGGAGGAGATAGTTACATGTGGAGTTGTTATTGTTTCTGCAAAGTAATTTTCATCAGTTTTTTCTTAGTTAAGTACCAGTCATGCCAATATCTGCAAGGCAGTACTAAGTGTGCACTGACCAAACATGAAACGAAGTAATGTTCAGAATATGGAATTCTTTCTGCAAAGCTGCTTCTTTTGATTTCACTAAAAAGAAGTACTTGGAAAAATAGGGCTTGCTCTTGTTCAGCTTGCTCTGCTGAATAATTAACAGTAGATAAGAGGACAAAACACCTGTCCAGACTAAGAAGTCACACCTATGTCACTGCACTGTCTATAGTCAGACACTGATCAGCATCTAGGCAAAACCAAATCAGCAGTCCAACTCAGTTCTAAGTTACACAGTATTTATATCATAAAAGGATCATATATTTATAAAAGAACATAATCAGTATCAGGCTCCCCTGTATAAGAGAAGTCAAGTATCCCTTTGAGTTGTCCATTTAACCTCAAACTCTTGGGCAAACATCCACCTGTAAGGCAGCTTTGAGGGCCAGCTCTCCAAAGTAACCAATTAGTAAGTCAGAGAAACTAGATCCTAGGTGTGAAACACTTTTGCCAGACATGGGCTGAGAGACTAGAAAGTATTATTCCTGTTCACCCCATCAGGCATCTCCTATGAGTGGCTTTAAACCAGGATCAGTCAGCAACAGTGCTCAGAAGACCTTTGCACAGCAAAAAAATTCCAATGCAAAAATCCACAGCTTCACAGAGAAATTGGTTACCTTTTATGCAGTGAATTGTACTGATCAAGCTCTCCTTTCCTCTCAGCTAAAACTCACGGTGCATCCACAGTGCAGAGCTGAAAGGCCATACTTTAGCTTTAAAGAGTCTTGGCTGCGTTACCATGGGAGTCAGCTCCAGCTAAGGGTGTCTTCTCACAGCACAGGGCTTCAGCAGCAAGGACTTGAAATACCTCCACCCATCTCTGCTTCCACACTCCCTTCCTTCTCAGTTAACCCAGTACAACCATTTGCAGGTCTGTTTCAATCAGAATGAAAGTAGAAGGTGTTTTTATCTTACATCAGTGTAGTATCTTGTACATCCCAACACTCTCCATCTGCAGGATTAACAGGCTCAAGGACAAAATATTACACGTTTCTGCCTTCTGTCATCTACTGTTGTATATCACAGCCACAAACCTTCCAGCTCACCACGAGTTCCAAGCATGCCAGACCAGGATCACTGGAAATGTGAGCAATGAATTAAATCTAATGCTGTTTTCTTCACTTAGGGAGCAAATGTCGCAAAGCTCCTTAATGTCCAGAGATGCAGTTTTACTGTGGCAAGGAATTTTCCTCTTGTGAACTCAACATTCAAACAAGCTCCCTGGTGAGGTAAGCATAGGCTGACTTTTAATACAAACACAAAACTCACATTTAACTTATTAGCTGGGGGAGGAATTGAGATGAGGGCTGTATGAATCTCATGAGTCATCGTTTCTGTAGGATAAAAAGCAAGCTTGTCTCAAAAAAAGAGAATCAATTCATTTGCCTCTATTGTGTACCACAGATAGAAGAGCTTAAATAATAAAAAGATTAATAAAAACATTTCAAACAATTGTAAAAAAAAAAAGATAGCTATCTTTTGGATTATGAAAGAACACACTGCAAATACAGAAAAATAAGACACTTCAAATGGCACAATGTTTTGGGAGAGGGAGACAAATGCATATTAGTCCTGCTTCAATGCATTTCCCCAAACAATACACTGCTTAGAGCTAAGACTAAGACATGTACATTTCCCAAAGCATACATGAAAAATGAGGGTCTCTATATTAATTCCTTTATTCTTCCAGCTCGTGCCAGGCCTTCGCACAAATAGCAGCACATACACATTCTGCACCCTGACCACTGAAGTCATTCCCAGGTCAATCTTGTGGGCAAATGAAGGGATGTACTCTTGAAGTGTGAAGCAGGAGCAAAGCACAGCACTAACACTATTGAAAGGATAATGGAATCACACAGCTCAAGTGCAGCCTTATCCTCCAGTGGTGTGCAAATTTTAACTAGCCTTTTCTTAAGATTTTAGAAGGAGGTGGGGGAAAAAAAGGCTCAGGCAGAGAAAAGGTATGCCTGAAAGAAACCCAAAGAAGCCTAAAGCCAGCTGAACAACAGCAAAGATCTGCTGAAGCAGGGATTTCATGAATACTCTGAACTGACAAAGAAGGAAAGCATGCACTACAGTGTGAACTGCACAGACTTTGAAGAGAACATCAAGCTATGCAAAATTAGGTAACATTCCAAGTACCCACTAATTCAAGACCTCATCAAAAACAATCACTGAAAAAAATCACTATGGATGGATGGTGGTGAATGGTAGATGTTGCTGACAGAGAAGACCTCTCTGCTTCTGCTTTCGTTTGCTGTGTTTGTTTCCCAACACCCCTTTAGACTGACCTATCTGGTTACCTGGTGACTTCAGGACAGCAAACAACTCTCACTGTTGTGTTCATAAAGACTGATCCTATCCTGATCTGCAGGTACTGCTGCAATGAAGAGCAGACAGCGCAGGAAAAGGCAAATGAAGGGTGGTATTTGAAGACTTAGTGATCGCAGCAAGGTTAAATACTCAGTTGCTACACAACAAACCTGTGGAGGCTGCCACACACAGTATTCTGTGATATTAAGCCTTTTTTTTTTTGCACAAAAGGAATAATGCAGGATATTCTAGGGAGGAAAATCCATCAACACCAACACCACAGTTTTATCCAAAACCTCTTTTTTTTGGCTAAAGAATAAGTAACTTCAATTTGTCCCAGAGTCTCAAAAGCCTAGTTTAAGGAGAATTTTTTCCTGAGGAAACAAAGAACAGATTGTGTTTTTTTGTTAAGTAAAAGATGGCTTTGTACTGATTTTGCAGTGCTAGGAATGCACATGAGAAAAAGAAGAGTCAGTCAACATGCTGTTACTGATAGGTAACTCTTTTTACCTATCCATATCACAATACAGCTGTCACAGAAATCTCCAGTATCTCATTTTCTGCATTTCACAATGTTACCAGATTTAGGAGCAGCCCTTGTTAATTCTACATGAGCCAGGATAACATGCAGAGGGATTTCCCTTACAGTGCAAGACCTCACCTGTTCATCACAGGAGTCTGGAGCACACTGGCTTCCATAAACACAGCAGTTCACCTTACTGGTCAATCAGTCTGTATCGTAATCTTTGAGGCTGAGCAAACTGCTGAGTTTGAAGTGAAAGTGATAGAAAACTGTTTTGGCAGAATTCAAGGAGACAAGATAAAACAAATTACTGTATCTGCTTTAGTAGTCAATCAGTCCACATAATATCCATGTACAGATGTGATGAACTAACTCGTGCTTATGTCATCAGCCATGCTATTGCATTGCTCCATCTTTAACTGAATAAAATTGTGGCAAATTAGTTCTGGTGCTGTGCAGAAATACCTGCTGTGAAGACTTACCTGTTCACCCTTTAAACAAAGTCCACAAAACGTACAAAAAAGTTGTTTATCCCATCAAATTGCAATTTGGACCACACAGCTAGAGCACTATTGACCTGAAGTAAAGTTCACAAGCCACTGAGCTCTGCTTCCAAATTAATCCCTTCCATAGAATTATAGAATCATAGAATTGTTTAAGCTTGATAGAACACAAACATACTTTTTGGCATGGGCAGGCTTCTTGAATTGCTGCATCACACATCCTCAAGTGGTCTTGTCTTGAGTAAGATTTCCTGACCAAAAAGCTCAAAGGTGGAAAAGTGAAAGCAGCCTGGATCACACTGAGAGTGCAACTGAAGTTTTGTAATATGCTAAAATAAAACTACATTAGAATGCAGAGTTGGATTGTTTTGAATTTAAAAAGCTTATGACAGAGACACATGCCAGTATATTAGTGTTCTGAATTACTCCTCCCAAAGCCCATGACAAATCCTTATCTGATTAAGGACTGTTTATTGGAAACTTTTCTCCTTGGCATTACTGTTTTCATGCCTCAAATATCAGAGCTAACAGCACAAACAGTTCTGAAGATTCATGTGCAAGAAAGCACAATCCCCACCAAGTGGTATAAAGCCTTCATATCTCCCTCCAAAGCTCAATGTAATCTTAACTAGGGATCACAACAGACGTCACACTATAGAATATATTTGTTCCCATTGAAAGCCCTTGACAAATAGCTAGGAGATGTGAAGAGGGAGAACTGCTAAAAAGAATGAGGAACTTGCTGCTGCTTGCAAAAGTATAATGGGTTAGAAATAAATGTTAAGCCAGTTCCATGGTTTCTAGCTAACATAACAGATCAGTCAGTCATTGCCACGAAGAGAAGTGCTATTATAACAAATATAAAACCCCAGTAAAGTGGATAAGTTTCACTTCGTAAAACTGAGAGCTGTGAAACAGCTGCTGTTGAAGAATATTTCTAATAAATAGTCTGTTGAGACCACTAAGGCAGACAGAGGTCATTAAACACATGGTGCACAGATGACCTCCCCAGCAAATCTCAAGGATGTTGGACCAGGCCTGCAACCACTCCACATTTAAACACAGCTAGCTGCACCTATAACATACCCATCAAGGCAGGTCAAACACCCAAATCATCAGAATCACCTTTGCTTTGGATTTTTTGGTAGGGGCATGCTTTACACTGGGAGGAAAAAAAAAGCAGTACTGAAGATATAACACAAGCTTCTAAAGGAAACTGCTCTACCATAATGCCTCAAATCCAGAGTCATCCAGCACTGCCAATTCTGTAGGAATCATTCTAGGACACGGCTCAAACTGCAATCATATTTGATAACAAAGTTTCTTCTGTCTTCTTTATCAGACACAAAGCCACCGACTCATCAAAGACTCATTCCATGAAATGAGCTGTATCATAGAATCATAGAATGGTAGGGGTTGGAAGGATCCTTTAGAGATCATCTAGTCCAATGCCCCTGCAGAGGCAGGTTCATCTAGATCAGGTCACATAGGAACATGTCCAGGCAGGTGTTGAAGACCTCCGAGGAAGGAGGCTCCACAACCCCTCTGGGCAGCCTGTGCCAGGGCTCCCTCACCTGAACAGCGAAATAGTTTTTTCTTATATTTAAGTGGAACTTTTTGTGTTCCAACTTCATTCCAGCTGTGCAGCTAAACTTTGGTGCATCAGTAGAGACTTATTAATGAGTCAAGCAAGTTAAAAGAAACTCTGCACCTTGAGGATGAAAACCTGCAAAGGTATGAAATGGCTCCTCAGTGTCTGCATCATGGGCTCACATCCACAGCAGTTTTTGTTCTTATACTTTGACTACTGTTACTCTCACTCATAAACCATCCTTCAATTAAAAACAGTGCCTATGCCCTGAGTCATTTACACTAGAACTATCAAACCACCACTGTGCCACATGCCAACTGTAAGCATCAACAGCTTTTTTTCCAGGCCTATGAGTAGTATTACTGTTGAAGCACAGATGCAAGGAAGCACCTGATGACTACTAGAAACATTAGGCACCCATGGGGATTCATCACAGGGAGAATGTGGCATCCAAAGCTGGTAGGACAAAGAGGGAGGTGAATCACAACAGTAATACAGCATCAAGAAAACTCAGTACCAGGCATACTGATGGATAGTCGAGTTAACTACTCTATTTCCCAAGCTCTGGTGCCCGGTCATCCTTCACCACAAAGCTTCCCAGACAGCATCCCTGCCTCCATTGGCTCCATGTCTTGCTTTCAGAGCGCAAACTGAGAGATCAGCACCTAAAAAAGCCGCTTTCTACAGAAATCCTCATTCACTTCCCTCAAACTTTTTCTATCATTTTAGGTTCAATGCATTCGAGCCTAAAAAGTTTGCTTCCACCTTGTCTTAAACTGTACCTCATCACTGCTACAGAATGCCATGATCCAGTTCACCCAACAAAGCAACTCAAGCTGTACCCCATCACTTCAGAAATTCAGGCATGAGCAAGTCTTCAGATAAGAGAATGAGTGTTTGGGGGCCCCAAACAAAACACTATTTTCTTATTGCAAGCCTTATTCTAGCACAAGGGAGCCTCCCCATGTAGGGGAACAGTAAGCAGTGCTCTCTGTGAAACAAGAAGCTTGTGTGTCTCTGACAGCTGATCAGAGCTAATGAAACATTAAGAGTGGCAGCCACTCTCTGGTATTTTTAAAGAAACATTTACACTCCAAGGGCTTGACCCTGCCTATGAGATGACTCAGAGCCAGTAACAATGCTAGTTTGTACAAGACAAAGCTGAATAAATGTGCCCCAGATCACATGCTGTGAAGCTGTCAACAACTTTAATTGGAAGTAAAAATTGGCTATTTCGTATTAGTTACATTTAATATTTCAGATCAATGGCTCTGCATAATCCCCTAGAAAACATGAAATAAACATTTTGGACCAAAACCACGGTGTCTCAGTCACATACCCAGCTGTGTCAGCACATTCTAGTCCTCACCCTATCCCATCTCCACCACACCTCCCCAAATCACTTCTTTGCTTCACAAGACTCTTCCTCCATTTGTCCCATGGCTGCCAGCCCACGTAAATTTCAGTCATACAAAATAACATGATGGGTAACAATAAATCTGTAGCTTAGTTTGCTATTTTAAGGGTCTTTTCTTCCCTATGTCTTCCTCATCTGAACAAACTAAGCTACTGCAGACCTTGGGCTAGCAGAAGCCTAAGCAGAGTTTATTTAACTACAATAACTATGTAGCTGTTTAAAACCCCTCAAAATTGCAGTAACATTGAGCATTTTACTGTTCACCAATGCACTGACAACATAGTTTTTCATCACACTGAAAATAAGACAGAAGGTTGGGGTTTTGGGGGTTGGTTTGTTTGATTGATATGGGGGTTTTGTTTGTATCTGACGTTATGCAAGAGTTACTACTGGGTCCTCTTGTATATAGCAAAAACCAGGTATGTAATACTTCGTTTTGTTTCAAATATACAGTAAAGACTGAAGTTCACACACATTAATGTATGTTAGGGTATGACAAACAATTCCCAAAACAACATGGCCACCAACACCACCAGACTGCTCCTCCATGGACATCCCTAGGCTGCAGGCACAGGGCCTGCCTCACTATGGCCTTTGCCACAAGAATTTGCCCCTTAGCACCTCCTACCTCTCCTTCACTGGCCTCAGTGTCTGCAGAGTTGCTGCTTTCACATATTCTCACTCCTCTCTCCAGGTGCTGTTGTGCAGCAGTTTTTTTCTTAGGTCTCATCCCTGAGGCTCTATCACCATTGCTGATGGGCTCAGCCCTGGGCACTGACAGGGCAGTCTCAGAGCTGACTGGCCTTGGCTCTATCAGATACGAGGGAAGCTCTTGGCAGCTCCTCACAGAAACCACCCCTGAAACCTCCCCACTACCAAAACCTTGCCATACAAACCCAATACAGTACTGTATTATTTGAACTCCAAACGAATTACAATGGCCACTAAAGAGTTTTTTAAATGACATGAGAATTAGCTTTGCCATTAATAGGAACATCAGACACCTGAAAGGAAACAGTCTGAAGAGAACACAACAAAGCTCTTGAAATAGAATAAATCTTATTGTTGGTAAGGGACGAGAACAGTCCGTTCCAGCAGGGTATCTACTCCATGTACACTCTGTGCTGTATGGCTACAGTTCCTATACTCTGAGCTCCCTAATGCTGGTGGAATTCCACTGCTGGACTGTTTTCACTTCACCATTTACGGGAGCGGTTGTCTCAGCTCCCAAGCATTGGCAACATAAAACCCAGTCTGTGGCTTTTACTGTGCAGAGACTCATGCATTGCCTCGATTCTCAAGGAGAACATTATGGATCAAAGCACTATCTGCAAAAGAAGATCTTACAGTGGATGGATTCATGCTCAGCTCATTACTTCCAATCGCTGAGACACTCTAGTGCCTGTACTTATAGCACAGGTTAAATTTTTTTTGCAATTATAAGCAGCAATTCTTTCCCTGTTATTCCTAGGAAACTAATTTTGTGTCTAGGGATTCTGGTATGTGAAACAAAACAGATATAGCGAAAGACCCAGCTAGTAAAAGCACAACAGCTATGTTTCCATTTATTCTCCATTATAAATGGAATAAACCAAAAAGAAAGCTATTGAACAGTGTTATTGCTGATCTATTTGTTGGGAGCTGTGCTCTACACCTGCAGCACTGCAGATTATTCAAAAACTGTTCAGCACAAGTTCTTGTTTACAGGATCTTGCATTGCAGGGTAGTTCTTCCTCAAGAGGCAGTCTTTGTTCTACAATGTACAGTTCCTACACTGGAGAACAGGGAGCCAACATACAAACTAAGACTGTATTTCAAGCACCATCAGACTGTTCTCATAATCACATCTGCAACTGGGGTGGAGATGAGAGGAATGAGACCTGGGAACACATTCCTCAAGCCACTGGGCACAGATAATCAATTTTTTTTACCACAGACAAATGCAGCATCAAAACCATTCCAAGCACGATATTAAGCAAACCACTTCCAAAAAGGCTCAACTAATAGAACAAACTAGAAAACTCAAGTTAGCAGAATGATCCCAAGTACAACAGCTTATCACTGGCAATTACCAGTGTCAGGACAGTTCTTGTGCATTGCTGCAACCTTTAGGAAACATGTTTTATCTATAGACTAACAAGCTTGCTAACAACAGCACAACAGTGAAATGGAATTTAGGTTGTCCTACAACACAAAAATCTCACTGTCATTTGAATCCAGAAAGTTTCTACACACAACCAAGGCAAACAGAAAACAATCATCATATTGTATCATTTCACAGTGTACAAGTTAATATTTATGAAGAGAAGCAAGTTTTCCATGTGACCACTCATGTTCTGCTTCACAAAGGACATTTGTAGATGGCTACAGCTTGTTCTCTCTTGCTTCTTCCTCTGCTAGCCATTAGAGTAGCTCACAGCTGTTTCTGGTACTTCTTTACATCAGGAAAACCAACTACATCCTTTAGCAATTACCATGGAGATCCAGAAATGTAAAGACATATAGGCTATGCCATTTCCTTTGCATCATCAAGATTAACTGTAGAAGAGTGGAAAGATGAGCAATGCAGTAATAAAACAATCCTCCCAAAAGGCAATTAAAGATTGAATTTTACACCATAATAAAAAACTATATTTGAAAATAAAAAACCCCTTTGTATTTCACATTAGAAAGACATCACCTGAGTTTCTAACAATTCCATCTTTGCAATTACTCCTAAACATTATTTATGTTTGTCCCAGTGTGCTGATTTTGACTGAGATGATTTTCTTCATAGCGGCTATTATGGGACTGTGGTTTGGATTTGTGTTGGAAACAGAAAAATACGAAGAATGGCAAAATAGCTACAGGATTTCTTTAAAAACATATGTAATTATTTCATTCTAATTCCAGATGAAGACCTCCTCAGCTTGACCTAGTAGAAGCTGGCTAGAGAACAACCTTCATCAGCATTACAGAAAACACCGGTACACATTCAAGACGAGCACAAATGTTACTCTAACCAGAGTTGATGCATTAGCCCCATCTTTATACATGTGTATTATACATTTGGAAGAATGTTTATCCTTCAGCTCACAACAATTTGATTTACAGTCTGTAGGCATCAGATGACGATGATCTTCGTTCTAGTCCTGTTTGCCTTCTCGCCACTGTCGAGAACCCTCATTCCATGCTACATACACAAAGAGAGCCAGAACCACATGAACAGTAACTACAGCAACTATGGCAGCATAAAAATAGCTGTCTCTGTCGGACATTCCTAAGGTACCTGAGAAAATAAAGAAAGTATAGAATATTAGTTATCAGGAACACTGAAACAGCAAATCACAGTTCTTCCTAAAGACCAAAGTTACATTTTTCACAAGACTGAGCTCAGAAAGACTCGTATGATAGAATTCACCATCATAATTACAGACCTTGAAGCTATTTCTAGAATAAAGCAGCACTACATTTATTCAATATTTAAGACAAAATACCCTGGTTTTGAAGTGAGCAGCTTTGAGTTTGATAAAGTTCACTTTTTCTGTTACTATCTTCCAGCACCAAATGAACCTCAATATCCCTTTTTTGTAAGTATAACTCTATGGGGCAGGAAAGTGTGTGAGTGTGCGTGTAACAAGTTATTTGCCACTGTAACAGGATAAAATAGAGCAAGACTTTCAACTTCACACTCCTAACTTCTACATTTAGACTGTAGCAAAATAACTCCTCGCTAGTTAAGGCACATGAATGCATCTCACCTAAAATACGCCTTCAGATATCAGAAGATCAAGTACCAAAATATAATTTCTCTTCATTCATTAAAAAAACCTAAAACCTCAAAAGCAACCAACCAAAACTCCACGCACCACACAAAAAAATATCACTCTCCAAACACAAACCCAACCCTATCACTGCTGACAGACCTTGCCAGTAACTGACACAGCAAAGTTAAGGCTCAGCTTGCTAGAGCTCGGGTTTACCCCCCACATGATAAAAAGGATCTTGAAAGTTACTTAACGAGTCCTCAGTTTCAGAGTTACATATAGAACAATTATCTTGGAACAGCTCAGTCACATGTTCACAAACTGCTCTTAAAAGCAGCTGCTGTCTCCTTCTCTTCTCCCTGCTCTTGAAGGAAGTAGTTTTCTCCTGCAGTGTTAGGAAGCTAGGAGAGCTCTTGCAGAATCAAGGCTAGAAGGTGGTTGGTTGGTAGCAGTTTGACAAAGCTTCTCCCAACTAACAGCTAAAATATATTTTTTTTTCTAAATGAAAAGAAAGCTCTACAAGCAACCACATTTGATATCTGCAACTGGGAATATGACCTAACTGTTTTAAGCTTACCAATACAGATGTGTTTTTAAAAGTAAAAATAAACCTGGTAAACAACATTATTCTATCTTAAACACACAATGAGTTAGCAACACCTGCAGGAAAAATACCTCTAATGATTCTGCTGCAGGGTGGTGTTAGATACACTTTAGGTAAAGAGGAATGATGCACCTATATACTACATAAGCCATTTTATAACAAACAGTAAGTATTAGATTCCAGACCACAATGCAGTGAAGAATGCACTGACCACTTATATAATTTGCTGTTCCAATTAGACAGTACAAGGTCTTTAGTCTGCATAAGGAAATAAATATTCAAAACAGGAAGGAGAACAAAGATGCTATTAGAGGACTGTGCTTTTCCTTGTTTTTTATAACAGTTAATGCTAATTGGCAGAAACAGAATTACCTTCAAATATATAAGCCTTTGATGAAAAATATAGCCCAACAGGTAATGTAATCATTAGAGCTGTGAAGAACAGAAGTGTTCTTAAAGTTGATGTTAATGAACCCTCATTTCTGAAATAAATAAGAAAAGTTACACATAGATGTAAGTCACAATAAATATGCCTGAAACAGGACAAGAACGCAACCCAAACAGGAGCCAACTACTTTGGCTTCAATAAGAATTGAACAGGTACAGCATTTGGAAGTGACAAAGACTTGACATGTGCATTTGTTGGCTGCAATAGAAAAATGACAGTATTCAAAATGATGGAATGACTGTGCCAGTCAAAGCTCACAAATGAGATTAAAAGCGGGCTTTAGATTTTTCCCTGCTACTGCTTTGCAACCATTAACAACACAGGGGGGTTGCATTAATATGTTTATCAGTGTATTATTACACAATCATTAAATATCTAATATTAGATACACACGCACTTATCTTATGACAGGATTCTGCACTGAAACTTGCCAAGTTCCTTCTTTTAAAAAAACAAACCAAACAAATAAACCTACAAGTCTAGGAAAGTGACAAATCCTCCAGCCCAGGATACAGGGGAAGTACCCAGAATGACAAAAAGCTTACTATTGGAAGCAAAGTTCCTTTTTATTAGGTATCATTCCTCTATTTAAAGCAATGTCTCAGTTTCCACTGAATAAAGTTAGAGTAACTGTAGCAACAATCAGAACACTAGCCAACACACCAAAACACTGGTAATATTGTTCATCTTCACAGATCTAAACCTAGAAGACCGTGAGCAAGAGAATTACAATGAAGAATCATGTACTTGGTAAGGCCTCTCTGAACTTGATCTGACAGAACAAGTTCTGTGTCTACAAAACACCACATACAGCTTGTTTTTGTGTATACTTTCATCAGTTTGCACCCCCTCTGCTTGCCTGACTGTGTTATTTTATGGTGAAGTAAATATGGAAGGCAAGCAATACCCTTCTGACTTTTCAAAGACTAGTAGCTTCAATGACACATGTCCTTCAGGCTTTGAAGCACAGGAATGCATTAAGAACAATTAAAGTCAGGGATATATAATTCTTAAAAACTCCTGGGCACCTCCACAGCAATTTTTGTATCAGTAGTTTGGAAAAGTTTTGTCAAGAC
The DNA here is from genome assembly GCF_028858725.1 of Colius striatus. NCBI lineage: Eukaryota > Metazoa > Chordata > Aves > Coliiformes > Coliidae > Colius > Colius striatus. Next base: position 6,130,094 of record NC_084771.1, on the reverse strand, counting down.
ATAATTATGCCACAGCATGTTGCTTGAAATTAAATTTTATCCCTGACATTTATTTGGAAAAACAGGCAGAAGTAGAAAAAAACACAAACTCATCCTCAAAAAAGTCCTCAAAAAGCAGTGATGAGCAGCCACAAACAGCTTTTGCTGTAAATGCAACAGAAACTTTTTGCTGCCATACGTTTAGGTAGCATATTAAGCAGACTGATAAAAAAGACATCCAGAATCTTCTCCTTTGTCAGAGTTTGTCTCAAAGTCAATCAGGGTGGAAAACATAACCATTCAAATTCTTCCTATGGAAATTTGAAACTGTTCTCTATTTAATACCCATCCACAGCAGAATAAAATGACCTCCAGTTTATTACCAATTTAAAAACTCCACTGTTGTCAAATACTATTAACACTGACATAGTTTCGTGTACATAACCTCAACCCTAGCACGGAGCTTTCAACTGTAGACACTCGGGTTTGGGGGCTGTCCAGGGTTATGCGGCACGGCCAAAGCAAACCTGGGGCCTACTTCATCCCCTCTAGCTCCTGCTGGCCTGAGCTGTCGCTCCCCCTGTCCCAGGGCGAACAGCTACCTTTCCCTCGGTGCCACCCGGGGGTTGCAACCCACCCCCCGCCGCCGTCACCCCGGGCTATAGCACCAGGCGAGACTCCCGCCCGCCGCGGCCTAGCAGAGACCTCCCGGACAGGCTGCGGCCCGCCGCCAGGCCCCGCCGCCCCGCAAGAACGCCTCTCCCTCCCGCCCTCCCCTCACCAGAGCTTTCCCCTCCCCGGGACTTACGGCCTGAACTCGGGCGCAGGGACCGCGCCGAACGCCGCCTCTCCGTAGCGCTCCATCAGCCCGCCCTGCGCGCCCCCGCTCGCCCGAAGCTTCTGGGATGCCGGAAGCCTGACGCAGGGCGGGCGCATGCGCAGCCCGGCGGCGCCGCCGTCTCCATGGCAATCGCGGCCTGCTGCGGGCGGCCGCAGGCGGCGGGCGGCGAGCGGCGAGCATCGCCTGCCAGCGCGGGGTCGGGGCGGCAGCCCTTCGCTTCTGGTGTGCTCGGACAGTGTGCAGGGAAAAATATCCCGCCACATCTCACCACGAGTTGTGGAACTGTAGCACAATCTCGCTTACGAGTGCTTTCCTTGAGAGAGATGCGAAGTGTCACCAGCCCAGCTCACCAAGCTTGGGTGTGTTGGGTGAAGGTCGAGGGTTTGCAGCAAATGGCAGTGGTCTGGCCAAAAAACCCAGATCCTGGTGAGACGTTTTGATGAATGCACCAGTACAAAACATGTAACTGAACAAACAAACCCCACAGGCAAAGGCTAAAGCATTCTCTAGAGGGAAACTGCAAAGTTTTCCTATGTTGTCCTGTTAGGAGGGAGTTTTATCCTCTTACAGGTTTCCTGCTCTCCTAGCACTAAAGTAAAATTCCTTCACCAACCAAAGATAAAATTTCTGATGAAAATCTGAGAGAAACAATCCTCAAGGTAAGCAATTGGTGCTGTGAATGCGAGACAAACGACTCAGTCAGATTTCACTCTCCTGGCTGAGCACTAAGCATTTTCACCATAACACTCAGTTTAAGCTGCTAATTCACATTCCTGTTGGAGCTACTCTGCTTAAATAGTCGCCAAGAGATAGACTTGAGTCCAGCTTTTCAACATAAGACCAGAGTGTTACATTCTCTTTGCTATGAATCAGTCTCATTTTCAGGGGAGCCGATTGTTTATACTCAATGAGCAGCTCTAGCAGGAACACAAAGCATTTCAAGCTTCCAAACAATAGCTCTGAAAGCTCTTTAATTGAAGTTGCCATTTAACTGAATATCATATACCACAGCAGTAACATATTTGCTCTTTTTATGCTAAAACCACATTGCTGCCTTACCACTCAGCCATGCCAAATCTGGATTGTGTGAGTCACTGTCTCCAAATACGACTCTTTTCTCATGTTTTCCTGCAGCGTGCAAACACGTAGCAGCCCAGCACTGTGGCCTCTGCCCTGCTCCTTGTTGTAGTGCCATATCACACATGGCATGGCACAGTGGCCTCTTCTTTTTCCTCACATGCCAGTGTGGCATCCTGCTACCTGTAACCATGGAAAAGAAGAAATATAAGAGGGCTGTTTTTGTTGCAAGCAGTAAGATCAGGAAATAAAACACTTTGCTCTTGGTAATTTCTGCTCTCTTGGAGCTTACTCAAAGTGAGTTTACCTTGTCTGGTCTAGAGACAGTGGACACTACTCTGCATCAGCAACTATAGTGTGTAGAGGTGGGAGGAAAGGGATTTTCACCCCTCTGATTGTGAATACTGAGACCTTTAATTATGTTTTCTCCAGTATCTGTGACAAACAGCCAGTGGCTCATTCCTGTTTGATAAGCTGCAGCACAATCCAGGCTATTCGGTGTTTACAGAGAAAGGTCTGGCTCTCATGGACAAACTTTCACTATAAACCAACCAACTTTATGCTCTTATAACAGGACAGCCCTCCTCTCATTTGGTTTCACTGCTGCCTGAGCCAACAAGAGAAATTCTTTGCATGAGGAGGGCAGAAGGGGACTGGTGTGAAACTAGAGCCTTGTAGCCCATACCTAGTTGGATAGAGATAGAGGAAGTTTTGCTGTGCAACACAAGCTTAAAACATCAAACTGGTTCCTAAAATCATCTAATTAAACTGTGGCTAGCCACTCACAGACTCAAATGTGTGAGTAGGCTTTCTCTATTTATGGATTACTCAACAAACAAAAATAATGTGGCAAAAAACAATCAGTGCATAGTTAAGATATAAATCAGATGACTAAAGAATATGAGTGTAGATTCAGGGAACACTGAATCATTAGATAAGTGATGATCTTTCCGCTTGTGGTTTGACTTTACTGTTTGTTTCCCCAGTAGGAAAAACAATGACATAGGACAGTTTAATAACAAACCAACAAAACAAGGAAACATTAAAGTGGAATAAGTCTCACATCATATAAACTTACCATAAAGATACATATCAATCATTAGAAAGTAGCAAATCACTCAAGGTTTAACAGCCCAAGTCATTAATTTTTAATATAAAATTACTTAATATCTTGACACAAGGATGCTTTCATCTGCTTGACTAATAGCAGTTTTGCTGAATGATTTCTTGCATGTTTAACTGCTTTTTTTTCATAAGCACATAAAGGAAATACAAAGCCATTACAAAAATCTTGCAACTGTCAGAAAAAAAGCTTTTTATTTGCACCTTTTTTTTTTCTTGTCAGATATTTTGAAAGATCTGGAACACACAAAGTCTTGTCTGTTTCCTTCAGGTTTTATATGCCAAGTAGTCTGAAATTTCAGACAGACCACAGACCTGTTTTACCTTCTGGATTATAGAGCAGGGAGGAAATTTTCCTTAAGCAGAAACTGTACTGCAAAGCACAAGAAGTTACCAATTAGGCTGAGACCAAAGATCTGCCATTCTAAGATGTTGTTCTCAACAATAATCACCAGGGGATGCTTGAAGAATATAAAAAAATAAAGCTTGTCGTGAATAGATGCTCTTCCTAGGACATTGTCCCAGCTCCCAGCAGTGAGCTCTGTGGAGAGGGGTGCCTGATGGTGAAGGGATTCCTATTTGTCTAGCAAATGCATTGAGAAAGTCTGTTAATGTGGTAACTCTTGTAACTCTAGCCATGCACCTCGAGGTGCTTGGAGCATTTTCTTTTCCTCCTCAGCTTCATTTATGTGGCATTTGATCCTTTTGAATTGCCTTGCAGCCTGCCTGTAAAAGATGAAAAGCAACATGAAAATGCATCTCATTGTCTAACTGCGGAACTCAGTTCATTTGGGCTCATTTGGTGTAGTGAGCACATTTTGAAATGCAGCCTGAAGACAGATCCTGCTCTGACGGGGTGATCTGCAACACAGGAGCACCGAGGCTCCAGCTTTTCTGGGTGTCTGCATCTCAGCAAGGGTGCTGAGCAGCCGGGAAGGTGCCTGCTGAAGCAATACCATCTAGTGGCAGATGGAGAAAAAGAATTTCCCCCAACGTGCAGAGCTAGAAAGGTGAAACCTGAAAAGATGATGTTTAAAACCAAACCATCTGCTTGTGAATATTTTTTTAAATCAAGGTTTGTTTCCATGGTGCTGTTTCAAAAAGGAAGATATCAAATAAATGATCAGAAATGGAGCCTGGGCAGGGAAGGGACCATAGTTACCAGGGCCAGTGACAGGCCCAGGTTACAGGGTCTGATCTTGCAGAAGTGACATTTGACCCCAAGGCTATGGCTTTTGAGATTTCTTGGCAACAAACTAGCAGCACTGTGCTGCATTGGCTTTGAAGCTGTTGAACACTTGCTTAGAATCGGTAAATGTGGTTAGAGCTTAGCTGCAGAGGCGATGGTATAGAAGAAGGAGCATCAGTGAGACAGGGCATTGTTTCAAGTCATGGTTTGCCATGGCTGGGATAGCCTGTATGACATTTGTGATGGGATGTGCAGTGTGAAGGGTCAGTTGCTATAGAACAGGCATTTGTAGGGAGCAGTAGCATCTTTTATTACACCATATGATAGAGCTTGAGCAAATAAAGACAATTCTAGGGACTTGCAATCTCTTTTGCTGAATAAGGACTTCTGTGCTGGAACATTGTTTTTTTCCAGTGATGTCAGTTGATGTAATTAAAGATGTTAGCTGTTCCTACCCAACCCTTCCTCTTTCAGTTTCTTGATGTTCTTGGCTCTGGCAATACTATAAATTCTCTTTATTTATCTGTTTTGTGAACACCTACATCCCAGAGAGATACATTTCACAAAACGTGAAATGCATGGATTGCCGAACTCATTGTGATAGTCCAGGCCAAAAGCCCAACTTGTAATGCATAGCATGGAGCATGTTGTATAATTGGCCAACAGCTATTGTGGAAGTTGAACTAAAGTCACTTTAATTTTTGGGTTAGCAAAGAAACTATTTATACGGGCATTACCAGGCTACATTCCCTGTTGGGATCCTGTTGCTCTACATCCCAGGATAAGTTAGAGCAAAGAGCTAAGACACCCCTATTAGCTAATGGAGCTTAGAAGTCTCACATGCACTGTGAAATACCTGAAGTGCATTGCATTTAGTCAATATTTAAGATAAAATACCCTGGCTTTGAAGTCAGTAGCTTTGAGTTTGAAAAAATTTACTTTTTCTGTTACTATCTTCCAGCACGAAATAAACCTCAGTATCCTTTTTTTGGTAAGTGTAGCTCTCTCAGTGGGGCAGGAAGATGGAGAGGTAATGAAAAGTTATACAATTTATTTGCCACTATAACAGGATAAAACAGTAAAACAACAATTAAATTGAGAGGACTTCTAACTTTTCATTTGATGAAAATCAGTTCCTCAACTGTAACTTGATCATGTGTGCAAAAAAAAGAGTCACATCTAACTAACTTCACACTAGATTATTAGCTAAAATGTCACAGTATTGTTTAGCTGAGATAAACCACAAAGCACTTTCTACCTTTACCAAAAGGTTTTGTCACAAAGGGGAGGTAACTTTTCCTCATTAATACCAGAAGTTTTCCAAGAGAAAGATCTTCAGCAAAGACAGAACAACTGGACTGCTTTATGTGCCCAGGAAAACTGTAACAAACTGGAGATGTTTCTACGTTTATATCTGTCATGGTTCCAGCTGAGCTGGTAATGAAGCACCAGAAGTCACTTACTCCCTCTGGATGAGACAAGTGATGCCCAATGCAATCACTCACCAGCTGCTGACTAATGCCCAAGCAGTGATCCACCCCTCCCATCTAACTTCCCCCTGTTTATATATTGTGCATGATGTCATATGGGGTGGAATAGCCCTTTGGCTAATTTGGATCAGCTGTTCTGGCCATGCTCCCTCCCAGCTTCTTGTGCACACATCAGCATCCTCACCCTACTCTCTGCCAGGGCAAGGTTAGAAGCAGAAATAGCCTTGATGCTTGCAAGCACTGCTTAGCAGTAACCAAAACTTCCCTCTGTTAACAACACTCTCTTCAGCATAAAACCAAAATACAGCCCTGTAACAGCTATTAGGAAGAAAAGTAACTGTATCCTAGCTGAAACCAGGAGAATATCCAACCATTCAACTAAACGATTCATCTAGGGTTATGTGAGATCTTCCGCTTTTATTCTGTGCTAGGTGCTAGGGTTTATCTTCCCTATCTGATTCTCTAAGGAATTTACCTGCACCTATATGGGAAAACCAGTTAGGGCTGAGGCATAGGCATGAACTCTACCTGCCATTATCCCCATTACATTTTGGCCCCTGGAGTGGGTTTGTCCTGTGGCTCTGCAGGCACCTAGCAGGGACAGCCAGGCAGCTCTGAGGCACAGCAGGCAACATAGAAAAAACCATGTTCTCTTGCTGTGCTCACAGGCACTACTGAAAGCAAGACAGTAGCTAGAACAAATGCAACCAGGCAATATCTTGTATCACCAGAGCAGGTTTCGAGGTTGGCATGCTCACCTCTAGGCAGGATGGGATATAGTGAGGGCTGCAGTGCACTGAGATCAGAGGGGGAAGAGATATCCATCAGTCTGAATAACAAGGGATTGTGCTACAAACATTAAATGTGCCTCTCCACTTCACACATACAATTACACTGGGAAAACAGTTGTTCTCTGGATGATCTGGAGACATGCTTTATGGAGTACAGAACCATGCATAGGTTTTATGGCTTGAGTAATGTCCACTGGTAACAAGGATGTGGTTTTTATGCAATGTCAACTGTAATACTTTATGCCCACTAGCTCAGGGATGACAACCCCTTTCCTTCAAAAGAGACTCCCAGTAGCAGGATCTTAGCCATACCTTGCTTACAGGTGAGCACAGAAGAAGCAGGAGGAAACACAAGTCTCCAGTAAATTCTTCACAAGAGCCTGGTGTGAAACATTCCCCTTTGGCTTTGAGACTAATATTATCCATTGAGAATAAGAAAGAAAGAGTCCTTTGCTATGGGACTGGATTATGGCCATACCCACGTATCTTTCCTTCTGTTGTAGAAGTAATTTCTGCTGCCTGGCAATCAGGTTGCCTAAGCTGTTACATTATACAGCAGTCTTATCCAACATGGGGTCAGATGGCAGCAGAGTGATGCTGTCTGTATTCTGTTCCCAGTGATACACCTGCTGATGGGAAACTCACAGTTCTGCAGCTGCTTTAGTACTGGCCCTTGGGATCTTGTATCATTATTTCAGAAAAGCATTGAGCTGCATTTTACCTTCATCTTGCAGAGTTGGAAACAAATGAAAAAAACCCCAAAGCCCCACATAGTTGAAAAGGATACCTGAAAAGACTGATAGTTATAGAAGTGACATTACTTCTCAGTCCTATGGCTGTGGTCCATCAGAAATGGCTGAGAATGACAGTGAAAATAGAATTGTTATCATTATTTGTATGCATGAGTGCACACTGACTGTAAACTCTTCCTCTCCCCAGATCTGAGAACCTCTCCTAAACACTGCTGTTCTTGGCAGACCTGTAACAATACAATTACATCACCTATTACTAATGTTAAATCCTTGAAAGGACAGAACAGGGGTAAAGTACTTCCAAAGCCCATTCAGGGACATGAATGCAAATTCTCTGTTCTGAAAATAACCCAATTTATGAGATACAGTCCTCATTTTGGTGAGGTCTCAAAGTCTCAAATTCCTTCAAATTGAATTAGAAGTCAAAGTTTTCTGGCTCCAAGCAGATCCTGGCAGACCTCTTGCCTTTATAAACAGAGCTGAGGAAGTATTTGTCCAGGCACTGTGAGCAACTGGCAAAAGAGAGTAGAAAGCCTTTAATAAGTTATTAGTGGACCAGTCAAACTCCAACAGATTCAACCAAGTACTTCTAGGACTCCCATTCCCATATCTGATATTAAAGGACTTGCCCAGGTTGTAGAAACTTCTCCAAACTGTGGCAAAGGAGAGACTTAAATGTACATTTTTAATGTCATGGTTATTTGCATGATTTTGTTTTCCCTTAGTAAAAGAGAATGTTCTGAGGTTTTATTTTTACCTAAAACTGATGTATTGATGATAGATAAGTAAAAATAAAGCAGCTGGAAGAAAGACATGTATTTAATTTTTATTTGCCCCTGCTTTTTGTGGCTGCTGTTAAAGGTCATTCTGAAAATGTGAGATAAAATCAAGGGCTTTGCATATTTGTCTGCAGGTGCAAAACTTAAAAGAGAAGGTAGAAAGAACAGCTGCTGCCTTCAAATGCAGCCCCCTGAAGTAGTCATTGGTGCAAGTGAATAGCCACCAGAGTTCAAACACCTATAAACCAGCTGTGCCCACACCATGTAGCCAGACAAACTAGGAATGAAGATCAATCAGGTAAAATGCTGTTTGGCTGACCAGGCAAAGCACATGCCTAAGGGGACAATGTTTTGTTAGGTCACTGTAGAGAAGCAAGAATTAAAACTGTTTCTGTGCTCCAGAAAAAAAAGACAGAAATACAGTTGTCAGCTTCTCCTAGACGTCTCGGAACTGTGTCTCTCTGCTTCCTAAAACATTGGGCTTTGTGGTGGAAGTACCCACTCCCAAAGGAAGAGAAAGAGCACCTTCAGCTGAGCTGTTGCTTTGCAGTTGCTGCTCAACATTCCCCTTGGTGCTGTGGCACAGGCTGGCTTCAGGTGAAGCATAGGATTCTCAAGCTAAGCAGAAAGAGTTGGTTTAGACAGATCTATAGATAAAAACTCTATCACAACAGTTAGTGATACTACTATGTGACTGTGTTGTGTGAGAGGATCTAAAAACCTGACATTTCTTTGTTGAAAGAGTCCTAAAAGTGAAGGATTTCTGAGGAGCTTCACGATATCAATTACATGAAAATTGCTTTCCCTTCTCCCCATTCATGAGAATTTCTCTTTTATTTTTGTTGCAACTGCCACAAAAACTGGTCCTTGTTCATCCTGTGCCCTGGAAAGCATGGCAGAGATCCAGCATGTAGGGCCAACCTCACCACAACATTTATACTATGTTATAAAATTACAGGCTTTCTCCCCCTCCTGTAATGTGCTGAGCCATGTGTCAGTATGACAGTGATGTTATTTGCTTTCTCCAGTAAAAGGACTGGGAATATTCTTATAGCCATGCAGGATGCCAGCAGCTTAGGATGTAAGCCAGGCTTCCTCAACTCAATTAACAGAGTAGCTAAATTTTAACTGAGACTGTGGTTTCAGTTCTGTCCTTTGTGTGTGGTGTCTTAATAAGGCAATAAAAATCCCCAAGGTCAGCTACACCAACAGGATTTGTCTGTTTGTATCCTCTACTCACCCAAAAGATGTTTGAATCCAGACAGAGCCTCAGTTGAACTTTCAGGTGAATGAACACTGCTCAAAGGAGACTGCAAATGTCTGTGTTAAACTTACCAAGTAGCACAGCTCATAGTTTCTCTGTCAAGAAGGATGGAAGGTTATAAGACAAGCTTCTCTTCTTGCCCAGCTTTCCTGCTGGGCACAAGGAGGAGCAAGTCATCAGGAGATGCTGCAGAGCACATCAGCAGCATGTCCTCACTTTCGTTCCAGGGCTCTCCAATGAAATGCTTTGCTTTAGCCAAAGCACAATGACTCACTTTGCTCCTGAAAAAGGGTGAATGCAGGATGTGCCACTCAGCAGCAGCTGCTGCACAGCTGTGTAGTCAAATATCTACCAGCATGGTCCATTTCTGTACTTTTAAAACACGAATATGTGTCTGTTTTTAACCACGGGAAGGATATGGAAAATGAAAATCTGGAGCTTTATGGTGATATCTGGAGATACCAAACACACAGAAGAAGTCACCGCTTCCCCTGCACACCAGAAAGAGTGATGCTCTCCCTGGACATGGGGAAGCCCTGCCCACAAGTCCTCTGAGACCTCACCAGGGACACAAATCTCGGCCTTCAAGTGTAAATGGGGAAACAGCTGAAGTGCTCAGAGGAGCTCACAGGATTTCTTTTTTTCCCTGTTTTTCTGCATAAACTAGCAGAGAAAGGACAAAACACTCCAAGCTTGCTACTGGAGACCCCTCATTAGTCACAGGGATAGATAGGGATCCTTGGAGCAGCTCTAGCAGACAGTAAAGGACCCTCCACAGTCACCATCTGTGTGTTGCAGATGCTGATGTTCCTCAGTCTGTCCCTTTGATGTGATGGCCCCTCCTTTCAAGTGAAGGCATTTTATCACCTCTTCTAGTCTTTTCAGCATACAGGAGAACACATCAGTGCTGCCTCTGTAATTGGTTTGCATGTAGGAACTTGTGTGTTTTGAGAAGCTGATGAATAACAGGAAGCCTCAGAGGATCTTGAGATTCAGAAGTCTGGGCAAGACTTTCTTTGCTTTCCACAGTCATAACATTCCATTACCTCATGTCTCTGCCCCAAGACTTACCTTCCCATATAGATACACACTCCTCTTATCTTGTGTGAAAAATGAGAAAACATTCCTTTCTCTCTGTCAGGTCTTTCATCTGGGTACTCCTTCTTCATCCACAACTGTACTGACTTCATCAGTAGCAGAAGCAGCCACACAGTAGTTATCCACGTGGTGCTGTGTGAAAGATCTCTTCTTTATCATCCCCTCATGGTAGAAAACAAACCAACCAAAACCAGGCAAGAATTAAAGTTAGTAATTAAACACTTTAGAAAATACAAAAAGCTCCTAGTTATGCTTCAAGGCTGCACATCTGAGTACACTGTGTACAGGACATGGAACTGTGAGCATTAGCTCTGTGGTAGCCCCAGGCCAGATGATGGATGCTTGTGTTTCACTGATGCCTGCCAACGATATGGCAATCATTATTAAATCATTAATATCCACATTTTGTTGAACCTCCTTGGCTCTTTCTTGCAGGGAGATGTTTCTTTTGCTGGTCTTTCCTCTGCTTGTTACAGTTTCTGCTGAGGTAAGTAGAAATTTCCCCTTCAGTGAAATGTCCTGTGAAGACATGGTGACTGTTGTACGCAGAGGGGAAAAAAAAAGGGCTCTTTTTCTGGCCAATTCATCTTCATCTTAGAAGGTCTCATTCCAAATTAATCTGACAGATTGAAAATTTGATAAGTATGGTGTAGCTGTGGTTGTCAGTAAATTCAATTAAGGGTTAGGGTGTTCCTTTTACTCCTGTGGCAAAACTACAAACTTTCCCCTGGGAAAATGAACTAGCAAACACTTAACTCTGAGTCTTAACCTTATGTGCCTGGACTCTCACTGCTGCTGATATTCTTCCAGCAGATCACCTGTCAGCTGTACTTGCCTTAGAGGTGGTTTTCCACTTATTTGAAGGCAATTGGTGCTTGGTCATACTACCACTCACCAGCCTCTCCAGCAAGCCTGGAGCAGAGGGACATGGCTTGCAGTTTGATTTCCTCTACATTAGACATTCAGATGCAGCACACTTTTAGGGTTTACTTCTTCTATAAAGGCAACTACATAATGCCACAGGAGCTTTCTATTATTCTCCTTTCCCTTCAGGGCACCTGTGGATCCTGCAATGTAGCACTCCACAGCCCAGCATTGCTCATCTATTTTCCTTCCCCCAGAGCAACTCTGTGGGACAAGAACACCACCATGCCTCATGAGGAGCTGAAGAATAAAGTCCTCCTCAGAGGACGCTGGTCCCCAGCAAAGTCCCTTCTAAATAGTTCAATGAAGAAAACCATACCAGAAACTTCCCTTGCTATTTGTCAGCATCTCAGAGCCTCTATTTACTGTAGGTCACTACTACCTGCAAAAGAAGTGATCCTGAAAGACAGCAAAGCTTCACTTTAGCCAGGGAGCTGGGAAGAAGAGTGGCCAGTGACAGGACAAGGGGTAATGGCCATAAACTGGAACACAAAAAGTTCCAGTTAAACACAAGGGAAAAACACTCTACTGTTCAGGTGAGGGACCCTGGCACAGGCTGCCCAGGGAGGGTGTGGAGTCTCCTTCTCAGGAGGTTTCCAAACCCACCTGGATGCATTTCTGTGTGATCTTATCAAGAGGAACCTGCTTTAGCAGGGGGTTGGACTGGATGAGCTCCAGAGGTCCCTTACAACCCTGACCAGTCTGTGATTCTATTATTCACACCAAATCAAGTGCCCGAGATGAGACCTGGAGAAAAGAAAGGACACTTCAAAGAACTTGAGACGATGCTTTTAGCACTGGGGGTCTCTCCTAATGTTTTCATTGCCAATAGAACACTCACCATTGCCCAGCCAGAACGTCCCGTTCGTGCTTCCCCGGCGCAATTCCCGCTGGTGCCAGGGCTGCAGTGCGTGCGATAACGAAACTCACCGCAGCCTCCTCCGCCCCGAGCTGGGCCGGGGACGGCCCCAGGGCCGGCACACGCTGGTGCTCAATCCCCACGGCGTCTCCCTGCCAGGAGCAAGCCCCCGGCCCGGGCCGGCCCCTAGATGGTGCTGCGCCGCAGGGAATGAGCTCCACGGGCAGCCCCCCCAGCGGCCGGGACCCGGGGTCCTCCCGGTCAGCAGCACTGCGGTGACATCTTCCCTCCACCTCCTCAAATCGGGCTTGAGCGCTGTGAAAGTCCATGGCGGGGTTTGGTTTCTTTGACTGTTTCATAGAATCATAGAATGGTAGGGGTTGGAAGGGACCTTTAGGGATCATCTAGTCCAGCCCCCCTGCAGAAGCAGGGTCACCTAGATCAGCTCACATATGAACGTGTCCAGGTGGGTCTTGAAGACCTCCAGAGAAGGAGCCTCCACACTCTCCCTGTGCAGCCTGTGCCAGGGCTCGCTCACCTGAACAGTGAAATAGTTTTTCCTTATGTTTAAATGGAATTGTTTGTGTTCCAGCTTCATCCCATCACCCCTTGTCCTGTTGCTAGATACTATAGAAAAAAAGGATGCCTCAGCCTCTTGACACCTACCATTTAGATATTTCTAAATAGAAATGGCAGTCTAAGGTCTGTTCTAGAAGCAGGGTGCACTTCCTTCTCTACTGAAATGATTGCAGACAACCTGGAAGTTTATTTCTGGTTATTAAAGGAGAAAAAGAATGTTAGCTTATTCACATAATATTTTACAATCCAGCATCCACTTTAGAGACTGCAGTTTTACAGTCTTTGCCTGCTTTGCTCAGCAATGAAGAGCAGGAGCTGTTGGTGCTCATGTCCAATCTAGATGCTGTTAGAGATAATCTAAGAGTTAATGAAAATCACAGACTGAGCACCAAAGAATCCATCCCATCAGCATTAGCACTATTTGTCAGGCCAGAGTCTGACCTAAAGGCCACGAAAGCAGAAAAGGCTGCTGGTTGCCTTGGGTGAATATTGGCAGGTTGCTACAAGCACCCTGCAGGGGAAATCTGTGCTTTGTAATAGCTGTGTGAGAGCAGCCAGCCTGAAGGTGACAATTTCCCAAGACAGAACATTGCATCTACCCAGAGACTCGGTCAGGTGTAAACACACTTCTCCTTTGATACACAGAAGCATAATTACAGTTCCTGGAATTGCTCTGGGAAGAGCATTGATAGTTTTCCCCTGCAAAGAAAATGAAACTCACAGGAATGTCTTTTTCTTCTCCCTTTCTTCCACAAAATTACATCCAGAAACTCCCTCAGATATGTATTTTTTCCACTCAGCATATGCCTCTTCAGATCAGTTGGGCTGGATACATCCACAAAAGATGAACAGTTGGTGCTTAGCCCACACGAAATCCCATCGTTGTCCACAAATAAGTTGTTCCTCTACTTCACTCACCTACAGAACTTGATTTAGCCAGTATATTCAGAGCACAAAGAAGACAGAGAAGCAACTGTTCTCCCCAACACATTTATCCAGTTTCAGTGGTTGGGTGGTCATCCCAGACTGAGGAGAAATGGGCTTTGCTTCTGGGATACACAGTCAAAGGTGACATTTCTATTTGGCTCCCAGGGATTGCCTCCAAATATCCAGCAATAGATGAGTCTGTTATGATGGCTCCTGTGCACTTTTCTGCTCTCTTTATATAAGAAGTCCTTATTGCTTTTAAATTTCTAGTATATCACATCACCCCCAAACAAGATTCCAACCCACTGAAAGATTTTTCAGATCACTGCAGAGATATCAGAAAGAATTTTACAGAACTAAGATTTATCTTACAAGTGTGAAGGTCTAAACACTCCTCAGGATGCAGTGGGGTCCTCTCAGGCACGTCCTGAGCTTCTCAGCTGAGTGCCATGTGCCTCCCAGCCTTCCTCTGTTGCCACCTCCGGGGCAAGAGCAGAGTCAAGAGCAGAAGCACACGTGGGGAAGCCTGCAGAGCTGGATGACATCCACTGCAAACCACTCCTGAAAAGACAAGCAGCAGGATGTTTCTACCCAGCGTGTAATCCAACCAGAGCAGTGAGATAAATGAACCTTTACATTTTTTCCCCCCTAATATAGGAGGATTGCAAATTTTTTCATAATTACAAATAATCAAGGTGATGTCAAGCCTCATTCAACATGCCATGCCCCAAAATACCTCAGCTTGCTCCTCTTGCAGTAGCCAAAGAAACATTGTGTTCTGCAACTCGGGTTATAATTTTGCAGCCTTGTATCCCAGCACAAGCCTGGGCTGGTTTTATGCATTCTGATTATAGGCTGCAGCCTCATGTGGCTGTGTGATAGTCACAGACTGAAGAGAAGGGGGGATTTTATAGCCCTGGCCTGAGAACTGAACTGGTAATGAAGAAGGGTTATTATTAGTCATTTGCATAACATAAAACAGAGATCCAGATCTAGGCTTAATAAATTCTTCCTTGTATGACATAACACAGTTATAGCCATTTCTATAAAAATGTCAAAGCCTTTATGGGAAGTAAGTGTTCCTTCAGATCATAAAATACAGTCCTACAACTTCATAAAACTCCATGGGCTCGTTTGAAGTGCCACCCTGCAAAGGAAGGGGTGTGAATTTCAACAGCATGCTGACTCTCTCATGGGGTGTGAGACAGCACAGTGACAAGAAGAGATAAAGTCACAGTGCAAGGATTAAAGCAGGGACCCTGAGAAGCAGGCACAGAGAAGCAATGCCCTGGGTGGGGGTCCAGGGAAAAAGCATGGTGCTTTTTCTGCTTTGGTGATGTCTCAGCCCTACTTTCCCTTGATAAACCCTAGGTCATCAACCAACATTCATAGATAAGAGTGAGCTCAGGGATGAGTCAAACCCCAGCTGGTGGGAGCTGGGTGTATTAGAGGGCAAACAGCAAACCCAGCATGGTGACATTACTTTGGGTAACTTACTGAAGGCAGATTCAGATTCTCAGAGACAACTGGTGAATTCTGCATGTGGAAAAAACCACGGCAGCAGTGGGGATGGCTCAGCTGTGAGCAGCCTGTGGGGCATGGTGGTGGTATCATAGGAGCCTCAGCTGCCTGCTCTGTGCAGTTTCCTCTGTGGTGTTGCCCCCTGGGGAGGGCTGCCAGTGCCTGGCCTGGTTAGTACTCAGCACTCTGGGTTCCTCCCAAGCACAGCTCAGCCACAGCTCCTGCGCAGTAACAGGAGGTTGGTGGAGCCCAGGAGACTTGATCATGCCTTCCAGGAAGCTCCAGAGTGGTCATAAGCAATAGCATAAAGGTCTGGGACTTTCAGTTTTCTTCTTGAGCAGTCTAAGGAACTAAACTCTGCCTGGACCACAAACAGCAACTAGTTTCCCTTGAAGACAGATGCACTTTTCGTACTTTTAAGGTGTTGAGACTCAGGCATCATGGTGACCCTGGAAGAGTCATCATACCACAGCAGGAGTGCGAGTGCTGTTTCTCAATGAACTAGCTGAGATACCAGAAGCAGTATAAGTGCAAATTCAGTGCTTCTTCTGGGTTAAAATAGCCTCTGAAAGGGTATGAATTGCTGCAGAGCAGTTTGAACCAGCTCACATTTCTTCCTACAGCACCCTGTTGTGCAGTGCCAACATTTCTCTGAAATGACAAGGAACAGCAAGTGCTCAGACCTTGCCTGCCCTGGTGTGGGCAGGTACTGGCACAAACCTTTTACAATGGCTACCATCAAGCATCAGAGCTTGGAAAAGATGAACCCCGAAGGAACCTTACACAAAAAGTAATATTGCAAAGAGAAGGGGCTCAGAGGACCCAGGCTGCTGGGCTGGCCATCCTGCGTGTCCCTCAGCCTGAGCCAGGCACAGTCAGTACCTCCAGTTCTTCAGCTTCACAAAATCCACAAGGCAAAACAGGAAGCACACACATGGCTGCTTTTCTCATGGTCTTGTACACGAGAAGTGAGAGACTGGAGCCTATGTGATACTTCTGTTGGGTGACTAAGAGCTCTTCAGCACAGCTCCAGGGCAGAAGCTCAGCTACTTTGGCAGCAATATCTGCCCACTTGCTTTAAACTTCTACAAGCCAATATCTCCAGTAAAGCCCCTAAACTGGATTTCTTAAACAACTTCCCTCCACAGCAGCATTCTGGCATTGCACAAGGGACAGAGGACTCCTTGAATGAAGTACTTGTAGCCAGACACAAGGAACTCACACTTCACCAGCCGTTTGGGACTTGCTTGGGGCAGCCAGGTAGCCCAGGGGACCTTTAGTATCTGATACCATTCTGCAGGATTTGCCTACCTAAAGAGGGGACAATTCAGTTACTTCATTATTGTTACTCCAGTTGCTCTCTTTGGTCCTCAAGGTTTCCATAGAGAATAACTCTCCCACACCTGCTTAACTGCATTCTCATGCAACTTCCATCTGTTCTGTGGCTGGTGGGGGAGAGTAAACCCTACCTTTCCAGCAGATATTGGTCCATGCCATGAAAATCAAATGGGATCTAAGCATCTTTGGAGTCTGTCAGCCTTTGGAGCAGCATGGGCAGAGAGCACAGGAGCTGATACAGATCTGTGTCCATCCATTACTATCAGGATGTCTTTCTAATGTGCAGGCTTTTGCAGAGTGGATGGCAGAATGTTCCATCCTAAAGGAAGGATCTGAAAGACAGAGGAAAGCAGCTTTGAAGTCAAGGCTTAGCCTAGCAAGAGATCCTCTTTTATTAACCCCCCCCAAAAACCCATACAATACATTTCAACTGTCAGAGTCAAACCCAGGAAGATAAAATAATTCTCCTGTTGCAGCCAGGGAGCATGCACAAGAGCTGAAAGGCAATGAGAGCTCACCACTGTAAGAGGCAAATATCTACAATCTAACGTTGATCTGTACTCAGGCTTTAAATACATTCTAATTAAAGAAAACAGAAACAGTGAATATTTAGTGTTTCTGCAATGTCAATATGGAACATCATTTATGGATGTGCAAGGACAGGAAGTGAATGATATTTGGGGATTAAATATGTTGCTGACACATAGTCCTGGGTGCAGAACAAGTCTTGCACCCTTACTGTGCAGCCACCCCTTAAAGCATTGATCCTAACAGAGAGCAGTGCCTCTGCACTGGCTGCTCATAAGGCTTAGAGCAGCCCAAGAGAGACAGGCTTATGGAAAAGGAATTGGCTAGAAAATCATTTCAGAAACTGTGGGTATTAATGTTCCAGACGGCTTAGACAGCATCTGTGCTCATTCATTTGGAAATTGTCATTGTAGGAAGAAGCATCCTTTCCACCACAGGTGGAAGGGCAAAATCCTTACATACTGGTGCTGGCAGAAGGAAATTCCCCATAGTGATGAACTCCCTTTCCCAGGGAGTCACAGAATCACAGAATCTTAAGGGTTGGAAGGGACCTCTAGAGATCATCCAGTCCAACTCCCCCCTGCCAGAGCAAGACCACCTAGAGTAGGTCACACAGGAGCTCATCCAGGTGGGTTTGAATGTCCCCAGAGAAGGAGACTCCACAACCCACCAGGGCAGCCCCTTCCAGTGCTCCCTCATCTCAACAGGGAAGAAATTCTTCCTTGTATTTCTTTGGAACTTTTTGTGAGTCATGCTCTTGCAGTTGGACTCTGAAAGGATGATGAAGCCATTGGCCTCAAACCCATTGTTTGGAAAGGGTGTTTTTTTACCCCTTCCTAGGTAAAGATGCCAGGCCAGAGAGCTGGACTTGGCAGATGGCTGAGGTCCCTGCTTCTCACATGTGCACAAAGTGCATTCTGCTCCATCTCTGTGAAATACCTGCCTGGCAGTCAAAGAAGAACCAAGGAAAGCGAAGCAAAGCTTCTCTTCACAGAAGGGACCACGAGCTGTTTGGTTAAAAGAAATCAAGGTGGAGGTCAAAGGCAGAAGAGCAGTTTGTCAGAGTGGGAGAGGAGGGGATGGTCCTGCCCATAAGGTGGATTTACAGCATTGAAGTGTCTACCAGGACTTTCACCAAACCTGGGGCCACATCCTTTCCATGGAAAAGGAAATTTTCCTTGCCCTTTGCCATGGACCTTTCTCTGCACAACATCAAATATCTCTGAGGAAATGGGAAGTAGCTGAGCTGTCGCTGTATCTGTGATATCTGAAGGGACCAAGACACATGAGAACTCGGATTAAGCCCAGGAGTTTTACTGACCTCACGTCAGCCACGCTGCAGTTCCACAGCCTGGAAGCACTCTCTGCTTAACACATCTGCAGAGAAACATTTCAGAGATATCAGCTTTGCATTGTCTGCATTTCCAGTTAGCATTTTCCCCTAAAGACATCTCCTTCTACAGCCCACGGAGCTTCTGGGCGATGTGACAAAAGCATCTGTATGCATTAAAGTCATCTTTTATTAACTTGGTTAGAAAACGCTTTTACCAACGGGAAAAGTTGACCACCTGTAATTTTAAAAGCCATTCTCTCTAATCCCTAAAGTTATTCTCAGATGTAATAATATACCAATAGCAACAAGATCATTCTGCACTAATACAACATCTTTCCTCCCAAAGTGCTTGAAAAGCTGCTTCACTCTCCTCTTCCCAGGAGGATTTCGGCAGGATTTGAGGCTGCACAAGGAGGACACGGTTATCTCACTCGGCCCACAGCCAACAGCCACGGCTGGGAACTGGCCAACTGCAAAGCAAGCTGTGACTTTGTTTGGAAAAGGGCAGTGTGAGCCCAGCACTCTGCCACGTACACAGGCCTGTTGTTACCATCACAAATATTCAGCAGTGGTGGGGAATTGGGGCTGGAGTTCTGCAAGATGTAAGAAACTCATTTTTAGGCTCGGCGTACCAGATCCAAAACATCACAGCCATACAACACAAACCAGTGGCCTGGTACCAACCCAACCAACTGACTTGGAGCAGCTCAAGGCTTTTTCCACGGAGTGCCTTTGTGGCAGAAGGTTTCATGTCAGATCAAATACCAGCCGTGCTCCTGTAGCCAGCATGAAGCACAAAAGCTAATACAGTCTTACGTGGCTGTGCTTGCATGCAGACCCTTGACAATGGAAAACGTTCCCCCAGCCTGGACATCTGTTATCAGGTGGATCCAGTACTCAACTGAAATTTTGCAGTATTCTAAGTCCTTCTCCCCTGTGCCACACAGAGCATTGTGTATTTCTGTGTACTCTTCTGACTGAATTTCAGCAACCTGTGGATTATCAATCTACAATTTGAGACAATTTCCCCAAATAATCCCATGCTACAAAAAGCTGTGAGTCCAAGGGAAGATTTTCAGGCTGTCCCAGAGCTTGGCAAAGCTTCTTGGGAAAACTGCATGGCCCCAGTGGGACATGAGCCCTGGATTTGGCTGCAATTCTTTCATTTTCTGAGGGTTTTTTTTTTTAATAGATATATAAAACCCCACATCCCCATCAGTGAGTAGCTGTAGCTGTGTGATCCCACCACGGTGATTAGCAGCATATCCTTTAAAAGAAAAGA
Source organism: Colius striatus (assembly GCF_028858725.1). Lineage (NCBI taxonomy): Eukaryota > Metazoa > Chordata > Aves > Coliiformes > Coliidae > Colius > Colius striatus. Next base: position 6,110,421 of record NC_084771.1, on the reverse strand, counting down.
GGAGAACACAGACAGTGTGACATACACACCAACTTCCACGTGCATCTCCTTGAGCGGGGAGTTGTGATGCATGGCAAGAATAAATCATCCCAGGCCTATTTGGGGATATCCCACAATCCCTCCCCACTCCCTCAGGAAACAGAATGTGGAAAAGCTAAAGCAAATTGGAGAGATGAGCAGTAATTTATTTTCCCGTCTGGAAAAGATAATTTAACTACTCAATTAAATATTGCCTGAAGCTGCACTATTAGAGTTGCACATCCCATCTGTAATACAGACAGATTTTGCTCTCTTATTACTGGTCTTCATGCTGTCTGGTACTTAAAAATTCTGGTTTAATTAGATGTCACCTTCCACGAATGCTGAGCTATTGGCACATGATATTTCAAGGAGTATCTAGGAATTTTTGCCACCAAGAAACCTTCTGTAGGAATCATATGCTCTTTTCCCTCTGACATATATTAGCAGATTACAAACACTCCTGAATAAACTGATGATATATTATTCCTTACCTTGTGCTATTTTGAAGCACACAGTTTCAATCTGGGCTCTTTTCTCTCCTTCTGTCAATAGTTTTCACTCAAGACCATCCACAAGTCAGATGGATTTACAATGTATTTTTTATTTATTTCTCCTAAGTGTTGATTCAGTAATAAAATAGACCATATTAATACTGAACTGAGAATCAAATACTCTCCTTATGAGGATCTCTAATTACAATTGCAGTTAGTGCACTTAATTATAGCTGTCTTGAAACAATGCAGTTAATTGGGGAGGTCTGTGGGTGACACCTGGATGGGCAGTCAGCTCTGTGACATACTGAAACACGTTCAGTCATCTCCCCATCAAGCATGATGCTGAGGAACTCTGCTGTTAAAATGGCACATCAAACATGTGCCTTAAAGACTTGTTGCAACACTGCTGCTGAAGAGATGAGCTGGGCAATCTGTCCCATCCAGGGCTGCCAGCAGGCACCAAGCAGGAGCACTTTTCATAGAATCATTTTGCTTGGCTAAGACCCTTAAGATCATCAAGTTCAACCACTCACCTCACACTGCCAAGGCCACCATTCAACCCTCAGCATCTCATCTACATGGCTTTTCAATATTTCCAGGTTTGAGGTCTCCATCACCTCCCTGGGCATCCTGACTCTGTGTCTAACAACCCTCTCAGTGAAACAAGTCTTCCTGATTTCCAAATCTAAACCTTCCCTGGTACAACTTGAGTCCATTTTTGAGCACAAACATGCTCCCAGCTCTCTGTGCTTCCCCAGCTGTGTCCAGGGAAGGCAGCACCACTGTCCACCCATCTCTGCTCCCCACAGCCATCCTGTCCTTGGCCATGCACCCAGCTCAGTGACAGTCTCACAGGTACTGCAGAAATGCAAGACCAGCAGTGGTGGGCTGTTCAGACCAAGCCTTTTCTCTCCCCTCCCTTCTCCCCTCCAGGTAACAGCACACATTAGATTCTCCTGTGGTGCTGGGAATAGAAAGATGCTGGCTGTAGGACCCACCAGCAGTGCTGCTGGGGTATGTCCTGGCTGTAGTCTTGGGGTGCCTGAGATACAAACGAAACACACTAACCTTAGATCTGAAATACAAGGAGATCTTCCTCTGTGTGGCAGCTTCCTATTTGCAATGGAAACACAGATTATATCCTCTAGTAATGTCTTTAGACATGCTGTACAAATGGAAAGTGGGAAGAAAAACCTGGCTGTGGTCAGCACACAAGAACATTTATCCACTCTGATCCACTAATCATGATGCCGCCAGACAGCAGCTCCTCAGCACTTGCAGCCTGAAAGCATCCAGCAAACACCAACCTTTTGAACTTCCCATTAGGCCCATGTGCATTATTGTCACCTTTTCTTGCACCTGGGATGCAGGAAGATGCAGGTGAAGAATTCTTCCATCAGGAAGTGAGCAACCCAAGTCATGAACAAGCCCCAGATGCCTCACTTTCCCCTACCTCTCATCTGCTTTAACCCATCAGTAGTCCACCCTCTGCAGGATGATGGAGACACACAGAAAGCTGTTGAGAATGTATTTATGGAGTTGTTAAATCAGTTTCTCTGTTTTGTCAGTTGACCTTTCATCTCTTCACCCCTTATCCACCCCCACCACCTGCATCCCTTAGCTCAGCAATGAACGAGACAAACATTGCTTTATTCACCCACTTGGGGTATTTTCCCTAACCCTTTTTGTCTAACAACTTCTGCCAGGACAGGACATTCCCCAGCACTCGGTGTAGTGAGGATGCAACACAGAATTGGTGGGTTATAAACTCCTTCTTGATGAAGACACAGTAACTTTGGAGAAGATGGAAGGATTTCCATATATGATGAACAGATTTCCTGTAGCCACTACTTTTGGATGTCTTGGATTAACCAGGTTGCTGGGCTACCAGTAAACATCTTTAAGCATGAGGAGCAGTATTCTCTACCCAGTTTCATCTGAACTGCTATGACTACAGATTTGTTTTGTTGTTCAGCTCAGTTTTGTAACTCTAATTAATTCTTTACCTTAACAATGTCACCACTGGATGCACAGTACCATGTGATTTCTTTATCTTGTACTGCATTTACAAGTTACAGGAATCAGCCAGAAGCAAAAAGGATGATGGAAGATGCAAGAAATCTCTGTTTAGATAGTTTGAGCATTTTCAGTTTGACTCTTTCACTCTACTGTTGCTGGCTTTGTAACAGAAGCTTATGGAAGAGCTTTGGACAACTCATTCATCCTTCAGACATCCCTAGGGATAGCTGGAACATTGGTAGCTCCTAGACAAACAACTGTCAGTACATTCTATGTGCATCAGCCTCTGCAGGTTTTATGAAATCCCCTGAAGACAAAGCCAGGAGGCTGACTTCCCTCAAAGAACATTAGAGATGAGTAAAAAAATAATAAAAAAAGACCTGAAAGAGACTTCCTTCACTGTTAGATTTGTAACAGAAGCTCATCACATATATCAGATCCCTGGGTACATATGCAGATGTTTCAGCCATATGCAACAACATATGGCATGCTTCTCACAATAACTAGTCTTTTTTCCTACATGAGGCTCCAAAACCACAAACACATAAACACAGAGTGTCCCAGCCTGCAAGAGGGCAGCATCTCTGCTGCCTTCATCTCCCCCTGGCAGCCCAACTGCCCACCTGCCAAACAGTGGTTCAGCTGCCTGTCTCTCTCCAGTCTGTTTCCCAGAGATCCTGTCACAATTCAACCTCTACAGAAAACATCTTTCTCTTAGAGTGAAAACGGAGGCATGTTCAATCACCTGGGCAAGTCCCTGAAACCCAAGAGCTTCTCCTCATCTTCTTCCCAGGTGGCGGTGGGAGTTTGCTCCACCACAACAAGGCTCAAAATGGCCACATTATTAACAAGAGAAATTAGAAGCTGACACCTTTTATCTTGGTTGAACAGCCAGGAATTGGATCACAGTGTCTGGTGCTTCTGCTGAAATATCAACAGCAATGAATTAAATACTGCTCAGGCTCTACTGATCAGAACACCTCCCTGCCCCAGATGACCCCATGGTGGAAGAGGCTGCTTGCAAACACCAGGTAACTTCTTTCCTAGGTATCCTTCAGCAGCAGTGTACATGCTGCAAGACACCAGCTTAGAGAGTCTTGCCAAGTGCCAGACATTTCTCCTGTGTCATTAGCAACTAGTTTTTGCATTTGTGGGAGTTATTTGTAGGGCAAAGAGGGTTTTTTTCTGGATGCTGGAGGAAAACTTGCTAGCTCAGATGAAATTCAGTACAAGCACTTGAGATTGAAAGGTCACTCCTGTCAGACTGGGCAAAAATTAATTCTTCTTGGTTAAAACAGCCACAAAGGGGTAAGAAGCAGCTTGGGGGGTTTCAGCTTGACTTGCAAGGAAATACAAAACCAGACCTACAGGATATTTTAAGCAAGTAAACCAAAAAGCAGGTCAGTGTACTTGACAATGTAGGATCACAGAGAAATGTTTCAAGCTGTTACAAAATCCTCCCCCCACCCCCAAAAAAAAATCAATCAGAAGAGCTGCTGGGATTAGGGAGGGCTTCATCTAAAATAATTCAAGTGGGTTTACAAATGACATGTACTGATGAGGACTGAAGACTTTATAGCCAAAAACCTGCATCAGGAAGGCTTTGCTTTACCACAACAAAACCCTTAGGGTGGCTTCTTGAAGCTGTAATTGAAGCACACAGCTTCAGTCAGGTCAGAGTGGGTGGCTTTGATGGATATGACAATCAAAAAGTGGATCCCTTTCAAACTGAAACCTTTCTGGAGATTTTGATTTGCAAAGCAGTTATGATTTTTTTGAATACACTTTTCCTATTCTACAACATATATTCAGATTTTGCCAGCTTCCCTGGGGCTTAGAGCTTCATTTCCTACTTGTTCTACACAACTTGCAGTGTCACTGCTCTGCTCGACACAAGTTCAGGCTGCCAACTCCTTTCACACAAAAGTGACAGTTCTAGTAGAAATATGAACTGGAGCATAAGTGCAGCAATAAAAAACATGTGAGGTTTTTACTGTTCAAAGTTCTGTTTTATTCACTGCAAAAAAGGGCTACTCTAGTCCCAGACAACTGTTCCCTAAATGCCTGTCAGAGGCAGGAATTATTCCAAAGATGTGACTTTCTGGAGAGACACAGTTATTTCAGACCTCTGCTGGAAGTTTATTGAAGAAAGTATCAGTGTTTACATTGAAGAGAGAATGTTTGTTTGAGAGGGGGAAAAAAATAAAACCAGAGCTACAAAGATATGAAAGGATAAAGCTTGTTTATTTTTTGGTTCTGCTTCTCAGTTTCTTGACTAAATAAAAGACTCTGCAGCTCTAAAGGAATGTGGCTCTGAAGCCCTGAACCTCTGCCCACTTGCTTTCTGATCCCAGCATGAGGAGTAGCTGTGGAGGATGTGGAGCTGTGAACCAGTACTGTGTTCATCTGTGAGCAAAAGAGGAGTAATTTTGGTTATAGAAACTGGAGGATTTCTCCAGCTGTTCCCCAACCCCAACTGTGCTCACAGGGTCGAGCCTGGAAGGAGCCCGTCCTGCTCAGTGAGCCTGCCAGCTCCCCAGTGCAGGGCAGAGCAGCAAGCCACAACTCACAGTAAGCACATTTACAACATTTAGAGCAAGACTTTGCTTCACATACTACTTTGATACCCTTTCAGAAGCCTGCCTTGGCCTTATTTTCCCTGACTTCAAGGGCCAACACCTGCTTTGAGCCCTTGTCACGAATACTGGAGCTCTCCAGGGCATGTGCTGAGCTCTGAGGGGAACTCTGTTTCTAGTTTAAAATTACCTGTTTTTTTCTTTTTGCCTGGTTTAAAATGATAATTTTGTAATTTAACCTGTTTATTTTGTTTATGACCTAGAGGCTTAGCAGCTTCTTGTGGTAGGTTAAGAATTCTTCAACCCCAAACCCAAGCATTTCACTGTTCTGGATTCCTCTTAGCAGCTGTATAGCTGCAGTCTTACTGAACATGCACACTAGGGGAAGTCAAATTCATCTTTTGCTCCTCAGGAGCAAGACTTGAGTCCCTGGCCCAAAGTCCACTCTCTCTCCAGGTACCTCACTTGAGACAGGCTGCAAATCACTAGCACTCTGCGGCCCAGGAGCTGGCATGCCCCAGGAAAGAGGAGGAGGTAAAGGGCAAAGAAGCAGGCTGGCATCCTCCAACTCTCTGAAGAGCAGGAGGGAAAACAGAGCAACAGCAAGCAATAGTCCAGTGCAAATATGGTGTTAGGGGAAGAGAGGAGGAAAGGTGGATATAACAATCTGTGGTTTTTACCAATTTGACATCTGAACTGCATATTCTGGAAGAGCTAAAAATACACCCATGGATCCAGGGGGATCTTACACCTGATGGAGTGAAAGCAAAGAAGATGGAGCCAGAATGTCCTCCATAGACTCTTCTGGGCACAATAACAGGTCAAAATTTAAAAAACAACCCAAAACTTCCTATATTTCAACATGAAAGCAGTCTAATACAGGAACAGGTTGCCCAGAGAATCTGTGGACTCTGGCTTGGAGATACTCAAATCCTAAGTGGGCATTGGGCAGCCTGCTCTAATTGATTCTGAGCAGGGCTGGACTGGACTGTTTCCAGAGATGGCTGCTCACCTCAAGCATCCTGTGACACTAAATTAGATGAGGCCCATAGCCAACCTCCAGGCAACCTCTCACACTGGGGAGATGTGTTGTACCCCCTTTTGTCTTGCAAAAGCATAGAAGGCATCCTTAACATCAGCTTAGACAAAGAATAAACTTAGTGAAGGACATTTATTTTTTCCATATGGGAAAAAACCCAAACCAAACAACCCTCCCCATCTTCTGGGCATACTTTGCTCTTCTCAGTGAGAGAGAGAGAGGCTTCAATGGAACCAGTACAATCAGGGATCTGATTTCTTCAAACAACACAACTCAGATGAGTCATCTCATATTCCTGGCACAAACTGCTGCTAGCTCCTGGATGCTGAGATGGGCAGGATATACCAGGCAACAGCCTGACTGTACATGAACTGGGAGCTGGATTTGATAACACCAATTACTTTTAGAGATTAGCCTTTGAAAACACGCTTTCCACAACCAAATCAATCACTGGTCCTGTTCAGGCTCCTCTGCTCACCCTCCTCCGCTGTCACCTACCATCCTGCAGCAAAACAACCAGCTTTGTCACACACTGAGCTAGCTTGGTGATTCTCACACCTGGATTTTGGCTTTCATCCAGGCTTCTTTGCATGTCTAGGGCACACCTAGCACAGAGCTCCTGGTTCCTTTTTGTTCTGCCTGCTGTGTTTCAAACTGAATTGAGAGTACACAAGGGTGAAGTCTTCATTCCAGGCAGGACAGAGACATGACATGTTTCTGTGCTTACTGACAACCTTGACACACATATTTTGTCATTGTAGAAAAAGAATAAAGCAAGTCAATGACCCTTGTTTGACTCTAAATTGTTTTCTACATTGTCAAAACAGACAGATTTAGAAAGATAATTACCTCATTACTTCTGAATGACAATCTTAAATTAAACTACAAGATCTCTATGGTCTGTCTATCTCTTTGCAGCTGAATTCACTTCAGATGCAAACTAACCAGAAAGGAAGATAATCAGAAAGGCTTCACAGGGCTAGTGCCTCTACCTTTTCCTACAGAGAGAAAGGCTTGAGTAGTGCTGCCATCCTCAGCAAGCAGGGTGGGTGTGAAGGCACTGGAGTTGGTATAACCTCCCCCAGAGCTGCAGCCCATCCACAGCCTGGCTGCCCTTGGATGAAGAACAAAGCTGAACATCATGGAGAGCATGAAAAGAAAAGCTGAAAAGCAACCACTTGCTGAGGCTATCTCCCCTGAAAAACTGCTGGGCACCCCAAGCACAGCAGTGGAATACTAGGCTTCCTCTATCACCCTCCACCTTCAGCTACCTGAATTTGTGGAGGCAGCTCTTGCACTCTCTCCATCTTCTTTTTCTCCAGGTGTGAGATGCTGCTGGCTGAGCTGGTCCAGGGGAGCTGTGCTAGTGTGATAGGTTGCAAGGTGAAAGTGTTGGAGAGTGTCTGGAGACCCAGGCTCTCTTAAGTGCCACTAGAAAATACTAGGACAGAGTAACACAAACAAGCAACATACACTGAAAAAGAACAACTACAGCCCAACCACTAGAGCTCAACAGCCACAAAGCAACAAGCCTCCAGCTGGCCCTGCTTGCGTGGAGCTAATTTAACAATGAGCAACTGGGGAATTGGCTGGACCCCAATTAGGCTGAATTGGGTAATGATGTGAGTCATACAGCTAGGGATGGAGAGGGAGAGGCTGATGACTTGAATTCACTTGGGGACCTGAAGAAGTTAACATCAATGTTGTTCTTGAATGTTTGCTTGAAAAATCTGTGTCTCACAAGCCCTTTGTCTTTCCCACAGTGATTTGGGCTGCCCAGTAAACCCAGCTCTTCTGTGGATGCATCATTCTGTGGATGCAGAATGCTTCTTACCAGTCTCTAGCAACACTTGCTTATCTGATCCTGCAGTTACTTTCTATGAAGTAATTTCTCTTCCCTGTGGTGTCATCACCACATCACCTTCAGGCATCACCAAGGACTGCTTGTTCAACCATTCTTTTATCAGTGAGAAAACATAATGTATACATTTATCAAGTGTGCAACCCAACCTGCAAACACTCTGTCACAGTCAGAGCGCGGCTGGGATCCATCTCAATGCACACGTATCACAAACAAAACCATGGCCAGACTCCTGCTTCATACATGGCCATGCATCTCACCTGCTGCCAGAGCCTCCATATGACATGATCTCTACCCAAAATTGCTGAAATAGATGATAACCCACTCATGGAATAACTATCAATCCCTAAATCTGCACTCCAACCCTCAAATCATGGTCAATCACCAGCTATAACCTTGCCTGACTCAGAGTTCACAGATGATTAGTGTAATGGCTTTGGTACAGATACACATTTCTATCATTTTTTTTATCCATCATAATTGTAGAGTAATTAGAAAATAATCCAGGCATGTTTTATTCTAGGTAAAACCCATCCATTCTTATTAATACAAGCAGGTATGATATGTCTTTCAAGTCAAAGCTGGTCTCAATTCAGGCTTTTTCCCCAGTCTGTAAATGTATTCTGTCACTCCTCTGGATCCACATGGAAGCCAATGTGAGGTAATCCTCTATGTTTATGTTCCTTAATTTAGCTTATACTAGCAGCTATTAATGTAAGCTGCCACTTAGCCAAGGCCAAGATTTAAGGTGTTAGTGTGCTCTCCTTAGGACACTAATTCTTCCCTGGGTGCTCTTGCTAGTACTGCACAAATCAAGGGGTTAATTACACCTCAAGTAACAGGGCTCAGAGCTCCCAAGACTGTAGGCACATTGGTTTTGTTTGTTCCTGGGTTTTTTTTTGTTTTAAGGTAGTGTAGCAGGGTCAGGATGTAGGATACAGCAAGATAAACCAGGCAATTCACCGCTGGATGTGCAGCTAGAAAGTGAACTACTGAAAACCAACACAATTAACCAGGGGAAACCTCTGCCTTAAGATCTGAGACCAAGAGCTGAGTTGGGATTGCAGAGGAGGAACAAATATGTCTCCAACAGGGACAACCATTGGCTCTGCGAATATTTGAAGCTCTATAAGCTTTATGTTTCAAAAGAAATATCTGTTTCTGATTTCTGAGGCTGAAGAGGCCAAAGGGTAAGTCCATCCCTTCATGCACAGCAGCACCTTTTGCAGTCAGATAATCAGGGACATCAGTATTTACCTACTGCCCTTTGTTACATAAATAAAACCGTACCCAGCATTAATTTTGGGGTTTTGCATCCTTTCAGCTCTTTTCTTAAAATCACTTGTCATTTTCTTCCAATTGCCTTAAAAATCTCATTGTTTCAAATGGGGAAATGTTTTCACTGCTCTGTTAGACAATCAGCTTGCTTTGAACTATAAGGCAGTGCCAAAATTTCCTGTGGAGAAATCCAAGAGAAGGTGAGTCAGATGAATTCTACTGGATTTAGCTTTGGGATCTTTTCCTGGGACTTGCCCACTGCCCCTAAGTAATGAGGGATACAGGAGAGACCATAACTCCAGAGTCATGGTGGGGCTGAGGGAGTCTATTATCAGTGAGAAAAGGTCTGTTTGCTTCTCTCATAGTACCTATAGTAAATGCTTTTGTTTTTTATAAGCTCTAATTGCCTGCTTCTTTTTCACCAGTTGCATTGCTGATGAGTGAAAGATTGTTGTGTTCCATTACTCTGTCAGCAATTTAGCCCTGGTTAAAATGTCTGTGTAGCAAAGCCAGGCTGGTGCTAAATCAAACACTCCTTTAGCTTTCAGAAGCAACCAAAAAGTGCCCACAGAGAACATCTTACCAATCCAGTAAGGATGAGCATCACTCTCTTGCCCTAAAGACATCCTCTTAAGCAGTAACTGATCTGCAAATAAAATCCACAAGGGCTTTTAAAACGTCACTCAAATTAGGGCTTAATTATCTGTCCTTCTTTGGGAGGTCAGATCACATGTTTGTTTAAGTCATTCCTTTTGCAGGGCCTGGCAGTCTAGGCCACTGAAGTTAGTGGAAATTTTGATTTGGAAAAGAATGAGAGCTGGAGGAACAACCAGAGGTCAGGAGCCCCTGGGAGGGGTGTTGCTCCATGACCACTGCTTCCCTGGAGGGACTCGGTCTCCTCCCTTGGTGGAGCCCTGGCCAGGCACTGTGGGAAAAGCTGAGAGAAGGGAAAGCTTCCTCTCACCTTTGCATCCTTTGGGTGCCTTTTCTGAGAGCTCCCAGAGGGGCCTCTCCCTGAGACACGGTGTGGCCGTGTCTCCTTCCTGAGGCTGCGGGAAGATGGTCCTTCGTGTTTGCTCTCACCCATCTGCTGTTCTCGTGCCTCTGGAACCCTCAGCTATGCTCTTCCTCTCCTGGTTGAAGTGAAGCTGCTGTGTTTCACAGCAAAAGGGATCAGCTACATCTGTTAGGGTGTCAGGGGAGCAAGATGTGGCTGGGGGACGCTCATTTAGAAGAGGAACAGACTTGAGCTCCCTACAGATGTGAAGGAGCCGAAGCACAGTATTTTTTGCCTCTGCCATCAGTTCACATTAGATGTAGTCATTAACTTAAGACCTCATTTCCTCTTCTTAAGAAAAGAATGGAGCTGGATTTGGAAGAGGAGAAGAAGTTTTTATTTTCATGAACCAGCTCCTGTGATTGTAACGTGTGCTGGTGAAAATCAAAAGGAATGCAGTGCAGGAAAATGAGAGGAAACTGCCCAGCTGTGAAGTTATCATCAGGAAAACTTCAGGCAAAGGTCATACAGCCTCTGCAAATCCTGTGTTACCTCTCCAATGAGAGGCAATGAGACTCAAAAAACACATGAAAAGACCTCAAGATGAGCACCCAGAAAGAGAAAAGAATCTGGAAGACTGAGCAAGATGAGGAAAGAGCTCTCAGCTGTTCCAACTGCCACAGCACCCTGCTCTTGGCAAGGAGGTTGCTTTGCCACTTGCCTGACTTGAGTTTGTTGGGATCTACAAAGCTCTGAAATGATGAAGTTTCCATGGACATCTGTAACTGAATCCTTGTTCTTCTCTTCTCCTGCATGTGAGAGAGAAGTTTTAGTAGTCATGGCAGCATTTGGGGTATTAATCCTGAGGAAATGATCACCCCGTAGCATTTGCAAATCCACCCAGAACTACCCATTCACTTGAGTAGATTTTTCCTTGAGAAAAACCAAACCCAGACAGTACAACTTGTATTCCTGTTTCATGTTGTACATATTAATGTACCTAGAATATCTGGGCAACAACTATGATTAGTCTGCATGCTGGTTATAGAGCTTTTACTCTATATTTATTTAGTACAAAACAAACAAAGTTTCCAAGAAGACCCAGTGGACACATGTGACTTCTAGCAAAAAGAGGTTGTGACTAAGATTAATTCAAATTAAATACAGAAATAAAGTCAAGAAAGTAATCAAAAGCATATTTAGCAGACTCTCAGATGATTAACCAGCATGTTCACAGAGCCAAACCTCTGTATCAGTCTTATAACTGGTTCATTAGTTTCTCTTGGCATGAACTAATTTATAAACCTCCAGCTGACCTTGACATTTGAGAAAAGTGTATGCTGACAATATCTTGATTTATATCAGGAAAAACTTATTTGTCAGAGGGTAGTTTGAAACAGGGATTCAAATATTGTTGCTTTCTTTTTTCTCCCTTGGAGCTGGAATTGCAGAACAAGAGCAGTGCTGTTCTCATTACAGCACGCGTAGGACAATGAAAGGAATTTAAGGGACGATTAATGCAAAAGACACAAATGGATTTTCTTGCTTTACTTGCAATGACTGCTTGGTTCTGAATGACTTCATTGTGAAACTTGATGGTCACACAGAACCCCGAGTAAGGAGCTCTGAAGGTACATGAGTAACTTCTGTATCCTCACAAGCAGCTTTGGGACTTCTCATGTGTATTAATAAAAGTGTTGACTGTGCAGTGTGTTCATAACTTACAGAAGCAGCATAATACTGGTTCTTCTTGTCTGGATGACACTTGCTGTTATTCAAGGCAGTCTGTGACTGTTACAACTAGATTCACTACTTCAGCTTTATTTTTACCCACAGTTGTAGAAAAAAAAGCCCAGAAATCATGAACTCAAATTAAACCAGTTTAACACAGCCTTGCTCACCACACTCTTCATCTGCATCTTCTGCAAATGCTCAGAAGGTGAAGCTTCAGGAGACTGAATGCAAGCAAAATTTGTGCTTCAATCTATCCCACATTCAACCTCAACCTAGATCAAACTCTTTTATGGAACACAGAATATTAGGTAGCCTTGAGCAATGCTCAGTAACTGTAGGACCTAAATCCTACAGCTGTTCAGTTTCTGCTCCTATCAGTTCATACCTAACCTACCTAACCATCATTCTTTTAATCATCTTTTATTAGTTATATTACTTTGACAATATAAAATGGTCTTATATTAGTTTCTCATAAATATAAATTGCATTAAAAAGCCAAACCCTTCGTTTCAGTTAAGGTCCCTAAGTGACAGTGTTACACTTCCCTATCTCATCATTTACAAAAATCCATGCACTTGTGAGCAAGAAAATTAATAATTAAGAAGATAATAAGTCATATACTGCCAACTTAATAAACACATTAAATAGCAGAAAGCACGTTTTATCTCAGTGTAACAACTCAATTACTATTTCAAGGACAGCTTATGGGCAGAGGTGGGATTATTTCTGCTTCCATGTCAGGACTTCCACCTCTGTGCTTCCTGATGCTGGGACTGCCCCATCACAGCCTGGAGACCTTTTCCCCTCCTGCCTCAAGAGGCTGTTGAGAAAATGGAAGCAAAGTGTGGGGAGAGTGGGGCTTGCTCTCTGTTCTTGCTACAGCATCCCCCCTGATGACCCTTGGCAGTGTGCTCACATGCCATCACCCTGACCTGGCTGCAGGAGAGCCATCTTTGAGTATTTAGGAATCCTTAGGCAAGGACAGACAAGAACAGACTGGGTTAGGGCATGGAGCTCCTTTCCCTTTGCAGAGCACACACACCAGATTTCCCTAGCAGTGTGAGATAAAGGGCAGCCTGTCAAACATGCAAAGGATCTGGGACATCACGAAGAGAAGGAGGAATATTGCATTGGAAAGGCTACCAGGAATTGTTTTGAATGCACTGTATAGTCCTTCATAGAGCTTATTGATCTAAAAAAATATGTCACACCCTTAGAAGTACAAACAGTGGCTAAAGAAGCTTAATTTTTCATTTGAGCCATTCCTGTAATTGAAGATATATACATTTACGCAGACAAAGGTTTAAGAAATATCATTGACTAATGTGCTTATTAAGTTTAGCTGAGTTACCCTTTAATTAAATCAGATGATGGTAATTTGCTGAGAGCAGGAAAGCAGGAACAGGCGAAAGACCTTTCTGTTTCGAACACGCTGTACGAGTTAAAGGATTGCAACAACACGCTCATCCCTGTGGGCAAACAAAAACAGCCCTGTGAACTGCGAGATGAACTCTTCTGCAACAACCTGCAGTGGCTACACCAGCCTTTCTGGGAAAAGATTTATGCTTTAACAAGCTACTCAAGGCAAAAAAGAGCCTCTCTGGAGGCCAGTTTTGAATACCAGCCTGGGATTCACCCTTACTGGTGAGCACTCAGGGACATTGCTGGAGCTAACTGCCATAAATATGGGCAAAAGGACCTCGTTTTATTTCTCTCCAAGCCAAAAATATAGCTCCTGTTGATCACTGTGGGAGTTAGGTCTGGAGGGGCACTGCCAATGTCTCTGGGCCAGGCCAATTTCCTGCAAGATGGAATGGAAGAGAAGCTGTAGGAAATCTCTCCTGGCTCCAAGAGTTGGGCATATGCAATAGATTTCTTTGAAGCTGCCATAATAAATTATGAAGACAAAATTCTCTTTGCCTTGATGAAGAGGATTTCTTTTTAAATTAATCACCATTGTACAATTTCATTTTTGCTGTAACAAATCACTCCAAGGCAGACTTGGTAAGGACTGTCTGCTGGGTAATTCCTGTCTTTCACAGGACTGTTTGGGATAGCTTTGAACAAGAGTTCCCAATTCAGCATGATGAAGCATTCAGACTGAATTTGAAGATGAATCATTTTTATTTCACACTTAAGCCTTTTGAAGCAAGCTGGCTAAAAGGACTAACTAATGTGATCACACCTGGGCAGTAGGATGGTGTTCCCACTTAGCAATACAGGTACAGTCCCAGTAGATGGAAGAAAAGAGAGAAAATTAAACATATGGGATAAACCTTGCTTTGCTTCCTCAGTTCTCAGCCAGACAACCCTCCCAGCCCCCACCCCAAACCCTCTTTGGAAAGAAGCCTGGGCCATACACATGTGCTGGGGTGTATTACTCATGTCAGCAACATTATTTTGCAAAACTAAACTAAAAAAGCCCAGAGAGAGACAGATGGGGACCCTGATAGCTTGCACAGGACAGCCATCCTCATCAGAATCCCCTTTTAATCATTCATCTCTTGTAAGCTCTTTACATAAGCAGATGGAAAGTGAGAAAGATGGCCAAGTGCAGCTTTGACAGCACAAGAGCTTATTAAAAATGATGGGAAGGTTACAAAGTAAAACACCTTATTAAAAAGAAGGGAGAAGTCCTTTTGGGAGCCTGCCACTGCTTCTGATTCATCAGCACATTTCCTCTTTCTAAAGCAAAGCTACCCCAGCACTTCTCAACAGGATGCAACGAGCAGCAGTGGCAAAGGGTTGCTGGATTCATTGCCTGAAGGTGGGAAATGAGTTCCTCATACTCAGCTTGGCACTGCATGGGCCATTAACTGAATGAATCTCTGAGTAAATTGCAGCCTGACCTAGAAAACACCTGCTCAAGGGACCATGACAGCAGCAAGGAGGTGGCAGGAGGAATGGGAAGGCCACTGAGCCCTGTCCTTGCTCTGTGTGGTGGGCGCAGCACCGAGCCCAACCCCTCCACGCTGTGCTATGGTCCCAACAGCAGAAACATGAATACAAAAATCATGGCAGGCAGGAGGAAAACTGCATAAACTGTTTGATACTTCTCCACAGGCAGGCCATGAGCAGCTTGGATTACTAACATTGTCTCCAAAACATGTTTTTCATGAGTCAGAGCACCCTCACACGGTTACTGACCAGGGTGGGAAAGACAGTGCTTTCTCAGCACCCAGACCCAAACCTACCTATGGCTGGCTGCTGACCCAAGGCATCTTCCTTACACAGTCCCTCCCTCCCTGCCTGGGATATTGGTGGCAGTCCTCAGGCTTTCTAAAATGAGACCCAGCCAAACACATTTCTTCTGCCTGGCCCAGCAGCTTCAGCCTTCACTGCACCAAACTCCAACAATCCTGCCAAGCACTTTCCACCTTCCCAGAAATTTCAAAGCACAACACCAGTTCTGCAAGAAATCTGCCTTGGAAATCCCTCCTGGTACCCTTGAACAGGATCAGTGTTGATAGGCTGCTGTTTTATCCCCATCCCCCCATTTGCCTTCGTTTCTGCTAGCCTGAGTCAGACACCACCCTTCCATATCTACTCCCAACCAAGGTCATGCAGCCCATCAGTGTAGGGAGGCTCTTGATTACTGTGGCTGCTGTAAATGCCTCAACTATTTCACCAGCTGCTTTTCAATACCTTTTATTTCATCTTATTTTTTCCCCCCCTGTAGTCTACACTGGGTTTTATTATTCCTTTCCAGTCTCATAAGCTGCTGCAGGTTAAGTAGCTTCCCCTCAGAGTCAGGCTCCAGATCACACAGCAGAAGTTACTAGCAGTGATCAGATAAGGTGCTGGATTAGCCCAACACTGCTCTAACATATGCTTTCCAGCAGATTAGCCACCATGAATTTTAATCACCCAGAATTACAGTCGTGCTAAATTGGCCTTGAGCTGTGGCTGTGCCCTGGGAGGGGGATATTTAAAAGCTGTGTTTGAGTGGTGTATGTGTTTCAGAAAGGTCTTTTGAAAATGAGGGAATTACAGCCCCTAACTAAGCTTAAAGATTCTGTTTCCCACATAGAAAGGGACAGACTGAGGAGAGGGTTTGTCAAGTAAGATGCAGATTAAAACAATATGATGGAAGCAAGCTCAGCAAGTCCTGTGGCCCCCACTGGCACACACCAGTAAAGGAACTTAAGCAAAGTTTGATCCCTTCTGCTAAGAGAGAATCCATCCACAAGACTCAATCCTGTTCCAAAACACATCAACAGCTTTTGTTCAAACGAAGCAGCTCCATTGCAGTCTGTCCTTGCCTCAGATGATTTAATATGTGGGGTTGTTTTTTTCTTTTTTAAAAATAGCAATTAATAAGTTTCAATTAAAGGGCATCTGGGGCTGTTTCAGGGGTTTCTGTCAGGTGTTAGTTGGGTGAGCAACCTCTGCCAGCACCAGAACATCACTCCTTTAAGTTCCAGAGCCAGGGGTTGGGTACCCACCCAACCTTTCTGTAGAAACACTGCCAACAGGATCCTGAGCAGATCCTTAGTTGTAGGCTGTGCATATATTTCCAGCCCATGTGCAGCTGCCAGGAGCAGTATTACTCACCCCCTGGTTAAATTACAGTATTGTTTTACCTCACAGTATTGTTTGAGAGCTCCCAGGAACCTTTGGCAGATAGCCATTTCGCATTTCTTCAGTGTCCTAAACGTAGCATCCACCTGTTTATCATGAAGTACTCTTGCTTCAGGCATCATCCCAGCAATTTTGATCTATGTTCTTCTCTCTGGCATTCACATGCACTCACTTTCAAAAGCATCAGAGTTTCGTCTTGGAATATTACATTCAAAGCTTTAACTTGGTAGAAATAATTGTAAATTCAGGAATACAGAGACCAGTAAACCTGTAAGGAGCATACACTGTGTTATTAACTGCTACATAAACCTCAGAATGCCCTCAGTTAACTGAAGCATCCTAAAACTTGATGTCCTTTCTGAAGTTTGCTCAGTTATGTGCCATGGTCATATTGATTATTGGGCCTGTCCCAGCGCTTTCCTTGGGCAGCTCCTCCTGGCAAGGGGAAAGCAAAGCAAAGGGAATGTTCAGTAGCACAGTAAGAGAGGTTCAGAAGCAGTCCTGGGACTGGCAAGTTCCCATCACACCTTCTGGGTCACCTTGGTCACAGCCCTAAGCCTCGCATCGCCTGTGAGCTGAGATTGATCTTTCTAAACATCCTTTGAGCTGCAGAGAGGTGAGTTCCCAGACTGAAGAGTAGTCTACAGTTGAGTCATTAGTCAAGTCCATAAAATGTCAGACCCACTCAAATCATCTTCACAAAAAAGGTGCAAAAGTAAGGCCATTTCTACAACACAGCTGCGAGTGATTTGTATCCTGCTTTCTCTGCACGCACTTGGTCCAAGGGAAAAGGTTCACTCTGCCCCAAACTACACATGGCATTTCTCACTTCAGGATCTGCAATGTATTTCTAATGCAGATGGGGCTTAAAGTGTAAGAAAGAAGATTCAAAGAGTCATGAGAAAAACATGCTCATAAGGCAGGGAGCAGACTGCCACAGGGGACTGTGGTCAGTGTCCCAGGACACCTGGATGAGGGGGTCCCCAGGATGGCCTCTGCCCTGCTGCTGTGACACTGCCCATGGCTGTGCATTGGCATAGTGTTCCTGGACCAAACACAGTGCAGCCCCTCAAAAGGATTATACCAGTTTATGTACCTCCTTGCTGAGGTGAGAGCTCATTTTCAGAGATTATCTGTGGGATTTAAGTACTCACTGCAAGGTAGCAGAGATGTGCATCAATTCTGCCAGCACACTGCAGCTGCTGGATAACCTGCTGAGTGGTGACTGCCTGCAAAAACACCTTCTCAGCCACAGACCTATGGACCTACATGGATTACAGGGTCAGAGGATGCTGTAACAGAGTAAAGTTGGCCTGCCTGTTTTTTGGAGGATTTCTGTTCAGTTCTGGCAAGTGGCAGTCATCAGACTGAAGAGACTTTAGCCCTGCAGCCATGCTGGGACTGACTCCTCAGCTGCATAGGTGGATTTACAGTAAATACAAACATGTAGCCCTGTACAAATGACTTGCTACTTGCCATACTTAACTTTTATTATGAAAACACAACACAAAACAAAGGTTTGTGCAATGCAAACCTGTAGCTTTACTCACCTTGCCTTGTTCTTTTTATTGCTTTGTTCCTGCCTGGGTTGGTTCCTGGGATGGCTCCTTCTTAGCTCCTCTTTTACCCTTCAAGCTCAACCACACCCTGCCCATCACTCACTTGATGTCAGTCTCCACCCCACAAGGCTTAAATCATTAATAAAGTTAATTTAGCCTGAGACACCACCTGCAAGTGATCAGCAGAGAGGGTTTGGAAAGTGGTTGTACTCTCAGGGAGAGGCAGCAGCTTTCAGGAGCTGCTTGTACTTTGTGTGGAGCAGATCCAAACCAGAGGAAGACTTAAACTTGGATCTCTGGGCCCTACAGGTACCACAGGGCTATCAGCTAGTGTGGGACAGGGTCACTGTGTCTCCTGTTCTTCCACCCACCCCCTCCACTGTTCATTTTTGAGGTGAAAGTATTTTCTAATAGAAGGAGTACAGCGATGGTGTTTCAGCTGGGCTCCTCTGCTTTAGCAGGGAGCCCTGCATCTGCACCTTCTTCAGGGGTGTCTGGGGAGCTTTGCTCACTGCCTCCACTGTTCATTGGGAGGGCACAACCTTGACTGTCCCCCCAGCTGGGCTTCCTGTGACTTGAAGGACCGAGCAGCTCTGGGACTGCCTGGCTCCCTGGGGCTCCTGCTCACTGCTGTGTTTCTCGGAGAGGAAGGATGAAGCAGCTGCACTGCTCACGTCCCTGCAGTCACTCAGGCCAGGGCTGCCTGGCCACCTCAGCAAACCACCACCGCTCCCCCACAGCCCAAAAGGTTCTCCCAGGGGCAGTTTTCAAGTCTCAGACTCACTATCTACCAACAAACCTTGCTGTGCCAGTGCATAGAAAAAGTTTGGGTTGGAGGGAACCTTGAAGATCACCTAGTGCCAACCTCCCTGCCACGGGCAGGGACACCTTCCACTCAGCCAGGTTGCTCAAAGCCCCATCCAGCCTGGCCTTGAGCACTTCCAGGCATGGGGCAGCCACAGCCTCTCTGGGCAACCTCTGCCAGGGCCTCACCACCCTCACAGGGAAGAATTCCTTCCTCATGTTTAATCTAAATCTCCCCTTTCTCAGTTTCAAGCCATTATGCCTTGTCCTATGGTGACATGTTCTTCTAAAATATGCCAACACTGTTCTAAAATAAATAGAAATTAAATGCTACTTGTTTTCCAACTGCCAATCTCATTCATTTTCAGAACTGGCTCCTGGTTTTCCATAAATTCCAACCTGTATAGGAGCCAACAATGGAAAAAAAATGCATCAAAAACCATCTTCAGGGTTCTCAGCAGGGTGAGAGGTCCCTGCCCTCAGCTGAAGCACTACCTGGCTGATGTAACCAGCCCAACATTCTGCCAAAGACAGCCAACAAAAGCACCAGAGTTGAGTGGGAAAAGGTTTTCCACTCCTGGTGCAATTGAGGCTTTGCAGATTTTCCATACTCAAAGACCAAAGACAGTAAAAACTTCTGTGTACTGAAAACGTCAAAAGCCTCTTGCAGCCTGGGATTGATTCATTCTAATGGAAGCCCTAAAAAATTATTGAACGTTTTGGTTTTGACCTTGAAAGGATTTTACTACACAGAAATCTTGGCAGGGAAATATTTTTCTTACTTCAAAAGTCAAAATGTGATTATTTTCATTATTTCAAAACAATCCTTTTCAATTTCAAAAGCTGCCATTTCCCTCCACACACTGTCTTGGCATTTCCTAAATTTCTTTATAATTCAAATGTTAATAACCCAAATAGCTCACAAGCTTTATTTTTAGTTTGCAGAGATTAAACATCCTTCACATTAATGGATCTTCTAATGTTTTACTTCAGTTAGTTCATTTTCCTCCCTGAGTGAATAGCAGACTGCTCAGAAATCAACACAGCTTGTTAGGAAAAAAAAAGACAAAATGCCTATTAAATTATCAAGTGCATTTCTCATCAGAGTGCAGCTATCATTCTCTGCACAGAAAAACTAGAGCTTAATTGACTTCCTAGCAAAAGCAATGTTTAGACAGATGGTGCTGAGAATCATCTGACTGTTATCCTTTAAATTGCCAAGTTGAAGTGACAGGGATGTTTGGGAAACACGAGTAGGCAACAAGTGGGTGCTGCCTGCCATGGGAGGAGGCTGGCATCACACATGGCTGGCCTCAGGCAGAGCCCTTTAAAAGCATCTTACTGGCAGGTAGCTCGTTTTGTCAGAAGCTCCTGAGAGCTCCACGAAAGCTTTGTGCCCAGTGTGATCTCAGCTGTTCAGCCTGGAGAAGAGGAGACAGAGGGGGAACTTTATCAACACTTATAAATACTTAAAAGGCAGGTGTTGAGAGGATGGGGCCAGTCTTTGTTCTGTAGGTGCCCAGTGACAGAAGAAGGGGTAACAGGCACAAGTTGGAACAAAGGAAGCTTGCTGGAACATAAGGAAAAACTTCTTTACTGTTCAGGTGAAGGAGTCCTGGCACAGGCTTCCCAGGAGGGTGTGGAGTCTCCCTCTCTGGAGGTTTCCAAACCCAGCTGGACACATTCCTGTGTCTCTTGATTGAGGGGAACCTGCTTTAGCAGGGGGTTGGGCTGGATGATCTCCAGAGGTCTCTTCCAACCCTGACCATTCTGTGATTCTGTGAAAATCACCTGAAAATTAAAGATGCTGCAAAGGTAAATCAAGCTTTAAGGCAGGAGAATAAAAAAAGAAATCCTATTAATGAGCTTTTCAAGTTAGAAAGGCCCACTGTTAAAGTGAAGGTGGATACTCTGCTCATTAACAAGACTGTTGTGGAAACAAAGCCCATTTCCTTCCAGGTTTAAAAATTCATTTTCATTATTTTGGTGTGTGAGTTTTATATATAAATGAGGATTTTGTTGTGCATTCAAATGATATAAAACATAGAAATGAAAATAAATCCTTGATAATTCTAGGTTTATGACCTTTGGAAAAGTGCTGATACTGGGGATCATCTCCAGAACTTTTTTCCATGGTTAAAAAAATGGCAGATGTTCCTTCGAGTTACAATTCTCTTAAGAAGCTTTTCAGAGCAGCAAAGATCCCTGCCTATAAATTATTTAGGCTTAATCTTGCTGGGAAACTGAGTGGCAGAATCAATGGCAAGCACAGAGGAACAAGAGCATTTTGCAGGCCACCCTGCCCTTCTCCTGATGCATTTCAGTGCAGAAGCTGCCAGAAGCGCCTATTGAATAGCTAAGCACCTTGCTTAGGGCTTTCTCCCTGAAAAGCAGAGAGGAAATTCTGTAAATGAAATTTTAAGAGCAGTTGGAGTCAGACTGTGGCTGCTGAAACATTTTCTGGCAATGTGACCACCTTAGTGAGCATCAGCACCCAGCCAACAAAGGACCTTAAGCTAGGAGCTGGTAATGGGAGACAGGGTTATTAAGACAGGACAACTGGTTGCTCATCTCATTGCCAAACCACCCCATGGCTCCAAAACAAAGCTTCTGGGGATGGCCCAGGGAGCAAGGAGGAAAGGATGCTGGAAATAGCTCCCAAAATCTTCCTGCTTGATGCACTTCACAGCAGCTTTGGCCATAGTGAAACATCAGAGGAGGCTAAAAGACTTGCACAGAAGGCTTGTGTCACGCTTTTCTCTTCCAAACTTTGTCCTGACTACTGGTGACACTTCTAGAGGGCCCATTCATGTCAGTAGTTATGGGCTCTTAGATTGCAGGGATCTGACATCCAAGGTGCCTTCCACAAGCAGATAGCACTTGCCAAGCAGGGTCTTCCTTAAACAGGAGCTCTTTCTGTCTGTGACAGCAGTAACAAAACACAGGAGAAGCACCATCTGTTCATCTAAGATGGGTACCAGTGGTACCAATCCTCACTGCAGCAGCTGTAGCCTTTAATAAATACATACTAGTCAGTTTTTCTAAGTATTTGGAATAGGCCTAACCACAGAATTGCTATTCCAGCAGGATTTATTGTTATTGATGTTGCACCAACAGCCTGCCTTTGGTAACAAGCATCACAGGCTGAAATAACAGCTCTTATTGCAGCCTTGAGTCCTGAAATGAACCCTTAGTGCTCAGCTTCCTGCTCCTTGCAGTCAGGGCAAGCAGAAGTGTGAGGTGTAGTGGGGCTGATCTTGCTCTGATCATCACCAGCAACAGCCTAGAGAGGAGAAAGTCCTCTCTAGCAGCTTTCTCCTGCGGATTTACAGGCCCAAGATGAGTCTCTCACAGGCACCTCCTGTAACCTCAGCCACACATAGAATCATAGAATAATAGGGGTTGGAAAGGACTTCTTAGAAACCATTCAATCCAACCCCCCTTTTCACATCCCCACCTGCACAGCCTTCTCCAGCACCACCTTCTTTCTTTGGCTCCAGCACTCTCATTACAGTGAAGCTGGATTATTTTCTAACAATCTAATAATTTTCTAGTTATATAAATGTCATAAAATGCCATATGGACTGTAGTTATTTTGGAGTAAGAGAACAATAAAGGTCCATCCTAACCTGGCAGGGATGCTCTCTGCTTTCAGCCTCACTGGCCAGCTGGCAAGGAGGGCAGGCTGCACTGAGGGCCTTGCACCCTGGGGTTTCTGCTCATGGACGTTGGACTCTCTGGAGCTGGCTGTATGATAAAAATTGTCTCAGTGGGACTTTTCCTGGCAAGAGTGGTTCACCATGAATAGGAATGTGAGACTAATAACCCTTCTAAAACCTTGCCTTTTTTCCTGACTCTTGTCTAGAAACCACACACCAGCACTGGGCTCTTGGTGGCACAGAAAACATCAGGTAGGGTTGAGGGTGTCACCCCAAAATGCTCTATAGGATGGGGCAAGTGTGGAGCTTTACTGAAAGGAAACTTGGGTTCCAAGACCCAAAGGCAGGAGCTGTGGGGCCAGCTGTGCCCTCAGGCACTACTGTTTTCCTTGCTTTGCTAACAGATGGTACCTCAGCCTCCTGAAATAAACATCACCTTGTCACCTGAGCTGAGAATGCTGCATGAGCTCTTCAGATAAAAAGAAGATACTTATAATACAGCCAAATACGTGGGTATGTTTTTACAGATGTTTCAGACTACCAGGGAAAAGAAGGGCTTTAGGTGAAACCATTTAATTCATGGTGGTAAGGGGCTCCCTTTCATCTGTCAGATGCTGAACAGCAATGGTTAGAAGAGCAGGCAGTGGCTGAGATGGGGTGTATCCACCCAGCCTACTCCCTAACCCCACCAGATGAGCGTGTGGGCACTGCCTCATTGCTGGTTTAGTCAATAAACCCCACTGGGTGAAAGTACCAGGATGTTTATTACAAATAATATTTGACAGGATGAAATTAGCACATAGATGCTCTTATGTTGGCTAATGAGGTCTGAAATATAATCCTATAAATCATCAACAACAGCCATCTGGTGACAGACACATGAAAAGAAGAGCAGGTGATTATAACACATGCACATCACTGTGGTGACAAGGCTTTGAAATAGCAGCATACCTCTACACGAGACACCCCTGGAGTAGATTAGGAAACAATCAGTTACATACCCTGGTTGCAGAGTCTCCCTTGCAAGCAGACATTGTAGTAGGGAGCCAGAGTGCATCTGCTGAAGCATTCAAGCCTTCCACCATATCCAGGTGCAGCATGATGGGTCCTTAAATCAACTGCTGGATAAGGAAGATCTAGTTATGCTATCCCTTCCTCCAACACAGGAGAAGACAGTTGCATCTGCTACATTAAAACAGTCTGCATCTGGTTTTGCAGAGTCAAACAGAAAGTCTCTGTGTGCTTTCTGACCCTGCCTGGGCAAGCATTGAGGTTACCCTTCCATAGAAGTGCCCTACTTTGGTGCCTGGGAAAATAAAGGAAAATTATACCAGTCATTTATTTTTTTGAACAATTATAAGAAACTCTGCATTCATTTGAAATATTTATAATCCAATAAAATTCCTCTTTCTCGTGATTTAGGAGGCAGTCAGGCTTTCTAAATGTACCTCTATTTTTATCCAAGGTCTGTAGTAAAGCACAGCAGGAGTAAGTTACTTTATCACAGCAATTTATTGTCCAGTATTTTTTATTTGGGAAGTAAATCTACTTGGAAGATCACAGGTAGCAGGAGAGCAGGAGGTAAGACTGTAGGGAGAGGCATCACAAAATCCCCCTGTGTACAGCTGGATCAGAGCTCTAAGCACACCTCTGCAAACAGGTCTCTTAGCAGCTGGGCATGTTTTATGGGCACACAGATTTCCTGCTTTAGTACCCAATTCACAGACCTTTTCAGCTGGGAACAAGGACTCTACTTATTTATTGATCTTACTTATTAACTCTCCACAGTCATCACCTGGGGTGCTATCCCACTGCTCCAGACAGCCCCCTCCCACCTGCCTCTCCTAGCAAGCATCCCAATCTTTTAATAGAGAGTTAATAAGCGTCTCCTGACCAGTTTTCTCACTTACACAAGTACTTTCCAGAGGAGCAGAATATTTTTCCCTGTAGGCTGAGTTCTGAGTGAGAAGTATATTGCAAACAGTTAATATATAACTAAAGGCCATGTAAAAATGACAGCCCTAAGTCCTGTCACTGCTGCTCAGCCTGTGCCTTAAGTTATCCTATGATGGAGTTTTGAAATATATGTACATATTTAAGCTTTCTCTTGTTTTATATCCCACTACAGTCTGCTGTATAATCTGTTGGTTTTACTTCCATTTTAACAGTGCTTGTTTGATTTCCCCACCTATGCCAATGTGCTCCTAATACCTCACCTCTCCTCTGTCATTTCAACTTTTAAGATCATCCCTCGACAGTGTGAGCTTTGCTGTGGTGATATTTTCCACAATAACAACAGTTATATTTACCTATTTCTTATCTTTCCCTCAGTCCTGTGGTATTTTAAGTCATGTCAGCCTCCCATTTGGGACCAAACTCTCTAGGCTGGATGCTGCAAGTATTCCCTTTTGAACCAGTCTGGCTACTTAGCAGAACATGTGTGAGTTGCTCATATTCACCAAGGAAACAACCATGCTCTGGAAGTTTAGGAAGCAGGAACATCTCATCTGCAAAAAAGAACAGCACATTGATTCATTGTTTGATCTTACTGTAAGGTTATATTTTGCTATCCTCACATGATGAGAATGAAACGTTTCAGGACCCCAAGAATCAGCACATTACAGCAATGCCCATCAGTATTCCCCCTGCTTGGTGAGCTGGGAGTTAGTTCAGAAGGAAACCAAACGTAACCAACTGTGTAAGAGGCTTAATCTGTACTCTGGGTATTTTCTGAAGCATGCTTTCTTGCACCTTACCCACCAAAATGATTTGTGGATGCCTATTATATTGATCAGGACAAAAAGAGGTTCATGAAAAGCCCATATGAGAACACTGAAGTTGTCAATGGGACATGAGAGGCAAAGCAGGAGACTCCCTTGCTTAGCACTAACAGGTAGAAAGAAACTTATAAGCAACACCAACAGTTATGGTAATCCTCAGAGACATTGATTCTGTAGTTGATCTTAAGCATACAATTACTTATTGTACACCAACAAACAAGGAAAAGCTGATCAGACTTCTCATATGAACTAGCACAGAGGAACACGAAACCTGAGAACAAAAATTTCTGACACATGTAGAGGCAGCGCTGAAGAGCAGAGCTTCAGTGGGACAGGGCTGCAGAACACCAGGTACATCAGTCTCAGCTGATGCAGCTCTGCTTTTGGTAACCCCCTGGCTGCAGTGAGTGAAGGAATCAGTCTGAGAAGTGTTTGATGGAGAAAGTCTGTCTTCCAAGGAGTTCACTTTGAGAAAACATGACAGACTTTCGAGACATAGAAAGGACAATAGCAGGACATGGTTGGGCTCCTTGTGGCAAGTGCATTGTCAGCACTGGCAGGAAACATCATTGAAAAAGCTGAGCACTAATTCTAAATGTGAGGCACAGAGTGAGGAATATGGCCTGATGATGGAGTCATAGAAAAGTTTGGGTTGAAAGGGAGCTTTACAGATCTAGTCCAACCCTCTTCATTTCTTTCATGATATCTAGATATTAAACTGCCTTCCAGCCCACAAACAACAATCAATTTTGCTCAGTTGCTTCTCTGATGATATAATCTCATCACTTCCAACACATAAAGTGCAGTGATGGCTTTGCTGCTGCAGTCACTATCCTTTACAGTGGCAGTAATGTGCTGTAAGATTAACTTGCAAGCATTCACTTCAAGTCTTTTAAAGCAAATAACCCACACCTTGTAGTCATCCCATGGAAAAGATTACATTTACAAAAGTATGCAGGGCTTTGAAACATTGCCCCACGTTGCAGCCTATGAGTGCCATGGATTTCTAAGTCACTCTTGTTACAGAAGGCAGGCACATCACTCAGAGAAACAGCAGCCTGCCTTGTTTATTTTTAGAGTTAACTAAAAAGGGACAACTTTCCTTGATGTAAGACTAGGGAGGAGAAGGATTCTGCTCAAATCACCATTCCTATGAATGCAGTATGAACAACAACTACACATGTAACAGAAGCATATCCTGACAGCACAGAGAGCTCTGCGGTGGTGACCCAGCTGGACACGGACACAGCCCCTGGTTGGTGTATGGGACGAGGACACAGCCCCTGGTTGGTGCATGGGACGAGGACACAGCCCCTGGTTGGTGCATGGGACATGGGACAGCTCCTGTTCCCCACTCTGCAGAGACAGCCCTTGAGTGCAGGAAGGCACAGCTTGGTCCTCATGCCAGCAATGCCATTACTTCCATGGGCATCAGGTCTGCCAGCAATCCCTCGTTGACAGGTGTTTGAGATGTTCTCCTGGTCCTTACAGAAATCTGTGATTCAATTCTTTCTTCCAGCACTGCAGGACTCTTTGTGCACTCACTCCACCCCCCAGAACCAACTAACTGCTCTTTTGCAAACCCCAGATCTCTAAGTATGTACTCACCTAACACCAAAACGACCTCAAGGCCACAGAAATTCTCAAAGCAACACACACTGAATCTGCTTGAAGTAAAAACAAAGCAATTACTCAAAGCAGCACTCATGGCAGAATGTTTAAGCTGAATATTTAAGGGGTTTTAGGAGCTTATCAAGGATCACAGTTTTGTGACTTGTTTTCAAATTTCCTCCATAAGTCATGTGTCAGAAAAAGGGCTGCAAATAAACAATGAAAAAGATATTGAAAATATTATTTCAGTCAGCAGTAAAATGAAGCAATATAATGGAAGATTAATTTCACCTCAGAGCATGCTGAGTGATGACACAAATACTAATTTCCAAAGATGCAAAAGGCATTGTGCCCCAAAAGATGGAGTGTGATTATGAGCTTAATGGCTTGTTTAACTTGATAAAGTGCCAGTTTCTAAATAGAAACCATGCTTTAAATATTTAATCAAATTTTGAACAATCTCCCATCTTTTCCTTGGCTAAAAACAGACACCAAAAATTTGCATTTTTCTTTAAGCATCCAAAAGTGTTGATACTGAAATTAAAGATGGGAAGATTTAGTTAAAATTGAACCTATTTAGGTGCCTTCTAGTCAGAGCAGTGAAGTTTCAGGGCAGATCCCAGCACTTTGAAAACACATGCCAACCAGTGATGAGATTAGCCTGTGCCTTTTGACTTGCCCATGGCTTACACACACCTGTGAGTGCCATCGGGGGTCTCTCCCACACACTCCCCTTGCTCCAACGCCTCACCCCAAGCATCAGTGTGGTACCACTGCCACAGCCCAGCACCAGCTCCTTCCCTTGCCCAGAGAAAGGGTGCTGGCCCTAGCCTGAGGTTAGCAGCAGGACACACCAAACATGCTGTGTCCCACTGTCTGTGCACTAAGCCCTTTGCCTCCCATCACACCTCCATGCTGCTGCCCTCTCCTGTCTGCTCTCTTCTCCATCAATATTTGACTCTCTGTCAGTGCAGAGCATCCCCTGGTTTTGCTGGGGGCTGTCCACCACAAACCCAGGACGTTTGCAGTTTACTCAGCCATGAACAGCAGCAACACATCACCTTCTGCCCACACCCCTGTTGAAAAATGACTTATCTCCACTGAAAGATGTTGCAAACATGCTGCAGAACTAGAAGTCAGTTGTCACACAGTCCTGTTTGAGCCCAGGCCAAGGTCATTGGCCAATGTTTTGCCACCTTGAAATGGACAAGGTAAAACAGAGGGGGTGGCATGAAGGTCTGAGGGTCCATGACAGGGTCAAGCTATGATGGGGTCACCCCTGAGGCAGAGGGTCCCCAACCTGCCTCGGAAGGACCTTGCACCCAGGTGCTGGGGAAGCGGTGAGCTGATCACAGAATGGTTGAGATTGGAAGGGACCTCTAGAGATCATCCAATCCAACCTCCTCCTAAAGCAGGTTCCCCTCAATCAGGGTGAGCAGGAATGGGTCCAGGTGAGTTTGGAAACCTCCAGAGAAGGAGACTCCACACCCTCCTGGGCAGCCTGTGCCAGGGCTCCCTCACCTCAACAGCACAGTTCTCATCCCGTTAAAGTGGAAATTCCTGTGTTCCAGCTTGTGCCCATTACCTCATGTCCTGTCACTAGACACCACACAAAAAAGCCTGGCCCCATCCTCTCGACATCTGCCTTTTAGGTATTTAAAAGTATTGATATGGTCCCCTCTCAATGTTCTCTTCCCTGGGCTGAACAGTCCCAGGCCTCACAGCCTTTCCTCATAAGAGAGATGTTCCAGTCCCCTCATCATTTTGGTAATGCTCCACCAGATTCTCTCGATAAGTTTTCGATCACTCTGGAACTAGGGAGCCCAGAACTGGACAAAGTACCCCAGATGTGGCACAGGAAAGTTCCTGGTGGCCCATGTTGACCTGCCCACACTCATGATGCCACTCTGCTGTCCCCTGACAGGCTCTGTCCAAGGACCAGGGTGCTTTGCAGTAGTCTAGCTCTAAACCCCAAGAGGCTTTTTCCTTTCCAAAGACTCCCCTGTGCCTCTCCAGCTGTCACCTCCCACAGTAGAGCAAACCTGCCTATGCCACAGCATCACACTTTGAAAGAAGGAAGTGCTTGATGGCTGGCTGTTTAATATCCCGGTGCTGGGTTGCTCCTGAGGCAGCAGCCAGAGTCCCAGCATGTGGCTGAATGGGAGCAGCCCCTCTGGCACCCACACGACTCACTCTCCTTCTGCTTTTTGCAGAGTTGGGGCCTTGGCCAGTGGGGACAAATTAACAATCAAGTGGGTCTGTTTGGATAATAGAAAATGCAAAAATACTGCGTGGCAAGTGATCCCTTTTAGAGCAGCATTACAAGCCTGGCAGACATCCAGCTGGCACAGTAGCTCCGAGCAGCAAATACACACCACTTAGCTGGTGATGTGTAAATGGCACTTCTTGGCAATTTCCGCCTTGAAAGCTGTCTTGTGAAATCTTCCAACTTGGGTTGTGTTCATACATCACCCGAATCAGCTGCATGTCGTAGCTCTTAGTCCCAGGCTTTAAATCAATCTAGCATCTGTGTCACCCACCAGCAGTAACAGTGGGACACTTGATTTTAGTTGCCTGTTTGCCCTTCCATTTGACACAGACAGTTTGTTAGTGAAAAATAGTGGATACTTACCAGTGATTGGTTTTGCATGGTTCATTCTTTTATTCCTCAGAAGCTCCCTGTGTTTGGAGATAAAAATCCCACTGCATTCCCATCTAATAGATTAAACTGCTCTAAAAGCTTCCTTCTCCAATCCCTTTTTCACTAATGTCCTCCCTGCTCACACTCCTCAGGTAACTATCACAGATGTACTGCTCCTTTATTTTACCACAAAGTATTTGAGCCAAGTGATTAGGTGCCTTACAACTCCATCTGACTTCTCTTGAAGGGACCTGGTCCTCCTGGTCCATGGGACCATGTTGCTCCTCCACTGAGCTTCATGGGCAGAAAGGGAAGAATTCAGAAAGCAATTTCTCCCCAAAGAAGCTTCGTCAAATCCCACATCTCCTTTCCCAGGTGCCAGAACACTGGCCTTGCCTCCTTATGGACAGAGTAAACAACCATGCTTGGAGTCCTCTTGCAGGTTTGGCTTGCCTCTTGCTAAAGATTACACTTTAAATTGGCAGGCTTAGACCTTCTAGCAGTTCTGCAGAAGTATATACAAATACATACACAGAGCATAGCAAACTAGCTAATGCAGCCCATGTCCATTGCTGCCAGATGAGCCTTGCTCTTTCCTGGGAGGTTTTGTTTTTCTTTGCACTCCCACTGCTTTTTAGGCTTCTTGGGAATTCCACAGATTAAACTCAACTGAAAACCAAGCAAGCAATCCAACCTGCAGCAACAGTTCATTTCCCCTCCCAAAGGGATTTGCACAAATGCAAAAGGCATTGCTGTCACAGGGGTGTGGAACCTCACAAGAACACCCTGCCAGTTACCAAGGAATGAGAAAGACATGATGGGCATGGACAGAGATGTCGCTCACCTGCACTGGTGTGAGTACAATGCAGTCACTGAGAGTATCTCTGGAGACCTCCCATGCCCTGGAGTGTACTGGCAAAGGGCACCAGCATCGTTCAGAGAGGCTGTTAGGAGCCAGGGAACTCAAAACAATAAAACTCAAAGCACGTTCTTCTATAGGTCACGTTGTGCTCACCGTACTCACCACTCATTGATATCACAGCAAGACTTCTTACAGGATGAAATTCCTGATTGGCAGGAGCCAGAGAGACAAAATCTGCCCCTCATGGGGTTTTTTTTTTTGCCACTGTCTGTCTCTCTGGGACCTTCTGATCTCATTACTTCTGTTCTGAAACCCATTATTTTCTCTTGGCTTGTAGCTATCCTGACAACAACCAATTTACAAGATTAAAAATGAAATGCACATGAAAAAACCTCAAAACTAACAACTAGCCACCTGAACAAAAGCAAAAGTGTAATGAAGTAGCTATATGCAAATAAGCAGCTGGCACAGGTAGCAGAAATAGAGAGAAGATTAAGGAAAGAAACAGAGGAAAAGATATTTTGGTAGCTTAAGAAAATGGCAAGTATTTTGTCTGACATACTTAGAGGTTAGTTGAACAGGACAGGTTTTAAAACATGTGGGCAGGAGGGAGGCCCATAAGGAAACCACATTTCAAGATCTGACATTGTGAACATAACTTCTAGAGTAAATCCTCAACGTTTCACACGTGCTGTAAGTCACTAAAAGCCAGGGGATGGTTGGGCTGAGGCTGCCCCTGGCTCCACGTGGAAAAGCATCCAACCAGCCCTGAACACACACCCTTCCTTCAGCCTCACAGCACTTCAGGAGGTTTTCGATGCTTGCTGCTGCCTAAAGTGTGTTTGATGCTTGCTCCTGCCCAGAGATACTCACAGGGACAGGCTTAAGACCAGCTTAAGGACAATTTTCCTTCCTGACCTGGACAAATCCATGATCTATGAATGTCATTAGAAGCATGCAGTTCTACACAACTCTCAGTGCCATCAATGCCCTTAAGCCACTCTGTCCAGCTTTGACACCAGGGTTGGGGGTCTTCACACAGTATCATCAGTGCATGTCCCATCCACCTTGTAAGCAGTTTGGTTCCTCACAGGACACATACTCAGCTAACGTTGCAGCTTCTCCTGTGTGCTGCATGCAGACCACATCCAACAGCCAGACTGATAGCAGCTAATCAGCTCTGTATGGAGCAGTGAGACCCTGCTAACCTTTTACTCTTTTCTTCTACAGAGCCATCTGCAGTAGCCTCCATCAGAGAGGCTTCCTTTCCAGCTCAAAATGAAGGGAGGGTATGGCAATGCTACCAGCATGGGGATATTTCACTTGCAAGACTCCAATTGCTTTGCTTAAAAACCAAACAAGATAAAATACCAAACACTACCTATTGTGCTGGCCTGATCTAGGCTAATGAGAACAGGTTGAGAACAGAGAGAATCACTTGTTTTTGCAGCTATTCAAGCTCAAGAGGAAGGTTTATTGCAAGAGTTCTTTTAGGGGTGAATTTAGAGCACAGAGGGGACACATAGGGTGGTACTGAGGGGATGCCCAGATCTGCTGGCACACACAGGAACAACACACAGCCTGGTCCCAAGTTGCACCATCTCACTGAGCTGGATTTTCTCCTGGGAGGTTATTTGGGCTTGTTTAGCTAAGTGCATCAAAAGTAAAAAACAAAATAGACAAAAGCATCAAGAAATGGAAGACAAAATGAACTGGGATAAAATCTGTCTGATGGGTGGCATTACAAATGTCTAGGAATAATCATAGCCTCCCAAAGACTGTTTTCAAAGGAAAGCAGCTTTGATGCCTTTGGAGTCCAAGGACTTTGGCTTTTTACTGAAACTCCTTCCATTGTGTTTCATTCTTTCTCAGGGGAAAACACACAAATCAGAAAAACACCCTTTTCCTTAAGTAGGCTGCAGCTAAAGAGATGGCTTCATCTCCCGTGCAGAGACAAGAAGTGCTTTGCTTTTCAAGAGGTTGAAGTAAACAGAAATCAGCAATCAAGGGAATCAAAATGCCCAAAGTCTCTTTGCTCACTGCTTGTCAGTGCTGAACAAGTCTTATTAAACCCAAAAAACTCAAACCAAGCCACAACCTCAGAAATGTAACAGATGTTCAGGCACTTAGGCTGCCCTTTCTGGCTACAAGAGGAAATAGAGGCACAGTAAGAAGAGATGTTGAAGTGTACTTTTCCCCAGGAAAACACAAATAAAAGCTCTGTGAGAGAGGTGTGTGAAACCTGCACCCTGCAGAGCACAGTGGGAACATCACTTGTGCTCACCACTGCATTTCTGCTACCCACAGGTCTGTGAAGACACCTCAGGAGCCCCAGAGCTTTAATTCTTCCTGCAAGGGCTGATGTTTACATCCATCCCAGTGCAGCCCTGCTCCCACCACACCTTGCAGCAACCTTGTGAGCTGTGACTATTGCTCACCCCTTCTGTCCTACTGTCCAGGTGATGGTGGAGGTCTGCTCCTGGCCCTCCAGCATCACTGCTTTCTCCCACAGCCCTGACCCCCCAGTCCCCACAGCCCAGAAAGGGAGGCTGCAGAGCAGACAGCAAATCCCCAGGGCCATAGGGCCCACCCTGCTCAAGACCCCAGCCTCTGGGTCCTGTGGAACATTCTGCATTGGTACAGACAGTACCTGCAGCTCTCTCATGGCTAAAGGCCATGTGAGCAAGATCTCAGGGTGATGGCACTCAAGGGCAAACAGGCATCACTCAAACCTTCAGGCAAGGAGCAGACACCCCTGAGTGTCTCAGGAGGCACTGCACGTACCTGGCCAGAGGCCAGAAACACACTGCCTACAGCACTAACGTAGCAGCAGCAGACAACTTTGCAAACAGCCTGTAAACAAGCTCCTACATAAATCAAAGATCCTGAGACAGGGCAAGAAACCCCATCCACAAAGTTCAGGGCAGTGAGATTCCATTTCTTAAACAAGACAGAGATGTGGAGAGCTGCAACAGGCAGTGGGGTGCAGCACAGTCCCTGGAGCAGCAGAAGGCATCTCAGTAAGTTGGCAGATGATACAAAGCTGGGCAGGAGTGTTGATCTGCCTGAGGACAGGAAGGCTCTGCAGAGGAGAGTGATAGGCCAAAACCAACTGTATGAGGTTTAACAAGACCAAGTGCCAGGTCCTGCACTCAGGCCACAACAACCCCAGACAATGCTACAGGCTGGGACAGAGGGGCTGGAAGCTGCCCAGAGGAAAAGGACCTGAGGGTGTCAGTTGACAACCATCTGAACATGAGCCAGCAGTGTGCCCAGGTGGCTGAGAAGGCCAATGGCATCCTGGCTTGTATCAGAAATAGTGTGACCAGCAGGACCAGGGCAGTGGTTGTCCCCCTGTACTGGTGAGACCACACCTCAAATACTGTGTTCAGTTCTGAGCGCCTCACTACAAGAGGGACCCTGAGGGGCTGGAGCGTGTCCAGAGACAGGCACTGGAGCTCATGAAGCACTGTTTACTCTGGAGAAGAAGAGGCTGAGAGGAGACATGATCACTCTCTACAATTACCTGACAGGAGACTGTAGTGAGATAAGGGGTCAGTCTCTTGTCCCAAATAAAGTGTGACAGGACAAGAGGAAACAGCTTCACGTTGTGACAGAGGAGGCTTAGATCAGATATTAAGAAGACCTTTTTCCCCTGAGAGGGTTGTTAGATGCTGTCCCAGGTTGCCCAGGGATGTGGTGTGTTCCCCATCCCTGGAGATATTTAAAAGCCATGTAGATGAGGTGCTGAGCCACATGGCTTGGCAGTGTGAGGCGAGTGGTTGGATTTGATGATCTTAAAGGTCTTTTCCAACAGAAACACTTCTATGATTCTATGATTTCCAAGCCTTACCTGCCACTCTCCCACCTCCTGTCAGAGACAGACTCCAGTTGCTAAGTCCAACATTCATATTTTAGCTTTGTCTTTTCCTTAGGCTGGTTGTATTCCTGTTTCCTTCATGAGAACACAGTCCCCAGGCTTGTCCCATTTCCACTTGCTTCCATGTCCCTAATAACTTCAGATCCCACCAGGAAACCTCAGTCATGACTCATGTTTGTAAGTGACAGTGTGTGGTTGGTCCTTTAAAAGGATGTGTCACGCAGGGCCTTTTCAGAGAAAAGAGCTTTCAATAAAAAGACTGTTTCCAGTCCCATAAATGATAACATTATTTGAAATTACTCAGCAAAGTTGTTAGCAAACCATTCCCAATCAGCATTTAATGAACAAGAACACAAGAAAACTACTACCATAATTATCTGCTGTGGTAATTTCACATTTTCTTTCACTAAGTGAATGAAAAATAAAGTGACCACAATTATCTGAGATTTTAAGTGGAGTCTTGCAGCTCTCCCACAATTACTTGACTAGATGACACTATAGTTTAACTGCTCAGATGACAAAAGGAAACCCTGGGGTTCAGCACCACGTGCATTTTAGAGGCAAACAGAAAAGAGAGGCGGTTTTACTTACCACAGGATGCAGATACAGCTATTTTGGAGGCTGGCTACAGGACAAGAGCTTGTCTTCACCATCAGTGGACTCCAGTGAATTGCCATCAGGTCAAATCTGGTGTTGGGCAGATCCAAATCAGTATTTATGCTGCAACTAAAAGACCAGCTTTATCAGTAATGTATGGTCAG
This sequence comes from Colius striatus, assembly GCF_028858725.1. NCBI lineage: Eukaryota > Metazoa > Chordata > Aves > Coliiformes > Coliidae > Colius > Colius striatus. The sequence goes on along the minus strand of NC_084771.1, from coordinate 6,075,264 downwards.
TGCCCATTGCTGAACTTCAGGAGGGTCTATGCTAGCTCAGAAATGTTGCAAAGCTTCAAAATACACCCAGAGGAACCAGGTCATCCCCTTCCAGCAGCCTGGGATGCTGTTCAGCTGGGAAGGGGTCAATGAAGGTAGTTTCCTGTTCAGCTGTGGTACCTGTGACATGACCCAGCTCAGGGGCAAATCTCTGTACAACAAACACATTTTCAATGATGGGATCATGGTCTTGATCTCTGGAAAAGCTCAGCTCAGAGCTTTCCTTTAACTGGAGCTGCCTCACAGCAATGTCTCAGGTGGCACCCTGAGAATGTACCACCCAGAGAAAAATGGCTATGTCTTGTTTTAGTTTGAAGAGTATCACTCTAATTTATAGGCCACCCTTAAATAATTTCCTTCATGTTTTAACCTGTGGCTTTTCTGAGAGCAATGTGCACCTAGACCCTCATATTTCTATACTCTGCCCTTGCCCTTCTCTCACCATTCCCATAACATTCAAGCAAAACTCCACCAACCACCTTCTGCAAACCACCAGAGAGATGTAGTTACACACACCAGCAAACTGAGCATTGCACCCTGGAATCAGTCTCCTGACTTGGCAAGGCCCTGACTCCATTGCTCTTGCCATTAAACTTGGCCATGCTGTGCCATTAAACTTGGCCATGCTGACCACTTCCAGGAGTGTTCACCATGATTATCCAGGTCATGCTGCTGCAGCGAGAAGGGCATTAAACCATTCCAGACTTCTGCTTGGCTGTGAAGTCTATAAGCCCAGTGACCTGTCGCTGTTTGACAGACAGAGGAGGAGACATACAGCATATTGAGCCTATTAGCAAGAGTCAGGCAACAACAAACAGCACCGTGCTATGAAATTAAATTCAAATGCAATAAAACTCTCAAATGGGAAAATATGCAGATCAACACGAACTTTGGCACTGTGCTGAATTACAGCATGTTTAGTGACAGGGACTGCTTTTCAACTGGAAAGTAACAGATTTTTTTTACTCTGATGTTGCTGAGATCTGGACATAAAAAGCAGCTTTCTTTGGAAGCCACAGTGGAAACACAATAGACCTGGAGGATGTTGCTTCCTTTCATACAAAGGGGTATCTGTTTTAAGGAGAATCAAACTTTTAATCAAAGTTCTTCCTTATGTTTGTGAAAAGTGGGGGAAAGTGACAACTGTTTGTTGGTTGTTGGCTCATGCTGAGCCAGCCATTTGAATATTATTCCAGCTGATTAAATTTGCATTGCTAAGAGGGGAGAAGCCATATGCCTCACACACCTGTAGAATACAGCTCTGGGTTTTGAAAGGTTATTAGCACACTATTATATCCTGGCAAGGAAGGATTTTTTTTTTCCATGCAGGATGGAGAGCTCCTGGGGGTGCAGAGGAATGCAGAGGGTGCTCCATCACCACTCCCCTCTCCACGCAGGGGAAGGGAGAAGCCTACCTCTTCCCCGGCCAAAATCCCTTTGGGATTAACAGGAAAGTGTCTATTAGGACAGCATGAAGTCTCAAAAAAAGCAGTATGCAACAGATTTAAATCTTATGGCTTACAAAGATAAAGGAATTGCTGCTCTCTGTCTGGCTTCAGCTGGGTTTTAGGCATCTTGAGTAAAAATGAGGGGTTATTTTTTTCCTGTTGTCCAATTAAGAACTTTGTCATCACTAGAGATTGCTGAAATTATTGCTTTCTCCTTCAGGTTATAATCAAAAAATTAAACAGACTTCTCCTATTCCCCTTAAGACTTTATAGAGGGATTTTATCCTGATTAAAGTGTTAAAAATTAATACCACTCAGACAAGTCCCTTCGGATTCCACAGACTGCAGCTACTGCCTGTCTCCTCCAGGTATTTCAGCTGCCTTGTCTGTAATTAACATTACATGTCTTAGCCACTGGCTTTTACTCAGAGGATTTTCAGCAGTGCCAGCCCTGCCTGCTGTGAAAACCAGACTCAAATGCCAGGCAGTGGTCCTCTCCCCTTTCTGCCATGCAGCTTTACTAGCAGTGAAGCAAATGCTATATCGAGAAAATTCAGTGTATATTTAATTTTCCAGGCTAAGGATCCTGCTTGGGAATCACCTCTTACTACTCATTCTCACCCCTGAGACATCCAGGCTCAGAGACCACACTTGCTTTGCTCATTTAAAAGCATTTCAGGAAACCAGCTAAGCTGACACTTGTGTGAGTGACTGGTCTCAGGATGGAAAAATCTCTGCAAGAAAATCCCATCAAAGCCAAGAGGCTCTCCCTTGAATTTCCAAAACTTTATTGGGCTAATTGATAACCCTTTAAGGACAGCCAGAGACATTCTTCACAGCAATGTGAGAGAAAACACAATACAGAGACAGGAACGTGAGCTGGTGAGTATTTGTTCACAGGGACGGATATGTGTTCACCTTACTCCACGGCTATTTACTGACAGACAGAAAGGCAGATAAGTCTGAGCATGTTTTTTCCCAAAGCATGCTGATAAACCTGACCCAGCAAAGAGGATCTAGCTTGACAAATGTTTCTTTTTGTGCAAAAAAGAAGAAATACCTGATGTAAGGAGCTCAGGGGTGAGTCTGGGCAGCAGCATCCAAAGCACAGTCAAGTGGTGCTGGGGAGCAAGAGCCAGGCTGGCTGTCCCCATGGGGACTGGGAAGGCATCAGGCAGGAGCTGTGGGAAGCAAAGGGACATGGGGAGCTGCTGCAGTGGCTTCAGGTGACACCTCTGGTCCAGCATTTGTGAAAATCAATGTTTCTCTGCAAATGCTTAAGGAAAAAGTTGATGCTTGGGACCTTTACAGACTTAGAAGGAGAGTTGCCTCGTTTCCTAGTCACATTAATGTCTATACTAAACTTGCACTGCTTTAGAATCATAGAATGGTAGGGGTTGAAAGGGATCTTTAGAGATCATCTAGTCTAACCCCTCTGCAGAAGCAGGGTCACCTAGATCAGGTCACATAGGAACATGTCCAGGCAGGTCTTGAAGACCTCCAAGGAAGGAGCCTCCACAACCCCTCACAGTGAAATAGTTTTTTCTTATGTTTAAGTGGAACTTTTTGTGTTCTAGCTTCATCCCATCACCCCTTGTTGTGTTGCTGGATACAAAAGAAAAAAGGGATGTCCTGACCTCCTGACACCCACCCTTTAGATATTTGGAAATGTTAATAAGATCACCCCTCAGTCTCCTCTTCTTCAGACTGAACAGCCCCAGTTCCTGCAGCCTTTCCTCATATGAAAGATGCTCCAGTCCCCTGATCATCTTGGTGGCCCTGCGCTGGACTCTCTCCAGAAGTTCTCTCTCCCTCTTGAGCTGAGGAGCCCACAACTGGACACAGGACTCCAGATGAGGCCTCACCAGGGTAGAGTAGAGGGGCAGAAGAACCTCCTTTGACCTACTGCCCACATTCTTCTTAACGCATCCCAGGATGCCATTGGCCTTCTTGGCCATGAGGGCACATTGCTGGCTCATGGTTAGTTTATCAGGACTCCCAGATCTCTCTCTGTAGAGCTGCTCTTCGACACCCAGTCTGTACTGGTGCATGGGATTGTTCCTTCCCTTTGGTGCCCCTTGTGCTGCCTGGAGAGAGGCAGAGGGGGCTGTGTCGATGCACTGTGTCAATTCCCTTCCACTCATGTGTCTTATGGTATTAAAAAGCACATCTACATCAAGACAGTTACTTCTTATCATGATATCAGGAATCACAGGTAGGCTTAAATAAAGGACACTGTCCAGAGCTGGCTCTGTTACTGCAGGCAGTTTGTTAGAAAGTTTTGTGGAGGTTCTAATAGCAATTACTCTCTTTTTTTGGCAAACAGCAACTTGCAAAGTCACTGAGATATTGATAAAACTTGCTGTTGATTTCCCAGAAGTGTCTGAGGTGATAATTGCCATTTAAAAATTATTCTTCAGGGAAAGATTTATTTCAATTCATTTGTTAAATTAGGAGGTGTTTGTAAAACTGGCAAAACATTTTGTTTGGGCCTTTCCAAAACTCAAATATCTGGCATGACAGACAGGATGGGGGAGGCAGTGTTGGGATGCAATCATCTTAAAAATTCCAAGTTTTTGACCTAATGCAAGACAGAAATGTCAAACCTTCAAAAATACTAATAGGACAAGAAACCAAACCACCCAATAGAACCTTGTTTTAATGCCTCTGTGCCCACACAGGATTCATTACAGCATCAGCCATGGTCAATATGGTGGTGTTGGCTCCCTGCTTTTCACACATTTCAAGTTACTTGGCTATCTGAGCACAGGTGAGCTGACTCTCCTACAGCAGCCCACCCCAGCAGCTCAGGAGCCTGGCACAGGAGCACAGACTATTCCTGTTGGCTTTCCCAGAGTTGTAAAAGTGGCAGTGTGGTTGGAAAGGGCTTGTCACAGAAAAGGGCAGCTCTGCTCAGTGCAAGGAAGGCACAGAGCACAGGTTCTTCAACAGGCTTTTTCTAAGCTTCCCCAGCATTTACTCCTTCCCAGGCAAGAAGACAACAACTAAGGAAAGCAATAATTACCATGTAATAGCCATATTCCCAAAATAATCAACTTCCTTTGGTAAAGATGCATGTTACTAACATGAACATTCAGGACTAGGACTGAAATAGGGCTCCAAGACTGTTGTGGTTTAGACTGTGGTGACAACTAAGCGCTATACGGCCACTCACTCACTCCTTCCACCCCAATGGGATGGAAACGAGAATCAGAAGACAAAAGGTGCAAAAACTTGTGACTTAAGGACAATTTAATAGGACAACACAAGAAGAGAAGAAATAAAAAGACGGGGAGGGGAGGGGAGGGGAGGGGAGGGGAGGGGAGAGGAGAGGAGAGGAGAGGAGGTTGGAGCACTCTTCAGGGGGAATGAAAACAACTCAAGAGGTGTGAGATAGAGAAGCTGTTGGCATGGCCAACCTCAAGAGATGGCTGTCAAGGCACAAACACATCCCTTTAGGCAAACAAGGCAGCCCCTCCTCTGCCATACTGTACAGTAAGCTCAAGGGCACACAGTGTTTCGGCACACAGATCTCTGCTCTCTAAATTGGGAAGGACCTTGAATGCTCTGTTTAAATTTAATTTATAGACAAGAAACCCAAAGTTTCCTGAAAGAGCACATCAATAAATTAGCATTAAATTTTGCTGCCTTGTCAAGGATTAGCAGTTTTAATCCATTTCAAGCATGAATTGGGAATTAGAAAATAGTGCTGAGATATTAATAACAAGTAGTTCAGTGTGTGCCCTTAATTTGCTTAAATTTAAAGGGCTGGTAGGAATTTTTATGCAGAATGGAGAAGGATCTAAGAAGATAGACTAAAAATGTCTTCATGACATAACATACCTTGAACTTTCAGGCTAAAGCTCTGCTTTGCTCCCAGTTTCTGCATCAGACTGGTTGAACCTGTCAGTAGCTGAGGTGTACATCAAGAGCAATGCATTTTCAGTCTTTCAAGTGTGCAGGACTAACTGCTGTGGACAGAAGCACACACCTTAGGCTTCAGCAGGGCACAGTACCTTCAGCTTTTACCTTTAAACCAAGGCATTCTAGCTTCCTTCACCAAATTTACCATCAGGCTTTGCAGTTTGACTACAAGGAACCTACTTTTATAAGCAGATCCTTTAGCCCCAAAGCCTACAAAGCCCAGTTTTCTCACAAGAGGCCAGATGTGATCTGTCTAGCACAAGTACTAAAAAGGGATCTATGTTCTAAATTGTTGGGGTGGATCTTCAGTGGACATTCTTATAAGATGTGAAAATAGTTGTTTGCATCTGTGCAATGCACCTTGATTTAGGGAAATGTGCATTTACATCCAGGTTACAAGTGTCCATAGATTCTGCATGTATTTAATGCTGTTAATATAGAGAGTGTCTGCATGACTTGTGGTATACACTATGATGAAGTGAAATCCTACACATAAATCAACTTAAAGGCAGGGAGATTGGTCTGGGGTTAAGGGATTAGCCTTGGGTTTTGAACACCAAAGCTTAATATCTCTCTGCAGCTGAACGTGCTCACAGATGAGTCTTGCAGGCTTCCTGCAATCCACTTCTCCTTCTGTAAAATGGGGTTATAGAAATGCTGTAGCCCAATCCAGGGGCTGTTGCAAGGGCAAACACTTCCCAGACTGGGAAAAATTCAGTTGTGGGTATTGAAGAAAGTGATGAAAAAGCTCTTCATTCAATATGTAAATTATTTCTAATGGAAATGTTGCCATGGAGCAATATACACCCAAGTTCAGGAGATGAATTTTCTCCTAACTTCATCCAACTTAAGCCTTAGCAGCTTGATGGCTGTGTCTATAGCTCACAGGCTAGACAGTAATACTACCCCTTGGAGATCCCCACACCAGCCTTTGTGGGAATTTGTAAGATGTGGTTTTCTCCCGCACATGTCAAAAGAGTCACTTTTACTGTCTCTTTAAAATCCATGCTATAATTTCCAATTAAATGTCAATACAATGCTAAGAAAAAACCCACAATGTGAAAGAGAAACTGTGCTACATGTGCTAGGAACAAAACTACTAGGAGACTCTCTAAACATTCTCTCCCATGAGCTGCATTGGGCCAGCCCTGTATGGCCAGCTGCAGGATCCTCCTGCTCCTCCGTGCCCATCTGGCTCCTGCCCTCCCATCCCCAGGCACTATAGCAGTCTATACTGACATCCCTGTAGCAAATGTAGCACTGTGGGTTCTCTGAATAAATCAAAAGTGCCCAACATGAGGTTTCGATCCTGATGGGCCACACAAGGATGAAGAGTGTGCTCACACGTTGTTCACAGATCTTTCACAAACCTGGAATCATTGCAAAATCACTCTCCTCATGCAAAGTACCATACTACTCATATACCACCATAAATGCACCCATCATCTGGAAAGGCAACTAAAGATATGCTTGAACAGTCTGAAGTTGCCTGTTAGATCCCACGAGACAGATTCTCAGGCTCATCTCATGTCCCTTTATGCACTCACATCCTCTCTTTGGATGCATGTAGGAGCCTTCAGCCCAAGGGCTGCTCTTCTGAAAGCAGAACAGTTGGGGATAAAGGAGGTAAGAGACACCAAAGGGCTTTTAAATGGATTGTCAGCACTTCAGGGAGAAAATTAACATACCTCCATTTGTTTGGAGAACGCCCACAAAGGCCTCTCCTTATATATCACTGATTTAATGGGTGTTAATGGGCTGGTGCCTTCAAAGCTTTTCAGTTAGCACAGATGTTTGTGCTCTGACAAACAACTTTGATCATTTACACTAATCCTTATTTTTAATTCAGAAAATGTGATATGAATTGTTTGAAACCTGTTGTGCAAAGGGGCATGGTATTGTTGATTACCTCCCCTAAACTTCTGCAAAACAACAAGCAAAACTTTGGCCAAAGCATGTAAAATGGAAATGCAACTAATATAATCTGAGCTTTAAGTTAAGGTCCCCTTTCTCCTCCCAGAGATAACAGCAGATGACATTAGGATAAGCTGAAGAAGAAGTTGAGACAAGACTGCAATATTATGGTCATAAATCACAACGTCTTGACATAACCTCACTTACAACCTGCACCTCATTCCCATGGCCTTTGCCATTACACAGAAAAATGCAGAGATGCTCTAAAACCAAGGACAGATTGCAGAACCAAAGTGAAGAGAGCAGAGACTATGCTCATCAATAGTTTTTCTCCACTAGTAGAGAACAATCCTCTTTTTTTTAACCCCTAGGCAGAATGACAAGAGTAGAGATCTCATCATGTCACACAGCCACTATACATTACATCTATAATTCAGTCTGTCTACAATTTTTCAACAGCTCAGTACACTTTCCCTCTTAAAAGGAACTGCTGTAGTTCACCTGGAGCAAAACTAGTAGGGTGACAAAAAACAAAGCTAAAACTAACAGTTTTGGATTAACCAAAACCAACTGGAAGTGGTGCTAAGAGAACTTAATGTGATGAAAAGTTAATTTTTGAGAGTTTCCATTTCAGCAAGAATAGGAAAACGTTTTGGTGTTTAACTCCTGGCAGTTCAGCCATCCATCAGCAAAAATAATCATCAATGATTTACTTTTGTCATAGAACAAGGCAGGACAGAGTGCTTCTAGACTGCTTCTTGCTTGTGACTTTTCCTGACCTGCAGTTACTGCTTAGCAGAGTGTCTGAGTTCACAGCTGGAAGTGCAGCTCAAAGAACACACAGAACAGCTCTCAAGGGATAACATTTTACTTGGGGCTCCTGAAGATGTCCCCTCAGAGCACAGCAGGACATGTGGGTTATGCTGGGTTTGCTAGAGCCATCACAAAGAGAAGTAGTTGTCCAGAGAAGCAAGTAAGGGGAGATGCCTAATGCTCACTCCAACAATGGGTTGCTGGGGACATGCACATCCATGGTCAAGACATCTTGAACAAAGTCCATGACTCCACAGAGCTGGAAGACAGAGTGGGAACAGTGCCTTACCTCATCTCTTCGGGGAGACAGAATAATCTAGCACATAGGTGAAATTGTCCCTTATCAGGCTCATAGGAAGACTCCTTTGACACATCACCTCCATGCAAAGTGAGACAGATGAGTGTCTTGGGTGCTCCATCGGTAGCTCTGGATGTTGGTGGGGAGATGAGCTCCCACCATGGTATGTACAGGACTGCTGACTGGTCCCAAAGACTGACAAAGAGTTAGCAAAGTGCTTTTAAAAATAAGAGAAGGTATTTTCTTCTTTAGTCATATCAGGTTCCAAATATTTTTCCAGGTAACAATTTGTATTTAAGTATTTCTTTTTCCTGATAAAATTAAAGCTGTTCACCAGTATTTCCTCTCAGACACTCAGCATCAGTTTCACTAGGAGATCTTAGGCTAAAACAAAGGAAATCACAGTAACAGTAGGAAATACAGAAAGAAGGTGGTTAAGATGATATTTCTCCTCAGTGTGACCTTATGTTGGAATTGGCCTTAACACAGCAAAAGAAAAACCTTTCAAAATATAGGTACAAGTTTTAATCAATCCTAATTAAAAACCAGCTATTAACAATCTATTAAAATGAAACGACTTGAAGAAACAAGGGGAGATGCATCCCACCTCCTCCTTTGCTTTTTAACAGGCCAGATCAGCTTTCTGCACTTCTAAGTTGTTGACATTATCCCAGAGGTAATCATGTTGCTGTCTAGCCAGGGAAGATTGATGCCTATCTGTGTTGACAGACATGCTGATGCCTCTTTTCCTCAGGTTTCTGAGGTTATGGTTTGACAGTCAATTAAAAAGTTCTCTCTTCCCTGACAAACTTGGACTCCACTCACCTTTTTTTTTTTCCTCACTCTCTTCACTTCTCATGAAACACCTTCACATTCTCCCCCAATCATGGTGATGTTATTAACACCCTGTTATAGCAGCCTTTTTTGGATGACTTTCTTCAGGCTCTTCTGTACCATGCAGGGGCACCATGGCACCTGCAACTGGGCATCCCCCCACAACTCCTGCAGAAGTGACCAAGGAACACAAACATCACAGCCATAGGCCACAAACTCACTGGACCCCTCCTGCCTACACCAACCCTGCAGAGATGGGCTGATGATGCTGCCTTCACCCTCTCCTTTCAAGTCACTGCTGTGCACAGCAAAACTGATTGCCACCATAGCAGGGTCTGGGAGAGCAAACCTGTCAAAGTTGTGCTTTCCCAGCTTCATTCTTCCACCTGTAGATGGCATGGATATACCTTGCTATCTTGAACAATTCTCCATGTCTGCTCACTAGCTTAGTAAGCAGCATTCTAGAGATCAGCATTGTTGAATAGGAAGCACTATCTAATGGGTGATATTATCTCCCATCAGACAATAGAAAACACCCATATAAAATATCCACTTTGAAAGTAACATTCCAAGTGAGAAATGACTGCAGGGACTATTGCACTTCGTGTTGCGATGAAGTCTTCATGCAATGAAGATTTCCCATAGCAAATGAGGTTGCCCATAGAGTGAAAAACAAAACTCAACAAACCTCCAAGGAAACAAACATCAGGAGGAAACTGTCTGAGCAATATTAAAGCTATACAGAGTGTAGGACTATGCCTGTGAATTCTGCACATGGAGACATCTCTCAGCAAACACTGCCACTGAGACAAGATGTAGGAGGTTCTTTTTAGGAGAAGCAGCCTATCTGACTAAATTTGCAAGCATGCCTGGGTATCCTTGGGCTGATTATACAAAAAGTATTTAATTGCCCTGGGGTTCAGAGCAGCAGCTAGTGAGAGTGACAGGAAAAGACAAAAACCCCAGCAAGTGTGACTGCAAGGAGACTGAGGTACCTTTGCATTTCTGTAAGTCCCAGTAACCATCCCTCCACAATTTTAACCAGCTAAACATCTTTGTAAATCAGAGCCACAGTAGCTTTGTTTAAGCACTTCTGAAAAGTTTATCCTCAACTTTAACTGGAAAACACTCAGATTTTTTCCCCCTAAAACGCTGCATTTGATTAAAATGAGATGTTTGGTCCGTAGAGAAGACAAATCTCAACACAGAACTTCTTTAACACCTTCAGGTGAGAACCCTCCAAAAGTGAGACTTTCTGCAGTCATTGCTTGCTGCAATGCCTCTCCACTACAGAAAAATAACAATGACATTATTTTTGAGCACTCCATTAAGCTGCAGTATTCAGAAGCCATTCCTGCAAAGGCTTCTCACACAGTAACATTAGCACCTACTTGCATTGCATCAAATTAAGTGTGTAGGCAGGACTGTAGAGAAGTAAAGTCAAAATAATTCATATGTGCAGCTACCTAGGACACTGCTTAAAACACACAACAGAAATCCTGAACATGCTCTAATACTTTTCTCAGCCATTTCAGTAATATGCTAAAAATTTCCACTGTGCTTAGAAACATCAAACAGCTTCAGGTTCCCTAGTTGAAAAAGCCACATTACTCACTATCCAACTACAGAGGAAAAGATGGGATTTTACCTTGCTTTGAGTAGTTCCCTGATGTATGGGTGCAGACAGCAACTAAGCCCCACACAGCCACCTGGTGAGATAGGGGAGAGAATGGGAAGGGTAAAAGTGAGAAAAGTCATGTGCTGAGATAGAGACAAGCAACTCAAATCATGAGTTACAACAATTTAAAGGTGTTTCCATTACAATCTCCATCCTGGTCCCTTTGGGCCAGACTGTGGAGTGTAATATTGCAATGAACTCCTTCCATAGCCTGTCTAGCAACAAAATGTTCCTGCTGTAGTAATTCCCAAAACATGCAACTCAGATCATGGATTAAATCCTCAAGGTACACAATGGACTCCCCCACCTTGGCATTACTTACCAAGTGCACCCAGGTCCTTGAGCAAAACCAATCCCACTGACAGGGGTACTCTTTCATGAGGAAGGAATAACACAGACTGTTTTTCCAAACAACTCCCTTACATGAACTAAGAGGTTCTTGTCTCCTTCCAAAATGGGCAGGAGTTTTGATTGGACAGGACCAGGTCAACTGGCAGAAAGGGATCTAGTATTAACAAGCTAAGTGGCTTTGCTAAATGTGTATGCCTATGCTTGAGAGCCAGCAGCCATTGCTCTCAGCATAGCTTTTAAGTCCATTGTACTGTTCAATTTCATGATCAGGTTCTCTGCCTGAGCAGAAATATCTTGCCCTAGCTCAGCAGTCCAGATGAGCTTGTCTCAAGTTCTCCTAGAAGCAAGGAAGGGGATCAGCAGAACTGCTATCTTAGATTTCCTGGGGGCTGACTTTTTGACTTGTTTAGGAGGTTGGTTGCCAGTGTCCTTGGGATGCAGTCCTGAAAAACAAAGGAGTACAGGAAGGCTGGACAATCTTCAAGAAGGAAATCTTAAATGCCCAGGATCAAGCTGTCCCCATGTGCAAGAAGATGAGCCAGTGAGGCAGAAGACCATCCTGGCTGAACAGGGAGTTTCTGCTGGAGCTCAGGAGGAAACAGAGAATTTGTGATCTTTGGAAGAAAGGTCAGGCAGTTCAGGAGAGCTTACAAGGATGTCCATCATCTACCAGGTGTCCTGGCTCACCCGGGAGGTCCAGAGGACTGGAGGATAGCAAATGTAATATCCATCTACAAGAAGGGTTGGAAGGAGGATCCTGGGAACTACAGACCTGTCAGCTGGACCTCAGTGCTGGGAAAGGCTATGGATCAGGTCATCCTGAGGCATATACAGGATAACCAAGGGTTCAATATGGCTTTAATGAAGGCCAGGTCTTGTTTGATCAATCCAATCTCCTTGATGAAGAGACTGAGTGCACCCTCAGTAAATTTGCTGATGACGCCAAACGGGTGGATGCATGGACATGCCTGAGGGCAGGGAGGCTCTGCAGAGGGACCTGGCCAGGCTGGATCAATGGGCTGAGGTCAATCACACGAGATTTAACAAGGCCAAGTGATGGGTCCTGCACTCAGGTCACATTGCACTCAGGCAATGCTACAGACTTGAGGATGAGTGACTGTAAAGCTACTGTCAGAAAAGGACCTGGGGGTGTTAACTGACAGCTGGCTGAGCATGAGCCAGTAGTGTGCCCAGATGGCCAAGGTGGCCAATGGCATCCTGGCCTCTATCAGAAATAGCATGACAGCAGGGCCAAGGAGGCGATTGTCCCCCTGTACTCAGCACTGGTGAGGCTGCACCTTGAATACTGTGTTCAGTTCTGAGCCCTTCACTACCTGAGGGACATTGAGGTGCTGGAGTGTGTCCAGAGATGGGCAATAAGGCTGATGAAGGGTCTGAAGAACAAGTCTGAAGAGAAACAGCTGAGGAAGCTGAGGGCATTTAGCCTAGAGAAGAAGAGGCTGAGAAGAGATATGATCACTCTGTACAATTACCTGAAGGGGAGTTGTAGTGTGGTGGGAGCTGATCTCTTCTCTTTAGTAGTGGATGATAGGACACAAGGAAATGGGTTCAAGTGGCATCAGAGGAAGTTTAGATTAGGTATTAGGAAGAACTTTATCACTGAGAGGGTTATTAAACATTGGAATGGGCTGCCCCGAGAGGCAGTAGAGTCAGCATCCCTGGAGATATTCAGAGAACTCATAGATGAAGTGTTGAGGGATATGGTTTAGTTTAGTGATGGGCCTGGCAGTGTTATGTTAGTGTTTGAACTTGATAATCTTAAAGGTCAGAGCGTTTGTCACCGTCCATGAGTCAGTACAGAGAAAAAATACTGTCTGTTTTTCTTCCTCAGCAATATCTGAAGTCAGCTGGATGGCTTTCACCTCTGCAAACTGACTCAATCACCTTGTCCTTCATCAGTTTCTGCAACTTGTCCTGTAGGACTTCACACAGCAGCCTTCCACCTTGGATGTTTTCCCACAATACAACAGCATCTGTTTCTAACCAAGGCATACGGCATACTGCCTTCCATTTTCTGGTAATGTATTATACGAAAGGGCCTCTTCAGCAGATGTCACCTCCTCTGGGGACACTGAAGTTTCACCTCTCTGGCCAGTCCCTGATCACTTTCATGATCCCTAGGCAGCTGGGGTTTCCTGTTTGAGCCCATTATCTTATCATTGCAACACACTCCATGCAGAATCAGTGGCATGTTGTGTAGAGAGGATCCTCTCTGAACATCCAGCTAAGGACAGACAATAGAGGTGCCAAGGATGTTCAAGATACTGAAAAGTTATTGCTAAGAAGAAGAAAACATCATGGAGGAAGATAGAAAAGGTTCCATTTTGTATTTCTTGGCCCAAACCAGCATAGAGACTAAAAAGGATTTGGAATGTGAGCAGACTTTATAGGTGGACATGTCAAAAACCAGAATTATTAATCTGGGGAAGAAAGAGCAAGCATCAAGTCATGCATACATTGGGGACAAGGGTTCACTGTGAAAGAATTGCTCTGTTAACTGTGCTTCTTTGTTTTCTACAGTTGAGGAAGGGGGAAGAAATGACAGATTAAAAAAAATGACAGAGAGGATGATATTTTAATATTAGGATCTGTATTTTGAGCTTTGAAAACACACTCACGCTCTTCAATGAGTTTGAGAGACATTAACCTCCACTCTTAAATGACTGAGAAGATATCTTGTTAACATTCATAAAAATCCTGATTTACTCTGGGGCATGAATCATAATGAACTGTGTTTATCCTTTAAGAAAGATTAAATGAAGCAACTGGAAATGCAATTAACTTCCTCCTAATGCATAAGAAAATAGATAGGCAATTTCCCTAATTGGGCAGAGAAACTACATGTATTTAGCACCCTGCACCAAAATTCAACTTTAAGACAGAAAGCCATAGGAGAATATGGGAGTGGAAGCAGAACACCCTCTTACAGACTTTCAGCCAGCTGAGATGTTTCAGCTCAAATCAGAACATGACGGGACAGTGCTAGAAGCAGTGAGTTCATTCCCTTTGGTCTTGTACCTAGAATTCATCTTGATTTAATCAAGATAAATTAGCACTGCCTTACACTGTATGATATTAGAGGATTCCACAAACACCTCTAGTTTGTCCTATGCTATGCAAATTATTAAATTAATATAGAAATGGAGAGAAGGCCTCTCCAAGATGTTCTAAGCACTGAAAGAATAATTAAACTTGATGTCAGGGCTGTATTTTTGTGCTTGATTTTTCAACTTTTAATACCAAAATAATTTTTCTCCCCCTGTATTTGGAAATCATATTCTTCCTCTGATTCTGTCCCTCATTAAGAAAAGTAACTGCAGGAGTCATTGCTCTCTGTATTAATTTAGATGACAACTGGTTTCTAGGCTTATTTTTAATCCCAATTGATCAGTGTTTCCACATCTCCTCCCTCTCCATGACAAAGAGGGAGTCTGTCCAAGGGGCTGACTATTTTTCTGTTACCTTCAGCTTATCATAGAATGGTAGGGGTTGGAAGGGACCTTTAGAGATCATCCAGCCCAACCCCTCTGCAAAAGCAGGTTCACCTAGATCAGGTCATACAGGAACATGTCCAGGTGGCTCTTGAAGACCTCCAAGGAAGAAGATTCCACAACCCCTCTGGGCAGCCTGTGCCAGGGCTCCCTCACCCTCACAGTAAAAGCTTCTTAAAAACCATTGAAGTTCTATCAGACTGGATTTTCTTTGAAGTAAATCTGTTTTTTAGAGGACACACCGTGATTCAGCTGAAAACACCCAATGAAAATAGCTGCAGATTTACTTGAGAGACTGCAGCCAAAGTCCTCCAGGTACCTTCACTGGGGATATTGCCAGCAGCCTTTGGGTCTTGCAGCTTTTTCTCCATGGTCCTGTGCATTTCCCAGCGCTGTTGCCAGATTTCATGCACATCTTGGAGCACGGTGGCAAGGTGCTATTATAAGAAAGCCAACAATCAGCATTAATGATTCTGAAGGTTGAACACACACAGAGGATACAGATGCATCTCAAGTTACTTGCACCAAGTGTTCATTTTTAAACCAGATTTACTGCAGGTGGAAAGAACATCTCTTCCATCCTTCTAGAGCCATCCCAAAGCTTGCATTTTAAAGACATTTGAGCAAGTTGTCCTGTTATTTCCCTAGCAGCACTGCAAAAGTTGGGGTTTTGTTGTTTTGTGGTTTGTTTTTTTAAATGATACTATTTTTAGGAAGGTACAGAGTGTGCTTTGGGTTCAGCTAGTCCTCATTGCTGCTCCTTCTCCACCCTGGATGAAGTTGTATCAAAATAACACAAGTGCTAAGGGCACTTAACTACATGGGGTGAGCCAAGCTGTAACTCACTTGCCTCTTAGGCACATCCAGCCCTCGTGCTCTGCAATGTTTATAGCTGTATTTGCAGGACTAACTCTGGGTCTGTGAAGAGCCTGACCAGTATGGCCAAGGCAGCTCTGTACCAGGAGCCTGTATGAGGGAGGGAGTACACTTCTGCTGTCTTTTCCACTATGCCCTGGGCTCTCAACACCACAGAAGCGCCCCTTGTTACGGTCAAATCATATGTCAGTATCTAAGCCTAAGTAAAGTTGTGGGAAACCAAATTATAGTCATTGTTTCCTCAGCCATCAGCTGAGTCAAGGTCTTCCCTGAAATTAGTGGTCTACAAATCTCCCAAACTCATCTAGAGGCTGCTGGGAAGAAACAACACTGATCTTCAGGGAGTATTTCATAGAAAATAAGCGTCACACTTGGAACATAAGCATCCTTTATAAAGCTGGAGCTGCCAGAACAATAAAAGCTTAGAAAAGCTGCCTGGAGACAGATTATATTGGCATTGATCACTAATACCCCAAATCAAGGGACAGCTGTGAAGTCCATGAGCCCCAGAGGATCTCTCTTGAGCAAGGGTCTGTAGAATGAGACTTTGCTGACAGTGCTTTTCACTGTGCCTGACCATTTCTGGGTCTCACAGCTGAAGAGAGAGATTCACAGAAATCAGTTATTATTCCATTGCCCCTGACACCCATTAATATCCATTAGTGTTGACTTCTGACAAAGCCTGGAATGCTATGGGTGTTCCAGAGGGCTGGAAAGAAATAAATAGATGTCCACAATAAGCAGATGACCAAGAAGCTGTAATCTTGCATGAACCTCAAGCAAAAAATCACAGAAAGGCTGATATGAAAGAGTATCACATAACTGAATACCCCATCAGGATAACTCTGTGGTGGAATTATCATCTCTGTCTGATAACAATCACCTTGTTGGTTCAATACACTTTAGTAAGGTTTTTCACTTAAGAGAGTGACTTTATGACTCCTAGTGTTGCAGGACATTATGGTCTAAAGTCTGCAGCATAGATAAATCAGTGTAGATCAAAGTTAATTGAACGACCAGTAACCGATAAATCACAAGCAGCAATTGTAACATCATCCACCATAAACCCTCTCACACTGCAAGCTAGGCTCAGGCCAGTCACTCTTGATTTCCCAGAGAGATAAGGAGATTTATATAGCCATGGGATAGCACCAGTCAGCTGGCAGGTAGCAGTAGCCTCATTTGGCCTGTGAGCTGCAGACCAAAGCTGCCATTTCACAATAGATCTGAGAAAAAGTTACTGTGTCTACACGGCTTGGTACTTGATTCGCTCCTGCTGCAGAGCAATGGACACACATCTGTCTCTCCCAGTTGTGCTGCCAATGGAGGAACATTCATAAAGCACTGCCTGCCTGGCTTCTCTGCCTAGAAATGTATTGGACAATGTGCTATATAGACTCTCTCCTTGCCAAACCTGATTAGATATCTCCTTTCCTTTTATCTGAAGATAAAAAGGCCCCTTGGAACTGTCATCTTTCTGGTCATGAGCTGTCATTTTATGGTCTTCCTGGGTTCTCATGGTCACACTGTGTCTGAATCCTGCAAACTCTTTCAGCATAATGTCACTTAATATGCAGACTATTCTCTCTGTCCACCTAACCCAACACTGTCATCCAGGTGATTGTTTCAATTCTGGGTCACTGTCATGCTGACATTGACTTCTGTCTAACTTGGGAAACATGATCTTGCCTTGTACATTTCAGCTGAATATGACTCCATGACAATGATCTGCTCTAATGATTGCAGTTGCCTCTTCTCCCCTACTATTCCTTGTGTTTGGTCCTACACTTCCACAAAACAAGCACATTACCCCCCATCAGATCCCTTCTTGCAAAAGTCTTCTACAGGACCGCCAGATTTACAAATCACAATGCTCACTATTGTCACCTTCTCCTTCCATATTTCCTGTTCTATCCTACATGAGTTCACTTCTGTCACTTGACTAGAAAGTTTTGGGGGCTGAAGGCCATCTCTTACTGTACATTACTGCAATAAGGTCCTAGTCCCTGACAAAGAGTGTCAAGTTCTATACATATTCCTACAACTAGTCTCATTTTCAGGCTTATAAAGTAAGAAAAAAAGGTAAGCAATTTCCCAGCTGTATCCAGATGTCTAAACTGCAGCTTTCACAGTAATTTCTTGATCCACTATGATTGTATTTGCTACTCACTTGAATGTCAACACAGCAGGAATAATAAGTGTATCCTAACCAATGCTGCTACTTCTCATTTGCACAAGGGCTGATGGACAGAGCTGAACATGCCTCCAGACTGCCAGAGCTGAGAAACATACTGTCCTTCCAGCTCTCAAAAAAACCCTCATTAAGGATTTATTCACCCAGTGACAAATGAGAATTGCCCAATTCTGGAGCATCAATGCCATGTATTTTACTGACTCTCGTTCCAGCTAACCAGGTCCCTCCTGAAGTGACAGGCACTCCTTCTCCTTGTATCTCGGGGCATGCAGATGCAGCCTGCTGAGCAAAAAAGCATGACCCAATTGTGCTCAAAGCCTCTCACCTGCTGGGAGACTCCTCTCGTGGTCAGTGAGATGCTGTGCTGAGTTCCTCCCATGGCTCCCTGCAGAGCTGGCTCTGAGATCCTCAGAAAGAGGCACTGTGCAGATGGCAGGACCAGACCTGTCAAGGGTAGATTCATGTTTTAGAGGCACGTGGCTTTACTGGGGAAAACACCTGGGGCCAGTAAAGGCTCTAATGATATCTCACAGCTGTCCTCCTTTCCTAGAGTAAATCTTACCTGTATTAAAATCACTAGAAGCTGAGAATAAATTTGAATAGCCCTTGAGAAAGAACTAAGTTTAGCAACAGAAGAAGGTGACCTGTTAAGTCTTGCCAAAATTTAAAATAGAAAAAGATCATTTTTACTCCTGGCCTAGAACCTTGCATCCTTAATCACAGCAGGACAGCACAACAGGAGGTTCTTTTGAAAGCACAGGGAAATATGAAATCCTGCTGCAGCAGGGAACAAAGTTGAGCCACGTAAATACAACCCCTTGGACACTGACTGGCGCTCCACATACATCTGTCCAGATGCAGCTTGGCACCTCCCTCTGTCCCAATCTCTCTGTCCCCATCTCCATCAGGCTACTGACCTTTCTGTAGAATAGTTTCAGCTGGAAGAGACCTTTAAGATCATAGAGCCCAGTCTTTGTCTTAGCCCTATTAATCACCAGACCATTTCCATCCACTTAAAGCCCTCCAGGGACAGCGACTCCAGCACCCCCTTGGGCAGCCCATTCCAATGCCTGTCAAACCTTTCAGTAAGGAAATCCCTCCTTATATCCAGCCTGAACCTCCCTTGGTGCAACTTGAGGCCATTTGTTCTTGTTGTATTGCTTGTTACTAGGGAGAACAGACCAACTCCTGTTGTAGAAAGCACTAAGGTCTCCCCTGAGCCTTCTTTTCTCCAGGCAAAATAACCTCAAATCCCTGGCCATTCCTCATTTGAGGTGTGCTCCAAATCCTTTCCTAGCTTGGTAGCCCACCTTCTGGATCCTCTCCAGCACCTCAATGTCCTTCTTACAGAGAGGGGCCCAAAACTGGACACAATATTGGAGGTGCAGCCTCATGAAAGCCAGGTACAAGGGGATGACCACCTCCCTGCTCCTGCTGACAACACTGTTTCTGATCCAGCCCAGGATGCCCTTGGCCTTCTTGTTCACCTGGGCATGCTGCTGGCTCATGTTCAGCCACTGACAGTCCACACTGCCAGGTCCCTCTCTGCCTGGCAGTTTTCCAGCCACTTCTCCCCAAGCCTGTAGCACTGCTGAGGGTTGTTGTGGCCCAGGTGCAGGACCTGGCACTTACTCTTATTGAAACTCGTGGCACTGACCTTGACCCAGCCATCCAGCATGTCTAGTTCTCTCTGTAGAGCTTCCCTACCCTCAAGCAGATTGACACTTCCACCCAGCTTGGTGTCATCTGCAAACTTGATAAGGGTGCACTCCATCCCCTCATCCAGATCATTAATAAAGATGTTAAACAGGAGTGGCCCCAGCACTGAGCCCTAGGGGACACCACTCATTACCAGCTGCCAACTGGATTTAACTCCATTGACAACAACTCTTTGGACACAACCATCTAACCAGTTCTTCACCCAGGTAAGTGTGTGCCCATCCTAGCCAAGAACAGCCAGTTTCTCTAAGAGAACACTATGGGAAACACTGTCAAATGCCTTACTGAAGTCAAGATAGACAACATCCACAACCTTTCCTTCATCCAACAAGTGAATCACCCTGTTACAGAAGGAGACCAGGTTTGTTAAACGGGATGAGGAGGATTTTGTTCCCTGACCTGTTTTTTTTTGCAGGAGGTGCCAAGTGGGCCATGGGCCTGGAGGCTCTGAAGCTGCAGACCTGCTCTGCCTTGAAATCTCAAGCTCACATCTTTCTTTTTTGCACAGTCCTGCTAGGAACAAATCCTATTTTATTTACCAACAGTGACCAAAGAGGTAGGATTCAGAGCTACTACTGTAGAAGAGAGCTAAGTCAGCACACAATTTCAATTACTTGGGTTAGACAGCCAATTTCCATTACTGCTAATGGGATTTATGCATCCATTATGCTGAGTGCATTACTGAAAAGCTATGCCTCATTCTGACCCCAGAAGTTTTTCTTCCCCTGTACAGCTTTAAAAACATAGAAAAAATTGCAAATCAAGTGAATTCTGTGTTAATCTCTGCCTCAGCTTTAGACCACTTGCAATGCTTCTGTCTCTCTGGAGTTATATATTTTATTTTCATTAGATATTTCTCCCCACTCCAGTGGTGAAGCAATTGCCTGAAGCAGCCTATCTGCTCTGGGTTTATATGTTGCTTATACTAGCAAGTTCCACTTCCATACATCTTCCTAACAACTAGTTTTGTTCCTTGGCTTTGTCAAGCATCTTCAAAAACCTTGATCTTTCTATCCTGTTAGTATTAATTCAATACTGCATGGGGAAACTTCTTTCCAGAGTCATTCTAATGAGGAAGGCACAGGCCTGGAGAAGCATTCACCTCTAAGAGGTGCTGGGAGAGAAAGTCTTAATAGCGCTGTGCTGTCACTCATGTTCTGAAAGCTCACAACCATATTTTGTGGTGTTAAGATACAGTTAAAACTTTAAATGCAGCAATGAAAATTAGGATATCAATGCCTTTTTGTCTCTTGGATGATTTTCAGACTAGCTCTATTTAATAAATAGAAAGCCCATGATATGGCCACCTGTTTAGCAAAGTCTCTGCAAGCCTCTTGCTAACCTTTGCATTTCATTTTTCCTAAACTGTTTGTACACACAGGAGAGCTCAATCCTAACTGGAGCCTCAGAGCTTCCCAGTAATTTTAATTAAAAAGTCAAACTGAGAAAGGAATATTTGTGTGTTGAAACAGGTAGCAGAGCCCCCAAGAACAGTGCTGCAGCATGAAGGGATCCTGCCAAGGAAACGCTAGAAATATTGTTCTTGTTGCTCAGTTGGATCATGCTTTAACACCAGGGAGTCTGTGAAATGGATATTCTAGGAACAGAGTGTGATAGACTGTTTAGATAAGTTGGGTAAAATGGTTACATGTGAAATTGCATGGGAAAACAGATCTCTGCAAGAATCTCCCATGAGACTTGATCCCATATCCCAGATGTTGAAGGAGAATGGCTCTTGGAAAACACCATCCTCCCTCTCTACTGTGACTTGTGCTTCTATGACGTAGCCCTTTCCCAATTTCTGGCCAGTTTGGTTACTCTAAGAGTATTCTGACACCTTCAATCTCTTAAATTCACTCAATTGTTTTCATTTAAGTGTCACTTGAACGTCATCTGGATTAAATTTGTACTTGCAAGACACACATGACTCCACACTGTTCTACATCAACCTCTGATGGAAGCTGCCCCCAGTAACACAGATGTTATGTAGATGGTCTTCTCGATCCCACTGAGCTGGGACATCTCAGCAGTCTTTTCAGTCCCACAAACTGGTCCTGGGATATGTCATGGGGCATAGAGAGACTTTTCCTCCAAATATTAAGATAGCATTGTTGTAGGCATCCACAAGATCTCGGGTTGTAATGCGAGAGGTGGAGGTTACAGAACAGGTGGGCGCGGGGTGGAGTGAAAGGAGGTGCTTGTGTTAGCAGATAAAAGCACGTGGTGTAAACAATTAGTTGGAATAAAGCATCATCCATACTGTGTATGTAGTGATCTTGTCCCCTCAGCAGGGGTGGGCTGAGTGATCCGTGTGGGCAGCCTGGTGATGTTGCCGGTAGCAGCGACATAGCACAATCTGGCCTTAGTGTAACAATTGCAGCAAATCAATGTTCAAATCAACGCGTTAAGGTAGCTGAAAGTCACACCCCAAATCCAGTGAAGAACATGGAATAGATATAGGCAAAGTTGCAACAGCTTAAAGACCAGTTTAGCAACTGCAGAGAAATAGATCAGTTCCTGCTCAAACTTGCACTCCAGGTGAAATTACATTTCCAGAGCAGCCAAAAAAGCAGAAACCACATCTTTATCCATGGCATTAAGTAGAGAGGCTTCTTACCTGTATTCTGTATTCAGAGTCAGGACTTCTTGGACAATCAATTCAGCAAACACTGTGGGGCCTAAAGGAATCTCTTAGCATTCAGGTTGAGCAGTTGAGCTCCCTCTGTGAGATACAGGGTCTGATTCAACATAAAACTAGACAAGGAGTTACCACAGGTGGCTGAAGCAAATGGTAAGAAGGTTAAGTCTCAAATTCTACTCCTCTTTGGAAACTTCCAGCTTAGCAGTTTTGCTGTAGCAGTGCAGACCCGTCCACACGGCAAGGTTAGGACAGCTGGCATGAGACTTACCTGGCTCAGTTAGCTTCCATTAATCCTTTATAAACAGTCTGTGGCTCCTGGTAGATCTGTGACTGAGAAAAAAGAAAAAGAAGAAAAAAAAGAGAGCTGGGAGGCTGAAGCAGGTGAAACCAGGCTGGGGAACCAGCTAAAGGAGAGTTTGTTTTGGGAATGGCAGAGGCAACTGTGAGAGCAAGGTACGACAGACAGAGATCAAAATAGAAGGGAAGAGTATGAAGAGGGACCAGAAGACCCAATTCTTGTCCCAGCGTTCCCCACCCCATACCTGCTGAATGACTTCAGGTGTGTCATTTTACCTCTGTATGTCCATTTTCTGCTTAGACAGGAACTACCTTAAGGCAGAGATAACTTCTTCCTATAGCTCTATAGAAATCTTAAGACAGTGACCATAAGTGAGACTTAGGGCCTCTGATGTAATACAGTTGCTGATGTACTAACGAGGAATAGGATGTACTTAAAATAGGTGCTCAGGCACAGGATTAACGCTGCAAAAAAGGTATTTGTCCTGAAAATGTATTATGGCTGGCATGAAAACAGCCAAGGCGAGGAAAGTGTGGCTGTGGAGAGGGGCAGAGAACAAAACCACCTTTCTAAAGGGTCTGTCTGAACCTGTGCCAACAAGGAACACACCTGAGGCTCTGTACATTGCATTCCCCATGCATCCCACTGCAGAGTGACTGTGTGGGAAACAGCTGGGCAAAAGGAAGACGAGGGCAAGAGTCTGGCCCCTAAGATTACCCTCACTGTCATCATGTGGGAGGAAGAATCAAGCACCACCATGCTGGATTCACAATCTAGCCTGCAAACTTAGCAGTGGAAAGGATGGGAATTGGGTCTTTGTACTCATAGTATTGAGTATTTCTGTGATATAAGTCTGAGAATATACCCAATCCTCATTTTAAAAAGAGGGCTTGCTAGTAGTCTGGTCATGTCTGAGAAGAGAACCATGCTTTCAGACACATCATTCATAGCTATTCCCAGTTTCCTGCCACCAGTTATCAGTCTGCCTGAACGGGCAGAAAGACATCGTACAGACAAGGTGAACATCACAGTCAGACGTGATGGCTTGCAGGACCTCCTGCTTGCTTTACAAGCTTCACTGAAAAAGAAACACTGCTGCATTGCAGCCTTGAGTGGGGTTTGCTTCTAAGTTACAGTTTGTGCTTTGTTCAGAAAATGTTAGTGACGTTGTAAAGCCAGAAGAATAACCAAAGTCTCCTCTTTTGCTATTCCTCATGAGCAAGTACTGCAAATTCAGAGGTGGGATTTCAGCAGGCAGTTTGTTATTCTAGACCAGGAAAGAGCAACTGCTACTGATCCTTTAAGGAGAAAGGATAATCAGCATCTGTCTGCTGCTTACCCTCCAAGACACGCGGTGCCTGGGAAGAACACCTTGGGATCGCTGATGCCTTTCTCTCCAGGGCAGGGAAGGAAGCCCCAAAGCAAAGACTCTGGCTATCATATCATCAATTGTTAAGTCACTTCTGGAGGGATGTATAAATTTCAAAAGTGTCCTGCTTTAGGCTGGGATAGAGTTAATTTTCTTTGTAGTAGTTACAGGGCTGTGGTTTGGATTTGTGCTGGAAACAGTGCTGACAGCACAGGGCTGTTTGTGCTGCTGCTGAGTAGAGCTCACACAGAGTCCAGACCTTTTCTGCTCCCCACCCACCCCACCAGTGAGGAGGCTGGGGTGGCACAAGAAGCTGGGAGGAAGCATGGCCATGACAGCTGACCCAAACTACCCACAGGGCTATTCCAAACCATCAGGACATCATGTCCAGTATGTAAACTGGGGGGAGATTGGCCTAGAGGTGTGGCTCACAGCTGCAGCATCAGCCAGCAGGTGGTGAGCAATTGCATTGGACATCACCTGGTTTTGGGGTCTTTTTATTTCTTTTTTTTCCCTTGGGTTTTACTTCTCTCTCTGTTCTATTTCTTCTCATTACTATTATATTACTGTTGTTGCTATTACTCTAGCTTTTTTATTTTCATGATTAAGCTGTTCTTAACCCACAAGTTTTAGTATTTCTTTCATGATTCTCCTCCTCATCCCACTGGTTTGGGTGGTTAGTGAGCAAGCACCTGTATGCTGCTTAGTTGCTCTCTGAGGTTAAACCACGATAAATAATTAACTGCATATCCATTTTTCATTCTTCAAAATGTGTAGCACTTTCAGAAAGCTGGAGGTGTATTTCTGCAGGAGGTGCTGGAGACACTCGGTGTGACTCTGCTTAGAGAGCATTGCCTTCAGATTCAGGGCCTTCATTTGCAGACCTGGTCTCAGGCAGTTCACCTGTCATATCAAACCCCAAGTCATCCCTGCATTCCTACAGCCTTCAGTGAGAGCACTGTAAGTGCAGACATCTATCTTAATTTAGGATTAGTTTGCAGGGCATGAAGAACTTTTGTTGTTACTAGTTTTGTGCAGCTGTTTTCCTCTGCACTCCAGAATAGATGCTGCACAGATGGGCTCCAAAAGCCCTTAGTCCTGTTCACACTCATGTCCTTTAGTTAGAAGAGCTTTGAAGTCAGCAATGAAAAAAAAACCCTGCTGTCCTCCAACAACTAAACATGGCATACTCTAGTGCTGACAGCAAGACTGAACATAGCCTCTGTGCACTAAGAGATAACAAATCCCTTTATTGGCACAGATTACCAGCCGGATTGCTTGCACACAGATTAATGCAACAGCGTGAGCCCTCTGGGTGACTGCAGAGCAGGGAAAGTAGGAGGGGTGAATTTATTTGCTCAAATGCTTGTGCTATCAATCACCAAGGAAAAAAAGAACATTTTGGAATCTTAATTCCAAAGACACCTGTGTATACAGAAGGGAGAGCTGTGAAAATTACCCAGATTAAAGAGGAAAGGGAGCAGCCCCAAGGTTGCATACGTGGAGGCTCAAGCGTGGTGCCACCTGCCCAGGGCCAGTGTGCCCTGACATCACATTTGAGGTCTCTCCCCTAGCCACAGGATTTCCTAACCTACCTCACTCCAGCAGCATGTAGCAATAATATAAAGAGCTTGACTGAAAGAGGAGCTGTAACAAGTGAAGCAAATCGTTCATCTTTGACTGTCTCAGCAAAGTTTTTCCATTTCCATTTTTAATTTACCACCAAATATGGTAAATCAAAGAGAGGCTGTGAAAGCTTTCTTATGGCATTGAGGATGAAGAAACAACCCCTTCATCTGCTTAATTAACTCTGCATTGAAAGATGACAAATGACAATTTATCACCTCTATTTCACACTCCTTTCTCAGCCCCTGCCTTGCTGCCATGACTGGCCACAGGTGACACAAAGTGAGTCACTGGCTATCCCACCACTGCCATTGCCCCAGCTGCTGCATTGGTGTTGGACTGCTCCCATAGAGCCATTGCACTGCCCAGGGGAGCCATGTCCCAGCCCCGTGACATCCTCAGCCCATAACAGCGAGCCACCACTGAAGGGGCTCCATCTGCTTCCAGGCTCACCTCCAGGGAGCTCAGGAGGTTTCTTCTCCTCTGAGAGCCTGTCAGGAACCAGAGACCTGTTGCTCAACCAACACAATGTAAAGACTTGTCTAACTAGTGAGATTCCACTCTGATGCTCAAAAGCAGGTAAGGGTCTTGCTGGCACCCAAATCCTTTTGGAGTACTGGGCCTGGCACTCCTGGGAAACTCAGGCCCCACGTTTGAAAATTGACCTCAGACATGAAAATGTAACTCAGGAAAATAGACACAAACTGTGCTAAATTAAGACAGCAGCAACATACTTAGTCTTTCCTTTCTCAATTTCCCTGAGCTTGGCTATTCCCAAAATCTATTACTAATGAAATTACTTGAGTAAATTTCTCATGAGACAATAAACATCACAACCTCATTTGGCATAAGGGAATTCTAAGCTGAATCGACTCTCCTACACTAAAATTGAGACCTGCTGCCTAGTACTTAGTCTGCCCCAAAGAGCAGACTGTAAATCCAATAATAAACACAATGACACATTTACCAGGGAACTAGAGGGAAAAAAGAATTAAAATTATCTGTTCCTGAATGTATTCTAGTGTTGGGAAAACAGAGTCTGCTTCCACTCCCAATGTAAATACTTCTTCCCAGTCCTAGTATCTTTTAAGGACTACTTTAGCACATGGTGGGAGCAACAGGTATCACCCTGTAAGTGCCAAACCCTTGGTTGCTCCTCTCTGCACACTCAGAGGAAGGCAGCTCCCCACCAGAAAACTCACAGCCACCAGGACAGAGGTCACCCAGCTCATCCATGGGGCTGGGATGCCTCACATGCAGGTGCTGGAGCGCTTTGCACTACTTCCCAGCTGCCTGCCCACTTCTCCCCTGCTTGCATTTGCTAGATGCTGGCTGAGCTGCTCTTGTCTTTGTTATCTTTCCATGCTTCTAGACCAGGAAATTAAGTGAATTAACAAATTAAGTGGATTAAACCAGATATTCATGGGTTCTTCTGAGGTCAGCCTCCCTGAAGCTGGAATCACACTGCCACTGGCACAACCCGTGTTTTGCTCAGCTCGATGCAGATAACTCATTGTTTTGGTTTCCTGAATAAAACGAGAGCAATAACAATAAAAACCTGACAGTGATCCACATAAAAAACATTCCACATGTCCACTTGATTAATTTTTGTTAATTATGCATGGGACTACAGACTATTTCTTTTCTGTCTTTCTACAGGTGCTTTGTGTAGGCCATAAAAGTGGCTTGAACTTGAAGGAAAAGAAAATATTATCCATGGGAAATACTGCTGCCTAAAGCAA
Source organism: Colius striatus (assembly GCF_028858725.1). Lineage (NCBI taxonomy): Eukaryota > Metazoa > Chordata > Aves > Coliiformes > Coliidae > Colius > Colius striatus. The sequence continues at coordinate 6,047,988 of NC_084771.1, read as the reverse complement.
AACATCCCAACTTCCAAAGTAACTTCAAAAGATCTGGGTTCAGACAACAGGGCACCATTATTAAGTAACTTAAATGAGAAAATAAAAGTGTAACAACACCATAACAGCACTACCTGGAGATAATCTAGTCAAGTGGGTTTTACTCAGGACTGGAATATAAAGATGTGTGGAAAACTTGAAAGGGAAGTTCATTATTGTCTTGTAGTATTTGCAATTATTATCCTGATTAAGTTAGGTTAACACAACCTATCAGGGCTATACCAGTGCACTGCAAGGCAAGCTGAGTGTGGGGTGAGAGCTGTCTCATGGAGGGGTGATAGGCTTGTGACCTCTGTGTTTATGATCTGAGCTCTAATCATACTCCCCAAATGACACAGTAAAAAAGAAATCTAAATAGAAGTCAAGATGTGGTAAAAGCAAACCATGTTCCCTGGCAGCTTTCTTGAATATAAGCTTTACTTTTGCTTGCTCTAAATTTGGCTTAAAATGAAAACAGGACCCTTAAAAATATGTGCAGCTGGTTTAAGATGCAAGTGTTCAAGACAGATTGGGAACTTCTGGAGAGAGTCCGGCTACCAAGACGATCAGGGGACTGAAGCATCTCTCCTACAAGCAAAAGCTACAAGACCTGGGGCTGTTTAACCTGGAGAAGACTGAGATGGGACCTTATCAACACTTGTAAATACCTAAAGGGCAGGTGTCACGAGGATGAGGCCAGTCTCTGTTCTGTAGTGCCCAGTGACAGGACAAGGGGTAACAGGCACAAGCTGGAACACAGGAAATTCCACTTGAACTTGAGGAGAAACTTCTCTGGTGTTCAGGTGATGGAGCCCTGGCACAGGCTGCCCAGGGAGGGTGTGGAGTTTCTAAACCTGCCTGGACACATTCCTGTGCCCCCTGATGGAGGGGAAGCTGCTTTAGCAGGGAGTAGGACTGGATGAGCTCTAGAGATCCTTTCCAACCTCTACTATTCTGTGATTCTGTGTATCATTAAAAGATGTGTTCATTTTTGTAGACAACAAACTGAGATAATCAGAGATATGCACTTTTTCATTTCTATGTTTCTGGCCATAAGCATTTAGTGTCACCAAATCTCTCCCTAGTCTCTCTCTGCAGTTACAGGCATAATCCAGCCTCCTCAAGCTCTCCAGCAACCAAGTGCTGCTGTTTGCCAGCGTCACAAGCAAGTGGGGCACTTGGAGATGCCACAAGCAGCAAGTGAATCCATTAATGCTGGATCAAAGGTTGCAGGTTGAGTCCCTGCATGCACTGGAGCACTTGAGCTACACTCATAAAGGCTGCCACAAGGCCTCTCCAGTGCCTGCAAAAATGACATTTCTTGCAAATCTACTTGGCCATGTTGTGTGCTGACAGCAGACAGGGCAGCTCCTGCACACAGCCACGTTTGTGTGCTTACACTGTAACTTCATGAGTGTCTTAAGCTGACAAACAACACTTAAAGGAAAGAGCTGGTCTGTTTCCATCCTCCCCTCCTGCACTCTGGGAAAAGCAGTATCAAAGGACTGATTTGGATCAGAACTCATGTTTTTTTACTGCAGGCTGCTTTTCACATAAATTGTTAGCCAAGTCCCGCCTCACTAATGCTCCTGGCTGTGTTGAGGGGAGACTAGGGGTCACAGGGCAGAAATGAGCAATGCAGGTGGTGGAGAAAGGACTCTGCAGGATTCTTACATTGAGTTTTGACATTGGTTTCAGCTGACCTTGGCTGCCCTCACTGCTGGAACAGATACCATGGGGCAAATCCCCACATCCCAGCCCGTGTTTCCATTGCTGTCTTTGTGTCAATACTAGACTGGCTGAAAAATAAACTTAAGAACAAAATGTTTTTCCCTCTTTTTATATCTTTTGTACAACTAGGAGATAAGTGTTCACCCCCAACTAAAGTGGTAATTAAAACACAGCATTAGGCTCAAAGAAGCACAAATCAATATTTCAGCTGAGATGCCTCAAGTCTAAAGGCTGGAAGCACGCCAGGATACAAATACAACACCAAGCTCTCCTCCCAGCACTAATTTGAGTGAGCATAATACACCTCAGGTCCCCCTGTGTTTGCTGCTTGCTGGGTTCTCCCACTTGAGCTGCTTTACTTCAGCTGAGTATATAATACATTAATGAGTCCTTTGTTTCATTTGCTCTTCATTCTCATACAAACTCTTGGCCACCTGTGTCCTGCAAGCAGGGAGCAGGCTCAGTCTTTGAGGCTGAAGCAAGTCAGCAGCCTGGGGGTGTCAGCAGGAGCTGAGTGGTGTTCTTACCAGAGCTCAAACAGTTCAGGGCCTGTCAGCATCACACAGGTCTTATTTGTACTCTCAGAGAAAACAAGAAAGAAATGTGCTATCCTTGGCCAACGACTTCTGCAAAGAGCATAAATAATATCTTACCAAAAAAAAAAAGCTCCCTCTAGTTTATACTAGTTTGATGGACACAACAGAGAGCCACCCTCCAAGCACCCTCCCAGCAGATGTATTCGTGCGGTGTGGAAGTGCCCTGGTAGCCCACCCTGCATCCCGAATGGATGAGGACAACCATCACACACTTGTCATGACAAGCTCAGAGACCTTGTAACAGCAAACAAAAAGCAGTTTGAAGATAATCTCTTTGGAAGAACACTGAGGCCAATATGGTTAATTATCCAGAAGGAGAGCAAATTGATTAAGAAAACCCAAAATAAGAAGTAATAAAGCTGTGACAGCTCACACATCACAGCTAACAACAGGAAAACAGTAAAAAGCAGTTGTTTGGCTTTGTCCCCCAAGTCAGGTACTTCACTAAGTAGCTCAAGACACCCTCGTCCAGTTTTTGTGCAGCAAAACAAAAGCAGAGCAAGGTAGTGTGTACAAATACCTGTGTAATTATCTGCTCTATCTCACAGACTTCACAGGATCACAGAGGCACTCCCACATGGGAGAGTGAGCTCAGCTACGAAGGCAGAGGAACTGCTTCTGCTGAGCCTTGGTCTGGAAGAAACAGTCACAGGGGAACGGATGAAAACACAGCAGAACTAATGAAGAGTAAAGTACTGTTTTACATGTATGGGTTTATTTTTTCCTATCAGTCAAAAAGAGTTCTGTGTATTTATTTGGATTTGCTCCTGAGCAGATCATTTCTGCTTTGAGAAATGTTCCTATAAAATTGACTTTTAGGGTCTTGTCTAGACTCAGAAACATTTCTAGCTTCTTTAACAGCCAGTTCTGCCTAAATGATTTCTAAATTGGTTAAAGCCATGATATAGATTACAGATAGTCTAAATCAAGCAGGCAATCTTTTACTGCACTAAATTCAAGGTACCTTTGAAAAGTCCATTAAAGCAAATACAATAAAACGTTCAGATCCCCTGTAGTCCCATATGCACAGGTTAGTACTATGGCTTTAGTAAGAATTTAGATTACAGTTTTAAGCCTTGTAGAGGATCCTCTCCAGTCAAGGGAAATCCATGTAGGTCAGATGTCAAATAAGCAGGGGATTTCCATTCATGTTTTATCTACAGCCTCACATACATCACAGTTTCTAAACATGACGAGAGAAATGAACATAAACCAGCTTCTAATTCCATATTATTTACTAAAAAAATAACAACTATATCATAAATCACTAAAAGTCTCCAGTCTCAACACTGGAAGGCAGAGACACACATCTGGTTTTTGCTGATTATTTTTCCTCTAAGTGACCTAAAAGCAGGTTGTGCATCAACCTTCAAGAGTTTGCCCTAAGTTTATTCAAACCCAGAAAGACTTAGGAGGTCTTTACCCACCCAACTTTGAAACCATTTGTAGTGGATTTGTGTGGTGAGGTTTTCATAGTAGGGGGCTACAGGGATGATTTCTATGAAGAAGTGCCAGAAGTTTGCCTTGTATGTGACAGGGCCAGGGCCAGTCAGCTCCGAGATGGACCCACTGCTGACCAAGGCTGAGCCAATTAGAGGTAACACCCCCATGGTTAATAGATTTGGGAAGGGGAAGAAGTTGCTGCACAGGTGCTAAAACTGCAGCAGAAGGGCGTGAGAGTGTGAGAATGACATCTCCACAGACACCAAGGTCAGTGGAGAAGGAGAGGAGGAGGTGCTCCAGGTGCCAGAGCAGAGGTTCCCCTGCAGCCCATGGTGCAGCCCAGGTGAGGCCCTGCCCCTGCAGCCATGGAGGCCGCGGGGCAGCAGAGACCCACCTGCACCCTGGGCACGACCCCACGCTGGAGCAGGTGGATGCCCGAAGGAGGCTGTGACCCCATGGGAAGCCCATGCTGGAGCACGTTCCTGGCAGGACCTATGAACCCATGGAGAGAGGAGCCCATGCTGGACCAAGTTTGCTGCCAGGACTTGTGACCCCATGCGGGACCCATGCTGGAGCAGTTAGTTTCTGAGGGACTGTTTCTCCCATGGATGAGACCCACGTTAGAGCAGTTCATGAAGAACTGCAGCCTGTGGGAGGGACCCCACACTGTAGCAGTGGGAGGTGTGAGGAGTCCTCACCCTGAGAAGAAGCAGCAGCAGCAAAGATCATCTGTGATGAACTGACTATAACCCCCCTTCCCTGTCCCCCTGCACTGCTGTGGGGGAAGAGGGAAAAAACTTGTGAAGAAGGGAGCAATGGAAAGAGTTGTTTTAAGATTCATTTTTTATTTCTTATCTCCCTTCTCAGTTTTGATTGTTAATAAATCAAACCAATTCTCCCAAAGTAGAGTCTGTTTCACTGTGACCATAATTGCTGAGTGATCTCCTTGCCCTTATCTCAGCTGATGAGCTTTTTGTCATATTTTCTCGCCCCTGTCCAGCTGAGGGGGAGTGATTGAACAGTCAATTGTTTCAGTTGGAAAAGACCTTTAAGATCATTGAGTCTGACCATTAACCCAGCACTGCCATGGCCACCATTAAACCATGTCCCTAAGGCTTTTAAATACCTCCAGGGATGGTGACTCAACTCCTTCCCTGGGCAGCCTCTTCCTATGCTTGACAACCTTTTCAGTGAAAAATTTTTCCTGATATCTACTCTAAACCTCCCCTGGCAACACTTGAAGTAATTTCCTTTTGTCCTATTCCTTGACATCTGAAAGAAGAGATTGATCCCATCTCACCACAACCTGCTTTCAGGTAGTTGTAGAGAGCAACTGTAGATCTTGTTTCTCCTTTTAAAGTAAACCATGCAAAGTAACAGCTAATGACAGGAAAGATGGGGAAAGCTGGGAACTGCCTATAGCTGGAAAGAGTTGCTCAGAACAGGCTATCAAAAAAGGGGGCTTGGCTTTTAAACCAGCCTTGATCAAATACAGTGCTGCCCAGATCATCACTCTCTGGAGTGAACACATATCTATCCTCTCCAGATGGTGAGTATCTGTCAGCAATATAGGGACTCACCTATGTCAGGAAGACCTGACACTCCAGATGACATTCCTGCTACCCAGTCTTAGTGTCATCACTGTCCAAAGGTGAAGCTGACCCATCTGCCTTTCCTTCCAGTCTCACTGACAATTTATTTCCCAATACAATCCCACCCATTTCTACCTCAAATATGGCTCTGTCCCCCACAATAGATCTGAGATGGATGGGCTGCAGGAATGCTCACCTGGCTCATGGGCCTTCTTGGTTCACCATGGGTCAGTTCTTCGTGTGTCTCTGCTATATTTGCATGGAGGCAGGAGCAGAAGTTGGGTTGAAACTAATAATTTACCTTCCCCTCCCAACCATGCTCTCCTCTGATGACTGATCTCACCCCTGGAGTACTTTGTTGCTCTAATAATTAGTCCCAAGGTGTAGTCTAAAAGCCAGAAATGACGAGTATCCATTCACCCCACTTATTTCTCTTCATTGAATTCCAGGCTTATGCAGTTAGATATAAACTAATTGCTGATGATGAGATTGCAAGGGAACATGTACCTTGAAACACAAGCTCAGACTGGCTTGATTTTATATAACCTGCTTTTTACTTATTAATCATTGTCTGATTTCCTGCCTTAGAGTGAGTTTTTCTTGACTTGAGATTTGCTGGCCCTTGCTGGTTTATTTAAGTGTGAAAGAGGAGGGGGCATAAGTCTGCCCCACTAACAAATGCAATATCAAATTAATATTTACTTTTCTCTGGCTGAACTTCAGTGTTTGTTATTTTTAAGCATTCTACACTTTCCCAGAGCCCCTGTTGTTTTTCCAATCCTGAATCTCAATCCTGGTTCACAAAGTTAGGAGAGCAGTGGTATTTGTTTTTCTTTTGCCTAAATGGATGTAGAAGTCACTGAAATAAACAAGATAAGTAACAGCCAGTCAGTAAGTAATGAAGGAAGGTCTCCTCCCTGGTTCCAAGAGTCTTTTAAAATAATCCTTCATAGTTTCAGGAAAAATCAGAAAAAAAGAAGTCCTCACATGGAGTTTGAGAGTTATTGCTTAGAGTGTGAATGTCACTGAGAACTGCACAGAAACCACACAGGCCATACAAGTGCTGAAAACTGGGAAAGTATTTGACAGCAAGTCGTTACTCCCCATTTTTAAACCATCCACAAAACAAGTCACAGCTAAAGCACTGTTCCCAATGAATGTCTCCAGATGTAGGAAGCATTTATGGATCTGCTCTGCACACAGACTCACATAACCCAGGGTGACCGCAGTGTTCTCGCTAACACTTCCCTGAGGTGAGATTACCAGCTTGCTCACAGTAAACACTGTGTTTGTGTTTTGCTAAATCTGAGGTCTGGGAGCCATCTTCTAGGACATCAGGTTTGGTTATTTTCCATACCATCCCTGCTGTGACACCAGCCCACGGTGCTGTGCAGAAACAGGGATGTACACCCCACCACAAGACTCTGCCTCTGCTTCAGGCATAGTCCTGGTGAACCCAGCTATCTGCAAGCTTGGGCTGAAAGGTTCTATGGAGGATGGAACATGTAAAGGATATGTAAAGGTTCAGATTCTCCCAGGTGTCAGATGCAGGTTGTCAAGCAGCTAGTGCCCTGACCTCCCACAACACTCAAGCATGCACAAACAAACCTTTGCAGAGTAAAGATCTGGGTAGAGAACTACTAAATGACTTTAAAGCTTATCAGGACTACTCAAGTCACAGTGAAACCAGTTACACAGGCTTGGCTGAACTGCCCTTTTGTTCCTGCACTTTGCTTTAACTCCATTCAGCCTAAGAGAGCATTTCATTGGTATTACCAGAAATATTAACTCATCCTACTGCTTCAGTACCCTCTGGCTGCACCTTGCTAAAGATGTTTTCATCACCCTCTAGACTGGCTATTGTTCAAAGCAAAGAGATTAATCTGCTGAAAAGCAAAGACAGAAAAAATGAACTTAAAGTGAAGATCATCTTCTCAGCTACATAATTCAACCTCCTGGTAATGTGTGCCGCATAAATCCTATTAGGCATCAGAGAATCTGTAACCACATTCATCCTTGGCACGTAAATCCAAATGAAAGCATGTTTCATGTCACCCAAACACAGTGAGTGAAGTGATATGTGTTACTGAACACTGACTTCGTGACTTTTAGAGGGCTACAATCTCCAAACAGATGAAATAGAAACCGTATCTTTGTTACACAACGTGCAAATATATTCAGTGTTTTACCTGGATGTCACACAAGGTCTGAATTCAGCTTGACTGACCTCACTCAGACTCGTATGAAATGCTTCTAGGGCAAGAGCAGCTTGACCTACAATGTAGCAGCCTACTTAAAAGTACAGATCACTGCTTGTGAACCAACGGGACTTTTTGTCTGACACAACCCTGCAAGATGTTCTTGTTTGAGAGCTCAGGGATGTTATGAAGCCAAACACATTTTGTAAAGTTAACTGTACTTAGGATACAGCCCAGAGAGGCACATGTACTTATGCCAGACTGTAAGCTCTCAGTCCCAAAGACATCATCCGTGATTCTGAAGCCACAGATAACTTCAGCACTTGCAATTAAACACAAGTTTCTGGAGCAACACTTCCTGCAACTCAGCAGTCGGTGGGCTGAAGCTCTAGGGGAGACAACCTGCACACGGGTTTCGGTTCTCACAGCCTGTGATCAAGGTCCCCACAGTTCTTACAAGCTAAACACTTAAATAAGTGTATGGGAGGCCTTTGATGAAGCCATTAGACATATAAGCAAACTGAGAATGCTGCAAGTATCTTTTAAGCCTGTTGATATGTAGGACATCACAAGGAACCATCACAGTCTGAGTTTGACCCCCAAACCCTCTAGAAAGCATTGGGCAGACGTCAGTTACATACCAGACTGCTCTGGGGACAAAGCTCTTCTCAAAGACACCACCATTCCCTTACTCACAGTCTGGGCACTGATGGAACACAGAGATAGGAAAGATACTCTGCATACAAAAAAGAGAATTCTTATAATCTTGGGAAAAATCCCCTCTTTGGCAGGCAATAACAGTCAGCAGGAGGTGACAGACTGGATAAAACCACTTATTGCTATCATCAAGCTGCCCATGCAGCGCATAATCACCTCCACTTGATAATCCTCCTTAGAAGAGACCCGGCCCTCACCGAACCTCAGCTTTCCAATCAACTTGTGAAGCAGCACTCTCCATCAGGATAAAGCTTGTTCTTGTAGCTGATGACAATGATTTTTTCTGACACAGCTAATGCACTTTATTAATTTCTTCCATTCTGCTCTTTCTTGTGGGATTTATTGGTACAGCATGCGCTTGGAAGTGATAACAAACAATTTTCCATTAAGGCACAGAGAGGAGGCTGCTGATGGCTTGTTTTCTACACAGTTTGAGGAGTTCTCTTTTTTAAAGAAAATTGGATAGCTGATGATACTAATTTCAGATTCAGCTCCCATTTCACACAAGCCTGCTTTTCTCCCTCTGATAACTCCAAGCTTAATACATATCGAATATTAAGTTCCAGAAGACTTCATCCCTCTATCACCTGGGGTCCTGCATTGATTCCCACGCCTTTCCTCTGAGATTTGGTCATGTTTTAGGCTGAGCTCAGAATTCTGAGGCAGGAAGCACCTCAGCTCAAATGGGACAGAGGATTAAGTTACACCCATGTTGAGGGGAAGCAGATGGCCTGGGGGACATTTCATACTATTCACAAACAAGAGCAAGATCTTCAAATCTCTTCATTTCAGACACCCTCTCTCCATTGCAATCATGCAGAACTGTGCATTGCAAGGGGTGTTGCCTACCAAATCTTGATATTCACAAACCAGACTTTTTCCTTAGGTAATTCAAGATCATTCCTCAAGATAGCTGATAATTTCCACTTTTACAGAGTTGAAATGTCATAAGCATCTTCATAAGCATGTCAAATGAGGAGCTCTGCTATACTACACAGGCTGTTGAATCTCCTCTCTCCAACCAGGGTGTGTTTTAGTAGGAGGACAGTGTTTTATTACCATATAAATCCCTCTGATAAGTTTTTTCTTTAACAAAGTAGCTTCAACCTTCTCTTCCAGAACCAGCTCATGCAGCCACCTAGTATTGATTCATCACATCATACAACCAAGGGTGCTAGCTGCATGGCACATAAAGCAGAGCCTCTCTCCACACTTCAGCTTTTCCCTGTTTTACAGGAGTGTGAAATAGGGTGAACTGCATCAGAGGTAAGCCACAGTCATCCTTTCACTACTGCAGAAAGGTGAACAAGCTGTTAATCAAGATGAAGTCTACCAGCAGAGACTCCATCTCCAGAAACTTGCCTCATCACAAGTGGCAGAAATCTACTTTGAACTGGATTAATATAAGAGGCAAGGGAGAGGGACAGCAAGCCAGCTGAAGCTAATTTGGATTTATAAAGCTCACCTAAGAACCTATTTTCACTTTTCCACACTTCCAAATCAAGGCAAAAACCTTGCCAGGTTCACATCCATAGCATCAATGAGTGTCCCAAGGTATCAGGCACCAGATTAACTGGAGGCAGAGCAGATATACATAAATTCTGGGCATGCAGGAAGCCCTCCGTGTCTGAAATACTGATGATTTCTAGAGATAAATATGGTCTTTATGCTGTTGTCAAACATCTATTCCCTTCTCTATCAGCCACTCCATTTGTGGTTTGTGCTGGATTTAGCTTCTCATGAGCTGCAAATGCTTCCCTACTAATTTTACCAGATACAGAAGCAGCTGATGGTCTGCTCAGACTCCATCTTTGAGTTAAGGAGTAGCCTCTAGTCCTAAAGAAATTGCAGGTACTCTAAAATTTGCAGTCTCAAAACCTAGCAGTCTTGTTAATGTTATAGTATGATATCACTCCAACTTCTAGATTTTAACTTAAAATTTAAGTGTAATCAATGCTGTAGATTCAAATGCCTAAGTCTACCAAACCCAAAGCCTAAAAGTGTTGGGTTCATTTCTAGTATGCTCTCAGTTTCATGTATCTTTTCAGCATCACTTCCACACACCAGAACTTAAAGATCTCAACGGTAAGTAAATGTTATTCTGCATAATTGAAACCATTTCAGTAACCCACTTTGTTTATTCCTCCCAAAACATCCATTTTCTAGTATGCTTCAATAAAATGGAGCTGCAAACCTGATGGGGGAAGATAAAGACAGAGCCGGCTCTGCCAGGAAGATCTGTAATGCTTTACGCCTTGGCAAGATATATCTGTGTCTAGGGCACCCACTACACTCCCACAGTATGTCTTCTAATTGTTACAGGCCACTTCAAGCTGGTATCTGAAGTCTTTAAATATTCTGGATTAAAAGAGAACTAAATGTTTTCCAAAGACCCAAAGTGCTACAGCATATTTTAGTCCAAATAAAACCAGATTGTGGTGGTTCACTCCAATGTGTCAAAACTACTTATGGCTTTACCTCCCTATTAAGCTGGTGGAATTCATGAATATTCAATGTTATTAGCTATTATGTTCTCAGGGCAGACATATCCAGTCCTTTATAAATTATACATGGGCTCTTTGTAGACAGCTGAGGAAGCCAGTTAGCCAAGTGGAATTTGCATATCAATCAAGGAGAGACTGTCCCATGTTCAGCTACCAAACAAGAAGCATTTTAGATTCACATTCTACATGTGTTTTCATAAACCTTCTCCCAGAGTCATGAGTAGCTTTAACTAGAGCTTTAAACTAGTAGCACATTTGGGAGGCAACAGAGTTGCCTGGAGAGGCAGCTCAGCACCCATCCAAGCAGCACAAAGCCCAGGCTACAGCTGCAGCTGCTTTCAGAACCCAGGAACTTGACTGCAACAGGAGGGGTTTAGGGCTGTTCTGCCTGAAGTGTCTGGCTGGCTGACCATTCCCCCCTACTAGAAGCACTGCAGGCACAAAGGGGTTCCCTGAACTCAGTAGTTCAGGGGGACTCTGCAAAGTAAACCTCTGGAGGAGGCACAGGGGGAATCAAGCAACTCCCAAGCCCCACCTAAGGGGTGACTTCACATTCACAGCAGAGATGGGAGAAGGCCTCCAGAAAGCACCACAGCCTGAAAGCCAGCTCATGAGGTTTAACAGTCATGAAAGAGAGTCATAAAAACACCTGGAGCATCCCAACAAGTCAGCAGAGCTGAACCAGCAGTCTCCCCAGTCCAGTCCAGCACTGCCATAGCTGCTTTGCAGAAGCAGGTGTGAAGCAGCACTGGAAAGAAGCTGGAACACAAAAAGTTCCATTGAAACATAAGAAAAAACTATTTTACTGTGAGGGTGAGGGAATCCTGGCTCAGGCTGCCCAGGGAGGGTGTGGAAGTTCCTTCTCTGGAGGTCTTCAAAACTCACCTGGACATTTTCCTATGTGACCTGATCTAGGTGGGACCTGCTTTGGCAAGGGGTGATCTGGATGATCTCTAGAGGTCCCTTCCAGCCCCTGCCATTCTATGATTTCTTCCCCTAGACACTACTCCCTTTCTCAGCCCACATTAATCTCAGCTTGTGATTTATCTCACCATGTTGTCATCTCAGTTCTTGGGGTCCCAGCCTACATGAGCCAACTCTTTTCCAGCTCTGTAACTCCTTGTTTCCCTCTCTGCAAACTTCACCAGCCAGGAGGAGCTGGGACCAATTTTGAGTTGTATTTACTAGCCCAGCAACCATCTCCTCTGGTTGCTCCATGTGGGCTGACATGAGGCTGTATTTAGGGCATGAAATCCCCATCTTATTCTCTAGAAATGCTTTCAGTGACTCATCATGGGGAAATTAGCAGCCCTACACAACCATGAGAGAGAGAGAGGAGGATACTTTCGGGGAAAACTGCCAACACCCTCTGGCTCCAATGGGAGCTTTAATTGGCACCAGCATCTGTGTTCATACTGATCCACACTCTTCTATACTCTATACCAGTATTTAAACATGAGAGGGTGTGAAAACAGTCCAGATGAGGCGTGTGACTGTGAAGGCAATATTGAAAGCACTGATCGCTTCTCCCTCTGGTATCAGCCTGTATTTATTGCTGCATCTCCTTTGCAACTCAAGGTTTATGCAAACTCAGCAGAGAGGGTATTTGCAGTCAGCTGGGAGCACATTGTCAGTGGCAGTAACACCTGCTCATGCTCCAATGCTGTAATTTGGAATAGGGCTGGAAAAGGTCCTGTTTAAAATGCCATACCCAGGACTGCAAGTAGATTTCTACTCAAACATATCGTCAGGAGACAGCAGTCCTTTACAAGAGACCAAAACTCTGGTCCTTGTCTGCTCCTTAGACATGGACAGATCTGGGGGACAGTGTTGCCCACAGCCTCAGGATCCATCAGCCACACCAAAAGCTACTTGCTGGAACGTGCAAACCCATTCTCTGCAGCTCTTAACTGAGTGGGAGCTGTAGGCACCATCAATCTCTGCTATTTTGAAGTTTTAGGGAGCTTGGTTTATGTTGAAGAGGAGAATGTGTAAAACCATATGGAAACATAAACAAGCTTGTCAATAGCAGTGGGTGATTGTATTCATGATTGGAATCAGTTTTGATAGTAAAAAGACATTTTGCAAGCAAATAACCCATTTTGCAGTCAGCACATTTTGCTGTTTTCCAAGAGAACAAGATGCACTGAAACATAAAAGCTGCAGCATAAGAGCTGTCTGTCCCACTCATTCAGTAAACAATAAAGATGAAATTTCACACAATTCAATGCATATTTAAGCATTACAGCTATTTTAATCAGTTGAATATATAAAAGTAGGATTTTCTTCTTGTTGGCAAGTACACTTGTGTTCTACCTCTGCATTCCCCTGCCTAATCAGGCTGGGTGCAAGGAGGAGGCACCAGGAGTTGATTCTCTCACTTGCTCTGTAAGCTTTGTAATGTCTCTTCTAGGCTGCATTTCCCATCCTTCCTGCCCTCTCCTAGCCACAGTACATGTTCTCCAAGAAGGGCTGTTACCCTGGTCAGTCCATGCCCTGCCTGTGGATCCCTGTTGGGTCACCACATATGGCTGGAACTATCAGGCCAGCCTAAGGTCATCCCTCAAAGTCACACTGTGGCTGGGTTCAGGCCCATGACAAAAAGCTAATCACATTGAGTAGTTTCTCTTCCACATCCTCGCAAGACAAGGCAGGATTTAGCTGTGTACATCCAGAAAAGGTTATTAACATCAACCAACCCTTATGGGGCCCTTGAGGTGCCCCCAAAAGCTGAAAACACAGTCACCTCATCACAAAGCAGAGGCACAGTCCCACCACAACCAGTGGGACAGACAACCAGCGCCCATGGGGCTCCCTCTCCTTTGTAGTTCTGGAGAAGTCTTGGCTTCCCCTTGGGAGCACAGGCAGGAGATTCACCTTCCTCTAAACATCTTTTATATGAGCAGTTTCTCTCCTTCACAGTCTCCTAAGTCTGAGAGCCATAGTTAACTTGCATGCAAAAGGCAAGGGCACCAAGCACAAAATACAGACATTGCAATTACAGCTTCCAATAACTCACTGTGTCCTACTGCTGAGCCAAGGCAGCTCCCCATCACCAAAATCCCACTTTTGCCCATGTGAGCCAAGGCAAGGACAGGAGCTGCAACTGCTCTGACACTGCTGAGCTGTCCTGCAAGTAACAGACTTGCCAAAGCAAGCAAAGTGTTTCCTCCAAAACAGAAGCCCATAGACAGGCTGACATCAGGGAGATAAGGCAGGAGCATGAACTGTCTCAAACATCACCACATGCTCCTGAGGGAAAGGGGGCTGGCTGTGATCAGCCCATGGCATAAACTTCTGGCTCTGCAGGAGGGCAATCCCAGCCCCTGCCAGGAGCACTGTGCAGAGGCTATGGCACCTTCAGGCATCCTCAGCTTGGACAGTCTCAATGGTCATCCCAAACTGATGGTCAGCAAAGGCCCTGGCAGTTAGAGGTGGGAAGATAGATACCCACTGAAAGAGGAGGCTGTTTGCACCTCTGCAGGCAGAACAGACCCTCCGTGAGACCTGAACGCAGGCTTGCACTAAACTTGTGTCATCAACAAGGATAGTTGATTGGAGAAAGTCAGCAAAGTAGGTATTTAAGGGTTGAAGATGAAAGCCTCTCAAGGTCAATTCAACTTTCCACTTAGCAAAGACTTTGCAAAGATTTGCTTTTGTCAAAGCATACCTCATCTATGGGGGAATGGCTAATGAAGCCTTCTGCCCTGGTGCCATGAGGCACAGGCTGTCCCAGCAGGCCAGCTGCTGTAGCTGGTACCAAGACAGGGCACAGGGCTGTTGGCAGCAGCGTGGTCACACCAATGTATCAGCAGCACAGCCTTGTACTGCATCCAGCTCCCCTTTTTGCCCCCATGATTACACTCTGCACCCCCCCCAACATACTGTTATTCTTGTTAACCTATTTGACAAGATTGGATTGGAATCTAATTTAGCAGCTTCACTGCAAGACTGATGCCACACCAGGGCTGCTCCTGCTACAAGGTGTGTTAGAAGGAAGCTGTGTTACCTCTAGCAGATTTATACATGGCCCCAGATGGGTCAGCACTGCACAAAATGATGCAGCAGCCCTGTGTCGTGAAAGCCAATACTCCGTGAAGCACCACCATGGGACGCTGGCTGACATGGTGCTAGCAGGCAGCATTGATAAAGAGGAAAGAAAGTGTTTATTTCCAAAACAAACAAACAAATCTTGATCTTCTCCCTCAGGTGCTCAGATCTAACTGCAGGGGATGGGCTGAGTTACATACAACCATACTGAAACTGCAGTGGTAAAAGCTTTAGTATCCTTCAGCATCTAAATGCCCCAGAGATACCCAAGTTCAGAGCATGCTTTGCTCTACCACCTTTCCAGCTACTTTGCCCTGCAGTAAGCTGCAATAACACATAGCAGGGGAGCCACTCCTGTTGGCTATGAGCCATGTCAGAAGTTTCAGCTGAGATTCCAAAAAGCTGAAGCTCAGGAGACAGGGACTAGTTCAGCCCACAACAATATTGCTGATAATAATAAGCAGACAATTAGTAGCTGGGGAAAAGCTCTGTGGTTTTGTTCAGTCCTTGTGAAGAACTCTACAGTGGGAAAGTTTCTCAATAACAGCTGAGGTAATTGTGTTTGGATTTTGTTTTCAACTGTGTAGAAATTACAAATAAGACACTGGAGTTATAAAACTATTTCAGTCGGAAAAGACATTCATGATCATCAAGTCCAGCCATAAACCCAGCACTGCCAAGTCCAACACTAAACCATGTCCCTCAGCACCTCATCTACATGTCTTTAAAATATCCCCAGGGATGGTGACTTGACCACTTCCCTGGGCAGCCCATTCCAATGCTTGACAGCCTCGCCAGGGAAGACTTTTTTCCTAATATCCAGCCTAAACCTCCTCTGGAGCAACTTGAGGCCATCTTCTCTTGTTCCTATCACTTACTAAAGAGAAGAGTCCGATCTCCATCTCAGTACAACCTCCTTTTAGGTAGCTGTAGAGAGTGATCATTTCTCCTCTCAGCCTCCTCTTCTCCAGACTAAACACCCCCAGTTCCCTCAGCCACTCCTGACCCGACTTAGGCTCCAGACCCTTCATCAATTTCAGTTCCCATCTCTGGACATGCTCCAGCAATTCAGTGTCCCTCTTGTACTGAGGGGACCAAAACTGAACACAGTGTTTGAGGTGCAGCCTCACCAGAGCTGAGTACACGAGGACAATTCACTGTCCTGGTTTTGCCTTTCTGATATAAGCCAGGATGCCATTGGCCGCTTTGGCCACCTGGGCACGCTGCTGGCTCATGTTCAGCTGCTGTTGACCAACACTCTTAGGTCTTTTTCCACCAGATAGCTTTCCAGCTACTCTTCTGCAAGCCTGTAGCATTGCCTGGGGTTGTTGTGGCCCAAGTGTAGCACTAAGCATTCTTGAATCTTACACAATTGGCCTTGGCCCATCACTTCAGCCTGTCCAGGTCGCTCTGCAGAGGCTTCCTGCCATCAAGTAGATCAACACTCTTGCCCAGCTTGGTGTCATCTCCCAACTTACTGAGGGTGCATTCAATACCTTCATCCAGATCATTGGTAAAGATGTTAAACAGAGCTGGTCCCAACACTGAGCCCTGTGAACATCACTAGTGGCCAGATGCCAACTGTATTTAGTTCTATTTACCACCACTCTTTGGGCTCAGCCATCCAGCCAGGTTTTTTTACCCAGTGAATAGAGCACCTGTTCAAATCGTGGGCAGCCAGTTTCTCCAGGAAAATGCTGTGGGAAATTGTGTCAAAGGCTTTACTAAAGTCTTCCTAGACAACACCCACTAAGCAGGATTTCACTGTTATAAATCAGGCTGTTAACAAGAGCTCCCACAGCCCTGTGGTCATGTCAATCATCTGATTACCTTCAGTGTTTCCATGAGTGAAGATTTTTGGCAGGAGGAAAGTTTGAAAGATAAAGCACTTGCAGATAATGACAGATTCATGGAATGATATGAATATTTATACACACTGGCATGGGAGCACTAAGCTTCCCATACAATTATTTATGTGCTGTGTGCAGACATGCCATTCATCTCAGCTACTTTCAATTGAGCAGTTTTATGGCTCACAGAGCCAGTCAACACACACCCAACCATGCTTTGCTCCATTCTGTATTAACACAAACTCAATGCTGCAGCTCCTGCAGAATGATGCTACAGTGAGCTGCAGGAAAAGAAAATATGTTACTATCATTGCTTCTCTTAACACTGGTAGCAGGAGTGAATCTACAAAATCCAGCATGAAACAACAGAATACAAATGTCAAAGGGAAAAAGCTATGAGATATCTCATGGGGTAAGGGACGTGAGCAGGCACAGCACGGAAAAAGTGTGGATCTTCTGCCCAAGGAAACCAATTTAGGAGAGGGGTACACCATGATGAGATAAGAAACTTTACAGATATACTTATGATATTCACTCAAGTTTTTTCCTAACTGGAGTATTTCTCATTATGGAACAGAAATCAGCAGAGAAATATTCCTCTTAAGATCGTGGCATGGGTGGCAGCCCAGGGATTCACATCCTGCCAGAGCTGAACTGTGAACGCCTAAGCCCAGAGTGTCAGGAAGAGATACTCCCAGGGAAGACTGCTTTCTGGCAGCATTTATCCCTTTTAAAAACTATTTGTACATATGCATGCACAGACTGCCAGCAGCAGCAGTGTAAGAAACTTGGAGAGGGGATTCACAGCCTGCCTCCCTCTTGTAACACCTTCCCGATTACTCCTTCCACCTTACACAATCAATACTAATTACAGTCACACAGTCACCCTGCCAGCCAGGAGTAAAATGATGATGACAATGATGATGGGGTAATAGAAATATTCATCCTATGCACATTGGTAATCTGCACTCACTCATGTGCTCTGAAAGCATTAGGATGGATGTGCTCTGAATCCAGAGAGATTCAGATCAGACAATGGAATAGTGCAAACCATTCCCACCATAACCTCTAAGAGTTAATTAAAACATCAAGTGCTTCCAAAGCAGTGCCTTATATAGAAACGTTTTCCACAGGTGCTCTCATTCATGAAAGCTTGCTAGATGGGCTCTATCAGTAACAAGGAGACATCTGTACAAGGCCATAGAGAGATGTTAAACAAGGCAAAGTTACAACCTCCCTCAGATCGAGGGACTTCAATTGAGAATTTCCAGACATTTTCCAGTCCTGCTTTTGGCTGAGCTCAGTGTGACAGCTCAGGAACTGACCAATTTGCCATGCCTTGAGGGGAAACAAGCCCAGGCTCAGCCTCCTTCAGTGCCAAATGCTTAACAGTGGTTTGGGAGAGCCAGAGCCAACACAAGCAGCTCTGCAGTGGAACTCGCCATCAGAAGCTCCTACTGTGTAACTCCACACTCAGCATCATCCAGGAAGCCAACTGCAGTGGGAAGAGGTTTTCCTACCAGAGGGTGATCTGTCACCATGGGCAGGCCATTCCCAGGGAATTACTGATGTCCTGAGAGCACTGTTTATCACAAAACCTTCATGGTTATAACATGGTATGATACCCTGAAACCTGAAAAACGACACACATACAGTTATCCATCTACAAATCACTCGTGCTCAAAACCAAACACAAGCTTTCCCAGGCTTTTAAGTGTCTTTCACTTCACCGTGCAAAGCTTAAGTCACAGAATCTCAGGGGTTGGAAGGGATCTCGAAAGATCATCCAGTCCAATTCCCCTGCCAGAACAGGGCCACCTAGAGTAGGTCACACAGTCCAGGTGGGTTTTGAATGTCTCCAGAGAAGGAGACTCCACAACCCATCTGGGCAGCCTCTTCCAGTACTCTGTCACCCTCACAATGAGGAAATTTTTCTTTGTGTTTCTTTGGAACCTCTTCTGTTCCAGCTTATACCCATTGTCCCTTGTCCTACCATTGGACATCATTGAGAAAAGCCTGTCTCCATCCTCCTAACACCTGCCCTTTATGTATTTGTAAGTCACACAGTTCAGACACATCAGGATTGCCTTTTTTCCTCAATGCTATGTGTAGCAAACTTCGATGCTACACTAAAAGAAACTAGCAGCCTGCTCAGTGGTATGTCCTGCTGACAGATTGAATAGGTCTGCATGAACATACCTATGGACACCAGGTCAAAGCTGGTCTGCACAGCAAGCTAAACCTAGCTCTCAAAACATTTAGCCAAGACAAGCTAATGGACAAAGACTGAAAGCAGCCACAAATACATCAGGAAAACTTGTGCTGCATGGTACAGTCTGTGACGAAACCCCATGTCCCCCATTGTCCACTGCTTTCTGCTCCGTACCAAAACTCAAATCATTGCCTTTCCTCTCTCACCAGGGGAGATTGATGCAAAGTCTGTATCAAATCCAACAACATTAAACCTACAGAAGGATGCTTTACCTATCACAATGCAAATTATATCAGCTGTAAGCCATAAAAAAGCTCATTTCAAACAACGGTAATTTAACAGTTATTCCAAGGAGAACTAGTGGCTATATTTGTTTTCTTTCTGATATTGCAATAGCAAACCATGCATGAAGTTTATTAAGCCATGCTAATTGTCTTTCTGTTCCAGTACTTTTTAGCCATATGGAGAATCTGGCTGGTGCTTAAAAGACAAAATTGTTATTTGGGGAAAAATATCCCGAAAAGCTGTGACGGCTTCAAATGTTAATTTCCTTAACAATGTGAATAATACATAATCAGAATGTCAGCCTGGATGTGGTACAACATGTTGGAATCCATCAGAGAAAGGTAATTTGCAAGCCCTAAGGAGACACACATGGGAAACCAGCTGAGTTCACGTAAAACATTTGCCATTAACCTGAAGAATTCACGCTCACCAGGGAGAGCAGATGACTGTGCTGGGTACAGCACCCACCCAGAAGAGTGTGCTAGTACCATGTGATGGAAAAATCCCAACCAGAGCAGTCAGGTCTCCAAGTCGAAGGCTAGAGATACTAAATTCATGGGAAGAAATTGGAGTCATGCTCAGATCTCCAAATGTACTTATCACAGCCATGGGAGAAGCCTCAGAAAGCACATCCAGGGCGACAACCTCTGCCCAGGGTGCTGAACGGGAGGGAGAGGTTTGAAGGGACAAAAGTTGACGCTGGAGTTACTGACACCATTTCTGTGAATCATCCATCCAAAACACTTAAACCCAGAAACACTGAAGCCTTCCCAGCATGGAAAACCCACAAAAGTTACACACAGTGACCTTTTCAGTGGAAAAAAATTCAAGTGGTAAATTCTCATTCAGCTTGTATTGACAAGACTGAGGCTGAGAACTTAATCAAGTTCATCACTAGAAACTCTCCTTATTAAACTCTCCAGTCCCTTTGAGCTGTATGACAAATGCGTATCAAATACTCAAGATTAAGACTTCATGATCTAATCTAGGTGAATCTGCTTCTGCAGGGGGGTTGGACTAGATGATCTCTAAAGTCCCTTCCAAGTATGATTCTGTGATCACTTGGATGCCTTGCTTAGGTATTTTTTTAATTTAGATTTTATTTAGATTTATTTATTTCATTGAGAGATGACACAATGTCAATAAATCAATTCGAAGAAACATTTCACATACCATGAGCTTTACCATCCTCAGCACACTTTGTTCTTCATAGATTCATGGAACGATTTGGGTTGGAAGGGACCTTGAAGATGATCTACTACCAACCTCTCTGCCATGGGCAGGGACACCTTCCATTTGGCCAGGTTGCTCAAAGCCTCATCCAGCCTGGCCTTGAGCACTTCCAGCCATAACCTCTTTGAGCAGCCAGTGGCCAGGGCCTCACCACCCTCACAGGGAAGAACTTTTTCCTTGCATCTGCTCTAAATCTCTCCTCTTTCAGTTTGAAGCCATTACCCCCTGTCCTATGGCTACATTCCCTTGTGCTGTTGTAATTCATGCCACAGTTTGAAATGGTGGCTTTCAGTAAGATCAGCCATAAAACAAGTAATTGCTGATAGCCTTATAATACAGTCTGGTTATTTATTCCCTTCTATCCTAAATGATAAATTGTAATGTCTTGCTGCTGAGCAGGAAGATACAGGAGCACCATATCATGACATTGAGGATATGAATATGAATAATATGGTAGGGTTTAAAAAATACTTAATATTAATTGTGGATTACCAGAATTTATGGTTGCATGATTCTCAGCTTTTTCATTACATGGCTCTGAACCCCATAACAACAGAACTGCTGTATTAGTATTTCTTTGTAACCTGTGGATTATGTAAGGTGAATATCTAGAACAAGCTAATATGTACAAAACACTCTCAGGCAAATTATTATCTAGGGGAGCTTGAGGAAAACCCACATGTAGACACAGCACCATTAACAGTTGTTTTAACTGTTACATTGAGAAAGGTAATAGAATATCTCAGGAATAGAATGGAATATCTCAGAAGCAGGGTAGGCTATCAAGGCCTTCATCCAGGTTACCCAAAGGGATGTTATTGGATGAGTACCACAGCATTGCCTGGTAGCCCAGCCATCCTTCACCAGAGCTCAGAGCTTGAAGGCAAAATAGATGCTTTCTTACAAACACAACAGAAAGGTCTAATTGGCAAGGCCATTAACCACATCTCCACACAGGTAACTTGTGACAGCTCTTGCTTGACCACATCCCACTCTGCAGCATCTGTCCTCCTGCCCCACTGCTTTGAAAAGCAGCTTGCTGCAACTTCAACTGAGTGAGCTAAAGCAAACCTGGCTTGCTTTGCACCAAGAGACTACCACATAGAGGTCTGCCATAAGTTGCAACAAACTACTTAAAGAATACAAATGGACTAGGGTAAATGGGGTTACACAAAGCTCTGGCACTGGCAGTTGTCAGTTTGGGATGGTTTTATGCAACCAGTCATCTTGGAAGAGGAGAAAAGAAACCAAGATCAAACCTGTTGTTTCCTGTTGTTTCCATGCCTTGTTGGATGACAGAATAAGGGTTTCAAGCTGACTTTTAACATAAAAATTCACACACTGCTACTGGGCTAAGCACAGTTGGCCTTGAATATAATTACACTCTAGAGCAGTCCAGAAAACCACTTCTCTCCTGCCTGATAGAGCTTCCTTCCGGATGGAAACTGCTCAAGGCAATTGTTCTACAGAGCTTAAGTGATTCTCATGAAAAACAGACAGCACAAACCATCTTCCAGGAAAAGACAGAGTTTGCTACACAGTGAGAAATGTTAGAGGACAAATAAGCCCCCCAGCTTGTGCCTGACACATGTTGCTACATCAAAACAAAATTTTCATTTTGCCTGCCAAAAACCTGTTGGAGAAATAAAAGGGGTTTTAAAAAAACCCAACATGTCATCACGTAATCTCTCCTGCATAAGCTGCATGGGAAGCTCCTGTGACTCACTTCTTCAGTCATGCAGCAGAGGGATGAGTGAAGCTGCAGTGAACAAGAGTAACTTTCATGACAACTTTATTCCAATAAAGTTCCACTTTTAGTATCAAAAGAAGAGGACAAGTGGTAATGGACGTAAGCTGAGACACTACAAGTTCCACAAACATATAGAAGAACTATTTTACTGTGAGGTGAGGGACAGGCACAGGCTGCACAGGGAGGGTGTGGAGTCTCCTTCTCTGGGGGTTTTCAGAACCCAGCTGGATGTGTTCCTGTGTGACCTGATCTAGATGAACCTGCTTCAGCAGGGGTTGGGACTAGATGATCCCTTCCAATCCCTACTATTCTGTGACAGGTTTTTTTCCACAATACTTGTGCACAGGTAGGCAGGCACTGCAACTCAGATGGAGACAAGCCCCATGCCATTTCAACACCTTTACAAATGGACAGGAACAGTTTTCTCATTTAGGACCTTGACAGGATCTTGTTATACAAGAGGAATAGCCTCCTCTGGTTCTCATCTCCATCTAGCAGTTGTGGAAGGCCAGTCACAAAGTTTTGCCAAGGCCTGAGGAAGACCTGGCTTCAGAGCTGAGCTTGGCAGAGATCTCCAGGAGTCAGTCCTTCCTTCACTGAACTAATTCATAAACAAAGCATCCCAGCCTCTACATGTTTAAAGGGCTTCTGGCCCAAACCACCAAACATGCACAGGAGATTCCTGGGCAGTCTCCAGCTATCTTGTCTAATTACAGCTGACTGCAAATACTTTGCTGCTTTTTCTCTTTTTTGCCATTTCTTGAGCCCACGCACACCCTCCACCTCATGCCTACGTGTGCCCATCAAGGCAGGGGCTGCCCTGGGCCACTCCACTTGCTGCCCTTCCATTTATTCCACCAATAACACATTCAAGTGAGAGCTAGGTTTACAACCTTGGCTTTTTGCAAATGGGAAGGGTAAGCTCTAATGAGGGAGAAGGAGTGTTTTTGCACTAATCAGCAATTACTGAACATGCTGCTTTCTGAAAGCTAGAAGGATTTTTTAAAAACATAACGAATACACCTGGGCTTGTACATTCAGTTGAGTCTTAAAACTCAAAGAATTTGAATTAGCCTCATTTCCTCAAGGAAGGTAATTTTTTTGTAAGTGTAGTTTATACATTCTAGAGACTTAATCTGTCACCTACAGTGCTGTGAACCAATTCCAGGGACTTGCACACTAAAGGCTGGAAAAAAAGAGATTTACTTAAATCTAAGTGAAACATCCTTTCAATACCTCATTTCTGGTTGGTTGCCCTTGGAAATGCAGAAAGTAAGAAAAGCAAATAGGAAAAAAAAAAAGCAAGAAAATCTTCATATGTCCACTCTTACTAGTGGCATACATCAGCATTTCCTCACCCATTCAACCTTCATTGCCATTTGCATTTTAATTAGTTAATTGTGCCAGCAGTGAGGCACAGAACTCCATAGCATCCTGATCGTCAGAGATGTTAACCCTGGACTTATCTGAGCATACAGGTACTGAAAAATAAATTCACCTACTAGCACTGCAATAACACCTGCAGAAAGGCTCTATCTGATGCAGACTCAAGCACAAAACAAGACTCCCCTTAAAAATAGAGGGACGCCTTGTGCTGTTCACATGGTTCAATCCTGCACATTTTACCCCTTGGCCTTGAATGATCATTTCTTCTGGAAGAGATGTGCATGCTGCAGTGTCACCCTGTGCCACCAACCCCCTGGCCTCCCCCACACCCAGCCCCCTGCTCCTCTACCAACTGGCCCAGTGTTCAATGTGCCACAACTTCCAAAGTGAAGACATTGCTATTATCTTTTCTGGGCTTCCTGTGCTTCAGTTCTCCTTTACAAACTGCAGACCTGCTGACATGATGGCCCTAGGCCACCCACACTTTCCCAAAGTGGTTCCCTCCCTTACTGCAACACACACTGGGCTTCCCCATGCTTCACCTCCTGGCTCTGCCTTTGCCTTATCCCAGCAAGAAGCACATTTTTGGAAAGACTGAGTTTTCCTCCACAGGACATTTTCCTGGGTCAGAAGTACATCTCTGTCACTTTGAGCTTCAAATAGTCTTAAGTATGGTGATCTCAGCCCAAAAAGTATCTATAATATATACCTAGAATATAAAAGCCACACACCCTAGGAAGTTCCCCCAACCCATACAAAAAACCTCCAGTCCTACACCCAAACCTGTTTACAGTCCTCCTATCAGAACACTGTTTATTAGCTCAAACTTGAAAACTGGTAGAAGAAAATCAAGCCATCACTTTTCTGTCCAGCTTTCCCAGAAACCTTATTCTCTGCTCCAGATCCCACCACAGCTGCACTTTCCCAATTTGTCTCCAAGTTCCTGGTTCACTTCCCAGAGTAGGTCCCAGAACTGAAGGGTAAGGCAGCACCAGCTTGCCCAGGGACACTCCAGCCCCTCAGCTCAAGGTTGCTGGTGCAGGGCAGGCTGGTGGAAGGAGTAGAGCAAATTCACAATAGCCTGTGCTCCTGACAAAGCCCAAGGTACTTTATCAGGGTGTGCTGCTGCGACCTTGCAGGGAGCAGAGAACAGTATGAAGAACAGAGGTCACATACTAAAACTTCCCAAATACCTGATTTGGTAGGGAAGCAGATGGGGCAGAAGACAGCTAAACCATTAAAAACAGCCACAGCTTAAAGTATATTTTCCTTTGATGGGTTTAATAAAGCTCTATCATTTGATTGTTTCAATGGCTGAAAAAGTATCAGCAACAGAAGCATCCGCTGTCCTGTCACAATACACAGCTCCTGTGACTGTGGAGTAAGTAGAGAGGACTCCAGCTTCCAAAGAGGCTTTAAAAGCACTGCAAAACACCACTACCAGATCTACAAAACCCACTTGCAATCAGTGCTCTGATGCAGCCACTTCCCTAAGGTGCAGGCACCTATAAAAGCTAAGAAATGTTTACTTCTCCTATGACACGGAGAGATATGTGACTTTGCTCCTAGCACAGCTTTCCTCTGTGAAACTGTGTTTTAATTTAATGACCTTGTTTTTCCTCCCACAAGACCATGTGTCAGGCTGCAGGCAATCAGTGTTGGGAACACGAGCTAGAAAAGGGACACTTCTCTGGATTACAGCACTGAAGCACTGCACAGCCAGCACAGCTGTGTCCATGGGACTAGGTGTACATGCACGTGTGTTCCTTGCTCTCCCTTGTTGCTAAGCACAACCTCAGTGTGCAAGCCCTGTTTTGAGAGGGCCCACCAGTTGCTTTCTGGTTGTGCTACATCAGCTCTGTACTTTCCTTTGATCCAAGCAGAGGAGCCAAGTAACTCCATGCAAGTTGAGTTGTAGTAAAGGCACGTGCTCCTCTTGCTCAAGAAGAAATGTGAATAGCTTTTAAGTCCCTGAATTCAGCAGAATTCTTCACAGAGCCATGCCAGATGACGTAGAGAAGCTGTAGCAAAGCTACGAGCTAATGCCAGATCTCCTTCCTCCCCATCTGATTCTTTTAGCTGTAAGGCCATCTGGTAAAAGGGACATAAAGAGAATTTTGACTTGCACTTACAGCACAAGCATAGTTGAAAACTAGATTAACTATAGTCCATTTGAGTTCTCTGGAGATGTAACAATCATTAAACTAGATTGATCACCACTAACCTCCGTCACTGCTGATCTGTGGTTGAGCCCAGGGAAAGAACCAGTAAAGCCAAATGGGAGAAAATTGAATCAAGTTTTGATTATATTTCTTTGATAATCTTTAAGGAACAGAATAGAAGGCCAGGCCACTCTCTGAGCTTCTGTTTCCTCGTGGTGGAGAAGCTGCAGAGAATTCATTTGCAGACAGTGTGTCCAAAATTTTGAATCGTGATTAAAACAAGATTGTGATAGCCTCATTAACCCATTCAACCAATTCCTACAACTAGAACACCAGTTATCTTTTATTCAGTTGGTCTCACAACAAGACAGCCTGCACATTTAGAAAACAATCTTCATATATTCCCCAAGTGTCAGGCCTTTAAAGTATTTCATCCCTATATTTTCATTTGTTCCCATGGCCAAGTTCTCCTGTGTACAAGGCAGGGATTAAAATTCTAAGTCTTAAAAACATCACTAGGATCTTCATTCCAGACCTAGAAAGGTTTTCCTGGGTCATGGATGCCGTTGGCCAACTACAGCCTCAGCCATACCAGTCCCATTAGCTATCATGATCAGTTAAAAGCCTTCAGTTGGGGTCCATCTCTGTTCTTATGCTTATTTCTGGGTATTTTGGGCTGACATCAGGGAAACTCCAAGGAGAAGTTGCTCAGGAGAAAGTCTGCACAATGCCTACCCTCCCTCCCATATGTGCAGCCAAGAAGCTGCCTTTCTCGACTCTCTCAGCTTGGTCCCTCTGCCACCATAAATCTGGGAGGAAAGGCATTCACCAACCTCAGAGCATTCAAAAAGGAGTTTCCTCAGGACTTCCCTGAGGATTAAACCTTTCAAATCAAAAGCATAACTGTTACTGAAGCAAAGAAAGGGAGAAGAGACTTCTCTCACTCAGGGACCCAGTCATGCTCCCAACTGCAACAAAAGCTAACTACTCTGGGACATCCAAGACAAGAAGTCCACATCTTGTTTAGAAGCATCAGGGGAAAAAAACTTTAAGCAAATTTCCTGACCCAGAATTAATTAGCTCAGACACTTGATAAGCAATCCCATGGTGTGGGTCAGGTCAGGGCCCTCAATAGTTGTGACCTTGTGCAAGTTTTTCAGTCTCCTCCTGCATGGTACCAGAGGAAAGGGGAGAACATTTATACACTTTTTTTTCCAGATTAATTTAAGCCTGTGTCTGACATGCAGGATGCAAACATGCAAGAGATGTAGCCTATAAGGCATTCACAATACAAGTTCTGCTCCTGTTATTGTTGTAGAAAGAGTTGCTTAGTCTATACACCCTCCCTGTACCACACAGATCCTGCACTCTGCAGAAAGAGACCTTGAAAAATTCCAGGCAATGAAGAAAGGTGTTGCATGCTTGTGACACTCAAACACAGAGCTGGCTGAAATAACACTTATTTCCCCCAAAACAGAAGTGTCTGTCTGTGCTGAGAATTTCTGTGAGGAAAACAAGCCACTTCCTGATGTTTAAATTCTCTGTAGAAATGCCAAGGGAAAAAAAAATAAAATAGAACAACAAGACCTATCACTGGTGATTCACACTAACCTCATTTTAAATCCCTGGGGCATGATCCTTCCCTGCTGAACCCACCTTGATCACAAAGCAGGCTTTAAACCACCACTTCTAAATCAAATATCCATGAACTGGCTGAGCAGCACAAGCAAGTCAACACAAAGTGTCCTCTTTTACTAAGTGATTCAGGGGTTAAGCATGGTAGGTCAATGTAGCTTTCATTTAGACACAGCTCTCTAGCATGAATAGCATTACTCAAAAACATTATGTTGACTGTTTCAATGTCTCACTGACCCTCAGCCGTATCTTTATTTTTTAACTGCCTTCACCCTTGCTACTGCTCCATTTCCTTCCTAAGTTTTCAACTAAATCCAAGCCATTGACGTAATTCAGGCATTCAGAGGGCAAAACAAAACCCACCCTTGATCGTGATCCAAAAGTCTTTGAAAAGCAAACTGAGGTCAAGCTGTTAGGATTGCTCTACTGGCCAGATGTGGAAGGAGCACCCGGGTGCTGAAAAGCTCAGGAGGGAAGTAGTGTTTCTTAGACTACAATAGCTTTGGCTGGATCAGCTGCTAAGGACCTCAGCAGCTGCCAACACACATTGCTAAAGAAGTTTTCTCAGTTTAATGTAGCAAAAGGGGATTTCACTTGTGCAGCGTTTGTAGAGATGCACAAATGTAAGATCTTATATGCTTCTCACTTCAAAAACCTATGAAGCAGCTTTAAAGGTTTAAGCTCTCAATTTCCAAACAATTCTGACTCTTCCTTCATCTAAAGTGAAAAAAACCCTACCCTCAGGAGCTCCTCATTTGACATTTGTGAGAAATTACAAGCACTAAAGCCCTGATCTAAACTGATACCAGATTTTAGATTAAATACTGTCAGTCTCTGCTTGTGACTTCTACTTTTGAGCTTTCAATACCTGCCTTGAAAGGCATATCTCTGGTGTTATTATTAACAATTCTACTTTGAACATGATTTGAGCTGTTATGGGATGAAAGCTTGAGATATCTGTCAAGAAAACCACCAGTGAGCAGGAAAAGCAGTAGCTGGTGTTAAGAGAAAAACAGAAAACTCATAATTGAACAGTAGTTAGAAAATAACAGCATCCAACTCATGTTGTAACTATACACCCCCACCTCTACAGAATTTTCAGTATATTGGCTATTAGCAGGCTTACATTGCAGAGCTGTTTATTAACCAACAATTTAAAACAGCAGCATTTCAGTAGCCTCATATCTCAAATATTACTTGCAAATTCTCTAAACTCGCAACATTTTCTGTTTTAATCATCTATCAATCTTTGCTTCCCTACCTTTAGCAATCAAATGCCACATTGGCAGAAATATTAGCCTTGAAAATTGCATGAAGTGCAAAACTGGGCATGTATTTTGCAATTTAGTTGCACTTAATGCAGTTAAATCAGCTATATGATTTCCATCTGCTGTGTGTGAATGGCATGCCCAACAGATCTCTGAACAGATCTCCTCTGCAGCTGGTAGATGGATTATTCTCTGCTTCACCCAGACATGAACCAAGGTCTGAACCAAGGTGCCAGTGCTGCTTTGGCAAAAAAAAAATGCTGGTAATAGCTGGGTTGAGATCCTCTCAGCAAAGAGTCATCTTCAGGAACTGTATGCAGTTTTCAGGAACAACAACTCAGAATTTCATACATTGGGAAATTGAGACAAGGAATAATACTCTTACCTGCAATTCCATGGAAAAAGGACAATCTCTCCTATGCTTTTGCTGAGGCTGCTTAAACTAGCAAGTTAAGACACTTGTGAAGCATGCTGTTAGCTGGTCATGTTACAGCCCGTGGGATGCTTGCCAGTACTCATTCAGAATAAAGCAGTCAGCAAGGGTAGCTTCAGACATACCTGCCTGAATACCATGCATCCTAGCATGACTGACCAACTGGATTGCATGATCATGATGGGGTAAGAAACTGGGAAAAAATTGTCTCAGGATAAAATAATCATTCCACAAAGCCCAGGCAGTAGCTCCAGAGCTCTAGGAGCTAAAAGACACCTGGGCCCCTTGCCAGAGTACGCTGTCTCAGCTATGGAGACCTCTTTGCATTATAAAGCCACCTTCCCAATGCTGGGTGATGTTATTCATTTATTCTAAAGAAATGAGCTCCACTCATTTGCTTGCTCAGGCCAGATAAAGCCCAACCTTGGGTCATGTGTGGGAAATGAGTCCCTAACGATGTCCTTTACTCCAGAATCTTTGTTACAATAACTTCCACTTGAGATTTCACTCTTACTCAAAGCAGGTTTCTTGCCAGTTGGTTTTGATGTGACACTGTTGGTCGAGTAATGCAGGCTCACATCACTCTCCCCTGTTGCCAAAGAGTAAAGAGTTTTATTTTCCATTGCTGAAACTGGGAAAATGTGGATGGAAGGTTGGAAGTTGTCAGATAACTCCCTCAGCTCTGGGCTCACCTCTTGCAAAAATGTAAAGCAGCAAGCCTGCACTGCCACCAGAAAAAGCTTTCCCATTAAGTAAGGAAAAAGTCTTTACCAGTGATTACAGATTCATATCACCAATTTCTTGATGTGCAGCTACACAAAATCTAGCACATTTGCTGTGCTACTGTGATTCTCTGGAAATGAGTTTAAGTCACAGGTGGCTTTACTTAGGACTGAATTAACTCCCTAAGGACTACAAAGATTGCATTTTCAGCAGGATTTTTTCCACCTCATATCTCTATTCAACAGCCTAATCTACTGCTGCTGGAGTAGCTTGTCTGGTATGAATGTAGGCCATTGGGAAGGTCCTTACAGAGCCCTTGATGTTCCTCAGCTCAGAGCTATTTGCTCTTTCTCCTGCTCCCCAGTGCCTATTAACAAAACATCTTACCTAATGAGGCTCAGTTGTAGCATCATGGCTATGCTTTAAGGGATGTGTTACTGAGCACCTAGACACCTCTTTCTGAATTCCACTGCTGCACCTCAAGAGATGGATTCATGCTGGCTGACATCAGATATTTCAGTTCTGCTCTTTCACAGCCCTGACAGTGTCCTAACACAGGGAGTTTAGATGGTGTCAACAGCAGTGACCCACCAGCACAGCCTAAATCTGCTCTGTGTAACAGCTCTGGTGCCTGCTGCACAATTAGACAGGCCCCATGTCCCTGGCAGAGCGCTCTTCCTGCTACTCCAGAGTGTGGAGTTGACTTCCACAGGTAAAAAAACTACACAGCACAGTGTCCCCAGTGCCTTTTGTGCTTTCACTTCAGTCATCTCCCTGATCACCACTTTGCCTTTCCAGACACCTGATTTTCTATATGCCTCATTACAGTACATTTCACCATTCCAGACTTAAACTTTAGGAACTGCAACTGGCACCAGCCCAGCCCTGCATGTGGCCTTCATTCCTCACTGGTAAAATGCAGATATTCTGTTCACACTATAGAAAGCCCAGACACACACACAAAAAAAAGAGAGTGATTATTTGCCTTCAGCAGATTGTTACACTGATGCTCTCCCAGTCTCATCCATCAAAATGGATTACACTAGCCTGCTTCCCCAGCGTGTCATGGAGCTTCTCTCAAGTGTTTTGTGCTCTGAAAGGCTTGTAAACAAGTGCTTTACTTTTAACCAAGTATGAATTCTGTTTAAAAAGTTGCTCAGATACTTGTCTGAAGTTCATTCTCAAGCTACATACAGGCAACCCCTTTAGCCACCACAATAAGCTGTGAGGGCTCAGGAAGAAAGAAGGGTTTTTATTAAAGAAAATTATTTATTACAGAAAAGCAATGAGTTTTTCCTGATCAATACTCCATTATGCCAATAAGACAAGAGGGTTTAATTTGGTTTCTTTCCTAGCAGCCTTTACTTCCCAGGCAAACAGGGACAGGGAGTACAATAAGGAAAAAAAACCCCACTGACCTAGGGACTGTTCCAGCACTCAGCAACTCACTGGGCACTGAAGCTGACAGTGATGGGTCCCAAGGGTGGCTTAAAGAACAATGTCCATGAGAAAGAACCAGGCTTTTGAAGAGCAGTGGAAGAGTCTTCTCAAGACATGGGGAAAAAAGAAAGATATAAAGAGTAGCTATCATTAGCAGTGTGTACAGACTGAAAGGGGACACAAGGCACTAATAACCATGCCACAATGTTCTTTTAAGACATGATCAGAGTATATCTAAAATATCCTAAAGGTAGAGGCATGCTAGGGTTGCACTGAACACAAGATGTCTATTCATGTAAGAAATTTCTTCTTAGCACCTATACATCTCAAGCAAATGCCCCTCAGCAAATGTGTGCCAGACATCTACTTCTTAGAGGGTCATTCAACAGGAGTACATCAGCAACACAATACCAGGATGCACTGTGCTCTGTGATGGAAGAAAACCACATCCAAACTGAAAAACTCCTGAGGTTTTTATGATAATTGGGTGCCTGTACCACCTTCTGCCTCTCAAGGAGAGAGAGAAAGAAGTAATTATCAGCCATCCAAACTCTCTGCTACACAAAGAGGACTCCCACGCTCCTGTCAGCTATGACAACAGCCAGTACTCTGTGGGCAGCACCTGTTTTATTCCCCTGCCAAACAACAACTGAAAGAAGCTGGTTTCACCAGCCTGCCTGTACTGGCATGGGCAATGCTCATGTAGATTACAAACTGTGAGGCTCAAATCAAGAAGCTGCTCCTGAGCAATCCCTAGAGCACTTCAGAGAGACAGAGCTGATGTCTACCCATCTCAATACTGACACGTGCAATCTGCAGAGATCAGCTTGAGGGAATCACATCTGGCTGAAGACAGTCTGCCAGGAGATATCTCCAAGCCATCTCTTGCCAAGCACAGCCCAACAGCTTTGAAAGCAAGGTTGGATTGCTCTCCTTCCCCCATGGGTAACAGCTCTACTCTCTAAAGTCATTGGATGGCTACCTCCAGCCTCAAGAAACAGCAAAAGTAGAATGGGAGTCTTCACTCTGTGCCCATAGTTTTCAGTCAGCTTCAAGGGCAGAATGGAATTTTCAGTCATTTTTTTCTTCCAATTGAAAAAGGTGACATCAATTTGACTTGTCAGTTTTAATTAGCATTTGCATTATGTTCTGCTCTGAAGAAGTTGTTCTATTTTGACAAACAAAGGGAGAGAAGTCTAATACATAACTCAAGCCTAGGATTTAGGATGTCAACATGAAAGACAAAACTAATTAAGATGCTTCACAGGAGATCCCAGCGCTTCCCACAGACACCAGTGACATGATGCTTTAGACAGACACTCTGCATATTTGTATATATACAAACACACTCAAACAGACAAGAATTTGCAAAATGAAGACTGACATCAATTAAAACTAGCAATGGAGCAGAGCCCAGGAGCCACAGCTAAGTTCAGGCCTAAAATACTGGGTATTTTTGCAAGAATACAGCAAGAATCAATCTATCTTTCAAACAACAGAATGCATTGACTCAAGATAAAGATTTGAAGCATTATCATCAGCAACTAACACAGTGATACAAAAGTATAGATTCTCCAGAGGATGTTTGGTTCATATCTGCTGCTGTAGTCAGTCTGTATTACATACAGATGTATCTTCAGGGACACCAAGAGAAATAGAAGCATCTTTTTAAAAAGTTATTAGACTTATTCAACATTTCAATTGACTCTGAAGGAAACTTTTTTCAAAGCATCTAACTTGACCAAACTTACAGGCAAAGTGTGCAGCCAGGGCAAGCTCATCTGCAAGTACCAGTTGTTTAGTACAATTTCTGACACCACAGGACACTGCTGGAAGCATGAAAGATGCAGAGCATGGAGTAGCATCATTGGAGGAGTCACTGCCAAAGCACACTTGGAGGTTCTTTATAGAACTTCTCCAACCCTTTGAGAAGCCACTCAGCTCTCACAACAGGAAAAGATCCATAAGGGAGGAACCAGTTGGGTTTGGATTGTGTTTTTTCTGCTGACCATAATTTTAGATGTTGCTGATTCTTTTAAAACTGGATGAAGCACATATGAGGCATCTATAAAGCAGGACACACTCTTAGCAGTGTGTGTTTGCCTCTGCTCCTCACCTGTTGCCAAAGGCAGGAGGATTTGCTCCCGCCAGCAAAGCTTCCCACTGCCACAAAGGCACAGCTGCAGACAGCATGGCAGCATCAATTCTCCTGTTTTACACTTCTAGCATTACCTTGCCTGGAAACAGAACCTGACAGCATTAGCCAAGGCATGAATAATGACAGCCAAAGAAACTTTATGGAAATACAACAGTGAGATAAACGTGTTGAGATGAGGAAAAAGCCATCTAAGATGAAGAGCAGGGCAAAAAATCCCCATTGACATACAGAATTTCCATTTTTACTTGAAATTAGGAGAGGTATTCTCCTAGGAACTGGAAAGGAAAAAACCCATCCTTTCTGGTTTAAAGACAAAGTCTGTTCTGCTTGTGATAGCTTGACACACAGCTGGCTGCAATTATGAGTGGTGGGGACACAGACAGGATCCTCCATGACCAGGGTGGCCTCTTGTACATTGCTCCTGCCAACATCAACAATTTAGTTGCTTGCAGTATGCATAAAGTTTGGAAGGAGATTTGGGAGAGGGCTGTGGGGGCAAAGCAGAGGAAGAGGGAGGAGAAGGCAGGAATACTTTAAGACAATTCTTCAATTTAACAGGACAACAGCTATTTACTTGTTTTACAGGCAAGTTACAAGGCTCTTGGGAATCAAGATTTGTATTGAAGTAATGACTGGCCTTTGATTACAGCAGTGTGAACACTGCTGCCCTAATAAATCACCAAAATCAAAGCTGAACCATGTCATGACAAGATTTCAGAAAGAGGATTTGTTTTGTTTGGTAGGATTTTTTTTAATAGCTGTGACCTGATCAGATTAGCCAAAAACCTATTTTTTTTCCTTCATACAACAGGGAGGACAGTGCAGACAGGAAAGGTAACTCATAAAACACAGTAGCATTTGGGTTAACAGAAAGACTGGAGTGTTTCAGTACAACTTCTGCTATAACCTCTCCTTTCAACAGCCCACCATGTTAACACCCAGAGCATACCAGAAGGAGCCATCCTCATTGACACTGCAGGGCTAAACCACCACAATTCCTGCAGTGAAAGCTCTCTGCCTACCTCAATGGACCTTGCAGCTGTAGAAACCACCAGATTTTATGCCTCCTGCCTTCTCCAAAATGCATTTTCCCCTGTATCTAGATTTGATTATGGTACTCACCAACAGAGGGATTCAGATTGCTCAAGGGACTTAAATTTCTCCTCCCCAGAGACTGAATAAACTACTCAAATGCAAACATAGGCTTATAAGTTTCAACACAGTAGAGCCAAGATGGAGATCATTAAGCATATAACACATGGCCAGAGTAACCACCTCCATCTCATTTATCAGATGTGATCATGCAGCCCTCCAAGATTAGACCTCAAAGATTCACAAGGCAAGGCCTCCAAATAACACCACTGGGCTCTGACCTGTGTTTCGGCAAAGCTTTGCTCTGAGTGCCTACACTTGTGTCCACAAATACCTCAAAACTGAGGTGATGAGTTGAATATCACCCAGGATGAGATCTGTTCCAGCTTCCTACTACAAGAATTTCCATCGTGTCTCAAGAGCAACATGTCCTGTGTCATATTTACAAGAGGAATCTGCAGCATGATGAGGAGCAAGCACAGTACGATTCCACCGTCTTGTTTTAAAACTCTAACCATGCAGAACTTCACATGAACCAAGTCCATAGGTCTGTTTCCAGAGTTAAATTCTTTCCCTAAATCAACACAAAACAAAGCAAGCTTAAAAAAAAAATCTCACCAGGCTCACATAAATGCTGCTTCTTCACCATGAAATATTGATGTTAATATAGAGCATGAATAATTGAGCTTCTGATCTCTTTGAAGAGCCTAGCCTTACTGAATGTTACAGGACATGTAATTTATATTATTTGGATTGGAGAGGAAATAAAAAATGGTTTCACCTCTTAACCCTGTCTAATAGGCAGCCTTAAGAACACCAAAGTACAGCAACTGCTATAATGGCAGTTTGCCCAAGTTAAGTCTTAATAAAGTTATAATAAAAACAGTCTTTTCCACTCTTCTTTTAAGACTGTTTCACCCTAAAAAAGTGATTACTAAATGCAATTTTTCTCCTCCTCACTGCAAATGCCTGCTTGGTATTTCTAAACTTTTGTTGTACACAGTCTCCTGGTCACTGATGCTCCAGGTTCCACTTCAACCTGGAACTGACCAGATCCAGCCAATGGGACAGAAGTGAAGACAAGAAAAGACTGGAGCAGTAATCCTGGCATGTTTCAGTCTTTCCTCCAGATTCCTTAGTCTGCATTTTTGAATCACTAGACTCCCAAACATATTTTTCCCTGACAAGGAAAGACCTAAAAATAAGCATCAGATGAGCACTGACCAGTGTTTGGCTGACTACCAAAACCTCCTCCAGAGACTTTCCCAAGCAGTGCTGTGCAATGCAGCAGACTCTGTGGCAGAAGTGTACCCTACAGGCCAAGTCTTCAGGCAAGTCTGCAAGGAACACCAAACCAGGGTTATGGTGCTCCCTGCATAAGTGACTGCAGAACTCTGGACTGACCAAGAGTGTAGATCCCATGACCAGCGAGTCCTGAGAGCAATCACTGTCCATCTTCATCTCTGTAAACTTCATTTGTGTTACTTTTGATTTCTACCCTTCACTGCTAACAGAGCAGAGGACACAAAATGGAACACCTTAATTTCATCCAGCTTATTATTAGAAATGAGTCAAATGAAGAAGTTATTACACTTCCCTTTACAGAAAGAAATATCATTATGTTAATTATTCTTTACTGGCATAACAAGAATATTCAGACAGCCCAGTTAGAGCCAAAGGCAGTCCTGGGGGAGCCAGGCAAGTGCCTAAAGATCCTTGGCCCAGTGCTGAGATGGTCTCTTAACTCAGATTCTTGTTTCTCAGGATTCTTGCCTAACTCTATTGAAATATAACCTTTTAGGAACACACTGAAGCACAGAAATCACTTATACCCCGGCAACGGGACAATGGAGAAGCATGTAACTATGGCACATGGCAAAGAGCCAGGGAAGTCATTGCTTGAGATGTTTGCTGGAATCCAGTACTAATAAAGACCAGGCCCAGGGATTTAGGTGGAATTTGACACAGATGATTGTGCTCCTAAAAACAGTTAAATCATTCAGGAAAGGATTGTTACAAATGCTCTAGGTGTCTTTCTGAATAATGAAACCCAGCAGGTAATATTATTGAGTATTTCATCTCACAGCAGCTATAAACTTGTCTGCAAAATATTTATCCTTCATATGTCCCATCCCATCCACATAAAATCCACCCCAAGTAGAAACTTGTTCTAGATGATGAATTGAAGCAGTGGATGCAATTTTACAACTAATTATGACAAGTTCTGTTGGGAGCAGTTCTAATATCTTTATCAATGATCTGGATGAGAGGATCAAGTGTACCCTCAGTAAGCTGGCAGATGACACCAAGTTAGGTAGCAGTGTTAATCCACCTAAAGGCAGGAAGGCTCTGCAGGCTGGAGCAATAGGCCAAGGCCAATTGTGTGAGGTTCAACAAGGACAAGTGATGGGTCCTGTCCTTGGACCACAACAACCCCTAGCAACACTATAGGCCTGGGGATGAGTGGCTGGGAAGCTGCCCTGAGGGAAAAGACTTGGGGCTGTTGGTCAACAGCAGCTGAACATAAGCCAACAGTGTGTCCAAGAAGGCAAATGGCATCCTGGCTTGTATCACAAATAGCATGACCAGGAGGACCAAGGAAGTCATTGTCCTCGTGTACTGGTGAGGCTTCATCTCAAATACTGTGTTCAGTTTTGGGCTCCTCACTACAAGAAAGAAATTGAGGTACTGGAGCACATCCAGAGATGGACAGTGATGCTGGTAAAGGGTCTAAAACATAAGCTCTGTGAGGAGCAGCTGAGGGGGCTGGTGTTGGTTACCCTGGAGAAAATGAGGCTGAGGGGAGACATGATCTCCCTTACACTCTACAACTACCCAAACAGAGGTTGTGGCAAGGTCGGTGTTGGTCACTTCTCCAAGTAACAACCAACAGGAAGAAACAGCTCGAAGTTGCACCAGGGCAGGGTTAGATTGGACATTAGGAAAACTTTTTTCCACTGAAAGAGTTGTTGGCACTGAGGGATATGGTTTAGTGGTGGAGGGCCATGGCAGCAATGGGTTAATGGTTGGAGGCTTGATGATCTTAAAGGTCTTTTCCAACCAAAACCATTCTATTTGAAATGATAAAATACACTTGTTGAGAGCACAAATTACTGTGCCTTGCTTTTGCCAGCCTTTCACTCTCACTTAAAATACACATTTTCTACATGACCATATCACTCACTAGGTTCACACAAGACTGGTTTTTATCTATTTATACTTGAATCATTAAATCACTTCTCACTTTCATTTTCTTGCCATTACTATTACTTAGGAAAACTCCAACTGTCCTAATTTCCATCTGATTAAAAAAAAAAAATCATATGGGATTGGGCCCAGTTCCAGCATTATATTAGTGTAACCACAGCTTTCAGTGAAGTTAGTCTTGTTCACTTCTCTGGGAAACAAAAGAAAAATGTCAGTCCTTCTGTTTTCTCCCTACTACACTTACTACAGGAGTCTAATCCACAAATACATATGCATGACCCAAGCTCTGCAGTGAGAATTACTCAGTGTGGCCAAATAGTATTGTGGCAAATCTGATATTTCTTCTCTGCTAATTATTTTCACCAATAGAACTGCCTCATTTGAGATATCACAATGCCTACATGCACCAGCATTAGAAAGTACACACAAAATAAAGTCAATCCTACGTCTGCATTGAGACAACTCAACAAATATCATGAGGGAAATTACTAATTAGCTTCACTGGACTCTAATATCTTACTGATAACTACATATTTAATCAAAATAACCATGACACACAGATCTGCTCTTTCCCCACTGCTTTTGACCACACTTGTCCTGTTACAGATAAAAGGATTCCACTCCTTCCACAGACCACAACCCCATTTGGGTACTTGATGATGTTTCTGGCTGCAGTGTCCAAATGTCCTACTGGGATAACTTCCCCTTGTTGTCACAGTTGAAGCTGACAAGTTATTCTCCCAGGCAAACCCATATTCAACCTACACATGAGGTATCAATAGCAAATTGCACGTACACCATATATGGGGGGAAATCATGAGCTAGCAGACCAGATGAAAGCTCAGCTGGCTTTTTGTTGTCAGTGGTTTTCTGCCACAAGGTCTTAGTGTTTTCTTGGGATTTTTTTCCTGGTTTGTTGGGTTTTTTTTCCTATATCCTATACCCTTTCCCCTCAAGAAGCACATCAATTAAAAAAAAACCAAACTGGGGACTGGAGTAGTGTAAGAACCTGTTCCCTGGTACCCAAGGCTTGGGTTTTGTCTCAGGTCAACATAAAACAAAGGGGTCTGCAAAGCCTTGTGGCAGCTGACTTATTCAATCCACTACACCTCTAAAACCAATGTTCACCTTTGATTTTGAAGTCAAAGGTCCTGCTTCATTGGGGTTAATGAGAAGGATGGGCCTGGCAGCGTGAAGTGAATGGTTGGACTTCATGACCTTAAAGATCCTTATGATCTTAAAGGTCCTTTCCAACCATAAGGATTCTATGACTCTAAATCTACAGCAAGTTAAGGCTTAATCATTGTGCAATTCCCTTAGATAAACATTAATTGTCCCATCCACAGTTCTTTGTAGTGTAATTAACTATAGCATTCCCCATTTCAAGGCCAGAAAACAACTGAGAAAAAGGCAATAACAGATCTCTTGACTTATCACCTCTACTCAGTGCCCTGCTTCAACCAGAAGTTAGCAACCACTCTTCAAGTTGACACAAAATACCAAAAACCAAAGTCAATGTCAGCTACTAGCTAAAAAACTATGAAGACAGAGGCTGGGAAAAGGAAGCCATTCCACATTGATCCTGTGAAAGAACTGCAGTTTAAATCAGTGTTTGATATGCAATAAATTTGACAAATAGACTTGTGTACAAAGCTATCTAGCTCTTTTTACATATCCTTGTAATAACTACAGCAGCTATAGACTTAGATTCAGGCACCATCTCTGAGCTCAGCTGTAATTTACTCTTCTTTGCCAAACTATTTATCATTGTAATGCCCCTGCCAAAACAAAAAATAAATTCTAGTAGACATATCATTAAAGTATTCAGTAATCAGTACAAGATAGTGTTATAATTCACTAAACCCAAAATACCCCAAAATGCTGGCTGCTGCTATCCTTTTGCAGTTACTAAAGTGCTTTAATGAAATTCTATCTGGCAGCAAAGGGAAAATATGGATGGATTTACACATAACATAGAAATGGGCCATTTAATTAGCAGCTAAAAGGTTTAATGGCTAATAATATTTCTGTTAAGCAGTGAGCCATACCCCTCTCAGCTAAAAGCTCTGAATTTAGACAGTTGTTTGGGACTCATTTTACTTCAAAGGCTCAAAGGTGAATTTTAAATGCAACTGTGCAATAAAGAACTGAGTTATGATCAGAGACACACATGCAGAACTGAAAAGACCTAAAGAAATTGCTACAAGAAGGCCATCTCACATCCATCCCAGTCCACAGTAAGTATTCTGCGCTGCAGCCCTGGATGACAGCACAGTTTCAGAGAAGAGCAGTTTGTTCCTTATGCAAAAGCCTGATTTTCATACTCTACAATGCATAAAGGCTGAGAAATTGTGCAATTACCATCCCAGCTATTATCAGCTACTATGCAGTTCCAACCTAGCTCACTGCCCCTTTAAAGAGGTCACTGTATATAACAGTAAACAAATAACAATACCCGTGAACATGAGCCAAGGCGAGCAACCAGCTACAAGCACTTACAAGATGTCACCTCTTAGGGCAGAAGCAGTAAAAACTATTCTTTGCTTTCCAAAATTTCCAAAGCAGGAGAAAAGTTTGGCACCTGGAATGATGCAGTCAGTCAGTCAGAGGATCCACAGTTACAAACAAGCTCTTTATTTCCCTCCTGGAATAAAGCCTGCCCAAATGTCTCCAGTCTATGGATGGGATCAGCAGGGGAGAAGCATCCCCACTGTTGTGCTCTTGCAGAGGCAGACACACAAAGGCACTGCCTCTTTCTGCTGCAGAGCTGGACTCATGCAGACTAGACAGCAGGACCTGCCTTGCTTTTCATCTTCTCCAAACTTCCCTTTTCAAACACACTGTGCACAGGCGCCCTTCAGTATCTGTACTACCAACCCTCACATTTGGCAGTCCTAAGAACATGCCAAAACCAAACTGTTTCTATCACCTATTGAAAAAACAAAGGGAAAATCAGATGCATGGCAGCTCATTTTATACTCTCCAGCCATTAACACACAAAGTGCAAACACCTGCATTCCCTGGTATTCCCTCACTAACAATACAAAATCAGCCTTCCTCTGCATGCACACAACAGATATTTTTCTTTGTTGTTTGTAGTATATTGATTTTCAGTTGTTCAAGTATAAGTGAATCTGTAAGACTTCACCTCCAACTGCCCTGCATGTGCTTTTATGTTACAGAGCAGTTTCAGGCAGTAAAGCATCAAAATAAACAAGATAAACAGTAACCATGACAAGTTTTCCCAAGGGCAGAGAAACATTATCAGCACCTGCTGCGTTTTTCCATCTGCTCTCAAGCACCCAGGAGAAAAATCAGAACTTTTATATAGTCAATACTTTGTAACTTATGATGGTGTTCATTCCTTTAGGAAAACTCAGGCTGGGCATATACATATATGTGTGAGTTTCTAGACAATGAGGAGAGTAGTATAACTAAAAACTATTTTGGAATCCAAAGGACTTCAGGCCAAGGTGTAGCACTTTTTCCTTCACCCTTCTACTTTGTTTCAGAGGTAGCCCACAGACAAGGACATCCAGACCAGGGCTCCTATGTATGAAAACTCAGTGTTACTTGGGAGACTTGAGAAGTGACAGTGTAGCAGGAAGGTAGAGGTTAGTTTCTGGTCCAGGAACACAGAAGCAGAGAGTCTCACGTGAAAGAAACTGCCCTCAAGGTTTGAGGATACGGGCTGCTTCTGGCCTTGCTACCACTTTCACACTTAGCTTGGTTATGACTGACCCAAGATAGGTTTAACCTGATTTATTCCCCAAGTGTTTTTTTCCCCCCTGACACTCCCCAGGTTGAGCTGGGTGTGTGTGGGCTTAATGTCATCAGCACAATCACAAACACAGCAGCTCTATAGAGCCAGATAAGAACAGCATGAGGAAGGCTGTGTGGTGGGCACTGCCCACTCAGGACAGCAACATGGACAGCTTTATTAGGGAAGAGAGCCCCTTATTTTAGCCATAATTCCTGCATTGCCACCAGCAGGACAGGGAAAGCCACAAACTGTCAGAACAGCTTTTTCTACAGGAGACATTAGCTTTCCAAAACACATTATGACTTGCCAGAAAAAGAGCTTTGCACCAAGAAAGCAAGCCTCAACATCCCCAGCACTCCACACTCCCAGGGCAGGACAGCTCCCCTCCCACTTCAGAGAGGTGTCTCTCTCAGTTTAGTCTCACCAGTCCCCGTCACAACCAGATGTGGGCCCAGTTTCACACAGTCAACACGTGTCAAAGCCCCAAGGAGCCCTGCTAGCAGCTGGAGCAGGCATGGTGGCTACAGCACCTTCCTCCTCTCACTATCATGTTCTCCCCAAGGCAATTTAAGCCTGTGGGATTGGGTGTGACACCACCGTGACAAGGGGCAGGTGCTCAGCCCATCAGTCCCATCCAGGCTCAGCTGTGCCCAGGCCACCAGGTAGCTCTGGGCCCTCTAAAGCTGCCACCCAGCCAATTCAAACCAGTCCTTTGGGAGTGTTTGACAGTAACCAGTTTGGTTTATTTACAACTCAAGCACAGCTAGGGGAAGGAGGGAAAATATTTTCTTCATGATCTGTCTGTGAATTACTGGCCAGAGCCCCTCGAGGCGTGAGGTCATTGTGCCAAGGCTCTGAGGGGCTTCGCTGATAGCCAGACCTTGCCTGCCGTGTGAAGAGCCGGGCCAGCAGCACCAGCGTGGCATGAGTCTGGCCTCCAGCGCTAGCTGATGTGGTGCTGCACATAGCACAACCTCCTGAAATGCTTTTTTTCAACCCATTTCCTCTTGCAGGAGAAGCTTGGAAGGAATTACTTGTCCCCAGCTGTGCCAGTGGGGAGCCAGGGTGCTGCAATGACGTAAAAAGAGTGTTCAAGTTGGCTGATAATATTCCATAAGTGTTAGAAAGGGAAGTGTTGGGTTTTCATCTAAAATAAAACAACAAAAAGCAAAAATCTGACAAAACTTTTATATTAAGCACCAATATATTTAGTACTTTCAGAAGTATGCTCTGGTTTTCTCTAGGTTTCTTTAGTTTTACC
The DNA here is from genome assembly GCF_028858725.1 of Colius striatus. NCBI lineage: Eukaryota > Metazoa > Chordata > Aves > Coliiformes > Coliidae > Colius > Colius striatus. The sequence continues at coordinate 6,005,281 of NC_084771.1, read as the reverse complement.
TACTGCACTGTCTTTTTCTCTGTTCATGCCGCAGGGGCTTCTGCAGCCAGACACCCAGCTCCATGCTGGCTGTGTGCCTCAGCACCATAAAAATCCCTGGGTCATTTTTTATGTTAACAGGTTCATTAACTTCATTGCCCTCGCCAGGCCCTAGTTTGAGTAAGTACAATCCCTCCAAATATTCCTCTCTTATTTCAACCACAATTGTCTCTTTCAATTTCTTTCCTGCAAATTGTTTTGTACTTCTTTTCCACGCTGCTCTTTTTTTTTTAATTGCAAAACTGCTGCCACTTTTCACCCAGGAGATGGTTGTATTTTGATGTCACATTAATACCTCTATCCTACATACTTACCAAAGCCACTGGAAACCTACCTCAAGGCAAAGTAACCTGCTTATAGTTGAGGAAACAATTTTGAATCCTACTTGCAGGGAAATTCAGGAGTTTTGCTCACAGGAGGACCACAATGCAGAAGTAAAGACCTCACAATTTATTAAGTGTGTTACCTATAAAATATTCTACACACAAAATAAATTATGTTCTTCAACTGGACAGATTTATAAGATGCTTTGATGCCTCAGTCTATTTAAAAGATAATTTAAGCAAGCCACGACTGCACAGCAATTGCCGCTAACCTAAAAGACATCAAAGTTTCCCTGGCCTCTTAGAAGCTATTATTTGAGTTAAAAACCTTATCATGAGCCCATGCTTGGGAGAAAATATAGAAATATGTTTCAGTTAATGGCTCAGACCCACCTTGTTTGCTCGGACTGACCCTATACTGTAAATTCTATCTCTGCTGTACAGAGCATTACTTAGAGCATATGAATAATGGATATTATAAACACTCATTAAAAAATGAAAATTCATGTAACAATATTACAGAGTTTCCATTCACAAATACACTTCAGGAGTGATACAAATTTTATGGTTCTTATCACCAATGAAAAAATTTGCATATCCCATCATGGAGTTCTTGCAAGAATCCGTTCTGCATTTCTTATCTCGGGGCTTTTATGGTAAGAAATATTGCATTAGGCCCAGTAATTTATATTTTTCCAATACAAATCTAAATATATATGCAGCAGCTCTTTACTGACTGTCTTCATGTTATAAATTATAAGCTTGGAAGTAAATACATTAGGGCAAACATCGATTTTTAAACAGTCACTATGAGTGAGATTTTATCCTGGTGTTGAATTATTGCACCTCTTGTCTTTTATAGCTGTATCTTATCTCCCAGCTACTATACTTTGTGACAAGTAAGTAAATAACACTGCCTTACTTCTGACAGTTCAATTCATTCAGTTTCATGTGGTGGAAATAGCAGTTACAAGTCCATGCAAATGTTTTCTAGCAGCTCTACTTGGACAGACATTTTGGGAACTACCATAAACATTGCTTTCAACATGTCACATTGAGCATTGCAAGCTTTACTGTGGAAGCAGCAGATGAAGTCCAGTGCCTGTACTAAAAGATTGGCACAAACAGTAGCAGTGCTGCTCTGGGATGTGACTGAATGAACACTGTTCATTCAACATGTGTGCTCCATGGTTCAGTAATTTTTTGTTTAATGGATAATCTCAGCCTTTACTACCTTAACACTATGATTACATGTTGCATTTGGTTAGGAAACAGGAACAAGACACTTGGTTTTTGTGCAAAATCAAATAGAGAGCTCAAATTGCAGTTACAACTGGAGCATCCCTCCATATGCCCATCACCCCTGCTTTGGAAGTGGCAAACTTCCCCCAGAAAACCATCTTTAGTCAAGCCAGCATGGAAATATAACTGCTGCAACCTATGGCCAGAACCTATTGCCTGAAGAAATGCATGAATGCAGCAAAGTCTGCTCCAAAACAGAGGTGGGAAAAAAAGAAAAGAAAAATATCTTAAATGCAGCAGTTCTCATCCTCACAAAGCTCTCTGATGCAGACTGTGTGGCAGTCCCTCGCTGTGGCTCCAGCCCAGAGCCACCCTCTCTTCCTCCAACCCTCTTCTACAACCCACATGCCCAGACTTGTGACCACCCTAGCTCCTGCACAGCTTGGCTGTTCCTTCATTCCCAGCTGCAGGCTGTAGGGCAAGGAAATAGACATGGCACAGTCTTTGCTTCTATAGCACCTGATGGATAGAAATAGACACAAGAAAGGCAAAAGGCCTTGGAGGGATATACAGTGATGAGACCAATGCCAGTATGGAGAAAGGCCATAATGCATCATCAGGCAGCTGGTTCACAGGCAGGTGGAGAAAAAAACCATGTGAATCCAAGGAAATGGCCCAGAAGCACTGGATCATTCTCTTCCAGGTCTGAGCTGGGCAGCTGAGGCATGCTCAAATTCAATTGTATTTGTCAATTCACTCTACTTTCTGGGAGTCAACAAAACCCAAGCTGTTGTTCCAAATATTTATTAAAAAAATAACTGCAAGTGGGGAAAAAAGTCAATAAGCAGTTCAATGACAGATTTATTACACTTTTAACAGGTAAAGAGAATGAATTTACTTTATGAACAAAAATAGCAATAGGGAAGTATATTGAAGGATTCTTAATCAAAAGATAAAACAGAAACAGCTTATGCAATATATATTTATCTATAAATATATTGTTTACATTCTTCTTAAATAGATTAAACAACATTCATTAGCAACATTCAAAAGTATTTCTTTGTGACAAAAGATTTCCTTCACAGCAATACTGCCTCTCCCTAAGTTTATGTCCACTATTTCAGTTTTAGAGTCTGGGGCTAGAACAGTTATTCAACACCACCAGATCAAATCCAGAGCAAGTGATTTAAAACCAGTTTATAAGAGATCTCTAGGTAATTTCTGAGACTTGAGGCCAGGTGTGCAACAGGTGGAACTGGCAGAGTGTGGTTTAAGCTGTGGAATCTCCTTGATTTGAGTTCAAATTTAGATTAAAGCTATATTCCCACAGGGAAACTCTGACACTACTCAGGATTCCAAGTTTTTGACACACTTCCCTTTCTGTGTAAACAAATATTAGCAAAATAAACTCTTGGTACCCTGTTAACCATTTCTTAACATGAAAATAAGGAGCTGCTTGGGTAGCCTTAAAATAAGTCAGTATAAAATCTATCCTATCCTAAGTGCTATCTCTGTATCAAAGTGCTAGCAAATGGCACAGTGTTTTCTGTTTGAAGCCACGTTCCCTGCTTTTCATGTTTCATATTGCAAACCTCAGCTCCAGCAGGACTGAGCTCAGGACTCCAACCGTGGCAAAAGAATCAACCCAGCTCTGGGCTTACTATTAGGCAGCCCTCACTTAGACTGGGACATCCAGAGCACTTACAAACAGGTCATGCCAGGGCAAGCTGTCTGTGCTCTTAGATGTACAGTGCCCATTGCAGACCCATCTCCAACCTTGGAGTGGTGGCAAGGTCTGCCTGTGCAGTGAGCTTCTCAGGATCCACTCCAACATAGCAAGGATTTTGCCTGTCCCCTGCAAAGTCCTGGTCAGGAATCGGGCTCAGACCCTACAGCTGAAGACAAGCAGGTCCTCCTGTCACTTTGCATAGTTTGGTTCAGCAGTGACTCTGCGAGTCTCGGGGAGATGCCCTGTCGTGCTCCTGCTGCTCCCTTTCCTACCAGGTGCTAGCAGTCTCCCACAGCTTACCTGTTCTTTGGCTTACTTGGTTTGGTTCAAACGCTCACTGGCATTACTTTGGAGCCTGAATAAGAAATAGTGCAAATATAAGCTTAAAGAAAACAAAAAAAAACCAACAAACCAACCACATTTCTTTCACTGAACATTCAGTTAAAAAGACAAAGATCCATCAGATGAAACCCCTGTTATGTGGTATTTGAGACATTCAGCAAAACTGTGCAAGATTCTTTGTGATTGTCTTAAAGGAGTATATTTGGCTTGGCACTAGATGCTTAAAATGATTTGCTAATGTGACTCTGATTAACACTGTTGTGGCTAATTGCAAACAACTTTGAAGACTAGTCACAGAACATGGGACATCTCCTTGGCATGACTGGACAAACACTCCTTGCAGTTATAGATTCCTCGGTGCTTTTCTCATCCAAGTTTGTCTCAAAATGATTTTGTTTGCATGGAATGGTGTGAATTCATCCAGACTGGTTTTGCTGGAAGGCAAACGGACCACATTATTTCTGAGGGTCAAGATACCTTTATTTGGCCATGCTCAGGCAGATTACAAGGCCAAAACAGAACGCAGTTTGATTCCTATTATGGGAGGCTATCTGCAGTGCATTTTAAAACAATCATCATCTGAAGTGGTTGAGATGTTGATGTTTGAAACTTCATAAAGTGCCAGGGTGCCCTATAAATGCAGAGACCCCTCCCTTGCACTGCAGCAACCCTCACCCCATGGCAGCACACACACTGCAGTCCTCGCTGATGTGCCATGCAACGTGTCGTGGCCCATTACATCAAAGGCCTTAATTTCTGTTAATTTCTCTTCCCACAAAAAAATCAGCAGAAGAGACCTTTAGCCACAAGTTGCTTTCAGCAAGAAATGCACAAATGACTTCTTAACTTCTCTAAGGATTAGGCACTTAGCCTGCTCAGGGGGTTTGTAAATCCTACGTATCTCCATCTCTAGGCACCTACATGCTATTGCAAAGTCTGGTTCCCAGTGTTTCAGGGTTGAGCTGTGGGAACCAGTCCTGCTTTGATTATGACCAAAGAGAGAAGACTGTACTCTGACTGCTGCCCTCATGAGACCCACAGAGCTCAGACCTGTTCCTCTCCATCACACAGCTCCCACTGTGACTCTCAGTGCACCAGCATCAAGCCAGGTTTGCTAGCTTGAGTTGCACCAGGGGAACGCTACCTGATGATTTTATGAGACTGAATCAAAGCAGGATCCACACAATTAAAACTATAAGGAGATGAATTCACACGAATCTAAGGAAAAAAAAGAAGTTATATTTACAGATAGCTGCCATCACTCCCCACACTCTCCATTAAAGAAACAGCCTTATCTTTGCCCATGTGTGTGTTTCTAATGAGATATTGGCCTTCCTAGCGCTTCAGGACATTGTTCCCACTGACACAGATAACAGAGTTCAGGCTTTAACTGGGAACTGATGCATATATATTCTTAAGTAATTTTCCTCTCCCAGCTCCATGAATTAATTACAGCTTTGAATAAAATGGAAACAAAAAATCTTCACTTCTCCCTTGCCCCATCAAATTCATGCAAAAGGTGGGCAAAAAGAGAGATGTTTGGAACAAACACTTTGTGCCTCTTCTCTCTTTGTCTGCAAGTGCAAATATTACTGGAACTTAAAAGCTAGAATCTGCATTAAGCAGATGGGACTCTGCTTTGTTCATCTTTTTTATGATGTTCATGCAGCAGAGACTTCTGAAAGACATTTAGAATGAATGTTGGCCACTCCAGGATACTGCCTGAAGTAGAATCAGGCTCCAAGTATCTTCCTGCAATTAGATTATGTCATATGTTATACTCTTACTCATGGCCTGGGAAGGAGAGTGCAAGGGTACTTAATATCTGTAGATATTCAATTAAAACGAGTGCATCAGACACTCAGTAGGTCTGACTTTTGCCTGCCTCACATCTAGCTCAGGCCAGCATCCAAACCTTAAGAGAAAAGAAAAACAAATGCATACGCAGTGGAAGTCGTCATGCCCATAGGTATGCCTCCTGGCTAATACTGTTACCTAACTCAAAAGGTAAAAAGTCATGCAGTTTACACTGTGTTTGCTATAGTTTGGGTTATGTTAGTGCTAAGAAACCCACAGAATTCAGAGGGAGGGGAGAAAGGTTTGTTTGTAATAAGTGGTGGTTTTGCCAGCTCTTGAAGGGCGCATTTCAAGTGTAACTGCATTTCTCCATGCACTCTGAACGCTTCCCTTTTTCAGGGTATTGGCATGCTTGTGGCAAAAGCAACCAAACCTATTCATTAGGCACATGGTGAAAGATGGCATTTAAAAAAAATAAATTAAAAATCAGTCATTTCCATTCTGAAAATCCTTACTCAAAAGTTTGATGTCACAACAATAAGCTAAGCATGAAAGGCAGCAGGCTCTTTCCTTGCATGAGGAGCCCAGCAACACCAGCTGTGAAATGCACACCCTTACATAGCATATATACCACTGTAATCCAGAATAAATAGCACTGTTCTGACTCATAAATGTATTTCAGCTTGGTGGTTGTTGTTTGTTATGGCTGGAGATGGCTTGCTTTTCATCCCTTCTGTCCCACCCTTGGACACGTCGATGAACAGCAGCCTGGGAGTCCGGAGGGTCAGCAGTATCCTTTTGTACTCCTTCCGGAAATTCTGGTTAAGCAGCCCATAGATCACAGCATTGAGGCAGCTGTTAAAATAGGCCATAAAGTAGCTCAGGACAAAAAGCCATTCTGGAATGTGTGGCTGCACTTTGGAAGGATTAATTGAAACAGCAAGGCCAATAAAGTTTAATGGTCCCCAGCATACAGCGAAAAGGACAAAAACCACAAACATAGTCAAGAAATTCCGGATGTCAGCTGCTCTGAGCTTCTGCTTGCAGTCTTGTCGCACCCGGTGTTTGACTTGAATCACCAAAATCCAGATCCGTAGGTAGCAAAAGGTCACGATGGACAGCGGAACGATGAAGTGGACAACCACCACTGTGATAGTGTATGAAGTACTCACCGTCTGAGCAAAGGTGCAGGAGTAAATCCGGGGGTCATACTGCAAGGAGCCAACGAAGAAGTTTGGCACAATTGCCACCACTGTGAGAATCCAGGTCAGGCAGAGATAGCAGCAGGTGTTCTTCAGGTTGAATAGCTTATCGTACCGAAGGCTGTGGCAGATGTAGCAGTAGCGGTTGATTGCAATCGCCGTGATGTTGAAGATGGACCCGATGACACTTAAGCCCATCAGGAACCCGCTTATCTGGCAGTGAACATTTCCCATGGTCCATCCCTTATGGAAAATGGCACTCAAGATCAGAGGATAGGGATAAACTGCAACGACGAGGTCTGCGACAGATAAACTGACGACAAAGATGTTACCTACAAAAAAGGAGGAGAGATGGTAAGAGGTTAGCGTAGGTCCACGTAGACAGCTTGCACCTCAGAACTCACTCCTCTGCAGGTCTAACTCTTCTCACGGGCTTCACTCTACCCTCCATCTGGAATTTAAAGCCCTAGAAAAGAACTACTGGGACTACTAGTGACAGCAATGGAGAGTAATTAGCCATGATTAACCCATGTATTCCCTCTTAAGAAAATCCTAAACAAGAAGCATCACCCTTGACTCAGCTATAGCTGTGGGTCAGGCTCCTGTGTTCCTCTAAGTTGTGAAGGAAAGAAGGCTTTTGCTGTCCTTGTTCATCACCCAGCAGGACTGTAGTCACCCAGCAGCTGCCTAGTATTCGCTGTCCTGCAGAGAACTTCCTTCCTTTAAATACTATAAAGGACACAATACTTTCTTTAGCATCACATAGTGACACTTTACATAAGCTCTGTCCATCACAGGCCAAAGAATTGGGGCAAGCAGGTTAAGTTTTCAGTGGTTTATTCATTGCACTGACAGCAGTTGCACGAGAAAGGTGGTTTTTGGTCTTTTGTATGTGAACAGGTATACTTTCAACAGAAACTCTGCAGTGTTCACACTAAGGAGTGTGTGTTCTTCCAGGAGCTGTGGTGCAGCCAGCGTTTATGTGCTTATTTTCTTTGGTATGTTTTCCTGTTCCTTTAATATTCAAGCTGGCCAGTGCAATATGGAAGGTCAATCACTCCTACACTGTCCAGGCATCTGTCAGGGAACACAATTAATATGCTGTAGTCACTCATCTCTATGGAGCACATTCTGCAGGTTGTTCACATGGCCTCTAAAACAAAGAGAGTTGAGAGTCTGGGCAAATATAAAATAATTTAAGCCTTGCTGGATTGAAAATGGCACATTATGTGAGACAAAACTCTCACATCTCCACCGTGTGGAGCAGCCTCAAATGACCTGGACAACCAGTGACTTCCTCACAGCAGTTACTGCTCATTTCACGAGACTGGTGTATTTTTGCTAGGCAAAAAGCCTTTCTGTTCAGTTTGCCAGCCACAGTAGAGGGATGCATTAAGAAAGGGACCTTGAGGTCTCTTGGGGAATGGTGTAACAACAGGACTCACTACAGTATTGAAAAGGACATCTGTCAACATTCAGCTTTCCAATGACTAGAAAAATTGTCACTTCAGGAGGAGCTCAACATTGCAGTTAGAGAACAGCACACTAGAAAAGGCAGTTGTTTTTCCTAGCTCTACTACCTTCAAGCATATCTATAGTGGCAGAAAGGAAAATATTACTAGAGAACCAGTTGAGGCCACATTTAACACATTTAAGGTGTTATCAATTACATCCTTACGTGTTACAGGCAACATCCCAGCTGGCACCTTCTCTTCAATCCCTCATATCCTCTGTCTGACAGATTACATGAAAAAAAAAGCTCAAACCACTAAAAGAGGTCTTTTTTTGGTTCTGTTCACAAAATGACCCTCTAAGATCTCAGTTCAGCTTTGTCACTGGCTTCAGCGTTTGGAAAATAAACCCGAGGGCTGCAGAAATCACAGCTGCATTGCCATTGCAGTTGGCGTGTTTCAATGTTTGTTGCCAACAAAAACTATCAGGACAAGTCAACAGTTCATATCAGGCAGCAAAGCTCACCTCATGCAGACTGGCAAACAGTCCAGAGTTGAGAACAGCCCAGGGCAATGTGGAGTCGGGACAGCTGACACCAAGAGTCGTGTAAAAATAAGCATTAGCAGAGGGCATGTGAAGTGCTGAAATCTTTTTAGGGAGAGATTTCACACACACAGGTTTACCACAGCACACAACCTCTGTGACTGCTGTGTCTCAAGTGGTGCTTTTTTGCTGATTTAATATCACAGGGCTTTTTAAAATGCAGTCACTACACCTGCTCCCCATACAATTAACTCCATGCCCATTGTCAAGGGCAGAACCACCTGTGGTCAGGCTTAGTGCTTGTGCAGGCACCCTAGAAGGGAATGCTCTCTACAGTAAAACTTGCACTCCTTTGATCAAAAATATGCACTTCAACAAAAAGCAAAATGTGTCCTCAGCACCATAATTTCCTTTTGGAAGAGTTTTTCAAAACCATTTTCAAGGCAGCAGATCAGAGACAGAGGTATCAGCAATCAGGTACAGTCAACTTCAGAGTTTTCTTCTGGTGAGACAAACATGAAGGTCAGACCCATATAATAGCTGTTTGCCAGTCAGTCCTGAAAATCAGTGCATTTTTAATGACTGAATACCTTTGAAATGAGGGGAAATATTGCACACCTCCAAAAAGGAACATGCCCTTCAAACATGGGAACAGGCTGCTGGCTAATTATTAAAATAAGAGTAACTTGAGTTAAACATTGTTTCAGCCTCAGAATCTCTGGTTTGATGTGAGACCACCGTCTGCTGGGCCCTGTGGCAAAGGCTCATGCCTTTGCCCTCTGTGGATGAAATCAAACCCTCACTTCCAAAACCACTGTAGAATGGGAAGGTGTCTAATATGTGGCTTTTAGGGAAGGTGAAGAGCCCTCTCCTGCCAATGATCTTCCCTATTGTGTTTTTTTTACATTTGTCCACTATAAAACCAAGGAGTCCTGCCCATAAATAGTATCAGCAGGACTTTAGCTCAAATTTTACACCATCTGCTTCTGTGACACTATTTTCAGATGTATCTTTTTCTCTCTGTTGGCATGAGATTATATTTCCCTTATTAGTTTTCACATTTTCCATCCTGTTTTGAACTTGCTTTGTGTGCCCCCGTGCTCTATCCCTCAGTTATGGAGTCATACATGAAGAAGCATGAAGGAAAAAAGGCAAGTTGGTCATAAGCATTCTGGCAATACAGACTTGACCACCTTTTCAGAGAAACTTTAAGTAGGTTTACATTATAGAGGTTGAACATAAAGCTATAGATTGCAGAGGTATGATACACTGTCCACAGTGTAATCCACAAATTGTTAGGAAAAACACCCCACAAAACAACCTGAAGTCCAACAGCAGAGCAACAAGCACATGTAAGTAATACAGAAAGGAATTTATCCCAGCATACCTTCTGCCCTAGTACTCCTGCCTTTGAGTTCCTCCTCTCTCTCCCACACTCTAATAACCTTGTTTCTGCTCACTCCAACAGCCTGGCCCTATATTCCAGCAGTTCCCTGGTCCTGCCTTTCATTTTGCCTGGATTACCCAACAAAACACAGGTTATCTGAGGACTTATTGTCAAGTCCCAGTGTTTGGAAATACCACAATGAGTTCTGCAAATCAATGAACCCCATATGTAAAGGTCTTCAATGGCAGGCTGCCCAAACAGCACCTGACTTTCATACAAAAGGATATCGTTCTCCTATAGAGATTAACTAAGTATCTCTCTACAAATACAAGGGTCATTGGCCCTGCCTGCCTCCAGAGGCTGGTGGAAATCCCTTGGTGCACAAGCTGCAGTTGTAGAGGTCCAGCCCTTCCCTGCTGTTCCCACAGAGCAGCTGTAGTCTGTCCTTCAGTACACATGGACTGTATTTTAGGCATCTTCAACCTAGAAGTGGGGGTTAAAGGACAGCAAAGGGGGTAATGTTTTTTACTGAAAACTGGCTATTTTTCTACACTTCAAAATGTCCCAAACAAGTGCCCAAAATGCTTCTTCTCTATCATCCATATAAATATCTCTAACACTCACAATCTTGCTGAAATATTACAGGACAAGATACAGATGCCCAATGCAGCCTCAAGTTAACACTGTTATCTGTGAACCCTGAAACTGAATGCAAATGCTGAAATTGAAATGTCCTGAGTGACAGGAGTTGCACCAAAGCAAAGAGACTGTTTGGCTGAGCAACTTCTGCTCACCTAGCAGAGTCCATTTGCAACTGGGGAGGAAAGACGGCTTTGCTGTCCGGGTTGTCTCTTCATACCATCTAACTTACAGGCATCTGAGTTTCTCCCAAACAGCTGGTGCTCAGCACAGCATTTTGAGGCAAACAAAGCAGCCTCAAGGTCAGCAGGTGAGAAGCTGACCCATGAGCAGGATGGACACAAGTGCCATGGAGGCTCACCACATGACCAGTCTCCTTGCTGTCCCAGCCTCTTCCCAGCAGTGAGGTCAGACCCTGGCATCTGTCCAGCTGCAGACAGAATCACTGACAGTTGTAGAACAGCAGGTATAAAAACCTACATTAAGCCCTAAGACATATGATGATATCATGCTAAAAGTTGATTGGGGTGACTGGTATGTTTCTGGTGAGACCTTACTATTTGTGGCTTATAATAAAAAACATCTTGAATTTATGTTTGTCATTCTGGGTTTTACAAAACATTCAAAAGACTCCTGTCTGCAAGGAGTTAAACTGGAATTAAGACTCACATCAACCTCAGAGAGATATAGAAGGTTCAGTAAACAATTTAACAGGCCATAACTGTAAAGCAAGCCTCTGATGACCATTTGCCATAACCCAATACTCTCTATTTAACCTTCCAAAGCTTATGTGCGCTGCAAAACAGAAACAAAATGTACTGTTTGCCCCAAGCAAAAAGATAAAGTCTTAAAAGCTTTATTCAGCACGCAACAAGACTCTTTATTAGCTTTGATAGCTTCCTTTTCTTGTTTGTTTTTACCTGCCACTCGCTGTGCGTTTGCTTGTATGTCACTAACCTCCAGTCTGCAGATGTGAGGCATGAGCTCGGTTCTGCAAACTAAGTGGCAGTTCATAGAAAACCCTTGCAGACTAATTTTGGTCATTTTTTAACAGAAAGGCACCATTAGGCATGTGCAATCATACTGATCATACACTGCTATAACTTAGATGCATAGTAATACTGTGGTGTTGCTGGATCCTGATCCTGCAGCTCTCCCTTTGATGAGTATTTCTTACATCTTAAACTCCAAAGGAACGCTCCAGGGAAACTGGTGTTTAACCCATCAAAGAACATTAAGAAATATCCTTCTGTAGGGGACTACAAGCAGCTCTTTGCTTCCAGGGCACTGTGAACACTGCACAAGCAACAATAAAGTGGCAGATGAGAAACCCCAGATTGATAATTGCTGTCTCTTTTCAGCTTTCTGATAAGCGCTGATGCATCTGACATGCCTGTACAACAGCCCATTTTGACAACTGAAAGTGTTTGACAGGGGAGCACAAGTGAAAATCAGAGAATCTCTCCCTGAGATCCAGGCAACAGGAAAAAAAAACCCAAGTAAAATCTGTTGTTCAGTTTGTTAATGCACAAGTTTTAAATGAGGGTTTTATTTCTGTATTTAGGGAATTTGTTCAAAGAGAATCCTGTCCATCAGGATTCAGAGAGCCATAAAGTATGGTTTCCTGCAGTTGGACAATGCAGTCAGGCTGCCAGGTGGCCTCAAATTCTGACTGTGCTGCATAAAATGATACAGAGGGTAGTGAACAGACAGGACAGGAGGTATTGCCAGCCCACAGCATCCTTAGGATGTAAGGTTAGAGAACATGGAAATATCCAATTTAAGGACACCGTGAAGGTCCTAGACAAAAGCCTGAAATTCAGAACAATTTAACTTTTTCCTGGCAAAAGTCCTTTGAGATCTCTCAGCACAGTCCTGAAGCCAGGGAACAGCAGTATGTCTGGGCTCCCAACCATTACCTGCTTTAATGGCATCATTCCCAATGGGAAAACTGTGGGCTCTTAGTGCTGCTCCCTGTCTTATGCCAGTGAGAAGCAGTCTGCAAAGCCAACACTCAGCCTCCTCCTGCACCCTTCCATGACCAGACATTTTGACGTATCTTTGGCATCACAACCGTGCAAGCTTCGTCTCCCATTTCATCAGTATATCACCATGGTCGAGTGAAAGCTGCCTTTCCCTGTGTACCAATGAGAAACACTTCCTTCCAGGAGGAGATGAAAAACCCAGCAGTATTTACTGAAATAGAAAAGACCACCTCCTCAGCACTTCAATTATATTTATTTTGTTATGCTCCAGGTATTATTTTGGCTGATGGTTAACAAAAAAGGATTGTTTATGCTGCCAGGTGGAGGACTGGATTACTGGATTTTAGACTTACTTTTAGGTTATGACCTTTTAATTGCATTGCTGTCAAAAGCATACTGGAGCCATGTCTTTCACTGCTCTACTTGAATGCAGTGAAAGGCAATCCTTTGTGATATTTACACTGCAGGGATTCAGAACTTTCATTTGGCTAAGACCAGCCAGATTCAGAACTGTATCTGAGCCCAGAAGTCTGTGGAAATGGGCTGGAAATTAGAGACCTGCCCTGCCTGCATGATTTCATATCTTTCCTTGTATCACTTACAATTACATTGGAAACAATGTAAAGGAGGTGGTTTTTCCCCTTGCTGTGACGCAGATGGTAATGGGACATTCACTTTTAACTGGCTAAAAATGATTTGAATTATATCTTCTTCTGGACCTTTAAGAAGGGGCTGTCAGTCTTTTAGTACCAGTGCAGAGAAGCTTCCACATTTTCAGAGTTTCAGGTATTTTTAAAACAAAAGGAAGATTTTAAGCTATCCCAGTTTGAGTTTGGCAAGCTTCTCCCCTGTCCTTACACCTCATTCCTAGCACGTGCTGCTCAGCTTAGGCACACCTTCTCAAACAAAGATATTATAAAGAAAGGGGAAACTATGTAAAGTTGATGTTTTACCTACCTCCAACAATTTTCAGCTTTTAACAAACATGATTTTCTGTTTATGTGCCTTTTGATGACTTCTTCCTCTGTTTTCCTGGAAGTTCTGACCCATCACATGAGGAAAAACCATGAGGCTGCAGTACTGAATTTCTAAACTCAGCTCTTATTAGTGTGATACCTTTCCTAGATCATATTATGACAACTAGATCTGCTAGTAATGGGGGAGGAATGGAAGTGGTCTCTTAGTATGTACCTGCCTCTTAATATGTACCAAAAAATGCTAAAAACTACCTATTCTGGTTATGTGCCCCAGACTTGTGTCATTAAACTGTTCTATCCATCAAACTCACAGTCTGAAGTAAGGCTGTGAGGTAGCAAACCAAGCAGCTTAAAACCTGGTTCCTTCCTCTGTCACTTCCAAATGCTTGTGGTAAAGATGGGCTCAGAAACACCTCCTGCCTTCATAGCACAGCTCAGCGAGGGTGATGGAGAGGAGGTGTCAGAGGCAGGAGGCACTGGCTGCGGTGTCTGACTGCAAGGACAGAGTGGCTGCTGGCTACCTATTCCCTATGGCAGCTTCTTGTGAGAGACAGCAGCACTTTGGAAGGAGTCTAAACAAAAGTGCAGCTGTAAGAGAGTGGCTCCAGGTGCCCAAGCTCCCACTTGATACCTTGGCTACTCATATTGGCTTTGAATTCCAGCTGTTTACCCTCCTTTTCTGCCTGAAATCCTTGCAGAGTGCAACTGAGTGATTCTAAAGGGTTGCCTAATTCCCATCCAGTATGTGTAGGGAGTGCAGGCTGATGCCCTCCTTTATCTTTACCCTCACACATCAGCCAGATGAGCACAGAGACAAACTCTATCAGCTCAAATTAACTCTAAGCCCATTATTTATCAACTGGTTTGTAAAGTGCTCTGAAACAGGGAAGGCCCTGTATAAACATAAACGTGAATTATTGCCAGCATCCATTGAAATGACAAACCAGCATCCATCCTCTCCTGGTTCCAGCAGCTGTACCACCACTATTTGCCATCTGTTACTGTTCTAAAATAAAATCTATGAACTCAGGCTTAATAGACTTAATAATGCTCTTTTGCTATTGGTGCTGGCCAAGGGTGTTTCTGGCCTGGAAAGGAGTTATGTGCAAGCAACCAATCCTAGGCAGCTGTCAGGCAGAGTGTGCAGTCAGGTCTGAACACACAGCTGATTTTAGTGATAAAAATCATGTCTGACTGCCCCAGTGAGCCCTGCTGATCCAACAGAGCTAATCCCAGGAGCTGGCTCCTGCTCCTCCTTGTGCTCCACCAGCACGGTTTCTTGATTAAACCTTAGTGACAGCATCAGCCACTACACCCATGGACCTGCACAGCAAGGAGCAGATGTCACCCTGCCACAATTAGCAGCTTGTTTTGACCTCCCAGCCTTGCAGTCCCAGGGATATGTCTCTTTCCAGTGCTGGCTCTTTCTGGTTAGTTGGTGTAACTTGTAACTCTTTTAAATTGTATACAGAAATGATGAAGCTATTTACAAGGAAATCAACACCCAAAAATGTTTCTTTCAGTGAAGGATATTTTGTCTTTAACTCATTCCTGACCAAATTTTGCCCAAGTCTGCTCTAGGCAACAGCTTTTCAAACTGTGGCTGCTCTGTTGGTTAAGCCTTAGGACAGGCCAAAGAAGTTGTGTGAAGTGAGGACTGTCAAAGCAGCCAGTTTTCCTAGCAAGAATTAAAGGTTCATACACATATACTCACTTTGGGGTTGCATTAGATGCTGTAATGCCAAGTTTAGATGGCACCTTAATATCCTTTTTAAAGATACTTGTAACACACATTGATCCTGGCTTCAGTATCTCCTCTAGCCCTCTGCCCAAGAAGAACAAGAGACTAACATAAAAATAAGTTAGTTGCCATATGAAGGTAGAGGTCATTTTTGAACAAAAAAAGTAATCAACATAAGAAATAATTAAGCCTAAATCCACAATTAGAGGAATAGCAGTAGAAGAGCTTTTGCTAACAGAGTTAAGCTGGGAACACATGCTAAGACAGAGCAGCTGTGCTCTAAGCATCCTCAGCTCAGGGATGCTGAGATGGGCTCATGTGCCCGGTGGAAGCTTATTCACTTTTCCCACTCTAGGTTGGCCTAAGGAGGGCTCTTTCCTTTCCCAACAAGTCTTGTCTCCTCAGGAACTTTGTGAATTCCTCTTCTCCACTGCCAAGATGGATTAGTGTGTGCCATACCAACCATTTATCTAAAGTTCCTTTCTCATCTGTTCTGAAGAGGGTAAACAAATGCCATTCCTTAAACCAGCATCTGAGCTCACATAAGTAGGGCAAATTTGAAACAAACCCATTGCAAGTGGGCTTGTCAATGTGCTACCCCTGCAACCTGTCTTGAAAACCACAACATTGAAGTTGTACCAGCCTGCAGCTTTCTTAGAGTTTTACAGAGCAAATTTTAGGTTTATTAATTAAGATAAACTGTCCTGCCAGCAGGGGTCAAAGTCCCAAGGAAGAAGAATGTAATGATGTAAGCGTAAAGCCATCATGCAGAGCACTGCAGGATGCAGAATTTGCAGGGGGAAAGTAGACTTGCTCACAGGCAAATGAACAATGCAGTCTGGTGTAACAGAGCTGCATTTAATTTGCCATAGCTGTTAAATCTGTTCTTGCTGTAATTACACAGCATCCTCCTCCTCTTGCTGTAAACAACAGCACTGAGTAAACACGCTGAAAACGTGGCTGGCAGGAGATGAGGGAAAGCAGGCCTGTTTCTCTCCATCTTTACTCTCCCCTTGGCACTCTTAGATACTCTCTGGACTCTACCTACTTGAGGTTTCACATCCAACACACCAAGTTTGCACTCTGACATCCCACAGTTTGATCAGCCAAAGGCTGAATGCCTTCCAAAATTGAAGCTGGTCTTATAAAGCCTCTCCTTGATTTGGACTTGGGGTTAGGAACTCTTTGAACTCATTGAACAAGCAAAGACCTCGCTGACCATGACTTGTGGGCAAGGGCCAGCACAACCTGGTGTTGATAGAGATGTGCTGAGTAGGTCAGATTTCTCACAAATGGCCTTTTTGCAAATCACTGTAACAAACCAGTTCTCTGCTCATTGTCTTTTCATCACTGAAAACAGAGGGTCTGCTAGTTAAGTACTGAACTGAATGGAGATTACCAAAATGAAGGCTCAGGTGGTAGCAGTGGCACAGTGATGGCCAGGGTAGGGTATTTATTCTGCTTCTACACAGCAGTTGGAACTAGAGTTAGGAAAAAGAAATATAATTGAGATGCCATTTATCTCCAAGGTGATAGCCTCATTGTAGGCTGCATCATGGTCCTGGTATGCCTTACAGAGCTGTACTGCAATTGATTGGCTTCTGATGACCTTAACATATTTGTTTCAAACGTTTGGTGGCCAATGTTATAAAAGCAGGTCATACAAAAAACAAACACCACAAAAACCCAAACCAAAACCAACCAAACATAGGGTAGATGAAGTATACAGAATTCCTTCCAGACCACATTTTTTTCTCCTGGGGCCTGACAATGAAGCAGGTGCTGCCACACTACTCAGTGAGAATGAGACTGAAAGAGGATGAGAGCTACTTAATTCCTGTGCATAGTCAGTCCTCCAAAACCAGCATTCTGTCCCATAGCAAGGGAAAATGTTGAGCTACCTCATTTGCTGTTCATCTAGACTTCAAAATGTGCTAGGAACAAAAGTAATATTCGTTACATTGCAGACCGAGGAAAGCAGGAATCCCAATGTTTGATGGCTTTGTCAAGACTGTGAACTGTGAGAGTAGTAATGCATGCAAGTAGGAGACTAGGAAGTAAAAGAAAATCTATACTGGACCTCCTGGTTCATTCACAACTAGTTACTAATCCCATTGGAAATGGAAAGCTACTTTCACCTGGGAACACTTCAGGGATTCTGATACAATTCCATCTGCAAAAGTCCAATGCAAAGAGTTAAAGTTGATTCAATAACAAAAACAATGATCCTGGAAAAAACTCTCTCAAACAGTGCATGCCCTGAAAGACCCTTTCCATTTTCTCAGAAATAAGTTCAAAACCCAGTATTTCCCAGATCATCAGCAAAAGCTTCACTCTATATATTCCACAGGGTTTGCAGGATTCATGTCAAGGCTGGGTAAGGATGAGCAACACACAACCATCAATGATATGAGAAACTTAGACTAGGGAGTCCCAGATGTATTGCTGGAAGGCATCTGCTTCTGGTTTTTTTCCTAATGACTTATGAAAATTAATCATCCTGGAGCTGCAATGTGTGGGTATATTAAAAGAGAAAAGATGTTTTTGCAGTAAAGTCCACAGAGAACAAGTTCCAACACGAGCCCATGTGAACAAATGTGCTCTAATGCTGATCTCAATAGGGAGTCTAATGGTGGCTAATAGCTGACTGGCTTGAAGGTAAATAAGATTTCATGGGACTGTGACACATAAATTACTGGAGGAACCTCTTGAAGTAAGGATTTGTATTTGTAGGCAGCAATAGGCACATTAAAAGGGAGATCTTGCACTTGTGGGTCATAACAAGGCTGGCAGACAACAGCTTGCATTACAAGAGTATTGATGGATTCTGCTCTTATGCAAACCTTTTGCTCTGAGCAAAAAGCACCAGAAAGAGTAAAAGATGCTGGGAGAAAAAAAGCCATCCATGTAAGCCAAAGAAACTCTGAAGTACTTAATTCAACAGCCTAATCCTGAAATACCCCCAAGTCCTACTTTGTCATCTGTGGTGATAAGGGCAGGCCTACTTTTGGAGTTGTATAATCACTATCAAGTGATGGTGCTTTTAATGTCCCCTTAAACTTTCCCCCCCTTTTCCTTTTTATCTCTATTGAACTTTTCTCAGCAAGAGACAAATCACAGAGATTTCTCCTCTCTGAAAGTTAAAAGTGGTAATGCATAACTCGGGCCTTATGACTCCCACCATGAGCCAAGGAGAGGGCTGTGTGCAACCCTTTAAATGCTAACCCTGAGTGGACTTTTAAAGCCAGCTGTTGATTGTTAAAGGAGACTCCTTCCTGAAGTGTTTGTACAGCCAAGGGTACGACTACAAAACCCATCAACAGAAACAGAGCTGAAAGGGACCCTGGGAGGTCGGTTGACCAGCCCCCTCAGACACTGCATCTCCTCCTAAAAATTACTGACAAGAAGGAGCGTTTCTAGATTGACATCGTCCTTACTCAAATCCAGGCTGCCTTCCACCCCACTTCTTACAAAAAAAATTACTCCAGGCATATCTTACCTTCACTGAAAAGGCTGTTAGACACTGTGCCAGGCTGCCCAGGCAGCTGGTGGAGTCCCATCCCTGGAGATATTGCAAAGCTGTATAGCTGAGGTGTTGAGGGACATGGGTTAGTGGGGGGCTTGGCAGTGTGAGGTGAGTGGTTGGACTTGATGTTCTTAAAAGTCTTTTCCAATCAAAACAATTCTATGATATGCTACTTGAGAAAGCTGAGAAACAATGGAGAAGTCAACAGCAGCTTAAGTCAGCAAGAGACCTTTCCCCAGGCAGGGGCGAAACAGAGGAAGAACTACAGCCTCTTATACTGGCATTTGCTCCTGGAGTGTTTCTATCAGGTTTAGAGGACACACTTTCACCTGCCATCCTCTCCAAAGACAAGACAAATGGTTAAGAATCCTCAGTTTCTAAAAGAAGAACCTCACTCACTCTATGTAATTTCTGAAAAGTCCTCTCCTCCACTCCTAGACTTTATCTAACAACAGCATTTTTTAAAGACCTGGCATTCAGCAAGCATAAGACACCCCTTCCTGCCTCCCAGTCTCTTCAACACCATTTGTGACCCTCCATTTCTTCTCCTCAGCAGGATTCATTGATATTCTTCCTTTAACTTCTGAAATCCCAGATTGGTACCAGTCACCCATCAAACATTTTTCTTTATCATCAAATTCCAACATAACAGAGAATTTAAGGGTGAAATTAAGCACAGGCTGGATACAGAGTTTTCTAGTGACTAGTCCTTGTGTCCAAACAAGGATCAATGTTTTACATTCATCATGAAGTCTTAAAGGTACTTGCAATATCACATATCATTAAAAATATCTTCCCATGAGGGGGCTGATTTGGTAAGGTTAGAAAGGATGAAAATTTCTAGTTCTAAGCAGAGGTGTAACACAGGTCTGTCAAGGTAGGCAACAAAACCTCACAGCATGTTGCCCATCTCCCTCTTCACAGGGAGTCCCAAAAGCAAGCTGTTAGAAGTACAGGCAGGACAGAGAGGTCTCAGGAGAGCTTAGTGTGCACCATAAAAAAGCTTTGCAGGAATTCTGTCACAAAGTTTGCCTGGTGCAGTGCTGGAAATGGATGAGAGCTTTGCATGTCAATGAGAAACTGAGTGGAGTCCAGCAAACACTTTCTGAGGAGAGCTGGCAGCACAGTGTGATGTGGTGTGCCTTTCCCTGTGAGGCACATGAACACACCACATCAGCTGTATATTCATTGAGGCAGCTCAGGAAACACCTCAGAGAGGGCATCTTCAGTCTGGCAGGACTGCCCTTGCACAATCATGTGACGTTTTTAACACTCAATAGCTCAGTCAAGTATCTCTATTTATTCTAAGGAATCAGGGAGTTATTAAAGTCAGAGCTCTAAGGAATCAGGATTTGCAGCTCTTGCAGCAAACTCTCCAGCCTAAGCCACCCAAGAACCTCCCCAGAGGCACATAATGCTCAGGCTATCACATCACCCAGCTCTGGCTGGCTCATCTTGCCGGTGTCAGGATGGGGAAGATGCACCCTAAGGAGCATGGACCCATGTCTGCTAACTCAACTGATTCAACAGCTTTCATTTCAAAGCACAGTGGAGAAACACACAGCATTTGTTGACTGCACCACAATGAAAACCAAACCCGGAGGGACTGTCAGAAGCCAGCATCTCAGCACCAGGGGTGCAGGGTGTGGAGTTTAACTGCTAATTAGAACACAGCAGCAGCAAAGGGCAGAGCAGGAGAAGAGGATAGCTTTGGTTCCCTCTGGAGTTCAAGATCTTTCCCAGATTCAGCTACCTAACACATCCTTTAAAAGAAGAGTGATGGCTTCTTCTACACTAGCGACAAAGCAGGAACTCTCCTGCCAGCACTGCCTTCTTACACAAACTGTCCTTTTATTATTTACTCAGGAATAAAACTCTACCAAGGCAGATTTATATCAAATGACAAATAACAGCTGTGGGGGAAAGAAAAAAAAAGTGTCTCACTTCATTAGGACTCTGTAAGAGTCTGACAGCCAGAAACACGCTGCCAAAGTGGCAACTACAGCCGAGAAGACAAGACAGAACTCGCAGCAGCTGTTAAACCAAATGGGAACTTGTTAAAATTAAGGGCCATTTTCCTTCATTCATATTTAGTCTCAAAACATCATGTAAAGAAAGTCAATCTCTTATAAAGACAGACTGACTCATTAGCATAGAAGTGACATGAGACCCTTGCAAGCATTTCAGATTAAAAGGTAATTGTTAATACCCAAGTCATGTCTAAAACCCCATGAATATGTTAATCTGGTATCAGCTGTAACCCTCCAATATTAAAGAACTCTTATTAGAATGAATTTTACCAATATTCACTTGGTGTTACAATATTCCTGAAAAATTGCAAGCATTCAACATGGAGGGTGCCAATGGGTCTGGAGCATTAACACCAGTGCTGTCTTGGACCAGACAAGTGCTGTCTTGGACCAGACAACACATTTCCTGCTTCCATAGCTGTCCCTGAGCATCATTACTCTCAAATTCTCTACACTGTCAAGAATCCATGAAGGCTGTTGGGATTGCCAGGAGGGAACAGGAGAGTGCAAGGCTTACACAAATCACACCTGAAGGTTATTTTGTAGAGGTACCCCATCAATTGCCAAGAAATGTTCAGGACCAAAAAGTACCCTGCAAGCCAAGCTATACATTTTGCCTGAAGGATGCTGATTCCCAGAGTGATGGGGTGATTCTGCTTCCATCAAGTACAAAATAAACACTGAAAACCCAAATAAACTAGGTAAGCAACCAGCCAGCCTCAGATTATCCCACAGCATGAGGGTGCAGCGCTGACAAGTTTTGTTCTGTATTTCTTTAGAGGGGCAGGGAGCGATCACATTGTGTAATTCTGTATTCAATTAGTAAGATCTAGTCTCATACTAGAGCACTTACTTTAAGGACAAACAAGAGATCCATTCTTGTTTCAAGCAAGGACTTTTCCAGTTAATTTCCAAGTAGCCTTGAGCAAACCACTGCCTCTGCAAGTTTCCACTTTCTGCTCTGCCAGCAGAAGATCTGCCTTCCTTGCATTCACTGATGTTTAAAAGTACAAGGATATCATTCAGTGGAAGACAGAACAGAAATACAAATTAAAACGTTTCTGATGTGCTCATCTTTTGGCTCTCGGGCAGTTCTCCCAGACTGAACACTTCAGTTTGAACAGCCCTGTGCAGGGCAGTTGCAGAAGCCCACAGTTAGCAAGACCAACCAAAAGAAACAGGGTAAAACCAGCAGAAGCACAGCCTTGTTTACTTGTCCTGGCATCTCCCTCAGTCCTCCAGTCTGGGAGAGGTTTAGATGAGCATTGCTGCATGTGCAGCTGTAAATTCAGTAGGCAACACTTCCCACACAACTAGAGTCATTACCCCACCATGGTACCAGAAGCATGTTATGCTGCTAGAGGCGTTGTGACTGGAGCTGCTTGCCCTGGAAAAGGACAGAGTCAGTTGGATTAACAAACATCACTGGGGATTAACAACAACAGTGGTCAGAATCAGAAGAGCCCTTGACTAAGTCCTAACTTGGACTGCTGCATCCATCAGTTATCATGCAGATTCCACTGGACTTGGAAATCTTTCATGCTTTAAGATGAATTGAATACAGTCATGGTCCATTCCTGGACTGTCAACACTTCCATGTTTGCAGCCTGTGTCAGTGCAGAGTGCCTGAAGATGTCTTCCAGAGACACCTCACCAGCTACGTTTCTAGGGAGTAATTGGAAAGGTCCATTATAAATCACACTGCATGAGAACAAACACACTGTTGTCCTTCTGGCACAGGGTAGAAGCTGCCTATGGCCTCGCAGGTCAGCATCTGAGAAAGCAGTGATGTGGCTCATGGGTAAACTAGGAGTGCTGCTTGTTTAATTTAAGCCTGTTTTGGAACAGAGGTGGTCACGCACAGCTTGCAGACAATTCCTTCTTTGTGACTAGAGACCAAAGTTAATTCCTTGTTCCCAGAGACCATGGCCTCAGGAACTGAGGTCCAGCCTTGGTTTCCTCTCAGGCTCCTGCTGCTTGCACTTCTCCCAGTGGGTCTCAACAGAAAAAACTCACACATACCTTTTGGCTTCGCAAAACTGAACACTTGCTCATGTGCCAGGAAAAAGCTTTCCCATCTATGTACAACAGCATGGCTTTGTAACCCTGGCCATAACAATAGCACTATGTAACAGCCAAGAAGGCTGAAGGAGCTAAAACTATCAGCAACCATAGGATACATTGCTATATGACTATGTAGACATTGCTATATGTCTACAAAGGAAAGGAACGTGCAAAGGACATTGAAGTCCTAAAATGAAAAGCAATTAAATATTCACTGAAAGAACAAAATGTCCTCCATGCTTTCTGATACACATTCACAGCACAACACACTGCAGGACTCTGTTCCCTGGGCCCAGCATGGCAACATTTAAGCATGTGTGGCAGAGATCCCAAAGTGATGTGGCTCCATTGAAACAATACCTACTAAAGTGTCTGTGAAGAAGCCTTTGCACCAGGAGCAGCTACAGCTGCACTCTGGACCTTGGAGTTCTCTGTGACGGGAACACACCTGTTCTCTTGTAGTTGTTTAAGCCAGGCTGGCAATAAAGCACCATGCAACCACTGGCTCACTCCTCAACCCCAGCAGTGGGATGGGAAAGAGAATTTAACTAAAGGCTTCGTGGACTGAGACAGGACAGGGAGGGATCACTCACCAATTACGGTCACAGGCAAAACATTCAACTTCAGGAAAAACAAAACCAATTTAATCTGCTACCAGTCAAAAAAGAAGAGTAGAATGATGAGAAATAGAATCAGATCTTAAAAACAACCTTTCCCCAACCTCCCCCTCCTTCCCAGGCTCAGCTACCTGCTCCTGACATCCCTGCCTCCTCCCCTCAGCAGCACAGGGCGGCAGGGTTGCACTCAGTTCATCACAGATAGTCTCTGCTGCACCTTCCTCCTCAGGGGGGAAGAATTCACTCTTCCTCTACTCCAGCATGTGGTATGTCCCATGGGAAACAGTCCTCTAGGAATCTGTCCAATGTGAGTCCTTTCAGTGAGCTGCAGCTCCTCATAAACTGCTCCAGTATGGGTCCTTTCTGTGGGCTGCAGTGCTTCAGAAACAGATTGCTCCAGCATATCCTCCCCACAGAGTCACAGCCTTCTTCAAGTGCCACTGCTCACTCTGGTGTGGGGTCCTCCACGGGCTGCAAGAGCATCTCAGCTCCATCATTATCCTCCATGGGTTGCAGGGGAGCAACTGCCAGCTCACCAAGGGCTGCAGGACGGGGGGTCTCTGCTCTGGCACACCTCCTCCTCTCCTCCTTCATTGACCTTGGAGTCCTCATGGGTGTTTCTCACCTATCCCACTTCTTCTCATACCACTTACTCTTCCCTCTGCAGATTTTCCCTTCTCAAACAGTTATCACAGAGGCACCTGATTGCTCAGTCTTGGCCAGGGGAGAGTCTGACTTGAAGCCATGGCAGCTTTGAGCAGCTTCTTATAGGGGCCACCACGACAGTTCTTTATCAACACTTTCTAGACAATCCTCAGATGGTCTGGTAACTATGGGAGACAGGGCACTGCAAATCATTGTTATGGTAAATGCTACAAGTTTCTCAGGCTGCTGTAAAGACAGGCAGGGGCTGAAGCATATGCAGAGGCTGCCCTGGGATAGTGGCAGCATTTACAACAATGTCAATTCCAGTAATCACATAATACAGGGCTGTTGCCTTCCTCTTCAGGAGACAGGGCAGTATCAGGAAGATACATGCTGAGGAGATTCCAGACACCAACCACTTGTTCTGATAGACTCAAGGAGCTAAACCATCCTGAGTCTCCACATAGTAACCCTGACTGTTCCCCTCAAGACCCTGGGTTGAGGTAGACATGAAGTTGCTACCACACTGTTACTAATTATACCACAAATTACAAACATTCCCAACATGTGAAGATGCCCTTCACAGTTAAAGGACCTACCAACAACAGCTGGACATGAATACACTCTTCCCTCATGGGTATAAACCTCAGAGCTGCTCATCTCTGTTTTAACCCTATTTCCTGGAGAAATGAAGTGTGTCTAATTGCATTGCCTACCTTTCCCCAGTAAGTTTTGTCCCTAAAGCCCAACTTCATTCATGTTTTATAGAATACAAAATAGAATGGGAACTGGTTCCCAGCAGAGCAGGGTACTGTGAGTGATTGCACTCAATAAAAAAGGTACAGGGTAACCTCCAGTTTTAAAGGAAAGCAGGTAATTCAGTTGTTACAAAACCACAGACTGAGACATGTTTCAGTCGAGTTCAAACTCACACAACACAGAACCAGCCTATGGAAAAACTGGCTTCATTCTAATGTTGAATGTTTAACTCCTCTTAAAGACCAAAAAAGAGCAGAGGAAACATCACAGTATCTTTGAGAGGCTGCTGCTGGCTTCAAGTCAAACTAAGTCATCTTCCATGTCTCAGCCTAGAAGAAGAAAACTGAACATCTCATTTTGGGCCAGGAGTTGTTAGCAAAAATCTCCTCTGAACCAAGACTTCTTCCTGAAGTCCTGACTGCTTCAGCAAGAGTAACAAAGTCAACATACACATTTCTTGGTCAAACTTGCAAAATCCAAGACCAGGAAATTAGCAAAGAATCCATGAGACACATGTTACAAATATCCCAAAGGTGCAAAAAGTCTGAGGTTAGACTTCAACTGATAACAGAACCTCTGTCCATGAGGCTCCAGTCCTCCAATCTAAACTAAAAAGAGGACAACAAAGACTGGCAAGACAATTACAAGCAGCCCCACCACAGAGACCAGGAATAGGTCTCCTGAAAGGAAGCTCAAAGCTGACACTGAGTAATAATGGGAACATATATATATATGCAATTAATAGGGGCAACTTCTTTGTTGCAGGCATGTTCTGCAGTAGCCTGCAATGATCATATTCCCAGAAAGGAAGTCACACAAGTCTTCAAAGATAAAAGTTGACATGAAAAAAACCCACAAACTAAAATTGCTTAAAAAAAAAAGATGTTATGTGGGCAGTAAAGCCTAGTTTTAAGCAGAGCAACCACCATGAAATGCTACAATACAACAGCAAGATTGTGGGTTGTCTAAATGGCCAGCCAAGAGAAAAAAAATAGGGCAAGATGAGGAGGCTGCAATGGTGTTAGCCAACATCATAGATAAATCTTTTCACTAGTGGATTTGATGCTGACTTAATCTTTTTACTTGGCAATGCCCTGAAAAGCCTGCTCTTTTTGCTTTCCCATACCTAAATGAAATTAACCTATTCCAGAAAATTAAGAACAATTTGTCAGGTCACTGAAGGCAGATTGCTTGTTGGACCTGGACCTGTGTTATTCCACCCAAGGAACAGGGGAAAATTTGTAATTTGAAAAACCTGAAAATGGCAGGATTGGCAAAGTTGCATCTGGAGTCTTGCTGCTGTTTCCTCACATGCTTTCTGGCTGCTCAGTACACTCCAGTACACAGGTTGTACAAACAACCTTTTGTTTGGAACAAGAGCATTTGGCTGCTGCTACAACACAATTTGTTCTCCAGTACTTTAGAAAATGTAACTTCCAGTGCATCAACCAAAAGGATGCCTCTGAATGAACAAAATAGGAGCAGAATATTTCACTGTGATTTCAAGCTAACTTTACTTTCTTGGTAACACTGAGGTAGGGTTTTTTTCCCCAAGAAAGTTTTACATAGAAACCTTCTTTTCTGAAGATGTCAAAACTACTGTTTTATTGATCCTCATGGCAAAAAATTAATTTTATTGGGGTGAGTTTTTTTTGCAAAACTAATCAAGGAAATGGATGACTTCACTCTTCACAAACAAGGGTTCCTACTGTAAAGCATTACTGTCTTGTGCTCCTTTGAGGACACGTTGTCCTGCCGTTGCCCACTCCCTGGAAGGAAACACAAACAACTGCATCCCAACATTTCAGAGTCTCAGGAGTTTGAAAGCCAACAGGAGGACACTTCAGACTAAGAACTGAGGGCCATATTTTCTTTCAGTATTAACTGGTCCTATCATGAGATGAAGGCTGGAACCAGAATGTTCCATTGAGAAGGAAGGAAG
Source organism: Colius striatus (assembly GCF_028858725.1). NCBI lineage: Eukaryota > Metazoa > Chordata > Aves > Coliiformes > Coliidae > Colius > Colius striatus. The sequence goes on along the minus strand of NC_084771.1, from coordinate 5,978,300 downwards.
CTCTCTCAGGCAGTACTGTGGTTGGGTGCACTTCTCTCAATCTCTGAGCTGTCTGCAGGAAATAGTGAAAATAAGCAGTTATCTGTAAAACACTTAATGATGATTTTTAACTTTCTCACTCTTGAGACATGAAGTAGGGCAGGAGGATATACACTCAAGTATAACAAGATGACATAAGGGAGGAAAAGTCTGAGGAAAACACTACAGCTAAGATGTACCAGACACCTACAGCAATACAATGCAGAGGATTTCCTGCTCTCTTGTGGTACTCACAGATAGCTGACTGCAAAGGCTGTCATCACAGATGAAAGCGATGGGAAACGATGAACAAAGCATCTCCTCCTACTGTACTACCCTCCTGCTGCAGAGCCAGTAGGACAATACCTTCTCTAACGTAAGGTTGTGTTCAATGAACAGAGAAAAATCAAGAGTGAGAGCAAGATACGTAGAGTGATGCTTAGAACTGCTGCAAGTTCCTTTTAAATTCAGAAGCCACCCTCAGATTCAGCCTGTGATGGATGTGACAGCAGGAGCATGGTGTTCCTGCACTCCTGGGATGGGTCCAGCCTGCAGAGCTGGAAGAAGGAAAATAATACCCCCTCCCACTTCTCTCCCCACTTTATTTATATAGGATTGGGCTGAAGAAAGAATAAAACCAGGAGACAGGTTGTGAGGCAGAAAACAAAAACAAGGCAAACACTGGAGAAGTCAGGGGGCTGGTGCACTACACACTCTCTCTGGCGACCCAAATGTTGCAGCTTGCTTTCCACTTTGGACAAGGAACAATGCAATCCAGGTCAGCTGCACAGAAGGTTCAGCCCTGCCCCTATGGACATCAGTGGAGGGCAGAATGACACCTCTGCATTTCATGTTCTCCATTTAAGTCAGGATTCACTGTTTTTTTCCCCACAGTGGGCTGTGTCATAGGAAACCAAAGGCAGTTCTCACAGAATGAGTGTGACTTCTGCAAGAAGAGGTAGCAGGTCTTGAAACATATGTTACTTCATATCTCTATAGGCAAAGCTGGAAATTGAAATGCTCTGTTTGCAACACACAGCCCTGAGCTAGGGTAGTGTCCTAGAAACTGTGTGAGAATGAGCCCTCTAAAAACAAGCCCAAGTTTGCTATTTCTTGGAAATGTCAGGTCCAATGCCTTTGGGCATGTGACGAGAGAGATGCTTTGTGCCTTACCTCACCTCGCTGCATCCTACGACACATTCACAGGTGATGTGTCCATTTCAAAAGATGATAGTGGGATTTAGTGGGAATATTATCCATGTACAGGATTCTGTTGTAAAGGAAGGCAAAGCTGGCTCTTCTGTGTATTATGAACAAAAGCAAAAATGCATTGGGAAGGTAGCAGTTCTACTGACACAAAAAATCAGGGAAGGAAAGCCCTCCTTCAGTACCCATCAAAGTCTTGTGGTTGTTTACAGATTTCTTTCCATGGCTGGGGTCTTGCATTTATAGCAATATTTGCAGATGCTGCAACAGTCACACAAACATTGAGAGGATAAAAATTCAAAAGCTCAAAAAATGACATGCCTGTAATTACGATTAATGTTCATCACAACTCATCCAAGAACTCTTCCAGTCCCTAATGTAAGGCAAAACAGACTGCAGAATTTACCAACACTCTGGGCATGTATTTTGGAAACTTGAATGACATAACATGAATTACCCACATAATCTCCAAGATAAAACTAGATAGTAGACAAAGGCCAGGTTAGAAGGCACAAATTTCTTCAGCTCTGTAGCTCAGGATGTGTGCAGTCTTTTAGATAATTACACAGATTTTGACCCTGGCACACAATATCATGCATATGATTACCTATCTGAATTCATTTCCCAGAGACACACAGGCACAGAAGCCTTAATGGAGGACATTACCCAACCTCATGTGGGAAAAAACACCAACAAATACACTTTATCTTCACAAGAGATCGTTGAGGCACTGAAAGGAAATGGAAAATTGGAAATAGCATCCATGCTGAGAACATAAATGATCTTTCTCTTAAAGAGAACAGAATTGGGCTACTGCTTCTTACTAAGAAAAGCAGAAAAACATTTGCAAACATCAGTCCTATTACGAGACCCATAAATCTATATCCCCCAGCTCAGGGAGTCCTTCATGTCCTTACATCTCCTCTCATTTCTGTAGGTAAACCCACTCACTTGGTTCTTCCCTTTTCATTACTGACAGGTCTCAAGGGTAAATCCCCTCTTTCACCTTTTTTTTTACTGGCTGGGACATTCCTACCAGGGCTGACCCTGACACATTGAAGTGTACACGAATGCTCTCACTGCTTCTGTGGAAGCAACATCAGGAGCATCACTTTTAAACATAGTTTTGAAGGATGTATTTAACAGGGCTTTATATGCAACACTACAAGTTAAGAAGTTTCTGTCTTCAGGCTTTGACTCATCCCATTCCAAGGCATGAACTCTCCTTTTTTTCAAGTTTTATGAGGATAAAGTGCATCAAGCACCATAAAAACAAACCCTTCAGAAAGTACTCATAAAGTAACTTTAAATTCTCCCTCTTGATTAGGAACATTCTTGTACTTGTATACATCTACAGTGGATGAATTCAAACAGTTATTTTCAATGTAATAAATGATAGGCTTGCCCAGAAACGAGCCAGAGCACTAAGGCAAGGAGTCACAGCATATGATGTATTGGACAAACTCTAAAAAGCTTACATTTTGACTGGTTTTCTTTTGCTTCAATTCCATGTGTTTTCATGTCTCTAAATAAATAATGTCTTAGACTCTCTGAATGCCACTAGAAGAAAAAAGTGTTCAGAAAGCCAGTGAAATAAGATGAATAATTACCACACTGGATTACCCTGTAGAGGTCAGTTAAGGTAATGCTTTCTCATACCTCATGGAGACCAAAATGTTGATGAACACTCTAAGAACAGCCACGTCAAAGCGTCCCTTGCTCCATGGCCCAGAGCTGCTCCACAGGAAAGTGCAAGGATATGCATACTGGGTAACAGGGAGATAATGTGCCTTAAGGAAGTGTTGCTCTCTGACACAGCCCAGCACACCAGAGTCACATATAACATAGAATCATTTCAGCTGGAAAAAACCTTTAAGATCTTCGAGTTTCCAACCATTAATCCAGTACTGGCACCACCATCACTAAGTCATGTCCCTCAGTGCCACAGCTACTCTTCTTTTAAATACTTCCAGCGATGGTGACAACTGCTTCCCTGGGAAGCCTGCTCTAAGGCTTGACAACCCTTCCAGTGAATAAAGTTTTCTTGATATCTAAAACTCCCCTGGTGCAACTTGAGGCTGCTTCCTCTTGTCCTGTTGCTTGTAACTTAGAAGAGACCAACTCCCACCTCACTACAACCTCCTTTCAGTTAGAGAGTGATCATGTCTCCCCTCAGCCTCCTCTCCTCCAGACTAACCACTCCCAGGTCCCTCAGCTGCTCCTCATTAGACTTTGTGCTCCAATCCCTTCAACAGCTTTTCTGCCCTTCTTTGGACATGCCTGTTAATATACATGTTACACATATTAATATATATTAATAAAACACAGCAGCTTTTCTAACGAAAGAGATCATTTTTAAACACTGTTAAAGTAAACCTGTAAAAAAACCTCACAAGACAGTTGATGCACAAAGCTTTCACTTACTTAACAAGTTACCTAACTGGAGAAGAAAATATGCCAGAAAGCAATGGCTAAGGCTAGGCAGGGAGGGAAGATGCTGTGCCTGGCACAAAGTGATGCTCTGGGAACCCACACTTGAACGATGGCCAGAAAAGACTTAGGACATATTCACAGAAAATGTATGCTTGGAAATCTGACAGATCTTTACAAGTCTCCTCCAATACAAGAAATCATTTAAGCCTAACTTGATGCTCAGCAATCTCAGAGCACTGTAACCATGTAAGAGCTGCACTGGGCACAAGGTGACAAACAGCACAAGCCGTGGAAGAAGCCATTCATGCTTGAAGATGCCCAGCTTATCTAGATGAGATTTACTTCTTGTCTAAAGTAAAACCTTCAAAATTTATAGAATGATTCATTGTATGCGATATATGAGAAAAAAAAGGTCACTTCTGTGTTTTCTGCAAAACCCCAGCTGGCTGCTCCTCCCAAGAGTGGGCTTTGCATCCCCAAGGCCTGTCTGCCTATGGGCTGAAGGAGTTTTGACCCCATGGGCAGAGCTGGTGGTTGAATACTCAGAGGCCCAGGTCCTTTCCCAACTGTGCAGAGCTGTTAGGAACATGTGTTTTACTTTCTCTAGAAAGTAAAGAAAGTGTTGCTGCACCAAAAGCTAAAATCTTCCTGGGAAACATGCTGACATTTGGACAGAGTTTTCAGAAGTAAGTGACCAAACAAATTAGCTTGTTAGGTAAATGTACTTCAGCTTATTTCATCTCCATTCACCTGTATGCAAACATTCAGTGTTACCTTATACATACATTTACAGGTTTTCATGTTTCAGCAGCAACAAAGTTACTTTGACATACTGACTTTCTGCAGTCAGCAGGGAAATTTGACTTTTTGTTCCAATTCCAAACCCCAGATCTGAACATGGCAATTCCCCATAGAAGAGAAATTAAGAAGCAAAGTCATTTTCATCCTAAAACAATATACAGGGGCAAATTTGCAATCTTTCTTTGACTTTCCCCATTCAGCAGAGAGGAACAATCTCATACAATGGCCCATGTCTGTTATGAGTGCTATGGAGAAATTAGAGGCTTACACCTAGAGGAGTATAAATCCTGCATTACTAAGGTCTCCTGAGCTGCAAGGGAAAGAAACATTGCCTCCTGGTGATTAAGAATGTAATTATTACTATTAATTCTGAAACACTTTGAATTACATGGTACATTTTCTTTACATGGGCGCTATCGTTAGTGCGAGCTGGTTTGAACCAATGATTTACTCACGGTATCACAGCGTTGTTTGTTTCAGATGCTCAGCACATTTTGCTCAGTATATTGTATTACTGGCTGGTTGCTATAAACAGTCCATTTAAATTTAGACAGAAGCTTTTGGAAAAGTTCTATTTAGAACAGATATGTGAATTTAAATGTTAACTACATCGATCGGTAGCTCCTGATTTCTTCCAGACTCTTAACAGTAATGTGTGTGCATTAGGGTCTCAAGAAAGTTCTCAGTTAATTGGTAGTTGAAGCTCACATTCAAAGATTTCTACTTGGATCCTAATAGCCAGTCATTTGAAAAATCAAAAGGAAGCACTGCCAAATTGTGACATTTCTGCAAATCAATCAGAATCAGGCTTCCCCCATCGTGGTGTTAGCAAAATACCCCCAGCCTGGCTGACTCAGCTGCAGTATCTCCTTCCACTTTCCTAAGTGGAAAAAGTCTGGATTTACCTTCAAACAGGTCTTAAAGAAAACTAGTCATGGAACAAGAGAAAAAAGCCTTTACGGTTTGCACAAATGCACTTCTAACAAGAAATGACACATTTTTAACCACTCTATAAACACAAATACAATGTACTTTTCTTAACTGAAAGTCCCCTTACTGAACCTGGCTTGAAGGTGTTGGATGCTGAGCAAAATCAGCCTGCACCATCGATGATGTACACAGCTGTAGAGCCAGCTCCCCTTGGGTTATTTCAGGTTTGAATTTTTAAAGATATTCTGAGGAACTAAGTTCAGTTGTTTTGTTCTCCACAGTTGCTACAGCCCTTTATAAGGGCCACATGCTGTTCTCTCTCCTAATATTTCCATGTTGCAGTTTCTTAATCGGTCATCGTTTTCAGGATGACAGTTCTTATTTGGCTCTTTAGAGAAGGAAATGTTTCTAAAAGGAGCATCATAGCCAAGTTTCTGTAAAGCTGGCATGAGTAATACCTGCTCCATATTATACTCCTTTTATCTACCCAGAGAAGGAGATAAAGTCAATTCTAAGTTAAGAGGCACTGCCTGACTTACAACCTGCTCTAAGCAACCTGCAAGACAGTGGTTGGTTGCATCCATGAGTTTATACTAAATGTTCCACTCTAGTTGTCTTGCTTTGCTAATCAGATGAGGCATAAGATTGTAGAGAACTGTGCCACTAGAGACAACAAGTGACCCGTTTTCCATAGGCTTTCCTGTTCCGTGTTCAGGGAAGTTTTCTGAATGGTGGGAAAAATTAGAATCTAAACCAAAAGCTGATAAAGCCATGAGCCAGGAGGATGGATTGGTATTCTATGAAGGGCAACAACTTTTCTTTAACCAGCACATTTCAAGGAAACATCTGCATATCAATTAGCTTGCAAAAAGCCTACCTTTTAGCTCAAACATCTTGGTTGGCTGCTTCTGCCAGCACAAGCCAGCTCATCTCCATTCCCTCAGAACAAAAAGTGTGAAACATGCATCTCTCATTGGTCCTTTTAGCCTTTATGGAGGTTGTTCATACAAATTCCTGGGCTGCCACAGTCATTGATAAAACTGTGAGGTTTTTAAATAGAAGTTGCAACTTTTGCTAAGGTGGTTGTTTAACCTAGAAGACTGAGGGGTCTTCTCATTGACTCTTATAAGTACCTAAGGGATGGGTGTCAAGAGGATGAGGTGACACTTTTTCTGTAGTGCCCAGTGACAGGACTAGGGGTAATGGACATAAGGTGGAAGACAAAAGCTCCACTTAAACACAAGGAAACACTCCTTTACCAAGAGGGTGAAGGAGCCCTTGCACAGGCTGCCCAGGGAGGTTGTGGAGGCTTCTTCTCTGGTGGTTTCTAAACCAGCGTGGACACGTTCCTGTGGGACCTGATCTAGGTGGGACCTGCTTTAGCAGGGGGGATGGACTAGGTGATCTCTAGAGGTCCCTTCCAAGCCTGAGCAGTCTGTGATTCTGTGGCAAAGCACGTGAGTCACTTCTGGTGCTGTGTGAGTGCCCAGGCAAGGTAACCCCAGAGCTCAGCACACACGCTCTGCCCGGGCAGCCCCTGCCCACAGCCCGAGCACGAGGCAAACAGAGGCAAAGGACACAAAGCAAAGTCACTTGTGTTATTTCTTTCCAGCCACTTAACTACCTCTGGTGCAGCTTTGTGAAGCAGACATTCCCATGCTGGACTGCCCACGAGACACATACAAAAGATCCTAAAAGCACTGTGTAGTTATCAGTTAAAACTCCTCAAGTTTAACTCCTTAAAGACAATTACCATTTTTGCTTAAACACTTGGGAAGTCTTAAGCAAGGGTTGTGGTTGGGGGTTTTTTATTCCCCCAGACAGAAAATGGGTTGGGTTTGTGTGTGTGTTTTTAAATACAAGCTACATTCTTGACTTCAAACACTGGATAATTAAAATCCATTGTTTGATGGAAGTGAAAGAGAATGGAAGTCCTATTAACAAATAAGTAAGTAATTACTAGGTACCACACTCTTGGTTTCAATGCAGTTATAATTATAGGTGAGATTATGCATGGAGATGTTCAGAGATTAAGGAAAAGGAAAGAGAAGACTGGCAGAAGAGAGCAAATATTTTCCTTACTGTGAAATCCTGCTCATTGGCTTTACATTGCTTCCCAGTATGAACCTGACTTGGCCCATTTCCAAGGCAGCATTGCAGGAAAGGGGGTGACAGAGGATGGCAGTAGAGGTGACCCCAAAAGAAAGTGTCCTCATCACAAGGCAAATCCAACCACCAGACTTCATGTAATTCTTTCCTTTTAAAGCCTATCTGAATTCATTCAGATGGATGAAAGGTTATTTTTCAGCACAGGTATTCAGAGCACAGATCTTAAGCTCCAAGCTGTTTCATGAAATCATTTGGACTCATCTTGCTCTATTTCTGTCTTTTTGCTGTTCACATACAGATGCGTTTTGTTGCTCACCTAAACTGTTTTAATGCAGATCATTTACTGCTCAGAGGGAAGGGAAAGGAGAGAGCAGCTTTTGAAACAGAGGTGCTTGATGTCCTTTAGGTATAATTTTGTGGCACTTTCAAGTTCTGTGACAAGATTGCCTTGTGCTGCTTTGAATTTTAGTTGGCTCTTTACTTCTCAAGGTACTTCCAACACAACTCTAGGCAAACACTGTTAATCACTAAAGAATTAATGCAGCATGATTGTGAGGAAGGTAGGGAAATACAGCAGGCATGAAGAACATATCTGATGCCTTATCAGACATGCACATTCTGAATTCATAGGGTTAGTACATTTAAGTAAGCCAGAAATGTTTGGAAACTTACATGTTAGTAGAATAATTAATTACAAAACACTTACTAATAGAGAATACAGAAGAAATCTGCTCTCTGTAGTGGAGTTTGAATGTTTCTGAATGTCAGTAGCTTTCCACAGCTTGGAAAAGTACTTAACAGCAAAAATAATTTTGAATGGCAGGAGAAGGAATGAGGTAGAGAAACTACTACAATGTGGGTGAAAATATAGCTCCACAGACAGCTGACCTATAGACCTCACATCCTACCACAAGCAGTATCCAAGAGAAAGAAGCATTATCCCTGATGTGTCTGTTAAAATGCAAACGAGACCTTTCTGACAGAAACAAAGTAAACTTGGCCAGGTGATGGACACAAACACATCTTAGCTTCTCCCAGGTACCACAGTGCTAAATCTCCTTTTCTCAGACAGAGAAAGCAGCAAATAGTGAGTCTGAAATGTATTTGTCCAGCAGCAATCTCCTGGAGAGGATGCTCCTGTTAAAGCCCACTGCTCATCACCATGCTGAAGAAATCACATCTGCTGTCTTATTTTCCCAAGTGTGAAGGAGAAGAATAAAAGTTGCAGGGCCCAGTTTGGTGGCAGGGATATCAATAGCATTGGGTTTTATTCCCAGCTGCCCACAAAGCCAGCACAAGAACTTTCTAACTGCTCACACCTTTCACAACAGGAAATTGAAAACCATTTTTGACAAATACATAGCCACAAAGATCTCGGGGGGAGGTAGGAGAAAGGGGCTGTTTTAAAGCAAAAACTATTTTAATCTCTTTTGCCACTGAATGACTTTTCAGCTTCAGGCTGTCCATTTACCAACTTTGCAGGGAACTTCCACTCCAGTCTCCCTTGTTGCTATTCCTGTGCCACTTCAAGGCCACTCCAGCAGATACCTCGCCTGCTTTAAAGTCAGCACCAGTCAGAAGGACAAAAGGTGCCAAATCAGAAGTCTTTTATGCAGTGTCTTTTTAGAATGGTTGCAAAGTGTCTGTCTTCCCATTACAGCAGAGATGTTCAAATATTTTGAGCTCTAGGAAGTCCAGGAGGGAGAGAACCATTCTCTCTTCTGAATCTACCCTGTTTTCCCACCACTCTACTCCTGTCCAGTGCAGCAGGAGAATGGGATGGGCACTCAATACCCTCCACAGGGACATCACACCCACTGCATGCATTGCCTTTTGGTCCCAATGGTGATGTGAAGTCCCATAGCTGTGGCAGCTCATGAGACAATGCTCCAGCACAGCAGTGCTTCAGCTTTGCCAGGGTCCATAGCACGAGTGGTCCCACACACAGCCCTGGCATGGCAGCACCCCGGGGCAGCCTCCAGCAGTACGTGTGGCCCAGATCACCTTCACACAAGACCAGTGCAAGCAAGGCAAGGACAGACATGTCCTGGGACCAGCCCCCACTCTAATATATTACTGTTAGAGTTAAAACACCAATGCTCATACTCAGGACTCACAGGAAACCATCTGCTCCTCCATTGCAACAGGGAACACATTTATGCTCTGCCAGAGGTGTTGCAGCCAGGACAACAATGCAGCTGCACTACCAGGCACTTACACTGTTCAATGGGCTGCCAATTGGAATCCCACCCAGTTACTTTAAAAAGGATTCAGCACACACTGAGAATCCTGCTTTGATGAAAGTCCAAGAGATAAAACAGACTCATCAGAACAAAAACGTTGCTGGCTTTCCAAAGATAGAAGTGTCACACATTGGTACGTGCCCATCCGTGCTGGCATCCTCATCCTGCAGTCAGCAACCAAATGCATTTAGATGCCCCAGAAAGAGCACCTTTCCCCTCCCTTCCTGGTTTCCCCAGTGAAGGAGCAGCCTCAGCAGAATTGGAGAAGCAAGGGTACATGGAAGGACAGGCACAAAATTGCTTTGCAGCATTTGGCTTCTCTGTCTTTTCTTCTTTAAAAACAAATGCTTCTCTTGGATGACACAGTGCAGAATAACTGGCCATCTCTCTGTTTCAAAATGAGCTTGATGTCCATGGCAGAAAGCTAAACCAGGCAAAGGGCTGCTCAGTAATTCCTCTTCATTGATGGGCTGTACCCTTCTGCCCCAGTCTGGGGTAGGGGATTTACCACAGCTAAAGGCTGTTTGTAGCTAAGGATTTTGCCCAAAAACTCATCAGCTTTGCAGTAAGGACTTTTGTAACACAGGGGCATCACCCAAGTACCCCAGTCATAGGGCAACAAGCACAGGATCACAGTGCACAACAACTTGGCAGCACAACCATTGTCCCCTTAACGGCAAAACTACCTTCATACCAGCCAGTCACAGCTCTCAACTGCTGGGAGTACAAACCATTACAGCCTCACAAGCAAACCTCACCAGAAAGGTATCTACATGGGTACATGGCCTTAACTGAGTATCCACATGTGTGTTAAATCATGGGGTAAAATCTCTTCAAGGTGGGGTCCCTTATAAAGTATCATCTACCACAAACCAGTGAGAGCACTCACATCACCTCTGTGGGAGCCAGGCCAGTGGTGGCACGTCATTCAGCAGCACCTTCATGGGAAGCTTCTGCCTATACAGCTGGAAATGGAGGATTCCCTCTTCATAGCACAGTTGTGTTGACTGCTAGGAATTGAAACTCATTTAAAAACAGACAAGGGGAAAATAAAAGGGTAGATTACAAACTAGGATCACATTCCAGGTAAAAAAAGTGTCAAAGTTTGATCATTTGTCTTCATTCTACATGGGAGGAAGAGTGGGGAAATTTCCACAAAGAATCACTTTCAATGGTAGGAAAAAACCTGTGAAAGACTGCTTCTGAAAGCAATGGGAACAGTCCAGAGGCAGCAAGTGGTTTTGTAAAGCTAATGATCAATGAGAAGAAATCCAGCCTCTCCTGGGAGAAACTTATCTCAAAAAAAAGGAACAACAAATGAGAAAACTGCAGTCAAAATACCAGTGAGGAAGAACAGATGCTGCCACGGGAAGGCTGAAACAGTCTAGGTCCTTGTAAGTCCTGATTGTTGCTTGTCCACTGCTCTGTTTCCATATCTGTATCAGTTATTCCAAAGTGAATTTATTATTTTAAAGACTCCATGGAGAGGGTTGGGTCTGCTATGGGACACAATGCTGGTGTTCATCCAGTGGTTATTTCTTGTTCCCACACTAATCTCAAAGGCTTTGTCTAGTCTGGGATTTAGCAGGACTTTTAATTAATGGCTTCCCATGGTACATCCATCCACACTAGGAAGGCTTCTCTCATTAGCTAATTAGCCTATTGTCATAATTAGATAAGGCAAGACAGTTTTAATCTCTCATTGCTTGCATAGGAAACCCGGGTTTTCCCACCTAGGTCTTCCCTCAAATCAGTTCCCAGACCCCTCTGTCCCGAGTTTGCCTTTTAGAAGGACTTAGCCAGGTGGTGGCAGTCAGCATCACCTCACCTTTCAATGCTAATCTAGACCAGGCTCAGAATGTTTTGTTCACTGCAGCTGTCCTTGTGAAAGTAGAGCCCTCTGAATCACACAGAAACACACAGAATGGTCGGGAATGGAAGGGACCTCTAGAGATCATCCAGTCCAAGCCCCTGCTAAATCTGGTTCCCCTCCATCAGGGGACAGGAACACACCCAGGTGGATTTGGAAACCTCCAGATTTGGAAGCTCCACACCTTCCCTGGGCAGCCTGTGCCAGGGCTCCCTCATCTCAATAGCAAAGAAGTTTTTCCTTGTATTCAAGTGGAACTTTTTGTGTTCCAGCTTGTGCCTGTTACCCCTTGTCCTATCACTGGGCACTACAGAAAAAAAGACTTGGCCTGGATGTGCCATAGGGCTGGATTACTTCACTTGGCTGAGGAATCAATCACAGGAGCTGGGGTTTGCCTCATTTGGACTGCTTCATGTGAGCTCTGCAGAGAGGACACCAGGTCAGCATCCAGGGACCTCACCACCCACCAGCTCTTCCACTAACTTGCAAAAAGTTCTAGAGTATCTCAAAGTAAAGGATGAAGAGGGAGGACCTTGACAGGTAGAGAGTGAAGAACAGTCTCTATAGCTGCAGAGACTGAAGAATAAACTAACCTGGAAAAGGTGTAGTGGTAGACGAAGGCTACCCAGCCGCTCAGCCCTGGCTCTGCTCCCCAAGGTGCCTCTCCAGTGATGTCAACACAGAGATATGACCCTGGAAAGCTGCTGAAAAGCTGCAGGTAGTGAATGTTACAATGCATAGCCATTGTCCTTAGACAGTGTGGGGCCAGAGCTATTGGCAGGCTATTGTTCTCCCCTTCTATTTAAAAGGCCGATGAGTTGCAAGATGACTTGTCTTTGGAGTACGTGCTTGGCAGCCCCAGCAGATAAACAGACAGCATTTCCATGGAATACCATAAGGTTCTGAAAGAAATACATTTAAGTTATTTTTGCAATATTATTCAATCCAGGAGTGAATATTTTGAATACGAAATAATCCATTTTCCTAGGAACCAGCCAAGAACAACAGTAGATTTTGCTTGGAAACCGATAGCAGCGTGGGGGAAGTGCCACTTTGCTGCCATCCCTCTCTCACTGCTCCCTCAGGGACACATGTAGAAGCCCAAATTGCATCCCCCAACATCCCTAACCCTTCACTCCTCTGTCAATGTGCTTCAAAATCCAGCCTCCGTCAGCTCTTCCCTCACCTGCCACATGGGTGAGCCTCGATCCCTCCTGCCAACGCTGGTATGACTCTGCTCTTCCCCGAGCCAGGGGCTCTCCACTGGCCCAAGGAAACCTCAAAGTTGAGTGCTGATCAATACACATTGGGAGGGCAAATGCACAGCACTAAAAAGGCCAGGCAAGAGTATTTCAGCAGTCTGCAAACAGGTCTTGGGGACAAAGAAAAAGTGGGAGGACAGTGAGGTCTGGATGGCTCTTGCCACTCAAATTGGCCAACATAGGCAAGCAGGAGAATAAGTAATGGATTGGGTAGGGAAAGAAGAATCAGTCCTGAGCACAGATCACTTCCTCCCAGTCTCCAGAAGTTCCACCCCAAAAGCAGAGCCCAAGCCATTCCCATGCACCAAGACCCCAGTCTTTTACTGCCTCTTATCTTCTCTACCTGCTGCTCTCTCCACAAACCTTCCTATGCCCTATTAGTACACAAGTCATAGGACCCACTGCTGTGGTCACTAGGCTCTCCTCACCCCACAGCATGTAGGAATGAGAGTTAGTCACTGGAAAATCCTGGGCCAACTGGAGAACATCTCCTTTTCCTAAATCCCACCTTGCAAATCTCCTCACAAGTAGGAACGAGCTAAGGCCAGAGGAGAGCTGTGCAACCCACATCTTGCCTCAAAGGGCTGTGCTGTGGGAACCCCAGGGACGCTGCTCCCTCCCACCAGCCTGTTGGCAGTGTTTCCCTCTGGCAGCACAGGCTGGGGCACCAGCCTCTGATGCATCCAAATGGGACTCTGCCATGGATTTCACCCACTCCATTAAGATTCAATTTGTTCTACTTTCTACTGCAATATCTACAGAAATAAACCTCTCAGATCTGAAGGCTAAACCCAAGGCCAAGAGTAAGATGAAATACGTTAGACTCCATTTAACTCACAGCTTGTAGAGCCCCAGGGAACTGCAGGCTGTGTGCCTGCTCAGAGCCCACAGCACCAGTGATGTTCCCTCCCAGCAGACATCATGGTCTCTTGAGCCCAACTGACCTTAGCATCAAACAGGAATATCTGCAGCAGGCAGAACTGCCAGCTCTCCCCACCTTTCCCCTCAGCACAGAGAAGAGGCACAGCTCGGTTAATCTGAGCATCCCACCACCCACCTTTGTTCACTTTGGCTGTGACTGGCACATCCCACCACTACTCCTCCTGCTGTGGCCAGATTCTCACCACTTCATCAACATTCCAACTTGTCTTCCTTCTCCCTCACCTCCTGCCCCAGCCCTTGATGAATTCACCTCTAACCTGCATCCTTTCATGCTGGCCCAGGATCCACAGCTGTGACACACTCATTCTCCTGCAGCTCCAGTATCTGGCTCAGCTGTGCCTGAAAGTCACCCAGAACCAAGCCCAGGCTCACACATGTTGCATCTAAGCCAAAGGATAAGCAGGGATTCAGGGTGAGTTGGACCCTGGGCTGCTGGACCTTAGTCCCCTGCAGCCGTTGCAGTGTTTGTCAACATCACATCTGAAGGTGATGCTGGGGATTGATCAGCAAAGCAAGATCTGAGGTCTCTCAACAAGAGACATCAAGTGGATGGTCTCAGAAGACCAGGACTCACTGCTCTTCACTCCAGTTTTTGGAAATGAGAATAGTTAAACATGAGAAAGCTACACCACAGGCTTCCTTTGACAACCTCCACAAAGAGCAATCCCATCAGACCAGGGCTGTCAGGGACAGGAGTGTCCTGGGACTGTGACACAGCCTTCTCCCTGCTAACCAGCCCAAAGTACGGTCCTGTCCTCCTCTGCCCCTTACTCTCTGCTGTGGGATGGACTTGGAAGGGATTAAACATCCTACACAGAGGAAAAAAGGCAAACAAAATGCAATGAAAATGAGAAGAAGGAAAAAAAAAACCCAAAATAAATAAACTCCATCTCTGAATTAATTTCCATTTTATTTATAGGCTACCACATGATAGTTGTCTTTTTAAGCCTTTTAATTAATCATTCCACAAGTCACACAGGGAACAGCTACTTTGGGCATGTATGCCCAACTTCTCTCTTCACAAAATATGTTCCAGCTTATGGTGAAAGACTGTCTGCAAAGTAATTAATAATTTGCTGTTATTTAAGCCAGTGCTTGGCTCTCCAGATCTTTTAGGAACATCAAGTCCTGGAGAGGTAACACTCTTTGGGGCTGAAAGGAAAAAAAAACAAAAGCCTTTGCTAGACAGAAGGCAAAAGGGTTTTCAAGGCTTCAGAGAGGGAGAAAGGGAGCTCAGCACTGGGCTGAACCTGGCTTGCTAACTCTTACTGAGAGAGTGGCCCTCCTGGAGAGGGGATACAACAAGCAGATTTTCCTAACAAGAGGATTTTTGTTTCAACTATATGCAGATGATCTCCACCAACACAAACCCAAACTTTTGTTGAACACTTTGTGAAGACAAGTATTCCTCAGTTCATAAACACCAGAGTTACCGTTTCTAGTGGAAACCTGATTCATTTCTCTTCAATCATATATTTATCATATAGTCACTCACTTAACCACATACCATCTGGCTATGGAAGCACCGCTATGCCTGAAGCACATGCTAAGCCCTGCTCACTTACCCAGGAACCAGCAGTATTTTAACCCAGTTCCACAGCTGCACATCCACAACTTAGTGCTGTGTTCAAGTCCTGCTCCAAATGCCTGTTGTCCTGAAAACCAACGTGGCGTGGGAGGGGAAGGAAGAGAGATTTCTGCTGGAAGTTCCACAGAGTTTCATAAAGTGTCTCCTGAGATCCAGCACTCCTAAAAATATTCCCATCCACATGAGCTGTAAATGGGAAGGGGTGGGGGGAGGGTGTTCCTGAAAAAAACAGCAAACCCCAAAATTGGTGGCTTTGATGGAATCCCCCCGAGACCTCGTATGGAGCTGTACAAAGGACTAGCTTAGAAATATTTATAAAGCTACTGCACTCCAAAAAAAACTTCTGAAATGCTGAGGCCCAAGAGTGCTGGTGCTCCCCCCTGAGCTGCAGGAGCACAGCATGGGAGAGGAGCAGCACGGCAGCGGGAGCAGGAACAGGAGCAGGGATGGTCTGAGCCTCCTCTGCGGCTCTCCAGACACCTCACTGCTCCCACAGGCCACGAGCACAGCACAGCACTGCTGGGAGGAGAGATGGGCAAGGGTCTGGGTGATAATCCAAGCTCAAGCACCTCCAAAGCTGGAGCAGACGAAAGCAATGGCAGTCAGAGACTTCTCCAAATCAGGTTGGCCATGAGGCTGTGCCCTGTGGCCGTGAGACAGACCAAGCAAAGTGCCATTCCTCTGTGTCTCATGATGTAAATCACCTTCTAGGAAAAAACCCCAAGACTGCCCTTCACTTTACACTGCTATTACACTTAAAGTTCATGCTTTACTTTAATCCAAAATCATTTTCTCACAGGTTTCGTGCTGCTGTCACTCCTCCCACCTTCTGTGGCTGAGAGCACTCCAGCTCCACTGCTCCCAGAGCCCACTGCTCACACAACAGACCACTTCCAACAACTTCTCTGCACTGACCCTACAGTTTGTGTAATCACTGTGCCAAGCCCCAGACCAAGTCAGGAGGCTCTGGAGCAGCTCTATTGCTGCAGTTAACATTCCTAAAGCCAATGATACACAGGAGCATTGCTAGCAGTCAGCTTGATGTGGCAAATTCATCACCGTTCAGTTGTGTGAGTCAATAACGAAGTTAAAACCAAACAGTGTCACAGATTACTCTCCACCAACAGTGGAGAAGCAACAGCAAGACCATTTGTCAGCAGCTCACTCGATGTCACAGGGAGCTGAGGCTCTTTAGTTCGGAGGAGACTGAGGAGACCTCATTAAGGTTTACAAATACATAACAGGTGGGTGTCTGTAGGATGCAGCGAGGCTGTTCTCAATGATAGGACAAGGGGCAGTAGGTACAAGCTAGAATATAGGAAGTTCCAAAGAAACACAAGGAAGAATTTCTTCCCTGTTCAGGTGAGGGAGCACTGGAACAGGCTACCTAGATGGGCTGTGGAGTCTCCTTCTCTGAGGACATTCAAACCCATCTGGACAAGTTCCTGTGTGACCTACTCTAGGTGGTCCTGGTCTAACAGGGGTGTTGGACTGGATGAGCTTTTGAGGTCCCTCCAACCGTTAAGATTCTGTGAAGATCAATGGGGTGCTGGGTGCCACCCTTCTGCGTTAGACAGCCGCAAGAAGCTGGGAAGGGGGTGCAGCTCCAAGGTTCCCTAGAGTCCCAGCAACCTTCAAACTGCTTCACTGACAGACAACACGTTTCCTTCAACACCATAAAGCCAAAATACCTCTTGCAGAGTCCCTGACATTTCAGAGGGTCAGAGGTGGCACCAGCAGCACTAGTGGGCGTTTGCCATAGACAAATGAATCAGCATACCAGATGAGCAGCTCCTGAAGCATCTTATCACAACGTATAGAAAGAAAAGATGGAATGTGAGGCTTGTGGCAGATGCTGGAGGGTTTGTGCTGCTAAAAATAAACAAATTTTAAATAAACTTAAAAATTCAACACATCTACATATAATGGATAGCTTTCTAGGACAAGGAAATCCTGCAGTAGTTGGAAGAAAACCAATCACAGCTCTCAGCTGCATCTGAGATAAGGAAACAGAACATGGTCCAACACAGTGTCTCTAAAAGGTCAGTTCCCCAAAACTAGAAACAGCCAGACACGTAAATAACTGAGAGAAAACACCTAAATACGAGCAAATGTGACAATGCTCACTGGAAGATGTTTAAGGATGCCTTGGTAGAGCCCTCCTTTCCTCACTAAAAAGCAATATTGTTTTTTTAAAAGTTTATTTGGTTTAAAATAAGAGATTTTTTTTAAAGGCAAGAGTCGAATTTTAAAAATAAATAAAACATGTTAGAAATAGAAAATCCACTATCAAATTAGTAGCTGGAAATCAACACAGTTTGTAAAGAAAGCTAAAAGATACCAAAACCATCATGTTCAGAGGTATATCAGAGAAAAAAAGCAACACTATCAACACTATAGGCTCGAGGCTAAAAAGGTACAGTACCATTACTCTTCTTCAGAAGTATAAGCATTCCTTATCTGTGAAGATAAAAAGTATCTCAACTACAACAAAATTCTCCAAAAAGCAAGTTGGGAAGACCCCCAACACCACCTGCTAACCATGTTTTACATCTGTAACTAGAAAACCTGCACGTCAGAGCATATGAAGGAGCTCACCAAATCCCTAACCTCGACCTTAAACAGAAACAAAAAGAGAAATGAGCAGGAACATGTGCCAGGCCAGCCAGGAAGTTCCAGAGGTCTTGGAACAATAAATAAAAAAACCCTCACTCCAGCAAACAAAACCTTCAGGTTGTGCCAATATTTTCAGAGGGCAAATGGCCTGAGCTGGGAAGCACAGGCTGGTTGCCCCGCCTGCAATCCCTGACAGTATTGAGAGATGGAAACACAATTAGTGCCAGTCAACACAGTTTTCTGGTTGGAGGGCTTGTCAAACTGATCTAGTATTTCTTCTAAGAGTACACATTAGGCTGACAAAGGTAACTGTTGACATAATACATGCAGACTTGTGTGTGACGCTTGACTTTGCCTGGTGTGACAGTCTAAGCACAAAATCCCCAGCACTATGCAAACATCAGTGTATAGGGTATACCTAGAAGATTAAAAGCTGATTGGGCCCAGTGACCTCATTAGAGTTATACCTGTGATACCTGCCCCTATGAAGGTCTTGGCTCCCCAGACAGATGTTTCCATGAGGGAAAAGGACCCATGAGGCAGCAGAAATCGCTCTCTGCACACAAAGCTCCAACCAGTACTAGTGGGAGACGTGGGTTTTCAGGGAAGGCACACAGTCAAAATGTGCTGGGGGGTTGGACTAGATGATCTCTAAAGGTCCCTTCCAATCCCTACCATTCTGTGATAAGTTTGCAGCAGGTTCAGGACAGTTGGAGAAGGGTATTTCCAGAGCCTCTGCCCAAGCTGCAGCTGAACTCATTGAAAAACATTGGTGGTTTTTAGCACAGGTTTTCACACCTGTAAAGCTGGCAGGACCCACAGGTGAAAAGCTGGAGGCTCAGTTAAAATGTTCACCTCTTCTCACCTGCTTCCCATAATGCCATATAGACACCTCTCCTGCCAGAGGAGCAGAGTTATTCTCCATACTCTTCCCCCTCAACTATTGAAGTGTCCTACGTTGTGGGTATAGGGACCAAAGCCTTGAGCCGAAGCTCTCAGACCACATGAGAAGCTCCAAGTGTCCAGGTAGCTGGATGTTACTGTAGAAAAGCTGAACACCAGCAGTTCTCCAATGACTGATGGACAACCAACTGTGGATGTGAACTGTCCACCTCCAAGGAAGCCTAAGGCTTTCAGTGAGTCTGGGCTTCTTCTGCCCATGAACACCACTCACCTCCTGGCTACTGACCACACTGGTCAGGGTTCTCCTTGTGAGATCCTGCTTGACAGCCACACTCCTACTCTCTGCCCACTGCAGCTACAGGCTGCGCAAAGGTGCTGAAGCCATGCTAAGGGTTGCAGAGAGGTCTAAGGGGATGGACCAAAAACCCAACCCCCATTAAAGTGACCACCCACCACAGCTACTGAGGCAGTGCCAATTTCACATCCCAGCCTGAATCCAGCTTAGACTGGTGATACCATTTTAGCTTCAGCTCGATGACCTTGTAGCTGGGCTCTCAGTAGTTTCTTTGCAAGCTTGCTCCAGAAGTGGAGGGCTTGGCACTTTCAGGATTTGGCAAGAGCTGATACATTCATAACGGGTGTCCTTTTCATTTCTTGGACTGCCTAAGTTTGAACTTGAGCAGAGAAACATTTTTTGAACAACTCCAACCTGGGTGTTGCACTGCAGCTGAGTCCCTCTCATCCATTCATGGTGTCGCTCCCAGTTCACACTGTTGACTGAAGGAGGAACAATGCTCAGGTCGACAACGCAGGATGAGTCTCTCAACACCTACTGCCACTTTGAAGCATGTAACAGTGAATTCCCTACTAGTTACCCTCAAGTCTTGTGTGCAAGGAGAGCCACCTCCCCTCACATCAGAGAGGTTAACAAAGATTTCACTCCTGTTGGTTTTACTCATATATTTCCAAGACCATCTTGATAGTCATTTCAGGGCAAAGTGGCTCTCTTCCACTTTTTCAGGAACTTCAATTCAACACACAGCAAAAACAGTCTTATGACATGAAATACGTTGAAGTGATTAACAATAGGAAAGGTGATAAAATCAACTAAACAGCTTCAAAACTGCTTGCTGCCCAATCAGCCTGATAACATAAAACACTTGGGGAGTTACCTTGGGGAGAAGGGAAGGATGTCTCTAATTTTCTTTCCCAGAACCACTGATTACAAGCTCACAGAGCACATATTTCAAAGCAAAGCTGAAGAGAATACAAAATACCTTTCCCAACTACATTAAAGTTCTCATACACCCAGCATGGCACAGATGTGTACTGTGGACACTATGGGCTGCACTTCATGTACCAGTTAAAGAGCAACTCACTGGTTCAGTTCACTGCATCCAGCACCTGCCCAAGCCAACAGCCATTTGTGTATTATCATTAATAAATCAATCAAACATTAAAGGCACTGGGAGGAAATTGTCCCATCAGTTTTATCCATCAGCTTATTTCACTGAACTCTGTTGAGTTACTGCAAATTTACAGAAGACTGAGCCAGAGAGAGATTGGCATGCCCAAAATACTTACAACTGTCTTACCCGTTATAAACACTGGAGATGTTTCATCAGGACCATTTTAAAAGCTATGAAACTAAAGGTCAGTTTATGTCTTTCACTATAGAAGTGGACAGTGGTGTTGTCCTTAGCAAAACATACATTTTAGGCAGAACTACACAGACTACTTCAAACTCCTTACAGGGCAATTTATAGCCAGGATTATTTCTTTGCTAAAATCTATATCCAGTGCTATTTCTTTGCTAAAATAACCAGACTTTGAAGGCAAAAGCAATTACATCCTTGGAATATACAGCCTCCTTAAAAATGGTTACTACCAATATCAGCTTAGCACTTTTCCTAGGTTAATTCATTGGGGTGGTCAATATAGAAAAGCTCCAAAGCTCACTTTCAAACTGCCCAGGGAACAGATACAAAAAAATCTTCACTCTACTTTCAGTCGGTCATCTAAAGCACAGTAGATTTAAGATGCAAAACAGTAGCCAGCCAAGCTAGAACATAAAAGCAAGTGTTCAGGAATGTAACAGGCTCGTTCGAAAAACATGAGCAGTCTCCTCTGCACCTGACCCTGAACTTGGAGTTTTCCCTCTCGGCGCCTGCTTTCCTCACTCTTTCCTAGCGAGGCCGGAGCTTCCCTTCTCTCGAAAGGATGCGGGTTTTACCTGAGTTGCGACGTGGGTTCGGGCTCCGCGATTTGCAGCTGCCTCTGAGAGACAGAAGTTCGAAGAAGTTGGAAGACAGAAGCAGCGGGACGGGACAGACAGACGGGGGGTCGGGAAACCCCCGCGGTAACACGCCTCGCCGGGGAGAGGAGATGAGCGGCTGCTACTCTGGCTCATCGGCAACTCCCCCGCCCTTCCCCCGGGGCTCCTTAGATGCCCCTCACCGCTCCGGTGCTACCGCCCGCCGACCCCCGCAGGGAACGGGGAGAACAGCCTTGCGGAGCCAGGGGTCAGAGGAACGCCGGGCGCAGTGCGGGGCCGGGGGTCGGCGGAGCCCCGAGCGCGATGCGGGGCCGCTCCACTCCGCTCCGCCCGCCGCCGCCGAGTTGGCAGCCCGGCCGCGCCGCCCCCCGCGCCCGCCCCGCGCTCACCGGCGTTGCGGAGCTTCTTGTTCCTCAGCACCGACAGGATGACCAGCGCGTTGCCCAGCACGTCCACCACGATAGTGAAGATGAGCACGGCCGCCAAGCCGGTAGCGGCCCGCGCCGACGGACCTTCCTCCAGCCGGCAGCCCGGGCAGCTCCCGTTGCTCCCCGGCCGCTCCATGCGCGCCTCTGCCCGTTACCACCGGGGCTCCTCCTCCTCCTCCCGCCCCGACGGCAGCCCCCCGGGCCGCGGCGCCGCGGGGAGGAGCGCTCCCGGGCACCCACCCGGGGGGCGCCCGCCGCCCCCTACCCCGCCCGTGCCACAGCCCTGCCCGGGGCGGGGCGGGGGGGCGCTGCCCGGTGCGCGGCGCGGGGCACCCGCAGCGCTCCCCGGTGCGATGGCGCCACCGCGCGGCGGCGGCGGGGAGCGGCGGGGCGGGGCGCGGGCGGACCCCCAGCGCAGGTGCGAGGCGGGGGGCTGCCCCGGGGAAAGGGGTGCCCAGGGAGAGGTCCCGAACAGGTGCGAGGCGGGGGGCTGCCCCGGGGAAAAGGGGTGCCCAGGGAGAGGTCCCGAACAGGTGCGAGGCGGGGGGCTGCCCCGGGGAAAAGGGGGTGCCCAGGGGGATGCTCCGGACAAGTGTGAGGCGGGGGGCTGCCCCGGGGAAAGGGGTGCCCAGGGAGATGCTCCGCACAGGTGTGAGGCGGGGGGCTGCCCCGGGAAAAGGGGTGCCCAGGGAGATGCTCCGGATAGGTGTGAGGCGGGGGGCTGCTCGGGACCTGCGGCCGCCCGAGGCTGCCCCGGGGAAAGGGGATGCCCAGGGAAAGGTCCTGGACAGTGGCTCCGGCTTCTCCAATCCCCGCCGGCACGAAGCCGAGAAGCCCCCAAGGAGGCAGCTGGCGGTGAGGGACTCCGCAGCCCCTCCAGCCCGCGCCGCCGACGGGGAGAGGGACGGCGCTAGCGAGGAAGGAGGAATGATGAGGTCAGGTTCTGCGTGTTTTCCGCAGAAAGGTTTTCCCCGCCGTCGTTTCCCACACTGAACCTTTCCCGGGCTCTGCGCGCAGCCGGCCGCGCTCCCGCCCTTCGGCCAACCCGCCCTCGTGGGAACTTTTCCAACCAGTTATGTCGGAACAAACCCATTCTCTTTGGTTTTAACGCTTTCTTACCGATTCTCCGGTGCGCAATGCAGAAGCTCCAGCGATCACTTCAGCTCCAGCAGCCCCCGGGCACACTCCTCAGCTGCAGGAAAGCGGAGTTCGGGGGAACTTCCACCTTGCTCAGCTCAGCTCAGCCTCGGGCTTCTGGGCACCAATTGTGCTTTACTCCACACCAGCATGAGAAGAGATCAAGCGCCTGTAGTCAAACTGCAGCTCTAATACAGCTGCTGCTTCTCAGCTTTAGTTAGAAAACAAACTCAGAAAACACATTTTATGGTCTGTGAGTCCAATGGAGGGCTACAATGATCATCAGGGGACTGGGACATCTTTCTTGTGAGGAAAGGCTGTGGGAAGATTGAGAGGGGACCTTATCAACACTTATAAGTACCTAAAGGGTGGATGTGAGGAGGATGGGGAGACACCTTTTTTCTGTAGTGTCCAGTTACAGGACAAAGGGTAATGGACATAAACTGAAACACAAACAGTTCTTAAATACAAGGAAACACTTCTTTGCTGTTCAGGTGAGGGAGCCTTGGCACAGGCTGCCCAGGGAGGGTGTGGAGTCTCCTCTGGAGGTTTCCAAATCTACCTGCATGTGTTCTTGTGCCCATTGATCGAGGGGACCCTGCTTTAGCAGGGGGTTGGACTGGGGTGATCTCTAGAGGTCCCTTCCAGTCCTGACCATTCTGTGATTCTGTGCTGGGGCCAGGGTGGGGGAGGAGGCAGGGCAGGGGTGTGCAGAAGCTGCCTGCCTCCCACCAGCACCTCTCCTGGCTCTGGCCCAAAGCTGTTTCTCTCTGTGCAGGTCAAAGTGCCCCAGCAAACGTAAAGGCTGTGTCACAACCCGGCCTGGGGGTTTTACAGCTGCCCAGCTGAGTGAGTCAATAACACAGCTAAAAGCAAATGCTTTGATGGTTTATTCCCCGACAGCTGCACACAAGCAGCAGTGAGGCACAGCCAAAACGAGCAGCGAATAGGATCTGTGTCTGCACTCTGGTCAAGGTGCTTTAAGTGGCTTTTTACTCTTTCCCTATGGCCCAATTTTTGAACAAAATGGGTTTTTCAAAGACAAGGATCAAAACCATGCATTTTGGCCCAAAGTTTAGTTTCTTTGGGCTTCTTGGTATTTTGCACTGAATTCTGCATGGTTTTGCAAATATTTTCTCTGTGTAAACCAAATATTTTTTGTTCACAGACTTTTGGCTACGTTCAGGACCTACCGGTGGCACAGGAGCAGCTCACATGGACACATCCTTTCACCTTCACACTACTCTCCTCTGACAGCTGTTTGCACCATTTTTAAGACATTTTCAGATGTGGAGAACTGGGATGTGACTTTAGAGAACCTGAACTTTATATGCCAGTGTCTTGGACTTGCTGGTAGAAATGTGGTTGGAAACTAATGAAGATGGTGTTTGAAGGAAAAGCTGCTTCTCTGAGTACTTTGCTTAGAGATGTGTGCGATGCTATTGCTTCTCCCCTGGCTCTGGAGGCTTTCAAGAGCAAACCTGCCCTCAGAACAATGCTGCTGCTAGCACCAAACTTCCACTATGGAAGCCACCAACCTGAGACATTCCACAAGGAACTGGTTTTGCCTAGTGATAGCAAATGGTAGTTGATTGCTGAAGAGCTGGAAGAGTATAAATACAAATTCTGCTGAACCTCACTGACCTTCACCAGCTGCAGGGCAAGGGGAGGCTTATGCTGGTTCTGTCCAGGACAAGAGCATCCATGGCAGCACCAAAGCAGCCCAATGAAGATTTTGGCCTCAATACTTGAAAAATGATAAGCCAAACTTGCAAGCACAGCAGTGTAAGGTAGAGGGTGGTTCATTTTATGAAACTGCTGCAACTGGGAAAAAAAAAAACCCAAAGCACAAAAAGAACTTTCCATCTGGCAACTTCTTTTGGTGCATATTTTATACCTGCAAGAATAGCAGTCTTCTTGCACAGCCCAGTGCAACTGTCCTAGATGGGAAGGTCTGCATAGCTCTACCAGGCATGTGTGCATCTGCATAGTTAGAGGAACTAATCTCTCCTAAGACATTTAGAAGAAATTATGATAGATGAAGTGAGCAACTGTTTTCATCGGTGGAGTGATTTAGATGAATGATTTTTCAGGCTCTTTCCTCCCACCTTCCTGCTAAATGGACTCTTCACTTCTTCAATTAGTGAAGGCTAGCACTCTAGGATGCAGTGGCAAGGAAAAAAAATGAGGGTAGAGGTATCAATAAGACCTTTTTAATTACACTTTACCAGAACCTCGGACGTAAATCATACTGAAATAGAAATATTCCCAGTGTGTTAGAAGAATTTAGCCTCATTTGGTTGTGCAAGGACCATGAACACAGCGATCACAGGAGAAGGCAACTGATTTAGGGTCAGAAATCAGAGCTCTTCAGTTCCCAAACCACACCAGGGAGGATATGTACATGTACACAAGCAGATAGACCAAGCAGAATGCAAAATATTTGAGGGCCATAAATGCTTTTCAAACACTCCTGTCTCAAAAATGCAACAGCTTTGCTAATAATGAGGCTGAGAGATGCAGCCCTAGACCCCTCCTGCCATGTCAGCATCCACATGCCGAGTGCAGGACTCGCCCCATGGTGTGAAAGGCTCCCAGCCCCAACCCCACCTACCAAAGCATGTGGCTTAGTAAGAGTTAATCCAGGTATCCTATAATAAATGAAAGCTTGCATAATTGAAAAATAGCTGAGGCATTAATCTTGCTTCTCAGTACCTTGAGTCCTCTTTAAAAAGATTATTTTGTCTTCAGAGACAGCTTTAATGCTACTTAATGAATCGCTTATAAATGAAGGAGGTTTTTTTCCCCCCCTGTACAGGGACAGGCTGACTACTACACTGATTTTGTCAAAGAGACAATTAACTTTTGTCAAATATACAAAGATAACGGCTGTTCTCCACAAATACTTCTATGCTGAATTTGGAATATTTAAGGTCAATTTGTCTTGTCATCTTGGCTGAGTCTGCTTAGCAATGGTGACATACCCAATTCCTTTAGCCAGACCTGGGGAACTTTTCATGCTTACCAAAATAACTAGTGGCCCCCTGAGCACCCCCAGGAACAGGGAGGTTAGTGTTGGATAAAGAAAGTCTGGGAAATTTAGAATCCCAACATGAGCTCATTCAAAGATGTTACAGTGTCCAGCTTTGAATGAGAAAAAAAACATTAGAAGGAAGAAGAAACACAGGAAAAAAAGGTATCAGGAAACCTTCCCCTGAACTTGAACACTGGATGCCTCAGTCACAGACAGGGTGCAGGCAAATTTTGTTTGAGCTGTAACTCCCTCCCTGCAGCAGCAGACAGCACATAGGACCATGGGGCAAGTTGGTGGTTTTCCCACTACAAGTAATTCTCAGTAAGCTACAAAGGCAATTTTGTAGCAGGAAGTTTTTCCCAACAAAGAGGTCCCCACACAGAACCACTCAGTTGTCTCTCTTGCCTGTGTCCCACCGAGTACCTGCTCTGCTTCCTGGGTCCACACGTGTGGTACAAAGATGCTGAAAGAAGCTGAATCCCTCCCCTCCCACTACAACAGCTTGGCTGAGTACTCATCTCTGTTTCCAGTGAGAACAAGAGGCAATGAAAGCTGTAATTTCTCAGCAAGTGGGCCTTTTGACTCAAGCAATGGCCTTTGGGAGAGACACATAAACAGACATAGAAATGGGGCTAATAAATCTTTGGCCATGAGGTTCATTCCTTGCCAGTCCTTGAGCTGAAAAAAAAACACAGCTAAAAAGTCATTTAGTCCCTCTGGGCATCATGTCCATAATCTTTCAACAAGAGGACTGTAGTGGGTTAGTGTGGCCAGGTTTTGGTAGCAAGGGAATACAGGGGTGGCTTCTGTGAAAAGCTACCAGAAGCTTTGAAGGTACAGATCTGAGAGGGCCAGTGCCAGTCAGCTCTGAGATGGACTCACCCCTGACCAAGGCTAAGACAATTAATGATGGAGGTAATGCCTCTGTGATTAATGTACTTGGGAAGGGAAATAAGTTACTGCCCAGTTGCTAAAACTGCAGCAGAAGAAGGGAGTGAGAATGTGAAAAGAACATCTCTGCAGACACCAAGGTCAATAGAGAAGGAAGTGAAGGAGGTGCCCAGGCACTGGAAAAGAGGTTCCCCTGTGAATTGTGGTGAAGACCATGGTGAGGTCCTTCCTCACCATGTCTGTGAAGAACTGTAGTCTGTGGGAAGGACTCACATTGGGGAATTTCATGGACAACTATCCCCCATGAGGGGGACCCCACATTGTAGCAGTGGCAAGTGTGAGGAGTCTTCTCCCAGAGTGGAAACAGCAGCAAAGATCATCTGTGATGAACTGACTGTAACCCCCATTCCCTGTCCCCCTGCACTGCTGGGGAGGAGGAGAGAGAAACTCAGGAAAAAATAAGCAAGTGAGGGTTTTCTAAGATTCAGTTTTTGTTTCCCTACTCTGTTTTGATTGATTGTTAATAAATCAAACCAACTCTCCCCATGCTGAGCCTGTTTTGGCCATGACAGCGATTGCTGAGTGATCTCCCTGTCCTTAACTCGAGAGCCTTTTGTTATATTTCTCTCTCCCCTGTCCCATTTAGGAGGGGGAGTGATAGAACAGCTTTAGTGGGCACCTGGCACTCAGGCAGGGTTAAACTACCACAAGGACCAACACCTTTTTCCCCCCCCCCATCTGAATTCTGCCCTTAAACCCAGCGTATGGCCAGAAGGCAGCGTTGTCTCCAAACCACTGCCAAAGAGGGAATCACCAGTACCTGCTTGCAACTCTCCAGACAAACACAGACAGCAGTAGTTTCTCTCTCCCAAGTATTTTTTGCCTGTCCATCTGGTCTGTGCAGCTCTTTAGTGCAGAGGCAACACAGCTGTACTGTGCACAGTGGGGTGGGGGGGGAACCCTAGTTGTTTCAGTAACAAATAGATGAATACAGCAGCCTGCCCTGAACTGCCATCACAGAAGAGATCAACAAACAAGAGGCTCTATTTATGCCATCGTGTCTGCATAGACTCCAGACAAACTGACAAGCTGGTGTTGAGCCCCATCCCCGCTGTGTGTCCACGGCAGCCGCCTCACGCAGAGCGCACAGCCCGTAACCGGCTGGTTTGTCCATCACTCCAAGTGCCATGGACACAGGCTCTGTTCATTCAGCGCAGCTGCTTAACCCCACAGCCTCCCTACAAAGGGAAAGAAGGCAAACTTTGTATTCCTTTCCTACCCTGAATATTAAATGGCACCATCAGTGTTGCCTGGAGATGCAACACCAAACCACTTCCTTTGCTCCGAGATGACTTAGAGGCTCATTTGCCATTTTGAATCTCCCATTTCCCCCCATCACAAACTGGAGGATGCAACATGAATGAAATCAGAATTAGCCTCATTACAGATGAGTGAGGGGGGTGACCTAGATTCCCTTTGCCTCTCAGAAGGAAGCAATGGCAGAAGTTTAGAACTCACCATCCATACGGGACTGTCGGCTGCGGCACATTTAGGTCAAAGTTTGTCGTGATCAAATTGCGCTTACCAAAAAGGTTTTCACCAGCAGGATGATTTGTATGGCAGTGGCTGAATTATGCATGGGATTTGTACAGCCTCTGCTAGCAAACAACTCCAGCCCTTCCAACACGTGCAGAGAAACTCAAGCTCTTCCCTGCAGAATCTTCAGTGGCTTGAATCCAGCTCTGTGACCCAGGGTAGCTCTCACCACCAGCCACGTCAGGTACCAGCATCCCGTGCTGTGCCAGCCTGGAGCTGGTCTTGCTGCAGCTCTTGAGGCACCAGGGTGAAATCTGTGGGTTTTTTCAATAATCTCATTGAATTCTGCCCTCCCAAAAAATCCCAAATCTGAAAGTGAAAGCAGCCTGGTTGATGTGTGGGCTGCTCAGATGGCAGCCTTTGAAAGTCTGTGTGACATCTCAGAGGTCAGCACTACTTGCCAGGCACCTGGCCTTGCTATAGGAGGAATGGAGTGAGATGGAAACTGCCAAGGTGCTCTGCAGACTCCCTCTTCTGCATTCCCCTCCTTCCACACCTCCAGTTTGTGTTATGCTTCACCTGGATGGAGATCTACCTGTGAGCATCTTGCCTTCACTCTCTCTGCTTGCCCAGCACTCTCTCCAAGCTGCTTTTCTAGCTGGGGATGGCCTGATCCCCAGCAGGCCATGGGGCAAACCCAGCTGGGCTCTGGCCAGCCCAGCTCACTGGTGCACCGTGTTACTCACCCAGCCACACCATCACTGTGAGGACACTAACAGCTGATGTCACTCTCTTGTCACCTTCACTCCATTATCATTAGGAGCTGCTTTCCAAGGCTAAGGCTGGAATTGCCCTGGGGAGAAATAACAGTCTGAAAGGAAACAAGGAGGCTTCCCTTCCCCAGCAGCCCTTCCTGCAGCCCCATGTGTGGGAGCTGTGACTTGAACAAGCTCCAGGAGCACTTGGCACTGACTCACCTCACCAGGAGCCCAAAGTGCAGGAAGGACAGCATGACAGCTCTACACCAAATGTGGAGCCCTTCATTACACCCCAAGCAGCACCTCTGTACCTGCAGTGATGGGGGCTCAGCTCCAGCTGTGGCTGGGAGCAAGGTCCTGGTTTGCCTCATCCTCATTACAGGAAATAGCTGCTCCATCCAGCCACTGCTTGACATGTTTCTTCTCGTGAAGCAGATTGCTTTCTCCTGTCAATTATGAACAGAGAGCTCAACAGTCCCACGCAAATGGATGGGTGAAAGCATAAATAGGAGTACGTGGGAACCGATTCGAGGCTTGGTGGCAGCTTTGCTTGGAAATGGCCAGTGGAAACACAGAGATCAAGAGAAATAAAAAGCATAGAAGTGATGGTGCTGATGGCTGTCAGGGCAGTGTCGTGCTGGAGGGAGATGCATGGCCCCTGCCTGCCCCTGCAGCAGCACAGCCATCCACAGCAGCGGTGTGGCAGGGGTTAACACAGGGGTGCAGTGAATTGACTCCAAAGCCACAGTTCTTTCCACAGTGAAGAGATTCCCTTTTCTCAGGCAGCTTTGGTATGTATCAGCAGTGTGCATCCCATGGTGGAGGAAACTCGGCACCCTGGGGAAAGGTCTCACCAGAAGCCCCAACCTCACCAGATAGGCCAGCACACCTGCGGAGCCCTGGGGGACCTCTCAGGGCTGATGGAGCAGCTCTCTGGGCTGTGGTTGCACACCAAACCTTTACCCGGTGCACAGCATCGGTGCTCACGCTGCTGGCAGCAACTCTCTCCACCTAGAGAGGTCTCAGATGGTTAAAGTTCAGCTGAGCATTATAAACAGACTCGTGTCCTGATGGGTTCCCATTTACAGAGTCAGAGTCACAAACTGGTCAGGGTTGGAAGTGACCTCTAGAGATCACTCAGGCCAACTCCCTGCTAAAGTAGGCTCCCCTTGATCAGGGGGCACAGGAACATGTCCAGGTGGATTTGGAAACCTCCAGAGAAGGAGATTCCACACTCTTCCTGGGCAGCCTGTGCCAGGGCTCCCTCATCCTCACAAGAAAGGAGTTTTTCTTCATGTTTAAGTGGAACTTCTTGTATTTCAGAGAAAAGGATGAGACAGCCTGTCCACGTTTTAACCAATGACCTCAGAGATGGTTTCTTCAGCTCTGCAGCCCTTACTGGCTTCTCGCAGGCCAGGTCTACAGCCCACCTGCCCCATCAATCCTACCTTTACTCCTTCCTTTAGGGAAGAAGGTAGTCATGTTCCTTCTGTAGGTTGGCCCTGTTCTGGGGCTTAGAGGAGGGACAGCTTTCCTGTCTGCTGCTGGCAGCAAATGAGTTGGATGCTTATCTTACAGTGCTTGCTTTGCTCTGCCCATCACTGCTCATGAACTTCCTCTGGTCTTCAACACACCCCCCATTGCCAGGTCTGATCTTCAGGTGTCCTGAGACCTGCAGCCTGTCACTGTAAGGTCCACACCAATATCCAACATAGGTGTGAAGCATCACTTGTTCTTGCTCCCATCCTGCCCATCTCTTCAATAGCTCCATCCAGAAATCCCCTACTTGGCATCACCTCTGCACACTCACCACTGTCAGTATTTTCTCAGGCTCTGCAGAAGGATATTGATTCCTCCTCACAGAGCCATTGCATGTGCCTGAGTACCTTTAGAAAGCTGGTCCCTCTATGCTGTGCAGATCCCTTCACCTTTCCAATCTGTTTCTGCACAGACGCACTGGGTTTGCTCACCTGCCTCACCCTGGGCCCCTTGCTTTCCTTCCAAACCCCACAAGCAGAGCTGCCTAGGATCTCTTTCCTTGTATTTAGCACTGCTAAGTCAGAGGCACCAGAAATCTGCAGCTGGCAACTTCAGGCTGCTTTCCAGCTCCTCCATCCAGACCTGCCAGCAGACGTTTTCAGTTTTGGTTCTCAGATCTCCCATTACAGTCTGATTTCAAAACAGCAAATCCAGCAGCCCTCCAACTGTGCACATTCAACTCCACAGCCTGAAAGCTGTTACAAATGAGCTGCGAGTTCCTCCTGCTTCTCTTGAGAAATGGGTATCCCTTCAATGCTTCTGACTTTGCCAGAGAGCAATATCCTTCAGATCTCTTCTGCACAGTTTGGTGCCTGCTTTTCCCCTCCTACCCAATTGTAGGCTGCTAAGCAAAGACAGCTCCTCAGATCTTGTCATGTTAAAACTCTTATCAGTAAACTCTACTTACCTCCACAACAAGGTGAAAAAAGGTGCTTGAATTTCTGTAGCTTTTGTAGAGGATGTAAGTGAAGCTGAAGTATAGCTGCACCCATCCTGCTGCTGCCTCTCCCTCAACGCCCTGCTCCTGGGTGTGCTCTGCCCTCCCCATGGGCATTGCTGACCTCAGGCTTTTTTCAGTCATGGAGGGGAATCATAGAATCATAGAATGATAGGGTTGGAAGGACCTTTAGAGATCATCCAGTCCAAATCCCTTGCAGAAGCAGGTTCACCTAGACCAGGTCACACAGGAACGCATCCAGGCAGGTTCTAAAGACCTCCAGGGAAGGAGACTCCACACCCTCCCTGGGCAGCCTGTGCCAGTGCTCTGTCATCCTCACTGTAAAATAGTTTTTTCTGATGCTTAAATGGAACTTTTTTGTGTTCCAGCTTCATCCCATTACCCTTTATCCTGTTGCTGGATACAATAGGAAACAGCGATGCCCCAACCTCCTGACATCCACCATATACTTGTAAATATTAATGAGATCTCCCCTCAGTCTCCTCTTCTCCAGACTAAACAGCCCCAGTTCCCACAGCCTTTCCTCATAAGGAAGATAAGAAGTGAGAGCTGTGGCTCACAACTCATATGAAATTTCACCCAAAACTGAAGTCATAACTTGAGAGAAGAGAGATGGGAAAAAGAGAGATTTGCATGTCTCGGGTTCAATGCTCTCTCCTACAGTCTGGCCAAAGAGAGAAGATTTGGAGATGTTAAGTCAATTCTGAAGTTTAGCAGATTTATATGCATTCAAATGAAACCCCTGAGAGATGGAATGAACTCCCCCAGTCAGGGTCTGTCTCTGCTCCTGGCCGGGGCCTGAGTGCTCTCCCCACGCCTGGCACGCAGCAG
This sequence comes from Colius striatus, assembly GCF_028858725.1. Lineage (NCBI taxonomy): Eukaryota > Metazoa > Chordata > Aves > Coliiformes > Coliidae > Colius > Colius striatus. The sequence goes on along the minus strand of NC_084771.1, from coordinate 5,945,992 downwards.
GCACAAAAGAGCCCAAAGGAGAAGGCAAAGCTTGCTGAAGGAAAGCTGGATGCAAATCTTGAGGAGCAATATAGATCTGAGATACACAGAGCTCGAAATTAAACACAAATTCAACACCAGAAAAAGTTGCCAGAGATATTTAGGGTTTGTATATGTTGTTACACACATATATATATACACACATACACATTGTATATAAAGAGCAACAAATCCTATCCGTATGCAGTGTGAATAAGATGTTGCTATAGTAATCTTAGTTTCACATTCCTTGCATTAGGAAAAAGATTGCAAGTTGTTTGGCACTCAGACTGTCTTTTTGTTATAGCATGTGCTGCATTTAACCCAGTGGGACTCTGTTCTCTGCCTCTCAGAGCTATGGAAATAGAAATAACTAACAATAATATCATCATCACTACATGGCAGCCTTGGATTCAGTTTCCCTTAAAAAAAAGGGGGGAAAGAAAGAAAAAGGCAGACAGGAAAAGAAACTGACTGTGCACGTTAGCATGGAGTTTAGGCTCAGGTGAGGACACGTCTTCTGGGCAGTCAGGGCTACAGGGAGCAGCAACAGGAGCTGCCAGGGGAGCAGGAGAGTCGTATGTGGGAGCAGGGGCAGGAGGAGCGGTGCCTGCTCCACAGCTGCTGTAAATCACACAATTGTTTTGGTTGGAAGAGACCTTTTAAGGTCATCATGTCCAACTACTCAACTAATCCTGCCAAGCCCACCACTAACCCACATCCCTCAGGACCTCAGCTACATAGCTTTGCACCATCTCCAGGGATGGTGACCCCACCACCTCCCTGGGCAGCCTGGGACAGGGTATAACAACCATCTCAAGGAAAAAAAGTCCTTCCTAATTTCCAATCTAAACCTCCCCTGGTGCCACTTCAGCTGTTTCCTCTTGTCCTATCACTCATTTCTTGGGAGAAGATATCAACCCCCATCTCACTACAGCCTCCTGTCAGGGAGTTGCAAAGACTGATCATGTCTCCCCTCAGCCTCCTCTTCTCCAGACTAAACACCCCCAGTTGCCTCAGCCATTTCCCACCAGGCTTGTGCTCCAGAGCCTTCCCCAGCTCCGGTGCCCATCTCTGGACACACTCCAGCACCTCAGTGTCCCTCTTGTGAGAGGCCCAAAGTTGAACACAGTCTTGGAGGTGTGATCTCACCAGGGCCAAGTACAAAGAGACAATCACTGCCCTGGTCCTGCTGGTCACACTATTGCTGATACAGGCCAGGGTGCCATTGGCCTTCTTGGCCCTCTAGGCAAAACCAGAAGTGTCTCTGCAAAAGCCAGCAAAAGCACAGAGGTACCAAAAAGAATGGAAAGCAAAGTGAGGCACCCACGGTGCAGACACGCTGCCCATGCCATGGTGGGAGACTTCTCTGAAAGCTGATGTTCTGGTGCAGGATGGGGGCTTTTCCCCACACTGAGGGTCTCTGCCTACTAGATGGGGAACTAAAAATTAAAACGTTTCTCTCAAAACAGGCTCCCTCTCTGGTTCTAATACTGGCTGCACCCCTGCCAGCTCCACGTTGCCATATGGCCCAAGGACTGGCTGTGCCACATCCACCCATCACTCTCACACAAGATATCTTTAAGTGGTGACAAGGCCATGCTCAGAGCTCTCTGTCCCCTCAGCAAGAGCTGAACCATTTCATGGTGGTGGTGAAAATCCCCAGCACAACGTGCCCACCCAGGAGCTGCACCTATCACTGAAATAGGAGAAGCTTTTGTCCATCTCCCTTGAAGAGCAGAAGCAGTCGGTGCATTAAGGCCATCCTGCAATGCCACTGCCCCACAGCAGCTATCCCAATTCCTGACAGGGGCTGGGGGCTGCATGGGGGGCTACCAGCTCCCAAAAGCCAGGGACACAAGCTGTCCCAGAGAAGAGGAGAGGCAGCACTTGGCCTCCCTGAAGCTGGAGCTCCGTATGGTGTCAGACTCAGAGGAGGTCTGAGGTTGGGGACACACACAGCCTGTGGCCACATCCCACTTTCTGCAGAGGCAGCTGCTGCCTTTGCACACCCTCACCTGACATCAGCTTGTTCCCTCCAGATTGATGGTGTTTACAACTCCAAGCGTCTTCTGAGCCATCTCTGATCTCCAGCCTGGAGCAGGTCTCTTTGGGACATTGAGTGACAAGCATTGTTACGGTGCCAAGGAGATGGGACTCTCAACTGCCTGTGGCAGGCAGATCACTGTGAAATCATGATTTATCTGGGGCTGAATTAAGTTATGTCTCTTTTCCCTGACTGACCTGGCAGTGGCTGCACACAGGTGTGCCATATTTCTTCCTCTAAGCAGGAAAACACGGGGCCATTTACCAGCAACAAGAGATCAGAAGGTGCTCTCATGTAAACTCCAGGACAAAGCTCATCTCAGCGTGTGTGAGGGAGGGAGCTGACAAGTGACAAACAGCCAGAGCTGAGTTTGCTCTATTTTGCCTTATGCCATTGCTCAGGGAATCGCAGGAAGGGAAAACAGGTGAATTATTGTCACCTCCAGACTTAAACAAATGGAGGCTTCAAACAAAATTGCATTGCTTAGACATTCAGCCAGGGAAATATTTACCTCGCGTGCAGAAATAAATGTTAGAGTTTATGAGTCATATAAAGTCTTTTATGCCAAAAATCCCCTTCTGGATGAGGATGGGGATATTTCTCATTGTGGTCCTGATCTATGCAATTTATTTACCAAGTTAAAGGATCAATGAGAGCCTTATTCTCTAGATTTGGCAGTGAGGAAAGTTCTTCCAGTGAGGACTGGATGCCCACCTCCCAGCTTTGTCTCCCCACTCCAGCTCGTGTAGGTCCCCTCACTCAACCACACAACCCCCATCACCAGTGGAGGCCCCAGCTACCCCTTTACACTGAGGATTTTGGAGTGGTGGGTGCCCTACCTCAATGGGACACAGGATCCCAAACATGGAACTCACTCCTCTCCCCTCAGTACATTAGAAAGATGGGTGTGTACAGGGAGGCACACATTAAGGTGAGGATGGGTGATCCTAGCCCTTGGGGTGCACTATGCCCTACATCCTGGGGAGACAGTCAGCAGCAGATGCTGGAAGCAGAAAAGACAGGGAAAACTCATCTGTGGAAGGGGTTTGAGTTTTGGGGTGACTGGAAGTGAGTTGAGGCAGTGCAGAACAAGCCTGCCCCCGTTCCCTCTGCCTTTTGGGAAAGGTGCTGCTATCACTGGAGCCTTGTGCCTTCTGAAAAGGCCCCATTCCCTCCACTGCTGATGATTTATTTGGGAAGAAGCCTCATTTTTCTCTGATCATATTAGAAGCACAGAATGGATTACAGCATGGAGTAACCTTGATAGCTGAGAAATTCAGTGTATGCTAATGTGAGCCTTAAATGGCTCTTTCTGTGAAAGATTGCCTGTAGTGGGGACGCCTTTGCAAGATGGAACCAATGAATAGCCTGGTACTTAAAAGCAGAGATTTTGCCACAAGCTATGATACAAGGTCTACTGACATCTACAAACAGCAGCTTTTCCCTGTGAGCACAATTCACATCTTTGCTCTGCAAACCTGCTCCTTTCACTGTGCCCTTTGGGGTGCCTGATACACCCACCAAAAACATGCCAGGCTGCCAACAGCAAACCACTACATCACCTGCAGCACCCACAAGCTCCTAGGCTTACCCATACTGTTCCCTCACACCTAAACCATAGCCCAAGGGCAGTCAGGAGGGAGCACCAAGAGCATGTGACTGTTTCATCCTCTCCTCCCTCCTCCAGCCCCTCATTGCTTGGGCGTTAGAGGGGAGCAAGTACAGGTGTGAAGAGGGATGAGGTGACACTCATGTCTTCCCTGGGCCGATGGCTGTCCGTTGCCTGAGTCACTAGGATGTGGTAAGCATCATCCCTTGGGCATCCCTTGCGGCACCCAGGCTCCCGCCACCTCCAGCCGGTGCAGGGATGCGCAGGGCTGATGTGCAGTGCGTGGCAGCTGCCTGAAGATGGCAAGCCAACACTGCCGGTTTTAATACATGCAAATAACCCCGCCGGAGGAAGAAGAGGGCTCCGCACCACCAAGAGGGCTATATTTTCTTTGCAGCCCATGTAATGCCAGAGCAGAATTTAAATTGCAGCGTTTATCAAACCAGGTCTGAGCCTTTTTCCCTCCCCTCCTCTTTGTTAAACTCTGCCCGCCTCACCGAATCTCAAGCAGTGCTGCTGGTGGTACTGCACCAGTCCTCAGGCCCAAATGCAAAGTCTGAGCAAGGAATTGCAATGCATCCTTTGGCACCAGGGAGCCATAGAGCTAGTGTGTGCATGCAATAATTTATCCTAAGCCTTCTAGTGGCATTTTATGTCTTTTTGCTGTAGTGCTATTACAGCTTTGATTACTCCATTTTTATGTTTGTCAGCACAGCATATGGGCAAGATAATTTGTATTCAAAGTATTAAACTGGTAATGTAAATTATTAAAGACCCAATTCATAAAAGCATTACACACCATATGCAGATTCCTTCCCCTGAACTCTCCCCTCCTCCTCCTCCCCATTTCACAGACTGTTTGAGCAGGGCTGGGCCCGCTGCCAGCTCTCACCCCATGGGCACCAGGTTTGTCCAAGGAGATGTCAGATGAAGACCCAGCACCTTCCTGTTCCTGCTGCCCCCTGCACAACTCATTTAGCCCCGTGTGCCTGTTGCCCAGCAGCTCAGGTCATGTCGGCATCTCTGAAGACATAACAGAGAAGTTGTTTTCCTGTTTTTACACCAAGCCTTGTTTGCTGCAGAGCACCCTCAGACATACACCTCTGAGTACAGCCCTCACCAGGAGGCCTTGGAGGGAGCACAGAGGGAGGAGGAAGAGATGATGGCCATGGTGATCTCACCTCATTGCCCATCTTGGGCTCTACGCATGCAGCATGATGGGAACTTGCCTCTGGTTCCGTGGCTGGGGCTGCCATGCCTGTGGGCAAGGACTCAGCCCTCCCAGGCAACAGGTCACCTCTCCTCATGCTCAGCCTCAATGGGATTCCAGCAGCCACTTCAAAGGGCTGGAGGCAGCGAAAGCTGCTGATCCTGCAGGGAAATTGGGCTTTCCAGCTGTAACCCCCTGCAATAACAGACAACTCATTTCAATAGCTGTTTACTAGACCATCTACTGTACCATCGTGTTGAGCAGATGCCATCTTCTGTTTTTCTCATTACCAAGATTTACTGTCTTATAAGCTTATTATTGACTGAGGCTTTAGGTTTTCTTCAGGGCTGAAGTCAAGGAGAATGTAGACTCACAGCAGCTCCTGCTCGCTGGAGCATCCCTGGCCAAAGCCATCAGGGCTGACCCAGTGCTTGGGGCTGAGTCCAAAACCTGGACCCCTCTACCTCACAGCAATGGCTTTGGCAGCCCAAAAGGGTAGCAGAGAGCTGCAGCATGTGCTGTCCCTGCCATGGGTCCCCTGAAGCCTCTGGGCAGCCCCTTGTGCTGTCCCCCTGGCACAGGGCAGTTCCTACACATGGCAATTCTGAAAAGTTACATTAAAATGGAGCAACAATTTGGGCCATAACAGTTAACTGAACTCAGTCTGTGTGAAATCAGGCAAATCTCCTAACCTAGAGTCCCCCATAGCACATAAATGCTTTTCTGGCCCCATTTTTCAAGAGAAATACTCCTCCTTTCACCCTGAGGGGAAAAGGTTGGGAAAAGGAGGACTTTGTAACCAGATTCCAAAAGTTTCCTCCCTGGTGCTTTCCTTCTCTCTCTAAACTTGCACATCTCTGTCATGGCATGGTTACGTGTCACCAAGTCAGCACTTTCAGCAGATGCTGCCACACAGCTGCACTGTGCTCACTCCTCAGTCCTTTTAATTGCCCAGGCCATTGTGTCCAGTAGCCACTGGCATATGTCCTTCAACCAGTCTTTACTAATGCACTGCCTCTTCTACAGCATTGATTATTTTTTTAAGCTAGAAATCCCCTTGTTTTTATCATCCCACAGCAGGACTCAAAGCACATGAGCCTCTCATGATGCATTTGTACATGGAGGTCCTCACTTTACCTTCCCCTAAACCTCTGCCAGAGACAGGGCAGGCTGGGAATCAACACTGCCCATCTGAACAATGCACCTGTCCCAAACCTCTCGGCATCAGCTTGCTCAGTAAGAGGTTTCCCACCCAGGGCAGGTGTGATGCTGTTCAGGCAGCAGTGGATGTTTGGTGGGAGTGCTGCAATGCTCCAGCTCTGCACAGCCATGCTTTGATATGGTAAAGCTGTAGCCAAAATTGAAGCTGTCAAGGTGGGTTGTTCAGGAAGGAGATGGAGTGAAATGCTGGGAAGGAAGAGGAGAAACTGAGTGCACACTGAGAGGCTGGTAAAGAAATTAACTTTTGAGGGAAAAGCAAAACCAAAACAAGTCACTATTCAGCTATTTCTGTTCACAACATATTTGGAATTCCTTCTCCAATATTGTGCTTTCAAAGAGACAAAAGCATTTGGCAGCTGGCTGCTTCTTCCTCAAGTCATAAAAACCCCACACGTCTGTGCCCGCTGCACCCACGGCCCCGATTCCCGAGCCATGGCCTGGTGCCTGCAGAGGGACGGGGTGGTGCTGCCCATGGTGGCAGAAGCAGCCCTGAGCTGTAATAACAACCTCAACTTTAGGAGAGCCAGCCTCCACACATGGGAAGGGTTCAGAAGCCTCTAGTTTTGCTTCTCTGCTCCTCTCCCATGCGTTGACTTTTCTTTTGGGCTCTGCCTGAGTCTTGCCTGCCCAAAAACGCAGCGAGTGCCGTGAGAGAGAGAGCCTGAGCATCTGCCATCTGCCTAACACCGGCCACAGGCATACACCATGTGTGTCCCCAAAGCAGGAGGCAGAGGTGACACATGCAGACACAGCCACGAAGCCTGAGCATTTCCTTCCTGCTCTGCTCCTGCCTGGGTTTGTGCGGGGTGTACAGAGCTCTGATAAAGAGGGCAGGACCATCTCCTGCTCTGCTCCCGCCTGATTTCGTGTGGGACACACAGAGCAGTCCATAAATAACGTCAGAAAATGTTATTTCAGAAGAGATCCATGGAGAGCTCCATCCCAGGCTCCTGATGTGCTGCTCGTTCTCGGGTGTATAACCCGTCTAATGAAGACACAAGCCGCCCCGGCAGACAAGCTAAACAGCAGGCTTCCAGATGTCCACCCCGCTCGCCCATCTCAGACTCCTAATCCCCTACTTTGTCTGAGCTCTAGCTCATTTCTGATGCATTCAGATTATCCAGCGAGCATAACTGCTAGGGAACATCTGAATATTCCCCCCCTTCATCTCACGTTTCACCTTGCAGAAGCACTTCACAGAGCCCAGGCCCTTCTTTATCAAGCCAATTAATGTAACACAAAAGCAGTGAATAGGACCAGGCAAAGCTCAATGGCCTGTGAAATCCTCAATATTTCCAGACAGGCTGAGGCCAAATATGACTATTTTTTTTTTTTAATGAAAAAAAAAAGAAGCCAAGGGTGAGTAGGCAGAGCACTGGCCTCTCCCACTGCACTGAGCAGAAAACCCAGCACACTCATCTAACATCCAAGCTGGTTCACGTATCATAAAGGAAAGTTTACAAACAGAGTGGCTACAATTCCTTCTGTAACACTAGAGGAACAAAGTTAGTGAGGAACAAAAGGAAATGATTAACAGGGGAAATATGCATGGTACAAAAAGGACTTTTTAGTCCAAAAAGGGATGTCCATATTTAGAAACACTTGATTCCGGTTGTCAGGGCCCTGCTCTTTCCTGAATGTGTTTCCCCCCAGTGAAAGAAAGAAGTCACAAAGGGAGTTTGTGCACAGCCATGTCACATGCACACAGGACACCAGTGACTCGCCTCCAGGATTAAGGGGAAAACGTGAAGATTCCCCAGCAAACAGATAAATGAAAATAATCATGTCCATATTTAGGAGACAACTTCCAGCAAAGCAGCAGCTCCTCTGGGAGGATCCCCTCTCCCACCACAGGCACCCCAAGCCCTTGTTGGGCCCTCCTCCTCCCCTCGTGCTGCAGGGCTGGGGGCAATCCTTCTCTGACTCACAGAGATTTGCAGCTCTGCTTTGGGAGAGGCTGTCACCTGACAGCTCCAGCACAGCCCTGCCACCTCCTGCCAGAGCTGGTGTCTGAGTGTGGCCTGGAATGGGAGAGATGGGAAAAAGACTCTAACAGAGCATCTGTGAAGCTGGGGAAACTCAGATTTAGCAGGATGAGAATGTACATGAAGGTCCTTCCCATCCACATATTAATTACCATCTTATCTAACTCCAGAGCAGCCATAAATCACAGAGTTCTTTCGGTTGGAAAAGACCTTTTAAGATCATTAAGTCTAATCATTCACCTCACACAGCCAAGCCCACCACTAACCCATGGCCCTCAGCACCTCAGCTACATGGTCTTTAAATATCTCCAAGATGGGAACTCCACCACCTGGGACAGTGTCTCACAACCCTCTCAGGGAAAAGTTCTTCCTAATCTCCAATCTAAAACCTCCCCTGGTGCAACTTGAGGCCATTTCCTCTGATCCTATCGTTCATTACTTGGGAGAAGAGACCAACCTCCACCTTGCTACAATCTCCTGTCTGGCAGCTGTAGAAAATGATCATGTATTCTCTCAACCACCTCTTCTCCAGACTAAACAACCTCAATTCCTTCAGCTGCTTCCCATCAGGCTTGTGCTCCAGACCCTTCACCAGCTTCGCTGCCCATCTCTGGACACGCTCCAGCTCTTCAGCGTCCCTCTTGTAGTGAGGGGCCCAAAACTGAACATGGTATTCAAGGTGTGTTCTCTACCATGAGAAGGTGTGCCCAGACCAACAAGCAAACTACCAAAACCCAGCATGCCCATGGTACAGCCTAACGTATTTCATTGGCCATAACCACCTCCACTAGAGACCCAAACACAACCAACAGCAAATATCTTTGAGATTGCCCACTGCCTTTCATCTATCCTAGCTGGCAAACCTTCCAGGGCCAGCTGTGAAATACAGCAACATATGGTCCTTGACACAGAGAGAGACCCTGCAGGCTGGATGCCGTCTGCTCAAGACCCGAGACCTGCATCCCTCTGCTGCCTCCCGCTCCTGTTTGTTTCCCCACCGCATCGTGACCACTCAGCTCTGGATGTGCTAGCCCAGCATTTCTACCCACTGCAGCTCCTGTACCAGCCTCACCCTGATGCTGCCATGAGCACGAAATCTCAGGGGAACAACAGCAGTAGGTGGGCTGAGCTGGCACACAGCAATAGCACACACCAGCTCCTGATTGTAGAATGGTCAGGGATGGAAAGGACCTCTAGAGATTATCCCATCCATCCCCCTGCTAAAGCAGGTTCCCCTCAATCAAGTCACAAAGAAACACGTCCAGGTGGGTTTGGAAACCTCCAGAGATGGAGCCTCCACACCCTCCCCGGGGCAGCCTGTGGCAGGGCTCCCTCACCTCAACAGCAAAGTTTTCCCTCATGTTTAAGTGGAACTTTTTGTGTTCCAGTTTATGTTCATTATCCCTTTATCTGTCACTGGAGACAGCAGAAAAAAAGTGTCACTCCATCCTCCTGACATCCACCCTTTAGGCACTTGTAAGTATTGATGAGATCCTCCCTTAGTTTTGTCTTTTCAAGGCTGCACAGCCCCAGTCCCACATCCTTTCCTCATAAGAGAGATGTTCCACCCTTAAAGCAGCCAACTAGGAGGAAAACACAAGCCAGTCTCCCAAAATGTGAAAGTAAGTTACACCACCTCAAATAAGCCATTGGCCCTAATTTGCTGTCAGTGGCTGCTTTGTTGGGCAGATGGAAAGGTGAGGCCAGGAATGGGAGGAGGAAACAAAACAGGTGAAAAAACATCTTTAAAAGCTAAGAGACCTGTGAAACAGCACCTGTAGATAAGCATTGTGAGGGCATTTATTTGGAGAGTTTAGAGAGAACAGACAGAAATGGGTTTGGGGGCTTCTCTCCATTTTGCACTTGGAAAGATCAGCCTCAGCCTCTCTTGGAGGGCTGGTTTTCTAAGATGTCACCTTCCAGTAAATAAGGAGCATCAAGGGCACTATTTCTTGGTGCTCCTCATAAATGAGTTAATGATGTGTTAATGGCACAGGCTGACCCTGTGAGGGAATTGCCAGTGCTCCCTCTCCAGGCAAAGTGCTCAGAGGGGACAGTGACACAATTCTCGCTAGAGGGGAATCATCGATGAATGAAACACAAGTGCCAGTGAGGAGGGAGAGATCTTGAATTAGATAGTTTAATGCTATTTGGTCAGGCTTTATTCCACTTCCAGACAAGCTCCTGGAAGAAAGGGTTCTCTGTAAGACTTTTACTGACACCTTGATTTTTGACCTTGGTTTGAAAAAACCTCCCAGCAGCTTGCAAAAACTAAGTTACTGTATGAAACAACAAAATAAAGCAATAGAAGACCCAGTGCATGTTTCCTTTTGCTCTCCCTGCTGCTGCTTCACCGGGAGCTGCAAGTAGCAATACCTTAAACAACATCAGAAGCCAAGTCCAGGGAAGATCCCCAGCCTGAGCTCTAAAGCTCAAGAGAACACAACTTGCCCAATATATTGTTTAAGAAAACTGGAGAACAAATTGCCCCTGCTTCCACCTTTCTTGAGCCTCTTTTGCAGGACCAAGAATTATTGCTGGTGCATCACAGGTAATGCACAGTAGAAGAGTAATCACACAGTAATTAGCACCAGGCTAGAGGCTAGGTTTGTCTCAAGCTATCCCTCAGACCAATTCACCCTTCTACAGGTATTAATTTTCTAAACATAAAGCAAATATTAAGCTTCACAAAGCAGCAGTTAAAAACACCTACAAGAAATAAGATACTACAACAACAACACAAAAGCCAGGCTGTGTTTGACTCATATTTTTTAAAAAGAGCATTTTTCAGAGTTGAAATATCAGAGGGAGCTTTACAAGGGGAGGGGTTAGGGAAAAAAAGCATCTCTGTCATTCACAGCATCCTACCTGCCTTTCTTCTTACACAGGCTTGGCTACAGCAGTGTGCACCTCAAGATGAGGTGGCAGGCAGGGGGCAGAGCAATGGTATTTTACACTTCAGGGGCTCAAAAGTCACCCACAAACCCACCATCAAAACACCCAGTCCCACAGCAAGGCTCAGCTTCTAGCTCTGATGTCCCTGCCTGCTGGATTCAGCCAAGGATGAAGCCAATGATACTGGGGGACAAAGTTACAGGACAAGCACCCCCTCACCACAGTTAATGCATTTTCATCCCTCAACAGCAACAAGACAAATAGTTCCTTTTATATAAAGTTCTTAACCCCACCATAGCACCAGTTTGCTGCTCCACACGACACACAGGCTCCCCAGTCCTGGGGCGGTCACTTGCTATCTATGCTCCGCCCTGACAGAAAGGCTAACCCTGGTTTAACTGCTTCATCTGCATTCCTGTGGGGCTGTGCCAGTCCAGAAACAAGGGGAGGTACTCACCACCCAGGAAACGTAGCTGCCAGCTCTAGCAGGACTGGGACTCCTCCCTCCTAGCTAATTTAGGGACTGGGTTGCAGGAGGGCACTCAGGGAAGAGCTCTCAGCAGCAGCAGCAAACCCCAATCAAGATTGTCAGCACAAGTGAGGAGCCACCCCTCATCCCCTTCCCACTTTAGCATGCATGTGTCAGACCTATCAGGAGGATGTTTGCAGAGCTCTCTGAACACAGGTCATTAAACGTTACCCAGGCAGGGACACAGGCACACACCACACTCCCATCAGAGCCCCACCTGCCAAAAAGGGATGAAGGCATCTTGTAGGGCATGAAAACCGCCATCAGGTGTGGTGCTTATTTGGGTCCTCTCCACTGCAAGCTGAAACACATTATAGAGCAACCATTTGGTAACAAGGTCTCCAACACACTTTGCTTTGCAGTGCAGCTGCGATTTGCAATTCAGTTTATTGCATTAAAATGTGGTGCAGCCTTAGCAGAAAGAAATATGTCAGTTGTCACAGTTCCTCCTGTTATCTTTTAGAGAAGAGTGAGCTCAGGCTAACATTCATGGAAGCATGGGGCTTGACAGAAAGTGTGGCCATAGATACTCTCTCTCAAGCAAAGCCAGTCCTTTTTCTCAGCCACTTCTCCTGGTCCAAGCCCTGCTTCCCAAAACCCTCAGCAGAAGAGGGCTTGCTTGGGAGACGTTTCTCTGCCTGAGGAGCAGAGGGAAAGCATAAACTCAACGTGGCTTGAGTGCTGGAGGCTGGAAGCCATTCACCTGTCACCACCGGAGCCAGAGCCAAGAGAAGCCCTCACCTGGCTGTTGTTCCTGCAGGGGTCATTAGGAGGAATAAAACTATCACAAAATCTGCCCTTCAAAGGGAGCAGACAAGAGCTGTTTGGACTCTGCCTGTATCCCCAAAGCAGGCTCTCACCTTCCTGCAGCCCTTCGTTAGAGCTGCAGCCATTTGCTGCTGATTGAGTCAATGTGCATGTGGACTAGGATTTTTAATTAATTTTATTACATAAGAATTAATGCACTGCCTCCCCACAGATGCATCAGCATACCAACACGAGCAGAAGGAAAGCATCCCACAGCACAGTGCTCCTTGTGACTGTTTTGGGGGGAGGGTTAGCCCCAAACCCATGTTGGGGCTTCCCTGAAGCACTGCCTCCCTCAGACCTTCCTCCCAGTCTAAGGGCTCACCTTTGGCTCACACTAAATATTTACCACTTTTCAGGTGAATTTAGATATGGATAAGCTAGAGAGTAGCAGGAGGGCATCACTCCTCTGCCTCCATGGGCCATGCTAACAGACTGACAGGCTCAGTAGCAGCAGAGGCAGGTTCTAACCTGCACAGGGCAGCTGCACAGCTCCTCTTCATCTCACCACCTCCCCCCTCTTTGATTTGATTTCAGGAGGATGTGGTGCGTTTTGGTAGTGACTGTGTGCTTATGATTGCATATAGTCCTGAGTGCAAATCAAATGGGACCGACCCTAGGAAAGGGCCACTGGTTTAGGCACCTGGAAGGATCACCTGCCCACAGGAACCATCCTCTGCCTCCCCAGAGCAGCAAAGAGGCTTTGACAGCTGCAGTGCCAGCACCATCTCCCCATCCTCCCAGCCTGCCTCAACCTAACCTCAGCAGGCAGAGGGGGATGCAACAAATTGTATTTTGGGAACATGCAGAGTCTGGAAGTCAGCTCTGTCAAATTCATACAAGGAAGCCTCTCCCCTCCCCATCTATTTTATCTTTGACCTTCTCTACATATAATGGAGTTAGTAAGCAATAGATTTACTCTGCTTGGCTTGAGACTAAAGTCAAAGTTTTAGCTGTACAGGAGCCTAAAGCAGAAACGTCTGCCCTGGAACATCACAAACATTTCAAAGCAGACAGAAAGAGAACTTGGAGAGTGTTCTATCAAAAAAACAGAGCTGGGTGAAATTAAACAGTTCCCAATGTTTAAGATGACATCTCAGAATAGAAAAACCAGTAGGGGGAAATCACAGGCTATTTATATACATTTACACTATGTTATTTATCAATGGCAGAGTACTGGGAGAAAAAAGCCATCATTACTACATCTGCAACATCCAAACTGGAGTCCCCAGAGTCCTGCACTGGCATTGTATTGAACAGCATCTGAGGCTTGCCATATTTTAGGCATTTGCAGAGCAGGAACAGGTAGTGCATGGTAAGGTCCAAGACCTTAATCAAGCCCTGCAACTTGATAGATTTCCAATACAACAAAGACAAAGAGGTGTCAGCTCTAGTTCTTATTTGCTAATACTATCAATAGGGGCTCAGCTCACTAGCAGTTAATTCAAAGCCAAGCTCGATTTGCACAGCAGTGATCTACACTAATTCCCATTTGTGGCTAAAGGGAGATTTTGCCAACTAGACAATAGAAACAGTATTACAGCTCCTGAAATGATGCCATTGCTTCTCTCTTCTGCTCCACCACTTCCCCATCAAATTTCCACGTGCTGGAATCTCCAGTCCTCTTCTCCCTCAGAAGACATGCAGAAAGGGCAGCAAATACAAAGGTACCTATTTCTTTTCCAGATGCAGCTTTATTGAGGCTTTTTAAATGCAGCTTCCCATAAAATGGGGACCAATTTCACACTTTGTTTTTTTTCACACTAAGCATTTCCATAATTAAGCACTTATAGAAGTCTCTCTACGTGATCCAACTGTAACTTAGCCTGAAGAAAAAAAGTTGCTACATGTTGCTGTTTCATAAAAGTTTATTGGCTCACTTCATCCAACACCAAGTTGTGCTTGGTTTTGCTTTCAGGTGTTAGTCCATCTCAACACTAAATCAGACCATTTTGCCAAGATACTGTGGTTGTTGCAAAGTCACAGGAAGCCAGATGTGCTACCCAGTCAGGCAACAAAGCCATTTCATCCGCATTAGAAGTGGTTTTGCCTGTAAGCCTGGCCCTTGCTCATCTTCATCTCAGCTCAAGGGAGGCCGTGGCAGCAGCCCGTACCCACAGTTTACACCGATGGTTTAACCCATCCTCTTCAGTCAGTTGTACAAGACAGCCTCCAACTTCAACCTGCTATTAATGCAAGTATCCTCACACCTCCTCCTCCTTCCTTGCTGCCACACTGCTGCTAACTACAGCCAGCACAAGGAAGGAATTCCAGGGTAGTGAGGGGGTGCTCTAGTTTTCCCAGTTCGTAGAGTTTCCATGCTAAGAAAAAATGAGGTTAGAGTTGCCAGCTGGAGACCAGGCATTACCTTTCCCTTGCAGAGGCTGCAAGACATCCCCAGCTTGGAAATGAAAAGACTGCAAAACTGTGACCCAGCCAGCTGGCCACCGAAGGGGCAAGAGACCTGTGTCGCTCTCCCAACCCCACCTCACAGCACCCAATTCCTGTTAGAAGTGGCATCAGCAGAGAAAGGACACAGACTAAAGTACCTGTGCCACACTCCTACTTCAGCAGGGAGTTAAGACTAGGCGCCTGGCTCCTGCCACGAAATCAAGATGCTAGAAAAAACCACAAGTCTGAAACAGTTTAACACAGGACAAAAAAGGCACATTTTAATATGTACAGCAATGCATTTGGGCTATAAATTTACCCAACACAACCGGAAAAAAAATCCAAACTATGCTTTTATACTTAATCCATGGTGTCAGCCTCATTCCTAGCCACCTACCTTTCTCTGCATCTCTGAATGCTGCTATATACACACACAAACAAACAATTACGTCATGAATGTTCACTTAGGCTCCCGAGTTCAAGTAATAAAGTTCAAACTTGCATAGCATCTTATGCCACTCAGCCATAAACAGTTACGATTGCATATTAGCTGGAGCAGCCATCTCTTTCAATTCAGCCAGTTTTGGCTGGCCACCATTTATTTATTTATTAACTTATTTTAATTATTTTAAATCCTTGAGACAGAATGTTTCCTAAGTCACCAGCCCTGAGGGATGCCACAGACTCGAAAATGAACCTCTTGCTGTTGTTAAAGATTCCTTTTAAACCAGAAATTTAGAGTGTTGTCAAGAACAGTTTTAAAAATGTAATACTGTTTATTTTTGCTTCAAAAACATTTCAGCATTCTAAACATACAAAAAAAACAGAACGTTGCAAATTCGTTTAAGTACAGAGTGTTTTTGAACTTCAGTTGCTGCACTGGCTCTTCACTGAGTTGACGATGAAGAGATGTCTACAGTTTTCAGTTTAAAAACTACCGCACTTAACTAAGAAAATCCATACACTTCTCATGCCAGCTGAACCCCCTTCCACAGCTAAGAATGGCAGCAGAATGCTATTTCACTATATACAGAAAGACAACTTTAAGCTAAATGGACGCCCACTGTAGTGTAAATAGATCTACCCTCACAGTGCATGCTTCGGGCCATGGCACCCCGGGGAACGTACAGCCTTTCCAAGTCATCACTGCTCCTCTAAGGCATCATAACTCTAAGCATGTACCACAAGAATCTGTCTAGTTTTTACAAACTATAGATATGTACAGTTTATAACCCAGGATTTTCTAGCCAATAACCATATAGTAACACCACCTTACAAATTAAAAAAATGCTTGAAACATTTTTAAATGCTTTGTTACACCAACAGCAAAGTGCACAGAGTTAGGAGAACACTAGAGCGCCTTTCCATTTTAAAAATGTTTGGAAATATGTACAACTTTGATACAGTTTCAGGGTGCTCACTACACCCATGGCCACTTCATGTAAACCAGTTACAATTTCTAGAGCACTTTTAGAAACTACAACGCGATCGGGATCCAATTTTTCTGTGTGTTTTTTTTCCTTTAATTAAGCCTAATAAGGGCAAGAGACACCATCTCAAATAAGAGGTGCTTCATTTACGGTGTTTCCCCTACTCTATGGTATTCACATGGAGACAAGTATTGTACAGTTTTATTCATCATCATCATCTTCATCCTCCTCTTCTTCATCCTCCTCCTCCTCTTCGTCTTCTTCCTCTACCTTTTTCCGAGCAGCTTTGGTCGCTGCTCCCTTTGCGCCATCAAACTTTCCTTTAGACTTGTAGTCTGCAACATCCTGCAAAGTCAAGGGGATGTCTTAATTTGCTCTAAGCAGCAAACACACACAGCATTTGTACAGCAGCGGGCGGCAACATAAAGGGTCTGACTGACCGACCTTGCAGGGCTGCACCCCCAAAGAGGGGGGTAACAGCAGCATTCTGGCACGCAGCTACGCACACCCCTACACGCACTCAACCACCTCTGGACAGCCGAGGCCTCGAACCCTGCAGTCACACTTATTTGAGGAGGAGAAGAGAACCCAGCCTCTCCTAAAAAGTTCCTTGCTAACGGGACAAAGCTCCTTTAACAGCACAGCAAAACCCTTTTTGCTGGAGCAACACGAGCAGCTGCTGCAGGGCATCGTGGGGGGAAGCTCTTGCCCCCTCGCTGGAACCTGCCTGTGGTTCCCTAACCTGCACTGTCCCAACATATGCGACGTAGCACGCAGCAAGAGCAGGGCTGGAAGCTGGAGATGCACATACCACAATGGGGCCACCTCAGCTGGCTCTACGTTCCAGAAACATATCAACACAAGAGCCACTATGGAAAAGGCACAAGTGAAAACCAGTCTTACCTTCTCGTACTTCTCCTTCAGTTTAGCTGCCTTATTATTGTAAGGCTGCTTTTCACCATCACTGAGGTTGTTCCACATTTCACCCAGTTTCTTTGCTACATCCCCGATGGATATGCCAGGGTTTGTGGACTTGATCTTGGGACGGAACTCTGAACAGAAGAGGAAGAAGCCAGACCTTGGGGAGACAACACCAGAGGACAGTCAGCACAGCAGCAGCATGCCCAGGGAGCACTCCCTTCCTCTCTTCCCTCACCCACAACATTCGCTCACATGCTGAGTAGAAACACTTTTTTTTTAACCCCTCCACTTGAAAACAATCCCAAACCACAAACCCAAACATGTTGTGATTTTACTAAGGCTTACAACTGTAGCCTTCAGCCAATACTGGTTTTAATAAAGTGTTGTCTATCCCCTCCAGCCAGTTTCATCTTATATGCACAAGTCTCACTGCAGCCTGGTCCATCACTATGAGTCTGAGGGTACCAAGTACTGACAAATTCCTGGAAGTGCTCTACATGTTGAAGACTATAAGCTGCCTACAAGATTCACAAGGCAGTATATGGGTAAGCCATAAATATTGTCAATACTCTTACACCAACAACACACCCTATCTACCTCCTCTGTGGAAATCTATCAGCTGTGTCACGGGGTGTGAAAACAAACCAAAATACTTGTCATTCAATGCCTCAAAGTTACTTACGGTGGTCGTTTTGGGGCATTGGGGTCCTTCTTCTTCTTGCCACCCTTAGCTGGTCCATAGTCCTTCATTTCTCTATCATATCGTACCTTATCAGCCTTTGCCATTTCATCAAATTTAGCCTTCTCCTTGCTTGACATGGTCTAAAAATCCCCAAAAACAAGACACCGAACCTGTGATTACCCAACTGTTCAATAGCTGGCAAACTTTAAGTAAACAAGCCAACACATACTGACATGATCAGGGAGGTTCAGAAATTGTTTGTTTTCTGACTGGACCACCTTGGGGACGAAGGTCCTGTCCCAGGGACGGCAGCCACAGCAGGCATACCCAGCTAGAGGGAAGCAATGGGAACGGGGCAAGCACAACCAGAGTACTCCTGGAGGACACAGACTGGGAGCGAAGTAGCTGAAGGGCACTGCTTGGGAACAGGAAAAAAGGCCAGCCTGTAGTGGAAGCACCTAAATGAGCAGATACACCATGCTGAAGCCTTCATAGCCACGGTAGGAGGCAGCAGGACTCGACTGATGGCCAGGATGCTCTGCCAAGCCCAGCACATGGGCCAAAGCAGCACCCCCTCCCTTCACACTCAGGCACATACACATGACCCTAGGTGACACTGTAAGGAGTTATCCCTTCAGGAAGTCATGAATGATGGTACCTTCCACCTCTCTGAGCACTTCTTGGAAAACTCTGCAAAGTTGACTGGAACCTCTGGGTTCTTTTTCTTATGTTCCTCACGGCACGTCTGCACAAAGAAGGCATAGGCAGACATCTTGCCCTTGGGCTTCTTCGGATCACCTTTAGCCATCTTGACTCTGTATGGAGAGGGGAAAAAAGGGGGAGGATGAAACCCCAAGTGAACATCCACACAGATGAATATGTATATGTATGAATGTACACATATATGGCATGCATACGCTCATACACACACCTCAGCATCCCCTGAAAGTAATATTCCATCAGTAACACATCTCTTTTTCCTCTCTCAACACTTCTCACATTCCTCAATACAGAGACTTAAATTATTCTTCCTTGACACTTGGGTTGCAGACCTGAGCCAAGTGAAACGGGTCGCCGGATGCAAGTTTTACATTGATATGTATTTACATCACCTCCTAAGGCTGGAGACAGGCTATTAAATACACACACCTCTGCCCATTAAAGAGTTATGTATGAACTAATATAAAATATTTGGTTTAGTTGGCTCCCACACTGGGGATCAAGTGGCACACAGAGTGCCAGGCTGTGACTTACACCTCTAGTAGCTAGAGCTCACATGTTAGCAGCTGCTGTCCAGGTAGAGAGGCAGGACAGATTACCCCCCTTCCCCCGGTAAAATTGCAATAACCTTATAAACATATAACAGAGGTTGTGCAACTAAAGGCTAGTTTTAAACACAATAGGAGCCGTGGAGCTCTGTAAGGCGAGCAGCGCTCACTCGTGCTCCACCAAGTGACACATGTTCGGAGGCATAGTGGTCAGCACTAAGATGCGATTAGCAAGTCACCGAGAGGACGATGCTAACTTTTGGGCTCTATTTCTTCTCCCCGCTGGCATATTCATTTTTTCCCTCACCCTCACCGAAACGAAAACCCCGCAGCAATGTTTCCTATTTACGGCTGCTCGAGCCTTTGAAAATTTAATTTTTATTAGCAGAACGTTAATATTTAATTGCGCCGATTAACCCCCTCCGTGTGCGGCTCAAGCGGCTGAGCCGCCCTCTCCCGCCCCGGCGCTCGGCGGGACGCCCGCTGCCGCCCGCTCGCCCTCCGCGGGCGCGGAAAACCCGCGGAAACGGGCGCCGGAGCGGCGGGACGGGAGCGCGGAGCGTGGCCGGCGCCGCCGCCCGCTCCCAAAGTTGGGGGCGAGCGGCCCGCGGCGGCCGTCGGGGCTCGGCTCCGCTCCCGTCCCGCCATCTTCCCCCTCCCGCCCGCCCCAAGGTCACCGCGGCGGCCGCGCGGCGCGGCGCGGGGCGCGGGCACCTGCGGCGGGGCCGGGGCCGGCGGGTGGAGGGGGCAGCGGCGGCTCCGCCAGTCGCCAATAATTCATCTTCCATTTTGTGAAATGCCTCCTGATGAAAGAAAGTGCCCCTGAAATGCGGCGGGGCGGCGGGCGGGGGGCGCCGGGGGGCCGGGCGGCGGCCGGGGGCGCGGGGCGCCGGCCCGGCCCCGGGCGGCCGGTGCGAGCTGCAGCGGGAGCGGCGGCGGCGGCGGCCGCGCTCCGCGCCCAGGGCCGGCCCC
The DNA here is from genome assembly GCF_028858725.1 of Colius striatus. Classification (NCBI taxonomy): domain Eukaryota; kingdom Metazoa; phylum Chordata; class Aves; order Coliiformes; family Coliidae; genus Colius; species Colius striatus. Next base: position 5,926,007 of record NC_084771.1, on the reverse strand, counting down.
GCTCGCTAAGATGGCTTCTCCCGGCGCCGCCGCCGCGCCGCCGAACAAAGCCGCGCTCCCCCCCTCCGCCGCGCTCGGCCCCCCGCGCCCGCCGCCCCCCGGCCCCGCCAAAACACCGCCCCCGCCGCCGAGGGGCTCCCGGCGCGGCCCCCCGCGGGGCGGCGGGGGCGGCGGGGCCGGGGCGCGGGCGGGCGGCTGCCCCCCCCCACGGCCCCTGCCTAGCGCAGCGCTCTCTAACAAAGGCTCCCGTGCAGCCATTATCGCCGCCGCTACGCTCCTCCGCGCCGCCAGAAAAAGAGTGCGGAGAGCCCCGGGGCGGCCCCCCGGCGCCCGACCGAGGGCACGGGGCGGCGGGGAGAGAGAAGCCGGGGCGAAAGAGAAAGGTTTGAGCCCCCCGCGGGGCGCCGGGAAGGAGATTTTCTCCGCCGCGACCCCCCTCCCCATCCCTATGCCGCTTACACGTCTTTCTTCCCTTCGCCGGGGCTCTCCAGCGCCAGCCATATTAATGCCCACAGCACGGGCGGCGCGGCGCGAGGAAGAGGCGATACGGGGCTCCGCCGCGGGCGCAGCCCCGTCGGAGACACCTTCCCGGGTAGGGGAAGAGCGGCGGAGGCAGAGGCGAAGGGATCGGGGGAGTTTGGAGGCGGCGGCGGCGAGAAAAAAACTGCTTCGCCGGGACAGACGGGCGCAGCGCGCAGCGTTTATCCCTGTCAGATGCTAAAGCGACAGCCATATTAATGCAGAATAAACAGCGGGCACGGCATTGCGCACGGCCAACAACTTTCCCACCGCCGCCAGCCCCACCGAGCCCACCCGGGGGAAGGGGGCAGATGAAAGCCGAGGGCGCCGCGCGTTTTGCCGTGCGACATTAGGAGGCGGCAGAGAAAAATCCCTGCCCATGCGGGGGAGAAGAGGAGTTAGTCCCGGTGTAGTTGCTGCACCAGCCATATTACTCTCGGCGGTACGGGAGCCCGGCGCGGAGAAACCGGGCTGCCCCAGGGACAGGTAGCCCCCGGGCACCGCGGGGGGACGTCCCGGCGGACAGGGGAAGAGGACGGGAGGTAAACGCTGCGCCTCGCCCGCTGCCCCGCCAGCTGCACGCGGCATCTGCCCCAACGCCGCCGATCCTCTTCCGAGGAGAACGGGGGGGGGGGAAAAAGTTTTGGGTGATTTTTCCCGATTTTTTGTTTTTCCCCAATTAAAAAAAAATTAACCCCAAAACTCGAGCGAAGGAAGGAGCGGAAAACAAAAAAAATATGATATCGAACAAAAAAAACCCGCCGGGTCAAGGCAGAGCGGAGGGGCGAAGGCGCGGGGGCAGGGCGGGGCGGCGGCGGCGGGGCGGGCAGGGGGCAGCCGCCCCCCGAAAAGTTGCGGCGGGGCTGCACGTACCTGTATTGTTCGCGGTAGTGTGGACAGGAGCTGGAGCGCAGGGCACGACGCGGGGCTCGGCGCGGCTCAGCCTCGCGTTGGCTGCCTACGAGAGCGGCCTGATTGGCTGCGGGGCTCTGCCGTTTAAAACAACCTCCTCGCCCGCCGATTGGCGCGCCGCCTCATGAATATTAAGCGCGGCCGCGCGGCGGTTGGCCGGCGCGGGTGAGGTCATTCATTCAAAACTGAGCGCCCGCCGGGGAATGGGGGAGCCCGGCGGCGCGCGCCCCGCGCAGCCCCCCGCAACCCCCAGCGCCGAGGCCGCTCACCGCGGGGCTCTCCTCGCCGCGGCGTCTGCGCCTTCTCACGGGAGCCACCTGCCCCTTTTACCGTGGAACGGATCGGGGCCGTGCGTGGTGCTCGGCTCAGCCCCTCTCCCCCCCTTTCCGCGCTGCCCGGCGCAGAGCCGCGGTGATGGGCAGCGCGGGGTCCGGCGGCAAAGAGTGGCTGCGTGAGCCCCTCGCTGCCCCGCGAGTGCAGGAGGAGGGATGCTCGAGGGGAGCCGCGGAGCGAGAGCGACGAGAGACAGCTCCGGCAGCGTCCCGGGGGAGAGGGTGGGAACCCCCGGCCTACAATAGCCCTGTTTTGCTAATTTCTGCCCTAAAAGCGTAAGGGCCCGATTCCAGATTATATGGTAGCGTTTGCAGAGCCCGTTACTACTGTGCGCACAAGAGAGGGAACCGAGCCCAAAACAAACTGCTGACAGTCCCAGCACGCGATGGATGGGAAAGGAACTACAGAGCAAGAAACTGTGTGGTTGTTGGAGGGGAAACAGTTTTACCTGCTCACTCATCAAGTAAAACACCCAAACAACTTGAATTACCGTTTCTAACCTACTTCTACCGTTCGTTCAGCACTCACTTTCTAGGATTCGGTTGTTATGGTAGAGGCTGTACACAGGAAATCTGTAGACGTGCCCTTCTGACTAAACCAGCCCAGCGTGGCTCTGGGGCTGTGGGCTCCTTTGGCTCTCTCAAAAGAGCTATTTCCTACAGCGCAGCTGCCAAATAGTTAAACTGGTATTAGTGGCTGACCACAATTGTTGGTTGGCTCAGAAAAAAAGAGCTGTTATTTTAAGGCTGGAGCGGCAAGGCTCAGAAACCACCCCATACTGTTATGGGCTGGGCGTAACTGCCACCCTTCTTTTATGATAGCCAGAAGAAACAGTTGCCCTCTTTAAGGAATAGATAGTGAAAAGAAGCCTCCACCCTGGGCTGAGACACTGTCAGGCAGCAGGGTTTACCAGATACTGCCCCGTGGAAGCGCTTACAGCTATAACAACATATGGTCACGGGTTGCCGTTGCCGGAAGGGATCAAACCAAAACAACTGATGAGACATAGAGGAGGGCCAACCTCCTACTGACAGATCCACTGGGAAGCGTGCAGCATTTCACCCAGGATCTTAGCCAAAGTCCCGCCTGGATTTCTCCCTTAGGATACACCTCAGCTGGTCTAGCAAGTGCCTAAATCCAATTGTCACCCGTTAAGCAGAGCTTCTGAGGCTTACAGGGACCTTGGGCTTTCCAAAGTGGATATGGTAAAACCAGTTTTGCTAGCCTCTCGCCCTATTTTTCCCTTCTGAAACCAAAAACATAAAACAAGGGGTTCATTCATAAACATTAATGAGGCTACCTGAGGGACTGTATTCTGTAGCATCATCATAAAATAAGACAAGCAATAGTACTTGCAGGATAATCTCTTTGTAGCTGACAAGCATCCCTCTCACCTATTTTTAGGGATACTTTAAAGTGTTTCAAACTAGTTGAATAATTAAGGCTTTTTTTTTTTCTTGTGCACTGGAGTTGCACAATTTTTTGCCTTGAAACATTTTCTTCCTCTAACCACAATCTCATCCTACAGAGCACACCGAGCAGGGAGTGACACATGGGCGAGTGGTGGCAGCCCCGACGGACAAGCTTGCTTAGAAACTCCTTTAGGACAGGCACCCGACATGGAATGCATAGCCCTGCTAGTCATCTCCAGAGCATCCCTCCCATTTCTCATAGGCCAAGGGAAACATTCCCTAAGACTCTTGTTCTAGGAAGGCCAGGAAAGTTTTGACAGCTGGTCAAGGGGCAAATGAGATATTTTGGTAGCTGAGAGACAGCTGGGTTGAAGGTTTTGTCCCAGCACTCACAGCATGGTTTTGAAAGCAGCGGAAGCAAATGGGTGAACATAACTCCCACAGGGAAAGCTTCTACTCACCCCCAGAACTGCCACTGCTGAAAGCAATTCCCCCGCAGTGCCCTCTGCCCTGCACATTGCACCTGGCCCTGTAGCCAAGCACTTTCCTGCAGTGCCACAAGAAAACAGTCTAGAAAGCTGCTGAGCAAATCTAACCTCTTGCTGCAACTTCTTCCAGGCCATGCAATCCCACTTCCTCCCACACCCCAGCTCTGGCCTTCACCTGATCCTGCTGGGAGCCAAGGCAGCTCACCAGCCCAAGAAAAAATAAACAAAGCAAGTCCCAGATTCAACCTTCTGGTTTGTTGGGTTAGCTTTCTGCCGGATTAGCAGACTGAACCAGAATACCAGAGACAGGAGAGTACTAGAGCCGAGGTGAAAGAGGGTGCAGAAGTGTATAGCCAGCAGCAGGAACATACTCCTGAGAACCACAGCTTTGGCAGATTTTAGGGAGCCTGTTTGTTTGGTTTTCTATTGCAGATTACTGTGTATTTATGCAATGGGAAGCATGAGAAGAAAACCAAAACTAAAAGAAATTTCATGATGCCTGGCTCTACCAAAGGCAGCAAGGTTTGTGATGATGCTAAGAGAGCTCAATACATAGTCTTGTACCTTCCCTTCAGAAAGTTCTGACCTGATCCCTGCTATGATTGCTACAGCTGGGAGTTATTTTGCAAGTAAATCTTAATTTTTAATGTTTCCTTTTTAAGACACTGTCAGCCACATCCTGAACCCCACAGCAGAGACCCAGGCCAGGCAGTATCTTGCATGTAAGGACTGAGGCATAAAATGTCATTGAAGGTCCCCCAGAAAGCAGACAGCTTCCAATACTTGCAATAGGTTGTTGCTGAGAAGATTGACCTCAAAGGCCTGTCCCAGCTGGAGTCACTAAGCACTGAAAACTTCTGTCTCACAGAAATCATGTTAGTGCTGTCCAGGAAATGGCAGAGATGCAAACACCTAAAGCCACATCATTATCTGCCAAGTTGGAATGACATCTCTTCAGCTAGAGGTGATAGAACAGGGAGGCTGCTTTGAAAAAATCTGGAGTCACCAAGGAATCTTCCAACAAATCAACAGATTCCATACATACACTTTAAATTCAGGAAAGTTGTCCATGGTTACAAATGACATTTCACCTCCTGCTGCCTAGAATTGCCTGCTGTCCAGAGTAAGTTCATTTCTTCTCAGCCAACAGCCAGATCTCACCTGAACACTGACAGCAGCTTGGTGGGGTTGGCCTTCTCACAGCTCTGTCCTGCTCCAGTTGTGTCAGATGGCCAGCAAAATAAGGCCCACTGAGTATTTAAGCTGTTCAGAAACCAGAAGTGCTGAAAAGGACCAAAGAAACCACGATCTCTGTGGAACACCGTACAATGGGCATAGTAAGGAAACTGCATCCCCACTGCCACTAACTAGCTCCACAGCTCATCCAGCCATTCTCACAATGTACCTCAACCCTCTTGTTCCCCTTGGAGAGACTATGAATGCCTCAGAAGGATCTTGGAAGAGCACAGTTGTGTGTAAAAGATAAGTCCTCAAGACCTTTAACAAGCTTCCCAGTCTGAATCCAGATTGTCTTGATGTAGACAGTTAGCCTGACATTAGCTCATCCATGGCTTCTTGCTGGTTTCACCAGTTTGCTCAGCACTTGGGATGATTTCAGCCAAACAGTTGATTTGAACTGACATCTTGTCCTTACTGGGTTTATCCAATACTGGTCAGAACGCTTCAGGCTTGTTGTGTCGGCTGTCTTGGTCACAGATAGCATCACCTGTGAATAGCTGGGAAGAGGCTGGTGTGAACTGACATGTTGAAATTTCAAAGCATCTCTGTGAGTTAGAAACACATCAGTCACAAGGAAATGACTAGTGCACTCGATGCAATGATATCCTCAAAATGAGCTACTGTGTCTGAAAAGCTGCTCAAACATACATAACCATTTCCAGGAGGAATAAATCAGTTACCCAGTTCTTATTTTGAAGGAGCAGCTCAAACACGCAGTGCACTGCCAAAGCAGTTTCCTTACTGAGGAGCTTCTCAGGCTCAGATTCAGCAGCATCACTGGGAGTAGTCACAAAAGTTCTTCTAGTCTGTAGCATACGTGCTTGGAGATGTGCTATTTCACCCCATCAGCCTTTATTTTACAGTGTTAATACCCGAGTTTCTATCTTTCTGTCCACCAGCAACATAAGTATCAGAAAGCAAAAAAAAATCCATGGGGGCAAATAGCTGCAATGAGATATTGGACACCAATACAGCATCAGTCCTTTTGCCCTTCACTCAGCTTTAGAATACGTTGAGCCAATGACTGTGTGCCTAAATTAAGAGCACCCGTGTTTTTGTGCTCCTGACCACTGCACTGAGGAGTCTGTTCAAGGCAAGGAGTGCAGGAGGTGTCAAGAAATCTCACTGCAAAGCCTGAGGACACCTGCATGCTGTCCTCCTGAGCTAAGTAGTAACTTTCTGAAGCCTTCAAGGCCACAGAACATTGTTGGTCACATGAAAAATAGAAATCTCCCAAAAAGAAACGTGCTTGCTGTTCACAGGATGAGGAAGCTCAGGAAACATTTCTGCTAAAGGTTCAGTTCCATTGGCTATGAACCCAGCTCCCATTAAACATTTTTGTCAAGCAACCTGAACATCCAATGTCAGCACACCAAAGTGTGCTCAAAGCCCTGGTAGGAACACCAGAGAGGGAACTACCTGCCTGCATTGGGACGGGTTAGCTACAAGACAGATAGCAGCAGCAGGCTCCTTTCCACCAGCCCCATTCTCAGCCCTTCCTCTGGTGCTGCTCTGGGCTGGGAAGGTTCAGCACACCAGCTCTGTGAAATGGAGACAGCAACCCTAGCACACCCTCATGTGTTCCTCATAGCAGTATTTCAAGCTCTCCTGCCCTGAGCACAGCTAGTGCTTCCACTGGGGTGGCTTTAAACAGTACAATTACAACTGTGCCTGGCACTTCCTCTTGTGTCGGGATCACAGCTCTTCACAGCCCTCACCCACCAGCAAAAGTCTCTAGCGAAGACTTGACTCGAATGAAAAGGCTGATAGAAATACATCCATAGGGTTCAGCCAGCAATTAGGAATAAGGGCTGGGGGAAATCCCTCCCAGGAATCTAACAAAGCCAGGAAGCCTTTTTAAGCAGAACCAGCCTATCAGAGTGACAGAGTTGACATTTAAGGTTGGATGGACAATAGCGACATGAAAAGTGTTAAATGACCTGTTCATTAGGCTGGTTAGGGGGCTGCTTCAAAAGCCTTCAGTTTGGACCTAGCTTCTCCCATCATTGACCCTCTGTGTTAACATGCAATGGAGACGAAGAGGCTCAAATAACCCATTTCTAACTGGTATTGTTGAGGTTTGATTTACAAGTACAAAAGCTATCTTATTGTTTTTCCCTTCAAATCAAGAGCTCGACTTCAGTAAAGATGAGGAGGAATCCCCTCATATGAAACCCTCTCTCAACCTGTGGGATTGCCACACGTGGATTTTCTGATGCCTGTGGCCTGAGGCTGAATTCCAAGTCCTGGAACTCCAGTAAAATATTTGTAATTGCTCACTGGGATCTCTGCCAGTGAGAATATTTCCTCTTTAACCTACGAAACAAAAGAGTTATCTTAAATACGTGCTGGAAGTAGAAAATGAAATTAGCAGAGATGTTTTAAGGAGCTTGCCAGCATGCAAGTTCAGAGCAACAGTGGTTAGTCTGATCCCAGTTCAACTACAGAAAAATGTTCCAACAATTAAAATATTAGTCCAGATGAACAAGAGACTCCCCCCACCCCAAATCACCTAATGGGGTGGCACAGCCTGTTATCCCCTGTAGCCATATCCCATTAAGCTGACTCCTCTGCAGGAGTAGGATACACTCCCAGTTGCACACACCAAATTAATTATTGTCAAACGCATTTCATGGGGACTGAGGTGAGAAATACAAGCTAAAATAATTGACAGTCATATTAGGCAGCAGTTCAAAACCTCCTTGCAGTATAACCACAGGCGAGATAAACAGCAACTCACAGTTACCTTCACAGGTGGGCTCTCCCCGCTTCTTGTCACGTTTGTCCCCACTCCTCTTGGGTTTTTTCTTCCTTTCTCCCCCTCCTGGTTTGGCTTCCCTTCACACCTCGGCCCTGGCTCTTTCCCAGCAGAAGCTGCCAGGCTGCCCAGGGGGTAGCAGGGAGGCAGTTTGCCCCTGCACACCTGCTGCAAGAGATTTGCCACCGCAGTGTAGCACCTCCTACGCTACCAGACTCCTGGAAAATACGTGTCCCCTGCACGCTGCCTCCTTACATTCCCAGCTCTGCTCTCTCATCTAACACATCCTTCCTGCCACAACACACTTTCTTCAGGCGTCTACTTCCACCATCAGCTACCACAAGACCATCTGCTTCCACCTATCTTCTTTTTAAAGAGGTACTATCCCAAACCTTGCAAACCCCAAGCGACCTGGCATGTGAGCAACGAGGAGAATTCAACTTCAGAAGGGCATTTCTGCTTCGATTTAGCATGCAGAGAACCACACTCCAAAACAGTAAAAGCACTGGCTAAAATGGCAAAATAAGAAAAATGAGGGAAAAGAAATAAAAAGGCAAGAAAAGAAAAATAAAAGGAAAAAAATCTATTCAGAAAATCTGTTCATAATCTGTTCAGAAAAGGAAAAAAGGGGGGGAAAAGAGAAGCAAAAAGGGGGGGAGGAAGAAAAGCAAAAATAAGGGGAACAAAAGCAAAAAGAGGGGGAAAGAAAAGCAAAAAGGAGGGGGAAGAAAAGCAAAGAGGGAAGGAAGGAAAGAAAAGCAAAAAGGGGAGGAAAGAAAAGCAAAAAGGGGAGGAAAGAAAAGCAAAAAGGAGGGGGAAGAAAAGCAAAAAGGGGAGGAAAGAAAAGCAGAAAGAGGGGAAGAAAAGCAAAAAGGATGGGGAAAGAAAAGCAAAAAGGATGGGGAAAGAAAAGCAAAAAGGATGGGGAAAGAAAAGCAAAAAGGATGGGGAAAGAAAAGCAAAAAGGATGGGGAAAGAAAGGCAAAAAGGATGGGGAAAGAAAGGCAAAAAGGATGGGGAAAGAAAGGCAAAAAGGATGGGGAAAGACAAGCAAAAAGGGAGAGGGGGGAGAAAAAAAAAAGGAGGGAGAAAAGGTATTTTTCTATCTGCCCTACCAAGCCAGATACTAAAAGCAGGAAGACATAACACCTGGAAACAACCTCTGCAACTTTCCCATAGGCTTCAGAGGGATGGACACTAGATGTTTTAAAGAAGATTGGAAGTGTTTTCCTTGCACTTTAATTGGCAAATAATCAAGACCACATTCAATGCAACACAAGTTCTTGCAATCACGCTGTGACAGCAGACCAAGAAACTCTATTAGGACTGCAATGCAATTACAACCCAACAGCAGTCCAGCAAAGGACGAGCTGTAAAGGGAGGCATGACCCCACATTAGAAAGACACTGGTGATGATATGGTCAAGGTGCAGTTCAGGCACCACCAAAGTGATATTAACAATCAGAAGGGCGGGTGCTGGGACAGAAAGCTGCCACTGGATACTTCTGTCACAGTCCTGAAGCGCTGTTATAGTCTGAGCTGCTTTCAGATAATCCAGTAACTGTTTCTAAACCAAACTCTCTCCCTGCACTCAGCAATATCTGAACACAGGTGTCTATCCTTTTCTCTTGCTGCCACCATCCCCACTTCAAAACAGGACTAGGGCAGCACACAGCATACAGACAAGGTTCAAACCATTCGTGTTCAAATGAACCAAAGAGGACAAAGTTCTGCAAGAAGCATAATCTTGGTGCTACACTGTCTCACAACACATTTCCAAATGAGGCTTTGTGTCTGGCCATGGTTTGTAACTTTTAAAGGCAGATTGCCTGTCTCCAGACACCTGTGTCACTGCTGAGACAGGGAACAAGATACAAAGTCTGTGTCTAGAGAAAAGAAGGAGCAAATTTTCTCCACAGGAGCTGAGAAGCAAGAGCTCAGTCTGTTCCCTACCTGGCATGATGATGGGCTGTGGAGCATGGAGGTCTGGGTGTAAGAAAAGAAGGAGAGAGTTGTGTGATTCCAGTGTGGTGGGGAAACATGCTGCTAGCAGGACAGGACTTTAAGAGGTGTTAAAAATCTAATTGTCAGAAAAGACATAAACAATATAGGTCCTGCAAAGGTGGAGACTGAAGCAGGTTTTCTTGATCAGTGCCTACACTGTACTGCTGGGATAGACAATCTCCAAAACCGACTGCAAAGTGGGAAATCAGTATCTTGCCCATATGCATGTAGACTCACCAAAAGCAAGGAGGAAACTGCAAACTGAAGTTTTAAGTGTTTACAGTTTAGGAGAACATATAATTGGTTGTAAAACAACCCCACGAGGGTGACACTGCACAAGACGATTCTTGGAGTATCCAAAGAGTGAGATGGACCTTGAGGTAAAAAGGGAACAAGAAACACTAGCTTGGGGAAGCCCTCAATGTCCCATAAGCTTATCTCACTCTCCTCCCTGATCTCTCTGTCCCCAACACATTTTTTTCTCATCATAAATCTGTTCAGAAAAAATATCATTTCCTTTTTGGTATCAGTTTGGTGCTATCACTTCACCATAGCAACAGACAGCAAACAGCAGCTCAACAACTGGAAGTTGTTGGCTGCCTCAGGTAGGCTCTCCCGCAGCAGCAAGCTTGAGTGACTCTGTGCTTTTGGAAAAATGATCAGTTGCATCATTCTAGAATTCATTCCACTGAAAGAGAATATACACAATTAACTAAATGCCACTAATTAAACTATCAGGAAGGCAGGTATATTTTCAATCCCTGCACTTTGTGTGAGCCTACACTGTAGTTGAGGTATGACAGCAACTCCCACAGACACACCAAGCTACTTTTAAAGTACTGCAAGTCCTGGAGACAGATGTTATCCACAAATCCCACTGGGACAGCTGAGCCCATCTCAGGCACTTCCCCTGCATATCCCTCTGAGCTGGCATGGGCCAAATTGCCAGCAGTGCCCAGGCTACCAGAGCCTTGGGGGGAAGATTTTGTGAAAGCCCAAAAGTCCAGGTCACTCCCAAGCAATGCCCAGCAGTGAGGATAGATCTGAGCTAAGACCAGAGTAGTGAAGCAGATGAGGCTAAATTCTGCTGCTAGAGCAGGGAGGTACTACACCCAGCAGGAGAGCAGGGAGAAGTCAATGGGATGGGGAAACAATGAGGGAGAGAAAGGTGAGTGTTGCAAGGTGATTGCCATTTATATTACTATCTTTACATTACTGAAAAGCAGGAGAGTCATATTCTGAGACAAGGTATCCAGCTCAGGTTGCCACTCCCTGGTGCTTCCAACTGTCCTACACGTGGAAGGAACGGTTTATTGGGGGAGGAATTTGATCAATAAAGGGTGTAGCTCTCTGCCAAATGCTCCTGGAGAATCCTTACTTTACATTCATTGAGTATCTGCTTTGTTAACATCTTTCATCCCTGCTTTGCATGGGGGTGTAGGAACATTACAACGAGTGAATAGCAAACACATTTAGAGTTCAATTGGTTTTTAAACTGTACTATTTACTCAGCACATTTTCTTTATAGAAACACACAAACATATACATACACTACAGTTAAAAGAAGGTGAACTTCCCTCCAAAGATTTGCAGCTATTCCAGTTTTATTTTGGGTTTGTTAAGCCATTTTAGGTTTAAAAGACACAAGTGTTTCTTGAGCTTGGGGTGTGTATTGAATACCTGCCATCACAGATTCCACTCAAGTCAATTAACATCTTTTTTTCTAATGACAACTTTTCATATCAAGACAAAAGTGTTTGATAAAATTCTCCCCAAAAACTCTCAGCTTCGTGCTTTTCCCCAATAAAAATAGACACTTTCAATCACAAAAAGCAAACATACTGAAAACATTAAAACAACAAGAATCAAAAAGCTGACAAACTTCCTTCCCTGTATCACCAGAGACAGCACGTTTTCAGGATGTCAGCAGCAGCCCAGTGTATCTGGCATTTAAAAACATCCAGATAGCTTAGACCCTGCACAGCCTTTGGTGTTCTTTAATTTATAAACCAATGTCTGACTCCTGACATCCAATTACAAAACCCCACTGAATTCACTGGAATTTCATAGATGAAATTCAGGACAGAATTCAACTTCATATGGTTCAGGTATCATTGGCACAGAGTAGATGGCACAGTGAGAGATGGGATTTTTTTTCCCAGCATTGCATAAACTGATGGGATAAAAATTTAGCAGCTAGAAATATTGTTCAGAATCTTGTTTTTCCTGGGAGTAAAGAAAAAAGTGTGATTATATGAAAATGGCGAAGTTATTTGGTCCTACTACACACATGGTAACTGTGATCTCTGGGTTCTCTCATGCTTTTTCTACCTTTCCATCAGCTCATCTGTTTTCCATGTGGCTGCTTGTATGTATACAATTGTCTCTGGTTATCATATGCTGAACATGATTGTTACGCTCTCAGGTTTATTCCCAGCATGAAAATTACTTGAAAATGGGTAGAATGAGAGAGAGAAACACAGCCATCGTTTGAGGAACTCACACAGTAGAGTGCTCAAGAGCTTCCTTTTGGATTTGCCTTGGCTGCCAAGAAAAGGCATTGTCACAGTGACAGCCAAGAGGCGTGTGTTACAACAGGAAAATCATATGGGATGCAAAATTAAAACCTCCATCACAGGTGAGAAATCAAGGCAACAGAGGAGTTGCATATACAGCACTATTCTCCCTGCCTCCTAGAAAAAGTTGCAGTGCTTGTTCTTACTGAGGTGACACCATAAGGTGGCCAGTGCCTAAAGCAGGGTCAAGCTGCTAAGCACCTTCCCAGCACCATATCCCTTCTCAGCAGAGCATAGTCCTGCGTTCTGTGTAGAGCGGGAGAGCAGTGACTGTCCCACCACTGAGTAACTTCAGCACACCAAGGGCATGCATCCACCAGCCTGGCCCCCTGCTCCTGCCACAGCTGCAGCCCTAGGCCAGGTATCACCCATCTGACCAAATGCTTGTCTGCCAGTGCTTCTGTACTGCTGAGGAGCATGGAGAGCAAGTGGAAGAGGTCACTCCTCTTCCAGGGCAGCAGCCAACAGCCTCTTCCAGCCCTGTGCTCACTGAGGCCTCCCCAGTCAGCACTCCCAGACCTGAGACAGAGCCTTTCCAGTCCATCCCATCAAAGGAAGAGTGTCACTGGCAGGGTTTTGCAGCACAGCCCAAGTACCAGTGTGACCTGTGCATGGTGTTACAGCCTCCAGAGGAGCACACGGGCCAACATCTATGTTCAGTCAAGGATTCAAATTGCACCCAAAGCTAGTTTAAGACAAATTTATCAAGCCTGTGCAGATGCAGACAGAAATCAGGTGGGACTTCTCCATGCACAGACTGCCATATTTCTGAATGGCAGATTATACTCCTCAGCTTCCTTTACTCCCAGCTACTCAGCATTTCTCCCCTGTTGTAGTAATTCTGGCCAGCAATGCTCACTACTACTTACCCTCTTTGGATAATCACACCCTTACAGTACCTCTCACAGCCTAATGTTTTACAATGAAATCCGAGAAGGGCTGAATAATCCTAATAGCAGCTCGGCAGCGGCGCTCACGCAATTATGATATAAAAGGTAAGTGTGCTCCTACCAGCTCTCCATTGAAATTTATAGTGATTGGTTCCATACAGTAACGTGGCAAATGAGCAAAATCCCCCAGCCTTCAGTTAAGAGGTTTATAGTAAATTAAAATAAATAAATAAAAGGCAAAGGTTGTGTGTTGGCCCCCAGTCTGTCAGCTCTCTGTGCAGGAAGGGAGTTGAGGCTCTTTCCTAGGCAGGCATAAAATGCCGGGTGATATACGGCTCTGCTCCGTGAGGAGCGCGGCTGCAGTGGGAGCCGGAGGAGCTCAGGCTGCTGGTCCTAAGGAAACCTTCTCCACAAGCCTGGGCTGGAAAGGCTGGTGGTAAAAAATCACTCACGTTCTCCTGCAACCTGCTTTCCCAGTGACCCTCCAGTATCTTTTCAGGGGCTGGTGACGCAGTGTTTCCCAGGAGCTGAGTTACCCCGATCTATGCAGTACGCAGTGCCCTGACTGCCTCAGACAAAGGCTGGCAACTGTCAGAGGCAGCAAGGAGCCTCTTAATTATTTTTTCCCGCAAGGAACAGAGGCCTTGAGAAGATTTTTAAGCTATCTCCAAAGACTGAAGGCCACTCTGGTGTTCTGAATTTAGACTGCAGGGAAGGTAGCTATTCACTCGTGGGATGTTAATATCAGTAGCTGCATGGGTAACTTCAGAAAATACACCTCAGGTCTGCTCTGGACTCTTATTGAAGTCAAAGGCCATGATCCTGTGCAAGTTAATGCTACACAAAGTGAGAAATCTAGAGGATGCTCAGCCCTATCCTGCTATGAAGTTCATAGCTCCGGTGTGAAAACACCAGGTTGCCTGCTCTGCCATGATCCTCCCAGCTTGCAGCCACCGTGGCAGCCTGCAGGCCCCCTTCTGCCCCTCACCCTGAGATCCCACACCACAGCCTCAAGAGGAAGAACAGCCAGTATGAGCCACACTCTCCCAAATTTTGTTGCACATATGGAAGGCTTTGAAAGTACTGATCAGTGAGAACCACTCACAGGTGCTCTCCCAGACCAGCTCTGAGAAGGGTCCTGAGTTGATCAGCACAGGCACCAGAGGTCTACACCACCTTTACACTCCTTACATCACCTCTGTGTTGCCCAGACCTTCCTCCCTTGCCATGAGCCTTTCATCTCTACTCCTGGTGAGAATGAAAGGCATATCCTTCAGTTCACACCTCCACCAAGCTGTTTTTCCAGTGGCACTTGACACTTTTGCACTGACACGATGTCTTGGCTAAGAGCACTTCCACCACCCAGCCTGCTTGCAGCTGCTGGATGGGATGTCTCAGAAGCTGCCCCTACACGGAGCTTAGTCACCAGGACCTGCTGGACAGAGCCTTCAGCCCACATGGGAGCTCAGGAGCAGGTCAGCATATGGTAGGATCTGCCAACTTGCTCACGGGCATCAGGGAAGATGATTCTTTCCCCCAGGACATTCCATGCTGTCACACAGCAGCACATGAGCTCTGGCTAAGCAACAAGGAGACAGAAGTGAGTCAAGGAGTCCATATGTACTGGCTGGGAGAGAAAAATCAGTGTGTCTGACTCCAGGAAGCTGTTTTTCCACTAGTTTAGCAACTGCAGTAGGTCCCAAACTCCCTGTGTTTGTCTCAAGCTGCTTGTGAAGGTGGCAGATCAGGGAGATGCTGTCCTCTTCTTCCTTCACTGCATCTCTGAGATGGTGTAACCAAAAGGACCAAGAGCCATCACTGACCCAGGGGCCACTTCAGCAACTCCCAGCTCTGCTGTATTCCTCACCTGATGGCTGGCACAATGAGTACACATGACCAGATACCTCTGTATTGGTGTGAGATGTGTCATCCCAGCTAAGAGGATGTACCCTGACAAGGAGGAAAGAGGCTCCCCTGTTTTCTCCTCACGTTCCTCCCCATCCATTTCCTCCTTAAAATAAACAGAGGAATGCCTTGCTGGCTGAGCCTTGGCCCTACACAGCCCATACTGCTCATGGGTCCCTGCCTCTCTTCCCTCGAGCTGTCAGATGCAGCACACTCTGACCTGCTGCCCTAACCCTGCTGCAGCCTTTCGCTTTGCACATCTACACAGGGAATATCGCCTGTCTGGGATTTCACAGCAAGAAATGAATGTCAGAGTTTCTATGGAGGGGAAATGTCACCAGCCGCTGACAGACCCCCAGCTCCTGGGGCAGCCAGCCATGGCTGGCATCTACCTGCCAATCACTTCCTTAATGCATTTCAAGACTCACCCCATACTTAGAGAAATTCTCCCCTCCCTGTGAGAGGGCACAAAGCAGAAGCATCCAGTTTGCACCTCTCCAGGCATCCTGGGGGAGTCAGTGGTGTAAGTGCAGGAAGGGGGCTGCAGAAACTGCGTTTGTGAATCCCTCAGTGTGCAAAGTTACAGTCTCCCCCTCCCCCTGCTTACACGATCTCTAGTATCAGGGGTTTTCCACTCCAGTGGCAGCTCCCAGTGTGCCTTGCACATCTGCTGAACTAAGGTAAAACTGGACACTGCAGAGCTGTGATTTATATGGCCGGGGGAAGGCGCTGCAGGGAGGTTCCTCCCTGCTGCAGGAGCAGTACTGCTTACTTTTCCCTTTCCTCTCACATCCTGCCCTTGTGACCATGCACAGCTGCAGAGGAGAAGCCTGTTTGGGAGATTGTCACCTCTTATTCTCCATTTGCAGCATCCAGAAATCCAAAGGTGTGTGGCTACAATGCTACCCTGCAAGGGCACTGGGCAGGCCCAGGTATCCCTGCTACAGCTCATGCTGCACAGCACTGGACCTCAGTGCTCTGGAGTACTGCTTTACCTTTCACAAGGGCTCCCTGGCCATGTGGAGAGCTCCACCAGGGCTGACCAGAGAGCTTGGCTGCAAGAAGAGTTAACTCTGTGGAAGAAGGCAGAGGAATAAAAGGCCTTCCTTTCTCCTTTTGTCAGGCAACAGGTCACACACGCCTGCAGACAGATCCCAAAGCTTGTCTCTACTCTCACACTTCCTCTCTTCCTTTCCCTGACGCTTTCCTGACACATCTTCTTGTGCACTTTGCTCAGCTTTCGAAGTGACACTCCTCCCTCCTTGTTCTCCTTCCCACTCCTTGTCACCGGAGTCCTGCTGCTGTCATCACACTCCCATCAGACTTCTCCTTTCAACTGTGCATTTCCACGCTGTCTCTCCCAACTGTCACATACGCTTCTGGTTCAAACATCTGTTCCTCCCCCTCCCAGGGAAGTTACTCCAAAACATGCTGCTTTCCGTCTGAATGGCAGGAAGGACAGATTTGGTTGTACACGTGGTGCTGCACAACCATTCGTGCTGCTGAGTGAAAGGCTCCTCTTCTGTGATCTGATCACATCAACTCCCAGGGCTACAGGCTCACTCTTTCCTTATTGTACTGGGATGAAGAACAAGAAGCTTGTTCCTTGCATCTTGCAGGGAAGGTCTGCATGATTATTTTCTGTGATGGGGTAAACAGATGCCACTGCAAGAATGACTCAACTCAGTGGTGTTACAGGGAGGCCATGCCTTTCACAGTGCCAGCAAGAAATGACTATTTACAGGAGCAATGTGACCACACAGTGCCGAACAGCTACTGCTGTCCAACAGTCTCAAAGGGCTTGAGCTGAATCCAGACACAGGAGTTAAGCAGGGCAGCATGCACAGTCCTACATGGTCTGCAAGCATCTCAGAGCCCAGAGGCAGAGTGTGTTTCCAGGTCTCTGCAGCAACCTTGCTGCTTGCTCACCCAGCTCTCTCAGCACCCCTGGGACTACCCAGCCTCACTGATGCTGAGGGAAGGTAGGGGAGAGACCATGAGGGCAAGAGCAACTTGCCTCTAGCCTCCTCTGTGCTCTGTCCTCAGGCATTGGCTGGAAGCAAGGCAATTGGGAAGGAGCAGCATGCCTCAGCAGCATTGCTTTGTCTCCACAGTTAGACAGAAACTCAAAACATAACTTTGTGTAAAAACTCAGAGTAGAAACCAAAAGTCCAGTCCCTTGGTCCTTCCATCACTCTCCAAGGCATTTAGTACCACTCAGCAGAGACAGCAACTGTAATGCTGAGGAGTCACACTTCACCTGTGACCTTCGGCTTCTGAGCAGAGGGAGGGCTGCAAGCTCATGCCAGACATCCACCATCACACTAGCAACAGCTCCTTCAACACCTCAACCTGGCCATGCCCACAGGCTGGGCACTGGTTACCAGCATGTTCTTATTCACCAGGCACACCACCAAGTGCTCGAGGCCTCTCTGTACCTGTAGCAAGCCCCTGGATGAATCATGAGCCCCTTGAGTCAACACAGGTGAATTGGTCTGTTCCTCCCCAGCTCAGCCACTGAGAGTCCCTCTTCTCATGGGAAAAAAATTGGTCTTCAGGCACATCCCAAACCAGGCATAGGAATTCAGAGAAGAAGGTTCAGAGGGCTTCTGTTACCCGTGGTAAGTTCTGCCCATAGTTGAAGCCCCAGTGAAGAAAGTGAAATGTAGTTTTTATTCTATTCCCTTTTCATCTGCTTATAAGTTTCTCAAACAGATTCCTATTCAGGGTGAAATGTTCAGTGCTTGGTCTCAGCTCAGAGATGATTTCTTTTATTTCCCCCTGCAGGAACTGTGAGCAAAATACTAAATGCTGTAGATTTGGAGTTTGGGGAGCACGAGCAATCAGATATTTCCCCCTTGTTCCCTCTGATACCATATGTTCCAATTGGAAATCTTACACTTGCATACTGGTAACTCATAAATGGTGGAGATGATAGACCTCAAGTGTTCTCATTGAGAGGCAGAAAACAAACCCAGATTTAACAAAATAATTGGTTCAATACTGTTAAGATGAGTTTAAAGGATTCTGATAATGCTTTTCCTTCCCTTGATCTCCCAGGAGGGACAAGTACACACGTTTTATTTTAATCTATGTGCTGTAATTTTAAGGACAGCTGACACAAGGTGGTCTTTGTTCAGATGTATCTATTTGCTTTGAAATCCAAAGAAGTTCAGTGCTTACAGGCTGCCAGAAATCACAGCCCTATTATTCAAGGAACTTTTGAGCTCCTCTGTCAAAATCATCAGAAGTCTGTAAGCTGAACAGCTCCCATTCAACGCATTTTTGTGCTCATTTGCAAACTCCACAGTGGGATTGCTTGGATCTTTATTTCCCTCACCCTCAAACTCACCTAAAACTGAAGGCAGAGAACCCCAGTGTTCTTGTGATTACATGCTTGGAAATTCAGCCTCCCAAAAGCAATAAGACCCGTATGATCCTGACCCACAACGTCAGCTAGGTCACCTTACATGTCACACACTTGGGTTGTTCTTCAAAGTCAGCCCTGCAACCCCCATACAAGCTTTGGATAACCTATTCATAACTCTACGTATTGTTACGGTACCGAAGTTATGAGACACAGTCAATGAAGTTTAAGCACAGATACTTGCTGATCACAATTGCTCAGCCATTATCAAATCCATGTACACACATGAATGATCATATACATTACTTTTTTCCCAGGGGCAGGCTTACTAAGGGGATGTAGGTGGGGCAAACCCACCACTATTACACCTGCATGGCATAGATGTCCTTTTGCATGCATCCAGCGACTTACTGAACTGCTGCCCAGCCCATCTCGCTTCCCTCACTCCATCCACGCTCCTGTTTACAGCCAAGAGCCACAACTGACAGCTCACATGTATTTAGCAACTTGGGCAGCAGATCACTACCAAAACACACATGGTGGTGTAGTAGAATAGCATACAAACCCACCCTGTTTGGACAAGGCAGTCTCACAATCTGGAACTCACCAAACACGAGGGCTGGCAGACCATCCAGGAGGCAGATGATGGCTCTCTTCCAATCCCACTGACCGACACAACACAGCAGCCACCTGGAACACAGCAAGAGATGAAACCTCCCTGACAAGCAGCTCCCAGCCTGTTCTCTGCCTCCATGGCACCTGGCACAAGCTGCTTTCACATCTACAACTCTTGATGGCTTTGATCTCTCAGATAGTTATGTACCTTAATGATTCATGATTGCGACTCGAGTCTCACCTGCAAGCAGGGAAGCCTCCACACCAGCCTGCTAAAGCTACAGGGGAGCTCTGGGCTCACTTCCCCAACCTCCTGGGAACTACTCTGTTACACCAGTCTCACACCATGGTGATTCTACTAAGTGCTATGGGATTAATCTTTATTTATGCCAGTGGGAGGCAGAATCATCAGACACTGCATCCTCACATTCTGAGCTACTGGTACCGCTCTGATCTTAGTACGTTGAAGTGCTTTATTCCAGTCAGGTTGGCAGAATTAGTTTACTTCTCTATCCTTAAGCTCCAGTCATTCTTTGCTGTAATTCCTTGCAGCAGCTTCTGGAAAGGTGTTTTTCTCCCTCCACTCCCCACAATAAATGAGTTTGTCACTTGAAATATACTGCCAATGTGTTACACATCCCACAGTGTTTGTGGTTATATCAGAAGTGTTTGTTTATAGCACCATAATTCAGCAATATCTTGATTACAGGAGAGATGGTGTTGTAACTCACAGTGGCTACAGAGAATATGATTTTTCTTTTCCTTTAATATAAAATGTTGATTTTCAGTCAACACACTGAAAGAAAAAAGTACAGTTGTTGCCCTAGTAACCAGCTGCCTTGTAAACCATAAGATGTTAGGAGCACAAGGTGTTAATTGTTCCAAGTGTTGCTTGTGGTCAGGGCTAAAAGCTAGAATGGGAGAGATGACAAGAAACAGCTGGGAAGATAAAGTCGGCTGGTGTCTGCTTGGAGAAAGCCTAGACCACAGCAACTAGGCAGACAAGGCAGGGAGAAGCAGCAGCCTCACCAGAGAAGCAGAATGAACTGAGTGATGACCATGAGAAAGAGCATCCCTGAGCAAAGACTCTGAGAGCACAACATACTTCTGGGAGGCTGACAGATTGTGCCAGGTGTGCTGAGAGCTCAGCACCTCCACCACCAGATGCTGCAACTTTTCCTGCCACTTCTCATTCCCTCCTGCTAACCAGCCCCATCTCCATGTCCCCTCCTGCTCCTGGCGTTTCCATGTGCTGTGCTCCACGAGGCTTCTTTCCCCATGCTTGTCAGTGAATTGTAGCCTGGCCTGCAGAAGGTGCCACCAACCAGCTCTTCTTCCCCTGGAGCAGGCCAGAACAGAGCACCCTGCCTGTCACATACCTGCCTGTGCTGCGACAACCCCCTTGCCCTGCTCAGCAGCTCTTGCCCTCAGGTCTCTTACACAGCATGAAATGCTCAGCCCAGCCATGCTGCCTGCTGAGAGGTGGGAGCAGGGAGCTGCCCATAGGGCAGCCCCAGCTCCACAAAGCATCTGTGTTTCTGCCCCAGGCTCATAGGAAACAGAGCCCTTCAACTGCAGGAGGCTACATTCTCAGGGCTGGGAAAGCAGCACCAGAAGGGCTCCTTCTACAAGAGGCCTCTAAGAGAGAAAGACTGCATGAGAGCTTCTGCCCTCCATCTCTCCTCTCTCTAAGATAAGAGCAAGCTGGTGAGACAGCAGCCTCATGCACTGCAGCATCTGTCACCTCTCCCCTCCCTCTCTGCTCTCAGTCCCTACAAACTGCAGAGCCAATACAAATCATGCTAGATCTAGAGGAAAGTTTTCTGCTTTAGCCCTTTTAAGCCATTTACCTGCTCTGGATGCTCACTGAACCTGCCAGTAGCTGCATTCTCTTAGGAAATAAAGGCAAAGGGCACAGAAAAAGAAATGTATTTATAGGCTAAGCCCCTCCCAGGGGCAGGATTATGCTGATCAGGGAGCCTCTGTCCCAGCATGGTTCACAGATTGTATATACAAGGCAGGAGCATATGGAGAGAAGGGTTCAGGTTCAGCAGGCCACCCTGGCACACAGGACTGGAGGGGCTCATGCCATGGCTGGCATTAGCTATGGGCACTTCAGAACAGTGAGACCTGAGGATGAAAAGGATGGGACACCAAGACTAGTGCCCACTTGGGCTCTAGTTTCCAGGGATGTGTTCCTGATGTCTTATTCACTTCTAGGGCGAGTTTTTTCTCTTGTTTTTACTAACAGTTTACTAACTCTTGGTGTTTATACTTGGTAATAAAGCCATAAGTCACAGTGAGCCACACCACACAGCCCTATGTACAGCCTAATGACATGTCACACTGGTGATGAAGACTACATTTAGCTACACAGCCTTCATATGAAATTAGAGGTTTATTTCCTTTCTCTCCCTCCCCCTGGTACAGATGTTTGTGATAATGGAGCAATCTCCCTCTCAGCACAGTCTAACATAAACCTCTGCTACTGACCAGGGCTGGGATTTCTGCCATGCATTCTTTACAGTAAGAAAACACAGTCTGAGTGAATAAAACAGAAACCATGAGTTTTTCTAAGTGGAGAGTGCCTGAGCAGCACTTTGTGCAGCAGGGCTGCATTTGAACTGGGGTCTGTGGGTAACACTGAAAAATAAAGATGAATGAGTTTGGTTGAGTAATTAGATAATAAAATTGAAGGCTCTGGAGCTCAGCCCAGAAATATAATCCAGTATATGTGGCTGGCTAGCCTGCTCCCTCTCCTGCTGTTAGCAGCACTGCCTTGACCTAGCAGGGGGATCTGCCCTTCACATGGAGTCAAAGGCGTTTGGGTAGCACAGCCTGTGCACTACCAAAGGATCACAGGGGTTGGAAGGAAAGAAAAGACAAAGATGGGACCTCATCAACAGTTCTAAGTACCTAAAGGGTGGATGTCAAGAGGATGGTGTGACACTGTTTTCTGTAGTGCCCAGTGACAGGACAAGGGGGAATGGACAAAAGCTGGAACACAGGAAATTCCACTTGAACACAAGGAGAAGCCTTATGGCTGCAAAGGTGAGGGAGCCCTGGCACAGGCTGCCCAGCAATGATGTGGAGTCTCCTCCTCTGGATGTTTTCCAGACCCACCTGGATATGTTCCTGTGTGATTGGATTGGAGGCAGAGGGTCAGTCTTGTCCTCTGTCAGGCTCCCAGCAACTGTTTTTGTTCCCCATGTGCAAGGCAGGGCTGCTGGACCTAGAACTGCCCAGCAGAACACACCCCATCCCAGGGAGGGTTTGCAGGAGGCTCTGAGTCTGGGAGGAGCACAGGTGAGGTGTTTAGGGGCTGGTAACCTCTTGGAGGCTTCACCCAGTCTGTTTGGGCACAGTGCCAGTCATCCCATGAGTGGGTACGAGGGAGATCTCTGCTCAGGACCCATGAGGGTAAAGATGTCTGAGGCTGAGAGACATGAAAGAGCTGGGGCCAACTCTCATGCATAGCTCATTGTGCCAGTAAATACTAACTTAGCTACGTACAGGATGATGTCTAAGTGTGGAAAGGGCAGCACAGCCAATCTGAAAGGAAAACTGAGGCTGATTTCGCTTTCTGGAGCAACTGCTTTTGTACATTCAGCTTTCAAATTGTGGCAGAACTCAAAAGCAACGCAGAGGCAAGTTCTCTTTGACTTGGGAAATCCTTCAAAAATAAAGTAAATGCATTTTGAAAGGCAGACTTTGTCAGCTGCCCTATTTTTAGGATTGACTCCTACAGGTCCTTCCTTCAATGATAGCAGTTTTGCCTGAGCAATGACTAGGGACTGCAGGATTTAGGCTTTTAATAAAGCAATTGTGTAATTAAAAATAAATGGGTCTCTAGTGTCACTATTTAAAAGAAAAGAAAACTTAGATCAAATAAGGCATTTCTTTCTTTTTGGTTTAGTCTGCTTGGATCATGCAGAGCTTTAATGACGCAGTCACAAATGTTGTATTTAAAAGGCCTCTTAGTTGCTGAGAGGAGCCCCAGGAGAGGGCTATTAACTGGCCAAATTAGGCTATTTATTTTTGTGAGTTTTGCAAGTTTGAAAAAG
This sequence comes from Colius striatus, assembly GCF_028858725.1. Lineage (NCBI taxonomy): Eukaryota > Metazoa > Chordata > Aves > Coliiformes > Coliidae > Colius > Colius striatus. The sequence goes on along the minus strand of NC_084771.1, from coordinate 5,902,925 downwards.
AGAGGCACATTTTCACTTAGGAGAGTGATATTTCAAATAGGTCACAGGAAACTCTGGCAGGCAGGGAGCAAAGCAGAGCGTCAGTAGGAAAACATTAACCAGAGACATTTTGCAAGTGCAAGTCGACATTTGGGTTCCTAATGGCTTCTGAAGTCCATTCAAAAATCTTTCAGAGGATGTAAAATAGGGGCAAGGCACCACAGCTGTGCAGGAGCCTTTAAAGGCCTAATCCTGAAAGCCTTTAAAATGGCAGGGCTGTGCATCTGGGTGCTGCTGTGGGAGAACCCAGCGCTCCAGCACAGCTGACCAGCTCATGTTGGGAGGAGGTGGACTCTGCCTGTTGGTTATGAGACAGTTGATGCTTGCACAGATGGCTGATCAGTCCTAAAATTTCACTGAACCTTTCTCTCCTCCAGCTCTGATTTTTGTTTCTTCAGACAATCAGTGAACTTCATTTTCTTCTCACATAATCCCAGCAGCAGAGCACATGGGGAGCGGCTTCAGCCAATCCCACAAAGCAAGCTGCATGCATGCCTTAAGAATCGGGCCCAATCCTTTTTACATGCATAAGGCTGTTTGGAAAAGGTCTCTCCATATCACCTCAATGGGCATGGCAGAACATTTCCTACTTTTCACATCTGCAAACAGAATCAAGTCCACTCTAGAATGATTCACTGAAGTTAGCGACTGGCCTACCTCCCATTAGCTTCAGCAGCTCAGGGTGAAGCTACTCAGGAGCCAAAGAAGCCTCCTGGGTAACGTTGGGCTGTCACTGGATCCTGTGCCTTGTCAATAGGTCCCTTGAGTTGCTGCCACAGAAGCGACAAAAGCACCACTGCATCTGTCTGTGATGGAAAGGCTTTGCAGGATCAGGATCAAGATGGGAAAATAAACCATATAATAAAAGCAGCGTTCCTAGAAAGTGATGCCTAATGGGTTCCTCTTGGTGGACTATAAATCCACCAGTCATACAAGTCATAAACCAAAACCAAAGTTAACAAAAAAGTAACCACACCCCTATTAGAGCAATCTTTCTCTTCCTCAAGATCTTTTCCTGTATAAACCAGGTAATGGAGAACTCTGAGGACTGATATGCCTGGGGCTGTGACTGTCATAGCAGTGCTTTGGCCAGCAAATAACAATCTCTACCGAAACACCTTTCCGTGACTGTGGTGGGTGGGCTGTCACTGCCATGTTCTCCTCTGCCTGGGCCACCACATGGGTAGACTTGCAGGCATCTTGTGCCCATCATTTCCATGGCACTGAGGGTTTCACTGTGTGCCCATCATTTCCATGGCACTGTAGGGTTTCACTGTGTGCCCATCATTTCCATTGCACTGCAGGGTTTCACTGTGTGCCCAGTATTTCCATGGCACTGCAGGGTTTCACTGTGTGCCCAGTATTTCCATGGCACTGCAGGGTTTCACTGTGTGCCCAGTATTTCCATGGCACTGCAGGGTTTCACTGTGTGCCCATCATTTCCATTGCACTGCAGGGTTTCACTGTGTGCCCAGTATTTCCATGGCACTGAGGGTTTCACTGTGTGCCCATCATTTCCATGGCACTGCAGGGTTTCACTGTGTGCCCAGTATTTCCATGGCACTGCAGGGTTTCACTGTGTGCCCATCATTTCCATGGCACTGCAGGGTTTCACTGTGTGCCCATCATTTCAATGGCACTGAGGGTTTCACTGTGTGCCCAGTATTTCCATGGCACTGCAGGGTTTCACTGTGTGCCCATCATTTCCATGGCACTGAGGGTTTCACTGTGTGCCCATCATTTCCATTGCACTGCAGGGTTTCACTGTGTGTCCATCATTTCCATTGCACTGCAGGGTTTCACTGTGTGGATGAACTAGTGGTTTATTGGATGGGGATGAACAAACTGGCCCTGCAGTGAGGGGAACTCAAAGGGAAACACAGAGCATGCAACTTCACCAAAAACCTTGTCAATCAGCACACAAAACTTCCAATGGACCTGACCTCTAGCTTTTTTCTTCCTATAATTGTACTCTGTTCTACAACAACCCATCCCACCCTGCACAAAACTCAACCAAACCCAGAGGGGATTTCTGACATCGTGAGGCCATGGGCTGGACTGTGAACACCACTGTGTGCTCAGCAAGAGAAAACCAGGGGTAGAAAAGTCCCTCCAGCCATGCCATAGAACAAATCCCTGCTCTGACCTGTGTCACGGGTCGCGTGTGATAGAGACAGGCGTTAAAGCACTCACTGGCAGAGGTGAGGAGGGAATTTATGGGAATGGGAAAAGACAAACACTTTGCTTGTCGATTTGGCATGAAAGGAGCTATAAATATTGTGATAATGGTCTCCAGGAACCCAGGACAACCTCTGCCCTGACTCGCAACCACACACTGTCCCTTTGGACTTTACTGAAGCTATTTAGGTTGCAAGTCACCAGCTCAGCTGACTCAATTGTCAGTTATTCCCATTAAAAATACCCCAGCAAAGGCAGTCCTGTCTGAGGAGACATGGAGGCCAGTTATCTCAGACAAACATAGAGAAGCTCCAGTTTTGCACATCATCCAGTTGTACAGTGCTGTTCTCCATCTGGATCTTGTGTCTACTCCAGCATGGTGATGCCTCCAGATCTACTCTGCATATTAGCTTAGTCTGGCAATATTTATTTAGCAGATAAAACTTTGATGCTGCTTCTGTAGAAATAGTTTGCAATATGTTAACAAGTTCATAATGTTAGTCAAAACCATTTCTCATGTGCCCTCAAATGTTTGGTGTAAAAGAAGCAGCAGATACCAAAGGTCACAAAGAATTGAGTCCTTATGAGCAGTTAACCATTAGATAAAGAAAAAAGATGAGGATGATCTGGGGTGCTGTAAACCACTCTTTCCTCCATGACCTTGCAACTCACAGTGTGCTGTGAATAATACACGCAAGGTTACCACTTAAAACAACTAAATACAGGTCCAAGTCCATCAAGACACAAAGAAATAATTAATCCCTTTCTCACGGATGGGCACAGAGAAACCACACTGTACCACAGTGCAGGCACTGCACAAACACCCTACCACACACTGGCTGAGACCTGGCTTTCAGGAAGCCCTGCAGAGATTTGGGATTCCCTAAACCACCAGTTCCCTGCCAAGGCCCTGGGGCACCTTGTCCCTCTGCAGCCCCCCACCAACTCCAGCGCCAAACGGGCAGCTCCTGGCCCTGCTGCCATGCCGGGGGGAGAGGGCAGGACCTGCCGGGGGTCAGGCTGCCTTCCCCAGCCAAAGGCAAAGCCATTCCTCATAGCAGTGGTGGCCTGGCAATGCCCACCACAGAAACCTCTCCTTGGCCTGTTTTCTTTTTGTCTCTGTTTCCCCATTCAGGAAAAAGCTTCTGTCACAACAGCTGCTGATTCATTTTCTGACTTGGTGCCGAGCATACCAGACATAGCATTCGTTTGCTGCCAAAGTGGTAAAAACAATGACTTACCAGCCCATTTTTCTTCAGTTGATTATGTTGGGGGGGAGGGGAGAAAGGAGCTTTAATTAAAATTAGATAAAGAAGAGGCAAGACAGGAGAGAGCATCTGAGGCAGTAGGAATACCCATTACCAAACAGGAGAAGAGAGGGACCCATGGTCAATGTCGAGGGACTCTGTGGTCACTTACTGTCCTTTGCCAACTTCTCCCAACTATGTTTTCCAGCTTTCAGGTGTCAACAGTTTCACTGATCAGTAGCTCTCGGATCCAACACAACACCTTCCAGACTGGGAGGAGAGAAGCAGCCTGAAGATGGCTCTAATAAGGGCAGATCAGTATATTGGTCTTCAATTCTTCTCATCTTTCTTTCCTGACTTCATGGGATGTCTCCCATCAACATTTATTTGCTTATTAAAACACTAACTAACAATTTTCCCAGGAGACAGAATTAACATCCAACCCACATTGTGGAGGTGCAGAGGACTGGATTGAGATTTTGTCTTGCCTATTAGACATAAAAGACAAAAGACTTGGTAAGTGAAGTCTAACCTGTTGGACTCTCCAGTATGTCTCTCAGTATTTGACGGGATGCTTTGGACACATAGAAATTAAGCTGATCCATATTGCCTGACCTTAGTCATATGCCACAAGTTGTATTTGGAAATAGCTCACCACGTCACTAACTCCAACAGCAAACACCCAAGAAAACAATGTCAAGAAAACAACGGCACACCTAGCCTATTCACAATATTGTCCTATCGATGTTCAGCAACAAACTAATTTCCTGACCCACCTGCATCCAGCACAGAGGACACAGCACCCTTGTCTCAGTTCTGATGGACAAAGAACCACATTAACTCATGCATATAAGTTCTCTGCTTTTTCTCTTATGAATTAGTGTAGAACGTAGAACAGTGAAGTGCTGATCCTCACCTGAAGGGTTTTACTCCACTATCGTCAAATAATGGCCAAACCAAGCTGCTGTTCTCCCCCAAGAGATTACTTCCCATGGGGTTTGTTTCAGCTCTTATCTGGAAAGCAGTAGGAGTCAATCAGCGCAAGGAAATGCAGAAGAGTCATGGTCACCTGTACGAGGGTGAGGGCCACCTTTGGAAACAGCATCCAAAGCCATTAGCCCAACATGACTGTTATCATTCAGTATGATGATAAAGAGGAGCTTAAGTCATCCTGAGCACCAGAAGCTACAAGAGAGGCTTTTAAGGCAGCTGAAGAATAGTCATTTCGACAGGTCTCTGGCTAACTGTGTGGTGAGATATGATTCAAACCAAGGACTCATCTCATGCCCAGCAACTGCTCAAAACATATGAGGAAGAAAAGCCTTTATCCTTAGGAAGCTCTGGCATTCTTTGCTTTAAATGGTTGGTTGCTCTGTTTACTTGAGGGGAATATGAAAAAGAACTATTTAGGAATGCAAACATCAAGATCAAGAAGTCATCCTTGTTCACCAGAGAACATAAAATAGATGCAAGAGAATGTCTTAAGCAGGAAAGAAGGATTTTCAAGAATATCAAATGAGGCACGCAGTTACCACCATCAAACCACCAAAAAAGCTGCCCACCTTGCAATATTTTTGGAAGTCCACCTCATTATGTCAACTTCTATTCAGAACCTGAAGGGAATATTTTCACCACCATTCCCTCACAGAATGGGGAGGAGGGGATTTAAGACATTCCTTACGTTCTCCACTCTTCTCTCTGCTGCATAACTAAACTACTCTTTGCTTGACTTGATCTACCTGCATCATTTCATAAGGCCTTGCTTACACTGTCCCTTGGATGACATTGCTAAATTACTTCAAGTAGCAAAATAAAAGTATTCAAGAAAATCTGCAGCTCAACCATGTTATGGAACACCCATAAGAATGACTTCTCCTTCCCATTCCCTTTTGCAGGTTCAGATGCTAGAGACTGCAAAGCTGCACTGCAGAGCAATGCTCATGTTGTGGATCAACACTTCTGACCATCCAGAGACACCCTGCTCTTCTTGGCTTCAGCTGGACCTGTAGTTTCTCAGCACCTTTGCAAATTAAGCCTAGAAACTAAACCATTAAATTGTATTGCTGCACAAGGACCTTAATTTCCAGGCTTTTATCTGCAGGAATGATATTGGCATCCTATACACTAGACCTGTTTTTGTAGTACTATGTTTCATCAGAAGTTTTTATGTTAATATCGAATCAGAAATAATACACATGTGATTCATAATAATCTCACTGAATGGCTGCATTGAATGTATTGTAAGAAATTCTGGTTGGGAAAGAAACTCATTAAAGAAATAGTGACTACTATTATCCCACTGCATATATTGTTCTACTGGAAAGTTTCCTTGAGTAGTTTCTTTAATTAGCAATTTGATATTTTGAAATAGTGTGATCTCCACCACACACAATTTGTAGAACAGACTTGGCTGGCAACACAGAGGAAAACAAGCCATCTTTTCAAAGTTTGCATCTCTAGGGCATATCTTGTCATTTTCTAACTGTTCAGCTGCCGTATACTTGTGTATAACACAGTGACACTGTCCTTGTGGGATTTTGATTCTTAGAAGTTACATAGATAAAGACCTTTTTTATTGGAACAGAATATATTGCCTTTCCTTTTGGTTTTTTTTTGAGCAAATCCACATAAAAATATTTGCATAACTTTGTGCTGTTCAAATAGAAGGTGTTGACCCCAGCTGTGTTCTAGTGAATGAACCATTTATGTAGGAGCTCATTGCACAGAACGTATGGTATTTTATCTTTGCTGGTTTTCTGCCAAATACAGTCTGTAACAATTTTTCCCCTCTGCCACATTTGATGCTTGATATCCTTTAAAATATATCAGCTCTGAGTGTAAGAAAGCAAAACGAATTCTGGGCCCGTTCTGGCTGAGAGCTCTTTGTATGGCTACTCCTGTGCTGGCACCGAGGCACCTTGTTTTTGGAGAGCATCCATTCCAGATCTAGGGTCTATCTCCTTGCACCAAATGCTGTGAATCAACATTGATTTAAAGTTCATTTCAATCTGCATGGAACTTGAAAAGCCCAGGAGCAAGCACAAGAACCATGAAGGTTCTTTTTCATGTACAAATTAGGAGCTGCCCCAAAGCAGAGAGACAAACTACCTCCACCTTCCTAAGCTCTGCATCTGCAGAGAAAGCAAAGATGTTTCTGCACAGCTCTACTCCTTTACGACTGTCCTCCTGGTATCACTTAAGTAGTATTTTGGCAAGACATATTTCTATCCACAAGGGCAGGGAACAAGATTATTTCATTAAGTGACTGAGGCACTGCATGGCCAAAGCCACTGCTACTGTGGCTTTGATTTGAAACCGTAAGCGAGAGGTCAAACTCTCTCAACTCTGATCTCCCGGGGGAGAAGAGATAAGGTGGAGTGCTAAGATTTCCGTGCTCCCACATGAGTAGATAGTAGATAAGGTCTGAATGAGAATCCTCATCTGTAGGCTGCTTCCCTAAGCGTTTTTTATAGCTTACACTGGAAACCCTCATACCTCTTGTACACTGAATCATATAATTACGGTTTCCACAAGAAATTCAGAGAAGGAACTCCTCCCACAAAATTCCCTCTCACCTGCACTCTTTTCATCACCAAAGATGACTGTTTGTCAGCACTACTACTGCTGACAGAGTTCACATGCAGCTCAATTTAGCAGCAGACGGAGGCGACAATATTCCTCTACGTGCAAGCTTCTAAAGTGCTCACCTGTTATTGTGTGTGTCATGAACATCTCCATGAGGAGCCATTTGTTCAGGACACACTTGTAGTCTAAGTGTGTTCTCCCTGCTAAGCAAGGAACTGCTTTTATGAAAGACAATCTCCATCACTGGGAGATTACCTTTCAGTTTCCCAGGAAAGCCTTGCTCAGCTGGAGATATTGCAGATGGGATGCAGCCCCATTAATCTCTGCCATCTCAGCTTCCTCATGCCAGAGCTGTTCTCTGTCACAGGAGACTCCTCTTCATTGTACCTTTCCTCCCACATGCAACAAAAACAGCCCAGCTAAACCTGACCCTGGGTAAACACTGAACACAGACAAGACACTGCTCTGAAAGTCACCAGTTAATTCATCTTTCGTAAGCAGATTGCTTCTGATGTGAAACACTTGCTCCCAGCCCCTCGAATCAGCAAGCTGGGGTTTGCATACAGCTCTGCAAGGAGGATCTTCCTGACAGTCACCCAAGAACTTACATTGACACATGTGCTGATGTTATAGGCAGAGTTGAAGGCAGCCCTGTAATTACAGTTGACTATTGTATAACTCCAGTTTTGGTTGCTCATAACTTCATCTATTATTAATTGTTTGAGCTGAACATTTCTCTGGCTGGGTTTGGCCTCAGGCTAAACTTTTTCATTTCAGCTGGAATGGCTCAAGTCTTTCCCAAGTACATGTTTAAAGAAGAAGAGTTATTTTTTGGCCCTGTGAAAAGGATCTTCTTGTCATTTAGTGAAATGCTCTCACACCTCCATGCTTCTAAAAGCAAGACCTTGAAACTCTGGCAGACTTAACTGTTATGAAATACCAGTTTCTTCACATCTCTGGGGGAAAAAAAGGACCATAATTTTCTTGTTTTCAGCCTCAGACCTTATATATATTTGCTGTTTACACATGTGCAGTAGAGATCCAGTGGCTACTTTGACTATCCTCAGTGCTGAACAAGCTGGGTGCACCAGTAAGGCAACACATGCAGCATCCAGCCATGACCAAGGATGCTCCTGCAGCTGCAGGGTTTGGTAGGGCTTTCATTTCAAGTGTGCCTTTTAATTGCAGGGCCTCTGGGGTAGCAGGCCAGAAGAGAGCTGAGAGACAGTTCAAACTGAGCAAGTATACAGACACTACATGCCAGTGAACAATGGGGAACTAGCTACTGAGAAGAGCCTATAATCGACCCATCTCCAGAACCAGGTCTGACCTGCAGAAAATGAGTATGGTCCTGGGTGCACATGGAGCAGTGAAGACAAGGCAAAATATTCAAGAATAAACTGCTGCTGTCTACTCTGGTTACTCAAAGAGGTGGAGAAAATTAGTCCATGCTCACTCATTAAAAAGAACACAGCACAGCTCTATGAGTCTGGACACAATCTGCATGAGCAACCTTTTGAGGCCACACCTCAAATACTGTGTTCAGTTTTGGGCCCCTCACTACAAGAGGGACACTGAGGTACTGGAATGTGTCCAGAGACAGGCAATGAAGCTGTTGAAGGGTCTGCAGCACAGGCCTGATGAGGAGCAGCTGAGAGAGCTGGGGAATAGGAGGAGAATAGGAGGCTGCAGGGGGACACTATCACTCTCTGCAACTACCTGAAAAGGGGTTGTAATGAGGTGTGGTCCATCTCTTCTCCCAAGTAACGAGTGGTAGGAGAAGAGGAAATGCCCTAAAGTTGCACCAGAGGAGGTTTAGATTGGAGATTAGAAAGAACTCTTTCACTAAGGGTGTTGTTATACACTGTCCCAGGCTGCCCAGGGAGGTGGTGGAGTCCCCATCCCTGGAGATGCTGCAAAGCCATGGAGCTGAGGTGCTGAGGGCCATGGGTCAGTGATGGGCTTGGCTGGGTGAGGTGAGTGGTTGGACTCAATCTTAAAATGTCTTTCCTAACCAAAATGATTCTACAATTCAATGAACCTTAAGCCACCATTTCCCTCTTCTGAAATATCAAAAGGTGAAACCTTATGACAGACTGAAGATGTTACACCCACTTTCAGAGGGAATACACACAGAGAGACTTCTGGTCATGCAGAAAAGAGGCAGAAAGCACAGCCCACTACAGAGTAGTAATCCCAGAAACATGGGCAGGGAAGCCTTGAATAATAGCAACAAAAAAAATGCAAACTGCTTCATTAAAAACTGTATCAAGCCTATAGCATCCAAAGATCTCAATGACAAAAAGGAAAATCCAGCACTCAAGTGGCCAGGAGCTAACTGGAAAGGCAAAATGAGCCCAGTCTAACACAAAAATTAAAACAGTTTGAGACAGTTCTTACTACTCTGTGAATATGAGTCAGTACAAGTGAAAACGGTGCACAGATGGGCCAGCAGAGAAGCAACAGAAGTGCCGTGATATTTACAAGGGGGAAAAAAAACCCATCTTCTTTTACAAGTGTAAATATACCAGAGAAATCATCCACTTGCAGCACAACCTGGGGCTTTGATGCAGCAAACACTCCCACCAGGGACAGCCCTGGCTGCACTGGGAGGAGTGGGGATGGCAGACACTGCATCTGGAAGCCTGTAGGCTCGGGGCACCGAGCTCTCCTGAGGAGTCACAACACACAGCAACATGCCAGATGACAAAGGGCCATTTTATAGTCTTTATGCAACCAGCAGCATGAAGCCAAGCGCTGTCCCAGGCCATGGAGAGACACTCAGAAGGGGTGAAACGTGGTGAGTGTTGGCTCTAACGGATGCACACAGCCTGTGTGCTGCAGCTCAAGGCAGACCATGGCTGCTCGTGCCACCAGCAATGCAACAGCTTAGAAATGTGTGAGCCAAAGCTGATCTTGTTCCACAGGGAGGCAAGCAGGTGTCATTTTTGAGTCCTTTGGCCTCTCTCAGAGCAGAATTAATACATGGGGTCTCTTTCTCCAGCCTCTCTCAGATCTCCCCATCAGTGCAAGCTACTCAGTTCACAGCATGGACACAGGGATTGGGCTGTCTGGATAATTCATGTTTCTCCCCACCCATCTTCCCCTCACCTGTAAAACAGCAGTCACAGTATTTACACTTCTGCAGTTGGCTCGAGATAGGGAAATGAAAACTTAATTATGGTCAGTGCTGTTGGCTGAGGAACAGCTCATGGCCTGACCATGGCAGGAAAGGCAACAGAATCAGAGCAGGGTGAGCTCCCAGAGCAGAGCTGCAGGAGACAGCACAAACCTCACCCCAGCGTTAAAAAGGTCTGACAGCTTTGCATGGGAGAAAAGCAGCTTTCCCATCACTTATGGACCTGCTTATAATGAATTATCACAGAATTTCATCATGGGTTTCCAAGCGAGTCAACAAAACTCCTCCCTGTTCAGTTGCCCTGCTCGCTGACTTTGCACTGCCACATGCACTTGTGTTCTATAGGAAAACCACTTTTAAACAACAAAACCAACTCCCAGAACCTCTCACCTCCCCTGGGTCCCTCTAACAATTTCTGTGGGTTCCCGCTACATTGTCTCACTCTCAAAGACTTCTTTTTGATCCGGATGCTGTGTGAAAGACCAGAGCACAGCAGGAGAAATTAATTAACTGAGCAGACAGCAATTCTGCCATCAAATGAACAAAATGAAGGAGTAACAGAGACTGACACTCACAGTCACCCCTAAGTGTTTCACATGACAACAGCAGGGAAAACACAGTCCAGACTGTTGTTTTAATGTTGATAATACTTCAAAATCTGCAGCACTCACTAATTTCTCAGTGGAAATAAAACCTTTGACATCAGTGGGGATTCTGTCTGTGCATGGAAGGTGGTTGTTAGGTTACAGTCTAGCAGTCTATTTTGTTGGTAAGATCTTTAGCACAAAGACAGTTCCTCTCGGTGCCCGCCCAGAGCAGACAGACTGACAAGCAGAGGACAAAACTTCATTCAAAGTACGTTAGATGCAAACTCATCCATGCACACACATGCTGTCTGCCAATGCCTGTGTCAGTGGAAAGGTGTGTCATGTTCTTTGCTGAAGGGAGAGTTTATAGTTTGCCAGCAGCAGGAGGTCTGCCCGACTTGCCAGCTCACTCTGCCGGGTACCATTCGCTCTCTGCAGCTCAGCGGTGCTGCCACAGGCATCCCCTTCAAACCCACATCCTGGCTGGACAAAATGAGGCTGTTCAACTTCCCTCAAATCAAGAAGATGTTAAAGAACATGAGAGGGGAAGAGGAGAAGGGAAGCCCTATCATCACAGCCACAGTAAGAGGGAAAGGAAAAGAGTTAAAATTAAGACAGGGAAAAAATTCAAAGTAGTACAAGCGTAAAACAGAATCACTGCAGGCATATGTCAAAATAGTGTCAGATCTTGTTCTGTTCATTAAGTCAGCAGTTAAACACCCACCAGCTCCGCTTCTCACTAGCCCTGGAGTTTTGCTACACCTGGAGATCCACTCTGTGGCATCAACTCTAGAAACCACTGACTTAAGAGCACGTTGAATGAATCCTTCCACAATAACTCATGTTGCCATGAGGGCTACCAGGAGGGATCAGATCATGTACTCCAGCCCATGGAGATCAGCCCAAGCACTGGGATCAGAGCACAACAAAAACCATGGGAAAAGGGCTCAAATTTTATAGATTCTTCCTACTTTTAAGTCACACATAATAACACTTAATATATGTCCACAGAGTCTGATAATAAGAAAATTACCCCCATAATACCAAGCTAAAAACATCAAACTCTCACCTATCCATTTATTGTGGTGGAGATTAACAGCCTGCAGCCTAAGCAGTCCCAACAGGAAACAACTGTGCACCAGCCTGAGAAGAACTTGCCCATCTCCAACACCTGGAGTTTTAACTCTCTTTCTCCAGGAAAGTCCCAGACACCACTTTCCAGTAGGGTTCTCAACCTGTAACTGTGTAATATAAAATCACTGCCCAATTAAAAAAACATCTATGACATGGTTAAATAAAAATAAGGCCAAATCAAACAACCCACATGTAATATCTTGAGAACAACCCCAAACCTTTTGGACTTTGTGACCCTTATTTTCCTTTTTTTTTTGTATGTAATTTCTGTTACACTTGAAGGAACTTTTCCATTACAGGTAGAATGATGAATAAACAAGCAAAGTCTCTTTTACAAAGGAGGGATAACATTGTAACAGACAGAGTGCATATTAGATTAAGACCACAGTAATTTCCTAAGACTGTATTTAGATGAAAGAGTCTGGGCTTTTTAGTGGTTTTGGCCTCAAAACCCTTGCCAAGTGACATGTACAATTTAAATGTGCTAAAAGTCTCCTGTAGGTTCAGGAGCCAAGAAGAGAGAGTAATTTCTCTTCTCCAAGGGCCAGCATCCAGATTTTGGCAAGAATATTGCTTTCCTTCCAAGCAGCATCAGCCCTGAGTCATATCTGCTCTTTGCCAGTGCCCACCCCACCTAACCCAGCCACAGATATCATCCCTGTCTAGTGCAAGGGGAAATAAAACCATACTGAGACCTTGATTGTCAACACTACCTGTTCTGCATGCAAATTTCCACACTTCTCAGTCCAAATAAGGCCACTTTATGCACCATTTTATTACTTCAGGTAATACTGCACACCGTCAGCAACAGGAACAAAGACTTTGGTGAAAGCAAGTTTGTTTGTCTGAGGGTTTGGATTTTTTTTTCCCCCTTAAAAAAACCAATTATCCCTGTTCATAACTATGAACATTCCTCCCCAGTCCTCTGTCAGCCAAAAAACACATGAGATCTTTCTGAAAAACGAAGTTCTGTGCAACAAAGTTATTAACTGCAGGGAAAGGCAGGAAAGCTCTTTTACAGCTGTTCATTGATCCTCTGAATGTCACCTTACACTCTGTAGCTCTGTTTGGATTCTGCAGACTTCTGGAGTAGACTGAGAACAAAAAAAAAAGTAAAGAAAAACCTTGGCCAGAGCAGTTAGGCTGCTTCTTGAGACATGTTTTCTTTGGGTTCAGGCCTCAGATTCTCAGCCAGCAGCTTCTGTCCCTGGTGGAAAAGGAAAAAATATATGAAAGCATGGGGTTTGTCTGCTTTTCAAGAATCCAGAGGACAAATGTGAGTTTCTAAAGTGTTCATTAAAGATATTAATTGACCCCAACGTCCTTCCACCTGAGCTCACAGTTGCTGGGATAAAGTCTTGCAGCCAGCTGTGCTGTCAGGAGGGTGATGCGATGCCCAGTGCAGGGCTTTGTGTGGGGCCCGACATGGTGCTGGGAAGTGGGCAAGGAGTAGCTCCAGCCTGGTTCCCATCTGGCCCAGGGGACCCTCAGGCACCCCAAGAGACACAGCCCTGGGCACACTCCAGTTGTGCTCCCCCAGAAGGGGAGGGAGCACGTGGCCCCCGTCCCTGTTGCCGACACATGAGTGCGTCCAGACGACGGCTTTAATGACTCTCGGGAACCCTTTACGTAGGCACCGTGGCTTGTGGCAGTTACTCTGGTTTCAAACAGGTGCACATGGGCCTTGTTTTAAGCAATTGGCTATCATCCAGGAACAGACGAGGCCAGAATTCATTCTATTTAATTTACAGTTCAGCATTTTGATTCTAAAACTGTCCACCGATGCTCAGGGACCAGCAGGTGCAATTAATAAGCACATAAACCATACCTGAGCAGACCTGTTTCTTCTCATTCCTGCACTCTCTAGCACCAGAACACCACTCCTCACACCCAATCTGCTGCTTAGCTTTCTTTCCTCTTTCCCTTTTAAATGGCACAGACAGCTGATGAAGAGCCCAGCACTCACCTTGACCCAGCTCAAAGCTCCATCAGACTTTCTCAGCAGGAACAGCCAGGCTTGAAATGAGAGGTAATGCTTGGCAGGTGCTCTCAGGGGACTGGCCAAAAATAAATGCACTCTCCAGTTAATTTCCATCTGAGTACTACCAACGTTTCTCCTTTAAGAGTGCAGCTAGAGCATTTGATTTACACAAGGCGAGGAGGTTGTGTATTTGTTTGCAGTAGCAGTGGCAGACCCAGCACACAACAGGGAATATTCAGAGCCATTTTAAGCACCTATGTAAGGTGTCTGTGCTCCTCATACAAACAAGAGATCTTTTAGGGTGTGATTCCGAGCACTCTCATTAGGAACTTGCCTCTCACCTTTGATTATAGCAGGAGTCTAGATGTTTAATTTAGGCAGAGAAATGACATACTTCAAATTAGCTTGTACGAATATCTCCCAACACATCAGTTCTGCACAGAACCAGACTGGAGGCTCTCTGGGATGATGGTTACAGTGAGTAGTACTCAGCACTTGGCAGGTGGTGAGAAGCAGAGTGAGTTTGTTTACAGGGAGCTCTACTCAGCCGTGACTTCCACCAGGAGAGCCACTGTAGCCAGCCACAGCACGCTGCAGGCTGGGGGAACCCAGCCACCCCCAGCCCCTTCCCCCAGCTCAGCTGCTGGCAGTGGAGGAGGAAAAAGCTGTTGAATCTCAGCTCTGGCATAAAACCAGAGCCAGTAGCACAGAAATCCACCAGCCCAGTCCAAGGGAAACCTCCTCCTTCCTTCCCCATGGTGATGCAGCTGTGACGGAGGAGACTGGGAATATCCCTGAGTCCCTCAACCACAGGGCTGCTGGGGTGCTGCAGGCTGTTTGCAGTGTTGCCATCTCATACTACTGCTTGCTTGCTTGCTTTTGTGGGTTTGTTTTAAAGGAACCACTTGGATCATCAAGACTTTGGAAAACAAGGGATTTAGAAAAGTTGATTGGATGCATCCCAGTTTCACAGGGGAATTTGAAATACCCCCACATTAGCAAAGTTTTAACTGAAAAAAATAACTGTTGCATTTGGAAACGGGGTCATAAAACAACACCACCTCAGGCAGGAGATGGACACAGGTGGGAATGTAATTTAGCCTCTGAAATTGCTCATTTTAAATGGTGTGTAGTATTTTCCTTTTCCACGGCAGATAATTGTATGGCAGGGCTATGCATTGCTACATGACAGCTCATTCTGCTTTTAAAACAGCAGCACTTCAGGAGCAGCCAAATTGACGCTTTTAATGTGTCCATCACTTATCAAGGGTAATTGATTAGTGCCTGCGAGGGGCTCTGAGATCTAAGGGATTATGTGTTCCGAGCCTGCTGAATTATTTGAATAGATTTAGGAAGAAAACGATTGTAAATCAGATTTTTGCCTGACCCAGCATTTCCTTTCCCAATCAGCGTTTCCCCTTCCCTTTAAACACATTTTTGCTCAGAGATACAAAAGCATGCTAAGCCCAGGGAGCAGATTTTCAAAGGCAGCAAGAGGAGTTAAGCGTGATACCTGTTAAAACAGAATGGGAAGCAAGTATATTTCCCCCCTGCCAGTTTCTCCGATGGCTGTTTACTCCGCTATTTACAGATTGCAGCTTTTAATCTAGCTCAAGAGAAGAAAATGAAAAGGTCGCAGCTCCCCTGAGCTTGGAGGAAAGAGATCCACCGGGCAGCCAGCACTGCAGTCCCGGGCAACGCGTCTGAGGCTTCAGCCTCGCCTCGGGCACAGCCCCTGCGGAGCAACTGGGAGTGTTTAAGCCTGGGCTGCCTGCCTTAAACACACCCCGCACCGAGAATAGCCCGGGCTCCCGGGCACAGGTCAGGCGATGCTGAGTCACTCGCTGGCCAGTGCCCAGGCTCTCTCCAGCTGCCTGCGGCTCGGCCTGCCTTAAAGCCACAGCCCTGCCCGGGCACGGCACCCGCTGCCGTCGGGGGGTGGGTGGGTTTAACCGGGTGAGTGGTTCCGACGTGAATTCCCAGTTCGTACCGCCCCGTTTCCCTCCGGTTTCGCCGTGCTGCCCATTCAATGCTCCCCTCCTACATTTGTTGGTGATTATGAATCAACTCACAAGCGTTAGTGCGCGCCCCAGGCTCCCAGAACGGCAAACAATGTCCTGTCACGGGTTGCATCAGCTGCTGCGACGCTCTCTCATGCCTTCAGGCTTGCTAAAGCTGGTCTAACTCTAATATAATAGCCCTTTTACCCGCCTCCTCCCCCAACAATTACCAGAGGCTTGGAAAGCCATTGAAATGCAAATAACTGATAGAGAGGTTATTGGGAGAACCAGACTGGGAAGGTACAAATGCTGCCCCGCTAGTTTCCTTTAGTTTGAGCGGGACTGTAATCCTGAATTCCTCTTTGTATAAATAAGAAGCAATATTGTGAATACACAGATGGCCTCGTGTAGCAGCTGAACTGCATCTTCTCCGGCTTAGCCTGTCTGTAATCTGCACCCCCCCCCCCCCCCCCCCCCCGTTACTCCCGTTAGTTGCTGCAACAGCAGAGAGAATTGCACAACACACAGGCATCTGCGACTCGGATGGCACGGATACAAGCACGCTGGACTACGCTAAATTACCGAAACCTGCTCTGCTGGGGATTTGAGAGACCTTCCCCCCCAGAAGGTTTGTGGAAAGCAAGACACTGGCAGCTGTGGAGCTTGTGATCTTTTCGTGGCTGTAGATAAGAATCCGCAATAAAGCTCCATCCTGTCCCATCACATCTCTCAACCCAGGCACTTCTAAAGAGCACCGTGACTCCCTCACGCTCCGTTTGTTCGCTAGCTTTTAAAAATATCTTTTCACCAAAGACAAAAAGGAGCCGAGACAGTCCCGACACTCGGCTGGAGCAGCCAAGGCAGCAATATCTCCCACCTGCTGTAAGGTGGGGTGGGACTGGGACAATCTGGACTCTTTAGGGTTTAGGAGTTCCTCCTAAATACAAGTTTCATCCACATCTCTTTTTCTGCAGTGAAACAACTCATAAATACTCATAAAACTCATAAAGAAAATGTTTACTGTATTTAACAGTCCCTGAACCCACTTAGAAGAGGTGTAGAGAAGAGGATTCAACACCTGCTGCACACGAACTACAAGGGGCAGCTTGTTTGCTTTGGGAAGGAGGTGGCTGAGGGCAGATCTAGTCGCAGCTTACAGCTACATAAATGTAGTTATTAAGGTGACAGAGCCAAACTCTTCTCGGCAATGGTAAGAAACACAACGGGGACGGATGGCCAAAGAAGTGGTCAGTGGAAGGGCCAGAGCGGACCCAGGAGAATCTCCTTGGTGAGGCAGGGGGGTAGTGCTGCCGCAAGTACGGGGAGCAGGGGGAGCCTCCGCTCCCCGATGTTTTCAGCTCCTCGCCAGACAAAGCCTTGGCTGATGTGACCTGCTGTCCGTGGGTCTCGCTCCGAGGGGGCATTTGGAATAGAGACCTCCAGAGGTCGCTTCCAGCCAACATTTCCACGGCTCCGGCACCTCCGCCTTGAAAACGGCACCAAAGGGTGAAACTGTAGCAGCTCCCTCTCCTGCACTTCAGCGGAGCCCCTTCGTGGGAGCGGGCCAGAGCACCCACACCGGCATCATCGCTGCATCCAGGCACCACTGCTGCCCCCTCCGCTGCTTCCCCGGCTCCCGGGGGTCCTGCCCACCGGCACACAGGGACCCTCCCCGGCCCCCGGGGTCGTGCCCGCCGGCACATACGGCTCCTGGGGGTCCTGGCCGCCGGCACACGGGGACCCTGCAGCCCCCAGGAGTCCAGCCCGCAGGGGTCTCCCCGCCCCGTCCACATCCCGTCCAAGCTGCAGCCCCCTAAAGCCCCGCAAACGCTTCCTGCGCATCTCCTCCTCCTCGCTATTGGCAGCGCGGATTCTCCTCACTTCGGGGAGCAAAAGCGGCGCTGAGCGCCGTGACGGGACGGCGTTTTCCCCGCGGCGGGCAGGAGCGAACGAGCCGCCCGCAGGCAGCGGGGGCCGCCGGAGCTCAGCGAGCGCCGGGGCCGGGCGAGGGGCGGGGGTACGGGGGGAGGCGGAGGGGCCGTGGTCCCGCCCCGTCCCTCGCAGTCCCTCCCCGTCCCGGCGGCGCAGGGAGCCGTGCCGGCGCAGCCCCGCCGCGCCATGGCCGCCCGCCGCCTCCTGGGGCTGCTGCTCGCCTCCGCCGCGCTGCTGGGCTCAGGTAGGGCGGCCGGGCCGCGGGGCCGCGGGCGGGGGGCGGCTTGCCCGGGGGAGCGCGGGGGGAGGCCCGCGGGGCGCGGCGCGGCGGGGTTTGCGCATGAGCGCGGCGCCGGGCCCGCGGCTCCCAGCGCTCCGGGTCGCCCCGCGGGACGCGCCCCCGGGGGGAGCCGCGCAGAGGTTGCAGCCCCGCATCCGCCGTGGGTGGGAGGAAGGAGGTGTCCTCGGGGCGGATGAGATCCCCGGTAGCATACAGCCTTCCCGGGGCGGGGGAGGGCGCGGGCGCGGACTCACGGGTCGGGGAGATGCGCCCCCCAGGAGGGTCCCGTCGGGGTCTCCCAGGAGGATGCGCCGCCCGGGGGATCGCCCTTGGGGGCGGCTGCGTCCCCCTTCCACCCTCCCCGGCCCCACCCTGCGCAGAGCACCCCGACACTGCAGCAGAATGCGGACCGCCAGCCTGTCCCCGGGGCCCGGCCTGGCCACAGCCACCCCCTGTTCAACCTCCCTCCACCCCGGGGTCCCCACCCCTGTGTCTTACCGTCCCCCATAGTGCCTGCCCCTTCCTCCCCGGCTCGGCAGCTGGGGATGCTCCTGCACAGGTATGATGGCTCTAAACCCATCATCTGTCTATCCTGACAGATATGATGTCTCTAAACCCATCATTAGATGACAGTACCGGTGATTAAAGCATCTCAGAATGGAGCATGTTCCTCTTTGTGAGAAAGTGTCACAACGATGTTTAAACAAAACATGCAGTGCTGCAGGTATAAAGCTCTGTAGCAGCCCATGTCTCAGATAATCCAAAACAGAGGAGTCACAGTGGCGTCATGGAAGGAGTTTGGTTTTGTCTCCCTGCTTACTGAGCTATTGGATTAGCAGATTCTCTGTATGACCCAAATTTCTCAGGCTGCTGGTTGTATTCTTGCTCATTTTTTTTTTCAGTCCCACAGCTATTTCTTTAGTACAGAATAGTCTAACCCAGAAATCAGTCCTAGTTGGACAGTAACTAGGAAGATAGGGAAAACAAACATGCTCTTTAGGGGGAGGAGGGGAGTTAAAGTCAATTTAAAGCTTGCCACAACCCTTTTTTTCCTTTAAAAAAGAAGAAAAAGGGTACTTTAAAAAAGCTGTTTGCTTCTTTGAATGGAAAAACCAAAAAGCCCTCTTACAGGCTGTACAGAGAAAATAACAATTATGTAAGAGGCCTTGGGAAGGTTTTTCTTTAGAAATGTGCTATTGAGCTAGGAGGCACCCATGACACACAGATGGGTTAGAGCATATTGGAATGAGCTGGGCAGTGAGCATGTTTTGCTGCTGGAAGAGATTAGTTTTACCACGAGTCAGCCTGGAGTTAGTCTCCATTTGCCTTAGGTCCTTACCTGCTGGTGCACCTGGCAGGGTAACAGCGTGGTACAGAGTTGCTTATGCTCCCAAGGTATAGTGGCTGAATGTTTAATTGGTATCAGTTTGACAGGCTGAGCTGAGAGGCTGTGCATGAAAGTCCCAGTTTTAGATTAAATAGGTTTTTTTAAGTCTGAGCAGTCAGCAGGAAAGCTATTTGCATTCTCTCATGTTTGCAACGTGGGCAAAGAAAAGTGCTGCTCCGTTTCATTTTTGGAGCACTGGGCTGCAGGGTTCAGCTCTTCAATATCCTTGGCTGTGTTTGTATCAAACTGAATTTCACTGAAACATTCATAAATCATTCCTGCCAGCCCGAGGCTTCACAGGTGATTGAACAACATTAAGTTCAGCTCTTCTCTGGGCTGCTTTAAATTGCCTCTCCTTGGAAACAACTATCTAAAGGTAACTGGGCTCTGCACTTGCAGCCTTTTCTGTGCCAAGCCCTGATGGCACCAGATGCATGTGCTGACACCTGGGATGAGGTGCTGCTGCGTGGCTTCAGCCTTTCCACGTGGCCTCTGGTTCTTCCCCCGGTGTTTCAGTGGTTTGGTATTTCCATGCTGGCTTTTCTGACTCATGAGTGGGTGTTTGCTCCTCCCACTGTCTCTCTCCCAAAGGCTTTGGAGCAGTTTTGCAGCTGACAGAGGCTCAGAGAGCCCTTCCCCACCTGAGCACTGAACTGGCCTTTCAAGTATCAGAGCAGCTCTGCTACCGTCATCCTGTGCTCAGAGGAAAATAGCAGTTGGTGGTGAGGAAGTGAGTTTCTGAGGCAGGGCTTTCCACCCCAGCTCTGCAGTACAGCAGCAATAGAAATCAAATTTCTTAATTGCCTCTGTTGGTTGGCTTCTTTATTTTTGGCTTTTTGTTCTGAAGCAGCCTTTCCAGCACTGCCAACAGTGGGTTGCAGACAGCCAGTCTGCTGCAAGTTTAGAGGCTTACACGTTACCAGGAACTAAGGACAGCAAACTAGACAATAGGACTAGTACTCCTGCAGCTGAGGTCTGGATCTACCACTGACAGCACCACAGTGTGCATCTTAGGGGTTGGTGTCCACTAAAGCAGTGTTGTGGTTTAACCCCAGACACCCCCATGCAGCCACTCACCCCCTCTGCCCTGCTGGGATGGGGAGAGAATGGGAGGGGTAAAAGTGAGAAAATAGAGAGAGCAAAAGCCACACAAGCAGAGCAAAGCAGGGCTCAAACATGAGGAATGGGGACTGAGGAAGCCAAACACCATCACTCTCTTATTCCATACCATTTACATCATGCTTATGTGCCACGTTACCCAATACATTCTCATTACCCACTGCTGCCTTTCCTGTCCTTCAATACAATACATAGATGTAATTCCCTTAGCCTATGAACCACTTTATGAGATGTTTGTAGAATGTCCATAAATGTCCACTGAGTTCAATTAGTCCATGACTTTGGGCTCCAGCTTAGTGGTCTCTCCAGTGAGGAGAGGTGGTGCGTGGTTCATGGTGCTGCCTGGATCTGTGGGGCACCAGAGCCAGCTCAGGTTGGGTCAGTGCTGCACCTGCACTGCTTTATGTAAGGCTGTTCTCCATGGGTGCAGGGGGTTCCTGCTATAGTTGTCGTATAACACACGACTGAAGTCACAGGTTACAACAATTTAAAGGTGTTTCCATTACAATGTCCTGCCCTGGTCCCTTTGGGACAGACCATGGGGTTCAACATTGTGAACATGGTTCAACATGTTCAACAGGTTCAACATCCTTCCTTTGGTCCTGCTCTGCCTTGGACTTACCCACAGACTGCAGTCCTTTAGGGGTGTACCTGCACCTCTAAAGGCCTTATCCATGAGCTACAGGGATATACACACTGTGGCATAGACTTACCCACAGTTTATCTATGGCCACATGCTTTGAGGTGCTCCAGCATGACCTCATACGCAGCCACAGATGCTTCCAGATATACTTTCCTCCAGCATGGACTTATCCTTGGGCCACAGTCCCTTCAGAGCTATACCTGCTGTGGCACAGACATAACCATGGCCACAGGTGCTTTGAGATGTACCTGCTCGGGTGTGGACTTACTCATCCATGGTCACAGACACTTTCAAGTGTCTTGGTCCCACGTGGAGTCATCCATAGATCATAGTCTCTTCGACTCAAGTTCACACTGGAGTTCCAGCCTGTCCAGTACAGCAGCACAGAAACAGCAGCCACGGCCCAGCACAGGCACATCACCATGGCTGTTAGCAAAGTGTCCCCAGGCACAGCAGAGTGAAGTGACCAGCAGCAGCAAAAGGAAAAAGCAGCCACTAACAAGCACTAGACTCTAATCTGCAGTAAGATAAGCAAGCCCTGTGGCAAGTGCAGGAGTCTGACAATTAATAGTTAAACAACAATAACAGCTGTAAATTCAATCTAGCACATTCCAAGTCTAGCACAGGTCATTGTCTTTGAGCCCCTTTGAGCCTTTGTTGGATGCCAAGAAGGGCTGTTGTGGTTTAACCCCAGACAGCAACTCAGCCCCAAGCAGCTGGGCTCTCACCTTCCCCATGGGATCAGAGAGAGAGTCAGAAGAGTAAAAGCGTGAAAGCTCTTGTGCTGAGACAGAGACGGTTTAACGGGGAAAGCAAAAGCCGTTCGCACAAGCAAAGCAGAACAAGGGATTCATTCCCCGCTTGCCATGGGCAGGTGTTCAGCCATCCCCAGGACAGCAGGGCTCCAGCACGGGGAACAGGGACTGGGGAAGCCAAACGCCATCACTCTGAACATCCTCCTTCCTCCTCCTTCCCCAGCTTTATATGCTGGGTGTGACCTGTGGGGTCTGGGGTGTCCCTGGGGTCAGTTGGGGTTGTCTGTCCCGGCTGTGTCCCCTCCCAACTGCTTGTGCCCTCAGTCTCCTCACTAGTGGGATGGGTGAGGAGCAGAAAAGGCCTGGATTCTGTGTGAGCCCCTGAGTAGCTCCTGTGAAGAAAATTAACTCTATCCCAGCCAAAACCAGCACTAGCAGGAACAAACCCCTACTTTTTAATTGAAAGAATACAGTAGGTTTGGGGTTTCTGTTTGGTCACATTCCACTGCTTTTCCCATCACTCATGCCCATGTCCTTCCAAGCCCTCTGGGCTATCAGGCACAGCCATCCATGCTCATCTGCTGCTTTCCAGAGCTGCTGAACTCCAGCATGTTCCCACAGTGCACTGAGGGTCAGAAACATTCAAGTATTTTGAGGCAGTGGCAGAAACCAAACGCCCTGCAAAGCCTTTTTGCTGTCTTCAAAGCCACAGAGGTGAGCATTCCCTGTGCTAGCATGTTGCAGGGTGTTTGAAATGCACTAATCTATGGCCTTTCTAGCAAATACATTTGAGTCGTCCAGGATTAGCCACATGTCTGTGCAAAATAAGGAAAGCAGTCAATAAAGGACCTTTGCACAGCTGTTGTTTTCCCCTCTCCTGTCCTCACTCACGATAAGCCAGTACAGAAATGCACTGATGCATTTTGATAGAAAGGTGGCAAATTTGACACCTGGGCTCAGTGTACTTGCAGGGAGCACGAGGTTACCTTTTACAGGTTGTGTAAGAAAAGCTTAAAGAAAACCTCCATTGATTATAAAGGAGCAGTGGGAAGAGCTGTGCACGTCCTCCAGAGCTGCAGTGTCAGCAGTGATGAGCAACTCTGTGTTGTCATCCCGTGTCTTAAAAGACAGCGTCTCACACATCACCTCTCCTCTCGAGTGTGACTACAATATCCCACCAGCAATTACAACAATTACTTAAATGTGAAAGTAATATTAGACAACATAATTAGCTATTTATAACTGTTGCACAGATGGCTGCAGTCACTGCAGGCGGCTCCTCCGCAGTCTCTGCACGACGGTGCCCAAGTGATTGCACAGGGAAAGTGGGAAGGAGACAGCCCTTTTCCAGATGTTTTTCCAGGTGCCCAGGCTCTGCTTTGCAGTGGGCAGTGGTGGACACAGCTGGCAGAAAAGGGGATGGGAAGGCCAGCTCTTGTGCCTGGCACTTGCCAGGGTCACTCACAGGTTGCTCCAGGAGAGTTGGAATAGAAGCAAGAGCATTGGTTGGGCATTGCAGCCGGAACCAAAGGAGACAGCAACGTTGTGTACAGCATTTACTGGTGCTAAAAAGCTCAGTTCTAATCCATGAGGATGTTATTAAATGGATAATTACCAGGTATCAGCAGAGAGTCACAGTAATACACTTAAAGAATAATTCTTACTTAGATAGTGCCTTTAGCGTGTGTGACAAAGCAGGGGAAGCCGAATTGGGTTTCTAACAAATTACCTCTGATCTTTGAACAAATATGCATTCATTAAATGTGCCATGCCCAGATATTTATGTACATAGCTATGGAAATAATTAATTTTCATACTTCTGCTCCTATTTTGGAACTTTTTCCTCTCCCAGCTTAGTGATATCTGTGCTTGGAAACAGCCCCTTAACTCCTGTTCTTTTTCCCTCTACAAAAACATCATTTTTTCCCTTACATCTGTTGCAACCGTTTCAGCCCTTAAAGCACATAAAACAGAAGAGTCTATTGATCTCCAGTGTTGACTAGAATAAACTTTTAGGATTGCTCAGTTTAAAACCAAATTTGTTTCTCCTTGGAAAAAATATCTCCTGGAGGTTTAAGGCATTGACTTTACAGTTAACTAAAGGGAAAAGTGGGGGTTTATTACACAGTGCTTCCAATGCCACTCTAATATCAAAACACATGTTTAATAAACTACATAATGCTAATTGCAGAGAGAAAAAAAACCCCTTTGCAATAATGCCTCTGTAATCTGATTGATCTAATTCACAACCAGTGGAAGAACTTGAAGGGAGGAAAAAAGGAGAAGATGATCACGGCGTATCAAAACATGGCAGATGAAAGGACTTGTTTTGAGAAGGAAACTTCAAAGTTGGGGATCCAGATGCTGGAGTCACTAGCTGTGATTCGGGATGTGAGCACAGGAATGTGCTTGCTGAGTGAACAATGCTTTTAAGAAGAAAACAGGGAGCCCCAGTACAGACCTGTTAGCTGTGGCAAAGAGAGAGACGAACGCTTTCAGCATGCACGGGGTTGGGTTTGATCTCCTGAAAGCTCAGCCTGCTGGTGCAATGTGGATGAAGTTAATGCTAACACACAGTTATGAAACCATCTTTTAGTCACTCTAAAACATTTTTCATTGTTTTCCAACCACGTTTAGGAAAGAAAGAAAGTCATTGTAGGAGAACCGAGGCTACAGACAGAAAGCTGGTGCTGAGTGCACCCTCTTCCCTGAGATACCCAACCACATGAGCAACATCTTCAAGGAAGGGCCAGGTCTGGTGTAAGGATTCAGTGCTAGCATGGCATGGATATGCAGAAAAGCCAAAGAATGCAACACCAGAAGCATTGTCCAGATTTTAGAGGTGGCTCAGGCAGGAAGAAGGATGCTGTGAACAGCATCATTCTGCGGTTGGAGGGCTCTGCAGACTGGCACGGGCTTGTGCCCAGCAAACAAGGTGCCAGGAAAAGAGAATTGCTCAGCATTTTGCTTGCCATCTGAAATGCTCACTTTGCCCATGCACAAAGAAATCTGGATAGAAAAGGCTTGTTGAGATCAGAAGAATCTTACTGAAATACAGAAGGACATGGTTGGGTTTTTAGGGGTAACTGGAGTGCAAGAGGCAAAAGCTGAACAAGCAGAAGACATTTCCAGACCCAGCTGTGGGTGACAAAGGAGGTGCTTGTGCTGCAGAAGGCACATTGCATATGTGATAATATTATGAGCAGCACATTACTCTGTGACTATAAAGCATTGTGTGATGACAAACATGCTTTTAGGAGCAGGAGCTTTGGGAAATTCTTTGGCTCTATATGACCCATATGAGAGGAAAACAAGCAGCTTGGTGGAGCCTACATCTCCATGATGACCAGCAACCTCCATTCAGGTGTCCCTGCTACTGCAGAGCTTGGGTTGTCCTTCCAGACAATATGATTTGAGCAAAACTAATGTCAGACTCCGTTTACTTCATCTGGAGCAAAAACCTCCCCAGGTTCCATCCTGCTGCAAAATTGCCACTGCAGAGCCCAAGCATAAGCTGGGGTACAGCTCTCATGTCATAGCAAGGTGTAAAGACCAAGAACTGGCCAGACTTCCCCCTTGCCCAGCACATTTTCCTACCCTGGAAGTGCTTTTGGCCAGAGAACTAACCTGATGCCAACACAACACTAGGCTGAAGGAGTTGCAGCCCCTCAAAGCCAAACTACCCAGCACGATGCTTCTGCCCTAAGCACCCCTCTCACCCCAGGCAAACCCCTGGGTTTGAAACAAACCCCTGGATTAGAAACAGGCTGGTTTCTAATCCCAGTGCTTCAGCTGGGGTGGGTGTTGAGCCTGGCCCCGCTTGCCTGGGGTGACAGACTGTCTCACACGCTGTCAGAGATGCCGGGTGGATGCCACGCAGTTGGTGTGCCATCATTTGCCAGGAAACCAGAATCTGTTATTTCCAGAAATTCATAGGGTGGCATAGGAGCTTTGAGCCTCTGGGTGGTTTTTAAAATGCTTTTGGCCTCACACAGAAAATAGAGCATTTTAAATGAGGCTAAACATAAGCTTTTAATAAAGGCATATTCATTCCTTCTCCTCTGTAATGATGGTCTTAACCGAGCAGATGATTTAGATACCTCTGTAAAGGAAACCTCAGAGCCATAACACTTGAATTCAAGCAACAGTTTGGTGCTATTTTCTTCCACAGGTGAGGTCAGAGAGACCTGTCAGTGAGCTCCTATGTTTAGGTTTAAATTATTTCATGCCACATCAACAGCAAGTGATGCTCTGGTTATAAGGCAACTGTTCCCCTGGTGATAGGAGGCAAAACCAGGTAGCTGTGCACCTCCATCAAGAAAGGTGAGGTTTATGCCCCTGTACTCAGTGCTAATGAGGACACACCTGAAATAATGTGTTGTGTTTTGGGCCCCTCACTGCAAAAGGGACATTGAGGTGCTGAAGAACATCCAGAAACAGGCAGCAGAGCTGGTGAAGGGTCTGGAGCAAAAGTCTGAGGAGGAGCAGCTGAGGGTGTTTAGTCTGGAGAAGAGGAGGCTGAGAGGAGACATGATCGTTCCACAACTCCTGACAGGAGGCTGTGGTGAGGTGGGAAGTCAGTCTCATCTCCCAATCAGTGAGTGATAGGACAAGAGGAAATGGGCTCAAGTTGTATCAGGGGAGGTTTAGAACAGAGGTTAGGAGGAACTTTTTCCCTGCAAGGGTTGTCAGAAGCTGTCCCAGGCTGCTCAGGGAGGTGGGGGAGTCCCCATCCCTGGAGCTATTGCAAAGCTGTGGAGCTGGGGGCCATGGGTGGGCTTGGCAGGGTGAGGGGAGGGGTTGGACTTGGTGATCTTAAAGGTCTTTTCCAACCAAAGCAATGTCCTGGTTGTGTGATCTCAGGGTTAAGCAGCCATCTTTCACGACTCTAAAAAAATTACATTTCTCATCGTGAAGTGATTTTACAAAAAGCATGAAATTCTGGAATAAAAACATTCACAATTTGTCCTCATAAATGGTCATTGGCTTAACATTTTCTTTCCCTGGCAGAAGTGTTTGAGCAGACCTTTCCCACCTGCATAGCAAGAGTCTGGTTTTCCTCCTGTCAAGCACACTGTGGAGGTGATGGGAGACAGGCTGTAGGTAACACTGGCTTTGCCTCCCCAGACACAGCCTGTGCTGGGCACAGGAATGAGGATGCACACCCTGAACTCTGCTCCCCAGGGGCCTTCTCCAGACTTCAAGGAAAGCAAGGAGCTGAACAACACCTTATTGAAAATGAGCCAGTGCAAAAGACTGAGGGATGTGGCACAGGTTCCCTTGCTGTGGGCAAGCCAAGAGTGCAGGGTGGGGGTGACCTGGCACAGGGGTTAAAAACCAAAAGTCACTGCCTGCTCCTGCACCACCTGCTCAAATTGACCTGCAGCAGATGCCTGCTGCTGCTTCGTGCTTGGGGATGCAGCCCCCTGCCCTATCTGCTCTCTGTGCTGGAAGCCCCACAGAGCCTGGCCTGGCCTCACGATACTCCACAGAGCTCAAAGCAGTGAGAGCACATCCCAGCACACCCCATGCCAGGAGGGAGCAGACAGTCAGCAGCAGAGGCTGGATGCTAAACACCTCCCTGCTGTCTTCTGAATACCCAGCTATGTGCCCAGCGAGGTGCCATGGCAGGGCACGCAGGCAGTGGCAGGGAGTGCTCTGCAGCAGCAGCCCTGCATTGCAGGCTGCAGACACATGCCTTCAGCCAGAGGAGAGGGCCATAGCCCTCCACACTATTCCAGGGCCTCTCTCCATCTGTCAGCATAGCCCAAGTCTTCATTTCCACACCATTGCCAGTTTTAAATAGCACAGTATGACAGGAGCAGCACATCCCCAGTGATGAACCAGCATTTTTACCCTGTAATTCCCCATTTACCTACCTTTAACTACAGCATCTTCTCTTGATCTTCACCTGATGAGAGCAATCTCTTTCCATCGGGAATCAGGTGATAAGCATTTAATCTCCCACTTCAGTTTTCTTTGGGCTCTTGCACTGCTGCCTTTGTCATCAGTTGCTCTGTGCTGGGTTGTGAACAAAATGCTTTCATGCCAGTTTGTCGCCTGGTTGATAGACAGGCATCTTTGGCCCCAGGCAAGTGCATAGTCATTACTTAATGTGTGAGCAGAAATCAAGTAGCTAAGGTGAATGATAATGTTTCTGGGTACACAGCATGCAGGAAAACATGAAAGCACCCCCATGTTCAGCCCTGCACCCACAGTCATAAGAAGAGAAGGACTTTGCTGTGTGCTCTGACCTTCCCTAGGGATCACAAACGGAGTGAATGGGAGTCTGTGTTTCCCACCCTACGCCTGGTGAGGCTGGGTGAAGGCCAGGGACTGTGTGCATGGAGGCAGGCAGGGCCAAGGCTGCCCCCAGAGTGGTTTCAGCTCACGTTCTGCCTTTCCCTGGCTGCCTCTCACACCACAGCAGGCTGTGGCCATCAGCCCTCCCCTGCAGGAAGCCAGGCCAGTGCCTGCTCAGGGCTGGGGTCACAGCAGCCCACCTCTCCCTTTCCCTCACCTCAGGAGCAGTAATCCAGTTCTCCAGCAGACCCTGCACACTGCATCTGGAGGGAAACAAATCCCTGTCCTGAAGCACACTGTTTGTTTTTTTGTGACCCAAGAAAGCCACCTTTACCCATTCCCTGGTCTGTATAAGGGACATTAGTGCTACTATCCCCTCTGCCATTTGCAAAGTGGATGGAGTCCCACATCCTTTCCCCCTTTAGGTACAATAAATTGTTCTGGCATTCTGCATTCTGGCATTTTCCCAGCACCCCAGGGAGAGTCAGAGACTTACTTTCCAGGCTCAGTAGCAGAGGTCCTGGGAGGAGCACAACATCCCTATGCCTCACCCAGGCACAGAAGGTTGAGCATCTTCTCACCCCCATCACAAGTACAGCTGAGCTCAGCCTCTCTCCAGAAAGAACCTTAAATACCTGTGCTCAATACTTTCCAGCCTTTTGCTCCTGATGCAGCTGATCTGGGCCTAATTGAAAGCAGATTTTGGCAATGCTGCAGCTGAGACCTCTTTGACACAAACCTCAAGGAGTGATTATCCATTAAAGTTGCTTAGAAAACGTCACCTGCTGTACACACAGAGGTGTCAGAGTGCCTTGGAAACCTGTGAGTGCTGACAGGGAAGAAAACCATTTTGATTGGCATCCTGTACTGCCAGAACAGGGCTACCTGCTTCCTGACCATGCTGGGGTGGGAGAGGACCTGGTGAAATGTTTGTTTCACGTGGGGGCAGAGAGAAGATGATGCTGTGGAACCAGAAGTGGTTCAAGGCATCCTGTGGGAAACCCTGATGTGGAACCTTTCCTGGCTCTGGCAGTGCTGCCCTTAATGGGATGCTGCTGTCACACAGGTGTTTGTCTGTCCATGGTGGGGGTCACTGCTCTGTCTGATGCTGTTGAGGAGCCTGGGGTACAGGAGTGGGTTGGGGAGCTGCTGGACTCCTGCAGAGCTGCAGGACCCAGCCCAGCCTGAGGCTTTGGAGCCTCCTGAGGACCAGATGCTTTTGTTCAGGAGATCAAACCTGTGGCAGTCCCTCCACTGAGCTTGCTGTTGTGCTGGGGGTGTATAGCTCATGGGGCTGTGCAGCCCTGCACCTCCATGGGCTTGTCACCAAAGTGCTGGGGAGGGAATGACAGTAAAGGACACTCAAGGGCCCTTTGGTGTGGTGTAAGCACTGGGGATGAGGGTACAGGATAGTCCCACAGTCCCTGGGGCTCCTCCACAGCCTCTCTGCTGTTACATCACCTCCTGTCACACCACATGGCAGTGGCTGACATGATGCATGACATAACATCCCAGAAGCATAGATAAAGGACCTTTGAAGATTGTCAAGTCCAACCCCTCACCTCCCACAGCCAGCCCACCACTAACCCCTGTCCCTCAGCACCTCAGCCAGATGAGGCTGGCTGTGTTCTC
This sequence comes from Colius striatus, assembly GCF_028858725.1. Lineage (NCBI taxonomy): Eukaryota > Metazoa > Chordata > Aves > Coliiformes > Coliidae > Colius > Colius striatus. Next base: position 5,872,984 of record NC_084771.1, on the reverse strand, counting down.
CTTGCCACCTCCATCCCTCTTGCTGAGTGCTGAGAATATCAGGTGCTGCCACCAAGTAATTTAAATTATTCCTGGTAAGCCTTGAAATCAAATTGCAACAGACATCTGCTTCTGGTCCATCTGCCCCAGCACACACAGACACAGAGCTCACCTGGGGCTTCCAAACCCAGCGTGTCGCCCTGCTCTCCAGACACAGAGGCTGTGCTCCCCATCCCACCCCAGCCCAGGCTCACCCCCATGGCTCACCCTACTGCTCAGTGGCCCAAAGAGAGGGCAGAAGGGGGTGTTGTGGGGCTCAGGTTGCCAGTGGGGACGTGGCAGTGTAGAAGGGGCGATGGGCCCCAGGTGAGTCACAGTGGCTCAGCAACACAGCGCTGACTTCAGCAGAGGCTTTTAGGCATTCCTGTTAATAGGTTTCAAACATAACCACCATTAGTCCCTCCACAAAGAGAAAGTCTTCATTATGCAAATTCTCATCTTAGAGCTTTATTCGTGTGCTTCCTGGCAGGCTTTCCTTTAATCTCAAGAGCAAGATTGCTTGGAATTACCATATACCCTTGTTAATTGCATAAAGAAAAGGGGAAATTCAGCAGAGGTTGTTTTTGCCATAATCAAGAGTGATTTTGATTAGTACTTCTGGAAATCAGAATGTTTCACTGGGGATGGAGAAGGAGGACAGCAGCATCACCTTGGCAAAGAGCAGGGGCCCTCCCAGCCAGGGGTCATGTCATGTGCCCTGACACAGGCTGATGTACCCCTGGCATCAGCTGGTGGTCTCATGGCTGTGGGGGGTGCAAGGGGCTGAGTTTCATCCTCATGTCACTTCCCAGCAGAGCCCTGCCTCCCCTTACCCCAGCGGGCTGCTGCGGGGGCGTTTGTGCAGGAGACTGCCCCTGGTCAGTCTGTGTTCCCTGGCAGCAGCCAAGGAGCTAGAGGAAGCTGGGAGTTTGCTTTTCAAGGCAGAACTAGCTCCAGGAGGAGGTGTGTGTTCAGGAGACAGCCTAGATGCATCACTTGAGCGTAGTGCAGCTGTGATGACCCTGTCCTTGCCCGCCTGGCTCTCCAGCCCTGCTCCCACAGAACCCCCATAATGCCCCATCTCCACAGAGCTCTGCTCTCCCCTCGCATACAGAGCTGTGCATTGGCCTGAGCAGCAAGAAGTCCAGATTTGCAGGCAGCTTGGCACCTGCAAGCACATTTGCCACATGTTTGACAGGCAGCTGGGGCTGGTGCCCAGGCCATGGTGGAGCAAAGCACCGGCGAGTCCGAAGCTCTGGCCTGTGCCACCCGGGATCGCTGCTGTGGCTGCAGCAACGGGCCAGCACCTGCTCCAGGAGAGGTCCCTGGGCACCCCGGTGCTGCCAGAGCCACCCCAGTTGCTGCAGCACAGACCTGAGCCTCCATTTGCTCCCCACAGACCTTTGAGGCTGTGTCTGTGCTGAGACAGTGGAAAATCCCACTGTGAGGATGCAGCTCAGCACCAGCACCCATAAAGCCCCTCTACACCACTCCCAGAGGCCCCAGCACAGCCGTGGGTACCTTATGTGAGGAACCACCTGTGTGTGCCAACACCATAACTCAGGGCCAAAGGCCTGGATACTGGGGAGACCCTGGTGTTTTCAGCTACCTTGGCACACACTCCCTCCTGCTCTCCCACCTGCTGCCCACCGTGTCCCTGCTAAGGCAGATGCATGAAAGCCAGGCAGTTTGGACTGCTTGCCACTGCCCTTGTCCCTGCTTTGCATTCTCCTGCCATCTCCCAGGCTGTCAATCTCGGGCTCTCAAATCCCAGGGAAATGAAACACATCTGTATTGCACAAAGAGATCTGTGGGCTGGCACTAAAAATGGCATACACCTCTCTCTGAGTGCTGCAGACAGCCTAGCAAGGTACTGGGGGTGAAGTATGATACTGTAATTCAGGCTTTGTCAAGCAGTGGGGCTTAATTAGAATATACATATAATTGTAACAACTAAAAAGCTGACGAGTACAATTGCATGTCTGAGCTGCCTGCTTCAGAAAATAATGAGGAGAGAATACATTAAGGCACAAAACCCTGCCACCTTCAAAGAGCAGGTAGCTCTGATTAAAAATACCCCCCAGCAAGGCGAGGGGAGCTGGTGAGAGGCAGGGGGGCCTGCAGCACTGGCTTGGCCATAACTCACCTCTGCTTTACAGCCTCCATCCGGCACTGCTGCTGCTTTGGGGTCCCCTCAGCTCCCCACGCTGGAACTGGGGAGTTCGTATCAGGTGCCAAACACATCTTGTGTGCCCCTTCTCCCTCTGGCATAGGCCTGCAGTCCTGCAGATGCTCCAGTGCTCTGGGCCAGCAGGCACACGGGGCTGGAATCACCTCCTCGCTGCCTCAGGGATGTGTGTTTCCTCCCAGCAGACAGAGATGGATTCTTCCTAAAGACTCAAGTCTGGATGCTGCACTTGGGCCACAACAACCCCATGCAACACTACAGGCTGGGGCAGAGTGGCTGGAAAGCTGTCCAGAGGAAAAAGATCCGAGTGTTGATTGACAGCAGCTGAACATGAGCCAGCAGTGTGCCCAGGTGGCTGAGAAAGCCAGTGGCATCCTGGCTTGTATCAAATAGTGTGGCCAGTAGGACCAGTACAGTGGTTGTCCCTCTGTACTTAGCACTGGTGAGAACACACCTTGAATACTGTGTTCAGCTCTGAGCCCCTCACTCCAAGAGGGACATTGAGGTTCTGGAGCGTGTCCAGAGATGGGCACTGGAGCTCATGAAGGCTCTGGAGCACAAGCCTGATGGGAAGTGGCTGAGGGAGCTGGGGATGTTTAGCCTGGAGGAGGCTGAGTGGAGACATGAGCACTCCCTACAAATACCTCACAGGAGGTTGTAGTGAGGTGGGGTTGATCTCCCCAGTAATGCATGATAAGACAAGGAGAAATGGACTCAAGTTGCACCAGGGGAGGTTTAGATTGGAGATTAGGAAGAACTTTTCCCTTGAGAGGGCTGTTACACACTGTCCCAGGCTGCCCAGGCAGGTGGTGGAGACCCCAAACCTGGAGATATATAGAAGATGCCTAGCTGAGGTGCTGAGGGCCATGGGTCAGTGGTGGGCTTGCCAGTGTGAGACGAGTCATTGAACTTGATGAGCTTAAAGGTCTCTTCCAACCAAAACAATTCAATACTTCTATGATTCTATGACCCAGTGCAAGGGTGGGGAAAAAACCCCTGAGAACCTTGCCTTGTCATCAACCCCAGTGAAGATTCTGTACTGTTCCTCAGCATGGAACAACCAGCAGAGGAGGACTGTGGACACTGATGGGTTTCTACACCTGTAACAAGTTGCAGGGAGCATGGGATGTTCTGCAGAGAGGTGAAATGTCAGGGTGTGCACAGCCTGACTGCCAAGGCTCCAGTACAGACAAACCCCTCTGCAAGTCATCAGTGGGCTACTTGTGAGCTCCAGTTCATAGGAATGTGCCATAGATTCTCCTGGAAAGTATAAACCTTTAGTATAAAGATACTCTGTGTGTGAGTTCCTATCAGAGGATGTTCTTTGGGATCCTGAGTGACTGTGGAGCAGGACCAGGGCCTCAGGAGCAAAGGGATTTGCATGAGGCAGTGCAGGGAGCAGCAGTAAAACTGTGTTTGCAAGGGACAGATGTGTGTGGAGTGGTGGCTGGGTTTTGAGTGTCTGGCTGTGAAGTGCTGGGTTTGTTAGTGCTTAATGACTGGATAAAAGAACAAGGAGGAGAGTGTTGATCTCTGCTGTGTCAGAGTGAGTGGGGAAGTTTGGGTGCCTTTGACAGCAGCGCTCGGTTATTGATCCATACAAGGTGTAATATGTCTCTAGAACACCCTTTGCATGAAATAAAGATGTTGTCAGCTTCAATTAATTGGCAGTCTATTATTAATCCTTGCCAACACCTAGGGGATTCCTGGGTTTAAATAGCCCTGGAAAAGGACCTTGGCTTGCCATGGGCAGTGGAGGGAAAGCCCTGGGAAGCAGGCTGTGCTGCAGCTGCAGCTCCTGGGGAAGGCTGTGCTGGGTGATTCAGCACATCAACAGTGTTCCTCACTGTCACACAGGCTGCCAGTCTGCCTCCTCCCATCCCCCTGGGGTGCAGCTGCAGCCCACAGCATGCTAGTGGTTGCTGTTTTACATCAGCTCCCAGAGGAAGGAGGGCCCTGAGCACCTTTGGTCCCCCTGGACCCACTTGTGTGCCTGCTAGCTGTTTGGAGAATGATCTTGGAAGTGGCACCCTCTTCTTGTCCTGTGGGAAAAGATGCCAAGGGGGGGGCGGGGGGCTGCTACCAAAGCCAGGGAGGTGTAAGTGCTACTCAGGTGGCAAACCAGGCAGGGGAGAGCCCATCTTTCTGTGCACTCACCTTCTCTTCAGGGCCCACAGCCCCAGTGGAGGGGCATCACCATGCACCCCCACAGCCCCTATAGCCCTTCAGCAGAAGAAAGGGTGAGCTGCACCATCCCACCGCCACCCCCTCCCCTTTATATTTGGGCTCTTACATCAAAGGTGAAGCCTAGGGAGGATGTGCTAAGGGCAGGGCTGGGTGAGCAGCAAATCAGCAGCCTTAACATGTACTTAATCACGGAGAGCAGAGGAAGCAGGGGGAGATGAGAGCTGAGGAAGCAGGGAAGAGAAAGTTCTGAGCATACCAATGGGAGTCTTGGTGACAGCACCACAGCCCTCCTGCCAGCTCACCCTGCCCCGTGGCGGCAGGGGGAACTGAAACTGAAACGTAACACAGCGACAGAGCATTTCCCCCGAAGGGCTTGTGGCTCTTCTCATCCTGCCAGAGCCATGCTGTGGTTTTCCTCTTCCACCTTGGTTTTTTTTTTTAAAGACAGTTGAGAATAGAAAGACAAGAATGACAGAGCCCCACTGCTTCCCGAAAATCCTCTAAAGAAAGGCTGGGGGAAAAGCCATGCTGGGAAAGGGAGCCTGCAGGAAAGTGCCAGAGCAGCAAGCCTGGGACAGTCCCACGGCAGTAATGAGCATGTGGGGTCTCAGCAGGGCCATGCTGCTGGTTTGGCAGCACCCCATGCAAGTGCTAGAGCTGGGCAGGTGTGTTTTCAGCACTGTGGACAGTCCTGCATGTTCCTTACTTCACTCCTTTGCACAACAGACCACCTGATAACCCTGCAGTTCTAATGGGAGAGCGTCACCTGCCTCCCAGTGCCAGTAGTTCCCCAACAATAAGCCCAAGAGGCAAATATTTTGGTACTGGAGCAGAGGGGAGCCAGCATCATGCCTGGGTGCAGACCACCCTTGGATTGGGTCTCGTCTGCATGCCTGCTCTGCGGGTTTCACACAGTGGCAATTGAATTCCCCTGCAGTGGGGCATTGCCCACCTTCCCCTGGCCTCACAGAGCTGGCATTAGCATCCTCCTCTCCATGGCAAACACAGTGGTGAGCTGGCACATATATTACACACACCCTAGGAGTAGCTTAACACTGAGTGCTTTACCAGGGGAGAGGAGCCTGTAGCACCTTCCCAGTCACAGCCCCTGCGTTGGGTTTGCTGAGTGTGCATGGAAATCAACAGCAACTGAAACAAGATGTGAAGTGTGAGGAAGCAAACCCAGAGCTGTGGGTGTTGCAGTACTTAGTGACCACTCTCAGTAGAAGTTTTTCCCCAAAATGCTGATACCTGCTTTCTCATGGACTGGTACCTTCTTGTTGTTATTGTCCTTGTCAGTAAAGCTTTACATTTATTCATGAAGCACACTGGAGCTCAGGTGGCAATAGCTAAATCCATTTAGCAGTAGGAATAAGAGGAAAGCCATTTTAATGTTCTCTTGCAGTGCTGCAGTACTTAGCAAACCCAAAGGATATTAATTACTCAGCATGCTCTGAGATGTAAAAGCATGAATTTATCAAGACAAATACATTCAGAACTAGGGTAAGTCAACAGTAATTAACATGATGCAAGAAAAGAGACAGGGAAAGGCAGGATTAGCTGTCCCCATTGCAGGAGAACATGGCCCAGCACTGACCTATCCCCGGGATGTTACACAGTGACTGGAGTTTGTGGTGAAGCATCTGCCAGGTGTATCCCTGATGAGGCTTTGGTTTGTGTTACCCAGGCAAAATGGTGCAGGCAGGCTCTGAAGGGCTAAGCTGTGCTTGGCAGCCAGCAGCAGCGTTTCTGTGTGAAGCCTTTGGTGTTGGGAGGCACTGAGAAGAAGAGGTGCACGGGGCTTTTGTGTTCTCTCACCAAACTGTGCTCTCCCAGCGTTCTCCTGGTGTTTAGCAACCGTGTAACCGTGAGCGCTGCCACAGATGAGTGGCAGCTCAGGAGATGAATTGGTAGGTTCTCCTTGACAAATTTAAGCATAGCATGTGTTTTCATACCACATCCATTAGGGCAGACAAATGGAAAATCCAGACATGACTGCTCTGCAATTTAACAGTCACAGCAGCTGGAGAAGGCTGATGTCTTCCTCATCGCTCAGGGTGGGTCAGGCTTGGAAAACAAAACAGAAAGCCCTCTGAAAACTAAAGCAATTTGAGCAAATGAGTCCAGCTACACTGCGTTTAAAGGCAGCTTACTCTGTGCAGAGCAACTACAGCCAGTGCTCACTCTTTGTCCTCAGGTCACGGGGATGGCCTAGATGACTTCAGCCTAGAAGATGCCCTGGGTGACATCAGCACCAAGCGCCGTAAGCCACGTTTATTTGTTCTTTTAAATGGTTCTTTGGGATGTGAGGCTGGTGGGAGGGTGGTGGAGAATATGGGCTACCTTGTCTCTGAGGTCTCCAGGCTTGCCAATGGAGGGGAGTGGGGATAGACCTGGAGAAGGTGGTTGCTGCCCGTGTGCCCTTCACACTCTGATTCCTGTGATCTCCGTGCTTTGATGTAGCAATGACTTTTTGGCTTCCTTGTGTTTGTTAGCAACACCTGCCATGAAACCTGACTCTGTTTGCCTGGAAGTGAACATGTTAACCCCTGTCCTTCCCCAGACAGGGTAGTGCTGGGTCCTTCCCTGGTCACAGTGCCAGGGAGAGCAAACGACACCTTGGGTTGCTGCTTTGCTTTAATTAATTTCAAGCATAACTTATCAATCAAAGCAAACTCCTTTCTGAAGGAGTTGCCTTGCTGCTGCATGCTGATATTTAATATTTGGCTTTGAAATACATCATTTTCCTGTAAGTGGGGGCCAGGCTGTGTCACTGAGGGGACAGCAGCACCTGGCAGAGCTTGGCCTCAGGCCTCCAGAAACAGTCCAGGAGCCACATCACACACCTCTCCCCAGCACCGAGGGCTGAGCCCAAGGGTGGTCTGCACCCAGGCACGATGCCAGCTCCCCTTTGCTGCCCAGCCACAGACACAGCATGTCAGAGCTGCAAATGCCAGCACCCAGGACCCCTCTCTGCCCTTCCCTCCCCACACAGTTCATGGTGACCATCCCCAGGCCCAGCCAGGCGGTAGTGAGGAGGGCTCTGTGATGACAGCCTCTGTGGTCACACACAATGCCCTACAAGTGTTTAACAGAAAGCTCCAACAGAGTTTGAAAGCTCTTACTTTATAGTCAGCACACAGACACTTCACAGAATCACAGAATGGTCGGGGTTGGAAGGGAGCTCTAGAGCTCATCCAGCCCAACCCCCTGCTAAAGCAGGGTCACCTCCATCAGGGGCATAGGAACACATCCAGGTGGGTTTGGAAACCTCTAGAGGAGACTCCACACCCTCCCTGGGCACCCTGGGCCAGGGCTCCCTCACCTCAACATGAAAGGAGTTTCTCATCCTGTTCAAGTGGAACTTCCCATATTCCAGCTTATGCCTGTTACCCCTTGTCCTGTCACTGGGCACTACAGGAAAAACATTGACGCTGTCCTCTTGACACCTGCCCTTTAGGTATTTGTAAGTGTTGATAAGGTCCTGTACACAGACACTCCCCCCATCCCCCAGGTCTTCTCTTCTCCAGGCTAAACAGCCCCAGGTCTTTCCTCGTCAGAGAGATGTTCCAGTCCCCTGATCCTTGCTAGCCCTCCACTGGACTGTCACCAGTTGTGCTGCTTAGCAGCTTAAGTGGAATAGAGTCAGGATGCTCCATGCACCTCTGCTGCCACATGCTGGGTTCAGCAGCACAGGGAGAGGATGGACCGTGGGTAACCAACCTGATCACAGGTCTGAGGGATCTTGTGTAGGATTTTACAAGCCCTTTAGTAGAGAATGTGGGGGGCCTGGTTGGAAACAGCTACTCAGAGCAGAGGGAGAGCATCGTTTCCCTAGGCTGGAGTCCCAGCTGTGAGCAGGGGAAGAGGCAGCACTGGCCCTGCAGCCTCCCCAGCTGCTGTGTCCCACTGAAAGAAAACTGGAATAAAAGCAAAGGAAGGGTCTGGAGGCGAATCACATCAGATGGTACTGGCACACTGGAAGTGAAGCCCAGCAGAAACACTCTGGCATTCAGAGGCCAAAATGGAAATTAATGGGAATAGAGCAGTCACAACTCTTGCTCATCATTTATTCATATCCTTGGTAATGCTAGCCACTATTAATAGATAGTGGTTTACAGGAGGGGAGAAAGTAAATAACCAACCCCCCTGAAGGCTGACTGTAGCTTGTTTCAGCCCAGGAGCAGCCAAGGCAGCTGGGATCTGAGCATCAGCATGTCACCAAAATTCTTCCTGCTGACAGGAAGCCTCCTGTACATAATGCAGCACTGGAGATTATTCACCATTTAACTCACCAGCTGGGCAGGGGACAACAAAATGCTGGCAACTTTTGTTTTTCACACTGTTCTGTACAATATCTGTCCTTGCTGTTTGCTGCTGTCTCCAGGAGCCAGCAGTTTATGACTGACATGCACCAGTGCAGGCGGGGTGTGACCTACTGAAGAGCAGCTCTGCAGGTAAAGACCTGGGAGTTCTGATTGATAACAAACTAAACATGAGCCAGCAGTGTGCCCTCATGGGCAAGAAGGCCAATGGCATCCTGGGATGCATCAGGAAGAGTGTGGCCAGAAGGTCAAGAGAGGTTCTGGTCCCCCTCTATTCTGCCCTGGTAAGACCACATCTGGAGTACTGTGTCCAGTTCTGGGCTCCCCAGTTCAAGAGAGACGGGGAACTTCTAGAGACACTCCAGTGAAGGGCTATAGCAAGATGATGAGGGGACTGGAACTTCTCTCTTAGGAGCAAAAGGCTGTGAGACCTGGGGCTGTTCAGCCCAGGGAAGAGAAGACTGAGAGGGATCTTATCAACAACCAATATCTTATCAAGGATCTCATCAACACATTAACACAATACCTAAAGTGCAGGTGTTGAGAGGATGGGGCCAGTCTTTGTTCTGTAGTGCCCAGTCATAGGACAAGGGGTAACGGGCACAAGCTGGAACACAGGAGGTTCCACTTAAACACAAGGAGAAACTTCTTTACTGTGAGGGTGAGGGAACACACTCTGGCACAGGCTGCCCAGGGAGGGTGTGTAGTCTCTTCTTCTGGAGGTTCCCAAACCTGCCTGGACACATTCCTGTGCCCCCTCATAGGGGGGAACCTGCTTTAGCAGGGAGTTGGGCTGGATGGGCTCGAGGTCCCTTCCAACCCCAACCATTCTGTGCCTGTGATTACTGCTCTCCACTCAGTGGGCTGCACACAGGTCAGCCTCAGTCACAGCCATTCCCCACAGAGCTCTGGGCTCCATCCTGCCCGGGCTGTAGCCACCCTTGCCCTTGCGCCGTCCCTCTGCCCCAGCCCACGCATCCTGCTGTGGGAGTTTTGTGCTCTGAGCTGTGCCTTTACAAACATAGAGCAATCATGGTCAGCTGGAAGCTGAGCTTTATTCCCACCCCAGCAGTGACACGTTTTTGGTGTCTCCTGTGACTAACATTTCCCTCCTGTCTGTTTTGCAGCAGCCACCCCCAAGGGCCCGCAGAAGCCACCAGGTGGGACAGGTGAGACCGTGCATCACTGGGCACAGCGTGGGGTTTGCTCCCTGTGTGTGTGGGGCTGGGGGCTGCTGCCTTGGGGTCCCTTCTCCTGCCCTTGGAAGGCTGGTGCTGGTGTGTGCACGTGCACTGCTCCCCTACAGCCCAAGGAAACGCAATATTGACGTTTCTGTCCGTGCCAGAGGCGAGTGGTTACGGCCAAGGCTGGATTTCGCACACTTTGCAGTATCCTAATGGAAAAGACACAAATCACTGCTCAGCTACACAAGGGCTTTTGTTCCTGGCTGCATGGCACCTGCTACCTTTGGAAGCGTGAGGGAGCCCAGAGGATTTCCCACCCTTTCTTTTAATTCCAAGCTATCCCCAGCCTGCAGGGAAAGGCCCAGCCTGGTGATATTTTCCCATCCAGGGAAAAACATCTCTCCAACTCTTTGTGTCCACCAGATGTGCTGGCTGGCCAGCTCCACAGCACCTAACGCTGTTGAGGAAGCTCCTTTAAATTCACCCAAGTTTCATCCCCAGCAGCTCCTCTGGCTCAGTTCTGGCCAAACATACCTACTTAAATATAGCACAGTCACAAGAGCCATGAGTTGCTCAGCCTGATAGAAACTGCAGCAGGGAAGGGCTCAGAAGTGAATCCATTCACCCCTGCATGAGAGTTTTGGCACAAATTTAAGTAAATCCAACTGCCTGTCTCCTTGGCCACTGTGCTCTTTGCCACTTTGCCAAGTGCCAGAAGCACACACAGGACTTGAGCGTTTGGATCGCAGCCCAAACGAGAGGCCGCTTCATCCAATAAACCTTCCCTGGGAAATGGCCACATGCCGAGGCTGAGGCCTCATCTCAGCCAGCTGCTTCTTCCCCAGAGAGTGCTTTTTGGATGAGTGATGGCACTGAGGTCCTTCAGGGCAGGTTCTTGTGCCCTGGCCCCTCTCCTGCACACCACATAGCCAAGGGTCATTCATGGGTGGCCATGCAGGGAGCAGAGCAAGTCCCAGACACTGCCTCAACCCTCACTGCACCTTCCTCAGGGGCTGCTGCAGGACACTGGTGAGTATCCCTCAGAAAGCATTATTTTGGGGCTGAGTGGGCAGCAGACGGGGAGAGTCAGATGGTGGCCAGGCTGGTCTGAAGGCAGCCGGGTTGGGACTGAGCAGTGAGTGCAGGTGGATGCCCTTTGCAGCTCTGTGCAGGTACTGGTGGCCTCTGGCAGCCCCGCAGATGCTGGGGCTTTGAACAACCCCTTCTCTCCTGCAGGAGACTTTGATTTGGCTGATTTCTTTGACCCTGTTCCGGAGACTACCACCAAACCAGCCAAGCCGACTGCAAAGCCCTTCCCCAGGCCAGGGAAGCCAGGTACCACAGGGGTCCCCAGGCAAGGGGCATGGAAATGCTCCCCAAGGTAACCAAGAGCCATGCTGGCAGCCAAGCTGGGGTCAGGCAGTGACAGATGAGCAAGTTTTGGTGACCACCAAGAGGTGGCTTTAAAAGGTGATCAACTCCTGCTTTGCTGTCATTGCAGAGCTGGCAACGGAGATGCTCCAGGCTCCGGCTGATGTCCCAGAAGGGTTGGCACCAGCACTGTGCCATCCTGTCTCCCTCACTACCCACACACCCCTGCCCAAGCCATCAGGGGCCTTCACTGAGCAGCCTTTGTAGAAGTTTTTAACCAGGACAGAGCCATTGGCTGTTGTTAGAGGGATTTCACAGACAAAGTACCACATGCCACAGGTAGCCTGGGGGGTGGCACGGAGCTGCTCTTGCACTGGCACAGCTCTCAGGAGCGGGTAGTAGCATGTGTCTCACTGGCACCATGGTTAGGACAATGTTTCTGGCAGCCCTCCCTGTCCCCTTCCCAAATTCAAGCCCTGTTGACACATGCCCTGGTGCAGAGGATCCCCTCCCAGTGCTTGTCCAAACATGTTTCAGAGGGTAACATCATTTGGTCTCCTTTTTTTCCCCCCCATCCTTCAGACAACAACATTTGGGATGTCATCCGCACGACCAAGCAGCCAAAAACTACAAAGTCCCCCCCCAAGTATAAGCCAGGTGAGTATGAGCAAGGTGAGCTTCACCCTGGCCCTGCTGCCAGCACAGGCAGAGGACTGGGGTGTGCCAGGACAGCAGCACTGCCCCTCACCCTGGGATTTCCATCCTCTGCTCTGTTTGTTCACGTGAAACACTGAGGGAGAGAGAACAATACCAACCCACAGAGCTCACGGGGTGTCTGGCATTGCCCTGTGCTTCCCTGACGTCCCAGCCACTCCTGCCCCGTTTTGCATTCCCCTGCCTGTCCCAAAATGGGGTAGGGGTGGGAGATGTGCCACCACACTGCACAAGGAAACAGGAGGTGCTTGTCTCAGGGGCCTCATCTCTTTCCTCAGCAAAGCCCAGCAGTTCCTCCATTAATTAATTAATTAACTGCAGGCTCCCCCAGCCTGTGGCCAGCACTGCTAACCACTGTGTTGTTTTCTAGGAAAGGATCCTATGGATTTTGACTTGGCTGATGCCCTTGATGATAAGAATGATGGGAAAGGTGATAGGAGGCCAAATGTAAGGCCAGGTGAAGGTACGCTGACTTCCCCTCTCCATCCTGCCTGCCACTGTCCATGCTGTCCCCAGGACCTGCAGGACATCCTCCCCAGCCTTTCCTGGGAACAGACTTGCTGCTGGGCAGCATTCCTGCCAGGCAATGAGGGAAGCTGAAACAGAGATGCTGCCTTCTCCAAGCCTCCTGCCTGCAGCCAGCACCCTGTGTCCCTGCAGCCAGGCAACCAGCACCCCATGTCCCTGCCCACCAGCACAGAGGAGGGGAACAGCACAGCCCCTTCCTCCAGGGCCACAGGGAGGGCAGGAAGGATCCCTTGCCTCAGCAGTCTTTGCCTAACACCCTGTTGCCTATCTGTGAGTTTCTTTCCCAGAGTCTCTTCTGGCCCATTAAACTGCAGTGATTGTGTTGAGTTCCCCCTCACCCCTGTACCTGACAGCTCTTTAACCAAGGACATGTGCTGTTGAGGTTCACAGTCACTGCCAAGACATAAATCTAGAGCAGACTTCAGTCCTGGCATAACATACACCATGGGCTAGGAGATTTTTTTCTTCCATCCCTAAAATACTCCAGTGAATGAATCATTTGTCTGTGAGGATTGTTCCCTTGAGCACTTGAGCTAGAAAACAGCCTTTGCACAGCTAGTTCATTGATGTCAAGATGCCTGTATACCCTGCTCACACGTGTAATTAATAGTCAGATATTTTATTGGATTGTATTAACTAGGTGACTTGTCTGCACTTTGATGTTGGGGGCTTGTTGAGGTTTCAGACTCCTGCAGCAAAGGACAAGGTGTTGGACCACTGGAAAGCAGCACCAGTCACAACCCAGCACAGGCGTTGCTGCACCCTGGGCTGCTGGGACCTCTCCAGGTCCTGCCATAAGCAGGGTTGTTTTCCTTTTTATACTCATTATAGCCCATAAATCTGGGTTTTTTTTGTGGTAAGCTGATGAACAAGGCAATCTATTCCAGGCTGGGAAGGTAACCCTTCCCAAGGTGCAGCATCAGAGGAGCCTGTTGCTGCCTCAGCATTGGGTCTATTCTCCCATTGGGTGCTGTGCTGCACCCTGAGGGTCCCTGAGGGACCAAAGCTGAGGGGTTCAGCAGCTCCACTCATTCAGCTGCCCATTCCCAGACTCCATTTCTCTGTGCCCATCCTGCATGAATTAGACATTCTCACTACAACCCTGTCTGAGATAACTTTTCCAGCAGTACTGAGATGTGCTGGTGCTCAGTTCTTCACCTGGAGCTGCCTTGTCCCTACGGGAAGGAGGGGAGTCAGGTCCCTGCCTGCAGCACCCAGCCAGGCTCGTACTGCCAGGCTCACCAGAGGCAGGGCAAGGGCATGCTGGTCCCCAGCAGCATGACCACCACACACACAACCACTCCCTCCTTCACTGCCAGCTGAAGCTGAGCAGCCAAAACATTCCATCAGCTCCAATACATCAGTCAGGTACAAAAGAACACTGTAGTATTTAAACTCTGATTTGGGGTATTTCTTTCAAGTTCAACTTCAAGTCAGTAATTATCTCTTTTGTGGGCTTAAAATAATTTAAGGTTAAACATTTTGTTAACATCTGGTAATTGTGAGAGAAGCAGAACTGCTCCTTGAGTGGTCCTTGTTCTCACTGGGCACAGAGAAGCCCATAGTGGCTGACTGAGAGCCACTGGATTAAATGAGGGTGCAAATTCCAGCTGCACAGAGAATCTTAGAGAAAATACCCAAATAAACAGAGCTGCTTCTGTGTGCATGGCAGAGAAACACAACCCCAGGAGTGGGGGTTTGTAGGAGGCCAGTCCCACCCCAGGCTGTCACATACAGGGGTGTGACCCCTGCCCAGAATCCCCAAGAAGTCCCATCTCCAGGCTCTCCTCATCCAAAGACACTCAGTTTTGGGGGTCCCTCCAACCCCAAGCAAGCCACATGTTATTTTTCCTTCCTCTTCTACTGTTTTTTAAGGCCACTCTGGCTGCATCCACCCTCCCAGCAAGGCAGCTTTGGTGCTTTGTTGTGTGAATGTGGCCTGAGGCTGTTGAGAGGGTGAGCTCCCTGGCTGCTGCAGGGCACATGTGATGGACCCCAGGGCTGTGACACCCCCAGGGGCCGTGTCTCCCTTTGGGTGCCAACCACCATTTCTCACCATTGTTTCTAAAGGGTTCTCAGACGATGACCTGGCTGGTGTCCTGGATGGTGGCTATAGCCCAGACAAGAAGAAAGGTAAGTGGTGACCTGCAAATGCATGTTGGCTGTAGCAGGGGCAGCTCAGGCAGTCACCCCAGTACCAGCCACACTCCTGGAGACCCCCTTGGGCAGAGCAGCACTGGCCATGTTGGGGCCATGGGTGGGGAAGGGGGGTCTCAGCCGTGGGGCAGGGGGAACACACAGGGTTGGCCTCCACGGTCACAGCTCAGACTGGCAGTCAGAGGTGCCTGTTTCTGAGGCTCTGCAGCTGCCATCAGGACAGTGAGGACCCACATCTCCCCATCCACTCCAAAAGTGAGTGCCCACCCCAGTGCCATGGCACAGGCCTTGGTTTGCCTTCCACCACCCGACATCCATGGCTGAAACAAGAAAAAGCAGCAATGGGATGAGCCTGTGCATCTGTGAGGAGCCACAGCATTAAATATTAAAAGCAGTTGAGTAAAGAGAACACGACCAGCCCAATCAACATTTAGTCAATCCCTGTGCCAAGGACAAACCACGTTGGAGGCATTCCCACAGCGCTGAGCTCCATGAATTCAGGGTGCGAGTGACTCAGGGAGGGCTGAGCCTTCCAGCAGCAGCAGCTTCCTCCTCCCAGCCCTGTTTTTCCAGGGGAGGTGTTTTAAAACAGCCAGCAAGCCCAGTGAAGGCTGCCTGGCATTGCAGAGCTTAACCAGTCACCTCTCTGGGCTGGCACAAGTGTTTTGTGTAACTGGCAGCGTTTCATTCATGTGCTCCACACCCAGAGCAGCGTGGGGCAGAGGTGAGGGGGTACCTGTCATGCAGGCAGACGTGTCCCCTGCAGAGGGCCCTCCCAAAGCTCTCCCAGGGAGAGAAGCAGCTTCCCCAGCCTGGCAGCCCCCGGGCCACAGTACCAGCCCTCCCCTGCGTGCCCGCTGCTGCCCGGGCGGCCCGTCACGGCGCTGGGGAAGCACGGGCCCGCTGACGGGCTCCTGTCTCTTGCAGGTGCTGGGGGCGGCAGCGACAGCAGCTACGGAGGTGGGTACTGCGGGGCCGGGGGTGAGTGGGGGAAGGGCCCGGGGCGGGGTGCGGTGCCCCCCACACAGCACTGCCCTGTCCCTGCAGCCGAAGCGCCCGACACCGGGACGATCGCCGGTATCGCCAGCGGCCTGGCCATGGCGCTCATCGGGGCCGTCTCCAGCTACATCTCCTACCAGCAGAAGAAGTTCTGCTTCAGCATCCAACGTAAGTCCTCTCCAAGCACCTCGGGGGCACGGGGCAGCACCTCCCTCTTTGCCTCCTGGACCCTGCTGCCATTTTTCATCCCCGAGAGAGGAGGAGCTGAGAGCAGAGCCCTTCCCTCTGTGCCCCCAGCCCCAACCCTGTGTCATTGAGCCCCACTCAGCTCATCAGGCATTGCACAGGCAGGAATCCTCCTGCAACTACAGCCTCGGCACCAGCTGCCATTCTGGAGGCTGCTCACAGCCCCTCACACACATCCACAGCCTGCTCCAGCCAAGGACCAAAACACAGACACCAAACAGGGTAAATATGAAAAAAACACCACTCCACCACAAAACAAACCAACCCAAAACCACCCAAAATCTCGGCAAGAGATAAAAACTCACCAGGCAGCAGCAAGGGAAGCAGAGTCAGCATCTGCAGCTCCAGCAGCTGTAGGCAATACAATACAGCTCATCCACCCACCCGTGATGGGGGCAATCACTGCAAGGAAGTGCAAATTAAGCAGCAAAGGTTCCTGTTCGCTGAACAGGAGCTGCCCCGTCAAGTTCCCCGTGTAAAGGTTGTAGGAGCCTCACCTGGCCGTGGTGGGCTCCCACGGGCCATTATGGGCTGGTTGCAAACAGCTGGAAAAAGCTTTTCTTAAATTAATCAAATGAAATCTCCTGTGAGTCTCCTTTGCTCTGGGGGAAGGGTGTTTAGGGTTGGAAATTTCTGCTGGAATCGTGCTATTTTCCCAGTTGTGCCTAAAACAAACAGGAGCATTTTGGTAAATTAGATCAGCAGGAAAAGTCAACTCAATGTGATGGAATGAAACACCCTTGTATATTCCCCACACTTAAATGATATTTTGGCAAGAATAAATAATTAAAAAAAAGAACAGAGGAAAGGCTTTGATGAGGGAGAAGCTGAGAGACACAAAGCCCCAGAAAGGCGGCAGGAAATTAAAGTTAATTATAAAGGAGGATTAATTTAAGCCATCAGACGTGGCATGCTGGGCTAATGTCAGGCCTTAGATGCATTGCAATGCATGACAGAAATCTGAGAGCCGACAGGCACTGCAAAAGTGGCTTTTTATTGAAACACATAAATTGCGTTTGGTGTTATCCCGGCAAAACACACGTCGGGGAGGCGGCGGCCGCGTGTCGTGGCCACTGGAAGCCCGAGCCAGCCCGGCTGCTCCCCCGGCCCCGCCGGCCCGCGGCTGCGAGGCTGCGGCTCCGGCTCTCGGCTTTCAGCCTCCTCTGACAAGCGGTTGCCGACTCCTCTACGAGTTGTGTACGACGCTGCCTGACATTCTTTATCCCACTTTCCTACGCCGCATGCTCGCTGTGCCTGGGCAGTGCAGGAGCTGTCGGTGCTGCTCCGGCAGCTCCTCTCCTGTGCTGACACCGGGCTTCACCCTTTGGTTTTCTTTTTAATTCAGCTGCAGAAACTCCCCTTCTGTCGGGCTGGGCGGAGGCAGCGGCTGCCCCGTTGCCACATGTGGGTCCGTCCCGCCTCGCTGCTTTCCCCCGGCACCGTCCCCTCTGCCGCTGCCTTTCCCCGGCACCGTCCCCTCTGCCGCTGCCTTTCCCCGGCACCGTCCCGTCTGCCGCTGCCTTTCCCCGGCACCGTCCCCTCTGCCGCTGCCTTTCCCCGGCACCGTCCCGTCTGCCGCTGCCTTTCCCCCGGCACCGTCCCCTCTGCCGCTGCCTTTCCCCGGCACCGTCCCCTCTGCCGCTGCCTTTCCCCGGCACCGTCCCCTCTGCCGCTGCCTTTCCCCGGCACCGTCCCGTCTGCCGCTGCCTTTCCCCGGCACCGTCCCGTCTGCCGCTGCCTTTCCCCGGCACCGTCCCGTCTGCCGCTGCCTTTCCCCGGCACCGTCCCGTCTGCCGCTGCCTTTCCCCGGGCACCGTCCCGTCTGCCGCTGCCTTTCCCCGGCACCGTCCCCTCTGCCGCTGCCTTTCCCCGGCACCGTCCCCTCTGCCGCTGCCTTTCCCCGGCACCGTCCCCTCTGCCGCTGCCTTTCCCCGGCACCGTCCCGTCTGCCGCTGCCTTTCCCCGGCACCGTCCCGTCTGCCGCTGCCTTTCCCC
The DNA here is from genome assembly GCF_028858725.1 of Colius striatus. Lineage (NCBI taxonomy): Eukaryota > Metazoa > Chordata > Aves > Coliiformes > Coliidae > Colius > Colius striatus. The sequence goes on along the minus strand of NC_084771.1, from coordinate 5,855,072 downwards.
GGCACCGTCCCGTCTGCCGCTGCCTTTCCCCGGTACCGTCCCCTCTGCCGCTGCCTTTCCCCGGGCACCGTCCCCTCTGCCGCTGCCTTTCCCCGGCACCGTCCCCTCTGCCGCTGCCTTTCCCCGGCACCGTCCCGTCTGCCGCTGCCTTTCCCCGGCACCGTCCCGTCTGCCGCTGCCTTTCCCCGGGCACCGTCCCCTCTGCCGCTGCCTTTCCCCGGCACCGTCCCGTCTGCCGCTGCCTTTCCCCGGTACCGTCCCGTCTGCCGCTGCCTTTCCCCGGTCCTGTCCCCTGCCGCTTTCCCCGCGGTACACGAATGAACCCCATCGAAGCGCGGTGCTGAGGTCCTGCCCCGCTTCCCGCTGCGTTTCGGTGCATATTTAGACGCTTGATCAGTGCGTGTCGCGTTGCCTCAGCCGCCCGCTGCAAAGCAGCGCGGCCCCGTCCCTGCAGCGGCCCGTCCCTAGCGGGACACAGCGCTCAGCCCAGCGCTCCCCTCTGCGCCTCTCTCCACAGAGGCCCTTCAGCAGAGCTGCCGAGCGTGGCTCAGGGCCGTGGCACCCCTCACACAGCCTGAGCCCCATCTTCTGCAGCTCTGCCCCGAGCCGTGCTGAGCGGAGCCACCCGCAGCACACCTCACCCCCCTCACAGCTTGCTGCAAACCTCGGAAACTTCTTTGCAATTAAAGAAGGAACTTAGTCAGGATTGGACACCGCACCAGGATCCTGCTTTAGACCGCAGCTCTGCATGACTTAGCTTTGCATGCGAATGACACTTGGCACGGCACAGCCCCCAGTACCCCATCCTGAAGCCGTGTCTGCTCCTCGCCCTTCCGAGTGCCTTAGCACAGAAATTCACCTCCCTGCCTCGCAGGAGAAGGATGAAGCCAGAGACTCAGCAAAGAGAGCAGCTGCTGGGAGCTGTGCCTTGTAGACAAGCCGCTGTGGTCACTTTAAAAGCCAGCAGGGCTTTCTGAGCATTGTTTATGGTTTACCGATGTTTCTGACACCACTGTTAATGCAGAGGAGGTTGCAAACAGGCACCTTGGCTTTTACAGCAGATAGACCAATTACCAGAGTTTTTAAGGCATCAGAGCAAATCATTTTACCTTCTACCCTCCCATCTCACTCTCTTCATTGTTACTTCTCAGAGGGACTTAACTCAGAATATGTGAAAGGAGAGAACATGGAAGCTGTCGTGAGCGAGGAGCCCCAAGGTGAGAGCCTGCCATTCCCTACCCTGTCTGCATCCAGCCACAAAAGCAGCTTTACTGGGGGACTTTCTTAAAGCCCCTCGTGCTGTACTGAGCTGCCTTGTCTCTTTGATGAAGGCACCACTTAAGAGATGATGCAGCTTTTTCTGAAACACCCACCACAGTGTTTTGCCACCTTTATTACACACAAAGGAAAGCTGTGGTAAGAGACCAAGGAGCTCCTGCTGCAAACGAGGCCAGTTGATATTTACCTTTCATGTTTTCAACTATTGAGTGTCTTATACAAGAAAAAAAGCACGATCCTTCTTTCAGTGGCAGATAATCAAGGCTGCTGCAAAGGCTTTTCCAATGTCACAGCCAGCCAGCCAGCACTGGGCACCCATGGCTTGCGTGCTGCTTCCATCCTGTGCTATTGTACTCATGGTTTTGGTGGTGTTTTTTCTTTTTCCCTAGTTAAATACTCAGTGCTGGAAACACAGTCAGCAGAACCACCAAAACAAGACAGTGCGAAGATGTGACCCGGGGCTAGAAAAGAACCAGTCAGCAGCGAACCGAGACCTCATGTGCTTGTAATTTGGCTTTGTATTTAATTTGACTCAGAGCTGTTTAATGTGTGCTTAGGCTTGAACTGGCTTCTTATTGCTCTAGGCTTTAGAGTTGTAGTAGGTGTTTATTTTTTGTAAAGAGGTATATGTTTACAGCCAAATAATCGTGCAGGTTTGATGTCCACTTGTCTGCAAACCAACAGAAGGTGCTTCAGTAGAGGTCAGCTCTCAATTATGGGACAAGGTCTTTTTCAGGGAGCCTGAGAGGACAGAGAAGTGCCTGTCCATAGCAATCCAAAGCAAAACAGTCAAAGCCCTTTGTAAAGCACCTCCAGCCAGCTGCTGCCGTCAGCTGTGGGCACCTCATGTCACTTCTGAAGGCGGTGGGGAGAATTGCACACGTCCTGAGGGTGGACTGTAGGCCTTAGTGAAGCATCATCTGAAAACAAAGTGCCTGTGGGTAGGGCCCCAAGTGGGGCCTTGGAAGGAGGCAGGTCACTCCTTGGTCCAAAGCCAGGAGCTGAGGATGCTTCACCACCACACAGCACTGGGCTTCTACCCAAGGACCCAATTCTCATGCCAAGTCGTAAACAGAGGTAACTGCAGTGTGTACAGTGTTCACTTTTAGCAAATCCCCAAGCAATGCTTGGCTCTCCAGAGCAGAAGGCACAAAGCACTACAGCTTGTCTGTGTGACATCAGATACTTACATTGTCACATGAAAACCCTGCGTGTTTGGATGCTTTCAAGGACAGGTTCAGAGCTTATTCCCACTAGAACAACTTACAGATGTAACAGCAGGTGTCTGTTAAGACGTTTAACACTCACTATGACAGAAGTTGAGTTTAGCAAGGTGGGAGTCCCCCACTTTCTCCTTTTATCAGCAACTTTTGAGAGCACCCAAGGCAGAAAAATGACATCAGCTTCATCCTTTGTGCCACCAACTAAGCCTTAAAGAAGGCAGACTCTGCAGAGAGGGTGGCTCTTCCATCCTTGTCCTGCATGGGGTTCCTGCAGCTTTCTGGGAAGCTCAGCAGGACCCTGTGCTGCCGCTACCACAGCCCCAATCCCCCACGAGCACTCACAACCCTCTTCAACCTTCTGGAAACTTTACCAAGGCCTGACCTTCACCATCCTTCAATAATTTATGCTCCTAATCCCTCCCTAACCCTTTTTTATCGCTGCTAAAATGTGGATACTGCCACTTGCAGATACATTTATCCAAATCAATGATTGCTTCAAAAGCATGCTCTCAAGTGAGGGAAAACTCACTTTGCGTGGTGTAAGAGGCACTCACTGTTTATACAGCAACCTGAAACATGTGCATTTTGTACTGTTTTGCAAATCCCACGTTTTATGGATGTGTAAAAAGAAAAAAAAGCCTTTCAGTTTGCTGTACCAATTCATTGCTTTCAGGTGGGCACAACTCAGAGCAGGCCTTGCCAGGAGGTGAATCAGCCTGGGAGCGTTGCTGCCCTAACAGCTCCATTTGAAAGGAAATTGCCAAGTAACACGGTTAAGTATTTTTGCAATAGCTGCACAATTCCTTATGCTCTTTTCAACACTTGCATTTTTAAAGCCTTACAGTAGCTCTAACAGAACAGCTACAGTGTTTTATGAGGGAGATGAGTTTGGGGGAGACAGTGCCTCACATGAGCTACAACAATATTGCTACCAACTGCTGCTGCTTTGTTTTAGGAACATGTTTGGATTAGGAAACAAAAATATTTAATTATTGTCTGCTCAGAAAGTGGAAACACAGGAGACAGAGCTGGGACACACTCTGTGTTTGCTCACTCCCAGAGAGGGATTCCCACGGAGGATGGTGGTCTGCAGGAGTCGGCTCGTGGCGTGCAGGAGCTCGGGTGCCCACGCAGCCAAGCTGGTGTCTCTCCCTTGCCAAGCACCAGCACCTCTTTTTCTTTCTTAGCCAAACACATGTGAAAAGTGTTGCATGAGAGATGTTTTTAGCAAGTTGTGGTGGGTGCAGTGTTACGAGCTGGTAGCGGCAACCACGAGGAGCCGCTTGCCTGGCATACATCAAGTGACCATAACGCCATGTCTGCTGCCCAGGACTGTGTTTTCTGCAGATGCAGATCATCAGTGGTATGGCATTTCTGTTCCCCTCCCCTCCCTGTTTGTCTAGTTGGCAGTGCAATGGAGAGTCCAGTATTGCTTAGAGAATACTGCACCTACCCCTCCTTTGGGAAACTTACAGTAGAACATAGGAGAAGCACGTGGCTGTGTCTAATTCACAAATACTGAAGTTGGAGGAAAATAAAAAACCCAAACCACAAACCTATTCCACTGAGAAAAAAACACTCAGTTGTCAGAACCCAGAAGTCACTCCTTTCCCCAAGGCCTTTGCTATGACTTATGCCTTAGTGTAATTTCTAGGTATGTGGAAGACCGTGAATGCAACATGAAAGGGAGAACTTCAAAAACTTACAGTAACAGCATTCAGGATCTTTCTCTGGGATTTCAAATAGGAAAATATTGCCAAGTACTGCAGTCAAGGAATTAAACTTGGTTCTTCTCTTCAAATCTGGACAGAAGTCAGAGGCTTAATGTGCTAAATGTCTGTAAAGGCTCAAATTGGTTTTTATTTCAGTCTGTGTCCTTTCCTCAGACCACACTCTGACAAACAGCGAGTTTAAACTTCATCTGTATTTTAGGCATTAGAGCAACTGAGAGGATTCCTCTGGATTTCCCTAGTAGTGATCCAAGTGCTGGAACAAGTGACCCAGCACTGGCCCCTCCAAGTAATTTCATTTAATTAGTATCTGTTCTTTTTAAATCTGGATGTGGAATTTTAAAGAATCCAGCACTTGGGTTCTGTGTATGTGGGATGGACTTGCTCATCCTTTATAAAAAAGGCCAGAAACCACTGGAAAACTGGGATTTTACTTTCTGAGTCCAAAAACTCAATATTCAGCTGTCCTGAGAGTTACTGTACCACCTGTGGAGATTTTTCCTTATCGCAGCTCACTGCAGCTTAACTAAAACTGCGTTTAATGAAATGATTCAGAAAAGGATTTCTCAGTTACAGACAGAACAGAGAATTGAAATGATTTAACAGGCTCTTTTCCTGTTGTTCTACCACTTACTTGCATTTTCCTTGTAGTTTCTTCATTAGAGATTTGGCAATACTGTAGTACTTCCCTCAGTTTAGATTCTTCAGTGAGAATACTCTGACTTGCATTTCAGATTTCTTTGGCACAACAAACTTGGTCCTTTTCATGCCACCCCACTGCTGGACCCTTACAAGTGTTGTACTGTCATTGTCAGCTATTTGTCTGGTGTGATAAAAGTCCAATTAGTCCATAATACCATTGTCAATCCTGAAAAGGTAAGATGAGTCAACAGGCTTTAAAGATCTGCTTCTGCCACAAAGGAGGTTCAGGAACAAGTGAAGTTCAGCAACATTGGTACTGTGAAATCAGAGACTCCTGAAGTCCTTCCTGGAAGCAAGGCCAGCTGTCTGCTGCAGCAGAAGTCCTCTGCACCAAATGAGGTTGAACATTAATGCTGTTAAAATAAGATTCACTTTGTTAACGTTCATGTAAGGATCCTGGGGGTGAAAATCAAGAGTTTGGTTGCCATAGGAGAACACCAAATAAACCAAGTTGACTGCTAAGATGTTTTAGACTTGATTTTTTTGTGGGTTTTGTTTCGTGTGGGACATTACTGCAAGCAGTGGGTGAATCCTGACTGTGCACCGGCTCTTCTAGAGCTACGCTACAGACTTCACGTGGAACAGGCAAAAGAAACTGGACTTTGTGAGGAAACAAGCAGCATTATGAAAACCTGAACTGAATGGTAAAGAGGAAGTATTTGCAGAGACTCCTCAGGCCAGGCAGCAGCCAAAGCCCTGTCAGTGCACGTGTCCGTGGCTGTGCCGCTGCCTTTCGGTTCTTTGCCCTGCCCTGGGGTTTCCCACCGTTTCCCTTCAACTTTCACATCCAGCATATAACGCCACACAGTGCAAACCAAGCCTTTGGCCTCTGTACAGTGACACAGTGCTTAGCCTCACAGGTGAAAAAACCCAGCCCAGGTGGTTTATGTTTCAAACCAGTTACTTCTGACTCACGTTTCTTGTAGGGAGACAGAACTCTTTCTTCCCAACTGCACAAGGTCTGGTAGCCAAAAGATCTCTAAGGTGATACTTGCTTAGTGCAGCAGATGGCATCTCTCAGCAGAGGGACATTCCTTTTTGCTTCACCTGAGGAATACCCTAAATCACCTGTTTGAGTTTGTTCTCTGCTGTGGGGCTCAGTGAACAGGAAAGGGGGCTGTTGATTCCTTATTTCCAGCTCTCAGAGCACCCAGGGTTGTTGGTGTTACCACACAGAGCAGATCATTTAGCGTGGCTTTTCCCTGGAGATAGAGAAATCAAACACTTCTTGTTTAAAGCCTTGAGAGGAAGGCTGCCTTTGCAGGGAACCAAACCAAGCAGATAGGAGTGTTTACCATCTTTAAAAGCCTTCTTCCATCTTAATGAAACAACAACAAAAACTACTTTTATCTTCAGCTCTGAAATAGGACTGAAATGGCACAGTAATGCTGATGATTCACTGAACTTTACAAGTAAAAACCGTTTCAGCTGGTTACCAAGGCTTCATCCTGTTCTGCGACAACAGATTCAGGCTGTTCCCCCTCTCGTGTGTCATTGATAACAGGAAAACACTACAGGTCAAATTTAACTGCCTGCTGTCTTTGCACATTCTCTTTGTACTCAGCAGAGTCAAAACCCCAAAGCAAAAGAAGATCCAGTTTTTGAAACCTAAGTCAATAGTTCTGTCCAAGGTGCATCAGCCAGGGAACAGGGTGCTGCTCTTTCCTCAGACAGCTCAGTACTGCCTCCCTAAAAGATAATGACAGAACTAGTTGTTAATAGGAAAAGCTCTGATTACCAGGAAGCAGACTGAGTCAAAGACAGTCACCTCTTCAAGTGTAGGAGCTATGTGATACCTTTGCCAAATCTATGCTAAGTACATACAAAAACATCCCCTGTGCTTACAGATCTAGCAGCAGGGCCCCTCCCCCAGAGCTCACCCTGCAGATCAGAGAAGACTCGCTGAGCTGTGGTGCAACTTGTGGATAAACAGCCAAGCCATTGAAATAACTTGTACTCTTGTATGCAAAACCAAATTCTTAGCTCTAGGAATCTAAGTTTAAAAGTCTCAGAATGCCCAAGCTAATCCAGTCATCACTTTTACAATAATTATAGAGGAAATGTTATGATTATTAGCCCCAACAAAGAGAAAAACTTCAAAAGATTTTCTTTAGCACTGCATTTCAGAGATAATGTGCTTTACTTGAATATACAGTTAAAATGTCAAGGAAATCCAAAGTATGGAAGACTTTAATTCGGTATCAGCTCAGCTCAACATATTTTGGCAATGTAAAATTCACTGCTGGCACAATGTCTAGCAGAACAGTGTTCACAGGAAAACATCTTTCACTTATTTATGAAAAGCCTGAGGCTGATTAAGGGACATTGCAAACCTTCCTGAACTTTGTTCTTGTAGGTGAGTATCTACTCGAAAAGCAGTCACTGTAATGAAAAGATGCTGACATACCCTGCACTGCACAGCAAACTTGTGAGACTCAGTACAGCACAGCAGCCTTTCCAGCTGGAGCGCAAAGCACTCAGCAGCTCACCTTGATCATTATCTATATGCTACACATAGGGATGCAGAGAGACAGGAAAGTGCTCTTGCATATTAAGACCAAATGCTCAGTGATAAAGGAATGCTCACAGACAGCAAAACCCACAACCAGCGTGGAGAATCAATGAGCTCCTAAGAACTGGGTGTAATTCCCACCAGCAGAACCTGGAGCAATACAAGCACAAGCCAAAAAGCAGAGCTGCAGTATTCAAGTGCCCTAAGGAGAAGCAAATTCTCAGGAAACACAGCAAGGGAAACAATCCAGGGAAAATGTGCAGCCTGCACCATTTCTGAGCCTTCCAAAGAGGCTGGATCTTACAGCAACCAAAGCTCTCCAATATGAGTATTCTGGGGGTGGGGGGTGAGGGGTAGGGAAATGGAAGGAAGTTGGGAATGGTGTATTTTATATGAAAACACGGTTAAATTACTCACTTTACAGAAAAAAATGCTAGCAGCAACTTAAAAAACAACCAGCCAAGAGGCTTTATTGCGAGAAAACCAATGAAGATCATATTCTTTAAAAACTTTGTCAAAGTCATTACAAGTTAAGGTCTTCAAAAGAGTTTGGACAGGCAGGATCCACTTGCTGAACTTACCAGGGCAATGTGCATCTTGTTGACCATCACACACAGGCGTACAGACGGTCACAGCTTTGCCTCTTGTGTGTACACTTTAAACCAAAACACGTTTAACAAAATGTGGAGCTATACAGACTATACAATTTACACAGCTGGGCCTCCTTCCAACCCCAAATATTACCATTTGCTAGAAAACAAACTTTTACTCTGTACAAGAGCTTGAGGTGAAGAAGTTTATCCCTCGCTCAGGACGCTGAAAACGAACAATAAGCTAAACAGTCAAAAGACTTTATTTCAACTTGTACAAAAGGCATTAAAAAACCTAAAAGACATGCTTTACCCAATATATTACATCATACAAGTCAGTGTGGTGTGCTTGAGAAATCCAGCTTCACTTCATCCACTTTTAATGGCATATTTAGTCAAAATGTCAAACTGACTAACACTGGAAAACGTTTCTTTTCAAAGCCATTTCCAAGTGCATTAATTACCTAAAAAACAACATAAAATTGCTCTAGCCAAAAATAAAAATAGAAAAATATCTCTTACTGAGTGAAACAAGGAGCTCCCATTCAGAAAAACCTTCTGGGTAAGCATCATGTGGCATTTCATCTGATTTTCTCAAGCAGGCATGGTACCCTAGGCAGTGTGAGAGGCATTTCTCTGTCTGCTTGGCAGATGGATTCCTTTTTAGGATGGTTAAATTGTTAGTTGCTCAAAACAAAGTTTAATTTCACAATTGGTGATTTAGCTAGAGATGTCAAAACATATGTGGGAACTGCCAACGAGAAAATACATCACATCTATTGAAGCTCTGTTTGGCCTCATCATGGTAATATCAGACACAGTAAGGCATGTAGATCATAGCAATTACAAGTCACTCATGATCCTTTTGCAATGGGAAAAGCATTTCACCCTCCTCTCTGTATCACCTGATGCTTCACACAGAGGTGTGCACTGGCGTGGCTGAATGGGAAGGAGATGAACCTCTGTCAGAGGAGGAAGAAATGGATCGTGTAGCAGCTTCTCGCTGCAGATCTTCCACCTTCTTCTGAAGCTCTGTCCGGATGGCAAGGAGCTCTTTAAGGTTTTGATGGATTGGAACCTGCCAGGTAGAGAAAGAAAAGGCTTACTTTGACTCTCATAAAGCTACCCTCTCAAGCAGTGCTTCCTCTCCCTCAGTGACACAGGGAATTCAACACCTATGAATTTCAGTGTATCAATATTTAGGGAAAATGTTGAATGTATCAATGAATGTATCAAAAATTGTATCAATATTTAGGGCAAATGAAACATTTAGCAAACTCTCCCTTTCTAACACACAGTTGGCAGGAAATCTACTTGAAAGGCTGTTTGCAAACAGTCTTGACGGGACACCAAACACACTCCAATCAATGCCCCCTCTCTCTTATCAATGCCACTTTCAGCTGAACTTAAAACGCCTTTCTGAGGAACTATTCCCCTGCCTGTTGGGACAGAGCTGATTATGTAAAGAGAGCAGAGTTCACCCAGCGGGCTCTGTACAGAGCATCTTGTTTCTCTTCTAACCAGGCATCTTTCCAAGAGCCTGGCCCCTTCCAGCTTGTCAGCGAGACAAGCGCAGCAGCCAAGTGAGTTGTGCCTGTGGTGGCTCTCCTGGAGTCACACTCCAATAAATCTTTCACAGAAGTGGGTTGTACAGGTTTCTGCCTCCACTTCTGGCAGCACCCCAAACCCACCAGAGATGCACCACTCTGCATCAGAGCTCCAGACGTTTTCACACTGCTCTGGAACATTCAACTACATCACGGTCAAAGGAAGATGCAGAAGGTTTTTGCAGCTGGATTTGTTATCTCAGACAAGCAGAGAGAGACCTCCCCTTCTTCCAAATGCCACAGAAAGGCCCAAACAAAAAAAGTGTGACTGTAAATCACTTTTAATTTACTTTATCCTGTATAAACTCTAATTGCTTGTAGCTTTTGGAAAGAGCAAGATGGGAAAAGGATTTAATTGGGCCAGTGAGATAATCACAGGGAAATGCAGCAATGGGAAACCTGTGGATTAGTAGATGTAAGCAATTTATAGCCTGGCTTCTGGAATGCCAGGCTCCAGGGAACTGCACTCACCCACAATTGCTTCCTACTGCTTAAAAGTGACTACAGGGCTGGGATGCACACCTGGGCATGGAACTTTCACGTGAGGAAGACATCAAAACCCAGAAACCAGAAGGGTTCTCTTCCTGCCATCAACACACAACTGAGTCACAACGTACTTATTTCTTGAATTCTGGCTTTTTTAAGGATGTGCATCACAAATCCACACATTTTATTTCAATCTTTTCAAAACCCAACACGTGTGCTTCTGAGACAGGAAAATACCATTTCATTTCTAACTTTAGTTCTAACTTAAAAGAAGAAAATAGTGTCAAACAATTTTATTTAGCTATATACTTTTTCTCTCGTTTGTGGCTTAGCCCATGAACATAAACTTCAGTGTGTTCACCAAGTGCTGCACTCGTTACCCTGGGAGTCATCAATTCACCCAGCCTGTTGTTTACAGCAATTTTGAAAGTGTAACTTTTGGAGTCTGCAGCAGACAAGTCATTGCACACCACCAAGCTCCCAATAACACCTGAGGCCTGCCTTTACTATGCAATGAATTCCTTTTCTTCTTGCAATCTTCTCCTGCATCCAGCATACAAACTCAACAGCTGAGGTCACAAGCCTACAGACAACAGGCTCCTTCCCTGACCAAGCACAAAGCACTACTGAAAATGTGTACACCTAAAAGCATCACAAAGCAGAGGCTGGTGATAAAGTTTGTCCAAGATGCTGTAACACACACTGTGAGAAATCCAAATTTCAGTGAAGGCCAAGACATTCTGGAATTAGCACACAGACACACACACACACATTTTTGCTTTCCCCAAGTAAAGATCCCTTCCTCATATACTCCCACCCCCGATTTCTTCTGTATGAAGATATTCTCCTGAAACACTGAGGTCTGTAACAGTGATTTACCACTGGTTCCATTAGTCATGCAAGCCCTGAGTCACAGCAGATTTTTACACCTGCTTTCTGCACAGTTTAACCATGATTCAGCATAACAAGCTGACTCCTGTGCAACACCTTTCACACGGGCATCAGCTGGTGTGTTTCGCTGCACGATGCTCCAACACTCACAACAAGCAGTTCCATAAAACCAGCTTTTGGGGAACCTACTGCAGAATCCTTTCAGGATATACTTGGCATGCTATGTGAAGTGATTCAAGCAGAAAAAGTCTCAATCCTTCTTTTACATTCCCCCAGAACATAATTAAACAAGACACATGCTCAAACTTTGACGCAAGTGCTGTTCTCCCCCACACATCCACCTCAAAGAGCAGGACTCTCTTTAAATAAATCAGCTAAATAACAATAATGACATTTTAAAAGTCTGTGTGTATTCAAGTCACACAAAAAACTGTTCAACATTAAGACTGGGAAATTAGGCTCTCAAAAATTAGAAGGTTTCAGAATGAAGATTGCTTCTCCAAACTCAATTCAGCCTTCCTGCACTTCCTTGTTTATTCAGTGCAGAGTTTGATGCTACTCAATTACTGAGCAGTTAGTCAACATTTAGTTTTCTTTGTGGTGTCTAACCCCAGCCTTTATTTATTCTTCTGAGTTTAAAATGCTTAAGTTTCCTTTTTCTGTACTTTCATCTCATGTCAAGAAACAAATGTATTCCTGCATCACAAGAGACAAGGGAATATCCCAGAATCACAATGCTGGGGGTCAGGAGGCATCCCTAGAGATTATCTAGTCCAGCTGTCTGCCACAGCAAGACCACCTAGAGTAGGTCACACAGGAACACACCCAGGTGGGTTCTGAATGTCTCCAGAGAAGGAGACTCCAAAACCCATGTGGGTAGCCCCCTCCTGTGCTCCCTCAACTCAACAGGGAAGAAATTCTTCCTTGTGTTTCTTTGGAACCTCTTCTGTTCCAGCTTGTACCCACTGTCCCTTGTCCTATCATTGGCCATCACTGAGAACAGATTGGCTCCATCCTCCTGACACCAGATATATCTCATATATCTGGCAACACAGTCTAGGCAGGGAAAAGAGTCAGGAGTTTGCCAGCAGTGCTAAATAGTGGGGAAAAGGTCCCAGATCCCTAGGAAGTCTGACCTGGCTCCAGGCATTAACCAAAAAGCAGGTCCTCTAAAAGCTAAAGAAGAATTTACCTGCAAGCACTTCAAGGCAATTTGCAAAATGCTGCAAAATAGCCAAGGGCCACTCTTCACTCAGAACCCATTGGAGGTTCCTGCAGCTAGACCAGTTCAAATGGGTGGGGGTTTATTTTCCTGATTAAGTAGCTTTGCTGCCTATTTGCTTCAAAAGCAGATACTTTTGGTAAGCTTTAAAGACAAGGTACCTACTGCCTATAGTGAGATGAAAACCACTTAGAAAACTGCTAAAGAAACATTCTTTATTGCTTTAAAATGCCGTTGATATGAAATGACTCTTTTAACTGAATTGCCCACGTGTACCTCACCACAGAACCCAGTGTACTGTCACTCTCAGAACATGCCACTTCACAGTTACAATAAATTATTCCTGCTGGGCGAGGGCTTGAGGAAAGATAAAGTTGGGGTTTTCTTAATAACATCCACATAGAGACTACAATTATGCGCCACAATATACAGACCACAGCACATATAAAAATACCTAAACATAAGACAGCTTCATTGCCTAAAAACTCAAACTTTCCTCTTCACAGAATTACTACAGCTCACTTTCAGTATTGATTTTCAGGTTTTCATTCCCAAGTGATCCTTCAGGATCCTGGAGTGCTTTTGGATAGCAAAATTTGTCAACACAAGGATAGGTATGAAAGAAATGATAATAGCTACTCACTTATAGTACCGTCAAGTCTTAATTGGATGGATATCTGCTGTGTATTACTGCACCAGCTCAAGGACAGTCATTGGCATGAAAATTGCTCAACAGTGAATGCGTTTTGTCTTGTTCAGTGAGTACACTTTATCTGTTTTAGCAACAGGGAAGAAAGGCTGCAGAGGAAAATGGGTATTTTTGACTTAAGACTGTTGCTTTTTCAAAACCCTACTCTGTGCACTGGAAAGAACAATATCTTTCACTTGAGCTTTTTGTTCTTCTTCATGAAGAGCCAGAACTCTGGCAGATTTGCTTTTAAAATGTAGATAATGTACACTGATAGCAAAAGGTAATCTGAAATGGTGAAAACAGCAGTTTTCAATAACAATCAATACTTCCACACTAGATGGGGAGGTGTGCTCCTGATGGCCAATGACAGGACAAGGGGCAATGGGTATAAACTGGAACACAAAAGGTTCCAAAGAAATACAAGGAAGAATTTCTTCCCTGTTGAGGTGAGGGAGCACTGGAAGGGGCTGCCCTGATGGGTTGTGGAGTCTCCTTCTCTTGAGACATTCAAATCCAGCTGGATGAGTTCCTGTGTGACCTATTCTAGGTGCTGCTGCTCTGGCAGGGGGGTTGGACTGGATGAGCTTTCCAGGTCCCTTCCAACCCTTGAGATTCTGTGATTCTGGGAAACCAAGTGACACCCCATGCCTGCTGGAAAAGCAATGGCCAGCCAACTGAAATTATGAACCCTACCCTGTGGGAACTGGAACAGAGATTTTTGCTAACAATTACATACAATTCCAGACTCAAGGAAACTCTACATACTACAGGCTGATGTCATTGCTTGTTAAAACCTACAGCCTATTTAGATTTAGGCATCTGACAGATCACAGCAAAGCTTTGAGTGCTTGCTCTTGAAAATACATTAGAAGTCCGCAACATGAAGATTATTTGTATGGTACTAGTTTCTCTTTTCTGTGTGTGCTCTGATGCTGTGCTCATTACAGGACAGCAATTTGTTTTTCCCTTAAATAACTACAGATCCTTTCAGCACACAGGATAAGCAGTTAGTCTGTATTTATTCCATTGAATGCTGAGAGTTTCATCTGCAGATGTAAGTTACCTGCAGTAAATGAGACTCTGGAAATCCTGAGACAGACACTCAGATAAACTACCAGGTACTGTAAGAAACTTGCCTCACAAGAAACTGTGGTAAATGCAGAGATGAAATCTCTTTAGCTAGGGCAACACTCAGCTATCTAACTCACAAGGCCTTTCCCTCTCCTGACATCTCCTGCCTCACTCTTTGATGCAAAAAGATGGACTCAGGACCATGGATGGCAGAATGACGATGCCAAGCACTTCCATAGAAGCACTTCCACAGAAGCACTTCCACAGAAGCACTTCCACAGAAGCACTTCCACAGCCATATGATGGCTTCATTCTGGTGTTAAAGCAAAGGCATGAACATATTACAACTAACATTAGAAATATTACCACTAATGTCAACATGCTGAGAGAGGAAACAATGCGACCGAAGGCAGGTGCCAGACACTAAGTCATAGTCTGCTATGTGCAGAATAAAGCACGGCAGTAATTATGTTCTCCAGTTTATTCTCAACAATTTTTAAAGTGATGTTTAGTATCTTACTTGTTCTTTCAAAAAAAGGCAATATTTTGTGTTTATTGCCACTGAAGTTCAGCTGACATCTAATCACTCAACTGTTCAATGCATCAAACTTCTGCAACGTTACACGCAGTGCAAAAAAAACCCAGCCAGCAATCACTGCAACCTGTTTATGTGCTTTCCACTCATTTCTGTATATACTGAACAAAGTTATTTATTCCTACCTTTTCCTTTCCTTTTTTTTTAAAGCCAGCTGTAAACCTACAAGCAGCCCTTCCCTGGCTTTTCATGGAAGCTCTGAAGACTGCCCTTAGCAGATGATCCCATTCCAGCAGCTGAATTGAATTTCTACGTTATAGATGGTGCTAACCTTATATTCTGGATCAAAGTCCACACACACAAAGAACAGAATGAATTTGAAAAGGGATTTCTATGATATTATCTCCAGCACAGTGGTCAAATTTGCAGAACAGAGCTTGAAGAAAAATTAGCAGGCACAGAAAAATGTGAAAACCCATCAATAAAGCAAAACAACTTTAGGCTCTGTAGTCCAAGGGTTAGGATGTCACTTCCCAGAAGGAAACTAAAACATATCCTAATGGACTATGCACACTTTCTGACTAAAATACATCCTTTTCCTTGCCTCTCACATAGCAAGACCCAGCTTGAATGGAAAGGACCAGAACTTGTGCCTGTGCTCTGAATGCATGAATGCTAAGAGTATATTAGTTCAAAAACACTGGCCCTGCAGAAGTCAGATTCAGGAACATCATTTGTTAGTTTCTCCCCACCTTCCAGAGTTGTCCAAGCAGGTTATTTGTTAACTGATATTTGGCAGCCAGAACTCCCAAACAAGTGTAAATAAGAGGTTTGAACAGCCACATAGAAAAGGAAAGAGAAAATATAGTATCTAATGAAAAAATCCAACTGCATCATACTATCTTATCTATTCCAGACTAATAGGGTCATCTGTAAGACCAGCTGCAGGTATCCACAGAGCACACACCTCTGTATGAGATAATGAAAGGGCTTATCTTCCACATGGCACATACAAATACACATTTCTTTAACTCAAGAAAAGGGCAAATCTGAAAAAAAAAAAGTCTTCTCAGTCAATGAACTCCAATAAGACAGGACTAAAATCTATCTAATTTTCTTGGGACAAGAAGTCAATAATGATGTAACACCTCCAAACTGAAACCAGCGAACATTTTATTTCACTTAAGAATTAGAATGACCTTGTAGAAGCACAGTTTAGCAAAAAGGGAATCTACAAGAGATGTCCACATTTAACCTAGGACTTTCCACGGTGTTCAATTCTCAAGAGCTTCAGCTCTGTATGCTTTGGAAGGAGGTAGGTCCTATTGCAATACAGCTTCAATCCTAAAACAGGGCTCTGGATGCAAATAAACACCACCAAACCCATTAATTCAGGCTTCCACAAAACTTAGAACTGAAGACATATCATTATAAGCAATCTTCTCTTTACAGAACACTAAACTCTGTACTTACTACTGCAATGAAGCACATGTCCAGACCCTATCATACTGTTAAGGGTCTGAGGAAACACAGGTACCCACAGTACAACAATGCAAAGATAAAGAATTATTGGTACCCTGCTAGCATTCAGTCATTTTCAAATTAAAAACATTCAAGGTGATGGATGCTCATTTCCAATAGAAAAGTCAACCAGGTGCAATGATTAACTTCTCTCAGTCCATTAAAAAATTCAAGCCTCACTCACCAATCAAGCTTGAAATTAGAAAACCCAAAGAAATGCCTCAAACCCAAACCTGCCCTTCTGCTCTTTTGAGTTTCCCCTCTCTCGCATAATACAAAGCTGGCTGAAAATGGGTATCAAACATATAACCTGATTACATTAAAGGACTATTATTCATCTGCCCTTAAATTCACACATTAGGCATTTCTCCTTTTTGGTGAGCTCTTAGAAAACAATAAACATTTTCTAGTTTCCTGAAGGTGTTTTTGCAGCTGATAAAACAGTGAGGCTGCCTTGAACTGCTATTCATCAGAGAGCTCTTTACATGTTAAACATTTCACTTTCTCTGATTCTAGTTGAAAACCAGAAGAACCACATTAAAAGGTATTCAACAAAACCACCTTTTCTCAGTAGGTAGAGATGTCTGTTCTTTTAATAAAACCACTCATTAAGAATGTTTTTCACTGAAGGTAAGTGAAGACCTGCTGGGCATCGCAATGGTCATTGGCTTTTTTTCTGTCACTGAGTGGGTCTGAACCAGCTACCAGGGTGTGAAACTCAACAGTGCAAACACAGAAGAGAGCAAATTTAGAATACTGTGATTACAGAGGCAGTTTATGTACTTGTTTGCATGGGTTTGTGCTTTCATAATTAGACTGGACAATGAAATTCTGCAACAAAAATCTGTAATTCCTGCAACAAATTCATCCAAGGAGATGTGAAACACTTCCAACATTTGTCACAAATACCACAGAAATTCAGGTCAGAGACGAGAGAAAAGGTATGATGCATCTTCACAAGAGAATGTGGTAGAATGAATAAGCTGAAACAGCTGTATTAGTTCTTCAAGAAGAGAAGGTAGTAGTGAAGACAGTTACCAGCATCACCAAATGATGGTGCCTTCAGCCTGCTGATTTGGGAGAGCTGCGCTCAAAGGGTGATGAAAATCAATGACTCTCACGTTCTGGAGTGCCTGCAGAGTGCTCTCCAGCACTGAACCAGTGAGAAGGGCTTGCCACCAAGTATCTGATAGTTCTGAAACTTTCTCATTATGTCACCTCTTCCCCACCCTCACCTCTTGTAGACCCGGACCCTGCTTCCATGTGTGTTTACACAGCCTGCTCACTGTCAGGGCCTAAACATCACCAAGAAATTGACACTGCTGCAGGTCAATTACACTAAAATGTGCATAAACACACAAGTGTTTTCCAGCAAATGTGTTAAGGGAAAGTTGGTAATTTGCTAAAAAGGCAGTTGACAATTTTACTTTAAAACCATAAAGATCAAAATATACTATCTTTCAAGTTTTAATGCATGCTAACACCTAATAGGTACCTAACAGTCAAAGGACTGCATCAACCAAAATAGAACAAGTGAGGCAAACAAAGCAGCTCAGATGAATCATCTCAGTGAGAAAGACAGCAATTCAGACTTTTCCAGGACCTCACTTTAAGGTGTTTCTCAGATACCTGGACCTCTATGTACTGTCCTTGAAACTTACCTTGGAGCACTGTCTTTTACAACAGCCTCAGACTTGTTTTCAAATAAATTTGGAACTCATGTCTCATTCTAGCTGCTAGAAGATGAAAGCAGCTTTCAAGCAGTCACTTAATACAGGTAATTTATCATAATATGCTAGGGGGTACCTTGGAGTGCTACCTTAATAAAAAGATGGTGTAGCACCCTCAGATATATTATGGTTGTGACACAAACTGAATGTTCTTTCTTCAGACTTCTAAGCATGAGAGCATATGGAGTATCTGTCTGATGAGATTTAGAGATTTATCTGAATGGCAGACTTTACGTATAAGAACAAATACTGGATGAATCAAGAAGCATGTGCAGGGAGTGTTTAATCTTTACCATGCCAACTTGAAACTGTAAAGGTCAACAGAAAACGAGCATCTATGTGATGCTAAGTTTAGAGAGCCCACAAAATGAGTCGGTACACAGTCCAATTCTTACAGAAACTGCTGGTGTATCGTATATCATTGTTGGTAAAGGGCAAAACATGATTAAAACCAAAGGTACACTAAACTCTACAAGAAGGTTAAGGCAATAAAAGTATTAAAAAGTCTTAGAAAGTATTACAGAGGTGTTATAAAAGTAATCTTCTGACCACAAAGCCTGTTAAGCTGTTACCTTTCACAAGCCAGTAAGGTGATACTGTGAGTCCCTTTTCTGTTGGTGACTTCAATGAAAACATCACGTTACCAAGTTTGAACACATTCCCCATCTTCGAGAAAAACACCTTTTGCCCTATCAGCTGAAATCCATGTAACAGATGAGCACTTTTGAAATTAAATGTTTCATCTGACACCAAGAAAAACCAGTGATTTTTTTAAAATCTCCATCCTCTCCACTAGAACAGCAAAGTCAGGTGAAAGCTCATACCTGAGGCCGCATCCTCGGGTTCCATCTGACGTAGTAGTTCACCCACAGCTCCAAATGGTTCAGACTGGCAACAGGATACAGGACGTGGTTTTCATAGTTTACATAGAAAGGATTTGTGAACTCCTCTAACTGGCTGTTTATATAGGACCAGAGTGAGACAGTCTTTGTGTTTACCTCCTGATGGAAAAGAAGTAAAAAGCAATTAGATGGACTGAAAAGTCTTACGAGATTAATGTCTGCATATCACTAATTTTGTCTGTGGAAATTATCTTATCTCCTAAAAAACTGTCAGCATTATGAGAACACTTCCAACAGCTCATCACTAAACAGCCTTAAAACTTTAGCAAAACATCTGACCACGTGTTCTAGTCCAAGGTTAACTGAGAAAGGAGATTCAGGCATGTTATTGTCAGAGATATTGAGGTCTAGTTGAGCAAAAGAAAGATGTACTGCTCGTAACTTACATCATATTTATAACTAGTTGTATATATGGTTACACACTGATCAACTGAAAAAAAAGAAACTTAATTAGGTTTGACGTGAAAATCGGTAGAGAGAGAGTTCAGAAGACTCAAAACAGCATCTGTGGAAAATAATCATTCATCTCTCCCACTCACACTATTTGCTCCTATCAATTGTTATTATGTTTTAAAGTGCCTTTTTATCTTTATTTGCACCTCTGAAAGTGGTATCATTCTCAATGGAATCAGCATAATCAGGGTTCGATCAAAGATTGGAAATCTGAACTTACATCAGATTTATCTTGCAATGTGAAACTCCTCAGTGTTGTAAAGCATGTGTTTCTACTACCGCTGTGTCTTAAATTGCTTTTCTTTGTTGAGAATTGCATCTGACTATTCATTTAGGAAAGAAAGCTGTCTGGAAACCCTGTATTTGCTGAGAAGATGTTATTCAGCTCCATCTTGTGGTATTTACATGCAACTTTTTCCCTACGGAAGCAGCAGAGACAAACCAAAAAACATAGCAAAGCTAAATATGGCAAGGAATTGTTATTAAAATATGAGGTGTTAGAAACCACAAAGCCTAAACAAGCAAAAATGTACTTGGGATTATTAAACTTTCTTTTTTTCCCCCCTCAAACTCAAAAGTATTTGAGTCCTAATTTCATTTGTTTAGATATTTTAAATTTCCCCAGTCTTCAACTGTAAGTTCTGTCTAATTATGTCCTAAAGTGACCTCCAAATTCATCCAAAGAGTTCCTTTGGAAATAGCAAAAAGAATGCTAATGTAATTTGATGATTACTTAAAATTGTGTATCTTGGCTAGAAATATCGGGAAGAGGACTTTCTTCAACCCCTTGAACAGACAATAACCAAACAAAACTAAGTGCCACCACACTTAGCAGCAGGGCATTCAGTATATATTTCACATACCACAGAACTTCATGTCCACGTTGTCTTTTAAGACTGTGACACAAATGTATGCATAAACATAGCTCAGATGTTCTTAGGTCTGGTATTCCAAGCATTTTCACATAAAATCAGCAAATTAGCAATGTGCACTACACTCATTCTTTACCTCTTTTAATCTCTCTTTTTCACAGTTGCATAAGAAAGTCCCAAAGAGACAACTGTAAAGGTGATCCAGAATGGTGATCAAAAATAACTCATTGAATTCAAAGGCTGCAGGAAACTGAAATGAAAAAAAAATAGTAGAATTGCTTTAAACTTTATTTTAAGCAGTGTAGAAAGAAAGAAATACAGACACAGAAATAGTCAAGAGATTCAGAGAAGATTTTATTATTATTGTTTTCAGGAAAACTCAGCAATTTCAGTAACTCCCTTTGCATTTCACTCCCATCCTTCTTTATAAATACTCCTTGGAGAAAAACCTGACATTCATTATGCAAGTATACTAGACTACATGGAAACATTAGCTTATGTGAAGCTGGTGACACCAAGTAATCCATTTTAAGGAGCTCTAACAGTATTGTGTTCTAAACCACCCCAAACTGTCTTCAACATACGCTTTATTTCTCTTGTTACAGGACAAGAAATCATTTTGAAGAAAAAGAAAAGAAAAGATGGTGACATTTAAGGGTTTTATGTCCTATTGTAAGATGCAACGAATTGGATAATAAAGACTGCTGCAGGTAAAATGTGCTTAACATATATTTGAAATGTTGCTTTCACTTTCCACTCAAGTAAGTTACTTCATTTCACCCCTTGAGTTTACCATCAGCTGTGTACAATAAGCCTTTAATCCCTCTTCTTTTATATTGGAAAGTAAATCCTGTACATCTCAAGTTAAAGAACTGTTATCCCACTGAGCACCTGTAGGTATTTTAGTCACAGGCAGAGGCTACCTCGTACATTCCAGGGGAAAGGGCTAGAAATCTGAAAACACTCAAAATGTTGGAGGTGTATCTTTACTCTGTAGCGCTCTAAAACGTCAGAAAGGAAGAAATTAATGCAAACTGCATGGGCTGCTACCTATTCAGATGGAAAAGGTCCTTCCTCAATCCAATTTTATGAGAGGACTACATATGGCAACTGCTTGATGTGTCAAAATAACTTCGCATTCAGTATGACAAGGGTCTCAAACACAGGCACAGAATGACAAACATTTAGGAGAGAAACAATTAGAAGACTAAAGGAAAATTTCAGAAGTAACATTTCTCTCATTAACGTGAAAGAGAGTGCTTGAAGAGACTAAACCTCAGGACAAATGAAACAAATCTTGTTCATTCCTTTTAAAGGAGTAAATCTTCACAAAAGTCTAAAATGCAAGGTTACAGATTCGTAAGGAAGAATTTCCTGCTCTACGGAGAAACCTCAAGTCAGTTTTTCACAGTGAAGCAAGAGGCAGACTAGTTTCTGTGATGTGCCACTGAAGAATACCAAACACTTTGGCATGAGTGACTCTAGAGCTACTTTAAATACAACAGAGACACGTATAGCCAGGAGGAACAGCACAGCACTTGGGATAGTGGATGAACCAGCTGATCTAGAAATTCCTCTTCAGTGCCATCTGTGATTTATGAAGGACAAATGTTTATTCATGTCAAAAATAAAGAGTTTAAAACCACACAATGGTTGTGCTTGTATTAAACCCAGAAAGATCTGAGTTTCAAGAAACTTTCAAATGAAAATTTTGAGTAAGGAAATGATCCAGATCATGGTTTACACAACAAATGGAGCCTTCCCCTCTTCTGACTGCTAGGGATCACACAGCATTCAACAGCGTGGCGTGCTCACTCTGAGGCTGCTGTCTCAAATCACTGGTTTGGTTTCAATCACCCACCCATTTGTTTTCATGAAACATATAGGAGCTTAAGATTATCAAATTCTCTTTTTTCAGGCATATTCAAAAGTTATAACTGACAGCACTTCCTTCTCTCTAGGAAATCATGCCAAAACTCAATTACAACACGATGATGCTAACAACACAGCTACGGTTTCAAAAGAACTACGAACAGAACTTGACAGGCAGGTGTGCCAAACCAAGTTGGGAGAAAACTCAGTGGGCCTCAGACCTCAGCTTCCTGCGTCCAGCCCAAAGCAGCAATTAGAAACACAGAGCAAAAATAATTTGCAAAGGATCAAAACGATATTTAGACATAACTTTGAAGACAAAGCCTCTCCTGAAGGGACTCTAACTGAAAGCACTTAATGAGCCTTGTCACATTAGGGTTCTGTGTTGTGATGGCTCTGTACTAATCGGATGGATGCCGACATGGCTGCTATTCCAACCCACTGAAGCATATGCAGAATTCCATACATCAGTGGTTGCTCTCCAACCAATTTATTAATAAGTGATAGCGCTTTATGGAAACCCTGTCTTTGGATACAAGAGTTTTACTGTTGGAGCTGATGTATCAAGACTGCAAAGCTTCTGAAAAACCACTGACCTAAAAATGCTTTCCTCTGTACTTCCAAGCCCATTAGTGTCTGTTCGAAGATTCAGGTGGAAAAATTCCCCAAATGAAAATTTACTTCTTGTCAAATCCACTAATTGTGAGAGAATACACGGGTCATTAAAATCTCCCCCTTGACGCTGATGGAGTCGTTGGGGGTTCTGTAAAGGAGGTATTTGGAAGAATTCTCTTGTTTAAGAAGTCTGATGATGCCTAGTAGCATCTGATTCAGAGACACGCAAAATAAACTTGCTTTTTAATCAATGAACTGGTTCTGCACTACTGTAACAAAAGTTAAAACACACTGTGGAATAGTTCTTACAATTGTGGAATTGGACTGACATCATAACATGCTTAAACTAGTGAAAAATGCATCTCTGGACACAGACAACATCTGGTAACAAACAGGATGCAACTTTCTACCAACTTCATACACACCTTCCTCCCGTGTGGGTACTGCAGAAAGCTACTACTCGAGCTGCAATGCTACAAGCAGATTTTACAGTTTTGTTTCATTTTTAACAGGGCATCAGTATTTCATCAGATCACATGTGGCCTTTCCAATTTGACATCTGCTATTCAAAATCAGCAGAATTTACTAACAGAGGAGGGAAAACGCTTCACCATATGTTTTTTATTAAAATCTGAGATCAATGTACTTCTCTCAAGTTCTCTAGTACTGTGTTTGTGTGTCTTGAAGGCAATAAAAACCAGGGAAAATACACGGCTGTCACGGATTAAGTTGCACCGTCTGAAGCTATCCAGAGACTTGTATCTTATTGGGAAGTTAGAGATTCTCTCACTGTATTAACTTGACTGGTTTAAGAATGTAATTCTCAGAACCCAAAAGACAAAATTTGCTTGCTTTGAGCCCCCTGTCCAAACTGAGCCCTTACACTCCCTTGCAGTCATTAACACTTACTTGAGTCTGGCAACATTACACATATGTTTACCATGGATTCTAAAGCACAAAACTAACATTGTTTTACAAGCAAGTGATCTACACAAGGGAAAAACAAAAGCCTGGTTTTCATAGGTCCGTGTCAAGGTCATGACACTCTTCAGATCTATTCTCTAGGTGTTGAAGTCAACTAAAAAAAATAAAAGTAAGTGGGCAAGAACTCTCCAAGAATGAAGTTTTGCTTTTCTTTTTCCTGCTGTAACATTAATGATTTTTCAATACCATTGCTGTTCACAAATTTCAGAACAGTGTCTGGATGCAGGTTTTGAACAGATGTGGTACTGGCAACATGTTTCACAGATTCCCTCCTGTTCCTTTTTTTTTCCAATCTAGAAGGAACTAAACTGTTTACAGTAAGAAATAGGAGGCAGCAAGGGAGATCACAAAAATAGAAGAGGCTGCTCTCAATTAAGGATCTCCCCAGAGGACTTTTGTTCCTACCAGGTGTTTAGAACTGCTTCTCTTTGCTATTGTTACTACCTTTCCTCTGAGAGGGGGGCAGAATGTTTCATTTATTTTCTCCAGCCACACTGAACAGCACATTAATGCTGAAACAGAGATACAATGAAAGAGAAAATCTTCAAGAGGCTCTGGATGAGGGTCCAGTAGAGAACTTTCACAAAGCACTGAAGATGACTGTTTTGAATACAAGTTTTGGAAACTATGATGTAAGCTTTTAAGAACCACGTTCAGATCAAGAAGACTGAGGTAAGAGATCTGGGAGTGCTTGGATCATACAGAACCAGACTGTTACCCTCTTCTCTTCAAAACAAACCACATTTTATACAGACTTGAGTACAACAGGTTTTAACATAAGAGCACAGATCTATGTTAGGTTTCAAAGAAAAAAAAGGGAAAACAGGAGTCAATCACTTCTAATTTACTTGGCAATAAAGCCTTCACATGGGTAACCTGTTTCAGTAACTCCATTAAAGCAGTAAAATATGAGCAGTTTATGCTCATGGAGGTAAAAATAAGGACAATGAAGGCTAAAGTCATTCTATAATTTCACATTTTCTGAAAAAAAGGAAAAAATAATAATTTCCATATTTTGGTATCATAAATAACACTAATTTCAAAGGCCTCCTCTGATCCAGACAAAAAAGCAACTGCTGGAAGTAGCAAAACTTACCTGAGAATAGGCTTGTATGTTAGAAACGCTGCCCTGTATGCATAATGATGCCAACATTAACTTACATTTCACATTTGAGGCATACATAGAACCCTCTCCCCTTCCAGTTCAACATCAGCCTGGATTTTTGCTGTTCCTCAAGGACAATATAAATCCATACAAACATTTACTCCACCAGTGAATATGCAACACAAATAATTTATCTCATCAACAACCGTCATTAATGTAATCAGAGAATCCTCCGGAAGTCTATTTCAAATAAAAAAGATTCCTGATACTTCAATTTCAAGTCAATATTTCTACTCCAGCTCTTTCTACCTCACACTTTGAGCAAAAAGCTTCCTTATGTGTGCATAAGGCAGCCACAGAACGACCAGCTCCAGGAAAGCATGCTACTGCCCTGCAAAGGAATATGTTCTCCTACATGAATTATGTTTCCAAGATAAAGATTGTGACCTCATTGAAATACACTTTGAAGCATCTTACCTGCTTTGTCATTTGCCAAACACAGTCGATGAACTGAAGGAAGATGGGAGACCTGTCTGCATCAGCGTGATCATCATCTCCATGTCCTACTCGCTGAAAGCCAAACCAAACTTTTCATTTCACTCTAGTGTACTTACAGTACCATCCCAACACTTTAAAGCTCAGCATGTTATTACTCTTAAATATGTTCCAACAAGCAAATCTTTCACAACACTAATCTGTATTTTACAGCTACTAAAAATGCAGCCCTTCACTTATGGACATGCCTTTGCTGTCGAGCAGGGCTGGAAAGACACTTGGTCAAGTAAGCTGTGCCAGTTGTTTTCCTATCTTTCACTGCACAGCCATTTATTTATACCAGTGGGTCAAATTGGTAGGTATTTACTAAGACTGTATTGAAACAGACTGTATTGCATACCCACCTGCCATAATCACATCATTTCTCCTAAATCATCTTACAGTCAGAGCCCACAAACTGTCATATTAATTTATGTCCTAATTCCCTACTAGTCCATGTGTTAAATAAACACTTCAACCTTAAATCAGAGTAATGGTTCCAGCAATTTTACTTTCTAGACACCTTGTTTTCCTTGTTTCACCGTTTATATGATTGTTAAAGATGAAACAACGTCTTACAATCCCTTTTCCTCATAAAAAAGCCATGTGATTTTTGGTAACTATTGTGTTCTAGCCACTTAGTTCTTCTTTAATCTGTATTTCACTTCACATACAGAGGTATAAGATACCTGTTAAAAATGAACAGGCACACTCACACCACTAAAAGGACACCAGAGATAATAACTAAAATGCAGCAGAGTACTGTGAGAAAGCATGCTATTCAAAATAAAAGCCTTGAAGGTGATAAACTGTGCACTACATCTTTCAGCTTACCATTGCAAAGCGGTGTCCAAAACTTATCCATTCTTTCTCTATAAGAACTTCAAACCCTTTAATGGTTCTGTAATAGCTGTCCAGCATAAGCATAGCGAGTGCTGTGAGCTGTGCAGTTCGATCCCAGCCATCACTGCAATGTACCACTACAGACGTTTTACTAGATTCAATTTTATCAGCAATTCTTACTGCTCCAGCAAGAAGCATCTTAAATAAAGAAAAATAAACAAACAAACATATTAAATACTAACCAAAACCTCACCCAAAAATCTTATTTTATACTCTTAAGGTTAATATACTTTAAAATTTCAGATTAACTCCACAATCATCTGCAGTGTTGCTTTAGAGATTTCCAAATGGTAGTATGCACACTACAGGTACAAAACCTGTGTGCACTGTTTCCAGGAGAGAGTTCTTATCAGCTTTCCATTATTAGTAACACATAGCAAAAGAAGCCAAGAATCCCTTCTCTAAAAAAACCTGTATTGTGATGAAAAGACAAAAATACTATAACTTATTTCAAAGGCTGAAGGTTCAATGCTTTCAAAGCTCACTTTCACTGTAATCAGTCATGCTTTCTTCTTCAGCTTCCAGTTCTCAACTATTAAGCTTAGAGAAAATGGCAAACTATCAAACTAATCTAAACAAAAAACACAAGCCAAACCAAGCCAGGAGCCCATGGCTGGGAGCCTGTGCTGATCATTGGTACATGATGTACACGTGGTATTCAGCCTGTGAGCAGACCACTGATAGCATGCTTCAGAATCATGCTGGAGAGTAAAGGACAGAGATGGCACAGGACTGAGATCACCTGTGTGAACTTGCTCTTCTACTCCCTACCTCCCAAAAAAGTCCCTGTGCTGTTGTTTAGTGCCACCCTGTAGCTTTTCAGAAACTTGAACAATCTCTCTCCTGGGAAGACTGGTCTCTGGGACACCACCTGTCATGGCATGGAAAAATATGTGAAAAAACCCAACCACTAGAATGGGGCCATAGGAAATCTTCCTGTTCTGCATTCCAACATCAGGCAATGGCATCCTGCAAAATACTTGCATTTTTCCTCTAAGTGGTCCTGCTCTGGCAGGGGGTTGGACTAGATGATCTTTCGAGGTCCCTTCCAACCCTTAAGATTCTGTGATTCACTCCCCAGCCACATAAAATCATCTCGGAAGCAGGAAAGCCAGCATCCACTGGAGAAGCTGTGCTGTAGAACAGTCTCCAAAGCTATTTCAAGCAGCATGCTTTAGAGATAGTTTTCATTGATTATATCTTCTATTGATCGTATCTTTTATGGTAAAAATGAGGGATGCCAGGATGGCAGTATCAGGAAACTATAGAAGCTTCTATGGGAGAATAGACCTTGTGGTCTGAACTAATTAATTGTCAATTACTTCAGTTACAATGCTCTACTGCACTAAAAAAGTGCAAATACTAAACAGTTTGGTCTTCAATACAAGCAGCAAATTAATCTATGTAACATACAGGTGTGCAATAGCTTGCTCAAAAGTGGTGTAAAGAGAACACAGAAGCCTCTGAAGGAGTGTAGATGAAAAGGACAGAACAGATACAGGCAATAAGCAGAGAATGGGAGACAGAAAACACTTACTATTAATTCAGTAAATATCTGTGGAGTAGGTGGAGCATTTTATTCTACTTTGGACAAAAGCTTTTACAAAACAGCTTCTTCCACAAACTATTATTATTCTTTATATACATTTTAAAACTTAGCAACCAGCACAGAATTTCAGTTAGGGCTACAGATGATTATCTGGCTTTGGATTGGTTTGGAAAATGAGAATTGGTTTAAAGATAGTTAATAGCACAAGTTCTACCCTGAAAGACAGAAAATACCCTGGAGGGTATGAGGTGTACAAGAAGCATTGAGTGACTCTACTCCTGTTGCTACACACATAGAATGTTACTGCTGCCTCCCCAGACACTCCTGGACCACCTTCAAAGCACTGTGCATGCTGAGTGCTAGGAAGGTGAATTTCCAGTAATGCATCACATTAAACTGGGACACAATCACATTAGTCTGAGTCCAGAAAACAGAAGATGTGTTAAAGCTGTAGATCTTTTAATTGCTATTACAAGCCAAATCAAACAGGCAAGGCAGGCAAGCAACTCTTGGCTAAAAGCACAAGGAGATACTATCCACATTGTTAATGCAGTAATAGCAGCTTTTAAGAAAACAGGCTGCAGCTTGTGCTGTCAATACTATAATGTGAAGTATCACCTAAGGGACTGATTCAAGGAGAATGTTACATGTGTGTCAACTCTTTAAAAGAAATTAAATGAAATTTCAAATTGCTGTGCTACTGTCATCTGAGTAACAGTGGCATCAAGGTCCTTCTGACACTAAGCCCAGGAACGCTACTGCAGTCAGTGCTGAAATAAAAGGGAACCACTGGCCCGAACAACTCCACTTTTAAAAATAGATTGGAATTGTAGATTTGTTTTGGCTGGAAAAGACCTTTAAGATCATCGAGTCCAACCAGTCACCTCACACAGCCAAGCCCACCACTAATCCATGGCCCTCAGCACCTCAGTTATGCATATTTTTTTTAGTTTCTCCAGGTCTGGGGAGATAGTATCACCAGCTCCCCAGGCAGCCTGGGACAGTGTCTAACAACCTTCCCTCTCTGGGAAAAAGTTCTTTCTAATCTCCAATCTAAACCTCCCCCGGCATAACTTGAAGCTATTTCCTCTTGCTCTATCATTCATCACTTGGGAGAAAAGATCAGCTCTCCCCTCACTACAATCTTCTGTCAGGCAGTTGTAGAGACATCATGTCTCCCTTCAGCTTCCTCTTCCCCAGGCTAAACACCTCCAGCTCCCTCAGCCACTCCCCATTAGACTTGTGCTCCAGACTCTTCATGAGCTCCAGTGCCTGTGTCTGGACATATTCCAGCACCTCAGTGTCCCTCCTGCAGCAAGGGGCTCAGAACTGAACACAGCATTGGAGGCGTGGCCTCACCAGTGCTGAGGACAGAGGGACAATCACTGTACTGGTCCCACTGGTCACACTGTTTCCGATACGAGCCAGGATGCCATTTGCCTTCTTGGCCACCTGGGCACACTGCTGGCTCATGTTCAGTCGCCATTGATGAACTCCCCCTCGTCTTTATCCCCCAGACAGCTTTCCAGACATCCCTCCCCAAGTCTGCAGCCATCCTGGGGTTGTTGTGGCCCAAGTGCAAGACCTGGCTCTTGGCCTTGTTAAACCTTATGTGATTGGCCTCATCCATTGCTCCAGCCTGACCAGGTCCCTCTGTATTTTATAATACTAGTAGTATAACTACTAGTGTATTTAGGCCAGGCTGATAAGAAAACATTTCTAGATCTTTAAATTTCCAAAGTTGTTTGAAATAGTCCAACTTCAAGTGAACAACAAAACAAACTGTTCCCAAAAGATCATGAAATGTGTTTAACTCTTAATTTAAGTGTTTACTCCCTCTACCGGCTGGTTTTCCTGCAGCAGTTACCAAGCACTGCTGCACAGAAGGGCAAGACTAATGAACAATCCCAAACATGTTTTGTGTGAGTGACATTTGAGGCAGCTGCTAATAGACCAAATTCTACTCCATCCATATTCATCATAGACAGAAGAGTGAATGTAGTAATGAAATAATCTATTCTGAAAGCATTTCAGAGGTTAGTGAAACAGACTGTAAAACTGAGTATGGGGGTGATTTATTTTAATATTATGTTAAATAATAGAGTAGATTATAACCCGGGAGAGCACTGACTATAAACAGCTCAGGAAAATGTAGGTGTCTGACACAGGGAGGGAAGGATGAGAAGGACTGAAGAATTTACAGTCAAGTCCTTTTGGCAGTTGTTCAAATACAATCTGAAGTTCCCAGGGCTTTCTTCCAAAAAGCAAGGATAACCCTGGACTGCTCACAAACACTCCCTCTCGAGAAAATAAAACATTGTCGGACACTAAGTACAATATTGTGCTCTCAGGACTTAACTCATTACCTACCAATACCCAAAACTGGAAATACAAAGTTATTATGGAAAGCTTAAAATGCTGTGTTCAAAGTGACCACTTAGAAACAAAGCTTTTTGATAAGATTATCCTCAGCAAAGCAATGTGCTTCAACACAGACATTATTTTACTGCTATTTTCAGAACTGCAAGTTAAAAGCATGGTTTAACAGAGTTAATTTTTCACAGCAGAAGTGTCTTACCCTTATATATTCGAGCCAATGCGTGGAGTCCACGTTTGACAACCACCGAGTCTCGTCGATAGTTGGATAAACTATTTCCTTCAGCTTACGCAGGGATTCTCTCATCACGTGTATATTATGAATTTCCAGAAAGACCAGCTCTGCATTTGGGTAGGCACTTTCACTTTCATAACCTCCACCTTTTGCCTGTCGTTCAAAGAGTAAAAAGAAATTAAGAAAAGAACATGTACAGGACTTCAGGATAACTCTGA
The DNA here is from genome assembly GCF_028858725.1 of Colius striatus. Taxonomy (NCBI): domain Eukaryota; kingdom Metazoa; phylum Chordata; class Aves; order Coliiformes; family Coliidae; genus Colius; species Colius striatus. Next base: position 5,824,665 of record NC_084771.1, on the reverse strand, counting down.
GAAAGTTATTTTGGTCAGGCTTCAGGATTTTCTGAGAGGAAGGGTTGTTTTAGCTCAAATGAAAATGTATTTCTGGCTTTTGCTTTTCTAAGAAGCACTAGGGTATTTTTGTTTAGGTGAAAAATAATCTAAATGTAAGAGGTTACATTTGATAATACATCTGTATAACTTCTTTTCACTCTTGAAACCTGAGTCTTCTGGGGTTTTATTGCATCATTTCTCAGCTATGACTTCATGCTGCCTTCAATTCCTTCTGGCCTTTCCAAAACACTACAAGCAACTTACTTTCCTTCCCACGCCCTCTTCAGAGACCCTTTTTTATCTCTTTTCCACATCAAGTTCTCTTCATCCTTCTCTCCTACTCAATCTTCAGCCGTGTAATAAAGACAGAACTACTAATGCTAGTTATGATGCCAACCTACCTTGTTTGTATCTGCAACGCTATTCTGTCTGGCATCAAAGATGATAAGCTTATGTGACTGAGCATTGGCATCCATTATTGTCTGCAAGTATTTTTCATCTTCTTTGCAACGCTTATCATTTGGGCCTACTGCAGGCTGACTGCAGCGTGTTATTGTTGCCTGGCTCTCAGGATGAATCCAAGACAACACCTGGAATAAAAGAAAATTATTTTACTTCACTGTACTACTATGAACATTTCAGGAACTCGGCTCACTTTTAGTTAAAAAAGCAGCCTAAAAGAACTCTGAGAATTTCTTATAAGCGCTTTATCTCCTTGTAAAAGTTTCACTTACTGGAACTCTGCCTTTTGCTCTAAATGCTGCCACTTTTGAGAGGTCATCATCCTTTACACTGGTTGGCACAACAAGAACTGCAGGATACGTATCACAAAGCTCATAGGTGCTGTTAATTTTGGATATTTTCCAGCTCTCATTGGGCAAGCCCTGTATGAAAACAAAACCATTCTGTATTTTTCAGGTTAGGCCTTTCTATCTCTGAGTTTGGGGGGATAAAAACATTTATATGCTATGTACTTTTAAAAAAAAAAGTGTGCACACATTTATCTTTTAAACAAGATGTAAACTTTAGGTCTTCATATTAAATCATGAACCAAAACTCTGATAGTCTTTCCTATTTATTATCTTTAAAACTGATATGTAAAGTAACCATTTGAATAGGCCTCATCGTCAGGTACATAGTGATCATATAGTGAAATAAAAACACTTTTGCGACTAGGAAACTAAATTTACAACAGTAAATTGCAGTTACTCTTCTGTTTACTGCTGCTTATTCAAAATCTAAATTGTTATAAAGCTTATATTTTCTAGAAACAGAACTTAGAAAAGGAGGATTGGAAAAAGCCTGTTAAAACAGACCAATTTGCTCAAGCACTCGGCACTTGCTATTTTCGTGAGCTTTAGCAGGTGCTCAATACTCTCACAGTCAGGTCACTTGCACTTTATCACCTAAACTTGAGATTTAGACGGTCTCTGTCTGTAGCTAGAGCTGAAAATATTGAGTTTTCTTTTATATTTTTGTTCTTGTTTAAATGGCTCTGGAGGAAAAACTAATACACGAAGTACTTCTCCAACTCACCTGCCTCTTATATTCTGCCATTGGATCATATACTTTCCAGCCATTAACAGCAAACTTTTCTTTATAGCTGAATGCAAAAAGAGGCTGAAGACAACAAAGCAAAGGTATAAATTACTGTCTGATGGTCTGTATGCACAATAAGCTCCAAAACAGTGAACTTGCTAATGTTTCAAATGTAACACTTCTAAAACACTTTAACAGCAGACGTAAGACCTTCGGGCAAGACTGGACAACACTGTGCTAGAAAGAAAAGGAAAAAACAGTTTCCTCCTTCAATTTGCTATATAATTAACAAAATCAAGATAGGAAACAGTCAGAGAGAGCTGCAGTTACTTGCCTGGGATCATCAGTGGCAAAGCCAGGATGAGGTAATTGGTCTTCTACTTCCCAACCCGTTCCTTACCCATAAAAGCAAATGAAATAGTATTCTGCAGGTAACTAATAATAAGACTAATTGTACCTGTTTGTTGTTTCAGACAGAACTTCTAGATTGAATTATCTACTGCAGAAAATGAGTCAATACATACTTATTTTTAATCAGTAATATTAGGCAAATCGAGATCTCAAGGGTAATGCACAAATTAACTAACTTTACCCACAGCAGGACACAGCATAATGTTTTATGAATTCATGCCAAAAGGACACAGGGTCACAGCAGTTTGCCTGTAACTGCTTTTAGGAATCAACATTTCAGTGCTTGGTATACAGCCATTGCAGACACTTTCCCCTAAGACCAGAGGCAGTGACAGGCTTTGCTACATCTTATGACTTACCAGCCCATTAGAAACAGGAAATGCACGTGTTACAAGGTTTTCAAAAATCTCCAATCTGTTCTGCTCTTCCTGTTTATAGGCCAGACGCAGATTTCTCATATCCTGTCAAAAAGAAGTTACACACATTGACCCTACCATAAAGAAATACATTTTAACAAGAGAAATTGTAAGGCACATCTGCAGCACCAAGTCACTGACGTCATCTAACCCACATTAGTTCTGCAAGGGTTGGGATCAGATGACTAGGATACTCGTTAAGAGTTGCTAGAGATAAAAATAGCCATTTCTCCTTTGAATTCACTCTTGAGACAAAAGGGAGAAGTGTTTAAGACTCCAAGAGCCACCAGAGGAATTGAAATACATTATCTAAACGAAGCAAGGTTCAGATACAGGGAACTGATCAGACAGAAAAACAACACATGTGCATGCAGATTCCTCTTACAGAAAAATGAAATGAAAATACTTTATTAGGATGAAATCTCTACCATGCCATACCTTGCAAACTATTTCTATACCACATGAGTTGTCTCCATGGCTTTGTACTCCAATTTTTTCAACTCTACTTATGACTCCAAGGGGAACATCAACAACAAAAGGTGGATCCTGAAATTTGTATATAACCACATTAATTTTGTTACATTAGGAGGAACACAAACTAATATTATTCATGAATGTTTCATCAGTGTCAACTATCATTTCTGTTTAACAGATTGCTGAGGAACATCATTCTTCACTTATATCAAATTTGGCACTTTCCTAAATCTACTGCAGCAACATTCCTACCTGAAAGAACATGAAGATAGATAGTCTTACCCTTTCAACACTTTTGATATACATTCTGAAGTCCGTCACTGTTAGTGTACCACTGACTGCTCCCATAAATGGACAGATATACATAACATCTTTAGCTGGAAAACAGACCAATTAAAGCTTTGTTTTACTATTACAGACATTTGTTCCATTTAAAAACAGCAAGATTTCTGCAGCTCCGTAAGACTGACACTTGACCTCTACATGAAAGCCCACCCTTCAGGCCCTATCAGGACTGAGAGAGCTGTCTTTATCTCAACAATGAAAACAACCAAATTCCTGTACCGTTGCTGCTCAGCAACTAGTGCAGGGGCTGCAGTGAGGGCAGGTCAGTAACAAAGCACCCCGCTGGTGTTCCCAGCTGCAGGCAGCCCTGGGCCTGTCCCAAAGGGTAAAGCACCCACAGTCACCTCACCTCAGAGAGCACCCAAAAGGGTGGTTACTGATGTGTGCACAACTGACCTCCAAGGAATTCAGTTACATGCACGTGTCTTCATTTTCACTTTTATTTGAAAGAGATAGTATTCTAGCTATGATGCAGAGCCTGCCATCACAGGCTACAGCGAAATAAACCTCGTTAAGAACTGAAAACTAAGTTTTCCATAGCTTCATCTTCTTTGCTATGGCAGTTTTGAAGCTTTTGAATCTCTGAAGTATCCCTGACAACCACAGGCACAAACACATCCCCTACACCTATATGAAACAATCTAACCCTTCAAAAAAAGTCATTCATCTATATGGAGCAAGTCATCCTCTGGAACTGATTTCTCCTTCCTACATTTGGATTTAAAAGACAAAGAAGATAAATCCACATCAAATCAGCTAATCTAAAATGGCATTGCAGTAAAATAACACAAGCAAGAAGGAAATCATATTCTGTTTTAAAATAAAGAAAGTAGTGATTTAACAGTATTCAGTATAGTATTCAATAATATCCTTACCAATAACTTTGATTGATTCCCCAGGAAAAAGTGGAGCCTCTTCCATCTGTGCTAGTTTGTTTCCATCCCGCAGTGCCTGGCAGAAATCCAAAACCATGAGTAAATCTCACTTTCCATCTGTACTACATCTACACATTTTGATGCAAAGTTCCAGATTACTGGAATACATGAAGTGCATCTTTTCTTTCATGAGGGCACAACTGCATTAAGCAGTACCATAGTAAAAAAACCACACAAACACACATATATACACACAAAGCCCAGTATTATAAATACTACGCAGACATACATATAAGTAACAAATTAGTAATAAAGCATTGATGCAACAATTAGTTTCATACACTAGCTACATATAGCAAACAAAAATACGAACAATCAGATCAGCCTAAATTTGTAATTAACAATTTGTTAGTATTGCTAAGTGCAGGTATTATTTTAGGGTATTTATCTACTTGAGAACATGTGAAAGCTCATGGTACTTTTTTTTCTAGTCTTAATGTTGTTTATATGATATTTGAGTATTTCAATCTGAGACAATTACATGGCAGAAGCTTTATTTACTCTAACGTTTAACTTTGTATATTTGACAGCAAGAAGTCAGAAGCACTCCACGATGCTCTATTTCAATCAATACCCTACTGAGCGTGCCACAGGTTATGGAAGAGATCCCTTACAGGAATTTGGTATCCAGAAGGTCAGATTAAGAATGAAGTAATAATGAATATCCAAGAACAACTGCCAATTTTAAAATAAGGGCTAGTTCCATAAATTTTCATTTAGGTAAATGGCTTCATTCCTGATTGATATAAGATCCATCCTTTGGGTCCTTCGTTGATAGCCAAGATTACAAGATTTTAATTAAGAATAAATGAGTTTGTGGGACTTTTAAGGACCACGTGAGAAAGTGATCTCTCTCAGGTCAATGTGATGAGATATTAAGCTTTCAATTTTTTACATCCTTAAGTAAGAATGAATATAATGGGCTATATTGTAACAAATATCTGTTCCATTACAGCTCTGATCCACATTGGTAGGATCTGTCTGCCTTCAAACAAACTACCCCAAGCCCTCATTAATAAACAATTTCTAAAGGCATTTAAATAGATCTCCATCTTTAGAGTTTTTGGAAGCTAGCAGAATTTTATACTCAGCACTCAATCATAACAGATGATGTGTAGAGAATCAGCCCACACTTACACACCTCAAAGGACAGATGTGTTCTGCCAGGTAGGGGCTTACGTGCAGCGTTACAGTTCAGATTACATGACACGAAAGCCCTTCCTAGCACATAACCTGTTAACACACTAAATGCCTTCTATGGATTGTCTCGCATGAGAAATACAAAATCTGTAGGTACTGTGAGGGTATTAATACATAGTACCTTGCTACACAGTTAATGAATGAAAGATGAGTAAAACTTGCCACCTGATCAGGTTCTGCTTCAGAATGATAGCCATTGTGTCCATCCTGAATCTCCTGCATTGCATGAGGCAGCAGTAGGGCAAGAGAGAAGTAACAGGAAAAAACATGCAGACAACAGGTGAAAGGACAGAATCTTTCCTTTTTTGTTTCCCTTTTTTTTTGGCTTTCCTTAAAAAGACAGTACATACTTTAACTCCACTTTAGTTATTCAGAATCTTCCACTCCTGGCACAAACTACTTTCTACAGTAAGTGAATCCAAGCTATGGGCACTATCCAATTTGGCACAACAAAACGTGAAAACTTTACTCCCTTTTTCACAAAAGAGTCAGTGTTGGTAGATAAGAACATAAAAGTATGTACTGTCTTTTTAAGACAAACAACCTTACAGTGAAGAAAATGAGTTCAAAGTATGCCACATGCTTATCAATAGAAGAAATTGAGTACAGCTTGCAATGGTAGCATTAGGGGAAAACTCATGCAGTCTTTCATGGAAAAAAATAGGTCGACATCAAACAGAAGTATCTAGACAATTTAAAAAATGCTTCACTGTATAAAACATGTTTTAATTGAACTTTTGGTTTCATGGTTTCACATATTTTTGCAGCACTTTCTGTGCTGTTGCTGGAAACCTAGTCAGTTACTTTACAGAACCTAAAATCACTCCTCATACCAAAATACGCAAACAATTCACATTTTCATGTTGATTTCTTTTTGTATCATATTAACAGCAAATCCTGAATATTAATTAATTTTCTTTAATAAACATAAGGCCTTTATGCACTCCAGAGAGAAGCACAAATGTCACAGGGTCACATTAAGTAATTGTTTTAATATATTCTGATAAAATTATTCTTCCGGATTCTTTATTACGTGGAAGTTTTGTTCATGACAGCAGATTATTCCCAGTTCACATGTAAAGAACTTCTCACTTGACAGGCTGTGAAACCAGTCCCAGCCTAAACTTACAAATGTTTGCTAAAGTCAATTGTTCTTTTTACAGCATTTCTATGGAAACCTCAAAAGTCAAAAGCTTAGAAGAAGGACTTCAGAAACGTTCAGATAATTTGAGTTCTACGGGATTTTTAACAGCAATCATTATTTTAAAAGATTTTCAAATGACAAAGCATTCCTGACATGTTTGTATTGGTGGAATTCTGTTAAACAGAAATAAGTTTCAAACCATCCAAATGTTGTTTCTAAAATTAGAGCAAAGGAGATATTGTGATCTCTGGAAGAAAACCAGAAGGACAACCAGCAAATACGTCAAAAGACTTTAAATAAACGAAAGCAAAGCAGAGCAAACCATTCAAAGATCAAAGCCTTTACAAAGAACTACAGAAAACTGAACGAAAACAATCCATTTCTGTTACTCAATCCAGACCAATTATTCCAAGAGCTATCTATTTAAAGAAAAAAAAGACCAATTTGTGGATGTGTATGATGGGATTAAAGCACATCATTACCAAACATGTAAACAACGGGTGAGAAAAAGAAATCATTCAGACTTCATCTGAACAAGAGATCTTTGTTTGACTAAAAGCGTTGGACACATTTCATGAACAATGTCACAACACTATCCAGATCATTTCTCACTCCATAAATGTTACTAAGAGAGAGGGAGCAGAAAACAAGGCATGGCCTTTTTATATGTCCAATGAACAATGGGTAAGGCCTAGTCTCAAAATCATCACTGACAAGAGGCAGGCCATGGCACTGGTGTCTAACTTCAAACCTAACTCTCAGTCCTACTAAAAGATGGTAACAGGTAAAACATGTACAAAGGCAAGCACGAGCTGGTATCCTACTTAAATAGGATGGGTGAAGACGTAACACTTTTACCACTAATATTCTGTAGCGTAGCTAACACGTTAGAGCTGCTAAGGCAGTACTCTGTAGTCTGAAGCATGTGAGCCTCAGCTGCAAGCATCCATTTTGTCAAAATTAATGCAATAAAACTGAAGTTAGTATGGCACATTCAGGATATAATTTCAAAATACTGCTCTCTGACACATTGACTTTTATTGCTCCACGAAAACATTGTAATGTATATAAAGCATTTCTATGGCAAAGAAGCTGTTGCGCTGCATAGCAAAATGGTCTGATTGGCTCATAAAAACCACTGGTGAAGTAAAGAACACTTGACACACCAAGATCTCACACAGCACAAAAGACAAACAGGTAGGAGGCCGTTTTACTGCTAGCCAAAGGGAATCTTACCCGTATAACTGGCCTCCTGTACACCTGTTAGTTAAAATATAAAATGTTATCCAACAAAACACACAGATTTGATTCCTTAAAGATATTATGTCTCACTTCATCAGATCTTCAGAAGAACTCTACTTCCAAACATTTTCATTATAGCTTGATTTTGAAGGAACAAAATAAAACAAGGATGTACTAGCTCTCATTTGCAGAACTGTTTTGGGCTAAGAACAATCCAGCCACCTCAATGTAGTGATGTAACAAATGCCAAGATCTTTTGAAACATCCATTCCTAATCACTCTTTTATCCAGTTACAATGTGCTATTGTGAAAAGAGAAGAAAGAGCCTGGTAATCCTTCTAGGTGGAAGACAATAAGCCTGTAATAACATAGCCATGAAGTACAACCACCATATCTTTTAGATTCAGATGGCAAAACAAGGACACCCACAACTGTTTTTTCCGTAGGTGTCTATATTCATCTGCTATAATCCAAGCAATTTTCAATTATATGAAACTCTTGTTCAAGAGTACTCTCCAGGCAGAGAGAATATCAGACAAGACATACCAAGCAGAGTTCAAACTCAGAGTGAGATCACATTGCTGTAAGGTTTAGCAAGTAAGAGCTTGCTCACTGCTCTCCAGTTTTGGGGATTTCATTTGCAGCCTCCTAAATTACATTCTGGTAAGGTAAGATACACAGAGTAACACCATCAGATACAAGAATATTTACCTGGTTTTGCAAATATATGTTTGATTGAAACATTAAAAAAAAAGATGAAAGAAAGAATAAAGAAGTGATTCTGGGAAATCCAGCAGAAAACAGCAGAACTGCCTGACCAGTTCCAGCTGCAAACACACGTTTAGCCCTACCTGAATTTTCTGAGTTGTTTTAATAAGGTCTCTAAACACAGAAATCTGAGGTAATCAAAGGTAACAAAGACCCTGAAAACTAATCAGTGTGTTTCAAAACGGAGGTTCTGCTCCTCCTCCACTCCTTGGGAGGCCTGATCTGGAGTTTGGTGTCCTGTTCTGGGCTCCCAAGCTCAAGAGAAACTGCTGGAGAGAGTTCAGCGCAGGGCCACCAAGGTGATCAAGGGACTGGAGCATCTTCCTTATGAGGAAAGGCTGTGGGAACTGGGGCTGTTTGGTCTGGAGGAGACTGAGAGGGGGAATCTCATTAATATTTAGAAGTATATGATGGGTGTCAGGAGGTTGGGGTATCACTGTTTCCTATTGTATCCAGCAACAGGACAAGGAGTGACGGGATGAAGCTGGAACACAAAAAGTTCAATTTAAACATAGGAAAAAACTTTCACTGTTGAGGAGGGAGCGCTGGCACAGGCTGCCCAGGGAGGGTGTGGAGGCTCCTTCCCTGGAGGTCATCAGAACCTGCCTGGATGTGGTCCTGTGTGACCTGATCTAGATGAACCTGCTTCTGCAGGGGGGTTGGACTGGGTGATCTCTAAAGATCCCTTCCAACCCCTACCATTCTATGATTCTACGAAAAGGAAAAGATGCCTCAAAGCAAAAGTGAGTTATAAATGGGCCTTATCTTTTAACATGTGAATTCCCTAGTAATAAGGAATAGAACCAACCAGCAGTACTGACTAAGCAACTGGTTGTTCCACTGAACTTCTGCAGAAGCTTCGTGCAGAGGAAACCCTCTCCTACAGCACAGATGTCACCTTCACAAGGCAAAGGTCCTGAATGTAACCAAAGAGATTCTAGGATAAAGAATTCCATGATTTTACAAACAAACATGGGATTTCAAATCACAGCAGTGCAATGATGCCACATCCCATTCAGACACAACAATTGTGAATACCACCAGGCTGAATTGTTTTATTTCATTTCTCCGAAACTGAGACTGAAGCAGAATTTTAAATAGGACATAAAAGACCTACTCCTGTTAAACAATATCCAGTACAGGTTTGGTATAGAAAAGCAGGTTATTTTGAATTAAAAAGGTCCTCTTTACTCTTCAGGAACACATTCTAACTCAGAGATGAACTGAACCACAGGCTTACACACTTGGATTTTACTAAAATCAAGTCCTTGGTCTACAGGGCAAATACAACTTCGACAGCTGTACTGTGAGGTTTCCCACAATGTTTTATCACAGATGTTGGCCTTGACCTCAAGTAAGCATTTACAATTCAGCTGCCATAGCATGGAAGAGCTACACTGTTTTTATGAGTTTAAGCTGCTGACTCTGCCAATACTGTAAAACTCTGTGAGGTGAATTTCTAAGTAGACTACTGTCAAAAATACTTTGTGGATTCATCCTCAGGCTTGGGCTGAACCTGACCTGCTGTCACAGAATCCAAAATGTGCTGTTTCTGGACAACAAACTTTTTAGTCACAGAACATTTAAGAAAAGAGCTTAAAATCTAGTTAAAAAGAAAAAAAGATAAACATCCTCATTTGGCCATTTTGCACAAAGACCATGAAACTCTTTCAAATCTAGGAAGAAAAAACCATCTAGATAGCAGCAGCCTGGGATCCTTAAGGGAACTGAAACACAGGTGACTTTTGTCAATTTGTTAGAGAAGAAAAATTGCATATGCTTCACTCTTGATAGTTCAGTTGGCAGGCTGCAGATAGGAAATGGCAAATGAGCACAGAAGAACAGGGGTAAAAAAGCATAATGGAACCTATCATGTAAAACCATACTGTGCAAGCATTACCTCAGTGACAAAAATGCTGCTGGGAGGCAATGAAAAAGGTGATTTGTTTGTTTGCTGGATGTTAAATTATCTGTCTCTGGTGAAAACCCATGAAAAATTACAGTCATTTCTGTCCTTTGCATGGTACCAAAGAGATCTGCGTTTATATTTTTGTGAAATCAGGAGAGCTATACTAGTCTATACTCTGAATGACACACACTAGAAACCATTTCAATCTGTAACTATTAATCTACTTTACTAATTTTTTTAAATGTAGTAATAAAAACAAATGACAACTCACTTTTTGCATTTTATTCAAAACATTGACTTCTAATTTTCCCTTCAGCTCTCTTAGTTCTTATTCTGTAGATACAATGCCACTTTCCTAAGTGTGGAGGAAACCACAAAGTAGATGCAAATGATTCCTATGCATGATTCAGCAAATCACATAAGTACTTACCACCTGATAATCCAGGTAGAAAGGACTTTCCTGATCATTCACTCTCTTATGTTAAACAAATCAATGGATGCCTCGAGTCACTTACCCTGTAGTCTCTGGACACACCTTCTGATGGGACAGACCCTGAAATCTGACTAGAAATGGTTGCAGCTATCAGCTGTTTACACCATTCCACATGGGATCCAGTCGGGCTACAAACACAGAAGATTTCAAATTATTTAGGAGTAATTCAACATGTGTATTGAGAATAGCACAGCAACCGAGCACATCCAGAAAACAAGACCATAACCCATCACCAACAACTAAAAACGAGCTTGCTTTGTGGGCAGAATGCAACCCCCACTGACCAAACTGGGGAAAGGAATTTTACTAGATCTTATCAGAGATGACTAGATGATCTCTAAAGGTCCCTTCCAACCCCTACCATTTTATGATTCTACCTAGAGCTGTCAGGAGGTTAAAAGCCAGGTTAGGCTCGTAGGAACTTACAAAAACATTGGTTTCCTTATCCACTGTAATCTTCTTTCAGCATTCACACACCTTGTTCTTAAAGCCACCCATGGAACGAATTTGTTCAAGTAACGGGAAACTCCTGACACTTTCTTCTTATTCTCTGATCACATAGTAAATCCTGAAAATTAAACTACTCTATGCTAATATTTAAAAATGTAAACTATGTTAATGTTGTATTCTATATTAAACATACTAAATGTGTTTTATAAAGGGGAACTTCTAGTTTGCCATTTTTTCTTTCTGTTCATAAAAATAATATCTGAATAAATCTTCAGGACAGGCCTTCCCACACCACAGCAAGGAATTCTGCAGTGTAGGGTGTTTATAAGAACTCTAATGACAAAGCACCTGAACAGAAGAATTGCACTAAATCCCAGATGATGCATTTTGAGAACAGTCACTCGAACTTGTGCTGCTTACAAACAAGGGAGTATTGACAGTAAGAAGCAATCACACAGCTTGTTGCAAGCCACTTTGAAGTGCCCTAGGTCTGCTTCAAAACATGCCAGTATCTGACGGAAAACAGGGAATGCCAGAGAGAACTGGTCCCCAGTGACTCGGCAGATTCAGCTGATGCTTCAGACGACTGCCACTTCTTCAAACAGTTTAGCTGGGCTTTTCTACAACTTTAATGCTAATTTGGAAGCCAAATACAGACAGAAAATTCGAATTCATTTTCAAGATTCATTCATAAACTAGTCTGGATTTGGTGAGTATCCCAGGACACTGAAGGGAGTTACTACGGATGCATATGACAAGTTGTCCACAACTTGGACATTAAGAGGGTGGGATAATAGCATACGATGACCAATTCCTGCTTAGCAAGAGTTCTTTTCATACATTAACTCTGCTGGATAGCTAGATTCAAGGTGAAGATGCGTGCCACAGCTTCATACCTGAAATGAAAGCTCTTTCTGAACTTTTCTGATAAATTTTGGTAGCTTTCTCCCCACATGCAAAATTCTACACAGTACCAGATCACAAGATGTTCTTTTGCAACTAAAACACATCTATGGTACTCCTGTTTGAACCACTGAAATAAATTCCAGGTTAGTGCTGGACTCGAGTCCAGATTCACTTAAAGAAACCCTTCCCCAAAGTTTTGCAAAACAGTGCAGGAGTTAAACCCTACTGTAACTATTTTCTGATCTCATTTACTTCTCTTTCTCTCACATTCCTCTTGATTTCTAGTGCATCTCTTCAGGGCTTGACTAAATTTGTCTCTAAATAAGCATTTACTTGTTTATTAAGAAAAGGATTTATTTTTCTATGGCTTATCTTCACTGGGAATTGTTACATCAACAAGTTAACAGCAGCAGCAAAGGGAATGTGAATGCAGGTCCATCTCCTAGGATCAGTGTCTGAGGATGTATCAGCTACCACAGGATGCTGAGCATACCGATGTGCCTTTGCACCATCTGTCAAGACAGACACATACCAGTTCTTGTCTTTTCATCCTGTCTCAACTGAGGTCACACATGTTAGCACAGCCTGCTACAACCTTACTGGCAAAGTAATAAATCATACAACAACTGAATATTATAGCTTTTTCCAGGGTAGAACAAGATTAGAAGAAGAAAGAAAGATGAAAATTAAGATAAGTACATGAATAAGGAACAAAGAGATGAAAGTTTTGTTGATAAAAACCAGACATTCGATTTTCACTAGAACCATATAAAACTCCACGTTTCTCCTATCAGAAACAAGAGAATATGGAGACTGGAATCTGGAACTGATTTTTAAACCCAGTCATTCATTTTTATTGTTTTTTCCTCTGGATGACATTTCTGTCAGTTTCTACGCCTTTAAGGATTTCTAAATTCACCTCTGAAGTCTATCTCCAGCTGGAAATCTCTAAAGGAAGGAAGCACTCTGCCAGTGAGCACCAAACGAGGTGAGGCAACAGCTGCGTGGAGCTCCAGCGCGTCCAGCGCCCGGGCAACCTGCAGCGCTGCCGCCCAGCACCTGCTGCCCGCACACCGAGCTGTCACACCCGCACGGACACACACCCCTGGCCCACGCAGCCGCACCGCTGCCGGTGGAACCACACTTGCAGCAAGCAGTCGGGAACGAAGACTTAACATCTGAGGATGGTCTCACTCAACTTTGCGAAGAGGCTACGCGCTGCCCCTAAAACACCCCGGGGGCCAAATTCCTGCGGGCAGCCTCAGCCTTCGCAAAAATGATGACGTTAATGACAAAAAACGCACAACCGCAAGCAGGAAACTTTGACAACAGCCAGTTCCCTCGCCGAGGAAAATCTGCCGCCAGCTTGCGCGGTTACACGAAGATAAAGCCCCAGATTGAAGCTGCGCGGCTCGGCCGGGCTGCGCGCCGCGGCCCCGCTTCCGCTCCGCTGCCGGCGGCGGGGAGGCCGCCCAGGGGCCGGGGGACCGCGCTCCGCCCGCAGCGCAGGCCGCGGCGCCCGGCCCGAGCGCGGGAAGCGGAGCCCCCCTGTCCCGCCCCCCACCCTTCGCCGCCCGCTCCGCTCACCTGTCCAGCGTCTCCGTGCTGGCCTGCCGCGACCCTGCTCCCGCCGCCGCCGCCGCGCCCCCCGCCCGCACGGCTCTGCGGTTCACGACGCCGCCTTCCCCCGCCGGCCCGGCCGCCGCCGCCGCCCGCTCCATGTTTGCGGCCGCCGGGATAGCCGACTCCCTCCGCGCCCACCCTCGGCCCGGCCCGGCCCTGCCGCCTCAGCCCGGCCCGCTCGGGCACCGGCGGCGGCCAAGAGCTGTCACCTGGCGGCGGGGCTTACCCACAGGCCTCCGCGGCGGCGGGAGGGCGGGCAGCGGCCCCGCGCGGCGGGGAAAGGCCGGGCCGGGCTGCGGGAGGGCCGGGGGCCGCAGGCAGCCCCTCGCCCCGCGGGGCGCAGACACGCGAACGCCGGCGCTGCGCCAGTGAAACGCCGGGCTGAGGCAGAGCGTTTGAAACTGACATCTTTATTTTTCCTTTCCCCTCGCACACGTACATGGCAGACGGATGTTCAGCTCTGCTCCCCCCCACCCCGCCCCAAAGGCTTTTGACAAGTCACATCCAGCTCCCGCAAAGGGCTGCACTATCCAACTGTTACCCCAACAGCAGCAAGGAGAGGCCCGGGCACTTATACAGTCTTCTTTTCAAGCATGACAAAACGCTCATTGCAAGACAAAAAAAAAAAAAAAAAACAAACAAACCACTGAACTCAAGGCAAAGTTTAAAAATACATCAAAAGGAGGTAGTATGGAAATAATTTCTAGGGTATACCCATAACAGTGATGCTGGGGGAGATAAGGCATAAGCAAAAAACAAAGGCATTCCACAAACAAACTTTCTAAATAAGTAACTGCAGGCCAGCACAAAGACAAGGTCATCTTCTTGGGTCTGTGGAAGGAAGTAACGACACAGAAAGAGAAAACTAGAACACCATTTCTTACCAGCACATGCTGTGGGATGTTCACATCCCAGCCCTGCTTTCTTACCCCTCCTGAAAAAGGCACTCTGCCTGAAGCTCTCATCATTCACCGCTGCAAAAGCTTCCTCAGGTTTGTACTTGGCTGCGAGGCTACAAGAGGGAACCAGCTGCAGTTCCAGGGTGAGCTGCAGCTGCAAGGGAGCAGAGGTGCACACAGTGCCTGCAGCGCAGCAGAATGGCAGCCCAGATGATGTGTTTAAGGGGAAGAGAGAAAGGTTTTCTGTTAACATTGTCACAACTTTAAAGTAGTATCTTCCCAAAAGCACTGGATTAAAAACACTCCTATGTTTGCCTAATACTGTCATGTAAAAAGAGAATTAAAATAAGTCTCTTTATCTGTTGACTTGACAAAAGCCTGAGCCAGCACAGAGCTATGTTAGAGAGCTTCGAAGGCTGATATTCAGCTGAACCAGTAATATGAAGAATGGTATATATGTAAGTGCAAAAAGATCCTTCCCATTATATTACACTTTTCCCCAATGTAACCGGTTACCATGTAGTGTTTACACAGTACAACTGATCAGACTTTCACTGCTCAGAGATGTCACCAACACAATCAACTCGAATATGGAAACTTTAAATACTCTAATAAAAATAGCTTTTTTTTAATAAACCACAAGGCAAATATACCAGAGTATGCATGGCTTTCAAAATGTATATCATGAACAATGGAGCATCCCTCTTCATTTCTCTGATGTAATGCATCTGATCTACCTTATTGTCAAGACTTTGGGACAAGCTTGTCATTTTGGAAACACATTGAAGGACACTGATGGGAGAATGAAATTTAGAGGACAAAAAAAGAAGTCATAAATTATGTGTACTTAGAACACACACACTGTATGCTCTGAGCTTCCCTGAAAAAAAATTAGTGCAACTCAGTGTCTATACTGATTAAATCAGGAGGTGGTATACTTTTATTCCTTTGACAAAAAACACTGTTCCTAAAAATAATCAGATGTCCTCTAAACTTCAACTTTTTAATGGAACCGTAGCCTTAAATTTAGTTTTCATATGCAAAATATTTACACTTTATAAACTTGCAAAATTTCTAATAAACTATATTATATATACTTACACAAAACTTAATTTATATATAATCCTATTAGATCTTGCAGATCAAAACTCACCACATGTACAATAATTTACAGTGACAGAAGCCTTAAGCATGAAAATATTTCTTTTAAAACAACAATATTAGAGTCCTCTACAGATTCTGAATTGCAATATTTCCTGGATCGCCTGTATGTCACCAAGCTTCTGAGAATATGCTAAGTTAATTAAATATCAAGTAGTAAGGTTTGTGCTGTCATAATAAATGCTTGCAGCTATTTAAAAAAATACCTGAAAAGATCAAATCAAGGGGTTACAAGAAGCCTCTGAAATGAAGGCTTGAAACTAGAACTCACTGGAAGGTTCAATGTGTGCACACGCTATATGCAAATCTTGGATACTGAAGTCCCTTAAATACTTGCTAATGAATTTGCTGAACTATAGTTAAATTAGCCAGTAAGCCATAAATGTACAAGGTTTCAACAGTATTTAACTCATTTTTTGCCTACTTTGGTATAAAAGCTCCCTCAAACAGGCACGTTTATTGTTTGAAGACAAACACAAACTTTCACACTATGGCTATTGCTGGATACTTAAGCAACATCTCTGTTGGTCTGATTTTGATTCTAGAAACCTTCTTTAGAACTATTTTATTCTTTATTAATCCAAAGAACCAATATTGCCAACAGTGACAATCTGTAATATACTTTAGTGCTAAACAGTTAGTCAAAACAGGGCTTCTGAGTCCAGTACAATTGTAATTTGTTAAAAAAACCTCAGTTTCAATTAAAAATGCATTTAAAAAATCTGTTATCTATTGAGATATCTGAACTTTTTAATTAGAAGCAGATCAGTGAAATCCCTTCCTTGTTTTTGTTTATTTTGAAATAGGAATATCTGGAATTCTCAAGTAACCAGAAAATTTCAACACTTCTCTCCGAAATCTTACAACAGGATTTATTTTACCTCCACAAAGGTATTCCTAACAGGAATGCACACATACCTAACTTTACACACTGTGACTATTCCTATTGCCATTAATGTGTTTATTCATGACGTGTAAGACTGAGCATGAATTTCCTCACAGGAACAAGACCCAGAATGTAATAAATTAAAGCATCCTTACGACAAACAATAAATCAATTCCATTTCAGTTGTACCAGACTTGCCAAAATAACTCTTAAAGCCCTCCATAAGTAGAAGTTGATAATAATGTTCCCAGTCCACAGGTTCTGAAAGGCACATAACTGAAGAATTGGTTTTGTTTCTTTTGAAGTCCTCCTCAAATGAAGACAGTCTAAAATAATTTGTGTTAGGACAGTCTAATGTAAGGCATTATTTCTCTTTATGCTATAGGCCTATGTTAAGCACCACTTGCTATTACAGTATAGAACAAATCATTTTCTTCAAAAATGTGTTTGGAGATGGGACATCATTTGTGAGGGAGATGCTGATGAGGCTGATGAATTGGGAATCTTAGAGTTACTTGTGATCTGCAGTTCTTCAAGTCTCCTTATATAATCATCTCGTAACGCAAGGAGCTCCATGTAACGCTGCTCCACCGGATTTGGCTGCTAGAAAGAGATTTTGATTAGACTTATCACTTCAGTGCAAATACTTCTACACAGTCTGCTGCAGTGCTTATGTTTTCCTGCCATTCCTCAGTATTTGTAGTCTCCAACACAAGTAACAAGTGGTAGCTAAACAGAAACATTTCTATAATGCAAGAGCCCTCTGCCTTCCAGCTGTTCTCATCCAAAGAAAACCTTTACAACAGTTCCTCCTACCTCAGTAAAATCAGCCAGCACTTACTGGGGCACATGGACTTTATTTCCTCATTGTCTAATATTGTGTGGAAGCTAGCTGTGAAGCTTCTCTTTTCGTGACCTATTAAAAGGTTTTAGATTCCAGGCATCTCAACATCCTCCCTAAAAACAGTGTTTAGACAGACCATCTGGTCAGATTAGACAAAATCCATGTCTTCAGATCAAATAACTTTCCTTACTGATAAAATGTACTTCAGGTTTTAGTAGTAAATTTGCAACTTTGTGTTAACAAGCCAGTGAAATAAATGCAAAACTTTTAGTGAATTCTGTAAGTAAACTTGCAACAATTGATTTTAACCACATGCAGCTTTCAGGGAGTAATTTGCAAAAGAGTATCTTAACTGCTTTCCGTTTTAAGCACAGCTTCCTTTTTCAGAGCGGTGAAACAAATAGAAAAGTAGTATTAGAAATTATCTATGGCAGACATAGAGCCTGAAGTTGCCTTCTTGACACCTGTCAAGAAGTTGCTGCTGTTTCGCAGTTAACTGCGTGTATCTAAAAGCTATTAGCAGAAATGTTTCAGGGGCAATGGTAAATGTCTCACCACAGTTCATGAAGAGCTGAACCAGCAGCAGCTTAGTGCACCACTCTATGTGCCTGGCGTGGGGATGGTAAGGAACACTGAAGCTGCTGTGGAAGTTGGATCGATGACTGAATGTAATTACTAGGATGATTAGAGATAAGGGGTTAATGACATTGCAAGGGACACACTAGACTCTTGATTAGACTGGAATCTGATGCAGAATGTGCTTCTAATTAATGGCACCAAGAAAGGTCAGTGAAAAACTGGTTCAGGCCACAAGCCCACTATAAAGTTCAGCTGAAGCGTGTATTTTGTATGCAGAAAAAAGCTGCATTTTGTATATAAAAATGGTGAAAATGAGGCACCAGTAGTAGCAGCATAGAAGATTATCACATGGGTTTGCATTTCTAATAAGAAACTCCAGCCAAAAACCTTTCCAGAATAAAGGCAAAGCACATTTTAAAGTGGATTTACAGCTAATTTGCATGCCCTATAATCCTTCACTTTCCAACATAAACCTTTGGATGAACCTTTTGGAAAATGCACCCTCATCTTTCACAGCAACCAACAAAAGCTTTAAAACTAGAACTTCAAACTAAAACTGGCAACATACTTGTAAGAAAATCTAGCAAACTGTCTGGCTTTCTTGGAGTCTCTGAAGTGTTGTAAATAACACAGGAGGATCAGTTGTGGAAACAAAGTGCCTTGCTTGAAAACTCCTGATTCATTCCAAGGGCTGGACTGTGAAGACTGCTGCTGTCAAAGAAATTGCTCATCTATCTTCTACTTAAAACTCCACAGCTTAAGAAGGACATATAAGCCTCTGTACACTATCTTTACAAGCCACATTGATGAGATTTCTAGCAAGACTGTGACAAACAGTGTCCATATATTAAACATCAAAAGCAGACAACTGAAGTATATGTAATTTGATAAAAGCTTTTCTGAGCTGCCAGTCTGATCCACTTGGATGAAAGCTGTTATTGAAAATTATACAACAGTTACATAGTGCAAACTATGTTGGGTCATCAAAGTTACATTAAAAAAATAATCTTACCATAAGTCATCAACAGAGATGGTAGTTTTGAAAGAGAAAGGACCCAATAAATCATCTTAAAGACTTCATACACTCTCTTAGAAAAAGAAGAAAGACTAAGTAAATGCAGCTGATCCTGTTTGAGATGCTAATGACCTAACTCTTCAGGGATCAGTAAGCCCTGTTTCTAAGCATTGTCATTCACCCTTCAGTATCATCAAATGTTCTTAGAAAAATGCTCTTCCAGCCCTGTACCCAAGAAAAAGGGGCTAAAAAGAGCTTGAGGATGGCTTGATACTGTGAAACAAGCTCAGTCTTCTGAGAACTGAGCAGTTTAAAAGGTAAGTAAAAGAACTGAAGAATCATTTTCACCTTTTTTCTCCATCTTCACAAATATAACATTAAAAACCTGAACAGGTTACAAGTACAATGCTACAAGTCAATTATGACACAAAATCCTATTTCCAAAGTCCAGAAGCATTTTGTACACCACAGAGAGTTTACTTACTTGTTGTCGAATTCTTGGGTTCCATCTGATGTAGTAATTGACCCAGAGCTCTAAATGCCTCATACTGGCTACAGGATAGAGTGCTCGATTTAACTCCTTAGTGTAAAAAGGATTGGTGTATTTGGATTTTTCACTGTTTATCAAAGACCACAATGATAGGGTTTTCTCAGGTACTTTCTAAAGTGAAATGGAAACAAGAACAGTAAATATTTGCACAAAATCAGGAAATCAATCACAGAAACCATGATTATGCTTATGACACTTCTGAGTTACTTCAAGCTTAATCAAGTTACTGTATTAGAAATATTCCAAACCCAGTGCTTGTGAAGTATTTCAGTGACTGCATAGTCTGCATAGTCAAAACCAAGGACCATGCAACTTTTTGTAACATGAATCAAGTCAGTTCAAAACTGCTGTCATACAAGGAACCACTGCCATACAAGGAATATAACCAAATACAACATAACAAAAATATTTTGCAATCACCTAGAGTCAAGACAGTAATATAATCAACCAATTTGTGGCCTGACTCACCTCTTTTTCTCTGACAGACTCACTGTTATACAAGAAAGTACCAAACCGGCAGCTGTACAAGTGATCCAGGATTGTAACCAAGAACTGCTCGTTGAATTCAAAGGCCGTAGGAAACTAAAACCAGGTAAGACAAATCCATTCTTTAACATCATAAAAGCAGGGAGAGATGCACATCCCCAGGTTAAGAGGCTAGAGGTGGTGTTTAGAACCTGAATACATCTATAAATAATTTTTTAAGGTAATACTCTGCTATAAAGTATGTAAGTGTTCAGATGACATGAAGTGCTCAACTTTCTCAAATGAGTCACTGAAAAGGACTCTCAAAATGTTCTAACTGCCATGAACTTCTAAAAAAAGAAGAATAAACCACAAAATAGTTACAGGTACATTTTTAGTACCAAGACAGACTAAGATATCCATAGGGCACTCTTTGTAATGCAGCACCACACACTCAAATAGGGGTTTAGCTCCTATTTGAACTAAGTTTGCTGCTTTGTTTAATTTACTTGGTGAAAACATAATCTTTAAATTACAGCCCCCAACAGCTCCAAAGTGTCCTTTTAAAGCTTTGACAAAACAACATTTGTCTCTGTAGTTCTAGGGACAGCTTCACAAAACTGGTAAAGTGAAACAACAGACGCTATATTAAGACAGTTGAATGCAATTCCTGCAAAAGCATTCTGCTGGGTCACATCTCAATATGTTTATTTAAAGTAAAGATCTAAGCTTTTAATTCAGTTGTCTCTTAACAATGTTAACTTTCTGAGGAATGATGTAACATACCTGTTTAGACATCTGCCACACACAATCTATAAACTGGAGAAAGATGGGTGATCTGTCTGCATCAGCATGATTTTTATCACCATGGCCTATTCTCTGAAACAAACCAATACAGCCTCCTGTTAACCAAAGCAGTCTATTTTGGTTTACAGGCTATAGACATGATTTCTTACTTTTCATTGGGATATTAATGCTTCTGACATAGAGCAATCTGTCATGATTTCAAAATTAGTTACAGCACCAAGGCAGATTCAGATACACAGAAATGCTGTCTAAGCCGTCCCCAAGATATCTTAAGAAAAATCTCAAAATGATCATTGGTCCCGTTATAAAAACCTGGGTAGTTATTGGAGAAGCAGAACTGTTAAAGCATCCATTACTTCACAAATACTCAAGACACAAATTTGTCTCCTGTTGTAGTTTAAGCCACTAGAAAACCTAGATGATCACAGTACCCATACAGATTTTCCTCTTCCCTCTCCACTCTTGAACCTAAAGATTCCCCCTGAGGCAGACAGTAAGCATCAGTGAGCTCAAAGAAACTTTCATGTTCTTGATAGAAAAATAATGTACATTTTTAAAGTCTGGGTGCACTATTTATTCTGAGGAATCCAAAGTTCAAATCAAAGGAATTCTCTCTACAGACAGAAAAGTAGATTTGGTAAAACTGTTTCCTTCCATTTTACATTTGATATCTTATATTTGAGAACAGATAAACGATTTAAAGCAGAGAGATTCGTTTCATTCCATAATTCTGCTTGAATATACTTGCCTCGAGGAGGCAAAAGAAGATCAGGGATGTTGGACTAAGATATTGTCTCTCTACCTGTATGATAGCAGGGTTAATGTTTTAAGGACATGAAAAATGATAAAACCAGTACACTACCCTGTACAATGATTTGCAAGATAGCTTAAAAAAATTGAATTGAAAGGCAGAAAATAGTGGGAGGTGAAGGATTGCAGCTCAACTCAGCAGAAGCAAAGGACTATAAAAGTATTATAGGAAAGACAAAGTGACCTCACTCTCCAGTTTTCACGGTTTAAGATACATGGTATCCATTAACAGTCATACATATGTTCAGTAAGGAATGGAAGTCCTTTCACTTCCACTACGGTGAGCAGTTTGAGGATGTCTGACTATTTTCCATCTATAATTATGTCTATATCTCGTATTTCTTACATTACAATGCATTATTAGAACAACATTCCCCAGAGGAAGCAATTTTATCATCTGGACAGTGCTTGAAGTTCACTATATATCAAAAATCTGGGGTGGGGAATTCCTTTTCAATGGGAAACTTATTACGTGCTTCATTATATAAAAAAAATAGAGAGAGAGACTATTAAGTACTCTACATTTAGCTATTTGTTATTAAAACATCCAAAGTGCAACCCAGGTAGCATGAAACATGAAGCTTGTTCTCAGACACTGTAAGAAACATCCTACTTTTTAACTCCCCACTTGAGGGAAGGAATAGCACCAAGGGTTTCAGAGATGAGGTTCAGGAGGTGCTAATTGCACTGAAGGACTTAATCCTCACTATCAAAACTCACAGTTCTATGAAATAGTTACGAAACTAAACCAGAGCATGTATGATCAAAACATTTTCTGCCTGCATTATCAGTTTTTATCATAGAGCCACAGAATCATCTAGGTTGGAAAAGACTTTTTAGGATCATCAAGTCGAACTGTCAACCAAACACAGCCACCTCCACCACTAAACCATGTCCCCAAGTGCAACAGTTAAGAGACTTCTAAATATCTCCAGAGATGTTGACTCAACCACTTCTAAAGAATACTATGAACAACCCATAAAGTCAACATATAAGGTATTCTCAGAAAACAGCAGATGACTACAGAAGAGCAGCTTCAACCACTTCCAAGGATTACCACTTGAGTGAGCAACTTGGGAAAGTGAAGCAGTAGTTGAAATCAAGGCAAGTTATTTAAATCATCCTTATTGCTGCTCATTGTCAAGAGATGAACCAGTGGACTGAGCTAATCCCTCCAAAGGGGTGTAAAAGTCCTACCTCACTAATAGGAGTTAAACATCTGTTGAAAGAGAACAAACTCCTTTAACTGTACAAACTTAAATTAATGGTTTAATAAAAACAATCATAGATTATTCAAATTCATTCATAATAGTGAAAGACACACGGATCTCTCTTTTTAAGCTTTGTGTTAAACCATAACACGTGTACTAGGCTACAAGTCTCCTGGTTATATAAACTAATTTTATCTGCATCAGGACTGTAATCCTTTTTAAAAATACAAAAAAGGATACAGGAATAACAAGACAAGTCAGTGTTTTCCCGGGGCTGTACCAAGACTTCAAAGGTTTATCTAATACATCACTTGTAGAAGACTACAGGTAAGTACACAAAAGGACTGGACTACAGCAGATATCACTCCCAACAATCAAAATGCAAATCTCCTGAGCCTCAAAGCACTTTTAGAATGCCAGATCAAAGCCAGCTGCAGCCTATAAGCACACTTCAGTGGTGAAGGGTTTCACACTGAGTAGCTATACATGGATTTTCAAATGACTGAGACCCTCTTGCAAATGCAAAATGGCATGAAATACACATAGGTATATTTTTCCATGTCTCAATTTTTCCAGGTTTTAGCATCTTTAAGTAATATCTTTTGAATACTCAATAAGGGACCAATTGTCTGTACAAATAGCTTCTACTGAAAGTGTGGAAACTTCTTACTGTGAATTACAAGGTTCAACTCTCAACTTATGTTTTCTGCTTATGTGTCCCAGTACACTCTTCCTGGCAAGCTATTCTGCTTCTCTACATTTCCCAGTTAAATGGTTAGCTAAAATATTTAGGAGGAGTTCCACTAAGACTCTGAAAGGTTTAACACAAACACTCTTGACTTTGCATTACACATGGAAAGGATATTAAGTACTTGCAATGGATAATTTTCACTTAACCCTTATGACAATTCAGAACATTTAGAAAGAAGCATTTGAAATATCACTTAAAAGACATTGGTTACACTCATACACCTGCCTTTCCTGACATTCAAAATACTCTAAATGCAGAGTGAGGGAGAAGCTTCATGTCCTAACCTTACACAATCATCTTCTGAGAAGTTTTGGAGGACATAAGTTTTCTGCCTTCTCATTTTTTTGCTCAATAACCACAGTAACTTTAGCAATTCTGTGTTTTAAAGAGCATGTAAACATCAAAATATGAGTTGTCAGAGGAAATATAGCAAAAAGATATTAACCAAAGAGGTTAATATTCAAAATTATATTAACTAAACAGGTTATATAACAATCAGAATTCCACAATAATGAAAAGAATTATCCAACTTTGACACAATTCATTGTTTAAAGCTTTTCAGGATGTTAATGTTACACAGTTCTTGCAATTATCTTATAATTCTTACCGATGCAAATTTGTGTCCAAAGCTTATCCACTCTTTTTGCACCAGAACTTCAAAGCCTTCAATGGTTCTGTAGTAGCTGTCTAACATCAGCATGGCCAGAGATGTCAGCTGTGCAGTCCGGTCCCAGCCATCGCTGCAGTGAACCAACACAGAGCTCCTGCCTGAGGATACCTTGTCAGCCACTTGGATAGCTCCTGTCAAGACAAGCTGGCAAACAGATACCAAACACCACAGATTAGTGCTATCATTTTAACAGAAATAAATTGATTTCATAGAACAGAATCACAGAATGGTGGGGGTTGGAAGGGACTTTTAGAAATCATCCAGTCCAACCCCCCTGCCAAAGCAGGTCCCACAGGAACATCTCCAGGCAGGTTTTGAATACTTCCAAGGAAGAAGGCTCCACACCCTCCCTGGGCAGCCTGTGCCAGGGCTCCCTCACCCTTGAAGTAAGTTTTTTCTTATATTTAAATGGAACTTTGTGTTCCAGCTTAATCCCATTACCCCTTGTCCTGTCACTAGATACAATAGAAAACAGATATCTTTGTATCTACATTGATACTGTTTCCATTAAATGACCTAAAGAGGAGGGTGAAGTTAATTGCAAAAGAATTTTCAAGGAGATCAAGTACATTTCTTGTATAGAAAAACAGATTTTTTTCCTAATCCCTTAGTAAGATCTAATTAATCTCACAGTAAATGCTTCAAAAAATGGAGGAGGAAACAGTACCACTGATAAACTGAAGAACATAAGCTGCTTTTTTCAAGAAAGAGAGGATTTAACACAGAGTATACTCTAAAAATTCTGTATTTCATGGGGCTCCTTTCTTTAAATCCAATTACTGAAATACATCAGTTGTTGGAAAAAGGAACTTGTACCATTTTCATATGCTTATTTTCCAAATATTAACTCAAAATGAAAATTTTATTAAGACTCATAACACAATGCTCTAAATACTCTTGCACAACTACACTTGAAGCAAAAGGTTCAAAGGTCAGCTAGTAAGACCACTGGTGAATTTATGTATTTTCTTTGTGCTTTAAGATGAAAATCACAAAATATAAAAAGAAATGTACAAGTGTTATTTACCAAGCCATAATTCATAGAATGAAGTCATATACATACTGACAACTACCTACTAATCCTTTGTAATGACAGCTGTCTGTAATCCTGTATTGATAGAAACCAAAATCAAATCAGTTCCCACGCATATAAAGACAATTAGACTAACAATGCATTCCTCCATTAAAGACTGACATTTGACTTGAGGCAGACAAGAAATGTTGAATTCCACCTACTGTTGCTTAGTCATGACATCTCATAACATACTCTAAGACTACCTGGCAAAAAGCCAACACGCAGTGATGCTGTTTTTGTCATCCCAGTAATTTGATGAGTTCCACATCAGGACTGTCTCAACGTCTAGCAAAAAGCAAATCTGATATGACAGATTTTGACAAACATTGTTTCAACTAGCAGAAAGTTACCTTTATATGTTCTAACCAATGGGTTGATTCCAGACTGGACAACCAGTGTGATTCTTCCACATTAGGGTAAACAATGTCCTTCAACTTCTTCAATGATTCCCGCATGACATGAATATTATGAATGTCCAAGAAGAAAAGTTCTGCATTGGGATATGCATCTTCACCTTCATAACCTCCCCCAGTTGCCTATAAACAAGAGACCTAAAATTAACTGCAGTCATATATACACTGTTGCAGCAGCTTTTTAAACAAAGCAAGAAGGAACTGCTTGGTTAAGAGACGAGTCTCAGATAGCTTTGGAGAATCAAAATGCTGGAGAAGAACACTTGAGGGCTTTCCTTTGTCCAAACAGCCAAAGTGTATTAGGTAAAATAGATGGGCAGAAAGACATTCAAGTTGCTCCAGCTAGCCCAGTTCCTTTCAAAACCTCAAGGAAAAACCCTGAAAGGGAAAATGAGACTAACACAAAAAGGCTGTTTGTGCTGTTTGGTCTGGAGACCTTTGAATAGGATTGACCTAGCCAGGTAAAGGACAGTGAGACAGCACTGCATCAGTGAGCAATCAGGCTGCTTTGAGAACAGAAAGACTTCTGTACTTTCCTCTTTACTTTTGAGATTCATGGTGGAAACAGCTGACACCAAATGTCAATACTTTTTTCTTCATTTACATTCTTATTTTTCCCCACCAGGG
The DNA here is from genome assembly GCF_028858725.1 of Colius striatus. NCBI lineage: Eukaryota > Metazoa > Chordata > Aves > Coliiformes > Coliidae > Colius > Colius striatus. The sequence continues at coordinate 5,798,026 of NC_084771.1, read as the reverse complement.
ATTAAACAAACTCATGTTTCTGAACACAAAATAAATCAACTTACTTTCCAGACAGATTACATTTCAATTTAGCCTTAATAAAGTCCATTACACAAAACAGCAATTACTCATGACATACTAGATCACTGCCAGGGAATAAAAACTGCTCTTTTCTTTGTTTCTGTATCAATTAGAAAGAAATTCAGTCAAAAGGATTTGCCTGTTTCTTTACACCACCCATTCAGAAGACAGAAAATCTCAGGTTTACCAGAAAAATTGCTACCAGAATAAAATCCCTTTCCTGTGTTTACACTGCCTAGTTATTTACTATTAAAACTAAATTGATATTGAAATGGATGAAAACAATAAAGTGTTTGGCCAAGTACAACCAAATTTAAGAGTTCAGTTAAGAATAAGCTACGTCTCACTTCATTCTTAAGTTCAAGAATCTTATATTCCACCTCCAAGTAGTAAATTAGTAGTAACACTAACATTAACTTTTCTAACATTAAATTTTATTCCTAAAGACTAAGTGTGCCTTTAGATGGTTATGAAATTAAAGAGCAACATAAATAGCAAGTTTACTCTGCTGCTGCACTCTCAAAACATTTAATCACCACCGTGGCAGAGGGCGTGCCTGGTCACCAAAGGAAGCAGAAAAAACAAATGTATTTCGGGACACTGTTCCACTTCTTCCATTGACAGCTGCAAAATCACAGCACCTTCTGCAGACAAAATCATGCCATGCCATGAATTGTCATCGGTAAATTTTTCCTTTATAAGCCATTAAGAACCACCAACTACACATCAGACAATAACCTAAAGCATGGCTAAAAATTCCCCATTAGTACCACCTGGATTTCTGTACAGTAGCACAGTATCTATTCTATGCTCTCTATCTCCTTCCTCGGATGTGGGGGTATTCTCAGAGCTGCCAGGCTCTGCTCTAAGAGAAGTAATCATTGCATTTTTCCTCTTTCCTTTGAGGATTATGAAGTCCTGGAGAAGAATGTTTGCAATTTTTGCAGCAGGACTGCTGCAGCTCCTACTGTGTGGTCCTGACCTGTGTACAAAGAACACAGGAATGCATGAGTGTCAGAGCCCAAGACTCTGCATAGATTCATCTTCACAGCTGTTCGAGAAAACTGTTTTCAGTGCTTATGAACACTGGATTGCCCTCTGTACATCACTGTCCCTCAGACCCAGAAATGCACTCTACTCTGATTATTTCACATTTGGATACACCACAGTTAATTAGAACACATAAGATCATTAAAAATAAGCTGAAAACTGTGCTTGAATACATTTGTGTGTATAAAGTCTGGCCATAATACATCTTTGAAACAAATGGGGTAAAAATTTGAGTTTGTCCAAGAACTAGGAAAAAAAAATAAGTTGATGTAAGAATTGACATTCCTACCACAAGGCAAGCAGGAGGAGTTCATGATTTGTTCACACGTAAGAATTCAGTATGCAGAGGGTAATGCAATTTGTAGACTAAAATGTAAGCAACTGATGCAGACCGTCAAAATACAAACCAACAGCCCCTAGGCCTGAGCCTCTGAAAGAACGTGTGCTATACAAAAAAGAGCCTTATCTTGTGATTAAAAAATTACATTCTCTATTATAGAGAAGGCTGTAAAAGTATAGTTGCATGATTTTAAATTGCACAGAGCAGAAACACTAACATTATTGTCCCTCTCGAATTCTGAATCAACATAACAACTGTTATTGTATCAACCTCTCAGAGGAAAACAAGTTTTACCATTTCATACCCCTTTAAGCACAAACATTGAAGAGGACTCATTCCACTAAATTAGTGTTCACTCTGTGCCAAAAATCTATTCAGAGGCTAGAATTCCTCCTCTGTCAGATAAGCACACCCCTCATTTCACTAAGATCTCAAAGCCTCATTACAAGAGGGACACTGAGGTGCTGGAACATGTCCAGAGACAGGCAATGGAGCTGGGGAAGGATCTGGAGTACAAATCTGATGAAGAGCAGCTGAGGGAACTGGGAGTGTTTAGCCTGGAGAGAAGGAGGTTGAGGGGAGACATGACACTCTCTATAACTACCTGGAGACAGGTGGTAGTGAGGTGGGAGTTGGTCTTTTCTCCCAAGTAAAAAGTAACAGGACAAGAAATGGCCTCAAGTTTTACCAGGGAAGATTTAGATTGGAGATTAGGACAACAAGAGGACATGCTCTACAGCTCAGCCTACACCTACCTTACAATGCAGAATGTAGTCATATCTGATTGCAGTCCCATGCTAACATCTGTGCTTGACAGATAACAGACAGCGTAAAGCCTGTCTGGAAATCCACATATAGTCCTGAAACTCTGCTTGTGACCTACTTTAGGTACATCATGTCCTTTCATGGCCTTCAGTCTCAGTATTTGATTATGTAAATATATATTTGAATATGTAAACTTATCTACATTAAGATTACCACTGTTCACAAAAGCCTCCTCACAGGAAACTCAGTTAAGTCTCCCTCCTACCTCCCCCTTCACACATAAAACTATTAAGCACCGGTTTACCTTGTTTGCAACTGCATTGACATTGGGCCTAGCATCATAGATGGTCAGTTTTGAGATCTGCCCGTTAGCCTCCCTGATGATATCAAGGTATCTCTCATCATCTTTATTCCGCTTGCCACTCATCCCAACAAGGGGCTGACTGCAGCGCATGATAACAGCTTGAGTCTCTGGATGAATCCACGACAGAACCTAGTCACATGCCAAAAAACACAGTAGAAGAAATATATTTTATTGAAAAATTGTCACTTCAAAATTTAAGTTACATTCTTTAGAACAGGTAGCATGAAAATGAACATTTTTTATTGTATTTCTTCAAAAGATAAGTCAGACATCTCAGTTGCTTCCACTTCAGTCTCATAACATTTAATAAGTCATCTTTAAAAGTTCATTCTCTTGGATGCTTCATTCTTATTGAAACTATATTAAGCTACATAATCCAGTGCTTTTTAATATTTTCCTGCAAGTCCCAGGTTGCACAAATAATTCTGAAAAGCAAACTGGAAACAAACAGCAATTGTCTGCTGAAACTAAGAAACGCTTCAGAAGAATGAAGTCATTGTAGAAATAGTGACCATAATGCTCCAATTCTACAGGAACAATTTTTTCCTTTTTTTGGATAAGGAAGGAAAGTTGAACCTTTCAGCAGAATCTTTAATGTTTTCCCTTCTCTTTAAAGTACATTCTGTTCCTCAGTCCTCTTTACAAAGATGAGGCAGTGGAGTTGTTGTGAGTCGGAAGTGACTTACTGCAAACACGAGATAGTGAGCTGCCCAGGGAGCAGTTTGCAGTGCAAGAGATTAAAAGATAAGCACCCCAAGAAACAGGCAAAAATGTCAACTTCCTCACTGAAGAATGTTAAGAAACAGTATTCTCAGTCTGAAAAGTTGTGGGTTACAAAGAACAACTGCTCAAAAACTAAACTCCTCGGAAAGTATTTGTTCCTGAAATACAACCTCTAGAGCTGTCAGTGTGTCTGCAGGTGAGTATGATTGGTTACTTCCTGACAAGAATGAAGTTACTAGCACCAAGGAAATTGTTCTCACTGTACAGGCATACAAAAGCCCTGTCATGAATTTTGAGATGACAGAGAAGATACAGCTAGGTTACAAAAACTATATGCATGTACTGTATATTTAACATCTCATACACATTACATGTTATACATATATCTGTGTATCTCTATAGTAAATTTATAATTATAGGCCAGCTTGTCAGTAAATACTACATGTAAGAAATGTTTATCATATTGCATTTCAGATCTGTTTGAAATTAACTGAGACTCAAGGCAACTTTATGATCATTTCTAAGAATGCTGCACCTACTCTGAGCTTGTCAAACTGAAATATTAGAACAGATTTTATCATGACAGAAATGAGGATTTTCTATAGTGCTGAAAAGCGCTGACACAAAAATTCTCTCAAACAACTTTAGTTACAGAAATACAAAAAGTCAAAAGGGTTTATCTTAAATTCCACAGCCAAATTTAAAGGACTAAAAAGCCCAAGAAACTATGTGTGGTCTTATTTTAGGACTGACCACAGGAACTGTGTTTAGCTGCCATGCAGTTTGCTTGCAGAAGGACAACCACTTTTTACACACATCCAACAACAGTCAAACTAGTACAAATGTCAGTCCAGGGCTCATACTTCATTAAGAAAAGGGAATCTGCAATGCTGGCAGTTGATAATAGAAGAGTCACATTAAAATCAGCAAAGTTGGAATGGGTGGTTGTTGTAGGGGAAAAACAGAAATGTGGCTTGGCCAAGAGACAGTTTGAAGCAGGAAAAACCAGCAGCCAATGAAAACTATTTTGCTGTAACCATTTCCAGAAAAAGCATTCTCTGTGTCACGTTCAGCAAAAAGTTGTTTCGATGCACACACTTGAAACTTGCTACACCGTAAGGTAACTTTCACCACATAGTACTCACCGGGATTCTATTTCGGGACCTAAAAGCAGCAACTTTTTTGAGATCCTCATCCGTGGCGTTATATGGCACGACCAGGAGCGATGGGTACGTGTCACACAGCCCGTAGTGTTCATTAATGAACGTTACTCGCCACCGCTCGTTAGGCAGCCCCTAAAATATAACACAAAGGCTCTCAATGTATTTTTGCCTGTACAAATAATCTGCTCCTGAATTTTACATGAAGTTATGGCCACAGGGTGGCAACAATACACCAATTTAACCTAACTACAGTAGTTCCAAAACAACAGAAGACAAAAAGATTACAAAACCACACAAAATAGCTCATTGCTGATGGATTCACAGTCTTAAACAACTGCACAGCTATTTAATATTCTTACATGCACAATTCCATCCTTACAAGTTTCAAAACAATGATTCGAACTAGTAGATGTGTACTTCTTCAACTATGGGAATGAGGAAAGAAAACTGCCTCCTCTCCTCCTTCAAACCTCTGCCTTTCCAATTTGTATACTGGAGAGGGAGTGTTGTTCTGAGAAGACAGGAGGAGGAAGTCTTTACGTTAAAAAAATAAGATTTAAGGTAGCTCTCTTACTTAGAAAAGTTTAGTTTCAGTCTGCTCAGTAAAGCATTTCACAAACAGCAGCCAGGAAATTGAGAAAGACTGATAAGCCCTCCACACAGACAGAAGCATAGTGGGGTTTGCATTTCACCTTTTTTGGGTCTTAGGCCTCTAAACCTTGAACCAAGAAATGACGGAGGGGAAAAAAGTAATCTAAGAAAGTTCTTATTGCTTGCTACACACTTTAAGACATGTCACATTTAAAGCAAAAATAAATTGCCTAAAAGGCACTTCAAAATTAAATCTTTCGTCCTCTTTCAGCAATGTTTTTTCAAACAAACACCTCGAGAGCAAGGCAGAATACTGCGATGTAAATAACTTCTGTAAAGCAACACTGATTCTAAAATAAGTTGCCTTTTTTCCCCTCCTTCACTTCATCAAAAGTAGATCAAATCAAAGACCAAATGAAACGTGTATTTGGGACACTGTAGTTAGGCATTTGGCACATTCTCATGCTCACTTAGGATTGGCACGTTGTAAGAGCTATCAGTAACTTCCTTCAGAGTGAAAACTGCCTTCCTGTGACATTCTTTTTTTTTTTAAAGGTTCCAGAGTTTTTATTTAATGTCTTTTCTTTTTTTTTCAAGATATAATTCCATCTTGTCCTATTCTCAACTCCCCCCACAAAAGAGCTGATGAAAGAAATGTTCAAATGCTAATTCCTCTCCGTCAGTTGTCAGACATGAAAGCACCAGGCCCCTGCAACCTTACTAACTTACCTGTCTCCTGTATTCAGACATGGGATTGTACACCATCCATCCATTCTCAGAAAACTTTTCTTCATTTACAAAGGCAAAAAAAAGCTGTAGGATGTAAAAGACACTTATTATACCAAACTCTGACTGAAAGTGGCTCAACAGGCTCAACAGGCTCATCACCAGGAATATTCTAATGCCACTGCAAAATAGGACTGACTTTTCCATTCCAGTCTCATCCACTTAAACCTGGTACTTATAAGGATTTAAAACCAAAGAGCAAGAAGTAACAAACTACAGATCTGCTACTGAAATAATGGAAATGTGACAACAGTTAAAACAAGAAGTGACAAAACAATGCAAGTTACAAAGATTAAACGAGGTTGAAACTTTCAAAATAGTTTAGGTTGGTTTATTTATATGAAAATAGTTTATATTGGTTTATTTCCTGTATTTCATATCCTCACTAAATACCATCCTCACCAAGATCTCTCCAATAGGTATAGCTGAAAGTACTACAGAAAATACTAGACACTCATCCCAACGAGGGGAATTAGGAAAAAATTATTCCATTAGAAGTAGATGCCAGTATCAGAAGTTAAACAGAAAACCTGAAAAGGGATGTTTTTGCAAACTGGGAATACAGTGAACCAGGAATATCACTGCCTAAAGCAGTAGATGCATGTGACTTCCTGAACTGTTAATAGCACATCCAAGAATCATCCCCTCCTCCCCAGAGGAATTTGCCATATCCCAAAGAGCAACTATGCTAAGAATTCACCAAGGAACCAGAGACAAAGGAGAATCTTATAACAGTAGGAAACAGAAACACTGGAACACTAAAAGACACCTAAAAGATGTGATACTTGTTTCATAGAGGATTTTACTGGTTAAAAACATTAAGAGGGTGCTGCTACAAAGTAGAAATAAACAAATGGCAGCTATGCTGATCATGTCACCCACAAAATAATCCACACAAAATCAGATGGAAAGCACATTTTGTTTTGGCCTTTGAAAAACCAGGGTTGAATTTACTATGCACAAGGAGGGGATGCACACAATCATTTCTGAAAGGACAACGTCCTGCTACACAGAGCACATTTCATTTAAAATACTGAGCTACAGAAGCTTCACCACATCTGGTGCAACAGTTTTCAGTCACACAACCCACAACTATTCAAGCTGACAATTAAGCTCCATCAGCTCTAGTGACATTCCAGGTAGGACAAATTCTTCCTACATTGCTCAAGAAAAAAGAAAAATCATTAGTAGCATGGATCAACCAGCAAAAATCTGAAGCCTAACAAGTGCAAGAACACTACAAGAAATGCAAAGATGTACAGAGTAAAGTTTCTACTTAGGATTCTACTCAGAGAAAACTCTTTAAGCAAGTTGGCCTTCCTCCTCTCAGGGCTGAGACCCGCTAGCTCACAGAAACTTGAATAAAGCACAGATTTAGCCCAGGTTATACTGATTACTAGATTTATCACACATCTTGGGTTCAAAGCAGGATAGTTTACAGTCACTTCCAATGTATCGACTGACCGTATCTGTTTTAAGTTAGATGGAAGTTAGTGCTGAATGTCTGATGGAAGCACATCAGTTCCTATTAGCACATAAACTGATTAAAAATTGGTGTCAAATTATTTACATCTGCCATGGAAAACGCAAAGAAGAAATCAAGGAAAGCATTAAAGAAAAAAAAAAGTATAGTAAATCACTACTCAGAGAACTGAAGGCTTGTGATTTATCAATACCTGAAGCTGGCAAAACCAATTAAGACTTAACATATAACATTTTCTGCAAAAGCAAGTTAAAGCTTCTTTGCATAGAATGGAGTAGAAACTTCATTGCAGATCCACAGTCTAAAAGAGAAGACTACTACTTCATCACACTTTCAAATCTGGTAACATTTTGGCAAGCTACTTTTTATGCTTCACTGTGCAAATAATTCTGTTTACTTCCTTGCAGGTGCTGACCTGCAATTACCATACACACAGTCTCTTCTTCAGCCCTCCTACAGACTCAGTGCTTGCCTTCAACCGTCCGTTTATCATTACCATTTTGCACACAGAAATAATATGCAATGCACTGCTTGCTCACAACACAATGTAGTTCTGTGAGATAAAGGAGGGAGCAGCTGCAGTCTGACAACACAGTGTGGCAAGCAGTCTATTTACATATAGTTCTGTGTTTATTTATGGAATCACAGTACATAAACACATGTTCTACTTATACATGAGCATAACTTATATATAATTTATGAAATATTTGACCAATCTTTACTCATTACAAAAGAAGCAGCAAAACTAGAACGTTACACACAGGCAAAGAAATTGTATTTTTCTGTTTCTAGCTTACTAGTTTATGCTCTTCATACATGATAAATCACTAAGCTCTCACCCAGTGAAAAGGCTGCTAGTTTCTCAGTGTTTAAAAATAAAGATATCATTATCCTTGCCTGTGATATGCCGTTACTACAACCCAGTTATATCTTATCTGTTCACCTAAAAACTAAGACCAGACATTGTAGTATGTACATAATTAACTTCTGATCATTTGTTAATGTGATAACCTTACACCATGATTGCATTGAGACTGGCATAAGTCATTCAAAAAGAAGCCTCAATACACTTCTACAAAAACAAGTGCTCCACCAGACAGGCAGCTATGCCAGGCCTCACTGTGATCTAAAAACATCTTTATAGATTCAATAGCAACACTGGCATGATGTGACTCTCAGACATTTTAAATTACCAGGAGAACTAGCTACCTCTGGAGTGGGAGAGGTCAGATACCAGTATCTCTTATCAAGCTGGCATGCTCAGAGCTATCACGGTTAGAAACAAAAACATATCATGCTGGTATTATGGAGGTGAATGATCTTATAAAGATGATGATGTGTAGTTTCAAGATAAGATCAGGAAGTAAAGCAGCTGCTATGCAGAAACTGAACTACAGAGACTAAATACATCACCTTTTATGGGGTACTTTTGTGGGTTAAAGCTTTTTCAAGCTACTTTCAATGATTTCCTTTCAACTAGCACAAGTCTGTAAATGCAACACAGGATTATGATAGAAGCTGTTTGTTCCATATCAACTAAGCTGTCAGTCAGATGAGCTATCTGATTTTACATGATGTCATTGATTCAAGGAGATCTGAACCCCATCTATGCTCAAACTGGAGAGAAATAAGAATTAGCATTATCTTGTGTTCTTACTTCCAGAAGCTAAGACATTGAGGGACAGTTGTGAAGAGACTTGTGATTTCTTACAAGTTCTCAAACACTGCTGTTGGGATGGTGGTAGAGAAAATATCTTGAAAACAATAAGTACACTCCATTCAGAAATAATGTATTTACCATCCATTTCTCCAAGAATGGTACAGCATGAAGAAAACAGAAGCAAGGCATCTCAAAGTTCTTGTTTAGGATCAACTTTAAGGATATGGTTCTACTACAGATAAAGCTCTGACATAAAATATAAACATACATATAAAAATCAGGACAGTAAAGGTTCAGACCTTTATTGTCCTGATGATGCCTTCTTTTCATTGCAGAGCTGCTCAAGTATTAGTGCTGCTGAACCAGCTGAAAAATCAAGGATGCAGTTTCACAAGGTGTTCTGAGCAAAATTACCAGTTTAACACTGCTAAAAATAGGACATATCTCTCCCTTCTCTCCTGCTCCCTGTTCCACTCACATGTCCTCTTTTGCAGTGGTTTTGCTGCATAATGATGTCAAACAACATCTCAAATTATTAAAAGTGGCATCAGAGTAACTCACAAAACAGTAAGTGAGCTACACTGGCTTACTTTGTGATTACACAACTGTCAGTTTGGTATAAAAGGAATAACCAAGCACTTGGCTGGAGAGAAAGAGGCCAGAGCTCAGCATTTCAGGAGCAGAGTGTTGTCATCTTCACCCAGATGTCATGTGAAACTACAGCACTCTGTATACAAACTACAGCACTCTATATACAACATCTCCATGATCAAGCTGGCTGCATGGTCACAGTGTTAGGGTATGTTCAAAGGAGAAAGCAGGCATGCACAGCCCAGACATACTGTCATATTCAGCCAGTGAATTCTCATTCTAAACCAGCCACTGAAAGAGGCAATCCCATCATTCCTCTTTATTCACCCATAGATGCCCCAACCCCATCCTCATATTTGGCCAACTAACTTGAGGAAATGACTCTGCGAGAGGGACCTGGCTGGAGTTCTTGTGGTCAGCAAGTTGAACATGAGTCAGTAATGTGTCCTCATGGGCCAGAAGGCCAATGGCATCCTGGGGGGCATTAAGAATAGTGAGCCCAGCAGGTCAAGGCAAGTTGTCCTTCTCCTCTACTCTGCCCTGGTGAAGCCACATCTGGAATACTGTGTCCAATTCTGGACTCCCCAGTTCAAGGACGATATAGAAGTTCTGGAGAGGGTCCAGAGGATGGCTACCAAGATGATGAGGGGACTGGAACTTCTCTCTTATGAGAAAAAGGCTCTGATACCTGGGACTGTTCAGCCTGGAGAACAGAAGACTGAGAAGGATCTTAACACTTAGAAATACCCAAAGGGCAGGTGTTGAGAGGATGGGGCCAGTCTTTTTTCTGTAGTGCCCAGTGACAGGAGAAGGGGTAACAGGCATAAGCTGGAACACAAGAGCTTCCACTGGAGCATGAGGAGAAAACAGTGAAGTCTCCCTCTCTGAAGGTTTTTAAAACCCTCTTGGATGCATTTCTATGCAACTGGATCTAGATTTACCTGCTTTAGCAGGAGAGTTGGACTAGATGATTTCTAGAGGTCCTTTCCAATACCTGCTACTCTGTGATTCTGTGACTGAGGGTAAAGGCTTCATTTTTTTTCTCCTTCAACTTTAGTCCCCTTCAATTCCCTATCTGGTTCATCACGCAGCCTCAAAATCACGCAGAGAAAACCAAGGTAAGAATGAAAACCAGACAGATATGTCAACCTTTGGCAGGATCAATTTAAGCCACTTGCTGAAATATGGTGCAAGCCAAAAATACCAATACCAAAAATATCACACACCTGCTTACCTCATTTTAAAGTTAAGAGCTCATCCACACTGTGACATTAGAAAATAAGGGCAGGTGCAACTTCACAATAACACAGACTGACTTTATTTCACTCCAAAGTAAGAATAATTTCTCATGCTTGTACCCTACTCCAGACATAGCTAATAAAGTATGGCCACATTGTCTCTCTCATCACTATCTTCCCAACTTTTGTGCTTTATTGAATCTAAAGGCAAAATTACCTCTGCCTTGATAAAGGTTTTTGTTACTGATTTTAACTTTTACTGGAAAGCTATATTAGAAATGGGCCAGGCCATATAATAATGAGCTTTATTTGGTTCAACAGGTACAACAAATAAAGCAGGAAGTATACTGCTACGCACATTACTCACTACCATCTCTAGACACAAACATCAGTCCTGTTTTGATGACAAAACCTAATACAAGTTCACATCTCATCACTGTCTTATTGAAACCCTGTAGTTGGATTGAGTGCCACAAAAACCCCACAAGGAATACTGCAAAGTCAGTTACAACTGAATTTGTCCACATTCACTACTGGCAAATCTACACAGATCCTCAAGGTAAGAAAAATATCTTCACTGTAAAACAATTACATATTGGACAAGACTGCTCTGGGACATGATGGAATCTACCTCATAGGAAATATTCAAGACTAGGCTTCATCATGCCCTGGATAACCTAATCTATGGCCCTGCTTGCCACAGAAGCCTGGACCAGATGATGTCCAGAAGCCCCTTTTGAGCTAAATTTCTCTATAATTTGATAGTTCTACATATAGCTTTCTCACTTCCTCTCCCAGCCTCCTTTCATACCCCATTACTTTCTGCTAGGCTTTCAATCAGACTCTATTGTAAGATCCACAAAATGTCAGCAGTAGAGATATATTCACTTCTACAACAGTTTTCTTTGTAAGCACAACTCCTCACACCTACTCAAATGTAGAAATCTCACTTTCATTTCTTAAGACCTGTTCATCATCACTACAAAGTATTCCAAGCAAAAGATTTTTTTCTTTATGCTTTCATTCCCCAGACTGTTTCCATCCAGAATGCAAAATTTCTGCAAAGAGGTTTTAAAGAATTAAATGTTTATAGCGTATAGTCCATTGAGTGACACGTATTCTCTGAGAAGGAAATAAGATTCTTGCTGCAATCTCCTGTAGTCAACAATCCTTAAAAAAAAAATCAAGTTATTAAAAATTAACAACAGAACCTGACAAGATTGTGAGGAGAGCTCTTCCACAATTATCCTGAATGAAAGCACCCCAAGAAAATGTAAACTGAATTTTACAAAAGACAAAATAAAGGATTTGATAAAGAGATGTCAAAATGATTCACCAAGCACAGTAGACAGAAACAGAAAGTAATAGTTGGTGAACATCCTCGTTGCTCAATTCCTTCCATAAGATGCTATTGTTACCTGCAATAAATCTGCATAAATTCATTACTGTACTGGCTGCCAGTTATATTTTTCATCAGTTTCATATATAAAACAAGCATTGCCTTACCACGTCTTCTTTTCCTGAAGTAACACTCTTGGTGATTCATATTTATCATTTGTCTTGGACACTGCCCAATAGTTTAACATTTTCAAGAAATCTAGGCACGTACTACTACATGTCCCAATTAGGGGAGGATAGCTTGTAGCAAATAGCATTGATATCTGCATAGACCAGAGGTGCTCAGTAGTGTACCTGAAGTATGACATACAGCATCCACAGCTTTACAAATACACCTATGTCAACAACACATCTAAAATAAAAACATTAATTCTCGAGTTCATGCTGACACCAGATACTGTGGTTATTCTTTTTAAGCAGCCATGATGTCCTTTAGTAGGTCAAACAGTTAATTAGTCAGACAACTCAATAGTATAAATGATGTCACTTACCAAGTTATGTGACTGGGGAAAAGCATATTTTGTTAGGACTTCAAATATATCTCTTCTACTGTGCCCTTCTTGTTTTAATGCAAACCGTAAATTTCTCATATCCTACAACAAAGGTAATATCTCTTAAGTGAACCAAAGCAGTACAATACATTTATCTCATGTACAAATGCTATATTATACACTAAACATGATTTAGAAGCTGTTTGCAACACACCTCAAACCACTGTGAATGTTCAGTTTTATTTCTTACCCCATAAAATAGAATAGAGCATAAGAATTCTACAAATAAAGCAGTATCATGTTCTGTGTGGTGCAAATGGTGCTTTGGCATAAAGCCATCAGAAATAACTGTATGTGATTCACTAAAAAGGTCTCACGGGCTATGGAATGTTTGCAGGGTGGGAGTTACACTGTTTCCAAAATGAAAATTTGCCAACAATCTGTCTAGACTACATTGTCCCAAGCTATTTTCTCATCACTAACATCAAAAATAAGCAATCTGCACATTATCTACTAAGAATCAGATGTGTACACATTAATGAGTGAAATACAGCATCCTGAATTATCCACTGGGAACTCCCCAATAACCGTATTTTTCACAGCAACATAATTTCTTTGTTGAGACTAAGGAAACAGGTAGCTGCTACACAAACCTTCCACCGCCTTTACAGCTTGCAAAACACCCATCTGAGGTGTTCCTCAAAGGTTTGAGATTATAAAAAAATTACTTTTAGAACAAATGAAACAATGAAGGATAATGCCCAAAAATAAGAGTACTGTGCAAAACTTCTTGTCAATTAGTGATTCAGAAAGGAAGACCAATCCCTCTCTCCTTGCATAGAGTACAGCTAAAGAGCCCTTTATACAAAAGCCATTTCCCTCTCCAGTTCCAGAAAACTCTTTAATTCACCTGTGAATATGTCTTTTTACATTCCTATAAATAGGTACATGGTAAGAAAAGGAGTCTCTAGATTTCATTTCCTATTGAATTGTTGGAAAGTCTTACTTTACAGGTTATGTCTAATCCATAAGAGTTCTCTCCTCTGCTTGAAGCTCCTCCCATTTTTTCAATCCTTGAAATTACACCCAATGGAACATTCAATACCACAACTGGATCCTACAAGGGAATTTTGAAAAAGGAAAAGATTAACATGAAAAAAGGAATTCAGCAAAATACTCTTGTGCCTTCTAGAATAGAAGAGACACAAAATACACACAGGAAGCAAGAGTTTTGCATGTGAGGCTTCCCTTCCAACACATTATGAAGTCTGTACAGTCACTCTACAGCCTTGAACATCATCTGCTTTAACATGCAACAAAAATACTTCACACTTAATATGGTAGGCAGGGGAAAAAAAAGGTGGAAACACACTAAAAAGGTGCCTTCTGCTACACTCTTCCAACTACCTTGCTAGACTGTTTTTTTGATATATGGAATTAAGTAGAAGAAAACAAAAGCCATTCCTAGTAGAGCTAGCTGCAACCAGAAAGACCTCAGTTCAATAGTCTGATAGAGTTCAACAGTTAAAAAAAATAACATATGAAACAGATAAACACATTTTATTCTCTTTTATGTTGCTGCTTATCTTACTCTCCCCTCCCATGTGAGGTTCTATTGATCAAAGTAGTTTTCTTTTCCATCAGTAAGGACAATCAAAATCATGGTTTACTGATAGCCATTTTAAGAACTATTGCACAATATCAGCTGCTGCCCTTGCTCTAACACAGAGTAGGTGTAAAGGGAATAGCTATCAAAAAAACTCCAATAGGCAAAAGTATCAATTCAGTGTGATCAAACTGTAACTTCACCAGGCAAAAATCACACTTTTACAAACATGTTTAACTTTACAAAACTTCAGTTTTTATACAGACTTCTCAGTGGTAGAAAGCAAATGACTGTTTAGTCATTACACAATTCAGATATGGTTATTACAAATGTTACAGGTCATTTCAAGTAAAAAGCCTCCCATGCAATTCCACAAACATACATATGCCAAAATTACAAGAACAGAATTGGTCACAAAATAAATCAAAAGCAGTGGGAGTGAAGGGAAAGGAGTTTAAAGCCAACTCATCCCACAGAAGTAATTGTGGCATATTACTCACATTTTCCACACTTCTTAGGTACAGCCTGTAGTTTGTGATGTACACTCTTCCTTTAACAGGGCCGTTAAACGGACACATGTAAATAACTTCCTTGTCTGTAAGAAATGCAGCATTTCTTAAAAGATTGCTAAAAGAAAAAAATTAGAGCTAAGGACAGTGTCAGTTAAGTAACAGTAAAATAAAGAGAGCTGCACTCTTAAGAGCCACTCCAAGAGAGGAATTAATTTAACAAATAATACATCTGAATTTTGTCCACTCTAAGAAAATGTGAAAGTTTCATATACTAAAACTTGCCCAAATTAAATCAGCACATTTCAGTAAGCCTTCCCTAGTTACACTTGCATTGTTCTCAGCAATACATAGGAGAGGGCAGGACTCTGAATAGTGAGTACATTTAAGTCATCTCTGTGATTCCTGAACCAGCCCACTCACTATTTCAGAACAAACACATTCTTCTGTTGATACTGTTACATCTTTCAGTGCTCCATAAGCAATTTTGACTTAAAGTATGTAGTTCAGGTTAGAAAATGTTTAGGGAACTCATCACATTACATTTCAACTTAAGGCAATCAAATACAGCAGGGCTAGCAGCATTGTTTCA
The DNA here is from genome assembly GCF_028858725.1 of Colius striatus. NCBI lineage: Eukaryota > Metazoa > Chordata > Aves > Coliiformes > Coliidae > Colius > Colius striatus. The sequence continues at coordinate 5,782,616 of NC_084771.1, read as the reverse complement.
ATAAGGACAGTAACAAAACGAGTACTAACACATACTACTCAAAGAAGAAAATTTAACTGAAGCAATGCCTTTAAAGACTTAAGTGAAGCATTACAAACTATTCATTTCTTTAGCCCAATCTATTTATCTGCCTTCCACAACAAGCACCCTCCTTCCAGTGTGCTGCTTCAAAGCACCAACAATTTTCATAAGGATCATATCAAGCATTCATCTTTGTCCCACACCCTCTCCCTCGTGTCTTCCCCACAACTTCCCTCATTCAGAGCATAACTACTTCCTCTGAATCACCACTTTGGTTTCACATCAGCCAATCTAGTTTCCAAACCCACCTAACAAATCCTCAGGCATGAGGGGGAAGGAGAAGCTTCACAAATAGAAGCCACACAACTTCCAGTTGCGTTCTGATGCTTCAACACTAACTTCCATGAGTGGAAGGCTCCACTCCAGGAAGGATCTCCATCAAACGAGAAACATTGTACACAATACATTCACCTTCCTTATGCTACAACATCACTGCCTGGAAAGGCTAAGAATTGCATACTAGCTACGTGCATGTCGTGCTGTGTCAAGGAAGTGTAAGACTGTACTTACACAGTTTGAGCTAAGGTTCCACACTACTTAACAAAATATCAATACACAGTGAATAAATGCACATAGAATCCTGACTTTGGAAAGTTTGGAGGGGCTCTCATCACTAGACATCCACTACTCAGGCTGTAGATAAAATTGAGACATTTTAACATACAATTTCTTTGTTTCCAAGGATTTGTGATGTGTGGAAATCAAGATTTAAAAAACTTACAAGGTTATTTGTGATAAGTGGTAAGAAGTCTCTATCACATTTAAAAATTTCATGACATTTTAGCCTGTCTTACCCCTGCCTCCAGCCTCAACCAGTCCAAATTATGTAACAATCCAGTAGATTACACGTATATGCCAGACTCCTAAACATCCACTGCATTGGGCAGCTATTTAGCTTCATACCTGTAACTCTAGTCTCTCCTGGCAGACGAGGTATTTCTTCATTTTGTTCCCAGTTAGTTCCATCTTTTAGAGTCTAAAGAAAGGGAAAGACAACAGTATATCATATTTTATTTACAATTTCTTCAAGTTCCAGATTAAAAAAATATCTTAAAGGTAATTTCTGCATGAAAAAGAACAGATTTCTTCACAAGAGAAATCAGTAAAATGAACCAAACAAAGACACATCCCCCTATCCTAAACTGCAACTGAGTATTTAAAGATAGAATAGATCTGAAATAGAAGCACATCTTAGTTTTTCTCCTTCTAAAAGAATAAATAATGATAGCTGCATTAAATTGAAATTAGGTTTCTGTACAGAAGATTCTCTGAGAATTTAGTGATTTAATTTCCCAAGTATGTTGGACTTGGAAGAACAAATCAACTGAAAGCACTGAAGCTACGTACTCACAACTATTGTATACAACCTACTCACTTGTGATGTTCCCACATTCAGTAGTTTTAAACAATGATTAACAGAAAATAATCTTCGTGTTTGAATAAAATGCTAGAAAAGCTAAATAAAACCTTAGTTTCTCTTTTCTTGCACCAAGGTTAAACTTTCTTTAGCCACGCAGCATCAAAAAGCAGAAGGGAATGCCATTTAGATTGCCTTAATGTATTTCCCACTACAGATGAACATTTTAAAACTGAGCCAGATAAACACCACAAGGTATCACTTATCAACTGTAGTATAGAATCTTTCTGCAGCATCCTAGTGCCAATATGTTTCCAGAACACCACAGAATACCTCAACATGGAAAGCAAGGGTAAGTATAACAACTGATTTTAAGGAAGCTCTCATAACTTGTGATACAGAGAATATTTCACTCATCTGCTCTGGAAGTCACATAAATATCATGGGTCACTGCAGTAGAATTTTAGTAATAAAAAGGAATGGATACATTCCAGAAAAAAAAGTAATTCAAATACATATTTTTCTACCCAAATACGGTAAATAATGATCCCTGCAGCTCCTGACAAAAAACATGGGAAGAAGTTACACTCACCCTTTTACTCGAGGAACTCTCCAAGGAGTTTGAATTGTATTTAGGTGTTGATGATGAAGCCATACCGGGTATCTGATGAGAAAGCACAAATTGGAGACTTTAACTTCCTCCTGGACTACATACTATTGACAGGAGAGTTTTTAGACTTTGGAGGTCCACAGGTAGACATCAAGAGCTTCCAAGAACGTTTTGCAAGTTACTACTAACTTAAAAGATTGCACGATGCCTTATAATTAAGGGTTACCTTTTAAAAGCATTCAAATCGAACACGAAAATCATTGCTAGCTCTGGGACTGTGTCTTATTATAAGGAATATTCTGACTCAAGCTGTATTTTGGAATTCAGCTGTTTGCATACTATTATTAGTTCGGTCAACAGACACTAGAGTGCTTGTTTTAAGTGACAAGATACACATTATGAAACGCAACCTATTTGGAGCGTTTGTTTTAAGACTTCATTTAAGAAAACAGGAAGCTATAAAATCATTGCACAGCTCTTGAAGTCACAAGCATGTCAGTACACTCAAGTGTTTCACGTTAGAAAAAACAGGGAGAGAAGGAAAAAGCTGCAGTTCCATATTACTTCTACTTTTGAAGACAATCCCCCATTTCCTAAAGTGAAGCTTCAGTTAGCACACCAGAAGGGGGAGTGTCCAGCCTTCTGGTCTGCAACAGCCTCGACATGCTTACAGGAAAAGCATTTTATTGGGGTTTTTTTTCAATGGTATTGATCAGAGACAGAAACGTGTGACACAGGATTCATCTTCCTAATCATTTCCTGACACTGCACAAGGGATCTCTAGAATCAACACTAGAAAAACAACTCATAGTTGAAGCTACTCCAAACAGTATGTTTGTATCAAACTGTGCATCTCTTTCACTAGATACATGCCCTTCATCCAGCCAATCTGACATCCTACAGTGACCCTGAAGAGCTTTTGTTTGGTTGGGGGAGAGGTGATTATAGACTACATCACCTTTGTTTCTATTTCATAGATGAAACATTGGAGCCTTAAACAAGCACTTTCCGTCCCCTCTCAACATTGAAAAACACTTGCAGGGATCTCTGCATCATGACAAATCACCCCATGCTCCTGCGTAACAGTGGGCTGGCAGTGATACTACCACAGTCCTGCACAAACGATTACACTGCAAGATCCAAAACATTTACAAGTTGCTGTAACAATATGGGAATGTCTCTGTGCAGGAAGAAGGAAGGAAACCACAATCTGAAGTTCTACAGGTTTGTTACCCCTTTAGAATGTCCAAACCTTCCACATCTCATAAAGAAAACTTGGGAAACTTGACACTGTGTTTAAAATTGTACCATTCAGTGCTATAGCTTATTAGTGTAAAAATCAAGCTGAAAAATGAAGAGAAATGCTTTTGAATGCTGCAAAGCCTGTATGACTGTGTCACACAAAAGTATTACTTCTTATCTGGGTCTCAGCCTTCTCCAGACACTGACACAGAGGGCTCCTGAACTGATTTTAACACAATGTCAACAATTTAAATGAAAAGCTATTATCAATCAACGTTAAATCACTGTTCTTTCCAACCGTTCTCCACAGAAAAACTATTGCAACACTGGAGATTGTTTTGACTATCAAATTTGGAAGATTTAGAGAAGGTATTTTCACAGTTTTCCTTCCTTGCAATATCTTACTTATTGTAAAACGTAAGGTTGATTTCATTTTTTATATTGCTGTGTTAACTTGTGAACATCCCATATTTGTTCGGATTACTTTCCTTAGTGTACAGCAGCTTAGGTTTTCCAATAACTAGGTATTTATAAAATAAATGGCATATTTTCTCAAAAGCTTGTTTTAAAATGTTTTCCATTTTGTCTTTTATGTTTTTTGTTCATATTTTAAGCAAGAAATATCAGGTAAGACAAAGACACAAAGGAACAGCAGCCCAAATTTTTCTGTGTCAGCATAGAAAGTGGTTTTAACCAGAGTTCACATAAATTTAAACTAAGGCTGCAACTATTAGAGACAAGAGAGCATAAACAAGCCCTAGCAAAGTGACTTTTACAAGATGTGGCAACTCTGAATAGATCTACACTGCAAAATGGAAAATTTGGCTGCAGCAGGTACAGGCACATCCATCTAGCTGTTGATGTTGTAACCACAGCTACTTCTGCCAGCGCAGCCACAGAGGTCACAAGCAGCAGCAGAGGTCACACAAGCTCACTCAGGATCCTGGACACTCACCTCAACCTACTGACTAAGCTCACAAAAACAATGGCTCATTTGGACATTCCTTACACCTTTCAATACCACCTCCAGTCACAGCATACCTTTGGGAACAGTCGGAAGTGAATTAAAGCCTTCTGCTTCCTCCTTTGCTTTCTATCCTATTTCCTTCCCTTACTGCATGTTCACCAAGTTTCGGCTGAATGTAGCGTTACATAAGTTACAATTCTGCAAGAACCATCTGACCCCAGAACACTGACTGTAACTTTTCCAAACCTCCATGGAAATTAAAAGGAATAAGCAGAGATCCCTTCAGATTCTCACAAAAATATGTCTTTGTAGAAGTTGACAACAGAGCAGGACACAGCTCACCTCCCCTCCACCCTGCCACACCACTGGGCTACTTCAAACAGACCTTTGGATACCTGTTTCTGTGTATGGAAGTTTACTTCATATAAAACTCCCTGAACCCTCCATGAAACTCATTGCTTTAAACATGCTTTACAGTGAGGATGAATTCACTCAATGACTTCAATTTCTATAGGGTATTTAATTCTAAAATCACAACCAATTACTTTGTTTCATTTCCAACAATTCAATGGTACAAATTAGACTTGATCAGAACCAATTAAGTTGAATAAATATTGAAAGTTAAGATGTTATCTGTCAGATTTCTTTAAAAATACATCTAACATTTTCACTAAAGCCAATGCAAGTTATTTCATCAGCATATAAGTGGAAGAACTCTTTTAATGTTACCTAAATTTCACTTTGAAATCCAATCATGCTTGAAAACACAAATACACCAATAAGCACATTTACTACTACTCACTTTTCCCTGGTTTCTGTAAGTAAACTCTGGTCAAGTAATTAAACTTTACACTACAGAACACCCATCAGACACTTTTTAGATCAGTGTCCACTTTTGGACCCCTGTACAAGACAAGGATTTCTAAACTGCTGTGAGCTCAGCAGAGAGTCAGCAAGAGGACCAGGACCACCAGCACCTGCCCTATAATGCGAGGCTGAGACAGCTGGGAGTGGTTCAGCCTGAAGAAGACACAGCTTCAGTGGGACCTCAAAGCTACCCACCAGTAACTCTGAGGTGGTTACAGACAGAACCAGGGTCCTCAAAGTGGTGAGTGATGAGAGGACAACACAGAATGGGAACTGAAACAAACTAGATTCCAGCTTGATTTAAGGATAAAAAAACTCCACTTGTGCACTGGAAGGGAAGTCAGGTAGGGAAAACAAGGCCCAGAGAAGTTGCAGTCTCCTGAAGTCCTTTCCAACTTGAATTATTCTATGCTTCTGTGATCTTCAGGCAACAAGACAAGATTAAGTTCTTATTTAAAACTACCCATAAAAATAAACACATCCTTAAAGAAATGGACTCCTCTATATCAAAACAGGTTTTCAAAAACATTTAAAGTGAATATGCAATATTTCCATTTATAACATTATTTCTCTTTCTGACAAATTGGTAGAAGCAGCTTCTGGCAACCTCCCAAAGTAATACTGCCATGAACAATTCAAAAACATACTCCATCACAGTCTTAAAATAGCTACAACTCTCATTATCATGGTGCAGCAGTAGACCTTCTACAGGGAAAGGACTTTTCCAGGGAAAAAAAATCTTGCAAGTACTTTTCCACTGCAAACAGATTTTATTCCTCAGTATCACCACAAGTACTTCTGTATTTGCACAGACATTGAAAACCATACACACCTCACATTTGTCAGCAGTTGAAGTACAATTACTCTGCAAATTTAAAACAAATCAGACAACTTTGTTTATGATATTCTGCAATTACAAAAAGTTGAACGTTTTTCCCTGAACCCAGAACAGCAAGGAGACAAAGCCATTTTACCGGATTTAACTTGAACTAATAAACAAAGGTTTGTTAAAGTTTCCAGAACTTAATATAGTAACAGTACCAAGAAACATAGGCTCCACAGATCTTACAATAACAATTAAACTACTCGGGATCTGTATTTTCATTAAAGATGATATTTATACTTGTGTTTCCTAGGATTCATGGGAATGGAAGCACAACAGCATTTGAAAGGGCAGGCACTCAAGGCCAGAATTTAGGAAGTTAATTCAAGAATTCTGTCTGATCCGTTTTTTATGAATAAATGCTGATAAATGCAAGCATATGCCCATACACAAAACATGAATAAACTTCAGAACATGTAGGTAAGCTTTTGAGGATTAAGAAACCTAAAATGACCAGCTACTCTTTCCTAAGGTTCTTCACTGCCAACAGCTTAGACTATGTGTGCATTGCATCTTAGAAAGACCACCAAGACTATCATAAGCCTCATTTAGATTGACAACAGCCTAGTGAAACTAGTTCTCATTGTTTGTGAGCCAGGAACAAATCAAAGCTCATTGACATTTTGCTGGTCCTTTTAAGGCTTCATTCACACCAGAATCCCACCAAATAATTAGTTGCTATTCTATAACCAAGCCATGATTGCATCAATCCAAAAATCTTTCCCCGTGTAAAGAACCAGTTTGTACCCAGACACAATGTAATCTGCATCCTCTTGGGGATTACTACCACAAACACCTGAGACCATATAAACTGCATCAAGTAATTTGTGAGCACTGTTGTCTATGTATTTACTATTTTTGACCCTCCCTCATTGGATTAAAACTTTAGGGGAAAAAAAGCTTTCAGATTTGTACCTCCGTCAATCACTTGGAGCAAAATCAAGTTTGATAACACATAATATAAAATAAAGTTTTCAACTTTTATAGCCTATGCTGTTCAATATGTTAATCTGGAAAGACTGAGGAAATTAAACTGCTCAAATACTATACATATATGACATTTACAGCACATACTGAGTAAGAGGTAAACATGATGAAAAAAATTAGTGACACCTATTATTAAACAGTTTTCTTTGGTTTGGGTTTTGGGTTTTTTTGTCTATGTATACATCCATATGTTAAAAAAATGTAACAGTAACTGGATAAGCATGAGAACTACTTGTTTTTACCATAATCAGAACAAACAACATGGCAAAAATGAACAACAAAAAGTTCTACTGAACATTTTCTGGAAGCATTCCAATTTCTGTCACACATCAAGAGCCACAACATAGGATAATGCCAACGTTCTCAAAATCCTGCTCCAGATAATAGATTTATGCAAGAATTTAAAATATAAATCTGTGCATCTCCAAGACCTCTCCTAAAAATACACTTACAACACTTACTAAGGCATGTCATCTGCTGTCATAGTAATTCAGAAAACAATTACAACCCCTCAGTTAGTTATAACTGGACAATTACATGACACTTGAAAGTGATCAGTGCATGGGGTTCATCATTGGAGACATGCAAGGCATCTGCCAGTCTAGATAAAATTATTTTCATAGTTAGACTCGATAGAAAATAAAGAATTAATGGAAAGAGAATAAAAAAATAGTATTAGTAAAAAAATGTTCACTGCTTTTGAGAAGTAAGTGTAAGCTAGAGCAGGTATGTATGCACCCTCACTTAAACAGAAAATGCAAAAAAGAAAAAGCAGCTTTACAGTGACATGGTATGCTGCTGTAACACACAGATTGTAGAGTTTCATTTGGTACAGTAACAGCCTACACAGTATGAATACATTGCCTTGTGGTTCCCAAAATAAAATTAAAAGCATAAAATAGAAAGTTCTAAAAACAAAACCACATCTGTCAGCACCATGACTGCACAGAAGAGATAACACGTAATACAGAGGTTTTCAGAAATAACATATAAAACAGAGCAGAACTCCAGGAATTTCTAAGACAGTAGTAAAATTAAGCCAAGACAACCATGAAGGGAGAAGAAAAAGTACTTTACTCTTAAGTATGAAGCAGAAAGGAACATAAATCTTATTAATATATATACGGAAAAACATCAGTCCTGAAGAGTCGAGCCAACAACAGCATCTAAGTTATCCTATCAGAGTCACCAAAATAAGCATCTGCATCTGTAATAGCAGTAAATAAACATTTAATTTAATGAAGTCAAGAGTAATTATGCATCTCATTAAAAGTTAATAAAAATTTAGAATTGGATATAAAGATATACAGGGATACAGAAGAGTCACAAGAAAGATCTACAGCAATGAAGCCACTTTTCCAGTCATGAGCTGTCCCTAACCAAATAACACTAACCAACTAAAAAGAAACACAGTGAGATCACAACCAATTAATCAAGTCCATAGAAATAAACACATCTCTTTCACACTCAGTTTAAAAGGTTACAAAGGAACTATACTCAATAATGGAAATGAAAATAAAGAAGCAGAAGTTAACAAAAAGTAGCATATGGCAGAGTATTCCAGTTTCAAACAGATAAAGCTAAAAAACACCCCACACCAAAAAAAACCCACCACAAATATTTACTTGTATTTATTTCTAAAGGAAATAAATAGATATATATTCATGTCCTGCAACAGTAAAAGGTACCAATGCAGCAGGGCTTTAGAAGCAAAATTATTTTTTTTTAAAAAAAAAAAAGACAGAATACTTTGGGTTGGAAGAGACTTTTAAGGGTCTTCTAGCCCAATCCCCCTGAAGTAAGTATTGATACCTTCCGCTAGACCAAGTTACTCAGAGCATCATCTAACCTGACCTTGAATGTTTCCAGGGATGGAGAAACTATCATCTCTCTAGGAAACTTGTTCCAGTGTTTCCCCATTCTCAGTGGAAAAAATGTTTTCCTTACATCTAGTCTACAGCCATCCTCTTTCAGATTAAAACCATTGCCCCTTGTCCCGCTGCAACATTTCCCAATACCCCCCTTTAAGTACTGAAAGGCTACAGTAAGGTCTCCCAAAAGTCTTCTCTTCTCCAGCCTGAACAACCCCAACTCTCTCAGCCTGTCCTCATAGCTGAGGGTGTTCCATCCTGCTCATCATTAATCATTAAGATGTTGCTTGTGCTCCCTGACCCAATCAGTTCAGACTACTTAACTGAAACACAGATTTCCACTAAAAGCACTGACATCAAAAACATGCCTAGAGCAGCACCAATTCGGACATCAAAGTTACAAGTACCAACTTGTGGTCAGCAGCAGTTACCTGTCACTTGTTATGCAAATGATGGCAAACAGAAAGGAAGAAAAGTGACTTACCTGTGAGACAAGTATCATTTAAACAGGAAAAGGAAGAGGCCCTATTAAACTATTTACAAGAGCACTCATGACTGCATACCATCAGAGTTCAAGGGCAAATGCCACTCATGATCTACACCAACAAACTAACCACCTTTGCATATCAAGTCATAAGCTTCTACCTGCACTTACTCTACAGCAGATCTTTGGAGTCAATGTACATTACTACATCATGATACCTCCTATCTCTTCTTTACCACTGTAGTTACAAGGTATAAAATCTTTCCAAGTGTAGTGTTACTTGAAAGTGTTACTTTCCTCATGTGGATCTTCATGATTCTACTGATTTGAGACTGGATTATGCCACTAGTGGGTCTTGTCCTTTAATGTCTAAATTATCTTCCCCATTTCCACGTGCTTACTAAATCTAGATTTTCAAGGGAAATCACATGAGCTTTGTCTTTTAAGGCCTTCTAAATTCAAGTCATAACTGGAACACAAAAAGCATGTCAGCAGTACAAGCCTAAAAGAGATTCTGTGCATGCAAAATGCACGCTAGTATTTGCCCTTCTGCACTGAAGTTTAAGTCAGATAACTGAAACCATCAATAACGCATTACAAAATAAATAATCTGTATCCTACAAAAAACCCCAAACCCAACCCTTGCAATCTGGAGCTACCTGTTTGCTAAACACCAATTCTTCACCAGGCTTCCTGTCTTTAAAAAAAATGCATTCCAGAATCCCTGGTGTTGCCAACTTTCTGCCAGACTGTGAGCAGCAAGCTGTACAACTCCACACAGACTGCTGAATTTGTTTGCAAAGAATCAAAACAGCCCCTCTTCCCCCCAAAAAAGGCATTCTCTTGTTCCCTAATGTGCCCTGTATTTAAAAGGGCAAGTCATTGTCCCCCAGGGACTCAGTTGGAGCAAGTGCAAATGAACAAAAGTTCACAGTGATTGCTAATTCAGTAGACAAATTAGCAGTGCACCAGTTGCCTGGCCACTCCTATTTCATAGGCTTATTAGTAACTTTGAAGATCCTAGAAGGAGGACCTTGCACTGACAAAAAATATTATCCTGACAAGGAAGTTGTACAAATGGTAGCAAGCAGCAACAGCCTGGCAGAAAGTGTGGCAAATTTCTTCCCAGTGCTACCAGCTCCTATGCATTTCTGTGTGGATGTTTCTTCATAATGACCAAAATCTTGTAGCTTGTAAACGGAAGCCAGGTATTGAATAAATAACAGCTGGAGAGAGTACAAAACCTCCAGTTCTGTCTTGGTTTATATTTTTCCTGCCTCTATTTGAAGGTTTTCTTTTACTGTCTTTTCTATTGGAATTTGACCCCCAATCCTACTTTCAAAGTAAATCACAACTTCCAACAAGACCTAATTATAATTAGAAAAAGTAATGTTACAGACTTTTATCAACTCAATTGCTTCCTCCTTTCAAAGTATATTGAAAATGTAGCTTCTGGTGATATCCCTGTCTTTTGTCTCGGCAAGGTTTCTTGTAAGAGTATTACAAGCCCTCTACAAAGAGAGATGATACAGTGTGACATGTGCCATCATGGACACTAAGTAACTTATCTGCTGATGGACTCTGATCTGTTAGTTAGGTATTTCTTATGCTTTAACAAGGAGTATGCAGTACTCTCACATAGTAACAAAGAAAAGCAGCACCTACTGCAGTTGTAATAAATACAGTTATTTGCTAAGGCCTGTTTGCTAGCAATTGTCAGAGGTCTCTTCCTTTTAATTTACATTACAAGTTATTTCTGTTCACTTGTACTCACTTATTGCTTCTCCTGCATTTGCTCCATGCAGAATATTGTTCTCTTGCCACAATTATATTTTGTCCTTTTTCTTAATATCTACTCTGGCGACTGAGTTCTAAAGTGGAGGTTCCATAGAGCAGATCAAAGAAAGTAGTAGCTTTCTCTCTATGCACATAGCCCTGTACAGCAAGTAGCTGTTAAAATTAGCTAGATTAGGTGGCATGACAAGAGTGGAGGTTTTTTCAGGAACCATTTGTCATATTACCTCTAGAATCAGCACTATATCTGTAGGAAACCTATGCCTGAAGGCTCATCCGTGGCTTTCTAAACCCACCCAGTCTATTTTCTCTACTTTGCATCCCCTGCAGGGAATGTATACCTCCCACATTGTCAAAAGCTGATGTGGTTGACAGGAAAGCCTATGGGATAGCAAATACAGCTTCAAAGTTTTCTATTAAGAAAGCCTTCAGTTGCTCTCTGCTCATTCTTCTTGAAAGATATCCCCTTAGGCCACTGTAGTTCTATTGCTAAAGATTTAACTGATGAATCCACAAGAGAAATGGAAATTGTATCTGTTACATAATGATATACTGTTTAAAAAAAAAAAAAGACACTGTAACGATTAAAATGACATCCTCTACTCAGGCTCCCCTCCAACCTTCCTTTGAGAACACTTACAAGCAATGCATCAGACCCATCTTCTTCCAGCTCCTGTGTTTACTTCCTTCTATCACTACATGAACTGGTCCTCTGAATACACACATTATCACAAAGGAAGTATCACTCTGAATCTTGTTTAAAAAGATGTAGACTAAGGACTAAGATGAAGTCATCCCCAAACTGTCTTTGCTTCAATCCCTACAAAAGGCAAGGCTGGGACCTTCCTGCCTAAGTCATCCATGGGGCAGCACAACACTTTTGAGTGTGCTCTCTTTCCAGGATCAGTCAGGGGCTTTGCCAGGCACAGAAGTTTGATACTTCTGTATTTGCCTATTATGTTATGCATTACTGAGTCCAGCCACATCACACAGAGCCTGTTGCACAGTCTTTCCTTCCATTATACACAACAATCCAACAGAAAGGTTCCACATCAATTACTTAGATTTTGTTGAAAAACACACACCCCATCTTACATAAAAGTGTACCCCAGTCAGCTCAAAAACACTTACTTTTTGTTTTCTCTTTTTCAGAATCCTTGAGGTTTAACAAGTCATTTCAGTCGTAGGAAATATAAAGACGCACACTTCAACATGAGGAGATGACAGTGTGTTCATTCCTTCAGCTTTCAAACATCATCTGACTTTTGTGCTGTGGCTGACCCCTGGCAGCAATGGAACAGGTAGGAAGACATTGTTAGCACTGCCATTATACATCAGTGGACATTATTTTTTAAAATACTTCAGAAAGGAAGCAAAACTGCAGAACAGTTGTTACTAAAAACATTCTGGAGAAAGGAAACAGGACTACTTCTTTTTATGTTGTATCTTGTGTCAGGAGGTTTGGCGTCAAGTAGTTGGAATTGAGAATATTTACTTTTCTAAAACTTAAAATATATGGTTTTGAAATTATTATAATGTGGAAGTTAACCATGCTTATACCCCTAGGTATTTGGGCATCTTCCTGCACACAGCTAAGCTTTTCCTCTCTCAGCCCTTCTCAGACAATAATATCACTTTCTGTTTCTTTTCCCAAATACATTCAGGAATGATGTTCACATGACAGCTGCTGTGTAACTTGGCAAAGTCAGAAGATTAGACCATGAAACAAAACTTACTTTTACCAGACTCAAGTTCTTAGGAAAAATAAGTACATGGTCTCCTTTAAAAGAGCACACACAATATTAAAGATTTACAGTTGCTCTTATTAAATTAGTCTTGCATTCTAAATTATCTATTGTTAGTTAACACTGTAAACTCTACATACCAGGAACACATTAACAACAGAGCTCTGCTCAACCTCCATGATGCTACATGCCTGTCTCTTAGCCAAGTGTGTCCTTTGGAAGTCTCCTTCTGACTAAGCATAGAATGATAAACAAGGCAAAACGGGAAAACTCAGTATTTTATGGAAACCATCCCTTGTGACATCTGCCACATAATGAAGCTACATATAGACCCAAAAACTCTGTGTGTTAAGGCTCGTCGCACTTATCAGCTTTGTTAATAACTGTACAGCCTAACTATATTAACCACCTACACCACAAATTAACATTAAAAAGAAAACTATACCAGGAAAGAAGTTCTGGTTTTGCACAGTGCTAATCCTGTACCATAAGAGATCTGCCTTTCAAATCTGGTCAATGATAAACAAATATAAGACTACAATCAAATGAGTACAATCCTGCTCCAAAATAGGTATTAAGCAGTAAAGACAAGGTACTTTTCAAACATATACCATTTTGATTAGTACCTACTGTGACTAGCTGATCTACAGGCCAACTGCAAACACTTCACATCTATACAACTTGAAAACTGAATTTCCCTACACTACTTTGAAGGAAAAGGGGTCTTTTTACAGAAAGAAGCTAATAGCCTTCCTACATTCCTAACTACATAGGTATCTAAAAAAAAAAGACACAAACCAAACCACAGAACATCAATCACACAAAGCAAGAATTACACTTTTGGACTATGACACAAAGACCAGCAAGCAGAAACAAAGAGCCATTCTTGTTTTAAATCAACTAAAAACGTTTGCTCTTAAATGGAAGGTTTCAGCTTTTCAGCCATGTAGACCAAAGTAAGTCACATGCTTCCCAACAACACTTAAGCCAGTCACAAACGAACATTACAGAGTCTGAAAGCAAATCAAGCACTCAGAATATTTTCACGTTACAGGAGAGAACTTCTTTTCACAGGAAAGGTAAAAATTACAGTTCAAAGGTGTCTTTACTAAGCCATGACGCTGAGCACAGCGCTTCAACAACGTCTGGCTTCCAGCTTGATTCTGCACATCAGGGCGTGAGTCAGGAGAAGTCGAACAGCAACAAACAGCCCCCTTAGCCAGGTCCCACCGGCCGCAGGTGAGTCCCGGCGGCCGGGGACGAAGGGCTCCCAAAGAGCTCGCGGCGGCAAGGGAAGGCCTTCACAAAAGCCTCCAGCGACCCTCAGACCACCCCGGGCAGGCGAGCGGGCAGGCGGCGGGGGACGGGAGTCCTGAGGGAAGGAGGCTGGGCTGGAGGGAAGGCCCGGGCCGGCGGCACCTCCCGCCTGAGCGTACCAGCAGGGGGGGGACAGGAAAGCGAGGAAAGGGAGCCCCGGCGCGGGGTGGCGGGGGTGCGTGCGGTGACGGCCGCAGAGCCCGTCGGGGCGGCCGCGCTGCTCGGGCCGCCCCGGTCCCGCCGACACTCACCGTCACCGTCGCGGGCCCCAGTGCGGCGCTCCCCGCCCGGCGCGGGCCCGCCTCGCCCGCTCACGTGACGAGCCCCACCCCGCGCCGCCGCCCCGGGGCCTGCCGGGAGCTGTAGGCCATGGCGGCGCTGGGCCTGCCGGGAGTTGTAGTCCCAGAGGAGGGCGGTGCTGGCGGGGGCGGGGACGCGGCGGGGGGCGGTCCGCGGGGCCTCGGCGCCCGGCACCGCCGAGCCGTGAGGCGGGGGGCGGCCCGCGGGGCCTCGGCGCCCGGCACCGCCGAGCCGTGAGGCGGGGGGCGGCCCGCGGGGCCTCGGCGCCCGGCACCGCCGAGCCGTGAGGCGGGGGGCGGCCCGCGGGGCCTCGGCGCCCGGCACTGCCGAGCTATGAGGCCCCGAGGGGGCGGCCGCGGAAACAGAGGGGAGGGCAACACGGGACATGCGTCCGGCGTAGCTCGGATCCAGTTGATCGATGGGTGGTTAATAATCAGCCCGGCGGTGGCAGCCGGCTGGATGCTCCCTGGCTGGAAGCCACAACTGGTAAGACATAAAAGAATTGGTGATGCAGGTGCCAGGAGAGTTATTCGTAGAAGGGCTTTAAAATAAGCCGTGTATGAAAGGTCCATTCCTGCCGTGCAGAGCAGCCGCCTGCATCTGGAGCGCAAGGTGGTGGCTGAGGGGCCTTTGCCTGATGCCACGTGCTCTCAGAAAAGGGGATTTGTGATATTATAAAACAGTTTTGATGTTATAAAACGTCTTTTTGAGTTACAGAGCGACTGTGTCCAGCTTCTCTGGTAGTGTGGCTGGCCCTAACTAGGGATAATCCCTATCTGTCAGTGGAGGGGCAGTGCCTCTCCTTGCTCTCAGGGCTGGATACCACAGAAGAGCTGGTCAAATTAAAAAATGAAGAAAACAATACAAACCAAAAGTAACCTTGTGCTCCATCATGATCCCAAGCGATTAGTAGCTTCATATATGGCCTAACTGAGTAACAGGACCAGTGACAGGACAACAGGTAATGGACATAAGCTGGTACACAAAAAGTTCTACTTAAAACACAAGCAACACCAGCTTTAAGGATGAGGTAGCCCTGGCACAGGCTGCCCAGGGAGGGTGTGGAGGCTCCTTCCCTGGAGGTTTCCAAACCTGCTTGGACACGTTCTTGTATGACCTGATCGAGGTGACTCTGGTTTAGCAGGGGGTTGGACTGGATGATCTGTAGAGGTCCCTTCCAACCCCAGCCATTCTGTGATTCTACGATTCTATGAAACCAAGTCTTGCAGCTGGGGCAGTGCCTGCCTCATGCCAGTGTGGTGCTGGCACCAGCTCCTTTGGGAGGAAGATCATCACCTGCCAGTTTGCAAGTGTTGTAACAACAACCGTCTCCCCTGCTTCTCCTTAGCTTCCTGAAAAAGTTTTTATCAATTTTAATTTTAGCAGTCATTTGTTGTCCATGAACCAATAGCTACACCATCTGCAGAGCTAACTTTGAACTCAAGATGCCTTGGGGTGCTCTATGCATTTGTACCAGACATGATGTACTTTCAGAAAGAGCCACAAGGCAGTCATTTTTAAATTAATTTTATTTTTAGGTGTTTCCTTTATTATCAGTCTTTTACATCTGGAATTCCAAAAACTTTAGGTAACCAAACCCAAATCCCACAAGGGAATTGGGCTGGTGCTTCTTATGATGAAAAAAAAAATGTTTCTAGAATATTTTTCTACAATAAGCATGGAACTGTGTGTGTTCCATTAATGAGCATCAGAAGCCAGCAGTGAGTAAAAGAATATGAAATGTTAGTCCACATCCCTCACACAGTCTTGTCTGTTGGCTTCTGACATAATCCTTTCAGTGAAAACAACCTAGAAAAATCACTGATGCAATTTTGAAGTCTGCTTTGGTTCCAGTGTGGTATTTGTAAGTGTAAATCATAACTCAGTGTATTGGTACATTTATATCTATAGGTGTGCAGCTATTGGTCTACATCTACGTGTATGTATACAGACAGAGGATCCTTCTTATCTCATCATTCACTCAAGGTTTCATTCAGATCACATTTTAAATCTCTTTTCTGACACTGAAAACTAGAAACACTTTTTTTGGGCCTTATTTCTAGCACTTCATGGCTCAGATAACTAAAAGTGCTCTCCATATATCCTCTCATAAACTTCTTTCCATTGATTTTGTCCTAGAGGTTTTCCAACCTGGCTTATTGCATTTCTTCAATTGTATTTGGCCCCTTGCATTTCTGGAAAAAAAAAATCTCAAACAGCCCCTTGCACATATCACCTTTCATGGACACGATTATTATTCCACCCTAATCTCTCAATGCAGTACCCTCCACGCTTGTTCCATGACTGTCCTTTCCCTTGTTTTTTTTCTCCTACATTTCTAACCCACCTATCAGCAGATCTTTAGGGCCTTTTTCTTATGTGCCTTCCAGCTTCCAGCAGGCATTAAACAGGCCTTTCCCCTTGGGTCATTCTAGTCACTCTATGTTTTATCCCCAGATAATGTGTACTACAACTGCAGTTCAAACAACAATTTCCACTTGGATTTTTCACAACTCTGCCTCTCCACTGCAAACTGGCATGCTTTCCTAAACTACCTGGCTTGGGTCTCTGTTACCTCCTTATGATTGTTCAATGGGACTTTACCTCTTGCTGCACAGTCACAAACACCCCATGAGTCCCACACCTGCATGGTCAGATGCCCAAAGATGACATGAAATGGAAGAAACGTTCTTGGAGTCACCTGACTGGTGATTCACCTGGTGGTTATTTGGATCTGCAAGAGCATAGGTTATAAAGTTTTTGTGTGAGAGTGGGGTTTCTGGGGTGTTTGGGCTGTGTCTGTACTTCCAAGCCTGTTCCTCGTCCTTTTGTGTTGCAGCATATGGTGCCTGGGTCATAATCAGCCCAGACGGTGCACAAATACTCCAGCCTCCAATCCCTGGGCCATCTGGATAAAAACCAGTTAATTGACAACCCTAATGTTATTTTAAGCTCAGTACAGTTAAAACAGTGTCGAATCTTCTCCCACAAGACTCTGTCTATTACACTATTATCTGCCTGTACGTAATCATCTTTGACTCAGACCTTTCCCTAGCCCTTTATGCTCAGACTATGTCTAAATCTGTCCATATAGCTAAACTCCCATCTTTTCAAATCTCAATTACGGCAATATCCTTTCCTTTGGCCTTGGAAAATATAACCTTGTCTTGTTCCTGCTTACTGAGAATGCTGTTACAAAGACCATTTTTCTTACTCTGTCATTTTCACCGTGTTGTTCTTCTCTTTTCATCTCTGTGCTGGCTTAGCCTACTCCATCATGTCACTCCTTACCTACATGTCTTCACTTCGGAAGGCCTCGGTAGCCTAACCTCACCTTACCTGCCATTTCCATTCACTGCTGTGATCTAACTGCAGCTCCACTCAGCCAATTTCTACTGCCCACTTGCAGTACCTTTAAGGAAGTCCTTTTGTGCATTCTTTTGGCTGCCTTTTATTTCTAAGGATCCTACAAACAGCTCAGAGTGATTGATTTCTGTAATGTTTCTTTAAGACTTTTCATTCCTGTGTAGTGTCCAACACAGGGTCACGTTTCTTTGTGCTGCCTCTCCTGCCTTGTGTTCCTCAGTTCTCCCATTTCCTGCTCGGTAAAGCTCTCAAGGCAGGACTCTCCTTTGTGTGGATTCTGATCCATAACAGCATCTCATATTACTATGGTAGTACAAATAGTAAATACACTGAGATGTCAGGGAGAACCTAGGTATTATGAGATGGAAAACAACAAAGTGTAATTTGGGAGCATAA
Organism: Colius striatus; assembly: GCF_028858725.1. NCBI lineage: Eukaryota > Metazoa > Chordata > Aves > Coliiformes > Coliidae > Colius > Colius striatus. The sequence continues at coordinate 5,764,349 of NC_084771.1, read as the reverse complement.
CTGCACCTGATAATAATATTAACTTCTTTTCCTACTCATTTGGAGAGTATTAGGACAAAACTAAGTGGAGATGGACAGTCTGCATCTTTAAATCAAGCCCATAGGTCAAGTCAGAGATGATTTATATCTGGCTACCTCACAACAATTTTCACTTGGTTGTAGTTGGTGTTGTGACAAATAAAATGGCAAAGACAATGTAATGTTTAATATCTCATACCTGCATAGGTATGTTTGTATGTTCACATGAGTACATTTCCCCCTTTCATGAGTTAGCTATTAGAAAGCATGTGATACATCAGTGATACTTTTGCTTTTCTAGCACTGTGCCTCTTGCACCCTTTGTTTCCCGCTACTGTCCTTTCTTTGCTAACTTGATGCTTTTGTCTCAGCTGAATAAAGACTGCCAGATTTAATTCTTTTAAGCTGTACTTTAAGACCTCTTTAACCTATTTCTATCTAGCTTTTTCCTCAATTAGCCTAATCATTTCTCAAGTAACATCTTGCTGAATAAAACACCTATAGCACCCTAAAAAAAGATCTCTGCCCCTTGCTGCTTGACTCACAATGGCAATAAGGTGAGTTATATAAGAGGCCAGTTGTATTTCTGGATCCTGCGACTCCCAAGGGCTGGAAATAGCAATTGTATTTTGGGAAGCATTTTCAGAAACATTGACTGAATGTACGTACTTGTTATTGTGAAATCAGGCAGATGCCAGCCTTCAGAGACCCAGGTTTTGCATGCACAGCACTGCTGTCACCAAAACCTGGCACACAGCGACTAAAGCATACATATACATATATATACACGCACACACACATCTGCTGTGACTAGGAGACAGATACCTCCTATTAAATGCTGATTCTTTGTCTTTGAAGACAGAGAAAATGAATATCAGTACTTGCTGATTCTATATTTAGGTAAAAAGAAACACAACCCCACCATTATTTTCTCTGTGCAAATATTAGAAGCAGTTAATATGTTTTCTTTGAGAAATACCTGCATTTCACAGGAAGGCAAACTCATTCTCACATGTATCAAACCTAATTTGCATGGAGTAAAAGGTATTAAGAGAACTGGAATGAATTTGGATGAAAAGGACCAAACCAGTGGAACTTGGTAATATCCACTGAATTAGCATAACTGTTAGTGGAATTAATTTTAGTACCATCAGAACAATGTCCCAAATTAAGAGAAACAGAAGAAAATCCTCTTAAATGAAATAGCACACCAAGGAATAATCTTCTAGTACACTTAAATGTAAATGGCAATAGAAAGTTGCCTGTTAAATCTGTAAATATAGCTCCTAAAACAGAAGGACCTCTGAGGCTGTTACCTGCTGAGTGCTTCGCTTTTGCTGTGTGCTCCAAGTTCTCTGAAGAGCTGAAGTTTCATTCCAATCCCCAAAGAAGTCGAGTGACACAGGGCAGCTGAGACTGCAGCAGTGAAGTGGTTAAAGTTCAAATACCTTGTAAAACCATTTAAAAAACCAAGGTCCAGGCATGTACAACATCAACTAGGGTAGTGTCTGAATCACTTAAAATTCAACATGTAAGAATGATTCTAAGTGTGCTCAATAGCATATCAGAGAAGGGCTGTCTCTGCAGGGTTAGTGTGTTCTATCCAGAAACACTTGAGTTTATAGTACAAGAGTTGCTTGTGGCAGGATAGGAAGGGAAACATTTTCACCAGCATTTACTAGTCCCAGGGAAATAGTTGTGCATTTTGAAAAAGCAGCACAGCCCCTCTCAGCTCTCATCCCCCAGCAAAGAAAAGTCCACTTTCAAATTCAGGCCAGCTCCAGGCATCAGACTGCGGTTGCTGAATGGCCAGGAGTCCTAGGACCAGACAGAGAGCCTGCAGAAAGGTCAGCCCTGGGAAAACTCTTCCCCTTTCCTCTTTAAAAACATGTATCTGTTTAGTTCAGAACATATTCTTGCTTGATTTCCACGACAGCATTTGCTGTCATATTGCCAACAGAAGTGACTGCTTATGTAGGATAGGCAATCAATGATTTGGCAAGCTGTTCCAGGCATCACTACCCACCATCAGAGCTTTACTGATTTCTCTCTCTCTAAAGCCCCATTGATCCATTTATGTGGAGGAAATTTTGCACTCTCAGGTGTTGGTGATGAACTTAAGGTTGGATTCAAGCCTGTGTCAGCAGAGGCTGCCAGTGCATAGCTAGAGGAATTGAGAATATAGTTTCTTTTGGGCTCTACAAAGCTCGTGCTTTATTGATTTTGGTTTAATTCAAATTTCCCCTGACTATGTTTTGCAGAGAAAATGGATCTAATCTTGTTATTCCAAGGTGTTATTCTTTATAATAAAAAAGAAAAACCAACATCATACTCAGTTTACTTAATTGTGTCATGGTGGGGAGAAGAGAAACTGGGTTTCAAATGCAATTTTCTTTTCCATTGTTAGAGAAAATTGCAATTTATTGGCAGGATTAAAAACAACTGGCATTCATGGTGTTAGCAGGAATCTCCATTGCAGCAGTCAGTGAAGGTTTTTCTCTTGACTCCCATTGGAATAAGGATCATTCCCATGAGACAGAAAGAGCCATGCTGCTGTGGATCAGCCAGCCTGGCTCATCTTTGCACTCTGGTGAGTAGGGAAAAAATCATTTTGTTGTGAAGCAGAATTTCTTTAGTTGATCTAATGAGTGAAACAAACCCCTCCTCTCAGCTCTGCAAAATCCCTGAGACAAGTGGGGTCTTTGGGAGCCCTGAACATCACATCAGATGCTGATATGGGTTTCTTTAATTAGTGAAGCTTCAGGCAGCCACCTGAAAGAAATAATGGCTTTTATTGGTGCTAATGCAGTCATTCCTTCCACGAGGCTTCTTGTGAATAATTCTTGCTGGAAAAATTGTACATGATTTCTTTTCATTTATATTTTAATGCAATTTATTATACAACAGCGACCTCCATTCAGGGTTCAGAAGATCAGAATACTTACAGTAATCTTCACAGCACTTTGTATCTCCAGCTACAGCTTACATTCACAGCATGAAAAGAATAAGAAGTTAATGTACCAAATCAGAAAATCTCTGTGTGGCACTGTTAATCTTAGTGTTGAGTTGTTATTTATTAGTAGTACTATGGTAGCATCCACAGACCAGGGCCTCATTGTGTTGGGCACTGCATAAAATACACAAAGAATATATTTGCTCTCTACAATGGCTCACAGTTTAGGTTTGAGTATGAAATGAGGATGTGGACAAGAGGTACTACAGCTATCATTACTGCCACAGCCAGAGGCAAAACTCTTCATGCTTATTGTGGATGCTGACACCAGGAATAAAATTACCTACTGACAGACAATTAAAATGAAAACATTATTCTGGGATCAGACCTCAAGGTGCAAGAAGATGAAAAGAGTTTCCCTGTCTGATTTCATGCCAGGCCAAGCATGGTTGCAGATGGTGTCTTGTCTACATTAGCCATCCTCAAGAAGCTCAAGAGGTGTCAGGCATTTGAGTTTCTGAACCAGTCGATCATGGAGGTGTCTGCAGGATGAAAGAGTGGGTAAAACAGCAAAGCAGTTGCATATGCCCGTGAGTTGGAGAGTGCTGGAAGTGTGTGTGCCTGTGACGGTAGGCTTACATATGGCTTAGCATGTTAGCTTTTGGCATCTCAGCTGGAAATGCGGGCATGTTTTCTGATTCACACCCTGGTAACCATTCCAGGGTGCAGTGACATTTTTTTTTGCTACCTCTAGTAAAGCTTTGGCTCCTCTTTGTTGAATGCTGCGTTCACATCACAACTCGCTTCTAGCTGTTTCCCTCTGAGACGGAGTCTGATGCAAACATTTCTCTGTGTGTCTAGGCACACCACCCCCCTAGATGATTTTGAACTGCTGGTTAATTGTACCAAATTCAAATTACCCTAGGGGTCTCAAGATAATTAATTTTCACAGCCAGAGAGAAGGGGGAGTCACCTTTCAAATGCTCACCAATTCACCTCTTACAGCTTGGGGTTCCCATCAGCCAGACATGGCAGTCCGCAGGTTATTGTCCTGTATGTGGAGGGCTGTGTGGGGAAAATAAAGGAAATGTATAGGTGTGTGGGGAGATACAAAAAACCCCAAACAAAAACAACCCCCAAAAAGCATACCTTAGTTAAAAGGTCAGATCAGCTATAAATATCAGATATATAGGAAACTACTTCCACTCTTAGGGGGAAAACTGGCCAAGCAACATGTTAAAGCCCAATTGTGAATCCAAGACACCCTCTTGGAGAACTCATGGAGCTAAACAGCATGAACTCATTTCTCTGAGTGGCTGCCAATAGCTACAAATGCACAATTGCCCCCACAAATTGTGGCACACCAACAAAACACTAATTTTTTCACATAGATTTAAGCACGGCCTGAAAATCACTGATGGAAAAACTCATTTCCCTTTTAGACAAGGGGTTGGATTCTCAGTCACTCAGGCAGCAAAACAGCCTGCTGCAGACAAGCATTTACAAATATGTAGCTAAAACTTTCCTTTGGATGCTCGGTCACCCACGGCAGGCAGCAGGAGCTGCTGCTTTTGGCCTGAAAAGGTGAGCTGCAGGCCGAGCTGCCCTGCAAGGCCTGTGCTGTGCGGGAGCGGGTGCTGCAGCGGCTGCCGCGGGACCAGGAGGCTGTTTGATCTGGTTGACACAGTAAAGCAAAGACATGGGACTAATAATAGCACTTGGCACTTTTACAGTCCTAGCTGCTCAAAGCACTTTATCAGTACTAACCAATTACCCCTCAAACTATCTCTGTGGAAGAGGGACTGCCTCAGTTTTATGGGTAGGGCAGCTGAGGTGCAGAGCTTAGCAGAGACACTGTCAATCTCTCATTTGTGGGGACAAGCACACCACTGGGCCAGGACACATTCCTAAAGGAAGGAGAGGGCTCTGCAGAGAAAGTATCCCATGGCAATTAGCTGTAGAAACCTACCAACCACACTCCCAGCTTTCTACTAACAAAGAGACAACGTTGCCTTTCTCCACACTCTGGTCTGTGTGTCAGTGAAGAGGGGTCACTTGAGGCTGTAAATGAAGTCTTAGCCTTGAAATATGTCTCCAGTGCATGTGTGCACCTTCTCTCTCTACCCCTCCATCCTTCATTTCCACTGCAGTCCCACTTTGGCAGGGCCAGCCTGGCACTGGAGTGGTGATGCTGCAACCCATTACCCAGAGCAGCACCAGGCCCCAGCCTGTGTGGACGCGCTGTGCTGCAGAGGCTAAAGCCAGGCTGCATGCTCAGCATCCCTGCTGCCAACAGCAACCTCCTGCTCCCTCTGGAGACCCACCAAGACTCACATCTGTCCCTTCTGCTGTCTCCCCAGAGGTCTTCTCTCCCCTGCTAGCTGTCTGGGTACATGCTGCATTAGTAGTAGTGTACTGCTACGTTATTTCAACCACGGGTCGTAAGCCAAAAGCCTTAGCACAGGAGAGATCTGGAGGTGTGAAGGTGAAGTGGGACTCCACTTGCTCTTTGAGACGCACAAGTGGCACTTTCAAAGAGTTTGTTGGCAGGAATATTGGCCAAGAAGAGTGAACCACTCTGCATGATGAGGTACCAATGGCAGTGGTTCACTCTTCTGGGTGAGATGTGTGGCTCCACTTCCACTGGCTGCCTGTGTGCTCTCCCCCCAGAATGAGCCAGCTGGCCCTTGAGGTTGGAAAAGTAAGACACCAAGGGGCTTGACTCACAGTCCGATTTTGTCCATAACAGGCCATACAGAAGCAACCAGCTTATCCTCCTGGGTCTGTGAAACAAAGTCCCCAGTTGTGCACAGCTGCTGACGGTAACACACAACCCACTGGCCTCGAGACGTGGCTGCCCGTCCTGCTTAGCTACACTTGAAAAATCCTACTGCTGTCTGCCCGCCTCATTAGGCACCTAAACATCTTTGAGATTCAAGTCCTGAGTCTTTTGTGCCTCACAGTTCCCCACTGCTAATGGACATCATCAACTACCCTGAAAGGCACAGGTAAAAATAGATATTTATTAAAGATTGTGAGGCTCAAAGAGGGGTTAAGGGGAACTGTTTAGGCAAAGAGAGTAGGCAGCTAAGAGGTGAAAGAGAATAATAATTTATGGGCTGAGAAGAGGAAAAGAACACAGGTCCTGGTCTGCCAGGTAATTCTGTTTCCCCGGCTGCTGTACAAAGCTGTCAGGGCTGACAAGGAGCAGTCTGTAAACTTTAAGCATGTTTCTGCAGCTGGATGGAGTCAAGCACAGCTTTATATTGGCAAAGGGAAAAAAAAGAGATTTCACAACTTTATAGCTTTGGGCTGGTTTCCCCTCAGGGATTGAAAATAGGCTGGTCTCACCACCTCCTGCCACTGCCCTGGGCAGTGTCTTGTCTGTCCCGGCCATTCATCAAACACAGCACAGCTCTGGGACATGAAGCCAAGCGGGGTCACCACATGGGTCCTTTTGCTCCTTGAAAAGGGATTAAGACAACATCAGAACAATTAAAATGTCCTTTTTGATGCAAATCTGACTTTGAGCTTAAAATGACATTTCTTTTTTTCTTCTCCAACCAAATTGTTTCGATCTCTGACATTAAATTGCAGCCTCATAAACCTTAATCAGGACAATGTGGTGCACAAAAACCGGGAGCTTCTCATTGATTTCTGGCTCTGACACATGTGAGACTGACAGTGGGGTTCAGCCACGCAGCAAAGGGCCCTTTGGGCTGTGGGGACAAGTCATTGCTGTAGCTGTGGGTTGTTTAATTGACACATAGCCATGATGCAACCCAGGCCACTGTCATGCTGACCTTGAGAAAAACTCCAACCACCTCTACTTCCTGAGCTCTGGAAAGCAAAGGAATTGGGCTTTGTGCCCCCACTTCTGTCATGCTACACAGAGGGCATACAGCCCAACACCAACACAGGGAGTCTAACACACAGACCAACACCCACAGCCTGACACCAGCACACAGAGCCCAGCACCAACGCACAGAGCCTAACACCAGACACACAGCCCAACACCAGCACACAGAACCCAACACACACAGCCCAGCACCAACACACAGAGCCTAACACCAGAACACACAGCCCAACACACAGAGCCTAACACCAGAACACACAGCCCAACACCAGCACACACAGGCCAATGCAGACAGTGTGAAGCCTTGTTAGGTAAATGGCTGCTTGAGGCAGAGAGAAGATGAAAGCCAAGCCCCAGACCCACAGCAGAACAGGAAATGGACCAAGATGTGTATAAACCAGCACATTTGTTCTGCGCAGTGCTACAGAACCATCGAGTGAGCAGGGAGAGTGCAAAGAAAATGGCTGTGATTAACTACAGCTCTGCTGGTTTCAGCCTGGCTGCTTTAATAAAGAGCCTTTCCCCTGTTTTATGCAGCATTGTACACAGGAGGCCTCTTGACCAGCCAGTCTTAAGTTCTCAGTGACTCCTGCAGCTGCCAACCAGTACTTGTGTTTTAGCTTGCTCAGGAGAGACCCTTATTGGTATTTACAACACCTCCCTCTCTTCCAGGCTCTTTACTTCTGTAAAAAAATTGCTGTATCTGCAGCAGGGAATAGAAAGTGAAACAGGCATTAATTTGGCATTAAGCACCAAACCCTGAGCTCAGGCTGAATGGATGACTGGGCAGCTGTGCCGGGGCTGCACGTCCCCCCGGGAGCGTGTGCCACCTGCACGTCAGACACGCGGCAGCAGCGGGGGCAGAGCCGGGCTGCAGCCGGCCGCTCGCCCTCACGCCTTCCCCTGGCCGCCCCTGCCCTGCAGCCAGGTGCCAGCGCTGAGCGGGTCCTCTCCTGGGGCCACCTCCCAACATCTGCGTGGCCTCTCCCTCGGCGTGGGGCCATCAGGGCAGGAGCACGAGGCACGTGCCAGCCTCTCGCCAGGTGCTCTCACTCCCGCTCCCAGACTGGTGTAAATCAGGGGTTACCCTGCTGCAGGCGGCGGAACAGCTCCTGATTTACAACATCCTACACGAGAGGAGAACTTGACCTTACACTTCAACATCAGTGCAGCTTCCTTTGTTGAAAGCTTCTTAAGAAAGACATATAATCAATCCTGGAGAGCCATCGAGCAGCAGAGCTCAGGTTCTGCATAAGTCAGGGCTAAGGCTTCCCAGAAAAGTCGCCTGATGCAGGCTCCCGTGACATCTGTTCCTGGGCCCTCCCTGCACGCTTTCTGGTAGCAAGGAGGGTGCTTTTCTGTTTTGTCTTTGTCAGTAATGGTCTGCTTTAGATTAATACAATCCACACAAAAACCCATTCTGTAAGGCCAGCTTACCTATGAACCTTGTGGACAGACAGGCTTTCAGTGAGCTCAGGGCTTTGGAAATTCTGGCCTTTATAGGCATTTGGTGTTATTTTAGAATCCAAGAGGAAAAAGCTTACTGTCTTGCCTCAGTTTTCACGGCCATAATTATGAGGGCAGTCTGGTGACGTAACTTGTTTGGGACATAAATGATAGCTTTCAACAGCAAGTGCTGTCAGACACTTCGTTCCTTGTAACTATTTTAGAAACCCAAATCCATTTTGCACTTGCACAGCACCAGGTGCTGCTCTTATTCATGCTTATGTAAATCCCGTGCTACGCTACTGCCTTCAGGAGACCTGCTCCGTGTTTACACTGCGTGCACGGCAGCTGAATTTGGCTCATGGCGTAAGTCTCCATACACCTTGTGGGGTGACCTGCTGGTCCAATAAAGGCAATGGGAGAACTGTGCAGATCTACTTAGTTTTACTCCCTCACTAACTGCAACTATTTGCCTTAGTGATATGGACCACGAAAGCGAAGGCAGGATCTGACTTTGGGCATTTTCACATTTTAAGCAGAAAGAAAAGGGGAAAGTAAAGTACAGACAAAGGTGGGGTTTTTTTGCAGAACAAAACAGATGGTTTCTTGTGATAAAGGCATTACCTGTTACAGCCTGACAGCAGCCAGCACTGCAGGGCTGAAATGTTACCCCGTGGTCATCATGCCTTCACCCTGCACTTTGTGCTCCAGCCCCAGCTGACCTAAGGGAAAGGGAGCAGCCCAGCTGTTGGGCTGCAACTCAAGCAGAGCACTGGCCATTGCAGTTATGTGTCAATCCCTCAAAGGACATGTTTAAGAATCAGCACTTACAAGCAGAGACAGCAAGGTAATAGGAAAACTCAGTCCTGTTCTTCTTCCAAGCTTGGTATGGTCCTGACTCCTCATGGCACCTCTGTGCCAAGGAAGGATCATCATTTCCTCTTCACATGTGGAGGACTGGGACACACGGAGGGATGAAAAGCTCTATCTGCTCAAAAGCTAGGCAGAGTAAAAACAAGTGAGTACACAACATGGGTACAAGAGAAACTGTTCTCCATAAATTCTGTGGGAAGCAGTTGGCTTTTGAAGACGTCCCACCTCCCCCTGTGTTTGCAATCCAGATCCTGCAGGACTGAAAAGCTGAAAGGTGTGCTGACACAAACAAAATGAAGGCTGAAAAGAGGGCATGTTTTGTTATTTTTATTACTATCCCAGCGCAGAGCGTGTGGGCAGCAGCCTCCTCTGCCATCTGTGCCTGCCGCGCTGCTGCCGGTGCCCAGACCTGCGGGCAGCACCCTGGCTGCGGGGCACGAGATGCGATGGGACGCGGCGGCTGCTGAAGCGGGGCTGCTTTGCACAGTCAAACAAACTCACCTTTGTCCTTGCCACAGACACACTCCACGGGCGTTTCTCCCCCTCTCTGCTGTCTGGAGGCGAGTCAGCATTTCTGCCTCAGTCAGACGCCTGCTGAGTTTTACAGCCTGTTGTGAGCAATTGGTGGGGCTGGTTTCCTTTGCTGGAAAAACGAGCTTCTTTCTGCCTCACCTTGGTTCCACATAAGTAGGTGCCATCCTGGAGATGAAGCCACTTAGGGATTGTTCCCCTGGGAGATGCCTTTGCCATGACGAGGCCACATGCACCTCTGACAAGGCCTTGAGTGGTTGTGCATGGTAGGGATCTTCAGCCCACCTGAGCATCAGCAGCACAGCTTCTACCCATCTGCTTTCAACTCTGTCTGTCCCCTCTCTTTTTGGGCATCAGAAGCTGTTTTCTGCCATCCAGCTCTGGAGAACAGGCTTCTAGAAGCACCTACTCCAGGGTGGGGATGACCTTGCCAAACCCCTTCCTCCAGAATGGACCAATTTGAGGGAGATCCTCCCCAGGAGATTTCCTCGGGCTTGCTTTGCCCACAGTGTGCCTGGGATAAAGAGCAGCATCGACACATCTTCACCACCAGCCCTGGGAAGCTGGAACAGCATCTGTCTCAGTTTCAACAAGGCAATTTTAGCTACCAATTCTATTTGTGCATTTATTTAAGATTTATGTTAAGATTTAACATTTTCCTGTTCCTTCCTGCCCCTCGTCCCAGCCTCACCTTCCCCAGGGCAGGCACCAGCTCTCCCATCAGACGATTTCTGATGCGGGCGTTTACAAACAAGAGCTGTCACTGAAATGCACACGCTGCTATGTAAAAAACCCCAAACAACAGAGATTAATTTCATCTTCACCTATAATTACCCTGCAAAAAGAGAGTAAGCCTAAGAAATCCCATATAAAATAAAATTAAAGCCTGCCTCAATTCTTTATCTATCCCATTTCTTCTAGTAATGGCACACGCACATTTGTACACGTTATTAGATTGACGTTGTAGCATCCTGGACAAATCGAATTAATTCCCATATCTGCAGGTACCAAACGTTGCAGCTGAGAAATGAGCACATGAAGTAGATGCAATTTTCCCCTGGCAGTTTATTATGGTATGAAGAAAAAAAAAAACCCCATTCTGTGCTGGAAGCTGACGTTATATTACAAATGTATTGCGAAGTATGATGTGGCTATTAAAATATGATTACACAAAGTATGAACATTGTAAGAAGTTTACAGTACAGTGAATCTTTTATAAACAGACTCTTAAATATACATAGGACAATAGTAGCTGACAGGAAAACATCCAAAATTAACTATTGATGTTTATAGACTTTTCCCCTGAAAAAAAGCCTCACATTAAACCAGAAATTATGAAAAGCCTTAAAACCAGGAACAAATCACCTGTACACTACAAATATACATGGCAGAGGTGCACAAACCAGAGCTACCTGTTTGCTGAAGGGAGCAGTGGCCAGGGAGGCTCGGCCACGTCTGCCCAGTGCCTTCGCTCCCGGGTGACCCGCTCCAGGCATGCAGAGCGTCGCCTGCCCTCCACGGCCCGGCACATGCCCGCAGTGCCCCAGCACACGTGTGCCCACCAGCAGCTCTCACATTGCAAGCAGATACTTGCTGTAGACAACATGGAACTGACCTGCTGGAGTGTATCAAGCTGAGAATGTGCCCGGGATCTTGCAAATGGATTTCTGTGGGCAGATTCCTGAACGCACCAGGAGCCCAGAGGGGATCCACATACCTGAATTGGCCTGCAAGGCTGAGCTACGAGGAAGTCAGCGGCTCCTTTGAGATGGATTTTATCTGTTTTTAATGCAACTTTTCAATCTTGCCTCTTGATATGGGAGAACAGATGCCACATTTGGTTTCTTCTTAGTCTGGTTGCAATGACACCCCTAGTTCATGTGTTAAGTTATGTCAAAAACATAAGTATTTTATGCTGTAATACACAGTATTACTGAAACTAACAATATTATTTGCATATTTATAACAAGGTATAATGAAATCCCTATAATAAAACCAAAAGTTATGCTATAGATTTATTTACAAACAGTCCAGCAAAGAAGTATAAATACTTCTACATTTAAGGTTTAGGAAAACATAATTTACAAAGTATTCAAATATATACAGTCATCTGAAAAACTGCCAATATTAAACTTTGATGCAGGCAAAGAATTGGCTGAGTCTCTTCATTCTGTACTGAAAGAGGCTTTCACGGCTCGTCTGCTCCGTTCCAAAGCCATCCATGTGTTATTTACAACGAGGCTGCCTCTCACAGAGCTAAACGTGTCCGGAGCTCTGAGCGTGCTGTCCCAAAATGTCGTCTATCATTGTCAGATTGTTCAACCACTCTTCGTCGTTGCTGCTGCTGTTCTTCATGAGGGAGTCGAGGAAGTCGGTGTCACTGCAGCTGCTGGGCAGGACGGAGCTGCCGTGCTGGGGCACGAAGTCGTACTGCGGCAGCTCGGCTGCGGCGCTCATCCTGCCGAAGGCGTCGGGCGGCTGCTGCCCTGCTGAAGGGTAGCTTGGGCCGAGGCCTGGGGCAGGATTCAGCTGGTTAAAGCTGGACACTCCTTGTGGCATTGATTTCATAACATTCATAGCTGGCAACGGTCCTCTGGTTAAATTGTGCCTCAAGTTCTGATTACTCATCGAGCTCAAGCTCTGGCCAGACTGTCCCATGCTCAGTTTCTGCATCTGTCTGACCTGGACTCCGGGAGCGATCTGATTAGGGGGCACCACAGCCTGCTGGGAGAACTGCTGACCCGGGGCGCTGGGCCTCACGTTCTGTTTGGAGAAGAGAGTGTTCCCAGAGAACTGCTGCATGCTGGTATCCATTTGGCTTTGATTTGGCATTCTTGGCACGGCGGTCGGCGCCCACATCTGGGCAGATGAGCTGGGGTAGACATTAGGGACTCTCGGCATACTCGGCTGCCTCAAGTGTTGCTGAGTTGCAGAGTGATTTGCTAAGGAACCAGAACTGAAGCCTGCCATGGGCATTCCTGGCCGCACAGCAGAGTGGCTGTGTACTGTTTGGCACCCCGAGTTCATGCCCAGCGAGTTCTGGCTCGGCCGCAGTGGGATGTTAAAGTCAGAATTAGGTGGAAAAATCCCCTGCTGCTTGCCAGGGTTGTGTGGAATCATCACCATGGTCCCGCTGCTCTGGCTGGCAGTGGCAGGGGCCATGCTGGAGCCCAAGGTGCTCTGGAGCATGGCTGGGTTGGAGGGCAGCATGCGGTGGTTGGGGGGAGGAGCCGGCATCACCTGGCTGCAGTCAGTGGGCATGGGCTGCTGCACGCCTGTGGACAGAGACACACGTTAGCTGGTGAGCCCACCTTCACCCCCCAGACATGGCAGAGCCTTAAAAGGCTGCTGCTCTGTCTTTCATTACATCTGTGTTCTTTGCAGCAGTTAATAGTGGAGCAATTAGGAGATGGGTGAATCTCATGACGTCTGATAAACTGTGAAACGCTTTTATTTCAGGGCAGAGGATCATTAAACACCCTGAATTTAATCAGACCCCAGGCCCTGGCTCCTTGAGGCTTTTCACAGGACACCGTTTCTCTCCTTACCTTGAAACTGATTGAGCTGCTGAGCTGCAAACAAATTCCTCTGCTCAGATGTTACTCCCAGCATGTTTTGCCTCTGCTTCTCCTGGAAAACAAGGGGCATAATAGTCAAGTTATGGTCTCTCAACAAGCGAGAAAAGAAGCAGACACTTGAAATGTGGTCACTGTCATTGTTACCAATCTCTCTCTCTCACACACACACCCCCTTCTGAAGAGACTCAACCCAGCCAGTTCATTTCAGATTGGATCTTAAATGACTCCCATGTCCCCTACTGCAAGGGTCCCTGACAGCAGCCCAGCACTAAGAAGTGTAGCCTTCAGCAGCCACTGTGCAGGCAGCCCAAGGCCCAGGGGGAGCTGGACAAACATGGAGACACTTGTGTTCTCAGCTTATGTGTGAAATGCAGGAATCCCAGTGAGTGCAGGAATCCTGGTGTCACCCAGCACCTCTCGTGCTCTCTGAAGTACCAGACCAGGGGGACAGAACATGTCCAGAGGTCTAGCAGGGAACAGAATCTGAGGCAGCATTGGAACGACACCTTGACAAGCAGGAGACTGCTGGTGGCCATCACCCTGTGTGGGGGATGGCTTTGCTCATGTGCACCATCACCTTTAGTGCTGATTGTTACTTCTAACCAGAACACAGCAGTAAACCAGAGCTTGGGATCCTTAACAGGTGCTCCCTAAACTGGGAATTGTTGGCTTTCTAAGTGACCTGATTTGTGTTTCCTACTATTTAAACCCAGATCCCGCTATTGCACTCGCATTTCTGCAACTGGGATGGACCTGGAGAACTCTCCATGGATGGTGGAAGTTGAGGCCTGGCTCCCACTTGTGTCAGAGCAGCACAGATAAACTTGAAGCCAGCTGATGACAAGGAGGCAGAGTTGGTTTTGAAAGGGAGTTTCATCAATGAGCAGGACAGCACTTTGTTGAGTGTTTTGCTGAGATACTTCTCATCTCATTTCCCATGCAAAGAAATAAAACTCCTTGACCCAAATCCAGCAGCAGACTCAGAAGGTCAGAGGCATACATGCAGTGCTGCCTCACCCAACTCATCTGTGGGATTTCCCCATCCCTGCTCCTTCACACAGCATGTTACACACCTCATACACGGACTTCTGTTGCTAGAGAGACCAGTCAAATCCAGGACAAACTGGAGTCTAACATGTAGTCTGGTAAATCCCCAGGGAACCAGAGAGAGAAAGGCAAGAATGCAGAACATCTCTCCTGGGGCTGACTCACCCTCCAAGGCTCCTTCTCTGTACCCTCCTTCCCAGCTCTGTGGCTGACCAAGGATGATGGCAATGATACGGAGGTGACTGAATCCCTCCCTTGCACACGAGTGGGCAGATCTGCACTTGGACTCACTGAGCAGCACTTGGCCTCTCTTGGGCACGACATCCTGGCCTCGCCACAGCCCTACTCTGACTCAACCTGGCAATTCCAAGGTCACTCCTTAAGAGTTTGCTGACTGTTGATTTCCCCATTCCAGTTAGTCCCGTCCTTCCCAGCGAGGTGGACAGCACAGCAACCCACAGAGGCACTCAGCATCGTACCTGCATCAGCTGTCGTTTCATGATTTGCTGCTTCAGTAGATGGTTCCTCATGGTGTAGCCATTCACTGTGGCTGGTGCTGGCACAGAGCTGCCACTTGGGATGGAGCCCGGCTCCTGAAGTCTGGCAACAAGTCCAGGATTTTGATCCTGCCAAGAAAGATGAAGAAAGAAAATTAATCTCATCAGGGAGATAACGACAGAAGCCCTCATCCTCTCTGCTGATGCCCTCTTTCTACTCTTTGGCTGTCCCAAGGCCAAAACACCTTGAGGATTCACGTAGACCTGCCTGTCACGGTGAGGACAGCAAGGGTGGGGGACTGCTCTGATTTCTGAGGATCAGCACAAAAAGAAGTGAGAGAAGCAAAAGGTTAATCCACAATTCCTTGTGGCTAGCCCAAGGCTATGGGACTGATTCACTGCCATTATTGGAGTCACACGGCTGCCTGGCTGGCAGAAGGGATGTGAGTAAAGCGTCACATTTCCCACCAGTTCCCCAACTGTTAAGACTGAAAGAGATAAGGAAAGAAAAGTTGAATCAGGGTAGGATTGGGCAGTTGAATGTAAAGGAGATGCCTACAGTAAGAGAAAAAAAGCAAACCAAAGGCAGAAGAGTGGAAAAGGTGCCATCAGACCAGGGACCAAGAAAGATGAGGAAGCTGCAAGCCTGGGACTGAAGTGATTCTTGTGGGTTCCATGACTGGACAAATGAAGAGAGCTAATTGTGTAAGGAGAGGAGAATGTGAAAATGCAGAGTCAGGTCAGGATTGGGCACAAATCAGTAATGCACTGGGCTCAGTTCCTGGCTGGTACAAACTAGCCTTGTGGTATAACTCCTAAATGAAAGACCTGAGCACGCCTTCACCAACTGAGGACTCGCCTCCAAAGAAAGAACATTGTGGGGGGAAGAGGAAAAAAATAAACCACAAGAATACGACAAAGACACAACCCAAAAGGGAGAAAGACTTAAATAACACTGAACTCTAAAGATCTTAGCAGCTGGCAGGTAGTCAGGGAAATACAAGAGAAAAACGAAGGAAGAAGTCAAGGCCTCACTGAGGACAAGATTCTGTACATGCTGTACCCAGGAACAGCAGTACCCCTTTCTCCATTTTCACATCCAGCTTCTACATTATTTATGATGTTTTGTTATTATTGGCAGGGAGAAGTATATATATTATATCCAGCATCCTTAGCTGGGCCACGCTTCCTTTGTTTTCAGAATGGAAGCCCACATCCTTTGTTTGAGAATCAATGTTATCAGGAGATAAGCGAGAAGAAAATGGTTGTTGCCTTTTGACATCTGACAATTAGAAGCATGCTCAGATGGAGAAAACAGGATACAAGCTGAGTTTCAGAGTGGCCAGAAGAAAGCCTTGGAAGGCATTTGTCAGCAGGCAGGCTTCTCAGGCCTGGGGCGCCTTCCCACAGCAGCTCCACCATGAGGAATCACCCAGCTCCTTCCAGGATATTCTTTGTACAAGCGATTACCAAGAAGGTCACTGAAATCACTCATTTTTATGGTGCCTCCTTTTGTTGTAGCACTTGGGTCTATTATGCAAAAGCACAATTGATGAAATGTAAATGCCTTCTAGATAATTTACTAAAAGACACAAACCTGCAGCTCATCACCGCTCTCATTATCATTCCTATTCATGGGCAGTCTCATAAGACTAGACTTTATTACTGGTGCTTTGCTTACAATTCTACCGGACATCTCTCCTCCTCCCCCTTCCCTCCTACCCATTTTACTCCTTCTCTCCCACAGAAAAAGAGGGAGGGGAAGAAAAAGCAAATATGATTTACTACAGATGTAAATATGAAAGTTCATGTAAAGCTAGCACTCTGCTTCCATGTCAGACAGGATTCTGCTGCCATAGTTAAGCTTTGAATAATGCAGATTGCCCCTAGGGGAATATTTGAAAGTGCAGGGATTCAGTTTGTGTACTCTGCACATGAAAGACACTGAAATGTTCATACCACCAAAATCCCTGCCATCTATCCAATTTCCTCCAAACTTGTCTTGTTGCGTGCAGAGGGTCTGTGCTTACTGAAGCAAATGAGTTTAGTGCAAGGACAATCATTCTGATGTCTCGCTCAGGGCTATCGCATGAACAAGTCAGAACATTAAAGTCTCTTCTCCTAATCATGTCCACCTCATTCTAATTTCTCCAAAGCATCATCAAGAAAATAGTGTTGATTTTTCCATATTATTAATGGTAAAGAAGTGTAAATCACATTACTAATTGCGGCTCTTGTGCTGTGGCAGTACGACAGCTTAATTATATGGGACTTTCTGCAGGCACCCTATAGCAATAATGACAATCAACCAAGTTCATTTGCAAATACACAGAATGGGTTGCTGAGTTTTTCAGAGCAAAGTTGTATAACACTTAATTAGCCAGTAAAGAAACAATCTATAGAGATAAATTGTGCTTTTGGGGAAATCAGGACAAAATAACATAGATGAGAAAGCAAGGAATGAACTGGAAATCTTCCGTTCTGCAGTTCATATTTAGGTTAAGCCAAAAAAAGGAAAAAGAAAAGAAAAACTTCTCTCTTTTCACCACTAGTGGGAACTACTGTATTCCCTTACTCTAAAACATAACCACTTAAACGTCACGGCTAAGAATAGCTGTGGTGTAGTCTAAAAGGACACTGCAATCTGTACCAAAGGTTAATGAACTTTAAACATTTTTCCTTTTCATCACTCCCCAAGAAAAATCACTTTCCTTCCCATAGTAAGGCCAAGCCAAACAAGCCATAATCTTAACTTCTCTAAAGTTTAGACCATCCCATTTCAAAATCCAGGAAGAGAACAGGGAGAGGAGGATTCTAGCGTTGAAGCTGGGAAGGATGGGAGCGGGTGTTCACACCCAAAAAGTCGTGTGGCTGAGCCTGCTGTAAGCTCCACTGGAGGGTACAGGGGATGGCTACAGGGGATCCCTGTTCTTCATCTTGAAAAAACAACATCTTTGCATGTAAGTATCAAGTTTTTTGCCATTCTTCCCTCCAAAAACTCGTAACACGAAATGGGAAGAATCCCTAACCAAACAGCAGGCCACGCAGCCCTGGAACTGGAGAGCGTGCTGGAGAGCATGTGTTTCTGTTGCTAGGCAAACTGTCACACAGCAGGTCCCCAGCTCCTGCAGCACTCCCTGGGCTTGCCAATGTGGCAATTGCTGTTCAGAAAGGCACTGGGGCTAACTTCACCATTTTGACTCAGCATCTCATGCACTAGTTTTGAGAGCAAGGAGAAAAGAACCAGATTCCAGGTTTCCAGGAATGGATACTGTTTGTGTCAGCATTCTACCACGGACTGTAACTATAACGGCCGTGGCAGACCCCAGGGAAACCAGCCTCTCCCGGCCGGTGTGCAGTGGCAGCTTGCTCAGCCTGAGCACCCCATCTGCACTTGTAGTGCGCATGGGGCTGCTCCAACAAAACATCCAGGCAAGCCCTTAAAGGAAAGCGTTCAAACAGTCCCACTGAGACCTGCCACATGTATTTATGAACCTACATCCTTCTGAAAATCCACCCATGAGCTCGATGTTCCCGGCCCCATCAGCTGGCTGTGAAAGAGATGCACAGCCGCAGTAAATAAGCACGGAGATGAATTGTTCTGCGCGCACGCAGTTGATAAACTCCAGTCCTCGGCACTTAGTGATATATCCAGTAATCACTTTGTGGCTTCACTTAAGCAAGAATGAAGAAATTTATGGCCCCTAATTCCTCTGAATCCTCATTAACAAACAGTCCAAAAAGAATTTAAAAGCAAGACTTTCTGAGGATCTGAGCTGGAGCTCTAATCGCTCTTTGGCAAATACGTAAGAATCCCTCTAATCTTTAACAAAGAACATTCATTGTTTTTTAGGACTATGTGAAAACACTCAACTCATTTATCATTATTAAACTTTCCCATCTGCTCTTACAGTGTAACTCCAAAGAATATAACAAAGAAATGTACATGTTAAATTGTATTGACTTAAGCCCAGAGCTACTGGAGATGTACAATTTATTTCAGTGAGGGCATGAAGGGGACTGCAGGCTGCTAGACAGAGTCATTTGTCCAATGCTGAAAAGACAGTTATCTGCACCAAAATGGCTCTTGGAAAGGCACATTTGCTTTATAGGAAATAAGCTGCCAGGTGAGACCATTCAGCATTATGTTACAGACCTAGACAATAAAACTAAGCCATGAATTTCAATAGTTAACAGATGGACTAATTAGAGACTGAATTCTTTGTGGTTCTAACAGATAACCAGGTCACAGCAAGGTTACTGAGAAAGAGGCAGGCAGCTTTGCAAATTTCGGTAGATATTTGCAGGGTTGAGGAAGAGCTTTACTTCCTAACTGAAAACATTAGCAGCCGTGGAAGAACAGAGATGTCTCTAGTTACAAATGCATCTAGAACCTGCATTTAGAAAGTTTCTTGCTTTTCAAAACACATTGCTGATTGGAGAAATATTCCCTCCACTTTCAATGGGGCATCCAGCTGAATCCAGTAATTACAGAGCTTAAAACAGAAGGGTTGTTGAGATGAGCCTCAGCACCTCAGCATAAAGAGAAAAGATCAAAGGAAATGGGTTGCTCAGGGTGGGCGATTGCTGTAAATACGAGAAAGGGACAAACTTCTTTTTCCACCAGTTTCTTTTTTCTGGAAGCAAAGATAACTCAGCTGGAACTATTTACCAAGATACCACACAATAAAATAATCATTTATAGAAAAACCCAGAGAGAAAAAACATGGCTAGAGGACTCGACAGGAGCCTATGTGACTGATCTGCTCCGAGGGCCAGGGCCTCGAGGTGGATCCGTGTTCACACAGGGAGAGCGAATATCGAGGGGTGGGGCGAAGTTTCTTTAACCAAGTTTCGTTCTGTATTTTAAGAACATCTGTTACATGTGGGGAGTGTTGTACTCTGCTGAGGAAACGCAAACACCAGTTTCACACTGGTGGCTCTGATTTCCCTGTCCTCCCAGTGCATCGGCTCCTGTTTACTGGGTGTGCTGCAACTTCCCAGAGTGCCTGGGCAGCACTTCACTGGAAGTCCAAAACCAAGACTCCTAGGCACAAGTCTACAAATCCTACAAACTAAGGAACCAAAACACTGATAATGTTAAAGTTTCCTCACCCATAGAATTTGATGTTTTAAGAGTTTCACGTTTAGATCTCCAGAGAAGCCACACAGGCTCCCAGGGCCTTATAGGCCCCGTGAACACTTGGATGCCACCTTTGCAAAAGAAGATCATTGCCTCCATGGCTGTTAATCCAAGTAGATGATGAGCCTGTTTGGCCAATGCAAGTAAACAAAATCATATCATGGGTCATGGTTTGGCAGAATCAAGAGTGTGATGTCTGTGAGATGCCATCATCATTTGCTACACAGGAGTCAGGGGTTACAAATGCTGCTTGCCTCTGCTTCTGGCCGTTAATAAAACTCTCCATTTGCTCTTTGGAAGTTTTTTGTCTTTTGCCTCTCCTCTATTCTGCTCACAATTCAGAGATGCTTTTCAAGATAAAACAGCCCTTCAGTTCCGAAGCGCCAAAGCTTTTTGTTTGCATGTTTGTTTTAACACAATGTATGAACATTGATAAAACAAACTGTGCGGCTCAGTGGATCTTTTTTTTTACCCATCTTTCACCCATTTATGTGGTACACAAGCATGTGAAATACTACCAGACTCAAGTTTCGAAGCTTATCTTGGGGGCTGTCAGTCAGGAAAAGGCTTTGTTTGAAGACTCTAAGTGATCTATGGGTATATGGTCTTGTTTTTAAAAAAAAGTTCTTTTAAGTTTTTCTCTCTTTTCATAAGGCATGAACACACACAGCTTCCTTCAAAGGCAGCCCTCCTTCTTTGCTAGGAGCAGTGACAAAATCACTACACCTGGCTAGCAACTGTATCAGGATCTCCTCCCTTCAAGCAAAGCAGATGAAACACTGATTTCCCTATAGCTGCTCTTATGCTGCATGCTGTTCAAAACAAAACAAAATCCCATCAAAGTACCCAAAGTGCTTTTAAAAACACACACAGAATTTTAATAAGATGAAAACTGAGTCCACTTCCCCTCTTGAAAAAAATAAATAATTGCATTAGTAAAAGCTTTTGTGTAAAGACTCTACTGATATTTCCAGAGCTGGTTTCATCCATCAAAACATGCCATTGAAGAGCAGCAGCAATCAGAGCAACACAGACAGAAAATCCAGAGTGACTTATTGCAACAGTGGTTTTTCTCTTAGTTGAAAATGCATCTTTCAGGAGGGAAGTTGAAATCAAGCTGTGATGTTGTTACCAGCGTCACGTTGTTAGAATGAACATGAGAAACGGCTTTGGGAGCAGCCAAGAGCCTGAGGCACAACACGGATGGGAGAACCGGTGTATCACAGACACACACAATCTCTCAGGGACTGTGCTGCTTGTAAGGAGGCACAATCCAGCAAAGCAGCTCCCCTGCATATAGATCCTTTGGCCCGGATAGACTCCAAGACCATGGGTGACAGCAGTCCAGAAAACAGCTTTGCTTCACTATCCCAAATGAAAGACAAACCTTACATGAGGACTAGAGACCCACAGAGCCTCTGCCAGACCCCCCAGCAGCAGTGGGACCTGAGCATCTCCAGTGTTAACACACTTTTCTTCCACCTGAAAGCAGTGCTCTAGGGCTGGACTCATCCCCACCAGTCTTTGTACCACCATGCCTTTAACACAAACTGTACCTGTTCTTGTTTTTGTTTGTATACAGCAGTGCAGACATAGGTGTTTTGTACTTGTCTATGTAACACATAATCAAGACACAAAATTGAATTCTCTGCAAAGAACAAAATATTTATATTTGGCTTGTACAGCTATCATGATTCTCCAACCCTTGACACCATGCTCTCTTTCTCATGGAGGGCAGCTTGCCTATAAATTCAATGAGATAATCTAAAACTGTATTTATCTCACCCAATTTTGGCTGGTAGTCCTTCTGCCTGTCTCTACAAGGTTGCGCTAGCTGTGATGACAAACTACAACATCTCATATCTATAAAGTGGTTTGACTCAAGTAATCCTTGTGTTGTGTCAAGGCATGCTCTCAGAGGTGTCGATTTGATTCAAAAGGAGCTGGGGTAGCTCAACCCCCTGCAGAAGCTGCTACAAAGAAAGGCAACAACGGGCTGGTGAGTTTATGTATAAGGGAGAGCAGAAAAGAGCTGATAAAAAAAAAAAAAGTGAAGATTTTACTCTAACAAAGTCAAAGTCAGGAAATCTTGAGCTAAAGGGAGAAATCAGGTCTCTGCCTGGCCATTCCTGAAAAGCTCTGTGAACTGCAGAGAGGTGGTCTGGATCACAGCGATTTGCTAATCCCTTGATTTCTCTAAGTTAACGTTTCCTGAATTTCTTTTTCCTTTTCATGCAAAAGTTCACTTTGCAGAGGCAGATGCCCAAGTCTTGTTAACTCTCAATAGCAGTTGGCTGCCTAACCGCTTCTGAGAAGCCCTTTGCATGAAAAGCTGCCCACATGCAAAACCCAACAGTGTATACCCCTGATTCTACACAAACAAAGCATGCTCTGGCACCAAGTATCACATAACTTTTTTGCTATTAAACCTGTCTCAAGCTTACACTTTCCTAACAGATCAAACTAGTCAAACATCCAAAATGCTTGTATTGGATCTTCTACGAAATCAGGTGCCAAAAATCCCCACTGCGACCAACAAAACAAAACGCAGCGATAAATAATACGCTAAAACAAGGGAATCAAAGTAGGCTGTGAGTAGGCAATCCTCGTGACCAAATTTTTAAAACCAAGATATTGACATGTTAAAAAAGAAAAATGTATTAAAGTGACCTTGGGTGTGGGGAACAAGGAACAATTCCATTACTTTTTTTTAAATGGAAATTATTATTAAAACACCCGAAGCCGAGCTGCTGTAACCAAGTCAACTCAATCTCTCCTTAAAAATCCCTTTTCTCCCCTTCCATTCAGATTGTATTTACAAACTGTAGATGTCTCATTTTTTTTCTTGTGTCATTTCATTATTACAGAGTTGAGATCACTAGCCATCTGCAGCTTCATTTCATCAAGCTCTGATTTGTCCTTGGAGCAAGGTCATCTGGGACAAGAACATAAAATGCTGCTTTCCTCAACTGACAGTTCTTTATGCCTTCCTGTAAATATTCCCCACTAATTTTAAATAATTTTACCACTTCATACTCCCCCTCACATGCACTGAAAAGGCTGATATAAACGCATACTAATAAGGATCTTGTCATTTAACCACTGCATGACATATTAGAAGCAATTAATGGTGTTTATTCCCTGATAACACAGGCATTTCGAACTCCAGCTCAAGAATCCTTGGTAGCTTCGTGTGACTTGTAGGATATTAGCTATGGGTCAGAAGTTGGGACCCCCCCCCATTCAGCATTAGCATATGTTTGCAGAGACTCTTGTTTTCCATCAAGCAGAAAAAAAATAGGGCAGTCAGTGCACAAAAATTACCAGCTGCTATATACCCTATGGTGGGTGACTGGTAATAGAACATCACTAGGTGTATGTGGGTTCATTCATTGAAAGCAATAGACCGGTAAGGAAAGATTTTCAGGCGCATCACACAACTTCCCAAGCTAAAAACCAAAGTAAAGACAACATGGAATTCCCACCCAGATCAGATTTGACTTGCCATCAGTTCCGGAGCGTCTTCTCTGAAGCAGAGACTGCTGCTCTGGATTATGGCAAAACCAAACCACACCAACCAGAAAAAAAACCAAACTCCAAACCAAAAAAACAACAGGGTAAATTGATTTGAGAGTCTTTGTTGGCACACCCATAAAGCAACAGGAAATAACCGAGTGACTGTGAATGCTCAGCATGGCTGTCTCTGGCTAAAGACGCTGGCAACAACAGACTGGAGACCCAGGCTCTAATCTCCAACTCAAGGTGCATATCTTTTGGCACCTGGAAAATTCACTACTGAGCTGATGTAGTTAATGGATTCTGAGATATGCTCTGCTGTACACAGCCATCTGGCTCCCAAATGACTGTGTCAGAGCTTTTACCTGGGTGCTTTTAATAGTCCCAATAGTCCTAAACACAAAGACACACACATCACAGCATCCTAGAGGTCTGTTTGCAAACACACCTGGATATATGCTGTGCTGATAGGCACACAAGCCTCCCATGAGTTTACTTGCACAAGCAAGTGTCCCTTTGGACACAGAGTGGAGAGTTACCTCATGAGACTCTCAGCACGCAACTTGTCAGAAGGAGACACAGAAAATAGGATCATTAAAGGTGAACTCCAAAGCCACCTCTGAAGAAGACAATCTTGAGCAGTGAGTTTGTGTTGTGACTGAGTCACAGGATAAAAGCTGGCTGTATTGACATGGGCTCACACGACCAGGTTCTGTTTCCAGTTCCATCAAACATAGTTTCTTCACGTGACTAAGGACAAGTCACTTCATTTCTCCCTCTGCCTCAGTTTTCCCCTAAAAGGAATTAAAAGTTAAGAGAGTAACAGGAAGATAAGGGCAGTTCCTGGGGCAGCGTGAGGGTTCTGTCTTCAGCCTCCTGAAATGAGGCCTCTCCCATGCTCTTGGGTTGTGACCCCAAAGACCTGCAGCAGAACTGTGCTCTGTGCCGCTCAGTGGTGAGTGGTGGGAGGGCATTTTCTGCTTCATTCTGCATATGAGATTCTGTCATGTCCTCATCCCTGCATCTCTCCTCCCGGTCCGGCCGCAGCTGGTTGCATCTCAACAGCACTAAACTACACCGAGTTGTAATGGCCCCCGAGGGCCTCTAACCTGGTTGCACAGACCAGCGGAGCGCAGCGTGTCCCAGCCACATGCCCCACGGTCCCATGACTTACCCCTTCTGTGCCAGCAGGAGAGGCTGCTGCAAGAACCATGGACATCACCGCACTTGGAGAATCCCTATGGCAGAGAAGGCTGTGTGCTGGCAGAAGTCAGCCCTGGGTTTTGGCTAGTATGAAAAGAGGCTAGCTGAGGTAGTTATGGGTGAGAATCCTAGGATTTTCCAGCAAGCCTTGCTTGATGTTTTACTGTGAGAGCTTCTACTGTGGTGACAACAGCCCTACTTCGCTCCACATCCTTGGCTTCTGCCCTCTTCCATCCCCGTTATACGTCTTCAGTCATTTACACAGCAGGAGATACTTTTTCATTCAACATTTATCCACAATTCAAAAACCACCCGAGTGCCTCCAAATACCCTCAAGTCAGCCAACATTTCCCTGAAATTCTGTGGGATTTGTGTGCCTCTGTCATTTAAGATAAGAGTAATCTAGGAAACACATGCCTTTGAACATTTGGCCAGGCACACTTTTGCTGTAAGGACAGAGGGAAGCGTATAAAAGACGCAAGGAGGCTGGAGCTAGTCCATGTTCCCTGCAAGGCAGAGATGTTGCAAAGAACTCACAAGTGTTTCTTCTGCAGAGACACTGCATGTCAACAGTTAACTTCCCTTTGTTCCCATCCAAATGATTAAGGTTAGAAGCTTGCCTGGTGACATCACCAGAGTTTAAACATGCTGGATATGGTCCAGGGAGCCAAAGTTATTGCTGACCCCATGGTTACTGATCCGCTCTGCGAGTAGCTGATGTCTGCTCTCACTTTATGAATTATTTAATGGGTTAAAGATTGGTCAGATCTTCTTTATGCAATGTACAGCTATACAGTGGGCAAGAGGACATAAACATGCATTAACAAGGTTAAAGTCATATACTGTAACTACACTGTTTTCAGCTTGCAGCTTTATTGACTTAATCATGCCGGCACCGCAGCCAACAAATCATTAAATCCATTCCATTCTTTTGCTGGTTACCAACCACAAAAACAGAGGCGGGCACAGAGGGAGCAAATGTGGGAGGGGGTGGGGAGCAGCGGTGGGGTGCGGGGCAGAGGGAGAACAGTGGGATCACTATGGAGCGGTGCGTTGGCCTGTCACTGCCCGCACAAAGACGCCAAATCTGTCTTTACGGACTAAGTGGTTTCATGGTTTAAAGTGACACACTCATTTGTTCCTGTTTGGCCATGATTATAGAAAAGAAGAAGGGGGGAGGGACATAATAAAAAGCAAACTGAGCTTCTTCATACCATAACTCTGTGTATGTGCACACACCCTCGCAGAGCCACACATCTCATCTGTAAACACCCCCCAGGGGCAGGGCAGAGGAGATCAGGGCACTTACTGCACCCCAGGGGTCTCGGGCTCTGCACTGCACTCCCTGATAATCTGCACTGAAATGCAGCCATAATTAAGAGTTCAGTGTAGAAGAAAAAAAAGACATGGAGCATTAAATCAGTCCAGGAGCTGCCCTCCAGGAGCAGCTCTGACCACGGCAAGCAACCAAAGAAGCCCCTGTTTTCAGACCAAAGTAACAACTTCATTTCCAGACAAAGGCTTTAATTTTTGACCTGGCAGTTACTGTAACTTTTCATATCCTCTCCAGGCCACCTCCAGAAGCTCCCTGACTGTCAGCAGTTGCAGAGAACACAGGTGCCCGCTGCAGTCAGCAGATTGCCAAAATACTGTTTCTAAGTGGTTAGTTTGAAACATCCAGGTTTGAAAATGGAGCTGTCAGTTTATTGGTTTTAAACCCATAAGATCTTTATTTGTCACTGCTGTAGTCCCTATTTATTTCTTGATGGAAAACATCTTCTCCATCACCTCAAAATACAAGCGGCTTGTTCTGCAGTAGGGGAGTATCACACCAGGACACAGCTCTGTGTTAGAAGCAGGCCATGCAGGAAGAATTCAGCATGAACTCTGGGAAACCTTCAGGCATCAGGATGTTTGGCTTCTTTTAGAGATGCTAGACATAGCCTGGCTGCAAGCTTTCCTCCACTGAGAGAACATAAAATAAGCTCACCCTTTCTGGGGAAGACTCAGCTACACCATGAGAGATTTCTGGCCCAGTTCTATCTATTATGAAAAGAAGGAGCAGCCAACAAGCTTTTCTTTCACCTGGGAACAGGCTGCTTAGAGCTCCCTGTAAGAATAACCCAGATTTTGGCAACCTACCAGCGCAAGGGCATGGCAGATACATTTGCATCTTGTCCTGAGATACACCACTGCAGACCTTTTTGAACACTGTCATTATTTGCTTTTATACTTGCTTTCTTTAGACCCAAACAAGCTTTCTTACAGTTTGAGTTCCAACTGTGCCTTCTTTTGTTTACTAGTCTCCAGATCCCTGTCACCCAGGGCTGCCTCCTGGCTCCACAGATTGCAAATCAACACATCATTATTTGGTGCTGGAGCCAGCAAGCACTGAGAAGACCCTGTCCCCCAGCCTCTCGCCTTTGCTGCTGAGGTGGTGGGACACCACCAAAGGTACTTCTTTCCAGCCACTGGAAAACCAGGCAGAAATGAAAATGCTTTCTGAGGCGGAAGACAGTAATTTAAGGTACATATATGCCCTTCAGCTTCACAGACTTTTGTGTATCGGATTGCCACAGCTGCTGCTTCTTCCAAAGTGAAGAATAAAGGTACCTCCAACAGACAAGGGCCAAGCCTCAACATGCTATCCAGGCTTCCCTCACCACAAAGCATCCATCACTTTTTGAAGGTGCACATTAGGGTGAGGTAAAATTACCCCCTAAAGATCTTTTTCTCCACCAGAAGAGTCTGAATGCTGGGGACAGGAATACAAATCCTAACCAGTCACAGAGGAAGGCCTACAACAGAGAGCACTAAAGCCACATCTCACAAGTCCCAAACCAGCGCTTAACCACGCAGGTATTTTGTCTTTTGTCTGGGGCTGGGCAGCCACAGCTCTACAGCTTGTGCTCAGCAGTGAGCTTCGCTTTACCCTGCCAAACCCTGGCTGTGCAGCGCTCCTCGCCCACGGGCACCCACCTTTCCCTTCCTGTGTGCTCGCAGGCCTGACTTGGCAAAGCCAGAGCTTGTGTGATGGACACCTCAGCCTGGAGAGCACCTTATCATTGACCTGTGCTTATCAAGAGGATACGGGAACGCAGAGGAGGCTTCACTGCTGCGGTCACTCACCGACAAGCTGCTTCAAAGGGAAGTGACAGTTGTGGTGAGGTTTTATGCCCGACACACCCAGCCAGGACTAACACACCAGTTGAGCTATTTATAATCCCTGATTCTAGAGTCTTAAAATAGCAGTGCTTTTATTTTTACATTTTTTAGGCACACTTGTATATTTAAGCAACTCCATTGGCAGGCTCCATATGAAACACATCACAGCCAATCTCGGAAACGAGAGGCTGCATTCCATGTCTCCTCTCTGAAGGAGAAGGTGACTTCCCCTCTGAGGTGATTTCCCTATGGCCTCTGTCTCCTTAGCTATTGTGGTTAGTGTGCTTGGGCTTAATGCCACAGGTTTGTACATATAGATTGGCTCTTCCAAATGACCAAAGGGATATGCAGCAACTGCCTGCACACCTCCAACAGCAGTTGAGGTGGTTCACAAGTCACGGTATCTGGCCACGCGTGTGCTGCTCATATCAACAGACACCACAGGGGCTCTGAAGGAGTTAATGGGTCCCAGGACAAAGCAATTCTGACTATTGGTGTTTTTCTTAAAAAAACCCAAAGGTCAATATACAGAAGTTGTCAAACAAACCACAGCCACACTTCCAACAGTGCCATAATGTACCTTGGCTGGCATTTTTTCATGACTGGAACATCCATGTGTTCTTTGTAAAACAATTACAAAATAGTCAGGGCAGGAGAAGAAAATTCCTTGAGCAGCCAGGGCTCCATCAGACTGCATAGGTGTCAAATGGTAAATCATTAGGCATTTTGTTTTAATTGCAGAGTTATTTATACCCTGGAACTTGTTATTAACATCGGAAAAAACAAAACCTATTGTTACCCATAATTAAATGGACTATTATGGGACTGCAAAAGTATGGATGGCCCAAGCCAGACCACCCCTCCTTCCACAGTGGGGATGGGAAACCTCATGTTAAGATACTTCAGCCAAGAGCTTCAGAGGGGTCAGTCCCAAGACATGAACCCCAATTTATGCGCTAAGCCTTACCCCCAGCACCCTTCCTCCTGCTTCTGGCTGCAGACCTGGCATAAAGCTGGGGCGCTTTTGGGAGGGGGTACTACACGAATGCAATCCCATCCTTCCCTACTAGCAAATCCTTTCTGATGGATAGGACACGGATAGGACACATCCTGGATTTGGCCTGGAGTTGCACAACCATCCCTGTCAAAATTCAGGATTAACAGGTTATATTTTCATTTGTGAGATTGTTATCTGCCCTGAGAAAGGTTTCCGATTTCACCAGCACTAATCAGGATGCCACAATGGATTTCCGGTCTCGGCAAGGAGCTGGAGAGCCTTTGTACCTTGTGGAGCCGGTTTTAATTCAAATCTAACAGGCAGAGCTGTTGTAGGCTGCATGTTGAACAGATTAGGGGGGAAAAAAAAGTCACTTACATGCTACTGTACCTTATTTCTAAATCCATTTCTTACAGACACAAATCCCCCTGACCACCAAAGCATCTGGTAGCTGCACTGTCTTTCCAGGAATGACACCCTGCATCTCTCCACGGCTCTGAGCAAAGATCCCCATTTCAGCTTTCTGTCTTCAAAGAAATGTGCCAAAAATCTGCACTGGTACCCAGCTCAAGTTCTGCTTTATGCTGTTAAGGATATAAAAAATAAACAAGGACATCCCGAATAAAGAGCTTAGCGTGGCCTGACAGCCCATGCTCCGGAGCCACGCGGGGCTGCGTGCCCTGCATCCTGCTGCCGGCTCACAGGGCACTTCATGGTCTCCTGCTATCACCCAGATGCGACGCCCTGGCAGAGGAGATGCGGTCAGCCTAGGAGGACAGTCAAGTATGAAACTACTGATGCCATAATTATAACTGGGAGGCCAAACAGACTCCTGAGAGGGACTGTCTTTCTGGACAGAGAAGGGGAAGGCTCACTGACTTTATCAGATGAGTAAATTAGACCTGGGTTATAGCCTTCTTGTTCTCCCCTTGCCTTCACCCCCAAGGACTGTATGAGTCAGAGGAACTGGAGGGAAAATATACACTAAATTCTACAAGTGCAGGAATTAAAGAGACATCTACAAAGCTTGCCTCTGGCGCTTGATACCAGCTGCAAAACTGGGTTAGCTTGACATTGCTGCTGGAGGTGAACAGACCCAGGAAGGCTATCTGAGCAGCAGACAAGCAAAGCCCCTCTCTGCAAAGCAGGTGGGCTGAAAGCTGCCTTCAGTCTCATTGCTAAAGGTACAGAAACACGATTTAAAATTTTTAAAACTGGTAGTGGAGTGAAAGCAATTAAGCAAACAAACTCTGTTTCTTGCACAAGGCTGAGGCGCAGACAGTTCGGGATTATCAGACCTATGCAAATCTGCAAGTCTGGCCTGAGACAGTTATTGAGGGCTGGAGACCTCTGCAAGTTCTTTGAGGTTCAAAAAAGCTTTTCCTTTAATAGTCAGGTCAAGAACATTTCAGTGTTGAGGCTCTCTTACCCATGAGAGCACCACTGGATCAACCCCACTGACATCCACGCTGCCAGGCAGCAGGCTGGGAGACCTCCCTAAACGGTATTGCAGCTCCAGAGAGGAAATCTCAAATGTCTCGTAAATCCTCCTGCGGGCAGTGCCACATTGCAGGGGGCTCATCTGAAGGCTCTCCTGCCCGCTTGTCCACTCAGACATGATGCCAGGGCCTGCCAGCAATGCCACCCAGCCGTCTCTCCTGAAAGGATGTCACCCGAGACGTCTGCCTGTCCCTGCCCTGCCCCAGCCTGTCCCTTGCCGCAAGCAGCGTTCAGACAACAGTGTACAAACTAACCCAGAAAAAAAAAAGGACAAATTACCAGGTAATGCCAAAGAGCCTCCCCCCCTCTCCCCCTTAATACTTTCCCTTCTCTTCTCATTTGCTGCTGGACTTGAGGGAAGGGTATCAAGGCTTTGCTATTTCTGCCCAGGTTGAGGAGGTTTCCTTGGGGCTAGAGCTGCGGCTGCCACCAGGGTCAGCTGGGAGGAGGGAGAGGAGGGCAGGGGAGGGAGAAGGGGAAAAAATGAACAGCTGCAAAGCAATTAAGCCTGCCTCTGCCTTACTGTCCAAAGCAGGAGGCAATCTAATTCAGCCTGGTGCCTCTCTTCCTTCAGCCGTCTGGTGCCTGCCTGGGATTCAGGAAAGGGGCTGTCTGACTGCCCACTTTGTCTGCCGAGCCAAAGGGGCCCTTCCCAGCCACAATTTCCAAAGGAAAAAGATCTTGGCTGGCAGTGTCTCTTCTTTTCTGAGAAAAACATGCACCGAATGTAGTGGCAGCAGCTTTATAACCTGCTCCTGCCCTTCCTCAGCAAACAACCAAAGTAGAGCTGGAGCAAGAAAATGACCCCGCTGGCTCCTCCACTCAGCACTTGTCTCCCAGCACAATGAATCAATTAGCATCCGATCATTATTGTGGTAACTGTATCTTTCACAAGCAAGATTTTATATAGAGATAGAATAGGATGTTTTCTGCTCATTTCCTTCCTGTCATTCCAATCACGAACTACTGTTAAAAATACAATGCATTTAAAGCCTGTAATATTTGCAAGCATGTGTTTCAGTTTCCCAGCTGAATGGCTGGGTCTTTTGTTTTCTGCACAGTAAAGGTATGGGGGCACAGCCATATAGAGGAGTCTACAGTGTAACTAGGTTAGAAACTCACCCAGGGGCAGATACAGAAGGTCATCTCATTCTCATGTTCCTAATATCAGGGATTACTTTAATTCCTTCTTTTAGCCAACTGTTTTGGTTTATAAGCCATGTCTCAGGACTCCTTCCAGCATGTCTAAGGTGGAGGTGGTTCTCGTTTTGCTGTTTCTTCAGAAATTGGCAAAAACGTTTTATTTGGAAAATGTGCAGCAGTAAAAGCCTATTAATGCCCAGGCAGAAGGAGAAAATAGGCTCTGTTAGGAGAACAGAGTACAACTCAATTTTACTTTGGGTTAAGTCTGACAGTAATCTAGTCAGCAGGTAGGTACCCTCCCTCTAGCTTAATTAAGATAGAAATAGGCAAAAATGTCCATTTTAACTGCAGCAAGACAGCATTTCATCTTATGAAAGAACTTATTTCTGTTATCATCAGCAGAGAAAAATGCAAGAAATCACAGAGAACGTAAAATTTTAGCTCTCCATACTGACAGTGCTGCACAAAATATGACATTTGGGGAAACCTCTGTAAGCTAACATAGGGAAAGTACCCTATATGGTGGCAACCTATAATGGAGCAGCACACCCGAGTCAGGAGCTCCTTCCTGATATTATTCTACATAAGGCCCCTGATGAAGGTCATGTTTCTTTTTAAAATTAAAATGTATGGATATATGCCACCTATGTGGGTAAAAGAAAAAAAGCTCAGACTCTGGACTGGGCATGGAATGGATTTGTCCATTATTTTTGACAGTATTTTTCCTCAATAAAAAAAGTTCTCATTAAATGTTCAGCTTCCCCCCCTCTTTTTTTCTTTTTTAAAAGGTAAAATATAACATAAGGTAATGTTGGGGATTTTGGACAAAGTCCTAAACTATGGGAAAACACTGATATGTTTTGTAAAACTTTTTTCCAGTTAAAGATTTACTCACATTTCAGGACCATCACACAGTCTATGGTGATGTTATCAGCATTTCTCTGTTCTTGCTGACCTTAAGCACTCTTAAACCATTAAGTACATAATATTTTCTGATAATAGAATGCCATTCACATTTCAGTAACAATAATTCACTTTAATGAGATAAGAACTTGCACATCAAATGAGTCTCCCTCTGAGAAATATCAGCACACTTTGGGGAACTGTAGAATCACACATAGTGACATCAAGAGCCCCACACTATTCCTTGTAACTCTTGGTTACATCAATAGGAATTTGAGATGTGTAAGGATTGCAAAATCAGATGTTAATCTGCAGCAAGCAACACAGGTATGGGCAGTCTGCATTTTTGCCTTAAGCAAACAAGAACCAACAAGACTTAATGAGAGAAAACAGCACCGGTTTGTAACTGCACGTATAAATAGGTATTAAAAACAACTGTATTCGTTAAGTGAGTCATTACGTTGTAAAGAAAACTTTCACAAGAAACTTCACCTTGTTTACAAATTTCCCGGTTACATTGTTTCAAAAATGCTTTCCTTCCCACTCCCAACACACACACACCAACCTGAGCAAAGAGAGCTGCAAGAGACAGAAACCTGACGCTGAAATTACAACAAACCCACGGAATCATCAATATTTACTCCGCCGCCTTCAGTTTAACACGTTCTCCCCTTTTTCTGCAGTCGAATAACTAATGCTGTCTAACATAGACCTTCTTATCAAGCTAAGACAAGGTTATTGAGCTCTCTCCTGGCACGGGGAGGCTCAGTTCTCTATCTCCTGGCGACTGTTCTCTGGGCCAGGCTGGGTCCGGGCTGTGGGAACGGCTGCGTTGCCTTCAGCGCTCCCCGGCACGGCACAGGACTGCACTACTGCCGAGCCGAGGACGAAAGATACAGCAGGAATAGCTTAATTCCAGCTCTAAATGAGCTCAGCGGGGAATCTAAACAGTCTAGTCAATTGCCAGAATCTGCACTTTTCAACCTCGTTCTGCTCCTTTGATCAGACTGAATTTGGAGCTACGGCGATTAATGGACTAATAGAGGAAGTCACAGGGTATCTCTTGGGAGAAGAGGAAAAGGAGAAAAAAAGTATCTCATCCTTGTTATGCATCTATTCTGCTAAACGCCACATTTCCACCCAGAAAACTTCAACTGCGGCTGCAGAAAGTGTGCTGACTGAGCTGGAAAGGAGGGCAGGAATGGGGTTGTAGGAAGCACAGAAATCCTGCTCATACGATCATTCATTCACTGCTTAAACACGCCCTTCGGAGCAATGGTAACAGAAAACAGACCCTCCAAGTACGAGTGCCCTGTAAACTACCCTTCAATTCACTACAGTAACAGTTTATACTTCGTAATGCCAGAGAGTAAAGGAAATACTGAATGCATTTCTTATGCACAGAGCAGCTTCCAAAAGCCCTGAGCATTTAAGTACTGAGGAAAAATGGATTTGTTTATGACATGGATACATGCTACTGACATCCCAGGATAGTATATCCTCATCTTTCTGGAAAGAGAAAAGCATTAACATTAGCAGCCTACAATCACAAAAGAAAAAGAGAGGGAAAAAGTATTTGTTAAGGTATGTTTTTCCTCATTTGCTTTTGTAATTGTTGTGCTCAAGAAGAGGAGGCAGCTTTTCTTTCTACAAGGGGTGAATTTTGTTTCTGCAATTCATTATTGTAAAAAAAACCCACCCCACAACTCAGAGCAGTGCAAATAGTCACTGGACTGATTAAAACATAAACGTATGCAAAGTTTGGCATGTTTACAAAATGCTGGTACTAACTCCCAGAAAACAAAACAAACAAAACAGAAAAGCCAAAAATAATCCCAACGTAAACTGGAGCTGATGTAGGAACAAGTGCATCCGAGCTTCCAACTCTCTCTTTTTCTGTCACAGCACTAATATGCCATTGCCAATGATTACTGTGCCCTTTGCTGCATCCTTCTCCTCCACCTTTGGTCTTTCTTGAGCATACAGAGACTACATCCATGATTCACTGTGCTCTCCGAAATAATCCTGTAGTCATCCTGGAATAACCTCCCACTGCGTAAATTTAGGCGTGTGTACTTGAATCTTTGCAAGATCAAGCTGTTAATGTAATGTCTTAGTCCAGGACATCATACTATTTTGTCTACATTACAGGGCTTAGCCTTCTTCTGGGTCTCTTATCAGTTCTGTAATGGGGAGAAATAGCTCAGCGCAGCCTGTCCATAACCTGCATTCACATCTGCGTTTGTTTTAACACTGATCTAAGGCATCACATTCTCATTACTTTAATGAGAAAAGTTAGACAATTTTGCTGAGAATAAACAGTCTTTATGCTAAAGTAATATATTTCCTATGTTATTCTTCTAGCATTCCCATATGCAAAAGGTTAAACTGTGATCTAGGGTGACTTTTTGCTAACAGTGGTGCTTTTAAAAATCACCTACTGATAATGATAATATTTGCTTTTAAATATGCTATAAAAATTTCACTTTAAAATATGTACATGTAACAGAGTGATTAGCCTTCAAAGCCCTGAGAAGAGCTGCTACATTCTGATTGCAGATTTCTATCAATTATTAGTGCTGGCTGCTTGAAATAGTCCAAAGTGCTCAAGACAGAAATATGACACAGCCAACACAGCGGACTGATATGCCTCCTAAATGTACAGTTTTTGAAGACAGCTCACAGTAGTGTTTGGCTTTCAAACCTTAATGTTAACAGCTTTGATGGGGCTGCTCCTAATTTGTATTTAAAACCCATTACCTCTTCCTCTGGGCAATCTTCATGAAACATCATTTGTTCTAGGGGGATATTTGCCATCCAGTGCAGCTCTGTAATGGCCGTTAATTCACACCATTTTGCTTGCTCCTGTATTAATCAGCAAACTGTGAATCATCCCAGTGTTTCCAGACTTGCAGATGTACGAGAGAACCACGGAGGCCAGTTCAGTTTCTTTCCCCATTCAGACATGGAGACAATATCAGTTCCTGTTTACAGCCCTGGCTTTGTTTTCCCCCACCCACACACTGAAAATTCTCCAAAATGCCCAGAGAAAAAAAGAGAGAGAGAAAAAAAAAAAAAGAGACTGAGTTCATTTTACCAGGAAAGTTATTTCTAGGTATTGCATCTGAAACAAAACATGTTTGTCCTCTTGCGAGCGGCGTTTGCTGCAGCGAGGCAGAAATGACAGAGGCGCAGGGCAGAAGGACAACATAGGCTGCTCCTGTCACCCCACCCTGCCCACCGCCACCCGGCGCCAGCCGCTGCCTTTAACAGCGTCTCAAGGGCTCTCTCATGCATTCGTTTGCTTTCTAGTCTCATTGTTAAATTAGACTTTGAGTCTGTAGGTATTTCTGCCCTGTGGAATAAAGATATAATTTTAGACAACTACGAGACAGCACTAGGGAGAAACCATCCCAAAATCAAGGGTTCAAACCATGCTCTCACACTATTGCTCATAAAGGTGTTAAAGTTGTTCATTTAAGTATCAAATGTGAAGTAGTAAGAAGGGCATGGTTTTAGGGAAGTGAGCACATTTCTGAAAGCCAGGCTGCATTTAGGTCAAAATAATCTCCTCCAATTGCCATTTACTGAGAAAGATACAGAAAATACAGACAACAAACCAACCCACCTTCCACAAATGTGGGGAAGCAAATGGAATTAAGATATTCTGATGTTAATGGGAGTTTACAACACAGATGAAATGAGCTGGGTGTACAGTAGGGTCATGGAGACCATTTCCTCATGGCTATTCATCATCACGCTGTGCCATGAACACACCTTGTCAATATAAGAGTTACGAGTGTGCTGACTTGTGAGTGAGGATGCAAGTAGTGTGTCTGACCCATTAGTAACCACTGTTCACGGTGTTATTTTAAAGAATGATGCACAGAAGGAAGTTCTGGCATTCATTATGAAGCCCAAGAGTGAGAAGGTCGCCGAGTCTTTCCCTAGATTCCTGGGATGTTTATAACCTCATTGCATCTAAGGGCAGAGTTGAGGGAAAAAGACCCTCTATGTTCAAAACCTTCTGCTCCACTGCTTATAAACTGAAGATTTCTGCACATGGATGGATTTTGGTTTGTTTTTTTTTTGTGGTAATGAAGCAAGATGGGTGACTTGAAGAAAGAAAAAAAAAGAAGAAAGAGAATCTGTGGTTGGGGCCCGATTCTGTCAGTATTTAGCCCAGGAAAACTTGTGAATAGCGTGACCCAGCTGCCTAGAAACCCCAAGTGAAACTGCTCACCTAGACTGGCAGGATCAGAGTGGATTTGGTATGAATGAGTGTCAGGATACAGTTCCACATCAAATGAATCAGACACTCCTTAGCATGGTACCAACCACTTTCCCTGTACCTTTGAGAGAAGAGGTTCTCTCCTGCCCCACACTGCAGAGCGGAAGGAAACAACTGTCTGTTGCTTAAAGCTCAAAACCACAAAAGCAAGAGGGGTTTTAGAGTTAATGCAGAACCTCTGTGTGGTGACACACACTCCTCCACTCACCTCATGGCTGCACAGCCCTGCTGGGAGTGGAGAGGGGGATGCAGCACTGACATACAGCCCGTGTCCAGGGCCAGAGGAAACTCATCAAAAGCAGCCTGGCAGACTGAAATTCAGTGCCTTGTCCTAAATTTCTCTGGGAGAAGTCACATTTCCATCTACATGTTTACAGTACATAGTATTACTTCCTCTTGTCTTTCTCCACCAAAACCCTGGATGACACCACATCAGCCCCCCCCCCGCCCCTTCCCCATCACTTCATTGTCCTGCAGGTAATCAAGACTGTCTTGAACATCTTCCAGCATCCCCTTGCTGGTGGTTATGGTACCTCCCAATTCTCTTTTTTCTTTCCAAGAGGATTTTCAGTTGTCTCTAAGTGCTAAATTGTTGTCAGGAAGATTATTAAGCAGGTCATAACTAAGGGAAAGACCCAACTGGATTGAGGGAAGTGCTGCAGCTTTGAAGTAGTGTCCACATGAATTTCAGATCCAAAAGGAGAGGGGATGGCGAGAGTGGGGGAAGACGCTTCTCACGTGGTGTTCAGAAGGATCTGATCTCTTTATAAGCTTCTCCTCTGCAGATTGCATCCCCTAACAAGGTGCTACATGGTGTCCAAAAGTGCTTCCAGCACAACAGACAGCTAAACTGAAAGGAATGATGAGTGCATTAGGGTGAGCTGCGAGAAATATCAATGCCTGCAAAGACCTTAAAATATAAGCCAAAGAACTGGGAAGGTTATGATATGGCTGCAAAGGCTCCACTACAATAGGGAAATGCTTTGAAATACCTGTAATCTAACAGAAGAAGACAACAGAGTCAAAAAAAACACTGAAAAATAGCAATGGGAAAAGATCAGATCATAGATGTGAACTAAGTTTTTTTATCTTGCTAACTGTGCTTATGAAGATGTTCTGCTGCTGTTGGCCTCAATGTGCCAGACGACCCTTTTCTTTCCACAAGTTTACTCCTTACTTTCCAAAACTTATCTTATGGTATTTATTCACAGGGGAGGGAGGGCAGAAGATGGAAGTCCAATAGTTTCATTCAGATTCTCTTGAAAGAAAGGAGGAGAGGATCTCCATGAGCAAATTGCACAGATACATATAAATTCAGAAATGACCATTCGAGAAGATGTTTTTACATCTGTGGAGAGGTCAAACTCCAGGCTCAGCCTTATTGCTCTCTGTAATCCAGATTCATCATCAGCTTCCTTTATTTGCCTATTCAAAGGCACTTAATTAGCTGAAGGGCTTGTTGCTTTGCCTTCAAAAGCTCTCCACTCCCTCAAAGGCTGTGCTTCGGTATTGAGCTGCCATTGCCCTTTGAAATCAAATCTGTTTTTCTTCTCCACAGCATTAGTAAAAGGGCAAAAAAAGTAATATTTTAAAACCTTTTTTTTTCCAAAAGAGAAAAAGCAAAGGGAAAAGGAGAAAAGGGAAAGGAAAAGAAGAAGAGAAAAGGAAAAGGAAAAGAAAGAGAAAAGGGAAAGGAAAAGAAAGAGAAAAGGGAAAGGAAAAGAAAGAGAAAAGGGAAAGGAAAAGAAGAAGAGAAAAGGGAAAGGCAAAAGCAAAGAAGAAAAGGGAAGGGGAAAAAAAAAGGGAAAAGCAAAGACACCAGCAGAACTTCATTCAAAGTGTCTTTAAAGAGACTTGACACTTGAAGAAAAAGGGAGGGGGAGGTGGGTGGGTGTTGAAACTGCAGATGAAATCTGGCTAGTACTTTTGATCTTATTAGTAATACATGATACCAGAGTTGGTTTATGTGTTGGGAAGACTCCTTGTGACATATCAGAAGTCTCAAAAGGAACATGATTTTTCCCTGTACTTACAAGAGGACTGTATGTACTCAGATGCTGTGGGCTGTGTTCTCTGCTTTTCCCAGACTCCTAATCAATCTGCATCAGAGCTTATGAAGTGCTGCTGAATCAGAACAGTCTCACCTAACAGTCACGGTGCACTGACTTCTCACAGACAGAAATAACTTCACATAACACAGGACACCCAGGAATCAGTCTGTGGTATTAGCATTTCTGTTTATATTAATAAAAGCTGTATTTTGTATCCCATTGTATTTATTTAACCTTTGACATCTAAGCTCTGGGTCAGTTTGCTCTTTATAACAGCACATTTCTTCTTCAGCTTTGTTTCTATATTTAGAGAACTCATGCTCAGAAACGAGGGTTTTTTTGTTTAATTTTTCTCCCCCTGGTATATTTAATCTAGCTCAGGGGTTTTGGTGTTTCTCTGCAACCTATAATTTACTCTGCCAACTCAGATACTCTGTTGCTGCTTTTACCACAATTAAAGAAACACACTCAAGTCCCTTTCAAAGGTTTTTTTTTGTCTTCAGCATGTCCTTCACTATCTCATATGCAGTCCACACTCAGTAAAATATAGCAATTTTTACTGCAAATAAGATTATTTTTCTCTCTGTCTCTCCCATTATTTTTCCTCTACCATCATTTTTGGCAATGGAGCTGAAACAAATATACCCTTCACTGACAGTCCAGTATACAACTATCTGGATGTCAGCAGGAATGCAGAGAGCTCTAAGAATAGCACATTGGGTTCCTACAGTGCAAGTGGAGCTCAGAAATGCACAGTGTGTCCCACCCAAACAATGGCTATTTATTAGCTACATCCCCCCCTACAACACAACCTTTTTGGTTGTGTTTTGGATTTCACCATTTTACACCCACAGCAGTGGGCCACACCACTCTCCTCCCTGAGACTCCTGAATTTTAACTCAGACAAACTTGGGCTTGGAAGAGTAACAGTTGCCCAAAGGGTTGCTTTTTATTCCAGCCTGACTTAAACTGCAAAGATCCCTGGCTCATTTTCCTGCCTTCAGGGAAACCTTCCTCTCCATTGCCAAAGATCTGTGCCTGTTCTTATAGTGGTGGGAGTAACAGAAGAGTTCTTCTGGAAGAGGTGATATTGTATCAGTGTTGCTGAAGGCAGAATCGGGCCCAATAGATCTGACATACCAGATTAAGAGATCTGCAAGTACAAACTGTATTTAAACATGAAAATAGGGGAGATGTCTAACTATTCAACCTGCCTGGGCAAACACAGCTTTTCGTGCACCCAGGAGCAGCCAATAAAGTCAAGTGTCTAAGCTTAAGCCCAGAAAACAGTGTATGATAGTCTTGGAGTCTCTCTGGCATTTACTACCATCTTTATATCACAAATTTATGAGTCCAGACCTTTGAGCACAATTTCACCCAGTAAGCACCAGTCCTATATGAGTGAAATGAAAACCTTCAGATATCCAGAAGAGCGATGTTAGCCCCGCCAGGCTTTGCAATATCACACAATGCAAACTGTCAGTGCCTCAATCAATATACCTCAATGCTCAACAATAAAGACATAGTGCTTCAGATGGGAAAAGATTAGCCCTTATCAGATTTACCAGTTGTGCAGGCAGTACGGGATCTGGGATGCAGACTGACGATGCTTAAGAGAACTATTGTGACAGAGCTGGTAGAGCTGTGAGGCACCAGCAGTAACCCAGCTTTTGGAATGTGGAGTCTTTGCTTTAATACTCATTAAAACAACAGCAAAAAGCTCACTCTGGGGCTACGTCCCCGCCTCTGCTCTCTTCCCCATGTTGCTCTGCCTGCTACAAGGATCAAATTTCATGGTTTATTGTTCTCCCTCCAACTGGCCACCATCCACATTCTTCTTGTGTACAAAGCTGCACCTCTTGCTCAAAAGAAGAGAGTACTGTGCCTTCTTTTAGAAGTTTTAGTCACATTTACAAACATACACACACACACACACACACAGAGTAAGGGGATAACTTCCAAACACTAAACAACATTCCAGGAAGTGTTGTTATTTTCCTTTAAGCAAATATCTGTGAATGAGGCTAAGAAAGGCAATTTTCCACCAGATGGTTACTAATTCCTGAAGATGCGTAAGTTGTCTTCCCTGTCTTCTGAAATCTTTAACATTTTGCCTTTTAATGAAACAACTGCTCTATGCTTGAAGAGTCCTATTCATCATCTGCCTCAGGAGAGAACTGGCACTGAGATTCTCCTTCGGCTCAAATTCAGCCCCGGGTACACTGCTGGAAATCAAAGCCACAGTCACTGGAGCTGCTTTGCTATAATGGAGTAAAATTGGTACACAGCAGGTCGGGTCCGAAATTTCAGTATCAGTACCTCAATATGAATAAGAAATCTATTGCAGACAAACAACAGATCTACATGCCAGACTCAAAGAAACAGCAAATGTCCCAGAACTTTAAGGTTTCCTACCTACAATATTTTCCCTTGTCATTTTGCTTTTAATTCAGCACACAAGATCCATTTTCTTCTATGAGATTTGCAGTAGAGTTATCAAAACCTAACAAAACGTTCCACTCCTGAACATCCACCATCTTTCTTCGTCAGCTCAACAGACTGTAAAACTGAAGCACTGTCATCTGGTGTATAATTATTGTAATAAGTCTTACTTGTAAAATGAGGGAGGCACCATAAGCTTACCTAACTAGTCTGAAAATGTAAAATGCTCATCACCTGTAATCATGGTCTCTCCTGTCCTTGATCTTTACTGATATCCACTAAATTATAATAACTCTCTCTCTGACAATAAGAATCAGATAAAAACGCAGCACAGGCAGAGCACTGGGAAAGTTGCTGGGAAAGCGGCTATTCTGGCCAGTTAAAGAGACTGCAGGTATTTTTTATCCTTTTGTGGGTTTCTGTTTGGGTTTTTTTTTTTTGGCTAATCAATGATGAAGGAGGTTCAAAGGTGTAAGACAAAAATGCAAAGCAGGGAAAACTAGGGCACAGGAAACCTCAGGAATCCGACAGGGATGTGGCAATTCCACACATCCAGCATTAAAGCCAGGAAAAACCAAAGTGCTCAGGGCTTATGGACACACAATCAAAAGCAATCACACTACTGCAGTTACCAACTCACTAGTCATCATCCCCCTGAATGTACTGTTCACCCACACTGCCTCCAGAGTAAAATATCTGATGGACAGTAACTCATGAAGCTGCACCACTTATATTCAGTCATACGTCCATCCACACTCCTGGATCTCAGGCCAGC
Source organism: Colius striatus (assembly GCF_028858725.1). NCBI lineage: Eukaryota > Metazoa > Chordata > Aves > Coliiformes > Coliidae > Colius > Colius striatus. The sequence goes on along the minus strand of NC_084771.1, from coordinate 5,722,421 downwards.
AAGACTCCCTGCTTTGTCTTTAATTTGAGTCCCACTAAACACAGATAGGGTCTTCACATGCTTAAAGTAACATAATTACTTCAGGCTTTTGTTGAATGAAGGGCTTCATATTGATAACTCTTTAAAGCCAACTATATCTGTCATATCTTACATGTTATGTATCTGGATAAGCAAATTCAGCAAGCCATCAGCTTCCCAGCTGTTCCAAGCTGCTGGATCAAAGCAGGGGAGCACTGGGTGTGCCCAACTTGGAAAAGACTGAGTCAATCCTAAAGTAGCACAGTTGAAATGCACCTCATTGATTTACCACTAAGAAGCTGACATTTAGTAACTATGCCCTTATTTCTCAGTGCTATCACAGGACAAAGTTATACCAAGTCGCCTACACTGAAGAAATCCACCTGTATAAGAATGAGTCACTTAGCAGGGAAGAAGAGCAAAGAAACCCAAGCTCTGGAGTGCATTCTCTCACTAAGCACCATGCTCCTGAGAGCTAGGAAGGCTTAGAGATCAGTCTCTGGTTTGCTGGGTGAGAAATGTTTCAGTCCTTCCCGAGGAGTTGACACAGTGCCTGTGTGCACAGCTGAGCAGCTTGAAGGATCCTGATTCCAAAGTGTCAATTTACCCTAACAAGGTACTAGGCTTTGGTGCTGAGGTTCAATGCTTCCTACTATTCTTCCTAATAAAAAAGAAAGGTGTTTATTCCTCACACTCTGGCTGCTCTCAGATTCATTCCCCAAGCCCTTCCTTGCTCTGAAGTCTCGTTTCACAGCAAATCTCTCTTATCCAGGGTAGTGGCAGATACTGTTTCTCACCTCTCCTTGAGTCTCAGGGAGAAGGCTTGCTGGAGAGAAACCAGAGCTCTATCTCGCTCCTGTCAGCTGCATTTTTGCATTTACCAGCTTAGTTGGTACTGCAGATCAACAAAGGGTGGGGAATGGCCCTCATCCAAAGCAGGGCATTGCTTCTGGCAACTGCTAGTAACAGGTATTTCAAGTCTACCTCTTTGCTATTTTGGAGCTGTACTGTTTGACCTGCTGTCCCTGAAGAAATAATATTTCAACTTCACTTCTCTCCCCACCTGATCTTTTCTAGCCTCAGAAGCATAACACAGAGATGGATTTGTTGCAGGTTATTAAGGAAGAAAAAGATATTCTTACTAAAATGATGATGGGAAACACGTTATAGGAACTTCTCTACAGCTTACAATAGAAACTAAATAACACCTATGCATACAAAAATAATTTATTTTGGCAGTATGAAATGTGTTTTGCCCAATAGCTCAAAGTTCTCCACTGGGCTAGAAGAGACAGTGCCATGTCAATTGAAGGAATCAACACAAGTTCCTCTGATAATGCCAGAAAGTTGTTACCGCCTTGTCCATGTGTACACTGTGCACACCCCAGAAGTTTGGCAACACCACATTTGAAACACAAAGGAAGTACAAATCAGAAAACAAATGTCAATATTTTCACATAAGCCCTGTAACACAGAAGAGATGTTCTCACCTGTCTGCTCTGAGATGGCAACGTGGCAGGCTGCATGTGTCTCTGCATGCGGTGGGGCTGCATCAGCTGTCGGAACTGCTGCTGGAGAAACTGGCTATTGTTAGCCTGCTGGGACTGCTGCGTGGCTGGAGACTGCTGCTGCTGCTGCTGGAGATAGTGAATGAGAGACTGCTGCCCTTGTCCTGGTGTCAGAGGGGACATCTTTTGAGTAGCTGACTCTGAGGCAAAGTGAGACAGTGGTTTGGTGTTATTGAAAGAAAACTGGTCTTGGCTAACAGGGCTCTCATTCACCAGACTTGGCTGTAAGCTACTGGATGGCTGTTGCATAATTATGTTCATATTTTTGGACTGGTTTGTAGTCATTGATTTAAAAAGTGAGCTCTGCATACTTGTGGGGTTGCTGGTAGGAGTGATGTTAGAGATTAATGTACCTTGAGGACTGAAGGGCTGCTGATGCAGAGCTGGGCTGGACAGCTTTTCTGGCCTATACGGTGGAGAAGGTCCGGTATTTGTGGAGGCCATGCTGGCAACCAAGTTGTTCTGTGGACTTTTAATGTTGTTAGTTGGTAAACTGGCTGCTGTCAGGGTGGGCAGCATGGAGCTCTGTGGGCTGAAGGGCTGCTGGTTCAGAGCTGGACTGGAGAGCTTCTCAGACCCATAAGGAGGAGATGGGCCGTTGGATGGGGTGCTGCTGGAAGTCATGCTTGAAAGCAGAGTGTTTTGAGGACTCTGAATGTTGTTTCCTGGTAAATTATTAGCAGGCATTCCAGACACCATAACATTTTGAGGACTGAAAGGTTGATGATGTGGGGATGATCCTGCCCTGTAAGGTGGAGAGAGACCAGGAGGAGACATAGTTGGCCAGCTGGGAGCCTGTACTTGTTGCTTAGTAGTAGACACCTGCTTGCTAGCTGCCAGCTGCTTTAGCTGCTGAGCATGCCAGTTGGAGCTGGGTATGTTGGGTAAGGGTACTGGAAGCATAGGTGGTGGCTGGTTCTTGCTCTGAGCTGCTGTTGAGATAGGTGACGCAGCAGGTTTGTTTGAAGGAGGGACTTGGAAGTTAGCTCCAGCAGATGATGGTCTCATCTGAGGAGATCCTCCGTTGGTTGGATTGCAGCCTGGAGAAAAATCTTTGTTGGCAACGTGGTTCTCCAAGTGGGAAGTCTGTGGGGAGGACTTTGGAGTGGTACTTATGCTTGGTTGAGAATGATTCAGCCCAAGCGGCTCTTCAGCCTTGCTGCACAAAATCTTCTCCAGGTCTAGGTCATTGGGAGAAGGATCGGGCATTTTTGTCAGCTCTTCCAATAGATCTTGCAGCTCTTGGTCCACAGACTGCAAGCTGTTTCCTTTCTCATCATAGTGGACAATGTTATTGGCTTGCCCTCCTACTGACCCCTTCTGATTTATTTCTGTGTTGGGTGGCACTGAAAACGGGGAGCCAATGCCTCCACCGTTCATGTGATTGCTTTCGAGGAGCACTGGGTGACCTGCTACTCCAAGGGAAGAAGCACTGTGACTGCTGGAGAACGGAGAACTTTGCATCTCTGGACATGCTACATTGGGATTGGCCCCCTGGCCCATGGCAAGGTTTACATCGTCAAGACAAAGTCTTTTACTGTCATTTGGGAAAATGACATCAGGCACGCCGTTGGAGGCAGGAGAGCTGTCATCTTCCAGTTTTCTTTTAATGGATCCCTGTAATTGTGAAAAGAAAAAAGGAAGAAGAAAAGGATCCGTTACTGACCTTATTCTAACATGCTCTGAAGCTCCATAAAGTAACACAGGGTTGGAGATAAAGAAAATTAAATCATACAATTAAAAAACCCAGTCACGTGAGACAAATTCAATCAGGATTTAAGTGGGTGAAACTTCACTGAAATCAAAAGAGTTACAGTCAGACAAAGGCTACATCTCACATGTTGGCCTTAAACAGATGTTAAAGCCATAAAATGCTGTCTGTCATGTGAATTGTAATAGAAGTTTTTAAAATAGTTTCTGAGACCGTTTCAATTAAGACATTATACTCCCTGCATAACAAACATGCCAACATTTTTATGGTAGCATTTTTTAGGCCTAAATGGCAGATCTGAATGAAACTCTGGATGGAGTTTAGTGACCTTCTGCCAGTGACTCGGATAAAATTCAGACCTGAGACAACTCAATTGTTTTGCATTCTTTACAGGCAGAACATCTGAAATAACTGGCATACTTTCCTAACAACCCTAAATGAAACAAATTCTCAACTAGCTATCTAAATAGGCTTTCAACTGTCCTAACCACAGATGTTTTAGATTTCAGAAACAGTAACAGATAAACCTCTTAATTTCTGTTTATTCTTCTAAGTCTAAGGCAGAATGGGCGCTGTTCTTCTGAAGGACTGCAACTCATTCATAAAAATGGAAGTGTTTGCAAAATACAGCTCTATAAATATCTTGATCTACAAGAAACGGTAGAGTTGAAAGTCCACGAATCCTGGGGAAAACAACCTGCCTTCCACACAGAGAAAGCGAAACTGAAATCAACACTTCTAACACGAATTCAGGGTGATACGACAATCTCCTCCAAATGTAATCATCTGTGGCTTTCCATTTTGACAAGCACGACCTGTCTGTCACAGGATTACCATTAACATCACTGCTTCACGTTAAGGGAAATAAATGTTACGTCCTTGGTTATCAAGAGGGAGGCAGATGTGGAAAAGCATGTGATCAGCAGTAGGAAAACCATAGACAATCCCTGTTCCTCTAAGCTGGCTCACAGTGAAGCCTCTCCCAGCTCTAGCCTGAAATTGCAAGTGCTGCCAGTCATCTATGATAACAAATTCACATCTAGGAACAGCTCTTATCACTAGAAAAGCCCCACCACCTAACCCCTGTGTAACCAGCTCCACTCCAGGGCTGTGCTGGGTATGACAAACTTCTGAACTTTACACTAATTTTTAAGCACATTGCAGTTTTGCCTGAGTCACTACACAACAGGCAGCAACTTTGGTGCTCAGACAGCAGTGTCACAGGCCTATTGCTGTGGTGCATCTGGAGGCTGCAGGGGCTGAGGCGCCAGCCCTGGTGCGGCCCCAACTGCACATGAAGGTCACAATGCAAATGGCCAATGCCCACCCCTAAACGCAGCCTGTCTCCAGGCAATCAGCCACAAATGTGCATTGTTCTGGCCTGGGAACATGGGAGAGCTGTGCAATGGCTCGCTGAGCTGGACTCACGTGAGTGCTCACTCACCACTCAGTTGGTGGGCAGAGAGAAGACTGCAGATTGGTGCCTACAGTTGCTCAGGCTATAGGGGCAGTTTAAGATCAGCATTGGGCGGTGCCACACTGGTATCCAGTTTACACAGACATTTGGAGGACAGTGAGATGATTCAAGTTAATTGTACATGATCATCATGGCAGATGGAAAAGCAAGTCTGCATACTACAGAGAGCCGCTGATCAGGTTTTAGGAAGGGTTCGCCTGACCCCCATCAACACCACAGCAGTTTTGAATGGCACTGTGGCAAAGAGACCTTTTTACATGCATGTTTCCTCTTACCCTCAAAGAGTTATCCCTTTCTTAGAGCAATCGGTGCTTCTCTCCTGTGACCTCCAGTTGCATGGCTATGGGTCACACTGAGAAACCACTGGCAAGTGAGAACCAACAGGGACTGGGGACAGTTGCTTTCAGCACAGAGTTCACTGACAGCCCTCTTTGGTGAGCTGTGCTATGTGTGGTTTCAATCATTGCTCTGCCAGAAACTACCTTTACGTCACAGCCAGAGGCAGCTGAAGCATCGACTATTTGATTATGCCTCTGGTGAAGCCAAAAATTTGCTTATCTTTAGAAAGTGGAATAAGGCCTAAACCTTCTCCCAAGTGTTGGTCTAACGATGGCTGAATTTGTTTTCCTTCATTTTCTTTGCTAAAACTAAGCCAGAGTTGCGTGTTTCAACAGATGTTGCCCTGCGTAGGCTGAAACATGTTGGTAGAGCATAACTACATATATTTAAACCCAGACATGTATGGAGAACCTTCACAGGGCCTTCACACACATCCAAAACAAACACAGTGTGTTCCCAAGTTGCACCCTGGGAACCTACAAGCAGGAAGTGGTGGGGGATCTCCTGTACTTGGCCAGCTGACATGCTGGCATGCATGTCCTTGCCAGTGCTCCCTTTGCCATAGGACATTCCTATGCTCTGAGTTACTGGGGAAAAATCTGGGCTTCCCAAACACTTTGAAAAAATAAGTTTTTTAACTGTTGCACTGGGGGGTAAATGATGTGAAAACAAAACTCCATTTCCCCAAAACTATTACGAGATATAAACAGACAGAATAAGGCTATAGCACGGGCATTCCAAAACTGGGGCAGGATTTTTAAATCGGATGCTATTGCTTAGCCCTCGTGAGAGGCCTGGCTGTGAAATTAGCTGGGTGTCATGTTCTCTTAAAAAGCAAGAGTCCTGCTTTGCAGGTGAGTATTTGCAGCCGGACCATAAACTCCAGAAGACCAATTTCCCCCAGTGCAGGCAGGTGGAACTTTACACAATTTAGCGGCATTGTGTTTACTTAAGATAGATTTGACTACAGTCCCAAATGGAAGAGAGAAAGACGCTGTCCTTAAAGCAACTAAACAAATCAGAATGATTTTGGTTCGAAGGGACACCTGGGTATCCTGAGCCCTCTGCTTCCAGCACACCACATGAAAAAAAACAGATGACAATATTTCACCAGGCACTTAAGTGCTAAGTATCAACTACATACAGAAATCCCTTCTAGGGCTGGAGGAGCTAGCTGAGAGGTTTCTTTCAGTATTCACTCTCAAACACAAGTGGCTGTTGCTCCCACAGCACGTTGGTGCTCCGTGTGTCTCCTCATCTCCCTGTGTCTGCTGCCCAGAAACGTGCCACTGTGTCAGCCCTGACCAGTGCAGGGGACAGCAATGCAGTTTTGTATCACAGGCACACTGTCTGGCTCAGGCACACCACCACCAACAGCAGCAGGAGAGCATCACTCAGGCACTACAACTTTCAGCACCAGGAGCTCCTGACTTAACTAACCCAAGAAGCTGCTTGTTGCAGATCACTCAAGGTCATTCATCCGGTACTCTCAAACATTGCAAGACCATCTCTTTAAAGCCTATCCATCCTTTTCTAGACTCCCCCTTTGCTAAAAACATTTTTACTGCCCCTTTCCTTTATCTGGCCCCAGATTCCTCAGGGAGGAGTTGATTTATTCCAACTCTTTCTTCTCTTTTAGGAGTGGGCTTATGCTGTTTGACAAAATCAACAGAAACGAGAAGAGCAGCAAAACACGTTCTTTTCCTTTCTCTGTTCATTAGGGTATGGGCAGCTTGATTTCAAATTGAATACCTGAGAAGTGAATAGAAATCATTTAGAAACACATAACACACAATTCAGCTGGCTGGAGGCTGTCTATGGTGAAGCATGGGAAAGCTTCATTCATGTGTGCAAGCAAGGACGAAGCAGACAAGCAACAAAGAAGCTCTTGCAACCTTGTCAAAATTCATTAAGATGCATTGGCATGCACAGGCTAACTTCTGTTTGAGAATACCTGGGAAACAAAGGCAGGCCCTCCAATTTGGGGGATATCCAATTATGATATTGTCTCAGGTTTGCTTTTAGAAGCGAGAAGTGCCATGATCTCAGCACTCCTGTCCTCTCAAAACCAACAGGCTGTCGTTCTGGGAAAGACCCAAGTTACAAATGAGTTGTGCTGCTAGCTTGCAACCGTAGTATAACAAGAATAAATAGTAACTGTTTACCCTGCTCTGTCCAAGGAAGCTATGGTTGCAAGCATCTAATCTGTCACATGCTATCTCTTCGCACAGAACCGATTCCCTGCGTGGGGGCAGAGTGCTCTGCTTGCTTCTCTTGTGCAAGGAAGAAAAGACAGACTCGGCAAGTGAAACTAGTCCTCCGCTGCACCCTCTCCCAGGCTGAGCTCTCTCAAGTTGCCTGCTCAGATGTCTTTTGGCATCAGGCACTTTCCAAACTCAGGAGGTGGTGCTGGCCTTGAGTAACTTACTATTTCTCAGTGAAGGGAGAAAGGCAGGCTGGAAGTGGCAAAAACTGAAGCAGAGTGTTAATAAATATACAAAGTATATTTACAAAAATTCTAAAGTATAGTAAAGTGTTAATAAATAGACACTGTGGTGGTTCCACTGGATTTTAATAGCCAACCAAATAGGCACGTGTGGGCTGGCTCCCTGCCCTGCTGTCACTCAGCCTTCCTCCTCTCTCCAACACACTCGCTGTCCTCAGTTGCCACTCTGGATCTCCATGGGTGCCAGGCTGCCCCATGGCCCTGCTGCCAGCCTCTGGGAATTCTCTGCCCAGCAGTTGCCCCTTTGCTCTGTGGTGTCTGGGAGGAAAGAGCCACTGTGGCCCACCTGGGAAAGCCTCCTATCTCCAGCCTTGTACCAGAAATAAGCCAAATCTAACCAGAGAGTCAACGTAACGTAGAACTAAGAGGCAGGAAAAACATCAGGTGAGGTATTTCTGTGCCTCTTCTGCAGCCTGTCAGAGATTCAAGCCTTGATTTACAGCAATCTCAGGGTGCTGATCATTGATCTGCAGCCACCCCACCCCTCTCACTGCCACTGAGAGATCCAACCTACAGCAGTGACTCCCACACCTCCGCAGCTTCTTCAAGCTGCTATTTGGAGCTCAGGTCTGTAGGGTCTGTGGCGTGTTCTCCTTCAGCAGCTAGTCCATCCTCTCTGTCTCCAGCATGAATTGTTATTGCTGGGACTCTCTCCATTTAATAGCATGAAATCTATGGATCCATGACTGGAATATCCAGCATAGGAGCCATTTCACTGGGAATCTCAAGACCCTTATAACACTTGGGAGACCCCAGGTATTGGCTCTTTTGGTTGCTCAATTGAAGAAAAGAGATAAACAATGGTAAAAGGAGATAGAGCAGGTGGGGACAATTTCAGTCTCACCATGGATAATGGGATTTGCTACTTTTGTGGCAGCTTTGCACAAAGCCTTTCAGAGCAAGACACCAGTGCCTCAGAAACCTGGGGAATCCAGATCACCAAGACACTGTTAAGATCTGGAATATATGAATTATTTTGGCAGAGAGAGCACATTGAATTTTTGGTGGAAGCAGCCTGAGATGACTACAGGTATTTCTTCCAGGTTTGGGTTTGTTTTTTTAAGGTATATTGCAAACTGGTTTTTTTTTTTTTTCCCTTTGCAGAGTATAAAACCTGAGTCTAAGATTTGCCTCACTGAGCTGACCAGAGAATCTATCACTCTCTGTCTCTGTCAAACACTAGACACTGCCAAAACTGGAAGCATGTATTTGCCAGAGGCAAACTGTTTGCAGAATTCAGCGATCAAGACTTCAGTCTCTGTGGCTTCAACAAGCTTCACCGAGAGCTATCTGCCCATCAGCCCAAAATGTCTCTGTCTGTTCTGACAAAAACAGTCATGTAATGAGAAAATGAAACTGGCAATTTTCCATGTAAAACAAGAAAACCTCACAAATTTGTCTCCTGTGCCTTAAATACACAGTTTGGAAAGCTTTGTGCTCTCTATCACTCATTTATCCACTCTCTAGGTAGACTTTAATGTCCTACTAATCTTTGAAGACAGTTCATGAAAAAGAGGTGAGAATTTGTGAGTTTGAAGGCAGGAAAGTGGATGTAATGTATTACCTATTAAATGGCAGCAGTTACTTGCAGTCCTGCTTGAAGTATCAGCCGTGCTTTTGGTAGCAGGCTGGCTTGCACATGAGCAACAAACCCCAAATGCTCAGTGGCAAAGATCCCATTTAACAACGGCAGAACCTGGCACTGCATTAAGCATGTTTAGCACATCTGCAAGTTTCTGTTGGTGCATGCTGGCTGCAATTTGGTAACAGAAACTCACATTATTCACCTGAATCCAAGAAAAAATGCCTCCTGCTGACCAGTGAGTAACCAAAGCAGTCCATGGCTACAAGAAACATAAATTATGCTTTATCAAAGTCACATCTAAGGCTACAAGGAGAACTCAAGGAGGCTCAAGCAATTAAAACTACCATTCACTTTCTCCATACCGAGATTAAACATAAGCTAAAATTGCATTCTTCCTACTGCTTTGGGCTGTTTGACCCCTTCTGATTTCCAGCGATTTCAGCATGCATGGATGTAAAGTTGTCATTTCACATTGTCAGGAGAGAGATCACGTTGTGATTCCAAGCTACCAGAGATGTGTTTCACTCTGCTTAAAAATAGCAATACCCCAGCTTCTCAGCTAAGGAGTACCAGGGTAAAATCTGCTTTAGGGTCTGTTGGGTATCTGTAGGCTGGAAAGGTGGCAGATTCATTTGTAATGAGGTGCGGTAGCAGAGAAAGGACTATGAATAAGGAAAACCCACGAGGTGGATTTCCTTCTATTCATCACATTCATGGAAACAGGCAACTGGAAGTAAGGATGCAGGAAGAGGAACTGGGGATGTAAGCAGTCACTTTAGCCATGAAAGGACCTTGGTTATTAGCTAGCCTGTGTGCATTATGTGGATTATTTTTCCCTGGAAGTACAGCTTCCCTCAATTTATCATTTACTCTGGCAATACAAAAGCTACCATCTTTAAAACAAGTATGTTAACATAGCTTGGAAGTTGCCACTTAGGCCATGCACGTGTAGAAAGCCTCCTAAACACCACTACATTGTGTAGGATTTGATCTCCCATCACTACAACAAACAGTAGTTGACCTGACGTGCTGTGATCCTTTGCCCCGTTACTGTCACCACTCATTGTGATCTTCTCCAGTTATTTTCTCAGTAGATCAAGAACCTCACACTGTGTTAAAAGAGAAAGATGAACTCAAGGGGTGTGCTTTTCCTTCACAGAGGTGGCAACATTCCCTGTTGTGAATGCAGAAATGTGGAAACTAACAGGGCAGTTGCTCCCGTGTCTGTACATGTCACTTGGCTCTGGGCTGACACACACTTCGTGTACATCGCCATAGCCCATGACAAGAGCTGTTGCTTACTTGCACTGTTGCTCCAGAGCTACAATTGATTCTGCATTCCTGTTATATTGCTGCAGCACAACAGCTCTCGTTTCGACTGTTAAATGTTTGAGAACTTTTAAATGGTGACTGGATCAGGGAAATGATTATGCCTCTGTACTCAACACTGGTGAGGCCAAACCTCAAACACTGTGTTCAGTTTTGGCCCCTCACTACAAGAAAGACATTGAGGTGTTGGAGCATGCCCAGGGCAGCAAAGATGGTGAAGGGTCTGATGCACCAGTCTGATGAGGAGCAGTTGAGAGAACTGAGGGTATTCAGTCTGGAGAAGAGGAGGCTGAGGGGATACATGATCACTCTCTACAACAGCCTGACAGGAGGCTGTAGTGAGGTGGGAGTTAATCTCTTCTCCCAAATAATGAGTGATAGGACAAGAGGAAATGGCCTCAAGTTGTACCAGGGGAGGTTTACATTGGAGATTAAGAACTTTTTCACTGGGAGGGTTGTCATACACTGTCCCAGGCTGCCCAGGGAGGTGGTGGAATCCCCATCCTTGGAGATAAATAAAAGCTGTGTAGCTGAGGTGTTGAAGGACATGGGTTAGTGGTGGGCTTGGCAGTGTGAGGTTTGTGGTTGGACTTGATGATCTTAATGGTCTTTTTTCCAACCAAACAATTCTATGACTTTGACCTGAGACTTTTTGTTCACATGGCCTTCTTCCCCCAGTCACCATGCAGCATAGGAAGTAATCCTGGCTGCAAATACTCAGAACTGCACCATTTAGCTGGTAAGCACACAAGTCCAAAACATCATGGCTATACAAAACCGGAAAGATACGCTCTTACAATAAGCTTAAACCACAGAAAGTAACAGGAAATTCAACCTGGACTACGAAAAGCCCAAGGTATTTACTTTTTTTTCCCCCCCTGTATCTTAACCAAAAATTAACAGGAAGGAAATACTGCACATATGTTCTCATACTGATTTGTGTGAATGCATTTCTGCTCATAATGACAAATATATATGACCTATATCCTGCCTATAACTGGAATGTCTTACAAGCTACACAGCAGCAGGTTTGTGAACAAGGTTCTTCTAATTACCCTTGTGTAGAATTACAAGCAATATCACTAATATCCATGTGAAGATATCAATCAGTTCCTAGGAGAAAAATCACATGGCCACGAATATCCCCATTTTCCACCCCACACAAGCCCACTGCATGCGAGGGACCAAGTAACAGTCACTGCAAAGAAAAGAAAAAATACCTGAGCCAGTAGTTTTGGTACTTTTCAGGTCAGACAGAATTACCAGTCTCATTTAAAAGGCACCAACAGAGATCTGCCCTATCAAAACAAATGTTCAAAGCCTTCCCATCTTGTCTTTCCTTAGCAATTAATCTGCTTTCAGTAGTAACACTCCTGTGAAAATGGAAATTTATCCAGGAGAAAAATTGCTGTTGACAAATGGATCTGGAGGAACAGAACTACTGCTTTGCTCCCGTGTTGTACTGCTAGCAGGAGATCTCTGTACAGATGCCTCTTAATTAGTCATCTGAAGACCTTCAGCAATCACGTCACGCATATTGTTTGGCTGTAACTTCCACGTTCCATTTAATGACAAGTGTTATTAACTAGACAGCTGAAGACAGAACAAGTTCCCTGCCTCTCGGTTTTTAAGCTGTAGTACAAGAGCATTTCTTTCATATCTGGCTGTAAATCAAGATCAATCTTAGACTCAACGCCTTTCCATCAGGATTACCTCATCTTACCTCAGTTTTAATACCAGCAGTATTGTTTTATATCTTTTTTTTATAGTCCATTAATTTCAAAGTCCTATGGAACACTTTGCAGTAATTTTGTAGACTACATTAATTTCTCACGGCAATAGCTAGGCTGGAGAATTGCAGAACCTCTCCACTGAACAAAAAATGATGTTTTTGCTACTTGGGTTTACCAGGATTTTAAAGATACTTTTCCCTCTTCTTTTTCAGCCTCAAACACTGACACATTTATGTAATGAGCACAAGATAACAGGAGCTAAGTATAAGAAACAGGCTGTGTATGTTCCTAAATTATGAGGTAGATTTACTGTTTACCAGATAACCAGATAAATCCCAGTCTGACACTTCTTTTCTGCTACATATTGCATTATTTCCTACAATCCCAGAAGATTTTCTTCTGCAGTTTTATCAAACTACAGGTTCCATTTTGTCAAAAGGAATGCTTGGGGAATTAACAGCCTGGAGGCAAAGCCTACAATTAGGTCAAACCTGGGGCCAAAAAGCTCTCAAATTCTCAGAACAATAAGAAACAATGGGATTTCAGTCTGGAAAAAAAAAAAAAAGAAGGCATTTTTGTTTCAACAATTGAAGTGCTCACACTCACTCCTCCAAAGAATAATAGCTCGAACCTCACCTATGTGGCTGCACCTGAATGCCAACAGGTCTGACTGCTAAGTGGCCTTCTGCTTACCTTCTGTGTTGGAAAGCAAAGCATTACTGCACCCAGAGCTCTTCTCTAGGCTCAGTGGGGGACAAAATGTTTAAAAGAGCAGTGTGAAGTTTCTCCCAAGTGTCACCAGAAACTAGAAAACAACTCTAAGAAGGATGGAACAAACAGGTAAGGAAAGGAAAAGTTCTGAAGGGGTCCTCTGCAACACATTCATCCAGGGCCTTTGTTAGACTCCTGGGTGTTCCCCTGCCTTTCAAAAAAGTTAACAATAAACAGCATATCAATTAACCCAGAACCATAAAAACAAGCATCACTTCAGACTAAAAAGATTGTCAATCTACTGTGTGTCTCACTGAACATGGGTATAGGGAGAAGTCTTTATACAGCCAGACACAGAAGTGTTTTGTAAAGCAGAAGAGTTTGGTAATGAATATTTAATTTGTTTCTGACTACATTTTATCCTACCACTTTCATCTTTACCTATTCAGCAACTCCACTCTTCCCAGCATGCATTAACTGGCATAGGAACACAGTTCATTGGCAACATGTTCTTTGTAAGCTTCCTTCCTCCTGGGCCAGGACCAGCATGCAGCTCTGGTTCTTACAACACACACTTTGAACAGTGTATGTTTCTTACCCAGGGACCTTTAAAGAGATTCTGCAAAAAAATGGCACTAAAACCCAACCACAGACCATGGCCCCACCCCTGAAGCCCTCATCTTGCATAAATCTGGCCTCTGTGAAATAAACACTTTGAGACACTGACTTCAGCAGGGATGGGATTTCACTCTTTGCTCTCTCATTATTATTAACTAAAGGAGTGAATTAACAGGATTTGGAGAAATTCTCTCCAGTGGAAAATGCAATGCTTAAGTTGCTTATTTTTTAAGCAGAGAATCTCTCGACTTGCTATAGATACCAGTTCCCTTCTGTCCTAAAAGCAATGTTAATCACACATTCATCACTGCGAATTGACAACATAAATGCTGACTTGTGCAAACAATGTTAGAGAAAATGGTGTTCTTGCTGCAGAAGTGAATTACACAGCCTTTCAAGCTTTCTACACTTCTCAGTTTTATGTAAACTCTAATTTCTAAGCCTTTGTTCTGCCTTTAAAGGTCACACAGTTGAAAGCTATGAAGCATAGCATGTGTTCCCACTGATACTAAAATACTGTTTACTAAATCATGCATATAAATGTAAAGAAGAAACTGTTTGCAACCTACTGTGTTAATAAGAGACAATTTATCAGACAACACAGTCCCAAGTATCAATATGTGGAATGTAAAAATCTGATCTTAATCACACAACATGATTGTTTTTTGCTGTTTTTATGAAGTGAAGTCTCCACATTGCCATGCAATCACACTGACTTCTGATGACACCGTATCTGACTGATTAAACTCCTGCTCTTGCCAGTGCTGAACTTCAGGAGCACAAGTGGTCTTTTTAGAATTGAGCAAATGATTGCACATTTGCAAGATCAGGATTTCATTTGCATATTCAAATTGCAAAGCTGCATCTTCCCTTTGTCTGTGTAAGGCCAACTATAGCATTCCAAATGCTAAACAACCACCGTAGAGTTGGACAGTATTTTTAGCATCTCTGTGGTACACTTCTATCTTTAGCTGTTGTGTTCACAAACAATCCCACAGGACACTGCATAGCTAACATAGCTCAGGCTCTTCACCACACTCAACTTTTCTCCCAAAACGTGGTGAAAGCAGAATATACAACAGGCTGGTTCAGGACCTGCCATCATTTCCTTAGATGCATTCCCTTGAGCAGAGCAGAACTATATCCAAGTACTAAAACATTAAAACCTTAGAGTGTTCTGCTCTGGTGTGGTGATGGAGGTTGCTGTGACTTCCTCCAGGGAAAATACAGCTTTACACTCAGAGTTTGCACTGTGCAGATAAATCAAGGAGGACAGGGAAGGATTTCTGCGTGTTGTTTCCTAGCAGGATGTGCCCATGGGTTCATGGCAAATCTCTGGTCAAAGCTTAACCCTGCAAGAGAAGTTAATAATTGAACTTGCCAAATCATCACAATTTCTACATCCAAATGCATCTTGTTTTTACAAAGAGGCATATTAAACCAGTGAGCCATTTTATTAGTCTCATGCTCATGTAACAAAAACATGTGTTAGCTCACGAGTGCCAAGTATCATCCTGGAGGGTTACCAATCCCTGTTACAGATTTTGTAGCCAGACTACAGTTATCTGTCATAACAGAGAAGGTAGTTTTGAATACAGAGAATGAAGCATGCTGCTTGGTTCGGGAATATGTGGTCCTGGTCTCTTTGTAAAACTCTAGGAAGGAGATGTACTGCTTGGGGAGAAAAAAAAGAGCTTGAAATTTACTGCTGACTGTAGTGGGGCTATCTTGCAGAAGCCTCCTGGATGGCTGGGGCATGGCCCCTAGCTTGCTCCTTCATTCCCTAGAGGCACTTTGAAAATGTCTGCAGCACCACCAGTTCCAACATGGCAGCTGTAGCAGCTGGGTCAAGTCTGAGTCCATAGGAAGGGTTTTTAGAGTTACCTGGATTAAGTGTTTCAAAACTGCAGGTTTACCACCGAGAGAGAAAACAATTCATCCTGAGAACAGCAGTATTAATCAGATGATTGACCTTTGAAGCTTAGAATCTGAAATGCTTTCCACATCAAGCTGGAGCTGCGTATGGAGACAATAGCCTCCAATGCCTTGATTTACAGAGGAAGCACTGATGGAATCCCATATATCCTATTAATGGTGAAGAGAATTATGTAAAGGAACTGGTTTTTTTTTCATTAAGTGCCTTAGCTGAGGTTTGCAGATGAGCCTAGACACTCGGCTCCAATTTAATTTCAAGGGGACAAGATAACCTGAAAACCCTTAGAAAACCTTAGACCTTGTGAGTGCTTCACAAATGGGCTCCTCATTTCCCCATCTGCACTTATCTTCTCTCCCATTACTACATGCCATCAAACACTTTGTTATTAAAATTCTTCAAGTGATAATGGGACTTTCCAAACAAACTGTGTTTGCTGGCTTCCTCTACCCTACCACCAAAGTGACGGTATGTCTGGGAGGTGTGAGAACTGGGGAAACAGCATCAGGGCTCAGAGGACGTCCCTGACTCTGCAGAAGCACCAGAGAAGGGCTGAGATACACAGGAGGCAGCACATCCTCTGCACTACATCTACAATACAAGTCTGTGGTTTTGTTGCTTTTTTTTTTTCTGGTTAGAGTTATTTTTCCCTTTTCAGCATAACACATGTTCAATCAAGACTCGCAGAGTTATTCATTCAAAGTGTTTGCATTATGTAACATGAGCATCAGGTTCGGGAGAAAAGAAAAAACCCACACTGCTGCTTTGGGGCTTTTTTTCTGAGTCCTTTCTTACATGTAAAAAATGAGTAGAGGCTTTCTCTCCATCCAGGATGCAAGGTTGACATCCTGGGGTTGGTCCTCATCCTACTAAGGGCTCCTCAACTGAAAACTGTGGGTTGCAAGGCTTGGCCTTTACTAAGAAATAATGATATTACGGGAAAACTCACTGCACGCTCAGGAACATCAACAGTAAATTACCCTTCTATTTTCTAATACAGACATGATGTCTGGAGTTGAGCAAACACATTCTTGAAAGGTCAGAGCACTTAAACTGTATGTACCTAGTTTAGGATGAAAAAAGCTGTTGTTGCCTTTTAGTTATGACATTTCAGTTTACCCACAAGAATGACACTACTTCCCCATAAAAGTTTTCAAGCCAGAGAACATGCTTTTCTCCCAATGTTAAAGTAAAGGTATAACTCTTTTTCTATATTAACTTATCACATCCATCACTGAATTCAGTGATTTGTCAATCATATAGCCATTCCTGCCCAAAGGGCTTCAGCCAGCAGCAGACACATGTGTGGGGACGCTCTGTCCACCTTTGAGGAGAAGGAGCTCGAGGAACCCGACTTGCCCAGATAGTGTCTTGCTGCTGGTGAGTTGCTGCCTGGGTAAGCCACACTCAACCATTTGCACTAAACTTTGAAGACCTGAAAGAACTATGAAATCTCTAAAATGCAGAGCTGGAGGGCAGAGAGCTCTTCATTTTTTTTTCTGAAAGAATGAGAGGAACTTCCTCTTTCAGTTACAGTTAAAGTCTAGTGAGGATATAACTGCTGTAACGATCAGGAAACAACTGTCATGTCCGGATGGCACTACAGAGTGTTACTGGGAAGCTGCAAGGACCTTGCAAACAAAAGGAATAAACATTTGGATCTGCTGGAAGTGCTCTGATCTGTCACTACGCAGTGTTGTGTCCACCTTCAAGTTTCAGGGTGTTAAGGGAACTGAAAGTGCACCAGTTTAACCCAAGTCCAAAGAGCTGGTGTTCACTTCTTTTCAACAGAGCTGCTTCAGATCACTTCATCACTTTAGGCTGAGACAGTCCTAAGCCAAGGCTGTACTGAGCTAGCTCTGGGACCAGAGTGAGTGGGCACTGATAACGTGACCCACTGCACTGGGCCATGCTGGGACCTCAGCAAGACATTGTGTATCCTATGCCCATGTAGTCTCAGCCATCTCAAGTTGAATTGCACTGAGAGCAAGTTCCCCTAGCTTATTCAGTGCTGGTGAACAAGGTTGTCTTAGGCATGGTAAGATGACTGTCCTCTATAAGAAATGACAACCCCTCAGGTGGGAGTTGTTAAACTACAGCTGAGAAGCACTGATTGACTGCAAATGTAATGGAAATTGAAACAGGTTAGCCACTGAAAAGTGGCTGTGGGTGACCATTTTATTTCCTATTGGCACATGGGCTGTCAGGTACTGCTTTGTGGAAGGGAACACAACTTCAAATGGACTAATTTGAGCACTTCCAAGTGCTCACCACAGCTGTAGCCCTTCACCTCCATCCTTACCACTATGCAAAGCTCCTGCCAGCTCAGCTTTGGTCCTTGACACTATTTCCAGCATGCATCGTCAGCACCGATATGCATTTCACAAGTCTCCCATTCCCAAGCTCCTAACAGAGAGACAACTTCTCTTCTCAGACAGATTTTCAGTAGAGTCTCTCCTAGTGCCCCACAGCACCATCCGTATCACACTGTGTACCCAGCCTGGCACACCTCATCCCACTGCTGGGGTTGCTTTGAAGGAAGAGAGCTATAGTTCTTCAAAAGTAACCTATTTCCTACTGAAGCTGCCTGTGGGGATGCAAAGAGACTATACCTGGCTTCCCGTGCTTCAGTCACTAGATTTGCCAAACATGATATAGGAAAGGGGCAGGAAGCATCAAATATACATATCGCAGCAATTCTTCCCCTTCCCTCTGTGTCATGTCTGAGCAGCACACCAAGACCTGACCTTGCACTTTTTATTGCAGCCTTTCTTACACAAACACTTGAGTCAGATCCAGAGCCAAAACCCAATAAAAAGCCAAACACGTTGCCTAGCCTTTTTTTTTCCATCGTAAAAGGCTGACATCCTCTTTCATACCTATTTGTATTCAAATGTAAAACAAACTGTGCATTTTTAAGGGCATGAATTTTGTAAGATCAATAAAACTTAAAAACTCAACCTATTTTTCACTCCTTCTGGTACCAGTGTAAAGACTGGTAAAGAACTGATATTCCCGGAGCTCTGTGCAGACATGAGAGGTGCTGATGCACACAAAGGTGTACTGTGACTAAACACATGAGTTTGGAGGTTTCAGCTGTTACATTTCTCCCCCTCCCTTTTATAGTCATCCTAACTTTGCTTCTATTAAAAAAATCCAAGGTAGAAAACCAACAAAGACCGAGTCCCTCACCCTGGTTTTTTGCATGATCATTGGATAAGGGATTGTAAAATAATACTTTTCTAACCTGGCAGCATTTTATATTCACTTTATCCAGGTGTAACTGACACCATAAGGAGTAATGAAATTGAATCAAATACAACGTATATTCTCTAATAAAACTGCCCCTCTTTTCTTCTTAAACACCTGAAGTTGAAATACAATCTTCTTCTTTTGTTACCCCATTAATTTTATAAACAGGGAAAGAGAAATGCCAAGTGTATTTTTAAAGGAAAAAGCCACAATTTACCAGTCCTCCAATTAAAAACAATATATATATCTTTCTTCCTGGATTGGCCCTTTCTTTTTACAACAGTTGCATTACCTTTTTGTAGTTTTTATCTACTGCCAAGAAAACATACCTCCTTATACCAGCTGGAGAATCTACAGGTCCTAGCTGACCATATATTGTCCAGTATTTTGTATTAGCATACAAGACGACACCAAAAATAACATGTGGGAGAAATGGGGTGGCATTGGGGTAAACTTTTGATTTAAGGAAGTTTCTTATCCAGTAGCACACTGCCTATTCCCTGACACACACTGCCTAAGCCCTGACACACACTGCCTAAGCCCTGACATGGCCTTTCCTGCTTTTTGCAAGACAAATTTGCTCTGTAACAAGACAGACACTAGGTCAGAAGTGTCAATATGAGTAACTCCCTGAAAATAAACTTTTCTTGTTTATGAAGCAGCGTTTCTAACATGGGACCTGAAACTGAACTGCGGGAAAAGAGCTTCTCCTGTCGCCTGCAAGCGAGCTGCACTGACAGCAAAGCACAAGCCCCGCTCCTCAACCCAGCAAAGACAAGGTGAGTCCCTGCAAGAACTGAAACAGGAGCCGACCAGACGCCGTGTCACTGTGTTTGCTCACCAAGCGGTTGTGCAAGACGAGATCGTGCTTATCAAGAACTGCCTCCTGCTTCCAGGGCAGCACAGGTGGAACAGGACAGGGCTCTGCAGGGAGGGTGCCTCTGGCAGCTCTTGCACAATGACTCCCAAACCCAGCAGCTCATGGGGACTGCCCATTTAATTATGTCAAAATGGAGCTGCCACAGATTCCTAGACAGCTCTCGCATTGCCACTGTCTGGAGTGCTCGTTGCCACATACTAGTTTTGGGTTTCTGAAAGAGGTTGGATGGGGTTTGTTTTTCACTAAAATGTGTAGAAGCTCAAGGATTGAATGAGAGGGAAGGAGAATTAATCTGAAGTACATTTCCTTTACTTGCTGACTTGTTTGTGCTTAACTTTAAGGGTAATCTAAGAACAAGGAGGAATTTTTATTACCCCTTAAAAATGTGTTTATGTTTATCTCCATATGAGAAAGCAGCAGCAGCCTTCGCCAGCACATTAATACGTTCCTGGCTCCTGACAGCACATGGCTGTCAAACAACTAAATACTTTTAATAGAAACCTGGTCCATTAACAAGATGAACCATCAAACAGTCACACAAGAACAGCAAACAACACCGGGAAGAGCCGCTGTCTTTCCATGCTGAACAAAAAGCTATGTTTAGCAAGAGAAATAATGCAACCTCTAACGCTGCTTTGCCTCCCTCTCCATCGCATCTGCACCCAACTTTCCTTTGCTTCCTGACAGAAATTTAAAGCAGTAAAACTTGCCTTTTCCTGAGCTTGTTTCTTCCTGGGTGCTCCTTTGTGCAGATGTCTTCCCAGGACCCCTGTTGCCACATTGCAGCGCCAACTGCAAATCTCATCAGGTCCAGCCCCTCCACAGCCTCATGCACCAAGCCCATTTCTCTTTGGATAACCCAGTGCTTGTCAGTAATATTTTTTAAAATAAGTGAACCTGCTTCTGCAGGGAGTTGGACTGGATGATCTCTAAAGGTCCCTTCCAACCCCTACTGTTCTATGATTCTATGACCATTCTATGAACTTGGTCTTTTCTTTGTTGAAATCTGTCTTTGCAATATTCAATATCCAGAATAATCTCTGTTCTGTTTTACAACCAAACCTGAGCTGCTGAAACAACTGGAAAATTCCCTGCTGACTTCAGGGGGCATTTCTCTGTGTATCTACTCAGAGTTAGCTCTTTTGAGACTGAAATGATCCCATCTTTTCTAACGACACCAGTGCTTTTTCTCACCTGTGCGAGTAAAGAAATGTTATTGTTTTCTGGACTTGCAATATTTGACTTGTTTCAGCCCTCATGTGCAATACAAATAGCTGTGCTACCTGGAAGACAAAGTACGTGTCTAACACAAACATTTATAATTCCAAAGCCTTAGACAACAATCGAGATAAAACTAGCATCAACTGCAGTGCAAGCTGCGTGATTCAAAGGGGGCCCTGAAGGTGCAATTTGCACTTAATGGGTTTTTTTTGCTGTTAGCTCAAGCTTTAGGTGAAATAACAGAGAGAAAGAAACCCCAAACAGCACTCATTAGGCAGGTGGAATAAACTGAAGGTGAAGTCTGAGGCACTCTTACTCAGTGTGGGAAGGCACATGCTCACTTGACAGGCAAGGTGATGCTACAGCCTGTGGTGGAGATCTAATTTCTGGAATTTTAATTGCTGAAAAAGGATCAACCCCCCACATTTTAAGTGTGTTCATGAAGGAATTCCTAACAACAGTCAACCTGCATGCAACACTCTCCTCAAATCTTTTGCCTTCCACTGCTGCTTTCCTGCCAAAGCACTGGGCTATAGAACTGAGCTGCTCTGATTTATAACTGAGGGGTTTAACACCAGGTAATGCAATTATCGACTTGATAGTCCACAACGTCTGCAGTCAGCAAAGTTTAAAAAATGCAAAATATTGACAAGATCAGACAAATACATAATGAGGGAGTTATTAAAATGCAAATTGCCTGCCTTCTGGTACTCCTGTGGTGTACGGCACAGGACCCCAGAGTCTGCATCTAGCCCTAGCCTCCCGCTACCTCTGTGCTGGTTGTGAGGATGGAGAGAAGCAGAGCAGGGGAAAATGGATGGGCAGAGATATCACAGGGCAGCCAGATAAGCCCCCACATCAAGGGGGGCCCCAAACAGAGTCAGTGAGTGCATGGGAATGGGAGGCATTGTGATGTGCAAGAGCAGGAAGCCTTGCACACACTGGGCTCCAGATCTTCATGGGGTTCAGGAAGGCCCTGGCCACAGAGAGAAGCATGATAACAGGGCAACTTCTTTTTTGGGAGAACAGACAGAAGTGAAAACTATTTGCAAGTTGGTCAAACTTGACATAAAAATTCATGAAAGGCACTGGATTAAGAGTTAGTCAAACAAAAAGAGTCCAAAGATAGGATGTGATGGAAATCCTCTCTACCCAGCCTGTTGCAGGATGCTTGGACTTGGCCTTAAAAAGAGAAAACTCAGTGCCCTGGTGCAGTTTGAGAAGTCCTATCTGGAAGGTGAAAGAAGGTATCACTACAAGCCACATGATTCTCTCTTTTCTCATCTCTGCCCCTAACTTTTTTGTCTCTGTTTAAATAGCCTTATAATCCTGGGGACTGTCTAGTACAGGCTTACTATTTCACCTTGCAGACACATTCTTGTAAGTCTGAGGGCTGTGTCTGTGTCTGGATGTCTATAATAGAACAAGTAAAATAATACCATTCCCAGCTGTGGGCTGGATGATCTAAGACCCCACCAGGAGTAAACTGTGATGGATATTATAATTTTATGCAATGCATTTCAATCACGTTAATATTGCTGTAACAATCCCTAAGAACGATGCCAATATAGACAGTGACACCCAATTAACAGGCAAATACTAAGGGGGAGGTTAAATGCTAATTTTACGTTGGCATTTAGCTGAAGAACTTTATTATGTCGTCTTCTATTTTAAACTGTAGCCATCCACCCTGAGCTGTGCTGCCGTCTGTTGTTAGTCAGCATGACACAAACCACAGTAATTCCTTGCAAGATAGACAGAGTCACAACTGTTAGTGCTAGATACCTGCCCCAAACCAGAAGATGGTCCATGCCCCCCAGAAGCTTGGAGCAACACCAAAGCTAAGCTTTATGGACACTTGGAAGCGTGATCTGGGGCAGGGCACCGAAGTGGTGCCTCAGACTGAAGGTTGTAGCTGCTTGGTGCTCCTGAAAATACATCAAGAGAAAAAAAGACACCGCAGTGATTCAGCCTCCACTGAATATTGGCCTTTTTCAGTACCTGGTTGAGAGTGTGTCCGTGGGCAGTGTGGAGTCAGGCAGGCAAAAGGTTGCTGAGCCTCCCTGGCTGTTAGTGAGCAGTGCTGATATACAAAGACAGTTCTTTATCTCAGCTTTCAGATAAATAAAATCTGAAATAAATGGAGCTTAACACACAGAGATAACAGCAAAGATACAGAAACTGACTGAAAAATACTACAGCGTATTCAAAGCTACAGCCAGGACTGTGGTCAAGCTGTATTGAATTTGCAGAGAGATTAGGTGCCTCGTTAGCTGTGGATAGATGCACAACTGCCCAAATTTAAACTTCCTCCTTTCCCCAGCTCACCACAGTCATTACAAATCATGCAGCTGAATGAAAGCTGAAAAAGCACTTGGAGCTTGGCAATTCTGCTGCGGTGAGTCCAGTAATAAATGAGGGAAGAGGGGTGGCAGCAGTGATAATCTTTTTATCAAAAACACATTTTCTGCAACGCAACCTGCTGTTGTTCATATGTAAAATACATCATGCTGCTAGTAGGGAACAATCTGTCTTGCATTTTATAGATGGTCTTTTTATTACAGATTTCCCCTGATTGTGTCTCAAAGAAACAAATGCTTTAAGCATCCTTTGCTTTTAATAAATGCAGAAGACACGCACCACGGCTGGATTACGCCCGCTGCTCTAGACACTGGTTTAAAATGCACTGTTGGAGGGATATTTCTACTGTGCAGTGTCACACATCAATTATTAACAAAAGTTACGGAATGAAAGCAGAGCAAAGCTTCATCTGTCCAACCAAAGTCAGCTCTTGAAACATGCTGAGCACCATCCCCCTGTTCCCAAGTCAAATGGGCTGGAGGCAGCACAGCACCCAGGAGCCCTGGCTCCTACAGTATCTCTTCCTCATCTTCCCATCCTTTCTCCCTGAAGCAATTAAAAAATCCCGAAGGCTTCTTGGCAAGACATTTTTTTTCCCCCTCTTCTCTCACTCTCTCCAAAGTGAAAATGGCTAGGTGGGGTTTAGTTTTGTAAGTGCTTTTGTCTTTTTTCCCAACGCTAAAAATGTTTGGATAGATGTGAGCAGCCTTGACCACGTGCAGGAAAATCTAGTCCATTGCTTATCAGTCGATTTGGCTTCACACCAAGAGTAACATACTGCTATAAAGGGCCAACACAGTGTGAAAAAGGAGCTGTTCTACTAGAATACACTCCGTTAATTCTGGTTGAACTGACATTCTCCTAGGACAACGGCTCAAAACACGTTTAGACTATTGTACTAAGCATGGCAGGGAATGGAGCAGCAGGCTGGTTTCTCTCTGATGTCTCTAAACAAGAGGCAGACCAAAAAAAACCCACCCAACATCTCTTGAAAATCAAATGTGGGACAAACTCTCTCAACATCATCCTTCACCAAAATAATATATTAGGTTTGATACAAAAATCCCCACCACTGTAGCAGGAAAAAAAACCCCAAACACTGAAAAGTCAAAAATTCCAGCCTCGCTACACTTACTGTAATTGTCCTTTATAAGAAGAGCCCTCTAGTTATGTGAAATGACATTACCTCAGAGCCCCAGGCTCCCCGGGCTATGTGCAGGAAGGAAACAGACACACATCTCTTTAAGAGCTGCTTCCTCTCTGCTCTATTAATTTCGGAGATTAAGCAAGCCACTCCTTTGTGGCATAATGGAGCGAGATAGAGCCATTGTGTTTGCGGTGAGTCCTGCTCCCTGTTTTGCTACCTTTGAGCAGGGGGAGGGATGCCTTAGCAAAAGCCAGAAAACTTCTAGCAGCCCTAAAGCCCCTCTTACTCTTACATTACTATTTCACCACGTAAGAAGCCAGCAGCCCCATTCCTCTCCTCCACCACTGAGGAGGATTTCAGTGTCTCACTGACACAGCTCAGGATGGGAAAAAACACCAGTAGCATCAGATAAGGAATTCTCTTTTCAAGGGCTCCGACTCAACAGGACTTATTTAATCAGGATTTTCTTTTTTTTGCCTGGACACACACATCACACCTTCCTGTCCTCTGCAGTGCTGAAGCTGAGGTGCTGAATTTACCACCATTTTTCCCCCTTTTTTCTTGTTTTAAAAATTTCTTCATCCTTTTTTTGCCAGCACAAAATCCCTTCGGCTCCTACCAGATGCCTGATGACCCTTAATAATACAGAGGCCATTTCCTCTCCGTTTCAAAGACTATCAAGACATCTGATGTTGGAGCCTGGGATTAACATGGGCTACTGAAGTGATCACCAGGTGACCAGAGCCTCAGCTAAAGTGGGTTTTTTTTGGAAGGAAGAAGAGTGAAGCAGGAGAAGATTCTGCCAGTGCCAGAGCAAGTCGGGATCCCCACTCCAAACCCGGGCTTTCAAATTTCCTTCTAAAGCTCACACAGAGGATTTACCCTCGGCTTCCCAGATTTGTTTCCAGATTGTTAAGCAAACATGGCTGGAGACACAGGACCTTTTTAGAGTCATCTGCCATAGGAAACACTACTTTGTGGGGGCTCATAAAGCTGCAGGATCCTCGAGACTAGTACACATTTTTTACATCGTGTAAACACGGCTGTTACTAAACAGAAATGTGCTCAGCAGCGAATGGATTTCTTTAGAGGGAGGAGGAAAAAAGATAAACACACGCTCAGAGCTTTTGAGCATGAGAAGCAGCAGGAGAAAGAGCGATCTCCCGGCTGGAGCAGGAACGTGTGAGCCAGAACACTGTTTCTACTGTACCTTCCCTTGCAACACAGTCAGGAACACAAAACCCATCCAGATAAAACAATTTGCCTATTCAGCAGCTTTTCTTTCACGAGCTGCTTCATCTTTGCAGGCTGCCCCCACCCCACCCCCTGCCTTCCTAGTCGCCAACTGAAAACTTCAAAAAGAAAAGAAAAGGAGAAAGGAGCTGCTCAGACAAAGGCCTGATTCTCTGCACCAAGAGGGCACTCACACCAGAAAACACACTCACGGGGGTCTGGGCACGGTGCTGGCAAGTTACTCTGATGGTAGTTGTAGGAATCTGCTCCCCCAGCTCTGCTTCAGGTTTTGCGACCGGGGAATAACGAGAAAGCTGGGAGCTGTGTAGCTCCTGCACTTTCAGCACCAGCCTCCTGCAAGGCCAGTGCATGGTATTTGCAATCTCTGCACCTTCTCCCAGAAGCTACACGGGGCAGCTTCCTTGCAAAGTTTTCCCTGCCTGTTGCCCATGGAAATCTTAACCCCTTCCAGATATTTTTCTCCTGGGGTGGCCCCTTGCAAAGATGCGGGGTTTTAATGAGGCTTTTTTTTTTACTATTAAACAGAGATACTTTTCTGATGTGAGTGTAAAGTACCAGTTCATGTTTCAGAAGTGACTCAACAGCACTTAGATGCCAAGATGTAGTTCTAGATGGAGCAGGATGTGATTCAGCAACTACAGGCAAGTAGCAGTGTATCCCCTGCATCCTCTAGACTCCATTTTTTCTTCATAAATGAAACTCAAATTCAGTTGAGTCATTTTTACTTTGGCCTTTTTTTTTTATTACAGTCACTATCGATCTAACATAACATACACCTCCTACCCCTCTCCTCCTGCATTCAGCAGACCTAGGAGGAATCATAGTGTTGCACACATCAATAACACTAAATAAATCCTGCACTTGGCATCACACCAGTCCTAGCCTCTGAAAAGCTTTCTTCCTCATATTATCAAAATTGCACCTCAAAGGCCATCCCCACCACAGCTGTCTCACACCAGCAGCCAGAAGCAGCTTCTCCGTGTCTCTGTCCCAGAGCCTGGCTCATTGGCAGCCTCTAAACCCTGCTCCATGGGCAGAATTCGGAAGAATACTATCCTGCTTCTGCAGGGGGGTTAGACTAGATGATCTCTAAATGTCCCTTCCAATTCCTACCACTCTATGATTCTATGATTTCCCCCTACAGCCATGGGCTGCTGGGGAAAAGCAGAGATAAGGTGATTGCAAAACACAAGGGAACCATCTATTTTTTGCTGCGTTCCCTGTGAGGTACAGAAGGTAACTGCCTGCACTGGAAATATCAACCTCTGAAGTCGAGCAAGCAGAAGCCCCGGTTTGCAGTGATGATGCAGAGGGAGCACAAGGAGGCTGGTGGGGATGTGTCCCATGCCTGGACCTGCCCCTTTGCCTCTTCTCTAGAGCAGTTTTGAGTATCTTCATGGAACTGCATGAAAGCAGAAGTACAGCTGTACATAGCTCTTTGCATCAGGGCTGTGGGGGGAGGGCAGGAACCAAACTAGCTGGAAGATCTAACAGGCAGGATTTATTAGTTTTAATATTAAAATATTAAAAAAAATCTACCCTGACCATAAACTCAGGGGCTCTGAGTCACTGGAGAGAGACATGGATTTCTAAAAAATGTAATTTTGGAGTTTAGAAGCCCCGAGTAAGTGGCAATATTAAAATCATCAGTCAAAGCAATGCTGTCTCCAACATACAAACCTTTCTCACATCTTCTAGAAAGGCAAATCTTATTCTCATATTGCCTTTAAACCAAATCCAGCAAGGGAAACTAGCGTGCTCTTTGCCACCTGCCTCAGCAAGGGATTGTCAGATGTGTCTCTCCACAAGGTTATCCTTGTGTCTGGGTGTAGTTCTCTGTACTGAAGACACTGCATCACTTCCAGGGATTAAGTGGAATTTGATGACAAGGAAGGTCTGGACCAAGACTTGGCATTAGAAAAAAACCCAAACATGCTTATTGGAAGATGTTTCGGCTCCCAGCTCCAGAAAACATCTGGCCACCTATTTACACCTTACCTGCACAACAAATCTGCATCAGATTAGTTAAAAGTGCAAACTTAGGCTGTTTATATAAGAATACTTTTTTCCCTGAAGCATCGGAATGGCCTATTAGATTTCATTTAAATTGGTTCCTAATGCAGGTAAATAGGAAAAAAAAGGGGTGGTTTTACCCAACCTGTCTCAACCACTGCAACTACCTCCTTCAGAGAACACCCCCTGAGTCCTCCAGATTTATATTGTCCCCAGCAGAAACAGTTTACCTTTCAGGTGTGTGAAGTCTCACCTCTGCCATGCAATAGTTCCCTTTGAATAGGGTAAAAGCAAAACACAATAGAAATATACTGTGTAAACACTGCTCAGCACCCTATAGGCACTTGGAGAGAAAAAAGGGGGGTAAGTATTGAAATTAATCAGAGCATAATCTCTTCAAAATTTGGTAACTCAGAAAAAAAGACTATCCTTTCTTTGCCCAGAAAAATACTCTTGTGAGGCTTTGCGAGAAACAAAAAGCAGGCACAAGGAATTACGATGATAAGCTAGAAATGTTTCAACTCTAAAAGCAGATTGTAAAGGGAAGGGGAAAACTCCTAGGGAAAGCTGAGAATAGGGTTTCTTAATCTTACACTGAAGGGTTGTAAACGTGCAAGCTCAATACCTCACAACCCTTTTTGAGTAAATAAAGGTTTAAAATGTTCTTTCTTTAGCGTGACTGAATTCCTTTCCAACGTGACCTCAACATGCCATTCCTCTATCTTTATCTGCCGACACAGCAGAGCTGTTGACCTTTCACCAATGACCTGCGCAATCAATAAACAGCCGACAAACCATCTCAACAGAAATGTTCCACGGACAAGTTTCTCTCTCGCTCTACCCCGACAAGCTCTGCTGTTCCTGAACTTTTCCTCTGGCTCTCAGTTGTGCGTCACTGTGACTTAAACACCACGGGGCCAAGAAATACTTTTTCTTGGGCATTCCCTATCCAAACATATTAAACCTGTAAGTGGTTTTGCTGTTGTTTGCAGTCCCACAAAATGCTTTCATGTTACATGTAGGATCTACAAGATCCCTACCTCACGCTAAGCGCTTTGTGTCGACTCCCAAGGCCAGAATCCAAACTCATGTTAACTGAAACGTGCACAAACTGTTGGAGAGTGAGACAATAACCTTAGACAATAAAAATATCTTATTACAGACCTGCTGAAACTCTAATCAAAGTCTCATCTTAAAGAACTTCATTAAAAAAAACACCCCAAACACAGTCAGCTACAGCTGCCTGGAATAAGAAATCAACACCAGTATTTTCTGCCTTGCCTTATCATGGGTGTTTTTCATATTAGTTCCAATCCTATAAATTCTGTTTCGCTGTTAGACTACATGAGAAAGGATCTAATGCAAAGTTTCTACCAATAGGATTTAAGAAAGCACCGTATGCATCTTGACTCAGATCCATATTTTAAAGTTGTTGTAACACGAGGAACCGGTGAAGTGCTGCAGTGTGTTTTACTGGGGTACAGAAAAGAGAACAATCACTCCCTGCCGTGCTTACAGCAAACATACTGAAGCACTGATCAAGATTTGAGAAGGCAAAAGAATGAAAACTATTACAGATCAGCCATAAGCAGAAATGAAACTAATACGTCTGTAGAGTCCTTATCAAATTGAGTGAACACAAAGGTAAAGCAGAGGTGCAACTACTGAAGAAGAACTTGAGACTATTAAAACAGAAAGAATAACAGTTTAAAGAGCTTATTCCCATGACATCTAAAATGTTTAAGGGAGGAGTGTCTCTCTCTATATACATGCATGCACATAGATCTTAACTTCTTTTAGTGCAGATATATTTTTAAGTATAGACAATCTGAGGAAGACTTGTAATGGCTCTTAAAATGTTAATATTTGCTGATGCAAGACAGCTGAAACTTTAAACCCAAGAAGCCTGCTAAAATTTGTTCAAAATACTATTTCCCTGTATGTTGCACATAGTCCAGGAGATTTATTTATTATTTCTCCTCACACCACTTAAAAAAAATGGTAGCATGATCACAACTGTGTTTTGATTCATTCTGTTAAATTAATAATGTGCATCAGTACTAAGTGGAGCATAATGTGACATTCTTTTCTACTGTTTCTTTTTCCAGTCTCTCCAACTTGTGAGTATGTTCACTGCATTTTTAGGAGCCACTAATGACAAAGATTAGCTCTTTAAAGGGCAGTGGCAGCAAAATTTTAGTCAAAGTGATCAAGTGATTAACCTGCTCATTATAGAAGCGAGCGTTTGTGCTATTATCTGCACAGCAGAGAGCTGAAATGCATGTAGCAGCTCTGATTTATTCATTCTTAATATAAGCAAGTAAGCACAGTTCAAATCACGGTATTTAACAGGCTGCTCTGCTGGATCAATACAATATTCCTCTGAACTTAAACTTCAAGCAGACAAGAGCTAGCAAAGCCTTTGATTAAAACACTCTTTCTCATTTGAGTCCAGACCTTGTAGCCTGATTCCCCAAGCAGGATTTCACAGGCAGGAGCCCCTGCACTTCACTAGCACTTGGGCTGCACTCACCCATGGTCAGAGTGCCTCCAGGAGTCACTGCACCGAGCCTCAGGTATTTCTGAGGCATCTCCTAATAACTTGAAGTGAAAGAATACACATTTCAGATTTCTACATGTTACAGATTTCTCAGTATGAGAGTGGGAGTCAAACCTCCTGTTTGGGACTGCTTAAATAAACTGGCACAGATTTCCAACCACGGGTGTCTGCAGCCCAGGACAAACACAGCTTCCAGAAAAGCTGGGCATCGCTCTTGTCTGGTTTTGTAAGCGCAGGATGCAGTGTTAAGGCAGGATGGTGGGTCATGAAAGGAAATGGTGTGACTCTGCCAGTTGAGGAAAAGAAGCAACCAGGACTCACTGGCTACCAGCCATGGTCCTCACCTGACTCATGCTGTGTGACTGGAGCTGCATCACCCCACCATGCTGCGCAGTCACAGTGTTCTGAGAGGGATGAGCTGAGACTAATATCAGTGGGAGAAAATGCAAGCCCACCTTCCTATTGTTTTTCTTCACATGCAGAAAGCCCTTGAGATCCCAGCACTCTCTGGGTCAAGGCTATATGGGAATATTTGAGCTGTGTTGGGGTTTGGGGTTTTTTTTCCCCTTCCCTCCGCCATCTCCTTTTTTCTATTAATCTAGATGGAATGAATTGAAAATGTTGCTTAAGAAGAAAATAAGAATGCAAAACTGGAGTAGCACTGTAAATAGGTATATTAATAAACAGGCTCCTAATTTCTTATCTTTGATGGTATTCAGTACTATTTTAAATATTCTCAAAAGAATAACAAACACACAGGAGGTCATATATAAAATCCCCGATGAAGCAATTTAATGCTAAATTAAAGCTGAAACTAGGTAAGCCCAACTCTTGGGATCTGGGGTGTTTTCAAAGACTAGAATAGAATCAACAGTGCCCAAGAACATCGTGTGTTTTTCACATTTTTAAATATTTATTTCCTAAATTAAATACAGCAGGTTTAGCTAGTTCTTACAGCTTAGCAGGAAACAATTTAATTTCCAAGCCAATTGTATATTGACAGTTGGCAACAATGGTTTTAATTTATAAAAAGAGAATGGGAAAATGGTTGTGCATTTTTGAAACGTTTCCAGAAAATTTCCTTTGAGAACACGTTCAGTGAAAAGTATACAAACAGGCATTAAACATGAATGTAATTTAATAAACATCCACTCAGCTATATGGTGTGATAAATAGGTAATAAGAATGTAATACAGGCATTTAGCTTTCAGCTTCCAAAGGAGCTGGAAGCTAAAACAATAATACTTTCATTAGACTCTCCTGCCCGGCATCAAGAGCCAATTTCCACCTATTAATATGGATTTCTATTACCTGCCTTGTGAGTACTGTTAACCCATTTATCAAGCAAGAAGCCGTACTTTTGTCACTTATTACAAGCAGAAGGGAAGCAGAAGGATTACTAAACCATGTAACATTAGAGCATCAGATTAAATCATTTGACCTAGAAGATAAAAACATTCCACTTACATTTAAAATGGGGAAAAAAACCCTAACCCAACCCCAACTCAGCCCTGCTCATATTACAGCTAATAAGACCTCTTGCAGGATCAAGTCTTTCCTTGCTGCTGCGTCAGAAGGGGAAAAGAGAAAGAAAATCACTGTCTGCAGACTAATTGTAAACTCGGTGCATGTGTAATTAAACACGCCTCATTGGTTCTCTTGATATGTCAATAGCGAGTAGGAGGAGGTTGATTTAAGTTAAACGACTCAAGTCTTACTGAACATTTGCCCCTTTCTGTGTCCTCTAAGCAAAGCATCATTTAACAGAACAACTTCAGCCAAATATGAGGAGCTCGGAATTAAGTGTTTATTATTCAGATTACAGCAGTGCCCAAAACACAACAGGCACTCAGGAAAGCACAGAGGGAGGCGCCGGGACGGATTCCTTTCTCGGCTCCTGCTTTACACCACGAGCAAACATGCCCTGCTCCGAGCACGCAGCTGTGTCCTGCTCCCCTCCCCCAGCAGCCGGGGAGATGAATGGCGGGACTCTGGGGCTATGGCAGAGATGACAGGCACGCATCTATTAATCACATGTTTGTTGCTAAACACACCGAGTCCTCACTTCCCCACCGCGCCGAAGTCTCCTTATCCTCACACCCGGTTCTCAGCTGCAGCGTGCTGCACTCAGCAGCTAATGGGTCCAAATGGGCATTTAGCTTTAGCCCCCTCATTATCTCACTGCTCCACCACTCAACTTCCTGCTAGGGTATTAAGACCATAATTTTTTCCTCGCTGTTCACACTGGATGGGATTATAAAACACGTCTGCTTCTGTGCCTATGGTAAAAGCTCCACGATCCCCACCTCACCTGCTTTCTCTGGAGCGATGACCCAAGAGAAACACTCCTGTTCCTCCCACTCTACACATCTTGGCTACAGATGCCAAAAATACTTAAGGCCTCAATGCACAAGGGAGAGACAGGATCTCGTAAAGCAGCAGAATGCTAGCAAAGTTTCTGAAGTTAAATACTTCAAACTTTTGGTCTCCATTCAGTGGTGTCACTGAAGGTATGTGAATTCTTCAGCGAGGATGTCTCAGCATTCCTTGCCTCATTCCCCACTGCTGTAACTGAGCAAACCTAGTTCACTTCACTTCAATTCACCCGCCTATGCTTGTTTTGATCCAATTTTGCCAAACCACTGAAGACTCTCAATGAATTTTAGTAAGACTTCCAGCCAACTTCCACCCCTGGCACAGCAGAGAGCTTCCTGCCCCACACACTCTGTGGAGTCAAGGGACCTCCAGACTTCTACTGAGTAAAGAATATTTCTCCTTTCCTTCTCTGAGATCTCACAGTGATCAGTGAGTTAGCGAGTTACTCAGAAGTCATCGAGCACTCGGGCTGCCCATCACACTACTCAATGAAACCGTTACTGAGAGTAATTCTCAGTGCAGCACTACAGGTTGGCCAATATGACACCCTTTCCAACGGGCTGGGAGAAAGAGCTTTGTGAAACAGATCTTGACATTCCTCTCCTGCTCTGGGGTGGTCATTTCAACCCTGTATTTTACCTTTTTTTTTGCACACTCCAAGTTCATCCATAACCATTTCCTTCTCAGTGGTCTTTTAATCCTTTTTTGTTCATGCTGCAGCTCAGCACAAGGACGGGTGTATTTCTGTAAGCCACGTACTTGGGAGGCTCTATCAATATGCATGCATGGTGCAAGGAAGAAACATATTTCTGCTGGAGAAGAATCAGAAGTTGGGGTCAGGCATTTTATACTTTAGCCAGATTTTGATAAGACATATTAGGAATTCATAGAGCTTTTATCATTTTCAACAGCAAGAGGATTAGACCCTATGCTGACAAGAGCAAGAACATCAATTGTTAAAAGAAATATATGCCACACAAATACAGTAAAGCACCTGAAAGACATAACATACTGTCTGATAAAAACCCTATGAGCACTTTCAAATTCAGCCCAGGGAGGACTTGCCGAGTCAGTGCTTCATCAGTCTGATAGAGCCAAAATTACAATGACTTCTGTCCTAATGCTCAAAAATGTAACTGAAGTGCAAAGGGAAGCCATGACTTAAACCACAGCCTCACACAGCAGCAGAGGTTCAATCTGTGAATAATATAGTGATACTTAGGCCACATGATAGAAAGATACAATAATAATCTTCATTTGGATTCAAAAATTGTATCCAGTGACCATGCAACACTGATGAGAAGTCTTAATAAAAAAAATAAAACCCTCCTATAATAGCAATTTTCTTCTCCCTAAATTCA
This sequence comes from Colius striatus, assembly GCF_028858725.1. Lineage (NCBI taxonomy): Eukaryota > Metazoa > Chordata > Aves > Coliiformes > Coliidae > Colius > Colius striatus. Next base: position 5,688,468 of record NC_084771.1, on the reverse strand, counting down.
AGGAAAGGTAAAGACATTGACTCAATAATAACAACAACGTCCCTCCTGTCTGAGGAATGACCCAAAACAGCATCTCAAATTCATCCTTCTTCCCTGTAAATAGTCAGAGTACTGTAAATGTGGTGCAAACTAAGTGACTTTTTGTACTGAACTTCTAAAACCCTTGACTTTTAATAAGGTTGTGCATCATTTGATTTTAATTACAGATTTTTTTTTTTATCCCTTAAATTCGACTAAAAATGATGTGATTTACAAAGCAAACAAGCCAGTTAAACAAAGCTAATTAAATTCACTAGAGACAGCCTTGCTTTTCCCCTCAGTGAGTGTTTATTTCAGCTCCCAGTGCTCTGATAGCTCCTGACAGCTTGCTGGGACACAAGAAAGAAGTAGGTCAGGGTAAGCCGGAATCAGCAACAGAGGATCCCATTAGACAGGCTTGTAGGGTAATAGGGAGATCGAGGAAGTGTGTGATGTAGTGACAGTGTTAGAGACACATAACAAACAGCCTGAGGACAGCCTCCAGCAGAACCGGTACATTTATCTTCCCTGTGTTATAATGACCCCTCATACAGCTTATCCAGTTTGTGATTTCTCGTACCAGAGGTGCCGCGGAAGCCTAGTGGCACAAACGCGCTCACGGCTCGCGAGACGCTGCCGAGCCAGAGGCAGCGCTGGCAGAGGCTCTCCTCCCCTGCAGCCCGTGCCCTTGGCTGGGCGTGCTGCCCGCTGCCGGGCCAGGCTGCTCCTCACATGCGCAGGATGCGGCCCCTCGCTCCGGCTGGGAATGCAGGGAGGAATCTCACTGCACACAGAGATCAAAGGAGAATTAGACTGGTTTCTCCTAACCAGCTTCTAAAACATGATACAGATGATTATGGTTGTGGTGCCTGCACCGGCTCTGAGAGCATCAAGCACCCCATAGCAAGAAAAGCCACCGTGGCTGCGAGGGAATCATGGTGAGACCGCGGTGTGGGGCACAAAAGCCGCCTGCTCCTGAGCGAGCTGTCGGCTGGGGGCTCCTGGTGAACCACCACACCGGTCCCTGCGTGCCATGTGAAGTGGCAGGAGGGCTTGGGTAAGTCTTCTCATACCACAGCACCACTGCCTTCAGGAGCAGCTCCTGGCAGGCAAGGAGGCTGAGAAACCTGTAGTTACAGCTGGCTTTCCCAGCTGGGATCGCTGTGTGCCGAAGGAACATCAGCAGATGCAGGGAGGAGAACAAAAAGACCAAAGTGATGGATGCAAAATATAAAATGCTCCGTGTTTCTATCACTATATTAGATTATTCAGTGTGAAGTGTATTTTTACTGGGTATGTGTACACACCTGGACACTTGCTAATGCAACACTTCCCTCCCAAGGAAAAGGATAAAGAGTTGTGGGGTTTTTTAAATGCCTTGGCAATAACAGCAGAAAACACAGCATCATAAACTCTGCAGCGCAATACTCAAGTCAGAGGCAGGTGGAAAAGCAGGGCTATAACTCTCCTTGTTCTCATGCCAACTGCTCACACTATTAAAAGTTCAGAGTCTCTCCCACAGTCTCTGGCAGCACTGTACATACCCCAGACATTTCAATGATGAGAGTCAATTTCTCAGGCTTACACATGCAACCAGAGAGATTCTCCTCAACTCCAAACCGTGCAGCTTACATGAGAAAGAGCAGGTGAGCACGTGCTAGCTCAGAAAATAGGTATGTTCAGCAAGAACAATTTAAATTGCCATGGGCATAAACAAGCACAAATGGAGAATGCTGTTTTATTTTGTTCAGAGCTCAAGACATTCACTTTGCTTAGAGATATCTCCAGCATCCACTGTACCAGACGTGCCCGGGTGACTGGGTTTCCAGAGCTGATGGAGGCTGTGCTGATACAGCAGCTCACCTTGTTTCAGGAGTTTAATTTGTGTTGTCCAGACTTCCATTCTCGTGTTTATTCAAGAAGAGTGCGTCATGGTCAGCATTTATCCCCCTCTTTTGTTTCTGGTTACAATCTTTCCACAACACAATTCGCCTCCTGCGCTGGCAGCGCTTCCTGCCCTTCAGGGGGTCACACTATATGGTCACTTGCACCCACCCATTTTACAACACAACACATCCCTTTCCTGCCATTTTTACTTCAGCAGACAGTTCCACTGAGCTCACAGAGGTTTTCTGTGACGCCTATTTGCTCCAGCCCCGAGCATTTAGGTAAAATCCCCACCCACCCAAGTGTCCTAAAGAAAAACACACATGTCCTAATGTAAATATGCATTAAGGTAAAAGCATTACAAGAAGGAAGACAATGCGAGCGATCAGAGCAGCACTGCCTGCGAGGAAGGAAGGAAGCTTTTAACAGCACTAAAATATAAAATTGATTTGTACACATATTTGATAAAAATCAATACAATTAGCAAGTAACTGAATACTAGAAAGGGAAATTGATTGCTGGAGGGCCCAGAGGACTCGGGGCAATCAGTCCATTCTTCTAGCTCCTCCACTCTTAATAAAAATTTACTTTTTCATAATCCTGCCTGAACTCTTTGCCCATTAATAATGCCGCTAAATAGCTCTTCTTTTACCACTATTATTGCAGACCTGCTTGAATTACATTTAGAGGCAGTTTCAAGTGGCATGTCCTGGCCATTTTGCTATCTGCAGCACAAACCTCCAAGCCCTGGCATGAAAGAATACCGGCTAATGAACGGGAGCACAGGAACACTTGAGAAGAGCTTATAAAATTAAGTACCAAAGTTTAAATAAACGGATTACCATAGAATTGATTTGCTACATCAATTTGGTCAGCTTTTGCTGAGACATCATTCCTTCCTCAAAGGAGAAGAGCCACTGTTTCGAAACAACTAATTAAACATTTTGAACCATGGCCTTACAAGGAGAGCAGGGCTGCATTGCTCCTGTCTCCCTTCTCTCACAGAGCGATTCCTCACTGCAGCGGAAAAATCGTTACTCCACATGAAACAGGAGAGTGAATTTATTGTCAAACCTAGACTAAATGAAGTGGCTTCTACAGCTGCCATCTCTGAGCACACTCCAGTTGCAGGGAAAGGCATCTTCTCTTCCTTCATTAAGGTGGGACTGGAGGAACTAAACCGCAATTTCTCCATCTGACATGGAGGGAGGGACGGTGACTCCCAGCTTGGCCTCCCCAGGTGAGGATTTCCATTGCAGTCAACTGGCTGTACACTCTGACAGAGAGTGCACACAAGTCGTACCCATCTGCAGAGGAGGTTTCTCTTTCAAAAGGTCAGATGCCTTCTTAGATAAGAACTTTCTCAGATGTTAAGCCCTGTCCACTGTCTCATTTTGATAGGAAGCTCTTTAAACTAAAAACTACCTTTGGGCCCTCAACAGCTTCTCTGCCAGTCTGCAGTTCAGGGTGACACAGCCTTAGCTGTTAACTGGGGCCCTGACTCAGCATTCCACTTGAGCATATACTTAAATCAAGCTCTATGAATAGCCCTATCCAAACCAAAGGTAAACAAATACATTTTCCATATTAATGAGACCATTCACACACTTAAAATTCAACAATATAATTTAAGCACTTTCTAGTGCATCTCCAAAAGAACATCTCAAGAAGTCATTGGGTTGACTAAAATCACGTAGGTACCTGATTATGTGCACTACAGCAGAAACTCTTCTACTCCAGAAACCTCAACACATACTTATGTCTCCAATGGTCCAGCCAGACCAGTGACTAAGCTGAGCCATTCTGTCAGCCTACAAAAAGGTGCACAGGTGCTTTGCAATTCCAGCAGCAATCTGTGGCGATGCCTCCATAAGGGTGGATGAGAGACTGCAGTGACATGGGAGAACAGCACATCACTCAGCAGGGTACCAAGTCTAAGTTGCAGCTGTAACATCTGCTAAGTCACCTCACTAAATCCCTGTGATGTTCTTACTCGAAAGTTTGTCCTGCTGCTTCTTCTTACCAAGAAGAGACATTAGTCTGGACACAGAAATAGAAACTAGAAATTACACAGTTTCAGTGCTGGCTTTAATCTCTTTGCTTTGGTTTCCTTGCCTTTATTAATAAAGCAGAGACGGTAAAACTTATTTCACCTAACTCATGCATCTTTTGTGAAGATGAAATGCTTGTTCCATGTAAAGTACTTGGAAGATGAAAGGCATCAAGTAAATATTAATCATAGTCACCACACCTACCAACAGGATCTCCAGTATGCTGATTTGGATCCGTGTTTGAAGAGTCTTTCTTTGTGCAACCCAGGAACTATGCTTTCCTGGAGTAGAGGAGCTGAATTAAAGCTAATCAAGAATACCCACGTTAATCGACCTTCTAGCCTTCAGAAGATCATAAGAAGGATTTCAAAAGACAGCACAGTGACACAGAATGAATTACATCAAACTGGCTGAAGCCCATTTACAGCATGGTCATGGAGGAAAGTATAAGAGTTCATCCTCTGACATTCATCTTTGAGCCTACACACTTGTAAATCAGTTCCTATTCAATAATGACATGTCGAGTGACTCACTCTACGTGTGAAAAAGCTCTCAGAGAGAACTAAATAATCTTTTACCTTCCTGTCTGCCTTTATAAACACTGAATTACACCTCCTTACTTTGGAGCCCGCTGTAAAAGAGACTATTACCATGTTCAGTTGACAGAATCCAAGACCACCTTAAGGTCCCAGACTTCAGTTGAAGGAGATTTGGGAAGGTGTTTTTTTAGCAGCTCAGCTGATCTTCTGAACACATCTTCCTGGGCACAGCAAGGTGCAGTGATCTCACACAGACTTGCTAAGTGGGATGGCCCAGGGAAGGCACTTTTGTTGTTCCATATGGGTCAAGTGTCAGATTATTTACTCACTGTCTTAAGCAACTTCTGCAGCTCAACCTTAGCTCATGCAACTATAGCTGTCCTGCTGGCAGCAACGAGCAGGTTAGCTAGGTGAAAGCAGTCTTTGCTATTTCTGCCTGAGCCAGTGAATTCACACAACACAGAGTGGCACAGGCAAACCTCGACTTTTGTGCTAGGGTTAGCATCAGCTGAAAGCCACCAGCACATCTGGCAGCTGCCTGATGACAAGCAGCTGTGTGCTTCAGTCAGCTGTTCAATAGCTGGGCTGCACAAGCACTGCGCTCACCACAAGAAAAATCTTCTAACAAAATAAACCAACCCACTACCTGCCTGTGGTAACAGGGCAACCAAACGTGTGCAGCCCCAGCAGTGTGCTCACTCCCTGACACGGTTCTCACTGCCTCTGAAGAGGTGGCATGAGGTGAGATCCCTGCAGCATCTCCTCATGGCTGCCAAGAGAGAGCAATTTCTCCAGCAGAGCAATCACAAGGTATGAAAGCAAGAGTACAAAGGAAAATACAAGAGTTGCAAACTTAATGACAATGGAGATAAAGAAAAGCACTGTCTGTAAGTCAGTGTTGAAGGAGCACAGAACAAGTTTGCACACAGGAACACTTACTGCTCAAGTGGAAACAACAGGAGATACTGGACCTAGCAGATCAGGAACATGAGGGATCTCAGCCCTCCCAAAGTGGGCATGGACCTGCCGAGCCTCCATCCCCCCTCTAGACACCTGCCCAGTGTCCTCAGCTCTCATCTGTCTCCTTGGCTTTGTGCTCCCTTCAGTCCCAGCATGTCTCTGCTCCCTCTCCCCTACCATTGCCTCCATATACTTTGAACCCCTTCACCTTTATGCCCCGACGTCTCTGTCTCTCCATCAGTGGCTGGACCAGCACCAGCCTGCACAGCTGGACCAGCCAGTACCATGCAGCAGCCCAGCTCGAGCCTGCAGTGCCGGGCCATGTACTCACAGGGGACCAGCAGCACGCGTGAACAAATTACACTACAGACTCAGAGCTATGCTTCAAAAGGAAATGACCACTAGATGTTATTGCTTAACCTTTCTTAATAATTAATATGTATTTCTTGAAAATATATGCCACCTAATTCCCTCGGCATCGCAAGCACGTACAACAGCAGGCTAATTGAAGTTAATCAAGCCCGGAGCTCCATGTGAAGCTCAACAGTTTGCTTCACTATGTTTTGGGTAGTAGATAGCAAACAGTCAATGGTGCATTTTCTGCAAAGGCCTGTTTTTGTTCTGGATGTGAACACCAATGAAAGGATGTTCACTGGACTAGTTGAAGGCTGCAAAGTGGGTGACGATGTTAGTTCCTAAAATAATAGGCACGAGGACTCGTGGGCAGACAGAATCAGTCATTTGCCCACTAGTTCACCATTACTGCCATTCTTAGACATGATAAAATTAAAGCTGGCTTGAGACTTCTGGTAATAAATCTGCACCTCATCTGCACAAGTACCAACATCCAAAGGCAGTTCCATCCAGGTCAGTAGTAGGGGTTTTCTTACACAACAGCACTTGACACAGTTGCTGCAGCTCACAGTATTCGTGTGCACGCTGTCCTTACAAAGGACTCCAGACTGTGTAGCCTAACACATGGGCATCAGAAACCAGCCCAAGTGGGTAATTTGGACTTCAAACTGCCTCTGTAGACAGCCACTCAAATGCTCTATTTCTGTCTAGGTTTTGGGGGCTGGGGTAGATGGAGAGAAGAGGTGACGAGAAAAAAAAATTGCAATGGTGTGTAGAGCCAGATCAATTTTAAGGGAAGGGCAATGAAGGCTGCCTAAACCAAGCTTTTTCCAGGTATGTCAGAGTGACTGGGAAGTGAGGACGTGAGCAATAAACATTTCAGCCCGCGATGTTCAAGGTTTTCATAATTTATAACCAACAGAAGACATGCTTCTCCTTCAAAACACAGAGCACACCTCCCAGCATCCAATTAATGGTGGTGTGTACAGTGAACATACTTACACTAATTGACTGGTCCAATAGTCATGACTGCCCCCAAGCATTTCTGTAAGTAGCATTTCTGTGGCAGCACCATGCAGAAAGGCTTCACATTTATTAATTTGTTTGGTTTTGATTGTTGGATTGGTTCCTTGTTCCCAAGGCACTTAGATTTATTCTTTTAGTTTAACACTACAAAGAAATCAAATCACTCCATTACAGCTGACAGGAGCAGCCCTGAAGGGCAGGGGAGAGCAGCATCAGAAGAAACATCTACATTCTCTCTTCCATCCTTCACGCTTGCCCTAAACTTTATATTTCACTCATCCATATCTCTGGGATTCAAGAATATTGAACTTTAACTGACATGGGAAGTTATTTGAAGATGCAGGACTTTCACTTGAAATTAATGGTGATCTACCTTCTGGGATCAGGGACCAAGATTCACGTCTGATAAAGACTGAAAAGCCCAAACGCACTCTCCTTCTGCTTCAAGTCAAGCACAAGTGTTGCTGCAACTAAGAAACCATTCTTCCAACGCTACGTAAAGTTCAAGCCAACCAATCCATAAATAAGAAAAGGAGGTGAGATGGAGGATTCAAACATGCCTTTGTGCCCTTCCAGCAAACGTGTAGAATAGGTAAGAACATAAAGACAAAGGAGATGGCTCAGAGAGTCAAGCTTTATATAGAAACTGAGAAAAGGGGCATGCCTTCAGTTGGATTTTGACTGTATCTCTTCAGTACAATTTTTTTGCAGCTTTATGCAATGCAATATTAGAAAAGGCTTAGCACATGACCCCTGATGTGGAACACAAAGAGGGGTTTTTTTATTATTTAGACAAATGCCAATGTCCTTGTCTAATTTTACCCAGTGCAAAATTAGAAATAAATTAGTCCTTGCACGGTCTTGTGTGTTCAAAAAGAATTTGAATGACCCCCTGCTTAAAGTATGGAAAGGGTTCTCTGTTGTTAGCATCCAAACATATTTCATTTTAGAATGTACTCAGACTGACAGGGTAAAGCTTGAGGAAAATCTCCCAACAGGTTTTTTTAATAGAGAAAAAACAATGAAACAAAACTTCACAGAGCCCATGATCAAATAATCTTACAGAGTTCAGATTGAATACACCAACAATGTCAGGCACCTCAATGCAGTAGCATCAAAACTTGATATATACTGCATGGTACTGAGTAACCCTTTGAAAAGGGAGGAACAAAAATTCCTTTTTAATGAGTCACCATTTGGCAGTCAGAGATCAAAACCTTTTGCCTGTATTTCTGACTGCAAGATTGTATATACTCAGGGTTTTTTCAGCCTGTGTGACTTTATTTAAATCAACAGAGTTAATTAAGAAAATAAGTAAGTCAGAAGAACAGGAAAAGCAAAGTCTTTAAACTACCTGACCATCAGCATGATCTACTGGGTTACTGAAATATGGGATGAGTTTGGAAATTACTCTGTACATATATTTGGAACTCTGAAAATCCTACTAAGATGTAAAGTAGCTACTCAAAGTAAAATAAAATGATGCTCAGGATCTATTCTGATAGACACATTAAATGATTGTTATTAAACTATTGGGAATGTTTACATACTAAATGTTACATACTAACATATGAGGAAAAAGTTCCTTGTGTGAGAGTGGAACTGTGTATGACAAATATCTTTGCCAAACATTCATTCGTTTACCTTTGCCCAAAAGTTAACCTCTGAAAATCTGTGATGGAGAACAAAACTTTAAGATACAAGCCTGAGAGTAGATGCCATTTTTTCTTTCCTTTAAGTATTTTCTTTCCTCTCCCATAGGAAATTCTGAAGTTTTGGCAGAAAGGAAGATGCTATGATGTGATGTCAGGAAAAAAACGAACTAGAAATCCATCTGTGTTAGCATTATAGCCAAAGAAATAAAACGATCATTCCCACTAAAGGGGACTTACAGCATGATGCACCTGCCTGTATTTTGAATATAACTTCCAATTATGCAAAAAAGTCCCTAAAGACCTCATCTAGTAACAAGCACAATTTCAAAAATATGCAGCCAGTTAAGGATGCTCAATGTGAAGGTTAAGGTAAAGCACATTACTCCCATTTCACAATGGACAAGTAAGAACCTGGGAACTATTTACTCCACAGATTTCCTCCACCTCCAGAGGCCTGTAGGGCTACAGACCCTTTGAAAAAAAAATACATCTTGACAGTTCTGAAACTGAGAGTAGGCGTTGTTGGGCTTGGCTTCTACCTTAGGAAATTTCCAAATCGTTATATGAAAGCTCACATCCACAGAAGTAAGAGCAGGGACTTACCACTTGCCCCACACAGCTATCAGCCAGCCATCCTGGGTAACTACTGATCAGCACAAGCATCTCCATACCTTACTGTTGGCTCACTGAACCATCCTGTCCCTTACATCAGTTGATCTTAATTTATGTTCAATTTACTTGTAGATTAGAAGTAATTAGAGTAAATAATTAGAGTAACTGGTTACAGTTGGGGAATTGAGAGAAGTGAAGAAAGAATTCAGAGAAATAGCCAGATCTACTACTGTAAAGAGAATCAATCATCCATCTCCTTCCATTAGTCTTTTTGGCAATCCTGTGTCACTGTTGTCACAAGCCTGGATAACGATGCTGCATTAATTCTCCTTTCCAGAAAGGGAGTACAAGATTTGACTCTGTAACTGTGTCCTGTCTGACCTTGAGGAATCTTTGGAGGAAGTTTCCCATCAAATCCAGTTACAGTTTTTTACTGAAGGAGAATTGCAGAGTTTGGTCTGTGCTTTATAACTCAAATGTATGGCACACAAATATACAACCAATTTGTTTCCACTAAAAAGAAATCATTAGTACAGACACAATGATTTTGCAGATCCAGCCTGATGGGAGAAATTACATTTTCAAAGTCATTTCAACAAGCCTGCTCAGAGGTGATGGACATGGGGCAGAAAGAAGAGACAGCTACTGCAAGTCTCTTACGTAACAGCAACAGTCCTTTGAAACTGCATTTACCTAAACTGAGACAGGCTGCATTTCCCAATCCAAACCTTCCCAAAGCTAAAAAAACCCCAACCAAACCCTACTTTTGTTGTAAATATTATAGAACACAGGTCTGGAAAAGAAGAAAGTCATCCTGTGTTTCATAAGAGGAACAGACTCACTCCCTTCCTTCAAGACTACCCAGTGCTCTCAGTGCAATGAATGTGAACTGCAGCGTGGCTGATGTCAGCGTGAGCAGGCAGAAGAGGACATATGGCTGTTTGTACTGTTCCCAAGATGCAGTGTGCTCAAAAAAACACCACAACAAAAAACTCAAAAATCCTTACCCAGGCTGCAAGAGACTCAAGCCATCATAAAGATTTGTTTATTGTGATTTGGAAGACCTTTTTTTTTAAAAAAAACCCCAACAAACTATTGTTAGACATGGAATCCCAACCAGTGGATGGGAATCAGGCAGAAACCATGTGTTATTTTGGGGAAACTGTGAATTTTGTTGTGGAAACTTTTGCTGCCACGCTTATTTGAGTGTTTCACTGTAACTAGATATCATTTCTCTTACTGTGGCTATGACTAACGAGTTAACAACACTATTTACACTAGTACTGTTGTATCATTAGAAACAACAAGATTATGTACTTTAATTCTAATGCCAGCACAATTATTTTAACACCAAGTGTGTCAGATCTGACTCTATACCCCCTAAATTAATTTCAGAGTAGTGGCTAAATAAAATGACATACTTCTTTGTGCTTTTGTTATAACACGCTCATGTGCAGCAAACTGTGAAGAAAATGTAGTAATTAGAGGTTAAATTAATCCCTGACAGACAGGCAGCTTAGTAAAGCTGGGCCCTCTTCAGAAAACACAGCATAAAGCTTGCCAGTCTCAGAATTAGGCACAAAGAACAGGCAAGATTGGCAAGTCCCTCACCGCTGCAATCCCACCGAAGGGTAACACTGAAAAGTCAGAGTACGTCTTCGAGCAGCCAGTGCTACCAGGCAGATCCTGTGACAACTGTGATTTAGAGCTCCAAGCAATTGTTGCTGCAGCCACTCTAACTGCCTGATCAGGATCAACCACTTGAAATTAAAGACAGCCTTTTGCACAGCAGAACAGGCTCCTAACCGCAGTATAATCAACCTCGAGACGTTCATAAAAGCAAACAATGGCATTGTATTTCACAACATAACTAGAAAGTTACCTTGCTGCTTCTGATTTTAATGCAGGTAATGGATTTCATTGCCCACAACAGAGTAAACATGCTGCATTACTCTGAAAACAGTAAATAGGTAGGTTTCGGGTAGGTGTAACTCCTGAACCTGCTCAGAGTTCTGAGGCACTTAATTCTAGAGAAAAAGAAACTTCCACAGAAATGCAAAAGAAAAACAATAAAAGACAAAAGAGGCAGGTGGACCATGTTGACAATATCCAGTAAGTATTTATTGTTTTGTGCACGTTAACAGAAGCAAATGTATTTTTTCCCACTCTCTCTAGCTGTGGCACGGCAAAAGTAGCCGGTGATTAAATCCACGTGAGCACAGCCTGTTCTCAGGAGGGGAGAAGCTGAAGGGTGCTTGGTCTGTGCTGTGCAGAAAGCTCCCTGGCTTCCCCATGCTGGCACATCCTGGAATGACAAATGCACCACCCTGTCTGTCCCACTTGACTTAGGCCTTACCTCCAAAGGTGGAAGGTGCAAAAAAACTGGCTTCCCCCTGGGCTAACGCTGATGCCACTCAATAGCTTGCCTGACACGGGGTGAAAAAACAGCACAGTTAACAGCCTCCTCTGCACAGGTAATCTATACCATGTCTGTGACACGCTGAGCCCCCAGCTGTCCCTGCCTGATATCTGGAAAGCACAACGAGTGGCTGCTGTTGCATCACCAGGTAAACTCAAAAGAAAGAGTAAAAAACAACAAAAAACAAGGAAAAAAGCCTGTATTACAATTAAAGTAAAAGCAAAACAGGGGGCTCGTGGAGACTGCAGATCAGCGTGGGAGTTCATTAACACCACTGGTATTTCTGTACTACCCAGATCATTAATTATTAACAAATTAGGACATGCCTGATGGGGTACTTATGTAACACTGCTTTATCAATAAAACTGCCAAGTCCCTTGCAGGGAAAAGCAGAGAGCGGATTTCAACAAGTCGCAATACGACGCTTCCCTTTGGCCAGGGTACAACGAGGGATCCAAGTTTCCCCCTCCGCAGCCTCGCCACCCATTGCCAAGGAGCAGTTCTGGCCAGCCCAGCAGCCCCCGCTCGAGGCCTGGGGCACGGCCCAGCCCCCCGTGAGGGGCAGCCCTTCATCAGGTCAGTGCTTATCAATGGCTCATTGTAGCGAGGAGGCAGTGCTCCTCAGAGTAAAGGGCCACATGAAATCCTGTGTCCTCCCACATCTCTCATGACTGGGCCCCGCTGGCACTTCACCAGCCCCAAGGAAACGGCCACTGGCCACAGTGGCACAGCCAACATCCTCCAGCTGGTCCAGCTGGCTGGGCTGCCTGGTAGGGAGGGGAGGAAGGAAACCCACAACTCTTCCCCCTGCTCTACCCTTTGGGCACAACTGTGCCTCCACAGGAGCAAAGGGACAGCTATAATTCAGCCTACAGACAATATCCTTTACCCTGCTTTGTTTCCATTTCACTTCCTTCAACAGGAGAGTGAGTAGGGTGGGAGCTACAGAACAATCCCCCTTCCCTGCTCAAGGGCCTGATCCTTGAGCCCTTAATTCTAGGATCAAATCTGAGTCTTATCTACTATAAAATGGCAAAAGACTGCTAGGCCAGGCCCCAGCAGGAGAAGACTGGTGCACTCTCCTTCTGCCTAACAAACACCATCCAGTTCATCTGAGCTGAACATCACAATAAACAGCTCTAGAAAGAGCTACTGGAACCTTGCAAGTAAATGCTGCACAAAGTAGGTATCTTCCTCTTGAAGGAAAATAACACCTTAGTAAAACATTTTCTTCCATTAAAAAAATGAAAATTATTATCAGTGAGGAGTCTTCCCAAGAGGGATGGAGACTCTTCATAGCTCATTTGCATTTGCTAGTTATCCCTCCCTGACTGCATCACTCTCTGGTATCGCAACTGGTGACTTTGAAAATGATGGAGTCATATCCCAAGAGCCATGAGCTTACGCTGTCACCCTGAAGATATACTTTCATTTTGAACAGAGCTAACAGGCTGGTCCTCACCAAGTGAAACAAAAAATATCTACCAGAAGATAAGGAGATAAAGTAAAACCTTTAACTGGCAAAGACTTCAATTTTCAGTGACCAAAAAAAAGCACACTAGCAGTAATAATAAAGACCATGGGAAAGAGATCGTGATGCAAGCACAGGTTGTTTTGCAAAGTTTCCCTTCAGCTGCTGACAGCCTTGAAATGGGTTACAGAAAGTTAAATCTGGGTGATTGATCACTGTCCATTCTGCAGGGCTGGGTTTGCTTTGGGTTTTTTTTTTTTTTTTAAGAAAACAGCATTATTCTTTTGCTATTTTCACTTAAACCAATGCTCTAGTATCTTCCAAGACTAAAACAACAACCCAAATCTAAAACAACCCAAATCAACACTAAGGAGAATACTGTTCAAAGCCTCCATAGTTTCTTCACATATTTGTTAAGTAACTGTCCCTTAGAGTGCACATCTTTTATGAGTGCACCAAGGAAAAAGTTACTGTGAGTACACAATGCTATCGTGTGCGTTTGGCATTTTACAGCAACGCTCTAAAGTTCCCCTTCCAAATCTCTAGCAAGGAAGGAAGTTCTGCATAATTTTAGCACTCGACATCTGAAAAAATTAGAACAGTCCCAACTGTTCTTTGAGATGTATAAAAGAACAGTTGAAAAACTTACAGTTGACTGGTGCTACCTAGGTTACCCGTCAATGGCATTGAAACTGGTATATTATTAAGAGAGGTGTATGATGGGAATTGGTTTATTGTGCTGATCCATAGTAACCAACTCCTGTTCGTCCATCATTTATCTCTCTCACCAGCGACATATGGGTTTGTCTATTCACACTCTCAGCATTCTCTCTGCTCCAACAAACAGTCAGCCTTTTCTGCTGGGATAAGGAGATTTTTTAGTTACATCCATTATGTGCGTATCAACATTTATGGCAGGAAGATAATTGCCAAAGAGCTCAGGGGGATAAAAGCTCCCTCTTTATAACACAAACCCCCTAAAAAAATCAATATTGATATAAAACAGTTCAGTGCAAAGCCTTAGTGTGTCTTCTGCTTCCTGCAGTTCAAAATACTTCTTTTTTAAAAACATTTGTTTTAACATAGCAAGTCAAACTGGAACATCAGGTAGAAAACCTTCGTAACGAGTTCCACTACTGCTCTTCCCATAGAGGCAAACATCACAGCGAACAATATTCATAGTTCCTTACAGAAGTGAGTGGCAAATGTGTCAGATAGAAAGAGGGTTCCTTGAAGAGGTGCCAGCATCATTTAAACTGATTTAACTATCTTTATTTGGAGACTATACCCATTACTAATGAATCGTAACTTATAGTCACCTTCGCCGAAACGTTGAAAAACGCTGACGCTCAGAAAACAGCCGGCACAGGGGAACAATGAAAACCTGGGGATCCTGCCTTTTTCCCTGCTTAAGGAGCTCTGACAACCGTCCACTACTCCATCCCCTAGTTTGGATAAATCCATTTGTCACAGCTTCTGCAAGAATTACTTCCCTTTCCCATGGCTACACACTCATAAAAGTTGTTTTAATGTGACTTTTATCAGAGTAGCACGTTACCTAGAACATTTATTGATTAAATCACTGGGAACCAGTGAGTTGCACTGAACTTAACCTACAGGACAACTCAGGGATTTCACTTACTGTTACCCCTGCCCTTGTGTTACCTTCTGCCTTGCTAACTTTTGTCTCTCTGAAGTGGGCTCCTAAGCTGACCCATGTCCTGTGGTTGCTTCCACATCACCAGGTCTCTAACCAGGTTAGAGCCTGTGTAAGACAGGGCAAGAGTGTTGGCCTAACACCTTGGGTCGTGAACTCTTGCAGTAAATCTTCCTGTATGTTCAGAAATCATCTACCACAATAGCTCCCTAATCCCATTCTAAGCATGCCACCACACCGTAACATTTGTATCAAAGTCAGTAAAAAACCCCAAACCAAACACACTGTATTTATGAAACACTTCTACCCGTGTAACAGGAAGCCATACAAAAGAACTTAAAAAAATTAACTGCCTCCTGTAATTACTAATGCCCTCAAAACCCCTTGAACAACTACCTTAGCTTAAAAAAAAAATCCAAGAGACTTTTCAGGTTCGAGCTACTTAGTTACAAGGGACTAAAAGTGAAGCCCTGTCAATATTTGCTTTTCTGATTCTGGTGTATTAGTTAAAAGGATTAAAAATAGAGGTGAAAAAAAACTCAAGTTAAAAAAAAAAACCCTCTGAAAATAAAAAGCTAAATTAAATTTAAGCTGCTGACTTCTAAACATTAAACAGCTTTTCCCTCACTCGAGAGCAGCTGTTAACTGCACGTTACCTGCCTCACAATCTATACTATGTGGTTTTTATCCCTGAGCAACAGACTATTTCCTGGTTGAGTTTAAAAACTCAGTGACGTTCCAATTTCAACCCACACATGTGTGTCACTGTCAACGTCAGTGGCAGGAAAACATTAGAAGTCACCCTTTGCTAATGCTTTCCTAACATGGAATTTCCTTGTACCTCGCTCCCTCAGCCCACCTCCTCCCTTCAGCTGAGCGCATCTTTCCCAAATCGCTTTTTTTCCCTCTTTTTTCCCCCTTCCCAACATATGGCAGTGAGAGAGAGAACTGAAAATGGTCAGTGTCAGAATGAGAGCGTTGCTTTTTTAGGTGCTGGCGTGTCATTTACTCAAACTGCTCTTGCCTGCCTTGAACTTGGGAGAGCGCGGCCGCGGGCACCTCCCGAGCGGGGGAGCTTCTCCCATCGCTGCCGGGGTTTGTCTCCCGAGCGTCTCCCCCCGCCGCCAATACACAAAAATAGGTTCCGGCTGGGAGCCCTGCTTGTGGAGGCGGGGGCGGGGGGGAAGCCGATGCCGGCGCAGAGGGGGCTCCCGGCCCCCGCTTATCCGGGGGATGCCCGTGCGGCTGCCGCCCGGGCGGGGGAGGCGGTGCGAACCGCTGCGCGGGGCGGGGGCGAGGAGCAGGGGGACAAGCAGCAAACAGCTGCTGGGTCCGGCAGGTTCAAGGCCGTTCCGGCTCCCTCTCTCCTGGAGGCACCATATGGTCCATCTCGTACATCAGCAGCTTTATTTCCCCATCAGCTCGGCCTAGAGGGGGAGCCCCGGGAGAAGCAGCCCCCCTTCTATCCCCTCAGCCCCCCGGGGCACGGGCATTAGGCATTACCCAGGGATTAAAGGGCTAAGCGGGGGAACACTCACGTTATATAACAGGGGGAGCACTTCGCCTCCCTCACACACCCCCACCCCCCCATCCGGGGCGGGCGCACGGCAGCGGGAGGCGGCGGAGCGGCGGCGGGGGGAGCCCGGCGCCTCCGCCCCCGGCTCGGGAAGGGGCCAGACGCAGTTAATCTCCCCGCTGGCGGGTCGGGGGAGGGACTGCGGGGTGTGTCGTTCCCCCCCCCGCCCCGCGCTGCCGGAGGAGGAGGCGGAGGCAAGCTCTTCGTGCAGTGCCCGTGCCAGGAGGCTCCCGACAAGCGGCCGGTGCCCGAAATGCTCATCTGCTTCCGACGGGAAGAGGCGAGGCGATCCCGCGGCCCCGGGGACGGGGGACACTGCCCGGCCGGGCGCGTCGGGACGCGGCTCTGCGGCGCCTCCCGGCCCCCGCTCCCCCCCCAGCCCGCCCCCCCCCCCCCCCGCCGGGAGCACCGGGGAAAACAAAAGCGGCCTTTTAATTTATTGTTCCGGGGGGGAGCGGGGTGGGAGGGTGGGTGTGTATGAAAGGAAACCAAAGCCCGTTTTCTTCCAAGAAACGGCCGTTCTCCCCGGGATCTCTCCGAGTCACCCTGGTGACAACCTCCCGCCAGCCAAACCCGAACAAAAGCCGCGGTGCCCTCGGCCCCGCCGCTCCCGCGGGCCGAGCAACAGGCCGGGGAAGGCGGCGAAGGAGAGACCGGGAGGAGAGATCGGCTATTGACTAGGGGAGAGAGGCAGCCTCTGCCTTCGGAGGAGACGTGGGACCGAGTCAGCGAGCGCCTTGTTTACCCTGCAATTGCACTAAACCCCGATCTTAATCACAGGATGAGAAACCAAAACAGTTTAAACCGTGAGTCAGCATGCATTTTATTTCAAATCCATGTAGAGTCTCGGAGAGAGTGGCAAACACGCCGCGTTTGCACCGTCTCCCTCACTTTGGGGCTATTCCCGTTTCGAGAAACGCAGCCTCGCCAGCAAGGAGGGTGAATGCTGGGCTCCGCACTCTCTTCAGGAATAACCGAGGGCTCCTTCTGGGCTTGGCGGAGCCTTTTGTTCAAAATCCTGCCTATATAACGTGCGCTTCAGGCTCCCAAAATAACAAGCCGCGCCGCTGCCAACACAAATACCAGGAGTTCTTAAGAAAAAATACAGACCAGCACTAGCCCCTCTCCGTGTGGCACCTTCCCGGAGGAGTCCCCTCGCGATGATGGGTTTCTCCTTCCCTGTCCGGTTGATCTTAAGTTTAAATGAAAATCTCCCCGCGACGGGCAATGCCGGTCGGGCTGCACAGCGCCTTGACACGGGGAGACCCCGGGCGCACCGGCAGCCTCTCGCCCCGCTCGCCCCGGGGCCACCGGCGCTTCGCCCCGGCAGCATCCACCTCCTTCCTCCCTGCGCACCCAGCTACCCGAGCAGCGACACGGGAAGCCACGCAGCGCGCCGGGCCGGGGGCTCCCCGCCGTGGCCACCCCCTCCCCGCCGGCCGGAGACCGCACCGCCCCGGAGAGCACCTTGTTAAAAACCCCCCGACTCCTTCTCTCCTCTCCCCTCACTGACATCAGCGCTCGGCAGAACGGGGGGCGAAATCTCTGCCCCAAGTTTCCGCCCCCCTCCCACCGCCGCAGCCCCCCGGCACAGCCCGCACACGGTGGGCACTTTCTTGTGCCGCGCCTGCAAACTTTGCGGCTCCGGCGGCTCCGCGCCGGGTCCCGGCCAGCCCCTCTGCCCGGCGTGCTGAAGTCCTTTTAAATCAACTCCTACTTTTCCAGTCCGTATCGATTTCAAACGCTACTTACTGGGATATGCGGCTCCATGCGTGGTGCTTCTACCCGCTGGGAAACCAGCAGCATCTTGGATTGGGGCTCAACCGGCTTTTAGATCCACTTTGGCTGTATTTAGCAAAACCAGGCACCGCAGAGGACTCCGAGACTGTTTTCTCCTTTTAGGTTCCAGACAAGTTCATCCTGGCGTTGCAGTTTGCTAATGATTCACTGTCTGTCTCAATCTGCTCACTACATTTCCATCAACCCACAGCTTCCTCACTTAGAAGGTGGAGTTTGTGGGGTTTAAGTTACTGATAGGCATATCTAAGTGCTGTGTCACTCAAAGAGGAGGAGACACACACACACACACTCACACACATACACACTCTCCCACACCCGAAAGGCTCCAGGCTTAAAGGGGAAGTAACACTTTCTGCTCTTCAGAACCTGGAAACCTCATAGATTTAAGGATTTTATGGTTTAGGGGTTTTTTTCTTCTATGCATGAAGGCGAAAATCATGCAGCCTATGGACAGTATTATAACACCAAAAAAGCTGCTGAGTGTGTTTAATGCCTCCTCTGTAAAGTTTCAAGTTCATTTAGTGTAGAAGTGCAGTTGATCTGAAAGATCCTGGCAAGTAATGGATCTTTTTTGTTTGGTTGGTTGGTTGTTTTTTCCCAAATGAAAGTGTAAAAATCACTGAAAAGAGAGACCGAGGCATGAAGTGTCAAGGTTTGAGTTATTCCTTCAAAGTATGGATTCCTGTCTCTTTATGCCATTACAACAGGATATTCAGCACTATCCACACTCACAAAAGGGTTAAACTCATCTCGCACAGGTGAACCCAGGTTACCAGAAGGAAACAGCAGAGTTCTTTCCTTTTCTCCCCCCACTTTGTGCTATGTACCTGCATTTTTGAAGACAGATACAATTCTGAATAGAGAGCTCCCCTAACCCCACACACTTCTTGTATCAGTATAAACGTGCTTGTTACAAGCTGCAGTCCCTGACTATTAATTTTGACAGACCATCATCTGAAAGCTGAGAACCCATGCAGACCTCCTCTCGGCTTGTGCGGAAAGGACTGGGAAGAGCAAGCTGCAGGCAGTCAGGAGAGCATGCTGAGTCCACAAATAATTGCTGGTATAATTTCATTTCATTACCTTGCTAAATCAGTACAACTGTCACTCCTGTCCTGATGCAATGGAGATGCTCAAAACCCAGTCCTGATACACTGGCTCAATGCATAAGATGCAGGAGATGTCGTACCGTGTCTAATCAAATGTCTAATTCTTTCAGTCATTCTTAAAATAGCAATCTTAGTAAATTATGTTCTAGAAAATTAAGAAGTTATTTGAATACAATTCAATTACTGGGGCCAAATATTTGTGAGTGGAGACAGAATCTGGCCTCACTGTCCTGAGTTTTCCCCACAGCAGTCATCTTCAACTTACAGATCAAATCATCTTTAAGATCTTCAGCTTGCAGATAACTTATAGACCAAAGTCATCTTTGTACCCCAAGTTAATAAATATCAGGAATATCAGTTCATCAACAGAGAAAAACTTGTTTTCACCTCTACTGAAGCCTCTAGCCTTGCTGTGACTGCTGTAGGAGCAGGCCCACTCCTCTGAGCAGTAGTTATGTTACTTCAGTTTGGATTGTTTAGAAGTTTATTGGCTTGCTTTTCTAATGATTTTGCCTTCTGTTACTTAAAATCCCTTCAGTATATTTTGTCTATTATAAGGAAAAATAAAGCAGCACAAAAATAATGAACTTGTGTGGGTGTGAACACCTGGAACTCTCCAGACTCTGAGGGATAGATCTTAAAAGGTTTTGATGTCTATGGGAAGGCACATTGACACCTGATGTCTGGGTTTGTTGGGCCACCTAGGTTGAATCCATAACCCTGCCTGAGGTGTCAGGGCTCAAACAACAGCGTTTGGGCATCTGCATGGGATCTAAAAGAGCCATCATGCTGAGCAAGAGTCACCTAAAATGACCAGACTCAGTGGAGACACGAGTTCATCACGCATGAATTAAGCTCCACCTGCAAGGAGGTGCCACTGCCTGTCCTGTGTGCAATGTCCAGAACCCTCCCCTGAAGCTATATGTGTGTGTGGAAGGGCTCCCATCTATCTGCCTGGATTTTTTTTTTGGACTAAAATACAGATGTATGAAAGGTGTGAGGCATGCAGTGATTCCCATATTCTGTGCATGTACCAGACCTCCTGACACCACTGTGACCAGGTGATGAATACACGGTAGGTTCAGGTCAGTTTTTCTGTGCAGCACCTACCGTGCACACTAGTTATTTGTCCAGAGGTTTTGGACAACTCATGTCATTCATGACTCTTGCCAGACATCTGAAGTTCCTGGCTAATGGAAAAAGTCCTCAGGACTGTCATTTGTTTTGTTCACTTTGTAAAACTAGACCAAAGGACAGGACTTCCCCAAGAGGATGACATGAGAAGGGTGCAGAGGAGTCCTGCCTGTACCTGCTCATGCAGCAGAAATGATGCTGGATTCTTTTAGTTAGCAAGGGGACCTGCTTGCCAGATACTGGTTTGTGTTCTCCCCTGTAAGGTGGGATACACTCTTAGATGAAAACCAAGCAGAGACAAGTACTTTTTTCAGTTGGTTAATCCACAACAGGATTATAGCAACAATTTCTTTTTGGTTTTGAACCAGCTGGCTCAAGCTGCACAAGGGCTGTAGGTCTGGATCTCACTCTTGCAGCCCGATGCCAAGCATCCCCCACTCTGCCCGGTGTGGTACTCTGGATTGATCAGGTGAACCTGACAGGTAAGTGCTGGGGTGCTCAACAGTGTCACAACTAGGACAGGTTTGGGTGTACACAGAAGCTCAGTTCCAGGCAGTGTAAGCATTTTTATTTTTAAAGAAAAGTAATCCCTTTGCAGAGATCACTTGTTTTCAGTCCTGGGTAATGGGTAAGCAGGGGGTTTCAGGGCTACAGTTTTGGTCTTTGGTGATGAGCCCTTTCTTTAGGCATATTTACTGGAGTTGACCTGCTCTGGAATCAATGACGAACCTTTCACTGACTTCCTCAGACTAGATTCCTAGGTTAGGCCTATCCTAAGCAAATTGCACACTACCTTATTATTGTGCTTCTGTCTTACTTTGAAAAGGTGAGCTATAGGCAATTCAAAGGACACCAAGGCTGTTGTTATGGCCACAGGCTTGACAAAATGTATCCTAGTACCTCAAATGCTTCCCCCAAAGCTAGGCATCAAGCCTGGGCCTGACTGGCTGGGATTAATCCTATTCTTTATCCATTTCACAGTAGTTTGCCATATTTTACTTAGACTCTTTAATAGCCATAGGAAATATCACTTGCTTTGTTCACTTGATAAAATTACAGTAATTTCTTTCCAAATTAAGACATCTTATTAAAAAAACAGAGCCTGAGAGCTGAGAAGTTATAGCTGTGTGTGTGTGAAAAATAATAAAGTGATGAAAAGAGTGCACTGAACCTTATCTATTCTGAAAATAAAACCCCCAAACCAACCAGGGCCAGTGCTTGGCCTGTACTCTGTGGTGTTTGAAAAAGAGTCTCTTTACCTAAGGGGAAAAGTTAGCTGGAAAGCTGCAATGTGCTAAGGAACTGCCCAGTTTCTCTAGCCAAGGGCTAGAGAAAAGATTTGCATCTTTTCTGTGAACCAAACATCCTAAAACTTGAGTATCCAAGTAACCTTAATGCTGGGACTGTTTTCCCAGGAGAGCTGTGCCCAACTCCCAGCTGGCCTCTGCGTGTTCCTGACATCAGTAAGGACAATAAAAGTCTGAGCAGACAAGGGCTTCTCCATGGCATGTCTTGGACGCTGAAGGGAAGCAGCGACTGAGCAGTGCAAGGATGCACCACAGACTCACTGAAGGATTCACAGATTTGTCAGTGACCCAGAATCAGATGGATGGAAATCACGTGATGCTTTCTACTTGGATGTTTTTGACCTGAAATCAGGTGAAATCAATTACTTTGGCAGAAATACACTTTTAGTGTGTGTTTATTGGGAGTTAAAGCACAAAGCAAAGCTCTCAGGGAGTAAAATCACATGAATGGCAACAGAGATACACAAGTCTTCATGAGCTAAAACAAGGGTTTGTCCTAATTCAACCAAAACACAAACAACCTGTGAGAATGAGGTGCAAAATTAAAGGGAGCTCTGTATGAACTGGGATGTGGGTAACTCCATCCCACAGCAAAGATGTTTGTTAGACCAAACATGAACAGGGTGATAAGGAAGAATATTTAAAGAAGATTATTCCTCTGACAGAAAATTACAGAAACCCCACATAAATCCAACAGTGTTTGCTTTCAAGGGAGGAAGACAACTGTGACATAATCACAAGCCAGCCTAATATCAATAAGAACATACCAATTCCCATCAGATCAAAGGTGTACCAAACCAGTGTTTTTCCTCTGGATATCAGTGATATCCACTTTGAAAAGGCACTTAATTAAACTGCAGAGATCATTACTATGGATGGACATTTAAGTGGGTTCAAAAGGGATTGGGAGTACTTATGAAGGACAAACTCATCAGTGGCTATTTAACACAAAGGTCTGGATGTGACCTCTGGTTCTGAACCACTAAATGCTGAAAGCTGGCAAGTAATATAAATGGAGGAAGGACTCTCTCCATTCACTTCTTGTGTTCTTTCCCAAGGGTCTAGTAGCAGCTACTTCAAGGCATGAATATTGGGCCTGATGAACCTTGGCTTTGATGGGTCAGTATTGCATTTCTTATGCTAGATTAAATCAGTGATCTAGCTAATTTGGTATCTTGTCTCTAACCACAGGCAATAGCTGATGCTGCAGAAGACAGAACAGAAATGTGTACTGAAAAACTGCAGTACAAATTGCACATAGCAGTGCAAGTTTCTTCCCAAGGATAAACAATTAGTAACTGAATGATGCTCAGGACCGGGAGGGCTCATGTCCTTTGTGTACTTCTCCCATGGTACACTGGGATATATTTGGGATGAGATTTCTACTGCATGCAAAATCTAAATTCATTTCTGAAACCCATTATACAATCAACATCAGTAACATCACTAGGAGTAAAACAGCATCTCAGGTCATTTCTGAATGTGTTTAATTGGATGGCCTTTTTTTCCTAGTAATAGTGTATGAGAAATACCTGAAAATAGATACATTGCATCAGTAAACAATTTTAATTTCCTCAGTACTGCTTGCTACATTAAGTCATTTCATAAGTCATGTAGAAAAAGACTTATAATTGTTAATGTATGAATTTACTTTTTAAAAGAGATATTACTTTTAGGACAAGAGGGAGCCTCAAGGAAAAAGCTTTTGTTTGTGACCAGTTAAGTAAGGGGTTTCAGGGTGGCCTTCATTGATTTGAACACGAATGAAGAACACAGTTGATAACTTTTCCTTCAGTAGGTCATTATTTACATGAGTGCCCATGGAAGGGTGTATAAGTAAAACCATCAAAGGGTGGATTGGCATGCTAATGTTTCAGTGGGTACAGAAACCCCTTTAGGAAATTACATAAATCAAAGTAAATGTTGATTTTGTCTTTTGTACAGAAAACCAGACACAGATTTAACCAGAAACTCTGTGCTTTGGAGTTATGAGTTGATGATGCTCTTAGTAATTTCTCCATATCTTCGCAGAATGGTACATAGCATAAAGTATGGGTTAAAATCATGTCATTAATGTCTGCTTGGTTGCCAAATGCTTGTTCCAAATGAGTCTACTTTGAACTTATATTTAAAATACAGAAATCAATTATTTGCATAGCTCAGAGATACACTTAAGCATGTGCTTAACATTATGTATGACTCTCAGAAATTGAAGGGATTACTTGAGTGCTTTGGTAAGCACACGGATACATCAGCACTGCTGTGATCAAGCCTTGCCTGCATGAGGCAAAATCCCAGCCCTACTGACATCCTCAACTCAAGACCACTACTCAAAATCTTTTCATGTAAACAAAAATCTGTCGAGCTCCTCCAGGCCTTTAATTTTCACTTGAGTGAAATCTGGCCTGCAGGATTCAGCTCTGCAATATTTTACCTCTCTCCATTTCAACTTCCAACCAGACCACACAGAGCTGCAAATGCTCTGAGCTCAGATCTCTACTATGGCTGAGGCTAGGAAGCAGTGCTAGAGGAATGTCAAATACTTGATGCACCTTTGTCAAGGCCAAAATATTCTATAGAAAGGCTGAATTATGACCAACATGTCTGACTGCCTTTGTGTAGGATTTATGGTCATTTCAGTTCTGGTTGTTTTGCAGCTAATAAGATTTTTCCACTAAAAATATAAAGGATTATACAAGTGAACATGATATCACATTTAATAGCTCTATTGTTAGGAAAAGTACATTGAAAAGCCTTGTTAATTAATGGTATTTCTCCAGATCTGACTTGTGCACAAAACACTTTGCCTCTTGATTTAGGAGGTGTGGTCTCTGCATGGCTGCTGCTGGCTGTGCCCAGAGCTGGCCTCGCTCATGGAGGCACTGGGCTGCAGCTGCTGCATGTTCCACCTGCAGCTTCACTTACATCTGAGAATAAAAGCCATCACATGCTCAACTGAAAGTGTACATGCAAATGTACAGGCACACTGAAAGGAGCCTGTGTGTGCAGTGCCTGCCACTACCCAGGAGATGCCTTTTTTCCAAGCATTACATTGGGCAGCGATCTCACATTTCACAGTTGCTGCAGAGCTCCAGCAGCCAACAGGGCACAAAAGCAGTTCCAGCTCATGGAAAGAGTAGCAGATCAGGAGCAGCACATCAGGAGCGTACAGTGACAGGCATCACTTGCCAAATTTCCAAGTTAACAATGGGCCTGGGCAACAGGACACTCTTGACTCCTGCACCTGACTGCACGTAAGGCATCACTCACAAATGGTAACAACGCAAAAACCGCTTAGAATCATTCTAGCTTTGCTGTTTTCTCACTGCTGGATCATACAGTTCAGATCCACATGCAGTGATAATGGACATACAGACACACCTCAACCCTTCTAGAAGTCAACAGAAAGGCAGATTCTGGCTCTTACCTGACACAAGAAATTTCAAGTTGCTTTAAGTATCTGAATTTGCAAACCCAGTGCTATATTCATTGTTTCTAAGACAGGATCACATCCTTTTGTTTCCCACAGGAAACACATACCTATCTTCCTTAATTTTCCCTTTCATTCCTAGTTGTCCTCTCTTTGCTAGAGCTGACACTATTTTTTAAAGCATTCTCTATTTCCTGGCTGTCAAGCTATTTTTCCCATGCCAGAGACATGGCAAAGTTACATATTCTTCGACTCAAAACAATTTACATGCATATTCATAAACTACCTGATGGCAGAATTGGCCTTGAGATTTAAAGCCAGAAAGCCCACAGAAACAAATGTTACCCTCTTCCTTTTGTCAGAGATCCCTTGGATCAAGCATCAAAATTATACTTCTATGCAGTTGTCAAGAAAATGCAAAACCAAGGCAAGAACCATCGTATGCTCTGTTTATTAAAGAAGAATGCCTGTGATGATACAGATATTCAGCCAGGCTAGGATGTTGCCAATGTCAGTTTGTGATTTACTAGAAATTATTGATTTCAAATCTTGGTTTCCCAGGGCTACTGAGCATATCCTGTCACATAAATATGCTTCCATTTGCTAGCAGATGCAGCCTTGTATAGAACTGTGTGTTGTCTCAACTAAGGTCAGATTTCTCGAGTCAAAAAATAAAGCCCTACTTCCCTTCAGTGCAGGAAGGAGTAGCAGCTATTAAGATACATTTCTATGTCTAATATAATATCAACATGACTCGCACAACTATGGCACCCACCCACAATTACACATTTTGTTATTAAAATTAATAAGACACTGACCTGAGAAATTGCACACCCTCCCCCCACCCCCCAAAGGAAATTGCTCAAAAGATTTCACAGAGCATCTTTAAATTACAAGACAGGTACAGCCTCAGACTTTGCATGTAGCTCAAGACACAGCTCGAATTTAACTACCTTTAGGTGCAGATTTGTCACAAGTAACTTACACAACATGCAAGTGCAAAAGGATGGTGGGGATTTGTTAGGGCTGAAAGTGTCAGCTGAATTCCCAGCACTTGTAAAGATTAGAAAGAAAGGAGAACTGGGCATGTGTGTCCTCTCAGCCTGTCCCCCTGCGTCCTGCGGTTCTCCTGCCAATCTGCTGCTCCTGGGCACGTGCCACACTCCAGCACAGCATCTTTTTCCATTTGGCTCTACTACTTCCTCAGAAGTTTCTCCTGGTCCTTCTGCTGTGCTCACACCTCTCAGCCCAGCTCTCTGCTCTGCTGCCTTCCCTTTCCCAAAGGAAGCCCTCCTGGGTGGTGAAATGTCTGTGTGACCCACCACTTGTCAAATGCTACTGCTGCTGGGATGTGCAGACTCCCTCCCTGCCCACTGACAGGGGAACTGACAGACCAATAAAGGAGTCCAGGAGGTTTTTGGCCCTTTATGGTTCAGCCATAAGCTGGTTATGAAAGTTCCATGCCATCCGTGGGATTTGGTGGAAGCTGCTGGCCGTTCTGCTGCGCACTCTCCTTCCTGCACATCCGTCTCTGTGTCCAGAGCAGGTTTGTTTCAATATTTTTATCCAAAAAAGAAATCTCTGTTTTACCATCACTTTTCTCAAATCACTTGCATGTGATAATGAGTTCTCTGTTTACTCAAATACAAACCTTTAGGGCTGACAGCAGCAGTAGAAATGACAGAATCAACAGGACTGCATTTTCTTTTGTCTTGTCACTTCACCCTCACTTGTTTTTGTACTGCGCAGAACAGATTAACTCCAGGAACCACAGAATTGGGCACAGCCCTCACATGACCAGCCTTTGCAGGTAAAGATGGCAAAAAGTACATGGTAACAGCTTCCCTCCCTCCCTTCTGCTACAGCTCATACAGCTGAGGCTGGGACGAGGCAGACATTTCCTCTATCAGAACGGTGACAGTGATCACCCTGCTCTGCAGCTCTTGGGCACCCATTGCTATTTCAAGCAGCGTCAACTGCAGCTGACATATGAAATTGAGGGAAGTTGCATTTTGCCATGGGAGGATGGAGAAGATGAGTAGATGGCTTCTAGTTGTAGGGGATGTCACCTGGCTGATGCCCACTCAATGTAAATAGCATAGCCCCATGGTGATTTACACCAGTGACGGGTCATGCCTGCTTATTCAAAGCTAATTTTCATCTAGCTTGGAAATGAACCTCTAAATTCATTTTGAGCACTCTGGCTCTTCCTCAAGTATTCGAAAACAACTTATTCTCAGATTATGGTAAAATCATTTCGCTCTTGCAGGAAAAAGAAGAGAGAGAGTGAAAAAGGAAGCATTGGACCTTCCCAAGCCACTTCAGCACCAGTAGTGGTATGATCTTGAACCAATGCAGAGGGGCTGACAGCAATGATAAGCATTGACTGCTGCAGTGAGGGAGGCTGTTTAACCTGGCTACTCAAAGTTACTACTGTTGCTGCTGCTATTTGAACAAAACATTTGGCAATTAAATTAATTCAAGCATAATCTCGCTCTTCATGGGAAAAATGTGGGAAAAGTTCAGGTGGAGAATGAATGGCATCGAAATTAATGAGGAACTGCACAAAAAGAGAAAAATAATAGTTTTCTAAAATATATAAGCATTCTGTGTTGGCACCATATGCTAATTTACTAGATGCTGGTAATCCTGATGTATTTTTATCTTGGCTAGTACCAAGGAGGGAGCTATACAAGGCCAAGTTTTTCCCACGGATCTATATTGAATGCAGTTTACCTTCGCTCCATGTTGTGAATCCAAACCAAGACAGCCATGCAACTGCTTAAGATCATGCCATTATTTTCTGGCTGTATCCAAATTTGCCTTTTAAATATCATAATACTCCATCTCTTGAGTCTCTGATGAAATCTTTTTTTCAGTGGTAGAGCCTGGAAATGTTGGACTTAAAAATCACAAGCGTCTATTGCTTCAATTTAAGGATCAGACCGACTAATTAGATGCAGAAGCAGACTATAAATTGCTCACGTTCCAGACAGAGGAGAACAACAAAAAGCCATTCTGTGTTAGTGGGGATGTATTAACATATATGTAGGACTTCATTCTTGTCTAAGTTGAAAAAATAGTCCTTAATCAGTCCTCAGAAATCACTTTTGAAGCTGGTAGCATTCTTTCATTATTAGGCAGGGAAGAGCAGCTATGACTATTCTAGAAAAAAGAACCACCACTAATTTTCATTGTTTAATTGGGTGTATTTGAAATACCTATAGCACAGGTGATCCCAACCCTAGTGTGCTAGCCAGATTATTGTATTCCCTTCCCTGTATGCATTGCTCTCTGGCTGCTTACCATAGGTATTGATACAATTTCCGGTGCAATGATTCTGAGACTTTTGGGAAGTCAGCAGTCCTGGATGAAAGCAATCACACATTCAAAACTCACCAGGATTCACACCACCTTGAGGGCTTTTGTAAGATGTTGGTAGGAAAACAGATGATGGTTTGTGCAGGGAAAGTGTTTTCAAGACAACTAAACTGAAGTCAAAAGCAATGGAATGGAGCAGCGTGGAGCTATGAGCAGTTTTCTCAGTCAGGGCTCACCTCCAGTGGGGAGATGATGCCAGCTAAGCTGTGACACAAACATGGTAGGTACAATGTTCACTTACTGTATTTCTTTCCAGAAAGTTCCTGTGTCTTTGAATATGACAGTTCACATGTTAATGCTCTCTGTTTGACAGCCATTTGGAACCTGTCCACTGGCCAACCAACCCTCTGGATACCTGCGCCCCAAGCTGAGACTGCCCATGCAGGCTGGAGAGGGGGGAAATAGGCAAGTGCAGCTTTGAGCATAACGTGTATGAGTGAAGCAAGGCATGTCCAGCAATGCAAGGAGAGGCAAACAGCAATTCACCCACAAAAAAACCCCCATAGATTTGCCTCTGTCAGTTAAGGATTCTGGGTTGAGAATCCAAGTATCTCTAACCATCTGGTCAGCCATCCATGTTAGAATCACCCCCACAGCACGTGACTCCCTGTGACCGCATTGCCTCTTGGTAACTTTTAGCCACTCTTAAGGTAGGTGTGGTAGCACCTCAGAGTCACTCTGGAAACCAGGAATACACGTTTGGGAGGCATCTTTTATAATTGGCATGGCTGAGCTGCAGCTCTGCCTCAGGCAGAAGGTAAACTCTGTCTCACTGGGGGTGGTGAAAGGAAATATCTCAGCACAGAAAGAACAGGGAGCTGCTTGGAAGCCTGCAGGAAGGGGCTGGCACCTGGGGCTGCACAGAAACTCCTTGCAAAGAAACTGCAGGGCATTTTTTTTTCCCCAAGTGAGGAGCCTGTGCAAAGTATGTTGTTGCCCAAGTCACCAGTGAAATTGTAGGGAAACTGAAATCACAGGCTACAGGAATCTTTCTGCGTTTTGGCAAGATCTGAACCCACAGCTGTTCATAAAAATGTAATTAATGGCCCGCCAAGCACTTTGAAGATGTTCTGAGTGCTAGAAAATTGTTCTAAACTTATCTTTCTGTGTCTCCCTATCTTGCAAGCGATTATTCAATCAGTGGATTGTTGACTGTAAGACTCAGCCAAACAATGATCCGGCTTCTAAACTATTCAATTACCTCTAATGAAGAAGGATCAGGGAAACAACCCTTAAACACCTTAAACAGAACAGCAGTATAAACAGACAAAACGACTCTCGAGAGAAACCCCCAGACACTTGCCAAGGTTGGCTTTGGAGCCAACTGTGATACAAATGCATAAAATATTAGTTGCTTAATGGTTGTGAAGCGTTGCTCTTTAAAGGTTACTGTCTTCCTGTCCAGACAGGGCTGCAGCTGAATGATGAATGAAGCGATCCATACATCTGAGAGGTTTCCAAGCACCTGCAACTCCCATTGGTGTCAACTGGAATTTTAGGTAACAAGGATTGGGACAACAAAACCTGACTCTGCATGGTATTAAGAATCCCCAGGGCTATTGTCCTCCTTGGCCCCAGCATTTAACTGAGGGAGTACTTGGAGAGAGGGTTTCAAAAATGCTGGTTATTTGGATGCATGTTTGTGTTGGGAAACCCAATCTCTAAATCACAGGGACCAAGTGTCCTTGCCAAGGAGTTAGGCTGTCTAGAAGTGGAATTGGGAAGAAGTGTGTGGCTGAGGAAGAAGCACAACAATCACTGCAAAATGCGCAAGCCAGGACTTTGCTTCTGAGGAAATTTCTCTCTCTTCTCCATTACAAGTCTCACCATATACAAATAGCTGACTTGTTATTGCAGCTTAAAGGAATGAATGAGCTCAAAAGAATGTGAAGAGGGGAGAATGCTACAATTCCACTGGGAAGAGCTGCTTCTTTTTATTTCACTTTTCCGTTCAGTTAATATTTGACCGTGGCCTTCGAGAGCAGTCTCATCCAAACGCCCCTGTCCTGCACTGTAAAGCTGGACAGTCATCTGGAGCGTAAACTCTGCACCTGCCTGTAGCTGTCTAGAAGCGTTTTGTGTGTCTGCGTTTTTGAAAGTATCTCACGGTTTTGTTTCCTGTGAATGTGCATTCAGCCCTGCACACTCACAAAATGCTCAGCTGAGTATGGGAGCATGTACGTAACAGGCTGCGCTGGGGGATGGGGACGGGGGAAAGAAAGAAGGGGCTGTAAGGCAGCTTGAGAACTGATACGATGCTAGTGTGAAACTTCTTTGTGAAGGGCACAACATTGTGAGGTTTGGGCTTAAAGAGTCTCAAATGCTCTAGAAGCTTTAGAAACTTGAACGTGCCCTTGCCCCAGCACCAGAGAGAGGCCTCGGTTTCAAACGGTGACGAGCGCTTCTGAAATCCCAGCATCGGGCCCGAGAAAAATAACAACACGTTTGCCCCAACACAGCCAGCGGAGCCAGATAAGATCCTCGACTGCACAGCACAGTTCTAAGCCTGTTTCCTAAACTGCAAAGCCATTAAATATTTAGGTGGCCATATGCAAATCATTTAAATTCTGTTTCTCAGAAGCACACCATGTCGTACAGACGTGCTTTGTGCTGAGATCCTCTTCCTAAGCTTTCATCAACTATTTATTTTAAACCTGTAAAGGACTTAATTAATGGCTAATCGTGGGCTGCTGCTTTTTTTTTTTTCCCCCCCAAGAGTATTTATATATGAGGAGGAGGGGGGAGAAGCAGAAATGCAAAGACCTGGGTTTCTGTCAGAGAAAACTAACAGAGAAGAAAACACATTTTTGTGACCGTACCAAAGAAAACCCTGGGACTGCTCAGATATTTCCAACCCCCTCCATGGGTAGCAATTTGATAATTCAACAAATAAGCAGCCCTTTATGTAGGAGCTGTCTCGTGGACACTGTGAACACTTCAGAGACGAGGGCCCCAGATCTTCTTTTCTTAATGTCACTGTGAATTTGCTTGTGGAAGTGTATGACACCATGCGCGGAGCCTGCACAGCTGAGCTCATGCTTCAGGCATTCTCCCAGGACCGGAGGGGGAGGGGGCTCTCGGCCAGCTTTCGGCCGCCTCTCCCCTTGCATTTACACACACACAAATCATGTTATCATAGTGAAAATATGTAAGAATTCCAGGAAGCAGAGGAAGTTTGTGTGTTGACCTTATTTTTTTTTTCCAGGGGAAGATCACTCCAAATGTTAAAAGGACAGGGGATGAGAGCTAAATTAACAGCTAAATTAACTTGCAGATATTTTCATTCTCATTGCAATTCTTCCTTCTACTGTACTTTGTCTTTTAGGGTTAATGCTGTTTGTATTTTATCCCACGTGGGTACTTTGACTGAGAGAAGTAAAATCACTTGGCAAGAAGCTCTGTGAGACCTATCTGGACACTAAAAAAAAATGGTATAGGAGGCCCAAGTGCATTCTGGTTCCTATTTTCCATTACAGTACGGTAAAACTGGGTGAGACCGTTTCTGGAGGGGAAGGCAGGAAAGGGTGGATGAAAGAGTGGGCTAACACATGAGGCTCTTGCACATGGTGGCCTGGGTTTACTCTGCTTTACAGTTCTGGGCTTGAACTCTTTAAATGTTGATCAATTTGACCCCAAGCCCAATTGTGCTTTTAAAAACACACAACTTTAAGCCTGCATGTGTCTTTGTGAAGCTTGCAGGACCTTAAATGTTACCCGTGTCCCTGAAAGCTCAGTCACCTGGCACTGGCTGGTGTTCAGCATCTTGCAACGTCAGAGAGTGCACAGCAGCTAATTCCCAACATTCTGCCTCTCTTGCTGCCACATACCATCAGCCTCGACCTCGTGTCAGTGCTCACTCTTGTAAAGGTCTGCACACATTCAAGCCCAGCCATTCCACCCCATCTAGCACTCACCTGCATGGGTACATAGGCAGAGCCAGGAAAACAGAGCTCGAGTCCTTAAATACTCTTCTCTCCTTTAATCCCATGTGCCATGAACAGCATGGTCACTCTTAGACTTGTAAAATGGCAAGTAAAATACCTCATGCTCCTCGACTGGCCAACTAGAAATTCAATCAGTGAAAGTATTCTGTTTAATTGCATGGGTCAGACCTCCCTCAGGCTCGTAACCTCCCTTAGGAGCACAGGCTGTGCCTTGTCCCTCCCAGCACGCCTGAGCCTGATGGTTATTCCAGCAGAACCCCACACCCTGTCCTGTGCCAGGCCTCGCAGAACAAATTGTAGGCGCTTTTGGGTTTTGTGAAATTGGTGGTGTCCACCATGTGTTTGCCTCACAAGATGGCTGGGCATTAGTCCTGCACCAAGCTCAAAGAATTCTGTTGGAGAATCTATCAGATTGCTTAAGATTTTTTTTGCAAACTATTTAATTTGTTGTGTTTCTCTGTTGCAAGCATAAGCTCAAAGCCTGATTCAATTTTAAATGAGCAAGCCTGTTCTTCTAGCTAGCAGGCAGCCTGTGATGTATATTAGGGCCAGGCTTCCCCACCCAACAGCTATGCTGAAACAAGTAAGGCCATCGAGACGAAATAGCCCGAGCAGCTTACAGTGGCAGAGGCCTCACTGAAACCAAGAGCTCTGTGACAGCAGCCATCAGTGTAGGATTTGTCCCACAGAATTTATTTCTCAAGTCAAGTTTTTCTCTATTCCTTCCTACAGATTTTCTTCTTTCCTAATTGACTTCCTTTCCCCTCCCTCTGCTTGCCTGCCCTTTTATTCTCTGTCACACGTTTCAAATACATACCTGCTTTCCCTGCCTCACAGTGGGCTCAGGCAGAAGGCACCAGAAAAAGTAGTATTTGAATTGTATTTTGGTTTTCAGACTATTCAGACTTAGAAGCAGGCAACACAAGCTTGCTGCTTTGAATGTTTTGGTGCTGAGAGGTGTTTTTTTTAAGCATACAACCCCCTACCAGCTGCAGTCTAGATTTATACCGTGGGGAAGCACGCAGTACAACCAGATTGAAGATTAATCAAAGCAAATTCTGGCCTGCTGTTCCATGTGTCTCAAAGATTTAAAAAGTAAAAATAAAAAATGAGGGGGCTTTGCTTTGCTAATAAACATGACAACAAAAAGACACAAGTTTCCCAAACATGCCGTGAAGAGATGACAGATGCCTTCTAAGGCTTCATAGTGTCTCTGGCCATTGCTGTGGATTCCAGGCTGTGAGCTGACAAAATGGGCACTGCTGGGTCTTTCCCAGTGCTGCTCACAGGGAGAGCATCCAACCTACCTATGCTGGCTGCCCAGCAGGGTCCACTGCTCCTAGCACATGCTATAAACACATCACAAGTTCTATGGTGTCCCCAGGCTGACTACAGAACCCAGTGTCTACCTCCCTGGCCACTGAGCAAATTAATTCTCCAGAGGTTTTGATGCAATATAAACACACTGCCCAGGAGAGAGACAGAAAAACACCTAGGATCTTTTCTACACAGAAATCCTTCCTATCTGCATGTTCCTTATTCTATATTTAATAGCTTGTGAATGAAAAAAAGTCATATACAACGATGAATTATAAGTTATCCTGAAAGGTGATATATTCTTCAGCTTTTGGGGGTATCAGTATTCTACAGGGATAGGAACAAGGTGGAAGTTTGTAGTCAGCAATCAGGAGACTAACATGACTAGTTTTCATTAAGAAATTCTACTTAAATAAACTTTCTGGGTGCATTTCTCAGCTGGCATAAACTAACTTAGCACCATTTAAGTTACTGCCATTATGCTTAGTTACATCTGCCAGGAAATCAGCCTTTCCTCTCTTGTGGGGGTAAAAAGGGAAAAAAAGGGATTAGTGGCACCAATATCATTTTTTCAAAACTATAAGTACCCAGGTAACACAGGTAAATCATGGTCTTTAGATGGAAGAACTGAGAAGATGCCAGGACTAGTGAAAAACCATCTGTATCTAGAAGAAGGGCGTGTTCCCATCTTTAATCGTCTGTACAAGATATTTTAAAGATGTCACTAATTCTTTTCAACATCTTTCTCAGTAGACATGGCTGAGTTGAACAATGGGTGTAATCAGGGCAGTGGTTATACAGTAAGGCCCCAGTTCAGCAAAGTGCTGAAGCACACCTTCAGCTTTCAGTGCATGAGTGGCCTCATTGAAGTCCTTAGTAATTAGGTGTTTTGCTGAATCAGGACCTGAATTTATTTGGGGCAGGAGGACCTTAATATCTTCCAAGGAATTATACTTATTAAAGGGGACAGTCTATAAATTAGTGTTTAAGTTAAAATCAATTTCTAGATAATACATATCCCTAAAAGACAGATTGTTAGTTTGTAGGAGCTTTGTAACAAAACTTTAATTAAACCCTTTTTAAATAAAACCTGTCGTACATTATACTGCTAATTGACTTGACCTGGTACAAAGAGGACTCTGCCAGCTAGAGGAGACTAAAGGAGATTATTCTGTCTGGTGCTGCAGTGATTGTGTGTTAATAAAATTTATTTCTGCAGTCTTGCCCAACTCCCTATTGTGTATTCAAGAAATGTGTGGGCTTGAAGCCAGTCATCACAAAGCAAAAAGTAATAAAACCTCAAAAGCTGACTTTTTCTACCTCAGATTCTGCTGTGTTGCTGTAGCGCAGGCTGCACGGTGTGGTCTGCTTCATGCATAGCTCACAGTTCTCTCTTTAATTTCTTTTTTCTTTTGACTTTATTTTCCCAATTATGTAGAACCCTGCACCTTATTAATGTGAGCACAGTAACAAGAGAAGGACAATTACAGGATCCAAAAGCCCGGTGATGAAATATTCTGGGTGTGGCAATCATATTTTATTGCCACTACACCGATTACATACAATATAACACATCTAGCAATTAGAGAAACATGCTTAATCCTCCTGGCCTAGACCTGTTTCTCACATTGTTCATTCCAAGGGGGCCAAATTCTTCCTTTACCCTCATACAAGTAAAACTGAAATAACTTCTTGCCAGTCAGTAGAATTATTTGGATTGACGTT
This sequence comes from Colius striatus, assembly GCF_028858725.1. Lineage (NCBI taxonomy): Eukaryota > Metazoa > Chordata > Aves > Coliiformes > Coliidae > Colius > Colius striatus. The sequence goes on along the minus strand of NC_084771.1, from coordinate 5,653,096 downwards.
CATGTAAATGACAGCGAAACACGACCCGCTGACCTCACAGAGTTACTGCTGATGCATGCTGAGTGCAATCACAAAAAGTAATCACAAGAACTTATGCAAGAAATACATGGAATAAACAGGAGGACTAGGAAGTTTTAATACGTGCTCAAAATTGTGAATTAATTGGCACAAAAAACTTGTTGGGATTGTTCACGTGACCAGAATATTAATACATAGTACAGCTTGTTCAGGGAGACGAGGGATGAAGGGCTGTCCCTAGACACATTCACTCCACGGTGTGAAATGCAGAAAGAGATGAAACAGTTGAAAATCCCTAGCTAATAATAACAGGGGGAATGAACACAGGTGCTGTCACGATGGGGGGGTGTGGGGTGTCTCGAGTAAAGCCACAAAGAACAGATGGACAGAGCTACGTCTTTGGGAGGGCAACAAGATGAATCATACAGTCAGGGCACTGGGCTTGAAGGTGATGGAGGACGTGGCAGGGAGGCTCATGGAGATACCTGCTGGGACATAGGCTATCACAGGACACAGACTCCATGCTGCCAATGTCTTGCTACCAAGGCTGGAGAAGCAACTGAAAGGAAGGCTCCTTACTCTTGATTGTAAGTCTGAGGAAACAGGTTTAGAAATATGAAAACTGAAGGGAATTTGGGTGACAGTTATCACAGAATGAGAAAACTCATTGCTCCTGGAAGGGAAGAAGAACTGAAAAGTACAAACAAAAGACTTGGAGAAAGCCAGCTTGAATAAACTCAAAGAATTGGTAAGCAATATCTTCCTTAAAATAGTTCTATTAAGGGCACAAGTGCAAATTATCCCAGAGCAGCAAAACCATTAGCAGTGTTGTAAGAAACCACCTTAGCTAAATCATGAACTCCTCGCTGACCTCAAACACCAGAAGTGCATGGAAACTGAACATAGGTCAGATTACTGAAGACTAGGATGAAAGAAAAGAGAGTGTAGGGCCCCAATCAGAGAGTCCAAGTGAGGAGAACCCATCATTACAGAAAGGATAACATGAAAACATTCTGCAAACATACTTCATAATATGAGGAAGATGAGGAAAAGTGTTGTCCTGCTATTGAACACGACAGGGAAAGTTATTGACAGGTGATGCTGAAAAGGTTGAGTGCTTAAAGCTTTTTTGCTGCAATCTTTACCAAAAAGGTCAAATGAGATCAGGCAGGAAACAGCACTAGTGACAAAGGGGTAGAAACACAAGTGAAAACAGATTAAATAGTACTTAGATAAATTAGATCTTTCAAATTGGCAGGGTCAGACACAAATTGTCCTAAGGAATCCTACTGGACTGTTTGAAGCGATCTCAAAGCTATTAGGGGTTATCTTAGGGAGTTTACTGAGGATGGGTGACTATCCAGAAAGAAAAGAAAGACAGAAAATGGCACACAGTGTGTTTCCTTACAGAGAGGGAAAAGATTGTAATGGGGAGTTAGAGAGCAGTGAGTGAAGGTCAGTTTTTGGAAAAACACGGAAACAATCAAATTATTTGTAACCACTCAGGAAATAACAAGGAGATGAGTAACAGCTAGCATGGCTTTGTCAAAAACACAGATTTGTTAAACCAATTTAATTTCCTTCAGTGGGACTAGGGGAGAAGCAGTAGATAAATCTCAACTTTATTAAAGCTTTCCAGTATCAGTCTCCTCATAGTCGTAAGTGAGCTAGGAAAAATACGGTCTCCCTCCACCTACAAAATTCTCTGCCAAACTGGAAGGATATTGTTAAGTACATTTCTGCAGGCATCTGCCCTGGATTTGCTGCTGTGAAATACTTCTACAGCAGCCTTGTTTGTTAGAACAGAGTGACTTACTTTCTGCATACAGTAAAACTGAGAAGGGCCGCGCAGGTGATAGCAGGCTGGTCTGAGGAGGTTTGCTCAGCATACAATGGGAATGACATAGCTGAAGCAGGGTATCCAGTTTGGAGCAATATCTTTCAATTAAAAAAAACCCCAAACAAACCAAAAAGACACCAAACAGGAAAGATCTAGCAGAGAGGACTGAGAGCAGTCAGAGGTCTAGGAAACATGAGCTGCGAGAACTGGGATGAATATTCTCATAGGGTCAGCAGAAAAGGCTGAGAAGGACTATCTATGCAATACATATGCACATAAATAGCAAAACTGTAAGCAGTCTTCCTTACCCAGCATGGAGAAGGTAAGAAGTATTGGGTTAAACAGGAGCACAGGAAATTTAGGTTAAACATTAGGAAACACTTGGTAATAATACGGCTAGTTGAGCACTGGGAAAGATCGCCTGGGGAGGTTGCAGAGCCTACCTCCTTGGAAGTGTTCAGGAGTACACAAAGACTTACACCTCTCAGAAATCTGGCTTTTAAAGTTGCAGATGGAGTTGGATGGCCTCATAGATTCCACTTCACTTACTAGGACTATTTCTCTCCCAGTTTGAAAGAAGAGTTCACGCTGGTCAAATGGAAGCCTTGCTGGTATGGCAGAGTACCACAGCAGCCCTGTCCAAGCCCTGTCCTGCTGTCATAGCCTCAGCAGTGAGCCTCACCTCAAGCACAGAGGTGATCTCTCCTGCAGGCATTTCTGTACTTGAACATTCCTTTCAATGCTTTATTGAACTGGAGGCTCAACTGGCAGCCTTTTCCTTGCTAAGCTGCAGCACAACTGTCTAAGTTTGGACTAACTACTGTGTGTAGCTGCAGCAGTCCACTCAGCCTGGAAGGGCTTCTGAACCAACACACTGTCTGCTCCACATTTCCACAGGAGATTTAACTGCTGGAAGAAAAATGTAACCCATGCTCCATGCTCTAGCAAAGAATTAATTTCAGAGGAAAACAGGAAGTACTGGATGCTGTCATTAAACCCCAAAAATGCCAAAGCCTGAGTTACAGCCTCACGTAGCTGATCACATCCTGCCCCACTACACCTCCCGCCCTGCTTGGGAGCATCTGTGTGTTCTGCAGGTAACACACATCCTCAGCCACTAGCCAGGAACTCATCCCATTTACACCCACAGCTGGACATGTGCAGAGCACACAGAACAGCTGTTGAGTCTTTACACTGGAATTGTCTCTAGAATCTTGATCAGAGTCATAAAGATATTCACGTTACTACCACTCACACAGGTCCCAGACAAATTGACTCAGTCTTTGCCCATTGAAGCCACAGCACTGTAGGAAGCCACAGGTCCCAATAAATGAGAAAGTGAATGTATTTGAATTTATATAGTGTGAGTTAACATTGCTGTAATAATAACAAAACTGGGGGTGGGGGGATGAGAAGAAAGCAGAGGTTGTCTGCTGGGAAAGCGTACAAGATTCTGGCATTCCTGTCCTGCATAGAGACTGATAGGGACACTGACTCTTTAGGGTATCAGTTGTGAAGAAGGTGTGCTCTGTTATACAATGTGTTTCATTCAATAAATAAGACATAGTTACATGCTAATAAAACATGTATTAAGATTACATCAAACTAATTGTTTAATCACAAATCCTCCCCTCATTCTGCGTAGCCTGGACTGGATTTGAGGCACAAAGATGACACATTAAGTATTTTGTTGTTTCAGTAGGTAACTTTTCTAGCCTATCAGGCCAAGTTTCTCAAACTTGTAGCAGGACAGACGAAAGCTGCAACACATGTGCATGCCCACACATAGGCCCAGCAGGGAACGAGGAGCTGATGTAGCCACTGGCAGGATGTGTCTGCTCTGGATTTCACAGTGCCACACAGCCCTTTGCTGGCTGACGGAGCGTGGGGTTTTTTCCATGTTATTTTGTGTCTCAATGCCAGCACTGATTGTGGTGATTGATTGACTTAGCTGGTGCTGCAGGATTCAAAACAACACCACTGGCAGCAGCAGCTCAGGGAAATACAGAGATCATTGGGTGGGTTAATCCAAGGAGAGAAAAAACAACATTTGTGATCTGCCAGCTCTCAGAATTCTACTATAAATTAGGAATAACTGTTTTCATTGTTTTAAAGTGAAAGATGTGAGCAGAACCAGGCAGAAGCATTTTAAACACTCTGTGCTGTGCTTCAGCCCAGAGGCCCAGAGCAAAAGCCCTTTTTACTTTGTGCTGAGCTGTTCCTCATACATCTCATCTCACCAGCTTCAGCACACAGGCTCACAAAAGCCATTCCCTGCCTTTGGGAAAAAGGAGCTCTCCACCTGCCTGTCCCCTTCGTGAAAATTTACTATTATTCACCTACACTGAACTGTAAGAAGTGTTCCTCACACAAAGCCTCTCCTCTCCTCCCCTCCCCTCCAACAGCCATGTCCCTTTCCCCAGGGTCCCCTGCCTCCTGCTGAGGATCAGTGAAACCCTCTCAGACTTTCCTCCGGCAGCTCCTGCCTTCTACCAGCACAACTGCTGAAGTATGTGCACAGATTCTTTTCCGAAAGTAATGCTGCTTCTTGCCAAAAAACATAGACTCAGAAGATGACCCTTGAGCTGTTCAACTTTATGAGTTTCCCCTACAATCCCTTTATCTCATGTGATCTTCTGTCCCCCTTCCTTCTGACCCTACTCACTCCACTGCTGCTGCCCCTTAATTAAACATCCTCATCTTGACCCTGACCCTATTTTCACTTTATCCGACTCCCCTCTCACTCCCTACAGAAGAGGAGAGCCCCAGCTGCCTGCTCCCCATTCTCCTTCTCCTCCCACTCAGCTTATAGTAGTAGCTACTCACTTGTTTTCTTGATAGTAATTCAGACTTCCCTTGGCTGCATTCTGAAGATAAGCTGCTCCTTCTACTGACAAAGGAACTGCTAATGGACATGACTGCTTTCTCATCCCGGGGACAACGGCTGCTTCTCTCAGTAACTTTTTCCCTAGCCAAAGTAGTTTTCCAGCATGCCCCATAAAACAGACCACATTTATGATGGTTGGCATACTAACAGGGTTATGGGCAGCTTGTTCTTTTTCAGGATAGACTTAACTCGCATATAGATGGACCCAGATATGGCTCCTGTTAGAGACAATGGGAGATTTACTATTGCTTGTGTTTGCACCAAGATTGGGTGGCTTTGTATGAACAAAATAGAAACAGAAAATAATTATTTGTTTGCCAACCTACTGAATGTGGGGGAGAAGCACAAAGTTTTATTCATCTGCAAGCTCAGCAGATGTCAGTGTATGAATGGCCTGATTTCAGTCTCATTTTTGGACTAATGAAGATTTACTATAGCTAACAGAACCATGAGGTAATTCTGATTTTGAACAAAAGTAATTCCATATAATCTCATAACTTGTCACAGTTAAACATTAACTAACTCCATGAATTTTGTTGGTGGCATTTTGTTAGGACAGCTTCGGAGGGAAGTGATAGTTCTGTCATTACTTGAATGTCTGCTATAGTGGAGTCTATCACCACTGAAAGCTCAGAATAATGGCCTGTGTTATTCTTTTGCATCTTTTTCTATACTGCTTTTGAGGGAGCTGTAATTGAGGAGAAATGAAAGGGCAGCCAAGCAAGAGACAATACTGCAAGGATCAGTACTGGAATGTGAGACAACATACTTTAAAAGCCCAAACTTTAAATCTCCTGCCGTGTGTGTACTTTTGAAAAGGGTAACATCACTAGTTAAAAGAAAACCAGAAACCCGAGCTATTTTTTCCCCTGATTAAAAAATAATCAAACTCATTTTTTTCCAGCTTCATTTTTATAATGTGATGGCCTCCTATGAAGGCACAAAAAAAAGATGAATGTCTTTATTGCATTTCTATTTTTAACTGCTGTTTTCTTTAGAAAATATGATTATCTACAAAATGGAAAAGAGATCAGTGAGACAGAGACAGAAGATCACCACAGCAAGGTGTTAAGAAGAGGGGCCCTAAAGCAATTTACAGAAAGACTGCAAAATACAAACTGCTTTTTAGCATCAGGTGTTATGTCAACTGGCTCTCCAGTTAAGTCAGTGCTGTACCTCCTCAGTCCTAGTGTTCACAGAGAGCTGAAATACTGCAGACAGCACTTTCCCTACTTAAAGTTTCAAACTCCAATACTTACAGGATTGCCAGAGGCTTACTGTTGTGCACTGACTGATGCACCAAGCTTAAAACTTCCTCCTGTTCCTACAAATATTAACAAGTAGAAGCTCTCTGAGGGCCTGATGTAAAGCTACTGAAGCCATTTTAAAGCCATTAAAGTCAGTTGGAATCTTTACATCTGTCTCTTGCACTCTTGGATTCTCCAAGTACTTACGGGCACACTTGATGCTCGCATGAACAATCCCACTAAAGAAGCTGTATGTCTCAGCCATAAATCATGGCTGAGTTTAAGATGGCTTTAGCTAAACCTGGCCAGGCTAAACCCAAACTCAAGCTTTTCCCATCCAAGACAATTCAGCAGGACTGTCCATTTCTGAAATGATTATCTGTGCCGAAGAAGATGTTTGGGAGTTATAATGGTATAGTCAAGGTCTGAACTTACTCAAAATAAGCTGGATCCCAATCATTGGAGTTGTTGGATCACAAGTGGAAGAACATTGTGACTATTTCAAACTGCAATAAACAATGTGTCCTCCAATGTATACCCCCAAAGATTAAGTAAGTTTATGTTGCTTTTAATGATGGAGAATTTAACAAAGCATAATTTGGAACCAGATTTCAGTCCTCCTGCCAAACTCTGGGTAAAACATCATTTACCTCCTAAGTGAGCAGTTTTTTTTCTGGTAGTTTTGTATGAATTAAACATTTTGGTCATTTAAAGGAAAAATGTTAAAAATCTGGAGTGTTCTTAAAATAGCAGATCAGTATACTTGAAATATCTTTTCTGATTTCAGGGAACTCCTCCTATGCATGTAACTTGCTATCAAAACCTACTTTGCACTAATTTCAGGGCAAGCTTATGAAAATAATGTAATGAGGCAAAGTACTCAGCAATGCCAGAGCATGGGGACCACAATGCTGTAGTAGATGATATCAAGATGATGGCAAAATAATGTCACTGAAGTCACTGGAGACTACATTACTATGTCAAGATGATGGCAAAATGATTTTGACTCAAGTCTATTGAAACTCTTAAAATATCCAGATGATTGCAACATATCAGGCAAATTCCCCAGAGGCAGTGACTGATAAATTTGTGTTAAGGTATTTCAAATCCACCACTCTAACCTATGTTATCATGGGCAAGATCCCAGCTTGCTAATGCTTGAGTCTCACCCGACTAACATCAGCTGAGGTTCTAAAAGGGAAACCTTGCCTTTCACATGCAAAGTTCTGATGATTGTAGGTGTTGCAGGGTACACCACTGATTTTGTCTTCTGTGCATGCACAGTTATAGTTTGAGATTGCCGTGGCAAGATGATACTGCTAAGAAAACAATCTCACTTGTAAATGTGGCCTCACCTGAGGCTCAACAGTTCTAGGAATTTATGCCACGGAGAGACAATGTGTGCCCCGGTGCTAAAGAAGTGGAAATATCAGGTGGTAACTGAGAATCACAGCCAAATAAGGCATAAGCTTTCCTATCCTGGAGAATGGTAAACACATCAAAAGTAACAGAGAGTTAAGGTAGCTTTAGCATCTTCTCCCCATATGAAGGGAGTTAATCAGCAAAGGGATGCCATCTGAGATGAACTCATCATTTACCCGTGGGGGCTGTTTCTTTTCAGGAGAGAAAGACCACTCCAGAAAGTCACAGCTGAGCTCATGAACACTGATAAGAGTTAGCTGTGAGGATCCTGATGGAAGCAAACAGGTTTATGGGAGCAGATTAACATGAAGTGTATCAATAACACATGGTAATGTTTTTTCTACCTCTTATGCAACAAAAACTTGCAGAACATCAGCCAGCACTGCTCCCGGTTCTCACCAGGGCTGACAGTCCCTTAGTTTTAAGAGCAGCATGCTCAGCAGGAATTGTACGTACAAACTGCAGGACTGAGCCCTCAGATGATTGTTAGAGCAGTTAGTGCAGAAGCAGCAACATTCCTGTTATCAGAACTAACAAGATGCTGCAAGAGCTGTTTCAACAGAAATAGTCGAGGCTGCTCTAATTATACGTTCTTTGCATAGGCTGGCGAGTACGATGATTTTAGAAACTGGGTTATTCAAGCTTCTGAGGTTACAAATGCTGCTGTGCCAGCTCCACCCACTAAGTAAAAGGTTGTGTGCTGCAGTCGGATAGCTGATCTGTTCAGTGCAGCCACAACTTAGGCAACTGAGGAGGTAAAATAAGGCTGTTCAAAAGCTATTCGTACTTAGAATGCCTTCACTAGTGGTCTCACTAGACTTTTGGTTCTACGACAGGTATATTTCAACTGCATTGAAAAGTGTTTTCTGCTGTTTTCTAGAGAAATCAGCCTTTACCATCTGTTTTCTGATCGTGCTGCTCTGACCCACTTGTTTTTCACCTCCAGCTGACAATGCTGGGCTAGCCATTGCATTCAGCTGTGCCCTGGATCTTGGGCTCATCAAGACTATGGTGAACAGATGGAGCTTGGGGCTCCTACAAATCCCATCTGCTCTTACAGCAGCCAATGTTAGTACTCCTTTAGGAAGAAGCTTAAGTCCCCCAGAAATCCAAAGCATCTTTGTTGTTTTGCATTGTCACTTTTAGGAGCAGAGAAACCAGTGGAAGAGGGTAGGATGTGTCAGCAGCACCCCCAGAACTGGGCATGCCTGATCTTTCCAAAGGAATATAAGCAAAATCTTTCAGGCCCCAATCAGCCAAGGTGGGCTTGTGACCCTCAATTTACACCTCTCTGTAGTGTAAATTCAGATAGAGGAGTCAGAATCTTATTGGTTAAGTGTGTAAAGAAGGCTGATGAAAACAGAGTTTTACACAACACAATTCATGGCCTTGGTTGACTCCTGAATAAGTTTTGGATCAGATTTAAAGTCCTAACTTACAAAACCTGTATTGTTCAGGACTAAGTTACTTCAGGACTTACATTCAGATACACCTTTCTGTGCAGCCACACTTGCAAAAAGAGCTGCATTTATGATTCTATGATTTAAGCCAGAAGAATTCTGTCTAAAATCTGAGAAGCAGAGGGAAGCAGAGTCACCTGATGGAGATGCAGCTAAATTGTAACCTGATCTCCTTCAACTCATAATTTCTGCTCAGAAAAGAGGCGAGAAATGGAGAGAATGGGAACACAGAGCAGGTCACTTTAGAATCATTTCAGTTGGAAAAGATGAAGATCATCAAGTCCAACCACTAACCTCACACTGCCAAGCCCATCACCATGTCCCTCAGCACCTCACCTGTGTGTGTTTTAAACATCTCCAGGGATGATGACTTTATCACCTCCCTGAGCAGCCTGTGCCATGTCTAAAAACCCTCTCAGTGAAAAAGCTGTTCCTAATCTCCAATCTAAACTTCCCCTGGTGCAACTTGTGCCCATTTCTTCTTGTCCTATCACTCATTATTTGGGAGAAGAGGTTGACTCCCACCTCACTACAACCTCCTGTCAGGTAATGAGGTGTGATCATGTCTCCCCTCATCCTCCTCAGGCTAAACATCCCCTGTTCCCTCAGCCGCTCCCCATCAGGCTTGTGCTCCAGACCCTTCCCCAGCTTCATTGCCCATCTCTGGACATGCTCCAGCACCTCAACATCCCTTTTGCAGTGAGAGGTCCGGAACTGAATACAGTATTTGAGTTGTGACCTCACCAGGGCTGAGTACAAAGAGACAATCACTGCCCTGGTCCTGCTGGCCACACTATTTCTGATACAGGCCAGGATGCCATTGGCCTTCTTGGCTACCTGAGCACAGTGCTGGCTCATGTTCAGATGCTCTTGACCAACACTCCCAGGTCATTTTCCCCCAGACAGCTTTCCAGCCACTCTGCCTCAGCCAGTAGCATTGCCTGGGGTTGTTGTGGCCCAAGTGCAGGACCTGGCACTTGGCCTTGTTAAACCTCATCCAACAGGTCTCAGCCCATAGATCCAGCCTGTCAGGGTCCTTCTGCAGAGCCTTCCTGTCCTCAGGCAGATTTACACACCCACCCAGCTTTGTGTCATCTGCCAGCTTGTAAGGGTGCACTTGATCCCCTCATCCAGACCATTGATAAAGATATTAAACAGAACTGGCCCCAGCCCTGAGCCCTGGGGAACACCACTGGTGACCAGATGCCAACTGGATTTAACTCGCTTCACTACCACTCTCTGGGTCTGGCAATCAGACAGTTTTCTACCCGATGCAGAGCGTGTCTCTCCAAGCCATGGGCAGGCAGTTTCCCCAGAAGGATGTTGTGGGAAGCTTTTGCATGCAGCTCTTCTGCTTAGATGTTGTCAGATGCTTATACCACAGGTCAGGCTCAACTAAAGGTACAGATGAATATTCCCATTTGAGATTCCTGCCTCAGATGACTTGTTAGCTCATGTCAGGGGGAGACCCAGCAACTCACCATCAGCTCTCCTGATTCAGAGGATGAATCCCGACTGACTGTGCAGAAAGGAACTGATTTGGGTGACTGGGGGACTCAGACCCACTGGAAACTCTCCTAAACCATTCAGTCTACATGCAGCCCCCATACAAGTGACTAGAAATTCTAAGTCAGAAAGCCAGATCCCATACAAGTGTCATAGAAGAACAGATTTTGCTCTAAGTGACCAGAAAAAAATTCCCTCAGTGCAGGGATAAAGCCAAGTGGAAGTGACTTTTGTTCCTTTCCAATCTCATTAAGGATTTTAAGTGGGAATAAAAGAGTGTTTGGGATGCTTTGCTCCAGTGGTTTTCCACTTCATGTAAACTCCGTTCCAATAGCATACACTGGAGAGGTCTCATGATCATTTAAGTCATCCAGGGTCAGTCAGTGTAGACTGACCAGCATAGAGTAGAAGGTTATAGACGCATCTTTGACACCTTCTTCATTCTCCACTGCTGAGAAGAATTGTACTACTAGAGAGAATCTGGTAGAAATATAGATTTTGTTTGTTTCCTATTATGACAAATTCCTGCTTCCAGTAGCACCAGCTGAATACAGAGTAATGCCATTAAATTCAGTTTTGATAGCTGTTAAATTATTTGGCCCTCAAAGATGCAAAACAGCAGTTGGTGGCAACACACCAACACCCAGTAGCAGCAAGAGGCTGGAACATGAACACAGTTCTTTTAGCATGAAACTAGCTCTAGTAGCTCAATTATTTCCTTTGTTTTTGTTTTTTTTTTTACTGTCACTAATATAAATCAATACTTTTCTATCTGCTGCCTTTTCTAGGCTTGAACTGTGAATTTGAACCATGTATCACCTTTCTAACCATTATGCAACCTCTTGACAGAAACCCATTATAAACCTTTCAATTTATTCTACAGCGCAGCTCTGCCAGTGATATTTACATCTATAACATACACATCTCATGCTCTTTTCTTTCTTGAAGCCTCTTTTATTGCATCACACTTGCACACTGTACCCAATTCAGCCTCTAGCCAAGGAAAATACAGACTGAAGTATGCTTCTTAAACATATTTCCTTTTTAACTGCAGACTTGAGTATTTCCAGTGAGAGGATCATAAAGATCTGTCAACAGAAAAGGGAGTTGATTTAATCTTTTAATGTCATCGTGGCACAGAAGACTTGTTATGGACCATGTTACTGCTGTGGATGTTGAGCTGCTTCAATCAGGGTATGAAGCAACTCTTTGGATTTGCAAGGTGCAGATGTAGCCCACGTTAGCTGCTGGTCCTCTGATAGATGCTTCTGTTAGACAACCCCATATTCCTACAAATGTATTAGTTTCACAGCACAGAAGCAGATGACAGGTTTCATTGCAGAACTAACAGGACCATATCTGTTCAAAACCACATCTGCTTTCCAGCCAAAAACCTGCCGTTTCTGTTAGTCTTGAAGTAAGGCCAGGGACAACTACAACAGCAAGACCCTGCCCAACATAGATCTTACTAAGTAATTTCCCAGGCTAGGAACTCCTCTTGAAATTATATTCTGCATGGTTCCCAGCCCAGTCTTTGTATGCATGTGTGCAGACACTCCAGTCACTGGCTAATTGAGTATAACATCAAATCAACAATCAATTCTGGAAGTTTTTCAAGGACATTACCTAGGCAGGAGCTTAACATGAGGAAAATAAGTGGAAAAACTCAAACTACCTGATGAAACACAAAAAGAAACTCTATATTAGCAGCAGGCGTGTTCATGATGGGAGAGAGACCGTTGCCTGCAGATTTCACCTTGCAGGAAGGTGGGAACTGCCATCCTGGATCACACTGGCTGTCTCTGTAGTCTGGTATCATGGACCAGAGGAAATGTGTCTGTAATGGCTGATTGTGGGAAAGCCTGCCCTAAAGGGAAATATTTCCTTAAGGCTCATCAGTCAGTACTTACATATGCAGTAAATAAGCTTTTAAATCTCTTAAGATTTTTATCCTAGTTAATATCTCTATAGATAAGCTTATGACCTGTTCCTGAGCATTTAATTGTCCTTTCTTGAATACTGGTATGCTCTCAGTATTTTGTTCCACCCATTACACATGGGCTAGAAAAAAACCTCCTTTATGTTTGCAAGTATGAAGTCTGAGTAACTCTGCTCACTGGTAGAGACTTGTACAAGCAAGAACCAGTATTGCAGGCAGATAGAGGAGAAGCTCCCACTCCTCTGACTGAGAATAACACACTAGAAAAAGAGGAAAAATAAATCCATAGATTGAAAGAAAAATGTCTTCCCATATCTTGTGTGGCTTTTGGCTTGGTTACTATGACAAGTGTCTTGAGAATTCCCCGATGCATCTTTTGTCTTACTTTCATTATTTTACACATAACTGTACTGTCAGGTCTAATTTGCCCATTGCATCGAGTATTCCAAAATCAGATTTTCCTCAGATATTGCCATATGTTCTCAATGAAAAAGGAAGCCATGTTTTCAGACAAACTAGAGCATCAGTCCTTGCTGCTTGGTGGGTCAGCTATAGTTACATCTTCAGTCAACTTGTCCGTGTCAGGACATGGCTTTGAATAACCTCCCCTCTCATGTGCTTTGCAGCCAGTTATTTCAATTGGAATTACTAAAAGGCTTAAGAACTTGTTTTGCTCTGTCCCATTTGACAAGTTTAAAAGAGGGAAGCTGGACTCACCAAATATTACTGTTTTATTTAAGGCTTTCTTGCCTCTTTGATCTCCCTCAATGTTTTAGTCACAACATTTTCTTAGGCCAAAGAAATAAATATGGCTTTATTTATGTAACAGTATCCTCACTGACTTGGGATTTTTCTCTCTTGTGTGTTTATAGCATAGTTCAGTCCACACAAAAATGTAATTTGTACACAGACTTTTGGCTATAGTACCAGATGATGTGCTGATGAGCTAGTTTGCTCTTCATATGCACTTTATACCTTGGCACCTGGTCATATTTCAGCACCGTGTCCAGAAAGGAAATAGGACTGTACATAAAAAGATACCAGAGCTATCCAAGGAATATTAGGGATGAGGTATCTAGTTGCAAGCAGGAACATGACTAAGAAATGAAATCATATCATTTTGATGTGCATGTGACTGTGATGATAATCACACTGATCTGCTGAGAGCATCCTGTGTCTACCAAAAAGGTGAAATCCTGGTTTTACCGAAGTAGAACTTCTGAAGCTTCTAAACACTAAAATCAGACAGAGCTGACAGCTTGTGTACTTACTAGTAGGTAGTGTTCCTACTCTCCTGAAAAACCTGCCTTTTGAGTATTTATAAAACATTACATGGTGTCAGAAGTTATCTTGAACCAAAGATGGAGCAATTGCTTCCTCCCAGTCTACTGGATTTATGAGGGAAGCTTGCAGAAAAAATGGTGTCAGCCTAGCAAGGTTTTGAAATACTCTTCTCTGCCACAGGGGCTGCAGAGGAATCACCTGAAGGGCAAGCTGTGGTACTTCATTGGCTGGGGGTGCTCAACAGCTTCCCAAGTCTATTTGAAAGGGAGAAGATGAAAGGAATTTGACAAGGTGACGGATGGTAAATAAAAGCCTTGCAGTGGTTGGGAAGAGCAGATAGATAAACTTGCATAGGAACCTGAAAGTGAGAGTAAGCTGGCTTCAGAATCAGTGGGAAATACTGGGGTGGCACAGCCCAGTTATCTTCAGAGAAATGCATACAATGAAAGTAATGTCACGTATACATTAATTTCAACGCTTTCTGTCCTTTTGACCACCAAAATACAGTGCCAGGGCAGCAAACATACAAGATCAAGTTTTCAGTCAAGATCTGGTTTCTTTGTGCCTTTACACAAGGTAAAAAAACAAAAGGCTATAGCAGCTGGTGTAATGCAATAAACAGCAGTTTCACCTAGCTCTGCTTTGGACAGAGCTGACAGGTTTGGCTCTGCCTCCTTCTTAAAGTTTTACTCGTCATATTTCCCCTGTCAAGTGAGCCCCACCAGCTACTGTTGACAGTAATCCCGCAGAGACTCGCAGCTTGGCTGGAGCCACGATGAACTTTCTACTTCTCCTCACTGGGTGTGCCCTGTCCCGCTGGGGATAAAACGGAGCATTCAGCTGGTGCTCACCACAAGGAATAAATAAAACCAGGAAGGAACTAAAGACTAGTAGGAGAGCAGGCAGTAACAGTGACGTCTGCGGCGTGCGGTTACCCCGGCCCATGCTGGCTCTGTGCCCTGCCTCACTCACTGTGCACCTTGTTAAAGCCTCAGCCCCAGCACCCGCTGCAGCAGAAGCCCCATTGCACAAGTGCTGCTCCTCACCCCTGCTGTGGGGACACAGCAGCCCTGCCCCTGCCAGTGGTGGAGCCTCACAGGAGGACCCCAAGCTCCAGCCCTGCCTGGGAAGCAGCCATGCCACCCTGGTGCCACGTTATCATAGAATTGTTTTGGATGGGAAAGTCCTTTAAGATCACCAACCACAAACCTCACACTGCCAAGCCCACCACTAACCCATGGCCCTCAGCACCCCAGATACATAGCTTTTAAATATATCCAGGGATGGGGACTCCACCACCTCCCTGGGCAGCCTGGGACAGTGTCTAACAACACTTTCAGGGAAAAAGTTCTTCCTAACCTCCGATGTAAACCTCCCCTGGTGTAACTTGAGGCCATTTCCTCTTGTCCTAGTACTTATTTTTTGGGAGAAGAGATTAACTCCCACCTCACTGCAGCCTCCTGTCAGGCTGTTGTAGGGAGTGATCATGTATCCCCTCAGCCTCCTCTTCTCCAGACTGAACACCCTCAGTTCCCTCAGCCACTTCCCATCAGACGTGTGCTCCAGACCCTTCACCAGCTTCATTGCCCATCTCTGGACACACTTCAGAATTTTTTAAAGAAATGTTTACCCCTCAGCCCCAACATTTCTGCTGTGCCACCAGCTGATCCAGAGCCCTGAAACCATCACAAGAGAACCAAAAGTAATTTGTCTGTATGGTTTGTTTGGGTTTTTTTGTTCAAGAGGAAAAAACCTCAGATTGTTTCTCAGACCCAGGCTACCACACCAGCATCATGCTCCCAAATCAGAACCATTTGAGTGTGGCAATTCCCAGTGTCACTGGGAAAGGGCAGAGGCAAATCAGTGAATGCAGGAGGGGAACATTTAATGCCGAGCCTGCCTGAATAAGTGCCTTGTGCTATTGCCAGGAGTCCCAGCTGTCAGCACTACCTTTCACCTGAGACTGCTGCCCTCCGAGCCAGCTGGAGATGTGTTGCAGGCAGTTTCTGTTCACACTCAGGGAGTGCAGGACCATTATCTGCTGCATCCCACAAAGTGCTCAGCAGCTGGGAGGCAGCAGCTCTGCTGATGAGGGGGACCGAGTAACAGAGAGGAAAGGGGATGAGGGGAGATGGCCCAGCAACAGAAATCTGTGTTGGATTTCTTGAGTGGTCCCCATGTGCATACTGCTTCACCTCTGCTTTACAGCTGAGCTCCCTGTGTCACCTGAGGTAAGCGCCAGTGAACACCAAGCTCAGTTTAGTGGCCATGGCCACTCTTTTGATGGTTCACGAGTGCTCTCTCTCAGCCCAGCTCTGCCCTGGCATGGGCAGGGCCCACGAGTTCCTCACGTTGCTGGGTCAAAGCCCAACAGCCAAGGCATGAAGCAGGCACAACCTGTGAAACCACCCCAGGGAGGCACATCTCTCCTGGTGCTTTGAAGCCCAGTTTCAAAATACTGCCACAAAAGTTACGATTCACAGTATAGAAAAAGATGGTTTAAGGAAGGCACTTTCAGATAATCGAACCTCAGAGCACAGTGGCCTTCCCTGAGGAAAAACAAAGGAAAAAGAAAAAGAAGGAAAAAAAAATCACTGTGGAGGAAAACTGACATATTAAAAACATTACAGAAGCCTTTTGCCAACCAAATAGAGGAAAGAACTGATTGCTAATACCTGGATTCAAGACCTGATTTCCTACCTGATAAGTGCTAGATTTCATTATGCCCTCAAACAAGTGCCTAACCCCGATTCAACATTCTGGTTTGTATTCTAAAAAACCCCTCAAAACCAGCTATGATGTGAAATGACTTACACTTCTATGTACTTCCAGGTCTTAAAAAAATTTGGCACAGAGTTTTCTATGACATAGTTCAAACCAGTGTTTTATATAATCGCTGTATTTCAAAGGCGCACGAAACCGAAAACATGATAAGAAAATGAGAAATGGAGTGTTTAACTTCAAAGAGAAATAAAACCTCACTTCCTACTTCTGTCCCACTGTGCTACGTTGCAATTAAATGACTAGTTTTGCACACGATACCGTTAGTCAGAACGTAAAAGCCAGCTTGTACTTTAGTACAAAAGACTGCCCAGTTTGTAGAATTGTGATGCCCAACTGTAAATGTATTTGACTAATAAATTTAACCCACTCAAGAAAAAGACATGAAGGAAACTTCAAGATGAAAACAAGGGTCAAGCATCAAGAAATAGCAGGCTAAAACAGATCAAGACTAAATATGTTAACTGAAGACCTATCTCAGACTTCCATTTTGGTTTAATTTCTCATAATGCTAAGCTAAAGAGTGAAAGTAAAACTCAAAGGCTAGAAAAAAGGTGCCAGTTATCAGCAACATAGGAACTACTCTGTGGGGTTAAATTCTTCTTTTCAGGCAAGTTTTCAAGTTCCCAAAAAACCCTACAAACCCCAAATGCCCCCAAACAAACAAGCTCACATCAGAAAAATCATCTTTTTTAGCACCTGCTACTCCCAGCCCCACCAAGGACTAGTGGGACACAGACAAGCAATTGCCCTCCCCTGCTCTGAACACCCCAGAGGGCTCAGCTAAGCCAGAATGGGCTCACTGTGGTCTGTGCCTGACCAGTGGGAATTACAGCAAGGAGCAAAGGGGAGCAGGAACCCAGCTGTGACCTGGATCCCCCAGCTTCTTCAGTGCACTGTCTTTTATCCAGGACTTGTAGCAATTCCACAATGAAGAGCTTAATGCACGTAAGATATACTTTGCAAGAGAAACATTATTCATTAACAAATCTGATTAAACTGCTAATGCAGTGAGCACTAGCACAAGTTCAGAAAGACAAATAGTCTCAGCGGTGCAGTGTTTGTGAGGAACGTTACCCGTAAATGGATTTTAACTATTTAAATTGGCTTCTGTTCAGAACCTATGAAAAGACACAATGGGGCTCAGAGCACTTCATTTAGCTTACTGTGAGGGGAAAAGCCCTACAGATTAAGTCCTCAGAACAGTATCATAAAATCATTACCTGTATTGTAATCCCAGGTCTTTTTTCTTTAAAAAGGACTCTTTTTTTTTCCCCTTCCCAGCAGGACTTTACTGATTATCAAAGATTTGTTGATAACTGGCATTTCTTGCCATGTGTAGAACATTTAAAACTCATTCCATATAGACTAAGTCACGTTTAGATCCTGGATCTGAACAATCTGTACAAATGTACGCACTGGCTTTGCTGCTGTACCCATAAGATTCTTATGCTTTTATCCTTTTATAAGCATTGTGGTAT
The DNA here is from genome assembly GCF_028858725.1 of Colius striatus. Lineage (NCBI taxonomy): Eukaryota > Metazoa > Chordata > Aves > Coliiformes > Coliidae > Colius > Colius striatus. The sequence goes on along the minus strand of NC_084771.1, from coordinate 5,635,231 downwards.
TTCAGATTGCAGAGGCAAGGTTATCACAGGAGAATTTTGGCTTTTATCTTTATAGTAATGATATATTTTCACCACTTTAGTGGAGCCAAAAATGTTCCCACTGGCCAGGACAAACATCTGATGGCTTTCCCTCCTAGCACATGCCTACTTTTTGCATGTTTTTTAGAAGCCTGGTATCAAATCTTGTAAGCAAGTAGCTCCGAGGTTGATACACGCAAATAAACCAGTCTTCTCCAAGCTAATAGCCACTCCTAAACATATGTCCATTTTGAGCCCTTTGAGAGGAACCTTTTTCACTGCATCCAGACAACAAGCCCTTATCTCCAGCTCTCCCATCCCGCAGCCAGCAGCCGGGGAAGGGCGCGGCAGCCCGCGGTGTGGGCTGTCTCGGAAAGATTGCTGTGGCATGTTGCCTTTCTTTGATCTCTGTTTGTGTGGTGGTAGGTGCACAGCACTGACCTACAGAACTGAGCTATGCTAGCGTGGCCAGAACATCTCAGTAATTATTTCATTATATGTCCAAGAGGCTCTTTTATGACTGAGAGCTCTGATTGCTGCTGTACAATGCCAGCCCACTGTAGTCTCGTGCAAACTGAAAAATGAATAGTTTAAAACCCTCAGGTGAGTTTTTTTGCTCTTCCCATTGATCTTTTATTTCATTCTCTAAAACTCAAGATGAGCCCCAAACCAAAAGTCCTGAGATCAATAGGAGTTTTGACTCAAATGGAGCTGTAAGATATGACCCACGATTTCTCTTGCAGCCTCAGAAATGTTGCCGGTCAAATCTCCCAGCGATAATGAGCTGTATAAAAACATTGTCTACAGTGGCCCAATAGAAACTTTCCAATACAAACTCAGCATCTTTTCCTCTTACAGAAGCCTGTTTCATACATTCAAATCTTGTTTGATGGCAGCCACAGAACCAAGCAGTTTAGAATTTCTGAAACATCGAGGGAGATAGAAATCAAATGGTGCTCAAGCTAGTTAATTAAAACATTTCAGAATCTTTCACCTGCGGTGTCAAGCTGTTTTGTTAAGTGAAGAATTGAGAGACTAACAGAGCAGGTGCTGCTGCAAGCACAGATTGCCATAGAAAATCACTTTATAGGAGCCTATCAGAAGTAGTCTGACTACAGGATCTAATAGAGAGGGCAGCGTATGCTCATTGCTTCTCATTACCTGATTGTGAAATCTTTAGTTAAGGAGAGTTCTCATTGAAGTCAATAGGGATTTTCCCAGAGTAAGACTACAGGATTGGGACCACACTGTGCCATTATGACAGATACCACAAAGACCAGGCTGCTAATATTATGATTTTCAATAGCAGCATCTGATCTGAAGCCAAATGAATTTAATAGAACACTTCCATCAATTTCATTGCAGATCAGATCAGGAGAAGAGTCATCACATGGTCAGGGTGGAACAGCAGAACGAAGCATCCTTGAAGTTAACAGGTTATACACATATCTGTCCCCTCTCCCTCAAAGAATAGCAAGTATTTACTTAAGGAATATCAAAAAATAGCACAGAAGGGAAAAATCTAACCTGCAGTCAGCTAAGAATAATGTATGTGGACTCCTGATTGGTATTTCAGGGCATCATTTATTTATTTTTAATGGAAAAGAATGTTAGAAAGGTCAGAAGCAACTATCTGCACATCACTGCACTTCTGAGCAGTACCAATGAAGTCAATGATGCTTGATCTATTTATGACAAGACTGAAGCCAATGCTTAATGATACCAATTGTCCAAGACCTGCACTTCTGGAAGGTCTCTGAAGCCTTGGCTCTGGAGGCTCCCCTTGAAATCATTGCCAATGTATGTGATCAGGAATATTTGCCTCATTCACCAGTTTCCAGGACTGAAGCCTTAGTCTGTATGATCCTTGGGGCAGAGGGTGTAACGTATCAGTATTTGTATGGTTTTGTATGCCCCAGTCCTATTTAGCATTATAAGTAACAGCGTAAAACCAAACAATACATAAAAATTATCTGAAGGCTAATGAGAGGATTATTTAAACAGTCACAGATCACTCCTAAGAGGGAGAAATGAGCACATTTTAAAGAACTTTTCTGAAAACATTTACTTTAGGAAGAAACCTTCTCAAACGTTTACTTTCTCTCCTAAAGTGCAATCCCACTTTCCTACTCCCCCTTATAAAAGTGATAACCAAGATACAGCATTTTACTGTATTGAACCTTGTTCTTCCCAGTGAACTAACCCTTCCTCTGGAAGTTCATCTTTATTAGGACAGATGTGTTACCTCTTTCCCATTAGTGCAGCTTTGTGTTAGTAGTTGTTTTTCACGTTACCCCAGAAGACTCTAGTTTTACATGAGCAGAAGAGAGAGACAAAGAAAAAAAGATTGGAAGAAAGGTGGATGTGCAACAATGAAGCTTCTTTTTCCAACTTATTTCTTACCATAAATGAAGCAAACCCACATCTGTTCAAGTGTGCATCTAGTCTCAACTGTACTGCTTGATATACATGTGTGAATCAAATGCAGACATAGCTACAAATTTACAAGAGTTGCCTTGTAATGTAGAGGGGTTTTTTTGTCTTAAAAATTAACACAAGAAGATAATTCTACCTCAATACATATTCTATGTTTGCAAATGCACTATTGTTTGATATATGTTAACTTCCCAGGCTCCCTAGTATGCATTACTGCCAGTTAGCATCTCTCTCAAACGAGCACACCAGTCAAGATGCGGCTTTACAGTTGAACTTCTTTATTTTTTCAGAGGCAATCTGTCCTTCTAGTTCCCCCTCCCCCCTCTCAGATGTTCTTTTTGAGATGAAAAGAGCCTTTCTCAGAAGCTGTTTCCTTTCCATCTCAGTTCCTTTCTAATAGGAGATGGCTCAGTTGTAGAGGACTTTAGAAAGGATATCAAACTAGAGCCAGAAATTTGAGATTCCTGTGCCTCTATTTCCCCACTTACCAACTACTACAACACTGAGCCATCTTCCAGGCTCAGTTCATCAAGCTGTTTGTTAGATGGAAGTATTTTCATGAAAAGTGGTAGAGGTACAGATGTTATTCTGGTATCACTGTCATTTAAAGATAACTCTTAGTGCAAGTTTTTCTTCCCTCTCCTGAAAAGGGAGTGAATAAGTCTAACTGCCCTTCTAGATGGATTTCCCTCAGGCAATAAACCTAGACTTTCCACAGCAAAATGTCTAAGCACCACTATCTTAGGAGATATGAAAGGACCAAAACTATTAGATGGATGAGAAGCAATAGCAAATTCAAGCCTCTGTGCACATATAATTGGGACAAAGAGCTACACGAATAAGGATTACACATGCATGCATAATAATATGTTCACCCGGCGATTACTGAGGAGAAAGCACTGTCCATCTAGATCCATAATAGCTACTGTGCAAGCACACAAAGCATTTACGCTCTGCCTTAGTGATGAACAGGAATGGAACAACATTTATTTTATTTTTTTTTTGTAAGAAAGAAAAAAATCACTGAAGAGGACAAAAAAAAGCATATGCTAAGGTATGATTGACAGCCGCCATAATGGACTGTCATGTCAAAAGAACTGCCTTGCTAATTCTCTTACATAATGAGCTAGATGCTAGGCTCTCCTTGCAAGTTTGATTGTGCACCCTTCCATCAATCTTACCGACATCTTGGCATCTAAAATACAGCAAAACCACTTAACAAGGGCTCTTTAAACAGGCAAGAGGAGGGATGTCTCTGTGTATTAAATGTGATGTGGAGGTTGCTATGGTAAATTTGAGCACGTGAATGTTGCAGCACAAAATTCCACATTGATGACTAGAGCCGAAGCTAGCCATGCCTCCAGGTTCTTTAAGTGTACTTGGACTGCATTATTTAAAGAATGGAAAGAATATGGTTCTAGTGCTACTTTTATGGTAGGGGAAAAAAAAAGTGCTTTTGTCTAATTCTCTTTTCTTGTGTGTGTGCAGATCCCTGGGGTGTCAATGAGGAGCATCCGAAATGGATTGCAGTGCGTTCTCTCTGCAGCTTTCAAATATGGGGCTCCATCCTCCAGACTCTTTCAGTAACTAAGACTAGAAATATATATATGCATTTCTCTTTTTTTTTTCTTTTCCTGATTCTTCTGGTTGTCACAGTTACATAATGCTGCCAGTTGCAATCTCAGCTCGATGGCGTTGTCAGGCAACTTGGTTTGCTTTATTTATCGAATTGAAAATTGCCATATAGGTGTCGATTATCTGCCCTGGAGTTCTGATGATTATAGCTTTAACTGAGAGCATTTCCTTTATTACCAGTTCTCTGACTTCCCATTCTGCTAGCTAAATTTAAAATCCATGGAGCCCCTTCATCTGTGAACTGCTCCCTCCCAAGCAATTGTAGATTAATTGCCAGCTCCACCCCAGGGCCCTGTAGTGGAAGGGGACTGAACTGCACATCAGAGTGAAGTTTAGTGTATAAATATTGACTAGGGTTATTTCACCTTTTCCTTTTAGAAGTTCCAGTGACATTTCTTACATCTATTTTATCCCTATTTTGTTGTTACTAGTCATTTATGTCTGCACAGGCACCAAAATGAGTAATGAACTACAAGCTAACTGATATCACTGCCATGGCCCAGCACCTCAGCAGCATATAGAAGCCACCACCATTATACCTGTTATTTTTACCAATGACTTTGGAGCTGTTTATTCAGGGATATAATTTGTCACTGCTTGTTCCATTCTTCTATTTGTTACTATTTCTTCTTGCTTATAGATATCAATGTTAAGCATCAGTTTAGTGCATGCTCCCTACATCCACCTTTTCCTTTTGGTCAGGAGACTATACTATTCCCCTCCACAAAGAATCATTTCTTGCATGCACTATTCTATTGTTCTCACTTTGCAAAATCAATCTCTCTGGCAGACAAGTCCTTGTCTAACTGAGCACAAATGTCCCTTCTCAGACAACTTCCAGTACAATATGTGTTTTTCTGGGGTTTCTTACACACCTCATGCTCCCCATCTTTCCTATTTGAGGTTCTAGGGTCCTCCAGTGCTCTGGATTACTTCCAGCCCATCAGTGCTTCCACTCACTCAGTCTTTCACCACTGCAGCCTCTTTCCCAAGCAGGATCCAGTAGGCCTCAAAAGCTTTGCCTCCCAGCTTCCTTTATTTGGCACAATTATTACTAAATTAATGCTTTGAATGTTAGATTAGTAGAATTGCACCAAGGTATTTAAAAGCCTGTGGTTGTAGCATGTAAGTTTGTGGTGGTAGAAGTGACTTTCCGAAGGCATGAACAAAAGTAGGGAAGTTATCAAGTCCATGTTTTTAACATAAAACTCTGTTAGCTGTCCATTTTTTACTTGATACCTCTGATAAACATTTTTTCCAGTATTTCCATGTGGATATTTCAAAGCTCTATGTTTGTTTTGGCCAGTTGCTCAGTTCACTTATGAACACACTCATCAGCAAATTGCCATCTTCTTCATCCTCTGGGATCTTCAATCCTGCTCCAGACAATCTAATAGACAACAGAATCCTTGCCTATCCTACACATATCAATTCAATAGGAGTGAGACGTTTGCAGAGTCACTGGGAGTGGGATTTGGAGTGGGGAGAATATTTTTGTGATAAAAGCATGTGTCAAGGGCTTTGTTCAGCTCCTGATCCCATCATAATCTTCCTCGGTGATCTTAGCCACCTTGCTTTATTCCTATATGACTCAACTTCCTAGCTATAATGAGGATAATAATCTGTTTGGAATGACCAGTGCTCATGGGACAATGGGGAAAGACTTGTAGACAGTCATGTAGCTAGAAAGATAAAAAGATCTTTTGCTATCATAGGTTGGAATAGGTTTTTTTCCACCTAGCCCTCTTTAGAGTACTTGAAAGTGAAAAAACGATGATGTTTCTCATTGGACCAGAGAGTCTCAGACAGTGCATTTCTTTTTTTTTTCTAGAGCATCTATTATTTTAATTGTCATGCAGGGAATTTTTTCCCCCCACTTGTGTTATCTGCTCTACTTCTAGCTCTGTTATCCTGAGTTCAAAAAACATTTCCACTCTCACTGTTCAGATGGTTTCAGAACTCCAGACATCAGCAGTATATGATTTGTAACATGACATTTAATATATTTTTACATGTAAGTTTGCTCTTTGGGGCTTTAAAAATTGCTTCTAGTAAGGACAATCTCTTAAGAGAAAATCCACTTTCATAGCTATCTTGCTTTACATTAGCATGTAAAACCAACTCTCTACTTTCTTGCAGTTCTGTGGTTTCTTCTACAACAGTACAGATGAATAGGTGTATTTTTTGTTTCTTGGAAAGCTCTAATCATAGTATGGGAACTGAGGAGAAGCCAGTAAGAATCCTCTGATGAGCCAACTCTCCTTAGATCAAATGCTCTCCCTTTGGGAACATCTGCCTTAAAAGATACCACCTGCTCATACAAAAAATACCAATAATAAAGTGCTCAAGTGTCAAATTCTGGAAGGAATGTTTAATAGTTCATAACAACCATTCCTTGCAAAGTAACTAGGCTGCAAGTTTGAACTGAAAATAACATTCAGAAGCCAAAGCTAGTGCATCTGCTTCTGTGGTTGGTATAACAGGATGGTACATGTACAGCCATGAGCATATTATAACATTGGATATTTTTAATCAAATCCCATTTTAAGGTGTGATGTGTTTTACCTCTCTAAAGGTCATTTTAGTTACAGTAGCATTAAGAGTTATCAATAAAACATTTTAAATGCCAGTTATATAACTGCTTTTAAAACATTTAACAGCCACATTGGTTACACGACCTGAGACAAAGGATATTTTCTCATACTTTGATATATTATGTCTAGATTATCCTTATGGGAACGTTCAGTTCCATCATGGCCTCAGGTCATCCCATAATACACAGTGTAGGATTTTTTTTTCCCACCAAAACAATAATTGCTAATGAAGCCAATGGTGATGGAAGTTCAATGACATGGCAGAGGATAGAGGCTGTAGTCAATAATAGCAGCAGACACCGGCCAGTACAAGAAGTTCATCAGCACTATTCAAGGACAGGAGGATGTAGAAAGAAGGAATGAACACCCACAGATCAGTGTTTTAGTACTGCTCTGCACATCATAGCAAAATAACTCAGGTTCTTTCCTCCTCTGCATCTCCAAGAACAATGCACTACTAAGATATGATCTATAATAGGATATAAGATAGATATATAATATGAGACACAGGATATATAGAATATAATGTACAATATATAGGATATGATTTCAGGACGTCATACCCAGGTGTATCTGGGCACATATAGAGTTATACTGCTCCACACCTCTAATCTTGGGAGAAAGGGGTGCTGTGAGATGAACAAGCTCCATTTGATGTACAAGGGACTCAGGCCAGATCTTATTACTGAGGGTAGTCAGCTATGTCCTGTTAGGTCCTCTATAGAAAAATTATCACTGCAGCAGCATTTTCAGCTGTGGCACCTCCCCTGTAGAACTCTCTGATTCCAGATCTCATTCCCAGACTCAGTAACATTTTTGATTCAGAAGCATGACTCCACATGGCAGATCATCATGAGACAGTTAACAGGACACACTCCTCTCCATTTCTCTTTTTTCTTACTTTCTTTTGGGGTTCCAGTGGTTTAAGGCACCTACCCATGTCTGATCTTGGACTGTGTAGTGTGGTTGGGATCAGCAGATGGGTGTAGCCATGCTTGTAGACTTCTGCTTCCTCAAACCAAACCAAGAAGCTCTTGTCTGGCAAACTACTGCCAAAGGCCAAAAAATGTATCTAAAAAGTGACCTTTCTTAAGCCTCCTTATTTTAAAATAAAATCTTTGTTTCCAAGCCAGTATAAAAATGTTATATCATGTATTCTCACTTGCTTGGAGCAGGAGGTATGAGATGACCTTCCAAGGGCCTGACCAGCCCGAATTATCCTAAGAAAATGTTTGTATTTCTTGAAAAGCAATATAAGCAAAAGACACAGTGACAATCCTTTTTCATAGCTCCTGGGCATCGTGACTTTCTCGGTGACTTCAGGTCGTAATGAAATTAAGAAGTCGCTGTGTTTCAGAATAATATCTTCCAGAGCCAATTTTACCATGAGCCAATGAAATAAATGTTTCCAAAGTGAACAGCTGGCATATCTTTTCATAAAAGATTCCCTTTTAGAACACTATTTCCAAACAATATTACAGTGGCTCCATTCACATGGCTATAGTTAACACTGTGTCAATACTTCTCTTATAAACCTTGTTTTTCGAGCGTTTATAACTTTACAGCTGAGTCATAATTAGCTGGGACTGGAGTTACAGCACAAGAGTTCAGTCTGTCTGTGAGGCCATTTTTGCTAATACTAATAAAAGCAGTTTTAAATCATAGAAGAGTAAAACATAGTATTTTATGTGCATAAAAAGCATTCCTGAACATTAAACAGCTTTGATTTCAAAAAGAGAATTTTGACAAGTGATTATAATACGATCTCGATCTTTTTTGTCCTTTTAAAAGAAAAAGAGGAAAAAAAAATCACTTCAGAAACTCAGTGTGACAAATACATGGAAATTCAAACTCCAACTGGACGGTGTCTCCTTAATTTATGTTGTTCTGAAGAACAGGCATAATGGTCTCATTAAAAGGCACAGAATCAACCAAAGCTCATACTCTGTGGCTTTTCTCAATTCTTTACTCTTGCTGCCATGTAAGCACAGTTTTTAGTACTCAATACCATTTTGAGTACTTTATGACAATGTCAATTTGCACCTTGCCTCTGGTTTTATGGTCGCTTCAATCTTAGCTATTAGCCCAGCTTTCTACACTCCTTGTTTCCAATGCCTTTCTTAATTACCATATGCAAAACTAATATGTCCTGCTTCTCATTCCAGTCATACTAAACTGTACTCCATCGTAAGCCCAACTCACCCTTTTAGTATGGGTCAGCTCCCATTTCTGTTCATGGAGCTCTCCTGACTGCATCAGGATTTCACCCCAAGGACACCCATATTTGGTTCACCCTCTCTATATCTTCATGGAAACATCTATTGGATATCATAAAAGAAGTACTGAAGTCCCAGGAAATGAGGTCTAATAACTGGTGTCTTTATGAAGAAACCAACTGCTAAAAACTTACCCTTTGTATCATAAATTATTCAGAAAGAATACATGCAAAGAGAAAGATGGAAAAAGTACATCAAAGTTGGTTTCTCAAAATGTTGTTTTCTAGTACATATACACTAAGAAATAAATATGACAATGTGGAAAACCAGTAGCTCAACAAAGCCCTAGGATGGCTGCTTTCCAGAACTTTATCCCTTCAATTTACCCTTCCCCAGCTCTTCTCTCTGGTTTTGCTTTAGACTTCAGTCTCCTCCTCTCTCCTGGGACGATTTTCAAGTCCAAGTCTCACAATCACCCTAAAACCTTGCTCTTCCTAACCTTTAAGTTTCTAGATGTGCCCCTTCCCCAACAATCATATTTGAACCATTCCTTTTCACACAGACCTTGGGCTCCTGCCCCAAACTGCTCATTTCTAAACCAAATCAGAGAATCATCCAGAAGGACAGGCATCTATGTGTGACAGGCTTGCCTGAGACCAGCACAGACTCAGAGAACCATATACTGATATAAAAACCTTTATTGTCACCAGCAAATAAAATGGTTCAGGAAAACCTATGAGCTGGTTCTCCTAAGTGTCACTGGTTCTGGTTCTGTTTCTGTGTTCCTGTTGCTTTGTGTGCCTCTGAGATCTGAAGCTCAAAGGAAATGTATCTCATGTTTTTCCTAATTCCTTGTGCTTTCTCTCTCCTCTCCCTGCCACTTGTCCTGGTTTTGTCTGGGACTGAGAGAACTTTCTTCCAATAGCTGATACAGGGCTGTGTTTTGGATTTAGTGTGAGAATCGTAGAACACAGATGTTGATAACACACTGGTATTTTAGTTGTGGCTGATTAGCACTTGTCTTAAGTGAAAGCATTTTTCAGTTTCCCACACTCTGACAGTGAGGAGGTGCACAAGAAGCCAGGAGGGACGGTGGCCAGGGAGCTGACCTGAACAACCCCAAGGTTGCAATTCCATACCATGGGTGTCATGCCCAGGATGTAAACTAGGGGGAGTAGTTCGGGGTGGGGGATGATCACTGCTCAGGGACTGGCTGAGCATTGGTCAGTGGACAATTGCATTGTGCATCACTTGTCTTTCTTGGGTTTTATTTCCCTCTCTTTTTGTTAGCTTCCTTTTAATTATCATTATTGTTATGTTTCAATTATTAAACTGTTCTTATCTCATCCCATGAGGTTTTTGTGGTTTTTTTTCAATTCACCTCCCCATCCCACCGTGGGGGGCATGGGGGAAGGAGCAAGTGAGTGGCTGCATGATACTTAGCTGCTGACTGGGGTTAAATCAGGACACCACTGTGCTACCAAAGAATCCATGGTCTTAAAAGGCCAAGAAACAAATAGTGAGAGAACAAATAATGAGCAAATACTTCCAGTCACATACAGGGTGTGTATAACCAGGGGCCTCAGTCATAGACATTCAGAACTGATCCTTTGCATTAGTAAAACCACATGACACTCCTTTCCCTTCCTTCCCCTCACTATGTAGGCACTGTCAGTGTTTTCCTCCTTCCCTTGCCACTTATTTCTTCCTACACTCTGAGTTTGGCAACATAATCTTTCTTAAGCTCAGAGACTTTTCCTAAATAGGAGGATAATCAGAGTGATTTGGAAAGGTGCCTGTTTTAGCTTAATATGTTATCTCCAATGATGCTAAACAAGGCAAAAGGGATAGACTTTCACCTCAGCGCTACAACGTTGTGGAAACAAACACGAATCTTTAACGTCAGAGTGCAAACAGCAACCACAGAGCTCCCCTTGTTATCCTTGCTGACTGATCTGTATGATAATTGCAGGCTAGAATGACTGTATTCCTCTCAGGCCAGAGTTAACCTTATTATACAGTCAGAAGCCTTACTGACTTCTGTGGCCATCTCCCTGCAAAAAACCATGAAGTAAAAATTGTTTCTTCGAATTCAAATGGGATCAATACCTCTCAGGAGACAGATGGGGTTTTCTTTTCTACACTGAAAAAAGAATCAGTGTCTGGAGTTCTGGCTCAAAGTATTCATTCAGCTGCAGAACAACACCAGGAAAAAATCAGCAGAGAGTGGGCACCTGCTCTTTTCCTTGATCAGCCTTGGATCTTAGAATTTGATGTTTCATCTAAAGAGAGCTTGCTGTTGCTCTTGTATGCTGCTTTTTAAACTACACAGTGTAGCTCAGGCAAGAAGAGCATGTTTATTCTTTTTTGGAGCTTTTTCATTTTTCCTTGTAGCTGAATCCTCTAGGTCAATTGTATCTGCAGGGGTGGGAGAGGAATTTAATTGCTTTTACTTCCTACCTTCATCTCAGGGTGACTAGTCCATTAATAATGCACAGGAAGCAACTCGGAAATGCATGGTAGATTAGGGATTAATTGATATTTGGAAAGATTTCAATCCACATTTGAAGGAAAAGGTTATGCACTGTAGGCCAGATCTAGTTACCATTTGCATTTGATTATTTTATTATTTCTTACAGCCTTGCTGCTTCTGGTGTCAAATCTGTTTTTCCCTTTCCTTGGCCAACTCAGCTTTTACAAAAACATCCTCATTTGTTTCTTGCTAGAGATCTTTGTCACATTTCTAATACATGCCACCCAATATCAAATAAATACATACATTTCTCTATGTTTTCCAGTAATTTTTTTTACCTGCACTGACAACACCCACAGCTCCTTTATGAACAATTTGACTTTCTAAAACACTATTGATTCCTGTGCTTGGAGCTTACAAGATGAATAGCTCGAGAGGCATAAGTCCTTCAATCCTTTCACTCAATAGGTGCTGCAAACTTACTTCAACATTTGCTATATGTACTTCAACACATCACTTTTACTAAGAAGCATGAGCAAGGCACTCCTCAAATCAACAAGGCACAAAAATACAGGAAACAGATGGTTAATTCCAATGATGTCAGGGCAGGAAGGTATGATTTAGTTGATTTGAAAATGCCGAGCCTGACAGCTCCACTTGTTTTGCTTGTGTTGCCCCATAGAAATGTTGATGACTTCAATAACTTCTTTAGCAGTTTTAAAGGCTAATATTGACACCCATAAAAACAGTAACTACTGGTAGCAGCACTTGACTCTGTCAGCAGCAAGAGACAATGTGAGAAGAACAGAAGGCTCAGTGGAAAAGATGGGTCCACTCGATACTTTGAAGTATACTAGATGCTTTTAAGACCTTGAGAAATTCATCGTCTTTTCCCGATGCCAGTTCCATTTAAAATAGACTAAAGTTAGGACTATAGCATGAATGTCCAGTTACAAGCACTTTGATAATGTCAGGTGAATTGGACAAAGACCCTCCGAGAACCCCTGATGTTACAGCAGCTTTTATGATGGAATTTGAATTTGAGAGTAATGGAAACTTCTAAGCAGCTGAAGCCAGACAATTTGGAACAGTTTCAAGGCTGCTAAATGCACACCACAGAGACACACTGACAATTGTAAAATTTGAGTGGCCACCTCAATTTAGCATTAAAATGTCAAAGGAGAGGTCGACCTGCATTTCATATGTTGTACCTTGAAATATTCGGAATACTGATCATGGAAATGCTTAAGTTCTTTTCTAACAAACTGACACCCTGGAAGCAGAGCTAAACTAGTTACAAAAGTCTGTTAAGATACAGCATGTGAGTAAAGAAACAATGACAATGACTCTCCTTTGCAGTAATTGAGTTGGGATTGGAGAAGTTCACCTCCTCGTCCCTCAGAGGTAGTAAAGTTCACATCAGAAGTGACTTTCAGAGTTCTAACAGGGAGTGTTTTGCACCCCAGATACAGTTCTCTCTTTTCTTCCCTTTTGAACAGACCAAGAAAAAGGGCAAGTCATTGAAATATAAGATGTAGCTGAGGAAGAATTTTTGCTTGCTTCACCACAGCACAGTGATAACAGCTGCTGAAAATGCTCTTTTTCCACTGCAGCATTTCCTGATCCAGACCCAAATTTTATTCAAATATCCACTGCCTAATGGGCAAGAACAGTAAGCTGCAAATCCCGTATTACAGTATTACATTTAAAATGTATGCTATTAGCAACTATTGTTAAGAGCTGTTTTCAAATCCCTGTAGTGTTCTTCATCCACAGAGGCATTTGGGGAATTTTGCTAATTCTGGTTTTATTAACATATTTAGTGAAGGTTATCTGAGCTTCATCTCTTAATCTGGGAGACTCTGCAAGCACTATCTGCTGATTTATCTGCTTTGGCAGATGAAATAAATGAAGACAGAACTGTAAACTGTAGTCATGTCACAATGGGCTACTTATGCTTTATTTTAATTAAAATCAGGGTCTGAAAAAAATATTTTATTCAGTGGCAACCTACCTGGGCATGCTTGGCCTAGTTTCTTCAAGTACCTAGAGATTCTGCTGAAGTCTTCAGTTGCTCAATCTGCCAAATCCACAGATCTGCATTCTATGTACAGCTCAGGCTGCGGGCACACTCTCAGCCAAATGAACCTGAATTCACTCATCACAAGCATTTGTCTAAAGCCTCTATTGCTTTTACACAAATCTGCTCCTTCTACCTCACTCTGCTTTCCACAACTTCCAGGCTCTGCAGCTCGCTGTGGTTGCAAGCTATCCCAGCAACATTTGAGGGAAGGTGGCTCAGTGAAACTTCCATTTCTATTTCACTTTCCACTTAATCTCTGCAGAAGCCTGGGTAAGTCATACAGATCTACTGGCCTCAGTGAGTTTTGAGTCAAAGAGGAATGACCAAGAAACACACACACAAAAAAATAGTGAAACTTGTCAATTCACCACAACACGAAGCAACACAAGTTCTCTCAGAGAAATCAAATAGCATTAATCTACCTTTGGTGAAATCCCCAGTTTATGGCTGTGCCACTGTTCTTAACTATGCCCAACATATCCTGGGTTCTGCTGGAGAAAGTGAGTCTTCTTGTAATTACCAGGCAAATAAATATGAGCTTCCATCATGACTTATTTTTCATTTCGGTTGGGAACAGTCTCATGGCTCTCAAATACAGTTACCTATTGCCAGGTTAACTGGGTGTTGCTAGGATGCACCATTTGCCTAATTCTCATTTTCTCAGCCACCTTACTTATTCTCTGTGCTGTTAAACCATTAGGACATTGCCCAGGGTACCCTTAGACTGGGAAGTCCTTAAGTAGCCATTTAGCTTACATTCCTTCTCATAATGCATTGTGCTTATCTTGAGATGCTAAACAGATATTATACGCATTTATTTTCCCTAGATAGGCTGTATTGGCCTTTTTGTTGGAAATGTTGCTAATGGACCACAAATGAAGTTGACGTGAAGTTGAGAAAAGCAGGTGTATTGGTTTATATATTGATAAACTGAGAGGGGATGTGAGAGAGAACACATCTACTATATAAGCTTCTATACAATCAATAGAGCTCATGTGATTGACCTACATTAATGTCAGCAGAGAGCAGCTGCAGCTGGAAAGCCCTCATTGGCCCTGAGCAGCAAAGGGACGTGGAGTGAAGAAACTTGAACTGAGTTAAAAAAAACACATGCAGCCCAGCTACCCTCTCCTCCCTAATCATCATGTTTTAATACAACAGAATAAAGTGGCATATAAAAAGGTAATGTGCATTTTCTTCAAGGACTTGTTGAAAACTATAATATGGTATCTTTGTAATTTACTGGTAATATGTACACAGTGTAAGAGATCAGGAGCAGAGTACTATCACTATATTTAGAGATAATGGTGCTTTTCCTTCACAGACTTGATATAAACTTTGATTACATAGCATTTCTTTAATTTGCTGCTATTCAAGTAAACCCTCAGAGCACTGCAGCAAGCAATGCCTCTCCTTTACATTTGCATTTTTTAATTTGCATTTTTTAATTTCCCAGACTACAGCTCCACACCTACACAGGCTTCCCCTGTGGGAGGGAAGAGAATATTTTTCAGTATGAATGATACTGTTTTTCTTCTCAAATAGCTGTAGTTATTAATTTCAGAGATTTACAAAAAACACTTTGCTACTGTATCACTTAAATGTGGAGGGTTTTTTCTAACTAACATCTGATGCCAATCTATTGCTCCATTGGTACCTATTTTAAATAGAGCAGCCAAGCAAAAAGTTCAGTCTGCTCTAATGACTAGCTGCCGTTCTCAGCAGCCTGCTCTTTCATTCCTTGCATGCTCCAAAATGCTACTGAGTGCAGGAAGAATTTGGTGCTTTTAAAGGAAGAGCCATTATGTCCCTAATACATCAAGCCCCCCATGGCACACCAATTACAAGAATCTAGACCACATCACTCAGCACAGCAGACTTTGGGGTCTCCTATTTACTAAACATCAGAGATGAGCTTACTAGTGTACTAAACCCCACCTTCCTGGAACTAGGATACTTGCCTGTGACCCAACTGGTGGTCAGTGTTTTAAATCCTCCTCTGCCTCACCTGTAATGGGGACCTCAACCTGGATCTCTTTCAGAACATCAGGCTCTTCTCAAGACAGAAAGGTTTGGAGAGGAAGATCTTATAAACCAGCAGTTACATCACTCACAGGGCAGATGACAAAGGTAGAACAGTTCATCAAGTAATTCTTTCAGTAGCTGGTATTTCACTGAATGTGCAAATTGGAGCAGGGCCATTGGAAGAGACTAAAAGAACCCACAGCACTTCCAAAGCCTGGTGGGCAGAGCCCTTTCGGAGGTGTGACACCTGAATTTAATTCCATATACCAGACTTAGCAGACAGACACTCAGCTGCTCGTTTCCTAGAAGATGACCAATTAACAGAAGAAAAAAGAAACAGCCTCTCCCTCACTGTTTTCGTAGGCAAGAGTCAACTTCTTTTTGAGTATCTACCTTCAGAAGAAATGTCAGACATAGAGTGATGCCTATGCACTCAGAGGCCAGATTGAAATGCTATCCATCCCTCCTGACTCACTCCCTAGCTCCCCTTCCCCACTCACTCACTGGCTCCTGGGGCTGTCATTTCTAGGTACCCAGTCTACCTCTTGTGCCTAAGTTGGATTCCTGCATCTAGAGTCTTTGCTCTTCAAAGCCTGCAGCTGTAAATTTGAGGGCATGACAAAGAGGGAAGGCAACAAGCAAAATCAGACCTAGAAAAGAGATGGCAACAGCAGTGCAATGGCTTTACTGAAGAATTTTAGTGAAGCCTGTCTGTTGGGGAGTGAATGTCTCCAGAACAACTCCATCCAGAGGCTGAGGCAACAAAGCAAATTATTTATTTGACTTTCACGATCCAGCATCTTGCAAAAGAAAATTTGCAAACATAGTGTGTCTTCCCAAGACTGAACATTTGCTCACATAAGAAGGTGGAAAAAAAAGAACTTGGAAGACTTTATATAACAGCACCATCTCATGACACCTGCCATAACAATATTTTATTTGTCAGTCTTTTCCCATCCTATGTCTCTTGAAGCTTGACTAGGTTACTGCATCAAAGGGAAGGAGTAATAGTATCATTTCAGATAAAAGAAAAAGAGAGAAGTACGCTGTACACAATCTGCCCATCATGTCACCTCACAGTTACATCAACCAAGCAGGAGACACATCTGTGAAAGAAACACACAGTCTTATAACAGCAATCCAGGTAAACTAGAGCTTCTTCTCAGGCATGGTAAAAAATGCTCCATTCTTACATGGTGCCTATAACTCAAAATGCTTTGCACAGATTAAATAACGTAACATACTTTATGCTCATCAATATACAGAGGCAGGGAGAGATTAAATAAATGACAAAGCACAAAATTTAATAGACACAAAAAGTGGCAGAGCCATAAACAACACAGATCTCCTGGATTCCACAATTATGGGAAAAAAAATGAGACTTCTTCCAATGCAACTACTTCCTTCCCTTTAGAATCATAGAATGGTAGGGGTTGGAAGGGACCTTTAGAGATCATCTAGTCCAACCTCCCTGTAGAAGAGGGTTCACCTACACCAAGTCACATAGGAACATGTCCAGGTGGGTCTTGAAGATCTCCAAGGAAGGAGACTCCACAACCCCTCTGGGCAGCCTGTGCCAGGGCTCCCTCACCTCAACAGTGACATAGTTTTTTCTTATGTTTAAGTGGAACTTTTTGTGTTCCAGCTTCATCCCATCACCCCTTGTCCTGTTGCTATCTACTATAGAAAAAAGGGATGTCCCAACCTCCTGACACCCACCCTTTAGATATTTATAAATGTTAATAAGATCCCCCCTCAGTCTCCTCTTCTCCAGACTAAACAGCCCCAGTTCCCGCAGCCTTTCCTCGTATAAAAGATGTTCCATTCCCCTGATCATCTTGTTGGCCCTGCACTGGACTCTCTCCAGAAGTTCTCTGTCCCTCTTGAGCTGAGGAGCCCAGAACTGGACACAATACTCCAGATGAGGCCTCACCAGGGCAGAGCAGAGAGGGGAGCAGAACCTCCCTTGACCTGCTGGCCACACTCTTCTTGATGCATCCCAGGATGACATTGGCCTTCTTGGCCACGAGGGCACTTTGCTGCCTCATATTTAGTTTATTATCAATCAGGACTCTCAGGACTCTCTCTGCAGAGCTGCTCTTCAGCAGTTGAACCCCCAGCCTGTACTGGTGCATGGGGTTGTTCCTTCCCAGCTGCAGGACTCTGCACTTGTCCTTGTTGAACCTCATGAGGTTCCTCTCTGCCCAACTCTCAAGCTGGTCGAGATCCCACTGAATGGCAGCACAGCCTCTGGGGAATCAGCCCCTGCTCCCAGTTTGGTGTCATCAGGGAACTTGCTGAGGGTCCCTCTGTCCCCTCATCCAGGTCATTGATGAAGATGTTGAACAAGACTGGCCCCAGAACCCATCCCTGTGGAACTCCACTGGCCACAGGCCTCCAACTCCACTCTGTGCCACTGATCAGCACCCTCTGGGCTCTGTCATTCAGCCAGCTCTCCATCCACCTCACTGTCCACTCATCCAAGCCACACTGCCTGAGCTTTCTGATGAGGATGTTGTGGGAGATACTGTCAAAAACCTTGCTGAAGTCAAGGTAGATGGCACTCGCTGCTCTCCCCTCATCTAGCTGTCTGAAACCTGTACTTTAAGAAAGCAAGTTCTGCTGTGCACAGCACTGAGCACATCATCAGCTCTTTGCAAGTACTGAACTGATTAAATATGAACTATAATCCCATTGCCATGTCCTAAACCACTCAAATCTACTGAAATTTTAAACCTTCATATTTAACTGACTTTGCTAAAGATAATTCTGAAAGCTGCGGTGTCTTGATACTACTAATTAATATGTAATAATAATCATGACCAAAAATGTTACTCTAATAAGGGTTTAATCCTACAGATCATTTTTATGAAAGCACTTTGATAATAATGATTATTTATTCTTACAGTGCATTTTTCATGCTAGCAACTTCGAGTACCATGATGATTAATAAAGCTAAAGAAATTGAGAGATACATAAAATAACGAGCTTATGAGACTGCCAATGTGCCAATCTTATTAAATAAACATTAACAACAAATAAAGCTGTAAAGGAGATTCCCTTGGGAGAAAGGAAAAAGAAAAAGAAACAAAAAAACCCCTTGAGGCTACGTCAGCATGATTGAATTGACCTGAGTATCAATGTCATTTCTATTGTCACTCCAGCAAACAAAATAAACTAATAAATAGCAGTTAGTGAACTGCAGACCAGATTGGCAGCTGGTAGAAATAGGTGCATTGGCATTACTCTAAAGCAGCTCTGCAGCTGGCTCTGCATTTTCAAGGGTCTGCATTAACATAAGAAAGTACCTAATACGTCCTGTCCTGTCTGTGATGACTTCAATGCACAGCAGAGTAAGGATACACACTGCCAGTGCTCACAGACACCACAGATAGATGATATATATATGTGATCTACTTCGCTGGATTAGGCATACTGACATCTTTTAGGGGCTTTTTTGTCTGCAGTGCCTAGGATTTGAGTTCAACACAGGTGCCTCTTGCCTTCCCCCTCACATCTTCCTGCTCCTGCAGGTTAAATCAAAGGCTTTGGCATGACCCAAGTTAGATTTCCATTGATATTCAGGATGGGTCAATAGAAAAAAAATCACCTGGTTCCAAAAAATCCCCCTTAAGAGATAAATTTAGCCTACAAAGCATTACATGGGCAGCATATTGCCAAAACAGCTTAGAAAACAAATCACCTGGGATGGCACAACTTGGAGCAGAAAGAAACCCCTTTGTAGGACAGCTTATGTAGTTGGAGAAGCTTCATTAGCAATACAGGCAGTTTTTACATCCAGAACTTGATCCTTCACAAGAAGCTTTTACTGGTTTGACTTCCCTGGGAAATTCTTGATAGTACAGACCAACCTTAAGAGATACATTTGATTACAAAGACCTCATCTGGAAGGGGACATTACTTGTACCTAGTGACAAGACAGGGGGTAATGGAAAGAAGCTGGAACACAACAAGTTTCATTCAAACATAAGAAAAACTATTTCACTGTTTCAGTGAGGGAGCCCTGGCACAGGCTGCCCAGGGAGGGTGTGGAGGCTCCTTCTCTGGGGGTGTCCAAACTCACCTGGACAAGTTCCTGTGTGACCTGATCTAGGTGGATCTGCTTTAGCAGGGGGGTTGGACTGGATGATCTCTAAAGGTCCCTTCCAACCCCTATTATTATATGATCCTATGATTACTTGGGGGTGAGCAATTTTCTACTTTGTTCTTATCTGGCACAGATCACTCCAGTAGCAACATGAAATCAGAAAGAAACAGATTATGGCATACACAGGAGAGATCTCCAGGTAAAGGTTTACTGAGACAACAGATACAAACGGAAATCATCCACAGTGACTTGCTCATGGATGGGCTCCTCGGCAGTGGCCACATACTGGCATGAGGGAAAGGGGGTTTTGTGAGGAGTTACATTGGGATATCTAAACCTGAGTGGTGAGAAAGGGGGAGAGGAGGGAGTCTTTGGAAAAAAAGCTGAAGGAACTTATTGCAGGGGAATTCTGAAGTTTTTTCCTCTTTGGAGTCATATTTACTTAAGCAGTTTAGGAAACAATTGTGCATTAAAAGATATAAAAGAACAAAAAAAAAGATGCCAGGTAAAAAAAAGATGCCTCTGATAAAACTGAAGTCCAGTCTGTGGTCCAAAACCACATGATGGTAAGAAACAGCTGGTGTGTTTTGAACACACACTATATAAACACTGTCTGAGGTTCACAGAAGTACTGAATTGAACCAACTATCTCTTTGTTAAGGGGATGAACAATATTTCATTCCAAATAAATATCAAGAGTAGCCTCCAGCAAAAGAAAGTAAATCTTAATAGAAAGAGATCTTAGGAGATCTAATATAGGCTTTCTACATTTCCAGTCGATCCTTCTCCAAACTAATTTGCAAACAAAGAGAACAAAGGGCTGGATGTTTCTCTGGGGACAATCATATTTTATAACTCAAAGAGTAAATTATGTTGAATGAGAATACAAAGTCATAAGACATTATCAGGCTATTAACTAGGTAAGAAATGTGAGGAAGATACAGTGCTCCAGAATGAATTCCTGGTGTTACACATGGTAAGTAGAGACAATAGAAATCAGTGGGAAAATTTGGCATGCAGTGATTTCCTTCCCTGGGCCTCCTGCAATTTGCACAACTCTGCAGAATTTCTTGGGCTGCTTGGTCAGCTTTTTCTTTTGCTGGAACACACTTGGATTTCAATGTTACCTACCACTGCTACAAAAGGAGGGTAGTCACAAAAGGTTGATTTGCAAAAAATATTTATAAATTCTGTAGCTTTCTATTTTTAGGTGTTCAATTTAAAGGCTTCTGGTGGCTGCAGACATCTGTCTTGTCAGAGATTTCTCCATGGTGCTAACAGAAGTGATGCTGAACTGAAGGCTTAGATTCATCATGAAGTGGGAACTGGGACTTCAGTTCTAGAGAAAATAGAACCCAGAGGAGAATCATAAATACACACATTTTCTTTGCATATAGATGTTTCTATTATTCCTAGGATTATCAAATAAATCTTGAAATAACCACATGAGCCAATTTGCTCAGCAACAGAAATAAATAGGAGTTTTGCTTGAGATTTCCAGTGGGATCAAGATAGAGCCTGACTGTAGTCAGTAAGAACCCTCAGGACACCAGCAAGCCTATCTGTGTGTTGGAGTCAGCTGTTGCTGTTCAGCATGATGTGAACTTCTGAGGCTTGTGTTCCCTTTCACTTGCCCATGTTTCAGCAATACATAGCTTCCTATCCATGTTTAACCTTATACTCCTGGTTAATGGTCCCCTCTTTAATCTGTCAATGTGCTCCCTCTCCTCAGTTTGTTTTCCTTTTGATATATGAATATCATCTCAAGTAAAATTCATCAAAAGCCCATTGGCTCATTTATTGTGACATGAGACCAAAATGCCAGACTCGAAAAGTTATCCCAAAATATTTTCACAAAGCTTGGAGAGTGTATCACACAGAAAGAAGAGATCATGCAAGACTTCTCCTGCAATCTTATCAACAACACAATTGAAAAACAGACTGAAATCCAAAAGAGGAAGGAAAAACCTGCACGTGTGTCGGTGGGATGATCTGCACGCAACACGTCTTGTGTTGGTCAGAACAGCAGAGTCTAAAAATGTGAGTATTCAAACTGTGAATAATAGGAGATGCTGGGAAGTTCTGGAATACATGGAAAGGATGTTAAATAGCAATTAGCAAAACTTTTTGGAAAAGAAAAAAGAAAATCACACTGCTTAAGGGAAAGCAAGTAGGAGAGAATCTGATTGTTCACACAAATCTTGTTCAATCCACTTAGGAAAAACAATGCAATTGGCCAAATTATAGCACAGTTTCTACATGATTGCATTGATCAAAGGTTCAGTGAATGAAGCAACAACAGGTACTCCCCACCTAAAAATACCATCATGGAGCTAATTCACAGGTTAGAATTTGGAATCCTTAATGGGGTGAAACAAAGGCTGATCGGGACTGAACACAGGCATGTTCCCCGAGGTTAGCAGCGTGCTTCTGCCATCAGCAAGGTGCAAGGCAGCCCACGATTGCATGGAAGACAAAACTATGCTCAAGAATGAGCTGGTAAAAACTGGGGGAACAGCTTCTTGTCTTGGATCCAACCATGTGGTTAGTAGCATGGTTGTACCTGATGAATTTGATTTGCTTGCTGCAGCTTCTTTAAAACAGAAAATACATCACAGGATATAAAATCTAATTTTGTTTGTTCTTGAGATTTCCACTTTTCTATAAGGCTCAAAAGAATATTTTGCTCGTTCCATTCTGCTTATACCATACTTGAAAGCACTAAAAACTGAACTGTTTGTTTATCCTCAGGGCAGGTGCTCTGTAGATTATCACAGTCGAGCTTTGTTGTTCTGCACTACAAAGCCTTCAACCTTGACCTAAGAGGTTCTTTTACATTTCCCCACCCCCTAAAAACAAAGATAAAAATAAAAGGAAGACAGAGAAATCATTCTTTAAGCTAGTGCTTTGTCTTGCTTTAATAAAGTCTTTGCTGTACATACACAAGTTTTCTACGTTCCTGCACTTGACTGCTACTCAATACTGAAGCTAGTCTGAGGCTGAGATCACTGTCTTAGTATGGGTCGAAAATTAGAAGCGCAGACTCTCTGGGGGAATTCAGCAGTGTTAATTGCATGGCTTGGTAATACTCAGGGGAAACCTTCCAGGTGACACACAAGGAAATAACACACATATATCTCACTTTAATATGAAGGGAACCAGAGTGCTCATCTCCCTGCACGATCTGTTGACAACTTTATCCTTACATTGAATGATGACACACAGGTGGAATTATCTTGTTCAATTAAGGATCTTTAGAAAAACATATATAACAGCAAAAGCCTGCAAAGGTGTTCTCCTGCCAGACAAATATTGCACAAATCCTGAATTCTGGAGTTATTTCAAAAGAATAAATCTCTAGAAGATACAAAATATTTTCTATTTATTGGTGTGTAGGGAGAAGTAATACAGTAAATTACTGCTCCCGTCACCTACCCTGGTATGATCTGGGATACAAGATGAAAATGCACATTACAGCTGAAAACAGGAGGTGCAAAGGTGACTTTTGAAATCCCTCGATCCTAAGCTAATTGCTAGATGGTCCCCAAGCATAAGTTAGATCTGCCTTCAGCATCAGCATCTAAACATGCCTTTTGTTTCAGTCCAAAGCCCATCAGGAACCGTGCCCTAATACCACAGGAATATTCTCTGGAAAAAGAATTAATAGGTTCCAGAGACCCTTGCTTCATCAGCCTGGAGAAAACCTTATTTAACTCTTTGTGTGGCTTCAGTACTGATAATTTTCACCTCCTGTGAATATTCCTCCAGAATAGACCATGCCAATTTTTAATCATAATTTAACAACATTTCCATAGTATCTAGTTAAAACATCCTCCTGATAAGCAATGAGTGGTTCTTATAATACCTGAATCTGTGAAAGTTTCTGCATTTTTATTCCTCTGAAGAAATTTAAAAGTCATAAACATCCATTAATCTTGGCAGGTGGTCTGTTGACCTCAAAGGGTATTTGATAACCTTGGAAAACTTTTCTCAGGCCCAGACAGACACTGCCTTGAAAATTCTGACTAGGTTGGTTAAATGGCAGAAGTATGGATATATCCCAGATGTTACCATGGATGTTTGTCTTAACTAGTAATTAAGATCTGTTATCCACAGATATCAGGCATCAAATTACATTTTCTTAAAGTTTTTAACCAGTAGAAATTTGATATTTATGAAAAACCTTTTTCCCATCAATGCTGAAACGAGGCAGTTATCAGTACATGGGGCCACTAGTTTTGTACAGAAGATTCCTGTATGAAAAAGGAAGATATTTATTTATCATGAAAGACAAAAATATCTCCCTGCTTTTCCTGCAGTGTCAGAATGGCAGACAAGCAATAGGTTTGATTATGATCACGAGGTCACAGCTTGCAGAAATTAGTACATGGGTGTAAAAATGACATAGGGCTAAAAGCAGACTGCAATAGATCTTGTTCTAAAATAAGACTTCTGTTAATCCTTGGATTGTCAAATGAGTCAAAGATAGTTGGAAACTCCATCCCTACAAAATGTAAAAGTTAGCTGTTTCATGCTTGTAGGGTCCTTTGATGAAACCTGTGTTTTGTCCTAGTTGCAATAAAAAAAACCCACCAACCCTTTCTCTGTTTCTACTTTGACCTTCTCCAGGAGGAACAATATTGCAGCTCGACATCATCAGGTGGCTGGCAGCTGGGCACCACTGTGCTCAGTATTCAAACACAGATATCAGAAGAGAAAACAGAGAAACTGTGTCAAGGAAATCTCCATTGTCTGTACCTTGTAACTTAATCAGGAGCCCCAAGTGTGTTACTTTTGAATTCTTGCAAGGCGACAGGTCTCCGATGTTTTGTCTCAAATGCTATCAGCAGCACTGAGGACATAGAATCAGCAGTACAAAGGCAACTGCAATGTGCTGTTTAGCCATTTACAGAATGACAGTAAGATACCTGCCTCCAAAAAATTTGAAATATAGTGCTGCCTCTAGGCATGGTCAAGGGGAGTCCTCTGTGCTGAAGGGAGTGCAAGGTCCTTCCTGACTGCAGACAGTATGAGACCATTCCCAGACACTGCTTGCAAAAAAAGTTCCAGCTATTTCTAGTGCTCTCTGCAGAAAACACTT
This sequence comes from Colius striatus, assembly GCF_028858725.1. Taxonomy (NCBI): domain Eukaryota; kingdom Metazoa; phylum Chordata; class Aves; order Coliiformes; family Coliidae; genus Colius; species Colius striatus. The sequence goes on along the minus strand of NC_084771.1, from coordinate 5,610,542 downwards.
AAGAAAAAATCCTCAGTAGCTGTAGTGGCCACACGGTCCACAGTCAGCTCACAGCAGTGCCCGGCACAGCAATGTGTGCACTGACCTCACCTGAAATGACAAACATGGCTCATGCCTGCGGTACTGGCCCAGCACCAAACTGCCAACAGGATGAAAGAACAAATCTAGGGGAAATTATTGTTCAGTATAATTTCATCTGAAAGAAGATATTTTTCAAACTAGGCAAACAGTAATTCAAAATCAGGAGTTGAAAACAGTGTGACTAGTTCTGTCTTCCGAGTTCGCAAACAACTACTCCAGGAAGTACAAATGACTGTCTTATTTGCCATGGACTAACCCCGAAACCTAATGACAGCAGTTAAAAAAAGAGAAGTTAGTATTTCAATACCTAACAGCACTAGCTTATATGTTTACCTATAAATTCCATACAATCTTTTCCCACATAGACCTCAACTGGGCTCTTCATTGACTTTGTACATGACATTTGGAATGACACAGTTACACATTTTCAATGCAAAACCTGGTTGGATTTGCCATGCAGCGCTGCAGATGGAAAATGGGGAGGATGGACAAGACATTATGAGATACACTGAATATCAGGAGAACATCATTGAAAATCAGGAGAAAAAAGCCAGTGTAGCCCCTGTTCTGGCTATGTTTTTCATTTCCATTTTTAATTCATTAAAAAAACATCTAATTTCCACAAAGTTTCCAGCATCTTGCAAAATACAGCCCCAAAATCTCGCCCTTCTCCTGCAAAATTCTGGTTGAGTGGGGTATATAAAGTAAAAAGACTAATTTCAATGACAAAGCCCAAAGCCCTAATTACATCCTATCTTTCATGTTTAAGGCTATTGTAAACAATTTTGGATGACAGCTTTGAAAAAGGAAATGCCTGTCTTTTCTTCAAACATCTTTTGAAAAGGGCCAAATTCTGACTGATATGTAACACTAGTGTAAATCAGGAGCAATCTCCTTGAAGTTAATAGAGATCAGATTCCAGGCTCATAAGCTTTTGCACACTGAATTTAACTGTCATGTCTGCGAGGTTATAGCACAGACCTAAAAGAAAGTAGGGTGTAAGATCAATGTTAAGGAAAGAGTTTCATTTAAAAGACTATCTTTTCCCATCAGACATGATAGGAGATTTATTATTCCAATATTATTGTTGAAACTAGAAGAGAGAGAAAAAATAAACAGGAACATATATTTTCATTTTATGACTGTGAACAACATTTCATACTGTAAACATATCTTGGTCTATAGCATTTACCCAGTAAAAAAAAATCATTTCAATACAGTCCTTATTGCCAGCTCGGCAGAGCCTCCCCAGAACATTGTGTTAATGATTAATATGAAGTCAGTGGAATTCCACAGTTGCTGAGAGTCTTGTGCCCAAGAATGAACTGCATTGCTAAATCAGCAAAGACAGTTGTCAAGGTAACCTCTATGTAATCTATTTAACTGGCTCCCAAAACACCAATCAAGGTCAGATAACGCACTCAAGCACCATATGAACACACTCATACGGCATAAAGCTTTGTATCAAGACAGCGGGGAGGAAAAAACCTCATTAGGAAGTAGGGGGGGAAGAAAATAAATTCAGTTTTGAGAAGTGTTAATTGGGATTGCAGTTAGCTTTGTGGGGAGAGCATGCCACTCATCTGAATATGTTTTATCTATAGGAGAAGTAATTTCACCCCAGTTCCGTTGGAATGGAAATATTCTTCTATTAGTGCTTAAAAAACCCCAAAACCAAAATCCACCCAAAAAGTAGAAAGAGTCATGGGTAAATTATTAATTTCATTTATTGTTTTATTAATGCAAGACTGGATTCTACACTCTGATACAGAGTTCTCGTTTTGCTTTGCAATAGATTTTTGTGTTACTTAACAACAAATGAAATGCCAGCAGCATCTCAGGTCTGGTGACACAGCTCCCTCCCCACAGGAGCACAGTTCCACAGGTCCCACTCCCCTGCTGCCTCTCTCCTCCTGTGGAAACTTTCCAGTCATTTCTGGAAAGGAGAATGATCTATTGGCATTACAAAATCTGATGGGTAGCTTGAATTTTAAGTTGTATTTACTTTCTGTGCATTCACATTTCTACAGCTATAACAAGGGCTGGCAAGAGTCACTAGGGTCTGAACTGATTTTTATTCCAACAATTGCTGTGCATACAAATCAACACTCTTTGCTTGATATTTACTGCTTTGCTCATACTGGAAGCAAAGCATAGTAAGCATTATGAGAATTAAAAAGGTTGTCTGTTTCCCTTGAAGCCTCCATACCCTTGTCCTCTGCTGAAAAACTACAGTACTCTTCACTTCTTACAGCCTCTGCTCCTCAATGAATCTCAACAAAGATCCCTATGCTGCTTACAGTAAAAGTACATACCAAGGGAGCTATTTCCTTCCTTCAGTTATACAGTGTCAATATCATGGAGCCGTGCTAAATCAGGGCACTCCTCCTGTTCCACAAAGATGCCAAAAGGTCTTGCTGTAGCAATGAAGAGCTAAAAATAACAACTCCAAAATTGCAGAAGGCAATCACAGTAAAGGCTATATAAACATCTGTCTCTTTAGACAACATTTTAGGCCAATGACAGCCATATCCAAAAAAAAAAAAATTCTCCTTTAAATGCAACATGACTGCACACATCATGCTTTGAGGAAAGAAGAGATGCCATTCTGAGAGCTCAGATTCACTACCAGCTCTGCTTAAGTTGTAAACATTCAGCATTTCTCAGGGTTTCCTCCTTTGTAACAGCGTGTGAGATCTGTATGCCTATCTGGGATCAGCACAGGATCCAAGGGCTATAAAATCATATACTAGTTTAGGAAACAAGGAAGACAACTGCACATTCTAGTCATCCCCAGAGTGGGAGGGTGCGATGGTGCCACAAGTTGCTGCTTATCATGTTGCTGCTGAAGGTAACCACGTAGGCAGAACCTATAGCCTTCACAGAATTATCCCAAGGACTGGCTCTGGATCCACTAGACCCGAAACAAGCTGCTAAGGCACCTCCAACCTACTTGAGAAAGTCAAGCTTCAGGAGAAGCTGGTGTTGCATGCTACAGCATCCCACCTTACAGTTGTAGGGCAGATGTGCTCCATGGTGCACTCTCACATGCCACACATCATGGTTGTGTTCCAGCACAAGCTCTTGAGTTTCCATCTAGAGAAAAGAAGACTATGTATGGGCTAGGTAGAACGTTGATCTTGTGCAGATGTGGAGTTAGGATGAATGCAGCATAAACAACTCCATTTGAATACCTTAAGGATCTAAATATTATGCATGATATTATTCTGTGAAATAACCACCACCACAAAGTTTGAACACATTACTGATATTCAAGAATTAATCTTTACCACAGACCTGCTGGGTACAAGAAGCTGAAGAAGAGGGAGAGTGATTTGCTCAAGGTAAAAGCAGATGCACGTGTCTGCTACAGACAGATGCCAAAACCCCCCAAAATCCATCCCAAGAGAAACACTATGGTCTCTATCTTTAAAAGAGGCACTTGAGAGCTCTGAGGACCCACAAAACCTATTGATTTCAGATTTCACTGAGAGGTAAGAGCACTTGGCACTTGTCAGGTATGTTAGCATGAAAGAAAAGAGCTTGTATATCTTTTCAAGCTCTAGAGATTGTGGCTGCTTTCAACAAGAAATTAGCAGCTTGTCTCTGGGTTTTGACATGTCAGACACTGAGGGGAGGACTGACAGCTAATGAAGCTTTGAGACAATTACAGTAACTCTCCTATGATGAACTGAAATCCACCCCTGCATCACTAGGTTCTAGTATAATGAAAGTTGCACTATCTGTAGCATATCCCCTTCTGTGCCACTACAATCACTGATCTGACAGTGCAAATAAAGAGAAAAGAGTATGAAAACTGAAGGAACACTCAATTTCCAAGAGAGACTGTGTCAGATGTTCTATACAGTCAATCAATGTAAGAGTATTTCTTGTCCTGGAAAATATTTGATAAACCAAGTTTCAAACTAAACAGGACTGTAAATATGAATATTTATTATGGTGCTTGAAGTAACCTGATATTTCAGATCTCTGAAGGTGGTTTTGGGTTTACAATGACTTGGGCTTTTCCACGCCTTTGAATGTGGACCTAGTTTCCTTTTGAGTTTACTTCAGTCAATATTCTGTCAATATACCCTTTCTTTTTGTGTATATAGTCTGCCTGTTTTCTTTATAAATTCCAATTAGAACTGTAAGCATGGTATGTACCCAAAACACTCCTCTTTGCATCCATAAAATTCTTATATTTCTAGGAGGTTTAGTGCAGGCATAGACAGCAGGTAACATCATTTGCTCCGTGAGGGTGTAGCCCAGCCAGTGTAGGCAATGCTGGCAGGAGATACCATTCACTTCCTACTCAAAGACAGGATAATATAGTTCTTGTGGATAGCCAACTATAAATATACAGGTTCAAGATAAAGCAGGTGGGTCCTACTATCTAGCCACAAAAGTAATTTTAAAAGCCATGAGTAAAAGTATATGAAACCATCACACTTACTGTACCATATCTATTCTGCAAGTTATTAGAGTAAAATCGTGGTTATAATAATTTCAGTCAGCACTTCCTTTATGTAAGTAATTTCTAGAGGTCAGAACCTCAAAGCTTATTTATATCTGAAGAAAAACCATCATGCTTGCAGGCTTTGAGACTGCAACAAAACAAAACAAACAAAAAATCCCTCTACAACATCATTGACAAAATCATCTTGAACAATAGTATTTGTCTATTTTAACAAAGTTATTAAAAGGGGTTTATGAATGTTTTCTGTTAACTTTTAAGAAATATATTTCAAGGCTTGGTTTGCTTATTCCTAACGCTAATCAAATACAACATAAACCACTGAAGTAGTTCAAAATAGCAGGTGTGGGTTTTGTGTGTGTCTCACCCACGTGTACATGTGTGTACATTTCAGATATACTTTTAGAGCTGCATTCAAAAACCTAGAAATCTAGAGGGGAAGAGATCCCTCCAGACTCGGCCCCTGTGCCTGGCTGAGGATTGACACTGCAGATTCTCACATCTCCAAAGGAGCAGGAACTAATCTGTGCACTAAGACAGGATTTACAAGACGGACTGTAACAGCTCCTAAGATAGCTGTTACTGTCTCTGTGTTGTTAATGTGTTTGTAAGATTAGTATTAATTACCCAATAAGAGATATATCTGTTCTGAGAGCTTGTAATAAGTCCTTACTTAATATTAAGTAAATAGTATGCAAATGAAAGAACATGCTATATGAGCTACAAAGTATTTCATTATTTGTATGTATTTTAAGGGTCTACAATAAATAAATCTGTCTTTGCTTGATCTATAATAGGCATATATTTATATATATCTCTCTAGGAATAGTGGTAATATAAAGGATATATTCAATATAGACATTCAAGGTTAAATAAACAATGAAAAGGTGATATGAACTAACGATTGCCAATACACTCAAATGCCGTTGATTCATGCTGTTTATCCTTTATATGAAGAATGGTGAGTGCCTGCCTGCCCACCCCTCCTTCCCTCTGACTTTATGGTTCCTGCTCTTCCTGAGTGAGGATCATATTCTGAACCTTCTCTAAATACCCTGCTTTATATTATATAATTTGAACATATTTTTCTCAAGTAAGGAAGGGAGAAAAAAATAACAGAAAGAACAAATCCCATGCAAAATAGTGTCATTTCACTGAAGTTCACCAAGCAAACCTGACTTTCATCACCTGGGATCTCAGCTAGAGACTCTGAACCCCCAGCCAGGCCTCCTATAACAAACTGCCAGTCCACTAAACGTTGGGAAAAAAGGCTGCTTTTCCTCCTAACATTTATCACATTCCCCAACTGCTTATGAAATAAGAAGAGGAGGTAGGGGAGAAGAGATGAATCTGCTCATGCCAGGCTTTCCAAGCCCTTGGTAGTGCCAGGGCAGGATGGCAGTAGTGCTTGGTGAGGGCTGGTGGCCTGGTGCGGGTGCCACACTGCTCCCAGCGCCTGCCGTCTGTGACTAATCAGCCCCTCCAAGGATCACGTTTGTTTATTCCACTTAGATTCTTCTGGTTCATATCAAAACACAACAGTCAGTTACACTAATTCATCTTCATTTTCTGAAGTAAAAACAACATGGCAACTCAGGCAAATGTTTAGATAAAAATGCTCTTTTTATCTCTTGATACCTCTGTGACTGAGTTTTCCTTCAAGAATAACAGATGGCTTAACTGTACCAGGTAAAGACTTTGCACAAGTCAGACACAAAAACTAAAGGGTTTTACTGGGGGGATTATAACATAAATCTCCCCCAAACCCACTCCTGTAAATAGTAATAAGAACATGCAGGGCTTTTTAATTGAACATTAAACTCAGAAGTCCCATTACATTCACAATACTGTATCCAGTTAATATTTCCTTTGGGTTTGGTTTTTTTTCCTTTGTCCCACCCACAGAGATGTTACAAATTGGATTTAAATTAAATTTCTTTCTAAACACATATATTCAATCATAACAAAACAGTGACAAATTAGCTTATTCCATTTAAACTCATTGTAGGCTCAGCCTGAGTGCCTCCTGCTCCAACCCTGGGCCTATTTCCCAAAGGTCGGGCATTTAAAGAACAAGTGTGTGTGTGTAGCTATTAGCTGAGGAATTGGTTTGATTATTACATGAAATATCAAACTGCAGTGTGTGTTTAAAGTGTGAGTATGGAAAAGGTTTGCTTTATTATTGCATGAGGGAAGGGCTGTAAACAGAGGGGTACAGAGAGGTGCAGAGGTAGCTGCAGCTGTTCTAGAAATGCCTACATTTATTTTTACCTCTTTCTTAAGTACAATTGGATATAAAAAGGAACCTGACTGATAACTTCCCTTTTAACATAGTCTGTTACCCATTGAAACACCATTCTCCATTAGCTACTTTTACTGTACAGAGATAACATGTAATGAGATTTTCTTGTTTGGGGTTTTTTTTTCCCATCAAGGCTAGGACCTTGCTAGTCTTAGCATTTAGAGGAAGCCAGAATGGGTCAGGTGTGGAGAGAACAGAGTGAATTTGATACCACTCCTGAGAGAACTTGGATAGTTTCCAAATCAATCTGTCTTGGGGGGTGGAGGGGGTAGCAGAAAAGCAACAGGCATGAAAAAGCAATCCCCGGTGTTACCATGGCTAAACATCAACTGTGGTTAGATCAAACACTTGTGAAGCAAAGGATATTGAAACTGTTATTTGTAAAGGAAAAAAGCCATCATTTCAAAATTACAGTGGAATGTGTTTAGAAAATAAACATTCTCAACTTGCCTTAAAATTTGTCAGCAGTAAACAACTGTCTTTTACCAGGTTTATGCAGTGTTTGTGCACTGTATTTTAGCGATAATTCAGGACTCATTGTAACAAATTTACAGAACTGGTAGGGATGTGGTGTCCTTACTTGGGGATGTGTTTTAGCTATCTATTGGCCTAGGGTAGTTAATCACAATTGCTAACAAACAGGGAAAAAAGAAACAATTAAAAATCTAATTGGTTTGAAGCTTTAAATTCCATCCCTGCACGTGCACTCATTCCTCTACATACTACCCACATCCTAACAAACCTCTTCCCTTCTTTTCATGGGCCACTCAATAGCAGCTTACAGCCATGCACAAACTTGCAGCCTCCAAAACTCTGGCTCCAGGTTTAACCCCGGATTTAATCCTGAAAGATACCCAGCTGTCATGACCTTTCCTGAAGATACCAACAGCCTCACATGGAGAGCTCAGCACCTCATTGAATTGGCTATGGAGGAACATTTCTCTCTTGGCTTCAAAATGCTGAAAACACAGCCAAAAGAATCAGTTTGCAGTCCTTCCTAATACATGTGTATTTTCTAATTGGGTCAGGAATAGACTTGGGTCTACCGATGAATTCCTTCACTGGCTCACCTGTGCATCAGCAAATGACCAGCACAAATTGAAAACTGCAAAGGAGTCAGAAGTCTGTAAGATGCAGTTCATGGTATACACTTTGATCAAAGCTTTCACATTTAATCATTGCATGAAAGTCAAAGAGCACATTTTTCCCACCTTTTCATTCTGTAGCTTAAGTTGGATGTAAACTGATGGGTATTAGCTGAGAATCTAGTCCCCAAACTCCTCTCTGACAATTGTCCCTAACCCAGGGCTTCATGGTAACTGACAGCTGAATTTCTTCCCCAGAACTGCCAATGGATGTTTCCTTTTCCAAACTAAGGAGAGCTACAGAAGGGCAGATTACTTTTTCACCAATAACTGTTCACAGTTACAGTGAACAGTTACATCTCAAAGGATGTTCCCTGATCTGTACAAGGCCTACCAAGTAGCTTTAGATGCTGTACCACCTGCACAAAAAATACTTCCATGTTATAACACCCTATAAATCAAATACAACTACAGGAAAGCAGGCAGTCATAAACTAACAAAATCAGGCTTATGGTGCACATGTATTAGACTAGATCCACTTATCAGGTTGCCCAGGGGTTGAATGCAGACAACAGGACAATTTATTTGGGTTGCCTATGGCTGACAGGTAACAAGCATGGTTGGAGTGCTGGGAGAGTGTGCACATGTTCTGGATAACATGTTCTGACTGGTCTGACAGGGACAGGACCTTCTCCCAGTCCTCACTGGAGTCGCAGAAAAAACCCACAAAACAAATCAACAAAACGCCAAAAAGCCAAACAGGCTGAAGAAGGATACTCAGGAGGAGGAACAGTTGTGTTAGGGAAGAGAGAAGTGGGGCACCCAAGGTAGATAATGACAAGGAAAGCAACTGCAGCCAGACACAAGGGGGAAAGAATGTGTGAAAGAGATAAAGGAACTGCTGTAGGGTGGGAATCACAAGTGGTGAAGAAAAGACCAGTGGAGTGAAAAAGGAAGGGTTGATCCTAGCATTGATAAGCTGCAACCTTCAATAGCCCATCCACTGTTTGAGGCCAGGTAGGCTGGAGAAACATCAGGCTCCGTGGGAAGTCTGCCTGAGCAAGGACCTGGAGCTCAGACCTGCAGCAAGGAATCTGTACAGTTTTAAAGTTGGTTTTTTTGGTTGTATTGTTGGGTTTTTTTTATAAGGAGGGAGCTGGAGTAGCAGCAGCAAGAAAAGGACAAGAGCCAGTGCTACAACCTCGGGTGGGAGAATGACAAATCTATTAGGAAAAATGACCTTTCAGAAGTCAACGGTGACAATCTGGGAGCAGAGCTGGGGCCTCACCCCCACCCCCAGTGCAGCTCTGGCAGGGTCTGCAGCCCCAGTGCTGAACTGCAAAAGGGGTGCTGGGCAGGGGTGTGGGGAGGCTGGGCAGGGCCACTTAGGGCTGCTAGTGCATTCGGGGCCCTGGCAGCTATCGAGGGGTCAGGTCTCGGGCTGTGGAATTCTGACTCACACACGTAGCTCACTGAGGCAGCAATGCCAACAGCACACCCTATCCTAACACTGAAAGAAGGGCTTCATCCAGCAAAGCTTAACTGACCCAAGTGACTCTTATTCCAAGCCACTGGCACTGTTCCGGTAAGTGCAGGTTACACTGGTAAGAGCTGGTGAGATCTGGCCTACCTTGATTCTGAGGTCAGATTCATGCATATTTTAATTAAAGGACAGAAAAGGAAGCAGAATGGTAGGAGTTAAAAACTACTGCCAGCAAAAGCCTCATCTTTTAAATATTCTTAAAACTACTTAAGTATTCCTGCCCCAAGGAAGTAAATGAGATTATTCATACGAGTGAAAACTACTTACACAAGCAAGACAGTTTACCAATTATGGAGACACATTTCTGCAACAAAATCTTATAAAATACACAGGATCATTCAACTCCCTTTTTAATTTTCTTTTCTTTTTTCTCTCAAAACAATAAAAAAGGTCACTGAGTGTACAAAGTTGAAGATTGGAGTGACTGAAACAGTAATCCTGCTGCTAATGCTGTTGGTTTAAAAATCAGTTTCCTTTTAAAAATCTTACATCCACCACGATCTACTTTCAGTTTTTAAAGCATGTGTGCAAATAAAAAGACACTTCAAATACGCACCAGGAGTTGCTCGGACACACAGACATGGGTCTGATTACAAAACTGCTTACAATGTTAATGATAAAAAACCCTTCCTCTTTGTCATGGCCCACAGAAACCACCCCGTTTTTGGGAAGGATAAGGTCCTTTATGATGTTGATAAAGCACTCCTCTTAGAGAAACGTAGGGTACCATCAATCAACAACATTTGTCTTTGGCTTCTTTTGTTGACATCTCAATATTACAACAGCAAATCATAATCCTAGCAAAGCAAATAGGCTCTGGGGAGAAGCAACTATAAATTGGGCCTGCCTGGATCAAATGAACTCTATCATGAAGGTCTGTTAAGCACTGACTGCTTTACTTTCTAGCAGAACTTTCAAATTGAAAAGACATAGGTGAATTGAAAGGCAGCAGCAGTTAGGAATTAGAGCACCGAAGTAATTTGATTCCTCAGTTAATTAGTAGCAGATCACCCCAATATTCACTGTAGCACCTGGGTTTCTTCAGCAGCTGTTGACTGCAGCTTACCTCAACACTTTTTAAATTTTTCTTTCCTCAATTTTGAATATTTTCTTAAGTGCAAAACTCAGGCTCGATCTAATCAGACATCACTGCACTGCTTTAATGAGCACTAAGGGCCTGTCTACATAAAGAGGCTGCTGCAGATGAAACAAAGCCTGTTATGTAAAACAACTGAGCTACATCACTGACAGAGGCAATACTTTTATTATGGTTTAAAGTGGGTTCATTGTGGTTTAACTCAAGGTGACCACGCGTCAGTCTAACTGAAACTGAAGTTTCCCTGGCACTGGAAATAGCAGGCAAATAGAATGCTGCACCTAAATATGCAAGTTCAACTAGTGCAGATAAAACCGAGGGCTTCTTGTTGACCCTCCAGCACATACCTACTAACCTACTTTAGTTTTTTTTGCTTATTAGTAACTAAAGCCGAAACCCAACTCAGATTTCCATAAACAGATTAAATGGCGTTTTGTTATCAAAAGAAATTATCATTACAATTACTCTCCTTCAGTAGCCTGGAGCATGCTGTGTGGTTCAGTGTCAAGGTTCAATTTTGATCTGGGTTACACCTGTATCAGGCCATCAGAAGGAGCAAGCTTGGGCACATTAGTATTGAGCTGCTACTTCCCTTCAGGGCAGCAAGACCTCAAACCAAGGAGGGAGTTCACCTCAGAAGATTTTACTGAGGCACAGCCTTGGCTTCGGTGAGCAAGAGGTCCAACCAAACCCCAGGACACAATCTAGACCTTGCTTTTATCTAAAATGCAACGATAAAAAGGAGTCAAAGTAATTTAAAAAGAGGACCTGAAAGCAGTTATGGTGACATGCTGCATGGATACTTTGATGGAGACATGACATCTCTTTTACAAGTCTGCAGTACAAAGTTTGCTACATGCATATTGTCAAAGATGCATCTGTTTGACTTCCACATGTATTTTGGTATATACAGGGAGTATATTCAAGAGCCAAACTTCAAATGACATTCTAATTATTATTAATCAACTCCAAATTAGGTAAAAAAATACCCCCATGGACTGCTGAGATGTATTTTGTCATGACGAATAAGATCTAAAGGCAGATAGCTTACCTCTGACTCAAGTTTTCACACTATTTACAATAGCTTTCCCCACTGCACAGGTGTCAAAAATAAAGCAAACTGTATTGTGCAGAAAAAGTAACTTTGACAGGTCTAATTTACTGAGACTGATTCATGTGACAGCATAAACAAATCATTCTTGTCAAAGTCTATATTGAAAATGGAGCAAATTGATTGCAGAGTCAAGTGCACTAGTAATTTCAGGGAGTATTGTGATTTCATTTGTAAAACTGTTGCAAAGAGAAAAGCCTGTCTTTCAGAGCTGGCTTCAGTTTTTGCACTAGTCAGAGTAGCAGAAGAATACGCTGTTGAAGAGCATACTGTTACTACCAGCACTTTTCCTGTGCAATCCTGTTCCTGTGTATTCAGGGAAGTAACATGAGAAATCCCCTGAGAGCTTTTGTACAAATATACAGTGGAGATCAACAAGAAATCCTCCAAGTGAACAAAACATTCTGTATGTGTTTTCTTGCTGCTTCTGTAGGAGCACAATGTTGTGACTGATTAAAACATCAGCCTAACACTCAGGCTCTTACTAGAATTGTTTTTATGCTTAGGAGGAATTAGAGAAAGAACATGAGGAGAAGAGAGTTTTTCAACTTAGGTTAGAATTATATAATCTCTTGAAGTCATTGTTTTCGTCCTCTCCAGGGGACAGGGTGAGTTCTCAGGAGTATACTGCAACTGACAGTGCCTGAGTTTCTTATCTGGGAATAAAACCCGGGGAGATGTAAACTTTGTGAAGATAAGCAAGAGCAAAACTCGTGTGTAATGTATCCAGTGACGCTAACGATCCTCAGAGCAGAGAAAGTGAAGCCAATAAGTTATGCTAGACAGGCACTTACAGAGGTCTTCTGGGGTCATGTTTACTAATCTCTCTCGCTCTCTGTCAGTGTTATGAAGGAGCACAAAGCACACAGACTACAAGGTAGATGAACAGTAAATTATTCAAAACACCATTTTCACACTTTATATAAAAATTTACATAAAACTAATGAATGTTAAATAAATAACTAAATGTTAAATTGTGATAACCCAAACCCTCAGTATGCCAGGACAACAACAACTGGGACATGGCTTGCCAGAATGGTTTTGTCCATTTTGCAACAAATGGATTTAACAACACGTCCCTGTTTTCTTCACTCCCCTGGCTTGGTACAGCCCTTGGGCTTAAATTCCAGATGACCCCCTTTTTTTTTTTCTCCTTTTCTTTATTTTTCTGCCATTCACAGAAGGTGTTCCTATTTCCAGGGGAAAACCAATTCTGCCTCAAGAATATTCACCTTTTGTGTTCATGTTTAAGCTTCATAAGGTCAACATAAAATAGGGAAACAGAGCATTAAATTTCCCCAAATCAATAGCATGTACATAAATTGACATTCATTACTTTACAGCGATTTCCAGTTTCTCCTTGATTGATTAAAGCTAGAGGTTGAAAATAAGTGCTTTTCCCTTGCCTGGAGAAATTCCCAATTGTCCATGCTGTGAACCTTCCATTATGAGACATGAGACAGCGGTAGCAATACATGGTTCATTTCACACCGCCACAAAATAGACTTGTCATTCCACAATCGAAAGTAAGGAACCTGATGGAAGAGCAATGTGTCAAAAACTTGTCAGAAGAGGCCCGTGCTTAATGACAACTGGAAACCGCATCCTGAGGTTTACACTGGCTAGCTTTCACATGCAGAGGGTAGAACAGAAAAATTATCCTGTTAATTTGTTATATGTTTAAATGGGATATTGAATGGCAATTAATATTTTTCAAACTAATTAATTTTGATCCCACATTAATTTAGGGAAGATAAATATTTACGATACAATTAAATTAGTTGATTTATAAAAAGCAGAGGAACAAAAGCACTTGAATAAGAGCTGCCTAAATTAATACTAAAGGAAAAAAAAAGATATTTTCTCTGTGCTGGAAAGCTAATGCTGCATAAAATGTCCTGTTATTAAGGGTGCTCTATACTAACATGATAAGTATAACAAATTGATCTTTTGTATGAATTATGTTAGACCCTGAGAAATGATAATGTCAAATTCCGCAGCACAGTGGAGCTGAACCAATTAGATGAGTAGACAATTTGGCCCTTCACACTCTTAACACATCGTTAGTAGAAATATCTTCAAAGGAAAACATGTATTTGGGGAATACTTTGCAACTAGGTGATGCTTTTAAAATGTTTACACAATGGAGAGGGGATCTAATTTCTTAAACCTCAAACACCAGGAAGGCAATTCCATAAGGTGTGGGTTATTACTATAGTGAGATGACAATATTGCTGGTTTTATTAATAGTTACAGAAGCACATGCATGTACATATGGTGCATATGTCTGAATATTTTTTCATGGATGGGCTGCTTAATGATGGGCAAAGCTTCAAAGATTCACAAGGATTCATTAGGATTCATGAGGATTCATTAGGATTCAAAAGTTTGTCTGCTTACATCTGAAACTCTTCGAGCTAAAGAGTCAGGCTAAAAATACCATTAAAATGTTAGATTTACAGTGCACCTTGGTCTGGCATAGAATAAAACCTGTGGATGGGGTTTCCCTTCCTCACAGTGCATTTTTACATTTATTCTGCTGTTTGAGCACATGGAAACCTTTTCAAAAGCTTATTTTAGTCCCTCAAACAAGACTTAAGTTCACTTCCTCAGAGCAAAGCTTAGACCAAATCATATACATGCCAAATCACTTGACACCATAGGCACCTGCACAGAGAGTGAGTTAGGCTGTCTTGAGAGCTCCATCCATTTTCCCACCCTACAGAACAGTTTTGTTTAGTTGCAACACCCAGGGAGGTTCCCATCTTACTCCCATTTGGTCACAAACTTTTGAATGTTCTCAATTCCCCTGAATTCAATGTATTAGAAGATCTGTAACACCTCCCAAGAACCAACCCCTCTAGGTAACTCACAGGCAAACTGTACAACTCCATTTTAATTTCTTGACCAAGGATTCCAAGTAAGACATTCACTGAGTCATGTAACATCACACACACTGCTAGAGGAGCCCGCTGTCAGACATGACAGAAAGCGACTGGGACATGGGAGATTGGTCAATCCCATGGGGTTTATTTTGTCAACACATGATTCTTCAGCAGCAAAGGAAGGATTCACAGATTAGTAGATCAGGTGAAGGACTTCTCTGCATCCTTTCTCTCCCAGGAGTACTGGCATATTTGCTTGCCAGAACAGTTCTGCTATCTGTGCTTGTCTCCCAGAGAGCACAAGCGATGGGGTCAGCTTTCCACTGGCCATTTGCAATCTAGGGACTTTGTAACATTTTTCTGGAGCTCAGAAAGTGAAGGGTAGAAATTAATTTTATTCCTAGTGACCCAATTACTGTGGGTTGGGGGGGTCATGGAAGCCTTCAGGAGAGTTTTCTGCCTTCATGGAGAGTTTGTGTGGAAGGAACAGCTTGAGCAGGAAGGAGTACATCACCAAATCTGACATCTGCCAGCTCTACACTTCATTCAATAGTGGAAGGATGAAGAAGTTTTACATGTATATAACTGTTAGTCCACAACAGTACTTGAGGAAAAAATGAAATCAGTATTAAAGTAGTAACCTGAAATTGCTATCTTAAATTATCTTTCATAAAATAATAGTTTTAAGGTGAGCTGTGTACAAAACCGAAGGCCAAAAGAAGTCCTGGAGTAAAACAAGCAAGCACAGCGTGCTTTCTTGCCCCCTCTCCTACCTTTCTTTCTGGGAAACTTTTTACCATCTCTCATCTTTGTTAGATTAGTATTAAGCTTTAACACCAAATCTACTACAAACACATCATGAGATGGTTCCTGTTACTGAGCAGCATGAGATTGCACAGGAAACACCAAACATACTGGTTTGGGGAAAAAAAAATAGTTAAAACTTGGAAAAGGTAACCCAGGGGAAATGAGGAAAGCAGGTCCTTATCTGCACCTTCTCTGCAAACAAGAATTCACAGAAGGAGCAAGGCTCACAAGAAAATTTGAACTTGGAGGCAAAAATTGTAGTTTCTTTATTGTGGTAGTAACAAAGCCCTTGACACAAAGGTGGAAGGCTGCTCCATCCCCTACTCAGCACTGAAGCACCTGCGGCTGCAGAGCACTGAGTGTGTGTGTGTGTCTGTGTGCGGCAGAGGGGAGGGTGGCAGCAACGTGCTCTCAGTCTCACTCTCTCCAGAGCATCCACTCTGTCCCTGTTCTCAGAGCCATCTCTATTCTTCCTGCTACAGAGCCTAAACAGCATATTTGGTAAAAAAAAAATGCTTCCATATTTAAAGGAGAATTTGCTAATTGAATAAACTGATTATTTGAAGGATATTTACAAATCCATTCAAAAACAATTCACCTCATTGTGAAAAAAACCAACCCATTTCTATTGGTGTCGGGAGCTGTCCTTAGGGATATACCACTATAAGCCTCTCAGCATCGTGCTGCCTATGCCTTTGTTCTTGACCTGACCTAAAAAAGCGCTCTCTTTATGAGTCACAGAGGATTTATTTTCTGCCTTAGCTTAGCCCCAGCTTCTTTTAGGCAGAAAATGACAGTTTTACTCAGTTGTGGCAAATGACCTGCACTTTTTATGAGGTGGGTGATTGTCCAGCAGGATCTATGTTGAAGCCACCAAGGTAATTGAATTTAGGAGCATAACTGCCTGGAAATTCTTGCTAGAAACACCACTCTTGTTGGTGGCAGTAGATTCTCGAGTTCCCTCCTATTTTCCTAGACACATCCAAGCCTAAAAACCACAATTTACCAGAATATTCTGCAAGCTACTCCATTATTGTGCAACGAAATACTTAAATTGTGAATCAGATCCTTAGCATGCACAAGCCACATAAGCCCCAACAAAATTTAGAGATTAATCCTAATTCACACCAACCAATGGTTTGGTTGTTTGATAACTCTCTCTCCTCTCCCCAGTTTTACATGGTAATTTGTCCCTTGAATCTGCTCAGAACAAAATCCTACAGTCTTTAGATTCAGTTCTGTAACTTGGAAGGGATTTCCACACCTCTGCAGGGAAACATTGTACGAAATGGTCGTTAAAGTTTATCACTATGTGCTTTGTAGAAAACTGGGAACACACATTTTGGGATAGTGTTTACTTGCATTTAAAATAAAACAACTGGTCCAGAGAAGAGTCATAAACCCTATCTACTCCTACAAATTCAAATCAGTTACTTAAGAGTTGCCTCTCCTAGATGACCTATGGGGACTCATTCCTTAAAATGATTCTTCTTTGTAGCCTGAGTCCAGGTTATAGCCCTGTTTTAAGACACGGGGCCCTATAACACCGGGGACACCTCTCAAAACCTTTCAGCAGCACAGAGAGACTGAACACAGTAACCACAGTGAGACCAGCATCACTTTCCACAGAATATAGTTATTCTGGGTCTAAACAGTATGCTTAGGACATACAAAAAATCTTTATGAGGGTCCTAATAAGATACTATCTTTTTCCTAGGATTCCTTCTGCAAAGCAGAAATACAGTTCAAATTCTTTCACTGGATCAAGATTGGCTGATTATCACTGGACTCTGGCTAATGAAAGCTTTGCTGGTCTATGGCAGTTTACATTAGCAGAGGCACTGGGCCTATGTTTTTCAGGCTTTTTGAAGATTGCTCTTGCCATTCCTTTTGATTTACAGACTATTTTTGCATTCTCATTTAATACTTGCCCTGAAAATTTTAATTTCCAGATTTTTGTAATCAAATCAGATCTCATTACCTGAGCAGTACTGGTAACTCAAAAAACAGAACTCTAACCTTAGAGTTTAATCAGATCACTTACATTATTTTTTTCCTTTAAAACTCCAATCAGATTCAAGAGTTCTAGTAACCAAGAAAAGCCTGAAAATAAGACAAAATCATGTCAAAATAAAAAAAGATAGAAGAATAGAAAATTGACTTATATTTGTTTTAAATCCTCATGATTTTGAAGCCAGTTTTCAATGTGAGGAGGCTGAGCAATTGATTTTGTAGATATGGCTGGTTATTTACTTTACCTCTAACAAAACTAGCAGAGATTAGACTCCTATCAAAGTTTTACAGGGCTGTATTCTGTACACTAAGCAAATAATCAGTACTAGTACTTCTTCCCCTTCTTTCAACCTTCCCATTGGTTTTACATCCTGACATTTTAAAAAACGTAAATGTTAAATGTTCCCTATTTATATACAGGAGGCCATTTACTCTACCATTCAGGGGAAAAGCACACCATTACCATCTGAAATATTAAATCACTTTCTGATTCATACCATGTGGGAGTTGAGTTTTGTACAGCAAATGAATTTCTCACTGATTGCCAAGTTACTTTCCAAAAGAGATGCGTGCAATGAGTGGAAGAGTGGACTGAAGGACCTGCAGTTCAGCAAAGAGCTTGGACCTTCAGTCTTGCAGATACAGAGAGTTTTCATCTGTCATATCTGCACTAAAAGGTGAAAAAATAAAGTTTAGCATGATGGGACTCATGGCTTGCACACTCCCCACCTGTGCTGCTGGCTAACAGCTCAATCAGAGCCCGTCATCCCTGTCCTTCAGAATGTCTGACAGCAGGAAGAGAGGTGCTGGACAGGGATGGATGTAGCACACAGTGCCTTCGTCATCTCCAATCCATCCTGCCAGCACTAACAAGCTCTGTTCTCTGACCTGGGCATAGTTGGGCTGTTGCCCTTGGGTGTGCTCTGGAGCTTTGCCTGAAGCCACACTTTAGCATAGGCTTGTGCATAAACAACACCGATGATGAACAAGCTGGGACTTGAGAATGGGCTCAGATCTACATTTAAGCATTGCTGTAGACTGCTGAATACTCAGCTAGAGAATTCTATTTAAGCTTGTCTGGCAGCAAGAGGTGTGCACAGAAGCACAAGGGATCTACTGACTCAAAAGACACCGGAGCCCCTAGCCTCACTGAAGTCAACAGAAGATTTGGATTTGAAGTTGTTTCTATTCTGTAACTGCAGGAGGGTTTAGATATACAAACCAGAGAAGCCCACGAACTTTGCATAAACAACTATGAGAAAGTTAGACTACAATCCAACTACACTTTCTTAATTCTGTGTAATAAAAGTATCACTGTGTCTGCAGGAGCAGGGAGTCCCACTGGCTGTTATTTATTTCCAAGAGTAGTCCCATAGACTCCTCTGATTTAAGAAGCCTGTATGCCTAGATGTAAAAGCAAACATTGCTCCTTGTGGGTAATGTTGCTGAACTGGACTCTACACAGCTGTCTGCCTCCTCTTCTGTTCTTACACACCCCTTACAAGCACATACTGTGTCAGATGTCATCTAGTCTTTGTACTTTTCTACAATACCAACATAAAATCTTCTTTGTTTGTAGGATACCTTTGCTCAATATGACATATATCAAAGCTCTACAAAGTCAGCTGTTTGACAGATTTATTGTCCCTTCAAAAAAGTTCATGAAAAGCAGTGAGATGTTACTTCCTTGTGGATTTGTGCAATGGGAAACTGATGTCTAGTAACTTAAGCGTAAAGTAAATCTTCCTTAACTAACAACACCAGAAACAATTTCCAACAAGAGCTCCTAAGAAATATCCAATTCACCGTGCAAGGATTCATTTTTATCTCTGTATTATAGCATTGATGTGCCAAACAGGAGCAGAATTGTCTGCATCAATAGAATAACGTGCTCTACCCTTCTTTTTCTACCCATTTGCTTTATTTTTCTTCCATGCTCTCTGGGCAAAGAAAGGGCATGATATTAAACTATTCTGCCATCTCGTCATACTTTGTTGGTTGCTATTTAAAACAGAACAGAAGTATTTTCAAAGTAATATGAGAATGTGGTCTAATAACCAAGCACAATCCACATACCTTACTGAAGACTATTTATTTAGGAGAAAATCTTCCACACATTTGTGTGTTCTACAGAAGATGCTTTAATTAGGTTATTGTGTTTGCCTGTCATATTGTACTAGCTTTGTACCAAAAACAGTCTTATTAAAGAGAAAGACTGTCTTTTCTATGACCAAGGTTTTTGATATTTAGAGAAAGATAAAACAAAAATAACAAACTGCCTGAGCACTTCTTTGACATTCTGACACACTATTTCCTAAGCTGATGCTCTTGAGGTAAAAGCTAAGAAAAGCAAAGAAAGAAATGCTTTGCCTTTTCTACTCCCTAGCCAGTAATAAGCCCTTTCATAATCAGCAATATACAAAGATATTCCGCTCCATCAAAACCCAACACAAGTCATCCCCTGTGGAGCCAACAAGAATTTTCAATTTTCCACCCTTTTAATACAGGTGCTTTTTCCGAGTGTCTTCGAAGAAGACTACTCAGTGCTCAGCCATCTGGTCATATCCAAACCCCGAGATACTCTGTCTCAAAAGGCTCTAAAAGAAAAGTTCTAAGGCAAGTGAAAGAAAAAAAAAACCAAGAATTAGGTGTAGCATGCTTGATTGTGAACTGTGCTGTGGCAGGCTGCTCCCTCACTAATGCAGGGACATCCACGCCTGAGTTCTAAAGCAAGTTTCATCCAAGTCTTTTGTTTTCCAGGATGGTGGCCACCAAGAGACTGAAGCAGAAAAAAAAAATCCATGAGGATCCTCAAGGCACCATTAGCAGCTTCATTTTTTGTTCACACACATGCACATACCACCACAGGAAGAGAGATTTTGACTAGAAAAGACATTCTTTCTTATATTAAAAATGAAGCCTCTTGCAAAAAGCGGTTGTAGTTGTTCCACCTTGGATTAATGTTCCATTTATTCCACTATATCTTTGCATTCACTGTTCTTATCTGTCCCCAGTTAATTCTGTTTCCACAGTTTTATCCTCATTTTCTCTTTTACCGCCTTTCACATTTTTAAAATATCTTTTACTATCGATTTTCAACCCTAATTACAACCACAACTGTGCATTTTATTTTCTCCTGCACAGCAGGTGAAATTTCATCACAGACTACAATGAACTTGCACTGATGACAAACACAATGGTCTACAACTGACAGCAGATTATTTATCAGCTTCTACAATCAACTTGCTTGAAATAAATATAAATGCATGAGAGTGAAACAAGCAAAAAGTTCATCTAGCAGGTCAGTAATAACTTCTGAGTTTCACCAGTCTTTCTGGGTTTTATTTTCTACTAGTAGAAAGAATACACTACACTAATGCTTCTGACAAATCACTTAGGATTTGAAAGCATGCATCTGATAGCACCTATGCTTATAATTTGGTCACCTTTCAGTTGTGGGGTTGGGCTAACTTCAGCTTTGAGTTGTTTTTCTTCTTCCAAAGGACACCTTTTACTTTTATGGCTTGTTTTTGTTTGTGGTAGTGGTGTTTGATTGGAGTAGGGGGTGGTTGTTTTTTGTTTGAGTACAGCAAAGATAACAAGAATGATTAGACAGACTGGTTAAAAGTGTAGAGTAATCTTACACAAGTAAAGTTAGTATACTTACAACTGGAAACGTGATAACAACCAGTAGGTAAGCTGGAGGGTTATAGAACAGGGAAACTACATATGAAGAGGTTTTTTTCTCTCACATCCCAATAATTTGATAGTGTACCCATTAGTTAGGTAGGAAGCTTAAAACAAAGAATTCCTTTTTCACCCAGTACACAAACTGTGGAGGCTCTCACTCATAGTCTGGTAGAGATAACATGTAAATAGGTTCAAAGTCACAGTGATAATTCCACTGCTCTGACCATGATGGTTCAACACTACCTCTACTCAAGAAAATGTCAAACTAATGCTTGCAGGTCTAGCTTTATTTGTTCTCATTCTTACCCTCTTTCCTTAAGTATCAGATTCTAACTGCTATTGTAGAAAGAATAAAAGATTAAATGGACCTTTAGTTTGACCCAGGCCTCTTCTTGTGTTAACAATAAAACTTCAATGTAAACCTTTTGATTTGACACAGGGAAATCAACATTCAATGGGAAAGGGTGGGGGGAGGAAGATGTTTTTCCACATTCTGCATACATTCTACTCTGGCCTTACATGATCCAGATCCACCCCCGCTGCTGTACCTAGAGTCACTCACACATGAATCTGCCTTTTGAATTATGTCTAAAAGCTATACACTATTTGTTATGCATTGAAGCATACAGTTAGAGAAAAATGTGTTTTGGGGGTGCTTCCCTCCCCCCTTTTTTTCCCCCCACCAAATCTATGAGTAGATGCCTCAGTGGCTTGCAGAGATCAGGCACACAACAAAAGGTATTTCTCTCCTAATGGCTTGATAGCTCTATATTATAACTAAGTTTCTCTTTTTTTTCCCCCCCTATCCATTTGCATAGCTCAATACATCTCAGCTATACTGTAGACACAGTAATGAAAATAAAAAACTTATTGAAAAGACTTTTAAATTAGAAAATGTCAGAAGTGTCATATAAATGTCTGATCCCAAAGTCAATAGCACAGATCTATTTGCCTTGGCTGGTGAAACCGAATCTCGGATATAAAAGTGCAGTAATTCAAGTAACCTGTGAAAACATTTACAAGAGGATCTCATGTACACCATGGTAATAAATGTAATGTAATGACAAATTACACTGACAGCCACGTTACATTAACCTGCATATTGCATTGGATGTCTTTGCCAGGTAGAGTGGTATCTGCTCTTTCCAGTACCATTCACTTTGTTTCCAGTGGTGAACAAGTTCAGTCTCATCTCAGTAGCTATGTCTCAAAACTGCACAACATATAAACCTTTTTCTAGAGTCCAGTGTATGAGTAAGTTAAGTTTAATCATGCCTAAGATACAACACTTACTCTTTGAGCTGTTTTGATCTCATACAGAAGCAGCTTTAAGTCTAACACTTGTTACTCTGGACTTTTTTAAAAGATTGAAAAGTATGTGCTATCTTTCACAAACACTGGGGACACACAGGAAAGATTCTGAAAAGCTGTGAAAGACTGTGTTGTCTCAGACTGGCTTAGCAGAAATAAATCCTATTAGCTTTATATGTATACACATCTGCACAGAGAAGAGCAGCTTTTCTTCAAACACATTTTCAGGTGCTGTGCAAGTGACTGCCTGTCTCATAATAAGATCAGTTATGCAGTACCCTTATTTTATGATCTTCATTTATCTTCTGTTTTGCACTGCCCACTTGTAGACACATGCTTCAATTAGTGTGAAACAAATGGCCTAATTCCAGATCCACTAAACCTCGGAGACCTATATTGTCATGCATACACAGCATGCATTTACTACTAAGTAGGAAGCTGTATCTCTTCACCTCCTCCTCTCTTTTCAAAAGAAGCCACTTCTGAGTAAGTGCTATAAATAACCTCCAGGTGGTAATACAGAATATACCAAGAAATCACATCTAAAATAGACCCTCATTTATTTGTGGGGAACCTTAGTGGGGTGAGCAGTTGCAAATGCAGACAAAAATCTGATCTCACAAACTGTGACCTGGTGCTCGCTGCTTGTGTTCATGCTAGAAGTAGACTCTCTCTTCCAAACTGATCAATACCAAGAAATATCTAAAAGTCACACACAGTAGAAATGCTCTGAAGTGCCTTGGGAAGCTCCTCAGCAGCAGCATATCCTACACAGGCCTCATCCTGTCCAGCTTCACTCCAATCTGGGTTTTTTTGTTGGCTTTTTCTTTTTCGTGGTGTTTTCTTTTTATGTTCTTATTCCATTTCCAATCAGGACTGCAAAATCTCCCCAAAGGTCACTGTAGTCCTTCTCAGCACCCATGTGCCTACAAACATGCTCATAACACAAGACAGACTTATGCTGTGGGATACAGCCTCTTCTGCATCTGGCAAATGAGGTCAAGTAGCGCTTCCTCTGCAGTGCAGGGGGATAGTTCTGTGCCATGCTCTGCCTAGATTAACTTAAGACTGCTCTGCAAAAGTAATGAATCCAATTCATGAGTAAAGGCATGCTAGAGTCATCCCCATACAAGCAGCAGCCCTGTTATGGTAACTGTGCCCACAAAGCATCTGCTTCACTTTGTCTTTATTCTCTGAGGTCAAAGAGAAAGTTTTCCCCAGTCATGTCAAAAATCACTTTGAGGGTGCAGTACATCTGAGAAGAGTTATAAGGAATTTAACAGTTGGTATTTTGGAGCTGCATCGTCCTAAATTATAGCTTCAAGGAGCTAGTGTGAGGTGCTCAGGATCCTGAAGCCACAGAAGACTGTGTATAGCAGAACCTTTCTCCATCCCATATCTGACTCCAGGAATGAGGCACTGCACTGCTGCTGGAGAACTGTCCCGCAAGAAGAACTCACTGCTGGCTGTGTTAGGGCTACTTTCCTGAAGCTGACTGGAGAACCCAGCTCTGTATAAAAGAAATACTGAAGAAGTGTGAAATTTCCAGACAATTTATTTAAAGCTCGTTGATAGTTGCCTTTTTAACAATGTGGCATGTGTTTAAATATTCAAATTTGCTTGGTAAGATGAAGTAAGGAAAAAAAAATGAATGGCATATAAAGTGACCTCTAGGAGCTGAGCACTGAACTGAAGACATACAGGATTTATTAAGTGGTAGTTTTACAATTAAAGCATTTGATTTTCATAAAGCTGTTGCAGCATGTCAAAGGAGAAGAGGAAGAATAGTCTTGAGGGTGGTAAGCCTCAGAAAGAGGCAAAACACTTCTCCCTGCAGAAGTCTAACATTCATTTTACAATTGATTCATTGAACAGAAGCATCTTGCCACAGCAGCCACCCACTTAATGATGACAAAGCACAGACACCTCAGTCATGCCTGACTGTACTGTGCCATCATGACATCTCAGATTAGGTATGAGTGGCTAATGTTACTACCCTGACACCCACATTCTGAGCCTTGCCCACCCTCTTACCATATGAAAACGAGACACTTCACACCTCAAGGCAAGGAGTATAATAAACTCATATATATTCAAACAAGAGATTTATGTTCCCTTATGGATTGTTAGGAAAATGCTTCCTGACACACTGCAAAGTGGGTTATGCAAAAAGCAAACATTGCAATTTCATATGAAATAAGTAAATCAGGACTTTATGATAAACATATCATTTCATTCCTTAAAAACATCCTAAAATTCAACACAATGATTGACATTATTCCAAGGAATTCAAGTAATCTTGAGGAAATAGGTAAGCTTTCCTGTTACTTGTGAAGGATGCAAGAGGTTGATTTATTTAGGACAAAAATGGACACATTGAATCATGGCATGGGGTGATCCTGAGGGAAACACTGACACATTAACTCTAACATGTTTTTATGTTACTGAACCTCTCTCCCCAGCCCCCTCCCCCAAGTATGCAAATTGGTAATAAATGATTGGCATTCACAAATGTGCCTCCAAGCAGGTTAGGGATAATTAGTAAAGCATGTAGACACCCTGTCCTAACAGCCAATTGTGACAAATCCACAAAATAATGAATCGTTATTAATAGTTAATGATGTATGTCAAGGAGAGACCCATCTTTGGGCTCTTCCTCTTTAAGAGGATGTGTTCTCCTCTTGCATTTCAGCTGGTCAAGCTGAATGCCTTCCTCCCCTTGTGCTGGCCTGCTTTGACTCTCAGCCAAGATGAAGTAATTGAAAACTACCAGCCTGAATACTTCAGAAGTCTGTCATGGAACAAGATTCAACAAGCCTCCACTCAATTTGTAAATATGCTGGAATATAAGAGGTAAAAAGGCTCCAATGTCAAACAAGTTTAAGCATTAGCTGTGTTGTTTTATGAGTGCTACAGCAGTGCTTAATGCTTTATATAAAAGCCCTATTAACACTGTAAAGTTACTTCATTCCTATGCTCTTCACAGTGATTTGGTCACAGAATTTTAAAGAGCAATTTTTTTTTTAACCATTCAAAGCATCCTGCTTCTGCAGCTGTGTATTATATACATTTACATCAATAGATAGATTCAAAGTAATATTTAGAGCCCCAGCTTCACAAAACATCCTAACTCTAAAAATTGTCTTTCTATTCTGAATTTAAAGAGTTTAGTTTGTCAACTAAAAGTTGACAAACAGAAAAATCAAAGTAATTTTAGGAGGAATTTGTCTTGTATATTTTATTTCTAAAATGGTAAATTACCTGTGTTGGGTATACACACAGTCATCAATGATGACCCACTTCTGGGTTGTTGGGATACATCAAAATACCAAAATAAAATGCAACCAATACACAAAGCTTTGCCATGTGGAGAAAGACCAAGAGTGATAGTGAGAATTCAGATGACATTACAATGTAATGATTAATGTTCTTAAGTCCTACTTGTTGTTTGCAACGTACTGCCTCTTAAAGTCCAAACATTACTGGCAGGCCATATGCTGTTAATTGGACTGAAAAAAATTACCTGCTCCAAAATTCATCACTATTAATAGCTTAGCCTCTTCATCGTCTTCACAACTAATCTTGTTACTAGCAGAAAAGTTGAAACAGTTGCAATCAGCAGCATTACAAATTTCAACCAAAACATTTAACCCAAACTTCTGGGAGGTATGGATCCAGATCAAAGACTAGCAGCTTATGTCCCTCCCTAATTATTTAAAGTACAGCTGGCAGAGTGTTTGAGTCTAAGTGTGGCTTACACAAGAATCATGGGTTTTAGTTCAATCTCATTGAAAAGGAATAGTTTTAAAAGAGAATTCAGGTGTTTTGAGTGGAAGAGCAGTGCAGAGGATAGTAAACAATAAAGAACTTTTAAATAACCAGAGTTTAACATGACAGGGGCCTCCTGGAAGCTTTCACCCCTCTGCCTATAAAACCTAAGCAAACATGTCTGAGTATGGCCTCTACCTTTTGTCAGACAAGGTTAGTGAATCCCCATCCTTTATTTGCCTTTCTTTGTTGTCTCTTCATAGACACATCACTGCAAGTCATCAAACCCTATGGAACCATCAGAGGTGAAGTGCAACTGAGGGTTTGAAAAGTGCCAGAGCATTAATTAGCTCAGAATTCCTGAATCTCCACTGATCTAATGAAAGTTACTCAATTGCAGGATGATGTGGAAAGCCTAATAGCAGCTTTATAGCTAAAGCACAGAAGGAGGAGGTAAGAAGTGCAGGTTCTATTCTTACTGCCAGCACCTGTGTGCAACCTTCAACAAGCCATCAGTTTTCATTGCTCATTTTCTCTGTATGTAAAATGGAAATAATTGTGCTCATAGGACTATTCTTAAGCTAACTTCACCTCCATCTGAGAAGCACTTTGGGATCCTCAGGTTAGAGAAAGCACTGAACTGTAAAATATCATTTAAAATATGTATTTTACTGGATGTGCTTAAAATAAGTATTCCCTGTACCAATGTAAAGTAGAATTTTGAGTGTGAGATACCAAGCCTAGATAATTTAACTGTTACCTTGAAATGTAAAAATGTTATTTGCAAAGGATTTTTCAATTCAGCAGATGACTGACTGTAAAGCAGCACTTCAAACAGCTTTCCCTAGAATATCTATTATTAGTAAACAACTATGCTTTACAGAATTATTTTACAATGTTTTGCATTAGGTATACTTGAAGTAGGCTTCTGAAAATAGAGCTTCAAGTATGTTAAAAGATAGTGTATGTGTACATGAATATATTTCTACATTTTATACAAGTTCTCATTTCTGTTTTAACTGAAACAAAAGTAATTTCAGCAATGACATTCAATATCTGACTCACTTTTCTCCTCAGCACAGGTGACACATTGCAGAAGAACAGAGCACGGAGCTGGTCTGGCTTTGGCTGTTTCCTGTTTAGTCAGAAATAGCTGCTGGAGCCGTGTTTATCCCTGGCATCATAGTGGCTAACAGCAATCCTCCCTAAAGACATCTGTCCAGTTGGTCCTGGAAGTAAATTCTCAAAAGCTTTGGTTTGTGTGACTTCCACACTTTCTTACATGAGTCTTCCTGAACCTGATGGGAGAATATTTACTGTATTAGGATTGTTATTGGACTAGATGACTGTCTTAAGATTTTTCCTTTCAAACAGAGGCACAGATTTGTCCACTAAAATAATTTTACTTAGTCTTTATTCAGTATTGTGCACTACAACTTTTGTGCTCAGCTCAGTGTTTTTTTCTAGGGCCTTTCTACCCACACACAGCAAACATTTAATAAATATTTATTGAAGGCTGTAAATATAATCTCCTCATTGCATTGTGAAACTCAAATTCAGACTGTTAGCTAAAATAAAAAGGTATAGTCTGTATGCAATCAGCCATTTGACTCTGAGTTAACTGGGGCTGAGAGCAGGGGGGAAGTCATAAATAAATTCATAACCTCAGCATAAGACTAAGCCTCAGTCATTAACAAGAGCAGAATAACACTTTCTTTCAAATCTGAAGAAACAGAATTATTTGACTTCAAGTTATTAAAACAAATCATTGCCAGGTGAACTCATCTGCATCAGTGAGGAGGAAAAAACCAAGAACACTTCTTACTCACAACAACATCCTCACCTGAGGTCTCAGAGAGGTCTTCTAAAAATCTTTCCTCAATTGATCTGGTTTCTCTACTCAGAGACTGAGCCGTGCCGGGGAGTATAACAGAAAAGATATTGCAGCCTCATTTTAATGAGCTAAAAACACTGCTCAACTGCTTCATTTTACAACTTTTTCAGGAATGTGAATGTCTGTTACCAAGACTTGGCTCCAAAAGGCTCTATCAAAAGTGCTAGTAGCAGCCAGAGACCCAAATCAACATACAAGGGTTTGGGTTGGAAAGGACCTTAAAGATGATCTAATTCCAACTGCTTTTCCAGGAGCAGGGACACTTTCTGCTAAAAGGTGGGATATGTTTAGTTACATCAGTAAAGGTAACTAAAAAAGTAAAGAATGGTCAAGACAGAAAAGGCAACATGTTCTTCTGGTGTTGGTAAAGTCAGAAAAATGGACAAGTTCTAGTTTTTCCAAAACTATACTTTCCAAGTCCTATAATATAATTACTCTCTTTTGTGCACTTCCATCTGAATTCAAGGAAGTTCAATACACCTTAGGTTTTCTCTTATTTTCCTTCTTAAGAAAAGGAGAGATAAATCATCACACAGGGGAGACCTTCAACACTGCATGCAGGGGCAGTAGGTGGACTACAGAGAACCTCTGTAAGGATTTTCCTCTATTTTGCAACGAAAAAGCTCCAAAGACTTTTGCTATGATGATTTTTTGCCTTGTAGAAGAGCAACACAGCTACCAAAAATTAGCAGGTTAGCATCAATAATAAGAATGTGTTTACCTTACACATCAGGAGCAGACAGCATCACACACAAGCTCATCATGCAGGATGACAGCTACCAGCATTCTGATGTAAAAAAACCTCTGCAATAAGCTGTTATTTTCAATCCAAGAATAGGCTGCAACTGCCAACACCACCCACCTTCTGCAAGTTAGGCAGCAATACACAGCTCTTCGCAGCAACCTGGACCCTCTAGCCAGATAACCTTTTTACATCTTCTCTTCTACAAAACCTCCCACTACATAACCCCCATCTTCCCAAGCAGGAAGCTAATTTAATCTGCCACCTGGGACTAAGGTCTTAGCTGATTCCCAGCACCTGTACCATTTTGCAGCCTTGGCCAGCTGTTCTTCCAAGGCTTTCAAGATCAGGCAACTCTGCTATTCCTGCTCATTGCATAAAAAGAGGATATGCTTTCCTCATAGCAGCTTTTGTTGTACTTGGTCAAGCAGTTCACTGAGAGAGCACACAAACCACTGATAAACCATTTGCTTTATACCAAAGCAGGCTGAGAAAAGAGAAAAGGAAACTGTCAGAAATTACCTGAATCAGGCATACAGCATTATCTTTGTGCAATGTGACTTTGTCTTGGACTGAAATAGGGCACAGCTGAATTTGTAAATAGCCAAGTATTCACCCCTCTGTCCTTGTGTAAATTAAAACATGAACCTTTTGAACGACAATTCTGGTGTCATCTGCAATCTTTTCTGGAGGCTCCATGTGGAGCTGCCTTGGCAGCTGACTGAGATCTTACCAACTTCTTGTTTTAGGTCAACTTTTATCCTATTATTTTACATCTTCCCTCCCCCTCTTAATTCCCTAGCAAAGTGACACCTGCCTTAAGCCAGATGGACAAAACCAAACTGTCTACCCCAAACAAACAATATTGTACGTGTGACGTATCAGTTTAGGAATAGCTGTGTTTAATTCATCTTTTAAAGCTTGATGTCTTCATTGATACTAAGACCACACAGTATTATGTAGTAGTACTTAAAATCTACTACAAATATATAAGGTAAAGGAAAAGCTGATTCAAAATAATTATAAGAGCTTGAAAAGTATCAAAATGTGATAGGTCCATGTGCTCATAAGGTTCACTAATTTGCAGGCATGATGTAAACATGGAAACATGTTGTTACTAACATTGCTGTTGGGATTTTAATGCTTTTTTTCCCCATGAATACATACTAACAAAATATTTTTAAATTGATACTTATTACTAAGGCATTCCAAAATTAGACACAGACAAGACTGCTGAGGAGCAATATATAATACTTAACAGATTTTTGCCTTTACATGTTGGAGATGAAGGCAATTGGTAGTATGTGATAAGATATGGTGACAGGGAAATAAGGGTGTATCTATTGAAAAGATTTTGTAAATATTTGTATGAGGTTTCTGCAATACAAGTGCATGATTTGGTGGTAATTTAAAATTTAAACTAGAAGGCACAGCTTTATTTTCTTTGCTACCTTTTAGAAAGCTTTCCTTTTGTGCAGTGCTACGTTAGTCATTCTGGGTTCAACTGTGACAGGAGCTGCTCTGGGCATTTGCAGTGGACACTATTAGCTGCTTTTATAATCTTGTGGATGTTTTCTGAGTTGAGCATTAACTACAAAACATTGCAGTATAAATATGTGTGTATTTCTTGGAAAACTGATGCAGTCATCATTACAATTTGTGTTGCTGTCCATGTTCTACCCATATTCAAGGACCTATTTGTACCTACAAAGAAGGTTATGTGTCTCTAGCAGCTTCCCATGGAGAAAAATGTTGCTCAAATCTCTCTGCTAGACTTTGTTTATTTTATTGTTATTGGATTTTCCCATGCCACTCCTGTCCTTGTTTTGCCACCTGCTTTATCACATTCAGCATATAATTTATAAAACTGTGGAAGAAGGATGGAGACAATCTTCTTGTTACTGTTCTGTACAATAGGAAGACAAAGTGATCCTGAGTATAAACAGGAATGAAGCCATAGTACGGCATCAGTGGTGATACTCATCATCCTCATCTCAAATTAGGTCTAGAAAAAAACCTGACAGATTTGATAAGATTGAGATTTCTGGGTATTTTAAAATGTGCCCATTTGTATTGCAGTGTAAATAGTCACTGCCAAGAACAAATGGTATCTTGCAGTTTGTGAAACAAGGGGGATCAGAAGGCTGCTGCTCCCATTTAAGTCGTTTGGAATTTTGCCACCGGTACAATGGGGCTGAGATTTCATGCTGGGCTGTAAATGTGAATGACCAACTCTGTGCCAGGGGGAAGCCACGTATCCTTTTTTGCCTTAGTGGGCTCAGTTGCAAAAATAGGTGAAACCAAGACAGTGCTGCACGTCACAATGCCTCAAAGATGACATTTCCTGGAAAAAATAGGCCCGACTCTCCATTTGCTACATAGCCACTTAACAGTGATGTGTTATGACTGATTTTAGTGCAGAGGAAAAGAAGGCTGAGGAAAGGATTTTTCAAAAACACAGGACTTCTAAGCTTCACAGAATCATACTGTGAGATGCCATGTTACTGCTGACCATGCTTAACAAACACATCCTACTTACATTTGTCTGTGCCAAACCAGGAACACTTCAAGCAATTCTAAACTACATCTTGATGGTTATTTTTCTTTTTCCCATTCAAACTCTGACTTATGTATGATTTATAATATTTCCTCTGGGAAAACTTCACAGGCAAGTAAGCTTTCCCTCGTGAGGTTTTGTACATTACCATTTGGAGGCATCATTTTACTTTTACTATGGAAATATTTCCTACATTGATTTTCAACTGTATCATTACTGGAAATTGTCTGGGTAATAATTTTTAAAATGTTAAAGAGCTGCTGGTGTTTCATGGAAAGGGCTGACAAACATTCCATTAAAAATTGTGAGGGTGACAATTCATCAAAAAGCACACTTCTCTGATTCCTTTCCTTTATTACAGACTTTGCACCTGAAGTTACATGCCTAATTCCTAAATCTATGATCTGCCCAAGTTCCTCTTGTTTGTACTCTCCCCAGGAGAAAATACTACGTTGGATAGAGGTAAACAAAAAGAAACTTCTAACGTAACTAGTTGTGTATCGTGTTCAACTCAAGATAAAGAGGCCGGAGTTGCCACAATCCTTCAATGTTTCTATTTACCAGGATGCTGTAAAAAAGTTTATATTGAGTCTTCCTGCAGATGGAAAAGAAACAGGGGTTTTATTAGCCTAAATGCAAAATCATCAGGCCTGTCTTATGTAATGCAATGAGCAAAAGTTAGATGGTAAAAATTAGAAGCATAACTTCCACTTCATTGAAGAACTTTTTTCAGACATTTTCCACTTGTAGTTACACTCATGATTTGTGTTCAGTCACCATTCACGTACTGGGCATAAAGTATTTAAGTATTTATCTCTGTATTTTTTACCTAGCTATTACTTTCAGAGGTACAACAAATTAGCTACATTTTCGTTCAGTTCTTTTCATTAGCATGTTGAGTTTAAAGAGAAAGTATTCAGATTACATGGATTAATTAGATGTTTTATTAAAAAAAAAACCCAGGAAAATGAGTTGCAGAGTATAATATAAAACACAGCAGGCTTTGACTTTCTGCCTGGAAGCTGTTTTAAAAAATAATAATAATTAAGAAGGAAATGAAGAGTACACTGTATTCTAGGCTTAGATCTGAGATACTAAAGGCAAATATTTGCTTTTAGATTATGATGAACTCAGATTTATTTTAAAAAAGGGACTTGAGATGTTAATTTAGCTAAATATGAGCTCTAATCACTCATTCCTCCTGCATCATCTTCCATGGCTGTGCATAATAATAGCAGAGGTGTTCATACTGTAACGCAACCTGTCACTGTGAGCTAGAGCCTGAGGATGTTTTCTCCCCTTATCCTTGAATCCCCTTTGCACAGCCCTAAGCCCCATCACACATTTAGAAAGAACAGTTCAAAAACTAGATGGAGTATAATAAATTAATCTGGACTTAGTGGGTGGATAAAAGGTCCGGCAGGGGTTTGTTACAGACCCTGGGGACAAGAAGAGAGAGGAAAATGGAATATTGCACAATGACATTAGTAAGGCAAACAGAGATAATACTCTGTGTGCGCGCCTGTGTGCATGTGTCTGTGTGTGTCTACAGAGAGAGGTGGGGGAAGGGTGGCATCAGTATTCTTAGCCTTGAATCATCTTAATGTAATAACAATTGAATACTGCTAGCCTACTTCCAGAGATCCAAGGAAGGAGTGTTTCTGCAGCTGTCCTTAAATTAATGCACAAAACCAAACACAAGAACTCCTTTAGCAAAAAAGAAAACAGTGTTAGTGCTGTCTCCATTCTGAACACCCTTAGACATTTGAAAACATCTTTTTCTGACCACACTACTCAGAGAAGGAAGGTGTGAGCAGTCTGGATGAACTTATTATGATAGCACTTTTTAATAGGAAATGCAAGACTGAGTTCACAGAATCATTGTCCTTTTGAAAAAACAGATAAACACAAATGTTAAATACCAGAAACCAGGTTTGTTTTTACATATGCTCTTCGGTATACTGCTAGTGCCATTTCAGTGTTGAGAGCCAAAGTGCCAGTGTTATCACCTTTCCAAGGCAAGATTCAATGACAGGCAATAAAAGTGCTTGTGTCTTGCCCACAAGCTGGGAAATGGGTTCTCCCTTTCACAGACTTGGCCTTGCTATGTGCTGTGAACCACCTCCAGACAGGACATCAAGGTGAAAGTATGTAGTTGTATAAAGAGTACATCACAGAACACAAAGAACACAGAAAAATGAAGTGCAAGGAAAAGAAAGAGCAGGTTTGAATGGACTGAGAATCACATTGTCAGAAACCTACAAACTGATACGTTTGGGAAAGTAATTTCTGGTGATCCATTTGAAAT
Source organism: Colius striatus (assembly GCF_028858725.1). Lineage (NCBI taxonomy): Eukaryota > Metazoa > Chordata > Aves > Coliiformes > Coliidae > Colius > Colius striatus. The sequence continues at coordinate 5,576,872 of NC_084771.1, read as the reverse complement.
TTGTACTGAAAGTACTAAAGGTATGAATGAAATGTTCTTGTCTTGAATATAAAAACCTGACATGCAATATGCACTTTGAAATGGAAATGAACCAAAACTTTAATGCAATTCTAAATATGCCTAAATACCAGTTGCTCCTCATTCCTTTTTTTTCCACGCCTCCTGTAAGCAGGGTTTGCCACAGCTCACGCAACAGACGTTATATCCTTATGTATATGAGGAATACAGGTGGCAGGGCTTCCCATTTTACTTTATTCACCAGGATCCCGAACAACATCTTCAGTTATACACAAGGAACAGGAGATACACATGGGAAGCTTCACTCTCTGCTGCACAGGGGCCTGAGAACATGAAAGTTAAAGTGCCTTCTACTACTGCTTGCAGTAAGCAGAACCATCCCTCCCTCAGCTCTCCTAAAGCTGTTGAGGAAAAGTGGGGACTTGAAGGAGAAAGCCTGTCGACACAGCTGGGCTTCTCTTGGACATCACTCATCTTTTCCCCATATTCATTCTTTTCTAGCACGACTCCACCAACTTTTGTTTTAAAGAGGAGTTTCCAAGCATGAGCCCAGCTTTATTTTGAAAACATATTTTTTTACATATTCTCTCAAAAAATGTATCTGCAGCAAACCTTTGGAGGGCAAGAGTTATGTGTGGTTACTGGCTTAAATCTGTGCTGAATTCCCAATGGTCTATTTTTATCTCATGATCTCAGAGCAATTTGGGATGTTGCACAACATCTAACAGTTCTGATGCAAAAAGAAAAAACTGTAGCAAGACAGTTTGTCCACATTAAAAATGTGAATATGATGCTGAACTGGCAAAGTCTGACTTGCTGAAGATTTGTGAAAGAAATAGCTAAAGAACAGTAAAGTTACTCAGAAAGATATTAGCAAGAGAACAAAATTAACACTTGGATTTAGAGGAGAGAGTAAAAAGTTAAAACAAGCCCAGTGTTACCAAATCTTTAACCAATAACTTATCATCCAAAATCTGAAGTTATGTAATTAGCTAGTGAAGAACATTTCCAGAACCTGCAGAGAGTTCATTTCGAAGCCACAGCAGCTTCCTTCATCTGCTGGGGCTGCATTTGACTATTGCTTGCCAGAAGGGACTCAGTGTCGAGTATCTCTATTCCTGCATAATTCTTATTCATAAAACACAGAAAGAATACAAATAACATTTTTCATTTGTTTGTATGTTTTAGAGAAAGTTATTCTGATAGCTTCAGACTCTTTGTTCAGATTGCACAAGCCATGCCAGAGTTATTTAAATCCTGGGAAAAGGTATTACAATAGAAACAATGTATGAATAGGACATAAATGATGATGATGGAAAGGTTTATTTAATAAATGGAACCTTTAAGCTGAAGGCATGAATGAGAAGGGACTGGGCCTACAGCTCCACTGATGAGGAACATGAAGAGGTCATGAAGAACTGAGGAGAAATGCTGCATGTTGCCTTGCCTGGATTTGTCCCTGTGCTCTGAAAACTGGACACACAGTTGGGTAAGCTACTAGAGATGCCAACTTGCAGATGATACCTAAAGCTGACAAACTAATGATCTGTGGCATTGAAGATTCTGTGGCACTTTTACAAAAAGACAAGAAATTAGCTGTGGTGAACTGGCCTAATTTCATTCTGCATAATTACATTCTGCTCACCTATGATTCCTTAACAGTGTTTACGGGGGAAAAAGGGTGTATTCTTCCCTTACTACAAACCTTTTCCCTAGGAAATCTCAGATATAGCTGTAGTCATCTTGTCCTTAAGTCTGACATCAAACTGTTAAATTTGCAGTGCACTTTTAGATCAGTTATTCTAAACCATAAGATTATTGCTGCAGACATCTCAAAGGACTGTATAACTCACGCTATATATTCCAATAGCTAGGCACAAAAGAGTCAGCTGCAAGTTTGGTTTCTGATTCCTCCCCCTTCTTTTCCCTGCCCATTTCTATGCTTTTGAAACTGGAGCCATAATGCTGTCAGAACATTTTTTTTAGTGGTTTAATAATCATGACATGCTTGCACTTGTTTGCATTTTAATAGCAATGCAGTGGTAATAAGACACTTCCACAAATACAATGCATGCAATTATATAGGGGTTTTAAGCACAAACTTTTTGTCAGGCATATATATACATATATAAACCCCCTTTTGTTCAAAACCTAAAAATTCTCTGTCATTTTATGGTCTTCCCCATTATGGCCTTCCAGGTGGAGTTTGACAGGCACACATCACCTTTTCAGTTGTTGCTATTGCGATCTCTGTCATTGTGGCTGTATTGCTGTAGGCAGCTCCAGTGGAAACTTTTTAATGACACCTGAGGAGTGCCCTATGGAAGATTCAATGGTTTTTAATTCTCCTGCTTTTTTTCATAAGGACAGTTTCCATATGAGGGATCTGATCTCTAATTTGCATGTATATACTGCTTCAGAGACAGCTCTGCTTGCGTGTGTTTGTATTTTTCCACTTCTAGCTTTTCTGAACTACTGTTTTACATTCCAGTATACACACAATAATGTAACTTGGCTGTGTACAAGGTGTGTTAATCCACTGGAGTATGCTGTCTTTCAATGGGATGTATCTGGTTCTTGTGACCAGCAGATGGGTGTGACAGAACACTCAGCTGTGACCACTGATAATACCAGTTCTAAGAGCAGGAATGACCAAAAATTGCCAACACATGAAGTTTGGTTCAGGATCTTTAAGTCCCAAAGTACTGCAATGGTCTGTCTAGGGTTTTGGTTTGACCCATTTTAAATACCTTGTGTCTATTACAGGAGTAGACCTTCATTAACCTGCCCTGAAGTTCTTAAAAATTAAATTAAATCTCACTAGAAAAGATTCAAGTAGTAAAGTGGTAGTTTTAGTTCTGGGGGATATAACTTGTGCCATGCTAGTGCTTCTGATTTTGGACAATCAGCCCTCTCTCTCTTGCCAGGCTCAGGGTAACACTTAATTCATTTTTATTCAGAGGTAAATTGCATGACCAGGAATGAAATTGATTCCAGGGTCTGGCTCAACATGCATTACAATAAACAAAAGGGCTCATATTAACTTTCATAGCCATACCTACTAGTAGGGTACTGAAGTTAATATAAGCCATAGTACGCACATGTTGGTTTTTAAGGGAAACCTTTAATATTCCATATCATACTGACATTATTGATTAGTCTATGTTTATGCTCAATAGCATAAGTTCCTCTTATGTTTCAGAAGTTAATATTTGTAACTTCACAGTATAGCATTGTGTTTTTGGCCTCTGCATTAGGTTCATCTAGACAGTTACCCCGCCAAACATTTGTAAAGATTTTTTGCTTACAAGCTAAAGAGACTATAATCAGAAGTTTTCTGCTACATATCTTCACTGATGTAGGAATCATAGGCTTGGGCAATTTATCATGTATAGGAAACTGCCAAATGACATGAGGTAAAACAGTAACTCCACAGAAGGATTTAATTCAATGTACTTACTGTGTGCTAGTATTAGTCAGTTATTAGGTTATTAAATCCTCTCTAATTATTATCTGAAGCTTTTAATAAATAGCTTTTTGCAAAATGGATCATATCTTAAAATTTAATTTATTGGATGTTTACAGGCTTTTAAAAGAGGTGATTTTTATGATACAAACCCAGAATTGCTTCCTTTTTAAATAAACCCAATTGGTGCTGTAATTGAGATGAGCACGCTATTTTTTTCACACAATAATCTGATATGAGACTTTCTTTTCTCAAGAGATTTGCTTGATCTGCTCTTTATAGACATTCAGTCTCTGTAAATATGCTTTTGGTTTCTTTATCAATAACAGTATTAGACCTGAATGCTTTAGTATACAGTATAATGGGATATTAAAGGGCTTTCTGTATATGTTTCAGACAAGCTAGTCTAATAGAAAGAAATGAACACACATTGAAAGATCTTCTTTAAAAGTAAACAGTACCATTTATAAGGATTTTCTTCTGTCATTTAGTTCTTATATTTTTAGAGGAAATCACATTGTTTTCTTTGCCTTTTACTCTCTCTGTCATTGTTTGCCTTTTCTTCCTACTTGTACTTTGCTACCTAACCATCTGACTATCTGTGTTGCCATGGGAAGGACTGTAATGCCGTAAATTCAGAGAAGTTCCTGTGTTCCCTTTTTTCCATTTTGTTCTTACACAATCATTAGCACAGATTAGCTCCTTTCATGAGGTTGTGCTGGCGCTAGAGCAGGACTGTAAAATATTCCATTTTGGAAAAGATACAGCAAAAACATTTTACATGTTTCACAGAAAGGCACCAACCTACGCAGGCAAAAGCTGATGCTTCCCAACTTGTAGATACCTGACCGGTTGAGAACTGACACAAATTATGGGCAGTTATCCATCTAGTCTTACGGTAGCTAATGTGAATTCTGGAAATGATAAAAAATGGAGGAAAAAAACTCCTACATTAAATCACACACACAAGAAAAAGCCTGCTGGATGCCTCAGGGGATTAGTAATACAATACAGAGATTTTCATTTTAAACCCCTGGTTAAATCCACCACAGGCTAGTAGTGACTGAAATTTGCTACCTTCTAAACTCTGTCAAGTGCAGTCTATCTAAAAGAAGCCAGTGCTCTCAGTTCAGTTGCTAGTGCCAGCTCTTTCAATCAGAAAACAGTAGCTTCCTTAACTGCTACTAGAGTACAGGCACTTGCATGATGGGCTCACTGGAAAAGTAATGGACAAAACAGCTACCAAGAGCAGTTCCTCCAACTACTGCAGTGGACACAACATACCCAGATTCATTCTATAGACAACTTTTTTAGCCACAAACTCAATGTGTCTGGAAAATGGCCTCCAAAAGTCACATTCACTAAAGTAAAAGGGAATCATAGAATGGCAGGGGTTGGATGCACCACTTAAGTATGGCAGAGACAGAATTCCACACTGTAATGAGATCAAATTTCCCCTAGAATATGGACAAGTGCCCTGACATATAAGAACAGGGTCCCCCATCAGGCTCTATCCCACATTACCAGCTTTTACAATTCAGCACCAGGACTGGGAACTCAGCTTAGTTCCTCTGGACACAGTTCCAGAGCTCCAATAGAGGCAAAATCAAGTCCCTAGCTAGTAATTTGCAATGAACATAATCCCTCCCTGCTTCTGCAGTTGTATTAATCATCTGGTGTTGACATGGGTAACAACTTATTTTGACCAGTAAACAATAGAAATATGATTCAGAAGATAGAGGGAGCAGACGTGTGCAGCTTAGAAAGCCAACTGTAAAGAGTCACCATCCTGACTGCAGCCACATGTTAATCTGGCATTTGGCTGATGCCTGTGCGCTGAGCTACTCTGTTCAATATTTTGCATGTTGATTGGCTTGTTATTCACTTCTGCCTCTGTTGGAAGCCAGACTAACCTGTGGGGGAAGTGTTGGAAAACAATTACAGTATATTGAAACGGTCACACAAGTACAGCATACTGCAATACTTTACATAATTTATTAGGTGTTACTACATTCGCTGGCACTCACATGACAAAGATTTTAACAAGACCGACAAATAGGACAACATCTGCATTTCTGTAAAAACTGTTGAGATGAAAATGTGAAATTAAACCAAAAGCACACTTACTACAGTGCAAACACTGCAATCAAGCAGTCTGCTGAGACTCTCAATCCATTGTGTTAACACAGGATGGTTGTCAGATTAAAACAGAAATGTTTGTTTCAGCAGCAATGAATTGCTCACTATTTTTGAACATTCACATAATACTTTTCCAAACTCACCCAGTGTTACTCTGAATTTTCACGCATCGTTTCTTTGGTTTTGTCCCTATTGTGCACACAAGGTCAATTAACTGGCAAATATACTTATTTTACAAACGTAGCGAGCTGTAGCTATTATCAATAACAACTTATTTGCATATTTCCTTGTTTCTGAAGAGAAAGGTAACGTTAAGGGTCTGAAAATCTTTGCAACTCTAATCCAGCGAGATCCTATCTTAAAGTAGGTACCCTACTTAAGTATTCTAGTAAATATGCTGTTTCTTAGATTAACACCAATGAGTAGAAGCTGGGTTGCAGGTTTCAGAACTTGCTTCATTTGCATCTTGAAAATGGAAGTGATCTGAAAGCTTTCAAGCTTTATTGTTCAACTCTGCAATTCTGTTGCTCTTTGTAAATGAAACAAGAGAGATGTATGTGACTATATCGCACATTGCAGCCTAAACGAGCTTTTCAAATTGTCAGTGAATCTCATTGTTTGTAGTCACCTTCACCGTATTCCTGAAGTTGAAGCTGTGAGCTGAATTCTGACAGAATTTTGTAAAGGATTTGGGAAAACATGACTCACAAGATTTTAATACTGGCAGACAAAGACCCCTTTCTGATTTTTTTATTTATTTTCAGGGTCTCTTTAAATAAAGAAGATATTCCACCCTGAGGGACAGTAGAGAACAGCTGTAAGGATTATTTCTTTTAAAAAGGAGAAATCAAAGGGCAGTGCTTCTGATATGCACTGTATATGGCAATCTCTTTGTCTGAATACTGAGGAACTGGTTGGTACTAGCACGCTGTGCTGAAACTGTGTGGCTACAGAAGCTTTCCTAGACATATTTCTTGATGACAACTGCGTGCTGTTGGATTTGTTTCAGTGACTGTGAGCCATGCATATTGTATTCCATTTGCCACTTCACAAGAAAAAATATTTAGTGAGTTTATGGCAGGCAGAACACCTCATTTATGCTGATTGTGGTATATGAGGTGATTTGTAGATTGACGCATGCTGAGCCTTGGGCATGCTGCATTTCAGGCACTTTGGAGAAAACTACACTGAGTGAACCTGAGATTTATCCCTCGGCCCCAATACAATTCATGTGTTGGGGTGCTCCTACTGAGATCTACCAATGGGAGTTGACAGCTGCATATAGTGCACTGGAAACGTTTTCAAGCTTGCTGTAGAGAAAATAGAGCAGTCTACGCCTAGCAGGGAGGAAAATCGATGACTCGGCACTTGGCAGTGGTGACCAGCAGGATGCTTCTGATGAATGCTGAGTCATTGATTTCCCTCCCTGATCAGCAGCAGCTGCTCCATTCACACTGCAGAAAGCCTCCTTGCCACAACCACATGTGTCAGCAGGCTTTATTGTCATTAAAGCAAGAGGTATTAGCTGACAAGATAGCCAATTTATCTATTTTTGGTTTTGATATCTCCACTTAGAATTTCAAAGTTGCTCTCAGCTGGGGCACCTAGAAGGACACACACATCAAGGCAGGAGATCCAATAGCACCAGCACCTCCACAGATATGAATAATATGAATTTCTTTTCTCACCAGGATACATATATGTCATAAACTCAAAGCACAGTCAAACAGAGAGTTTCAGATATCTTCTGAGAAGACAGGCTTTGAGTCAGCACAATGCTTACGGTAGGAAAGCTTACATGATTCAAGTTAGATGGATGTGTAAATATTCGGATAAACTGGGCTCTTCCCATGTGCCATGTCTGCAAAGTGTTTTGTGAAGTAATATGTTATGGCTGAAGACCAAAGCATAATTGTAGTTTATCATTTTATGACAATAAAAAGGCAACAAGTAAAACAGGTGAGACTACACTAAATGACTGCAATAAAAGTACAGTTGGAGCAGGTTATTACAAATCTCAGCATTTGATGAGTATGTATCTGTTTCTCAACATGTTCTATCATTTGTTATGTTGTTTATATTACTACAATTATTACTTAATAAGTTCATGTGTTTGTATATCTGTTTGGACCATTCTTTGAGGAAGCAATTTACAGAAGGATACAAGAGAAGGGGTTGTAATGAGATAAAAGCTGTTTCTTGGGATTAAAATTGACTGAAATACACTATTTATAGTCAGGCATTTCACTGGTGGTAGCAATGCTGAGCTGCTTCATTTCAGGTTCCATTCATCACAGATTATGCATGACTCTGCCTTGAAAACACTCACAGAAAAAAAAGTCATAGGTCAGGCTTCTTCACTTGAACTGGTATTTCAGCAAAACCTGGCGTAGCCAGCCACAAAAACATCTTCCCTCAACTCTGCGGGTGTCTGTCCTTCAAAAGAGAGCCTCTGCACCACAGTGACAGGCCTGCATTCAGGACAGCCTGTAACTGGTAAACTGCATTTTCCTAATTAATTCATCTGCAAATGGAAATTCCTCTTTTATAACTGGCTCCCATCTTTCTCAGGCACAAGTCCACTTAAGCAGACTTTTTGAAGTGATCTCATCTTCTGGCTTCAGCGAGTCCTTGTTAAAACAGCATCAAACTCAGTGGGTTTGGTTTACAGAGACTTTGAAAACTGTACAGCAGTTATAACATCCACTCAGGTTGTAGCACTTGTGAGTTTATGAACTCTGAAATTTAAGATAAAGATCATTGCCAGCACCTTTCCTTTGCCTTATCTTCCTAAATTTCTTCCTCCTTTGTGCTGTGCCTAGGGGCAGCTTCTCCTGTACTAGCAGTCGCAATAGCACAGAAGCTTTCAAGGATAACTGCTGTTCCTCGGGGAGTCCCAAGAATAGGAGCAGGCAAAAGTGCTCTCATTCTTTTATTCCTTCACACATCTGGGGGCTGAAGTATCTTAGGCTGTGCTAAAAATCTGCTAACTTAAGAAACAAGCCTTTGAAATCAGATTATCAGCTATATTGCAGTTAATGAGCCATATAACTTCTTAAATCATACACGTATCATTTTCTTCAAAAGTGTTGACCAAGGGTATAAGGAATACAAAACAGAAATAGCAAATGAACTCAAAGGTGTAATGTGACCCTGTCTGAGCTTCTTTGCTATGATCCACACGGACAGAAATGAATCTCTCACATTAACAGTTGCAACAATGCAAGTAGCAATGTTCTTGAATTTCTCTATTTAATTTGCTGATGATTTCAGTAAAGTATTGACTCTGCAAGCTGAAGGCCAGATCCTGGTACTGATCACATGAAAACCAAAAAATATGTCAGAACCTACATAACTTCATTAGCCACTGAAAGCTAAGGAATACTATGCTCAGGATAGAATTCAGAGAGAATAGAATACTTGGTGTGTAAAATAGTTTAAAATCCTATACAACTGATTGAGGGGGGATATGCTTCTCGTAAATAATGGATTTCCCATGCAATTGACACACATTGGGATACATAGTCCAAGTTTTGGACAAGAAATTTCATTAGAGACATTCCAATGAACAAGATCCTGCTGTGTTTAGATCATATCTACCTAATAAAATTAAAGATTTAGTCATAATTAATATAGATCCAGACATTTACCTAATTAAAATGAACTGGGTAGAAAGAATTGATTATACATTTCCTTATGAATGAAAATAAACATACAAATTAGTGTTCTTCAGAAGATAATGTATAACTGTAATGCTTTGATGATAGAAATCTCACATTATTTTTAATGTAAGATCACTGCTGGTTAGAAAAAATGTAAATGATTACAATGAGTAAGTCAGACAGTCTAAATCAGCATAAGAGTTGATGGACCTATGACAGCTTACAGTATCTGAGAAAGTATTCTTTATCTTCAACCACTAAGGTGGACAGGATCAACGTCTGTAAAAAGGAACACTTCCTTAGAGCCACTAACAAACTAAATCTTTTTCAGATGAATGATGAAAACAAATGACAATGCTGCAAAGACTATCACCATAACCACTACTCAGGCAGCCTCAATGTATGTAGAAGAAAATGTATCTGAAAACAATAAATAAAGAAAAGGCTTTCCACAGCGCTGAGATATTCTGAGAAGGGGTTTAAAAGTTTTATTGAGCTTTGAAATCAGATAAAATCCTTGAAAAAGGACTTTATTTCAAGACTGACAGTATTTTTTAAAGCATTTTAAAGCCAAGGAACATGACAAAGTTGTCCCTTTCTTGGTGTCCTGTGTGATTACATCACAGCTAGGCTGTAATTCCAGCACTCTGTCTTGAACAGACAACATACTAGAGGACGTTGCTTATTTAGCAAAAAGGCCTGAAGTATCATAGACATGGCTATATAGAAAAAAAGAAACAAAGAATGATTTTAGTGTTTTCAAACCTTATTAAAGGCTTTTTTGAATCTGGGGCAAAGACTGAGGTACTTTATTCCCAATGGAACGATAAATAATTTTTGCATCTAGCAATGGTCCTATTCCAAATTTAGCAAAAGACAAATTAGTTTACAAAATTTCTATCATCCCAATTGATGTGGAATGGCAAATATGAGACAACTTCACGCCCAAGGTCTCTGAAAAGTCAATATTATGTTTATTGATGTGCTTTTGCTATAGTACCTACTTTTATAAGTAGAAGCTGCAGAACAGAAAATGGAAAATATGGATGTACTGTAGGAAACATAGAAGGCTGCTCCCAGACAGAATAACATTTGAACTTGTCACACTGTATTGTGTGTAACCTTTCTGTTATAAAATGTTATATGTTCTGAAAATAAAACCAGAGTACTCAAAAACATCACCAAATAGGCAGCCTTTTGGACAAAGAAGACATCCTTATGATATGTTCCACTAGCTTTGAAATGTTCAGGGAAACAGCTGTTCAATCTTGTGTCATATCACCACACCACTCTCACTGCAAAAGATAGAGACCTTGCATAATCAACATATTTTCCTGGCGTGTGCTCCTATTGCTCCCATCCTCACACTGCTAATGTAACTGCTGCATTAACAGCACTTCTGTTTTACCCAATATGCTGAAGATTACTTTTTAGAATAGACTTTCACAGTCTGAGCTTCATGAATTCTGCTGGCCAGAGCTGTCACACTCCTTCTTTACCAAAGACGTATTTTTACTTTTAGCTAAAGACATCTGGTCAATATTTATTAAAGCTTGGAGACTGGTTTGACGATATGAGGCTAGAAATGTAGTTGATATAAAACTAGTATGTCTATAATGCATTCAGCAGAGATATGCCAGATTAACATTGGTACAAAACCTGTCCCTAAAAATTACAGTATAGCAAGGCACCAAGTAAGCATGCATCCTTTAAACTCTGATTTGAAACAGAAATCTTCATTTTCCCTGGATGTAACCTGGGAATATTCTGGCCCTTAAGCAAAGCTATTTGAAGCTAATGTCCTAGTGCAGATAAGAACTGAATTTAGCTCAATGTGCATTCGCTGGATATGTTCCATCCTGTAGAAACACCTCTTCCCATCCAGCACAAGTATATAGGACAGACAGTGTACAGCACTGTTTCATTTTCTCTCCCTTTTTAAAGCCTTCTTCTCAAGCTTCTTTTTTCTATATGTATGTGCATGCACATATTTCTACCCTCTTTCATTTCTTTTCTCTGTAGGGCACCAAAAGTGCTTTTCAGGTGGGAGGGCAGCAGTGTAAAATTGACTACCATTCTAGTCAATTTGCTTCAGCAGCCATTCCATGTGTAAAGCACTTTCTACAGAAGGAAGCTTTTTAGACCTTAAAAACAAAAAATCTATTCTTTTACAGCCTTGAGGGCCCTGTGAAATCAGAAAGGTTTCAAGAACTCACGCGAGGATAGAATTTGGCATGGTATCTACCGAAAAAGAAACAGCTTATTAAGATCTTGCAATCTGTTTCCCCTTGTTTTTCATATTAGCACAAGAGATCCTCTCAGGAGAAAAAGAATTTCTTCTGCAGAAGAATGTCTTTACCCAAGAACTTGAAGCGGGTTGTACTCAGAAGCACCGAAGCACTTTTCACTGCCTCCTACTGTCTGAAATCCAACGGTAGTGTTATTTTGAAATCAAATAGAGCCTAGAGAAATAAAATTATCTAGCTGCAGCCAGATAATGTATCTCATGCTTGATAGACTTGGTATATTGTCCAAGAATAAGTACAATCTGTTTCAGTCTACTGGTGTTTACTGTTTTTCTGTGACCTTACATAACTTATGCTTACCCCATTATTTAAAAGGCACTGTAACTTTAAATCTTTCAGGATGTGTCAGAGCAGGAAGTCATTTTTACTTAATTTGTTGAAGACTGGTGTTGAGGACAAACATACTCTTTCTTGTTGCCATTAATCTAGAATGAAGGTCGTTCCCACTGAAAACATGCCATTGCTGCATGCACATAGGAAAAGCCAGGAGCCTTCCATGCAGCCAAGACAACAGCAAGCTGGTCAGATATTCAAGTGTAGTAAGTAAGTCTTTATACTTAGTTATACTTACTCCCAGAGGCTTCAAGGTCATAATTGTTAAAAAGATAATAATATCAGGACAATGGAATACTATAATTAATATACAATTAATTTCTAGTATTGTCAGAGAGGTTACCTGGCTTCCAGTTGCTATCTATATTAAGTTGCCTCCTGTTCATATACCAATAAGAAATACATTTATTTCCCATGTTGCTTTCAATAGTCAATTCATGGGATGCCCAGTGAGGCAACTAGTCAGAAAACCAAAGTGCAGCCAATTGCAATTGCTAAGTCAATCCTGTAAATCCTCCATAATGCATAAAGGAAGTGAGCTGTACAGCTGTGTAGTATGACATTCAGGAGGGAAGTCATCCTGCTCCCAGATAACCCAGAAAGTGGGCCAAATAAAGCATGAGCCATACTGTATGTCAAGAATATGGATTAGGCCTTGGGAGGCTAAAAGAGCGTGACTGAGAGCTACCAGTCAGGGCCACTCCAGGAGTGAGAAGAAAAATTACTCTACTGGAGAGATTCCTAAAGTCTCTAGTAACAGAGAGTACTATGAAGTAGGAGAGGAAGAAACTTCAAGAAGAAAATTTGTGACTACCTCAAGATGTGCTGAACATCCCTTCTCTTTTCAGATAGATCTCTTTTCTAACTTGAACTGAACAAAAAAAGTGTGAAGTTTCTATTGTGATTTGTGTTTAACTACCTTTATTGTCAAAAAAAAAAAGATTTTTACTAAAGCCTAGCCAAAATTTTTGTATTGAACTTGGATCAATTGCACTTACTCTCTGCCCTGGCCACAAGGTTATTCCCTTTGGCTTTGCATTAGCTTTTTATCTGTCTCATAGAATCATAGAATGGTAGGGGTTGGAAGGGACCTTTAGAGATCATCCGGTCCAACTCCCCTGCAGAAGCAGGTTCACCTAGATCAGGTCACATAGCAACATGTCCAGGCGGGTCTTGAAGACCTCCAAGGAAGGAGACTCCACACTCTCTCTGGGCAGCCTGTGCCAGGGCTCCCTCACCTCACAGTGAAATAGTTTTTTCTTATGTTTAAGTGGAACTTTTTGTGTTCCAGCATCACCCCATTACCCCTTGTCCTGTTGCTAGATACAACAGAAAAAAGGGATGTCCCAACCTCCTGACACCCACCCTTTAGATATTTATAAATGTTAATAAGATCACCCCTCAATCTCCTCCAGACTAAACAGCCCCAGTTCCCACAGCTTTTCCTCATATGAAAGATGTTCCAGTCCCTTGATCATCTTGTTGGCCCTGCACTGGACTGTCTCCAGCACTTCCCTGTCCCTCTCGAGCTGAGGAGCCCAGAACTGGACACAATACTCCAGATGAGGCCTCACCAGGGCAGAGTAGAGGCAGTCTGAAGACTGCTATCCTGTTTCTTCTCAGTCTTTTATCCTCTACTCTAAACAACCCAAACGCAGTAATCTTTTCTTACAGGTTGCTATATTGCTTTGTTCTTTACCATGTGAGACTTTAACCTGAACTCAGCTTAAGTCTTTCCACGGTTGTAAAGCAGAAGAAATACATCATGCATTTGGCAGACTACGCTCCTATTTATACAACTCAAAATGATTTGTCTGCTCTCCTTTTTTTCACACTAATACAGCACTGCTCATTTATGTTCAAGCTGCAGTCGGCTACAATCCTTATTTCCTTTCCTATATGACTGTAGTCAGTTGTTTCTCACTTACTTGGTTCTATAAATGACCAAGCACAGATGCTGGACTTATCTTTAATTACATCTGGCTTTTTTCATATCATCTTTCTAATATGACAAGATCCTTTGGAATTCTAATCATGCTCTTCTTAGATGGAAGGTTCAAAATTTTGTGGCATCTGCAAATTTAATATGAAGATTCTTTTTCCTACCATTGAAGTCACTAATGAAAACATTTAACAGTACCTGGCTTGGGACAAATCCCTGTGGAACCCCATTTGATATTCTTCCCTATTTACAGTAAACAATTGGTAATTATTCTTTGTCTTTGGTATTCCAGCTCATTTTGCTAACACTCCATAGTAGATCTTCTTCTAGATCTTGTTTTTCCAGCTTCTTTAAGACAATATTTTGTGAAATGATGATGTTTTAAAGTAGCCCTAAAGTTAAGATCTATAGTTTCAAGAGATACAGGGTAGAAATAGATACTGTTCCTAGGTTTCTAGTACCTTCATGCCCTCAAAGAGCACTCCCTGAGTAGTTTTACTCCCTCAGGGTGTCATCCTTCACCTGCCCTGACTTTCTCCCAGTGTAAACAAAGCACATCCAAGGAAAAACACCCATTGAGCTGAGACAGAAATTCATGGAGTTTGGAATGGTAAGAAATATGGACATCAACAAGGTATTAGAGGTATGCTATCTCTGAGTTTATTCCTTCACACCCTGGAAAAACCTCCTTTTAACTTAAGATCCCTGTTCCCATCTTATAATTGTGGAGGGATTCTGCAGCAATGTGCAACAAAAATTATTACCTCCTAACCAGTTCATCCAATCTAGCCAGTTCCATCAGTTTTAACTCCTTTGCCTCCACTGGTGTTTGAGAAAGGGAGTATCCAGACCCATACCTTGAGTACTAGCTTGGCCCAGTTGGGTGATCAAAGGGAGGAATGTTGGCCTGAATTTCCTCAGTTATGTGCATTACATTAGGCCCTTATCGTTACTTTGATGTCAGTTTTTGTGGTTTAATTATATATTAAGAAGTATTCTTAGGTGAGCCAGGAAGATCTGTCCTTATGACTCAAGCATCCATTTTTTGGCCAGCTGACTGTAGGTTTAATTAACATCCTAGGATGAGGTCTGCAGTCCTACCCCAGGCAAATCTCCCATCAAAGTGAATGGGAGTTACCGTCTGTGCAGGGCTGAGGGCAGAGTCAATAGTACAGCGCTACAAGTTTGGGCAAACAGTCAATTGTTATGAATGTTTTAGTAACGCCGTTAAAGTGTTCTCAGATTAAAATATTCCTTTCAGTTTAAAGAGATTAGTTCTCTCCTTAAGTATTGTATTAGAGTCATTTGTAAGCAGGATATTGGTGAAAATATTAAGAGAGGTCATTTTCATTCCACCATTTAATTTGTGTTCCTTCCTCTGTGCGGGGAGGTTTGAGCAGGCTGCAGGAATCTCGGAGAGGCAATGTATACATACCACATCAGCTGCACAGAAAAGAAGTTACTCCTTTGACATAGGAAATTGTGCATTAAAACTCCAGGCTGAAAGATACATTTTGGTCATTGCCTAGAGGCAACAAATATGAGGGATTTTTAATATTTGGCAGTAGACTAACATTTCATCTATTGAAGTTAATGATAAATTTGTTCTTAATTAAAAAAATTGGCTATTCTTTTGAAACAATGTCCTGAAGTTTGAAACTCTGCTACTGTGTAACCTTAGGCAGCAGCAGGTACTATAAAATCATTTAGTGATGGGTCATAACCGTTTGGATCTTCTACAACATTGACACAATGATACCAATAAATCCATGACACTATTAAAGAGTTTGGAGAAAGCTCAGTGGGGTTTGGGAGGGCTGAATCCCATGCTAAACTCTACCTTTCCTGAAGCAATCGGATTGTGCTGTTACCAAGGATGCAGCTTCTGTAACGGTTCTGGATCCCTTCTTAAACTCTCTTCACCTCAACACAACATAATCCTTTAAAGACTCATAGACTTCTCACACCAGCCACAGCTCTGCCTCACTTCTGAGTTGTCTTGGAGACAGGGAGATGTCTCGCTGGCTGAGTGGAACAGAGTAGCAGCATAGCTTGCTCCGAGCACTCAGTCACCTTACAGCTGGAGCAGAACGGCTGTAACAGCAGGTAGCACTAAGGGTACAAGGGAATATAAATGGGTGGAATACCAGAGAATGGGATACAAGACTGATACTGCAGCATCAGGACAGCACAATAAAGCTATGTATTCAGCAGGTCATGAATGCACATGTAGGTATGAGAACTGTTGCATGCCTTTCTTTTAAGAAGCCAGTGAAACAGATTGCATTCCTGGCCATACTCAGAAATGTAATTTGCATTGACAGAATTTGCCATGCTTTGCCTAAGAAAGCAATGAGCTTACTTTAGTCCCCAACCACAATGGCCACAAGAACTAGCAGTAAATTGCTTCTGTGATTCAGGGGAGACTAAAAACTACAGAAAAGAAAAGCAGTGATAGATCAAAAATATCTGAAACCAGAAAACCTGTATCTAGCATGCCTCAGAGAAAACCTGCTCTCAGGTAGAAATGAGAGACATCGGTTTATTTTCTGGAACAACAGACAGAAAAGATTTTTTCATAATGAAATGATAAAATAAGAAATTAAATTTTTAGTTTAACATTTTCTCTGTATTGGGTTTAACTGAGGGGGGGAGGGGAGGGGAGGGAAGGGGGTGGTGATGGGGGAGAATTTAAGAATCTGGTTATCTTTAAAGAAGGTTTTCAACCTAATACTTTCAGCACTGAACTGTGCTGGGTAGAAATCTATCTTGTACTTGTCACATCTATATTAAATTATCTACTTTTTTCATTTTACAAGGGAAGACGTGAGCAGAACATTACTCAGCTGTCAGGATACAGGACTGTGCTGTTGAGCAGAGCACTAGTGAATATATTCTACAAAGCTGCAAATCTAGCACAAAGGTACCAGAGGAGGGATTTGTGACACAGGTTTTACCTACTGTGGTTCCTGGAAGGCAGTCTTCAGGAGGCTTTGTTTTGACTGCTTTTTGCTGTGGTGATATTTAAACCTGATCAATGACCCTTTCTTCTGAAAAAATAGCATCTCCTGACTGCAGGGTTACAGATAAGGACTGGGAAAATATTTTTAGCTTTTGACAAGTACAAACTGACCGATGTAAAGACACTACCATGACTTGTACAGATGGGCATTACCTTGCTATTCAAAGTAGCAAAGAGCAACCTTTGCATCTCAGTTTTCAGTATGTTTTGCAGGTATTCTGGCCTGTCACCTTAAAACATTGTAGGTTATAAGA
This sequence comes from Colius striatus, assembly GCF_028858725.1. Lineage (NCBI taxonomy): Eukaryota > Metazoa > Chordata > Aves > Coliiformes > Coliidae > Colius > Colius striatus. The sequence goes on along the minus strand of NC_084771.1, from coordinate 5,559,730 downwards.
GCATTAAGAAATATCCTGAGAACATTATAGACATCATATTTATTCTTCCCTAGACTATACATGATAAAACAGAAAGAAGCCCACAGATTTTCCTGATAGTTCTCCACTTCTTTATCACAAACTGACCTTGCAGGTCTTAGACTTTGCTGTAATCAATTTTGCCACTTGCAGGAATAAATATGTGAAAGAAAATCTTATATTCCTTATAACAACTTTAAACCATAGAATGGTATAAAACTTTAAAGGTTCAAGAAATGCCAGTCAGCTAGGCTTGAGTGACTGAAGTGTGACTGTAGTGGGTAGGCAGCGATGGGCAGCTTGAGGATGGCTAAAGGCTGGATTATAGAAAAACAAATGCTGAAAATCAACAGTTCCTGTGCTACCACTTCCTCCCTAAATATTTGCATAGTAGTGCTTCTTACTGCACTTCCCTGCCTGTCAGGGTAGTTACCTGTACTTCTGTGTACAAGAAGTTGAATGAGAGCTTTTCTTACATGATAAAGTCATTGTACAATAAAAATAGAATGTCATATTGCACTGTGTTAGCAAGTTTGCAATGTGTGCATGTACTCAGCATGCTGAAAAGTAACCTTCCCTTATGTTTACTACTCACTAAGAATATCAGAATGAAATGAGAATACTACTCAGCTAGTACTGTCTACATTTGTAGCCTAATATATCAATACAGTTCATCACACAGAAAAACCCCAGGACACAAAGAGGAGAATAAAAAGAAGAGAAAAAGCAAACTTATTCTATTAAATAAGCTAGCAAACACAAAGGAAAAATATCAAATATCAACCCTGAGACATATATAAAAATACAGACCACCCAATTCTTAAATACTCCTAAATTCCACCCTAATGAGTCACTGTGCATGAAGAGCTGGACATGAGTTGCTTGCCAAGTGTTTAATCTAGAATCTGTAGATTTTGTCACCAAAGGTGCAAGAGGTGCACACAATGCAGTTCCCCAGCTCATTTTCATCAGGGGAAAACACCAAATCAGCTGCCAAAATGAGTGCAATCTCCAGTGTCGTCAGAAAGTGCTGAACATAGGTTTTGCCATGTCTGACTTGTCTGCTCAGTTTTGTTTCTGCTCTCAGAGAATCCTTTCAGCAGTTGCACTTCTTGTGGCATTTGGTTACACAGAAGCCTGCTCAGCTCCTGTTTGATCTTGTTTGTTTACCTTAGCCATGTTATACCCACTAAATCTACTTCCCGGCTTATGACAAGTGCTTCTATTATTTTTTCTTTCCAACATCCTAAGCATCTTAAATGCTGGCCACAGAAATGCTGCCGTTTTCTAGCTTCCATTTTCTCATTTGACAGAAACATATACCCAGGTGTACGTGTAATTTGAGTTTTAAAGTTCACCAAGCTTTTACAGCTCCTTACTGATGTGCTGAATACGGAGAAAATAATATTTTAACTTCTTTGAACTACTTTTGTGGAGTGAAAAGACAAACTGACAACATAACCCCAACTATGTAATTCATCTCTGCTCTGGGTAACTTGTAGCAAAATACCTTGAGAAGGGAAAATAGGAGGTAATACATCTCTTTCTCAGACAGATGTTCTTTGGAGGAAAAAATAAAGTCATCTTGGCATCAAATGAACTGCCAGTCAGAAGGGTCCATGACCCACGCCCTTGAGCCTGCTGGTGTGAGGATGATGCTGAACACCCCCATTAATGTGATGAGTTCCTCCTCTTCTGGAATGTCACTAACATTCTCTGAACATGTGCCCCTGGATCACCCCCAGTTTTCACTTGTGGCAGTGGCATATCTCATGAATCCCTGTCTTTCAACATTTCTCAACACTTTTCAACATTTGTAGAGTCCTGGAACAGTTTGGGTTTGAAGGGACCTTAAAGGTCATCTAGTGCCAATCCCCCTGCCATGGGCAAGGACAACTTCCACTCAGCCGAGTTGCTCAAAGCCGCATCTATCCTGGCCTTGAGCACTTCCAGGGAAGAGGCAGCCACAGCCTCTCTGGGCAACCTCTGCCAGGGCCTCATCACCCTCACAGGGAAGAATTTCTTCCTAGCATCTGCTCTAAATCTCCCCTCTTTCAGTTTCAAACCATTAGCCCTTGTCCTATCCCTGTGTGCCCTTGTAAATAGTCCCTCTCTGGCTTTCTTGGAGGCCTCTTCAGGAACTGGAAGGTCTCCCCAGAGCCTTCTCTTCTCCAGGCTGAACTTACCAGAAGCCTATTTGGTAAAAAAAGCACATTCTTTTGTACTCTAGAACATCCTGCACTATTGATAAATTCATAATGAGAATAAAAGGTGCTCAGCTGAGCAGGGAAAGGAGAGATCCTTGTACTTCTTAAAAATATAGATACATATTTTACAAAAATCATTTATAAGTCAGACCTGATATATTTTGTACCCCTTCTGTAGTTAAATTCTGGAAGCAATGAGAAGGATATAATTGGTACCTGTGCCGTACTAGGAACTCCCATGATGAACACCTACACTCATTTACTATGTGACTGCTAAACTGCTAATAATCAGTACTCTAATGAAGGCATCATCTTTATCTACTGGAGTATGTTTCTATATATTAGAGTATTTCAAAGCACATTTCAGAGCCATGCAGCAAGACCTCTTTCAGACACTGACTGACTTTTGTGGCAGCAGGAACTTTGTCAATAACATTTTTCTGAAACTTATAAATTCAGATCTTTCTAATCTCTTATACCACAGCTTGGCAGAATGACTAGAAAGCAAGAATGCTATGGATCCTCTTTATTATTAGCCTCTTGCTCAAGATGGTTTCCTTACCATCATTTTTATTCATTATCTACAACTACCTGAAAGGAAGTTGTAGTGAGGTGGGAGTCAGTCTATTCTCCCAAATAAGGAATGATAGGAGGAAACAAATTCAAGTTGCTCCAGGGAAAGTTTAGGTTGGACATTAGGAAGAACTTCTTCACTGAAAGGGTTGTTAAACACTGTCCCAGGCTGCCCAAGGGAGTGGTAGAGTCCTCATCCATCGAGATATTAAAAAGCTGTGTAGGTGAGGTGCTAACATGGGTTAGTGATGGGCTTGGCGGTATGAGATGAATGGTTGGGCTCAATGATCTTAATGGTCTTTTCCAACCAAAATGATACTATGATTCTTCCTTTCCATTTTCTTCTTTAACATTAGCAGCTCTGCATCAGCTGCTAGAACATGGACTGACAGAACCTACTCTGGTTTCATGAAGCATTGTGCTAAAGCTCTGCAAGCTCATGTGACACCGTTCCCCCTCATGTACATACAGTGCACGTATCTGTCTTGACATCCACCCTTAAATTTCCCAGAGCTTCCTTTTGAGACTTCAAGGGAAATTTATTTACAGTTCATGTGCCCTTTCACTTTTATTTTCAAACAATGTGGTACATGAAAGTAAATGCCCTGCACATGAGTGAGACAAACAATAAAAACCTGAGCACCGTTGTATGAAAAGAACTGAGATAGCATTGCTGACTAGAGCATTTGATAAATCAGGGTATTGTCCCTAAACAAACCTCACCAGGCATTGATTTTTTTTTTCTCACCTCTCAGTAAATAAAACTCATGGATGTAGTTATTAAAATTGATAAATAATAACAATTAGATAACATGATACAGCTGAACTAAAAGTAACATGAATTACTCTTTATATTCTGACTTACTACCACTTTTGATTCTGATTTTATATCCCAATATTAATTTTTAGGTCACTTAAATGCTCATTCAAATGTCATATACACCTACTTGTTTACCCAATAAATAATAGGAAGAATTCTGATAATTTGGTATATCTGTTAACATGCTGTTTATGAACTCTATCTGAAGATGAGGAAGGACAAAAAAAACACTGAAAAGGACAAGTTTCCCATGAGGAGAAAAGTATTCTTTAATCTGTAAAACTCATGATGTTGAAATATGCTGACTGAAAAGGTCAGAGAGACACTCTATATCGGAAGGAGAGGGCCTTAACTGAAGTCATATTTGAAGAGAAGGAACTCACCAACCCTGGCAGGACACATACCGAAATCCTAAAGAATAACTGTAGGCACCGAGGAGAGCCACAGAAAATGTCAGGGAGAGATGACTGTTCTAACTGAATATGTCCATTTTTCATGCTAAAGCAAAGAGGGTTTGCAGTTAAAATCATTCTGCACAATGTGTTGGTTTCATTGTCTATGATTGTGACTGTACAGCTGAAAGTAGTCCACCAGATGGAGGGCAGGAAAAAGAGATAATTAACCTTAAGTGCCCTGGCAGGCTAATACTGGTCCTGGAAACTAAGGGAAGGGGAGCTGAAAAAGACCTTCCTTTTAAGTAATGGTGTCAGATAAAAAATCTGTGCCAGGAAGTATGCGAAACATGGTGTCTGGAGCATGGCCAGGGATTTTGGAGAAGTTTTGAAGCATACAGTCACTATGTCTGTAGATCTGGTTGCAATCTAGTAAATGCTGAACCTCAGGAATGTTACCAGAGCTGTGGAACAGTCCTCACCAGTAGTGCTGCTTGTACATGTACACATCGAACTAGCATCCAGACATGGAACAACACTTTGAAAGAGCTGCAACCTGCTTAAATTGAGCAACTCCACCTTCCTGTTATTACAAATCATTCATGAAGTTCAAACCCCATAGAAAAGTGCATCTGAAAGTTCACAAGTACTTGGGAATTTTCTAGAAAGTTTAAACTGTAATAAAAATTGAGTTTACACTATGAGTCACACAACTGTTTCCTAATATATAATTGTCAGGCATCCATCCCATTTGTTGAAAATATTGAGAGATTTTCTAGTGCAGGAAGAAAACTGAGTAAAAATGTTGATGTTTTGGACACTAGTCTAACATGAAGAAGTCATTGCACTTCTCAGTATTACTGCATAGCTCTTCTACCTGCACAGCAGTGTTTGTACTTCTCTGGGCCAACCTCCACATATGGAGCTCTTAGCCAAAAGCAGGACTGTTCTGGATCCTCACTGTCACATTCTTTGGTTACAAACTCAGCCAAACTCAGCTCCAAAACTTCATAAATAGAGTTACATTAGATAACCCTTGTGCACAGCACTGCTGGTATCAAGATGTTTGATACTGAAATCTCACATATGCACTTCATTCTAAAATAATTACAGATTGCAGTTTTGTCCCAGGCTGTGTGCTGTCTACTCGAGCACCACACAGAGCCCATGACTGCCATCTGCAAATACATTTGAACAAGGAAGTTTTGAGCACCTGCCAGAAAGCAGAATAATACATTTACTCAAAGAGAATGAGAATCTGCGTGGCAGCAAAAATAAACCAAACATCACCATTGCACCAGTGAAGTTGGGATTGTAAACGTGTGTCGCTTGTTTATTAACTGACAGCAAATAAGAAACCAGCTGTTTGTGTGTGAGCAAGAAACAGTCTCTTGAAAAAGAAAAGGATTTGCTAAGATATCAAGTCAAAATGCTAGGGAATGCATTTGTCCATTTTGATATGTGGATGAGAAAGAGAAGTGGGCTTGATTTTTCTTTTAAAAAAAATCCCTGGAAGTTCCAGAGAAATAACCTAAATTCCCCTTTGAGCTTCAATTCTTTTATTACCATCCATAATTGTTTCCTAGGTTTTAATCACTCATATGTATCTGCAACAATACTGACTGCAGAATGGCTTCTATATAGACTTTATTTATATATTTATTTATTTTACAGAGGAGGGAGACAGAGGCCTGAAGCCATGATTTTATCTTCATTCTGTGTGCAACATATCTCAAGGACAGAGCACTGGACTGTAAACAAAAGGGACAGCTGTAAGGTCATGAACATTCCTGGAAGCCTTTTACACAAAAATACAATGTGGAAAGAATATGGAAATTGGACAGAGCTTTAGCAATATTCATTTTATGGAGAGTTTTACATGTTCCTAGGAACCCAATCTATTTCAGATTCTATTAGATCTTTTGTGGTATATCATTTAATGTACTACAAAGTAGCTTTAGCTAACAGGAAAGGTGAGAGAGTTAAAATCTCATGGCACTGCATAATACAACCTTCTTGAGTCAAAATGGGTTTGTCTTTGTGAGAACAAAGAAATAACCCTATATAAAAAAATCAAGTTTCAGTGCTAACTGTACAGCACCACATGGTGACAATTGAGGAGGTATGAATAGGAAAGAGAAAATAAATGCTACCTATGCATTTTGTAGGGTATTTTAGTCCTACAATCTTGCATTCTGCTTCTAGGATGATCCTTTTCTACTGTTTCTCTAAACAAACAAACAAACAAACATAACTCAACCTGCTTAGCTCTGGTATCAACAAAATGTCATGACTCCAGAAAGGACAGAACTCTTTTGCACTATGTTGGCTTTTGGGGGTTTTTTCCCACAGGATAATATTTCCAAGACATGTTTTTGCCTGCATATGGCGCTTGTCCAGACTTTTTAGTGGTGCTCAAACAGAAAAACCTCTGCATGTGCACTTCTAAAAAGCGATGTAAATGATTCAGGACGCAGAGACTCAAAACCGTACAGATGCAGTGAAAGGCAAAATCCCTGTTGGCTGCTGTACATGACCGATTAATGTGTTGCTTTCTCCTTATCCTCATTAAAGATTGCACAGGAAAATCACTCTCCTTTGTATCAAATGCTCATCCATAGCTTATGCGCACAGCACTGTCTCCTCATGCAACAGGCTAGGATGATAAAATTAAATGGATACTTCAAAATTCTTCAGCTTTTGGATTATCATGTGTTTTTTGGCACTGCAATTGCATGAACAAAATACATACTCCTCAGCCATTATTTTACTGGATACTATGTGCCAAAAAATTATACAATGTCAAGTTAAATAAAAAACCCCCTCTCATCTGCTCCTGACAACTCTCCCTTCCCAGTGAATCCTTTTTCACCTGAGAAAGGAGATAGGCCTCACAGTAAGTCCCAAAGGTCAACAATCCTGAATTCCTCTAGAGCAACAAGGGCACCAAATTCCACAATTAAGAATTAATATAGGAATGTCAAGAGTCCCAAGTGATTTCAGTGGTCATAGTGGAGGTTCAACTCAAAGCATGAAAGCCCTTCTCATTAAAAATGAACAGCTCAAATTTACTCCTACAAATCAACCAGGGACCAAACCCTCTTACAGACAGAAGTCTAATATTCCTGAACACTGAGATAATATTTTTTGTTGCTGCAGCATCAATTCTGTATGACAAGCATATGCCAAAGTGCCAAGAACCTCCAAAGACAGCACCTCTTCTGTTCTGGTTCCTCCCCAGCTAACAATTGGCATAAGGAATACAATATTGTTTCTGTAAGAGCTGAACAGTGAGAAGTGACCTGAGGTAGTCTTCGACAGACGGAAAATCAAGAGCAGAAAATGCATTTCTCACTGAAGCACGTCGCTTTTTCCCTTTTATATCATTATAATACAATCTTTTCTATTCTAAGGAGGTCTCCTGAAGGAATCCAGACATCACGGGCAGAGGCTAAGGATTTTATTGCCATTTTCTCCTTTAGCATCTGCTCAATCCAATGAACCTCTTCTACTCTACCTGCTCTGCATCAATAAAATGCAATCAGTAGGCAAAGGGGAGAGCAAAAGGGAGGAAGTAGCATAGATGATCTGAGTGCCAACAGCTATCACCCCTGCCAGGCAGGTTTGCGTGCCATTAGGAGAAAGAAATACAAAGTGCTCTATTTGTATGCTCTTGTTTGTATTAAAGTAAAAGCTCCAGGGAGTAACTTAAAATCAAAGTCTGACAGGGCAGAATGAATCTGCACAGTTATTAGCAGTTTTAAGGCTGCTGGGGAAGGAGAGGAACACAGGTGCAGAGTGAAAGGAGGAGAGGAAGAAATAGAATATGTGGATCTGTAAATAAAGTTGAGCAGTAAAGTATAAATCCATCTCACGCCTTCAGCTTATTCCAGCAGATGTTGGCAAACAGTTACAGAGAATACAACCAATCTTGGCACCACCACAGGGGCAGCATTTTAGCTGTTTGGTTATTTTACAGCTTTTCTGAACTCTATTGAGATGCAAACATGCTTTAAGTCTGTTTATTTAAGCAGTTTATTTTTCCCTTTTTTTTTTTAGTTGCACAAATGTATTTAATGAAGCCAAAATAAATAATCATTCTCCTCCATCCCTTTTGGAACTGCCTCCTAATATACCAAAGTGCTGAGGCAATCTGAGTGGATCTACTTGCAAAACAGTTCCTGTTTTATTTGCTCTCCATGCTAAGAGCCCAGTGCCACAGAGGACTTGGCAAGCCTATAGTGTTCAGTATTTACCATAAGGAACCGGCTTATTATTCCTTCCCAGGACACAATGTTGATACAGAGTGTGTGTCTTTCTCCTCTCAGATTCAGTACTAAAACAATGCCTCAGGATGACATTAAGAGGCACTGCTGTGGCATATAAAATCTTTCAATATTTATTCTGATCATATTTCTGGCAGTAACAATGTAGTTAATAAATTCACCTGAAGTCTCCACTAGAATTTTTCATTTCTCATTTTAAGGTGTTCTGAAGTGTTCCTGTGCACTTCACAATAGTTACTGTCTTCTGTCACAAATGCAATTTCATTTCAAGAGTGGTAGTCTGATCCCTGTAGATCCCAGAAGTACTATATGCTACATATTAATCAAAGTTTGGAAATCTACTTAAGAATATGGAAGGAAAGTAATTTAAAAGTTTTCAATGTAAATATATGCATATTTGTCTTTAACAAGAGTTGGAACATGTTGGCAAGCAATTGATCTCAGAATTCATTCTGTTTGCTTGTTGGGTCAATAGAAAAGGATTTTCTCTGCTGATATTTGAAGCAGACTGCTGTTAAATCCTATGCAAAATCTGGAATGCATTATGCCTACACGTGCTTACATTTTTTTAAGATCTCAAAGACAGCGAATTACATGGCATTGTTTATGTCTTTATAACTGTATGACTTTCATGCTCCTGATGCCTATGAGATTCCAGAATCATGTTTGTTGGGTTTATACACACAACAGATTTGACACAAATACCTGCTTGTTAATGCAGATACCTGAACAGGAGGGAACTGAGCCACCTCAACTCATTTCATGTATGGAACACCACAGGTTTTACTTTGCTCCAGGTTCTTTTAAAAATTAAAAGCATAGGCTGGAATCCCCTAGTGTTACAACTGTCATACCTCCACTTGCTTCAGTGAAGCAATGCTAGTTTACACCAGCTGAAGAACTGGACACATCTTAATATTTCTAATGAAAATTCACTGAAGTTTTCAAGATTAGGATCATTGGATGCTGTGTCACTGTGTGGGCTGTAAGGGGAACAAAAGGCTTGGCTGAAAATGGAAACTATCATTAGGAATGATGTCCTGACTGTGAGGCATTTTTTCAGTGACAATTTTTGCAGAGAGAAGTGAACTGGACTAATGTTGAATATTGGTCTTTTTTTAAGCACAATTGCTATACCCAATGACTGTTGCTCAACGTTCCACTCGCACTTTAAAGAAACAAGTGTCAGAGATGTTCCCCTCCTGTTATCTCATTGCAGTATTTATTGGGAAAAAGCACTTGGGGACTTAAGCACACATACATGTAGGCATGGTGTAGGCATTTGTATTACATTTACAGATATATGTATACAGATCATTTCACCCAAGACTAAACTAAAATCATCTCTGAAAATGAACAGAACAAGTTAAATGTTTTATAGTAAAATTTCACTGGGGTTTTAGGAACTGAGGAATACTACAGCTAATTTAAATTGCAGCTTGGTAAGGTAATCATGCTTGAGGAGATGCTTCCTCTAAAAGCAGTTTCTTTCTTTAAAATAATTTCATTCTGTAATAGTCTGTAAAAGATATGTACCTACAAGCATAAAAAAGACTATTCAGTAAGAATTTTATGTGTTCTGTTCTGATTCTTAATTTATATTGTAAATAGATAAAAGCAGCCCCATTGTGAATTAAACCGAGAACAAAAATAATGTAAACATGAAAGGGCTGTTGTCAAGGTAAAGAATAAACCTGTCTATTAGAAAGTAAAGAACAGACTGTCAGAAAAACTTCTAGCAGTTCTTAGTAATCTTATGCTTCACCCATTACTTTCATTTGTTTTACATTTTTGTGAATTTGAGTGTACTCAATGCCCCATTTGTACAGATATTTCACATCACTGAGTGGAAGCTAAAATGTTATTAAAAATGGGTTAAAAACCATAGCAGCTGCAAAATAACTTACTGCTAAACTCTTATTAAGCTAAACTTTAAATAACTTAGGCCCGGCTTAGGTAAGCACAGATTTATTGGAAAGGTACGTAATAATGAGAAAATATTCAAAGAGCCTATTCCAACACACACGCTTCTAAAAAGAAGTGCTGTGGTAATGACAACACTTGTCTGTCATGGAAGTTCTTTCTCTGTTCCTATTTAGACATTTGTTATAGGGCTGCAGCCAAATGACAGCTAATGAATAAGAATCCACGTTATTTCCAGCAGTGCCCATGTGATTGGTCCACCTCTAGCTAAAATGGGGTGTTTCCCTAGCCAGGATTTGAGTTTCACATAAAAACATCAATTCAGGTATATACTTGTCACATGCTGATCTGGGTCTGTCTATATCTTCTCTTTGTTAACCAGATACACAAAGCTACTACCTTATTCTAACAAATATCATCTAATAATAATCTAAATACACTTTTCTCCATCAAATCTTCTGTATCTACCAGCAGGAATAAAATGCATGCACGCTTCACATCTGACTTTCCACTCACACTTTCAATTTAATAAAAATAGAATCCCTAAGTGTTTGAATATACAGTTCCCACTTTGTTTCTAAATTTGGGACATTAAATTATTGTTGGAAGTATCCCTCGCTAAAGGAGATTAGAAAAAGGACAACGTCTTAACTGTGAAGTCGTGATTGTGGAGGAGTTTTCTTTTAGTTGGTGTTCTGCAAAAAGCTGCCTTGTGGCACTGCAGAATGCCGTGATTTGTTGTGTGTTACTGCAAGGTGAAAGAAAACCTCATCATCTGATCACCACTGTATCTTTACAAGCCCTGAAGATAAAGTATGGAAAATCTATAACTGCAATGTTATGTCTGTTGCTGCTGCACTCTTTATTAATCAATCAATGCCTCTCAACAAAGCTCTTTCAGCCTCCTCCTATAGCAGTTGGACCTATAATCAGCTCTACAACAACAGTTAAGAGATGCATCCTTTGTGCTGCTATGTAATTTACATATACTAAAAAAAATCCCTCAACGTGCTATTCATACCACGTTGTGTAGTACAGAATGCACTATATTAGTCTGCTATAATCACAGCCATTACTTAAATAGGCTAAAACGGTTTTTAACGTTCTAGAGTAAATTTGACTATTAAGACCAAATAGATTAGATCATTGTTTCCCTATTTCCTTCGTAAGTAAAACACAATTGTTAAATAACTTACTGACCTTCCTGTGCATGTATGGTAGTGTTCTGTAACATAAATGACTGTTCTAACAATTTGTAAACGTTTGTACCTGATGTACAGAGACCTTCTGGCTAATTTTTAATAATGAAAGAGAACTTTCAGTGTTTTCTGAAACTGAACAGTCATCAGTGGAGAAAAAAACAATTCCTGCTGCATCGATACAAGCTTCAGCTGCTGCCATTATCATGCCATTTGAGACACTGTGCTATCCCATGGCACATATTGATTTACTCGCCTTTCCTTCACCACGGTTCTCAAGGGGCCTGTCGCACCTGCATTTAGCCCAGTCATTTTCACTCCCTACTGTTTTAATAAAAATTCAGATTTGGAAGAGAAAGCACTGTAGCTAGTGACTGTACATAGGATTTTCCTTTGCTCTTCTATAGGTGAATAGTCTTCTAGGAGGCTTCTTTTCACCAGCTTGTCCACCTTTTGCATCTGTATAGGAGGGTCAGCAGATCTGCCGTTGGCAGAACTCTGGGTCAGCTGCACAAAGGCTCTCAAAGAAAGTCATCTGTTAAGTACTCAAGTGAAGATTTATTTAGAAAGCCTTCCATGGGAGGCCAGTGAGGTGGATACAAAGGATAAGAGCACTGGTGAGGAGGTCAAGTCCCAGGTGCTCCACTTGCTTTCAGGGCAGGAGCAAGGCTTAGAGGGAGCTGGCCTGTGCAGTGCTCTGGAAAAGGCACAGGTAGAAGCCTGGTTGCAGAGATGTTGTTTGGCTTACAGAAACATTGGGTACTAATGAGGCTTTACTGTTAATTAATAACACATCTTTCACTTCTATAAGCTTTTCTGAAGATGTCAGCACAGTCCCATAAAAAACTCAAACCAACTTCTGTCTGTAACTCAACTGCTAAATTGTATAAAAGATGTGAAGGCATTGCAGATGTGTATTTACACAAACTAAACTATAATATGAAACTCCATTATGATCCCAACATGCATTGTGGTGTCTAAAGGTGGCTGCAGATTAGGCATTTTGATAACAGAAGTAACACACAGGACTTGCATAAAATTTAGATCCCTCTTTGCATAAATTGCTAGTTCCTGCCAATTTCTACTTTCAACTCCTTAGAAGAGGCCTTAATGAAATAAACCCCAAAAAGCTAGAACAATACAAACGTGATGGTAAGGGTAGAAAGAGTTTCTCCCTCTCTATTTTCATCTCACATCTCTCATGGTAATATCTGAGAATGTGTATTTGGCTGGTCAGGGGAATATACCCAGGGATTTACTTTCCATTTGACAAAATCATGGTGGAACATATTCTTATCAAGAATATGAATTCTTAGGAACCATCACTGGCTACAAATGGAACAATACACTTTCTGATTATTCCATCATGACTGTAACGTCATTAACAACCTCAGTTCAAATCCATGTGTTCTATGAACTGATAGTAAAAGTATGAGTCACAAAGCCAGAATCTATTTCTCCAGACATGTAACTTCCCTGCATCACTTACTAACAGATACAATGCCAACAAATGCTAATACAAATCCAGTTTCCAAATGCTATCTATTATCATTTTGATCTTCAGTGACAGGCTGGTTGAGGGTATACCCATAGAGCATTCCACGCAAGGATTTTGTGGAAGTCTGAACCAAACACTATTCTGCAGTTGAGGTCCATATTTACTGATGCAAATACAGTACCTGAGTTTTGATTCAACTTCATCTTTATATCCATGCTATCTTCACAATGCATCTTGGGCTGTATAAAGGCAAGTGTGGCAATAAGTCTCTCCCTGAGGGTGAGCTATATTGGATGTAACATGCTCCATATATTTGCATCCAGTAGTATGGCATCAAACACACAACTGCATTAGCAAATCTCATTGGACAAGTCTGGAAACCACAACAGATGCTGGCAATCACAGCGACAGTGTTGAAGTGCAGCCTCACATATTATCCTCACCCTCAGTACTGTGATGTTGAATTCTGACAGGAGACTGACCTTTAACAAGCTTCTTTTTCATAGAAACAGTCACTAGATTCTGTTTGTCTGCTATCACATAAATTGGTCTTAATACTTGCACCATATTTTAATAAAGATATCTCTAACTATGCAGATCCGATTTTGTTGGGACTTTTGTTAATTTAGAGCTACTAAGTTGGTAGCAGCTTAAGCTACTTGCTTTTGAAAAAGGTAATAAATGGTTCAAGTATATGGAAGTCTGAAATATTTCCATGGCCCTTTTGTCTCCTGCCAGGCAGAAACAGAACTGCATAGGAAAAGGTTTTCAAACACCAGCAAGATCAGTTCTCTATCTATGCAAGCCATCTCCCCCAAAATAGGGTTGCAGAATTAAATGGAGAGCATCTCTCTCAGTTATGTGACTAACAAAATAGATACAGCCTTTACTGCAGAAAATAAACAAAATGTGCTGCAGGCCTCTGAAGTCTGTGCTGGATATGATCAGTCAAAAGTTATCTGGGAATTTTAGATTCACATTTTTCTATAATCTTCTTCTGCAAAGCACCAGTATATTTGTGCACTCAATACAGGAATGAGCCTGATTTGACAATGTACCTCAATATGGCACCACAAATGTGTCTCTTCACTGCTTTTATTAACTTATCAATTTGAAATTGTGGTACATTTCTAAAGGTGTTTATGTGACATCTACAGCTGGAGAGAGAGCTGACTGTGTTAGCTTCTACTAACAACTAACTAACCTGGTTAGCACTCTCTTTCTGGCTTGCTGTTCTTAAGAGTAGCTTAAATCCTTCCTTTCTTCTTTTTTCCAGCCTCCCCTAAGTCCTTGTTTTCTCTTTCCCTTCTCCCCAGCCCTCACATTTGCTCTATCTCTCAGGAGCAAATGCTAACAGAATTTATATTCAGCGGCTTGTCACATGACAGACATCTATTTTTCTCTTGTCAGACTGGCCAAAATTGAAGAGAAAGTGTGTTAGTATGACAACCAACTAATGCAGATTCTCTGGGTCAAATCTTCATCAAAAGATGGGCGAAACAAACAAGATTGAAAATCATTTAATTAAAAGTATCCAGGCTCAGATAACAAGGAACAAAATTTCTGCATATTGATTACAGATTTTTTTTAAAAACTAGAACAAGACACAGGATGGGCACAACACAAGCACATTGGAAAAATCAATAGCCATATAGCAATGTATACGTTTTTAAACAAAGCTATCTGTAAAAAGAAAACTGACAGTGGCTAATCCTTTATCTTCCAATAAAGAGCTAAAAATTTACACATACTGCCAGTCTGAAAAGAACCCACCATGTTTAATATACTCTGGGTTATATTTTTTCCTAGATAAATCAATAAGAGGCAGCCTTCCCCAAGGTGAAATACACATTAAGAGGGAAAGACACCAGGCCAAACAACCTTTCTCTTATTTAAGAAGAAGTAGTAGTAGTAGTAGTGGTGGTTTTCCCTGGCTTACAATGAATATAGGTGTTTTTCATCTGCAATGAAACATCAAGATGCAATGTAACAGTGTTAAAGAAACCAAATGACATTCCTCCCTGTTTGATAACACAATACTTACTTTTTGGTTATTGATTCTTCCACATAAGTGGTCTGTACACAACATAACATGTTTAGATTATGCTCCATAATGCTTGAGACAGAGTGAACTCAGTAAGCAAAAGGTTCCCAGCTGCATAAACAATCATACCCTGCTTACTGCCTGATATAAGAATGAAACAGCTGTATTAGCACTGGTAGAGAATTATTTCAGACACAACTACACTTGATTTATGGAAGAGATCCATGAACATAAAGCCAGGCTTGAATTTCTAGAAGCTAAGATAGTCAGACTCACTTCATCTACTGCTGCTGTTATGTGAAACCAAGGTAATGGATGGTTAAACAGCAGCAGCTTGGGGCTGGATGCTTTTCCCTGGTATCACAAAGGATAGCAGCTTTATTTAAGGGCAAATAGTTATTTTTCTCCTTTGACAAAAGGCATAGAGTGCAGTAAGGCCTTAGTGATTAAGAGATCAGAAGGGGTTTTCATATTTTAAAATATACAAATCACAAACTTAATGACTTCAGTTTTAGTTAGACTGAACCAGATTCAGTTGAATGACTTCTGACACCCTACAGCCCTTTGAGGACCCTGTCTGTCCTCTCCATACTCTGCTATACCAGTTCACCTTGCAACTCCCCTCAGCTGTTCTCCTTTCTATCCACTTAGCTATACAATCATCTCTAAATGACACAGCACTCTAATTTCAGAAATGGCCAATAAAAACATGAAACTAAACTTTCTAGGATGTCTAGCCATCTCTTCAACTTTTATGAATGCTGGTTTTCAGAACTGACGGTTCCCTTTGATAACACTGATGTCTCCAGGAGCACAGGAAAACAAGTGACTAAATTCAGAGAATTTTTTTTTACATAGCAAGGCATTTAAGAACACTCTTCTAATGAAATAGGGGTATTTTCTCTCTTATAAGACCATATACTAAAGCTAAACTGACATAAAGTCATTTGCAGATTGTAATTTTTGTGACTTCTCTAAAGGCTGTAAAAGCAACAGAGACAGGGATCTTCTAACATTTTAAACAAACCATAATGAGAAGTGTTTCAAAGCCCCAAGATTCTAGCAACACAAAGGGACTCTGCTTCCACTGCAAACTGCCTGCATGCACAAACTGTGTTTATATGTCTGAAAACAAAATTGAATTGTAACAGTTAATATTTGGGGAGTAGGTGGATGGAGAAGAATTTTTAAAAGGCATTTTAATCCCTGTATTTGGAGGACTAAGGTAAATCCCAGGAATGAAATAACTATGAAAAAAATCCCACCATAGAGTGGGTGAAGCATTTGGAAATATTAGCTACTCCCAGAGAGAATACACCTATCCCACAAGGCAACTTCTTTGTTCCCTCAGACAAAGCACATTTGAGCACATTTCTATGAAGGATCCCTGATTTGGTTCCAGCAGTTTAAAAGTGGTAAAACTGTGTGTAACGTCCTGAGAGTCAAGGATCCTGAGTTCTGTTCCCATGTTGGACTCCTCATTGCCATGTGATCTTTGGCAGGTCATGCAATCTTGCAGTCTTTCAGTACACCAGCCTGCCATATGGGTATAGTTAATATTTGTCTGTGTGAATAAGATATTTTAAGATTGTTTGCAGCATGGTTTGAGAATCTCAGTTGAAAAGCATTACATATATCCAAAGGATTTAATGCTTAGGAAGATGAAATGTGAAGAATTCTTTTCAGTTATTTTAAACTATTGACAAGAATAATTTTAAAAACCCATTTTGTTGAATTTGAACATACATTTAGAAAATAAAAGCTTTTGGAGTAAAGTTTCTAATTCCTTTTTGATTATCTGGCTTTATCAAGTTGGCTTCGTTTGCAAGAATGGGAGAGGAATTGAAATGAAATTGTAAGCCAACAGAAGTCATTGTATATTGTAGATATGTACAAAACCCACCAGTTTACAAGCTGCAAAAGCTTCCATTCAAAAAGGAAGGCAACCTGCCACACACTGCAAAAGCAATCCATTTTGATAAAATGCATGCCTTTGTGAATCATAAGCAGACTTTCTACAAAACTGTCTCTCTTTTTCTCCTGATTCCCTGCGGACGTGTGCAATTTTCACTGCCTGTCAGTTTATCAAAAAGACCAGAGCATCAAATTTCAGCTCTGGATTGTCAGGTCTGATCCCTATTTCCTTTCAAATTCCAAAATACTGACACATTGATTGGAGTTCATAGTGTCAGACAACAGCACTTAAGAGACATTTTTGTTAAAATATGGCTTCTGATCTATCTTTTATGTTAGTTTTTTTTTTCCTTTTGCAGCCTCAAGAGTATTGATCTGGGACTCATTTATATATGATTTTCACAAAGTAGAAGGCAATTCAGTCAAACAAAACAGTTCTTTTGTATAACCTCTTAAAAGGAGGCCCATCAAAGGGGATTGATCTCGCTTATTTAGTTTGCTGAGACATCTCTCTAGTACTTCCATGAATTGCCTGTATCTTTTAATGCTAGCAAGAAGGACCTAAAACAAGTGCTCACAGCTACACACAGTGCTCAGTGTATTGCAAAGTTTTGGCATTGTAGCATCATGTAAAAGTTGTGATTCCAAAGCAACAAACATTTTTATACACATACATACATGCACATACTCTGATAAAATCAAGTATTACCTGTAAAACACCTTTAGTAAATACATTGCCACAGTACATCTTCTGTAGTAGATATTATCTAAGAATAATATCATCAATACAGTGTTTTGATTCTGACACAGACTCCTCTATAAATTATAAATCTCTGAGCCACCCAAAAAGTCATCCTGCCTCCTTCAACGATCTTCCTTTCTTACTGAAGGTTGTGAACTGTGTTGGAAAGTGCAAGTGCATGTACTGCAGAGGTGGCAGCAGCATTTTGGGGTACTGCAGTACTTCCATTAATTGCATAACAATGGATTTTGGAGCACTCTAATTCCTATGTACATTGTAATTTAATGTAAAAGGTCAATTTGATTCTCCCTCAAGTGTGGCAGTCAGGGAATGACACAATGTTTCCCCAGTTACTCTCATAATTAAGCTGACTTCTTTTTCAGAAGTGTAAGGTGATGGTTTGGGGTTTTTTTACACACTCCCCTCACCCCCAATCCTTCCTTACATTTAGCAATGTATTTGTGATGTAGAATGGGAGAATTGTTGTCCTTCAGCAAACATGCCTCTTATTAAAATCTTTCTTATTTTAAGCAAGCACTCTTCAAGGGTAACTTTTCTCTCTCTATATATATATGTGCTTTTGAAAAGTGTGCGTGCACATGTGTATGTATGTGTGTTTGTATGCACATACAAACATTTAATAGAACAATCACTTTTTTTTTTGGATGGCCACTAAGGGAGCAGAAAATGAAACATCTGTTCCATCGACCTTTCAAAGCCAAAAATTCTCAAGGCTACTTTCAAACTGTGGTCACACAAGAGAGAAAGATGAACAGGGTAAACACTGCCCGTAGTAACTAGATGAAAATCTTCAGAAGTTTCTCTATAAAAGTTGAAAGACAGAGAAGTAAAAATAAATGAGAAATTTTACAGTGTTTGAATGAGATCAGAAGTCAAGGAATAAGCAATCCTTACAACTTCCAAAGAAGATATAATAGCTAAAATAATATAAAATAAATCAGCTAAATTCCTGATACTAAAGCAAAAACTGATTTAGCTAAACCTCTCTACATGCTACTAGCTGTCTTCAAGAAAGTAATATGAAAATGACATTAATTTTATCACATTCGCTCTGAAACCTTCTCATATCTAAGCAGTGATATGAGGAGCTTTTGTATCATCCTTATAGTTTAGTCTCCAGTTGTATTAACTTCACAAAGATTCAAAATGTGTATGTTATTTTTAAAAGGATACTAGGAAAATACTTTGGGGAGGTGGGTTGGGGGGGAGGAGGAAACAGCACAACAATGCATCTGTTTAACTGGTCAAATTCTAAATTTCCAAAAGCAGAAACTCTTCGATAATCACCTGAACTAAGAATAGAGAAGAGAGTCTACATGCAACTCAAACACATCATGCAGTTAAAGGAAAAGATAGATAATTCAGTGAAGAGAAGCTTAAGAAGTTTTGGTGTCGAGCTTATGGGCCCTGGGACTGCACACATGGTGCGCTGCAGTTTGAAGCCCAAATTTCCTTCTGCAAGAATTGATCTACATTTACAGAAGGAATTAGAGCTGCTATTTGCTCATCTGACTGAAGAGGATGTCCAGTTTTAGGCTTCTTTGGTTATATCCAAAATAGTGATCTACGTAATGATGAAACCATGACAAGTTAGTATGTAACTGTGAGCATATATGAAACCTTTGTTTTTAACACACTGTATTTGTGTATTATGTATATACTATAACACACACATACACAGCTACATACACAAAGACTAGCTAAAAGAGCTCTTTTCCATTTGTAGGCATGAGACAAGTTGCAAAAGCTATCATAGAACAAATCCCTTTTGCTTTTTGCTATGTTTTGTTTTAAAGGATCTAAATTTTGTTTTACTTGAATCTGGAACAGAAAGATAAACAGATGAATAACAATTCAGGATACATGTCATGATCTTCTCCCTTTATTATAGAACCTAATTCTTATGCAAGTAGCTCAGCACTTTTCCAAAAAGGTAAGAATATGTTTGGCTAAATAAAAGATTGGTTATGAAGTGTTAAATATCATTATTTTTGATCCATTAGCACCCAAATTCCAAGCCAAGATCAGGGTAGAAGTCTTGTTTCTGAATCATTTATAATTTAGTTAATTAATACCAAAAAGAAAACCAAGGCACAGAGAAGCTGAGTGACTTGCTAAGGGTCATGAAGTAGCTCAAGAGAAGAGGCAATTAAAAGAGTCCTGATTGACTTTCAGGCCATTTCCCTTCCTACTGTGCCTTTCACACTGCAACACACAGGGCCCAATTTTCTCTGTGTGTTCCTCTGTTAGGTAAAGATATAAACTCATAAAACCAACATAGACTTCTTTTTACTGGAGCTCACTGGCTTTGGTTTTGCATTTGTGAGAGGATTCCATCACTTATCTTTCACAGAACAAACCAGAACTTGTAGCTACCCACCCTACAAATAAATCAATTTAAAAAAAAAAGGAAAAAATCTGAAGAGCTAAAACATTTCTAATGGCTCTGTTTAGATAAATAGAGCCAAAGGCACCCTTCATAATTTCTTAATTCATGATGGCAGTTCTAGAATTGGAACCTCATTACTGCTAAGTGTTGAGACAGGAGGTATATGGAGCTATGAAAGCTCTCAGACTGTGAATGTCCCAAAATGCAGAAGAATTTTCTGTCAGCATAGATACACACACATGGATTGGAGTGCAAGATCTTTACAAAGGCATAAACCAGCTGGGTGTGAGCTGAACAAGAAGCCAGACACTTGTACTTTTAGGGAGATGGATCAACATATGACTCAAATATTGTGGAGAAACAGAAAACATTTAAGAAAAGCATGTCCTGAACTCCCCTGGAATCACCATGGTGAGACTGAGCTCTTCCTTGCTTCATTAGTCATCATGAATTGCTGTTTATGTCCAGGCCTTCTATAAGGCACTTACACAGCAAAGCATGGGACTCTGCATCAGCTGGCAGACCAATTTTATTCTGAGTCTTTCCTTCCAAGAAAGCATGTTTCGTATCTGTTTCCAGTCAGGTCACTGGTAAGGCTGCCACAGCTTCAATCAGATTAGGCTTTTGCCTATACAACTTGAAGCAGAGCAGGACCAAATAACCAAATAGACATGTAGCATAGGCTTCTGTACTATTAGAAAAGAAAGCCTTGCTAGCAGAAAAAGCAGGCAGGAATGCAATGTCAGCTGTCCATCTAAACCCATCCTCCTTTGGCAGTAATGCCTTACTGCAAATGGCCAGTGAGCTGAGGAAGTGGGCACAATGCCATTCAAACAGATGGGCAGGGGTCTTAGGCAGCCAAGAGACCGTGTATGTGTGTCAAGTGCGGGTACTTAGGGCAGGATTCCCAGCTGGGAATATCCACACTGCTATCCAGTCTAAGCTTGCACTTTGACAAAGAAATGTGCCATTGCTAATCCAGCTCAGGGTTGGATTATGTGGGAAGGAAGAATAGCTTCCATTACTACTTTGCACTTAAGATTCCTGAGTTACTGAAACAGAGGAAGGCCTGTTTCTGCATTTTCAGGCTGGATATGAGGAGAAATTCCTTTCCCAAAAGGGTTGTCAGGCACTGGAATGGGCTGCCCAGGGAGGTGCTGTAGTCACCACCGTTCCTGGAGGGGTTCAAGAGATGGCTGGACGTTGCACTTAGAGAAATGGTCTGGTGGTTGATAGGGCTGGGACAAATGCTGGACTTGATGATCTTAGAGGTCTCCTCCAGCTGAAACCGTTCTATGATTCTATGATATGATACAAAATATGAAGCCAGTGTCTTCAACTGAGGAAGAGCTTCACTTCATTTAATACACACACGTGTAAGTGATATGACTTTTACCAACCCCTATAGTTAACTAAGTAACTATCTAAAGTGTAACTGTCTAAGTGTCAATAATAGTCTCTTTTTCTGCCATAATTTAGCTATGTGATATTGGGAATAACTGCTATGCAAAAGCTGCTCCAGACATTCCACTTACAACATGAGGTTTTCTGAGTCCCTGTGTGGAATTCATATGAGGTACTGCAGGCAGAGGTGTGGAACAAAATCTCCATTGATGTTAAAAGTCAAATGACATTAGAAGTGAACAACTCTCCCCTATCTTAAGCTCTAAGTAAACCACAAAATAATCAATAGGGACAAAGAAGGGTGAGGGCTGAATGTCTACCTTTAGTAAGAAAAGTAGGGAAGTGTTTAATCACATTTAATTTGTTGTTGGTGCATGAGTTAGCCCACTGGAAAGAATATCATAAACAATCAGATATTTACCATTTCACATACAAAAGAAAACCTATGATCAGGATTACTTATAAGAGGCAAGTGGTATTATCACCACACTACACTGCGTGTGACACCACAGTGTCTGACACCCCAGGCAGCTTTAAGGACTTGCTTCCTTTGGATTAAACAAGGGATAACGCTTACAGAATTACAAGGAAGGTTCTGGTTCCCAATTTTGTGGCCAAACCACTAGTTCTTAACTAAATTTTCAGGGCCAGAAGAAATAACTTCATGACTGCAAGGATTGCAGCTACTATAATTTATGCTGTAAAGAAAATGCAGCCTTCTTGGAAGTTAAAATACTACAGGATTTGACACATAATGGCATTCGTAGGGTTCAGAACACGAGGAATTGGGTAAGAGAAGTTGTATGTTGTAGAGAGGGATAGGAAGCAGAACATAAAAAATGCCTGTGCATCATTTGCAGACCTTTGCAGTCTTTTGGGTCCATGGAGCACATGCAGCTTTGCAACCAAGGGTGTTGTGAATAGGTTTGAGCTTGAATGTAAATATTTAAAGTATCTTTAATATTAATTATCTTCATGAGACAATGTTATATTTTGTATTATTCTGTTCCATAAGGGGGTAGAAAAAAATTACATTCATGTTCTCAGCAGTATGTAAATCATCATATTTGTATGAATGGTTCCCCAATATTCCTCTGAGCTTTAGTTGCCTGCTCTTAAGAAAGCAACATCTGTTTTAATGATAAATTATATTCCAGTCTTTCATCTAATTACTAAAAATGATCCAAAATTTGATAGCTGACCTTTCACTTCTCCTTCACACAGAAAAAAATAGACAGAAAGAAACTTGGTGATACTTTACAAAAGAGGTGCAGTGTAGGAATCCTTGGTCCTATTTAAAGTGAAGCTCAACAATGAGGCTGTATTTTAGTTGCAATTGTTTTTGTGAATGATATCATTAGTTCAGTACAGCTACAGGTGGACTTCTAGGCCTTTGGTTTTGTGTTTTGATAGCTTACACACTCACATTGTGATGATTAGTTACCATTTTCAATGATATGCCAAAGGAATATTTTATATTTTTAGCATATACAGATATTTTTTTAAATCACTGCCAGTTATTCTACAGAACTAACCTTCAGACAAATCATTATACCAGGAGAAGTAACAGAATGCCAGCACTTAACACAAGGACAATCCTGTCCCCTTTAAACATGGATTGATGAGTTGGGGAGTACAGAACGCTTCTGGATTTGCCTGTCTATAAGTGGTTCTGCACAGAGAATGTAACATAAGCTTTGTGAAGCTCACAAAAATGAGAAAAGCATGTCGTGCTGTATCTCATTTCTATGTAAAATTAATGAAAATAAAGCAAGGCACTTCCCATGCATAATGAATAACCATGCCAAACTATCAACTTTTTCAGACTTTTCCTCTAGAGGGCTTTTAAATGAGGTCAACAGCAAACATATCTTTACATTTGATCTAAGAGTGAGCGGCACAGAGTAACAGAGCTTGTCCATGCAATGCACAGCAACAAGCTCTTCTTGATTTTGATGATGAAAAATAGAATACTAAATACTACCCTTATATTTGTATCAGATATGGATTTCACAGATTCAGTTACAGAGGGAAGACAGGGCTGTGAGTAGAGATACACAGTCCCCATTAACCATGCTGAAAAGATCAATGCTAGCTAAGCACAAGAATGACAACCCCATATGTCAGATTCAGTAGGACCAACAGCACGTGCTTCCTGGGGGAGAATATTATTCCATGGAAAGATTTCAAAGAATCAGGTACAATACTCACATTGCAGCTTAGAATCTGATAATTAACAACACATCTTAGCAGAAAACAGCACCAGAATGGCCACAAAAATAATAACAAAAAAGCAGCCATCATTTCAGGGCATTATTAAGTCAAACTACCATAACAACTCACGTTCTGTTCTCCTGGTTGGAAGCAGACCGGGTCAGCACAGCTCAATTGATTATTGTACCATTTTTCCTAGTCTATGCAAAGACACTATTTCTCGGCTATGACAGACAGAGCACACTCTGGAAGGACAATAACATACAGCAAATGTATTGCCTAACTCCAAGCCTGTGTGTAAAACAAATCAGCTAATGTTTTTGGTACTTGTATGAATGTGCTTTTATTATGGAAGACAAACAAATTCCACTAAAGAAATCACTGATAGCATTCTGGAGATCTCTGTTAGCCCTGGCATCTCCTGCTTGACTCCTCACTGACTTTGCTAATCCCTCTTTATGCCCAGCAGCCTCACATTGGTATGTTCTGGGGAAGTAACACACATAGGACAATCAGGGATCCTTCCCAGACAGTCCTTGAATTGCTTTCCCTGTATTGCCTTGCTCTTGTAACAAACACAGACTGGCCTGGCTATTTCATAGCCTCCTTTTAGGTCATATTGTGGTATCTTTTTTGCTGAGAGGTTGCAGTGTAATGGCCATATACCTAAACTAGCTTCCCAGTGTACTTACTGCGGGTTTGCTGTGAGTAAGTTTAGAACATGCTGCAATTCACATCCCTGAAGGAAGATAAAACTGGAGCAGGCAAGCCTTGAGTCACTAGGCTTAGCAGCTCCCTCTCCTGGAAGGATCTTCTCTTTGGTCCAGAAATCAGACCTTACACTGCTGTCTGGGAGAGGGCAATTTTTATCTTGGGAGTCTTACATAAGATTTTGCTTTATTAACAGAACTAACCTAATTAAGAATCAATCTTCTACACTAGTGAGGCTAAAATTGAAAGAGAACATCCTTACTTACAATTTTCCTCATTATCTATTTTGCATTTGTTTTATTTTTTTAATTAATTGTACCACTGCTATTTAGATTATCATTTAATAATTTCTCAACGAAACTTCAACTATCCAGTATCAGTTGAAACCCTACTGTGCTAGGCACTACAAAACATATTCTAAATCCTTTATCCTGGAGGTCGTCAGCTGTGTAAGATTTGGTTTATTATATTTTTTAGATGTATAACATAAGCACTGACAGTTCAGTCTTAAAGGATGTCTCATAGAAAATGTCAAGAATCAAATCCACATCTCCAAAGTCCTACTGCAATATTTTAAAAACAAGACAAGTACCTTTATACATATATTTCAACTTATTTAAACTTATTTTTCAAGTTTTTAAATGTTTCCCTTTTCAAAATCTTCTTTGTTTCTAGAACTTTCTAACTGTGTAGTTAGGATGTTTTTAGATTTAATGGGCAATCAATCATGATTTTTCATCAATGATTACATTTTGCAAAGCTGCAAGAAAAATTGTATACTTACTCTCAAAGAAATTTGTTCTTTCTTTTTCTCTTCTAAGAAGATACATCAGTGGAATGTTCCTCTACAGTACTCTTTTGCATGACTAATAGGACAAATTCAACTAGGAATCAGCATTATAGAGGTGGGCCACCAAAACTTTGAAGACATTTTGACTACAAACACAGGTATTGCTGTTTGCCCCTCAGTAGAAGTACTCATAAGTCAAAAATCACTTTGTAGTTATCCTGTACTAAAGATCAACCTCCACTGAAAATGGCAATATAAACAAAGAGGCTTCTCCTCCTCTGGAATGCTGAATCCTGGAATGGGAGCCTCACTATCTTGTCAAACTTTTCTCCTTTTTTGCATTTGCTTGCTAATTTAAGACTTGCTGGGGAGAAGATGTTTACTGTGTTTCCAACTCAGGCACTTATTCAAATTGTGAGTAAAACTAAACAAATACAAACATAAAAGAAAGCTTCTTCCTTTATCCCAGCTCTTGTCACACTGCATCTAGTCACTCATTCAGCCAGACTATTCACAGCCACCATGGTGGGAGCACAAACTTCTAATGTTGCTATTCAGAGTGATCACTCAAAATGAATGTTTCAACTTCACTTTATCATTTAATTGAAAATTCAGAACGTATTGAAGCTTTTTTGTTGATGTTCAACTTATTAAACATATTTATTTGTATAGTAAATTTCAACATATTCAAGTCTAAAGCAAACAGGACAGACAGAACAATTACTACTTAGGAAAGTGAACTGCAATGCCATCCAGCCCCCAGCCCTGATATTCTTCTCATCTCTATGTCAACATTTGTCCCCATAATGAGTCAATGTAGTTGATTTTCTTATTTTCTTTATCCATGCTAGTTAAGACACAAGTTAGCCACTAGTGATGCTTCAGTGATCCATCTGTATAAATGGTTGGACTAAACAGGCAGAAAGGGATTTGGAAAGAAAAAGAAATCCTCAAATTCCTGGCGAAGAAGCTGCAACTATGCAAATTATTCACAGTCTCAGCAGTCTGGATGGAATTTAGGGAATTTGGGTTAAGCCCCCAAAGTGAGTGGAACCTATTGGGAAGGTGGAGTGGCTAGGCTAAGTGATCACTAATTTGGGCTCTCTAAGGTAATTTACATTATAGTAATTAAAGTTTAGATTCCCTTGCTGTTCTATTTACGAACTCTATTAACCTATGACCTTTCTCTGAAGTTTACACCCAACTGTTTTCAATTTTTTTTTCTTGAGCAAAAGGAAAGCAGTTACTGTGGAAGTTATTTCTCATAATAATTAATTGCATTTGGACCCTGAGAGGTAGATAGATACCTTAAGACAATCTGGCTGCAGAGTTGTGCTGTGTAATTATACTAGAGATCTGTCTTTGTGATCCTTCAGCAGAGCCATTGCTAATATCCTTGGTTTTGTTTGTATTGATTTTGCTTTAAGTGCAGCCTGCTGTATGTTTTTCATTTAGCTGAATATAAAATGATGAGTGAAATTCTGCTGCAAATTATAGTTATGAAAACAAAGACCATGCTTTGGCCTTACATTCATGTTTGATTTTTATTAACTCAATTTTAATGACATTTTAATAAGCCAGTGCAATAACTTTTATACTGTGCATAGGCACCTTATAAAGGCAAGCAGAAAGAAAACTGTCTGGAGCACTCTGTTGAAGCTGAAACAACATGATACCCGCTTATCTGAACAAATACAAACACCTATTCTCATATATAGCAGTCAGAGTCATGAATAAGTTCATTCTGATCCACAGCTGAATGGCCTGGGAATAAACGTTGTTTTTTCTTAACGTCTTAATATTTGTATTGCACACTGTGACAGCACGTTAGGATTCAGAGTGCTGCTTTTGGAGGACAGATCTTTAAAGCTGAGAGCAATCCTTCATATCCAGGATGCTCATCATGTCTAACACAATGGCTTAAGAAAATAAAGTAGCATAAGTAGGATACTCAATGGGGCAGGAGGGGGAGGGAAGCTTCCCAAAGAAAGAGAAGTGTGTTAATCTGAGAGCTTTTTGCTTTGGGGAGCTGAAAATGGGCAACATGGATGCTAATTTCTGGAGAAAGGGGCAGGTGCTAGGCTACATAAAGAGCACACTCCTTTTCACAACAGAGGGAAACATTGCACAGAGAGAATTAATGAGTATGTTGGGCATCAGGGAATAAAACAGCATCATAAACTTCAGTAAACAACAAAGCTCCAGAGTCGATCTTAATTTGTAATATACTAGGCCTCAGGAGTCTATTGCCCTTCTGTGGGACTAGCCCTTGAGAGACAGCTGCTTTACATCAGGCGTCTACATCTACAGATTAACACATTTATGTATATATAATTAAGTTGAAGAGCAAAAAAATACATGGAGACTGCCTTTATATTGGGGGATGCATGACAGAATATCTTATACTTGGATTTTGTTCAGAAATAGTATTACAAGGACTCTCTGTAAAATGAACATTTAATAAATATGGATATCCCAGTACCACAACCAAACTATCAGGGTTATATTTTCCCTGAGAACCTGGATATGCTTTTTTGAATTTACATCACTAAAAATAAGCAGCATGTTCATTTGTATCATTGATACAAAGATACGATCATTTGCCATCCTCATGACACCTACATGAGATCAGTGCTTTTCTAACTAACCTGGAATATGACATATTCATATCACTTTTAATGTCACATGGAAAAGACAACAGCAGCAGAGCCAGTAGAAATTGAGACAAAAGGTAGCTTATACCTATTATTTTAATAAACTAATAAATTGCAAGTAAATTTGGAGTTAGAACATTAGACATGTTAATCACACTGTTAATTTGTCATGCTGTTAGTCCTGTCCTACCAGTAATATTTTAAAGGATGTAACATAATTCATAAGCAGAGATACATTTTCAACCAAAAGCCTGAGTTAATCGAATTCCACCAAAATTACCGTCCCTGGTCAATCTGAACCCAGTTGCTGATTCACAGTTGCTCAGCAATGTGTAAATAAACGTAGTGATGGCTCAGCTCATCTTATTTAAATGCTTATTAAATAGTAATCACCCCCAGTAATTTCCCAGGATGTAGATGCCTTTGGTTGGGATCAGTGTAAGATTATAATCAATGACAGCACAGAAGTTTGATTAATTAAAGGTATTTCAAATCATGAATAAAGCACTTCTATTTTGACTAATGTGGCTACATCATATTCCAATAGTATATGTGGTCATCTGTTTGTTGTTCTGTTCTATTAAAGGGTTTGTTTTCACACAGGACAAATTGCTTAAGAGTGAATGATGCTCAGGAAAGACACAGATTAGAGGCACATCCTGAGAAAAGAAATCAAAGTCATCTTATGTGAAACCCAAACCAGTAGCCTTTCTGAAGAGGAACACTTGCACTGTGTATTCAGAGGTATGGGGAGAAAACTTCTGATAAATTCAGCACAAGCTACGTAGGTTAAGCTTTTCTGTTGACTAAAGCACAAGGCATTGCTGTTAACAGAACAAAAACCATCTCCAAATTTGATGTGAAACAACACAGAACTTCAAGCTTTCAAATAACTTTTGCTGTTTTTCTCACACAAAGTCATGACAAAATTCAATGGACTAAGGAAACCACTCCTGCAGAAGTTTTAAACTTGTGGATTAGTCTTAGGCACACTCCAGTAAAACACAGAATGAGTTAAAAGGTGACTGTTAGTTTTTCAGGGTCTTGTTAGCACTAACAAAGGATTTTGACATTTATAAAGATATATTCATATTCTCTGTATTTCCTATGGAGAAACTATTCTGACTTGCAAGAAATTACTTTTTTTAGTGTTGTGTATACACTTAAATTTTTACAAAACAGAAGCTTGCAAAGCTGTTTCTTTCCCTGTCCAGGAGATGGTAACATGCTACTAGTCTCCAGCAGTGACAAATCTCAGTGGTAGTACCTATGTACAGCTTTGGCAGAGCTATGTCTCTACCTATTGCCTCTCCTTTTTCTCTCACTTAGGAGCAGTAACTCATATATAGCTTGTAGTACACAGAGATTACCAAGAAATAAAATAGCTAAACTGTCAAAGTTTTCCTTAAAGGAGTTTCTATTAAAATATGTCTCCTATTCACAGGCTGTTAAGACACTTGCTTCTTATTAGTAACGTGAAAATCCTTGCCCACTCGAGGCTGCAGTTTACAGGTAGCCATAAGTTCAGCAAGAAGAGTGTAAGCCATGTCCCAGTGACAGGACTGGCCTAGGCTATGGAAACATCTACTCTATAGATTCTACTGTATTCTAAAATGATTCCAGCATTTTAATCCATTCTTAAAGATGTTTCAGAAATGCCTGTAAATCATATCAGTCCCCTTGGGCAGCAGGAAACCTATCTTTTCTCTCTGCTTGATTTCAGACTGTGCATACTGTGTGGTATTGTTACTAGGTATCAAGAAAAAGTGTGATTTTCTTCCTTGGTGTGAAAAGAACATACAATCAGTTAGTTCCTCAGACCTTTAATATGGGCTAGAACAAGAATCTTTCTGTTAGGGTAGCTTCAAATCTATAATTTTCGTTCATTGTTATTCTTACCTCCTCTCTGCTCCCTCAGTAACATGAGAGGGTATTGAGGAAAATAAATAAATAAATAGATACATGAATGAATGAATGGAACATTCCTCACTTTAAAAGCCATATTAACTAAAACACAGAAATAAATCTCCTAGCCCCCAGTATGTCAAGAACCTCTAGTACAACATGATTTTTCAGCACACTCAGAACTAGAAGTACTTGTACTAACTATACTGTACCCCTGAGCAAGGTTTTACAGATGGCAATTCTATTATAAAGACTATAGACAGCACAGAAAATTCAGTTTTCTCTGTTTCTTTCTTTATGGTATTGCTACATGCAAGAAAAATAATTATATAAAACTCCAGCCTAAATTAATCTCTAGATTTAACACTATTTTCTTAGCAGAGCTACAGCTCAATTTGTAACACTTGAAGGACAAACCTTGTCTTAAAGACCATGTACAAAACCTTTTTCTCCCTCATTTACCTGCTCTCCTCAGAGAGTAGTTCAAGTATTTTTACATTCAAAATGAAAACTTCTAACAGTGTCAAAAAAGTGGTTGTTGATATCAAATAAGGTAAAGAATCTATGAGCAGTTGCTAACAACGTGCACATTACAATCTGAACTTCTACCTGAATCTAAAGTACACAGTTAACCCCATTGGTTCTGGGATGTTTCCCATCTGACCAAATCCACATGCATAGTTTTCACCCAGATCTGCAGAGTACAGTGTGCAGCATTTGACATTAAGCACTTCAGGGCCATCTAGACAGTGAAGGAGAATGAAACAACAGAACTATAAAATGTCTCATTTTGCATTCAAATGAAAGCCTGAGAGATGAGACAGTACAAATGCTTTCTGTAATTTTTACTTAACAGTCTGCCCTTGAAAATGTCTCAAAATCATTTAGTGCAATGAGATCTTGAAATCTGAAGACCAAGTGCCTCATTTCTCTATAGCTAATTAGTGCACACATCCTGCACTGCAAAAATATAATTGACTCTGTGTGTAAAACTATCTGGGGGGAGCCAGTTTATTTGCATGCTAATACAAGGAACTGTTTGTAAAGATAGACCCCTCCATTATAAATGAGATATCAAAAAGGTGCCAATTATGAAGAAGGGGTGTACTGCATTATAAACCAACTGCCTTGTGCAACTAATTGTTCTACACTCTGTACAATCCAAAAATATAATTGACCCTGTCTGTAAAGCTATTTTTGGGAACAAGAAATCATTAGCATGCCAAAACCAAGTGCCAGTTACAAAGAGGAGAGTATGACCACTGTGACCATCTGCCTCTTCGATGAGCAATCTACACTTTGGGCAGGAAAAATACAAAAAAGAAAAAACAACCAAACACTCTCCCCCTCAAAAAAATCCCTCTTTCTTACTTCTGTCCAAAACAAAAACAAGGCTCATGGGATTTTATGTATAAGGCATTTGCAGTACTCTGTGGAAGATGAATCTCTTTCAAAGGAGTCTTCTGTTCAGACTGAAATCCTGCTGGCAAGCATCACTGTCAATTGCAGTACTGTGTCTTTGTATACTGTTTGGGGTTGGCAGTGATTCTCTTCTAGGGGTGTTCCTTATTTCCACCTGGAGAATGGGTTGCACACAAACATGTGCAGAAAGTCCTTCAGTCAGGCAACATGCTAACTTTTTTCATTACTAAGCAATAAACAGGAGTGAATTAAGGATGTAGGGTAATGGCTGTCTGTGTACTCAGGAATAACAACATCGAGACAGATGCTGCAGCTTATACGTTCCCAACTCATTGTAAATAATCAGCTGTAGCATATAAATACTCAAGATTGTTATATTATGGTTTTGTCTTCAGCATGCATAAAATGGTTCAAAACCACCTGCATTTTTCAAGTATATAGCACTTATGTGTTTCCATGACCCAGAAATTCTGACGCTTACATTAATCATCTTTGTCCAAATTTGTTCTGTATTGACAAATTGCTAAGAAAAATCTCATTTCTCACAACTTCAGTACCCTTGTGGAAAATTGCAAAGAAGTTTCCATGAGAATCATAGACCCATAGAATGGTAGGGGTTGGAAGGGACCTTTAGAGGTCATCTAGTCCAACTCCCCTCCAGAAGCAGAGTCACCTAGATCAGGTCACATAGGAACATGTCCAGGTGGGTCTTGAAGACCTCCAAGGAAGGAGCCTCCACAACCCCTCTGGGCAGCCTGTGCCAGGGTTCCCTCACCTCACAGTGAAATAGTTTTTTCTTATATTTAAGTGGAATTTTTTGTGTTCCAGCTTCATCCCATCACCCTTTGTCCTGTTACTAGCTACTATAGAAAAAAAGGGATGTCCCAACCTCCTGACAACCACCCTGTAGATATTTGTAAATGTTAATAAGATCCCCCCTCAGTCTCCTCTTCTCCAGACTAAACAGCCCCAGTTCCCACAGCCTTTCCTCATATGAAAGATGTTCCAGTTCCCCTGGTCATTTTGGTCGCTCTGCACTGGACTCTCTCCAGCACTTCCCTGTCCCTCTTGAGTTGAGGAGCCCAGAACTGGACACAGGACTCCAGATGAGGCCTCACCAGGGCAGAGTAAAGAGGGAGAAGAACCTCCCTTGACCTGCTGCCCACACTCTTCTTGATGCATCCCAGGACGCCATTGGCCTTCTTGGCCACGAGGGCACGTTGCTGCCTCATGTTTAGTCAATTATCAATCAGGACTCTCAGGACTCTCTCTGCAGAGCTGCTCTTCAGCAGTTCGACTCCCAGCCTCTAGGTTATACTATTTTAAGCAGCTCCTGGTAAATGCTTCTATTTACTTTGCTGGTACCATATATTCTAGTGGTAAAATAATCCAAATGTGTTTTTATAAATGAGCACTGTGAATAGCCAACTAAAAGTCAAGTAAATTATAAATGGAAACGAACTGGATCATACATTCTTCTCTGATTCAGATGGGGTCTGGTAAGAACATGAGTCTTCTCCTGTGTACATTTTGCAACAGAGCAGATAAGTAGAAGAAAGTTTCTGAAAAGTGCATCATTTCTTCTGTAGCTTCAGGGATTTCCCAACACATACTGCTCATGTGAACTAAATTTTACAATCTGCATGAGGGAATTTTGACTCTTGGGCTTTGATCCACAAGCTTCAGTCTGTGTTGGGTACATGCCAGTAAAATCTCTTGTGAAAAGCAAATGAATAAACTTCTTGTAAAAGGGTTTCGACATATATACAGAGGTAAGTTCCTATCCGTAAATATTATTTCATTGAACCCAAACATCTGTTCTGCTGTGGAGTATAAGTAATATTGTTCCACATTCTGCCTGCTCATATTCATTTGCTTTTTGTAAATTTTTTTGTTACATACATGTACTCCAGTTTTAATACATTTTAACTATCTTCTAGGATCTCTAATACTTATTCTTTAGTGGATCTTCCCTTTAAACATATAACGGATTGATTTGATAGTACTTCAGGAGAGATATGTATCTCTGTGCTGCTCCTGGAATGCTTCCTTGAATTTTCTGCCTATCTAAATGGAAACTGATGGACTGAGTCAGCAGGAGAAAGGGAAAAACAAAAAGAAAAAAATCCACAACAAACAGAAATGCAGCCAGCAATGATTTTTGTCAAAGAATGGTACAATGTAAAAAAATTAATTAATGATTAACAAACAGTCAGAGAAGACTCCTTCTGACTATCAACCTAGAATATGAAGCTTTCTTTTCTGTCACTATCCCCACTCTCTCCAACGTGACTATATGTACTGCCTTGATTCCTTGCAACTGGACAAATAGATGAAGTTTGACCTTAAAATATATTATGAAAATTAATTCTATTTCAGTAATTAAATAATCAACCTTATTTACCAGGAGAATTGTCTGGCTTCCCCCCACCACACTGCAGCAGAAAATAAAACAGGATTTTAGAAATGGGAAAAATGTGTCTGTCATCAGAACATGCAGGAGGGTCAAGAAACAGCTGAAGATGAACTAATCTCACTGAAAGTTGGTACAATCTGTACTTCAACTTTTTGAGAATCTGTGAGATTTCTGCCAGTGTATTTGTGTTAAGGAGCTGTACAACATAAATTGTTACAGTGGGCAATGCTGGAATAGCCTGCCTTAGATCATGAAGGAAGTTGGTGAATATAAACATGCATCCTACAGTTTGATCTTAGTGTGTTTGCTGGGGAATCAACTGCTGTGGTGATATTACCTCATTGTGTTGCAACTTGCTCTGCCTCTGTGATTCTGCACAGCTTCACTTCCTACAGAAAAGAGTCACTGGAGTGCAATGTCTGAGATTGCCAGAAACTGAAGCACTAAGTAGAAGGTCCAAAACATGAAGGCTGCTTTCAGCACTCTTGAAGCTTAATGTGTAGATGGGATACTTACAGACACAGTTTAGTGGTGGATGTGGCAGTGCTGGTTTAATGATTGGACTCAATAAACTTCAAGGTCTTTTCCAATCTAAATGATTCTGTGATTCTATAAATATTTGGTCTTTTTTTTTTCTTTAATTCACATTCTTTCCAAGGCACTGGCAGGGAGACACTGGAATGGAATGCCTTGTATTACTGCCCTGTATTTTTTATAGTCAGTAAAAGTAAGTGTAATCCCCAGCCATTCCTATTCATAATTTTATCAAGTATTCAATTGCAGCAGTAAAGACAACTGCTAACAGAGCTGCAAACACTGAGAACAACCAATATGATCTTTTCACCCTAAAGAACATAACACAACACTACCTGTCTCTTTTGTGGTTAGTAAGACACTCTGCTTTTCTTTCTTTTACTGGTTTCTAATCTTTCCTGGTCATAGGAGAAACATTTTGACGAAATATCTGGGAAAACCCAGCATCTGAAGTAGCAGAATAAATGCCAGGTTCCTGATGATGTAAGCATTATTCATCTGAAACCCATGCAGATTCCTTGTTAGCACTTACTACTTTCAGTTTGAGATCTCTGAAAAGAGGAAGTGGGTGGAGAGAAATATGAACTTCCCTGTCTTTACTTTAGTAACATATCTTTCCGTTTCCTCTAATTGCAACAGTATCTGTATCTGATACCACTCCACAGTCAATATTTGATGGTGTCATCAATTTCAGCTTCTAGAGATCATAGATATTGTCAGAGCTCACATCTCACATAGACATCTCACATTCCCACAAATTATTTGCTCTGATACAAAACTCATGGTAAAATTCAGTCTCTTTCCTAGCAAGCCTAATAAGCAGCTTTAAAATTTCAGTTACTGGGTTCTAAAATACAACTACTATTTTATAGTCACACTTTTTAAAAAAGTTGCAGGAACTATAACATTTTAAACAGAGTTTCAATTCAAAAAAGTAAATGTTTATACCAAGTAATTCTACTTCAGATTGAAAAGTTGGTGTGCTCACACTGGTCATAGCAACCTCAGCATTAAAGCATGATGGGGAGTCAACTTAAATACTGGCAGACAAATTAGCACAGCTCAAATATAGAAAATATTTAAGCCATCTAAGAAATAATAATAAAAGAATAGTAACTGACAAATCCTTTTTTTCTTGCTTTTAACTCTGTACTGCCCCACTGAGATGAACACTACTTGACTTCTAACAGAAACAATGTTAAATTTCTCTTCAGTGTTTCTACAGCATCTGCTTCACTGATTGGTGTCAGTTGAGGTAAAACTTCAGTCTTTATTTTGTAGGATTTTGCATTGACTAGCAGATGCTTAGATGTCTCAGCAAGCAGAATCTAAACAGTGAAGACAACCATATCACAAACAAATGTTTGTTAGAATAATCACATAATATGAGTATTCAATGCACTTCCTCATTCTGCATTTCTAAGACCTTGCAAACTATAAGGAGGACAAGAACTGTGATATAATCCTCCTCTTTTCCTTTTAAGTGGGGAATGTAATCCACTGGAGCTGTAGAGGGATAAAATCAGGACCCACTGTAATAATTAAATCCAATTAGATCAGCTGAACTGCATCTGGAAATAGGCCCCTAAAATTTTTAAAGACTTCTATTTATTCAAGTATTTTAAGTTTCAAAGCTTAAAAGAACAAATATTTATGTCAATGGTCACACATTATGCATCCTAGCAACTCACTGCCTGTAACACATGCTGCCTAGCCTGAAAACAAAGTGGAAGTGTGACATTTTCCTGATAGAAAGTCTTTTTTGTTAGTCTGAAACCACTGTTTTGTGGTTATGTAACAGAATAAGAGTCCAAATTTTGAAAAATGCTGTCACAACTCTCAGCAGCTTTGGCTGAGACATAGAAATAACCCAACTTGCCAACTTCAGAGAGGCCTCTGTAACTCAGAGAAAACTCCCCCTTGCATTTCTGCTGATGCAGCTCAGTCCTGACCTCCAGTATCCCCACTGCTCAGCTACTGAACCTCTCCTGAGCAGAACCTGTCAGCTATGGGAAAACTAGGCCAGATTCTAGCTTGGTTTTGTAATTTGGATGAATGTCTTCTTGGAATCAAACCAAATGAATCAAGCTCATTTCACCTGTTCTAAACTGTTTTCTGAAGCAAGGTCTCTGGAGGTGGAGGTTATGAATTACTATAGTCATTCCAAAACTTGAGCTATTCCTTCCTTCCTTTTTCTTTTGCTTATTTATTTTCAAGAGCTATTTCTGCTTATTTATATGAGGAATTTGGGGATTTAAATCATTTGGTAGCCAAACAGGAAAAAAAAGGGAAAAAAACAGGAAAAAACACGAAAAAAAAAAGATTGGTCTATCAAAGTTTTTATTCGCTTTAAAGTCAATAAAGCCCAACAATGGTACCTTGAATTTATTCTCTCCTTCATTGAATATGAAATATTTAGAAAGAAAAGATAGTGGTAACTGTCTATCATTGTCTTTCAATGTAGGTCTAAGGAAGAAGCAAAGAAAATTAAAAGAAATAAGTTTATGATGGCTCATTCAAAGTATGATATGTAGGCTACTTCTTTGTTAGGGGACATGCTAATACCTATATTCTAGATTAACTTGAAAGCACATGAAAAGTCCTGCTGAAATTGTTTCAGGAGTTTCACCAGACATTGATTTAAATGTTCCAAGATGAGTAGGAGTTTTCGGACTGACAAGATCTGGATTTTTAACAGATACTTGATCAGAAGGCACTTGCCCAATGTCCAGCTGCTATGAATACAACCTGCTGCAGCTGGGCTTTTGTTATTTATGCCTTTGTAGACATGCAGTCAGCATACTGCAAAATGACATCATATTTCAGTTACCACATGGTGATGAATTTTGTTACTAGTGGGGCTGTTACATACATTGTGATAAAGTCCTTCTTTGACAGTCTTCAAGTGATGAACTATGGAGGTTGAAGCATCTTTCCAAAGGTTTTTTTCCAATCATTGAAACATTCTTGAGAGAAAAATGTCAAAAAATTACAGACAGCAGAATTGCCATCATAGTGGTCTCAGTGTTGAGATATATATCTATATATATATGTATAAATATAAAATCCTTTCCCTAGCTCCTTTGCATTACTCTGCAGTGTTACTATTCAAGGTTTCTTAGTGGGAGTTGCTGTTGAATTGTGTGGTGACAGGCTTTGCTTTCATTATCAATTATGAATTCCACTGAAAAAGGCAATCCAATTATTCCCCAGCTCCCAGCTATGCCAAGCACAAGAGCTCTCATAACGCCACATATTCAGTCAATAAGAGAACTGATCCAGTCTAAAAGGGACCTACCAAAGAAAATACTTCCCTATCATTTTGGGGAATTTGGATGCATCAAGAAGAGTGTGGGCAGCAGGTCAAAGGAGATTCTCCTTTCCTTCTGCTCTGCCCTGGTGAGTCCTCACCTGGAGTTCTGTGTCTAGTTCTGGGCTCCCCAGCTCAAGAGGGACAGAGAACTTCTGGAGAGAGTCCAGCGCAGGGCCACCAAGATGATCGGGGGAATGGAACACCTTCCTTATGAGGAAAGGCTGTGGGACCTGAAGCTTTTTAGCCTGGACAAGATGAGATTGAGGGTGGATCTCATTAATATTTACAAATATCTAGATGGTGGGTATCAGGAGGTTGAGGCATCACTTTTTTCTGCTGTATTTAAGTGACACGACTAGAATGGGAAGAATCTGGAACACAAAAAGTTACATTTAAACATTAAACCCCCCTATTTTACTGTTCAGATGAGGGAGCCCTGCCACAGGCTGCCCAGGGAAAGTGTGGAGTCTCCTTCTCTGGAGGTCTTCAAAACTCACCCAGATGTATTCCTGTGTGGGAAAAGCAGGTGGGACCTGCTTTAGCAGGGGAGCTGGACTAGATGATCTCTAGAGGTCCCTTTCAATCCCTACCATTCTGTGATTCTGTGATCATTTCGGTGACCACACGGCCACATGACAAAGGAAATGTCAGGGAAGAATCTTCCTTCAACAACAAGGCCTTACTTTATCTTAATATAGTCATTAAAATTCACCTATGGAGTTTTTCCAGTTTTTACTCCTCAGAACACCGGTCCCTTTTTTTTTATAAGGTTGCACTGCTTGTTCCTGACTATCCAGTTTTAGAACTGTGTATTTATCTGTATTATCCAAAATGAATAGGTACATTTGTTTTCACGAGCTGAGGCCACAGAGTAATCCAAACTTCTCTTCATCAGTGCCCTGACCAGATCATGACCTGCCACCTCAACAATTTTTACATCACCCTTAGATACCTCCAATGATTCTATATCTATTATTCACATGTGAAAATGCAGGGATTCAGGCCTCTTACCATTCCCAAACAAACATGGTAAAAATACATTGACTACTTTTTTATATCTGTCTGTTAACTAGCACTTAATCCATTTAAGATGGGCTTTGCTGATATTGTAGAGTGCTATTTTTCTGTCAGAATGTCACATGGTAGTAAGCCAAATGCTGTGGAAAAGCCTAAGTACATTACATCTACATACACAATGAAACTCACCATTTTATCATCAGTTTTACAACCTGGGCTTCCAAAGCTGCTAAATTCTTTTCTATTTTTAATTCCATGTCTAAGTTTTCAACCTTGAACAGTAACTGAAAAAAATGGAAATTAAATAATTTACCAGTTTCAGATTCTCCCCAGTAAATTGCTGTGAATTTGTAACTGCACTATCATTTTCATTGTACTACATTGGCCATTTAGGTGAATGATAACCCAGGAGACAGCATCATGCAGGGCTAACAAACAAGTAAATCATTTAGATGGTGCACTGCTTTCAACTGAAAAAAAAAGGGGCAGTAAATCTGTCCTGCCACTGCCTTCTCTTTTGTTGAATTTTCAGGATGGTGCAGTCTTTTCATTGAAACAAATAAAAAAATTCTACAGACTTAATTTATCGTCTGTGTTTTGCGCATAATGACTAAGGCTGACCAATACACGGCAACGAGCTGGAAGAATAGGGTTAGCCATTTAAGATCGTGCCTGCTGGTTTTAAGGAGACGAAGTTAAAATTCTGGTTACAGCGTGGCACCATCTAATGGCTCTGGTTTTAACTGCAAGAACTCTACATAAACAACCAAGTGGTGGGAGTGCAAACTGCCTGTACATTTTACTCACTGGCTTCACTCTGTATAATAGCTATATAGGAATAGGAAAAAAGGAGGGAATGAAATTACGTATGTTGATAGAATCTATTGCAACCTATTTTCAAACTCTGGCTGAACATTTCAGTTCCAAGGTGAGAACTCTTAACACATACAAAATTTAGGTATGCAAGCAGTGCAGTGTTGTCTACACGCACAAATAACAGAATACTGTCATTTCAGAGATTAACATTTACTTTTGGTTGATTTTTGCCCAGAAGACTTATGCCTTGATTCTTCTTTTATTTTGTACAGCTTAACATTACATCTCTTTGAAATGTATGCTCAGAAAGACCAAACTTTGTACAATTCATTGGCAACTTCTGGTTTGTTTGTCGGCAAGTCAGGGGTAGGTAAGAAATAACTGGTACTCTTGG
Organism: Colius striatus; assembly: GCF_028858725.1. Taxonomy (NCBI): domain Eukaryota; kingdom Metazoa; phylum Chordata; class Aves; order Coliiformes; family Coliidae; genus Colius; species Colius striatus. Next base: position 5,520,114 of record NC_084771.1, on the reverse strand, counting down.
ATTGCATTCCCATCTGCTGCTGACTTACTGTACCATACTAAGCAGATCACTAGCCTGCCTACATGAAAATTGTTTTTGTTACAAGCATGGAAATGCTAATAATAACATTCCTTGTAAGAGTGCCAAAGGTTTATTAATCATTTAAGTGTATTAAAAACTAAAAACGTCAACTGTCATGAGAAAGATTGGTACAGAAATTTCCCAGTATGAGATGCAGTGGTCAGTATTTATGTACAGAATAGCCACAACATAGGCAGAAGTCTTCATTTGAATGTTGTGGGGTTTGAGAACACGATTGCCATTTAGATGTCAACAAAAAACAAATTGCACATAAGAGACTTAGAAATGAAAGGCTCCATAACTTCAACATTCCATCAATACTATTCCATCATTCTATTCAACATAGTTAAAACATAGTTTAAACTTCAGAAAACAGTAACTGAACACAGGAACAGGTTGCCCAGAGAAGCTGTTAGCCTCCATGCTGGGAGATACACAAAATCCAGTGAGACACAGTACTGGGCATCCTGCTGCAGCTGCCCAGCGCAGGGTTGGACTGACCATTCTCCAGAGGTGCCTTTCTACCTCAGCCATCCTGTGGTTCTGTGATTCTCTCAACTGTTTGTTGCTGCTTTTGAAATAAAACACAAAACCTCACCACAGAATTGCATAGTGTTCATTTCCAAATCTTGTGCTTATTCTCTAAGTCTCCTGAGATTTAGAAAAGTTCCATCTCTTGTAAATATTTAGGATAATATCTGAGGCTAGCCAGAGACTGAACTACTGGAAAGACTTAATACTGAATCTGGAACTAACTCAATGGCTCCAGAGACAAACTTAATGAACATATTTCAAGTCACTACAATGGAATTTGGTCTCAGTTGGTATAATCCAGATTACATAGATTTTTTTTATTTAGAAAAATAGCCCATGAATAAACCAGCCAAAATTTTAAGGCAGATCTATAAAGCAATTCAACTATTCTCAAATACTAAAAATACAATTCTACAAAAGCTCTAAGAAATGAGAAACCGATTTTTGAAAAGAGTGAATAAAGTACAAAATCAAGTGATAGAGAAATAGTCCTGACTAATACACACACACTGGACTTTCTCTTTTTTTGTCCTTTAGAGAGATACATTCAAAAGATTTCCTTGCTACTTTTTCCTCCACACAGACTTTCACACGTTCCACTCATGTACAAATAATCAGTTGTTTTTATGATTGCTGCTGGCTTGGAGCCTGTTCGTACCACTAATGCAAAAGAATTTGCTGAGTCAGCTATAATTTGGCTGTCTCCTTTTATGATCACAGCATGAATCTGTTCAGAAGTGCAGCTGGTGTAATGCTCTGCTAAGAAGCAGGATGGGTGTGAATACATATGCTTTGGCAAAGCCTAAAGCACCGTGATAATGCATTTCTATTAGATCTCTCTTGCAGGATCCCGAATATGGTTTTGAGGCCTATGCTTCAGGGATGCAATAAGGCATTTGCTCAACTCACAAAAAAGTGAGATATGAGTAGGGAGGCAGTTACTCCTGCCAACATTTTGAAGAGTTATGATCACAAGCGCTTGGACAGTAGTGTAGTGAATATCACAACATGCACAAGAAAAACAAAAATCTAGCAAAGGAGCCAGAAAGATGCTGTTAATGACTGTAGGAGTAGATACATTATTGAGTCATAAAACATTTGTAATAAACAAAAACCAAAACTCATGTAGGGTATTAGAGGTACCTATCTGTTGAAAAAAAAAATAAGCACGTATTCATACATTATAACTTTGCATGAATATGTTTAGAGGTTTATTCCAACTACAGATTTTTGCAACTAGAATACAAAAGCCCTCTAGTAAAATTTAAATCTAAGCATAGACTTAGTTCTTGTTTGCAAGGATAGTTGTAAAAGCAAGAAACAGAAACAACAGCCTGAGGCACAGACAAGTTCTTTCCAGCTGGAAACCCCATGCACATAAGGTAAGCGATTTTACAAGGTAAGTAGAGTGATATATTTACCATTGGTTGTACAAACACATACCCAAAGACTACCATACAATTTATGATGGGGCAATAAGTGAAAAGATGGTTGAAGAAACATAAATAGGCAGTTTAGAAGGAAGAATACAAAAAACTGAAACAAAAGAATACAAGATAAAGACTAGGCCACTGTAAGATTTTTGGAGAAATTAATTATGTTATCTGTGTAAAGAAGCATAGTCTAGTTAAAGCATGGAAGAAACCACAAAGTCTACTGAGAGAAGTTGCCTTTCAGTAGTTTTTATGCTTACAATTTAATATGTCCCAAAAATTTATCTCACCATATATTTTAAAATATTCATATCCATTTTCCCCATCACTGCCCTTGATAATTCTATCATATCTTTTCTGTAAAAACCAAATCAATAAAGATAAAATAAGAATTACATATTTGCAAGCTGTGATCTCTACCTGCAGAGATTCCACCATGTCTGACAACTGTTCACAAGCCTTGTAACTTCCATACTCCCTGTGTAGTGTCAAAGTCCTACACAAGCAGAGATGGAGCAAGAGAAAGTACTGTGTTCCTGCATTTTAACTTTACTCCCCTATGTCCGATTGTTCGATAGAGGTAAAGAATGTTGGGAAACTTATTTTTCTTCTTTAGATTAACCTCCCACAGCTCAGAATATTTTATTTTTTTTTTTTTTCTTCTGTGAAGACAGCAGTATCATGGCCATTTGCTGTACTCTGCTTTTGAAACTTCTGTCTCCACAGAACATCACAGTGCTACAGGTCATGAACAGCATCCTGGTGGTCTACCATGGGTGGTTCAAAACTTCAGCAGGAAAGAGTTGCTACAGGTCACAGTTTAGGTACACTAATAAAACAGTACATGAAAAATTATATTGTGTTTGTTATTAAGAGGCTACCTCTCTGCAAGAGATGACCTGCCATTAGAGATTTAGCTCCCTTTTCTTCCTCTCCCTTCTTAAAATGTTAAGTACATGTTCCTGGGTTCTTTTCAAGTCAAGTCTGCAAGAGAAAAATGATCTCAACTTCTCTACCCGACATCAGTATGTTTAGCCTATACATACTGTTCCCTTCCAAAGTTACAGATACATAACATGATAAAAAATGATGTTTTTAAGAATCGGATAGGTGGTTGTTAAAGAAACGGAAACTAAGCCACTGAAGGTGTTATAACAGTGATATCCTGAAGCTACAAAAATGTGTTATGGTAGAAATATGGAATAAAACCTGTGAGACTAGCAACAGAGTCTCTGTTTGTGTTCCTCCCGATCTGTATTTCTTTCTCTGTATTACACATTCCCCAAAGTCTATCATTGCCAGATTTTATTTCTGTGACCTATATGGCTGAGAAAGAGGGGGATGTAATGCAGATTGCCAAAACAAGGGACAACAGAGAAACAGCATAAAAACAGTAGTGGGAGAAAGGCAGCAGTCACAAAAGAATATCCACTACCTTTGTTCATCTTAGAGAAAGACGGTAAATCACCAAAACCACCTAACAAAAATGCCTGAATATTAATTCTTTGTATTAGAAGGAAGGACACAATTCTACTGAAGTCACCTAAGAAAAACACAGATGATTTCAGAATGCTTAGTATTAGTGTACACAGTAAGGAGAGTAAGTGCAAAAATGGAGAAGTGTGTTTTTTGTATGAGAGGAAGTAACAGCACTTGGCGATAGTTATCCTATCTGGCTCGCATTAAAACACAGGAAAGAGATTCACCATCTTTGTACACATAGGAGAAAACAGAATTCAGATCCAGATTCAATGGCATTATAGATTGCCTCCTGTTCCCTGGAAATATTTGGAGAGATGTATCCCTTATGCTGACTTTGAAATGTGCCTTTAATGAAATTCTTCCTTTTCCTTTAATCCATCCATCACACTTGATAGCAAAGAAAAGACCTTTCAACAAATAGCACACTTTCCTTTCTGCATAAATTAGGCTCATCTGACCAGACCATTTTCATCCAGGGATTGAATAACCTGGCTTTGTAAACATTATCCACTCCACTCTTTCAATTATAATCTCTGATCTTCTCAGTTCTTTAAAAACATGTCACATCCTATTGAAGTGTTAAGTAGAGAGACAGGACAATGCAAATTGCTGTTCTTATTGAAAGGAAATCACAATTTGGAGGCCTATGTGGTGAACATGATTCTGAGTGTCTATTTGCTGCTCCCTCCTGACTTGCTAACTGCCTTTATGATAACAGATTCAGTTTGCTCAGTGCACCAGTCCACCAGTCATGAAAATGACCAAAACAGTACGTTCCTCACCAGCCTAGTGACACCTACACAAATGATGACAAAGTCTTTGTTTAAATGAGCTTGTTCTGAGACTTGATGTGTGGAAAACATTTTTATTGCTTAGTTCAAAGCCAGTAGCTAAGTGAAAAGCCATTTGTTTTATTTAACAACAATAATCTCTGTGGGCAGATACATAAGCATAAAAAAGGTTTCTCTCATGAGGGTGGCATGAAAAAAAAATCCATCATGCCTTTTAATCAAGCCTGGTTAGCATTCCTTGGTCAGAAAAACAACCCAATTTTTTTTCATGGAGCTACTTGGAACTACAGAGTTTTCCAGATGTAGTTTCCTCTGGTACCACTGAGCCATGCATTGGAATAAGGCAAGACTTTGTTCTTCCTCTTTCAGAGATTTAAGTCAGTTGTTCTAATCTCTGCATGTGCTTCAATAGTTATCTAATCAACCAATGCCATGGCATCTTCATGAGGTTCCAGGAGCTATGAAGACTGCATATACCTGTCTAGACAGAATATTCCCTTCAAAGGACACAGGTTTGCTACTACCCAGCACTACTGCTTTCAACATAAGTCAACCCTCTTAAGTGCATATGCTCCTAGATCAACAGTTTACACTGAGAACAATATATCTCCTCTAGATTCATACACCTTGGATTCATCAGTTGCTCATAAGTATGGAAGAGTCAGTAGAGGGGTCCACAGCCAGGCATTAGAAAATGGGGGCAACCTGAGATTAAAAAAAACCCAACCTACTACCAGCAGTTCCTGCTTGACCATGCTATTCTGAAGAGTAATGGCAGCAACCGCAGAAACAACAGTTTGTCTGTTGTTCCCCCTCCTGCTATATTTTGCATTATGTTAACCCCACTGCTGATACTGTATGCTTTCTCCAGAGTACCACCTGTGTTACCTCGACTGACTTCACTTTATTCCACATGCTCTCCTTCCTCAAAGCTCTTCAAATCACCACCTTCTTCCTGGTCTCGTGAAAATGATGTTATATAAGTAATTCTGTCCCTCTGCATTCCATATTTTCTCCAGCTTACATTTGGCTATGCTATTTATCTGATCATCTTACATTACAAAAGGTACTTCAGTCATATATATGATTCCCTGTATTTTCTTACAGAGATGTTTACTCTCAGACTGCCAAACCTTTTAAAGATCAGTTCAGACTATTCATGCATGACCAACTGTAAACCTTTTCTCTGAATTTTCTTTCTTGGAAATAAAGGATCAGAACACCACTAAGGTTCTGACACTGTACATCAACAAACATGACTGTATCAGTCAGCATCAAATGTAGAGGAATGGTTTGAAATTGATGGAAGTATATATTATACAGGAGCTTCAAGTTATATCAACCAGTCAAGTATTTTCAATTGTTAGTCTCTTACAGAAGAATTGAGATTTAGTTCAACTGCTTCAGACAGTCAGAGGCCCATATATATGCCAAACTCCTATTTTTTTGTTCCTGCTAGGTGGTCTTACAGAATAAGTAGATACTATCAGATATCAGCACAGCCATGCTTTACAGTAAGTCTTCATAGCTGAGGCACAGTCTATCTGTTTTGACTTAAAGTGGATTTAATATGGGTTAATACTACTGATGTCTTCATGTAGAAATAATAAAGACTTCCAAATTGGGTAACCATGAGATTCACAAATTAAGCATCTATGACAATCTGATTTGAAATTATTGCAAAGAGAATGAAAAGTCTTCAAGAGAATGAAAAGTCCCAAAATCAGGTACTGTCAAAGATCTATGTTGTGGTCCATTATTGTCTAAAGCAAGACCTAGATCAGGACATAAGTTTGAGCTCAAATTTAGTGTTAGCCAATAGGATGAAAGGATGATCACACCTTACCTCAGATATTTATAATACTAAAACCCACACCTCTGGGAGGAGACTCCACATATAGATATGCGACCACCATAGTATAATGAGTTTGACAGATGCATAGACAGTGCAGAGGGATGTTCATTACATAAGCACATGACACTAATGATGTATCTTGCAGAAGTTTTTCTGTACATAACACCCTACTCATTTTTGGGAAGGTGTGTTGGCATCCTATTCTGTACAACAGCAATAAAAGCAAATATCTCAATTCAGTGTGTCAATTGGGTTTTTTCACACTGGGTGAAGAACTCACTACACAGCAAAGCCAAAAGACTTGCAGAAATTTTCAAAGCTCAGCTGCCTATGAATAAAATACAACATAAGGCACTAAGAGCATTCATTGTTTACCAACTTCAGATTCTTAAGACTCATTTTTACTGTCTAATTTTCAGACAGTTGATATAACATTCAAGGAAGTGATTAGATGGAATGAAATAGTTTTAGAGTAGTTCTAAATTGCATATGTAGCAAGAGTATACAAAGTTTTGTCTTAAAGTTTTGTTAAAGAAACAAAAATCTTGGGAGAAGGGCTGACATAGTATTGGTACATAAATCATCTGTGACTGTTAGCTGAAAAAAAGCATTTTCTAAGAGGTAAAAAAAAATAGAGTACAAATGCATAAAGATCATACTTCTAGACCTTTTTTTTAGTAGTGGCCCATGGCATGCAAGACACTTAAAATACAGTTGCTACGTTTTTGTTTCATTTCTAGAGTTCTTAGAAGAACTCTAAAGACAGTATAATAACAATGACACAGGATTGTAATCTATTTTTGCTGAGCAGCCCAGAGCCTCCCTGAACGGGCAGCTCTTTCACCCTGCATTTTAATCACTCAGGAATGTATGAAGAAGGGGTAATTCTCTATGTAATGTATACATAAAAGTAACTTGCATACATGACAGTGGTGTCTGCCTGAGATGATTCTACACTTCTTCACCTCTAAATTTCCCACTAACTCTACTCTGGCATTATCAGCAAAGATGAAGGGGGCAGATAAAGTGGAGGAGAGAAGCATAAAGCAGGCTATACCATTAACTCAGATATAATGAAAAGTCACTTACAGAGCTTTAAACAGTTCTTAAAATTCATGAAAACTTTGCTTATGCCAAGTTCCACTCCTACACAGTCGTCTCTGAATTACACTTTGGTGGGATTTCTTCTGTGATCAGCAGCTCTAATAATCAGGCACTACAAAAAGGTTCCGCTCTACTTGTGCTGGGGTGATTACACAGATGCCTGACAGGCTGTGTATGGATGACTCTATGTATGTAATACTGGAAAGGGGTAGGAGATTATTAATCTATTTTCCATAACCTTTTTGTCCTTTTGCTCCCAACGGGAGGATTTTGCAGCAGCATAATGCAGAGTTTGTACACCCCAGTCTGGAAGGACCTAATGGGCTGTTGGGTACCTAATCAGGCTCTCCCAGAGGCAAACAACAGACTTCAAAGAAGGAACAAAAAAGGAAGAGCCCTGCTTAATTAGTGCTTTGCTAAGAAGAGGAGCAGACTTCGGGGAAGACACAAGGATAACTGCTCTCTGTCAGAGTCCCTTGGTAGAGAGGTGGCTCTGGCAGAAGATGTTTGCTTCTCTGACTGCCAACGATTAACTTAAACTTGCCTGAGTCATGGCAGTAAGGACATCTTTCATGTGTTAGTCATTCACAGAAAAGAACAAAGAATCTGCTTGTCAATACAACCCAGAAGAAAACACGGAAATGGAACTGCTCTGTATATTTAGGTCTAGTTTCGAATACATCAAAATAAACAGAGGTTGCACATATCTTAAGCAAAGGGTAGGATCCTTTCACTCCTTCTGGTGTCGGAGGGCTGGCTGGACAGGGGAGTAACCAGGAGGGAATGCAGGCAGAAGTACAGGTTGCTGTTGGAGGAAGCCAACAAGTACACAGTCTCAGCCACACTAACTACCTGGCAAGCTTTAGAGAACAGTGACAATTAAGGAGGCATTTTTGTAAAGTAACTATAAGTTGTAAAAGGCTTCTCATTATGAAATTTGTACATTTTTGTGCTTTTTACTATAAAAGGTATGAAAAGATTTTGTTTTGTCATTATAGGTGTTTTCAGGCTTTTTTCCTTTCTTGCCTTTTGTCTATAAATCTGGCCTGCAGTGACTGGCTTGTGAGAGCTGCACAATAACTGAGAAGACAATGATATTCTAAGACAAATACATGTTAAAAAATAAATACTCAATAAAGGACAGACAAAAAAAAACCCCTGAATTTCTCTTATAGACTTTGTGCTTTACAAAACTGTGAGTCACAAAGATGCCTCATCTGATTCTTTGCAGGTTCTTTATATTATTCAGAACAATAACTTAAAAAATAATAATTAAGGGGTAATGAAAGAGATAATCAAGTTTTAGTGGACATAGGAATATATTAGTATCTTAACTGTCTTTAGCAGAAAGAGATTATCATAAAATATTGTTCCAGGAGCAATTTGTAATAAACAATTTCACTATCAAACCAGCTAGATACTTTCTGCTTAAACGTTTTATATACGTGTGTATATATGCATATATTTACATAAAATATTTGCCCTCTTTTTGTTATGATCCATTTTAATCTTAATTGTTCTTTCTCAATTTCATTTTTCTCCAGCTGCAACTCAGATCAAGGCTGGGATAACTAGATACACACTGATATTAACAGAATATACCATTTGAGTATACAGACCTCTAACACAAATATTTTCTCTCAGAAACCTTTTAATTTCTTGCTTGCACCTTGCAGCATTGGAAACAAAGTAGATTGATTTCTCATAATACCCTGGAGAATACAAGGCATTGACAGCTGAGGAAAGGAAGACAGAAGCTTTGGGGACATTAAAATAACAGAAACAAGAGCTTAAGAACAGCATCTATACAGACTGCTTCACATCCTGTATTATGAAACCCGCTCACGTCTAGAGGATACCACTTTGTTTTCAAAGACCAAATGAAGTGCACAGTCAGATTTATTATATGCTTCAAAAAAGAGAGATATGGCTTCTGAATAAAAAATCCATGCTCAAATGCACAGCAAAACAAATGTACGTTTTTCCCATTTCACATTCTTCATATTGAGTATCGTAGAGGTGCACAAGCCTTTCTATGCAGGTTAATGCATAGATGGGAAAATAAAACTCATGTTAATAACAGAAATTTATAAAAGCTCCAGTCCACATACAGACTAACCAAGTAAGGCAAAAGCAAAGTATTATAAAGAAATAAAGCATGTGATAGACAAATAAGTCTTAAAATGGAAAGATTAACTGCTATCTCTGCTAACAATCAGTGGAAGTTTTTGACAATCGAGCTCCTTCTGTAGGAATACCTAACTCTGAGGTTTTAAAACACAATGAATTAAATCTAATTTAGAAACACCTGGCCTTTATTTTTAAAAAACCCTAGAAAGTAAGTAGAAAAGCATCATGATCTAAAGAAACAAAAGGAAAGACAGCATGAGGGAAGTACTGTTAAAACTGAACAAATGGTACTTTCATTTAGCACAGATGTAAGTTCAGCATGAAGACTGCCATTAGAACACAGGCTAAAAGTAAGTGTAAAAGGCAACTTATTATTCTCTATTAGCTTCAGCTGTTTCAAAAGGATGGGGTATCTTTATCATTAAAATATTAACCAGTATCTATTGTTAATTAACTTTTCATGTCCTTCATTGCTTATATTAAATATGTATCAGAGCATGAACAGTGATAAGAAATAAAGATGTCCATTTAGCATCTCCTGAAAGACTTCTGAATAACTACATGCAATGTAAAGCTAAAATCTCTGAATTAAGATTGCCTTTCTTTTGCCACTTAAAGGAAATGAATACAAATCCTTAAGACTATTACAAGGGATTTAATTAAAAGCTAGTACTTTGCTCTCTTAGCTACCTATTAAGGGGAAATCTGCTTTCTTTCACATTTATTATCACTCCTTCAGAAGTTGATATAGGAATATGAAATGCAGTCCCTGGCAAAATTAGCAATTCTGGTTATTATAATTCACATATCTAAAATCTCAAAGCACTTTCAGTATCCTGCATTACTGGTTCTCAAACTTATGTTCCAACAAACAGCTGTCAGCACCAGAATATTTATTGAAGGCCTCTATGCACACCTCATACTAACACTTTAAGTGGAAGCAGATTATCTTCAGGCTGCTCCTGGTGGCACCACCAGAAGCTTAGGACTATGTGCATTTCACTTTGTGTTCTGCAGCTGGAAGAATCATCAACAGGGAAAATTTTGGTTTCTTTCCCAGGGAAATCCTCCTTGAATTTGACTCCCCTGTATTCCTTGGAACAGATATCCATCCATTTGCACAAAAATCAAGAAATATATAAGCAGAGAGAAAAACAAAACTGGACAAAAAATGAGTACTGCCAAACCCCGTTAAGAAGATATGCAACTCTCATTTGGTTTAAAAATTCAGATCAATGTGAAATTTCTTTTAACAACTTTTTGGATGCACACTACTTCAGATTACAAATGCTCTAAGACTGTTTAAAAATTTCCTTTCATTAAAAATATATTTAACTGCTTTTAGAACATCTGTTCGAAGCCAGACATGTTAGATCTATAGTCTGCCTAACCATCACCAATAACCACTGAAATGTAACACAAAATTAAATTCTTTATTGGAAGGGATCCTTATCACACAGTCTATTTGATGCCATGGCTCACTTAAAAATAACAAAAGCTCTAGTAACTCTGATAGAACCCATGAGAAACACTGCTGTTGCACAGCTTTCAGCTCCAAATCCTGCCTTTGAAAATCTGGGGTAACTACCATTGCTATATACCCTTAGAAAGAGCAAATACAGCCTCCAGTTCCAGAGCTAGGGAATCTCCAGGCATATCACAGCTCAAGTGTCTCCTCTCATACAAAAGTACTGCTGCCTGGGGAAATTAAAGCTTTCAGGTGTCAAGTTCAAAATACTCAGAATATTTAGTCCAATAGCTCACTAGGTTACTTCTCCCTAGAAGTTAGAGAGAACAAAAGGAACAAAAGGCATTGTTGCCCCCCTGTTGCTGTTTGAGTATAATCTTACATAACTAAATGCCATGGAGTAACAAATTGGCAGTCCCACAAGATTTTTTCAGAGTAAGTTATTATTCAGCTATTTCTTTTGGTTGCTTTCTCCGCACAGTGAGCATTTCTTCAGGCTTTTCTCAGTTGAAGTTCAGTCAATTAGCTCTCCTCCAAATCTCATTATAATTCAGAGAACTGTTAATCTGTTAGCCTGGCTGGCTAAAGTGAAGATATAGATTTGAACAATAGTTTATTGGGGATGTTTTAATGCTTATCCTTTGACTTCTCTGATTACTAACCTATGCATACAGAAAGGGAGAGGTGGTAGAGGTGGCTTTATGTTATTCATATTGCAAGTTTTGAGAACATGTATGTAACTGCTCAGCAGAACTCTCTGTCATTTCTCAGGCAAAATAAAAGGAGAGCTGCTTCAAAACAATTGTCCCTACCCTTTTGAGAGTAACAGGAGGGCTACAGTCAGATGTCAGCACTAAAGCAGTGCAAGGGGAATAGCATATGCTCAAACATCTACAAGATCTGACTACTATGCCATGGTGTACAGCACCCACATCACTCACAAAGAAATATGAAGACTCCAAGTACTGCCATCTACTCACAAAATCACATTACTCCCATGTGTGCCACTTCCCAGAGACAATAATCACATAAATCCTCTGTTGCCAACCAGTAGGGGAAAGCCCTGTGAGGTTCTGTGATCACCACCACAAAGCAGTGCTTGCAGGTGTCTGTCACAGCTTCTCTCCACTGATCATCATGCATTTCATTGCTGTTTTTACTCCATCACAAATCTTAATGCAATATCTTCAACACAGTTGTCAGATTCTAGAAACCATGTTGCATCTGCTTTACAATATTCAATAGCTTTTAGTGACCTTACTACCCTATTACCCTACATTTACAAGAAAGTCATGAAAATTAGTTGAAATACAACCTTAAAAGTGATAAAAACTAGGAAGGCAATTAGGAAACTCACTTTGTGCCACTGTAATTACTACTGGAGCCGGGTGAACACAGTAAAATGAAAACAGGCCATTGAGGGACATCATATATAACATAACAGCTTAAATAGCTGCCAAAGTGCAAAAGATTACAAAAGCTTACTACTGTAGAAAAGTATGTGGTCTGAACATTGGCTCAGCCATCTGTGCAAAAATATTTGGGGATATGTCTCAGTTTCCAACAGAACTTACAAATTTACCTCATAGAGGCTCCTAAGAATTTAGTGATAAGTCAACAGTAGTACAGACACTACCTGTGTCATCCTGTGGAAGTTAATATTTGCTCAATGGTACACAATTCTCAATAAAGCAAGATGTGAAATATTACTATACTACTTCTTAATTATATGCCCAAAGTCATCTTCCCTCCATATTCAAAGCAAACTATATTTCCCAAGGATAACCATTAATTATGAAATGATGATTTAGCTGCCCTTTAAGCATAAAATACCTTCTTTACAAAGCATGTGCCTCCTGTGAGATTTCAAAGAAACTATAAATGTAGAAGAAGGTGAAGATAACAGTCAGTAAACAGTCAAAAAGTTTTCTGATGATGAATAACTGCCTTTGAAGTAGTCCACTTCAATATTGTTATTTGTGGAATTTCAAGTATGATCTCTGCAAGCAGCCAGACTACACATTTCTTTTTTTCTGCTCAGTGGCAATAAAAGTCAGTTAATTTGGTACCAAGTACCACAGGATATTGCTGTTTATGTATGGTCTTTCTCTTACAGTTAAAGGAAAATCTGCCAAATTCCACAAGTTATCTCCTTATTAAAGGGATTTTTAGAAATGGAGGGAGGTGTATGTGTGCAGTTCTATAATCTACTTCCATTGAAGTGAAAATGCCTTCCTTGGAACATATACTTCAGTACTGAATGTATTCATTAGCCTTTTGTGTTTGATCTTAATTTGATGACAAAGGCATTAAATGGATGTCATATTACACTGAATGCAGTTTTGACAATGAGTTCATTCATCCATTGTAGAAAGAAAAGGTCCTTGTATTAAAACTGCTTAAATTTTTTTAAAAAAATCATTTCAAAAGGTGATTAATTTACATGTTAGCTTAAAAAAATCCTATCATGTTAATTTAAAGTTGATTCCTTAAAAAGTAATCAAAACATATTTGCACATTGCAACATTGTTGGGTGCCTTCTGCAAAACCAGGGTGCATAAATTACAAAGCAAGACCTTTCACAGTAAACAAACAGCTGTGCACAAATTATAATCATGTCCTCTTAATCCCTAAAGCACAGCAGAGCTAAATGCAGCTTTAAAATGTTCAAGAGCTCTTCTTTTTTCTTTTTTTTTTTTTTTTTAACTATACTCCAGTGCTATGAGCTTAAACTTCTACCACTGCATGGCTGCAGGCAGCAGATCTCTGAACATACATGCTATTATCCTGTGAACGTAGGTGAGAGGATTCCCTTCCCCCCCATTCCACCTCATAAACCAAAGCCTGTTTTCCAGTCTCCAAAATAATGGCATTTGTAGTTTGGTTCTAACCACAGTTACACAAGAAACTGTGAGATAACAAACAGGCTAATGAAACCTGGCTGCTCTAAAAGGGACTGGCTGACAGCTTGGCACTTATTTGCTAAATAAACATTGGAAATGATGTACTGCAAATGCTTTCACTTAAGATTCAATAGTAACTTTCTTGTTATAACAGTAATATTTCAAGTAATAGTATAATGTATTGTATGTTACCTGAGTCATAGCATTTGACTGTCACAGATATATTAATATTAATTTCTGAAACTTTTAGGCATAGCATGTATAAGCCTCTATAAATGTGAGAGAAAAATATAAGAAGAATTCAGTGTCTGAGCAAAATTTCATAATATATTTCAATTTCCTACCATATTATAGCCTAACTAGAAACTGATTATTATCAATAAGAAATAGCTTTCATCCCTTATTGTACTATTTAGAACTATCTGTCTGTAAAAATTGACGTAGATTGTAAAATAGTAAAATGAAGAAGTGATATCACTGAGAAAAATAGTGAAAAAGCGTTGATTATACTCACACTTATTCTTTTAAAAATCAAATTAGTCCCAGTGTTAGTGTCTGAACAGTAGTGCTATAGAGGAGTAGGTACAAAACTAGTCCTTCTTTTGAACAGTTTGACCTGAAGTTATGCATGTGTAGCCGACCGTATTTCAAAAGCATGAACTATGGTCATCAAAATAGCTTTGATTATTGAGCTTGATTGGAGTGAATGGTCTTATTGCTTTTCAAATTAATATATTAGTAATTTCTGCAATGTATATTCCTGTATTACTCCAGGAAAAAGACTCCTAGAAATGTCCAGTTGCTTTATAGTATTTAAACTGGCATGCATTAGCACTGCTTTCTTAAGCTGTAGCCACTCCATGATATAGCATGTATGTAAATCCAAAAATGCTTTTACCTATTTATGTCTGTCTTTCTAATTCTGCCAGGCAAGACACTTTTTACTCCAACACAGGTAATTATTAGTTCACAAAGATTAAAGAGCAAAATATGACCTAGGAATAAACACTGTGACATGATGAGTAAAATGTCATGGGTCTGCTTTATCCTTCATTCAAGAGAAATAGAAACTTAAGTACTGAGGAGGCATTATTAATGTGTTCAGACCTTGTAAATACAGCCCCTGAAGTAAGGTAAGGGTTTGGATTGCATTCTAGCCAAAGCACAATTCAAAGGTAAGATGGTCCTGCATCTGTTTTATCAGAAAACATTAACACTTCTTGTACCTGCTCTACATGCTGCACTTACATGGCAGTCAACTCCCACACAGGTGACACCGTGAAGATCAAAATAGTCGCTTGTCACAGTATGCAAAGAAAAGGTTATTTTCATATCTGCACATACAATATTTTGAGGCTGTTCTATGAGAAATATCTCTCAATTAAATATCACTATTACCCCTCCTCTCCCTGCCCCGCCCCCACCCCCGCACCAGAAAGCTTACAGACCTTCTATGTGATTTTTATTACACCTAGGGGAATGGATGAAAAGTTACAAACATTGACAAAAACTGCCTTGAAGTGGATGAGGGAGTTTAGATCATGGCAGCTGCTGCCTAATCAAAAGCTTTTACACAAGCTAAAATACATTAAGTTTCGTTATAAGGTCTTGCTGATTCTGAGAGATATTTTCCCACAGACATTATAAATAAGATGTTCAGCTTCTCAGACAGCATTCCTGGGGTAGCTGTCCACAGTAAGTGCACTGTATATCCTTGGAACAGGCATAATTCACAAAAGCACAAGATTATTAGAAAATGCAGAATCCATGGTTTTGAAAGCATAAACTGTAGCTAAGAACTTAAACTCTGGTTATTTGTGGATTCTGCTTGCTAATTTCTTTAAACATAAGTCCTGTTAACCAAAGAAATTGGTCTAGATTTCTAGAAAGCTAGAGTCTAGGGTCCAGAAAGCAAACTTCCATAGCTGATATAGATATTCAGTGCATCTTTGCTGATGCAAACCACAGGCATTGATCTGAATCTTAACATAATCTTTAATTTTGTCAACTGCATTTTGCTTAAGATAGTACTGATGTCTAAGAAAAAAGTAAGGTAAAAAAACTCACTAGAAAGAAAAGCAGGATTAAATGATGTCTTCTGATGCTGGGTTTAGCACACGCAAATGAAGATGTACCAAGAGAAAACCTTATATTCCATTATTGGTTTCATTGATGTCAATGGCAGAGAAACTTGAACTCCTGTCTCTCAAAAATCCATCCTCACTTTTGAGAAACTACAGCTCCAAGATGATGCCCTTGCTGCTAGGCATCAGAATCACAGGATCGGGCAATATAATAATGGAAAGCTACTTCTTTAGACAAACTGGCACTTGAGCAGTCTGGAAAAATCCCCCAACACTCCAACAGCTTTAGCATATGCTTATAACAAAAGTAAGATTTCATGGTAGAATGGGATTTTGAAATCTTCTGTTCTCAATCCATAGTTGAGGAGAATTACAAAATCTGGACATCATCTACACCTAGGCAGTTAGATAGACAGAACATTTGGACAGAACATCTGTATACACTGCTTGTGAAGAATTGCCAAGCATCAAGCAGATTCAAGCTTTTTGTTTCTGCTTTGGGATTAAAGCCAAACAGCAAATACAAATAACTTGAGCACAATCAAGAACAAGTGTGTTTTAAAAAACAGAAAATGAATCCTTTCCTGAATAATGCATTATCATTTCATATTTATAAATCATATATTTAATTTTCAGATGTTTCCTGAGGTTCACATTGAGTCACATACCAACATGCATTCAAACCAAGTTTTAAATAAATCTTATTTTTAAATATCATGATCTGAAATGCATAACAGCTCCCAAGGAGAATATAAGTGGAACACTCATGTGACTTCTCTTTTTTTTTCCATGTAAACAGAGACCTATGATTAAAGTCTGGGCTCCCATGGTTTTGATACATACAAGTATGCATTACACACACTGTCTCAGCAGGCACTCATTATGCAGTCACAGCAAAGAAAAAGTAAATGCCTCACTGAACACAGTGCAAGAAGTAGATTTTTCACTAGTTCTGTCAAAAGAAAACAACTTAGAAAGAAAAAAAAAAGAGGAATTATTGCATACTCTTTTTTTTCTTCAGTGTTTTGGGATAAAATTACTTATTGCAAATAAATAGTTAAAACAGTACTTGAGAACAAAACTGTTTCTGGAAGCTACAAACCTCAAGAATTCCTTACAATTCAAAGAGTAACGACACAAGTACATAAGATTAACTAAGTAATGTAAAACCTGAGTAAATTATTAATTCAAGTTAAATAAGAAGTAACAAGCCGCCCTTTAATATTTTGAGGGTAAATGATACATCTTCAGTTACTCTAGACACAGTCACCAAAAAATAGAATTAATCCAGGAAACATGGTCTAGTTCTTCAAAGTATTTTTCTTCTACAGAGGATGTAAATTAATTCATTGGTTTCAGATGCCATAAATAATACAGATTATGTC
The DNA here is from genome assembly GCF_028858725.1 of Colius striatus. Taxonomy (NCBI): domain Eukaryota; kingdom Metazoa; phylum Chordata; class Aves; order Coliiformes; family Coliidae; genus Colius; species Colius striatus. The sequence goes on along the minus strand of NC_084771.1, from coordinate 5,502,885 downwards.
AATATGCACAATTAAAAGAAGGTTACTTTTACATGATGCCCTCCATTCTTTCTACAAAGCCCACTGCATACATTATCTCTAAGACATTGCTCTGGTCATGTAGAATAATAAAGGCTGTATGCATCATGTATATTGCTGCACTCATTTCAAAAGTAATTGTGTTTGCCTCATTTACCTTATTATAGGAGACATGTGGAAAACCCTACTCAGTACACCAACAGCAACCGAGACATCCAAACTAAACGCAGCTTTTGCATGGTCATGGGTATCCTGAAAGCTCCTACTTGCATTATCCCATTGTCTGAACATCAGTTTGGGAAAGACTGAAATAAATGTGGCTGGATTCCACTGCAACTTTACTTGATTCTCCCATTACATCAAAACCACAAAAGTGTGAGGCACAGATTCCAGTGCCTGCAGTGTGCTGCACAGAGCTAGATGTGAATGAGGAACAGTTGCTCCCATATCACAACAATCAAGATTTCTTTTTTCTCCCACTTTATAATGATTTCCATCCATCTCCCACAAGCATAGATTAAGCTAAACTCCTTGTAGAATATCTAGCAATAGATTAGACAGATTAGCAATAGATCAGGACATTTGCCTGATGTGATAAAAAAAACACAAGCCCTTCATTCAAATTCTATACCAATCATTTATAAACTCCATGTAATTTCCAGTAGTGGAAATTTGCTGCCAGAGCAAAGAGGATGGAGCCACAGCACACACTCGAGTCATCACAGGAATGAACTTGGGCATGTTCTCCAATCCTGTAAATAAACAAATTTGACCAGCTTCTACTGAATGTATTCAGAAAGCATCATTCCCTTTTATAATGCCACTCAGTCCAACACTTGACTTGAACTTAGAGGACTTCCTACTCCAATTACAATTTGAGAGTGCCTTTTCAGAGACTTGTACCTCTCTCATTTAAACCAGAAATCTCATTCTTGACAAAAATGCCTCTTACCAACCTATAAAGACTTCTGGCTTGAAGAAATCTGGCCAGTAAAATATCTAGTTTGATAATTCCTGATCAACACAATTATAATTATTTAGCACATGGGAAACTTGCATCATTTGAAAGCAAAATATTTAGTAAGAATATAAAAAAGAGCTTATTCTTTTGTAGGGAATTGACATAAAAAGAAAATCACCATTTGATATTTCAGGTAAGTAGTTTAAAAGTCATCATAGTGACTTACTGTGGTAGGGACTGTACATCACACTTTGGTATCTACATGCAAACCTTATTGATTTAAATTAATGTGATTTATTTATACTTTAGGGAAGAACTTTTTAAGAATGCAAATACAGATTACACATTTAAATTAATGAAGCATGTAATGTATGTCAAGGACAAATTGCACAGATTTTTTTTTACTGGTTTTAATGCTCTCTGTAGCAGTTTTCATACATTCTTAAATTAGTCTGTAGGCATTTTGAAGGTTAAAGAACAATGAACTCTTGAGAACATAGTCATGAAGTTCAATGTGAAGAACAACATAAATCATATGCTGGAAGGGTGGCATTTCAATTTTGCCAGAAGCAAGGCAAAAAGCATAAAAATAACTGTGCTAAATGGGAACTGGTTACACTAAAAGTAAAGATATGAAAGGAATAGTAAGACTAAAGCTGAGACTGAAAATGACACATTCATCATAGTTGTTTTCTGCACTGTCTCTCCTACTCAAGCTTTACAACCTAAAGAGTGACAGACAAAGGGTGCACTGACTGTGCAAATTAAAGAAGCACTTAGCAATAAAGCAGACAACTGTAAACTTCAGAGGAGTGTTCTCAAAGTATATATCTGGAAGCGTAACTGCTGCCCAACAGACTGAGGATGGCCTCCACACTGAATATTCTATACATTCCTTCATTTCCATCTCAGCACTGCTAGAGGCTCATGAGTGGGACCATGGCAAATACTCTAGGAGAAAAGTAGCAGCTGGAACTGGAAAAGTAGCAGCCTGTGGCCAGTGGAGTTCCATAGGGATGGGTTCTGGGGCCAGTCTTGTTCAACATCTTCATCAACCCCCTGGATGAGGGGACAGAGTGTGCCCTCAGCAAGTTCCCTGATGACACCAAACTGGGAGGACTGGTTGATTCCCCAGAGGCTGTGCTGCCATTCAGTGGGATCTCGACCAGCTTGACAGTTGGGCAGAGAGGAACCTCATGAGGTTCAACAAGGGCAAGTGCAGAGTCCTGCACCTGGGAAGGAACAACCCCACGCACCAGTACAGGCTGGGGATTGAACTGCTGAAGAGCAGCTCTGCAGAGACACCTGGGAGTCCTGATTGATAATAAACTAAACATGAGGCAGCAATGTGCCCTCATGGCCAAGAAGGCCAATGGCATCCTGGGATGCATCAAGAAGAGTGTGGCCAGCAGGTCAAGGGAGGTTCTTCTCCCTCTCTACCCTGCCTTGGTGAGGCCTCATCTGGAGTCCTGTGTCCAGTTCTGGGCTCCTCAGCTCAAGAGGGACAGGGAAGTGTTGGAGAGAGTCCAGGGCAGGGTCAACAAGATGATCAGGGAGCATCTTTCATACAAGGAAAGGCTGCGGGAACTGGGGCTGTTTAGTCTGAAGAAGAGGAGACTGAGGGGTGATCTTATTAACATTTACAAATATCTAAAGGGTGGGTGTCAGGAGGTTGGGACATCCCTTTTTTCTATAGTAGCCAGCAACAGGAAAAGGGGTGATGGGATGAAGCTGGAACACAAAAAGTTCCACTTAAATATAAGAAAAAACTATTTCGCTGTTCAGGTGAGGGAGCCCTGGCACAGGCTGCCCAGAGGGGTTGTGGAGCCTCCTTCCTTGGAGGTCTTCAAGACCCACCTGGACATGTTCCTATGTGACCTGATCTAGGTGACTCTGCTTCTGGAGGGGAGTTGGACTAGATGATCTCTAAAGGTCCCTTCCAACCCCTACCATTCCGTGATTCCATGAACTGTATTATATGTTAAATTCTGTTCTGAAAATCCAGCTATTAAGTTTCAGACTGGTATATAGTTAGGCTTCAACCCATCAATGTGAAAGAGGCTCTATATTCTGTGCACAGCCTCTCTGATACCATAGGTGTCAAAACTTATGCAAAGTATATACTCTAAACATGGGTAGTGCGCCAAGCATTTAAGTAACTTCATTATCCATTTTAGGACTGTCGTTGATCGCTTTAACTTTCTGTTGAACTGCAAATCCAAGTCTTCCTTTTGTTAAGAACATAATTGCAGAATTATTTGTCAACTACCGATCCCTTGCTAAATGCATTCCTTTCTACACCTTTACCTTTCCTAGTGCTGTAATAACTGTGGAACAATTTGCGTTGGAAAGAACCTCTGGAGATCATTTAGTTTGAACACCCTGCTCCTATCAGGACTAGATTGGGTTGCTCAAGGCCTGTCCAGGCAAGGGTTGGCTAACTCAAAGGGCTACCCCTCTGGACAATTTGTTCCAGTGCTGGAGCTCCCTGCTGTGAAGTTTTGGGGTTTCTTCCACACAGTGTAATAAGAACCTTCCTTGTTGCAACTTGTGATGTTTGGTTCTTTTTTGTTCTTAACAGCCATAATAATTTTTCACCTTTGATTCTTCCATGTGTTAGAGGTCAATGAACCATTCATGATTTACAGCCCCTAATGGATAAAACTTCATCCACCCTTCTGAAAACATTTACTTGAGTATCTTGTATCTAGTATAAGAATATTGTTATAAAACATGGACAAAAAGTCCTTATGTTTAAATTTGTATTAGATAAAAACATTACATCAACTGTTGAAATGTAGTGCATGTTAAAACTACAGTGTCTTTCATCACTTTCTAGCAGGAAGTCTTGCCACATTCTAGCAAAATACTACAGCATGCACATGGTCTCAGTAGTTCCACTGATCTTCAAAGGGATTATTCACATATTTAAGTTAAGCACTTCATTAGATGTTTTGACAGATCACAGTTGCAGTCTGGGTCACAGTTTCAGTATAAACTTGGGCCATGTCTATATAACAATATAACATCAGAAGGTATTTTTTTCAGACTGTAGAGCAGAGTTGAATGCTAGTGTGCAAATGTATAAAGACAAGTAAACTTCTTCAAAACTGACATTTACTCTACCAATTTTTCAGCATTATGGACACACAGATGTATTTTTATCACATTATAACTGTAGTAATTTTATTATGCTATATATGTGTAGATAAAATAAACTCAGCTAGCATTGGACTAAATACTGTACAGCTTGCTCATTTAGACTACTTGAAACAATAAATCAAGGAAGACTTGGCTCATTATTTGTAAACATATGCAGTACCTACTAAAGACTAGAAATATTGAATATGCTAAAGCAAATCTATCCTAGCTCTGAAATGAAATTTTAAATTTCTAAGTAGCTAAAGACTGTCAAATGGAAAGAATGTAATAAAATTATTAATTTGTTGCAAGGTAACTAGATTTACATAAAGACAGTGGCTTTGATTAAATGCTAGAGGGCAGGGAAGAACTTGGAATCCCCTAGGTCTCACATCTGACTCTGTTAGGTTTATACTTCATGCTCACAGATTCAGTTATAGTAGTAGTAATCATCACTGAAATCATGGAATAGGAGTAAATGTATTTGGATTCTGACTGCACACTTCAAGTTTTATTTTGAAAATTAAATTTAAGGGAAAAAAATGTAAGTAGAAACAGTAGCTTTAGAAATACAATTTTTGTCTATTCTTTTGTAAACATCATCATTAACATAAAAAAATCCTAGAAATGAAAGATTTCTTCCATGATCTACCTATTCTTCATTAAAATGGTGTGAACTTTCTTATGAAATATGTTTCTTGAAGAATTTCGGTTTACAGATTGCAGGAGAACACTATGGAACACAATATGAGAAAAATACACCAATCATATGTGGAATATATACTCCAAAATCAAGGAAACAGCAGCTTCTCTCTCATAGCACTATACTTATTTTTGTTCAAACAAGTAAGCAGTTTAGCTTCAATAAGATTGTCCTATTTCATGAAAGAGTTTGCAAGTACTCACCTTGGAAACGTAAGACAATGTAGTTTAAAGTACAAATATGCCTAGTTATTTTCAGGTATTACAAATGAAACTATTATGAAAATATGAAATTTTAAAATCTTATTTTGATTAAACCTAGCAAAAACTTCTGAATTATTTCACTCAAGTGGGAGAAAATATGCTTAAAAGAATTTAAGTGCCTTAAAAAGTATTAACAAAGCTCATTCTTACCACTCTGAAGAGAAACTGGAAGGGAATGCAGTATCAGCATATTGTCCCCTGAGTCTCGGTTGCTTTATTCACTGTGAAAGTACTGATTTTACTGCCATATTTGAAGAAGAGTGCTTTACTCTATTTTTCAAATATGTAGCCTGTTATCAAGTGCCTTACATAGATTCCCACCAAAATATGAGTCTTGTTAATGCTCTGCAGGTTTTGCAAGGTAACATCACATCCATTTGTCTTCCCTAAGACATCATACTGGGCAGTTCCTGACATTCAAAATTTACTGCTAGTCATTTACAGAGATCAAAGGCAGCTGCATCATGCCAAAAGCGCTGTATTTTCACAATCAAGAAAATCTCTTACCAGAAGTTGTGTCTGGTATATAAATGATCTACTGAAGTGCCCTATTAGTCAGTTACAAGCACTTGTCTACTTGTGATCCAGTAGCTAATTTGGGTAATTAGGACAATACCAAACAGTTTCTGTTTCTCTTTCCATTGAGATACCTAAACTTCTAATTTTTAATTTAAATGCTATGGCTTACCAACTTCTGATCTGCAAATCACAATGAAAGAGATGCTTTAAAATGATTCTATTACAGCACATTTTACAAGATAGCTTGTTTTGATTTGTCAGATAGATAATCTAAAAAGTAAGATTTATGTCTCCAAAGGATCTGAAACCAAATCTTCGATCTTTGGTGCCATCACAAACAGAATGCACCAAGAAAGTGACATTAAGATACTATAATTAAGCAAACATAAGCAAATAAAGCTCAACAGTGACTTGTGGAAAACTGACAGCATATTCCATGTCATTGCAGTTAAGAGCTTCTAGCAAGGCCACAATTCATCAGCTGAAGGCCTCCAACAAAAATCTCAGCAAACAAATCTATTAAAACACTGTACCTTGTTTTCATACAGTGTGACAATAATGAGACCAGCACCAGTCGCTTTCTCCTTTTTTCCCTTACAGACACAATGTTGGAAGCACCAGTCAGACTTAGGACCACACGTTGATTCCACAACTGCTACCAATAAATATTTGCTTCTAAATCCCCTGATATTAACTTGCTGGCATGAGCAGCTCCAGATCTTCAACTGGGGGCCATATGTGCAGGATGTGTTAAACGTATTAAAAAACCCCCACAGTCTCTTGAACGAGCAAGTTTTGATTACTATTACAGCTGGATTTTTATGTGCTAATTAGCTTAGCAAATTCAAGGTTTGCACATTGCAACAGATTCCTACATAGAGCAATCAACAAAAGTCACAGACTGCAGCCACTTTTGGTTTTCTTGCCTTTTTACTGTTGGACTCCTCACAATCTCTTTTTCATGTTTTCAGAGCAATCTATTGTTTTGAACAGATTGTTTGGAACAATTTGTCAAATAATTTGAACAATTTGATAAACTGAACCATTTGACAAAGCATTTCATGTTACAAATGCTGCACACAACTATATTGGTAGGTGGCAACACGTGTCTCTGCCTAATGAGTTGTGATACAACAGGCCAAACAGCTGATGGGGTCTCAAGGGTGCATCACTTGAAGCAGTCAGTCAGATGGGCCAACTGTGCCTGACTAGGAGGTGGCTCTCACCTCTCTGTTCTAAAGGCAGGACTTTCTAAATTGGATAAACACAAGGCAGATGCACAGAAGCCTATAGCCTTGCTTGCTTGGAAATACACCTAGCTAGCAAATACTGCTAAAACACAAAACAAAACCAAAAAATGTATGCGACTGAGGCACTGTCCTAGGAAAGAGTACCTATGACCTTGTTTTCCAAGGGTCATCATCATTTCTGTGATAAAGCCATTTGTCTCCTAGTGCCCACCCCCACTCCTCTCCCCCATCAGTCTGTGTATTAGGACAGAACACCTCAAACAAATCAGAGTGTTGAAAATACGTTCATTAACGCTTCTGTGACAGTTGGATAATTAGCTGTTGGAGGATATATCTAAGGATATCTAAGGAAAGACAAAATTATTTTTTTAGTTAGAACTAATTTCTATTCTCTTCTTTCTTGTGGTTAGTCACCAAGTTCTAGCCCCAAAACTGTTCTGCTGAGCACTACTATCTACTATTTTTGCTCTGTGTTTTAAATTAATCCACTTCAGCTCAGGTCTAGACTGCCACCATCAGCATTGCTACATATCCCATTAGGCAGCTACAGCAATGATTTATTATTTAATGATAGCAATGTGGCAGAAGTGCTGGCGTTATGTTTCTTAATATCTATTAAGAGTTCAATAAAACAATCTGCTGAAGGTCTTTTTGTTTCTCTGATGTACAAAGACATTTTCTACAGATAATGTAGCAGATCACATAGTTGTAAGTATGAATCTCAGTAGGAAACTTGTATGCTTTGTTTTAAAACTGTCAACATTTTTCATGTCTCTCCAAAAAAACTATTCATTGCTCTTTCCTGCCCATAAATCCTCCAAATTAAATATTTTTTTTCTGTTTCACACAGAAAAACATTCTAAAAGACTCTGAATGGAAAAAAACCTCCTATCATTAATAGTCAGAAAAACATGTTAAGCTCTTCATGCATCTCATTACATCTTTCACTTTGCATGAAATAGTGTATTAAGCTTAGGGACATAATCCCAGTGGAGGTACATAAACATTTGCATATTACATTGCATTCTGCATGCAGCTCATATACCTGTAAATGGGCCTGGGAGGCCTCTATCCCCAGTACATAGATTTATAGCTTGCAGCAGCATAAAACACATTCATCAGGTACTACAGACATCATACTCCAATCTAGAAGCCACAGACCTAGCCATGAGGAGACAAATATTTCTGTCAGTAACTATAAAAGTTTAAATTATTATTCAGCAGTAGGGAAATCTGTGATCACAGAACTTAAAACTTCACAGGAGTAAGACCAACACTCTTGTACTCAATGCCAGAAGCATTAAAGCTGACTGTAAGCTTTACTACATTCAGAACAAAATGCAAGAAATGCAAGACAGATAGTGAAAACCAAAAATTTAAGCTCCAAATTCTACCCTTTCCAGGTACAGCTATAATTTTCATGCAGTCTAGTCAGCCATATGAAAAGAACACACAACAATCCCAGGAATGATAATTCTTCTTTGAATGTTCTTCAGATGTTTGTCATCATAGTGAGTGTCTATGCTTTTTTTAAAAAAAAAGGAAAATCTTTTTACTTACAGATATGTCTTCAAAATGAAGGGAAGTTTCCAGATATACGCAACTTCCAATATAATGCTGCTTCTGTGTTACTTGGATTTGTAGAGTCACTAGTTTTCTGTACCTCATTTTTCCCCATCTGCAAAATGAAACCAAGAGAAAGCATTTTGTTCAGATAGCAGAAGTGTTATTTTGCTAATAAGCTGTAAAACAGAACTCTCAAATTCAGAATCGGAACCACAGCTTGAGTTCTGGGAAAAAGGATCACAATAAAAGAGCACTAGAATACTCTAATTTTCAGCAATGACCAGTCTACTCACAAATATGATAGTTACCATGCAAGTTTGCTTTAGAAAGTGAGAAAATCCCCCTTCAGGTATGGAAGCATCATTAAAGACTATTAGCAGTTTATTGGAGAAATATGCACGATACAAATGTATTTATACCAACTGTTCCAATTTATTACACTAATCACAGAATTACAGAATCCTCAAGATTTATAGTGAATACATTGTAATATTTGTTTAGTCTTCATCTATTTTAACATAAGAATTTTAAAGCATTTGATTTTCTGTTCTGTCTGCCCTATCCACTAGCTTATTCATCTTTCAAGAGGAGTATGCTCTGGTCTATATGTTTTACAAATTAAAGTGTACTGTGACAGCTGAAACTTGGTGGGAACTGGGAGACTCTCCCTCTCACACAGGGAAGATATTATTGATTCCCAGAATCTTGTTTATGTGCAAGGCAGGAGCTTCCAGCTCAGAGTGAGATCAGACCTCAGTGGGAGCTGGCAGCAACTGCTTCTCACAGATGCCTCCTCTCAAGATGCCACAGCTCCTGGCTATAAACTCTTGGCCTTTTGCCGGCTCTGCTGTCTGCCACTCACAATGCACCTGCTTACAGGTCATCTTTCATACCTGTGTGGTAGGTTGTTAATCCCTCCTTTAGTGCTTCACTGTGTAAATGATATTTTAAACTGAATTTCCTTGAGACAATGGAAATATGATTAAGATAAGCAGGTCTCTGGTGTACTCCCTTTTTTACTCCGGGATTTAGCAACTCAGATTGATCAAACCACCACAGCTCCCTCTTCTGCAACCTTCTCTCATTTTTCCACCTAACACCTAATTTAGAGAAGAAACATCCAGAAGAACACATTTAATTTTCTTCCTATTCCTAATCTGTCCAAATAACCACAAAACTTTTTGTTTGTTTTATAGGTACCTACAGCTCTATAGGCAACACACAATTGATTTCTGGAGCTCTGACAACCAGGAATTTTCAGCTACAAGATTGTGTATAAAGTACAAGTTGCCAACAGCTAAGCTATTTTTCTTTATTTGATCATCACTCTTAGCAGCAACAGCCAATTTGTCACTAACAAATAAACTACCCACACATGGAGTTCTGCAGTGACCAAAGCAATGTTCCTAATCCAGAAACAGAGGGTCCTTGAACTTTAGAATTTTTTCCAGTTGAAACTTATTTAAACAACTTTTAAAAATTACTATTTTGCACTTTGCTTGTCTTCAATTTCATAAGGAACAGCTCAGTGCAGTAGCTGCTCCATGAATTTAGTTTAATACATTGATTTGAGGTATTTCTCTCTTTCATATGTATGCATATACTTAAATGAGAAGACTTGAGAATGATGATTGGAGGGGTAAAAATATTTGAAAAGGTCACTTTCCCCCCCCCCTTAATTTGCACTTGCTTTCAGAGAGAGTACAGTATATCAGGATCTCTAAAAAAAACATTTGTCACAGTTTAGTGGATTTGTGATGTGAAATACAACTGAAGAGTTCACACTAAAGCTGACTCAGATGGCTTAAACATACTGAGCATAGTATTTTACAAACAGTTTTACAGATTGTGACACAACCACATGTAGATAATACATGGAATGTGCTTTTAAAACCTTCTGTTGGCAGCTCTTTTAACAGCCATCAGGTTTCTAATGCTGAAAACTGATAAAAATTATGGCTTATAACTTAGCTTTAAGACATTCACAAAATATGTAGGCAATCTTAAATTATTTGTTGGATTTCTTTAGAAAGTGGTCAAAATATTTCAAGATTTCTTCACAGCTATCATGCACAGAAAGGGATGCAGTACACAGACTGATCACTGGATAGAGTCTTCAATCTTCAGCTTATAGAACAAGTTCAGTTTGTGTTCCTAGAATCACATGCTTAACTCAATATTTGCACGATACATTAAAGTCTGGATTCAATGATCTTAAAGGTCTCTTCCAGATGAAACAACTCTATGCCTCTATGATTCTATTTCAAGAACCTCAAATTTCACATACACCGTATTTATCATGGTTGCTCTACTTCACATTGATGGATAATATGTATAAAACTTAAGGTAAAGGCCCATGATAGGAATGAAACAGTTGGGATTCCCTAGAACAATTATTTACCGAGATGGATATCTCTATGACAAAAAAAGCCACCTCAATAAGGTTCACTGGGAACATCATGCTGAAGAACAAATTTTATTCTGAAGTTACGTGTATATCACAGACTCACAGAGCTGTGCAGAATAAGTACAGCCTAAAGACAAATATATCAATGGCGTGGAAGAGGTGACAAAATGGTGCACGTCAAAAAGCAAAACAAAGTTAGAAGCAAATTATATTTAGAAGAGTCATATTGTGAGCTTAAAACAGAAGAAATAACTTTAAAAACTGACAGTTTCCTTTTAAGAAGTATCGAATCTTGTAGTAAAATTAGGTAATTCTTGGGATGTAAGCCATAATTTTTACTATCAGCTTTCTGCAAAGAACCACAATAAACCTTTGTTGAAGTCTTCTAAGATATGTTCATTGGATGTACTGCAACTCTGAATTTGCCTAGATAATTCATTGTACTGACTCCATTTCCAAATATATTGTTTGAAGAAGATTGTTTTAAAGGGTAGAGGATTATTATCTTTACAATACGTCTTGAGTGTAGCAGTCTAGTCTCTTAGCAGAGTGTGTTTGAAAGAAACGGCAAGGGATATGACGGTTCCCACATTAAAACACCACAAACAGTAACATTTTCAAAGAAGAAACAGTAGATAATTGTTCAATGCAGTGTAACCATTGTTTGAAGGGGATCTTTCAGATGCCCACTTTGCTTGCTTATGAGGCTGCACAAGGTATTATCCACTCCTTGAAAGCCAGCTGTCTTATCTCAATGACAGAATCTAGCTTTGAAATGCTACCTGTTTTTTTCCCCCCCTGAATTTATACCCACACAAAGAATTTTATGTAAATCTTGGTTCTTATTCTGAAAAATTATTATACTTTGTGGCTAGGATTGATGGACAGAAACTCTTAAATTGGGACATTCTGATAGCAAATCAGTGGTTCAGACAATAGGAAATAGAGATCAAATTAAACAGCTGTAATAATTACCTTTCGACAATGTCAAAAAGACAGCTGTGAAAAATGAACATTTGTGCCCAAAAGGAATGAATGCAAGGTTAAAAAAACTGAACCAGAACTCAGTATCTCTAGACCTATTTAATACTTTTGAATAGATTTCCTGTGTGACCTTGGTTAGATGATTTTATCTTTTATTGCTTCATTTCTCTGTGTCAGTTTTGAGCATAAAACTATCTTCTTGGTGTGTGTCTGAAATTTAAAAAACTGATTAGAAACTTCAAGTCACACAACCAATTGGAATTTATAGTGTTACAGGGGACAAAAAAATCAGCTTGGAATATGCTCACAAGAGTATATGAGCCCAAATTTTCCTGCATTTCAGACAACTAGATAACTGCATTAGCACAGCACAACATGCAATCTAGTATGACTTCCTGGCTTGCATCCAACCAATTCAGAGAGCAGACCAAGAGGTCTAGATGTATTTCTAGCCACCCACATAGTTCTGAAAATCTCCATATGCACTGCTATTACAAAGGGGCTCTGCCATAATTCTGGATGTCTGAGAACCTCTAACGAAAATTACCCACACATATAAATACAAAGAAAAGCATCTCCTTTGCTCTCAGCTACATCACATAGCTTTGTAAATATTTTCCAAACTTACAGGATTTATAATTATTCAATTTTTTCCTCACTGAAACTGGGCTCTGTGCACTGTAATGAACCAATACAAGATCAGGTCATTTTGATGGATCATGTGACAGTCATGGCAAACATAAAAAGTGTAAATGACAATGATGAAAAAGAAAATCTATATAAAGTAGCTGCTGTCAGTTTAAATGGGAAACACTCTCCAACTATCTAAATATACAGCAACGAAAAAAGGAAACAAGAATCAGAAGAAAACAAATATTTCTCCATACTCACCTGTGCTTAAAATCAATCATCTTATATGAGCAAACGTCTATTCTGAGGCAGCTCTAGAAGTAATACCTACTCCACAAAATCAGATATGAGAATTAAACAAGGAGCAGCACAGGTCACATGGAAAGGTACCTTATACAAAAAAGCATCTACATGTACAAAAAAAGATAGTGGTTTGTATAATCTACAATCTAACTCAATTATTAATTATTTAGTTTAGCATTCAGTTTTTAACATTTCATGAGGATTCACTGTCACATCATCCAACCTGGATGGAAGATGCAAGACAAGAAGATATAATGCAAAAGGAAATAGACAAGGGAAAGAAGTAGAAAATAACAATCCTTTTCATTGTTTGAGGCTTATTTAGTTGCTACACTCCGTCTATTTTAGTTTTACTCTTTATGGGTCACTTAGCTGAACTTTTTATTAAAAGAGAGACCACTTTGGGAAGACACTCCCATGAAATATCTGGAAAGCTCCTTTTGAGTTATACAGATTGCAGATTATATGGACCACTATCTTTTTCTACATCCAGATACTTTTTTGTGTAAGATACCTTTCCAGCTTACATCTGTTATTGTGCATGTACATATGCACAGATAAACACACAAGAGGCACAAACATCTCTTGTTAAAGGCAACTGGTTACACACATACACACACTGTGCAAAAGTTCAACCTTGAATGTTTTGTTCTGTGGACTGCAATCAGACCCCTGGCATGTAATATTTGGCACATGGTCAAGTACAGCAGGATATCACACAGAAGTTAGTGTCACCTTGCCTGCAGAGGATCAATTTTTTCCTATGTTTGTCCAGGAAATATTCTTGCACACAGCTTGTTCTTGCAGGAGTGTATGAGAACTGGAGTACGGACACTTTTGATATTGCAGAAGAGAGCGGTTCTTAAAACTCATTGCGTAAGTCTGCACCATTTGTGAAAGCCACAAATGCAGTACCCCATATTACCTCATTTACTGTGACTTAGAAGAGCCAAACAGTATCTACTAGATTAAAATTCATACCAACGAGACTCTCTGTATGCCAAATAAATATGTCATTATGGATCAATCTGTTTATAAGTAACATACCACTGAGTTTTAATAACACTTTGCATAATTAAGTCCAGGCAGACAGTGTCTAGTCCAAGTGAATATAAAGCTGTATTTCAGTGCTTCCTCTGTGTAGATAATTTTGAAAATGCTAAAATGTAAGATTGTCTTGTAAGGCTAGTTCTCTGTACTGCACATTTACCAGGAAGCTCATCTTTTCATCTTGAGCTTCAGGTTCTTTTGACTTGATGCATGAGCAGAAATAAGTGGAACCCCTTATTTATGGCAATAAACTACAGAGGATTCAGCCATGAATCTGACTCTTACTGTTTTCAGACAAATGTGTCAATGGCAGAGTTTGAAAAACTACTGGAGAGAAAGGTATATTTTAACAAAAATACTAAGACTCTGATGAAAAACTGAAGAATCACCCTAAAGAAATTCAATGATCCTGCAACAATGAAGTAAAAAAAAAAATCCCAACGTTTTCAAAGGCAAAAAAAAGGGCTCATTATTAACAAGCTGACAATTACTTGTTAGCAAACATGCTTGCAAGGAATGTTTGTGTTTACTTCATAAATAGTACCATTTAAAAGTATACTAATGAATCAATGGTTTGTTGTTCTTTTAGATTGACTTAAAATTGTGATGTTGCAGAATTACAGTTTGGAGTGAGGAATCATCCACTGTGCGAAAACACACCAGTACTTAGCAGCTCTTTGTTTATTCTCTTGTTCCTGAAGCTGCAGAGGAAATTACTACCTGTCTGTGCTAACTGGCAATTACATGCAAAAAAAAAATTAACTAAAGTAAGTGTTCCCTTACTAAAATGGAAGTAGGCATTTAACAAAACAAATGAAATACAACTACAACACAAAACTTACTAAGGATGTTCAGTTTCTTTAAACAGAACATGTAGTACAGGTGTAATATGTCTGGTAGCTTGTGATACATGGTACAACCGCTTTAAACAGAGAGAGAATACATAATAGATGATATACAAGTAAACACTGTAGTGGCTTCACACTCCTGCTCTTTCACATCAATAGATTCCATAGTGCCCGAGGTTAGAAACTCTTGTGGCTTTAGGTTTTAAGAACTGGGCATAGAAATAATTTATATGTGGGAATCTAAAGCTGCAAAACTTTGCTACATTGCATTTGCTCTGTGCCACTTTCACAGGCACTAATCACCAGAGGCTCTACTGTATTCAATGCTGCCAAAATTGATTTATCAGACTTCAAGTAGGTTTAAATATTTATATCTAGAATTACTATTTCCAGGCTCTACACAGATTTAGCTGCATTTAGGTTTAACTCTTGTAATTTTTGTGCACATCTGAAACTCAAGTAGGCCAGATGTTTAAATACCACAGAGGATAATTATTCTTTATTTAGTTATATAGATCCATTCCTTATGTATGCAGAGGCCTAACAAGAAAATAGAGAAAAGACACCTTCCAGAGGGGGTAACACCTCCTTCTGATGAGATTCATAGTGAGAGACATGCCAATTCTAAATTCTAGATATGACCGACTGATTCAGTCTGATTCCCTGAAACACAAATCCTGGGAACAGCAGGTTCTCAGCACCAGCTCTGCACCCTGGTAAACTGTAATGGAGACACAGACACAAAGAATGTGTAAAAAAAATGAAAAAAAACAACAAGAAAAGATGACGAAAAAATTGTGTTCTAAAATTTTGTTAACAGCACTTCAAATCTGCAACTGGTAGCAAATAGATGACAGCCAGAACTGTGCTGATATTAAACTCAAGAACTATCTTTTCACCAATGACAGACTTAGGATCACTACAATTAGGAATTATTCCATTATTTACTGATTATTGTCATTTTAAAGTCATATTTTTATATGGCAAAAATAATCTGCTTGTCTCCAAGACAAGCCTTCGAGGGCACAGTTCTGACCTTGTCACAATAACTGCATTAACTCCAACAAAAAAAGAGGGGTTTATTTATTCTAAAAATCATTAACAAACACAATCATACTCCAAATAGAAGACTGAAAAAACTTCTTATAATATCAACTTTTCATTAAACACCCTCACATACAGAAATAATCCCATCATCCTTTTTGTTCTGTGAAGATTCTCATATAACCTATAGGATTGGGCAGTGGATATCACATTGCCTTTCAACTTAAGCTCTACTGTCAATAAAATACTAACAGCAAGAGAGTCACAGCTCCTCTTTATCCAAAACATCTGCTCCTATTTTGCTGTCAGATATCCCAGAAGACATAAAGCTTCTTCCACTTGCAACAAAGCTATAGTCTAGGACTTGCTTTTCTCTTTTTTGTTCATCATTAAATCTTTATTGCCCTCTGTTCCAAAGAGGGCATGGAATGGTATGCTTTGGTGTTATGTATGAAGACAAAACACATCTCTAATCATCATACAGAGTAATCCTCCCTTAAAAGTAAATTATGTGGCTTTTCAGACCCTCAGATTAACTTCTTTTTACTTAATTCTGTCATGCTTGAGAAGAAGGACTTTCATTTACCCCACCACAATTTGTATTTAGTGGCTAAAGAAACAACACGAGGGGCAGAGGAACTGGTAATACTGACAGTAAAGCAGGACTGGGATTGGAGCTTGGACTAGGAAACAGACATAAATGAAGTGGTAGTGACATGAAGCCCTATACAGACAACAGTAGTCCTTTGTTACCCAAATAAGCACATGTGCCATAGTCTATTGCATTGCAGTGTCCTCCCTCCCTTTAATGAAAAGGAATTAAGTCATCTACATGAGACACTTCCAAGTTGATTTTTCAAGTAAATAATAGTTCATACTACTAAATTTTTGTTGTCCATGTTCTCATCATTACTATTTCTGACCTAGTATGGACACAATTTTATTTCTGAGACACTTTACAAGTGGTTACATGAGGGAAGGAGAACTGAGTAGAGTTTGAAGATGCTTATGCACCCGCAGCTGGCACATCTGTAGCTGGAACTTTCTTGCCCTGAAGTCTCCAGGAGCTGTTCTGTGGGCCGGGGTGCCACCTAGGGGAAAGCTAGGAAAGACTAAGGAATAGGTACTGAGAAGATAGCAGCATTAAATGAACTCTTCAAGTTGGGTCGGGCTCACCTACCTATAAGAAATAAAGAATGTATATTAAACTTTGAAGAGGAAAAAAATAAATCTGTTACCTAGGAGTTCAGCTGTACGTTGAACTCTGTTTTTGTGAAAGTATATTATACAGAATTTATTTACAATGAAGAGGATATAAGCTTACAATTAAAAACTACTTTGATAATTAAGACATTTTGAAGTTTGGGATAGAATCAGCCTATATTTTATTTCAATTTCATCTTATGGATGTGGAAATGAGGCTCATTTGATAACTTTATTAATGCTTAAAATAAAATATGGAGTACTCCAATGTACATTTAGATTAACACTGCAGAAGTAAGTGATAGCATACTGCTTTGCCTTTGAAACTATGCCTAAGAAAAGGTAACACGGCATCTAATTGGACACATGCGATGAAAATATACTGTATCTGCTAATGGGAACAACAAGGAAGTAGAAATCTTGACACCTAACAAGCAAATATATGGGTGCAATAGATATGAAAATTCCTGAAAAAAAAAAGGAAATGCAGACAAAGATTGAGATGTGTCCTTTAAAATATGACTTAAAATGTCAACACATATATATAAGAAAAAAACATATAGACAGCTAATGATAAACAGATAAAATGGTTATTACTGCAGTGAAATCCACAACACTCACTACAGTAACATACACACAAGTGCTTATTATAAGAAACAAGAGAGAAGTTAACAATCCATTTTAAATCTTATGTAGAATGCTAAAAGCAATTTTAACCACTGCACAGCAAAACAATCAATTCTAGATTCGGCTGTTATACATTTTTCTAATAATCAAGATCATCAACATGCACAAGTCTACACAGGCATCTATACACACATCTGTTTTATAAGTTTCCATTTTACCTCAGAAAAATGATCTGTATCACCTAGAAGCAACATCTTTCCTAAATCCTTTAATAACATCCTTCCCAGTAACGTAACAATCCATTTATTGGTGCCTTCTCTAACACAGTCTGTAGTATTGCACCAATATTACAAAACAAGACAGCCTGAAACTAGCACAAAAAAACCCCCAACGAACAAACCCTCCTGCCAAAAAAAAAAAAACCCCATCAACCAAAAAAGAAGAAACAGAACTAAATTGACCCCTGATGTGGAGGCATTTCTGTCAGGGATTATAGTGTTTGCCAGTTAGTTCGCTAGTTTGATTTTAGGGAAGAAAACTGCATTTTCCATTCTTATTAATGCTTATCAGTAGGCAAAAAATAATGTTTTAGTTACTAAAGAACATACAAGACCAGTTTGCAAACACACTTGTTTCTGCACATTATTTCTTTTCCTTGTAGTTTTTGCCAGGAATATCTTTTGGATATAGGAAATATAGGAAGACGTCCACATTCTAGCTGTCACAGTTGGTGCAAACTTCCCATCTATTAGAAACAGCTCTAAATGATTTTTCAAATCTTCCAGTCACACCTTGCATGTGAAAACAAATTCAAAACTGACATAAAGTTGGATGGACATCATCAAGCCCGTACAGTATGGATACCGATTCCCTTTTCAGTATTTTAGAGGTCATGAACCCTGGTCATGGATCCATGGCCATTCAAAGGTGTTGATCAATCTTATCTTTAAAAATGTTTTATGCAGTCACATATTGCATTTAGAGTTGCCTGTGGATTGGACATAATAATCAGCAGGGGAAGGAGAGCTCATTACTACAAGCTCTCCTTCCCCTGCAGATTACCTCAGCATGAAGCCACGCATCTCAATCAAAAAAAAAAGATTGCTACAGAGAGCTACACAAGATGTTTCTAAATCAGCTAGCTTGGTGTTCAGCCCATAGTTACAAATTTCTTTTAACCTTCAGAAAAGCAGAAGGATCAGGATGGTCTCTGAATATTAGCAACGTTAAAGTTTAGAAATAAATGACTAAGTAGATTAAACTCATCAGCAGACCCAGCCTGTCTCATGCTCACACAACTGACGCCCACTCTAAATACTTGGAACATTCAGCAGCAAGACTTGATGAAAAAGAGACAAGGCGGGACACTGCATATGTTGAGGGGAGTGGGGGGTGTCAGTTACATTGTATGGTACTGAGGAGAATCTTTCATTAAAAAGAGTGCACAGAGTGATATCTTATATCCGTATTTTGCAGCTTTAAATAACACAGAAAGATAAGCACAGGTTCAGGAAGCAAAGGCATTTGTTTATCAGAAATCTTTAGATCCTACTTACATAGGAGCTCCAAATCATAACATCAGTGTTTGGAAAACTTTTTAATCAGAATGAAATATTCTAGAGAGAAATAATGGTGTTTGTCTCCTTGTCTCAGAAAAATCAGGCACTTGTGGCAATTTCTGAGGACTAAGGGTGCCATAAATTCAGACACTGGAATGCAACATGAATATCACCAAAATAGTGTTCCAAGCATGCAGACACTTACCTAGGTATTATGTATGTCCTACTTTTTTCTGAGATAAATCATGATTCAGTCAAAAAGACCACAATTTGCGGTGAAATGGCTGAAAAACACTCACCTACGGTTGAAGCTTAAGAGTTAAACTCCCACGTTAACATGGTCCCAGTTGCTTCTTTGCATCACATCTAGTCTCAGTACATATGAACGGCCTGCTCTTTCTTCTCTGCATACCCTGCAAAGCTACATAAGCAATGAGCACAGCTTCAGGTGCATCCTCAGTAGGAATGCAACTAAACATATGTCCCTTTGCCAAAGATTCATATGCAGATACTCCAGAAAAGTTAATATCTCCCATAGGCAAAGAGCTTTTGAAGTTTCCACCTACGCTGGAACTATGTGACTAGAAGTTCCTTTAACATGAATTTGTCTGACCCCAGGAAACAGATGCTTCTTAAAACATCTCTCTCACAATTACTTTTATCCAGTTTACATGTTTCCAAATCAGTCAAAATACTTTCAAAAGAGATGTATGGGTTTTTTTTTTTTTTCTGAAGCCATTTATTCTGTCCATATTCAAGTGTTTGAAGTTAGAAGGCACTCAGCTGCTTGAGCAGAAGAGAGCAAAAGGGAAAGAACACCTAGCACAGACAAAGCATATTAAGTTTCTTTTTAATTTTTGGCAACGTGTCAGAAATTTTCCTTTCATTCTTTGTCCAGCAAGTGTATTTGTTCTGTACAAAAGAAATAACATATTTTAATTTGACTTCTGGAGCTAATTTTAAACCAGGAAAGCAAGGCTTTCTTACACCACAGCAACACACTTGTTTTCAAATGATACTACTGCCATTACTATTGATAAACAAGGCACATTTTTTTCCAGTGATTTTTTTCTGTACAGAAACTGTGATATGGACAAGATGTTACATTCATTAAATCTGAAAAAAAATCTAGTATATTAGCTACTACCTACCAGTATACAGTTACTAGGACATACCATTACAAAAGGCACTATGTTCGACTGCAAATACTAGAGGCTAATTCTCATGCTCTACCTTATGCTTGCATGTTGGGTATTTAAAAACAGAACAGTGCATCTGTTCTTAGAGAAGAGCTGTCATATACACACAATATGTTATGAAAACATCCTGAAACCTGCAGAAGAAATAATTTTGTATGTATGCATTTTGTTCCTGAATAGCACTCTGAAATACAGCTGCATTTCTTTACCACCCAGCTATCCACATGGAGAAATCTCATTAAAATATTTCCCAGACACAGGAAAACTCTGCCATAACCAACTAACATTATTTGACATGTCAAAACTTTTGACAGGAGAGTAATGTCAGTAATATGTGACAAACCAGAAAAGCACTCTACTTGGGAAAGGGGAGGGGGTGTGAAGTGTCTGTTAAAAAAGAAGAGAGAACCACAGATTCACATTTTCAGAAAATTATTCAAAAAACACAGTGTTGGAATAAATCTGGAAATAATCTAAAGAAAATAGAGATACATTTACTAAAACACTTAAACACTCATAGTTTCTCACAATATATGGAGAAATGCAGAACAGCATGGTAAAATATAAGTTTTTTACTTCATCCAAAAATTAGATGTTGTTTATTGGGGTATGAGAAAAATATGAAGGTGGTTACCCAGCATTTACTGAGGCTTCATAAACTACAATATCAGAATGAGACAAAAGGTAAAATTAAGGAGGAGGCAAAATGTAGAAGGCTGTTAGTAATCCTTAGGATGGTATTGCTGCCAAAAGAATACAGAATCACAGCACTACACTTCCCATTGTTTGATGTTCTGAAATGCAGGAAAGTGCAATGGCGTTCATATTTCAACATATTGCAGCTTCTTGGGAATATTGACTATCAAACAGTCACCACTCCAGACAAATAATTGTACTGTATTATATTTTACAGGTTATTAACAGCTGAAACTTCAGTTTTGACCTCCAATATCCTGGAACATCCTGCACTGTGTCTTTGCCCATGTCTGAAATGAACTTTATCTGATCAAGTACCTTGACCTGATTATGACCCAAGATATCCCAGCACCTACTGCCATGTACTGAATCACGTAAAATCAGACACGAAGCATATTTGACAAGAAACCCAGCAATGTTTGCCTACTTAGATGAGATCGAACCTGAACTCTTACAAATGGTGTACCAGGCATTGCTTTAGCTCCACAGAAAGCAGTAACACATTCTGTAACTGGAATTATGGAGTCTTTATTCCATCAAAATTAAAATTAGTGACACCCTAAGGAAAAGTGATTTAAAGATTGAAATGCAGTATACTTTAGAGAAGTACATACCAGACTTGAAGAACTTGCTGTTGTTGAGATTATCATCATGTGAGGCACTGTGCCAAGATCAAATAATTTGGGATTGGTGTTAACATATGAAAGTGATAGTGACCAGAACACAATTATGTGCATCTAAGAAGACAAGCATAAGCCAATCATCTACTAACATCAGAATGAGTTTTCTTTTTCATATCCACTGCTCTAAACTTTAAATCATTATCTTAGGTTCTGAGGAAGCCTGTTAAAGTCACTGTACCATGTATCACAAAAGGTTGAACACATACACAGAATTTGATCATTTCAGGGCCTTATTTAGGTGCCACTGTAATCTAGTTTTCAGCCTTGCAGTGAATGTCACAAGAGAGCAAATGAGGTTTCTACACATCAAGTAAGATAGTTTTATGACAGGAGATTTTCAACATAATATTTATCCAACTTTAGTAGTAACACACAAGTCTTGTACTATTTACATTTTATTGAGAACTCTTAGCCTTGAGATTTTAAGTACCTTGGAGATTTTTGCTTAAATTAAAACCAGATGTCTTTTATTTATGTGATATAAATCCTGCTATAATTTATACAGGCATAAAAAGAATCTCTCACAGACATAACACAAAAAAAGTCCGGCCTGTATTTTCCCCAAAATAAGTAACTCTCATATAAACTGTAATTAAAAAGTGGAAATATATCAAAAGCAAAGACCAAAAAAACATTAAAGCTCATTACATACTTAAAACTAAACAGATTCAACAGGTTCTTCAGCTAACCACATACATCTAATAAGATGGAAATAGCTTCAAGTCAAAGAACATCTAAGACAATAACAACAGAGTAATAAAAGCTACAATGACCTTCAATTCACATAATTATTAATTTCTCTTGTTATTGGGGCATTGTGTAAAGGACTAGAATGACTCCATCTAGAACATTTTGAACAAGACATTGGAAATAACCAGGAGGGGAAAAAAAGGTATAATGAAAACTGTAAGAATTGCAGAAAATGGTAATAAAATGGGTCTTAACAGTTAAAGTCTATCAGCCATAAAATACTTTAGAATACACAACATTCACTGAACCTATATTTGAAGTGTACACCAAAAATGCCTATCATAAAAACTATCTGAAGTGTGTATCACCAGAAAAAAAAAAAAAAATCACCTAACCATGCTGCCCAGTCCACTTACAGGATACTAAGGTTAAAGGCAACCTTTTCCCCATAAATATCTGTTATTCACAAAGTCACAGACCTGGACAAAGCAAATCTCTTTAACCTTACCATTGGCTGAGTGAAATTTCTCTGCCTTTCTTAAGTAAAGAACAGCTCATCTCTCCTTCAGTTGAATTCTCGCAGATAACTTCTCTCTTTCCACCTCAGAGTTCCTGCAATTGTTCAAATAATTTTCACATTTCTCATGGTTGAGGAATGTGATTCAATAGAGCATAGCAGAAATTTTAAGTCACTGAAGCCAGTATTATTCAAAACCAGGATTTGATGCTGGTGAACACTTTCTTTCCTCTTTCTAAATATTACTATTTTTTTTCCATCTCTCTCAGTTTTCCTCCTTTATTTTCTTTCACTTCTTCTCTTCTTCCTTTTATTGCGTACTCATTCCTTCCTGTAGACATTCTCTTCTTGCTTTCCTTCTCAAAAATGCTGTCTATATGGAAAAGCTCTCTAAATACTTATAATATTTGTAAACCCTCAATTGATAGATATAGCTCTATAGAGACGACTCTCCTGTGATTTCTATTTGTTAACAGATTCAGCTGCATTTTTTTAATCTGCTACACCTGCAGAAATTCAGGCAGCATCCCAGCTGTCCAGTTTGCTGCCATCAGTAGCCATTTTCACAGCCTCTTGCTATTCTGCATTAAGGTCTGCCTTAATGAGGTTGCTTTATTTGTCTAGGCTGGAAGCAAACTCTGTTAAAACGTATATATTCACCAATGTAGAATATATATTGGTTATCCCATTAAAATGAGACAAATACAGTAAGACCATGCATCAATTTTAATATCCTTATTTTCCAACTTCTTTACTGTGAGGTCTCTGACTTCTATTGTATTCAATACACCAGGCCTTCACAGATTGATTCCTGTTGCCAGGGGTGTCCTACCAGGGATTATAAGAAACTGACACAGGTGACATGTCTGTTGTCCTCAAATAATAAGTGTGTGGTTCAAAATACTTGTAATAGAAACACAAGACAGGGATGCAAACTGTCCATTTCAAATGGCAACAGCATAGAAATGAGATTCCCCTCAACCAGCTGAGCTGAATGAAAATGCTTCGGGAAATTCTGTCCAAAATGTGCTATTGGACAAAGAAGTAGGGAGGTAAGAGCGTGACGAGTTTTTAGGTGCCTTTAAAAGTCTTTTAGTTACTGCTGGAGGTATGAGGCCCTCTGTACACCTCTCCAGCTGTAAGGACGAGGGTGTTCTGCAGTGGGGAAAGTCACTCCGCAGAATTTCTGATGTCTTTTTACTCCCAGGGGCTTTTGACGGTGAGCACTTTGATGGCAGAAAGTTCCTCTGCAGAGCCAAGACCCACCCGCCCCCGCAGCCGGGGGACGCTCCAGCTCCCGCCTTTGCCAAGCCGTAACCGCCTCCCTCGCATCCCAGCAGGGAGCTGGCTGCCAGGCAGCCTCCCTTTCCGCGGGAGAACCGACAAAAACGATAAAAACAACAAAAAAAGACAACACGTCGGTCGAAGCGAGAGCTTCGGAGCTCTGACACCGCCCCACCCCTCACAGGCGCCGCGGCCCCGCCCGGCCCCGCCCCACCCCGCCCCTCACAGGCGTCATGGCCGCGCCCCCGTCTCCTCCCTCCCGCGGCACCGGGCGGGGCGGGGCGGGGCGGGGCGGGGCGGGGCGGCAACGCGGCCCCACGAGCGGAGAGGCGGGTGCGGAGCAACCGACGCCAGGTAGGAGGCGGCCGAGCGCTCGCTGTGGGCGGCAGCGGGACGCGGGCCTTGAGGCCGGCCCCGAGCTGCCCGTGGAGGAGTGGGCTTTTAAGTCCCTGTCGGCCCCGGCTGCAGCCAGTTCCCGAGCGCGGCCTGTGTGGTGCCCTATTCGTTCCGGCCTGCGGGGGCAAAGCTGCAGCCGTGCGGTGCCAGCCCGCGGCCGCGCTGGGTTCTGGCGGCGCCGAGGCGGCTGTGGCGGGCAGCGCCAGCCGAGGGCGGCCTGTGCCCGAAGTACGGCGGGCCGGCAGCCAAGCAGGCAGCCAAGCGGGCCGGCGGCTTTTGCAAAGCGGGGCCCGCGGAGCGGAAAAGCCGCCCTCACCGGCGCAGTACCGCAGCGTCCACGTCTGCTCGGGCAGAGGCGTCGGTTTGTGACGGTCCCAGGTTGTAAAGACTTGTCTTGGGGTGTCTGTCTTTTGATAGGAAACAAACGGGCTCTGATGCGAGGAAAACGATGAAGTTCGGTTGCATTTCTTTCCGACAACCCTACGCAGGCTTAGTTTTAAACAAAGTCAAAACAGTGGAGACTCGCTGGCGGCCTTTGCTAGCCAAGTACAAGAACTGCACCATTGCTGTTCATATAGCTATTAATGACTGGCAAGATGACACGTGGAGACAGATTCTTCTGAATAGGTTTGGTATGACACCAAAACAAGTGCAAGATGTGTTGGATGAAGGGGAAAAATTCGGCAGAGGAGTTATTGCAGGTAAGCAACCTTGGAATACATTTTCCCAGCAAGCTGTCACTCTGTTAATGTGCAGTCAAACATACACCTGCTTCACAAAGTTACCATTGCTCTAACGCTTACTTTGCAGCCTGAGTTGGGACTGGGGGGCTATTTCAGTTCCTTATCACTGTAAGGGGAAAGTTGTAAATAAAAAATCATTCTTTTTCATTAAGTTGGGAATGTGAAGAATCTTTTGACCTTTTGGATAAAGAATTGTAGTCAGACCTCAGTTTTTAAAATATGCTTGCTACCGAAAATTTGAGGTTGCAACTCTAAAGTCTGTCTAAGAAATAAAATGGATACAACATGTTTCTGCACTGGATACTGTTTTTATCCATCACTTATTATGCACTCTCTGCTTGTAGGTATCTTTTGTTACGCTGTCCATCTTGCATTCTCATTTGAATATTTTTAGCCAGTCCTTCACAACTTCTATTATTTAGACAAAAAAATTGCTCCAGTTGTACAGTGCCGAAAGTTGTTAGGTATTAAGTAATGTGCAGATTTGTAACCTTGATGGAAAGGGCATGCTAAATTGTGAAGTAGGTGTCAAAGCTGCTTTGGTCTTTAACATTTTTAATCAAGAATCAAGATAGAATTTCCTTTTGTGACATTGAGAGGCTTCCAAAGAGCAGGAATTTCCATACTGTTTAATGATTTTAAACATAGTGTCATGAAGGGAAGAGAGTTTTATTTTTCATGAAGCTGTTCCCAGGCCAACTGTAGCTTAGGAGTTTTGGTAGCAGCTGTGTGTCCTTAGATGCCTCAAGGCTTCTTTTTAAGAGAATTCTGTTGTGAATTTTAGAACTGCATGCTTGACCTGTTTCTCACAGCCCTAAGTTCCCTCATATGGCATATTGTGCAGGGAGTGACATTGGTTTGAGGTGTGCACACTTCATGCTGTGTGCTTCTGGTAATCTCTGAGCCATTTTGTATGTCCTCTGGGAGGCTTACTTTTGGGAAAATTTTCTCTAGATCAACCCAGCCATCTAATTTTATCTTTTAATTTTATAATACAGGATTAATTGATATTGGAGAGACATCACTATGTCCAGAAAACTTGCCTCCTGACAAGACTCTGGAGCTGGAAGACAAAGCTGTCCTTAGTAATCTAGAACAGAAATACTTGACTGTTGTTACAAATCCAAGATGGCTCTTGGAACCAATTCCTGCCAGAGGGAGAAGAGGTGTGTGGGAGGTAGACATCCCTGAAGAACTGATCCCTTCCTAAGTGTAGGTGTTGCCCCTCACAACTGTTTTTCCTGCCTACATGCAAATTTGTAATTCACAAGTCAGCATCCTGAATAGCAGCAAGTTGTTTAGGACTTCCTTCCAAAATTGTTTGAAATAGCAAATACATTTGGAGAGCTGCTGTCTGGAGGTGAAAGAAACAAGATGGCATTTTTCTGAACATTACTGGAAATTATTAAAGGTTTACTAGGTTTTTCCTACAGAAGTAACTCAAGTAAATGCAATTTTTGTAAAGATGGAGTTGGTGTCCTGTGTGTCCATTGAAAATGAGTAAACACTGTATGATGTGTCCATCTCTGATTTGACGAGGACGAAAGTTTGTAGGACTCTTCAGAAAATGGTGCTGGAAAGCAGGCTGCCATCCTTAACCTCATATCTGTATCACAGCCCACCCCTCACCTTATAGCTACGGGATCATTGAGGAAGAAATCATCTGAGGTAAGGCCCATCCTCAAGGCTTCTCACGAAGCAAAGCTGAATTAGCTTCCTCTGTATGGTGTGTGATGAGCTGCAGCTGTAAAACTTGCAAAAGGGGAGATTTTCCTCATTCTTTGGTATTCAGTCTAGGTACACTAAATGTGTATATGATGGGGGAGTTACCTGACACAGAGTGGATCTCTGTGACCTTGTAGAAAGGCCTTTCCTCAAACAAAGTTGCTTTACAAAATTAAATGAAGCAAATATTACAATATTTCTTTGTTTTCAAGATAAAAACAATATAGTAGTAAGCTCTGAAAAGCTAATATTGAATCAAAGAGTAACAAAGGGACAAAGCCACTAATCTGGGCACTCTGGAGTTTTTAAAAATCCACACCCTGCAGCATTACACGGCCTCCTTTTGAATTTCTGGAGCAAGGCCAGGCATAGGCATGGCTACACAAACAGGCTAGGACAACTGTCTGAGGCTTTGTGTTAGATGGCTTATTGGAACATTTGTGAGACTTCTCCCTTGGACTATTCCTCTTCAGGAAGGGCTGTGGAAGGTACGTGGCCTAGGTTGGGGTGCAAGGCCATAGCCAGCAGCTCTACTGTTTGGGCCACAAGAGCAAGTTCATTACTGGCAGTAGGTGGTGTGGCCCTGGGCTGCCCTTGGCCCAGAGGGGCAAGTCCCAGCCTTGGGGGGAAGTGTCTGTGGGTGCAGCCACATGGCAGGGGCTGGCGAGTGGCAGCAGGGGCAGAAGGAGCTCCATGGGTACCAGTCAGGCTGGGGCTGCTGTGCTGTGGCAGGAGGGAGGGAACCAGAGGACAGAGCTTCTTCTTGCTGACTGCTGCCTGAACTTAAAGAGTCCCAACTCTTTTATTACAGTCAGGGGCTAAGACTGTATCCAGCCACAGCCAGATTGGTCTTAGAGGACATTTAGAAAGGAAGGTAGTCTACTCCAAACCTTAAAACTTAAGAAGGTGAAGCCCTAGTAGAAACTCCTAAAATATTTCTGCCAGCTATTGGACAGCTGTACAACCTACCACTAATGTTTCTTGCCTAGACTGCACACACAGTGCAAGAGAGAACATCTTATTAAACAACCAGTCTAATGGGAGAATCATGTACATGCTGCTCAAGAAGAATTAAACCATGAAAGTGGAAAAGCAACACTAAGCTCCCCAACCAGTGCAGAAGTTGAAATACATGAAAATTTTACACAGCTACGGCAAAAACGTCATGGAAGTTGCTATACATTCTGTTTCTCCCCCAAAAAAAGCTTTCCAGACTTGCCTGAGAAGTGCAACACTCCCATGCCTCAATGGTTAAGAGCATGACTGTGACTGAACAGAAGAAGAAATAAAGGAGGTCCTACACTAAAGCATCCCCAAAAACCATTTAAAACAGACATGGAAATCAAGTGTATATTTAGAACCTAAAAGACACCTGGTATAGTATAGGCATTTCATACAGGGTTTTTAAAAAAATACTTTTAGATAATACTTACACTGTACAGGACAAGACTTTTAAACAATATATTACACTGCTAAAATGTTCATATAAATACTATACAAGCAAGCGTGCAACCAACCCGGGAGGAAGGTTCACAAATTAGACCATCACACATCTCTGGGAAAGCTCTCAGATTATCTTCAAGATCTCTGATTGGTGTAATCCAAGCCACTGGTTCAGCAATACCTATTTTAAAGTAACTGGGACAAGGCATGAGATGAAATATATTTGTCTGCTGATTCTCAGTTCAAGTTTAATATGTTACTGTCATCTTAATCTGGCATATCAATGTTTAGCTTGGGAGGTGGAATCACATATTTTCCAGGACTCTGTGTAATGACCACTCCAGTCTTTTTTCGAAACATTGGTGCAATTTTTGGTGGTTCAGGCAGTGGTGTTTCTTCTGTTTCCTCATCTTCATGATGAAGGTCATAAGAAATATTTCCGTATTCTCGTAAGAACGGGAAAATTTCAAGCAGGAACTGGCAAAAGTCTTTGCGAATTCCAAACCACCCTAAAGAAAAAGAAATTATCCCATGTTACTGCAGAACAGGATGCAAATTCAGTGAAGCAGGCAAACTACCTAGTCTCATTTAAGTTCTCTTGATTGTCTGCAGATGAACAAACTATTCTACTACTTAATCAAAGCTATCAGTGCCACATGGGAAGACGTTCACATTAACTTTTGTTTGATAAGGTATGACATATGCAGTTTAGTGAATGTCTCTATTCAGCATTCCCCAAATACTTTTGTTGTTAGCGAAAGAGGATGCAATGCTAGGAGTAGCTCATCCTTGATACTACCTGTGCTAGATTAGAAAACAGTACACATTTTGTTTGTCATGTATTTTGCTCTAGGCAAAGACTAGAGAAGAGCACATTTTAATTTCACTAAACACCACTCTTACTTGAGCAGACATCCCTCCTCTAGTAACCAACACCAAAGGGCAGTATTCAGAGGAACAGCCTTCAAGTCCAGCCTTTCATGCTGAACGAAAGCCAAGGTAATTAGCATTTGCCAGGGAACATCCCATCCATCTTTTTTGCAGAGATGATAACTCATAGCCAATCAATGTATTTTGCTTGGGTGGATTTTCATGCAAGTCTTCTGAATAATCTTTTCTTTAAAATCTACATAAATATTTATTAACCTTACAGAAGATAAAAATTACATGAGGCTTTCCAAAAGACTAATTTGGCCATAATTGGAGGGCATGCATTAAAAAAAACCCAACATCAATAACAATTTTCTATACAGTAACAACACAAAAGTTAACTACACATATGGAGGTAAGCTTAGTCATGGCCAAAGAAAGAAATCCCCAATATACTTCACAATTGGACCAAAACTGAAGTGAGTTTATATAACAAGTATCTCAACTGGATCCTTTCAGCTCTGAAAAATTGTAGTAAATGTTACTTCCTTGTCAAGAAGGAACATGAACTGCAACACGGATGTGAAGAGCTGCTCGCCCACACTGGTTCACTAACATGAGTTGGCTGAAGGTGCTTCTTTTAGTTAGCTAGTTGTGGTGCAGATAAAAGACATGTATGTATATCTACACTGGCCACTCAGGCAACTGAAGCTACAGGTAAGCAGCACTGACTGCTATTTAGCCAAAGAGGAAAGAGAATACTAGGTGAAGCTACTAGGACAAATGCTAAATAAAAATAGTAGGTGCTACAATATTTTCAAAACCCAGAGTAGAATGATCCAGTCATGTCCTGTAAGAAGGAAACGTGGAAATAAGGAAGAATAAACACCTAAGTTACAATTAAAATCCCACTGGGATTCCAAGATGAGTCCAAGCAGAAGTTATGCTCTCACAAGAAAAAAAAAAAAACAAACAAGTGACACTAGAAACCCTAAAAACAATAATAACTGAATTCTTTAAATACTTACAGTGATTTCCTCCTTTTTGTCCAAATGTTGTTGCCATTAAAGTTATCAGTGAAAGCCAGAGTGGAACAAATATGGGTATAAAAGAAAAAGAATTATGCCCATCCAGTCTGTGTACTAGTAAGATCTAAATAGCAAGAAAAAAAACATTACACAATGTCAGTTTAATTGCAATACCCACTTTCAAGATTCTTCAAACACAGTGATCTGAGATCCTTAACTTCACACATCTGTGAAGAAAACCAGCCTTTACAGAACTACGTAGTTACAGTCCCAATGCAATGCATATTGCACTCACAAAACTTTAAAGAAACATAGGATTCTTGCTTTTCTTTCATATTTGCTGCTAATACTTTATTCCAAAACAAAAAGCAATATTCTAACATTTGTCATTTCAAAAAGAGACAGAGCAACAGCCATCACTCTGAAAAAAGAACAAGATACATAAAACTTCTTTCACTTTTCCTACCTCAAACGTGAGCAGTGGCACTACAATAGTCATCCAGCTGACAGCCATTGTTATGTGTGTCCTCCTTTGCTCAGCAATCACATCCATAGAGCGCAAGAACAAGACTGACCAGACAATGTAATAAAGCACTACTAGACACAGAAAGGACATCAAGATCCACAAGGGAACACAAACAACCTGAAAGAAAAAGAAATTCACTGCTTTTCCCTCCACTGGATAGAAATGCATTTGTGTTCATTGGATTTGTATCAGTTGTGGGTTTTTTAGATAAAACAAGTCTACATATAAAGCCTACACAAGAAATATTGAGAGCATTAGACTTAAATTATCTTTAATAGAAAAGATTTGTGTGCATGGTGAAGAGCCAGGTCACCTTTGGAGTTCCTCAGATCTGTAAAGCTCATCAAGCTGAAACAATTTAAAATTAATTAAATGGAGTTCAGCTTTAATGAGACTCCTGTAATTTTACATGGCCTCCAACAGAACTCAAAATTGATGTTAGCATTCTCTGTGCTGGACACCTTACCTGAAACAGCTTTTTTATTAGATCCTCTTCCTACTTTTACTTTTTTAAAGGACAGTCATGATCATACCAGATAATCTGTTTTATGCTACTCTACAAAATCCCAGACATAGAAACAATGCTTTTGTATGCTGAAGGCATTTAGGATAGGAGATCTCAGCTGTTTTGAAAGTGACCACTTGCACAGTAAGTGGATTTACATGCACAGTAACACAACAAATAAAAGTAGTTCTTTACCACATCATATTTGCCAACACATTCCCGAACTCACCAGTTATGCTCTTTGCTAGTTTAGTGTTCCCATGGGAAACTTTTGGTTAGGATTTCTCTTTTGACAACTGATCAGAGATTCACTGCAGTTGATGGCACATCCCTCTACCCTTAAGGATGAAACACCCAAAGAACAGCCTTTGTTTCCCATGACCACTGAATGAAACACCAGACCTTCTGTGAAGGACTGTTAACTGAGCAAAAATGTGTTCATGGACCCTGATTAGACATTAATTGTTCCCTAAAATAAATATCTTTATGACATTCAGCATATAAACAAAGATAAGAAAACACTTGTTACATACAAGCCACGGCCATCTGATGATCTCATCTAGTCTGAGTGCAATAAAGATGAACTGTAGAATATTGACTGAACACAAGATTTCCAGCTAGAAAAAGATAATACATTTGTTAACTCAGCATGATAAAGCCATTTCCAAGATAAACAAACAAACAAAAAAAATCTGTCAAAGGACTTTTCTGACTCCATGCTTATCACTGCAATACAGAACATCAGTTGCCTCTACATTAGCTATTACTTGGCATCGCTAATTGATTAACTGTAGAGGCAGCTTCTTCATGAGGAAATACCTTCCTAGTATTTAAAATAAAATAAAAAGCTCTACCTGCAACACCTATGAGAGTAATTAAAGAAATAAGAAAAGCCAAACTAATCAGACTGAAGAAATCAAAACACTGGAAAACAACTTCAGCTGTTTCCTTCAGAGAAAAAATACTGATACAAGTAACAAGTAGGAAAAAAGTCCCTCAATTTAAAAGCACCAACATTCATCTCCCAGTAATGTAAATATGAAAGTTATAGCATATAACTATTAACAGTCCAATTTACAAGTCTCTGTTCTCTCTGTGTGGGAAAAAGAATTACAGAGAATAGCAGAAGATGACATCCAAATTCAACCATTTACTATATAATAGATATTTTAAATGACACGGAAGGTACTTGGCGTTTGAGGCAATACAGAAATCCTTCTACAATCCTTCTCATCCAAAACATCGATGAAAGCTTTTCACATGTCCTGCTTGCAACTATGAGAACTAACCCCAAGTTATTCTTCAAAAGAAATAAAATCAAGTTTGTGTCTGGATTGAACAAAGTAAAATGATGAAACATCATCAGACTTGACGAGATTCTGTTTCTAAAGTTTATAGGCGGGCCTTTGTGGGTAGGAATCTCCAAGATCAAACTGAATTAATATCTGAAAAGACTCACTGACGCACTTGAGTCTAAGGTAGAAACATTTTCCATTAAAAAACCCCAGCAAATATAGGGAAGTGAGGCATCTTTCAGAAGCAGCATTTATCAGAAGACAGACTACATGCTACTTTTCACTAACACAATTGTGTACTATCATCTCTTCGATGAATGCATTGAAAAAAAACACATTACAGGGAGACAAAAATGGAACAGGCAGACACTGCACTGAAGTCATCACTGTTGAAGCACAGGATACTGTAAAAAGACTGAAAAACTAGATTTAAAACAATTTTGTACCACTGACTTTCTCAAAATAATAAATCACCAAAAAATCCCATACCCAAATATCATCCAGTAGAAGGCAAGTACTTCTACTGAGATTTTACTTTTAGGAATGGTTAACTCTGACCAGAACTCTGCAGAATTAAATTTGCAGTGTTTTTAAATCAACAATTTAAGGTATTTGCTTACCAGCCATCCTAACAATCACTGACTAAAACCGCTTCTCTTTATAAACTTGGCTTGTGCTAATGTGAGAGAAATATTCCCTTGAAAGTAAGCAGAAAGAGCTAAATCTCATCTGAAAATAAGCTTTTTCAATGTCATGGGGTAGTTTGAGGACACAGGGGAAAAAAAAATCCTTAACAAAGCATCAGTTCAATACGAATTCTAAATTTACTGCAAAACGCCACAGCATGGGAAGATCTCGAGAATGCCTGCAAAGTTCTTGTAAAACAAAAAAGAGTGAGTTCAAGAGGAAAGAAAATACAGGCTCTGGAAGTTCCATTCTGCCTAGGGACAGTGCTTACTATTACTGGAACTCTCTTCAGTAATTTCCATGCTATTGCCTAGCATGAGTCCATACTGTAGGGTTTGTAGTGAGTTCTTTTAGCGCACAATAATAAAAAAGTTTAAAACATGCTGCAATTTACTAGGTGAAAAGAAGAGATGAGAAAAAATTCTGTTATTCCCAAGCTCGGTTTTACATTCTAGCAGATTAATGCAAACAGTTAATTCAACTGATGCAGTCATCCCTATCAGGCTTCACTGAGAGACGAACTGTAACTTGCACGGCCACCAATTTCACACATAACCAAAACATTACCTCCAGAGACCTGTCATGCCGGAATCCCCACACACAAGCTGCAACCGACACTGGAGATACAAAGAATAATGGCATGAAGACCAGAAGCCAGAAATGGGTTCCTCTTTCGATCCTGTCACACACCAGAACTTCAAACATCAGCAAGAGCAGGTGGATGCCGACTGCGATTAACATGGCTTTGAACTCCACACAGGTCTCTCCTTCTGCTCTACAGGGAGGATAAGGAAGCATTTGGTTTATTTGTCAAGAGGAAAGCACTCTGTCCTGCAAACATCCCAAGACACTCAGTTTACAATTGTTCAGTTTCAGATATTAATACTTCTTTTTAATAAACATACACATGATGCCCAACTAGTCAATATTAAAATACACTCCTGATGATGTAACAGGACTTCTTGCCCATAGAGCTGCACATTTAAAGTATTTTACTCAAACAGGACAGTGGGATTTTTACAACTTGAAAATCTTCTAAGGACTCCAGAACTGCACAGATAAAACAGGATCTTTGCTACTATGTAACCACGCAGATCTCATGCAGGCTGTTAGAAAGCAACATAGGTCTAAAATGACCTGTTTGGTTCCTGCACCAGCTTTTACTGAATCGACATCTTTCCCCAGATTTTTTTTGTTCACCAAAGTCAATATATTTCAACAGAATATTTATCTATTACTAAAAAGTTAAATGCCTGTAAAATAACAGCACACACAGAGAAACCACACTTCTTCCTACACAAGTAGAACCATTACTAGAAGGGGTAAACAAGTCAGCATGCACAAAATTTCTCATTTAATCTTCACCATTGATAGAAAAGAGGATTGAATTTATTGTACTCCATTTAAGGCAGCTTTTCTTTTCCCCAAGTGTGTTCAAATTCCTGTTCAGATTACCAAAAAAGTAAATGCTGGTTTATTTAAAAGTCTGAAGCTATTTTACCCTAGGCTGACAATTAAAATATCAATGTGAAACAACCTGGACAAAAATGGAAAGGAATTTACAGTTGACACCTGTGATAAACTGTTGCAACTAGGATCAAAACATCCTCTGCTGCATGAAGCTGTTTGTATACATTGTAGGTTACAGTAATTATTTTAACCACATTGAAAACAAACCTTATGGATGCTATTTCTTATGTTTTAAAAACAACATATATTAATTTGGTTCAGTATGAGAAACACATTATGTCCCCTCATGTTTTGGAAAATAAGTAACCTCAGCTTACCGATACTGGGGGTTTCGGGCCCATACTCCTGTTCCCACTGAGGCACCAACAATCACCATTAACTTCCACAGCCATATTGGAGCAAACACAGCCCAGTAACTCCACTGAATTTTGTCATCCAGGCGAAGAGAGAGCAACACAGAAAAAAGCAGCAGGCAGGCATAAATAAGAAATTTGCTATTAAACAAACAAATGAAAACAACCAGTCAGAAATTGAGGCAGACAAACTTTGTAGAGAACAAGGAAATCAGTCACAGCTGAAATTTAATCACGATATATCCTCACAGAAAATGTGTGTCAAACTTCTGTGCAAAGAATCTAATCAGTTCTGAAGAGTCAAATATTTCATCATAAATGCAGCATATGGCATCTCTTTCACTTATAAAACCATTGCTTCAAGGGAACACATCAAAAGCATTCTTGCATGACAAACTTAATGAATGGACATCTAGAAAAAAGTTCCCTCCCACAAGGATCCAGACAGAAGCTGTATTATTAGAGGCTGAGAAATATACCAGTTGTACATGTTTTTAGAAAAAGTGTTCTGTCCTACAAATCAAATGAGGTAGTTAGAAAAAGTGTGGATAAAATTACATGAGTTGTGTAACTTGATTTTGAATGCCAAAATCTAAAGATTAAAAACTCTTACAATATGTAATAAGGCAGAGATGGTTATTTCTTTCAATTTTTACATTCAGTTTAAAAAAAAGTCAATGAAATAGAAAAAAAAACCCCAGACAAGTTAAACTTTTAACAAAGTGACTAATTACAGAGTGAAGTTTCTATCTGGAATACTGAAGGTGGTGCTTACAAGTTAAAAATTGTTCTGTTAATATGTTTTATACACTACTTAACCTAAGAATGAGTAAATTGATCTGGAACACTTGAGAACAGTGGCAGAGCAATTGCTTGTGCCACCAAAAATCAGATCAAATAATTACATAGCTCCTCACACTACAGAACAGAAAAAGTCACCCACCCATTCACTGAAGGATCACAGATGGCTTTATAAAACATGTCATTAGGCTTCAACACCACTTCAGTGAAGAAATTCTATGTATTTTAAAACATGGCTAACCTAATGAACAGAGTAAATACTTGCTAAAAACTAAAGCAGCAATAGGCAAGAATTTTGCACTTACTGCAACAAGCACAACTCAAGCTACCTACTTCCAGTCTCATCAAATAATAAAACATTCACTAGATCAGCACAACCTCGTTTCTATGTCGAGCTGCTTTGTCTCTATTCAGGATAAGTGTCTCAGTTGCCTCTCAGAAGGGAAGGCAATTTCATTGTGCCAGCATCTCCTCATGTGCTTGATGAAACTACCTTAGGACAGAATGATATAAACACTCACTCTTTACAGCAAGAGAGATCTCTCAGCTCCCAGGATATCCATGCTTTTCCAACATTCAGTATTTGTGTAATTTGTACTTTCCCTGGCTCCTCAATAAATGCCATGTGGTAAAATACCACTGCTCCCTGAGTGTTCCAATAAACATCAAAACATTCAAGATTAAGTTATCTGCATGAGACCAACATTCAGCTTGCTCATTCATCATTTAGACATCATACAAATAAGCTGCAAGAACTGCTTAGCAATAACTTCCAGAACTTCTGTTCCTACTTTGCCATTACTTCCAACCACATATATTTCAATTGTTTATTTCAGCCTCTCTGCAACAATGCATTTCCTGAAGCACTGATTACCCTTCTCTGTGTCTAAACAACCGACTGAACACAGCTTTTTAGAACTGCAGTCATGTATGGCCTCTTTCAAAAGCAAGATTCTTCCAGTACTTTCAGTATTTCATGCTCGACCAGCTACTTGCCAAGCCTTTATTCTGTGGTTTTAAAATCCCTGGTAACAACAAAAACAGTAAAATTCAACTAATTCTCTCATCATCCTTAAGCATTACATATTCCCATACTTGCTCAGGAAGTCAGCAGAAACCCAAGTTGTAGTGAGCATGATCGTGATCAGCAATTTTCTATGTCTAGACCAAGATTGTCACACATTGCCACACCTGCAAAAGCTGAGTCTTTGCCATACACTCGGTTCCTCTATTAAAGCATAAGGACGCTTTGCCTCCCAGTACAAAGCTTTAAACCTCACATCGTCAAGCTGAAAAATTCAAATACCCGAAGGAGACTTGGAGCAATGTGAGAAAGGTACGTAAGAAAACAAAAGATGACTGGAAATTGGCCTGGAAACGAGACGACGGATACCCAGCGTTGATAGTCACGCTGATCCCGATTAGTCGAGGAGGACACGCACCGACACTTACGGGTGCTGCGAAGGAAACTGGCCAGAGCCGCGCGTTCCGAACGACTCGGGAGCTGCCGGTACCGGAGCGTTTCCTAACGTCGCCGGGCTGTGCCGCGGGCGGAGCGGGGCAGCGGGGCCGGGCCCGGCGGTACTTGCCCCCGCGCCCCTCGCCGCCGGCTCGGCGGCAGCTCGGGCGCCGTCGCTTCCGGACGTGTCCCGCTACCGGCGCAGGGGAGGGGAGCCCCCGCCCCGCAGCAGCTCGGCGCCGGGGCAGAGACCCGCCGGGACCGGGCCAGGTGCCGCTCCGCCACCGTCCGGACCGGCAGCGGCCCCCTGAGCGGGCCTTGACAAGGCAGCGCGGCCCGAGGGCCTCCGTTAAACTCCGGGCCGTCCTCACCTGGGGTTGAAATCCTGGAACAAGCCGCGCAGGTTCATTGCGGCTCGACCCTCCACCCCCTCCACACTCTACCAGGCGCGCATGGCGCAACCGCCGCCGCCAGCAGAGCCGAGCAGAGCCGAACCAAGCTGAGCCGCGCCGGGCCGGGCCTCGCCTGGCCTCGCCGCCGCCCCACCCCCGCCCCCGCCGGAACCGGGCAGCGCGCGCCGCCCCACGCATGCGCGTCACGGCGGCGTCTCCCTGCCGGGAAACGGGAGCGGCTCGGCACCGGCCCTCACGGGCGGGCGCTGCGCCTGCGCGCCGGGCTGGGCGGGGGCTGTGCCCGCACATGGGCCGGGCCACGAGCATCTGACGGTAGCGCCCCGCCGGGAGGGGAACTGCCTTGTGACCCTGCTCGAGGCTCGGCCCGCTTCGGCGAGATGATAGTTAGCAGGCTGTTGCTCACCGGCGGTAGTGGGGGGCGGCCCGGGTTTCTCTCCCCTGAAATTTTCTCTTGGGAGCGGTACCTGAGAGGAGCCGGGCCGGGAGCTTCCCGCAGCGCTCCGGAGTGCGGTGGCCTCTGAGGCGTGTGACGATGTACATGTGGTGTTTAGGGAACAGCTCGACTCAAAGTGGTCGTACGTAACCCAGTGCTCCCTGGGAAGCGCTTCAAGTATACATTAACAAAAAACAGGTAACTTTGCGTTGGGGAATCAGTAAGGCCCTTTCCACTTTATTTTCAAAAGGTTTTTGATGGACTGCCACAATTCTGCAGCTGTTGCTGGGAAAAACCCCACCCACAGAATATATCAGACTGTGTGCTAAAGAATGGTGTTTCTGTCCACTTCCTTTGTAGACTTAAATTTGTGTTTTTGTGCTTCAGAAAGCCTGGGTGCACTGACTGAATGCTCACCTTCAGGTTGTCAGGAGGTTTGCCGCAGAGAGACATGAAAAGCATCCTCATCTTGCAATCCCAGAGTCATGTCAGCAATGTTTATCTCAGGTTAGGTTATTTCCTTTTATATTTATGGCCGTGTTTTACAAGTTTTATATTTATTGCCATGTTTAAGCACTGAGTTTGGTTATTTTAAAAACATAAGCTTAGATAATCTGTCAAAATGTTTTTGTTACCTGTTCATTTGTGTTTTATCTCACATTTGAGTGAGCTTATACTATCTCGTATGTGTTAATAGAAATCCTCATCAGATGGTCTTTTAGTGAAGCTAAGCTCACAGGATCTGGAGGCAGATTTTGGTTGTAATTCTGCTGCAGTTTGTGACATGACTTGTCACATTTCATTTATGGCATTAAATCACAGGTTATCTGGCCATGTCATGAGTGTCTAGTTGTCTTCAGGGACTTTCCCATTAACTGGGCAGTATATGGCCATCACTGGATTGAACAAGCTAATCTTACATTAAAGAAAAGTAATAACAAATGCTGTTGGATGCGAAAGTAGGAATTAACACACAGGGAATCAGGGAAAGTAGGAATTAACACAAGGGGACAGAAGAATGTTCTGGACTTGGATATGCTGCCCACTATGGGTTTAGCTCCTTCTAGCTGGTAGAAGCAGAGGTAGCAATGAACATGTCTTAGGCAAATTTCCATCTTTGTGCTTGCACATCTGATGGTGTGCTACTCTCAAACCACTGTTTTTATGGCTGGGTTACTTTACTCATACTGGAAACATTAACTTTACTCTATGTGTTTAAATGTCTGGCCGGTTTTTAGGGCACTGATATGTAATGCTTGTTTGAATTTATCTCCAGAAAATTAGTAGCAAGTCTCAGAGTGAACTTTTAAAGATGGAAAGAAATTAATCTAACTTGTTTATTCTAGCATTACCCAGCAAGCTGTCTGGAAACCTAAAAGCACTCTTCATGTGTTACTTAGCTTTGTCCTTGGACTGTACATATGCCCAATGGAGTACAGAAGTAACGTGGAGAAAAAGGCATTTTTTCTGCCAGCATTCTTTCAAGCTACACTATTATCAGTGATCCCTCTTCTGTGGACACAATTTCAGGAGTTTAGTTCTGGTTTATTATTGTGGAAACTTGTGTACAATACATTCGCTTATTACTCTGGATATGAATCAATGTGTACAGTAAAAAAGAGGCAAAAAAAAGGGAGGGGGAAGCCCATTTTGAAAGACCGAAAGCTACTTTCATTGTGTACTCTGGAGTTGATCACATCAGTCCTTGCAGCAGGACAAACATTGAAAATTGTGTAGATAGTGATTAAAATCTGCAAAAGTCATTAAATGCTCAGAAAAATTGTCATAAGGAGCTGAGTGTATTTCAAAGACACCAAAGTCACTTGTTATATATGTACCCTCTTAGAGACAAAAGATTAGTTACTAAAAGACTTCCACCATGCCAGGAGAGGCATAACAAGAAAGAAGGCTGAGGACTTCAACTAAACAAATGTTGATTAGAGAGGAGAGAGCTCAGGTTTCTTTCCCTTTTCTTTTTTTGTTTCTTTAAGTTAATGTAGTTAGCTGTTGGAACAAATGACCCCTACAACCGGGAGACTTTTCGTTATTTAATGAAGTCCAGGTTCTCCTCTTAAAGACAGCTGCTAATCAAACTCAAGTCAATGAGCTTGAC
This sequence comes from Colius striatus, assembly GCF_028858725.1. NCBI lineage: Eukaryota > Metazoa > Chordata > Aves > Coliiformes > Coliidae > Colius > Colius striatus. The sequence continues at coordinate 5,462,480 of NC_084771.1, read as the reverse complement.
TGTAACAAGGCTTATGAAGTCATCTATTAGATCAGGACAGATTATATGATGACTCTGTATCAGGATAGATTATCTGATGACTGAACTGAAAATCCCCACAGCTGCTCCCTAATCAAGATTGCACTGCAAGTGAAATGCTAATAAAAGAAAAATTCAATCATATCTTAAGATCTAGCTTCTGCAGAAAGATGAAAAAGGAACTGAGAAGTAAATGGTCTAAGTCTTCATCCAGTGCTAACAGGGCTGGTAATTTATACCAGCTAATAAACTAGGTTTATGTGCAATGTGATTTACTAATGCCACAGTTACTTGTAGCCCTTGATAGGATTCGTTAGCTACTGTGATCTACCAAAAGACATGATTCATCTGGAGATATTGGAAAAGTGTAGATACAATTTTAACTTCACTGGCAACAGCAGAAATAGCTGAGAGACTGCTTCACAATAGAGAGCTTTCTGCACAATATATCTAGCTACTAAGGCAAGGGTTTGTAAAAGGCTACAAGAAAGCAAGGAGATGCTAGCACAAGTACAATAGCAGTGAGGAGGGTATGTGAGGAGATTGGTAAGTAGTTAGGATGAGACAGCATCAGGAAAATGTAATGGAAAAAGAGAAGGAAAGGATGAGAGCAGTCTGCAGACACTGATAGGATAAAGAGCTCCCGTATGATATGGCCCATGTCAGGGCAGCACACAAACTTCTAAGGAACCAAAGAATTACCAGCCTCAAAACAACTGGAAACCAGAACCATGGTTTTTTTTTTTTTCAAAAGTCGAGCCTTAGTAGTTTGAAAAAGAGACTAATTAATATATAATAAATTTATCCAAGGTAAAATACATCTACTGCAACATGTAAAGAAGCCACTAGACAAGACAGTACCTGTAAGCATTATCCTTAGCCAGATGCAATCATAAAACAAAGTAAAAATAATGTTAACAAAGAATTATCTTCACTTGGGAACTGTTAATAATTCAGAAGCCTAATAAAGCAGCATGCCATTTCCAGGAATATTCATGAAGGTCTGTAGGAATAAATCAGGGAAGATTTCTTCTGCAATTACAATGTTTGGCTGACTGCCCAGCAGCAAAATAGTTCCTACAAGAGGCAAGGAACTAGTTACAGAAAACATGATAGAGAGGGAGCTGGAAAAAAAAAATGAATGAAGGAGCTAGACAGAAAGAAAACAACACTTTGCTGTTGGACTCCACCTGCAGGTGCTACACCTGAGAAAATCTCCACTGACTTCATCTGGTTCTTTCTCTCAAAGAAATATACAGGAAATTTAGCCTCCAAAAGAGAGGCTCCTCCTCTGGAGGAGAAAGATCTGGCTGCTTAGCAGCCACTGTCAGATCTGACAAACATCCTGGCTGATGTTTTTCTGCCTGTAGAATACCTTATTCTTCCTGCTAGCAATAAAGCTGTGCTGTGCAGAGGGGTTGCAGAGGGCACAGGAAAGATGGTGGAGAGAAGGATTTTGTGGGCAGTGCTGGGACAGAGTGTGGGTCCCAGAGGTCTCCCCAGGGTACATATGTGGCACAGACATGAACATAAACACTTACAGCGGTGCCTCCCCAGCTTCCCACTCTCATTGGGGACATACAGCCTGTAATGTCCTTGGGGGCAAAAGCTGTCTTCATTGCTCTTCTCTTCCTTGCTCTACTCACTTTCACCATCCTGCTCATCCTTTATGTGATTCTCTATTAATGTTTGTAGGGATGAGGGTGAGGCCAGTGTCTGAGTTTGAGCTGTACTAGAAGGTTGGAGCCAGTGCCAAGGCCCGGGCTGACAGGTACTGGGTGCCAGAGGCAGTGAGTTTGTGTGCAACTGTGTGTACACACCCAGGGAAATCACTGTCTTACACTGCCTGGTCTTGCAGCTGGCAGCTCTTAGTGAGGGATGTTTCTACTCAAATTAAATGGGTTTGTTTCCTTCTGCCTGACTTACAGTCTCTTTTTTTTCCCTTTTTAGAGACATTTAATTGCATCTGAGAAGTTTTACACAGTATGGTAACTTCCATTAGGGGGCCTGCTGTGGGATTTCAGACTCAAGAGAGACAGTGCAAAGTAGTTTGAGATGGGGCTAATGCAGGATACATGTTCATTTTAGTTGCCTCTTGTAAAATTAAAACCAAAATGTCATGGTATGCAGACAGAAGGCTGCTGTCGCTTCCATCCAGCAGTTCACCTTCAGGTACATCTAATCATGTAGAAATGAAAATTGTTTTGTCCTAAGCTTGGCAATCCACATGTTCCTTCACTTTGCAATCCAGAGGTTTATAGTGCTGCAAGAAAACAGCTGATATTTTATAGTAAAAGCCTTGCATTAGAGTAGGTAATGAGAAAACAGCAGCAATACCTTTGACTCTGGATAAGTCAAACAATTTACCTTTCAATTGTAACTTGATTCCATTGAGATTTAGGATGATTTGATTGCCCTTTTTCTGGCTCTTAGGAGAGACGATACTGAAAGAGAGACATTTTCGTATTACTTGTTACATCCTATTTTTTTTACCCCTTAAATTCTATGTAACTTTGAAATAACCTGAACCTGTTACTATGTCATTAATTTCCACAGGTGATATACTTCTGTACTGCTACCTCAGGAAAGTTGAGGCTGAATATTTGGCTTGAAGTCAAGTAACTGGTGATTTTTAGGATTTGCATAGATCTTTTGATGGCCTCTGGTTTCTTGATTGCTGTGGCTAGATACTTACTATACTTGTGAAGGTGATGCTGAGAACAGTTGGAGAGCAAAGAAAACAAGGTGTTTTTTGAACTTAAAGGCTTGTAAGATTTCTCTTGAGTTTACATCTTATGGTGATTTGAGGGTGGGAGGAGGAGTATGGGGAGGAGACAAAAGGAGCAGAAAGTAATCTGCTTTCTGTTAAGACTTTTGTCTACTGCTGATTGAGACTTAAATGCTAGGTCTTGAACTGAATCCCCCGAGATAGTTCATCTTGGACACCAGACATTTCATTTTCATTCCATTTATGTGGTTCTTGGGTTTAAAAAGTCATATATACTGTCTATTTTACAGTCACTGCCATTACTGCTTTCATAAGCCATACACATATCCTCCTTGAAACACACCAGCCAGGACATTCCCTATCCTTGACTGGATGAAGTTAAAGGAAAAAAAGCTGAATCAGCTTTCTAATTTGTTAAGCTTGCTTTTCTGTTGACAGTCAACCTTAACTCCTTTCTAACATACCTTATAATTCATGTGTCCTGTTTGCTTTACAGACTTCTCAAACTGTCACTGTTAGATGACTGGAATACAGTAACATATAAAGGGAGGACAGCAGTTCAGCAATAACTGACTTAACGTGGCTGACAGCCTAGCCATGAACTGTTTCTAGGATCATCTGTCCCAGTCTATGACAGAATATCAAATTGTTTGCAAAAACAAATCTCAGGTTTGAAAATCCCCATTTGAATTTCTGTTGGCTTTACTGTAGGCCTTGCCCCTGACATTTATTCACAGAATAACCAGAGACTGACTGGTATTTGCTAGAGATCGCTTAATTCATTAGAGATTCTTTAGACCTGTCTGTAATTTTGCAGAGTTAAAACCATTAATGGTTTAATATCTACACAGATGTTATTGGCACTGACATTACACACAGATGCTTGGTTTTGAAATTAGAGCCTTCAGTTTCAATCAAGATTTCAATAATTTCTGTAAGAATATTGGCTTGTGTCCTATTTGGGAAGTTAATTTAAGGTCAAAGGCTTCAAATCATGTGTTTGCATCTGTCTATTGGATGTTGCACTCCTAAATGAATATCCTCCAGCCTGAAACCTGTTTGTAGAGCTGTAGTAATTCAGCAAGTTGCTGTTTATATTAATGCCTACCAGGATTGCGATTTGAAGCAAATTATACTTCTGAAACACTATGAATTTCGTAAGCTGTTCTGCCAGTGAGCTGTTAGAAAATGCTTCATTGTACAGCTATTCAGCCAGAGCAGGAATTGACACAATGTTTTGACATCACCTGCAGAAGATGTATCTGATTTAATTACATGTACTCTACCTTTCCATTTTAAACTGCTCAACTAGTTTCACTACTTACCTTTCTTTTTGTTGAAAGGAAGCTCATTTAAAGAATTCACATTTTATGCCCCTTTTCTTGTGCAATGTCTTTTTCTTGCCTTGCTACAGCTTTAAAGTTACTCTTTTTTATGCCACTCTATGCCTGAACTTTCTGCCACTCTTTTCCACTGTGTTTAGGAGCTGTTGAAATAAAACTGGAAAGAAGACATCGGATCATTGCTCTATAAATAAATCCTGTCATTTTCCTAATAATAGTGATTTATCAGAGTCAAAGCTTTCCTTTAAGACCTTCTTAATTCCATTAGGCTATGGTGGTGGATCTGATCAGACCTATTTTCCTGGCAAAATTAATATAATGTTCTATTCTTAAAACCCATGTGTACTATCCAGCACAATATGTGATTCTTATTTGCAATTGTTTAACTTTCAACCCTATTGTGCTATCAGGCATCTGGGACCAGTGGAACCCATACCCATTTAAGGAAGTTCCATACATTTCTCAGTGGAGATACAACCGAGAAAAGAAGGAAGTGACCTCTTCAGGAAGACACCAGCAGGAAACTATTTAGTTCCAAAGAGAAAACTGAGTAAACAAGAACTTTTCTCATATGCATAGGAAGTTGTTAGAGATGCCATGAATCTTAAACCAGTAAGAACAACCTGCAAGTCTCCAAGGCACTTCTCCCACTTACCAAATCAGTGCTGTGGGTGCCATAGCTAATATATCTGCCAGTGTCATGAGTTAGAATTCAGGATACTTTCCGTGACATCTCAGTTGTCATTGAAGCAACATGGTTTTCTCTTGTGTTTCTATCTGTTGGCATAACTCCTGTGACAAAGAATTCATTTCTACAGCATTGGAGATTTCAGTACACAGTGACCAACAAACTACGCTCAAAGTAGCTATGTGCTTTGTGGTGATTGAAGTGGGAGCCCAATATGACTCATAAAAGAATCAGTGGTGGTGGTATCCTTATTGACACAAATGAAGTCCAAGTGAGATCAGTTTTATATTAACTGGAGGATACAGTTCAACCTGACCCGGGTTTAGATTCCTTTTGTTTGATCAGTGCTATATTTATCAAGTATTTTGGGTAACATTTTCTTCATTAATTAAAAGTAAACAGATTCAGGAACTAGTGAGATTTGATTTTTGCTTTGTTTAATGGCTTTTTCAAACACTCTCACTATGTGACTTCTTCAGTTGATATTCCTGTCACATCCCTTGGAGAGTCTTGGGTTTTTAATCACTATTGAACTTTGTCTGTTCAAGTTAGCACAGTGCTGATTTTCATATTTTCTTTCAGCTCACACTTTGTTCTTGTTTAATTGCCAAAAGTAATACTCATCCAAATTCTAAACACAACTATCCAAAGTGCAGATTTCCTGCCCTGCAGTATTTTGTTCTATGACTAAATTTTATCACTAATTTATTTAAAAGAGCAAAGCATCACATTTCTTTGTTATTTTAGCAACTTTTCATGTTTAGCATTACAAAATAATGGATTTGCAGCAGAAATGCCATTATGTAAATAGAAAAGAGAATATTTAATTTGCAGTATTTTTTAATTAAAAAATTGTATACATTTACAATGGGGGGGGGAAATGCATTAACTAGTTAATGTAATTGAAATACAGAGTCTCTTTGGTTTACCTTTAAATGATGCATTTAAGTTTCATACAGAAAACTAAAACTGATTGTACAGGTCGAATATTTGATATAAAATTGCCATGATTTTTCTATAGACTTCATTATGTGGTTGACTAATGTTGGTTAGGCCAAGACAAAGTAATTTAATTCTGTAATTTGTGGGTTTATAGTTGAAAAGTATAGAGGTGTTTAACATGAGGTTTCTAAGTAATTTTAAAATGGCAGTGCAATTCTGCTTTTGTTTTCTGTAAATTTGCTATGATTTTTGTTAACTTCCACTCCACCTCTACTTGATCAGTCTTGCTTGTGATGAAGGGAGGGCAATTTGACCTCATAATTCATGTGAAAAGACAGACTTATCAACTATTATGAAAATTGGGAGCTCTTGTCTTTACTACACATCTGTATTTTAACTAAGGAAATTGCACTAGGAATGGAACCTTTCACCAAGGAGAGAGTCTGTGAGTTAAAAGAAGTACTTGTACCTATCATATTATGCCTAGGGAAACTGATGGGACTTCTGTATGAGCAGTAAGCTTCTAACTATGTACATTCCTCCTTTTTAAAAGTAAATACACTTGGTAGTTTTACCTAAAGCTTATTCAGATTAAGAACCTGAGTGTTGACACAGATCAGGTGTTCCAGGAATCTCTGTGTCCAGATAACATTGGCTTCAAATGAGCTCTCTGTCCATGACTCCTCAGGGCTTTGTTTGGAAGTCAAGCCAGATAAAGCACAAGATAAATGCTTAAATGCCACCAAATCAAGTAGCAGTTTCCATGTTTTGTATACAAGAGGTGAGTCCAGTTCAGCATGCCTCACAGCAGTGTAATAACTTGCAGCAGTATAGTACATAGGTTAAGCACTGGCACCCTGATGTAGTATAGTAACACATTGCAGCATACACTTCAGCCAGTGCTGCAGGGCAATATATCAGCCTTCATCTTATCAGTAATTGGCTGCAATGTATTTCAAGGAAAGGGATCAGGTTAAATGTCAATAGGATTGTGGCAAATTTACATGGCTGTTACAGAGATAAAACACCAACCAGCCACTTGCTGCATTTTATTCTTTGACAAGGACCTGCTTAGATCTCACCATATTGAAAAAACACACAAAGATATCTAAAAATAATACATCTCACTTTGGTCTCTGGTGTTTCAGCCATGAAGCAAGAAACCAATTGTTAACAAAATTGAATGGGAGACAGAGAATGGAAGTGAACCAGATCAAAGAGATGAGCTTTTTTTTTAACCTTGATTTCAGGTCATATCGAGCAAGATGGCATTTCAGAATCATCTAGGAGCTGTTCAAATTAAATATAAGAGAAAAATCAGAAAGCTCCAGCTCAAAGAGGAGAGTTAGATTATCAAGTGCAAGCTCACAAAGGATGACTAAGTAAGAAGACAGCATGAGGTGAATTTCTCTTCCTTGGGCTTTCAGCTTGCATAAGTAAGTCTATCAGACATTTGTTTTTTAACTTGTATTGTAGTGAACTGTGTATATCTTACAAGAAAAAAAAAAAAGGTAAGTATTTTAAAGCATTGGTATTCTCACACAGCCCAGCTGTTGCAGAGCAATCTTCAATGACATGATCATGTGCTGGTTTTCCCCACGGGATTCCTGCAGTAAGCTGGAGTTGTCTAGTGAAGCATCATCTTGTGTCTGCTTTTGTTGTTGTATGTGAAAGGTGTTCTGTGAAGGAGTCAAGGTATTTCAGGAAGAGAAAGAAAAGTTCTCCTTTAAGGCAACTGAATCTTCCTCTATGTCTGTGTGAGTACAAGCCAGGCCTTACTGGTCTTTTTTCCCCATTTGATATTCGTTACCCACTGGTCGTCTGTGAGATCCTGAGACCTAGTCCTGCAGTAGTAGTGATGAGGAGCTATGCTGATTCAAACCAGTATTATAGGGTTATGTAACAAAAAAAGTTTGGAAAAACAAGTTCTAGACAGACAAAGTAACCAACATCAGTTTTGGGTTCTAGATAAGCAAAAGAAGTGACCACAATTTGGGCTATAATCTGTCTCCCATTTGTCCCTGTTCTTTAATTCCATTCTTTTATCAAGGGGATTCAATCTTTTTTGTTAAGAAACAAACACTTCTGTGCTAAAAGTATTGAAACAGCATGAAAGCTTATTTCCCAGCTGCTTCCTCACTCCCTGGCCTGCTAGCTTACAAAGGCAGATGGGAGCAATACCCATGAGGCAGCACTGCAGAAGAGGTAACCAGATCACAACTGCTCCCTCTTTAACAGTTTGGTTCTGTGCCTCCCTGGTGATTTCTGCTGCTCCAGGCAGCAAAAAATTTTGCTCATCTGAGGCTGGAGTTTCCGCTGAGCATGTGCAAAGTGGCTTCTGTTTTTTGATTTTTAAAAGAAGCTTGTAACATCAGCACAGTCATGAAAGTTGACAGCTGGATCAATACTTATTTTGGGTTGCTAATGCTTATACATTTACAATTTATGTTCAGCTTCATCTTTTAAGACCTGAAGGAGCTTTGTCTTTATTTTATTCCCCTGGTTTTCCAATTAATTTCTGATGGACTTTGGAGTTTTCATATCCTGCTCCTCCCTGCTATCACTATGGCTACCTCTTCTCAGCAAATCTGGTTTCCAAAGCCAATTGCTGCTACAGCATTTCAAAACAAAGGTGGCTCATAAGTTTCACTTTGTGACTTAACATGGTACAGCTGAAAATCTTTTGTGTTAAAGTGATCAGAGATATTGTTTCATTTAGATAAACACATGCTAGAACACATTTGTCCCTTTGTGATTTTTACTTGAATTTTTTGGACCATAGAGTACTATTGACAAACTCTGGGGAAAAAAGAGTGTTTTGAAAGGACAAAAAAAAGCTCCTACAGAACACCTTTGAGTCTCATTGACTCAAGGGAAAATTATGGTATCCAGAAAAAGCTGATGACCTTGTTGAAGTGTCATGCTTAAAAGCATTGGGTAAACCCAACACAGGGCGTTTGGGATCCAATACACTGACAGCTTTTAGATAAACTACTGGTAGGAGATGAAGGATGCAGGTTAGACAGAAAGAACCTTTTGAGTTTTGTCTCCTTTTATACTGTCAAAAGAATTAAATGTAGAATCATTGTTTTAGTAACCAGACACAAGTTATTCCCTCCTGCAGTCATACTCAGGGTAGTACCAATTTCTGAATACATTGTGGATTGTACCTTGATCTCTTACCTATTGAACTGGGAAAGTGACTGTTGTGGAAATGTGGTTCTCAAGAATTTTTCTTCTCATGGATCAGAAAGCCCACAGCAGAGCTTGTTGTGTACTGGGGTGCTTCTGGGCTTATAGGCCACTTTCAGCAGAGGAAACATTGTTACCCGTGGGTAGCTGTAGATCAGCTTGTGTGGTTTTGCAAATCAGAACATGGAAACTACTGAGGTAGCAGCAGCACCTGTCTCCTACTCTGTTTGCAGTAAACTCAGGGCACTACAAGAAATGTCTACAGTGCCTGGGAACAAAATTTTTTGTAGTACTGAATCTTCTGCCTCACATACCTGTTTGCTAAGGTGAACTGGGAAGAAAGGAGTTAGTAGAGAAAGAAGGAATTTGATCTTGTCAAAAGACTTTGTTACTACTACAATTGTTAGTTCTATGTCTTTTGGTCTTACTACTGTTCTGTTTTAGCCAAACATGGTAAAAAAAAGTGTCATTAAAAGAATACTAAAGAGTGGGAAGTCCTTGCTAATTTCTAAAAGGCTTTATCTTAACCTTGAGCAATTTTTAATTCTGCCTTGCTCTGCCTAATTACAGATTCCTGCTTCTCCTCCCCTGTGCTTCTGCCTTCATGACACCTGCTTTGTATCCCACAGTTTGCACGTATATGAGAGGCAGAATCTGTGTCTTCACAGGAATCACTCCCCTCATGCTTTGTAAGTAGATTGACACTACGGAAAACATTACCTTAGTCAGAGCAAAGTAGTAATGTACTTTAGTGTCCTTGTCAAATTACTAATGGCAAGGCTTTAATGTTTGAAATAGAGTTGCTTAACCGAAGAAGGTGACCTCCCTGTTAACGATACCTGAATACTGATGAGCTTATTCACTTCCCCTCTAAGGCAGTTGTAACAAGGCAAAGAGAGGGTCAGTTAGTTGTCACTATTAACAGAAAATGGGAGTCAGATTATTTTTTGTTTTGATTTTTTAAGAACTGTATTTTGCAACTACATTAAGGATGCCATCCAAAATCACTCTAAAATCTGCAGCAACTCTTAATCCAGAATAGCAGACAAAACAGAATTTGTAAATGTTTATATAATAGTCCAGTCCTTGCTGGATAGCCATGTTAAAGAATTCAGTTGTATTACATGACATCTTGTTTACACAGGCTTTCCTGCTTGCAGGCCTTATCTCTTTACTGTACTCATTTGGTAACTTGAACAATTCCCTGTGTCAATGCTTACATGAGTGAAAGTTACGTTTCGGGGGCTACACTGCAGTGTACATGCCTGCCCTCACTAAGCACTTGGGACAGTGTGCTTTCTTGGAGCATTACCAGAGTTGTAGGCACATTTCCTGGAATAAGTGTAGGGAGGGTCAGGAAGAACTCCCATGCCTGATTCCACCCATCTCTTTGGCCAGCACATCAGAGAGGTAGCTGGCAGTGTCTAATTTGCCATGTTCATAGGCCAAACAGGAAATGGGAGAAACCATGACTGAGGTGTGCCTTTGATTCATGGGTTTTGGTGGTAGTAACAGCACCTGCTTTACCTATTGCCCAGAACTCTGAAGTCAATCTAAATAGTATCTTAGAAATAGCTCTGCTGCTACTACATGTCCTTGGGAAAAAAATCTGAGATCACTAACATAAGACTGTGACATTCTGTGTGACTTAGGGGGGAGAGTGAAAATGCTGCAGGTGAGCAGCTCTGTGTGATTTACTTCAGCCATGCAGAAATTGACTGTATATGAAATGAAGGCTTAGAATGAGGGTGGGTTTTTTTATTAGGAATATATTATCTAAGGCCTATAATGTATTTTCTATTGTATAGCTCTGCAGATTAGCTTGCAAAGATAGCCTACAATGGTATCCTATAATTTATTGTAAGAATGTTAACTGTGCAGATGCCTCTGACACAATGCTTTTAGCTTATCCTTGAGTGCTAATGTTCACAGATGATTTCAAAGTATGTTTGCTTTGATTCTGGAAGTATGGCTACAGAATCTTTCAAAGAATGTCTGTGTAGAGATCTATCAATTATTATGTCTCAGTGGCTCAGGCAGCTCCATATTTGCTATAGGTATTTAATTTCCTCACCATATATGCCAGAGAAGGCTACAGATATTAATGCAGATGTTAACATTTTTAACAGGCTTCTCTCTCTCTTTTTCTTCATAGCAACTTGTACAGAAATAAATGTTGTCATTCCATAAAACAAAAAGGAAAACAGGGATTCTTAGAAAAAAATCAATTTAGGGATAAATACATTTGCCTGTCAGAAGCTTCCTATAGTGATTAGTCAAATCTTTTCTATAATGCATGAGAAATAAATTATAATCTCTGTGATTAGTAATATCAGTTCAATGAAAACAGCATTGCTCTTTGAGCCTTTGAGGGAACTGGTCACAGTGCTCAGCCATTTGTTTATCAAAACATACTTGCTTAGAATTACTGGGTGATGCAGAAAAGATCCTTAGACTTGCTAATGAATCTAACGTGATATCTGCAGTTACTGTTTTGAGCCAAATGCAACTTATGATCAAATCACCTGGGGACATGTTTAAGTCCAGGTTACCCACATGTAGAACCAAGACATCCTCCCTAGGCAGAGCTCAACAGCTGGGTTATGTTACATTGCCTGACCATGTCCCCTTAGTCTTAAAACCATACTTTATCTTACTTGTCAGGGAAAATGAAGAACATGAAAACCTCAAATCTTAATGGTAGTTTTTATTTGTATCTTGGAAACTATTCTGTAGCATGTTCCTGTCCTCCATCCAACAGAAGAGGATCACAGCCATTTTGTGGCATGGGTAAACAGAGAAAGGCAAGTTGATCATACACTCTGTAAAGCAAACTAAAACTGTTTCTCTGATACTTGCATTAATTTATTTTTAGAAACCTGTTAGTTTCTTGGGTATTTTCTCAAGAAGTCTGAAAACTAAAGAAGTACAGCTTCCTAATTAAACTCATTAAATTCTCCCTTAAACAGAAAGTGTAGCTGTGGAAACTTTGTTGAAAGTGTCCCCAGATAGGAAGGGATGCTTTATAAGCATCTCTGCTTTTTAAGATCTACTGTGGGTCTGGCAGTGCAACCATTTCTTGCAGAGTTGCATTAATAGGATTTTTCCCACAAAAAATATTGCTGTGATGAAGTTTTGCAGTGCCTTAATTTGATTGTCATATGTAAAATAGTTATATGTATAGAAACTATATTATATATATAAAATATATATTATATTATATATATAAAATATATATTATATATATAAAATATATATAATATGGGTGATTTTATGATCTTTAGCTTTTATGTCAGTGGTTTCATTTACATTACTAACACTTGTGCAAGTATTACTGTAGACTCCCAAACTGTCAGTATATGCCTCAACATATTGCTAGTTTGACAGCTATCAAACGGTCAGATTTGATACTCGGTGGTGGTGGTAAATGCAAGCAGATGACATTCATAAGGGTTCCTTGGGTCTTCTAAGAGGAGTGTTGTACAAGATCTCCAATTCAGGCAAAGTTAAGGTTTAACTGTTGCTATTGCACTCCTGACTCATCACACCCAGTACAGCAGTGAGTTAGTACAGGAGCTGAATGACAGGCAGCTCAAATGGCCATACATCCGGGGTGGAGTGGACATCTGAGCTGTGAGACCGGTTTGTCAGAGATGTACTATTAGGGCTAAGATTTCAGTATCTTCAGTCATTCACATGGCAGTTGGCTTTTTAGCATCAGAACTTGTGTGTTGTTTGAAAAATAATTTTTTCCTGTGTAATCTGTTCCTCTAGTGGACTGAATATGACATGATTGCTAAATACTCACGTTAGGCAAACCAGGGAATCCATATTGAGTACTGCTTAACATATTTGCAGTTGAGACGAGTGTTATGGTGATTAAATGCCTGTGCAATAGCAAAAATAACTCCTTGGACTTTTCCATAAAAAGTGTCCAAGAAGAGGATAAAAATGTCACTTGGGAATGCTCTGTTCCATACAGTTCCAGTAGCTTCTCTGTGCTAGGAGAGTTGCTGATACCTGTGAGATACACTGCTTATACACAAGGTTAATTCCAAAACATGCAATCATCAAATACACTGAATAATGAATATTATTCATTATGAGCTGGTGGCATGTCATGTACTCTGTAGTAACTGAATTTGCAGTAACAGGGTTCTTGATTTGATTGAAGAATTTTCAGTGTGTGTAGAAAGGAAGTGTAAGATCCACATAAAAATAAACCTCACTGGAATAGTTTAGAGGAAGTGTTTGTGCTTGAATGTATGAGCATAGGTTTTGTCATAGATAATGTATTGGGCTTTTGAGCCACACATCCATTGAACAAGAGGATTGTGACAGACCATTTTAGCCAATGTTCCTGGTAAGCTTATGGTGAGTGCATACACACTGTATTTCAAGCCTCAGATGTGACTCTATAGAGCAGAAACATAGACTATTTTCTATCCCATTCTTCTAAAAAAGTTAACAAAGCAAACCAGTTGTGAAGAACTAAGGCATTCGATACTGTTTGCAAACAACTGAAATTGCTTCACTCTGATAAACTGTATGCTTTCCTTAATTGGCTTACACTTTCTTTTAACAAAACAGCTATCTTGCATTACAAAAATTTTTAGACTGTCTTCAGTTTCCTAGTTCTGTCAACTTCTTCAGAGGTGAGAAAAAGCTTCTCCTGTCTCTGATGGCATTTTAAGCATAACTGATACCTGTGACAATGAAAGAAGCCATCAATTTGGGGAATATCAATAAGAAAACCTCAGAACTTGCCCAAATGTCCAAGTGTTCTGGGCCTTGCATGTGTTGGAGGTACCATGTGAGTCACCAACACAGCAGGCATGCTGGAGATCCAGCCCACCCAAGAAGAGCTTGGCTTATCAAATTCTCTCACTTCTCCATTTGCTGTGCACATGCACAGTATGTCTAACATCTTGAGAGGACGTGGAGTTTTGTGTGTGCTTTGTGCTGTCTATGCTTTGGGCTTGCTGGGAATGAATTGCATTTGGTAAATCTGCTGAGTAAGTGATAGGGTATGCAGAAATCCCAGACAAGCCTGCAAAATCTTCATATTCTCTTTGAGTAACATTTCTAGGTAGGAATAAACCAAAAAAAAAAGGAGGAGCTTTTAGGAGAGTCTGTTTTCATGCAGTATCTTGTAGTGCAGATAACTTCAAAGCTGCAGAAATACCACAATTTGCACAGTCCTAGCAGCACAGAAGGACAAAGCCACCTGCCTGCCTTCCTCTCATGAGGCAGGCCCCCTGATCTGAACTTTTCACACTCAGCTATCCATTTTCTTTCTATGCACTAGTCCTCAGTATAAACAAAGTGATGAGTTAGGGCACTTCTGTCTCAGAACTCATTCTGCCAGCATTTTGATTTTGATAAGAAAGAGCAACCGATGCAGACATGAAACACAGCAAGAATAAGTGATAGAGTCCATTAGATACGGTTTGTTTTTCTGTAAGTTTAAGCTTTTCCCCCTCGTTGTTTTATGAGTCTTTTTTAAATTAATAGTCTAGAGACATTGTTATTTGCCAATGTATTTCCCTGTTAATCTGTCCTTTCCAGTCAAAGGAGCACCTAACACTTGCTAAAAGAATAAAATCCACATGCTATAACAGATACCATTGGCATCCTGGTTTTCACGTGCAAGAGAGTGAGAAGTCAGCTGTACAATATTGGGATATTTGTCATCACTTTACCTGCTTGTAAAATGTTTAAGACTACATAGTTACAGTCTTTTAATTCATGTATAATCCTCTTGTGAACAGCTTTATTACACTGTCTTGGTCTTTGGTAATCTTGAAGTTGCAGCTTGGGAATCATCTGTATAGTTAACAGTGAGTTTATTTTGTACAGGAATACGTGTAGTAAATCTGTTCTCTTCCACAACTAGAGACAGAAACCACGAAAACTTTCAGAGCTTTTCATAAAACTAGTCCTTCCTGAAATGTTTAATATAATGCAAAGGGGATAATATGCAGCTTTGCAGTTTACTAAAGCCAAGGTCTTTGAAGAAGTGGTCAAAGAAGTGATCAGAACTTCTCTGTCCTCTTCTGACCCTTTCAGCAGAGGAGATGAAAAAAGAGGTCAGTTATCTTGAAAGCAAAGCCCTTCCTGCTACATGGTCACAGAGAGGAAAGCCTTGGTGATGTGAGGAGGAGCAGCTGAGCCCACCCAGCCCTTCTTCCATCTTACAAACGTTAAGCCATGGACAAAACTGCTTCTGGAGATTGGCACACTGCCATGGAACCTGGCCTTGCTAGGCTGGAAATGTAAAATTACTCTGGAAATACTGTGTTTGAAGTACAAAAGTAAGAGTCCACTGGTTGTAGGACTGACTAACAAATAGGACTCACATTAAGTTCGACTCCGATACGGCTTCTCTAATTACTAACCCTTGATTTCCTCTTTCCCCAAGGTATTCGCACGGGAAAGTATTTGTCAAAACTCTGCCAGTATTCCCTTTCCCGGGGAGCCCTTGCGGTCAGTGCCTGGAGACTCCGGGAAGGCAAAACGCGGCCGAGGACTGCGGGCGCTGCCGCTCGGCCTGTAGCCACCCGCACCGGCCCGGCCGCTCCCCGCACCGGCCCGGCCGCTCCCCGCACCGGCCCAGCTGCTCCCCACTGCCCCGCACCGGCCCGGCCGCCCCCTGCACGGGCCCGGCCGCTCCCCGCTGCCCCGCACCGGCCCTGCCCGGCGCGGCGGCCTCCTCCCGCACGGGCTGCTGCGCGGCGCCACAGCGCCCTGCTGTGGAGTCGCGGGGGAACGGCGGCCTCCGGGTGACGGAGCCGGTTGGGGCGGGGAGGGTTAGAGCCGGGGCAGGGCCCGGCCCGCCCCCGCCGCTCGCGGAGATGGCGGCGGCCGTCTCTGCCACTTTGCTCTGCCTCTGCTTGCTGGAGCTGCTCCGCCATGGCTCCACGCGGGCGGCGGTGGGGCCCAGAGGTGCGGTGGGTCCCGGGCGGGTTCGTTCTGCCGGGCAGCGGGAGGGCCGCAGCCCCGCGTCTGTGGGGAAGCGGTCGGGCCGGGCCTGCCCGTGGGCCCTGGGCGCGGCTCGGCTCGGCTCACACCGGCCTTGGTGCGAAGCAGGGTTTGCTGCGGGAAAAGTCGCTGGCTTTGAACGCCCGCAGCAGTGTGGGGACTCTGAACCGCATTTGAGTTGGTTTCCTTAGGAGGGTGTTTGAGGAAAAAATAGTAATTAATTGATCTGTTTGGAGCAGAGTTATATAGCATAACACTCTCTGAGGTGTCCCTTTGTCCAAACACCCCCCTGAAAGCTTCTAGGCTGTAGAATGGAAAAACTATAAAATGCCTCTCTTTCCCATCACCTTTCTGTAGCCCACTGAAGGCAGCTGAGGAGAGCAGTATGAGAGGAAGCAATGAAATCAGAAGGGAAGCAGAAATCACTACTATTCTGTCTAGAGCACATGTATTCCTACATGTTGAAGGAATTAATCCTAGTATTCACACTTCCTTGCAAAGATACAACTGTTCTTGTCAATTTCATATATATTTTTAAGTATACTTAAGAGTTAAAAACTTGTAAAGAAATTTACACAAAGTAGTCTGTGCTTACAGGAGCTGAAGGTAATATATTCTGAATTCTGTCTCTTCACAGATGGCATGAATATCCTCTTCATAGTTGTGGACGATTTGCGTCCTGTTTTGGGCTGTTACGGAGATAAACTTGTGAAATCTCCAAACATCGATCAGCTTGCATCTCAAAGTGTTGTGTTCAGCAATGCATATGCACAGGTGAGATAAATAACTTCAGAAAGTTTGCTCTGTGCAAAGTAATTACTGTTTTTATCCCAGTAGGTGTTAGAAGACTGTCAGAAAAAGCAAGTATTTATTAACCTTAAGCATTTCCAGTAGAAAATAAGTGATTGGACTGAACTATACTATGTGAACTGTATGAACCTGTCTTACTAAGGGGAAAAAATGAAAACGGGGCATTTTGAATATTTTTGTAGCCTTTGGAGGAGTTTAATGCCACTGTTAGCAAGAAAGTGCTGCTTAAAAATGCTGTTTTACTAAATTAGAATTCTTCATTTTTCTGTTTATAAGAATACTATGCTTTTCTTATTTTGTTTCTTTTGAGCAAATCTGTAGATTTCTATGAAGGGGCAGCTGGTGTGGTAAGCATCACTCTTCAATACAGGACTCGAAATCACACTAGTTGCTCATTTCTAAGGTATTTTGCATTGGATACCTACATTCCCAAGGTTTTTTTCTGCTGAGAAATTAGAAATTTGAATCTAACTCTGGTTAGGGATCAGGACTCTTGGCTCCTGCCAATCCGAAACAGAATTGGTGAGGCCTTTGAACAGTAACCTGGGGTTTCTGTATGTTTGTCCTTTTCATTATTCTTAAGGCAGTCCTGATCAACTAGATGTTGGCTTCTGTCAGTATAGTCCAGCTGCTTAATTCTGTGTGAGTTTGAGCTATTAGATTTCAAAAGCACTGTCTTCAATGCAGCCTGACCACTAGTTGCAGAACCAAAGCTTTTTGTGCTTAGGAATTGATTATTTGGGGGAAAAATAGAAATAGATAAATGTACATCTTCCTGAAAGCTTACAATTAGGAAATGAGATTCGTAATAAGAATGGTGTTCATTGCAGTTTGGTTTGGTATGAAACACCTTCATTGCAGTTCCTGAGCCTTAAATGTTTTGTCCAGCTGCACCTAAATCAGTTGACATGCATGTTTTGCTTTTTGTTCCAAATCGATGCTCTTTGATGTCCCTCCTCAGCAAGCTGTGTGTGCTCCCAGTAGAGTGTCTTTCCTTACTGGACGCAGACCTGATAGTACCCGACTGTACGACTTCTACTCCTACTGGAGAGTACACGCAGGAAACTACTCCACAATGCCCCAGTATTTCAAGGAGAATGGCTACGTGACCCTGTCTGTGGGGAAAGTTTTTCATCCTGGTATGATTTGAATTGTCATCTTTTTAATATACACGTGCTTAACATGTATTTTCTCACAGGCTTTGCTTGTTCATGTCAACTGTGTGATTCTTGTCTGTACTGACAACCTAAGTCATAATCCTGAGACAGATCATACAGTGACTGAAGGTTGTCTTTTAAATCTTCGTTTGGAATCTTAAGGTGTTGGAGATTAATATACTAGGTGACTCTTATCTAATGAATATTTTCACATCTTGTCTAGGGATTATGGGAATAAATGTCTAACATTCTAAAAATGTCTAGGGGTTAGGTAGCTGCTGAAGATGAAATGACAGAGCAGCCTCATCATTTTAGTTCTGCATGTACACGTTTCATGTTTTGTAATACGTTGTCTGTCTTGATCAGGAAATATAGGATGTATGGCACATACTACCATACTACAGAAATTCACGGGTTAAAAACCAGTAACATTACTAGGATGAAAAATACTGTAATACTGATCCTCTTTTTGATGGTTCTTTACCCCAGAACTAAACTTTTGTGGATATATGAACTTTTGGTTAATGGTAAAGCTAAATAAGGATGTATGTAAAGGCTATTTTTAATCCTTTCTTTTTTGGTGGCTTTTTTTGTCGCTGTTCCCTGAAGTAAAGTTCTTGAGGAGGCTTGAGTACCTCTCACCAGTAAAAGGTGCATTTCAGGACAAAGTTTCTGTTTTAACCAAGAAATAAAAGTCAAAAAGCTTTTCTTTTTCACAGTTGTCAAAGATCATTTGAAATGTTTCTTTTAGTGTGTTTTTAAAAAACAACTGAAAACCAGTTAAACTTGTGTTTGAGCTCTCTCTGTTTCAATGAGCTGTTAGAGCATTTCTAATGTGCTTACCCTTTTCAGGGGTTTCATCCAACTACAGTGATGACTATCCATACAGTTGGTCCATTCCACCCTTTCATCCTTCAACTGAAAAGTATGAAAATGATAAGGTAAGGGTGACTTTTGTGACCCTAACAGAGAAGGGTTTTCAGGGTATAACCAAGTTCTTTGTCTGAAGCACAGGCCATACTCTGTGGATTTCGAGACTGCAACCTTGTACAGAGAAACCAGCTGGTTTGATATTCTGTTGTTGCTCTTCCAAAGGAAGGTGTGTCTCTTCAGTTGTGTGTCATGTTAATCCATGTGCCTATCCTGCAGCTATTTTAAGTATTTCTAAATTAGTATTTGGAAATCGAAGTTACTGAGATACAAAAATGCAAGAAAGAGTGATGTTAATTTGTGTCTAGGTCATGAATTCCTTTATCTGAAAAGTGCAGTTGACAACTTCTAAGCTGATCTTGCTCTGCAGAGTAAATGGCAAAACATTGTCAACAAGCTTGATGAACTTCATTTAATAAAGAGGTCAGAGCTGAACAGGTGGAGATCTTTTAAGTAATCTGAAACTTTATTCAGCTGATTCAGTTTCCTAGAATGTTTGTTTCTCCTGGCCCAAATGAATGTGTTTTACTTTTTATGCAAACATTGTGATAGCGTCGTGTCCTGATGTCTATACACTGCAGAACTGGGAGGCTACATGCAGCCTTGGTGATGCTTTGTTCTTGCATATACTGCTGCAATAGACTGGTTATAACAATAGCAGTATTTGCATCCATGACAGTTTTCTTCATTTAGCAACTCTCTCCCAAACACCCTGCTGGGGTACCTTTTCCTGGAAACCATTTAGTCTAATTTATTTTTCATCACTGATTATACATCAGCCACTTCTGGCATTTGCTCAGAAACTTAAGTCAGTAGCTTCCAGGAAGCTTTCTATGAGCTCTTGGGATCAGAAGGAGTAAAAATGCATGAATATAGTGTAACCAAATTCTGCTGCCTTGCCAGCGGTTCAGAGATTCCCTTAATCATAGTAGCTGTGTGTTTTCCCATATGACTACATTTAATCTTCTGCCCAGCTTTAAAGAGGATTCTGTGTTTCCATAGATAAGGAAGTTGCATTCTTCAACTCCTGAAGCTGTTTGCTCAGTTGTTAGTGTGCTTGGCATTTTTGCTGTTCATAGAAATTGTGAAATTTCATTTAGTATCCAATCTGCAGTCTCTTGTTGAGAAACAAATTGGTGTGTAAGGTAGAGAACAGAGGATTTTTGCTTTGCTTCTGCAGGAGTTCAGTTACATAACTAATTTTTTATTTTGTTTTAAAGACTTGTAGGGGAAAAGACGGAAAACTTTATGCTAACTTGTTGTGCCCAGTGAATGTGACAGAAATGCCCAGTGGTACTCTGCCTGACATTCAGAGCACTGAAGAGGCCATACGCTTACTGAACGTGATGAAATCCAAGAAGCAAAAATTCTTCCTGGCTGTCGGTTACCACAAACCACATATCCCACTGAGGTACCCACAGGTGAGGAAAGTGGGGCACACGGGGAGAGGAAGTTAGACAAGCATTGCTTTTGCTTTCAAAGCTGTTTCCACAAATGCTTTCTTGCTGTTTCTGGAATACAAGCTGAAAACCAGCCTTGATTTGGTGCAATTTTAGCAGTTGCCTGTGTTGCGTTTCAGGGTGTTTAGTGAGATTGAGTTGTGAACACTCAGCCAAAAGCCAGGCTTCTGCCACCATAATAGTGACTGCTACTGCGTAGAGATAGTGTTCAGCTTGGAGTGTGATGTACTGAGGCCTTTTCAGATCTTGTACTGCATTCCGTGTTTGAGTTGGTGGCAAAACTCCTGCTTGTTTCAGAAGAAGTTGTGCAGGACCTTCTTTTTCAGTGTTGCTTTGAGATGCAGGAGGCTGTTCTTAGGTCCTTACTAGCTCAGTATTTTTTGGGAATTGGTTGGTTGTAGTATTGCTAGCTTTTGTGCTCTGGGGGAGGGGGAGTGAAGCCTTGTAAAGGGTCATGCAAGGGGAAAAGGTTGCTGCTTTACAACACAAAGATTCCAATAGACCTTGGAGATGAGGGTGGTCTTTATGTGTGTTTGTTTGTAAAGGAATTTCTCAAGTTGTATCCCTTGGAAAACATCACATTAGCCCCAGATCCTTGGGTGCCTGAGAAACTGCCTTCTGTGGCTTACAACCCCTGGACGGATATCAGACAGAGAGATGATGTGGAAGCCTTGAATGTTAGTTTTCCTTATGGGCCACTTCCAGATGACTTCCAGGTAAGCTGTCGGTACGATACTACCTTAACTTCTTCAAATGCAAGGGAGCAGTGGGCTGCTCTTAGATGTTCCCAGGTATTGAGGTGTTCCCAACTGTCAGTTTGCAAAGGCTATGAATTCCCTGCCTTATGTACTGTCACCTCTAGCTTTGTAGGCAAACCTTCACTGTAACTGCAGTGAGGCAAGTGTGGATGGGGAGGAAGCAATCAGCTTCAACTGGTGATAGCAGTACATGCTCCTTATCTGTGTATAATAAAATGTATGTAGCAACTACCAATGTTGTGTTTGTTTTTATCTGTATCTGTTTGTGTCTCAAGCCACCACTTGGTGCATCTTCTTTTGCAAGGTTTTCCTTGACTTTACAGTGTATGTGACAAAATAAGGTTCACTGGCTGGACCTTGACAGAGGCAGAACTGGTTGGTTTGCAACATCTTGCTTGAGGGAACTCCTGGGAAATAGATAGCGTTTTCTAACTACTCCTCCATTCACCTTTTCTGGGACATTAATCAGGCTACAGACAATTAAAAAATAAAGCTGTAGAATTAAAATCTTTTAGTTCCTTTACTTACACAGCCACCTACCAGTTCTCCTCTGTGTGTGTCTAGGGGAAAGCAAACTTTTTTTTCCTCTCTCTCCTGTTTTCTTGCAGCGGCAGATTCGTCAGAGCTATTATGCAGCAGTTTCATACTTGGATATGCAAGTTGGTCTGCTCTTGAATGCTTTGGATGATATAGGACTCTCAAATAGCACAATAGTAGTTTTTACTGCTGATCATGGTAAGGATTTCAGTTTCTCTCCAGCTTGGTGTTAATAACTTCATTGTGCAACTCGGTGCTGGCATATTAATCAAGTGTGCGTTCACGTAATGTACAGCAGAGCTGTTTTTCCACCAACAGGATTTGATAGCTGGTGTGCAATAAGTACATACACAGAGTTGAGATCCCTTTATATCATATTTGTGCAAAGATGGGTGCAAGGTGGTAATTCCACACAGCCAGCAGACAAAAGAATGTTCACATATTTAACCTGTCACTTGATTAGCAAAATCCTGCCTAAGTTTACACTCATTGGTTAGTAATTACCAGTCCTTCCACTACTGGTTAGTTATATTTAAATTAGCCTTGCCTCCTGTGTAAGGTAACACACATGCTCCTTCCAAATGTGGGGAGGCAGGTCTTTCTGGTCTTGAATTGGTGTTTGCAATCTCTTCCTGCCACCTTCGCAGTTACCAGAGGTCCTTGCTGACTTTGTGCTAATTCCACAGCCAGCCAGCCTTTGGGCCTTCCGAGGCAGGAGGTTCCCTCCCTGTCAGCCTCTGGCCCCTCTTCAGGGGTACAGAGTAATCAGGTTTGCACAATGAAGCTGTTGATTGATGGTCATCCAAACCTCAACAGTGTTACTGTAGCCTAGGCATAAACTCCTCCTTCTAACTGCCGCAGCTGTTTCCCAAGAGACTTGTCTCCTTGTCCTGAAAGGGAAATTCCGTTCTGTGCAGTACTTCCCTGTGATCAGAGTTGCTATGGTCAGACTGACTCCATGGGCAGGGAGACCAAGAAAGAAGCAGGTGGGTAATGAGGCCTGAGGGCCAGAGTTGGTTTGCAGGAGAGCTGGACGCCTGTGTGGATGTGCGCCTGTTGAGTGGCCATCGGTCTGATCCCGTGGTAGCCAAAGCTCCAAAGGCATCAGCAGCCAGTGTGAGAGCACATGGGGGTGCCTCGAGTCGAAGAGGCCAGCGGACGTGTGTGCCTAAAGGATTCCTCTTGTGCAGCCCTATCCCCTGCGCTGGGCGGGCAGGGGCCCCTGGGCAGTGCTGGTGGCCCCGCAGTGGCCCGAGCAGGTCCCGGGCACGGCCCCGCGCCTGTGGCGGGAGGGAAGCGGCGGTGCGGTGTGCGGGCGGTAGGGGGCGCTGTGCACTGTCCACCCGGGGACTGGCCGAGGGGAGAGGCCGCGCGCCCCGGGGTGGGAATCGCGGGTTCGAGCCCCGGGGCCGCAGATCCAGCCAGCGTTTGCACAGAGGCCCGAGGCTCTGCGTTTCTCCCACTCCGAGGCCATCGAGGGCACTCTCAGTCATTTGGAAGGTGACACCGAGTTGAGTAGGAGTGTTCATCTGATGGCAGGAAGGCTCTGCAAATAGATCTGAACAGACAGGAGTGATGGGCTGAGGCCAATTGTATGAGATTTAAAGTGATCAAGTGCCAGGTCCTGTACCTGGGCCACAATAGCCCCAGGCAATGCTACAGGCCTGGGGCAGAGTGGCTGAAAAGCTCTCTGGGGGGAAAAGGAGCAGGGGATATTGGCCACCATCCAGCTGAGTGTGATCTGGCAGTGTGCCCAGGTGGCCAAGAAGGCCAGTGGAATCCTGACTTGTATCAGAAATAGAATGGCCAGCAAGACTAGGCAGCAGATTGTCCCCTTGTATATGAAGTACACTACAGCTACTATACTTGTATATAGTATAGTACACTATACAGCTACTATATCTGGCTAGTCTGTCTAAATGGACTGACAACAGGCGTCTGTGGCAGCACAGTTCTGCTCCCCTGCAGACACCTGTCTTTATCAGATTGGGGGTTTTGCTAGTGAGTGATGAGATGACCTGCCCAAATGCTGGGCTGAGCCTGCTATATTCCTACTTCCTACCCAAGTGGTAACTCTTGCTGGAAATCGTGCTGCGAAAGGATAGCAACCACTCCTCCCCCCTAGCAATTTGCAGAGAACCGTCTGGTACAGTGGGTGACAGGCTTTCTCATTAGCCACTGAAGTGTGTTTTCTTGCACTTGTCATTGCTGCTTGCTGAGTATCTAAACTGATAGCATTATGACTCTCCCCTCATAATTGAGGTCTTACACACTCTGTCTGAATCCTGGTGATAAAAAAGAATGAATCATGGGACAAATACCTCACGCATTTAATGTTTGTTTCAATACTCTAATATTCATTAAAATAACTACCCCCATGATCCCTTTAATTGGCAGATGGCTTAGCTGACTTAAACAAGTTAGAACATGACTTACTTGAATTAATTTGAACTCACATATGTAGTCAATTTGGGTTGACTTCTGTGAGTGTGTGTGTATAAACAAGCCTTTATGAGTTGTAGAGCAGTGGGATTAATACTTCTGGTACTAGTGACTAGATGTTCATTCTGACTTGCTACTTTGACTTGGACTTTCCATTGTAAACTGAATTCCTCTTTTTCTTGCTGTGGTTAACTGTGAACAGTTGGTGTTTCCAGAACCATGGCTAGCAAAGTGATCCAAAAAAATCCTGTGTTAACATAGCTGTCATAGAGCTCCTTTGTCTTTCCCCAAAGTGAAGCTGGCAATAAGTCTGCCTGGAAGGAAGTCATGTTGGCAGCTCTTCCGAGAGAAAGAGGAGAGCTAAAGAGTTTTGATCTCTATTGCTTCCTCAGGGTTAACATCCTGATATGGCAGTCTGGCATAGATAGCAGCCTTGGCTCCCAGGGATGTTCAGTTACAGTGTTAACAGGAGTATTGGAGAGCTGGCAGCTGCCCAAAACTTAAATGAGTGCTTTGTGGAATTGATCTGGAGACTCTTGCAAGTGCTGTGACACGCCCCAGTTCCTCTTTTCTGCTGTTTCAATACTGATTTCCTAATTCTAATCTAGAGTAGAGGGAATAAGGAAAGATATAATTATTTCCTTAATAAAGGACTATCAAGTTGCAAGATTTAGGTGGCTGTTGAAATAGCTTTCACACTAGAAAAAATGTCTTGTTATATTTAAATACAGATTGTTATTTGCCTTTTAATATAACCTTGGTAATAGACTAGTGACCTCAACAGCCAGAGTCAATTTATAGTGAAGAAGAAATGACTACTAAATTACAGCTCAGTATCTGCTCTGAATTGTATTCTTTGTCATTTAGGATGGTCCCTGGGAGAACATGGTGAATGGGCAAAATACAGCAATTTTGATGTTGCTACTCGTGTGCCGCTGATGTTTTATGTACCAGGAGTGACAACTTCCTCTGTTGGTCAAGGAGACAGAGTCTTCCCCTATCTTGACCCTTTTAACCATATTTCAGGCTTGGTACCTCAAGGTAAATGTCCAGCATTTATTTTTTTGTTTGCAGTGGATATGTGTAAAGGAGAAGTGGTGTAATGGTACGTTGCCTACAGGCGGCTTGAGTCAGTGTCATTGCCTGTGCTGCTTGTACTGATGAGAAACAGAATGATGAATGGAATCCTTGTACACAAACTTTTGCTTTGGTCTGCTGTAGTGGAAACAGCAAGATGTCTGTGTTAATGCAACAGAGGGTTTATTTGTGTGATGTGGTTGCCTGAAAGGGTACTTGACCTACCTTTTGTAGTGGGACTGCTGCCTTTCCAGCAGTGATCCACAAATGTTCTCTGTGTAGTATCTGAACTTAAGAACGGCATAGGAAACTCCTTTGCTGTAGGCACTCTCATGTTAAACTATTGACAGTGGAATTTGCTTTATCTTTCTGAAGAGTTCTTTTTCAAAGTAATGAATGTTATTGGCACAGAGGCTGCACATTTGAGAAACATAAGTGCAAATTTTTCTTACGAAAAATACATCATAAAGGCATAGATGAATATCTTCAGAGGTAACTGCCACACCTTAATTGCCTTGGTTTTGTTACCCCACAAGTCCAGTACAGAGCACTTTCAATAAAACACCATCTTAATTATCAGAATAAGTTTCTAAAGTGTTCTACCAGTGTCTGTCAAACTGTCACATTCCATAACTTGTGTCTTGACAATTCTAGGGCGAAGCAAAAAAGTAGTCGAGCTTGTGTCTCTGTTTTCAACCCTTGCTGAACTTGCTGGCCTGCAACTTCCTCCTGCGTGCCCAGAGACTTCGTTTCATGTTGCACTGTGCACTGAGGGGGTGAGCATTGTCCGCTACTTTAATGCCTCTGAAGAGAAAGATGAGTGTGATGAGCCTTACAGGTGTTTTGATGAAGAACCTGTTGCTTTCAGCCAATATCCCCGGCCTGCAGACACTCCTCAGTGGAACTCTGACAAGCCGAAGCTGAAAGACATCAGAATCATGGGCTATTCCATGCGTACAAGTGACTACAGGTACACTGTATGGGTTCAGTTCAATCCGAACAACTTCAGTGCTAACTTTGAGGATATCCACGCAGGAGAGTTGTACATGGTGAAGACTGATCCAAACCAGGATTGGAACATCTATAACAGTACTTCACATGGTCATTTCTTGAAAAAAATTCTCTGCTTCCTGAAGCACTGAGGTTCAGGAGCATCTCTGAGTGTGTTCTTGTAACCGAAGCAGCACTTCCTTCTTTGTATAAAACCTTTCTGTTGTACAGAAAACGCTTGGTTTGAATTAAAATCCTGTTTGTATCATGTCTTGTATCAAAACACAAACTACTGCCTTTGTCTGTTACAGCCTTTATTGCACTGAAGTAGTCAGAGGGAACTTCTGCAGTTATGTTTTCAAACACAAGCTGTACACTTCTGAAGAGGCCACACAGGCTATGCAGACCCATGCTGTGCATCGTCTCTGTTCTGTAGTGACTGAAGAATTAAAATTCATTATCTATGTGGAAACTGCTGGTGTGAAAGGTAGAAAAAGATAAACTACTGTGTTTGAAAGGCTGTGCAGAGATTGTGTGACAGTGAAGAGCTCCTGTACACTTTGCCTGAGAGACTTGGAGCTGGAGTGGCCAGGGAGATGCTTGATAATGGGGAAGGACTGAGGTGTCTGTTGTCATCAGCCTTACCTCTGACTAGAGCTAAAAGAGAAAAATGTGCTTCTTTCAAACTGTAATTATTTTAAGCAAAAGCTTTAATTTGGAGAGTCATGCTCCTTATCCTACAGGAAGGGATGGGAAATTTTAATGAATATGTGTGAAATGAGTGCTTTCATCACTGAAACACTAAATAAGACTGAGAGGTTAAGGTAACACCAGTATGCTCATCTGTGGGTTTTCTTGAAGACTGATCCAATGAGGCCCCCCAGGTGAAGAGAGATGGAAACCTTTAGGTGTTGGAGCTTGCTGGTTGCTGTCATTGCTGAACTGTTCAGTGCACTTGAGGGCTGTCATGTTCAGTGACAGAAACTTGGATGTTTGTGTTTTTAGGTGCTAAGTGGGGCTTGGCAGCTTTCATTTTGAACTGGGATAACTAAAAACCTCCCATTTAGTTTCAAGATTTTAGTATGGCTTTTAACAACACAGGATGTGGAGCATTAGTCATCCCAAGCTGTGCTGGGAAGTGAATTTCCATATGGCCAAATGCATGAAGGTGAATATTTGTTAGCTTGTATCTGAGAAAAATGTTTTTGCCAAGTATTTTATTTCAGTGATAGCTGTACCTTATGCTTACAGCCACTAGGTACACTGTGCTCGAGTGTGATGGCAGTATTGTATGTTGTGTCCTATGAGCCTGCTGGATTTCTGCAATTCCATCTTGGAAGGTGGAGGCTCTCAGAATTTGTGCCATAACAAGTAAGAGCTTGTTCAGACAGTGCTAACTCCAGCTGCCTTGCTCAATGAACTGCTCCCATTTCTGCAAAAAGAAAAAGCCAGCCATTACTTGTCTTTCTCAGATAAATTGACTTTAATATCCTAGAGAAGCCACAGACATAACTTTTTTCATAAAATCCATGTGACAGTCTTATTCCTAATTAATGTAGAGATACCCACCATGAATCTGATTCTCTGTTAGAAGACAGTGGTTATTTAGTGCCTTAAACTCAATTAGAAGAATATATTTCTTATGAACTTGTCATTTGTTTTACTCAGCACAAGATGCTGTGTGTTCTGCAGCATTATTATTCCTGATGAAAACATATTTTTTCCCTCACTTATGCATGTAGGCTTAGATCCTCAACTGGTGTGAAATACTGCAGTTACATGTGGCAGATTCAGTGTAGCTGTACCAATTTCACACTGGTTGAAGGTGTGTTTTATTGAGGCAGAGATTTGGAGTCTGCAGCTAGAGCTAATTATATCTCTGAAACACTTTCCTTCAAAGGAAAATCAAATATTGGGAAAGTTATTTGGGGGAAAGTATTGAAGTATTGGGGATTAATCTAAATCTCTGGTATGCCAGGCCAATAATTCAGTGTACATTTAAAATTGATGTGGCAAGTGGCTGTTGTCTTAGATTTGACTGCCCGAGCTTTGTGTTTTGTTCTCCTGATAAAACACCTGAAAAAAAAACCTAAACAAACACCTTTTTGGAGGACCTAAAATTATAGCATGAAGATAAATTATTTAGGTATTTATTTGCATGAGAACATTCTTGTATATACCCTTCCCTAAGCCTCCCATCACTTCAGGCAACTGAATTCCTCAAGTGGAGACAAAAGTTCTGGTGCTAAGTGATGAGTATTTTTTTCCTCAAGTCATTCTCTTTATATTGGAAAGGAAAAGCTGTCCTTGACCTTTCTTAATCAAAATCCAGTAATCTTTTGGGGAGGCATGAAACAGAATTGTCCCTGACAGCCAGTATGTCAAGGCTGGTATCCATGTGTTCAGGGCAAGGACATTCTTGAATAATTGTGCAAGTCACTGAGCAGGACTGCTGTCCACCCAGCCAGCCCTTTCCTTCTGCCTACTGCTGAGCTGGGGCAGAAGAGTTTTGAGGATGAGGCATAGTAGGAGGGAAAAAAAGTGATTTAGATTTATTAGGGAAGTGGTTAAGCAAAATGGAAAACCAGTGGAGATAAAGGCAGAAGGCACCATTTTATCAAACCAACCAAAATGCTGCTTCTCCTGAACAGCCTGAGCTTGGGGCTTTGCTAGGCTGAGCAGCCTCCTCTAAGGAACAAAAGAGCTCAGCAGCAGCAATAAAAGTAAAGTGCTCTTGTGAACAGTGCACTCTCCAGAGGGAAGAGGATGCAAGCCAAGCATCGGGAAATAAATGAGATGCCAGTGCTGACCCGATTTCTCAGGATGGCACCAGAACAGCTGGAAGAACAGCATGGTGCTGCATCAGCAGGATTTGTTACCTGGGGTACATGTATGGAGAGATTCCGCCGCGGACCCCAGAGTAGCCGTCGTGAGCACTTGGCACAGAGCAGAGTCAATAAACAGCCCTGTGTTAATAAGCTAATGTACAGGAGTGATTAAGCAATGGAATTAAAATTTTGGTCCCTAACCAGCTGTACATCAGTCCATCATAACTCATGACATTGTTTCTAGTTGTACAATGTCCTAAAAGCAAGGTAATGAATATGCTACGTATTAAGCAGAAGCAAGTAGGCGTCTGTAAAAAATGGAGGTGGTGGTGTGTCTGGGTGCACTTTGTAACACTGTACTTGAATGTTTCCTTTGCAAACAGCACACTGTAAAGATCTGGGTCTAATTTCAGGCCTGCTGTGCACACTGGAGCATATGGAAATGCTGTAGCTACGTACTGTGCTGTGCAGCAGCTTGCAGTTCTCCCTTTGGCCTGTGCTCTCTGCTTGCTGGGGAAATGGGATACATTTTGAATTAATGACTGTCTGTGCACTTTGCAGATGTTTTGTGGGACAGGCAAAGGCAGCTGAGTGTCTCAGCTATTGGTCAGATGTTACCTAATTAATCACTGTTGCATGTTAATTATGGATTAGTGACTTGCTGCTGTGTTGTCTTGGTCAAGTGGAGTCTCCTGCTGCAATGAGTGTCCCACAGCATTAAGGATGTGATGTAGACATGATGCTTCTCTCAGGGATGTTTCTTAATTCCCAGGGCTAAGCTAGGCACCAGGATCAGCACTGGCAAAAGGGACAGAATGTCTTGTCAGCACCCAGCTTTTGCAGGGCACTATTCTCAGCTTGTGTTTCAGACCTTTGGGATAAAGAGAGGCTCAGGCTGTATGTGGGAAGTGCTTGGTGTTTGTAGCTGAGATCCTTCACTGAATGTGGAATGTTAATTTTTTTTCCCTTGAGTGGTTACTCACCATCCAAATGTGAAACGCTCCATAGAGAATGAAATTACCCTCTTGCTAACTAGATTTTCCAGCACTTTACAGTTTTCTAGGCTATAGACCCTCTTGCTCTTCAGATCAGAAACTCCCAGCCAAGTTAAGGTGACTCTGTGTCAAAACTTTTTATGCTTCTGTGTTTGACTTCTTGGATAATGAAATTATCTTCAGATCTGCATGGATGGGTCTCGACTCCAGGGTTCTTCCCTGCCTCCTTTTAAAGTCTGTGGGAGTGCTGCTTATGGAAGTAGGTACAGTACCAGTGTCAAGATCCATCATATGAGATAGCAAAAAGAGCCTTTTGCCCTTCATCTTTAACACTTGGCTTAATGGTGAGTAGTTGAAGAACATTTTTATCCAGCAGCATGTGAAGGCCCCAGCTATAATGAAACTTTGAGTAAGTGAGAGGAAATGGCAAAGTTTGTGATTTGTAGGTGCAGCTGGATTTGGAGAGAGGATAGTAGTAGTAGACTGAAGCATCAGAGAGGGAAGGAACAGGAAGACATTGAAATCAGATATGAAGTCATGATCTGAAAGTTAGGATCCACTAAGAAGAGAGAAAGAATGGAAGAGAAGGACTGGAAAGGGAAATATTTCCTATCTCTGGTTTTAGGCCCTGCAGGCACCTAGAGGTACTCTGATCTTCCTCTTTCTACTCTATTGCTGTGTTTTAGGTGCAAACCTTGCAAGCTTTGTACATGTTGTGATTGACTCCACATGTTCTTTGAATTTACCTGTGAAGCACTTTTGAAAATGTACCTCTGGACAGTGTGTGATTTTGCCCCAAGTACACTCAATTTGGCACTACCCATGCATTTAAAAGCCTTGCTGTTTTCTGTAGGTTCCAATGCCATAGTAGAATCAATGTCTGTAATTTCTAGTATGTTATACACTTGTGCTGAAGATTCCCAGTTTTTACTGGTAACTGAAGAGCAGTTACCTGTAGGTTACGTGTTCCTAATTGTTTGAAGGTGCTCAGTGTCCAACCTGCACCAAATGTTTATCAGATCTCTGGGCTGGATTCCTCCTTGTCAGCTCACTGAAGCCACTTGGTAGGGTGTATACAAATGGACCGAGAGTCTGGTCCTGCTTTGGGGCTGTGCTGGGCTACAAGTGTAGCTGTCGGTCTTATGAACAAAGTCTTGCTTATGCATCTTTTACAGAGATTACAGGAGCTGGTTGAGGATCATCTGACTGCAGCCTTTTTTTTGTCAGGAAAATATTTCATTAGCTCAAACTGTCTTATATAGCCACATTTGGTGACAGTTTTATTGAAGAGTTTTGCTTTGATAAGATCAGGGACCTTTGCTTCAATTTTATTTCAGTTTTTTATTATATTGCATAATTTGGACATAATATAAAGGGTATTACAACAAATGAGAATGCAATTACTTTGTGAAAATAATAAAGTCAAACCAAAAAATGTTGACCTGAGATGGAAAGCTTTCACCTTTGTCAGCATGCTGTGGCTCACTTCACAAGTGTCAGCTCAAGGTTTTAAACCAGATTGTTTGGTAATTTTTGTCCTGTGAGAAAACTTCAAAATACTGTCTACAAGAAAGCAATGGAAAAATCCCAACTCATGCAGCTTCTCATGGCATGAAAAATGCCAATTCTAATCTGGCTCCACTAACAATTATTCTCATTAGCCCAGTGTTGAAGCCTGGAGTTGGATTTAGGATGTTTCTGCTTGCAGTGAGATCTGTGCTGCAATGCTCTGTCTAAACTTACTAGGGGCAGTGAGGAAAGGTTACTGCTGTTTTACAGGTAAGGAATTACAGCCTAGAGAGGTGAAGTTTTTACTCCAGGGCAGACAAAACGTGTGAGCAGACATGGATCTAAAAGAACATTGATTCCCTATCTTGTGCTTTAACCCAAGGCTATTTCTGCGTTTCTGAAGCTTTCCAAATGTGGTCTACAGATGAACACAAAGCAGTCTGAGTCTAGAATGGAAGCCTGCTGTAAAGAGAAGGTGCCCAACTGGAGAAGGCTAGTGGTAGTTCTCTGAAAATTGGAGCAGAAGCTTTCTCCTCCACTTCCCCTCTTACCCTGGCACCACCAAGCTTTGCAGTACTGCCTTGCAGGCTCACGCCAATGCTGCTCTCAGAAGGGCCTTCCTCTTCCTCCTTCCTGAAAAGCCAGGAATCTTAGAATCATCTCGTTTGGAAGAGACATTTAAAATCAAGTCCAACCACTCACCTCCCACTGCCAAGCCCACCACTAACCCATGTCCTTCAGCACCTCAGCTCTGTGGCTTTGCAGTATCTCCAGGGATGGGGACTCCACCACCTCCCTGGGCAGCCTGGGACAGTGTGTAACAACTCACTCAGGGAAAAAAGGTTTTCCTAATCTCCAATCTAAACTTCCCTGGCACAAGTTGAGTCCATTTCCTCTTACCCTATCACTCATTATTTGGGAGAAGAGATTGACCTCCACTTCAAAACTACTTCAAAGGAGGTTATAGTAGAGAGTGATCATGTCTCTTCTCAGCCTCTTCCACCTCCAGCTCCCTCAGCTGCTTCCCATCAGGCTTGTGCTCCAGACCCTTCACCAGCCTTGTTGCCCATCTTTGGACATGCTCCTGCAGCTCAATGTCTTTCATGTAGTGAAGGGCCCAAACTGAGCACAGTATCCAAGCTGTGGCCTCACCAGCACTGAGTACAGAGGGACAGTCACTTCCCTGGTCTTGCTGCTGGTCACACTATTTCTGAGTGGCTCTGCAGGAAGTCCCTCAAAGCCAAAGAAATGCTTTCTGTGGCCACAGAGCTGCAGTGAATTTTAAACAGGACTTTTTTTTCCCCCAATGAATTGCCTAATAAAAGTGCAAGTATTAATCACATGTCTGGAAAAAGTTTGTTTTGATCTCTGTGTCTGCTATTCCAGCTTTACAGAACAGAGCCTTTTCTGAAACATTTTCCTGGTAATAGAATTAGGATATAATTCCTAGAAGACAAATCTTGGCAAGTGTATAATGAAGTGTATAATATCTATCCTTGATTGAACCTGCAGCCTAGCCTAATACTTCCCACATTTTCCTGTTTTCAAAGTGAGTTTGATCTTATGCTGAAGGAAATTATTCTCTTTACTTGAGCCCTCGTGA
This sequence comes from Colius striatus, assembly GCF_028858725.1. Lineage (NCBI taxonomy): Eukaryota > Metazoa > Chordata > Aves > Coliiformes > Coliidae > Colius > Colius striatus. Next base: position 5,429,492 of record NC_084771.1, on the reverse strand, counting down.
ATATTTCGCAGCAAGAAGGATGTGATCCATTACTGAGGGAGCTCTTATTACATGCAGCTGTGGGATACTCATCTTTTTCCTTTGTCTGCTCTGCTGGAAAACTTGGGTGCCTTGTTTTACTAAACAAAATCAAGGTCAGGGATGTTAAAAACAAATAGATTGACTTATTGAACTTGATAGTATAATCATTTTCTTGTTGCCAGCTTTAGTTTGTCTTTGCTGGAATAAGATTAGTACAGATTAAAGCAATTTGTTTTGGAGGTATAGAATTCTGGACAGGGAAGCTGGGATGAGTTTGCTTTAAATGGGTCTTCATATTTTTAGAATTTGCAAACCTTTACTTCCTTTGAGGGTTATTTGTTTCTGTAACTGTTACTCTTGCATGCAATTACTCTTTTCAAGACAATCCTTCGTGGAAACACCTTGAGTGTCTTCTATATTTGTTGTTGCTCTGTTAAAGCAATGATGTTCTCTATGGTGTAAGCCCATGCACATGAGACCAGAATTTTTCATTGCCTTTGTAAATGATGGTTTGTCTAAGGATTCGTGTAGTGTTCATTTTGTGAAAGAACTAAGAACCTTTCTTTACCTTTAATTAAATACAGGTAGGCCCTGACATAGTGAAGCACTAAGCCATGCACTTAAGCACATTCCATTCAGTAAAACACTTGTGGTGGCTGAGTATGCTCTGCTGAACCAGTGCCAGAAGGTTGGCATATGCATCCGGCTGCTGGTGCTACCAAAGGAAGCCAGTGGGTTGAAGACACCTGCCTGAGCGGGTAACTGAGCATTAGTACAGTTTCTTTTGTGCTAGGAAGAAATACCTTGGTGCTCTGTGTTTTAAGGTCAGATGTTCACTTTTCAGAAACATTGGGTTTACCTGGCAAGATTTTGGTAGCATAGGATGGAATTAGTATGCTTGTCGGCCTTCATAAGGCTCCCACATCTCTCCCTTCTCTCTCTCATGTATTCATCTGAAACAGTAGCCAGGTCTGGATTTCTCAGAGTTTCTCCTATCCTTGATTCAGTAACATTTCACTTTCTTTGAGAGGTTTAAATGAGTCACAAGACATGAAAACTAAAAACTAGGAAGTGCAAACACATGATGTTCCACATCAAATGTCACACATAAACCTCATGTAAACCTTCCATCTGTGCTTGTCTACACTTGGCATTGCCTCTTCTTCACGACTGCAGCTGAAAGGAGGCAAAAGTCCTCCAGCTTTTCACTTCTTTGTTGGGATTTTGTAGTTCTTCAGATGTCATCTGCTTGTGTGGGAGCGGCTCTGCCCTGTAATTCCAGAGTTCCTCGACTAGAGGTCAGTAACACATTAGAGAACAGCAGACAGAAAATCACAAGCTGTGGGATACTAGCTACATTTTATTTTGTACTTGTCATGAAGATGTGTGATATGGTTAATCAGCAGCAGGTATAACTCCCTGAGATATGTGACCAGAGTAGTGGGATGCTTCTGTTCTCTGTTTTTGTCATATTAGAAGTGTGTTGGAAGTAGTGCTTCCAAATTTTAAACAATAAGAGAAAAGATCACCCTTTTAATATCATTCATTCTTGCACAGAAAGTTGCACGTTGCAATGCTATATGTAGCTTAGGAAAAAAAAAACCAGATTTCTAGGAATTTTTACAGCTAAATCTTTGTATAAATCCCTGCAGTTGCATTGGCAGTTTCCTCACACAGTGCTAGCTAATGTGCTTGGAAGAAAAGATTGGTGTGTGAAGCAGAGGTGGTTAAAAGTAGATTACTTTACAAATAGGCTCAAAGTCCTATTTGTCATGTCTTTACAACTTCATAGAGTATAGAATAGATCGGTCCCTTTTTTTCAATAAAGGGGAACTTTAGGAATACTGAAAGGTAGAGACATTTTTTTTGTTTCAATTTACTTTGAAAATAACCTTTATTGTTCCTTCTTTGGTTTTTGATGGTGGTTTGGTTTTTTTTTTGCTGCACTGTTCCTGCATGGTGACAGAGGAATTGGTCATCTGGACAATTAAAAACCAATTTATAGAGCAGCTCTTTCTATTCCAGACTCATTTCTTTAACGGATGTCATGAACTGTACTGCTATTTTAGTAGCAAGTTGTTTGAATACATACTCTGAATCATTCCTCCATAGAAGCAGGCACAAAGGATTCTGTTTGTATTCTTTGAGTGTGTCCTATCCTGAAAATACTCATTTCCTTTATCATGACTGATGCCATTACTGAGTGGTTTTGCTGAGACATTTAGTTCAGCTGTGTTCATGACCACGATTAGTGCATTTGTCTCTAGCTAAAATGCTGATTCTTATTTGAATGCTGCACTCCCTAAGAGCTGTGCTCTAACTCATGAAGGAGAAATGGCTGCTTCCTAACATTCTTATCTCATTCCCCCTGCACAAAAAACCTAGGCCCAGGCATTCTGCTAGTCTTGACACAAGTCCTTTTTCCTTCCCCCACACTTGTGAGCTACATTGTCAATAATGCCAGAGTAAGAGTGGAGCTAGACCTACTATTTCTAAGATGTAAAATATTAACAACAATCACAATGAACAGTGTCATTCTAGTGAATAACATCAGGAGGAGAGATGCAAGTCTTTCTCAAGCTAATGGCAACTGAGTGACAGGCCTGCCATCGATCAGACCCCCAAGACTTCACCAAGCTCATTGTACTCCAAAAAGCACTCCCTGAATAAGAGAGTAAAGATCATTATGCTATCTAACACTATTTTTCATGAGTTTGGCTCAAAATTGAATCAAAGGCTTAATTTCAGATGGCTTCTGCACTTTGACTCTGGTGGGGTTTTTATTCTTGATTTTCTTTTTTACCCCTCTTGAAATTCAGAAGTATAATCAAAACAAAGTGTGCAAGATGTGTTTTCTCAGTGCAGGTTGGCTCCTATCTGTACAGACAAGTTCTTTGGGAACCTGTCATACAGGGGGAAAATAAAGTTGAGTTTGCATTAGGAGGGTCTCAGTGTTAAGTGAAAGATACAAACCCAGGTCAGTGGGGTTTCTATTGGGAGCTGCAGACACAGGAGACCTCTTGTGCTGCAGCAGCAAAATACATTAGGCTGAAAGTGACTGATCTCACAAAGTGGTTATGCTTTGGGAATGTTATGGACAGGGCAATGGAGATGAGTTTGAGGACTGCTGTTCAGTTTTGTAAGGACATTATTAGCAATGTTAATTGTTGCATATTGTTACATACATTGTACAAAATACATAGAGGTGAGAAGTAGTGTCTATTTTCTTCAGTTCTCTTCTCCAGTTAGTTTTCAGGCTGCACAGCAGCTTAACTCTTCTGGCCAACTTGCCCTTTCATGATATATCAGCACCTCCTTTAGCACCAGCCAGGCAAAAAGATCTTCATATACAGCAGTCACTGATTGAAGGCTGAACAGTATAACTGCTTTTAAAAGCCCAGTGCAGTCATCTCTTAGGGTCTAGCATCTCAGTTTCTTGAGCTTACATGTTGGCAAAGCACTCCACTCCAGCCTGCCAGCTCCAGCAGTGAATGGTGACAGGCCGTCATCATCTGTTATCCCCTGTCATTCAATCAGTTTCAAACAGAAACCCAAGCTTGTGGGGTAGGAACAAGGACTTTCATGCATTTGATCACTGAATGAATGGGGGAAATGAAATGCAATGGGAACTCGGGTTTTTTTTAACCTCTTTCATAAAGTTCTCTGCTGGTGTGACTAGTTTAAGTGGTGCCGTGTGAGGTTTTCCCTTGAAAATGTTCAGTGTTTGAAATCTCTCATTCTCAGTTGGGTCTAGAGACTCGAACTGGATAAGGGCCCAGCTGTGATAGACACCGTCCAAACCGTGGCAGGGAGGAGGCTTTGTGCTGTGGCTGAGCTGACTGCCAAGAGCAGGGCTGGTCCCAGCTCCCTGCTGCTGTTCACAGCTGGCTGGCTCTGCCCTCACCCTTCTGTTGGAGCGTGTCTGATTCCCTGGGAGCCGATTCAGCTTGATAACTCAGCAAAACCCACTTTTTCCTCTGTTGATGTAGCTCATCAAGAAGTTGGAGTGCCGGAGCAGGAAGGAGCATGTGACCTAGGACAGCTTCTGCCTTGCAGAACTCAGCACCTACGTGAAGAGAGCAGATGAAAGTAAAGCAAGTACCATTTCTTTTCCTAGTTATGTACCTGAACTTTTCAAGTGGCTTTGCAAAGTGTGCAGTATGGAGGCAGTAGTGCAATTAGGGGATGTTGCAAGGGGTAAAGGTGATAGTCTGGCCTGATGCCAGAAGGTGATGAACACCAGGTGGGAACTAGATGAGATGAGCCTGTATCTTGAACAGCAGTTTAAAGAGTAATAAAATTTGGGAGATCTGATACCATCACTTTCCAAACTGGGCAATCTCAAGATCCTAACACAGATGCAAAGGCCATTGTCAGGTGCAAAAGATCATTTAAATATTGCTACTGAAGTATCATACTGAAGACTTCAACAATGACTGAAAAACATGAATAACATTCACTTTGGGATGTTGCTTTGTCCTGTGTTCTTCTAAAGATTAATTTTTGTATGGTGTGTTTTTAATCTCTTGGATCTATACTCTAACAAGAAAATGATAAAGTTCAACAATATTAACAGGCAGCTAAAAACAATGTTTGTTTTAGGGTGAACATGTAGTTCCAGCTCCAGGTGAGAGTTATAGGCATATTGCAGTTGACTTTAAAGGCTGGAACTTAGCAGTTTTCTTCTTCTCTTTCCTGAAACTCTCCCATTTGCTGATACAATCTACCACCTTAGACTAACAAAAAAGGTCTTAGAGCTGCATGGTGGTACATTTGCACAGAAAGCCCAGCTTTAGCCCTAGGATTGTCTTATCTCCATGCAGTTATTTTGGTTATTGTTTACAGCTTATGAAAGTGGGCATATGGCCAATGAGAAAGAGGGAAACTCCCTCTGTGACAATTTTCCTACATCTGGTACCATTATAAATATTTTATATTATTAATAATAAATAGCATTTTTATAGAAATGGTTTCCTTTTATGGGCAGTGGTAGGACAGCTGTCTAGTTTGTAATTTTGTAATTTGTCCTACAGGCAGTTTTGTGCTTACGGCGTATTGACTTCAGTAGGGAATTCTGCTTAAAACCTGATGGCACAACAGATAACTCTGGTTGCATGGAAGCAGGTGTAGGCATTTGTTTCCACTGCCAGCCTCTAGGTACCTTTTTGGAAAGGCCTCGGAGGAAGAAATCACAGAATGTTAAGGGTTGGAAGGGACTCTGAAAAATGATCTAGTCCAGCTTTCCAGGTGTGTCCTGCATTACACAGTGAAAAGTGAACTTGATAGGAACAGCTACACTGATCCATGGTGAGAGATAGTTGGAAAGTTACCTGTCTTCCTCTTAAGAACTGTTTTAATCTCTTCAGAATCCTTTGAGGCTTTGCTGTTAGAAGCAGGATCACAACTTAGATGAATGTTACTGAAATTACAGTGGCGCCTCGAAGCTTTATCCAAAAAAGAAGCCTCATCATGCTGATACTGTACAAGTACAAAGACCTCTTTTTAGGTTTCTTGATGTGTGCTGGAAGACATCTCTAACCCCATCAGTGGTTATTGTCCTTTAGTAGGACTTGTGGAGTGGGGAATACTGCCTCTATCTGAAGGATATCCTGATTCATCTAAGTGATAGTCCCAGCTCCAAAGAACACCCTATAACACTGAGAATGGTTGATTGTATTTAGCAGAGCTCTCCAGTATTTGTGAGCTGAGCTAAGCTGCTGTCTAGCAGGTGAATGGGAAAGCTTGAAAGCAGTAAGGATCTGGAACAGTTATTACCTTCCCCTAACAGAAACCTGACTGGCAAGTTGTGTTTAATACTTCTCATGTTAATAACAAAAGTGCTGCAACCTCCTGACTAGTTCTCAGACACAAACCAGATACCAGGGATCCAGTGTACAAAGTCTTAACCCCCAAGGCTATTGGCCCATTTTTTTCACTCTTTCAAATAAACTTGCCTCTCATAAATCTGTTGCTCATTTAAAGCAAACTTTCTGCTTGCATCAGAAATTACTTCCAGCACTGGATATGAAGCATTCCACAATATGTTATAAAATGAGGGCTGGATTCACTGCTTAAATAAAGAAAGCCAGTTTGCTTCAAACGGATCATTTATTGCTACCTTCATGCTGTATATTTATTGTGAGGATATTGTCACATTTCTTTCAGTTTTGAAAATGTAAGTTGGATTTTCTCTTTCAGGTTGCCATCTGGTGTATTGCGAACAGTCTCAGAGAGTAAGAGGCCATCTGTTAATACTTTTTCAGGAAGCTTTTTATAGAGCAGTGAAGTGGCAAATCTCAAAAACACGTTGTAATGACTTACAAGATCTCGGGTATGTGTACAAGTAAAGGCTGATATTTTATTCCTATCAACAATACAGTTATCAAGCTGAGAAGGAAAGGGAGAGAAGAAAGAGAACTTGCACACAAATGCACATGCATTTTAATGGCTCCATTGCATAGACTACGTTTTCTATTTTTACATAAATGTAAAGTGAGTTTCTGAAGCTGTGATTCAGTTCAGGCTCATGTACTTTATCAAGACTGATTGCCTCTTTGAGAAACTGTTTCCTTCTTTAACCATTAATAAAAATCAAGTGACCCAGGATTTTGCCTAATAGCACTGCAAATGTAGCTTGCACGTAGCTCGTGCTTTTACATCTCTAGTGGCTGCTATGCCTCAGATGTCCATATGTCTACTGCAAGATGGCCGCCACGTAGGAAGGCCTCCAGTTCACACCTTCTGCTTTTAGTGCCAACAACCTCAGGTTCAATGACTACTGTGTTCCTATGGCAGAAGGTCAGTTCCACATTCAGCTCCACTAGTGAGATTTTTCAACCCAACCTTGATGTGCCCACGAAGTCAATGCTATAGGTAGAGGACAGGACTGACAGAAGCATCACCTGATCAGCCACTAAAGTATTCTGATTGTTGAGGAACAAAACAGTGTAAAGGAGCTAGGTATGAGAATCACCAATTAAATGCACACAGTGAGTCTCACTGCAGGAGCAGTTAGCATTAGGACTGGCCCCTCTGTGTGGCTGACACAGCATGCCTATGTTTTTTCTGCCTCTGACTTTATTGTGCAAAGAGAGGAGCAAGTAAATCCTTGTAAGGTGTTGTGATGCTGGTGATGGTTTAAAAGAAAGAGAAATAATTGTGGTGATGATTGGCGCTTTCATTTTATAGTGAGAGAAATTGAAGTCCTGAGGAGAAGAGGTCACTTTTGTGAGGTTATCCACAAGGTCTCTGGTACAACTAGGAGTAGGTTCTGGGATTCTTGAGAGCCTCTCTGGGCTATATATGCTGAGCCATTTTCTTTTTCCCACTTGCATCAACTTCATCAGTTTTTTCTTACAACAAAAGCAAATACAGCTACATCATGAGCAGGTGTGTGCGGTGCTGAGGTTTATCTCAACTCTCTTCTTACCTCTCTGAGAGAAGACCTGAGAAAACACTTGCTTCTTTCATGATCAGGCCCTTTGAAAGCACTCAGAGAAGCATCAGATTACTGATTTCTTTGTAAGCCTGACATGCTGAGGAAGAAAGGCAAGTGCTGATTATCTAGGCAGGTGACTGTAGTTTTGCTACCACAGAAAGATGCTCATATAAATCCTCAGTGAATGGTGTGTTCCACTTCCACCTGTGCATTATCTGAAATGACCCAGTCAAGCACATTTCTCTGTATTTTAATGGTGTAGTGATTCTAGGTGCTTTGTGTTCTGCAGTAACAAGAGTCCGTGGTGATGTTTTTGGGCATCCCTCTACAGAACCAGTCCTGCTTCAATAAAGAGTAATAGTAAAATCTTTTTCTCTTCAGTGCTTCTAAATTTGATAGTGGCACATCAGAAATGTCATCCAGGTATCATAGGTAATAAATGTCAGTGCTGCTGCAATGTCAAGGTCATGTAAACCTGTAGTATGGGCTGTCCACACTGGCATTGTGCTTAAATATTACCATCATTTAAACAAAAGTAGGCAGCTTTAAAAGCAAAGGCAGCATGAATATCACCATAAAATTAATCCCATGAGCCAGTCGTGGGAGAATCTGAAGCCTGTGTGTTGGAAGAGTTTTAAAAGCAATGCAGACTGCTTTTTCAGTGCTAACAACCTCTAGAAATAGAGAAATAAGTGAGCCCAGCTGTGTTCAATACAATGTGAGTCAGCTCTGCATAATGGCATCTAGTGGTGGTCGGAGTACCTTCTAAAAGGTTTATTTATAAAAAAGGACTTTCTCCCAAATTATTTTTAGAAGCATTTTCTGCTATTGAGTGAGGAAAAACTGATTTTCATCTTGTTCCTGTGTTTTTACTGTAAAAGGAAGGTAAAGAATGAACGATAGAAACTGAGGAGGGAGTGTGTTCTTGAAAAAAGTACAACATTGGCTGCATTTTTTAGTTGAGTATCATTTTTTGCCCATCTAACACCCTTACTACGTGTCTGAGTGGTAGTTACTCAACCAAAGACAATAGCCAAATAGGCATAACTTTATTATTGCATTATTTGAGAATGCTATTAGAAAGACTGACTATTGACACAAATCCAGCAAAGAGTTGACAGAAATTAGTTCTGTTGTGCCTGTCCTTTTGTCTCAAACCAAGCCTAGACAGTCTTGACTGGCAGCTGCCCTGGGCTCTAGCATCTTTCTTTCTTTGTTAAACATGTGAAACTGCTAAGAGATCTCCTGAGATGTCACTAAGTGAAGTGATGCTATGAAGATGTGCATTGTGTCCTTCATCCATTCCATGTCTATTAAGCCAGGTCAGCGTGTAGGTAAAAAAACTCATAGCTGAAAATGATTCCCCAGAGATGGAGGCTCATAGGATGTGTTAAAAATTACCAGCCAACAGCTCAGCACAGAATTACAGCTCATTGGGCCACTATAGAGCAGGTTACTACATTCTGCAGATGACTGGGTTGCATTAATGGTGTGTTATGTTGGATTTGCAAGTGCCCTAGCATACAGACTACTACTTTTTGCCATCAGAACTAAGACGTTACCAAAACATCTGTGAGCTACACCTTAGTTGTACTGGTGTAGCCCAGGCCTCTCAAAGTATCAGGAGGGTAACTTTCCTGTGTTGTGGTTTGTCTAGTGTTGTGTTTCACGTCTGTTGGCCGACATGGTGCAGATTTACTAGGGTGATGAAATATGGAAGATTGAATCTGGTCATATTTAGGGTCAAGAGTCTGTAAATGCACTGTTCTTGCAGAGCCTAGGAATAATTTAAACACTGCTCACATTCCAGCCTCCGCAGTAGGGATGGGTATTTTGTTTTGAGGATTTTTTTTCCTTATCTCCACTGCTGTACCATTTGGCTATCTGAAGCTTTTGCATGCCTCACAAACACCATCTGTTACAACCCAAGACACAAATACTGCAAGCGATTAGTAATATAAGCCAATGTTGCAGCTGTATGTGGTGTGGAAACCTGATAGAGCCAGAACTTCCTTTGTAAGCCTGACATGCTGAATAGTGCGTTTGTGGTTTGTCTAAGCTTTTGCATTCATCAATTAAAGATTAACTTTCTGCTGCTATGGAGACATGTTAGATTACAAAAAAAAAAGAAGGCAAAACCCAAAAACCAAACAAAACCCAACCCCACCTCACACCCCTGCCAAGCGTTTCTTATAGGAAATGTTACTGGAACAAGTAAAGCACCTGGGACAGAGGGAGTCCCTAGCAAGGAAATGTATCCAACTGCCACATCCTAATACTTTATTAAATTAATCTTTGATGGGTTGAAATAGTCAATGTATTCTTATCAATGTTCTTCCTAAAGTCATAAAGCACTGGAAATATACATATAACAGGGACCATTCAGCTGTTGTAGCCGTAGGCAGATTGCAATAAATACCAATATATTCCTCCTGTTATTCAATGCATGTTCACAACACAGACTAATTCTCCTCAAGTTCCAGTGGTATTTTTTTCTCTTTGTTTTATCCTCCAGCATCAGCCTTGCTTGCAGTCATGGATGAATAACTGCTTGTGCTGAAGGATACCAAATTAAAGAGGAACGCCATGTGTATTCATGGATGTACATGAGAGATAATCAGGAAAGGAGAGGAAAGCTTATATCTGGCTGCCTGCAGCATAATTGTGTTAGTGCATGGCACTCTGGGACATGATTCAACCCCAGAGACTGAAATTCTGAAATAGTAAGGTGAGTCCCCTTTTAATGTTGAATAAAATAAACTGTTTAAATCAAGAACCATATCAGTTCTGTAGTTGATGATCTTCCTCTCCATCTCTAAGTTAAGCATGGCCCTTTACCATCTTTAGGCATTTGGATTTAACATCATTAGTCAGATGTATAGCAAATATGAGGGCAAAGTTTGAGTCATCTTTGTATTTCTCCTCTCTGTAAAAATGTCTGTAGAAATCTTTCACGAACACTCAGACCCATATCACGTTCTCATGTTTTGTTGGAAACAAGGAAGAGTTTTGATTCCAACAAAACTTTTCTGATTGTGCTATAGATGAATAGGTCAAATTTGGAAGAAGGTAGATACATGATTTTTGCTTATGCAGACTGTTTTCTCCATATTAGTATTGTTCTTAAACTTTCTCTTTTTTTAAGTGTTTTTTGTCCATGGAGACAGAGCAAGAGGTAATCATCTTAAACTGATGCAAAGGTTTAAGGAAAAAAATCCCTTGCTGATGGGATGGAGTGCAAAAGCTGTCAGAAAGTTGTGATGTCTGCATCATAGAATCACAGATCACAGAATGGTTGAGGTTAGAAGGGACCTCTAGAGATCACCCAGTTCAACCCGCTGCTAAAGCACATCCACGTCACTGTCGATCTTTCAGAGTAAATGTCTTATTTACAGTCGATCTCACCATGGATAGCAGGATGAACTAAATGACCTTCTGGGGTGTCTTCCAGTGCTATGATTTTGTAAGCTTGGTGACCCAGGAGTTCTTTTCTGGTTCCATGCTGTGTGTAAGAAATGTCATGACCATCAATAGAGAACAAGCACTGAATGCTGAGATGTCTGGCTCCTGGAGTGCATCTGCTGCTGTGACCAGATTCCCCAGGAGGTTTAGGATGGAGGAGGAAGTTAAATGCCTCCCAGAGGGCTGGCTGAGCAGGGAGGTACTTAGGTTAGTGGGATAAATTTGAGAATGAGCAAATTTTAATCACATTTCTCTGGAGCTGTGGCAGCAAGAAGACATTGGTGTCAGACCAGTGTACACTGCTAAGAAGTCTTTCCTGTATCTTTGTTGCTGCATGTTGAGAATGATCGTATAGGAATCAGAGCTTGTCCCCAAAAGTTAGTGGGATCAATAGCCCAACTGAAGTGCACCAATGTCACACCAATGCTTGCAGCATGGGCATCAAACAGGAGGAGCTGGAAGCCATTCACCAGTAGCAAACCTATGACACAGCTACCTACACAGAAACATGGTAGGATGACTGGCAGAACCAGTGTACTGCAATGTATAGCCATGAAGTCTTCAGAAAGGATAGGCAAGGAAAGACAGGTGGTGGGCTGGCCCTGTGTTTTAGGGAGTGTTTTGATTATCGAGAGCTTAATGATGAGTTAGGTGTTTATGGGTAAGAATCAGGAGGAAGACCAACAAGGCAGATACCATGGTGGGAGTGTTACAGACCACCCAACCAGGATGGAGAGGAGACAAAATATCCTGTAAGGAGCTGGGAGAAGTTTCACTCTTGCTACCCCTTATTCTCAGGGGGACTTCAACTTACCAGATGTCTGCTGGAAGTACAATACAGCAGAGAGGAAACAGTCCAGGAGGTACTTGGAGTGTGTGGAAGAGAACTTCCCAACACAGCTGGTGAGGGAGCCAATGAGAAAAGGCCCTGCTGGACCTGTTGTTTGCAAGCAGGGAAAGATTTATGGGTGATGTAATGGTTGGAGGCTCTCTTGAGCATAGACATCATGAAACGATAGTTTCTGATTCTTGGACAAATTAAGAGGAGTGTCATCAGAAATGCTACCTTGGACTTCTGGAGAAGAGATTTTGGCCTTTTTAGCAGCCTGGTGACCTGGGAGGCAGTCTTTATTGGCAAAAGAGTCCAGAAAGGCTGGACTCTCTTCAAGAAGGAAATCTTAATGGCAACGAAGCAGGCTGTCCCTCTGTGCAGTGTGAGGTTAATGGTTGGACTTCAAGATCTTAAAGGTCTTTTCCAACAAATAAATTCTATCATTCTATATTTTTGTCCCCTGCTAAAATACAGGAGTTGATATTCTGATAGAGGAAGCAGAAGTTATTCTCTCCTTTCCCTTTTCATGGCTGAAATCTGAGGCATAGGACATCAAAATTTAATATGGTGGTTGAAACTACCTTTCCTTCTTTCTTAAGTCTTAAACACTAGTCCACTGAGTCTACTGTGGTCTTCTGGGCATTTGCAATTAACCACCCAGGACTCATTGCACTAGAGGAGGGCAATGAGATTTTCCAGTCTTTCAAGCAGGGCATGTCCTTGGAAAAGAAATATACTGTCTTGCCCCAGGAACCACTGAGGCTGCTTCAGTGGCCTCCCTTTTATAAGGGGCTAGATTGCACTGGAGCAGGCTGGCATCTTCCTCATGTAAAGTTCCTTCTGGTGGTTTGCTAACTCATATTTAAATAACTGGAGCATATTCTGGAGCAGGCATGTGTTTATGGCCTGCCAGTTGCCCTTTACTGTGTATTATGAAGTGTAAGACAGCAGGATTGTGAGTGGCTGTGATGTAAATGACTAAATTTACTCTAGATTAAATGTTTGCCTTTCATGTTTGATTTCTCATTAACTGGGAATTTACAAAGTCAAGTACACAGTCCTATTCTTATTTGTAAACTTGCAGCTTTCTCTTTTAATGCCTAATAATAAGTTCTCCCCTCTGGTTGTTTTATGTATCACTTGTGATTCCGTTTTGACAAATCTCTCAGCAGTTCAAAAAACTCTTTCTTACATGGAAATAAATATCCTGCTGACTCAATGGCAAAGAAACACTTTCTGCCTTTCAAAAACATTGCAGCTCTGTAGATTGGTCAGTGTTACTTATCTGAATAGTGCTATTGTAGACAGGAAAAGGGTACTTTTATTGGTCCAAAGAGCATTCAAGGGTACTGAAGTATGCAGGGCAAGGTTATCAAGGCTTTACTTTGGTAATGTCTATTTTTGCTTTGAAAGATTGTCTTACATGTGATATTTGTCTCTGTTAAATGCATTGCCTTTATTATTGCAGTAGCTTTTCTTTTTTAATTACAAAATGCTGACAAGATGTTTTGCAGTGACATATTATAACTACATTAACCAGGTGCATTAGGATCTGTGTATATGGCAATTGATGCTTTCTCTTTGTCACTTACATAATGAACCTTCTGCCTGCACAGAATAAAATATTTATCTGGAATGCAGGCTAAAGCAAATGCTGGAGACTGGAGGAGGAAAAAACAGGCTGCCTGCAGTGAATAATTGTTATAATCTCATTGTCCTTTGCAAAGTTGTTAATTAAGGCCTTTACTAAGCAGACTGTGCTTGCAGGAGTCCCACAGAAGTCAAGTTGTTGTACTCTTGTGCATCTGTTAGTTTGCAGTGTTTTTAGCATGCTTAATACAAGGCTCCCTGAGTTTCATCTTCAGAGAGACTGTATATTAAGGTGGATGTCTCGTAATGCTCTCCCACTTCTCTCCCCTGGACTTCTTTATTTGAAATAAGAAAGAAAACAACACCTGAAGGAGGCTGGTAAGCTAGTGTGTAGAGCTTGAGCATCCTCCATCATCACTATTGGCATGTAAGCCTGCTAGAGATGTGGGGCTGCTCGTTTATTTGCAGGTGCTCTCTGGAGTTCTCTCTGCGAGGAGCAAATGGTATAAATTGTGTGTATTTTGCCTACTCTGGTTCCAAGTTCTTTTTGTTATTTAGCATTTGTATTTCTATAGCAACTAGAAGATCCACTTAAGGATTTTGTCCATTCCTGGTAGGTAGCAGTGTAAACAGTGTAAGAAAATGATATTTTAGGTGAAGAGATCTGAGGAAAAAAAAATGACCTGCAGTTGTCAGTTTCTTTCTTTGTAGAAAGGAGAAAAATAGAATGAATTAATTTTTAGGTTGTTTCCTGTGTGAGGGGAAAGTTGTCACGTGGGAGGAAGAAAAGAAAGCAAGAAAGTCCTAACTTTAAAAAGTAGCAAATGTAGAAGTTTGGTGCCAAGGGCTGACTGGAGACAAGAACTGACATCTTGGGAGCAGATGAGAGGAAATGGGATGTGTCTGTAAATCATGAACAGCCTCAAAACTCAAGGCAAGCAATCCATAAATAATAGAGAAGGGAGAACCCAAGGAGGAAGGGGAAAAACTGCAACACATGAGCTAAGAAAAAAGTATTTGGAACGTGATTTGGGAGGGAATGGTACTGGGGAAAGATTGTATTAGGGAGGCCAGAGAGAAGAATGTTGATGTGAGAGTAGGGTTGACTGTTTCCTGTGTGAAGAAGCTGGAAGGAAAAAAACTCTAAACCCATTATGTAGACAGAATCAGCAAAATGGGGATGTGAAGACTGAAGTGGAGATGGATCAACAAGTGGCAAAACAAGCAGAGAAAGTGTGGAAACTTTCTAAGCAGGGAGACACTAAATATAGTAATGCCAGGCATTCGAAGGCACAGAGGAAAAATAGGATGAGAATTCCCTGAGGACTGAAGGAGTTGGCAGTTCTAGTGTGAAAGGAGGAAGAAAAAGGCAGAAGGAAGAGTAAGACCTGCAAATGTCTAAAAGATTTGTGTCCTTTTTTTTCTTGGTAGAAAGTTGTCAAAAGCTTGTGTGGATAAAGGATAGGAGGCAGAATGAGTTGCGGAGGAGGATTTATTTTTATCATAAACCCAAACTTTGCTAGGGGAATTCCAGAGAAAAACTCATGGAAGAAGTAGTTCTGGTCTCCATGATTCTACTGGAGCTGCTTTTCTCTGTGAGCTGAGCTGAAGTGATGTAAATGGAGATGATGTGGAATGGAAACTTAGAAAATCAGACCTTTTTAAGTGTGAAAAGGCAAGAGAGACCTTATTAATGGAAGGAAAGAAGGAAGGTGGTGAGGAGGGGGCTGAAAGCAAACAAAGTTTTTCCTGTGTGCTAGACACCTGATGCAACTGAGCTGTGGAAAAGCTGACAGACATGAAGTGGAGAAAGTGGATAATGCTAGTAAGGGCAGCTGTAGAACAAGGACTCTGCAGTAGAAGAGTCAAGGCAGAACTGCAGATGTGAGACCTAGGAGATGGATGGCTATGAATGCAGGTGGCTCACCAGCATAAAGTTGCTGTCATTGAGAGTTAAGCTGAAGGGGAGCCAAGAGTTCAGGCAGAGAGGAGGGCTGATGAGAGGTTGGATCCATGGTAGCAGTAGTAAGCAGGCGAGATGGCAAGACTTTCTTTACTAGAATGAAGTATCCCTCTGCTGCTTAATTACTTTAATCAGGTCAGTTATTTGGAGTTTGAACACATATTTTGTAGTTTTTGCTAGTGTCTGTAAAAATAGGATTTAAAAAAAATCAACCAGTCTGTGTAAGTGGGAACGAGCTCCCAGCTACTGCCTCGGGCTGCTGTGCTGTGTGCAGCTGGTAACGCTGTGGGGTGAGAGGGAGCCGCGCTGCCCAGGAGGGTGTGCTGTGAGGGAAGGCACTTCAGCAGGCTCGGCCCTGCCCCGCCGGCAACAGCCGTCCCCACAGTGCAGGTGTCGCCCTTCAGTGCTTCCCAGCCTCCAGCAATTCGGATTTTCAGAGCCAGCCGCGTCTTTTTGTCCTCGATTTCCGCAGTTTGGCCGTGGCAGAGGGGAGCCCGTGTTGCTGCCAGCAGAGGTTGCTGGTGTTCTCTTCACCTCCTCCTCTCTCCCAGCTAGCTAACCTGTCATGTCAAGTGTTTAGCTGAAAGCAGTGGGAATTGTGAAGCTTTAATGTTTCCCAGACTGCAGTCTGCCACATTAACAAATCTTTCACTTTTCAGAAGATGATAGTGTCAATCACAGTGACAGACTGAAAGACACCATTCATTGTTAATTAATTATTAGCTGTCAACTCAAAGACTTTGTTGAACTAAGAACACTCAGGCAGATTGTGGATTTCCTCTTTTTTAAACTTTATGTTTAAAGGACACTAAATACCCTTAATTATCGAAGTAAGTTGAAATCCTTTCATACCTCTTTCTTCTGCAGATGACTGCTTCAGGTACAATATTAATTATAAATAGAATGAAGATTCTGTAGCTTCTTATTGCTGATTTATGTTTTCATAATGGATGAGCTAAAAAGGAAGAAGTTTCCTTTCTTTGCTTTGGTAACAGCCCGTGATCCCTAGTCTGCCTCCAAGTCCTGGTATTTGGAGGAAACAAACAGAAGAAAAAGAAGCTCATGTTTCTGTAGAAGGCTTGAGGGCTGTCTAACTCAAAATGTGACTGTGATTTGTATCTGACTCCCCCACCTTGGAGCTGAGTTATTGGAGCATTTCCGTTTCGCTCCTCACGTCTCGTAGGACTTTGGCCAAGAAAATCAGGGTAGCTGTCTTGCTGGGGTTCCTACTGGTGGGAATGAACTCATATGGCTTTTTCTGATTTCTTATCAGCCCTGAGCATGCTCAGCCATCCCTGCACAGCTTCCTGCTATAACAGTGTCACAGTCAAATGTGAAGATGCTCATATGGATACTCTTCTGATTGGGGAGCAATGGGAGTGCCCAGTCCAGGATGGCAGCTTGTGCACAGAAGTGTTTGCAGAATATGTCTGTAAGTTTGAAAACACTGTCCAATCCTCTCTCCATTTTGGCCTGCCAAACACAGAGGGATACAGAAATACTTACCTACCTCATAGGAGTGCTCTGAGGCTTAATTAATGCATATGGGTAAAATGCTTTGAGATCCTCAGGTCATAATGATACTTAGCACTTTATATCTTCAAAGCCCCATACCCAATGCGAAGGAACTAATCCCAAACTAATTAGGCAAAAGGCACTATAAAAGTGCCAAGTGTTGTTATTTGCCTTAAAGTATTATTATTTAATCACAAATTGCCTCAAAGTGAAGTGTGACTGTATGAGATTAGAGACATAGTAATTAAGGCCTTGATTTAATATTTTACAATTATTCAGCATACTTCAATGCAGCTCTTGAATTTTTTTCATTCTTTCCCAAACACCCAGCACACATTTTAATTCTTCTAAACACTGCATCCTCATCACTTAATAGGCTTTCCCTCTTCTCTCAGTGGTGCGCCTTTAGGATGTTGCAGTGCTGAGGGAAGATAGTTTGGTAAGCAAGGGTTTGGCCAAGTTGGAACACAGCAGACTGAATGTGTGTGTGTGTGAATTAAAGATGACAAGAAGGAAATGTGTAAATAAAGTCTTTCTTGCATGTGCAGTAGATATATTTATATATGTGCTGTATAAGTTCTACAATGCAAAGACAGCTATGAAAGCATCTGTCGCCCCACATTACTTATTCTGCCTTTGAGATGCAAGCTGCAGCAGACCTTCTTAAGGATGACACTTCTCTGCATGTCAGGGAGCAGCTGTAGTTGTTATACTGATTTGGGAAGCAATGACTTTGGGTAAATAGTCTGGTGAAATTCACCTCTCTGTACAGAAGCTCAGCAGAAGGTTCAAGCACCACTTCTCTCCCGGATAAACCTTTTTTAAAGGTAGGAGTGAATGTGAAGACCTTACATGTAGGAGTAGATTTCATTCACAGAGTTACAGTGGATTTAGGGAGAAACTGTCAGTGGGAATTGACTGTATTTGCTCTTCCTTCTAAAGCAGTAGAAGAGATTTATTTTTCAGATGAAAATGACTTGAAGTACATAGAGGACTGGATGCAGCATGACCATGCAGTGCCACTGTAACTTCATAGACCTTGGTGGAGGTAATCCTCAGTCTCCAAGTGCTATAATTAGCAGTGAGGTTGAAAAAGCAAATTTATGGGATAGGAAGTCTTCATAGTGACAGGGGAACAATGTGGAAACTTTTTACTGAGTGAGCCTTGTGGTGGCATGCAGCCAATATGGTGACATACTGAAAGCTCAGCAGCAGCCACACAGATATTAACTCTGCAGAGTCATCACACTCTAGCGGGAAGACAAGTCTGTAGCAGGAAAAAGGGAGGGGACCCCGTACCCCTGGAGCTTCCTGAAGAGCCTCATTGCAGCAGGTAGAATTGCTTCCAAAGCAGAGTAGTATTCAATATGACAGCAGCAGCACCAAAATCATCCTTCTCCACACATTTACACTTGTAAATTACAGATATGTAACACCCAATCAAAGTAAGCTTTAGGAAGTTTTGGGTTGGGTCCTTTGTAGAGAAATGATTTCTTGTAAACTATAGCAAAAGGTTCTAAAGTGAATTTTCATAGAGCCATGAAAACACGTTGTCTCTGGACTCTTACCTTCTCTCCAGAAACCACCTTCTTCAACTGACAGTATTTTTTCCTGCCTTGGAAGTTTGTGGATCTTACTTTCTGGGGAGAAGCTGTTCTGTTCCCAACTGGTCTCACAAAAGATTTGAGACCAGGAAGTGTTGACATTGGTCTGCATGAAATCAGAGAGAATTGCTTAGGTGATAGTTGGTATGGCTAGGACTAGCTGTGGAAAAAAAATGCAGGATTTCTGTGTTTTGGTTATTTCAAGACATGCGAAGCACTGAACTCTTGAACTTGATTTTGAAATAGGCAAATTTTGAGGGAGTTCATGACACAACCACATTCACTTTTAAGGCTCAAGCTTGTTCTATTCCTTGTGTTCTTCATCTTGCACAATACAGTAGCTGAAAGAAATTCAGCTACTGGAACGCAAAGTCTGTTTGCAGGGGACCAGATGTTCAGCTGTGAAACAAAGTAGCTTCCCTGACTTCACACCAACTGAGATGCAGTGCTGTACAGTGCCACTGGGGCTACAGCATAAAAGTCTTCGACACCTCAAGGTCTATTTTTCATCATGAAGAACCATCAGGTTTCTGTTTTGTCGTTATTTAAGTCCAATTGTCAACAAAGCACCATGTATCCACTTGCTCACACATGCCCCCAGCTTCCACAGGATGGTGCAGGCCCCAGTGAGATGGGAGAGAAAAGATAACTGAGGGCCTTGTGGATTGAGACAGGGGCAGGGAGTGCTCAGTGACAGTTATGGTTCTGGGCAAAACAGACCGGGCTTTGGAAGAAAACAAGAATGGTTTAATCTACTACACATGTTTATTCATAGATAGGTTTTACTGAAGTGTTGAGCAGCCTTTAGCAGTGTAGGTGCATTGCTTTTGCAATCACAGCTGCATGTCAACTAACATTTGCCTCTTCCTGCAATGGAAGCAAAAATCCTCCATCCTAACAAAAACCACCAATGTAGGAATGATCTTTAAAATTCATAACTGAACCAGGAAGTTGTGCTTAGATACACAAGTGTGGTTTTGTGGTAAGTTCATTGCCAACATGTGTTTTGATAGAACTTCAGGGGTGGAGAGCATCTACTGTATAGCATGGACAACTGAATGCTCCCAACATGATGGCTCATCCTGAAGAGCTAAAGCTCTTATTGAAGAGGCTGCCAGGAAGCCCTCTCCTGATGCTTACTCTTGACACTAAAGGGAGGAAAAGCTGGAGAGATGAAACAATGAGGCCTGCTGTACTTGGGATCATATTTTAGTTAAACTCCAACAGCTCCTTTTGTGTTAGAATTAAAGGTATCTATGTGGATTGTGAAAGAGAGAGCTCAGGCTGATGAAGATCAGTGTGGCTCTGCTAAAAGGATGTCAGCTTTCACCAGCTCAGCACCTGACCTGTGTGCCTTTAGAATGATAAAACCTGTTGAGGAGTCCTAAATGTGGTTTTGCCACACCCAAACATACACTGGAGCAAGTGACATTAATGTCTTCCCACTGCTTACACACCTTGGGGAAAGATGAGGTGAAACGAAGAGCTGACCTAAAAGACAAGAGTCCCTGAGGAGATAGGTGCTATCAAAATGTCATCTAGATAAATAAGGACCCGAACTCCTAGTATCTTAAGTAGCTAGACTATTGATTAAAGAATCATGATAAATGAGTATAGGGCTGTGAATTAGATCAATACCATCAACCTTAAAAGTCAATCTCCTGTACCAGCTTGAACAGAGACACTAAAAAAATGCACTCAGGAGAACCACAAATCCTTGGACTGATGGTGGCCTTGAGGCTTTCAGTTTTTCTCTGCCATTTCTTTTTTCTTTCTCTTTATTTCTCTGAATAAACTTTAAAGAACTGGTAGAAGAGATGTTTATGCCCGCAAATGTTTCATGGTTCACAAAATCACGTAAGACTACCAGACACCAAATTCTGGGCTTTGGGGTAGCTAAGGACATCTTTAGGACATTTTCATGTAGCTCTTGGAGAAATACTTTTCTGTGGTGAATATTGTGCTAAAAGTAAAAGGTCAGACACTGACCCTCTTGGAGTTAAGTTCACACCAACAAAGAAGGAACTCATAAAATATCTTTATTTCTTGAAAAGGAGAACATGTGCTTGGGAGATTCTGCCAAAGAATTCTTTCTGCAGGGATAAGAACAAAAGAAATGGGTAGGTTTTGGAAAATTAAGTACCCTTGCTTGATGTGCTGCTCTGGATGAGACTTGAGAGGGAGTGGTTGGCCATGTTAACATGCCAGGTATTGGGGCAGACTAAGAGCAGTGGTGAGGATGTGTCCTCCAGCAGGTGTCTGCATGGGTAAGGGTTTCATTAGAGGTCTGTTTCTCAGGTCACATTGGCCTGTCTGTGTAAGCTTCAGCAAAGCCATATAACCTTTCTCATCTCTGTTTTTGCATATATAAACCAGAAATTATCTTTATGCATGTGTTTTATTGAATGCTGAGGTGATTCATGATTTCCTATTTCTTATTACTTCTTTCTGTTATTCTTGCAGCAGAATTGCTCCAGGATTTCTTAAAGTACCTACTTTCATTTGCCTACATCTCCACAAAATGAAGATGTAGCAACCACTGTTCAGTTACAGCTGTAGGTTGTAAAGACTACTAAGGATGTTTGTAGGAAGTATTTCTTTTGTTTTCTTTTTGTGTGAGCAGTTCTAACACACTCAGTCCTTATTCTTGCCCTTTAAAGTATTTTATTCTTTAATGATGGTCAATTACAGAGGTTATAGGTATGTAATTTATATCTCACTGTGAGGAAGAGACTTTCATCAATGTATCTGCACTGAGACAGGACTCAACTAGCGCAGACATTACCCACAAAGGGATATTTTCATGATGCTGTTTTTGCAGAGTTTCATACAAATCAGAATGTGTGAGCAGTTGTCAAGTGGTAGATCACTTAAAGAAAGTGACTTTAATGTGAATTTGTAAAAGCTGACTTAACAGAGTTTGATGGATGGTTTGGAAGTTGTCAAGATCCCTTTCTCTGAGGCACAGCCTGATGTGGTCCCAAAGAGCAAAATGGGCCTTATTTCAGGACTATTTTTAGTTCACAAGATGCTAGACTTTGGTCAGTAATTCCTCATTTTGGCCACAATGCTTGTCAGGTTAATTCTTTCCATCTCCCATATGGGCCAGGAGCCAAGCAGTTGGAGTTGGTGCGATGGTTTCCAGGCAATAGGAGTTTAGATACAATCAGGGAGCACCTAATCGTTCTGACTCACTGTACTTGCAACTGGGCAATAGAGAGCAAGATTGTCTTGACTCGCTGCACCCGTGTCATAATGAGAGAGTGTCAGTGAGTCTTGAATCACCACAAGGATGATGAAGACATGAACCTGATGTTGGCTGCCTCCAACATAGCAATGCAACCTAGGGAAGGGGTCTGCCCCAGCACCACAACCTGTCTATTTCTGTCTATAGATACCCATTGTATCAGAGTTTGTCTTATGATGCTATTAAGATGCTTTCCCCATACTAACATGAAACTATATCTGTGCTGGTAAACTGTACGTGTGTTGATTTTAATAGAGCACTCTCTTGTCATTTAGCTTCTTAGGATGAAATTAACCCCCTGTGCAGATATCTGGTACTTGTGCATCACTTGAGGCATCTTGACATGTTAAATAATGTGATTGGAACGGTACCTAGCTCTTCTGCTGGTTTACTTCAAAGAAGTGAAATTCCTGCAAGCAAGGTAGCAATCTTAAAGCAGAAGCCTTCTCCTTCCCAGCAGCATCCTCATCTTCACCTTCAGAGTGCTCATGCTCCCTCTTGAAACAA
Source organism: Colius striatus (assembly GCF_028858725.1). Taxonomy (NCBI): domain Eukaryota; kingdom Metazoa; phylum Chordata; class Aves; order Coliiformes; family Coliidae; genus Colius; species Colius striatus. The sequence goes on along the minus strand of NC_084771.1, from coordinate 5,407,313 downwards.
GGAGACAAGTTCTTAAAAAAACTGCTGGAGAGTAGTGGTCAGGGGGACTGGGTGGGAGCAAGCTATCATTTGTGGAGGGCAATATACTCACCAAGTGTTAGTGCATAGGAAATACAACTTCATCAGAAATCAGGTGTCTACTCCAGGGAGTTTCAATTCCCTTTTCTGTAAGGGTGACAGTCATTCAGAAATATTAGTGGTGTACTAGGATGTCAATTTTCTTTTAATTTTTACATGAATCTTTTTCATGGCAGAAATTTGTATTAAAGAAGAAAAACATTAAGGAAATATTTGCTATTGTTGGAAAGATTTTCCCAAATCGTGATTCTAAGAAACTAAACCCCTAAATTTAAAAATGGACTCGATTAGGAGTGCTAAATGAGGATCATAATGAGATATCCAAAGTCTTGCCAAGTGAATTTAATCACTTTCTGATCCCAACAGCCACACAATTCAACTCTTTCTTAGCATAATTAAGCAAGTGACAATGAGGATGCTATTCCAAGACATGGTAATGAGATGCTCTGGGGCCTGAATTCAGCTGGAGGGGATTTCCTATTAAATATTTATTGTATGTGCAGCTTCTTTGGTAGCAAGAAATATAGAAAAAGAAATTTAGCCAAGGAGAACCTCTTTCCTGAAATTAATCTGTGCAAAACTGAAGAACTGTGGTCACTTGGTTTTGGAGTGACTATTATTTTTGGCCTGCGGGCTGCATTCAGCATCGATAAAAATCATAGTTTATGTAGGGGGAAAATAAATTGGAGGAAGTTAAAATGTAGGAAAATAAAAATGGAAAGGGAATGAAAAGGAAATAGGAACATGACAAACCAATTAGGAAGACTACAAATGATGAAAGTCATCGGGAATTAACTAATGATGGGCTGTTGAATGCTGAAAGACTAGCAGGGTTAGGGGGAAAAACACCATATAGAAAGGAAATAATTGGAGAATGGGATTATGGTATGAGCCAATGAACTATAAAATAGTAAGGCTTTTAAGCATAGTGAACATTTAATTCTGGATCCAGGGAGAAATGAAGTATGCTTTCATCACGTTACTTTAGACACTTTATGGGGGTTATGGAAGTCATGGCCAACCTATGTTTAACTGAAACTGTGGAAGAAAAGCTCAATCAAGGCCCCAGGGGTTTATAACACATTTGCACATACACATATACAAGCCAAAGAAGAATGCAGAAGAATGCTATTTAGGCTACAAATTTGAGCTGGGGCTTTCTCAGCTACTGATTTCCCTGGCTCCAAAGCCTGCTTTAATGTTCCTCACAGGTTCTCGTTGTATTCTGTACTGTCTATTGACTGTCCTTATGTAAAGGGAAAACTATAGGCAGAGAGGGTTTCATTCCTTAGTAGTCTGAGAGCAATGATAATTAGGTTGGATGGTATTCGTAGCAGCTTCTTTTTAAAGGCAACTGTTGCATGAGGAAATGTGTTCATAAATGCTTTCTTATTGCAGGCTGGAATGTGCAGGGGGCAACAGAGTGGTACAGGTGTAGGCAGGACTTGAAGCCATGGAGGTGGCTGCAGATTGTTCCATGCAGAATCCATCAAGCTCTAATGCTGGAGCAGCATGCTCTTACCCCGCTTCCCTGCCTCGCCTGCCCTTGAGAGCTGCCCAAAGCGCAAGGACAGCAGTTTTTACTGGCCTTTGGCAAAGAGTACTGGATATTCTCGGCACTCTGCTTATATTCTCCATGGTTTTCAGAAGCAAGTGGACAGCTGAGAAATGAATGAGATCTGAGAAAGAAGTGGAGTACTATTAGGTCCCATGCAGAGGCTGTAACCTTCCCCTCTTTCCTCTCTTGCCCATCTCTTCAGCTCTTCAGGTGCACTGACTGTCCTTCCCTGGGTGTTTGAAGGATGTCTCTGCGGTATGTTGGAATCCCTAGGAGAAACCACTGTGTAAACAATAATAATAATCATTCCTGTCATACTTGCTAAATGGCACTCAGAATTTAAAAAAAAGTTTTTGGCAATAGGATCAAATTAACCTGATGAGAAAGCTCTTTTTTCTTTTAAAGTATTGGGAAAGCTGTGAGACAGGAGGTTCAATTAATTATCTCACTTGGATTAAAAGCTCTTTTATTTGATATTTGATCTCTTATTACTTGATTTCCCACAAAATTACTGGTAACGTGCAGTCTCACTTAATAGCTCATTAGCACTCCGGTGTGGTATTTGTAAGGTGGTCAGGTTTGTGTATAATAAAGCAGTTGCTGGCTAGCAGTGGATGACTTCAGCCATAATTAATTAATTAAATGTGTGTAAAACATGGTTCATTAGCAAGGTGTGTGACAATCTCATGGTGTCCTACACTGTCCCTCTAATCGTGTAATGGGCGTGATGCTGCCGCAGTGTTGCTTCATTACTTTCCAGCTTCTGCTAGTGTTGTTTAGGTAAAAGGCTTCTGATTTCCAGGGCTTGTTCCATGGTGACCTGGTAGCATTAGAAGGAGTAGTTTACGGTAACCAATCGAACAGAATTTCTTACTGTTTTCACTTAAAACCCACACAATTAGAAATTATTACTATAGCTTAGCAGCAGTAGCAGAACATTTGCTAGGGAAGCTGGAAATCTCAGTTCAACTGTAGTTCAAGCCATAACTATTCTTTATACTCAATTATGCACTGTAACCCATTAGGGAAGTCTGTGGTTTCCTGATGTAGGGTTTTTTTTTCCCCTTCTGTGTTACAGCAAGGTTGCAACTGGCTGCAAGTATGTTAGAAATTGGTATGATTGTACAATGATTCTGCAGGCTATCTAGCTTCTAACCACTATATGGCACATTTAGGGACAGAACAAAGCCAGGAGGTTCAGACCTTTAGCCCAGGTGTTGTGGAGTGCGGGTGAATGCCAATCCACAGAACTGATGCATTTGGGTGTAAAGCCATTAGAAAGTCATTCTTCAGACCTAATAGATCCTGAAATCAGTGAATACCAGCCTTCTGGGCCTTGATGGTGATTGTCTGTTTGCAGAGGAAAAGCTTGAAGAGAAGTTTACTTGTACCACTCGAAACCTTTTGCATTCAGCCTCTGTGAAAATGAGGTCAATTGGTTCTATCAACGTCTTGTTTTGCTTTCATAAGCCAGGCAAAACATTTCAGAGCTTTTGAGAGTCTGTGGATGTGATGCTAACAAAATCAGATGAAGGAGATATGATATTCCCTGTTGAACAGGGCCATGAAGAGTATTGCTCTTCCTTTGTTTCAGATGTGTTCAGTCGTGCTGAGTGTGAGGCTCAGGTTCTGCTGCTCACCTAGTTGTTCTTGTGGAGGTGTTTCTCTGTGCCGTATTGTTTTGTGGTTAGGAGGGCAGGTGGGTTTGTGTTGTTAATGTTATGGTTTTCTGCTGCCTTGTTTCTGAAATGAATTCCTGGAGAGCTTTGTTGCTTTGTGATATTGATATAAAAAGCCTGCAGTAAAGATGTTGGTGGCTCTGGTTGTGTTCAGAAATATGGTTTTACTGGGTTACTTTCAGATTTGACTGGTACTTCATTAGTGTTCTGTTCTTGACGCTTGCTGTAATCAGAGCAAACACAGGTAGTTTCCTTCTCCACTGGAGAGGTTATGATGGGACTGGAAAGGAACAACGTGCATGTCCTGGTTCTGGTGCCTTCCATGCAACAATTTTCACATCTAAGGCATGAATTATTTCAGGACTCTTTTCTTTTTGGAGTTAGTGTGATAAATGCTCTATAAAAATAACCTTTGTTGGTTTTTTCTTCTGCTTCCTCTGGAGGAAGGACTTTCTCCAGTTACACTGATAAATGTGGTGTGACCTTGACCTTAGGGCCTTGGATGAGTTTTTCTCAAACTGGCACAGTAGACTTCACCCAAAACATTACTGAAGCACTGTAATACACACAGAGGTTTTATCTTTTTACTTAAAGATGTCAAGGACAAAGAAAAATAAAGTGACCAACCACATGGGAAATGGCATGGAGAACAGCATCTCCAATTTCAAGACTTACCTGCTTGCCCTAACTCCATTTGACTGCCATAGACCTGAACATGAGCAGGTAGTACAGGCCAAATATGAATGTGCAAAGCTGCTCTTCCCACCTCTTTACCTTGAGCATCCCTCACATGCCAGTTATGTGCTGCCAATGCCTTCAAAGCCATTAGTCTTCATTTCAGTGTTTTAAAGTCTTATCTGGCAAAGTTCTTCTATAATACATTTCTTTCCAGAGGTAGGCAGTGAAACTTGTTCTTTTTGAGTGGTGATTTCTGAGGTGTTTCTTTTTAATGCAGAGGGTTCTTTTAAAGAAGGATATATTATTTTCCCCCTCCTTGAGTCTTCTTTCACCCCATTATTACAATTTTTAAAAATGTAGATGCTTCTAATACAGCAGAGACCGTTCCACAGCTCTGCCTTTAATGGAGTGAGCAGATTGCAGTAAGAATGCAGTGCTGCTCAGTAAATTTAATGACTTTATGAAGATAAATGTTTCCCTTCCAAAGCCCCTTCTTGTCAGAATACATTTAATACCGCCATTCCTTTGAGAACTAAATTCCTGTAGCACTTTGCAGCATATTAGCATGTTTTTCTCACCACATGAAATTGCACTTCAAGCAAGAAATAATAATGTTTCTGCATCCCCTTGTACATTTTTATTACTGCCAATGAATAGGAGTAAATTAACTATTATGGCTAACATTATTCACAGGGACAAATTCCTAACTCATTTTACAGAGAATAATAAATAACTGAATAAATAAGATGCCTTTAATTTCACATGTGAATTATCAAAGATTCCTCTCAGTAGGAGGAATAGAGTCCAGTTGACTTTACAAACAAGATGAAACTCTACAAGAGAAGTTCGATGTGTCCACTCATCTTTATTTTTTTTTATCCTCCCAAAAGTATGATGAATATCCTTATTATTACATGTGATTTCCACGAAAACAGATTTCTCTTGTCTGATTATTTGTTTCTCGGTATGTTTATCCAAACACAAATCTGGGAGATGAGCCACATTTTGTTGTTAGTTGCTTGGATGCTGCTCTGATTGATGGCAATTGTCCTATGGTTCACTTCACCCACAGACCTTAGAAAGCTTTCTAAAGACAGAGTTGTTGTACTCTTTTACAACAAGGGAAACTGAGGCTCTTACAGCTTTCTTGTAGTAGGTTACTCGACATATCAAAACTCCAGTAGATCACACTGTCTTAGACCATCCTAAAGATTACTTTATCCCTTGACATAGAACTGACCCTAAATGAAAGACTTTTTTCAAGAGACAAAAAGATGTTGAAATCATTACCCGGTTCAGAGGGAATCAGTCTTTATTTCAAGCATTTTAAAATGGGGTTAAAAAAGATTCTCCAACTATAAGTATACTTTTCTATTATTCACCAAGGACAACAATTTCAATGAAAATAAATAGCCCACAGTTTTGTAAATGGAAAATGGCAGTACATGCCCATGATATTTTTTCACTGTGGCAAAATAATGTAATAAATACATTCTTGCTTCTTCAAAATCTAATGACAATAAAATATTTCATTGAACTAAAATGGTATTTAAGCAGGCCATTTTCCAATTCTTCTTGGGTATTTTAAAATTATATTTAAAGTTCACGTGCTGAATCATTGTGTCTGCTTTTCTGTCTGTGTTTATGCATGTGCACACACATTTCAGCTTCCTTCCTAAGTGTTGCTGCTTTGTTTTCTTCCAACAGTATGTAGGGATCCAGCTGTACCCTCTGGGGGTGAATCTAACTGCCAGTGTGTGCACTTGCTTATGGTGGGAAGATCCCTTCTAACCATATTTGCTACCTACTTCACTGGACTAACCCAAAAGGGTTTGTTTGCCTTAATCCTTTAAACTGAGGAAACAGAATTGCTAGTTCTGCATATCAAGGTGAGAAGGGCCAGATTTGGCATAAATTCCTTCTGAAGGCACTGCTAGTTGGGAGGTGGGGGAAGGAAGTGAATGTGTGCCCACCTACTGTAATGCAGCATCTGGCTTTTTGTTTGGGAGATTCTGTGTGCATAACAAAAGCTGCCATCCTTAGGTCATTAACTACGTTTTTAGGAAGGATGCTGGAAGGGTAGAGTCTCCATGGTTTAGCATACATCTCTACAATTCTTTTGTTATAAGTTTATACTTTGTTTTCTGTAGAGGTGAGCAAGGATATGTGTAGGTGCTGCTGTTATAACTATAGCTATTTAAAGCCAATCCATGAAACCCACTTTTACTGGATGGAAAACTGTAACAAAAAATGGCTGAAAAATGTCTATTCTTGAAAATTTCAAATTCTTTATTGGAAGCCCCTCCCACCCCCAACACAAAAACACTTTTAGTCTGAAGGATGAATTTATTTGACTGGTCTTTTATTTTGTTGTGGAAAGCAATTCCCTTTGCTTAATCACTCAGAGAAGAACCACTGTTTTCTACCCAGCTGATCCTTGTGTCTTTCCATTCCTATCTTGGCAGGTGCAGCAAATGGAGCTCCAGAGCAATTTCCTACTGCTAAGAACAGCCAATTCTCCATGGGGAAGCTGCAGAGCTGGGCTTGAACCTCTTTCCTTGGTGGCCCTGGCTCTCTGCCCACCCTGAGCTACCAGTGCAGAGCCCACTGAGCCCCCAGGCCCTGGAGACGCAGTAGTTTAACACTGTCTGGGTGCCAGGTGCCCACTAAAGCTGTTCTATCACTTCCCCTCCTAAACTGGACAGGGGAGAGAGAAATAAAACACAGGGCTGGGGGTTATGGTCAGTTCATCACAGATGATCTTTGCTGCTGTTTCTTCTAAGGGTGAGGCCTCCTTACACTTGTTCTGGTACAGTGTGGGGTCCCTCCCACAGGAGATGGTCCTCCACAAAGTTCTCCAACATGAGTTCTTCTCATAGGCTACAGTTTTTCCCAAACTGCTCCAATATGGGAGAAAGAGAGCATCAGGAACAAACTGCTCCAGCATGGGTCCCACATGGGGTCACAAGTCCTGGCAGCAAACTTGGTCCGGCATGGGCTTCTCTCTCCATGGGTTCATAGACCCTGCCAGGAACATGCTCCAGCATGGGCTTCCCATGGAGTCACAGCCTCCTTTGGGCATCCACCCGCTCCAGCGTGGGGTCGTGCCCAGGGTGCAGGTGGGTCTCTGCTGCCCCGCGGCCTCCATGGCTGCAGGGGCAGGGCCTCACCTGGGCTGCACCATGGGCTGCAGGGGAACCTCTGCTCTGGCACCTGGAGCACCTCCTCCCTTCCTTCTCCACTGACCTTGGTGCCTGTGGAGATGTCATTATCACACCCTCATGCCCTTCTGCTGCAGTTTTTAATCGTGTGTAGGGTAACTTCTTACCCTTTTCACATACATTAATCCCAGAGGTGTTACCTCCATCACTAATTGGCTCAGCCTTGCTCAGCAGCGGGTCCACCTTAGAGCCGACTGGCCCTGGCCCTGTCCCATACAGCTCTGGCAGCTCTTCACAGAAGCCCCCCCTGTAGCCCCGGCTACCAAACCCCGCCGACACAAGCCCAGCACCCGGCCGCGGGGCCCTGTGCGGCTGCAGCCTCGGTGGGCACTAGAGGGAGTGCCGGTCACGGCCTAGGCTGGAACGTGGCACTGGCATGTCACGGCTCTGTGCTCCTTTCTAGCCGTTACTTGCTGCTTTTTTTCCCCCCACGTTTCTTCCCGTCCTCTGTTCGTCTGCAGTAACTGTTGTAAATTAAACAGTTACTTCTCTTCCTCTGGTTTCAAAGCATCAAAGATGTCTGTGAGCCCATTACCTTTGATGCTGATTTCCTGTTAGAATGCATGTTTTGGCGTTGCAACATCCTGAAAAAGTTTAATCTGAAGCAGAAGAACTGTAAAATGAAGAGAGCAATTATATACAGCCCAGAGCTCTGAGCAGCTGAAATGACAACAAAGTTTCATCTGTTTATTGCGTTAGCTCTGTTTTGGATAAAATACTATTAGCCATTTATGAAGAGGGGAGTAGGACTTTGAAATTGAATATCTGTCAATTAAATCTGAAGATCTTAATATCAAATGCTTTTAAAAGTCAAATAACACTTATTAAAGCTTCAACTTCAGTCAATGAGATCAGGCTGTACCCTGCATATACAGGAAAGGAAAAACAGCCTGTATTGTGACAGAACTGTACCTGGGAGTGAGAGGGCATCTTGATGTAGGCAGAGTGGAAAACCAAGGAACTAAACCAGCCTTTTACTCTGCAAAGAGAATTACTATGTAAAGGTGGCTACAGTTGTCAAGGCAACTTTGCTTTTACTTGTGCTCCAAATATGGGCTCTGAAATCCCTTCCGTCCCTGCTCCCACCCCATCTCATTCCCTGTCCCCCCCCCACCCCAAACAAAGCCCCCAAAACAAAAAAACAAATAAAATCAAAACCTCCACAAGCCAACAAACTGACTCACATGGACTTCTTTAGGTCATTTTTATTTCTTCAATAGAAAACGATTCAGTAAAAGTAGCTGAGGGGTGACATTCCTTCCAAGAGGAAATGATAGAAAATCAGCCAATATTTGGAATGGATGCGTCTGTCTCTAACTTGTTCCTGGTAGTTAGTGATCAAGGTCTAGTGTTTAACAGGGCAGATTAGGGAGCCTGCTTAGAGTACACAAAAGAGTAAAACAGACATTGATCATCTTTAATGTACAACCTACTTCTGAGCTCTTTAGTTTCGATAGTGTCCTTTTGTTCTGTATTTGCGCACCACTTGGCTATTGTACGACATGGGTCCACTCACTGTGATAAGTCACTAAACCCCTCTTTCTTTCTGCTCGACAGTAAGCATGGAGACGAGCACAAATCCTTTAGCTGGCTCTATTGAAGACGATGGCAGGGCAGCCTGCGTGAATGGGATTTGCTGTTCCCTTTGCTGTAGAGTGCCTGAGTGACTCGTCCCATGGAGTGGCCCTTGCTGTTATATTGCATTTTCACCTGGCGACTGAATGCTGAAAGACTGACAGCACAACAGTGCTGTATGTACTGACACACAGATCTTGCAGCTGTATCCTCATGGGACCCTTTGCTTTCCAGAGCAGAAACCATCTTTTCGTGTGTGTAAATGTGCACGTGTTTACAACATTCAGCAGGAAGGGCGTAGGGTTTGTGATCAGTGCCTTAAAGTTTGACAGCAGTAACATCAGTAAGTATTTCCTGTTTCCCTGTGGGCCAAACATATATGCTTTAAATCATTTGTATGCCACAATATGATCCTTACTGAAGCTGTTTCAGGTTTTCTCATTTGGTTACAGTAATACTGTGAATTATCCTTGTTTATGCTGGTACTACAGAAAAAAAGGACAATCTTGTACTTCAGCTTCCTGACCTGTAGTACAGAAATATGAATAATTCCTTTCTTCTCTCTGTCTTATGGTACTTAAAATGAAAGCTCTGCAGGGCAGATGCTGTATCTTAGTGTGTATCTATGTGGTACCTAGGATGTGCTCTGATCTCAGCTGAGCCATCAAAGTGATGCTTTATCACCTGTAATGTCAAAGAACAGATGTAGCTCAGTTTTTCTGGACTATAAGAAGGGTTTATATTCTGCCTGTGGTGTCACACTTGAAAATCAGTGTGGAAAAGCTGTTGCTTTTTAACAAGTTAATAATGTGCAAAATTTGTTACAATCCTTAATTTAAATGATAGTTTCTGTGGTTTCATACACATGGGTGGTAGTATTGCATGAATGAAAACATTTGTTAAACAGACTCTTTACATTTTTACAACGGTTCCAGGAATTGTCTTTGTTGTGATACATCACTGGCTGAACTTGATTGCCAGAGACCATACTGGGCAGGACATTACCCATCCTTTTGAGATGAGGACCTTCTGCAATGTGTCTTGTGGAGTAACTTGCATTATCCACTGTGGCCTGTGAGTGGATCCAAAACAATACCATAATACAGGTTGGTGAATAGCAGTTACAAGGACGTGATATCAATTTCCAGAGCAGATCAAATAGGCCAGTGTTGGAAGGTTAAAAAACTACAGATAGAAAGATGATCTATTTGTGTGAGGCTGTTTTTGGGAGGAATAAAAAGAAATTTGAGTAATTGTGATGCAAAAAAATTATGATGCAATGTATTAAGGAGTTCCAGGACTATTTGCTTGACAGAATGAGTCACTATATAATTTCTTTGATAGAGCCATTGATAGGCATAAGACTAAATAGGTGTGGGAAAATAAATTCTTGCTGTAGGAAGTGTGTGTTCTTCACAGATGTTCACTGTCTCTGACCTGATTTGCAGACAGTGCTTCTGAGACAGAAAATCTGAGATCTTTGAGTTACTTGGGATCCATTCAATGGAAATGATGTGTTTTCTAGGCTGTGATTTATCTGATCTCTTTTTGATGTGTGCCTTAGGGTGAGATGACCATGTAAAATCATTCTTGCTAGGGGCTGTGAAGGCATACTGGATAAGTAGCATAAATGGAGGTCTCCACTGTAAATCTAAGCTAGATTTCTCCCTGACCCATCAGGACCGTATAATCCTAAGGACTCGGTTGCCCAGGGGACTGGACAAGAACTAATGAAAAGGTGTTTCTGAAGTCTCTTTGTTTGCCTGTCAGCATTGTCAGGAGCTATCTGCCTTTTCAAAGTCCAGCTTTAAGTGTGTAGCTGAGTTGCATTAGCTAAGTCCCTCTTCCGTTGGAGCTATTACTGCTCAAGGGCCTCAGTGCATACTTAACTACCAAAGAACAAATACAATTGTGTCATGGAAGGAGACAGAATTCCCCAAACCTGAGTTCTTGTCAAGTTCCTCATTGCCAAGTCACGTGTTTTGTGTTAAGAGGACTCCTTCCATACGTACGTTGGTTTTACCTTTTGGTGGAACCAGCAAAGCATTGGCACTTGTCTGCAGTCCTCCAGATTTGAAATGTGCCTGTGATAAATAGTTCAGAAAAACATTATAGTGTGAAATGTGTAGCTTAATGAAAGTTAAGCTATGCTGGCATTTGCTACTATGTAAACACCAGTTGTTAGGAAACGATAAGCATTATTGATATCCCAAATGTATGTATTAGTGAGAACAATGTTATGTAGAATGTTAACATCTGTCAAGACAATATAAACATTTATAAGTAACTTTCTTTTAATGATGCAATTATACCATAACAAAAGGTGCACTGTAAATTAACATGACACCGCACCAGGTTTATGTATTTTAGGGAATAAATTCCAATCCAGCTAAAAAAACAAACAAAGTTTCCAGAGAATCTCTTTGGAAAAAAACCCCAACTCTGCTAAACCTTTACGAAATAAAGTCTGGGAACTGAGATTGTTATTAAATCTGACCTTGATCAGATTTTTATTATGTCAGAAAAAATGGTTCTTAAGAGACAGAGTTGTCATGGGATTAGAGTACATCTACAGCAAGATGTTTCCATGGCAACAAATCAAACACCATTTCCTAAGTCTGCAGTCGTCTGCTTCAAAACCATGAACTTAGCATTGAATAATTATAGAGAAACGCAGTAATGTTGTGTAAAGAGAGGGGGGAAAATAAATCAATCTGGAGGCAGTGATTTATTTTAAAATGCCAATTAACCCCATCAGTGTGATTGTTTGGAGCTTCTGTCGGTGGCGACAGGTCCCACGTAGGTATTTGGTTTTACAAATTGAAAACATAATTTTTTTGTCACACATAACCTTAAAAAAAGTGAAAGACGAATCATAATTCCACCAGAATTAATGAAGTCTGAAAGTTATGTATAAGAGCTGTAATAGAAATTCCGAGTTGTGTCAGAGACTCCAGGCGGCAGCAGCACACGATACTCCACCTGAATTCTCCTCATGTTTGAAGGATCTGAAAACACACTTGATACGGGTACGTGTTTAGTCTCCTACAACCAATGAGCTATCTAAATTCATAGGCTCCAATGTCACACAGCTGTAATCTTGGTGGAAAGTTAAACCAGTGAGCACATCACCACTTAGAACTTGGGGAGTGAGTTAAGGCTATTTAGTTTATCTGTCTTTTTTCCCATTCTGCCATAATTGTATTATGAATGTATTGTTCTCCTCCAGAAGCCGTACCTTCTGAGTTCATCTGCTGTCTGGTGACGTCTGTCTCTTTCTGCACTCCTCCCACCCCTCAAAATAAAGCATGCTCTTCCCCCCCATTGACTGGGAGGTTTCCTAGGTATATCTGGGGCATATCGTACCACCAGGTTAGGAGACAAGTTGTGTTTTGACATTGCGCTTGAAAAATGACCTTTAATAAAAGGACATGGGTTCAATGTGCAAGCACAGACCACAAGCGTTGAGTGCAAATAGGCTGTACCTGCTTTCTTCATTTTGGGTACGTGTAACTCCACAATGTGGAGGCTGGAAGAGGGTGTTAGCAGCAGTTTTGGAAGTCACAGACTTGACACTCAACAGTGCAGTCACTCTCTGCACTGTTGTAATTGCTCACACAGCTGCATGTTCTCTGACAAGGTCTTGCTAACAGGAAAGTCCTAGGAGGGGCTATTCCTGTGCGTTTGTTCCAGCTACTAATAATTTGATTAGTAACAGTTGATGTTTCACCATTAGGTCACAGAAAACCAGCAGAGATAGAAATGTGCTAATGTTGAATTGTAGACTGCAGCAGTAGATCTGCTCTCACAAATAGGTGAACGTTAACTTGGCCTCTGATTGTCGTATAAACCTGACAAAGGGTGTGGATTTCGTGCTGTAACATAAGGGTGGTCTTAAAAGGAACTGGTGGAGCCTCGAATCTCATCACAGCTGTTCTTTGTTGCTAGTTGATGGGTTCATTCAATCCATCCTCCATTTCTAATTCACTTACCCTTGCTCCTGGTGTGGCACAAGGAAATTTGTTGCCAGATGTGGTGATGAATCAAAAGTCTTGCTTCAAATCTGGTCAGTAGATACATGTGGGGTGTGGGCAGCACTCCCTTTTTCTTAAGAAATGCAGGTTTCAATGTGGAAAAAAAAGGCTGGAGTGTGGATTTGTACAGTATTACTTTGCCTACCTCAGGAGGCTAACTTCACATTTTAAACCAGAGGCTGTATCTTATTTTCATTCAAAAGATCTGTGGGGGCATTCTTGTGATTTCAAAACCAGTGAGACAGAATAAGGTAAATGCTGCAACTGAAACTTTCATGTAGATTGAAATGATAGGAATCTTTCACTTCTCATGTGTGCACAATTTACAGCCATTAAAAGTATATTAGTGTCGTAGAAAATGGGAAAATTGTTTGTTCCCTAAAGGTGGAAGGAAAATGATACTCCTCTTGTTCTCAATAGGGAATTATTAATAAAGATGGAAAAGTGATCCCACTCTGAAATACATGATGCTTTTAGCATAGCTAAAAATAATGGTTATGTTCTGAATTTTTAATGGAAATATACTGATAAATATTTGCATTTTTGTTTCCTTCATGAATGTTTTTTACATTAACAAGCCCACCAGTGAAGGAAATAGTCAGAAATCAGAAGAATCTCTGTTACCATAGTGTCACAGATTTCAGTGTTTTTCTCTTCAGAGCAGCCCTGGGAGGTAGGATGAGGTCTTTCTCTTCTTTTTTTTTTTTTACCACTGGAGAATGCAGCCACTGAGAAGAGAGAAACTTGTTTTCTAACAACTGCCTTGATACTTTGGCAAATTCCAGGTGATGCTTAGCTGCACCATTAATTGCATGAAAACACAGGAGTCTAATGATTTCCCCAACACTACACAAGCTATATCTAGCAGATCATGGGTTCCAATCAGCCTTTTTCAAGGCTATGGTTACGTTTCTAACTGTTGGCCCATTCTTTTTAATGAGGCCCACAGTCTTGGGTGGTGACATTCCAGCTTTTGAAGACCACTGTGCCAACCAACCATGGATGGACACCAGAGGGGGTGGGCAGGCCTTTGTTAGAAAAAGTTAATTGTTGGTTGAGATCATCAATCACTGTGCTCAGCCATCTCTGATGAGGCAAATTTGAGGAATTTGAGGAAAATAAGAGAGTCTCATTAGCCAGAGGATATTGCTGTAGGTAGAAGAGAGAAAGCAGGCAGAAGGCGGCTACTGCAAGTAATGCATCCAACATGGTAAAGCCTGGTTGGGGTTGTTCTGTTCAGGACTCCTGTGAGTAATTTGTCTCCAGAAATGAGGAGACATTGGTGTCTCAGTCTGTACACTAGTCAGGTCCTTCTCAAGCTGGATGGCTTAAGTATTAATTTAAAACATACAAAAGATGAAAGCTACTGAAGGCTTGTGAAAATGGGTTTGTGGATGGAGAGTGGCCCATTAAATAACATAAAAGTGCTCTGAGAGAACATGAGGATTCTGAGCCAAGTCCCTTTGTTGATTTAACTTTTATCATTCTATGATTCTATGATACTATGTTCCAGCCCCTTGATTGTCTTGGTGCCCCTGTGCTGGACTCTCACCAGAAGTTCCACATCTCTCTTGAGCTGGGGAGCCCAGACCTGGACACAGGACTTTAGATATGTTGAAGGCTTAAATCACATTTCCAAAACTCTTCCTTTCCTGTATTTATTTCAACAGTAGAAGTATGCAGAGATGTCCCACAAACACCTAGATGGATGTGCTGTACAGCAGAGATGGGTTATATTAACCTGAAAAGATTAAAAAGCCAGAAATAACCCAGGGGCAGTAGGACTTTTTTGTTGTGCTCAGGTCAAACTGCATGTTTATTACTGCATGATTACAAACTGATCTTTTTGCATCTAGACACACATGCTCCAGACCATTCCCAGAGTTTGGAGTTACCATGAGATACACTATCACTAGTGATTATTATGTGGTGGAAATGTCTCCATATGTCCTATATTGCTTCCATTATCCTACCATGAGCTTGACACTTTTGCTGAGAGAGTATGCTGTTCTTGATGGATACAGGATGGGAGGAAGGGGAACATCCATAACCATGGCTCACCTGGTGTAAGTGAGGAGACTTCTCTGTGTGGATTGAGAGGTTTTGGGGCAATGAGCTTCTGACTGGATGTGGCTGCTGATGTTGGGAGGCTGTGGTGTGCTGAGCCACTGAAGGAGGTCTGGACAGTGCAGGGTTGTGGTTTCTCATTCTCCTGTGGAGCCAGCTTGATGACTCACTATGTAGTGAGTCAGAAGATCTGTTTTGGAGCAGGATTTCAGAACAGCTACCCAGTTCTCAGGGTTTTCCAGTAGGGACCAGGTACCTCCTCCCTACAGGCTCAGAAAAGCTCCCATTTCATGATTGTCTGAGACTCCTAAGCCAGAAGTCAGCAGGAGGGCACGTAGTTCTGGGGTGAGGACTTGTTGCTGTCAGTATTGATGGCACTTGGACAAATAAGAACAGACTTGGGCAAATGACATGAGGTCAGAGTATGAAAAAATTAGTCTGGGTGAGTAAGACTACACTGAGGCCATCTGTTTATGTGTAACATTCCTGGAACATCTTTCTGTATAATCAGATCTTAGATTTACAGGTTATGTATCTTGTGTAAACACTCAGCTGCAGATGAATGCTAGAGGAACCAAAGCCAAACTGCAAGCAAGGAGAATAATCAGAGTGATTTTTTTTCCTCTTTAATAGAAGGAGGAGCTGGCCTGACATTATACTTAAAATAGAGTGTGGACAGTTCTGGGTAATGGTGCAATGATGGTTATATTGCTTGAATAATTAGAGGAAAGGAAGGACTGCACATCTGAGTCGACTATGTGGGATACATTAGGCCTGGCAGGGCAAATATTTGGGTCATTTGGGCTGAAGTATTTCACTGTGATCCCTGGCTCTAGTGAGACAGGTTGCATTGGATGGAGGCTTCACGTGGTAAGCTGAGGGTTTGTCATCCACCAGCTGGATTCAGGTGAAAAGAGAGACTGAGAAGTGTGGGCCAACTAATAACCAGGATGGTTAGTAAAGGAAATAGAATAAAGACTGTATCAAATACTGAAGATGCCACGTCTATTGCTGAGACCGTTTTCAGAAATATCCTCGTGATTAACCTGTTGCATTTGCTGCCTTGAGATTTAACCGAGGCTCTGAGCTTAGCGGGGCTCCAGGAGGAATCAGACACTTGCGTGGGCCAGGGGAACACCGGCAGTTGCCCGCTTTGAGTCCGTCACCGTTAGCGAGTAACCGGAGCCGTTTATTTAGGGGGCCAGCGGGCGAGCCCGGGCCGCGGTGCAGCGGCAGCTCCCGGGCAGCGGCCGCGGGCAGCAGGGGGCGCCCTTCCCCGCCGCTCCGCTCGGGTCGGGACGGGTCGGATCGGGACGGGTCGGGTCGGGTCGGGTCGGGACGTGCCAGTGCCCGCCGCGGCTCCCCGAGGTCCCGCCGGTAAAACTAACGGGAGAGGGGGGGCTGCAAACGTTTTGCGATGCGGTTGGTTGGTTTGGGTTTAAGCACTCATAGCATCACAGCGTGGTCGGGGTTGGAAGGGACCTCTAGAGATCATGCAGCCCAGCCCCCTGCTAAAGCAGGTCCATCTCGATCAGGTGACTCGGATTAACCTTAGATTTTCTGCTGAGGCTAGAGAAGCTGGTTGTCAGTCTGCTAGAAACGATAACACTAAAGACAGCGACTTTTCTGGATGTGGAAACATTTAACGTTGAATCTAAAGGAGCTAAAAAATCAACAACGTTCATTGAATTAACATGTGTTCCTGCTTTGTATCTGTTCCATTTCTCCTGTTTCATGGATACCACTAGCACCTGGGTGTTAGCAGAGACTGCCAGGGACCATGATGGTCCCACAGACAACACAGCTTGTGGAAGGTGTATTTCACAAACACTGATTTGCAGATATGGGCGGGCACGAGTTCTTAGTGGTGCAGTCCTGCAGTTCCTGTTGTCAGACGTGGATGGCAATGTAAATGTTTCCTAAGAGCTGTCTAAAATGAGTACTCACTGCCTGTGACTGGACTTTGGACCATGAATGCTTTTGCATGGCCATCAGGCAGTGAGGGTACTGGGGATCCCCCCCATGACCCTTGTGGGCAATGTCCTTAGCCCAGCAAGAGCAAATGTGTACAGTACAGGTATCCTTTACCTCTAATCAATCTACCTCTCTATCTTCTGCAAGTATTGACTAGCTCTAAGGGCAGGAGCAGTAAAATATTGGACAAGGGTTAGTTCCTGAGAGAACGTTACGTCGTTATGCTGTCTCTAGACGAAGACTGAAGACAGTAATCAAAAGGGCTATTTTTAACCATGGGTTGATTTATTTGTTTTTCTTTTACAGCTATTGCACCTGGAGCCACTGATGATGGCTTGATTAATTCTTGGTGATTTTTTTTCTCCACCTTCCTCCACACAACTCTTCTGCCTGGCATGAAGTTGTGTTGCAGCAGATGCAGTCTCTGGGCTCTCCCCTGCAGCCCCAGGTAAAGGCAGCTTTGAATCTGTCAATGAGGGTGGGGATGCTGAAGCCTTTTCTGAGGTTGGGAAGTGGATGATACTTGTGAACTGAAGTCAGCTGGGAGGCTTTTCTGTTCCTGCTGTAGGCATAAGTGGATTAGATACAAGTGTGGCTGAACTAGCTGCAGGCCACTACTGTGTGCAGAGTGAGCAATGTAGTGAAGGATAGGCAACGGCCACCATTGATTGCAAAACTCTCCCAAGAAAGTGAATAAATTGGTGGTGATTATTACCCAGCCTATGCTGCATAGTGTGCTACCATCATTGCTCAGCCACTGTCTGTACCACAGATTGTTTAAAGCCAGCTTGAGTATCCACACAACACTAATATGTTGATTTTGTATAGCCCTGTGCTGAAGAAGAAAAGAATGACCCTTTTATTCTTTTTCATCTATAAACATTGAGGATGATGCTGAGACATCCCCCTTCCTCTTCAAGCTTGTTACCTGCAGTGGAGGGTAAAGAGTGGGGTGGAGTTTCCCTGCCAGATCTTGGGACCTGAATCTGCTAACTCTAAACCCAGCAACTTTCCAGATAGATACTCATCCTGACCCTTGTCACAGTACTTAAAGCTCAGTACGTTCAAGGCTACACAGCTATTAGAAGGCTGCAGGAACATATAAGGAACCAAGATTTTCATAAGTATCTGTGGATTTTGAAATCTCGGGTTTCAGGCATCTATCCTGAGAAAACCCAGAGAAATCCAGTGGCAAACCTGCACCAAAGCAACCCCTTCCACAAAACCAGGGCTACCAGTGTGTCTGCCCCATCCAGAAGTGTTCTCTAAACATTCTGCCTTCTAGCATTTTTCTAAACAGTTTGTGTTCTTCCCCATCATAATTCACACCTTACTTTTTCCCCTCTGTGTGACTCAGTAACAGTCACCTCCCTTTTTTATTTTTCCTAGTTAAAGGTCAGCCTGAGCTGTGTATTACAGATGAAAGGATGCAGCCCAAAGCCAGCCTAGGGGCCCAGTTTGTGTTGTAGATCTCTCCTGAGTGCACTCCTGTTTACAAGTGTCTGCCTTGCAACTTCTGAGAAGCCTACAGAGACTGCTGTTGTTTAGGATAAGTTATGTCAAATTTATTATTCCACTAGTAATTGGGTTTTTTCCTCTTTCCTTCACAGAACTCAGCCACTTTCAGTCTGTAGTTTTGAGTGCACTCTGTTGCCAAGTGTCAGGAATGACTTTTTGTCCTCAAAGCTGAAGAGGCAATTCCCACCAGTGCAGATGAAGGTGTCTCTTCCCTCCAAGGAAATAGAGGAGGTGAGGGCAGAAAGTGAGCTAAGTTCTGTTCACATAAAGGTAAAAAATTGCTGGATTTTGTCCATCCACACATGTTCCTTAAAATCTAATCTTGAGGGATTTGATCTAATGTACTTGAGTAAATGGTGGATAGACACAGTGGGAAGGAATTCAAGGGCAGCTGCAGTGAGCCTTAGGTGTAAGTACAACTGAGGAGAAATAAAAAAGGATGACCTCCTACTGAAACCAACCCAGAAAGTGACAGGACCTCTACAGGACTTCCTATAAGGAAAGGACATGTTCACCATCCTCATTTTTCTCCATAGCTCATGTTTTCACTGAGGTTGCCAGGTGGATGCTTACTTACAAAGCAGATGTCTTCTTCCCTGTGCCTGGATCCCACTGCCTGTGGACAGCATGGCTGCTAGCACATTTGAAACACCTGGCTCCCACCATGATTAACACTCAGAGCTCTGTCTGTCTGTAGGTTAAATCTGAAGCTTCACTGTGTGTGTCTTTATTTTGGTTTCCAGACAGACTGTGCAGATACAATATATAGACCTTTGAGATGCAAATCTATAAAGAGAATGCACCAAAATCTGCCAACCTTGTGTTAGTTGTAAATAAGGAAATCTATCTCCTGTCTTTTTTAAAATTCTTTTGAGATTTGATCTACACATTGAGAATGTTAAGGGAGTTTACCTCACTGCAGGTATAACTAGCACTTTTGTTGTGATAGAGCATAGATTGTACCTCGGTTTCTGAAGAGGCTGCTCTTTAAAGAGGTAAGATACAAAACAAGAAGTACTTCATATAGTAGATCATCATTTAAGGTAACACTTTCTGCCTGACACTTAGTGTTTTACACATTTTTGAATTGTCTCCTGCCAAAATATTCAGGCCTGCAGGAGGAATCCCTGTTGGGAACACAGGACAGATGGATCTGAATCCAGTCACAAAACTCCCTGGGGCCAGCAGTGTGATGTTAATGATCACACCACAGCAAGATGTAAAACATACCTTTGTGCAGCTCAGTGTAAACAGCAACTCCAGTATTATGATGTAAATGAGAAACCAGCAAGAGGTGATGTGTGAATGGAAACACAGCAAGGTGCTTTGTGAGGGAGCAGGAAGCACAGTGCGAGGGGAAATTCTGTACATCACAAAGTGTAGGTAGAACTAAAACATGATCTAGCTTCATTGTAGAGATAAACTGTAAACACTGCTGGGGCTGATGCAGAAGGAAGGGAACTCACAAAGCTGTACCTCATCCCAGATGAGGTTCTGGAAGGACAGTGGAGAGGTTACAATTAGGCTTGGGTTCCTGCACTTGCCAGATAAGACCTGGAAGCTGAGTCTGGGTCCAAAGGGAAGATAAAAATCACCAATAAGCCTTATTCTTAAATACCCTGCAGCCCACCTTCCTGCTCAAATCAAGGCCAGCTTTGAAGTTAGGCAGTGTTGCTCAGGACTTTGTCTGATTTTCAGGTATCCAATCCTCTAGGAGGCTTGTTTTAGCATTTGGGTACCTTCAAAGCATTTCCTGTAGCATTAAATAAGTTTAAAATGGCTCCATGCTCCATGGTTGAAGGGCATGAAAGGTGAGAACCTGACAATGGGCAGGCATTAAAGTGACTTGAAGGGATATCCAAAGATGCAGGATGTGCAGGTGGCTCTTCAGCTTTAGTTCAGATATCCCTGCTGCCTCTTTGAAAGTCCTCCCCTGCGTGGGTAGCGGCAGCTTACATGTGAGAAGCGATTTGCATTGGGTCCTTGTAAACCAGAAGGTGCAGAGTGTGGTGTCATCAGTGACTGAAAAATATGCTGGGCAGCAGGAGCGGTGCTGTGTCTGCTGCTGGCTTCATTGTAACAGTGATGTGCCTCTTTGTCCCAGAGTTCCCTGTCCTCTTCCTCTCATCTCTAGCAATGCAGTGAAGGGCTTGCTGGGAAGCTGAGCTTGAAGCTAGAGGAGGTCATACTTAACTAACCTCCTGGAGCTCTTTGAAGATATTACTGCCAGGCTAGATAAGGGGAATTCAGCAGTGCGCTCAGAGTTTCAAAGAGCGTTACACAAAGTTCCACATCAGAGATTAATAGCTAAGGCAAAAGGTAAAGGAAGAGGAGGTAATAGAGGCTGTTGGATCAAAACCAGCTCAAGGGCAGGTATGAGACAATGAGCATAGTTGAAAACTTGTCAAGCTGGCAGAAGGCTGCTCTTGGGACTGTTTCAGGACCTCTGTAATGTGTAATCCAGACAGCACAAGGGTGCCCCACCATGCTCACTTCGCTGAGGCAGCCCCAGTTCGACACTACCAGCAGCAAGGCATCTTAGTTAGACTCCCTTCTGACTTCCCAGCATGATCAGTCAGGAGCCCTTTTTGTGTCTTTGAGTGGGAACAGTTGTCAGCATGGTCTGGAGTCACCAGTGTGTCTGGGGTCTTGGCGAGGAGCTGCCAGCACTGCTGTACTGCCATGTTTCAGAGAAGTCAATGTAGTTGGGTTTTGAAAATAGTGAGCCTGCTCCTCAGAATCACTGTGTAAATATATAAGCTGCTGATGTCTGAGAAGTTACTCCAACTCTGCAGTGGGCTGAGGGAAGAGATCATTTAGTGTGAGGTCTCCCCAGGGCTGGGCACAACCTAAGCGGGGTCACCAGGGCCAAAATCTCTCTGCTAGCAAATGGCAAAATGGAATTCAATGCAGAGAAACGTAAAGTAATTAATCTGCAAGCAGGGAGTCAGGCTGGGGAATGTGTGCTAAACAGAGCAAGCATTCAGCAGAGGGATTAAGAGAGAGATTTGATGTGTGTGGGGGTTAGTTTCTTTTGGAAAAATCATCAAAACTGTCTGCTCAGATCACAGCTGTAGTGAAAGGGCAAGCAAGAGACAAGGCTGTATTAACGTATGGACAGGATAAAAAACTGAAAGAGGTGATGTGTCTGTGGCTGTAAAAGGCGTTAGATCCCACCTGGAATATTGTCAGCGGGGTTGTCCACTGTACAAGTGTGCTGTAGCATAAGGCAACAAAGAGCACCCCTGCAGAACCGAGCCTGGGAACAAAGGTGAGAGCGCTGGGTTTTTCTCCGCAGGCTTCTGCCCACCCTGTCCATTCATCATCTAAAGAGGGAATCTGAGAAGCACAAAGATTTTCAGCTCTGACAGAAGTTGGGAATTTTGAAGTCGGTTACATTTTTCTCCAGAGTATTTATTTCTCTTTCTCTTGTTCTCTTCCCTCCATCTCTTCTTTCTCTTTTAGTTTTCCCTCTTTCTCTCCTACTCCCTGGCTTGGTTTACCTTTCTCTAATATATTGCTTCTCCTCCACCCCTGCCTGGGAAGGGAGACTATTTAGTCACCTTGCTGCTTCTGACTCCCGAAGGAGCCCTATCTCCGATGAGGGGTTGTTACTTTAAGTAGTACAAGTTTTACAGACCATGCAGAAGGGTGAACAATACTTTTCTCCCCATGGATTTGGATGAGAAGAAATTAAAGTCATTACTGTGGATGAGGAGAAAGCTCAGCAATCAAACTGAAGGCAGGGCATGGAATATTACACAAACTGACCATTGAATCTCTCAGATGTGGCTTTCCTTCCACACTCAAAGGAGTTCACAATGCCATGGCTGTTTCCAGTCATAAAAATTCAGTACCAAAAATCTTCCTTTGTTTTCCCTGGTGTACATTCAGAGCAAGTTCAGCAAGTTGCTCTGAATTTCCCCAGCTAGAGCGGACAGCTGATTTCATTTGAGCTGTACAAGAGAGAATCTTATTTTGCTTTCCCTTGGATTACAGTAAGCTTGTCAATCAATGCCCAGAGCCACTCACTACAACATGGTTGTGCCAGGTAAGAAGTGCACTGGACAAACTATCATAATACCCATTTCTTCCTGCTCTTCTCTCAGCTGGCCCTGACCACTGGAGGAAGGCTGGGTATTTGAGGTTTGTGTGTACCTTAAGCTGTTATAAGTCACAGTCATGACAGCAGCTTAAATAATAGCAATTAATATTCCTCTAACACGGTGCTTTTTTGTCTCTTCATTACATCACATACAACAATCATCAGGCTGATGCACAATAGAGTAAAATAGGTGTCTAATGAGAAAAGGAGAACCTGTTGTTATTCTTGCAGTTTAAATCCCCTGGAGCAGAATTTGCTATTGCTATAAAACCTGTGGAATTAGCCTTGCTATTTCAACTTGCCAGACTGACCTCTTATCCCTTTAAATTCAGGTCTTTAGAGTAACTTGCCAAAACAATCTCTTGACATCACTGAGATGAAGATCCACGTTGTAACTTCCATACTCACAGAACCATTCATCCCAGAAAGATTTTGACTGAAGACTTGTGCTTTTAACTCTTTCCTCTGCTTCTGAAAATATTGCCTTGCTATCTTGCAGGAAATGGTCATGCTGTAATGTGCTGTGGCAATGCTTGTGGAGAGTGTAAAGAAACATTTAACTAGAAATTACAGCTAGAAATGAAGGCAAGCATGTAAGGAAAAGCCAAATGACAGGATTTACCTTCCAAATCTTAAGGGCAAAGAGAATCATTTGGCCCTTTCTTGGATGTAGCTGGACAAGGGAAAGAAATGCTGAGACTCATATGATCCTAATTATACACTGTGGGTGCCAGCAACTTTCAGAGTTCGTGTGGATTCTTAACTGAGGCTCAGTGTGTGAACTTTGTCACTAGAGGAGTATGTCACACACAGAGCTGGGACACCAGCCATCATTCACAATTCAAACAAACCCCAAGCCCTTCAGAGATTGAAAAGAAATGTTCAGTTAACCATAAAAACCATGGCATGATTCTCTATACCCTTGTGCCCTTTGGGAACAGAAATACTTCTAGCTCCAAAATCAGACCCTTCTTGTGAGGCTTTTTGACTAGAGTGGAACTGTCAGCTATTCAAATCATTGTACAAAGTCCTGGTCTTTTACAACTCACAGCATTTTTTTGAAGACCGGGAGCACTCTAATTCTAGGCTATAGATTCAAGTCCACAATTTCCCTCCAAATTCTCACCCTTGATTTCTGGGTTGTCTTGGCACAGGGTGGCTTTGGACATGGCAGAGTCTGGAGATCCACAGCTTGCTGTGGGATGGAGCTGACAGTGGAGCAAAGGGGCAGGTGCTGGGTGCAGGATGCTCTGATTGTTACATGTACCCTGTTATATTTCAACTAGGAAATCTAGGTGAAAGGAATGCTGTTGGGAGCATTTCATTTATGCAGATATTTGGCCTTTAGATTATGAGTTGACTGAAGACCTGCAGGACTTCACCTGGCTGGGTATAAGCTGCTCAGTGGGTTGGGTGGCAGCCTTTGAGCAGGAGGGATGGCGTGGCTGTCTCCATCCTCACACTTAGAGCTACCTGTGCTGCAGTGAAAGGGCAGGCAGCTTGCACCTTTACCCACAGGACATGTCTTAGTTTGGTCTCACAAAGGGAATGTTGTTGTGAGAAGCAGCTTCTGTATTTCAGCAGGAAAGTGTTCCTCATGTCACCTCTGGAAGTAGTTAGGCCTGCTTCATGTTCCTACCTGAGCTGTGTCTGGGAAGAGGAAGATTTGGAGAGCTGTTTGTGTGATCCTCTGAGATTGCATCCTCAACAGAAAGTGTAAACAACTGGGGGGATGTTCCAGTGGCCAGCTCTGTGCTAGCAAAATTATTGCTCTCATGATCAGCAATAAAGGGTTTGCTGCTGCTGAGAAATATACTAAAGGCTCAGACCAGAGTGAGAATCAGTTCTACACGTGGTTGTACACATTGCATGCTCTTTTCTGTGAATGAGGGCTCTTTGTACTGTCTTCAGGGGGAGAAAGTCTGCTGTGGAAATCCATCATGTCCTAGCAGTTGGGTGGAATTACAGGGAACGAGCTTCCTTACCTAAAAGAACAAATGTGAACATATGGAGATAACTTTTTTTTTCCTTAACCTTAGAAAGTGCCAGCAAAGATATTCATGTTTGTAAATTGTTGTTTTCTTAGAGCAAAGCTGTATGGAAAAGTCAAGTGCTTGTTTCCTTTTTTAATGAAAGATGTGAAAGATGTGGAAACTTTTACAGCTTTGATCCTCGTTATTGCTTGAAAAGCAGAGGGAGCAGCAGAGAAGGAAAGTGTCAAAGATGAGGTGTGAGCCATTTTTCCTAAAAATGGTGAGACCCCATCAGAATTTTCTTTGGCTTCCTGAGGCCCTTACCTGGCCTTCCAGGCAAGAGAGTCCTTTCTTCACTGGCTCTTGTGTGTCTTCTGATGGTCACACAGAAGTGGCCAATCATGAGAAGAACATGAGGAGCACATCTGGGCAAACACTGTGATCCTTCTCTGTCCTGCTTGCCCTAACTCTTGGCTCCTTTTGACTTGGAGTGGAAGAAATTGACATCTGAGTATATGAAATGCCAGCTGGGATCAAATCAATGCCATTGATTTCATCTGGTGCCTCCCAAGAGCTGGGATCTTTCCTTTTAATTATTTGTTTTCCTCTGGCTCTATTATTTGAGAAGTAGAAGAGTGAAACAAAGGCACTGAGTGCTGCCAGTGGTCCTCAGGCACAGAGGCCAGAGCCAGAGCTGCAGAGCCCTCTGTGAGTTTGAATAGCTTTTGCTCTTGCTGGACTAAATCAGGTTCGTATGTAGGAACTTGATTTTCACTTTCTGGATCGGTTTTGTTCACTGTTTGTGAGCCCTAACAGGACAGAATGCCCTTACTTGCTGGTACCAGTTCTAACTGCTGGTGTAGTTGACAGCAAACCTTTGAGAGTTATGTTAGTTTAGAGTTGCTGACATTACATCTATGTTTTTTTGAGAGATAATAGTTGTGCCTATGCTGACTGTGAAAGACAGTCACCAGTGACTTCTGTGGTGGCCAGAGCAAGCCTTTGGCAGCAGCAAGGACAGCAGGTTGTCCTTTTAGCCACAGAGCAAGCAGAAGGTGGTGCACTCCTCACTGCACTGCTTCTTGGAGTGGTCTGGGCATAGCCTGTAAATCCTGCCATGGAGCAGTTGTGGTTTATCAGGTTAAAGCCTGTATAATGGTTATTGGTACTAAAATCACACCAAGATCTTCTTATGGACCTAATAGTTTAAAAGATGTCAGAGCAGGACGATTCCTAGTGAGGTAACCGTAGTAAAATATAAATATAATAACATAAATATATAGCCTAGAGAAGAGGAGGCTGAGAGGAGACATGATCACTCTCTACAACTACCTGAAGGGGAGTTGTAGTGAGACGGGGGTTGATCTCGTCTCTCTGGTAATGAATCACAGGACACAAGGAAATGGGTTCGAGTTGTCCCAGGGGAGGTTGAGATTGGAGATGAGGAAGAACTTCTTCACTGAGAGGGTTATTAAGCAATGGAAAGGCCTGCTCAGGGAGGTGGTGGGGTCACCATCCCTGGAGATATTCAAAAGACACATAGATGAGGTGCTGAGGGACATGGGTTAGTTTAGTGATGGGCCTGTCAGTGCGAGGGTAGTGGTTGGACTTGATGATCTTAAAGGTCTTTTCCAACTGTAATGATTCTGTGATAAATGGAAAGATATAAACCTGATAATGCAAATGAGTTTACTTTTCTTTTTATACAACAGATGTTATTTGACCTAGGAGAAAGAATAATATTATAGAAACTGAGATCAATCTGAGGGGAAAAAATAAAGTCATCTAAAAATAAACCACAAATAGCAGCTGCTTGAATTGTATTTCTAATATATCAGAGTTGACAGCTCTCTCTTTCTTCCAGTTAAGTGAGGAATCTTATGGAAGCGGCTGGTAAAGAGGAACTGCTTCCTGAGGAAGGATGCAAGCAGAGGTGGTGGAGAGACAGAGATGATGCTGCTTCATGGCAGTGTGTATCCTGGGCAGGAATGTTCTTCAGGGATGTACAAGGGCTGTGGCACATGGTGGGGCTTAGGATCAGGTGTTCTCCCTACTGGTTGCAGTGAGTAACACTGTTCTGCAGTTAGGAGCAACATAGGAATGGGACAAAAAATGGTAACATAAATGGATTTAAGTAGTCCAAGGCTGTGCTGTTGCCATAGTGTGAATCCTCATTTGGAGTGTGCTTTCTGAGTGACATTAGAGTTGGTGTCCTGTGCCAGATGAGGAGCTGAACTCAGTGTGTAAGAGGGATGGGTTATGTCCCTTTGATATAAATGCAAAGCAAGTTTCTCACTCTGTGGTCCTGTCAGTGGGAAAAAATACTACCTGGGAAAGAAAAAAAGAGAATAAAAGGTCCTGGATTTTGAGTCCAGCAGTTGATGGCTTTGGACTGTCAAGCTTGGGCTGTTCAGCCAAGACTGTGAGTCTCCTTCTGATTTGCAGCAAGTGGTAAACACCTCCTCTTTAACAACAAGAGGTCTTTGATAGAGGCTTAAGTTGAATGCAGAAATTAAGGCATTCCTGCATCGTTTGTGGCTTGAACAAGTTAGGCTTGAACTGGCAAATTACAACTGTGAGAAAAACTGGATGTGCTTTTATTTGTGTGTGAGGAGCTCTGCCTTCAGCTGCTGGGAGACCAAAGAGGCACTGTGCAGCTCCTCAGAGCTGTGCTGCCCTGTCCACAGGATGCTCTAGAGCAAAGAACACATTTTTATTTTTATACAAATGTGCATAACTTCATCCATTTCTTGTGGCTGCTCTGACAGGAAAAGGAAATTTATGACGCACATCACCCATTTATTTGGCACAGGCAGTGTTTATTGCTGAGGGAGGCATTCTCATGGAATTGATTGCACAATTTCCTCTTGGTGTACTGTTTTCAAGTAATATCCCAAGACCTCTGTGTGCTAAGATACAGGGACACTTCTTTAAGGTCTGCAGAACACTACAAGAGAGGAAGAAAGAAAAGCCACACAGTGGAAAATATAACAGAAAAATGTAATTTTAATTACACTGTAAATCTGGAGCTTTCTCCACTTTGCTGGGAGTCTCTGTGGAAACACCCATTCCCAATAGGTTAGATTTCTAGGTTTCTCTGCAAACTAAGAACAGCTTTGGATTTTATGGCTGTTCCATTTTCACAGGTATAAAAGGTTGTTTAGACCTGCGGTTAGTTCTTGTTCTTTAGGCATGACAGGATTGTAGTGGAGGGGAGAAATTGTGCATTTTGGAAATAGAGGAAGGTGTATTCTGAGTGTGATGGCTTGCTGAAAGGGTGGGATTGTTGCCTGTCCCAACAGGCAAAAGGAGATGGAAACTATTGATGTCACAAAAGGCTGGAAGAAGGGTTGTTGCCTTGATTCAGAGGTCTGTGTGGCAATATGTATCTTAAACACCATGAATGGCACATAAATAGAGAGAGAAACCTCCTTCCTGCAAAACCATCACATCTATATCTATATCTATATCTATATCTATATCTATATCTATATCTATATCTATATCTATATATCTAAATATAGTCTGCCAATGCACAATCATTTTACCAAATCTTCTGTGCTGTAGTTGTCTTGTTAGCACATGGGAAGGCACGGAGATGGATACTTGCCCACAAGTATGTGCCAGGTGATGACACTGGTTACAAGCAATTGTGGACTGAAGATTGCAACTAGGAAATGTAGAGCTCATTGTTTGAAAAGATGACTTAAAAGTGTAGGGATGGAAGAATGGTGGTGTGTAACAGCCAGTAGATTCTGTCCCCTTCCACACTCCATGTGCATCTGCCTGCTGAAGGTACATGCCTGCTTGTGAAAGGGTTGGCTGATGAATAGCTTTTCTTTTTTCTTTCCTGGCTGCCTAGAGAATGGCTCTTCACCTGCATTGCTCTCCTAAATTCTTGGAGGGCTGTTTGGCATCAAACTCAGCTTTAAGTTTGTATTTTTACTTCCTTGGTGACTCTGTGGGCCTCTGCTAGCTTCCTTCAGACTCCAGAAGAAAACCATCTCCTCCCAAGCTTGTTTTACCACTCCTGAATGGCAGCTGCCTCTTCTCAGCCTCTTGCTGCTGCTCCTCAGAGCCTGAAGCTGGGGACCAGCTTGAGCACTAGGCTGTGTGTCCTGCATGTCTCTGGGTTGCATCTCTGCTTTGCAGTGTGTGTTTGTTAACGCAGAGGCAGACGGCTTACTGGGAACGGCCTTTGTACGTGCCGACCTCTGAACTGGAAACAAGGCTCAGAACTCAGAGGAGGCCGGTGATTAATCAAATCAGGGATCAACTGTGACTCAGCCTGAGATCCCCAGCTGAGGCTATGTCCATGGCTGATTAAAAGGGGAAAATACATTTAGTTATTTACAGCTGTATCTCTGACTGAGGACAAGACACCATGGATAAACATGTTTATGTCTGTTAGATGTGCAAATTGTGGTTCCTTTGAAAACCTCACAGTTTATCATATCGGCTCAGAAAGCACATTGACTGTTATTGATGCTAGAGGACTTCCTGAGCCTATGTCGTGGCAGTCACAACTCGGAGTATTTGACATGGGCTAGCATGTCCACGAGGGGAAAAAAGCCCAGACGTTGCCATCTGCACATGAAAGACTCAAGGTGGCTTTAAGCAGTCCTCTGTAGGAGATAATTTTCTCCCTCCAATTAGGCTACACTTTCTAGATGCCGCACTTTTAGAAGCCTACAGTGTTCCCAAGCCCAGCTCTACAGTTAGTCAGTGCTGAACACATAAACTTTCTATTGCAAATATATTTCACAGTGCTGTGTGATATTAGCAAACTCCAAATAGCTGTCAGGACCTCAAGGTATTCTGGAACATCCTTTGATGCTACAAAGTAATGCATTTTCCATATTATTCCTTTGAACACATTATATATGCAAAGTCTAACACTTCTTATATGAGAGGTGGAATTATCATACAATAAGATATTTTTTCCTCTAGTTCTTTCATGGCTCATAACATATAAAATTTCTTCTTAAAATCCAGGCTAGGAACTCAGACTTAATTTATACAGTATTGAAAACATTACAGGGCATAAATCAGTTCAATTTTTAAAGTTCCTGTATGATATTTTCAGAGCAGCCAAATTCCTTCATCCGCCTGGACTCCTTCCAAAATTCTGCCAGCGCTCATGGAAATCTAAATAACTTTGGAGAAAAAGCAGGTTTTCTGTGGAGGCTCAGATTACCCTGTCACCCTTCCTCCACTGCAGACAGGCCTCTGATAAACATGGAGAATAGGGACAGGGAAATTACTTCATTACTTCATGTCCTTTTCAATTACAAACATGGAGGAGCCTGAGCCTCCTGCCAACTCGTGCCCCAGACCCTTGCAAATTTCTGGCTTTCGAAAGCCAACAGTTGCATTTCCTTTGCCAGCAGGGATAAGTGATGGAAAGCAAGCAGGGGAGCTCACTTGAATTTTATTCCTGAGTGTTATTTCAAAAGTTTCAAATCTCAACTCTGTTTATTTAAAGTATGACTCTGGCTGAAACATAAGTCTGTGAAGTAGAGAAGTGATCAAAACGGGACGCACCTTTTTTTTTTCCCTCAGAATTTCTTCACTAAGTGGTGGTGTGTTACTCTGATCTTCCTGTGATCACTTAACCTGGAAGCAGTACTTCCAGATAGCTTTGTAATATTCTCCTGCTGGCACCTTCAGATCTACCATTTGTACTGGTCATCAGTTTCCAAGCACACAAAGTTAGTGCATCGTTTTTCTACCATGCTTGCTTCGTGTCTTGATTTACACCTGGAGAAAGAAGGGTGTTTTCTTTGATGTAATTTTTCCATACTGATGAAGTAATATTACCAAAAAAAAAGCTGTGTAAGATCTTACTCAGAAACCTCATTATTTTTAGGGCAAAAAAAGGAAACAATAAACTCCGATTTCAGAGCATTGTCTTACAGAGGGAGAAAAAGCTTGACAGGAGCAAATCTGGTTTTCTGTTTTGAGTGTAAATCTTACAGGCTCAGTTTCAGCACAGAGTTTAGGTCTGTGTTAAAAGTCACTGAAATAGAAGCCCGTGTTTGGGTTGACAGGAGATGTCTGTAGCTCTGGGAAAGGCTTGCTGAAAGGCAGTTGCAGGGATTGTTCTATTCCTCTGTTGTTTTTTTTTTACACAGTGGTTCTGCAGTGTAGGCTCAGATGACTTGGTACCTCAGGCTGGTCAGATGTCTGACCTGCAGTGGTATATACCCTACTCATCTTCATGGTCAGGAGAAGAGAACAAGGAGAAAGGTTGGGAGGTTCTCGAGTGCCTCACAATTCAGGTTTTTCTTTGATATGATTCCAAAAATTCAGACAGTCTCATGAAGTGAATCTGCAGTGAGTGGGGTTAGAGCACAGGTCTGAGCACATGGAAACCAAGAGGCCATCCAGAAGTCCTCACTATTGCTTTTTCCAGGTTTGATTTATTTCTTGCTTACATGTCACTTGAATGTTTCTGTTTCAGTCAGTGGGAATTTTTCTAAGTGAAACTGAAGTGTGGGGAGTTGTTAGATGGAAGGCATGCAGCATCTTTTACTTGCTATCAAAGCTTCATCCCTTGACTAGAACTCTCCTGGATTCAGACTGTGTTTGGGGGGAATGTGTGCATATGTGTGCATGTGTACTTGCTTCTTGATACTCCCTGCTACCTCTTGGACCATAAATATTGCATGAACCACAAGGGAGGCATGTCTACTGCTGCTATCAGCCCAAATGGGGGAGTACCTAAGCCAAAAAACTACTAAGGAAAAGTTCACCAGACTTGGAAACTCCCAGCTGGCCAGGCCTGGGCTTTGGGAGCTGCCTGGAATGAATGATCTGTACCTGCAGTCATTTCATGTCCTCACTGATTCCCTAAAACATGACACCAAAATTCCTTTTTTGCATTATGCTGAGGTCATAGTGATGTAGATATTTTTTTAATTAATGGAAATTTTGGATGCACTGTAAGCAATTTTTTCACTTTAGGAGGGAAAACTGCAGAGGGACCCTCATTCTACTTGATGATGTATAGTAAGGAAAAGCACATCACCCCGAGAATGTCTGTTGCTGTGACAAATCACAAGAAGTGGAGAAAGACTTAGTGCCTACTAAATTTAGCCT
This sequence comes from Colius striatus, assembly GCF_028858725.1. Classification (NCBI taxonomy): domain Eukaryota; kingdom Metazoa; phylum Chordata; class Aves; order Coliiformes; family Coliidae; genus Colius; species Colius striatus. The sequence continues at coordinate 5,375,752 of NC_084771.1, read as the reverse complement.
GTGCAAATCCAGTGCATTCCAAGCCCATGGAGTGAAATAGTGTTTGGAGTAAAATATGATTGAAACATTTCTGGGAATATAGCTCCACTGGCTAGTTTACCACCTGGACTGAGTTTTCATTTTGTAGGAGAGGAGTTAAATTTTTATTATTTTTAAATTATAGTCGTCCCCCCCTTCTCCCAAGTATCAGGTCTCTTGTCTTCCCACTGAAGCAAGCTCTGTTAAGCTGCTATAACTTTAAGAGCATGAAAGCAAATGTTGTAAAGAGGTCACTGTAAAGGTCACGCAGCAGGTTTGATGTGTCAGTGGATAAATGATGGGATCACATCTGGAACAGTTTGGTGAATAAATAAAATGTGAAAGCTCATATATCACTGCCCACCTTCCAATCTGTAAGGGAAAGAGAAAATAAATTCTCTAATAACCTTGTAAAGCACATAAAAGATATTGAATAAACTCTTGAAATTTTGTGACTAAAACTGTCCGTATTAAATAATGGTTTTAAGAGTGGCAAAAAGCTTGAAATACAGGACGAGCCTTCCTTGTAAAATGTTGTTTTATTTTATGGTTTATTTATTAGACCATACTTGGATGGCTTTGAAAAATATAATTTTGAGTTTAACTATGTGTTATTGAAACACTCTTCCTTTAGCTATGTCCCCCAGAGGTATTTTATATTTACACTTAGGGAAAAGAATCCTCAATTTTTATTGCACAGTGCTGTATTATTGCTTATACAGCCACTATATCCTGCTTTCTGCAAGTAGCATTAATATATGCATATTTTACTGCCATTACCTTCAAAAGGCCTTAGAAAACCCATAGGTTTAAAATGATTTCTCTAAGTTGGTCATTACTGACTACTGAATTAAGATACAACAGGCTGTATATTGTTTTACAGGGCCATTAATAACGAGCCCCTGTGAATTCTAAGACAGCGAGCTAGAAACTGAATAATTTCAGTCACCCAAGAAATGTACAGGATTAATAAAAGGCTTGTAGAGACCTGTTCTGGAGGGTGAATGCCTTTGGTGTCTGATGAGGGACTGAAGGCAGGGGGTGAGTTTTGACCTCCAGACTCCTGCAGGCAGCTCCATGGGATGCTACTGTGGGCAGGGGCTTGTGTGGCTGCTCAGGAAAAGTGTCACCCTTGTGTAGAAAAATAACACGTGGAGATGGATGATGTACAGTCACTGCCAAGAGCTACAGAGGAGAGTGCTGCTGCTCATTTTCCTCCCCTGTTGCAGGCTGTTGCGATGGCGTGGTGGTGCTTTGCGGTGCACAGACACACACACCCTCCCACGCTCCACTGAAGTCACCAGGGCTCTGAGCAGGCACTGGGTACACCCAAACACAGGCTGCACATAAATTAGTCCTGCCATTCCCACTGTTTTGTTGAGAAGAAAGAGCCAAAACCAGTGCTTAGTGTAGTCATGGAGAAATCGTTTCATTGGCTTCAGTCACAGTAGGTTGGGAGCAACAGGGTGAAGGCTGCTGCTGGTGGGCATGGAGGTCGGAAAGTGTGGGGTGTACAGCTCCATGGTATGGTGTGCAGGATGTGGGTGCTGGAGTAGTTCATGAGGAAACCTGAAATGTCACCAACTTATCCTCGTTCGACTCCTGCTTTTCATTTGTGCAGTGCAAGGCATTTAAGCATCTGAGGTAGATGGTGGATCAACAGCTAAAGATCCCTTGTCTAGCTGGATTGTGACACAAATACAGGTTTTATTCTGGAAGACCATGTTACCTGTAACCTTTAACCCAAACTGTGGTAGCACTTGGAATTTGTAGGTCACTTTGTAACATTGCTAGATATCTCTGAAACTGATGCCAGGAAGCAAATCAATGACTTACAAGAACATGCTGTTTCCCAAATATGATCTTGTTGGAGATAAGTCAATCCTGCAATTTCTCTAGTTCATTTATTAAGCTCCACCTTAAAGTGGGTTTGTTTTTTTGGCCCTATTGGACAGCTATCCTAAGTATCTTATTCTTTTGATGAGCCAAAACCTCTTCAAATATCCAGCTCATACTTCATAGCCAACTTGGCTCTATTACACTTTTGGCGAATGTATGGTGACGTAGTCTTTGAAGAAAACCATATTTAACATAACTCCGTGTTCTTTTTCCTCATAGAAAAGCTAATTCAAGTTACAGGGAGAACCTTGTACTTTAGCACTGATTTCTGATTCCCTGAGCAGATCAGGGAGTGTGTCTGTCCTGCCACAGGAACTTGGAGCTGTGGGTTTTTCTCTTTCCTTTTCCTGTGAAGGCTTCCACTCTGAGGATGAATGGGAACATGTAAAATACTTTGCAGAGCATGACAGGGCTGGGACAGAAGGTGACACCTGTTCTAAGGCAATAAAAGTTGTAAAGGCAACAAATTCTTTAGCAGACACGTGATGAGGTGCCATGTTTGAGAGAGTCTGGCCAGTAGGAGCGGTCTGTGAATTTCTTTGCAGAAATGAAACTTACTTTCTAGTCAACTTTATTCACCTTAATTTTTTCTTTTTGCAAGCTGAATTCTATTCATCTAGACCTGGGTCTATCTGAGAATCTGCATAATAGATCAATGGTTTTCTTTTCTCTTAGAGCTCCTCTTTAGAGTGCCTTTTTATTGTATTGCCTCTCCTGAGCCCACTGTCTCTGTGGCCGTCAATAAACCTTCATGGCTTAACCTGTTGAGAGGAGGGCTGGGGGAACCTTGCATTGCAGCTGTAAGATTAAATGCTGCTGTTGAACCTTGGACAATTTTCTGCCACTAATCTTTTTGTTCTGACTAATATAGCCAGACATACTACCAAACCTTCAGTGGTAGGAATCATATCTCAATCTGGTAAGCGGAGAAGTATGAGGGCTGGGTGATAAATATGCTACGAGGACCTATTTTTGATCATATATTTGGCAATTTTTTGAGGATATACCTGATTTATAGCTATCACCTTGAAAACTTATGCTAAGAGAATACTATGGCTACAAAACAGTAGAATTATATTTGACCATATACCTTCCAAACTCCTTTTATATATACATAATAACGGGATGTTACGTAGGAAACTTGCATTTGAACTATTACAGCGATAATCTTCTTCCTGTACTGAGTTTAACATACTTCATTTGAATGTCCAGTTGTTTCTTTATCCACACCAGATTTAGGATGGATACGGATTTGTAGACCACATATAGTTAGTTGTATCTGTGAGACCATTAATGTAAGACTGTACAGAAATGCATGTGCAATAGCAAGCAAAACTAAAGATGCCTAGGGCAATATCATAGTAGTAAAGTAGAATTTTTGCCTGCTTTTCTGGTGATCTAGTTCTTAGTACTGTTACTATCTTCTTGTAAAGAAAACTGTAACTCTTCCCATCGGAGCTGAGTTCAAGGCAGACCTCTCTGCCTGAAAGTAGAGAAGCTGTACCTATAATGGCCCATGAGGAAACAGATGTGCCACAGACTTTGCCTCTGTGATGACTTATGCAACCACGGATAAAGCATCTGAGGATGGGTGGCCATCAGAAGCTTAGTTTTTATTCCTAGCAGGTGATTTTGTTACTAACTCCTTCAGAGAGCCAACCTCACCTTTAAGCAGGCTGTATTAGCCTGCAAGAAACTTTGTGATTCTGGAGCTAGATAGGGTTTCCACCCTCAGCCAAGACTGCAAATCTTGCTTCCAAGTCCCCCAGGCAAACCCTTTAAGGCTTCATCCTACCTCATCTGACAGCTGTGAGGGAGGTATAACCTAGCCTTAAGTCAAGTAGCTTATTAACTCTTGCAAGCTTGCACTGAATACAACCTTGTGGGTAGTAAATGGTTATGGTGCAAAGAAAACCCAGGAGCCCTGATTTCGTGTCTGTGTTTCTGACCGTGTCCTTCTAGCCCAGCACGGGTCAGTATCTCTCAGATTTCAGGGGTGGCTGAACATATAAATATCAGTCCTGCAGTTCTTTGCCCCACTGAAAATCCCTTGCTGAAAGTCACCACTGTACTTTTGGAGCCAGTTACTAGTTTCTTGGGGGATGTCTTCAACTTCCCCATACTTTTCTGAGAAGTTTTAATCTTGATGGAATGTCTGGGCTTAGAGACATGAACAGCAGAACTGTGCTGTGAGGAATATGGTTTTAATCAGTGTGAAACAATACTTCTGCTAATTACATGGTATACTGTGTGATAGATGAGATCCTAGGTTGTTTCCTCATGCAATGTCTTATATTTTCTATTCCCTGCTAAAAGCCATTGAAACATTGAAATTCAATGGAACAACTGCCCTAGCAAACAAAGAAGAGGTTAACAGATGATACTGTGGGCTGAAGGAGAAATTATGAGATTGAAAAAGGAAACACAAATCTTTCAGAACTGTAAGCATCATGGCAAATATAAAATAGGAGTTGGTGCCATATTGTTAGAAGAGCCAGTCGTTTTCATTTTGAAACATTTCAGCACATTTACAAGCTGTGGTCAGCTGAACACGCTGCTAAACCAATACTTGAACCACTTCTTTAACTTTCCAACTTGGTTCTTGCATCTGGCTTTTCTAGGGTAGGGGGCCAGTCTTTGAAAATTTACTGTAACATAACATCTATGAGGTGAGATGTGATGCATGGCCGAGGGGAGGATCACACCAATAATCCGTTGTGGGACTACGTTCTGGTTCTGCAGCTCTCCATCCATCTGTGTCAGGTGAGTGTGCTTTAGGTGGGAAGTGGTAAACATTGGAACATGTAAGATTAATAGTTGATATGTGTGTTAATCACAGGATCATAGATGTTGGGTTTGGAATGATCTTTATAGATTGTTGAGCCAAGTCACCAGGATCTCTTGCGGTTTACCCCGGGTGTTTTGCCTGGGCGAGTGCTGGCTGGCGTCAGCTGGAATGTGTCTGCTGATAATGCCTGTGCTGCTTTGCTCTTTGGGCTGCTGTGCTCTTGAATTACTGTTCCTGTTGGAAAGTTTTTCTTGTTATCTAATCTAAACTTGCCCTTCTTTAATTTAAAGCCATTACCTCTTGTAGTACATTGCACTTGGCCAACCTTATATAAGTCTTTCTTCTCCTTTACATTATTTCTCCTCAAGTATTAATTACCTCCAACACTTCTCTTTATTTCTCTAAGCTATTTAGGTTAACTTCCCTTAACCTTTCTTCGAACTCTCCTCTCAAAGGTTACTGTTAGCTGACATATTGTCTTGAAAATGTTAACTGTTGCTAAAAGCACTTTTTATAGAGCACACTTCCTACTGAGCGTACAGCCAGATAAATACGTGGTGACCTTTTTTCTAGGAGCTCTCGTGGACATAACATGGTCATGTAGGTGATTCTTACCTACTGACTTTCCCAACAATGCACTTGTTTTTGTCTGTAGATAGAAATCAGGGTTAACTTAAGAGTAAAGAGTAAATGACCTGAAACATACCCAATACAATTGCTCAAAACCTAAAGTGAAAAACTGAGAGAGGGTGTATGGCCTGGTGGTAAAATCTCACTTGTGACCATCTAGAGGACAAATTCTGTGCATTAGTACATGGTTATTGAGGAAGCATGGCACAGCACAGAGGATTTGCTTCTGTGCACTCTTCCAGGGAGTCTGAGAAACTTGCAGTCTTGGTTGGCTTTCAGAGCTGAGGGTTGAAACCCTGTCTGCAGACAGGACATTTCAAAATCAACCTGGTGGAATCTCAGCTGCATAACTGGGGTTTGCAACTGATATGAGCATGTGGACCCCAAAATGTAACTGCTTGTAGTTGCTAGTCAAGAAGTGAGGCTGTCCAAAAACCCCTTCACCTCTGTCCTGTCCTTGGTAGGATTATTCCTACTTCCAGACACCTACTGAGGAAGGTGTCAGTGCTCCGTAAGCACATGGGCTAATTTTTCATCTTCTAAAGCAGGGCACTTATGGAGGAAGTGCCATCAGGGTTTTTCTCCTCATTTACCTTGGAACTGGTCAGAATCTGGTTCTTTATCAGTAATCATGATGTCAGGAGGTAAAAGCTTTGCTGTACTAGTCTGAGCAAGGCACACACTGATAGGAGAAATTATGTTACCCCTTTAACAATCCAGCCATTAAACTCCACACGGGAACATCTGTTTCCTTCGTATTCTTCACACAGGATGGGAGCTTTGCTCTCAAAGACAGAGAGCTTTGCTATCACATTGTATATTATATTCTGTTCCACTCTTTCACTTTTTCCAGAGGAGGCTGGAGGTGTTACTTGATACCTGTCAACAAAGAGTCCATCTCTTACAACATGGGCTTCTTGTGTTGCCTTTGAGACCTTCCAGTGTTGCTTGCATCATCAGGGAATTAAAATGTTGAGATTGATGCAGACAGGATGAGAAAAGGCTGAGATTCTGGCAGAATGGCTTTTGTTCACAGTTGTTCCCAGGCCAACAAAATTTCAGGACCCCTGTTTTTAGGGGAGAGTAGAATGTGAGAAGCCACCTCCATCTCACACGTGCTGGCTAACAGAAGTGTTTGGCCCAGTTTCTCCTGCGCCTGACAATGAACAAAATCCTCTTGTTTTAGAAGCCCGTGAACACTGGTAAAACTAAGATTTGCTGAATTCTTGCCCAGAGCTTTTTTGACTCATCATCTAGTATAGTCACATGTAACTCATTTTCTCAGCAAATCTTTACTCCAGACCTCAAAGAAGATCCAGATATGAATGAAGAGTTGCTGTTTCTTTTCTAAAAGTTTATGTGGAAACAGGTTCTTTCCTATTTCTGTGCTCCTGGTTGCGTTTTCAAGGCTGGTGCTGCTCTTTGTGCTGTTTTAAATCCGGTGGATGTTTTAAATCCTGAAAAAGTTCCAGAATAAAGGGAAATCCCTGTAGTAGCTCTACAGCTGAAATGATCAGGTGACAGGTGATAATTTGGTGCAAAAAGGCAAATGAAGGTGTACTTATGAGTATGCCATTCTCTTGGGCAAGTGAGAGAAACACCCTCTTTATTTTATTGTTGAACTCTCTTATGTGCCACTTTATAAAAGAACAATAAAAGGCAAATTCTGATCTTCAGGTCACTCTGCATGAAATGTTTTAACCTTGCAAGAACTACTGACTTTTTCTGATGGAAGCCAACTGGCATCATTTTCCAGTCAGAGGTGAAGTGTGGAGAAGCTCTGTGATTGCCCAGGGCCTGGCTGGCTCAGTGTCACTGTTTTCAGCTACCAATTACGGGCCTTGTTTTCCTGTTGCTCTGGTGTTTCCTTCTTCCAATGTGTGATTCTCTGCAGTCGTGAACCAGTGGTCTTTGCTGAGGTAGTGTATTCCCTGGAAGGAATTCCTCTGAGACAAGATTAATTACAAATTCTGAGTCCTGAAGTTGAAATATCTTATATATTGGCCACTGAACACTTTGTTATGCAGAAACATCATAATGGAGCAAGGACATAGCAGTGAATGTGCTGGTTAGGAATCCTGGAAAATCCTTTATTCACCACGCTGGGCAGAAGGCTGGGGAGTGAATTCTTTGCATCTAATAGATTAAGGCTGCTGTCCCTCCCCATGGGGGAGATACAAGAACCTTCTGCAGAACCGGTATCCCCAGAGCGTGCCAAGTGGTTGTGATGAGTGCATCTAGTTGTCTGTCTGGGCATTTGAGCCTCCACAGTGATATGGGTATAAAGGAGCATCCATGTGAAGTACAGCTCTATTTCCTGCTTGCTGGATTGCTTTCTGCAGAGAGGTAATGGGTGGAAATGTGGTGATCCTACTGTTATCACTCACATTCGATGCCCGCACTGCAGTAGCATTGTTTGGTAAAAGAGCCGCCTTTGAAACCTTCCCAGAACTCCAGCTTTTGCAAACCTCCTGATGTCTGCCAACACACACACACACTTTTAGTCCCATAGAAGCCAGAAATCACAGAATCGTGAAGAGAGATCTCTAGAGGGTCATCTTTGGCATTAAATGGGGAATGACTGTTCATACAGAATGTGAGAATGGGAAAAACAAATGTGGCACCCTGTTGAATGGGTTGATTTATGATAGCAGAAGAGTTGGGAAGTACAAAGCTGCCTTCTGGGACCAGCTAATTTCATGTTTTAGCTGCCTGTAAATAAGTGAGCTTCAGATAAATGCACCCATCTAGTTGAGTACACGTTTCATTACTGGGAGGATTAAGCTAGTTTAAAAGATTTAGGAGACTACTGTTCCAAGTTCATATTTTTTAAGAGTGAGGACTGCCAAGCCCAGTGGGTGTAAGAGCTACTTTGGAAGCACTTTTATGAACTATTCCTGATGCATATCTTCAAAATATTTAAAGCAACACCTGTCATAGACCGTTCTCTCTTTATCCTCTTTTCATGCCAAGCAATGTGCCTCGTGGTTTCCACCACTGAAATAACTCTTGGAATACAACACCCTGCAGCCTGGTGTGCAGTATACATTGGCAAGGATGCTTTCTTTCCCTTTTTTTCCCCACGAGGATTACGACATATTGGGTATGAATGCTGATAAACTGCTTGGGAGCCACTGTTATCACATTAATCTGGATTTGGCATTGTAAGGATATTAAAGCTATTCCATTATCAGCCTTGTGAATATAAAATGCCATGGACTTTTAAATATTTACATTACTGTGAGCTACAGGCCCAAAGGTATGAGGGGGATGTATTCAGGCCTCCCACAATGGAGTCTTGGGTGTGAAGGGGGATTTAGCCTCCGGACTACGCAGGATTATCACATCCTGCCTCCCTATGTAGTGAACAGAGAGTAAGTGGTTGTGTTGACTATGTGTTTATAGCAAAGGATAATTTTTTTTTGGACTGATTTTAAAGGGAAGTGGAGTCTGAACAATAAGTTAGGCCATTCTTATTACTCTGAATGCAGCTGCCTGAATAGCTTCTCGCTTGGCATCTCAGAGTTTGGGTCCGTGTGGGTCAGGCTGTGGAGAGCCTGGTGTCCTGTGAGCCCAGGCCTCAGGCTCCTTTATCTGTTTCTCATCCAAAGAATACTTCACAAAAATGAAAAGCTGATACAGGGACATTTGTTCACAAAAACACCATTCTATGTTCTTTTAGGGCACATCGAGCTGTTTTAGCAGAGAATTCTTTTTGTTGCTCTCTGTACCTGCTGGCTGCAGGCTGGGGGTAGCTGGCACAACACGACATCTCTGTGCTGTGTAGAACCTCCATTGCCACAGAACACACTGCAGGCCATGTGAACAGTAATATGTAAATCATCATTAGCAGATATTTATTGTTTCTTTTCAGAAAATCAGATTTGACTAATCAGCCTAAGTGAAACATATGCTGAAATTAATTAAAGTTTGGTTTAAAATAATTTGCATGCTTATTGCTTTTAACTGATTGTAATTGGGGCTTTTGAATACTTTTTAACAAACAGAGTCACCCAGGTTGAGCTTTTCAAAGTACCGATTGGCATATTGCCATACATCTTCCACTAATATTTTGCTGGCTAAATGACCTGTATTGCACTGCAGTCCCAGTCCCACTGCATCACAGGGCAAAAAAAAGAAGGAGGAACATGTCATTGTTTCCTGTTATGCCATGGTGGTTTTGTAATGAGTACAGTTGCTGAGATATGTGTGCCATGATGAAAGATGTGATGATTGCAGAGTAACTGAAGACAGCAGAGCTTTTAAGAGTAATCCACAGAGCTGACAGCAGGCTTAAGCACTGTATGTACTGGGATGCTGCATTATTTTGGCAAAACTGCTCACCTGCAAACACAGCTTCCAGCTATCTCAAGCATCTCCCCTGCACAACAAGGGGTATGGCAAGACTGTCACAGAAGGCTACATTTTGGGACTGCCTCCCAGGTAAGCTCCCTGGCCAGCCATGCCACAGAGATGCTGTCTGACACTCTGACTGGAGTCTGGAGGGAGCCAGCTGGCTCTGTAGGCAGTGACATTTAGGGTGGGGAGCGACTGGCACCATCTCAAGTTCTACCCCAACAGGCAGCATGGCTCAACTGGCTCCAGTGGCTCAACCCACGTGTCTCTGGGAATCTATCAGCACAGCCAAAGGCAGCAGAAGCTTTGCCAGAGCACACTGGTGCCTCGCTCGAGCTCCCAGCCAAGTGCCTGGGCTCTGTGTCTGGTGTTGGTGATGACATGGCTTCACACCAGGCAACTCGCTTCTGGTTTGCTCCCCACACTTCTTTTAGCTGAAGTAAACTTTTAGGCCCAAGAACAGTCTGTTTGCTAACAACAGCTTGCACAATGGGGCTCTGAACAGGACTTGTTTTTAACTCTGGGCAGCTCACTGGGAGCCAATGATCTGTGTGCTTTAGGCTTTACATGGGCTTCTTAATGGTCTCCAGGTGGAGATGAAGGTGTGGGTTATGACCTGTAACTTTCTAAATAGCCCAGGGCTGGCCTGGACATGGTACTGCCTTTGTTTCCATTGTATCCTGGTAGGCAGAAGTGTGCTCCTTTGTGGAAACAGTCCACAGCTGGACTTCAGGAGGTGATCCCTCTTTCCTCACCTCTGCTTCTTTGGTTTTAAGTTGGTTGAACTTGGTGACTGTCAAGAATGGCCCAGGAAAAAAGATGTATTTGGGTGCAACTAGATTGCCTGTGGGGCAGAAAGCTTAGTCAGCCATCTGAGTTCCACTGAGACTGCCCAAGCAGTCCTGGAGACTTGGGCTCCTTGCACGCTGAGTGGGCCCTTTGTTGGAGCTGTATATCAGCATCCTGCCACTGATAAATGCTGTTCATCCCAGCAGAGGATTTGTCTCACTAGCACTGCTTGTTCTGCAGTGCAGCTCCCAGGGTGAGTTCAGGATTTGGTTTGTTCTTTTCATTCATTAGCGCGTTTAGATCTTCCTCAGACCACACTGAAGACAAGAGGCACTTATTAAGAGCAGCAGTTTGTTTCAAGTGCTTTCTCATAAGTTTTCAAATCTTCCTGCTATAATGTCACAGCATCACTGGCTCCTGTGATGGAGAATAACAGTGGTTCATTAGGCTCATAAATCCAAAAGGAAGAAAGACTCTCCTGGAGACATGAGTAGCTTTATAACAAACAGAGCAGCGGGAGAGTCTGCAAATTATCAGCCCAATGCTTTATAAGCATTTTATCATCAGTTGGGGGAAATTACAATAAAGAACAATGAGTAGATGAAACATAAACTATGGCATAAACATGCCCCGTGTTCTCCTCTGTCCACGTCTCATGTAAAAGCTTATTTGAAGTCACGGCACTAGGGTGAGAGTCCAGGACAGCTTCAGAAGTGCTTCCTCATCCAGGGACTTTCCCAGGTTGGAAATTACACAGGGTTATATGTTACTTGTACAAATTCTACCAGAAGAGAGAAAATATATGCAACATTTAACATTATCTGCCCCTCTTATTCCAGTGCAAATGCTGCATGACAATGAGCTTGATGATGTTTACACCCCATCCAGCAGTTTTGCCACTACCACATTTTTAAGTGTGCAGCTTTGATTTATGACTAGTGATACTCAGATCCCAGCCTATAAATTTTTACAGCAAGCAGAATTGAATTATGTGTTGTCTGCTGCACTGGATCAAAAATGCTCCAAATCCTCTCTGGGAAGATTTAAATGTATACAGTCTCTAAGCTGGGGAAGTATTTCTCTAATGTGCCTATGTGATTTTTAACAGATTGTGAGTTCAAATTCATTTATCAGCTGATGTCTAATGAGTTTGGCAGGCCCTTACTACATTAACTATGAGCATAATGATGTAGTCTGAGGAGAATTTAATGAACAAATAAGTGACCTTCACGTTTATGTGAGATAAAGATTTCATGCCAAATTTTGCATAATATACGCTGGATATAATGAAGTATTTATTAGATTTCTTCTCTCATTTCTCCTCTTCTTTACACAACACATTTTTTGCATAGCAGACCCGTGTCATCCGTGGTATGTGACTGGGAAGAGTGCATCTGATCTGCAGTGACTAAACCTTTTCATTCTACCTGGGGGAATCTGTCCTAAACAAAACAAAGGAATAAGTCATTGAAGACTTGCTTCAGGGTGGCAGCTCTACTCGAGGTGAGCATGTTTGCACATTTTCTGGGGTTTACCTTTGTGCCTCCACTGCTATCACTGCTCAGGACTTCTGCAAAATCATGTCACCCATTTTGCTGTTTGAATATGTATTTAGGAGCTTCATTACAGGTGCTTGTGTCTGTAGAATGCATCCTGTTGTTCTGGCCTGAATCCCACTGGTTTCATTGCACAGTGTTTCCTGACTAGTGACCATTAGTGACTGGCTTCAGTGCCTTTAAAGAAAGGCTTCTTTGGCGGAGGAAACCTTGAGCTCAGGAATGTAGTTGAAGTTGGTTCGATCTGGGCCTTCTTTTTTAAGGCTGCTTTGAATGATGAGGATGGAAGAGCAGGGGAGCCTCCTCATCCTCCTGTCCTGCTGTCCCTACTTAAGCTCAACTGCTAACTGGCATTTAAAAGCCTCCTCTCTTTAAACATCATGCTCTGCATGGCAAGGTCCTAGATATTGTATCACCGCAGGCCGAGGCCCTGACTGCATCGGCTACTGCATAGTAGTGAAGGTGGAAGACCTGCATGTCTGGGTGGCCTTTTGCAGTCTGTAGCCAGTGCCCTTCATATACCTACCCGTGAAAAGCTCCAGTGCTCTCAGCCAGGCCCAGCTCCACCTTCTGCATCCAGACTGGGCTCCTCAAGAGTCGTGTCTGGGTGCCAGCAGCTCAGCCCAGAGTGGATATGCTGGATGTGTCTCCATCCACATTTCACAAGTGCAGACCCAGGCACAGACCTATTTGTGTACAGGTGTCAGGGGTGAAAAGCTGTTAGATACTGTCTCCATTGCATGGGAGCAGCTGGTACTGTGAGTCTGTTGTGGTGCACCAACTGGGGACCAGCAAGCATGAAGGACCACTCACACTTGTCCTTGCCCCAATTGCCATTTTCTACAGAGGTGTCTGGTTGCTGCTGCCTGCCTACATCAAGCCTGACAAATAGATGCCTTGCAAAGTCTTGCTTGCAACAGTGTGACAGACTGGCAGGAAAAATAATAAGCTGTTTCTTGAGGCTGTGACATTGTACTTTCATTAAAATGTGACCAATGCTGAGGATATTTCCACCAGAGGCAATGGGAATTTTTGCTGAGGCAGTCCAACTTGGTGGGAAAGAAACAATCATAATCTGAGCATTAAAAAGGGAACAGGGCAGAGGGGCAGTTTTATGAAAGAAACTGATTGAGCCATGTGAAAGGAAAAAGCAGTGTCTTATTTACCTTGTTTTGTTTATGTTGGAGAGGCAAAACCTGGCTCCATTTTTTTTTCTGTTGGAGATGATCTGTGGCTTTGCTGCTTGTCCTGTCACTCGGCAGGTATTGCAGTCTGTATTTCCAGCTAATAAACTAAGCGAATAATTTATTTGATGTGTCAGACATGGCAGAAGGTGCTGCAGCCACTCACTGCTCATGGAGCTAATTGCTGCACTAAGAAAACAAATCTGTGCAAGTCCTCATTTCAAAGTTATTTCCAAGCATTAGCTTAAAAGTTATTTCAAATAACGAGGCCTCTTAAAAGAAGCATCACTTCACCCAGCACGTTGCACGGCTCACCTGACCCTCAAGCACTGTTCAGCTGGATGAAGCGTAGTTCAAACAAAACTTGTAACTGTAAAACTTGGCCAAGGAGGAGACTGTGTAAAATCTGTGATTAATTAGCAATATTGAAATGCAGCGAGAAGGGAAAGAATTGGTTCTGTGCAGAGATTTTTGTACCCCTGTTTGCTCAGAAGTGTTTATGCTGAGGTTAAGGGCACTTAGGAGGGTTGAAAGATGAGTACTCAAACGACTTCAGCGGCAGCAGCTTTGTGGCTTGGATGAACAATGGTTTAGAAACTCACCTAAATATTTGTTTTTTCTTTTTTTTTTTTCATTGCAGATGCCAAATTTGAACACAGTTCAATTCACCATTGAGCTGAACTCTTCCCTCAGACAGATTCCAGGACGTGTGTTGGCTGCGGAGCGCTGTGTGTCAGTCAGGAGAACGGTCAGATTGCTTGTGTGAAACCCACCCTGCCCTGAGCTGCTGCAGGTCACTGCTTTAAGGCACTTTTTAAGTGGTCTCTGGCTTTGTATTAATCTTCTACAGAAGGTGAGTTTCCCCATCAGTAAGTGGGATTCATGCTATCACTTGCCACTTGCAAACAAGATAAGCAGTATCACGGGATTTCTGAACCTCCTGTAAATGGCAACTCCTGGCTCTATCCCCCCCTAAAGCAATGTGGGCTGGATGAGGAATAAGATATATTACAGGCAGAATTCCCTCCTCCTTCTGTCCTGTTTTCTTCAGATCTTACACAGACTTCCACCTACTTAAAGTCACTCTTGGCTTATCTTAGAGAGATTTCAGGGATGTTCTCCAAAACATTCTGTAACCTCTTAACTTGCTGAAAGGAATATGCACTCATGTAAGGGAAATCCTGAGGTAAATTAAGCTTTTCAGGAAGCACTTAGGCATCAGATAGCAGGTAACTAGAAAATGATGAGTTAGCCTGTTCCTGGGAAGCGAAACAGAGATATGGGGTTAGCTGCCTGCCTTTGCTCTGTGGCCAAGGGATGTGTCAGCCTTGGTGTGAGTGCAACTCCATTAATTTCTATTTGCATTTAATTATACCAAGGCTGAAGTTGATCCACGGTGGTTTATTGTATTCTCTGATTTGATTTTGTGTTATTTCTGCTTCCTATACCATAAAGCTGACCAGCTGAACTATACAGCATGTAGCGATTTACGGTAAACCCTCCTTCTTTGACTCAATAATGGATGGAAACAACTCTGAAGTTAATAGTATTAGTAAGGAAATACAGTCATTCTTGACCAATCTTGTAATGCCCCTTTGGAAAAATGATACTAAAGACTACTTTTATCATTCGATTTACAAGTCACAAATCTGTGCAAGAAACTTGACTTTAAGTCAGTCACACACCTTATAAACTGAGCAGGGCCGGTTCACAAATGGTTTTACAGCTCCATACACTTCCCTGGAGGAGCCATCTCCTTCCTGCTGGCCAGACACATTGCCTTGAAACGGCTGCCAACTTTTTAAGAGCTCCTTTTTGGCTATATTCTCCTTTTCATAGCAGCACTCATGGCCCCAGCCCAGGTTCATAAGGAACAAAGTGTAAAATTAATCAATGGATTGATGCACTGTTTAGAATAAAACCAGGCTGGTTTTGGCTACGTTTTCTGCCCTTCCAGCCAAAAGAGTGTATGTGTGTACATGAAATGTAGTTTAGTTTTTCCTTTGCTGCATGTTGATTTTCCTCTAATTCGTTTTCCTTTCGCCTCATATTGAGTCTCCTTTTGTCTGAGGAAGTTTAACCCTGCAGTGCCTGCTCTGTGCAGCATACAGCAAGCTGAATAACCCTGTAGGTGGGCCCAGGGATGGTTATAGGCTTCATTAGCTGCTGGGAGGGATACAGAGATATCCAGGAAATGGACTGTGTGAGCTCAGCAAGCCACAAGTGAAGCCTTTGGTAGGTAAAGTCTACCTGGAGTTTTAATGACTTGTAAAGCCCCGAGAAAACCTTTCACTTGCTATTTACTGCCTTGAATGTCTTCCAAATGAACTTTATCTAAAATGTAGCTCAGCCTTTTTGGAAGCATGTGAGCCTTGGTTGAAGCTGTTAACACACAAAACTGTTCCTCCCTTCCATGGACAGAAACCACAGCGGGATGTAACTGGAGGCTCTGTGTTACAGAGCTTTAGTGCATAAACATGCGCATTCACACTTGGAAATAACACTAGCAATTATTAATCAAACATCTCGAAGCAGAACACAAACTATGTAGCTTCTGAAGCAAGAGGAGGATTTAGGTGGGCCAGCAGATAATTGCATACCTTTCACAGACTCCAATGAGCCCTTTTAAGACAGGAGAAAGTTGACAATAGCTGTGTTGGTAACCTTAATTTCAGAAGTAGTTGGTCTGGGAAAAAGTTAATCATATTGTAGGTGCTGTCTACCACCACTCCATCTCATTTCTATCACTCTCAAAGTCATGTATTTTTAAAAATACCAAAAGCAATTTAAAAATACATCTAACAGTAATCACTTCATTGGAAACAACACACTTCAATAACATAAAACAGCAGCCACTTTCCTGTGAAGATTTATGAGACAGACTAGTTTTCTCACGACTTATGTTATTCCTGCCTTATTGTTTTGTCAGCGTTGGATATGGAAAGTGGATGATATGTGAGCACTCTCCAGCACTAGAAAGCTTTGGAGTTTTGATTAGGTAACAAAATTGAAAAAGTGAGTTTGCTTGCCCTATTCAATCTCTGTGATTTAAATTTGGATACAACAAAGATGCCTAAGCAGTGAGCTGCCCTCTCCTGAGCCCACATCTGTCACTGTGGCTCTTGCAGATCCCACAAGGAGCCTAATTCTGAGTTGCCACTGCTGGGTGTGGAAAGCCAAAGGTTTTGTAAATGTCAGAGTGAGACATTGACTTTGCAGTATGATGAGAGGTGAAATGATAACGATGGCAAACAGAGACATGATATTTCAGGGGATGTAAAACCATGCTGAGACAGGCCTCATGATCACATCGGTGTGGATGGCTCACGCCATGTCCGAGGGAACTGGTTATCCCATGTCTGTGGTGGCTGACTGCATGAGATGATGATGATGGGCCAGACACGAGGAGCTTGGATGGGAGAAAAATCCTCAGTCATGAGGGGAATTTTTACCCTGTGAAAGCCTGGGGAGCTCAGCCCAATCTCAGTCACTTTGGAGACAGAAGGTAACTGAGAGGCTGCTTGGTGGGATGCATGCTGCCAGCCTTCAAAGAGAAAACAGAAAGCAGATTGTTTCAGCAGCTGCATGTATGCTTTGAGTTCACTCCCTCACCTGCCCCATGGAACTAGAATAAGTCTGCCCTGAATGTGGATACCAACCCTGTATTAGATAGTCTGCACTCCCTATTACAAACACGCCTTTTGTAGCTTGAACATTCTTATACCAAATGCCTATTATATCCTCAGCAGTAATATAAGGAAGCAAACACTGTGGCTTTTAAATCTAGGAGTCATAGAAGTGAAATTTTATTCAGACATACATTATATATATCTATACACAGAAAGAGAATGTATAAATAATAAAATGGGGTTTTCTATATGCAGTTTACCACCTTGGGACATATTACAAAGCACTTTTATTATAACCAAACAGGAACCAGTAACATAAAAATGCACTAGTCTTGTATTATTGCTATTGGTTTCTCACACCTTTTAGTCCATGTCCCCAGTGGCACCCCCAATGGCATCTTGTCTGGCCTTTTTGTAAATTAATTGAAACCTTCTGAAAAAAAAAAAAGGGTTTATTGTGGAAATGTCATAGCTTGGTGTATTCTCTACTGGCATTAGCATGCTGCAAGTCCCAAGTTCCTTGGGTAGGCCTGCTCACTGCACAGCTGGCTGACAGCTACCAGGCACACTTACTGATGTGAGACTCTTTTGTAGGCTCAGGCCATATATTCATAATAATTTGTAGCAATTCATTAAAAATAAGTTGCCTGTATTCCTAACAGAACAGCAATTAATGTGTATTGAAATAGTGATTGCTTTGCTGTAGTTCATTAGGAAGTCAAATTTTAATTCCTATTTAATTCCAATCCAGTTACTATCATTTATTACCAATAATTCTAATGAGGTAAAATAAGAAATGTATCGAGAAGTAATGATAATGTTACAAAGGTTCATTTGGAATTCACACAAAAGTTCCAATTTAATTACAATGGAATTACTTCTACTTGGTTCGCGTGAAGTGGGATGTGGTTGTGATTCCTGCTGAAGGATCAGCCTCTCCCAGCCATGGCTGTTGGTTCATGACCCTCTGTGCTTCAGCCTCCAGGGACAGACCAGTACCTGCAGCATGTGCCAGGCTGCAGTGTGGCTGAAGGGAGGGCGGCTGTCTACACTTGCCCTGAGCCCATGTTCATCCATTGTGCTGTCTCACAAGGCCACCAACTTTACGTAGAGCTGTGAAGATGGGGCTGTGATCAAAGAGGAGGAACTCCAGAGTCAGGAGGAGGTGCACAGAGGAGGATGTGGTGGTAAGTTCCCTCTGAACTTGTATCTCCTGCAGGGAGACAGGAGCTCAAACACAAACTGCAAGGGCTGGGGAGATAAAATATGGAGAGCAGCTCTCCTGTCCAGTATTCAGCTGGGCATCATTTCTGTGTTAGAAGGAGATGCAAGTGGTTGTGCTAATAGAGGAGGGAGATGTGCATGAGAGGACACAGTAAATTCAACAGGGATGTGAGGCTGGAAAAAAAGGTGTAAAAGTGTGTCCATGATATTGTCCTGAGCCTGGCAAGAATTCTACCCAGTAAGGAGCCTGGCAATGTGGCTTTTCTCTGGTGAGAGCTCTGCTCTGCCTTTGGAGGCTCCAGGGCTGCAGATCATGAAATGTTTAAGAAATTTCTCATTGACCTGGGATTTGTTGAAAAGCAAAGAACAAACATAGAGCCTTACAAGAAAGGGTACTAGGACCCAGGCCGGCTTCTTAAGCCTGGTCCTGAGGGTCTGCCTTATGCTTTTCCAGAAATGGAGGTTGCAGTCCCTGAAGTAAAACCAAAACTTTGTCTGGGCTCTCTTCCCCTTCCCACCTCCAGGAAAGATTGAGTCTAGTCTAACTTTAGACTCATCTTTTGAAACCAAGTTCTGGGGTCATTCCTGGTTTTATGTAACCAGACCCCCAGACAACAGGGAGTTTGAGGATAGTCATTTTTGCTTTGAGATATACAGCCTGAAATATTCATGAAGAGTTACCATGTGTTTCCCTTGCCTGCATTAAGGTTTGATGGCTAAAATCTTCCCTTAAACGAAATGAGCCAAATCCATCCCTGGTGTAAGCTGTTTACTGTAGTCAAAGGCACTCCAACAGGGAATGATTTGGTCAAATATACCTGATGCCACAAGCCTAACTCAGCAAAAAATATTCCCCTTCTGTAATCAGCCTGAGGCATGGGATATTTATAACATTCACTTACATAGGCCCTCATATTTTCCCTCATTCTAATTTCCCTCTTCTCTTTATTTCTCTGTGTGTCTATCACCTTTTTTTCATGTCTCTCCAGATGCATTTCCCAGCATCAGATAATTGAAAGTCAGTGAACTGAGTTTCAGGTTATTTTGCTAAAAGATGCCTATTATTTTGATGAAGCAGGTGCACAGAATTAAAAAACCCTTCATAATTGCTACTTTACTATCAGGCTTCTGCTGCCTAATCTTCTTTGATGTTGGTAGAACAAGCTTTCTGTCTCCTCTAGGATGATTACAGGGAACATTGCTCTGTTCCTCCTACAGAATCCATTCCTTATGGATATTAAACCTGGGTTATCAATTAAAGTTTCTTTATGTGCTGAGTGATTAGAGTCAGGATTGTGTGTGATTTCTAGCATAAAGCAAGTTTGGAGCTATTTCTGCCATTAATATTAATTAATCACTGATATGTCAAACGTTCACAAATGAATGCACGAGGTGAGCATGTACAATTCACCACAGTAACCTGGGACTGAAATAACAACTGAACTACTCTCATTTTAAACGTTTGGCATCAGTATCCACAAGGCCTTGATGCAATTAGCTGGAAGAAAAAAGAGGCTGAATGAATAACTGGGGTGTTAAAAGTATGGCTGTAGCACTGAATCCTGCCAAAATGGCAGGATTCCCCTCTTATATCCTGCTCTTATTTATGGCTCTGACAAGGTTCAGATCTTTGGTGTGAGATTTTGGATACTGGTTATTATCTTTTTTTCTGGGTGCAAATAATAGCCTAAACATGGGTATGCTGAAAGTCTTACACTGTGTCTCTGTGTGTGTGTGTTTGTAAAGAGATAAAGTGTTGAGAGAAAGTGCTTGAGGGAGCAAGTATATATATATATAGACTCATTTTTTTAGATTCAAAATCTAAAAAGCATCTAACCTCACATCATTCACATCTTCTAGCACTGACCATCTGATGTCCATCACCTCCTCATGACTTCTGTGTGGGACTGGGCTATCCCTGAGCTTACCCTGGGCACACAGGTGGGCACATCACTCATAGCAGTGGAGCAATTTCAGAGAAGTGCATGAATTAGCAATTTTAGACCCTCAGTGTAGATGACTGAATAGTTTGTTTGCATTGAGTGAGAGTGTAGTGATTGCTTTACCATATAGAGTGCAATAGGCATGTTTACAAGTATTTAAGCAGCACTTAAACTCTGGTATCTGATTGCCTCCTAAAGGGCAATGAAATTGGGCAAGGAATCATGAAAGGTCTTTTCCAGCCTATATGATTCTATGATTATTCCTGTTTTGGAGATGGAAAAGACAAGGACAAAAAAAGTCAAGTGACACCAAACCCCAATGTCAGAGTTGGAAATAAAGGATCTCCTTACTTTCAGTCCTGTGCTTTAGATAATCTCGGAGCCAAAAGCTCATAAGACCATATCACTGATGTAACGGTGAGGAGCACAGCGATGGCCATTGCATCTCTGACTGTTTAAACCAGATGAATAGCTGGCAAATAGGATTTAGTTATCCCACACCACTATTCAAACAGTCCATTTCCACTGATGTGACTTTTGCTGTTGGCAGGACTATGAACAGTGCTGCCAGGCATTATTTTTTCCCCCCAACCATGTGATGTTCTTTACATGTATAACCTCAGGTACACTTACATCATCAGGTGCAGGTGGCCAAATACCCATGCTACTGCTTAATCAGCTGTATAGTTACAGCCAGGACATCTTTGAGATCCTGTCAATGTCTCCTCAGCTGTGGGCTGTTCAGATGACTGGCCTCTAAGACCCAAATTTACTGGTACAGCAAGCCAGTGCAATACCTTTGGCTGTCATGGAGCTGTATGTGTTTATGCCAGCAGTGAATGTAGCCAGGTGTTTGTGGTAACTCGTGGATCTAGCAAACACTTTAAAATTTCTCCCAAGGAATGCACCTCATAGTTGGATACTCCCTCATTTCCTCATTTGCATCAGCACCTCTTAAATCCTAGCCTTGTTCAGCAAGTGCTCAGTTTATTCCTTACTTATATTGTCATAAATCTTATCCAAAAGCAATTATGAGGAAAGCATATTTCATTCTTTTATGGAATTCCTTAAAGCTGATGAGAGCAGTCAGATGGCTGTTTTCATCAATGAACCTTTGATAGAGCATTAGGAAACAGAGATGGTGTCTTTTAATAGACCATTATTACCTGCCTTGGGTGCAAGGAGCTCTCATGCATTCCAAAAGTAAATTAATGGCAGAGTAAAATGAGACTTAGTAATAATATCCCCAAAAAAGGCCCTATTTTCTCTCTTAAAATTGTTTTAAATGGATTTAGCTTTTAGTAACTGCTGCACTCATGTTCAGCATGGGAGTCAGATGCAATGGAACTCCATTTCCAGCCCATTGATACAGAGTGGTGCGGCTCCTGACCTGCAGTTCTGAGTGGTTTGCTGCTGATAATCTGTGTAGCAGAGGGTCTTGGCAAGAGGTGAGGGCACACAGCTGTGCCACAAAGCCCAAAGGGAAGACATGACTCTTCTCACAGTTGAATCATGCAACGACAAAATAAACTGGTATCCTCTCCGGGTTTTGACCAGAGTATTGTGTGCAAAGTGTTTTGTCTCCCTCTCCACCTTCTTTGTCCTCCAGCTTGCCCACCCTAGCTGTTGGGTTTAAAAGTGGAAAGAAATGCCAGGGAATAGAGTTATTTCCAGAAGGATGAGGACTGGTGACAGGTGTTTGTGAAGCTAGGAGTGCCACAAGGTGAAGGTGGACTAGGAGAATTATATGGGACCATTGGAGCTGCTTACCTATACTGTGGCCTGATGGACTTGTTTTTGAATTCAAAAGCTCTTGAATTGAGCACACAAGCAGAGAAGCAAGCCCTCCAAAGTGTTTCCCAAGGCCAAACACTGTGGAAATAACCTCCAAATGGTGAAGCTGGTTCAAGAAAGGGAATAGAAAAAAAACCCAGAAAGAGAAAGGAGACTAATGGGGAAAACAGACACAGACTTTTGCATTGAAGTAAAGCTGCTGTCTGTGGGAGACCACGAGTCCAGGGAAGGCCAAGGAAAAACCTCTGGGCAAACCCAAGACAAGATTTGACTGCAGCAAGGAGCAAATGGGAAATTCTGTGTGTGGATTGACACCAGGTGCTCACCAAAGCTGCTCTGTCACTCCTCAGCTGACTCAACTTGGGGAAATTATTTGATTTATTACCACTCAAATCAGAGTAGGGTAATCAGAAATAAAACTAAATCTTCAAACACCTTCCCTCCATCCCTCCCTTCATCCCTGCCTAAACTTCACTCTCAGTTTTTTCTCCCTCCTCCCTTGCAGCCACACAGAGGGACAGGGAATGGGGGTTGTGGTGAGTTCATCACGTTGTCTCTGCTGCTCCTTTCTCCTCAGGACTCCTCACACACTTCTGCTCCAGTGTAGTGTCTGGGGCAGTGGTGGGTCAGTTTTGGAACCTATTTGCATCAGGTCTATTGGACACAAGGGAAGCTTCTGGCAGCTTCTCACAGAAGCTACTCCTGTGTCCACTTACTTCCCACACAAACCTACTGCTTCCATGGGAGGCTTAAAGGAAAGAAGTTGCTAGAAAAAGAGACTTCTGTGTTTTAAGCCAGATAAAGCATAAATGCCTCAAAGCCTAAAGAGGGGAATGATGAGAAATTCTTGTAAAATTGCTTGCAGTAATTACAGAGCGTGGTCTGCACAAATGCCCACGGTGATTCTGCTGTGGCGTGTGCCTTCTGCAGAGCAGCAGGGAAGGGAGCAGCGTGACAACAGGACACCTCTGCACCATCATCCCCATCCACAGGCAGGCAGGGACGAGAGGAGCAGCAGGGGCCTGTGCAACACTCACCAGTGTAATTCAGGTGATGAATACGTGGCTGACAACAAACATACATTAACTGGCATTATCTCCCAAAATAGGAAGGCTGCAGTTTTCCAGCTTAGCAACAACTTCGCCTGGGGAAAATTGTCTGTGGCCATGTGCTGCTGTGGATCAGCCCAAGGTGCTGTGGGAGGAGGACTGACCTCCTGCAGCTGCTGCCCGTGGAGCTGCTTAACTACATCTGTGCTGCAAAGGCATTTTAGGAAGCACTGGGGAGACAAAGCTGGGTAAGCCAGGGCATTTGGAGCAAATTAACAAAATCAATAATAATAATAATATTCACACTTCTCCATGGCAATTGTTTGAAGCCAAATTATGTTTTGCAATAAACCAGTCTTAAAATAGTACTGCCTTTTTACACATGATTCTTAATTAAAGTCGTGCATTTTATAGTTTAGGGTTTGGGGTTCTTTTTGCCTGCATAACCTGGATTCTTTCTCCTCCTTTGTACTCCAGTGGCTTTTCTTTAATGATCTACATGGACCATCTTTAAGGAAGAGTCAAGCAAGTGGTTAGCAAACGTGTGAACAGGTGGTTGCTCTGCTCCTAAAAAAGATCAGTAGTGTAATCATTTCCTAATTATTAGTATACCTTTTAAAGATTCTTTTGAATCCATGATAATGTATTTCCCCATCACTTCTTCTGGCACCCTTCTCGCTCCTGGCATTGTTTCTAATTCAGAACAATAATTAATGAGAGTTGAGGTATCTAATATATATTTTATTCCTTCTGTTTCAGTCTCTTAAGTAACCATCTTGTCAGATTTGTTATGCAAATTCTCACACATTGCGTGTCATTTCAGCAAGATGTGAGAAAGCCTCTCAAAAATGCCTTGAGTCATTTGTTTATAGATTTGTAAAAATATAGCCTTTTTTTTTTTCCCTCTAAAGCAACTTTTTTTCCATGGATCTTTAAAGAATGAGTGAAGCCACGTAGCAGCTCTTGCTGTACTGAGGCTAAAGTAAGGCAAAGAAATGTTTCTAAGCATAAGGTTCTAATAGCAACAGCAATAACAGAATCATAGAATGGTAGGGGTTGGAAGGGACCTTTAGAGATCATCTAGTCCAACCCCCCTGCAGAAGCAGGTTCACCTAGATCAGGTTGCATAGGAACATGTCCAGGAGGGTCTTGAAGACCTCCAAGGAAGGAGCCTCCACAACCCCTCTGGGCAGCCTGGGCCACTGCTCCCTCACCCTCACAGTAAAATAATCCTAGCCATGGCACCCATACAGGTAATTTGCAGCCTGCTTTGGCACTAATGCAGTGTTTGCAGTTCAGATAATAAGCCCTCCTTTCCTCTGTAAGTTCAGGTTTAGAGTTGGGCAGTGGAGGTAAGGGATAAGCAGACTTGGACTTACTGTTTCACATGTGTGTGTCCAGGCATCCCTGCACTGAACTCTGTGTTGACAGGCACATATACTCTGCTTTTCATTGCCCTGGAAAAAGAAAGGCTGTGCTGATGGTGGGCCTGTCTCAATGGAGTAGGAAGCAAACCCAATGCACTTCTGATACAGTGTCCAGGGCTAAGGATTGCTCTGAACTTATAGATTTGAAGAACAAGTGGTTGATACAGCTATTCACCTCTCATTTATCCATATAGTTTATTTTGACTCCTTCTGGCACGTCCACCACCCATTCATTGGGATCTGCAGCCTGTGCACTTGAGAGAGAAATGTCCCCAGGTTCACACCAACATGTTCTCTTACTAAGTTCAACTCTACTTTTCCTGCATGAAACTGGATTTCCCTAACAGATTGAAGATGTGCACAAAGTGGAGCACACATCTACTCCAACTGTATCTTGGATTTCATAGCAGGCAAGTGTTTATCTGCAGGGCATGAGGCAATTTGTCCTGAGCCTATTTAATTTTAAACATTTGTGGACAGTTTTAGCTCAAAAAATACTTTCCTGAATTAAACTACTGTATACAGCACCTCACAGAATGGATCCTTGTTTGGAAAGGCATTGTAAATTCATGTGGGACAGCAGCATATGGTTTGTGAGCAGTGAGAGACAGAGATATCTAACCTGAGCAGCCAGTGGGACCTTGTGTACACACATACATATATATGTGTGGTCCAATATATATATATTGGACTTTTATTCTTGAAGCAAAGCCTTCTGGGTGCTCATATTGCTTGCAGCCATGCAAAAATGAGACAACTTGGACTTCTTAAGTGACAGATTAATATGAATATTAAGTCTATCAGTGCTGTAAAGGCATCCAAGAGTGAATCAGTGGGCCTGGAATACTTAATAAATAATTTTGCTGCAGGTTTTCATTGCCAAGGATCCTGGAGTCATGCAGCTCTCCCACCTGGGTCTCCTTTTACCTGTAACCACACTTTTGCAGTGTTGGATAGTCCCCTTAAGGCTGTTTCTAGTGTCATTTTCCATGTCCATGTGGTCAGTGCTAGCCTGATGTGGGACTTCAACCCAGAAAGGTTAAATTAGGCAAAAAGGATTAATTAGGCAAATTTGAGGGAAAGTCAGACCAAGTTTTAGAACTGTTCCACCTTGTTGAAGGCTGGAAATTCTCTGTAGAAAAAGAGTGGTTATTTTCTATACCAAAATATTCAGGGTGGTTATATGGAATGAGAACTGTGAAATGCAATACTGCCAGCTCTGTGGTGAGTGGAAATGGAGAGTTGAGGTTTGAATTTGGGCTTCTGTACCTTCCTCCCCAAGTTCAGAACCATGTTCTGTTGTGCAATGAAAGATGACTGTGTTTTGGACAACTCTAAAACAAGTTTTTTTAACACTGGCTATCTTTAAAGCTAGTTCTAGAACTTGGGTTGTGAGGGAAAATGGAGGGGTCATATGGGACTCTCTGTGTGTGTGTCAGGGGGAGCAGGAGGCAGCTGTCATCCTCCTGCAGTCCCCAAGGCTGTTATCTCTCAGAGGTACCTGGGGTAGCCCTAAATTACACTGACAGTCTAGTCTCTCAAGGCTTGTGTGCCTGCTGTGATACACACCACTGACTGAAAGGAGGGTCTAGTGAAGTGGGAGTTGGTCTCCTGCCAAATAATGAGTGATAGGACAAGAGGAAATCATAGAATCATAGAATGGGAGGAGTTGGAAGGGACCTCTAAAGATCATGTAGTCCAACTCCCCTACTCAAATGAGTCTGCCTAGATCAAGTCATAAGTCAAGTCACACGTCACACTAGGGGGAATTTAGATTGGAGATTAGGAAGAACTTTTTCACTCAGAGGGTTGTTAGACACTGTCCCAGGCTGCCCAGGGAGGTGGTAGAGTTCCCATCCATGGACATTTCTAAAAGCTGTGTAGTTGAGGTGCTGGGGGACACGGGGTAGTGATGGGCTTGGCAGTGTGAGGTTTATGGTTGGACTTGATGATCTTCCAACCAAAACGATTCTATCATTCTATGATTCTATGACTTCTGCTTATGCTCTCCTGCAGCCAGATTGGTGTCTCTGGCATTTTGGACACAGTGCTGCTGCTTTCCTTCACTCTCTCTCTATCACATCCATCTGCAGCTCCCTGACCCCATTGGGGCCAGGGAGCTGTGACCCCTCTATGTTGGACCAGCAGCCCTTGCCTCCTGCCCAGGTAGCTCCTGGGCAGAACCCTGGGGAGTCCTTCCAGTGTGTCTGCCAAGACAAGAAGATGCCAACTGGAAGAGAGCCCTGAAGGTCTGAGGTCTCACCTCTTGCCTAGAGTATCACTAAGGCCAGATTACATCAGCCATGGCTTTGCTCACTCTAGTCTTGAAAAGTTCTTGGCCTTGGGGTTGCCAGATTTTAGGAAAAAAACCCAGTTTTGGTTTCAAAAATCAAGCATAAATCCCAAGATTTCTCCAGTCTTATAAAAACTGGCAACACTAAAGCAGATTAAGCAATGCTCTCGTGAATGCTCTATTATGAGAGTGCTGGCCCTGTGTCCATAAGAGCCTCAGTCACCAGAAAGCAGCCCCAAGTCTGCTCCAAGTTACTCATGGCCAATGCTCAATGCCCTTGAGGGCCAACATCAGGGAGCTGTGTATGTTTTGACGTCATCAATAGATTTTCCTTCTGTACAAAAGACTCAGAAATAGCAGGTTCTGAGCACCTGAATGCCATCTTCTGCTGAGAATTGTCACTGCCTCCAGAACAAGCCCTGGGCTCTCAGCAGCAGCACTTAGAGCAACCTGGTGCATGTTTTTGGTGTAGGGTGCTGTCTTTTAAACTGGGAGAGCCAGAGGCATAACTTTGAGGCTAATTAGTCTGGTACTTTCTATGCAGGAAAAGCCCCAAATGTAGCGAACTCCTAACTCCCAAAGTTTGCAAAAGCTAATTGGGAGGGAGCTAAAACAAGCCTTGTAGGTAATAAAGGCCCTGTTCTGAAAAGCCATGCAATGAAAATGTAAATATCTGCCTTGAAGGCTTTCTTAATAAACCCTGTAATTTCTTTAAAATTCTTTCTATAATATCAAAATCCTGAACCACTTTGAGATGAGCTATTTTAGACTGTAATTGGGCTATTCATTCCCTATGCATACAGCGATTCTAATCTAATATGTAACAAGAACTTAAAAGCTAATCAATAATGGAACACGATTCTCTATCAGTAGAGCTGCCTGTTGACTCCTGTGAGAGGGATCTTCACAAGACAGCTCAGCTCTGATGACAGCCTTATATTTATTTTAAACATGAAGCTGAAACATCATCTATCTCTGTATTGTCACTTCCAATCATTTTTGGAACAAAAACACTAGGAGGAAATGAGATCCTCATTCTGAAAAGCACATCTATATTTGATAAATAGCCACAGATTCTGGAGAATGTTTACTGAAATGTGGGCTTGAAATGCTCTCACGTCTGTTTTACTGGAGCCATTGATTATCTATCGTAACGTGTCTGGGTCACTTTACCAAGCTCACCCTTTCCTCCACCTTAGAGGTTAAGAAAGAAAAAAAAGAGTTGATTGCCCTGCTGCTGGGCTTCCGTGTTTTCCCTCAGTAAAATTAAGGTAAAATTAGCATCAAGAGGGAATCAAAGTGAACTGCCACTTATTGTCCTTCAGTGGAAGTCAAGAAGCCTTTTATACCCCCACGTACAAAAGTCGAATTCCCACTTTGCATGTCTACACAGCGGCTTGAGATGGAAGGGGTGGAGGGAAGGGGGTTAAGCGAGTACACAGATGTGCCTAAAGCCGTATCAATCACAGGCATGAGAAAGCACCGCCTTTTTAATAGGCAGGCTGAACCAACATGCACAGCTGGATTTTGGATTTTATGGGCTCTCTCAGTAAAATGCAAGTGGAAGACAACTTACATCATTCCCCCAGCTCCATCTGGTTGTGCACTGCACCACTTTGTCCCTGAGGCGCACCAGGGATGGAGGAGCCGGAGCCCTACGGTTGTAGCTGCGTACAACCCCCTCGCCGCTGTCTGGAGCCAATTAACATGTGTTATGGAAATACATGGTGGGCTTCTGGTGTCAAGTACACTTCCACAAAGTCAGTGGATTTAATCTGGAATAACTCAGGGTATGAGGGATCAGGAGCCAGCTGGGAAAGCTCCTCTCTGGAGGGTCCTAAATGACAGTGATTTCACGTGATTATTTATTGAGCTGTATAGCAGAGCATGTATCCTCATGCACACCCCTTCCACAAATTACCCTACAACTTTCCAGCCCTTCATTATGTTGTAGAGGTTAAGGCCTTCCTAAGCAATCGAAACATCTAGGAAGGAATGCTTCCTTCAGCTAAATGCTGAGCTAAGCTCAAACACTGACCCTATCTCTTAACTGTATCAGGAACTTTATGTACATCGTAAAATGTAATAATTGCTATGGTAAAGGCTCATTCATATTAACTGAAAGCATAAATAGAATGGTGTAACATAGCCAGTGCTAATGTTGTGAGCACAAGGGAGGTCTCCCCATTGAAAGGTTTAATTGATACATGTGCCCTATAGGAAAAATTGCTTTTTTCCCTCTTAATAGGTGTACTTAACATCTTTAAGGCAGGTCTCTTTCACTCTGCTCCCACTCCTGCCTTGCAAACCCTTTGGGTATGGAAGGCAATTAGACACTTGCAAGGAGACAGCAGATCAAGCATGAGGCTGTGTTTACCTTTGTTTCACTCCTGGTTTTAATAGTGCAATAACTCGACCCTGTCCTTTTCTCAGGTGATGCCCCATATTTCAGCTGGGACACGCAGAGGGAAGGAGAGTGAAGGGATATGTTCCTCCTCTTTGTGTGACCATTGGTGGGCTATTCCCAAGCCTGGGCTCTTGTCCTGCCATAGATGTGACAAAGAATCAGGCAAGGAATCATTTTTGCCACTATTTTGAGCACTTCCATAGTAAAATTAATAACTGTGTGTCATGTGCTCTGGGAGGTCTTTAGAATACAATGCCAATGTAATGACTGAAGATTTTATAAAGCCCAGTCTTGGACTCCATAATGTGTATCTCTCTAGCTTCTTAGCCATGTAACCCTTAGGACACTGAAACAATTATAAAACATAGATTATGTATACACATATAAAGGCATAAAGATACATTAATTGTCTCTTCTAATTATTCACTCCTTGTAGGAAGCCCGGTTTTGCTGTTGAAGCTGAAGATGGACTGTCATTCTGATGTTTTACAGGACTGACTGCAAGACTCATGCCTTTTATACAGCTCTGATGATGGGAAAAGAAAAATCAGTGGTGGTTTCAACTGCACTCCTGAGCAGGACTTGCCTATTCTTTGTGACCATTGCTGTGGTCAGCAGCCAAGCCTGTGTAGAGAGAGTCAGTGACTTAAGCATCTCCAGGTCTTTGGGGGCCATTGGAAATGCAGACTGTCTATTTCCTGGCCATCCCAGAAATGCTGAGGATCAGAACCTGACCTGACATGGTGAATGGGTAAGTTATGGTGGGGCTTTAAAATATTGAGGGAGAACCTTCCTACTGGTGTAGAGTATCCTTTGGTGTGAGAGCATTTAAATGGTGAATCACTGTGCTAAATCTGAATTGCAGCTCAGTTGTTTTTGCCTTCTTGTAAAGAAAACACATTTTCTTGATGGCAGCTATTTTTCTTACTACCTACTAAAACCAGCAGCCACTAGCTGCTTGACTACCAGCACTGAGCTGAAAACCTCAGCATTCATAGCTGTGTCCTGGAAACACACTGTGCCTAGACAATTTCTGTGACCTACCTGCTAAGCGAGCCAC
Source organism: Colius striatus (assembly GCF_028858725.1). NCBI lineage: Eukaryota > Metazoa > Chordata > Aves > Coliiformes > Coliidae > Colius > Colius striatus. Next base: position 5,345,706 of record NC_084771.1, on the reverse strand, counting down.
TATGGGTTAAATTCACCTCCCACACAGTTGGTAAAGCCACATTTGAAACATCTAGCCCAAGAAGTACAATGAATGTACTTAGATTGCCAAAGATCTCTCCCATCTTTTCACAAACATGCTCTCCATGAGCCTTAGTTAGTATTTTCCCTTTGCCTAGCTGAAGCTCAGTCTGCACCCTGAATAATACCTGGAAGTTTTTGATTGACACTCGGTCCTAAGCATTTAGCTATCTCCATGTCTTGTCAAGTCCTCCTTTGATAAAAGCATTTCAGGTGCCACAAAATGTAATCACTCCACTGCAGCATTCTACATTGCAAATTCAAGTTTCTCTGTGCATTTTTCAGCTGAGGATCTTGGCACCATCAATAGATGTGTTCCATGGGCAATTTTGGATGGATCTATCAATATTGCCTCTAAGTCCTCCTCTATTACAAAGTGAGTCATCCGTCTCTCCTGTGGACAAGTGAAATTCTCCCTCATTGGACTCGTAGTCCACGAGTTGGCAGGGTTTCCTGTTTTGTTAATAGTCTTCATACAGCAGTGAAGTCATTTCAAAAAATGTTCAGCTCAGTGTTGGGGCCAAGCAGTATGTCTTTTGGTTATTTGTTCTTCTAGACAGGCCGTGTCACCATTAGTCATACCTCAGAATGATGGTTTGCTTTCATTATTCACTGACTGCGCTGCTTCCGATTCAGCGCTTTCCAACTCAGCAAGATTTTCCTGTGCTAATTCATCTGAATCATTTCTAGAAGAGCTTATATCAAAGGACACATTCTCAATGTTAATAAAGTGCAGGGGTTTTGAAACAGCTTGTAATTCTGGTTCTTTAAAAACGAGCTCTTTAGAGGTGTTTATGCTGTGTCTGTGAGCACAGTTTGTGTCAGTCGGGGTCTGAACGTGATTGATAGCCCTTTCCCTTTTATTTACCTTCAGCTTGAGACATCTACCACACATTCACTCTGTGACCAAAACTGGGCTAATGTGGCTCCAGGCTGAATGCTGAGTCTACTGCAGCAAAACCAGCAGTTCCAGTGTTGTTTAGGATGTGTCTCAGACACCAGTACTCACAAGGCCCACTAGACCTCAGCTACCTCTTACACTTCCACAGTTGCCTTACCTGAGCACTTGCTTCAAATGAGGATGACTGAGATCTCCTGGATCTCACATGATCTGTGTGCTCTGATGTGAGCTTATCTCCTTGTATGTTTGTTTATTGAGAACATACAGGGTGCTCACATTTATAAACAATACACATCTGGCTCTACACACCTATGGCTCAGGGCAGAGGCTTGGTCTCACTGATTGCACTTCTGAATGGGGTTTTTTAACCTCAATTTGGTTGCTTCCCCCACAAACATGAGCCTATGGTGTTTCATGTTCTCCTTCACTCCTGGGCTCTCAGCTTGCCTGTAGCAGCAGTGAATTGCAAATGGAAAAAATGACCAGAAAGAGCTAGTTAAGCAGAAACATAACTGTCCACATCATCTGGTGTGTCCTACTTCACTGAAGCTGTCTCAGAACCCAAGGAAACAAAACCAAAACAAAGGATACTTTATAACTCAGGCTGCTATCATAAAATTAAGTTTTCAGACTGCTCTTGTAAGAAGCTGGAGGAGTTGCCCCAGGCTTGGAAATGTTTGGATCAGGGTGTAGAGAAGGAGAGTTTTGAATATTAGGGAAAAAAGAATAGATGCTGCTCAAACATTCCCATGACACAAAAATGCTGTTCTTTTGAAACAGAAATGCTGCTCTTTTTAATTACCAAGACAATATTCAGAACACGACTTTTCACATTAGGCTCCAATGACCCTTAGGATTGGTATCTACATCATGAACTCCACTAAAACTCACATCCCTTGACTTTCTATAGAGTCAATGGAAAGAAACAAGATGTTCCAGCTGGTCAATGTTATTTACAGACTTGAATATAGACACTCAGATCACTTTGAGTTGTGTCTTACCTTAGAGTCAAGCCCAGGTGTTAAGTTGGTCAGGGTGAGTCAGATTCTCTGAAGTTGCCAAGTTTCTTCTCTTTGTGATCAATAGAGGGACTTGTCCATCTTGCTGGCACATGTGGGAGGTTTTTTCTGAGTATCTAGACAGACTGAAGGGTGGTTGGAGGCTGGGAGCTCAAAGCCTGCTCAGCTCCCTGTTTTAAAGAGAGCAAATACAGTCCTTGGCTTTGGCCATTGCTGCCCAGCCTGAAAGACTTGGCATTTTCCTTTGGCAATACTTAAAACCATGCCCATTTCCCCTCTTCCTTCCTCCCATCCTTCCTCTCCCACCCCGGGACACTTGTTTTTCTGTTCCCTAGTTCACAATGGCTGACATTTTTCAGCTTCAGGATTACTGGTTGTGCTTCTTGCTGCTCAGATCCCTTCAAGCTCTCCAAACTAGTACAAAGCTCTGGGCTTTCAGCCAATTTACTCACAGGTTTATCAGATGCTGACATTGTTTCTCTATAAATAGGTCTACCTTTACTGACATTATTGATTCAGCTGCCTCTCTTCTCACTAATACTCTTCTTAATGTATCCAACCTGCCTTCCTATTTCACCTAATGAAAGGCTAAAGTCAGAGGGGTAGAGGTCGAAGAGGTTAAACTGCAAGCATAAAGGTCCTAGGCTTTAAAGTCAGAGCTTGCCATGTGACACTCATAAGCTTGTCAGTGGAGCAAATCTGCAAGTGAGAGCTCTTTTGCACTAGAAGAAGTGAGATATCAAGCCAATTTCACATTTTCTTAGCTATAATTTGAACTAAAATGAGCTCATTTTGCAAAATCCTCCATCTGATCCATTAATGGGTTAACAAAGGTAACACAGACCCTGATCTGTCACCTCAGTCTGGATGATTCTGAAAACAAGGAGCAAATTTTCCCTCACAGATAGGAGCACACCTCATGTGTCTTGGAGCTAATCCAAATTAGCAGACCAAAGTTGTAGTTGTCTTGCTTGTAAATTAAACTCAGCTTTAAAAGGTCATCTATGTGCTTTCTCTAGATAAGAGGGCTTTTTTGTGACTGACTCAGAGGGCAATTTGGGTATTCAGTGTAGCTCTAATGCAGCAGGAGCAGAAGTTCTCAGCTCAGTGTCTCGATGTCTGTGCAGGCAGCAGCATCTTCCTGCAGCATGGTGGGATGGGGCTCTGAGTTTGGGAGACCTGCACCCCTGCCAGATTGCTGGGTGGCCAGTGGGCCACTCGTGCTTCATGGCCAGCAGCAGGTCACACACTGTGCCCTGCAGGTGGCTGCAAATCCATTGTGCCCTCATGGAAAACAAGTTATCCACAAGCAGGTCTTTAGACATGACAACAGCTGTGGAGAGCTGGGGAAGGGCATGCTGCAGGATGGTGGTGAGTGCACAGGCAGGAGTGAAGGGCCATCAGGTCTGTACCTACTGGTGAAAAGAAAGAGTAGGCTGCAGAGTGACATCAGGGTTGGGCAAGTCCACTATTGTATGGCACTAAAAGTCATTCCAGGTGAGCTCAGCAGGGCAAACCCAGTGGCAGCCCTGCCAAGGGCTCCAGGAGCCATCAGAGGTGTTGAGGAACATCCACTGGCCCCCAGTAGCACAAATCTGATGTGATAGTAGGTCTCAAGTGACTATCATCCTGAGCAGGTGCTAGGGAGCCATCTGCACATCATCTCCACACCACAGCTGTCCCCTGTCTTCTCTGCATTTCTGTGCCAGGCTGGCAGAGTAAAACCCCTGTTTGGTTTCCTGGTTTATTTTGTGCTGCCTGCGCTGCTGGCCTCAGCTCTGGCACAGCTCACAGTAGCCATGGTGGCTGAGGCTGCAGGACCACTGATGGCCCTTCCTTCCACCACAGGCCAGGTGCCCACATTGGACTGGAGGCCCCTCGGAGCTGCCTTTGGCCAAGTGTCCTGAATGGGCCAGAAGAGTGAAATTAGACATTTGGGTCTGGCATGGGAAGCTACCACAGCTGCCAGAGCAATAGGCCATTAAATCCCACACTCAATCCGAACAACATCCCCCATCCCAAATAAACCATAACACAGAAGAAAATAGTTCACATTGTGAAAAGTTTAAACTATCTCTGACTTCAGACACGTTACCATTAACCTGGGAATTAATCAGACATTTCCATTTGCTCCTTGTTCTGAACTATAATGAGCCCTTTAACAGTGTAAATAAAAAGATCTAAAGATTCAATAAACTATAATGTCACAAATGGCAGTCATCTACCATGTGAGGCCTCTGTGTTAAAAAGCATCACACAGCTGGAAACAAATGCTTCAGTATAACATTGTAAATAACCTCTAAGCCCACTACTAATTAAACCGAAGCTTCGCTTCTCCTGGGCATTGAATATATGAACCAATTAGGGAAATATAATTTCTTTTCTGAGAGACCTGTGCTGTCCCCCCCCTTAAACCAAAAGAGGGTGGGGGGAGAGAAAAAAAGAGCCACTGACAGAAAAAAAGGAGAGAGGCAAAAGCAAGGAAGAAAGGAGTTTCACAGGAGGGACCACACTGATGCGCCGGGGTTACAATAATGAGACATTTCTGCTTTAAGCAAATTTTGCACCTGTAACCTGCAGAAATATAGCCATAGCACTTGAAAAATTACTTCAATGCTGCACAGTGCCATGAAAATTTATCTTTGAGATGATTTTATTGCATGGTTACCCTAGGCAATTAAATCAATAAATCTTAACTGTCAGAAAGGTTGGCCCGCTGCCAGGAATAAATGAAATGCGCGGAATCAGTAAATAAAAGGTTCCTGACAACTCATTCTAGGAATTATTTAGCAGTTGGGCTTTTTGTTGGTGTTGGTGTTGCTTTTGTCTCCAGCATTTATTGACATTCTCGGTGAGAAATGATTATGCTAACATAAACAGTGTAACACAGAGCTACAGATAGATGGGAGAGAAGAGTCAGGCTCTTCAGGGTAATAAATTACCCTCCTGGAATGGCGAGCGAGCAGCGACTTTGGGGGGCTGATAGTGCTGGCAGAGGCGATTACAGAGCTGGGGTCTGGGCCATGGGCTGGCAGCATGTGGGCAGCGCCAGTGCCAGGCTCTGGGCCTTCCACACGCTGGCCCATGGTGCTTCATTATTAAAATAGATGTGCTACTTTCATTGATTGATTCAGAGATGATTGAGATTGAAATGCCTCCTGGAGACTCGGAGGTGACATTTCCGTAGGCCCAGAGAGTCCAGCGTTCGCTGCAGGAGATGCCAGTTTTGACAGCGAAATCATAGTTATGCCTGTGTAAACCCCAAGTAGTCGATGCAGCTGCATTGCTTCTCATGCTGGTGTTACAAATCTGAAGGCCTGAATCTGATTTCCCCTACTCTGGGATTTGGCACATTGAATTGGTGTGAAGCAACCTGGATTTAGGCTCAGGCTCTGCCTTGCTCCAGAAGATACTGTGGTATGGACAGGTGACCTGATTGATAAAATTATAGGTTTTTAGTCACTGTGGTCATCTATTTTGAATACCTCCTGAATACCAATAGGCCTCTCAACTTCACCTGCCAAGTCCTGGTTCAAGTCTAGGTAGACTGAACGAGCCCATGACTGAACAAGCCCATGCTGCCAGCAAGGCAGCCGCTGCTGGGATCACCATCCGTATCCCCACTGTCACGAGGGACAACTGTGACAAGGACATTCTGCCAAAGGAGGGAGCAACCCACCGAGCTGAGCAGTGGAAGAAGTCTCTCTTGCCTAGAGCAGAGCTAATTAGATGGTCTGCGAGGCCAGGCCATCATCACCATCATGTTTGGGCAGCCTGGAGAATATGGGTCTGTCCTTGAACCACCACCAGCTCTGTGGAGCCAAGAAGAGATTTATTTGAGCAGTGTGGAAAAAAAGCCTGCTGCCAAAACGTCTGCATCCAGTCTCTGGACACCCAAGCGACCTTCAGTCATAAGAGCCCTTAGGGAGAAACTCATCTCCCTGCCTGGGGCTGGCAGAGACTCACCGACGCAGCTTGTCAGCTGGAGACATCATGTCATCTTGGCTGTGGAACATTTCATAAGAAACTATTTCCTTCATGATACCATACAGTTCCTCAACACCAATGTCAGAGCTTCCTGAGCATTTTGCTCCTCTGACACATCCTGTCCCATCATGATATGCAGCCTTTGTGCTCCCTCACTTCAAAACTGCAGCTCTGCGTGGCTAGGTGGGCTGTAGGAGGAGGACAAGAAAGAACAGGGCTCCAGGAGCATCAGGCAGGTGACTGAAGCACCAAGAAGGCCCTGGATAGCCCTCTAGAAGAGACTCCTCTTGGCTCATCAGCTCCCAGACTGTAGAGGGCATAAGAGATCTGAGTGCTGCACTTCACCAAACGAGTCGCAACCACTTCTAGGTACAGCTAAAGCTATCGGGCTTTTACAATGCTGATTGGCAAGCAGCTTCTCATTGCAGATAATTCTCTGCCAGCACATCCCGAACGCATAGGTGATTGCTCTTAAATTGATGGCTCGAAGCACAATAACAGCCTTTTTATTTAGTTCCTGCTTGATAGGCAGCGACTGTGCAGTTGCCAAAAGAAAAAAAAGAAAGAAAGGAAAAACCCAGGTTGGGGTGTGCTGCAGAACTTGCTGTTACATCACTATGAGGCTGAAATTCCTTGGGGTGGAGAGTTAAACACAGCCCCTGGTGCTGCCCAAAGCATGGGTCCAGCACGAAGGGGTACTCGGGGTGTGTTGAGTTTTTCAGCAGCCCCTGCTGCAGGTGGGAATTGCCCTTCAAACACAGCAAAACCTGAGGGGCTTCCTTCTTACAGCAGAGTGGAGCTGGTGTGCTGGATGAGAGCTGTTGGCACTGAGGTTTCACTGAAGGTGGCAGGGCAGAGCGAAGCTGGCACCCTGGCAGCAACTCAGCTCTCTTAGCAAGCAGAAAATGGACCATTTTTCATGTGGCTTCATCACATTCAGCCACATACATTTCTCATAGTACCTCCTAGGCAAAAGGGTCAATCCCATCTGCCTGGAGCTGGCTGAAAAATGAGGTGTGAATCATGGTGGATGTGGTGGCTGTTGGTTTGGGTTTTCTACTTTTTTACTCGGTTTTTCCTTTCAAAATGTAAACTCTCGAGCGAATCTTCACGCAATCCCACGAATACTAACAGCCACAGTTTCAGGGAGCTGCATTCTGCAAATCACTGCTGAGTCTGGCAAAACACACAGGGTCAAGGGACAAACTTATATGTGAGACATAGGCAGAAAGCAGCTGAACACAGCTCCAGAGCTGGTTGCACAGAGGAACCACATATAACTTGAAGGAAAACTGATTGTAAAAGTTATTGTCCAAATTTGCCAAACATTTCTGGCCTAGGAAGGCCAACGCTGTCAGAGAGCATCTTTACTCCTGCAGACCAGTTCCTGAGGTCTAACCTACTAACTCATTCCTTGTGTTCAGCTGTTTTCATGTGCTCGTACATGCTCATGTACAGGTTCCCAAAAGAGAGGAGAATACGACTCATTTTCAGAAGGCCAGCCTAAATGCATACCTAAAAATACCAACAGGGACTTTTCTGTTGCTCACATGACCACAAACTTCTGTTTAACGTTAGCTTCACATGTGGTTTGTGTGCTGAACACATTTACATCAGCTATAATAAAGTCCTTCCAATGGTGTAGACACAGTATGGGGGAAAAAAAAACCCTCCTGAAATTCCCCATGCACATGTGCCTTTTTCAATCAAAGGGATAAAAGGATATCTAAATTCACTTTGAAATGCAGCTGGTAAGCAAAATTCTTCTCAATTACCTGGAGCTGATACTCTATTGCTTTCCTTTCGGACTGTGCAGGAGAGGGCTGAAAGATCTCAGCCTTTTAGTGAAAGGATTTAGGCTGTGCTTCCTACTCCTCAGCTCCATGGGCCATGGGAAGCTCCAGACTTGTCAGATATAAATTAGGCTTCACAACCTCTACGTCTTTTGTGCTGGCAGACAAACATCTCATGGTCTAGAGCAGCTTGTCATGGGCCAAATTCATTCCTGAGGGAGTTGTGTAGTTAAATGATCTCAGCTGGCTGAGAAATTGAGCACTTCTGTCTCTCTCTTGAGCCTTGTGCAGCTCTTACCTACTCCCATGCCTCAGCCTCATACAACCAGGGAAGAGGAGAAGATGTCTCCTTGACTTGAGAATAGAGCACACAGTCTTCTCTTACCCCTATCACTCCCAGGTTTGGTCGAGACACTTTCTCTGCTGTGGGGATCCCATGTATCCTGGCTATGTGAATAATTATCTTTTATTTTTCCCCAGAAGGTTTTTTCCTGAGCTGTGTAGCCACACTAACCATGCCATGCAGCACAGGTTGATGTGGAGCCATTCATCATTCATAGCTGGGATCACAGAACACTTCACAGCCAATTACAAGGTTACACATGCAGGGAATGACATGAGCTGCCTATCTGAAGTCAAGCTTCAAGCTGGCCTCTGGGCACACCCAGAGGATGCTGAGGACTTGGGAAATGAACAAGCACGTGTGACATCAGGCCCATCCTCCCACCAACCCCAAAGACATGTCCCTCTGAGATGCTCAGAGAGGATGTTTTCTAGCTCCTTGAATGCAAAGTGAGCTCCAAGTACCCCGTTCCAGATTTTCTTCTGAAGACTTATTGCTAAGAAGGACTGGGGTTACAGGTACCCTTTCACACAAGTGGGCTGAGCAACACTGGCCAAGCCACAAGCTGGTGGGACCGGAAAGCTTTAAGCAGCTTCCTGTGATCAGGGTGGTGCAGAGAAGCTGGAGGATATCAGTGACCAGCCCTTTGTTTTGAGCAGGGCATCACAATAAAATCTCAGGCTCCAATCTGGGCTAACCCACACTCATGTGTCTCTCGAGGCATCCTTCTGCAACACCATTTGTATTCTGGCTTGGCCACTCCCCTGTCCCTGACCCCTTGCCAGCCGCTTCCTGGCCCTGCCTTCCTGCAGCACCCCCAAGAGCACGCAGCTCTCCAGATGGAAGATGAAAAGGTTTTAAGCAGGGCTGTAAGTGTGAGGGGCTGGACAGCAAACTGCAGTGACAGCTTCTTTGGCCTGGAGACGGTGGCCTGAGATGGCCTTTGTGTCGGAAGCGCTGCGGCTTGGCGCTCCCCGGCGGGCAGCTTGACCTGGCTTGCTCCAGGCTCAGCGGCACCGAGCGCTGCACCGGGCAGCCGCGTCACACGCCGCTTCGCATCTCCCCAGAGCTTTTTACATCTCTTTTGAGCTGGTATTCTTGGCACCAGCTCTCAGAGCTGTTCCTGCGCTGATGCTATAAAACCTGGCGTTTCTAGAGTCGTCATCCCGGGAGGCCCCTGGGGAGAGACGCGAGCCTGTGCAGAGGGTCAGCGCGACGAACCGCACCGCTTCAGTCACGCTGGAGCCTTGGGCTGCTTCCCAGCCAGTAACCAAAAATATCCTGCGTCCGAAGCCTGCCTCCTTTGCTCTTTAGGTTGGGACAGACAGGTTGCTGTCTTGCAGCTGAGGTCCCTCAGGGACGAGGAAAACACACTATTGATCCTGTTCCCTCACAGCTGGTATCAGCGTGACATTATTTCCTAACATCAAGTCAGTTTAAGTCTCTGCAACGACACAAACACATTGATTAAAAATTAAAACCAATGACAGCTCTCCCACAAACAATACTTACTGTACCATACTTACTGTATCCTGGGAGGGGAATGAGAAAGGAGCAGGAGCCAGAATAATTCATAGTGATAAAATGGGTTACATTTTCATAAAAATTTTATTTTACCTTTTTTTTTTTTGCTTTAAATAATTCAATGCACTGGCAGTATAATTAATCCCTCTATGAGAGACACAAATGTACCAGTTCAACCAATATTATTTATACAGAGACATTGTGTTTAAAAACAACCAAAGTACATTTAAAATGTTTGTACATAAAGTATTACTGTTATTTCTTTTTTTTTTCTTTCTGAAGAAGGAACAAATGTAAACAAAATGCATAATTGTGCAACACGTTGGAAATACAAAGCAAAAACAGGCAAGATACAATTTTATACATATAAAGCAAAAGAAATCAAACTTTTATAACTATACAACATTTCAGTAATTGCTTGACATTTTAACAGTTACCTTGGTCTGTACAAAACATCTTAACTTATACTTAAAACTTTACAAGAATAACATGCTTGTTCAGAACAAAGACACCTCGTGGGATTGCAATGATTATTGATATGATATTTGCACACATGAGGAAAGAAAAAAAAAGGCTACTTCAATAGTAAATAAAAAGAAAGAATGTAAGGTAAAGGGCTATTTAGTAAACTGTAATCTAATTCCAATAGCTAATTAAGTTGCACTGCAATGCAGAAATTACATCTGACTTTTGCTGGAAGACCGTAAGGTCATAATGTTGCTCTATTTCCAGGAACCACAAAAAAGCATATATAAATTTTCCTGATCTTTTGGTTAATTATACATGCACATACACACACACACACAAAAGAAAAACAAAAGAAAAAGGAAAAAAAAAAAAGGGAAAAAATAGGATTTGCCACCAAAGCCAGAAATGGTGGGCACTGGAACACACGTTAATTAGAGACTACTCCCTACATGGCTAGGTTAAAAAAATCAAGACAACTAGGAAGAGAAAACATCCACTGAGTTTGCCAGGATTACTTTTCCTGAACCTTAGTTGTATGTTGCTTTCTTTTTTTGAAGACAGGGAGCAACTTGGATCAAGTGGAGCCATTTTTAAAATACTGGGAGTACCACAGCCAGAGACAAAACACAAAGTAAAAATAACCAGAAGTGAAAAATAACCAGATCTTTGGACTCGTTTTCATATTGTGGGACACGTCCTAGACCTTTTGGATGTGTTTGTTAAAAAACACCAGCATTTAAGATTCAATACACAACCCAGAGATGTCACAAATACAGACAGGAATAAATGATACAATATTTTATGGAATTACAAGGGCTATCAGCTTGGATGAAATGTACAGAATTTTTAAGTGTCCTCGAGTGATGCATATGGCTAAAATTAAACTCCTGATTACATCAACCTAACGTTTTTGGTGCCTGACACTGCAATCTGTGTGCGGAGCACTGATTTGCAGCTACTCCTGTGGACTTCAGCGGAGCAACCTGCCGCTGCTCAGAGGAAGAACAGCAGAACTGGGCCGAGATAAACATTTGCCATGACTTTTAAATGTACAAACCCCATTTGGGCTTAGAAAAACTGCTTTAGTCTGTTGCAATGTCTTTGAACTAAAGTAACAGACTCCATCTCCAGACCCAGACCGTTTGTGACGCGTTTGAATTTATTTGCCATTTTTCTATGAAAGCTAATGCTGATGCCAGTAAATATTTAAACTCAGACGTAATGAAATTGCAACATGCCTTTTAGTTAAAACCAAAACATACACAAGCTTAGACTGCAGGCAGAAATTACTTTTCAATTCTTTTAGCAGGGTTTGCCTGGTGCTGAATAAGAAAAGTTCAATATATAACTCAGCTTCAGTACGTATTTATAAAGCTGCGTTAGAGCACACACCACAGTCTGTAAAGGGAGAGGACCGGTTTTTCAGATGGTGTAAATCAGCACTGACATCTACAGAGCTACTTACAGGCACATCAGCTGAAGCTTTGGCCCACAGTCATCAAAAACGTACAGCCATCCTTCACTCCATATGTGAAGCTCTCAGCGGTGGAAGAGCTGAGTGAAAGTGTAATCGACATCAGATAAGAAGCTGCTCTGTTAGTCTGGTTTCTGATAACGCTTTCACAGACTGTGTGGTCTAAAGCAATTTTATGATGTGCTCTATACTGCATAGCTTTGCAAAGTACAATATTTCCTTACAGGCAAGGATTATGGTACATTAATCATTTCATTGGCATGATCAGTAAAAAAGGCATGACGATAATAACAGCTTTGGGAGTTTATCTGCATAGAGAGATGTTGGCAAAAATTAGTCTGGGGTTAGAGGGTTTGCTCCTCGGTGTGTGCATATTGGATCAACTCCACTGAAATCAGTACTCCCATACCAGTTTACACCAGCCAAGGAACTAGTACTCTACCTGCCACATAAATACACTACGTGTGTTGCTATCACTTTGTTCATAAATTCAAGGGTAAATGCCTCGTGCCAGTGGGTCAAGGCCTCTTCATGTCTGTAACTCCATCTTATTTCTCACTGAAGTCAATGGTGGTTTCCCTGAGCAAGGGCTGAGTGAACATATGGTCTGGTTGAAGAGCAAGTCTGCTTGCAGTTATTCCAGCACTAGTCCAGGGACCTTGGACTAGTTTCAGTAGGGTGAGTGCTCAGTTAGAACAAAAATGGGTGTAATTCCATCGAATTAGCTGGGTCAATGCAACTGAAGTTCTGGCCCAATAAACTCAAGCCCAGTAAATGCTATGTCATTTTTGTTAACCAGCCCCTCCTTTGATAAACGGTGCTCAGCAAGCTCCGTAAGACTTGCATGATTGCCATATGACAGCCAGATTTGGTCCCATGAATTCCCCAAGTTCCATTTGCTTTGCTTAAACTTTGGTCTATTGTAGCTACTGTTGTCTGTTAAAACAATGAAATTCCCTTCAGAATCTGTCTTTCCTTCTAATTCAGAGAAGGAAATAACTGAGTAGAAATTAGAACTACCTCTACTTGATGGTTTTTTCAATGGAATTACAACAGGGTGACACTCACACAACTCTGAGTAAGCTTACATCCAGCACAGAGAGTTTTACAGAACTTGCATAGAGGGAAACTTAGTTAAAATCAAAGAAGAAAACGTTTCAGCTGCATCATCCACTCACATGGCTTTTACCACCAGCATCAGTGGGACTCTAGAGTCCTGTAAGCACAGGTGGTCCTGTGGACACGACAATTTAAATTGCAATCCTGCATACAGTGAATATTGCCTTCATTTTATGATGCCACTGCATGCACCGCATCTGCCAATGCCTTTGGTGGTTCCAGATGCAGTGCAAGCAAAAATGAGTGCTCAAATCTGAGTCCCACCTGCAGCTGAAGAGGACCAAGACCTAAAATTGATGCAGAGCCACAGCTAGGTGGCAGCCAGGCAGTTGGGCTGGAGTAACCTGGTCCTGCTGGGCACAATATCCATCCCCCACCATGTCTCCTGCACTTCAATAGTGTGTCCAGAGCTATGTGGGCATTCACACTGTGCAGAGCTGTAGTAGTCAAGCACCCTGAGCAGGCCGAGGGCTCAGGGAGCTCTGTGAGGCTCCATAACTGTGGTAGGCAAGGTCAGGTCTTTTCTGCAGCCTCTCTCCAGAGCAGTGAGCATACACATTGCTACTCGACCTGGCTGCTGGGTCCCTGGGCTTGGTCCTTGCTGGAGTTATAAGGGAAAAATGGTTTAACTCTATGCTGGCTTGAGGGCAGTGACAAACATTAGCTCTTTGTGACATGTGATGGCACCCTGAGGTGGATTAAGGGAGAGGATGGGATGATTCAGATTTTGTAGGATAACACGGTATAGATGTTATTTTGCAGGGCATACAGACAGCAACTCTTTGCCTTTCCCAAGAAGCACACACAGGATAAATTCATAATGTCAAACCACACCAACTCATCCCAGTTTCTTTAAACCACTCCTCACATCTTTACCATCATCTGATTACAGTGTCAATGAGCTGCCTGAGATGTTGCCACACCCCCCGTGGGTCTGGGCACAGCTTATCCTCATAGCATTTTGGTTGAAGTGTCTCCTGATGAGGCCAGATTTGATTCTCATCTGACAGCAGTTTATGCAGTAATTCATCTGCACCTGAATTTGCTCTCTTCTACCTCTAGAGCCATGGGATCCCGCTGGCTGTACACAAGACTCAAACTCAACCTCATCTGACTTCAACAGTTACCACCATGGGTTTCAACTGGTGTGAGATGATTGGAATCACTGATTTTGGAAGACAAAAGACATCAACAAAACATCTTTGAAACAGAAGGGCTAAAGTAAAGCTACCAAGCCCATCAGAAAGGTGGGTCTGACAAGAAAGCTGTGGAGAGGATGGCCACTGTGTCAGTCAGGCAGGAAGATTTTGCATTCAGTATCAGGGAGGTTTTGGTAATGAAGCCTAACTGAGCTTTTGGCCTATACATACAGGCTACAAAATATCTAGTGATATATCTAAAATATCTCACTCTATCTAGTGAGTGAGATTATATATCTCATTAGTACAGAATGCCTGTATGCATTGCTGTGTACAGGGGTCTGGTTAGATTATGGAAGTCCAAGAGTACTAGAAATAGAGGAACTGAGCTCTCCCATCATGAACAGGACTTGTTTTACTTGTATTTATAAAACAGTATGTAAAGCAAAGCTGGAAGATGTCCTGAGGGCAGTGGACTGGTTTCTCATCTTCATCCCCTTCTCCTTACTCCCAGTGTACTCTGGTGAGGTCGCAGAGATGCCACAAGAGGCAGAGGCCCTTTGCAGAACTGCCTTGGCCTGTGGGCCTGCACAGCAGGGGACATTGCTGCACTTGGTACACAAAGACTAATTCATTTGCTTTGGACACTTGTGAAATGTTTTGCCTTTCTGAAAATGTTAAGATACTGGTCTATTGCAAATGAGCCAACCTTCTGGAAAAATAGATGTTGACAGCACATTCGGTTTTGACACTGACTTCAGGGACCACAGGATCAAGATGACAGAGTTGTTGCTACCTTCTGTCGTACCTTCATTGCCTGAAAGGAGACAATAGATGCAAACAGGACTGCACACAAACTACAGAGGAACACTTTAATAGTTCTGCTGCCACTCAGCACTGTTGGAAGTGGTTTTTTATGGTTACTGAATCTTTTTTCCTGTGCTAAGAAGTAATGAGGAAGGACATCCTGTTGAAAATCCACATCCAAATCCATACATATCTATACACACACACACATGCTTTCTGCAATACTGTGTGTAGTGGGGTTGCTCCTGAACACAAAGCAAGGAAGTATATCAATATCTAGGTTAGAATCCTTACCAGCACCATTTTTACCATCTTTTAAGTTGTGCTCACAGAACTAAACACTGAACTTAGATAGCATTAAATATTCATAAAAACACAATGAAAAAAATTTCTTCCAGAGAAGTTATAAACTTGTCAATGAATCTAAACTGTTATAACAGGAAAAAAGTAATAAAATCTGTGAAAATTAAAAAAGCATAGAAACTAAGGACCAGATCTGACTTCTCAGATTTTGCTTCTTTGTGAGAAATGAAGATCTTGATATTTATTCTTTAAAAAAATCCCACACTGATATCAACAGACCTGTTCCTGTCTTTCAAAGGAGATCATTTATAAAAGTGAGACAACATATTTGCAGAGATAGATACCACTTCAATGACAAAAAGCCCAAAGACCATGTAAGAGAACGTGGAATTAAGCTGTAAGCAGCAAGCTGTGGATATTGCCACCAACATTATCAACAAAAAGGCTGTAAGCTAAGCTGAAGTGACTGAAAAAAAAAGCAAAGATAAGACAAAATCAAATCAAATAGAATAAAAAGCACAAATCCTGGGCCAAACCCAGCTATCCAAAGTCAACGTGAACCCTTTACACTGTTAGTTTTCCAAGTGTGGGAAGAGTGATTCGTCCTTTGAAAGGAGCCAAAGTTGCTCAGTGAGCACTGGCACGTGGCCTGGGGGAATGTGGCCCATACGGGATCCTTCACCCCAGGCTTTCCCTTCGACCCCTGCTCTCCAGGCTCCAACATATCTCTCATGGCTAGAGATCCTCCTTACACTCAGAGCAGGGTATTCTGCCTGCACATTGTCCAATACTTCATTTAAGACCTGCTGCAGTTCTTGACATGGAGGTTAAGTGCTATGTGCTCCAGCACTCAGGACATGTCTGCCCTTGGATCTCGTACTGATGGAGCTCCCATGTGCTCACGTTTAGCCCTTCACTGGTTTGCTCCCTTCACCGCTGAACTACTGATATTGCTCCGAACCTCCTGAAGCATGGCACACAAACGACAATCGTTATCAGCTCTGGCAATTTTTTATGAAGCTTGGTGTCCTTCTCACACCCCAGCTGCAGAAATCAAGAGATTACATCACTGTCCCAGTTTATCAGTATTAAAAACAAATGTGTCATTTCTGGCCCTCGGCCTGCTTGAAAAAATGCCTGAGTATGCGTCATGAAATCGCTCTCAAAGCTCAGTATCCAGGAGGCAATACAAGAACCAAAAAATTGTATTTAAAAAAACCCCTCAACCCACGATTTGAAGCCAATTTGTAATTTTTGGTGCTTGGGCCATGAGTTTGAATGCCTGGAGGGGGCAGTGCTAAGAGCAGACATAGCAAATGCCCCAGCAAAAGCACACTGCTTCCCCACGGGCTGGAACAAACAAACAATCTCATTTGATTAACTCTGCTGGAAGTAATATTTTAAGGGGTAAAATGATTCCACAAAGATGACATGTTGGCATTTGAAATGAGATGAATACAGTGCCTGTAAAAGTGCAATAATCCTTAATAACTAACCCAAAAGAAGCATCATCCCCAGGGATAAGACAGTAATTCACTCTCCATATTTAATTTGTTTCTAAGCCGCTTTTGAAACAAGACTGCTAAATAGTAAGTTGGCTTGTGATCCTAGACTTGACTGCTGGACTTACTATAATCATGCCATTGATTCAGCATACATTTCAACCTAAGTCACAGGATACAAAATCAGGTGGGCTAATTCCTTAAGCTGTTTAAGCACAGGATTGTGAACACGGAGTAAATTCAGAGATATGAGTCTGTTTACTGCAAGCAACAGGGGAAAGATAATACATTGTCTTCACCGAGTGACTGCAGCTAACTCTCTGAACAGTCTTGTATTTCAAGATATAGCTATCCTTCATAAATGCATGGAAGTCTAGGATTTCGGTGTGCATTAAAGGAACAAGTGACAACAGTGCATTTAATTAGATTAAATAGTTACTGAATCTCATCAGTGAGATCTTGCAAAAAGAAAGGAGGAAAACTCTGGCTTATGACAAAACCACCCCAACACTTCATCTCAAGTACTCCCCCTGTCCAAAAAAATCCTCAAAACAAAACCTTGAAGCCTTTAGTTTTCTTTTTCTTTAAAAACAAACCCCGAGAAACACTTTTCATCTGCATTTCTGATCAGCTCTCACTGTCAGGGTTTTATTCATTAGGCACTGGGGCCAGAACCAGCGCGACAAATGCTGTCAGGTTCACATTTCAGACGTGTTTCCAAAACCCTCAGACAACTGGTAAGGGTGTACTGACTGCTTCAGGAACGGGAATGTGCACATAATACAGGATGTGCATGTTCTGAGAATGTCCTTTGCAGACAACCCTAAACTGGGTGGTTTCTGTAAGGATGCACCTTGGCTACATTTACAATACAGTCTCGTGGAACAAAATATTAGGAATTATTGAATTTAAGAGAAGGCAGGGAGCTAATATACAACAGCTACAGTAATGTTTGTCTTAAATGTGCACTGGGCAGAGTCCTTAAACTGCTCTTATTGCAAATATCCAAGGCCTGTTCTAAAAATCATAACAGTCTGAACCTTTTAAATGCAAATTTGTCCTATTTATCTGGTCACAACCCAGTGAGTAGAATCCAATAACTCACCAGATTAAAGGATATACAGGATTATATAGCAGAAGGTAATTGCAATTAACTAATATCTGGATGGCATTTAATACACATATTGTATTATTTCAGTGAGATGAGACAGAATAATATTTACATTGCTGTGGGGATTTTCAGTTTCCAGAAATGGAATTTACAGCTCAGTAAGGTATGCAGGCGTTATATCAAGAACGAGAGGAGACCATTTAAAGTCTTGTGAATTATTGATATAAATTCATTTTGTTTTGTTTCATGCACCAGCGCTTCTTGCAGTGGCACCAGAAGAGCAGTGCAGTTTATTACGGGGGGGTGGGGGGGGGAGGAAAGGAGAGGAAAGAGCAAATGTGAAATGGTGTAATTTATTCACAATTGCTTTGAAATTCTATCTGAATTATCTCATTATTATTCACGCATTAGAGGAATGGTCCGAAACGTGACAGCATGGGTAAACAGATGCAGAGCCTGGAAAACAGGTAATCTGACTGAAGTATTCATGGCCATTATTGAACAAATGTTGTATTGCTTTTAGGTAAATCTGATGATTTTATTTAATTTGACATTGTTTTCAAGATAGCAAGATAATACTGTTCGTTTCTAATGCTCCGAAATGAACAAAACAGGTGAAAGCTGATGCCACATGGAGTTATAATGTTTCAACAGTAGCTGGTTAAACTTCTAGAGAGTTTCATGAAGGATCTGCATACACTTATCAATGGACTTTTACATACAATATCAATGCTGGGAGGGTAGCGGTCCTGTTGAAATCTGCTGTCACTGAGTCACTATGCAAGGAGAGATTGTTCTATGAAGAAAAACCTTGGATGAGTATTTGTTTGAGGCTAAGCAGTGAAACTGAAAGAAAATTCACAGGTTTAGTATAGGAATGGTAGATAAGACTATGAAAGCTAATATTTTGAAATTGCCTAAAAACTGCAATAAATTTTGCTGCCTACTGAAATTATTAAGCCAACACTAAACAGGAAGAATGGAATATCAAAACCTCATTGCATAGTGTGTCATCGTTCTTTAATGAGGCATTCCTTCAACCTTTTACCTCTTAACACCTTTGGTGATCTTACGTTATGTACCTGTAAGATATTCAAAACGTTCTCTTTTAGAGATTAAGCCTACAGGAAGTATGAAATCTTAGGAATGTCAGGTAATGATGCCAGAATTAAGCATCAAAAAAGCTTAGTTCGGGTTCAGAAGATGGTTTTGAATGAATAGGTATAACTTCTACTAATTTATTTCAGAAGGGACTTCTCATATATACCCTCAGATATTTAAGACGCTTTGTACTATTTCTCAGGAATCCACATCTTCTCAAAGTGCTTTTTTTTTTGTTTTCACTTGAAGGCAGCATGGACTTAAAACAATACTGCAGGGAATGTACCGTTCCATAAAGCACATCAGGATGGCAGGATCCAGGAGACACAAGGCATAGAAAATTGTCGAAAATGATTAGATGGTACAACACATACTGCTCTTGAGTCATAAGTTCCCATTTATGGTGACTTCTACTTCCAATAGATAGGATATTAAAAAAGGCAATAAAAATGAAGTTACATGAATAAACTTCCAGAAATGAGTGGAGTTCCACCAGTGATCGTCTCTGCGCTGGTAGAGGTAGAAGAATGGGGATGTTATGGACAGGGCAGCAGTCACTACAACAAATGAGCGTCAATGCGGAGCCAGTGGAGTCCTTGGCGAACGTAACGAACCAGATTGGTCATACTGCTGTGTTGTGTTAAGGGTCCCATCACTGAGTCCAGGTCTACAAAGAATTCTGCAACACACAAGAGACAGAAGTCATTGGTTCAGGCAATGGCACAGAAATATATGTTTACCTGTGATTTCCCACTCAGTAGCAGCAGTACAATTAGTGAGTTCTCAAGATGTTGTGCACATCAGCACACGGTCAGTAGGGAAGAATTTAAACAAAGGCAATAATATATTTAGGCAGATCAAATTAGATTATCTGTGCTGGAAGTCAACCACAACATTGTATGAGTGGTTGCCAATAGTCTTCCTTTAGCTCTGATTATCTGCACTTTCAGGGTTTTGAGCCTAAGTTTGCTGACTGCACGATTTAAAAAGCTGGCAATTAACTGTGGCATTTCCTTTTCCATGCATGAAGAGCTAGTCTGGATCTTGTAGAAGACCTTGCTTGTTCTTTTCCTCACCCTCCAATTTCTGTCACTGCCGTTGTGGCAGTTTTGGCCCTCTGCTCACCGTGCTGCAGCAGCAGAGCATGTGTGTAGGGTGGGAGGGGAGAAGGAAGAGGGAATATAGCAAGAAAATAGCATCTAGGAGATAAGAACGTATAAGGAGAAAGAAAGATGGGCAAGGCCACTGGGATCCAGTGTTGGGAAGGGTTAACGGGAAGTCACTGAGAGACCTGTAGTTAGGAAGCAACACGCCAGTTTAAGCCATGTGAGTGATGCTCTCTGGGTGGAAGACTAATCCTTGTAGAGCCAACAGACCTTTCCTAATTGCTCTCAGCAAAGAACTGGACTGTGCTCCTCTCCTCTCCTCTCCTCTCCCACCGCTTGTCTTTGCTCACTGGGTCACAACGTTCCCACACAGACAACATTTACACTATATTTAGGTGAGTGGGAGCCCTCTCAGTTAAAGCTCCTCAGAGTTCAGATAACAACCAACAATCACAGTAAGGGGTGGCTGAGCCCTCACATTCTCACCCTATCTACAGCCCAGCACGTGGCACTCAGCTACCACTGTATTGGCTGCAGCTCAGGAGAGCAGATGCCTGGGACAAATTCATTATCAGTACCTTCTTCAGCAAGTAAGTGCTGCTTTGAGGTCTTCTATCCAAGTATTGACAGCCTGACCCTGGTCAGCTTGGGAGCTACAGCAGTATCACAGCACAAAGTGATTTGGCTGGAGGCAAGCATAATGAGAGCTTAGGGCTATCACCAGCTGCCTTAAGATGCTGCATCCAGCAGTTACTTTTAATCTTCCTTCCTCTGTCTTTTATTCCCCTCCTCAAGTGTAAAAATCAATACATTTAGAAGTGAAATAATGCACTGTCTCGCTTGCATTGCAGGCTCAAATAAATAATAATTGCTTTAAACGTTGAGAATTCACCTTAAAGCCTAATTTCAGTTTAACATTTCTTGAAAAAGCTACAAGCACTGAAGCCACTTATTAAATTTATACGTGAAAGAACAGGCCTTTGTCACTACAGAGATGATTGTTTTCTACTGTAGAGAAACAGTACTGCTATCTTTGGAAGCTTAAAAAAGTTATCTGATTTTGTAAAGTCATCTGAGAGTTTGAAGTTATAAGTGCTGAACAATTTGCCAGGTGATCCAGCACAACCCAGCCCATGGGTTGGCTTTGGGAAGGCTGCAGTTCAGTCTGGCCTGCTTCAGCTGCAGAGTTTATGACAAACTCCATCTATTCTCCCTTGCATTCTAAACTCCTCTGACCCAGGGGAATTCAACCAGAGGTATATGGCACTATCTTCCCTCTTTCCTCTTCCAATCGGATCGGTTTGGCGGGTCACGGTTCTGCTGGTCTCCCTCTTGCTATGCCTTTTTATTTTAATGGCACATCTTTTGTCAGTCTGACAAGAAAGGCTTCTGTCTCCTGCTCTGAGCCAGCTGGACATGAGTCAAGTCCAAGCTAAGAGCATGCAGGCATACTCAGAGGAGCACAAAACCTTAGCTGACAGCCGTGGACAAGGGGAGGCTGCACGGCTCCTGCGACGTGAAAGAAATATCTTGTGTCTGCATGGGCATGACCTAAGAAACAGCTATGACAGCAGCAAGACCCAGAGGTAAAGGCAATTAGGCTTTACAACGATAGGGCCACATTTTTGTACCCATCTCTATTAGCTCATCAGAGACATGTTCTTGGGCAAGACACATGCCTTGGTTCACAAGTGAAACAATGAGAGCTGAACACACACAAATGACTGGATCTGCCTTTTTTTTTTTTAAGAAAAGAAAACTCATTTTTCTCTTAAATATGTGCTGCTTTGTGGCTTTGGGTGTGCTTGGTTTGTTCAGACCATTCTTATTTCAAAGGTGAGGGGGTAAAAAACCATATTTTTATGATGATCTGACTGAACCCCTGAGAGAGCAGCCACGAGATCTTCCCTTTATCTGGGACCCCAGGCAGAGTCTGGGGTTTGCACCTATCCTGTTTGCTGTCATGGGGCAGTTTTGAACTCCCTGTCCACATGTCAGAGCTTGGGCAGTGCAATGGTCGGCCCAGATGGCAAAGGCAGACTAGAGAGAGCTCTGGGGAAAGGGATGAATTTTGTCCCAGCCAGCAAAGATACAGATGTTTTGAATTATTTGAGAGGTGCAGATGACATCTACTAAAATCATTACAGCACAATGTAATGAAACACTGTAACATTTCTCACATACAAGTGTCTCAAATCTACTTTTCTGTAGATGGGATCCCCTGTGTGATAGAAGAAAGACCTCCAGAATGCCCCAGCAGTCCTTATATACTGTTTTTCTACATCATGAGTTTTTCAAACTGCAGTTTAATTATGTTTAAATGTGCAACTTTAAGTCGAGCATTTCATTAGAAATGAGGTATCTTTCCAGACAAAATGTAAAGACAGACATGCTATAGCACGTATGAAACTGATTTCTCTCCAGTGGTTTACAACACTTAAATGAAATTTGAAGTAACATGAAGTTTCCATTCCCTGTAACACGGCTGCAGTTTGTGAAACAAGATAGGAAACAACAGGGCACTACTCTAGATGTCTTGCTCAAGTGAGGAACCCTTATTCATGCATCCAGTCTCACTAAAATCACAGGGACTGCTCATCTGAATAAAGATTATTCCTATATGGCTTTGCAGAATTGGGTTTATTTGATCGCAAATCAAAACGAGAACAAAGAAGAGTGTAGAGGGGAAAACGCAGAAAGAGAGTCAGCAGGTTTTTTCTCATCCAGCTCTAGGACTGATAACAGCAGTGGCTGGGTACATTTTCTGTCTGCTGGCTGAATGCCTGAGCTATTTTGATTCAATACCGAGTAGAACATTTAACAACTCCACAACACAGAGGGCTAATTACGAGATTATCGCCATCTCTTTCTCCTATCAGAGCATCCTTCTGCATTCCCACTGTAACATTCTGCAGTACATTTGACAGGGAATCACTTTCACATTTTGTGAAAGTGGATGCAGCTCTGGAAAAAATCCAAAATGACTGCACTGCTACTAAATTAACCAATGTGAACAAAGACAGAAGCAGCGGGGAGGACTGGACAGAACTTCTATTATTGTTCCTCATCCAGGGATAGATCATTATGACCCACCATTCAGACATAAAACTCTATAAATCTCAAGCTTAGTTTCTCTAAATCAGTGGAAATTTGCCACTTACATTAATGGGAGTAAGATCAAACTGCATACAGTGAGCACATTTGTCAGGAAAAGTCAGTCATCTGAAATCTCAGCATAATTTAAGAGAATGAGCCAATTCACGATGAGACTATTTCCCAGGTAGGCTCTGCACCTCGAGTGTCAAAGAAAGCTTTGTCAGTGATTTGTGTAAGCCTGAAGCTAGAATCTGAATAATTATATTATCATGGGGAAGTTCATAGTTGGCCAACAATAGGCTGAATTCGTCCTTTAGTTACATCTCAGCCACTCCACTCCACTTGATGCAACCCAGACCCAAACTGCTTGCCAAAACTCCTTTGAAATGACTGTGGTAAAGACTTACATCTTGTTGTTAGGAATTAACAAGCAGATTTGCAATCCAGACATCGGAGAGTCAAGGTCACGGCTTTCAGTGGACATCTCCTAATCAGAGTCCTTGCATAAACATAACATCTAATGTTTGCTTATTATCCTAGCTAGCATTTTAATGGCCTTAAAACCCATCGACAGAGCAGACTGAAAATAACCTCAGTGCTCCATGAGAAGCTGAAACTGTGAACAAATTTGCAGACTCAAAAGCTCTCATCACTCGAGGCTCATGTTTGCTAAATTATTTGCCAGCTGCTCTGATAACCCCATGTTCAGCGTGTGTTACACATCCCCCCTCTGTGCTTGACAAGGGAAGACACGCATTGGCTACAGTGACCAGCAAGCAGATTTGGTCTGTTTGCTCAAGCTGTCACAGTTGTGCTCTTAGATGTGGTGGTTCTGAGTCCGATTCCCCACAACGCCTACGAGAACAGAGAGCAAGCTAAAGCTGGTGAGTCAAAGGGGACAAAGAAGCAGCTGAGTGGGGTACCTTTGTTCTCTTTAGTCAGCTTGTCAGCCATGTCCCAGTGCTCGTAGCTCCGCAGGACGTTGTTGGTGATGTTGACGTGGCTGGCAGCCATGTGGTGGATGCGCTGGGGAATGGTGATGGTCCCGGCTGAGGAGGAGCTGGCAGCGCCCGCAGTGCTTCCAGCAGAGCTGACGGGAGACGGGCTCAGGGACATGGGCGATGGCGTTTCTGTGCTCCTGTGGGTGGGAAAGGGAGAGTGAGTCCCCCTCACGTACACGCTTCATTGCCATCCGAAAAGCACGTGAAAAATTAACCCTGAACCCCAGCTGGGTGGGCAATGTGCAGTGGTACCTCCTGGTTTTATGAGAAAGGAGAGCTTATGCACTGAGGGGGATTGAAAATAAAAAGGGATTTAATTCTCCCTCTAAATGAACCCGTTATTTAAGAAAAAAACAATCCATCATGACAGTAGAGCAACCTTTCAGAGAAAGAAGTATCTCATGGCTGTAATGATTTTCCTACCTGCTGCCAGAAGCTGCAATGGCAGTTAGAAAACACTCAAAGTGCAATATTGGCTTATTATCAAAGCATTTTGTGGAAACCACAATGACAGTTTGCTCCAAATACAGTCACCACAATAAGTAAAGTGCAAGTCTTAAAAGCACCCTGCAGAGCAGTATTAGGAGCTGAGGGTACTGTAGGATTATGAATATCTCTATAGGATTCTTTAAGACTGGCTATGGAGATTTGTTTCTAATTGCCTACAGTTCATCCACACAATTTTGTACAGGGCAGTGTTTTAAGTTACCTACTTAGTGCAGCACTAATGTTCTAATATAGATTTTCCTTTAATTCTAACACCAGCAATTAGGAGTCACCTGCTGGCTGCAGGCAGTGCAGAGGTTAGCATAGTAAGCTCATGTTTAGAGCTGTGCAGCACAGAATGCTCACATACAGCTATCCTCTTTGAAAACTTAAAAGAATAATGGAATTGTTTAGGTTGGAAAAGGCCTTTAACACCATCAAGTCCAATGGTCAATGTAGCACTGCCTTGGCCACCACTAAACTATGTCCTTATGAGCCACATCAACATGTCTTTTAAACACCTCTAGGTATGGTGACTCAACCACTTCCCTGGGCAGCCTGTTCCAATGCTTGACAACCCCTTCAGTGAGTTTTTTTCTCCTAATATCTAATATAAGTCTCCCCTGTCACAACATGAAGCCATTTCCTCTTGTTCTGTCACGTGATTTGGGAGGATACTGACTCCCACCTCATTACAATCTCCTTTCAGATAGTCATAGAGTGATCATGTCTCCTTTCAGCCTCCACTTCTCCAGACTAAACATCCCCAGTTCCCTCAGCTGTTCCCCATCAGACTTCTTCTCCAGACCCTTCACCAGCTTCATTGCCCACTTCTTGACATGCTCCAGCACTTCATTGTCCTTCATTGTGAGAGGCCCAAAGCTGAACATAGTATTCAAAGTGCAGCCTCACCAGTGATGAGTACAAGGGACAATCACTTCTCTGGTCCTGCTGGCCACACTATTTCTGATACAGGCCAGGATGCCATTGGCCTTCTTGGCCACCTGGGCATGCTGCTGGCTCGTGTCAACTGACATCCCCATGTTCTTTTTCATCAAGCAGCTTTCCAGCTATTCTGCCCCAGGTCTGTGGCATTGCCTGGCATTGTTGTAGCCCAAGTGCAGGACCCGTCACAGAGCCACATTGAACCTCATACGACTGGCCTTGGTCCATTGCTCCAGCCTGTTCATATCCCTCTGCAGAGCCTTCCTGCCCTCAGGCAGCTCAACACTCTAGCCAAACCTGGTGTCATCTGCAAACTTACTGAGGGTGCACTGCAGTTGTGCAAGTGATTCTATGTTTCCATGATGAATTTGCCCCAGTAATTAAGATTCAGGGTTCCAAAAATATTTTCTCTTGCCCCCACTTGGAACCACTTACCTAAACAAATGCATTCCATTTGCTGTGGAATACGCTTGAAACTCAGGGCTGAGACTCCCCCGGCACTCTCTGCATGAAGCAAAGACACCAAAAGTCTCTGGACAGGGGTGTTGCAATCCCTCTCTTGACATGCAGCCACTGATGCCTCACACTGTGCAACAGCATCAAGCACTCTCAGACTCATTATGAGCCTGATCCAAACCCCAAGATAGAAAGGCTCCTCCGTCTTGGCTTTATAAGCCACCGTCAGTGGTCCTGATGATGAAGCATGGGCACAGCCCTGCTGTGCTGATACCCTGCAGGTGCTGTAGGACAGAATGCCACCACAGCCTTGGGCTGAAAGGCATTTATGGCAACAGCTTTTGCTGCAGATTTTCCAGCAGTGCCCTGCTATTACCTATGCTCAACAACAAGCTCCTGTGATACATTCTTTTTCCAGAGCTAGGGATCATATTAATTCGGCAGCTAGTAGTTTTTTACACAGCTTATGTGTTATAGTTTAAGCATGTCCTACGGCACAAAGGTTTTATGTTTAAGTCTCAAAACATCCTGGTTACTTGACATGCCACAGTGTCTTTAATGCACAGAAGAGCTAAACTATACTAGATTAGGTCTGGGAGCAGTTAAAAATCATAAGTATCTGAGGAGACCAAGAGTATTTTGTTAGAGGCACTTACAACAAGCTGACGCACTTCTGCCAAATAAAGCACATTGTTCATTGGATTTACCCCGTTGTGCACAGCCATTATTACTGTGGTGAGTCTATTAAATCTCTCTATTTTGTGCTTTCTGTCGCTAGAGGTGGGAAACATTTCTGTAATGAAACCAGGGAAAATTTGTTTCATTGCCAGCCTGGAACTCAGGCCAACTTTGTAGAGGTTTGCAACCCTTCACACAAAAGTGGCCAGAAATTCCAGTAAGCCGAGCTGAGATTTGTGATGGTTTTGGATCCCAAGCAGACTACACTTCATGGGAATGGATAACCTTTGCTTTGTTCAAAAAGAGATTTAAGAATACCCTGCTGCCTCCTCATTCTGAACCAGGCTGCTGATCCACCACGATGTATTGCATGGTGCCATACCCTGATGGTGGTTGGTCTCTCCTCTGTGGCGTATGACTTCTCTTCCCATCTGGTACAAATTTGCAGTGGAATAAGAGGAGATTGTGTGAGTGGCCCTGGAGAAGGCAGACCACATGTTGCCAGTGGCAGAACCAGGTCCATGACAATCCTTGGGGCCACCAGGAGACACCTGAGACACACAGTAACTCTGAGCCAGCTGAAGAGTTTTTCTTCTGAGGCTCCAGACAGAGGGGACAGATAAAGTGTGGACTGTGGTCTTCATGTGCTGGGGCACAGGTGTCATAATAACATCACTATAACAAGGTCTTATCATATTCAGTTATTCTTACATGCCAAGTGCTCCCTTTTCTGAACAAAAGACCAAGATGTGCACTCTCAGAGCTTTACTTCTCTATCTCCAAAGTTAGCCGGAGGAGGCTGATCAGCTGGGTATTAGAAGGGATGCTGACTCAGATGCTGGGTTTCTGCTGCCTGCCTTGTGCCTGCATGAGAATTTTCTCCTTCAGTCAAAACCCACTGATTTTAAATCCTGGGCATCTAATCAGTTCCTTTAAATAGCAAGGGAGATGTCATCACCTCTAGAACACAGACTTCACAGGGGTCTATTATAGGACAGGAATAAAAGGACAACTTCCGCTCCATGAAATTTTTTAGGTATAAGCCACTTCTTAAGGAACAAAAGAGGTGAAATGCTCCAGTGGTCTGTTTTGGCAATAAAGCTTTCTGTAAACCTTACTGTATTTTTATTGCAATACAAGGTTTCACTGACATTTAAATGCTTTGAAAAACTGATGTATATTGAATAATTCAATTCAGTAGCTGTTTCTCCAGTGTTAAAGTATCTTTTCTGTTTCTATGTAAAGTGAGTTTGTATTTCATCACTTTAGTTTCTGTTATGATCTATACTTAAATATCTATGTACATACCCATAATATTTTGAATTATCTAAGACAATATTTTCTTTCAAGCAAAATGTTGGAATTTTTGGTTTTGCACTGATTCAGGACAAAGTCTGTTTGAAAACTTCTTTGTGTGCTAAAGTTTAGTCCCTTTGTTTCCCTGGAGTTAATAGTCCTTTCTTCTTATGAGCCATCAGAAAGAGACCATTAACAATAATCATTTTCACTTAGAATTCAGCCTACTCAAATAAAGAAGTCCTTCTTTCCTTGTTTTAACTGTATCTGTATGCTTGGCTAGGAGAAAGGAACGGGAGAAATGTGTGTCAGGTGGCAAGAGACATTGTAAGATGCAGCAGCAATGCACCCTCATTAAACAGTAGATCATAATTGCATTACCCTGACTACATATCTGAGGCGAAGGTGTTTTAATGTTAGTATAAAGCCACTGATAATTGGTTGACTAAGTGCCTTCACATTTTCATCACTATTACACCTTCAGTTTTATTAAACAGCACTTACCATATATCAATGAAACAGTCACTAGTCTTTCATTACTGAATGAATCGTTGAAAAATCATTGCAGTGAAGGTTAACTTTACCTGCTGAAATGACATGGCACTTGCTAGCTAATTAACAGATATTTTTATGGCCTTCATTTGGCTTGAGAACCAAACTGTCAAAGAATTCAGCACAGACCCACCATGGCTGGTTTTAGACTTAAGGGGCCTTTGCACAGAGGAAGGTGTGTCTCAGCTCTTCCTTGCCACCCACACTGGATGGCTCAGTAAGGTATGTGATGTAATGCATTGGGAGCCCCTCAGCCCTGCAAACTCCAGACAGCTGCTAGTTCAATTCCGTAGCCCAGAAGCCTATTTTCTACCAGAAACATATTTGAAGCACAGCTCTAGCCCCCAAACTACTGAGTCATGGCCCGTGCTTTGCTGTTAAGAGGCACCAAAACATTCCCCCTCCCTTGAAATCACCTTGTTCCCAGACAGAAGTACTCAGCAGAAAATACTCACTTTCCATTGCCGCCCCAAGGTGAGGGGGCCTGTGAGGCTTTTGAAGAATTCTGTAAGTACAAAACCACAATGTAAATAAAGGTGGTGCAAGTGCATGAATATTGATGACACAAGACTCAACAGTCCCTGTTTTTATGGCAAGAGCTACAGTGCAGGTAGCAGAACAGCTCCGCGTGTCGGTCCCGTAACTAAATGGCTGGTGGATGGCTGATAGGGTTCCAACCAGTAGCTTGAAAGTCACTTGATGAGAGAGGGAACACAGTAAAGTTTCACT
Organism: Colius striatus; assembly: GCF_028858725.1. Taxonomy (NCBI): domain Eukaryota; kingdom Metazoa; phylum Chordata; class Aves; order Coliiformes; family Coliidae; genus Colius; species Colius striatus. The sequence goes on along the minus strand of NC_084771.1, from coordinate 5,316,711 downwards.
AAAAGCAGATGTAGTTCACAAAGAAGTGGTTTGATTACCACTGAAATCTATTTTGCAAAGTTCTTACATTTAGGGGGACCTGCAATCTTTTAACACAAACCCAAAGGGATTTGGGTTAATGTCTTAATGAAGTTAATCCCTCCTGAGGTACTAATGGGAGGTGGCTTGGGATTCAGATAGCAGGAGAAATAAAACTGCTAGTAAGGATCTGCTTGAATGCCCTTGTTCTTATGTATTTTAGTTGCACAAATTGACTTTCCTTACCTGTTTACTCATTCTGCTTTTCACGTCTGTGTAGCACCTTGTACAACCCTGTACAAAAAGATTGCCCAGCAACAATAAAGCCCAGATTTTTCCAGTCTTGTTTAGACAGGGTGGTATCTTAGTTGCCATAAAAAGTGATACTATCAGGGCTGAAGCTACCTGTGTGTGCTTTCTGAAAACAATCACTCTGAGCTCCATACTGGCCTCGCCTGTGTGTTCCTATATAGCATGCTGCTGTGTTTCATTAAAGATGGGAGCATGAAATAGAATGTTCTGCAGCACAGAGCATATATTGTGTATATTTTTGCTGCCCACTCATATGTAATAAGGAGGAAGATCCTAAACTGCCCTGGAAAGTCTTCAGAGATGAAGAACCAGCTTTGATGTTGGTTTTCACTGTCTGGGGATTGCTCCCAACAGTATCGGGAGACAAATATTAGATCTGTCAAGATTAAGACTAGATCTTGGTTGGAGGCAGTTATTTGATGTTGAAAAGAATTGAAATATGTTTGCCAATGACTACAATGACAATGACAACACATTTCCAAAACCATAAAAATCTTCTTTTAGGTGAATTGCATCAAAGGATGCCGTTTTTTCTAACCTTAAAGAGTTATTTTTCAGTTTTTGTTTTAAAAAAATTATCATTTTAGTTATAATTTTACTCCAAGTTGTCTTAAATTTCAAAATGACTTTTATGATTAAATGGTTATCTTCTGCTTTGAAACATCAGAAATACCAACTGGAAACTCTTAATTGAAATTAATCAGAACCAGTTTTGTCCACAAGTGGTTTCAATTTGGACAAAGTGATATTTGTGAGGAAAAAGCTGAAAAATAGTTCTGCCAAAAAATTCTGCTTCGTCTCTGCTGTAAACAGTGGGGCTGCTCTTCACAGTTAAAATTGTGCAAAGTTTGGAATAACAACTCTATTCAAACAGCTACTCTATTTCACTTGTATAATTCTTGCTAGTGAACACAGAGAATATTGTGCAGCAATACAAAACTAATACTTAGTTAGTAGTTATCATTCCTTTCTTCTCTCCTCCTATGACTTTACTATGAAAAGATTCTGAACATATAATCTGTCTGTACCTAAACACTACTTGTAGCAAATGAACTACAGTGCCCATAGGACACACATAGTAACATTAGCTGAAATACTCAGCTTCAACTGGATGCATAAAACCAGCATTCCTGATTTGTCTGTTTTATTAGAATTGTATCTTTTTTCTCTTATTTTCATTTACATCAAAAGCCATTTTCTCTCTGTGAATGCAGTACAATAGTTTTGTGCTGGGAGTAGTAATATGTTCTCATTGTACAGCTACAGGAAAGTAAACCCCCTTCTTTTTTCCCCCAGAAATCATTACTTTCTGCAGGAAATGTTTATCAAACGATTTGTCTAATAAACTTTTTTTATTAAAGAGAAAAACCTACATTCATCCTGGAGAAAATCTGAAGTGGATGGAATACATTGCATGAAACTTGCTGAGGCTACAAATGGTCTAGTTCAAATCTAATTTGTTGTGCAAAACTCTGACTGAAAACTCTATGGGTGCAACAGAGGCACTCCTAAGGACTTCAAGAGAGCCTCAATTTAAGCAGAATATCAGGAGGAACATTACAGAGATCCACACATACACAGTGGACACAGGGAAGCTGAAGACTAAGTGGTGATTGCCAGCATGATAGTACTGGAGCTTTACAGCAGAAGAACCATTTAATCCCCATTTACATGAAAATATTAAAACTGCAGTGTTACAAGGGGTACTGGTTTTTCAGTACTAACATGTCAAAGCCTGGAACAAATTCACAGAGACTGAAAAAAAAACAATAACAAAAAAAGACTGATGAGCTGACAAACCAGTATAATTACATAATTATAGAATAATATGTAGCAATAATGTATAAGAATTAATGTATGCTTCAAACAGCATTAGCCAGTAAAATATAAATATCAAACCCTTGGCAGAGCTGAAGAAAGATTCTGTTTCTCTCTTAATTTAGGACCAGTGAGGACTTGTCATTCTTACATTGGGTAAACAGCACTTGACAAGGTAAAGGAAAACATTACCGAGTCATGACAATCAGCTGATCTCCACTCAGTTCAAGGCAAACTTTTGAGGTGTAGGCAAGGCAATTTGAAGCTCCACAGAAATAAGATGAGAAACCTATGAGTCTGCAATTAGGTTCAGCAAACCTCACTGAACTTAAAATCTAAATTTAACTAACTAAAGCCTAAATAATTACCTTATTATGGTTCATTGGGGGTCAGTTCATAACCACTTGCACATTGAAATCTTGAAAGAATCAGTTTCCTTTACAGAAACTTGCATAAACATTACACGGTGTTGAGAATAATGCTATTTTAGTAGAATTACTGAGTATGGTCCTTTGAATCAAGTGACTAATCCAAAAATCCCCCAAATCACTTCTGTGCCCAGTCCCTGGCAGCCATCCTGCCTGCATTTCCCCGGGGAGAGGTTAAATGTGAGACTTTCAAGTCACGCAGCTGTACTTGTGAGAGCTCTCAGTGCCGGGATGAATTTCATTTCATATCAATAAATTAAACAGAATAAAGATTACCTTAAAATATTCCATCAGAGATCTGGAGTACTTCATAGCATGGTCCTTCTTTAGTTTAAACATTCTCAAGTAGAGAAGTGATAAGCATCGGTAGCTGTGGTAATTAGGAAAGGATTATGTTAATTCCATTGCTTAATGAAACCTATAACCGTAAAGAAAAAAAAGCAAGCTGACCTATATTTTGCAGTTTCAGTTCTAAGGTTAGATTTTGAAACATGAACAAATGGTGAAAGAAAAAAAAAAAAACCTGGTCAAAAGCATTAAAAGCCCATCTTGATATGAGTATAAATTAGAAGAATAAATGTTTAGTCAGCTGCTGAAGAAATCCATTAGTTATCCTTTAATAGTTTAATGGAAAACAAGAATAATGATCTTCTGTAAGCTGCTTAAGTAATTCAGTACTTTTAAAGTCCTCCTTAAGATTTTAGCTGCTTCTCTCATTGTTGCAATGAGACTTACCATAAAACTGCTAATTTCTTGTCCCCTTCTGTGGCAGAAGAGCCTGTGAAATTCTTGAGTCTCATTGCATACCTTGTTAGAAAGGTGAGAAGAAATTGAGAGTTAAGATGTTTCCAGGATTACTAGTGACACTCTGAAAGACAACAACCACATATTCCTCTCTGACTGCAACAGTTAACGGTCACATTGTTCTGTAATGATGAGATGAAGGTAAAATTCAACAGAAAGCACCACTTCAAATCTGGAGTGCTAAAGTAAATCACCAGCCCATTTTCTGGGCCAACAAGGTGAACTATTCTTGAGCATATTAATGATATTATATCCAGCCACAGGCTGAGTCCTGCAAACATTTGTGATGAGCCTTGGACAAAAACGTAAGATCCTGGCCCTATATATACTGAAAAGTAAAGGAATATAGAATAAGGTTTTACATATAATACCTTGGGCTCGGATAACACCTTCAAAATCCTTCTCATAAATGGTTCTTCAAAGCTTTTAATATATTTTATATAGAAAATGGTTTTAAATACACGAAGGGTCATGTGCACAGCTTTTAAAATTCTTGGGTCCATTAATTTATTGAGTCTTGTGTACCTGGTCTTCTCTCTACGTAATTGCTGCTGTCCAGCATTCAGATGATCAGAGATCGAGTATTCCCACCTCCTTTCCTTTATTTTTTTTTGTCTTTAACTGAGCACACCCCATTCCATGCGTTTAGTCTCTTGAAAATCAATTCATCGCATAAAATCATTGTTCTGAGCCCTAATGCAATTTCACAGGTACTTGTGTTAGAATAAGTAATAGGGTTCAGCGTTGCGTAAGAAAGTTTTAAGGTATCCAGGCAGTCTTGATGAGTTCTCATTTACAAGGAGGTAATGGAGTGCAGGCAGGCAATGCTGCTCTTGCTCTGCTTTCCTCCCACCACCCCCATCATCAGTCCCCAGCTTGCAGCTGTAGCTGGTTTGCTTCCCCCATGTCCTATCTCACCTGCTCTTTGGTATTGTTGTTGCAGTCATAGTGAATGAATCTCATCAAACACAGAGATACATAATCTCTTTGAGATTTGCAGTGTTATGTTAGGGATTTTAGCATTACCAATAACTTAAAACACCTTTGACAGTCAGATCCCCGACACTCCCAATCTCTTTGATGCTCCACTTGCTTTCACAAATAGGTGTCTGATGCAGATACTTAGGGCAGACACAACTAGTGCAAAAGGGGAAAATGGTACCTCTTATGGAAGGAGGAGTAAAAGCGAGAAAAAAATCTCCTGTTTCTTATCTCACAGTAAAAATCCATGTTAACATTAGAAGGCACATTGAGAAAGTGTGTGTGCACAGCCACATAGTTGGTTTGTATGTTCAGCACCCACTGTATCTGACAAGAATCCTGTATCTGGCCATGGAGTTTCTTGAACCTGTATCAGTCTGCTGCTCACCTGAGCAATCACATTTCTTTTTGTGTCTGACCACTGACAGTAATTAAATGGGCAAATCAGTCCCTCACTGTCTGTCTAAAAGATGCTGCATACATGGGTTGGTAAGTTAAGATCTACCCTTGATTGTGGGTGGTGGAATTAAACCATACCTGACCTAAGCTATTTAGAAACTGGAGATGTACTCTAACAAATCCCTCCAGATTTTCCCATGCCCAAAAACAGTTTAAATGGCAATCCCAAAGCGGTTCAGGTGCTGCTTCCATGCCAATCTCTATCTATCATGTAGCCTACAGCAAGGCTTACTGTTCCAGGAGCTGCTGGGAGGAGCATAGCAGTAGTGCCATGCATGCTCACGAGCAGTTGTTGCTCCAAGGGGCAGCCATACACTCAGTGGGCTCCTATGGATCAGCACTCACAGTAAAAAAAATCTCCCTTTAAATACAGTTTATCGAGCCATAAAACTGTAATTGTGAGGTTTAGGACACAAAGTACTGAACTGTCCACTGTCAGAGTGCATGAAGAGTCTCAGTACAGTGGAGTAGAGGTAGGCAGCTCTTCCTCTTAAGCCCTCTACTCTCTAGGGTTTAACTTGGATGGTTAAGGCTTGAGGGAACAATTTTTTGTTGAGTAATCTCTTTACAATGGTAGGGTTGGAAGGAACCTTTAGAGATCATCCAGTGCAACCCCCGTGCAGATGCAGGTTCACCTAGACCAGGTCACACAGGAATGTATCCAGGCAGGTTTTGAAGACCTCCAAGGAAGGAGCCTCCACGCTCTCCCTGGGCAGCCTGTGCCAGGGCTCCCTCACCCTCACAGTGAAATAGTTTTTCCTTATGTTTAAATGGAACTGTTTGTGTTCCAGCTTCTTTCCATTACCCCTTGTCCTGTCCTTCTCTTTATGAAGCACAGAATGTAAAAACATGTTTTCACGTATTCACCAGCATATTATCTACTTGAGAGTAAGAGCTGCTTAAGATTTGATACATTTTTGTTATGTAAATACCTGCTTATTCAAAATGTAAAACATGCATTATTTCTGGCAGTCCCTAACAGCTAATGTTAAAATCAGGCATGTTAAAAAAAAGACATTTATAATATTAAACTCCAAACATTTTGGGCCTGATTTGCCTCCTCTTCTTTCTCTTGTGTAAACTGCCAGTAATTACACTGACATCAGTGGTGATATTCCCAGCGTACACTGGGGAAAAGCAAAGGTGCATCACAGCACAGAGCAAAAATCCTGTTGTTCTGCTTAGATGTAAATTTAATCCTGCTCGATTTCACTTTGATAATTTGTGCAAGTAAAGCAAACCAACCCTTAGTTACTCAGGAGACTATTATTTCTATGGAGTCAGTGCTATGAAGCAGCTATAGGGAACATTAGCAGATTTTAAAATAATAATTCAGACTTCTCATGAGTAAGTAAAGTCTCTCTCATCCATATTCTAGCCTATGAGTCTACAAAACTCCATTAAAACTAACTCAGAGCATTCACATTCCTTTAACATTAAAAAATACACTTTTTAATAGAAAATATGCAGAAAGCTGCCTCTCTGGCTCTGATCTTATGTGCCAAGTTTCAGCTTCTTTTTTTTTTTTAACAGCCAAGTTATAAACCTCTAAAAACAGGCTTTGTAATAGAAATCCTGATAGACTCACTTTAATGTTTTGAATTATAAAACTACACCTTTTAAAAGACAAGTGTCATTGCCAAACAGTGAAATTACTATACTTTACTTCCACCCACTACATTTCAATTTTAATTTTATGAATATTGCAAATTATAACACTCACATTATAACCTCTAAAGGGGATAATTTATAAAAGCAGTGTCCATCAATTATAAATTTTCCATGACATTAATAAAATGGCAAGAACTAATTATGATGACTTCTGAGATGAAGATGCCTTGGACAAATCATTAATACGTCGAAATGGTATTTTTTAAAACATAGCAGGTTCTAATTATGACCGAAATGAGATGATGAAAATGATCACAGAAAGGACATTAACCTGATGAGTTCCACAGTCTCTGAGTACATGGTGTATGGAGATTTAGCTTCTAATGGATCTCGCTCCATAGCGTTCCCGCACTCGATGAAGGAGAGGGCAGCATCAGCATAATTCACTGCTTTGCCAAACTTCTCTAGCTGAAATGGGAAAGAGACCATCAAGAAAATCCTCCAGCTTTCATTCCTAGGCAGGTCACAACACAATGCAACACTAGCGTTAGGATGAAAGCACAGCAACGCTGGTAAAGAATGAATTCACAGAGTATTTAAGGCAGTGTTCATGTTTTTACCAAGTCTTTTCAGGTCTTTACATGGCCAGCTGATCCAGAGAGGAAAGGCACTGCATGTCCATTCACATGCATGGATTTACACAGGCAGGGAGGGACACTGGGCATGTTTGGACAATCCCTACTGCTCCTCGATACACAACCTAAGTTTGAATGTCACTATGCAAGGGTAAACTAGCAACTCCGTGCTGTTTGTCAGACGTCACACTCTCTGTTAACTGTTGACCAAAAACCCCCCATGCCATCACTTCTATGATGACTGAAAGAGCAGAAAAATAAAAGGAGAAACTACATCACTGCTAAATATTTTATTTTACTAGGACTTTATTGCCAAAGGTTTGAGCCCTCGTAATGGTTGTGATTAAACCAACTTAGACATACTGATTTCTTTTTTTATGTGTAATGAATATTATAGCTGACATTTTTACAGTAAGTATTTTATAATAGTATTTAACATTTTCAATTTTGGATAGCTGGATGTAAGAATCCTACTAATGTGGCATTTGATAGAAGAGATCTCATATACTTTAAGTAATATACTTTGAAGTTTCTTTGTACGTCTCTATCAAAATGTTTTTGATGCATCTGCATATGTTTTCAATTTACAACATGGAAGTCTATCCTAGCAACATATTAAGCACAACATTTAGCACTGGTCCATGTTAACAGTATATTTGCTTGTGTGGCTACTTCTAAAGAATCCTTACTACTAGTTCCCTCTGCATGCTTTTAACTCCAGGTTCTGCTCTTGTGAATTGATTAGGTACAAAACCTTTGTATAATTTATAGGTATTACTTGAACTATCAGAAAAGGGGAAATATTTGTAAGGTTTTTTTGTCCCAATGGCCACTTCTCAGCATGTTCTTCAAATTCCTTGCTTCAAGTCTTCCAAAGAGGACTTTTTGTAATAAAGAAAAAAGGAATCTGTCTGCAAGCAGATTTAGTACAGACACACGGTTTGAGCCAGAAATGGGACCTGGTCCCGCCCTTTGTTCCATGCTTACTCTAGGGGAGTAGGTGGAATTACTCCAGCTCATCACAGTTCATCTCAGAGCAGAGTGAGGTCTCCAAGATCTCTTCCCTGTGGTGCAGGCGGTTGCCACTGCAGCAGCCCATCCAAATTAGTTGATTCCTTACTGCCATCCCAGAGGGGATAGGTTTGCATGGGGTCACTCAATAAGATGCAAAATGCCCTGCTCTTCACCAAAAACCCGCTTTTCTACAAGCTCAGGAACAGCGTTATCACACGTCTCATTAACATTTGCTGACACTTTTTGAGGTCATGTGCATTACCTTTTAGCCACTGCAACACATCTTTCAGTGCTGTGTGTGCTCTGTCATGTCAGCACCAAATAACCAGAAGCAATTGTTTTCATAGGACAACTAACACTGCTGGATCACACAGCAAATGTGCTACATGGAGATAATTTGTGTGCAGCTGTGTTGGGTGAAAAAAAAAGTTGAGACTTAAATAGCAGAAAGAAAAAGCAGATACTCTGTTCACGGCTATTTCTGTCTGCCAACAAGTTGTATGGTAGCGGATGGCCTCCTGTTCCCATAAGAACACTCGGGGTGTCAAACTGCAGGCGACAGGCAAGGCCGCCTGCAGCAGCAGCAGCAGCATGTGCTGTGCCTTCTCCTCTTAGTTCTGCTTGAGAAACACCCCCGATTCTGCAAGGCACAGTCAAAGGTAAGAAGATGGGAGACAGGTCAACAGTTTCTGAGTGAATCAGGCTGTGGAGGGAAGTGGATTGACATAGCATGTCGAGATCATCAGGAGTCTGAGCCTGTAAATATTTGCTAGCGTGGAGCAGGCATCCCCGTGCCAGAACCATGTGTATTTTCTTTAAAGGTCAGTCAGCTGTGGGAGGTGTTGTCAGTCTGCTCCTGCCAGCCTCTCCTGTGTGCAGATGTCAGGGCTCTGGCTGAACATGCTCTGCTGAGCCGGGCGGCAGGAGTCAGTGCAGGCCACCTCCTGTAAATGGGCAGGTCGGGAGGGATGACAGCTGACTTCTGACAACCACCACAGGCTGCCAAAAACCTCAACACACCTCCCACGGAAAACACACTTGGTAACACCCTGCCCCAAATCAAAAGGGAGTCCAGAGAGCTGAAGCAAGCAGCTTGACACGTCAACTCTCCTTCAGCTCATGGACAGCAGAGAGAAATACTTCTTAAAAATGAATTGTTTGGTTTTTTAAAAGCACAGCATGTGATTGGGTTTGGGTTTGTATTTTTTGGATAAACACTTATTGACAAGCACAAAATCTCTGATGAGGAATGATACAATATGCAAGCAAAACACTCACAAATAATAAAGTGGGAGGTGAGCAATCACTCAGTTCTTTCTCAGTTGTGATGCTGAGGGGCAAAGTGAATGGCCACACTCCATTTCAGACATCTTAGCTTATACCTGACACAAGTTCCACTAAGCCTACCTAAGGAAGCCGCTGTTCTGCATTCGATGTAGCGTACAGTGTCCCTGCCTACAGAGCAAATGGCTACTAAAGGCATTTCAGTGCTAGTAATAACTTGGATTGAATAAACTTTGGTAAAGTATAATCTCTTGGATTAAGTAGCTTTACCAAAATGAAAATACTTTGCAAAATTAGACCAGTCTTACTGGAATTTCATCTGGGGTGAAATGAGAGGGAAAAAAATTCTTTCCCAGCACTGAACTACTTCATTGCAAGATTTTTTTTTGGGAAGAAGCATGCTGAGGCTCTGTTTACCAGCCTAAAAGCATGCAATAAAAACTAATGTACTATTTAAAAATAAATTGTTGCAAATTTTGAACAATTGTATTGGAAAATCAAACAGTTTCACCACACAGTAACGGGCTGGAGGGTAACTCGCCGTGCTTGACTTTCTGACATGGAAGATTTCAACACTTTTGGTTTAGGCTCAAAGTGAATAGGAAAGCAAACTCCAAATACACATCATCTTTCATGAAATTATCTTACATCATGACTGTTGCTTCTCCTTGGAAGACATACCAGCTACCATAAGGAGCTGCTTTTGTTGTTGGAATAAATTGTTAAAGACTAGGAGCGGTGCGCAGGGTCTGACTCAGGGATAGGGAGTCTATGGAGTATAATCTGAAGCACACCTTAGTCAACAGCAGGGTTTCCTCAAGCCTCAGATGACATTTAGAAAGTACATTTAGAAAGAGACAAAAACCCCCTGTGATAACCTACCAATGCATCTGCTTTATGCTTTAGCTTCTTAGCCTCCTGCATGTAATAATCCGCATTGTGGAGCCTAAAGAGACAAAATAAATTGTTTCAAGTCTTTGTTTTCGCACAGTTGGAGAAACATTGCTTGAGAAAATTGCAGACTGCTTCCAAGAACAATTTTGACACATATACACACTTATCCCTTTAAATCTTAACCTGGTATTAATCTGAAGCTGCTGTATGCAAAGATGCGACGAGTGACCAGAATGCAAAATAAGTAGCTGTAGAAAGTGGCCACCCAAAGGACTCATTAATGTGTGCTCAACAGAGGGAAAGGGAAAATATTTTAAACTAATTAAGTATCTGAAGTTTCCATTAGAGGAGCTAAAATAAAATAAAATAAAAAAATAGAAGAAAAATTACCTTGAACCAACATTCATGATCTGGAAACGTTTCTCAGCAGAATCTTCACTAATCAGCAACTACAGTTCATTTGTAAAGATTAAAACTGTGTGTGCCTTTGTGCAGCACTATGCACACAGGTGCCCAATGCTAACGTTATAACTAAAGGTTCTCTCTTTCACTGGGAGCTCTGCTTGCATGAAAATCCCAACTCCACCACAAGCAGCTAGCGCAGAGACCCAATAATACTTACACATCATCAAATGTTATTTTGGGTCTTCGAGGCTCAGAATTCCCATTGGAAAGTGTTGGCATTGTGGACCAGATGTCGGTTTCTAGATGGCTGGTGTCAAGAAGAGTGTTGGCTGTTGATGTATTGTGAGTTTCTTCCTCCTAGGAAAAAAAAACCCAAACCCACTGTTATTATCTCTTTATAGCTCAAGCACCTGTCAACAATGTAAGTGCTCACATCTCACCCCGCCCCCAGAAAAATGCCTCAAATAAATAAAAGGCTAAGGCACAAAGTGACACATATATATATACCAAACTACATCCAGGTTCCCTCACAAAAACACCCTTCAATCCTTTGTGGCATAAGCCTATTAGATTAATTAAGCAATATGACTTTGCCTCTGACCCTTCACTTGAACTCATTAACTTACACTCAGGTGAAGTCAGCCTATACACCACAGTGTTACTGGCTAGAGACACTGGTTATAGAAAGAGTGAGGAAATCTAACATGGGAGAGCTGGATGGAAACTCAGCTTCATCCAAGCTGTATCACACCAATGGAATATTTTTTTCTTCCATATTATTACTAGCTAACTGTAAGATGTCTGAAAAGTCTGCTTGGATTTCATCAAGGAACAGTTTCCTTGCCGTAGCTACACAGAACAGAGAGAAGAATGGAAAGCAGAAGTCAGAAGTTGTGACTTTGCATTGATTAAAACCAGACACATAACAGAAGCATTTAAATCAGGCAATTGCAATTTGCAAGCTAGGTCCACAGCCAGATAAACTAAATTAAGGATGAACCAATGAACTAGGGAAAGAAGTCTCACATATTTTAGAAGACAAATATTTCATCTACCAGGATAATAGATAAACCAAGGATAAATCTGGCTAGAGATGCTGAAAGTGAGGGGAAGTGGCCCTGCTGTTTACATAGCATTGTTTATTTGCTGACATATGCAGTTCATTTTGGCATTGATTTCAGTTGAAGGTGTGTGTATTACTCTCGCAGCTTGAAGTGACACAATGATTATCAGAAAGCAACAGGGATGAATGCATAAGGTGAAGTGATTTGTCACCTACGATCCAATGCAACTTGCGAGTTTTACCATTACAGTGGAGGGTATGAACCTCTCACAAAGCAGCCAACTGTGAAAAATGGGGCTTTGCATGTTCTTTCCTCAGCGGAATTTTCCTCCTGTCTCTTAATTTTGACAGTGACACCAAGCTATGGTTTGATACTAAATGGTATGTTCAACACTCTAGAGGGAGGACTATTTTCTAAAACAGGCTGAAACCCTGAAGTCTTCCTGTTCAACCTAAAAGAAGATGACAAATCAATGTGATTTTGCTATGCAGCTTCTGGTTTCTAGATTCTTTTTTAATGTATTTTTAGTAAAAAGTCATCTCAATCTGGCTAAAAGCAAACAAGAAAGAATTGTCCACGTGAAAACTGATAGAGAGATGGCTCTAAGAGAATGACATTTTTTGGGGGAAAAAAACCCCAATCGTATTTACATGGCATCTAAAAATGTAAATATGGAATTCAGGGTGATTAGGTGTAAATAGACCTTACTGCTACAAGCTGGAAGCCTGCAAACCTCAGAGAAGATATTTTGACATTGAACGTAGTCTGGACAGGTAGGTTTTTGTTAGATATTGTCTATGTAGTTTAGGCTGCGATATTCAATATAACTACAGTGTTTAGTTCTGCCTGAGAATTTTGGGGCAATTATTCAGGTGATGGATGGCAAAATTCCTTAAGTTTTATGTTCAAAATACGTGTCTTGTAGCTACAGAGCTAAAGGACTAATGGCAGGAATTTGGTGGCTCTCCTCTGAGGCTCAGTGACTGGGTGTCTCAGGGAGTGACACATAAAGCCAAGTAGTTGTCTAATTCTGACCTAAAAATGGAACTTGGAGAGCTGCTTATGCCCAGCTCTACAAAGATCCACCTTTTGCTGCTCTTGAGTGGGGCTACATAAGTGTTTAAAAATAGATACTTGAAAAAAATAAATCAAACAGAATGAAGCTAAGTTAATTTCGTTTTATCTTGTTCAGTTCCAGCAACAGAGGTCGGTGACTTACACAGATTCCTTTGGAGTTAGAAGATGATTTATTTTCATTCTTTCTGTGTTTAGAAACAGAGGAGGAAGAGCTGCTGGCCTGAGAGGTGTTTGTGATGTTGGTCTCTTGGCTGAAGGAGCTGTTGTCACTGCTGTGCCGCCGGTGCACAGGCTCATCCAGGAGCGGGGACAGTGGAGGAGGGAACAGCTTCTCTTCTCTTTTCTTTGCCACCTTCTTCACTGAGCTCCCGCTGCTCCTGGGACACAGATAAGAACCAGTTGCATTTCAAGAACTTTGGTTAATCCCCCATAGCACAAAGCTCCAGATTTTATTTACTGGGCTCTATATTCAACATTTATTTACAGCTCTATATTCAAATATGCCTTGCAGTCCCCGTGTCCTAGGAGCTAAGTCAGAAGGGGACAGGCAGTGAACACAGAAGAGCTACCTCTGCCTTTTCAACAGCTGCAGAAACCTCCTGCTTTGGAGGACAACTTTCAGTGCATTAGTACAAATTGCATCCAATTTAAATGCTAATTCGAGTCAGTCTTCATTTGAGAGGTCATAGAGGTCCTGACTCAGCAAAGTGCTGGAAAGTTTTATATATGGGGTTAGTTCCTCTGACATCAAGTCTGACTATTTATGTGTTTAACATTAAGCATCTTTTTAAGAGATGGATTAGGGCCCATGTAAGCAACCTTTGCAAAAAAATAAATGTTAATAGCACATGGCATGTGAACAAACCCAAAATTTATAACAACTACAAAATGATAACCATAACAATAGCAAGATAATAATTATTTGACCTCTAGAATAAAACCAATGTTCGACACCATATTAAAATGATACATTGTAGCTGGCAAAAGCCCTTGAGCAAATATTGGTTGATGAATTGAGTGTGATTCAGAAAATGAATGTGGTTTTGACATGAAAGCTCAAGTAATATGATAATCTATTGTCTGCTTTATGTACAGAAATTGTTAGCAGGCTAGAAATGGCAGCTGTGATACACGGTAAAACTCAAAAACCCTGCTAGACCTTTCTCCCCTCAAATCCATCAAAGAAGAAAAAAACAAACCCCAGCACCCCACTGGCTGCTTTAACATGTTAATCTACTCATAGATTTTTATTTTAGGTACTGCCCTAGCTCAGTCAATGAAGATAACCCGAGTTTTAATCTTTTGTTAGACAGCTAATATTGCACTACACGATCATTTACTTTTCATGATTATTGACTAAAATTTCAATAACAAATTAAGTCAACAAGAATTTATGTTTCGTTTCCAGTCACTTTCAGTCAGTGTCAGGAATTATAGATCTACTTTGCCTTAAAGTAACCAGTGAAAGGGGAACAGGGAATTCAAGTTTCCTTAGTCCTCATTCTGGAGCTTTCTCTCATTCCAGTCTGGTCTCTTTTGCAGGTTCACTCACAGTGTCCATACCTCCACCTGCTTTGGCCATTCCCTTACTTAGGACCTTTGGTGATACAAAAATATTTTAACCTATTTGTGAAACCACTGAGTGAAATCAAAGTCCCTTTGTTTCATGTTTTATAGGTCTTTTACTCAAAACTATTTTAATTTGACTGAAGCAGAGTTAACAGTATCTTATTTGAAACTCTGTGACATTAAAGATCTTCAGACTGAAGAAATAAAACAAGCACAGAATTCATCTTGCCTTACACTGGGACTGGTATGGATGCTGTCCTGCTCAGAAAACATGTGGGCCTGAAGAAGATCAAAGGAAAGCAATCAGGTTGGAAGCCACTGGCAGCTCTTTCAGGAGACTGATTTTATTATTTTTTTTATGCACATGTGGCCTGCAATATGTCCTTCAAAATGTTCATATTCAAAGCCCTATCTGTTAGCTTTCCTACCCTTGAAGGGCATTTGGGAACTCAAAGTACCATAGCTATAGCACAATAATACTCTAAACTTTTTCCAGAGGAAAGCTTTTCCAAAGAAAGGGTGCATGTGTTATTGTACAGAGACAAAGCAGACACAGCTAATGAAATACCCAGGAGCAGAATCCAAACTCTCTGCCTCCCAAATGAGTATCCCACATGGGGAACCCTGAACATGCATAAGTGGGTGTGAGCAGAGTAAAGCAGTTCTCTGTGCCCTTGTGCATGGAGGTGCTTGGAGCTCTTCTTTGTCCCTGGTACAGCTTTGCAAAGGGAAGAGCAACCAGGTCAGGCAGATCCATCTCAAAAGCATATGAAGAAAAACTGAGTGCGAGTCACTGGACACGTGCTCCTTAGGATCTGATCCTGTACCACTAGTGAGGTTCCTCAGCACATTCAGGGCTATTCCCAGGGCTAATGCAGGACTGTTACTTGCTCAGAGTCTACCACTCCATAGGGAAATTTAAAGCTCATATAAAGCAAAGGAAGCAACATTCCTCAGCTGCTACAGGGAGGTGGAGGGATTAATAGAGTAGCACAAGAAAAGATTAAGAAGGCTGCAGGTACCACAGTTAAAACTCCACTTCTTAAAACTTCACCAATTCAATTCATCATTCAAATATAATTTGAGGCAAATCATGATATAGGTGCAGGTACTCAGCTCTGGTGCACAAGTCATTCTGTGGGTGAAAAGACTTAGCCACAAAGGAAAATACACTTGAGGATATATTTTTTTTCTACATAATTGAAATTGAAAACCCAACCCAACCCTAACCCAACAATACAGTTATAATTCTGTTTGTTGTTCTTTTGGTGTGAGGTTTTTTTTCCCCTTATTGCCCACTTAATCCTATGAATTTTCACGGGAATTAAGCTGATAATTTATTTAGAAACGTTACCTCCCTCAGATTTATGCCAAGGCATTTATGTTAACAATAACCTCCATGAAATAGGTTGTTACCAGCAGTTAACCAGATTGTCACTTTGCTTTGGGCTGTTAATGGGCTAAGAAACTGGTCTTTGATTGCAGTAATCACTAATTTTGAATGAATTTATTGCAATAATTACCAAGACTCAATGGTTTAATTTGCTGACGTGATTGTTAGTTAAACTATATTTAAAATCTAAGGAGAAACACAATAAAAGTGCAAAGAAAAAAATACAAGCAGAACTGATGATCTTGTGGCTGCAGGGTTTAATCTTTGTGTCTGAAAAGGCCAATTATCAAGGAACTAGCAGGCTCTCCATCTGCTTTTTTTTTTTTTCAGCCTGGTTTCTTTAAGGGTAGAAAGCAAGCAAGCAATGAGAGGTCAGTCTGAAAGAGTGAGAATTTCCATCTACTCTCACATTTCAAGCTGCCTTTCTTTGCCCTTTCTTTATCCATTCTATGTGGTATGCAGTGGTACTTCTGGCCTGTTACTGAAACAAAGCCGTTGTCTATACCAATCACTTGGCTTTCCTTTGCCTCTACTTTTCCTGTCCACAATGAAATGCTGCACATCGATGGTGTACCTGATTTTCTGCGAGGGGGTGTAGTTTGCAGGGAAAGGTCACTCCTGCATTAGCCTGGACCATATGGCAGGAACTGAATGAAGCTGAAGTCATTGTCATAGATGGAGAAGGCTGCCTGTGCCACGAAGGAACCCCCAATGAACGCTACTGTGACTAAGGGATGGGCTAATATATGTTGCCAAATACATATGCATCTTTAACTAAAGGTCAAGCAAAAGGGAATGGGAAATCTTGAAAACCAGGCTGAAATGCTTGCCTCAGACCTCTAGCAGGCTGGTTAGATGGCAGGCATGTTTCACTGACATGGTTGGAAATTCAGACTCAAGAGTTTGCATCAGCAAATAACTCTGTGTTGTGAAAAACATGCCAAACGATGGCAAATCATGCTCTGTCTCGACTGAGTCTACCAATCAGGTGTTCAGATATAAATGGTATTCAGCAGCACATACAATTAATGCTTAAATTAAAATTGCCCAGCAAGCAAGTAAATACATAAATAGCCCTCTGCTGCAAAGTGGGAAGCTGATCTGACAAAAATCCAGCCTCACAGCAGTGTTTCAAAGTATTATTATGAATTACTTGGAACAAAACACAGTATTATCAATTCCTTCATTTGCTATGAAATACAAGAAATCAGGAAAATATGGTGGGAACAGTTTGAATAATTATATTTGAAATGTCATGTTCAGTTTAGGAAAAGGCATCAGCCCCAGGGTGTGTGAGGGAAGGAACTAACAGAGATAGTTGCTTATGCAACGACTACATAATACAGGCTGGCTCTTTGGTTGAGCGAATGGCTTTTAAGCCCACACTGACCATTTCTACATTTAATTTGTACATGTAGTCATTGAAACTTGTGGAAATTAGGCATGTAATTGCCTGTATTAGACAGGTAACTTTTTATAAACTAATTGTGCATCTCTACTTTATTGAGGCCATATATTTAGGGAAAGATTAGGAAAGAAATGTATGTGAATACCTAAATCGTAGATATGCAGCCAGTGGGAGCTGCAGAAGGACAGATGTGGCCTACAGACTCCTGCAGGCCTTCTAATTTTGGCCCAGAGATCATGTGCACTCTGTCAAAACACTCTTGTAACTATAAAAAAGCCCAATGAAAGTGTCCAAAGTCCGCCTTGGGTAACTTGGCTTATTGGCACAGGGATCAAGCTCTAATAGGAATGATCTAACGTTCCTCTCAAGTGATAGCGTCCACCATGGGATGTAACACCTCCTTAATGGATGATCATCATCCTCACACCTACAGCTGAATCTCACTCATTTCTCAGAGTCCTTACATAGAGACTTAAGAGCTCTGAAGGAAAATGTAGAACCTTTGGGAATAAAGGAGAAAATAGCAAAGCCTTTCTTTCAACCTTTTACTACTGAAGTGTTATTTTCCCCCATGCCCTTGAACGCTCTACTTTCAGTTTCCCCTTTTCTCTGCCTCCCATTAAAACTCTACTTCACCCTCTGGAGAATGGAACCACTCCTGACTGCTTGAAAACAATCCGGGGCTCTCCAGAAATTTGTCGTCTAGCTCCCTAATCTTTTGGGAGACACATTGATCTATATTCAGTTGCACATCTCTGGGAGCTGAAGACCTGAATTTTCAAACAATATTGCATTTGTTTCAAGGTGCAGTGGAAACAAAGTCAGAAAATTTTGGTTCCAAACTTGTAGCAGACAAGAGGAAATGCTAGCAGGTGGAAATAGCTATTGATGGACACCATTATATTTTAACAGACAATACCAAAGTCTTGAAAGCTCCAAGGAACCAAATTAATGACCTGGAAAACAAGCTTAAATTAAGAAACATCAGGTTGAAGGTGGATCCTTAGGGCTTGCTGCTGACAGGAACAGAAAGGGGTTTTTTTAATAGATTGTGGAGGTGTTGAGGATGGATAATCCTTGATTCCTTTTGCAATATATCTCTGCTCATCGTATTTTTAGCAATGACAATCAGGCAACACCCATCATGATGTTTATCAAGTATGCAACATGTTCCAGATCACATTGTAACTTCCAACTCATCTGCTTTTTCCACACAAACTTTATTTTCTCAGTAGTAGAAGGAAGGGTTAGTTCAAGGACTGCAGTCACTCCATAATTGCACCAGTGTCAATGAAATGATGCTCAGCCTGCCTTATGGATATTAACAGTTGTGTGCTATCTCATAAAAGAATGTTGAGCTTTATCTAAATTTAAAGACAACTACAATCAAGTTGTTTTCAGAAGCACGTTGTGGGTTTGGTTCTTTGCTCGTCCCAGGGTGAAGCAGACAGAAGTGCCTCGTCTCTACATTGTAAAAGCATAAAATTGATGACAGAAGGGAATTGGATTCTTTGGTTATTTATAGAATGTTAATCTTGTGATTATACTAATCAGGATCATTATTTACGTGGCGCCTGTTTGCTCAAGCATTATAGCTATCTCTCAAAGACACTCTGAAAGGCACAAACTATTGGATTATATGTCTGCTGAAATACAAAGTGTGTATGTCTGAAACATTTAGGATGGTCACTCTTGGCATTGCTGTACACACAGTTAAAGAATAAGAGCCTCTGCAGTCACTATTTCATTCAATAAAACCAAGAGCTGTCTGGTATGAGGACGATTTGAAAAATTAAATTCCAGGCAATCAAATAAAATCTACTTGTAGTGGGATTCCATGGCCATAGAGGTTAAGGATGATGGGGGCAAGAAAGAACATTGACAGGATGCAGTAACGGGGTAGAAGAGTACACCAGGGTTGTGGCAGCACTCTGAATTCCCATAGTCCATCAGAAGGATGAATGAATATCATCCAAAACCACTTGTATCCTCTTCCTGACGGATGGGAATAACAACAGTGGGTCACTTATGTTATGGGCTGTAAAGCCCATCTGGCTCTACAGCAAAGACATTTGTAGAAGAGTACTGTGAAATCTCTCATGAACGTTATGTGAAGAAAAGGAACTTACTCTTTAGTGCTTGTTAATCTGTGATTCGGTATCGGAGAGATACAAGGTGGGAGCAGGCATGAGGCTGAAGGGTCCTCCAGGCGCTGCTTCTTGCTTTCAACAAAGGTATCCAGGCTTTCCGGCTGCTTTAACAAAAAAGGTAGAGCTTGAACGATCCAGCATCTATGCACCACTTCACTTGCCATTAAGAAGAGCTCAGGAATCTCAGTGTATTTCCTTTACAGTTGCAGCAGTTAAAATACTGGTTAAGAGAAGTGAGAGTCACCTGAAATCAGGGCTAAACGTGCTCCAAACACATGACATGGAGTTCTATAACAAGTGACATAGCCAGATAATTAGGAAGCAAAATGTCTCATGTGTTATAGTTATCTTCTGTAGTGCCCTGGAATTTAATTAATAATTCAGATGGAATGATTTGATAGCACCAAACCTTACTCAGGTAAATAGCTTTTACTCATCGATTTAGTGGAAACTGATGGGCAAACTTCCCTGAGTAAGTTATTCCTCACAGGACTGAGCTGGGGTAGTCAGTAACATCAATAGCTGGTTTAAAATTTGCTTTGAAAGATTCCCTGATGTGTGACTTTTGTACTTGAACTAGGATTATACAAGCAAAGCTGATTACTGCTTGTTCATTGGAACCTTTGCGTCAGCCTTCAAGCCCACTAGTACATGGCTAAAATAAATCTTCCAATAGCATGACTTGGGAACACAAATCAGGCTCTCCCTACCCTATTTTAACTGGTGACATACCCTAAAGTTATCCTAATTGGTTTGTTTCCCCTTGGGTAGCAGTGACCAATGATAGAGCAGCTGAATGGGCTGTTTCAGAGAGTTGCTGATATTTGTTCAGTCCCAGAGCAAGATGCCTTGATTCCTTTTTGTTACTTTCTGATTCAAAGGCCCAGCTAATGAAATTATGAAGTTCCAGCTTTCATATAAACCATTTTTGTTTTTCCTGGGACCCCCTCAGTTTTGTTGCCAACACCATACTTGTGTTTTAGCCAATATTCCTTTCCCATCATACTGACACTTAGTGAACTGTCTACCTAGCAAGAAGGTTTTATATATATTTAATATAGACATTGGTGTACTTATACATGCACATGAGCATGAATGTTTATACATCCCTTTCCTCTTTCTTCTTTTCCCCTTCCTCTTACGTCTCTGAGTTTAGTGTACAGCTAGACTATAAATTGAATAAAAACCAGCTGAGTTTACTCATGTGATTATATCCACTTAATTCAACAGGGAAGGAGCCAGTGCAGTGACTCATGTAGGCAGGGGTGTGGACCCCATGTCTGCCTGGCATGGTCTGTCTTTGTCTTATATTAACTCTCTCATACCACTGGACTGCTCAAACTTGGGATTCCAAGAAGTCCACCAGAACAGCCAGCTGAAGTCACATTCACAACGATTTATACAATTTGGGGTGTAAACAAAACAAGTTCCTTTGACTTCTCATAAAGCAGAGCACATCCATTTCAGCTGGGAAAAAAATTACTACAGAAATTCATTTATGATATAAAAACTTCAGTTTCTTTTCTGAAAACACATCTAGTTTGAAGTGCTCTGTCATATCCCAAAAGATAAGATACCCTTGGGCATAAATAACATAAAACACATGATAAAACATAATGCCTTAAGTCAAAATATATTTGCTTTTTCAGGTAGCTGTATAGAGAGAGCAGCTAGTTAAGCAAATGATATTTCTCTGAATCCCATTTGTTTATACAACAAAACAATATAAAGACTAAATTCACCAAGAGCAGAAGCAAGCACCATTTCATTGACTTTAATGAAGCTACGCCTGTTTAAACCAGTGGTGAAAATGCCTCAGTTCTGCAGACAATAAAACCCTGCCTTCCAAACAGAAGTCCCATTTTTTGAGTATGGCTGAACCTGTGGCAATACAAACCCGCCACTGGGAATCTTTCTGCAGGTTACACAACACTGCAAAGGCATGTAAGGCAAAGCTCCAAACATTGCATTGCTCATTGATTTGATCAACTAGAGAGGTTTTTTACTAGTTTCTGGTGTTAATTTGTAATGCATGTCCTTTGTGTCCTTTGGTGTTACAACGCCTCCTTACAGCCCTGTGATAGGTGCAGTGAGGAATCACTGACTGCAATCCTGACCTTGAGGATGCACAGAAATTCAGAAATGACTTACCTTGTGTTTCCTTTTGGATTTTGTGGGTGGTTTTTCAGCTGCTGGGGTAGGGGACTCTCGAGATGGTCGTCTGTGTTTCACATTTGCCTCTCTTTGTTCACTTTTCACAGACGTGGTCTCAAAAGGCTCTTGTCCAGGTATCCTAGAGAGTAAACTAAGGTCTATTTTCACCCACAGAGATTTGAGTTCTTCATATTCTCTCAGTGGGGACAGAAGTTCATTTTGTACGATTGGGATGGGAGAAAAGAGTTGCTCCTCCAAGTCATTGCTGGTCTGGTCAATGGATGTGTTGCTGCCATTGCTAGTTAAACTACTTACGCTGAGGATGTTACTGCCAGAGTCCTTCACTTTGATGCCATTGCCAGAGCCGGTGCAAGCTGGCAGTACCTTGGCCTGCAAGCTCTCCTCCTGGTCTGTATTTGAGTCAGAAGTAGATGAATCCGTTTCAATGAATTCCCGGGACTTGGGGACGATTTTGTTGGGGCCCCTGTACTTTTTCTTCTCTGAAGTGAGGCCTGTGCTAGTTCGTGGTTCTTTCCTTGGAGCGGTCTTCCCAACTGCTGCTTTAGTTCGAACCTTTGGCTGCTCGGGGGGTTCCTGTGTGTCTTTTTCTTTGGGAGTGTTGCTGGTATTATTTGGTTTGGGCCAGTTATACTCTTCTACACTGGAAGTCCTTTCTACCTTTTTGGGTTGCTTTTTCCCAGTAGTCCTTTGTGAAGTTGGCTCATTATGAGCTGGTGACTTCTGCTTGGAGCTTTTTGCCTCTGGGGTTTTCTGGGCAACCCGTGGTTTGGCTTTCTCTCGGATGGGACTAAGGATCGCCCGGTCTTTGGAATCGGTCGGGGGCAGGCTGCTGTTGAGCTTCCCTTTGTTTGGCCCTTCGGCCTGCTGGTTGCTCTGGGCCTGGGCGCTGCTCTCACTGTGAGGCTCATTTTGATTGTTGATGATGGTCTTGTTGTGGGGGTTCACTTTATTTAGCCATTTATCCAGCTGCCATTTATTTGTTGAGGGAGGTTCAGGCTGCAGTTTGAAGAGTGACAAGGAACAAATCTCAGACAGAAGCAACGTTTTACCCTTTAAACAATAACTTTTTTAACACACCCTTTTATTTCAGTCAACTAGTGGTGACTGCTAGTTTTATGGGAGTATTTATGGAGTATTTATGGTTAATTAGGCTTCCTTATCTGGTTTACAATGTGGCCCTGGAGAAATTTAATACAACTAAAAAGTTTAGCTGGTCCCTGAAGACACAGTTTTGTCATGTTGCCTCTCCTTAGTCCCAGCTGAATACTGTGTCAATAAAATCTTCCCTAGCTACTGGCAAAAATCGAAATATTTCTTTAAAGCAATTCAAATGTAGGCCAGAAGGACTCTTCCAAAAGCTAGAATGGGTATGTGGGTCATACATGTAAAACTGTAAAGAGAGAAAAAAGCCAACAGCAACAAACAGCACAGAACTCCAACATTTTCCTAACAGGGCACAGGATTTCAGTCCCTCCTCTGCTTCCCCTCACCCCGAGCCCTGGCTGGGAGGAGTTGAGCAGCGTGGCCTTACCTCTGGAGTGGCACTGCGCGACGCCTCGTTGCACTCGCTGTCGCTGGAGCTGCTCTCGCTGTCAGAGTCGGACTCGGAGCTGCTCTCGGACTCACTGGAGCTGCCGGAGCCGCCGCTGGAGTGGGCCAAGCCGGTCGCGTGTGCCGCTGGCACAGGCAGGCTGCTGCGGAAGAAAAGCCTCTTGTGTCAGTGTGCTGCTTCTCTTTTTCAAAGCGTTGCCCTGGGGGGAGCCACCCACCAAACCCTGTTCACATCCACTTTCCTCGGTGCCGGCCTCCTCTCTGCAGTACATATCAAAGGAAAGCTCCAGTGGCCATGCCACCATTTAGCCACCAAAGGTACTGGCTGGGTTTATGCTTCACGGGACATGCTGATAGTGGTATTAATAACATTACCATCATTGTCACCCTCAAATATGTCACAGAGTCTGAGCTTATTAGCCCAATGATTGCAAAAACAATCACACTTAAATAATTCATTAATGGAACCGTGATTTCCTCATTTTTTGCCAGTTCATTTATAATTTATGATCAAAAGAAGGACACCAGGCAACTAATATTGGACAAGGCATTTTAAAAATTAATTTTAATGAATACTTTTACACTGTGGCATACAAAAACTATCTATTTTTGACAAGTGGCCTGGGACTGCCCAAGAATTTTTTATTTATAGCTGTTTTTTCTCTCATGTCTATGATAGTACAGTGAGAAAATCACATTCATGCTGAAAATAAACATCTGTATGAAATCTATTCTTCTGCATGTTCAACTGTCCTCCAAGGTGTATTTATTAGCAGTGCACTGGGTGTCATTGTTTTTCCTCAATATTTTTTTCTAAACTGAGAGCCTGGATGATTCCAGGTTCTAATCTTTGTCTTTTAAACTCATAGAATCATAGAATGTTAGAGGTGGAAGGGATCTTTAGAAATCATCTAGTCCAACTCCCCTACAGAAGCAGGTCCCACTTAGACCAGGTCGCACAGGAACGTGTCCA
Organism: Colius striatus; assembly: GCF_028858725.1. NCBI lineage: Eukaryota > Metazoa > Chordata > Aves > Coliiformes > Coliidae > Colius > Colius striatus. Next base: position 5,292,688 of record NC_084771.1, on the reverse strand, counting down.
GGGGGGTCTTGAAGACTTTCAGAGAAGGAGCCTCCACACCCATCCTGGGCAGCTTGGGCCAGGGCTCCATTACCCTCACAGTAAAATAGATTTTTCTTGTACTTAGATGGAACTTTTTGTGTTCCAGTTTCATCCCATTACCCCTCGTTCTGTTGCTGGATACAATAGATAAAAGGGATGCCCCAACCTCCTGACACCCACCACCATTTATTTAACTTCAACTTTTTTTATCAGGGAGATAACCACAAGGTTTTATGTCTCTTCAGCTGATCCATACAGAGACTTTTTGATGATTGATTTTAAATTTGTAAAGCTGACAAAGCAAAGTGTTTGAAAATTGACACCATTTGCTAGTAGTCCTTTATGGATATTCAATACTTCACATTAATGTATCATAAGTTCTATGCGTCCTGTAATGAGTGATCCAGAGATGCCAGAAGTTATAATACAGCTTTACCTTAATTTCTGCTATTTACTTTTCTACTTTCCTCTGAGAAGGAGTCAAGTAAGCCAGGTATATGCTCTCCTTCCCCTTTCAAATTGAGATGCTACATGCATTGAGGTGCTCTCTTAAAAAAAACCACAGTTACCAAGAAACTGGAACTTGGAAGAGCCAGAAAAAACCTGATGTGTGACCCCGCTCTGCTAGAGTCTTTACAAGTATTGCCATTGGCTTCCCCGACAATAATAGATGGTCTTTAATTTTCTTCTTACAGTGAGCTACTTTCTCTCTCCCTCCTTGTTGGTAAACCCATCCCTTACACCGTGGTTGGTAACATAACTGTCTCTTTGAGCATTGCAATGGCCCGGCAGTGCCCATTGACAAAACAGCTTGGTGCTTCGGGGTGCATTAATGAAACAAAATTACTCACTTGGGTAATTGCTACAGATCACTAACTTTGTTGCTCATTAAATGCATATACTTTTTTTTTTCTTACTAGAGGCTCTTCACTCAGCTGACTTAAGTAGAGCTACTTAAACAATTTCAACTGAAAGTAATGGGTAAATCAAAAGAACAGATGCTTTTAAGAACATGGACATTTCCAGAAGGGTTATGGAAAACTAAACATTGCTGATTTTAATAAAAGGATCTGTCACTTTGCATTTAATGGCATTATTTTTGTAAACCATTTGTGCACTTCCTTTACTTTCTTTACCCTTCCTTTTCAGTGAAACTCAAGAAAGTGCAGGGAAATACATCTTTCACTTCATTTTTTTTTACAGGAAACAGAACTGTGGAGAAAAAGCAAATGTGTTTGTAGGTGAGTTTGCCTTTCAATTCACTATCTTGTAATTTTGGTCTTACATTTTCTATTTGGAAAATTCTAAAATTAGATGAAAATTGTGTTTCCTTACTTTATTACCATTGTTTCTAAGAAGAAAGAATAAGAAAAAAAACCCAGAGAAAATTCAAGGATTCCCAAGTAAAGGCAGCAAACGTGGCAATTACATTCTAAAATACTAAAATGAAACATCAGCCTTGAAAGAAAATGTTATTTATGGAATTACCAGAACAATGAAGTTGTAATTTAGAAATGGCTTTTTCGTTAAATCTATGAGCTTCATCTGTTTCACTTCTATTTTCACTCCAAAATGGAAGTGAACACGGCAATATTAATGTTTCAACCTTGTTGGAAACTCTAGCTCCCACAGCTCTAGCAGAGAGCTGTCTTTGAAGATAAAGAGATATTTAACCTTCAGCAGTCTGAGTGCTCAGGGCCAGACACAGGGCTGCCTGGCACATGCCAGTCCTGCAGACAGTAGCAGGGCCCATGGCTGCACTGAGCTGGTGGGGCATCAGCCACGGCCCCTACAGCCCAATTCCTGGAGGAAAGGAGTGCAGGTTTGTATCAAGGCACATAAACCTGCGCCAGACTCTTGCAGTGACAGAGCTCCATGCTTGGGATGGTTTATGCCCAGGCAGCCCCCACACAGAAGGATGTGTGTGGGGTTGCTCACACATCTGTGCAGAGCCGCCTGAGAACATGCTCTGTTGTCAGTGCTGGCAAGTTTACTCTCATTAAGATAACTGATTTAAAGAATATAACCTCTTACAATAGATCAAAGAAGGAAAAGCCAGGGTCCCAGCAGCTAAGGCCAGACCTTTCTAGCCTTGAAACACAACCTACGTCTTTTAGCACTCTGGAAGAGAACTGACACTGTAGCTGGGATGTGCTTACACAAAACAACTGGAGTTGTACTATAGCAGACTGCAACTGTCTGACAAAGAACTCAAAGGACAAGAATAAAACCATGGAAATAGATGGCATCTCCAACCTGGCCTGCCTTTCTTTCTTTCTGCACACCAGCCTCAGAAAAAGTTATCATATGCCAAACATTACTGAATAACACAGCTCAGCAAGCTTGCAGGAACCAGACAGATTCAACATAATGTTTTTCATACAAAACACAATGAGGTCATATTTGTCTTTCATCTGGGATAACAAAATTATGCCTTGGCTACATTGGGCGGTTTTATGCTGAAGGCATCTTTGCTGATCTACATTTTTAAAGTAGAAACATTCACTTTCCACCATGTAGTTCGGGTTGAGAGTAACTCTGTTTATATGCTTTGTAAAACAACCAGATAAAACCCAAAATGCCTTTCCTAGAGTCTCGGCATACTAGAGATACAGAGATATAGCTTCATGCACAATCATCTTCTAGTAATGCACAAAACATACAGATCTCATACACAAGTGCATGGAAAAAGAAAATCTTTGTTTCTAATCAAATGAGCTTAGTGGAGAGATTCTGGGTTGTCCTCTGTTGTTTTTTTTTCCCTGTAAATAAAATGTATCTTTGAGTTCAAAAGAATCTGCTGGTTTCAGTTTTCTCAAAGACTTCTTCAGCTTTAAGGTTTTACAAGATGCTGGGATAGATTCTGCAAATGTGCATTTAAGCAGCCGTTATACAAATAAATTTGGCTTCTTCACATAAGTATCAACTCCATGAACTGGAGTTTGCCTCTCTGGGAGACTTTCAAAGCAAGCTTTGTTGTGTTGCTAAGACCCAGGCAAGGAATGCCAGCTTGGACAAGGTTTAAAATGGATTTAAAGTGTTTTATCATCAGACACAAGTCCTCAACGTGACTAAAGGGGGCGGGAAGCACTGGCATTTGAAACCCTTGGTTTTTCATTTCCCAGCAGGAGATGAACACTCGTTCCTCAGTGTTTGGGTGGACAACGTTTTTACTTCATATAAACTGAAAAAAAAAAATTAAAAATGATGCTGCACAATGGAACAAAGAATTGTTTGGGTAAATAACACCTAGAAGAAAGCCAGTTCATTATTATCACTTGAGATTGGAGGCCCCTACTGAGACTAGTGACCCGCTGTGCTGTGATCTGTGTAAATATATGATGAGATACAGTCCTTGGGCCAAAGAGCTTGCAATCCAAACACACAAAGCAAACATTAGAGGTATTACAATCACCCTCATACTCTGTGCAGGCCTGTCACACTCTCCAAGTGCAAGACCTCCCTGCAGTTAATGGAAACATCAGTTTTGGTCCTCTTTTAATCCTCTTCATTTTCCAAACCCTATGCTCAGCACTTGAGCTGGGTCCTGCTGGGCAGTCAGACATGCTGTGCCCTGACCCAGGGCCCTGCCCGCTGCTGAGTTACTTGGGAGGAAAAATACACGTACACACTCCTCAGCACCAAGTATCCCCATTCCTGAGTCCAGGTGGATCATCATCTGCTTACCCCTCTCCAAAGTAGCTTCTCCTGTGCCATGGAGATGAGAGATACTGAAGTGACACCCATATTGTAAGTAGGAGGAGAATCAGACCTCTGTCTTTTGCAAAGACCATCATGATGATGTCTCTAGTTGTCTACACACTGGTAAGCTGGTCTCCTCCTTGCTATCAAACGATGAAGCAGATAGAAGAGGCCTGTACATCTGGAAGCAATTTGGAAGGAAGCTCTTGTACAGCACTTACTTTCACCTATTTCCCTTTGACCTTTGCAGCACACAACTTTTCCCCTGTCCCTTGCTGCTTGGCAGCATGACACACAGCATGAGATGAGAAATGCCTTGAAGGAGAGGCCAAACACCAGTATCACCAGTACCTGCCAGTGATTCTTAGTACTTGCTGAGATCAAGCTTAACCATGGAGCAGCTGAGACTTGCAGGTGTGTGCTGCTGATGGCTCCTGGTGAGGAACTGCATCAAACTCATCAAACACCAACTATCTTTCTTTCACTCCAGTTCACTGGTACAGGTGATCTGCCTAATTCTAAATGTTTCCCTGCAGCTTTCTTGCTTTTTAACTCATGGGTTATTTTTCCCAAAGACAATTAAAGCAGACATGGTATTATTATGTGTCTGAATTCTTATGCTGCCTAGAGAACCAAAAGCCCTTCATGCAACTTACAATTTTGCTGCTATCATTGCCATCTAGACTATTGTATTATTTTAAACACATCATTTACTCTACTGTTGTAATAAATGATTTTCAAGATTAAACCTGGTGGTTACAACAAAGATAACGTGAAATACTAAAACTCATTATCCTCTGATAAGAAAAACAATAAACTTTTTACCCTGTAAATATGTAAGGAAAAAAAGTAATATATTTCAGCTTACTGCAGTAAAACTCATCCTGGGACAAAAACTGCTAAGAAATCCTTAGCTATCTCCCTGAACTTTTCACCAATTAGATGTAGTCATGTTAATTGCCATGAAGAGAATTTGGCAAATAGATGGTACCCTCCAACAATAGGTTTATTCATTCCAGCCCTTACTTTTTTAGGGTAATGATGAATTGGCCACTTGTTCCATCGCTCTGCCCAGAAATCAAAATGTAAACCGTGAGAAAGCAGAGTGCTGCTGGGCAGTGGGAAATTGTAGATGGGAAGTGACCAGTGAGTCAACAGTACATCAATGCTGGCAATGTCTTTCTACAAGAAGCAGCACTCTACAAAGGTTGCTTTACTGCACAGGCCTATTTTTAGGGAAAATTAAATGAATGAAATCTGGAAAGAGGAAGGTCTGTGCTACTTGACTATGCTACAACTTGACAGAGTGGTTGATCTTCCTGTCAAGGCACTGCATTGGGACTTGGATGAATTTTGCTTTGTGTCTGAGAAGAAAATACATCTGTGCATTAGTCCCTGCTGAGTAAAGAGAGACTATGTTGCCTATGTTGGCTGGTTTATCTATTTAAAATGCAAACTCCTTGGAACAAAGACTCCGATTGCACAGGACTCTGAAAAGTGCACACCCAGCTCTGTGTAAGACTTTTGTGCACTACAAGCACCCTACAGTATCTACCAGAGTAGTATCACTCACTTTTGGGAGGATACCATTTTCCCACTCACTGCACTTTGTTCTGAGAGAAGAGACAGAGGAACACACCAGCTTCAGCTTTTCAGAAGCCAGCCTAATCTCTCCTCTACAGTCTATTTCTACAGAGAAAAACCTGTGACCCTGAGGGGCTTTACTGGGAGTTACTGGGCTCACCGAATTCTGTGTGAATGTTCAAAAAAGGCTGCTTCATTATTCTAGCAGATAATAATAGAGCAGCACCTAGCAGATTAATATTTAGTGTCAGAATTTAATGCTGTAACAGTTCAATAACAAAGTTTTATTTCTCTTCTATTCTTATACCATTATCAGGAAGTAATATTCTCTTCTAATTTGAAAGGGAGCTGCCATTTTTTTATAATGAATTGTTCATATCTATATCTTCAAACTTCTATATGACTGCTATTAGATTGCTTTTTAAAGAAAAGGATTGCTCTGAATGATTTGTTCACTACCTTTCCATTGGTTAGTATTAAATTATTTATCATCAGGCTGGTAGGATTCAAATCTAAACTTTTAAAGACTGGGATGACACAGGATCTGAAAACCTGTATCAAGCCCTTTTAAAATATTCATCAACACTCAGGTCAATGAAATGAAATAAGGTGTGGAAATTGTTGCTTCAGCTAACAGTAACACGCATAGTAAGACATCACTTATGATGGCTCTCTCGTGTCAAAACACATGGGAAAGGGAAAACCTCTCTACTATGTTATTCAGGATGTGGCAGCTGATATGCCTGTAACAGTCCCAAACACTGTAATGCAAATAGGAGCTCTGATTTATTTTGAGAGGGAGGGTAATTTACAAGATATTGTATGTAAAAAGCCACATTCTCATTTCACTGTGTTCAAAAGCAACTGTTTTAATCAAAGACTGTTTATAACAAGGTTGATAGAGTTACCGAAACAGATTTTTTTCATATACATATAACCCTTTTATACTTCAAGCTTTAAAGACCATAAAAAAGGATAGTAAAGATGAAAGAAATAAAAAGAATGACAGAGCTAACTCCTATGAGCCACAGTCTATGTCAAAGCAGAACTAAAGTGATTGACAGCTTGCATTAGTAATGAATAGAGTGGGGAAAAGCTGCCAAGAATCCGTCACAAGGTCAAAGCCTTCCAATAAAGAATTACATTAGCCACAAATCCTAGGTGGAACTGTGTATATACATCTCCAATGTGACTTTAACCAGGGTACTGTTTCTCCTGTCCTATTCTGACCCTTTTCTGGGTTTCATTCCTGGGCTACAGTAGGTTCTGACTCTTTATCACATCTGCAAGAAAGAACAGGTGTAACGTATCAAACTGCCTGTGAAATAATGAAAAGGCCCCAAACAGAAGAGGAGGAATTTTAATGGCACATCCCTAACAGTGCACATAAAAAACTTCCTGAACTATTGGTATGGTAATCACTCTCCTTCCAATTTCACAGCACTCTTATACACACTTGACATGGAAGAGAAGGGGATTTTGCATATTAAAAGCAATATTATATCCATGATTTGTGCATGCATCACCCTGCTCACGTCAGAGTTTGGAAACAATTTTGTGAGCATGGTATTATTCAGAGGATGCAATGTATGTCGACTTTTTGATGTACAATATTTTAGTGAATGGATTCAGGTGTCAGAGTGCATTATTTGTACTACGCCCTGATGTGCTACTGTTTGTCTGACATTTGGAAGAACAAGAATGCTATGTCTTACTGTGGAACTCCAAAGGGCCACATTTGATGTAAATGGAACCATTTTATTATATCAAGATTGCCTCACTGAATCAAGCTATATATGAGTATTGATACATAGAAACTTACTTATTTTCCACAAAGGAGATGTGGAATATTGCATCCTTCGGTACACTTTGTGAATCTTCTGTGAAAGTTTAAAGTTCACCCCTCTACTGTTCATAGTTTTAAATTAACATTAAATGCTTTTTAATGAGTCACCTATTTGCACTTTGATTTTACTTATTTCAGCAGAAAGTCCAAGCGTGGTCATGATTAAAAACATGCAAAGTGAACCTCTAAAAGCAAAGCCTTGGGTTTTTTTCTCATTCGTGCATGGCAGAAACTTGGACCCATAACACTGTAAATGAACTACTCTGCTTGTTCTAACTCAGTTCTACTGTGGTTCTAACTGAAAACAGAATCCAGCTTACAGCACCCAGTGGGAAGAGAACTGGGAGCTATGGGACCAAAACACACTGGTGCAGATGGATCCACATGACACCTCCAAATCCTCAACGTTTCCAGTCTCATCTGCTATCTGAGGAAAGCTAATTTTACTACCCTAAGCAACCAAGCAGTCAGAAAACATGAGAAAGTGGGACTTTCTTTTTTCTTGCCTGGTATAAGACAACACCTCGGAGCCTGAAAAGGTGCCAAAAGGCATATCCTGATTTTCCAGAGCTTTGCAGCACACACAGAGTCATTCACACCTGTGTGCTATGTACAACTCTCACAGTGTCAGCTCATGAAAACATCTGAGGATTTAATCTCCAGGGGAAACCCTTGGGAGCAGATCAGCAGTGTATCCAGGTCCAGATCAGAGCAAAGAAGATGAATGGGGAACATGAGCCTCTGCAAGTCTGAGAAGGAAAAAGAGTCTGTTGCAGTCTGTTAAAGACACCTTGATTTTGGAAAGGTCCAAGATTGCTCCAACTGGCTATTGTCGGGGGCATGACAAGTAAAACAAGCAATACAGAAAGGGCAGAGGTAGAACTGGTCCCAACCACAACAAAATGAGTAATATTTTACCATATGAGCTTCAGCTGCTCACACACTGGTAACAACCTCCATGCATTGTACACTGTATAACACACAAAATGGCAGGACTGCGGCTGAGGCATTAAGGCACAAACCATTAAGGCACAAATAATCCACCTCTATGGAGATGACTACTGCACTTTTGTAAAGAAAGACAGCCCTGTCTAACACTTTAGAGCAGAGCTTCAATTCCTGTGTGTCTCTGGGATTTAATGGGCAAAATCATTTAATTCCTAGCACTTTTCCCCTGTTTTTAATACAGATAGTATCGTGAGACTCGAGCATATTTACTTTCATCAGATGTAAGTTGTAGGATAATAGAGGCCACAAGTACACAGCCACTAATGAAAACCACAACCAGACACTTCGTTTCACTGCTACTGCCATAATAGTAAAAAGGAATCATCATTATTAATAATGGGCAATTACTGTGAAACAGTTTTTAAAGAAGTATTCCTAAAGGCACATGATGAATTTATGGCACACCACTAGAGCCTTTCATGGAGATAAAGATGTACTTCAGCACACATGACTTTTTTTTTGAACAAGGAGAAACCTGTCTAGTAAAATATTAATAAAGCTGAATGCTGAAACATAGGTGTCCTTACAATTTATTTTAAAATGGTGTGAAAAACTTCATTTGGACTGAAAACCTAAACTTTGTCTATATTTTTGTCTAAGTAAGCTCCCTTCAATGCTGTTATAATTTTTGCCAGGTACATAGTACACTGCTTTATATATATATATAAAAGATATTAAAACTACTTTGGATTAAATACAATCTTGAAAGATCCTATGTTAAGAACAGAGCTAAATCTTTAAGCAGCATCCACCCTTAATTATGACATACACAGGTATCAAAGAAAAAACGGTGCCTCTTTGAGTGATAAATGGACCCGAAGATCCTTCACAGCATTCACTATAAATCACAAAAGGCCATTAATAAACAGTTAGAAAAAATGACAGTTACAACAAGTATTTGCTCTCGTACTTTGCCTAATACTATCAGTGTCATGTTTAAACCTGACATCTTAAATCTTCGACATGAAAACCCTTTAAGTCAAAAGGCTCAGCTATTTTAAACAGAATTTTCTGTGCTTGTTATTTTGAATGACAGCAAAAGGAAACAGAGAATCTTGATTTCTTTAACCTTATCTGGCTGAAAATGTTGCCTTTCAGCCCTTTGCATCAACATCAAAATAAAGAGAAGATCCTATTAGCTTCTGCACCTACTTGCTGGGATCTTGTGGGCAAACCAGTTGCTGTATCTCCTAGAGGGAGCTGGTAGTGCTCAGCACCTTCACTATGGAGCTCTGTGACAGTCAAAAGACCTAAAACAGAAGGACTGCACTGCTTTTGTACATGCTGAGGGTAAGATTGGAGCCAGCTTTCATTTAAATGGGAAAAACTGACTGGGATCACCAGTAGCAACAGCTGCAACAGTGGATGCTGTCCTGAAGTGTTTCTTCAGTACTTCATCCCCTTTGTTGCACTGCCCAGGCTGAAACTGGGATGCCTGGCAGAGGCAGTTAAAACCTGACCCAGAAAAGGACTGTGGACAAACATTATATTCCCCAAGAGGGGTTCAGGAAAAGAGAAGTAGGATGATCATAATATAAAGTAGGTTTGTTAATGGGATGCTGAATAAAGCAACATTTTGACTATTTTTTTCAATATGGACAAAATAATTTAGATCTGTTAAATCATTTCTTTTAAAAAACCCTCCAGATAAGAAGCTCTCATTCTGAACACTCACCTTCCTGAGTCACAAGAAATGGCTTTTTCAGCTTTACCACTGTCTGTTTTTCCACAGGTTGAAGGTTACTATATCAGCAACGATTTGCTGAAGGTCTGCCAACAAACAAAGGTCAGGAAGACCCAAACCCCTCATGGATACGGAGGTAAATAGCTGAAGTTCAATCTCCCTTGAACTTTTTGTTGATTTCAACTTGATAATCATTCCTTTAGTAAGGTGCAAATATGTTCTTCACACATCTGCCCAGACAGCCTCTATTTCCTAATGCTTTAGTGTGGCATACTAGTTGCCTGTAGTATTTGGGATATCATGGACAATAAAGCTAAATTAACCAAGGACAGAGCACAAAAGCCAGCCCCTACAAGAGTGCAAATGTTCAGAGGCTGAGGAGGATGGATTGTTTCTGCAGCAGGGCTCCAAGGTGAACACCACCTATGCCTGCATGCACAGGCAGAGACACTGTGGCCCAGACCTAAAAGGCTCACCCTGAATTTCAGATCAGTACTAAGCTGGGTCCTGCTCAGCGGTAACACTGCATGTCCGGTCTCTCTTTGCAGAGCAAAACTTACAAGCCCACTCTCTAAGTTCAGATGATGCCTTCAAAACCCTAGAACAATTCAGCATCTGTTCAATGCTTCTTTGTTTCCACCTTTGCTTTTTAAATGAAGCAACATCCCTAAATGTTCTTAGAAATGAGTTGTGCAGAGGCTGCTGAGAGAAAACATAGTGTGGCAGCAAGTTCCTCCCACCACACTTAAGCCAGGCTGGATTCCTGCACCAACAGACTGTCAATGGGAGGTTGACATGGGCAGAGTTTTGAAGCTGAAAGCTGTACTTGCTAGTTTTGAAGTGTAGAGGCTGTTATTTTTGAATCTGAATTCATAAAACATCACTTATCGTCTAGGTTACAGATGGACTCAGGATCCCACACTTGGCTCCAGAGTTTGGATAACTCACACTGCATATCTGGGGTTTGGGTTCAAGCCCATCTTGAATGTAAATTTAGAATGAAAGAAATACATGCAAATACCAGGCATATTATAAGACACTGCCAGCTGTTTTCTTCCACTTACAAGACCGTTTCTGAGAAAGCAACGTGTTTTTTTAAGTATATAGTGGAATATGGGAGTGATGACAAGCTGGTATCCCTAAGTTCAATGTGAACCTGACCTCATTCTCAAGTCTAGGGTGTCTCTTGTTCCTGACACATACCTTCCTAGGCCTCTCAGGATACATTCTTTATTAAGTTTTGAGAAATGGAACAGTGTGCTCACAACCTTTTTTTGGATCTCTCCTTGAAAAATATCTGTGTTCTATCTGTGCTTAAATGACAGCCTGCTGCTCGTTTTCCAAGAAAATCCATGCCAGAAGACCGGATAGCATTTAACTCACAGGCTGGTATACACAGAGCTGGCCTTGGGGGTCATGTTCCCAACTGAGTAATGGACTCACTATATTTTCCCTGGCAAGTCTCACAGGTTGGAATTTTCAAACAAAAGCAAACAAAATCAACTTCTGTTTTGTGATTTGATTATTTTTTAATGCTACAGCTTATTCATTTTGGTTTATTAATTTGTTGGTCCAATGGTTTTTATGTGCTGCAATTCAGAACAGGTCTCTCTCTAGTATCATGTTTTATATAGATATGGGAAATGAAATGTAAGTCTGATACAATTACGGTTGTATGCCATGCAAGACAATACTGTAAACACGACGACAGCCTGAAAAGCTGCTTAGCAAAATGATCTTAATATACAAGGCAGTGTGAAAATGTAAAAAGAATCTATAATGACAACAAAGATTAGCCGTTTGCTCTCTAACCTTATTTACAGAAGCAATCAGAGGTATTCAGGTCGAGTTAATGACCCTGTCTCCAATTAATTCAATTGTCTACAAACAACACTGATGCAGTGGTTGTCTCAGAGTCTGCCACATAGTCTCTGAGGGAATACATAAGACTCCATTAAAAGTGACAATAATCATGCATTTATTACTGAAACACTATTGTATTATAAATAAATTCCTGATGTTAAATTATGCTCCACGCTTTAACAGAAATTCAATTACTGAAATAATAAAAAAGACAGTGTATTTGCCAAGTGCTTGGACTATAATTTGGCTGCTTAGTTACCAGCAGTTGGCTCTTTTGCAATTTCTTGTTCATGGAGTATTTCTTTTGAATAAACGCCAGACTTTTTCATACAAATTTCATGAACAAGTTGCAAAATGAAATTCTGAGCTTTTGAATCCAATTATGAAAGACATAACTAAATCTATTATTGAAAAAATATTCTTGAAAGCCCTTCTTGCTGTTGTTCAGCTCTGTGTAGTAATTGAGGTAAGCACAGGTGCTGTTCATTATGGGCCATTGTGCACCATCTGAATTCTGGGAACTGAGGAATTCAGGCAGTTTCAACTCTGTTTGTGTGAATAACAAACAGGCGTGATTCGGAGGTTGTTTGTACAAGCTTGCACATCGCTCTTCTGGGACTCCTAAGACACCTGCTTACCCTTTTGAAGCCAAAACAGTATCATTTATGTTCTGGCTACTCTTCCTAGAATTATTTTTTGCAGAAGCAACATATTTCCCCACCCCTCTTCCCTGAGGCTGCTATCAACGGTGGAAGAAGGAACAAAAGAAAACAAGGGTAAAACAAGTATCTAGTGGGGACAAGAGGTCCTATAGAAGCTCTTTTTTTGCTTGATGAGACTCAGGCAAAGAAGAGAAGGAACTGCCTCTCACTTAGCATCATTCCCCCTCTCAACCAGTTTCCTGTGGTAGGCTGTTAAGCATAACAGATAACTACATTTCTTTTCTCCTAGCACCAATCTGTCTTCTCTCTTTGGGGCTTGGCCATGTGTTTATCTTGCTAATGCCTCACCCATTGTCTTTGGATGTTTTACATGGAATACATGAAGAGATGCATGTACCTTGTATCCTGCTATATGAGTGCAAATGAAAAACTGCTGACAGTCTTCTTACTGGATCCCACAGGTGCCTGCAGCCATATGGCAGCATGTATGCAGGTCCTGGCTCTTCAAGGGATCACAGACTCTCACCTCTGCATATTTCAAAACATGCTGTCTTGACTATATATTTCTGCTGACAGTGATTATTTACTTTGTACTTTTATTTCTTGATGTATTGCTACTACTTATCAGCAGAGATGTTATCAAAACATCTGGGGATGGAGTGTGTGTGTGGAGAGCAGCAGTCAGGCAGCCCAAAGGATGGAAGTGTGCAGGGGAAGCTCTTACAGGCTCAGTGTTAAACTGAAAGGTACTTTTAAAATTTTGGGTTTTTTTTCCTGACACTGATTGCAGTGCAACTAAAACTGCCACAGTTCAAGTACTGCTGGGAATATATTCAACTGATGGGAGATGCTATCAGACACCACTTTGCAGAAGTCAGCAGGCACATGAGCTCTTCAAGCAGGTAAGACTCAGACATAATTCAACATCTGCAATATGATTTTTCATAACTTGCAGCAACCAAAGCTGGATGCCTCATTCTTTGAACTAACACCTATCAAAAGCCATGTGCAATTACCATAGCAGACCTTAGTGCCACCTGAAAGTCAAAATAAGACTCAGGAAGAAGAAACACTCTCATGCAACAAACAAACAACTAAAAAACAGGCAATCACTTTTCTGAACTTCAGGAAAAACAGGCTCACAAGAAAGAAGGCTTGGGATTCAGCGGGCTGTAGGGCTGAGGGTTTTACTACATTACAAACTCACTGGCAACACTGGAGAGGACCAAAGTTGCCATTTCTGTTAGGACAGGAATGAGTAATCCATAGTTTGTGAACTGAAGATGGCCTTATATTTCATCTAGCTTTTGACCACACAACTTCTTGGAGGTGGTATAGCTAGGTAACACTATGGAAAGTATAAACCTTTGGCCCAGCAAAAGCTTTGGAAAGACTCAGCTCTCAGATTCTGGCTAGAGAGACTTCACAGATCATTCTGTCACTGCTTACTTCTGCTGAAGGCCTTTCCTTCTCTGCAGAAGTTTAATTCACCTTCTCAACACAACCACAGCAAGCAAAGTTTTACCCTAGCAATCTTTATGTCAGCACAGCTCTGTATATTTGTTGGTAAAGCACAGCTAAGACCACTGCACGATGATGAAGGTGCGTGGGATCTGAAATAAAGCTTGAGAAGCTCAGAGATAATGAGAGGAGGGTGACAGTAGCAGCAGCACTAGAAGACATTTATGGAGACTATAATTACTTCAGTAGCAATTTGGCTGAGACACCAGGATTAACACCCTTAACTCAAATTCTTATGAGAAAGCAATGAAATCTTTAATGACTGGAAATGGCCAGGACCTTTGCTTTATACCAAATCTGAAGAAGCAACTTTTCAAGCACAGTGGCCTCCAACATAACTTTGTTTCAAAGATGGTGCAGGGAAAACAGCCCCCAAACTGCCCTCTACAGCACCCAAGTCACCTGGACAGTGTATCCTCCTAAGCCTTGTCACGACCCAGCTCTGCACAGCTTCAGAAGAAGGCTGGAGGAGAATGGCACAAGTGGGCATGGCTGAGGGCCAACAGAGCATTTAGCTGTCATTATTCCTACAACAGATTCACATGTACTGCAAAGTAGGCTTAATGAGGGAATGTTAATTTATACCCATTCACTAGATCGTTACAGGGCTCTGCCACTGCCCAATCAGGGGCCTAACAGGCTTTAACACTTCAATGTGCCCTGGGATCAGAAAAAGTTGCAGATGATAACATCTAATAAATCCAATACAAATGGAGATCAGCCTAAGTAAGTTCCTGCATGTTAGATATTAAATATGACTAATGTTGTTTGACAGTGTTCCACAGAAGGTGCATTGGAGTCTCACTTCTTCCTTATCATTATCACAGAAAGGGAAAGGTAAAGCTCTGCAGGAATATAAATAATTTGAAAAGCCTCATAGACAATATTCTACTGTGTGCCTCATTTGCACTTAAAAAAACCTGCCCTACAGACCTTATGTACTTTTAAGATTCATCTGAAAGATACATGAAGAAGTCTTCCAGTCAAAAATGTACATATTTAATGGAATTAGATCTCTAGGCAAGAAAATGTCAGAAGAAAAGGAGAAATATTAAAGTGAATGCAGGGTGCTCCTTTCTAGTGCTTTCCTGCTTTGATAAATATCTTCTGGGATGTCATTTACTAGAAAGTCATGATTTAACAAAAAGAAAAACTGCAGTATAAAATATACTCTCTTTATTGCTGAAGTAAGTTGCTATTTTCATATTTTCCTTCTGTATTCTGCTTTTGTCAGCCAGAGGCCTTGATATTTGCTTTTATATCATTCCCATTGAAAATGCAGTGATTATTGTGAAATATTCAATTGCAGAGCTCTTCTGATTACATGGCAAGGGGAGATCATAGGAGTCTGTACTGCCACGGCCCTTTCTCTGCCTTCCAGTCTCATGTGAGGGCAATCAAACTTAAAAAAAAAACCCCAAAAAAGAAAAAGACCCTGATTGTAGTGTTCAGTAATTACCCTGGGCCCAATGGGCTTGAAAGAAATCCTCTTTATTCAGTCATATCAGCTCCAGCTGCCTTTGCTCAACAGCAGCTGAGCATCTACAGTGCTCTTCAATGCTGCTGGCAAAGCCAAGTCACCCAAAGGCACTGCCCCAAGTACAGGTCTGCAGAGGTCCGTGGCCTGATCCTGTCTTGCAGTCAGGTAAGGGGACTGCAATCTATTCTAACTTATTTGGAAGGTCTGGTGCTCCACTGGTGATGCAGAAGGTTGTACCACAGACCTTCCCACAGCAGGACTTGGGAAGTGCCATCCTAATTAGATCTTCCACAGAAAACATAGCAGAGCTCTTAGAAATTCTCCCCCAGGATAACCTGACAAAACCAAATTCTCATTAAAACTGGTACTGCTGTCTGCAAGAACATTTCAAACTTCCCTCCAAAGTAACCCATTTCTATTGGGAAAAGTCAAACAAAACATTTTGGTTTATTTCATCCACAATGAAATATTTTGTTTCATTTAATTGACTTAAAATGTTTTATGTAATCAGCTAAGCCCAGAGTGCAGCCCCTGCTGAGAGCTTGAAGCTGGCTGCGTCCTGTCTGTGAGGGATGTGTAACGTGGTGCAATGCAAAGCCAATGGAACCTTTCAATCAATTTAATAAAAGTATGTTGGTTTTGAGACTGTCAAAATATTTTATTTGACTGGAGATATTTATGAAAAAGCCCTTAATATAGCTGAATTCATCTGTTCCCGTGTCCTTTCTGTAAAAAATTGACAATTTTTCAAGCCACACCAGAATTTTCCTCAGCCTTATGCATAACCAACAGCTACCTTTTTTTAACATAATTTCCCAAAAAGACCAAGAAGAATCTGCTAAGAGTTCCAGACTCTTCTCTACATCTAGGTTTTGCAGTGATGTAACTATTAGTGACGTCCTTCTGCGTGCTGATGTGCCATCTAGGATGTGTATATTACACACAGATCAGAACACCTATACATTTACTCAATATATGAAGCCCTCAACAGATTGTCTTATTTCCAATTCCTGTGCATTTCCCACAACAATGTAGCTAATTCCAAGCAAAAATTTTAGTCTTGTTTCAATAAGTATTTCTATAAGAATGCCTAAATTTTGGAACTAAAAAGTTCTGAATTGTCTGACCAATACTACAGAGGTTTTGGGGGAAAAAAAGGTGAACACAGAAAATTAGGATTTCTATTTCAAGCCTTGTTTTCTTTTTCAACCACTGGACTAGACTTTACCTAAATGCAGAATGCTGCTACAGTAAAATACAACCAGAGACATCCAGCATACCATTTATATCTTGTTAAATGACTGTACATGATCATGTACAACTGTCCCACACACTTCTTCCATACTGTTAGTTTGTCACAGATTCACTTCCCACAGCATAGGGGGAATTCACCTTTATAAAAGCCCATACTGTATCTCCTTGAGAGATGTTCCCTCCTTTCTGGCCATGCTGACTGTTTGGGTAACAGATGTTGATCCTTGAAGCATCTCTGTCATCATCTGTATCAGCCCACACTGCACTGAACAGTATCGTTTGCATCTCAGAGAAAAGCAGTTTCAGGCTACTCACAAGCCAGCAAGACACTTCTGTACCAGTTTTACTTGCTTCACATTTTAAAGACTTTTTTAAAACGCTGGCTGAAGAGTTGCCTGTTGCAAAATGGGAAGTGTGAAGGTCCCTCCATAGCTGCCTGTGACAGGCGATGTGTGTAGGCATGTGTTCAGTCACATTTGCTTGTTTCCACATAAAGCTTGACTACAACTGCATGTTGTGGAGGAACAGATCCAGCTCACATTAACTTGACAGAGTTGGAGCTGATCCTAAACCATACCCCCAAAGTGCTGCTGCTCTGAAGTACAAAAAAGTAATAAAAACCCTCTAAACTCCTACAACTTCATAGGGAAGGATCATACTCTTCTTCCTTCTTTCACTTCAGTTTTACTGAAAGCATGCACAGCCTTATGAGAAAATCTCCCCAGATCCTTCTGGTGGCTGTAAAGTGCCTGAACTTTACTTCAAAACATAAGCAAGAGCTGCATATCACTGACATAGTCCCTTAGTCTCACTTCTCATTGCTGATACTGCCTTTTAAAGCAAATGTTGGTAATAAGAAGTCTATTTTGACTGGAAGCCCTAACACTGAGCTAGGAAGAAACTTTTGTGTTTTAATGTAACAGATATTTCTTTCACTAAAGTTGAATTGGTTTGGATTCACACCAGTGTGACTCCTGACTCTACTCAGAGTCTGATTCTATCATATGCTTAGCTATGTAAGACAAGCCTTAATTTACATTCTATTAAATAAGTAGGATTTAAAACTCTAAAAAATCTTTGATCTCGATTATTAGCTTGCTTACCCCAAAGCAACAAACTGTCTGCTCTCTGTCTCATACCTCATGGTTTCAGCTGTTATCCCCTCTTCTCATCTTGTCAGCTTTCTCTATCTCTGCAATGCTTTGGAGTAAAATTCTCTGCTGGGATAACTCCAAAGAAATCAAGAGAGGTACTTCACTGGTATAAAATGGTGCTGATCTAATGAAGTAAATGGAGATGATACACTGCTTTACACTCATTGAGTCTACTTCCAGCCCACAGACAATTCTAATTTGCCAGGACTATTTGCTGCTCTTATTAAAGACTGTGAACTTCTTTCACATGCTGATTAGCCCAGCCAGCTCACCAGCTGCAGCACTTCACTGACCTTGTTCCTGATGTGGCTAACCAATGGCCTGGTGCTAGGACAGTGCTCTGGCTACCTGCAAACCAGGACAAAGGATTTTCTAGCAGCATTTCATAATTAAGAGTTCTTTTTTATCCAGCCTGCAACATAGGACATTGCAAGAAGCAGTGGAGATGATGCACACCAGCCTTCTGCTCATTAACACTCACTTGAGGAAAGAGATAATTTGCCTTTGTCTTTCTGAGACATGTTGAGAAATTTATTTCAATAGCATCAGTCAAGTAAGATGACAAAAATGATGCAAATCATGCAAAGGAAAAGAAACTGCCTTAGCATGATTTGGGTTTATATGATGAATACGGTTACTAATTAAATGGTAAAGTGCTATTTGTAATTGTACCTCTCTGATAAATGGATTAGAACAGATGTTTTAATGTGCATTTTTTTCTCATTGTTTCAGACACGAGAATATGCACAAAACTGTGAAAAAAGAAAGTGATGATCCAGAAAGCAGGCTCTGGGAGCTAAAAGGGGGGTTATGTGAGACAAAAAAACCTGCCACACTCACATCCTGGAACAGAAATTGCCCAAATAGCCCAATAACTTTCCCAAAATGTGCAGTAAATGATGGCATGAATGAAATGCGTTGTTCATAAATGTAGATAAATAACACCTAATCACTTCAAGCACTCAATTAATCCTCTACAGCCCAGGACCTGGGTTGCTGAGGATTGAACAGGAGGAGCTTAGGAAATCAAGAGCACACCTCGATGTTAGCCTGATCATGGGGCAACTTATGTCCCACTTCAGGGCTGTTGGAGACCTGTTCTGCTTCATGCATGGTGCCTGAGGAGCCCCAGCATGACAGTGACTGTGAGCACTGCAGAACTATGCAGAGGCAGGGAGGAAAAACCTGGTGTGCTGTCACCAGACAGCCATGTGGTCGTCCCATGGCTGGATAGCCAGCCTTCCTTGCAATGGGCCACGGTCAGCCATCTAGAAGGTAGCATAAAACATGCAGACTACGTATTTTCACTCCATTAGAACCTGATCCTGCATAACGGAAAGTCTCCTTGATCTTGGAAAGATGGAGGAGAGTCATGGCTGTGTCTCAGACCACAAACTATGGAGAGCATCCCTAGGCATGAGTGTCTCATAGGTACACAGTCCCCATCCTCGGCTCCCAGAGCACGGCAGCACATTGGTTCTCCACCTCCTGTGTCCACAACCCACCCCTGAGACATTTCCCAGCAACACAGCACACAAGTGTCACCGAAGGGTGAAGAGCATCATGCCTCTAATCGCCAGTGCGTTGCCATCTGAAAAGAGTTCTGTGATATCAATTCTTCTAATGGCATTAAAGGAGGCAGTATTACTTTTCATTTGTCCAAAGTAATCTGATTGACTGTAACATAGCTGAAATTTCATTTCCTATATCTTTATTAAAGCAGTGCCACTCTTCAAAGAGGAATGTTAGCAGAAGAATAAACAGAAACTATTTTTATTGTCTAGATTTTTTTTAAGGAAGCAAAGAAGGAGGTAGACTGGCTCCATATTAGCTCCTAATCAACCATGAATCATAAAGATTTTAAAAAATAATATTAAAGGACTTGTAACTGTAACCTAATTAAGCTTCCAATCATTGAAGGGATTCGTTTAAATCCAACCTGAGCCATTCTAGTTAGCCAGGGCATCTGTTAACTCTTACTGAAGAACAGTATTAATTCAAAGGGTGTGTACAAGACACTTGTAGAATTGAATGGGCATGAGAAAATGAACTGATTGACGTATTTATGATGGTTTTTGTATTACACAACTTCCTTCACAATGCTCTGCTCCCAGTATCCTGCACTGGGACTTACCATCTTTTAAGAAATATGTAGTTATGTGAAGAAAACGTTTCAAACGGGATGGTATGCTCAGGTTGCATTTGCTCACAGAAACAAACCTTTTAATGCCTTTATTAGTGCCTGTCTGGCACACAAAGAGGAAGTATCAAAACTTTCCTGACAAAATATTATGAGAATACAGGAAGGCTAAGCCTTGAAAGATCCTCAGATTAATACTGACAAATGCCACTGTCTGTCATCACCTTGCTCAGTGGTAAGTGAACTAAAGAAGTGCTAATTGCTTCGAAGTTAATAAAGACTATATTGCCTTTCAATAATTGGTGTTTGTTTAGCTACTATGATTATAGCTCTCTGTTTCTAGTTGAGCAATGTAAGATGGCAGAAGTTCCACCTTTTACAAGTTTTAAATCCCTGTAGAATTGACAGAAAAAGCTGTAACCACAAATTGGTTTGCAATTTTCCCCTTTCTTCCCAGCAAGCTCTGTATGGTTATATTATGAACCTTGCTTCAAACAAACTGCTTCTGACTTTTATGATCCTTTTGTGATCTAAATGGCTATCTCATAAGATATTCCACTGCAGCTTCTTTTTCAATTGCTTTTACTGTGAAATGGCATTCTGGAGATTTCTGGGGACCATTTCACACTCTTACGGTATTGATTTGCTAGACCTGATGATAGGTTTATATTTAAGATGCGGTCTAGTATATGAACAAAGTGTAAAGCTTATGAAGAACAGATTCAGGACTTTTGATAACCCCATCTTCTTGATGGAGTTTGCCTCTTTAAAGCAGGTTAGTGTTTCACATAGAGTTTTTGAATGCAGGTTGCTATATGGACTCTGTTTCTAATTGGCTTGGAATGCTTCCATTACACTGAATTATGGTCACAGAAAAAATATGGAGATGATGACTGGTAGTAACTTTTAACTCTTCCCAACATAAGGTCAGAGCAAATACACAAAGGCACTTGGGAACCTAAATGGAAAAATGGATGTGAGATTGTTCCCTGAGTTCTCGCTTGTAAGGATGTCAGAGGATAGATTTTCTCCTGGGTACACTAGAAAGCTGACAACAAAACTAACTTCTTGGGCTTCTGTGTTGGAGATACATACTTTTCATTAAAAGATTGATCATTGTATAATGGTTATGGGCCAAGAAAATAAAGTCTCTGATGGAGCTATAGCACAAAAATGAGTCAGAAATGCTTTTATGCAGAGAATGACAATATTCAATTGGGCCAAACCACAGGCCCATGGCTCTGCCTTTGCTCTGGCTAACGCTACGATGTTAAGAGATGGACCCAGGTAACTTCAGTCAAAACAAAATGCAGTGAGGAAAACCCAAAGAGCAGGGAAATGACCTGACAGAGCTAAGAAGCTGAGTTCTAAGACGTTTTGATTAGAAGACAAAACAAACCAAATGCTAGAAATACGAACAGCACTGTATATATACCCAAGTGAACACGGCTGTGCTACAGAATGCCTGTAGGATGGTGCAAAAGTAGGAGGGTATCTGAGGCAGCTTCTGGAGCAGAGGAAGTATTCAGTCTCTATACACCTGTTTGTGGGTGAATTCAGGAGAGGAAAGAAAAAAATCTTTACCCTGCAGCCAAGACTTTTAGAGCACTGATTAAAAGATGAGTTGACTGGAGCACAATTGTATGTTTAACAACAACAACAAAAATTAAATGGCTCCTTTTAAAAGAGAAGCTCAAGTACATATGCTAGGGTATACATCAAGAACAATTCTCTATGTACATTACTAGATGCATGGCTTTGTTTCTGAAATATCTAGATGAATTTTAGAGTATATGCATGAGTAATTATATGGTTGCATATGACTGCTGAGTGAAGTCTAGATGAATTGCTTGTTGATATTAAACAAATGAAGAAATTCCTATAGCAATATCTGGAATAAGTGAAGATAACACTAGTCAGGGCTGACCAGGGTCAACTTTTGCTTACACAACAATCCTACATGCTCATTTCCAAGTCTAGCCTGATGTCTGACTTCTTTCTCTGCTTACAGCCACTTCCATTTTTTGCTTTGTTTCTGCATCTCTGTTCCTCAGTGATGCAGGATCTGCACTGCTCTTAGATGTCATGTAGACTAGAAACAGAATCTTAAGGGTTGGAAGGGACCTCAAAAGATCATCAAGTCCAACCCTCCTGCCAGAGCAAATTTGAGATTTTCCTCAATACCATTTTCATGACAGAACAGGAACACATAAAACTAAAGAATTGTCAGTGCTGCAAGAACATTGACAGGGGGCTGTATTTCATGACATTCATATGCAGTGGGCTGGTAGGCAGACAATCAGTGCTGCAGAGCCTTTAATTGCTGGTGAGCAGCTTTGAGATGCACAGCGGTGAGTTTCTTGTGCATTTTTGTGGCTTGAAGTTTCACATATGTGTGGAAAAGCTGGTAAGTTCATACTCTCCAGGATCTTCAGATTTCCATAAGAAGTCCTGCATGATGTGAAGCCCTTTCAAGGGTTTTAAGGGTTGATCCATTCTGGTAAACTACCCATTATAGGTCATATAAATCACCCCAATCATCATTAGTATTATATCTCATTTTTATTACAGATGTAGCAAGAAACATCTGTCAAGACTAAAACCTAACTACTGTCACAGCAGCTATACAATAGACATGGACATTTTAGAATACCATTATCAGTCTGGATGAGAGAACAGGGATTATGCTTGTTAAATTAGCAGATAACACCCATGTGAGTGCAAGGTGTGCAAGTATTTTGAAGAGTAGGTCAGAATACAAAATGATCTCAAAGAAGTGGAGATAAGATCTGAAGAAACAGGATAAAATTCAGTGTGGACAAGTGTAAAGCTACTACAGTTCAGCAGGAAAATTCAACAGCAAAAATAGAAGGCAGAGAATGACCAGTGAGGCAGTTTTCTGGAAAAAGATCAGATAGTTATAATGGATTACACACTGAGCATCAGTCAATAGTATCAGGTTGTTGCAGAAAAGGCAACTGTTCTCTTGGGATTAATAAATAGAAGTGTATCTTGCAAAATATATGGCTTAATTCTTCTGCCCTATATGACAGGTATGGCTTTAGCTAAAGTACCTGTTTAGCCAAGATGACTGTTGGCAAGCTGGGAAATAAAACTCTACATTCCACATCGCTGCTTGTAGAACAAAATCAAGTTCTGTTTCTGAGGTGGTACATAAACTCTGGCTATGTGCATCGAAGATAGGAACTACTATCTGAAGCAGCAAGGTGCTTCTAGGTCTCTTCTATGGTATCCACACAAATGCTGAGGAAGATTTCTGCTGAATAGTAATTAGAAAATTCTGTTAATACCACCTAATTGAATTCTTCAGCGATTTTTCTCTCATTGGTAGATATTGTCCAGACAGTGGCCATTTGCCTTCTTTTATTTAAAACCAAAAAAGCCTTAGAATCACCTGTATGTCTTGGAATTACCTATATGACCTAACGTCTGCTTTGGCATGCCTCTATCTAGACATTCCCACCTACCTGTCTGTCTGTCTGTCTGACTGTCCACCTGTCTGCCTACCTATCTTCATACAGATCTGTATAAATGAGACCTGCATACACTGGAGACAGCAGCAGACATTGTTTCTGCACACAGATAAAACTTTCACCTTATTTTTGCATCTCAGATCTTTTTTCACCAGATTACAATTACAATCAGTTTTTAACACAAAGCACCTTGAGCTGCTTGTGGTCAAAGACTTCTTTCTCCTGTGCACATGTGGGCTGTGTACACAACTACAACGTTGCAGAGGCACATTTCAGAACAGTCATTAAGGTACTGTATCCTCTGGGTCGGCTGAGAATGAACTCCAAGTAAAGTTGGCAAGAATTATTCTGTGATTTCCTCTGTGAAATATTTCAACAAAGTCTTTAAAGACTTAACCAAACATTCCCAAAGCAAATTAAGCAGATGACATTATCCTTCCCTCTTGACTTCATGCACTGAAATACCAAATGGAGACATTGCCAGGGTCAGATTCCCAACTTCCTCAAAGCTGCAGTGACTGAAAATCAGTACTTGTCAGCAGCAGAGGAATAAACAACAATCTGTCAAGGAAGGACTCAACATCCTGATTTTCAGAACACCACTTTACAAAGGAGCATACTCTCTGTAACAGTAGGAATGCAATTTGGACCACCACTCACATGTAAAAGTCTCTTTTCCCCCAGTGCCTTTGTCTGGATATAGTGACTGTCTTTCTTACTTTAGGAAATCATACTCCAATTATGCTGCTTAAAATAACTAAAGGCAGACAGAGCATAAAAAGTTTACCTTTAAAATTAAAAAACTTTCTGCAAATATACTGAGAGGAGATTGAACAATCCAAAATACACAGTGTTATTTTTCTATGGCTATTCTGGATAAACATTAGCAATACACAGGCTACTTTTTCAATGTTGGTATCAATATCAAAAGACTGGAAAATCTTAAAACACTGAAAGACCATCTGTGCATGCTAGCAAATGCCAAGTTTGCAACTGTGGTTTCTTCCCTGCTAATTCCATATTTTCCTGATAGATTAATGGGCACCATTTATCCAGAATAAATAAATGTGGAAGGCCTGCCTTCCCCCTTCCCCGCGCCTCATCATTTTACTGATTTCCACCAGACCACTGAGCACATTAATGCCACTGTCTGGATTCAGAAATTATCAAACTTGGTAGAGAGGGAATGCTTGGCATTGCCAGTTTATTTACAGACTGAAAGCTGAAGTTAAAAAGAAACGTATTCAGAGACTACTCCTGACTACAAACAACAGGGATAAACTGCACTTAAAGGATTCTACTTTCCTTTCCCTTTCCTGGCTTAAATGTAACCTATGGGCAGAAAGGCACAGATACTTTACACATACTACTTCTGTTTCACCATGTGCATTCATCTTGTTATTTCTTTTGAGAGGCATGTCAGACACATATATTTAGATTTCTAGCCTGCTAATTTATGCCAGCTAGTGTAAAATTATAGGGTTGAGAATAAAGTTGCAGAATCAAACCTTTATATGAAGGAAAATTTTCTAGTATATAGACTAAGACTTCCACAATCCACAATTTGCTAATCTTTCCACTTAGTAATTTGCATTCCTGCAAGCACACACATGCATTCACAAACACAGATACTTCACAGGTTTAATAAAGGAACCGTATTTCAATGAGCTCTCATGCTATTTAGATGACACTGATTTCTAGAAAATGTATTACTGTAGCTGTGCTACCACTGCCACGTTGCTGGTAGTGTGTTTAATCTACAAAAGTCTAACTACATATATCTAACACATTATCTGCCACTGGGATGATTTCATTGTGTGTTCATGGGGTGCTAATTGCAAATTTGGAATGCAAATAGTACATAATCTTGTTAAACACATTTCTGTGAGAGGCAGAGATATGTCTGCTGTCCCCATTCACTGTGGCTCCAGGTTTTGCTAAGAGGTATAAGCTGATAAAGCCTGTTGGTGCATTTGCTGACATATCTTATCCTGAATGACATTATCATGGCATATTATATCTAAAAAAATAGATATATATAAATTTCTAAGGACTGGGCATCCCATTGGCAATACGTTAGCATGCCACATGCCAAGAGAAGCACGCACTCCATGGATTTGTAGGAGCAAGGCAGAGGATTGCTACTGTGCAAGCTCTGACAGGGATGTCTGTTGAAGTTCTTTGCTACATTCTTAATAGCCTCTGTCGTCTCCTCTTTCTTGTAAATACACATTAGGTTAAAAACAAAGCCTGGAAATTCCTCCAAGTGAAGCACAAGTGAGGAGCAGCATGAACTCCCTAATTTTAAGAGACAGAGAAGAAAGCTAGAACACTGTAGGTTCACTTTCAGTCTAAAAAACTAGGAGATAAGACATTTTGTTTATATTTTCTACTAAACAATCTCCTACTACTGAACACACTATTGTTTCTAGTGAGATAAAACAACAATTAAAAGTTTAAATTAAGCTAAAGGAAATTACTGTACAAATCAAGATGAAAATGTAATCTTCTCTACAAGATGCTCTTCTGATCTTATTTATTTTTCTAAATACAGGCAAGAAGAGGTAGTCCTACTGTTTCAGACAGCTTTCAAAAGCCTGGACTTTATTGGGAACCCTTGTTTTCATCCATTACTTGCAGCACTGTGCTGGATTTCTTTTCTATTTGCTTAACTTTTGCATTTATAAAATGACTGGGTTTGATGCAATTTCTTTTTATTTGCATTGGCATGATGAGCAAACTCAATCATATAAATCCATAAATTCATGAGAATATTAAACAAAAACTTTAATTATTACTTAAGTAATAAACTCTTAGATTACTTAAGTGCAAGCTTAATGGGGCTTAGTGGGACTTAAGCAGATGATGAAGTATTTTCTGAAACAAGGTTATTTCCTGAAGACTATTTATGGCTTTTACAACCCTGACTGGGTGTAAAGTGACAAGAACCAAGCTACAATAGCATTTAAGAAGTTGAAGAAATAATATATTCACAGCCTGAGAAATACAATGACTGCACCTGCTTGTTCATGCACATAGTGGCAATGTCATCATTCTGAAGGGAGCTGGTTATTCAGCTCAACAAATATATCAAGGGTTCAGAAGAAAAAAATCCAACAACCCAGAAGGCAGTTTTAAAAAAATTAAAATCTGTCAGAAAACCATGGAAGTCCTCAGTTATAGCTTATCCAAGATTTTATGGAGGGAAAAAGCTTTACTCCTTTGAGCCAATACTGTTTACAGTTGCTGCAATGAAAATTCTAATTTTGTGCTCTAATGAACACAAAACGATCCATAGTCAACCTTGGCAAAACTTATAATGACTGTGTAATTGAAGTGACTTTGTCACATTAAAAAAAATATTTCACAAAATTGTAGGAAACTGCCAAGAAATAAAACTATGGGATGGGCAG
Source organism: Colius striatus (assembly GCF_028858725.1). Lineage (NCBI taxonomy): Eukaryota > Metazoa > Chordata > Aves > Coliiformes > Coliidae > Colius > Colius striatus. Next base: position 5,265,862 of record NC_084771.1, on the reverse strand, counting down.
CCTTGGATATGTGATACGGGCAGCCACATCATCCTTGCTGCTTGGTAAACGCTGAGCCTATAAAGCTGTGAGACATTTGTCTGCATCACTCTTCTCACAGCATGTTAAGATTAATTGTGAGTTACAGCAAGTGCTTCTTCTGAGTGTGTGGCCCAGAATTAACTTTTTAAAATCAAGCTTGTGCTGTTGTGCTGTCTGGAACAATCTGTGTGCGTGGAAGTTTCCATGTGGTAAGCTGCCAGGTGAATCATAGAAATGAAGTTTTTCTCCATCCTTTTCTTAAGCTCACACTTAATCTCAATGCACAGGTTTTGTGACACTGGTGGACCTCCAAAGAGATCCTTATGGAGAAGGGGTACAAAACAGAGAACTGAGATTGCAATCCACTGAGGAGGATATAGCTTTAAGCACTAGCATGGGTAGAAGATTCTCCAAGACAGCAGCTTCTCCAAAAATATCCCTGACACATCTGGCAAATGGCTTGCAGGCTGACATGCACCATGATGCATGTTCTGGGCTGTTTACTCTTTGGGTTTCCCCCCTCCTTTCCCTACATCCTGACCTCCGGAGGGCCCATCCTTTGTCCTCCAGCAAGCAAAGCACTTGGCTTCCTCCATTTGCCTGTAGAGACATCTCTCCACAGCCCAGGGACAGGGACTAAGCTGACACAGAGAAGGTAACTACCAGGAAAGGTGCAGTTCTGTGTCATTGACGCATATTAGTACTTAGCAGCTGCTGTGCTGAAATACAGAGGGATCAGTTCACATCTGAAGTCCAAATTCTCCTCTGATATAGCTCCATTTGGCTTTACATACCATAATTTGAGTTTAAAATATGACTGAACAAGTATTTTCCATTTACTTCACAAAATCATCATTTCAGCAAGGACTTGGAGTAAGTCTGTAAAGAACGACACCACCGTCCCCAAATGCAGCACTAAAGCTTTTTTCCTGAGTATTCCTGAATGATCTGGGGACTGGGCACCTAAGCATCTTTAGGAGAAATAAATTACTAATCTCTCCATGTTTTCATTGTGGTAAGAATTCCTCCAGAGATTGGTATTTCAGAAGACTTTTCACAGCGCTCTTTCACTTGAAAGGCAAATCTGATTCGACATGAAGTTCCATTACGAAGGAACCGTTACATGTGATGACACTGGTTATCGAAAATTGAAATGAAGCGAGAGGAAGCTAACACCAACTTGTATGAAATTCTGCTGTCTTTGAATGACACAGGGAACTCAATATATCTAATCATCAAAGTGAAGCCCATTGGGAACCGAGCTACAGTTGTATTGCAGAAGGCTGCTACTCAATTGCTAGACCCAAAAGTGCTAAGCCATATGCCACTTATTTCTGTGTCTAAATAGCTTACTATGATTGATACTGAGGGTGGCTCTCCTCTTTGCAGTGAAACAATCATGAAGACAACAGGAATTAGGAAACAGAGCATACAGATTACTTCTCACAATCCTTATTTTTAACCCTGTCAGGTCCTGGAGCTTAATGTAATTTATTCTTTAATAAATTCAGCCCACATTCTCTTTTTTCCCTGCCAAGAACACTAGCTTTTGTGCAGAGCTTAGCTTGCAAGCTGCATTCAGCAATGTTTTCTCTTGCTGCTGTTGGTGTGTGGTCAGAGGAGCCCCATTGGAAGGGCTCAGTGTCAGCTTTGAGTGTAAAAATTTCTCCCGCTTTCTTTAGAAAGATTTTTTCTGTGCCAATCTCCTTGATTTTTCTCCCTCGCTCATCTGTCTGTCTGAATCAGCCTTTTCCAAGCACTCCTGCAGCCTGCCCACCCTCAAAGTCGCTGCAAGGTCAGCGGAGGGCCCTGGTTCGCGGGCGCTCCACGTGTTCCTCTTCCCAGCTAGAGGCAAAACGCGCTCTGTTTACAATATGCTCAGTTTCCACTTGACAAGGCCTGCGAGCCACTATATATATCTGAACTTAGGTCCCACAGTTAGAGAGAGCACAGCTCTGTCAAGATATGGCCCACTTCTACAATTAAAGAGCCAGCAAACTGGCAGGGGCTGATGGATGAGCCGATACTGGAACATATATTACATCCGTAGAGTGAGAGTTGGGCGACTCAACACGGCCTCGACACACCACACAACACAGAAATCAGCGCTGACGTTACCAAGCACCCCCGCTCCAACGATGCTAATCTCTTCTTTCATCCATGATCTTTGCAAGTCACATAGTGTTAGGGTACAGGGTTCTGCACTTAAAGGAATATCTGCAGCTTCCCTGCCACTATTAATAAAAATGTTTAATACTCTTGTTAGGAGGCGCAATTTGATTACTGAACTGTTATCCAACAAATCCTGAAAACAATTCAAAGTAAATTTCCCTAATATGTCTATTTTTCTATCCTGCCAGAAGGGTTGCTAATGAATTTGCTGCTTGAATGCACAGACAGATTGGGAACTATAACTGTGCTGGCCTGGGCAACATGGCACTGGCACCAAAAACCTATTTGTACCCATGCAAAGTTCTCTCTAGAGTACGTCTCTCATCCAGAGGTGATTTTCCAATAAAATCAGCCTCGATTATTGCAAGCGCAGGAGCAATCCCTGAGGGAGTATATCAGGCAATTCAATACTAGGAAATGTTGTACTAGGCAAAATTAACCTTGTAGCGGTGTTATTTCCTGAAACATTATCTAGCTTTTGCCTTTCTTTCGTATTCATCGATTCTAAATGACTGCATTTTTTCCTGCTTCTCTCACTTAGTACAAGATCGTTATTTTTTGTACTTGTATTTAAAAAACCAAAATGCTTGAAAGACACCCGTTTTCCTTTATTTTACTTACTCACTGCAAAGCTAAAGCACTGTGTAGGCACCATTTTGGAGTATATAAAAAGTGATAGCAAGGAGAACAACCTTTGTCCTGTCCATTTTTATGCCCCACAAGGCATAAGAAAACTACTAGATACATTACTAAGAGACCACAAGCCAGAAAGAGCGAGGAAACTTAATTGTCCCCTGTCACATAAGGTAAAATCAGGAGAAATGTCAGTGAAAGTGGTACAATTTTGCAGTCCAAAAGAGAGCAGACACAGGCCTACAGATTTCAAAGATACTGTTGACAGCTTCAGTTAAATCCCATTGCCTGATAGATTTATCCACTGCCTCTTACTAGGCTCTCCAAGGCAAGGATCTTCATCTGGAGAGTGTCCAAGACATGCTAGAACCTAAATAAACCTTATAGTCACACACCTACGCTAACGCTACTTACAGTTTTGCTATGGCTATTTATCTTGAAACAGCACAAAAATGGCATAACAGTGAAATTCAGATCTGAAGGTTGGTTCCTATGTTGAATTCGGCAAGCCATACTGAAACCAGCAGAAAAAATAGTCCCATTTATATCAGGATAAGGGTTTTTCTTCAATTCTGCTAGTATTTGTTGCTTGGTTGCAATATCTTAATTGCTCAGAAGCACATTTTTAAAGCATTAATTTAAAAAAGATCACAGGTAGTAAGAAAACAGCTGTTACTTAATACAATGCCCAAAGCAAACACTTAGAATAACTGTTTGAATAAATGCTAAGTGACTTAAAATTAAAAATAACAACCAGAAAGACAAATATAACATCTAAAAATGATCAAAGACACAGCATGAATGAGGAGAGAGCAGGTACTCCTTTGATCAACAGCAGCTACATGCCAAAACAGGGAAAAAAATATTGACCTTAACTAACTGGGGTTTTTTGGTCAAAAGAAGGAATTGGGGGGAAAAAAAAAAAAAGGTTTTGTTTGGCTCAAACTTTCACTTTTTTTGCAACTTTAAAAAAATGTAGCTAGATTTCATCTTGACAAGCTGTAGCACAATGAAGGCATAAAAATGCTGCTTTGAAAAAATAACAAAAGTGACCCAGTTAAAATGAAAATGCTTATTTTTGTCCAGCTGTAAGGCTCCTGGAAAATTTGACACAAAGGCGTGATTAGCTTTGGTCAGCAGGTATATAAGTGTCTCTGTAAACAGAAATACCCCAAAGAGGAGGTTTCTCTAGCTGCCTGAAGTTCTGTGATGGCTACTGAGCAACATGCCTGGCTCGACAGCTGCGGGGCGCCTCATGGCAGGGTACAGCCGGCTGTGCTCGGTATTGATGGTGCGTGCTCAGATTTGTAAGAGATTAGATGAATGAGCTCTCAGAGTCTGTTCATCTCATTGTCTTGTAAGCAAACATTGTGCACTACACGGGACGTGTGGTAATTTAACCATCTACTATAAATTATACAATCAAGTCGGAAGCATTTCACTGTAAAAATGTATTGCACCCGTTTGAAAAGCACGTGTTCTCTCTAGGTACCTGTTGTGGTGGTAGCTAAAAACCTTAATAAAGCACAAACTATTTTATGTTTCAGGGCTTAGCCAATGTGACTCATTTGTACAGTTTTAAGTCCAAACAAACTGCTAGTCAACTAAATTATAACTTATTACCACAGGCTACAGACTTTTAATACATCCTGCGGTTGGAACAGGACTGATTTACCGTTTTGGGCCCTGCCAGTAGTTATCATGCATCATTTCCCTAGAAATAAAAATAGCCCTACTGTGGTTATCCTTTGGACTGATAAAAATATATCTAACAAGATGTGTCAGAGGAACAAATTCAGAAAATAAAGGTAAAATATTAAATAGACTTATTATTTTATGTCTAAAGTGCTACATCTTCCAGCTGTCGTGATGACTTTGGAATAAAGTGAAAGGTATTGCAAAAAGGAAAAAAAGATCTAAAGGAGCAATTGAGCTCTGATAAAACCACATGGGGATAGCTGAATTGTCAGAGCTTTGCAAGAGTCAAAATTTACATAAAAATCAGTATTTAGGGATTAATGTGATATCATCAAAAAGGACTTAATGTGTGCGTTTCTCTGCAAACAGTTTAAAAGCGGCAGTTCTCTAATCCATTCCCAACACTAACCTTTAACTCGTAAGAGTAAAATAATCCTTCTCAACATTTTTAGAGTTCACATGCTGGCTGAGGAAATGTAGCCCCCCTAAACAAAAGTCATTGGAAACCAACAGTGGCATACATGGCTTGGTTTTCACAGTGATACTGCAGGTGCCAACCTTGCCGTGAGCACTGTGTGTCTGTACAAACTCTACCACGTGGCCCAACTTGCAGAATCAGAGGGATTTGGGGATTTGGTGATTTTTTTGGAGGCATTTTATTGTTGGTGCAAGAAACTGATCCCATTGACCAAATTCAGCACCTGTGTAGATACCTAAGTGGACAGACTAGGAGGATCAGGGGCTAAAGAACATTGTCTATAATTGTCTGTAAGTAGGCTTTTTCCTGGATTTCTACTGGGGATTTGAGCGCTTTCACATGCCAGACTTAAAGTATTAAAACATAAATATGAATGGATTTCTTTGAGAAATGAATATGGGCAGGCAGTTTAGGCACTATGTTGTAATGGATTTTTAGAACTAATTGAATTGGTGCTGGCTGATTTAGTAGTTTGCCAGAAATTGTCTGAGGAGAAACAACAGAAAGGAAAGTGTAGAAGCAGAGACTAACAGGTGGTGGTGTGGAAACTGCTAGGAAGTTTTATTGAGAATGAGAGTTATAGCAGGTTTGTCCCTATTGTTTCTTTTAAAGTGGTTTAAGTACTTTAGCATGTGTATCCTTTAGGTACATGTACACAGATGTCCATAGGTATCTATGGTTTACAGCTGCTGGTTTATACATGTATGTACACATATATATAGATACATACATGTATATGTAGCCATCCTCCATACAGTCATCCATGAACAGGAAGATTTTTAACCTAGACATGTCACTTTTAACATTCTTTAAATAAACAGGACAGGAGATACCCTGCAGGAGAAGAGCTGAGCGTGTGGTTTTGTACCTCTGTTGGTTTCAAGCGCCTCGTTTGACTGGTTAAAAAAACTCCAGCCTTCAGACCTAGCCCACTGACTTGCACATTTGCCAATGGGAGGAAAAGATCTGTTTATGGTTACTGCTATGACAGCATACATTAACTGACCCTCAGAGTCTGACCTACTTGCCCTCCCGCTTAGTGAGTCAATAAGAAAATCCTCTGGGCTCTGCATGACTTGCTTAGACCTCAGCCCTTCCATGCAGAATAAGGTCTATCCAGGGAGGGAAAAACAAGGTGCCACTCCAGTTGGTAAAACAGATATTTTTAAAGTGCAGTCAGTAGAAACAGTCACTCCTATTCCATGTATAATCAAGGATGAAAAGGCCACGAAAAATACCACTGCGCTTTGCAAATGAGAGGTCAATTGAAATGTCAAGATATCAAATGTTAATGGATTGCATTTCCAATGATGGTTGGGACAGAAAACCATACCAAGTCAAGTCAGATGCCCCTCTCAGGAGAAGATGAGTTTTATGGTAGGAAAAGACAATAAACACCAGAAGTCTTTCTGGTTAACAAACTTGTGGCTGATGGAAAACAAATCTATTTTGAAAAGATAAAAAGCAGCGGGATTTTAACACAAGCTATAATCTCAAAACATGTACCTGGAAGTCATTAAATCTACAGCAGATTTAAGTACATGCAGGTGTTTGGGGAAAATAATGTTGCTTTCTATTGAAGATTTTTAAAGGGACTATAAAAGAACAGGGTATAAAGGACACTCAAGGAAGGAAATGGTTTCTTCCCTGAAGCAAGAAGTTGATCCCAATATTCCAATTTTCCAATATTCTCACAGTTCTACATCAGTTCATGGACTACATGAACCACTTTTAAAAGCATTCATTTTTCATTAAAACAAATCTAATTCACCTCTTACAAAACTGATGCATTTTGTAGTGTGTGATGACATCAGTTTTTAGCAAAATAATTGTTTTACCTGCCCACATTTTCCCAAGGAATCCTTTTGGCCATTTTCATAAAGGACTGTAATCTAAGTCATTTATTTAGAGTGACATTATATACAGTCCTTAGCCAGAAGGGCATTGCTATGCAAAGAAACCATCTCTTAAATATGGAAAACAATTAAAAGAAACCAGTTGTCTTCTTAACCATTCTCTCTGACTGACTAGTAGGTACACAGCCTTCCTTTCACAACTGCAGAGAGACTTGCTTTGTGTCCATATTAGCTCACTGGTGGGCTCACACACTTCAAAGGAAAACAGCATTATTAATGGCTTTTGAGTAAAAAGGCTCCCATAGTCTACATGACAGACATATGTAATATCAGGAATGAAGAAGGGTTAGTAATTATTTGTTCTTTTGTATAATAACTGCTTGTGTGGATCCCAGTGAATATATGAGGAAAAGGGTTTAAAATAAACAAAAGGTAGCACTTCTTTCATGTGCTGTGGTGCTCAATGCCACAGGATGCTGGGGAAACAAAACGTTTAAACACATTTCAAAAGAGATTTTGCATTGAGGATAAGTCCATTGGTACCTCCTAAACACAGGATGTGAAGTTATGGAAGTGTAAAAAGCTGTCTGTGGGAAGGTGGGAGGATGATGCTTCTGTAACTGCTGTTCTTCCCTCACCTTCTGTCACTCGGCTCAAGCACTAGGTTGGTTACCCTCCATCTATGTTAATGTACAAGCTGACAAGTCAAGTGTGTTTGTACATGAAACTGATGCCTAACCTTGACTGTGCCTGGATCTGAGCGGATCCTGCAGCTCAACCCACTGAAAAAAGACAAGTGATGTGGTCCAAGTCAACATGAACATGATTCCGATGTTATGATGATGCGACCTCTCATTGCCTCCCATAGTCTGGAAACAGTCTGGGAAGAGTGATCATCAGTTGGGTTTCAGAAAAAAGCTACTATTGAATGTTAATGATATTGGTGTTCTCCCTCTCTTCCATCAAATCACAGATGATAACTTTCTCTGGATGTGTCTTAATTCAAGCCCATTTCTCTTTAGGAATCATAAATCCTTCACAAGGTAAACTTTTTAAACTCATGTTATCTCTTTCAGACTCAGGGATAAGAACACCATGATAAGGAATGACAAGAAAGAACCTAGGACTTTATATCCAGGAAATCTCTTTTCAATAAAATCTCTCAATGTATGGGGAAAAACAACGGGGGAAAGTAAGTGCTCCTTCTATGAAAATGTCAGGAGAGAATAAGTAAGGTAAATGTAATGGATTCTGCAGTTACAGTGGCTACTTTGGTGCCACATACCAGCAGAAAAGGGTCTTAATGTCTTTGGAAAAGTAACTGCAATATTTCTTCCCCCCCCCCCCAACAATCAGTTCTGCAGGCACAGATACTTCTTAGCTCTTTTCTGCATGCTTATTTATAGTAATATTACATTAGATCATGCTACCATGACATAAAGATGAGTTCTATGGATGGTATTGAGACCAAGCCTTCTGAAAGAGCCAAATGCCACCTGCATCTACTGTGGCTGTCAGGAAGCTCACACCAGTTAGTCTAAGCACCTACAGACATTTGAACATCAATAAACAGCTGCTTGGCTGCTTCACTGAACTGTAGTAAGGAATCTTCCTTGGTTTTTTTTCCCCTCCCTACTTGTTGCATGCTGAAGGGATTCAAGATAACAAAAAAGAACAGTAAACTTCCTCATGAACACTAACCCAGCAACATTAATAAACTGAGCAATGAAAACCAAATAGATCATTTCAACAGAAATCTTTGTCATGTTCCTAAACTAACATGCCAAATAGTGGCTCTATGAGGCCCTGTCCAAGGACTCTATAAACTACAGGCTTTAAAAGGGAGGGATTTTTGATTCTGGTTTTAGGACATGAGAACTCTGTCAGCACCATGTAAAAACAAAGACTTTTTTTTTTACACTAATGACAAGTGCAAATATTTGATATATATTTTTATACATGTAAAAAGAATATATATTGTAACAGATGTCAGATGCAGTTAGAGTCAACTCAACTTATTAGTGCATGGCTTTTAGCCAAAAGCAATTCACATTTGCAGAAGTGTACTATCACATATGTCTTAATAACAGAAATGTGTTTTTAAAAATGTATGTGATAAGTCACATATGGTAGGAGGAATCTGTACAGCTCTCAGCCCTTATGACAATGGAAGCTACTAACTTTATTTTGCATAGCTGAAGAACATTAAAATTCAAGTGAAATTCTCTTTGACATTTGAGAGCTACAAAAAAGCAACAACTAAAAGCTAGACAAGCCTGAGCTGTACTAAGTGTGGCTGTGATGCTTATATAAATGCAATCCCTACCTACTACTGCTGTCTTACAGACACCATTCTTACTTTTGCCCTGAGAGGTAATATTTTAGCATACCATCATAATTGTATACAGGTACCTTAAATAATTACATGTCACTGAAAAATACTAGGCAGATTTTTCAGCTGTTTTGTTATGCAGAGTGTAATTAATATGTATAATGGATTCCCTAGGGTACTAATTGAAGCTGCCACCATGAACACAGTCAAAGAGAAGTTAAACAACCAGTTGAGGGAAACTTGACAGGGTGAAATATGCACATGTAGGTGGAATGAGCGAGACTGTCCATCTGGCCTTCTTCCAGTCCAAAATGTTACACTTACTCAAGTCCCATAAAGGAATGATTTAACCTAAATCAACCTTTTCCCCACCACTCCCAAATCTTTCTGGTGGATTAATTTGGCATCAGTGTCACATACATGTAATTTAACGACTACAAGGCTCGATATCTCTGATACATGTGGGAAAAATCAATTCAGTTGAGGTGTTCCTAGAATTAGACTCAGAATACTAAAAGTATTTTTTTTTAGAGTTGTTCTCCAGGACTCTCATCACCTTGCAATTCCTGGATCCTCTAGAATGTGGGGTGAAAACACAGCTCATTCCACACTCTCTATTAAACAGTCACCAACTAACAACGACTTTAATTCAGTTTGCACTGAATCTGAACCGGCCCTATAGGCAGGAAAGGTCCCTTGTCTTATTAGAAGTTTCATGTGCTATCAGGTCCCTGCTGGATCCTATTCCTAATTTTTACCACACTGACTGAAACATAAAGAGCAAATGATTTATGACTATCTTACATCTTTCCTAATCACTCCAAGGAGTGTTCATACACATTTTGCGTTCACTTTATAAGGTGCAAATGACTATACATGATGTAAGCCAAGCGAGTAGAGCTGTATTCTTTTGTTATGTGTATGAAAACACAATGATTTGTGAGTCCTGTCAGTGCATGTTCTTACAAATACAAAACCACTGTAGTCCAAAAGCCAGCGTGATCAGCAGACTGCTATAAAAATAAGAACATTTCCTCTGTCTGTAACAGGAATATACAGTTACTGGGACTTACTAAAACTGCAATGATCACCTACTGAAGCTAAAAATATGTGTTTTATTGGTACATAAGAGCCCATTAAGACCAGAGTATTCATTATTTAAACAGAATCACTGATTGCTGGTAGCTTTAACTGAAAACGCCTTTTCTCAAAGAGCTGGGACATCTATATAGCAACTTTCTTAATTCAATGATATATGGTTGAGTGTTGCTGCTAGTACCCTAAGATTTAAGAACTTCTCATAACATGCCCTGGAAATTGCTCCCTGGTAGCTTGCTCATCCTTCACAGAGACCTACTGTAAAGAACAGAAACATACGTATGTGTGTATGGTGTGAGAGATGCACATGCAGAGTGAGAACGAGCTCTTAATCAACAGGACAGCAAAGCCTTGATACATAGGTGCAAAATATTCCCATGTGTCTAGAAATCATTTGGCACATTCCTAGTTATTTCCCCCCTGTCAGACCTTCTCAAGGATTGCAATTAAAAATCATAATCTTTTTAGCATGTACAAACCTCCCCAAGGCTAGGAGCACTATGAATTGAGTATGATTGTGATATTATTTGGCAGTTATTCATAGACAACATATTAATTTATGGAAACTGGATGAAACTTGGGGAGCGCAATTGTTAGAGACACATGAGAAACAGAAAGCTTTCCTCAATGATACTGACCTTTTTACAGCTATGATTACAGGCAACTTGAATTTCTACTATCTCTTTCACCACCTTTCTTACTGTTCTGGTCTTTTTAGTGATCGTACACAACAACTTGATGAAATTTGTGTTTTCAAACAGATACAGATACAAATAGTCACAAAAATAACTTACTTTACAGGAATGTTTCTCAATTTTGTCTTTTCAGCAGCCTGTAAACAGAAGAGGGGTGGGGGAAACAAACAATTAAGCAAGACACCAAAGCACAACCAAGCCACAAGCAAACATCAACCTGTGGATGCTCTAGAGAAGCATACACCAAGGCAGCCCACCACAACTGGGCTGCAGAAGCTGGACCCTTTCAGACAGCACTACAGCTTTTAAATGCCTCTGCTCCAGTTTGTGATATTAGGGTGGTTTGTTTAATTTTAATGGCCACAATTGTTTAGGAACCACTCTTTCAGGGTGATTACTTCATTTCCTTCTCATTTCCTTTGTCACAAGCTATCTGTCCATATCTGGAACAACAGGAAAAAATAAAGGGAAGAACGACTCCTTTTCCAAAACAGTTTTTATTTGCCAGCAACAGAAAAGGGCAAGGGATGACCAAATGTTCAGATCAATTTCCTCTTGTGAAACCTTTAAGAAAACACACTCCAAATCATCTAAATGAGTAAATCTTTGGGCCTCTCGGCCTGCACCACCTCAGACATGGAGCCTGGTTCCAGTTTATTGCTGAACCCATTGATCTGTGTACAGTCCATTTATCATTCATGAAAAGAGCCAGTGATCTTCACAGTATATTAGAAGAAACAACTCAGATCATCTGTCAACGGCCCTCTTATTTCTGTTTCCCTCTCCACGGGGATTTCATCTCCTTCGATTCTTCTTGAATTAAAATGTTGCTAAGCAACACAGCTGGGGGCACCGATGGCAGAGCTGCACCAGTCTATCACACTGGTTAAGCTGCTCGAGATTTTAGTGGAGATTTTGTTTTTTAATGCTTTTGTGGACTAATGATGTAACCTGAACCTACCTTGCATCCCTCCTCTGATTTTTTGCAGAAAAGGTAAATAATGCTTTAACGCAAGAGGGCTTGAAATATCACCTCCAGATAAAGTAGTGTTGTATCATTTCAGAGAATTCCTCCCAGTGTTTGCAGAACCAGACTGTCACAGATTTAAATGTGGCGAGCGGTCAGATGGTTTGTGAGATTACAGGCACGGCGAGCGGTGAAAGGCAGAATTAAGACAACTGATCCATAAACCTATTACAGTGAGGAAAGTTTTAGTGCTTAATTACCTTCAGTGATATTTTTATAAAGCCTACCAAAATTGAAAAGGAGGGTTTTGGTAAGGAACTTCAACTTTGGCTGTGCTTAGGGATGGGAATAAGATGGTTCTCACATAGGAACTGCTAATATTAGTGGTCCTGAAAAATGCTCACATAAGCCCTTGAGGAATTAAATCTTTTATGAAAACTAACTTTTGAAACCTCTGGGACCTGCACAACTGTGTTCTAAATTTTTCCAGAATGTGTTTTCCCTCAGGCTCTACAATGTGGCTACTTTTTCAAAATACCTGCTGTTTTGGCACTTTTGCCTCCAATCATAGCAAAGATAAAAATCTGTGTTTAAATCCATAGAAATTCCTAATAACAAGTTTAAAATTTAGGAGAAAAAATCAGAGCTTGTGAGAGCTGAGATGGGCCAACAACAATCCTCTAGGCTGGCTCCCAGCGTGCAAAGAAAAATGTGTTTGTTTCATTTGGGTTATATTTTCCATCTAAATAATAAATCAATGAATGCATGAAAGGAAACAATTATATTAATTGTACAGCAGTGTTGCTAAATAAAACACTTAAAACTCAGGAAGTGCTAAACTTAAGATTGCACAAGTGTTATGGACCCAAACCTAATTACGTCCTCTCAAACAAGCCTATGATGAAATGGGGTCCCTGCCTCATTAGTGAGATAATGTGAGTTGTCTCCCTTTCCAGTGATACTCTCCCAAGTCTCCCTTTTTCATCTGCCATGTGCAAATGTAGAGTCAGAAGCATGTTATTAAGAAACCTTTCTGAGTAATAAACTACATGTAACAACACACAAATGCTTCATTTAAAGTGGATTAAAATGCCATCAAAAATGGCACTTCAGTTTCCCAAACCTCCCACTAAATGTCAAGTTTCAGTCCCATCCTGCAAGGAACTAACATTATTTTTAAAGCCCATAAACAGCTTTCCACAATTGCAGATTTTTTTTTGACTGTACAGCAATATTTTGATTGACCCTTCTAGATACCAAATAGCTGGACTATTAACAATTCTGAGTTCAGGCACGTGAAACTTGCATCTAAAACATTTTTTTCAGCCCCCTGAATTATTAAAAAATCACTATGTAAAACCTGATATCAGAATGCAGATAAAGAAAACAGAAGAGTACAGAGTGTCTAGGATCATAAGTAAATAACAACAATACAGTTGATTCTAATACAATGCAGAAGATATTCTGGACAGCATGTGCATGATGGTGTGAGCTAAACTGTTTACATTAAAGATTAAAGAAGATGAAGATATTTCAAGGAGTGATAACCGGCAATGTTAAAGTCATAGAATATTAAAGAGCAGAGTCTAAACTGGATGTTTGATTTTTGACTACTTAGCAACGTTGATGGTGACTGTTTACCCTGAAAGAAACGTGGTAGCCTTAGAAGAATCAAAGATATATTTTATTTTCTTGGTCCATGAACATTGTAGCATCCATCTTTCTTTAGATTTCTACATGGAGAATTTTCACTTTTTATTTTTCCCTTTGTAACTTGGAGAAGGCATTTCCCTAATTCTTCTGAAGAGACATGTGCTGGAGGGATGGAGTCCTTCCCACACATGCTCACTCTTACAGAGATTAACACAAACACTGAAAATCCTCATGTTAAACTACATGCCCGTCTAGTTTAATGCTGAACAATGGAGCAACTAGTCATTTCCTATTACATATGATTAATTTTTCCTCAGAGCAGGACCACAGTGATATTTGTTAAACAGAACAGAGAATATATGTCAGGGATTCCATCTGAGAAAGAAATGCAGGATCTGGCCTTCTGCTTTTATTTGTCTTGTAGGTGTTGCTCATTCATTTTTCAAAGCGAATTTGTTGCGATATCGTGAGCATGCCCAGTGGCAGAAGATAAAGGAAGGCAAAATCAAAGTGACATTGAATAACTCTACAAGTTAAGCTTTGATGCAGAAACATATTGTTTGAAAATATTTAGTGTGCAGCAGGTCTGTCAATTAGAGCTAATTATTTTTCTCTGATCAGGAAGAATGCAATCTTGTTTTAGGCAGGTTTCTTTGAAATGTACGTCTTTTATATAACTTCATTATAGGAAAATACTTCTTCCAAATTACTTTTTTTTTTCTGGGCTGCTTAGCTATTGACTCAAATTGTCTGTGTTGAGTAGTTCTCTCTGCTTTGATAATTAACTTTTGATCATTACTGAATTTAGCAGCTCTAGTCAGATGTGTTCATAGCCATCCTCCTCAACTATTTCAATGTTCATCGCCTTTAATCTTTGAACAAAATGATCTCATTGAGCCTCCATCAGCCTTGTTACTCAGTTAATAATTCCTGTTTCTCATCTTCATGACTGAGTTTGATTTGTTTTAGACTTGATGCGAGCTTTTGATTATTAATTTAAGATATTTCAAAGACAAACATGTTTTAAGAGTTATTTTTTTTTATCTTATATTCCTAGGCCTTTACAAATAAGAAACTGGTTTTAATTCCACAATGATTCATGTATTAAAAGTACTATCTAGAAACAGAGCAGGTAGGAGGTCCCTAAACCATGATACATGTGCCCTGAGTGGGAGATGAAGCTGCAAAAGATTGGAACAAAATTGGACTGGTATAATGTAATATTCAATGGGTGTTAGGAGAATTACATCATGGGACCTTTGCTAATTTTGAGCTTGAAAACATGCATTAAAATAATTTAGGATGATTAGAAAATGGAAGCCAGAGTGAACTAGACAATCATTCCACTTTAATTTGTAATTTCCTTTGGATTTTTTTCTTGCAATTATGGCCTTTTCATAATTGTGCCTTTGCTCTCGAAGACCTTATTTCAACAGCTTACTCTACTGTTGAATAAGAACAAAGATGACAAAGAACATATGAATAGTAGGAAGATACAGAAGATCATCCATCAGAGAGTACTTGCCTAGGGATGTTTTCCATGACTTTTACAACTCTGTATGACTACATCTTATGCTGCACTACATCTGAGTTTGGTGCTAATTGCTTTAGCATTAATTCAAGAACCACCTGCACTGTGCTTTACTTGACCTGCATGGTGGATATACCTATAAACTTATTTTGTTGGCAGTCATTTAACTATTACACAAAAGATTAAACACGGGAATAAGCACAAACTGCTCCTAGATGACACACAAGGATCAGAAAACGTGAAAAAAAATGATGTTTTTCTTCATCACTATCAATTACTGGCTTTTAGATAGAAAGAAACAGAAAAAGTATTCCAGTCAGTAAAATTTTCCTACATCTCAAAGACCTGGGGAGAATGAACCAACAAGATGCTGGCTCAAAACACCAAAGTAAAATAACTGGCATCTGCAGAAGGCAAATTAGATTTTTGGTCAAGTGTTACAAGGGAAGTGTCTGCTATCCAAAGAAAAGGTACATTTTCCATTGCATAAACGAAAATTCAGGATTTTCACGGAAAAGTATTTGATTTCAAGAAAGTGAGATTAGACAAGAAGTATTTTTTAAGAACGTGTCCTTACTCTCCTGATACATAAATGCTGATCAGCCACATAAGAAGGCAATTGCTGAGCCTCAGAGTCTCTTAAGCTGAGACAGATGGCATTTCATGCCATTGAACATGTTGGCAGAAGAAGGAAGGCCTTCATGCTTTAACATTTTCCATGAGCTGCTGCAAATATAACAGGTTGATCTCCAAGTTCCCAACCATCTCTCTGTCCTTGGGTGAACAGCTAAGCTATTCAACACAATTAAGTTTACAACCACCATGCTGATCTCCTGTCCTATGGGTAAAGAAAAGACTCCTCGGAGACTCAAGTCAACAATCCAATAAAAACAAAGAAACTTTCCACACTACTGGAGTTATCTTCCCTTCCCCACCTCAAGATTATCATTTGTCTTGGAAGTTACACTATGCTCTTATCTATACAGAGTGTCTCAGGTCGATCCTAAGTAATGAACCATAACCCAGTACTTATTGACTGCACTGCATTGTGCTCTGATTCTGTAATGATACAGTTGGTGCTAACTATGACCTCCTGTGAAGGAGAAGAACGTAGTCTGCAGCAAACAAAACATCCAGAATTGTGCAGGAAATCAGAAAGCCCAAACATGGGAGCTGAAGGATTAGTATGTGCCAATACATGTGTAGATGTGTGTTGTGTCCCTTTTCTTCTTTACTTCATTGGTTACAGTCTCCTCTACCTGTCCCCTAATGTCAACAGAGGAGATTGTATTTCCTTCTTGCTAATTGCCTCTGACGTGAACTTGGCAACCTTGTATTTGAGATTCTGTGTGTGACGTTCTGGGTCAATCTCACCTCCAGGACAAAAAGCCCAAGGTTACTTTATCTAGAACCAAACTCAGTGGTGAAGATACTCCCCTCATCATGTTGCATTTAAAAAACCCACAAGTATTTTTCCTTCAGAAGCCGAACATGTGGGATGGATTGGCTACGATTCATTTTATTGAAATACCAAGTCACCAAGCACGTGGTATCTACAAATCAGAAAGGTTCATTGAACTCTTGCTGTGTATGAGCCACAGAGAACTTCTCACCATTGCTTTGAGCAATGAAGTAACCTTCATGGCTTCACAGAGAGATGCTGAAGAATACTTGAAATAATAGAAATTTAATTTCAAGTGGTGCAGTGGAGGCTGGGTAAAAATCCAGAGTTTAAATGATCAAATCTAAACCAGTCTGTGGGTTAGGGAGTCATCTTCCTCTTGTTGTAAGTGGGCTGCTTTTAACTGAGCAACAAAGCAGATATATTTGGGCTTCTATGAGCACTTTTTCTCAAATCCCTGTGTTTCCATCATGCCAATGGCTGAAATCAAAATAAAGAAGCGTGTAATGAAAAAGTTGTCTGGTTACCATTCTTCCAGGATCTCTCCATTTTAAACTGGAGAAGAGCTACACACACTGAGTATTTGTTGCTTGTGTAGACATAACTGAAACAGTTTTAAATTATCTAATGTGAGCAGTACAACCACTGTTGCTTTTGTCACAAAGGCTTCAGTTTACTCAGTGTCTTTGGTGAACTTTACAATATAAACTGTTATGGCTGACTTATTTAAAAGATAACTCAGATAACAGGTATGCTTATTTTAGGGCTTCAGTATCAATGCACCTTGACAGAAGAGGCTTTAAACAGTGCCTTCCCCAGTTTTTCTGAAATTCATTGGATTCTTTAAAAAATGCTTTTGATGGGAAGATACTAATTGTACTAATTTTGACTCCCTCATCCAACAGAGAAGAAAGTGTAATATGACATTACACATTTTTCTGATTCTACTTTTGCATTCCTACAAACATTGCCAAGTTGCTTTACAAATGCTAATCATTGTCTCACGAGTTCTAGTAGATTTAAATGCTCTGACAATACCAATGGACTCAGCCATTGCAGAGTCGTATGCAGAGAACAGAACTCCAGGCTAGAGCTAAGTCTGGTATTTGATAAGAATTGTTTTATTTGGAAAACAAATATACAGCCTCAGTGGCAGGAAAAAGTTGAGAAAATTGTACTGAATAGTTTATGCTTAAGAAAAAAAAATCTAAAATGAAACTCTGGTTTGAAACATCAGTTCCTAGCAAATATTTTGTTACAAACTCATTGCAAAATGACCTAGGCTTAGTGGATTATAATCCTATTGTGAAAAAAGAAAACATCCAGCTAGGAATAAAACCCAGTATTGTTTGCTGACTTAATTACTGGTAATTTTTCTAAAGTGTGTATTTTGTTCAACTCTCCAGATGGCTAATAAATAAAAAATATTCCATTATTTGTTGGGTTTACCCCACAGCCACATTGCAGCGTGTTAAGCACATGATCAAAAACCTTGAGGAGGCAGAAGAAACAGAGAAAAGGTCAAGAAACATTTATAAGAGAAACAGAAAAGTTTTCTCTAAACTTCCCCAAAGAAATCAGCATCAAAAGGCTACATCCAAAGAATATCCTGTGACCTCCTTGTGCATCTACAGACAGTCTCCACAACCTGTGTATTCCTCAGTTTCCCGCTTCTAATAGGAGAGTAATTTATTGTACCTCCATCCCTGAAGGTTAGCTGAACAGTGCTTGTATTTTGAGGTCTTAAAATGATGTGTACTTTCAGCAGGCAATGTCCAATTATTGCTTTTGCAATGTTCTCACACGAGTTATAACGTGCTGTGTTAAAATGGAAAGGAGGATAGCAGACATCTCAGAAACAGCCCCTTGTACCCTTGCTCATTTGCAGTTTATGCCCTTAGATTTTTCTGTGTCGCAAAGGCCTTTCTCTCATTCCTTCGGGAGTCCAACCTACCCTTAGTCTCTTCTCTACTCCGAATCAATGAATAGTTCCCTAGACTTGAGAAGCAAAAGGGCAGAGTCAGAGTACCAGCAGTGGCAGTGCTGGGAAGATGTGAATTGATGTTGCTATTGTTCATGCTGCCCATTTATTTCCTGTGCAGGACTAAAGACTTTAAGGATTTTAATTTGTACTGAACATTACGTCTACACTGAGTGTTCCATCTATTGCAAACAGATAGAAGAGGCAAGAGAGGTAAATACACATGAAATAACTCTTTGCTGACCTTGGTCTGGTTTAGTACATCTCTCGGATGACTTTTAGCCAATTACTACATTGCATACTTCCAAAAATCATCCCATTGATATTGCCATGAAATTGCTAATTTTGTAAAGCAGGTGTGCTCTCTGTGAAAGCATCTTGTGCAGATCAATTGCACTGTCACACTCTGGCCCTGACCTGTCTCTACAAGCAAGCAGAAGGTCTGCTCTGGGAAGATTCATCCTGCCAGCACAGCACCTCCAACCCCAGCAAACCCTGCAGTGGTAGATGAATTCATTCTAAGAAAAGATTAAGGTGTTTAGTTCTCATTACTATTCTCTTTCTGGAATATCTCCAGGGGAGATCAACTTTCACTTCTTCTCCTCTTATTCTGGCTGACAGAAGCTAATTTCTGGATTTATCTTGGCCTTTTCATCACCTACTTTATGCCTGTTCTGGCTACCTATGAGTCTCTCCCTCAGACTTCTGCAACTCTCCCAGTCTCAAAGGCAGCACTAGCACCATCCTCTACTGGTGTGAAAAATTCCCAAGAATTTAGATGTTGAAGTTCACAGAGGGTTGCTTTTACAAAAGAAAGACACTGCAGATGGCCAGTGTTAAGAAAACCAGACACATTCTTTACCAAAGCACTTCGCAAGGCATTCCTGATAAAAAATCACACTCTCCTTTTGAGGAGAAAAGCGAGATAAATGTCTCCTATGTGGTGGGATTAGTAAGTGTTGAGCATTGAGATAGCCTGCAGATACCACAGACTTCAGATTTATTTTTATAGGACAGTATGGTCAAGTCTGGCTTTTCTCTTAGCAACAACAATGCTGGTGTCAATCAATTATCTCACCTGCTGCTGCCTCTGCTTGCTGCCAAAACAATACAGGGCTTTTGCATAAGTGGCATACATAGCAAGAAGCCCTGGGGAAATATATTCTTCCTTTATGCTTATAATAAAGACTCCTTTACAAAAAAAAAAAAAGTGTGCAGAAGCATGTGCACATACACAGATTATCCATTCTGTGGACTGAAAGCTGCATCTCCCTCCCACCCCAAAAAGGCTGGCAGGTCTCCAGCATCTGGTCCTTTTGGTTGTAATGAGGAACAACTGGCCTTTCCACCTCTATTTAATTAGTGACAGAGGCATCAGATCTTTTTAAGCTTTCCCTTCAGGTCAATGATGTCTCATGGTATGGCTGACAGAGCCTGGCTGCTTCAGGCTGGTAGCTTGAAAAGCTAAACCCAAGAGAAGCATTTGCTTAAGAGAGCATTGAGGGACTATGAAGTGCTTGTGGAGAAATGAGGAGAGGACTTCTTGCAGCTGCACTTATCCATCTTTTCAAGTAAGGCATTCCATTCCCCCTTTGTCAGGGCTGCCTGCCTGATGGTATTTTGTTTCTCCTGTATCATTTTCTCTACTGCAGTGGAGGGGTTTTTGAGCGAAAAGCTTGTGATCACCCCGTGTATTTTAGTGGTGTGCCATGTTTTTCGCTCATAACTGCAAGAAACTCGGCACAGATCTCAGACTGGTTACTGAAAGGTTCTGCTGATAATAAACATATGATACAAACCTATGTCATTATCATGTGAATTAGGACCTTAGATACATGTCAGCCATCAAATCTCTTATTACCAAAGATTTGTCCAACAGAAGCTGGAGTATTCATTTTACACAGTTATTGATATATGGTTGTTTCAAATGGTGTTGAGTAGAACAAAAGAATCTCAATATCAATTAAAATGGACTGAGGTAGCAAGAAAAGACATATCTTTACAAAAGGATTTTTCATGTTTATAGACTGACAAGGCTGGAACGTGACTGTATTATCCTAATAGCTTCTGTTTTCATTAATGGCTTAATGAAAACATTTCCCTACAATTACAAAATATGACTGTAGATCTTAAACATCAGAACGTGGGTCCTTTATCAAAACACATGCTGCTGTGGCTACAATTGCTGCTGCATCACTCTGAGATTTCAATGGAACTCAATGACAGATAAACTGTTTACATTAAAACGGCTCTATCAAAGTTATTTTGCACCTAGTTTCATCCTAATCCATCTGATTTTTCTATAGCTTTGACAAGATGACCTCTCTCACTGTGTGTGCAGTATTGATGTCATTACTGAAGAGCTGTTCTTCAGCCTTTCTGCTGATAACAAAGTAAATGGAAATGTAGAGAAACCTTGGGGAGGTAAACAGCTTGTTCAGGATCCAGCTAAAGAACAGGAAAAACTACAGCAGGAAAGGATATCTGCTGTTACAGGGAAAGCTCTCACTGCTCCACTTTCATGAGCATTTACCTGATACCATGTGTCTTAGAATTTCATAAACTTTTTAAAAAATTAACTCAAGAAAAGGCTTTGAAAGCTCAGCAAGCATTACAAGAATTCAAAGCTCAGCCCATGGCTGATCAGCTTTTTAAACTCAGCTACCAAGTCAAACATTTTCTATGAAATTACCTAACACTAACCTAGCAAAAAGAAATTATGTTTGTGCTAAACACAAATGACAGAGCAGGGCCATAGATTATATGTATGTCTTATGTTTGTATGGTTATCAGAGAAGTGGCAATAAAGTGGCTGTCATTAAGGGAAGGAGGAGAAAAAGTCAAATAGAAAAGAAAAACACCTTATTGATTTGTTCTGCCAAAACCACTTTATACATAAAATACTGAAAATGATGCAGGTCTGTAACTAGTATAAAAGTTTTTTTGGTTCAAAAACACACAGAACACTAGCAATGTGCTTTAAATTAAGTACACATTTCAAATGTTAACAGGACTAATCCTTAGGCAGAAGAACAAAGAAGAGCTGGTTAAAGAAAATTGCGTACACTACAGCTACTTAAAATACTGTATCCAGGCACAACTCATTTGGGTGCCTTTGTGCTCAAAGCTAATTTGAATTATACAGAGGTGCTTTAAAGAACAAAAATACTAACCTGTGTTTTATCTAAGTTCTTTCAGCTGAACTGAGCTGCCAATTCAAAATCTTCACCACTTTTCCTAAATTCTGAAGTATTTTTTAACTGAGCAATAATGCAATCTAAAAGCTCTGTCCTTCCTCACAGAAGAGTGTTAACATTAGCATCTCTGCAATGCCTTTTCCACTAATGGTTTTACTAATAACATGTCTGTCATCTGCCTTGACTGCGTCTCTTGTAGCCAATTTAAAAGTATTGTGCAGTAGGACTTTGGAATGCAACACTGATGCATATGCCAGCATTCCTCTCAGTGACAAAACCACAGGAGTTTACAGTCCAGGCAATGCTTAAATGTATTGGTATCTTTCAAATAATACATTAAGCAGATGTGTACTTGGTATTATAAATATGTGACATAAAAATCTATTGGGTTGGTCAGTGTGCATATTAAAAACTGTTCAAGTAGGTCAAATTGTGGATAACTTAAAACTTTCAAGACAGCAATTTTAATAAAACTGTCAATACCATTTTCTTTGTAAAAACATTTGACACTGATTATGCTGCTTATATTGAAAGAGAAACACAAGGTCTATATCTTTAGATCTTTTATTGAACTGAGAGCACAGCATCAATAACGGCTTCTCAGCTGTAAATGAAAATTGATTCCAGATCTAAGCCGTCGTTTTCAGTGTGTCTTTAATCCCAAATCACCCGCAAGGAGACATAAGAATCAGCATTTTGTCCATGGGACAAAGCCATGTGTCATATGGCCAGTTCCAAAGTGTCTACATTGAAGACACTGGGGGTTGTGTTTACACGTGTAAGATGCGGGTGGTAACCGCAGGCTCTCCACCCAGGCCCAGTAGTGACAGTGGGAGTTTGCAGCTGGGGTAAAGGCACTTGTAACCTGCCTCACTCTCTATTGCAATGATCAATATAGTCCAGAGCTTTACAGGTCTGAAGTCTGAAAGGACCTGCAATGAACATCTCATTGGAGCTCCTGCGTGTCACAGCCCACCGAAATTATAGAATCACAGAGTCACTGAATGGCAGGGGGTGGAAGGGACCTCTAGTGCATCTCCCTAGAGGGACTAGATCAGGGTGCATGGGAAAACATCTAGGAGGGTTTGGAAACCTCCAGAGAAGGAGACGCTACACCCTCCCTGGGCAGCCTGTGCAGGGCTCCCTCACTCTTATAGTAAATGAGTTTTTCCTTCAGTTTAAGTGGAACTCGTTGTATTCCATTTTCTTTCCATTACCCCTTGCCCTATCACTGGACACTACAGAAAAATGTGTAGCTTGATAACTGACACTCAACAATTTCTGCATCAAGCCCACAGCTACCAGGAGGCTAAAAGGAGAGAGGGAAACTACAAGGTTTCCATGCAATTTGCAGCATTTTGGTACTAGTAGTTTGTATTTCCAGTCATCTCTCATCTGCTGAAGCCTCTCAAGATCTCTGGGGTGAAATTAAAGCATATAGCCTCCTTTCAGAGATCTTTTTCTTGTTGATACATTGCTAGGCCATCACCATGTGTGCCTTAACCAAAAAAAGACCTAACACTTGTACTAAAGAGGATACTCCAGATCATGTTTATAACTCTTAAAAACAACTTCTAGTTATTTAAAATCATGTTTGGAATCTGAGTGCTAAAACTGGGCCGCACACTCAATAATAGCCTTGATAATATTCTCTATAAAATAAATAAAACTACCTATAAAACAAATCTCTTCCACTGATTTCAACCTAGTTGCTCTAATCCTATCCAGAAATCAGTCTCAACTCACGAATTATATGACTAGTTTGAGCTATGGTGTGTTGGGTTTCTCCTCAGCAGTGGGGAGGAAAGGAAGGAGATGTTCAACATCCAAAAGAGTATGTATGAGATCCATGGACTTCTTATTAAATACCAGATCAGAAGTAAATGTGCTCATTCACGGGAGTCAGAGTGAGACAGAAGAGCTTTGTTTCTTCCAGACAAGCTTCTAACAACCTTGTACTGTGATAAATAGACTACTGGTAGTCTCAGAAGACAAGCTGCTAGATCAAACTCTCTCCATATACTATAGACATTCACTAAATGTTGAGATCAAGGTGCATTTACGGATCAGTGTCACTACTGCCCTTGCTGGGTAAAGACTGAAGGATCCTTAGCTATTCTCAAAAGGACAAATTCTAGAGCTCCCTACCGACCACTATCCTCAAAGAATTTTGTTTCCTTTAAATATGAGTAGAGATAAAGATAACAAACTTGATTTTTACTAACTGTGTGTTTATTAATATAAATGAATGAATGCCAGCTCATGCTTCACACTGACTGCAAGCCTATCACAAAAAACCCCAAAACTGAAAGATTGTAAAGACAGTTTCCTCATAGAAATGTTGCATAAACTGTTAGGATGGTTTTCAGCTGAGAGTTTTAATCTTGTCTCTCCCTGTCAGAATGTGCACATGTGTACAGCTGAATTACAATGGTCATTTGACCACAACATTTTTATGGTTAAAGAGAAAGAAAGTCTTTTTCTAACCTTGGGCTCCACAGCTGAACATTCAACACTGTAAAACTCACGCATTGTAATTGCCTTGCTCTGTCCCTCACACATGAATATTTTATATACTTTTTGGAAAAACTATTTTGCAGTCAGAAACCATTACAGTAACTTTATGGATGTTTATGTGCCTGACTAGTAGGCCAGATTAACTTTCCTTTCCATTTCCAATCCCCTCTCTTTAAAGAGACATGGCAGAAGCTGCTGAAGTGCAAAGGCACTGCCAGTGTGATGCGTGAGTGATGCAGCATGGCCATGCTGCTCAGCTTTGCAAGGCTTTAGTCTGGGATGCAATGTGTGACAAAAATCTACAGGACAGACACATACAGTCATTCATTCATGAAACCTATAAAGCTGTGGGATTCTTCCTAGAAAGTGTATAACTTTGTCTATATCCTCTATTTGTAATACAAACAAAAGAGATGCAATGATATGTAGAGGAAAGACAAAAGTTTCCCTTGAAGTTTGGGACATTTAAGAAATATACTCAGCGTGCATCTTGTCCAGACAGTTCATTTATGTTCTATGTTCTTGTAAGCATTCATGTTTGGAATCCCTAAAGATGCAGACAACAAACAGTTTCTGAAGAAGATATTTGGTAGAGTTTAGGAGATAAAGCTTACACTGACAAAAGGAAAAACCTTCTCTATTTTCTAGTTTATAATAATAAAATGTAAAGAAACTACATGAACAGTCCTTATTGTCCTCTCCTGTTTGCCTGCAATGTGTGCTGTGAATGGTTCTACTGAAAATCACAGAGTTTGGGTGCAGTCTGAGACTTCCTACAACGTGGGCACATCATCACCACATAAGAACTCAGTCTGCAAACCTTGAACTGGGAGCAATGTGACATTGTTCACATGCCTGACGCTGCTATTGGGTAAGAGGCACACATGGACCACACTAAAACAGTGATGTTTTGAGAGCTATCAATAATGCACTGTGAAGTGTAGACACAATCATATCTTTCCTGCTCAGGATTAACATCAGAGATGACTCTTTTCAAGTCAGTGAGGGCTTCCATTTGATACCAGCAAATGCTGCTCCAGGCATTTCATTCAGCAATGATACATGATTTCATCTTAGCAGTGTAGGTTGTGCAAATTTGGGATAATTCTACTGCAGTCACTAGAAAAGTGCTACCGTAGGAAAACAAAAGTAACACCTTCCTGATAATATATTTCCATTTCTCTATTTTGGGCATCTCAGTATCACTATGTCATTTTACAGGACCATTTGGGTAACTTTCAAATAGATTAGAAAACCTGCTGGTTTCATAAGCCCCTGTTTGCACAACGGTGCATTGCACAAGCACGGGCTTTTGATCCTTTGGCTTCAAATGAGAGCACAAGTCTAAGTCAGTGCTAAGAAACACTGATTTGTATGACTGAGGGGTCAACTGACACCAAAAGGTATACGTCCCCTGGCATGACCCTAAAAGACAGATTAGGTAGGTTGAAGGAGAACATTTAGGTGGTTTAAAAATAAATAAGAAGAAAAGACTGACTTATAATTAACATTTCCCAGGCTGAACAGATGATCTTACGCTGAATTATAGCATTATGCTGCCATTGAAACATTTCAGCCTATTGCATATATAAAGTAACATGAAGGATGAATTTAACCCAAAGTACCTTTTTTTTTTCCTAAGAACGTTGAGAATATGAATTCAACCAGCTTTATTTCCCATCATTATCCATAAATATTTATAAAGTGGGAAGGATAGAGAATTACATGAATTAGTTTTCTGAAAATGATTCTTTGTTAAAGTCCCAAGCAGGCTGAAAGACTTTCAGCACTGATTTACTACTAGAAGCTGAGGATTCTCCGTCTCACAAATGAGAATCACTGGATTACTGACTGTGGACTCCCAGCCCTTTCCTCACTGACTGGAACAAAACTTACAGACCCCATCTTCTTGGGTGCAATTACAGAAATGAACTGGAAAGCACAAACCAGCTCTGCCATTGTGTTGGTGGTCTGATGCAATCACTTTATACCCACTTTCAAAAAGGTCACTCATTTCAGAAACCAGGTGTGAAACAAGTGGAGACTGTTTCACAATTGGTTTGGTACAATGGAGGACAGAAAACGAGAGCATGTTAGCTGTTCCTAGGTGATGCCATATATGGTCTCTTATTCCAAGGCTAGTAAAGCATGTTTTGGTTTATCCACTTCACAAAGTCAGTTCAGCAAATACACTCCTATTTGAGATTGTTTCCTCCCACAGAGGTTCGATGCACAAGCAAGATTTAAGCTCATGGATTCTGCAGCACTCCAAAATTCTTTTGATGCAAATATAGTAAACCAACATGTAATCATATCCAATTGATGAAACAACTTTGTCAGGTTATATGTTCCAAACACTTGCATCAGATGTATTTACCTGTTCGTTGTCATCCTCATCACTGCTGAGCTTCAGATCATCCTCAAGCATCCTGAAAAAAAGAGAGACAATACAGAATTAAATGTAATGAATTAGCTTTAGATACAACAGACTGAATCTACCCTTCAGAGAACTCAAAGGAAAGACTCCTTTCAATAGCAGCAAATTCAGATCTGTGATAAGTAAACTGATGAATACACCATATATGTGTGTATATATTTGTCCTGTGTGATGCTAGGTAAGAACAAATTGCTTTCAGACTCATCCATCATAAAGTTTGGCAATCAGCTTCTCATTAATGTCCTCTTTTATTTGCACAGTCTCACAGTGATTAGTTCATATACACCTATGTGTCTTTCTAAACCAGTATGTGAAAGGGGAATTCAGCTTTGAGACTGCTAAAAATTGAGGAAAAGTCTGCTGCATTACATTCTTGATCTAGGGCATCACAGATCTTTGAGGCTGGGACCAATCCCTAACTTATCAAACTGAAAACGCAGAGTGGAGGGCAGCGAGAAGACACGAAGGTTTGTTGAGGTTTGGTGGTGAAATGATGACTGTCACAGTTGACAGTCTCTGAATGCAGAGCAAATATTTTCCAAGGTAGGAATCTGCTAATTTATATTGCTATTTTTTTTTTAAAGACAAGGGAATCTCACATGACTGCTCCTCCACTTGCTTAAAGGAGAAGGAACCTCCTAAAAGATGTGCCCATTCCAATGCCTACTTGCTTTTCTTTGTCAGAAGAGTTGAATAACGCATATTACTACATTAACACTTGTATACTTGGTTTTGTTTAATCCAATACTTGGGTATGATGAAACACATGGGGTAAGAAATCATGCTATTTGCCGTTACACCTTTGCAGGAAAGGTCTCTTCTTTTGAGGTCTACCTAGACAGATGTGACTAGCAGCCACCAAACACACTCCTGTACATCATCCCATATAGTCATGCTTTTATCTCGTGGTCCTCCTCAGAGCTGATATTCCTTTGGACAAACTTCTACCTCACACCCATCTTTTCACCTTGATAAATTCTCTTGTTGCAGGATGACGTATGAATGAATCAGCACATCTCACCCAGTTCTGCTGCGACAGGCACTACAACTGCCGAGTCTCCTTTCTCCCAGCTCAAGCTCCTTTACCCACAGCAGGATGCCTGCAAATTGCAATTACTGTTTCCTTTCTGCCTTGATGGAGCCTGAAGTCTATGATTTTTTATTGTTACCCTTAAAATAACTCTGGCAATCAATGGATGTTCTGTTAGGAAGATTTTTTTTGTTTGAAGACTCCCAGTAAATCATGGAAGCCTCCTGGTATAAGGAGTTTTATAGAGGGGACAATAATATCAACGTGGGAATATCAGAAGGTTCGAAGCTCTGCTGATGCACTTAAAAAGAGAAAGTGCAAAAAGGTCTTTAAATGGGTTTGTTAGTCATCTGTCTTTTGGTGACCTCTGTTGTCGGGCAGCTCAGTGGTTACAAAGCATCTGGGCACATAACTACTAGTCATTAATGTCTTGATAGATGGCAGATGCGTCCCTGTAATACGTGAACCCATAAAAGTAAGACTGTAGCATGGCAAAAAAAAGGTCTTCTAAAAGAAGGGTTGGTGGTGGGTTGACCTTGGACGGATGCCAGGTGCCCATCAAAGCTGCTCTATCACTGTCTTCAGCTGGACAGGAGGGAAAATGCAACAAAAAGTTCATACGTCACGATAAGGACTAGCAGATCACTCAGGAGTTACCATCACAGGCAAAACAGAGTAATCTTGGGGAAACTTATGTATTAATAATCAAACCAGAGTAGGGTAATGAGAAATAGAACTAAATCGTTTAAAAATTTCCTCCCACCCCTCTCTTCCTCCAGTTTCTCCACCTCCTCCCCCTGAGTCGAACAGGAGGACAGGGAATCAGGGTTGTGGCCAGTTCATCACATGTTGTCTCTGACACTCCTTCCTCCTCAGGGTGAGGACTCATACTCTTTTCCTGCTCCAACGTGAGATCCCTCCCACAGGAGACAGTCCTCCATGAACTTCTCCAGTGTGAGTCTTTTCCACAGGGCACAGTCCCTCAGGAACAGACTGCTCCAGCATGTGTCCCCCACAGTGAGATCAGTCCTGCCAATAAGCCTGCTCCAACACGAGCTTCCCTCTCTCCATGGGGTCATAGGTTCGTCCTGACAGGAGCCTGCTCCAGTACAGGCTCTCCACAGCATCACAGTCTCCTTCAGTCATTCCCTTCCTCCAGCATGGGGTTCTGCCTGGGCTGCAGGTGGGTCTCCGCTCCACTGTAGCCTCCACCATGGCTGCAAGGGCGAGATCTCACCATGTACTGTACCACGGGCTGCAAGGGAACCTCAACTCTGAGCCTGGAGTACCTTCTCCGCTCTTTCTTCACTGACCTCGGTGTCTGCAGAGTTGCTGCTCTCACTTATTCTCACTCCTCTCTCCAGCTGCTGTTGTGCAGCAATTTTTTCTTAGATCTCTTATCCCTGAGGCTCTACCACCATCACTGACGGGCTCAGCCCTGGGCAGTGACAGAGCAAACTGGCATTGGCTCAGTCAGACACAGGGGAAGCTTCTGGGATCTTCTCACAGAAGCCACCCCTGAAGCTCCTCCCAATACCAAAACCTTGCCATGTAAACTCAATACAGATTTTTTCAGGAAATACTGATCTTTAGAGGCCTGGACTTTGGTGATGAACAGGAACTTTGAATGTTGTTTATCTAGTAGACACATTCATTTGTTTCCCCAGTGTCATTTCTTGCTGTGCCATTTTCAATGTATCGCCGTCCCTTGATCTATCCACAGTCCCAGATTGTTATCTGGAAGTCTCATTTCACACCAGGACAATACCCCCAGGAAACTGAGACCATCTTCATACAGGGCTACATCATTCTGATTCTTAACTTTAATTCATTCCTACACACCTACTTTTAAACCTACATCTCACTTTAATGTGTAAATTATCCACTGCTTTAAAGCAGAGCTGCTAGATAATGTGCTCTATTATTATTTTTTAATGCAGATCTAAGAGGCCATAATGCAAAGGATCTTTTCATGAACAAAGCCCAAAGAGTGGTGGCTTTTTTTTTTCTTTCCAGCTATTGGTTTGGGTTTTTTTTTTCATTTGTTACATGTTAAATTCCTTTTTGACACATCCTGGTAGAAATAAACCAGAAAGGACAAAGGAAATTCCATATTGGATAAATGGAAAGAGTAAAGGAGAAAGCATAAAAAAGATGAATGAATGCACTTACTAAACTAACCAAACAACCATCTGAAGCAGCTGACTAATAACTGTCCTCATGCAGCCTGTACTGCAGACACTTTCTAACAAGTAAGTGCAAGACATGTTTATTGAATATTGAAAAATATAAAATGGATATAAAACATGATTAGTAGGAAGGACAACTGTTGGAGTTGGTTTCAGATAAACTAAATTTGCAGGATTTATGAGTTCCCTTCAAGAGACTAATGGATGTTTAGACGACTAGAGAGAGGAAAAGAATTGGATTTTGGTATTTCTTTAGCAGTTCCAAGCTTATCACTTGGAGTATATAATTCTTCTTGGCCTGTTCTGCTAAATGAAGACTATGTCAGCCCGTTCAGTCACAAAACTCAAAGGTTAAACAACTAAACCACACAGCTTCTAAAATGCATCACAGGCTCCTGGCAGATGGAATAATTAAAGAGAAACCGAGTATGGTATCAACAATAAATATATGGTGGCCAGAGAAGGGAGGGAATAAATTAAAAATACACGGTATGTGCAAATGAAAGTAGAACGCTGAAGAGTTTAAATAACCTGTTCCCAGAGGCTATTGGTTAGCAGAGGTAATATTTTACAGAAAGCAGAGGACTAGATGGTCTTCCACAATTTAAAAACGTGTTTAATATTCTGAAGACATGGGTCACAGTAGCTTGTACCATTTAATGTTTCTATTAACTCTCATTTATAAGCAAGTACCATCTGATCACACTCAAAGCCCAATAAGGGCTTTTTAAGATTGCCAGCAACCTTAATCCAAGGTGACTATTTCATTGTCATATCTAGAGAGGTAACCCATTTCAGGTTCAAAGCCCTGAGACAGAAGAGCTCTGTATCTACAGCTCTCAAACACTGAATGTGAAAGGAGGCTCTCTAGAGTGAGAGATCCCTGTAAATGCGCATATGATCTACTCTGCTCTACTCTAATGGTTAACCTCAGGAACTCCCAGACTGAAGATGACAAAGTATGTGTTTGTTATGAAGATCAGGCCAGCTGTTAATAAAGGCCAGCTTGGTAGATGTGTTATAGTTACAATGAAGCCTGTCAATGAGGGCAAATCAAAGAGAAAAAGCGACTGTATCAGAAAGCCATCTCCAGAGGTGTTATGAATTCATTTTATTTCCTATTCTTTTCTGACCCAGTTGACATTATTATTGAATATACATGTACTTGTTTGTCTTTTCATCCATATCTAATGCAAAATGCCACTTTAGGGAAAGAACAGGATTAAGCAGGGTTTTTTATTTCATTATTAGAGCAATGCCATTTACTCTAACAGTTGAAGTTGTGTCAGCACATTTATTAAAATCTCAATTTTCAGAGGTTTATAATTTGGAATATGAAATTATTGCAAAGCATTTCTGTCAGGACAAAGCAACACATTTATCTGTCATGTAAGTTGGGGCAATCTCATTGACTGACTACAATACTCACTTTCTCAAGGGATGAATTGGCTCCCAAAGCAGATTGTTCCTGCATTACAAATTGAACTAGACAAATGGCTGAATGCAGGCTTTATTAGGATGAGTTCTGTAAGAGTCTCACTAGAAATAATAACAACAAAATATTAGCTTTTGGACCCTTCAACTGGTACTGGGCCTCAGAAGATGATGAGATGGACCAAAATCAAAAGGAGCTCTTTTCAGAGCAGTTTATTGTGATTTTGGCATAGCAAGTGAAAAGTTTTCGTCTCTCTTTGACTCTTCACACATTTTCTAATAATATCATTTAAAATTTGCCATGATAAGAAGCCATTTTAGACAAAATCAGGAACCTGTCTGTAGCTGCTCTTTTAACAGACAATGTCAAAAGACTATGCAAGTCCCATCATGGCTTCTGTTTCTCAGTGGGACAGACCCTGTTTTACACCTTTTTCCTGTCCATGTTCAGCTTGACTGAGTCATGGAGCTGCTCCCAACAGTTCTTACAGCATGAGTTAGTCAAAATGTGAGTCCATTCACATTTTTTTAACTGCTTCAGAGAAATCATAAATAACAAGAAGTCAAAGCTGCAGAGCAAGATGACTTAGGACTTGAGACTTCTGGGGTTACAGAAATAGATTTTCCCACCCATCAGTGCTGGGAGCAGCAAAAGCAGCAGAACCTCAGCACAGCTCTGGGGTCTGGGCTGAAACTTCTTGGGGTGTCACCAAGCTCAGCTGCATGCACACTGAAATTAGACTTATAGGCCACCCTGACTGTTGAGTTCTGAAGGTATTTTGTGCAAACCAGACCAGGTTTGGGATCCTGAGAATGGGCAAGTGAGGAAATATATTTGTTTCATGCATAACATATTTAAGTGCTTTTTACAATGAGTAAGGTCCATTCTCAGAAATCTTCTGAGAATGCTACGCATTTCTTCTGGCTCTGGTTGTGCAGGACTGTGACAGGAGTACACTGTGTTTATATAAAGATCTTACAGGTTTGATGAAACAGCTTCATTGAGGAGGAGGTGCTTAAAAGGCAGTCTAAATAGAATGAGGTTCTGCACTTCTAATTTGCTCTATGATCAGTTCACCACTGCACGAGAGTTCCACTGAAACATAAAAAAAAAGCCTTGTGGGAATGGAAAAGATAGAGAAAAGGGAAGAAAAGGTTGCAAGTAGACAGCAAAGGGAATACTGGGCAATGCCCTAATCCTAAGGTGTCCAGAAAATCAACTGGCTCATGTTAAACTATATATGTACAAAATGCATCATCTAGGTCATATTACAACAAACACAAAGGATGCCTCTGCAGGAAGGATAGGCAATAGTCTAACTGGACACATAGACACAACATTCTTTCCTTGACATGTTTGCTTGTAACTCTGGAATATATAAGATTCTTGCTTTTCAAAATATTTAGCCCAGTTCATGTTGTAAATCTGTACTGTTGTCCTTGCAACTTCAATGGGCAAACCATGCTTTTGTCCTGTTATTGGAGTTATTGCTTAAATTTGGCTGAAAGAAAAGGTAAGGATGAAACTGTGCCTAGTGAGACAAAAGACACAGCAAAGCACAGAAAGTGTTTTGGGAAGTATACAGAGGATGTGAGTTCTCTCCAAGGAAAGAGTTCCCTCCTGCTTTAACGTTCCACTGATAGAAAAGGCCAATTTTAAATGGAGGTTTGTGTGACTTGTGTAGCATGTGCTGCAACTAGTTATTCTGTTCAACATTAAAAACAGAGCTTAGATCATTATAGCCAATTTCACTTGTGATACTTAATACAACTTAAATCCAGAAGAGGCAGGAATGAAATAAATATCTCCTGAGTTGAGAAATGTATTATTACATTACTATCCTGAGCCATGAAGCCCTTGTTACACTCTTGTTGTAGCAGTACCTATGTAGAGGGAACACTGTCCAGGCACTGAGATGCAACCTTTTCTATCCCTGAACTTTCCTGGAAATAAGGCCATCAGTGCAACACAATCTCTGCTGGTTTACCCTGTGGACCTTATACTGAATGGTTTTTCATTTTCCTAGTGCATTTCTCTGTAGTCTATAAGGCTTCTCCGAGAGTGGTAACTCAAAAGGCATCATGCAAATGACAAACTGTATAATAGAATTCAGATGTATTTCGAGAATGTGTTGCACACACTGGAGCACAATTTTATCATTTATCGAGGGGGAAGGAAGGGGCTTACGTGTGTGAAAACATCTAATAGATTTCCCCAGAGTAGTCTGTAATACAGTGGACAAAAAACCTGGGGAAATTAAAATAAATGGCAGAGTAATTCCAAAGGAAAAAAAGAAGATCTTTTGTTTTAAAACATCCCATTGATAAATCTTGAAACCCGATATTCATTCCTTTGCTGAAATGTGCAAGTCATCTTTAAAATATTTCCTCTGAGATATTGTTAAAGAGTTACTGCAAGAGAAAATCTCAGAAGATTAAATGGAATTTACAAGCACCATTTACCTTAATAGTAGAGGCCACTTGTCCAGCAATTTTATACATACTTAAATACAGCTTATTAATTTTTCCTTCTCCTCATCTACCATTTTCTTACATTACATTCTTGGCGATGATGAGGTCAATCTGGAAAACTCTTACTCACAGGAGTAACTTCTACTTATCTGAGTAGTTTCAGTGGTCTGAATAGGACTAATTTGCTTAAGGTATAGATCAAGCCTTCAGCCCCTGGCCTGAATGTGCCTTCCCTTGGAAAGGACTGAAGCAAAGTTTTATGTCTTGCCTGCTAAAAAAAGCCTGTGATCAACAGAGGTATCTGGTCTCTTCCCTCGTGCAGGAGAAGGCACATGTTAACCTCACAACACAGTCAGCCTCCCTTTGGCCCAGCTGATGGAGAAAGATGGCTTGCTAAGAAACACTCCATTTTGTGTTGTCACACTCAGCCTGCCTTAGTGTTCCTGGCACCATATCAGTAATTAGTGTAATTACAGCTGGTGAGACAGAAGTAACCCCTGTGGTTATCTATTAGGTACCTCACAATCAGAGAGTGCACTTCATTACTCATCGCTCTATATCATCTCTTAATTTCAAAAAGATTAAGCAAAATTAATTCTTTCAGCAGAAGAATTTCTTTATCTAACCATCCATTAATCTCTATGTATAAAAAGCTCTTCAAGGCAACTAAAATATTAACTTGCTACTAAGTGCATTGTAAGTATTGCTCTGTTGACAGGCATCTTGTTTTTCATTAAAGCTGAGACAAGAACTTTGGGAGGAGGCAGAAATCTATTGCCAAATATTATCTGTATAAGTGTAGGTAGAAATCTGTATCTTGAGCATGAATAATACCGTAGCATATCCAATAAACTCACATCCTTAATGAGGCCCAATTCTGCTGCCAAAGAATGCTTCCAATAGAATCAGGACAAAATATTTTAACAGCATAATAAGCAGTTTTAAAAGTCAAAAGAAGGCAGCATCTTTGTGTTTCAAGCTGGTAAGTTGGAATTTTGTCTTAGGAACAGTAACACCATCATTTATGCCCTCTGTCTGAAAAGTGAAATTGCTATTACATTGTGTTTCCCTCACTGTCCAATGACTCCTCAGCACAACGTACCGACCTCTCTGTTTGGCAAGGCCTGAGAATGATGTACCATTGAAGCAAAAAGGGGGGAAAAATAGAGCAGAGAGACAAGAACAAAGGAAAGCATAGGCCCAGGAAAAATAGAGGTACTAATAACAATACCATACTAACAAAAATACAGAGACTAATAGCAGTTCCTAAAAACACCAGTGTAAAATTTGTACTCTTCAAAACCTTGAAGAACACAACACACCTTTTCCAGAGTGCCAAATTCTGTCAGTGTGCAGAAAGCTCTTACTATTTTCCTTTTGATCAACTGCAATGGCTGATGTAAGTTTGGATTCTGCTATTTATCAAGAACAATATATAGTCCAAGAGCCATTTCTGTGATACATACTCATTTCCAATACATTCCACATGAAAAACACCTGCTTACTGCAACCATATTTGATTAAAACTGTCTCCAAGCCAGAGCACCAGTATTTTCTCTGGTAAACAAGCCTTCAGTTGGCATATTTACACACAAAGGCTTTGGGAACTTAGCACACAGTTAAACAATGATTAATAATTCTACAGCAACTTGCAAAGGTGACTTTAAAAAAAAAAAATCATACCAGAAAATATATTAAAAAGACTCGTTCAAGAGGGAACAAATAACAGGACTGGCTCATCTATCCAATATTCTGCAGTGCATATGGAGGGACATTAATTTTATTCATTGATTATATTATTTTATTCCTTTTTTAATCTGGTAGCAAAGGGAGTCCTTCAAGGAGCTGTTTGATGAGCTGTCTCTACCAACATGACATTTGCAAATCCTTGTGTTCTGTATCCCCTTACACAGATTAATTTTGTATCTGGAGAGCAGAATTCGTTTGTTTCTTCAGATTGGGAATGAGATTTGTCTGGTAAATCTTAAGCTTTGATAACATAGTTGGGAGTAGAAGCAGCTTTTTTATTCATGAAAACCTTTATACTGATGCACTTTTGCATCTCTTTCTGCCATCTGAACTATTTGCCTCTAATTTCAAACTGCTGTCTGCAAAGTTTGGTGTCATGGAGAGAGTCTGCACTTTAGTGTTGGCCATAAGATTGACACTGAGTCCTTGAGGCACTTTACAGAGGCAGTACAGACTGAGATGAGCTCTGTATCTCTCCAGCATGGGTATTAAGACTGTGCAGAGCTGGGCAATGAGGTGATGAGGACTAGAAACTCATTCAGTGCCTGCAGTGGGACAAGGCAGCAAGGCAGCTCACCAAGGGCACAGTTAGTTCCAGTATGAGAGCTGCAATGTGTCCCACAGCCCTTCCCTATCAGCTGCGGTGATGTTTGGGCTGGTATCTGCCTGTCTTCTCCTAACCACAGCCCATTTGCAGTAGACAATGAGGACAATGGGTGTCCTACACCTCCAATATGCAGGATAAAGCACAGAGGGGGTTCTCTGCCTCCTCCCTGTGGCAGGACCTCAGGAAGAGGTAGTTTTCAAGTCTTCATAAGATGGCTCAACTTTATGCACCCTTCACAAATAAGGGTGGATCTGAAAAGCCAAAAAAGTCTCAGAGAAACCTCTGAGAGAACAAATCAAAGGAGCTGCCCAGACCTCAGATGCTGAGAGAAGGATGTTAATTAACAAAAAAGTTCAACAGAGGATAATTTATTCCCAGCTCACAAATAATTTCCCTACATTAAACTCTTATAGCCACAACAAGGCTCAACAACCTCATCTACAATTGACATGAAAACTATTTCCCTCCATAGTCTCCATTCCTTAACAAAGTCTGTGAAGAGTGTTCATAACCAATATATGTTTATGCTCTGAGACCAAACACAGGTCTGCAAAAGTGTACTGCTCAGTTAATGCGTCTCCAGTGCAGACAAATCACCTCCTATGAATTCATAGCATTCTATGTGGCATATCTTAAGCACATATAGAAGGGAAAACCTATTTTGTCTAGTAAAAACTATTTCTTTTTAGTATTAGGATCATCAGAGTTTTCAAACTCAAACATGGATGCCATTAGGGTCATGTCTTGGTTAAGAAGATGGGGTAAAAAGGAATAGAGGAAGACAAAGAAAGAAATGGTCCTACAAGTCTATGAAAATCCCATAAAAAAGCAGTGGAAAATAGAAGGCAGAAGTGGAAGAAAAGGAGGAAGAAAATGCCACAGGCAAAGTAAGACCAAGTGCTTTTCTCACTGTGCTTTTATAGAATATGCCCTTGTGCCAGTCTTGGTTTAGAGGAAGACTGGAAGGGTTAGGAAAGCTGCATGGTCTCTTCATCCTGCTAGAAGGCAGATTTTCCTTTAGTAGAAATATCATTTTTTAACTGGCTATTAGAAGTTTACTCAAATTACAGTATCTGCTAGTTTGAGGAAAGTTGCAGACTCCTAGAATGAACTCAAGAGATCCTCAAAATCTCAGCACTGCTGCAATCTGCTCATCGCTTCACAGAAAGGATAGAGCATTTGGCAAGCAGCAAGCTGAAGGCAAAGCCTGCTCAGTTTCTTTCACAAAACTAGCCTCTAAAAAAATTGTAGTGTGACCAACGTCTTTGTATTTTAAATAGTTCATTGTAAATGAGATGAGTGGAGAAATGGCAACAAAGACTCTCCGATAGTGATCTCAGGTTGAGAGGTTTTTGAATCCCTAGGGTCAATTTGTCCACAAGAATGAATTGTCTGGGATGAGTATCCTGTAACCCCATAAAGAGGCCTAGCTGCTTCATTTCAGTGCAAGTGAACAATAACTTCATAAAACTGTAAAGTATTTATTTACTTGCTCAAAAGGAAGACTCAAGATATTTAATAAAAGACTGGTAGGTGAAGGTCTTTTGGTAGCAGACACAGAAAAAGCAACACAATGCAGCCATGACATGGGTTTCAGTGATATGTGAGGCTATGGAGAAGGGGAGCTTTAGCTTCAGAAACAGTGTTCATATGGACAAATGCAAAATTTGTCACGTTTCAGACTTTTAAAGAATGCCTTAAGCTTAGCACTTGACTTAAAGAGAGGTTTTTGGAGGTGTGCATTACCAAAGCAGGATTCCAAAAGGGGATGCAAAGTCCCGTGTACTGGTCTGCTGAGGGTACATGGTGAAAAATAAGCAGGAATCAGCCGTAGAGAGGATGAGCAAGAACCAGGGGCTTACGTGTGCATGAGAGAACGGATTGGGGTTCACATCTCTACAAAACTTACTGCTCGACTGTGCTTGGTACACAAGGTAGTTCAGGGCTGATCAGTCCGCAAAAGTCCCCATAGAAAGCAAAGATAAAGCAGTCTTGGGGAAAGTAAGCTTCATTTTCACTGCCCTGAATTTCTGATCAGTTTTTAAAGCCACTTCTCCTGTAGCTGAAAAATCCTACATTGGGAATCCACACCTGCCCTACAGATCTGATACAGATTTTGCAAAGGGAAATTCAGTAACAGTTCTAACCTCACATGAACATTCTGTTGATCAATCTAAAAATGCAAAACCAGATTAATTGAAGCAGTACTAAAACTAATATAAATAGAGGGAATAAAACCAAGCACAACTAAAACTAGTATAAATACACTGGATAAATGAATAAAAAATGATTTCTGAATCTGGATGATTTATAAGATACTAAATACACATGATAGAAATCAAGTCCCAAGCACAGCTCTGGAAACACTGCCTCATGCAAGTAATCCTTGCTCCTGCAAACACTATTTTTCAGGCTCAGATCCAAACACAATGCCTGACACTGTTTGCTCTGATAATCACTCTAAGATAAACAGATATGAATAACTTCAAATACTTTCAAGCATTTCCTTTCACTTATAATGTAAAAAGAAAAATTAGAGGCTAAAATGAAAATATGTGTTTCCACTTCCAGATTTCATACATCATTAATTCTGTAAAAATATATCTGTCTTCATGCTGATATTTCTCTTTGGTTGGCAAGCTTGAAGAATGCAATATGCTTGATAACCTGATTGAAAATTTGATCCTATTGTTTAACGAAATGAGGATGTTTCATAAGGGGCTCCACCATGTCTGTGCACATTTTCCCCTAAGTAACAGTGTAAGACTTGTATTTCCCCAGACAGCTGAACATTTATGTTGATGTACTTGGCTACAGATCCAATCTTGCACTGGCTGTATTACAGGAGAATTTTCCTCAGTAATTTGAATTATGGCCCTGAAACAATTTAACACTGCCTTCTGTGCATGTTAAACATGTTTTCTGATATAGTTAGCTCCTACCAAAAGTTTGTTTACCCAATAAATTGTGCCACACAGTTAAACCACACTTTGGGCTGATATCTGCAGAGGTTATGTTTTCCAGCATCACTGCAAATGGTGCAACTGGAAAAGCTACCACTTCCCCATATTCACACACATTCCAGGTACAAATTCTCTGAGTTCTTGGTATTCCCTAGGAAGCCTAGGTTACTTTTGAGCTATTTGTTAATTTGTGCTTGCAGAGCCATCTCCAAAGTTAGAAGAATGAAACTGGGAGGAACCAAACAAGGAATATTCTACCATTGGTTTAAAAGGTACATCAGAGATACCCGCAGACACTATTTATGCCTAATTACTGAGAGAAAACCCTCCAACTTAGTATCTTGTTTCTGATCCTAGTGAGAGTGTCTCTCTCTTAAAGTCATCTTGAGATGGCTCTGGTCTTCCTGTACAGCAAACCCTTTGAGGAACATTGTGGTTCATTCTCTGAGAGGTAGGTTAATATTACTTTGATATCAAATTCGTTTAGTTATGAGATTAAATACACATTACTGTTGAAAAAAACCCTTGAAACTCATGACATGGTTCTCAGTGCTAAAAACATTTCAGAAATGTTCCAGAATAGCATTTGTTTTGCCTCTTTTTTTGTACATTTATGCCAGGCCTGGCACTTGGTTTCTTTGTCCATGACTAGACAACCATAATGTTATTATAGGACAAATAAACACGAATATTAGTATGTAAAACTGATCAGTGGATACTCAATCTTTTCATCAAAGGGCAAAACCTAGGGGCGACTCAGACTCAACTTGATTTCGTTGATATAGCCCAATGACATCATGACTTTAGAAAAATGAATAATAATATGTCAAAATTGTCAGACTGGATCAGGTCTGTGGTACATCTAGTTCTGCATCTTGTCACGGAGGATTGTTCAATAGAACAATTTGTAAGTACTGAATTATTTTTCCTAATATATCTGGAATGAGATGTCGGTTCATTATACTCACGGAGCACATATGTCTCCCAAATTCTTTATTCCAATCTTTACTTAGACTCTCTTTGAACCTTGGCTCCACTCTTGGCAGCAACCTGAATCCTAATTCTACGATATGTAAGAACCTATTTGTTTTTCTTGGCTTTCTGAATTTCATGGAATGCCTCCTAGCCTTTAAATTGTGAGAAAAGGAATGGAAATTTCATAGGATCTAAATGAGTCTAAGTGTTTGCTCCCCATCAAATTACACTAGGGCTTTAAAACTTGATCTTCTCTCGGGACAGTTCCAAGCACATAAAGTACCTTTTCCCCCTCACCCCCTATACTATTCCTTTTGTACTTTCTCATTTTACTTTCTTAAACTGCTGTAGCAAGTCTAAGTCTTACTGGCAATTATCTTCTGAGCAATGAGTGTGTATATTTACCTTATGCCCAATATGCAAACTGCAAAGCCCTCTCCACTTTTGCTGTGTTTTGATGTTGTTTAACAGAAATAGGATGAGTCCCACGAAGAGGAAATTGCATGGTACACCTTGCACTTGGTGCTCGAGCTGTTAATCTACAGACTAATCCAGTTGATGCATACTTTTAGGCAGTTGGGTAACCATCAGGGCACAACACTACCTTTCATCTCCTAAGGTAATGCAAAAGTTCTACCTCAAATTCAATTTAAATTGGTGCTCCCTTGAGCTCAAAGATAATTTCTCTCTAATCCTCTCCTGGTTGTCTATCGGGTAACCTTCAAAATCTCAGACGTGAAACTAAAAAAAAAGATCAAGTTGTAATTTTTTTAGCACAAACCCAGCTATTTTTCCTGGTGGCACTGTGTTCCAGCTGTTATCAGATTCAAGAATTCTTCAGTTGCCTTGAACTCTGCATCTATTTTACTTTTCCAGATTTTTGCCAATGAAAATACCTCAGCACTGCTTGAAGAGAAAATAATCTTGTCAGTTTTATTGTGCCATATCTGAGATGATGAAGGTCATGCTAACTACAAGTCTGTTCCAATTGCTACGGGGTTGGGTGAGGTGAGCTTTTTATTTTATTTTTGGTTTTCCCCTTGCTCCTACCACAAAGTAATAGGGATTTTCCCCTTTCATTCATCTTGCCTTTTGTTGTTTTTAATCGACCACCCATCAGTGCCGAATTGCCTTGTAACTGTCTGCTGAGCTTTCATTTGACAGAGATAGCTGCTATTGTTAACACGAGCCTTCACTTCAGCCCATTTAACTTTCCTCAGTTTGACAGCTTCACAATAGCCACCTTCCATCTAAAGAAAACTGTGATTTAGTAGAAAGGGAATGTGGGACAACAGCCTGATCTGTCACTCAGTCTCCAGTGAGTTCTCCTGGCATAAAGTTCCCCCACAAAGCCAGAGCATGAAATACTACACGAAAATAAGATGGTCATGTTCAGTTATATATTCTGGTAAAATCTAAACAGTATTCACACTTAAAAACACAGCTCTGTTCTGTCAGTAATGCCTTGTGCTGGGCAGCAAAATAAATATTTTGACTGATTTTAAATTTTCATTTTTTAACTTATCTTTCAGAGCAACGTTTTGGCTTTTTTTCCTCTCTTTTCTTCACCTAGTGATTGTTCTCAGATTGATTTACA
Source organism: Colius striatus (assembly GCF_028858725.1). Lineage (NCBI taxonomy): Eukaryota > Metazoa > Chordata > Aves > Coliiformes > Coliidae > Colius > Colius striatus. Next base: position 5,224,178 of record NC_084771.1, on the reverse strand, counting down.
ACAAATCCTAGTGGAAACAATATGTCACAAGTAAATTAAAGCTTTCACTGGACCAGTCATTGGTCCTACTCCATGTAAGTCTATGCGAAAAGATGTTGATGAATTAAGAGCCTGGGCGTCCTCACTCACTGACAATTAAAAAAGTCAAATTACAGCTGCCTAAGCACAGCCTCAGAATACTTCCCAGCTCAGCCCCTCACTCGGCTTTCCAATCCCAGGCAGTTTGGAAATACTTTTGTGGCTGGTTTTTTTACTGCTGTGCATTTATGCCTAATGCTCTTTTGTAGTTACACTTAAATTTGGTTTTATCATTTGGCACAAACAACAAGCTGTAGATGTCCCTCTATTAGATTTGCAGGCACTATTTTTTTTTCTCCATCCATAGTTGAAATAACTGTATTGTTTTCTTGTCCAAACTGCTGGATCCCAGTTTGATGAATGCTTTATTGTTAAAAATTGTGTCTAGAAAATGGAACTTCATTACCATAAATCCCTCATGGCCAAGAAGGCCAATGGCATCCTGGGATGCATCAAGAAGAGTGTGGGCAGCAGGTTGAGGGAGGTTCTTTTCCCCCTGTCCTCTGCCTTAGTGAGGCCTTATCTGGAGTACTGTGTCCAGTTCTGGGCTCCCCATCTCAAGAGGGACAGGGAACTGCCGGAAAGAGTCCAGCACAGGGCCACCAAGATGATCAGGGGATTGGAACATCTTCCTTATGAGGAAAGGCTGTGGGAACTGGGGCTGTTTAGTCTGGAGGAGACTTGAGGGGGGATCTCAATATTTACAAGTATCTAAGTGGTGGATGTCAGGAGGTTGAGGCATCACCTTTTTTTCTGTTTTATCCAGGACAGGACAAGGAATAATGGGAAGAAGCTGGAACACAAAAAGTTCCATTTAAACATAAGAGAAAGCTATTTCACTGTGAGGGTGAGGGAGCCCTGGCCCAGGCTGCCCAGGGAGGGTGTGAAGGCTTCTTCCTTGGAGGTCTTCAAGACCCACCTGGACACGTTCCTGTGTGACCTGATCTAGGTGGGACTTGTTTTGGCAGGGGGGTTGGACTGGATGATCTCTAAAGGTCCCTTCCAACCCCTACCACTCTATGATTCTGTGACATTATTTCAGTCCATCTATATTCCTCTTAGAGCCCTCATTTATTTCAACAGAAATGACAAAACAGAGTTGGTACAGCTACATTCTGAAAAAGGAAGCCCCTAAACTGCCTGCCATATTCATGTGAGTTTAAGAATCACTTCTTAGTATTTAAAATAAACAAATTACTCTGGTAGTGGTGTCTAATCATGGAGTGACATAGGAAGGTTTGTTTAGCAGCAGCCATTCAAAACTTTAGTGCAGAGTTTACCGCAGCTATGTAGAAAAGCATGTTCAGAACTGGAGACAGAAAATTGGATGACAGATAAACTCCAGTCAAAAGACAGATAACAGTTACTAGAAAAGCATCTATTGCCCAGAGTTCACTTGTGAGAGAGTACCCACGAGGCTATAACTACGAAGAACACCAGACCGCTCCACTGTTTCTAATTAGGAAGGACATCCTTCATTTTATAGCTCCTGTGGTCTCATTTGTAGAGAGCCATATCCCCTAAAGCTTTCTGTAAACCAAATTAAAACTCATTCCATCAAGGAGTTTCAGCAATATATGGTCTCTGATCACAATACATACTCATGGTCATAGAGCTGCTTCAGGCAGTCAGTTGGGGACATATTCTTTTGGGTTTTTTAGGGCTATTCTTTTTCCTTTTTATTAGGAAACAGCAAATTTCTTCTAGGAAAACACATTTTAAAGACCACAGAATCTGGTTCTGTTTAAACAGTCATAAGAAGGAACAGTACATACAGTCTCTCTACTGAATTTCCTGGTATTCTCTGACTTTTAATTAAAACATTTTTCCCTCTTCCTTTTTAGTTTAGACACCTTGAAGCTTCAGCCAGTTCAACAAACATTGCTAGTAATTTTTTCTCTGTATGAAAAAAAGTTAGCTTAGGGCTTTTTAGGAGACTTAAGACTCCATGAATGCTTTTGAAGTTTGCAGTCCCTTCTCAATCCAGAAAACATTCATATCGTGTGCAGCAGTAACACAAGCATCCTGTGATCTACTCTATCAGTCTTTAAACCAGCTCTGAACAAAAGGAGTAAATTCAGTCTGTATGCCCATTCAGTTCTTGCCATCTCTATGCCATCACTATCACCAAGGGTGCCAATTAGGATTACAGCTTCTGGATTTGGACACATATCCACTAGACTCCAACTGAGACCTTCAATTCAGTTCTCACAGACCACTGAATGGCTCTGAGAGCGTTATGACTTTTGTTCACTACAAATCTGCCTTGAATTTGAACTGATAACCTGAAGGTGAAAGGGTCCATTATCCTATTGTTAGTGCAGTTTGTTCCCTTCCCAGTCATAAGAAGAATTTGGTGTCATTTGGTTGCTGAAATTCTTACACACAAACTCCTGAAAAAACCCATCACTCTTCCATTTCTGTGGGATCTACCAGAAATGCCCAAGTAACTACCCATGCATCTGGCATGGCCACTTGTATCAACAGTGCAAACACTAAGTTAGATCCTTATTTCCTCCCAAATGCAAAGAGACTGAGCTAAATTTCTTCAAGTAGGATTTCAAGAAAGTATCACAGCTGATGATAAATAATTTTACCTGTGACAAACCACAAAGGCTGGAGGATCTAATGAATAAGTGGAAAACTACAGCACAATATCAAGATGTCTACAGTCAAAATATTCCACAAGTTAAAGGTCATCTATTCCCCATCTCCAGGAATGACACAGAGCACATGGAATGCAGGCCAGTGAGAGCTTCGCCTGTATCATGGGAGGATATTTTGATACACATTCCCATTGGGTAGACAATATGGCAAAGTGTTTCTGACAGGTTCACGGGAGCAGATTGATATTTACCATTGACCAGTAAGAAATCTGATAGGCTGGGGCCAAGACACTGAGAGTTACTAGCCTTGAGAAGCTTATGAGAAGGGGACGCCCTGCAGCACACATCATTGCCTGGGTGAGTCTCCACATCTCCAGGAGAGTGCTGCTGACTGCTCTGCCTGCTACACCCATGTCCACTTTCTCCACTCTGTGTTCTTGTCTCTTTCATTAAGCCTTCACCCACTCTTTTCAAACCAAACAAATATATTCACTGTTGTTTAAAGGCTCGTCTACATTTCCTGTGAGTTATTTTCATCATCAGTAGTCTATTAAAGTTATTTCAAAGTAAACTGGTGGGAGCGAGAGCAAGAGGCTGTGCAGCACTACATCATGTGTCTTCTCAAACCAGTTAAATCTCAGCAAGAAGGGGAAAAAAAGAGATCTATTTAAAACCAGATTAAGCTCAAGCTGCTAAAGCATAATAAATTGCTCTATTTTAACTGACTGAACTGTGCACACTTAGAATACAAGGGCATATTTCATTTGAGTTTATGCAATTGTTCAGTCTACTTTTCTACCATTTCACCCATCACCAGATGAGAGAACTTGTCAGGCAAAATTGTAGTTAATGATGCTTAATGGTGGCTAAGCCCGATAGACTTGTTTATTTCTTTTCTTCTTTTTTGTTGCTTTACTCTCACGGAAATAATGAAAATATTACATGAACAACTTCTATATTATTTGCAGGAAAAGCTTCCATTACCAATGCTAGGTAACATAAAGCTTTATCCGATTTATACAGCAATCTATATAAATCTACTTTTATGTTTTATTTGATTCCAGCCATTAGGCTGTGCTAGGAAGTAATTCTAAAATATCTATCACAGTGGCAATTCACTGTACTATACCAAATTAATCTACATAAATCTATACCTGTGTGCAGAGAACCAGCATGGTAACATCACCAGTATGGAGAAGAAATGAATGCCAGTAATTCTGCTTGTAGGCTTTCTAGGAAGTTCAAGCTTCTCCTAAACCATCGTGCAGAATGCAAATGTCCTCGTTCAAAATTTCCTCTGACTAAATTAACGGCATCATCATTAGCACAGCTCTTACGTTTGAAATTTCAGAATATGGAACTGCATATTAGGAGAGGTATTTTCTCTTTATGACTGATCTAAAGTCAGAGAGCTGGATCACGGAGGGCTGTTTGGAACAGAATATCCTTTTAAAAACCTGTATTCCTTACTGCTTTAGAGTTCCTCACATAGCCGAAGCCAGTGTGCTTTGTACAGCTGAATGACGCCAGCTGGCAAAGTAGGAGCGTATCAGTATTCTGACTGCTTTTCTTTTGTTTGAATATTACCTCAGTGGCTGTACACTAAACGATGTGAAGTTGATGGCTTTAACTATGACTTCAGCTAAACCGAACAATATGAAGCTGGCACATCTGTAAGCTCGGGCTTGTTGCTTTTCAATTTCTTTTTCACCTGATTCGTATTAAGATGTGGTTCAAATTTTAAAATAAAAATAAAAAGGGTCCTTCTGCATTCCAAATCAATCAGCAAACGCTGGCATGCCAGAAGGCAGGCTTCATCTGCCTCTTCACACCACATTTGGTGGATCTCTGACTTATGAGAGCTTGATTTCTAAATGTTTATGCAGAAAGAAATGCTTTACACATCCGCTCCTTCTCAGATAGCCTATAGGGATTTCTGGCAGTACTTGCTTCCCCCCTCCACCTTCCAGGTTTTCTCCCTGTGGATGCATAAAGATGTAGTGACAGCAGGAGCAGGCTCAACTCACAGTGAGCAGCATCCGCACATATTACTGCTATTGACTCCATGAGATAAGCTGGACATCTGTCTTTACTTTTATCAAGCTCCACAAGGATAAACATGAACGTGAATGTGGGCTGCCCACAGAAAGTTTACTGGTGCTCTTTTATAGCTCCATCCCATCGCTCGGCTTCTGTCACTTTTGTCTGAGCTATATTTCATCCTTGGGTCACAAGAGTTCAAAACATAGTCAATTAATCAAATGCTTTCTATGAACATAACTGCGGTTCAATAACTGTTTCCTATTTGACACAACCAAGGAAATGAAAGGAGGAGGTTAATGTGGAGATAGCTAGGCTACGTGTGGAGCTTTAAGCAGCAATCCTTGATTAGCCATCATCTGCCAGGGCATTTCATCAGTGAAGTTATTTCATCCAAGACAAAAGAACAAGCGCAGGACGTTTATGGCCTGATTCTGCTCTCAAAATCAAGTAGAATTCTTCTGTTGACTTACACCTGCTAGTTCAGGATCTATGATCCTGACAATAAAATTAACACAGCATCAGAAAAACAAAAGACAGATATAAAATCTTTCTTACGATGCACTGTGTTTACACTAAGAAAGATTTAGGACTCAAGTCCTAAGGTGAAATAACTACTCCCAAGAAGTAAACTGAATGAAGGAGATGGCAGATAATATGCTGAAGTGATGGGGAGAAGGGTATTACACCAGCACCACAGGTTTACATCCCTGTGTCAGTGGTATGAGGTTTGTAAAGCTGCTGACTCCAACTGGTGAAAGTGGAAAGTCTGAATTCCTCAATTTGCACTGCCCAAACATGACCTATTGAATGAGGAGGGAAGCAGTGTGCTCAGCCTGCCAGCCACTCATTTAGGAGGGTTTTTCTCTGTCTCCTCTTTATAAAAGTGCTTGGATTCTGCTTCGCATCACCCAAGTCTGTCAAAAGGAGGCTGAAACAAGCTTTCTAAGCAGCGTGAGAATTCTTTTTTGATGCGATAAAAACCCCATAAATATGTGTTTCTAACCACTGAAGACAGCAAGCTTTGGAGGGCTTAAATGGAAAAAGCTAGTTTAGATTGAGCCAATTCTGGGTATTGCTGCACATGTCAAATAGCACTTCACTTGACAAATGGTCCCAAAGTAATCTATGGGGCCATTCAGTCAGTAAGGTGATGCTTGGTATGAGTAAGACGATTAGAATCTGGCCCTCGTTTTATTTTCAGAGAGATTTCAAACATGTTTGTTCTAATTTTCTCTTCCTTCTATGACTGCTGGTATTCACTTGGTCTGGCTTTAGAGGCAAAATGATGTGAAAAAGAGTATCAGTAAAAATTATAAACTCTAACATATGACCCAAACAGGGTTTTTTCCCTCCCTGTCGGTCAAAATATGTGGCATAAACAAATTCCATGATGATACGTGTTATAATAATTTTATTGGCACTCATTTGGGATGACCCACATAACTCACTTGTGAGTTCACTGCTCATGGGTAATGCACTCATCCCAAATGCATGCTAAAAACCTGCTTATGTACAAATTCCTATTGGAGTGTAACAAAGATTAAACTAACATTTTATTTTACAGAAGCCTCTTATACTACAGAGGTTCACAGAAATGATGAAAGTCTATAATAGGCAATGTTTTCATTAGGTTTGTCCCAAACATCCCATATGAAATTCCTTAAGTTCTTAACCAGTGACATGTATATCTACTCTGCAGTTCAACATTTTTCTCCTCCTTATCTCTAACCACACCTTTGTGTCCTATCATATACATGTGGCTGCACCCAGAGGGAACACAGTCCCTTGTGCTCGGTCAATATGAAGACAGTACAAAAGTGCCCTTGCTCTAGCAACAGTACTGTCTAAACTGAAAAGACAGGCAATGGGTAAAAACATTCTTCTTTCTTACAGACTGAGAATTAAGACACAATTTCCAAGAGGGCATTACAGGAAGTCCCTGTTAGAGCCAGAATTAAATTCGCCTGAGCACCAACCCAGTGCCTTAACAATAAATTCATCTTCCCCCAACGTCTGTGTTTTTCTTTATCTACTGTATTCCATGCTGATGCCTGTACCATTTAAACATCTCCAGTACTACAAGTGACATGATTAAGGCTTGTCTTGATGTAAAGCATTACACACACCTGCACAAGCCAACTCATGAGTAGGACAAACAAGATTATCAGGTCACACACTTAGTGGGTCAGGAAGTGACAGTTAAGTTTTTCACAACAACCACTACCAACCAGTCATCTAAACTTAGTCTAAGGTAATTCCTTAGCCCCACAAAGAAGTTGCAACAGAAACAGAGTTGATGCGGACTGGGTAGAGTTAAGCTGATTTCCCTCAGTTTTCTCTCCAACTTTCCACTGCTTTCTTCTCTAAACATCTGACTCCAGATGATACATGTGAGAATTACACAGGCTATAATCATACCATTGCCACATTCAACCTGAAACAAGACCATCACTCAGAGAAGTTCCTCTGGACACTTTTGTGTCTCCAACTACAGATCCTGCTCGGGCTGAATTAGTGTGAATTTCTGTAACTAACTTAAAGGTTTGGTTGGTTGTTTTTGTTTTGTTTTGTTTTTTCCCCCCCAAAAAAATGGAAAGGGAGCATGATGACACCTAAAGCACCTTATTTTTTTCTCTAAGTAAGTATTTCCTCTCAATTTTCATGTGAACATTCTGGGAAAATTCATGACACAACCTAAAAATATAGGCAATGCTTTACAGGCAATATTTTTCTATGAATGCACAGATAAGTGAATGCTAAAACTTGGTGTGGGTTAAAGTTAACCCTTAAAAGAAGCATCTAATTTGTCATCACAGCAAAAAAGTGAGATTAAGAAAATGCTTTGGTGAATTGCTAGGGGCATTGAGTATTAATGCAACAGTTATTTTCAAGCAAGTTGGAAACATGAAATAAGGAAGAACACATTGTCCTTCTAATTTTCCGAGTGACTTCATATCTAAAGATAGACATATCATCTGATTTTTAATCACTTCAGAGCAAGTAACTTTCTCTAAAATCCAAAGAACATACTTGTTCTTAACAATCTCAGCAGTGTCTAATAGAAAAGCACTTAAGCAAAAGCTGTACTTAATTTATATGATGCGTAGCTGTAAGTTTCCAAGCCCAGAATCCTGTGCAGGAATTAAATATTCAGTTTTTCCTTATTGATTCAAGTAGGATTTTTATCCCTCAGTTGTGGAAGCTTGATAAGGGGAAAATAAGTCAATCTTCTAGCAAGAAACTCTGTATCACTGTGGGTGCTGGGAAGAGGAGAGATGTAAGTCTGCCCAGGGACATTGGTCAGGTAGAAAGTTTACCGAGTTTCAGAACGTTCTCAGTTGTCAATATAGGGATAAGCATCATCTGTTTTCACTGAATCCATTGGTAAAGCTATAAAAATTCTGGAAAAGAAATGTTGTTGGTTTTGGGTTTTTTTGTGCAGGAGAGTACACTACTGAAATGGGTTACAGCAGGAGTGGAAAGTGCATGAATCAACAGAAGAGATCAGATGTGCTGGATAAATGCTAAGCGGAAGGCGATAGGAAGGACAAACACACATATTCTGCTTAGAATATATTAAAAAAGAAATGTCAGAGGACCAGTTGGTCTGGGGAAGGGGATGAAAAGGAGGAAGGTAATAAAGCAATAATCTCAGACGTAGCTCTGGAATTACCCAAAGTCTGCAGTGCTCTAGAGGGATTTTAAAGAGCACATTTAGAAAATTTGTTAGGAATTAGGAGAGCAGGGTCAATAAAGTTAAACTCTGTCAACAATCACGCCATAATACATACAAGGATCTTCCACCACAGTGCCTGAGGGCTACCCCTGAACTTAGAACTCAACTTTTCAAATTAAGAAAAAAAAAAATTAATGGCAGCAAGTCATTGGAGAAAATCTTATTATGGAAAAAGGCCTAAAAATAGAGATGTTTTTTAACACTCAGGACTGATATGCCTCCCACCTTCCCCTGAGAACATCTATGAACCAAACTTTGCCAAGAAGAATATTTAATGAGGAATTTTGAAGTCATTAGTCTGGCCGTAACAACATATCCTGTGGCTGCAGGGATTTGGGAGGCTAGAGCAGGCTGCACATGGAGCAATCAGGTTATCAAAACATAGGGTCCAACTCTGCACTCTGAGTCCAGTGCCCACATGACAGCCAGGGAGGGAGGACAAATCAGCCTCTCCTATACCTGATCATCTTCACATCTCTGAAGATCTAAGGTCATGTCTCCAGTGTGTTGCTGTGTGCTGTAAGCTTAGTCGAGTGTTATGTCACCGTGGGCCAAGCAGACATGGCAGCTCCTCAGTACTGGCATGGGGAGCTCTAATTCAGGGTGACAGCACAATTGTCCCCATGGCTCTCATCCTCACAGGCACTTATGAACATCACCCCAGCCTCACAGGCTCAGCCATGGGCATTAGGGATCCCTTGGCATACGGCCTTCAGGAGGAGAAAGGCTACAAAAACTCATGCTTATGTTTCACTTGAGTATTTACGTAAAGCATGTGTTTAAAGTTAAAAAGCTCTCCACTCTCTCTTCTATAATTCAAAACATTGTGGTAGCATAGGAGGCTATTAATACTGAATTGCTACAGATACTGACTGCCTGAGACAACAGACTCTGGAAGTGTTTCGCTTCCTGTGAAAATATCTACGGTGAAGGGTGGGAGTTGTGTGCTACCCAACATCAAAGAGCAAAATAACAAGCGATTTTTTTTAGAACTATCTAAATTTTAAGAGGGTTATCGAGGCTCTAGAACTGGGTCTTGCTCTTTTTTCTCAGATGATATTCCAAAGCCTTGTTTATTGTTAAATGGTTTAATGGTGCTAATCTGTGATGGTCAGAAAGTGACCAGAAGTGCTTGGTAAACGAGATTCTTAAAAAGGACCTTTCCATCCATCATATGATTGTCTCTAGTAACTTCCCTGAAATGACTTTTACAACTAAGCCTGCTGGGATCCTGCTGCACTGTTAACTCATTCACTTTATCCAGTACCACAGTAAGGCAAATGAATCCACTCCAGTCCATAATTACAACAGATTTAGCTTCTGGGTGAAAATACGCTCTCAATTTAAAAAAATTCAGCTTGACATTAACTGCTAATTTCCAGTCAGAATACCCCACAAAGATGCACTTTGTCACCCCTCAGACCAAAGAAGAGTTTTGATGCTGCTTTCAGTCCTAAAGGCACACATCTCTGAAGTCCTAACCCAACGAGGCATGAGATCACATGCACGTGCACACGAGATTACAACCAAGAGCTGGCAACAGACCACACTTGGGTCTACCCTCACTCCTCTTTCTTCAGCAGGAAATTTTCTTTCAGTACAATTTGAGAGTTTTGTCGACAGAACCCCACCAGATTTTCTACAGGTACATGGCCATGAGTGCCAAAACACATCAGCACCATTTGGAATGAACTGAATGCACTTGGGGACTGCTGGGGTACTCTGAAAGCTGTCTGTCCTGGGCAGGCACAGTAAATCCCAGAGCACAGAAAGCTAAAAAAGTGTGCATGTGTTTCTGCTTGGGAAATATGACAAGTTTGTGATAAACCCACTGAACATCGCTCACAAACTTTGTGGGATTGGGAGCTCACAAGTGCTGAACAATCTGCAGGCAAAAACCTTCAATATTTCATTCTGCACCCTGGCTTCATTCTGCTTACTTGTGCCTTCTAAAACTCAGTGAAATCAAGTGTATTTTGAGGGATACTAAGACTAAATATGCTATTTGCTGAGTACAGGCTCTGGAGCTGTAAATGATTAATATTAATAATGGAAAAAATCTGTCATGTATAAAGAACACAAACAAACAGTAACAACCACTTAAATTTGTTAATCTGAGAATTTCTTTTCTCTGATTCTCTTTCACAAACAAAATATTTTTTTCATCAGGCAGTATCCATTATGTTCATCCTTGGTGTAGTTACAAGGCAAAAAAATGTGGATTATTGATGAAATAGATCATAATGGCTCTTTCCAAGCTATTATCATTTATCACTTAAATGTGTATTCAATGAGCTTTAATCTGCAAATTTGTCACGATTGGGAGCCATTACGACTTAACAGATTCATTGTGTTTGCTTTATTCTTTTTTCTCCTATGATGCACAGTCTGTGTTCTTGCAGACTACACGTGAAGTAATTTTACCTTTCAGAATGGACTTTTAAAAAGCTTACTATGGATGAACAGCAGCTGATTATTAAAGCCTTCAGTCTTTAAAAACACAACGATGCTGAAACTAATAGTAAATGAGTCTTGCAAAGTCTTTATAACCAGCTCTATTTCTCCTGAAAAGCCTCAATCTTCCATTGCTTCTAAGAACACCATCACAACCAGTCATATCTGAGATTTCAGCTCCACAAATTTGCTCCAATGCCCTAGACAGGTACTTTTTCTAGTGGTTGAGGCAGAGCAAACAAAATCAATGAATTCTCTCTCGCTGGTATTAATCAGTCTGTGTACCATATATTACCAAGGATCCAACCAATATCAGTCCTTGTGTAGTTTTTTAATTCACAAGAGTCAATACTAATAAGAACAGCATGTGACACCTTGGCCAAAACAAGACAGCATAGGAAGTGCTGAATTTTGGACAATGAAGGTGATACTGAATTTCTAGCTCAGTGTTTACATAGCTGCACAATTTACAAAAGTGCATGAAATGTCAGCAATTGGTAATACATGAGCTTTTACTGGTTTTTGGCTATGACAGATTAATTCCATATCCAGTTTGTATATAATTCACTTAACACCTTTTCTTACTCAAGTTTTGCAATTTCCTGACTAAAATCCCTCTGAGAGTGAGCTGCCCACTATCTCAGCAAACTCCCCTTGCAGTCACATTGCTGTTTGCTTTGAAAGAAGACATGATGGGTAAATACAGAAAAGCTTATTGACCCAGAATGTGGATCATGTTCTGGTTGTGATCTGCCTTTCCTTCCTGACATCATCCACAGCACCGTGTGGCAGGAAGGCTCCTCAGCTGGGCAGGAGGCCAGATGCCAACAAGAGAACAGAACTATTCATGATTTATCCCATGCCTTTTCTATCTTGCAGCAAGCTACTCTGTACTGGTTTAGAGTGGGGACATGGAGGCAAGTGATATGCACATATGATTGACAGCTGTGCCAGGACTAGTTGGAAACAGCATCATCCAAAACGGTGGCAAGACATCTTGCTCTTCCTGGGTAAGCAGCTTATATCCCTGCTGAAGTGTGGCTGCCCTGGAGCAGCTGAAAGCTCACCAAGTGTGCCCCAGGAGGTGGGTTCCAGCCACCCCTCAGGCCATGCCTGAAGGCTGCTAACAGGAATGACAGTGCTGAAGGCTCTTCTCATTAGACATCGCAATATTGTAACGCCACAAAAAGCTTGCAGACAGCTGTAGTAAGACTGCATGTCATTGCTGCACTCTGCCCACACCAGGTGCAGGGGGGCACTTGCATGCCACCCTTAAGCACCGTTTGCCCCATGTTCAGGTATTAATTATTCATGGATTTGCCAAGGATGGATTAATTTTAACCTTCAACACAACTATTTCCAAGCATTAGAAGATATGTATCTGAGAATAAAAAGGGAATCATCTACTGGGCTTAACACAAAATAATCTCACATAAAAGGAAGTATTTTTTAACAGGACATATCTACTTTATGGCACTAGTCTCTTAACTTCATGCTTATGAGTTAGGGAAACAGCCCCTTGGTGGATTACTTTTCATAGTTTGCTCAGTAATGTGTTTACAAAGCCATTGTTACAACAAGATGCTTATATATTTTGATATATAGCATGCACTACAATAGTACATCTTCAGAGATTTCATGGTTATTTTAAAAACTGATTTAAATGATTCTTTACCTTCCCTACCAGCAAAATACAAGTTTATTTCCAGGTACTTCAGGGCTCCATAGTCCAGCCTGACAGTAATTAAGGCAGAATTAGTGGAGCTTTGCAGGAAATGGAAACAGTGGCAAGTGTACAACAGGATGGCTCAAATTCATCTCTGACAGTAGCTCCTCCGAAATAACTAACTTACTCTAGGAATTAATTTGACATTTGAAATTTCAAATAATGGCCTCTATTTTTAACTGTCTGACATTACTGAAGCACATAACTCAGAGCCTCAGAACTGTTAAATGGGGTTTTTTTTCCCATGTTAGAAAACTGCTCATTTACACACTCAAGACACCAAGCCACTCCAGAGATCAGTTTTGTTAAGATGGTACAAAGCATTATTTCAATGCAACCTCCTCTTGCTTGATGCTTACCTGCCCTTAGTAAAGGACAGTATGAGACAAACGTTATCTCTAAACAATCCAATGAATGATACAAAACGCATTACCCCAAATTTAGTATTTGTGAACATCTGTAGTAGTTCCTCTGATCCCATAATTATACAACACACCAATACACATAGCCTAAAGAAAAACTCCTTCTGCCTGAACTCAGACTCCAAACATGGTCTTAGAATCTCGCAGTAAGTTTGGACACTGAGATTTGACAAACCTATCTCTTAAAAAAAATTAATGGCATCTACCTAACGGCTGTTAAAACTTTCATCTGGCTATATATACTATCTACAATGCAAATTGATTCTGCAGCAGTTATCTAACTGTGCAGAGCGTGTAATCCAATTCAGTGAAATCTATTTGTCCATTACGAAACCTCCTTTATCTGATATATAAAATCTAGACATTGTTATGGTTTTTTATTATTTTTTTTTTCCTGAAGAAGACGGCAATCCCTCGGCAGACTTTAGAAAGAGAGGCTAGTGGCTGCCAGGAGGCAGCATCCCCCTGTATGATGGGACATCATTCTGATCCTTCCTCACCTTGGGAAAGGAAGCAGGACCTTCAGAGCATCCTCAGGACCCTTGGGTGTTTAAGGAAAGCCACAGGTTAATGTGAGACGGTGTTGCAACCTGATCTTCAAGGTTATTTGACTTTGGGATGAGGGGGATTCCTGGATAAAGTGGAAAAGAGCAGGAAATCGTTTATGTGACCCTGAGAACCTTCTCCCTTCAGGTTACCACTGCAATCTGCTCTCCATGGGGAAAGAATCAACTTAACCTCCTTTAGCAGTAAAGGATTTTGACTATTATCTCTCTCTAACTGTTGAATTGATTAGATTGGAAAATGAGTAACTTTTATCACACTTGATCTGAAATAGTACTATCTAGCTTATGTTTATCCCTTTACATCTACAGAACAGATAATTGCAGGGATCTTGGGAGTCAGACATGACATTGTGATGTCTCTTTTGATCCCTGGTGCCAGGTTAAAGGAATAAAAAACCCCCAGAACGTTAACCTATGATTTAACACTGGCCACTGTCTGGCTCCTGTGACAGTCTGGTCTTGGTGGTTTAGACCTTTTCAAGTGCATGTCTGGCTCCCTTCTCGCCACGCAGGTTTGTTTGCTGCCAACCTCCAATATCAGTGCAGGCTGGATTCTGCAGCATGTGCTTTACTTTGAACTGAAATAGAGTTTTGCCTAAAAAAAATTAAAGACACAGTTTTTGGATTTCTCATTTTTCTCTCTCTCATTTTCTAAGTACAGGGCAGATTATTTCAATTAAGAGCCTGTCACTGACAATTGTAACCAACCTTTCTTCAGTTCAGTGCAGCAGTTGCAGTTTTAAGTTTCTTTCTGCTTCTGTCAGGATCTAATTTTCAAGGTCCTGTTGCCATGGCAGCAAGCTGGAATTTTAATCCAGTACTAAAGGTCAAGACAGGTCACCAGTTTCAGTTCCTCTTCAATCTCCCCATAAAGAGCCACAAAAAGAAGCTGAGATAAAGGTCTGACCTAACAAAAAATTCCAGTCTAGCACACAGCCAGACTTGAAGCTATATGATTTGTATAGGCTTTCAAATGTGTCTGCAACTATTGAAATTCATGCTAAATCAAATATGGGCAGCACTGATTCGCATTCCTCTCTCTCTTAAAAAATGCACAGATATGCCCTTAAAACACAGTTATGTGCATGTAACTTATCAGAGATACCCAAAAAGCAAATACTTCAGTAGAGTCTAACAGGTAAATAGCTGTGAAAGCAATCCCCTCATTACTTGAGATATTTACTACTTTTGCACAGTCAGATGGGCCTGACTGTTGCTTTTAAGTCTTTCTTGTCAGTATGAGGTAGATGAGTCAATATCCTTCTTCCAAAACCTGTAAAGATCTTTTTTGTCAAGCATTTTGACTGAAGAGCACTTTCCAGTAAGGGGCAATCTCCAGAAAGTTAAACTACCTTCAGATTTTGTTTACTATTTTTATCTTGAAGGATAAAAAGCTCCTGTGGATATTAGGAAACAACTTCTTATTTGCCAGTTTTCTAGGCCCCGTCCTGTGTTTTCCATAACATGGATTTTAATTAAACAATTGGTTTGCACCTACTGGAATAAGGCTACAGACATCTCTCTCCTCCTCCAGAGCTACATCATTTATTTTTTTTTCAGGAAACTGTGGTTACAGCATCAGGGAAAAATCAAAATGCATTTTTCCGAGAAGTGGGGACAGAAGTGAGGAAACAGCTCTTCCTCCAGGAATTTAGAACAGTAATTAGCTCAGCAGTGGGGAATATTTTCCTTTTTCACTGTTTGGGAGGATCTATTTGTAAGGTAAAGCTGTTCTGAATCTGTGGCTCCAAGGGCTACCCAAGACGGAGGATAATGCAGTGAGCGTGGCCCAGCCCCACGGGGTGTTGTGAGAACTTCACTTCATAAAAAATAAGCCCTCTGGCCAGAAAATTGATAGGTTTTGGAGCCCTGCTGAGCCCTCAGCCCAAAGGATAATGGTAGCAATATAAGTTCCTCTGGATGGAGAGCGTAAAGATGAGAAAAATGTTGTGGATTATTGGGTTGTCAGAGGGATTCAGAGTAAAGATGCAAAGAATAAAGTTGTGATATTAGGAAAAGGGGCTGTTAGTCTTATGTAGGATATTTAGGGCACAAATTGGGAGTTTCAAGACCACTCTGGTATTATGAATGCCAAGCTTCCTGGTAAAATCCATTCTTCTTTCAAGCTTATCACCCATTTCCGATGATGACTTTTTGCAGCATGGTGCAGATGAATCTGGGTGACCATTTTCCCAGTTTGTCTCAGGCTACTGAAGTCTACAGTCAGTAAAATATGACAGTAAGAAAGAAAGAGGCTAGAGCAAAGAACACCAGGAAGACAAAGCCAGCGAGAGAAATGGCTCTGAACCTGAAATTTACTGACTGATCAGAGTTAAGACAAAAGGGAGCAGGGTGAGGTCTAAATGTCGGTGTCCAGAAAGCCAAGAAGTTAGTTTATATGCATTTTATCAGCAAGTGTGCAGCTCACAAAACAAACGGGTGGGAGAGGTACTGAGTGTGGTGGCTTCCCCTGCTCTCTCCCGATTTACAGTTTCAGATTTACTGAGTACATTTGTTTTTCAAAATGAATGTTTGAAGTTGCACTGAAATTTGGAAGTGATTCCATCCCACAGAAATGTAAATTGGGAGGTTGGTTTGAGACTGGCCTTAAGCCACAATGGCGCAACATATGCTGCTGCCTGTGGAAAAGCATTTTAAACCTGTGGCAAATTTGTACTTTAACCAGTTTCCAAACTGGGATCTGATACATAGCGGACAGGGAAATACATCCTGAATAAAGCACACTGAAGTTTGTTGCTTACCTGTCTCTAATAACACTACACTGACACTTCAAAAGTGGTTGCATACATCTGGCAGTGACGCAGAGTGCATCCTACTTGAGAACAAAGCATTTCAACTGCTACTCATTAGTTAGGGCAAACACATGTTGAATTTTTAATGGTGGGGTTATACAGTTATCAGAGGAAATTCAAATGAGTTGCAATCAGCAACGCTGGCAAGAATGCAGTTGGTTAGCTTGTTTTGGGCATTCTTAAAGGCAGTAATTATGTAAGTCTCTGATAGTCAAGAAAAATTATTCAGCATTGATCAGCAAAATATAAGAGAATTAATTTAGTTCTGTTCCCACAATCTTTTAAACTGATTTATAAACATGTCAGGAAAACGAGATCATAGAAAAGAATGTATTAGGAAATAACTTTATTTTGACAGGGAGGTTAAATTGTATCTGAGCCAGCTGAATAATGAAAACAAATTAAAAATCTAATTTAGAAATTATTTTGAATAATGAGCTTATCTTCAAGGATACAGGGCTTTTAATTACAACACTGGATTTTAACATATTTCACAGCAGCTGAAATATTTTGCAAGTTTGCTTCTATAGGCAACTGTCCATAGGAAATGCTGGTATGTTTTATTCCCAATTACTTAGTACTTTGCTCAAATAGAAAAGCCTGTGGCACTGAGGAACAAAATGATACAATCTTGACTATCATTGCTCCAAACCCAAGGACTTATGAGGCAAGAAGATGCAAAGCAAACTTCTAACAAAGCAAAACGGTAGGTATGAAAGATGAATGACGTCTTATCAAAACAGGCCCTTCTATTTTCATTTGCTATTTGTCCCTTTAATATGGTGCACTGGAGCTTTCTAGAGATTAATGGAGTTCCAATTACATGCCACTGTTGTTTCACTTATCATAATTTGTACATGGCAGAGCAAGTCTCTCGTATTCATGACTTTCCCAGTTTACCCAGAGGGAATATCTTTGGAACTTCCTACTTCTAACAAACAGACAATACTTAGTGTAATGATTAAAGCTTGCCATGCTCTCTAAGCAAAAATCAACATATGCTAGAAGAGAAAGCAGGCTATCAACAGTGGCATCAGTTGACACTCCTATGCTTTACTTAATATGATCAATTAAAACCTGCAATTAGAAACACTAAAATTTCATCTTCTTCACTGTATGACACCTGGGCTGGACTGAAACTGGAACTCGGATGCAGAGCTGGATACATAAATAGAAACATTCTCTATTCCAGTTGGAGATGAATATTATGTTGTTGATTCATGTGATTGAATTGGAAATGATGCATCAACACTGAATGAATCCCACTTTTTAAGAAGTGATTCCTTTCAAGGTTAAGAATTCATCAGTGCTTCTTGATTTGAACGTTCTGAATAACAACATTACTTGTTGTCGCATTATCCAATATACAATCCTCGCTGTAAAATCCTCTTGATGTCTGATTACTCTTCATAAGGACCTCATGCTGATTCATTTCAAACTGTGAATTACCTTTAATTCATAGCTTGAACGTGCTGCCAAATTTTGTTTTCCATGCACCCAGGTGGCTGTCCCTGACACAGTGGTGAACTTCCAAAAAGCCATTAGATACTTATGAAAAGTAGTTAGCTGTCAAGAAGCACGTTTCCATTTTCAAACAGGCTTCCATCAAGTATTATCATAATCTTTGGAATTAGAAACAAAATGGTATTTACTGAATTGCTTTTAGAACTGTGAAGCGAAATCCCGGCCCAACTGAAACCAGTGGTGAGCCCCCCTTGAAAAATCCTTGGTGAAATTCCACATGAAGAGTTTCAGCTGCTTGTTTTGCTCTTGAGCCCATTGTATTTAGCTATTCTCTAGCCCCCCCCCAGTTTGTGTACTATTACATATGATCCATAACAAAAATTCCATAAGGATAAAAGAAGTTGGTTTTGTCTGATCTGTAAAAATTTGCTGCTCTAAGTTTTTAATGGTTTCCGGTAGTTGGGTGAGTCCATGAGAAAGGCCTTTTAATACTGTATTAATACAGTAAGTATAGGAAGTAATTTTATGATAGGGAAGAATACCATTATGATTACACTCTTCTTTTCAGCTAGGCTTTTATGGAAACTGCCCAAGACTACTCTGCAGCATGATTTTGAAACACAGGATGTACTTGATTAAAAAGGTTCTGGGTAGTTTCCAGCTGGACAGAGGCCAAATGCTAACAACCAAAACAGAACAAAAGGACTGGATGCTTGAGGATGACTTGCTTGCAGTGGTAATTATATAATAGAAACCTAAGTTGCGAGCCGAGTTCGTAGCCTCAAATTCATGGAAGTTGACGGAAAATCCCTCTCAGTGCAATTGGTTGCACCTTATCTGCTCCTGCTTGCTATGCTGCATAATACACTAATCAGAGTAGACTGGCTGAAAACTGGCTGCACAATACCCAGTGGAGATTTACACAGTGCATTTGAAATTAAAAACAGGGAAGCCAAGTGCCGTAGTTTTACATAGCTTGATTTCAGCTGAAAAAAATCACCAGGGTATGCACACACACATGCACATCAGTGGTCAAATATTCATTTTCAAGAGTTTTGAGTGGAAATAAGGACCCAGGGTTAGTTATGTGTACACGTACTCATGTACAACATAGGTGCAGAATTTAGACACAATCTCAACTACCTTCTATCTTACCTGCTGCAAGGCACTGGGGATTGGGTTTCTCCAGTATGTGGATGTAATTGAGTACATTGAAATAATATAATAAGGATGAAATTCATATTTCAGAAAGCTTTACTTAGACAAGGAGTCATGCAACTTGCATCTCCCTGCAAAAGGAAGATGATGGTCAATTAATCTACCTTGCAGTATGCTGCCTCCCTGGAAGCACCTGTAAGCTTATCTTGCAAAGACCATACATCCCTTTGGCCTGATCTTCCATATGCCAATGTTTTTACACCTGAATTCTGCAATGACATATTCAAAGTAAAGTATCTTTGTTCTGCACACATTGCTCAGCCAGCCATGATATAACACAGCACCACAGCAAATGCAAGCACATTACTGCCAATTCCTATGGATTTCTGTCAAAGCCAATGGAATCTATAAGACTGTCACTAGGATCGACAACAGTGGAAAATGTGAAGTTTCACTCCAATTGCACCCTGTAAACTAAAAAGGTTGGGGAATATCTAGAAATATGTCTAGATTAAAAGGCGTCTAACAAAGCATACAGATGAACAAACCCAAAGGCAGTCAGTTTTGAACAAACTGAAATGCAGATAACACGTCCAATTGACAGAATACGTAAGGAATTAGTAGGAGATACAATTTTGAAGTCAGTAAGATCATGCTGTGTGGTTGACAGCATAGCAACAAATGTTACTGGGGATAAGTTGGACTGTAATTTCACTCATCCACTCCAATATCCCTGGAACTGACAAATGTTAGAAAGATTAAATCCTTCTTAATAGAACTGCCATCTGATAAATACTACATTATTAAAATACACAATGACTTCAGGAGCTGTCAATCTATCAGGGTTTATTTGAATCACACTACCCAGCTCTACTTGATACCTTTACGTCTTTCTGCCCCACTCTCTGCTTTAATTTCATTATGTCCTCAAGTACTGTAATTCCAGTGAAACTGGTGGTAACTGCACACACAGATCTAAAGAAACAAATTGGCCTCGTAATACCAAGTCTCACAGTGGACTGCCTTCTAACCTCCCAAAGCCCTATGGAAATTCTTAGAAGCTGCCTTAACAATTTTTCTGCAGTAAAAGAGAAAAAGTGATAGTAATGGGTTAGCTGATCTTCATTTGGAAGCTAAAAATAAAAGTAGCTTTATTGCAGCTCTGATCTCTCATGTGTAAAATCTATCACCTACCATAAGAAGGCAGTTCATTGCAGCAGAAATCTGATTGATAGTACTGGAACTTTAGATCAAGCAGCAGAACAGAGAGCAACTGGTTCATAAAATGTACTCAGTGTCTTCGGGTTTTATATCAGGCTTCCTATAGAGAGCTTTGGTCCCATTAAATGCACTATATACCACTGAGCTCTGAAGCACTGTTCTTTTGAAATTCAGCTTATAACTATAAACCATGATTGACAAGTCTATTACTGTTGGTTACAAACTATTGAAATATTGTATTTTATGGTATACTCACTAAAACATTTTTCACAGTGGAATCCAAATACACTTGCTTTAGGAGAAAAATCATTTTAAGATGTAATAATATTTTTTTACTACAGCATGTGCTTGATCTCAGGTTTGGATCACTTAGATGTTCTGAAACATGAGCATGCACCCATTCTGTTACCACCAACAGTTGCCATAGTTGGCTAGATGCTTTAAAAAATCCCAGCCATTACTGGAAATCAAAGGGTAAAATTAGTTTGTTAAAAAGTTTCATAAACAAATGTTATTCATGCAAATTAGTCTATTTATAATTAACATTCCTACCCAATTATCATTCAATCTGTAGAAAAAAGCCATCTCATTTAAAATCAAATCAGTTGTTTAACCATAAGTTTGTAAAGCTTTACTCTACAAACTTGGTTTGAATGATTACTTCCATAACTTGAGTTTATGTGTAAAAACCTGGAGGTTCAGAGCCTGGTGAGTACATCAATGGATGCGGCACCCATGGCTCACATCTAGTCTAGTCTCACATCTCTTACATGTCACAAACGAATCACTGAATACCAACAACTCCTTTCCTGTACAGAAACCTGTACTAAGAATCAATATATTTAAATTGATCTAAAAAACTTATGTAGGTATCTCTGCATTGATTTTTTCTTTCCCTATAGGACTTTAAAATTGTGTCCTGAGTAGAATAAAGGGAATCACTGAAATAAGTTTGAAGTCATTTTAAATGAAGACGTATTTACACAAACTCCAGTTAAGCTACTGGGATTCTGCATTCAGTAGTTTAAAAACCTTGAACACTAAAAAAAAACCCAACAGCTCTGAGCTGAAATCAGACCCAGACATTTTCCTAAGCAGAAAAATCAACAACCTGCTTTTCAAAGTTGTTGTTTAATTCCTGATGTAAATTATTTGAAGATCCTGTGGTAAAAGTAAAAAAAAAACCCAGTTCAGTCTTAACTCACTGCTCCATTACTGCAGCCTTACAGCAGGGAGGCACCAAAGAAAAATGGTTTAACACAATGGAAAATTAGCTCTTCCACAATTTTAAACTGTCATATTTATAGATCATCTGTGATTTTCAGCTGTTTCAAAGTGTATGAAACTCAAGCCCAGCTTTTCAACACCAGCTAGTAGAATCATTCCGTATGATGTGTTTTACTATCTCCCACTGTATGAATGTTAAAATTCCGGCATCATCTGCTCATTGGGTTGCATTTTCTATTGTAAGAGGCTTAGGATCTGATGAGAGAAGCATAAAAGTGATTTAATTTTGGCAAGCTGTACAAGTAAAATCAGCATTATTTCTGCTTAATAAACTCATCTTTCACACATACCTCTGTTAGCTAATGCTTAAAAAGAAGAAACAGTAATAAGCACTGAAAACATAAAACTGCTTTATTGCTAATTTTTAAGGACTACTGAGAACACCTGAACACCAGGACAAGATTATGAGCAGAGCTAGATTTTAGTTACCTTTGGAGAAATAAGCTCATTCTTTGTGATAAATTCGAAACAAGATTTAAAGCTGGAAATAATAATACTTACGACTTTTGTGGCACTGACTTAGTTGCAACTTTCCCTGCTGGATCACTCCACTCTGCAAACAAAGGAAACACATTTTCAAATGTCAAAAGATTACTGTAGAATTAAAATGCACCCAAAGCTGTCAGCCCATCTAATTATACTTGGTTTCACAACATGCCACAATGCACATGTAATAAAAAATGGAACTGATCTGCTTTAGCACCACAGACATTAATTTTTTAGCCCTTGTTTTAATGATATTAAGCAGAAAAAAAGACCCAAAACAACCAAACCCTGATTGTTAGGACTAGGATGATAAAAACCTACTTTGTACATTGCATCCTGAGGTCAGATGTTGGGAGTCCTACAAAGAAGAACATACAAAATGTCAGCATTAGTTAAATCAGATGAAGAAGGTAAGATATATTTTAGCTTGCTAGATTAAGGGCACTGGCATTACACAAACAGGGAAGGAGATGGTACAGGGAAGAGATCACATGACTCTCAAGGCAGCACCAGTGACATTAGTTTAAAAAAGCATTAACTGTGGAGACAGAGCACCACTGAGGGACTCTTTCAGAGTTCAGACAAGAGCTTGTCCTCAGCTGCCATAAATCTACATACCCCCTTTATGGAGACACTGCACAGATTTATACCCACAGTGGTCCCAGCCTTTTCCAGGCTGGGCCATGGATATGACTATGAGCCATCCATGATGTGCAATTTAGGCTGCACCATGAATGCAACTGTGCATTAAATTCAGCACCACTGCCTTGCTTTTTCTTTTTGATCTCACTGCCTGGAGAGTAACCTTTTATTGTTAGTCTCTGTTTTTGTTTGGACTGTGACACACAGGATTTGATAAAGACGCAGGAAGCAGATCTTCACTTGATGGAAATTGGTCTGAATCCAATGAAATCAATGGAAGTACAACAACTTTAAACCAGCAAAGAATCTGGCTTGTAACGTTGAGCATGCTAATGCCCTGACTCTTGTTGGCTCACAATAACTAAGCTGCTTCCCTAATGTCACAGTGTTTTCTTGCTTAGATTTTCTCTAGGCTTTATAGTTCACAGTGATTGTAATCAGCTTTCCTCCCAAGCAGAGTCTGATCATTTGAAATTAAGGTGTTATTTACAACCTCATCTTACAGCCAGGCACTACTTTGCTGGAAGTGTTAGTTCTGTAGGATGTTAAAGTCATTAAAGACCTCACTGCACTTCCTCTTAGGGCACTATTAGTTCCTAATATTATACTGTGTTGTCAGTCAGTCCCTTGTGAAGTAAATCATGCCCTAAGAGTAAACATGGCACTTTAAATTTGAATGTCAAAGGGATAAATTGTTCTGATAAGTTCTGCCTTTTTTATCACACTTTTTTTTAATATCCATTTCTCACGAGGATACTTTTTTCAATAGTTAAATTGAGATCTTCTAATAGTGCCTGCCTCTGCTTTAGACGGCTGCACAATCCAGCCACATTGTGTCGAAGATCTATAATTTGGCCAGCTGTAATCAATTTAATATGATGTCCTAAAGATATATTTCTGCTGTGGTTTTTTTTTTCAAGTAAATCTAGCAAGCTTGGAAACATTTCTGTGCCTATTTCCTGAAATGCTAGCTAAAAAATAATTAAACAATTCAAAAAATAAGTTTGTATTGAAGTGATCTGGACAAGAATTTTAGGAGCAACATTTAACGTGCCCAGAAATTAACTTTGATGTGGATCTTAAAACTTCAAAGCAAACTTAATAGAAACAGAAAAGCCAAACAAAATTTTAGCTTCCCTGAATCTCTGCTTATACTGCTGCCAATGGAGATAGTGACAATCTGCAGGAGTTAGATCAACTTTTGCAGGGCCCGTGGAAAACAGAGCACTAAATTAAGAGGTAGTATAAATTAAAACAAATACAGCTTCCAGCAGGTGAAACCCTCTACTCTCACTCTATTCACCCAGGTCAGACTCCACTTTCACCTGAATGCATTCACCTGACTTCAGCCCAATTTGCAGTGAGCATTCTACTGTTGTATGACTGAGACTTCTGACATTTAACGCCGCAGCAGTTAAGTGCAGTGACAATGGCAGCGTTACAGCAGGAACAACCACATTCCATTGAAATAAGGCATTCTGGGCACTGGCTTGTTTTTGTTAGGAAGCCACAGATTCTGCTGATTTCACATGATTTCTAATTAAGTATCTCAGACGAGGGAATATCTGCCAATCAGATAAAATCAGTAAGAGGAAAATCACATTCCAGCTTCTAAACCAGGACATGATTGCTTGAACCATAATGTCAAGCAGTCAGTACCAGGTTCATAAGCTATTTTCCAAGGTCCTGACTCTAGAAACTTTTATGTAGCTCCATGTCAGGCTGGTGTAGATTTCCCACCCTGAGAAAATTCTTCCCTTCCCCAAACACTATCAGCTCACAGTTGCTCAGGTCCCAGCACAAGATGATTCCAGCACGAAACGCCCTGGGTACCAGCTTGATCTCTAACAGTGCTACCTGAATCATAGCTAGATGGTAACAATGGAATTTGGGCACGTTCAAATCATATAACTTAACAATTCACTGCATGTTAGGTGAACTGCAGGTGATCTCCAGGCTCGTGCTTTTGCCGTGGCAAATTCTGAGTGTATGCTTTTAACAAGGCCAGGACTGAGTGCGCACAAAGACAGATGCCACAGCACTGCCTACATGCAGGAACATTTTAAATGCCATCATAATGCGACCACACAGTCTAAATCTCATCATACAATCAGCTGGAACAAGTGACTGTTTCAGCTGTTGCATTGCACAAATAATAAAGGAAGAAAACCAAACAAGTAAAATATATTGTACTTGATGTAGAAAGACTCTTACAACAATCGAGAAAAAGCTCACTTTACCTCCACTGCAACTTCTGCAGCTTTAAATAAGCAATCCTACTAGTAACAACAGTCTGATTGGGAATTTCCAACTAAAAATAGGTATTTGAAAATGGAGCCAATTGCAAAAACAAAGTCTCCAGCAAAGAACACTCAACAGAATGTTAACCACGTCACTGCTAAGCCTACTTGTACCTTGCTTGGGATAGAAAACTTGGTCTGCTCAGCCTTGCCAGGAGTGTGAATAGCAGTAAGAGGAGGCGGCCAGGAATGGGTCATCTCCTAGGAAGGAAAAAAACCATAGTTTTGAAAACATATTCATGTACAGAAAGAAAAAAGAGAGGAAAAAATGATCACGCATTTTCCACTGAGCCTGAAGATGCAGTTGCATCATCACCCATTGTTAGTGGTAGATGAAAACCCTGGGAAAGAGTGCAAGGGCAGGTTTTATTTGAAAATTTTGACCATCTGTGTCTTTATCAGGTGGCAGCTGACTCCACGTCTGTGGTCAGCCTATCAGGCTGTATGAATGAAGCCATCAGAGGAATGGAACAGGGTTTTACCTGCCAAGCCCAAGCAGGAAGGGATCACACTGGATGGAACCCTATAGAGGATTGCAAGGTGGCAAAATATAACCCTATTCCAGATTGCATAGTAGCAAAATGAATGAGACAGGTCTATAAAAAGCTGGAGTGGGCTTGCTGTATGAATGGCTGGTGTAGAACTGAGCAGGGATGGTGTCCTGGGCACCAAAGCATCTTCTCATGGCACTGTCCAATGGTGATTACTGTGGTTTGCAGTGTCACAGCATCAGAGCACTATCAATTCCATTTTAAAACAAGGGACAGGGAGATTAGGTGGCTTGCATGGGGTTGCACAGAAAGTCTGTGCTTAACTAGGAAATCCAAGACTGGTGAAGACCTGCCTAAGGTTGGTCTTCATCAGACCAAGTAAGCAACATGCCCATTTTCTGTGCCAGTGTGTAAACTGATCATTTGTACAGGCATGTTACAACTGCCTTCACAGAAATCACCTGGGTGCCCATGGCAATCAAATACAAGCTGAAGAGTTACTGCCTTTTCATACTGAGGCCTCGAAGCACCACCCCACCAAGCTTGGGGAAAAATTAGTAAAATAGAGGAACTGAAAAAGTGTTGTTTTAGGCAGAGCTTGTAAATGCCCTTCTAATCAGTGTGTTTTATGGTACATTCTCTCTTATCTTTGTTTTTAATTTAAGAAATATTCAGAGGCAGTAATACTTGTCTCTGGCAATCCGTTACATCTTTGTCTTGGTTGTTTTTCTTTGCCTACAAAGCTCAGAAAGGATTCTTTCCCTAGACAAGGGAGACAAAGAGCAAAAGAGGGTCTGATTTAGGAAGTTTTGCGTGCAATGGCTGTAACAGTTGGACTGGATGATCTTAAGGTCTTCTCCAACCTAAACAATTCTATGATAATCCTGACTGCAGTAAACTAAACTTCCCAGCTGCTTCTTCACACTAGGTCAAGCCCAGGGTCACTCACAACAAAGCTTATGAACACACAAGTTTCTGTAGGTAACACGCTAACCACTGCAAATGCTCCACAAATAAAAATTCAACACCATACAATTAATTAAAGAAAGTATAACTGTTGTCCAGAGAGCAGTGTAGTCAGTGCATTTGGGCTAAAGACATAGCCTGGGAGCTATACATCTGGATGCTAATGTATAGTTTTCACTGAAGATACAGGCAGCCAGTTTCAGGTCTCTGTCCTTGCAAATCATG
This sequence comes from Colius striatus, assembly GCF_028858725.1. Classification (NCBI taxonomy): domain Eukaryota; kingdom Metazoa; phylum Chordata; class Aves; order Coliiformes; family Coliidae; genus Colius; species Colius striatus. The sequence goes on along the minus strand of NC_084771.1, from coordinate 5,197,494 downwards.
TGTCATACAGGAAGTCTGGAGAGAGAAAGGAAAACTACGCACCATGGTCCTCAGTCACTGGGACAGACAGACATGTAAACTTTCCCTGAGCTCCTGTTATTCACTTTAGGCATTTTATTGAAGTCCATCAAATTTCCACCCATAGCAATGCTGCTACTGCAGTAAGGTCTGGCTGAGCTCCACAAGGGACAGAACTCAGGAACAACCACCATGGAGAGAAGCCCTCACCTGGAGGGCCATGCAGGGCAGCCTGAGGCCAAGCTCTGCCAGCTCCTTCTGCAGATGACCCAGGGACAGGGGAAGGTGCAGATGTCTCTGCACTCCTAAAAGAGCTTTTACATTTCTGCTTGTAGAGCTCAGAGCCTTTTTTCACTGCAAAAAGCCCAAAGGATGGCAATGAGGAGGAAAGAGGCAGCTAGTGAACAGCTTATTCCTCCCGGTGGGTGAGGCTGCAGCAGCTCAGGGCAACGATGAGAAATACACTATTATATTGCATTGATTGTTTGACCTCTGCACAGAGAAGGCAGAAAAAGATTTAAGCACTCAGTGAACTTTTCTGTGAGATAATATAATCCAAATCCTGCATGCCTCTGCCAAATCCTCTGCCACAGAGGTTGCTTTGTGGCAAATCTCTTCATAGCAAAACGATGAAACAGAGGTTACATCGCATAATTAAAAGAGGGACAGGCAGCCTGATTGAAGGCAGAAACAAAGCATATTCTAGAACTGCAATTATAGACTTGACCTCAGTCTCTTCCAGCCCACGCATAAAAGGCTGGACAGAGGCCTAGGACTCATGGGAAGGTGATGCCAAGAAACATTTCAGAATATTCACTATCAAAATATATCTAGTGTCTACCGAGTACCAACTCGGTGGGAAGAAGCATAAGCAAATCTGGTCATGTCCCTGCCATGGGATACCTGAACATTAAACAGTGGGGAAAAGGAAAAATGAGACTATTATTTGAGGAAATTCAATTACAAGGCAAGAAATCCTGACTCCACTGAAGTCAGAGGCAAAAATCAGCTTCAGTGAGGTTAGAACTATGCAACTTCTGCATTTACAGAGTGACCTTTTGAGCATAAAAGTCTGTTACAAAGGTACAAGCTAGATACATTGAAGCTTCAATTATCACTGTAACAAAAAATTATTGGATAAAAAGTTCCAGACAGGATCACATATGCAAAACAACACAAGTATTTAAAGCTCAGTGTACAAAGACTGCGTGTGGAAGGAGTGAGAGAGTATATAGTTACTTAAAGAAAAAGTCTACCTAGAGACAGATGCCACAGCAGTTGACCAAAGAACCTTGAATGATCATATAGTTGTGAGCTTACTCCTCTCAAAAATGTGACTTTAAAATGTATGAGCAGCAACCCCACACAGCTGCATACTACAGTCATTCAGAGCCATACTGAGCTACAGAATGACATGCAAAAATGGCTCAGCACTGTTTCCAGGGAAGGGTCAAAACCCCAACCTCACATCCTGCAGAGATGTGACCATCTGCTTAACTCTCTCTTACTTCGTTCCTTAAGCACATGCACGTTTCTCTGGGGAATCAGAAGAAAGGACATCGTTTGTTTAGCCACCCACATGACTTCACCATTCTTTGCTACATCCCAACTTCTTTTGGAGGTCCCTCATCTTTAAGTACTCGCTAAGCTCTTTTTGTTTAACTTCTGAAATTTGATATATATATCTACTAATATATTATGACTATAAAGAACCACACAGACAGTGTGTGTTGTGCATGCAGCCATTAAAGTCTAGATATCAACATCTTGGTTTGTAAATACCTGGGAAAGCAGGCAAGGAAATGCATTCTGGTTTTCTTTTTTTTTTCAGGAAAAGTTAAAAAGCTTTTAACTTTATCAATCCAAATTTGGAAGTATTTAGAATTTCCTAGAAGTAACAATAATAAAACTGAGCATATGAAGTGCTTTAAAGAGGAATTTAATGGAAACAAAGTAATCCCAGAAAATTGAGTTAGGATTTATTTTCACATGGTTTGGACTTAAAATAATTCCAAAATCATGTTAACTGTTGGAGTGGGGAGATGATTGCTATGGAAGCATGCCTTTTTTTTATAGACCTGGAGATTAAATGAGAAAGCAAACCTGCATAGTCTGTTGGCTTAAAAGTCACTGCTGTCCTCTGATGTAGTAACGTCAAGCATCCTCCTTTCTGAAAATTAGTTAAACATTGCTTTAATTGACTCCATGTGCTTTATTTATTAGGGCTAGGCACGCTCGTCTCTTCAGCTAAGTCTGCTTTTTTCAGCTTTAAAAGCCCTCAGGTAAGTAACCAAGAAGGACATATGCAGTCATGCTCTAATGAATCACCAAAAATACAAATACTCTGAGCAAACCTTTTACGGGCTGCAGAGGTACAAGGCCAAATCACGATTTAAAAGGAAGGAGAGGACCGGGGAAAGATTTAAACTTGCAAGTTTCTAAGGAACAGCTTTGAGCAAGAGAATGGAGTTCAGAGGATATGGGGCAGATGGTAAATAGCTTTACAAAACCAGCCCCTAAAATTAATAGCTGCCTTCAAGATTTATTTCCTTTCTCTGTATTTCATTTTTTCCCATCATTTCCTTCTTGTTCAAAAGCAAGTGTGCAGTGTTTTTAAATACAGATAAAAGCACTGAGCCCAGCTCTAAGAGGTCATTATGGAAAAAAGCAGCTAGACTGTGTACTCTGTGTTCCTACTGAGGCAGCTTCCCTTCCTACAGTGCACTCTAAACTGCTTAGCCTGATCTAATTTGAAGTCTCCCAAGATATAATGCTCATGCTACTTCCCTTGGGAGAATTGAGGGGAGACATAAGAACAGCCTTCAATTACAGAAAGAGCTGTTGCTAAAGGAGAGAATAATCCGTTCTCCAGTTTTATGGTGGATATGAACTTAAACTGCAGCCAGAAGGATTCCAGTTAGACACAAGAAAAAGCTCTCTAATGGTAAGGACTGTGCAGCACTGAAACAGATTGCTCTGAGAGCTACACAGACTCCATCTTTGGAGGAACACACTTAAGAACAGATTAGCACCTATCAGTCAGGAATGGCTTAGTCAGAATTGATTCCTGCATTGGGACAGGGATGTGTAGTAGATGATGAGATTTCTAATACCCTTCCCAGCCTTTCTGCTTGTTCTGTAGTTTAATTGCCCTCACTGCTGCTCTTGTGGATAGCAGAAACACAAAAAAGACTAAAAAGAAAGCAACAATCCTGGTGTTTTTCTTCTGTGGCATTAGAGTCCACAAAGGCAGTTTCAGGAGGGGCACTTTGCCCACATCATTAGAGGGCAGTCAGAGGATCAGGAGGAGGAGCAGCCCTGCACACATTGCTAGCAATAAATGCAGTCTAAGGCCACTGCTGCTAACGAGACCTTATCTCTCTGGTATTCTCTCTGTAAACTGTCCTTCTCAATCCTTTTAACTCCTAGCTAAATCTGTTGCTTTAGACTTTCTCCAATTTAAAGTTGCATTCAGAAAAAAATTAATATATGATGAATAGATGTTCTAAGGTTATTACAAACTTGATGGTACTAAGCAACCTACTGCCTTGATGGAATAAAGCTAACCAAGTGATTTACCATTTATTAAAGACTCTATTAATGATTTATTCATGTTTTATTAACTATTTATCAATGCAACCTGAATAAAAAGCATGTCTTGTTTCACAGTATCTTTCTGATTTCTGCATTTATACAAACCTGATCAAACTCTCTCTGCTAGGAAGCCAGTAATGCATGAGAAGCAGCCACATTTTATGTGTGTGATGCATACTGAATTAAAAAACATCTCAACCCTTTTCATCTTTGGGGAAAAGGCTAAGGAAAGAATGAATATATAGATAGATATTTATACATGTAGAATCAAATGACACTAAAGCCTAAAGGAACACAAAGGCAGTAAAGCTATGGGTTGTTTCTCATTCATATTCCTTAAGAAGGAACAAATAGTTTGCACAAGCGGTTTGGAATATCCTGACCAGTAACCTGGCCAAAGGCTTCCTAAGGAAGGGATTTTGATACATTGTCTGTATTGACAGATACACAAGAGACAAATTTGTGGATATGCATTTGATTATCATGTTTCAGCCTTTAGAAAAATTTTCAGCATCAAAGGGACATAACATCTTTTTTTCCTGTTGCAGAGAACAACAGAAAAAAGACTTCAGGGATGACCTGATGACCTCCAAGAGTCGGTTTTCCTGGTATGAACAGGCAGGTAACTTCTTACTCATGCAAATGTTACAGTAAATGTGGCTAGTGGCCAGTGCATTTTTTTGGATGAACAATGTGTCAGCATCTGCAATGATGCCTTTGTTATATCACAATTCATCTTACTACTCTACCAAAAAACTACTAGAAAGCCATTTGGAAACAGGCTGCAACCATGCATGAGTTCATTATTGAAAAGTTAGAGTTTATTCTACAAAAAGCAACCATTTCCCTGACCATAATCTAAACCCAATGTTCACTTATGTTTTTTATCGGTGATAACAAATAAGTTCCCTTTGGCCAACTTGGGAATGGAATGCATTCCATATCCTCTCATAGTAAATTAATATTCCTTTCCATATCAACAAGAAAGAGAAGGGAGCCTAAAATTATATTCAGAGAAAATGAACATAGAAATTGCTTTAGAAGCCAATAGTAGTTGACTATAAGCCTTACAACATATATTTTCCTTTCCTACTCTATATAACAGCTGGAAATCCACAAAGAAAGTGATAGCAGTATGGATATTTTCTGTCTCTGTTGAGCTTCTCAATACTCTCTGACTCCTGTATGCCTCACACTTTTCAATACGTTTTCCTCATACTGTAGCTTTTGTAACTAATAACACTCATATTCTTTGCTTAGAGCATTTAGAAGACAATAAAAAAATAGCAAATCATGACTGATACACTTACTGCTCTAACCAATCTTGTGTATGTGAAGAAAACCAATGTTCCATTACAATGAGAAGGTACCTCAGCTCAAGAAGCTGTTTTAGGGAGAGAGAAATGAAGCTACATCACATGAACCCACCACTGGATTTCCAATTTAACAAGTCTGACACAATCCTAGAAATAACCACAGCCTATATAATTGTATGTCTACACTGTCAAATGATTTAGCTCCCTGCTGGGTCCTGGGCCTTAAACAGTCCACACTGTGTGTATAATAGTTCATTCCCAAGGCTCCTCTGTGAAGCGGGTTGAATACATCTCTCCAAGGTGGATCATGACAATTTTCTTCAGGGTCCACCTCAGGAAGATTATATGGTCAGAAACTGTCTTGAATGTGGCATACACTGCCCAGGACAGGTCTCTATTCAACCTCAAGCAGGTTTTGTGTCCTGGAGCACATTCTGACATGTTCTTGGCATGGAAGGGACAAGTAGCACAGCCCTCTAAGGGCCTTACTATAGATACATCATTTTGGTGAACTGAAGCAAAACAAGGGGTCTGTAGCAGCTCTATCCCTCCTCTTTTCAGGCATAGGGTACCTGCATAAACAAAGTGCAGGAAGAACATGGGGAGGTAACAACATAATTGAGGAATCACACAGTGTAAGAAATGAAATAGGATCTTACAGGAAGCACACAGGAGAGCTCTCTTGGCAAGTTCTATATGAGATAAATTTAAGAGTTCTGTGGGAAAAGGAGGCCTGAGAAACAGTGAAGTCAAAAGTAGACACATCTTGCATGGACGACTGCGTCTCTCTGACCCATACGGTGTTTGTTCTATACCATTCCCTAAGCTTTCCAGGGAAAGTCCAGAAGATCAGAAGTGTTGTCATTGTGACAAGCCATGAGCCTTCAGAGAGTCCAAAGATAGGCGTGTACAATGACACTGAGGAAACTCCACTTCCCATTCAAGAGAGGCAGAAAGCATCTTCTCTGTATGCAGAGTATGTGGGGTTTGTTAATGATAGGCTGTATGCAAGGAAAGGAAGACCAAAGCTTTGATGTTTTGCTGAGCACATGTCAGATCCTGGCCACATGAGGTATTTGTATTTCCATATAACTATTCTTCTGGACAGACCTACTGATGCGTCAGGAACACAGAACTGTCAGAATGGGTCAGACTCGAGGTCCTGCTTATCTGGGATGCTGGTAGACAGTGGTCAGTGCTGTGTCTTTCACAGAGCACTTCAAGAACATCAGAGCAATCATGAGGGTAAAAGCATGGTCCTCAACACTTACTAATTCTCAGCCATGCTGAGATCCTGTCTGTTCAATACTGCATTCAGAACTGGATGTTCAGTTAACACCAGCTAACACCAATTTTAGAGTCCTACTCTAAATTAATTAATGAAAAGTCCATAAATATTAAGGTAGTTGAAGCCATGTGTATCAAACCCACTTCCAGAAAGGCATCCCTCATCTGTCACTCTTGGTAACTAAATTAATGACTTTGTTGCCCAATGCACAGAAAAAAAAGTCTTGCTGTGGACAGTATGGTCAATGCAATCCCTCCTGTTCTTGGCAGCTTCTCACCCCCCTGAGACTCACAGCCATATCCCATTGATTTTATTTACTCAAAAAGATATTTGTTGGAAACCATCTCCAGGGATGACACATCTAATTTTCATTAGAAGAGATAGGAAGAATGCATTGAACTGTTAAATACAACATAATATCCTGGCAGTATAACAGTATAATATAAACAAAGGCACAATAAGTAATAAAAAGCTAATTCTTTCAAAAGTTACTAATACCAACATATAATTTCATCTCTGCAATTTAAAAAACATTGGCAACTTTTCTCCAAGTAAATAAGCAACTGTGTTTTGAAACTATTCACTGCTGGCACTTGTTTAAGGGAATCTGGTAATTTGTTCCATCCATCCTGAGCTTCACAAGCAGAAAAGCATGTCTTGAATCGCCTGTTTTCTTCTCTGAAGCTTAGAGTTCACACCAAGAGGAGAGTAGAACTATAATTTACTGTTACAAAACAAGGCTGCACCTACCCTGAGGCACTCCACTGTGCACATTTATACAATACATTACACCATCTCCTTTACATTGCCAGATGTAATCAATTTATGGGTTTTTTTTTAATACAAAATACGAGTGTGAATCATGTAGTCACATGACAAGACCTTATCCATGTAATTTATTACAAAATACATTTAACTTCTGGAGCCACTTATGCCATCATTGTGAAAAAACAAAATCTCCCAATTTAATACAGGCAAAATTAAGTTACTAAACTACAAACTCGTTCTATAGGCTTAGCACAGAAACCATTTAAGTTTTACATTGTGCACTAAGTTTTAGACTCATGTAACCAGCTTATAGCCCACATCCTGACCATATGATGAAACTGAGACTAAAAATCATCAGGAATCTGAAAGCATCAACTTGTGCCAGAAGACACCAGCTTTAATCTTAAAACAGGAACATCAATTATCTGAAACAGCACATAGGGGGAAAATAAGAAACCAGGTGGGGCAACTTCTGTGAGTTTAAAGCTGAATTCCTGTGTGTAAGCCATCACTTGCTTTCATTAAAATTGGATACCAAGTAGTTGGTCATCAAGTATAAAGAAATGAAGCTACCACACACTGCTGTACAATACACATTGAAATCTTTCACAAAAGCTGGGGTTTTTTGCCTTCAAAACCAAGACTCTGCCAGATCTCCTTTATTCTGCTTACCACACAAGCAGTATTGCAGCATGGGTTTTCCTGAGAGCGTGTGCCAGAGTAGCATTTCTTTTTAACAATAAGTAATTCCATCTTCCACAGTCTCATCAACACCTCAACTGTAATGTCATTAAAATAGTGGTTTGAGGCTAAAGCAAAGACAGAGGGAACATTTAGAAAAGCTCAAATCTGCCCTTACAGAAGCAATCCTTTTTCACGAGTTCCTCTTTTTCACCCATGTGATGCTCTCCATACTGTGTGTCCCAGCTGAAAACTTGCTTCTCCCTTTATGTATGAACAATGCACTCTCCCATATGGAGTATATTTACCTTCCCAGTGTCTACATCAGAGATTATCAATGGCAAAGACTGTCCCTATTTTTTTTTGTCTCATGCAATGCCTGAGATAGTGGTGGAACTTCTGAATATTGGCTGGAAATTTGGAACAGTGAATTTGGCTGTAAAATCCTGCATGGACAACACAGCCAGTTTGATCAGCATTCCATGAGCCCTGGATGGATAGAGAACTTCAAACTGAAGTCTGATCATTGGATCCTTCAATTTAAAAACCCTGTGGTTTTTTTTTGTAAGGTTAACAGCTCAGCATGTTTACCAAAAAATATACTTTGGGTTCTGGCCTGAAACAGAGAGGTAGAGTCCTTGCTGCCTCTCACACTCAAACCTTTAATTCTCTTCTCTTACAGAACGATTTAAGCAACCACCTGAAACCCTATCCCCTGACCTGGCATCTATTATAGTAATTTTAGCCTTTGGAAAAGAACAAACATTTCAGTCTGGATTTCCTTTTCCTCACTTGTGCCTTGAAGCAGATCTGTTCCTGCATCTGTGTGTCCTGTAAATCATGCCAACACTCCCCTTTGATCCACTCCTGCTAACCTAACAGGTGTAGAATAAATGGATGTATGTTAAAAAAGATGTTTTGATACAACATGTATTTTTTTGGCACGTCAGCCTTACCCAAATAAGCCAACTTAAAGAGTAAAGAAAACCTAAGCCAAAACATGCTGAAGTCTTTTTTTGATCTCTCTTAAGGTATGGAAGCTTCAGAGTATTTCTGGTAGACAGATTCCCACTGTCAAGAGCATGCATCTGATTCCTCATTTCCCAGCCCGTTCTTTCTTACAAAGTTAACATCTGAGGTTAGAAATGTTAAATACTGAGAACTACCACTGTGACATATGACAGCTGAGGGTGTTTGGTCTCACACAGAGCAGTCCTAACGTCTGAAATCAGCATGTTCAGTCTATACACCAGATTAATATATCCTTCTCCCATGCTTGCATTCTGATAACAAATTGCATTGAAACAAACTAATTCCTAAAAACAGGCTGAAAAAGGGCAAAGTCCATAACCCTCCTGTCTCCAAACACTACTTTTTCCCACAGAAAAAAACACAGTGAATAGGACACAAAAGTGGCGGCACTAAAATGAAGTAAGTTTCGTGCTTCAGTATTTAAAGTTATATATCTGCATTACTAGACGATGACATATATTGTCTTTGTTGCTTCTAGATGGTCAAAAAGGAACAGTAAACTGTTCATTACCAATAGTTTATCAGGAGTTATATGAGTAATCTGGAACAACTTGGAGTAAGCCCAAGAAAAGACCACCCAGTAGACCCATGGTTGCTAGTTAGGCTCTAAGCAGTTAGTGCTATTTGCAACTCCAGATGGTGTCAAACAGTGACAATTACCAGTTATCATACAAAGACAAACTGGAACAAACCTGCCAAAGAATACTTTTTTTTGTTATCTTTTTTTAGTACAAAGTGCACTGTATTATCCTGTTTCAAGCAATTACCAAAAGGAGCTGTTGATCTCACTTTGCTGGAGAGATACAAAGGCTAGAGGCAGTAACACAGCATCCTTTTTGAAGGGTAACTTGTGCTCTAAGTGAAAGACAGCGTAAAATGACAATGCTGCTGCAAAGGAGACAGAATGATACATTTAGTCAAATTCCCAGTCTAAGTCTTTTCAAAGAGCACAAGCAGTTAGTCTAACATTCCTTAGGGTTCCTGAATCCTTTCAAACGTGATAGCTTTCTTGTAGTTTACACTTATCGTATTAAGGAAAATGGTAATGAGGAGATCATGACAACTTCTTTTAAGAGCAACAATGACTCAATTGCCAAGGAAAAAAGGAGTGATAACTATTTTCATGGAAAGAAGTCTCCAGTGAACGCCTCGCTGTTGAAGCTGTGTTCTTTGTTTTTGTCTGAACTTGAGATTGACAAGGGGCTGCTCTTCAAAAAAATCTGAGCACCAGTTTTCATTTGATTGGTACAGTACTCCTTTTTTTTTCAGATAAACTGGCAGCTCAGACCTCTTATTGAAAACATTAGGGACTCAAGAGGTTACAGATGATAAAATACTGGAATAAATGGGAAGGGAGTAATTGGCTTGATTTTTAAAAACAACACCCTCAAAACTACTGGGAATGTTCTACAAACCAAACATCAAGTTGTTTTGGTTTTATTTTCTGGGACTCAGAAGAATATTTTTAAAGGTTACTGTACCTTGGGGTACACAAGCAACATATCCTTATGGCAAATAAATTAATGGATTACAAAGCTCAAAGGGGCCTTTAACACTCAGTGCTCATGCAATAGATTCCATCACAAGATCTCAAAGCATTTCTCACAAGAGATCAGTACCTGTCATTTTCAAGCTTGTCTCCAAAGGTGAAATTTGGTCTGTGCCTTAAATCATCCACTCAAACCAGCAGCAAATGCAATGAACACTATCCCATCCTTTTTTTCCCCATTAGCAGCCCATGTAAGTTTCCTAAATCCATGTGTGTCCATGTCCTTCCCATTTCACCCTACAAAGTACTGTCAGGTACTATTTCCAACTCCCACTCCTTGCAATATTTGATTAGACACTGCAAAGAAATTTTGGAATACAGGAAATATGTAAAGAAAAGGTATAAACTGTTGAGAACAGGGTGATATTCAGAGCAGAGCCCTCACCCTAGGAACCCTGGAAGGCAATACAGCAACACTTGTGGCACATAGAATAAACAGTACACGTGGAAAGTTGAACAAACATAAATCTGGGAACTTAGTCTGCACTTTAGGTTCATGTTTGTAGTCAGTTTTTATCTCTTGCCTCTGAACAATGGTCAACAAACACCTCAATGCCTTGAACTAATAAAACCATTTTCCTTTCTAATGCTACAGCCTGACATTTTCTTCAGCTGAGTTCTGCAAGGCTGGGTGCCTCTATGTCTGCTTCTAAATCAAAAAGAAATGTGAGAAATTCCTTGGGAAAAAAAAAAAAAGGGGAAATAATAAAAGAAAAATAAAAGCAAAAATGTTTTAAAAAGTGAGGGGAAAAAAAGAGAAAAAAAGGAGAAAAAAAACCCCAAAAGGAAAAAGAAACTGAAAAGCACTCCGGTCAGATTTTCTAGCTATCCAAAGATATTGTTGCACAGCTGACATAAATCAATGTGGTGTGGCAGGATCTACAGGCTAATTAAACAAATGTGACAATTTTACTGTGACAATTTGAAAATGCTCAAAATTGCCTCCCATCCACCGTGTCCATTCTTCTCAAATGTGGATTAAAACTCACATATACTGTATTAAGAAATTGAAAGGAACTTACATATTCAATAAAAACCACAATTATAAGCACAATTTTAAATATATGTCTAAAATAGATTGGAAGTTCATAAGGTTTCTCAGAACATTAAATTCAATGACATGCTTTCTCTAAAGAAATGTTAGAAATTCTCTATAGAAATGGATAAGCCCCAGTATGTAGCACAATTTTAAAGATCTGATTGAGCCTTGATTTTGCACAATTATAACACCAATAATTCCAGCTGAGGACCTCAATGCATTTTGGTAGCAACTAATTTAACTTCACAGTGCGACAGCAGTGTGGGTGAGGTTCTATTTCCCCATCTCAGAGAAGGAGACACTGTGGAGCGAAGGGGGATTCAAGGTTACAGAGGAAGATTAAAGATAGGATGTTTTATCTGAGTCTATGTATTCAAACATTTATTCAGAAGACATTCAAAGAGATGGGAAGATGGACCATATCAGTCTTTTACTGGCAGGTGTGAAGTGGTGTATTCTGAATACTTTGACAGTTGAAATATTTCCACAAGTAAGAAGGACAGCATCTTCAGGAAGAGCTCCACCGACTATGTTGTGTGGCAGTCAAAGCCTACAGATCAATGGCAAGTAGAAAAGACATCAATTGCTCCCCCCAAAAAGGTGGCTTCCAGAACCATTCCCCCTACAGTAACTTCAGGTTTACTCCAGGTGTCATCTTTGCCCTGTTTACGTTCCTTCTAAGAGCACTAGCGCAGACAAGGAAGCATCAAAGGCTGCAATATGACAGGTGTGGTTAAAGCAGTGAAACCAAGCACATCTCAACTATTTGGACCCTTTTTGGTCTATTTAAAAAAAATTAAAATCTCTAGCTCTTTTTATTTTTAACCCATTAATAATTTTTTTAGGTTTTGATTGTCATGACCAGATGAAACTTTAGAGGAGAAGTTTGAAGAAGAGCTCTCTTAAAACTCTTCTGAAGGTTCATTTAGCTATATCTTCCAGCTCTGTCTTCCCTTAGATACCACAAGTCTAACTTTTTTGTAGCTCTCTTTCCTTTGATTAACCCCACATGGTCAACTCAATCTTCATGGGCCCCACAAGCTTCCTTCAGCAGTTTTGACTTATGAGGAGGCTTCCTACCAGGACCTAAACCCCACAGCACTTGTCATCAGGGCTGCAAGAGTGGAGCTCTTCCCTATTGTAAGATAAAGAGACATAGAAGACTTTGCTATAGACTTTGTCATTTCAAACCAGCATTGTTTTTAAATCATGCATTCATTTCAGAAAGCCTAACTCGATTTTAATATGTTTTCAATGTCTTCATTCTGTGCCTAAAGCAATTTGTTATGTAGAGTACACATTATTAATCTACTTAAATGAAAAGTAACATTGCTAGCAGTTTAAACACTCAATGCTCATATTTAACCATGTTTCATTTTGACAGGACAAGATGAAATAACAGAAATGATTAATCTGAGACCAGAGGAATATTCTACTACCTATATTTCAAAACAGGACTAGATTTTTTGTTGTTATTTAATTCTTTGGCAGCAAGATGTGTAAGTGGAGTACAGGAGCTTCGGATGGCTTTTCTGCTTGAGCGCACTGCATACTGTGCCAGGAGCTGTTGCTATCGGTCATTTTGGAATCACAGCAGTACTCCGGGACTGGCACACAACAGGCTCTGAAGTTCTTAATCATGTTTTTATAAAACATAAATTTGTGCAGCCCACGAGGTGCTTAAGGGAGGATACCTGGTACAGCTGGAGCTGAATACTAAATCAATGTAGAAGTGTTTAAAATTTTCCATCGAGTTCAGCAGTTGGGGTCTGGGTTTTTTTTTGGTCATGGTCATACAAAAGGTCAAAGTTGATCTAACATGCCAGATTCCTTGAGTCTGTTTTCTCTTACACTTTCACTCAAAGATAAGGGAGTTACTCTTTATTTACTATGCTGAAAAAGGATGGGAAGTCAGGTCCCATGGGTCTGTAAATCTGGAGTAGGAATCTTAGTTTTATGATACTGTCCACTCAACTACAAGACCCCACCAACTTGTTTTCCCACATATTTTGTCTCTCTCACTTCCAGTTATTTCTGGAATCGTGAAACTTAAAGGTATTTGAAAAAGTACTATATGAAGTGACTTTGAAGTGCTACAGGGGGTACACATGATCTTCTGCAGAAGTTGGAAAATTTATTACCTTTTCCTCCAAGACAATGACTTGGTTTGAGTTACTTTGCTTGAACTGGCTTTTGAAAAAAATATTTTTGTATATTCTCATAAAAGATAGTTATTTTTATCAGAAATGAGTAGTGAATCAGAGTGAGGATGCTGAGCATGTAATATGTTGCAATATATCATTTCTGAGGTGATTGTCAATGAGGAAGAGAAACTAAAAATGGTTGTTTTGGTGCAAAACAGATGATGAAGAGCTTGGAAAACAGGTAAGAATTCACAGTTTTTCATTTAGTCATTCATTTCTCATGAGAGTGCTTCCATTCTTTTCAAGAGCTGCAATACGTGCCCAAACTCCTGTGATGTCAGCTCAGTTTACAGTAATTGTTGTAGCAATGGTAAATCTGGCAATGATAGCAGAATTGCATACCACTGAAAGCTGAAACATCTCAGTTTGGCAGTACATAAATATATGTTAAAATATTATGGTTCAGGAGATAAGAAAACAGAATTGAATAGTGTGTTCGGAAGAGGTGCACTGTAATCTCCCTCTCCTTCCTGAATACCTTTTGTAATCTTTTTTTATTGTTGCAGTGTAGACAGGCTGCAATAGATCCACATAATGATCAGATTTTACATTTCAAAGTTCTTTGCTAAATAATTTCTTTAATGCTGCTATGAAAATAAAACCTTTATTTGATAAATGTGCCTGCAGGCTGGAATCAGACCTTGCTTGTCTGTCCTGACAAAGGTCTAATCTTTTGCTGCATTACATGTTGAAGAGGCATTTATCCCTGTAACAGGCAGGTGCAAACCACCCCCTTTCGAATACAGGAAGCACTGCACTCCCACTCGCATTTGTCAGATCAGACAGTCAACCTTTTCTCCCCATCACCTCCCCAACAGCATGGAGTCTGCTTTGCGTTGACCCGGCAGCACAAAGCAGATTTATAGTCTATATCTACATCAGAAGTGAACTCCTCTCTCACATAACCTGTGCCATACCAGCAGTGCAACAGTGGCCCACAAAACCAACTGCACGAGCTAAGTGCTTGGGTGTTGACTCAAGTCAGCTTCCGACTCAGCTGGCCTGAAGTTAGCTCCGAGTCTTCAACATTCTGTGTTTCCAAGTTAATACAGGCAGCTTGGGGAAAATGTCCCTTTGGTGCCTTTTCATGGGTGGCACCATGTAAAGCTGAATGGTGCAAAACTTGAATAATCCTGTTCTGCTGCATTCAGGTGTAATTCACAGAGGCCAAAGCCATAGTCTCCACGCTAAGGGTCTGCTCTAGGTGGGGAAGACTCAAGGCTGCATTCTCCAACTCCCAAGGAGTCTTTTGCACAAGGCAACATCAGGCTGTCCTTGAATGACTCCAACTATTGATCTAAACCCGCTCTATGTACAGCTGGACAGTGCACAAAATGCTGGGAAAATGCTTCTTTTGACATCCCTGAAGTTGCTGCTGAATGCTTGCGGTGGTACGGAGATAAGAATTGACCTGATCATCTACCAAACCAGGAATGAGCTGTTCGCCAAGAACTACTCAGTACTTCCATTTTTTGGAGTGAGAATACAACTAGAGAGTCAACAGTGGAAAGGACTAGTTTCTGCTTTTCTGTGTACCTAAAGTAATGCAGGGGTAGCTCCTTTTATTTAATAACAGCAGGAGCAGCATAAGTGGAGCTGCTGCCAATTTATACCAGTGTGGGAGGAAGAAGAACTCAATGAACTCAAATGAGATCAGAGGTCAGTGGAATTACTCCTTGATTTATTTTGATGTGAGAACAGAAACTGGTTCTGCCTCCATTGAGAAAATGCAGATAAAAAAAATTGTTGAAAACGTTGTGGCTTGGAAATTGCTAAGAAATTAATTGTTTTTATCCATCCAAATCTCGATGCACATAAGCAAAGTCTAAAGAAAAGCAAAGCCCTACAGTTGTAACACATTGCCTTTTTCAAAGCAGACTATTACCCGTTCCTTCCACGCTTCCAAAGGCTGCACGCCAGACGAGGGACAAAGGCCTCAAATACACATTTACACGTGGGTTAACTTTTCAATCCATTTTTTCATTTCAATAGAAATAATAAATCACCTTATCCTGGAGAAAGAAGCAGCTTGACACAAAACATACGGTGCTGGGCTTTTTTTATAGCACACCTAAGACATATAGGGATTCATTTATTTACTCAGCTATTTAAAAGTGGCTACTCTTACTCATTCTCTGGACAGCTAAATGCCAGGTTGCTAAGTTACTGTTACTTGACATCATCTCCTCCCCAACGTGTTCCCACATTTGACAGGTTCACATGATTTACTAGGCCAGTCAGCTCGTTATTCACTTGTCCAATGACGTCTGGATAATCATTTTAAATTCACATCATGTCCTCCCCAGCAAACTCCCAGATTCCACACGAAAATATTTAAACTGCCTGTCAGTTACTAACTGCATTTGTAACCACACTGGATGGCTTACCTGTATTTTTCAAATTACAATTATTATAATTAGGTTTAGCATCGTTCTTCAATGTTGGTTTGTATTTTAGAAGAGAAAACAATTACTGAGGGGCAAATAATGGGCTATATCTGTTACAGTCTCATTTTGCTCTGTGAACAGCTCACCTCGGCTATGGATGGTACATATTAAATCCCTTAGTGCTTTCAATTGGCATAGGAAGTTAATGCTACACATAATTTGCCCAGTCAAGGGCATTTTCACCTGCTGATCAATTTACATATTCTCCAATGTCATTAGACATGAGCTAGTCATCAGAAGAACAGAAGACCATACAAATTATAGACTTTGCTCATTTAATGCCAGTCATTTCTATACTAATTACGATCTGAATTATATTTAGAATTTGTTTTGTTTCCAGACTAGAAAGCTTTTAATTAATAGCACAGCTGTCCACATAACATCAGAAGTCCATCTAGTTACTTGATGCCTCACTACAGCCAATATGCACCTACAAGAATTCTTTCGTTCCTCTAAGCAGGGACAGATTTTTAGACAGAAGTGCCTGCCCAGATGGTTAGCAAGACAGACACGAAAGCTTTATGTGTACAGTCCAGAGCCTCACTTCTGCAGGATTATGTCTAATCGATTGCCTAAACACCCAGCCCAAAGTTTCAATTTACACTACAAGTCCTCAAGAAAATTTAGTTAAACAAAATTTCCTTTCTTTCCCATGTAATGTTGTATGCTTATCACCTCTTTGCCTGGAGGTAAACTGATGCTAAAGGGAGGTCCCTTATGTGCTTTCCATAGGCAGAAAAATGGTTGCTGCCAGTTTGCATTCAGTGTCACACCTACACACACTCCTATGCCTGGACCAGCACAACATCTCACATAATGTGCAAGGCACACTGATATAAAGCACTGGTATAAGTGGCACAAGAAACAGCTTCAGGATGCTGGTTTAAAATGTCAATTCCCCTGCCCCATCTGCACTTTGGATCACAACATTTCAATGAACTCATTTTTCAAAGGATGCACATAGCATGTGACAACGTGATTTAAACCCATATTAACAAAACGCGAATTACACACTCGCACACGCTGTTGATTACTTGCCTTTCATGCTACCCACACTTTCAAAGCCATTAGGTTGGTTTAAAAAACATAAGCCACATTTTTTAAGAAAGTGTGCCAACCACCAGTGTATTTGCCTTCATCTTTCAGTTTGGTATTAGTAACCTGTGTTAAATGCAAATCTCCTGCAGTAACTTTACAGCTTGGCCTTAGTTGTACAAGTAAAATTTGTTGTTGTTATTTTTCTTATTTATAACAACTTTCTCAGCCATCCTGGTTAGAAAAACAAAATCAACAGGACACTGGTCTGCCATTAACCTTTGGTTGTAGTATCAGAAACAGTCATTTACACAAGATGACATAAATGGATAAGTGTTTCAGGAAATCTGAAGGACTGTGAAATTTTGTCTCCGGGGTCTGAACAGACTCAAGACCTTTCACCTCACTCAGCTTGAAATTTTTGACCATAAGCTCAATTAAACTTCCCCCCCTCAAAAAAGCCAAAAGAAGACAGAGATTAGGAACTGCAAACCTCTACAATTACAAAAATCATCAATCAAATTCAGGTCTGTAAAATCAGAGGTCACAGATCTTAGCTTGGGTCCCTCTTCCTTCTAAAATCTAGCAAAAGAAACCTACAGGAGTTACTGTGTCCTTCTGAGGGGTGAAACTGAATTGAGACCATTTCCTGATTTATTTTATTTTTTTAAAAAGGGAAAGAGCAAACTTCAAGGCATGAAATGCTTTCAAGGAAGACTAGCAGGGTTGTGGTGAGGCAGGTGGCAGCATCCTTCCTCCAACATTCTGGGGCACATGGCTCAGTAGCTGACATGGTCCAGTGTCGAAACCACCAGTCATTGTCGATGAGTTGGTCAAAATGCACACTATTACTCTCTCATTGGTCTGCCTCTGGTACTTGACCCATCTTTTAATCTTTCTTGTTTACCTCTGCAACACCTCTGACAGAAGAGAAATGTTCATAGCCTATTTTTTTCACCTAGGGAAGCTACCATCAGTGAGCTGAGGCCCGCACTTGCAAAGGCTCTTCAGAGCCTATGTAAATGACCCCAAAAGGCCAGAAAATGTCTGCCAAGGATGGAAACTTAATCCAGATTCTCAGCAGAAATTGCTGCTGAAACGAAGTTTCATCTGGAGCAGACAGCCTGAATCTCCTGACATAGTGATTCCATGTGGAGCACGAAGACCGGATTTTGACCACTGCTGAGCATCACATTCTCCTACTTATTTTGTCTCTGTTGCCTATCAAGTAGAATATGATACTCTGCATGCAGCCAAAACACATTTCCTGCTAGCTTATTCTGCATTATAAAATTGAGGAGAACAATGTCATTGACAAAACTCGGGTACTTCTACTTCTGTGTGTGCTTCAGCACCACACAAAATTGAAAGTGTAAAACACTGACAAGCAACCAACTGGAACTGGGGTTTACTGGGCCTTTGCTGGGTAGCCCCACAAGTGTCTCTGTGATCTGCTGCTGTCTTACACTGGGGGCCTTACTGGCAGCCTGCTTGCAGACAGGTTACAAGAAGGCTGCAGATAGCCTGTCAGTGACCAGAGCTGCCCAACATGCTGTGCCAAACCCATACTTGCTGCCCAGCACAGGCGATTTCACAGGCTCAAGGCAGCTTCTGTGGCTATGGCTGACAGGTTTGCTGCATGGCTGGATGGCAAGGCTGGGCATGGGGGTTGCCTCTGTGAATCTGCACCCAGCAGCCCAGAAAGACCTGCTGGTTTGTATCCCTATTTTGAGTGCCTGTTATATGCTTTTCTGAGACAGATCCCCAGAGACATGGAAACCTGCCAAACCCCTGCTCTGTCCACCTCAAGAGTCCACTGGAGGTTAACAGTGTACTGGCAGCAGGAGGTGCTGCCTGCAGCTGCAGGGACACTGCAGTTCATCTTCTGAAGACAACAGAAAGTCCTGTACCGACCTCAGCAGGTTTCAGAAGGAAGCCCAGGACATTCTGCCTCTATTTGTTGACTCAAATTACAGTCATGGGGTAGGAAATAGGATCACCTCCACTTGATTAAAAACCAGACATTTCTGCTTCCTGTGATTTATATGCACTGTTCCTACATTAAAACTGTCACCTGGATGATTGATCCCTGAAATTCACTACATCACATTTCCTTTTGATGTTGTTTTCTGAAAACAACTGCTTTTCCCAGCTAACAAGTCTTTCATTCCAACTATAGTAATGAACCTAATTGAAATATATAAACAGGGGAAGAAGACATTTAAAATTTACCAAGTACTTTGCACAGCCTTTCAACATTTTTCTTTGCTTTTTCTCCCTTAGTGTTCTATAGGTAATAAATCCCTGCTCACTTTGAAGGCTGAAACTAAATTTTATTTATTTCCTTGCATTCACTGCTGCTGGGTGCACATGCAGATGCACACTCTTCCATTACTGGAGGTCTACACATGCATGGTTGCCTGATGGTTCAGCATACTTTTGCAGTAACACTAGTAACCTATAAAGACATCAAGAGCATCCCAAGTTAATGTGTGTACACAAAACAGGAGAAAGTTCCCCAGACTACAGAACTCTGGATTGCAATGGACCTTGAAAAGCCTATTTGATTTTATAAGCAAGAATAACCCCTGCTTTTGCAAGCAAGTTTATATGATTGTTACACGTGATTTCAGGCCTGGGTTAGTTCACATCAGTTGTTCCTAGTGATAAGGACATGGCTGGTACAAAATCTCACTAAAATTTTATCCCAACAAAAATCAGCAGATTGGCTGGTAATCCCAGGGATGTAGCTCTGACAGATGGTAAACTCAATCCATGAGGACAAAACCCCAAATCACAGATAGGGACTGGTGGGTTGCAAACCTGCTCCCAGAAAAATCTCACTGCCAAGAGGAGACCCCAAAATCAGAGTTTCTGAGGAAAAGCCCATGTTGCACCCAAAGTAAGGCAGGTTTACATGTATATAACTGTTGTGTACATTCCCTTTTTTCTCATTATATACTCTTGTTGCAATTAAGCCATGCTTGTTTTGGAGTGGGTTTTTTAATTTTCTGTATTTAACCACTGACCAGAGCTCCCAGAAAAACAAATGTCTGTAGGTCTTTAACAGAACCATGAATGATGAGCAACTGTGGTTTGGGTGAAGAAGGAGAGGAGGAAGACTGTAGGTCAGTCTGTGAATGGGAGAACTAAGGCAATTCCACCTCAGGTTAAGAGAATAAATGTGTCCTGGAGAGACTCACAGAGACTGAGAGCTTAAGAAAGAACAGGGATGTGCGTAAATCCTGACTGAGACAAGCTGGCAGATGCAGAGTATTAGCTGAACTGACCTTTCTCACTAAGGAGCATCCTGATCCTACCACTTGCCTATATCTCTTTAATACAGATCCACTGATACGTTATTGTTTAACTACAATGTTGAAGACAGTCATATAACCCTTCTCCAGGCAAGATGAAATAACAGCACTACAATTATACAAAGGATACAAAAGCAAAGGGTATTACTTACCCGTAATATTTCTTCCACACAGCTGGAGTCATTGGGAAGGGTAACCTAGGTTTAAAGAAAAAAAGAAATATTCAGTCAGGTTCTGGATGTAAAGTTCAGTGACTACAACCCCACAGGTGAAGAGCTAACAAGCATCTGCTTGTATTTGAAGACTGCTCTATCCATGCCTGCTGCCTGCCAAATTTTCCAGTCCAGATAAACATAAATCGTCAGCAGGACCCATTTTGGCTAAAGTTGGGGTTTTTTTCTCCCATGCTGCTTCGTGCTACTATTTACACTTTTGAAGCAATAAAGTACTCTGATTTCCTCACAGTTCAGAACTGGCCCTAGAATTGCCTGAAACTTTTGTAATTGAAGAAGATCCCACTGTTACTCCTATCGGCAGCCTCCAGAGAGAAGGCAAGGTTTGGTTTAACTTGCCACATGCTGCAGCGAAGGACAGAGGTGATAACAGTTAGGAAAAAGCTGTTATCATCAACTACCTTATCCTACAGTTTAATAGGCTAACAGCCAAGACAGCTCTTAAATATATACTGTAGTAAAATACTGGTTGGACTACAATGGTGACTGTTGATTTTGTTGTCCTTCACTTCGTCAGCCTGTTGCAGGGTAAGTATCCTCTGAAGATGGAATAGCACACAAGAATCCACTTCAAGAAGATATTCCTTCTCCCTTTTGAAAGATGTGATATAGCCACAGAAACAGCCATACCCACACATGCACCCAGTGGTGCCCTTAATGTCTTCCAAAAGAGAACATGCATTTAAATGGTACTTAGAGCATTTTCTACCATCCCTCATTCCAAGGAAAAGAAAGAGCACAAAACCTCTAAATACTGTAAAGAAGTATGTAAACAACAGGCAGACATGGCCTGTAAGTACAATCATTTTGTAGCACTTGCAGGTAGTTATGATATGTTCTTATCATGGGGGTACAGCAGCAGATGAAGACATAATATTCAGGAAGGTACCAAAAAACCCAGGTAAGTATGTTATATCTTAAATATTCACTAAGACTTTTCTGCCCCATACTTCTACCTTATTGCACTTGGTAGCTAGTTTGGTAAAAGACACTCATGACTAAACTTAATGTTCATAATCTTAATCAGCAATAGAGCTTGACCAAAAGCATTGGTCATGGCTTTCCTCCTATATTTCAACCAGCCCTAAGCTTCAAGGATAAATCCACACAGCTACAAAAGTCAAAGACCAGAAAGACCTATTAGATCACTAAGTTCACGCTGTGCTAATATAGCATATTTTTCCTGTATCTCCTGGTACTGTGGCTAGCCTGACCCCAAAAAGGTAGGGAAATGTGTCTCCCATCTCTTTCCTTAATAGAACACGGAACTGTGTTGGAAACTATTTGGCATCTTTTGATGATAACTGTAAAATGTTGCTTTCAGTCTCATCACAACCTTTGTGGAGAGCTCTTCCCACTATGCTAAGTAGCTAATTACCTCCCTTCACATTTACACCATGCACAGACATGCAGAATTGTATTCCACTTTTCTCAAACGCTGTACTTTCAACCTTTACCTCCTTTCCTGACAAACTAAATCTTCTATTCCTTTAACTTATTATTGTCTGGATTTTGGACAGTTCATCAATTTCTTGGTAAAGAAGTACCCAGGTGAATACGACTACACTGCAACAATTCTAGTGGGTTTTAATCTACTTCAATAACTACAGAATATAATTTTCTGTAATATTACTTAAAAAAATTTAATGGGCCTTAAAAAAGAGTCTTATCTTTTGTCCCCAGTTTCTACTCAGCTCAAATTCTCCCTAAGAAACCTAGTCTGAGAACATGCAGTGGATGGTCAGCATTAACTGCAAGACACTCAGTCCACCTTCATACTGCATGACTTGATACTCTAGCACTTCACTGGACTTCCTTCATCTCCCTACTTTTCACTAAGTCACTTCTTTCCCTCTCAATACCTGTAAGTTTTTGCTAAGCTGTGTTATACCAACTCTCATACCAACTGTCCATTCAGCAAGGAACTGAATCGGAAGACAAGAGAGCATGGGCATTGCTTCAATGGGCAGTGGGACACTGGGAGGATGTGTATCAATACACTCCTGAATTTTTTCATTGAAAAATCGGTATGCTGGTATACAAGAAAACAAAACACTCTCCCAATAAGCTTCCAGAGCACACATCAACCACAACACTTCTCACAGCAGTAACAGGAGCGGCCCAAAATCCACCGGAGTGAGTCAGATTGGTAAGAGTGAGAGCAGCGGAGGTACAGGAGCCTTCCTTTTGTTTAACATCTCTCCATATCATCACACATGCTGTTTTCAATAGTTAGTTAAGATACCATGTGAATTCCTTTGTTTAGAATTGTCTTAATTGTGATAATTGTGTCCCTGACTATTAACACAGGGCAGAACATGTTCTTTCTTGTTTCACAGTCCTCTCACAATTCACAGCCCTGTTTAAGTTTATGTTCCTTCAGAACTAATGATGATAAAACCAATAAACATAGCATTTTACTTTAATAAAGCCCACTATATATTATGCAATCACAACCAGCTTCTGCTGGCAGCACTCGCTAATAACTTTAAATGCTCATGCATCAATTTAATTGTGTTAATGGCAAAGAAGATTTTAATGGCTTGACAGAACTTTTGTTCCCTTTGGCATTGCTTTGTTTTGAATCACTGGTATTAAAGTAATGCAAGATGTCAAAGTGCTGTGATTGTCATATAGGGAGATCTAAGTAGGAGCTATCACAAAGACGAAAACATTTAGATTGATGCAAACATTAAAAGAATAATTATTACAACGTGGCTATCAGAGAGAAGATCAATGTGAGAGTCTTTCAGTACATTACTATTAATGGATTTCTAAAGAAATGAGACCATTTTTCTAAATTCATGCTACAGTTGCACATTCTAAGTGACTTGAAAGGCACAGATCTATTAGAAACTTAGTCTATACTGGGGAAAAAAAGAAAGAAAAAACAACCTCTCAGCCTTCCAAAGTGTGAATAAAAAATAGCAAGTTTAATTGGCCATAAATACTTGCAGCCAGCTAACAAGGGCAAGTAGGCCCACATGGCACACCATGGCATCCAAGCATAGATTCATCAGGACAGAAGGCGACAGGGCAAATACAATATTCAGCACCTTCTCGAGTACCAGTGCTGTAACAAATTGTCATCAGAATTAATAAATCTCCTGATCTTCCCATAGTTCAGTCAAGATTGGACATCCATCTCATATTACTGCTTTCGTAATCTCAGGAAAATCAAGTCATCTAGGAACTGTTATATGATTCTCCACTCCCTTTCCTCTCCAGCTTTCCTCAGTAATCAGATGTTAAAAAGGAGGGCCCAGATTGCATTTGTGCCTTTGCTGCTTTCCCTCGTTTGTGAGCAGTATGGTCTAACTCAGACAAAAGGACAGATCCCAAGAATTTGGCTTCTGTAAGACTGAGTAGTTTCATTTCACATCATGAGCTCTTCTCTTGGCTGGCAACGTGTTCATGAACCCCAGACTGGAGAACAGTGAATGTTACATAAGCTGCAGACAGACATCCTGAGGTAATAAAGCTTCAATCAAACCAAAAAGATTTCACAACAGCTACATGCTACACTGAACTCATCTTCCAATTTCATTTTAATCTGGCAAAACCGTTTTGCATCAAATGCTTCATGTTTACTTTTAAATATGGCCTGCTAAAAAAAACAAGAAAGAAGAAAAAAAGGAAAGGTCAGATGGTCAACTAATTCCACCTACTACAAGCCAACATTATAAGGCTCTCTTCACATTTCAGTCCCCTGAGAGAGAACCGAACTAAATTATGTGGAACCAAAGGTTTAATGTGTGGCTTGGATGGCTCAGTGCTAAACTTTAAAGTGAGGGAAGGAGGGCAGAAATCTAAGAGTGAGGGAATAGTAGCGTTTAATGTTACGCAGATCAAATGACATTGGGTGAATGGTTACAATATCTGATGAGTCATGTTGATCTAACTTTCCATTTATTCATTCAATGGTTCCTTGACCACTCTTAGCTCCTGGACAATTTATAACCTGTATGAGATCAGATTTTGTTTTTGAAAATCACATAAAGTCTCCTTTCCCTGTAATTTACATCCAACAGCAGGCGTTTCTCTGGAATGTTAGCAGCAAAATCTTCCAACAGACTTGTCAGAATAGTTTTGCAAATTCAAAAGTAGTGTCAGAAAGCAGAAATATACAATGAATAATGTCTCTGCCAGAGCTGACCAACTATATTTTTGTCTGGATAAACTGAACAATCCTTCTGGCTTTATTGATGCACAATTTTCATTCAACAAGTAATCTCTTCTTCCTATCTTTGTTTTATTGGAAAGATAAATGTAGCATGTTAAGCGAATGTAGGAACCCACTCTTATTTCTTGCATATGAGCACCTATATGCTTATACATCAAGAGCTCAGCTTTCATTGTCATCTCCTTTATCAAGGAACTCATTTTGACTCTGGAGAGATGAAGCTCATACTACTGTTTACTCCTTTGAACACAAATTGATTTTTCACTGGCTAGCATGAAAAGATCCTGTGCATGAGCCTTGATTGATCATTTCCAGTCTGCACTACACAGTGTAAGAGGAAAACACTTAGAAAACCAGAAGCAGCAGAAGCCTTGTTCTATGACCAGCTTTGGCCAGGCTTCCTATTAACAGAGGATGATTCCATTTTGATTAATACAAGTGGGACACGGATTGGGCAGTGGTAGAATAGCAAAGTTTCCATATACAAGATGTTGCACTAGATGATATTTCAGTGTTCTTCCAACCTATATGAACCCATGATTCAGTTTTTGCAATATGTTCTCGTACAAATCTAAGAAGATGCAATACTTCACCTGCCTTGAATGGACTATACACCCATCAGACTCCAGCTTTCCTTTGATTGCCATAGATATTTCCCTGAACGCTCAGGCTTCATTTCCCCTCTTCAGTCATCCCCCACATATCTCCTGGACTCTCCCCTTTTCAGATAGCAGTCTGCCCCAGCTGCCATCTGACAGCATGTTTCTCTTCTTGAGGAAGACTGCTTCACATTTACTTGAGGTACTTTCCACTGCTCAGAGTCCACTGTTTAAACCTTCTTTGGTTGTTTCTCAGTTCATACTTTTGTCTGTTTTCTGTCTCACTAATATCTCATCCTCCAACAGTCACTCATGTTAAAGATCTGAAATACATATTAAACTAATCTCACTAGATGGGAAGATCTTGACTCTTCCTCACAAACTTCAGTGCAGAAGGGTAAGAATGAGAGCAACAAAAGAGCAAGAATGAACAGTGCAGCCTGGTATTTTTTTTTTCTGGCATATTTGATATTCATGAGGACATCACCAACATATATTAGGACTGGATGTTTGGGCTCTGGAGGAAACTAGATGAAGTCAAACATGGTGGTATTCAAAAAAATCCGAATAAAATTGTTCCCTTGATATTCAAATACATATATGCATTTTTCACAGGGTTATTAATTCTCAAAGGAGCCATTTGTAGGTCCCATATAATGTATATCCACTGTTTCTTTTAGTACCTCCACCATCCTGGAAACAAAATACCATGGGAAGACATTTCCCAATATTTCACCCCCAAAAATATCTCCTGGGGCTTATTAAAAAGTCTGTGAAAATATATACTTTATATAGATATACATAGAGATATATATATATATATGAAATTAAAAGAAAAACTATTGTCTAAACCAAAATGCAGAGAAATGCTCATCTGTTCCCCCTTGACACAAATAGTGCAGAAATAGTTGTGTCAAATACGCATTTACTGGAGAACCTGAAAACATGAGCACGTTTTATGGAGCGAATCAAGTTGATTCATTTGTTAAGCTAAGACTGCCCAGCCTGCAGTCAGTGCTGCTCTTCCAGTGGTGGATGGAGAAGGTTATACCTCTTCCCTCGAGTAAAGTACATTAGCGAGGAAAAACAGCTAACTAGTGTGGTCCAAAATGTAACTGAATCAGACTCCTGCTGACTTTAGTGAACTTCCCCAAAGGTCTCTAGTTCAACAGCCAAAACTGCCCACAATAGGTATATTTAGTTTCACACAAAGGCCAATGACTCTAATACGCTCCTCTCCAGCCACCTAAGAGCTAGACTAAAAGGTGCAGTTAACACCACGTTGGGGCATTTGGGCAATAGCCCACCAATTGGAAGGAATCATCACTTGATTTTCCTACAATGAACTCAAGCTTACAATGACTTCCCAGTCAGAGCAACTCCAACTGCAAGGATGGTACTTTTTCACTATCATTTAGCCCTGCTACAGTAACTTTTAAACCAGACTGACCTGGATGTGACAATTACATTTTTCCTGTTCTTCCCAGTGCATGCTGTATTTAGCCCACTTTTTCATTTCTTTGATGTTTCCTTTTAACAATACCATTTCAATGTTGATCAGCATGAAATAGTCTCCATGAAAGCACAATATGCTGATGTTCAATTTAAACTCAACGGTTCTCCATTATTTTCATGCAGTAAATTGCCAAACTGTATTAGAGAGAGAAGACTGATAAAGTGATCTCTCACTTCAAGGTCTCCTGTGAGTTTTTTAATGTAGGTAAGCCTGCAGATTTTACTTATGGAATATTCTGAATGTAGCATTTCAGAAGCTCGCCATGATGATAATAACAGAGTAACTGGTAATGTCAGTATTCAGCCAGGCCCCAACAAAAGTGGCATTTGCAGTACTTAATTTGTGACCAAAAAGCTGGCTTGCATAAAGACTGTTACGATTTAATTTCCACCCCTTGCCTTCACAAATCGCTTTTTAAGGAGGTGTTAAAAATCCTCCCCTCGTCCCTTCACCAGAGGTAGAACCACTGAAAACCTCGTTAGTCAGCAGTACAGTTCATGTTTTGCCCGTTACCACTCCCAATTAGTATCCTTGTCTCAAATTTAATCTGTAATGCTCCAAGCCCCACAGACTTTGAGCCCCACGTTGGGAGTCAATAATGTGGTGGTTTGGCCCAGCTGGCACAGCAGCACCATGACAGTCTCTCGCTCGTGCCCCCATCCACCCCCACCCTCGTTAGGATGGCAGAGGCCCCAGCAAAATGGGAGTAAAAAGATAAGCAAGGTTGTTGTGGATTGAGACAAGGGCAGGGAGGGCTCGCTGCCAATTATGGTTCTGGGCAAAACAGACTCCGGTACTCGACTTGTAGAGGAAAGGAGGAAACTTTATTCTACAAGAAACAGAATGGAATAAAAGCAAAAAGGGAGCAGGATGATGAGAAAATTACAACCAGCACTTTAAGATCTCCCTCCCCCATCCCTCCTTTCTTCCCGGGCCCAGTGCACTGCTCCCCATATCTCTACCTCCTCCAACCCTCAATGGCTCAAGGGGGCAGGGACTGGGGGATGTGGTCAGTCTCTCACAGATGGGCTCTGCCGCTTCTGTCTTCTCAGATGAGGACAATTCCTGGTATTCTTCCCCTGATCCAACACAGGGTTCCTCCCCTGGGACACAGTCCTTAAGCAACTTCTCTGGTGTGGGTTGTTCCCAACAGCTGCAGCTTCTGCTGATACAGGGTCCCTCACACGGGACGCAGTCCTTGGTGAACCTCTGGCGTGGATTCTTCACCACGGTTGTAGTTTCTGCAGTTAATGGGTCCCTCTCTCGGGACAAGGCCTCTTCTGGGCATAAGTTTAATGAGCTGCTTTGTCGTGGGTTCCTTCCCACAGGTACAGCTGTGGATATAGGGTCCCTTCCTCGGGACACGGTCTGCTCCGGCCATAGGGATAAAGGGTCCCTCCTTCGGGACATGGCCTCTTCTGGCCATAGTTTTAAAGAAGAAAATCACTGACCCTGGCTTGGGGTCTACAGTGAAGTGGTTGGGTCTGCCCCATGGGACACAGCCTCCTCTGGTCATAGTCACTGTCCCTTGCTCGGGGCCTTTAATGAAGTGAATCGCTGCCCCTGGTGTGGGACCAGCTTTAGTAAAATGAGTCTCTGCCCCTGATACGGGCTCATTATCAAAATGAGTCTGTACCGCTGATACGGGGTCTTTAAAGAAATTAAAATAAATCTCAGCTTTACCAGTTCTCTCCATAGAATGCAGGGGAGTCTCTGCTCCAGCACACCTCCTCCTCTCTTTCATCACTGACCTTGGAGTCCGCATGGTTGTTTCTCTCACTGTTCCTACTCCTTGCACCACCACCAGTCAGAAGAAAAAAATAAAGGGCAGAAGAAGGAAGAAGATGGAGGCTTCTTCTTAAAAAGTGATCGTGGAGGCATCTAATTGGCTCAGCCCCAGAAGTGGGTCTGGCTCAGAGCTGGGGAGAGTTGCAAGAAACTTCTTACAGGAGCCATCTTTACAGCCTCTTCCCCCTTACCAGAAAAGGCTATCATGTCAAACCATGACAAATTGACAAAGAGCCAAGGATTTTGGACCTTTACATTGTTTATCCTTTTCTTTCTTCCTTTACTGCTTCCTTTCTCTCTCTCTGTCCCTCTTCCTCCAATGACTGCAAGTACTTATTTACTTACACAAAATAAGAAAATGTACTTATGTGCCTTGGCATTTTCACCTTACTCTGGAAGAGGTTACCTTATACATGTCCATGAATTGATGATAAGAGGCACTCTGACCTAAAATGCCACCCTGCACTTGTCCATTCCCAACATCAAAGCCTGACTAACAGACTGTGCAATCCTCTGGTGTGGTGAGATATATGGTGTGGCAGAAATAAAGATCAAGAGTCTGTTTCTTGTCTTACTTTTACCAGTGTGAATGAAATCGAACTCCTCTGAAGACAATGAAGCAATATATAAGGAGTGTGAAGGGAGTTCGACTCAGTTAAGGGGGATGTAGATTAGACACCATGTTTATTCTACATGTAATGCTTTGAGTAGAACCTCTTGGAAATCACTCAAAATCCCTTTACTATACAGACACAGCTGCCCAAATTTCATACAACTTGGAATTGAATCTCTTTTAAATCCATGTCACGTTAGTGGAATTTGGTGTCTGCACCCAGCACACATCAGAGGAGCAGCTCTTTAACTTTCTCTTAATATAGTAGCGAAGTTGCCAGGTCAGACTTTGGCCTTGGTGACACGACTACAACTCTGCTGATGTCAGTGAGGTTGTATCAGTGTAACCTGAAGCATTATTTGACCTCATGAGTTCAGACTGTAACATTTCTTTTCAGGTTTTAAAGAGGAACCTTTTTAAGCATCTATTTACATCTGACAATACCTTTACTGTCTCTACAAGAATATCAAGGGTGACTGTGCCAGTTATGTGTCCCACTTCTTTTTTTAAAAGCAGGTATGAATGTCCTCACTGAAAGATGCTCTCCTGGGTTTAATTTGCACAGCAGTCTGCACAGCTGCAAGGCCAATGCTTGGGACCCAAATAAATTGCTTGGAGCTTGTTTGCAAATTAGTTGTTTTCATATGTCCCTCCACCATAGTCACAACTTGCAGACCATGTCCTCAGACTGTCTTCAAAATAGAGACAGAATTCAAAGGGTAAGGACATGGTCTTGCCCAGGGGGAAATAAAACCAATGTATTTTTAAATAACTTAGGGTTTAAATACCAACATTACCTACAACTCAAATACATATTTCACATACTATGTATAAACTTCAATAGAATAAATTAAATTCCTATATGAAACCAATGCTATTTTTCTTTTATTAATAATAACAAAATAGCGCAATTAATGATTATGTCTTTATTGGGACTAGATCCAAATTCACACTCCACTATTTAATGCTTATTAAATACTAAGACACATGATTATCTCAACTGCCACTGGACATTGTGGTTATCATACAAAAGAAGACCTAAAAAAATAACACTTTTTGGACAGTATGGAACATAGAACAAAGAAAATCTGATTTTGAATGGGATCTTTATGGCCTCTCTTTTAGTTACATTTCTAATTAAAATGCTTTGATCTATTAATGCCAAGGGATGCTGCTAAATGTATTCAATGCAGAAGTCGCATACTTTTCCTGAGCTCCCAAAATCTCTTAGATCTGTGTGCACTTAAGCTGCGTACTGTTAAACTGCTCACTAAAATGAAAAGATATCTAAGAATAACTCACTTCCATTAGATTTATAAATCACATTAATTAATTCTACATCTCCAGTGGTGTAGAGACCAAACTCTAATGCGAGATCTAATTAAAGAAAAGGGAGAAAAAAATTGGAATTGAAACACAGAAGTAACTGTTTAGCCTCAAATTAATGAGGCGCTATGCTAAGCAAGAATGTCCATAAATCCCTAATGAGGATTTTAAACACATTAAAACTTCCTAATACAAAGTGTTTGCCTTCCTTTTATCCAATAACAAATAAGCCAATAATTTTCTGCCTCTAAATGACACTATTAACTGTCATGGCATGTTTTATTTGACAAACCCTCCATTCAAATACTGTAAAACCAATTAATTTGCCTGCTGTGAAATGTGTTTCTTGATAGCTTTTATGTGATTTTTCTTCTCAAAGAAATGTAAATAGGAGGTCAATGTAGGTGCCTGATTTTGCTTAAAAATACTGTGCAATAACTATAGATTTTCTAGTCAGTTTGCATTTCAAATGAATTGAAAGATAACCTCCATTTTCAGGTCATCAATCACATAATGGTCTCCTGATAAGTAAACAGTTACAGAGTAATAGTTTTATTACTGGGCAAATGGTTCCATATTTGAGCCCTGGTAGTTGCAAAATTACCACTTTGTTGTGTTATAAATACGGGTTCGTGATCAGGGTGCTTGACCTCTGCCTTCCCCAGCAGCCCAGCAAGGCCACGCCGGTGGAACATGGCACCGAGCACCACAGGGCCCTCACAGCTACACGCAGTCTTCTGGGGCTGTGATGCAGTTAAATTCCACATCTTTCAAGTCTGAGAGGGGTGATGTGTTACCTTTTCTTTTTTTGGGAGGGGAGGGAAAAATCTATAGGACCAAGAAAAGATAATTCTGTGGTTTCAACGGTCCCTCGGGCCCCACTTAGCAGAGCTCAGCAGAGAAAAGCAAGAGTGTGTTATGACTGCCCCACGATTAAGCCATATCTAACTCTCTTCTAAGGTTTTGTCGCTGAGAAGATCAGCCTACTAAAAAAATACACATTTTATACTGCAGGAATACGCGTTTTTCAGTCCGTGCCCACTACGTGAACTGAACGGCACTGTAAATTGAAGGCAAAATAGTGGATAATGCATGGCATGCCATGCTTTATGGGGCCTAACTGAACGCCAATTAATCTTTACAACATATGTACAGTTCCATCAGCTCCTGCATTGCATCATGTTCACATGGAGACTGTGGTTTCTTTGCCTTATGATGGAAACACAACTTGAAAAAAAAACCCCATGACACACCACATACACACAGAGAGAGACAGAACATGGGATTAAATAAAACAAAGATGCCTACCGGTGCTGAAAAGCACATAGCTGCTCACTTATTTAATTGTCTGCAATAGATTACCAACCAGAACTGGGTAATTTATGTGGCATACCATGACAGTTGATTTCCAATTTGCACTATCTTGTATGTGTGTTTCTTATTAAAATAAGCAGAGGAAATCTGCAACCTCACTTGGAATACCAACTCCAAACCTTTCCAACACCTGAAGAGGGCTGATGAGAAACGAGGCTGAGACAATTCAAAGGCAGCCAAAGTGCTCTACAGCTCTCTTAACCACCATCTTCATTGCTGATACACAGAGCCTCAAACTCTTGTTTCTTTTTCCCCAACACAAATTCCTGTTACTATTGCTATAAATTTTTTCTGTAGTGACCTTTCCTCAGGGATGTCTGGAGAAGCAATTTCTATTTACATCTTATTATCATGTAAAATTATGTAAGTGTGTATCCAAATAAGAGAAAAATGCATTCTGGAAATATCCATGTCTTGCTCCTTAACCACAATCCTATTTAATAAATTTAGGAATTGAACTGCAGTAGTTTCAAAAAGTAAACTGAAGAACCTCCTTGTCTTGCTTCAACAATGAGAAAAATGTGTTCTTCCTACACTCTCAGCTAACAAAAATTCCAAAATTAAACTTCAAAAAATATTTAAGTGAGAATTATCCTTGACACAGTCAAATATCAGGAGATGAATTTCATGACGGATACAAGCTTTTGAGTTGAAGATATCACGTATTATAACCTGTATTTCGCAACTGCTGAAGTCTGAACTAAGCCCCACCTCTCCAGAATGCAGCTGTCTGCATCTAATTTTGCTGATTAAATGTAAATAAAAATGTATTTATATTTTTGAAAAAGATCTGATATGATATCCCACATCAACAACTTTTACATCTACTTCTTAATCGAGACATTGAATTGGGCTAAGACCACCTGACATTATTTCACTTCTGACCTTTTCAACTGTCAAAGCAGACAGATTTTTATCCTACAAGATTCGAGCCAAAGCCTCAAAGGTGCAGTGCCAGAGCATTAATCCATTTCACTAGACAGTCATTGAAATTATAATTGAAAGTTCAACTTACTTTAGCATTTTATGCTGAAATACTTCTGGCAGCCCAGGGCAGAAAGTCGAAATCTGGTTTCCAATGGAGACCATTTCCAATGGTTTCTAAATGTTGGCAGTGAAATTCCTTATTGTCAAAGAGATCAGCAGATGCCGGCTTACACTAATTTACTTTCTGTGACTGCTGCTCACTTCAGGAAGCCTTTCTTTACCTAAGGATTCTGACCTGCTGCCGGATCCCATCAGAAACAGACTAGGAAAGACACTGATTTATTAGGAGACCGGAGACACTTCAGGAAACTTCCCTACAGCAGCAGGGGCAGAGTCCATCCCTCCATTTATTCTGATTGATGCCATAAAGCAGAAAAACAAATCTGCACAGAAAACATAATGCAGATCTGTAAAAGCTCCATACTCAAGCTAAATAAACTGACCCATGTTTATTAGACTATCAAGAGTAACTCTAGAATCTGAAGGATCAGTAGACAGTTCTTCCTCTTCACCAAAAGGTGAAGGAAAAAGGACTTCTGAATCTCAAAATAACATCATCATTTTAAGTAGTCAATGGGCTGTAAGTCCTTTGTTCTGGTATTCTGGAGCTGCTCAGAGGTCTTTGAGCAGGAAGTTCCCTATAAATAACAGTTTATTATTCTTAGACTAATCTCAAAAGTTATCTAAACAAGCATTTAAGTTAACTTGGAAGACATGTTTCATTAAAACCTAAATGTCTTTTTTTCCTTCAAGTTGGGGCTGACATCTGATGATTCCTGGCATCTTATCCAGAGGCTAAAAAGTTTCCTTTTTGGGAGCAGGAAAAGGGAACAGGAAACAAGAGTTCTCATAGCTATTATGCAGTATTAGGTCATTTTATCAACGTTTTCAAGACTACTATTGTATTTGCTCTGTAAATTACACTGAATCTGCATAAGGTCCCTTAAATCCTTAGTGCCAGGATATTAGCCCCTTAATTCAAAGCACTGACAAATAATGCTGCAACAATGCATGAGCAATGGGGAGAAAACAGCCCTGAAGATCACATTAATTGGGTGCGTGTTGGGTCTCCTTGAGGCACAGGATCTCAAGTCTCAGCTCTCAAAGTCACGCTATTAAGGCAAGGAGAAAATAGACAATCTCCTAGGCAATGCAAATCACACAGAAGGGCACCTGAGACAAATACCAGAATTGCACAACAATGGTGACATTAGCAAACCTTTCCATACCCTTGGAGAGGATGTCTTGGCACCTACTGCTTCGGCACCTTTAATTCCTTTGCTGTTACCAGCCCTATCTGCTTGTGTTTGTGCACACGGGCATGTAACTGAGTAGGGATGTATTTCTGCTTCCCTTTCTTCCTACTTAGATCGCTATGGCAAAGATAATCTACTGGTCTATGGACTACTTCTAGTGTTTTTCCACACACAGTGTGACACTTCCTACTGTGGATGTTTTAGTGACCAGGATCCTGTACAGTACCAGTAGTAATCATTCTTTGGGTCCCTGTCTGGACTATTACTTTCAATTCATTTTGCTGCACTATACTCAATCCACATACCCTGTCAGTGGTCCAAAACACAACTGCCATTGCCCACAAAGTGACACATGTGCACTAACATATAACTAAAATATTTTGAAGCAGAAAAGAAAAGAGTTTTGAAATTCCAGAGGCAGAGAGGATTTGGGAATTTCTATTTTTATTTTGCTAGACATGTACTGCAACTTTGGGCAAATTAATTAACTTCTTTGTTTCTTTGTTTAGGCATCTCTATAAAGACAATAAGCAATACACAACTAGCCACCAGCTAGTAGTATCTGGAAAGTAGTGGTTTGGAGGTCCTCAGCAGGGTGGGGTCATATAGGAGTGACATATATACACACAAAGCTGTATACAACTAGAGATTCCTGACTGCTGCAAATGTCAGTCCTCAATAAATGGTTTGACCTTTTTTATCTATTAGTTCCATTTTATAAGTGAAATCAGGTCTGACACACTGAGCATTTCAGAGGAATAAATGCAGCTTGGGGATGACTTTGCAGGCTCATGTCTCACTTTACACCCTTGAAATGCAATGATCTCCCCAGAAACACAATGCTGCCTTGGTACTTAAGCCCCAAGGACCTCCCAGCATCCGTTTGCTGGCTGACCTAACAAGCCAATGAGCCCATTATCAGCATGTCTCTATAAGCCAACAAGGTTTCTTTTAGTGGAACTCCTTAAAGGACATAGCAGCTTGATCTTTGAGAAGTTTTTCTTTAGGCACTTAATTGATATCTTCCATGGGCAGAGTCACCTTCTGGATGAACCCACTTCTGCACTGACTACACAGAGAGACCAGGGTCACCACTCTGCTTAATCAGGGAGTCTCAGTTAGAGACTGAAAGTTACGTGAATTAAATATGGATCACAAACTCCACAACTGTGCTGCAGCTCCTATGCCAGGCTGAACTCACAGTGCAGAAATGGAAACTGATGGGCAATAAATTCCCCTTCAGACAGCAGTGTGGGGATCTGCAGGCAAAACCGAGAGCCAGCCACCCTTGTCAAGCCAGTCAATGAACAATTTGTTGTCTAATGATAATGTTGTGTTTGGAGGATGGAATGAAGAGGAATTGATTTCATTTGGACTTAAACCAACATTTTAAAAACTTATCAGAAAGCTAAAAATTTGAAATTGATTTTGTGTTCATTTAAAATAACTTCACTGTGACAAAACCAGAGGTGAACCAACCTGGTGAAACATTTCCATTAACAAAACAAATGGCAGGAGCTCCAGAAAGACTTTGTTTTAAAAAATGGAAATACCAATTAGGGAAATGCCTGTCTCAATGTCTCCTTTGTATTTCCACAATTTCCTGGAATTTGTAGAACTCAATAACAATAATAACAGAAATGCTGCTAAATTCGACCTTCTGCTGTAAAAATTGTGTCTCCCAAATTGCAGAGCTGCATGGCTGAATTGCAGGCCTCCCTCACTCACAGCTTTGCCAGTGGGGTAACAAAATCCAGTTTCCCTTCCACACACAACTCAGTTCATTAAAATAATAGAATTGTTGCAGGGCTAAGTTGGGGGTTTTTGGACACAAATGCCTCTGTTTGCACGTTACTGCTAAACTCAACAAAATGAAATGAAGAAACTCTCAGAAATTATCAAACTGCCATTTTTTTTCTCTTTTACAGAGAACTACCCTGCTTTAACTGGCTGAAGGGAAAAAAGCTGTCGTATCTGAAATGGCCAGAAGAGAGAAAATACTGGCAGAATGATGTCTTCCTAGGTGAGGTTAGTCCAAGACTTAATTCCAAGTGTCAGGGCAAGATAACACACAGTCATACGCATATGATCTCATCAGCCCTTCGGAAGACAGGATTTTACTTGATGTTTGGTAAAATTATTTTAGAGACTTTTTAAATATGTTTGCAGAACACATGAGGAAAAAATGCTATGCAACCCCCAATCTAGATACTACTTAAAGGGATATGCAATCATTATAATCAGAGTAATCACGACATTATTAATTATGAGAGGAAAAAAATAGATAAACAAGCAGTAGGAATCCCACGTGTTGGCAAAAGCATTCACTATCATCAGGGTTTGCATCTCTCCGTCTCTGATGCTTACTCGAGTTCCCAGGTATATATCTGTGAACCCAAGAGCTACCAGCCTGAGGGCACTATTCAATTTATCAGGGAGGAAACGCTCCCTGCTGTCACCCCTGCCCTGCCCCTGTGAGCTGCTTGGAGAGCTCCTGCCCGTCCATCCCTTCTGCCTGCCTCCAGCATGCAGGTGTTTCACATTGGTTTATGTTTTGCAAAAGTCATTCCACAGCTTAGTGCCAACTAAAAGGGAATTCAGGGTCAGTTGCTGCATCATCTCCTATTTCTTGAGACAAGTGCAGGTGTTTTCAGTGCTCCTGCCCTGAACCTCTCCCTGCAGGGACCTCTGGCTGGGCTTCCCTGGCAGCCTCAGGGCAAACCCGACCTGGTTCCTGCTGCCTTCCCCAGGCTATTACGGCTGGCAAGCACAGTGGTACAACCTGGCCATCTCCAACAAATCACCCTTTGGCTCCAGCTTGAGCAACCTGTGAGCCCTAAGATGCAGCAGAGCTGCCTGCACCACCAAAAGGGGCTGTGCAGGTATGGAAAGTTTCCTTCTGAACAGCAAAGGCTAAATTTCTGAGTTTTATTCTCTATTTTAACTTGACAGCTACAAGGGAGGTATAAAATTGTGCTGGAAGAAACCCTGGGCAGGCTTGCAGGAACACTGGCTACTGGTCCCCGCTGTGCCATGCGAGTGTCCCCATCCCAGTATCCACAGAGAGGGGCTCCCACAGCAAACTGCCACTGAGCCCAGCCCTGCCTGGCCCACAAACACCAAACACAGCCTGCAGCCACTCCCAGCCTGCCTTCACATGAGGCCAGAAAAACTGAAAATCAGAGCTTTCTTTTAAGCCAGGAAAGCTTCAACTCTGTAAAGCCTGACAGCAACTTGCACTCCCAGCTAAGCCATCAGCACTGTCAAGCCTTAGGGAGATAGACAGATACTTGAGTGTTTTCATATATAAAGTCATATGTATTTGTAAATACTCAGATTATTTCCACACACACTCACCAGCCACACAGTGAAATAATACATTATTCCAATAAATAGCATTATTCTGAGAAAACAACAAGGATAAATATAATTGCACAGGGTTTAAACAGGATGTAAATCAGCATTAAAAAAAAAAGTAAGTTAACATGAAGCTGTTTACTCCTAGAGAATCTCCATTGCTCTAACATTTCAGCAATAGCCTCCAGTCGTGAGTGTGCTGCAGGAAGTAACAGAGAGCAGTTCAGCAGATGAAACAAAGAGGACCTAATTACCATGCGAAGCACAACATCCTTCAGATGTGCTGAGAAACGTGACTGCATGAAAAACTGGTCCTGGGGAAATTTCAAAATATGACCACCCAAGCATAAAGAAGAGAGTGGTGAAAACCAGGGAAACTGCAACGTGAGGGTTGAGTATTTCTATACAAAGAATATTAGTTTAAACACGTGCACATACAGATAATGTGTATGTACACACATCTATATGCAGGCACAGCAACACAAGGAACTATGTGATTGTGGATGAAAGCTATAAATGTATAAAAGCTTTCAAACCATATGCTATATGTTAATAAAAAAATCACATAAATTCTTTGTATGTTGATCCATGGAGATTTTTGAGGGAAA
Source organism: Colius striatus (assembly GCF_028858725.1). Lineage (NCBI taxonomy): Eukaryota > Metazoa > Chordata > Aves > Coliiformes > Coliidae > Colius > Colius striatus. The sequence goes on along the minus strand of NC_084771.1, from coordinate 5,159,366 downwards.
AGCAAACAAACAGCCAAATGCATGAGAAACGACCAAGCAGCCTGACAGTCCAGAGCTGTCCTTCCATTTTCATTGTACTTCATCATCTAATATTCAGTTTTGCCTACAATTCCACAGTTTGAATGTAAATAATTTATGAATATTAGCCATAAATTATTTTAGGGGTTTTGCTGTGGATTTGTTTGTTTGGGCTTTTTCTGTGGTGTGCTTTTCTCTTTTTTTTTAAGAAACATGGATGGTAAGCACAGACATCTGGAGGCAAAGAAAGGCCTGATTCTCAGCTACAGGTTGAGAAGTTGAGTCATTTGCAAAAACGTTTAAGGAGGTATTTAAAGGCACAGTGGAGAAAATGCTGGCTTGTGCTGGGGCTGGGCTCAGCAGAGAGGCCACGCTGCTGGCTCTGCAGCCAGCCTCTGCCAGCTGCACAAGGCTCACGCTGGTTTGACACCAGCGCAACTGGAGAGATTGAGCCCCCCATCACCAGCGCGATGTGAGACCCTGCTCAGGAATGGCCATTACTCCCTCCATGGTGGGAAAATAGTGTACCATTTCTAATTTTAACCTACCAAATATCATGCCCCTGCAGAAGAAGAAATTGCTAAAAAGTTAGCATCTCCTGTATACCCTTTTGCTAGGGAACCTGAGCAAGGCAGATGTTAACCTATTCTTTTATTACCCCATCCCTGGGGGTGGGAAGTGTGTGAAGCTGATGGTGCACCCTGAAAGGCTGTTAAAAGTGTGGAAAAACTGAGAAATAGAGTTTGCAAATTCCTCAGCACGATCAATACTGCTCTCCAGCTCCAGATTCCCTTTATCGATGACAGCCTCTCTTGTTGCAGTGATTAGAGATTCTACATCTTTTAATCACAAAGAACATGACCAACTACAGCCTATCTATAGCTTTGTGGTTTACAGCAATTGATGCACTATCATAATTGCATTAGTGCAATGATAGCTTTTGGGTGTTACCCAAGCAGCAGAATTTAAATATGGTTGCACTTGTGACAAACTGACAAGGAAAATCTGATGTTTGAATCCAGCACTGCTTTTAACCCATTTAGCTTCCCTCTTTTCCTACCTATAACAAAATTAAAAGCTGACCCACGGACTAAAAAGAGAAGCCACATGATAGGGGTTGTCTTGTTTATATGTTAAGAGACAAAATACAAGTTTTGAGGCTAACATCTCACTCTTCTAATAAAGTATCAGCCTCTGTTGCTATGAGTGGGTGGATTTCAGCTTAGCCAGTATAGCCCTTATTTGAATTTTTTTAGATGACTCCCCAGTTTATATCATAAAGTTATTTGAACACTGATGCTTCTTTTTGATTTCAGGGTATTTGTTTGTCTTATTTTTAGCCTGACTCCTGACCGAAATGAGACACCCACAGATTACAGTCATGGGAGCCTGAAATAATGCATGTGTTTGTGCTCTTAAACAAAAAGGGTGTTCAACTCATCCCTGCTGTCCAGCATCAAGGTCAAAAGATATGGAAACTCTTCAGAGTTTGAAAAGAAGGCAGTGGGGGAGAGGAGAGGGACCCTACTGCTGTCCCATTACAGAAAAAGCTAATAAAGCTCACCCTTTGTAAGATATCAGAGGATCCACATGAGAGAGAGACATTACAAGCCAGACTTCATTAGCTGCTCTGCTCACAGAGTGACTCCTTTTTACAAGAGAACAGAAGATTTCAGTCTCCTGAGCTGAAAGAAAGCACAGGCTGGCAGGGAAGAATGAGACCAGATGAAAAGCAGGTTCTTATCTCCTTTCTAAACATTATCATACAAAGTATTGGCTCGCATACCCCCAGCAGCATCCCACCTAGCAGCACTCAAAACAACGAGCAACTGCTAGAGCTGGTGGTTGTGACTTGCAGGTAATGGGAACCAATTCAGGACAACTTGCACCTTTTCCCAAAGCCTGACTCAGTGCCAAAATGGTTGTAACAAACATGGACTCGTTGGAAGGCCTCAGTTCAGCTCGTTGCTCTGCCAAACAATTCTTATGTAAGCCCAGGGGCCTGCTCTCTCTACCTGAACCTCAACTTTGACCCAAAGGCATGTGAACTCTGGGAAGACCACACTACAATAGGCAGGGGAAGCCATTGCTGTAGGGGATTCCCTACAGTAGCACCTTGGTTGCAGGCATATCACCAGTCACAGAGCATTTCCTTGGGACAGCTTTCGATTTACAGCAAGAAACCAAAAGCTGCAAGTCTAGTATGTCATAATAGATCAAGGACACTACAGAAGGCCTAGATCTCTGCAACAGAACTATCCCAGAACAACCCTGCTTCACCTCCCAGTGTCCCCGTTCATGCAGTGAAGTGCTGGCAAGCTCAGCACTGGCACCACATCTAGCATGCTCTGCATTTATCAGAACAATGGGCAAGGCTGGCACTGTTTCTCTTCTCGCTTTGAATACAAAGAACAAGGCCCTGAGTGATGGGCCCGCTCACCAGCCCCAAGGCAGGGCAGAGGGGGAGAACTGAAGAGCTAATTTCCTTTACATCAACATGAAACCTCAGAATTAACCTACACCATTTTATTATACAGTTAATTTACATGCAACATCCTAGTGATGTTTCTGAATATTTTGCGTCACTGGGGATTATCAGGGCCTCCTGGCTGCAGGAGTCCCTGAAGCAGAGGTACTTGCTCCCAATCCCTCTAAGCAGAGATCCTCTGACCTACACTGTCTGTCCAGCCACTCTGTCCCCCTCTGCTGCCATTTTCTAAAAAGGGCTACAGAGAAGGACACAGTAAGCTGCCTGGGATCAGCCCCACTAGTCTGGCTGTAAACTTGGCTTTGCTGCTGGAGCTGATAATTTTCTCCTGATGACAATCCACAGGAACAGACTCAACTGTGTGTTTAGTTTGGGAACATATAAATCGCTGGAAGGATGCTCAATGCCAGTGTGCAGAGTGTTTATTGTTCTAAATCGAAGGCCAATACATAAATGCACATCTTTTAAAAAAATCTGCTTTTCCTTAAAGCCCTGAAAACCCATCCAGATTATTAACTTTCATTTCTGGGATAAAATCTGTCTATCATTGCTGTAATGCATGGCAGAACCATGGCAGTGCTTGAACAGACTAATTTCTTGTGCAGCTGCACTGTGCTTCTGTCTGTTCCCTCCATACTGCTTGTGCTGCAGTTTCATTAATATCCAGGTACATGCTCCCAGGCCCAAGGTTATAACCCTGTTGTGACCCACCTGGATTGGCCTCCTTGCCCACTCTGTTGTCCTGAGGCTCTACTGACAAGCATCAACTGAGCCACTAAGCACAGATTTAAGACACTTATTTTAGGCAGCTGCTGGATTTTCTGCTGGATATCCAGTCTGGATATTCTGCTTCTGGATAGAGCTCCCAGGAATAAACAACTGTTGTAATCACAGTAAAGAAATACTTTATTACAGTTGAATAATGTTGGTTCTAATTACAGTATCATTGATGTATTTTCCTATTAGAGGAAGATTTCCACTTATTCTTTTTTGTATTTATTTACCCAAAACATAATGCTCAGTGTGATGTTTGCAATTTAAGCTGCTGTTGCTCTCTTTTTTTTGACTGCCAGTTTTACAGCTGGGTTTTTAGGCAAAGTTGATCTCACATCCTTCCAAAAAATCAAACAGGTATCAGCTTAGTCCAAACAACTGTCTCAAAAAAGGGGCTCTCCCTACACATTCTAGGGGTTAAATCCTCTACAACTGTTCTAGCATCTGAATAGGAGCTTTTTGTAAGGCATTAAAAAGCCCCCTGCATCAGACCTAATAGGCATTTAGCTTTGTTCTCAATGTGTAGTTCACTGTTTTAGGAAACTCAGGTTGATATTTTAGTATAACTGGCTCTTTTTTGCCAAGGAGATACCCTACGGATTAGCACTTAGTAGGAAGAGAAAATTGCTAACGAGTATTGTTCCTCCAAGTAATTTTTCTTATTGGTGCTGCAGGGGAAAACTGCAGCTGCTTAAATATGGGACAGACCAGGAGTTGAATAAGCAATGGCTTTATTTCTGAGTCTGTTCTTCTGGTTACCTGCAAAATCCCAATAACATGTGACTCGGCTGCAAGACCATTGTCTATGCTAGCAAAGGTAAAAAATAGCCAAGACCTTTTCTTCTCCCTCCCTAAGCAGTTCCCTGCATCTAAACGCCTCCTGACTGCTCCTTCTCACCCACCTCCCATGCCTTTGGTTGTGTAGATGCTCTCCAAGGATGTGGGTAACCCAAGATTGTAACCTGAAACCTTTACAAGTACTGCTATATCAGGAGTGAGTTATATGGCAATATTAGGCAAGTGTTACTATTTATTCAGGCAATCTATAGTAAAACCGAGCTCAACAAGACCAGGATGATGACAAGTAAACCAGAAAGTGCAGTTTAACAACATAACTCCTGATGACAACACCACATCATAAGCTCAGCAAACAACCACAGAAACAGGTTTGTGAACTCTTGTGCTACAGGAGCCATCCCTAGAAGCCTGCTCAAAATCTGTCAGACCTTTTTGTACAAGATTCAGGTTCTATGGATAAAAAAAAAAGGGGGATTGGGAGGAGATTATTTATTGATCCCACATGGCTTTGAGAGCATGCCCTCTAGACACTAGGACTTATGCTTATATTCACTGAGAGAAATCTTTCTTGTCTCGTTTTTTCCCCTCCTTTTGTTGGAGCCATTGTTACAGACATGAAGGGGCTTCCTGATGCACAGAAATTATGTGTTAAAACACTTCCAAAGAGTGAAGAAGTTTGCCTTGCACTTGGACTAGACTCCTGGCAGACAAGTCAGCACAGAGGGAGAGACTGGAGACACGGCACATGGCAATCGCTGATCCAGAGAGCGGAGACAGCGACGCACTCAGGGACCAGAGAGGACAAGGAGGTCTCTGGAGGCTGTATGGGAAACCAGGAACCGAATCCAGGGTCTGACACCTCCACGGGCGAAATTGCCAGTGACTTCAAACACCATTGACTCATAACAGCTACGACAATTTACACCAGCTGAAGACCTGCCCCTGGGAGTCCTGCCTTGCCGCCCTCTGCTCTTACCGCTAGAGATCGATGACTCTTACAGGTCAGATTTTTTGTTTTGTTTTGTCAGGCTTAGATTGCTTCTTTGTACACTGCTGAGATCAAATCAATTACTTTCCACTCCAACCATCTGACCAAGTAATTCTAATGGAGCAGAAAGTAGAAACTCAGATAAAAGAAGGGACAATGTATTTTTCACCGTTATCTTTGTGCTGAGCATGATAAAGAAGGAATGAAGGCTGAAATAAAGATCATTCTTAATAATTCCCCCTCACATAAGAGTAATGATCTTAATTCCCACGCTTTGTCTTTGTTGTGGAGATTGGAGACATGAGTTTAGATGGGAGATGAACCCTGTAAGTCTTAAAAGGAAGAGCACTTATAACAGAAATCCTGTTTCCCTGATAATCATATCCAGGAAAACTATTATTTTGGAACATGATTGCATTTTTCAGCTACCTTAATACCATTTTTACTGTTCAGCTGCATGAAAAATTACCTAACCTGTTGGAATGGATTTCTTGACCCACACATAGCTACATTAAAGGGTGTAATTTAATGCAATCTAACTAAATTAGCACCAATTAGACAGGCTAAATTAAAGGGCATGTCACTAATAAATTTTATGCTAAACATATTACTGATAATAAGCTCAATAAAAATTGCATAATGAAATAAAATATTCTTTTTAACACTGCTCAGTCCAAATAGGAATATATAAAAAGTCATGAAATACAGTATGCTAATTCCCAGTTGCCTTTCAGGATGGCATCACAGCAACATTAAAATGCACCGATTACTGCAGTGTTTAAAAACAATAGGACAAGTCCTCCAGGGAAGCTGAAAGCCAGGCCAAATTCCATGCAATATCTAAGATCCCAATCCTGAAAACATTTACATATATATGCTCAGCTCCTTTGAACTCTGCAGGTTTGCTCTTGTATCCCAAGTTGGTGGCTTGCTGCTGTGTCTGCTCAGAGCACTGAGTTGTATCATGGGCCAGGGCATGAAGGAAGGCTGCAGCAAGGGGTTGGATTTGCACTCAGACACTTTTGCTGAAGGCTGCCCAGAGGGATTGTGGAGTATCCTTCCTTGGAGGTCTTCAAGACCTGCCTGTGTAGGACATGTTCCTACACAACCTCATTTACGTGAACCTGCTTCTGCAGGGGAGTTGGACTAGATGATCTCTGGAGGTCCCTTCCAAACCCGACCATTCTATGATTCTATGAAATGTTACTTTCCAAAATACTAAGCATCAAAGCTTTACAGTACACTCTTCCTAAGTCCTGTACATAAAGTTGTCCCACAGTACAAAAACTAAGGCTGAAGACCTTATTCAAAGCTTTAAGCAAGCAATTCTTTGATCAGTGCAAGTAAGACCGACTTCTGACAGCTCTGTGTGTGTGCATTTGTCTGTCCTCTATTCTGTGATTGGATTCTCTAATGTCCAGAGCTGAGCTATGTCCTTTTTCCGAGTCACAGCCTTGCTAGGCTCTCTCTTTCCTACCTGACTGATTGTTTCCACAAAGCTTTCAACTTTGAGAGTGCTACCAATCTCTCCCAAATTTGATGGAAATCAGTCAAGAGGTGCTAGGTGGGCAACAAGACACACAGACACAGACATACAAACACACCTCGATTGCATAAGCCTCATTTCTACTGGCAGGTGGTGGGAATTTGGTACTCAGCTATAAGCATGGTTTAAGAGTGGGATGCTTAGCAGACTAACTATGTTCGTGTCCATGCTATGCCCCAATAAGCAGCTGGGAGAGGTGTAAATGAGTAATTTGTGAGTCCATTCATTTTCATCTTCAGGGAAGCTTGAAACTCTTGGGTGCCCCTCACTCCCAAGGGCTACTGAGGTACTAAATACCACCAAGCAACCTGGTTGCATCTGCACAGGTCCTCTGCTGGGTATTCCCAGAGGTTTATGACCCTTTTGCATCTTCTTTCTGACACGAAATGATCAAAGGGCCAGACAAGCTCTGGCACTCTACGTACAATTCATCTATCTGATATTTATTAATCAGTAATAAAGTAAATCAGGGATAGTAAAGTGGAAGTGACATCTTTATAGACAGACCTACATGTCCTGAATAGTAAGGAGAATGGGCTTCTGGAGCACATTCTCTGCATTCACTTGTTAACTAATTAGGGCCCTCAGCAGGGTCCTTGCTCACATGAGTTCTCTTTTCTCACACAGGTAGTCTAAAGTTAATGGGCCCATTCATGTGAGTAACATTTATAAAAGCATGTTCTTAGCCTCAAATTCCCTGTGTTCAAATCCTTCGCAAAAGAAAAAAACAAAACTCCCAAAATACTTTGAGTTGGAAATAGAAATACTGTTTTAATAAATAAATCAGGACAGTTTTCAATGGCTTCTTGACATGGGTTGTGGCTGATGCTTGATGCAGGATTGAGCCTTACACCAGAGAGGAAGGGCACTCATGTGGAACTAATGCTATGCAGGAAAATTCTGCAAGTTGAAAAAAATAACATACATGGACATCACCCACTCCTGGGGCCGCAGCCCATTCTCAGAAAAGAGGAAGATTTCATATCTAAGCATGCTTCCCCCCACTTCATAAATACATCCTTCCCCTCTCATTAAAATAAAAAAAAATAAATAGGATTTGCTGGATTCTGTTCAGGCCATAACAAAAAACAAAGGAGGGGATAACGATATTGTGCAGTGTCCACTAAAATCCTGCAAAGCGCTAAAGGCACATGCAAACTTGGCTTTTCCTGCTCTAGTGCTTCCACTGTTCAAACACATTTTTAATATAGCTAAGAAACCATGCCAAATGACCACTGTTAATCAAAGGCTCCTTTCAAATTGTATGAAAACAAAGTAGCATCAAACCCAGTGAAGTGCCATCTATGCACACTTTACTCCATGAAGAACTGCAAAATGACCCAACTCACGTTGGTGCATATTTTGGGGGAAAATGTTGGCTTTAGAATAAAAGGCACATTTTACAAATATTTTTTTGTTGTTTTAAAAAGAAACCACAACAGATTTTTAACATTTTCTCACTGCTCTGTCTTTAGGTCAGAACCCCCGTGAATGAAAATGACCATCATTTTATTTACTTCAGCTCAGCCCACAGCAGAGGAATCCTATTCCAGGACACTTCTGTGCACTGTGTGCCGTGTGGCATAAAGCCCCAGATGGTGGCTGCCTCTCTGCAAAGTGTTCTTGCTATATCAAAAGCAGCCCTCTAAACATATAGCTTCACTATCAGTTCAAAAACAACATACCAGTGATTTATTTGCTTTAAAAAAATTATCAGTTTGGTTCATTAACCTATAACTGTACAAAAGCAGGAGTCAATTACGTTGCCACATCAGATGTGTGTAAAGATAATTACCCTGAAAAGAAGATGTAAAGGTGTCCATAAAGGCAGTGAAATGTGACCTATTAAATCAAGCTGTAACCTATTATGGGTCAAAAAACACATTTGTAGGGCCAACAAGCTCATGGGAATGGCCAATCTAGCATGAATTCTGCAGGTGTCCTTTTCAAATAAACATGAAATCTATCCTTTTAATTCCTGCAATGTTACTGTCTTCTTACCTTCCATACACAGTTTACTCGACACACATACCCAAACGACACACACAAAAGTTTCTTCACGATTACACAGAACACCACAGCATGTATGAGTGGTTAAACAGCAAATAAGACACAGAAAATAAGCAACAGAAGATCTACAAAGGGCATCATTACTCTGCTGTTTTACTGGGAATTTCACAATGCTATTGATGTCTGTCATCTTACTCAAAGTACCCCAATCCTTAGTAGAGTACATCTGCACTGCAGTCAATGATCCAACTCAAGATCTGACCCAGCTGTCTATGAAGACCGATACAAAAATGTCCCAAAATCCTTGTTTTGTGAAATTTTCTAACACCAACTTGGATTCATTTAAAAATACATAAATCAGCATGCAACCTGGGATGGCTGTATCTCACTTGAGTGATGTTCCTTTTGCCTGATTTAAACTACTAAATTTCCAGGAAGCACCTTCAATATTTGAAGAACTTCATTTAGTCAGTTTATAATCTATTTTGCTTCACTTATACTCAATGCAACAAATAGGTTGGAAAACATCTGCTTTATGATACCTGCTAAAATATTTAGGTATTACTGAAACTTCTCAGAATGCTTCTCCCTTGAGATCCCTCAGAATAACCTTTTGGGTTATACTGGGCTTGATTCTGCTTCCACTTGCACTAGAGGTCTAATCAGAAGCAATTAAATGGAAGTCACCAGAGTTCTTTCATGGCAATCCCAGTAGACCCAAGTCTATAATTAAAGTTGCAAATTTTTAAACAGAAGTGTTGCATTAGTACAGGTGTACAGAACTGAGGCAGAAACACTGATGGTTTGTAAACAGTTTCACCATGATGCTGAACACTGTGACAAAACAGTATGGGAAGCAGATGTACTTCTCTTTTAAGGAGCTGCTGTGTCAATAGTCCTAACTCCAGTCACTTCAACAGAGGTCAGATGACCACTGTGAAGCGTCTTGCTCTCAAAGAGGGCACAGAAATGGACTACCATTTATGCACCACAGGAATAAGTAATGAGAAACTCATGCTAAGTCACTAGAGTTAATGGTGTGACATCAGACATTTAGGTAAAGAAACAAGGCCAAAGCATTTATTTTCTAAATGTAGTTACATTATCAAAAATATGATCTGATCACATTATCATCAAGGAAAAACATCAGTGTACAGATGCTTTCACCCTGCACTAGGTAGCTTTCACCCTGGACTAGGTAGCTTTGCAGGTAAGAGACAAAACCCCACCTCTGCCTCCTTCAGAGTGATTATATTTTTATTCTTATCTAATATACTTCATACTCCTTTATATCCTTCACGCTGTATAGCTGGCTTTTAACTGCTCTAAAAATAACAGTCATTAAAGGAGGTGCAGAGATGTTCTGTTGAACTTGCATTCACACCAGCTCTGTCAAGGAGGGTTGGCCACAACCTCGTCTGCAGCCAGTGTGAGGCCAAGCTCCTTTTTGGAGAATTAGTCTCATCTATCATCTGCATTTGTTTTGGGTTAACTGGTATGTTGCTCACAGCAAAAGAAATTGAGAAGCCCAGCGCAGGAGAAGTTTAAAGTGTTGGTCAGTAAAGTAAAATGATTCTGCAGAGACATCTGTGGAGATAAATTGCCCACTTATCTACCTTAATTTGTAAGACACATCAGGTGTCATATAAGACATTATTCCTAAGGAACTAAGTCACCTTCATAATCATCACAGAGGTGAGAATGTTGGGCAAATGCTAAGTAAATCAAAAGAAAAAATCGTTTTCTTCAAGGAAACACAATTTTTGCAACACAGAAGCCCAACAAATAAAGGCTTAGCAAGTTCATATCTACTGCTTGCTCTCCTATATAGATCTGCATAAGTGGTTTTTAAGAAAAACACACTTAATATGATTATGATCATAGCAACAATATTCTCTGTGTTCCTTCTTTTTCGTAAGCAATTCCAGAGCAGAAATTAGGTATTGATTCTCTCCATACCTATGTCATCTTTTCTCTTTAAAAGATTCACGGCTTTCAGGCTTTAGTTCTACAAACCAGTAGGTAGCATCTAAACAAGATTCACTTTTCTGAAAGGAGCCCTGATTGCTATTAATTGATCTGGTTTTCTTTTTTTCTCAAAGTACTTTTGAAGTGTCCTTCTTGAGAAACAGGGAATTAAACACTTTCAAGTTTCACAGGACAAAGCCCAAGAGAGTTGCTCCTTCACACTGACACCAGACCACTCAGTGACACTACAAAAGTCTCCTACAGGTTAGGCAACCGATTTCAAATTTCCAGCCTCAGCTGACATTTCATTATCTGGAGAAGAGTGGTTCCAACACACTCAGCAAAAAGAGATTTACACCAGAATAACCAAGACCACTCTGGTGTGTCCAAAGAGAGTGGAAGGATGAAGCTTTGCCATCAACATCACAACTGAGTGTTCCGATTGCTGGACAAAGTGTGGTTCCTCACCATTCTCCACCACAGCAGTGGCCTTCTCCTGTCCAAATAGGGACATAAGTTACAATGGGAATCCCTTATACTTTCTGACAGCATGCTAATCTTCTGTTCATTGAATTCCTTCCAGCAGGTCACTGTCACTTTGTTGACAGTTTGTTTTTGGGACATCAGTGTCTGGAGCCTCTGATCTGAGACTGAATGGTCAGAGTCATCCAGAGAAATGTGAGCAAGGGACTAACATCACTTCTGATTTGTCATAATTTAACCTGTAAGTGATAAACTTTAATCCCAATAAATTCACTTGTGCTATCAGAAAGTCCTGTCTTGCAAAATGAAATTCACTGAAAACAGTTTATTGTTGAGGCAGTTATAAACTGGAGTACCTCAGCCAGCTTCAATGGAGGTGGGCTGATTTATGCCAGCTGAAGATCTGCCCTTGGATTCATTCAAAAATGACAAAACAGACTCTTCTTTTCAACAAGAGAGGAAATTTTATTCATTTAATGAGGAAGAGCTAAAGTCCATAGAGACACTAACAGTTAATATCAGATGTGTCAATCAAAATCTATTGATGTTGAGTCACTAATTTGATTTGTGAAATACTGTAACAAAGATTCATATAATTTGTCCTTAAGGGATATTCATTGGATATTAAATTAACCTAGTGGATGTTTGTCCTGTTTTCCAACTAAAAAGAAATGTGTTCACAATAGCTTACTACACAGGGCAAAGCCAGTGAGTATAGAAAGAAAAAGGTGCTTTAGTTTAACATTCATATTTACTCTAGCTAGGTTTCATTGAAATTTGTCTTATCTTCCTCAGCTCTTTATAGAACACCTTAAAATATAGGCTCCTGGCAAGGTTAATTTAAAGAGCCAACATACTTAAGAGTTCTGCTTTAAAGAAAAGTAGGTACTTAATAGACCATTCTGACCAATGAACTCTTTGCTGGCATAAGGATATATACTATATGATTATACTCATCTATTTAGTGTAACATTAAAAGGCAGTGAAAATTAACTGACTGGTATCACAAACAAGTACACCTAGGTACAGACTCAACTGAGGTTTTGTAGCTACAGCAAAGTTCTGTACTTTGGAGGAAAATATAGGGAAATGGGAAATAACTGAAAGAACAGCCCTTCTTTAAGGAGCTGTATGTATTTCTGTGTGGCCATTTCTGGGCTTTCGACAAGTGAATACATATGCAAGAGTGAACTTCAGCTTTACACAGAAGACCAGTCGCCAGGACTGTGCTTCACTGTGCCTGACAAAAGCCAGACTTGAGGTGAGCTAATACCACTGTGTATACTTTGGGTTGACCTCCTTGGACAAACCTTCCATGGCATCAGCTGAATGAAATTCCTAGTTGCTAGATTATTTCCTTTAGCAATGTTTCCTTCAAAACTGCAGCAGCTCATATTTGTCATTTAGGGACCACATTGTATAAACTCTGCACCAAGCGCTTTTCCACTCCCTGATTTTAGTGGGACATTCCCCAGGAGAAAAAGCACTAATTTACAGGAGCTGTGGCAGCACAGGGCCCATAGACATGCTACAGTTCAGATTGATTTTAACCACTCTGGTTATTTTTGTTACAGCTAACATAAAAAAAAATCAACTTCCTATTCTTATTTGGCTGTATTTTGTTTTTATGTAAAATAATAACAATCATCATGATAATAATAATAATTCCAGATGTTCGTGTAAAGGCAGCTCATTAAATCACAGTTGTGCACTCTTCCATGTTGTAATTTGCTCAGATAAATTTCCTTTTCTTTAAGCAGGCAATAAATACCTAAAGCTTTTCTATCTATATATCTTTTAATCGACTGCAGTCATTTAACCTAGACCCTCTAACCAGATTAATAATAGAAAACGTGTCATAACAATTCCTTACCACAGGATGAATTATCATTATTGTTTTGGCATTGAAAATCCTTTCTGCTACCTCAAATTACCCTTCTTTTCAACAGTGCACAATACATGAATCACTTCCCTAATCCTACACGTTACTAAAAATCACATCCAAGTACAATAGAGCCATCTGACAAGCTACTTTCTGACAGCATGCTAAACTATTGTGGTGGTGAATTCCCAGAGACCCTCTGGATCTGTTTCATTAATAAAAGTTGCAAGTGAAAGCCAAAGGAGGAACTGCTCACAGCCTGTGAGAATCCACCCAAAGGCTGAACTTCACATCCCAGCTCTTCCCACCATCCTTAACGTCGCAGAAAGGGCTTCCCTTATGCCAAGGAGGTGTTAAGCAGACAGACATCGTTAGAGCTCCAGCTATAACCTCTTTTGAAATCTAAAAATCTAAACATCTGGATTTTTTTACAGCTGGGGGCAATTACAGAGCTGTTTCAAAACACCAAAACGCGTGTGTATCTGCAGCATTATCTACATGCAGCCTCTGATCCTCAGCTGCCTGGTAAGTCAGTCAGATTTGACAATGTCAAGCGAGCCGTACTGGTTTTACAGCAACTGAGAATCTAGCCCTCCAATTTGCAACCATATGTAAAAGGATGAGTGACCTATAGAGCAAGGACACAGTGGAAAATCAACACATTAAGCTTTTCAATGTGGATTTTCATTCCAATACCAACACCCTCCAAACTAGTTCTTTCTTACAACAACCTCCTAAAACATATTTTCTTTCCTGGCACTTGAGGAGCAGCCAACCACAGTGAAGCCAGAGGCAAAAGTTCCTGCGGGCTAAATGAGCAGCATCTTCCTCACAACGATGACACGTTTGGATATGTAAAATGCATTCAAGGTATATGTACTGGAAAGTAAATTACAAGTAGGTTGCATGGGTATTAGATGAGCACAATCCTCCTAGGTGCTGGTCACCTTTAATTTGCTGCTCCAGATTGACAAAAGTGAGGCTTTCTTTTCTCAGGATGAAATCCTGGTGAGACAAATGCTTTTCTCGGTGACTGGTGAACCACTCATAATGCACATTTACAATTTTTAAATGACAGTAATTAGATGCCTGGACACCTTCAAAGATCTCAAACACACCAGATAAAATGTTACTGAGTCCATTTCTATTATTATTGGTTTTGAAAAGCTATTCAACCATCTGCCCTCATTATGATCTTCTAATCAGAACCAACTTGTGCTTCTACCAGACAAGTATTTAGGCAACTTTTTATTGCAACAAACCAGCATTCATCAAAAGTGGTGTATTTTTAACACTAATTCTAATTATAACAAGCAGTTCATTTTGTGTGCTTTCCAATTATGTATGAGAAAAGTCAGCATAAGTGTCCTCTCTTATCATAATTATCTGTTTCTAATTTCAATTTTGGCTATGACTTTGCACTCAGTGATGTAAATGTAAATGTTCCTGTCAGATAAAGATTAATTTGATTTAAGTCCTCTTTGTTCTAATTATATATTCTATTTCTGCTCACCATGCAAGTTTCATTTGAAGCCACATCTGTATTTTATCACAACAATGAAGAAATTCAGTGGTATTTAAAAAGGTAACTACAGGATTTCAGCTAGTCCTGTCAGGCGCTGTTATGACAGTGTATGCTAGGACTGTGCCAAATGAATTAATATTTTAGCTCACTAATTTACGGATTACTGTAATTATTACTTGAATATTAAAGTATGTGAACTTTTATCAAATGAAATAAAACTTGTTGCCCTAATTGCTCCCTGTACTCCTAAGGAAACGTGACCTTTATGGGCTTTGAACCTGAGCACACTGAAAATACGGAATGATGCCCCATAGGCAAAACAGGAGATTTAACATGGAGAGAAAGATAATTTTATCTGAATAACATAGAACATATCTCCCTGATCTTTTCCTGTCAGGAACTCACGGTTTTGGGGATAGTCTGGAGAAATTTCTGTCATTGAGCACGTTAACATTGTGTGGGAATCCTGGGAAGAGGGTAAGAGAAATAGCAAGTGGGTAATTCTGCTGTATTGTATTGTATTGGTCTAGACTTTGAGTGGCATCTCACACTTGTAGGCATCTAAAGCTATTTAAATTAGAATGTTTGCAAGGTCTGAACGGCAAGGAAAACTTCAAGGCCACAGGCTAGTCCTGATTTTGATCAAAATAGGATGTGACCCATCAGCCACATCTTCTGACAAAGCTCCTCTGGAGGTAGTGAGGGAACACATTTTGGCAGAGGTGTGACTCAAATATTGCCAGGACCACTGTGTCTAACCTTGCTTGCATTCACAACCTGGAACACGATTTTCCACCAAAAGCATGACAAGTGAGGGCTGGCTGGCTATGGAATCAGGTCTTCAGGTACATCTCAGAGGGGTTTCTCATACGTCTACTATAAACTGTTCATATTCCAGCCCTGCTAGGCTGGTAAACACTCTTTCATCCCACTGCTTTCACAAAACTTACCGCAACTTTAACAGTATTCAACAGCTTCACTGACATTTGGTTGAAATTGCCTGGTAAAATCAAAAGCCTTGATACATGTGGACACAACCACATACATGAACCCTTCCTATTTTAAAGAAGTTTAACTAATAAGACTTGAAACTTTAAAGCCTTCGCTTAAGCATGCAGACACTGCAGCAGTTCCTTTTCTGCAGTTACCAGTCTGGCTTTCCATACAGAATCGGTTTCTAGCTCATCTTCTTCAGCTATACTCTTCTCCCAGATCTCATTTCCCTCCCCTCTCTCCACAGTAACACCCATACACACCTATTTGCTGTAAAACCACTAAGAAGAAATGATTGCACCTAATTTTCAAGGTACAAAATCTGTGTGATTCATTAGAAAGCTAACAAAAATCATTACTTTTACTTCAATACCAAAGAATAAAATTAAAAACTGCTTGAAACAGCTTTATGGTCACAGTCAAGACTCGGCAAGGCTAACTATGATCCCATAGCTCAGTGGTGCAACATCCCTTTGAACTGCTTTCTCCTGACATTTCTGTCCACCTCAGGGGGCAACCACTCAAATAAACAACGCAATGATTTGAGGGATCAAGATTTGGATGCTTACCACTCACTGACATTTAGACTTCCAACTTGATCTGCGCCAACTGCTGTCTTAGTTGCTGACTTCTGAGCATGTCAAGGCTGCAAGCTGGCATGTAAGTGCTTCTGACTGGCCACTGTCTTCAGAATATATTTACAGCATCTTTTGGCTGTTCTATAGTGTTGAGAAAAAGTAAGCCTAAAATTGTTTTTACACATCTCCTCACTTCATTCTATCATTTATAAATGAGAGCTGAGTTGCACACAAAAGCATTGTTTGGGTTGGTGCTGTTAAATAAACAGATTTTTGTGTTATTTATTTATTTATAAGAACATTGCTGTTTTACTTGCCAAAACAAAAATACACTGCTGGAATATTGCTGTGATCTCAGCACAGTGTTTCTGGACAGGGGGTGACCTTCTGTACCTTTTATCTGGAGAAATTTGGCCCAGAGAGGTAGAAATCAAACAACATGTGATTCAGAGTTGCTGCAGAACCCGTCACCTCTCATCAGCTTGTGATTTAGTGTAACCTGAACAGGGACAGCCCTGTTATTTTGTATAGGAACCAAGATGACATTATCCAGAGCCAGGAGGTCATTGGTTTAAATCGCAACTAATCTGATGTGTCAGACCAAAGGCTCAGATTAGGCAGTTGGAGAAAATGGAAACATTCCTTTGCAATTTAATATCATCATTAACTACGGACAAAGGATACAACTACTTCAAAAGAAATAAAGCTTTAACAACAAAAGATAATGGGTCAAATTCACTGTTGGTATAAACTGCCAGAACTATGCTGATCTCACAGATCTCTGCCAGTTTTCACTAGTGGCAAATTAGGCTACAATTAATGAATTTCAGTGATCAAACTCCAATTAATTGTTCATTGCTGAAATAATCCAGCTGGAGATGTGTGTGTGCAGACAAACACTTCATAATATCATTGCAGCAGTGCTTCAGTTATCAAACCGCAATAGACAGTAAGAGGAACTGCAGCAACAGTTTGGGAATAATAAATTTACCTATTAATTTAGGTTCACTTAAGTCTTTTAAACAGTCAGATGCTTACTGCTACCAGAAAAACAGTCTGCAGACTGGGGAGACAGAAAGGATACATCTTGTAAAGTTTTACCTACATGTCCAA
This sequence comes from Colius striatus, assembly GCF_028858725.1. Classification (NCBI taxonomy): domain Eukaryota; kingdom Metazoa; phylum Chordata; class Aves; order Coliiformes; family Coliidae; genus Colius; species Colius striatus. The sequence continues at coordinate 5,142,202 of NC_084771.1, read as the reverse complement.
ATAGTCCTAATAAATGAATGACTTTTATTGAAATGGGTTGGACTACATCCATTTGCAGATGAATATTGGCTGCACGTGCTTTCCTGGAGAGCGTGCAATAAAATGATTGAACTGGTGATTAAATGAAACACATTAGTAAAAATGTCTACCATAAATTTATAATGTACATTTTCAAACTGAAATATCTCTGAATCATTACAAACATCATTAAATAATGAACAGTGGGAGCAACTTCAGAATACCTGCTACTTTCTCCTGCAGACCTGATTACCTGAGCTCTCACCTCATCAGAATGGCCATTAGAATTTGTTGGGATTGATCTGTCAGAAAATACATTCTTTGGAAACTAGGTCTTGGTTCAGGAAAGACTGAAACACGGGTTTAAGTGCTCTAATAGATGTGATTTCTATGTTAGGACCTTGATCTGGAAAGTACTTGCAGACTTTTAACAGAAATGTAGTTTACCTGAGCTTAAATACTCCAAGTTAAGCACTTCTGTCAAGTGTTTGATTGAAGAAGCATCTAATATGTAGTTTTGCATTTTGCAATTGTTTGGGTTTTGAAGAAGTGAATAGATTATAAATGAAACTTTATCAAACGAGTGAGTCAATTTGTATGACAAGATACAATCCAGTCTGTACTACCGAGCCTTCTGTAAACCCGTAATTCAACACCAGGCACTTCTGTTTAAGAGAGTACCTCTGGATTGATATGAATGTAATGAGAATAACATTGACATGCTGCCCTGGCTTCCTAAATATATTTTGACAGAGAAAAAAAACATACAGAAGTATCTGGGACTGACGAAGGTTGATTGCTTCTGAATGAACTTAAATGTCTCTTCCTAATTCTACAGCGTTGCCCCCTGCCCTGAACTACTGAGTTGCCTCTTAAATTCATTCTTATTATTTGCAACAGCAGTCTCCTTTGGCAATTTATAACCACACTTAAAATTTACCCCATAGTGTGTACTTTTCTGTGCAAAAAACATGAACTACAAAACAGCCACAGAACTAAAACAACTAGCAAGATAGTTTCTACTCATAGTTCCTCCTCAGAATTTTAAATAGTGACACCCTAAGGCAGTTTGGTTTTTTTTTAATAAGTAGCAAAGAGTATCTTCCATGACTTCTGCATACAAAAAATATAATTAAAAATGCATAGTGTGAAAACTGTGGAAATGAAGGAATTTTCTCCATTTCCTACTTATTAAATCCTTATTATCTCAGAAGCAAAAAGCTACAACACCACAACCATCACCTCCCTGGTGTGAGCCAAGCAAGATGGCAGAGTTACTCATTCCCTGAACTGCTCCATCTCTACCTTTTGCGGATTAATAAAAGCAGGGAAACTGTGCTTCCCAGGTAAATGGGTGACAGTACAATTGTTCTTGAGATGAATGATATTAACTGCAGCATAAGGCAAGGAAGAAAAAGTGGATTTTAATGCTGTTGAAAATTATGGCCTTAAGAAATGTAGTGGATGACTAAAAGTCCTCTATTCAATGAAGAAATCATTGAGAAGTTCTTGGCAGGATGTCAAAAACGGCATTTAAGAGGACAATTAAAACAGTATAATGCAAACGCTATAATTAGAACCATATCTAGTTGAGCAACACACTATTTGTCTTCCAGGCTGTTAGGAAAAAAAAATTCCCCATGAACTGCTGCCAGTGTTTATTAGGGTATTTACCAGATAATACAGATTTACCAAGAAGATTAATTTTGTTACTATAAAGATTAGGTGAAAAATTGCATACACCTTTGTACCTCGGTAGAGTCTTCTCTGATACTCATTCACCTCCCACAAATAACTTGAGTTACACATCCATGTATTTATTTTACAGAGACAATGACTGAGGTCACCCTTCCGACTAGGCAAACTCAGGCCTGCTCGTGTTGAGATGTCAGGGTTCTGTGCAGTTTGAGCTGGCACAGTTTAATTGGCATCGGTTTAGAAACAGGCTAGAATTTGAAGTAGAACACAAGAAACCTGCCAGAAGTGCTACAGGGAGCCCAAACTTCATCTATGAAAATGAAATGGAGCATCCACATCATGCATTATGATGCAGAAAGCATGAAAGTAGTAAAATGAGAAGAATTTGCCTCAAAAATAAAGCTTACATTTCCCAGTTAATGAACACAAGCTTTTAACAGGGTTTTCATGATATATGAAGACATATAAGAACAACATTTCAAATTAAACACAGATTACTTTCCTGCCAAGCCTCTCTGGGAAGCAGCAGAACCCTGATTCAGCATGGCACTCGAGTTAACCAACTGGTTGAGCAAGTAACTAAACCAGAGACTTCCCAAACTTCTAGCAGTGAGAGCTAGAGAGGAGCCTTCTACCTGTTCCCCTGAGTCGTCTCCTGACGGCTGACTCAAGAGGGGCTGGTGCTGAGAGAGCAGATGGTAGCCACACGTGGTCATCTCTGATGGAAATGAGCCAGATTCTCCTTTCCCACTGGCAGAACAACCCCAGAGCTGCCCAGAGCACTGTGGCACTCTCCATTATTGACAGCTTGGGCAGGAAGATCTGTTACATGGCACAATGTGTGAAGTACCTATAGAAGCCCACAAGCCATTGAAGCTCCATATGCTTTGGGGCATGACTAATAAAGGACTTCAAAGCTTTGAAAAAGCTGAATTTCTTGACAACTATCTGAACCAAATTTCAGAATCTTTTGAAGATGGTTTGTCTCTGCTCAGGAGGTCCCTTTTACAAGGCACTGGAAGTAGTTGCAATTGCTTAACCTCATTTTAGCATGCAAGAATTTTACAGTGTGCTTTCAATTCTTTCTTAGTGCTCTTGTCCCAGACACAAAAGTTAGGGTTCCCAAAATGCTGGGTATCTGCAATGAGGAGTACACAGGAAACCACAAGGACACTGTAAGTTTTGCCATCCTGGGCCTGAGAATCCTGCAGATACCCTACCTTCTGCTCAATACCATTTCTTTGTGGAAAAATGCTGTTACCCATTGCAAAGTTTAATTGTTCAGAGAAGCTTCTGATCTGGTTTTGGAGGACAGCCTCTCTGAATTTAAAACAAAGTCTCATGGAAGATCTCCTAACATGGAGTTTTATTTCCTGGGGGAACAATTCTGTGGAGGAATAGGCAGGGGAATACATAAGAACTAGATGCAAATTCCAGTGGTACAAATAATCATAATGTTCAGCACAACGATTATATTGGGCATGATGCAAACTCCAGCAGAGAAAACCCACACATATGCTTTTCTCCTACTGAAGAAAAAGTCAGTGTAACGTTGAAGCTTAAACCTTGCTGGCTCTCCTCTTTCTCCTGTACTCTGGACTGCAGAAATTCTACAGCACATTTTACTATTTTTACTGGTCTTGACTAGTCTAGGGGAGATAGAGGGTTTTTCCTAAGGCCAAGAAATCAGATGTTATACTCAGCAGTAAAATATTATGAAATTAATGGCTAGCCTATTAAGAAAACATCCCCATCATGAATAGTGCTACCCTACAACTCAGCCTACACAGAAAGCTAGCTACAGATTCCACAGACACTGTAACCATTGAACTAAATAATAAGTCTATTATCTTTAGCAATGTATTGCCTTATACACATGAAACATAACAGGTATCAGTAAGATATTTCTCTTTGTTCATGACAGATTACTTTAGATTATTTCAGCATAACTGACACTTCTGGAACATCATAGCTGGGGGAATAAAATCCCAAACAAAAAGCACCAAAAACCACCAAAAAGCAAACAGCAAAAGGAAAAAATATAGCCTAAATTTGTAAAGGTCAGCGAGTAATTGTTAACCTTGGAGGAGGAAGAAATCGATATTTTTACTGACAGCACTCAGAGCCTCTTGCAAATCATATTCATATACTTAAGCATTAATTTACATACTTAATTTCTGACAGGTTGACAACTGCAGTCCTTCTATCCTCTTGGTGTAAAGTAAGAAGTCAATTGTTATTCAGTGTATCAGTTACAGTGGTAGTGCCACTAACTGTATTTTATATAATGTGCTATCTGCAGAAAAGCAGATAAGAATTTGATTTAACATCCAATTAAAAGCCGTCATTGAAAAATTACTTCAAATAAGCCTTTTATTTTCTTTAATCAGTCCTCAATTCAAGCCTTCCTTGGACCTACTGAACCAAGCATCAGGACTCATGAATTTTGATTAAAAAATTTGAGCCCATTTCTAACTTAAGCAGATTTTTTTTGTTGCACTGTTTGATAGAAATTTAATAAATCTATGAATCCTTGCCAGCGTCATTTATCATCTTTTTTTCCGCAAGACTGGCCTATTATGCCTCGGCAGTAAATTATGAGGAAGCCAGCAAACCAAAACTTTTCAGCCCGATACTGAAGAAGAGATATAATCACTTGCATTGAACCATATAATTATGGTAGAATATGAATCTCTGAAACATTAGGTCCTGTTTTGAATATGTAATGCCCGTGCTTTGAGAGCCTACAAAGATTTCTAGCTGATCTAATATAGCTCAGTTTAGCATCATATTGAACAATTTGCTGTTAATGAAAATGACAGCAAAAGCCATAAACAACAAGCTGGGAGACTCAGTAAGAATTATTAGGGAAATTTCCCTGGCTTTGGAAGAGAAAATCAGAAAATCAAACAGTCACCTTTGAGGATTCTGAGTCAACCATGTTCACTCCGAGCAAACACAGGGGCAATGTTACCGATGTTTTGCTGGTTAAGGGCTGAAGTGGGATGTGACTGAGAACCAGGACTTCTCCAAAGCCTTGGTGATGTAGTTCTTATACATGTACTAACAGACATTGTTTATTATTTCCTCTCTAAAGGGCAACTTTACCCACTCTGTGCCTGTATAGCTCTATTAAAAGCATAGGGAGCCATGTGCCCGGCTGCAACATAACATTGGGATGCTATTATAGAGAGGACTATTCACCTAAAGACCACACTCCAGTGATTCAGTTTGATGCTGGTCTCTCCACCTTCCCTAGAGAGTTGTAGGAAGAGAGAGGTCTCTCCAGGGATGAATTTGTATCAGATGAATTAACTGCTCCAATTCACACTGCAGAGGTGCCCATCTCTATTGATACCTACTGATCTGTGGGAGCCAAGGAGACCCTCTTCCTAATTTAGCCCACTAAATCAGGGTTGTAAGACTCAGAAGTGTGAATGTCCTCACCCTCAGCTCTCCACCACTTTACACTGCATGAAGGATTGCCCTGGAGACACAAGGAAGCCATGTATATACGTGTGAAAAGAGACATGAGAGAGAAAAGTGTTTTGGAAATATCACCAGCCTAAGCTTTCCATTATTTTTGAAAGGAGGGCCTTTCTTTGTTCAAAACTTCTCATTTTTTTCAATGAGAACAAGTTGTTCCACAAGAGTGGAAATACCAAGGGTTGGGGCTGTGGCCTATGGTCCTCACATAGTAGAAGAACCCAGTGCTCTCACAGTCATCCTGGCTAGACAGGACATAGACAGTACCATGCAAGGACTACCCTGGAGCTACATACACATTGCTCAGCTAGATAATGTCAAATGTGTACTACCACAGACATCACACAACTGCTCCAGTCTGTTGGACTTTCCCCAGGGTCTGACAAGATCTCATCTCCCTCTTAGGAAAGTTATGGAAAAATATCTTTGATTTCTTTAGCCATCAAAAAAAAAAAAGTTGAGTTAGGTCCAATTTTGATCTTAACTAAACTGATTTTTCCACTATCACTTGGAAACTGAATGCTGGAAGACTGAGCATTCTTAAGCACTGAGCATATCTTAAGACTGAATTTGTAAAATATTCACACTTGTCCAGGCTTCAAGTTGTTTTCCTAATATGAAAATGACCTAGACTCTAGTCTGGCTGATGCAATGAAGCACACTGTGTCAGAAGTGCTGTTCTCTGCTGTGAAGTGACAGCAGTTTCTTACTTTGCTTTCAAACAACATTGGAACTTTTGTGCGAGAGCCTGACTATATAAAGTATTCATTCAAAAAAGAACTAGTCTTGAAAAGAAAGGTTAGGCTAAGCCATAAGAAAATTAAGTACCAATGCACAAACAAGGACAGATATTCAAAGGGTGAAAACAGAATTTTAAATGAAAAAGCCTGTCAAGTATTCAAGAATTAATTAAGAATAGATCTAAAGTAGATGAATATTCTACTTGACTGGCTGTAGTATCATTAAAGTTCTGCTAATAAAGCAGCCATTTCTTCTGACACTATCTCCTAAAGACTGATATTTTTTACATTTTAGCTGTTCCACCACTTCTTAATTGAGGAGGTATTTTCTGATCCTGTAGTTAGGGGTGAGCAAATGTGTATTACTTAGGTACAGTCTTATCACATAAAATACTTTACTACAATTCATGAGCTTCATTACAGCCTGGAGATTCTTCAGACAACTCAGTTGCAGAAGACCAAAAGGTCACCACATAACAGCTGGTTTCACAATTTTTTATTACGACTTCTTTATATGTACATGTGTCAAACTCCTGGTCAGCAGGCAGTAGGTACGAAGTTGGTTTGCAAATACACTGCTTAGTACACACAATCAAGTTAATCTTTGCAAATTCAATTGGTGCATGAACACTGACGGTAACCAGATCCAAGCATTCTTATGGAGCTACTGATATAAATCACTCCAGCTACCAACCCCAGTTTATTTTACAGTACTCTCTGATCTCTCTCCATCAGATAGAGCTACACACAACCACAGAGACTCACAGTATGGCTTAGAAAAACAGCCCAACGGTTCCAGATTTCACAAATACCTGTTCAGGAAGGCATGCAAGTATCTGGCCGGTGGAAAGCTGCCAATCAGCTCTGCACTTTGAAATATTTGAAGAGCTTCTTAAAGTAAAAATAATGCAAATTGCATTTCCTCTGATCCATGGCAGGGAACTAAACTGTTATTTTTTTTTTAACTTTTTTTCCCTTTAATAAGCTTGGCAAACAAAATGTAACCATACCTGCTAAAATTACCTAACTGATGAGCTCCTGGCACAGAGAACAATTTCTGTCTAATAAAAACAAAACTGCCCATTGTGGTACATTTTGTATTAGACTCAGAGGAGCGCAGGGAATAGAGTTTCCTGCCCTGATTTCGATGCTCTCTACAGGAATTGCCCTCTGGCCCCTTGGCAGGAACTCCATGACCCAGCTGAGCTTTCTACTGAATAGCTCAGCAGGGTGCAGGAGCCAGTTGCATGGCTTCACATGGTGCAGAAAGCTGTGGAGCTTTTCTCCTGAACAGCACCTCGGCCATTTTGAAACATCTGCAATAGCTTCTATTCATGGTACGGAGGGAGGGGGGAAGAAATTCTCCAGCTGTTACGTCTCTGCTGAAGCTTTTTTATTCCCATCTACTGCCCTCATGATGATTTTGAAGGACACCAAATGGTTTCCATTATTCAGAATGGAATAACATCTGCTCAACAAATATTGTTACTCCTTGGGAAGCACCTCATTCGAGCAGCAGCAGCTCTCTTTACAACAGTACAATGCAACACACTTTATTTTATATAGTATTCAGAAGACACAGTCTCACACGTGCACTTGGAGAAAGGAAGCAAGGGAAAGCAGAAATAGCCGCAAACAAGAAGAAAATTAAGATGGTGTTTAAAGAAAAGCTCTTGTTCTGCAGTTGAAGAAGGTAGACAGACCATGTCCCATACTTGTAGGGTATCTGAAGAGGAAAAATGACCTCTCTTCAGTGCACCAGCTAATATACCAAGAAGGAAAACTGTCACAGGGAGGTGGCCATGCTGGGAGAGAGTGCATGAGCAGATGGACATGAGGTCAGTATCATGGAATAAGTCCAAAGAGATCAGTTTTGAGTTTTATTTAGACTTGAACTGAAAGCTAAGAAAGAGAAATGGAAGTTACCGAGCCCCACTTTCTTAGAGCAGAAAAGAAATCAGATTGAAGCACTGAATTTTTTAAGGACTGAACTTCTTATCTGTGATAAGCATGTACAGAGCAGCAGCTACCAACACTCAGCTGTTACTGACAGCAAATAGTCCTTTTGGCTATTTGTTCTTTCATAACATATTTACTAGAGCAGACTAGCTCAATAATCAAAAAACTGGGTGGTATTTAATATAGCAGCTTGGGTGCTGACAAGCCACAGCCCAGATACTTGCAGGACTGCACCCCATGACTCAGCAGAACACACTCACATATCTTTTACCAGTTTAATTAAAACGTTAAAAACAAATCATACAAGCATAAGATTGTGCCTGCCTGCCCAGCACATGGACACCTCTCTCTATTTTGGTTTAGTTTTAAAATTTTGCTACTATCATCATTCGGATGAGGAATTAAAGAAAGAAATATGATCACATGCAGGCATATTCCAGCATTAAAATGATCTAGTGGCATACTTTCTGGCTTTATAATTTCTTTTTGCTCAGAGGATGAGTGAATTTAGCAACTTCACCAATATTTCAATTTACAGAGGCTTCACTAATCCTGCAATTCCTCAGCACCTGTCAGAAGGGCAACGAAGACTTCCCAGGACTCTGCCTAGAGAGATGCAGTCATCAAATTACAAGAGAAAGCACAGACATCTGTACAGATGACCTCAGAGGAGATCTTTGCAACAGATAAACCCAGGAGTTATTTATTGTACTTCTGGCAAATATTTTACCAGATTTAGGGTAATTTCTGGACTAGAGATAACATCTATCTAATGGCTATACATATGATTTCTGTGTGATCTCCAGTTGTATCATTTGTAGGTGTTTGTACAGTCGTTCCAAAGCTCATATGTTTAATGTTACCTACACCTTCACAGAACGTGCCAGATGACGTAAGCTGTAGGTTTTAAGACATCATGACATTTAAAGCTCTATTTCAACAGCTATTAAAAACTGTTTAGAGGCACATAAAGAAATATATTTAGATTGTTAAGAAAAAGTCTTTCAAAGTTTATGTTTTTTAAATGTTGATTCTATAACACCAAGCCAATTCTTACAGATTTTGATTAGTGAACAGGGGACTAGCACGTATTTTACTTGGTAATTCATAGTGTTTTCTGCCCCAAAAGAAAAGCAAAAGATATTCACAGCTGTTGGAAAACCACAAAATTTCTAACAGATAGTAAAAAAGTCAGATCTTTAACGGTCACCTCTAGCTTTTGTTTGCCTGCATTTCTAAATTGCATTTTGAGGGAGGTAAAAAGCCTCAGATGCTGTATGGATTTTCAGAATAATACTTTAAATGTTGGGGTTTTTACATAAGAAAATAGAAGATGCTCCAATCTTGCTAGCATCTCACACTCATGTTTTACTTTTGATTGAAGTGTATCTGTACGCACATTATTTCAACATTACCACTGTGTTTAGAGGAACAGCTTAAAATTAACGTGTTTAAGGATAGCTTACTGCAAAGGAGGAAGCTTGGCCTTGTGAATACATAACAAATTAGGCTGCTGGTAACCTCAAATTCAACACCTAAACAAATTCCTTGGCTGGCTGTATCAGGAAGGTGTGTGCCTGTGTCGGCTCTGGCCTCTCCTCTGTGTAACGTGCATAACAGCAGAGGAACCTCATTAACGGCAAAACCTGGGGCCACTGTTGCCAAAGTTGATCCCGTGGCGCTTGCTGCTGCCTGGTCGCACCCTTGAAGTTGCATAGTAAAGATTTTTTTTCATTGCAAACGAGTGTTTCAGGACAAGACAAAACAGAAGAAACAATAACTAAAGCGAGGGCAGGGAACACAAAAACCCCACAGAGCTGCAGGAGCAGCAGGCGCAGCAGAGGCAGTAACAGACTGACGTTCAACTCTCCGAGTCATTCAGATTAATGAGCTCTAGAAATGTGGGGTCCCACTGTATTAATATCCATTACATAATGTGCTTCCTCCCCCGGTAAATAGAGGATTCAGGATGCCTAGGGTATAGACAGTCTCTTACTGAAGATAATGGGCCCAAACTGATTTTAGACACAGGTCCCTTTCCCTGGAGACAGTTCCTAATGATCTTCAATGTTACAAAGGCATGACAAAAATATAAAGCAGTCACATTAGCCCAGATAGATCTTTTACAATTACCTTGACTCCTGAAAGCAGTCCATCGTATCTTATTCATAAAATTTGTATTTTTCTCTGTTTGCACTCACATTGCCTTTCTATAAATGCACTATAAATGGAAAATACATGTCTTTTTCATGGGCACACTGAACTGTCAGAAATCAAAGCCAATGCTTCTCAAAGGCTGTTCTCAATTTTTGTTTTCTTTCCTAATAGTTAATTGAACCATGAGTGTTTTATCAAATTATACTACTGGAAGTTGCTAATATTACAAATGCATAATTATATATGTGTATGTTTTCTAAATACAGGTTTCAGTTTGATATTTACTCCTGCTGGAAACTCTGGAAAGACTTTGCTTCCTATTTGTGCTTGTCTCCACGCAACTAGGTGAGGGTCTATCCCAAAACAAATTAGCATTTTGTCAGCCATACTGTCAAATTAAAATATTTCTTTATGCTTGCAAGACTGAAAGCCACAATTTTCAAGCATTAATTACATTCACTGGTGGTAGGGAGTGCATACATACACACTGATACATTAAGAAGATGGCAGCTGTCCAAAAAAGCCTAGCAGCCAAAAAAAATTAAACATTAGTAATTTATAAAGAATGATTGAGTTTTAAGAAAATATTAACTTTTTGCTCAACTGCATTTCTTAAACATAGCATGAAGAAAAATAACTGTGCTTCCTGGCAAAAACTGAAGGGAAAAAAAGAGCTTTTGAATGCTCTGGTTTTGATGGCTCTCACTAAAACCGTTGGTGTCTCATATGAAGGAACACATCAAAACCACTATGTTTTTCTCTTAAGTATCCTTCTCACCCCTGTAAAACTCAGCTTTGCCTCCTACCGTGGGTGAAGCCAGTGATGCTGCCTGGGGGACATACACTGCAGGATCTCATAGACGTGTAGCACCTGAGAAAGTACAGATGGAAGCCCATCTCAAAGTAAACATGCTTCCCTATACTACCATGAAAGAGCACTAAGTAAGTTGTGTCAAACACAGCCATCCAAGCAACCAGCAGAGAGAAAACCATCAGATCCTCCGTCCTCCCTCCTGACTGCTAGTTTATGCATCCATCTGCACATTGTTCAGTATCACTTGAATCCAGTTGAACCAGCACAACCATTAAATAAATATGCAACGGGAATTGATGGCTCAGGGTAATACAAACGACAACAAAATCTGTTATTCTACTGCTGTTTAACTAAAATCTGGTAAAAGATGTGGTAATGAAGTGTGGAAGGACAGTGAAATAGATGGGCAAAGTCATGGTTGCATAAGGCACTGGGCTGTTCTACTGAGTGATGGAGTGCTAAAGATGCAGGGACCTGTAAATGTTTTAATGCTTGTAAAGATCTGTTCTCCAGATATAATGACCCTTCCCTTCTTTATATCAGGGCTTGCTTAAGCCACTTCCCTTTTGTTCTCTTTTCTACAGGGTCTCATATGAGTCTGTTAGTTCATAACTGAATGCCCCTGCCTGGGGAGAGCTTGGCTACAGCAGCCCCCACCACGAGCTACATGTCCTGCCTGCTCAGCCCCCATCCTCACAGCATTTGTCTGCCAGCATTGACAGGTCAGGGACATTTGACAAGCATCAGTCAGTCTCAGGGGAGTGAGAGATACCAGTGGTGTGAGGTAGGAGCGTGTCTGTTGGATGTATGGCTGCACCTGGCTGGCTGCCCTCAGGCTGCCTCTCAGCCAACCACTGAGGATCAGCCTGTTCCCCTGGAAGGGTTCCTGGGGAAAGCCTTGGTGTACCTGCTGGCAGTATGTTGGGCTGTGGGAGGTACAACATCTCAAATGAGTTGCAGCTCCACTAGGACTTTCCTTTTTGTTGCTGTGTTGCAGGCAAAACCCACCACCAGTCACAAGATACCTACTGCACTGGTACTGGCATCTGCACACAATGAATCCTCACAGCAATTAGTCTTGGGCCCTATCGACTATTTGAGTTTGGGACAGATCTGGATTCCCTGCTCAAGTCTGATTGAGTCAGAAGTATTAATATCAACACAAAAAGATCTGGCTGCATGCTTGTATATTTTGTTCTAATAATGCTCCAGGACAAACTCAGAGGAACAACATCTGCAATATCTACAGTGACAAAGTGCTAGCACAGTGTGCCTCTCTCTGTGCTGAACAATTTGTAAATGTCTCATTAAAATGTACTTTTTGTTTCTTCCTTCTTCACCTTAAACTGCTTCGTCTCCTTGGTTTTCACCATTTCCTGGGAGAATATGTCAAACTGCACAGTATCAAACCAGCCACTCTAGTTTGGGTTTTTCAGGTTTTTTTTTAAAGACATCCTTAGCTGCATTATTCTGACACATTCTGCAGTCAAAGAAATGGGTTTTAAATTCATATGTTCAGAATGATTTGGCGTTTCCATTTTACTTTGTTTATTTCTAGGACAGGCTACTTATAATGGGTACAGCAGTCTCTAACAACACAGATTAGATTAATATAACCAAATATTATACCTACACACAGTTTGCTGTGGTAATATATTCTACTATTACATGCTTACATTTACAATGTGTGAATATAAGTGAAATGGATCTTCAGTCTATTTCAAAACAATGAGAGGAAAAGTGGTGTCAGATGCAACCTAAACAAACTCGGAGTAATGTAAAAAGTTACAGAGAAGAAACATACATGCCTGGTATTGCATGTCCAGCAATATCTTTAAATGGCTTTGTTACTTGCCATCTGTTTTGATATTTTCCCATAGTGTTTATACACTTAGATAAAAATTCTGCTCATATATATGCAACACGTTAGTTTTTATGGGAAGGAATCAAATATAATAGGCAAAGGGTATTTTGTTTTTATATGAAAGGTAAGACCAAAAATAAAGTGTAAAAAAGATAGGGATGCAGGACTGTTCTTATCTATTGAATAATCCTTTTTTTATGTTCAGTAAATGAACCAAGGAAAGTGAGCATGCCTCCAAGCCAGGCGAAGTTTTACTATTCTCCCATGGAACATCCACCCACTCTGTTCCCGTTATATTTCTTTGCAGCTTCTGATTGCAGGAGAATGTAAAAACTGTAACTAGGTAAGACTGAAATGAAGCAGGGATAGAGCAAAGCCATAAAAGTGGGATGCAGACTTTCCCAAAGTTTGAAGGTGTTTGAACCCAAGATTTTGGCTCAGACCCATCCTTAATTTGAAGCAGCATCTGGCAGGCCAAATGCTCTGCAAACGCTGGCATGATGAAAGATGAAGTCTCATGCGACACAGCGTGTTGGAAGAAACACTTCCTCCGCAGAGGAAGCCGGGTTGCACAGGAAGGGTGAAGGCAGGAAAGCTGGAAGTTGCAGCTGCATGGAGGGACTCAGCTCCCACCATCCCTGTGGTGCTCACTTCAAAGGAAAAGAGACCTCCTGCTTGGGTTCATGTAGCTCTTGTCCTGCCTGCTGATCCTCTTGTTCTCACCCTGATTCTTTTCCTGAGTCCTAAGCTCCATCCATTTCAGGGACACAACTGCCAAGAAACTGGGTCCCTGGTGTTGTGGCCCTGTGTCACTCCTCCCAAGCCAAGCACTGTGTCCTGAGCAGCAGAGCCCATTATAGGACCCCAGGAGTCTTTCCACGCCTGATTCAAAAGCATTTATCTGCCTAAGGAAGGATGCAGAGGGATGCTTAAAGGGATCTTCCTTAGGAATATAAGAAATATCAAAAGTACCTTAAATCTGGTATTCCCAGAGACTTGGAAAGACCTGAGCATTTCTTGAAACCTCACTCAGCATTATCCACATCCTTACACACAAGCTTGATCTTCTACCCTTAATTTCATAGTTTTCCACCTAAAACAGGTAGATTCTTTATCCTGGTATTTGTGCATTTAGTATTAATTGATACTTAATTATAGCTGAAAAAAAAGATATCTATCTGTGTATTTTAAAAGTCTGGACATGGCCAAACAAAAAGTGGCTTATAAGCTGCTGTGAGGAACATTTCACAATGGGATCTGCATTTTTCTATAACTCTGTAATTAAAGTATGCACTAACGTGACCACAACATTTTTAAACAGCTGGCACATGGAGCTGAAAAAATAATTAGTTTTCAATAAAAAAGTTGCTTTTTATTACCCAGGCAAAGTTCTCCAGTGACTTTTAAGGATCTGCCAAGTGAAATTCAAAAATGAAAATAGAGTCTCTATGCTGGCTGCTGGCCAAGCTGAATGAAACACGAATACGCTGATTTGTGCCAAGTATTAGACATGCTGAACTGAGGCAAAGTAGTTAAGTATCTCTCCAGGTTTAATGTTACACAAAACAGAGTATCTGCCCCCAAAAACACTGTACTCGGGGGGCCCACCGCTGTGGCTTTCACTCGTTTTATCCTTCTTCTCCCAGCAGTCAGGAAATGAAAAAGCAGTTCAGAAGACAACCGAAATATTTCTCTATGAGGAGCTGAGACCCTTGGCAGCAAAACCTATATATCTGGGTTTAACTGTTACATAATTATGGGTAAGGAAAAGAAAAGCCAGTAACAAATAGGAGGTTGCAGCCTAATGGCACTCTGACAGCAGACTCGTGGAAGCTGCCCTGGACTCAACGCACCCAAAGCCCCGGACATCCCTCTGACAGCTGGGCCACAGGAGCCACAGCACAGTTTCTGTACCTGGAGTAAGCCCCAAATGCAGCCTCTATCTTATTTTATCACCTTTACTTTGCTGATAAAGAAGGAACTTTGGGACACTTGCGTTATTAAATCTATAACCCCTCACAAGTGTACCTGAGGATAAGCCAATGGATCTTAACCGCTCAGATAATGGCTTTTTGTATAGTTCTTCCCATAACTCTCTTTGCATTTATATTAATGACAATGGATTTAAATACAGGCAAGCTACACAGAATAAAGGAACCACTAAGAACAAGTGACTTCACTGGTGTGTGCTAAAACAAGAAGCTGCACAAGAAGTTGAGACCGTTGACTGCAAAACCTGTATATTTGGCTTTAATTGTTAAATAACAATGCATAGGGGAAAGTAAACCCAGTAATAAATAAATGTTTCACCCTAACAAACTCTCAGACAACAGGCACATGAAAACTGCAGCAATTTATGCCCGTACTGAAAGTCTTCCCAAACTTCCCAAGGGTCTTTAACCTTCCTCATCACTTGGCAAAAGGTGGTTTCTTCCCTTCTCTTATTTTATCATCACCATTTAATTCCTCAATATGTAAAGAAATGGTCACTTGAACGCTTACCATTTATCATTCATGGCTATCGAGAACTCACAGTGACAGTTCTTCCAAGTTATATGACGGAATTACAACTGAGCACTGAGCACTTATCTGAAAGCCCCACACATTCTGTGATTCTGTGATCTAAAGGTACTTTGGCCCACTCCACTCCACAGCTGATGTAAGAGTTATTTTTATAGTACAGTTTGTCTACTGATTTACTACTATTGTTAAATGAATTCTAAAATTTGCTTAAACATTTCTGTTTGAAGTTGAGGGAAAAATACCTTCATTAGCAAAGGCTGACTCTAATAAAATGGAAATAAGTTGTCTGCCTCCCAACCCCCATCTACTAGCTCTTAACAACAAGGCAAATTGTGGTAAATGAGTTCCAAGGACATGTGAAAAAGAGGCAGATTTGTATTTCATGCTCCAATAAGGATAATTACCATGCTATTGTTAATTTAATATATAAATAAAAGCAGGATGGAAATATATCCCGGAGTTGGAGTATTCTGTCGGGTCCCCTTTCACAGCACAATGCTAAAGCAAGTCAAACCTGGAATCAGTTACCTCCAAATATATTTTAATTAAAACACATGGGCTATTTTCAGGTGGATAAAATCACAGTGGATTCAATGGCAAAGGGCTGACTGGAGCTGCCTTTGCACACAGAGTAACCTGGTGCTAAATCATTGCAGCAAAGGTACTCTGTCCAGAAGGCTTTCAAGTATTGCAAGTGAAATAAGTCTGGGTTGCTTAAGTTCTTACAGCTGATCCCCTTTCATGGAAAAAGCCAATTACAGATCACAGATGTCTAGACTAATCCTTTTAAATATCACAGAGGCAGGAAATAATGTGAAAGTGCAATAAATGACAATTTGTATAGCTTGGGTAGTGGTGGAATAAGACGGCACATGAAAAACAAACACAAAAAGGCTCAAACGTACAAAGGAAAAATAAAGGCTCATATTAACATTCAAGCTCGCTATGGTAAGACCATAGACCATGGGCTAGATTCTGATTTACTGCCTGCAAATCCTTTTCAACTGCATGGAGAAAAATTAAGCACAGAATGTCTGCCGGTGCTATTGAATTACTTGTTCCTCCTCCTCTCACCTCCTTCCCCTTTATTTCAACACTGCATTTTATTCTAACTTTTGTATAATTTCCAAAGTTTATTTTAATCAAGGGAAAGGAAAATTCTGTTTTCTAATTGTGTCTGCATCTTTCCAAGGCATATGTCTGGTAATTAGCATGGGGGGATCATTAGCATAAATATACAAAGATATTTGATTTTAGAACATGAATACCATTTTTGCTACGGAGCAATATAGGACAGGTGACAGGCCCAGCTGGGAAACCTCTTTTTCATTTTTCTGTGACCACAAATCAGACATCTTGGGCTCACAGCAGGACAGGCTCTACTGGCAGTAATTGGCACCATCTGTAGCTGTCAGAGCAGTGCCTGGCATTCCAGCATTTCATCTTTCCAGTCAAGGCATTCATCACTAGTCCAAAACTCAGCCAGCTGACACTGAAAGATTAACTTGCATTGATTTGCTTGGATAAGCTCGCCTGTGCCTCAGTTGGTACTGAACGTTCCTGTTTAATAGCCATCACCATCACAAGATGTTTACAAGGTGATTGTCTACTTAGCTTTTTCCATTCCCCTTCTTGGTCCTAATGTGTTCTCAATTATTATAATCTAGGAGATAGTGAATTAAAAGAAAGGAAAGTGAACCTAGCCAGCAATCAGAGAGCAAGACTTAATGAAAGGATTAGAAATTCACAGCAGTGGCTGTTTACTGATCTTAAATGAGCAGCTTCTCCCACCCCAGTGTGTGTCAAGAGACAAAACTTGTTGATTTGGGGGTTCGGCAACAGACCGAGTCTCCTCCAGCTGTCAGTCTGCATGATAAAACCAAATGAAACAGTTATTATTTTCCAATGCAATTTTCCAGTACGTGGGCAATTTGGTTTACATATTCCAGGAAAGCTTTATGGTAGCTACACCAGATGCAAAGTTCAACCTCTTTCTCTTAATCACCTAACACTACACCTACTTACCCGTGTGTTCAAAGCCCAGAGCCTGATCTTTCACAGTCATATAAGGGTCATTACTATTTCAATTAAGAAACCTAATGTGTTCTGTAAAATGTTTTTGGGTGAACAAATTGCAATCTGACAGTTAAGAAGTTGTGATTATTTTAGCAAATGATGGGCAAATACAAGGACTTCCCAGGCAAACCTAAGACACAGAAAATTTGCAAGGCTCACTTAAATGACCATCCTCTCTCTTGGAAATGAAACTAAAGGTCCTCCTACGAGTAAATAAAACAGATTATTTGAGGGTTTTTAATCACCTATTACATCCCCATCAAAATCCTGCTCTGAATTCTCTCTCCTGTGCATCTTCTCATTGACAGCTTATTGGCCACAGCACAGGTGATGTGTCACAGCCCACAGAACACGTCCATGTATGGCTTGTTGGTACTTCTAGGTGTTTGGTGCCTTCTTTGTGTATCTATTTCAGACCAAAAGCTCTCGCAGGTTTCTCTCTACACCCATTTTGGAGTGAAAGTGCAAGGGATGATGAGTTGGAATTAAGACTGAAAAGGACCTGTGGTATCGATGCAATGTGTCTACAGAGCACAATAAAAGATGCTGCATTGGGCTATGCAGACTGGCCTCGAGGAAGTCCTGCTGATCTGCTGGTACTCATGGAAAGAAAAGTTATAAGGCAGAGAGCAAGCACTGAGAGGATGCATGAACAACTTGGACACCATGGAAAGAAAATAGGTCAGAAAGGGGTTGCATAGGCTGACTGTGAGGTCCTGAGGTGAGAATGGGACAGATCCAGCCATCAAAGCTTTGGGAGTGGCAACTTCATCTAGCATAGCTTATAACTTAGTAGAGTTTGTCCTTTTTTGCACACAAAAATAGCATTTTTCTCCCATTTTACAGTGAAAAAAGGATTTGTTTCTCTACCAAACAGGAAAAAAGATTAGTATTTAAAATAGCTTATATAAATCACATACATCTTAAGCTACTTTTGTTAAAAGGATATCATCCACTATGGAACAATCATGAGTGTCTGCAACGTGGAATAAAACAAACAGTTAAGCATAAAAGAGTATTAAGTCATCTGGTTTGGAGAGAGATTTGTATTAGATCTTGTTCATTTATTAAGTGTAATGTGATAGTGGCCAGATGATTAATACAGTGTGGTGGGAGTGATGTAACAGGAAAGATAAAAATGGATATCATAAGTGGAGAAGACGGAGATGTGGAGGGGGTACACAGGGAGGGTGGAGATAAGGAGGTTAGTGTTTACAGTGTCCCAGTGTGACAGACTTCCTTTGGAATGGGCTTTAGGGAGGATTTAATCTTTCAGTTGGTGATCATATTCCACAGTACGACCCGAGTGTGGGAAGAGAGCACAGCGTTAACTCTCTGTTGAGACAAGTACGACCCCTAGCACCACTGGTCACTTCACTGTGAGCCTGCCAGGGACTCATGGCAGATGAAGAGAAGGATGTCCTGCAGATAAGGAGCAGTGCTGAGAAAGGAATGACTAGAGGATTTGTAAATCGCTGCTGTTAATTAATGGGTACAGCAGCCTTTGGCAAGAATGCCTGGAGAGCAACCTTAGTTATAAACAGCATTGACTGACAAAGATCTAAGAAAGATGGAATTTCTCCAGAAAGTCTCATTGCCTTCAGATATGTATTTTCTACCATGGTTGTTGACACCTCTCACATCTAACTGTATTTGGGATGGATCCTTTAGTTGGCTTGAACTCAAGTGGTTAGCCTGGTGTCCCACAGGACAGGTCCACAGTGTGACCTGGTAATCTGGTCAACAAAAGAAACCACTCACTACGTCAACACCCTATCACAGAGTACTTCTAACTCTAGGGCCTGTGGGTTTTGTGTCAGGGTCAGGTTTTCAAAGCATTCAGCATCATCACATTTCAGTGGGGAGGTCTGGACAGTTTTAAAAACAGATCTGATCACTCAAGAACATCTATTGAGTACCTAAACCTGAGGGAACAGTAAAGGATATTGTAAGTTAAACAGATTGTTCAACTGCAATTTTTATGGTATGATCGTGCCAATTCAAGTTGTGCAAGGTGATGTCAACACAGAGGAGAAACAAAGAAGAAAAATACTCAGGGTCAGCCATGGCAGCGCAACGCCCTGATGTGCTGAGAGCCAAGAGTTTTATCTTCAGTAAGCGTACTTGACAGGTTTCACCCAGAACAGCCAGAAACATAAAACCATTGCTGCTTAGAAGGAGGCTTTTTCATCAGAGTGGGAACTGCTCAGGGGAATCAGATTTCTGTATCGACTTTTACATATACAGAAGGTGACTAAGGGAATTAGGCCAGCCTGGATTGCTCCAAGGGGATAATAAGCCCCGTGGTGAGATGGAAATGCATGTGGATTGTTCTGAACCCCTCTCCTTCCAAGCATTTTCACATACCATTAAAACAAATTGTTCTTTTGTTTCCAGATAAAGCCTGTCTTGTTACTGGAGTTGCAGCTAAGCACGGCCCCACGGCAGAAGACCCATCACTCTATCTCCTCCACGATGCCACATAAGCACCACCACATGCAGGGCTCATTGCATGAGCTGAAACTGCAGGATGTCACCTCCAGAGAGCCACTGGCTGAACGACAGCCATAGCCCTGCCCTGGGATGAGAGAAGATGCAGAGCTCAAGCCAGACTCTGGCCACAGAGTAGTGCAAGTGAGAGAAACTAGCAGAGCTCAGCTCTCCATTGACCCAAGAAAACCTGACTGACCTTTTCTCTCTCTGACTTAGCTGGTATACTACTGGTAGCTCAAGACTTGTAATGATTTACCTACTCAATTAACAACAATAATGGAGGTCGCATGACAATAAAGCCTACACAGAGGAGGAATTTCAAACAGCTGTAGTGGTGGGAGTTGTCAGCATTTCTTACAGTCTTATCAACAAGGTCAGTAGGTATCCCTGGTGTGCTCCCTCTTGCATTACAACACGGGGGGCTCTGTAGCTTCTGTTCTCCTTTTCTGACCCTTCCAGATTCAACAAGAAAAAGCCAGGGTCCTGTTTTTAACGCCCATGAACAAGACTCAGGAGAAAAATTTCTCCTGACAAGAGATCAGTTATGTGGACTACTGGTTTAATGTTTCTAAAGGTTTAAAATGACACAATTCAGTGAGACACTGAAGAACTATGGACTCAGTTTTTATGAAACTTAGTATCTATAGGACTAGAAAGCTTTATACTAAAAGATGTTTGTTTCCATTAAAAGGCAGCTTCTTTCCATATCTTGCCCTCCAAAATTCACTCCATAGATATGCACCAGTTCCTTTCAGTACAGACCAGTGTACAACAGCTTTTGAGTTACACTGTAAAACAACCCTATGTTCACTAAGATTAAGGTTATTATAGAAGAAAATATGCATTCTGAGACCCTTTATGGAACAAAACATTTATGGAATCAATCAGTACCTGTTTGCTATCAGAGTGACTACAGAAGTAGGGAGCTTTACATTTTTAATATAACATCAACTTATTTTCTTAAAAAGGTATTAATTTTACCTTTACCTAGCAAGCATCAGAAAGAAACGTGCCACCTTTGAAGAAACAGTGCTAGCCCATCCAGATTTACATAGAGTTCTGAGACATTTGGTGCTTCTGTGAAAACCTAAGCTACTACATGATTTATTCACACGAAGAACTTTGTTTCCATTTATTTAAGAGCTTACAGAGTCCCAGAGAAAAGCTTCAGAATGTTACCCTTATTCATTTGGAAACCAGAAAGCAAATAAGAGCACATAAGACCTTATTACTTTTTTAAATGTCATGATAACTATGCCAGTCTCATGATTTTTGAGAAAGAACCTTTGTCTGTCTCTTTTGGGTTTTTTTTTAAGTCCAGTCTGTGACAACATCCAGTTTGATGAATGGTTGGTTGTGAATGTAGACTAGGACTTTTGGCACTGCAAATCACATTTTCCAAAAATGATTATTGGTCTGTGTGGTTTAATTGGAGGAAGATCAACTTCAGTTTCAAAACTGCCAAATGTTTCCTGTGAAACTCAGGCTCTTTTTAGGGTCTCTTAGCTCCTGTTCCACCACATCCTAAAATAAGCATTTGAAATTGCCCTGTGTACCTGAATACACCAGGCAGAAGTGTACATTAGAGTGGAATACAGCTCTCAGCCACAGAGCTCAGAAACTCTGAACAAAACAAAGTTCCCTGCAATTGCTGAATTCATCTATTTCAGGTACATGCTGGAATAACATAGCAGAATTTGCTTCTCTTTCAGCAGTATGCTTCTATCAATAAAAAGCACTATGGAAAGCTAAATTAGGAAAACCCATAGCCCAGCTCTAATTTATAAGAGATGAAGACTTTTGTGTATGTTCAGCACAGTAATAATTGTAAGAAATACCTGAAAACAGAGAGTCTGATGTGGCATTTTAAGTGCTTCACATTGCATAACTTTTATTATGGAGTCTTGTCTGCTTCTCACTACATGCATGTTGCCTTCATTAATGTCAACAGGATTTATGCATGAATATGGAGGAAAGAATGTAAGCCTATGTGTTTGCAGTCTCACCTGTTATCTTTCTCTTGTCATTATCTACCAACTTCACTTCCAGAAGACAACATTTATAGCTCACTGGTAAATATAAGGCAGATAAATTTTATGTACTGAAGCAACATGAGTATGAAGTTAGTCTGACTCAATTGTATCAAACCAGCTGAAGCAGATATTGTGTACACAACAGACACATCTCTGGTTTCAAAGTTTTCATAAGGAAAAAAATCCTCTGGGCAAAAGAAATCAAAACATTAGGATGAAATACACTGGATCTCAGGAATTTCCTTTGCAATTATTAGGATCTTCACAAAAATGAACCATTTAAAAGCAACCCTTATTTTTCAGTCTATCAGCTATAGCATATCATCAAAAGTTTACATAATTCTTCAAACCAGATACAAAATGTCAACAGACTGTAGCTGAATGTATCATAGATACTGAGTACTCTTGCAGGAGGTTTCATTAAGTCTAACATGATTTACAGGACTTAAGACACATTGCTTCAAGATTTTTATATCACTGCAGTAAGTACTCCAGGGATGTTTTGACCCACTCAAAATTGTTTTAGCTGTGCTATTACCTGGGTCAGAACTGATGGCAGCATATATCAATTAGATTGTAGCAGTTTAATACCTGCTCCTATGCATCTGGTCACTCAGAGATTCACATCCTGAGATTTTCATGCCCTAAGAAGAATATTAAAACAGAGCTCTGGAATGGGCTCGGGTTACCTCATTTATTTCAGAAGCAGCCTTTGAGAAAGGACATGGGGAGACTACACCCATTCAGATTACAGATGTCTGCTCCATTCACCATAGAGACTGCTAATGCTTCTTTTTTTTCTGATTACTGCTAAATGTTTGCCTCCTCCATATTGAAGATTATGCTGCAGCAGTGTAACTAATTAGGAACAGTAGACTGCAGACTTTTTGATAAACTGAACTGGTATCACTGACATTGATTAACTCCAGTTAGGCACTGATGTCCCATTTTTTTATTACTTGGCTCACTGTTAAATAGACAGCTTTTAAAAAATAACAACACTACAGTATTTTCTCACGCCTAGAGTCAGAAATTCATGGTGTTACTTCTGTACAGAAAGGTAACTATTAGCTTAAAGTCATTAGCTTAATGACTGTGTCAGTGTTGATCACTGTACATTTTACGTGACATGGCACTGGGATAGATCTGCTTTGCAACAAGTTATTAATAAGCAATTTGATTGGCAGTGAATTTGTCCCTGAAACTTACTCAGCTTGAGGGTAAGTGCCCCCTGTGACATCATTTTATTATTCAACACCAGTTTTATCCACAAATTTTTCATCAGAGCAGCACAACATGGTTAGAGCTGCCTTTTCACTTACACCTGCGAGACTTATTCTCCAAGGTAAGGAATTCTGTCTGGTGTCAAAGGGTGAGGCATTTGAGGAACATCTGCTGCTTACTTCTCTGCTGTGAGGTTTTTAGATTGCTAGAAATACTGAGTTTGGTACTTGGTGTATGCAGCAAGAGACAGTTTACAGCCAAATGACTTTACATTGACTCAGAGAGGAACTTAAGGTCACTAATACATTGTTTGTGGTTATGCCCTTATGATCTATGTGCTGCTCTGTACATGTTACTTCAAACATGTGCCACTTTTAGCATAAGAAAAACAGGACATCAGCAAATGACAGTAGAATCAGTCTCTACAGAGCTCTTTTCTGTCTCTTCTTCAAACACTATGTGTGTCTACAACAAAGTGCCTTATTCTAGCAAAAATAATATGAGCTTTCAAGACCTCTTGCTCCCTACCTGTGAGCGTCAAGATGTGAAAGAGGAACAAAGACAATTCAGTGTAAACTGAATTGTGTGTACAGTGCATGTGGTTAAGCCCCATGATCAAGAAAAACATTGGGGTTAATAACATTCTGTTAGTGCAAAGGACTGCACATATAAAGCAACAATTTAGTGTTTAAAAACAGTTTAGTTTTAATGTGGCAGTAGTATTTTTACTATAAAGCTGTTGAAGCTCCACAAAACCTTAATAGAAGAAGAAACTAGAGCTATAAGGGCAGAAAGCTGGAGGATTTGCCCTCCAAACTTTCCATTGGGGGATCTACATCTCTTTTAGCACAACTGTGTGCAGTTTTACAGTGGCCCTGCTTCTGCATGAATTTCAGAATACATTTACTAGAAAATTCATTACATGAAACATTTATCCCATGAATAAATTAGAGACTCTGAAATACAGTGCAATAAAACTTTTGCTGCTAGAAAGATTTTTATGGGTGAAATAATGTGAAAATTAGTAACATTAAATATGATTCTCCTTAACCCAGAATAGTCACCACACAATTATTTTGACATGTTCTGACATACATCATCATAGATCTAGTCAAATACTGTTATAGAACAGATTTTGAATCCTTTTATAAAGCATCAAGGAACACACAAAAAAAAAAGGGCAGTGGAGAGTTTTCAATCCTGAACTGCTGAAGAGAGCAATTTTGCCACAATGTTCCAGATGAGCAGATGGCTTTTTTTTTTTCAGAATGGTTTTATTCAGTCCTTGAATGGATGAGCAAAGGAATTTACTTTTGTCTCTGTTGTGTATTGTGATACTCGAGCACAGGGTAAAGGCATTGAAGGCAAGCGTCCATCTGCATTACATGTCAAGCCTGCCTGCTGTGCTGAGGCACTGGATCATTTCTCTGCTAAAAATTCAAAACTTCACGTGCACACAAAGCTGCTCTGTGCCATTAGATTAACCAGAGACAAATCCCACTTCCAAGTATTAGCTTTTTCGGGGGCCAGATCCTGCCACTCTTTTTCATGCAGAACAGGTTACAGCATGTGTAGAAGGAAGATGGCACTTTCCATGAGTAAATACACCTGAAACTTTAAACCCTTCTTGGAAGGTATAGTACTAGGTCAATACTCACTAAAATGCAGTTTCAACCTAGACTGAGAAGGCAATTGAGATCTCTCACCTACTGTTTTTACCTGATTACACAAGATAACCTAATCTTGGAGGAAAAGTCTTACGTTTTAAGTGACTAAAATCTGGTTGGATGAAGCACATTGTAAGGATTTAAATAAAACATCACATAGCAGAATTTCCTTATCCTATGCTTACCCAGGTCTGGTGGAATTGCCACGTTATGGAGCTGCCATACTGTGCTCAGCTGCTTCAAAACACTAACGCCAGGCTTGCAAGAAAAATATCTCTGCTTTAGAGTGATTGTTTGTAAAAGAAAACAGATTAATTTTGCCTTATTGTGGAAGGTAATTTAGGGGGAAAGAGACTGAATCCACATATTTTCTTTGAGCATTTCCCTATTCATGGATTTTTGTCTAGTTAGGTGGATCTTGGGTTTTGGCAGACTAACAGCAGACTTTGTTTATTGCCAGTTCTGAAGAACAGACATTTGCGTGGAGCCTTTCTGGAGTTGCCCCTTTCCAGACTCAAATGATTAAAGAAATGTTTACGAGTATTAAAGTATGTCTCTTTCTTAGGAGGGAAAAAACATTGATCCAATTGAAAGAGCGAGGCTGCACAGAACCCTGTGCACACCAGCTATTCCAACCCAGAGAGCATGACTGTATTCAGAGGAGTTAAATCAGACACCCTTGAATGCTTTATCTCTCTCTCTCTCTGTTTGGTTTCCCACAGCATAACTTCACACATTACCTCATGACATCTTTATAGTGGTGGAGAAAATGATTAGACTCCAGTCCTTAAAAAATCGCAAACACAGACTCATTTGTAGCATTTGGCTGCTCTAATTAGCACATCACTGAGGGGTAATGAATAGAAGTCTGGGAAGAAACTTAAAAATTAGTACCACTAGCAACATTAGAGTAAAAATCAGAAATGTGAGTAACAGTACTCAAAGGATTTGGGTAATTACTGGATACTCCCAATATAAGGTCTGTCGCTTGATCCTAAGGGACCCTAGGGCTTCAACAAGCCCCAGAGGCCCAATATTCTACCCCAATAAATGAGGCTCACAAAGTTCACTCAGAGTTAAAGATCACATCACAACTCTATTGTTCTTGCTTTCCTTTTTTAAAGGTAGTTATTAAACTGCATGGAATTAGGCAACCTTCTTTTGTATGTTAATCACTGGACTCCTCCATCTGTAATGACATATTATAGTTTCCATGTGTGTGAAAATTACATCACTCCAAAAACACAAGGATTCCTCAAGCCCCACAACCAGCTGCAGTATTTGCATTAGACAAGGTTCTTTTCACATTTCAATGGTCTCCAAGCAATTGAAAGGTGCTATTTGAGAGGTAATTGAATGGGGGTGGGGTGGGGGGGCAGGGAATGTTACTCTTCAGGAGATGGAAAGAGACCTTGACCATGTAGTGTTGCTGTCTCAGTACTCAGCCCTCCCCTTCCACCAGCCTGTGAGCAATGACAGCACAGAGGCAAATCTGCAGCAAAGCATGTGCACTCCACCCTACAAAAACAGGTTTACCACAGGCCAGGCAATACCAGCCCACCATAACTGGCTCTTTCCAGCCTTGGGTAGTGGTGCTGGCCCAATATTTTAGGAGAATCCTCCTTTAGCTAAGCAAGGTCTTCCTCCTCCCTTATGGAGGGAAGCTTTCAATGCTGACCTAGTCTCAGTCTGATGTAAAGCGGCTCCAGCCTGTAGTTTAGAACATATTTTTAAAACAGCCCCTTAGGATCAACAACTTTTATTGCAACTTTCAGTTGCATCATGCACTTGTAAAGCTAGATTAAGCTGGGGTCTAAACATCACAACCCTTTTTCCTCTTACCTACTCCCCTTCTCTCCACCTTCCATCATTTTTTGGTTTTCTCTAAGTGATTTCACTCTTCAGATTTTTTTAGGGTAGGAAAAAAAGAAAAGAAGGGAAAGAAACAAGATCCAATTCTGTATATAAACACTGGCAGCTTTCAGGCTTGCTTTTCATCCTGAACCTAATGGGCAAAGAGCATCAGTGCATTTGCAAGCTTTTCCAAGTGAGCCTAGAGGGGCCTGTTTACCAGAGATCGAATCTCTGGCAAACAGCTCATTGCAGCTCTTCAAACAAGCCGAAATTATGACCTTATGTTATTGTTTCTCAACAACTTAAACCTTTGATGTAAACTAATGTTGACCTTTCCAGCACAAATTTGACACGAAGCCACTTTTGTTTAAAACGCCCTATGAAAATTCAGCTCTGTTCTTATTGGATAAAGCTTTTTTATTGGATAATAAACAATAGATCATAAACAACTGGAGCCAATTTACTCATAGAATATTTTCTTTCCCTCACTGGCCATCATAAGGGATCTTTTCTACCTTGGCTTGTGTAGGATTGTCTCACAACACACTGTGGGCCCATCCAACCTAAGCCAAATCCTAGTGAAGTAAATGGAAAAACTTCTCAGCAGTTTCAGGTCTTCAGTCTCTGAGTAAAACCTAGGTTACAGCTAAATTAATCTGCATAACTCCCATGGACCTCTGTGGGGTTTATATATTAGGAGATATCTCCGGCACTCACCTTAGCTTTTAGGTGAGTGATCAAGGTAAGAGTCTTCAGAAGTGAAATCAGATAATCTGGGCAGTGAGGTTCCTAATTTGGCAAGTGGTTACTTCTGTCAGCTACAGAAAGCACACAGAGGTGCACTCCTAACATAAGCATCTTTATTCGGCTGGTGACTCAATTCATTCCTGTTCTGTCATGCCCACCAGTAGATACCTGCACACCTTCTCATGCTGCCCAAAAGTCATTGATGACTGGCAGGTGTAGGTAAGTTGGAGGTATTCTCTTCCAATAGTATACTTAATTTTTCATGACTCATCTCTATCCCCTTATTGTTTTGCTTATTAATTTGTAAAGTAAGGGAATCAACAAACAAAAAGGAAGATAATTCTGTTAATTTTTCAAAGTGCTACTATCAATATTTCATGCTCTTCTTTCCAGCTGAGCAATGTTAAACATCAGAAATTTAGTTGGAGAATCCAGATAAAAAATGAGCAACCTTTATGTGAAATCCATTAACTAATACTAAATTTAAGTGGCATTGGAATGGAATTAGAGATGTGTATAAAAAAGAGCATATGACAAGCACATGGATACCACATGAATCCATTATGATAAGTATTCTTCCAGTAAGAGCAAATGAATTCACTCTGACCACACACTTAAAATAAAGCCAAACTTACTTTTTTTTAAGTAAATGTCATAATATCATCTCATTGTTAAACTACCCCATACTACCTTTTGCTGGGCCAAAAGATTCATAAGACAAGTGTTTCACTGTTAAAAATACAGTTCACTATATATCACTATAATTCACTATATAATTACTATATATCAAATAGTAAAAGCCTCACTTTCTCCTACAGATTTTGCACTGCAAATTGTGGATTCAACCCTTAGCAGAGCCTGCCACAGTTATCTACTTTGCTGCATGACACATTCTTACCGTCTGAATTCGTTTCTGTGGCAAGCTTGTGTTGCATCCCCGTATGCCAAACTCAGTGCCTAGGAGCAAGGTGCAAAACAAAGGTGACGAACCCAGGCATTTAAGGTAAGCTCCACTCTGGCTAACCAAATACCCACTTTCAGAACAGAGCATAACTATCACTTGAAATAACTATCCCTTAATACTAGAAATATTAAACCTTGAGTTACAGTCTAGTTTGGGGGCCAGACTAAGAGGTCATACATTTTTGGAGAGCAGAGATCCATGCAAACAAAAAACGCCCTTGTGAACTTTGCTTGCTTGTCATAAAGCAAGCTCCATGCAAATCACTGAAACAGCAGTGACAAATTTCACGGGTTCGTCATGGCAAAAATGGCAGATTTCACAGCATGACACTGATTAAAAGACAGGGACTGAAAATCACAAATGAAGACATTTAAGCTGTTGAGAAAATTAGGGTTTTAAGCACTGAATGCTTGCTCTATTAATATAGTTCTTCTGGATGGATATTCTCCAAAGCAGCAAAACTGTCACTGGACCAAATCTATAATACAAAAATAGTTCAAATTTTAGGAACATTTTCCAAAGCAAATAGGTCTCCCAAATTCGTAGCTGACATATCTGTTGACTAATGGAGTAGATAGCAATCCAGGATGACAAACTGAACCTCACAGAAATATATTTTCTGATGATAGGCTTCCCTGAACTGTCGACTCGAGTCTTCATGCCAACATTTAGTATAAAGATGCGCTACAACTTCTGTACAAGGAATTCCAACGGAAGCCTAATGTCTGATAATAAGGTCCCAGTTCTCACTCCCAAAGATATCTCATTTATTTTTAGACTGATCTAATCAGTTGTTGCACTGTAGGTCCACGTCCAACTGCTTGTCCAAAATTTAAGAAACATTCAAAGCCACACAATACTGTTGCTTTAGGGTTTGTATCAAGAGAAGTGAAGTATCTCAGCTCAATGCAAAACCACTCTATTTTGGTGGAAGGATGGAGTTTTCATCTAACCTCAAAGCTGAACCCAGGGGCAAACAGCCCAGAGACTCTCTGGTAGGAAACCAGAATTTGCACAAAGGAAAGTAGTGGTGTCCTGCCACCATCCAGTTCCTTCTGCACCACCAGCTCTTCCTGCTCCTGTCCTCTGTGCTTTGTGAAAGAGGCTGGAGAGAGAAATTAAAATTCTGGAGGAAAATAACCTGAACTGGTTACTATATCGTTATCCTGTGCTCTGTGACTTTGTTAGGAAACAGAATTTGTATTCCATGGAAAACTCTGCTTTTTAAAAAGGAAAAAAAAATGTCTCTAAGTCAGAAAGGGGAAAAAATAGCCAAGCTTAAATGGAAATCCGGGGAAATAATTACACTACCCATTAATTTTAAAGATAAATTAATAAATACTATGATATTATGCTCCAGAAAAAGATTTAATAACTAGAAATAATCCTTTCTGAGGATGCCATATGTTTTGTTTCAATTTGGAAAAAAACAATATATTCCATTACACTTGTGTACTGAAGCACATCTATTCCAGTTCATTTGTTTACTATGTCGATTCTTAAGTTTTGGCCTTTCGGTTCCTTCAGTGGCTATGTCTGAACAACCAAAAAGGAAACACAACAGCACAGATCCTAGAGTGTCCCAGTGGAGGAGGAAGAGGGTAAATCTCTCACAGTATGGTTCCAGGGTTCATCTGAATATGGTCCATTACTGCAGGTTTCTTTTAGGACTAGAAAGGACGTGGTCTCCTAGGAGAGTTCAGCACTCCTCAACTCTTGGCATGACAATAATGCAGAGAGAAGTTTGTGAGGAGAACCAATAGGAATCTTTCCATTTCCATAAAACAAAGGCCTCCTTATGGGGCACCTCTGAGCAAGGGAAACTTGGATATCCTCCTCCTCCAAGATATGTGTCACTGTTCCCTCAGCTGAGGAAAGTTAATGCAGCATATTGGTACAGAGAATTAACCTGAGGCTTTTGCAAATAACTGAGGCCCGGAAAAGTACAACACTCACAGTATGCTGGATACTATGTTTCTTTTGTACAATCCCTTATTAATAAATAGTGGCACAAGCCAAACTTCATAAAAATGAATTGTTCTAACACTTGCTGAAGAAACGTAGACAATTCCTCATGCAGAAACAAAAAATGACCCCATCATTCATTTCTCAGAGGGAGGCAGCAATTTCACGGGGTAGTAGCCACACAAGGGACAAAAGCTAACATCTTCTTCATTATTATCTACCTCCCGGTTCTGCTCATCTGTGTCTGATCAGACAAAGAAGGTGTTCAAATTTATTGCTAACTTTAAACTCTTGTTGAGGTTCAAGACATTAAGTCAACAGGCTGTTGACCAACTACACCTGAGTTGGTTTAAGGTCAGGTATGAAATAAAACATACACCTCTGTGGTTTGAGTTTTCTCTAGTTTCTTACACAAGAATAAATTTCATTAGCATCTACTTCAAATCATTATTTCATCTGTCAGTCTAATGCTCAGACTTTTCCTATGACAGACCTTGGCCTCTAGCGAGGTGGATGCAAAATCTCTTCCAAATATCAGCAGTACACATATGGTATGATGGACATTTTTCAAAACCAACTGCACCCCTACATTTTTCTTGATTGCTCAACACATTGGTAGTCATTACTGTAGCGACTTATTTCAAGCCAAGAGATATAAATGTCTGTCTGTGCTGACTGGCAGGGTGCTGTAAAACAACACAGCCAGCCAATCAAACACACGTACTCTCTCTTCCTCTGTGGGGAGACAGGATATATTTTCAGTGGTATAGCTGTGACTGATTGCCATCAATCAAGACCTGGATTCCCAGTCCATCTCCACATATAAGTATGCTGAGTGAAAGGCCAATCTAATTCACGAGCATCATTTGCTAAACTCTTGATATTTTATTAGATTACCTTTTTGGACAAAACAATAGAAATAATCAGTTCATCAATTCAGGAAAAGATCTCAAAAGTTGAAACGCTTCCTAAATTAGATCTTCTCTGCTTTTAAAGGTAAGCAGATGGAAAGCATTTGATTCTTATTTATTACCAGTTAAATTTATGTCCCTTATTTCACCATAAACTACAAGACTTCACAAAAGTGTATCTTATTTCACTGATCTTTAATAACCTGAAAACCGGTAACAGAAACCTATAATGAAGCACCCCATATACTGTAAATTAAAAATGAATAAGAGACCTCAAAGAGGTTTTCTTCAAAAGCTGTTTCAGTTTAGTGTTTCATTTTATATATACACTAAGAGAGAGACATCTGTAAACATTTCTAAAGTATAATGCAAAGAAACTAGCTGTGTTATTATCTATTCTAAGCACACGGTTCAACATTTGTTTATGCAAACCATATAATTGGAAACTCTGTCCATTTTCTGCTTGTGCTAAATATTCTGTGTATAAATACTTTTCATAGTAGATAAATAGGGTTTTTATTTAGGTCTTATCACCTTCATATTACATATTCATTGATTTCTAAACTGCCTTAAACAGCTCTGTAGATGTGAAACATTATGAATTCAGTTTTGGCACCTTGGTATTAAATTTGCATATCAGGTCACGCACCGCTTGACATACATGCAAAATTGCACTGCGGCTATTTTATTACAACCCACAAAAGATATTCAGAAACTGCATGCAGCATCAAAATAAATTAAAATGGATAAAAGACCCAATAGTGAGCCACTTTTTTTTTTTATTGTTTAGTAGTGCCTAAAGCCATTTATATGTTCTAGTCAATAAACAAAAGTTAGGCTAAAACAATTTTTCCTCTTTCTGTTATTATACTTTAATTGTAGGGGTAAATATATTTCTTTATCCCTTTACCAATTGTACCCTACTTAAGGCTTGACTTCTTTGAAACTGTATGCTATAAAAAGTAATGTATATGGATCACTGGCAAGCCTTCATGTTTCTCTGCATATGTCAGAATGTATACAGACACCCTGTATCAAGAGTCAGACACACAAAGCAATATATTTGTCTAGTTGATTTTGTATCTGAAATGTTTTTGTAACTTACTGTGTATGCCAAGACTGCATTTGCATGGAGACTCTGCATTTACCCAAATTTAAAAGTGCATCAGTCAGTACTGTTCAAATATTACAGCGACTTCAAAATATACCAACTACATTAAGTGATTCGTCTGCAAATTACTCTCTCTCTATTCAGTAGGCTGTAGCAAAGACATTAGGAAATTAAATAGTAGGGGACATGTTTTCCAATTGCCCCTCACCAGGGCTCCATTTCAGTGGCTACAACATTTCAGGATAAATAATTTGGCATTTCCCTTCACTTGTTCCCAGACCACACTCACTTGGCTGCTGAGATACCTCATCATGCCTGTGAATCAGGGACTCAGGTGTCCTGCAGACTCTCCAGGGGCAGCGTGGTGCCCCGCAGGCAGCTGTGCCAGCCCCGCGCAGGTGTGGAGAGGCCGGGCGAGGGCAGCCGGGATGGCCTGGCCGCCTCTCCCAGTGCCACCGCCAAGCCATGGGCAGCGTGAGGAGCTGTTGTGTGGCTGGAAGGAGCTCCTG
This sequence comes from Colius striatus, assembly GCF_028858725.1. Lineage (NCBI taxonomy): Eukaryota > Metazoa > Chordata > Aves > Coliiformes > Coliidae > Colius > Colius striatus. Next base: position 5,109,389 of record NC_084771.1, on the reverse strand, counting down.
AAGAGGCAGCCAGAGCTCATGCTGGGAGCTTCTGCCGCATGCCCAACACCGCGGTTGCTTTTATCACCCTCTGAAAAGCCACAGTTCCCTTCCATGTAGAAGCAGGCAGTTACAAGCATCATCTCACCCTATTTCGGGTAATAAGTACTGGTGAGCACAGGAATGAGCCTGTCTTCCTCAAACAGCTCAACCTCAGACCCTGCATCAGAGTACTGGGACCTGCTGCATCCCCACAGATCTGCATGGGCTCTGGCCATGCCCCAAGACCCACAGCTGTGCACACACCATCATTTCCCCCCTACAGCACAGGGTATGCTGCAGAGGTGTCTCTTCCCACACGTGTTGTACTTGCCCCCTAACTTCGAGAGATCCATTATAAAAAATGCCAGTGGGGGGTTTTTTATGAGATACAACAGTACCTTCTAAGCTGCATATTCCATCAAATCAAGGCAACAGCTCAAGACAGAGAAAACCTATAATTAATAGGCAGCAAATCTGAAAGTACATTTTACTGAGTTGGTCCAACTCAATAGGAAAACTGTTGAGCACCCAGATAAAGCAGTGACCAACCCTCACCCACACAAACGAAACAGGTGATGCTTGCACCAGCCGGTATGTGCTGCTTGGCCCTCAACCAAAACTTTTGGCTTCTAAGTCTGCCCTGTTTCTTCTCAAAACATATGAAAGGAACCTGAATCTCTACACTCATCAAAAAAAACCCCACTTGCTGAACTAAGAGGAGAAAGATCAGAGCCTCATCTGTAGTAGCTGGCAGAGGTAGACAGACCTCCTAAGAAACCTGCATGACTGCAGTGAAAATTTAAGCTAATCAGGACCACTATCTTTACAGCAGAAACCTTAAAAAATCGACATAATATAACAAATTGGTTCAAAGCATTACTACAGACCACCATGCTAAATTCCCACATCCTTAGCAGTTTGTAAAAATGTTTAATTTATGTTTATGTATTCTTATTCAAAATGTTAGTTAACAGCCTGTAGGGACCTGGTAATAGGATCCTTTTTTCTTTTTTATGTTTATTAGCTACATTAATGACTGTTTCTGCAATTCTGCTACAAAGACTTGCGTTAATGAACGCCAATTAATTCTGAAATGATTTTAAACAAAGGGTGATGAGAATAACCAATCAACCATGACAGTGTAAAGAGCAAGCAAGCTGCTGTGACCTAATTTTTCTGTGTTGATTCTTTGCTGTCAGTGTGCATTGTTATTCATCAAGAACACCTATAGATTTTATATATACATACTACCATATTACAATTTTGGAAATGCTCTGTTCCTTTACAACATGGGAAATTAATTCATTTAAACTACAAGTTTCAATAATATTGACTCACAAACTGCAAATACCTCAGGTCAGGCATGTCCCCACCACCATTAGAAGGACCTTACAAATTTCAGCTTCTTAAAATTTAAGACATTAAGGCTGGCTGTAACAATTAGAACATTTGACCTTCCAGACAGAAATATAACAAAGAACCATATCTCCAGTTCACACTGTTTAATTAGAGTCATGATATCCATCAATCTATTTACTTTCCATCATAAAATTAATCTTTTCTCCATTTAATTTAATTCACAAGGATCTGAGGATAAAAGAATTCCCTGAAACCAGCAACAAGTTGAGTGATTACACTCCTGAAATAACACATATATGTGTCAAATCTGACCTAAAAAGTAAATAGACCATGCAGGCAGATATGACTTCAGTCATAAAAAAGCCATCCAACACTATTGTAACTTCAAACATAATGAACTGAAATTGAGAAATTCCATTTGCATTTTCGCCTGGAACACACTTAGGTTATCTAGTTCCACTACAAGAGCCTTTCTAATAACAAAAGCTAGATATTTTAAAGTTAAAATTTCTCTAAAACAAATAGTCCAAATTCTGCCATTTCATTTTGTAATGGACATACAGAAGCAAATAGATCTTGCTTATTCATGGTTCATTCATAAGTGTCCTCTTTAGTCCCAACATACTAAGTGACATTACATTTATCACACAGTAAAAAGTCATGTTTATTGACAGTTTTTCAACTGAGATAACACTGCTGTTTGATAACGATGCAGAAAATCATTAAGCCTACAAACAGACCAGGCCCTTACTGAAGAAATTGATAGTTTGCCCCAGGAATCTTACCATGTCCAGTGCTATAGGATCATACTATGGAAGACAGAAGAATGTGGCATGGATTACAAAAGGCAATACTAAAGCAGTACACAGAAAAAGTTCAGCAGTAAAAACATGCTTTTGTGACATTACTAGCTGGTGTCATGGATAGAGTATAAATCAGAATTAGTGAAACTCAGCAGAAAGGGAGTCCCATGTGCTAAGTGACAACATAAACTGTATAATTACTGATAAACATACATATGTGGTACCACAACAGAGGGAGTATTCATGTTAATGTTTTTTGATCCTTGTTATTTGTGAGCCGTTGTAGGCAGGATCCACAGCTACCCCCTCTCTCCCCTCCACCCATGCAGTCAGACATTTGTGAGCTTATTTTCAGATCTCTACACGTGGTGGCATCTCTCCTGAGCTTGTAACAGGTACTCCAAAGATGGACCTCCCAAAGTCCTAAAAAATCCAAGGAATCTAATAGACTGTATTTACTTAAGTAAGAACCTAAGCTGAAGCTGAGCCAATTATTCCTTCAACTGCTCATCTCAGGAAGAAGAAGAGTGAAACGTGTGTGGGACTATACATGAAGTTCTGGTTTTGAAGTGCTACAGCTGGAAGGATTCTTCAAGTCCATTATCCTACTTCAAATCTGAGATCAGCATCTAGCCTTCTCTTTCCAACAGGAGATGCTCTCACTTCTCCACAGGGACATCTTTTACCCTTCAGAGAAGCACAGCTGAAGTAACTTCCTTGGAAAGAAAGACCAGGCAAAGAATAAGACAGGACTTTAGTGCCTGTATGAAATACAGCCACAGTTTGAGGTTACATTTACAAGATGGAACTCAGCTAAACCAAGATGGAACCCAACTCAACCTCCTTCCCTTTGAACACAGTAGATGCCAACCACTCCTGACCTAGGATGCCAACTGATTCCTCTCTCACATAACCAACACACAAAGTTCTTGACTTGTACCACCTCTGGCAAATAATTTTGGTGGCATGACATCAGAGTTTTGAGAGCTGCAGAATCAGCATTCAGCAAATCAGGTTTTCCAATGCCCTTTTATTGAAGTCACCCAATATTGTTGCTGACTGATTCATATTTATAATTACAAAAGATTTGCATTAACATCTAGCCCTCCACAAAGGGTTTATTACTGAAATGCCAATTCAACCATAGCTGTAATGACCCTATTTTATAATGCACACATTTCAAGCACTTCTGCAAATGGTTGAAAAAAATGGAGCAGTTAAATTATGCTGCTAACATAATATGAATGTGTCATCACACACTATCAAGCAATTTCATATCAAACAATGATGTGATAAGGAATTTTTCTGTTACGATGCAAAAGAAAGAAGTTGAAGAAAAAAACCATCAGTAAAACGATGATGTCCTACACCACCTTACATTCAACACCATGGAGTGTCTTCCAGTTATGAGAAAGTCTGATGCACAGATGAAAAATAAGGATGGACTGACATCTTATTTCTCTTTTCCTTTAGTTTGTAAATGGAAGGTCTCAAACTTACCATGTGATTTCAACCAGAAAAACTGCTGTGTGAAACAACAGGTATTTCAACTCTGAGGATGCTTTATTTTCAAACTCCAAGTCTTCAAGCTTTTCATCACCATGTTTCTGTATGCATTATACCACTAACAGTGCAATATACAAAAAGGATGAAACGTCAGCCCTCAATGGAAATGAACTCACCACCCTTCAACATTCAACACTCAGACCTTGCTTAATTTAAATGTGTTAGATCATCAGTTTGTTATTCCACCAGCTTTTTATAATGATTTCTAACACTGGTCAGACACTGTACACCTGGCTGGAAAATGTTTCTTTTTAAACAATGCAAGAACTAACCAATATGTAAACCTAATAATTAAATTACATTTAGCTGCTGGCTATTGTTATTCTGCACTACCTTCCCACCGAGGGAGCTATAGTGATCTGATTTAAGCAGCAATCTAGCAGAACACTTTTCATTGCCCGTGATTGTTGTGCAGAGTAAATTGGCTCACATCAGATCTGACTCTAATTTGGGTTTCAGAACGGTTAATTTGAACTTAAGCATCTATGGAAGGGCTGTTAACAAGTGGTCTGCACTGGAATTCTTCTCAGAGTTGTGCTGTTTAAATCCACCAACAAGAGCTCCTTAGAGATCATATATGCTTTCTAGCATACGACTTGCAATGTTGTGTGTGGCTGAAAACAACTTTTAGATATTTAAGTAGCAAAGGAAGACAACACAGATGCACACGATGCATGCCAAGCAGAAGTAAGGCGTAGCCACCTTGTGACTTAATCATCCCAGGATTAAAGGTACTTTAGTCCTTTACTGCAGTATTTTGGTGTTTTAGCAAAGCATATAGGGTCAAATTCTGCTCATTTGTAAATTATCAGGAGATCCATGAAAACATCGAAAGGCTGACTTTCATCATCATTAGCTATTACATTAATAGCACTAATGTCTTAAATCTTAATACTCTGGCTCATTAGCTTAGACAAAGGATTTAATAGAAAAGGTGTATTTCAGCCAACCAAGAGAATTTATAAAGGTTTTTGTTTTGTTTTAAAACACTGCCTCTCTTGCAGTATTAGCTGTTGGTACAGACCTTAAATCATATCAATTCTATCATTAATAATGATCATATCATCTAACAATACAAATATAAGATCAGCTATCCTTTGGCTCAGATAGAGCTTAACTTAATTCCACTCTATCACAAATCAAGTCTGTTGTCCCTACCCATAACCAGTTAGTTGACAAACTTTTTTTTTTTTCTTTCTATGACAAAAGTACAACAGATTTAGAAGGGGTTGAAGGGCATCTGGGGACTTGTTGGTTTTAGAGATTTGTTTTCAGACATCCATAGCAAACCAAATTATTCCAAGAAAGGCTCAGAAATTGGTCTTTTAAGTGACAACACTGCCTACAGAAAACAAACAAAAATTGTGCAGAACATAATCTCACTAACCAAGATACTCCAGTGGTCAGAGACAGACTCCTGATACATCTCATTAGAAGTCTCCTACTATCTCTGGTGCATAAATGCAACCACAAACAAGCAGTACAGCACAGACTGCTAAGCAGAAATTATGCAGGCAGACTGTTTAAAAAGAAGGGTCCATTGCAACCATGTTAAGGAGTTATAAGTAAGTTCCTCTCATTGATATACAGTCAATTAGAGTCAGGACCTACACTCTAAACCCAAATGTAAAATTCTACATGGTTATATAGAGAAAACACCATTAACTCTGATGGAATTGAGCCAAACCTGCAACTGCCATTTTGAGAAGATTCTGACTACAAACGGAACCACCATTAGGGCATCGGTTACAGACACTGCCATCCTTCCAAACTTTGCTTGTGCAGCTGTGGTGTGGGGAGGGGATGAATCCAGTCATATTCCAATGACTGGGCATAGCAACGCATTTAAGAAATACATACTGGATGCCTTTTTAACTCAGTTTTGTTTGAGTATCATCCTTTTGCATCTTAAATTATGAGCTGTATTTTAAAGTTCAGATGTATTTAAAATAATTAGCAATAGCAACACCAACACTTTATTTTACAATTAAAATATGTCCCTTACTGTTTTTCTTGTGTACTTGTTCATTTCCCCCTGACATAAGTAACGTGTAGACAGATACATTGTTTATTTACGACCCCAGTGACAGTTAATGCGGCATATGTGCCTACAATGTTTGACAGATAAAATGAGTTATTTACAGAAGCTGGGTTTATTATGTATGAATACTGAAGCAGCTATAGTATTTGGAAACTTCTCCATTTATTTTCCCAAGAGCTTGTTTCAGTGAAAGTTGTGGTGTTTTGAAGAGCTATATAAGAGGAGAGCACAAATACTCAGTCCAGTCCCATCTCCAATAGAGTCATCATCTCTAAGTGCTAATTTCAGAGTTGTTCTCTCTGAATTTATTTGTACAGGTCTTGATCCAAACACTACTGAAATCAATGACAAGTTTTCTTTAAGGAACAGTAGGTTTGGAATTCAGTCCTTAAAAATAAAATCTCAGCAGAGGAATAGGTTCATGTCTGGGTCGCACTGTTTGGCAAATTATGGAGTAGCTACAGACGTATGAGAGGGGGGCAAAACGGAGAACACTTTTTGTCTACTAGCCTTAATTATAAGGGGCCAAAATCTGTTTCAATTGAAGCCAAAACCAAAAATTACACTGACTTTGTCTCTCTTGGAGAAAATGCATTGATTTTTTCCTTTTTGGTAAATAAAATCAAAAGCTTAGACACTTGATTTTGAAGTAATTACTTCTGTCTCTTTTACTTCAAGCCAAATGTGCAAGATTGATGTGCTGTGAGGATTATATTTTTCTCTTTTTCCCAACAGTTTTCTTCACTCCATTTTCTATCCTTCAGTTTTGCAGTGGTTGAGAATATTGTCATAAAATCTGCAGCCAGTGTGAGTGTCCGTGATTGCTGCTTACTGCCTTGGGTCTAAACCTGCTGCCTGTAAAGCACAGTGCTTGCTGTGCAAGCATGTTATGCAAGATGCTGTAACTTTAAAAGCCCAGTGTCAAAGGTAATCCCTAAGGAGGCTTGCATAACAGCCACATGCAACAATGCCAGTGTTGTCTTTTCCTTGTTGTTTTGAGGGTTTGGTTTGGTTGTTTTGTTTTAAAAATAATCTCTAATTTTACCAATATTATTTCCCAAGAGCCATCTCAACAGAGCTGTGTGCACATTTTGCTTGATTCTCAAATGGCTTTACACGTATCTGATAAGGTATATATTTTCATCATGCATAAAAACTCTCACTGGAGATATCCAGGCTTTGAAACTTTAGGAACCCTTTCAACAAATATTTGTGCTGTCTATTGTGGGCAGACCTGAGTTATCTCCAGGCTGGAGGGGAAAAAAAAAAGTGTAAGCCTGAGCTAAAGCTCTCAGCAGTTTATTAGCTCAGACACAGAGCTGTGGTAAGTGCAGTCCTGTGGGTTACATTTTTCTCCTCAGAGCAGAAAGAAAGCAATCATTCATGAAGGAAAATTCTCTTCCAAAATATCTGCTATGTTCTTTGCTCAATGTGGCTCTCAATCCAAGGTGAGATTTTGTTACAAGGATGTAGGATTATAATAATCCATATGCAAAGTCCAGTCATCACATCACCATAAAAAACCCCATGAAAAACAGTGGGAGAACACATTTAAATACCCTCTCTTATATGAATACAGAAGCTTTGGTTCTACACCTTGTACGTGTGCTATAATCACCTCAAGGTTTCAAGAGCAGCTGGCTAACTGAAAGCTTCCTAATAGAAGATATTGGATTGTTTCTCAGGCACCAAGTGTACACTTTAAATGTTCAGGCTTTTCTGTGACAACAGAGAAGAGGTTGTGCTGTTAGTAAAGCCACAGTTATTTGCACTGTGCATCTAATGGTATATAAAAAGAAATTGGACTTAGAAGCCTCATGCACAGCTTACCTCTCCTTAGAACAGCTGTATTACTGATATGTTCTAAACTTACATTATTGTGGCAAATGGTGAAGACATGTCACAGAAAGGGGCTATGAGGCTCGAGGATTGAGCCAAGAGAATATCCTCCAGCATTTTCCTTTGTCCAGGTGGGCACTCCTGCTGCTGCTGCCTCCAGGCAGCCAGAGACCAGCATCCTACACCTAGGTGAATACCTGCCTTGCTCTTCCCTTTTCGCTGTCTCAGGCCTTTTTCTTTCTGTCATGTCTGCTAAAGCATACACTGATGCCTTCACTCTTCTGCTCTTCCACCTAGGGACAGTGGTGTCTTTCTCTCTTCCCACTCCTGAGGCACACAGCTCTGAAGGGGAAACAGTAAGTGCTGGGAGCCATGGGACACCAGCATCAAGGGCAAAGCTGATCTTGCTTTGTTTTGAGAGGGACTAAGTGTGAACATAGCTGTGGGAACAAAATGGAATTTTAAGAACTAATTGTATGATCCCACTCAGCTAGAGACAAAGAAGCAATGGCAGTAAATTTAATCACTGAACAGAACAGAGAGCATTCAGTTGAAAATTAATTCTCTTGGATCTCACTTTTGGAGGGAGGACTAGAAACTTTATTAAAGCCTGTGATATTTGTCTGTATTCAGGGCCAGAATCAGAAACCAGATGCAGCAAAGATCTCCACGTGGCTTTCTGTCACAGGAGAGGAGGCAACAAAATATGTAATTCCTTTCCACTCTTGTCATATGTGGTCTATTGTGAAACCATAGCACTGTGCCAGGGAAAGTCTTTTCAGCCTCTGTATTGCAAGTGTGGATGCAGTAGATCTGAATTGGTCATATGACTGTCTACATACTGCTTATCTATCATTTTACATCTGGGTTTGTACATATGCACACACACACAAAGAAAACAAACCAATATCACTGCCAGAGAAATATTAACCTACAAAGTCTGCAAAAGCTCAAGTTCATAAACACAGGACAGAAGCCAATGGAACTTCCAGTAGTTTGAAGAAACAGGTACCCATAGAAAGGCAAGCAAAATGGGATCAGCAATAACATCTCAAAGAAGAAACAGTCTGGATCTGAAGAAGTCAAGACAGAGGCTGTAGCAGTGAGGAAAGTCAGCTAACACACATTCAGCCTGTCATAGGTGTTCCCCATGTTCTCTGCCATAGGCTCCTACTGGCAACTCAGGGCTTCAGCTCCAGCTGCTCTTGGTCAGGTCTCCTGTTTTGCCACATTTATACATCACAAATTGCCACATTCATCCTTGCCATCAGTCTAGGCTCCAAGTCCACTGGTGAATAAACTCCATTTCTCTTTCTATACCCAGCTGCTCCTGTGCCACATCTCTCTGCCTGGAGCAGCCATGGCAGTACCCCCGCTACACTCGCTGCCACGGGCTTGGCCTCTCTCTGGACTTTTCTCTCGTCCTCTCTACCATTACAACAAAATATCACGGGTAATCCTGGAGAGTGCCAAGTAAATACTCTCACCATTATACACAGGCTTGCTATCATAAGGGAGTTATGTTCAAGCAAACTTTTTATTAAGGGCATGCCACAGAGATAGCATCTTTTCTTTCTGCCTCTGGCTGTTGACTTTAAACCTGGAAATCCCGCTCAATAAGGATTTCTGACAGCGCTAAAGTTGAAGGCAGCTTGCAGAAAAGCACTATACTCTATTGAAATAGCTTAAAGCCCAGCTCACTACAATCACATCTTCACCATGCAGTGCCCCATGTTAGCTAATGGGAAAAAGAATGAAATAAAGACTTTTACATAGTCAAGATCCCAAATAAACTTGGCCTCGTTAAAGAACAATCCTTACAATGGTTTATCTCTGAACAATATTTCCTATGATTTTGACACAAACAGTCTTTTCTTCTGCATCAGAGCTGCACATCTTTTTTCAGCTACTTGTTCTTGAACAAACATATTTATTGTGGCCAATGAAAGGGGAAATCCCTCTCTCTGTTCATGCCTCTGTTCTCTTCTGTCCTTCAGTGACCTGACATGTGCCTCACCCTAGAAACCGACATGAGCGGAGCAGCCAAGAATATGGAGAATTGTTCTGGGCTCTCACTGCTGAAACCACATGTGAGATCTGTTATGGAAAATCTCCCACGCCAGGCCGTACAAGTCAGCTCCCTTTTAACATAGTTACGGAAGTTGCCTCCATCACTTACAGAAATTTGCCCTTCTCAAAGAGTTAGGCTTAGGCTGTCCCTGTAGAAGCGCAGCCTACAGTGAGCAGAAAGAAGAGTCTTCTCCATTCTTGCCACCTGCTCATATAAGTGTTTACAGTTCTTATAGGCAAGCTACAGAAATTGGTCACTCTTCTCTAACGCTATGACAGTTAAATTTTATCCTAGGTTGCTACCTATCCTACAATTAAGCTGTATCTACATTAGTAAGAAGTACAGCACAACAAGAGTTGATCTCTGGATAGTTAGTACCAAAAAGCCAGTGAATGCAGTGTGTGTGTCTTAGGAGAGAGAAGGGGCTGCATAGCATTAGTCTGACTTCTCCCAAGCACCTGAGAGTGTCTGGAGCATGTTACAGACAACGTTGCAGAGCTTCTCTTGTTTTCCTTTCAACCTAATGAAGTTCCCATATCCTGAGACCACAGAGCAGCAACCAGGGAAGGTCAGATTTATTTCCAAAGTGTGCTCCTAAGAGAAACTAAAAGGCTAACAGTAAAGCACTATTTTTCTTTCTAGCACCTGGCTCTTGTAACCCAAGTCAATATTAATATGATATTCCTGATTCAGCTAAACATGTGAAATCTGGTTGCTTCTCTGAAGTCTTCAGGTAAAACATTGGTTCTGAAAAAGTGGGATGAAAGTTACAAGTAAACAGGCATTCTCTCACAAGTGATGATACTGGGGACAAGAGACTTAAACTATGCAGAATACTAATAAAAGCAGGAAAAAAACCCCATTATTATCAAAATAAATCAAATATATTCAATATACCAAAGTATATTAAAAACTGTTGCAAAAAACCTCTTTCTTGATGAATTGCAGGTGCAGTTACATCTCAATAAAATGTGTTTATGAAAACAGCATTTGCAAACTTTAATTTTTCTTCTCCTCTGTAGAGCAATAATTCTATATATCCCTGCTACATCCTGCTCTTGCTGCTAGTCCTAAATAAGTTTTATTCACACTGATCATCTCTGGCCCAATTTTGCTGCTTTGGTTCAAAATCAGAAAGTCTTATTCCTCATGTGGAATTAGTGGGACTACTTGCACAGCAAAGGCAACATCAAAGGGTAAGACAGGTCTAACCTGGCTGTATTTTAAATCACCTCTAAACTCCAGGGTCTGCTCCTCAATCTTGCTTATTTTGTTTATTTTATTGGGTATTTTATGTTTCAAGGAACTGTCAAGAACTAATTTATCGCTACATTGAGGGGGAAAAGCAATAGCAATTGTAACTACAAATTCAGTGGGATTTAAATGTATTCCTTTGTATTCACATGCAGTAACTTGGTGATTGCAGCCCTGCCTCCACTCCGCTCTGCACAGTCATTTTCTATCTGGTGGCAGAAGAAACAATTTATTGCCATGAAAGAATGTCAACCATTGGCACAGACAGTTCACATCCTCTCATTGGCTTTTTGTGACTCCACAAACCTTAGGAAACTTCAGTGGTAAAGTTTTGTTTTCAGAAATAGTGGCAAAGCCCTAAATCCCTGATTTCCAAACTTGGATCTGCAAACCATTTGTGGTCCATGACACCACAGTGCATGGTCCTCGCCATGAGACAATGTTAAAGGGTGACCTTTGTGATCATGGTATTGTGCAGCAAATGATGTGGTTGCTAGGATAATTGCTTTGAACAAAAATTAATTTTATTATTTCCCTAGCTACATTTGTGCCATATTTCATGTCAATGTGTAACTGAATGTGCTGGCAGGAAGGGAAGATGTTACAATCTCTCTTTCTTCCCATAGAATCACAGAATCTTAAGGGTTGGAAGGGACCTTGGAAGATCATCTATGTCCAGCCTCCCTTCCAGAGCAAGACCACCTAGAGAGTAGGTCACACAGGAACTTGTCCAGGTGGGTTTTGAATGTCTCCAGAGAAGGGAGATTCCACAATCCATCTGGGCAGCCCCTTCCAGTGCTCCCTCACCTAAACAGTCAAGAAGTTTTTCCTTGTGTTTCTTTGGAACCTCTCATGTTCCAGTTTGTACCCATTGCCCCTTGTCCTATCACTGGATAGTACAAAATACACTGTAAAGTTTTACTTCCCAAGGAAACTGCTTAAGAAAGATATTCCTGGATGTTAAGAGAGGTTCAAAATTAAGCACATTCAACTGTTACTAGCATACGTTAGTAGAAATTACATATTTTTGGTGATGATGTTGAAGTTAGGGTTTCTTGGCATCAAAAAAGATTGAACTCCACAGTCATGGGTTACTGACCAGGACACGAAGCCTTCATTCTGGGTGAACTCCAAAGTGATAAAATGCAAGTTCTGACTCCAAGCAATGATAAGTTTACAAAGAATATGTGTCAGTGTTTTAACATATTTAAGGAAGAATTATCTCAATGTTTCTATTTAAAATACTGGGAAATGTAAATGGGTGCCTGGATATTTACAAACAGCAGAAGTAATTGCCAGCTTGTCTTGTGGATTGAAGTGTCACAGCTTGCAGCTCACTGAAATATAACCCAACAAGTTTACTCATCTGGGGGATATAACAACAGGAAATCATTCTGAGGAGGCATGCAAGGGAAAGCAGCATGTATTAACTGAAATATGTTTAGACTGGCAGCATTAATTGGCAGTATTAATGGGGATTGAGACTTACACCTATGATCACTGACTCTTCTCAGAGATCTTTGCAAATCCAAGCAAAAATAGTCTCCTTAGACTGGAAAGTGGATGAATCTGTGCTTACTTTTCTCTCTCTGCTCCCCAAACTTTTTCTTTATGCTCTGGCTACTTGAACAGTAACCATAGAACAAATTAGAATCAACGCTTACCTTCTTCTTAAGTTCCCTCCACTGGATGTACACAAATCATCCCCACCAGCTGAGGGCTGGGAGATCAACCCCAGGATGCAATTTCAGGAAATCTGTTGGAGGTGGTTTCTACATATTCTTTTGTCATGGAAAAAAATAGTCACTCCCTCCCTAAGAAGATAAAAGGGTCCTCCCAACTTTGGACCAACTATGGCCTCTATCACTTAAGAGTTGGGTATCTACAATGCTACCATAGATATCTCTACCTCCCTTGTGTGTATTAATTTAAGAGTATGAATATACTCAATTGTTCAGCCTCATTTACATACTTAACTAAATTTATGCCATTCTGCTAATCTCAAGACACAGCATGAGGGAATGGGAAACAAACTTTGCAAGTAACCCAGCAGGAACAGAAAGGCAAAAGTGAATTCTTCGACTCACAACAGAAGACCTGATGTTGGTACTTGCTAAATCATCATCATCATTTTCAAAGGAGACGTTTTAGAACTTCCTTTGGCCTGAGATGAAACTCTTGGCATTTTTAAAATGCTTTTCTCTCACTTTATTATATGAGGGAACGATTCAATATTTCTTTTACAATGGGAAATGGTATCCCTCTGCCACAACAAAAGTCTGGTTTAGATTGGTTGATTGCACCAGTTTTAAATGCACATTGCCACAGCATTTCATAGGAGTGTATTTACATTTACCTTTCTAAAACACACAGTATATTATGTCGCAATTAAAAGCCCACAAACTCAATCTGATATTTCTTCACTAATTTATTCCCAAGCCAATATGTATTTTAATGTTCCAAACCATTGCTAATTAACACATGGAAATATTTTAACATGGATTTTGATTAATTCCATTTAAGAGCCTAACCAGTGCTAAAACATATGTGGTGTGTCATTTCTTTCTTTTGAGGAAGGCATTGGCATTAAATCTTTCAATCTTCCTGAGCACCAAATGCTAATTTCAGGAAGATTAAATAACAGACTGCAGCTACAGTTTCCTTTCTTTACTTCCCAGAAGGTGAAATGAACATATTTATGTGGGAGGAATTTCTTTACTGCACAAGCCAAAATACAGAAATTAGATTTTTTTCCCCCAGCACTGCTAATACACTGGCAATCGCCTGCCAACTAAATAACTTTAACCTATATCTGCAGTTCATGGAGAGCTGCCAAGTTATATGTTCAACTTTCTTTCACTTTTTTTTTTTATTAAAATATTCCCATATGATGTTTTCACCTGCAGCTCCTAACTGCTTTCCCATACTTGAATCAGAGACTACGAGCTTACAGTGGGGTGGCTCTGGCCATAAAGATGGGAATGCTCATTTAAGACCCTCCTCTGATTTTCACACATTGAAAATATGTTATAAGCATGATTCATATGATATCACTCTAATGACTTAAAATCTGATTGTAATTGTGCATGTGGACAAACTAAGTATAGAAAATCTCCAGAGATGCGTGTGAGAGTGAGCACCTCATGCAGGTAGAAATGCAAGAACACTGAGCAGGAGGAGGTTGCCTTCTGGATCATGGGCTTATTGATGAGCTTAAGAACAGTTAAGTAGTTCTGCTCTTGTGATTCTCACCAGAAAGCCAAGCATACCTGAGTACTGTATTTCCTCTTTCACCTGCAGTGAGGGCAGTTTCTCTGTCCTCACACTGTCCTTCCCCTGCACAGTCAGCGTGTTCCTACAGGAAGCTGAAGCAAAGGTTCATGGTACATTTAGATCACACTCACATCTTCATGTCTACCACACCTCTGTTGCATAAGTAATCTTTTATTCTTACTCCTTCCCTAGGCTTTATTTTACTTGTTGGAATATTCTTGGTAAATCTTCATTCAGCTCAACAGTATGTGGCACTATCCCTCCTCCCTTCCCTTTCACTAGCCATGTTTTAGTCCCAACTCATAACATCACATCTCAATAGTGGTTTGTGTTTGGTTTCCTGTTACCTCTGCAATATCTAACCACACTTTCTGTACTATTCACCTGTCCACATTCCTAGCATTTGCAAGAGAGAATTCCAGTTGTTACTGATCTATGCCTAATAGATAAAGCAAAGCTCAGTTTTCTACTTGACTACTATTTTCATCAGATTAGAACCTCCTCCAAGTCTACATTTGCACCCACTGACTTTCTTGTATTTTCTCTATCCTTCTTTTTATACATTTAACAGGTGTGTGTTGGATGCAATGTTTTCATCATATTTTCTAAACAAGTGGCCCTGGGAGACAAGTATAGCTACTAGCAAGAGTCTCTACTCTTGTTCAAGAGGCAGAGGGTGTCCTGAGAAGCCCCAGGTTCACTCCCAGTGATGATTCACAACAGCTGTCATTGCCCATGCAAAAATATGTGCATACTCTCTTGGCTGTACTGAAAAACACACGTGACTTCTGTGTTCTCATACTATTTAAAACCTTAATTCCTGTGCTCTCTACAAAGAAAAGAACAGAAGGATATGCAAAAGAAACATGGAAAAGTTAGGACAGGAAAGAGCAGTGAATATGTAGATAGGTTTTTTCAAACTAGATTTGTTACTTTAAAGGTTTGTGTCAGATAAAATAATATTTAGCATAGCTGATAGTAAAGTTTACAAACAGTCATTTGTTCTGGCACAGAAGGCCAAATGCTGATACTCAAATACTTGCCAATCCTGTTCTCAGTAAGAAGTATGCTTGCTGTTGACTCAAGGGCCGACCACAGCTCAGGGTGAAAGCACACGTCAAAGAATTCACATACCTGAAGATGGCATTTTCTCATCTTTTCTTACATGAGTGTTCTTTGTTTTATGGTTCACTGAGAATATATTTATTAAAGCAGGTTATGTTCCAGAAAAGTATTAACAAATAGTGCACAGGCTCCAACTTGGCTACACCTGCTGGACTGGTCCTAAAAGAACTCCTTTGTTAGCTGACAATTACATGGAATATCAAGATCCAAGAATATCCTTCCTTATGCATTTGCATGCCAGACTGATGGAGACAAGACGCTGAAAAATTAGCTCTACCAACTCCTGGTCAGTATTCAAAAGTACATTACCAGTCAATGTGAAGAAATCACAACACTTAACATGTTAAATTAATGGAAAGAAGCAGAAAAGATGTAGGTGTAGTTATGGAAAAGCTGCCAGAATAATGTTTTTCCATTGGATATCTGAACAATATTCCTCTAAGGGTTAAGAGTAAATATTCTGATCTGCTTTCCTAGTCAGATGCACCAAAGCCCTAAGGACTACTCATCAAAATTGGAAAAGGATTGATAAAGATTTATGCTTTCTGAGTTAAAAAGCCTCTACAAATTAAACTGGCTATAATGACTTTGAGAAGTACTAAAGTGACTGTCCCATACTCACACAGCAAATCTATTGGCAGGGTTATAAATACACCTTACACTCCCCATGCAGCAGCTGAATGACACTTCCACGTCTTTTGTCAAGCAAAACAAATTCTACTACTGCTCTCCCCAAAGCCTTTGAGGTCACTTTACTTTCTGACACTTCATATGGCACCATTTGAATAATACTATTTCTTAACTTGGACCAATAACAAGCCACTTATAAGCAGCTGCTTTGGTACTGGGTATTTCAAAAGGGTTACAAAAAACCAAATGAACTTTCAAGACACCATGAAACTGACTCTTCACAAATAAAGGTACTCTAATTTCACTGAGATTTTTTTTCTTCCTCCCAGCAAGAAAAGATTAGGAGCAGCTTAAAAAACAAAACCAGAAAACCACTAACAAATGCCCAATGTGAAAGAAGTTAGCTAACCCTTCCTTCCCCAACCCAAATACACATGGTCAGTTCTTTTAATCCCACCTTTTTGACTGACTTAAAGTGTCCTGTTCCTCAGTTTGAAGTGAAATTGGTCACGCTGGTTCAAAATGAGGCCCTAAACATGCTTATTTATGTTTGATTTGAAATAGGCAAGGAGCCCTCTTGCTATCCCTGCAAAATGGCTTTGCTAGCAATTGTCCAAGCAATTGGACAGTAGCCTTAGAACGGTCACAATAAGAGGGCTTCAGCTGAGTGGTGTCATATGGTCTTCATTTAGAAGTATCACAAGAACATTACTTCTTGCAGTATTTGCAAATGAAAAACATATGGCTGTAACCTGTAATACTGCAAGAAATACTGCTCTTTGGGTTTGGTTTTGGCCTCAAACTTTTGAAATATGAACCAGGCAAAGGGATTTCAGCTTAATATGTGATTCAGTCCATTCTTCTGCAGAGTTTAAAGTCTGAGGGATTCTAAAGCTTGTGTTTGAAAAAAGTGATTCGCCCACAACTATGGTAATATACTATGTAGTTGGCAACTTGAGTAGCATGCATATCAAAAAGGTGTGGGGGTGGTTAATTAGAGACATCTACTTTCCATTTAATTTTAAAAAAAAAAGATATTAAATTGACTTTGGCTCCTACAAAGAGTTTTATAAGTCATATATAAGCTTCTTGCATTTACTATTTAGGTTCAATCAATATGGTTATCTACCTGTCAATTTTTCCTGCTCTTTAATGCAGAAAGAGAGCAGCCTTTTTTATAGCTGGCTCAGAAAGTACTAACCTAATCAATACATGGAGCGATAACAGAATGACTTGAAACGCAGAACAGAAGCTTATCACTTTGCAGGATACTGAACCCGTCAAAATATTTTCCTAGAAGTAAAGCAAAAATAGAAGGTTTCCATTTTTTATTATTTAAGTGGGTGGTGACATAGATGTTGTAGGCCTTTTGGATTTGTTCCTAGCTTTGTATTTTTGTGAAGATTTGGTACATGAGCATTTGCTACTTTGTAGAAGTGTGAGGCCAACTTTGCAGTGAGATTTCAAAACTGCCTTGAGAATCAAACGTTATCTCAATTGCCCTTGATTTCCTGTCCCTAAACATTTATTGGAAATCCATGCATTGTTCTGGAGAACTGCACAGATGATTTTCCAGGAATACATCTTCTGATGTTCCCACAGACCTTAAACCCCTTTGCTTTGCTAAGTGCTCTCAGTAATTTGTGTTCAAGTCCAATCTGAAAAGTACAGGTTTTCTTTCTCGATTTTAATGCAGCAGAGAGAAGATCAGCTGTTATTGTGGTCTCTAACCTTTACTTTCTTTCAGAAATGCATATGATTTAACTGTGCTGTTCTCTTTGAGTGGAAAAAGGTAAAAGAAATCAAAAGGATCACCAAATAATAAAGAAATTATTACAGGATATAACTAAAAGTCTACGGACTCTGCAATTCCTAATCATCTACTAGAAATGGTCACGCATGGCACGGATAAGTTTGAATTGGTTGTGTGTGGGTTGAGTCAAGGTCTGGAAATCACGCAACAGCATCCACTCAGAGACAAGAATTAGTCCAAGTGTGCTAAGTGCTGTTAACAGTACATCCTGACCCAGTCTGGTAAGTCTGTGTCAACGTGCTATGAATCTCTACAAAGTCAGAAATCACTAAACCCCAATCCATTGTGCAGTGGAGACGTGCCAGCAGCAAGGCGTTAACAATGCTGTCCACTCCAAAGGGGCTGAAAGATGGATTGGCATTTCCAAGGGTAGAATTGGGCTCAGAAAAGTTTCTCAGAGCAACACCTAAAGTGACACAAATTATGTCATAAAATTGATCACTTCCTTACACATGGCAGAATGCTTCCAGGGCACTCAACATCCAATTCCATTAAGCCATGATAAATGAGACCATCTTTCTACATCAGTCTGAACTCATCTTTAAAATCTGCTTGTTCAAATGTTTGGTTACTTATTCTCCTGGCCCTCCTTAAGATGGCAAAAACTTATTCAACTTTGCATGTCTTAATAGATGTCATCGTTGCATGACCATCACCTAGGTATTTTATTTCTTCACAGAATTTCTCATTTTAAGAACATGCACAATTTCGAGAGCAATCATTAAAAAATGGTTGATGAGTAATCTCTATGCATACACTCAGCACTTGAAAAAAAAAGGACTGAAAGGAGAGTCACAGAACAAATTGTGGAGAAATGCCCCCAAAAAGTAATTTTCCTACTGCTAGTTTGAAGAAGATCACCACCACCACCTGGAGCAGCGTTAGGATGGAAACCCATGGAGCAGGAGCAAAATTGTTTCAAGCAGATCACTACAGCACGAGGTGGCTAGGGAAGGTTCATAAATTGATAAGCACCACCGAAGGATCATAAGCCTCCACATCAATTGTATAAAGATTACAACAGAGCCACTCGCTGCAGTCATTCTGAAAAGGTTATGGGTTTCACAGGTGTGCACTGTCAGTTCTGATTAAGCTTAAACTAAACCAGTTATCTATAACGTTGGATTGGAAGGAGTTTTATTGCTGAATGCAGGGTAAATCAAATTCAGGATACACGTCTGTGGAAAAACACAGCGGGCCAAAGTTCACAGTCCTGACACAGGTGAAAAAAAATACTCAATCCTCTAAACTCAGGGAGACATTTGCTTGTAAAAGATCCATCATTCTGGATATTGTCAGATGTTCTGTATTGGAAAGAAGTTATTCACCACCTTAACACAGCTTTGGGTTTTCTTTCCCTCTTCAAGTTATTGCTCACTCTTACGACACAGACCGTTTTAAGATTATTATCTGCATTCATTTCTAAAGTGCCTAGAGATTACCATTTATCTGCTCATAAAAGAAATTAATTGTACACCTAATACTTTTCACTGCACAGGATATAAACTAAAGCAGCTATAGCAACAAATTCACAAAGTAATTTTTCATCTGCATGACTGGGAATCTTTAGAAAAAGAAGAGCTCACACACAGAGGTCCTTCACACAAAAAGACTGTGGGTGAAATCCTGTGCCCAAAATCCATTGCTGTTCCAACAGGGCCAGGATTTCACTCAAAAATTAAAAAAAGAAAACATCTACTTTTAATAGTTGAAATAAGTTGCAAAAGGTACATTCTGTTTCCAAAAATGGTATTAATGCTCCACTTTAAACTGTCTGCATTGACTCATAGTGTTAATAGATGGCAAAAGTGAGAAAATGTATTTGCTTTTGCAACATCATTATTTCCTTTGCATGCAATTATTTACTTGCCAAACAATGCTAGCGACAAATTGCAACAGACTATGAAGCCATCTACATCAGCAGATTTTTATCCTAAGGTAAAAATAAACAGAAACATCTGTAAAGTAATCTTGTACAAAGCTACGTTTATTAACAAATACATTTTCTAATAAAACACCATCTGCAAGCAACCCTCCGCTTCCACTTGATATAAATAGGCCTTTTACTGTTTTCAGATGCAGTTCCCAGAAAATTATTCCAAGCTCTACTGCAAAACACATCAGTCTTTGTTGCTGCCTGGAATGTTAATAAATAACATCAAGTTTTTAAATAGTCAAACAAATTATTGGCTTGAAACAATTATTCCAATAGAAAAAGCTGACCTTTTGCAATAAAGTGGTTTAAGAATGCATCTCTCCTCATTCCTAGTATAAAAATATTACCAAGCAGGGAAATATTTTGGGGAAAACAGAAAGTTATGAAAAACCCATATTGCAGTTCTGCACATACGTACATTATAAACCTACCTTGCAGAGGTTACTAAAGCAACTCAGAAAAAGGGAAAAGGTATGTGGAATATAAATAGTTCAATTGTATTCTTATTATACATCGGTGCTTAGAATGGACACAAATAAGAACCAAGGAAAACGTTCCTCACAGAACTACCATCCTGACCTGCAATACAAAAGTCAACAGCTAAAACTGTTGGTGGCAGAAATTGGGACCGAATCCCAATTTTAAGAGCTCTTCAAAGTGCATAAAAGATTTAATGGAAGATATTTTCATAAGCATTACTGAAATCCTAAGCCACATTAATTCCATTAAAAGGAACAGGAATTTAGTAAACTCTGCAAATAAACTCCTCACTGGTAGAACTATTTAGTACCACTAAAATTTGAACGTTGCTATTTTTCTTTAGTGTGTAAAACAGCGCCTCTCTTTCAAACTAGCTCCAAACTGAAAGTGCAAGAGTGAAAAGCACAGATAACTGACATATTAAGAGCTGTCTGTGGAGGATACTAGCTGGTATAAATATAGTACATCCAACAGAGATCTAGCCTTTTAATATTAATCAGAAACAGGCAATGCTAGTATTCCAATTTGTGCTTTCAAAACTTCATCAAATATTGCTACCTGGACTATCACAACAAAGTTTACCAAAAGCTGTCATGTACATTCCAAAAAAAGTTGAACATCTGAGACTATAATTCCAGGAACTGAAACTGGAACTGCATGTTTCCAGAGGAAAATATTCCATGCATGAAATACTCAAGTGGTACTAGAGAGAAGATACTTTAAACTACTTACTTCGCCAACGGGAGGAATGTTGAGCTTTGGTACTTTGTTCTTTGAACTAGGTGTGTTCACTTTTCCTTCCAGCAGTGTTCCAAAGGACTGATTTCCATATCCACTCTCAATTTCTATCGGAGGTTTCAGTTCTGGTGAGTCATTGGGTACCTGATCCTGACCGTCCATAGGCCTGACATACGCTGTAGGCTTTTGCTGGACCATGCTGTTTTTACAGTGAAGTCCTGGTGGGAAATTCTGGGTCGAAAGACCATTGTTTGCAGATAACAAAGAAGTGGATGGAAGTGGAGATCCAGGACCATGGCCTACAAACTCAAGCTCTGTAGGTGACTTCGAATGACTGTTTTCTTTGTAGGTATGTTCTCCAGGTGCTGACTTTGAATGAGTATGCCTCCTTGAATGTGAAGATGCTGCCATAGAATTTGCTTCCTCAGATCCTCCACTTTTATGCTGCTCACTCTGACAATTATAAAGGTCTTCATACCTGCCCTGTGGCTGCTCATGAGAAGAGCTATGCTTTGTCCGACTCGGCTGACTACTGGATTGACTTGGCTGGGCCCCGCTAGAGTTGTGACCGCCTCGTGACCAGTCTGTCCTCGACTTCCTGCTGCTCTGGTGACTGTGCAGCAAAGTAGAATTAGAGGACAATGAAGAAGGTGGAGGCATTGATGTTGATGAGTGGCCGCTGATCTGATGAGATGGGATCATCCTGTTTCTTGGTTCTGGGAAAAAGTTCTGTTCATTTTTGTCAATGGGTGTCTGTGGGACAGAATTCTTTGGGATTCCTACAAGGTGGCTCTGATTGGAATGGTTGGTTAACAGGTCCTTCATCTCATCATAATTTCCCAATGTGTTCTGGACACGGTTTGCAAGGGCATCGCCTTTATTTGTCTAAAATAGAAAAAACAAAGGAAAAGAGTGAGTAAATTCCTGATCATGAAGTTACTGCTCAGAATAGTTGTCTTAGAAGATAGCAAATGTTAGCTGTTTAGTGGTGTCATGCTGACATTTAATTTAATTTCAACTATGTTTTGCATATGTTATATAAGAAAAACCTATCAATAACTGTGTTCAAAGAATCCCTTGAAACAGGCTTGCATGAGTAACACTTGTATACTGCTTCCCATTTTCTTAAATATGCTTTCAGAGAAGTGTTTAAATTGCATCAGTTATGGATGTTAGGAGCAAAATAAGCTGGTTTTATGTCAGAGATGTTGGGCTTGTACATTTCATATCATGCAAAACATGAACGTGCAATTACTGGCTACTGAGCATTTGAATTGCAATCACACAGTTTATTTAAGTATGTTATTGCTCTATCAGCCCCTTGACCCATAGTCCTGCCATAAACAGAGCTGGGTAGACTGTAATAAATATACAGCATCAAACTCTTCACTCTAGTGTAACTTCAATTACTTTCCTATAGAGCGTTCATTTTGACCTCAGGTATCTATATCTGAATCCAGAAAAGCAAAATCATCTACCCACTGAAAAGCTACAGTAGCTTCAAACAAAAGATCATTAAAAAATATTTTCTTATAGAACATAAACAGATACAGCTGCCACATTCTTATGTTGTCTGCAGGCTGGCTGTCTGTGAACCAACCATTCCTTTGAATTCCAGTAATTATTAAATAAATACTGACTCATCTGTGTTTCCCTGCTATTATACTTTTTTTTTTGTTTGAAGCATGAAGTGGATTCTTTTTGTTTCTTTTTCCTTTGTTTCTTTCACTTGTAAAAAGCTAGACAAATAAGCTGGAAGCTATAATTAATGTACAGTTAATTTCCTCTCTCTTCCTGTTCTAACTCACCCCACAGAGACCCAAACTATCAGCCTTCTTATTGACCTTACTGTTCCATTGAAATGACCATCAGAGAACTAAAACATCTTATTCCCCATGCTTATTACTTTACAAGGACAAAAAAATAAACCCAAACCACTATAGTTCCTGTTCAAGCAGATGATTAACTTCTACCACCTGGAATTAAGTGACAAAGTTGCAGTGTATATAAGATACTGTAGGATACAACAAGCTATACTTTTAACACCAGATCATAAAGATGGGAAAACGCAGCACTATGCCCTCGTGCTTAGTTAGAGAGTGTTTCATTTCATTCCACAATGAGGGATCCTACCATGTCACTGCCACTGATCCCATTCTCCTCAAGTATTAAGCAGAAGTTTGAGTGATAAAAAAAAAAAATCCATGCATGGATTTCTCCTGAAATGTCTCCTTACATTACCCACTGCTGAACTAGTCAGGAGATGAGAAGAATATTGCAGAAAGATTTTTTTCCCTTAGTACTTCACATGCCATAAAAACGTTGAAAAGGAAGATACTAAATGCAAATTTCCTTTTGCTCATTCTCTGAGATTGTAACATATATTACGACTGCACTGAGGCAGTGATTTAAAAAAATACCTGTTCATTGTTGTCCTCATCCATATACATTTTGCCAGTGCTCTTAACTGACACAGTTAATAATTTCAGTTGTTGAAGAACCACGAATCACTTATATTCAACTGAGTCCCTAGATTGGTCATTTTAGTGGCAAAAATTATATTCCAGCTAAGCCAAGAATAAGCTCTTTGTATATGAGCAGTCTCCATCAAGTGAGTTGCACAATGAGCTGTTTGGGCAGCAGCCAAAACCAGGCTCTCTCTGTTCAACCCCCAAATATAAAACAAGGAGATTCCATTGTGCTTAAGGGCCCAGCAGGAATTATGATGCGAAGTCTAAACACTTACATACTTGTTCTGTTTCCTTCTTCCCCAAACACTTTAACTCCTTATGGGATAGCACATGGGAAACAATCAAGTATTGAAAAAAGCCTGACCAGCAACCTTCACCTCTGGTTCACCTACATTTCTAGGGTGCATTTAGGGTGCACTTTGCAGAAAGCAAAAGTTTGGATTCTTTTACAAAAACTACTGACAACATATAATAACTGGAACACTTCAATACCACAGCACATTAAATGGCTCTTGTCTACATCCTCACAGAGGGAATTGATATTTTAATTTGAATGTAGAGCTTCTCAATCATTTCTGTGTTGGAGGTATCTGATCCAACTTATTTTCTTTTATGTGTCACATAATAAATATAATTTTGCTTGATATTAACTCTGGTTTATGCAGAACGTTCACATCCTGGGGATAAAAGACATTGTATAAATGTCAGGTATTATTATTTGTAGTCATTTACTGAGAGCATTAATAAAAAATGTTTTTCCTGAAAAGCACAGAGATTAAATTAATTTAAACATCTTTAGCATATTTTGAGTGCACAGAAGCTCATATCAAATACTTATTGAAGTCAGTGCAAGGATTATTACTCTCTTCAATGGTCTTTGGACCAGACTACAAAGTAAAAAAACATACAGTGAATGAGAGTGGTAATTTGACTTATGCTTAAATAAAACCAGAGCACACACAACTAAGACCAGACTTGCGCCTCACAAACCAAATGAGCTCAGGTGTGTAGTGCAGTGTACTCTCTATATTGAAGACATAAAGCAAAACATTAATGTTTTTATTTTATTTCCTCAACTTCAGGGCTCTCGTGAGAAGCACAGTACTCTTGATATGCCTGGATACCAGCAAGACAAACACAAAATCCAGTCATCATTTCTGCTTGCTCTTTGTTACTTCCAGATTGGGGACAATTTTTACCTTCACATTCTGGATAATTGGCTGACTTCTTAAAGCAAACTCCTCTACATGTTATTTTCTGAACAGCATGTTAAATCACAGTTTTGCTGCTATCAAGGAAATGCAGCATTTATTGAGTATTTCAAGGCATAAATTATATGCCTGGTTTGTGACTCATGGCTAGTAGCCTTCCCCCTCATTCTAGGCTCTTGTTAATTTAGGAAACGTACACCTTCCTATATTTGCTTCTAATGCTTTCAAAAAAAGACCTATAATAGAATCCTATTGGAAGATCGATTTGCTAGCAAGCTATTGCATTATAGTTTTACAAAGAAAAGAACTAATGCACTCAAAGTTACAGGCCCAATTTGCAAGGGTTTTGTGAAAATTGGTATGAAACTTGAAGTTTCATAATTCATTCACTTTCTCATGCCTCATAGTTAAGCTAACCTCCATGGACTAGAAGTTGAGATCTTTTTTGTGCTAAGCTTGAATAGCATGGAGGGGCTTTACCTGAAAAAGATAAATCATTTAGCATTCACCAAAGGCTCCCCAGTGGTAACACAGTCTATTGGGTTCTCTTTCTCAAACTATTCTGAGGCAATTTCTTCGAAAAGTAACAAAAACAATCCTACTGTTTTTGCTAAAGTACTCATCGCAAACTCTTTTCCAAATCAAAACTCTAAAAGATTTCCACAATTCAGTAGTAAAATTGCAGCTTCTCTCAGGAAAACTCTGATGCTGCTTTTTCTAATGTCTGTTTTTATAACACTGCAGGTTCTTTCCTGATTACTTTTGCAAAATCAAGCATTAGCAGGTTGCATCAGAGTTCAAAGGCAAGATCTACAGCCCACTTGCATTAAAGTGTAATGTAGCCCTCGCTGCCCAGACTTTCCCAAAATAATGCTGGATGTCATCACATTGTCAAGTGTTCTTTCCCCTCGTGAGACAGTGGATCCTCAAAAGAACACATTTATCTTTTAATAAGCATGTATAAATTTGATACACCCATAGAAATAAACACCTCTTTTCAGGTATGCGTACACACACATATTACAAAGAATTAATATCAAAAGGTGCACTTGTCCAAAACTATGATGATCACCTACATTTTATCTGACAGAAGGATAGAAAGATGCTCTAACAACTAGAGTAAATAGATGATAAATGGGGGCAAATTGCCACCTCATCTAGGTGAACCTGCTTCTGCAAGGGGGTTGGACTAGATGATCTCTAAAGGTCCCTTCCAACCCCTGCCATTCTATGATTCTGTGAAATACTCCATATATCATGCGATAATACAATGGCAGCAAGCTCCATGAAAAAATTTTGGCTACTTTCTTTGACTAAGGTAGAATATCACCAACTTCAGAGCAATCTTAAAAGAGCGGCCAGTTGTTCAGTCTTTAAAATATGCAAACAGCAGTAGTTGCATTCCCTACCCCAACAGCCCCTTCTCTGGGCTACTGCTGAAGCAAATGAGGAAGGAATGATCAAAAAATGAGGACATTAGGTTTGTGAATAAAACAAAGGAAAAGAGATGTTTTCAATAATCCTGAGACTTGATATTCCCAGTCTTCCCTTTGTCACTGTAGTCTCCATCTTATCTTGCACCTCTAGATCTTTCAGAAATGTACCCAACCATCCCTTGAGCTGATGCTCATTAGTAGAGCTGGCCCAGCTGAGGATGTGGACTTTGTTCTCATCAGAGGCCACAACAGTTGTCTTTGATGGATAGTGATGTATCTCATTCTGCACCCACTGAGAGCAACCAGAAGAGCCAAGATGGGTGCAGCTTGTTGCGTGCACCAGGCCTTGGGTGTCACCCACACAGAAATATTTGTTCACTTCATAATGGAAAAATAGTTCAGACTGAACGTGTAGTACATTTGTTCTCAACTCATGGCCTCCTCATTTCATTTTAGAATAAGCATGAACAAACCTCTGAGTTTAGTTCTGCACTTGCTTAAGGATACAAGTCACTACATATCCACTATGAGTTAGATTCCATTTTCATTATCTCCTAGAAAATTGTACTGTGGCTGGTTCCTAGCAAGACAGAACTCAGAAAGGAAGTATCAGTACAATGCTTTGTCCTCTTTTCCCAGGGTGTAAAAATGTAGGCAGGACCTAGCTTTCCTATTCAGTCATGGTTCTCTTTGTTTTGCAAATTTAAGACACGCAAGTATTTTTGCATGCAATTCACTCTTCATTTTTATCTTTTGCAACTTGTAATGACAATGCTTTTTTAAGGTAGTTATACATTATGTTTTGTGCAGTCCCACAGATCTGAAAACTTCTGACAAGCAGGTCAAAAGCAATTGAAAAAACGAATTTGTTCAGGAAATTCACCAGGATGATTTGTGGCTTTTTAGTTGCTCAGTTTTTGAATGCTTGAATGTTCGGTTTTTTTATGCTTGGTACATACACAAGAACATATACGTGGTACGTGCACAATAAACAGACATAAAGTCAGATACTGCTGTTCTTATGGTATAATAGATATTGGAGGTGTGTTATTAGTTCTTGGCACAAAATTTTGCTTTGACTTGCACACTGGCCCACCTAGTGAAACCCTAATTGACCACTTTCATTACGAAAAATGTTTGTATGGCCTGCAGGAAGTTTTATCAAAATCCACTCCTAGGAAGTTATTCTGATAAACAAAGGTGCTACAATGTGGTCTGATACATGAGTAATGCATTGATTAGATTTTATAAAAAGAAAAGTTCCCACAAACAAACTGTAGTAGTACATAGTCCTTATTTGGCTGAATAAACTTTCATCATGGATGAGTGAAATGCACTTCACTCAAAAGAGAAAAGCAGTAATTTGTTTTATTGAGGTAAAATAATTTTACAGAGTTCCATCAGTTTCACAGAATTTAACACATTTTAACAGTGGTTTGGCAAGGTTCAATAAATTTGATGGCAATGTTCACCTTATTAATTACTGCATGGAAGAAATATACAAAGGAAACCTGAGTTAGAATTGAGTTGGAATCATTAACACACAGACCATTCCCCTTGCTTTCTAAACTCCTCTTGAAGTTTATATTTAGCTGGATCCAATCTTAGTCTCAGACTTGGTCAAAAGTTTATGTCTAATGGAATTATTTGTACAATCTTTACAATAATATTGAGTAGCTACAGGGAGTAGTAATGTTTCATAGTATAAATTCAGCAGGCTATCAATCACCAAGGACCTGTCAAGGGTAAGAGACCCCTCCACCTTGGATAAGGAAGGATCTCTTAGTCTCAGGTAAGGAATCTACCTTTGAGAGGTGTCCCCGCTCAATGGAAGAGTAACTTGATGTGCAGACCAGTTGCAGTTCTACAAGAACTCAAACTGTGCCCATCCTGATGGTACCATTTACAGGATTAAGTAGCTGGCTGCAAGTCAATAGTACAGGCAATATAGATGTCTTTGTTTTAAGTCTAGTATCTTCTTCTGTACTTTGGTTATCTTGCGCTTTAGGGTTTCAAAATCACCTTTCAAAATATTTTTCATGACATGTTCACTCCCTCACACATGAGCCCGGAGCTTTCCAGCTCACAAGTTCACCCCAAAGACTTGAGGCCTGTTGCTTCTTAGTCAGCCTGAACCAAAGGACAGCTAAGAGTCAAGTGTATCTGTCACACTTTCCCAGTCTGTAATTATTAGACACCATTTGATAATAATGCCAGTCTTTCCTCCTCCTTTTCAGGCAATTTTCAAAGAGCCCTCATTCTCCCTACAGCTGTTAACAATGTGAAATGGAAAGATGAAGTCGTGGCCTTTCAATGGATGTCACTGATTGGGAGGAGAAAGAGATTTGGAAATTTACATTCTGATGAATTCTTCAGGGAACGTCTTACTGAAAATCAAAGCCAGAGAAATCATAAAGAGGGACATCCCTTGGTGATGAAAATCTCAGGCAGCAAAGCTCCTTAGAGAGAATAAGACTTGTTTTAAGTCCCTTTCATATCCTTCTTATGCTCCCCAAAGATTCAGTCTCCCAAAAGACTTCTTTGGATGGTTATGATTGCACAGGAAAGCTTACGGACTCATTATCTACAGAAAGGACATTTGTTTTAACCACTCAGGTATATTTTATTCTTAAAAATAAAAGGATGAAGTGCCAGCTTTGTCAGTACAAATCCATCTACAGAGACATCAAAAAATCATAGAATCATTTTGGTTGGGAAAGATCTTTAGATCATCAAGTCCAACCACTAACGTCACCCTGCCAAGTCCACCACTAATCCATGTCCCTCAGCACCTCAGCTACACGGCTTTGCAATATCTCCAGCTATCAGCTGCACATAGTCATATTGCTGAACTTTGCTGTGCATTTAGAGGAAGAAATCTTGAATTGGACTGCAATCAAAATTTCTGATTCTGTCAATGCAACGTTGGGCAGAGCATTTAGTTTGCTCTTCTGCCATATGCTGCTTTGAACAATCAGTGTATTCAAAAGTACCAAGGCAGATATGGTACTTTCATTTCTTATAGGTGATGAAAAGCTTTATTTGTAAAATAAATATTGGCGTAAAAGACATTCTGAAAATGTAAAGCACAAAAATGCCATTTACCTTGTAGGGTTCTCCAAAGAGGTTAAAACCTGAAGCAAAGAGATCTTCATCTTGCTGGACTTCCTGGTTTCTTCTCTCCCATTCTTTCCGCTTAAGTGCACTCCGGTCTTGCTCATAGTGACTGAGGAAGACAAAAAAAGACAACACATTATTTTCTCTGTAAATTTAATTACATGTTCATGACTATCAGTAAGAGCACGAAAACATCAGAATCAATGCAACTCCTGCAGGTAATCCCGAAAGGAGGAGCCACTGAATAATTTTCCCAAATGTAAATTCGGAATCACAATACTATGTGAGGCTGAGCAGTAGGACAGTCAGTACACTCCTCAAGTGACTCCAGCATCAGATTCTACACACAAACAAAAAGGGATCTAGCGCCTAAGTGTAGCAATGGCAAGTGGCATTTATCTGTACGTCAGCTTATTTTCTGCACCTGCCAGACCTGGATGAGAAGCTGAGACCTCATTCACTACTCCCCTGAATAGCACTGAAGTACTTTGGTCTCTTAGCTTTGGAGACTAACTCTTGCTCCTCTGAGAGAAAAGAATATAAGTAAAACCCTGAAGGAAAGTGAAAAATTGGAAAGGAAAAGATGCATGCTTCAACTTGTATGGACAGCCTCTCACGTGACACGGATTAAGGGACATTTCTGTATTTTCAATCCATATTTGATTTGTTATGAGGCTTTTGGCTCTGCTTTGTGTCAGTTAATTAGCTACCAAATTCCAGATGACAATTTGAAAGCAGATTCAGTATATGCACTGATGTTACCTGTTGTAAGTAATACTTCCCCAATAGGTTCTGGACACGCATGCACACACACATGCACAGTCTCTGTGCACAAACACATATATAGAAACATAAATATTATATATGTAACAAAGAAAAGCCCTTTCTCCTATCTGTGGTGAGAATGAAATACATCTCCATAGAGCTCCACTGCACTTGGAAGATAACCAAATATCTACAACTTTTACCTTTTTAGCTCAGCGTGATGTTGTATTGAAAGCTTCACACCGAGAGATATAATGAGGAATGAACTGCACAGTGATGAGGCTTTAACAGTGTATAAAGTCACTGATTTCTGAGTGAAACCACAATTACTAATTTGAAGCACCAGCTAATTAAAACCACAGCTATGTATTTAGCCTCTTGTTATACCTACTGCAGTTTATAATTATGAGGACCTCTTTATCTACTCAATTAAAGTTCTTATGATTCAGGCAGGTTGTGTTTGAACCTGTGAGCCCTGCAGAGAGCATAGGAAAGCATATGTCTGTTCCCTGATGAATCCACATACACTTACACTCATATGCTTGTTTTTGTACAGCGAAGGAAAGAAAAAGACTAATCCTACAATGAGATCTCTAAATAAAAAAATATGAAATAATAATTGGTTTAAGCAATTCAAGATCACTCAGGCTTGGATTGAACCAGGCTTGAGCATGGCTTGTAAACTGAATGCAAAGCCACCTACATTGTCTGAGCTGAACGATTTCCATCCACATTTTCCTTTTACAAGTTAGAAGGCTGAAAAGATGGCACATGATAGCTATTTATTTATTTATTTAACACCTCCTGATGTGGTGACATCACTCCAAATCATTGTTACAATCATTCTTGATATTTTTGCAGAAACTATATTACTATTTGCTGTTTTCCTGAGGGAGACGGTACAGAAATTGTAAGCAACAATCACTTTGCTATACTATATCTGTCCATATTGCTGACACAATACTGCAAACCACAAGCAATCTGTTCACTGAAAGGTGAATGGAGGCATGAGTCTCTCTTCCTTTCATGTCCTAAATTGAGATTAAAATCCACAGGTATAGCAATGAGCAAGCATAATTGTATCCCAAACTGATCCGGGAAGATGACCATAGCATTGTTCACACCTACCCCCACAACTCTTGTGGAATCATGGGCTAGTTTAGCCCAGGAATAATCAACTCAAGAGCAGTAGGAACACACTGTCTTCACCCATCTCATAGATCTTTCCAGGGATTTATTTGGCAGTCAGACTCATAAATTGTGTGACTCTATACAGTAAGACTAGATCATTATGAAGCTACAAGCCTGGTCTCAATGCCAGCAGAGTGAATGTAGTGGATTTTATATCCTGAGTTAAGTAATCTTTGCTTATGGGAGCAGTACTATCCCAGACGCTGCCAGCATTCACTTCAGAAAGAATTGTTCATGAAACTTAAAGCTGCATTTTACAGCTTCCCAACAGTGGCAGCCGTGGCCTGGAGCTTCAGGGTGAAATCCTGGGCCCTTTCAAACCAAATTGAATCCAGCCACCAAACACACAGATCATAGAATCATAGATTAGAGTATAGAACAGATCTCACCTTTCATGTGAGTTCCAGCACTTTGTTAACTAAAACCTAGCTCTGGCCTCAAGCATACAAAATATTTAGAGAACCAAGTAAGTCAATATGCCATATCCCAGCTGAGAAAAAACAGCAAAGACACTAGGACTATTTAGGTATGTTTTGTGACACATTACAAAGCCAAAAAATCAAAAATGGTGAAAGTTGTAGCAATTCAAAATGGCACAATCACTTTAAAAGATATTAACTTAAGCTAAGACAAGGTTTTCCAACACAACAGGGAAGCATTTATCTTTTAGTGCATATGCAAGATATCTAATTCATGCATTCAAAAGGTGAACACAAAGACACGTCTCATGCCCTGGATCCTAATGATCTTTACAGGCTACTAAACTGTGACCACCCATTTTACAACACAAGCAAAGCCTTAGGTGAATTTCTCCCTCTGCATCAATTCAAATCTCTCTCAGCTATTCTCTTGTGAGAACAAAATACCTCGTTCCCAAAAATCCCTAAAAATATTAAAGGTTCATTTTGAACTTTCCACTCACAGAGTTACATCACAGCCTTAAGCATACAAGATATCTATTGAAAAGGAAGTGGTTGCTCATCCTGCCACGTCAATTACTTGGCTTATGTCTCTGCAAATGTACTTTTGCTATGGAAATGCTTGACAGAGCACTGAGTGTGGCTACAGAAAGTCAAACATTATAAGATCATACATAGATTAGGATAACAACTTCTTTGGGTTCCTTGTAATCCAAAGAGGGATGCTGATTAGATCTAAAGGCTGCTGTGCACTGAGAACCTAATGGGATGCTCTCCAGAAACTCTTAATGCAGTCACGATGCAATCTCTGGGACTTATGTTTAATATTTAGCT
The DNA here is from genome assembly GCF_028858725.1 of Colius striatus. NCBI lineage: Eukaryota > Metazoa > Chordata > Aves > Coliiformes > Coliidae > Colius > Colius striatus. The sequence continues at coordinate 5,076,996 of NC_084771.1, read as the reverse complement.
TAACTAATGTTCTGTGAAACACAGATATGTGATTAGTAGCGAAGGTGTCAGTGAAACCTATAGTCAGATACCATGAGGAACATCAGAGTTCAGCCTGTATCATTAGTATGAGAAATACTTCACAACTCCTCTAAAGCCAGAATAGGAAATCATTAATACAGACTTTTGTAAGCATTTTCTAAAGAGAGATTTAGAAGAAAACAGCTGCAATCCACAATACTCACTTTATCTGAGAGGGCCAGCTCCCCAGACACAGCTATTACATGACAACGTAGTTTAAATACGTGAGTTTTATTGTTTTGTTACTACTTATTAGATTAATAACTGAATTTGAATGGGGAAGTCTGTACGTAAATCTGAGAAGATTAGGAATGGTAAACAGTAAGAATCCTACAAGAGCACATGAGACCATTGATCTACAAATTATCAGTGTGCTGGGTATGGCAGAAAGAATAATAACCATAATTGTATTATTGTTTTGTCATGTTTAACATTGAGGCAGGCTGCAAATGCATTTTGAATAACAGTATTTGATATTTAATCCTTTAAATTCAGACCACCATACATCCATTTGTCATTTTTCTCAGCTACAGACACCCTAAGGGACAGGAGTGAGCTGATGCACTGTGACAGGCCAGGTGCTCAGGCTGTATGAATCTGCAGAGTGTCAGAGAGGCCCATGGAACTGCACCCTTCACACCTGCTGCAACCCAGGATGGCTGCGGGAAGATCTGGATCAAGCAGACAACAGAGAAAGGGAGAAGATGGATGAGGCAGGAGGAGGTTATATCAAGGTAAAAGATGACAAGCACGCATGTAGGTTTTGGATTGGAAGCTAAAAATGCAGATCTGGTGACAGGAGATGGAAGTCAGATGTGCTGTCCACAAATAGAAGAACTGGAAGAAGAATAAAATTTGTGGCACTGGAAAGGACAGTGTAATCATTGGTGGTGAAAGTGGGAGTATGTGGGGTAAAAGATCTGGAGGAAAAATGAAAAACCCTTTTAGGACAGACTGTAACAGAACAAGAAGTTAGAGGTAAGAGTTAAAGGAAAGCTCTAGACCAACTGCTAAAGGCTGACACCTATTATTTGAGGTTCATTTTCAAAGATGTGTTAACTGAAGCCATAGAAGTAGTCTCCCAAAGCACAGAAGACCAGACAAGTCAGAAAGGAGCCTGAAAGACAGGAAAAAGAAAGAATAGAAGAAATCAGATTAGACAAGTTTGTAGGAATGGTCACTGTGATAGGAAGAAAATAGCAAAAAATGATCAAACACCTAATGTTGTAGAAGAATCATGAATGGGAACAGAGCACCACTCTGTTGATTCAGTCAAAACAACAAAAGCCCAACAGAGAAAAGAATTCATAAAAAAAACTAGAGCAGAGAGGCTTTATGGTAGTGACAGATGACATCCATGAGGATAAACAAACAACATTCAAGAAACATAGCATTCATTCACAAGTTAGGGAAGATGTAGTTGTTGTTCTCAATAATATGTCTGAATTCTCAAAAATGCACACAATGATCAAGTCAAACATCCCTTCTTGTAATAGTTCCACCCCCCTTAAAATATCACATAGGCCTAAAAGATGAAAGAAGTTCTCCAACTGAAATGTTTGTCATTTGTGGAAACAAGAGATAAACACAAGTTTCTAAACTAAGACACAGTGGATATTAGATGATACACACTTCAGAACTGAAAGTCCTTTCCCAAGGTTATTTTTCCATAGCTCTGACTTTGGCTTGTTGCTCTGCCACAAGCACTCAGGAAGCTGAAGTAAACTCAGCAACTGGGCTTCCTCAAAAACTAACTCATCTGTCTGCATAAGGTGTTAAACATCCCAAATCATGGACATATTTGACTTACATGAGAAATTCAACTCAGGTTAATGTGAATATTCCCACACTTGAAATATACACTTACTTTTCCGCACCAGGGCAATTCTTTTTCAACATGACTAAAGATGTAAGGAAAAAGCATTTCACCTGATAAACTAGGTAGAAGACTACTTCCAGCAAATGCATTACAATGGGATTTCATCTCTACATAACTCCAGGTTTATTTCACCAGAACTCCACTGATTTAATGTAAAAGCAGAGTACCACAACACTGTACGTGGGAAGGTACATGTGTTCTTCCTTGGTATATTCAGATTCTCCCAGTATACGCTCTGGTATTTCAATACATGTATTCTAAATGAAAAGAAAACCAAACAAAACAAACCCCAAAACGACTTCAGGCCTTAAATTTTATTGCAGGTCCTGCAATGTGTTCAGTAAATAAGAGGAATTTCAAAATCTAATCTTTAAGCAGAAATTCAGCCAACTTAACATATCTTGCCTGCTCATCACTTTATTTCACTTAATGATAACCATCATAAGCAGTACTGCACTTAAAATAGTAAAATTCCTCTTCCTGTGTTTATCACCACTGAACTTGCCTTTGTCCTGATAATTTTACCTACTTGATAGAAACCAGTCAAGACATGATAGAATAGCTCTATGACATGTTGATACCTTTTATACATTTACTTTAATGACTATTGTGTTCTTCATAGTATGAACAGTTACTGAAAGTATCTAGCACAGAATCAATCTCTCACTGCACTTCAAGATAAATGATTTATTTTAAAATACAGAATATTCTGTCTTTGATGTTCTGCAAAGAAACACTTGAGATGGTCACTGGTTATCTATCCACGAGCCAAATCTCTTAACAATTTGCATTAAAAACAATGCCATTCCTGTAGCACATTTGATAGAGGATACAGAAGATTAAAGCCTCTGAACAAAATAACACTCAAGAGACCCCTGGGCAATTTATGGAAATTTAAGCTAGGAGGCTAAGGGTTTGGCTTATATTTGTCATAGTCTTCATTCTTTTTAGCTATTTTCCCCTCCTCTAAGTACCTAGAAAATGTTATTTTCACTCAATTTTCTCCTCTTTTTTTGGTATTATGCAGCCCCAAACCTTTCCTTAACATGAATTTGGAAGGAACTATTCTGGGGAAGTGGATGACAGAGATAAGCTCCTGAATAGTAAGCATATAAAGAATAGATGAGGTTTCAAAGGGGAGCATTTATTGTTTCCTGTATCATAGCACATTGTCTTTCAATATGATTAGTTATCAGTCTGAGTTATCAAAAACTGGGATGAAATAAAGCGCTTACGCAGTTATGCTTCATTGATGTCAGCTAGGGGAGCATGAAAATCTCCATGAAGTTGGGTAATTGATGTGTAAATCAGAGCTCAATCACTCTGTAATAGAAATGGTCCCACTGAAAGTATGGTTGTTGAACAGTCATTGCAGAGGGGTGGGAAAGAGAGAAACACAGTCAAGATAAGATTTATTTATTAAAAATTATAATAACTGGCAATTTACACAATTTTCTCTTCAAGAGAGAAGGGCTGTCAGATATATTTAAATGCAAGCTGCAGACCACTATATTTGGATATCCTTATTCGGCAATAATTAACTGTTTCTGTTTTATTAAAATGCTTGGGGACACTGTTATGGATATTTAAAAAGCAAATTAAATGAACATGTTCATCCTTTGAAAGGCAACACGTGTAAATGACATCAGCAATTGTAATTTCGTTAACAATGTGTGTTCAAGGTATGTTTTGGAGTCCTATTACAGTCTTCTTGTCACTTCACATTTGCAGTATGAGAAACAAAAGCAAAACTGAAGGATAAGGGGGAGAGGAAAAAACTAAAGAGAAAAATTGTTATAACCACAGCTCCAAAAGGACAGTAAAAGACAAACAGTCAGTAGAACATCAGCCACAAAATCGCTTTCCAACTTCTAAGAGCAAATATCTGATACGTAAATAAAAAAGCCAGTTAAGATAACATTATTTTTATTCTCCTTTTTTTTAACAAATGAATACACATTAAGACATTGCCATTAACTTCACAGAAACACCTGCAATCCAGTACTCTAGTTGACTAACACTAAGCTGTAACAAGTTTACATAAAGGTGAAATTTATGAGCATTTTTGGCATCAAATGAATTAGGACGCAGGAGCTAGTTTATCAGATGGGCAACGTGCTGTGACTTAAGGGGACTCTGATTACTACAAGAAGATTGAACAGGGAAGGAGACTTCACCTAAATTCCACATTTCATTACCTGTACGAGTGTAACAGGATATGACAGTTTCTTCTCTCTCTATTTTGTTTTTTAATTCTGTTATTCTCTCCTGGGATTTGAAGTTTCTCAAAATTCACTGAGAGCAATTAATCCATTAAGTCTTTGACAAAATATATGTCACAATCAAAAAAGACTTCACAGCTTATCCCCTAACAACTTCCTAGCTACCATCATACTCCACATGCCCATCAGCACTCTATGTATCAGTGTATTACAGAGGAATATAGTTGCCTTTAGTTGCATGCAGTGTTCATACACATCAACAGCAAACGTGGTGTAGTGCTGCTACAAAGCGTACGTTGGTACACGTATTACTCCCCCAAGGCATAACACTAATCTGATGCAATTCAGATCAACTGACAGTGCTTGTTACAATCTATTTTTCCTTCACCTGAATATCTCAAATTATGAAGAATTTGCTGAAAACGTCCAAGTTTCTTTTTGTATCTGTACAACTGTCGAAGATTTAGTACCTGGAAACACAAAATCTTTAATGTAGTACCACTTAATGGGTACCGATCACATTCCTACATCTCAGCTAAACAAGACATTTTGGAACTATTTTTGTCTTTACCTTTTTTCATGTTCAAATTTTTTTTTGTTCACATTGCTTCTCAAAACTTTCGTGGACACCTGTAGGATGTTTCCTTAAAATGGAGTGCATGCATTTGTATTTTCTTGAAATATTGTCAGTGATATGCAACAGAGAGCTAACAGAAATAAATCTAGCTTTTTACAAATGTTACTAAATAATCCTGATTAATGCAACCTTTGGAAGACAAATGAATCAGCAGACTTAACTGGTTGAGTATTTTATCACAGAAGTGCTTCTGTGCTACTCCTACAGCTCTAATAAATGCATTCATTTACTAACAGGCACCTCTACTCCCTTGAGCATTTTCACACGCTGTGCAGCTCTTTAACCACATGTTCTTAAAATTAACGTGTGCTGAAGAACACCACCACAGGAAAATAAAGAATTCAGTAGGACAACTATTTCATTCATCATTTTTAGATTGAAGAAGCAGTGCACACATACAGAGGGCCCAATGCAGACCAAAACAGTACTGTAAGCCGAATATAATTTAATTGTTAATTGTTAATTTAATTGTTGAGACACTGTTTGGCTAGTGAAATTATCTTTTAAATAAATTATTCTTCTCTCAGTTGACAGCCTGTATAACTGCCTCTATTTGTTGTATTAATATCTACAAGAAAGGCAAGAGATGATCACCTAATATGCAAGGTGCTTTCATTTCAAACTAAACTTGCGTGTCCTTTCAGTGCTGTTGTCAAATACATTGTCCATCTTGGGCACTACTAAATTGCAGGAGATGCAGGGATTTTGTAGCTTCATGAGACTTAATGGGCATCAACTTGGAAAGAACTGAGAAGGTTTCAAACTCCAAATTTTAAGCCGCCTTCTCCTAGACCTTCAAAAGCCTCACAGCAACAGAGCTCTTACACACCACTTAGAAAAGAACCATAATATTTTGTACTCATTTTTCTTAAGTAGATTCAGAGTCAACAGGTCAATGGATTATCATCATCATTGGCTTCTAGTGAGAAAGATAATCTATAACAAATACCACTCACATCTTCGGCAAACATATAATGTTCGTTCCTCACTGATAAATAGAGTATAAAGTATGACAAAATAATTTAACCAAAGCAGCACAAAGTTCATCACCATTGCTGAGGTTTAACATCCTCTCTAAGGGCATAGTTCAACTTCAACTGATGCTACTGGCAATTTTCCCGGTGAATTCAATGAGGGTTGGATGGGACCTAGACATTTAATAGTGATAATAAGCCAGGTCTTAGAGCCAGCTCTAAGCAGCAGCAACTTGTTGGTATAAACTAGCTTTTCTGTTATATTCTTCATGCTAAAAGAAATTGCTTATCCTGTGCCAAGAGTTTAAATAATCTTAAGTAGAAACTAGCACATGCCAGAGGTACAAAGCTTCTATGCTCATTATTTACAAGAAATACTGACTGCATAGATTTCCTAGTTAACAAATGCAAACTAAATGAAATTTAGGAATTAAAATAAATAAACAGAGACACCAAATAAACTTCCCAAACTACCCCACAGGCCATTATCACTTTGAGCTAAAGCAGTTTTCTTTTTTTGGTTGTTTTTAGTGATGTTATAGAGTGTACCCATGACATCTCAGACAACTTACTGGGGGATAATCAAATTTGCCTCTATCCCACTGGAAGTACTGACACACACGTCAGTCAGCAGATCACAGAACTTGTCACTAAGAAAAACTAAAGCAAATGTACCATGCTTCCTAAAAAAAACCCAACAAGTGTTAAATATAAACTGAACATGGGGATGCTGTGCTATTAGGGACTTGGCATGTAGGTATTACTGACACAAGTCAGAAACGTGCGCTGCGATTTGAAAGCTAAAAAAGAGCCCTTAAAAAAAGTAAAATCATTTCAGTTCTTTACACAGAAAAAAAAAATAATACAATCTTATTTAGACTGGGCAAAATTAGAGCCTCATGTCTGAAATTATTTGAATTTTTTTAAGGTGGGTGTAATGCAAATGATTATCCCAGTACTTCAATTTCCAGAGTCAAACAGAAACAATATCTGTTTCACCAATTATGTTTTAAATGGTTATGTTTTAAATGTTTAAATTTGAAATCTCACATGTATAACCGACTTCATGAATGACAGGAATATCACAGTGAAGAAAGCACAGCCGTTTAAGAGCAAATTCCCAGAAGAATGTAAGCTCTGGTTAACACATCCTACTTCTGACAATGTCCAAGAGCAAATGCCCAGTCAAGCTCCAAGGAACAGAGCAAAGTGCTCCCCAAAATACTGACATTGCCCTGAGAAATCTTTGGCACATGAAGCTATGTGTTGAGTACAAAGGACTTAGTATCCTTGTATTTAACATCTCTAGAAGACTCTTCTCCAAAGAATGCCCTCCAGCAGAATATTCTGTGGCAAGAAGTTTCACAACTCATCTAAAAATTATTGACTTGTCTCAAACTAGGTTTATCCTTCACATAGGTCTGAAAACCTGATTGATTTAACAAGACTTTCTGTATTTTGTTAACTACATGAGACAAGAATTCACATACAATTTTTTGGACACCTACACTTAATATATTCAAACAGACAAGCAGCTCCTGTGCTCTTCAGTCTAGGGAATCTCAGGTGCACGTCCCATGGCACTAACCATACCATGCATTTTCAGGACCAGACATATGAATTACTGCATCTTGAATAATAGTTACACTCCACAAACCCTTTATATTTTTGTCCCTTCTGCTGTCATTCAGCAACTGAATATCACTTATTTTCATAACATGAATCCAATGTGTTCTTTAATAAAAGTGCATCCTATTTAAATTTCCTACCATCAACCATTTGTCTAATTGACATATTATAGTATTATAGTATTAATATGCAAATATTAAAATGCAATGTATGTTGAGTCATATTTGTTGGAGGCTGGCCAACTCCAGCACATTTCAGTACTTAACAATAAAATAGTCTAGTGTAAATATATGTAAACTAGCTTCCATCTCACTTTACTTCTCACTTAACATTAGAAGAAAGTGAAAGCAGTTTTGTTTAAATATTAAACATTACATTTTTTTCTTTTGATTAAAATATTAAGAAAGCTAAATTAAAATGTGCTTGCAACCTCCTTCCTCTGAAGTCTTACAGGTCACTGTTACCACTAACATTTTGTCCCTCTAGCTGGCTTCTTTGGGAGATCTCAAAGTTCTTTATGAATCAGAGCAAGTCATGCCCGATTACACCTCTGGGAAGGAGGAGCTACTGTCAAAACAACTGAGGGAATGAAAGTTTAAGTGAGCTGATGGTGGTCATTCAAGAAGTAAGAGATGGCTGTGGGGAGAAAACCGAGCAGTCCTGACTCTCAGACATTGAACTTCACTGTAAGACTAGCTGTAACTTGCAACCATTCATCCACCACTAGACTCTGAGATGACAACCATCAGGCTGAAATTTAAGCCTATCTAACAATACCGTAGAGCAAGAAGAAATTATCTTTATGTGCATTTCCAGAACATTGGGTCATACACCGTGAGACAAGTTTTCTCCTGCTGAATGTCACTGGGAGAGGTCAGCAAGGATGTTCTTATTACATTTGCTGGAAGGATGGAGTGTATCAAATGATTTAATTTGGTGTAGTGCCCCACTTACTTTGACAAACTGATACTGTACAGGGCATAATGTCATTAGGCGATTAAAGTACAAGAGCACTCAGCTTCCCACCTCTTTTCATACCAAGGGCCTGCAAGTGCTACTGCAGCAGGCTCAAAACTGGGAAAAGTTGTGGCTCTGGAGGCGAGGCCGAGTAACAACAACAACAAAGAACCCAACACAACTTCTTTGTTTTACCAGAACTCCCAGTCTGGAAATAACCAAAAATAAGCTTCATAGAGCCAGTCTTCCCTTCAGCTTCTTCAAGTGCTTTCAGCACTGGCAACAGCCCAAAACCGCATGTGACCTTCAGGTGTCATGCCCTCAGTCCTCTGACCCCAACAGCAAAAGGACTCTGAGTTAAGCTGTATTGACAGTGGAGAGACATGATACAATCATGAAAGTATGATGTACTTCTACTTTTCAGCTGATATTCCTTTCAAAATAACTAACACTGAGCTCTCCTCATTATGCCAAATGCATTAAAAACCTCAGTACCCACAGAAGGAAATATGTGTTTTGTCACACACACACTTTAATGTGACAGAAATACAAATTTATGTTTTCTTTCATACAAATACCTAATGGGGTTTGAATAAAATAAAATCTGCACATTGCCATGTGGAAATTAATTTTAAAGAACTGTTTATCAATTTAATTCCACTGATAGTAACAGACAGATTTATGAGGCAATTAACTAAATATTTGTTTTTTCACATTTCAATTCATTACAGTAAATTAACAATTTTCCACTTGAAAGTCTTGCTACACTGAAAGCCTAAAAAAAAAAAAAGTGTATATTACTGTTGGTCTAGGAAGGATTTTCTGAGTTTTACAATGTGGATTATTGTCTTCACATAAACTTAACACACTGTATGTAATTCAACACCCCCCTCCCCAATTTCTGTATTACCCCAGAACCTATCACTCATGAAATGCCAGTTTCAAGCAATCAGACATATATCAAGAATAATTTTAGCCCTAAAGTCAATGTAACATCTGTCTAACCAAGCAGTCCTACAGAGTGGATTTTATGGCCACATAACACCCATCTATGATTAAGACATGTCTAAGAAACAAAACCCAGGGTCTTGACAGACACAGGCTGGCCCCAACAATCCCAACTTGGTCTCCTGAGTTACATATGCCCACATCAGACAACATGCTCTAAGAGTTGTCAGAAGAGGCAAAATGAACCAAGCCTGACATTAATCACCAAGTAAAAACGTCTCAGTAGAAGGGTCAACTTGTACTCTAAGGTAGCTTCTCTCTCTGTGGCCAGCACAGCCCAGACCCTCAGAAATGAGAGATCCCAATGTAGTTTCCCCCAAACACTGTCAGCCAATACTGCAGGATTGGTTGGCCATGGCCAAACGTGGCTTTTCAGCACTGCCTCTACAGCAATTCACATATCATTAGCTATAATACTGCATGTGTATAGCCACATTTCACTTCACTTGTTTTAATGATTTAAACATTTTAATTAATGATTTCAGCTTCAAGGAGGTCATCTGGCTGCAGCCATGTGGATCTCTTCACCATTGCGGGCCAAGTATTAAACACATTAAGCAGCAGCCAGAAGACAAAACTACAGCTTTATGCCCTTTCTACGGGTGTTGTACCAAATTAATATCAAGAGGAACACACTCTATAAATAATAAAAGCATCTGCTCATATGACTCCATGGGTTCTTTTCTCCTCTGCCTGGGTGTTTCACTACCTGACCAGAAATAGCCTTGGTCCCTCCATGCCTCAGTTTGCCCTTATGAAGAGCAGGTCTATCAATGCTTACTGACCTCATGGGATTCTGTCAGGTCAGCTCCTCAAGGATGAACCCTCCTGAGGAAACTGTTGCAACTACATTTTGCACTTCTACACAGATTCTGGCTAAGTATTTCTTTGAATAAAATACAGTTTGACCACTCTTTAAAAACTGTGTGGATTAAAGCATAATCACATCAGGGCATTAGTCTAAGTAGGATTTTGTAACCACATCTGAGCTACAGATTCAACATTTTACAGGCCTCTGTTCTCATAACGCTGACAAAAATCACCAGGCAAAGGGAGAAGGTGGGACTGCCTGCCTCACTGAATGATGAGAGCCTGTGATAAACTGCTCATTTTTTTCCATCATTAATATTTACAAATTTGGCAACTACAGGGAACAAAGGTTCTCCTGACATCTATTAATTCATAACAATGTCCAAATACTAGTTAAGCAGTTAATTGCCATTAGCAACATGCATTCCAAATTGAGAAACTGAGGCACTGAGAGATTAAAGGACTTGCTTATGAACCAGTGGCTGCCCTGAGAGTGGAAGCACTTCCTATAGCCCATGGCTTAGTCTTGTTACCTACAACTTGATTAATCTCCCTTTTTAGTGGTAAGGAGCTACTATCACAGCATCTCCATCTGCACTACCAAAAAATGTACCCACCATGTACCACTGTTTTAAGGGCTAAAACCTAAACTGAATGTTACCATTAATACCCTATTAAACAGTGTTTCTTTCTAGCTCCGTTATCACCACAGCCACCACCAGCAAAGTAAGACTGTCATTCACTCCAGAGGCCAATAGTTATCAAATTAATGAAATAAATTTTAAAGCACTCCAGCTGTCTAGTAGAAAGGCATTAATTCTTGACAAATGCTCCATACATTGTTATTTATCAAGTTCTTAAGCATTGTGTAGCATTGTGTAGTATGTCATCCTATCCATCCAATGGTCTACAACAGATTAAGCAAGCACAATATTTAAGCATTGGGAAAATGTAGACAGCAGATATATCATGTTATTTATCTTTTTTAATTAAAAAAAAAAATCCAAACAAGAAAACAAAACAAAATAGGACTCCCCAGCAACAAACAGTAAAATAAAAAAGTTAAAACAGAAAAAAAATCAATAAATCAGTGACCTCCTTACAGGGCATTTTCTGGAGACTAATGATGGGCTGGGATAGATGGCCCTCACGTGTACTTTAGGTTATCAACTCCTCCCATCCCATCATTAATTCCCCAGGAAATGCCTTTTGCTTCAGTAGCTTTTGCTTAAATAGATCACCAGTGAGAGAAAACCACTAGAAATGAACTACTGTAGAGCCTCGGAGTTGCATCTGTCATAATTTGCACATAAAGACTTTACAGGTGACTTCCAAAGGCCTTTTTAATTGTATTTCCAACTCCTTTTTTTTCCCCTTCATTGGATAATAAAGGCAGCCAGTGAGCAAAATTTGTGATGCTCTCTATGAGCTTGCAGAGAATGTTTGGAAAGGTTCTTTAAGATGCTTTCCACAAGCTCTCATACATTAAAAAGTGCAGGATACAGAGCTTTAATTAAGAGCTCTTTTTAACTGTGAATTTCCGATACATGAAACAGCATTAGGGCTCTGTTTTATCTTGAGGGAAAGGGAAAGACAGGAAAGAAGGAGAAAACAAGCTTTCAAGTTGTACTTGAAAAACAAATAGCAAAAAAACAGCCGCAAAAAGGCATATAACCAACTCCTTATGTTGGTTGCAAGACACATTTAATATCAGGATGCTGTGGAGAAGCCCTCCATCACTCAAGTTCCATTATCTTTATAAAATACAGCAGAATGCCTTTGCTGAGAAGTTTATTATCATAAATAATTAAAACCAAACTATCCTTATGGCACGAAATAAATTAACAAAGTACATTATAGGATGCATTTGTTCTGGATTTTATGGCTGTTTGCTGGCTCTCTAGATCAGAAAATTCTGGAATATCCAATCATTCTCCTGATCATTAGTTTGAATTGGGAAAAATCTTACTGCAGATAGCTCAAACAACTTGTTCTGTCAAAAACAGGACAAACGCATTTCACTAGTTGCATATGTCACATTTTTGTGATAAATCAATGTGCAATATGCGAAATGTTAAAAGAAAATCAAAGCATATGATTGATTTACAAGGAAAAGAAAAGAAAAAGGAAAGAAAAAATTTAGCTCTGAAATTAAAAAGACTGTTTGATTTCTGATTACAAAAACATGCTAAGGTACCTATGAAATGATTAAATCTCTGCAATACTCATGCTAACAGTACATTGTTCTTATAAGCTTGAAAGTGTTGGGCACACTCGTGTTCTTTGAAGTTTTGCTTTGTTCCTTTGACTTATTTTATGCAGGTCAAAGATCACCATCACTGCACATATCTGTCAGTGAAGGATAATAATGCTACAACTCAGTTTGGAAGCAGGCTAGGCTGGCATGTTAAACTAGCAACAGATACATCAATCTCACTATTCTTGAAGACCATGCAGTTCAGCACCGGGAGGTTTGAACTCAGAACTAATGATAGTTACCAGTTTCTGCATCTTAATGCACCGGGTTAGGTCTCTTCTTTTGAGCAGCCTGTCCCCTATGGACAAGCAAAACATGCCAGGAAAGCAAATTATCCTGCTAATCCAGCAAACACTGACAGAACCCTACTGGAGAGCAGCAGGATTGTAGGGAAGCCTGCAGAGGCCTGAATGCTTTTTGCTTTGTGGCAGGAAAAAGGAAAAAAAAAAAGTAGGAAAACAGAACAGTCATCAGCAGTTGGATAATCATCATAATTTGTGAGAATTGGAAATACTATTATTATTTGTGCAGTAGCATAGAATGTGAAATATGGAAGCACAACTGTTGTCAGATAAGTAACTGATAAGCACCAAGCAACAGGCAGCTCAGAATATAATCCCTCACTCATCAACCAAAAGTAAATTTTCTTATATGTTACTTGGTGAGGATAAACTAGGGGTCACATAGTTTTTGTTTTTACCTAAGAAACCAGTACCCAGTACGTACTTAATACATGTACCTGCCAGACCTTTGCATACAGCAAATCGAATTAAACAAACCCAAGGGGATATGGTGCCTGATGGAATTCCAATTTGTTTTACACTTAAAAATAAATGGAATCAATGCATGCCTGTAACAAAAAGCAGATATATTCTTGTCTCAAAATGAAACTCATCTGCCATACCAAACAAGAATTTTATACACTGAGATGATGGCATTTCTTAGTGCCAAAAGCAAGGGGATGAGAGGTGGGTTTTGTTTTCATACCTTCATGTGTCGATACAAAGCTCTAGTGTCAAGCACCAGAGGGGACATCTTTGCTGAGGAATTGTTTGTTAAATCAAGTCAGATTTCAGAGGAGATATATTTATGTGTAGATGCATTTACACTGCACCACTTTCTTACATATCACCAGCTTATAGTTCCTATCTTCTGGGCTACCAAAGGGGAAATCTAAAAGAAACACATAATATAAAAATTGAACATGTAAATGCTTGGGAAATCCAGGAGACAAGTACTTATCTTTTGTATTGAAACTGTTGCAGCATTTTGAAGCAAGGAGAGAAGTGCCTCACAGATGAAGCAATGAGTTTAATGGGCTACAATGTTCTCATACGACACGGAAATTGAAATTGCAAAAACAGCAAGAAAATACTTGTTTCTAGTTCCATTGGGTCATCATCTCCTCCAGGTGCCTGAAGTCAAGTACCACATTCCAGCATGCAGTTTCTATTCTTTCTATCCCAAGAACAGCTCAACAGTCTTGGGGATGAGCTTCTTTGTGCATCAGAACCAAATCCCTTTACAATGAAGTGGAGGCTCTTTGCTGACCTCAGTGAATACTAAATCAGGTCCTAAGGCATTCAAATTTTGGCTTTACTTTGCAAACAGACAGACAGTATTTATCAAAGTCCCATCAAAATACATAATGTAACACACAAGCATAAATAATTTTCAAACACACACGTGCATACATATAGCATCTTCTTCACATAGATATCTCCACTGCAGCATTAACAAAGGGAGGCGGTGGGAATTCTTCACCCTCAAAGCACCCATGTTCTGCTATTCTCTTGGGAAACTCTACTCAGAGAAATACTCTAGAGAGTCAAATACAGCTGTGTTACAATAAAAAAAAGATCATGTATGGTTTCATATTTATAATCAAAACAAAACTTTGCACTTAAAATGCAGAACTGGTTAGAGAGAAAAATATTACTATATGTAGGAATTGTTTTTGCAGGGGAAACTCTGAGCAGAGTCATTTGTAATTGCAGCAGCTCAAAATTGTTACTGTACTGGAGCTGTACAAACTACAAAAAAGGTAAATTTGGGAAATAACATGAAAATTATTAAAGCCAGTTTGATGCCCAGTAATATAGTTGACCTCAGAATCAAACAAGCTGCTGTTCTGTTAGGGCACAAGATAAAATACCCTACAGGAGTTAAAATTCCAATCCTAGCTCAGGAGTTTCTCTTAATATCAAAGTAGCTTCTTAGGAAAGCAAATGAAGTACATTACCTCTGGTAATGGTAAGCATTTACTCCTTGAAAAGCCTTGAGAGAGCTCTCTCACAGGGTAGCCTATGTTTTATTAAATCCTTTCGCATACTTTTATTTTCAGGTCATATAATCTGAAGGACAAAGGATTCGCTTAAACTTTTCAAAGCATTCTGATTTTATCAAGGATTAGTTGTTCTGATTCTTTAATAATTCAAGCTGCATTCTAACAATGTACTATGTTTAAATGTGAGCAGCATTAAACTAGAACATATTTACAACATATTTCTATTGAATGTCAAATGCTTAGCACAAACAAACCACCGGCAATGCAATCAATATGAAGATCTCACCAAGATCGTCAATTATTCACATTTGTTGTTTATGCTAAATAGAATCTCAACATGATAAAAACTTGTTTAATTGTATGGTAGGAGGATATAATCACATTTGCCTATAGGTAGTTATTTTGCTATTTTGAAAATGAGAGATGAAGACATAGACATTCCCTCCCAACTCATTCTTTTACAGTTATATCACATAACAAACCATGTGTGCTTTGTGCCCTAAACTTGGCCAGATCCATATCAACAGGTGAGCTAAGCTATGCATGCAGATGCCTTGTTTTGCAGAAGATCAGCAGTCCATTACATATAAAGTAACACAAACACAGCTATATTTTAATATAATTCTTAAAAGAATTTAAATCATGCCACTATGAAGGTGTCTATATTGGGAATGTCTTACAGTCATTTTGATGCTTATTTTGTCATTACACAAAGCAAATACCAAAACTTTACCCCACACGTTGTGTAGGATCAGAAGTCATGAGATCTGGTCCACACAGGGACATTTTAAGAAATATATAGGATGGAGGGACCAAGAAGGAAAAACAACAACAGGTTTAGTTTGAATTTCTGCTAATGGTTGAAAACATAGGGCTTTTTAGAAAAGCAATGCTTGACTTAGAGATATGAATTTCTCTCCATTTGCTAGATGAAATACACAGCTTTGTGTACTTCTCAGTCTTCCCAATAAGAATGAACAGTTCCTGATACTGAACTGCTCAATCAAACAAAAGTGGGCCTCTTCTGCTTAGCTGGTTTATTCCCTACCTCCTCTAACACTTGGAAAGGATTCAGACAAGAGCTACAAGAGCGATTAGAGCGCCTGGAAAAACTTGCCTTACAAGGAGAGACTGCAGCTCAGTCTATTTAGTTCACAAAAGAGAAGGTTAAGAGGCAACCTGATCACAGACTATGAATACTTACACAGGAAAGAGATTGCTCAGAGCAGATGGGTATTTAATCTAGCAGAAAAAGGTGTAACAAGACCCAGTGCTTGGAAGCTGAAGCTGGTCAAATTCAAACCAGTTTATGCAGCATCAATTTTCCACAATAACAAAATAATAACTTTTAACAACTTAACAAGGAAAATCAGGGGATTCACCACCATTTCCAGCCTTTAAACAGGCATTGGAAGTCTTTCTTAAAGATACACTACAGCACAGGTGGTTTGGCATAGGCCCTGGTAGAAAAGATGAAACAATGCCTTCTCCAGCCAAGTAGCAGAGCTCTCCTCTGCCTTTGTCTTCGTGGCCCAGCGGGTGGGCTGCTCACTCCATGCTCTGTGGGTGTGCTTCTGGGGCCTGAGCTGCCCAGAAAGTTGGACTTTTTCATAAACAGTCTCATCTTACCCCACAGCACTCACCACAGGAACACAATTAAACTGCACAACCAGAACTTTCCAGAACACAGTCACAAAGGTGCACAGAAAAAGTGTTGAAGTTCTAAACCACAATACAGAAAGAGATATGCAAAGGGTCTTAGGTGAAAAACATAAAACTCTGCCTAACAGACACAAAAGATACAAAGCAATGCACCTGAATCCATCATTGTTACACTGGTCCACAAAACAGGAGTCAATAATATACATTTTGAATGACCAAAATATATTTGGCCATTCCACTATCTTTCCCCAGACAGCGTGTTCTGCCAAAGCAGCAGTTGCCCAACTGCAACTGGGCTACAGTGCCAGTACATGAAGCCTTGCAGAAAAGCTTTGAACTGACATATTTCAGCCAGCAACGCAACAGTTAAACGTTACTGAGCTGCTAGGAAAAATACCAAACTAGTTTATATCTTACTTTATTTCCTTTCCATTCAAACTGTGTTATGTTGCATACCATTTCATCACTTCACAATGCCACAAACTACCTTTTAATGCAAAACAAAGCTTTTCGATGTAAAGCCTCATATTGTAATCCAGAAGAACTTTTCTTATCTATTTCGACAGCAAATCTTTAGTGGCAACCACATGTTATTGTGTTTTAGGGATTGAGACTTTTGTATGAACATGCTGATTGTCTCCTTGAGACATATATAATCAGCATTTTGTGCCAAGAAACACTTAAGCCATCAGAGACTTATACCATTCTGAAATGTTGTTGGAATTGAAAATGTATATTTTGGCTTATTTCCTTAAGCCTGCAACAGCAGGAATTTCTTAGGGTTTTTTTATTGTTATTATTTTACTTTTAACTTCATTCTCTTCTCAAACTCTCAGGGACTGAACAAAAAGTCAAAACACATGTTCTGAAAGAAAGTGGGAATACCAATAAAATAATTCATTCTGATACACCAGTGCTACCTAATACAGATCCCTCCTGGAACCACGGACACCTGCCTCAGTGACACCTGTGGCCACTTCTGCCTCTGTCCATAGCTGAAGAGCTCTGCCTGTATACTCTCTACTCAGTAGCAGGCAGCTGTTGAAGTAGAAAGGAATGCACTCTTTTAGATAAGTGAGTGAGTGACTATGAATCTTATACACCAGAAACAGAGCAAACATAAAACCAAACAAGTGTCTATTTGTATAATTCAGCAGTTCCCGAATGTCAGTTTACTGCTCAGAGGAGTTGCAGGAGTAACATCTTCAGTATTCAGGGAGCATCCTGTCACATTTGCTGCAACAGATATTTTTAACTCCCTTTTGCTCCAAATGTAGAATGTGCAAATACACAAAAGAATGTCTTAATTGGTCCTGCTTTATATAAATGAATAATGGGCTAAATGGGTTGAAGTGAATGCCATATTTATCTCTCCACTGAGGAAAGACATGATGATTCAGAAACAGTGAAGCCAAGAGGATTCAGAGTCTTACTCAGAACTGGAATATATATCTCCTGTCAATACATTATGTATTCCATTTCTACTACAGCCCCCTAAAGGCACAAAGAGAAAAAGAGGAGCAAAATCTAAATGTTTCATTTCTGCTCAACATACATTCATGGATGTGGGAGGTTTTTATACTTGCTTTCAGGACTTAGGAATCAAATCTCTAGAGCTCTTTATTTTACTGAGTTTTTGTAAATACTAAACTCTCCAGTGTTAGTTTCATCATTCGATATCATCATTGCCAAAACACATTTTATATTCCTAGGAAGCAGAGGCCCAAGGAACACAGAAAAGGCCTGAACTTGCCCTGACTCACATGAGCAATCACACCCAAGCCAACAGGTCTACTTGGCAGCTGCAGGATCTTTTCAATTAAGCAGAGACATTCCCAACCAAGCACTGAAAAGCATGTAAGGAAAAAAAAATACTTAAAGCACTGTATTTTTTTTCCTGCTTACATGCTTCCACATACAACTAGTGACTAAAACTCTACATAATCAGCATACAAAACCTCCTTTTTAATCCTCCTCTCAAAAATTTAAGCATCACCAAAGAGCTCCAAGACAAGTGAAAAGTAGGATGCACAAGACTGGGCTGGTATTTTGGTTCTGCTGATTCTGGGAGCTGTTATATTTCAAGTGCTGTTGGTCTGGTAGGATTTTATAATTACACTAAGCAGAACGCAAGTCTCCACTGCACTCACCCCGCCAGGCAGGGAATCACTTTTAGGGCTGGTGGAAAAGTGAAACATCTCATTTCCATTAACCTGGCTCATAGCTTCAGATTCATAGATGGCATTAGCAGAGCACCATTTTCAGTCAGAGTGGAAGTTCAGCCTTGTGTTTAACTCTGCAATAACTTCAGCATGACAGAGTAAAAATGGAAGGAAGAATGAAAAAAAAACCCCATCATCTGGTAGTATTTTTTCAGCAGAAGGAAAAGCTTTACAAAATGTATAGGTTCAGTTATTCCCAAAGCAGTGTTTTGTTAGTAGCATATTTGTGCATACAGTGCCATGGCTGGAGGATCTGCCTTGCCCACGGCAAGTAAGGTAAAGCCTCAGGCACATGTAATTTAAAATTCATTTCTACTCCAGCAGACAGCTTCAGACCAGCATCTTTTTTTTATTTTATAAATACAGCACTCTCAATTTGCATTCCTCTGGTCCCTAGGAGCTAACAGAAAACCCTCTTATGTTCTAGATATGTTTTAGAAAACAATACACAATTGTGTCTTTTAAATTCATCAGGGTGGGTTGCAAAAGATCTCTCTGTATTCTCACATCTCACATTCTAACAGGCCTGCAGTTGTTTCCACTTGACACCGTGGAACACCTCCCATTAGAAAGTGGCGTTGCTGGCAGAAGGTATTTGCTGGATTGTTTACTGGCCAATAAAACACAGCTCTCACACTGTATCTTTTTTACATTGTTTCTTAATTAAAGCAAAATCAGGTTCCTCGGACTTGTCAAGTAATTCTTGACTCTGCAGACAGGTACTAAAAGTAGGCTCACACATGGTATTTGGGGATGGCCCGTAACAACCACAAAATATTTGGCTGTTGCATTTCCCTCCCGAGTTTCACTACCTGAATATGCACCACATTGGATAGTTAAAAAACAGATAGTAACAACTATCTGACATTAGTAACAACTCTTCTTAACAATTTCAAACTATCAGTTTGCATCAGAGTGAAATTTGGAGGAGAGATGGATATCAAGATGATGTATTTAACTCTTGCTAGAACAACCAAGAGCTGCCCTCAGTCATCTATGAACAAAGGACTTTCATGTGTACCAGAGAACAGAACTTTGGCCTAAATTATTTGGTCCTGATCAAATGATTAGTTCATTTCCTACATAATACTATTCAAATACAACTGAATACCCTAAAATCCTACTGATTTCCCCATAAAGTCAAAACTAGTCTGTTACTTCATCGTGACTTACAGATGGGAACTTCATTTTTTCCAACTCTTGTATTTTAAATAAGTCCTTATAGGCTTGGGGCTTTTTGGGTGACAGTGTTTGGTTTGAGTTTGGTTGGAGGTTTTAGGAGGGTTGAGAAGGGGTTTTTTGTTCGCTTGGGGGTATTGTTTTAGTAAGAGGTTTTTGGATTTTGTTCATTTGGGGTGTGGTATTTTTTTGGGGGGGTGTTTGATTGTTTAATGAAGGTTATATGAACAGTATAATGAAGCTAAGTGGAATATGTTTTTTATTTGGGGAGTCTGGTGGTTTACCCTGGATGTAGACGGCAAACCACAAGTGGAAACAGATTCTATTCTCTGGGATCAGGCTGCGCCACTATAACTGACACTATTGTATATCCACTACTGAGATTTAATACCAGTTTCTGCTCAAAGCAACTAACGACAGAGCAGCAACATATTTGCAAGACAAATAAGAAATTCGAATGCCAACGTTGAGCCATATCTATGTCAAGCTATATAAAAACCTGGCTTCCATAAGTCTATATATGCTTTCAAACAGTGACTGTAAGAAGTAAAAAGATGTCAGTTCTAGGGAACTGCCTATTCAATTTAGCACAATATCAATAGTAAATGGCTTTATTAACATTTTGCTCAATGTTATTTTCCTTTAAAAATATAAATCTTGGACAAAAACACATAGTACAGTCACCTACTGATAGCTATTCAACAGGTTAGCAAGCAAATGGTGTTTATAAGTGTAGAAGATGCCATTTTCCAAACACCACTTACAAATGAATTGTGATTTCTAAATGAAAATAAATGCCTGACACACCACAGCAATATACATTGTCCACCAGATTGCCCCAGTTGGGTTTTTAACCATAAATAGTCCAACAGAATGAACAAAGGTCAATGGGTGAATTCACTGCTGGATGACTCCATAAATTACTAATTCAGAACACCTAAAACCCAAATGATACTTAAAGGCATTTGAGCCAAACAAAATGTAACAGTCTCGGTAACAAGAGAAGACAAGTGAAATCTGGTCTGCTTGAGTGTTTGGCATAAACATCTCATTTTTTGAAACCTTAAAAGTATATTATCACAGAGTCTTTATAAAAATTTGCAGTTATTGGATCAGGGACTAATCATAAATATTTTACCACCTACTGCAAAACTGTTTATGTCACTTAGTCACAAGTAAACACCTCAAAGAGCTCAAAATTTCATTTGGGTTTTCATCTGAATGGAAGCTTGTAGGAACTACAAATAGGGGTTTCAAGGAGTAAGCTCATGTATCTAATATCAACTAGAAGCCAGTTTGCTGAATAAAGCAAAATCATACCAATGAAAAGGACAAGGAATCAATTTATTGTGTCCTAAGGACTTGGACATGACAGTGAAGAGCTGGATAAGTCCTTAATTGGTTTATTCTGCCATAGCTCAGATACTGAATAGTTTCAACTCCTTTTAATATGACCAGCTCTGCTGGACACATTCTCATCAAGCATGCATTAGCACACAATGTGTTTGACATACAACAAGTCCTGTATACTAACCTAACAATAGCAATGCTCAGCATTCAGTAATTACAAGGACTTAAAAGCATCTTTCTTTTTACTTTCTACAGCTATGTATTTTCTGAATGTGAGACAAGAGTTTGTGGGTTTTAATCCATTTTAATTCCCTTTTCTCCATGAAAGCAGAGGCCAAATTCAGAGTGTATCAGTTAAACTGCTTTACTTCTGAAGACCGTGGCAGGAGAGCTCAGATTGAAAGTGAAAAGAGGAATCAGGAGACAGGAGATTCAGTCAAGGGTGGTGTACAGCAAAGAAACTACTCAAATTTCCAGAATAATATTTTATTATTAACTGTGCTCACATTACAAGAAAAGACATTATATACGCTGATGTGACTTAAGATCCCTTCTAATCCCTTGGAAAAGAAACTCTCTCTTTCTTCAGCAATGCATTTAGCAAGAAAAGAAGATAAAAGCAATAGGATAAGCCTGGCTTGTGCTCCTAGTGACTGTGCAACATTTGCTTCCACTGTTCCACAACCAGTTAATACTGGGATTCAACTTTACTAACTCTAGAAACACACTCAGGAAACGATGCATCAGCAGGCTACACTAAACAGAGGCTTACGCTGTACCAATGGGGAGACTACAAAGGTGAACTGCTTCAACCTGAAGTGCATCTAATTGCCTGCCTTTTTCCATGGAGGGAGTCCACACGATCACACGTTCAAAATTCAGCAAGAGAAGCCATGTCTTAAGTCTAAGAAGAAAATACTCATCTGGGGGCATCTTTCTGTGCATAGCTGCATAAGCCCCCATGTCCATACCCACCCCCAGGTGCCCGAGTAGTGTGACAATTCACTAGACCAACCACTTGACTCAGCAGTGGATGCAATCAAAGATTTAAAAACATTTATAACACAAATGGATAATGATGCACCTCAGGTCATATCCCTCATTGTGTGAAATTCAGGCATTTGTCTCATTCTTCGTTTTGGCTTCATCAGACCATATTTTTGTGTACACATATTCAGATATAGCGAAACCAAAGGTTTTTCCTAAGCAGCACTGGATCTCCCCGAATTCATTCTCATGCTGGGAACCAGTGCTCCAGGTCTGTTTCAAAGAGAGTGATGTTTCCAGCAGAGTCCAGCTGCCATAATCTACCTCGTGCAGACGGACTAATACATTCCTTCACGGGTATTATCTGAGTCGCAGGGCCAGAAAGCGCGGGAATGTGTAACAGACTGAGCTCTTGCCACATTGTGAGAAAAGGTAAATTGTCAACAAACATTTCCTACATCTGATATCTTTTGTATGGAGAGCTACGCTTTTAATAAAGCAGCAGCTGCCACTGCTGAACGATTAATCAATACTGGTAAGCTGACATCTTAAGAACTTGCTGAACTAAAGCTTTTCTTTTCCTCCTGCATTTACAAATAAAGTGCTCACTATTTGACTAAAGCCTGTCTACTTGACTGGAAAATATCAGAGTCCTATTTAAATGACATTTGCAGAGAATGAGATTTTATCCTGGTCGCTGCTCCTTATCGCTAATAATAACATCAGATTAGTGGATTTAGGCCAGCCGAGTAGCAATGCCTTTTCTGATCCCTTCTTAAAGCAGCTCTTTCCATCTGTCTAGCCAAGCTTTCCTCTGCTTGTATGGGCCAACGATTAGGTCTTAAATGGAGCTTCAATTGTTACCATGTGGGATATCTATACAGAGGTTCATTGTGTTGTTAAATTCCAGCCAAGACATTTATCAACTCTGACTGCTGCTTACTTCAAAGAGTAAAAGACCTGGATATTTACAGGTAAAAACATTCCTACACCCTGTTGCCTTCTGAATAACAATATAATTAGGCAATCCAATTTAAAAAATACATAATTTTCCTCTAAGATTTGTTTTCTCTAAAGAAGATATGAGATCAATCCCTAAGCTCATGTCAAATTATATGACTTAACTGAGTACCTCAGAGTACCTGATGCACAACTTGCTGAGCATTCAGAATCGGCCCCACAACTTGGCAATTAACAGGTGACTTATGCTTCAGCACAATATGGCTTATTAGCAACAGTGGTTTTCAGTCAGGACTCCGACAGTAATGACTGAGCAATGCAGATGCAGACAGAAAACACACTGCGTACATGCAAACCACACCCTCCCCATATACACTCACAGAGCACTAAAGCTTTTTTTAAGAACAATTATGTATTATATCATCATTGCTTTGATTAGTAGTTGATTTTAGCAACATAAGCAAGGTGTAAAAAATCAAGATGTCAAACCCTCTCAATAAAAATGCTAAAGCCAATTACAAAGTAAATCTATGTTTTACTTCCTCTCCCCACTTTTGAAGTTTTTTGTTTAAAGATCATTTTGTATTCCTAGCTAGGCCACTTACAGTACATTAGCAACTGACACTTCCTCTTCTTAATATATAATGCAGGCCTGACAACTGCTATGCACTGAAGATAAGGTGGGAAACCAATAGTTTCCATATTAAACCGGTGTTTCTAGACCATGCAAATCTCCTAACTCCTGTGCTTGTTTAGCTTTTAACAAGGTCTTGCTCATTCCTAACCTTGACCAAAAAAGTGTTTCCACATGGCAGTCAGACTCACGCCAAGTACAGCTACACACAGAAACTTGCCTGACTTAATCAAGCAATGGAAGAGACATGAAGTGAATATTTAGCAAGGTCAAAATCAGACTGCTCTTTGAGAAGCAGCAATTGCTAACAGTTGAATGAGCAGCACACAAATCTGGAATCCTATTTTAATACCTATATATTTTTACTCTTTGTCATCCTGTTAACAAAACTGCATTAAAACACAGTATTAGAAATCTAAGAACATCTTTATGGAAAAAATACATTCTACTGTATATTTATGCACGTCATAAAGCCCATAATGTATCTTGCATGAGACCATCTATCTTCATTTCATAGGGTCACAACAAGTACACACTACTTTTCCTTCAGGAAGCCTGTGGCATGTTGAGCCAGGCATCAGTCACAATAAGAAGTAAAAAGAAAAAACTTATTTCATTAAAAAATAGTGCATGAAGTAAAATGGAAAACTCCAAATTTTTTAATTAACAGGATTGTGAGCATTGCTTATCTTTGAAAACAGCAAATTGGAATAAATCACATTTCAAGACCAAGTTAATATTCTCTCTCTCTTCTACAAAATGTCTGTGATTGATCTAAATCTAGTTATTTCATGCAAAACTAGGTTAAATACTGTGGATCTTTATGACCACACAGAAAGCATTATCATGACAGACTACACTATTGTATTCCTGTTGCTGGGTAAGCTGCAGTAAACCCAACCTCAAACTATCAAATCAGGAAAAAATCTCCAAACCTTAAGCACCAAACATTTGCTTGGTAAAGTTTCCACAGGAACAAATTACTGAATTTGCCTGATCGTTCAGGCTCACTAATAACGTCATCCATCACACATCCCTTTTCTCCTTAGCACACAGGAGGGCACAGTGAGCCACAGGCAGCTCACCCCAGCAGCACCACTCAGACCGTCAGCAGGCTGCTCCCCCAGCCAACTGCTGCTTCCCTGGCTGGAGAGGGCAGCTAGAGCACAAGCTGCTCCTACCACATAGTCTTTCAAGCTTTCATTCTTGGGGAGCACGATGTCAGCCTACCATATCTGCTCCAGATATGGTTTAGGAGTGGTAGCAACCAGGCATGTTTCTGTGTGAGAGATAATCTTTAGGTTTTAGGAGGTACCTGAGCATTATAGTCTCTGCAATTCTGCTTATGTGCACATAACTATCAGAAATGATGCCATCCTTTATTCATAACTATATATAATACCTATGAATTACCATGTACAGAAACATGCTGGTATCTCACTGTGGCTATAAACCATTCTAGCTTTGTGACCATGCAAAACACTGCTAATGTCTCAGTAATTCAGGATAATGAGGAGTAATAACAGCATAATAAATTATGACAAACATGATTGCTAACCTTTTTCAGATTCATATGTTATTTTGTGCACATCCATATACTGAAGCTTCTTTTTAGTTTAGCCAATAAATTTAACATCCCAGTTCAATAGCCTGAGTTCAGGGTTTATCAACTGACTGAAGCTAATGTGAACAAAGGCCATATTTGTTTGCACATCAAAAAAGGGACATATACTGTCAAAGACAGATCTACACAACATCCAAAGAACTGGCAGTAAACTCTGATTTTATTGAGAAGAGCTGGTGACTGGGTATTTACGAGTTGTAACTGACATCTGATTTGGTGAGCCTCCCAGTTAGACACCGAGATTGCAGCTCACCATTTCTCTGATCAGACTCTCTCACAATTTCCACCCCTCTCTAATTCAGTTTCATATAAACTCTTGAGGAACTTCCTGCTAGCAAGAAGGCAACTGCAGGGTATGTGGTTATATGAAGATAATCAGATTCCCAGGGCAGCAGAGGTCCTTGTGTATTTCTTTCTTTCTTTCCTTTTGTTTTTCTCTTTTTCCTTTTTTTTTTCTTTTTAAATCCTCAGGGGGGTGATTTTCTCCCAGTACTTACATACCTCCTAACCTATTGTGCCTTATTGCTTAATTAGCTATCAGATGAAATATAGTTCTGTTTGCACCAACTTTATGTCTACTGTAATTGCTCTGAGTTGCAGTTCCAAGAAGAAAAAAAATGGATCAAATAACTACATGGATTTTGTTTGATTAGTCATGAAAAAATCATTAAGAGATTAAAGTGAAACCATTTCACTCCTGTTGATCATGTTCAGCAATTTGAAATTATTTTATGATCCTGATCAATGTAATTAATGAGAATGGCTGTTAATTAGTTACACTAGCAGGTGGGCCATGAAAAACATATTCACTTAGTACTACAGAAAACCACGCTATTAGAGTTTGTGTTGATTCTATTAGCATTCACAGAGTACAAGTTTAAAAACTGCAGAGGACCATGCTCTTCGAATTTTCAGCAGACACACGATACATGCACCCATGCACACTCAGCCACATGAAATTGCTGTCATAAAGGCACCACAGACACACAGCTGTTGAAGATTTAAGACCACAATCAAACATTCTTATTGTTTGTGATTGTCTTCCTTACTACAAGTCCCTACACTAACTCTCACAGCAAATCCTCCTACTGATACATCAGGAACAAAACAGGTTTCAAAGTAACTGGGGCTTCTCTCTCAGCATCCTGATAATTCAGTCACTCTCATCTGGTCCTTTCTAGTGTCTCCCTAAGGAGAATTATTTCTTCAAGAGAAATAACCTCTTGGGTGTGAACTTGAGACTGACAATAGACGTGTTAACTGCTCAGCAGTGCTATGTAGCTAATTAGCGATACTAAGAGTTTAAAGGGTGGTTTTGATTATCGTGGGTTCTATGAAGGATTCCCATCCCCAAGGAATACAGGCATCTTTTTATTTTATTAAAAGAAAAAAAAAGCACACTGACTTGTGGAAAAATGTGTGTATTTATATAGTGGGATCCAGCTCTGCTTCACGCTTCCTGTAAGACCAGAGTAGACAGTGTAACATTACTCAAAGTGAAGGAGTGGCACAGCTCCTAGAATTCCTCCTCAGCCAACTTATAGATGGGTCTAAACACTGCAGCAGCTGAAGAGAATGAACAGTCTCATAAGGCAGAAACCATTTCTGAAGCATACTGCTCTATATAAAAGATAATGTGGGAATGGCAGGTCTGGGCACATTAACAGATTGGGCAGGATAGGAGGACGGGATCCACCATACCTGAGCATAAAACTTCTGTCATTCTTTCCAACAAGAACTTAGTGAATGTCAATAATAGTTCCCCTTGCTCTGCAGCCTGGTCTACCCACACATCTGCAGGGATTTTTCCCTTCCTTCTCTCTTGTGCTATATACCCTATTCATAATATTTACAAGAGACTATGTATAAAACTTCTACACGACATGCATTTGGCTGTACCTTTTATTCATACACAACCACATTGCTGTGCTAAGGCAAACTACATCTGATAACCATTAAATATTCCTTTAAAAAACATGTGGTCCTGGGGTTAAAAAGCAACAATCAATCAAACCTTCACAGGTCATCCTTAAATATCAAAATGACAAGGTCATTAAAAATAAAGATCTGAACTTACTACTTTGAAATTAAGACACTCAAGAGTAGAGACCCCAAAGGCAGAAGGGGGTTAACAGGAGGGTTCCTACCCATGCACCTAAATGTGCAGCCAAGCTGTTTTGTTTGCTGTTGGTAGGAAAAAGCCAGGTGAGCTGGAGCTCCTGATCAATCCCTGACATGCTGGGTCAGCCCATAGCTTTGAACTACACTGTTTGCAGAAGGCTTTTTACTATTAGTATCAGAAAGAAAGCAAGGATTGTCTGCCTTTGAAAGAGACTGAAGTATTAGGGAATGATGAGATAGAAGAGCAAAACTACTATTATAAACCTTAGAGGTGAGCAATCCTGCAAGAGTCTGTTTCTAGCAGGACTCAAGTTTAACAAGCTCTTCAGTGGCTGTGACCCCTCATCACCAGGGACATCTAGGTATAAGAGGGAAGGGCTGTATTTGGAGAAGGTGCTCTTTAATGAAAAGAACAATTTCCCTAGTCAAAAAGAAAGAGAAAAAAACCCCAAAACAAACAGCACCATTGTTTCTATAACATCTTAATGATAATCCCAGTGGACTGGATCCAGATTGTAAGCAATCGGTCTCAATCCTACCTGCTGGTTCCTGCACTAAATATTCCATGTACATAACTGTCGGCTTGAGCCAGTGTATATTGGCCTCTTCAGATGAAAGAAAATTGGTGTCGGCAGCCTCCTGAGCACATTTTAATAATCAGCCTGATCATGGGTGCATGGCAGCTGCTCGATTGATGGTGTTAGACAGCGAATAAAGAAAGATGCCAGCAGTGCCCTCAGATCTGACATAACGAGGGAAACATCAGTCATTTGGCTAAAAGGCTCATAAAGGCTCCATCAGCTGTGACACAGGAGTCTGTCTTATGCAAAGCTAATGAGGAAATGTGGCAGTGTTAGCATTCTCTTTAGACAGTAACAAGCTGCGAGTGAGCTGCATTTTAGATGAAAAATCCAGTTGAAAACAGAGCAGTTTTCATGATCTTTGCCTAAATAATATGCTGATGTCTGGGAAAGACTGTTAGAAATCAAAAGATTTTGAAAAGGCTTTAGAGCAGCCATTCCCAATCACTGTAGCCTGCGTATCGATTCCCAATTGACACCAGGTGTATGAGGACATAAGGCTTATCTCATCTGACTAGACTTTGACCATGTTCACCATGGATCTCAGACTCACATGCTGCTACTTCTCCCTTTAATTCTGGGAACTCCTGGGTGTCCAGTGGTCACCAATTAACAAGGTCTGGGCACAACAAGGCTTTGTAATTGATCTATGTAGACCTGAATGGGAAGTAGTAAAGACGCAGCTGCATAACCCAGTCCTGCACCGGTCTGCTGCTTTAGTCCCCACAGGGCTTTGCAAGCAGCGGTTTGGAGTCATTTGAGAACAGTGCCCATCTCTACTGCGTGAATATTTTAAAGCAGTCGTGCTCCAGGAAGGTGCAAGCAGCTAACCCTGCGCGTGTATTGGGTTGCAGATTCAGACTGTGAGAACAGTATACCCAGGAGCTGGCAGAAGGGTTGCTTGGGAGTAAGGTAACAGAAGGGAAGTCGGGAAGAAGAGACTCACAGATGAACTTTCACTTTCAGTCAAATTTCCATTTCTAACAACTTCTTCCATTTCAGCTTCCTCACATGTTGATGTATTACACTAATTATAAGAATGACCTTCTCCCCTTCTACATTTTTTTCTTCCTACCACTGCTCCAGTCGATAGATTTACAGTCTAATGTTATTTCTGTGTATGCCACGAGAGCCATTCCAACAGCAACAGGCAATGCTGAAAAAAAACAGTCAAAAAGGTAATTAGAAATCTTGCTGAAATGTTATGTTTGTTATGTGAGGATTACAATGAATGATTCAATGAGCCTCAAAGTTCATCCTTAACATTGATAAGTGGGTCTCTGCCAAGAAATGCACAGCTGGTGACAGCAGGGATTCAGGGTTTGGGAGGGACATACACTTCTAAGGTGAAATTGGAGACAGGGATTAGAATTGGAGAAAACAAAGGAGGTCTTTATTCCTGGAAATGTTAAAGTCATTTTTCAGTGGCAAAGGAAATGCCATTTTTATAGTACATACCTAATCTTTCCCTTAGTTTTGATAGCAGATGTTTAGTTATATAGGTAGAAAGCAGTATTCCAGTGTTAGAACAAAGAAAATGGATGTTGGGTTTCTGACTTTGTTCCTCATTCACAGTATTATTGTGTTGTGGCGTTATGTGGCTTTGACTACCTGTACCTCTAAGTTCCATGTTAACAAAGCAACTAGAAAAATTAAATTGTATTGATAAAGTAGGGTTAAGATGGTATGCACAGAGCTGTCAAAACAGAGATCCCAGCACATTGGGACCGCAGATGCCCAGAAGTTTCCCTAAAGTCCTAACACAGTTTTCCCGAATGCTCCTGCCTGAAGTTATACTGCTAATTGCAATAGCAATATACAACATAACCTGCCTGAAAATGCAATCTGCCTAAATAAACTTGTTCTAAGAGGTTGTTCCCGAGTACTCTCAACTGCTGCAAGTGATGTTTCATTGCTCTTAGAGGTCCATCTCAATTGATTTTTATCAGTCCTCTGAATGACCATTCACAAGTTTCAAAATAATACTCGTGGACTATTAAGGTTAATTAATTAATGTTTCTAAAGACTGTTGAGATTCTTGAATGAAAGGTTACACACTGGGTAGCAGCACTTCACTGTGTATTAGAGGAAAAAAATAGACATGTTTTTCTTATGAAAATTAATTCTCTGGCCTCGTTTTACTCCTCTGTGCTGCAAGTTAACTTTGTTTAACTGCTTTCTGTGTAGTAATGACTTACAGACCATAATACCTTTCCTGGGAAGAGACTTCAAAATTGCACCAGCACTTTGGAACACCCTGTCAGCATCAGAAAGTTACAATGCAGATGGTCTAAGTGCATAATTTTTTTAACAACAGGGCTTTATTTCTGCTGAAAGTTAGTATCACTGAGGTATTTCACTTTTATCTAACTCCATTTGCACTCATATTTGCTTGGTAACGTGGCTTTGCCAAGTTACACTAGTATAAATTACAGATTAATGGTTTGGGATGCATTCTCTTTTTTTTCAGCTTATATCTTAGAGCTGCATGATTTGTGTGTGATATTCTTCTCAGTTTACTTTCTACAATAGATCAGGTATACTCACATTGCCATTTAGTATAATGTATTAGGTTAAGGGTATATAGTGTCTAGCTTGTGAGAAGCCAGTGAAATTTTCCTGAGAAATAAACACATGCCCTAAAGCCTTTTTTTGCAAAGTACTAAATGCTAAACAATTACAATGCTTATGCTAAGCTCCACGTTAACAGCTGCATGTATTACAGCCTGACATACCGAACATTGATACAGCGGCGTCTGTACAGGACGTATTTAAAACCATATTTCAAAGCCTGTAACACGCCAACATGCAAATTAATAAATTCTTCTTTCCAAATGTCGCTGGCATGGTGATTTCCTGCCAGCCTGAGCATCATTCTCCTGAAGCAGTAAAAGTAACACAGTCAATCTCCTCTGAATCCTATCTCCCCTGCTTCCTGCAGGGTCCCTGGGAGTTTATGATTCATATTCAGAAAGCTGTACGCAGTAGCCCTTTGGGGATATATATTAATGAAGAAATTTTCTCACGCCAGAGCTGCCTCTTTATTGGAGTACGAAGGGTACAGTCTGTTCTGAGCAGCTTTTTAATTTCTCATAATTAACCCTGCCAGAATTAACATCAGTGGCATCACTGACAGCAAATTAAAGAAGGCACATCAGCTGAGTTAAAGCTTTTTCTGTCTTCCCCTCTGCCTCCTCCCCTTTTCAGCCCCTGCTCCCATCTTGTGTGTGTTTAAAGAAGAAAGTTCTCAAAGTCTGTCAAGATGATGGTCCTGTCATAGCACTCAGCCCTGCTGGGATAGGCATGATTAGAGCATTTCCAGACTTCCCCGCCGCTAATAACAACCTATTTCAGCTCCTAACTGGCCACGTGCCATGTAGATTTGTGGCAAAGATGCATGGTTTCAGTTTCTTTCACTCTACGAGGTACAGTGGTTCACCTGATCTCCACTGTGAGCTGATGGAACCAAGATCTAAAGCATTCTGCAGCATTCAGACAGTCTCTTCTGCTGACAATGTATTAAAGGACAGATCAGCCATGCCTTCAACCTCTTTAGTCTAGCTTCATACCAGCCTCTTTTACACAATTCTGGACAGATGATAAAAACAGACTATGAACACCAAGAGATCCAAACAAACACGTTTTTTCTTCTGTTAAGCCAGAAATAAATGTGTGAAGTTTTGATATTCCTGCAGCCACTTAAACGTAGAGTTTCAGAGAAGGAGGAAAGGGATGGACTGTCAATCTCCTACCTGCACATGTGAGAGAGGCATCCCAGAGAAGGCCCAAAGCAGTGAATGCCATTATTAGAATCACAGTTCAAGCCCACCCATCCACACCACATGAGTGGTCTGAGAATCAAGGCTCTAGAGGTCAAAGCCTAGACAGGCTTAAACAAATACTTTCCCCCTTGTTTGATCTTGTGGTGAAAACTAACAAATTACAAAGCTGAAAGATCTAACAAGGACAAGATCTAACAGACTGCTGCTGTTAGAGTCACATGCAAAGTATCAGAGGACGAACTAAAAAACAGTGTTCTTTATTCATCTACCTACCAATTTCTGTGGAAATCATATTTATTGATTCACCTATTCCCTAAGTCTAATCATAGCTTTTCTTCAGGAATGAATGAAACCTGTGATCATGGTCACTTGGCTTTCTGCAGGAAATCACCCAACCCACATCTTTCCATGAGATCATGCCAGGAGATGATGATTTTAATAGCCCAAAGGGAGAATTTCTAGTAATACCCCACTATTCTGCACTTGCTTCTTTTCACACTGTCTTCTTCCCAGGGGAAGAACCCTACTTTTAAATTTCCAAGTGCTAAAACACCTGCCTGGACTTCAAAATATACCTGGTAAAGAAGGATGCAAATTTGGTAGAATAAGGTATGTGAAGTATCTTCCACTGATTACTTGGCATGATGTTACTGGAACACGTCAATCTAAAAAGCCCAAAACCACAAAGCCAATAACTCTTGCGGAGATGTGATGGCTTAAGAACAAGAATAGGGATTTCCATCAATAGGGGGCAGAAGTCAGAGAGAACACAATAAGCATGCATGTGACAGCTGACAGAGGTGCGCACACACTTCCCTCAACAAACCGCAGGCTGCACGCTAAAACGCTGCAGTCTGTGTAGCATTGGAAATACGCCAGTGCAACCAGAACGACGACATGCTTCATGTATTGTCATCTGCCTTGATAGGCACTGGGAGAACACAATCTGTGAATAATTTTAGTTTGCCACAGAGACCACCAGACGGTAAGAATCTGATTTACATTCGGAGGTCTGAAAGGTTGCAGTGATGATGGTACTGCAGATTACTTACAGATATGACAGCAGCATCAATTGTTTGATACTATTATATTGTTTGTTGTGTGTCTCTGTACATAAGAGTATATGTATAGTTCTGAGAAGGAAACTAAATAATCTTCTGCATTGAAACTGGAAGACAACTGGATTCTTGCAAAAGTTGTCATCAGGATGACTTCTATGATTAGAGAAGCATAACAACTCTGAGTGGGAACAAGTTTAGGATAGTACTAGTACCATGAATATACTGGTTTACAATGGAAGAAAGAAAGTATGTAGCACCTAACATAGTGGAGTCCTACCTTGTAGTGGCTTTGTGTGGCCAGGTTTTGGTAGCAGGGAGCTACAGAGGTGGCTTCTGTGAAGAGCTGCCAGAAGCCTCCCCTGTATCTGACAAGGCGAGTTGGCTCCAAGATGGAACCCCTGCTGACCAAGGCCAAGCCAATTAGTGATGGAGGCAACACCTGGTATTCACATGTTTGAGAAAGGGAAGAAGTTTCTGCACAGATGCAAAACTGCAGCAGAAGAGAATGAGAGAACATCATCTCCACAGACACTTAGGTCAGTAGAGAAGGAGGAGAGGAGGTGCTCCAGGTGCTAGAGCAAAGGTTCCCCTGCAGCCCATGGTGAGGCTCTACTCCTGCAGCCACGGAGGCTGCAGGGGAGCAGAGTCCCACCCCACGCCGGAGCGGGTGGATGCCCGAAGGAGGCTGTGACCACATGGGAAGCCCACACTGGAACAAGTTCCTGACAGGACCTGTGAACCCCATGCCAAATCAAGTTTGCAGTCAGGACTTGTGATCCCAAGGGGGACTCACATTGGAGCGGTTCATTCCTGAAAGACCATTTTCCCTGTGGATGAGACCCACATTGGAGCAGCTCATGAAAACTGCAGCCCATAGGAAAGATGCACAATGGTGAAGTTAACGGAGAACTGTCTCCTGTGGGTGGGACCCAGACTGTAGCAGTGGGAAGTATGAGATCTGCCCCTGAGAAGAACCAGCAGCAGCAAACACCATCTGTGATGAACTGACCATAACCTCTATCCCCTGTCCTCCTGCACTGCTGTCAGGGAGGGAAACCAGGATGAGGAAAGGGATGGGGGGGGGGGGTATTTTAACATTCAATTTTTTATTTCCCTACTCAGTTTGATTGCTAATATATCAAAACAATTCTCCTCAACTCTGTTTTGCCCATGACAGTAGTGGCTGAAAGATCTCCTTGTCCTTAACTCTCAAGCCTTTTGCTATATTTTCTCTCCTCTGTCCAGTTGAGGAGGAGTGATTGAATAGCTTTGGTGGGCATCTGGCACATAGCCAGGGTTAAACCATCACATACCTGAAAGGCTGCAGAAAATAAGGAGAGCCTAATATGCCCAAGAAGCCCTTCAACTGGTTATAATGCCTATTTGACCCAAGCTGCTCTTGTGGGAATGTCAGTTTGACTCATCAATAAATTGTCTTGTATGCAGACACAGTCCAGGAGCATATTGTTGTCCCCTTTCAGCTTCTCTTATCACTCTAAAAGTCTGAAGGACGTACAGCATCTTAATTAACTCCCTGCAAGCAACTCTTCCCAGAAAACACTGCAGTTGAGAAGATTATCAACTTCAGGGGATTTCTGAGGTTGAGTCCTGGAAGTCCTTAGGTACTTAAGAGACGTTTTTGATAGGGAGCAGATATTTACACATCTTTCTGAGTTGGTGCTCTTGATTTTGTGACAATTTCCATCACTAACATCCATCTTTTTAAAGCTCTACAGATGGATAACTTAGCTGGGAGTGCTGTAGCTATTATACCAGGAAAGAGGGAATACACATGAAAAGGAACAGCCAAGGAGTGCTCAGAGCACTTGGGAAGGTATTTAGAGCTTAGCATAGAAAAAAATCTCTGAAGCCATTAGTTCTGTGTATGGTGGCAGCAAAAGAAAAAGCAACAAGGACACAGAAATGCATCAACAAAGGGCAGCAATACAAATCATAGGAAGTGAGATGACTTCTCTAATAACTACTTCACAACTGGAATTCTGTCCCCAGTTTTAAGCATCACACAGGTTATTTTTACTGTAGAGGGGATGCAACTTTAAAAACCTTGAACCACCTTGGATAAAGATTTGTTGTCAAGACAGGCTGATGCGACTGTATATATTCTTGCTAGGAAAGAGATAACTTTGAAATGACTGAAACAGAAATATTTCAGTTCGTATTAAGAAAATTCTAAATACAGCACAGAGATGTGGGAGAAGGGGAAAACCTGTTTAAATAAAAAACAGAAGAAAACTGTGGGCATCATTTCACATTTGGAAATAAAGAGACAGTATCTGCTATCAGTGACAGCTATAAAACTCTCATTGACTTCAATAAGCACTGCAAGCGTGCATCTAATTGAGGAATCTGAATCACAAAATGTAAAGAAAAATCATTTTGCTTAGAGAGTAATGAATATGCCATATTACACTGCCAAGTAATATTATTGCCACAAAATCTCAATGAGTTTATGAAACAGATTGATATTTTTATTAGCAGAGAGTACATTGAAAGGGAACGACAAAACAAAATGAGGATGAAAAAAGGTAAAAGAAAAGCAGGCTTACTGGGCCAAATGGCTTTTTCATGTCCATAAATTGCTAAGTGTATTTCTAATTAATTTCCCAATTCAAACAGCCTGAAATAAAGAAGAGAGGCTTTTGAGTGTGCCGTGAACTCGGGAGACACTCTGTAGACTTGGACAAATAATAGTATAAACTGGTTTATGAAACCAGAGGGTTTATGGTGTATAAATAACTTCCATGTATTTTTATTCTTTACACGTACAATATTACTGAGGACTGGATGATAGCTTTTCACTGCTGCCTGGTTGACTTCTTCCACATACACACCCAAGGTAATGACGATATTGATCCTGAACAGACATTTTTTGAAACAGATAAAAAAGCCACACAACTGAACTAATAGAAAGGGTCTAGCAACTTAGTGGTAAAGCTGTGATCCTTTAAGTGAATAGAAATTGGCTCTACAGCTTAAAATCTACATCCTAATATCTTCAGGGGTTTGGGATGAAGAAAAAACAAGGGAAAAAAACCACTAAGACATTTAAAAGATGACTTATGAGACAGTTTGGACCTTTGATGGCCCTTTAGATAGGTACCATGTAGATTTTTAGGCATTCAAATATTATTTAAATCAAAAAATATATAAGATACGTGTATTTGTCAGTGTAAACAAGAGTCTCACTGAGAAAATGCCTCTGATCTTTAAGACTTACAGCATGCTCTTTTTTGGCTAAATGTGCAATTCAAGACGTGCCTAATTCCTAAAATCCATATATGTGACACTGCCTGGGTTTCCATGACTACTGCTCTGAAAACCATATTAATTATTCAAGAGGTCCATGCCATTCTCCCTGCGTTCCATAAGGAATGCTGGGAAGCACTGTCTGCCTTTATAGAGCAACACAGATATTTTAAAAGGACTGCGTTGCTGGCTCTAAATACCACAGATATTTTCTTACAGTACTATGACATCTACATGATAGGTCCCATAAATATTATTTAAACACTCCAGTACATCAGTAAAAAAAACCCAAAAACAAAAAACCCACTAAAAAAAACCCCAATAAGAGACACTCAAACCAGGAAAACTCTCTTTTTTTTTCTTCTTCTATATTTCAACACTCTTCAGAAAGGTGCTTTAACTCTAGTCCCTCTTTATCATCCTGATATAATCCTATTTTAAACAAAGTCAACTAGCTTGCATGCAGTGGGGATTAATCGCCTGTGTTTTCCTAGAGGATATAGTTTCAAATTGTGAAACTTACATTAAATCAAATTTCTCACATCAGCTGTGACTAAGCAGCTGTTTGCCATATCTGTTGATCTCTGTATATTTTAATAACCATAATCAGTGCAAGGAACATTCTTTACAGATAACGTTATCAAAACACACTGTAACAAAGTAAGGAATGTCAGAGTTGGAGCTGTACATACCACCGCCGACGTCCTGTCACAGCCAAACGATCAGTGCCAATCACACGAGAGCAGCACGGGCACATTACAGGCCCAATTACTCAAAGGCAGAGAAGAAAGGCAAGTGGGCCAGATCCTTTTCTCAGTAGAAGCAAGACAATAGAGTTACCCTAGATTTATACCTGTGTGACTGAAAGCATAATCTGGCCCAGCATCAATCTTCCCGACACAGAGTCGCTTGGGATCTCAGATTGGCATATATGTAATACTCAGGCAGCCCTTATGGAGAAAGTCCATCGAATGTAAGATAAAATTATAGCTTTTGAGTAGAATTTCCTAAGTCAAACCACTACATAAAATACCACTGTGGAGATATATTGTAGATCTCAACTAAATGCTCTATATTCCTTCTATATTTCAGCTGAAAAAATAACATTCACTGTGAATGTCTATGTGTTTAAGAAATATTTTTCTGTAAAAATAAAAATATCTGATTATTTTTCCTTCCCAAAATCTCCAAGTTGCAGGTCTATTACATTGTGCAGTAACACCGATGGAGTATCTGAACATGCTGCTGACCTTCTACCTAAAGCAGGGATTTAAACACAGTTGGTAAGGTGAATCTGAATTTCCCCAAAGCATGTATAGAGCCTTCTTCAGTCCTGTCACCACATAAAAAAGCCCAGTGAACAACAGGGAAAACAGAGCTTCAGATTCAAAGCCTACTGAAGCCATGAATACCATGAGCAGATCCCAGAGCAGTACCCCCTGAGCATGATCAAATACACAACAGTACACAAACCAAAAAGTACAGAAATATTTTTCAGTCTCAGAATCAGGGGAACATACACTGTGCCAGTGTGTGCCTCTTGCTCTACTGGCTCCTTATGGTACTCCTGACACATAACGTTTTACAAGTTGGTCTTCATCCTGACACAGGTCACAGTATAGTGGTGGCACAGGAGCAGGACCAGGACTGAGATGCGCCCGATTTCCCACATTCTGCATCACCTACTTATCCTCTCTTAACATCTACCTCCTTTCCTAATGTTTGCTGGATGCAAATCTCTCCCTCTCTGGCTAGGCACAGCACCTAGCACAATCCTCATCCTCAGTTTATCTGGAACATCAAGATATTGCTATAATACAGCTAATACACTATTACATACAATAATAATTTCCAGTTGCCTATTTCCAGGGTTTGTTTCTGTTTTTTTTTAACCTTCCTCACAAACACATTCCACTAACAGAGCACCATCATTACTATTATTATTTACTATTCAGATTGCAGCTCTAGTGCCCACAGTGCACATTCTTTATTACTCCCAAGCTCTCACTTGCCATACAAAGTGCTCCATCCAAATACAGATAAAAAGTAATTTCCTCAAGAGCAAGGTGTGAACTGAGCATACTTAATTGTGCACTGTTATATCAACTGTATAATGTTGCAATAAAATTCCAAAACAATGTGATTAAAAATTATACCAAATGAGGATACCAAGGTGCCGTAGCCAGTCAAAGCACATTTATCCAATCTAAATTATATGCTAAGCAAATAAAATAAACATGCAATTTGCTAATTAAAGTGCACTCTCATGTATCCTGTAACCAACATAAATTACACAGCAACATTTAATTTTTTGACTGTTTAGTAACGTTTATGACTGCCTTTAGTAAATTAAACACAGAATGAAGGGGGCAAATTAGTATGAAAGCACTGATTTTCCCCTCCCAATTTCTTTAGATTTATTTTTCCCATAGGTTTTTGTTTGTTTCTTGCTTTATTAATAATCACACCTTCCTACACCACTATCTGAATTTCACTGTGGATCATTCTTATTTCCAAAGTGTATGTTCTACTTGATTCAATGGCAGACACTTGCTTTTTGCAAATTTTCTCCAGAAGGGAGGCAAGTCAGAGTATTTTATCTCATATGAATAGTCTCTTAATAAGAATTCTATGCTCAAAATCCTCACATTTGGTCAATGACAAGAACGATGAGTTTTTTTCCTGTAAAGATGAAGATTTCCAGTCCTTTCACTTCTCCCAAACCAGACTGTTCAAATTGCAAATGGCAGCTGGCTGGGTTCTAGTCAAAGCTGTGAGCCTTCCATCGTCTGGAGTCAAACACTGGAACCATTCCTGGTTTCCACTCGAGGGGAACTATGAACAGTTGGGGTTTGTTTTCTTTTAAAATATAAGAAAAGTCTCAGACTTTCTGTTTGCCTGGCAACCAGGTCAGCTGTGTTTGAGACTTCTCAGAAACAATGCTTTATGCCAGAATATGGTCAGGTAAAGAGAAGAAGGGTAGAGAGGGTAGAAACCACTGTTCAATCACTTACTCTACTCAGTTGCTCTGCAGCTTCTCTGCAAAGTACAACAGGATTAGTTATGGGATCTGACTCTTATCCCAGCTTTTCTCTTCCCCATTTTCCATACCTTTTCTTCCCTTCTCACTGCTATGGAAGGCAAAATGCCAATAATTAATAGAGTATGGAAGCAAAGTGGCTTATTTCCATATTCATGTCCAGTAGTCAAAGATTAATAGTCCTCAAAACTGTCCATCTATCTGAACTTTAGAGACTAACTATGACTAATATGCTCTTGCAAGTTGAAATGAGCATGAGACCAGAGGACAACCTGTGGTGTTGGCCAATGTGACCTCTAACAGTAAAACAGGAATTAACGTTGGGTGGTATTAGCACTGGAGATGCTGTTCCGTACCCAAGTTACCTGCATACTCCCCTAACCCCAGCACAACCCTGGCAACCTAAACCCTTGGTACATGTTGAGTTAATCACAGACTGTCCAGCCTTCCTGGGTTGCAGTGCTGCTGAGGCAGTTCGGCAGATTCTGACACATTCAAGTATTCTAAAGAAATGCAAGTCCAAATCAAGACACAAGTGTCAAGACTATGCAAGAGTTATATGAACCTGTAAAAATGATTAAGGTCCAGAAAATTGTCATCGCTCCAGGAAGACCCAAATGGCTGTATCCAAACAGAGTATAGAAATTGCTACTGTCACAACCTTCTTGGAGAGTTCAAAGTACGTTATTGGAAATGGATATTAACATCCTAATGACAATACATTAAGCCAAAAGTTAGGATCTTTGCAGAGTTGTTTTTCTAGATCCTAGAAATCAATATATATGCTGGAATAAATTTGTCAGCAGACACTCTGCACAGAGTGGGGCTTCTTACAACAAAGCAACTTTCAGTTGTTCTTTAGAATGATAATATTCTTCTTGACATGCCTTCCTTTCACAGCAACTGAGATGAGAATATTTGTACTTTGTTGGTTACGGATGCCTTTTTAATTGGTATTACTTTGCTGGGAGGATAAGTGAGTTAGCTGCTTTATGCACAGTGCTGCCCAATTTGCAGTTTTGCTGCAAGACCTTTTGCCTTAGAAATACTACTAAATTCCTGTCTTCAATGAAAACTGCCTCTCACTAGAACAAGGAAATAGTTTTGCTAAATAATCTGCCTCCTGAAACCTTGCCTAAAGACAGCTCCTGCTTCATTGGTAATTTATATTTTGGAAAATGGAGGGAAAATACATTTCTTTTTGTCTTTCAGACCCTTCTTTCTCTAATTTTTCCTGCTGACTGGCATTTAATAATATTGCTTCTGCAATGAACAGAAGGCATTACATTCTCTTGAAAACAAAATGCTGCAATTTTTATTTTCTTTTAAAGCAATTTCTTCTTACATCTGTACAGAGATATGTTAGCTAGAAAACTATGCCTTGTCCATGGAAGTGGGGGGAACACAACACTATCTATCAAACCTCCCTCACGCCATGTGATGTAAAATAATTCTAAACACTAGACAGAACCTGTCCCTGTAACCTTGCAGATTTAAGGATTAATCATATTTTTTTGCTCTCTGAAATATATATCTCCATCTGCTTTGATTTTGGGGATTGGAACCAGATCTTGGACCAAGGAAGTTGGTGCCAACAGCTTGTGAAGCCAGTGTCCATCAAAAAGACATGACGGTTCTAAACTGAATGGTTCGTGTCAGTAAGTAGAATCATAGAACGGTAGGGGTTGGAAGGGACCTTTAGAGATCATCTAGTCCAACCCCCTTGCAGAACTTAAAGACTCCTGTGCAGACACACTATGAGCTAATTGAGAAGAAACGGTAGATGTATAATTCAGGAGTTATAAAACTTATTTACTTTGCATAGGTGAGGTTCTAGACTCAGTAATATTTGCACCAGCTGTTTATCAAGCTTTGCACATTTACATATGACCTTCTTCAATCCCTCCTCACCTCCTGCCCAGCTGAGAAAAATCAATAGTGCTTTGTTGTAGGGTTATGAGAAATTCCAGAAGTGCAAGATAAGCTACTCTCCTGGTTCAACCCTAACAGCCAATGGAGCTCAAGGGAACTCACAATTATCAGGGCTACAGCTCACTATTTCTGTGTTGTTATGACTACAGGATACTTTAATGCTGAAAAAAAAAATAGCTGCCATCA
Organism: Colius striatus; assembly: GCF_028858725.1. Classification (NCBI taxonomy): domain Eukaryota; kingdom Metazoa; phylum Chordata; class Aves; order Coliiformes; family Coliidae; genus Colius; species Colius striatus. Next base: position 5,035,688 of record NC_084771.1, on the reverse strand, counting down.
TCCCCAAGTGTCTTTCTCCAAGGTATCATGTCCAAGAAGCCTCCCTGTGAGGCTTGAACTCTTGGACACATGGAGTCAGAAAGTCCCCCACCTTCTCCTCCTCTCACACTTAACAGCAAACTTATTTTCCAAGTAAAAAACAGTGACAGAAAGTATGTTTAATTAGTTCCCAAATTATGTAGAAAAAACCCTCCATTTTATAAGAACAAACATAACTAAGTTAAAATACAATTCAAACACTTCATTTGTAGCGCAGGATTCTTCTCTGTTTTACCATTGTAAAGCCAAAGTAACACCCCAGGACTGAATTGTGTTACATCAGATTTCCAGAAAATAAAGGAGACCACAGCCCTGCCTGTTGACCTCTGTGGGATTTTTGCTTAAGTGATTATTGCAAGATAAAGCCTTTTGACATAAAGAGGAATGAAGCTGAAGTTTAAAAGAAAAATGTGTAACAGCAAATGCAAGGCAATTATCTGATTACTAATAGGAAGAGGTACAGAGCCACGATGTATAATGTTCAAGGGATTATCCAGCTTTGAACAATGCTTGCTTAACAGCTGCTACTGAACTGTGGTTTGTGTACTTGGCAGAGAGTTTCATTAATGATAATCTGCAGTGTTTACAGCCCATAGGCCTCTAAATATGTTAAAAACCTTTTTTATTTGTATTTTATAATCCTTTTCCCTTATGTTTTATGTTTTTCTTGATATTTTTGAGATCTGAGGAGGTTTATGTTTCAAAATGATTCATTCTGCTCTGACAACTGCAGAGCAAGATTGCAGTAAATGTTCCCTTGTTATCAAGACTATGTATTTATAAACAGAATGGAAAACAATCTAAATTCATACCAGTGTTTGGATCACCACCAGCTAATACATTCAGATGCCAATATACAGTGCTCCATTGTTTACATGCGAAAGTAAATGTCAAACAAAGGTGTCTTTGCCAGTTACTAGATATTCCTCAGTCACTTCTTGGATCTGTCAGGTTGCAGCAAATTGAAACTGCCTTATTTTTGACATTGCATTTGACCTGAACTTCATTTAGAGGAATTCTGCAATTATTTTCAAGGCACAGAATTGATTAAGACTTAGATTTGCTTTAGAAATTGGTTTTCAAATGTTTCCCTGATCTCCTCCTTACGGCAACACTTAGGTAATATTAGGGAAATAGAACATAATTAAGGATATAATTCCGTTGGGGAAGGGATTTTGTATTACATAGTATACTAGGAAGAAGATCACGATTCCAAAGCCAAGTCACTGAGTCCTGGCTGTACTAGTTTTGACACACAGTGTTTCTGTGGCCATGATTCCATCACAATAAAACCAAAGGATCATTGCCTCAAAGCAATCAGCATAGTTAATTTTGACACAGTACAGCACACTTCTTAAGTATTCTTTCCCTCTTTTCTCCTTTCCTTTTTAACACCTGATCCATGCAAGTTCCTAGTGTGGCTGGTTTCCCGTGGTGGTGCTGCTCAGCTGCAAGAGCCCTCCCTGGGGGAACAGGGCAGCACAGAGTTCTCTTCACCCACAGCACTACCAACCAGGACCTCCCAGTGAGGGGTTATCCTCACCCCAGCTGGTATCACAGGGGCGTGAACACCACATCTCAAGCCACTAGAAGGTTGGGTTTGTTTTTCTGTTGTGTTTTTTTTTCATGCTGGCCCTCCAGTGTGCCAAGCTGCTGAGCTAGCCTCACTAAAATGTACACTTGAAAGAAATCCTCTCCCCTCCTGATCACTATTGGTTTCTATAGAAACAAGAAGGAATCTCTGTTCTTCTCTAAATTTTTTTCCCCTAATGCTTTTTGCAGTACTGTATAAAACCTTTTTTATTTTTTTTTAGACTCCACAGTCCTCCATGTATAACCTCATTCATTTAATTAAAGAACAATAGATTAGATAAAAAATGGGCATGGGGTTTAAATTTTAAGCAACTCAATCCTATGCATTAACTATCTGTGGTCAATCCATCTCTCCTGGGTCATTTTATGACTCAAGCATTGCAAAATAAATACTTTAAAACAACGGTACATCACAAGAGTTAAAAGGGGTCAAGAGGATATTTACTTAACCACTAGTTGACTTTTTAACTTAGAAATATTTCAGCAGTTACTGTATTTAAACAAAATCCATCTCCTCAGCATCCCTATAAATTACTCTGAAACTCCAGGGTTCCCATCCACGTTATGAGTCACCACCCCAATGCCTGCAACTTCTTATTATTTAGATAACTGTGATGTTTGCTTGCTTTGTTATTGTGCCCTTCTCCAGAGACTGCATTTGCACAGGAATTGCTAAGGCTTGTAAATATTGTATCTGCCTTGTTGTAATCACTAGGCAAATATACTTGCACTCAGTCATAGGGGTTTTTTTATAAGAGCTGTTGAGCCATGAAAAATTTCTCTAACAGAGGTTTGACTTTAAAAAATTAGAGAAGAAAATCTTTACGACAAATAGTCTAACAGAGACTACCCTAAGCCAGAAGTGAAAGCAGCAATACAAAGATGTTATTTGGGATCTACTGTTCTCTCCTAACAGAGAAAAAGGAAGCAATAATAATTATTCATACCATGATGATGCAATACAATGCTTTTTTATCAAAGCAATACCGTGTGCTCATTTTCAGTGCACATAAATAACTTTCTTTTATAGTCAACTCATATTTACTCACATGTTTACTTGGAAAGTTTAATATTCATGCACACACAAATCACTGACTCTAGGTAGTGAGCTGAACTAAACAGAATAGAGGTTGATTATATTAGGCAATTGCAGATGGGACCAAATTGATTCCTGATGTTCTTCTAACACTGCGAAGTAACACACTGGACGGTTTCTGTCCAGCGAGCCTGAAGGAAGCATTTATGGCAAATACTGGTTTTGCTACTGCCAGACCCTGTTTTTAGCAAAGATGTCAGTGAGACAATCGTGGAGTTGCAATCTGAACTGTTAGTTGTTCTCCAATCCTTTGTTAGCTTTGGTGCATTTTTGCTTTAAGCAAGTTAAAATCCTTATGCAGGTGTGAGAATATTATGAGAGTTGTACGCTGAACAAAATGCTGTGTCAGATTGATCCCTACTTAAACTGTAAGTCAGCACACAACTCTCATACCAATATATATAATGTAATGACTTTCAGTATCATCTTCAAGGATCTAACACGATAACGTGCAGGACTGAAGTCAACTTAAAGTCCTTGGTGGGTCTGATTAAGGCTTTTACCCAAAATACTTTTTTTCCCTCAAAAAGAGAAGAAAAAAGTCAATAACTAACTTGTCTCATGTTCTTGAATCTTTTTGTGTTATTAAATTCAAGATGGCAGGTCCAAAGGAAAAACTCCTAATTCAGTATAAAACTGAATAAACATGCCAGTGTTTTAAAAAAGTTAGACCTATAATAGAAATAGCTGCTCAGTATTAATTGTTTTACATTGCCAGAGATAACTTGTCCTACAACTAACATACTTTCAGTTTCTTAGAAAAATAATTACCAAGTGTTTGCTCCATGGGCACTAATCACACTAGAAGTCATCAATTTGCAGAGGTTTTGTTCCATCTTACCATAGAAAAAATATTATGTCTACAAGGAACCATTTTCAGCATCAAATTTCTTTCTGCTTTGGAACATTCATGCCTTACAACAGGGAAAAAAAAAACCCAAAGCCAAAAATCAAACAAACAAAAAAACCCACCAGTCCCAGCACAGACTGGCACTCCTCAAAGGCTAACATGAGAAAAGATGTATGACTGGATTGCTTATTCCAGCGCTCAGCAGTCAATCAGTGATACACTGATATTAACAAAGATGGAAATATCAAATGCCTGGTGATCTGCCAAAAAATTGTATGGTACCTACTATGCATTTTCTCTTTCTCTCCAGGGAGAAAGAGCTTTGTACAGCTTCATGCATAGCAACCTATTTTAAGGGCTATGCTTGTCAAAGAGGGGACCTGAAATGTCACAATGAGAACGAGAAGAAAAGCATGTGCCACAGCTTTTACTGTCAGACCTAGAAAGCATTTCATACACAAACTCAAAGTCATCAGATGTATGGACCAGAAGACTGTGAGACCTCTGTTATTAACTAATTGCTGTTAGGAAAAGCTCTGTGAAAGTAGCAAATGCCTCTTTATGAACATTAGACTATACCAAGGCCTGCTTGAAGAAAAGCTGCCTTACTGAAATTACACGTCTTCTAGAAAGGAAAAACCAACATACTTCACAAACAGATAGTATTTATTTTGCTAAGAGCAGAAGGTGCCTTCATTCTTTACCTTATTGCAGGTTTACACTACATATGACTCCAGGTCCCACTTGAGTGTGGCCATCTGCGGCTCTCCTGAACACAGCAAACTGAACCCACTGCCTATTTGCTGGGGCTGCTATTACGAGATTATGTAGCAAAACAAGAATATCCAGTTGTTGGTCATTGATTTATCTATAAAACAGTAACTGTAAAAATGATAGAAGAGGTTCTGTACTAGACAGTCTTGTGAAACAGTTTATTACTTAAGCATTAATGATCCGTTTAGAGGTCTTTACTGGTCAGGTAATGACCAGCTAAAGGAGTTAAGGGCCCGAGGCAAAGCACTCCAATAAAACCCTGCATACAGCATGTGTTTGGTTCCTCCAAATTCTATTAGGAAAGAGAAGCGTAAAGGGTAATGAAAGACATGTCCAAGAGGCACTCATATCAGCCCTCTCATTTTATATTTGGCATAACACACATGGCCTTATTCCAGCGGCACAAATCATTCCTTGTTTATACTACCACCTATCACAGAGAAGAGCAGTAACTACAGCCGAAAATGGCCAGTCATGATGTTAAGGACCCTGTTGCTTTGGGCAAAAAAACCTTCCTCCAACTGGAGGAACCAATCTTGCTATTTGAACACCCAGTATCCTTTGCACCTACAGAGAATCCATGCTTCAAAGAAAAAGAAGGCGGCCAATACATTGCCAGCTATCTCTGCCAGTCCTAAATGCCACTCTCGTAGTATTATGGGTGCAGGGTTTAAGTGTTTTCTGTATTCCCATGCAATTCTACTTGAATATAAATGTCCACTTGCTCTTTACTGTTTGCATTATGAGGAAAGACGTATTAAAACAGGAGCTTAATATTGATATCTCCACTCTAAGACTGAGATGGAACAGCTGTATATATGCATACATATATACACTTGCCAGTAAATTAGAAGCCAAGGGTTGGAACAGTACCCACAGCCTCACTTTTGGCTTCAGAGGCAGGTAAAACACTCAGGCCCACATAACCGCACCTCACTATTATAGCCCCACAGCATCATTGATTTTGGTCCTGATTTATGGCATCATTTGTTCTTGATAAGAGCCACTTGCCAGCACTACTCAGGAAAAAGTAAAATACAATCTGAGAGGGGAAATTAGAAAGAAGAGAGGATAAGAGACTAAGAACTGCTAGAAATATGTGCACATTCCTGTATTTGTAGGATGAGATGCTCTAGCTACAAGCAAGTTTATTTGCTCCGTATTTATTACTGTCTCATCAACAGTAAAATGTGAATAAAGAGTGTTCTGATGACATAGTCACAAAATTACTTAATTTCACTGCTGCTTCTATGACTATAGTATATTTTGAATGTTTATTTTAGAAAACACTATGTAGTGTTTACTTGACTAATTGTAATAGCTTCTTTAGAGTATTTCCAGTTTTTTGTGTAAACAGCCTTTTAAGCCACGTTCAAGACTTATTTCAGACCTTAACAATCCTTCAGAGCCATTGCAGCTGATCTTATAAATACAGGTTAAGTCAAATTTAAGTTTAACTCATGTAGTGGGTAGGAAAATGGTAGCTTCATAGTTACACCTTCCAATTTTCAAGGTCAAATATCTTGGTGTTTTATTTCAGACCATCTGAAGTGATCATAAAACAGTCTAGGTATTTACTGAAACTAAATTTGCTATCAAAAGTGGGCAGAGTAGAAAACATACACAGTATTAAACAACTATTGTATAGACAGCTGTACATTTTGAAGGGTTAAGGATACAGAAAATGAAATTTAGGCCCTAACTAAAAGCTGATTCTGTGCAAGGAGCACAAAGCCTGAATTCGAAGCCAAAGACATATACATCTTTTAGAGCCAAATAATAAACTTTTGCAACACAGGGTTAACAGCAGAAGTGCTGACACAACAGTAAGAATATAGTGGTGCCTGCAAGCAGCACTATAATTAATCTAAGTGTACTGTCATTACACTAAACGCTGTTCTGCAGGATCATTCCAAATCATGAGGCGCTTTCTCTCTCTCAGATAACATGTAGTTTATTTCCAATCATGTACGTTTCTAGTCATGGCATGATTTGCTAAAGGAACATTAGGTCTTGAAGCAATATCTTAATCAAATCAGAGTTTTCTTCTGTAAAACAAATCTTTGGCTTTTCAAGAATTAGTAACATCTAATGCCTTAGGATAGAGATGTGAAACTGTGAGCTGAAAAACGCACTGCTGGAGACCATACTCAGCCCCCTTGCTTCTAGCCATTTACAAGTACATCTATCTAACCTCCTACCTACACACCTACACTTTATATGGTCATAAACCACCAATGCAATATCTAAATTATACCCTGGAAACTCCAGGTTTGAAATGGGTTGTATGAAAATTCACCTCATGTGGTTTATTCATTTCTGCAAGAATAGAAGGCTCAGAATCCTTTTGGATGGAACTCATTTAAACAAAGCCCAACAGCAAACACTCATAAATTAAAGTATTATTGGTATTTATGCAGACATATACATAAACAGTGAATTCTGTGTAAAAGGCTCAAAAAAGGAAAGAAGTAGAATCTCGCATGTAAAACACTAACTGCATTTACAAAGTTAAGAACTTTCTGAATGAAAACATACTAGAAGGGAAGGAAAAAAAAATATCTCCTGTCTGGAAACCTGTTAATTCACATGCATCTAAGATTTTCCCCCTACTGAAGTCATACTTACATCCACTGAAGTCACACTGCCTTAATAAACTAAGAAAACATGGGAACAGAATGAATTTAAGTATTGCCCTTTATCTATCTGAATCCAACAATTATAATGGATCAACATCTACCCAGAATACATTCACTTTACCCCAGCATAAACTATATTTGAAGCACTTGTCTGCTTCAGGAACTTTATGACCAAGCTAACATGATTATGTTTTCAGAGTTAAACTCTATATACCAGAATTACTGATTCTTTACTTTTGATATGAAGATCATTGATTAAAGACCAATCAGAATGCTACAACACAATTTGTGTAACAGCAACATTAACATGGAATAGGTATGCTATATTCATGTAAACTGTTAGACTCTTCAGTGTGGTGCTAAATTCATACACAGAAATGGGAAAAAAATACACAGTAAAAGTCAATGGCAAGGTTAGAAAGGATGGCCACTGGGCTAGCACAGACCATTGAGTTATTCAGCACCTTCACCCTTTGCAACAGTGAGAATTAGACAAACCATCTTCATAACAACATGTTTAAAAGACATTAACATCATTGAGCAGATAAAGCATGATCATTCATGCCAAGGCTCTTGTGCTTCAAAGTCAAGTTTGTCCACCAATAAATGTATTTCATCTAATAAACAAAGAATACCTCAGGACACATGCATACACAGGGAAGCCACAATACATGTCTGTTGACTACTGTGCATTTCAAGAATGAATAAGGATTAGAGACATATGGACTTAGCCTATAGTGTGTCAAAAACTAGAGCAAAGCAATATTAACAAAGTAATCATACTCATTCTTTCTTATCTAAAGATGGCAGTCCACAAACATTTTAATTTAGCAGTAGTTTTGCTCTCCTCTTTATGTGGGCAGTGGCATTCATGCAACTGCACAGACAGATAGACCAGGAAATTAATCTGGCTACAAAGTAATTTCCCTCCCTCCCATTCCCACACTCTCCCCCTGCCCCCCCCCTCCAAAAAATAGAGACAATGCTTTCAGCAGGATCATTTGCTTGATCTGATTCACAACACAACATCCTAGAAGTCAGTACCAGCACAAGGCAGTCTAAAAGATGCATAGCTAGGGTAAAACTGGAAGACAGGACAGCATTTGTCTTGGTAGCCTGTGTGTGAGATTTGAAGTGAATGAAGAGTAACACCTACAATTGACAGTGTCCTGGCTGAATATTTTTTACAGATACTTAAAAGATACCCAATGTTCATGATTCCCTTTGTCTTTTCAAGCTAACACTCACTTTTGGAAATCCAAACTATAGTTGGCTCGGGTAACCACACGTGAAAAACATATCATTGCAACAACTAACAACATCATTGTGTCCTTTCTGCCAGGCAGCTGTAGCATGTCAGTCTATTACTATATAGAACTGTAATGGCTAAACTCTGACAGCTCTGTTACAGCCTGTAGGCTTACCTGTAGTAACGAAAATTAACTTAAGTAACATCCACAGAATGCAATCATGGAGTCCACCAACTTGCTTGATGGGATTATTCCCTGAACAACAGAGACTGCCAGAGAGCTGCTGAGGAAGAACAAGGCCTATGTCCTAAAACATACAGAAAGAGGGTAGCAAGAGTGCACCATCCTCTATTGACTGAAGAGACATGTCAGCAGTCAGACACAAGCCAGATGTGGCTGGTCATATTGTACTGCTAGTCACACCTGGCTAACCCTCCACATTACCATGTCACAAGTATACATGAGAGCACAGATGAGCACAGCAGATGTTGGGAACCAAAGACAGGTTCTCAGCTACTACCTTCACATCTACTTAATCCACCTTTGCATTTTTAACATCCTTTCCTCAACGGCATGAAAGATCTGCTAAAACCAAACGTCACTGAGAAGCAAGTAGTGCTTTGGGCACAAATCACCTCACCGTGGTGTGGATGTCACGATCACACAGGTCCCGATGAACCTTACAGGCAGTGGGACACTCCTGTGTTACAACAGCAGCTCACATCTGTTATTCAAAGCTAGAACCAGTGATTCTGGTTATTTTATCCACTTCCTACCTGCTAGAAAACTCATACACACATTAGACCAAAGGCACAACCAACCCCCTTCAGGTGAATCCCAGGCCACAAGGCTGCAGGATAGACTTACATCTGATGCTGTGACTGCTGCATTTTCAGTCGTGTTGTAGCTCATCTTCAGGTAGGTGCACAGAGGCTGGTTTCTCCAGGATACCTTCTCCCAGACAAGGGCAGCAGGCTCTGCCCCCTCAGGGTGCTGAGAGCTCCTAAGCCATGCTTTCCCTGTCACCAGGTTACCACAGAAAAGCCATGAAATACTATTAATGCAGAAACATTTTCTTGAAGAGATTGCTAGTTTTAAGGAAACAAAATGGGCTCAGATATCTCGCATCAGAAGAGTACTGTATGCATCAGATCATTAGTGGGCAGATACAGTCCTGAGTCAGAGCCTTATGCCAGCCCTAAAAGGCAGGAGCTCAGACATCAACGTGGATCTTGCATTTGCTAGTGGCTAAATCTAGTGATTAGTCAGCACCGAGAGCTGCTGAATCACTCTTCAAAGGCACCTATCTCCCTGCTTACATCAGCTAGGCAGCCACTGCACTTCACTTAAATAGTCTGGGCTGTCCATCTGCAGCCAGTACCCTTTTACTAAGCTTGCACAATGCCTAAACTATGGTATATAAGTCTGATCCCTGACCTGCCACAACATACTTAAAAAAACACCCCAGTATTGTCCTGCATAACAAAAAGATGCACATAATTCTGTATTAGTTGTATCATTTTTCTGATACAATAATTGGAAATGTAATGCAATAGTTATCTTCTGTCTTAACAATCATGAACATACTTAAACACCTTTTAAAGGTGTTCTTTTCAATTTAGATTCTATGTCATATTATTAATTGTTTTGGTATTAATGACTTTGGATTAAATTAATGTAGGCATTGATATTCATAGAAGATAGATGACATACTAATCAGATGAGACAATTAGCATGAATTACTTCAATAAGCCCAAACTCCCCCAAATCTCTGCATCATTAAAACTGTCTTTGATTAAAACAAAAAAATCCACAAAAACCCACCCCAAGATTAATATCATATTTTATTAATGTGATTCTTTAGCATTTTTACAGGCCATGACAGACTTCACCTGGCTAAATCTGAATTCTGTCAACTTTCATCGTAACAAAACCCAGTCTTGGAGATAAGGTGCTCTCCATAGGGGCCAAACAAAAGCAAATCAATATTTTCTAGCTAAAGGACAATATCTGAGTCAAGATCCATGTGAGGAAAATCTTTAGCCAAGTCTTAGAGGAAATTAACTACTTGGAAATACATAATAAGTAATTAAATGTATTGCTTCAGAATTTAACAGGAGTTTTAAAAACAGTGGCAATTATTTTCTCACGCTAGTAGATGAAAATAGGCATTAGCAGCACTTAAAAATGATGCATGCAACAGAAAATATTTGTGAAATAAAAAACCTAATAAAGTAAAACTTCTGCTCCTCAGTGATAAAAGCAAACAAAAGGCATATTGGTGTACCGTGGCTTTGTTCATGACAGAATTTTGGTACTGTTCTAAAATCCACTTGGACAGAAAATGGCTGTTAAGCCCTGGGTAAAGAATATCTTTGAAAAACAATCGTTTTTTGTTTCCTTTTTACATCTGAAATCAATTAAACAATAATTGAGTTGATTTTGGAATGCTTAATCCTGCACATATGTACAATGATATTTAAGTTGGGGTTTGGGGTTTTTCTGCTTCTGGGGAGACTTAGATATCATTGAACAAAATCCTCAGGACTTTTCTTACCAGGCGGTGGGATTTATAAAGAGGCAAATCCCATTCTCCTTATTTAGAGGCGTGCTTCTATCAAAGTCAACAACACTGCAGCATCCCTTAAAAGCAACAGAGCTTACACTGTATCACCCACTGGAGTCAACAGGAGTGCCAGGAGGATGATAAACAGAGCTATGTTTCAGAAGCACTTTAACACCTAAACAGAGACAAATTAGAAACACTTAGGGGAGGTGTGTATAAGCAAGGTTAATACAATTCCACAGAATGTCACAGTTCAGTTCAGATCTCCAATCTGTCCACTTCACAGCGTGGCAAAAAGTCAATATATGTATTTCAAGAACTATCAGTAACTTCCCCGGTTGTACTACAAACATGGGAGTCTTCCAAAAGATTCAGGCTACATCAAACAGAAACATCTAATATGTCTGTACTTGAAAGCTGTGAGAAGGACCTCATCTGACCACGAGAGGGAGAATTGAATCATACACGTTGTTCACATATATTTCCATCTCAAACCAAGCTCATAAGGAGTGCATTTCCTAAGTTCAAGTACACTCGGGTGACCCACCCCACAGCACCGAGATCCCTGCCTACGCACATTTCAGGAAGGAGGGAATAAAACAACATCTCTGAACCTCTCTTTTAATGAGGGATATTGAAGCACAGTCAGGAATGGTGCAGCCACCAGGGACACACATCATCTGAAGACAGGCAGGGTGTGGGCTTTCATAAGGACCTTTCAAAACATCGGAGAGACTCAGGAAAGCTGTAAGCATTTCTTTTTCCAGATTCAGTCATGCTTTGTATTTCTCACCTCAAAATAAGTTAGTGACGTACACTCTTGGGGCTACTTATTTCTGTAGTCCCACACTAGTGTCACTAGTGCCCTAAGGTCTGTAGAGGCACATGGCAAATTTTGCCACAGGCTCTTAGATACCAGGTTTAGCTACTAGCACTCATGCACTTTGCATTTTGCCCAGTAAAAAGTCTACTACTGCTCATATAGAAGATAGCAACAATTATAACCAGAGCCTCCCAAAAATTTAGAGAGTCCCAATGACAGAATATTTTCTATTAAGAATGTGAGACACTGAAACATGATCATCTCCTCAAGTCTACAAACCCAGAGTTTGCTGATAACCCCTTTTCAGGCCTGCTGCAAAGTTCATCTATTTTTTGGCCACTGGGGAAGTCACAGACTGAGGGATGTATGGAGGCTGTCATGAGAGGTTTATGTTTATTACATTTATTGCTGCTGATAGCAATAACTAAGAGCAGTCCCTGCTGTACAGGACTTTGCAGATCTGCAATAAGTTCTTATGTTCTGGTTGTGTTTCAGTGCTTGGAGAAGTGCAGAGTAATGGAAGCAAATAAATAAATTAGAACATGTGGGTTTTTTCACCCAGCTTCAAAACATAGTTCTATTCCTCATTTTTCAGGATCAACCATTACTCATGCTCACTCCTGAGGATTGGCTTTATTTACAAAAGAAATAACCATATGACATCAAGTCTATCTCAAAATCTCCCTATGTTATTTGTGACTGGAATAATCACAGATCATTTAGAAGAAATTTGAGGCAGTATTAAGTAGAGAGCATATTTTGGTTGTTGGCCAGAATGTCTGGACCTTTTACTGTACTCAAATATGTTATGCTAATCTCCAGCCAGCAAGAAAAGACATGAAGAAAGCTCAGTTCAAGCAGAGAACATCACAGCAGATGTGACTGGGTCCCAAACCTTACTTGTCAGCAGACAGATCTGGAAACCCCATCCCAAACCAATAGTAGCTTCTTAAACTACTGATGTGAAATGAACACCTTCTGATCTCTCATCAAAACAATAATACATGATTTACATTCTGCTGCTTCTGAGGCATACAGTTATTTTTCTCCCTTGGATATTGAATTCCTTTTTCTTTTCAGAACATGGCTAAAATCTATTCCTATATAAAGAAACTACTTACAAAAGCCAGCTTGTATATGAGATGCAACAGCAACATGGGAACACCTGAGCCACATTTACTATGCCATTGCAGCTGCAACAAAATTAATGAGCTGACCTATATGAGAAAGGAGTCAAACCAAACTTTTCCTGTACAATAGCAAAAGCTTTGTTCAGAAATAGGTCTATTTAGATTATTTCATATTATATACTTAAGCACAGGAGAGGGCATTTTGAAATCCAAGACACAGAAAACCAATTGCTGTTAAATTACTATGTCATAGCTCTACTGGATAAAGTAAAAGCACAGCTCACCAGCCCATTTTGTATGTGTGTGGAGAAACCAGCTGCAATTACATCATTCTGTGAGATGTCACAAAAAAGCATCTTAAGAATATACAGAGAGACTGTACATGCATGATAACATACATGACATATGCCATGCATATATGTATATATAATATACATATCTCTCCCTCTTGTATCATCATATAGCATATAAACAATACCAGCACCTACAAAGGTCTGTTTACCCAGAGATGCACAGCTATACACAAGTTCTCTCAAGCCCAAGAACTCTCCCTAGCACTCAGGACTTGTTTATGGAGGGCATATTCTAGATAACTGTGCAGAATGCACTCAGTGCTGGAGCCAATACGTTCCCAAAGCTACGGGGGCAGGTCAGGGCAGAGGGGCTGGCGAAATTCAAACTAGCAAGACACGCAGGACAGGGCTGGGAGGCACAATCACTTCGCTTCCCTGATCAAAGGGTTTGTTCATAGGCAAAAGGGGAAAGGTCTCACCCTGAAAGACACCCAGTACTGACACAGCAGAATTGGTTTAGTTAGGTGTGTTTTTTTGGAATCTCAAAACTCTGCAAAGAAGTTCCAGTGAGTATTGCAAGTCCTGCTGAAAGCAGTTCTCAATATATCAGTAAAGTCAGCCTGTGATACTAGAAAACACCAATGCCAGCACTTCTGATAAACAGGTTAACCTGTAATGCTTCAAAATACTATCCCTGGTGTCACTAACTGCTTCATCCTGAGTGTAATTGACTCTAGGGGAAAACAAAAGAGGGGATTTTGTTTTGACAAATCCACTGCAAGGCACCACACTAAGGTGCCAAAGGCTACTTTGTATTTACAACGCTGATGATACACACAACTCAGAAGTTTCCTGACCTCAAGTACAAACACAACATGAAGGGTGATATATCAAACTGACACTATCACAGCTAGGGGAACAAAAAAAAAAGAGAAAAGAAACACACCACAGATTTATACCAGGCTTGCATGCCTAGCATAAATACTAACATCAAGCTATGCTGGCTTTGTTACATCGCTGCTAAAAGTTCTGTGATGCAGCACAAGGGCAAAACAGTTCAGAACCAAATAGAAAGTGTTTCCAAAAGTAACATTATAGGAAGAAGAGGAAGAACTGTGATGAACCTGAAAAGGACCTTTAAGTGTAAAAAAGAAGCTGCACATTCAGGCCTGCATTGCCCTCCCTTCATCTTCGTGCCTCATCCTATCTCCAACCTGCAGGCTGCTAGCACCTTTCTATTTATTGCTCCACCACCTCTTTTCCCACCATACCCTCGTGCATGTGTGAGCTTTATCCCTGGAATGGTTTCAAAGGATTTGAAGCAAGCCCTTAAAACATGCATCTTCCAGAAAGTGTCTGAACCCCAGGCTTCTTTTAATTGGGGCAGTAATAAAACCACTCTTAGAAAGCTCCAAATGAAACAAGCTTTTTTGCCTTCAAGAAAAGTTCCTGTTGGTTATCTGGAATCAAATAGAGTGTTCCCATACTCAGGTGTGAGGTCATCCCCTTGGTACATCTGGGGTATTTTAATTGTGAAGAAAGAGTGCTCATCCATCTTGAGCTGTATCTCAATCAGTTCCAACAGCACCAGCCAAAAGCTGCTTACTGTGCTCCACAATAACAGAGGCAAAAGGGAATTTGTTTGTATAGCTAAGGGTAGGTAGAAACAGCACTCTATAGTATCTAAATGAAAGTGATAACAAAGAGAAAGTTTTGGAGCTGTAATTTCACATAATGTCTGAACGACCCATTAGAAGAGAGACATTAAAACAAGTCAGTCACTTCTCAAAAGACAAATGCATTGATCATAAGTGAGTATATAGCAAAAGCAGACATGTATTAAAAAAGTTTTGTAGTGCTTTCTATATCCTTTCACATGGAACAGACTAATCGTGAGTGTTTTGAAAATACTGATGTTGATAAGGCAGAGGTGGTACTGCATTTCCTCCAAAGAACATACATTTGAATAACAGAACGTTTTATATGAGCTCTGTATCGTAATTTAATTTAACCATGAAACCAATTTCTGCCTTCAACATTTTATGTTTTACGGTATGAAACAGAACATTATTTGCTGTAATGTAGTTTATTTAACCTTAACCTGATGTGGTGCAACAGTGAATACAGATACACTCAAAATGTTAATAATATGACACACTGAGCTGATTAAAATTTCAATTGTGTTTCCTCCATCTCCTTTGGAAAGTTAATGAATTAATGAATCTTTAAAGGACAGTCAGGGAGGCCTTAAAAAGAAGATGCCTTTTTGAGTAAGGAGAGAATGTGGCAGATTACAACTTAATGGCTTCAGAATAATGGTAATTTCCCTATTTTCTTCACTTGCCTTAGCTCAGCTAATGGCTTCATTAGTGTCCACGCTCTCAAACGAATAATAGAGGACCATGTCACATCCATCTTAGTCACATCACAATAAAACCGTTAAATACAATTCAGCTACCTGCCTTCTGCCAGTCTGCGCTATGAGGCAGAATTAGCAGCACAATCAATACAGAATCCTGTTATTAGATTCTCTTTCTTTTAAAAGAGAAGTGTAACATCAGGTATAATCATGCATTGCTATTTAACTGTAGTGCAAATTTTATGCTGATTAGATAAGTGGAATTACTCAGAAAGGACATAAAATGAAGGGGACAAAAAAAATCTGCTTACTTTATACCTATTGATCAAAACTCCACAGAATTTCAGCTTCTTATTTGAAAAAAAAAATGATGGATTACTTCAAAGTCAGCATAGATATGTCAAATTCTTCCTGACATCCCCTATACCAAATTTCACAAACCAGGCTAATTAAGCAGCTAAAAGCCTCTTTGGCTTTAGCTATCTCTATCTTGGGAGAAGAGACTCCATTCAACCAATTACAGTTTTTGGAACCAATTCAATGTAACCAAATACAGCTTCATCAAAAGGTATAAAGACTGATGCAACAAGTTCACAAACCAATCTTATAACTGTAAAAACAAAAGGGAATTATGACATTTTAAATACTTTAAAAGCTTTTAGTTTTCAAAGGACTTGAATTTCAATTATTTTGTAATCATTTGTTTTAAACTGGATTTAAGCAGCATTGCTCTTTTTTACTCATTATGCAGTTTGGCTACTCCATGCAACATGAAATCTCTATCCAAGCATATTTTTCTCATTAGATACATATCTTGTACACCAAACAATATGCAGACTTTTTAACGTTAGTGGTTGAAACATGCACACTCGGCAAAGTCTAATGCACAGGTACTATTATCCTCTACATTTTAGCTGAGAAAACCAAAGGAGCAAACTCCAACTTCTACCTAGCTGAACTGCAGCTGGCAGCAACACACAAGTAATACAGGGTGGAAAATGGCCCATTTAATATACAAGGAAAATCTCAAATGCTTCAGGCAAAATTCTGTTCTCAGACCCATGGCACAGATCCTGACTCCAGCGCTCTGCCCCTTCTTGACCTCTAGTATCTAACGCTACCAGAAGCTGCTACAGACATGTAAAGGCAGAGGTTTATTGGATCATTCCAATCTAAGGCAGGATTTTGCACAAAAGGATTCCTGGACTGATTCCCCAGTTTTCTACGTAACCCTGCCATAACCACATCCAACTGACATCCGGCAAGAAACTGCTTTGTAAATCTGAGAACATACGATGTGCTGGGCATCTGCACTTGTCAGCTGCATAAATTTTTCTGACAACATAAATCTGATCCTACTGAGAAATCTTTTTTAAAACACATTATTGACTAAAAACATTTATATGCAGCACTTTTCCTGTTAGCAAAGGTAATATATTAACTGCTTTGCCATTACAGCAAGTAACTTTCAGCCTAAGAGAAAATAGTTTTGTATGCACGCTATATATTCATTTTGAATTAAAACATGATGCCGATACTATACTAAATCACAGCCGAAGTCTCAGTCTTAAACAGACCTTGAGTGATAGCTGCATTCTAATTTTTATGAGCAGTTTGTCAATGATGAGATCTTAATGAGAAATATTGCTTTCAAAATACGTAGCTGTGGGTGAACATAAAATATCCTCTTTTCATCCTATGACTGTTTACCATTTTAGTTCTTAGTTGCTATTTTATAAAGGACTATGTGAATTCCAACTGAAAGAAAGAAGGGGCACAGAAGATAATTTAATTCTTGTCTACCTTAGGACACCAAAACTTTACATATAAAAATAAATTCATACAATAACCACATATTAAAATTTTCCAAAGTCAGACTATCATTGTCTGAAACTATCATTGTCAGAAAACTAGTTCATAGCTCACTGTGGAAGGATTTACTTTTGGAAGTAAAGACTGCACAGGTGTGCAGTCTTGGCCTAAGCAAACTCCCATCAGAAGGAAAGAGAAAAGCTCCACAAACATCTGCCTGCTAGACCTCAGGATTTACTTCACACTGCCAGAGTAGACCCCAACTTTCTATTACACGTGCCCATTCAAGTCCTACTTAATTCTACGACTAGGCATAGACAGCTTCACCTACAAACAGGGTAAACCCAATGGGTCATATCTTGAGATGCTGTTATGGCATCAGCATGATGACATCACCTAGCACATGCAAAACCAGATGTGATATTTATCAGATGACTTCAAGTGGTCACAGTACTGCCTACATGTCTTATAAATAATTAACTTTGAACACATAAACCCAACATTTTTTATAAGAGATATTTACTTTTTTAGATTTCAACGTTCTTGTAAATTATTTTTTTATATTTTTACTTATCAGTTCAAAGTAAACTTTTTTCTGCTCACTGTCCTTTTAAGATCTCTGCATCACCCTTTCTTTCAAGGTAAGATTACTATTTGTAGGGAAGTTAGGCAAGAAAGACACATTTGTAACTTTCCTGCTTTAACTACCACACAAACCAGTTTTACAGAGTACAGGTCCCCTCAGAGTAAGCTTGCTTAGCATGCAAGTACACTATCTGCCTAAACTCTGCTTTTCTGATTAAAGTTTTGTATTTAATTAAAATTGTCTTTAATTAAAATGCAAATATTCTAGGACTTCAACAATAAATTGTTTACACTAGACTGAGAAACAGCCCTCAAAGGCTTTGGATAAAAAATAGTTTCAATTTCAAGCTGTATATTCAAACTTCACTGCTTAGTGAAAATGGGTAAAGATCCCTTTTTCTCCTATTGGCCTAATCTTTTTCACACAAATGGAAAGATATCCCAATTTGTATCTCGAATGCACACAGAAAACAATTCCTAAAGTTATTGGCTGTTGAGCAAGTAATTAAGCCAGTTCAAAACATCTTTTGTGTTTGAAACAATTCCTTTAGCCAATTTTGCTGGGAAATGATACTGATACCAGAAAAGAATTGCCAGTTAAATGAATGATACGCATAGGCCCTTTGCAGAGTGATAAACACGGGTGTGCGTCTGTGTGCGCGCAAGGATCCATCTGCATTATCCTTTTGCCAGAAACATCCTGCTAGAGGTTCAAAAATAGCTGTTCTGTTTACAACAGAGCATAGTTTAGATACAGCAGATATATAGCCTGCTCATTTCTTTCTTTAAACACACACGGAACGGCTCTATACCCTAGGTTATGATTTACTGCAAGGGAGACTATATGCTCTACAGCATCAACAATGCTTTTCTGTATGAAGTGCTGCATCTCAAAGGTGAATTACACTTATGATCAATTCCTAACCATCCTCCACTGGGAATAAAATTGAGCTCTTGTATTTAATCTGACTTAATCTCCCAAAAATACAACTTTAAGAACTTTAATTTTCCTTTTAGTGAAACTTCAAATTGAGTTCTTAGTCCTCTAGTGTAATAACAAAAAACTGCAATTATGCATAGATTTTGGAAAGAAATCTACCAACTTCCAAACCTTACACACACAAAAGGTAAACAGTGCTTGGAAGGCTTTATGGTTCATTAGCAAAATACTACATTATGCTCATCACCATATCCCTGTTCAAACACTGAAGAGCAATGATGCAAGTTAAATGAGAAAGTGGAAGTAACATTTAAAGTTTGAAAAATCCACTTAGAGAAGCCAGTGGAACAAAACATGTGGGAACTTTCTATCTGGAAGTCCTAGCTAGAATAATGGTATGAATATGACCTCAATGGAAGTTTCATAAAGCATTCTTATTCTCGCAGAGAAATTCTTACAAAGACCCACTTGCTATAAATCTGAATTTCCTAAATTCATTGCAGATCTGAGAAACCAAAACGAAATAAATTACCATGGTTTGACACCATCTCCTTCATCACAGTAATTCCAGATTTCAGTATAAAAGCCATTACTTAACTTGCACGCCATAATTTACACACTCTTTTACACAATAATTTCTGATCCAAGAAAAGATTCATTTTCCTTTTATAATTATCTTGTGTCAAAGTCTTTAACCTTTTCATCTGAAAAGCTAGAGCTGGATTCCTTCTGGAAGCATATGCCCAGAGCTGAGCTCTGCATGCTGCTGCGGGAAGATGCTGAACGTCACCAGATGACAGGAGGGAGAGCAGCCAGTGGCACAGGGCTGCAAATAGAGGCAACAATGAAAACAAAGGTACAAAGGCAACTATTGAACTTGCCCTACTTTTGTAAGATTCCTCGCTAATTTCACAGTTTCCTAAATCCGAGGAAAGACAAATAAATTACCTATTCTTAATAGAGGACACAATCACTTTAATGTTCCCACAAACATCCCCCTACAGCAAAATGGCCCCAGTACTGCCAGTTCGAACCATGTACATCAGTAAATTAAGTTCACTGATCTTCTGGATTTCTGAAGAATATGTTATTAAATAAACCTTAACAGAGTGCAGTAGCGTCACCTACAACCTATTACCAGCACCGCCTGCTTTCCAAACACTGCACAGCAAAACCGCTTATTGTAGGGGATAAACCTGTGTCACTCAAACATGAGGTTGTAAGTACAGCATGAGGCTCACCTAAACTGCATCAATGCACAACTGCTACCTGCTTTGTATAATTTATACAAATTAACCTAGCTCCAATGATTAGCATTTTATGAGGGTTTTCTGGAGCCTAGAGAAGGCTGATGTGAGCCTGAGCACCCAACACAGCACCCACATCATGGGTGCCAGCCTCAATCACAGGCTGGGCAGCAGGCACCCATCTGGGCATCATCCCTTTCCCATAAGACCAAGTCAAGGTATTTCACTCTGGTGCTTCTCCAACATTATGATAAAAAATAGAGCAATAGCTACCTTATTAAAATCTAGAATAACTTAATCAAACCTGTAATATTTGCCTTTTTAAATGATGGTACTTCATCATAGGTAAAGAGGTCCAGGCTGGTTCCAGCAGCTATGGTCTTATTTTGGGGTAGGTAGCAGACATCATCTGAATAAATGAGGGTTCTTGAAAAAAAACGGCTCTGTCTCTTCCTTTGTTCAGCTCCACACTGCAGTGCTGGGGCTGAGGTTGGCCCCACAGCCCTCATCCAGGAGGTCCCATCTGCGTGTGGGGGCACACGCAGTTGCCTCAAACAATGAATCCCTGCCCAGGCCTGACACCCCCACTTCTCAGAGGCAGAGTCAGATGTCCCCAACATTACTCCTTCCAGGGTGTATCTGACCCATTAAGTGGAACGTAAGGTAAGGAACTATTTCAAGTAGGAGAAAAAGGGCCTCAGATGATTAAATTCACCACGACACAGAAAGCTGTGATAGACTTCTATGAGCACACAAGCAAGCTCATTCCAGCCCAGACTCCCCTGAAACAGCCTGTCCCCAAGTCTGCCACAACAAGCCATTTCCTCAGTGCTGAGGGAGGAGGACAGTTAAGCCAGGCAATAGCACTGATCTGCATCTCAGTGCATTGGCAAGAGATACTAGAATCCCTGACACTGCTGCACACTGATCTGGTTTCACCCACACTTCAGATTTCCTTCATTTTATGGGAACATAAACCACTGCATCATGGGTGAGAGGCGATTTTATGACTACATGGCCTGTGTGGTCTTCCTTCCAGCTTCAGTTGTCCAGTAAAAGGAAACAAAAAAACCCCAAACCTATTTTAAGTGATACAACAAATATGTTCCCAGTTCCTAAGAAAATGCCACTCTGTTACAGGATGAGCAGATAGCTCTTAATTCAGACACCTCTCCTGCCTGAGGAACAGACTGCTCGTTTTTATCTTCTTTCCAATTTAGCCGCTGGCAGAGGTGCATGAGAAGTCTCTAGCAATGAAGCTGCAAACTCACAACAGTATAAATTTCCTTTTTGAGAAGTTTCAATCTTGTTTTATCCGAGACCAGCGCTGTGCTGAGGAAAGCCTACAATGATTTTCTCTTTTTCAGGCTTATGCTAGAATTGCATCTATTTTGGGGTTTTGTTTAGATCTGTCGCAGCTTTCATACCGTTGATCATGTTGTTTTTCTAACCCGCCCTGAACATCTGTTGGCTCTTTCCGAGGCTGCATAATCCTCGGGTTTTTTTCTTATGTATTCCACTGCTATCAGCTGGTTGTTATTCTTGGGTTTATTTTTCAGTGTATATTTTATTCCTTTTAATTTTAAAAAGAAAAAAATTAAAGCACTGATTGTTGGCCTCGCTCATCCTACACAACAAAATCATACCTGACACTGCTTTGGTTTTGTTTTGCTGGTTTCCTGGGTTTCTTGTTTGTCTTTTTGGGTGGGTTTTTTTTTTATTTGGTTGTTTTCTAAAAAATGCATCAACACAAAAAATCAGCTCAAAGCAGACCTAAAGGTGGAGTGAGAAGACGATGAAGGATCTTGTTTTCTTAATGATAAAAATCAGTACTTATAAAAGATGCCAGGCTGGCAGCCCTGCAGAGAACAGAGCATACACCGTTTAACCACAAACCAGACACACACATTCTCAGCAGGACCACTGCAAGCACTGAAAGGGGAAACAAGTCAAACCTTGGCCTCCTCGCTGGGGCTGCCAGCAAGGGCAATAAGTAGTGCCAAGCGTGGGGGTGGATTTTTTTGACATTGACACTGGGAACTGTTTGGAGGCTACAATTATTTTGCATAGCCTAACAAACAGTTATCAGATGGTAACAGCTTTTGGTCACTACCAAGCTGGACTGCGTTCAAACCTAAGAGAGACACGTATCTCCCCAGCCAGCAAGTCTCCTTACCCAGTGATTACAAAACAAATAAGATTTTGAGGTTGACAAGAGTCCCTTTTAGCAGCATTTGGATTATAAAATTGCTCTGACTCACTGCAGCGTATTGCTCCCTCTTAATTAACAGAGCTGAACTTTGTACATGTCTAGACTTCCTCCTGCAGAATGGCAGATTTTGGCCTTCATGAATATCATTTGAAGTCATATTATTTACTGAGCCTTTATTCATTTCAGTCATTTGTTTCAAACATATTTTCCACAGAAAGAAAAAAATGCACCAACTGCTGGGCCATTTAATCCAAACTTAACAGTTTAGATGTTTTATTCAGCATTTTAAAAAGGATTGTCTTAGGGAATTTTATGTGCTGCATTTCTAATGTTAACTTTACAGATTGTGAAGTGCCTTGGGATGCACTAGCATGAAAGGCATTAAGGTATTGCAGGATTTAACCAAATGTGTATTGCACTAAAAAGAACCTTTTATGAAAGCACATACAGATAAAAACCACAGTAATGCTAGTGTTTATTAAGGGATGCTCAGATTTATTTCTTAAAGCAAAAGAATTTCTCTCCCCCACTGGCAAAAATGATCCTTTTCCTAATTAAAAATTTTTCCACCAGCACTGAAATAAAATTGCTGAAATTTTATACTTT
This sequence comes from Colius striatus, assembly GCF_028858725.1. Lineage (NCBI taxonomy): Eukaryota > Metazoa > Chordata > Aves > Coliiformes > Coliidae > Colius > Colius striatus. The sequence continues at coordinate 5,012,874 of NC_084771.1, read as the reverse complement.
ATGGGAAAATATATTTACCCAAATAAAAACTGTCTTTAAAAAAAAAAAATAGGATTCATGTTGAAAAAAGGTGTGGGATTTTTTAAAGTAAATGGGCTTTAGGATTCCTGGTTTGTGCTTGGCTTTCCCTCCCCTCCAATAGTAGTCTGAACAAATTAATTATCTATATTAATTAGCTTGGCTATTGTTACAGGATTTTATGGGTACAAAAAAGGATAAATCACACATTTTGATCCAAGCTTCCTATTACTAGCAAAAAGTTGCATTTCAAACACACACAAAAAAAGCTCGTACAGCTAAATCCCTTGACATGCCTGGAAATCACAAAGCAGGCTGGTACACCCATCACTTATAAGAAAGGATTTAATGTCAGTGGGTGAAGTTCACCACAGTGAGAATAAACAGCATTAACACAGACAGAGTAGTCTTATCAAGGAGAGGTGGGGTACTCTATCAGGCTTTATCTCCACCCTTTAAATGGGACGGTGGATTTGATCTTCACCACCTTCATGCTCGTATTCCACCTTGGTAACACCCAAGTACTCAAAGCTCTGTGGTCTCAATCCAGATGATTTTAAAAAGCTACAGATAAAGTCCCAAAAAAGTGTCATGGATTTCAACTCACAGGGCTAAACACGAGATCAAAGTTTAAGTGCAGAATAGGTACCATAATATTCCCCCAAAAAATAACACTGCTGGAACTCCTGTCACTGTGCCATCAGAAAAGAAGCAACAAGCAACCACTTGATAATGCCAGATGCACTTTTTTTCATTAAAATTACATTAAAAACAAAACATAGGGAAGAAAGTTAAAAAGCAACATATGACTCCTACCAAGGAAGGAAGGATTAGTTGTCCTTTGCATTCTGAGTATGAAAGTTAATATGACAGTCACAATACATACTCGGAGCTTCAGATCTTTTTTGAATGATAGCAACGTTTTCTCAAAGGCTTACAGTTACAAAATAGTCCTCAAACAGATTTGTTTCTCCAGAGCATCTGTAATCCAAAAACATTTCTTACAAATACAGCTGAAAGCATTCATTATGTTTATAAATGAAAACTTTCAGATGACTGGCCTGAAATGCAATAATATCCTCCTGTTTAAAGAAAACCAGTGGAGCTATGTCTTCCAATTACAGTGGGTCATAAAACTGAATTAAAGGAAGAAGATACTTTTTAAGCTAATGATGCTTTTTAACCATCTCTCATGTCTTTCAAGTACTAGGGTATTTTCAGATACACATTTGTTACATTTTGTTTTCACACAACTGTCTTTTCAAACCAAGTTCAAAGTGAAATCAGTCCATACAACTTCATTTACATTTTCACTGTAGACATTACATCCCCATCTCAGTCCACTCCTTAGAGATGTATTTCCCTGCTAAGAAAATCCAGGCATGGGTTAGCATGGCCGAGTCACAAAGACTGCATTTCAGCATCTGCAAAATGGAAACGCCACTCTCTGTATTTTACACCTGGATTCAGACACACTTCAAGTGTTTTGTGGATGCATTATTAAGACAAACGGTTTTCCTGAGCAACAAACTGCACAGCAAGTTGGAACATGCAATTGCCCTTTTCCTGTGATGGACCTCAAACTTGAAAACCTGCAGCTTCCAAAAGTTGGTTGCTGCCATAGATTGTGCTTTAAAACACTGTTGAGATCCTGATATAGATCTGACCAGATAAATACTTGGCCCACCTCTTTACTATTTCCTATCTAACAAAGCTGTCCACTAGAAAAGGCTGATGAAGATAGTCTCCTCTATGCCACCGGATGAGCTGACACCCCTATTCATCAGGCTGCCAACCAAGGCATGAATGTAGTTGGTTAGTTTTACTCTGATGTGGTATAACGTATAGTTGTAGTACAAATACGGCCCCTTACTTTTAAACCCAGTGTTTTGTAAATTGCACCTGTGTAACAAGAGAACAGCAAATCTGGGGACTCCATGAAGAGCAGTCTTGGCTCCCAGATCTGATTTGAGCATCTCATTGAATATCATTGACTGAAACAGCAGCCACACGCAGCATCTCTTACCACAACCTCTCTGGCTGTGTGTTTATTTTACAATTATCACTAAAACATCACAGCATAAAGTGTTGTGTTATCTCTGTATCTATCTCAATATCTATAATTACTTTCTCTTTTGTAAAAACTAGGACAGGGAGTTGTAGCCCTCAAAGATTACAGATACCCATCTTCCTAAGCCTGACTAAGCCTAAACACACAACAATTATAAGATGGTAAACAGCAGTAATTGTACACTAAATGTCTTTTTAAGGAGCCAAATGTGCACTTAAAGTTTAACTCCCACTCACTGCTGCTCTAGAACAAACAGTAAATTAGTGAATACAAAAGTAAAAAAAAAAAAAAAGAGGGAAAAAAAGCAAAGCCCTGCAGCATACACCTCAGGCAGGAAGTAATTGTAATTTTTCCCCTTTTTTTTACACTTTGTAGACATAATGCAGGGTACCTTCAATAACGCTCTGCATGTAGTAACAGTACGTGATGATCTTGTCATCCCAAATAAAGTGTAACGTCTGGCAATTACCGTGCATTTATAGCAAAGGGAGGACCCAGAGAAATAAGCCGCCCTCACCCTGTGAGTCCAGCTGCATTCTAATTTCTCAACAGCCAATTTATTACTTTATATGCTTTGAAATAGGGGGTTATTTGCACCTGTATGTCTCAGTAAAACGCAGCTAGTTTCGTGGCCATTATAAGCAACTAAGGCTTCCTCTTTTCACTGGAACAGGTGGTATGCACGGGGCACAAAGCACACAGCTATTTTAATCCCACATGCATCAAAACTAACTCTGAGGTAACACTCCATTCCCATTCAGAGAGACTGCGGACTTTCGAAACTCTGTACAAGCCTCATGATAGGTTTGCCTTTTGTTGGGTTGGTGCTTTTTAGGGGAGAGTATTATATAGCAAGAAAGAATACAAAAGTCAGTCCTAAGAAAGCATGATTCCCAGATTGCATTGGGCAGTAAGTACAGGGACAAGATGGACTGAAATGCTCCCCTTCCTTCTAGAAGCACACAAGCCTGTCCACAGAGGAAGAACCTCATTCTGCCAAGGCCTCTTGATAGCCAGAGAACACCAGTTTCCAGTACGCTTTACTCATGGACATTTACTGGAAGGGTAAGACAAAAAGAATTAAAACATTTCTAAAAGTAATAAAATGTAGCTGAGAAACGACAAAAGCTGACTGCTCTTGCAGCATATGCTGCAGCATGTGTTATTGTGTGACAGCTCTCCTGACAATTAAAATGAAGAGGTCGTGTGCACTAATGGCAATGCCTAATTACTGAATACATAAAATACACTATAAATATTCCAGCATTGGCAAAGAATGTCTGTGACATTTACCATCCTAGATACCATGTTTGTTTCTTCCATGCCCATTTCCACTTCTACACTTAGAATACTGAGCATTTAAACGTTTCTGTAAGTCAGGAACTGCCCTCCTTCCAGGCAAACCTGCAGCATTTTAATGCTGACACTCTTTTGCTTGGACACATGAAAGCTATTTGAAACACCTCAAAATATCTTCATAACTTCTAGGTACGCCCTAAATTGCCTCTAAAGTCAAATATGTGATACACTATCCAGTTTACAAATGTGCAGGGTGAGGTATAGAGAGGTGATCAGCCCAAAAGTGTAAAGCAGTGCCCCCTAACTGGAACTCCGCGTTGAGTCTTATAGACATGGGACTGGTTGTTGTTGCTATTTATTATCCAACACCTACTACTGCCGTGGTGTCTGGGGACTAAACAGTTAGGCCACACTAATCTGTGCCATGTAAATGTGTGACAAATGACTACACAGGGATTTTACTGCAATACAAAAACTGTAAGAACTAATTGCCCTTGCGTAAAGTATCACAAGACAAGGCAGAAAAGTAGAAGATACTCTGAAAACTCTGAAGCTTTGTTTCAGGAGTCAAATCTGAACATTTTAAGCCTCCCCAAAATCTGATGGTTAAAATACTGATACTTTGTTATGAATCATGCCTTCCTCCTCTGAACACAGCAGCTAAGCAAACCAGCACCTGCCAAGTCTATCAAACTACTCTTTATTTAACCAAAATTTACATTTAGTTCAGTCAATTATAAGCCTTATCAGGTTCATGATAATTAGCACACTTATTAACAGCAGTAGAAATGGTGTCAAAAGAAAAGCTTTGTTGTAGCTCTGTTATTACCACCAGAGACTCCTATCTGATCTTACCTGGTGATCTACTTGCTCTTGTACTGCCAAGGAGACCCACTTACTTTAAGCCAGACAAATTAGTGTGACAAGAAGCAGACTTAGGGTAGCTTCCATTCACAGATCACTTGAAGTACTTTACAGGTCATGTGCTAGTAAACGACTGGTTTTACCAATTTATTTTGGTTTATTCAAAGCTAAACTCTTTTAGTTGGAGGGGAGGAATTGTTTCTGGTTTTGGTTTTAATTCCTGCCTTGCTGTTTTATTGTAATCATGGATGTGTTGTAAGCTTTCTTCCATTACAGTCAAGGGTTGCTGGATCAAAATATAATTTTAATCAATAAGGGGAAAAAAAATCCACTTTTTCTTTCCTTTGTTTCACAGATATTATTAGAGTGCACATTAAACACATGTAGACTTCTTAAAGCAAATATTACTTGGAAAAAAATCAATAAGGCCACTTTTCAGTATTCTTTTTTTTAAGGTAGTCTTTTCGTTGCATTAAATAGCAGGTATGATTTAGACCCTTCACACAGAAGATGCCCTCTCACCTGTCAACCCAGAACTTTAAGTATTTTGACCAGAATTGTCACATTCCAGATAACTATTTATTATATACACACACACTTTTTCATGACTTTCTCTTCAGCTGCAGAGTCATAAGGGTGTAATTTACAATGCAGAATCCTGTTTGAAGAAAACAGTAGCTCAAAGCGTAACTGCTGATTTTTTTTTTACCCCTCAACTTGAAGAAAGCATTTTCCTTCTCTCCTAGAGTAAACTCAGAACCATTAAGCCACACAATTAGTCCAAATTATTAATGATAAGGCTAAAAGTTAACGTTCGTTGATGAAATTAGCCACTGCTTTAACAATAAAGGGAGTATTGTGCTATCCTTCATCTATCACTGTTCTCAACTACTCAGCATTAGATAAGACTTGGAAAAAATGAAGTCCATAAATTATAGAGTGTGGCATACTACGTAGGCAGGTGACTTAATAAAAGGTGAGACACTGCTATAAACTCAGAGTCAGATCAGAATTTAAACTTTAATTTTAGATATCTAGGCTCTTTGATGTTCAAGACAGATGGCAAACATTGGTTTAACATTTTCTGGTTTTGCAACAGAAACTACAGAAGCAGGGAACACAATTTGACATAAACTGAGTTGTGCTGTAGTGAAGGTGCTTCTAGGGTACATTTTTAAGAATATACTTGAAAGACAGACAGAACAATCCAGAGCTGTGATATTTTCAGGACTTCCAAACAAGGAGACACTTAAGACTCTAAGAACAAGAAAAGAAAGAAAAGACAAAACAGACCAGAGGAAAAACGGAGACTTAGAAACATTTAAGTGGAAGAAACACATTTCCCATTTCAAGTGAGAACTTTAACACTACTTCTGACATACAATGAAAAAAATGCTTGTATATAACCCAGCCATGTCAACAGCAAAATGAATCTCTGGGCTGTGCAATGATCTATCTAAGAAAATCTGAATGGGCATATGGGAACAGCTCATTTTGCAAGACCTCCAAAACCAGCCTACTGATAAACACCGGAGGGTGCCTGCCTGCCTGCATACTCACATGCCTATTTGTTGTTATTCTTATTCATTACTGAGTCATTATTATTATTATTTAAGTGCCGACAATGCACTCGTGAACCAGAACAGATGCAAAATATCCTGTGCTAATGAGAAAATCAAAGCCTTTCTTATATTAGCAATTTCATATTATAGGATCTTTTTATATTTGCCAATAAAGCACAACAGTAATTAATACAGCAATATTTTCTTATTGTTCACAAGTAAAGCAAGTAAAACTGCTCAGATTCTGCTTTGGCTCTCCCTCCTACCAGCACAAAATACAATAAATACTACTGAAGATTTCCTATTAAGACAAACAGCTGCCAAATAAAATTCAACAAAAAAAGGCTGTTGTGTGTTTATTCAGAGATACAGTCAGTACTCCTCACACAAATAAACAGTGTGGTACTGTTCTTTCATATTTAAATACTTATACTGTGTCTTATTGCCATAATCATCTCACAGGACAAGTTGTTAAGCAGGCGCTGGAAGGTTGCATTAGTCACAGAATCATAGAATCTTAAGGGTTGGAAGGGACCTTGAAAGATTATCCAGTCCAACTCCCCCTGCCAGAGCAGGACCACCTGGTGCACATCACACACAAATACGTCCTTAGTGCATTACAAAAACCATGGGTCCAGCATCAGCTCGTGTCCTTGAATAGCAACTAGAACCACATATCAGCACACACTCTCCATCCCCGAAATTATTGCCACTACATATATGAGAAAGCTGGCAAATACTTCCATTTAAATAGCTGTGCATGCAGAACATGCCAGGTTTGGATATTCTTCAATAGCAGTGATGGATATGTGCTGCAGCCATGTGCAGCTCAAGGATGACTCCTCCAACAGGCCAGGTTTACTGGGGAGGAGGGTGGCTAGGGAAGGCTCCCAAAACACCTGCAACACCCAGCTTCACCAGTGCCACACACTCAAGCCACACACTAGCTCACACTGGAGCTTCTGTTTGCTTCTGGTGACTACTCATTTTTAAAGCAAGGACAGAGATATTAGATCCATTTCATGTGTGTAGGTAAACCTGCTGCAGAGGATACTTAAATTTAGCTGAGAAAGAGAGCTCTGTGAATTCAGTAATGCCAAATGGAAACTACTTTCCCTCAACAAACCTACCTGTGTATACTGCCTGGATTTGGCACCAGAAACTACAACGTAGGGTGTATCTCCACCTCAGCAAACATTACTACTTTTCTGAGGAGCCTTCTGCATCACAGGAATGTACTCACAAATCAAAACACTTTCATGACAAGTAAAGGGTTTTTTCCCCTCAATTTCAGTAACAATCACAATTTGAGCAAAAAATGACTCAGCTGTGACTGTATGGCTCAGTGAGTGAGTGCACCAATGCTGCAAAGAAAATGGCCAGTGTAGAGCAAAGAGCGAGGTCCTGCTGTCATCCCTTCTAAAATAACGGGGGCTGACAAACAATATGTGGTTCTTAAAGTCTTGTTCATGAAGCTTGCTGGAGTCAGAGATGGGCCCAATCCTGTGCTGGGAGTCAGGTGGCTATAATCCCAGCAGCTTTGGCAACCCGAGGCCTTCTGCAAGGGCACAGTCTCCCTGCCCATCCAGTGCTCCCACTGCCTTTTGCAACTCAAGCTTGCAAGCGGCTTTTTGCTCTACACAAGAGGTTGAATACACATTTTATATCAAAATACTCCTACTGATTCAAAGTACATTGGAAAAGAAGCCAAGATTTAAGCTCCAGAGCCAGTAAAGCTGCAGCATGTATCAACAAATGAAAATGTGAATGAAGAAGTTTCATCCTCAGCAAGACCTCAGAAGGGAGAGCCAAGGTCCTCAGAATCTGCTTCTCCAACTACAAAGGCAATTAAGAGAGCTGGACACTACTTCTTTGCTCAACATCAAAACCCAATAGAACCTCATGTTCAGAGGACCAGTTCTGGCCCTAAACACTTAATGGGACTAAATAGAAATGTCAAGGAACTTAAATACACATAAGAAAACATCTATGAAAATATCATCTGCTGCTCTGACTTTAAAGGTCTACATGAAAACAACTGACAGTTCTAACAGTAGCATCCTGTCAATGACACACATTTAAACAAAAGGAATAAAATACAAACAACAAGCCAGCATTCTGGCAACAATGGGTAAGAAAGTCAAAAGTTGGAATCAAATATTTCCATCAAATATTTAGTTTAATAAAACGAACAAGGATGCATTCGAATTAGAAGAATGTTTTATTAAACCACTGGAACGGTGACAGGTGAATGACAGTTGGACAGTCTGATCACAACTGACAATTCACATTCATTTCAGTTCAGAGGTAAGCCCAGCCTTCATGTCATCTTAAATCAGCTGTAAGTCAACATGCGCTTATCATGAAGCACACACTTGTGTCCACTAATGTAGGCATACCCAAGGTGCTGTGTGGCCTTAAATACCTTGCTGAATCTGGCAACACATACAGACATGGCCACACTGCTAAAAACCATCCTTTTCAGATGTTTGACAGTCACCCTTTGCCATATCTCCCATTTGTTCCCAGATGGGTATTTTCCTTGGCAAAAGGTCCGTAACCCCTCACATTACCTTCCCAAGGCCGTGACGCAACCTTAACCACAACTTCGAAAGCACGCTGACATTATAATGTGCAAACATGTGCCGAAGATATACGCACTCAGACACACCAGGGGATAAAACAGACTGTGAGGAAATGAGGAACTTTATGTTACTGTCTTTTCTAATGAGATAGAAAGTGGCAGATGTAAAGATTTCATTCAGCCGACAATCTCTTTTATGATATGAATAAACTACTAAAACAGATTTAATCCTTTATAAAAATCAGATTATAAGCAGCAGACAAAATCACAACTTTACTCAATACGCCATTTTATCCAGTGTGACTAATGCATTATTTGTATGAAGTTAAAGTGGAGCGTTGGAAAGCTATGAAATAAATCAAATGCTCTACTTTATGTAATCTTAACAGACAGATCCCATTAGGATTCTACTATGCATAGCTGTTGGTTAAAATCATTGACCAGTATCCTTATAAATTAATCAACTGAGGTAATACTGGCTTGGCTGTCATCATTTGCTCCTAATCTACATTTAGAATTCACTTCAACTTTTTAAGCCCTTTGGAATGGGTTTATCAATTCTCTCGCCCTTGCTTCTGACATCCACCCAGTCATTAATTGTTTACAAAAGACCTGCTACAATAGAACTGTGTCATTTATGTTCCTCTTCTTTCCACAGATATTAGAGCATATATTGACACTCCATTATAATGAGTTAGAAAGATATTAAATCTTAACCAAACATCCTAGCCTGCCTCAAATTTTTTATGAGACCTTTTATCACTTGAGGTTGAATATGCAGGCAGATTGTCTGAGTTTACACAAGCCAGAATCATTACAAAAATCTAAAATAAGCCTGATCTGGTTGAAATGCAGTTAGTAGAATACTCTTGGTTATTGATATACAGGAGAAAAACAAAAAGCCTTCTAGATATCAGGTTATTTGTGGAGCTCTAATGTGTTTTCAAACATACGACTTCTGTGTTCCGTCTGTGTATTTTATGCAGTTCCTAGTCATGTTTGTTAGATGTCTGCATGTCATGTACTGCAAGATTCATGAGCAGTCTACAACCAGGCAAAATTCTCACACAACAGCTTGTCTTGGGTAATGGGGATAGAACCAGGCAGACTGATGTGACAGGAAAGTGTATTATTTATTATCCTGATAAGGCTAACGCCTAGTCATAGCCTACAACGTGCTCAATGTCCTGATGATGAGGCTGTATGATTCTGAACAAGCACACAGGTGTCTTCCTACACAAATATCAAATCCCTCTTCTATTTTAATTTCCCTTATCTATGAACCATCCATGTGCACATTAAAGAACAATCAGTTTGGGAAAGGTCTCTTTAAAGAGAAAAGTTAAAGCTGAGTAGTAACAACATCATTGCAACAGATTGCATAATGTTTCTGATGCTCTATGCAAAGTAGGTAAAGGTCATTTTCTCCAGAAATTGAGTGAGGAGGCAAAGGAATCTCTGGCTAAGTATGTTGTATGTTTTAGAGTTTACTAAATCAATTAAAAACTTCAATCAGCTGCAGTGGCCTTCGGCTCAGCCCTCCAGTGCAACTTCATTGGCCCACAGACGACTATCAAAGCCACAAAGACAATACTTCTAAGTACGTATGCTGCTAACAATCTCCCTAATTGTCTTAAAATGACACACAGGATTTCATCAAGATTCTTTCCCTTCTTCAAAAGCCCATTGTAAATTTCAGATGCAATTTCACTAACATAATCTATTAAATCACATATGTGCAAATATCTTCTGCTTTTCTGGGACATAAAAATATAGACCATCAACTGTTTAGGCTGCCTGTTTTCCATTGAATCTTGAAAGAAAGGATCTTCAAGTAATATTCTACCTCTGTTTTTTGAGGGTTTTTTTGTTTGTAGGGATTTTACAACACAAAAATGTACTTGCTAAATGCAACACAGTAATTTGTACCCTCAAGTGGCATTGATAGAAAATATGTTCAGTCTAATAACATTTGTGAAGAAAACTCACGCCCAGGGTTAACCAACAAAGTAGTGGTCTGCTAGAAACAAAGGAAGCTGGCTCCAAGAGCAACAATGCTTCTGAAAGAGTGTGGATGTACTATTCAGTGAAGCATCCAAGACATGACGTTTACTTAAGCTACAGTTGCCTATATAAAGGCAGCTATAAGACCTGGGAAAGACAAGTCTTCCGGGGTAACAAGATCATTCTGTCTCTGAAAGGTCCCCAGGCTTTGCTGTCCAGCTGAGAGCAAGGTAAATTATATAAAATATGCACACTGTCAATACATTCTTCCTTTCAGAACAGTTTCTCTGCTTCGATTACCTTTTCTTGCAGATATGCTCTGCCCAAATCCTACCATTTCTCTTTATGGGCTTGCCTTTTCCCTATTAATATATCTGCCTAGGTTCCTGTCTTGCTCTATCACCATAAACATTCATAAACATTAAGGGACTTAACCTCATCACACCCCTGCAGAATAGGAAAATATACCCATCAGAGTGGGCAGGCAGTGAACTGGAACTCAGCTGACAGCAGTCCTGGCCAACACTGAGTCCTCCTGCAAGTCACTTCACTCCTCTCTTTCTGTTACCCCATGTATATGAAGAAGCAATGACAATGACTTCTCTCCAAAATGCTTCAGTCTATCAGTAAAATGATGAGATGTTATTCTTCTCACTTTACAAAAGGAGGTAGAGCAGAGAGACATAAATCAACATTGCTTGAAAGCTCTGTGGCCAGAAACGTCACTCCACTTTTCTAAACATGTGCACACATATCATCTGCAACACATCATCTGCACAGAAGTTGTATCCAACACAGGATCTCAATGCATAAGCTATGCCATAGCCAATCTGCATCAACACTGTTTGCTTTTCTTGTATGTAATGCAGAACAAGTGAGCCAGTGAGGAACTACGTAGCTAGACTGATGTTCAGAGTAGAGAAATGTCACAGTTCTCAGGTGACCCCCAGAAAGGTGAAAATGTGAACAGAAAAAAACCAGATAAAGGTATCTGCATAGCTGTCTCTCCTCTCTCACACTTTCCATTTGAAGGAAAAAAAAAAAACATAAAAATCAAAAGAGGCAAATTACCAAAGATATAAATATCATTACACCACTTTGACAGACACAAAGCAACTTTCCAAAGGCAGTAAAGCAGCTAGTGGCAGAGTCATTAAGAGAACCCATGTTCTACTCCCAGGTAGATATACACCTTGATTTAGCAAACTTAAGGATGACAAAACTTTAGCAAACTTAAAAAGGATGACAAAACTCTGCCAAGTGTTACCAAAAAAAAGCAAGGCAACTTAATTCCCTCTTCAAGCAACTGCTATCCTCAGCCATCGGCTAATGCCTCAATTTCTTCACCTATTCCTCTTCAAAGGCTTGGTGAAGACAAATGGGCCTTCCAATGTGCAATGAAGCATAGTGCCATGAAAATCAAAGGGCTGCTTTTTGAGTAAATATGAGCTCCAAAGCCATTGTCCTCTCCCACAGAGGAAAGCTATGAAAATGCTTACTATAGCATATGCACAGTATTCTTCACAGCTCTGCCTCCCTGCTGACCACCAGCCCCAGGGCCCAGTCGGCTTCCCATTACAATCAGCTTCAACACACCCACTGACTTGTATTGGAATTCTTTCAGGGACCCTAACTAATGAGCTTTTAAACACTTGTAGACAGAGAAGATAACTCCTCATCATTATTCTTCATAGGAAACACCAGGAAGAATGTCATTCCATTGTTCTACAGGAAAGAAACTGGAAGAAAAATCACCCCCACATTCAAAAGAGCAGCCCAGAGCTTTTATACATGAATTGGCTACCTCAAGTTATGGATGTCTCACCTGATAGTTCAGGACAGGCACCTAAAAAGCGTGCAACCTTCTGAAATTAAGCCCTCTGAAACCATCTCTCACACTGCCCTCTACACAAAGAGGTCCATAATCACCAGGCATGTATTTTTCCAAATCTTGAATACTGCATTCCCAAATATAAGCACGGCTACTGACACTCACAGAAACACCTAAACACCACATTACTGCAGGATCTAAGTTGCTCTCTCCAGACATGAGACTGAAATAAATGAGAACTGGGAACCTTAATCACATTTTCCATTTCCCGATTTTATGTTTAAAACTGTGCCTTTGCTTTCTCTACTGACAGTTGTTTGCCTTTTTTCCTCACAAGTGAAATCCTGCCTCAAACTGGTGGTACAGTAAAGGATGTAAAAAGAACAAGTAGACCTACAGAATGGATTGTAAGCCTCAGACTTAAGAAATACTTTATATGAAAAACATTCTGCAGTGAAGCCACCTTCTCAGCACAGATCACAAGCCACCAAGTACTGCTCCATTTTCACCCAGTCTTACTTTTAGGTGTCTGCCACTTTGTAGGATTACACATATTATCACTTATCATAAGGGTCTACATTTGAATGACCAAGAAGAAAACTTCTAAACTACTGTTGAATCCTGACAACAGTCCATGCAAAGTGCCACAAGGAAAAAGCACTAGTCTCAGTAGTAAGACACCTGCAGGTTTGAGCCCTAGGCACTGAAAGTAATGTAGAGCTACAGAATTTACTTATTCCACAACACTATGTACACCCACAGTGATACAAAAATAGCTATTATAATACTTGTCAAAGGAACAACTGAGTGATTTTTAACCCAGTGCTCTATCTCGTTTTCTTCTTTGCTGGTTGCTAATACCCCATCCCTGTAAAAATGTGTAATTATGAGTAGGCTATTCATGTCTTACTCTAACTGGTAGCACCATGCAGCATCTGAGTCAGGAATCTGTACTGCTGACTACAGCTCATCACTAAACAAGGCTTAGACATTGTACATAAGTAAATGACATTCCCCCATTCCCTGTCACCTACAGTGAAAATCAGCTTCCAGATGTGGTAGCAACTCTCCTTAAACCTCACCATCTCAAACCACCTGGAATAAGGACTCATTGACAATCTTCAGTAAAGAGACAGATTAACTGCTAAGGTTCAATAAAAAAAAATATCCCCAAGTAAGAGTTTTCTTCTTTCAGTGGTTCAATTTGAACACATTCATAAAATGTCATTAAAGCACGATATAAAGTTTTACAGAAGAAGAGACTACTGACTAGACCTTTGTTTAAAAGTCATAATAATTTACGGTGTGGATCTGCTACGTACGAGTTGAAAAACAGTCTCTTCATGATAAAACAGTTTGTAACAGCTGGGAAGTTAACTGCAGGAAGTTTTGGTTTATTCCCTTACCTCAACTCTCTAGTTCCATATTATTTTTTCAGCACTACGAGCCCAGCCTTGTAAACCCATCACACATACTGCCCTCAGCTGCAGCCTTGCTGAAATTAAGGAGCAATATGCAATTCTTCTCACATTTCTGTGAGCCTGGGACACAGTATAGAGTTTATGAAAACAAAGCCCCATTCCCCAAAATCTTCACTCAGAAATGCAGATTGAATATCACATACCCTTCGTGAGAATCTCTGGTCAAACATCTGTATCACTACAAGTTACTCAAAACGGAGCTTAAAAAGCTACTGACACGCACATTTCTGCCCTTGCTCTCATTTTTGATCTCTACAGTTGTCCATTAGTCAGGAGTAAGGTACCTTCTGACCTCTGACGAAAAAAACGTTTATGTTTTTCTAATAGTTTGATACAATGTACCAATACAGTTGATACTTTGTAACAAACTACTAGACAAACATAAATGTTTTCCATAACAATAAAAAGGATACAAGAATTGTCTCTTCCAGTCACTGTTGTGACTTCCTGACTATATTACATTATGAGTGGTCTGCAAGGTTATACTAACTTGACATATTACTAGATTTACTGTCTTCTTTTTTCAGTGCATAAGAAACGATTTGTAACATTGCAAAGCCCCGAGTTGTGGCACGGTTTCAGTTTGCAGTGTTAATAGATGTTTGATGGCTTTATAAAAATCCATTCCGTTAACTGCAACCAAGAGAAAAGACTGAAGCTTTCCTCTCCATTTCTCTTCTCAAAAGAAAAGCAGTAAATTTGAATTAGACAGGTTCAGAACTGGGCTCTGTGGAGTTTCTATACATGCATAGTATCAGGTGTGCACCAAGTGCCTTGCTGATCCCAGTCATGCAAGAGTTGCTCCACATTTCGAGAAGTCTGCTTTTTGGACAAGACAGGGTCAAATCCAGTACTCTCTGAAGTCAACTGGGAGCATCTCTATCAGCATCACTGGCTACTGGCTGGAGGAAGACATGGGCAGTTCATGGTATTTATTGATTATGTAATTTTAACAAGCATGCAGGAGCCAAATCCTTCAAGTGCTCTCACACAAAGAAATTCCATTACCTCAAACTAAAGGTAGCAGAGAAACAGAATTTGGGGTCTGTTTAGATGCTTATTCCACTTATTTCACGAGTTCAGTATGTAAAATATTTCCTACAGTTCTTCTAGATGATCTGGTTTAAAGTGAGATGTAATATTTGCATTCTTTCTGGCTGCCCAGTTATTTGTGCAATCGTGTAAAACTGCCGATAGATTTCAGGCAAATGGATGTGTACTATACAGTCAAAAGTAACATCAGTTTCCATTACTAAATACACAGAGAGATGAGGTTTAGTCATTAGTAAAACATGTTGAGCATTTTTGGGAGTAATCAAGAGCTCAGTTCACTAAAACTCAACCTGAAATCAGTTGTTTCAATAGGACTGCCTGTGTACTTAAAGCTACATTACCTGCCTCTTGACCTTGCTGTATTGAGGCCCATGTGCTTGGAGACAATTTTGTCTCATCTTGCACAAAGAGAATTTTACTTGACTCAGATAAATAATTTGGCCCTCAGAACACAACAAGCATCACAACTCTTCTTCCATGACACTGGAGCATATTGTCTTGGCCATGAGAAGCTCAAAAACACCAGCACTGTCCATCCATTTTTTCAGAGATTATTTAGTATTTTTTTTTAACTTAGTACTTTATAGCATGTCACATTTTCCCCTTATTTAGTTAAATTTCAGATTGCAGTGGCAGTCTTGTCAAACAGACAAAAGAAATAGTTCTTCTTGACTGAAATAACACCATCTTCTACTCAAAAAGAAAATCCCAAACAATGTAATTGCCATTCACGTACAAAGTGCTTAAATGCTCTGAAGTTCTGCCTGGCTTCAGAATAGCTGAACACTATCTGAAGTATCTACTCTCCATCCCAATTTGTATATTTTAAAAGTCATTAAATTCTTGAATGAATCATTAGGAAAACAATTCAAATGCTGTTAAACTGATAGTGATTTTGCCTCACAGGATAGATAGGAGCTTAATGTTTGCAAATGGACAAATTCTTTTAAGATTTACACTCCATGGAGTTCAATATCAGCCAGGGATGAACTACTAAATCAGGATGTACTTCAAGTACAGATTTTGGCCCAAGACTATTTTTGGTCTTCCTCAGATGCTTGTTTTGACAGCATCTAATCACCTTCACCCACCCACCAGCCACACAACCCATCCATTTACGCTTTCAAAGCAAATTGAAAATGAAACATTTTCAAATAATTACTCAGGGATGTCTGTAATACAAATCCAAAAAAGTAACTGCCATTCAACTGTAATCTTTCCTAAGGAGAAGAAAGGGAGGGGGGGGAAACCTTACAGAAATCCATGCAAAAATGTGACTTTCTCCTATACTCAAGGTCTCACCACCACCCCCAAATATATATATACTTTTTTCAAATAAACTCAAAGAGTCTCATCTACTCTACTTCACACATTCCCATCAGAAACACAACCCTGTTTCCACGTTCAGAAGACTTTTCATTTGGTGCGCTATTACTGAGTCTAGTGAAAGAAGAGTAACTGAGAAGGTCTTCTGCAGAGGCATAAGGCAAAGAGGGAACGTGGGTGAAAGGGCAGAAATATCCAAGGCTGGAACTGAAACAGTTCACCTTTGTTTAGAGAGCAGGATCACCCCCTCCAGGTTGAAGACTATGTTGAAAGAACAGGCTGCTGTGGCATGCTGTATGTTTTTGCATTCATACAGGAGAGGAACCTGGCCCACAGATGGCCTGTTCTCAGCTTTGTCAGCCACAAACAGACCTTTGAACTTTCTATTTATATAACAGTTTAGTGAGTTTAAGCCTCTTCCTGTATAACTGGCAGTTTGCTGGTTTTGCTGTAATTAAGCTACTTGTGATACATAGTATAACAAAAGAAAAAAACCAAGAGGTTTGTTTCTTTGCAAGGAGAAGTCTTCCTCATCACAACCACACAGCTACAACGACACTCCTACCTGCTCACCTTCTTTCCCTTTGCCAGGTTTTATCTTATAAACCTTGATATGCCTTTCCCAGTATTTTCTCAACTTCAACTTTTTTAAAGATTGAAGGACTTAAAAATATTAATACCAATGAAAACAAATGTAACATAAATCACAAATCTCTCCACCTTTGTTTGTGTTAGTAAGGAGCTATATATTCCAGGGTGGTTGGGGTTTTGTTGGGTTTTGTTGTTTCCCAGCTGCTGATTAATGGCACCACCTTACTCTGTAAGCAGGTTCAAATCTAGCCACATGGTCCCAGGACATTTCAAGACTTCATTTACTTGGTTACCACAGACAAGCGTGGAAAGTGATTTAAAAGATGAAATTTGATTTTTAACAGCAAGTGGTTCCCTTGGTGCACACAGGCATTCAAGCTTTTCATTATATCCATCTCCCTTCCTTTCTCCCTCATAGAATGAGTCGTAGTAAATGCAAGCCCAGGTGAACATTTCTTATTCAACCAGGAGTCATAGCAGACTTAGCTTTGGCCCTTTCACCTCAGTCAGACTTTAGATTCATTTGAATTGTTTCAAGGGTTTTTTTAAGCTTTTCAAGTCCATCAAAACATCCACTGGCATATTTGTGGCCTTATTTTACAAATTTTGCCCAAGTGTTAACAAAAAACCCCACACCGACTCTGGGCTGCTCTCCCAGCCAGATTCTTGATGAAGGTTCAATGGAAAACCTCATTCTTACACTACTGTGATCTCTCCTCATAAGGAACTAAAAGGCTGATTGTGCAGTTTGTATCAAGACAAAGCTCCCGCTAATCACCCAAATGCCAGGTGAGAATTTAAGAACACATGTAGTGGCAGCACATGCTGTAAACTCTGACAGCTCTTGAAAACACGCATTTCAAGAGGCAACACAAAAACATACCTCCACTGGAGGGGGGGAAAATTAACTGTGTTTTTCCTATCTGTCAAAAACTTTTGGGAACTCATTTCCAGATATAACGGCAACATATAGAAAGTGTCACTTCCATACCTTTTTGTAGGATAATAAAAAACAAACTCTGCTCAAGCTATAAATATTTTTTATATATATATTTCTCAGGCTAACTATGTTTCTGTTGTACTTGCATACAGATAATGCATACAAACACCCACACACACTGTAGGCCTGAGCTTGCCTTCTTGTCGATTGCAGCACTGATTAGCAGAAGTTTTGGGTTTGCAAGGAATGCAGAAGAGGGTCTCTAATTGCCTTATAAATGCTTGTGAAACACGTTTCACAAAGGCCAGCTTACAGGCAGAAGGAAGGAGGGCAATTTCAACATAAGAAGGGGCAATTCACAAACTATGCTCTATCTACTTATTCAGAAATATGATGAGGTAAGTATACCATATTGGATACACAGACAAAAATTAATACATCTTGATGAGTGAGCATGTATATTTTCAGGATGTGTGAGATAATGCATGTACAATATATTACATATACATACACGCACATATTCATGGATGGATGAGCTGAATTCAACTCTCCTTAAGTAACACAAGCACTTATCAGAGAGAAATATTTACATGTACAATAAAATACATGTAATATTTGTGTATACATGTATATTATGTACCTATATATTGTATACATCTGCACTTACATACACTAATTGGATTATTAAAAGCTAAATCCAACTTGATCTCCGCAATAAGTAATTGGGTGTGAACGCCTGCGCCATATGGAGAGTTTGTGTAGATATCAAACACTTTGAAACAGTCAAAGTGAAAATGTTCTTTCCTCGTGGACCTTAAAAACACTAAAATCAATAAATTTCACTGTAGGAAAGCAAGCAAATGGAATTTCTAGAACGAGTGGCAATACATTCATATTTTATGGAGAAACAGAAGCACAAGAGTTCCCTTTCTTCTGATGCACATCTCTAAATCCACATAAAACCAGAGTCAAATGAAACTAAGTTATTAAGCAAACATTAAAACTCAATACCTATAATGTGCTTAGTATTTGAACTACACCCACATATTGGGTTGTAACAGCTTCTATTAAATTAATGATGTAACCCACACTATAAATTAGGCAAATTGTATGCAAATATTATTTGAGTAGTAATACGGTGGTTATCAATTGTCTGCAAAATAAATTAGTGTAGCAGAGTAAAGATAGTGCGGTAGAAGCACAATATTTAATTGAGCACTAATTTTATTGTGATTATTACTTTTAAATAACAGCAGCACAGTTATTAAAAGATGTAACATGATGGTTTATGCAGAGCTGATAAAACACACACATGATCCGGAACGCCTGCTTACAGATTAATATTGATACGGTATAATTTACAGTTCTGAGGATTTACTCCAAATTGCTGTAAAACAGAACGTGACAGGTATTTGGTTCTGATTATCTTGGATTTGCAACCATAGCTGTTAGACTGCATTTGGGAAAATGATAGTTATTAACTGAATATATTCTCTTTTTGCTAGACATACCTTTACATTATCAACAAAGTAAAGTAAACCCTCTGCAATACATGAGGTCCAAATGCACATGCATACACACATATAATCTATGTGACATTTAGAGATTAGGATCACAAAGTACAGTATTTTAGCCTCTTTCTTGGCAAACTGCACTCCAGCCTAAAAGCATTTAACAAAGCAGTAACCAACCACTGAATTTCACCGTGCATAGTTAGAGAATTGTAACGATATCTGCTACATTGAAAAGTAAAGGAAGAACCAATAAAAACAGTCAAAGAATAAGCATAATTTCATTAACCATCTGGGAAAGTGACTAAATACATACCCAAATTCTAACTTTCCCAGCTACTTGTCACCCATCAAAAATTCCTTAACATTCACTTCGGTAACAAGTTTACAATACACTCAAACAGATGCACCGACCTTTTCAAGGTGTGCACCTATTTGCAGAGCAATAAAAATATAAAATTCCACTCCTAAAAAAAATAATAAATGAAATAAAGAGGTAGAGAGAAAAGAAAGAGGAGGGGAAAAAAAGAGACTTGTTATAATATCACGGGGACTGATGTTCCCACTTCCAAAACTAACTTCAATAACGCTTCATCCAGAATAGGAAACCAGCAAACCCGCAACAGAAGCCCCCACTCTGAACAGGGTTACAGTTAAACTGTGCCACACCGCAAAACTACAGTTGCGTTTCTCCCCGTGCAAGGAATATTGTCACTGACAGCAGTAAACACAACATTAGCAAAGCCGCGATCCCGGGGAAAACCATCGCCTCGCCACAACGCTTCCCGCTCGGGGAGGGAGGGTTTGCTGTTGCTATTTCAGCCGGCACCCCGGCACATTTCAGCGCTTCCCCTGCCTCTCCTCCCCCTCCGGCCAACTTCGCCCCCGCAGCCGGCGAACCGCGGGCTGATCCCCACCGGTCGCGGAGCGGGGCCGGCCCCGGCGGCGGCTGCCGCGGACCCGCTCCCCGGCGGGCACCGGGCGCTTCGCCCCTCAACAAAGGCTAAGGCACCGGGGGAGCGAGCAGGGAGGAGAGGAAGGAGGCAGCTGCTGGAAGGAGAGGGGTGGAGAGACAGCGGGGGTAGCGGGGGGAACGGGGAAAAAAAAAAGAGAGAGATAAAACCAAAAAAAAAAAAAGCACCCGAAAAAACCTACCACTGCTGCTCTAAGTCCCAGTCCCTGAAAAAGTCGAATAGGTCCATAACGATCTGGTGGGGAGACCCAGAGAAGTGGTGCCCCCTCCCCGCCCCGCGCCGAGCCGGCGGCTAGTGCTGGCCGGCCGCAGCGGCAGCGGCGGGAGCGGCGGCCGCCCGGGGCCGCGCCGAGCCGCCCGGGGCTCGCCGAGCGCCGCCGCCGCCGCCCGCTCCGGCCGCCGCCAGCAGCGCGGCGCGGCTGCTGCCTGGCTGGGAGAGGCGGGCACGGCGGCGGCGGCGGCACGGCGTGCGCGCACACACACACACACACACACACACACACACACACAGACACACAGGCAGCGGCTCTCGCACACCGCGAGGGGCGGAGCCGGGCGGCCCGAAGCCGCGGCATGGAGGCACCGGCGGGATCCGGCGGAGTCCACGGCCCCCACCCGGGGAAGTTTTGCAGGAAAGGAGAAACGGAGGGGATGGAGAGCGGGGAGCAGCGCGGCTACGCGCCTCGGGGTGAGCCGAGAGCGTCCTGGCTCGGCCCGGAGGAGGAAAAGAGAGAAAGAGGGGAAAAAAATAAAATAGGCATCGATAATTTAATTGCCAAAGCCGGCTCCAGGCAAGGAGCAAACCTGACGCCCCAGACACGAGAGATGGCACGGACGTGGCACAGACAACGCGCCAGGTCAGCCTTACTAAGGAGATGCAGGGTGGCAGCGAGAAGAAAGAGGAAAACACAGGCCTGGGCAGCCCAGGGGAGCAGAACAAGAAGGACCCTCCAGAGCACTCCTGGGGTTTTGCTCCAGCTGAGCACAGTCTGCTTCCCAGCCAGAATCACAGCTCTTCCCCAGCCTCTGTGCTTCTCGAGTACCGGGAAGTGGCACAGCTCACCCGCAGGCATCGGGCAGGACAGAGACATCCCAAAGTGCTCTTGCAGAGACCATCCCATTCCCCAGCCTGTTCCAGGGAGAGACCAAGCACAAGTCCCAGGCAGCCCCACATACAACAGAAGGGGACAGCGACCCACAGTGCCCTACATCTCTTAAATTACTTTCTACCCAGGTTGATATACCCTGACTGCATGCTTTTGTATCCATCAGCCTTCTAAAGGGTAACTGGTATCTTACGACCCTCCTTGTCCATTTCATAAACATAAAGTTGCAAACACACATGCCCACTGAACAAACCAATGTGTACATTTGTATTGCCAAGGTGAGACCGTATGTTCATTTTCACTCTGGCTTTCCACAAAGACCTGTCACAGCCTGATCTTCCCTGCGTGCCAGCAAGACTGGGGGACTTAGTGCTGCCAAAGCCTGAAATGCCCCTTCCTTTGGTGGGGGTCTCATCTCTACAGCAAGACCCCAGCCCATGGGAGGCTCAGGCAGGGGCTCACAGCAGCCAGTTCTGCACCACAGAGACCTGCCTCCAGTGAACTCTCCAAAAGAAGCATCTTTATGGGCTTTTTGAGAATGAAGAGACAAATCCAGGACTATAAATTAGATCAGTGGCAGAGCAGCTAACGTAAGCCACAATTTTTGCCTCCTAAAAAGCACACAATTATTTTATAAGCACTATTAGGTTAAAAATATTTCTGAGCAAAAGCTGTGGAACTGTTATCAGTGGAGGTCAAACATGAGAGACTTCATCGCCTTAGCTTGGGCTTCACTGCAAGATTCACATTTGCTTCGTGTGTCTCGTGGGCCCCCCAAAGGGAGGTTGCTCAGGCAAGGCTGCACCGCTGACAGCCTGCGCTTGCACGCAGCAAACCCCAGAGCCCTGCTCCCCTCCCTGCTGCGGGCAGGCAGGTGCACACAGCATTTCCTTTCTAGCATCTCCGTTTTCCCCACAAACGGACTCAACCATACTGCTCTGGGCCTTCAGCTTTAAAATACCATGAGTTAGGCCCCTCCCTCTTCTGTTTCTTATTTTAGCATTACCGTTGGTTTTTGAAGCCCCATTCAAAGCCATAATTTGTGGCCAATACTTTGAACCAATACAGGAGTTGGGGGTCACCTTTTTCAGAACCTTTCTCCAGAAACAGGTTCAGAGGGTTGGGATTTTTTTAAAACCTACCAAATCGTTAACAGAAGAGCCTAGCCTGGCACCTCATCACTTGCATTCAGTAACTCACCTATTTTTGGTATCTTGAACATGAACCATTAAACTCAGCTAAAAGCATTCTATACAGGGACTTGCAGGAGCTGTCAGGTCTGCTCCCTTGTTTTCAGAGAGGGGGCTGGTGGCTGCCAGCCTGTCACCCCTGCACCAGCAATTGCTCTTACCCAGCACGAAGGGAAAACACTTCCCAGGTGTTAGTGCCTTCGCCTTCTTAAAGTAAAACCTTTACAATTCTTCAAAAACTAGAAAAAGTTACACAAAGTAGTTCCTAAGAAGGATTTCAGAGCTCGTTCTGGCACAAATAAGAGGTAGAAGATCCTGCATAAGCAGCAAACCAGCTGTTCCCATAAAGGACAATACTCGAGAGAATCTTCCTCCTCAGAAGTTACGTTTGGCACCTGGAGCTCCCCAAACACCCTGAACCTCAGTTGCACAAGAAATTTTGTGTGTGAACCAGCTTTTCGCAGTCACATTTCAAACCACCCAAGGATGCTCCTGAATGTTCCTGGTTGCAGACCCCCACCCAAGGTTGCAGTGAGGCTCTGCACACTGGGGGTGGAAGGAAGGCGCCTTCATCATCCCCTCCCCAGGGACACAGCGTGTTCCACCACCAGCAGCCATGCTTGGCCCCACGTGACCCCAACACATAGCAGTTAGAGCAAGATCTGGCCCAGCTCACTGCAGCCATGGGCTACAAGAGTGGAGGGCTGCAGGGAGCGTGTCAGGGCAGTACATGCTCCCGGAGCACGTGGCTGCCGGCGATGGGGAGAAAGCGGCCTCTGCCAGCTGGCAGCTCAGGAGCAAGCATAAGCATGAGGCTGTCTCAGCTCCAGCTTCAAATAGTGAAGAGTTCATTTACTCAAACAGAAGTAGAACTGCAATAGGAAGTTCAACCACCCTTAGCATGACCCCTTTTGCAGTTACAGTTGAAAATGCAACTGCGTTTCCCAGCACCTACAACAGCTCAGGACAGGGACAATATGATCAGCAAGGTCTCCTGGCCCTGTTCATCACCTAACCCCACAATCTAAGGAGAATGCTGGCTCAGCAAGGGTCAGGCTTCCATTTTGCTGATAAGGCTGTGAGTCCTGCTGCCATTTCACCCACCTCTGTGCCAGCCAGCCCTTTACCTGCCCATTCTGCAATATGAGGCCAGAGCTGGCTTTCTGGCAAGATGCTCCAGATGGGTGGCTTTGGCAGTTATCCTCATCTAGGGTTAAGAGGAGGAGGACTGCCAGAGCACACCTATGATGAAGGCACGAATGCCCAGCCCCCTTGGGCAAAAGACCAGTGAAAGCAAAAGGCTGAAAGCACTTTGGTCAGCCTTGCCCCTTATGGTCAGCCTTGCCCCTTCTCCTTCAGGTTCAGCAGCAAACAGCAGGGTACAGAATTTGAAGCTGAGAAGGGGCATCCCAGCCTCATTCTTTCTCTTTCAAACCTAGATCCACCCCATGCAAAGCTCAAAGGCTTTGCACAGATGTGCTCTGTATGCAAAGGATGACGGAGCAGTGGAACAGGCTGCCCAGAGGGGTTGTGGAGTCTCCTTCCTTGGAGGTCTTCAAGACTCAACTGGACATGTTTCTACACAACCTGATCTAGGTGAACCTGCTTCTACAGGGGTGTTGGAGTAGACCATCTCTAAAGGTCCCTACCATCCTATGATTCTATGAAAGGGGGACACAAATGCAAGGAGGAAGACAGAGAAGCAATGAGGGCCCATTCAGCACTCTGCTCCAAAGGCAGGGCTCAACAGAGGGGCTGCCTCATTGTCCCTGTTATGGAAGGAGGAGGAGCAGGACTGTGGCCACGGTGGGTTAGGCAAGAGAGGCTGAGGCTAGCAGTCCATGGCCACAGAGTGAAAAGATAAGTGAACTGCAGCCCTTGTGAGACTGCACAGAAACCTTTTCTGCTGAGAATGCTCCATTTGATCCAAAGAAAACCCTATTTTTCGACAAGACAACAAGAATGAAATCACAGGTTTCTATCCAGAAAATGTTAATGGAAAATTTGTGCCCAGCTATGCTGTTGAATACAGATTGGAGATATTTGGATTTCTGAGGAAAGGAAGGTCAAGTCATTTTCACAGTGTGAAAAATGAAGCTAACAGAGTTCATATTTCTCTGTGGAGCAATGATTGATTTTTCTTTCTGTGTCTCATTCATACTGCACTAAACATGTATAGAGAACAAACTTACAGCACCTTAGATAAAACACACAGATTACATTAATGCATTGAAAATTAACATTAGCATCGCTTCGAAAGTAGCACAAGAGCATTTAGTCCAGCTCCATGAGAACAGGCCGTTGGCATGAGGGCATAAATCTTAAGTATCCTAAAGCTCCTATATCAGAAGAAAAAATCACCATCAAGATGTGCATATATATAAAGCAGGAGCCCATCATGTGCTGCCTCTGCGGCAAAATCTCCCATTTGGAAGTACATAAGAATTTTAGTTGCTGAAAGTATGTTGTTCCTCAGTTTCAGGTGCATTTCTATATAAGTAATCTTTATTTTCCTGCCACCTTAATTGTAATTATCATCTCTGTGCTGCCTGAGTGATTCATTTAACAGCGCAGAGCTATTCTCTTATTAGCAATGCTACACCTATTTTATGAAACAAGAATAATTTAATACAATAATCACTTCTGAAAAGATATTGATCAAGTTGTCTTACTCTGAGAAGGGAGAATGTTTCCACATACGGCTGAATAATCCTTCCTTCAGTAACTTTTTTCTAAGCTCTATCAGGAAGCACAGTGTTTTAGTATTTTTATTATATTAGAGTTCACAACAGCGAGCTCATAAGTTAAGACATGTCCACAGCTAGCTGCAAGGACACAGACATTCATCATGCTCTGCTCATACAAGGTATACAGTGGGTATGATAAGGTCCCACAATAGTTGGAGGCAGATTGGTCATGGGGGATTTCAGCTCTGTTTTGATTCCTCTCCGTATGTTGACCACATGTTGGCAAAAACCCCAGGAATGCCATTCAGGTGGTGAGAAAGTCCTCCCTAACACACATTGCAAATTAATGCTTTCAAGAGATGCATGTAGATAACCCAGCCATCACATTAGAAGTATTATGGTGCTTACACTGTGACACTGAGCCACCCTGAGGCACAGCTTCACCATGATGTTTTGCCACTGTCAGAAAACAAAAAAATCAAGGGGGAAAAAAAAGACAATAATAAGGAGATTCCTATTTATTCCTGTCACTCTGCACATTAGCCAGGCTAATATAGCTTAAACTAAAACACTGCCAGAATAACCTAAACTTTCAAAACTAGGTAAGACAGACACCATATTAGAAAGCTGTAAGAGAGTCACTTTTCAGAAACAAGTAACCACAATGATCTGTGGGGTAAAAGATGCAAATCAGTTTCAAAAAACAATAAGAGTAACAATTGAATTTGGAGAGGAGTGGTCAAAAGTATGAATGCTTTACCAAAAAAAGTATAAAAGCCAATGCAGCTTCCAGGTATTTCATTAATCAGGATCATCACAATTTAACCCTTCCCTCCTCCCTGCCCCCCTCATGTTTTTTTTCAAGTTTGACCAATACTTTATTTGGCAGCTTTTAAAGTAGATGGAGATCTCAGAAGATTTTGGGAGTAAAATTTTATTTGACGCTGGCCAATTGATTGTAAATGCTGGGCCAAAGTGAGCAGCTGAAGAGGAGGCCATCTGTTGCAATCCCTTCCTTTAACACAACCCATTGCTTACAGCCTCATCACAGTCCTTGCCCTCTCCTAGCTGGGCCCATGGAAGCAATCCCTGCAGTAGCATTTTGACCGATTGCGTGACCGTGTGCTTCTTATGAGTAGATACAAAGCTAACACACAGTGTAGAACAAAATTACCATACCAACTTTGAGACACAAACACTGCCAGAAATTGAAGTGCAAAAGCATGCCAGGGAGGCTTTTCACATCAAGTTCCCTTCTTTCTGCCATGTTGCTTTCAAAAGACAGCAGCACTTTACAGCAACGATGTCTATATATAAGCTGCTGAAGTACTGTCTTGTCTTCAGTGATTTTTATGATGATATTCTCTAATGCACTTTGCAGAAATGTAAGACTAGGCAAAGCTTCATTTTTATGAAGGAAACAAAAAGAATAATAGCAGATAGCATTAGCATGGATGGGGAATATCAGACAAGAGAAGTTTCTCTCTTGTTCCCTTTCTCTTTCCTCTTCTCTCTTCTGTTATTCTGATACAATCACTCTGTTGTGTTCATCCCCTTTGACCTCAATTGTCTGGTCACCCTATGTCAGGAAAATAGACTTTTCTGTCTTCTCATGTTAGAGCATGGTATCTTTAACAAATATGTTGAGAGCATATCCTGTAGCCATTCAGGATTAACAATAAGGAAGCAACATAATCCTGGCAATAGCTTGAGTATTTGTCTAGAGGTCCTATTCCAAACAAAGGAATTTAACAATAAATACAAAGCATTAAAAAGTGCAAATAGCATCCACATATATGAAATATTCCATGTATGCAATGAAGAGATCAGACAAAATTGAAATTCATTCAAGGAGAGACTTTCCCTCAAGAGAAGGTTGATAAATACTGGCAAAATATTTGTTTTCCAGTAAAAAGCATCAACAAATGATGTCAACTTAATAGCAGGATCTCTGTGTTTTCACAGATGAATATCCAGTTGAAGGTATTTTGAGATTTTGTTCACAAATTTTATCAGTTTCACAGGATTTACAGAGCTTTTTTTTTTGTGCATGGGGAGGCCAATGGACTTCTTGGCTGCCCTGTGAGAAAATCAAAAGTATCTGCTTTTTGTGAGCAGACACAACCAGTCATCCAGACACTTTGGCTATAGATGGACGAACCCTATAAACTTATTATATCCTAGTTTGCTATGATGTAACAAATGAGGATGGAGCCAGGCTGTTCTCAATGGTGTCCAACGATAGGACAAGGGGTAATGGGTACAAGCTGGAACAGAAGAAGTTCCAAAGAAACATAAGGAAAAGCTTCACTTTGAGGGTGACAGAGCACTGGATCGAGCTGCCCAGATGGGTTGAGGAGTCTTCTCCTCAGGGAGACCGGCTCACACATCCATTCTTTGGAAAGTAGCAAGCACCGCATGAAAGTCAGTATGTTTCAGCCTTCACACAACCCCAGCTTCTTCTTTTACAATAAACAAAAGCCAGTTTTGACTTGAGAAAAAGTCTATTCAAGCCCACCTACAAGACATCAATTGAGAAGGCTGGCCAGTCAAACTCCATCTGAGCCCTGGCAGACCTGGTGAAACTGATACTCCATGCAGAAACAACATTAGGATCAAAGCACCTGAGATGGGTCGTCAAAAGCTTTTGAGAGGTCTTGGGAAGGTTCTGCTGAGAACAGTGCAAGACCACTGCAGCAATTTCTTTTTATTCAAGAGATGAATGTCTGGCATATTTATTTCATAAAGCGAGAAGCAGTATCCCAAACAAATAGCTAGAATGAGCATTATTCAGCCTTTTTCCTGGCAACCAGCTTAAACAACCGTGTCTTGCTTTTCTGGGAAACCTGCCAGGTGAGCTTTGAAAGGATTGTAGTGCTGATGGCAAAGTCTAGAGGGTTTGCTCCGTGTGCTAACCGGAGGTCTGGTAAAATAATCAGGAGGCGGCGGCAGAGGCCTTCATCCTACACAAGAGAAGAGGGTCAGAGCCTAATGGCATTGCCGGGGGAAAGCGAGACAACTATTAAGCTCACTGGGGCATGGACTGTCTTTTACCATGTGTTTGTACAGCTCTAGCACTGAGGCACCCCAGAGTAAAGTCTTTAAAAGTGGTTAAATGACTTATGCTTTCCAGAAGCGAGCAGTATAATTTCCAGTTACTCCCATCATTGGGCCTGGGGTGCAATTCCACTCCCACTTTTTTTTTCCCCCTTATTCACATTGAAAAACCACTGTCTTGTCTGCTTCACTTGGGATTCTGCTGCTTACAGTGATTCTGCCCCATGAAGTCACCTCTGCAGCTGGCAGAGGTGAGTGGCACCAAATGACGTTATACCATTTCATGATGTCGTTGCCTTTCCTGAAAAACAAAGATGTGTAGGAAAAAAAAAGAAGACTGAACATAATTCCTGAATCAGAACTAATCCAAGCTACATAATGAAGAGCTGCCAAGTGACAAATTTGCTACTGCGACATGTTGAACTGATTTAAATGACCTAATTTATGAAAATGCATTTTAGAATGCCTTTCTGTCATTGTGGAAAACTAGTCCTCTAAGAGTCAGTAATCATCATCCTCCTGATAGCATTAATGTGAATTTCCCTATTATACAGTATAGATTATTAGCCATTTCATCCCTAAGGAAAACACTGATATTGACAAAGACAGAATTTCACTTTGAGTGAAAAAGCCAGGCTTGGCAAGGAGTTTAAAAGCAGAATAGTATTTATGTAAATACAATAAGAAGATTATGGCTGATCTCCTTGACGTTGTTCTTCCAGAAAACGACAGAAACATTAGAAATTTATCAGCACCATGCTAAAATAACTAAATATTGAAAGGAAACCTTACAGCCAGCTGTGAGTGGGCACGTGAAAAGCCTTTTGTCCACTCTATTAGGAGTAGAAAGCTCTTTATATATTATAGGTGACTAAACCCAAACAACCACTTGTTATAGCTTATGGTGCAGACCTTCATAAGGAGCTACTTGACACAAGAGGTGATCTAAGTGATTGTGGACCCTTCTGTTGCTTTGTTTTAAAGGCCCAGAAATAACATTTGAGGCCTGTGATGCATCTCTCCAACACAATTGGAATATAGTACTCATGAACATAGGTTTTTTTCTATAGGTGGAAGTATGATATTGCACTGCCAAACCCAGCTACAAGAGCAAGTCACCATATCAGAGGTCATATTTGCAAATTCATTTTAGGCACTTGCTAGACATCATAAAAAAAAAGATGTCAGTCAAGAAGAGAACAGCCAACTACAGCCTAAGGATATTGAAAATATAGAACGATATCTGTCACACCAATTGCAACCTTAAAACTGCATGACAGATCGGTTGGAAGAAGGAAAGTCAACTATAGATCACTGTAATCAAATTAATGATTACTTGACTGAGGAAAAAATTAGTCTCCAGTGCACAGAGAGATTTCTTTTTGGATTACAGTGACAAATGCTTCCTGATCTAAGACCTGCACATGTTTACTGGTGGTTCATTCAACAGGCCTCAGAAGAGGCAAAGATTTTCTTATGTAAGTGCTTGAAATTGCATTGGCATTTTTAGCGGAAAGTCAAAACAGTTCCTTGGGTCATGGTTTGTGCTTTTAGGAATGTCATTTCAAGAATAAACATTTTAAAAATCAGGACAGGAGCTTTTAGGAAGGTTGTACACAAAAAAAATGTGATACAGTAAGCAGAGACAAGTAAACAAATTATAGCATACCTAGGTCAGGACAGCTGCTGTAGTTTTCTGCACATTATTTTGAAATCCTTATTTTAGGTATTCTTTTCCATAGAAGTACTTTACATCTCTTGCATTTCCATGTGGCATAGAGCCATGTGGCATCCATGAATTACTAAGTACAATTGCCATTATGCAACATGGAGAGTAGCTTTAGTGGTCTGCTCAGGCCTTCAAGTTTTGAAACTTGATCTTGTCACATACATTTTTCTTGACAACTCAGCTCTGTTTTCCTCAGTCAAAATATAGAAGTATTTGACTGTGTTTCAGAATTAGTTGTGTTAACCTGTACTTTGAGAGCACTCACAGTATTAAATGATAGATACCCATTAGAAGGAACAAGTTTGAATCATTGAATCCTTTATACAACATTTTGGTAAAAATTTAAACATCATTTTGCTAAGTAGAAAAAGTACCAGTCCAGTGATATCTGTCATTACTCATTTTTCACATACTCAATGTGATTATTCATTACTCAAAAATGACATAGTTAAATGCTAAGTCTTGCTAAAATATTGATCATAATATGTAGGGGCATATAATTTATCTGAATCAAGTGAAATATGTTTTCCTCGGCGAGATGATGAAAGCTTGTCTCATTACAGCATTATTTCTACTGAAGTTTCCACCATTAGTTAGTTTAATGACTCTGTGAACATTTTAATTGAGAAGATCCCTTTATAAGTTGCTCATTCAAGACACAGATGGGTTTAGAGTTGGGAATGAAGGAATTGTGCAGTCAACTGTGCTCAGTCTGAGAGCAGAGAACCAGATACAACAAAATACCCAGATCAGGAGAGGCAAAAGAAATGGAAGGGGAAAAAGGTGAGATGTTACAAGCTCAGAGATGTGAAAGGATATAACTTGGCTGGTGAAAAGATTTGGGGTGACATTGTGATGAACAAACACCTTTTTACTTAAATAATTCTTACTAACCAAAAGTATCCACTGAAGCCAGTGGAAAACTACACTGACCTTTAGGAATTCAAGTCTGATAAGAAAAGGTAAACATTGCTGTTATGAGCCTTGGTTTCACTCCAAATATCTGCTTTATAAGGGAGAACAAATTAACCAGCAATCTTGCATCATCACCTATGTGCACACAGTGATACATTCAAAAGAAAAGTCAGAGTGAATCACTATTTAGTACCAGCTACATGTAGATGGTCAGCAGTTCTGCTCCAGGGGGTGGGGCTCTGCTGTCCTCCCTGAACATGTGAGCTGGGTCTTCATCAGCTCTTCCATGAAGTCTTGTATTAATGTCTGTAGCATGACACCAAGTACTGATAAAGCATTTTGTGGCTAATCTTGTCCTCTTACTGATAAACTGAGGAAGATGTTTCTTAAGGAGACTATGCTCCCTCTGTGCCAGTGACACAGAAGTGGGGTCCTCCCTACCTGTTCTCTGAAAATAGAGTTACCTAGGGGAAAAGTGGACACAAGTAACCTTTCTATTTACTCAGAACAATTTTACTGAGGATAGAGAGAGATATTTTTATTTCTGCTTTGAAGCTACTGAAATATCAGCCAAGAAGAGGTTGAACAATTTGCCTGAAGTCACGTAGTTCGATGTGCTTTAGTCTGGATGTCAGATCATAAGATGGAACTGTTAGCTCAGTCTCCTTTCAGTTGCTGCAGATCCTGTGGAGCTTCCTATGCTTTGAACACCCAAGAGGTTACTTCAGAACATTCATGGCATGGAAGTTGGGGATCTTTGAGTGCAGTCTATCCTCTTCACTCATTTACTTGCCTTATTTGAAAGAATTTTTACTTGGGACCATATCTTTTCATAGGTATCTACAGTGTCCAACATAAGAGTCCTTGGCCCTGACTGGATTTTGAGAGCTGCAATTATTTGAACATGAGAACTAGCATCTTTTGTAGTAACAGATCCAGGGCACAGGCAGCTGAATGAAAGCAAGCAACTTATTGAACATAACTAGTTACTGTCACACACACAAGAAGAGAGCAAAAATGAGATACTTGGAAACACCATAAAGGGGTCAAAAATCTGCACATCTCACATGTAATTTTGTGCTATAAGCACCACAGGTTACCTTCTCCTTCTGAGGGCTCTTACAAGACAGCCTCAGATACTATCAGCTGAAGTTACATGTCCAGGGCCAAATATACATTTGCCTTCAGCAAATGGTTACCCTGAGAAATGCAATGGGATTAGTTGAGTAGGCCAGTAAGATTTGGCTCCATAGAAATGCATTGCTCTCACAGTGCATCCCTCATTCATGATTAGAAATAACAGAGAAAAGCATAACAGTTTAAAAATGTCCTTTCTATTAAGAAGAAAAAACAAATCAAAGATTAGAAAAAAAATCTCTGAGTATTTGTCAGTGTGCCAATTTATCAGATGCATCTAAACCTGGAAAGCTTAAGCCTAGCAAAGGAAAAAGAATTAAGCATGATAGAATTCACTCTATCTCCCATTTTACATGAAGAAAATGAAGTGTTTGACATAAACACTTCATGGTCATGATGATTTACATTGTTTTAACTTTGTTTCTGACTCTTGGAAATAAAAATATATAGCCACACATTTGTTTCTTCCTTGTTCAGCAGCACCTTTGCTGAACCTTTTCGTACAATCAAGATCAAAACGGAGATGGGAAGTGGAATGTGCTTCATTATGGCAAGTACAGCTCGTATCCTCCTCCACAACACAATTTATTAGTATCTAATAGAATTGTAATGTTTCTCATTCTACATTTTTACAGCTGCATCAAAATATTAAAGTGTGAATTGCAATTAAACTCACACAGTGCTCTTAGCATAATTTCCCTTGTATTAATACTTAGCAAACCAAGTTATTGGTGTAATATTACTCTTGATACTGGTTGTCATAAAGGGATAAAGCCTCCAAATAGTAATAAAGTATATTTTACTGTAGAGAGAGCAGCAGTACAAAAAACATTATTCTACTGGAGTTGTTAATTTCTGTGGAAGGGGGTAGGGAGAGAAAGGCTTTTGACTCCTTAAATTATAGTTTGCAGGTTAGTACACCAACTCACTTAATCTCTCTAAACAGGTAATTTACTTGCTTTCTGAAAGCACCCATGTGCAAGGAAATGCTAGTGCACTCCAGGGATGATTCTAAGATTGATTGCTCGGCTCTAGTCACCGATAATGGTATGTATTCCGCTAAGCTCTCTTTTACATATGTCTAAAACCTTTAAAGATTTTAGAGGGGAAGAAACAGAGGCAATATTTGTTTCAGATAACCTTGATTTATGAGTGTGAGGTCTGCTTGACAGTAGCATTTTGAAGCAGAAGGGCTAAACTACTTGCAAATGGCAATAGGTACTTTAACCAGGGACAGAGCAATTGTAGGTGTGATATGCCTATGTTACCCATTAGGAAGTTCAGAAGTCACATTTTGTAACTTCCAGTTGCTCCTCTGATTTGCAGTTGGCTGTGGTTTATGGTTCAGAATTGAGCTCTGCATAATAACACTCACAAAAGAAATGGAGAGCTTTAGTGTTTGCTTATGGAGGGAAAAACACAACATAGCAGCTGAATTAAATGCCATTAAGTGGACATGACCATGGAAGGATTCACTGGGCTGGATATTTCTATAAGAGCATCTGGAAGTAGAATTTAAATATCAAGGTTTAAGCTGTTGCTGCTTCTTTTAAGAACTCTCCAGATACAGTAAACTGTTACATGCCTCAAGTCCTGACCCAACAGTGTAATCAGAAGTGAAGCTGCAGCATGGGTCAACATGTTTGATCAGATTCTGCCTGGTTACTCAAAGGCTGGAAGCAATGAAGAGTTGGCCATGCAGGCTGTGACCAAAATCCAGTGAACTTGTGCAGCCTGTCCTGTAAATCATGTCATGGACACAAAAGACCATTTTTTTTAAGGTAATCAAAAAATCCCAGTCTCAGAGTGATGCTGAAAGAGGCTTTTAAAAATATTGTCTTGACTTATTTCAGATAGGCTTGTGGTTTTGCTAACATCTAGTATGTGTTGGTGATAAAAGACCCTCTTAGATATTGTGCTCTAATTTTCCAAGCCATTTCTGTCAGCAGGCATTTCTCTCACCTTCTCAAGAAGTCCCCTTGCACCAGGAATAAAGACTGCTATGTAGGGAAGGTGCTAAATCTGTGAATGGACCTCCCTGATTCTGATCCATGCACTGATAAACATCATGGAGCAAAATACAGAGATAGAAAAGCTTTCAAAGCTGCTGCAAGCTCCAGTCCCATCTGCCACTGGTGTTGGGTTGTTTTTAACAGCATAGTCTTCTATCTGTGACAATTACTGGTGATAGATCCTCTGATCTGGGTATGCTGAACATGAGGAGTCTGCATCACAGCCCACAGAATTAACAGTTTGTAGTGTCTGGGATTTGCTTTGTCATTCATAAACTGCCAAGATAACTGCATCATTGCAATGTGTCACACATTTCATATTTTTCCTCCCTTTCCTTTCTCCCTCCCTTATATTTTATCTCCCAGAAGTTTAATCTCTCCTGCTTAAGCCACCAGCTACCAGAATAGAGCAAAGTACTTGAATATGATAAAAAGGCCATTAATTGCCACCAGCCTGACTTGCCATCACAGCTGCCTCCTTCCTCACTCAGCACAGGGATGTTACTCTAATTCTATGCTGCAGTACAAGAATCACTCCTGAGCAACAGCAATGCTGTCATTGCTTTTGCTTGTGAGGCTGTGAGAACTTGGTGAGCTGAAGGCTACAAAAGCAGTATGGTGACAGTCTGTTTGTAAAAACAGTTACGTGTTCAAGGGTCTAACACAAAACCTATTTAAATTCAGTAGAAGTTTCAAGTTTGGCCCCTAATACTTTAAGCACATCTTTAAGAGACCTTGAGTATCCAGGACTGTGGCAAGGTTTACTCATCTGCCTGGAAGTAAAATGCTCTGTTCCTCACAGCACATTTCCTAACGGTGTAATTTACAGGAAAATTATCAAAATATCATTAAGAAATGTCAGTACTCTCAGTCAAGCTCCTTTCAGAAATATAAGCAGTGTGTGGCAGGCATAATAAAGTTGTGATTAGGAGTGTCCTTTAAATCACAGGAAAGGGAGGCAGAGTAGATGTGCCCTATTCCATCTCTTTGCGTGACTGTGAGCAAGTACATAACTAGCAAATGTCCAGGCATAACTCAAATCTTTAATGCCTGTAAAGATATAATACTTCTGCACCACCCAGCAATAACATCATCATTTTCTCCCTGCTCATTGGAAGCTACTGACGAGCCAGCCCAGAGAAGTGCACTCCAGAAGCTGTTTCCCTGCTCAGTCTAGCTTGGGGGCTGAGAGAGGCAAAGCAGCAGCTAAACTGGAGACCACAAGATGGAATCCCTGATACCTAACAATGGTGAGTTACCCTAGAGTTACATTTGATTTTGCCCCGGGAAATGAAGAACAGTGAGAAAGGAGTAAAGCACCTAGAAGACAGATTCCAGCACACAAGTCAACACTGAATAAATGAGTTCTGTGTGAGCACCACCAGCTCTCCTCACTGTCCTCCCAGACACATTTCTACTAGCAAGCCCATGCACGCAAGCCAAGGCAGACACATATGCAAGAAGTAATCTATTTGTCCTGTGATAATTTCACTTTAATTAGCCATATCTTTTTGTCAGCTAGGACTACATCCAAAAAAGTAAGAGGCATTATTCAGTGCCTGCTCTTTTGCTACCAAGAAATAACATGGTCTCTGTAGAAAGCATGCTCAATACATTAATTTGGATAACACCAGGAGTTTTGTGAAATGGTGTTTAATAGTGAGTCCAAGAACAACTGAGAAAAAACCTATATCTTAACATAACCTAGCACATCTATGTATGTAGCACTAGGTTTTCATGCTGACTGCTTCACGTTTTGAAAGAAACAGCCCATGAGACAACAGAAAGTGGTGAGCCCTCATGGTGCATTATTCCAGGGAGTTATTCCTGGCTGACTTCCAGCAAGGACACTCCCAGGATGGATATCTCTATTCTAGAACAAAAGTGTCTCATTTTGGATTCCTTTCGCCTTTTTTGAAACAATAGCTCACCTGTTATATTTGGCAGACTCTGCCAAATCACTTCCCTGGGTAGACACCCCTTTCATTGTATGGGACTTATTCTTAGATCCAGGTAAAATGTTAACTAAACAAGAAGTAAAAGAAAATGTGAGAGAAATGCTGAGTATATATAGCACCCATCAGAGATGCTGCAGTCACAGCCTAAGACCGGTGGATGGAGAAGCTTCAGCTCAGCTTGTGGTAGCACCATCACATACATGCATTTGTTATTAGCAAGTTGGTCACAAAAGAGGTTCCAGAGAATGTTTTGGACAAGGAAGCACCTGATCTTCAGACCTTGTAAAGGAAGGAGGTCAGTCCTATCAAAGCATTTCTCTGTGAGCCTGTTTCTCAAAACGGGGCCTGAAAATCCAAAATCCACATGTCTGCTTTGCCAGATTTGAAGCAGATACCAGATTGTTTTACTTCCCAAGTTTGGACATAGCAAACAAACAAAAAAGCCCCAAACCAACCTCAAACCACAAGATAATACACATGGGAGCTATGAGCTTTTCTTAAAGCTGAAATGATTCTTTCATGAAACAAAATTTGGCTGTTAGCCCACTCTTGCTGTAAATATAAACAGTGCCAAAAGGTACATGGGCTTTCCTAGCCCCCTTTGTCCAGCTCAGCCATAAAGTGGTAAAAAAGCCAAAGCCTAGGTGCCAACCTAAACTGTGGTAAAGGCGAAGATGAAGACTAGATCACACTGTTCTACCTGATGGGAAGCGCACATAAAGTCAATTTCTTTCTGGATGCCTAATAGACAGGGTGACAATATTTCTGACAGAAAAGATTGGAATACTTTCATAGTGACTTTTTTAGGGTCATAAAAAAGACAAAATACCTATTTACAAAAGATGCACGCTGGTGGTGTTATTGCCAGCCTGTGAGGCAATAGCTTCACTTGCATATTACTTTTTAGTAAGTTTATTTCCAGATACTCAGTGTTCTGGAGACATTTATCATACACAGCCAAACAACTAATGTTGACATCCACTTTGAGCAAAGGAACAGCTTTAAATGTCTGCACTGATCCAACTTTTTCTCTCTTCACTCCTCTGTTCAGCAGGCAGAACACTTGTTCTGCTGGACTGTTTATTCCTGGCAAACACAGAACAAATTCTTCTCAGTCTTGGAAAAAAAGCAGCTTGTAGTTATTAAAACAGAAAGAGAGGCAAAAGAAGAAAACTGGGTCAGAGGTGTCAAAAATAAAGAGGGAAATTGCTGGGATGTCATGAGAGAAAAGAATGGGAAGAAAACATCAAAATTGTCCCAAGCTTTGTTATAGAAGAGACAAGCAGGAAGGTTTTGAAAGAAGGTGGGGATTACGTTACAGTGCTAGACCATGACTTCTGAGCTGCCAAAGGATTGGCAAATCCAATAGCTCATGACCAGAAATAAAGAGCAATTATAGCTGGGCAATGGAAAACTGATACCACTAACATATAAACTCTTATGTGGGTGCCTCCCAGCAAAGAGCAGAGGCTGGACTGGTGCATTTCCAATGTAAACTTATACCATCTGTTTAATTCTTTTCTTATTTAATGCCCCTGTCCTTTATGTGGCATTAACTTTAATGTAATATTGAAGGCTTCGGGTTTTAATAGCATCATAAGTGTAAATGTAATAGTTATATAATAACAATAATAAATCAAGAATGTACTAGAGTCACTGCAATAACTAATAATAATGTTAAGACACAGTCTATGATGCATCTAAAGTTCAGTACCTTAGAGAGTTAATTAAGTCCTACGTTAATTGGCAATGATCTTATTTCTAGACAGGAAATGTAGCTGATTATCTTGTTTGTTTAAACAAGTAACTGAGGTCATAACAAGACTTTTTGGGGTATTATTGATCGATTTGTAATTTCTTAATTAATTTTGAATGACTTTAAGTATCTTGTTAATTCTTTGCTTTGAGGGAGACAAAGCTACTGACATGGCAATGTAAAAAAGTCAGACACCATTTCCACTATATGACATGTGTGTTTTCCATAAATCCACTGTGTTTAGGATGCTATACTATTACAGATAAAGCTCTTGTGATAAAGTGCAAATCACCTTACTGTCTTGATAAAATCATCCCTACCTTTACTTGTTGCAAGGTACAGCTGGGAGCATCAGAGATGCCAAGTTGCACTTCATCATTCTAACAAGCACAGCTACACCACTTCATATGTTCTTATTTTTAATTGTACAAACGTTACCAACTGATTGCTTCAGGAAATTATTGCCTTTTAAAAAGAGCTAATGGACAAATATACAGAAGCCAAACCCAAGTAGTGTCTTGCAGGTTAGAACTGTGGAGAAGAAAAATGGTCCTTTACAAGGCAACTTTGTTCCACCACAGCCTGCTCGGTGTCTTGAACCCTTTTTAATTGCAAGTAGCTTCTCTCATGACAGCCCTATCCAGAACCATCCAACAGTACATCAATTATTACACAGGCTTAGAAAACTAAGCAGTGTTAAAATTCAGCTCATGGGAAAGAACAGGCCAAAAAGACCTTTAGCTCACAGCATCTCCAGTGAATAAATTCTTTAGCTGCACAGTCACATAGCATTGGCTAAAATTAACGACTCATTTATCTTGCCTTCTGCCATTTTAGACTAGAATGTAGGTACAGAGTAGTAAAATGTCTGTGGTGATGGGTGACAGTGCACAAGGATGTATCTGACAGGAAAAGTCAGAGCAGAGCAAAGTCCCCAAGTCCCTGCAGGAGGGACACCTCTCCAGCGCTGCTAATGCACCCTCTGCCCAAGCCCCAAGGGATGGGTCACATGAACTGTACTTTCCCTTCCTTGGAGACTGGTTTAGGTAAGCTAAATGGCCTCCCTCTGAGAGGAGAGATTAACCCAGAGATAATTAGAGGCCACAAATACAGAAAATTCATTTCTGACAGTGTCTGAATCGAGGAGACAAATCAGCTCCTGAGAGAAAAAGAGTTTGAATTTAAAGAAAAAGGTCTTGTTACTTCCTCTGAAAACAGAAGTGCAAATTGAAATGACAAGGCTTTATAGAAGGCCAAAGAAGTTCAGATATGATCATATTTTAAACAGTCACCACCAAGGCAGCAAATGGTATAAAACCGAGACTACTCTTCTACTGTAAATCCAGATCAGTCCCAGAATGGTGTAAATACTTTCTTTCCTTATCCTTCACCTTCCTTAAAGTTCAATCCTTTTTTTTCCTCAAAAACATTCCCACAATTCAGAAGCTGACAAACTCAGGATTTTTTCTTCCCTTATATTAATGGGTCTGTTCTCATTTAAACAAAATACTGTGGCAATTTAGAAGTTACTCTTTTCATTGACATAAAGTTATTCTGCTTGATTATGTTTTCTTCCATTGCTGAAGTTCTCTACCTCCCTCAACTCCTACTTCAGTATCCCTTGAGTACCACTGTTTCATGCTATTCTGATTTTAGGCCATGGGATTCATAGCAAAGCATTAAGTTTGTTTTATCAGGTATTCAGTGTTGAACATCATACCAGGCACTCTGTCCTGTCTTCCTTTGTAGCCAGCTCAGTACTTCTGCAGCATCACCAGTCTCTCCAACAACAGTAGGTGGAAGTTACCATTTGGATAAACACTTTCCTTTCAAGAATTATATGAACTGATTTACCACATGTCATCTACAGAGTTAGCACTAATTTTCTAGACCAAACTGCTCCCAAACCCATCAGCATTTTGGAGGCAGACACTCAAACACCAAAGGAGGACACTTATTCCCATACGGCAAGATTTAGTCCAGGCCCTCATTTGTGTTGTAGATGGTTTCACCTCCTGGGACTCATAGGACCAGTTCTAGTTTGAAACATTCATTTTGTCACTACCTTATCTGGAAAACAAGTCCATACATTTAGGGACCTACACCAAGTTCTAATAGCCCTAATGGTATTCTGAGAGGTTTTCAGGAATAAACATGAAAGTTTCATAGAGAACAGCCCACGTTTCACTCCTAGCATTTTCTCTACTAGTGTTGTATTAGTTACAATGGTGTTCTTTAAGTTTAGAGACTCTATAAGCATTTGTCCTTTCTTTCCACACTTAATTTTTAAACTACTTGGAGTAAATATTTGTTTCACTGGAAAGCGAGAGGGCTTCTTGGCTTATGTTTTCAGACCTTATGGTACACATGCCTTCCACTAGCAATCTACTCCCTACCCACCTGAAACAAGGGAACCCCACTACAAAATATCAAGTCTACAGATCTCCCCATCTCCACTTCAACATGAGTTCTGCTTTTCCTATAGTTCAAAGCAAATGGGGGGATGTCCCTATCTGCAACTTCATTTCTTACTAAGCTAACTCAATCTCCTTTTTCTAAGCTGGAAAATATAATCTTATAAAACTCTCATAGTTTTAAAACCAAAATTACCCAGAGTAATCCACAATTTTAAGAATAAAATGTCCTTAAAAAGGTAATAGCAGTAATGTGGGGTTTTTTATGCTAGGTAAGACCTGGGGCAAAGGTAATGAGTGGTTATCAAGATTTTGCTTTCATACATTGAATTTTTATATCAATAAATATATCTAACTCCCTTTAAGCAGAATGAAATAATTCTTTAAGTAGAATGACTAGAGATAAACCCTTGCTTAATTTTATCCACAGGCATAAAGCCTGACCTCAGGTATACATTCACCACTCAACACAGAGCTGAGGAACCCCAACTGGTACAGGGCAAGAAGTGCTGGGAAATTCTTCTGGGCACCTTTGTTCTCCATGCCAGACCAGCATCTACACTATTCTCTTTAAGACAGCCTGAGCAAGACAAGGCAGTACAAACTTCTAGTATCCTGCTCTGATTTTTATGGCCCATTTCAAAATGTATCTTTAAGTTATGAAATCATTATGCCACCATTTGATTTTTTTCCTGGTTGATGCTCTGCGGAGAGAGAACTGCCAGTAGCATTTCTGTAGAGTAAACATCTCCCTTTTTGCCTAGTCAATGTATTCTCAATTAAAAATATAACAGCCACAATCCTCAGCTGTGCTCATTTACATAAAAAGAGTGCCAAATGGTACAGAACCTCCTGTGCCACCTTTGCTGAACAGATAAAAAACGCCTGGAGAGTACTGTGAAGGTCTGGTTGTTTTCCTATACAATAGTGAATGCACTGGTGATAAACATTCCCAGTACATTTTGGTTTGCTCCTGTTTTTCTTCATCACAGGTGAGACTTGAAATAAAAATTAAAATTCTGATAGGGTACACAGCTCTCAACAAAACCAATACTCTGCTCAGAAATGCCATGCAACTTATAAGTAGTACTCTCCAGCTAATGACCTAGACAAAAAGCAAAGGTACAGATGCACAAGAGTTAAAGCAGATTGGCCTAGAATCAATTCTGTTGTGAACCATCTGGGACTGGTCATTGCTCTTTGTACAAACACAGGGAGGAAAGACAGGATTATCAGGGTCATCTGACTTCATCAACATAATAAACAGGTAAACTCTCCATCAAGTAGTGTCCAGTAATCATTATTTCACAAACTGCTGCAGCAATCTCATTTTGATCAGCCCTTTGCTTGTGTTGCAGGTGAAGAGCAGAACCATGGATTTTTTTGCTTGGGAAAGACCTTTAAGATCACCAAGTGTGACCATTAACCTCACATTGACAAGTCCATCACTAACCCATGTCCCTTAGCACCTCAGCTACATAGCTTTTAAATGTCTTCAGGGATGGGAACTCCACGTCCTCCCTAGATATCTATCAACCCTCTGAGTTAAAAAGTTCTTCCTAATCTCCAATCTAAATCTCCTCAGCACAACTTGAGCCCATTTCCTCTTGTTTTATCACTTGGGAGAAGAGGCCAACCTTCATCTTGCTACCGCCTCCTTTCAGGTAGCTGTAGAGAGTGATCATGTCTGCCCTCAACTGCATTTTCTCCAGACTAAGCAACCCCAGTTCCCTCAGCTGCTCCTCATCAGACTTGTGCTCCAGACCCTTCAGAACATGATCAACACCCATCCAAATTAAA
Organism: Colius striatus; assembly: GCF_028858725.1. Lineage (NCBI taxonomy): Eukaryota > Metazoa > Chordata > Aves > Coliiformes > Coliidae > Colius > Colius striatus. The sequence goes on along the minus strand of NC_084771.1, from coordinate 4,971,005 downwards.
TATTACCCAAAACACAAGATGTGCAGAAGACTCATCAGCTGCAAGCAATGCTCTTGTCAATCAACTCTGGACAAGGTTACAAGTACCAAACCCCCAAAGAGCTGCACTTGGGCACAAGAGCTTCAGCAGTCCACCCCATGCTGGATGTCTGCATTGGCAGCTCAGGTCAAAACAGCTCTTTTAAAATGTCTCTGGATCAAACTGGGCCATGTCTCAGCTTAGTTTCCACCAAAAGAAAGGCTGTTTGCCTACTCCAGGCTGGTTCCACAGTGCAAGCTGGGACGTGAAGCCTGACCAGGCTGGAGCTGATCTGAAACACAAATGCCTGAAGTCAGGACAACGCAGATCCTCAGCACCAGCTGTTTGCTCAACCTTTGCTGTAGTAGTTATAAAGCTTCATAGGTATTGTGTGGGCAGAGGATTCAGCATGTGCATACAAGTATCCTTCTCTATGCAGAGAAGTGCTTCTGGGTTTTAGGCTGAGGGCTGGAGTCTTTCAGTGACTGCAACTTTTGTTAATTAGAAACCTCTTTCACTGTTAGCTTTCCAGCCATTGTCTCATAGCTCATTTCCATTTCTCAAGCCATGACTTACCCAAGTCTCTCCTCTCTTTGTTGTGATTTGATGTTTTAATTTCATCAGTTTCTCCAATTTGTGTTGAAGATTTTTGGTTGGGGTTTGAGATTTTTTAGGGGGCAGGGAGAGGATTGTTCATTTTATGAGTTCCTGATTTTGTTATCCAAACCAATTCCCCCATCAGTTGTTAGTCATATACAGCTGCCTTCTGCAAATTAATATTACCATTGCTATGCTCCAATGCCTTATATTTAAACCCTTTAAACCTCTTACTTTAGAACACTGTTGTGCAATAATATGTTGAATAAATGAGTAACCACTTCATAGCGCTCCTGTATTTATGAATAACCAGAGAGATTTCTTTTTGGCAGTGAATGAAAAATTAGATGCACTTTAAAGGCTCCTAGAATGCATTTTCAGTTGCTACCAGATGAAATCAAAGAGACAAAATTACTTTTTTCTGCTTAAATATTTCATTGATTTTTCTTAGAACACTATCCTCTCTCTTAATCCAAGGCACGTGCAACGATTCCTGGCCATGCCATAAGGCATTCTTTATAGATCTAGACTTGATCAGAGTATTTGTAAAGAATGGCCCAAAGTACTGTTAAATGTGGTTTTATGCTCATATTCCCCCAGTATAATCCAGCACACAGGAACTTTATAACAAAAGGACTGAGTTGGACTCTCTCTGCCTGACATACCTATCTACAAGCACTGTGTCTGCAGTGCTAAATTACACCCATATTCTAGCTGCCCATGGCTTCACACAGCCCATGCACATTAATTGATCCATCCAGAAACAAAATTGAGAGAGGCATGTGGGACTGTGCATGGAGAGGGAGGGCACACTTATTGAAATTCATGTATCGTTCTGCATGATTCCCCAAGCCACACGCAGGAACACTCAGCCACAGGCAACTGCATCACTGTCTTGGGGAGAGGGAAGAACTGGGGCAGAACTGTTCCACTGCATGGTTTCACTGTTGTTCATGGCTTTTCAGACATGCAAGGTATAAACCCAGGAACCTGACCCTTTGGGTTTCAGTGCCTGTAAACCCAGAATAAAATACACCTAGAGCTACTGTGGCACTTGTGTACCAATTTACCTGCATTTAATCACACCCCAGATATTTTTCTGAAATGAAAAGAAAAATTAAAGCCTTGTAACTTCTCATCACATAAGATCAAAATAAGCTTGTGTTTTTCCAAGCTGAGCCAAAACTGCCTGCCCCAGATGTGCCCAACCACCTGCTCAGCATTTTAGTGACAAACTTTTAGTCTCTCCAGAATCAAAACAGCAAAACATGAACATTTTTATATCAACAAAGAAACTTTCTACCACACAGAAAGACCACACACACACAACTACAGCAGCACCCAAGTCAAGCTGCATGTATGTTTTCCCTCTCAAAGCCATGCAGAGCCCTTTGCTGGTGTTGCTTCCTTAGAAGGATTGGTAGTTTTGGCAAGAAGCTCTGCACAGGAGCCATCCCAACATCAGGGCAGACTTGAAAAAAAACCCCAAATGCTTTGATTTCAAAAGCCCATTTCTTAATTTTTAGCAATTGGTGTAAATCAGGAGCTTCATTTCAGTTGCCCCAGTGTAAAACCACTCTAATTTAGAAGGCAGATCCAAGTCTAGTCTTTCAACTCGCAGAAGCACCTGGCCTCTGTCTGGGCTGGGCAGAGGTTTGCAGTTTGTGGCTGAAACAAGGAAAAAGTTGCATTTCATACAGTTCCACTCATGTCTGAGCCCTGCATGGTATCTGACAGAATGCAGCCCACAGGAAGGGATACAAGCACAACCCATTTCCTTCTGATTAGATTCAGTTTTGGAAGTACAGATAACTTTTTAATATTTTAAAGTACATTTTGAAATACAATTGTAATTAGGAAAGAAGCTTTTTTCCCCCCCCATAATCACATGAAATGGCCCAAGCAATTAAGCATTCCAATTTTCATATTCATAAGGAAAATATTAGGCTGCCCAGTTACATTATTGAACAATAGATAACAATCCTAGGTCACACTGTATGTTCTTTTGAAGTACACATGCAATATGGAAGATTAAAAAGTATTCTTCTAAAATTACAGGCCATTCTGTACAAATTTTTTTCCTGGCTTAGAATTGTAATTCTGACTAAAGAAGGAGCCAAATTGTTTCTTAACATTTTCAAACCACTGCAACTCTGAGCTGAGACAACTGCATATCTTCAGAGCAGTCACTTAAAAATATGAGCCCATTTATGTCAGACTCCTGTGACCCCATTAGTCCAAAACTAGAGGCACAACCCAAGATTATGCATAGGAATAACATCTGCTAATTGAAAAAATGAAGCTAATGAAATATTTGCTCACTACAAACTAGAAAGAAACATATTCTGACACTCCCATTTCAGATCCCATTTCACCCTTGCAAATATCTACCCTGATAAATCGTGTCTTCTTGGATCCCAAAAATCCACCATCTCATAAATGTTTCCTTGAGCTCTCTGTAGCAGTTCAACGTTTGTACCCAACTGGATCCTACTGCATCCTTCAGGCACACAGCTGCTTTTCTGGTTTTGGTGTTTTAAAGAAAATTGAAGTGAGACTTAACACTTCTAATTAGATGTTTAATTCATGCTTTTGTGAGCTATTTCCTTCCAATCTGAATTTTGTCACACAACTATAACAGTCTTTCCACTGCCAAAATTTATTTTTAAGTGCTAACTCAGTGCTTCAGAAAACATGTATTGCACAATTTGGTGAAGAATTTGAAAGTGAAAGTCTCATTTGTCTGTGAAGTAGGAATGCCTAGTAACTTGCAAGCTGTGGCTGCAAAAATGTGCAACATTCAGAACAAAAAGCCCTCCAAAACCAAAGGAACAGTTTAAGCACATCTTAGAGGAGATACAGTAAAAATACAATGTTTAAAGGACTGGTTGAAAGAGCAAGTTGAACAGAACATGGTTCTTACTGATGAGATGCCAGTATTTTACTACATTTGTGGTTTTATTGATCAAGAAACAAATACAGAAATACCCCTGTAAATACAAATTCAAGTCAACCATTTAGAAAAGGCAGTGAAGAGCAACCCAGTTTTCAGGAGGAGCTTCCCATTTCCACTGTCACTCTGTGCCTTCACAGCATTGCTTTCCAAACTCTTCAGCAGCAGCTGTATGTCATTCAGACAGTGATGCACCCATTAAGCAACACATACCAGGTTGAATACATGCCTTTTCCTCTGCTGTCATTACATTTTTAATCACTAGATGAGGGTGAGCTAGATTTGGCCTGTGCTCAGGACCACATCACATCAGCTGTGTCCCAGCATGTGCTACTGAAGCCGTGCTTTCCTCTTCTCCCTCCAACCTCTTATCTGATATACCATCAGTATCACCTACTGGTTGGCACTTTGGCTTGTTTTGTTGCCCTGTCTCACAGTGTGGGAACTGTCTTTGTTGCTGCATGTTACCATAGGAATAGACTGCACAGGCTGTGAAGGCAACATCAACTCAGCCGTTTCTAGGGGAATCTGAAGTTCATACTTCCAAGGGTACAAGTACTCTATTATTGATAATGACAATCCATTATATGATAATGAAATGTTCTGTAGGCTAAGAAGTCTGTTTTTTCTGCAGATGTTGAGGGTCTAAAGTCCCTGTTGAATCTACTTGTCTATCCTCTTGTATGTACTTAACTAACCTGATGATCCTGCTCAGTTTTCTGTGCATGTTGTACCTGTGGAGCCTCACTGTGCATACTTGGGTTAGTCTCTTCCAACTGCAACCTTCAACTGAACTGAACAACAAACCTCATAACTTGCTGAGGGCCAAGCTCTGAGCTGAAGGCAACTTCTATTCAGTGACAGAAGGAGTTTTGATGACTTCCAAGGTATTTAAGGTTGTTTGAAACTGGTGATTCTGTCTATACAGTACCATTCTGCTCTAAAAAAAGAGTATTTCCATATATACTCTTGTATAAGCAGATTGAATAATCTTTGGAGAGGTTAGTTGGGAAATTTTACACGTCTTTTTAAAATGACCATAATATCCAGAAGCCAGGCAGGCTAAGAACAGCACAGTTCTGCCTACAACATATATGGTGTCATGGTGCAGTTTGTCTGAAAGCCCCATCAAAGCAACTGTGATCCAGAAGCTGAGCTCACAGTCTAGCTCTACCAAATAAAAATGTGCTGACCACCAACAGGTGTCTGTGCTTCTTCATTATTCCTGCCTTTGTGCAGATCCTGTCACCTGTGCTGCAACCAGTGGCTTTTGAGCCTGCATTTTTGATGGAAAATTATGTACTGCTATTGCTCACACTACAGAACTAACAACTGCAGCAAACCTCCACTCTGTCTTGTGCCAAAGCATCCATCAGTACAGGGACCTCCCTGCTGAGCCTTAGCTACTAGTAAATACTTCCTAAATAGCCAACGGTGCCTTTCATCAATGCAGACAGTCACAGCCTAAAGAAGGTGTCATTATATTATCAAAATCATTGCCTGAAGAAAGGAGAACACTCAGGTTCATACCTTGTCTGAGTCTTTCCTCTCCTTGAAGCAAGAGAAGTGAGTCACGTTACCCAAATGGTAATATTTGCACTATTTCAGGTAGTGCATTAGGTCATGGTTAGAAAACACCCCAAAAAACTACATATAACAATCAAACCCTAAAAAAACCAGCATCTAGATTTCATACCAGGTAACTGTACAAAGACATACTGTAACAACAATTTATTTACCCACATATTTACCTCAGTCATGCTCTTGGCAAACCAAGGTCAAAGCTTCAACAATTAATGAGGGAGATGCTGCAAATCTCTTGATCCCCCAACCAGCAACAACACGTTCACACAGGTTGGTAATCAGCCATCACTGCAGCCTGTGGCTGCAGGTGTGCCACAGTGCATTACACACACTCCCAAACAGCTTTCAACCTGGTTTTCTCAACTGGGTGGCTGAACTCAGAAGCCACTCCAGACCCGGCCCAAAGTCTGTTCTCAACCAAGAACACAGTTAAATCACTTAAGGGGAAGCTGAAATTAAAGATGAGTTTCTGCATCAGGCTGAAATGGATTATTTAGTGATTACAAAAATGTAATCCTTCAAGTGGGCTCAGGGTTTAGGGGAGAGGTAGAAAGGCTAGAAGCAGTCTGCATAAGAGAGAAATTTTGTGGGGGTAAAATACATTTTTCTCTTTTAAAACAGCTACTAATAAAACAGTAAGGTTGGCTTACAAAGAAAACATGCAAACATTAGACTGCTGTGAATTATGCAGTTGGGTAAGAGAGAAAACAATCATCAGCTCACCATCAAGACCAAATCCTCAAGCTGCTTGTAGGATCATGATCGGAGGGGTGTTGAGTCATCTCTATTGCATACCTCTGTGGTACACAGCATTCCCAGCATACCAAGAGCTGTATCTGCAAGCAGACTACAAATCCAGCATCCATCCCACTCAGACCCAGCAGAGGTGGCCTCCCCACCAACCCACAATTACTTTGAAAGCACTTTTTGTAAACAGCTTCTCCCCCTACTCAGCTACCTCTTCTTATCTCCTCAGGAAACACTTCCCTCCCTTCCTCCCACCCACCCACACCTGCAACAGGTTGAAGCTTTCAATCAGCCCATGGGGATGGTGAGTGGCCAGCTGGGCATTAATTAGTTGGTATAAAGGAGGTATCATTAGCATTGGAAGCCCTCCCTGCCTGGGTGTATTTAAGAAGCTGTTGCAGCAGTTCTAGTCTGCCTGGTAACCTTGTTGTCACCTCCCTAGGTGTCTGTAGTAAAAGTACTACAGTTTTCTTTGGAAGGGCAGGAACTTGTAATATAATTAAATATATCAAGTCAGTTCTGATCAAGTGTGTGGACACCCCAGGGTAATTTTCTTCCCTTTATCCACCTGAACTTGATTTGCTTAATTTCTTTCTAAATGAACCTGAACGCTGTTTTTCAATTCTCACGGCCTCTTATTTAGTATTTTTTTAGACAGTTCATCCCTCCAGACACAAATCATAATTACCAGAGACCGGAGGGAAAGAGCCCAAATTCAAATGAATACATATACACACATGTGTGTGTGTGTGCACGTGGATATTAAGCTGCTGCCTGTCAAAGGCAGGTTAATGAAGCTGGAGGGAAGCTTTTAAATAAAGTCATGGAGAACGTCAAGCAACGTGAAGCAACCTAGTTAAACTCAGAAAAACCTGTCCTCCCTTTTGTTTGGCTCCTGATTTATGTCAGGCTGAAATAAATGATAATAACACCAGGTTATTAGAGTTCTCTGTGATATAAATATGAAGTGTATGCATTTACAAACCTTAAGACTATAAAATAGAGATGGAAGCACACCATCCATAAGTTCCAAACCATCTTGTTTAAAGCACGTGCAAAGCACAACAAAATGAGGCTGCATGAGGAATAGACTGAAGCCTTAGATTTCTTCCTGAAGCACAAATTTTCTCTGAGAGCAATGTTAGCACAAAATTGTTTGAAGGTGGAGACTGGCCTGTACACAAAACCGCCAAGATCATGTTTCACTTTCATCAGATCTTAAGCAAAACTTCCTGCTCATGTATCCGTTTTACAGTTGCAGAAAGGCATGAGCCCAGCAGGGCTGCAAAGGAGCATGAACCCTTTCATTCCATTGTCCACCCTGCTCTGCAGTGGGGCTGTGTGGGAGAGGAGAGTGGAGCTCTGTGCATGGTAACAGCCCTGCGAGGAGGCAGCGCTGCTGTGACCCCGCTGCGTACGTCCCGCACGTGCTTCCTCACATCCCATGTGTGCACAGACCGCTGCTGGGGCTGCCCTGTGAGCAGGGTGGCTGTGTGGCTGGGGTAGTTCCCTGCTGCCTAATCATTCTCCTCACTGATTGGGGTGGGATATGTCTGTAAAAAACCTTATCTCAGTGTACCTGCAGAACATAAATTTCCAGGAGAGCGGCAATGCTGGTACTAGTTCTGCCTTTCCTCAGCCTCTTTTGCAGTGAAGCGTTCTGATAGAGAACATATTCGCCTACAAATAATAATAAACTTTACAGAAAGGAAAGGAATATTTTTCCACATCTCAATTCAACAGACTCCAGTTTAGTTCTAAGCCCTTCAATTGAGAAATCAGTTGTGAGGTTGATTATATGTCAAAATACCTGAGCCAATGAAGTTATGTTGATGCTACTTCAAAAACAAGCAGAAAGCGTAATTTAAAGATATAAGACCAGTGAAAAACAGAGCATTTGAATATTTTCCTCTACAGGTGACTAAACATCTAATTACTGTTAGTAAATGCAAACCCTTTGTGCCAGAAAGAGTGCTTACTTCAGTGGCTGCAGATTAAAGCACTCTAGTTTTTTCTTTATTCAGGAAAAAAAAAAATGAGCCCATAAATTATTTTATCCTTTCAGTGAAGATATTTTTGGAGCTGCAGTAAATTTCTCATTACATATAATACACTACTGTCTGATTTTTTTCTTTTAATTTTTACCTTAAAATTATATCTAAATGGGACAGTCCAATTATGTCTGATTTAATGTTCTAATGTAATCCTGGATGATTACAAGAAAGGTCTCGGGTTATTTAACAAGTGACGTTTTGAATTTATGACAAAAGCCATATCAGGAGGATAGGACCTGTGGGGAGCTGGACATCATCTGCTTGGCAGTGTCCTGCTGCCACTAACCTGCCACCTTGTCTACAGAAATAACCAACTTGCTGTGCAGTGGCTGGGAAAATGAAATTGAGTTCAGGGCTGTATCCTTTAGGACAGCAGAAGAGGAAGATGAAAGAAAGAAGATTTCGGTTGTTTCCGTTACTGACCTTGTCAAAATGAGCACCCTGTGGAAATAGCTTGGCTTCCTTGTCTGTGGTATCACAAACAGTCAAAACCAGGGTGACTGTGCCCGAGTCAATATGTAAGTGAACAAATCTTAAAGGCTAGAGAAGCAAACTCAGCACGTCCTGTGTCACTTAAACCAGGTTCTCTTCGTTTTCCACAAAACTGATGTGAAAGGTGCAATAATGCACCCATCCACTCTTGCTGTTTCAATGCACCCACTTGAGAATCCAGGGTAAGGCAGGGCAGAATTCAGCTTACAAAGTCGTTGCAGCTGGTGAGGATGTACAAGGAAGGCTGACCCTGGGTGGGCTGCCAGAGGTCAGGTAGAGAGCTCCTAGAGCTGGCAAATCTGGAAAAGTAATTTTTAATTGCAAATGAAGCAGGTTTGTTCCGTGGTGGACATGGAACCATGTGATGACTCTGTTATAGCATTGTTTTCAGGAGTAAAACTTTCTCTTGAAGATGGATTTATTGGAATTTTTATAGCTGTACTTCTGGTCATGAGATATTGATTTCACAGCTAGATATAAATGAGTTAAAATAAAGGGGAAACAAGTCCTAAGGTTTTTCTCAGTAACCAAAGCGTTGTCTGCTATAGAAGCCTCTTGCTCATAGAAGCATGCTAGTATTGCTCAGTCCTGCCACAGCAGTCTTTGTGTAGCTGGGGCATCCACAGAAAGTTTCGTATCACTCCAGTGAAGCCACTTGCAGAAGTGGAACAGGCTTCCTAGGAGATGTGCAATTTTAGCAGAATAATTCTGTTTATATAGCAGCTTTCACTGGTGCAATTATGATGACTAGATATTACACTCCTCTTTCTCTACACCTGAGAGGATTCATTCCTGTGCCAAGAAATCCTACAGACCAGGCCAGAAGCAAAAGTTGAGTTAATTAGAATACAGATAAGCTCTTTATGACTTACCTCTGTTTTGCCACTCATTACACAAGCAAAATGAAAGTCATCTCATTATACTCGAAACTTTGCCAGCACTCAGCTTCCTGCTACTGGTTTCTAGCTGGAAACCAGGTACAGTGATGGATGTAGTGAAGAATAAGCAGGTACAGACAAGAAGAGATCCAGGGAGCAGCCAATCATCCCAGGAAATATGATAATCTTCTGATCTCTCGCTGTATCCAAGTCATTTAAATATTGCAACCGGCAAAAACAGCATCACATGAAAACCCTTATTCTTCCTCAGTGTGCGCTGCAACTATTTATACACTTCCCTTCAACTTTCAGAAATCTTATGCTCATGTTATTTCTTTATTGCTTATTTATTTTTCTCTCCTTCACACTGCAGACTAGCTCTGCTGGTCTCACTGTCTGGCTGTATTAGCACTCATCGACTATAAAGCACAACGTGTGATACACTTTTTCAGGGCAGTCACACATGAACTATTTTTCACTCTGGGTTCCCTCTGCCCTGTTTTGCTCCCTAACTTTTCCCAGTGCAGTGATCAACCTGTCCTCCAATCAGCTTTACAACCTCACCAACAATACAGCTCCATAGATCAGCTCAGGCTGCTGCAGGATCATGATGATTTTATGTCTCCAGCCTGCCACTTTGCACTACCCCAACTACCTGAAGAGTGGAAGTCCCAAGGTTGTTTGTAAACCGGTATGTGTAGCACAGCCAGCACACTGGCCTGGGTTGTAAATTTGATGTATTTCATACTTAAGTAGAAGTGTCAACTGTTAAACCCATTCCTTGCTAAAAATAAAAGCTACATAATAAGTCTGATACTGTAGATCACTTTAAACCAGATACTGTAATCCCCGCTTGAGACAGATACATGACCTATTAAATTAAACATAGATTCCCTCAAATTGCATGCAGAACCTCTCTCAGATCAGGCTGTCTCCATTACTTTACCCTGTAAATAGAAATATTGAACTTCTGTATATATTCAGACATGATGTATACAGTCACTTATCAGCTTTTGGATATTCATGCTGTATTACCAGAGGTGTGACTTCAAAGAAAAACAATGTTGACAACGTTTTCAACCTGAAATATCTGATACCATCTCCCTAAACCACAGTTAATTGTGTTAACAAAACAGGGCTCTGTTTTCTGAATGGGTGACATCTACGGCAGGTGAAGGGGGAAAAAAAACAATGACATCTATGTTAAGGTGCTGAAAAATTATTTTGAGGGATCACATTTGAAAATACATCTTAGCAGCTGAGGAAAAAAAACCCAGGGCTGACAACCTTGGGAATGTCCCTATATTTTAATAACTTATCTGAGATCTTCTAGATTTATTTATTTATGGGAAAACCCACATTTCTGTAGAATTTGCAGCTCAATAAACTGCGTTGTTTTTGTAGTTGTATTTTACAACTTTCTAGCTGTCTTCACTCTGACACTGAAGGGGAGCTTCAGTGATTTATGTGAGGGAAATGTTGGGGAGAGTGCTACAATGACAGCAGGAAAGAATACAGCCCTGTGACCTGGTCTGGTGAGAGGTTTTGATCACACCAAGGCTTCGGCCTCATCTTTTCATGGTTCCTGAGACAGACAGAAGAATGGGCACTGTCTTCATGCGGATTGCTGCAGAACAAAAGAAACAGGTTATGCATATTTTATGCACCTCCTTAGTGTGCTTTACCTCTTACTGAGCACAGGCTGGACATTGCATTATATCATTATGTACAGGGTTAAACCTGATTACTGCTGAGTACCCACACCCAGCGTTTCACAGCTGCTGTCTTGCTTTGGCACACAATCAGGGCTTTCTTCCAACACAGCTCAGCAAAACTGCTACCTCCATGTCTTGCAGCAACTCTCATTTATTTATTCAGATTTATCACCACACCTATCAAGCTCTTTGTTTTTACATGGTGTTGGGTTTTTTTTTTCTTTTTTCTTCCTTTTTGGGGTTTTTTTGACCACCCAAACTTCATCACCTCAGCTGTTTTTCTGAGGGCTCACTGTAAAACTTGGGCTCTTTCTATTCTTTTGGAAGGGCAGAGCAGCTCTGGTATTCCCACACAAAGCTCCAACCCAGGAATGTCAAATAGCATCAAATGCATCTGAAAAACAACCAGCCAGCTGACCAAAGAAATGAATAAGCAAAAAAACTGAGCAGGTTATGTGAGGCCACCATCCAGGTGGATACAGCAAATAACGCTTGCACTTTGAGAAGGATAAATCAAGATGATACAGCCTGTAGCATTATTACAGGGGTAGTATTTTCCCACGCACCAAAATGAAGTTCTCTTGAGCAATTCCTGCAGTGGATGAGTCACTGTCTGTCTTGGATGGTTTACTCAGAATTGTTTCTGTTCAGCAAGAATGGAGGAGAAACCTTCTTCTCCCCTGTATGTGAGCCCTTGTATTTGCCAGTACCGCACTGATGCGATACAGCGATTTACTCCACTGCTGCACCAAGCTTATTAGGCAGGCGCCTCTGAACAGGTCCATGGTTTTCCAAAAGGTATCTCCATGCTTGGAAGCAAGAAAGCTGAATATATTTGATATTTTTGCAGGAAGATCTCCTGAGCTCTGTGTCACTCATCAGGCGTTGAGGCTATAAAGGCAGCAGTCTGTGAATGGGGAGCGGCAGCTGATGGCAGTGGGAAGTGTGATGCCTTTCTCAGAGGTCACGGTGCTGGAGAGGAGCTGTGACTGGGAAGAGCCAAAGCCATTCTTCTGTGAGAAAGTGTGAAGCCAGCCTATATACTGGTGAAGCCACTTCAGGGATACGCTTCGGCAATGAGACATGACAAGCTGTGAATTACAGTGCATTAATTCTAGCCTAGCATATTGTCAAGTATAGGGCCAAAGGGCCAAGAGCCATCCATACAACTAGGTGTGAATTAATTCACACTAGTTCACACGCTGAAGTGTCTTATTGTGATAATAGATTTAATACTCCTAAAATGTTATTTTAAAATATCTATATATTATTAATTAAGATATAAGACTTATGCCTCCTGAACACTGAATTATATCTCAATGAAACCATTGCTCAAAATTCTTATTAACCCAGAGGTCACTCAATTTCTCCTGCCCATTTCGTAATAATAAATAGTATAAACTATTCAGACCGTGCCATCTCTTTGTTACAGGAACTATCACCATCAAAAGGGAAATCCCTCTTCCTGTATGTAAAATTAATGCTCAGTATGTGGTTGGATAAATGTTTCCTGCATGTCGATGTTCAGCCATACATTTCTGGATTTCTCTTTCCTAAGTAAGTGCTGGCTACCACTGAGTGATTATTTGCAAAAACCATACCAGAAGGAGAGGTACCTGTACACAAGCTCTAATCAATGAGCTTTACTACCCATCAATTCATATTTCCAGAGTGCTTGCATTGAAATGAAAGTCATTATGGATGTGCCAATTAGTAAGAAAAATACACTGGGCTTTTGTCTCTTGCCAATGGAGGTCAAGGTACTCTAATTTTAATAGAGTGTCATCCAGAGAAGAGGTAAAAACCAGTTGGGTGGAGCCCAGCCCTGAGGAAAGTCTATTAAAGCTGATGGGAATTGCCCAGAGTGGGTCAAACCCATTCACTTCTACCAGGAATGAGTTTGGTCCCCTGAGAACAGTTAAATATTAAATCCATTTCTGGTTTTTGTTTTGTTTTGTTTTTAACCAAGTCTTGGGCTTCCGAGCTGTTTACAAGAGAAAATGATACAGTAAATTGTGTAAGATAAATGATCCAGTCTGGCAGTGTAAGGAATCTACTATTCGTAACTAATTCTAATTTTTTAAGCTACTGTGTGTCATAGCTAAAGCGGCACATGCTATCACAGAGCTGTCTCTGAGATTTACTACTCGTGTTAGTGTTTCATCTCTGGTTTGTTTAAAATGTTTGGGGGGCTTTGAGGCTGTGGTGCTGTGCTGAGGCTGTGAGCTGCATGTAAAAGGCTGAAAATGCCCTTCTGCGGCTGGGCGGGCGAGCCGAGAGGTCTGATGTGGAGGCAAAGTGAAGCAAATGGCCAATGCTCGTTTAAAGGTTTCTGTATCAAAAGACAGCTCTATCAAGGGGTGACGCTGGAAGGCCTTGGCACTGGGTGAAGACAAGCTTTTGAGGACCTGAAGGGAACAGAAGCAGTCAGATCTGAGGCTTAGTACAAAGGCAGCCATGAGAATATGCGCCCTCTGCACACTGGCTAAGCAGACCCATCTCCTCTTAAGACAGAAGACTTCCAAGTCAAGGTTTTTACACTTTATTGATCTTTGTCTTTTATCTTCCTTTGCAGCAAACCTTTCCAACTGCACAAACATTTCATTAGACAGTTGCACCGCCGTGGCTGCTGTGTGTTCCTTACAGAGCACACCTTTCCCACACCATGCCATTTTTGCCTTACAAAGCAAGTTCATAAATTATATAGTTATGAGCTTTGATTGCATCACGTTCCAACTGCTCCCATCCAGAGGCCGTATTACCCAAGATATTAGCAGGGAGCGCGGCTCTGACCTCATTTACTGGGCAAGCAGGAGCTGTGCAGAGCCACAGACCCCGGAGCATAGTGAAACCATTGTCTCCTTCCGGGAGCAGCCGCGGAGCCTGAACCGCAGGAGCGTAACCTTGGCTGTCCGTTAGCGTTTCGGGCTGTGTTACACGAGTAAGCAGTGAAAGGAGACAGTATCTGAGCATCTGGGAGAAAAGTCTATGACAGGTTTATTTGATATTTTTACTGGAGACCGTACAATTACTGGAATACCTGGATTTATTTGAATGGAAGTATTATAGAAATATTCTCTCCGGTGGTTTCCTGCATGGAGAGGAAATTTCATTTTGCAGCCAAAATTTTGTCAGAGGGTCACAACCTCTTTCTCAATGCTGAAAAACTGTTGGAACTCACCCTCTAATAAAACCAAAGTCTTCCAAAGAGATTAACCCCCCTCTCGGCCCATGATGGAGAGTCCCTGCACACCACGTGCTGCCTGGGGCTGAGGTGTGAGCGGGTGCACAGGGCACCTTCTCATTGAAACCTTGCAAAGGACAGCAGCATCACCAGGACTTGCTCTGAGGCTCGATGTTTGGCAAGACAAAGTGGAAATATAAATACAAAATGCATGTTAACCCTGTTTCTGAAGGCAGCAAACTCCTGGTGAGGGAATGTCGCTTCAACTCCTGCACTGGCAGGAACTGGGGGTTCACAGAATATCACAACTCTGGCTGAGGAAGAGGGGGACAGGATTTTGACTGGTGCAAAACCCAGTCAGGGTTTGTTTTCTCACGGAATTACTTTCGGTTGCTGTCTTCTGAGTGAAACCTTTTAAACATGCAAAATGTGTGGCTAAAATAGGGATTTAGAGGTACTGGTCTGCACACTTTGAAGTGAAACTGAAAGTTTCATTTTTGGAGATCTTGATGGCCTTGCTCTGCTCTATTTCCTCTCTGTGGAAGCAGCTGCCTCTGTGCTAGTGTGCACACAAAACACAAGCCAGTGACAGAACAAGCCTGTCCCCTTCATTTTTTTTTTCCCAGCATCTGAATTGCTAGAGTAGATCAGAGTCAGAATCCATCTAGTCTGATTTCCTGTCTCTGATAGCAGCCAGAACCAGATGTCTTGGACAAAGGCATAAGAAATCCCAGTTTTGGCAAAAAGGGAATAATCTGCCCCCTCCCCTCGATGTGTTCATCTTAATCTCTAGGAGTGGGAAAGTGTTTGAAACCCTGAGGTATGAGCTTTTACATCCTTTCTACAATTCTCTTAGCATTAATTATCATAACTCTGGCACCTCTAAAAACATGTTGTAACATTTGGCACTGTGTTGAGAGTAAAGCGTGTTGAAAGAAGAGAACAGGACTTCTAAAAAAGCTGAGGTACTGCTGGGATTATTGACTCAAGGACCTCAGTGAGGGAATATAACACAGGGTCATGTTTCCCAGTAATAACATGGGTGGTTGACTTCCCAGCATAAGGAAAAACTGGAAAAATTGGAACTCATGTTGTTTTGGATGGAGCCCAAGAAGTTACTGGAGATTTACAATTAGATCATGCAGAAACTGTGGGCTGATTTGGTTTCATTTTTTCAAACAGATGTTGGAGAGGTCCCACAAGAGGTGGTGTGGAGGGCGGCTCTATTAGTAACTGAAATAAGTGTAGCTAATTCCAATTTAATACTGTATTTTATGCATTACAATCACTTTCCTAAGTGTAAACACCAAGCATATTAATTATTCCATGGTAATTTTGTAGCCTTATAATTTAGTCGTTCTCCTTCAAAAGAACCCATAGAGTTGTGGCTCAGATTTTCAGCAGGCGCTTCTCCTATTGCCAGCAACATAATCTATTCCTTTGTCACCGATGATCTTCTGTGACTGAGAGGGAAAGTGACAGTAACAACTATATCAGATCATCTGGAATGGGTCAACTGCACTTTGCATTAAAATATGAAGTGGAGAGCAGTCCTGTGGGGCCAAGGGTAACAGTTCCTCTCCATCTGTAATTCCTGTCATTCCTGGGTGCAGCCTGTAAGCTGTCACAAGTCACAAGCATTTGCAGAAGATACATGGTTTACCAAAACCTGACCACAGCAAGACAAATACAAGCTGCTCTGGGACTACTGGGCAGTGTGGGTTTGTATAATAGAGTTTAATTTTCTTCTGGGGCACTGGAGACAGTCGTGGTTTGGAGGATGGCATATGGAATGATAGCCTATGGACTTTCTGAGATCATACATCTTATTTGCTGTCTCAGGTGACCATTTCTGATGTCTCATGCTTTGGTATTCATGCTATCAGTCTGGCTTTACCCAACTGTCCTCGAGGACAGTTGTTTTCTGAGGTTATATGCTTAATTATATCATACAGTACCCAGGAAGCAAGCAGACTGTGTTCCCCATTGTCCACTATTAACAGAAACCCAGTATCACCATCAGCACTAAACTCTGCAGTCAGAAATCGTATTACTTAGAAAACAATCTTGTTTTCTTTTCCCTAAGAAAAACAAACAGAACAAAACCAAAGCATAGTTTTCATGTTCTCTGGTATTTCTTCTCTAAATAGTGGAGGACACAGATATCCCTAATGGGGAAAAAGCTCAGATGGACAACCAGCCTCTCACAGAGGTTCCTCTGGATTCCTTGGAAGTCCTGCATGCAGAGCACAGACCAAGCAAATCCAACTGTGCCTGAGTTGCTCTTCTTGTAGAGGTACCTACCAAAAATAAACTCTCCCCATGATTTTGACAAAGCACAAATAAGCTTATGAAAGTTTTGCAGTGGTATCAATGTCCTCTCTAAAAATAGAGCTTCAGCTCTTACTGAGCATAGCATCAGGAAACCATCATCACATAATAGTTGTTCAACCTGCTGACATGGTGTTTCTCCCATACTCTGGCAATGAAGATTAGCCAACCCTTTCATTCCTCCATTAGTCACCTGTCATATTTAGAAGATAGTAACCACAAAATAAGCATCACAGTGACTCTTGTAGCAGTGCAGCGTGTTCATACTTCATAGCATGGCTGTAAACTGTTAATATTTGTGTTCCCAAAGCAAAGGACTTGGGTGCTCCTGACACATCTTTCCTGTCCTACCTTAATACAGACGGCTGTGCCACATAGCATCCACTGTCTGAAGGTCATTAAGGGTTGATGCTTAATCAGCTCTGGTTCACTTTTATAAAGTTCAGTGGGAACTGAATGAACTCACAGCCTTGAGGCTGGGGCTCGAAATGGCTGAACTAACCTTTAGACATCTCTAAAAGTCTGCTCTGATGTGTATTTAGTAAAGTGAAATGAAGACTATAGAATAATCAATCCCTCTATCCCGTGACAGGTCAATTGCTTATTTTAGAACTGTCTTGGCTGGTTGATTATTTAATTTCCTTGAAAGCAAGAAAAATAATCATTGTGAAAGTTGCTAATGTACTCCAGGTGAAATGCAACTAGGCTGTTCATTCCAGTATTCACATCAGCCAAAATGTGCTCACAGTTCTGTGTTTTGACCCTTTGCTCCTTCCACGACACAAAAGAATTATAAAAATGATCAAACGATTTGAAACTATTGAATTCTAATTTTTTAAACTATTGACTTGACATTTCAATTCATTAGATTTCAACCTGGGCTCAAATTTATTCCACAGTCCTTTCCTTAATTTGCCGTGATCCAACTTTTCTGTTTACACGATTGTCACTAAATGATGCAATCATTAAGCAGCGCTTTAATTGAATGTCATGCTTTGTATGCAGTGCACTGCGATAGAAATCTGTGTGTATTCACTACAAAACAATCAAAACATGAGGAATTGGACTTTTCTTCCCTCATTCTCCAGAATCTCAATACAATTTGGGATTTTCGTAAAGCTTTTTTTGTACAAGCACAGGTTCATGTGCACTTAAATAACGTTGATGGAATCATAAAAGGAAGCTGTAATTATACTGTCACATTTATTTTATTTCTTCTGTGCATTTCTAGCAATATTTAGAGCTGCTTTATGTTTCTGCTACCAGACAAACCCAACTTGATTGCAAACTGTGTAAATTAAATAATCAGTTACTCTCTACACATGCCCTTTTACAGCTTCTGAGCTCACTCATACTGTGGTAAAAGAATACCAATTTCCCTTAAATGCTCCTCCCAGGGATGATTTTGGGTGAGTAATATATGCCAAACTGCCATTCCAGGCTTCTGTGTTTAAACCTTACATGCTTTCAACACCACATTTCACCACACAGCTGTTGAGGAGGAATGCAGTGTCCACTTGGGCTTCCCTGGGACAGTGCTCCAGTACCAGCAATGACTCAGCCTTCACAGAAGTAAATACATTGATGCTTCTCTCTTCCCTGAACCTTCCTGGAGTGCACAAAGCAGACATCTATTTTTGACTCCCTTGCAGGGGACATCCCATGCTATGCCATGCTGGGCCATATCTACATCATACTAGTGTTCTTGGGGCAGACCTGAGAGAAATCCAGGAAGCCATAGACAGAATAATGAACAAGATGATGGTCATCCCTAGATTAATTTTGATGATAAATAATCACAAGAGTAAAAAACACCCTGGACTGCAGCTCCATGAGCATGTTGTTATACTGATCCTTGGTGGAGTGGAGAGACTTGAGCTCTGCTCTTCAGTACTTAAAAACCTTTTGGGTTTTAAAGTACTGGCCCTATATTTCTAGCAGAACTCTGAAGACATCTAATTACACACAAGCTGTTTTTTTTCAATTAGTATTACAGTCAATTGCTTTCTTTACTTGTGGATTGAAAGAGATATGTATTTTTCAGCCCATGACTGCATCTACATTAATGTTCCTGCAGCATGGAGTACAAAGGCTGAGTTATTAAAATAGAGGGCTATGGATATGGAAAGGATCCAAGCTAATCAAATGGAAGCAATTTCAATTATATAATCAAACAGTTATATTTTAATTATAATTGTTGCCACAGGGCAGCCCAGGATTACTTTGTGTGAACTACTATTTAAATGTTTGTTTCTGAAGAAAAATATTATAAGGCATCTATGGCAATTTCATTATTATTAAGAAACTAAAAAGAATCTGTAGTTAGCCAAGGGACCAGTGCAATTACCTACATCATCTTTCAGGACAGTAAAATGTAATAATAAGCCACAATGAGAAACTGGAGCCTTAGAAATGAATCAGATGGCACTAAAAGAGATTCACTGACAAAGAGCTCAGGGCTTACTGAACTGTTATTTATTACAGGACTAGATTTTTTAAGCTACACTAGTGAAAACAGAGCAACAAAAAATATTGCTCCAGAATTAATTGTACAGATTCACTCTTCAAGCAAAAATAGACTACCAGGAGGTAGCCTTAAAATGAAGTTTGGAATACAGAGAATTTAGTTCCCCTCCCTAAATCTCCAGCGAAACCACTGCTCCTCTCACAGAGGGCTGAGCACAACTCAGACTCCCTCTTCTTTACAATCCACATCCCTTTTTCTCCTATCCACCCCTCTGGACAGTCAGGGAAGCTCTTCTGGAGTCCTCTGACCTGTGCTCCCACCAAGGCATTGCAAGTATGCCTCGATGAATATTCAGCTTCAAACTCTTATGACCCATAAGACAAGTAGTTTGACTTTTAACACGATAGCTGAGTGAAAGGAAGGTTTTCAGTGAGAATCAATCAATTGCCACTGCAATTCAAAAGAACAACAATTTAAATATAGATGGGAGGAATATTTAACTTGATTTTGGAGTTTTGTTACTAAGGGGTAGAGCTCAGGCCTTCCCTTGCCCTCACCCTGTTTCCCTTTTGGTGTGACCAATATGGGTTATCAACAGGCACTTTGCAGGCTGAGGGCCATGGGTACAGGCTTTCAGAACGCTCTGAAAACCTTGCTGTGTTCTCTGTTTGATCATATCAGAGCACAAAAACCCCAGGCCTTCACAAATTCTGCATGATGACAGAGAGGAAGCTGCAGGAACGTACTCCATGGTTTGCAGAGGACTTCTCTCTTTGAAGCAGGATTGTGCTCCACAGATAACAAGGAACAAAGCAACTATGGCCTACACCTGAAGAAATTATAGCTATAGAATGTGAGCTGTATTGATAGGGAAACTCAAACAGCACTGCAGAATGTAGGAAAAAGAGGTTTTATTCAGTAGCAACTTATCCACTTTGTTTTTGACAGGAACAGCAGAATAAACCTCCTGAGAAAGCTTTTGTTTTATTTTTAGTGCTGCATTTGGGAATAAAGTTGGATTGGAGAAAAGTACATTCTTCATTTTGACTCAAATTGTCATCACTCCCTACACACTTTTGCATCAGTAGCACTGTTTGGCTGTTCTTTGGCCAGTCCTTCTCAATCCCAATGACTCATCTTTAGAACTGACCCATCACTGAAAGGCTTCTGGTCTCAGGGGAAACATTTCACCTAAGTCCTTGGATTGGAACGCAGTTTTCCACACACTGATTCATGCCCCACCAGAACAGTACTTTAATTCTCCAGATCACACCCTGCCCCCCACTGTACAGATTTTCTGAAAGGTACAAAAAATATTCCAGTAATGATGGAAATCCTGTCAACATTTCAGAGTGTCAAAAGAACCATAGACACAAATCTTGTACACAAATATCTGTTCTTTTGGAAGATTCAGTTAGATGCACTATTTATGCAGCAAGGACACAAAAACAAACAGAATATGGATCACTCATGTAAATTTTACTTGCTTATTGCAATATGCAAAAATTAGAAACCACCCAAAAAATGCTCTAATGGCAGGCTGAGGCCAGCCTTTGAACACCTCATTACCCTGAGAAAATTTATGTTTCACGTTCAAAAATAATTCCTAGCCTGATCTTAACATGTCTTGGTCCGTAGACTAAAGCATGCAAGTGCTTCTACCTTTGTAGCTGCTGCTGCAAAAATAAAAGCATTCCAGGAGGGCACAGGAAAAACTACAGATGGAGAAGGAGTTTTCTGATAGTTTTTAATATCTTATTAACACTCCTCAACCACTAGAACTGACATATCAGCTTCCAAAGTTTAGTCACTCTGAACCCTCAAGTTATACATGCTGTTTTGCCTCTTATGCAATTGTTATTAGCTTTACAACTATTGCTTTTCCTTGAACACAGACACTCAGAAAAGATATTTCATGCTTATAATAGAATTTATTTCTCAAAAGTATTTCTTGCCTGAACCACTGCCAAATAGCTGATAGTTTCACTTTATAGTTTCATTTAGCATTGACTTTATGTTACAGAAACCACACAGAAGAAAAATGCATGGAAGTCTTAGGGCAAGATCTTGCTCACCTTCTTCAGGTACAGGCTTATATTAATCCAGGACAATCCCATTTTGGAAATCTACCATATACAACAGCATCATTTAATTACCAGGTAATTACTGCCTTCAACAAGAACCTTTTCTGAACAAGATCTGTTCAGCCTGGAGGCCTGGGGGAATAGTAGCAACCAGTTGCAATTTCCCCATTACATACACCAGCCTGTGCCAGGCCCAGTGGAATGGTTTACAGAAGTCACTGTTGCCTCATTTCTGCCATCCTACCATGAGAGCCAGCTCTTGTTCTTTCTGTTCCATCCCATCCTCACCCTGCAAGTCTTTCTAAACCTTCTCCATACACAGAGCCACATACCAGAACCCAGTTACAAAAAGATGTTAAAGTGGTCTTGTTCAAACAGTTTCTTGTCCTATGTGCATTGTGGTATTTCCAAAATCAGTTTTGTCCCAATGTTGATGCTATGGTTGATGCCACAACATAATACCATGGTGATGCACCTCCTGGGCTTGTAGTAAACACACAGGACTTTGCAGATGGGCCTTAAATACATCCTTGTTTAGAAACTTTCTGTAAGATATGACCTTTCCTCTGGAAATAACATTGCCTTGAACCAATCATCCCACATACAGGCAAAACAGGCACAGCTAGTTCATTTACATAACCTCATCACAAACTCTCTTTCAAAAGACAGTCTCTTTTTTAGAAAACTCATAGTATAGGATTCTAGCTGGCAGAAATGCCCAAGAAAGTTGGTCAGTCTTCAAGCACCACTTCCTCCAAGCCCAAGATTAGTGTATCCCCACAAGTAGAAAATAAGGAAAAGGAGGCCTGTGTGGATGAACAAGGAGTTACTGGAGCAACTCAAGGAGAAGAAAGAAGTTTATGGAAGGTGGAAAAAGGGCTTGGTTGCTTGGCAAGAGTATAAGAATGTTGCCAGAGCTTGTAGGGATGAAACCAGGAAGGCTAAAGCACTTTTAGAATTAAACCTGGCAAGAGAAGTAAAGGAAAACAAGACGGGCCTCTTCAAGTACATCCATAGCAAAAGGAATATTAGAGAGAATGAGAGCCCACTGCTGAACAAGGAAGGTGCCCTGGTGACAGAGGATGCAGACAAGGCAGAACTACTGAATGCCTTCTTTGCTTCATTCTCTGCCAAGGCTAGCCCTCAGGAAGCCTGATCCCCGGGGGATAATGAGATAGTCTGGAGAATGGAAAACCTTCCCTTGGTGAATGAGGATGGGGTTAGAGACCTCTTAGGCAAGCTGGACACTCATAAATTCACAGGTGTTGATGAGGTGCACCCACAAGAGCTGAGGGAGCTGCTAATGTTACTGCTAAGCTGCTCTCCATCATTTTTGAATGATCATGGAGCACAGGTGAGTTATCTGAGGCCTGGAGAGAGGCCAATGTCACTTTAGTCTTCAAAAAAGGCAAGAAAGAGGAGCCAGGAAACTACAGGTCGATCAGCCTCACCTCCATTCCTAGAAAGGTGACAGAACAGCTCATCCTCCATATCATCTCTAAACACATGAAGGAAAAGATGCTTATTGGGGGGAGTCAACACGGATTCACCAAGGGGAAATCCTGTTTGATCAATCTGATAGTCTTCCATGAGTGCATAACTGGCTGGCTAGATGAGGGGAGAGCAGTGGATGTCATCTACCTTGAGTTCAGCAAGGCTTTTGACACTGTCTCCCACAACATCAGAAAGCTCAGGCATTGTGGGCTGGATGAGTGGAGGGTGAGATGGATGGAGAGCTGGCTGAATGACAGAGCCCAGAGGGGGGTGATCAGTGGCACAGAATCGAGTTGGCGGCCTGTGGCCAGTGGAGTTCCACAGGGATGGGTGCTGGGGCCAGTCTGGTTCAACATCTTCATCAACGACCTGGACGTGGGGATACAGTGACCCTCAGCAAGTTCACTGATGACACCAAACTGGGAGCACTGTCTGATTCCCCAGAAAATTGTGCTGCCATTCAGTGAGATCTTGACCAGCCTCAGAGTTGGGCAGAGAGGAACCTCATGAGGTTCAGCAAGGGGAAGTGCAGAGTTCTTCACCCGAGGAAGAACAACCCCATGCACCATCAGGAGGTTCTAAGGGCATTATCCAAATATATTACATATGTAATATTAAAATATGTAATTTGTTGTGGTTGGTGGCATTCTGGTAAATCTGCCCATGGTTTGATGGAATGGTGGTCACCAGGACTGTAAATCATCTGCCACTCTTTAATGTTTCTAACCACAGTCAGGGCACACATTGTTTCAGCACTGTACTGACAGCAAATGTTTTGACAGGCAGATACTTAACATGTGCTGAAACTGCCTCTCTGTTGAGTGTCTCAGGTTAGGATCTCTAAACCAACAGCTGATTTATGCACCTTGAGTATTTTTTAAAATGTTTACATTTTGAAGCCCTTCATTTAAAATTTTTATTGAAGTCACTTTAAGGGACATTGAGAAAAAGACTCGGTCACCAGCTCTCTTTTATATCCTCTGGTTATAGCAGCTGTGTTTGGAGGAGGTCAGTGGTATCCCAGAAGTGCTGTTTTACCACTTACATTACCTTCCCCTCACCCATTAAAGCTGAGTCAGCTTTGATATTTTGGTCTTAATTGTTACAGCATGTTGTGTCCCACAACACAGAATATGGACCAACTGGTACATAATTAAAAGGAAAACACCAGGACACTCGAAGGGCAGGTTGGTACAATAAAAGGGGAAGCAGGCAAACAAGCCACATCTGCTGTTGACAACTGGACTCTTTGATTAGCAGTTAATATATACAATAGGTTAGGAATAGATTGTGAAAAAAACAGATAAACAAAAGTTCATCAAAAGGTACAAGGCACAAATTTAGTCTGCCTTGCTAATGGGGACAAGGCTACAATACATCATAAGGCACTTGATTTTTCCAGTGCTTTCTTTTCAATGTTTCTCATGTCACAGGTTTCAAATAAATCCCTGAAATGGGATGAAAAGTTGAATCATGTCAATTGTTTGCTAACTGGAAAGAGGAAACCATGAAGTTTGTTCAGGTTAATTAAATATTTTTTATTTCAGTCCTCTCTTTCTCTTTCCTCCATTCCACTTGTAAGCTCAACTCCCAGATCTCATCATTAGTAGTAGGGGCATATTTTGACAAGAATGTTTTGAGTCCCTAAATTCCATAAAACTGAATTTATTTCAAAAACATTTGGGATTTGACAGATTGGCATCTCTCTCAAGGATGTGAAATGAAACAAAATCACAGAATCATAGAATGGTAGGGGTTGGAAGGGATCTCTAGAGATCATCTAGATTATTTAGCATTCATAAAATACTTTATGGAAAATATCTACACCATACAGTCCCCCCTAAAGCAGAGTGTCTGCAGGACCACAGTTCTCCTGCACAGGATGCACAGTGCAGACAAAACTCCATCTGTACAACATACACAGAGACAATAGCAGAGATTTTAGGGTTAGAGAGAGATAAACAACAATGTGTTCAGCTAAACAGACATTATATCCACACCTTGTTTTCCTCGGTGATAGATTGCATCATCCTGTCCTCTTTGAGGATCCTCCTTGTCTCTTCACAGGTCTAAGCTCATTTCTGACTAGTACTGGAAATATCCATTTGCATCTGCACCCCTAAAAGCTGTGCTCAGTGAGCCAGCACAACCACCAACCCCAATGGGCTGCCACTGACTCTGCCATTCTGTCTCTACAACACTCACACCCACCAGCCCTGCGTCCTGTAGGTCTTTCATCAATCCACAACCACATGCTGCATTTTTCAGACAAATTCTTCTTTACCTATAGCTTAAAAAAAAACAAGAAAAGAAGGCATCTGCAATGTCTTCCTGGCATGACACTATCAGTAATGGCCACTGGCTTCTAACTCGTCAGAGTGCACTCCATTTCCATGTAATTGAGAAAGAGAGTAAGTTTGCACAGATTATATGGCTGGTTTAATGAAGTTTAGTAAAATGAGCTCATTAATGCAGCTTTCAAAGGAACTTTCATTTTCTACATGGCAAGGCATGATTTTACAATCTTTCAGCACTAACATTAAAATCTCTCTGATCTGCCATGCTGCCAAATCACAGAGTGCATGCAGAAACTCCAGAAGTTCCTTTTATTGCTTGTAAAATGCAATTGCCATCCTCTACTGTCATAAGATGAGTCTGCCACTAGCATTTCCCTAACTGTGGATGGGATCTGCTGCTCTTGCTACTATTTGTTCATTTCAGGAACACAATGAGGGATGCAGAGCTTCAAAAATTTAGGAGAATCAAAAAATGAGTCAGTTTCTAATGATATCATATACATGGACACATACTTATGTATTTTAAACACTCTCAGTTGAGTACTTACTGTATGATTTCTAATTCCTACCACACAGTTGTTTTATCACACCATTTGAAATCTCCCACGGTGGGTTTGAAAAGAGGTAAAACGTCTGTAAAACACATAGAAGTCAATTAACCTGCTTATAGCTTGTTGTACAAAACCCCAAAATATTGTCTTGGACAGAATAGAAACTAACTGTTCCTTCACTCTCAGCAGCATGATGGCAGTTGTGAAGTTGTTGTTATCAGAAAGGGAACGGCCCATTGGAATGATAAAATGTGTCATCAGATCATTGGCCCAGGTATCTGCCATGTTTTATTTGAAGCGTGAAGCCTTCTAGAGGTGGTTAAATCTCTCCAGATGGCTGTTTTAAAATAAAGCCCACCTAGCTGCATGTGATGTAAATCAAGATAAGGCAGGGAGCTCAACAGTTGTGGAGATGGACATTGTAGGGCTTCACGTCACGTCAATATGGAAAACAACAAAGGAAAAGAATAAGGAAAAAGGAAAAGCTTGTATCTGAGAGGAATGTGTTTCTTGCTGACAGCAAGCAAACAGATGGACAGAGATGGATAGCAGAAAGCATGCTCCTCATCTTTTTCTCATTCCTTTTTACCATAAAATTGGGGCATTAACACACGTTCGTATTAATGCAAAATAATCCAGCGATAATAAAGAGGCTGAACAAGGTTCCTTTGAAGGAAATGGTGATGCTGCTCTAGCCTTTATAAATTTGCACATGCATTCTCTTTCTGCCCTTACAGATACTCAAACTCCAGCAGAAGCAACAGACAACTGAGATGTTCCTTCTCTCCCCTCTTGAAAGGCGCACAGGCTGTAGGCCCTTCATTTTGTGGAGGTGTTATCCTGAAGCACCTTTTCATCCTGTTGTGTCCCATAGGAACCAGGAAATGCACCTGGCACTGGGGAAAGAGTCTTGTTCTGAGGAATAAAACTTACTAAAGACAAGAGCAGAAGACAGAACTTTTTATTTTGTATTAAAAAAGAACTGTACTCCCCACAATGCTCTATGGCTAAAATACTGAGGTCAAATGGATAGCCAGTTCACATTGAAAGTAGGTTGTAATTATCTTTAGCTCTCCAAATAAGCATCAATCACGGCTTAATTAAGGCCACAATGTAAATGGGCAGCACCAGACATCTCTAGAGAGGAAAAACTCATGTTGTGTATAGTTATTTGCTTTTCCTAACGTGTGCTTTGGTTTACATCCACATACAGGGGCTTGGGGTGACAAATAACATCATTACTGGGAAAGAGTAAACAGCTCACAGAGAATAATTTACATGATTTAATACAGCTTCACTTTCTGTTCATCGAGTATATGTAAACAGGTTGTGATTTTCTCCAATTATTCAATTGAATTAACCTGACAATATGTATTTATATTAACATGTTTACATTCTTTTATTGTGAGGATCAGTTGCAAAGCACAATATCTGAGATTTAAACTCTGTTGGTCCATTGGTCATTTTAATCATAGGAGAGTATTCCTATCTCCTCTTTAGAAGGACCCACACTGAGGATGAGGAATCACCTTTCCCACGTTTGCTCAGCACCCAGAGCAATTTAGTTCCAATCCTCCCTTCAACATGTGCATGCTGCCATAACTTTAATTTACGAGGACAGCTATGAAGCTGCTATGAATTTGAATTTCACAGTATCCTGGCATTATGGAATGGATCTATGACAATAATAGAAGAGTTAAAAAGCAAAAAGTAGAATTGCCCCAAACACTGAAGGGAGACAATACCTCCAATATTCATTCTCCTCATCATTGCTTAAATGGATCAAAATATGGCACTGCTGTTGTAAAAAAAACACCCCACAGTCTTTCTCACAGAGTCCTTCTATCAGTAACTGAGAAACACAACAGACAGCCATCATAAAACAAAATACATTTTAAATTATTCTCCAGTGACCAAGAAATCAGCATTTTATTTCCTGAGCCATCTTTGACATTTCTGCTTGTTGTTAGAACTTAGCTGTGAAATTATTTCCCTAATATTTCTCTTAAATTTCCCAGTCATGGAGGGAAAGAGTTGCCCAGCTATCTTAGGTTCTCTTGGGTTTCTGCCAATGGCAGAAAATCAATGAGGATGGAAAGCATAGTGCTAAAGATGATTCTCACTTTGTGTCAATACCCCTCCCAAAAACCAGAGTTCTTTTCCATAAGCTGATATGCTTGTTATTCTCACTGCTTCTGCTTAAGATCTTTGAATAAATGGTGGAGAAGAAATCAAGAGAGGAAACAGACTCTCTAGTGCTGATGGCATTAAGCCTCAGAGATTAGTTAGAGTCTATCTCAGCACAGATGGTGACCCCCCAGAGGAGACTTGGACCTTGGTGCATCTAAGTGTTATGCAAACACAGAGCAGAGATGTTGGCTGTCCCACAGGGTTTTCAGTCTGAGTAATCGCTTTCTGTACAATTACCCTCATTCAAGTTCTTTTGTAGCTTAAAGTGTTGTTCAGAACTAGAACACCAGTCTGAGCTTCCACCTAGTGATGAACAGAGTTCTTAGTTTAGTGATTACATTATTACAAACATTCTTACTACTATTATTACTTCTCTGCATTGAAAAGGCTAAGGGAGATGAGGACTTGTGGGAAGGTCACCCTTGATGTAGATGTTCCCAGCTCTACAAGCAGGCTACTGCCATAATCTCAAGCAACAACATTCAGGAGCAGTATAAAGTGGGCAGAAAGTGCTGGATGGCAATTTCCAGGTTGAAAACTTCAGCTGGGCATTTACAGCTTGGCTGTATCTGCTTGATGCCAAACAATGGATGAACATTGCCCGTGATCTGGCTGTGACCATGGCCTGCTCTTTCCATCAAAATGGGAACATCCCTTCTTTGCACAATGTAAAACTAACATGAGAGGGAGTTCCAGGTTTTCACCTCATTAGCCATTTGGGTGAAAAGTAGCTGTATAAAGAAACAGACATTTCTTTATACAAAATATTTAATCCGGGTATGAAACTGTTGGATGTTATATGTCTGTTTTTAAATATTCATTTGTGCACAGAAATTCCAAGATTGGTACCAAACCAAACAAAATGGAACATCTTTGAGGATGTGCATTTTAATAGCCCACACTTGCAGAAAATGTTGGCAATGCTTCTGAGGGAATGGACAATTTTCTTTAAGTCCTAGGTTTCTCACTTGGATGCTTCTTCTGTTTCTCTCTTCCCATTCAGCACCAATTTGCTGAGCTGCAGTCCCCAAAGACATATGTTTTCTCTTCTTATTTGACTGCAATTTTTGCTGGACCTCAAACCAAAGCCTGTGTGCTCTCTGCTCAGAGATTCATTGTTAAGTACAGTCTAGTGGGTCTTGCATCCTGCCTTTTATTTTCCTAGGCCTAAATCCACAGAGGGACTAATAAACCTGAAGTGGAACATAGGTGGAATTTAGGCAGTTATGTAGAAGAGCATAATTTTTAAAATGTCCTACATAAAGCCTAGCTGGAGTCCCCAGATATCTGAATTTGCATTTCTAAATCCCGTAGGCATTTAACTTGCCTGTCAAGAAGTGTTGCCCTCCCAGAACAGCACAGGGACTCAGTGCCTCACCTGCTCAGGAGCTCTCCGATTTGTCAAATCACAGTCCAAATCACTGCAAGAGCCAGAGCCAGACTCCCAAACCAAACTTAGTGTGCACAGATGCAAATGAGTTCTGCACAAAAGCATAGCAGTGACGGCAGCTTTCACTCAGCTGGGTGTTAGTGTCTATCTTGCCTATACCAACTCTGCTCAGTCTCTTAACAAAATATGTAGGGGGTCCAGGCTGAAAGGCTGAACAGTATTTCAGGAAGAGGAATTTAAAACCCTCTCTCTCAACTTGTAAGAGTATCGGTGGCTCTTCTGGGCTTGGGGACTCACCACTTTTACAACTGAACTTGCAGCTCAGTGCAGGAAAACATTTCTAATTCCCTCTTCCAGAGGAAGAAAACAACAGCATGCATGACTCAGATGCTCTAAATTAGGGTAGGACTTTTAGTCTGTACTCTCAACATTTGTCAGATATTTTACATTAGATTATCTTTGGAGATGATAGGGAAAAAAATATATAACTTGCTTGAAGCAGGGAGCAGTTCCCACCACCCTGGGGAGCCAAGATGAGCTCTTTCCAGTCTTGGTTGAGGGTTGACAGAAGTAGCTTTTATTCAACAAACATCTTTCTGAGGTGCCCATCTTTGTCCATAGAGTAGTTTACAGATTCACAGCTTCCACAGACAGGCCCTTAAAAGCTAGGTGCAGTGGTGACAAGCGTTCAAGACTGATACCACTTATAGAGCTAAGCTTCAGTGTGGTGTCCTTCTCTGGGTGAGCAGTCTTAGTGTTTTCAGTGTACAAATCAGAAAGAAAAATGCAAATGCTCTCTCTCTCCCTAGTACATGGCATGGAGTAGATGAAGAGGAGTCTCACTCAAAAACAACAACGTGATGCAATAAGAGTCTATCCTCATATACCTGATTAGCAGGCACGACTGGTTCCTGAGTACAGATGCTTTGAGGTGCAAGGACTGAACAGAAACTCCAAAACGTTTTGAGCAGGTGCCTGCCTGATGTATATGTTCTAGTGAGTGGGAAACTGAACTATATTGCATGTGTCCCAGCAGATAAGAACAGATACAGCCAGAATATTCATTAATGCTTCTCCTGAGACTATGACATAACATAGGAAATTAGTAAATTGCTCTCTGACACAGTGTCAAATTCTAGGTATTCCATCCACACGTCTTCAGAGCTTGTTGACAAGCTGGAAATGATCCAGACACACTTTTGCAAAGATTTCAAGACTGCAGAACCCATCGTGTGGTTGGAGACCCCATAAACTCCAGCTGTTTAGGTTTATGCCAGAGAAGGTCAGTGGGTGATTCACTCATGGCCTATGAGTATGGAAGAAAAGTCCTCATTAGGAGAGGCATTAATGAAAACACGGAAATTAGATTTTTGTGTAGAGATGAAAGAAGCCTTTGTATTTTTGGTAATAAACAGTGACAATAATGGAGTGATATGGCTTTATAGCCACGGTTGGAATGCGTTCCTCAGCACTGAATTCTTTAAATACAGATTGTCTGTTCTCTGGGATGTGCTCTCGGACAATATGAGAGCAAAGACTGGACACAGAAATCAATGGTGGCAAGTCTATGGCTTCTGTGGTGCCAGTAATCTTAAGGTCATCAGAATGGTTCAAGCTATTTTTGAGAACCTATACATCTTTTGGTAGAAATCCTCATTTATTTGCATCACTATGCAATATTTTTTCTGTCATAGTTTTCCTTTGAGTCTTTCAACAAAACATATGATTTTCCATCTCATTCTCCAAGACTCTCTTTTTGGCAGGGACTGTCAGAGTTTTTTATCCTCTAAGGATGTCAGAAGGTTCTGTATTTTGTCAAACTCTGTGGTAAATAACCCAAACATTTACTTTCCTATTTCTCTGTCTGCTTCACAGATAGAGTGCAGGACCTTTTCTCTAAGTCAGTATATCATGTCCTAGATCTGTAAGGCAGCGCTAGGAATAATCTGAATGGTTTCTACAGCCCTGAACAAGATGTAATTTCAATGAGAGAGACTGGTAAAGTCATCAGTGGCTGCACATAGGTAGTATGGTGGTCAGTCATTCTGTGCTCAGGATTTCTATTCAGCTGCCCATCTCTGGTGCAGACAGTGTGTCACATCTCTGTACTCTGCTCAGAGAGCCATAGCCTCTGACTACGTTTATTACTGTTCTGGTATCGTGATCCCTGCCACTTCTGTTACATTAATCACACACGTGTGGCTCAGTTATGCCATGCAGACCATGTATACAAACAAACCAGAACTGTAGCACTTAAGGGCAACAGCAATGGTGACTTAAGGAAGAAAGAAATCTGTTATATATCATTTGTCCCCAGAATTTCTGTTCTGGAGCCACAATTGCTAGTACTGAATCACCGGTTCCTGAGCAAGAAACACTGCATTTTCAAATGACTCTGCAAAGCAGTAATGAAGAGAAAATTTAATTTATTTCAATTAGGGAGGTTTACGAGTTATTACTTACAAGCTTTGCTAGCAACCATAAGAGTGACTGCCACTATATGGGGTTTTTTGAGCTCCAGCTGAGCCACAGAAGCAGAGAGTTATGAAAAGCTACCTGACTGATGTGTTGAGCTCCTGGATTTCTACCTTGCTAGGACTGAGTGATCTTAGAGCTTAGTAATGACAGGAATGATTACCTCTCAGGATGGATGTAATGCTATATTTCAGGGCTTAGGTGCATAACTGCTTTCCTCTTATTATATCTGCCTTTTGTACTCAATGTATTCTAGTCAGTGGCACTGTAATTTCCCAAGCAACTCCTGCTTTCATAAGGAGGCCTCCTAATGACTCTGCCTTGCCTCATTTTCTCCTCAACAAAATGAATAGCTCCCCTGCCCTAAGGAAAGCCTGTTTTTATTTTCCTGCCTTTATTTTTGTGCTTGCTATGATGGACCTTAAAGATCTGGCGATTTTCAAAAGTTAATGAATTCAGTGCTGAGGAAAAGCTTCATGCCATCAGGCTGGGATGCTGCAGTACCGCAGCTGTCCATGGGATCCTGGCATCTGGACTCGAAGTCAAGAGAGGGGTGTAATCTGCAGACCTCTGTAAGTTGAGGCAGGTAAGATGCAGGGTATAGTCACCAGCCCAAAACTTAAGACAAAGTCTAGGTAAGAGCTGCAGTTTTTTCAGACTTGAGTCAGCCCCTTGGCATAAAACACTCTCTACCTCAGCCATCCTACAATGTCAGAGATTTAATACATTGATGCTGCCTCCTCACTTTCTTTTGCTGTCCAAAAGTTGTCAATGAGACTTTAGAAAGCAATTCCCATGCTGATTCCCAGTGGATATTTATCAGATACGAAATGTGGTATCAGATCTACAAGTACTGACAGCTCCCTCTATACCAAGCTGGTTTGCCCTTGTTTGGTAAGGTATGCAAGATTTATTCCTCGAGCCACTTGTTATACAAGGCAGGTATTGAAAGGCAGTCAGCATTCCTGGATACAGTCAGGATGATGAGGGAAATCCTCCAAGTCATAGAAGCCAGATGGTGGAAATCAAACACTTTATTCACCATTGCATCTTCAAAAATATCCTCTCCTATGTTTTATGGCACTTCATTATTTTTCCTCTCTTTCTCCCAAGCAAACCCCTAGAATACAGCCATAGCTGGTATTTTCTTTTCCCGTTCTCCTCCACTAATAGTTATTTCCCTCCAGTAAGTAACATTTTCAAAATGCTAGTATTTGGTTTGTATTTACTGGCTTTTCCTTTTTTAACATATGTCCAAATAAAGAAGCTGACGGTATAAGTGACACTTGCAACCTCATTTTTGCATTCACTTCGTGTGGAACATATTCATACTCACGGCGCACTTACTAGAGCACGATATCCCTTTAAATCACTCTGAACATAATATCTTTAAAGCACTGATTAAGCAGTTGCCCCTATCAATGTAACTACTGCCTGCTAAGTGTGCTGTTAAATCAGCAGCTCATCAAATGGTCTGATGCTAGGATGTAACAAGTTTCTGATGGAGTTGTGCTCCTTCAAAGAACAAGCATTTTTTCATCACCCTCTTAAGTCACCTAATTTGACTGAGATCTAAGATCCTAATGCATCAATCTTGTTAATTCTCTTGCTGGTACATAAGAAATTGAAGCAATAAACCACAACCTGTTTGTAGTGGTGTTAACATTATTATGTAGTGCACCAGCTGACAGGAGCTCCGCTTTTCCATTACATTTTAGCCAATAAAAGCCAGTAGCTCTTGGGAGTGTCTATCTTGTCATGTCTTTTTTTTCTTTTCTTCTTCTTTCTAAACCACTGATGAGTCACCCTAAGTGCTCACCCTACATTCCCTCTACTCAGTGTTGGGTTTTGCATCGTAAAACACTGACATGGTCTCTCATGTCTATTGTACTTTCTCTTGGAGCGATGCCATTGTTTATGTACCACTATGTTAAGACTCCAGTTCAAACCAGCAGGTGCTGAACATTCGAGGAGAACTGTCAAAAATTTTCTAATGGGTTAAAACAATACTTTTCCTCTAATCTTCCCCTTCTAAATAGTTGAACCCTTTTTTTTTTTGCAAAGACATGAAAAAAAGAAATAACTTGGGCAAAC
The DNA here is from genome assembly GCF_028858725.1 of Colius striatus. Lineage (NCBI taxonomy): Eukaryota > Metazoa > Chordata > Aves > Coliiformes > Coliidae > Colius > Colius striatus. The sequence goes on along the minus strand of NC_084771.1, from coordinate 4,937,410 downwards.
AGCATCTGCTTCAAAATGTCAGCCGTAAAGCTGAAGTTTGGCAAAGTTGTATATACAACTATAAATATAACCCAGCATATGATAACATGCAGTGTTGGGGAACTGTAAGCATCACTGATAACAGCTCACCCTTGACAAACTAGCTTCATCATAAAGAAAGAAGTTCATTCTCAAAACTGGACACAAAGGCTAATGTAAGCAAAGTGCCCTGTAAAAGCCTCTATGAAAAGTATACAGAATGAAAACCATAAGACAGGATTTTAATGGCACCTTTGTCTGAGTAAAGGCTCCAGCATTCCAGCCCTTGGGAGACCGTGGTGGTGCTGATGCATGGGAAAAGGGAGTGAGGGAGTTCTTGTGAGGGCTTTTTTTCCCACTTCTTACATTTGGGGCAAATTCTGAGTTGTTTCTTCCTTTCTGCAACCTGGTTTTCCCATCCTTAATTATAGTGCATTGTTTCCTCCCAGAAAAAAATACACTACACCCTTCTTCATTTGCCAGAACATGCGTATTCCCTGTTGGTGGTTGTTAGAGATACACTACTAGTATATAACTTTCCATGTGAGGGCTGCCATGGTAACACAATTTACTGTATACCAGGGTTAATATGTGCATAGACACAGAATAATGCGCAGACACACAAATTACTGCTTCCCTATGGACTGCTTCTTCTGGCACTGATTTTGTTGCTGTTGTTGGACACATGCTTTATACATTAAAGGCAGAAAAAACCTCTTTGCATTTGATCTTGTATGCTGACTGTTAGGATGTATAACAGAAATGTGTTTTTTACACTTGGAGGGGGAAGAGGTTGCAAAATCACATATGCATTTATGCTCCTGATAATGAAGTATATTCTGAACTGATCTCCAGGCATTTTTACACATGGCAAACAAACCAGGCAACTGTTTGTTAAAGGTCCAGTCCATTCACTGTGGCAAAAAGTTCTTTATTCTAAAATAAAGTATCATTTTGAAAAATAAATGAACGAGGCAAAATAAAAGCTTTGCAAAATAGCAATGGGATTTCCTACTCTGCAGCTGTGTGCTATTACCAGCTATAGTATATCACTCAAATGCTGCTTTTAAAGGGGTAACTGTCAGCCTACAGGGATTAAGATTGAGAATTTGCAATTCATCATCTTTATTTGGAAGTTTGGTAGCTTGCCTGCCCAAATTAAATACTTTCTCCATCACAAGTATACTTTTCAATTAGTTAGAAACATGGACTGCATTTGATTTCAATAAATAAACAAATTATAAACTCTCGAATCTTTATTAATTTAAATCAACAGTTTAAAATTCAGTCTTGCAGAGTACATGACACTCTGAGATATCTTAATATAATTATGCCAACCTACTTTTCTGATTGTCAGAGTCTCAAACATTAGCTCGATTGCTTCAAATACACCGCACTTCATGCAGGCTGTCGTCACCAGGCTCCTTTAGGATCTTGCCACAGAAACTGTGCTGAGGGTGACACGGAGAACGGGAGCAGGCCCACACATTTCCACCCTCTTTCTTTTTTGTCTCCTGAGTGCAGATTTGTAGTTAGGAGTAATGGTCTTATATTTTTTTCTCCTATTTAAATGCCTCCCAGTAATTTGCAGAATGCATTTGCAACCAGAGTAAACTGGAACTCTCCTGTTTTCAGCACTGTTTATAGCATTCAAGCAAGACAAGGGGCTGTCGGGGCAAATTAGGCATTAAGAAACTACTTTTGTCACAGGTTAGCTGACCTATGGATAGGCAGGAAAACAAAAACACAGTGGAGACTGAAGGAGTGGAGCCTGTTGCTTGGATTACAGCCACTGATGCAATCTGTGAAATTCTGGCTTGGTTGTCTGAACTAGAAGACCAGCTCATGTATTTAACACACAGTCAGGTCACTTTTATATGTTAATATGGGCTTTTATGTGTGAATGTAGGTACTCATTTACATAAGCACAGAGATGTGTACCTTTGTAGGTGCTGGAGTCTACAGACCAGGTTCAGTTACAGGTATCACACATATGAGTGGAGAATATGCTTCCTGCAAGGGCTTGAGAAAGTACAGAAAGTAGCAGTGTCCTCGATTTAATTCAGCACCATGTTTCTAAGATGGTTATTGCCATTATTGGGTAAGAGATGTGGTTAATAACAAATAATACACTGCAAACCTCATCTGACTGCACATCTTCTGGACTATGACATGGAGGCATTGGCAGTCCTAGGAAGCTTTGGAAATGTTGATTTGCAAAGTTACAAGGGATTGTAAGATTCCTAAGGTTGCAAGGCAACATACCATCCATCATCATGATCTCTTGCAGACAAACTACTCATGAGTTACTAGAAGCTATATAGCTCTGGGCATTCAGTCTCAGCCCAAGGTGTACTAATTCAGGTTTAATGTCATGCTGGAAATAGCTACACAGTTTTTCACACAGATAGAGTGTTAAAAGTGTAAATACCTTTCACTTGGAGTAGGATTTTGTGTTTCTGGTATTCCCACCCCTAATTTCTACTTCATCCTACAAACCTGCTTCCAATCCTGTGGCTAGACAACAGCTCCTACAAATTCCTGCATGAAGCTCTTTGCTATCTCTGAATTCTCCCAGCCCCAGGCTCCTAAGTGCAACATGGGCCCTTTTGTTTTCACCACTGGTTTCTCCATTAAAGACACGAACACTAACGACTTGAACTCCAGTTAATGAAACATAACCACACAACTGGAGGTATTCAGCTACGGGCACAAAGGAGAAGAAATAAATCCACATAAAATGAATAAGTGCTATACTGCAGCAGTTAAATGACTAAACCAGCAAAGACTTAACTGCATGTCAGACTGTTCTTCCTTTACTGAAAGGAAGTGTGCTGAGAGGAAACCTCCTTCCATAATCATAAACACAAAGCACACATAGGACACCACGTATGACTCACCAGCTATAGCTGCATCCTGTCAAAAAATGGACAAACAGACAAAAGTCATTAACCTGACTTCTCTGTGGGTTTTACAGAAGAGAGAGACACCTAACCTCAGAAGTCAAGCAAGAAGCATTCCAAGCTACAGAGGGAAACACGCAAAAGGAGAGCCAGCTCCAGAGGACACCAGGTAGCTGGGCCTGGTATTTCTCAGGGCACTAAGCCTGCCAGGGCACCCACTGCCCAGGCAGTGCAGCACATGGCTCTATGCAAAATACACGCCCAGGTGACACTGTAGTAATCTTCCAGTGATCACCTGTATGTATGAGGCCCCACAAGTGTTCCCAGCTCACGGCCCCTCGGTTTAGCCCAGCTGTCTGAACAGGTTTTCTGGGCACTGCTGGGTTAGGAAGTACAAGCCAGTAGCCAGTTTTAGCATATTGACAGACAGTGGTTTGGGAACACTGTTAATCTAAACCACATGCAAACAGTTTTGCTTTGTAGGTCTCCACATATTAAGTAGAACTTAGCCTTAAAAAAATACCACCAATTATTTAACCATGCCTTTGTAACTTAGACATAATACAAATGCATAATTTGTTCCCTTTTTGCTTACATGTAACATGACACGATCCTCATCTTCAAATAAGGATCAACAGCAAATTCATATATCCTTTTACAAAATAACACTTTTCCTTTGTCTGACACTGGGCCCCCAAATCCAAACTAGAACCCAAATCCACAAGCTGACACATCAGTCCGAACTAAATCTTGGTTTTGTGTGCAACAATTGGTTGCTAATCATTAATCTAGTTGAAAGTTCATAAACATCACAGAGAAAGCAGGTTCATTCTTCCTTTTTCGTGCAATAGAAAACTAATATAGTGGCTTGATTCCATTAATTACAAACAAAAGTAAGTGCTTTCTGTATTTCATCACACAAGAGAAATATACTCAAATGCATCCAGAAGTCCTGCATGTGATAAATAGCTCTGGGCTGAAATTCTTTATTGGCAGGATCTGACATTTACTAGGCATATCAAGAGGAATTCCCTGCTGGCCTGACTTGGCAGTGGCTGAGGTCATGATTTGTCCAAGTTGTGCCAGCTTCTCCCCAGGTGTCCCCAAGCAAGGGTAGTGGCCGTGCTGGGGGTCTGGTGCCAATCCTTCCAATGCCCACGGCCAAAGATGAGATAAATTGATCAAATTTGTATTTTTAACTCAATCTATACTTTTAATTAATTCCTAATTTATTTTTTTTCCTCCTGGTGAGTTTTTCAAGCCTCTTTCCAGCAGTTTCTCTGGGATTTATGGAATATCACACTGAGAATGAAAGCAGCATTTTCAGGGCATCTCTGCTGTGTATGGTAGTGCATGTGTTTATCTGCAGACATGTTGAGGTGTGGCTCATTTGAAAACTGAAACAAATGCACTGAACACATTTCAGGTTAAAGCTGGTTATTAATCTCCCCCTTTTTCCATATTCATAGACTATTTTTTTTTTCCTAAAAAGAACACCTCATCATTTTTAACTAGTAAAAGAGGAGCTTTCCCCTTAAAGTCGTGTATCCAAGAAACTATTAAACTTCAGGATGGCTTTGGTGCCATTCAGTTCAAGGCTAGGAAATGATCTATGCAGTACCTGTGTTTTCGTAGTGATGTATATCACCTCAGAGAGATAACTGAAAGTAACTATTTCTGCAGTTGCAAAGTCTAATAATAGAGAAATGCTTTCACAAAACAGGCAAGTGACTTCAAAATAAAAACCAAATTCAAAACTCATTAAACCCAGGACCAGTTCCTAAGGGGGAAAAGAGAGGAAAAAAGCACACGGTCTCTACTGTGTGGGTATTGTACGTGTTCATCCAATTTTTGAGTGCTATAAAATTGGTTTAAATATAACATGCAGGTTACATTTCCAAGCTGTGTTTCAGGAAAGGCCTTTTCAATGTGTCCTCATGGGAAAATCATGCCACAGTTTAAGTGGTGACATTTCAGAAAGCAGAAAAGTTGCACAGTATGAAATTGTCTGACTGTGGAAGAGATGAATATGCTATTTACTATGGTAAGCACTAGTTATGTCCAATCATTCAGAATTTACTCTTTAATGCGTGCAAGGGGAATGCAAGCTACTTAGGTTGCAATTAAATGCACGTTAGGCTATTGAAGTAATGAAGAAATAGTAGGAGAAATATAAAAGAAATCTTATAAGTGAGCTGTGAGAGGGGCAGAAAAGCAGCTCTTAATTTTTTTATGACAGCCATAAGGCAAATCAGAAAGCACAGACACATTGCATTCCTCAGGTTCTGGAGAAATAAGGCAACGAGTTAAATGTCAGCAAACAGGTTGTTTCTGAAAGTATAAACTAGGCTTTCACAATTTCTTCTAGAACTACTGAGAAAAGGCTAAAGTCTCGTTTTAAGTTGACATTATAACAACTCTTCTCGTGCAGAATTTGACTCATCTTCTCAGGAAAATTAAATGTTTTATACTAGAAGTCTGTTTAGAGGGAGGCTCTGGATGGATATCACTAGTGTCTGTATTATTTGATGTACATCTCAAAGACTGGCAGGACAGGTTGCATGAGTCCATAGGAAACAAAAGCTGCACAAAGCATGCCAATGGAAAGCAGAATCACCTAAACAGCAATACCTGACTTCCATCTATCTACCCACTCACAAAGAGGAAAACCAATCCCATTTATTGACTGCATGGAAACAACGATTACAACAGATTCCACATAGAAGTGCATACATCTTCCCAGAAGTCATATTGGAAGAAATTAAAGTTTCAGGTTTCAGTTTAAATATGCACATTTACAAACTTGCCCACTCCTAACAGCCAGTGTTTCTCCAGATTCTCAGTCTTTTAAAGGAAGGTGCAAGACATGCTAAGCAAAACATGCCTGTGACTCTGCACTCTGCTGCACAGGTACAAAATCCTCAGAAACTAAATAAATACCATCACTTCAGAGTTTTGGCAAGATCAGCCTGGGTCCAGGTAAGTATGGTTTTTGAAGCAAATCTGTTTTAGTCGTTATTTTTAATAATTGTATCTCAATTAGTTTCAACCATTCATGAAAGAACCCTGAGTGTGGGTGTCAGACAATCCTAAAAGCAGGTGATGGAATAGTGTAGGTTTCTGTCCACTCATGTCCTTTTACCTACTTGAATCTTCTGCAGATATGGAGAATAAAGAAGTGATGTGTACCTACACTTCAGAGGCTCTTAGGTTTACACTATTCATAAGGCTTTTCTACTCCGTGCCATCTCATTGACTTTTAAACTGGTGATCATTGCATTTGGTCTTAGTGCAGGATTGAGAGCAGCATCCATTAAATCTGTGTGCACAAACTTCTGTACAAATATCAGATTCTTGATCCACTGTTCCTGAACTTAAATGGTGCTAAATGCTTTCTTTTGACATAACAACATGGTACTGAACTTTGATTTAGTCTATTTCCAAGCCATGCTTCTCAGTAATAGCTGAAAGTTATGCCTCTCAGCTCCACAGCTCTTGAGAATAAAAACCGAGAACAACAAAGCCTCAGTTTAAAACAGGGAGACATAGCCAGATCACAGATTAAAACAAAGTGATTAAAAGACTGACAGAATGTAAAGCTTTTTCTTGTTCATTATTACATGATGCAAGCTGTAAGCATCTAAGTACTGCATGGTCACTAATAATAAATAATGATGTGAGGTTCAGTTTTCAACTTGTTTATAATGAAAATATGGCTAATAATTTTGCACTTGTGTACTATAATTACATGTTTCAGCTTAAATTTTAATGCCATTCATCAACAAATGATTAGCATATTTTTAGTTAAGGCATGGAAGAAAGGTTACATTTTGCTGCTTTTGGATTTGGAGGAGAGGCACTTTACTGTGAAACAGCATTTCTCTTGAACCCTCATGGAACAACCCTGTCTACATCACAACTGGTTCAAAAAGAAAGTCATGTTTTTAACAGGTGTCACTCCAGTAAGAAATGGTATCAAGGTTTCCATTAGGTCTGTCTAATCAGTGATTTCAGAGTTACAAATTATTCATATACCTGCAACATAAAGCTTCAGCAGGCACTGCTTTCCAATAACAATTTAGATTGCTTAGAATAAATTATAAATGGGACGTTCATTAGTTAACACAGATTCCCAGTAATATCACTGCCAACAGTGTTAAAAGAAACCTCACAAAGTTTGATCATGAGATACACTATAGTAGCATAAAGAAAACAGTGATGAGGATTTCATTACCAACTGAAATATTGTTGAAACGTAACTGATACATTTGTCAACATCTATGTGCCAGAAAGTCTTCCCATTTATATCTTTTGTTTAGCTATATTTAATGGTTACAGTAAAGAGCACTTGCGTGGCATTTCAAAGAAGAGAAGAGATCATTAGAAATAAAAAGTTACACTTCAGATAGTAGTGAAAGTTTGCATTCAAAGTTCATTTGTAAAAGCACATAAGGGACTGGATAGTGCTCAGAAACAAAGGCAAAAATCACATCAGTGTCCAGGAGCTTAATGCACTGCAAACAGTCATTTGAAAAGCCCAACTCTTCCTCCTAGTTTGAGTTGATGAGAAAAAGAAATACTGCAATATTGTAGACTCATAAAACTGTGGCTGTAGATCTGTAATCCCAAATGCTTACCCAAAGCTCATGGTGAAAAGAAAGAGGATTACATTTGACAGGCTGATGTAGAGTAGCACCTCCCACAATGGACTACTCTGCTCTTTGCTACGTACTTTGTGTGTTCTGCTTCAGTCTGAGAACTGAAACACAGATGGTGAAACCTGTTGTTCTGCTACAGGTTTCTTCTGCAATCTTCTCTTCCTCTATGTATTTCTATGATATTTTTTCTACAGTATGCTGCTCTCTTCCACTTGTTTCTTCTGTTCCATTTGTTTGGTCTATAAAGATGAGGGAAGGAACGAGAAGAAACAACACATGGCCATCAGCAGTTTACTGATAAAAACATATCATAGGAAAGAATAATAAAAAATAAATTGGATTATAGTTTTCAATATATTGAAATCCATGATCATGTTTTCCTCCCTATAGCAAGTATTCAACACTTTTGTCTAGTTCTTAGGAAAACTCCTTTATGTGCTCATGAATTTATGCTTATTTGTGGAGATTTCAGTGCTCAGTGGAACATGGATACTGTGGAAAATCATGACTATAGAGGAAGAGACAGGCAGTCTTTCAATCTACTCAAGGTTACTTACTTGGAAGACTGAATTAATTTGTCCTCTGTATCAACAACGATGTGGTGAAAGAAGAGCACACAAAATGTGCTGGAACTTATTCAAGACATGCAGTTCCATTTCTAGGCCATATGCCCTGAAAATCACTTAGGCAATTCTTTCATATGTAAAAGGAGTTGAATTAAACCAATCTTTCCCCCAAAGACATTGTGAAGTTAAACACAATATTATTTTCATTTTAAAAGTACATCAAGCATTGAGAAAATATTGTACTGCTCCTGCTAAATATTGCATTCTAATGTGATTAGAAGTCCTAGAAAAAGAGTGCAGTAGGAATCTTCTATTGATAATTGAGCTTACCCTATAAAATTTCCTGAGTAACGCTTTTCTCCTTCATTAATATAGCCCCAAAGGCCTCTGTATCAAACATTATTTCTAATTATTCTTGTTTTGTAAATGCAATCACAACTAAAGATGAGAGGAAAATGGGCTTACTGTTTAATGGATTGGATGGAAACCCTGAACTTTAAACGTGTAAAGAAGTGGATATGAACACTCGTATCTCCAGTCTAACAATATAGATTTTGTCAGAGGTAGGATTTTCTTTTGCTTGGTAATAAATTTGTGCAAATATCTTTACATGTAGTGTCTTTACTTACAGGGAGTAGAATACAAGATAAAAATGAATTATGCTCTGAAAAACAGAGGTGAAGGTACTTCGATTTTATTGACTTTTCCTATCAACTCTCCATGCAGGATGAGGGCTCACTAGCATCCCCTCTGAGATCCATAAGGGTGAAATCCAAGATCTTGGGTTAGAACTACTACTGGGTATTTGCACACCAGGAGAGTAGGTCCAACTTCCCTCTATCTGAAGAATTAAAGGCTAGTTAATTCCCTGGTCTTTCTTGTGTATAGACTGAAATGTGTAATTTCGGGCATCCTGTGCCCAAATTCAATAATGCAAGGCAAAAAAAGTCAAGATAGAGCAACCTACAGTTGTTAAGATGGAGAAACTCCAGGTATTAATTACCTGAAACCCAACTGATGTAAACCACAAAGGGATGTGTATCCAAAACTACGTAGTCACTCAACTTTTATCGTTATGGCACCATATGTGAAAACACTCACCTTGTCACAGTCTGGTGATATTCTTCAATTTACAGAAAAAACTCTGACACCTGGTGTTAGAGGATTGTGTTTCAGGTGCAGACCTCCCTAAGGATATTGCTAAGCCAGAAACATGGTGTTGTGTTCTAACACTCATTTCGCTGGAGGATGGAACAGCATGGAGGATTTTCATCAGACGCACGCATTGTGACACGAGGAAGAGTTTGCAAGGAGCATTTGTTCAGTTTTGCTCTCTTGGATGATTATATATAAAAAATAATTAGAGAGTCATCTTCCTCCAAAGGTTGCCCTGCCTGTATCCATCACAACATCAGCTGCAGTTTTACTAGATCTAGTGACCTTTTCTCTTGGTCATTATTTTTGTAATTGGTGCAGGACTGTTACTTTGTTTATAACATTCTCATGGTTCACACGTTCTTTAATGTGGATGAATTTCTGAAAGTATCTGGAATCTAGAACTCCCTGTGCAACTACTGGCTTGTCTGGATTTAGCCAAGCATTAACATCATCACATTTTTACTCAGCTTTCAGTGAGTTGCAAGGATAAAAACAGATCCATGAAGGGAAGGCTTAGGGAAACGCCAGGCAGCCATCGTCATAGATACCAAAGTGAGATATGCTATATTAGGGTCCTGCCAACTGAGCACTGAAGCAACAGACACATACATTTACAGTATGAAATATATTTCAGCTCTAAAGCAGAACTAAAGCCTTCGCTCTTCTGTTACTCTGACAAGTTGCATCTGCTTCTGAATTACCCACACTTGTGTCAGAACATGATCCAGCCCTGTACTGCACAGAGAGGTTAAACAATACGTGGTGGAAAGGAACGCCCAGACAGACACCACCTCCACAACTGCCTTTGAATGCTAAACCATGTACAGTAGAGACTAGAATGTTCCATGTTTGTCTTTAATCACTGAGCACCACTTTTTAAAATTTAAATTTGTGCCTTTAAGTCAGTTTTTGTTGCCAAAAACAACGGGTCTTAACAGATATAGTGTGAAACCTATTGTTTAGAACTGGCACTAACTGTTCTTCCTCCCTCTGTAGCAGTAGGGAGCTTTTCCAGGTATGTGGGAGGCAAGCTGCTTGGAGCCATTATATTGCTTGTTCTCTGCATGATCTCCTTCATTAAATAATCTTTTAATGCAACATTAATAGTAATTGCAAGATTACAGTTCAAAATATTTGATAACATCACACTATGTAGCTGAAAAGCTACCGATCTCTTCTCTAAAGCTGGCTGTGGGGGGCAAGCCTGCTGTGAAACACCATTGGTCCCTGGATCTGAAAACATTGCAGTTCCCTTTGTTATCCCCATTCCAGGTCTGGACGGCTCACAGGTGAGAAGTGGTAAAACTTAGCAATGGAGGGCAGAAGAACAGAAAACAACTAGTTAATTTATTTTCTACTTTGAATTTCTTAAACGATGTGAATGTGGAATTATTTCTAATTGATGCACAAAGTGGAGGACTGTCAATCACCTATTAGGTGATATTTATGTACCAGTACTTGCATTCATAATAACGTTTGAATATCCATAGGTATTTCAGAACAGTACATTTATGATCAGGGGACTGGAATATCTTTCATATGAGGAAAGGCTGCGAGAACTGGGGCTGTTTAGTCTAGAAAAGAGGAGACTGAGGGGTGATCTTATGAACATTTACAAATACCTAAACGGTGGGTGTCAGGAGGTTGGGACATCCCTTTTTTTCTATTGTATCTAGCAACAGGACAAGGGGTGATGGGATGAAGCTGGAATACAAAAAGTTGCACTTAAATATAAGAAAAAACTATTTCACTGTTCAGGTGAGGGAGCCCTGGCACAGGCTGCCCAGGGAGGGTTGGGAGGCTCCTTCTTTGGAGGTCTTCAAGACTCACTTGGACATGTTCCTATGTGACCAGATCTAGGTGACCCTGCTTCTGCAGGGGAGTGTCACTAGATGATCTCTAAAGGTCCCTTCCAACCCTACCATTCTATTATTCTATGATTCCTGTTTTATCTATGTTGAGCCATCTGCTCCTTCTGAATACTCTTCATATATATATATATAAATCATATTCTGAAGCTTGTCACCTTGGATTCTGCAAATTATTAGTAAAAATATGCTTAAGTCTACTGTTCCATCCTGTACAAGTATCCTTCCTACCACAATTAGTATTGACTCTTTCTGACTGGTGACTTCTTCAGAAGAAACAAAGAATTGAAAACCATGGCTTATGCCAAATATTTGTGTATTAAACCCTATTCTTCCATTCTCTGCCATCTAAGTATCTGTGTTCTCAAAATCATTCATCTACAGGTTAAGAGCTCAAAAAAGTCGATGTCCTCTTTTTCCTGAAGATTAATCCTCAACATAAAGCTTTCTGTTGATTCTAACTTTGAATATTAGTAGTAGCACTGGTAACAACAGCTTAGTTGCTGTTCTTAGCTACAGAACTAATCTGGATCATAATTAAAATTCTACTAGCTTATTGGTTATTATTTTTGCTGTACACAAATTCTTTAATACTAGACTCTTCACTGTCCTTAAGATGAAATAAGCAAAAACTTTGCATCAAGTAGCATGGCAAGACGGAAGAACCCAGGAGGCACACAGAGTGAGCCACAATTTTCACTCAGGCAAAGGTGTTGAGAAGAGTTCTTGCAAAGGCTTCACAACAGAACAGAGTTAACCAGTACTGAAGAAGAGCCTCAAGCGAAGGACTCGTATGACTGACTACATTAGTCCAGATGAGCTCCTAAGAGTCACTAGAAACTCAGGTTAAGGATTACCATATATCTTCTCTGTAAAATAGACATTCAGAAGCACCATAAAAACCCCCACTGCCTAAATTGGTTTAATTCAGCGTAATTAGATCTGCATAATTAACATAACTAGAATAACCTTTCAAGACTAACTTTATGTTGGAGCAAGGTAACCAAGCTCTTGAATTCATCAAATAAACATGAGAATAAGAACCACCCAGAGGCATAGGAACATGACCTGTCCTGGATGGACACCATAGCTGCCTCCTATTTCTATGAATGTTCAAGTTTAATTTCTGAGAAAATGTGTTTTAGAAGCCATTTCATGATAGACTACTTGTGATCCCTCACTCTCAGCAAGATCAAGCTGCTATTTCATTGCTAACATCACCTGCCACTTCCCTGTAGTGGGCTTTCACAAAAATAACTGAATTCCAGTTTCATTTTCTGATTCCCTGCGTGAAAACAGTTAGGTCCCAAATTTTCAGAAGGTGGGATTTAGCAGTACAGCCAGACTCATCTTGTGTATACATATGTATATCTCAACAGTCATGGTTGGCATAAAGAAATATGCCATGTGAGAACACACATAGGGTAGGACATTAGAGCCATACGTGGCATTTTCAACCCATTTTTTTTAACTGGAAGCAATGTGCAAAAGCCAAAAAACACAGATATGGGTCCAGCATGAAATCAGTAGTCAAAGTTGGATCAGTACAAGCAGCTCCACGGACCTCCAGCAAGTGCCATTAGTGTCAGGAAAATGGAAGACATTTATTAACCACAGGACAGAGGCTGCAAAGGAGCCCAAGAGCAGCACAACAAAGATGCAGAGGTACAAATTCTAACCTTAGACCATGCTGAAGCCTAACCCCAGTCAATGTGGTCCTATAAAGTACTTTATCACTCAGTGAGAGCCCTATCCACACTCCTCGAGCTACTGTTGACCATCAAGTTGCCATGCCTAAGCCGTTTTGGCCCCACTAGGCCATAAATAGAAATACTACTAGGCATGGGCAGGCTGTTAGCATTATATGGCAAGTGAAGACATTGCAGTAACTGAGTTGCAGGCACAGACAAATAAGAAGTCTTATCACTGCCATCAGTGCTCTGAAATGACATAATTTAAATAAAAAAAAAATAAAGGAAATCATTGGAAAACAAACGGCAAGATTCATCACTGGAAGAGAAAAAAAATCAAATCAGAGGTAGGCAACCACCCATATCCCAGAGAACTGGTAATAACCATGTTTTCTGCAGGACATATCAGTTAGAAATTCAGAAAATATGTAAAATACTTTATAATTTATATGGTATATACATACCGCTGAGTATGAGGAATTCTTTCTGCATGAAAAGCCAGCAAGTGGCACCTCATTAAACAGGACCTAGACTTAATCTAACTTGGAACAGATAAAAAAGAAGGGATTCATATGAAGCTATCCTGCCTGGGGGTTTAATCTCAAAGCTTTCGAGTATAATGAATGAATTAAGTAGGGCAAGTGATTAACAACAAAGAAGCGATCACATAATAAAAACAGAAATAGTACTGAATTTAGAGCAATGTTTCCATTGTTTATGGACAAGACCCTGCTGTGCTGTTTTTATTGTTTTAACTCTTAAAGAATAGGCCAACCATATGACAGCACATGATCTCCAGGTTGAGATGGAAAGACGTGGGAAAAGGCCATGAGCACAATACCTAATGGTGCATAAATAATGGACTGTTTGGATATCAATATTTGTATCATTACGAGGATGAAATTCAGTCCGTAGGTCTTGCCAATATTTTAAAACATATTTCTCTTAATGATGTAAGCATGGAATAAACATCATCAAAGTTATGATGCTTTATATTACTGGTGTGTGCTACAGCTGCTTTGCTCATCAGCCAGAGCGACATGGGGCACAATGTGAGGCTGCTCGGATCTCAGTATCTGAACCTCCAGTGAGCCCCCAATGCTGCCTGTGCAGGCAGGGGGTGGGAGGCAGCTATGCCATTCCTTGCAAGCTTTCTGGCTGAACCAGGAAGAAGCAAACACTGACAGATCGCAGTGCACTGTCTGGGCTTGTGCTTTCATGGCTGGTGTAACCCAAATTAAGCTGACTCCCAATTAATGCAAGTCAGTTCCCAGCGGTGTAAATACGAGGTGTAGACAGGTAAGAAGCAGTGTCCCCCTCCCCTCAGTTACAGCCTTAGGTAAACCACGAAACAACATGGAGAATCCAGGCTGCCAGTCCTAAACATGTTATCCACATTGCTCTGCTCTAGACAGCTTCTAGAGTAAGGGTTAAGAATACAACGTAAGCATAACTCAGTCCTGCTGGGATTATTTTAACTCATCTAAAATCACTAGCTCTATTTTAGAATGATTCTGAAGGAAAATCACCAAGCAGAGGTTAAGATAACTCAGGGCCAACAGTAAGAAGACTCGGGAGATGTCTTCCTTGCACAGCAAACTCCTAAATTAGCCTATGTGACGTGAACGGCAAATATCCTATAGACTACCACAGGCACAGATAATTGCTCCCGAGCGAGCTAGGCAGCACAAAGTCAGCACTTTGCCACCTGTCTTTACCTACACAGGCCAAATTTTCTTGAAGCAAGAGGGCTTAATAGTTCTTCCTGGGTCATTGATTCTTCTCATAGTGTGTGTTGAGCAATATAATATCTTTGGATCTCACACACAACAATAGACAACACAAAATAGGTACCACAGTGGCCAGCAGATGAGGCTTGTGATCTCTTGAATACCTAAGTCAAACCTGAGAACACATAACCACATAGTGAATTTTCTTCTGCTAAATGAAGGTACCCATCCAAATAATGCTTCAGGGTCTAACAGGTATCAAAGGACTGCACATTAGCCTTCTCTCATGGTAATAAATGACAAGAAAGAATATAGTTTTCAGTGTCCTTTGTTGCCTTGACAAACAAATCTAGTGTATACTGAAGTATGTCTAACAGAGGGGTATAAACACAAGCAGCTTGAAATTTGAGATTTCAAGAAAGAGATCACCAGGGAAAAACCCAGATTTTCTCAAGGAACTTGATTGGCTCATAAATTTTGCTTTCCATTCACTAAAGCTTTCAGGAAAGAGAAAGAGAGGAAAAAGGCTGTAATTGATGGTACAATGCCCACGAGCCTCAACAGATGTGATCCCTAGCAATGAAGCATGTGGGCCTAATTTGGCATTACTTACTACCAGGAGGATCTTATGCAGGGTATCTTTCTAAATCTATGTTTGGTTGGCACCTGTGCCTTGTTGAAACTGGCATAGCACCTTCTGAGTGGGCATAATGCCATTCTAGCAGATGGCCATGAGCACAGAGAGAATGCCAGAGATCTAGTATTGCATTTGCAACAAAACTTGAAGTATCAAGGTCTGAGGTCTCATCTCAGGACAGCTGAGGTGGGAAGACACCTCTGGAGATCAGCCAGTCCCAGCCCCTGTTCAGAGCCAGATCAGCTAGAGCAGGTTGTGTCCACTTGGGTTTTGAGTATCTCCAAGGAAAGAGGCTCCACAGTCTCTCTGAGCAATCTGTTTGGGATCTGAGCACCCTCACAATAAAAAACCCACACTTCTTATGCTTGAATGGAACCTGTATTTCAGTTTGTGGCCATTGCCTCTTGTCCTGTCACTGGGCACCACTGAGAAGAGTGTGACTCTGTCTACTCTATTCACCCATCAGGTATTCATACAAATTGACAAGATCCTCCTGAGCTCCCGCGTTTTTCCAAGCTGCAGTCTCAGTTCTCTCAGTCTCTCCTGTAACAGATACTCCAATCCCTTAATCAGCTTCATGGTCCTTTGTTGGACTTTCTCTAGTAAGGCTATGTCTTGTACTGGGGAGCCCAGACCTGGATAAAGCACACCAGATGTAGCTTCACCAGGGCTGAGTAGATGGCGAGATCACCTCCCTTGAGCTGCTGGCATTACCTTTCCTTGTGCAGTTGGCCTCCTTTGCCACAAGGGCGTATTTCTGGGTCACCCCGGAGTAATGAACACAAAGTGCACACCTACACAATTCTTAGGCCTAAAATAACTCTGAAAATCTAAAACTATCCTTTGTGCTTGGGAGATGATGAAGTAAAGGAAACTGAGCCAGAAAGACAGTACACCTAGCACAATGCTTGAAATACCAAGTACAATACTAAGAGTGGGGGGGAGGAGATGAGAGAACTTAGTCTTCTTCCCAGTTAAACACATTTCATACAAAGGCCATGAGCTACACCTCAAACTGGAAAAAAAGAACCAAAAAAAAAGTGATAATCAGAACATTTCTAATCAGTAGAATTGCAACCCATAGGTCAGAGATTAGCAAACAAAAATAACTCAGATGAAACCAGTTTACAACAGCTGACAACTAAGTCGAGTACTTTGAGTAGCCTACTGCCTTCCTCTGGTCATGAACTGATTAGTTGTCAGGTGCAACAGCACCTCCCTGTAGCACCCACAAAAACAACTTGGTGCACTGGGAAAAGGAATACTAGATATGAGCTAAATCTTATTTTGTTGGGAAGATTCAACAGCTGCATTAACACTTTACAGTAGGTGGTTTGCTTGTTTGTTGGGTTGTGGAGTTTTTTTAAAGTAAAACCAGGATTCTTCGTTTTATTTTAAGCCTCTGAATTTATGGGCAGAATCCTCATACTGTATAGGTATTTGTCTCAACTGATAATAACTTCACTCTGTTAAGTAGAGTGATGCAAGATGTGGACCCATATTACTGCTCAGTTTCATGAATGTAAGTGGATTTTCCTTCCTTGCATCAGTGTTTTGTTTGCAGTGCAAGCACCTGCTGAAGCAAAGAGCCCACTGGAGCCCATAACCACTACCTCTGCATTATTTGTTGGATTTGTTGGTTATTTTTTTTTAAAACTAGTCCTTGATGCAAAGGACACTCCTCTAATTGAAATTCATCACCTGAAAGAGGAAATAATGCATCCTGGATGACAAAACCGTTTATGAATGGTATTCTAATAAAACATTGCATCAAGCACACAAATCACAGAAGCTGCATAGATTGAAGTGACCCTGTATTTTGAAGTGTATGCATAGTGATTTGCATGATATTCATTGTGTTAAGGTTGAAAACATTATTAACATCTTCGCTCTAAACCTAACAGACCAATTTATTCTAACTGGCGCTAATAAGATGTATCATTAGCAAACAGGGGTCAGTGGAAACCACGGCACAGAGAACATGCAGAAGAATAACAGATAGCTGAAGAAAAAGGATTAAACCTACATCAAACTGGCACTGTACAAGTGGCTCATCAGAACATTATTTTAACAAATGTAATCTATGAAATGCTAAAAGTGTAGTCATCTATTATGCTCAGTATTAAAGCAAAATAGTACTTAAGGAAAGTGATGTAGAACAAAATTATATTAGCTTCTGGGATCTTCTTTAATGATACCAAATTTAAAGAATTATATTTATGTGCTCATCTTCTTATCTGCTAAAAAATATTCTTATACTGGTTAAACTTTGAACCTGTAATCTGAATCTTGCAATTTTTGAATCTGTATTTTGATTTGCTAGAATTTTTGTATTCAAGATTTCAATTATTACCATTCATTTCCAGTATGATAAGCTAATTTTGCTTCTTATGTCTTTAATTATTTGTTTTTAAAAGTAATCAGCAATGTTGATAATTCCAGGAAGAACGAGGTTGTAGTACGTGTTTTTATAGCCCAGGTTTGATCTTTCCTGTTGGATCCAAGTCTTTCAGAACTTTCAGGGGGTTTTAAGCCTCTTATCACGCCATAGAGAAAAACAGAAGCCACTTCTCAATTAAACACACACAAACTCACACAACCCAGGGAGATAAAATCTAAGAGAAAATAAAGTTCAATATTCTGCAAGAAGGCCTTGGACAGTTTGGGAGCTGAACTCAAGTTTCTTGTGTCTCATCACAGAGCATTATTTCTTCCTCTAGAACACCTTGAACACCCCTACTCATCTTCCCATTTAACGTCAGGTTTTACATCGCAGACACAATGATTCTAAGATGTTGTGATTTCTAGCCTTATCCAAACACAGAGGCTTTAGTTTAAGGACCCAAACCCATGAGATAACATTTCACACTTACAAAGAAACAAATACAATGAAAACAGAATATGTATGAGCATCATCAGTCTACAAAATGAACTATAAAACCAGAGACACAGCAGAATTTAGAAAACAGGAGATCTCCATTAGGATAATGAATTTAAACTCAATGATAATTGTACAAAATATGGTAATTTTTGTCTCTAACTGTGTGTTTTAAGCACCCTTTCAAGTGCCACGAAACTGGAGGAAAAGTCAGTGAATTAAATCTACTGCGAGAAACATTTCTGCTCTTACAATACTTGGCAAAAATCTGGTACTAGATGAAAGCGTGTTAGACTTCAGTTCAGTGTGGATAAGGCAGAGGTAATTCTGGTTGGCAGACAAAAGTGTTTTGAAGAATTGGCAAGGTCTAAGAGTACTCCCTTGGCTGAGAGCATCTGCTAACCCATGGTGAAATCACTTTATAATCTCAGAGCTTCACTCTTCCTTGCTTCTGGGCTTCAGGTAGCAAAAGGAATCAAACACTGATATATGTTTCTCTAATCAATAGGTTATATCTTTGCCCCTCAGAGTCAAATTCTGTCCAGTTTACTTGTTGCCATTTTTGCATCAAACTGGGCTTCTAACTCTTGGCTATGTTTCAGTCCTACCGATAGACTTTGGCAAGAGCAGGCCAGTGCTGTTCCCTGGGAGCAAGACAGCCTGCTGAACACAAAGCTACACCTGCGTTCCCTCCTACCCACCTCTGCACCCAGCAAAGCAACATTTGCACCACTGTTCACAAACAACAAACACAATAAAAATAAGCAGCTGTTTAGCATTGGATCCCTTTGTTTGGAGTTTACACCCAGCCACACACAGGCCTGCGGTGGGATGCTTTGGTGCCTTGGGGTCAGGTTCTTCCCTTCTCTACTCTTTCCTAGGGGCTATTTTTCTTGCCTCAATCTAACTCTCACTGACCCACAGACCTGCTTTTTCTGTTTCTGAGAAGGGCTCAGATAGAAATGTTTACATTTTGTCAGGTCCACACCTTTGAGAACTAAGTGTTCCCCTTCACCCACTCCCACTGGGCTTCTTGCACTCCCAACACACGCTGCAGATCGTGCAGAGGATACCACATCATAGCAGGTATTTAATACAAATACGTATATTGTAGGTGAAGTATGCATGCCTCAAATAATTTTGACCTAGATATAAGGTGCTTTTATTAAGTTGCCACGACTCTTTCTCCTTGGTAATAGATAAGTAGGCTATAGTATTCCATGGGCTTCTTTTTACAAGCTTTGCTCTTAAAGGGAAACTTTTGAAATATTGTTCTCTCTCATCAAAGAAGATGAGAAAGAATAGGATTAAGGTGAAGGGAAGGTTTTCTTTGAATAGGGAAGATATAATTACACATTTTCCATGACACATGCTGGAAAATGTAATATTGGTAATGCAAGTAACCTCAAATTTTTCATTGTATTTTAATAGAGAGCTCTCTTTTAAGATTTTTATATTATAGAGAGCATATAGTTATATGTATATACACTTATCTCACATAAAAAAGATTGAAAAGGAATCAATCAAGAGTAAACTCTTCCTCCCTAACCACTAAGGAAGCATGATAAAGAAGGACAATATCAGATTAGCTACAAATTTTCCATCTCATTGTTTCCTGAAAAATAAAATTTTATAATGAACATGCTCCATACAAGCTGTGCAGAACAAGTGTCTCTTCCAAAAATACACAGAGCAGTAGTAAAAATCAAGCATGGACTCAACGACATCTGCTGTAGCATTGTTATCAAATGCCATCTTTTTTACACAAATCTATAACAGTCACTATTTCTTTGTGTGGAAATATTAGTTTGTCTGCAGCATCTAAAAATTGGCACATGAGGACTGACAGATGCTTTGGTTTTACCTCATCTTCAACTTACTTGGCTTCTCATTACGCTAGCTACAGCTCGGCAAATTATTCCTCTGCTTTGGAAAGCCGACAAAATGCCATCTGTCTCTGCATGGTTATCAAAACCAATACTGTAACGTGAAAAAAGAAGTATGAACTGAAATTGTACCTGGCAACTGCACGGTGAGGTCGAGTATCCTGTTAGATTACTCATATACACAAGTTTCTGTTCATGGACACCCACCTGCCCCACCGTGCACTCAGCCCAAGGAACAGTCAGTCTCTGACCTTTCTTGCGTGTAAGTATTTCTCATGCCATTGACATTGACTGACACTAATTATGGCTTGGAATGCAAAATGAGGTAGCTTCTCACCAACTGAGACTCCAAGGTCACTATGATTAGAGTATGAGTACCTTTTAGTTTTCCTTATAAAAGTGAGAGGCTGAATGTGTGGAGGAAAGAGATGGAAAGGTCAAGGAAAGAGAAAGAGCAAGATTACATCAGTGTGGTTCAGCATGTAATCGGGCTAGTCCAACTGCTACAAGACTCGTCACTAAGGCTTTGGGAAAGAGAAAACATGAACAAGATGTCATTAGATAAAACAGAAAAGAACAAAAAGGTATGAAAAGGCTTGACAGTCCTACTCTTAATCTAACAAAGAAGTAGGCATCCTCAGAGCTTCTCTGTCTAAATAGCATGGAAATTTTTCCACCAACTATTAAAATGCAGACCGGAATAAATACCTCTTGCAGACAGGTGTAACAAAGCTTGCTTTTCTACGCTGCAGCTATACTTAAATGACAACTCCAGAGCTAGCTCCAAACAAATGCATTTTAGAGATAAAACTGAGGTGATGATCCTATGAATTGGTGGTCAGAATCCAGGCTAGCAGACACTGCCCTCCCTTTCATGGAGCTTCAGAGCTGCACACTGTTAAAAATAAGAGAGTAAAGGGTAACTTCTCTCATCCTCCTCCTAAGTACCCCCTACGGCTTGTGATAAGAGGTGGGGTAAAATGTAAGCTGTCTTTGGTCTGAAGCAAAACCATGTTATATTTCCTTACAACTGCTCTGTGTCATTATTCATCAAAATGATCCTGCTATACTATAGGACCAACAGCCTACTCCTAGGTACTCTCTGGTTAAGAAACTATCCCTTGGTCACTCTTATTCATGGAACTGAGCAATCAAGCTTGTCTGGCATAGAACATATAAAGCTAATTTTTATTTCATGTTTAAAACACCACAGAAAGAGCATCAATCTCCCTCTGTCATCTGAAATAATTAAGATTCAGTTCAATGTCTTTCCAAAACTGCATAGGTTTAGTAATATTTCATATGAGAAAGGCTGACCCCGCAATCTCCTGTTGCTTACATATTTCCAGGCTTGAGTTACTCCTACCTGGCACTGATGTGTGATAACAATGAAATTCCCTGTTATAGAACCACTAAATGTTTGGGGTAGGAAGAGGCCTTTAGAGATCATCTAGTCCAACCCCCCTGCAGCAGCAGGTCCACCTAAATCAGGTCACACACAAACGTGTCCAGGTGGCTCTTGAAGTCCTCCAAGGAAGGAGCCTCCACATCCTCCCTGAGCAGCCTGTGCCAGGGCTTCCTCACCTCAACAGTAAAATAATTTTTCCTTATGTTTAAATGGAACTTTTTGTGTTCCAGCTTCATCCCATCACCCCTTATCCTATCACTGGATACATCAGAAAAAAGTGATGCCCCAACCTCCTGACATCCACCATTTATATACTTGTGAATATTAATGAGATCCCCCCTCAGTCTCCTCCAGACTAAACAGCCCCAGTTCCTGTAGCTTTTCCTCCTAAGGAAGATGCTCCAGTCCCCTGATCATCTTGGTGTCCCTTAGCTGGCCTTTCTCCAGCAGTTCCATGTCCCTCTTGAGCTGGGGAGCCCAGAACTGGACACAGGACTCCGGGTGAGGCCTCACGAGGGCAGAGCAGAGGGGAATGAGAAACTCCCTCTAACTGCTGCCCACACTCATCTTGATGCACCCCAGAATGCCATTGGCTGTTGATACAATGGTGACTTTATTTAAAGTTATCCAAGCCAGGAGAACTTTCCCATGAGCAGAAAATGCTTTAGCTTTTTCTTTAGTTTAACAACAAAATCAACATCTACTCCTGAGTTTCTACTGTTTTTCTCTGTTATTTCCCATTAATCATGACTATTTTATTTTCTTAAGTAAGAGGCTGTGTAAAATTCATCCCACCCTCCATGCAGTTCTGGAAACTGTTGCTAGAGATTCCTTATGGGCATTCTTTGTCTGCTCTAGTGAGCAGTCCTATGGTATATGCCTTAAGAATGATACTTTAAGTTGCTCTGCTACTCCTTTGAACTGGCACCATAACGTGGGACTAAAAAGAATCATTAGATCCCATTGGAATCCTTTTCTGCAGAGGAGGCAGTGTGCATTGCCTATCAGTTACATTCACACCTCATCTAAATGAGTAGAAAAGAACAGAATAAGGAGAAAGCTCAGAGCTTCCTCTCTTCCTTCAAGGCTCCCTTTTTTTAACTTGCACACAACATTCTCTCTTGTGTTCTTGGCTACGCTGTATTATCATGAGCTCCTTGGGAAAAGACCTCTTCTCCCCATCTACAAAGAAATCATTAAAAAACAGTAATGTCTTGGCTTCACTATGTAGTTGGTTTCTCCTTGTATGTTCTTGCTCCCAGCAGTGTTAAGTCCATGTGTAGCTCTTATTCACAGGAAATCCTTTTAGTCTTACAATGAGGTCTTTGTAGAGAGCCTTTGGTGTTATTCTTCTGTATTTGCAAGGACTCTTGAATACTGGGCTGTCTGGGACACGGTATCTAGGGGAATAACTAATATAGGCTAAACGTAAACTAATTTGGGGGAACAAAAGCAGCCTTCAAACTATATGCAAAGTTACTACAGGCTGTTTTTTCAATGAGGGTGAGTGGAAGTGACAATTCTTTTGCACTTAATGAGCCAGAGTAGCAGAGATTAGAGCAACCCTCTAAATTATTTGGCTGTTGAATAAAAATCCAATTTAAATCTTGTGGAAAGTAAGAGCTTTGGTTCAGCTGTAGAATCAGGGTGTATAAGCAAGGAAAATAAGCAGCCTTTTAGATCCAGTCCCTAAACTAGTAACAGTTTATTATATAAAAGCCAAGCACAGATAATGAGAAAAAGAATATGTTAAGAATAAGGAAAAAAGAAATCCTTGGGAGACCAAGAGATTTGCTCAATGTTACCAACTATTTCATGCAAAACAGTGGCCTTTCTAGAGAAACTGATATGCCTTTCTCTTACATTCCTTTGGTCCAGGGTCTCTGAAGAGGCAGCAGTTCACTGTGAAGCCAGTATGGCAGCAGCAGAAGACATTTCTGCTTACTGGTGTGGCTTGGCAGCACTCATCATAACTTTTCAAACACCTAAGAGATACTCTGTGAGGACTTGGGCAAAAAGAGAACACACAGAAAGCAAGGGAAACCAGCAGAACAGAAGAGCTAAGGAAATAGTTACAGTATGGAGGACTTCAGTCAAGTATTTTCAGCCTTTTTCATCTTGGAAAGTCCCACTTCTGCACCAGCCAGGCAAAAAAAAATCATTTCTTGTTTTGTTCATAAGCAAAAATTGTGACTTGGCACTGGCCCATTGCAAACAATAAACACCAACAGAACTTTGCCAGTTACCATAGTGGTTATACAACTTGGAGCCTATCCTTTCCTCTTTACTTTGGCTGTCTGTCTCTGCAGTCTGCAAGCTATTCAGGCCAAGGATTGTCTACTACTTTGCTGACCACATATGCCACCTCAATGAAAAGGAATACAAAGCTATGTGTACAAATATTGACTTTTGTCCTTCTTGAAAATTACGATTCCCTAAATGACAAACTGGTCTTTAAAAAAAATGAAAATCCACCAGTTCCTTTCTTAACACAACAGACAAAACTAAGACACATACAATCTTCTCAAATAGTACTCTAAGTGTTGGTTTAGCAGAGCTGACGAAGACTGATTTCCAATGGATTTTTTATCCTTAGACAGACATAAACTTTAACTAAAACTGTCTCATTGAGGAATAGGACATCCACGTCTTGCTTGTTTCTGAAAACAATGTGTCATCGAAACTCAGATTCCAGATCCTATTTTAAATGGGATAATCATCATAGTCTTCCTCACCCTGTACTATCATTAAAACTGTAACCATATCACATGGAGGGATGTCCCTGCTTTTCTGTTCTGTTTCATTAAGATTTTCAATACACTCAGCTAATAGGAAGGGGACAGAAGTGGAGGGGGAGGTCTATGACACTGTCATATCATCTCCTTTCTAAACCAAATAAGGCTTTAAAATCCTAAAAGAACTCCTCAAGATGGTGAAATTAGCTCAGGCTACAACTGATGAGATTTCCCCAAAGAGCTAAGCTAACTTAATGCCCAGATGTGTCCACAACACCCTCTAGCCCATTATTAAATACAAATCTATAGAGCACATCACTGTGTTCAGTCTTCAGAAGGTAAGTCTTTATGGTGACTGTAAAATTCTCATTAGGCTACTGGGATTATCTCTTCCCTTTATCTTATTTGTTTGGCTCTCTATAAATACCAAAGAAAAGACATGATGAATCAATGAGCGATTCAGATTTTGCCTTCAAGTCTTTATCATTGGGCATTTATCTACTTTTTGTCTCTGGAGCTTTCTATCCTGCAGCAAATTTATTGTAGTGCTTCTGAATCATTTTTTCCCTTTTGCCTTTCCTTCCCTCCCCCAATACTATATTGATTTTCTAATTTTTACAAATAAGCATAGCAATAAATAAGATTACAAAAGCTCAGGACAGAATCATAGCTGAATAAATACACTCATCAAGAATAAAAAATTGTTGGCTAGACTGGGGAAATTACAGGTCCCTCATGTACATTCTTTATTATGAACTGGAAGCACATTTAGTAAACAGAAGAATCTGAGTCAGGCTTCTACTTCCAATTTTGATACTGATGCACTGTGGTGACAGGTGGAGTATTTTAAAGTAATTGGGCAATATTACCTAAAATATGAGTGAAATAGAGGTGTTCTAACTTCTCTAGCACTACTTGACAAGGAGGTCATTGCATTACCCTGCTGCCACAACCACAACTTCCTGCAAGTTCAGTGTAATAAACAGCCATCTCGTGGGTTGGCTGAGAGACGTATAAATGGGATGTTGGCAAGCTGATTTTTAACTTCTTGGATTGAAAAGCCCAGTTATACATCACATCCAGGAATGATGGATTAATATTCCTCTAGATAGTCAACATACTACAGGATGCCAAGTTCTTGTTCCAAAGTATTATGGAATTATTTTGTGATCTTAAGCATTTACAATATCACAACGTTGTTTTTAGATGCAATGGCAGGACTACTTCACAGAGTCTAAGAAGATCCAGCTCAGTACTTTCCACTGTTAGGTTCCAGCTTTCAACAGATAGAATTATACTGGTACAAATAGTCTCCTAATACTTGGGAACAATAGGGCAACAAATAGATAACAAATGTTCTCTGAAAGCAACTGTTTGGATTCTTTTTATAGCCAGTTAAGGTGCTGCATGTTTTGAATATCCTTTTATGCTTAGAAATATTTCAAGATTTATCCCTTTTGGGGGAAAATAACCCCACCCAAACAACTGTCACTTCACAAACTTTAAAAACTAGTTATGAAAAATATTTTCTAGTAAATTATCTAATAGATCACCTGTTCATTTTCTGCCTAGAGAGTCTCTTTAAACAAATTAAGAAAATATGATAAAAAACAGCCAATATCTTAATATCCAAAGAGGAAATACCTTACTGGCCAACACCTTAACATCTCCAGTATCACAGATGCAGTTTTTCTGTGACATTAGTTTATTTAACGTTACAGGACAGCTATAAACCTCAGCTGTATCCAAAAGAAAGACGAGATAGCACAAGTTGCCAAGCACAGTCACTGCGGACCCTGTTGTGGGCGCCGAAAGGTGTCCCCGGGCTGGGGCCGCGCGTCAGCACCTCGGACAGCTCCCGCGGCCTCTGCGGACACGCGTGGGGAGGGGGCTGTGGGGCTCTGCGTGTGTATCTGTGAGCTAATGACCACCCTACCACACTGCCAGGAGCTGGCAAAAAGTCATGTCATAACTCCATTGTTATGTGTCATCAGCCTTCCCCCCTCCCCAAGTTTCCCTGCAAGGGGTTTGG
Organism: Colius striatus; assembly: GCF_028858725.1. Classification (NCBI taxonomy): domain Eukaryota; kingdom Metazoa; phylum Chordata; class Aves; order Coliiformes; family Coliidae; genus Colius; species Colius striatus. The sequence goes on along the minus strand of NC_084771.1, from coordinate 4,911,242 downwards.
AGTGAGTAGGAGGAGTGGGAGAAGGATAGGTGATAATTTTGCCTTGCTCTTGCATGTTTAGTGGTTTGAGCAGCAGCTGCACAGCTGGTTACAGCTATGGCCTTGCTCAGAAAACACATTTCTCATGCCTGTCATGAGACACATTTGAAAAAACAAAATACTGAACAACACGGGTGAAAAATGAACAAAGAGGAATAAACTTCAGGGAGACAAAACTGAAGGAAAACACCAAATGAAAGTTGATATTTGCTTTTTTGCTTTGCACTCTGGCACAACCACCACAACACAGTTTTCTCGTGCCTTTTTGAGCACAAAAAGCACGTGAAGAAAAACCACAAGACAGCCAGAGGGAAAGTACAGTAGTACTTCATGGCAAGATGCAAAACAGATCTATAATCTCAGTTGAAAACAGGGTAGATTGTGGCTGAGAAATTACCTGTGCTGGACAGCAGAGCTGGCAAATGAAAGCTCCATCTGGATCAGCCTGACGCTAAAAGAAGCTGCAATACAAAATAGTGCAAGAACTAGAATACTTGGAGGGTATGGATACCATGAAGTGTGGTGGTGATTTGCATCCTGAGTGTCAGGAGCATTACAGGAATTGCATAAGGACAGGAAGAATTCATTTTGTGTCAAAGTACCTGAAACCTAAACGTTGACAGCATTCCAGAGGAGATTAATATTGCAGAAGTTGCTTAGACAAAGCTGTGTGGGAAGATGATAGGAACATCATAAGTGTTAAATACCATCTAGCATCAGAAAAGCTGCCTGTGACACAGGAAATACAATTGCTTCTGAACACAGGCCTCATTTGGTTTTGATAAATCTTAATGGGATAGCCAAAACAGAGAAACTTACTTAATGGTATTTTCAGATGAGGATAGCTACATCCAGACCTGCATTTCAGGAAAGTTAACAGACTTAACACTTACTATGATATAAACCAGGCTTGATTTAAGCATGTTACATCTGACAAGAAAACATTACTACTACTAGAGCAATCACTTGTACAGTCCAGAGTAAATGTCACTTATTTTACAGTCTAAGCATAGAGAAATTTTCCTTCTTTGTGATTGTTCAGTTGCCAAGGAAGAAGTGAATGTTACATAACTAAATTCTAAATTTTATGGTTTAATTCAGTGAAATCTTTAATCTGTTTGACAGACTTCTGTTTTTGCCCAGTGCATGTCATAGAAACATCAAAACAATCCAGGAGGCCCCAGAAAAAGACAGTCACAAAAAGTTAAAAGCTAAGGACATTTGAAAGGTTAAAAAGTGCCAGGACAGAAGGAAGGCAATCCTGCCTAAATTTGATTAAAGCTTTCAGCAAAGGCTATTCAGTACTTATTCCACCTTCAAGGCAAAAAAAAAAAAAAGTTCTTCACTTCAATCAGTGATACAGGATAAGTTGAAATAAATTTCGTTAATTGCATGTATTTGAAAAGGTCATTTAAATATCACCACAAAGTAGACTACATCACTTGGGCCTAATCCTGCCTTCATGGAAAGCAATGGTGTTCCTAAGCTGCCTCAGCCCTCAAAAAGAGTTGTGTAAATAAGGGGGGAGGTCACAGTATGTACTGACAGGTCAGAACAGATTATGACCAGAGGTAAGTTTCAACCTCACATTCCTCTTCTATAGGGGGTACTAAATTGTATTCAGCACAGTGCCAGCTGAGAACTGATAAAACACAGAGTCCTTTCATGTGAAAAAACACTTTCAAATCAGTGAAAGTAAAACATGCTCAGTGATGTATGAATAATAACTGGTCTGCTTCTCTGTATTGCTACAAGAATCTTTTCTTAGTTACTTGAACATCTACCTGAGACAAACCTGAGGCACTAGAAGGGAGAGAAATGTCTTGTTTTTCAATAGCTCAAAGGCATACAAGTGCACAGCAGAATTTGTCCATATCCTGAACATCAACAAAAAAATAGCATGGTGGAGGTATTACACTTACATATAACTTTTGGTCTACTGTATACAGTATTGAACAAGAAACTAGTAAATCTGTAACTTCCCATAGAGGCAGCTTTCTGAACTGTTTGGGCACCTAACTTTTTGTCCATTATTATGAGCCAGCTTACAAGATGAACTCATAGACTAGGGTTTTTTTTCCCCCCTCGTCTTCTCTCCCTGGACACTTGTAGATACAAAGACATCCCTTCTTATGATCTCTATTTTCTATTGCCTTCAATTATCCATTTCTTTGGGAACAGATAGTTTCTTGTTGTCTTCTATGAGAAGCCACATGGGCTATATTTTGTGTTAAATTACAAACTTAATACTAAGAATAGAAACAGCAGTTTTTCCTCGCAAGATGTCTCCTGATGTGAGGAAAGGACTGTTAGTTTAGTCAGAGCTTGTCACCTCCATACCACTACCTCGCCTGTAATCTTCACCAAATCCATTAATCTCTCTGGATTCCCAGCTTCCTTTTTTTGTGCAAAGCTTCCTTGCCTCTGGGGGACATTGAGAAGACGAATTCATTAATCTCTGTAAAATGCTGAGAGGCCTGCTCATCACTGGTTTCAGGAAAGTGTCACCACAAGAGTACATTGGCCAAAACGGAAAGAGCAAAAATTGTTTTGCTTGGATCTCACATAAGGAATCTGAATTAACAGGACTGATGAAGGACAAACACCTCTGGTGGAACTGGGAAAGCTGCAGGAAGGAAATACCTGCTGAACTGACCCAGAAAGAGTTAAGAGTCTAATGGGAAAATCCCTGTGGGTTTGAACTTGATGTGCAGTGCCAATGAGAAAAATCCATCTGGATGTAAAGCTGCAAGAAATACAGGGCACCAAGAAAGGAGGCATTCATGCTTCTTACGAGTCAGGAGTTATTGGATCCAGCATTTGTCATGATACCTTAGATAACATATAATTGTTCTCCAAAGGTTTTTCCATAGAGCAGGCATAATGAAGTAGCTTTCAAAAGTGCAAGCTTTGGTAGGAAGAAAAGAATGTGTCTCATGGAAAAACATGAATGTTCCTTGCATTTCAAAAGGAGCTGTTTTCAGTAATTCAAATAAATTCTTCACACTGTTAACAGGCATGTGAACAGCTCAGTTTGTATTTAAGGATCAAGAAGATAATCAGAGCCCTTATCCTGCATGTTTTTAAATCCAGAGTGCTGGTCTAAGACTTGCAAACAACCGTCTCAAGCAAGAGCTTAGCAGTGTCAGCCATCATTCCTTTACAGATGAGCTAGGACTTACAACAGGTGAACTGAGAATTCAGAGTATATTAATAAAACCAGTATAGGGTCAAGTCAAGAACAGCAAAGTCAAGAAGGACAAATTAAAAGAATTTCACTTTACTGGCAAACTTTCTGGGGCAGGTGGTTTTGTTTCTCTGTGGTTTTGGGGGCAAAAAGAACCATTTCTTCCTTGCTTGCTTCTGTAATGCAGCTGTTGCCATGAAAGGAGATGGGAGCCAACATAGAGCCAGCAAAGCACCTTGTTGTAGAACCAAAAAACGATAATTGAGCAAAACTCTATGAAATATGGAAAGTTCAAATGACATTGTTTGTAGGAAATGGAAAAGACTATATTTAGTTGATATTCATGCCAGGGTTATGAACTGATTATGAGGCAAGACAGTTCTGCCAGACACACTTGAGGACTTTGGCAAGTCATTGAGTCAGCATTGTCCTCACCTGTCTAAGGGAAATAATCTTTTAGTGTTTCAAAGGCACAGTGAACTACCTGACTTATACGTTGGTACTTGACATGCTCTGAAACTCTATAATGTGCTCATTACCATAACCTTTAAACAGGTATTTTATTAAACATGTTTTTAAATAGCTCCGTTCAGAGGGTGGAATTAACAAGCAAATAAAGTAGAAAAGCAAAGTCAAAAATCACAATGAGCAACACACACTGGTTATTCCTTGAGGCTGCTCATGTTTTAAACACATCCTCTTAGAGCTGCTCAGTACTTGCTGCCGAACACGACAGCGTCCACTGGTGATTGACACTCAGCCATCACACAGCGCGGTTTTGTCAGCAGGAACTCAACGAAAAAGTGAAGCTGAACACCTTTGGATAAGTGTGCACTCCTGAAAATGGCCATAATTTACTCAAGCCTCTTTCATTGATACTGATAGGAGTAACATTTTAAGATAAGCCTGTAGAAAAAAACTGTAATTTTCTGGGTTTTTTTGACAAAGACTTGTTTCTTACCCTACTGCTTTTGTGGGAAGAGGAAGCCCCAGGCAGCTGACTGCAAGCTCTCAGTCACCCAGTGACCCTGACCTACAGAGCAATCACACCTCCATGGGGTAGCTATCCAGAGCCATTCGAGCCTGTGCAGGTGAGTTGGGTTCCTTGCTTTTTTGGGTTGGGGTTTTTTTCCCTGCTTTTTCTTTCTTTCCCTTTTCATCTCTGAATTCCTAAGTCTGGGTCAGACTTTTTCATCATTTTGTTTCATTTTTGTTATTTGAGTTCATCTTTGCCCCCCCTCAAAGGTACATCAATCACCACTACCAGTCTGAGCTGGGAAAGGAAGGCTACTTCAAGGTCACTGTAAAAAGCCCTAATGCTTTCCAGTGAAAGGGAAGGGAAAAGAGGCCATCAGTGTCTTCCTGTTTCTATTCATTGTTTAGGGAAACTCCTTAGGAAGGAGAAAGTATGCATGGGGAGGGGGAAGGCTGTATGGCCAGAGGAAGGGGGAAGGGCAATCTCTAAAGACAATAACCTGCAAAGAGGAAAAACGTATTGGCAACCTAATAGATGAGTTGGAGTTGGAGACAGATGCAGTTCTCCAGAGACAAGTAGTTCCCTTGAGGCCAATGGACCGTGAAAGGGGCTGGCCATCTTTGATAAGGACAGATATCATAGAAGGGAAGTGGAGAACTGCTGCAATAAATCCAGCCTGTGTTTCTTCCTGAGTTTTCTCCATGCTGCTAGAGGAGCATGCTGGATGTAGCTGCTCTTCATCTCAGCCCTGACGTGATCTCTTCAATTATCCAGCACTCCTGCTTGCTCTACATAAGGAGGGAAAGAGTTTTGCCATGCAAGTAACTTTGGAACCTTCTTCACTTTCCTCCTCTGCTGTCCTGCAGGCTACCATGTTGGTGACCTGCAAATGAGATGCTCACACCAAAGGTGCAGAGGCAGCAGAAGAGTTATCTGCCTTCAGCAACTGAGTGCAATGTTTGTCTCCTATACTACCCCAACTCCAAAGATCTTTCTGTTACCCAGCCCTCTGAAGAGCAAGTCCTGCCACTAACCTTGGTTTTACATGGGCTGTTTACATTCCACATTCAAAACACAACTATGCTAAACACACTTCAATGTTGTTTTACAAGTGTGGAAATATCATTTTCAGCTTGAACTGAAGGCTGGATTAAGAGGTGCATATACAAGGGTAAAGCTAAGTTAACTACACACTATTTCTTGTTAGCAGAGTATTTTGTAACGCTGGCTTCCCTAGGCTTAGGGTTTTATGTTTTCTTTGACTATGTGGGCACAGGAGAGGCAAAGGAAGTGTCATATTTTTTATTTTTATATTGTTTACAAACTACAGGCTTGCAATAGAGCTGTTATATATCATCCTTCAAAACACATTTTGAGTACTGTTGCTGTTGAAATATTAGGTTTCAATGCCTATTCACCTACAGTCACTTACAATGACACTATTGTTCTAGGTACCCGACTAGCACAGAATATAAGGCAATCTCTGTCTCCAAGAATTTATAATCTACAGATTACACATAAAATTTAGGCAAACCTTTTTAAACAGATATTCTTATTTTATTGCTGGAGAATTCAGATATAAATCCTTCTTTCCCCTCAAGTGAGATTCTAGAGGTGTCCAGAGCACAACAGTGCCATTAAGAGGAAACTGTGTTAAAAGAATATACTGATTGTTTTTTTTAAATGTAAATATTCCTGCAGAGCCATAGAAAATACAGATTATTTTTGTCAGAGAGAAACAATGCGAGTGATTAATAATGCGGACATTCTTGAACTTTCATTTCCTCTTGAGTACTGTGATGTTTGCTTTCTGATTCTAAAGTATTCCTACATCATGCTGCAGCAATAAGACTCTCATCTTTAGTTATCAATTCCCTCACAAAACCCGAGCTAAAACATAACCGAGCCGAGACAGAGAGTCAAACAATGCCCCTCAACTGCCCCATCCATTGCACTGTATTTCAGGGAATCTATGGAGAGATTGCAACACAACAAGAGAGCTAAAAAAAGACAACCCTGGAACCTGAGATAAGGAAGCACTGAGAAAAACAGCAACCACAAGTTCTCATGGGATGAGGCTTGGCTGAGGCTGGAGCAAGAAATACATGAAAGAAACAAGTGAACCGCACCCATGAAGTGACAGCTTCTGTTCAGTGATAAAGGCCCAGATAGGCTCTTGCAAGCCTTGGTTATTTATACCATTCAAATAGGAAAACCTCCTAATATATAAACAAAAAGCCTGGAATCAAAAGTAGATGGTGATTATCTATTTAATTCTCCATGTAGATCTAAGAAAATCCCTGCCAAGCACATTGTGTGAGGAAAGTTTCAACTGTGACAAATGCAGTTTCTGTCTAAAGATTAATAAGCATATTAGTGCAAGACTATGGATGCAGTTTAAGACTTGATATCTCCGCCCCTCCAGTACTTTGGTGGCAAGGCAACCAGATCTTGCCATCTCAAGCTTGGGTTTGCATATGTATCAATTTAACACTGCCAAAAAAACCAAAATAACCCTTGGTGTGTGGCAAAGTACAAAATTACAGTTGGGCTGAATAAACCTGAAACCACAGCCTTGTTAGTTCCCTTAATGTTTGGGTTTTCTTTTTGTTATAACTGTGCTCCTTCATCACCTCCTTAAAATTAAGCCTCTTCCTGATTGTTTCTCTTAAAAGCATACACAAAAGGTAAAATAAAAGAACACAATTCAACATTGCCTCTACATTGTTCCTCTGACTGATGTGCTGGAGTTCTATAGTCCAACACAGCACAAACCAAACTCTTATTTCAGATTGATTCCCTTACCATCTCAATATCACCAAGGACACACATTTAACACTCAAATCTCCCTTTATCCCAGAACCATGCACTAGTGCTCAGCAGGCCACACACACCTTCCACAGCCATAGGGACTAAATGATCCCATTTTCATGAAGTTGGCATTATCAGTACACCTTACGCTTAGAAAGATTCCTGTAGACCCACGTAAGTCTGTTGATGCTTAGTAAAGTTGAAAGTAAGATGAACTTCATTGGAGAGGTCTTAAAAGGCTCTTTGCTGACAAAAGGAATTGACTTGGATTAGACATTTAAGGGGATGGGTCACACACGTGTTTGTTCCTACACTAATGAATATATATATATAGTACACACTTACTGTTAAATCTCTCCAGAGACAAGCGTTTACACTCTTTATTCAGCTCTGCTCCCACATGATTTCTTTTGCCTGAACCACCTTACCATCTATATATAAACCTCTCAGCCACGCACTTATTTCTGTTTTGAACTTGTATTAAGTAGATGGGAGTAAGTATCAGCTGTGCTTTAACTTAATTTGGTATCTCTGCCCTGTGCAAGGAAGAGGCAGGTTAAGCAGAGCCCTGCAGTTCCTTGCCCGCTGTTTCATTGCAGAGAACAAGAGAGTTCCTTGCCCAACTGGGAGAGGATGCTCTGTCATCCTGGCACAGGAAACTGCATGGACGTCCAGTCATGAACCCACAAGTGTAAAAGAGGCAAGGTGCAGTCACAAGAGAGTGAGAGTATCTTAGAAAAATTAAACTAAACTTTAAAAAATACCCCAATCTGTTTAGATGCAGCTTCCAGACACTGAAGTTTACAATACAGCATCAACACATCTTTCTTTGGATATGAATAGGTGAGCTGCTGCCCTTTCATCAAGGAAAACCACACTCAGGAGTTAAAGAGTTTGGAGACTTACCCTTAACAGCCCCATCTGTCTGCTGGATTATGAAGTAAAATTAGAGCATCAATTATGTTGTAGGCTGAAACAAAAAACAGAACAGCATTTGAAAACAAGCTCTTCAAGTACAAAAAGAGTCATGCAATTAGAGGGCATGCTACAAAAAAAAATCATGAAAACTGCAAGATGGACAGAATTGTAATGATGACACGATTTAGTGTATAGATTAATGTCTTCTAAACAGGACAGGATTGAAAGTCAATACTTTAGTTTATTGATTCTGGCAATGATTTGTATTTCTTACATCTTTCAGCAGGATGAATGAAACACTCTGTATGAAGTTCCTGATGAAAAACAGGCTTTATGCTTGCCATTTGAAAATTAATAAAAATAATTTACATAAACTGAAATCAAAGCAAAAATGTAGTGCTCTAGTCACTGTTCATCAAGGCAACTTTCAAGCCTAGAAACTAAGGAAAACCATGAAACATAAATACTTTTTACAACAGATTTGTTTTTAAAGAAGGTAAGGGAAAGATAGAAATATGACTTCCATCAGTCACATCTTGAAAATGTAAATTGTAAAGAACTGTACCACATTTTCTTTCATTTTAGGGTATATTAAAAAGTTTCAAATGTTTGCTCTGTGAAGACTCAACTGGCAAAAATAAGATGCCTTTACATATGTACATATGATGTATACTTCAAAACCAATCAGTTTCATTCTGCACCGTGTATTGCAAGTATGGCTCAACCATAATATTTCCCTCATGAAATGCCCGATATTAATTCTAATCTCAGACTGCTCTCTACTGGTAATAAATTATGTTAAAACTCATTAAATGTCTGTAATACCAGCTGCATGTAAAGAACTGCAGTTGGCATATATCCTATCTTTGAATCAGGGCAGGAATGAGAGCCTTAGGAGGGCAACGTGAACTTGAAACGACGAGTAAATTGCAAATGCTTAAGTCAAAAGATCATTTCACTTTCCATTGACCCATCAGAGCCCTATTCCTGCTCCAACTGAATTTAATATCAAATCATGCAGCTGTCCCAGATTATTTGGTAGGGGTCTGGTCTCTTGAATAAATATAATTCTTTCTGGACTCAGTCAGGATAGGAATTAAAAGAAGTGAACATGCAATCGGAGAACATGGAAAATTTGGTCCTTATTCTACTTCTGCTTCTCTTGACAGAGATTTCTTTGTGAAAGGACTTGAGTTTTCTCTTAAATGTGATTTTTTTTTTCCTAATTACAACTACTGAGTGCAAAATTATTCATCATTTTCTTCTCACAATTTCATACCTGAAGAAACTGCCCCTTAATATTGGAAGGCACAAGTCTATGCCTGTCATGCAGGCTAAGTAGCACATATCATGGCCTTTTTCTTTTCCCTATGGCATATATGCAACACATTTGATAATAACTGTCAAATAGACTGTCCACGGTTTGATCTTGCTTCCACCAAAGGCAGCAGTGAAACTCTCCTTCAGGCCACCAGGAGGTGTCCGTGCTCAGGGAAAAACAATTAGACTCCAAGTCTTGTTTTCTTTCAGGTGACAAAGAATTCAGACTTCAGGTCTTGCTGAGGTCCTAGCTTTGAAATTCACTAGTTTTTGAAACAAAAGCACTTGATGTAGACCAGGCACAAATGCCAGCTGACCTGGCTCTCATTTATCTCAGACCAGCCTCCGAGAAAAAACACAAAAGCAAAGCAAACCAAAACCCAACTACTTTTTTGAGGCAAGTTTAAGTCCTTTCCCTTGGTCTCTCTTTCCTATTTACTTCAGTGTCTGGCTATATTTTCCCATCACTCTTTGAAACATCTCTTTCTGTCCTGGCACAGATTTGCATAAGGAGAGAAAGAAATTAATGGCAGAGATTATTCACCCTACCCAAAGTCAGATCTACTTCTTGAAAGAGTCATAATTTACCTTCTGTGTTTTTTCCCACCCACTACTTTTTTTGCTGTTTAATTATGCAATTTGTAATGCTGGAGCATATACTAGATTTTGTTCTGTTCATCCTTTAAGTTTGAATCTATTGCAGTCATTAAAATAAAGCAAAATCTAGGACTGCAGAAAAAAAATAAGCAGAGAAAACAGGTCACAAAAGTCCCACATAAATCTGGGTTATAATAGAAGTACGGGCTGATTTGTTGCCTCTCTGTGTCAAATTAATCCAGTGTTAGAACTGTTTGCAAACATATGGATATCATGAAAAAAAATGAAAACCCTTATAGGTCTGGAGTGTTTAAAAGCATCTCTCATCATGAGAACTTTCTTCCATTGAATTGGATTCAATTAATTTCATAGTCTAGCAAGAATTTTAATGAACTAAATCTGAGTTCCTCCGTGGGTCTAGAAATATTTAGACAGTGTCTGAGACCTTCTTCAGCCTTGGAAGCCTACCCTGAAACAGCACAGCATTGCACAACACAACCCTTTCCAGTAATACTGTTAGAAGGATGATCCCAAAGGATCATTCCCTTACAACTGGAGTCAAGGATCAGCCTCCTTACAGCTAGAGTAGCCCTTCTTGGGTGAACCCTTACTCTGCAGTGATACTTTTAGCTGTGTTCAGGGAAACAAAACCAAGGCAAGATCTTACTACACAGTTGAACTGCACATCCTACAGCTATCGCCCTGTAGAGGCAGCTTGTCCCAAAACACTTCTTTCCTCTAGTGTTACTGTAAGAAATTGATGATTGTTTCAGATTTCCTAGATGATGCATTATTATACACTGGACTGTTTGGGAAACATGGCAGTATAGAACATGCAGCTCAGCACTGGTACACAGCAACCCAATACAATACCAATGAAGAACAATGCACTGATGGAAAACTTAACTTTCTTTTTAAGCCTCCCCCCAAACAAAACCCTCACAAAACCAGGCATTGTTCCAATCATCAGCCAAACAACTCAGGTCAGAGAATTTACTGCTAAATTATTACACGATCAGTTATTGCACAGAGTTGACAAATATTTCCTTCACTTTCCTATGCTTCAGAATTGGCAGTGCTCTTCTGCCTTTTGGAAGAGCTGGAGCTCTTGACAGACTGCTTGGCACTGCTCTAATTGACAATTTTAGGGCAGTAAATTAGCAGGGTTTTTCATGTTGTTTTACTTCTAATTTTAATCAGACATACAGCCCCTTGGCACACCAAGCCACACACTCTTTCGTGCAAGTTCACAGTGCCTCCATTAAAAAAATACTCTCATTGAAATGTAACTTAACTTTAAAAGAGTCACACAAATGCAATGTGCTGACTAAATGCACTGGTACCGTGCATTGAGAGACTGTGAATTCCAATTTCAGCCATGCCAGTCATTTGGCATTAAAATATGCACCAGCTGTGAGTGTTTGGATCTTGATAAGTCAGAGTGTGCTGGAAAGCTGACAAGATACTGCTGTGAAAATGTTTCCAGCCCCTAATCTCTGCTGTCTCCTCTTTTTCATATTTTGCTACCCATGTTGGTGTATAATGCAGGGAGAAATAAATGGAAATCCAAGGAAGATGGGCATGGGGTGACACCAAGCATTTATAGCACTTGTAAGATAGTCCTGCCACTCACACAGCTCTGGACTCTGATGAGTTGTCTCTGGTCAACCTTTCTAAATTGCTAATCTATTTTCTTTGCATGAGGAAGAGCTCTGTATTAGTCAAACTGGGACATGTAAAACTGTTGGGAAAGGGAGGAATAGTGGGAGTGAGATCCACAAAGAACCCTTCAAATTGGGATATTGGCTGCTGTCATAGGAGCTGAAAAATGAATCCTGACAAGGAAGTATTTTTGGAGACATGTATCAATAGAGCATATAGGTCTGTAAACTCTGTTTTGAGCAAATATTTATTTCCCTTTTCCCTATTATTCATTCATATCCACATTAAATCTCACACTCAAGCCACCAGATACTAACCTGCTGAGGATGGTAAAGCAGTGTGCTTCCCATCTGTTCTGCTTAGCCAACAAGAAGCTCTGGGTCTTATCCTTCCTCTCTAGAAGGGAAAAAAGATTCTCCCTTGTTGCAACCAGGTTCCCAGCCAAAAAAGCAAGGGCAGGGAAGGCTGCAGCTTCACTTCAGAACCTGAACATAGCAGAAAGCTGAAAAAGGAGTGCTTAAAAGCAATAAGCCACTTTAGTCTGCAGCAGTTTTGGCTGATGAGGTCGAGCTCAGCACTCTATAGTGGGTAACCACACCATTTTCCTCCTTGCTTCTCTGATCATTTCAAGGGATACAGGGAAGGACAACATACAGAACCTGAGTGGGCTGGCAGAAAGCAAGAACTCTTCACTTTACAGCCCGACTTCCCTCCCCTGCTGCTTTCTGCAAATGCCAGGCATAAAGGAAAGGTAAGGGCTGGTGAATAGAAGAGATAGAACAGCAAGCCACACCTGAGGACAGCCTTGCTCTGGCTGCAGGAGCAGGACGACCTGAAGGACAGGAGGCTGACACAGGAACTACAGGACTGCTCTATGCCACTGCACTACATTCACGTTCCTTACTACCTAGATGAAATTCTTGAAAGCTGGCAGGATTTTAGCTCAAGGATGCTTTAGTAAAGACCTTATAAACCCTCTAGCCTGGGGAGAATTTCATCCATCAAAGTGAGGCAGAGAAGTGTTAGAATCATGCATTTATCCAAAGGTGCAACTATATTCCCCCTCTGGAGCCATCTGCTGTTGTTTCCATGAACACAGCTTCAGCTCTTGAACACCCCCCACACCCTACACACAGGCTATTTAATACCAATTCATATTTTATCTAAATAGTAAGTCAAAGCAGGATACTAATTACAGAACCTGGCATTAAAGAGGAACTGTTACACTAGATCCCTTTTCCCAAATGAAGTTTGCAGGGGAATAATGTAAATGAAGGTATATGCACAAAAAAGCTAGCCAAAGCAGCATTTTACAATCAAAATACCATTTCACAAATGCAAAGGTCACCTTACATAAAACTGAATATGACTGAGAAGTCATTTGATAAATCAAAGGCAGAAGCAGACTTTTTTTCTCTTTCTCATAGAAATAATTAACAGAAACCTCAAAAAACAAAAAAATACCAAACCCCAAAACAAAACCAAAAATGCCTTACAGACCATTTCTGAAAGTTAAAAAAAACCCAATCAGGCACAAACAGTGAAATCCAGAGGAGTTTCCCATTTCAAGTCAAGCTCACTGCAGGGGAAACAGAGCAAACTAATTATGATGTAAATCCACAATGAATGATGCAGAAATAGTATGCAATGTAAACAATAATTTTGAAATTCCCAGTTTATATCAGCACTGATCTGTTTTATGCACTCCAGAAGTAGAACTCAGAAAAGATATTTTTGTACTAATGAGAGACTTCTACTTTTAAATCAAAGAATAAATGAAAGCATTTTCAAAAGCATGCCAGCCTCATTAATTAGTTCCATTAAAATGTAAAAGATGAGTACATACATTTGCCTCACTTTGCGCTTGCATCTCTTTACCTTAAATATGCTATCATGTATTATTACAGGCATGGCTGGAAATAACATCTAGCATTAATATTCCTTGACACCTCTCATTAGAAGATGCTGCATCCACTTGTTTACAATTTATCTCAATTATAACTATTTGGGCTGAAGTTTCCACAGTGGGCATTTTAAGAGAATTTTAGCCAAAGCATTGACGTTTTTTCCAAGGATGAGATAAGGGGAGAATAAAGTCTTTTACCTGTGTCAAGAAATTCTAGCAGTTGCTTCTTAAACATTAAAAATACCCAAATGATCCATTCCCAAGAACACATTTTAGAAAAGGTTCAAAAATCTAAGAGAAGGCTGCCTTATGCTGTCCCTATGAAAACCCAGTGGTGTTTAGGAAGTTATAATCCGTTCTTCTTTTTCACAAACCAGTCTATTCACCAAAGGTGGACTACATCTTTCAGCTTCATTCCTCGATGGCATGAAGCTCAACGTGAGAAAGAACCAGGATGGGGTTACTGCTGACTGTCCACGCAGGTACAATCACTTTTCCACCTATAGGTTCCCTCTTCCACCAAGTTAAAAGCTCCTTTTGCTTGTAACAAAGCTGATACTTCCACATGACATTTCCCCATGCAGAAGGTGATAGAATACCATCTGGGCAGCCTCTCTGAACTGAAGTGAGGGAGATCTCTGTGGATTTAGGCATTTCAGCACTTTCAACCAATATAGGTATTAGGACAATGCCTCAGGACAGAATTGCTACATATTCATTTCTCAAAAGCTAGAAAATCACCCAAATCAAATACCCACAGACTATTTTCTGAAATGTCTTTGGATGGCCACACTTATCACTCAAAAGTGAGGAAATGCTAAATTGAAGCTTGTATCTGCAACCACAAGTCATTCCTCTTTTTGTATGAACTGCACTTGTCTCTGTATTTTCCCCACAGGGCCAATTTCATCCAGCACAGCAGGAATCACGTTCACTAAATGAGCAACGATTCAATAATTTCTCCTTCTGTCACTGTTCATTACTGGTCTAGAGCCTTATTTTTTATGCATACTATTTAGACCAAGTTCTAAACCCAGCATTTTCTCTGTGTTTGCCAGTGCAGTATCAAAACATTTCCAATACACTAATTGACTTACTTCCACAATTTCCCTGTGAGATAAGGGGGTGTATTATTCTCATTTAGAAATGGCAAATTAAGGCATAAAGTCCTATTGTGTGTGTGTGTGTGGCATAAGCTGGAGCAAGAGTTCTAAAGTAAAAGCCAAGTGAGTACTGTGCAGAAAAGCAGCCCTTTATGTTTAACTAGTGACCACACTCACAAATTTGAGACTCAGATCCATGTCTAACACTGCATTTCTACACACAACTAATTGAACCTGCAGAGACATGGGTCCCATTATCTGCAGACACAAGACACCAATAATGCTGGTGCATCAAGGCCAATAGTCTGGTTTGCCATGTTCTACAGGCTTGTGAGGACACATCCTCACTCATAGCAGAGAAATTTATTGGTTACTTAAGGGGCAGAATACAGAAAACTGCACAAGATCCACCACAGCCTGCTAGACATTGGCCTGACAGCAAACATGCGTTGAGTGATTTACAAACCAAGCCCTCGGCTGAGCTTCCAACCAAATGAGCACCAGCGCGGCTCAGTCAAAATGCTCAGTAGCTTTTTCTAGTTGTAGATGTACATTTGAATGCAGGTCATTTTTGAAGGCAACTCTGGCTGCTCAGGAGCAGTCTTGCTGCAGCTCCAGAACTCCCTCCTGGCCCAGGCAGCCCCTGTGTGCTGCAGGCAAGGCTGGAGCAGCTGTGCTTTCCATGAGAGAGGCAATTCCATTAAACTAACAGCTGTGAACAGAGCAAGGATTTACTTTACTGTGACTTTATTTTCTGTGATTTTTATCTACTTATCTTTACTGAATAAACCAATTTGAGTCTGATGTTATTGTCTCATCGGTCAGACTAACAGGTGTCCCAGTTGCAAGAGTAGATGCACGTTCGCTCTGAAACCAAAGGAATGATTTCAGACCTTTTTGGTTCTATATCAAACAAAGGGACTCTTTAGGGAGAACCAGAATGCTTTTTTTATTACAGTATTAACACTAGCCATTAATTGATAAGAGTGGCAAACCCAGTCCAAAGTTACTGAAAATGTAGAATGCATATAGAAATGTAATTTCTCAGAGCAAGTGGACAAAACACTTTCCTTGTGATACTCAGCCCTCATCTGTGTGGGCTGGCAGTACCATCACACTCACTGCATGCTGACAGCTGAGCTAAGAAGTGTAACACTATGATACAGAGGTGTCAAGATTGCTGAAATTAATACTGGGATGTGTGGTGTTTAGCTTGTTGACTCAGCTGACTTAGGTGTGTTAGAGCAGCAGTATCATATGACAGCAGAGGCACAGCAATTTAGCATAAAGTGAAGCTATTTCTTTTTGGAAAGGCTTCTGATGCTTTCTTAGAAAATGTATATTTTATACTAGACTTTTAGCTGAAGTTGCCAGTTTCCTGCACATGCATATGTCTGTTATTACAGATGGGGAAAATGTAGCTACTCAGAAGGAAAGCAGCCAAGTGAACATTTAAGGATTCTGAATTATGATGCTCTGCTCCCATTCCCCTGCTGCAACCAAGAGGTGCTAAGCCTTGGAAAACAAAGGCTTTTTACTGTTGCAGTAAGCAGCATCCTTTCAGAGCCCACTCGTTGTCACTGAGGTGAACAAGATGACTCAGAGCAAGGCTGTAAGTCTGGGGAGAGATTCTAGAACCTCCTTTATCAAGGGAGCATATGTTTACAGCTTGCTCATGGGAGAGGCTGTGCAATACAAACAATAGAGGTTCTGGTTTCAAGTCAAGGAGTTCCAACACCATCCAGCAGGGATAACAGCAGCTCTCTCCCACAAATGTTATCAAATGCCTTGCAATGGCTTACATGTTCTATTGATCTGTCATCTTCAAGTATCAAGGTCCTTTCATCTTTCATTTTTACAAAGTGTTTTTGTTTTCCTTTTTATAAGTTAAATTAGCTTAATGTGGGAGATTACTGGGGTATCTTGAAGTGAGTAAACACACTTCAGTAATACATCTGCTGCTCTGAACCATGTAGCAAAGACAAGGTTGACTTCTACTGAAATTGCTCTAGTATAGGCAAATCAAATTGCTGATCTAGAGTTTTATATTCTTTCTTTTTGAGGGGAGAAGTGTGGAATCTTCTGTTTTACTCAGAGAACTGCTAAATGCTTTGTGTTAGCTTTGCCTTGGGGATCTTCTGAGATAAGCAGAAATCTTGGGAGGTTAACAGAAAGCCTCAGACATCCACGACAATGAGCGTACTGAGCTACTGACATAGGTTCTCTTCACATCCAAAAGCACTAAATTCTTACTGACTGAACCTTGGAGTAGGCTACATTTTAGCAACACTGGCATGAATGTGACCCTACTGCAATGCACTCCAGTGTTTCCTCATCAGATGATGAGCATAGCTGTGCAGATGACAGCTTTCCTCACAGCACCTATGTTTCAGAACAGCCTCCTGGGAGCAGAATCACCTCAGGCTGAACAAGAAACTGAATGCAAATCTCTTAAGTCTAGGTATGTGCTCTGACCTCAAAACCCTTCCTTCAGGATGTAGTTTCAAACAAGGGGAGGGGGAAGACAACCTGTTGTCAGACTTCACCACTCCTCACACGTCTCACACAAGATTTATGAAGTAAATGGCATTACTTTCCATAGTCTCAGAAGTATTAATGTAGCCATATTAAGTTTTTGCTTGTTCAGGAGGTGTTGTAAGCTCTGTGGCTCATTACTGCTTCAACACAAGGACCTTGACACCTGATCTTGTATGTACTGGAGCTAATGACAGCACTCCCAGTAGTCACTCCAGGACACACCAAGTCACTGTGCAAGTTCTGTGTTTAGGGTCACCATGGAACAGGATTTAACCAGAACAACAAAAGCATTACACAAGTGCAAATCAGAAGCCATGTCTTTGTAAGTTGGAGAGACATGGATTTAACAGATGGACCACTCGGGGGATAAGGAATTAGATGGAAGGTCATACTCAAGGAGTTGCAGTCCAGAGTTGGATGTCCAGCTGGAGAGCAATGACGAGTGCCATTCCTCAAGGGTTGGTACTAGGGCCAGCACTGTTTAATATCTTTGTCAGAGACATGCACAGTGGGATCAAGTTTGCTTCAGCAAGTTTGCTAATGACACCAAACTGTGTGGCGCGGTCACCACCCAGGGAAGGGAGGAAAGGGATGCCATCCAGAGGGACCTGGACAAGCTTGAGAGTTGGGCCCCCACAAACATCATGAAGTTCAACAAGGCCAAATGCAAGGTCTTGTGTGTGGGTTGGGGCAAGCTTGGAAGTGCTCAAGGTCAGGTTGGATGGAGCAACCTGGCCAAGTGGATGGTGTCCTTGCCCATGGCAAGGGGATTGTCACTCAATCTTGAGGGTCCCTTTCAATCCAAACCACTCTATGATTCTAATGCCTTGCTACTGTCAATCAGGAGACTGTTGTACTTACTAAACAGAAATCATGAGAACTTTTGAAGAAGAATTGAAGCCACAGTTTTTGTGAAATTGCCATTCTTATTGTATGGAGAAAACACATTCCACTGAGAAACTCTTAGAACTGCCTCCAGAAAATATACTACTGTCATTCACATTTCTTCAGATAAGCTTGAGTCAAGAATACAACCATCTAAGGGACAGATGAGAAGGGCTTGCTCCTACTAAAATTAGGACATTACTTAGCCTGACCAGGTACATCAGAAACAATAACACAGACTTAAGTCAGACATATGAACACAGCACAGTTTTTAAGTTAAACTGACAAGAAGGTGGTGATTTCATCTTTCTTCTCTAATACAGGTAAAGACGTTATACCTTTACATCTATCCTGCCTTTATCTACATATCCCTGTCTATTTATATTGAAATGCAGTTTGAATCTTTCTTCTTGATCTAAAACTATTGTGCTACCAGTTAGAGCAAAAGGAAAATTACCAAAATGTCTCTATCATGCCAGGCAGCCCCACGTGTTAGCTCATCATAACCCACATACAGATACTGTGTTCCAGGCTCTACAACGGTCACATTATGGTTTTAAGTGCATATTTCCTTCAGACAAAGAAATCTGAGGTTGTCAGTCATTACATCCATGTTACCTGAACATCTTGCTTCTCACTAAAGTTTCCATGCACAAGCAATATTAACATCTGTTTCAAGGATCTCTGCTGGAATTGCAGCTTCACACAGCCAAATTGCCTATGCTTCCACTGAGGAAACGGCTATTTATTTTATGCAGCCATCTGGGCTCTAAATAGTATGTTTTGTCATTTGTGGTCTTGTTTTCCAGGGTTTCTTGTATGAAATTTGATTCCTTCATAACTTATTTCTTCTGTAAATGACATTTTTTTTTTAGTAATCAAACTTGTGAATGAATGTTTCATGAGACACTTACAGCATCAGTGTCGATTCATAAATATTTTGGAGCCAGAGCCAAACCCTAATTGCAACTGCTTTGATGGTCTACATTTACTTTTTTTTTCCTGTGGAAGCATATGTAAAAATAGTCTTTATGAAACCTTCTCCCAGTTAGATGAATGACATACGTTGTTGCAGAATTTAAAACTTTAGGATGATGCTGGACAAGTTGTTTGCATGGTTTGAACACAGACCCTTGCAGCCTCAGAGCCCAGACCCCATCTCTTTAAAAAAAGGGACAAATGGTAATGACTAGCAGCAGAAAATAGGTATTCTCAAACCTTTACTTACAGTCTCTTTTTGCTTGAATTATGATAAAAATGCAAATACTTCTCTCTCTCCTCATACAATACCTCCTCAGAGTTCCATGTCACTCAGTTACATGTCATAATCCAAAAAGTATCAGGTATCTTTGAAGGCAACTTACAGAAATGGTAAAAGACCCTGAATCACAGATGATAGCACCTGACTTGCCAAATCCCTGCTTGCTGTTTTCACAAAGTGGTTTGCTTTACACCATAGAGCTCACTCACTGATACAAGGGAATCAAGAGCTTAACACCAAGCACCTTCAAGCTCAGTGTTCTCTAGACACACAGCCAATTCATACTCTGTTTTATGCCTGAGAAAAGGAGTTTTCTGTAGCACAGACCTAACACTCCACCTTTCCATAAGTGAGCCAAGGGATCTCTTCATCCAGAAATCTACTCTGCACAAGAGTCAACACCACAACAGTCTTCCTCAGTCACATTCTCCAGCAAAGGTGGGGTTCTCTCACTCTTCCCATGAGGAGTTAATTTTCTTCTCACTGTTACACTCTGCCAAGAACACCACTCACACAGACTAACACTAACCAAGCTGCACTTTCCTCCTTGTGAAATGGTGAAGAACATAAAGTCAGAAGCTACACCACAAAGAGACAATAAGGAAGTAGGTGGCTGATTCAATATAAGCCTATTCAGTTTACTCTGCTGCTCCTCACAGTCTAATCACTGAGCAGAAGCAGCAACCCTACACCTT
The DNA here is from genome assembly GCF_028858725.1 of Colius striatus. Taxonomy (NCBI): domain Eukaryota; kingdom Metazoa; phylum Chordata; class Aves; order Coliiformes; family Coliidae; genus Colius; species Colius striatus. The sequence goes on along the minus strand of NC_084771.1, from coordinate 4,891,344 downwards.
CCCCTCTTCATCAGCTATGCTACAACTCTGCCTATAGATCCTAAATGTAGGTTTGAAACTTTAAGAGATACAGAAAAACATATTGCTAGCAACTATCTAGAGATCAATTTCTTTTCCCCTCTTACCTTGATCATTAATTCCCATTAGTTGTCTTCCCTGCCAGCTCTACAAAATCCACAGTGTTTCTTCTCTCCTTCCTTGTTTACCTTCTTTACAACCAGGTGCAGTGGCTTAACCATCAGATTCATCATCTTCACCTGGACCAGCCACCTGGATCAGCCATGGTAAAGGGCTGCTGGCATTTTTTTCCCATGTAGCAATCTCAATCTCTTTCTCCAAGCTATTTCTTAAAAACTCTCTTCTCAAGAGTTGTTTTATATGATCAATATACCTTCAAAGACAAGCTACACAGAAAACCCAAAGCCTGTTAAACAGAACAAAAACCCGAAAAATATATTGAGTAACCTCAGATTCCATGTAATGTCCAGAAATTCCACAAAATTCCAGAAAGACTTAATTCAATACTGGCCTTTCCTGGAGCTGGCATGTGGTTTAATTTCCTTCAAAGCATCACTCAGTTTAAAACTATACTCTTCCGATCCACCAAACCACGACTGGGATAGAAAGAAGCCATCCCAAACCAGAGAAATGTATTAATAGCAGGTTTGCCCACGCTGCTGTCAACAGGTCCACAGCATGTGTAAGGAGACAATCAAATCTGAAAGGAGACAAAACCCTTTTCAGCTGGTTGTCTGAATGAATCAAGAAATAATTATTCTTTCCTCCGAGGCTAAACTCAGACAGATTGGCAGAATTCTCCCCTTGCTCAGCAGAAGCAAATATGAGCAAAATGGGTCTGAGCAGATTTGCCACTTTAGGAATCCTGTCTGTAGAGAAAGTTCTACTTGGCTTTAATCTGTGACATAAGCCACTGTTCTCCTAAGTGCCTGAGTACTTTTATTTAACCAGATTCGTGGAGGTCAGGAAGGTGATAGCTAGGAGGAGGCTGACATTCAGTGATCAGTTGTGTAGATGATCTAGTTCACATACTAGAAGACAATTAACAGCTGGGTGTGGATGTGAAGGGCTGGCTGCAGGGATGTGCGACACCTGCCCACACAACACCTGGTTCAGGCAAAGGCCTTCCCCATTCACTGGGAAACATGAGCAAATTCTCCTTAAAATAAAGAAGTGAAGGAAAAAACAAGGCTCTGCATCTGACTGCACATATAACTTCAGGCCAGGATTAGAGAGCACCTTTCCTACCCCATAACGATGCATAAACCCAAATGTCATTACAGGTTATAGGGGCTTACCAAAGCAGCCTGACCACAGGAGGTACTAAGAATAATTGCAATCTACCCATCTTATTCATAATAGTCATTAAGTTGCTACATCTGTAACAGGAGTAACAACAAGGTAAAGAGTGAATGGGAAAGAAAAACCATACACCTGACTCATTGGTCATTGTTCCCTACATGACTAGGATGTCTACATGGGGAGAAGCGAGTAATGGAGAGAGAATTAAAGCACAGGAGACTCTATTTAAGAGGCAGAGAGTGAGGTCTGTCCTTGTACAACACTAACAAAGTGGTCTCCTAAGTAGAGTGCCTGCACTCAAGGGGGTACACAAGACATTTCATTAATAAAATGAAAAAGAATTACAACTAGTGCTTATTCCACCTTTATCTCACTCCTTATAAAACATACAAAAAACCTAAACATTTTCAAGGTCCATAATGTATGAGCACAGTAATAGGGGCACGGGCTCAAAATTATTTAACTGTTAGAGTCACACAACCAAAAGGTTTGGAAACCCAAAGGATTGGTCTTGCAGGTAGCACTAGGTCAGCTCTAAAACTAGGAGTGATGCTGAAACAGTAAACCAGCTGGAGCAGGTAAGTGTTAACAGCAGCTATTCTGCCCTCAAAACCAGTAGTAGGACTGGAACCTTGCCCTGATCATCAGCCCACGTGCAGATCACAGTGAAGTCAACAATCCTCTGGGTGGCAAAGATACAACCACCAACCAAAGAAAATTCAGATCCTTGTGATGCCTCTTGCTGCTGTTCCAAATAATAGCACAGATGTGAGATTCATGCTGTAACAACTCTAACCTGTCAAGATGAGCCCCAGATGATGTTTTAAACTTGCCACAGTAGTATTTGGTGCAGACTTTGCAAATTCTAAGCGTGTCATTCAGCACTGGCCGTATGCTTCCCATTAATGGCATGAAAGCAAGTAGAAAAGCAACTGTTCTAAGACAGAAATGTTTGTTGAAGGATAAGAATATGAAAATTACTCCAGCAGATAACAATAATTCCTCTGGGTTTATCCTTGTGTTCTGAATGGTATATATTACATAATTGATAGATTGTAACAGCTTATTTAGAGATATTAGGTCTACTGCAAAAATACACGGTCAAGAGCTCTTTAATGCACACCACTGTTACTGCAGACCATAACAGGTGCTTTGGAGCTGTCAGCCTAGTTTCTCACAATCTATTTCAATCTGAAAAAAAAAATCTCAATTACTTTGTAGTTGCCAGTGTGCAATTTAGCTGATTGTTTGGTGCCATAGTGGAGTATTGTTTGAGCACGGGAGGTGAAATACTCAAGCGGCTACGAAGAACAGGCATCGGTATCATCAGACAAATCACAGGGGACTCAAATTCCAAGTTAATAATGGAGATGCTTGTCAGGTGTTTACAAAGGACAAACAATGGGAAAAGACAGGATAGGAGACAGATTATTTCTCTGTTTAAGTCTGTACTCAGCTACTTTAAAAATCTACCAGGAACGATTAACGCTACATTTATAGTTAAAAAGCAATATCTGCTTGCTGCTCCTCCTTGCCACTCAACTGCTGCCAGCCAGCTGAGAAAGCACTGCTGGGGAAGGGGGTGCAGCCCAGCTCATACAGGGTAGCAACAAGTTTAGATCAAACCAGTGTATGGAGAGCTTACAGCACAGGAATTCAAGGGAAAGAGCAATGCCACCTTTTCCTTTTTATCTTTCGGCCCTTGGGCACATTCCATTCCCTCTGCTCTGCCCCAAAAGTGTGGTGAAATTAGTGACTTAGATGGCTTAAAGAATCACCATCAAAGGTATTAGCAAAAGTGGTTTTAACACACAGTTCATTTATTTTTTTATTTAAACTTATGTAAATGATATAAATTCATACAAGTGCAAAAGTTCAATAACGAGGTTGACTCTATTACTACAAGGAAGAAATACACAAAGGAAAATCAAGGTAGAATCACACCTGGATGAATTACACAGAAATCAAAGACACAAAAAGGTAAAGGAGGACCTTTTGTTGATTCATGTGGTTCAGAGTGGACTTCCTTGCTTTCTGAACTCTGATGGAGCTTAGGTGTGGCTAGGTCTCATCTTAGTGTCAGACTTGGATAGCAATTTATGTCTATTGAAATAAGCTACCTGGATTTCATCAGTATTATTTAGCATGCTATCAGTCACTCACCGAGGATCTGTTGTGAATAAGGGATCTCTCTGTTTTGAGCAAGGAAGGATCTCTTAGTCCATGCTCAAGGAGACTCTTGCCTGGTGTGCAGTCCAGGTGTCATGCAGGGAGAGCTCACATTTGGCTCATTCAAACACAAGTCATTGCTAAAAGGTGTCTCTGCCTCAAGAAACAACCTGGAGAGGTGTTCCAGCTCAATGGGAGATCACTGCCCTGCAGCCACGCTGCCTAGCATTGGAGAGCTCAAAGAAGGTTCAGTCAGGCTGTCATATTTATAGGATAAAGTGGTTGGCTTGTAATCAAATCGCATACAATGGGACAGGTATGCACAAGTCTCCTTGTACCCTTGACTTTCTTTGTTCCTTTATAAATGAGTCTTGGAAAAATCACCCACTATTCATGTGTTAATTGCATGATTGATGTTCTAAGCTCATATACACCAGTGCTCACTGGGTCACTCTGTTCCTTTGTGGGTTTCCTAGAGAAATTGTTGGCCCGGCTACAGCTCAAGTCTTTATCTCCTTTGGAGACTATATCAAACCACTCTAGTTTGGTTAAGGGGGTCGAGTGCATCTGTCACAGACAAGTGGTTGAAAAGGTCAGAGAGAGGTGCAGAACTTTGCAGGTAAGAAACATGGAGTTCAGGAAGCAGATTTCAGCTGTTCTTAAGTGCAGACAAAAGCTAATATAAATGCTCAGAAAACCCAGAGCCGTCTGCCTCTACCAGTCTCTTTGCTCAGAATGTGATTCTCTATAATCATGTCATTCAAAGAGACTTTTGCTAAGTACAGAGGGAAAAGTGGCTTCCTTTGGTGAGGGGAGGAAAATGCCTGTTGCTGCAAGCTATCCATCATGTTAAAGTCCAAGATGTACTAAAGCTCCCTAAATTTTTACTCCCAACAGAGCCAGATAAGACTAGCATTTTCTTGACAGGCACTCCTCCCATGTCAAAATCTTTCCAGCACAGTTTTGCAGACATGCACCTGCCTGCTAGGTTAGATAATAAAAATAAGTGCCCAACATGACTTTATTTGAGAAAGATTTTCTTCTTGCTGCTTTTTTCTTGCACATTTGGGGAAAAATACCCTTCCCCCAGCCAGAAAATAGCCATTTTGAGGTAAGACCTTAAAATTGATGATTTTGAAAGTTTTCCCTATTGCCATGCTGTTCTGCTCCTGCATTCCTGTGGTGCCAACAGATGAAGTTGTAAGCCTGCTCGCCTCCCTGCATCTAATCCTGATACTACTCAGCAGCAGGGAAGGTGGGCAAATGTTCACTAGCAGTTGTTGGCAAAGAAACACAGCAGGATTTAAACTGGATGATGCCACTGCATGTGTAAAACAACCATTTGAGCAAATGCTGCTATGTCGCATCTTTAACTAGTAAAATGGAATTTGCTGTTAACCTTTTGCTTCCTAGCAAGCTGCACTGATGAGTTGTGATTAATGGTACTTATGCTTTTTATAAAAAGAAAATATTGATAGAAAAAGATGACAAATGCTTGTAGCAATTACTGTGACTGACTTTTATATGTGACCCTGCTACAAAAATAAATTGCAAAAGCCAAACGGGAATAAGGTTTCTGTTGCTTTCTGGTAAAATGTTCCACGTCATTTTTCACAAGGTCATTTTTCCCATGGTCTTTCCTTTCTCTTCCTTTTCAGCTTGCACAGCCTGGTCTGTGGTTGATGTGCCCCAACCGCAGATGTTTCATGGTTTAACCAGTCATTTTATAGCACTCTAGGACTGTTATGAATGAGGAGGACCGTAACAGTAATTTGTCATGCTTACCCACTGCTCAAAAGCTAGATCTCAGTCACCTACTGTGTCATCAAAATAACTGGTCAACATCATCTCAATAGCCATTTTTCCCCAGGCTCTCAGGTTTCTTTGCTTCTGACAGTTGTTCATGCAGACCATAAGAGCTTCGTCTCCTCCAAAGTGAGCTCCATCATTCTTTAAAGTTATCAGTTTGATGTCTCAGAAATATAACTCGAAATACCAGCTGACAATGCACCCAATGTTAGGAATGGGAATCAATTTTTTTCTGCCCTTCCTTAAAGATAATGGGAAAAGCCAGATCACAAAGCCCACCTCAATCCTTATATGCTTAGCTATCACAACTCGTAAGACCACGTTTAACTGAAGAGATTGCTTTTCAGTGATGCTGCTGCCTACCAGGTGCATTTGGCTGAAGCAGGTCTCTCCTATTAGGAAATGTATGCAAGAGCATTTTAATATCTGTGTAGCATCTCTCCCCACATGTACAATAAGTCCTTTTGTTGGCTTAGTTCCTCTATCCTATATATAGATCACATGTGTTAATACTGGATCAAGTACCTTGAATAAGAAAATGGTAAAAGCTTGGAGAGTCAGTAAAAATCTTAGCAGGATTGCAAGAGCACAGTGCTAAATGACTGACCAAGTAGATGCATTGGAAAACTCCTTTTCTAAAGGAAAGTTGTTTTAATTCTTTCAGTTCAACTCAGCTGGTGATCTGCACCAGGTGGAATACTGAACAGCTCTAGCCTTACAGACAGAAAAAATCACACACTTGAAAAGCAGGGAGACAGGATACAGCAGGTCTCTCAAATCCACAGCCATGCTCCCTTTTAGAAGACAGCCCTTTGAAGAGTTGGCACCATCCTTCCCACCAAGATTTATCTGCTTGGATGGGAGATAGATGTAGGACAGTGGCTTCTGTGAGGAAGCAGTGAAGTAAGAAACATCCCTTTTGTGAAGGGACTTGGAAGCAGTACAATGAAACTTCGAAGGCTAGACTCCTACAGCTGTGGACAGTTTCACTTCCGTATGGCAAAACCCCATTATTTATTTTTTCCAGTGTTTCATGAGAAGAAAAGAGTTTTGAGCACAAAGATCAGAGTAGAACTGAGTCAGAGCCAGTTGCTCCACTGGGACTTTGCAGGAGGACATGAAACACTTTGTTCAGGGAGATCATTGCACTTTGTTTTAGCTGTGCATCCAAGCCTAGGTCAGCAAAGGATAAGAATCACCACAGTGTTTAAAAACTGCACCCTTTACACGGAGACAAGCAGGGGAGATATTTGTTGAGCAATGAAGGACATTCTCTTCCTGTATCTGTACTTCCTGGCATTGTATGAATCTCAGCTAGGTAAAATACATTGCAGAACTGAACCCCAAGGCTTCAAAAAATAGGAGCCAAGCTCCCCAGGCACAGGGATTTTGCTTAAACACAAATTTGTATTTGGCTGTGGATTTTTGAGCTTTACGGTTCAAATCTGTTCTCTCACTGCAACTCTGAGAAGCTTGGGTTTCATTCCATTGTATTTATTTTTTAAGTTCAATTCTCATGGCTTTGAAAGCTTTCTAAAGGTCAGCTGGAGAGAAGCACCAGATATTGCCACAATTGCCTGCAGTGTAATGCAGTCATTTCATATGGCTTTAAAGCTTTCCAAAAATCATCTCGTCTCTTTCTCTTCATCTTACAGAATGTGGTGAAAAGGGTGGGTTAGGTTTCAGAGGGAACAGAAAGCAAGACAAACCCCTTTGCCATTAGACATGGTGCAGACTCTGAGTGGTGTGATGAAAGAGTTGAAGCCCCATCACAGCTCCTGTCTCTAGGGTAGCAGCATCCACTCTTGGACACAGCTGTTGTGTGCTGGGGTAGGTCGTTTAGCCTTGTATTTATTTAATCTTTGTGAAGATAAAGAGGGATGTTCCACTGAAAGCTCTTTTGTTTCACTCTGTATCAGTTCAATAGGAGAGAGAGCAGATTTAAAGCCACAAGCAATGGTTTGTGTACCTGGTAAGTCTTCTAAAGCCTTGTCATCATATGCTGTATTATGTTGTCTTTTTTACTGAGTGACCATTGCTCTTTTGTACACTATCTGCCTTTTTGTGACTTGATGAACCACATTGTAAAAGGCAGAAATCAATAGCGTTCTCCAGAAACCGAAATCACTGAGGGTAAAATGTTTTCCTGCAGCACCATCTGGTGGGCCCTGATTTTAGTACCGAAGGTGTCCTTCCCTCTCCCTGGGCTCAGAAAGGGAAAGATGTGTTCTGAAGTCTTGGAAACTGCAGCCAGCCTGGAGCAACTGCTTCTGCTAGCTAAAGGCACTATGACAAGCTTTGGAAGAATGCTCGTGTCTTCTTCTACTCGACCTGAGCCTTTATCAAGTTCTTTGAAGAGACAGAAAGGACAAAGAAAAATTGAGTTTGGAACAGTCACGTACAGCTTGGCACACAAGATACACACCAGCACTTTAGGCACTGGGGAAAAGATATATTTCAGGCAGATTCAGGGTAGCTCCCCATTGAAATCTGTAGTATGTTGAAGTTCTGTAGTATGCTAAGGTCTAGGAGTACAAAACCAAATGAAATATTACCAAAGGGATCTCAAGGTTTCCTAGTGGAAATAAGCAGATGATGAGGACATCCATGTCTATGTGACAATGTCAATATAGTTTGTATCACACATAGGCCTGTGAATGAATACCTATGATGCAACTCCAAGGTGATAACCTGACCTACAGTAACAGTGCAATAGCTGTTACAACATTGTAGGCACAGACAGTAGTTTTTTATGCAATACTCCTGCAGTTATTGAGCCAATGACCCATCCAGCTCCTTCAGAGATCAAATTTTAAAATCAGAACTCGTGTCTCCTCTGAGAAGTAAAAACTCCAGCTTCTTAGAACATCTTTAAAACAAAGGTTCTACACAGAAAAGGGATGAGGCCCAAGTCCACACACTGTGCTCTTGACCACTGTCCTGCTAGCAGGAATTTAACCCTTGCTGTGTCATCTTCACCTCACCTCCTCTTACGGTGCATATACTTTGCTCATACTCATCTTGTTCTGGAGCTGCAAGATACAGTTACTGCAGATGCACTGATTGCTTACTGCTAAACAGCAGTTTTATCAGTATGCATCCCTTTGTCAGAATGTTCTGTGACATTGAAAGCAGTTGTGCTGTCAATGACACAGGAACAGAAGGAATTTATTACCCTTCAAATCAGAATCATGAAGCACCATATGAAAGCCTAACTTTCTCCAGAGCAGAGCTCTCTCTCCACAATCACCATCAACCATAAGGATCTATGTGGTCTGTCACATGCACATTTCAGCTGTGACAGTGCCCCTAAATTCATGTACCAGGAGACTGTTTTTATCTTTGTCAAAATGTCTATACACATACTTCACCATTCATAGAAAGAATATCCAGACACAGCAAATATGCATCAGATTTGGATGGCAAACAGAGCCCTATTCAGTCTCTATCACTCTGCTGCTCCACATCAAAAACGTCATAATACTTTTGCTTACAAAATTATAGCTAAATAATCTGTAATACAATGCTACTGGAAATGGTTGCAGTACCAGGCTTTAAAGCTCCTGCATATAGTTATATCTATCAGTAAGTACTCTGACAATTTCATGAGACTGCCCATATGAATATTCCACCCCTGTTACATTTGGATTTTAAGTGATGCCTTTTTTAGGGCTGATGAAATTACACAGGGAACCCTGAGAGTACACAGAATTTGTAAGAATCACTCATATTTATTCTCCAGCTTAGGAGTAAAGATCCATTCTTAATTGTAGCACTCAGATTCTGCTACATGGACCCAAAGGAAAATGACCAGTGGTTGCATTATGATGGGTGATACTGATTTCTACTGAGATTATTTTAGGTGCTCACTCTTTGCACTCTGCTGCTGAAAACTGTTACACTACATGGAAACAGAAATAAATTGCATTTTGAAATCACCTACCATGGGAGACAGGTCATCTAAAGACCAGAGAAAGTTCTGTGGTGCAATGATACACCACAGAGAGAAACAATGCCAGAGAAAACACTACCACAGTTTGCACTTTACCAAGCATATTTTTAAAGTACCTGCCCAACATTTCCCAAATCCTCTGCAGCCTGCCAAGGCATTAGCTATCCTCAGGAGGAATACCTATGGGGGTTTAACCCTGCTTGGGTGCCAGGTGCTCACCAAATTCATTCTATCACTCCCTCTCGTGAACTGGACGGGGGAGAGAGAAATATAATGAAAGGTTCATGGATTGAGGTAAGATCAGGGAAATCAGGCAGAACAGACTCAGCTTGGGAAGAATTGGTTTTATTTATTACCAAAGCAGAGTAGGGAAACGAGAACTAAAAGCTGAATCTTATAACACCTCCCCCCATCTCCCCCTTTTTTCCTGGGTTTTCACATCCTCCTCCCATCAGTGCAGGGGACAGGGAATGGAGGTTACAATCAGTTCATCACAGGGGCACTTGGCCAACTTTGGCTGACTCAGAGGAAGGCCTCCTCACACTTCCCACTGCTAGAGTGGGAGGTCCCTCCCATGGGAGATGGTCCTCCATGAACTTCTCCAACGTGGGTCCTTCCCAGGGGTTGCAGTTCTTCACAAACTGCTCCAGTATGAGTCTCATCCACTGAGGAAACAGTCCTTCAGGTATGAACTGCTTCAGCTTGGGCCCCCCATGGGGTCACAAGTCCTGACAGCAAATTTGGTCCAGTGTGAGCTTCTCTCTGTCCAGAAGTTCTGCCAGGAACATGCTCCAGCATGGGCTTCCTGTGGGGTCACAGCCTCCTTTGGGCATCCACCTGCCCCAGTGTGCGGTCCTGCCCAGGGTGCAGATGGGTCTCTGCTCCCCCATGCATGGCTGCAGGGGAACCTCTGCTCCAGCACTTGGAGCACCTTCTGTCCTCCTTCACTGACCTTGGTGTGTGCAGAGATGTCTTCACATTCTCACTCCCTTCTGCTGGAGTTTTAGACACCTGCACAGTAACTTCTCCCCCCTCTCCAACATGTTAGCCCAGAAGCATTACTTTCATTTTCAATAGATCAGTGGTGAGTACATCTTAGAACCAGCTGGCACTGACCCTATCAGCTTCTGGCAGCTTTTCACAGAAGCCACCCCTGTAGCCCCCTGCTATCAAACCCTGCCCACATAAACCCACTAGAGTAGCACTAGTGTGCTATGGTGCCACCAGCACTGAAGACACTCACTATCCATGTAAAGAATGGCAAAATTTCCCTCAATCTGAATAATCTTCTAAGACTGATCCCTAAACTGAGGTGGGTACTTAACTGGTATCTTTATATCCCTCCACAGGGATGTTATATTAATAAGACTGGCTTTATTATTCAGGAGTGATCACAAGCTCTTTTACTTTTTTGTACAGGAGATATGGAATGAGTGTAAAGAACTAGAAATGAAGACCTTCTACAGCAAAATCAAAAGTGTTTTCAACATTTCATCACATTGATACTAAACCAAAACATCTTACTTCATAGGAAATACTCAAGCTCGCTGTCCTTTTGCTCAGGTCTTCAGCATCAGGTGGCTGTTCCTCTACACTACAGGGAAAAAACCACAAGCTAATATGAATATAACTAAATGTAGGGACATCTTAACAGCTTTTCTTTGCCAAATCAATACTCTCCCTGAAAAATGTCCTTATTGTCTAACAATCTCACTGACACTTATTTCATTGTCACCTTCTGGTGGCTATAGTTTGTTATGTTCATGTAAAGTAAATAGCATTTGTCTCTCAGATTACATTTATTTCAGTAGCCAACTGCTCTTCAGAGTTGAGGAAGAATGGCATGATGTGGAGTTATGTGAACATGTCAGCTGTTAAACACTTCTATCTGTACACAAGGACACATTTCTCAGTGCTTGTAAAATGGATCCAATCTCCTGAAAGCAGCAAAACTTTACTTTGCTTTTCCATTTACCCATGTAACACAGTTTGCACATGGGATAAGGAACACTGAAACATCAGGACTTAAATCTAGTAAGGTTGTCTACAGCTTGCTCTGCTGTCATTTAGCATCCCAGGACAGCAATCAAATTTTTGCACTCATTTTTTCTTTTCCACAACATAAATTGAAGGTGATCCATGATAAACAATGCATTTTGACCAAGTCCACTGGACTTGGAAGCAACAGGTATTTACTACTGCATGCGTTTGGCATTCTATGTAGAACTGAGAGAAGATAAAAACCTAAACAGAAAGAACAGAATTCTCCAAGGTCAGTTTACCTGTGTTTTTTTCCTTATCGTCTTCAGAGTCTTTAAGTGATTCCTCCAGTAAAGGCTTATAAATCTCTTCCTTAGCTGCTCTTTTCTTCTGCACAACTTGCTTTACTTTTCCGGGTTTTGCCCTTCGTAAAGGATTGAAACATGAACTGCAACAGTAAAATAACAGCTGAAATTGGTTGACTTCGAAAGAAGGAATTTAGAGAGGATCACTTAAAAAACCCTGCAAAACTACAGTTGATTTCAAGAGTCATCACAACATTTCATCCCTAGAACACACACAGATTTATGCAACAAAAAGCATTTCAATAAGCTTTTCCCATCTCTTGCATTTTCTTCATGAATTCCAGCTCACCTTCTGATTCATATAATGCAACCATGACCACAAATTTCCTCACTAACTAGTCAGCCAAATTCCATGGCCTGCTTCCCACAGATGTAATAGAAATTCAGCAGAAAAAAATGAACACTTCTCTCATTCTTACTCTATTTGTACAACCTACACAGTATTATTCAAAAATAGCATTAGTTAAGTACACTTGTGTTGTCCTAACCTTTAGTGTCTTGCCCATCACTGCATGTTAATGAAGACCAACAGGACAGAGAAATAAGGTAGGGTAGCACAGGTATGCATGTAGCAAAAGCATCAGAGAAAGCTCAAGAAATGAGATATTATGTTGATAGCAGACAAGAGAAACTGTCAAATGTTAGTAAACAGGTATGTGTAGATTCTGTTTTCTGCATGCAAAAGACCATTGGAAGGAGGCAAATACACAGCTCATCAGTGGGGATACAGGAGCAACAAAGCCTGACTGACTCAAGAAATGATTAGTGCTGATCAAGTGCAGCAAGCAGAGGAGCTCTATCAGTTTTACAGGAATTACATGCTCCTACATGTTTTAAGTCTGGCTGCATTCTGGGATCAACTCTGCTGTCCTAGTTCTGGGCATCTCTTGACTAACAGCCCACCCCTTGCTACACAGCACAAGTACTCACAAAAGGCTTTTCAGAGACAGTTGCCCAGGTTTGGTCTCTGGTTTTTTCTTTCTTTTTTAAATAGAAATACATACTCTTATGGGAAACCCTGGAATTGCACTAGATGAGGCACAGTGGAACTAATCAATTATCCCAAATTTCAGCAGCAAAAGCTCTCTTCATTTTTGATAACTCTAGAGAACAATTTTTACTTTGAGCACATCCGTTGCAGAACACTTTTGGCATTGCATGTGCAATCCTCTCAACAGTGACTGTACAACATGGAAAACAAAAGAATTTCCATCCACAGAGAAGGTTTTAGGCTCATTAAAGGAATGCTTTTCAAAGCCATATCCTCTAACAACTGTCTCTAAAACTGGTAAAACTGAAAGTTACAATGTTATAGGATTGGTCCTTTCCTAAAACTCAAATATATGATGCTCGAAATTAAAGCCATTTAGCATCTGGTTAATCACTGCATTAAAAAACAAAGCAAAAAACAAGTCATAGCAGAACAGCAATATTCCCAATTTCACTGGCTATGAAAAAAACCACAGAAATATCATTTAAACATTAATGTGAATTCTCTCAAAATGAACACATATTAATTCATTTTCCAGAAAATTTATGATAATTTCATGTTAATTCTTTGCCTCCTGTTTTCAGAGTCACTGATGACTCAGTGCAGCTATCTGTATGCTGAACATCAGCTGTTGAGCACAATGTAAGATGTAATGTGGAGATTTTCACAGCAGGTTTTGTCTAAATGTGGAACTCCACAGCAAATAGCCATCTGCTAAGCAGTCGCATCAGTAAAGTCTATGTGTGTGTGTATGTGTGTGTATATGATCCCACACAGACTACTAATATCTTAGTAAAGCAAAAGTTTAACATATGGGGAAAAAAAACCTTCACAAAAAAAGACCAGGCTATAGCATTATCCGTTCAATAGGAATCAACACCTTAGAAAAAATAAAGCAGTTATGTTCATACATTCCATCTCAGTAGAATGATTTTGATCTTATGGAGCTTACATTTTGCCATTATCATAAAAACATATACACAAACCAAAATTCTTCAAAATACAAACCAGCAAACTGCTAACACAGCACTCACAGGCTGGAAAGTGCCCTATGCATTGAAAAAAAACCCATGCATTGCACATCAGAAGCATTAGAGACAGCTTGCTTTTCTCCCAAGCTCATCTCTTTTACTCTATTCAGGACTAGTACTTTCTTCTTTTCTTCTGTTTCTTACTGCATAACTCTAGGTCTAACTCAGACAGACACATTTCTACTTGTTCTTCTTTACAAACTGCTTTTTCTCATTCATTATTTCCTGTGCCACAGTCAAGTGTTTACCATAGGTAAACACTGCTATTTGGTAGAAGTGACCTCAGATGCAGTGGTAAAAGAACCACTTCTGTCTCCCTTCTGTGATCTTTGAGAGCCAAGGCAAATGGCAGGAAGCCTTCTCACTTGTAACATAAGTTGAAATAGAAACAAAGGGAAACTAATTTTTCCTCAGTGTTTTTTCTTATGTTCTGTGTTTTATTTGCCATACAGACACTATGCCCTAAAATCCTATGCTGCGTTGAACAGAAGGGGTTCTGTGCAGTGTTGCATGCTGCCTAGCAATTTGATTTTCTCTTAAGTCTCATTTGCCACCTTTTTTGCTCACAACTGGCAATTGTTGGTGCTGCCCTTCTGCCAAAGGGGAGAGGAACGGAAACCAAGTTCCTTGAACATAGGTGGATATACCAGTTTTTGTGTGGGGAAGGGGCAGAAAGTGGGATAAAGGTACTGGAGAGTCAAAGGAGCTAAGAGTCTGGTCTCCCATACCTCAGTAGATCACCCAGGAGGGGATCCACTCTCTTCCTGCAGAGCTGAAGTTCAGGTACCACAGCTCAATTCTCATTGAAGGCTTTATGTAGAGACTTCTTTTCTAACCCGCAGGCAGCGTATGCCTTAGCTTTACATGCAAGTTCCCAAGTAAGGGAAGCAAGATTAGGTCCATGTCCTTTATAACTGGGTCTTTAGAAATACATCTGGGGCACTCAAAAGCCCCCTTCAGTCATACTGACTGTTTTACGTAGCTCCAAAATAGGACTTGCTTTTTCGATTCACGCATTAGTTCCTTGCCTTTTTCCCCCCAACTCTTTTATCTTTTCATTGACTTCAAACCTGTCAATTGTTCATTGAAACATAATTGAAATGCCATACATCATAAATGTGCCTGGTCACATTCTAACACTTACCTCCTGCGCAAACAGGCAGAGCAACAGAATGGCAGACACCCCAAAATGAAAAATCCTCCTGCTATAAGCCCAAGTAGTCGAAATGTCAGCTGCATATCTGTAGGGTCAGCAAAAGTTTGCATTAGTTATGAATCGTTCTGAGATACATATTGAGGTGCAGATGACAACAACCTCCAAGACATGTATGTATCTCAGCAACAGAGAGGAGAAAATAGGTGGGAGAAATGAGCTCAGATGAGAAAGATCAAGTCTCAAATTTGACCTGAGTCCAAATAGCCAAAATGTTTGCTTATGTTTCAGAAGCAACCAAGGTTTGAGTGAGCCCAGCTGGCAACTTCTGCTGCATCTTCTTAAAGCTTCATTTTATTCCCAGTGGAACTCAAGACAAAACTCCCAGATAAGAACCCTTCCAATGGTCAGTCTGTGACCATCTTACAGAAACACATGTGCCATGAGTCTAATATCTGCTAAGTGCTTCAGTTTTGTCAACAGATTGCCACGATGCAAACAGCATGTGGTCCCAGGGCAATAAGTGTTTGTATTTTCTTTGGACATATGTTGAACAACCAGGGGCATTCGAGTTGCTACTTAACCTATGAACAAATAATTCTGTAAAACAGTCAGCCCTTGACATATATACCCAAACTACAAAAGCTTAACTGGAATGAGAATCCAGCAGTCACAGTCGAATAAGCATATTTAACATTTGAGTGTGTGTCCTGAAAATGAGAAGAGCCATAATTTCTACTGCAGAGCTTTTCTTCTCACTACACTGAAGTGTTTTTTATACATAATACAAAGGCTTAAGTGGGGAATGAATATTATGAAAACATTGTATTTCTGCAGTATGGCCATAACAGACAGATTCTGATGACCTCACACCCAATAGTACTTTCTTCTCTCAAAAGCTACCTAGCTAGCAGTAAGAAGCACTGTCCCAGCATTGGAACAGGGAGCTGCTCAACTGCAAGAAAAATTTCCAAGTCTAATCCTGACCTCCTCTTGCTTCCAAGCAAGTACAAACAAGCAGAATAGGAACTCATGTTAGCTTACAAGTATTCCCTTGGGGTTTCATATCTGTACTAAGTCAGCTCTTCCTGAAAATTGGTATGATCTCTGAAATCAATGGAGGAATGCTGAATCATATCAGGAAGACCTATACCATTAAGCTTGGGATTATAGTTTATTCTGAATAATTTAACATCCATGTTTGGATGTCTGTGTCTAAGAATTTGTCCTGCTTAACTGTTAGTAAAATAAAGATACAATATAAATAGGAATTATAATAATAATAACTATATTAATTTCTGTGGTAGGAAAAACATGGTACTATTTGGTTCTGTTCCTATTTTTAAGTCTATGATGAGTCTCCAAATATCACTGAGATTTTCACATTGTTCTTGGCAGAAAGCCACGAGATATGTGTCTAGTGTCAGGGCATGAGGCAAAGGACATGAAATCATAGAATGGTACCATAAAGTCATAGAATGATAGGGTTGGAAGGGACCTTTAAAGATCATCTAGTCCAACTCCCCTGTAGAAGCAACATTCAGAAGCAAAAATAAGATGCAAATTCAACAGAAGAAATTTAAGGATTTGGAATATTTTTGGTTGGTTGTGGGGTGGTTTTTTTGTGTTTTTTTTTTCCACTGCAAGAGTTCAAACACACACAAACAGGTTGCCCAGAAAGGTTGGAGTCTCTGTCCTCCTCCAACATACTGAAAACCTGACTGGACACAGCCCTGGGAAACCTGCTGTAGCTGACCCTGCTTGAGCAGGAAGCATTGGACTATATGTTTTTGAGAAGTCTCTTCCAATAATTCTATGTCGAACAAACAGCCTCTAACTTCTTTTAATTTTTCAGTTTGTTGAGGCAACTTCATAATGAAAAGGAACAAATGTCTTTACAAAGCTGTACAATCAGGAAAAAAGTTATGACAAATTAAGATCCTTCTAAACCAGGTATTATCATGGAGACATGTGCAAAGGCAGGATGTGCAAAACCAGTTTGCAGCATTCTTTCATGAGAGAGAAACAAAATTATACACATCAAGTCTATGCTCAAAGAGGAAAGTAATGTATTACATTAAGGCTAAAATCTGAACACACAGAATCGTAGACATTTTGGTTGCAAGACTTCTGCACATCATGTCAATCAACCTTCTTCCTGGCAAGCCTACATGATGTCAAGTTGTGTCTTTGTCTAGACAAGTCTTGAAAACGTCCAAAGATGGCACCTTTCTAATGACCTCTTCTAAAGTCCCACTACTTTTCTAATGAATTCTTTTCTCCTAGTGCCCAAGATAAACTTCTCAGGCATCGATTACTGGCAATTCCCACTTGTTATATCACCTAGTTTTACCAAGAAAAAAATTGTGGCTCCCTCATCTTAGTAACTGCCCTTCTAAAAAGGTTTTAGTAGCTGTTAAATAATAAGTCAGCTTCCTCCTATGAATAACCAATATCCACCAGATGAAATACATCTAGTTCACCTCTGCACTTTCACAGAGTCACTGCTACTTCAGATTAAGCCTCCCTTACCACAAAATAAAGACTTCACTCCCTTTTTTGTATGGGATTGTATTTGTATCACTTGGTCTTTGCTTGTGCTGGGGATGACAAGGTATCCAAACGATTATTTATCAAGAAAGTGTTTTTCAGTATTACTACACATGCAGAAATAAATGCAAGTTCACACTTACTTCAAAGACAGTGGGACCTGAAATACTAAAGGAATGAAGAGAAACAAAAATGGCATTGTCTGACCAGGAGCAGCATTTGGCTATGAGGCAGTATCTGCACAAGCATACTTACTGTCTTTAAGGGGCGTATAACATTTTGGTCCACGGTTGGTTTTAGAAAGACAACATCTATTTTCCAAGCATTCAGTTGTGTTAAGATCCTCTCCTACATGACAAGGAACTAAAGACTGTTCATCTTTGTAACGGCATGCTTGAAAAAGAGAAAAACATGTGTAAGACCTCTATTCTAGGTGCAATGCTCAAGTGGAAGGAAGTTACTGTTTTGGTGTCTCTCTCATGTTTTGATAAGTCTTCCAGAAAGCAGACTTTCATGTATATGCTTTCCCAAAACCTAATCAATCTTTATATTAACAGAAAAGCTAAAATCATGACATACAAAATTTTAAGTTTGTGTTGTTTCAGTAAGAAACACTGAACAAAAGTGAATCTAAACAATGTGCCACCTTTTTGTATCTAGATTTGTCAAGTAAATGGGAAAGAAACTAAGTTTTCTGACTGGACTGTTTCTAATTAAAAACCCAAATAACTTGTCTTAAATTTCTGTTCTCTAAGGGTCCAGCACAGACTATATTGCAACTAACCACCTCTCCATGTGGCACTAACTGCATGTTTCTACAAGCACTGAAAATCACCTGTCAGGAACAGCACCCCAAGATACCCATTAAAAGAGATATTTAATAACTATTAAATAAATAATAACTATGTCTATAATACTAAATAATAACAACACAACAAAAAAGCTAAGTAATAAGCTATTTAATAGCAGATTTATTGATAATCATGATATCCCCTGAGGGGAGGGGATATAAATAGTTACAAATAGTACATGTCACTATTTAATTCCTATAACACTTGGTTATCACATCACATGACACCTTCACAGCAGCTGCAAAGCATCATTTTGTTCCAACAGCAGTCCCAGATTGGCTGCACTGCCAGTCTTGTGTTTACCATCAACACTACAGGTACCCAAATTCAGTTTATTAAATGAGGGATCAGGGAACTGACCTCTATTTCCTTAGGGCCAGGGGGTAGCTATAGCAGTGGAGGTACATTGAAATTAAGGTAATCCAGAAAGATACTGTGGTACTTCTGCTCTTCCTCTCTAGTCTGTGATCCGATTATGGAACCAGGCTAGCAATTTCTCAATGTGCCAAGCCCCTTCTGTCTTCATTGATATCTTTTTTATTGATAGTAGCAAATTAGCATTGCTATTTCCTTCTTGGTTTTATAAAATAATGTAGTTCTTGTCATTTCACTACAGCAGTTTATAGGTGAATAGTTCTGTCTCAGCCAGTGGCCCTGGAGCCTTCCTTAGACAGAAGTGGGAATGACATTACTGAAGGACAAAATCTCTCACTTAACATGTGCCACATGGATCTTTTTCTTACTGTATGTACATAGGAAGACTAGAAAATTAACTCAGATCAGATATAACAAGAGCTAGGCAAGGTGGATCCTACTTCAAACTGTCCAGCATTTATAGCACAACCACATCACTGATGATGAAGGGATGTGTTAGGACAGCAATAATGCAGTGGAGGCAAATGTATGACTGTTCCAAAGGGGCATTTAACAATACTATTTTGAAGAAATCTGTTGAGTTTTACATTATTAGTCTGAAGATTTTAAATACACTAAATGTTAACAGGTAGAGGTGGGAAGATGCATTGGAAGTGAAGCAGAAGGGAAAGGGAAGAGAGGAACAACGCAGCAGTGATGAAGTGACACTTACTCGTTGGCCTGAAGAAGCTTACGAGAGGTCCATACACATTTTTCAATGCCATGCTAAACTTGCTGGGTGCCACTTCACTTTTTCCTAAGACACGCTGAAGTGGTAGTGCAAAACCTGAAAGCTCATAATGATCAGCTCATTACCATAAAAATATCCATAATTAATTAAATGCAATGACATTTTCATACCAATTCTCTTTCATTATGAAGGCATTTACAGTCATAATAAATTGTGACCACTGATGGCTAGCAAGGTTAAGCATAGATGTCTTTCAGTTGTATTCAGTTACATTACTTCAAATTGCTTCATGAACCACAATGAGTAAAGAACTATAGCTGTGAAATTTGAATTAAAGAATCCATTCAGGTGGAAATTGTTGAGATAAAAAGCTCTACTCTTTACCTATAAGGTGCAGGTTACATGAAAACCCCATGTTATATATAGAGGTGCAAGCAAAACTTTGTCTTGGCTTTTGATAAAGATCAGACTCCATCTGAAACAAATAAATACGGTGAAAGGTGGCTTTATCAGATAAAACCAAACATCCACCTATCCCAATATCTTGTTTTGGACAGTGACCTACAGCAGCTGTGGATAAAAACCCATATATTCAGGGATGGTCTGAGTACCAAACCATAGTGATTTGTAGCTCTGGGACTTACTGATCACTTTTCATTCACACTTTAAAAAACACGTGGCATCAGTAACTCTTGTTGCCTCACTTTTGTTACACCAAAAGTGCAAATCACGGGGGGACTCCACTGGCAATTGATCACTCCACACTGAGGAAAAATCCAGAATCCCAGTATTCCCATTTGCTTGCCTTTTTTTCTCTCTCCATAAAAGAAACGTACATGTTCACAACTTCAATAGCTTTCAGTGATGGAGTTTATTGAAAAACATCTCATGGTTTTATGTTCCTTGTGAAGAGAAGTGGGATCATGGCCTAACCCAAACCCTAGGTATTGAATATCATTCTTTTGGATGATTCTATAGCTGATAGCATCAGGAGCCCCAGGTGTATGAATTCTCTATTTGTCCTGGGACACAACTCAGCTCTTCTGTGCTGCACAATACTCCCTTGGGAAAAAAGAGCATCAGAGTAGGGAGAACTGAAGGTATGTCAATAGAGACTCTTAAAGTAACGTGTAATAGAAATGTGATCAGCAAAGTTTCCACTAACAGTTATGTCACGGTCCCCTTTCCTGACAGTAATCAAGACAGAAGAACAGAAAAGGTTACATGATTTTGTAATGATTTCCCAGGAAGTTCATGAGATGAGGTGTCTGAAAATAGACCATGGTTGTCCTATATATTACTCTCATATGAGAGTTTAGAGACACAGAAGTCATTACAAATGTTCAAAGGGCACTGCTGATCAATATAAGCTGCATCATGTGCTTGGGAATCACATTTATATCCATGTTAGTGCTCACATATATATACAACTCCCCAGAAAAATGTTTTTGCCTTTTTCTTTTGTAAACCACAATAACTCTCTGACCCAAATATTGCAGAAGCATTTTATAACGACACTTGCAGCAACTGACAGCCTTTCACCAACATCTGAAAAGGCAGTCTCTGGTTTCTCAGGACATAAATGATCAAATGCAAGCCTAATGGTGTGATGTGAACCTTTACAAACATGTCAGAATACCAAATTTAACTTATGGTGTCAGTGCAAGTATCAGCCAAAAAATCTTTGCTACTTTGAGCCCCTTGCTATATTAAGTGAACACATCAAATCTCAACAGATAAGAACACCTTAAACTGTATATTGGAACAAAAGACAAAGGTGAAGAAAAATAGAATAATCTATAATCAAAGAGAAAAGCCAGATGCTCTGCCAGGGATAAAATATGCAGCATGTGCTTGTCACACTGGTGTACAACCAGAAGAATGAGAACTATAGTTGAGTGGGAAAACATTTTGCTGTACTTAAGAGTCAGGACTGATCAATCCCATCTGGAGTAATTAACTGTTTGTAGTATTTTTCAATTATTACAAGGCAACAAAACTGTAATTTTCTGCTAATAAAAGCACTTGCTTCTTCTATCAAAACACTTTTCTCCTTGCAACACTCACCTGAATTGATGCCATAAAGCAGTGTCAGTACCACGTAACTCCATGCTACCCGGGTGCCAGCTTGCAGCATTACTGCAGTAAAACCAACAGTAATAATAGGTATGCAATGACTTCATCATCTTTACCTCATACTTACAGAATAGAACAAACATGACAGCAGGCTGCTGCACAGAGGAACACCTGTTGTTTTTCTTTGGCAATAAGGAGGTAGACAAACCCAGTGATTTTGAAGAGATGACTCATTAAAATGAGAGCTTTGAGACATATTGTTAACAGAGACACTAGCCAAAAAATCATCTCTCAAGTGTCCCAAAGCTAGACATTTGACACTTTAAAAAGATCACTTTTAGCTAAAAAATTTTAATCCAGGTTTAATAAACAGGATTCGAACTAAAGAACTAAAAATTGCTGAAAGCTTACAATTGAATTGTAGTTTAGCTCACTGAATTCTTCAATCTTTTCAAAATCTGAGCATGCAAGATGCCTTAGGTAAAAAATCTTTTAAAATAAAATGGTTCAAAATGATATTATTGATAAATAACACTTTTAGAAATCCCCAAGTCATTCACAGTAATTTAACAGCAGGTTTAAGATGGGGTTTTACCTCCAAACCACCCCCGAAGATCACTTTGCCAGGTGCTGCATTTCATTTTACTTGCAGCTGCCCTAAAAAGGACTTTCTCAATTACTATCACATATATTTGGCTGTTAAAACAGCTTAAGCCTAAAGATTATTTTGTTAGTATTGGTAAGGGAGGAGAACCCCATTTTCTCAAGTGCTGTACAGAGAAAAGACAGACTGCCAACACACAGGTATTGGCCTTTGAAGAGTCTGTTTTCTCTGCACTCCTGCAGCTAAATGAGAAAAGCTTTCCTGCAGTTAGATTGTACCCGTTCTATAGAGTAACATACGCTTTCTGTCCCACAGAGAAACTTTGCTACCACAGTTAAATCTGAGATTATTTCTGAAGAGGATAGGAATCATGTTTCCAAGATAAATCTACTTAAATCTATACCATTCAAGACAAATCTAATGCCATTCAGGAAAATATTTCCTGGGAGAAGGAAAGCAAGAGATAATTCTAGTTTTCCCCATGACATACTTATTTTGCTGTTTTCTCTGCTACTCTTCCAACAGGAAGCCCACAGCTACCTGGATAGCTACAGCTACAGCACAGTTGTTACAACTAACAAGGTAGAAACAAAGCTCATAACAATGGGCTCCTGGTTACCATGAGGCAGCCCAGAATCAACAACACAGATGTGATCAGGGCATCAACACAGGGGCCAAAAGGAAGCTGAAGATGCAGTTTGAAATTATCAGCCTGTCCAGACTGTTACAAAGCCTCTTTAACTTCCAATTCACTAAGTTAAACCTGAGTTTATGTTATTACCAATCACACTTCAGTGTGCAACACTGTAACACCATCTAATTGTGCAGACCAGGTGACAATTCGAGACAGCAAAATATACTTCTCTCAGAACAAAGTCTGGTCAGATTGCTTAAGTTAGAGCTTCCCAATAATCCATTAAATGAATTAATTGGATAAGAGAATCATCTCACAGGTTTACCAAATACCTAACACTTAAAGCAAAAGCACAATCTGACACGCACCATTCTTAGGCATTTCCACTCCTCTTAAGGAAAGCCTCTTGAATAGATATGGATCAGTGTTTTAAAAAACACAGAAACTAGAAGTAAATGCAGATGGCCCAAAGCCAGCAGCTCTCCAAACAGCTGAGCTGCCTAAGGCAGTTTCTTACATTTTTTACAAAATGCTCTGTATGCTACAACTGCCATCTGAATAGATTAGTCATCTTGAAAAAGGTTCTATATTCACATGCAAATGTAGTAGTGGGTTATTTTTTGTTCATTTCAGTTGAGTAATGAGTTTAAAGGGTGACTCTTTTAAATCTAATTTGTATGTGGCATTACCTTGCTAATATAAACACAGCTATAGAGTACCCACAATTTCATTGGTTCAATCTATACACAAGCTAGACACAGCCACTCAATAGCACCTATACAGAGATACTCAGTCAGATACAGAACAACCAATCTTAATTTTCTGAAGCGCATGACTTCTCATGCAATTAAGATTTTCCATGCTGATTTCTCTCATGTACATAGTGTGATACATTTCTGAAGCAGAAATACTGACTTCAAACTGCTTAGAATCTGAGAAAACTGCCCTCAGATTTTATGTTGACCACTTAATGGATGTTCTTTTATTAAATTTAGGACTGCCGACTCTCCTTGCTGTAACTGTGGTGTGTATACCTACAGCTTACCATGAGTCCACCAGCCACAAAAAGATAATCCAATATCCCAAACCACTCCAAGAAAGATCTTCTGTTATATCATTTCTGCAAGTTAAGTTTGTAGTCATTTAAACAGACTACATTAATGGGATTATTTTAATTTGCACTTTAAACTGCTCTTATTGCAAAGCAGTTTCTTATATTTGGTGCAAAAATGTAAGAAAAACCTCTTGTCCCATTGAACTGAGCACAAACACAAACTTATGGCTGCTCCTCTTTGTTATCCACTTCCATGTAGTACTCAAAGCACACAAACTACTACTTTAAAGCCTATTGTCAAGACACTGTAATCACCATAAAAAAGCAATGGTTGCAACTAACTCATATTTGTAGTTTAGTAGCAGTTATTTACCTCCATCATGAACTACTCAAGATAGATGACCTTCATAACCATGAAGGCAGCAGCGACTGATGTGGGATACATGTAAAAAAACTGATGCAGGCAAAAGATCCACAGGCTGCTGTGAGAGACTCATACTGCTTAAGAGCAGAGTTGTTGAATAAATGTAACCCTTTCAGTATTGAAAAGAGCATAAAACTTTGATACAAAGACTGTACTACACTTTAGGCTAGCGAAACTCTGGGAAAAACCTTGCAGCTCCAACTAGAATCTATCCAGAACACTAAAAACCAGAAGAAATAATGTTACTTTTCATATCATACACACCTGTCTTACACTGTTGAGTATTAGAAGTTCTAATCAGCTCAACTTTCATGGATGTGAATACAATTGGAAAAGACTCTGACTAGTACCTTCTGGGATGAAAATCTAAGTAGTGTTAAGTTCAAGTGGATGACAAATGACCTTATTACACACTACTGCAGAAACTACATCAAGCTAAGTCTTGTCACTTTAAAAAGAATTCCTGAAAGCAGCCATCAGAACCAGCATGAACATCTCCCTGAGCCCTCAACACAGGTATTCTACTACAGGTCTTGACTGTTTCTGGAAAGATAAAAAGCAAAGGATAAAAAAATTGGGACACACCTTCCCTCTTGCAGATGAATACGTGTTGCTTCCCAGAACCATACAGCAAGGTTCCTGAAGTGACTGAGAAATACTCACTGGAAGCAAAAATTCTAATATTCCATACTGCAGAGAAATATTCCACAGCTTGTAAAAGTGAGTTATCTTTCAGAGTCTATGCAGAGACTATGCTCAGTATCATACAGTACTTAATTTGCTCCTGGATTGTTGAAAGACACCATGGTATACAATAGCTGATATTAGAAACACAAAGGCTGAAAAAGCTCATCTGTAAGTCGTGTAAGTAATATCTGTATTCAAGAAACTAAACTTATTTGCTTTGTGAAATGATGAATATTTGTAAAGAGAAGAGACTTGGATCAATCTTTCAAAAAAAGATTATAAAGATTTTTTCCTTCATGAAATTTTCAAATCTCAACTTCCCGCCTTCATTAACAAAAGCATGATTAGTAAAGAAACCAAACTCTACTTTCACAAGTATTTCTTAATTCACAGGTTTTGAGCTTAAACCTATTGAATTTAGACTTTGTCATCACTCACAAATACCTCTCACTCTTTTTAAAGAACTTTATTTTAAAAATAATTTTAATTCATTAGACCATACTTTATAAGTTACCAAGAGGACGGACCTGAACTCAAGCATCAGACATTTGTTGCACTTTCAAGTTTTGTAACAACATGACTTCTCAAAATAAAATTGTACATTTAGATTCACAGTTTAATCTGTTTAAATTTAATAACACTTAAAAACACTGGAATTTGAATTGAAAGGGATACATGTTAAGCACACAAATACTGAAAAAGGTCATAACCCCAAAATGCACTTGGAAATGGAATGCAGCTAATTAGTCACTGTAGTTTAGTAATTTCACATTTAACCTAGTTAGCACCTTAGTGAATTCAACCACTGAATGTGAGAAATATAGTGAACAGTGAGACAACTGAACAGGTACTGTACCATTTCATAATGAGATTGCCTTTTCAGAGCATTATGTGCCATATTTTTGAAAACTTGTTGTATTTTAGAAGACTTCTAAAACGTGTAAGTAAACAATGGCTACAGTGAAGTCTAAACAAAGAAACACTTTCTCTACTTCTTGTAAGCTGTGATTTTTCAAAGCAATCATTTGTAAGGATTGCATCAACATCAGTTAGCAGAGGAAGATCAAACTTTATTGAAACTGCTTGCATACAAAATATATTGCACTATAACCAAACAAATGTCAACATAAAATCCAATCTGTTGTAGCTAATATGTACAGAGAATATTGCCCAAGAGCAGTTACATTACAAGGTCAGTCTACCTTGGTTAATTATCTACAGTATTTTAAACCAAACAGCTTACAGATGATGTGTGCAAGGTACCAATTTGTTTTCAAATACTATACATTCCCAAAATAAATAACTAAAAATCAACATTAATGTTTGGCAATACTTTTTAAGACATTTTAATATTTGTTAAATCATGTGCAGTTCGTTGCCATTTTTAGTATGCTCACCTGTATGCAAGAAAAAAAAAAGAATGAAAAAAAGCAAAGAAACAAAACTCACAAAATACATCAGAGGCAAGGTCAAGTTTGTACAATTCTGTACATAAACAGTGGCTCTCCATCTGGAGTAATTCTGAATAAAAATGGATTAAAATGAAGGTCCTTATACAGTTTTGCCCACTAAGTTTAATGTGTGATCAGAAACAAAAGAAAGCACAGCTCCTCCCACTGCTTTCCATCCTTCCTTGGTACATGATAGTACTTCGGATCAAATCCTGCGACACCTTCAAAGTGGCTGGGAATTCACATCTTGGATCTCAAAATATAACAAATTTTTCTTCTCCCTCCAGTATGTCCAACTAGTACATCTGAACTTTCCAGGGTATTACACAGGGTGATTTTATTCCTACCTCTCCTGAGCTAGCTCCCTAATATAGATAAGGAATTCAAAAAACTTTTGGGAGGGTGAAAAACATCAGCGCTTTAAACTGGTCATCTGGCCAAAGAGCAGGCACACAAGTAGCTTGTGAAGACGTTACACTTGTTCCCTCAGTAACAATGAGTTTTGAGTTTTCCACAACTGAAAGTTTTTTTTTAAATTGGTTTGTTTTTGTTTTTTTTTTTTTTTAAAAAAAAGCTTCTGTACTGCCTACAAAGAAAAAAATTACACCCTTTTTTTTCGATAACACTATTTGCCAAATCTTCAGTGCAAAATAAATTTCCTATCCTTATAACTGCCTAAACTCAATGTTTATGTAAGGAAAAAATTATGGAAAGCATGCACTTGTCTATAAAGTACTAATGTCTGACAAGGATTGCTACATATATTTTACATTTAGTGTTACCAACTCATCTTCCCTGATTTCTGCATCCAAATATAATATTCCTACCTGCCAAGATATAAAAAAGGCACAGATCATACAACTTTTTTTGCTAATGAAAATGACAATTGTTACATCACACATATTTCAGGGTCCACTAAAATATTGAAAACGGTGGACCAGAATGTGAACTGACACAGGACATAAAACGACATAGCATTTCATGAAGAACTTGTAAGTTAGATTGAAAACAGAAGCCAATTTGATTACCGCAAACACTATTTATTCTGAAAACTGAAATTGAGCAGTGAATTTGACCCGATGTGTTAAAATGGTACAACTGAACAGAAAGTTTACCAATGCACAGCTCAGTATTTTTTTTTAAACAAACAAAAAGGTATCTTTCATTGTTTGAACTGCAATATGTACTTGAAAGCGAGTTTTTTTTGGAAATTCAGATATTTTGATGCAAATATTTGAAGAACGTCTTATTCTGAAAACAACTGCATACTGTTGATGTTAAAAAAGGCTAACAGAGAACATATGTTCATTTCATGCCCTGCGCCATCTTGCCTACTATTTGTCTTTGGCCTAACGAGTTTCTCTAACATGGAATTACTGAAACAGTATAGGAAATATGACTTCAGAATTATGCAGTTTAGGGTACTCCGTTCACCAGCGGCTGTTGACCGTCTGCGCTGTCCGTTTTCTCTTTCTTCTGGTTACGTTCTTTACCCGTGCGCAGCCGACTACCTTCACTGGAGGTATTCTGTAATGTTTTAGTGTGGACACTCCTTTCATTATTGCAGTCAATTCTGATCTGGAACAAGTCAGAGTTATATAAAGCATTCTCTTCCTTTCATCTACCCCTTATGCATGAGCTACCTTCGTAGCCTGGGAGGAGACTTACTCAATAGTCGAAAGATTACAAAGAGTAACCAACCCTTATCGTCTTGGTATCGAGTTGAAATCTTTCCTGTTCAAAAATATTCCGTCCAAAAATGTTTTCTGTTCATCCTTTTGACCTAAGAAAACCCCAAAACAAAACCAAAAAACCTCCTGCCTACCTAGCCTTAGAGGCTAAAAAATTTTTTGCAGTGTGTCTGTGCAAGAGAAAGTTGAAGAATTAATAGTGGATGGAACTTGGAATTATTGGAAGTGCAATGAGGTTTCACCTTTCTACTTGTGGTATTAAAAAAAAAATATTTAAAAACCAAAAAACACAAAACACCAGAACATAGAAAAGCTGCCATGAAATAACACTAACACTCCAAGCCCCCCCATCTATTCAGTCACCTTTTGAATCTGAAAAAAAAAGCTTCACTTTAATCCGCCAAAACCACTTCTGTGGCCTTTTTAAGTGATCACAACAGTTTTTAAAAAAAACATTCTGAAAGTAAACTTTGTGTGCTTGTACAAGGGGAAAACCCTTATTCCCAGAAACATCACAAATTGTTTACAGTTTGATCAGTCAGGTTTCAATGACATGTGAAGTACTTATTTACATATAAAATATCATTTCATCCAAATCTCAGAACAACTGGAAAAAAGAAAAAAAAGGAGATTGTTGCACAGCACCTTTGTTTGTTTTTCAGCACCACAATTCTCTACCATCTACTTCAAACTTTGTCAGTTAATTACTAAGTGTAAAAGTTGTATGGCCATTAAAAAATTGGTTTTGGCATGTTAATAGTTAGCATTTCAGATGCATATTCAGGTACTACACCTTCAAGTTCAGCACTCCCACTTGGAGAGCTAAGCGTTTGATTACTTTTTCCACTTTTCCCCTCTTGCTTTCTTAAAGAGGCTTTCTAAAGCCACACCAAAGCCATTTTAATCTCCCATCAGAACCATGACTCCTGGTAACCCCACGCAGAAGGTGACAGCTTACAGCTGCTCATCATTTCTTCCTCCCAACATAACTCATCCTATGCAGTAAGAGATGGTAGAAGGTTTTGCATGTTATTTGAGTCAAGATCAGTTTTCCTATGGGGCAACTTCACATATACAAATAAAATGCCATCCTGAAGAACTTCACACAATAAAACAGATTTGGAAAAAAAAGTAGAAATATCTATGAAAGGCTATGAAATATTTAAGTTTTAAAATATTTCAGCATGACTTGAATAATTTTTCAATAGGCATTTTTAACTTCCTTTCTAGATTGAGCAGCCTTCAACTGCAAATATTTCATTTAGTAGTGAGGGTAGTTTCATCTTTCTTACTCTGAAGATTCTGGTTACAACACTTTCTATTTATATAAAGCGTTAAGAATTCTCCTCCCTCAGGCATATAGGTGATGGAAAATAATAGCCAATGCAGTAAGAACAATAGCTAAACCAAAAAAACTAAGAAGAACAAAGACTGAGCTCAAGCTGGTTAGTAAATCCTTGAGACTCGAGATCACAGTTCTAACCAAACAAAGAGCTAAGCTAACATCACAAAGATTCCTGTGTGTATTTACAGAACAACATAGAACTCCTGTAGATCCGAGTAGGGAATGAGGGAATAAGGAACCATAAGGCTACTGCATCATTTGTGTCTTTTAAGACTCTAAAGTCAGTATATGACACTTAAACAAATTTAAACAGCACAGATTTGCAATAAGAGATTGCAATAAGAGAAAAGTTACCTCAAGAGATCCATCTGCTGTTCTCCCTTTTGCATCTCTTGAGTTACGCTGACGGTTGTCTGTTCGTGACTGTTCATCGTTTCCTGTAAAAAGAATTAACCAACAAAATTGTTCAACAAGGGTAAGTATTTTATTTAAATTTATGCAGGCACAAGAGGGAATTATTCAAAATTTTCATGCTAAAGAACATTAAACAAGTATTTTGGTAAAATTTAATAACAGTTCTTAAACTATGGGCTAAAAACCACTGAAGAAAATGTTTTCAGGTGTTAGTCAAAGTAGACAAAACCACAGTATTTAAAATTATAAGTTTAAAAGACACTGAAGAAAAAACACCTCTCAAAATGACTAACCATAGGAGAGAAACAGAATCAACTTTTGTAAGGTTTAACACATTCATGTTTACTCAGACGGTTTATGAGCTAAATCCCACGTTACTTTTCACAATAAACCTTACTAAGTTAAGCAATACTTGTACTTTGAAACAACTTAGGAAATAAGCAGAACTGTAGACAAAACTTAAGAAATAAGCAGAACTGTAGACAAAAATATTTCAACAAATAAATATGAGATATCACATTTTAAAATGCATGTATTTAAGTTCTTCTGTCTTTCTTTTGCCTAGTCTTTTCCACTGAACACAAATTACTACCTGATATAAAACCTGTTGCGTGAATATGGAAATACAGGAATATGGACAAATGAATACGATTATAAAAGATTTTTCTATATCCACTGACAAGTGAGAACTTGATTCCGTGACCTCCACGTGTGATGGCACAGCCTCAAACTCATGTCAAGATGTATTTCAGGAAAGCAAATGATTGGGAATGTTATCTCTATTTAAATAAGGGAGAGAGGCTTTATGTAATCTGTGAAGAGACACTGGGATAGATGCCTTCTCAACAGTTCTGCAGATGACACCAGTTTGATACATTGTGATTAGCAGCTCTGACATGCAAAGACCTCAACCAGGTGAAGGCATGGCATGACAGAAAAATCAATAGCTTTTAAGAGGAATCCCAAACCCCACGGCTTCAACAGGATAGCCCCATGCAATAGCATATGCATATTGCATATGTGTATGCAGCAGCTCCACACAAAAGGACCAGTCCCGGTGCTCAGCAACTTGAGTAAGACATGAATGTGCTCTTACAACTACAGCTAACTGGACAATGGGTTGTGTTAGGAGTGTGGCCAGCAAGCCAAAAGAAGAAATTATTCCCCTCTGCTCTATATTCAACACATCCGAAATAAAAAAGCCAATTTAATAGATTGTCAATCTATTAAATGTCAATGTAGAGAATTCAGAAAAGGGCTACTAGGAGACTCCACCACAATCTGACAGAAGGGAGTTTCCTTCAGGATTCCAGCAATGACCTCTTTTCCAAAGTCAAGTGTCCATTTACCTTTGAATCCTCCACGACCCCTTCCTCCCTGGCCTCTGGCACCACCGCCACGTCTTCGCCCATCGCCTCGACGAAGGTAGTTGTCCCGCTCCTCCTCTGCTGGGGCTGCTGACCAATCGCTAAGCTCATCTCTGTGATCAGATTCTGTTTCAGAAGCATTTGACGCTTCAGAATTAGTTCCTATCAAGAGGATAAAAAATCCAAACGTGCCAGTGTAGCTTAACATGAAAATATTATAGTAGACTGAAAAAGATATATTTAAAAGAGTTGTATTAAGATAGCCTCTTACAGGCTGCAAACTGAGGTGTTGTTAGGAACAATTAGGAACTGTTCAAACAGATAAAATAACAACCTTTGCCCTAAAGATTTTATAATGTAGATAACATAAGCATGCTTTAAGACACAAGAACTGCATGAAATTACGTTTGGATTACATGTATAATTACATATGCATATGTACATAGACATGTTTTACTTCAGAATATTTTCTACAGCATAAAACTCCACATCATCTTTAAATATCATTACTCAATTTTAACTGTTTTAACAGCTGTGTTTCCAAGTTGAGTCTTTTTCAAGAAATCAAAAGACCAACGAGCCTCTCTTAAAACTACAAGTGTACCTCTAGCTACGTACCTGAAGCGTAGCCTGGGCCACGTCTGCTATGCCCTCTGTTTCTGTAAGGTCGACTACCACGTCCAAGTCCGGGACCATCATCAGTCATGTACCCTTTTTCCTTATCCGTACGATTTGGTGGTGGCCTAGAAGTAGCTCCAATCTGTCGAAGCTGTTCATCAATTTGCAATCTTTCCAAACGTAGCTGGTCCACTTCCTACACAAACATGAGCAAAACAAGTCACATGTAACCACCATTTAACCATCTTCGTGTACACACATGCAGTTCTCAGAAAGAGAATTTAAGTACTGCAATTAATAATCAGTTAAACTTAAACAGTAATTCAGCCTTAAGAATAATTGGTTTACCGAAAGACTTTCAAATGTTCAGATCAGTTTGTTACCAATACTTTTAGGTTTAAAACAGATATAGCAAGAAAAAGCAGTCACAGATCAACTGTTTTCAGGCGATACAATTAACTATAGTATAGTATATTCAATTAAATACTGAAGCATTATTTAAATAGAGAAATTACCATCACTTTCTTTTTGAACACAGTAACATTATCCCTTTATAGCTTTTCAGCAACTTTTTCAATTCCAATGCAAGCTTCTTACACTGCTGCATGGAACAAGTATCTAAGTTATTAAACAATTCTAATGTAAAGGTTTGTTTAATAAAAAGGGCTAGAGGTTAGAGTGCTGTTAAATTCCACTTAATTATAATGAATAATACCAGGAAAGTGAAGAAGCATAAAAGCATAGAGAGCAAATTGCTTTAGACTCAGGCACAGGGAATAAATCAGCAGAGAGTTCTTATTACCCATAACTACTGCAGAGATAAACATAAGCAATAATTATCTACAGCACATATTCAGAAAGCACTTCTCTCAGTCTGAGATGTTTTCTATCCAGTATCAAAAAGTGGCAACCACTGTTTGAAAAAAATTAGGGACAAAGTTATTTATGGAGTTTCTGTGTGACTTTGGAGTGTCCACTGGAGGTCACGTAGCCCAGGTAGGACTTGGAGAAAATCCCTCAGCACTCAGGGATGCATCCTACTAGGTCCCATTGACTTGTGTATATCCCTTAATTTCCCTTTGATATTTCCTAACTCAGTCTTCCTTTAGGAAGGATAAGTCTTCAACGCTCTAGAGTTTTCTATTGGTTTCAGGGGTCTGGTATTCCTTCGACAAATCTGATCAACTAAAAAAAGTCAAAATGAATAAAGATGACATTCAGGACCTCATCCTTTTCCTTTGTAGCAAAGTTTCCTACTCATTCAGCGGCAGGCCTGCATTTTCTGTAGCACTCCTTTTGCTGTCAATATACCCACAGAAGCTCTTCTTGTCCTTCACATCCTTTGCTGTATTTATTTTCCTAAACTACACACTAACATTATATCTGAATACTCCCCCTAGGTCACCTGTTCCTACTCCTACCCCTCGTACACTTCCTTTTTATGTTTCAATGTCCCCAGAAGTTCCTTGTTCATTCATTCAAGTCTGCTGTTACTTTTGTGTGACTGTCTGCTTACCAGGATAGACTACTCTTGAGCTTAGAGAAAGTGATCGTTTAAAGAGGTCCAGAAGAGCGGACCACTATTTTCTTTCCAAGAATGTTATCTCATGAGTCTTCCAAGTAGACTCCTGAATAGTTTGAAGTCCATTCTTGAAGTCTGTGGCTGTCATCCTGGTGTTAATCTGTCTCCTCAAGATTCTGAAACTTCACTACACGACAGTCACTGGCCAAGATTGCTTGCTTTCTTTTTTTATAGAAAAACTCACTACTTGAAGCTGATATAGTACATTTGATGTTGATGCCCTATTGTGTTTCTTTTATCAGAAGTTTCCTTAATAAAATTTGACTGGAGGCAGAGAAATACAGAAAAAATCTTCAAGGAACAAGTCAGTTCCATGTCTTGTCAGTCAGTACAGTATTGGAGTACAGTATTCTGAAATGGTCACAGGTCAGTAAGATGATAAATTTTTGTGTGTATTGAATGGGATGAGAAGGCTGACACCAGCATCTCCAGGATAAGAATCTATCCTCCAGTTGTACATACAGACAGGAAAACTGTGGTACGTGCATCTTTCTATTCAGAAAAAACAACGGTACACTAAGAGAAAAATAGCCAGGCTATTTAGCACTTTGCACTCACATGTCAGTGCCCACTTAAGTACTGACTTATATACAAGCACCTGCTTAAGGCAGCCAAAGAAGTTAAACCAGAAGTATTTTCTGGATTAACAGCTGAGCATGCAAGGAAAGAGCATGACTTTTAGTATTAGTTTTCATATGGTCCTTCTGCAGCAACCAGGTAGTAGAGGCAGAGAGCTGCTGTAGCTCTGCTCCATAACAGCGATAAGTGCTCCACAAGTAGGATTTAAAGGTATAGTTATTGAGTAGGGAAGGAAACAAAGTAATTTCCTCTAACTCCCCTGATAGCCAGAAGATACTTCTCAGTACAGGTATGTACAGAAATTTTAGCATTCTGAAGGCTCAATGCTAGGCTGATAACACAAGTAATTATGTAAGCACACTACTACTTTATAAACTGGACATGTATCAAGCTATGAATGGTCTAGAGGTTTCAGAAGAGATGTAAGAATGTTTAATTAAATGAACTCAAAACAGTCACTACTGTTAGGATCTAGCTTTGCTATCAAAGACTGATCACCTGACCATAATAACCATGAACAAAGCCTGAACATGAGCTATTTCTGCTCCATGTAGAGAAGGCAACAAGCACTGCAGATTATAGGAGAAGTAGAAGCCAAGGGACAAACACAACATATAGAGCTGAATTGCCTACAAAACATTCTCAAGTATGAAATGTCAATTAACTATAGAAAGAGAAGTTTAGTGGGTTAGAATAAAATGCCCATTATATACAAAATCTCTTCAGAGAATGCCGCTTGCTTTGCAGTTGCATGCTGGACTGACAAGTCCTTGTATATAAAGCTGTCAGCATTTTTGAAAACAGATTTTTAAAAGTGTTTTCTTATTCCTTTGGATTGTGCATTGACAAAAATGTTTTTTCACCCTATCCTTCAGATAAATGATTCTTGTATTAAAACATGGCCTTGACAAGACTCTTTTTCAGATGGAAAACCTGTTGCAATACCAATTTTTCAACAGCCTTTGGGATCCAGATAGATTCTGACCATCATCTTCTTGTTACCATATGAAGTATTGACAGAAAAATTTTAGTAGTACAGCATCATAATTTTCCTCACCTTTAAATAATTAAGATGATAATCCAGAAGAACAGTTGCATTAGTGATGCTATCCTTTGTTCCCACAAACACAAATGGTACCATTCCCTAAAACACAGCAACAGTAGTCCTTTGATTAGGCATCAACACTGAAGAGAATCAAACATTACTTAAATTTTTATGTTTAAGTGTCGCAAATCCCCTTTTTTAAAATAAGAAAACAAAGATAATGTGCATAACAATGCAAGTACTTATTTTTCTGAAAAACTAACAGTAAATTTTTCAAAATCAATACCCCTTTTGCTGTTTACATCTACTCTCACACGAGGTTCTTTTAGGCTATGCATCAGTAAAGAAACCTCTGATCTTTTTTAGAAGTGGAACAAATCAACACCATTTCAGAAACCTAAACTTCATCCTTCTTGAGAGTGTCTCAATTTGTAAAAGCCAAATAAAAAATATTCCAGAAATAAGAGTCAATCCTTCAGGTAACAATTGCTAGCTTACATTTCTTTGACCTTTCAAGCACTAAGTGATTCAACAAATAACTGAAAAAAGTAATGTTCCTAATTCTACTGCCTAAAATCAAGACTTGGTTGTAAAATATCTGAAGATCAACTGAGGTGGCCAAACCATACTAAGGCAGTTACCTAAAAGGGTCCCTTGAGTACTGAAAATAATAAAAATATAGCAGATACAATGATAATTTCCACAGCAAAACTCCTGACAGTAAAAACAGTTCTATGCAGCATTTCAGAGGTGTGACTGCAGCCCACACAGACTCAGCCAACTAGCTTTAAACTACTTGACTCTTGTACCAGCTGCAGTCTCACCATGGCTTCATTGTGGACTGCACAAGCCAATGTGAAACTCACTCAGCTGCTGAAGCCTACATCATTCCAAACCTAGAGCTTGGCTGCACCTACTGAATTGATGTAGATTTTGTTTCGGTATCTCGTCATAGTCTCTAAAGACACATTTAATTACCACTGTGTACATACCTTTTAACAGGGATGCTGTTTTCTTTTTTTTGTTTAGTGAATTGATTTTGAGAAATAAATATAGTTCGAAGTAATACAAGCACAGTATGCTGGGGTTCCCTAAGCATAGGCAAGTCTATAATTTATCTCAGCTTTTCAGGTTTTTGGTTTGGGTTTTTTTCCCTTTATACACAAACACTTTTTGTTAGATCTTACAGACTTGCATTAAATTAAATAGAAAAAAGTCACACTATTCTCTGATCCTAAGAAATCTCAACACTAGCACTAACTGTCATGGGCATTAGTAATCCTTTAGCCAAAGGCACTGCTGACTGAGATGTTTTATTATCTGAGGTGTTTTAAGTGTCATAAATATTTAATACAACTTGATAAAGAGCAATTAAATTTCTACTAAACTGGCATTAACTAGTACATTGTATAAATAATTAAAAGATCACAAGACAATTGACTTAAAAAAGCATTTAAGGAAATGCCTTGTTGTTGCTTTTAGCAGTGGATTTTAGGTATAGCAATGACAAGTATTAAGAGTATGAGCTGGTAAAAAGTTTAGCTATAACAAAGTATCACAGAGTTTACTGAACATTGTTTCTGTCTTCACAGCAACAGTACCATCTTCAGCTTAGTTTTATTCGTGGATACTGAGCAGGCCTTACATGCATAAGCATTTTAGAGATAAAATAATATATATTATTAAAAGAAACAGTACCTATCCCATTTGATGAAGACAAAGAGCCTAAAGATTGTTATTAGATTATGAGAATTATGAAATTGCACCTGAAAATTTATGGGCAGTATTCTAACGTATCAGTCATAAGAAACAGAACCAAATGCTCTATTAAAATTTAAAACTGAACTACTGTTCCTTCCTAAAAGGTCTGTAACATCCAAGTTCAAAAATGGGAACATTAACGCACACTTATTTCTAACATGAAATACAAATAAATTTCAAAAAACTAACTCTTACCTGTCAAGATTTGATCTCAGGTTTCTGTGCTGCTCCTGGTATAACACAACTAACACGTGAAGCAGGGCAAGCAATGCCAGTGTTAGCCATGTCATTAACAGGTAGAAATATGGATGCAGCACTTAGCAAGTAAAAAAAAAACCCTTCATGCTCATTTTTAAAAGCTGCATTCTGAATTGAAGAACATAAACAAATCAGCTTTTTCAATTCAGAAGAAACAAAGAAAATCTGACATACTAATTGCAGCCATGACTACTTGCTCTTCTACCTTTTTATTACTATGTAGGTTGACACATTTTTCATGTTGAAAGTTTCAGCTTGCAGCTAAGTAGTAGCACCCTCTTGCTTACTAAGTGAATTCAAGAACCTTATGCTGAAAGGATGTATTTTTTCAGAAGGAAACTAATATACAGCAGTGAATCCTTTAAATCTAAACATTGACATTTTATCTTTTCAGATAGTTGTAAAAAAACCAGTAAAGTAATAAAAATTGGATTGTGGGTCTGCAGTAGCAGTTTTACAGTGATAACACAAAAGATGAAATAATTACAGAAGCAAGAAAAGTTCCAGAAATGCACCATGGTTCCTTACCTGGTACATACTTAGATTTCCAGGTAAACTAAAGACAGATATGCTTTCTTTAAGCACATTCCACATTTGAAGTTGCAGGGAATCTTTCACATTGAGATGTTAACAGTTTAGTGCCTACAGTTTTCCTTGCGAACACGCAACTTTTCCTCTCAACATATCCCTACATAAAAGTGCCTCATACTGCAAAGTTCAAGACTTCATTAAAGCCTTCTACAAGACTAACAGCCTTCCTGTGCAAACCTGGAGTTTCATATTGTTATGCCTTTTTTCCCTCTTTAGGTTACAGTTTACAGGCTATTCTCAATTTAAGTAATATTTTAAATAGAGTTTTATATATTAAGCACAAGCTTTTCATTGTAACTTACTATAAAAAAATTAATGAGAGAACAAGCTCCAAGCACATTAATGAATCAAAACAGTAAGTGTCATATATAGTGATTTATAGCTTACCAATAGCTGGAGAAGTGCCACTGCTTCTAATAGGAAGAAAATGACATCTCTAGGAACGTGCATCACCAGAGCATTTCACAAACCATTTTTCAGACACAGATATCAAGGAAAATTTATAACAAAATACCCTTCAGCATTCATAGGGAAATACAGATTGCATCAGAAAAAATACCCACTAATCCAAACTTTACCTTACCAGTATGAAGATACATGGAATAACTTATTTTATCACCAAGTAGGATATAACCACCATTAAACACATGCAGAAATAACATTAACTGAAAACCTACCTCTTCCTGTGGAATATTTTTGTCATTTTCAGCCTCAATTCTCACTCTTACAACACCAGATTTGTCCACTATCTCCTGAATCAGTTTTCCATTTTTTCCTATTACTTTTCCTACAGAAAGAACACATAGAACATTCTACTTTTAGAGTCTGCCCCCTAAACCTGAGAGTATCACTATGAGTACCTAGCACAAGAACTTGTCAAAAATTATTTAATACTCCACAATAAAAATTTAGTTAACAAGCCACGAGGGACACTTTAATAATAAAGTCCATTATTGAGAACAATTTCCCTCTTTTTACAAGCTCCTATAAAAGAACAAAGGAAATTCAATCACAAATGCCTTTCCTTTGTATAAAATCATTTGAGGTTATCGAACACTTCTGTAATCAAGATCTGTATCTTGCATATTTATTTGTCTTTGCTTTGTGAGTATAACTTCAGTGATTTAACAATAAACATTGCTGGTTGCATTTAGAAAATAAACCCCAAAATCCAGAAGACCCTTTTATAACGCCTGAACATTTGCTCTACCTACCTTTGGGTAGGGAACAGAAAAATACTCTTATAGTTCATTTATAAAAGTTTTGGTAGATGTTCCCTGATACTACTACAGATTCTACTTCAGACAGATGTAAAATGATTTCCTCCAAAACTGAGCTTTTTCAGA
This sequence comes from Colius striatus, assembly GCF_028858725.1. Taxonomy (NCBI): domain Eukaryota; kingdom Metazoa; phylum Chordata; class Aves; order Coliiformes; family Coliidae; genus Colius; species Colius striatus. The sequence goes on along the minus strand of NC_084771.1, from coordinate 4,852,541 downwards.
GATATTTATTCATTTAAAAAAAACAAATCAAAGAGCAAAGTGGAAATAAATGATACTCTAATACCAATAATGCATACATTTATGAACAAGACATTCTACTTTGAAAGAATGAGAATTAATGCTTTAGTTCTCTCCAACCTCAGCAAGACAAGTTGCCATCTGAAAACTGACAGGAAAACTGGGAAACTAGGAGGTAATGAGGAAATGCCATATTCTTCCATGATAGCATTAAAGAAAAGCTTAAAAGTGATGTAAAAGATGTTTTCTACATGTAACAGAAAAAGATTTTATAACAATTTTCTATTAAAAAAAACCTTGCAGTAATCTTTTCCACAGGCACATCACTGAAAGGCAATGAATATTGACTGCATGACAGCTATTGTTTTACTGATAGAATCAATCCGTGAAGAACAAATTAAACTCCATTTTTAATCTCATGGGATATTGTTCCTATTGCTCAGAGTAATACATATTTGTTTTTTGGTTTTGTGTCTCCATTTTTCTACTATGCATTTTTACATGTAGAAAACATGACAAAAGCAGGTTACTTAAGTTCTTCCTTAATGAGAAGGCTGCTCCAAAAGCTTCTTCCCAGTACTTTATTACACATTACTGGCAAATCTAACAGCAGCTTCCTAGTAAAGTTTAAAAAAAGCCTTGATAGTAATTTTAAAGTTACAAAAACCAAGAAAAAGAAGAACCTTACATTGTTTGTTTCAAATAAAGGAACATACCTTATAAATACTTGGTTTTGATTAGAATTTGGCAACATACATTAGAAAACTGCAGAAATAACATTAATGTATTTTTACCTTAACAAAACATCTTAGGTGGAGTTTTTCCTCTGTTATTTTGGTTTTGTTGGGTTTAATTTTTTTTTGAGGAGAATTAAGTAGAAAAAGCCAAACGTTTATTTTCTTCAGATAAAGAAATTCAGCATGTCAATAATGTAGTAAAAGGAAAAAAGTTTTAAAGCAAATTATTTAGTCTTCTGGCAAATTATTAGAAATTTTTAAAAAGCAAATATCCAAAATAAGTCAAGTCAATAACAACATATGGTTAAGCCAATTTTATATTCTAAAAGATCCAAGCCAAGAAAAAATGAAAAACTGCAAAATCAGAAATAACTGCAAAATTATAAACAGAAAATAGAAACTAAGAAATGAAAACCTCAAGTTAAAATAATGATGGCATCTTATTTATACTTATCACCAATAGAATCTGAAGGGAGTAGGGAAGGGAAATTAACATTTAGAATTAGTTATTGAGCTGAGGTGTCATTATTCTAAGTGCTTGTCCCATTGCAGAAGTTCATACTTCTTCAGCACCAGTTTCATTCACTGCTTGACAACCTATTCCAGTATTTTTATTTTATTTATTAAAGTACTTTTGTGTCGCTTCTTTAGCATGTTGCATACATTTGTGAGAACTTCTAAGATGTTTGATAATGGAAATCTATTACAATGTAATTAGGGTATTTTTCTCAACCATTGGATACCTTAACTAGACATTCATAGAATCATAGCATGGTACGGTTGGAAGGGACCTCTAGAGATCATCTAGTCCAACATCCCTGAGTGTTGCTTCTGAAAAAACTGTATTTCAGATGTAAATTAACAGGAAAAAAGATAAATATAAGTAAATAAATTATTCAAGATATACTAGGAAAATGAGACAGCAGATGTGTCTGTTGACTACCTGAACTAATCGCTGGACATCTTTGCTGGAAGTAATTTAATTCTTTGGTCCAATCCAGAAGCTATTCTACTTCAAATTTGAACATCAGCACATAGCTTCCAGTTTAAGGTATCCCTGAACTGTAAACCAGGAGACAATTTCTTATCATGCACTGAAGGTAAAGGTATCTGTAAACATTCTGTGTGGAGCTGGACAACAAAACAAAACAGCCCCAAACGCCACGACTTTGTGCAACTTAGAAACCTTTTACAAATGGTAAGTTTTACCCTGCCACCCTTCTAAAAGTAAACAAAACAAAACCAGTTCTCAGAAGGCACCTTCCTCCTTATCACACAGCTAGTGTCTGGAATTGACATACCTACTAAATTTCTTGGGACTTGTATGACATCTTCAGCAAATTCAAGGTAACTTCTTGCCTTTTTCACTGCATCTTGATCCTAAAGTAGACAGATGTGTTAGATAAACAAGATCTGTGTTCCCAAGGTTTTTCTTTCTTTTTCTTCTGAAGCACTAGAGAAAGGAACTTACCTCTCCATAAATATGGAATGTACAAGTATCTTCATCAAGATCAATAGCAGTCACTCCAGGGACTTTTCGGGCTTGCTGAATATTAGCACCATGAGTGCCAATGGCCAAACCCATTAGGTCTTCACGTACAACAAACTGCTCATGAAATCGTGATGCAAGTTGTCTAGAACTCTGAAGAAAAAGATTATGTTAGTTTACTTGGACTTTTTGTACACCAGAAAGAGAAATCAATATAAATTTAGAGTCGATTCTTGGGCTCTACTTTTTATTTTAAAACTTTTTTAATGCTCTCATTTTCACTTCAAAAACACTAAAGGGTCTTCTTCAGAAGTCCTAGTATCACCTATTAAATATTAACGTAAGGCTAGCCTCTAGCTGTGCTGATATGTCTCCATTTTGAATTGCTACATAATATCTACAGCTATCAAGTGTTACTAGGTAAGACAGTAGTTATGCAAGTCAGTAAGAGTTGTGTTTATTATTAAAGCAAACCTTATGATCTGAGAAGAAAAACTGTAGGTGGAAACAGTAACAACTTGGTCCCTGAACACAAAAATTCCACAGAAAATAGTTAACTATGGATATCTACTGCACTTAACTGAAGAATCTGTGCTTATGCAAGACAACACACACACAAAAAAAGATGACTGCAAAACATTGCTTGAATTCAAAGAATAAGAATTTCATCCAGGAATCATATTTCTACCAAGACATGAGGGTCAAACTGAGAACCTGAGATGGTCACATGCTATCAAGACAAAATTCTTTGCTTCAGCAGCACAGTACCAATGACCAAAGACTGTAATATAAAAACAACTTTCAATAACATTTGAGGCTCTTGAATTACACACTTGGTTACTGTTTTCCTACTTCTCAGTACCTTTGCATGAAACTGCAAAGGCAAGGTGTAACCGAAGAATACAAAATGACTTACAGAATCTTAATGAGGATCTCCTATAGAAAGTAACATACAAGAAATAAAATCCAAAGAACTAAGCAACTTTTGGATCTGGAAGGGTTCAAATCAGCTGAAAAATTGTCACCAGAAATCTGGATGAAAGTTGCAAAAAATATTCAAAGCACAGATAAAACCCAAACAAACTTTAACTCAATGACCACAGTAAACAGTTTCCTAATGCTGTCCTGAGCTTCCAAGAGAACTATGTTAGTGAGCCCTGACCTGATGCACAAGTATGTGTATACTAGGCCTACACACAAAACTCTTCCAGTGTTTGCTTAATTGAAAAAAGTAAGCATGTAAAGAGAGCTGGAAACAGAGGGAAACTTTTGAGAAGCATCTTGAAGTGCACTGTGGATTTGGATGGTGTTGGAAATAGTCAAAACACATATGAAACCCAGATTTCTTCAACATCTATTCAACAATGTCTGACAGTCCCTGGTGGCTCAGAACAGTAGTATGAACAGACCTCATGAGAGTAAGGAAAAACACCAGGGAAATGCTGAACTGCATGCAGAATTTGTTAAGCAAGTGGGGAAACTGTTAGAGATAAGTGGACATTTTTTACAAAAACAAGAACCCTTTGTTTAAAAAGACTAAACAAATGACTGGTAAGTTTCTCCTACAAAGCCTCTTCATACTTAAAATAAAAACCCAGAGAATTTTCTTAATAGGATGCTTTTTCTGTATGAAGCAGAAAGATCACCAAGTTTGGTCACTTACATTTGAGAACTAAAAGAAACATGTGGAGAGAAATAAGTTAAGATGTAAATATAAAGAACAAAATATATGTTGTTTATCACAATGAAGCTGTCATACATTTAAAGGAAGTTACAAAGTACTTATACCTATAGAGAAGAGTAAATTTAAAATCAGTCAGTAAGTCACTATTTATTGTAGTGAGTAAAATTCCTACATAAAAATGTGGATACTATCCACAAGTGCCCAAGCACAACAGAACACAGGAAAGTAACAATACTTGAAGGCACTGAGGGAAGACAGCAGATTTCCAACTGTGATAATCTACTAAGTAAAATGGAAAGAGTGTTTTGCAAGGAAGAAAAAAGATAAAGTTGTACATAATCTTTCCACAGCCAAGATACATAATCCTATATATGTTTCTCCATCAAAGTTCTAAATCATGCAAGGACACATGCAAGCACACTTTGAATTAGCAGCTTAACCTCAGCAACATGAGATCCTACTGAGGTTGAGAAAACATCAAGAAAGTGTCCACACTAAGCCCTACTCTGCCCCATCTGAACTGTTACTGTTATCTGATCTGCTCCTGCTTAAAGCTGTTGATAAATATTGTGTGTGACATCACTGTCACAGAGAATTTGTGACAGTAGATAGTGGTGTAATTATCCAAGTGTCATTCATATACCCAGAGTTCTATGAAGGACTTCATTAACTAGATTACAGACAAGAAACCAAACATTATTTAGATGCTCACAGATTTACATGCTAACAGATAATCCAAATGCCAATTTATTAGCCGACATCTGTTACAGACCAACACATGAGAGTAGAGAACATGATTATTAGGTCAATGATGAGTTGTTAACACAACTACCACTGATACATAGAAATGATGAAGCTACATGATCACTTGGGACCTGTAGTCAAATTGCTTGTACTAAAACATTAGTAGCTTTTCTCGAAATTATGTCTACAAGACATATTTTACTTAAACACAGGAAATTGCACTCTTCTTCTGTCCAATAAATTAGTAAGAAACAATTATACAAAAAATGTATTAAGATCTAAAGGCCATGACTGAATTGCATTTATATAGGACAAAATACAGACCAGAAAGCAAAAGCACACTTCAAAAAGCACACTTCTAGAAATCAGACTTTTTAGTATGTCAAAATAACAACTAAGACATAGGCACTGGGAAAGAACACAAAAAATAATTGGTTATTTTACTTGATGCTCTAAAAGCCATGTTTCAGAAGTACAAACATGCAAGTCAAAAAGCTAATATGCAGAAAAGAAGGTACAACAGATGGGAATAAAAACAAGAAGCTGGTTTAGTGATTATGGTTCTTAAACCAGGAAAAGTAAAACTGCTAGAAGAAAGAATTATCAATTAATTACGGCTGAAAAAGACCTTTCTTTAAGATCATCAACTCCAAACACTAACCTAACAATGCCAAGCCCACCACTAAATGATGTCCACCAGCACCTCATCTCCCCATCTTTTTAATAGCTCTAAGGATGGTGACTCAACCACCTCCTCGGGCAGCCCATTCCAATGCTCAATAACCCTTGTGGTGAAAAAGTTCTTCCTAATGCCCAATCTAAACCTCCCCCTGGTGTAACTTGATTCCATTTCCTCTTGTCCTATCACTCATTACTGAAGAGACTGATACCCACCTCACTACAATTCCCTTTGAGGTAGTTTCGTCACACAAATTATAACCACATGTATTTATCTCACAGCCTTCACTTAAGTACTGCTCAAATAGACAATGAAGTCCAATAATGGTTTTCTAGTTTGAACCAAATCAAGTTCTCAAGTCTTTCACAGCAGCAAAAAGGTTCAGCCTTAATGACAGCTAGCATCAAGATTAGTTTGGGAATCAATGACAACAGCTGTTGGTGCATGCATTTGTGGGGGCATGTAAAGAGAATTAGCTTTAAAGAGGCTGTTGTTCTTCCCACCTCCAAAATAATACTTTGCACTTCAAGAGGTAAACTGCCCACACGATTGTCAGTTCTGAGGGAAGACTGAGAAGAATGGATTACTGAAGAGCTACAATGGAGTGCTCAAGAAGGAACACCAATGAGAAGAAAATGATCCTTTCTTGGTCTTGAGAGAAATAAAGAACCAAACTAACTTAGATTACAGCTCTAAAATACAGAAATCAAGAGACTAAAAAGAGAACAACAGAAGAGAGAACTTCTTGTAGCAAAGAGTACACTTACTAGATACAAGAGGACTGAACTACTGAACGTCATTCTACTTCAAACTCAAACCAAATAGATGTAACCCTTGGGGTGGTGGCAGAGAGTGAAATCTGTCTCTAAAGCAGAGCTGGAATACACCCATGTAAAGCTGAATTACAATAGTTGGAGAGGTACTTCTAGCTCTTGACAGTGATTCTATAAAGAAGTTTTCCAAGATGTTGCTATTTTTTCTAATTTGTAGATAGGAGAAAAAACATGTTAATTCTACTGTATAAAGATTCCCTATTTCCTAGCCTACTCATTTTCTTTTTTACTTTTTCATGGACAAGTATGAGTCAAGCTTCTTGCCAGTCAACACCCACTCTCCAGTCACAGGAATATCAGAAGCTTTATCTGCTGTAAAACGATTTTACCTATAGACAAACCCACCATACATCATCTAACATCAATCTCACCTCTTCCATCCCACTTTTTCTATGATGTTCTACAAGATCCAATTCTAGTCCGACTCATGGACTGAGTCCACGTCATGTTCACTCCCATCTATTTCTAAAAACTGTAACTGAAAGCTATGGAACAAGCGGCACCACTTGTGAAACAACAGCTAAATATTTTATGTTTCAAACTATGAAAGAAATATATGTGTGTGTGTGTGTGTATATGTATGTGTATTTAATCCCACACAAAATCCTGTTGAATAAAATGGGATTGGATAAAAATGAGTCCTTGCAAGAACAGGCCCTTTAAGAACAAGCTGCTTTGTTCGGTTACATCTCCAGCTGCTTCTCTTCAACACCAAGAACTGCATTAGTACATAATAATTAATTTCACTCCAATGGAAGTCCTACCAGCTAAGAAATGCATGAGCTTGGTTTGGTTTTGTTGGTTCTTTTAACTCAAATTACTTCAAGGAAAACAAACAACATACCTCCAGCTGTTTGCTAGCTTCTTCGTTTCTCAGTATCAGGGATAACTTGGTACGAAGACTTCGAAAGTGCATGTCAATCAGCATATTTGCCCGCTTTGTTGTTACATCATTGATTGACTACATCATTAATGAAGAAAACATAGTGGTTTACACATGAACTTCTGAAACAAAGCATTGCCAACTGCATGGTTAAAAAATCGTACTTACTAAAATAATAAGCTGGTGGTTTTCAGAATCATATGTTACAGAAAAAGCTCCAACTGCCTTTTTGAAGTCCTTATGTGCAGATTCTTTGGCACACCTAGGAATAAAAATGATACAGTTAAAAATAATGACCACTGCATTTATGGTTGAGACAAGAAGATTAACTTTTTCATACAAAATCTAAATAAATCCCTTTTAATGCACATGTAACTTTATTCTGTTATCAAAAATTTATTTTGCTCATTTTTCTTTCCTTTTTCAGATGGATAGGATTAGAATTTTTCAGCAGTGTTCTGTATGTAAGTGTACAAAATGACAAACCAGTTATGCAAAACTACATTAAAAAAACCTATGGCCGTTACACTCAGCAAGTGCAAGACTTCAAACACACCACAAGACAATGTAATGTGATGCACTGTAGCCACTGGAGCATTTTAATGACCTAATGCTCATCTTGCACAGTATTTTGCCTCTTCAGGCTTCTGTGCATTTGCTATTTAGTGAACTTGCGGACTATAACATCACCTTGATCCTGAATTCATAGCTTATTCTACATTGAGGTAATAATTTATCCTTAAAAAGCAGAAAGTGACCTGAGGCTATGAAAGGTGAGTCAGTATTAATTGGAGTTTTACAGTTATGTTTACACAAGAATGATATGTCCATGTTCTAGGAGAAAATTGTTTCTTTCAGTACCACACTATGAAAGATTTGATTATTCCACAACTAATCCCACAGCTATCATCAAAACACCTTATGCCCTACAATATAAGGCAACACTTTCTTTTGTCATTAAATACCAACTTGCAGAGATTTTCCAGATAGTTTATCAATGAAAGTTTTATTCTTACAACTGTCAGATTAATCTGACTCCATTCTTTGTCAGTGTTAGTGAATTTTCAAGTGGTCACTTTTTCATCTATCATCATCTATACTTGCACACATACCTTAAAACCTTGAAGAAAGTATTTCCTCCTGCAGGACTAAAATGCATTTCAGAAATGATGTGGGTTTTTTTTATTTCTGAAGTATAAGTACGTCCACATTTGCATTTTCTATGTTCTTATATGAAAATTTTATAAGTTAATTTTGAGTAGTAAAAAGCATTTTAATTCCTCTTCTCTCAGGATGAAGAAGTTACATACATTCTGAAAGATGCTATAAAGAAAAGTTTGTACTTACATTTGCCTTAAATCTTCGGGAACTGCCAGCTTGATTTTATGAAAAGTATCTTTTGTTGCAGGTTTATTGGGGTTCACAGATCTCAGACGCTCAATTGTGACAATTTCGTTGTATGTAGCATCACAGGCTGCATATTCTATTACATAGAACTGATATAAAAATAATAAAATCATCCAAGCCACATTTTATGACAAGAGTGAGTATTGCACTAAACAAATGGCTCTTTTGTTAAGTAGAAGTCACATTTGAACTTTTCAGGTTAAGGTTAGTGGTAATTGTAACAATGTTAATCAAGAAACTCTTCAAAAATGAAGAGGGAAAAGTTAAAAATGTCATGCATAGCAATATAAAAACCAGTGTGTGAAGAAAGTATAAATAAAGGGAAAAAAATATATGTATATATGCACATTCCTACCTCACCCTTTATCATTCTCACTTTAGCCAACCACCAACAGCATGGTTCCTTCTCATTTGCCCTGGAATAAACCTAAAGCAAATATATACAGTATAAATCTGTAGCATTCTCAAAACACAATCAGAAAAGCTGACACGATCAGGAACTCTGCAGTAAGAGCAAAACTCAGACAAATATATTGGTACATAAAGTGCCTAATATAATCACCATATAGCAAGCGTGTACCAGCTGAAATGTCGATTGCAAATAGTGGTAGGATACAAAATTATGCATAAAAGATTGTACAGATAAAGTAGTTGCTTCAGTCTTGCATACAGCCAGAAGAGAGAATTCAGCCTTTTAAATCTGTTAATATTTCATCAACAATACTTCTAATTCTGTGTAGGTCTGATGAGGTCCTACCAGTAAGCAGATACAACAGTGCTACATATCTACACTTTCAGACACACCTATACCAAAGATGTTTTGATATTATCTTTTCTTTCGAATAAAAATAAACTGACACACTATGCAATAAAAAGGTAAATCTTGAAAGTCCTCTTTAAAGTAATCATAAAAATAAATGTTTTAATTTTATAAAACAAGGAACTTTCAGGAATGTGCCATGTTAAAATCTCCCCCTACATATACCTGAGTCCTTTCACGGACAGAATTGATTTTGTATTTTGTATACACACACATATAATGCAAGTTACTTTGTTCAGCTTGAAGTTTTGACAATATAGACAGTACTGAATTACAGCTGAAGAACTGAAGTCCAGCATTTATTCTGATATTAATTACATTCTAATAAAGAACTGATCTGTTATTAAATAAATGCTGATGATGTTTGTAAATCAGCATGGAAGTCATGGTACATGCAATTCCAATATAGCTATACAGTTTAACTGTCAAAATCTGTTTTTGATGACACACTAGACATTGTTTTTTATGGAGTACTTGGAATCACAAAGAGGTTGACAGCCTATAACACAGAAGCAAACTTTCTGCTGGCTTGGCTGACATTTTTCACCCCTAGTTCCCCTGCTTCTCAAAGCAAGTGGTTTTAATGGAGCACACATACCTCTACTTCATCACTTTCATTTATATCTTTATTATAGCCTGCAGGTGGTGGAAACCTCACATCGTGGAATGGGATTTGTCTCTCTGGTTGCCAGCTACAAATAAAACCACAGTGAATGACCTAAACATTTTCACCTTCTTTGTAATCAAAAACATTCTCAGTCTCTTACTTTTATACTTTTAAACTCTGTGAAGCTGTGGTGATCCAGTGTGTATATATAAGAAGAAACACATTTAAATAACCATTGAGCATCTTAAGTGAATCTCTGATGCTACCTGCACTGCTTTGACATCTTGCAGGAGTTTTTTTTACTGTTTATAGTTATAGATTTTTAATCTCTAAATTAAAAACACACATTAAAAAACCATTTTGACACATTTGAACATTTCCTTTAAAACAAGCCTCTTCTTTTTCTTTGTTCCTACTATGGATTACAAAAACTTCATCAGGCTTTAGTCTGAACATGAGTTTCATTTTCATTTTTGTTAACAGAGACTGGATAACATAAGCATGACAAGAACATTTTTCAAGAAACTACAAAGTTTCCAAAATACAAAAGATGATGCCGCAAAGATTCATGAAGAATAAGCATATAGCAGTGTGTTACTTCCGTGAAGGAAATTACACGTGAACTAAACAGTACAATGAAATGTTGTTAACTTTGGATACCCTTAAATAAGAAAATCACATAATTTTATTAATAGTTTAGAAAACTGGTATTAGCCACATACAAAGCAAATTTTATAATCATATAACTCCCTAATTAAAGACGTTCACATGAGAAAAACAGTCATAGCACCACTGCTAACTTTCTGCAACATGGGTTGTCATCATGTAAATTCAGTAACAACAGGCTTATCTTCCCAACAGAAAACATGTTACTATACCATTGCACTTAAAAATACTATAAAAATTAAGAGCATTTACACAGAAATGTTGCCACACAGTCAGTATCAAACATAATTCTAAAATATCCTGGCATTGAGCTTAGAGTATCTAACAGATGCTACTCTGCATTATTAAGCTCTATTTAGGTTAATCAAATGCAAGGCTGATATACCTATAAACAATAGAGAGTAACATCAGCAGTATACTTACTTGTTCTCAAATGCAACTGTTATAGAATCTTCATGCACATCCTTTACAAATGCCTGTAGAAAAATAAGGTATCATTATTGTATGTTTATGGGTATTTTAAAAAATGAAATTCAAACCTGTACAATGCCTTCCTGTCACAGATTTTGACAAAGCCCCGAATTTAAGTATGCTTTCAAGTCAGTCTTTGTAATTCTACAACAGCTTTATATGAAACACAAATATAACCTTCTTGGGTTTACAACTGACACAGTACTGAAACACAATATGCAAGCTACACAAACATTCCTCCTATTTTTCAGAAGTAACAGGAGAGGTTACTAACAAACAATATCATTCTGAATAGTTTTATAATGAAAGTTTAAAATGTGTAAATTTATAATAATATCTTGTGCATTTTGACAAGTGTAGAAATTATACCATGGCAGTACTCCTTAAAAGAAAAAAATATCCAGTCTCTTCTCTCTTTTACCTCAAGGTAAGTTTGAATATTGCATTAACAATATTCATTTGTATCCATTTCAGCACAGTTTTCTCTTTACTTTATCACACTTAACTTCCGTAGGGCGCAGACTTCAGATAAATGCCCTGCAGCCATCTTTCACTTTCCTCCATGGGGGATGGATAGCAGTTATGCTAAATCTCCCATGCAATCACAGTACAGCACCAAGAGGGGTTTTCCTCCCTTACATGCTCAACCAACTGACCTTTGATCAATTTTAAGGACAAGTGCTCTAAACCTCATGTACTGAACAGAAAGGTCAATACTCAAAGAACTTCAGGATTTACCAATGAAAATATTTTTTTAACAACTTTAAATGACAGAAGCCACAGAGCAACCAGGGATGGAAAGACTGAGGCTTTTTATGCTTCTTTCTTTTTAAAAATATCTCTATGAGCTTCTGAAGCAGAGAAATGTAGCTGAAGTGTTGAGTATTCTATTAATATTTGCCCATATATCCTTGGCATATCCTTGCAAGGTAGGTAGATAAAAGCCCATAAGCAAGACCCAGTATAAAAGTTTGTTCTACCAATGGCTATCCATCTTAGCAGATCAAAAAATTCTCAGCTACCTGAAAATAACTTAGTAGTAACTACTGCTTCCAAAGAAGAATTAGTTAATGAACTGTGAAACATTTTATTCTCCTCACATTTCAAGTTCCCAAGACAAGAACAGTTCTAATCTCTTACAAGAAGGTAAGAGTTTCTCATATGGAATCTAGGTTTCCTTTATAAGTATTTCAAAATATTTCCTGATTGTACTAGTATCTCGCTATCAAAGAGCAGCAATATCTGATGACCAATACAGAGCTTCAAGAACTGATTATACTAAAATTAAGCAGTACATATGCACAAACGTCATTACTCAGAGACATTCAGTACAGAGAAAGTGAAAGGCTAGTTAATAATCTGAAAGTAACTAATGCCACCATGAAGAGAAAACAAAGCAAAGCCACAATGGCAACAGTAAAAGTCAGTTTTATACCTCACTCACCTCTCAATGCTTTAAGAACAAGGCTACCACAAAGTTAATTATTGCTAGCATCCAAATGATACGCAAAACAGTGTCTAATAGTATTTACACTGTTACATACTAAAAAATTCCAAGATGTTCCTTCTAAGGGGACTACAAGCACAGCTGATAATTTTTAATGATACAACACAAACAAGTTTAAGACCACAACTCAGAATCATGTTGACAGTAGTACAGAAATGCTATTTACAGAAAGAAGCGAAAGAACTCCCAGTTGATCGTTATGAATACTGCACATTTATCTGGTGTTTTATAATGCTGCATCTTCTGTAAGAAAATTTCAGAACTGGACAAACACCTGACAAAAACTATGGTAGTTCTGACTCATTTTGCAATTTTACATGTGTCATCTTCAAAGGCTTCACTCACATTTCTTTCAATATTTGTGATACGCAACTCCAAAACACCTGTTCCTATAGACATGGCAGAAATGGATGACTTTAGTACCTCAAAAATACTGTAATCACTCCCAAGGACTTCACATCATACATAGGAAAGGGATAAGACTTAGAATTATTACTAACATTTGATTATGCAAAGGCAGATATCATTTTATAAAGCTTGCTATAAAAGACACTGTTGGAAAATTCACCTCCTTTGAGGTGATGAAAACACCAAGAGATGCTCTACAGAGCACTGTAAAAATTGAGGAAAGAAGAGAACAATGCACAAGTATGTAGCAAAGAGAAAGACTACATCTATTACTCAGATCTGACAGTTCATAATACCCACGTCGTCTTGCATAAAATCCCAGAGACTACAGCAATACACGTAACTAGTGGTAATAATGCTAAAACCTATTGGAAGTTAACTTGTATTTATTTGTATCATCACTTGGTTACCAAGTTGAAGACCACATTAAGACTTTTTAAAGAGTCTAGTACTTGTCTAAAAAACTTAGGATGCAGAGCTAGTTGAAAGCTTAAGCTCTCCTTGAACAGATCTTCAACATTGCTTTGTCAATAATCCAGAAACCTGGAGGAACCTGAACCAGGAACATTAGAGATCACTGTTGACCATAAAGACCAACAATACAGACATAGTTATTGAAAACTATGAACCTACATGATGTCTTTAGTTTATATCAAGTTCAGAAGACTCAATTGACTGCAATAGATAGAGTACCTGGTGTTCACTGCAGCCTGGCAAAAAAAAAAAAAAAAAAGTTGTTTGCCTTTCAATTTTCCCAGCCTTTTAAAATTAAAAAACCTCACTGGAATGATTATTTCATTAATTACCAAGTGAACGATGCAAACATGCAATACACAAAACACCTCTGCATATCTCCATGTGAGTTTTATGTTTACACAACACTTAACCAAAGTACAATAATAAGATAAAATATTTGGTTGCCTGATCCCATCTACCCATAGAAAGGTGCTTTTTCTTGTTCCTCAGTTTCTTGTGATGCAAAAAAATGTCAACAGATAACTTAAACACATCAGCTGTCCATAGTCAGCATCATAGCATTATGTCAATTTGTCTCTAGGATAAATATTTAAACAGATGTGCCCTAAGTAAAATGCATTTGGACTCTACAGCACTATGTATGAATACACTCCAAAGTACCAAGAGAAATTTTTTAAAAATATTTCTAAACTTTCATTAAAAAAACAACTCTTAATCATTAATGCCTTTGGAAAAACAACATTAAAGCTTACCAGAACTGTTTGGTTTTCTTTATTCACTGATGTATATAATTATATACAATGGTAAGAAGAAATTAGACCTTTTAACACCATAAGCCATATTCAGAAACATGAAATGAGCCAGATCCAGGTGTCAGTAAAAGCAGAGATGGTTTACTGATCTCACACAAAGTATTATGAAAAGTGTGACAAACATTAATCGGTCTTTTTTTAAAATAAGGAACATAATTAAGTATGGAAATTCAAACACAAAGGTACATATATGCGAGTTTGGAATGTATACCCAAGAGGGGACACAACATTGGCTATGATAAATGTGAACACAGATGAAAAGCATTAAAACCACAGTGAAACTATTCAGAAGTAAAATAAGACAACAGGACAGTGAAAGACTACAGCAATCAGGACATCACTAATAGCAAACACAAAATAAGAGTACACAAAAAACATCAGTGAAAAAGGTTTGCTTTTACTTCTGTAGAGAAAAGCACATTTTGCAATGGTTAAGTTTGATGATTCTAATGTGGGGGGAAAAAAAATCAAATGTGGTAATTTTTCTATACCAGACTTGACTCTCAGCCACAGAAAAATTAAGTTTCTCTCCATGCTTCACACATGATTAAGTAAAAAAGTTCTCAATCCAACATTAACATGTAACAGCACTTCTCAAATACATGAGCATTTATATCCTAAGAAGGGTTTGTTACATGCTGAATATATAGTCTAAATTCTACTTTTGTTACAAAATAATCATTGGAAACACCAGTATATTTGTTATTTTTGTGCAAAATGGAATGACAGACACTTCAAGGAAAGAAATAAAGGCTCCAGCTGCTATGAAGTTTTGTTGCTTTTTTTAAAGTCTGCTCACATCATCAGATGTCATCCATTTTCATAAAGGAGGAAAATTAATGGCAAGGAGTAACAGTAGGGAAAATATGCTTTTTAAGATAAAAAAAAAATCCCATGTTGATACAAATGTGCATCTACTGTTTGCAAAACAATTCTGTAACATTTCATACCTGTTGTAAGGAGACTATCAAAAGGGAACTCACATGGCTAATCAAACCCAAGACCCACAGGTCTTTCTGTTTCTTAAGGAAACAGAATAGGAAAAAAAGAAGAGTCACAGAAATAGTAACTGAACAAGGGAAAAAGGCATAGGCTAGAATCCTCAGGGGGACTAAGCAGTCAGGCTTGTGAATGTACAAAGAGACTGAAGATAGTTGCTGAGGATATGTCTGTACGGAATAGTCAAAGAAAAGACAAAAATTGATGTGGAATGGAATAGTTGTTAATAGCGAGACCTGAAGTCATAAAGAACTCAGAAAGACGAATGATTTCGTCAATTATAGCTACAATAAAAAAAAGTGAAGTATCTATAAAACCAAGGAAACAGTGGCAAAGTGCTGAAACTACTGGGATAACAAGGGGAGGTTTTTAATCTTCAGCAAGAAGTGGCAAAAACTGGTTACAAGCAACACATGGATGTTAACAGCAAACATCATTCCAAAACTGACTCATAAACAAGACGTCTTCCATCTTGAGGAGAGGATTCAAGAAAGAATCATTCCCAAATTGGAAAAGAAAAATCAATCCCAAACTGAAAAGGCATCCAGCATGTCCCCTTTTGGTGGCAGTTAACATCTAAAGCTAGTTCTGGAAAGATTAGACAAAAACTGCCTATCAGTTCTTTGAGAAAGAGATAAGAACTTCAAAACCTAATTTACTACACGTATACAAGAAAACAAGTTAAAAGATTGGCCCTAATACCACACATCTTCAAGATACAGTTTCTTAGCTGTGAGCTGCAAAAAGGCAGCTCCCATCCCTTAGGATTCACAGCCCTAGTGGTTTGTTGGATGTTTTTTAAAAATAAATAAGGGAATTAATATTTTCCTTCCAAGGATTCTGGGCCCAACAACATATCAAGTCATGACTAAGCATCTCTAGGTAGCAGATTGTCAATTATCCCTGAATCATGCTCACTGACTGCACTGCACTTTCCATGGAATAATTCATGTTAACCAAGGAGAAAAAAAGCCATGAAAGAACAAATCATTCACCAAGCAATACTTAAATTTGGAATAGCTAGTCTCCACTACAGCAATCACACCAGCATACTCAAGAAGTCTGAAATGCAGGGAGTGCACCTGACCAGTATGAAATTTTAATTTGAATCCTCCAGTTGGGTATGAACACCATCCTCAAATCATCTCCTGTGTCTTCTGTGGAACACGATCCCTGTAGATGTATCTCAATGCGTTCTGGATCAAGTCACACAGGTAATACAAGAAGAGAAAAAGACTGGTTTTTTACTCCCATTAGGGCTTAGGTGACAAGGAGGCACTGGTTTCACACTGCCAAGATCCTGATGGGGTATACCTAAAAATGAAACCAAGTGCTTAGGGACTTCAATTAGTAAGGTCCTCAAAGAGAGGTACAACGAGGATATTAAAAACTTAAGTGGCAATTAGGTGCCTACTTGTGCCAGTAAGTCCCTTCATAACTAAAGCAAACTCATATTCCTCCTTCTCCATGTCGTAGTATCAAGAGAGAAGCTTATTTTTTCAAAACATTTACATGTTCTGATGAAAATCTTCCAAATAATTAAAACACAAAGAAATAATCACAAGTTCTCGGTAAAACCTGACATGGAAACAAGAAAAATTGGATTACTTCTGATTTGTCTGCAGTGTTACTGTTGTAAAACATTTCTCAGGAAGCTGCTTAAAGAAACTTCTGAAATGAAAAAACCCAACTGGCAATTAAATCCGCACTTGACATCATCACATACTTCTTTTTACATCAGGTCAACCAATTCATTTTATAATCAAATTCCCCATCTGCAAGACAGGCATAAAACTCAAGAAAACATTTAGATAAATTTTAGGTACATTTTTTTCTTTCATTACAATGTCTGAGCATCACTCTGGTTTTAGGTGATGAAATAATTCTGGCTAGAGGAAAAACTGTTGATTTACATTGAACATTATTAAATGAAGGTTGAGTTTTGCTTTTTCTTCTGTTTAAAAAAAAGTTGCTGCATTTATCTCAAGTATGATGCTCCATCTAGACAGATAATACTGGTGAAGAACAATAAATCTGTATGTCCCTGGGCAAAACATCACTACACCCATTCAGCCCCTTAAATAAGTTAACCAAGTTCTCTTGACTGGAGATTAAGGAGAGTAAAAAATTTCCCATGTTTAAATTTCTAAAAGCAAGAAGGTAAACACAATATGCAACTTGGAGGCAACGTCTGCCTTCTAACTTTGATACGTTAAATCATGATTAATGAAAAAGCTCCCATGAACAGACAAACAAAATTCTCACCCAAACTATGACCAGAACTGTCACTATGTTATGGACAAAAGGGACAGGGGACCCCACCATGTCAAAACTGAATGTAACCACAAAGTAACAAAGTTGCAGAAGTTTCCAATGCTTCTAGGTTTCTTTCATAACATTTGTCACTAAAAACCACAAAATGTAATTTTTATAGTACCCTATACTTTGTGTGCTTGTGTAAATACTCTTAAGATAATTTGATAAAAGTCTCATTAAAAGTTCTCTTAGGCACTATATTTATACTGTTGTTTCCTTCTGAATATTCTATCTTGAAAAGTGTGAAACTGCTACATAATTTCATTTCCAGGAAGCAACATACAGATCTAGAACTTCAGCTACAACATTGTAAACCCACAAGATGCTTATTTATCAAATTTACAGACTTGTTTCATATACATTTTTTTTACACAAAAGAAGAGATTATCATACTTATTTTGAAAAATAAGCTTTTAAGAGGTCTTTTTTTTCTTAGAAATACTCAAAGCTTTTGGAATTTTATAATTTGGATACCAACTTGCCCTACCTCACCAACTTCAGAGTGTTAAATTCCACATGTTCCTTCATTACTAACATAAATATTGGATGTCACACAATAACTAGGCCCAACTGCCAAAATATTAAGAACATAGAAATGATGGTAGACATGAAAAACCTAATCCATGACTACTTCTGGTATGTTGACAACATGTCAATGATAGTAGGCCCAAATCCATAGTGCTCAAATTTTATTCTTCTGTGAGTAAACTCACAAATTACACCCTATTAATCTGCTGATTAATACAACCAGACTCGTGCAAAGCCACAGCAATATTACACACTATTAATCACAACATTAAATAATCTGCATTTACGTTCAAGGTTTAGTGATGGCTTTATTCAGCATCAGCATAAGGACTTGGAGACAACTCAGCACATAGATCTTTGGTCAAGCAATGGTCTCTAATATCAGTGGGCAGCGTCCCCTGCCATGGAATTACGAGCAGGAATTCACGACAGTATTTTATCACGAATTTTTATTTAAAGAGCCCCCCCGCCCGCTCCGCTTTAAAAGCTGTGCACCAGCAGTGCAGCTCTCTTGGAAACCCAGAGAGTGAGAAAGACTTTCCTTAAGTAGCGACGAAAGCTGAGGATTTAGCAATTAATGCCCTAGCCCCAGTCCTGATCCCCGCTTCAGCGCCAAGAATAAGTCGGCCCAGGGCTCTCCTCGCTTGCTCACACACCGGCAGCGCGAAGGCCTCCCCTTCCCACAATAGGAAGGCCCAAGGCCTCCTCGGACGCCGGGGCCCTCTCTTTCTGTCTCGTCTTCCCTCTCTCCCTCATCAGGCCTCGAGCTCCCTCAGCCCTGGGGCTGCGGCGGCCCTCAGCTCCTCTTGCCCCACAAGCCCGGCTCCCTCTCCCCTAGACACCGAGAGCGACCAGCCGAGGCCTCCATCCGTGCCCTACTCTTCTTCCTCCTCCTCTCCCTCCTGCCCCGGGGCCTCCGCTTTCCCTCAGAGCGGGGAGGAGGAGCCGCCACCGCCGCCGCCTCCTCCTCCTCCCGTCCCAGGCCCCACTCCCTCCCCTGAGGCCCAGCCCGACCCAGCCGCGAGCACCCAGTACCTTGTAGAAGGCCCCGTTGGAGCCCCGCACCTCCACCACCAGCTCCTCCATGTTGTGCCGCGGCGGCTCGGTGCGGGAGACCCAGGCCCGGCGCCTCCTCCCTTCCCTTTCTCTCTCCCTCTCTCGGCGCAGGAGGGGGAAGAAGAGGAGGGGTGTGTGTGCCGGGGCGGGGGAGGGGAAGGGGAATCTCGGTTCACTCCGAGCCCGAGGGGGTGGGGCCGCGGAGGGGGCACTGCGGGGCCGCTCCGCCGCCGCTCGTCGCCCTCAGCCGCCCGGAAATGAAAGCGAAACGGTCACCGCCGGGCGGCGCGCGCGGGGCGGGCGGCGAGGAGCGGCGGGGGGGGGAAGGGGGCGCCCGTTTCGAATGTAAACGCTGAGCGCGCGTCACGTGACGGGCCGGCGGCGGCGGCGGCGGCGGCGGGCGGGGCGGTCGGCGCCAGCCAGCGCGCGCCGCTCACCCACCGCCTAACGGCCGGGTCGCGCGCAGCGCCCCTCGCGCGCAGCCGCAGTGGCGGGGCGGGGGGGGGGGGGGAGGCGGTGGGGCGCGGCGGTTGGAGCCAGGGTCCCGCCTCCCCGCCGGGCGCGCGCCCGAGTGACGGCGCCTCTGGCCAATCGGGTTGCGCGCTGCGGCGGGGTTGCGCGGCCTCCTCCGCCGGCCCCTGCGGCGGGGGTGGGGCGGCGCGCGTGGCCGCGTCGGGTCGCCGCGCTGAGGCGGGTGCGGGGGCCGGTAACGGCTCGGGAGAGCGGTTACGGGCCTGTGATGGGGCCGAGAGAGCGTGGGGGCTGCTGCGGTGGAGAGGGGGAGCAACAGGCCGGGGTCTGTGGGGCCTTGCCTTAACTCCCTGAGGAATTGCGCGGGATGAGGCCACGGCGCAGGAGTGGGCCCAGCCTGCGGTGGTCGCGGCCTCCCTGGGTGTGGTCAAGAGCGAAGAATAAAATGTGAAATATTGTGGCATGTTCTAACGCTTTCTGCACTAGGAAATGGTCTGGCTCAAAACCTGAACACCTCGTAAGGGATGTAAGAGGAGATGAACTGAGCCGTTGGCCTGGAGGGCTGATGTGCTGCTCCCACTGCCTTTCCATGTCAAGAATTAAGCTGTTTTAACAAACTAAACACGCTCACACAACACACATACTGTTATTTTAGCTAAACTTAAACACTGATGGACATTTCAAGCTTCCCAGAGAGCAATGTGTGATGCTGTGCATATGGTTCATCATTGAACCTGGTGGTGAGTATTTTAAAGAGCTGCTGTATCTGTGATGGAGCATTCAGTTCTGAAAGTATGCTGGCACAAAAGCTGCTTGTTCAGCATTTCATAAGATCTGTGAACACATTAACACAGTCTTCCCATGTGTGCTTGTTTTTCCTACTAACTACAAAGAAAAAGAGAAGGGGAAAAAATACAGTTCTACCATTACCTTCAAAAATCACAGTTATAGTGGATTACCATGTCTGTGATTTCTCTGAAGTGCATGATGCTCCCCTTGTCACAGGTTGTATTCTACACCTACTGATGAATTTTCAAAACTTGAGATAAGCAAGCTTGTGATTTAATCTTTCCTTATACTTTTTTATGTTATTATGTATCAAACCTTGCAAATTAGTGCTACATTTGACATTTAAGAAATGAAAGGGTGTACAATAGTTCTTGTTAGCCACCAAAACTTTCCCTGTCTATTTTGTTAATGTGTGAGAGTTGAGGGCTGTCTGTGGCAATCTCTGCATACTACGTGTCGGCTTGCTTATTGTATGCATTTGTATTTTCCTGTTGTATGAATTTACAGTACTGAAGTAAATTTAATAACACAATTGCTGTGCAATGTACCTTGAAGGGAAGGTGGTTGATTCTCTTGACTACTCTTAGCAAATTCTTGAGTACATGAAGGTTCAGTTTAATCTAATGATTGAGTTGGACAGCCTGCTGTGCTCATTAAACAGGCACCAGGGCTGACTTGCTTGGTGGTGGCAGAGTCCAAGAGGAACGAAAGAAGAAAAAATTGAGGAACAATTATGCAAGATTTGTGTGTGAATAAAAACATGTCAGAT
This sequence comes from Colius striatus, assembly GCF_028858725.1. Lineage (NCBI taxonomy): Eukaryota > Metazoa > Chordata > Aves > Coliiformes > Coliidae > Colius > Colius striatus. The sequence continues at coordinate 4,831,371 of NC_084771.1, read as the reverse complement.
ATTAGAGTCTCCAATTAAGAAATTTAGGTTAAATAGTCCTTTTGTGACTTATTCATGTTAGAAATAATTTTTAAAACCTAGAAACTGTATAAACTTTTCAACTCAAAATTTCAGCAGTCTGCCAGAAGAGATGATGCCCAGCTTGGTGATGCCCAGCTCTAAAACAAAGTTGAAGATTTCTTCTTTTTTTGTGCTCATTGTTGGTCATAATTATTCTGTTATCAATAAAATAGGCTGCTGTCATGCAGGCAGATTATCTCTGAGCAGATAGAATGTAAAGGGGTCTAATTTAGTTCTGCCTTCCGGTGATGATTTCACCACTTTTCCTAAGCTGAAAGCTGCTGTACTATATAATCTTCCCTAATGCTTAACTTTCCTTGCCATTACTTAAATTCAGCATTTTCTGTTTTGTCCAGATTAGTGAATGTTCTAATCCCTGTTGATTTAATGAGAGAATTTACATATTTCCAGAGTACACTCTCTAGTTTTATTGCCAGTTGACCTTTCCTCTTATTTACTAAGTTAATTTATGGTTTTGCTAGTTTACTTTGAACTAGCTTCAGACTGAAGTGTCCATCTCTTCTGAAATGTGTTCAGAAATTAAGTAACTAGCTCTTACGTAAACTTAAACTAGATCCTTCTAAATGTGTCTATTTTCAAATGCAATGACAATATGAAATACATCTCAGTAGTTCCACTGAAGTCTTTTAACATTAAAGGTAAAAGGTGATTTTATCAAAATGTTATACGTCACTTATTATTTCTAATCCTAGTGTTCCATTCCCCTATGCAGTAGCTACTGGATTATAATTCAACCAAAATTCTTCACCCCTCTTCCCCCTCAAAATCTTGAATATTGTCCAGCAATCTCAACTTATCTGATCCAAGTCTTGAGTTTGATCCAATAGATGCTCAGCGCTTCTATTTCTTACTCATATCTACAATACTTGGTGTTTTCACGATACCTTATTAGCAAAATAGGTTTTTTAAAGAAACAAACAACTTGGACTTCTACTCACTAATGGATTTATCAAAGTGTTTTCTTAATTATTTGTAGAGAATATAAAAAGCTGTGTCCCATCTTGTCCTTAGGAGATTGAGGGACAGAAAACTAACATAAATGGCACTCCTCAGAGCATATCAGTCCTGTATCCTTGGTACCAGTTTAGCTAATACTATTTCCCTAGAATTTTTCTCTTAGATGTTCCAGTTCTTTGTTTATTGATCTGCACCAGGAAATCCTAGCTTTGTTCCAGTATATTGGAGAAGTTAAGCATTTAAAATGTAGCCGTCACCACTAGACTTTCAGAACAACAGCAACAATCAGAACATTTCCCAGCATCGCAAATTGTTTGCAAATTGATTTCTTTAAGACCCATCATACAGACTAATTACCTTAAGGCTTGGTCAGGGACTAAAAATATTAATTACTTGTGAAATGTTCCTTTTAAAAGATGGTAATTGGATTAACTAGCAAAGTCTGCTAGGATTTTTTCTACAGGTCTTCTTATTTACACACACATTTTGGACTGAAGTTCATTGAACTTGAAATTCATTGAAATGTCCATGCCACGAAGTTGCTGAGATTCATTGGGATTTTAGTTCAACCTTTCAAATTTTTATTAACTGGTTTTCCTTCTGCACCACTTCAGGCAGGAGTCTCTCCTGGATGGCTTCTTTTTCTGTACAGTATGGTTTTCCACATGTCACACGTGATATTTGGACATCTGTATTTCCATTGAAGTCTGGCAGTCACAATATATGTATCTTATTTCAGACACCATATTTGATACTGAGAAAAAAACCCTTTGCATTTATCTGAGACACATAAGACATTGAGTTGTTTCAATTAAATCAAACAGTTCATACTGTTTTCTTACCATTTTATAGCTGTAGCCAAAAGTTTCAGAGGGCAGGAAAGTACGGCACTAGTTTAGAGGTTGTCAGATGCTCTTTTCTTGTTGGTTTATGATGTAGTCTCAATAATCTACCTGAAATAGTGATGTTACAGTAACCAGGTCAGCAATTGGAAGAAGCAGTTTCAATCAATAGAAATATAAAGATGAAAAACTTCTTAGACAAGGTTGCTTTATGATTAATCAATAATAGCTGAAGGTTGAATATAACCAAATTATTGCAGTTTTATTAGCTTGTCCTTGACTAAAGTGATATCCAGAAATGATATACATCCAAATCAGGGTTTAGAACAGCAGATATTCCCAGAACCTGTGAAGAGAAACTAAACCAAACCAGGGAAAATTTGCAAGTGTTACTGTGTGTGTACAAGAAATCAGATTATGCTATGCCTGTTTATTCAGTTCTTTCAATAGTTAATGTGAATTTTATCTTGGACTCTCAACAAAATACTCTAAAAGGTAGTGTTCACGTGGAGAGGCAATAAAGTACAATCATTACAGAAAGAAAAAAACTGAATATTGTAAAAGTGTTAAACCAAAAGATCCTTTACTATGTGTATTAGACTGGTGAGTAATTGTCTCTGATCTTGTAGTAGTGAGAAGAATCAACTAATCTCTATTGATTTTCTATCATAGTTACTTCAGCTGACCTCCGATTAAACCTGACTGATTCTTTGTTTTCTAAGTCATTACTCCACCTTCTTCTCCTCCAAATGTCTGCTTTTCTGTATAGTTAGTTCAGAATAGATAGGCAGCCAAGGTTCATTTTGTCACTGATTCTACTTCAGTGTAGATGTATGTTTCCACTAGTGGTTTTCAGTTTCTACAGTATACTGTATCTTCCTGACCTGAATATGGAAGCAAGCCTGAGAGATTTGTCTACTTTCTACCTGCAGCACAGAAGCTTCCCAGTTTCACAGAGAAGAGTTCAAGTAGTAAAGACTGTCTTCTGAACTTTGGAAGGTTATTATACTTTGTAGCTTAAATATAATCTTATAAAAATTCATATTTTAAAGATACTGCATACCAGCTATCAAGCTTTAGCTCAGTATCATCATCCAAAAATCATCATTATCACTCAAGTCACCTGTGAAATAGTTGTCTTGGTGGATAATCTCATTTGCTCCATGTTATGTTATTTGTTAGAATAATGGTCCTCATTTAAAATTGATAGCAATTTCTGCATTCTTCCAGAACAATATCTGCACGTCCTGTTGTTGGTCTACAACTCTCAGTAACACATTTCCATTTTCCTTTTCAACTATCAGTAGTGATTTTGAAAATATACTGTGTAGCATTTTTCTGCTTAATTATTCAGTTTAATCACCCACTCATGAATTTCTGTCCATTTCTCTGTAATTCCACAAATGCATTTGTTAATGTATTAATCCTGTGTATTATTTCATCTGCATAAGTATATTGATGTTGTAAACAGTCCATGTTAATAGATGACATTTGCATTCATGTGTAAAACTGCATGTTAGTTTATTCAGCTATTTTTTAAAATCAATCATTAACCAAATCACATTTCAGACAAAAGTGGAAAGATTCCCTGAATTAAATGGGTCTTGAAAATAAATGATTTAATCCAGAAAAAAAAAAAAATACAGACAACTTGGAGCACAAGTGGTTAGAATGCAATGCAAGAGAAATATTCTGTTCTTTTCATGTACTCAGACAGAATTTGTAACCATAAACATAGAAATGCTCCCCTACAGTATGTGTGCTGGGTAGCTATGAATATTGTATGGTATGTAACCCATACAGTAGTCCTCATCTCAGTTAAGTAAATTTTAGTATGAACATATAGCACTTAAGTGACTGTATCTCTGGAAGCTATAAGCCTTCATATTCTATGTTCTTCATGGGTATATAAGAGGTTCCAAAGAAACATAAGGAAAAACTTCTTCCCTGTTCAGGTGAGGGAGCATTGGACCAGGCTGCCCAAAAAGGTTGTGGAATCTCTTTCTCTGGAGACATTTAAAACCTACCTGGATGAGTTCCTGTGTGACCTACTCTAGATGGTCCTGCTCTGGCAGGGAGGTTGCACTGGATAATCTTTTGAGGTCTTTTCCAACCCTTAAGATTCTGTGATTCTGTATAGGCTTTAATGTTGCCAATTAGAAAAGATTGGTGCATTAGCCTCACCAGGCATGGCTTTGTTTCACAGAGTTAAGAATCATACCCAAAAGTTACTGACGTCAAGATGGCAGGGATTCATTTTACCATCTTCCGAGTAAAGCAAGTAGAGCCCCACATTTCAGTGGCCATAAGCAGAACATTAGATAACAACTAGAAGACAGCTAGACTGTAGATATCCACACTTAGATGAATTTCACAGGATGAGCCTTTACTGAATTTTCAGCCATCTCCTGCATATTTGTTAAAGGGCAGTATTTATCAACATCAATGTCAAAGATGGAACTTGTGAGGTTACAGGGTCTACATTTCTAGTCAGTCTAGAACATAAAGTTATTTCAGTCAGTAGATCTTGTATTTGTACAATAGGTAGACATTCCTAGAATATTTCACATCTAATTCTTTAACACAGAATACAAGCATATCATTTTCTAGCACCCATGTTTTTTCTAACACCCATGGTAAGTCAACTGAGTGATCATCAGGTAAGGGTTTTAGTAGCACATTCATTTCATCGTGCATTGAGGATGCTTCAATACTGAAGCCAGTACAGAGATTCATGAAGGTTGATTACTGCCTCTTTTGAACATACTGCAGCTTTCACTGAGATTAGTCCAAAAACATCACATGATTCTTCCCAGTCCATAGCAGAGTTCCCAATGATGGCAGGCAGCAACAGGTCTCTGTTTCAAAGGCTAGAGATGCTAATGCATCTATATGGTCATAACACTATTTGTATTGACCCTGATGGGGAGGGCTATGCAAGTATTATATAAAATGTCATTATCCTGTCAGACTCTTGTATTTAAGTGCCTATTACAAGCATAAAATATTTGTGTTTTCCCCAATAAACTGTTACAGAAATCACCACTGTCATCTTATCCTGTGGCAACAGAAGAGTGTGAAAAGAAAAAAGCAAAGGAAGCTATCAGCCTGTAATAATAGTCTTTTAGTCCTACTTTCTGGCTTGTTTTTCTTTAACTAATGTAGCTGACATTTTGGTGTCAATAGCAAACATTTATTATTTTCAAAACCAGCCTTTGACATTGCATTTATAAGTTTATAACCTGGCCATATTTATCATAGCTGTACTTTTAGCTTTTATTTCTTTTTCCTGTGGGTTTCAAAAGTCACTTAATAATACCTTTCGTTTTTTGTAGCTTCACAAACTGCAGAAAATGATGTCTGAAGACTGATAATAATAGATCGTCTGAACACCACGAAGAATTTAGGTGCAATAATTAAGTTTTACCACAAGAGGACACCCAAGGACAATTTGTCTTGCACTGTGGAAACCGAGATGGTAGGGATTTGTGTTCAGAATACTGATACGTGCTGTATCTTTAGTTATATTTTAAGATAGCTTATGCGTTTCCCTGTAATTTTTAAAGAAGATATGATAATAGCTCCTTAAATACCTACTAAAGACTATGCTAGGTCTACTAATATTTCACATAAGCCCAGGAGCCGTATTTGAACCGAATGAAACACTGAGAACATATAATGCCTTTTGTTATTACTTTTGTTAGTAAATGAAAAAACTTATAAAGGATCGGTTTTTATTTTTTCTAAATGTATGTTAATGTTGAGAACTATCTTGTGTACCATGATCTAAATTATTCTACTCAGAAGACAGTGAAACACTTAACTCCTGAAGTTCTCTTCTGAGCCCTTTAACTAGACTATACTTATTCATTCCACTTTAATGGTTGTGGCCCTTTCAGCTTAGAGCTCTTGTTCGTTTTTACAGACTTTCAGAGATCATATGTACTCAAAGTATGGAAAGAGGTTATGCTCTCTTGGATTATAATGAAAAGCCAGTTAAATGTTCTCATTCTACAGGAAGGACTTTGGTGCTATACTCTTTACTCTTTAAAAAGCTCCACTTCAATAATGTATGAGTGAACCAAATCAAATGAGATTTTTAGCAAAACCATCATGATATTCCGTGAACAACTGCTAAAGGAACATCCCCACTAATTTAATCTCAGAAAAAATTAGGGTATGAAACAAGGAATGAAAACACTCCAAACTTTTAAATTACCCTTCAGTGACAAGTTAGGAAAGTCTACCTCTGTAAAACAGCAGAGAAATTAATGTCATAACTTTAGGAAGATGGTCCACTTAGTGTCCAAAAATGATAAATCAGGACACTTAGGTGAATAAAGGTATGTGTTAAAATTAGCTCCACTAACCCATTGGAATGGTCTAATTTTGACTATAAAGAGACAAATCTCAATTGTAAAAGCATAAAGCTCTGTTTTAATAGACAAGCAAAACCAGGATCCTTTCCCATTACTATTTAGTAAAAACAAGAAGTGCAAATAGTTTATCATGGTTCAACCAAATATAGTTCCACAGAAAGACATATTTGATGCTATAAAAGAAGGCAACATTCTACTTCTGATGATAACCAAGATAAATGGCATTTAATTATCATGAATCTTCCTACAATTCTGTATCAAATTACACAATCACTTCAGCTCATGTGTCAAAGGCTCTAGGTCCCTGTTCCACACAAGCAACACTCAGATATTCCTAAAATCAGTTTGAACTAGTTCTACTAAAGGATCACAGAGAGCATTTTCCTCAAACCTCTGTGTATGAAAATATTGATGACATATCTTTGAGCTTACTCTTGACTGAGTTTGGGTTTAGGTAAATCATTACTACAATAACACACCTGCTTTTTTCCCCCTAAAACACATCTAGATAGATTATCTAATGTTAATCAGTACTTCCTCCATAGCAAAGCGCCTGAAAGACTAACATAAGTCTCAGGCAAATGTATCATTGTGTTAGTAGGAAGCCAGGTTCTTGTATGTGCAATATCAGTAAATGATTTTACTCCATTGACTGGTCTTTTCTCTACCTCGATGGAAAATACCAGACAGCAAGCAGAAGCACTTTGGGACCTAATGTAATGCGATTAAGATTATTTCCTTTGTAAATGATAGTATTGTACTTGAAGGGAATTCAGACTCATGATTGTGTGACATACCCATCAATAAGAAAATATAAATTAACTTCACTGCTGATTCATTCCTATATTTACATATTCTACTGTAGGAAAATGCATGTGACTGTATGTTTTGTTTTTGAAAATACAGTTTGAAAGTCTCTTGCATCACAACTTGTGTGACAGGGATTCAATGCCATGGGCAGAACATGGTGTCTGTTCCCCCATGCACTCCTCATGCTAAAAAAGAGAAAGATCACAAGACTAAATAGGTTATTTTGTAGTCTTTTAGATTGTGCTTACCACATGTTTTAGCAAAATTAATTTGTATCCCTGCTTTATACATATTTTTATTTTGCAAACCTTATTGTCAAAACATCTAGTCCTGTGCTAAGTTAGATTAGTGATTCACACCTTTAAAGGGGATTTGGCAGAACTCCAGCGTTTTCATGTCAGACGTTATTGATTTGCATTTTAAAGAGGTGTCATTCGCTCAACACTCCATTTTTCCTTTTGTACATGTAACATTTTTCAGAAGAGATGGGAAAAAGAAGTGTAAATTTATTTTATGAATGCTCTCTGAATGTCTTGGAACAACAGACATTGCTGAAGCTGGGAGCTGGCAGAAGAAATGTCTCAACTGTGGAAGGAAAGTACAGATTTCAATGAGTGAAAGACATGGTTATTCTTGCAGAGATGTTGTGCCTCTGCACCAGTTGCAGGTGGCTGTTTTTCTGCTGGTTGCCTGAGAGCGTAGGCTACTTGGCATCCCCTAGTCTGTATGCAAAATGACAGCTTGCTTTGGTGACACGCAGAAAGTCGTCGCTTGGAATCACAAGTTGTTTTCTCACTCTGTATCACAAGCTAAACCACACCACAAATGCTGAGGTCCTGTGATAAGGTTCATTTTGGCAAAGTGCTCTGCTGAACAGAAGTACCCAGGAGCTTTGCTACTGATTTCAGTGAGGTCAGGATTCTTCCTGTCATCCACTGCTTCCATCTCCAGGATTTAAATTGCCCAGCTACAAATGGAGTTGCACTGCATGACCTTCAGGCGTACCTTACAACCTAAATTATCCTGGGATTCTGTAATGGTACGGTAATTCTGCATTTCAAGCCTGTTCAGATACTCATGCTATTTGAAGGAACGAGAAGTGATGTCTACATAAAAGAACATAACTTAGCCTTTTAGGGGTTTTTTTGGAGTTTTTTGTTGGGTTCTAAATCTGTACAGGTAGAAGAAAATCATTACGGTGTTCTTCAGTAGCTATTAGTGTTAATAAAAATCTGAGCTCCCTGAAAATTTTACTCCACTTCATCTGTGTCAGATTAATCACCATTAAGATTTTATCCAAGCTGAGTATATACAGCAGTGTGTCTGTCAAAACAGGAAGCCTTGGTCTCTTGAAAAACGAGTGCTTATCAGAGGACAGTCTTAATGAAAGAATAATAGGTACTCATTTTTAACTCTCCACTTACTATAAAGAAGATTAGCAAATGGTTTTCTGAGAAATTTGTATTTTGTAACAGTTGTTTACTATCTTGTAGAACTGCTTGCTTGACCTGCTATTTTTGTGCAAAGCAAAAAAGAAAAGCTTTTTCAGCTAGAAAACAGGATTCAATTTTCTTTTTGGTCTGTACCATACAACAGAACAGATTACACGTGTTCCATTTTTCCCTTATCACACCATAGCTTCATATGCACCGTAGTGCAAAAACATTAATTTTCCTATCTTGGTGTGAAAGCCTGTCATTAACAAGTGATTATTCAAGTTATTTTTCCCCTAAAATATGGCATGAGTCTCCTAATCTTTCACTCACATGAAACAGAATAATTAAAACTTCTTTAGAAGCAATGCTGAAGGTATTTTGTCCCCTTTGAATGGCTAAGGGTGATTGATGCTTGGAGACTTGGGGATTTTTTAGAAATTGGATTAATTTAGGGATTTTTGGTCACTTTCCACTGTGAGCTTTGATAATAGAGGCTAAACACAGGAAGGTTTTGTCCCTGTTAGGACTAAGAAATGTAAAACAGAATCTTTCTTTTGATTGGAGTTTGGCTACTGAACCAGAGGCTATGGTAATAACAATAAGTGAGATAATTTTATAATCATTATCAGTAGGAAATGCAATAAAATAGCTACAAGAGGAAACGTGTTTGGAATTATCTTATTGAAAATACTATTCAATATGTTGAGATTAGAAACAATGACATCTTGTTTCCTGTGGTAAAAATGTGCTAATAAGAATGATTTTATTAATAGCATTGTTGCAGTCAGCCTGTATTGATGGAATTTATTATCCTCTGAAAAAGCAACTTTGTTAGACTACTTGTCTTTAGATTTTGCCATTAAAAACATAACCCAGATTCCTTCTATTTGAGCCTAAGTTTGCCTTGCAGGTACTTGTGAGTGTCGTGAAGTCTGAGGTTGTATTTTGCAGCCTGCATCCATATCTGAGATTCTTTTAAGGGCAATATTGGTTGATCCATGTGATCCTACCTGCAGGCTCTGCTGCCATTGCTGTGAAATACATAGGAGACTGGGTTGAAAAAGAGTTACACGGTATAGGTGGTGGTCCTTTGCAGTGCTGGTAACACCAAAACCTGGCTTACTGCACCAGATAACAATTGGTTTTCTGAGCGTATGTTAACAGGTTAGAAAAGAGAAAGATTACCTGATGATAAAACAACACCACCTGCTTGGTAGGAAGAATGTAGGAGCCAAAGAAATGATCAGAAGAATCAAAGAAATATAGATACTTAGTACTGGACTGAATCTAGAGTATCTACAAGCATGTGATTTTTTTAAGCAAATCTATCAAGTTTGAAATACCGACTTCCCTTGAAATACTGACTTCTTTGTCAGATTCTTGATTTCTGCTGCTTTCTTTGGTCTACCATTCCATTTTAATTCTTTGTTATAGAAATGTATTTCAGATTTCTTTGAACTTTACCTGAAAAATTTTTATTTTCCCTCTTGTTCTTTCAGTTGTCTAGCAACCAACTTCTCAGTGACTTTCACTGCAGTTTCCTCTTACTACATTTGCTGCATTACTGCATTGGATAGAGCCTAGAAAGCTTTGGTTGGCATGGTACAGTTAGAGTAGCAGATTTATCCTTGCCTCAAACCATTCATGATATGAGTAGGAAAAATGGTTTTATAGAAAGGGTGTAAGGCAAAAGCAATGTAAGCTACATGATTTCAACATTTGTCAAATTTGTGCCATGACTTGAAAAGAAGGAGTTCTAAGTCTGAGCAAGGCTATTAAATTGAATAGAAAGGGGGGGGGGGGGGAAAGACTTGCCAAAGGAGGCTGATAATAGAAAAGCTATTTCTCACTTTTCACAGTTGTAGAATATGAAATCCTTCACAGAGCAAGGCATGCATGAAGAGACCTTGAGGCTGAGTATGGTGTGATAGTTGTGGAAATCACTGAGTAGAAGCAGGACATTTCATCAGAAAGGACAAATGAAAACCAACAAAAATTACAAACCATCTTAATGCTTTCCACATAGTTGTCAGCATTCACTAAGTATTCAGTGTTTTCTAAACAGGACATAGGTAGATAGACACGTTGGTAGACTAAGGTCTATGTCTTGAAGTTTGTTACTGAAGCCAAGTTTGAGGCACATGAAGTTAAAGTTTTAAGGTGCTCTCAACACCTCAGGCTCCAACTTCAGATAATTATATAATAATTATTGTCAATTTATCAAATATTACAATACAGGCTTGTTCATTTGAGCAGCCCATGATTGAAGGAGCCTCTTTTGTGCATAAAAGAGAGTTTCTTATCGATAACCCAAGAAAGATACTGGAAAATAAGGACTAGAATTCATCCACTGTTACCATGACCATTTCACCACATAGCTATAAGACCTTTTCCCCCTGTAGTAGAGATGTAGGACTTCATGTTTGTGTGGAATTAAATTAGAACAATATGAAAACTAAGAACTCCTCAGCTTATCTGTAGTAGGTAGAAAAAGACATGCAATGTATGCATTCTAATCCACCAGACCAAAACAAACAGTGTGCTTATACTATAATTGAAGCTGCTTCTTGTTAAAGCATACAGGCTGTCATCAAATACTGCAACTTGCAGGTAGAAGAGTAGTACAACATGGCAGGTAGCAAGAGTGACAGCAAAACCAGTCTTGTTGCTAAATGTTGCTATAGATTTGAAGCCAATGTGTGGCACAACAAATTAAGAAATCCATTAGATATTCTGTTCACGAAGACCCAATTTTAAAAATAACTAGTCAGAGCATCAGTTTGTTTCTCTGGCTGAGTGACATGTTTTGAGATTTTCTCTGTACACAGAGAAGGGAAAAAGCTGACTAAAGAGTTGCTATTGACCTATAATGCTGAGACGTTTCAGACACTAAATGGCTTATCTGCAAATCAAAAATCTCTTCTACTGTGTGAAGTGTTGAGAGTGTCCTAGAAGACAGAAAATAGTAATGTATTCCAAAGTATAAAATTAAGCAGGTCTTACTGATTGACTACTACACCATGAGTAACAAATGCTCAGCTCTGTGTTCCAAGGCGGTAGAGGCATTGTGGACTTCAGAGTGATCCAAGCTAAGGACAGTTATCCAGCCTTTATGTCCATGATTGTATGAATACAAGTTTCATATCATCTCGAATTTCTTGCTGGATTTTAGTCTTCTCCAAAGAAAGAGAGCTAAAGCTATTAATTTTAAAGAAACACTGTGGCATTGCTTATGTCTGATTATTCACTGAAGGGCTAGGTGATCATTGAAAAGAACTTCTTCCTAATTCCCTTCCCAATACCAGCAGGATTTGGTATTTAGACACCTGTAGAATTTATAAAGACTCTTAATTTATATTAAGATTCTTTATTATATTCATTACAGTTATTTACATGAATTGTAATCTTCTCCTAACATGACTGTGTATGCAGATATGTGCAAGAGGGCACACAAAATCACTGCACTGTTTCATTTCTGTTGCACACTTCTCTTTACTCTGCTTCCAAAGCCACTATTATTCACAGCAAATTGGTTTTTATATAAACACGTGCGAAACGCAAGCAGCAGTTCTCTTGTATGCTCTTGCTGCTACGCCCCCCCATTTTGCCATCTATCAGTTCTAAATTACGCCTCAAGAGGGTGCTGTCCCACCTAAAATAAATTGCATTGCATTACATTTTGAAAGGCCTCTATAGCTCAGAATAATATAGTGACACATATTTGAAGGCATTTTCTTCTGCCTCACTCCCCCCGGCTTCAGCATACTCTGTTCTTTTATTTCCCACAGGATCCTAAGAGCAACTCTACATGAGTCTCTCTTCTGCCAAAGAATTATTCAAATAAAGAAAAAGATTTTTCTTTCCAGCATAAAGTAGCACCTTTCTATGTGTAGGTGGAAAACTTCCTCAGGTGAAAGAAAGAAAAATGCTTACTTCAAGCAGCAGTCTTTCCCAAGTCATATCAGGATAAATACTTTTAATAAATTTCATAATGGTTACTAAAGATTTACACCTGCCTGTGTGATGGGCATCCAGCTTCACAAGATGGAAAACCAAAAGCTAACTTTGATATTATCTATTTAGGACATTATTAGAAGTACTTCCCATCTTTTTCCAAGTAACCTACAGTTGCCTTCTTTTCTTGTGCTAATTCATCAGTGGTAAGACACAGTAACAATTCTTATGCTACTTCACACCTTCTGTGGTGGTGTAGCCCTGGCTGGGTGCTAGATACCCACTAAGTCCTAATATCACTTCTCCTCCTAAACTGGAAAAGAAGGGGGAAATATAACAAGAGGTTTGTGAGTCAAGAAAAGCAAAGAGAGATTACTCAGCAATTAGCATCATGGGCAAAACAGACTTAACTTAAAACATCTCCCCCCATCCTCCCTCCTCCAGGACTCTCCTTCTTTCCCCCCAAGCAGCGCAGGGGATGGGGAATGGAGGTTACAGTCAGTTCATTACAGATGGACTTTGCTGCTGCTTCTTCTCAGGGGGAGGTCTCCTCACACTTCCCACTGTGGGGTCCCTCTGACAGGAGACAGTCCTTCATGAACTTCTCCAATGTGGGTCCTTCCCATGAGCTACAATTCTTCACAAACCGCTCAAGCATGGGGCCTCCCATTAGCCTTGCCGGCTACAGGGGAAGCTTCTGGCAGCAATTTGTTTAAAGAAGTCACCCCTGTAGCCCCCCCACTACCAAAAACCTGGCCCAGACAAAGCCACTACACTTTCATAGCACCAAAAAGAATCTAAAAATATCTGTGTAACTTACAGGTTTTCCTCTCATTATTAAGGAAAAGATGCAAGTATGCTATGGACCTTAAACCCACGAGTAGATACATCAATGACAATTGATCCATTTTTTATAGATGTTCCAGTCATGAATGTACTCATGCTCAAAGCTGAAGAGTTCTGTCAAATTGGGAACTGTATTTTTTCAAGCAGTCTGCAGTAAAGGCTTTGTCTCTTCTGTCATAGAACGGTAGGGGTTGGAAGGGACCTTTAGAGATCATCCAGTCCAACCCCCCTGCAGAAGCAGGTTCACTAGAATCCTTCTAGTTTTCTTAAACTCTTACCATTTGAGGCTGAAATTTCAATGCCCAGGTGAATTCATTAGAAGTCTCAAAAAAGTAATTTAGATGCTTTGGAACAACAAACCAGACAGACAGTTTTGTGGTTAGAGGGAAATGAGGTTGTATAAGGCTTTATACAACTGCCACTCATTTTTTGTTTGTTTCTAACCTCAGACTGACTGTGTTAAAAAAAAAAATCCAGGGTTGATATGTAGTTAAGACTTGCTCTTTGAAGTTAGGAAGAGAAATCTCTGCTTCATTCAAAGCATAATCAGTAGCACTTCCTAAAATTTTAAACAGAAAATAATATCTTGCTGCTTCTATCGTGTCACCAGGGCTTTCTGTCTCAGCAGCCTGAGAGAGAAAAGCTGCTGGTTTCAGACTGCTACTGTGACAACAAGTAAAAATGAAACTCAAAGCAACAGAGCAAAGTCTTGATGAAATTCCTGAACTTCACTGAGAAAAAACATGCAAATAGGGGACAAAAAAGAAAAATCCATAGCTGTGAGAGTGGACTAAGATGCACATTGGCAATGGAAAAGCATTATTAGATCAAATGTGTTGTTAAAATAAAACAGGACAAGGCTAAAGGACAAGGATGAGGATGTGGAAGGAGCCCTGGCAAGTTGGTAGCAAAGCTTACAGGAACTGTAATTGTGGCAAAGGCCTTTGTTTATAACTTGCAGTAATAAGCCTGACACTGGCAGTTAAAAGTTTATTACATATATAGCTACAGAATGCAAACTAAGAAAAAGGACAAATGTTGCAAAATCAGTCTGCAAATTCAATTATTGGGAGTTCATTATATGTATATTGATTCTGTCCAATGTCCTTTGGGGATTCTAAATTCTTCCCCTAATATCTTCCTCTAATTTAGGTTGAGTTTTAAATAAAAACTCATGTTTTGTAATGAAATCTTTCATTTAGAAAGTGTAAGAATGAAGAAATATAAGGTTTTAAAATAAATAACTTTGAGATTGTGATAGATATAAACTGGAAAGTGCTTTTACTCATTTTCCAGAAAGAATTATTTACTGAGTTTAATTGGAATTGAGAATAATTTTTGTCCCTCAAACTCCAATATCATAGGATCACAAGGTACTTTGAGTGGGAAGAGATCTCTGGAACTCATCTAGCCCAACCTCCTGCTGAAAGCAGGGTCAATTGTAAGGTGAGACCATGCTGCTCAAGGGAAACTGAAACCAGACAAACCTGAGATCAGGTTGCTCAATTTTAATATATTTACTGTTTGTCAAGAAAAAACCCTAAATTGAAATAACTGTATCCACCTGATCCCATTGAGTTTTGAATCTAAATTCTCAAGATAGATAAGCTAAAGAGCATCTGTAGATAAGGAGTTATGGGGAAGAGAGATTGTGAGACAAGCAGAACTTAACCTGTGTTGTATAACTAGTGCCTATCCTTTCACACTCTCTTTTCTCTGTGCTGAGTTATAGGTTCCTCGCCACAGACCAGGCTGGTCCATGTTATCTCTGTGCTTTTATCATTTCTAGTGTACAATATGTAGCTATCAGCACATATTGAAAACTCTTGTTAATTTCATAACCACCAAAATGTGACTGAGACATTTAATACATGTGAATACATTTTCACTTATTTTTTAACAGAAAGAGATATTCAAACTAAAGGAGTCATCTTCCTCAACAGAGAAGAGTACAATGATTGCGTGCCCAGTGAGTAAGAGCATAGTGAAAAACAACACTGATCATGGGGTGGAAATGGAATCATGCAGGAGCCAGCCTGGAGACTGGAGAGACCTTTCTGTCAGAGATAGGATGACTTAACCCACAGCCGTGGCTGCCGGCCTTGGCCCAGTCAAAGCTTAAAAGCCGCCAATCAGGTGACATTTTGATGATCATTTTTGAAAGCTGGTAATAAGCTAAGAGAAGGTAGACTGTCATAGAAACCTGGGAAATAAAAAGACTAAACAAGACTCATATAGAAGAGCCTCGTTAGTGCAAGGACATGGAATGGTTAATGGGCACGTGGAACAAACATCCAGCAGCTCCAAGCAGGAAAAATATACTTGAGGTTTTTTTTGTGATTTATCTGAGGTCTTGAGTTATCCAATGCCTTCTGTCTGACAACACTAGGGCTCAACATGGTCTCTGTGTTAGCCATGACACTGCCAGTGGAGTAGTGCAGGTCATTCACTAGGAGCCATGGAAGTAGGATGTAGCTTGAGGCATCAAAGAACAAACCTTAGCGTCTGTAGTATTTGAAATGAAAAAATATAGTGTTGTGACCTGGTAAGTGGTAACAAAGAAAATACAGCCCCACTAAGAGCCTTCCAATTATTTCTGTGGTATGTGGGCCTGCTCTGTAAACAGAAGCCCTGGTAGCCAGCATACTACAAATTAGGTTTGCTCTTCTCCCTGCAAATTCAAGGCAAATTGAGCAGAATTTTAACATTTATGCTGAAAAGCAGGTTTTTTTAGGGAGGTGTTACCTATACCTTCTCAAACTCATGTCTCCTTCTTAAGCTTTAAACTTTCTGGAGTTTGAGTGCCTATTATAACTCTTTGCAATCTGCTTTAATGGGAGGAAATAATTTCTTTTCTTTGTTAAATGCTCCAGGAGTTAAATGCCTTGGCAAGACCTGCCTTTTTGTGGTGTGTTTTTTGGATAATGGCTGTTACTTTTACTACATTAGGGCAGATTTATTAAAAAGGGAAACACCACTGAAATGGCAAACAGCTTGCCAAAGTAACAAAATGCATCTTTTCTGTAAATCAAATTGATGTTTTTTTAGGGATATGGGGGTTTTTTTCGCCATGATTTGGCTGAGCTTAGGTCCCCTTGAGGGCATCATACTGTTTATTTTACCCCAGATCCTAGTTCTTGTTTTCTCCAAATAATTCTGTTTGACACTGACTCTAGTGTAACATTTCCTTTATGGTGTCTAGAGCATGTTGTTTTAGACTACAGCTTTGTTCATTAGGAAGTGTTACAAACTATGAGTTTCTGGCTTGAAATTCAGTTTCTCAGTCTAGTACAGCATTTTGCCATGCCTGAACTTCACATCACCTGTAACCCCAGCTACCTGCATGTGTTTAGCTACAGATGGCAACACCTCCACAAACGCCTTTCATACAGGCATTTTGCTTCAAGAAGAGATAATGATCATCACCTTATGATCCTTCTTCTTTTTTGTTGTGTGAAAGAGCTAGTAATGAGCACATTCACAATAATGACTATATGGAATTAGCCCTCATAAATGAAGCAGTCTAGATTCAGGCTTCTAGCAAGGATAAGATATATTGCTTGTTTGCTCTTTCCTCCCTTAATCCCAAATAGACCTAATTTGGATAGTATAAATTAATGTAGTACATGACTCAGTGGTGTAACCAGAGATCAGCTGAGGGATCAGCCCTCATATACTTTGAAATTAGTTCTAGAGGAAGTTTCATGGGTGCAGAACACCATAGAGAAGCAATTATATAGCACAAGAAACAAGATTGTTAGAACAGGAATAAAAGATAGGTGAAACCACATCGCCTGATGCTCTGATTTTTCATTTTGGGCATCAGCGGTTCTTCTGCCAAAATAAAAAACATTGTTGCATAGCAGAATTCAAATAAGGTGGTGTGGAAGTAGGAAAAAGATACCCAGAAAACAAAATGAATGCAATTGAATATTAATAAGTCTATATCAGTGATTACTGGTCTCTCAAAAAAGCAGAAGACTGAACATAATTATAAACAGTCACATATAAGACTACAGAAGCACTGAAGAAGTCCCAAGGATACCCTAGGATAAATCTGTGACCTTTTTGAGAAACATTGCTTTAAATTAAGCACTGATATAAATTGAGAAGCACTATTATAAATTAAAGATGCTTTTTTTTCCTAGAAATGAAAAATCTCCCTTCACTCCATTGCAAGTTCATCACTTCTGCAACAAAGCTGATAAAATCTGAGGAAAATGTACCAGCGCGTCTTTACATCTCAAACAGCAACGTTCACAAGCGTCTCAGATTCAGTTATATTTAGATCATGATTTCTCATAAAACAATATCTTTTGCTTCTTCAAAACATTGGTACAAACACAAAAGACTCTACATTTAGCTTTTTTAAAACAGCCCATAGGAAATACATATCACTGAAAACCTTGAGATACTTACGTTTGACTGTAAAAGGTCAGCGTTGGAATTCTGTGATTTACTTTCTTCATTCCTTATCTTCTGTTCTTTTTTGAATCCCCTATCTCTTCCTTCACTGAAAAATATTATCATGTTTTTTTGTGGAATACCTGCATAGAATGAGAAATATTTGCTTGTAAGTATTTAGTGTTTCAAGCATTGCATCTCTTCAGAGACAGATTTTATTAACAGAAACACAAAACTTCTTTCAGCCACTACATGCTTATAAGCAGCTCCTTCTTTGCCTGTGCAAAAGTTTGGGTTGGAGTGTCTGTAGCAGGGAGTATGAGGTATTCTATTCCTTTCTACATGCTTATTGAGGAATGGAGTGTAAATCATTCTGAGATACATACTGCATTAATTCTCTTGCCATTTCTTCAGCCATGATAGATGCCGACCTCTACTCCATAAACCATTCAGCTATCACAGTGGAGGTAGAGAAAGAACATTACTTGCTTCTGCCTCCCTGTGTGATCAGCCTGTTTCTGGAGCACCAGGAAGAGACTTTGTGCAGAAAGAACATCTATTCTCATCTCAAACATTTACTAGTTAGACTGGATTTTGTTACATTATTCTCCAAGTTTCTGAAGGACTGCAGAACTACAACAAAAAGTTTCAAATAATTGCACCATGAGTTCTGCTTGTAAGGGTATTGAGTACCAACAGCTTGATGTGACCTATTATGGCAGCAAACCTTTGAAAATTTCCAAATGCAGGTAACCAACTGTTCAGTCAAAATAGCAGCCAGGCCTTCACACACTGATCATTACTGAGGGCTTCCTAAAAAATGGACTAATAACTTTTGTTAACTTTCCCCATGACAACTGTCTCATATCCTTGATGTGTTTGGATATATCAAAGCTGAAATACTCTCAGATCAAGAGATCCATTGTAAGTCACCACTACAGCAAAAGGCCAAACTAGAAAGAGAGGAGAGATTCTGTAAGTAGCAGCTGTTCATATGGCAAGTCTCTCAGAATGAGAAGTTATTTTCCTCCAGAGAAACAGAATTCAATACAGCACTTGCATTTTAAGTACAGCATATTCCATCAAGCATACATGATTTCTGAGCAGTTTCACAGGTAGAAAGATCAGGCTTCATTTCTTCCTCTCCTGTCAATGCAGTTTGTGCATTGTAGAGCTTTAATTCTGCAAACGCATCCTTGACTTTACAACCTTGAGCAATCCCAAAACAATAAAGACAATTAGCTACAGGAACAGAGTTCAGCAATTGTGGAAGTGTTGCTAGATTGAGGCTGCTAGTCAAAGTTTTCTTGTAACTGACTAAAAATCTCATAATTGCTCTTGGGCACTGAACTAACAGAAGATTCTTGAGAGGTGCGTAGCATGATGGGTCACTTTTGAAACCATCCTCTTTTGCTCAGCGTATATCAGTTGCACTTGGTCAGGTGCACTTGACTTGATTGACTCTGGAAAATACTAAAAGCCTGTTCTGCAGTTATCACTGTGGGTCAAGTTCTTATCTGACTTCTTACTTGCCTTCCTCCAAATATTGTGTGTCCATGACAGCTAGAATTTTGTTTGAGACTAAATCACATTTCCTCTGCCCTACTCTTTCTGCACTGACTCTGAGTTCATGTGCTGCTACAGTAAGACTGAGAGGCACTGAGCTCATAATATTCCACCTCTCATTCCTGCATCAAGTTGTTTTTTAGCAAATAAGTTAGGTGCTAGAGCAAATAAATGATATTTATGGAGTAAAAAAAGGAAAATTTAAATTCAGGTCAACTGGAGAAAATTTTGAGGGGAAATGTTAGCAGATCAATATATTTTGGAGTTTTACATTTGGTGTAAAAAAAATGTTGATTCATACATAAAAGTTTAAGTATTAATACCTTCCAAAACAAGATCTGTCTGGTCAAAGGGTTCATTTAATTTAACCAGAATTTCCTTCCATCATGCCCCATGTCAGTTATTTGCATAGATCTGATGTCTTTATTTACAGAGATTTGTATACTTACACCTCCTTTGGATCCTGTATTATCTTAATTATATACATTACATAAATAAAAATCAATCTCTGTGTATCTTTTCTGGCTTTATTTAACCAGCAGTTTAGGGAGTGTTCAATATTAAGATACAATCAAACTAACAGTCCTTGCTCATGCAAATAGTTTCTCATCTCTGGAGAAGAACTTGCTGACATGAAGTCTGCATTTCTGTGTTTATATATTTAGTCTTCGTAGGGGAAAAAAACTTTTGCAGTGAAGCAGATGGTAGGAGATACTGTGAAATTTACTGTGGAACAAAGTGCATGAACCTTTTATCATCAGAACTTTGAAGAGAAAATAGCTTTTAATAGGATGGAAAGCTTTATGAAAAAAAACCCCAGTATCTAGGGTAAGAGGCTGACAAAGTAGTTGGAGCAATTTTCCCTGTCTTCAGAAGTAAAAATTTTTTGTATGTGGTTCAACTGCTGAAGGCACAGGAAAATTTGTTTTCCAGTAACTTGGTAAAAGCCTCCAAAATTTCAAGAAATAATTATGAATAATTGGGAAAAATAAGTGGCAAAACTGATGTGCTTTCAGAAGAAAAAGAAGAACCGTGCTTTCCCACGTAAACAAAACCTTATTGATTAGGCTGTCCTTGTTTAAGAGAGAAGCTGACTCAGAACTCGGGAAAGCTGCTTTTTTTGCTAGACTCAAAACATCTCTCAGGGCTACAGGGCTCATATCTTTTCCTGGGGTTTTCTGTAATTAGATGATTTTTAAGTGCCCCACACATTTACCCCGTTAAGAACAGCATCAAAATGCTGTTGTAGAGCTCTACAACTACTCTAAGTAACCAGAGGAAACTGCAGAGTACTGACAGAACAGGGTCCCCTTGGCTTGTCCTACCTTATAACTGTCTGCCATCTCTCATCCCCATCAAAGCTGATATGACTGAGCTTCTTACTTTGGCACAAATAAGGAAAAATAATCCAGGCGAGAGCTGTCATAGATGTGGATGGCTGTAGCCAGCTCACTGCAGGACAGGAAAGGGCAGCTTTACCAGTCACAGAGAAACTAATGTGTTTTCTTTTCTTACAATTAGTGTACCACCTCAAAGAGTGACATAAAAGCAGGTGATTTTCAGTATCCTTTTTATCACCAAAACAGTGCTTCAGCTGAACCCTCAACTTTCCCTTTGAGTGGAAAACAGCTGGGATTTTGAACCAAAACTGGTACAGAAAACGCAATTTCCATCTCTCCAAAGAGAAGATAGTAAACTTGGCCATCTGTGAATTAACATGGGGTAAAAGAGGAAACAACAATCTTTTACTGACATGAAGCAACATAAACCATGCAAGGATACAAACACCTCCTAAGCAGGTGTCAGGTCAAAGTGAGGGCTAATTGCTCCATGCAGAATGAGCCAGGGGATAATGGTGCTGTCAGGGCAGGGGTCTTCCCAGCATCCACTCACAATACCTGAGAGAAGCTGACCCAGAGCATGTAGCTAGGGTGAGCCCAGGGTCCAGATCATCAGACAAGGTCCTGGTGGTCAAGCAGGTCTGAGACTACACCACAAAGTCAGCAAGCGGGTCTGAAGCTGGAGAGCTAGACCCAGACGTGCTGGAGAACAGTCTTCCTCCAGGAGAGCCCCACCCCAAACTGCAGGCCCAGAGGCAAGTTTAAACAAGGCAGGGTGTTGGTGGAAGCCCCAGAGGAGGCTGGGCAGGGATATTAGGGCCTTTTAGTGCCCTCATGGCTGTGGCACAGGTGCTACCACCCTGTGGCTGGAGCCTGAATCACTGAGGACTTAATGAGCTACTCTAATAAGTTTTGTCTGTTGCTGTGTCTTTCATGACAGGGCCTGAGTGGGATTCCACTGTAAAAACAGGCCAGAACAACTGTCAGAGGCCTTGTATTCTTTGTATGGTTTATTTGTCTGGCTTGTTGGAACACTTGTGAGACTCTCTTCAGAAAGTCTTCAGGGTGAGTTGTGGAAGGTACCCAGCATGGCCTGTGTTGGGGTGCATGGCCACTGCCAGCAGCTCTGCTGTTTGGGCCACAAGTGCAAGTTGGTCACTGGCAGTAGGTGGTGTGGCCCTGAGCTGCCTTTGGCACAGGGGGACAAGTCCCAGCCCTGGGGGGAAGCGTCTATGGGCGCAGTCACCATGGCAGGGCCTGGTAAGTGGCAGCAGGGGCAGAAGTAGCTCCACGGGTGCCAGCCAGGCTGGGGCTGCTGTACTGTGGCACAAGGAACACAACCAGAGGAGTGAGCTTCTCCCTGCTGACTGCTGCCCTCAGGGTCTGCATCTGTCAGAGCTTCGGTGTGTGCTTCAGAAAGCTGAGGTTTGGAGAGGCATCATCTGTGCTGGAGATCTTCTCCAATGAATTTGATGCTCTCTTTCTGACAAGTCAACCTCCTTGACCAGAAGAGAATCACATGAAGTTTCCAATGAGGAAAGCTCCTTTTTTTCTCTGGTTGAGTAAATTCTTTTGGCTGAACCCTAGCAGTTAGACTGTCCTGTCAGCCAGCCCACCAAAGAGAAGTGACTGACTGAGAAGCCCAAGATAAAATTTTCAAACATCACTATTGACATCCATGCTGCACTACTTTGATATGACAAAGTGGCATCCATTTCCTAGGAACATGAAGCAGCAGCAGTAAGTTGTGACTTTTCATTTACAGATTTTATATCCCAAGAACCAAAAAGTAATAAAAAAACCAAACCTGCATTGAAAGTTTAGATGTAGTGATAGAACAGTGCTGAGTTGGGTTACAGCTACTACCTGGTCCACAGGGAGAGTTAAGGAGGTTTGTAGAGGCTTTAAAAACCCAATACTTTTAGATAATACTTACACTGTCAGGACAAGAATTTTAAACAATTTATCACACTGCTAAAATTTACATATAAATGCTCGACAAACAATTGTGAAACCAAACTGTTGGGAAGGTTCACGCTGAGAAAAAATCAGTCAGGAATCATTTGATTGTCCTCTGATGGAGACCATATTACAAACACAGATGTCTTCAACAGATGGCTCAGTACAAATGTGGTCCCTACTTCTGGATTAGTGTTTTTAAAATAATTGCTTGTATTGAACAGATTTTTGTGGAAAGTTTATTTCTGCCCGTAAACCTTATCGAAACACTGGCCAAAGCCAGTTTGCAAGTTTGTTAGTTCAAAAGCAAACCTATGTAGATATAGTTTTCATAGTCAAATTTTTGAGGCTCAAGTTTTTGATATGAACAATCAAAGGTAAAAATGGATGCTAAATTTGAGACATTTAAGCTGGCTTATACCAGGAATTTTTATCGGGTTTATGTCACACTTTTTCTGCATTACATCAGCCTTACTAACCAGACCTGAAGACAAGGAGAGAGTTACCTTAGCGTTCTTTAGTGGATAGTTTAGTGCCAGAGAAGTGACAAAGCAGACATATCCCTATCAATCAAATAGGGTGTAGAAAAAGAAGTGGCCATAAATACATCTTAGTCAGCATTTCTATAGTTTTCAGGTTGCCTCAGAAGTACTGCTTCAGTAAGCCTTCTTGTGCATCAGTGAGGTACCTATAAGAACTGCGTGACTTAACTGAAAAATTAGAAATCATTTTCAGAGCAGTGAACTGACACAAAATGAAATGTATTCCTTTTGTTTAATCAAAACTTTTTTTGTTGTTTGAGTCATATGAAAAAAAAAAAACTTGGTATTCAGTACTCAAAAGAAAACAGAGCCAGAGGTTTAAAAACCTTCTGCTCTCTACTCCACTTAAAGTCAGAGGATATACCAAAAAGTTGCGACAGAACATAATACAAGGGTAACAAAACTTCCCAACATGAATGTAAAATGTTCTGACATGTCAGAACAATCAGACCATCTCAGCTCTTTCAGGTAGGATGACAGAACAGGCTCATCTTGGACAGTGTTAATGCTGTTAGGCAAAATAATTATTTTATTAAGAGATTATGTAAGATATTACATTCAGCTTTATATTTGTCATAGTGATTTAAAATTATTAAAGCACCAATGAGAAGAAGTCTTTATAAACAGTATTTATATTGTTCAAGCTTAATAATTTATAGTGAATCCATCAAGTTTACAAAGTTGCTTTAACAGCATCAAGGAACTATTCCTAAAATATAATAGATTAAGAATTATATACAAAAAAATCATGATGATAATAACACAGTAAATGATGGAGATCCAAGGATTTTTAAATTTTGGTTTTATGTTTTTATCTCTGTTACAACTACAGTAAAACTTGCATGAAAATAGTCAAGCACAGTGTGAAAGAGATGCTGTTGAAGTGGGGAAAGAGAAAGCTTCAATTGATGCTGGTCTGCATGTCCCATTTATCTTTCTGACTTGATAGCTTTTCTAGTGAGAAGAATCATTTATGATTGGTTGAAATACTCTGTATGTGTGTATGTATGCATAGTCATAAATTCCCAGTGTGTGATGCAGATTTCTTCATTTGAAAGCACTGTAGCAAAATGCTTCAATGGATATGCAAGAGCTCCATTCTAAACCAGACAGGACACAAGATTTTATGTTGTCATTTTATCCTTGTAACCTAGTTTCAAGTTTAAAATCAGCCTTCAGATTCCTGTAGGTCTACGTGCAGAGCTTTATTCACATTGCCACCTCAGTCAAGAAATTAATCTAAACCAGAATGTGTGAGACTGCTGGGTTCACTGAACACATATAAACAGATATCATCAGGTTTAGGAGGCAGGAAAAGAGGCTGAAGAGGGAAAGACCAGAGTGACACAGACTATTAGCATTTTCTTTTCTAAGACCCTTGTCCTTACATTACAATTAAGCAAAAGGGGCTTACTGCTCTAAGATTTTCCCCTCAGTAGATAGTTTTTGCATGGCTGCACCATTGTACAGGGTGTTTGCTATGCATGCAAAGTCTCCTCCATGAGCCCTGCAGACATGCCTGTGGCAGAGATGCTGAGGGTCGGGAATGAGATGCGCTGCCAGAGCTACACTCACAGGTCTCCATATTCAGGACACGTGCTTGTGTTATGCCTCACTCGTGCCAGGGCATTTTGGTTTTCTTAAGTAAAGCAGTACATTCAGCTATCAAAGGGAAAGGGTGAAGGCAAAGAAAAGGCCAGGAAGTTTGGATGTTTAATGAACCTTTAATTCAGTATCTACAGCTTCACATGTAAACTGAGTATGAGGAGAAATCCCATGGAATTCAGACCAGACAGTGTATGGGCTAAATCATTGAGCAGGGAAGTAAGCAAAGTGTGGAAAAGGCTTATTGGTTATGAAATCCAGTCCCTTGTTACTGTGGGCAATCTTATCCTATAGTTCAATTCATAAATTGATGTATGATTAGTTCATAAACTGAAGTGTGATTCACAGCAACTATTTGTTGTGAATAAGAGGATGGGGAGAGGAGTAACTTGTTCTTATTTTCTGTATGACTTCAGTATTTGGCATGAAATATGCAAGAGAGGATAATGACCACCACTATTCCTTCCTCCACAATAAGCTTGCTCACCAGTGTAGACTCTAAGAACTCAAGAATAGTGGTAGGTGTCTATGAAGTAGTGTATATTTACCCTGCTGCTTCATTTCTCCCCTATACTGAATAGAAAACTACAAGAGGTATTTCTTCTGGAGCAAAAGTTAAATGACTGGGCTTTGAGCTGTGTAAGGATCTTCAGTTCCATAAGACTGAAATGCCAGCATTCTGCATCTTTCCTTACATCCAAGCTGAACAAGCAGAAACTTGGCTCTTTGCTGTATAAGAGCTGGTGAGAGCTCAGAGTTACTATATTCTTTATACACTCTGTGTCTTCTCTGAGAACTGCAAGGTGATATCTAGATTACAAAAATTGTTTAATATTATACAGTGTTGGACAATGTGACAGAAGCTCCTGCCATGAGTAGATCATCTGATTCAAGAGTGAGGGAGATAGAGGCCAGTTCCTCAGTTCTGGCTTACTTGTCATGGCACTGAAAATGATTCCCCTGCCTGTGGCTGAGTAGAGCCATGAAATATCACATGTCCAGGACAAAGGTATGTCTTTTCACTGAAAATTATACTACAACCAAAAGGACAATCATAGCTTCTGTGTATGAGTTAGTCCAGATAGTCTGGTGAAAACCAAGCAGCAAAGACCCAGCAGCACAGTGTTTATCATGTAATGTGTCTGCCAGAATAAGTAGCCAGTCCCCATCTGCCTCATCTAGTTACCCCTGAAGTCACTGTTTCCATGACTTCATTGTACACAATGAGGGAGATGATGCTCAAGTATGCCTGCACAGACTGAAGCAAATCCTGTGCTGCACAGACATCTCCACAGCTATACTCACCCTTTGCAGAGGCTCAATGTACCACCCACTCTTTCTAACAATTCCCAAAACTAGGTTTTACACAGGATTTGAGCAGCCCACACAAGGTTTTGTTGGTCTTCTTCTCAGGAGAGCATTTTGCTTATACTGAATATGCATAAGGAAGTTTTTGACCCTGTTATTACTAATGTAAACAAATTTAGAAAGCCAAATTGGTCTCTATAAATATTCAGGACAGACCTGCCTATGATTGATAGTTTTACTTTTAATGTAACATAGGTAGGTGTTTTGGCTTTATATTTCATAACAGTGTAAGCAGCATACTGCATGTGCTGCATGTTCTGTGTTAGTATGCATTAGTACAGCAACCTCTGTGCAGGATCCCAGTGCCATCTAGAGATAAGACTTCCTGGTCAAAACCAGGAAAGAGAAAGCAAATTCCAGTGTGGTAGGCAAACTATACTTGTCTAAAATATGAGTTTTTCTATTCCATTCTATCGTACCTCCTTAAGTCCCTGTAATAAAGCTAATAATGAGGCAAATTAAGACTAAATTAATTCAGCTGAACAAATGAAAACGTGGAATTGCTATGAAACTTGAAATAATTAGATTTTGGGTGTTAACAGTTGACATCTCAATCCCTAACTTGTAAATGTCAGGTTGTCCACTCCTTAGAACTGCAATGGCTGGGGAGAGTGCAGTTAAAACAAGCCCATCACAAACCCACTGGGCTGTGGGTTTGCTGGGCTGTTTCATCCTATGGCCTGAAGGTTTAGATTAACAACCTGTATCTAAGCAGCAAACCTTGGATCTTCAAAGGCTGTGGAATCATCCCTATAGAAGGCTCCAGAGCATCACTCTTTTTATCAGTCTGAGAAAATCACCCTGTGGGTTAGATTGAATTTTTATCCAGAAATGAACTGATTCGATCTGTAACATTTAATATGAATAATGAAAATATCTCCTTGGTTAAAAAGAAAAAAAAAGCAGTAGGTTTTATTTCTCATAAATGCTCACTATGCTGCTCATTAGCTTCATCCTTCTCTGAGGTATGCCAATTTTGTGATGAGAGATCCATGAAAATGCCTAATAGCTGGCAGATGATTTGTAGCTGCTGTTACAGGCATATGTCAATGAAATGCAAGGTCTGTTTTGTAATACCAAGGCACTAATCCTACTCACTTTATTAATTAAATGGAATTACACAAGTCAAAAAGTAAGCATGATTTGGCTGTTGCAAAGAAGTTATTCTTGTTGCCTACTTGACAACTCCCTATGGAAGTCATATTCTGCTTTCATTGTACTTAGTATTGGACTGACTTCTATTTCAGAGGTGTGCCTGTGCCTAGAGTACTTTCCCATGTCGGAGGCAAGTCTCAACTCTGATTACTGACCTTGTGTCTTGGATCTCATATGTGAAGTAAAATCCAAGTAAACCAATGCAAGGGCTTAACATGTTGACCTTTGGCAACTTTTGTCTTTACTGTTGTGAGTAATTGCTAAATTCTTCAAGGAGATAATGATTCATTGTGGCATTGAGTGCAGATATAGCTGGGAAGGGTATAGAGTCCAGCCTTGATCTGAACCTTTGCTGAAAATAGTACCAGAAGAACCAGGTGGATGGTCCTCAGGTGGTTGGGTGTGATGAGGATCATCTGTGCTCAAAAGGAAACAAAGACTTCCCTTTTACCACTATCTGACTTGACAAATTAAAGTGCTTGTTAAGAACTAGCCTATGTTTAGACAAATCCTTGCATAGGTGACCAACAGTACAGACCCCTGAAGTGAGTGACTGAAGGGGTCTGTTCAAGCTGAGAACAGGTAATAATCATGAACAAGTGCAGCACAAGTGCCTATGGACTCCAGATGTTCCTTCCCAAGGCTCAAGTTTTAGGATCTGGGTGAGCTGTTCAAAGGTTCTAATAAGATTTGCCAGTTTCAGATTTGGCAGCTTTCACTGTTTACTTCTCTCTTACATTTGCTTGTAGCATTTGAATTAAGCAGTGTTTTTAGGTAATTGAGACACTTGGGAAAACTGGTATTAACAAAATCTATTTTTCTCTGTAAAGTATTTGGCAGAAAATGACAAGCTTTCAAGTGCTGTTTTCTTTCTTTCTTTCTTTTTTTTTTTTTTTAATGCTTTTGCCTGTTATTAGTGAGGGTTAAAAAAGTCTCTAGTGTGAGCAATTGGTCATTCACCCAGTATAAAATGAGTATAGTCGTATTAGCTCCTGCCCTTAGGGAGCACTGTAAAGTCTTTGTCACAATATCACAGGAATTTTGGCAAGTGCAAATAAAAGGAGAAGGCAAAAGTTATAAAGAAGGTTTCTACCCAAACTAAAGCTTGAAACTACTATAACTGCTATAACAGGAGGTACTCCTGAGTGCTTTTCTAGACAGCTGAGAGGAACAATATCACCAAGACTTTATGCTGTCTCTCTGCTGTGACTCTGGGGACAATCCAGCAGTTTCACTTCCAGATTTTTTTTATCCAGCTAAGTGCAATCAGAAAAATATCTATCCTATTTAGGAAGCATTTGTGATTGGGTGAAAAATGGAAAACACAAATAATAAATGGCTGTGAAATAAACACATCTTGGAAGCAGAACAAGGACAGTTGCTTGGAGAACTGAAAAGAAGTCTAATAGGGCTGACCAGATTCCTTCCTGGGTTCTGCCACATTTTGCTGCTGAGCCCATCATATGTCCACATGTCCTCAAACATCAGCATTTGTTCCTCCCCACATTTGGTGCTCTGCTCCAGCAGAGAATGCTAATTTAGCTGAATAAAGACCCGGGAGTGGAGGTTCTCAATAGGACTTCACAGTAGATGGAGTAGATCTCAGGCAATAGGAAGTGTCAGAGGGAGGAACGTTTAGAAATGCCTGTATTTAGCTTCCATGTCTATTTAGAGCTGCAGCAGAGCTCAAAGGATGAACTTTATGTATAGAGAATGATTTTGTCCTCCTTTCCTTTGAATAGGTGTTCATTCAGTGGGAGGCCTCTATCTCAGGTATTCCCTGGGCTAAGGGTGTCTGCAGTATCAGCTCTTACATCCAGGAGAATGTCCTTGCCACAGGGTGATATTTTGGGTGAAAGCCTCCATTCTGACTGAAACAAGGACATGGAAGAAAAACCCTAGAGGGAGGCAGGTTCTATCCTGTTCAGGAAAGATCTCTGAAACTTTTTCTTACAAGATCTAACATGTAGATGTCCCAGTGATGAGGGAGCAAAACCCAAATCTATCTGCTCAAGTTTCTGAGACCATTTTTCCTCCCAAATCCATGAATCTCTTGTTCCCTGAATTGCCTCCAATTCTACTACTCAGCCTGAAAGCAGCAGACTGCACAGAGCAGCCATGAGACTCACCAGCCAAACACTCTTCAACTTGCACAGCCTAGAGTCAGAGTCATGTCCAAAGTAGACTTACTAAAGGAGGCTACATGGAAAAAATAAACAAATTCAAAGGACAACCCATGGCCTCGTTTTGTTTGATATTTAGATCATTCAGTAGCATTTGGGAACACAGCATGACATGAGTTCTCATCTGTTTAAAGTGATTTTTATTGAGTCTGTCTCTGATCCTTTTCATTAGAAGCATATATATCGCTTTCTCAATGAGCAGTACTTACTGTTGGGCAATCAAATGCAGGTGACCAGTTACTGAAAGCATTATGAGTCATGGTTTAAGACTCAGTCATGAATCTGACTTAACATGTAGCAGGAATTAGGTGAAACAATAGAGCTTTTTTCAAGGACCATTTCATGGCATACCTCTATTACATATTCCAGGTCCTTTATTTCTCTGTTCAATGTAATAAAACAATTATTTCTAAGACAGCTGAAAATCTACTGTTGAGTCAGTTCAGCAAGATGAATGGACAAAAAACTGCTTCTTGTGGGTTAATCTCCCAATAGGCAGCTGAGACCCACACAGTCACTCACTCATTTGCCTCCATCAGGACAAGGGAGAGAATTGGAAGGGCAAAACAGAGAAAACGTGTGAGTGAAGATAGTTTAACAGGAAAAAAAAAAGCTGCATGTGTAAGCAAACAAAAATAAGGGATTAATTCACTCCTTCTACTCAACAGACAGATGTTTAGCCATCTCTAGGAAAGCATTACATGTAACTTCGGAAGATAAACACTGTAACTCAAAATGTTCTCCCTTTCCCCTTCTTCCCCAGCTTATATATGGAGTGTGATGTCATACAGTCTGAGGTGTCACTTGGATCAATTGGGGTGGGCTGTCCTGGCTGTGTCCCCTACCAACTGCTTGCACACCTCCAGCTTACTTGCTGGCAGGGCAGCATGACAAACAGAAAAGGTCTCGATGCTGTTCATCCATAACCAAAACATTGATGTGTTATCAACACTGTTTTGATCACAAATACAAAACATAGCACCCTACAAGCTGCTATGAGAAAAATTAACTCCATCCCAACCAAAACCAGTGCACTGTTACACTACTGAGAAGTTTTTGTTAACATCTCGTTGCTGCTTCTGAAAGATGAAATAATTTCTCAACTTGTAGAATTATTTCTGTGTGTGGATAATTTCTAATCTGTTGCTTATAGGATACTGTAATAAATACAGGACAGTGTTCAAAGCCAATATTAAAAGAGAAGTCATGCATTACCTCAAGACTGTTGTGTAGCTTAATATGTTCTATAAATGATGACAGATGTAAACAGCTGTTGTATTTCACTGCAGAAAGCAGCAACCCAGACAGTGCAGCATAGGTTGATGCTCCCTTTGTGCTACTTCTAGTTGGCAAATAGTTCTGTAGTGTACCTCTTACTGTATTCATCCTTCTTTTTTCTAGACTATTTCTTTTTAAAAGCTGCATTTGAATTTCAAGAGACACATGTTCTTAAAATATTTTGCAAACTACTTTCCCGTTTGGGAATAGGCTCTGGAACATTGACTCCACTTGTAAGTTTTTAGAGGAATACATTATCACACTTCAAGCATTCAGACCCATTCCCATGGCATATTGGTCGACATTAGTCTGGTATATCACCAGTTCTAAAGCTTATCTTCAGGAGGAAGGAAGATTTAAGCAATGGGGCCATCTGTGTATCTATTTGTGTTTCCTCTCTCAGTAATTTTTTTAACCTTTGAGCATATTTCAGCTAAATTTGGCAGAGGGATAAAGATCCACAAAATCATATTGTCACAGGTTGTCTCTAAGTAGAGGACTAAATAGAGAAGATGGGTCACAGAGTTGACCAAATAAAGACAAAGTCTGCAATATGATTACTGTTAGACACCAGAGAATCAACATAAACAACAGTTAAGGCCCCATTGCACAAAAATAATTCAAATATTGGTGATATTGTCTGAGACACTGAGATCAAGTGTATGATGAAGTGTATGTCCATAGGACAGCACGTCTCATTATTTCAAATATTTCTTTACTTTGTAAATAACAGACAGAAAGCTGAGTTCTCTGACTTAATGACATTTCTGTATGGTCAAATTGTCTTTATTTCTGAACAATACAGAGGCAATAATATGAGTCTTTGTAAGTCCAAGTTCTGAAACTGGCACTGAGCAAGATAACGGGAGAGCTGTCTGATGAATTTGATTTCTGACTGTCCTGGTTTTGGCTGGGATAGGGTTTGTTTTCTTCATGGTAGCTGGTATGGGGCTATGTTTGGATTTATGCTGGAAACAGTGTTGATAACATAGAGATATTTTTGTTACTTCTTAGCAAGGCGTACACAGAGTCAAAGCTTTTCTGCTCCTCATTCACCCTGCCAGTGAGGAGGCTGGGGGGCACAAGGATTTGAGGGGAGACAGCTGACCCCAACTGACTCCAGGGTTACCCCAGACCACATGGGTCATGCTCAGCATATAAAGCTGGGGGAGAAGGAAGAAGGGGGACATTCACAGTGATGACATTTGGCTTCCCAAATCCCTGTTACCTGTGCTGGAGGCCCTGCTGTCCTGGGGACGGCTGAACACCTATCTGCCTATGGCAAGTGGGGAATGAATCCTTGTTTTCCTTTGATTGTGTGTACAGCCTTTGCTTTACCTATTAAACTGTCTTTATGTCAACCCATGAGTTTTCTCACTTTTTATCCTTCCAATTTTCTTCCCAGTCCTACCAGGGGAAAGTGTAGGAGTGACTGTTGCTGGCTGGAGTTGTTGTTAGTTGCTGACTGGAGTTAAACCACTACACTGACTCATTCAGTATTTACATTTTTTAGCATTAGGTTTGGTATCAGATTGCAGTTTTGACGTTTTTAGTTCCCTATGAATCAGAAAACTTGCAAATAATTTTTTTTTTCTGAAACATTGACAGCTGGGATTTGATGATGATACACAGTTTCTGGGTCTTTTCTGACTGAAAATTTTGTTTCTGGTTTCCCAGCTATTTTTGCTATTGGCCACAAAACCTGTCTGATTTAGGAATCATCAGTAGCAGAGATCTTAATAGCCAATACCAAGACTAGCCCTTATAACTGGGTTGTCTATCCTAGAGCCATATATCTCCTTTCAGATAAAGCATGTAAGAAGAACACAATTAGAGTACTGTGGAGCTTGGGGAACACTTGGCCATGGAGAAATGGAATAGTTGGGGCTGGGTGTAAACTACAGAAGAGCAAAACACTGGAAGTCAGGTGTTAGTGCAATCTCTGCTGGTGTTGGCAGAGCTAAGGAAGTCACTTCAGAGTCACCTCCTATTGTTTACTGCAGTCAATATCCAGCACTTTCTGATACCTGAACTAAAGTCCTGAATCTTGTCAGCTTGACCAGGCCTTGCAAACTTGAATATCAGACATAAAACCTTGATGAACATTGTAGCATAGCTAATCCAATAAAAAATGCTCACCCAGTTTTTGGTAGCCATTGGCTTTCTGCCTACATACATACTGCCAATGTTGCCACTACTAAAACTTCTCTTAGCATTGTAAATCTTCTTTGCTCTCTACTGTGTGTGCTTTGGGAATATCTGATTCAAAGCATCAAGAAAAAATGGTAATTATTGAGTAGAAACTATTTGAGGTGCTACACTGCTATGAGACCTCCTTTCCCAGATTTCTGTGTTTATTATAGACCCTTTGTATCCATAAGTGAGCAACAAGGAGGTGGGTGGGTATTTTGCACTTACTCTTGGCCAAGATGTTCATACTAACTGAAATAATTCTGTTTTCCCCTAACCTCTATTTGAGAAACTAGGAGGAAGTGCACTTTTGTAAGAGCTTTGGTTTTTTTATTCAAATAAAGTCTAGCAAAGCCCACAAAGCTTTATGTAAACAACAAAATATAACTGAGTCCATCAGTGGGCTCTTAATTATTTGAATTTCAGCATATGATCAATTACTTTGCTGTATGAGTGTATTTCAGATCCAGGTCTGTTCTGGGGCAATTCCTCTTTCATTACTCTCTTGTGATCTGAACAGAATGAAGGAGTCTATCACACAGGCAAGATCTCTGGGATTAAATTATTTCTGTGAGGTTAGAACTTTAGCTACAATTTAAATAAAGTAGTATTTGTTTTCACTTGGAAGTATTCAGAGGTGAATCTCTTCCAAAAGATCTAACCCTAAGCTAGATGCTGTCTGCAGGGGGCTGCATACGGCGCTGCTGCGCTCTGGTGCACTGAGCTCCTTCTTTTGCCTACCGGTTGCGTGCCTGTTTCACAGTGCTGTACAAATCTTATAAAAGGACCTTACAGACTTAGAAGCTGAGTGAAAGGATGAGCCTGTCTGTAGCTGTGCATAACTACATGGGGATTTCACTCTTATTCACATCAATATAACTGCCCATGGTAAGCAGAGCACTTGTTTACCTGGAGAAATTGTCAAAGGAACATGAGAAATACTTCCACCTGCCTGAGGTCTGTGATTTTGTCATTACTGTAAGATGCCAATTTCTTATCAGGCTTGGAGTCTTCAGTTTGGAAAAGAAGTTGTTACTGCATAACCAGAGACATGAACAAGCACCATTGTTCAGAATCTTCTGACCAAGGACAAGGAGAGAGTTCCAAATCTTGTGTTGCCACAGCCAAATACCTGCACAATTCATTGTCTCTCTTCACTCCTCTCAACAGTTTGTTGTTCTCTCTCATGTGCCAATCAATGTGGAACACTGGTTTTAGTCCAGTCAGCTAGAAACAGTGCTGTTGGAAGAAAAAACAATGATTTGTAAGAAAGAATTAAGCATTGGCTATTATCCCTCTCAAATCTGCTTGTTGATTCTTGTGGACAGTGTTTATAAGAAATATTAGTCCATCATAGTGTAATAAACCAAAAAGTCACCTAAAATCCTGATAAGGGATTTTGATAATAAATTTAAGGGCAGAAATCCTGTTTTGCTGCTGCATAGTCACTGTGCCTCTCATTATACTTGGTGTGTATATATATTTATAAACAGAATTTCACTACCCCAGAAGTCACATGTATCTCCTGTCAAATAGCATTTGATGTTTCAGATGAAAAGTTGGGCCAGAAGTGACACATTACTCATTGAAATGAAGGACATGTCATACATGATTTCCTTTTCATGTCAAGTTGAGTCACTTTGCCCTACCGTCTAGCATGTGAGATGTGTCAATGGCAGTGGTCCTATTTCATGCACAACATCTGTTTGTAGCTCACTGGTTAGATGAGCAAGTCCCAATATCATCCCTGCCAGCTGTCTTACGTACTATTTCAAACTGCTATGAAGCATGAGGATAACTATAATATGGGATGTGTCACGGGCTATGCTCACTTGGCTTTGCCTATCTGAACCTTTGACATTGTGTGTAGTTCCTCATCATGGCTGGTTCTTATTTTGCTGTGGATTAGGCTGTGTCTCGAGAAGATTATTTGCAGAATAAGGGAAGGTTGTGTTAATATTCTTGCTGTCTTAACACAATGTCCTGCTTTCAGTTGTGGTAGAGTTAATTTTCTTTCTAGTACCTAGTACAGTGCTTTGCTTTGGAATTATTGTGACAATAATGTAGCACACTGATGTTTATTTGTTGCTAAGTAGTGCTTCCATTTCCCATGCTCTGCCAGGGTGGAAGTGCACACAAGAATCCGAGAGGGAGCGTGGCCAGGAAGCTGACACAAACTGTCTAAGTGGCTATTCCATACCATAGAACATCATGCCCAGTGTTTAAACTGGATGAAGAATCGTGGTTCACTACTCAGGCATTGGTCAGTGCTTGGTGAGCAATTGCTCTGTTACAGTTTATTTCTTTCTCTTTTTTCTAACAATACCACCACCACCACAACAACCATGTGTTGTTATATTTCTTTTTCATGATTACCTGCTCTTAACCCATGAGTTCTACCTTTTTTTCCCGATTCTCCTCCCAATCCCATTGGGGGTGAGGAATGAGCTGTGTGGTGCTTAGTTTTTGGCTGAGGTTAAACCACATCGCATGAACAGATGTGAAGATTGGCATGATGCATATAAAACCCAGAAATACAAATTTACATCAAACTTTGGCTCAGCAATAATTCTGGGAGTGTAATTTTAGTCTAGTCTAATTAGCCTAATTTCTATGACTACTGATTTCTCAGCATATGTCTCTAAAAAACTGTATGTAGGAAAATAGTAGCAAAACTTTCAGTTGTCATAGCAAATGCAGCACCAGTCCATCTAAACAGATAAATTGGTAGATTCAGGATTTTTTTTATGCCACTTTTTGAGAAAAAAGATTATAGGATAAACAGCAAATATACTGACATAAACTCTTGCATTATTTTTATCCTTTGTAAGATGAAGCCAAAGATTATTCTTAGATGTAAGCAGCATATAAGCCAGGTCTCTGTCTGAGGCTCAGCACTTTGTCAGCATCATTGTAGATGTGGATCAATTCCTCATATTTTTCTTAGCCTACGAGGCCTAAGATGAAATATAAAGTTCCAGCTAAAGCAGGAATTTCCCCCTCCTCCTGTTCCCCACTGCTAAATAGATCCTTTGGGAAATGTAATTTAAGAGTGTGTAGTTTTTTGAGTCCTAGGTGAGAGCTCCATGAACAGTTCTTACATAAGAGGTTTGGTTTCCTTGCTCCCAGACAGGGGCTGAACATCATGACTACAAAGAAGCACTACATACTGGGACAGACTGGGGAAGATCTGGTAGTGTGATACATCAGTTCAGCTTAAGTTCCTTCTCTTGTCAGTTTTGAAGACTCACCCAGAGAGGATGATGGACATATTTAATAAATCTACAAATACATAAATAAGTAAAAATGATCATCTGCACTGTCTAAATTATTAAAGAACATTGATAAATAAATTACAACATTTTCAACTTGGGTCCCTTTATGAAACATGTTATTAAAATGGCTGCAACTTTATTCTGACTCAGGAACTGGTTGGTGGGTTTGATCTATAATTTAATTTGCCTCAGAAGAAACACAGCAGCAAAGAATAAGGATTGGCCAATGTCACATGATATTGAATGAATGCTACCGATCAATCCAATTCTTTCCTGTCACATGCATCACTGTAAAACTGGTGAATTCCTTAACTTCATTTATGTTCCCCCTGATTTACACAGTCACAAGTGAAACGATATTAGACCTTCTAATTTCTCTTCTTGCCCTTGCCCAGAACACACATACATTTCATTCCAGGTTTCACTGAGCAAGGATTGAAAAGAAATCCCCAGGGTTTGGCCCAGGGAATAAATAACTCTGTCATCTGGAAATACAAGTGAGAAGACAGGAGGAAATGTCAGCTGGGAATTATTATGCAAAACAGAAGGAGTACAGAAGGCGAAACACTGTTAAAATTTAATTTGTGTATTTTAATATTATTATCTTTTTACATTTCAAAGGCACAATATAAAAATAAATATGACAAAGCAATAGCATAATTAGCACGAAAATTACACCTCATTTGTTTCCTGGATATTGCTTTGTCTGTGTTATAAATGGCATGTAGGTGTGGTAGAAAGTGAAATATCTCAGAATATTAAATTCATTTAAGATGGTGCCATGAGAGTCTTAATGTCTTCTTTTATTCCTGACTGTAATTTATTGTTCTTGTGTTGTCAGCAATAACCCTTCCACAAAAAGTACTCTCTATCCTTGAACTGAGCTCTGCCAATTTCTGGTGCGCTGTCTACAGCGATAGCTGGTGTGAGGTGATAGTTTAATACTGTGTGGAAATTAGAACACGTTCCCTCGCCACAATGTGCCCAGGTAGAAGTGGAAATAGGGCCGATTCTTTTGCTTTATGAAGTGTCTAGCAGAGATTCCTACACTGCAAATTGTAACAACTCAATGCCTTTTAATGAGATGTGTTGGAGTTCATGATGACATGAGTTTTGATCCAAGCCTTAAAAGAAGATTTTGTGTTCTGAGTGATATTTAGGTATTATCCAGTGACTCAAACCTGAGTAGCCTGGCATTCATGGAGTGTTTCATTGTCTAAGCTTATGGTGTAGAGGCACGTTTTCAGAAACATCTATTTCATGCCAGAAATAATTATTCACTAGGAGCTGTCTGATAAACATTAAAAAATCTACCAAAAATGCTCTCAGAATAAAACCAGTAGAAGAAGAAAACAGCACTTTACAAAAGGAGTTCAAAAGTTATTTACCTGAAAATGTTAATGACATAGTTTTTTACATGCCAGCTGGTGCTATCACTTTCCTAACTTTCAAAACAACTAAAAAGAGAAGAAAAATGTGAAGAGATAGTTTTTTCTCCATCTAAATGCAAAGAGAAAACAAATATTTGTAATATTTGCTGAAAAAGAAAGTGGTATACTTAATGCTATTTTGGCAAATGTTGTTTTGTTTGGAAAAGTCTCAATAAGTGGAAATTTGAAACAGATCTGGACTGGAAATGGACTAGATATATTGAAATTAGAAATATTGCAGGTTCTGAGAAATGACTAATTCTGTTGATGGTACAGTGTCTGACATAGGAAGGATTAAATTATATGCCTTGAAAACTCCTTGTGTAAAACCTTTTGAGTTAACCACAGTATTTCTTCAAATTGTTTTACTTAGGAACTTTTATAGCTGATTATACCTTATAAATTGTAGTCCAGGAACTAAACTAAAATTAACTGGCACTTAAGAGGAAAAGAAGATGTATATATAGAAACTCTTTCGTTTTCCACATTGAGTTAACATCTGAAAGGTTAAGTGTATTCTCGAGCTAAAATAAACTCATTTAGCAGGAATCTACTCTCAGCTTGAAAAATGTGATGCTGAAGCCTAATTTGCAAGAATGTCTCATTAACAGATATGTTGATCTCATGCCATATATTCCTTCAGTGTCAGATAATTTCCAGAGTATTTTCTGTCCAAAAATTGTGTCTGGTTTGTAGTGAAAGTGAAGTTTCCTCATATTTCACAATATTATTTAAGCTCTCAATACAATAGAAGTAAAATTTCTGCAAGAACTTTGTAAGATTTTGAGGGAAAAAACTTTATCAGTTCTATACAGCACCTAGAACCAGAAAGTTCTTGCAGAAACAAGTTTCCTTTCCAATGAGCACTTTCAAACAGAGTTATAGTCTAAATTTAAAAGAAACTTGAGAGGTCTGAAGCTGTGATATCTTAAGAGCATATAAAACAACTCTAGCAGGGACCTTGAGAAGTCATTGAGTCCATCTCTTGTCCCTAAGGCAGATGAACTATACCTAAAGAATTGTCAAGAATAATTTGTCACTCCAAACTGTTCTTAAAAACCTGAAATGATAGTAAGGCTACAACCTTACAGTTTAATCCCATTCTTAACATTCTTACATTACAGCCTTTTCCTTATGTTCAACTTAAATCTTAATGGTTTAAGTCCATTATTTTTCATCCTATGCACACTGGGCAAGAATAAAGTGGTGGTCTTTCCTCCTTGCAGTCATCGTCCCTGTCTGAGGATACTCTAGCTCTCAGTAATCTTTTGTGAACTGTAAAGTTAATCAACATGTTGATCTCATCATCTAATAATTTTCAACATATCTAGGCACTCTAGACAATTAACATTTTCACTTGTTAATAAGAATCAAGAAGGCACGTGGAAATGAGAAGACATTTAATATTTTTTAAAGCCTAGAACAGAATAACAGTTCAGCTGTGCTAATGATGTTGGATTAGTTATGTTGTGGATTTCAGCATTTCCAATATTATGGCAGTAATCCTGCTGCAGAGACGTCAACTCTTGGGGACTTGCAACTCAGACTCTTTTGAAATGGCTGAAAATTTTGGCTTCTTCTTTGCTCCTTTTACATTCATGACTAGCATCTGCTGCATGCACAGCTGTGCAAAACAGGTGCCAGGTTTTACAGTCAATGTCATCAGTTGTCATCTGCTCTGGGAATTTGGAACAAAGTAAGGTGGAAATAGCTTTTGAAGTATCAAGTGCGCTATCCGGATGTAGCGTTAGCACAGTGTCCCTTCTTTAGGTTTATTAATGGTTTCCCTTTTGTTAAATCTGACTAACATATCCTCTTGATGTAAGGATACTCAAATGTAAGACCTCACTTGTTCCAAATATTTGAACTCGTTCTGTTCAAGAAATGAAGCTGGATAATGAAATGATAATGTTGATGTTATTATCCTCCAACATCATAATTTAAAAATTGAACATAAAGTCTATGCCAATTAAAATTGTTGCATGGAACATAAAACTGAAATGCTATGATACTGGAAACATTTAGACATGCACATAAGGTTTTAAAAACGTTCCCAGGCACAAGAACAAAGCTTTTATATTTTCAAAGGATAAGTCAGCTGAAGTGATCTTTGTACATTGAAACTGCTGGTTTCACGTTATGCTAAAAAGGACAGACTCATCAGAGAAGGCTGAGCACAATAAATGAGAGAAGGATCAGGCTTGAAAGAAAATGTAGTGTCATTTTACCAGCTAACATAGATTCTTTACGAGGCCAAAATGCTAAATGAGTTAGCAGTGGTCTTCCATACAAATGTTAGACCAGGAACAAAGACTAAGATGAGAAGCATCTATATGCCAACATTACATACAAATTTCACCCTGCTCTCTGAAGTCTTACTTGGGGCATAGTGAAGACCTACATCCTCCCTAAATTACAAATGCTATCACAGACAGCATTTCCCACTGGAACTTGTGCTCAGCAACAAGAAGAAAGTTTTATAGCAGAGTCCTGGTAACAATGTCGTTGTTTTAAAGGAAAAGAGTGCATAATCCATGCCCAAATAATACAGCCTCTGACTTCTTTTGGAAAGAGCATTTTACAGGCAAACAGTATTTTCTTCTCAGGAATTTGCATGCTGCTTTCAAATCAGATGTTCAATCTTTTACACAAGTACTCCTTTTACATACTCGCCTGGGTTTGTAAGTTTTCCATGTCATCAT
This sequence comes from Colius striatus, assembly GCF_028858725.1. Taxonomy (NCBI): domain Eukaryota; kingdom Metazoa; phylum Chordata; class Aves; order Coliiformes; family Coliidae; genus Colius; species Colius striatus. The sequence goes on along the minus strand of NC_084771.1, from coordinate 4,791,069 downwards.
TTATCTCAGCTGCCTATATGTAACCATGGCCTATCTCCCTCTTATCCCCCCAGTTTGTATTAGATAGGTAAGACTTCCTAAAGTTCAGGAACTGGAGTTAATAAAACGATCCTTATTTGCAGAGTCTGTTGCTGCTGTAATAAGGTAAATGCAAAAGATGTGTATCAAGTACATGGCTGCTACATGTTTGAATCCATAAATTGTTGTCCAAAGAAGTAGCCATGAATATCAATCTGTATATCATCTGGGAGTCCAGAGACTTCAAAGAAGATTTGAGCAATCCAGCACATACCTGCCGATGTGTCAGCTATGCATGTAGATAGCTACAGAGACACTACAAGCTCCACTGTAACAACAGCATTTTAGTTATAGTAGTGACAAGCAGTCAGAAGGAAAAGAACATGTGTGTTTCTCTCCCTCTTTAAAATTAATCCTTCATTTACATCCCATACACTTGAAAGTCAATTCACAGGGTGACATCAGGCTACTAACACTCTTATTTGGAGTGGGAATGGGAGTATCAGTCACCTGCAGGTGAGAGAGAAATTGTGGGAGGGAAAACAAGATGAATTAACATCCTTTTGTTGATTCCAAGGACAGGATCTAGCTGGCTATACTCCTCATTCCCCTTCTGATCGGCACTTAGCAGGATCAAATCCTCTTAGTGCTTCTGCCAAGTGGGAGCACTATGGGTGTAGCTTGAAGGAATGTGGTTATCAGCACAGAAACCTCTGCTTCATCTGACATTTCTCCTACTGCCTAGTAACAGCAGACTGCTCTCCCAGCTCCTTCATGTGTTAAAAGTAAGCAGCTCAAATTATAATTTGCTACTTAATTTGATATTAAAAGGACAGTGAATTTACCTCATGTAGTCGCTTTAACAAATTCTTTCTTGTTTTCCAAACTGAGTCAATAGTAAGAGTTAGCTGCTCTGCAGAGTAGCTCCAAGGTTCCCAGTAGGGTACAGGCAGAGGCCAGAAGCAGGATGGGGAAGCATCAGATCTCCAGGGAACTGTTCCTCTGGGAATGGCTGGGCATCCCTCAAGGAGCATGTGGGGATTGTCAAGGTGCAGCCAGGGACTGCCATGCAGGACACTGCAGCACCCTGCAGCTATAATCCTTGCTCCAGTTACCCACAGAGGCTGAGCTTCCTCACTCCCTTCTTGGAAAGCTCTCACCATGCACTGTGTGTGCACAGAAGGCATTAGAGCAGAGGTGCTGGTGAAATGTGGTTTTCCTCCCTAACTGACCGAGTGCTGATTTTTTTTCCCCCCAAACACAAGCTCTGAGTGCAGTTTGAGATGCCTTCTTACAAAACCACCATCATAATGGTTGAGAAACTAGTTAGGATATTTTCTGTCTTATAAATAAGTATTTCCTCCTTCTTTCTGAGCACTTGTTTGTAAACCTAATGTAACCTTTCTTTCTGTCAGTCAAGATTACCGCTATAGTCCATCTCAGAGAAATAAAAGTATGCCAAGGACCATATGTATAAAGCAGTTTTTAGCTGAGTTTCAAGTTGTACAAGTTTGTGGAGCTGAGTGCAGTACATAAACAAAAGAACAGGATGTTTTGACTTCAATCACCGTGACAGCAGTCAGATACAAAATTTAACTTCAGATGTTGTATCCCAGAGTAAACAATGAGATTCACTAAGAATCTGACATCTATTATTTTAAGAACCCGTTTCAAAGAAACAGCTACTCAGATACGTGAAGGTCTATTTCACGTGATGGTTTTATTTTGAATCAATTGGCAGCAGAAGCTGAGGCTTTGACAACTGTTTGTCAGAGAGATGTGCAATGCATAAATACCTGTAATAATTAAGCTTTGTGTTTCAAAACATCTCATTAACTATAAAGAAAACATCATTAAAAGGATGGAGGAATAGGCCCCCGACTGAATCTTCAGTGAAAATATCCCTTCCTGCCAGTCTCCCATACCTGATTGGTTTTTGTTGCCAGAAAACCTTTGGCATTTTTTCTTGAAGTCCTTTGTAGGGGGGGGTTGACATCATTGATACTCACCTGTGTGGCACATAAAACATTGGAAAATATGATTGAAAAACAGAACAGTCTCCTAAAGCAAAACAGACTTGGACAAGAATGATCTGCTTTTTTGCTTAGAGTAGACAGTAACTGATAGAATGCACAGCAGTTAGTGGAAAATACTACTGCTGATTTGCTATCTAACATTTTCTGCTTTAAAAGGGTTTTATCCCTGTGGTCTCATTGTTCTTTCATTGCAAAGCTTCTGTATGTTGCATGAAATCCATGCAGGACCTTAGCACTCCAGGACCACAAGAACAGAATCAAATTTATTAATTCTGCTTATGTAAAATACTCTCTTAGACTGAAGCTCTTATTCAGGAAAATATGTGAGTGTCTGAGCGAGACATGACTGCTCCCCTAAACCCACATGTCCCAGAAAGGCAATTATTTGAAGAAGAGGTGTTAAGGTATCAGTCACACTATCGCTGCTTCTGAAGCCAGAACTACAGAACAGGATAAGGAAAATGCAGTGAATGACAATATTATCAATATTATAGGAAACTGAAAAGCCTTTGGGAGAACAGAGCCATGATGAGCTTTTCAGCTGCCATCCCCTGGGCCTCAGGTGCTCCCCATACCAGAGGACAAAGCATCTACCCTTTTGCCCCAGAGATTATCCCCTGGGTGCAGAGGGACAGCAGCTGCCAATGGCCAGCCTGGGCTCAGAGGCACCACTGACAACCAGCAGCTCTGGCTTTGCAGCTCGGCTGAGGATTCTCTCTGATGTGGTATGAATTGACAATTCATAAGTGGAGCAGGGTGGCAGAAGCTTTTCTGGATACAGCTCTGCCTGCGTGGGAGAGAAGAATATGGGGTACGTGCAGGTACAGTGGTGAGGAGTCCTCTCTATTTGAGGGCAGAGATAATTTCCTGTATTCCCCTTGCAGACCTTGAGGGTTTGGGTTGATGAGAAGTTGAATGCCAGCTGAATACCCTGGCAGCCAAAACCCCCTATCATTCTATAATTCTGTGCAGTTTCCCTGCAGGGAGACAGAGTTTCATACTTCCCTAGACTTTTTTGAGGTACACCACAGCCCCATGATCTTTTGTGCTTATCTCTTTTATGACTCTGCTCATGTATCACTCTTCCTCTGTGGACATGATAAAAAATCATTAGCCTCTCATGCCATGGAAACCGGATCCTGCCATAGGAAACCACCAGGAAAGGCACACATGTGACAGACAAACCCACAAGCAAATCAGCTGTATAATCTTAAAAAGAAGTTACTTCTTCCTACAAAAGCAATCTAGGAAGGACAAGTGCAAACACTAAAAATTCATAGAGAAACAGGGATGAAAGCAGCTCATAGCCAATGGAAAGAATTTCATGTTTATAGGAGGGAGACCATATAATTTTAGATTTCTGCAGGTTACCTTTTCATTTGATTTGATAGAATAAAGCAATCTGCTGCATGGAGATGTCACACAAATACCTTGGAAGTTTGGAGAATAAAGAATTTCTACAATAGCAAAATAAAACACTCACCTGAATCTTTTTCAAGCCTAGCTCCCCTCCTTTTCTTTTGGCTATTGCAAGTCATAAGAAAAGAGTTTCCTGAGGTGTGCTGCTATGAGTCTATTAAGGAACATATACATAAATGCACCTAGCAAAAGCATAAGAGCCCTGTTACTATACAACTGCAATTTAGTTTTTATATGGTTACCAAGCCTTGAGATGCATTTTTTTTAATAGCAATCAGAAGAGACTCACTCATGCAGAATACTATTTGCTTTAAAAGTATGCTGAACAGATTTAGGGACCAAAGCTGAAGTTATAGATGTAGGATTATTTCTTGCCTGTGGAAATGATTTAAGGCATTTTTTTTTCTCTTCTTAAAGCGACAGAACAAAATTTCACTGTCCTCTGGGAGTGGTAGAGACAAAACATTGAAAAATGATTGAAATGACCAAAGTGTCTTCAGATGTGACTTTACACTAGAAGACTTTGCTGAAAACTGCAGCTGTTGCCTTGGGGTGAGTTTCTGATTGTCACACAATGAAAACTGCAGCTGGGTCATAGAGCCTTTAATTGCCTGTTTCCTCAGGCTGATCCTGGAGATTTAAATATGAGAGTTGTGCACTCAAATATGAGTTGTGCACTGCCAGTTTGTGGGCCTTTCAAGAATGGCACTAATTACAGACCCTTGCTGTTTTATGTGTGTAGATTTTTCTGAATTTCTCCACATGAAAAAGGTGCAGGTAGGAAGTGATTGCTTTCCTCAACCCGACTGAATCAGTGAGAAATGCCCTTCTCAGCAGAGAGGTGGTTTCCACTCTGCAGCATTAAGGCACCACCTGGAGAAAGCATTAACTTAACTGCCTTTAGGAGCCCTTTAGAGACTTGTGGGACTAGTTCAAAGGAGTGAAAGGACATAAGAAGGAATTAAATGACTGTGCCCATGGCAAAGGTGGTTTGGTAGAGCTGACATATGGAAGTAAAATGCAATATAGAAGAACCCTTATATAGGATTCTCCCCTTACATATGGTTCTTCCCTGCAGAATTGTCTGGTGCAAGCCTATGAGTGGGAAAAACTCATATTCCTCCAACTGATCTCCTTTCCAAAATCAATGGAAAAGGACCCATACAAAATATAAAGGAAAGATCATTCTTCATAGTGAGAAAAGGCAGGACCAGAGTTTTGTTTAAAAACCCCTGCCATGTTGGCCCTGGAGATCTCAGGTGTAAAATGCAGGTATCTAAGACAGAGCTAAGCACTGCCAGAAGATGACTCTGATACAGTCCTAGAATAGTTAAAATGGTCTGAAATAGGAACTGATTTTATAACAATCAATTGTGAGAGGATGTTTCTCTCCAAAAGCTGTAAGAGCTGCTTTGGGTAGCTGATCCCTGGCTCACATCTAAGCAGTGACCAAAGGCAGACCAGCAGCAGCTGCTGTGTCCTTCCAACCTTTGGTGCTTCTCTGGTGTAGCCTCACTCACGTGAAACAGAGAATTTTCTAAGAGGGTAAGATTCTGTGTTTAAACCCATCAACAACGAGAGCTAGAGTACACTGAGATGTTCTCCTTCTTCCAACAGAAACCTAAATTGGAGTTGAAAAGATGAAAGGGAAAAGGCAATATTTTAAGGTTGATGGAAGCAATTAAACCTCATGTCTACAAGAATCCTGTGACAGATATGGTTAAAACATGTCTACTGATGGTACCCTTCAGTCTCCCTTTTTTTCTGACTTCTCTGTGCCTAACTCAGCTTGAAAAGGAATTTGGAAAAGGGCTATCCTCTCCCCTGCACTTTCCAAAGAGGCAGAAATAAGACCTCCAAAAGGGACAAAATCACAGGAAGATTTTTTCATAAATTCAGTGTCACGTAGCTCTTACTCCCCTGGGAAAGCTTAGCCATATTTCCTAAGAAATCAGCACAAATTTAAAAGAACTCACTGCATTTTTTCTCAAGAGCTAGAGAAGTGAAAAAACACAGAGCCTGAAGTACATGCTGCCCCTTCTGCAGCAGTTCACAGTGTAGAAGAAAAACCTTCATTACGTCTGCTCATAGTACCTTACTTCCCTGGCCTCCTAGTCCACATCTAAACTTGGCATTAAATTCACACTGATTTCATCATCAAAAACAGGAACAAACCAAGAAAAAAATGCCAGAAATGTTACAACATGCTTTATCTAATTTTCTGTTCTGAATCAGGAGAATGAAAGAAGCATTAAACAGAACATGACCAAATGTTAAGGCAGGATGAGCAGTGCCATCTGTCACAATATTTCTCTAGTTATTTTTAATCTCTTACATAGTTAAAATTATGGTTTTCTAGTGAAAGGCATCATTTTAGAACATTTATCTATTATAAACAGGAGCTAAAGTATTCATTATCCCCAGGATCCATTAGTAAGGATAAATTATCAGAGGAGGGGTAAAATTTCATGTTCTGCACAGCTCAGTTTTTGATAGAAATGTCAGAATTGCTGTATTAGATCACACTTGAAGGTCCTATGAGTTTGTTACCTTTCCTTCAGAGGTGGCCACTGCCATGTACGTCAGGGAAACCTCATATTAAATGTCTTACAAAACAAACCATTTTGGAGGAAAATCTGTTTGAACCCCAAGTGGCTGCTAATGATCTGAACTTGGAGAACACCCCACATTACTTTAACCCTCTTCTGTGCCTGTAAGTGCTCAAAGCAGTTAAAATCCCACTGAATTCTGTCCTTGAACACTGTATCCATCTGACCATTGTCATACTAAAGAAAGAGTTATGAGATGGGGCTTGAGCAGGTGCACAGGGTGTACCTCAATGGCACTGACTCCTGCACTGGGCAACTGTAAGCATTTGTGGTCAAACAGCAAAAAGCAGCCTCCTCACTTGAATGGTCTGGAGACATATTAGAGTAGACATTTAGCTTGGGTGTATCAGCAGAGCTCTACTGACGTCAGTGATTTGTACCAACTGAGCATCTGATCTGCTATATGCACATGCACACAGTTTCAAACCTTTCATTTCTCTGTTGTGAAAATTGCCAAAGAATAAAAAGCAAATTAAAAGGCTTCTTGAGATGAGCGCTTACGGCTTTTAAACACTCATAAAGAACAATTTCTGTTACTAAAACTTGGTTAATTTCAGCCTCCTTATCTCTTAAAATTTCTCTAGATTTTCCATCAATTCCTCACTTCTGTAGATTCTGGTTTTGCTTTTAGATCATCTGATGAAGATGCTGTTTGCCAAACATGCATCCAGGAAGTCAAATATTAACAGCAATTTTATCTGAGCTGCAGTTTAGTGAGTCCATACCTATAAACAGCCATTCTAGTAACCCTGGGCTGTTAATCCTTGTAAAATAGATGATGCACTGAATGCAGAGCAGCTGGCCTTGTGGCTCAGTGACCAATACTGTCTCAGTTTGACATATGCTGGCTACTCCATACAGTGGCAGTGCTGGCACAGCCTCTGTCCAAGCTGGTTAATTTAACTTCTTTCCTCAGCATTACCATGCTCATGTGAGGTGATCTGTGTGGGCAGGCTAGCATGTCTGGGCAGAGTCCCTTTCATCTCAGTGGGATGCCACTGAGGTTTCAGTGTTCAGGGCCTAGGGGTGGGATATTTAAGAATGCCAGATGCCTGATTACAAAATGCTACCATTTAATGGGCTGCCACAATTCCAGTGTTGCCAGGTCTTGCCTTTTTATCATGAAGCTTGTAATATTTGATGTTGTAGTCCAAGCTTCAGCATCTGAAAATATAGGGTTATGGTCAAAATGTTAATGTCCATGTACTTAATTTTAAAGGTTATTTTGTAGCTCCCTAGCTGTGAAGAGAAGGTCACATTTATGACCCTAAGAATTCATTTATGCTCTCCAGTTTTGTGAATACTTTATGTAATCTATATATAATTCCTGCATAAATACATTGCTGATGCTGTGAAGGATAAACCACCTCCTACTGATAGTGAGTACTGTTATTGCTAAGGTCAGCAATGGTAGCTATGGATGTGACTTGTTCTGTGCTATGCTGATAGAAAAATTTGAACATACCCCAATCCTTTACACAGTGGCTCAGTAGAAATTGGGTGCAACCCTAAACTGCTGCTGCTGTAAATGGACAATGCTAGAGAGATGGAAAGAAAATAATTGGGGATTTGGCCAAACGTATTTAGGAAAAGATTACTGTTTGTTGTAAAAGCATGAGAATGTATCAAAATGCTTGAACTGTTTATGCAAGACAGGCAAATCTCTCCTCCTTTCTGTACCTGTCAGTTTCCATGTCTGTCCAGGTGGGAAGGAGAGGATGCAGCTGAGGAACACTCTGCTCAGGCCAGCCACTCTCTGACTCTCTCCAGCTGTATGAAGAAAGGCCAGAGTTTACCTAAAACCAGATTTATTCAGTCCTTTGTGATCTGGGCTGCAGTTGCTGCCTGCTGTAAACTTATGGGTAAATTACTACATGTATTTTTTTAGATAAAATTATCTTACATCTCCTCAAACAGCTGCTGCTCAAAGATGGGCAGACACAAATGTGTTTTAAGTCCTGTAAGCATGTGTGGCAAGCATTCCCAGAGCTCAGAAACAGCTGAAATGGGGCAAAACACAAAGGTCCAGTGATTGAACCAGAGAGATAGTTCTTTAGGAAAGGGCACAAACCAAAACCTGTTATTTAAGGTGTTTGTTTCATCTTACTCGTTCTGCTACCAGAACTGCTAGACTTCAGCTTGTAAACCTTTCTTCTAATAAAACCTTCAGTGAAAAGTTTTATTTCTTTAAAATATAAAATCAACAATCCTTTTTTTTTTTCCCCTCACAACTTTAAATGTAAAATTTGGAAGTGCTTTAATATGTAGCTATGTGGAAAGACACTTTTTGTAACTTGCCATCCAATTTAAAAGTAGAAAAAGGAAGAAAAGGCACTGGAGCATCTTTCTCTGGAATGTTTTCTTTGGACATTATGGAATTTAAAGGACTAGCCAAAAAAAGTGAGCCAGAAAAGTGTCATATAAGAAGGCTCATATACATTGGCAGCAGTCCCTAAATGTAAGTAATCATCAAAGAAAAGTCTTCTGATAGGAAGAGATTTTTCTGCATTGTGTACTTAGCTCCTTTTTAACAAACAGGTCATTTTTTTATTGACATTGTGTCTCTTTTCTAAGAATTAATATGGACTGCAAATATAACAAAGGGGACTAATGCTTGTCCAATGTGGATTCTTATCCAATTACTGACTGCAAAATGGTAATGTCACAAATAATCCAGAAATGAAGCCTGAAACCCTGGCCATGCTGGAGTCCACGTGCACAGTGAGGTCTGGATTTTTCTTGGAAGCACTTTACAGTAGAAAAAAATTACTCAAGTCAGACAATGAACAATAAAAAAGGATGAACTAGTGTTTGCAGGGAAGGGAAACCCACAAAATATTCTTCACAAGTCATCTTAAAATATTGAATAACATTCCTCCATGTAAGCACTCTTTTAAAGTACACAATCAGCATTAAAAGTCATCACTTACAGTTCTACATTAATAATCTAGTCAGGGATTTATCTGTGAAACATACAGCATTGGGGAAAATGTCAGTCAACAGAACAGATGTTGAAAGCTGTAAGAGGCTTATATGGAGATTATATTCACAATGCATTTCAGGAGTACATGTATATTCTGTCTTCAAATTCTATTAGCTGATGAGTGCCCATGAGCTGATGGACAACGTGTCTCATCTTTGGTGCTCAGGCCGCAGAACCTGGAGAGAAATGGAGCTCAGAACTGAGGAGGCTCCTATATATACCAAACCATGACTGCCTGTGGACAAAAAGCTTCATTTGAAGCCATTTAAAATAGAAAAGCAGATCACCTCCCTGCCTGTTACTGTCACATCACAAGAATCTAAAAGCTGTGCTAGCTAAAAGCATATGCAAAACTTAAAGTAGCAAATGGACCAGTTTAATACAGGCTCTTAACTACTGTCAAAGTTAACTATGGGAGAGGTAAATTTTTCCTGCACAGCCCTAGAGCAGTGTGTCATTTAAAAGGCCAGCAGAAACATGCCCTAGCAGACAATTTTGAAGTCCCATTGCAAGACAGAAGAGCAGATTAGCTACTCTAAATATTAATAGCCTTGAAAAGGAAGAGGGATCAGAAATAGGAGAAGGGGAAGAAGCCAGTTGCTGATTTAGATTAAGAGGTTCAAAAGGAAAAAAATGAGGGAAGAATAAGTTAATATCCATTGCCTCACGATAAATGGAGAATTGCTGCTTTGCAGCTTGCTTGGGCTGTGTTGTTCCTCTGCAATGACATTTTTATGTGTCTAAATTCTCAGTTTGAAAAGCAGACCAAACAAGGGCTTGTGTTAATTTGTTATGATTCACATTTCTCAAAGAATACCATTCTTTCCCTGGAGAAAGAAAACAGATTGTCAAATCATACTTGCTCTCCTTTATCATGGTTTGGCACTCCTTTCCCAGTTTGATCTGATGCTGGAGTCTCATCCAGATGTAACCCTGTGACAAGTGCTGAATGGACAGCACAGCACGCAGTGACTAGTGGGGAATCTGTGAAGGTTTAGGAAAGGCCCTGCCTGTACCTCCAAGTTATGAGTCACTTAAGGCAGAGCTGGTTAAAGAAATCCATGCTTATTTCCTACCTCTTCTTCAACCAGATTGACTCAGTGGCTGTGTGGCTGTGTACTAAAGAGCACCTGGGGAGAGTTTTTTCAGCACTTTTCCCAAGTATCTTTTTGTTTTCAGTCAGATTGTTTAAGTCATGAAATGTTGAGTGGACATTCAGCCACAGGTAGAGGTGAATGGGCACCAGGAAGAGGATAGTCCAAGCTGCTGGGGAGTGGCTGTAGGGGAAGAGACAGTGAAGGTTGTTAACCTGGCTTAGGGACTCCAGGTAACAACAAAGTGCTTCATATATGAAGTTTGCAGGGATGGACCTTACTGTGCACTGGAAAAGAAGATATTTCCTTCTTTTAGGGGAACTAGATGTATTTATCTATATGTTGATATAATGCATTTTCTTTAGATAAGCACTATCTTTCAATTTCTGTGCTCCTATGTAGCCAAAATGGGCAATGTCTATACAGGGACTTTAGAATGATTTACAATGGTTATTAATTGCAATATAATAGTATTCAGTAACTTGTGATAGGTACTATTTAATCAAAACTCTTGACTGTTTAGTTTTTGTGATTGATTTGTTATTCATGGTGGTAAATTGGACACAGCTGCTGAAATAACAAATAGATCTGATTCATATGATTCTCTCTTTTTTTAATCTCCTTTTTAAAACTCGTATCTACCACTCAGCCTCTTATTCAGCCCAGGCTGATTTCTGTCTCTTGTTATCTTGTACCACTAAAATTAGATTTTATTCTTAGATTCCCATCAACACAATAGACAGATGTAGAACTGTGTTCATTAACAGCAAAAATATCTTGAGACAAAAGCTAATGAAAACCGTTGTTGATGTGTTGAATAGATGCAGGAAGAGCACTCAGCCTGAGGTGCTAAACCATGGGGTTATGTCTACATACTTGGACCCTTCTGAGTTCTGTCAGGAAACTTACATACTGACTACTCAAAAGAGCCTTATCTTGCAGCAAGCATCAAAAAGCCAGGAACAAAACAGAATGTTGCAGTAGGTTGGGTAGAGCTAACTGGACATAATGAACAGAGAAAGGGAAATATTTTAATTGTAGAAAATCAGTTACAGGCAGTTAATGATTAAATTCAAGGCTGTTACAGATGTTTAGTCACATAATTTTACACAAAGTTCTATGGTGTTTTTCAAGGATAAACTGAAAGATGCCAGTGCTTAGAGAAAGATGGTGCAGAACACTTTTTAGGAGTAACTAGCAGTTAGGCAGACAGGATTCTAAGCACTATTCAGAGTTATAAAAACAAGATAGAAATCTATGAGAGAACAGATATAATCTGTTGAGGAACATGAAAAGAGGGAGGGCAGAGCTATGGGGTTAGATGTAACAGTGAGTGAGCAGATGCATTCAGTGTATCCTTAAAATGCAGCTCCTCTACATGATTTGTGTCCAAATGCTGTTCAAAAAAGCACTGGAAGGAGCTCAGAGGTTACTATGCAACACTCCAGTGATTGCTGCATTTAAAAAAGAGATATTTAGGGAGTCCTTATTACAGGTACCTGATCATTTTCTGAGTGAAAGGTTTATTCTCTTTATGAAATTTTAAAACCCCCTTACTCAAGAAATGCCTACAGAACATGTGCTATTTTTCCTTTGTGGAAGACAGAAGTGTTTCTTGTTGCACATGCAGTTCTATTACCTGTACTTACACTGTCCAGTCATTCAGTTTCCACAGCTGAAGCGTTACGGTAACATCCTTTCAGGACATAAGTTTAATGCGTTTCCTGAATTCCATGTTGATGCAATGCTTCAGCTGAACCTTTTTCAGACTATAGTAATTTGATGAGACAGAATGACAGTGCTTAAGGTTGCTCTGATAATAGCTGAAGCCCATCGAAAAACGTCCATTAACTTGAATTGCTGCTGGTCTAAGCCTTTAATGACAGCCAAAGCTCACATTAAGACTAGACTAGGAACTACAATTTTGATGTGTTTTCAAGCTTTCTGTGTATTTAGTGCTGTGTGTCTTATCACTCTGTACAACAAAGGAGTCTGCTGCTACATTTAATGCGTATCTACTGACCTCATTACACTTTGTACATTGCGCCTTCCTTTCTGTAAGATCACACAGCACTTAGTAAGATGGATTATCTCCAAGGAAGACTTATTGTGGGCTCAGGTACTGCGACTCTTCCTTCAGCAGTGTGTCCTGTAACTGTATGCTCTCTGGGTCGGTTTGCAGAGTGGTTTGCCATCATGCAGACACCATGCATGGCAGCTGTCTCTGGTCACAAGTTACCTCTCCCACTCCAGCAAATCTTCAGCTACTCACAGCAATTGCACAACTATAAAATAGTTCAGTGTAGCAAGTGGGTGGACATTAGTTCCATGTGAAACTGCAAACCCAACGTAATTACTGTAGGCAGAATATAATTACTCAGAGTGGAATCTGGCTTGAGCTTTATGGGCTAAAGCTTTCCTTTAGAGACAAGTACTATTGAGACTAAAGAGCATAACCAGTCTGTGCTTTTGTTTTAGATTTCAGATAAAAGACAGTTCATGAGCTCTGAACACCATGATAGGACATGAATTCATTCACCTGTCACTTCCATGAGTGCTATTTCATGTTATACTTTCTTGACTGTGTGCAGTTAGTCTCACTAGAGTCAAAATCAGTATTCCTATAAAGCTATGCACCTTTTGAAACTATTAAACCAGCCTCTGCACCCTGCTTTACTAAAGTTCATCCTAATCTGCTTTCTGTTGCCCACCTCTGAGAAAGCAGAAGAGTCTTCAGAGGGACTTTGATACCATTAGTCCAGGGTCTTTTTTCAGTCTTAAAATGTGCAGATTATTTTGTGTTACTTTGCTGAACTGTTTTTAGAGATGTTTTATGCATAATTGATGTTGGTCCTTCAGTAAAAGACATTAATCTCAAAGTGACAATGAAAAAAATCTCTTATTTTAGTGATATTAAAAGGTTCTTTAGCTTTGGTTCTAAGGCCTGGTACATTAGTTACGTGACATATTTTCTTCTGATTGCCTGCACTGAGAGTAGTTTTAGTTAGAAATACAGAGCCAATTTTCATGTGAAAATGTTTTAAGGACCTACTGAAGCTGTGCCCTTGTTTTACGCATAGTGCTGAAGCCTTCAGTTACTGTTTTTTGGCACACCTACTATACACACATTGAGGATGAGCAATGAAGAGAGATTTCAGGAAGAGATATATTTTCTGGTTTTCATTAAAGAAGAGATACAGGATCCAAGAAAGCTGATCTTGATTAGAAAATACAGGTGTGTAAAGACATGTGTAGCCTTTATGTTGGCATTCCATAATGCTGACTGACTGATTTCACAAGTTTGATATTTCTCTGATGTAGATTTTTTTCTGAAACTATGTATACATATTTCTGAAAATGTAGCAAATGGTTTGAAGATTAAAAGGTAATTTCCTTGTTCCAAAATCTTTCTGCCTTACTTGAGGCATGATAAAATACAAGTAACTGGTAAAGAACACCCCAAAATATGGTATTTATTCTGGGAATTTGATGATGGCTTGTGTGGACTAATGATTGCCAACTGTAGATGGGGAAACTGGTGCACAGAGAGAGAAAGAGCACACAAAAGCTGAGGTTAACTACAAAACTACATTGGTGCCTCCCTAATCCCTGTGCAGTGCACTACTCCCTTTACCTCTTTTCTTGCTTAAAACAGTTCCTTTTCATTAGGCTATCTAGTACAGGAAAGGGATTTTTCTGTGTGAAGTAAGATAGGTAATGTTGCTTACAATGAAGTAGTCTTTACAAGAAATATATTAATTTTCAGTGTAGTTTTCTGTTAAACAATAGTTTCCTTATCAGCAGTTTGCGTTTTCTGCATTATAGGAGCATCAGTCACTAGACTTGGAAAGCTGTGTTGAGTAGGAGGAAAGAGAGAAAAGAGAGAGTTAAATCATAGTTTGTATGGCAGTGTTCTTTCACATCATCATTATTCAACTGAAAAAAAAAATGTGTAGGTTTTTTCCACCTAAAGACAAGAAAGAGAAATGTCGAGGTTTTTTTTGGTGTTTTATTTTAGAGCAAGAGAAAGGATCAAGATTGACAGCACCTGGAAAGAACAGTGCTTTTCTTAATCACACAATACATACAACTGAAGAGGCAGTTGTAGAAACATCCTTGAAAATAGCCAAAAAGACGATGCAGGGGATTGTCATGGAATTAAAAAGAAAGTTACTCTTATGCCTTCCATGTTCCTGATCTCTCTATTCAGATTGCTAACAAGGGTGCTGAATGACTAAGGCCTGCACATTTCTGCCCATCTGTCTGCTAACATGTATTAACTCGTGTAGCACAAGCCACCACACACTCAACAGATGGTAACAACTCCAAATCACTTCTAATTTAACTCTGGTTTGGATTGATTACCCAGAGCTCCCATGAAACTCAAAGGAAGTCTTTTGTTTGTTGAGCAAATAAAAATACAAAAGCCTTTAATGTTACCAATCTTCTGAAATGTTAGTTGTGTCACACATTGTTTCTACTAAACTTCCCCTTTGTTTTTTGGGAAAATAAACATTGAATCAAGTTACATTGCACTACTGGAGATTTATAAGCATCAATGAAATGTAATAGTCCATTCATTTTGGTACCTGGAGCAATATTGCTGTGTCTCTGGGGTGTTAGAAGCCTGCTCTGGGCTATTTTCCACTGCAATCACCAAAGGTTCCTATTCATCTCTGTAGGACGAGCGTTAGGATGTCCTGACTGGGTTTCTGTGTAAAATACTTACCAGTCTCCAAAGCGTGGCTGGGAGTAGAGAAGCTCATGAAGTGAAATCCAGACTTCAGCTGCCACAGATGTCTTGTCAGATCTAATTTTGGTGTCTGCTCCAGCACAGAGTACAGTCAGTCACTGGCAAACGTCTGGTTTATGCATTAACTGCAGTTCTTGGGAAAGTTTCATTCAGACCATGGTTCCTAAAAAAGTGTATGCATGAAGAAGTTTGTGACAGCCCAAACTGGCAGATTTATGTAGAATAGCACAGTTTTGTGTTGGCATACCATGCTCTAGTCCCAACACTGAGTGAATACGGTTGTTTTGGATCCTCAAATTTGAGGACCTATGATGGTGATAACTGGAAATGAATTTGATACCCCTGGTAGAAATCCAATTACTTCAGTGAAAATGCCTATAGTTCATCTTGTGGTAAAAACAAGATAAGAATTAAGTCTCTAATAATATCCATAATGTCTATGACTTAAATTTCAGCCTATTTCTTCTCTCTCTTGAAGAAAAACCAAACTACTGTACTGCAGTGAACAATATCAACTTGAAGTTAATTCAAGAGTCCTTTACCGAAACTCTGTGGCATGTTTTATATAAAATATGGGAAAAGATTCCTCTAGACCTATCAACCTGACTTATATTTTATGAAAACTGCACTCCACTTCAAAACATTTTTATCCCTTCAAGAGCTTTTACATCAATATAAGGCCAAGTAGAAAGATCACTCAAATGCCTCAAGTAACACTAGACAGTAAAAAGCTGTATTAACAGGCTAATTTTTAAAAAACCATGATCTTCCCAGAACTTATGAGCAATCTTATGCATTTCTGTTTTTCTTTAACAGTAAGTTTCAAGGCAGCTACTTGCACTTTTTGGGACCCTGCCCTGATTTCAGGTGTAAGGTGATTTTGTCTAATGGTAATTTCACTCAATGTGAAGGAATTTGTTGCACTTCTTTTATGTTCATTTTAAGGATGCACAAACTGATAGCTGTGTGTCCTTCATGTGACTGGATGGAAGATAATATTTTCCATTGCTCAAAAGGAGTAACATTAATTTTACAAATTTCATCATCATCTTTAAACTAAACCAGAGTTTGATGTAAGTATGACTTTTTTTTCCTTTCTATAACTGTTAGTGTAGGATTGATAACACTTGCCATCTGCTGTAACACGTGCATATCAAAAGTAACTTGTTCATATGTATCTTACTAAAAAGAAACAAAGAAAACAGCATTTGTTTGCTATTTTCCAAACAAAGATATCTATACACAAACAGTATTCATGAATAAGTACAATTGATTAAAGTGCAAGAATTTAACAACAATATTATCCTCTCTCTCTAACAATGTTTAATTATGATACTGATGCTCTGTGGTCTCTCACTACCACTTCCAAATATTTACCGTGGTTATAAGAGAAGAAATCTTCTGAATGCCTCAATCCATTATTTTTTGCATGCCTACAAAGTAAAGTAAGGCACAGAAACCTACTGCAGGTGAAAAGTTGTAGGATCAGGCCTTTAATATGATTAGGACTATTTGGTTAAGCAATTACTTTAATCTCTTTTGGTTGTTTTTGTCACCTGCCTTTTTTTTTTTCATAATTACCTTGCTTCTGCAGGGATTCATGCCTCATCAAGACTTGTTCATCTTTTTTTCTTTTCAAAAGTTCTGGGATGAGTTAGTCTAGAAGAGGAAAAAAATTCCACTAATCCTTTCCCCTGTTTTCCATTTGCTAAAACATAATCTTAATGCACATGTTAAAGATCTCCAATGCTTCAATATTCCATGTCTTGGAATATGACATCATATCCTTTCTGCTCAGTATTCTATCACACCCTGATACACCCAATCATATCCTGAAAAAATATTATTGCTTGACTTTAGGTCTGAAGTTATGTGGGAATGAGTAGGTGATATTCTTTATTCTGGAAGTCAGGCTTTATAATCACGAGACTTTATAATTTACAAGAATCTGTAAAAGCAGATACACTGCTCATTTCCCTGATCTGGATCTCAGCTTGAGCTGTATTTGGAACACCTCTGATTGTAAGAGATGATGCTATGAAATCATTATTATCTTTCATCTCTGATTGTAAGAGATGCTTCTATGAAATAATTAAAAAGTGGGGTTTTTTTTAAGTTTCATCACTGCTGAGAGTGCCAGCCTCAGGCCAGGGCCTTTTCATGTGATCACTGTGTAGGTGTGCAGTAAAAGAAGCTCTGACTCCATTTCCTAACAGAGGAGTGCTTGGCAGATCACTGCTCTTTTCATCTGCATTCATTTCTGCTCCTGTGTCCTAAAGAGAGTTATTTATCACACAACACTTCAGCATGTTGATATTTCTCTTTTGCCCTTTCCTGTGTAATGAACAGTTCATTAAAATGTAATTTAAATCCAGTTTTGAAAAATCATGGGCAATTTCCAGAGCTTAAGCCTATGAGAAAAGTGCCTTTCTAGGCTAAGATAAGTAGTAAACAAATTTCATATGAATGTGAGAAAAAGGGACATCCAGACCTTAACTAGATGTAATGTGGACTTTCTGTAAGTTATCGACTAATACCTATACTTATTTTCTTCCCACTACACAGCTCCTTTCTATTTTGTATTGTCTTTAAGTCATTGATATAGTTTGGGACAGAGGCAGAGAGCCCTCTATCCCGGTGTTTTTGCTGTCTGCCCAACTAGTTGTCTTTCTTAGATCAGTCTTCACCACACTATCCACGGGAAGTCTAGTAGATGTGAGGTGTATCTGTGCTTACAAATCATTGTGAAACAGGCAGGAAAGGAACAGTGGCATCTGGGTCCTGGCTTCACATCTTAGTCCTCTGGAAACAACTAACAGTGACAAATGGCTGCAAATTGCTTCACTTTTGCTCCCATATACAAAACATACCTTCTATCTGAAATTCAGAAGAAATGAATCTTTTAAGAAAATGGTTGTTTTGATTGGAGTGGAAGAACAACTTATTCTGTGGAACTAATTCTATGGTTCCTCTGAAATATATCTTCAGTTCTCAAGTGACTTGAATGCAAATGCATACATTTGTCATGCTTAACTTTAAACCTGCTGGTTTTGGCCATCCCTGGGAAGTGTCACTCCACAGATTTTGACAACAATTGTGGCTTGATTCACAGGCAGATCACACTAAGAAAAAAAAAAACCTTGGATATTCAGTGTATTACAATTATTGCCTTTTATTTTCACTCCTTAAAGGAATAAAGTGTTTTCTAATGGATTGGTTCTAAATAGGACAAGAAAAAAAAGAACCAAAACTTGTACTTTTTTTTATACTTATTATAAATGGGCCTGCCAAGTGGTGAGTCATTTGCAGAGTGGAAGGTTAAAATACACGTAGTGTAAACCAGCATCTCTAAAATGTTAGGAATCACAAGATTTAAATACTGAATAATGTTTCTGGTTGTAGCTGGAGCTTGAGCTGAGAAGCATTAAACAACTGCTGAAACTGCTTGATCCCACCACGCTTGCAAACAATATGCATTTTATGTTTAAAAATGTCATCACTTCAACTGCTGACATTAAGAAGCGTTGTCAAAGTGTCTTTAAATGTGCATGTATTGAGCTTGGCCATTCCATCCTTGGTAGGAGTCACTGGTACAATTTCTTTCAACTAAGAATGAAGCAGAAGAGCTGCTAAGTTTTGAAATAATTACTTGTCCATGTCACTTGCACTCTCTGAGCCTCTTGTTTAGATAGTCTTTTTTAGAGGATTATATCCTTCCTGCATTGACTGCTTACTGCAAGACTTACTATATGGATAAATGATTTTAAATTAAGTGGTTTGGCTTTTAACAGTAAAGCTTCAGCCCCAATATCACCTGGACTAATCCAAGAAACCTTCAAGACTTCAAATCTTTTAATTTTAGGAGGCTAGTATAGAAACACTCAAAGAGGTATTTCAAACCTTTCCTGGTATAATTTAATATATAGTTTTATATAATTTTATATATAGTTTAATATGATGAGTGTGTGCAATGCCTGCCCTGTTTAACAAAACAGAGACCACCAGAGCTAAAAGGATGATTTTCTGGAGTTTTGCTTGTATTCAGACTGTATGGCCCTGAGCTTGAATGATTTGTACCTATTGTGGATCATCATAAAGTATATTTATTGCTATTTGTAAGTACGTTTCATGTGCATATCACATCAGCCTACATCATCAGCCTATGTGAGCTGGAAGGATGTGAAAAAACCCACAAACAATAATGGTTCAGAGATGTAACCGTGTGTTTTCCGTTGGATTGGTACTGTACAGGAAATTCATTATCTGACATAAACCCATTAAAAACTCCCAGGGCTTCTGAGGTCTTATCTTCCACATAGCTACCAGTACTGTGGAAGAGGCCAGAGTCCTCCATTGAGCAATGATCATCCTTGGGTACTGATTGATTATAGCCCTTGGATACTTGGGTACATATACCAGCAGTCCTATACAGCTTTTTCCAGATATATTGTGCAATAGCTTTCTTTCAGTCAAGAAGCATCCCAGCCACGTTGTAACATGCAAGCCGCACAGGGAGAAATGTGCTGGTTTGTATTGCTAGACAATGGACACAAATTACTTGTATTTTATTTAATAGTGAAAAATACAGAGGCAGGTTTTACTACAGTAGAACAAACATAGGTTTGAAGAGACGAGAAACAAGAGAGTCAAATGACAACACAGTGAAGAAAGACTGACTTTTCTTGATAGGAAAACAAGAAAAAAAACCCACAGAAAATTCTGCAGGAGATGGTTTACTGAACAGTATGTAGAAAGGTCATAGTATCATCTGAGATGGAGTTTTGCATACGTTTTGTGAAAAAGTTTCAACTATAACCTACTAAATGAGGCCTATTAGGCACTGCAGAAGCAGTTCACATTTGCTATGGCCTATGCAGTTACTATTCAATGGGATACATGGGCCAGAGAGTCAGCTTGTATAAATTACTGTGGCTGCCTTGAAATTAGTGGAGATCTGTCTGTACCAGCTGTTGAGGCTTGTTTGTTTCTAAGACTGTCAAAACATTAAATCCACTTTAAAACCTATATAAAAACAGGAAAAAATGCAAAGTGAACAGTAGAAACACAGGCAAAGAGACGTAACCTTGGTCATAATCCAGATTGCATTTGAGTCACCTGGCCTCACCGCAATATCAGTGATTGCAAACAGCTTCCCGCAGAAGCAAGCAGTTCTGTGGCTTGCAAACAACTTGAATTTGGAAATGCATGCCGTTCCTGTCCTCTGTCTGCCTTCTCACTCTGTTTCAAAGTATTAAAAAATGCTAATCTGCATGAAACTGCCCCAACATTTGTTTCTCTGTGACTTAACATTTGTGACAGGTCTATCTTAAAGAACAGAGGTTTTGGTGTAGTCTCATGGCACTACTGGAATGGTACTCAAATGACAGATTCTCACAGGATGTGGCAAAACCAATGTCTATCTGCAGAAAGAGAAAAAGGAGATGAGTAGTACAGGAGAAGGTTTTGAATAACCCTGCAGATTTTAGAATCCAGACAAAAATAAAATTCATACTGGTTCCTAACACTGTTTTCCAACACTTACAACATCATCTGTTCAGAGAATTTTGGTGACATTTATCTTGAATATAGAATTAGTATGAAATGTTCCCTCCCTCACACAGATGCTGTATGCTGGAGTTCACAGTTTATTTCACTCCCTTCCTCAAAGTGCAGATATTCAGGAGCATAACATACACAAAAGAGCTGTCTGACACTAATGACCTTACTTGTAGCATGCAAAACAAAAGCAAAACAGTAAATTAAACGAAGAGGATGGGAGTAGCAGTGAGGAAGATGACTATCAGAGGTTTGACATAGAGGTGACCTGTTTGGTCCTGTGACTACTGTGGAGCTAATTAAACAGAGCATCTGTAGAAATAAAGTGCTAGAGAGAGAGCAAGTAGTCAGTTGCTGTCACTGCATATGTCACTTGGGATTATGATTATACCCATTGCTAAAAGGCAGTTGAATAAGCAAATGTTGTTTTGCAGGAAGCAGGAAAAAAATTCCATCTATCCTACTGTACAGTCAGACATGAAATGTATAATTCTGGTAATGAGCACTGGAAGTACGAGCTATGTTTCAAGCCATTTGAGTTATATTTTAAGGCTCCCTTCCCCCACTCTGTTTAAAGAGAAGTGAAAATGATTTTATGTAACAAACACATTTTGTCGATTTAAGAGTATGAGTCTCAGGCTTTATGCTGAAAAACTGTCTGTGCTTTAGTGTATTGAGGCTTTGTTCTTGTGCTGTTGCTTCAAACCTCCTCCATCATTGCCCACGCTACCTCAGCCCTGCACCCTGGCCAGTGCAGATTGCCCGACGGAGGATTCCTGCATGGAACATGTTTGAATCCCAGAAGATTTTGTTTATCTTTTGCTTTTACGTTTCTGGTGCTCACTTATTTTTTCCAAGGATCTGATGGGACAGCTACAAAACCCCAAGCTTCAAAACCATGAACCCATAACTATAACTGTAACGTGAGTATGGGCTGTCAGCGTCAACAGTGGTCTTTGAAGTGATACCCGGGCTCCTTCAAATGGGATGTTTGAAGGGCTGAAGGCCACAGCAAGCACCAGGTACAGTAAAGGAACTGTGGTGTTTTTCCCTCATAGTATTTTCAGCTTCTTTTCCACAGAGAAGTCTGATGAAACGGAGGCCAATGTGTGCTGTGCATGGCTGCTGGTCCTGACACCTACTGCTCAGCCCACGGGTGGCTCCAGCTGGCCTCTCCACCCTGGCCCCTCAGCTCTGGCACTGCCACTGCAGTACCAATGTCCCTTTGAAGCATTTCACCTCAGTGAAAAGCCCTACCCTGCAGCCCCTTGCTCTGCCTCATTCCTGCCATAGGGCAGGGGGTGTGGGGCCATAAATCTCAGGGTACTGGGGGGAGTCCTTGTCCCCTCCCTATGGATCCTTGTCCACTGCTTCAGCCTCAGCAAGCTCTGAGGCTCTGTCAGTGTGGGGCTGCTATAGCGGAAGGTGGGGGCAGGGACGGCAGCGGGTGGTAGGCTTGGCCTTCCCTGGGCTGGGCTGACGAGGGGCTTGTATGCCCTATGTAGAGGGGGGAAGAAGGCAAAAGCTGCTCCTGGAGAATACTTCACAGCTGGTCTGAGCCATTGGAGCATACGGGTGGGTCTGAGGTGGCCATTTTTCTCATGAGGATGGTGTGTGGACCCAGTGCCAATGCAGTATTTCCCTTCACCTGGTTTACTTAACTGTTACCTTTGAATCTCCATGCTAGCAGCCATCTCCAAAACCTCCCCCTGAGTAGCTCCAGAAGCACAGCATTGGCTCATGTAGCCTCATGGCGTGTCTCTGGCAACACTTTGTACAGCAAGCACCTAGATTTTGAGGTGACCATCTGTTGTGGATCTCCTGTTTGTGTGGAGATGTCCCCTTGTACCCATCCCTGAGTGGCCTGGCCCCACTTCCTTTCTCAGGTGTGGTGAGTACAATTGAGGGGCTTCCCTACCCAGAAACTCACCTGTTTTTTCTCCCCAGCAATACCAGTTAGTCATAAAAGCCCAAACAAAAAAAGCTGCAGTCTTTCCTTCTTCCTTTATATATTCCATTTGTTGCTGAGACACTGAGCTGGTGTACGGTTCAGAGCAGCGCTTCAAAGCTGTACTAGAGACAGAGGTGAGCTGCCTTGCTATACTGTGCCAAAGGCTAAAGCCTATAGATATTTTTTTACAAAGCAATGCAAAGACCAGCTTCTCTGTTTCCCTATGTGTTTCACAAGGAGTTCAGGTCCCTCGACTAGCTGTGCATGAGATAAGGTGAGCAAAGCAGCCTGTCTGACCTTACTGTGCACAAGCCCATATCCCTGATGCTGTGGGACTGTGACCCAAAGTGTTGTGGGAGATGGTGTGACATTTGAAAAAGTAGCAACAAATTGGCCCACAGCTGTGGAGGCATTGTGTGGAGAACAGGCTTGCCATGCTATGTGAGGGAAGTAATGTTTTTCTTGTTTCCCCTGAGCTAGTTCATTGAGATGAAATTGAAGCCCGTTTCCTGCTTGTAAACGCTCTCTGATTCTGCAACTATTTTCAGCACTCTCCTGGGTCCTCTTCAAATATATATCTAAATCAAACAATCTCTTGCCTTCTTGTTGTTCTCTTCCTCTTGCTGTGTTTTTGCTCGATGGCTCTGCCCTCTCAGCCCCCCGTGACAGTGTGCCTTCCTCGCATATCTCTTGTAACAGATAAGAGCAGTTGAGAGATCATCAATGAAACTGTGGTGAGTAAGTAGAAGAGAAGTGGGAAAGCAGATCAAGGGTGTTGTGAGAGCTGCAGATCTGCTGGTTAACTGTATTTCATATATGAAGCACAGAGACTTGGATTTTCCTTTAATCTCTTTTCTTTTCTTGATTCAGGAAATGAAATAGAGAAGAAAAGGCCACTCCTTCCCATATCTTTGGGACAATTGGTGGCTTTCTCATTGATCAGCTTATGCAAGGTTTACAGCTGCTACTCAAAAGGTTATCCAGAACACTGTACACCTGCCATAGGCACCTTCTGCAGTGGATGTTCAGTCGAGCCTATGCCAGACAGACTCCATATGCTAAGATGTTTTTCCAAAGGCTATTTTAGCAGTATGTGCTTTCTTTAGCTTCTGTAGTGCAATGAAGATAGACTCTGACTAAAGTCTGAGGTCAGCAGTGCCACTTCTTCTTGCTTCTCTCAGCAGAGAGCTGATGTGTGCACTGAAATTGGGAAAGGAATAGAGTTTTTTGTATTTCTTATTTCTAAATTTATACCACTCATCTTTAGTACTCTCTTCAAACAGTCTTTGGGATTTTTTTTTGCATCTACACTAAAAACTAAGCAAGAAACATGGAAATTAAAAGAGACTGTAGCCACTACCTTTTCCTTTAAGACAATTCTGAATTGGAGTTAAGAAAATCATTAGAACTCCATCTTGAAAAGGAATTACAATAATTTGTTGTATTTTTTTCATCTTAGACTCTCTTAATTTTTGTCAGCATAATTGCTAAGATACAGTCTTCATTCAAAACTTAGGAGTCCTTGGCTGCTCTAAAAGCTGAGTTGCTGAGCTGTACTCGTGCACGTTTCTTTATTCTTACTGCATGGTGTCTACAAATTGAAATAACTGATGACATGATGCAAGGAGAAGTTTTAATACTCAAAGTAATGAAAGGTCAAGTCTTATATGAAGAAGCTGCTGGCTGCATTATAAGGAGATGAGAGACTGTCCACAGACCCTTTCCTGAGTCAGTACTGCTCAGAGAAATGCTTTATTTGCTGTAAATTCTGCCTGTCTGGGCTCTTGCAAGGTAACTGCTTTTTGATACTTCCCCTTTCTACACCCTGTTCTTTCTGAATAAAGCAGAGATGATATTGCTCCCGTTGTATATGTAAACACATGAGATCACAGCTTAATCAAGTGGGAAGGGCCAAAAGGTCTTCTTTTTTTCTCTGATTCATTATGTCAATTTCTGTAGGAGTATTTCTTGAGTACTTTTTCACAGGTTGTTTTGTTAAGTCCTCATTTTTACCAGTTTACATGAACAGTGATATGAATTCATTAATATTGCTGTGTTACATGTAGACACTCAAAAAGTGCCTAATTGCCATTGAAGATGCAAATATTCCATATTATTGAACCTTTTGAAGTTCAGCTGAGGACGTAGATCAGCCTTTATTATACCACAAAACAGGTTGCTTTTAAATATAGATTTTTACTCTGAGAAGAAGGCAATACTTTGTTCCCCACTGTGCACTAGCTAAAAATTGGTTAAATACCCAAATACAGTGCTGGGTTTAGATTGCCAACGTTAGATATTTTAAAACTAGCTCACAATTTTTTGTCTTGTTGGCATTGTTGTGTTGGCAGAGGTGCTGACAGGCCTGCAGCTGCAGCTTCTGCCTTGTTGCATGACTGGACATGCTCTTTCCATGTAACTCGGTGAGGAGATCTGCTTTGATCATGTGTTTCAATGTGTGAAGATGTCTGTACCATGTAGCTCAGTGCTGCAGGCCCCATGGCAGTGGACATTTCTGTTTGAGTAATGAACTAGCTTTAAGGAAAGAAAAAAAACTGGCATTTTTAAATAGCTCTATGGAGAACAAGTTTGTATTTTGGGGTTTTTTTTGACAAGTCTAAACTGTGGGAGGACACTTTTGCATTCTTGAAGCTCTCTGATATTTACAGATTAAGTATAACATAGCAGGAGGTATTGGCTTTCAAAGGTATGACTTCTGGGCTGATGCAAGACTGAAAGTACAATTTGAGTTTTATTGAACCATTCTTTACTGGTGGCAGATTTTCATTGCTGTGTCTGGGTAATGCTGGGCTGACTTTAGAGCTATGGCCAGACAGGTGGCAGAACCTACAACATTAAAGATTCTTTGGTTTTCATACATATGTAGGTTTATTTTGGTTTTAAGCTGGGTAATTTGAATGAGGCAGGTGAGAATACTCCAAAGGTGGTAAAGAGTTAATGTTTCAGTAAGAAGAGGAAACCTTCAAAGTGTCTTTATACTGTAAACAAACAAGTGGACATTGATTAATGCAGACTGAAAGTCTCCATCTGATGCACAGCAAAAAAAAAAAAAAAAGTCTCATTATGGGTCAGTTTTAGAAGCTACTGAAAGTCTGTGAAAATCAGAATGATTAGAAGTAAAGCTATCAATGTAAATAGATGTGTCAGCTCTTGTAGGGGATGTGATTGCAGATGTTCATAGGAAGAACGCTAAATCCTAGTCCTGACAAGAATTTTTATAAACCTTTCTGCAAACTAGATGACACAAATAAGGTAACAGACTTGTTTTCAGTAGTAATCATATTTAGTTTAGCCAAAAGTAGTACCTTGAGACACTATTATAATACATCAGAGCATTAGATTGTATGGGTGGGGAAATAATTTTCCCATCTCACACAATATGAGCTCTGAAAACTTTTCCTGTTCAACAACAGAATGAAATTGGAGATTTCAAAGTCAGAGTGTATTTTCTTTGGGTTTTGTTTATTTTCAATTGCAATATTGAGAAAGAGCACAGAAATAGCACCAGCAAGACCCAGCAGTTGAGGCTCATGGCGACAGGATGTTGGGTGTTCAGATTTTAAGTTCCTGCTATGAATTGGCACAACATGGGGATTTTGGAGTATGTCAGGTGTTCAGAATGGCACTCTGACTACTACATAGTAAAGATTAGCTTCAAAATGTGATTATCTTTTTTAAAATAGACTAGTCCTCCTGGTCTCTCTGGTTATTGCTGTTTGTGAGACAAGCAGACCGCTATCTGTGGGTTGTGTACTTCTTTAAGCACTGTCTGTGTTCCTCCATAATGAATACCTGCAGTTGTATGCTGCACAAAGCTCAGCCTGCTGCCTTGCTGCGTGTCTCCAGTAGCTCACCACATGCACAGCAAGACTTGGGAAGCTTTGCAGCAATGGTGTGAAAAAAAGAAGGGCTGAGAACACCAGTGATAAGGGTTTAACTTCTAAGCAGCTCCTGGGGAGCTGCTTGGAGAGTTCTGCCTTGGAAAGTTTGATAAAATGTGAAAAAAAGGATCAAATTCTTGGGAGGAGGAAGGGAAGAGATTTAAAAAAAAATGAACAAAGAGAAAAAAATCAGGAAATAGAACAATTTATAGGAATTATTGTGATGGTTCCATGTACAAATAATTCTTTATGCTCTTTACATCAGACTCAGATCATAACATGCTTACCATGATGCCTTGTGCCTTCCTAATGTAGCTGTGAAATACAGTCTGTGCAGGGATACTGGAACTGAGGTTACAACGATAGCTGTTGTCCTTGCTCTAATTTAGGAAGGACTAATTAATCAGATTGGATCTTTCAGACAACTAGAATATTCTAGTTTACTGCCATGAAACAATAGATTCAGTTGTTGCTGCTTTTAGTTTTTAGATTATAAAGCCTGGGAACAAAGATTACATACTGCTCTAGGAGCAGTCTGAGAATGGGAGGTAGGAGCAGGAAAATGCACTACTGAAGCAGTAATAAGGAAAAAGCCAGCATGCAGGAGCAGTGCTTCTGTTTACAGCAAAAAGATTCTAGCACATAAGGCATATGTGCTGCATGACTGAAGATCAATATGAATTCCATCTCCTCACAGGCATGTTAATCTTGAACACGTACATCACTTGTAATCTCCCTGCTGTAACTGGAAAATGAAAGTATAAAAAACTACAATGGCATGACTAAGAGTTAAGAGATTAGAGGAAAAAAATGTTAAGAAGTGTTCACTTCTGATCCTTGGGATGTGAAAAGGACAAGGTCATCTGCTATTGTGGGTAGGGTGACTGTAAAAGCTAAGTGACTCATTGATTTCATGCATCTACCCTGTAAAATATTTTGGTTTATATCATATTATCTTCCTTTCCATTAACCAGAACTGAATCACTTTATAAGCAGCTTGAGTTTAGTGTATCAGTCAAGATTGATTGTGCCTAGAAACCGAGTTGTGTAGAATACTAAATTTTCTAGGTTTGGGAGGACTCTGTTTACGAGTTTTTAAGAGCTGAGATGGTAAGAAAAGCACTGTGAGAGATTTCTATGACTTGGCAGACACCTTTTAAAAAATTTTATTTGGAAAGTGACATTCAGTAAAGAGCAAAGGTGTGACATTCTTTTTAGTACTAGTCTTTCCACTTCAAAGAAGTCAATAATACCAGTGGAAAGAATTGCCCTTGTATATATCAGTGTCATTCCATGAATAAAACCAAGTAACATTTCTGGTCTTTGAGCTGGTTATGACAGCTCACATGGAGGAATATAAGCAGGCAAATCCTTGTGGTGCAGAAAATGAGGATATTTATTACAGAATTTAAACACCTTCCTTACCCAGAAAAAGCAAACCTTGCCCCAAGAAACTGCTTTTCAAGACAAACCCTAGGGAAATTCACTGGCTGTGTTATGATTCTATAGGAGAAAACAGTGTGTTATTGGGTGAGAAGAACAAGCTCACTTGAATATTCACCAAACACACTGAGAGCAAACCCTAATCATTCTAAAAATTTCAAAGCTGGCAAATTTACTGTGGACTAGCTGATACTGTAAGACACTTGTGTACACAGACATGAGATGAATAATGAGCATTGTTCCAAGATTGGAAATTTAAATTTCTATCAGACTTGTCCCAGAACTACCCAGTTTTGGTGAAAGATTTAATACTGTTAATCATAAATAAGGGTTGATGTGTCATCTCATTGGCACAGAAGTGAAGAGGAAAAGGAGAAGAGCTGGTCTTACTGCTGTTGCTGCCATAAGCAATGGGACAGGAACATGTGAGAACATGCTGGATGTGACAGCAACAATGTCTGTGGCCACTGTGGCAGCCAGTCTGGCTTACTGGAGGGAAGCTCAGGTCAAGCAGTCAATGGAAACAAGGCTGGTCTGCTGCCTTTGCCTACCTCTTGAGCTATTCTTCTGATTTGTATTCTAAATTGTCAAAGAAAGGGCCTTTATAGTTGAAAATATTTCCACAGATTGCCATCTTAAACATGGCATCCTGTTCAGGGCTTCTGCATGGACCAGGGCTGTAGCTGCCTTGCTTAACCTGAGTCTTGTACAAAGTGTTATTCTTTAACAGGCTTTGCTGAAAACTCCACGCGAATGATTCACTGTAAAATGCTCTTTAATGATACTGCCAAGAGCAAAGAGGAAGTTGAGAAAAAAGAGAAATGAGAGATGTCAGTAAGTATATAACTCTCACCACAAGTCTGCAATGGGATTTTTTCCAGACTCTGTGGAGACGATGTCTTTTGTTCGTGTTTCAGTATTTTTTCCTAAGCCAATATCTGAGGAGATTACTGAAGTAACTAATGAGTATCAGTTATCTGTAGTCCTCGTGTATGGTAATTCTTTCAATCTAGAGGTCACTATTAGTAGCATTAGGGTTTTTATTTATCTTTGTAAAACAACATGTTAACAGCATTCATCAGTTACCTAGATTAAGAAGCTTCTGACATCTATTACTGTTATAGAGATCCCATTTTGCTTTCATTGCTGATATTGCAACATAAAGTTTTCATGGTCATGTTTACTGGTGGTGTTCAGCATTGAGTTTGTGTTTCCTTTTGGGAACGAGGGAAAAGGACAAGTTTTATAATACAGGAGTATTTATTTCTAATTAAAAACCAGAAGTCCAACACAGAGGGTGACTCTCAGTTTGTATCCCTGGAGTTCAAAGTTTCCAAGTTGTGATGAAATGAGATTTAAAAATGAACTCTAAAAATGCATTGTAATCCATTGTTTGGTGTGAGCCTTTGACTACTATATTGTCCTGTGAAAATTGCCACCTTGTGAGTGGAGAGTCAGAGTGTCTCACTGCCCTTGCTTTGGCTTCTCATGATTAAAAGTGTAGTCAAACTACTTCCGTATGCTTTTCTGTATGTTTGACTGACCAAAATACACAAAAGTACAAATGGATGTGTGAGACTA
Organism: Colius striatus; assembly: GCF_028858725.1. Classification (NCBI taxonomy): domain Eukaryota; kingdom Metazoa; phylum Chordata; class Aves; order Coliiformes; family Coliidae; genus Colius; species Colius striatus. Next base: position 4,761,724 of record NC_084771.1, on the reverse strand, counting down.
AGACTTCACTTCTGTATTAAGCCCTCTGCACAATCTATTGATTTGTGAATAATGTATTTCATGCAAAAAAGCATGTATTCAAAACATGATTGATTTTTTGCAGTGGAAGAGTTGTTTGAGAAATTGAGAGGTATTTTTGTGAAACATTATTTCAATAAGGAAGTTCAGTCACCTAACCATTCTCATGACTTTTTGTGATGAATTTCCTGTGGTCATCATACTTTTTTCTTTCCATAATAAATTAATTAGGGTGGTTTTTTTTTTGTATTCCTGTGCAATTAATGACAATGTACTCTGATCACCAGAAAGACTTTGTTAATATGCTCTTCACCAGTGCCCTCTTCTTTCAAGCTTTGTCTTATATTAAAAGGTCTCTATAAGGACAATAGAGTGTGCTATGAATACCCTGATAGTGTTCCTTGTTATTACTTGGTAAATAGGTAGATAAATTGAGTAAAGTTGCTCATGAATTGATGGCAGATCATCTTCTTGTAGTATGTATATGCTCTCTCTGCAGCAAGCAGGCATTAGCTTGCCCTCAACAGTGTCATTTCTGAAACAGCTGCTTCCAAGGTGCCTTGGCCCTCACACCCCAGCTGCTCTTAGCCAGAGTAGTACTTCCCAAAGTACTTGAAGATACTCTGATGCACTCATAGAGAACTGAAATATGAAGCAAATACCCACCTGTGAATGAACATCTTACCTCACCTGCAAAGAAAGCAGTGCATATTTTTGAATAGCAGCTTTTCACATAGAGGCAGTCACAGCAGGAGAGACATATACATGATTTTGGAAGAAGCATTTTTCTTCCTTGTTGGCATCCTTGTAATCAGGATGGTGTCATTTTGTGAAAGTAAGAAGCAGCAGGCATTTCCTAATTGGCTTATAGGTAACTGGAGTAGAAAACAATTAAACATGGTCAGGTTTAATAACAGCCATCTATCAAAACTAACGGTCTGTAAGCCTCAGAGCTCTGGGTGTCCTGTTAGACTCCTACTTGAATTTAAACAAGGGCCATTGAAGAACTCTCTCAGGCAGACTATACTTTAAATATTTCTTAATAAAATGGCAGTGAAGTGCTTGTAATGTAATGCACATCACCCAGTCAGCCGTGGCTGTTAATTTTTACTGGCCAAAATCAGGCTGTGAGTGCCGTGGTTGTAAACTGTAATGAGGATTGCTAACCTGCTGCTGGGAGGCTACATGGACTGTGGTGAGGGAAGTTATAGATTGTAGTGACCTACAAGAGCAGCACAAGGCAATGCTATACTGCAGTGCACAGGGAAGTATAGGCTTCTGCCTTAGAAGGCAGAATCAGGGAGGCAGAAGAGATGAGACTGATGGATCATGGAAGATGAGGAAGGGACAGAGGAGAGAGCCTGGTGTACAGACAGGGACTTCACTTGAACCAGAGGAACAAATTCTACCTATGGAGCATATCTGACTCCTGTCCCTCCCTTATATGGTCAGTGCAGGAACAGGACCCTTAATATGTTTGATAGCAAGCTGAATATTTCCCAGTTCTTGAAGTACGTGCTTCCCACAGGGAAGTGAATGTATTAGAATGCAGCAAAATAAGGTCAATTTCTCAAAAACTGAGCAAGGAGACTTGCTTGCTAGTTTGCTTTTATATTTGCCAGTAAGATTAAAACATCTTTCAGAACCAGACAGAATCGAAGTATATTAGCTTAATTGGCATGTTATGTAGATTAATAAAGTCTAACTCTTGAAGGTTGTAAGTAAATTTAGAGTTTATTACGACTGTTAATCAGAATTAAAAAGTTATGAAGGATTTAAAAAGCTCTGAGGAAATTTCACTGCTATAAGGACTCTTCTATTCATACAGCCCTTTGGTCTAAACTTACCGCCGATATAGCAACTTGTCATAAAAATGTAAATGAGAATTGTATTGATACTGCAATATCCTTTTGGCATTAATTTCTTGTAGATTGTTGTTAGAAGACTCTAATTTGGACGACTATGCCAGCAATGGGATGTTCACATAATTATCTGAGGTTGCTTCTGAAATCCTGAGCTCACCCCTGCGTGTCCCAAAGCACAGAGACCAGACCCTTGTGATTGTGGCTTTGTTTTATTTTATTTCTTAATTCACAACGTAATTTTTCTAAGATTCAGATAGACTGTAGATGTTTTGAATTTGACATGGGGACGAGTTATGGCCTGATGGTTAAAGTTGGAGTTCAATTATGGGTTGAAAAAATGTTAAACCTTTCAGAGCTACAGGGGAAGACACGTTGGTTGGTTGTTTATAACATTTGCTGCATGGAGTGTGTTTTTTTGTTGTGTTGAGAGGTTATATTCATGCCTAAATCCACAAGAAAAAGGAAACCTTTAGTTTTATTTTTAACAGGCTGTTAGAAAATCATATTGAGAGCATAGGACTCATAGGAAGTTTGATCATTAGTATTTCAAAATACTTGTCTTTTTAAATTCCTCCTTTGATCTACCAGCATAGAATTTGCAGGATCAACTTTATGACGAATTCCATAAGCTTGGGTGGAATTCTGCCCAAGGATAAATTACCTCTGCGTGTTTAATTACATAATTTTTAAAGAGAGGTGCTCTCTTAGCAAGCCTATAAAATCTGTTAAAAGCAGTGCAGAGGTAAATTGTTTTGTGCTGAAAGTGCAAAAGTAGTCTCTTGAGTTCCTCATCCCTTGCTAGTTTTGTTCCTACTGTGTGTACAGTAAATGTCATAAAATATTAACCTATGGTAAATATTTAATACATAATTTATTTGCATTATATAAGTTCACTCTCTAATATATGAAATGCTTGAATAGATAGTTTTATAAATATTTTAAAGTGACAAATATATAAATATTTAAATGGCCAATATAAATATTTTAAATGTAGGTACAAGGGCCATATTTTCCCTTTTTGCTTCAGAGTTGAGTAGGTATAATTGCTGACAGCACTTTACTCTGCAATTTTGAAGTAATGGCTTCAGCCACAGGAATGTATATTTTCACTCATTTCAGTAAACTTTAGATTAAGTCAGTAAATAAAGTAAACCTCAGTATCAGACAAGAGCAAAAAGTTGTGTTAGGTTTTATAGATTTAATAGAAACTGGTAAATGTTAGGAAGATATGGGCCAAGTATTGGTTAAGAAATGAAAAGACTCAGAGGAGGGAATGAGTTTATTTTCACTAATAGGAAGTGGGAGGAAAGTTCTTTCAAATTTGGTAGAAATAATACTCAGGGATTACTTCCTACACCACAATCAGCTCAGTTTATATAGGAACATGGAATGAGGTTTTGTAAAGCAGTTTGCCATCTCCAGCCATTCCTGCTGCAGAAGGGAGAAAATCCAGCTGATGGTCCTGGTTTGGATTGTCTGCAAGTATTTTCCAAGGGCAATTCTCCAGGTGAGTCTAGGATATACCAGGATATACAGGCATGCAAAATCTTGGTAAATTTTATCCTGTGAAAGATGCTCATCAAAGCACCCCTGTAATATAAGCAGTGTTTCTGTTTTCAAGAGTAGCAAATGTGCTAAATAATCTCCATTTTCATTGTGGTAAAGACTATGGCTCTGCTCACTGCTTCATGCCTTTTCTGGATACTGCTCTAAGGTATAAAGTCTTCTTTTTAGCTGAGTTATGTGCTTCCACGAAGGTCTTGAATCCCTTGCAGCAGCAGGGAGAGATGGCTTTGTACCTCAGGAGCTACAGTGCAGCTTTGGAAAGCTGCCTGTCTTCCTTACAAGTAACCCAATAGCTTCATCCCCGTGCCTTCTATTTCTACTACAGATTTAAAATGTCTCCTACCTCATAAGATAGGTATTATTTTTTATTCCAGATGACTGAAGATTTTGGATAATAGCTGACTATTGATTTCACTCTTTTGAATGCTTAGTTTCTAGTGCTGGGGAAGAAGTAGTGCAAAAGCATATTAGACTTAAAAGATATGAGATACACCTCCTTTGGTCAACCTGATGTGAGTTAATTTATGTGCCCACATGAAACCTGTCAAAACAATCAAAAATCCAGCAGAAATTCTGGGATGCTCAATGGTTTGAATGCTAGCAGTTGCACCTAAAATAGGTGTATTATTGAAAGAAGAAGTGATCAATGCTTTTGTAAATGAAACAGGACAGCTGGTCCATCATCTCCTGGAGGAAAGAGCAATGCTGTTTGGAGAACTTGAGATGAGAAACTTGCACAGCAATACAGTTGTTTATAGCTCTTATTGGTGGGGGTTAGATTATTTTTCTGCTCTTTCCCTACTTTAATGAAAGTCTCTTTTTCAAATAATATGGTACTGAAAGAATCAAGTCATTATTAGTCTGGGGCTAATTTGAGCCACAATTATATCAGCTGTCAGACAGTTGAAAATTAGAAAGTTTCTGCTTGACTTCTTTAAATATGTCCCATATTAACGAGTCTGAATTCCTATTCAGTGTCCAAAAGCAATACCAATCAGCTCTGAATAACTTGTGTTGTAAATTCTAATTTTAAATAAATCCAGCTCGTTCAGCTTTTAAAAAAACCACAAAAGTTTGCCCTCAGATGAGAGGACACACTTGGTTTTGTGGCACAAAAAGCTTTCAAAGCATTCCACTGAGTTTTGATTGTTTTTGTTTCAGCAGAGGCTAAACAGAGCACAAAGTCAAATTTTCCTCTTTTAAACAGTACCAAGCAGCTTTTGTGAACATCTCAACATTTGCTGAAAGAAGACTTTATTGTGTGTCAATAATTTGCATGAAAGGAATGTGGCAAAAAAAGTTATCAAATTTACAGATGAATCCTATAGATGCTTCCATCAAAACTGTGTTGGTATTCTTATAGTGCAAGTTGGTACTTTCACAGTGCACATGTACTATAAAATATGCTTTGATGGGAGTAGTGCTGCGTGGGGGGTGATCAGTATGTAATCAAGGACTTGTGCAGCCAGACAATGTTAATGATCTGCCTAGAGGATAATGTGGACTGCATACAGTATGCAAGGAAACTCTATGTTTGATATTTTTCTTGTTGATAAAAAAAATCAGATGCCCTTATTTAAAGTTAAATTAGGCAACACATGGACTTTTATCTTGGATCATTTAATTTCCTGAGTGTTTGGCCTGGATCTCCTGCAATGTGATATGTGCTAGTGAATGTCCATGAAGGAGAAACCTAAACTCTAAAATTGCCCCATGGCACTTTGGGATTGATTTGCATCAGGTTATAAGTAGACAAATCAGAGACTAAAATCTGATTGTGTCAGACATATCTAAAAGTAGTAACAAATTAGTTTGGTGTACATATGACAATGGTTGTAGGTACAAACATGACTTGGACCAGCCTGATAGTTCCTCAGTTTGAATAAAGATAGTAGGGACAAGTTAATGCAACTGGCAAGCTGCTTCCAATTAGCAGAAACAGGTGTTGCAAGTTAATCATTTGAGCCCTGGGAGATCACGTGGGCAGAAGCAGCATATAAGGACGTAGCTAGCAAAGGAAGGGTGGTTTTGAGTCAACTCTGTTGGTTGCATTTTGTGGCTTGTGTATGTCTCTGCATTTTCTAGCTTCTCTACACCTTTGGATGAAAATTGCTTGCACCGTTACAACAAATGGTGAGTATATGAGGTATTTACAGTGTATGAATGTTCCAGTTGTCTAACTTATCCAGGTAGATGCTTCATGATGGACTGAAGAAGTTTGAGTAATTATTTTGTTTTGTTTATTTTCTAGTGTAGAACTGGAAAAGGAGTGATGAGTTAGCTCCTAAAATGTAATGTGGTTGAGTGAAGCTAGTTCAAGATTACTGCTCAAATTTACACTGTTCTGGTTTGGGATTGTACACAAGTCAAGTAGCATGTGCTTGAATGTGAATCAGTGAAAATGACATGCTAATACAGTAGTAAGTAATAATTGTTCATAAAAGCTCATTGTAACTATTCAGTACTCAAAGATGGATTGTCTAATTGTGGTAGAGGTTTTTGTTCCCCATTTGAGTAAGCAAAAATGCTTGTATATTGTAGCTGAGGCCTGGTTTGAATTCTCAGCTGCATAAGAGACTCTGAATATTTTTTTTCTTGAGATTTGCTTTCATGTGCTTAGAATTTATTTTCATGTGTTTTCTCACTACAAAATGAATGGTCTAATGAGAACTAAAGAGATACTACAGCAAATGTAGTTAGTTTGGCTTTACTTTAAGGCATAAACACTTGTTTTTAATAGTGCCAGAGCTGTAGTAAAGTGTTTGGAGGTAGAGAAAGATTCATATGTTGTAGTTAATAAGGTGTCTTCCCTGTGAATTAGATGTGTGAATTTTTAAAAAGCTTTGCTCCATATGTTACTCATGTTCTCAATGATCCCAATAGTTGCAGTAGGTCAGTTTCTCTTACAAATAGTAGATTGGGGTGGAGCAGTTGGTTTTAAGTCTATGGCATTATCTTTGGCTTACTTAGGCTTCGGTCATGTGAAGTGGGAGTTTATTATATGATTTATTCTCTGACTTACTTAACAAGCAAGTTTAGAACATACTTTTGAGGTTAAAATGATCTCTGTACCCTATTTAAAGGCCTTTTTACTTCAGCAGAGCAACAAGAATCAGGTTTAATATAAGAGCCTTTCCCAAATGCCTTAGGTTCCTCTCACAAATAATATAGAAAAAAAACTGAGTAATGTGATGGCAACAATTGCAGGACTTCCTCTTGGAGACACGAGTTTAGAATGGATGGGAATCTAGTGTTAAGAACAACTAGGCTACCCCAGGTTGTTACTCTACTGTGTGAAGAGTGAAGGATATAATCTACTTTCGAGGAGGAAGGGAAGCAAGATGAGAAAGTTAATAGATGTGGATGTAATTCATCAGATCTGGAGAGATGCTTTTTAATTACAACTTACTTGATCAGAGTTTGTTGAAGCTGATTAAATATTTCCCTATGAGTATTAGTAGTCTTTTCATTTGTAAGTTAAATGGCCTACACCTTATCATTTTGAACTCACTTCAATGTTAGTAGATTCCACAATGGAAATGTAGTAGAACTCAATGAGATGGTGCCAAGTACACATTGTGTAGTAGTCTCCACAGGGATTATCCAGATGCTTAAACTTTAATACTTTCCTAAGTAACAAATTGAGATCACTTAGAACTAAGCTTCATATTAACTTCAGAGTGTATCAGTGAAAAAATCCTTTTTTCCTTAGCCAGGGAGTGTTTAAAGTTGAAACATACAGTTTCACAAGAGCTGCCAAGTATTTCTTGGATTGCCATTACATTGCAATCAACATTGTCCTTTGAGTAAAGGTGCACTTTTAAAATCCAGATTCAACACAGATTTCATTCCATGGTTTAATACCTTACCATAATTGTAAATTAGGTAATCACAGACATGTATTAGAACAACTCACTTGTATTTGGGAAAGTCTGTGAGACCTTGTCTGTTATCTGATGCTGTTTAGATTTCTACCAAGTAAACAAAGACATTTCTCTTTGTCCTTGAGTGAAAGACCACATAGTTGAGCAGCATGAAATATAAATGAAATCTGTACCTTCAGTACAGACTTAGAAATACTTTAAATTGAAAGACAAATCCTTGTTTTTAGCCAGTGCAAAATATCTGTCAAATAAAATGGTCCAATCAAATTGCTCTGATTGTTAGATGGCTGCTCTGCAGAGGTTTACATTCAGAGATTTGAGTTGTGGTTATTGTTTAGAAAAAAGTGATGTTTCAGAAGTACAACTTATTGCCAAGTGCTTCCGAGTCCTTTGGGAAAAGGCTTTTGTTTTACCACTTACCTCAAATAGTGTGTGTATGTACTTTAGGGAGGGTTATTGTGATGTTCATAGTAAAGCAATAGAAACTGCTTGAGGGAATCAAGACAGAAAAATTAAGCTCTCTGGGAAACAGCAAGGTGAGAACTTCACATTTCTCTTTAGTTCATTCCTGTATAAACTGGTTATTCTTCTTCCACTCTTGAGAAAGCTATCAACAAATTTTTGCAGCAAAATGAAGGGATGAAGAAAACACTACCTGTAGCCAGATCTGCCACCACAGACATTGAGGAAAGCAGAACAATGTCTCAGATAAATGTTACTCCCTCAGTGCTGCAAATGTGTCTGCAGACTTCTCATGGAATTAAAAACACTTCCAGCATCTTTGAGGTGGAAGAAATTATCAAACACAATGTAACACAGAGCAACAAGCCTTTGTTTATAAATTTATATAGCATTTTGTTGAATCTGTGTATATTATGTACTGTGGTTAATTTAAAGGAAGGGAGAAAAATCACATTTCTAAAACTATTTCTTTAACAAGGAAGTGAGAGAAGCTCTTTCATCAAGGATTCCCTCTTGATGTTGTGCCTTGATCATATATTATTGTCAGAGTGGCTGTCTAGGTACTGATTCCTGGAAGCTCCTGGGAGAATTAAGACTAGCATGACACAAGCTGCATTCTCTTCCTCTGCACAATGCCTTGTCCACAGCAAAAAGACTGAGGATGAGTGACACAGCTGAAGCTTTTTGAATCTCTTTACTCCTTCCCTCTTTAAAGGAGGAACATGTAGCACCAAGTAGCTTAATGGAAAGATTCTGTTTAATTTTCAAAGTGAATCACTTGATGGTTTTGGGGAACAGGAGGAACTGGGAGAAGGTATGATCTATGATCTCTACACGTGCAGAGATGATCTTTATGCAGTGACGTAGGTGAGCAGCCCTGGTACTTCCATCCCATGTATGGTTTTTTGTTTGTGGTCCATCATTCTCTCCTGGTAGCTTTATTCTGCTTCTTCAACTGGGGACTGCAGGACCTGGATACTATTTTCTTTTGATTTTGCTCTTTTTCCATGAGTTTGGAAGGAGTATTTGGTGCTGCTGCTATTTAATTAGTTACGAAAGGGATTGATTACAAGAGACAACAAGTTAGGTTTGGTTCTTGTCAATTGTTGTTTCTTTTATCTCTGTCCACCTCATCAGAGGCGTTGAAAATAATACAAGAAAGAAAGTATGTACTTGCATTGTACTTGAACTACACATGGTCCTAAATAACTAGTGAGTTGGGTCACATATATCTGCCCTATGATGATATGTTACAAGGTCATTTGCCTTGTATGCTGAACTTTAACCTCCTTATAGTTCATAAACCTTCAAGACATTGATTAAAAGATAGCTCCTTGTTTTTCCACTGTAAAAAAAAAAAGGTGGTCTTGCTTCTTCTGATGCCTGATCTTTGAATATCTGATAGTAACTCATGAGAGGCTTAGAGAAATTTAATGGAATAAGTAAGAAAGGAAAGAAGTTGCCAACTGAGGCCAGACACTCTGTGGCTCCTTTGGAGTTTGCACAGTTTCTGCTTCCAGTTCATTTGAAAGATAACATCATGTGCCATTGTTTAAATTGTTACAGAAATTATTGCTCTTATGTAGAAAATGTTAATATATTTAGGGGCTGGAATGCTACTTATAAAATATGTGATATATTTATACTTTTTTGATGGGGTGAATATTCTCAACAGGTTTTAGAGAAACTCATGTTTTCCCTAAGTGTAGACAGACATCTTATCTGGTTAATATTAAAACATATACTATCTTTTACGACATCTCCTCTGTAAAGAACAAGCAATTACTTTGCAGAGAGAGAAGGAATAATTGGCCTCATCTGTTTCTTTTGCCTATTTTTGACAAGTTCAGTTGTAAGAGCTTTGTGGGATAGTGTTCAGTTGTGGTGGGAAAACCTGGAGAGTCAAAGTGAGTCACAAAGGAAGAGCTGTAACAAGAAAGCTCTTGGGTGAAGAATTATTCTCCAATGAGCTTGCAGAGGGACTTCAAAGAGTGACAGTTCACTGTTTATTCCCTGACCCTATTCCATGCTCAAACTTTTTTGTCTCTTCATAGACTAAACTGTAAAGGATTTTAACTTCTAACCTCAGCTGACTGGAGAATGGTGGGTTTTTTTCTGCAACCATCTTTTATTTGCACTGAAAACTTGGAGGCTTTACATTGCACTTTCATCTGAGAGTGAAGTACTTGGGATTTCAAAATAACTGTCATCTTGACTTCTATTTATGCCCTTGTTTGAGATTATGGGTTATGGCCTGATTAGGCTCTGTCTTTTATATTCAATTCTGATTCCTTCTACTGAGCAATCATGGTGAAGCACAGGAGTATTTGCTTGTTCTTGTCAATGTGGTCCAGAAACCAGGCTATTGAGAATTGTGGCTCCAGGCACTCCTGTTTAGGCTGCTGTTCCAGTGCTTCCGAGTATAAGTACTTTGATCTAATTTTAACCAAATGCTGCCTTTTTCCATGGATGCAGATGCTTTTAACTATTTTTGTTTATTTTTTATGGAAAGTAAATCTTGGGTGAAATAAGAATTTTCTTGGAAAAGCAGTACTTTAAAAGGAAGATTTTCCTTTAGCTTGAATTTAATTAGGTTTTCTTTAGTACTTTCCACAAACATTCTCTATGCTTTCATGTATCAGTTAATTGAGTTTGTGCATATGTTCTTTCGTTCTTTTGCATAACTCTTCTGTCTCTGTATTCAAGAAGGGGAATATGAGAGACTTTTAGGGGCTACATTACAGAAAACATGTCTTTCACTCTGAAAAGAATACTTTTATCCAATTATTTTTTTTTGGTTTTCTTTTTAATGCCTTGGGAAGGGACTGTATAAAACACAGTTTTAAAATGTATAATATAGCAGCAACAAATAGCTTTTAAAATAGATTTTAAGTGCTTTATCAGTGGGAGTACTATTAGAGCATCTTTTTCTTGGAATGTGACCCATAGGCTCAGTGTTAAAAAAGATGCATGAACAAAGACAGATAGTGACTGTATAAAATTTGTGGTTTTATTGAAATAGTAAAAAAAACCACCACAAGTCTGACTGCTTGTGGTTAATTTAACCCCAGCCAGCAACTAAGCACCACACAGCTGCTTGCTCACCATCCCCACTCTCCCCTAGGATGGGGAAGAGAATCAGAAAAAAGGAAAACAGAACTTATAGACTGAGATAAGAACAATGTATTAACTGAAATTAAATATAATAACAATAAGAATGAAATATACTACTAATGTTTTTAATGAAAAAGAATATAAGAGTCAAGAAGAGATATGAAACCCAAGAAAAAACAAGAGATGCTCAGTGCAATTGCTCACCACCTGCTAACTGATACTTGAGCAGTGATGTACCCCTCCTGGACATCTCCCCCAAGTTTTTATACTGGACGTGACATCTCAAGGTATGGAATAATCATTTGGCTAGTTTGGGTTAGTTGTCCTGGTCATATTCCCTCCCTGCTGCTTGTGCACTCCAGCCTGCTCACTGGCAGAGCAGGACAAGAAGCAAAAAAGACCTTGACTCTGTGCAAACACTGCTCAAACAACCAAAACATTTCAGTTATCCATGTTCTTTTCAACATAAATTCAAAACATAGTTCTGTTCCAGCTAGGAAGAAAATGAACTCAATGCCAGTTAAAACCAAAGTGCTACCACAGTTGTATCTTGGTCTGTAGCCAGTGTTTGGTATCCAAAATGTGAGCTGTTGCTGAAATTTATGTACAGGTTTTAGTGGGTTGCTTCTGCTACATATATAAATAGATTTGGATTGCAAGCACTTCTCTTTGAGTTTAATATCAGAAATTTGGTTTAAATCACTAACTACAGAAAATTCGAGGCAAATATTAGACATATTTTTGTGAATGTGAGGAAGCTACAGGGGTGACCATCAGCAAATGCCAGGAGACTTCAAACTATAGAATTTCTACAAGGTGATTTGGAGAAGAGATGTTTTGAAGTGACCTTCCAGGAGGAGCAGGAAGAAGAAAAACCCTTCTTAAAGATGTATTGAGAATGAATAATGCAGCATGACTGATCCTCTCTGTAGCACAGGGCCACTTCCTAATTTTCTCATTATGTGACATGGCCATCTTCTCTACAATGTGTTGATTGAGCCAGTTTCTGTACAAAACTGCTCTGAAATGCATCTTTTACTTGACAGCAGCTGAATAAATTCAAAAGTACAAACTAAAGAGGTGATAATATATTGTGCTTGCATTTTATTTAGCAACATCCACTTTTTCATCAACTGACGTGAGGTCTGATGAGAGATGAGCCAGCTTCATAGTCAACTTTCTACCAGCTTACATTCAAATGCTTCATGAAACTGAGTTGTTTCAAGTGACTATCATTGACTCATTTTCATTTTGATTGTACCTCTTCATTTCAATGTTTTTCTATGGTACATTTGAATGAGAAGGTGTGCTATGAAATGTGAGAACTGGGCAATGCTCTATATTTGGGCTTCTTCACACAGTCTATGCTCTAAATCAATAGTATTAAGGTTGCTGTATAGATCCCTTTGACAGGTGTCTTATTTGCAAAGTTGCTTGAACTAACTTTATACTAGAGGTCTGGCTCAAGATGTGTTATAGAAAGCTTCTGACAATAGCTCAGACATTGCTGAAAATGGGGTTAGTAAAAATATTATTAGCTTATTAAACTGTGAAACACTTTTAAACGTACTACAGCACACCTTTACTTTGTATGGGAAAGAAAACAATCAATGAGGTTTGAATACACATCTCAAAAATTCTATGAAATGTGGACTTTGAAGCCAAAAATACTTAAGTGAAGGGAGGATTCTTCTAAGAAAGCATTTTGCAATCATGTAATTACACAGTCTCTAGGAGTGGATGCTGTACCATGTGGTATTATAACAACAATCTTCATGGGACCAAGGGGGCTATTATATGTTTAAGGAAGATGAAAAGAAGATTCATGGTTTTTATGCAGATTATACAGTTCACAGTTAAAAAGCTGGTCTAAATGCCTGAAGATATTTTTTTTTTTTTCTGCTTAGCTAAGTTGAAAATTGAAATGTTATCCATAAAATGGAATTACTGAGTTCTCTTATGTTTTTCACTTTCCATCTTTCTGTGTTCAGAATGAAAAGAGAATTTGGGAATGGAAGGGAGCGCAGATGAAAATGTAAAATGAACATAGGAGAAGGATGGAATTTGAGAAAAAAGTAACAGTTTGCTTTCAAAGTCTTTGATCTTGAATTCTTTACAGTTTGAATATTATCTGCAGCTCTCATCAACTGGGATTTTTTCATTATTTTAATCAAGGATTTTTAAATCAGACAACAAAAGCGTTTTCATAGGATTTTGGGCTAAGGCTTTGTTCTGTGTATTGTCCATTAATCTATGAGTAAAAAAATTGCTGTATTGACTCGTATCAGCATGACAACAGCTGCTCATAGTGCCTTTTTTTATGTGCAGTTTTTTGGGAAATGCCTTCAAAAGGAAAGCCTTTCCTGAGCATTAGGTGACTGTCATGATAGCTTTCCATTTCCAGGGTTACTTGTAGCATTTTTAATGCAGTAGTGTTTTATTCCATCACAGTACTGCAAATCAGTGCTGTGAAAATGCCAAGAGATAGGGACTGAGTACATCCTCTGAAAATACTGTTACTTGTTGACAGTTACTGTTTCTTTTATTATCCAAGATGATTTAGGTAGGCTAGCCCATACACACCAGGAATTTCTATATTTAAGTCTGTGTAGATTTTGAGGTTTCTGTGGACCATGATGTTGGAAGAAACGTAGGTGTATTGGAAGCTTTTCTTTCCCCTCTACTCCCAAAGGGTTGCCATCACTGGGAAGAGCATAAAAGCTGACATGTTAGTTGAGTGACCTCCTACAAACCACAAAGAAGAGAACACAAGCAAGTGCTGAAACATGTTTGCATAACATGCATGCAAAATTTGAAATAACAAAGACTAACTGCTAGTGTCTGCTGAATTATCCATAAACAGAGAAAATAGGAGTAGGCTAAATTATTTCACACAAGTGTTTGAGAGGCTCTACTTGACAACAGCATGCTAGAGAAAAGAAGCAATATTTCTTGTAATGGCATCAGTGTGGATGTTGGTATTGCGCCGTACTGGGTTTAAATCATAGCTATCTAAGGGAGTTTGAGGACACATGAGTACAGAGAGTCAGATTCTTCTGTCAATCAGAAGCCCAGTGTGTTTGTGTAATTGAGGTCAAAGTTGATGCTGCCAGTCTTGTGGATGTCTTGTGTTTGTGCATGGATTTTACTTTGTAATTGGCACTGACAAGCTGTGAAGGAACTGCAAAAACAATTCATGATACTGGTTTGTTTATATTAACCCTCAGTGAAAGCTCTAAAAGATTTATTCTTCTGTGGACTTGAAGCTATTTTACTAAATCTTGTTTTCTTAAATAAAGATAAGGCTTGTTTTCCTAAATCTGTTGTACTCCCAAAAATCAGTGGTCTTAGAATTCACAATTGCTCATCTGCACAGCCTTGTGAGAAAACTAAATTGATTGGTCCAGTGCTGTAGGCTGTCTTCAAATAATGCATGATGGGATTAAGCTGAAGACAGAAATTGTGTCAATGGTAAGTATTTCTTAGGTGAAGAGGGACAAAATCTTTCAAGTGAAACAGATTCCCAGACTCTCAGGGCTTAGCCCTTTTTCTGCCACATATAAGTGGATGATTTTGAGACTGTTATTTGTTATTTAGTAGTCATACAATGTTCATCTTTTTTTAAACTTTTTGCAAAATGCCTCATAGAAATAAGACATAAAAAATGATACATACATGAGGAAACAGAGGTCTTGCACACAAAACATGGAAGACCCACTTTTACAATACACTATGGTAAAAGAATAAAGCCATAGCTTTGACATCATTGTTCACTTAAGCATCAGGATCTTCCTCATTTGAGAAATGACTCCACTGTTGGAAAATGATTTATACAAGTCTTAATTTATGGGGAAGATGTGACTGAGGAACATATGTTCTGCCTGAGACAGCCTCTATAGGTTGCTTCAGTTTTGTCCTAGTCTTTTAAGAGGGCCAATGACTTTTAACAGTTTTCTTTGTCTCCTAATGTTATATAGATATGTGCAAAAAATGAGATATAGAGCCAGATAGCATGATTTGTCCAGTAAAAGATGTAGGTATACTCAAACTATTTGGCTTTCATAGCAAAAAGTGAATATGGCAGCTGTCAGTAGCTGCTAATTATCTCCAGCCTCCAGCAGATGGAAATATTGCTACAACTTTCCTGATTTCAATGTATTAAAGTTTCTCTGTTTCAGGAAAGCTCATGATTCTTTCCTTCTCATACATTAATTTGTTGAGAACCATAAATCATCTAAGTTTATATTTTAAATACAGAATACAAATCTATTGCTTTTTCTAGGCTCACATTCATTATTTGTTTATTGAATTTGCACAAATATATCAAGTAAAATGAAAACAGGAATTCCTAATTATGTTTTTAATAATCTGTCTGTAACTGTGCTGGTCATCTGATAAGAACAAACTGATACAGAAAGAAAGTGAAACTAACTTACATTGGCTTTCTAGTTTTGATTTATGCTTCAGTTTTATAACAAATGTTGGAGGAGGGGGAGTGGGGGAGGCTGCCATAGAAATCAGAGTTCATCAAAGATTTCAGTTTGTTTTATGTGCTATAGACCAAAGGTAGGGATTTTGCTGTTAAATAAAGAAGAGATTGAGATTTCTTATGATTATTTATGACTCTGTAATGATTCTTACTGAAGGAAACTAAGTAAAGGATGCATTATGTATATGTCTAAGTATGTACATACATATATCTATATTAGAATAAAAAAAGGACAGATATGACAATATATAGTAGAAAAACACATATAAGGAAGCATAGACCCTATATGTTGAGTGTTACTAGTGTTTATGTACACACACATATACACATACTATTACATAAAAAATGAAACTAAAATAATATAGGACAAGCTCATATTCAAGTGACTGTCCTCCAACATACCCAGGTCACTTTCTGCAGGACAGCTTTCCAACCACTCTTCTGCAGGCCTGTGGCATTGCCTGGGGTGGTTGTGACCCAAGTGCAGGACCTGGAACTTGGTCTTGTTAAACCTCAGACAATCAGCCTGTTCAGGTCTCTTTTTAGAGCCTTCCTAACCTCAAGCATATCTATGTTCATGCCCAGCTTCCTATCAACTTTCTGAAGGTGCATTTGATTCCCCTCATCTAGATCATTGATAAAGATATTAAGTAGAATTGACCCAACACTGATGCTGGGGGAATACCACTGATGATCAGCCAGTTAATCCTCTTAAACTGGGTTTAGCTGTTAGGTCAGTACAATGATGTGCTTCCATGGCAAAATAACTAAATGGCTCAACCATTGATGTTCTTTCCACGCTTGCCTGTTACCACATGTATACAATTCCAAAGTATAGGGATAATAAATTTTAGTTCCACTGGTAACACAGATCTTACAGGAGCCCAGCTGTTTTGCAGGCATTCTAGATAAAAATACCTCAGGATTTGGGGATAGGGAAAACTCTTTTATCAGATAGCAGTTTATCAGTTTAAAATTCTGAATTCTCCTGGTCTATTAAGTCTTTCCTACTTGAAGTTATGTTCCTCCAGATTGGGAATGATGGTGCTTTCATGCTCCTTATGATCAGCCTTGATAAATGTTACAGTAAATACATTTGCAGTAAGCAGTTTGTAGAGTATTGAGGAGAGTGGGAGGAGAGGCCTGGGGGAGTTATGGAAGAGATTAACTTGCTGACGAAATATTCCGTGATCAAAGTAGAGGGTAAACCTGAATAAATTATTTGCTGCGGTGTCTTGATTTCCATCTGCACAGGCAGCAACATAGTTTATTCCAATCTCACTTGTAAATTAATTTAGAAAGACGGACAGTATTTAAAAAGCTGATGAGAAGGTCAGTGAGTGTACAACTGCTTTGAAAAAGCCAGCATGAATTTTTCACATAGGACATCAGGTTGTCGAAGAGGAGGGAGAAAAAGCCATGCTTTTCAAATGCTGAGTTGTTGTCAACACTGTTCTCATGTTAAATTTGTAGTGAGTTTTATGGAATTTTAGGTGATCAGAACAGAGAAGTATGATGGCAACACACTTCTAATTGCAAAAATGCTTTCTATTCCAGTTTTTAAGGCAAAAGAGCAGTGAAATACTGCCAAATGGCTGTACCTTGAAAAGTTATGTTTGAAATTATGCAATACCTTGAAGAGATGCATCAAATTCAAACAAGAAAGCCCTTTATGCACTTGTACATTAATCTTTGCTTTGATCACTGTCTGTGGTTACTTTCTTTCCCCACCCTGAGACCAGTGTTTATGGATTCCCAGCAGAGTAAACCTCAGAGTCTGCTTCTCAAGGCATTGTTATGGACTACTCTGTTTTCTATTGGTTCCAGGTTGGGAATAGTTCAATAGTAAAGAAACACCAAAGTAGTTCCTTTAGAAAAAAAACGTTTCTTTCCCCCTGAGTGCATTGGTTTCAGATTTGGGACATAAGATCCATGTTACTGTCTTTGGGTTGTAGTTTTACTTATGCACTTGTGTTTCTGTATTGTCTGTAGATGCTCAGCCAGAGAATGCATATCACTCAGGAAAATGAAAATGACTTATTGTATTACGAGTCAGGACTACTCAGGCCCATTTTAACTGTTGAGTTTTTACCCCCCTTGCCACCATCTGCCTTCACTAGTGCATTTCTCTGTGTGCAATGACAACATGTAGGTTTTTTTGGGAGGAGTAAGGAGCAGCTCAGGCAAATCAGTCTGTAATTTCTTATCATGGTATCCAAGTCTTGGGTTGTTGGAGACAGGAGTAACAGAAATTTTGTTATCATGTAGTGTGATCTTATTTTGAGTTATACATAGATTGATTTGACAGTTTTTCCTGGAGTTCATTTAGATGTATACCTGGTATTGAGCACTTCTAGGAAAAAGAACACCTTTGTGTGTAATACTGGAAGCAATTGATGTTTCGTTGAGGTGTTATTTTACTACTATGTTGCATCCTGTCAAAATCTAAGCCTCCCCAGAGAGAAAGGAAGAAGAGCTGGATGTTTGTTCTCTAGGCCACACTTATCAGAAGGGAGTAAAATAACAAATGATTGGACAAAATAGTGGTGCAACCTCAGGAGAAAAACGTGTGCGGGACTAAAAAAATAAATATAAATTATGCATGCTTCCTCTGTTGGCTTAAACTGTTATCAAGAGGCATCTTAAACAAGGTGAAATTTGTCATTTCTCTTGGACTACAACCAAGGAGAACTAATTATCAGGAAAAGTTTTCCCCTGTGGACTGCAAAATCAGTCTTTGGGTCAGAATGAATGATAATGAGAAAATATGGTTATTAAGTCTAATGCATAGCTTCTAGAGAATAAATATAAAAGGTCATTCAATGGAATATTATCATACAGAAGCTTTCAAGTTTGCACGTTTTGATTTGTTTAATAAAAGATGCTGAATGTTTAACAAATTAGCATCATAAATACTTCCCTTATCTCTGTTCAGTCATGGAGCGAGAAAGCAAATCTCTCAAACTTTAATCATAGAATCACAGAATGGTGGGGGTTGGAAGGGACCTTTAGAGATCATTCAATCCAATCCTCCTGCAGAAGCAGATCAACCTAGATCAGGTCACATAGGAACATGTCCAGGTGGATGTTGAAGACCTCTAAGGAAGGGGACTCCACACCCTGCCTGGGCAGCCTGTGCCAGTGCTCCCTCACTCTCACAGTGAGATAGTATTTTCTTACATTTAAAGGGAATTTTTTGTGTTCCAGCTTCATCCCATCACCCCTTGTCCTGTTGCTGGATACAATAGAAAAAAGGGATGTCCCAACCTCCCGACACCCACCATTTATATACTTAAACATTAATTTATAATTAATATATTAATGTTAAGTATAATATACTTAAGTAAATATTAATGAGATCCCCCTTCAGTCTTCTCTTCTCCAGACTAAATGAAGCGTGGAGCTCTTACTTCAAAAAATCCCATCTATTTCTGTGGAAAACAAAATAGCATTTAAGGATACTAAAAATCCTTCACTAATAGAGGCTGCTGGTAGAGTGTGTTGCATGCAAGAACTGGGAGCCAGAGAGAGAGTGGAGATAGCTGCATATAGAGAACAAGCTCAGGTTGATGCAGACATTGCAGCAGTTACACTTCAAGTGGCTCCATAGTGAAGAAGATTCATGGCTTTTGGCTTTAGTGCCTCCTACTGATCCTGTATACCTTAAGTCAATAAGAGTTAGCAGAGCATAGCCTATTTAAAAATATACATGCTCTGTAAGATCAGTTGGCAAATGTAATAGGAAAGAATAACTCTTGACAGAGGCATGGGGAAGATAGAAGATATGTACAATGAAAAGTCTTACCCACTCCCTGTTGTTCAACTGCCCACAGCATGACTTTGTTTTTAACATTTTCTTAAAACTTTGTTTAAATTGTTAGTGAGATGTTTTTTCTGATGTTTGGAGTTTTTTCTGAAGCCTGGAATGAGGTTCTGCAAGCTCCATAAGCGGTCTGTTGAATGCTTTTCTGGTATTGTTGTTAGAGGCCTGATTTAAACCCCCTTGTTGCAGCATAAGCACATTACATCTGACTGTGAAGATCGGTTCGCTACCCAGCTTACAGAATTATTGGCATATTGGGAGTGGGGTGTTCTTCACTCTTCAAGTCTTTCCTTGCATGCCATCAGGTATTCCTTATCTAATGATTTTTCTTGTTCCCTGTGGGCAGTTTTCTATGTATTTTTGGAAGGATTCTGTCCTTTGAAGTGAATATCTTGAATTGAAATTAGGTTTCAGAGAGATTGAAGGCTTTTATTAAATTTCAGACCTATGCTCTTTAATGCCTTTGAAAACTTGAGTCCAATGGTGTACAGAATCCAAAATAATTCCTCCACCATACTTCCTAATACAAGGCATTTCAGTGGGCTTCAGTGTGTAGGTAGAGTGGAAAATAAATTACCTACTGTAATGCATTAAAACAACTTTATTTTTACTATTCATGGACAAATGCTTAAATATTTATTCACAATATATTTTTCATTGTCTTGTTTCCTTTACCCTCCACACCTCCTTTGACCAACAGTGGTTGTGTCACAGCTCTCTCTGACTTTACAGAGGCATTGATGGGAGAAACACTAATCTTCTTCTTCAATGCAGGGTGAAAATTACTTTCCTCTAGCCTTCCCTGTCAAGTAGTGTCAGAGGATGCTGTTGGATCCATTCCTATTTTCATGTTTCAGGACTCCTGAATTTTTCCTTCACAATGTGGATTAGTTATATTTGTAAATAGTTATAAATTGAGATTGAAATGTGAATGCTTTATTGAACTTTATAATATACTTTGAATGCCAAAACATCATTTTGAAATAGAAACACCAGTCTAGCTGTGACAGCTTTGTGGAGGATGCATACAAAATGTGCTCTTTTTTATTATGATCCAAGTAGAAAACTTGGTTAAAAAAATGTATCCATTTATCTCACATTATTTTTCCTTTTTGCAAAGCATGAAATAAGAAACTACATGGGGAAGCAGCATTTATTTAAAATTAAAGGGCTCAACATAAATTTAGGTAAATCAGAGTGTTAATTCTTGGGCTTCCCAGAGAGCTTTGATGTGATTTAATGAGTCAGTTTTTATGCATCTCTTTTCTGACTGAAAATGGCCATATTCCCATAAACTAATTTTCTGACATAAGTTTCAACTTCTTTTGGAATGAAATTTTCTTTCAGGGTGTGTTCTCAGAGCTGCTCTTATAACAAGATTTTTTTTAATGACTTGTCAATTGTGTTCAGAACAAAATACAACTAAGGAAGACAGCACTGACTGGGATCTCCTGGGTTGTGGCATGTGGGTGGATAACAATTGAATGTTAGATTTTTACTATTTCTCAAGTCATTCTTGTGGTGCACTGAAGTATGTAAAAGGAATGTGATGGATGTTTGCCTTGGGATTTCTAGGTGGTTTGGGGGGGAAACTTTTAACTGTATTTCACTTTAAAAACTGCTGAGCTGTGTGACCCCTTCCCTGAAGTGTCTGTTTACAAAAATATGCAGAGGCAAAAGGTATACTTATGTAGAGGAAATGAAGGGAATGAGAAGTTGTCTTGCTATTGTAGCACTCAAATCCTCTTCTATTATTCTTTTTCCCTACAATTCTCACTAAATGCAGGGAGTTTTGGTATTTGAATAGGGTTTGTCCTTCTATCTAACTTTATTGCTTTAGTGGATGTAGTTGACTGCTGTCTTTGAGTTGTTGAGGTAAGCCTTAGACTTGACCAAAAGTTCTGAAGCATCTCCAAAAATGGTACAAGGAAAGCAATCAAAGCTGTGCTACCCTGCTAGCTGAAACATTTACATAGTCTTGCATCTGCTACAATCTGTGTTGGAACAATGAAAATAGTGTTAAAGTATCGTGTATAGCATGCTGGCTTCTTGCTTGAGGTCATATCGGATGAGAGTTCATTCATGGTTCAGTTCTTGATCTAGTTCTTTTTGCTGTCAACCTTTAATACTGTCAAGGGAATATGAGAATATGCCACTGCCAAATCCAGTCATGCTGTTGATATTTCATTTGATCTCTAGCATCTTGTAAATGCAAATTCTTGGCAGACATGACTGGCATAGAGTGAGCATAATAATTCCTGTTTGTGTTTTTGGATGCTATGGTGATAAGAAAACGGGAAACTAGAAGCCTGCTTTGGGCAAAAGGTTTCTATTACCTTTAAAGGAATTGATATAGTTATCTGTGGATTTTGAATTCATCTCCCCCATTACTGAGTGTAACACCAAGTGGTTGGAAACTTCTGGAGTCTGGGCTCCACATTATTGTGTAAAAGAAAATGCAGTGTACAGTGCACTTTTTAGATGGGGGACGAGTCTAACACAGATTTTGGTTGTAGTACCATTGTTACTCAGTTTTCCTACCTTTTCCCACCACTTTAAATTCTTACCAACAATTTGGAATTTGAATTATCTGGAGTACAGCTTTGTTGCTTGTGTGGACTTAGGCAGACCATAGAAGTTCAAATGCTTATATATCAAGACAGGAATATAACTGAATTAGGTGACACACTTCATTAAGAATTGGGTATTGAGGATTATTAATACCAGGATTAAATGGGAAATAGAAAATGAGAATAGTGGTTGCTAGGGCAAGAACTAGGCAAAGGGAGAGTTCATGGTTGAGGCCAGGGGACAAATGCTCCATCTTTGTCTGCTTGCCTTATGTGCTCACACGAGGTCTGCTTTGCACTGCTCCAAGCATATGAAGAACTTAGTAGTAGTGAACTACAGGTAAGATCATAATATAGGAAGGTATCATCTCACTGCTAACCTAATTACATTAGATGCAATTTCTTAGCTTAACTTTGAGTTAAGATTATTACACTTCTGATTTATTTTCTTTTAATGTTCAAAAAAATGACTTAAAACTAGTATCTCACTGAGTATCTACATTCTGTATTTGGAAGAAATGATAGTTGTCATAGAATCATAGAACCGTTTAAAGAGAAGAGACCTCTAAGATCGACTCATATCCCTAAATCAGACATTTTTTGATAGACAGTATAATTTGGTGATATAATGACGTGTTTTGAATGGAAGTCACGGCTGTCCTGAACCAATTTTCCTAAAATGACTAGGAGTCACATTTAATAGTATTTGTGTGCACAGTACTTGCATGAAATGTGTGAAACTATACTCAAGAAAATTAGGAAATATGAATGATTTTGTCAACATCTATGAGAACTCATTTGCTTTTGCATTTATACAGCTATAAACCGTATTTTTTTCAGTGGCTTTCTTACCTGTTTGCTGACTGCTTTAGTAAAATCCTTTCTCTAGCTGTGTTCCAGAGGTCACTTTTTCACTTGTCTGTGAGCAGGACAATTTATTTTAGTTTAGCATGTTGGTAGAACTGCAAGTGTTGTTCTTCATCTGTTGAGGAACTGACCTTTGTAAGCATCTTAGAGTGTAACTAGCTACTAAGTAGAGAGATTCAGTTCTGTAAGGTAGACTCCAGGAATTTACAACTTAAAAACCATCAAGTGCTTAAGTTTACTGCTTGGCATAAAGGTTGAGGGGTGTAAGACAGTATTTTCCTTAAATACTTACTTCCCCTTAAAGTAACTTAAAATGTAAGGAAATATGAATGACATGCAGGAAAAAAGTTAGGAGGGAAGAAAAAGAATTATCTGTTCTTTAGATTCTGGACTGTCTGACTTATTTCTTATTCTTGATATTGTCCCACTTTTGGTTCTGCCAAGTCACTTCTTTTAAAAGCCTAAATCCTTTCTAGCCATATCCTCCCTCACATGGTTTAGCTTGTATCTCAACAACATATAAGATAACAAATTGCCTAATGTAAGGGAACCTAGATCTCTACTGAGGCTTTAATACAACTCCTCAATGCCTGTCAGAATCAATACAGATGGGTGATCAAAATAGTAACCATGAAGCTCAGTGAGCTTAAAAACCAAATCCATCCTTTGGAAGAATGAGTGGAAAAAGAATGCTCTCCATATGAGCATAAGGAGACTAGCCACACTGATGTGATGTCTTTTTTTAACAGATATATAAGCTCCAAAGCTGTAAATGCACCACCAAATTGCAGAAGCTTTGCAAGCTGATTGAGTTTATAGATTTCACTGTCCTTCCACAACTTGTACTCATTCTTTAGCACTTGTGGTATGACTGAGCTCCTGAAAAGCTTCTGAAATCAACTTGACGCATCTTAGTTAAAGCCAGGGTAATGCTGGTTTCCTGCATTGGAGGAAGTCTGACAATCCTTTGTAAGGGAAAGAATCTTAGGCCAGCAGTCACCACCTGCACCCTCATGTTACTGTACAAATAGAAATCAGATCGTGTAAGTGATGGCTAAGTACAAGCTAAAGCTGTGCACTTACCAATTGTCATTTTTTTTTACGATGTGCCTGGCTGCTAAAGTCTGTCAATGACCCATTAAAAGTGAAGAATCATTTATAGCAGCTGAGGCCTCTGCTTTTTGAATCTGCTTGTACATGAGGTGAACTTTCCCCCTTAGCTCCACCCACTTAAAAAAAATAAATCCTTTAATGTTCTTTTCTCTGCTGTTCTGTGAGAAAAACTAGATAGCAGTGAAGGGGAGAAGACTTCTAGCCCTTTATTCCTTTGGATTTCAATTCTCTCTTGGTCTCAGTGTTTTTCTTTAACCTCTCAAAACCGGTGAGGCTGCACCTCAAATATGGTGATAGAGTTGTAGAACCATAGAATCATTTTGATTGGAAAAGACCTTTAAGATCATTAAGTCCAACCACTACTTTCACAATGCCAAACTCACCACTAACCCATGTCCTTCACCTCCTCATCTGTACATCCTTAAAATATCTCCAGGAATGGTGAGTCCACCACCTCCTGGGCAGCCTGTGCCAGTATCTAACAATTGTTTTTGTGAAAGAGTTCTCCCTAATCTTCAATCTAAACCTTTCCTGGTGCGACTTGAGGCAGTTTCCTCTTGTCCTATCATTCATTACTGGAGAGAAGAGACTGACCTCCATCTCAGTACAACCACCTTTCACGTAGTTACAGAGAGTGATCATGTCTGTTGAAATGAATTTCCTGCCAACACAGACATTAAAATTGAGGAAATTATTAGTAAAGCAGCAGTAAAAGCAAAGCAAAAATCAATTTGAGTTGCTTAGTACCCAGATGTAAAAAACACTATATATTTACAAATAAAGGCTTTCCAGGTCAAACTGCTTTTTTATTTCATCCAAAATAAATGCAACTTCCTAGAATCTAACAAAACTGTGTCCTCATAAGATTTATGAAAGGTGCAACTTCCTCACAAGTTTGAGGAACCAGTTTAAAAATAACTTCAAATTCCCCAGAAAGGTACTTTGTAAATTAGAGCTCTTCAGTAAACTGAGGAGTTTTTGCCAGGTAACATTTCAGGAATGTGAAAAACTAAATTTGAAAGTTAAGATAAACTTGAAACCTCTTTTTTGTTTTTGTTGGTAAACAGTTTTTCTACCAAGCTGTAGAGATGATCTAGAGCCAAGGGGTTCACTTCTCTTGCATTTCAGTGCTTGAAAGTTGTGTAAGCATTATTTGTTAGTTGCCCGAGATAGAAATAGAAACTATTAAAGCAAATGAGCTCCTAATTAAAACAAGGAAAACTGTTGTGGGTGAGTATTGGGAGAGGAGAAACCAGCATGCAACAGATTTTTTTTTTGTGTATGTACAGCTGTATTGGAAAGGCTAGAAAGAAACTGGTTATCAGCTTGCAAAGCCCTGAGAAAAAGGTTGCAAATTTCAACAGAAAGCAAGTCAATATCGTCTTTTTTTTCCTCTTCTAAAATGGCTTCAGGTTCTAGAAAACTCTTTCCTTTGTCCAGTTTGGTTTAAAAACAGTGCTAAATTTGAAAATTTTAAGGACAACATTATGGTATCTAATCAACCTTTCCATACCAAATTGTGGAATTTAATACAGTTTCTTTCCAATAAATGTTGGTTGTACAACTGAAACAAACCCTATCATTCAATCAATCCTTTATGTTCAGAGGTAATTGTGTGGCACATAACCAGCTCAGAATTCACGTGGTTGTGCCTGTGTCTCATAACCAGAAAACATGTTTTTGCTGCTGCTGAGCAGGGCTCACACGGAGTTCAGGCCTTTTCTGCTCCTCACCCACCCTGCCAGTGAGGAGGCTGGGGGAACACAACCAGGACAGCTGACTCCAACTGACCCCAAGGATACTCCAGACCACCGGGTCACATTCAACATATAAAACTAGGGAAGAAAGGAGGGGAGAACATCCAGGGTTATGACATACTGTCTTCCCAAGTAAGCATTGTACATGATAGATCCCTGCTTGCTTGGACATGGCTGAACACCTCCCTGTCCATGTGAAGTAGAGGATGAATTCCTTGTTTACTTGTGCTTACTTGTGCAGCTTTTGCTTTACCTATTAAGCTGTCATTATCTCAACCCACAAACTTTCTCACTTTTAGTCTTCTAATTCTCTCTCCCATCTCATCAAGGGGGAGTGAGTTAGCAGCTTTGTGGGGCTTAGTTGCTGTGTGAGATTAAACCATGGCAAGTAGATATTTCTACTTCTTCTATTTCTTCTTAGTGATTGTTTCAGAATCTCCCTAAAAAGCATTTTTGGAGTTTTATTTAGTTGTTTTTCTCATTTTCTGTTCTCTCCTTCTCCTATTTCCTCAAGCTGAAAATTACAGTAACAACAGTTTCCCTTGATAGAATATGTGATGTTATCATTTGCTACTTCCAGACTGAAAATATCCTCTCTTTAAATCTACAGACATGATGAAAGTCATCATTAAGAAAAAAAGACGACCTCTTACAGGTATCAAAAATCTTAAAAGATACAGTTCTTCCTATATAAAAAAAAGCCTAAAAGATGTGGGAAAGTAAGTAGGAAAAGGTTTTTCATATAATAATATAAACACTTTGCTTACGACACTTTGTAAACCACAAAGCACTTTGCTAAGAGAGGACATAATCTCATAAAGGGATAAATTCTTTGTAAAAATGAAATATATCAGTTTTAGTCAGAGGTCATGTGGGTGTTGTGCTAATGGTGGTCGAGTCTTGGGGTATGTGTACTGTGGCTGGCATCAGAATCTTAACGTTAAGTTCCTTAGGTAATTGCAGCAGCTACTGTATCTCATGCTTGTAAGAGCAGTATCACAGTTTTGTAGCCAGAAGAAATGACTAATAGTAGGATTTTTAACGCCTCCCACTATAAAACAGTGTGTCATTACAGAACTTTCTAAATATACCTCATCATGCATCTATCTTTTCCCTACTCTACTGATTGACTCCTATTCTCCCAAGACACATTTAAATGTCATTTTATCTTTCAGTTGCAGAAATACTGATAGTTTATCCTAGAATGAAAATGACATTGAACAATATTTTGAAAAGAAAAGGTAAAAGAATTTTGAACCACTTGGTTTTGCTTATATGTAGGCAAGTGGTTAGTTCCAGTGTTATCTGTAGTTGCTATGAAAAAAAAATTCATAGTGATGTGAAAGGATATTTAGAGAATATTGGCAGATTAGCTTGTTTTAAGTTGTCAAGGTAATGCATTATTGCACTCCAAGCAGTTTTATGCCAATTTTTCTTCACTGTAGCTGCAAAAAATTATTTAATGTATTCAGACAGGAAGAAACTGAGCACACTATTATGCCTTAACAACAGATATAGTCAATGACAGATGGCTCTGCATGATGAGTGTTGTTTTAAGCTATATTTGGATGCTTATGTAAGTTGCTTAGTCAAAGATATTTAATTAAGCTATCTTAGTATGCAAGCTAACTTAATGGGTCAGTCCAGGGCTCAAAGATGTCAAAAGTAATGGTTATGCTGGGCTTACCCATGTTCTGTTACAGCATATATCTAGACAAAACCCAAATAGAAGCATCTGCTCTTTCTAGTTATTGCTGTTTACTGCAAAGCCTACAAAACCAGATGAAGTCATAAATTAAATAAAACAAAATGCCATAGGAAGCTTTTGTCTGTTTTTTTAACTTCAAGCCATTATGTGCCTATGAGTGAGATGGTAAAAAGGAGCCAAAAGTGGTATTTATTCTTGACACAGTTGGTAGCTTCCTTGTGGTGATGTGTAACAGTAGTGCAGAAATTTTCTGATTGAAGAAAGTTGCTGAATACTAAGCAGAGCCTTGAAACTTGACATTGTTTTATGATTTTTGTTCTAACTGAGGAATATCTTGAATACACTATTAACTATAGCAAAACAAAGTAGTGGAAGAGCACAGGGTGTTCCTACTTCTTGATAACATGCAAATCCAAGCTGCAGAAATACAAGTTTGCTGTACCCATATACTTTTTCTGTGATGTCGTAAAGTGTTCTCCCTATGAGATAAGAAAGCCTTTTTTGATCTCTGAAGTTGACACGAGTACTGGGAGTTTTTTGATAACCTGTGGAGTAGCCTCACTTATAGCATAAGGGATTTGTTACTTAATCATTCAACTTACCAATGTGCCTGCTCTTGTAAAGAGCAGAAAGCTTGATTTTTTTTTTTTCCCTTTATATCACAGTAAAAGAGAAAAACACCAGAGCTGGAAGAATTGCTGCTCATGTTTAAACCAAGTTTAATTACTTCCTATATTAACATGACACTTTATTTAAATTAGTCCTGAGTGCTGACCTTGTCAAAACCATGTTAACTATGTCTCCTGGTTTCAACTGGGATAGAGTTAATTTTCTTCCTAGTAGATGCTACTAGCCATGTTTACATAGCATCAAGGCCTTTTCTGCTTCTCCCCCTGCCCTGTAAGAAAAGAGGCTGGAGAGGCATAAGGAAATGGGAGAGAGCATGGCCAGGACAGCTGATTCAAACTAGACAAAAGGCTATTCCATACCATAGGACATCATGCCCAGTATGGAAACTGGGAGAAGTTGTTGGGGAGGGGTGGATTACTGCTCAGGCATTGAGTTCCTATATTTTCGTGTATAGTTCCTGTATTGGCAACTCACTGTAAGGTTTTGCTGTCTGTTTAGAGCTGCATTCCCTAGAGGCTTGTTTTCCCCAGGAATTAAATAAGGATGATAATTATAAAGCACCTCACTCTCAGAGCAGAATTTAGAAACACATTAAGTGCTTTAAGTTCAGGCTTTCCAGGTCTTTTGCTGTATTTGGTCTGGAGCCTTGAGCTTCTGGTGATTTTAGGTTGCTGGGTAACCAGAAGATGCAGTAACTTGGGGAATATCAATGTTTTTCCCCATAACCACTCCCATGTGTTTATAAATTAAGAAAAATTGATTTTTTTTATTTTTTGTGCTTCATTGGTAAGTTTAAATGTAATTTTAAAAAAAATACATTTTATTTCCCTCAAACTTATGACATGTACCATTTTTATTGCTGTCATACTTAAGTTAGAGCCTTGGTCAGAGCATAAGTTGCAGCATTAATCCTTGACCTTTGGCACTTCAAGTACCTTACCTTTTGCTTCTATAAATTTTCAAGGAATATTGGTTAACAGAAATCCTAAACTGTAACTAGCATTTCATTTCTCTATTTCAAAGGTGAATTTGTCCTGTTACCTTTAAATTTGTTAGCTAACTATGGAAAGAAATTTAGCCCTGTAGTATTTCTTCCACTTGATGACACTTGGGAATAATAATGGATTGATTCCATACAGATGATTCTTACATTTAGAATTTTATCATCATATTTCTTAAGCAAAAAGGCCGGTGTTCTCTTATGTTACTGACAATTATTTTATGGGAAGACACTTGGATGGTACGCAGCAAAAGAATTTTAAGTTTGAAAGGGCAATATGGACAGCTTTTCATTATTCAGGTCCTGTAAAGTAGTTAGATTGATTTACTACAAAACCGTACCTGAAGTTATATTTTTTGATAGAACATACCTGAAAGTCCTTTTTGAGGAATAAATCAGCCATAGCCCTTTTGCAGTGGTTATAAGCCTACAGCTGGGATGATGGAAGATGCAGGAGTGATTGTGAGAGAGTTTTCTAGTTAAAAATCACAGTGAAAGCTCCAAGTTTCTGTCCTGTACAGACCTGGTTATGGTCTTGCTGAAGTAAAACGTAGGCTGAAGAGTTGGAAATGCAGTTGCTTTATCCTCACAGTTATTTTAGGCCAAATGAAGTGACAGGAAACACTGCTCCAGATTGATTTGTGTTCTTTCTACATATGGTCCTTGGCATGAATTCTTTGTGTTGAGGAGAGCAGAGTTCTTCATCAAGACTGTATACTTTCAATCATGCAGTAGACATTGCCAGTGTAACATGTCTGTGCTTTGGGATCTAGCAGAGATATACCTTCATTTCAGATCCAGAGACCTGTATAGGTGAGGACTATACTCATTGGCTGAACTCTCTGGAGACTATGAGTTAAGTTAATCACATGATCATATGCATCCAATTGAAGTAAACATCTGATTCAAAGACCAAGACTAAGTGTATCATGTATGAATGAGATGTCCTAAATAAATCTTTGTAGGATGTATGTAACTTTTTTATTCTTTCAGATTTTTTCACTCATTCAGTCCCTAAACCATTTATTGTGGTCTGATTCTTTGTGGAGAGAGAATATTTATGCCAGTGGATACAGACTTCTGTTTCACGTTTGCTAGTAGTTGGTTAAAACAAGGGTCAGGGTGATGTTCTGAGACACTTTGGGATACGTTGATTAGAAAAACAAATACATCTATAGCTTGGATTTTTCCATGCCATTGATAACACAGAAGAGCATGTAATTAGTTTAAGACTGTCTGTACTGAAAACATCAGTAAAGGACATCCTAATGACAAATTGTTGATAAATTACTGTGATATGAGTTTCCTTCCTCCTTCACTACATGGCCTGTACCTTCTCTGCCTCTTCCTTCCAAGAAGCTTTTGGGAAAATGTCCCAGGTAAAATGTCTTGGTAAAAGCACGTCATAAACTTTGTTTTTTCTGCTATAGATGGTGGTACAACGTGACTTGGTTTAGACATGTAATTGTGTTTAAGTAGACAAAAATGAGTGGTTTTTCTGACTCTTGTTAGGAATGTCAGTATATCATAATTCATACTGAGGCACAAAAAACAATTTCTAAACTGAAGGTCTGTCATAAAAGGAAATGAACGAGATTTTCTGACTAAATAGTATACGTCAGAGTTAACAGCTGATTTACTTGTTTGCATGATACCTATCTATAATAATGACCTCTGAGTTACTCAATGTATATCTGACTTAGTCATGTATGACTGTTTCAGTATCTGATGAGAATGATGTAATCCAAATGTTCAGGATCAAATAAATAAGCTGTTTTTCTGGATTTCTTGGAATGTCCTCCACTAGGATGTCCAATGTTAAGATGACTACTACATAATCATTTCGTGACTAGACTTCTTTCCTCAGACTTCAGTGTCAGAATTTAAGTTAATTGAATGATTGTTACACAGACTGTGATATTGCATATAATCATTCTTCCATGTAATCAGAGATTGTGCTTTACCATAAAAATAGTTTAACAATCTTCTCATAACTTCAAGAATAATACTTAATTTGATTTAATTTTAAACACACACAAGCTCATATGTACTTAATTTTGATTCTTTAGGCAATACTGTGTACACCAGCAGCAGATAAGTGCAAGAAACTAAACTTCTTGGTTGGATTAGGTGATGTGATGGTGCAGAAAGGCTTAATTCTGTGTGAAGCAGCATCATTAAGCTGCCTTACTCTGACTATTGCCTTAGATGAAATCATTCATTAGAGTGGAAAAGCTAGACCCTCCACTGGGTCAAATTTCTCTTTTGGTGTGCAAGTCAAGGAAATGATCAGTCTCAAATAGTTTCTTAGCATCTTCAAAATCATAATTGAATATGTTGCTTACAAAATCAGCTTGTATGAAATTGGAAGATATAAGATCTAAGTGCTACCAGTTGAGGGCAAAATAATACCTAAGAAGTCTTGCCTATACCTACTCAGAGGGAAAACTGTAAAGCATAAACAGGAGTATGCATGTATGTCTCTTCAAAACTGCTGTAAAAGAAACACTTCAATTAATTTAAGGTGTGAAAAATAAAAGCTTGTAATAAAACAGGCATTTAGCTGGATTTGAAGTGTTATTGACAGCCATCTTGCAAGTCAGTGATGCTCTGTGGTGTTACAGCAGGGTGTGTTGTTAGGTGAGTAAAACCCCTAGTTTTATGGCTGCAGTTTCAATAGAAAAAGCAACAAGAATGGAAGTTGGCTGCTCTCAGTTTTAAGAACTGATTAGTACAGCGGTGCAAACAAACTGCTGAGAACCTTAAAAATCTGTATTTTTAAGGTTTGCAGTCATTCAGCTTTTTTTTATTTGCTTATTTTTTCAGAAAATCTTAATACAAACAAAACAGGTGTTCTCAAATTGCAATGAGACATTTGGTACCACTTCCACAAAAGAGGAATCCTTCATTTATTCTCAAACTATTTTTCTTAACATAGATGCCTATTCTTTCTTTCTTAAGCAGTCTTTTTTGTGCTAGTTAATAGTATTCTGTCCACAAAAATAGCTACAGTTGAGCTGCCTTCTCTAAAATGACAGTACTATCAATCACACTTCACTGCTAGCAAGATATACTCATGCAATATAGTCTCTCTCCTCCCCCCCTTCTTCTCTTTTCTGGAGATACCCTCTGAAAGCTTGGAAAGTTCTTTCCTTTGACATGTTCCAGGAGACTATAGGAGTAGGTCATGTGTAGTAACAATAGGTGTTTTGTGAGTTGCCTGTTAGAAACAAGCAACTTCTTTCTGTCTTCTGGTAAATCTAATACCAAGCTTTAGTTTTCTCCACGGTGCAGCATGAGAAGTAAATTAATACAAGCTTCTTTTTCTCATGCACTATGGAAAAAGGTTTGTTTTGTTTTAATATTTGAGTGGTTTTAAATATTATAAGTATCTGTAGTTTAGATCAGTGTTTGTGTTCACGTGTAGAAAGGGAAAGGAAAAATGTCACCTTTGACATCAGATTCTCCACTGTGGATAAGGTACAACAAGGCTGCGAGGAGCTCAGTCATAGCTACTGAACCAGTCTCCTACATCAGCTGTTCATTTTCTTCTGTTTCTCTTCTCCCAAGGAAGAGTAAAATCTCAGATCTCATACTCTTACTAACATTAAAGAAATTTGAGATCAGATTGACCAGACCTCCTGCATAATACTTCTGAGAATGAGAGACTCAGACTCCAGGGAAATCACCGTGGACAAAGTAACAGAATCTGTAATTCCAAATAATAACCTCAAAAAGAAATCAGACTGGAGGCAAACTCATAATTCTGTGGCATGAGTGCATGATGCTTTAACTACTTCTTTACACCTGAAGAGTGGAAATAACCTTAACCTCAAGAGAGTGGATGGTAGACTTGGGTTTTTTTTTTGTGATACATCTACTCAAGTGCTTACTTGCTTTCTTATGTACAGAGCTTGTCTCTTGGAGCTGTTAATTTTTGAAATGAGAGAGCTTCCTTTTGTGCAGACCCTCTGGGCATTTTTCCCTAGAAGACTGGAAGCCACGTTTGTCAGCTATAGGCAATTAGTGACTGTGGACTTATCATAAATTGCTTAACTGGCTTTCTTTAGTAATAAAATATTTTGCTGTTCACTAGGATTTTTTTTTTCCTGATCTTCACATTTTCAAGTGAAACTGAAGGCTGAAATTGAGCTCTGGTGATTTGTATTATTACCTTTCATTGACCACAGTATTAAGCATTAACTGTAAGAGAAAAATACAAAACAAGAGAGTTTCTCCTCAGAACATGATGTCTTAAGTATGCAACAGAATAGACTATTTCAATTAGAAAGGACCAATGACAATTATCTAGTCCAGCTGCCTGGCCAAATGAGCAATGACTGAGTTAAAGGGTGTTGTCAAGGTGTTATCCAAATGCCTCTTAAACATTGAGAGACTTGAGGCATTGACAATCTCTCCACGAAGCCTGTTCCAGTGTGTGACCACCCTAACAGTAAATAAATCCTTCCTAACACCCCATCTAAACCTCTCTTGGCTCAGCTTTGAACCATTCCCACACATCCTATACCAGGAAGGAGAGAAAAACACTTCTTTCTTGACTTTCCCTTCTCAGGCAGCTGTAGAGCAATGAGGTTGCTCCTCAGCCTCCATTTCTCTAAGCTAGACAAGCCCCAAATCCTTTACCATTCTTCACAGGATGTACATTTCAGCTTGTTCACCAGCTTTTGTTGCCATCCTCTGGATGCATGCAAGGACCTTCACATCCTTCTTAAACAGTGAGACCCAGAATTCAATATTCAAGGTGCATCTGCATCAGTGCTGAATTTGGGATATGGTGTGCCCTCTGGTCTGCCAAGGCACACTGCTGAATGATACTGAGCCTGCTGTCAATCAGCACCCCCAGATCCCTCTCTGCTGGGCCACTCCTCTTCCAATTTGTACTTGTGCCAGAGTTACTCTCTCCCAGGTTCAGGATCTACCATTCGAACTTGTTAAATTGCATCCCATTAGTCATAGCCCAATCTATCTAGATTCCTCTGCAATGCCTCTTGTCCCACAAGAGAGTCAGCAGCACCTCCCAGTTTGATATCGCTAGCAAACATGCTAATGGTGCATTCAACTTCTCAGTCCAAACCATTGATAAATACATGGAAGTCAAGTTTAGGGTCAGCTTAATCCATCTGAGAAATGCAACTTCCTTCTATGAGCACAGAAATGGCTGCTGGGAACTTTTTTCTTACTTGCACTTAGTGACAGATGAGATCTGAAGAAAAACTTTAGTTATACTGCAACATAAGGCACTGGAGAACATTTTCAGTTTCTGTTGTCCCCATTGGCTTGAACAATATTGTCTTATGCTGAAGGTAACACAGATGTTTTCTTTCCTCAGTGTTAGTTTTATCAATTACAAATGGTCTTGGATATGAACTTTTCATCCTTGTGAACAGGGTATTGAAAGAAACAAATGCTACTCCTCTTTTGCTCCTACCTTATTAGATAGAAGAGGCATGAAACTTTTTGGAAATGCATTCCTTACATCTTCAGACAGTCTTTTGTTCTGTTGTTGTCTATAGTTTTCAAACAGTTAGAAATGTTTTGTTAGTTTTGACATGGTCAAAGCTCCTTTGTTATTTTTTCCCTACTTTCAGTAAATAAAAAGAAAACCTTACATTTTTAGGGTTTCTATCTGGTTGCTATGAATGTGAAGGAAAACATGCTGGTTTTATTTCCCAGCACAGTTCACATCAGTTTGAAAAGAAAGTATCATGCTTCCTTAAAAAAATCAAACTCACTAAAAGCAGAACAAGTGTATGTCCTGAATAAAGAAAATGCATCTTCAGGTGCTGGGGCAATGAAGAGGCATTAAAATCCTGAATTTATCCTTCTGGGATATGGTCTTAGTTTGAGTATTGTTTAACAGAAAACAAAATAAACAACTCCTCCCCAAAGGAAACCCCAAACCCAAATAACCTCCTAAAATGTTAGAAACTTGTTTTTAGTGTTTAAACGTTTACTGGGTCCCAGGTAAACATTAGCCAAAACTTCATAGACAAACACCTTTACTGTCACAGTTTTCCTTTTCAATCTTCCAGGATGTGTGCTGTGCAACAGCTTATGGAGTTTTAAGTTACAGTATGGATGTTATTAATGCAGCCCAGGAGGATTTTGTTAAACAAAAGCATAGATTTAAAAAAAATGGGCATTTCCTACCCTTCCTTATGTACATGATTAGGGAAGCCCTTGTAACTTGCTTCATATATTTATTGCCATTGCTTTATTCTTCTTAATATATACTTTTTTAAAAGAGGAACACATCCATTTCATCTCTAAGTCATTACAGGGATGCAGGCATTTTTCACATTAAAGCCTACTTGTAGAGATATTTGGAAATACATGCAGTGATCTTTTAAGCTTTTTCTCTTTGTAAATGCTTTTCTGTTAGTTTTGAAAGCCTTAGTTCTATGATGGCACCTCTACACTCTTCTCTCTCTGTAATTGCATATAGCTCTGCATTCCTACCAATACTGTCCTTTTTGAACATACCTACACAAAGCAGAAGTGAAATTATCTCTTAAGATTACTGCCACTATCAGTCCAGCAGTAAGATGCATTTTTTTTCTCTCCACACATGAATTTGTGCCTCATAAAGGTATACTTCAGTGTTTTTAGTGCAGACACTGTTTTAGGATTTATCTTTATCTGGCTGAGGAAGCAGGTGTGATTTTAGGTCTATATTCATAGGTTCTTATTTCTATCTTTTTTTTGCAAATAAATATGCAAACTATATGCTTTTAAGTTAGCTGAGGGTGGAAAATATGGTAGATTTTGGTTGTTAGGTGAAAATTATGTCCATGTAGGTATTTTTCCTGAACATTAAATAAAAAAAAATTACATTGCAGATTAATTTTCTCCACAGAATGGTGGAGATAGCAATAATTCTGTGAGTTACCAAAATTTGCTGCTAGTTCTCTGTCTACAGAGTGTAATTTGCAGCCTAATGCATATAATTGTGGATCTTTAAGACAAGATCTGCATTTTGGTGAACCTGCTAAATATAATCATATTATAAAGAACATCTGCTGCAATTTGGGATACTGACAGCCACAGGTTTGAGTTACACTTTTCAGAGCTAGTATAGCTCCCATGTTTTTGTTCATTAGTTCACTAGTTGATAGGTTTAAGTCTTCACCTGGAGGGAATTAGTCAACTCTATCTGGGACACCTGGTATCATTCTCCTGTCTGCCAAAGGACATAAGTAAGGGTACTTTGTTCTTCTAACCAATATAATTTTTTCCTTCTTGATGTGGGATTAGTGATTGTGTGGTATCACCATTCTTGGAAGAATTAAAGACTGATGGTTTCAGGCTGTGAACCATGTGGTCTAAATGATGAGCTCTGCTTTGAGCAGGGATTGGATCACATAACCTCCAGGGGTTTCTGCCAGCCTCATTTCTTCTGTGAGTCTATTTTTTCATGTTTTATATTGTTTGTATTTTTTCTCTTTTTCTCTATAGGGTGTTGGTTAAACTTCTTCTAATAATTGTTAGTAATGAGTTATTTTTCTTGGATAGTCTTATGGCCATGTCATGCTCTGTCTCTACAAACACCTTATTCTAGGCATTATCTGAAGTTAGGAAGATCAGGTACCTTCAGAAAAATGTCCAATAGGTACTTTTTTGAAAGTCTATTGAACTAATGTTGGGTTGATTCTTATGCTGTTCACCTTTAGCATTTGCAGCACTTATCACTATGAAAAAAATCTAGGTGAATATACAGTTAAATGAGACTAAATCTTAGAGTTGTCTTATAAATGACTGTAGTATATGCAGAGCAGTGGGGATGAAAGTTCATAACCTTTTATTGAGTGTTGAGAGTAATAAATGCGAAAGTCAAATCAACAAGGGAGACGGAAAGCTATTAGTGTTGTTCAGAATTCTAGTAGTATATTGTTTGGGTACTGAAATGAGTAGTTCAATATGGAAAACTGGTGACTGATGTCTGGTGTTAGAGGTTAAAGGAACAAGGTTTCATGCAGTTATGGGAGAAAGTGGTTGTTCAGTAACAGCAATTGTTGTATTTTACCACACAGGAAAAAAGGGAGAGAAAATGCAGTGTACTCTCACCTATAATTGTCATTTGCTGTCCTCTTCAAAAGTTACTGTAACAACAAAAATCAATTTTTGTTAATCACTTTTTATCAAACTTGAGTCTATAATGAAGCATCTGTATGTTGTGATGCAAGGATACATTTCACTTTTGTGTGGATTTTGCTCTATAAATAACTAGCAGTCAATGCCTTAGAGATGGATAATTGGTGATTGTCTGAACTTTTCCATTATTTTTATCAGAATATTGTGTGCAGTCAAAATAATTTCTTGAAATATTAATTTTAAGGTGGCTTATTTGGATTATATCTGTGTTTAGTAACAGGTACGTAGATATTAAAAGATATATCAAATAAAATATGAAATCTATGAAGCCATTACAACCATTTTCCTATAAATTAATCAAGAGACAAATGACTCAAAACATAACAGCAAGCTCAAGTATTTTATTTTAGTTTAGAATATTACTATAGTCAGTGCTACAAAAGAGCTCCAGCACTAAACTCTAGGTACTGTTTACTTGAAATACTGTATGCTATATTACTGCAGAAGCATGCCAGCTGCTTGTAACATAGGTGTTACTTTAATGAATAGTCTATGTGGGAATGTAGCCATGTCAATTTAAAGTACAGATATATTTGCTTGCACCTGATGTTCCCTGAATGTATGTATTGTAACAGCTACCAAGAATTTATGTGGTGCTAAACATAAATTTTGCAAATGATGGCTGTAAACATCTTATTTCTAGTAGAAAAGACAATGTGACCTTGCTGGTTTTTATTTTGCTGATAATTGTACCTTCATAATTGATCTGAGCCTTTTTGAACCAATATTTGGCACAAGCCAATTTCTTGCAATCCCATGCAATTATAACCTCAGAAAAGACACTGGCGTGTGTATGAAGCTTTTTACCTCACATTTGATGTCTACATGGAAAGTTGTGGTTACCATGCTTTCAGAATGTAATGAAACATTGGACTTATTTAAAGAAACTTTGATTTTATCTTAATGTGTAAGATACAGTCAGATTTTTACTCATCTTTTCAAGTCTATGATGTTTTTACCAAAATCTACCAAACTTTTCTCATGCTATGGAAATATCTGGTAGTCTCTTGAGCATTTCTTTTTCTCCTTTTTTTCCCTCTCTTTTGGTGACTGGCTTCTGGAGGTCTTCAAAACCTACCTGGACACATTCCTATGTGATCTGATCTAGGTGAACCTGCTTTGGCAGGAAAGTTGGACTACAGTGATCTCTAAAGGTCCTTTCCAGCCCCTACCATTCTCTGATTCTGTGAAAAACTGAGCTGTAGAAGTTTATCTTTAACAAGTTTATAAAAACTGAAAAAGCTTTTCTGTTAACCTGCAGTGCTTAATAACAATCTAAAATATTGTAAGAAACTTATGCTGCAATGTGGTCTGCAAAGGAAAGCAGTTCAGAGATTATGGCTTAAAGGCTGTGTTAAACAGCCTTCAGTAAAGCAGATGAAAACATTGTCAGAGAGAAAAGGAATATTTTCCTATTAACCATGCAAAGGTTATTTTGGGGAGGGGAGAGGGGGCCTTCTACTATCTGATTTCTTAAAAAAAAGATAGGAACTTCTAGGAACAGAAATCAGATTTTTGCTGTGCTATGTGTGATAGAATTGAGGTAAAGATGGGTTTGCAATTTCCTATTCTCTTTAGAAGGTCAGAGAATCAAGCAAAAATGAATTTTAAAAATCTATCAGTTGTATTTCAGGTGAAAGTGTTTTCATAGAAACTAAAAATGTTATCAAAGAAGTGTAACACTTCTAACTGCAGTTGTGGAAGAATAGGCTAATTTTTCTGATTTCAAATGGAAGAATAAAATCTTGTTTCATAGACAGTGATCCATAGTTACCTCTCAGCCCTTTCATAGTTTGTTTCACAGAAGTTATAGAGTAGACTAAGGAGATATTTCTTAAGCATAATAAATAGGATTATTTCTTAAATAATTGTTTGATATCAGCATTAAAAGTACTGAGAAGTTTTCTGGCAGTGGTTTTATGTCCTAAAAATGTTGGAACGATTGCAGGGACAGAATATCAAACTCACAAAGCAAGATATACATTTGAACCTGTAAGTTAATTCCTTTCTAAGTTGGAAAGAATGAAACTGTTATACAGTTCTTAAACATAGAATCAGAGAATGGTAGGGATTGGAATACTGTTAAATGGCTCAGAACTGTTGCATTTTGTTACAATAAAGCTCGTCTTAATTACTGGATGTCCAGGTCACTTATCAAGGAGTGAAGTTTTGTTAAACCTATTTGATGAATTGGAATGCTGACATGTAGAAAAGCCGAGTGATTTGCCAAAGACTACTCAGCAGACTAATGGAGAAGGAAGAACAAGTTTTAATATTTTCATTCTGATTCACTCCAGTCCTATAATCACTGAGCCATAGAATTAAACGTGAAGGGTTTTAGAAGTTTTGTTGTATGATGCTGCTTCTCTCCTCCTGTGTTCTTCATATCTGTGTATGTTGTTTGACAGCTGATGGACGTGGATACACATTGTGTTTCGTTATATAACAATAAATCTTATGTATCCTCTACTGGTAACATTTTTCTTGTTTCATAAACCAAGTAGGAGTGCAACTGTCACTTTTTTTTCACATCCTTAAGATTATTATCTAAAGTTTTGTGCATTGTAAATTTTCATACTTTGGAAATAAGAACTGAGCTGAAATTAACCCTAGGAAATGCACTTTGCTGAAATCCGGATTTTCATCTTTCTTGAAGTTCGGAGATATTAGGATTCACAGTCATGATTTACATAAATAGAAATCACTTATGTCTTCCACGTTGTTTGAAAGACAAGTATTTTTGTATCTAGAATTTCATAGGGATGTGTGGTTTTTTAATTAAACTAGTTTTTATGAACACTGAAGAGCAATATCAGTGAATTGTGTGTGCATATATGTTAATGACTTGTCTTAAATCCCTGTAACATCACGCAGAATCTTTTCTCTCTCTGTATTACAGGCCTTTCAAAATATTTTTGTTACATGTTTATATTTATTTCAGTTTTTTCTTGAAAAAACTGTTGTAACTACACAGTTCTCTCTAAGCATATGAATCTTTTCATGTAGTATATTGAGGACAACAAATCTTGTCCTATGACAAGGCAGTACTTCCTTCCATCAAGCTGTAGACCTAGGAGTTAATTTGTCAGTTTATAGAGGTATCTGTAAACTTTTCAGTGGCAAGAGAGTTAAAAGTCATCTTGTAAACCTCCAACTTTTCTGAAGATTACTTTAGGTAGATTGTGTCAAGAGTAAACAAGAGTTAGGTGGGATGAACAAAGTAGCTGTCTACCTTCTACAGAAAAAAGGTGTAAGGCTTCATGAAAGTTGGTTTGCATTACCAACTAGGCTTTTCCAGAAGGACCTGGGAAGTTTGGTTTCTCTGGCGATTTGCCTTGAAGGCTACCAGAAGACTAACTTGGTGTTCTTTGCGGGGGAGGCAGGGGGAAGGGAAAAGGGAACTTTATTTTTTTTTTAAGATTAAAGAAGGATTGGCAAGTAGATATTACTTCAGAATTTCATCTTTCATTTAGAGACTTAAAAGCTTGTATGCAAAGGTTGGTTTGGATTTTACGGAGGGAGAAGCAGGAGTTGGAACTTGGATGATGCTGAGCATGTGCTGCTAAGCCTGAGCATGTAACATTTCTGTGGCATCTTTGCAGCAGGAAGCTAAAGCTGATGCTATGCACAGGGGTTGCTCAGAAGATAGATAGCATACTATTGCTGCTGAGTGCTGGGATCAGGCTTTCAGCATGGCTCTAATAGTCAACAAAATACATTGTCAGAGAAAAATGGAAATAACATTAGTATTTCCAGTCACTCTGAAACGTAAATATTGAGACTGCTCAAACATTACTGAGTACAATAGATAGCTGTAACTGAAGTCAGTGTTGAAATTGAAATATCCTGCCCTTGTATTCAGAAGTCATTAAGTGTTGGTCTGTAAGTAGCCTTCCCTGTTAGTATTCTGTGGGGGAAGGGAGAAAGCCTCTTTCAGTACAATATTAAGTCTACTTCAAAAGTTCAAATGAAATACAAGCCTTTTCATCTTCTCTTAGACATAGTGATGTTTTGCAGATGCTTAAACTCAGATGAAAGAAGTTGCTACACCCTGATGACCATAAAATCGACACCTTCCTGTAGTTTTGGCTTCTTTCCCTCTATCCAAAATGTTTAGTGTTCATACGGTGCAATCGAAATAGGTGTTTACTGGTTATACTAGCTGTACTGAGCATGTTTATTGGAATAACTGGAGGAAGATAAAGTGGGATAAGATCTATGACAGTACTGTTCAGTATCAGTTGACAACTTCTGCTTTAGAAAGTTTTTTAATACCATTTTTGCCATTTTAATTCTTATATAAGTATTCATCTGCTTAATTCTCCATTCAACTCTCTTCATTTTGACTTGCATAGTGTACTTCTACTGAAATAAAACCCACCATGCATTATCTGTATGGAAACATTAGATCTTGGTAATGTGCAAACAAAAAGTGATTTCTTAAGTTTCTCAGCTTCTTTTTACAAAACTGTGTTTTACAGCTTCTTTATGTTTTGTCATATTATTTGCCAGTCAGCAATGAAGAAAGATTCCTTTTTCTCATCTTGTAAACAAATAATCTCTGCTAACTTTGCTTTTGCTAACAATGACGTTGGAAACCTGAGTCCTGCTTTCCCTTAGTCTATGCTCTCAAAGCTCTGTCCTGCTTCTCCACTTTCTAGGACAGTGCAGTTCAATACTGGTGCCTTGTTTGGGACCACCATAAACAGTGACAGGTCCCACCTGCTCAGCATCTTAAGCAAGAACCATTTAGGCTAATGTTCATTGTGGTAGCACACAGCAACCTTCAAGTGAAGACTATTTTAATAGAAACAAAGGGAAAAAAATGAGCAATTGTAATAAGAAGGAAGATAGATTGAGTGAACACGAACATCTATGGCTATTGACTACAGGAAAAGTAAGTTGTAGGTGTGCAATGCATATCTGTATTGATTTCCAATGGTTTGTTTTAAAAAGTCTTAGATGTTAACTTCTAACTTGCCTCAAAGACGGAAAATGAACAAATTTGGAGCATAAGAATCATGTTAAATTAGGTGATAACATTTGATGTAGATTGCCTATAAAAGATGCATTAAATAGTTACACTTGCATTTAGTCAGAGTTGTTTTGAAGCAGAGATGTGGAAATTCAGGGGCTGTGAAGTGACAAATATAGCAACATAACATCAAAGAGACATGAGAACAGGGCAAAAAGAAATGGATATCTTTAAAAAATATTATCCAGATCTGACAACACTCTAAAGATTTCTCCCTAGCCTAGATAACGGGGAATTGTAGATAAGTTTAAGAAAGTGAACAGGAAGTTTGTGTTTATAGAGTTGTTGCAGTGAGTTATTTCTTAATAATAAAATAGTCAAAATGGAAATCTCACATGTTTAATACCACTGGAAACAGTTTCTTCTCCTTGCCTGAAATACCTGGTAGAGAGGATCAGTATGAAAAAACTTGGCATAACTGGCATGTGTTATAAATAAGGCTGTTGTGGAAAACTACAGAATGGTTTATCAAAATAGACTTATTAGTATGCAATATTGTCAATCATTTAACTTAATCTTGTTTTAGCATACAGTGAATACACTATATTAACACTCAACACATGGTACCGAGAGTGAAAAAGGAGCTTGAAAATATCTTTGACTTAAACCATGAACAATGTAGAGGATTTCAGAGTGCAGAAAATTGATGCCAGCAACTCTGAGCAGTGTGGATGAATAATTTTGTGGTTTTCTTTATAGCTGTTGTACACCTTTGTTTTACTGTTTCACTTGACTAAAGGAATTGTGATTTTGATTACCTTTGTTTCGTATTCAGCCTTTTTACAGAACATGCTGGTGGCATTTTAATGTGACTATGTACTTAATGTCTGAAAGCTGGAACTAGAGGGATAAACCAAGGCTAGTGATAGATGGGAAGTTTGAAAGCAATGTTACTTTAGAGTATCTACTAGGACTTGCATGATCAGGTGTTCTGACCCTGTAAGAATAAATATATCATAATCCTAATAGATCACAAGACTGACCTATAACTGAGCAAAAAATAGTTCAGGTTGGAGATGCTTCAGTTGAACTTTGATTCATTGTTAAGATGTTTTTTTTTTTTTAGTATTTCCTTCTTAGATCAGATCTGGATATCCATGTGCTCTGTATGCAGTATGGGAGCTTCCAAAGATAGGAGTGTAATCACATGTTAGGAAAGTCAACTTCATTTAAGATCACAGGACATTATAGATGATTAGTCCAACTGTTTGTCGTCTTGGCAAACACTTATCCTATATCTGTGTTGTGTTTCATTACTAATGTCCATGAGTTTTCTTTCACAGTAGTATGTTCAGTATTTCAGCAAGTCAGCTTTTTAGTAACTTATCTTCCCATCTGTTACCAGGAAATGTTTACCATTTTAATCTAGGCTCTGAGTTAAATTCCTTTACTTCAATTTAAGTCCCAAGTAATTTCTGTGGCTATTGATGTTAATAGTGTAGCTACATGTGAATTACTGCTTCCTATTGGACAAGGATTGTTCTTGAATCTGAGAAATTCAAAAAATTCCATTGTACAATCAGAAAAAAGGAAAACACAGCAAAAATTGTCTTTTGCTTTCCAAAAAAACCCCAAACCCCTTTGTAGCTCCAAGAGTTTTTGTTTACCTTTGTTCTTCCTTTTCTTTGATCAAATATTAGTAAGAAGGTGACATAAGGTAAATATGGTTGTAGCTCTGACTATGCATTTCTTTTGTTCATTGTGTCTCTTTCAGTGTGAAACTCTTCAAAATCTTAAACAGTGTAGCATAATGGCTGGTCAGATGAAGTGCTCCAATTCTTTGATCCAATAACTACCTCTAGCTGTGAATGAGAGAAACTAGAAATTAAATGGCATAAATAATCAAACCCCTTGAGAAACTGATACATTTTTGAGGAAAAGAGAGCACTATGTTATCATTTTTCATGAATGTACTGTCATTCTTAAATATGCCCAATATACTAGTTAAAAATGAAATTAATGGAAGTACCTTCTGTGGATTTCGAGTATTTTTACTTAGTGACAGTGAAAAACATTCGTAACTAAGCATATAGTTCCTAAACTAAACTAATAGTGATAAAATATTCAATCACAGCAGCTTTGAAACAATGAGAGGGGAAAAATCCTCTATATTCATTCATTATGTACACATATAGCATAAATTTTTTCTTTGATCTTCATGTAATTCTAGCTCTAATGCATATTTTCTTCTTCTAGAGTGAGCTGCAGAATTCTGCCTGCTACTGTTCCTTTTCACTGGTCCTTAGGAATCAAACTTCTGGTCTCTGAATTTTAGGTAAGGAGCTGTGTAGCTGTTGTTGTTAACTTTTTTCTTTCAGGAGAGTATTGTTCAGATTTTTTTGTGGATTTCCAAAACCCTCTCTTAGGTTCAGTTCCCCAGCTTTTCTACTGTGGTAGGAAACATTTTCTTTTCTTTTTTTAATGGGTAGGTGAGATGGCAACAGAATTGAGTTATTTGTTTTATATTTCTGTTCTCATTTTCTTTTGCCTTTGTGAATAATTCAATTTTCTCTGTTGCTCTTCGGAGTTTTTTTGCCTCTGTAGAATGCTCATACTTGGGGATTAAAAAAATGTTAACTTCTGAACATTGCAAGAAGAGGGATTAATTGCCAACTTAAGACAGAAAAGCTTTGACAAATTTGATGACAATTTAAATGGCAGACCTTTTCCAAATGTGAGAAACTTATTTTCTAGAGTAGTAACTAGTAACTATAACTTGGAAATGTGAAATGTTGGTATTTGTGCAAATGTCCTGTCTCAGCATAAGCAGCTGGTAAAATCTGGTATTTCAAGCTTGGAGTGACCATGTGTAATTAGTTAAAATCAAACAGTATTCCTGTAATATGAAAGTAAGGCTCTTTT
The DNA here is from genome assembly GCF_028858725.1 of Colius striatus. NCBI lineage: Eukaryota > Metazoa > Chordata > Aves > Coliiformes > Coliidae > Colius > Colius striatus. The sequence goes on along the minus strand of NC_084771.1, from coordinate 4,716,789 downwards.
CTGTCTTCCCTTAGCATTTTTAAGTACCCTCTCTTTTTACTAAAGAGATCAGTTAAAACCACAGATGGATTTAAACAGCTTTCATCTCTCTATCTTTTTTTTCTTTTGGTTTGCTGAAATTGGAGTAAAGTTTTGATTTGAGGTGCTGTAAGGTTGCACAAACTCTGTGAGTCAATGTGAAGTGATTGCACCTGAACCATGTGGATGGTAAGGGGGTTGGGAATGTGCCTTTTCAGGATCACATTGTCTGCCTGTTTGCATGTTACTTGCTTGTTTTTGCAGCAGAGGGATGTTGCATCACTGACAGTGTCATATCATGTTCTCCATTCTCCCTTCATATTCTCTGTCAAGGCAATAACATTAATTTGTGTCCATTTGAATAATACTGATGGTCACATGGGAAGAGATCTTGTGACAAGCATGGGCTTTGTTTAGCAAAAACTCTTTAAAGAAGTAATTTTCAGAGACTTCATTTTACATGGAAGAGTCAGAATGGCTGAAGGTTTTTTATTTCAATTTTGACCATTTGCCAATGCACTAGACATATGATAAATGTAATTAACTTTCCATGGTGCCAAATGCTCTATAAATACCATGATCAAACTTTTCTCTCAATTTCTGTTTGCTGTCGTTTTGCTTGCTGAGTGATTCAATGTTCTTCCATGTGTCTTTGTGCTTACTGTGGGAATGTTGTTCATGCCTGTTATTTGGGCTTTATGGTCTGATGTTGCTAGTGTAACAGAAGAAAGGAGCTTCTTTTTTCCAGGAAAAAAGGAGGAGTAGCTTTCCAGGAGCAGCTGCTGCCATTTCTAAATACAGAAGAAGGCTTGAGGTTTCTCTGGTGAACTGCAGCCAAGGGTCTTGAGGGACCCTTTTGGGTTGGGTACGACCAGCGTAGTACAGTCTGTCATCATCCCGATACTCCCACATCCCAAAATCCCACTCTTATACCCAATACAGTAGCTTAATGCCGAAGAGACTTTACCTGTAAAGGTATTGCTGCAAGAGAATGCTTTGGATAGAGGAAGAAGGTGCAAAGAGGAGGTAATATGATCAGACTGGGGCTTCCCAGGCTGGAATTACTGGTGTATTACAAGTCAAATTTCCTTTCTTAATTAGAATTTGACTGGAATACTGTATAAACAAAATGGAGAGAACCTCAAACAAACACCACCCAACTCCCCTCAAACCCCAGCAACCCACCACCAGACAAAAAAGCCTCATTGACCCTGCACTTTAAAGACAGCAAAGTTTCTGCATTAAGCTGGGATGATCAGGCAGTATTAAAATGATTCTTGTAAATTATTCAAGGTCAGCAGGTTATCTACCCATGAACATGCAAATGCAGCCTCAGGAACTATCAGTCCTCTGTTATGTTGAGGAGTTCTATTTTTTTGACATAAGTGTTTATGACATTAAGCCCTGAGTACTCACTTCACAGTCATCCTTTTTAATGAAAAATGAGTGTTAAGTAGAATTGAAATAGAGAAGGGCAAGGATCATACCATTTTTTTATTTTATGGGGACACAAATGATTTTCTTTTCTGTCATTTGAAAAACAAACCCTGAGAGTGGATTTGATTAGTTTTTACAGGTAGCTGTGGTAAAATACCACTTAAATCACTGTTTGTTTAAACTAGGAATCAACACTGGCAACAGTTTTCCATTTATTATGGAATATTTTTGTGAGACATAACTAACAAAAAAATCTTCTACATCAGGGTTTATACATAGGAGATCCATACTGCAGCTTGCTGGCAGTCTTCAGGCTGTATTCATTTCCAAGTGACATTGTGGCCAAACAGTCAAATATTAACATGTTATCAGAAATGATTACAGTGATGCCAGTCTGGTATCTAATTACCAAGGGATATCAAGCAGGAAGGAACTGCATAGCCTTAAGGTTTATCCTCTTATATATGAGGGCATTTGTAATTGGGACAATGAAGTGCTTAACATATAGACATATGAGGAACATTCTGTGTTTTCTAAGCATGTGAAAATATTTCTTGTGATCTAGCACTAGAAGCCCCTGAGGAGAATTAGTCACTGCTGAACAAACCAGCTTGCAAAGTTTCATGAAAATGTTTTGATCAAGTCTATAACACTTCAGCTTGCCCTTTTCAATAGACAACAGTAACTTAGAAGTTGACTAAAACTTTTGCCTTCTTACTTCAACCAAGTTTTTGGAAATCTGTGGGTCCCAAGGGAACTGGCAGATGAAGTTGCAAAGCTACTCTACATCATATCTGAGAAGTTATGATAGTCTGGTGAAGTTCCCACTGTCTGGAAAAGGGGAAGCACAATCCCATTTTGAGAACAATGGAAGAGCTGGGGAACTACAGGCTGTTATGTATGGAGACCTTCCTTACAGATTAGAATGTCTGTCAACATTATAGAAGAAAAGTAACACATCTTAAATCATTGGGTTTTTTCTTCTGTATTTATTAGGTTAAATAAGTCCTAAAATATATTCTGTAGGATTTCAGGCCACATGGAAGTTGTCTGAGTGAAGGCAGCTTTCTTGACGGATGCCATATACCTTTGTTGGTATTCTTACAATGACATTTGAAAGCCACATCTGACATGGCAGACTGAGGTGTGTCATGCTAATCTCAACATGTAGTGAGTCCTAGTAGTCTGAAAATCCTCATTTGCCAGACAAACACTGAGGCATGGAACGAAATAAATAGCTTGAACATCCCTTTACAGCGGAGTGTAATTGCCCAAGGTTGAGAGCAAGATGGGATAAACAGGATTTTGTAATGTTTTTTCCCTTCCCCTTTTATTTAAACCCTGATAGTGGAAAACTTTTGCTTTTGTTACAGGTGGGTTCTGGGGAACTCAGAAGTATTAACTGAGAGTTGATTCCCAGGGAACAGACAAATGTTCTATGACTAGTCAAACCATTTTAGCCATCTGGCTGTCACACATTAACTTAAGCATTGAATTCTGTTCACTCAGGGATGTTTCATTAAGAGATGGAACACTGTAGGTTAAAATCTTGTTGATGAGAGGATTTGCACAGGGAGGAATGTTGAGAGGGTGTGAAGGTTATGAGCTGTGTCTGAGTGATGCTTGCCTCCAATTCACTTCAACATTGTGAAGTTTGCACACTTCTAGCCATTTGCTGGAAATGGAGACACAAGTACTCTGCTCTATTTGTTACTTGTCCATCTTGTGCTTGACAGATCTTTCTTGTGCCTTGTTTTGTGTGATCTCTCAAAAATGAATGTAGTTTTGGCTTTAATGTAGTTTTGGGTGATGCTGCTGAGCTATTGTTGATGCAAACTGTTTTTGTTACCGGTAGAAAACTGGCGTTGGTCCATGAGTCTCTGCTTTTATGCTGTTGAGGAAAATCAATCTCAGTAAAGGCATTTTCCAAGAGTGTAACAGAAGTATGATCAAGATTTATCCTTAACTATGTGGTGTGCACTTAATCAAAACACTTTCGGTGTTCTCCTTGTACAAATACAAAGCGCATCATGTACAATAGAATAAAATAGAGCTTTGTAGTTAGCTTTTGCCCATAAAAGCATACACCAGAGGAAGGAGTATTTGTAAAGCTTTTTATTTTGGGTGAAACTGTCATTACAAAGAGAAAAAACAAAGTAACTACCTGAAGTCTTTGCTCTCTTCTCTAAACAGCCTTTTTTTCTTAGTGTGCACCTTCTTAGAAATAATGTGGCCAATAGCAGATTGCTCAAGTTGTGTTTTCTCGCTAAGTTGAACATATTTTTTGTCACAACTTATATTGGTGTGGAAAAAATACATGAAAAAGGCAAAGTTTTTGTTTATCAGCAATAGCTTTTGTCTATTTTGTGTGTTTTGAAGTTTGAGGTTTCCCAATTCAGTGCCACTTCTCTATGTTGCCTTTGTTGAATTCTCTAGAGAGTTAAGCTAGAGGCAAAGAAATGACTAAAACAAGGTTTTAGGAGAGTCAGTGTTTCAGAAGGGAGGATGGGAAAGGTTTCTGTCTGTACTGGGAGACAAAATAAAAAGTCAGAGATGTGTTGGGGAGAAAATACTGGAATGCACCCATGATTGGAACTGAGAGGAATCAGATGAGTGGATCTACACTAAGTAATGGGTATCTTTCTTTGGTTTGAAGTCTAGTGTACAATGGGAAATGCATATATTTAATAGGGAACAGAAAAATATTGCAGGATATGAAGGGAAAGGCCAAATTTCTGCTTTCTGGGATGACATCATGAAGCAAAAATTTTGATTTGTAAAATTATAATGGTTTAAGGTGATCTAAAGGCATGAGGGAAATTTAGTAGAATATTTGGTAGAAAAAACAACTTTTGGATGTAATTCCATGGGAGGGGGAAGTAAAGATATGGATAAGGGAAGAACAACATTTGGGATAAATAAAAGCTAATTTTGGACCTGAGAAGAATGCTGTTGGAATCATAGAAATACAACAAAGGAAATTTTACCCAGAGGAAGAAGTTTGTTTGTAGAAGTGTTCCATTATTTTCTAAAACATTAATGAAAGCTGTGGTGCATACAGAAGTGGACAAGACAGACAGAGCCAGTAAATGAACTGAGACAAATCTGTGCAATATACCAATGACAGTTGTGTTCAAATTCGAAACTAGCAACTTTCCCTTAAAGGAGAAGAGAGATGAAGAGAGGAAGTATATTCAGTCACAGAGCGTTGAGATGAGTCTGAGAACATGTGGGAAACTTACAAATAAAAAACAAGGCGTTTAAAAATATGGGCTTAGAATGAAGTCTAGTTGGACTGCTTACAGGGAAGGAGTAATACACTGATAGCAGACTCATAGCAGAAGAATTAAGAAAGGTATCAAGAAAACATTTCAAACTTAGAGCTTGAAGAGACCAAATCCAAATCCTGCATATATTTAAATAAAAACAGGTGAAAACCAGTATGTTATTCTGCACAGTTGTAATTTCCATTTAGCATGCAAAGCCAAGGGAAAGAGTATTTTTCAAGTTTGGAAATGAAATTGATGCAATAGGGAGGGGGTGTTCATCTGATCAGATTGTGGAAAAGTTTGGGGTGAAACTCTCATAGGATTGCTTCTGCTTCTTGTAAAGTGACCTGTTTAAGGAATTCACAGTTCAGTATGTGATGTGATGAGCTTTTGAAGGCCAAAGTATTTCACCATTTCCTTGTTTGTTATAACTCTCCTGTGTCCAGAAATCTGAGCTCTTTACTTTGAGGAGCTTTGATTTTTATAGAAACTACTCAGGAAGGCTTTAAAAGAGTTCTGAGCTATCACTGGATGTGTTACATTATGTGTAATTGTTTTTGTTAAGGTTTGCTGGAGATTTGTTAATGTCTTCGAAAGGACTGAGAATAATCTGCTGTTCCTGCAAAACTTCTTTTATTATTTCTCATTCCTTTTTGTAGTGAGCTTAATTTGTCAGACCAAGTTATGATTTTTAGCTTTCTCTGGCTTCTGTGTTGAGGATTTTGCATTGACAGTCGGGTGAGAAACACTTTAATATAGACTCAACTGGCTGTTTATGTTATAATTAATTGATGTTGTCAGAAAACTTTGATAAAGTTTTACTTAATTCAGGACTCTTTGATGTATCTCAATCTGAATGCAAATTATCATCAAACCACAGATGCTTATAGACCAGCCATAATTCAGTTTGGTGTTAAATCATTACCAAGATCTGAATCTTTGAAGTTGTAAAGATTTCACTAACAAACAACAATTGCCCAAACCAATTGCTATTTTTATTTATTATCTTTACTGGGGTATATAAACTTGTAGGAATTGCCCTATTGAGGAGAAGCTTAATTGTGACACATTTCATATGTTTGATTGAGAGGAAAGTGAGTCTAGGGGACAAATTCTCACCTGTTATATCTAGTGTCAAACAAAAGCTTATTTGAAGTTTGGACACAATATTGACTTGGGATTCCAGTTACATTTCTGGATCAATAACAGCGTTTCTGTGCTTCTGCAGCAAGTCATTTAAGTGATACTTTCCTTCAATTTCTCCTGTATATTATGCTTTGCTGATGCACTGTGAAGATGAAATCCATTACTAATTTGTGAGCTGCATTGATTCTGCAGTGTGAAGGCCATGCTATCACAGCAATGAGTTGTCAGAAATCTAATTACATGAAATTATATAAATGTAATTATATATTATCTAACTGCATTTTGTTGAACTTCACAAAGACAATCTCCTAGTTTCAGAAGTAACACATGTATGCCAGCTAAAGGATAGATGAGATTGACAGTCAGTAGAGAATTGAGTCAGGATAAAACCAGTTTACGTTTTTCTTGGAGAAATGTACATTTCATTTAATTGAAAATGTGAATCATGGTGTCTGTGAATTCAACAGGTCACATGTAGTTTGGTTTAGAATATATACTCTAACTTAAAAATGAAACATCTAATATATGCCTTAATGAAGGATGCCTTAGGCTGTTTCTTGGCTTTTATTTCCTCAAGCAGGAGTAGTGATTGAGTATTGATTGACTGACTATTATTCACCATCAATGTAAATCCTCTCAGCATTATGTCACAGTCCTTGGGCATCTAGGAAAGACAGATACAGCAGCCACATTTCTATAGATTAGGACGTATTATTTAAGCCCAACATATTGGCAACATTAATATGTAATTTCTGTATGAGTTTTATTGGCCAAATGATTGTAATGAAACACAGGACAACTTAGTGTTTTCCCTAGTACCATTTGTGTGTGGAAAATAGTCTTTGCCTTTCTACCGTATTCCTTTGTAATTACTCAAAGAACTCTAAGTGCTTGCTTATCTGTTGGAGTTGAGGAAAAGACTGGTAATGAAAATGCACTTACTTGACATCAGTTCAAAAAGTTGTGGGACATGGTTTGAGGAGAGTGTGGCATCACTTTTTCTTTGTAGAGTACTGAAGCAGTTACAGTTACTAGAATGAAAGCAGAACTGAAATTGTGTTAGGATGGATTAACTGTGCCTATCGTATTGCAGTCCATGAGCTCACAGAGGAGTACATTGTTGGATATTTGGTTCAAAACAGCTCTGTTGCCATTTTAGAGTGAAGAGAATCAAATAAATTTGAACTCTTGTGTTTTCTTCATTTCTAAGGTCTTCAACTACTAATTTAAGGAAATCTATGAAAATTTATTTACTGAACTTACTCTTCACAAGACATTTCCTAGAGATCTTAGACTAGTTATCTTTGTTAGTTGCTTATATTGTTTCTTCGTGTTCCATGCTTCTTGTAAACACATTTGGGCCTTGAGGCTGTTTTCAGTTTTGGGTTTTTTTTCCTGTATCTATCTTTGTAATCTGTACTCTTTTTCTTTAAGACTGACCAAAGAAGCATTGAATTAGGGACTTTGGCAAAAAAACCCCTCAGAGCTGTCTGACCAAAGAACTTAAGACCTAGTTTGGAACTGCAGGAATTTCCCAAGCTCTTTCCCATGCAATGTAAAAGGAAAATTGTTTGACAGGGTTTGTGTGTTTGACAGGGTTTTTTTTTTTTACACTTGAAAGATGGTATTTAGTTTGGAAATATGCAAAAAATGACAAGTGAGAGAAAACAATATTCTGTAATATGGTTTTCAATGAATTCATGCAGATTCAGCAGGATTTACCTTCCAAACAAACTGAAATATAAGCATTTAGCTTTTCTTTTGAAGAGGTGGTTTTTCTGTAATGTAATTTCTAACAAATCTTATGTTGTTTACACCTGCAGTTTCTGATTTTCCATCTATGTACCAGCTGTCAGAAAAACACCAAGCCCACAAATTATTGCCTAGATACAGCACAAAAACTCCAAGCTGCTACCATTTGCCAAGCTCAGCATTCTTTACAAAGAATTTGCACCATTTGAACCGTACCAGTTTTACTTTCACTAATGATTTATTATCTGGTTTGTTTGACAGTGTGGCATTTATCATAAATATATCTTTTGTTCAGCTCTGAAGTCAGGTTAACAAATGTAATTACAGTTACTTGTCATGAGAGGTCATGTTTTTCAACATAGAATGAAATGCAATGCCTTTCAAGTAGTTTCTTGATGAGAAATTGTATCAGTTGCCCATAAGAAGCAACAGTGCGATCACACTGTCTCAAAAAAGCTTTTCATCAAAGGGTAAAAATGATCTTTGCAAAATACAAAATACACTCACTCTTGAATGCCAAAGAATCCCAGCAGGCCCCATTTTCTTTATTATCTCTGTGTCAAAGCCATTGAGTGTTGTTTTTGTTATGATGGGGGAGTATTTTTGTAGTTTTGTTTTTTAGGTGGTTTTTTTTTTAGTTTATTTCCCTACTACTAGCTTCAGCTTTCAAGCAGCAGCATCTGTTTTCTGGGGAGGGGAAAAGATCACTGTGTCAGGAAATCCTTTGTAAATATTGACATAGATGATGCATTTTTCATACTATGCAATGTGGTTTAATCTCTGACTGCCAAAGTTTCAAAATGCAAAGCTTGTAGCTTCCCTCCTAAACCTCTCATTTGGCACCTGTATGAAAATGTGTCTTTTGGGGACTTTGAACATCCCACATTAACCAGATGGGCATATGGTTGAGTATCTTAGAAAATCCCTTATCTTTTCTGAACAATGTCAGATGTGTGGTGTTTTTATTTTTAAATATTTATTATTTCTAAGTTGTGCTCTCGTTCTCTTATTGTGGGTAAGTTATTTAGGTCCAGCTCCAAAACCTAGACATGTTGGTGTTAGTGGAAATCTAACTATTTAAGAGTACTAGCTAGTATTTAAGTACTCCATTAGCTGCTATGTAAAATCTTATCAAATAAATCATAACATCAGGGAAAAATGCATTTAAAACCAGAAAATTTCACTAATTACTAAGGTTAAGTCTGGAGTTTCCCAGTGTATCAGCAGTTATATATCAGCAGTTTAACCATTGCTGAATGAAGCAGTCAATATGTTAAGCTCCAGTGCATGTGACTGAACAGATTGCTTATTGATTTTGGTGGAGTTTAGGTCAGGCTTTAGGAGCCACAAAGATCAGAATTGGTAAGCTGAAAGTATATGATGTTGTAGACTGTACGTTCTCATTCATTTTCCTAGTTGAAGGAGAGAGAGAAAATAGAGATGAAAGATGAAAAAAATGGTAATGAGGTTTGGGATTTCTGCTATACTGCTTTAATTTGGTTTAATATTCCAGGAAGGATGATGTTTTGTACTGGTGTAGGATAAACAGAAGGATTGATTTTTTTTTTCTTATTTAATTATTTAATTCAATAATAGCACTCATTTCTAAGAAGAATAAAAGATAATATATTATTAGATACTATCTATCTATAGTAAATAGTGAGACTGGTGTCAGTCTCTTCTCCCAAGTTGTAGGGAAAGAGCAAATGGCCTTGAGTGGCATCAGGAGAGGTATAAGAAAAGCTTTTTCCCTGAGAGAATTGTTACACACTGTCCCAGGCTGCCTAGGGAGGTGGTGGACTCCCCATCCCTAGAGAAACTGCAAAGCCGTGCAGCCAAAGTGCAGAGTGCAATAGTTTATTGATGGGTTTGGCAGTGTGAGGTTAGTGGTTGGACCTAATGATCTTAAAAGTCTTTTGCAGTTAAAATGATTCTATGATTATACAGTAAAAATGTTAACACAGGAGTTAAGTGAGGAGAGTCACAAGTCCATACCTTTGGTATTACTTTTTATAGTTAAACTTTATCGTAGGGGTGAAACAAATAGTTACCATCTCAACTCCTGTTTCTTTTCCATATGTAAGGAGTTGTTTAGTAATACAAAGGATGGATAAGTATTGTTACTGTCTCCTAGATAGTCATCTTTTCTTTTTTCCTGATGTTACAGGTAAATCCTAATTTTCTTGACTGAGATTTGTTTTAAATTTCTGACTACCAAGCTTTTTAACTGGTGTAAAATTACTCCCATCTTCATACTGGATTTATATTGCAGGATTCATATTGCTTGTAGTACAGATTATATAGCGGGCTAAGATTATCACCTCCACTGATCTCAATGAAGTTATTCTGTGAATACATGTGGAATTGATTTTGAAATAGGAAACAATCATCTTCCTATACTGACAAACAGGTTTTTTTATGGTCCATTTAAATTACACTACTTTGGAGACTGCTGTCTACCATGTTATATCATTAATAAAATAACAGATGTTTAACATCAGACCTTTACTGTTGGTTTAATGTGTTATTTGTTTTCTGTTGAAGTACTTCATAATTGTTTCTATTAATTTTCTATTCATAGCATTTAAATTATGTGGGCTTCCCTTCTGGCATGCATCAATATGGTAGCACCTACAAATCTAATAAAATATCCCTTCTGATAATAAATTTCAGACTGACATCAAGCTGCTGGAATGAAAATACGCTAGTTAAGTCAGGATATCACTAAAATTTATGGTTTCTCTAAGATGCCAGTCTTAGGCTTTTAGATTCAGTGCAAAGTCTTAATTGGGGGAAACAGCCTCAGGAGTAGAAACACTAAGACTCATTCCTCCAAACCTCTTAGATTCAGTGTTCAGGCTTACATGGCCTGCAATTGGCTCCAGTAGGAAGGATCAAAGATGTTTAAACACAGTTTATAGGCAGTAGGTGTTTGGCACTGCTCTGTGTGGTAGATGATGAAGGTTTGGAGAAGTGTCAAGTAGATGAAGGTCTTGTTTTGTTGTTGTTATCAGTGGGCTCCCTCATAACCTACTTGAGCACATGCTGTCTAAGCCTTCATTTCATTTGACTATGCTAAGTTTTTCTGCACCTGTGTTGCCTTAACCAAAGCTTAACCAAGCTAATCCACTCTGCTTGAGAGATTTCCTGCCTGCTGAGGCTAGCTGGCTATGAGACCAGAGCACCCTGATGGTTGAGGTGGTACATGAGCCCATTGTCAACACCACTAAATAGCAGAGAGGCAAACCATGGATTCACATGGGCTGTGAGAGGGTCATGGGGGCTTCCAAGACTGTTTAGGTCTCCTGATCACAAAGACTGCAGTTCTGAGTGAGATAAGTGAGCATGCAAGTTTCTGTAACACGGCTTGCTTTTTGTTTACTTGAAGCTGGTCATATGCATGCCATAGGCAGCTGACTCTGAAGCAGCTTTCAGTCCATCTTACTGGCTGGGCTGAGTTCACACACTGCAGATGCTTTCTAGGACTGCACACAAGTCCCTGGCCCAGGGTTCTGCCTTCTTTTTAGATGTTGCAGGACTAAAATAATAATAGAGAACTTAACTTGTAAGACTCTAAATCCTTTATTGGATCTAGTTTTTGCATTCAATATAAGGAGGTAAAGGAAGAATGGGAAAGCAGAGAAAGGAGGAAAGGTTTTGGTGAAGGTGACAAGTAGCAGCCAGGCGTTTCTACCCATTAGAAGCCTGTCAAGAAGCTTGTTAAATATCTTACTTCAGGTTGGCATAGTCAGATTTTTTTCTGTTGTATTGACAGATTCCTTTTGTATTTTTGATGCATAATCAAAAGCTGACATTTCTTTGAAAAAAGAATGCAGAGGAAAGCTGGATCTATAAATTTACTTTGAGTTTTCCTTGGTTTTGTCAGGGCATGACTTGATATCCAACTGAATGTTTAATGTCTCTTTTGTAGGCTTTATTTAATAGCTATTGCTAGATGACTGATGAAAAAATATTTCACTTGCATTAGATTTGAAAATGCTGATGCTTATTTTCAAGTGATATTGTTTGATTGCTTTCATTCTTCTTCCTGAGAAAAGAACCCTAAATGATACTCCCACACCACCTCATTGTGTGTGTGCGCATATACATACATACACACAGAGTGAGACTAATGGTTATTGTTAGCCATTACATACTGTAGAAAAATGAGTCTTTTAGTCTTTTTTCATGGTGGTTCTTACCTAGCACTACCATGTGAATGTCCTTGAGGTTGAAGTATCTACCTTTTACATCCCCTCTGAATGTCATGTTTTCTTTTACCTTCAGAAACGTACATGGAGATGTGAATGTAAGAAGACTGTATGTCAAAAGCTGTGTGAACAGTAACAGATTTATTTTGAATTTCAGAGTTAATGTGGTTTGAATTTGAAACTATTAGGTATGAAGTAGATTACAGTGTAATTTTTCAGACAATATAAAATTTTAGGGTTCTGACGTGTATTTGCAATTTCTCACCTATTAAAACCATTGCTGTATGTCGGGTACCAGTTATCTTAAACAAAATACCAGCAGTACTCCAAAACCACCAGCAGTATGCTATGAGCTGAATGGGCTTTAGAAGTGCATAATATATGGTTATTTGCATTTTCTAAATGGAACAATTTTTATAGGGATGAAAGTAACTGTACCTTTAAAGCCAGTCGGGAGGAACAGCAGCCTTGAGTTCATTGAGGTTGCTAATAATGTCATTTAAATTCTCTAAGCTTTGTACATATGTACAGACCTGAATAATGCTGGTGAGGCTGTAAAAGGCTTTCTCCCATATATTCTCAGTGACTGATTTCTTTTACATCTTCTAGTTACTGTCACAATGTCACTTGTTTACACGTGTGTTCAAAATTAAGAGACAATTAATGTTGAAAGGGAAGTTGGAAAAAAATTCCTATCTTTTACCAACTAAAGCTCATGTGAAATGTGTTCTACCCTTACACTTAAGAGATTTTATTTGGGGAATACAGTTTACTGAGAAAGCGAAGAATAAAGTTTTAATTTGTTTCTTCTTGGAAGCAAAACTGAAGTTTGGTGTGTTAATTAGAACAACTGGATTACCCAGCCTGCCTTAAATCCCAGGAGTAATCAGGAAAAGAGGCTGGCTTTAGGTGTTTCTCACTGTTGCCAGGATTTTAAATTAAAACCTTTGATTAATGAGAAAAGCTTACCATTTCAATTTTTACCTTGGAGGAGGAGTTCACATTTATATATTCATATTTTGTATATACATTTCACTAGGACTATGACTTTTTGATTTAGGAAAACTATGACAGTCTTATAAACTGTGGCAGATAGTGCTCTTAGATTTATTGGACAAGTCTGAGGTCTCTGATAGATATAGCTGGGAATATAGAGAAGCTGTAGGAACAACAAAAGATGTGTTGTTCTCTCTCAAGATGTTTTACAGAAATACAATTTTGAATACATTCAAATACTTCATTTTGGGAGATATATTTGAATGTTCTATATGATATTAGATATGTAATAGTCCTCTTCTATATCTGCACTATTTTGCAGCCTAAGTTCAAAGTATAACAGCAGAGATTTATTTTATCTATCTTTTTTTAATCTTTAGATATTTAGTAGAGTTTGTCTGAATCATTTGGACCTTAGGGTTTAAAATCTGATTGTGTTATGTCTGGCTTGGTGATAAAAAATACACTATTATTTCTTCAGAGTTTTTATTTGAAACTTTTTATCATGAATATCTTGATTGTAATGTAAATGTCTGGATACTAATACTTGTCAACCTCAAACACTAGAAAACCTTTAATGTGCTGACAAAAACATGGACCAAAAAGAGCCTTTGAAATACTGTGAGAAGAATTTACTTAACTAGGGAAGGGGAAACTGTCAGTTTATCTTGAATCATAAAGAATGAAAATTAATGAGAGTTGCTATATATGTAAATATATTGCTTCAGAGAGTTGTGGTAGAGATCTCCTCTCTTCATTTGCAGTAAGGGGAAGAAACCAAAGAATTTGTTTTGGTGAATCATTAGGAAAGCATATCTAATGGCAGTTAATTAATAGAATAAAAGGAGTACATTTGTGTTAGGGTAAAATTTACCTTTGGCAAGCAGATTGCTGTAGCTTGTAACCTCCTGCTCCAAACCACAATCCTTAACTGCATGAACAAAATAAACCTACCTACCAGCAATGTTATCTATAATGAAATTAGGCAGGTGCCTTAAGAGACTTTATAGCTCAAACCCCTGTATTGCCCTGTAGGCATTTGGATTACAACTTCCATTCATAATACAGAGTGTGGTAATACCATGTGGGAATCTCGTGTGAATTGTATATTTTTTGTTGTAACTCACCTGGTTTCTAGCTGCTTGTAATCTTGTGGCTGTGGTTATTGAGATTGATGTTGCATTTCAGTTATAAACAAATGCCTAGTTTATGGTACATTGTATTTGGCTCAAAAGTAGCTGGAGAGTTGAGAAAAACCCAAAATGTGTTAATTACTTTAATTGCTACAAATTTTCTTAGAAGTATTGAAGGCTAAAATCAGGAGCTATTCTCAAGTGGTATATGGAAACCGAAGGCCAGCAACCATAGCATGTGAAGCTGGACTAAAATAAGCCATTGATATTGTCACTTTGGGGTGCAATATTAACACAGGCTATAATTATGCATTGATCAGATTAGGGACATACCTACTGACTGAGGCTCTACAGAACATAAAAGTAGAAATGCTGCTGCCTGGGTGTGTCACTCCACTGTTCAGAAACTGGGATCATTACCAGTTCTGCATTATAACTGTATTGTTTCCATAGACCAGGTGTATTCTGTTTTTTGCTGAAAGATTTCTATTTCTAGTCTAAATCTCCACAGTGGGAATTCTTCCAAAACCAAAAATAACTGATAGCTGAGAAGTGAACTCATAAGAGCTTTCAGAAAGCCATGAAGGATGTTGACTTATTTGAGTGGAAGGAATAGCTCACACTTGTTATCCATACAGGTCTGACTATGGGCTCTTTGCAAAATGGCATTTCTTTGTGTGAAATACTTGCATCACATTGAAAGCTAGAGAATACATTCTACACCTGGTTTTGACAGGCCAGAAAAGCTAAAAGAACAGAAGGATCCTTATGCCCATTCTGGTATCTCATTGTGTAGTGTACCTGGAAATATATACAGGAGCTTTGACTTTAAATACTGAAGTGTTTGAAATATCAATAAAAGATGCTATAGCATATTTTTAGATACTGACTCCTTGTTCTTATTACTGTACCTACTTAGTGTAACTACTTGTATTTAAACTAATATGTCATTTCATTTTCTGAAAATGATGGGTTTTTTGCTGAGTGTGATAATTTCCTGCATCTGAATTTCTTTACACAAACACGTTAGAACTGATGCAGTGCATCAATCTTTTCCATAAGGCCAGAAATGGTTCTCCAAAATAATTTCTCTAAGTTATCAGGTTTTTATACTGTATTCATGCTTTGAATATTCAAGGCAGAAAGCATGTTTAAGATTTGTTCCAATCTAGCAGTGGAACATTAGTTTTGAAATCTAATTGTGACAATTTGGCTGTCAGGAGTAGCTATTTTACTGCTAATGCATCTATTTTGGGCTTGTGGACAAAGCTTGAATAGGTTTTTAACTGCTTTTCAGATGAGTGCAAGTACATTAGGATTCAGGTAACCTGGATACCCTTTGCTTTCTACTATAAATGGCTGAACTACAAGTTTGAATAGTGAATAGTCCTTTGTACTGGTCATTTCTCAATGTCCTACACATCCAGTAATTGTGACACTGCATTTAAGCTTAATTTTTAACTTTAATTAGCTGGTTCTTAATCTTCCTCCATTACCTACCAGTTCTGAGTTAGTGTTTTGGCAATATTTTAGCAATTTTCAAACATCCTAATGAATGATGCTTATCACATTATGATAATCTACTTTTCTGTAGAGTATTAACTTGTACTGTGCTTTTTTACACATTGTATAATAACCAGTATGTGCTTCAGCCCATATGTAGCTGAAGGTTTTTCTACTCAAGATACATTTAGCTTTGCACATGCACCTTTTGTGTTCAGATGCACACTGTCAAAGCTTCAAATATCTTGCACAGAATGGGTGAAAAGTCACTATTTTTACAGGAAATATTCTCTAATTAAAGCAACTGCTTCTTGAATGTGCTTTCCTAAAATTAGATCTAATTCCTACCTGTATCAACACCCCTTACTAGATTTCCTAATTGTAAATAAGAAGTGAAATCTAGATCAGAACCATGTTGAATATGGGAAAAGCTGGATTTAAATTTGAAGTGGGCATTTGTTGCCTTAAAGTCATAATGACCAACAGTTATGAAGTAATGAATGGATAGGAAGACTTTTTCCCCCCAATATGCAGAGAAAAGCATCTGAAGTTATGGATCACCACTTCAACCATTTCATTTAACACTGTTGCCTGTGAAGAATATAATCAAAATGTTATTGCAAAATTAAGTTTACCAATTCATTGACATCCAAGATTGTTAATGTTAAAAGTACTTTAAGAGTATAAATATATATGAATAAAATCATTTTGACATCTATGTTCTTGTGTATAGAATTGAATGAATTATTGCATGTTATGCTTCAGCCAGTTCAGAGACAGAAAATTATTCTCCATGTTACAGAATCGTGATGATTTTTATAGCCTAACATTTAAAATATTCAATATAATTCAATGTTAATGATAGAATTGTAACTGAAGACATTGGGGTAATGTGCAATTGCAGTTCTGCATGTTTTGAAGATACACACACGGATAGAAAAACTAAAAGTAACACCAACTGTATTTTGTCACAAGTGTGAAATTAAGGTTCTTTATTGTCCTGAACACGTGGAAATGTAGAGTTCAACAACCGATGTGCTGAAATTTAAGCAAGCATGTAATGTGTGGATCAGTGATGAATCAAATTGAAAATGCATTTATGACTTCTTCAGTTTCTGAAATGAGCCTAGTGTAAGGTTAGAGCAATCATTCTACATCATTAGTTTAAGGGCTGTAAGGAACCAAAGACAAAGCTTTAAACAAATTATCACTAAGTTGGCCAAGTTTAGGAACTTTTTTTCGTGGTTTTGTTACTCATAAAAGCAAACAGAATTTTACCAGGACTTGTAAAGGCACTTTTTATTGGATTCCTGCCACAGGCAGGCTGGTGATCAAATTTAGCAGCAGCTCTGCATTTCTGTCAAACAAAGCTAGAAGGTTTTTAAACCATTAAAAAGTGATTACAGAAAAACAACGAAAGAAGTAGGTAAAATGACTTTTATTCTACCTGCTGAGGTCTCTGAAATGTGGTAGTTGTTATTCCCAGAGTGTCGTGTGTACAGCGAAACCACTGCTAGTAAAACATGAGCTTCTAAGGTGGAAGGTACTATGCAAGTGCTTTGATTTATAATTAATATAGTGCAAGTGCAGTAGCATGCAAATTCTTTCAGACTACTTTTATAGAGCTAGTGAACTACATAAGATAGCAAATTTAATCTTGGAAAAGCTGAACAGTTGTCACTGCACTTACAGATTAATGTAGATGTCACAGTCTTCTCATTGTTTTTAATTTGCCCTGTAATAGAGAACTGTGCCCATATCAGCGGATGGAAGGAATGTCACATTGACAAGCAGTCCTTCTAAAGGCTCGATATAGATAACGTGGTTGTTTTGTAGGTGAAGGAAACATTCAGGAAATGTCATTTTCTTCTAGAAGGGTTTCTGATTTCCAGTGTTTTGAAATTTCTGCTGGTGCAGCATTGACAAAATGGAACGTTTGTAACTTTAAATGTTGACACTTTCTTGGTAGCTTCTGGATTTAAAAGGAAAAATTAGGACTAAAAGTTCAAAAGGTTCAGGACTTCAATTGCAGAATTTGTCAGCATGCAGAAATGTCACTGAAACTGTTGCAAATGCAGTATTTCAACACTGCATCATGTGAAATGGAGCATCTGAGCTCAGTTGTTGAATTTACCAATATATTATTAAAACTGAACAACTTAGTAGTAGAATCTTAAGAGTAATGTGAAACTGTACTTTCTTTTGTATTCTTATAATATCTAGGGTATGTCACTATAAATTATGATGCTTCAGACAGCTGACTTCCTTCAAAGAAAGGAGTTTTGCCCGTGATTATAAAAGTTGAGTGATTTCCCTGTCCTTATTTCAACCCCTGGGACTTTTGTTATGTTTTCCTTGCCTTGTCCATCTGAGGAGGTGGCATGTAAGAGTGGCTTGTTGGGTACCTGGCCTCCAGCCAAGGTCATCCCATCACATAGATTAAATGATCATACATTTTACCCTATCTGCTCTGTAGCTGTTCTGTTCACATAGTTGAACTATAATTGTCTTGATTTTCATACAGTTAAGAGAAAAATATTTATTCCATCAATTGAAGTACATTTTTTTGCTATGAGATCATTGTTGTACAACAGATCAAACAAATGAAGTTCCCTAACAATATTTCCAACTTTTACTTAGAAGGTATTTGCCTATGCACTAATGGATTAGTGACAAGAATTTTTTGAAGTATTTTCTGTTGTAAATATTGTCAGGTAGCAGAAGAGAAGAAAATACTGAACTTTCCAAATAGAACATTACATTAGAAAAATGCAAATTTAATATCCATAAATTGAACATCTCCAGGGATTTTCTTGTTCATTTAATATGCACAGAAGAATGCTAATTTAACGTTTATCAGACTCAAAGTTCATTATTCTAATGAGAAGTTCAGATGTGTGACAAAGTCCATTTAGCAGGGAAATGAATAGATTTAATTGCATGCTGTTGGGGAGATAAATAGACAATTTACACCAAACTTTGTTATGGAGTAAGGTACATGAAAGTAAACTTGATATAATTAAATGATCAGTAGAGCTATTTGTCATTTCAATATAAGATAGATCTGAACTCATTGGTTTTCAGTAGATTACTTTTGAAATAACAGCTAGATTTTTCTCTCAGGTTAATTTTACAGTGTTTTAGTGTTCAGTAGATCATGTTAAAGATACATAAACATCAAATAAATCATTGATAATGCACCAGAGATATATCAAGAATGAGAAAATGCAAATCTTCAGAAATTATCTTTATTATGTAATCTTCTTCTCTTTGTGTTTGGCTTATGTGTCCTTTTCTCAGTGGTGAGTCTTTACTAAAATGGAACTCTTTGAGAATTGGCCATAAATACTGAGATGTTCTGCAATGGTAGAAATTTCTGGGCATGTAGCAAAACCTTAGCATCAGACTCATATACTTACCATGTCCCTCAGCATCACATCTACACAACTTTTAAACATCTCCAGTAATGATGACTCCACCACTCCCCCAGGCCTTTTGTTCCAATGCTTAATAACCCTTTTGGTGAGGAAGTATTTCCTAATAGTCAACCTAAACCTCCCCTGGTACAACTTGAAGCCATTTCCACTTGTCCTGTCACTTATTATTCAGGAAAAGAGAATGACCCTCCACTTCACTACAACCTCTTTTCAGATAGTTAGAGAGTGATTGTGTCTCCTCTCAGCCTCCTCTTCTCTGGGCTAAAAAACCCCTGTTTCTCTCCAGTGACTCCTCATAAGACTTGTGCTTCACCTGCTTTGTTGCCCTTTGGAAGGGCAACAGTACTTCAATGTCACTCTTGTAGTGAGGAGCCTCAAACTGAACACAGTATTTGAAGTGCAGCGTTACCAGGATAAAGTACAGGGTGAGAATCACTTCTCTGGTCTTGTCAGACACTATTTCTGATACAAGCCAGGATGCCATTGGTCTTCTCTGTCACAGGGGCACACTGCTGGCTCGTGTTTAGTTGTTGTTGATTAATATTGCCAGGTCCTTTTCCTCTGGGCAGCTTTCCAGACACTCATCCTCACTCATGCTTGTAGGCTTGGGTGGTTGTGGCCCAAGTGCAGGACCAGGCACATGGCCTTGTTGAAGCTCATACAATTGGACTTGGCCTATCAATCCAGCCTGTCCAGATCCCTCTGAAGAGCCTTCCTGCCCTCAGACAGTTCAACACTCCCACACAGTTTGCTGTTGTCTTCCAATTTACTGAATATGTACTACATCTTTTTGTCCAGATCATTGGTAGAGATGTTAAACCAAACTGTTCCCAATGCTAATTGAAGCCAAATGATTAAAGCCAGTTATCTACTGTGGGAAGATCTGGGAAGAGTAATAAGGAAGAGGCATAAATACACTTTTAGACAGGTCCTGTAAGTCTTCACTAAACAATAGCTGCCTAGCTTACCCAGGGTAAGCAGGAGTTTAATCCCTATAACACTTTTGCACTTGAAACCTGGTGAAGTATCATCTTCTAGCCAATAAGAGAGGAATAAAGTTTACCTTGTTTCAGTGCCTAATCTCCAAGTTTTATCTTAGAGGTCACATTGGTACAATACGTAGATGTTTAGAAACTGGATGGGAAGGATGAAAGAGGTCCTATGTCAATAGCAAGGAGGTGAGGGACAATTTCATTACTGATTAGTAACGATCAGCTGATTTGAGCATTAATCAAGAAGTCTTTTGATTTTACAGCTCTATTAGATCATGTAGTCTGGAAGCACTTGTGGTTTTGAATGAGAGAAGACAGGAAAGACTGAGTCATATGTTCTTCTTGAGAGAATTTTCTTCTTTTACTTTTGTTTGACAAATTGATTTTGAAGATTTTACTGGTGGTAATATGGAATGGTGCCTCTGCAACAATTCCTAATGCAGTCTTTTAAACTTCATCTTTTGTGCAAAGAGGTGAAGCATCTATGGGAAACTTGAGACCTTTATCAACAGTATAAATTGTGTATGTATTTGTTATAAGGAGCCTTATAACACAGTGAGCATAGGAAAGGAGAATGTTTAGCCTGGAAAACAGTCTTGTCACGTGGAACTTATGATTTATAGCTGTTGTCAAGCTTTACCACCAATATTATTATTCTAGAGTAACGTATTTATAAAGAAATATATTCCAGTACATTTTATGCAAGGGGAATGACATCACTTGGAACTTGTTAAAGATGTTTCTGGTGTTCAACAAATATATTGCATTCTTTATAGAGCCTCCTGTAAAATCCTACCAAAACTGTATCCTTACTTTTTTGGCACTGTAATGTTTTTTCTTTAGAGAATGTGAATGTTAAACGATGAGTAACTTGGGAAGTGCAAGCAGAAGTGGAGTAAAAATTGAGTACCTGATATCACTTGTTGGTTTAAAAGCAGTTTATAGATTTTAAAAGCAAAATTTTGTTGTACTTAATATGATGGAAATAGTGTAAATATAGAAGTGCATGTAACACTTGAACTACTAAGAGCTCAATATTTTAAGTAAAAGTAAGGGAAAAAAAATGCATTGGAACAGGCTCTGTTAATGGCAGGTATTATCTTAGATGAACAGCTCTGCTGAAAAGGATAAAGTCCAGGAGGTCCCTGGTTGCAGGATTCTAATAAGGAGGTCAGAGATGGAGGAGAAAGGTTTATTGCATTTAAATCCTTTCAATGATGCATTAGTGGGTCAATAGGAACAAATGAGAATGGCAGCCTAAGAAAGGAGTATTTTACGGGACAAGTAGGGATATTTCCTTCTAAGTTCATCATTTACTTTGTAAGGTTACGTTGGAAACACAGCAAAACATAAGATCTGTCTTTAAGCTGCAGAAGAGCATTTGCCTGGTTTTGTTTCTGTTATGCCAGCATAAAAGAGGAATGATCTTGCTGCAGTGGTTGGGTTAGAAAATTTCCTTGAACTGCTCAACTGTGCATAACTATTGTTTTAACAAAGTGTTTTACTCTGAATGTCAGAGGAGAAGGTGAATGCAAAAATTTAATACCAAAGCTTCCAGTAGGAGGGTTTTCTCCAATTTTTAAGAAACTGAAGAAGGGCATCTTGAATGGTTAGGCCTTGATATTGCTTCACTGTTTTTCTGCCTGTCTCACTTGGTTTACATCCTATGTCACAGAAAATGTTCTTAATATACAAAAGTAATTATAAAAGAACCTAAAAAGCAACTGTGACATTTTCTTTTATTTATTATTGAGGTGGTTTTTGCTTGCCTGATTTGTAAATCAATTTTCATTTATGAGTACAAGGATAAAATGAAGTAGAACTTTTTGTAAGATCACATGATAGTGGACCTCAAAGTCTTTATTTGAACTTTGGGAGACCAATCTAATTTCTAAACCATTTTTGATGAATCACAACAGCTGCTTTGAGTAGTGAGTTTATTTTCAGTTATGATACCTCGTTGTTTGGTTTTTCTCTAGGTTTTTATTCTTTTCAGACTCAGTTAAGATGCATTACTCTGACATCTTTGAGTTGTGGATGCCTTCAGGTAACTGTGCAATGTACTGACTTTGCAAATGTGTGTTAAAGGTTTTCTATATCTGGATAAATTAGTTAGCTTTCATAGTCATGCTACTCTGACTATGGCTGTTTAGAGTTGCCCCTTGTGCTTTAGCATAGATTTCTAATTTTAAGTTGCTTTTGTTTTCATGTATGTACTTCAGAATCTCACTTTTCAGGTCATTCGGTTCCATTTTTTACAGTATGTCCCGTTTTTAACCACTTTTCTTGCTGCCTGGACTTTTCTTTCCCTACACTATCAATTCACTCTAAGATGATCAGATACTCTTGACACTGTTGTATATTGATGGTGAGTGTTGTAGTAGTGGGTGTAGTTTGAAGTTCTAGCATATTCAAATAAACAATGTTCCTGGATGGAGGCCTTACATTTCATTCCCCACTAAGCAACACGTTATTTTGGGCTATTTCAGTTGTAAAGATTCGTGCTTCACTAGGAGTGGAAAGCCATAGGCTGTAACTTACAAAGCAGAGTGATTTAACTGTTTCATCTTTATGGAATTCTGAATCTTATCATTCATGAGCAAGACATCTCTGATTAAAGCCTTTTATAGCACCATGTGACAGTATATTTAGCCCTGAGATTTTGCTTTGAGTTCCATTGATTAGGAATTGTGAGTGTTTCAATAGTGAAAATAGTTGACATCAGCTAAAAGCATACATTAGATAGTTTTGTTGCCTTAAAAAAAGAATTAAATACTCAATGGGCTATACTGCTGCAATAACTGATAGCACATTCACACATTCAGATTGTTAGAACCTCTGTGTTTGTCATTAAAGCAGCATATTCTGTGGCTTAGGCTTTGCTTTGAGATGTAAACTACTTACTGATAACAGCAATGATTATCTTTTCTACTCTGGACAGCATTTCTTTGTGAATCTCCGGGTTTTAACTGTATTACAGAATGTTGAAGCTTTCCCACTCTACTAGTAAACTCCTATGTATTTCAAAGAACACAGATGAGAAGGTACAAGTAATTAGTAACTTGCCTGTTTTGGCTTTTGGATAAAAATTTTCTGAGATAAAAGAAATAATGATAGCAACAAAATGCTAGCAGAATCCATCCAATTAATGTAGCTTTAATTATGACACAATCATGTCTAAGCCTCTTTCCACAACTGTTATACAGCCTGATTCTGTTCTTGTTTGATAATCAGCAGTGGAAGAATCAAAGTAATGAATGTCACTTATGGACTACAAAGAAAATAACTTTAAACTGTACCATAGGTGACTTTAGAAACAGGTATTTGACAGGTAACTTGCCTTCTTTCATATTGCTGTACTTCTCTCCCCACAGATCTCCATCTCTGCCTTGTCTCAGTTCTATCAGTGTTCTGTGTCAGTAGGAAGACCTTATTCACCTCACAAAAGTGAAGGGTATATTTTTACCACAGAATGGAAAAAAACCTTGCAAAACAAGCCATCTTTTTTATGTCCTTGAGATCTGAGTCCTCTACTAACTTGGAAATATTTGTTTATGATTTCTGGGAAATTTTCTGAGTCAGGCTCTAGGGTAGAAATGCAATAGAAAAACCAGATGTACTCAAATCATTGCAGCATGGATTGCATATCAATAAAAAAGTAATAGAATAACATGTAGCTTTTAAAAAGAAAATGGGGAAAAATATGAATTACTGCAGCAGTCCAAAGTGACAGCTAATTTTTTTAAGTGATTTTGTTCAATTTGAGTAACTTGTAATTTTAATTTCTTTCATTTTGATGTTTGTGCTTTTCTAACTGCAAGGCATCAATGAAAGCAGATCTAATTGTGTGACTTCTCCTTGAGGTGTTGTCAGTAAAGCTGGCTGTTATAGAACTATTAAATGTGTGGGGTTATCACACAGGATGTTTTATTGGAGGGAACTAAAATGTTAAATTATATGGTGAAGTTCCTCATTTTAAAAGCATAGAAAAACTAATGATCCCCATTGACTCAGTTTTACTTCAGGTGCTTCAATGAGAACTTAGATAATAAATCATTTCTGAAGTCTAAGAAGATTCTTGCCTTTTAGAGAATTTAATGTTGAATACTCTTTTATGTGAATGCAGGCTTTGAATGGCATTAGGTTACATGAAGACAATTCTTTGCAGACTTACCTGTGATATTTGGAATTCCTCTAATACCAGTCTGTTAGAAAAGATTAAATATTAAAAAATAATCTCTCTGACTATGGTAGAAAATCACCAATATCTTGAGCTATGTGGTGTATTTTATTGCCTTTGCTAACAGAAGAGAGAAAGTAAAAGATATTCAGGAAAACCCTATGAGAATGTCTATGGATCACTCAGGTTTGATCAGCACATTTCAAGGTTTTTCATTACCTTATCTTTCTGTCCTGATGTCTCTTTGGAAGATGTAGGAGGCTTAATTACTTGAAGATGAGGTTAAAAACTTGCAAAACTAAAGGAAAAGAAGACATATAACATAATACATTCTGTTCCTGAAGGGCTTTCCCTGCAAACTCAGGAGAGAGGAACTTCAAATAGGCTGAGGGAGATTTTACTGGAGCTAACCTTTACCATTACTAAGTGTGTCAGCTGTACTGGGCTGTGTATGTGCTTATCCCTTTCATCTTAAGTAGGTAATAGAAGCTTCTCTCTTCTTGTTTTTACTTTTAAGTGTGTTTCTGTGATAAGCACTCCCTGCAACAGTAGTGGTGTTGGAAATGGCAGCAAGCAGAGTAAATATGATGCACATAGGGAAGAAAATCAAAGTCTTATGGTAGCTAATGAATTTAAACTACATATAGATCCATATTGTTGTTTTTATGTATGAAGTATTCCGAATCAAATCCTTGGCTTAATCAGGATATTTAGCTGTTTACAACTTATTTACTGCTTTGGTGTAATTCTTTGGTGTAATTCACAGAATGAATGTTATTTTGGAAATTGTAGACCTGATTTCTGTTCTTGTCTCTGTTACTGATCTAGTAGGTGAGCTTGTTCAAATTGTTTTACTCTTTGAGATGCTCTTTTTGAGATGTACTCTCCATGTGACACAAGGAGAAAGAAAAACTAACTCAGAATCAAACCCTTTGAGGACCTGAAGCTTCAGAGCTATGTCAGTGCATTTCTATGCATAGATGGTCTTCTAAGGACTAAGTAAATTGGGTACCAAGCAGAGTAACAGGGGAAATTTCCAAGTTTTTGATGATTGTAAAGGCATGAGTGGATTAGCTTGCTATATAACAACGACAAGGAATTAAAGCTTTTTCTGTACAGTAGGATTTTTTTGCAGCTGCACAAGTATGTATGCTGTGGCTGCTAAAATAGTGTGTTTAGGCTTGTAATCAATGAATAAAACATTTTGGATATACTAGGAAGTAAATTTTAGAAGCCTTTTGCCCCATCCTGCTGTGTGCACTGAGCAAGTTGTTTTGCCTTTGTTTTCCCTGTCAAATCTGCTTGTCTTGTCTATTTGTGTTGCAAATATTTGGCATAGATTGTCTCACAGAATGAGATTTTACAGAACCCATAGTAATTCCTTATCCTAAATATAAATAATTTGTGTAACTTTCATTGTGTCTATTTTGCTGTCCACAGTGTTTTTTAGTTACAACTGATGTTTTTCTGGAGAATTTTGAAGATATGAAAATACTTTGTGTGGTTTTTGTTGTTTTATTTTCTAAAGGGAAGTTGAAACTTTGTCTCATTGCAAGAGTTCAGGTGGTGGAGCTTTTTAAAAACAACATTAATAATGTCTTCTGGTCAAAATCCTGAGAAGGGTAATGCAGTATCTTTAGTAATCTTTAAGTTCAAGTCAGATAGATATTTCTTCTGTGGAGTAAGAATTTACTTCCTTAGTTTGAGGGAAGCATATAGGTGAAAAGCCATAGAGTTCTTTGAAGAGGTTTCTCTTCCCCATCTATCTTATGTCACTTCAGGACAAAATGATCTCATGTAATCTTTCTAATTTAAGTATCAAAATAAAAGTAAGATTAGTATAATCTTTCCCTCAATACCCAGGGTAGAAAAGTCAATACTAGTCATACCACTGCTGTCCTTATGAAAGGTGGCTTTGTTTAACTTCTTGATCTTACATGGTCCTGCAAATAATAACCTTGCATTGTTTTTAACTGTGTACTTAGAGTCCACTGAAGCCAAGAACACTTGTTTTATAACTTCAGAGGACTTTGGATCTATCAGTTAACCAAATATGGTTTTTTTGTTATTATAAATGAATAAATCCATTGCTCTGGCATGTGTTTCAAACGTTACCTTTGCATATTTAGTGAGCAGCCTGGTTATAGCAGATCAGAATATTGCCCGATTGCTTTAAGTTTACTTGGTGTTGATGGGTCTCAATTTCTAAAACACAACAGATCTTCAAAAGTACACATAACTTCCTCAGACTATTCTCCTTAATGTCTTAATAGGTATCCTGAGTCTCTGCAGAGGCTGATGTGCCTTGTGTTTCAGTAAATGAATTGCAAATGAAATGACAATTTAATTAGAAGGAAACAGGCAATACTGACTATGGTAAGGCCAGGGACAGGGATATTTGTTTTTAAGTAATTTTTGTAGTAGTACATTGTGTAATGTGGAGATAAAATAAATCTAATTAAAGGATGAATGTCATATCCTACGTCAGTTTCTAGGAAATGTGTGCAAGTGAACATAAATGTTATCTTGCTTTGCTATACCATGTTGCTTCAAAATACTTGCTTCAAAATGAGGTTCTTTGTGGTAATACTTTTGTTTCTGTAGTTCTGTAACACAGGAGTAAGTTTCTTTAACTGATTTAATATTTATTGGACCCCAGAAAAAGTCAGAGCTGTGCAAGTGAAGACAATTATCTGTTTCTTTCTGCTTCAGCTCTCAGGATTACTTTAAGAACAGTGGTAGTTCTGAGTTGTTACTGTGCTTTGCTTGTACAATTACAATGGAATAAACACACACATACACAAGCTTTTCCACTAAATAGCACATGGACTGCTCAGATACCTATCATTCGTTATGGATTTTCAAGTATGCAAAAGGACACAACTTCAATATTCTTTGTGAGGAATATTTGTTCTTGGTAGAAATATAGTATCTTGCTAGCTATATTTGAATCAAATATTTAACAATGGATTTCTCTTCCCTTAACTCTGGACTAGAATGTCAACTTAACTGAAAATGACCAAATAATGGGAAACTCAATAATGTGTTTGACTGAGTAGCTAGGGATTTCTACATCCAAGAATGTATCTCTGACTGTTTCAGGATCTCTGTCAGTTTATAAGTGACTGGAAAGTTTGCTCCATGAAAAATGTGTAATGTGTAAACCAATGGCTACCCTTTATGTTTAGGAATAGTCTATTCTGATAGGTTCTGAAGTGTTTAGCTTATTAAAGCAGGTTTTCTTATAGCCATGTTTCATATGTTGTATACTGCAGTCATATTTATGACAGCCAAAAGCTTTCAAGGCAGTATTTTATCCTATACACAAATTTGGATTTGGGGGAAAAGCTTCCTATTCAGTGAGTGCCCTTTCTGAACTGTGCAAAAGTGTGCAGTGAAATTACATATATAGTGAAACTTTGCAGAATAGACCAAAAATCAGAATCTAAAGCAGAATCTAAAGCTTGTGGCTTTATCATGGAAGTAGAGATTTCTCTCTGCATTAACCAATACATTCTCTTAAACTGCAGGTGAATATATCCTGAGAGTTACTTGTTTGGATTGTACAATGAAAGTGAATAATCAAAGCATGAAAATGTCACCTACTCTGAAATTGGTTGAAATCTGTGCATGTTAGAATATTTGGGGTTTTTATGAAAGATTAGGAAAAAATGAAGTGTAGTTTTGTCTAACTTTGAATACCTTTATGTGTGAAACAAGGGGATACAATGTTTCAACTAGACATGATGGAAACATGTTTGAAATAGAGGAGTTTGGAGTTTTTTTAGATTAGATGTCATCAGAAACATAAAAAGCCGACAGGCAGCAGTAGTAGCTCTATATACTTCGTTACTTTAAAGCTCCAAATTTAGATTGCTGTTTGAACAGATTTGTTTTTCTCAGTCACTAAGTCTAAGACATATATCCAGATTTTTCACAGTAATTAGATACTCAGCACTTACAGGAGCTTAATGTGTTTTAAAAGTGTCATGTTCATTCTGTCTTTCAGTTTCACTTTGTAAAGGTGAGACAATATTGCTCATCATCTTTGCAAGGATATTGTGACATTTATGAAGTGCTACCATGTGCTTGAAAATTACTCTTTTCTTAGATATCCAGCATATTCTAGTAGGTTAAGTATCTAGTGTGTCTAGATGTTCTCATCTTGGAGAAATTACTTGTGTAAAACATGCATTATTTTTGTAAATGAGAAGAATTTTTAGGTGATGATGCAAATACCGAAGGCTCCAATTGACTTGAACTTGATTCAGGTCCATTAAAGCTTGGCATGAAATAATTTCAACATACCGATTGTGTAAATTAATTCTATTTCTGTTTGTTTCTTCTTGTTAAGAGTTTTGGGGTTTCTTTTTTTTTACTTTAACTAGGACCATTCAGACACTCAAGAACATCTCCAACATCCAAAGTGATGTATTTGACTTATTTATGCAACTATAATGATCGTGACCATTTCTGTTCAGGTTAAAGGGGTTTTAGTTTCTATGGCAGTAGATATTGCCAGTATTAAAGGCAGCCACACATCTCCTTACAAGCTGTGAAGTGACATGACATCTCATTTGCTATTACCTTTTCTGTATTAACAGAATCAGCAAATGTATCAGCATATCTTTTTCAGCTATCTTTTAAGCTTTCTACTTGGATTACTATCTCGGTTTATAAGCTTTATTTTCTTCTCTGTGTTAATTACTGAACAAAGTGTCCCTTTTTAATGGCTATGGCTTCTAAACAGTATGACAGTGGAAATACATCATGTCAATGTTATTCTACCACAACCAATAACTGTTAATTAGACCAGTAATTTGCTTAGTATCTGTTTGGATTACTTAGGATAGTAAGAGCTGTGCTGGATGGTAACTGTTTGTAAAATCCGTCTTTTAATTCACTCTTGGAGGTAGAAGACTACTCAGAGAAAGGTTTGTCATACTTTCAGAATGCATTTGATTTCTTAACAGCAAAAAGTCTCTCATTTCTTGAAAGATATTTTTTTTTTCCCAGAATGGATTTAGTTGTCCACACTTACTAAATGGAAATAGTTGTTTCTAATTATGGTTAGTAGACAGAATGCATTTTTGTATCTGATGGCTTCATCAATAGCAGTGGTTTACGTTTGGTGTTTTTACATAATCTTTTGATGGAAATAGCATATTTTCCATAAAATGTAATAGGTGAGTTAATAGCTAAACATAAAATTTGCTTTGTCAAATTGTTTTTCAGAGTTTTTTACCATTTTTACTACCTTTCCTGTGATTCTCTTCTCTCTGCTTAATAAAAAGAGTAAAACTTAATAACCTGACCCCTTCTTACCAGTATGTTGTTATTTATGTGTATGGCCTTCTCAGGTGTTGGATAGACACCCTTACTATAGACTGATAATTAGTCAACTGCTTCTGGCCAAGAAGACATGACGTATGTTTAGCTTAATTTTTAATCATAGAATGACCAACTATTATTTGCAAACTAAAGAACTGAATAGTAAAGCTCTCAAAGTCTCCATTGGGATTAGCATTTTACTCACATTGTTTTGATGCTTTACTGAAGAAAGTGGCTAAGCTGTAAATGTATGCCAGCATAATTTACCTATTTGAATCAGTCCTATGGGATCTAGAGGTTAAATGATTAGAGCATCAGGACAGGATGCTCCTTAATTTGCACATTTTAAAGACAATCCTTGATCAGCGCTGCCTTGTACTTTTGTAATGCAAAAAAAAGGTAACTGATGTTGTTTTTTTTTAAACATGAGGCTAAATAGTCATAGCATTGAAGACATGTTTTCTTGTTAGTATCTTTTTATAGAAAAAAGTCAGTTGTTTACACAACTTAGTTAATAGGTTTCCAAATAAAAATTGTTGTTCAATCAATATTGTATAAAACTTCCCTTGCTAATTAATTACAAATTTTCTAGCCCATTCCTTTTGGCTTAAAACACAGATTATGGTACTACTGATTTGTAACCGTGTTCATTTTGTTCAGTATGTTTAAATGCCTTATATCAGACATTTATCTATTAAAAGACCCAAACTTGGAAGAAACCAAAACCTGCGCTAAATTGGAAGGTAGAGGGAGTCAGCTATATCTTATGATGCAAGTGCAATAAATCTAGGCAGACCCTAGACTGTTCAGTGATGTACTTTTAAGGTTTTTGTGAAGTCCACCAATTCTGATATTCATCTATTAAAAAAATTGCATGTTCATGTTTGAAATACCTTTCTGCTTTAGGTATTACACAATACTCCTCTGTTACATGTTTATGTTTAACACTTCCCTTCCTCATTTTTTTTCCCAACATCTTTCATAGTCCTGACGTTGCCAGTGTTCAGCGTCTCCAAGGATTCCAGATAGAGCTTGATTGTTTTCTTTAAAATGCTTTCCCCTGCAGTAAAGAACTTGACAAGGTGACAAAGTTCGATTAAAGATAATTCATTTGGGAACATTTGGGTGTTGATTGTCAGTCAGGACAATAGTTTCTGTGTCTATCATGAAGATACTTGCGGTATCACTTGAATTATTTTCACTCACTTGTATATAGCTTGATTGTTACTGTCACAGACTGTGAATTTGTGCTTTTGCTGAGAGAATTTAGCAGGATGTGAGGCCAGAAGAAGCCTCTTATTTGTTAAGAGCTTAGTAATGTTTTACAAAAAGGGCCAATCTAAGCAGAAAGAAAAGCAATATGTCTTAAGTTTATAATCCTATTTTCCTGTTACTATGTTACAGTATAACCTCACTACAGTGTAGAGTACATGTTTGGTGGATTTGAGGGGGAAAAATAAGAGGACAGTATTTAAAGACAGGATGACTGAGACTTGAGAAGTGGTGTGTGTAAAAACAAAACAACCAAACAAAACCCCCAAAATACCCTTTTCTTTTTATTTTGGTTTGGGTTTTTCTGTGCATTCCATCCTGATTTGTTCATAAGGGTGATTCCTTGAGTTTGAATGCAGTAACAGGTGATTGACATGAGCCATCCAGGGAATAGTATCAGTTCAGTGTTTTATTCAGTATTGTTATGAGCATTCTAGAACTCTGCTCCTTATTTCAGAGGGAAATATTTGTATGGAAATGGGGAACAAAATCCAGAGTTGTTACTGCAGATAATCACTTGGTACATGAAACTTTCTTTCCTTACTTTCAGCAGCTGGTGCTGCTAAAATTCCCAAGAAGTCTTAGAGAGAAGTTCATCTTCATTAGCCAGGAGAGCAATGCAGAGTGCAGTTATATGAGCAGAATAAAGAAATGGAAATCAGAGTAAACTGCCATTACTTGCAGTAAGAATAATGTTGTAGTTGTATTCATTGGTATTAGGTGAAATATTTAAACCAATGTAGTTTTTAAATTGATGGCATGACTTAAAACTAAAGCTAAGATTTAATTCATGTGTCTCTAAGATTGCTCTAAATGTGAGTAAAACTGCAAGTTTAACTAATTCTGGAGCGAGAGAGGGAAGTAAGCCTAGTAGTTCTAAGGGGAGTAAAACTAGTTCATTCCTTGAGGGGGTTTTTTTTTCACATTAAGTGGAGAGTGTCCTTATTGCATCAAGTCTTTAGTTTTGACTTCAAGGAGGAATTTACAGTGGATGTTTCAGTTTTGGGGAGGGGAAAAAGCACCTCCCTGTTGGTTTTCCAGAACAAACATTTTTAAAAGCATGGATGATTAATGATAATTTCAACTGATAGGTTTTACTATTCAACTTCATACCTCTGCCTGTCCTGAAACTGCAGCTGATGTCTGAACTGTGAGATCAAAGGTGTAAATTGTTGTGATGACATTGCAAAAGAACAAAGGAGAAGAAAAGTCTTCAAAATATACACAACAGGGCATAAAGATTTACAAAGGATCATTACATGTGGTTGTTTCCAAGACAATTGATTCCTCTCAGGTGTAAACAAAAATGTGGCCATTTATTAAATTTAAGATACTTTCATATCACCTACTTGTGCATAAAACCACTCCAACTTGTAGTGTAGATGGCTTACCTTCATGTCAGCTTGTTTAATCCTTTAAAAACTCTATCTTGCATCTAGATGTTCTCATATTTGGTGCAAGGCGCTCAAAAGGTATTATCCACACTCAATATGTTATCTATCTTCTCCTAGTCCTTATTTGAAATGTATATAAAGGCATGCACCACTTGTTTTGGTGGAACTGTTAAGCAGTGGCAACCACCAGAGCTGCATGGTAATGTCAAGTAAAACAAACAGAGTACTACTACAGTCTCCTTTCTCCTCACAGTAATTGGCTTCAAGGGCATGGTAGCATTATTATGGAAATGCTCACTTTTACTCTTGATGTAAAGGAAAACCCTTGATTGTCTTTTGGAGGCAGTTTGAGTGTCAAATATGATTGCATCAACTTAAAAATCATTTTGTTTTGCTAACTGACTGCTGGGATTGTCACAGGCACTGGATTTGGAGAGTGGTAGGTGTTAGTTGCATGCTCTTCAAGATCAGTCATAGTGCCATTGTGGAACTGCTAGATCAAGAAAGCATGTCTATGTTCAACAGTCACTTAATTCCCTTAACTTTAAGCACATTTAATGTTATCAGAATCTACTTGTTAAATCAGATACCAGTGAACTTTTTTTTGATTATTGGCATTAATATAAGATTTTCTTTAACTAAAGCAGCTTATTGATGTTTAAGTAGAATTTTAAACAACACTTAACATCATATTAACAAATTGACTGAAATTGTACAGATTTTTTTGTCATACACATCTGTGCAACTTGCAGATGTAATGGACTCAGGGCTTTAATGATGCAAATTAAAGTTTTCAGTGAAAAAATACCAGTATAAGCCAAGAATTAATTCTGAATCCAAAGAGAGGAAAAACAAACTATTAATTCACTACATCTGGCAGAAGCAATTCAGTAGTTTCCTTTTGGATACTATGATACATGGTCTTAAATTAGAATAGAAACTGATCCTTCCCATAGACATTGTGCAATTGCAGTTACTGGAATGCACATCTCCCAAACAGAACTGATCATATATTGCTTCCTTTATTCTTCCTGCTCTGCTGTCTCTCTCTTTGCATAAACCTCTTAGATTAGCTTCTTAAGAGAGAGAACTCTGAAGTCTTCACTTAGTAAGCTTCGTAAATGAAGGCCTAAGCATACAAATGGTCTCTTAAAACTCAGGTGCTTAACATTGTATCAGGGATCAGCACAATAGGAACTTTATGGCAAATTGGTAGTGAAGAGAAACTAGAACAAACCTTTTAAGCTTTCCCTGGCTGAGTACTTCCTTGTGTGCTAAGACTTCTGGCAAATACTTTTTTCATGATTGTACAGTCCTATTTTCAGAAAATAGGAGTTCTCAAGCCTGTGTTATTCTGGAATAAAACTCATGACAACAGGCAGGGGTCAGACTGTCAGACCTTCCTCTCCACATTGTTCTAAGTCCTCTGGGGCTCTGGGTGTCACCAGGTTTTCAAGGTAGGCTACTGAAAGCAGGTGGGCAGAGTGCAGGGGCTGCTGTTGCTGCAGCAAGACACAAGCCATGGAAATGAAGACTTCATCCAAGCATGGTTCAGGAAGTGCAGTGTTTGTCTACATTGAAGAGTTCATATAAGTTCAGTGAAGAAAAATCAAGTACCTTAAGTACGAGTTGTGTTTTGTTTGGCTGGTTTTCTACAAGCAAGTGAAAGAAGTGTGGGTAGCTAAGGAATTTTACTGAAGCAAAGCTTTTTAACAAATGTAGATATTTTAGGAGTATGTCAGGCTAAGTTTCTAAATATAACTTCAGAAAGTCTGAAACTAACTTCAATCTAAAGCATCACCAAAATTAAAGCTAGAGGGTTTTTAAAAAGTATCTATTGTTTCAATGTTTTTATATCACAAAACTACCTTTGAAGCTTATTGATTCATTTATTCTGGTTTTCAAAGATGGAAGAATTTACATGATGAATAATTTTATGGATAAGTTACTGTACTGGCATAAGATATTTTATGCTGGTATCATATTCCTTCCTAGCAATTTCCTGCAATAATTATCAGTGTCTGAAGAAATAAGTATGTTTTTTTAAAACATATCTGGAGATGAAAACATCAGATTATTCTTTAAATCCAATCTCACACATGAGTGGGGTTTTTTTTATTCCTACAGTCTTATACACAAGTCCCCAAGCAGGATTTGTGTGTGTGCTCTGAATTCTGCACAGAGAATTTCTGTTCTCCTCTGTATTCTAGATTGTGAGAGTGCTGAAGTTGCTGATATTGGTATGGAAATGTTAACACTGTGGTGATGACAACCCTGGTACAGCAGAGTGTGACATTTTGGATGAATCTGGAAAGAATGGGGAAACTGCAAAGCAAATTCCTAAGCTGAGTGAGGGGGATGTTTTTTAGTGACCCAAAGGCGATTCTTTGGTCAGAATTAGGACTGGAACAAGATAAAATTCTTAGTTTTCCGTATTCTCATACAACATTGGGACTTTGATATTGTGGGTCTCTATTCTCTGGATTAACCAGAGCTCATATTCCAAGACCTATCAAAAGAAGTTTTTACAGTGACTTTAAGTACAATGAATTAATACTTGCTTCCTTTTTTCAAAGAAGTAGAAAAATTAATGTTACGATTTTCAAGCAGTTGTTACATACACATACACTGATACCTGTCTTTGATAGCTGGTAAGAAGTGATAGGAACGGTTGAAAAGTACTTCTTTCATTTCCTTGATATTTTGGATGTGAATACACTGCTTTGAGTAAGTTCTATGGATATCTTGTGTGAAACTAGTATGGCCATCGTAAGGGATAGAAACAAAAGGAGGATAGACTACTTCTGTGAAGTATCCATAAGTATTGGCAACTCCTTGTGGAGTATTTTCTTCCATGTAGCACCTTTTTTGACATTTTAATTACAAAAAAATTATTAGAACAGTATCTCCAAATCTAGTTGGCTTCAATATGAAAGAATTTTTAATATTTAATACTTTGGTTTCCTTTCTCTCAAGGAAAGGTAATGTAAGTTTTGGGCTTTTCTTGTTTTCTAAATTCCCATGTTCTGGATGGAGTGCCTGTCTGCTTGGGTAGTAATGTTTTCAAGTTTAGATTATATTCAGAGTTTCAGAAATCCTGCTTTACCTATCATGAAATGCTTTTGTGTAGGAGTCAGGCTGTGTGAGGAGATAAATGAGCTATATAACAGCACACAGAATGCTAGTTTAGGTAAAATGCATGCTGCTGATAAGTGACTAAGCCTTCCTGTGTAATCTTAATTTATGTTAAATCGTAATTAAGACAGTTTTGTTTATTGCTTGTAACCATGAGCACCTGGAAGACTGACTAATCCCATCCTTGTGTTGGGAACAATCCAGCTGCTATTGTTGACTCAC
The DNA here is from genome assembly GCF_028858725.1 of Colius striatus. Lineage (NCBI taxonomy): Eukaryota > Metazoa > Chordata > Aves > Coliiformes > Coliidae > Colius > Colius striatus. The sequence continues at coordinate 4,681,361 of NC_084771.1, read as the reverse complement.
AATGCAGAGATTTTGTGTTTGTGAATTGTTTTCATTGGTATTTTTCAGGCATTTATAGAAGGCCTTTTCTTCTGTCCTATCAGTAAATGGAACACAAGAAGCATTCTAAATGAAACAGATGAAGAGATTTTGGAGTAGGAGGCCAAATCTAAATAGGCTAGCTGCATTTCCACCCAAACTACAAAATAGAGAACATTTCTGATGTACCCATGCAAAAATAGATCCACAACTTTTCTCGTAGCTGTTACTCAGTTCTATGTTGTACATAGATTTAGGCATAACAGTAAGATTTTCAGGATTTTGAAGTGTATTATTCAGAAGACCATAGGTGGTACCATAACAGAAATGCTGAATGATGAAGACAGAAAGTGGGGAAGCATAAACTGAGTCTCAGGATAATAAATCCTTCAGAATGGGGAACACCTATGCCTTCTTTCTGTGAAATGACATGTCTCCGGTCGCATCATCTTTCATTTTGCAGGCTAAGTCTATAGGTTCTCATGTAAATGTTTGTTGGTATAAATGTTTTGGTCATGTACCTAATATACATATTAATATAACTAGGTATAACATTGATTGTGCCATCACTTGAGAAGAATTCTGTTCTGTTTCTTGCATGACCCATCTTAAAATATAAGTACTCAGATCAATAGGAAGTCTTACTGTGAAAGAATTCTCACTTTAGGAGAACTATTTCCCTGGGAGAAGGCTCATTTTATTGACTTCAAATGATTTTAAAAATCATTTGTGATAAACACGCAAACTACTGTTCAGTGACAATCGTTTTCTTTGAACCCTTTTGAAGTCAGCCCATGTAGAGATTATTTGCAGGATCTGTTGTGAAAATTTGGACCTAACTCTGCATCCATGACATATTTAAAAGTATCATTGGTTTAATTTGTTATGAGTTCGTGGTAAACCAAGAGTCAAGAATCAGAGGCTAAAAGTGAAACCACGTAAGGATGTGTATAATAATCCACACACAATTTAAATGAGTGCAACTGCTTTGCAAAACATTCTGAATCTTTTAATGTTTGTTGCCTTCTGATATTTGTAATCACATGGATTTCTTGGCCAGTGAAAATTAGAACTAATTCCTCTAAGAAGGCAAAATTAGAAATGAAAAACTTTAATGAACACATCCCAGTTACAGACTGTAAGAGCAATGTCAGTTCTTTAACACTTCCATGTCAATTCTTCTTCCCGACAGCAGAGAGCAGCAGTGTGATGATCTGGATCAGAAGTACTGACATGAAGGAGTATTGGAAGTAACTAAAAAGTAAACTTTTAAGAAATAGATATTGCCTTCAAACAGGTTCATTTGTTCATTTGTTTCATTTTGCAAAAGAAATTAGAAAATTGGGGAAGAAACCTGACATTAGTAGTACAAGAACCAAGGAAATCGTTGTCAAAAAGTTTCTTGCATATAGTAAAAAAAGAGAAAGCAGAGGCTGGGTAACTGGGTGTGGAAGGAAAGTGATGGATGGACTCGTGTCTGAGCTGCGTATAGAACTGTCAGAAATGACGATGTAGTGTAATTTGGAGCAGAAGGAAAACATTAGCTCACAGACTATAATTTAAGGAATAATTTTACCTGAATGCCTTCTAGTCTGAAAATTGATGAATTTAACAAAATTCATTTCAGAAATCATTAACTATGTCTACTAGTAATTTCCTAATCATCATTTTTGTGCATCTGAGGAGTTCGTAGGTACTGACCAAGCCACACTAAAATGTTGAGGGTATGTTGTCATGAAAAATCTGAAATAGTTTTTTTCTGAAGACCTGCAAATGATTTCTTTTAATCTCAGTTCCTCATTTAATAAATAATTCAAACAACCCCCAAAACTTGTAATTTTATTTTCCATCAGTGACTGGTTTACCTTCTGTAGTAAAAGCAGGATGTAGACTTTTGTGGGTAATGACCAGATATAAATACCTATGAGTCAGATAAATTATGCTCTATCCCTTCATTCCAGAGAAACTGCTACAGTGAAGGATGTAAGATGAAGCTGTTGCCCTGGTGATTGCTCATTTGAGTCTAAATTGCACTCTGACTGCATTCCTCACTTGTCCTTAGATGTTTACATTTTGTGTACAACCCATGTGGACAAAGGCTACAAACAAATGTAACCAAATAGAGCTGTATACATGGAGCGTGTGATGTGTTGAGAGTTAAAGATAGTTTATAAGGAATATCAGTAAGAGATTGCACTGGAATAGTATAGCTGTTAAAGGAAATCTGAAAGAAATAAATGTGACATGATACTAGTTTGGTCATCTCTTCATGGTGTTAAACAGCTTAATATAGAACTAAACATAGAGGCTTGAAATTTCAAGTCTACCAAGGGGAAAACAACTTGTTAATCAGAGCACAGTTAGTAATATAAATGATTCAGTGTTCCTAAAGCCACAATAGGTTTTTATTGCTAGGATAGTTTTGGGATGTTGAAATTTCAGGTAACATTGAAGTCATATGGACAGTAAATGGAGTTTCTTACAGCTCTTTTATTTTGACCTTTCTGAAAATGGTTCTTGGGCTTCAGTTCATCTAAGTATTATGTTTGTATGCAAGAAATATTTGCAGCTGCAACATTATTTCTAGAATGTTAATATAATCATGTATGATTGCCAGAATTATCAACTAGGTGGGCTCAGTGTGTTTTCCTTTGTTTTAGCCCACTCACAAAATATTACTGACAGTATTACCACTCATAGCTTATCTGTTTTGCTTCCATTTGCCAGAACTGCCATATTTGAACATTAAATCCACTTTTAAACTGTAAGATTCCAAATAGGAGGAAGAGAGTGTCACTGCTCATATGGCATGAATATGAAGGAAAAAAATGAACTTGAGTTCTGTCTGTACTTTATTATGTCTGTTTTTGTTTTCTATCTTTCATGAAGGGATAACGTGTTGATGAAGTTCCATAATGTTTGCAAGACAGCTTGTACATTCTGAAGTTCTTTTTCAGTGTTTTGAAAGGCAGAGTAAAAGTACCAAATGTAAAATTCCAAAAGAGATTTGTTAAATGGAAAACAAAATCGATACTGATACAAAAGCTTCTCTTCTAGAGCATCTATAGGTTTCCCATGAAGTGAGAGGATGTAAGTATAGTGTGAATGGTTGGGTAACTTGGAGGAAGACCATGTAACCTTACTGGCTTTTAAGAAGTCTACTCAGGTTTCATGGATGGGGTTCAGTTGTGTCTCAAGATCTCTGAAATCAAAGGAGAGAGACTGTATAGTTAGTTATTATTTTAATTTATATGGTATTTGTTACAACTGTCAAATGATTTAGCTATAGTCAGTACTCCCTAATACCAGTATTCTTTTTCCAATATAAATTTTCTGTCACTTAACTCACTATTACAGGATAATGATTCCAATAGAAGTATCAATTGTGCAGACTTTAGAGCATTATAATCATAAAGAAATCAAACCAGACTTCTTAAAGTCTATTCTTATTATTATCTCAAGGATTCTTAGTTCCATTTGAATCAGTAAGTGTTAAAGCAATCTGTAGATGGATTTTTTTTGTGAATATGTTTCTTGCTGTACCGTTTCTTTCTATCTCAGAAGTGAAGAAACTAAGAAGTGAGGGGGAAAAGCCCAACAAAATGACATGACAATGTGTAATAAGGGTATCTTTGCTATTCTGTCAGTAGCAATTTCTTTCTGGATGGTGGCACATTTTGATCATTAAGTTCTCAAATTTTATTTTAAGTTTAAATGTGGTGATTTATTTGTTTTGTTTTTTTTTTTTCCTTTAACCAAAATCATGTCTGTGGTAGGTGCTGGTTGATTGGTTTTTCATTTTGAAAAGAGATGAGCTCCTTTTCAGGAGACAGCTACTAATATAGTTCTTTTACCTTGCACTACAAAAGACTATGGATAGGAAATCAGGGCAGGTAGCTGAGAATGAGTCTGGTCTGACAATGACTGTATTCTGATGCTAAATAAATTTATGTGGTGCAATGGCAAAACCCAAGGCAATGAGCGATTCCCAAAACAAGAACTGGACACGGGGTTATAACTTAATGCAATGAGAATGTCTCTACAAACAGTAGGAAGTTAATGCCAGACATCTATTACCTGGGTTGTTTTTTTTTCTTTTCCTTAAAATCTCCATTCTTTAGATGAGAATCTTGTGTTCAGCTGCAAAATGAAAACTGAGAGATAGAACAATGCAATGGTGGATTGACCTTGAGTAGTTGTCAGGTTCCCATCAAGCTGTATCACTCCATTCCTCAACTGGAAAGGGAGAAAATATACTGAAAGGTTTGTGAGTCAAGGTAAGGACAGCGAGGTTACTCAGCAATTACTGTCATAGGCAAAATGACTCAACTTGGGGAAATTAATCTATTGCAAATTAATACCACAATAGGATAACAAATAAGAACAAAACTAAAACCACCTTCCCCCCACCCTTCCCTTCTTCCTGGCCTCAATTTCACTCCCAATTTCTCTACCTCCTCCTTGCAAGTGGCTCAGAGGAGTAAGAAAGAGGGTGGTGATCAGTTCATCATGTTGTTTCTGGTGTTGTTTCTTCCTTATGCTCTTTTCCTACTTCTGTGGAGTCTTTCCCATGGGAATCCTCCACCAGCTGCTCCAGCATGGCTCCTTTGCATGGGCACAGTCCTTCGGGAACTGATTGCTCCAGCATGTGCTTCTCTCCACGGGACATAGGTTGTGCAAGGATCCACAGTCTTCACCATGGGCTGCAGGGCAATCTCTCTTCCAGCACCTGGAGCACCTCCTCCTAGACTTGAAAAATTAAAGCTAGACTTTATGATAAATTGTAGTATCAGTTCTTTGACATAGCACCCTGAGTGCCCTCAAATTACTTTGCTATTGCCTAATGATCAAATAATGCTGCTGGTTGTGAATGTCTGAAATGTTGCATAACAATGGGCTAATATTTTCGTCAGTTAAAGACCGAATTACTAGAAAAAGCCTGTGCACTGTGCCTGAAATGCAAGGGCTTTCTAGTTTCAGTTGAATTCCCACAGTGAAACTGTAATGTAGTAACCCAGAGAAGGCAGTCAAAAAACAATGACTTGTTAAGATAGGAATTGTGAAAATAACATTGACAATAGCAACCAGGTTAAACTAATTCTGTTTTTATTAAGAAGTAAAGATTATTGTTTTACTAGATAGCTTTATGATGCTGGTATAAATTATCATGTTTTGGCCATTACAGTACTGGTTTCTCCAATGGACTCAGAAGTATCTTTGATGCATCAGAATTTATTTTCCATTAGGTATTCTTTTTTTCTAACTTCCTACCTGCGTGAAACTGCACTTGTTTTGTAAATGGAAGAGCTTATTAAAGACAATGGGAGCTTTGGCACCAGTATGATTATTGCAACAGTTTATTGGGGTAGTATATTATGAAGAGTAAGTCACATAGTATTCAGAAAGCTAATTTAGGACCTATTCTGCCTTGTCTAATTGTGTATATGTGCTCTTGGAATCATTGAGAGATTTTAATATAAATGCAGTGTGGTCTGGAGCTTTATTCGTATTTGTGCTAAAGCACTCGAGTCATCATCAGTTTATGATGTTTGTCTACTTTACTGCTAATGATGTTGCTGAACTGTAGACAATGACAAACAGGATTATCAGCCAGAATACTTCAACATAAACATTTTATTAACATTCTCATTCCACCTCTTCAAACGAGCTTAGTATTTAAATGAAACATTAACTCTTACAAGTAAAATAGAAGTTTTATGTTCCTTTAGTAATTTTCTGTAACTATTAGAGTTTAACCTTTATTTTTGTATGTTCAACATTTGAGAAGTGAAAAATCTTAGTATCAAAAATTCTTGTTACTTGCCTGTTTTTAGTTGCAGTCAATTTTGAGCCAGCCAACTTGACTAGAAAATTAGAGCATCTTATTAAAAAATAATAGATAATTTTGATCCTGTTGGGAAAGGAACAGAAATCAGTGTACATCTTGAGGTGTTTTGTGAAATGTGTAAGAAAAAGATCCGAGTTCCATTCTAGTTCACAGCAAATTACATTAAGATGGAAAAAATTAGGATTAAAAATTGGAATGAACAATCCATCCTGGAGGTGTTTGGCATACAGAATAGGGATTCTGCCATCACAAAATGACATGGACCAAATTTATTAGTAATAGAAATAGATGTTCAGATTGTACCAACAAAAATAGCTATTTTCATATTTATTTATGTACAGAGGGGAAAAGAACACAATATAGCAGAGCTGTATTTTCCATTTTGTTTTTGGATTTCATAAAGACCGGCCACAGGGAAGTGATGTCAATAGGTTTAATTTCCTAAAGGACCATAAAGCATTTAGGTACTTCCATGATGTGATATTTCAGGCCAGACGATGGTAAAAGCTGTGACCTGTTATTTGCAATTTTTAATCAAGTTATCTGTATTCTTAGGTCTACCAAAAAGTCAAGAAACGTCATTTTGTGTCCTTGTTGGAAGATGTGGGTATAACTGAACAGTCTATAGTTCTGATATTTTTATCCCTCAGACTGGAAGCAGAACACCAGCAGAAAAGTTGGCTCCTTGAGCAGGAAGGGTTTTTTTTCAACTGCTTATGCATTTATTTTTAGGAAGAGAATAGTGTTTGCATCTCAAAATAGACCCTGCTTTTCATTTTGTATATCAAATAATCATTGCTTTATCCATGAGAAAGCCCTAAATCCAAATGTTTGTAAAGGATATCTTCAATCTCTTGTGTTTGTCCTGTCCCAGTAAACACTTCAATTTGTTTTGTTTCCTTTCTTTTGCATCTCTGTCAGGGAAAAGGTGTGCCACAGTAGTGGTCATGTTACTACTTTTTTGCCCTTATTTCATCTTACTGTACATGTCTTGTCTCAAGTTATTGAAAACCTTCCTTCCTACAAATAAATTAACAAAATTGTCCATTAAAAAGGAAAACTGTTCCCAGTGACAGACTCTTGATAGTAGTGGAATGCTGAGCTTGTTGAATCATCAGATTGGCCTAACCTGCATAGTAGCTTTTAATTTTTGACCTTTGATTCGAGCTTTGAAATGGCAAGTTCTTAGGTTATCTTGGCCAGATAACAAGGAGTTATTTCAGTAGACAGAAGTTGTTGGTTTGGGTTTTACTCTGGTGGCTCTGTGAAATGAACAAGATCAAGCTTGTTCATACTCAACAAATCTTCAAAATTAGCTGCTTTTTCAGAGGTAGGAGCTACATTTTTCTAACTCACTAAATAAAATATATGGTGTCAGAAAACTGGTTTATGTAAGACTGTGTTAGATTCCAGGAATATAGTTGCCTGGAACAAAAAGGACCCTTTCAGTTATGTCCACTACTGCTGTATGAGAAATGTGAGGATGTCGCTGTTTTTTTGTAAGTTGTTCAGATAAATTTCATGTTGCTTTATACCTCCAGATCTCAGGACATGAGTAAATGTACAAACTGAGTTTTACAAAATATTACAGGGCTCTGAAGGTGGACAGTATGGACTGTTGGCTTGCAGAGTGGTTATTCAGAAAGTGAAGACCTGTGTGGTGGCAGAAATATCTCTTTGGACTATAAGTTCCTGTATCTACTTTTCTAATGTAATAAGTGAGCTGCCTTAAGTCAGCTCTGATGAAAAATTCCTTTTTTTTACAGGTAGAGAAAAGGGAAACTACATTAGGAATTAGCATAACTATAGCAGTATTAACAGAGGAGAGTATGAACAAAACTCAGAAGCTGAACCCTTGACCATAGAGATACAGAAATCCCAAGCATAGATTAAAGCAGATTAAGAGCCAGGAATGGTAAAGAAGTCTTTTGACTAGTCTTTTAAATAGACTCCTAGAGGGAAAAAAAAAAATCTGAGATATGGTTATGATTGTATTTCTTAAAACTCATGGATTTTTTATTAAATGAATTGGTTTTTTCCTTTGTCTGAATTTTCAGTACTATAGGTAAAATAATCAGACACGCTGTAGTAGGATCTTTTTGAGTGAATGAGGACGGGGGACTAATCCTATAAAACCAACCTCCTGGTATCCATTTTCCTAAGCAACCCTAAAATTGCCTATCAGGAGAATAATTACATATTCAGATCTCTCCATAAGTATCAAAAAAACCCATGTTGTTGTCTTTCTAGCTCCTACTTGAGAGTTCTGAAGTAGTCAAGTGTTGTAGAAACAAAGAAGCAGAAAACATAATAAATCAACTGGGTTTTTTTCTGGAAAAGTGGTCACAGAGCTAATTCATTGCTAGGTCCATGATACAGACACTTATACCAAGAGGTATTTTCTGGCACTCAGATGTGACTTTCAGAAACGAGAGTGATGTTTACTTGGTACCATACTGTCTAATCTTCTTAGATATATGTTCACCTGTGGAGTGGGTTTCTTCTGTGAATATGTTAGAAATGGCTAAAACATTTAATTGTCTTCTGGAATTTTCCTTTGGTCAAAAATTATGGTGATGAATATTATTCATGAGAGGGCAAGATCTCAGGCACGACTGCCTGACAAGCACTGAAGTTATAAAACTATGTATTTCTCAGTGGTATCACTAAAAGAAAAACACTTAATACAAATGTATTTTAACTTTACAGATAATTATTCAGATTGGGAATTATATTACTGCTGTTTTAAAGACATTTGCCCTCATGTTTCAGTTTGTCAGAGTCGGTACACGTTACATGCTATAAAGCAATACCTAGCTTTACCTTTTAGCTCCTTTAGTTGGTTGTATGACAAAACATGAGCAGCAACTAAATTTTAAACTAACATTAAGACAATATGAGCACAATACTGAAAACTTTGTGTTCACATCGATGTTCAGCTCACACAGCTATTCTCTATTCAAATACAGATGGAAAATAGATGAGACAAAAACCGATTGTGAGCAGGACTATGGTCTTTTGGTATTCATGGATTGCCTAAGTAACCAGTAAACACTTACATGTGGTTTTTAGCTTTACGTAACTCAAATACAGTAGAATGTAATGTGCTAATATTACAAATTCAGTGGTGTATGTTTCAAAGCAGTGAACTGGTTCAATCAAACATGCTATCTGACTTTGGTAAAACCAGTAAAATTGAAAAGTAAATTTAATCTCTCTTGATTCTCTAGGATACAATAAACTGTACTGAGAAGGAGATTTGGCTCAGTATCTGGAAAACAGAGCCTGGTAGACCCTGTTGAATTAACAGATACCTATTTAAAGCTTTTTAGAGATTAAGAATATTTTCCAGTTCAATAGCATTTGTTTCCTTCATTTTCAAAGCTCATAACATTGTTTACTACTCCTGAAAATAATAAAGATGTCTGTAATCCTCAATTTATTTTATCAATCTGTCTTTGCTTTTCTAAAACACATTCTTGGTTATGTATTTGTCATCTTATATGACAGTACAAAAAAACATCTTTTCTGCTTCTTTCTTTTTTTCATCTGTGTATTCTTCATCTTAAGTATTAAATGAGCCCTGTGTTTGGGAACCTAGGTGATCTTTATTATTATTTCATTATACCAGTGAAAGAAAGCAAACATTGCTTTGAAAATGTAATTGAAGTTAAAAAGAAAAAGTAATCTAACAATATTAGGCAGTAAATTACTCTGGACCACTTAAACTGTAGTTTGAATGAGCTAAATTTTTCATTACAAGACTATTTCAGGTACAATAGGCTACAAAATAAAGTTCTGCAATGCATAACTTGTTATCTATTATAACAGCTTTCACTGTGTAGCAGGTTAAAACGAATTCTGTAGCTTTAAATTATTTTTTTGGATGTTAACAGCTTCATGGCTCTGGAATTTCTACCGGGATTGTGGTAATTTTTTAAGCAAGCTCTATAGAAAGTTTTCAGGTGATACAAAAAAGCTACTCAAATTACTAAAAACTGGTTTTTTTCCACTAGAAGAGTAAACCAGAATTTATGAGCCATCAGAAAAGCAGAATTTTTGTAGAAGGTATAAAATATTCCAAAAAGCAGGTTGCATTCCTCATGTATTTCATCAATAAGCACTGTTGGTACACTTCTGCATTTCAGTGCCAAGTGAAGTTCAATGCCAGTAGAAGGTCATCAGAGAGTGAATGGATTCCAGCACTACTATTATTTTATGAGCTATTGCTCATTTTACCACTTCAGTGTTGGGAGAGATAAATTTTATAATCCTGAAGTTATTTGGATTAGCTGCTTAGAACCTTTTTGTAAATTATAATACTCTAAATCACCTAATTCTTACATTTTTTAGCTAAAAACAACTTATTGAACAAAAACACTGCATACTGTATGTGTGCCAAAGTAGCTCATAGGAGGTTTGAATACCTCTGAATGGCGTGTTGCCAGCGACATCTTGAGCTGTGCTGTCTTAAAGTAACAATCCAGAAACACTTTTTAAGCTTAAAAAGAACACAATGTTGAGTGTATAAAGCTCTTTCTATTTGTAAGCAAAATGAAGCTAAGATACTTTGTTGAAGTGGGTTAGTGGGTATGAGATTGACATTGCCAGGTTAACTCTTTTCTGAGCATAATGAAAGGATGAAATGGATGATAAAGACTCAGTTGCATACACTTAGAATGTGTCTTCCCTGAGTCTACTTCAATCTTTTCTAGGTGCATTTGTTTTGAAATAAGAATAGCCATGCCCAGTAGAAAAGGTACATGGAGATTGTTGATTATAGGGTGTTATGTAGTTGAGAGTTATAGAAACAATTTATATACTGGAAGTAAAATGTGCCCTGCTCTAAGTACTTTATTTTGCATCCAGTATTTGTAGGGTATTAGTCAGGCCCAGTGGAACTAATATTGTGTCAATAGATTCTGAAAGGTATAAATGCAGTATAAATGTTTGTTAGCAAAGGAAGAGATGCAGAAACATTTAGGTCCCTAATTGGAAGCTATGGACTGCACATTTTGTTTTTGGAATAATTTCTGTGGAAAATAAATGAGGCTTGGAGCTCTACTGACCTCTCTGCAGTTGTCAGCCAGGGGTGATGGCAAAATCAAAGGAGATTTTCTAAGACATTTTTTTCTTCTTACAAATTCGAACCACATCACATGAAGTTGTAGTTTGTTTGTTTGTTTTTACTGTAAAGCTGTGGAACAATCCCAAAAAGGTTCATATAGCTCATCTTTGCTTTTCAGCCTTGGATTTACATGTGCTTCATTTGCATTGTCAGAAATCTAATCCTGTATGCATGACATGATCTCCAGTCAATGACAGAAGTGCAGTGTGACACTGATACAGATTTGGTATTAATTAGCTGGATGCCAGAATTGCTGTTCATCTCAGCTAAAGCTATTTCTGGCAGCTGGGTTCAACTAAAAATGCCATCTTCTAGGTCCCTGTGATGTGCACCTGTCCATGAGCATACATTGACCTCTTAATACATTTCACACAGAGAAAAGCCCTCATTGAGAGCTCAGTGATGTATCTTAAGGAAAATATGTATCTGTTTTCCTTGAAGTAATACATTATGGTAACTTAGTTTTAGCAGAGTAGCTTCTGTGTTGCTGATGGTAAGTGCTAGAGTAGACTCTTAAATATTTCTTTGTTACTGTAGGGTTTTTTTGCAAGGTCAAATTGAAACATTGAGAACATACCAGATTTAAAAAGAAGTTAATCAAATTGAAGGCATTAGTCTGGTTGAACTTCATCCTTGAATTTGGAAGCTGGATGATTTGTCTCTCTTAAGCTTTTCTCTGCGCTTCAAGTGTAGAGACTTTTTATTCTTTTTTTTCTTAATGAAATCTTAAATCCAAAGGACAATCTGATTTTCAACCATGTGCAGGTAACAGTTATATACATTCTTGAGTGACCTGATCTAGGGGGACATGCTTGAGCAGCAGGGTAGGACTAGATGATCTTTATCAGTCCTTTCCAACCCTTACCATTTTATGATTCTATGATTCCTTATGTAAAAGTAACATGATCAGCTACTGCCTGACAACTCATAAGGTTTGTAGTGTGGTAAGGACAACAAAATTGTTATATACATGTGGACATTTCAGTATTAGAAGACTTGATGAAATGCCCACTCAAGCTCACAAGGCTGTGGATGTCAGGAGATTGGGGCATCCCTTTTTTCTATTGTATATAATGGTAGGACAAGGAGTAATGGGATGAAGCGGGAACACAAAAAGTTCCACTTCAACATCAGAAAAAAGTATTTTATTGTGAGGGGGACACATCCCTGTGTGACCTGATGTAGGCGAGACCTGCTTTGACAGGGGCATTGGACTAGATGATCTCTAGAGGATCCCTTCACACTCCTACTATTCCATGATTTGTAAGATGGAACTAAAAGACTATGATGTTGTTCTTGGGGAAGTACCAAGTACCATTTTCTCTCAATGATTTCAGTGCAGTTGTACTGAAACAAAGCTCCTAAAGGGGACTATATTCTCCAATACTATTAAAATGGAGAGCTACCTGAAAAAGTAGATGATAAAGAAACATATTAAATAGTTCTCAGCAGAGATTTTATCCTGTGCTTACAATGATATTACTTCCATTTATGACCTCTAGACAGTATAATAATGGAAACAACAGCTTGACTGATGAAAGAAATAACCAAGCTGAAAACCAAGCTACTTCTGGCCCTACCCTGTCAGAGTTTAGACTCGGCATAGACTTCATATGAAAAGGAATTAAAAAAAGAATAAACTGAAGGAAGCAAGGGGACACTGGTAGTTACACCTTAGTCTAACCAAACAGCGTTTCTTTATTCCCCGTGATACCAAAACAAGGTTATTCTTCAGATGCCAAGCTTTTTCCACGACTTTCTGTAGAATTATCATTGCTAGATTTTCCTTTAAAGTAAATTCAATGACATCATGAAACTAACTTACTTGGATTTGACATTCTAAACCTCAAAAAGCTGAGGAAGAGCAATACAGGTGCTTGAAACCTAAACTTCTTCCCCCATCATCTCGGCATATCCTTCTGGATAGTTTATGATTTTTCCACTCAATATTGTGCTTTTTCTTTTTGTTTTAGATGTCTTCTTGTTCATGTATTTGTAAGGGTCTTGGCTACATCACAACATGTAAATTACTATTACAATTCCTGAATCTAGCCTGAAATATCTTACTCTTGCACCTCCCAGCACTAATCTTTCATACATTTCTCAGTCCTTTCTAAGGCAAAAGCCCTCATTAATGTCAAATTAAAATGAACTGCAGAGTTTTGCTCTCTATTCTTTGTCAGGTATTTCTTGACAGCCTGGAATTTGCACTAACCTGTTTTTGATCTTTCGTACTCTGACAATCTCAAATGGGAACTTTGTTTAAAGGGGGGGCCCAACATATCTTGCATATTAACACCTATGTTAAACTAACTTTAATGGATTTTGGTTTTTTAAATAAAGTATTTCAATAGCATTTGGCACTGAATAACTTTTTAATGAGGACAATTATATGCAATTATTGTTGGAGTTTTTGTTCCCATTCACATCAATTGGCATATCATTTGGCAGTGTTGCTTGAATTGTGTTTAGAAAAACCTACAGGTCTGCACATTATATTTCAGGAATAATAATGAAGTCACACATTTCTCAGAAGTAATATCTTGGCATTTTCAGATCACATATATTTTATTGGGCTAGAGCTGAACACAAGAACATGTGATGAATGGATCGTTACAATTTCTATAGTATGTATTTGATTGTTAGGAGGGAAGGTCTTTCTTGATTAACATGTGTCTACTCTGATCTGTCATGTACTGCAACAGAAGAGAAATGTCTCCTCTTTCTGTTCATGAATTAACTTGATCTTGGGCAGCATGGGGTGAGTAGAAAGGTATATTACTCTGTCTATTTCTCTGGGATTTGGCTAAAGGAAATAATAGTTATGAGTGTGTGGACAGTGCAGAAAGACAAATGCAAAGAGTATTTTTCTGTGAACACAGTATCACCTACTTAAACCCTTGCAGCTGTATATAGCAACAACTCTGTCTCTGCACCATTCTTGACTTGGCAAAATTCTCAGGCAGAGTTATAGTCTATGTATTTAACAGTTTAACTGTGACAAATTTTAAAGTTCAAGAATCACTTTGGAGAAAATATCTCTGTATCATATGCTGCTGTTTTCTCTGGAGGCAGTCATCATAGTTCTCAGATTCTTGCAAAATTTGGACTTGCTGTCTTTTTCTCAGACAAATTAGCAGTGATTAAAATTGAGGAAAGACTGCAAGCCATGACATGGTAATTAATCTAAAAGATAATTAAGAAGTAGAACAGAGAAATGTTACTGAAGGATGAAGACAGCAAGCTATGTTATAGCTTCAAGCAAAAATACTGAAACTGACACACACATATGTGCCTGTGGTTTTGTGTTATGCTACAGAAATTGTAATCATTTCATCAAATATCCATCATCTCTTTTACACTGTGAGGTCACAGTCATAAGAATTTAAGCCAAGAGGGATTCTGAGAGCCTAATTCCGACTGTTCCATCATCTTTTCCTGAATCAGTGTCAGCTGTATCTAAAGCAGTGTCCCAAAAGTTCTCTAAACTTGTTCTTGGAAACTTGCAATGATGACTATCATATAGGTCCCTAGGTGATTTGTCTCAGTGTCCCCTGCCATGATTGTTAGAAAATGTGCCTAAATCCAATATAAATTTACCTTGCTATGTTTTAATCTGCTTATGTCTACTCTCTGTTTAATGGACACAGAGAACAGCTTATTGACTTTTTCTTTCCAGTAGTAAACATGGAAAATTATTCTTATATTTTCCTTCAGTCTTCTCCTTTATGAAGTTAGTCCTTAAAAGAAGTGACCAATCCAAAGAGAAATTAATTGAAAATGATGGAGGATGTTCAGCCAGCTAACTTCAGGGCTTGATCTGATGCTGATTGAAGTGAACAGGAAAGTAATCTTGATCCACAGAAACTGCATTTTTACCACGTAAAGTATTAATGCCCTCATTCCTGTATCAGCCAGACATCCAGATTGCTGGACAGCACATAATTGGCTACATTTCTCAAGTACATTAACAATGTTAGCTGTAGCATGTCCCAGCTCCTGGCCAGCTGGATGAAGTAGAACATTCCTGCCATTCAGGATACCCAGATGGTGCCCTTTACCTTTTAGTTCCTGTGCTTGTGTTACCTGCTTATCTACATCCATGCTCATGTTTGCCATCTATTTGTTTGTGTATATAAAATTAAACTTACTTGTTTTCTTCTCCCGCTTTTATTTCCTCTGGTTGTTTTATGTGATGACATCCATGGAATGCTGTGACTTCAGCTGGATGTTTAACATGCAAATAGAGGAGAGAAGCTTGGGAAAAGGCAGAAAGAAACCAAGACAAAGTCCAAAAAGTTCTACAATTTTTGTTAAAAATTCCAATAGTTTACTTTGCAGTTTGACAGCATGGGTTAGTGTTCTTAGCATCGTTTCACATTCAAAGAAATCACATACCTAGGCCCACACATAAAAGAAAACAATTTGAGTATATAGGAAAAGGCAAGCAAGTTAGAATTCACTCCCTCATTTGTCCATGTAGTACTTAATTTTATCTTAGAAACTTGATATTGTAATATGGAGTAATCATTCAAGATCAAAGGAGGGAAGTTGAAGCTATTTTAAAAATTAGTTTTTAATTAATTAGTTTAAAGATTAGTTTTTCATTCTTTAGTGAAAAGCTTATTTTTCATGTTTTAGTTGGCTAATACATTTCATCTGGGGAATAGCAGGAGTGGGTTTTTTGGAATATCTGATCCATGATCTAATGGATCATGATCTCATGATCTAATTCTATTCCAGTGGTTTATAATGTAATGACAAGCTGGAGATCTGCTTGGTGTCTCTTGAGTTATATACATTACTGTTATTAGCATTATCACTTCATTTCTGTTGTCTCAGAGCACTCTGGACAGCTACTGGCAGTCTCCTTTCTAACTTCATTCATCTATATGTCAGAAAGGGAAGGTTCTGTTCTTCAGTTTCATGTTTAGTCCTAGGTATGCCTTTACTGTTATAGTCACCTGTCTACACTAAAGCACCAGCATCAGCCAGATTTTATCAAGATTATTTTTGAGTGTCAATTCATATAGATATGTTTAGTCATGCTCATGCATCACATTTTTATTTCACCAGAGTAAAACATATGTTTTTATATATGTGTATTATGCTTGATAACCTAACCACATGACTTACAGTGCTCCTCACTATAATAGCCTGTGAAAAGAAATGGCTACTGTGCATCTTGTTACTGCTTCTGGACTATTAGTGCTGCATCCTATGTTATGTTGTGTAGTCATTCTGAACTTAGCTGAAATGCTGTTGACATCAGTGAGCCGACTGGAGTGACTTTGCATGCCCTTCTTTTCCTTGTGTTGTGATACAATCTCAGTACCAGATTAACATTTCTTTGTCTTGGTCTGCAAACTTTGGAGTTTAGTTTTATGTGCACCATAGGAACCAGAAAGACAACACACTCAGAAGTTATCAGAAAGAAACTGAGCCTTGTAAATGAGTGTTGGGGTAGTTCTACTTGCCTTTCTCTTTGGATAATCTTGGGTATTCAGAACACGTGCATATCTAGAAATACTCATTTTCTTCATGGATTTTGAATTCTTGATACTTATATTTGTTGTTACTGGGTAACTTCAAATCTTCATAATGTCACAGCCTAGATTGACTAGCTTCTGTTTATCCAGCAGGAATAGAAACCCTCTATGTTGGCACTCAGGTAATAAAGTGGTATGGTGGAGATATCACTTGCATAATTAAGATTCAGTTTGTGTTGAAGAAAAAGCAGACATTTCCAGCTTAATTGCTGCCCTTGCCTCTGAGAGGTCTGTTTCTTCCAAATTCTTTTTCTCTTAATAAATTCGGTTACAATATAATTAGGAGTGCAGAAAAAACAAGCAATAAAAATATGTTGGAGGTTATGCAGGTAGCAAAAGTACTTTGTGAAGGTATGCAGCATGAAAATATTACACTTACCCTTCTCCTCGTGTGATCCAAATTCATGAATTTGCTAGGACAATTCTGTGATTCTCTGGCAACCCAGTGGTCTAAATGTTTCTTGTACTTTCAAATTAGAAAAATTCAGAGTTGAAGGGAGTAACTATGTCACAGCTCATGAGTACTGCTTCCCAGACATAGACATTATCCACAGTGAGTTTCAGTATCAACAGAGAACTCTGCTTTTACTCATGTTTCAGTCATGGGATTTTGTCTGAGCCTGTGGCATTCAATAGATCAAATCCTGTATAAGACTGGAAGTATAATTGAGTAAATAGGGGTTATTTTTGTTATAACATTTGGATAGTGCAGTAATTGCACATATCTGATGTCAAGATTACAAACCTTTGGTAAAAACTGTAGCTTTGTTTTTGCTGTAGGTATCTTAAGTTCACTGCTGCAGTGAAACAAAGATTTCTGTAACACCTTTCCATGTTATATTTAAAATCTCTTGTTCAGAGTCCAATGAATCACATCAGCAGCAGAGGACGGATTTATATTTGTATCTGAATAACCATGGCTTAAGTTTTATAAATGGTTCTCCTTTGTAAGAACTGCTAAGTATGCAGCAGTTGCCTGAGCTATATGGACTTTCTCATTAGGCTTATGAACTTCAAAGCATTTGGAGTGCCTTCCAAGTAGGGAGGGAGGATGCACAATGCATTTCAACTGAAGTTAAGGGTAAAAAGAACATTTCTTTTGGAACATAATGTTTCAAATAATTCATTTCTTTTTCGACTAAAAGAATATGTAATTTTTCCTCTAGCAAGCAACTCTTTCCTCTTGACACTTGTGATCTGTAAAATTAGATTTTGCTTGAGTGAAGGCCTTTATCGACCTCATGTGTACCAGATTTTACTCAGTGGAGATCAGAAAAGATACATAACTTATGAATGTATTCTGGCCACATTTTACTGCAGAGAGGCAGTTAGCAGTATTTCCTCAAAGTTTTCATGCCTCAAAGTTGTGTTTTGCTATAGTTTAACCTAAGTCCTGTCAGATATATTTAAGTTAGAGTGGATATATGTTTGATTTTATTAGAGATAACTTGGAAAAGATGTTCCTTAACAAGCCTCTTATTTTCTGTTTTAATAAATCTCTGCCTTAAGACAGTATTAAGCCAATAAGCAGCAAATTCTAGTTGGATACTTGAGCATGAGAATATGGCTTAATTGTTTGTCAAAAGGTGTACTAAATGGGTTGTAAGACAGTTGTCTTAAAGCCATTTCAGGTTTGAGTCCAAACATAATGCCAGACAGATCACAGTATATTTCCATATGCTAAAACTATGCACTGTAATGAAGACAATCACATTTTATTTTAATGACTTAGAAGAAGCTGTGAGAGTAAGAATTTAAGATAAGAATTGACACTGATCACTTTCTGAAGTTTACTGTTCCTTTTCTCGTGTACTAAATCACAGCAAATATTGCATAACCAGAAGTGGAGGGAATCACAGTACACTTGGGTGCTGTTGAGGAGGGAACCTTTTAGAAAGTTAGTAAGAGGACAAAGACCCCAAGTGTCTATAGTGCTTTTTTCCTTCAATTTCAGAATGTTTAGTGTGAGATTTGTATTAATAAGGATTAAAGGGTTGGATAGTAGACTGCTCTGTGGAGGTAGTGAATGAATTATTCCTTGAAACAAGGAATACCTGCCAATGCGGCTACATTCTCTGAGGGCAGTTCCACATAACTTGCTTCTACTGTACTTGATACTTACCCATACCTGTAGTCTGGTACCTGAGGATGCCTGCCCCTTGTATTCCAAGGCACGTGACAGCCTATCTACCAGATCTCGCTTGTGACATTTTAACATGATCTGTAGCATGTGTACAGAGGAAAATGAGGAGGAGGGCTGCAAACAAATGTCATTGTGTAGTGCATGTGCTTTATAATGAAGGCTAAGACTGTTTCCTGAGAGGGATTGTCTTCTTTTGGTATTTCCAGGTGCTAAAGGTAATAAGCATCCTTCAGAGTTTGAGTCAGGGCAGCTAAATTCCTAGTCTGGACTTCCTACCTGAAAGAAACTACATGACTTTTACTTTGGCTTTCTTGACTTGGGGCTACATGCAACCATACAGTGTGATGTACTTGGACAGCACTTCAATATCTTGTGGTTCAGTTCTTGTGAACTGTTCCTGATAGATCTTGATATTTATCCCAAATCTAGTTGATGTTACTATGAATACTATTTATGTTGCACATTTCAGGGATAAGAACCAAGAAGTAGCCATTTCACAGAGTTCTTTGGAAAGAAGTGCACCATGAGGAAAAGGTTTGGATTGTCTGAATGGTGTGATGTGGACATTAGTGGAGCAATTGTCACTCAGATTTTCTGTAGGACACATGTTTAGGCTCAATAAGTGATTCCTTATCAATGGAACAGCTGTTGCTACTGGTATCAGTGATGGTGTGTAGCATATAGAAAATGATTGACAACTTGTCTCATGTTGATGAATTGGAATTTCAAAGAGAGTATAAATATGTTCATTTCCATACTATGTGTTCTAAGAAGAAAGCTGAGTTCAGAGATTCTGATCATCATCTTCCAGTTATTCCTAATTTCGTCAAACCAAAGATATTCCTTTAGGATGCTTTTATCTAACAGATAGAAGCAATAGATTCAATAGCTGGAAAAGGTCAAGTAGGAAATAGCACCTAAATCTTTAACAGTGAGTGAATGAACAATTTCCCAAAATTCTATATCCTCTGAAATTTTTAAATCAGAGTAATCTTTCTAAAGCAGAGTTTATAGTTTATCTATAAATCTCTACTGTTTCTGTTCTGTTGTTGATCTAATAATACAGTTACAGTGGTTCTATTTTATACGACCAATTTTTCTTCTAATTTTCCATTTTTAATCAGGAAGTAAAAGTTGTTTTGTTCTTAATTTATGCAAAGTAGATTTGACAGGTTACATGTGACATACTGTGGCAATGCATTTTGGGATATGTAGTTCCAGTGAGTGTCCATGATTTATGGAATAAAATAATATAAAGTATTCTTTGTTACTACTTTTATTAATTATTTTGATTAACTTTCTATGTCTGGAAGTCCCTTCAACTCTCCTCTATTAAGAAGTCTGATAATTACAATTCTTCCTGTTCACCTTCTCACACTCCATTCTCAATGGAATTATTTCAGAGAACACAGGAGACTCTAATTATATAGACGTATTTATGACATCATGACACGTTAGACTGAAATGATTTGCATGTAGCAATACATTTTGTCCCACTAAGAATGGTTGTGAGTTACTGTTGCTAGAGGTATTCTGTTCTGAAGGATTATGCAAAATTGTATCTTCAGAGTAACTGAAGAGAAACATTGGGTATGTAATTGAAATTAAACAGCTCTGCTAGTCCTGGTGAGAGGAAGCAGGGCTTTTCACAGAGAGAAGCTGCTGAGTAAATGGCATACATTTTTCCTTTATGAATTTCTTCCAGTTTAAGTTGCAGAAAACATGCCTAAGCCAGCCAAAAGGTCTGCAGAATCCTCACTATTCTGAAAATTTCTCCCTTCCATTTACTCTGACTGTGCTACTCATGTTGATGGGAATCATAGCAAGATGGCAGTGACACAAAACTGGTGTAACCAATTGAGACGGGGGAAATTGGAATTGAATACCTGGATCAGTACAATGCCCTATTTCATTTATGGAACACTATATAGCCTACAGCCCTTTTACTTCCTTAGTTTTGTTAAGGGCTAATTTTAATTAACAAATTTAGCTATTATATAAGCTGATCCAATACAAACAGAGAAGAAAATAGCAATATTCACAGTTTGTGGGAGTATTCTGTGTATTACTGGCAGAATTGTAACGCATTATGTTTACCTCTGGAAATCATCCCTTCTGTATTCTTTTTTTCTCATGTGACAGCTTCTCTATGACTCTGTTGCCTGGAGTATTAGGATATGAAAAGGTAATCCTGTAACAGTTGGGATTCAGTAGCTGTACATTAAAAGGAGAAAAAAAAAAAATCTATTACACTCAGAGAAAAGCCCAAACCCTGTAATTAAGATGATACTTCATTTTACAGCTGAACAGGAGCCAGACTTTCAGTCAGTTTGGAGCTGGTATATTTTCATAAATTATTTTAAATCTCTTCAGTCACTAGATATTGTTGCTCCTGTGCTGTCTGGGAGGGCATCAGTGATGCTGATCTATGATCTAACCAAATAGGAAGAATAAATTAACAGAGCATTGTAACTGGTACATTCTCAATCCACCAGAATTAACCGCAAGTGGAAATGAGATCATGAGATCATATTTGTGTCTGCAGAGAAGGCCATGTTTAAGGTAGTCTTTATTGGATGAGAATGTGGGAGAGCTTCGTGGCAATTAAGACTAAACTGATTGATTCTTATACATTCAGAGAAATATTATTAACAGTTTTGAAATCTGTTGTGTTCATGCTGTAGAGTACACACTTTGAGTTTTCTAGAAGATCTTAGAACTGAATTCCCAGTTTCTGTGGATTTTTTAAGTGTTGCTGCTGTGCTTAGTTTTGAACATACAAGACCAAGTATATCACACTTTGAAACTTGTTCTAAGTAGAAGTCTTGCAGATATTTTTGCACCTGAAATGGTATCCTTGTAACCTAGATCTGCACCTGATAACTCCTAGTGGTTCTTGAGTAAGTTTCTGTCCCAGGGTAGGAATTTCCTGGTAATAGCTCTTTAATTTCCTGATGTTCAAGCTCAGTCCTCTGAAAAAAAAAATCCTCCCTCTTAATAGCAAGAACATCTCTCAGGAAATAAACCTTGGCTTGTGGCTCAGAGTGGTACTGTTGAGAGAAAGGGAGTAGATGGGAGACTAAGAACCCTTCAAGTGCTTTGGTGGAATTCTGTTGTACAAAAACTTTCAGTTCTATGGAGTCTCATTCTGTTTGAGTTTGTTGCTTGATACATATTTTTGTTACAAATTGTTCAGATACATTTTTGAAATTGATGTGATAAAGCTTTGTAAATATAATCAATGTCAAATGCTTTCTGTAATGGATTACTAACTGATTTCCTTGTCCATTGTTCCCTTTTCTTCACTAGTAACTAATGTGCCACACAAGCAGTGAGCTAATTGGGTGTATTCCTTGCTGTGAATCATAAGTATGAAGTCCTTCACAGAAGTGCATTTTGTCCTAATTTGTGAAGTTGTTTTCTAGAGAAAAATGAAGTGTCTGTTTTAAGCAACATAACAATAAAAGCAGATGAAAACCTTATCTGCAGTTTTGTAAAGGAGCCCTATGTAGAAGATTAATAGAATTCCATGTAAAAACACAATGTCTTGTTGGTTTTTCTGTTTTGGTTTTGTTTTTTTCTTAAATGAAAAGGTTTGGTACATCCAGAAGAAAACATTTCATTATGGCTTTGTCCTTTGTAATCAAATGACTCCTCTCATGCAGGCTTTATGTGTTTAGGTAGTGTACTTTGAGATTTTTTTTTTTATTGATTTTGGAGACATTGCAACCTTCTTTTGAAAACTACAAAGAAAACAAGAAAGCATCTTATTTTAGCTCTTGATTTTTAAATATTTGAATAATAATCCTTACTGATGGATGTTGAGGAAATTGAGGTTGGCGTCATTTGGAATAGAGAGCTTAATTCTCTATGGAAGGACTTGTTGCTTCAATGTACAATTGTGTTGTTCTTTCTTGAATCTTTATTTAGAGTGGCATTGCCTTTCAAGCTAAATACATAAAGTAGCACTCAGTATAAAAACAAGTTTTCACAGCTCTGCTTTAGGGCACTGAAAGTCTTATTTATATGTTATATCTCAACCTTATATCTGAGGCTGAAGCCCTGCCATCTGTGGTTAACTGAGCATTAAGGAGACTGCTGCCAATACAAGTGTACAAGAAAACAGGGAAGATTATCTGCTAGAAATAAAACAGAAACATGTCTCTGATAGACCTAAAGCCTTGGATTAAAGGATTGTGTTAAGTTTCTGTTACTTACATAATTGTTCTTAACTATTTCCCTACTTTAAACTCTCTTTAACTCCCGAAGGATCCCTTTCCTCCAGCCAAGTAATTGCCAAGTACATGAAGCTTTGCACTGTTTTGGAAAGTTAATTAACAGGTTGAGCAGTGAAAAAAAAAAACCAAACCAAACCAACTTTCTAGCATTGCATACATCCTGCTATGCAGAAAAGATAACTAGAATGGTTTTACATCACTGTGAAGGTCATCGGGAACCACATTCAAGTCAAGGAGATCAGAAAGACACCATAAGGACTGCCACTCTGCAGAGACGCCAGCATGTTGCAAATCTACTAGTTGTGACTCTACAAGAACATGAAGGCCTCTCATTTCAATGAGATATGCAGAGCATGGTGTCATCCTATTATTTGGCTGAAGCATGATCATGACTTATCTATGTGTCAGAGCACTGTCATGAGATTCTAGTGAGACATGGATGGGCCAATAAACTTGCAGTATTTTTATACATATGTATGTAGACTAGGGTGACATGTGCTTGTTTTACATTCCTGTTTAAGATGTGAAGTGTAGAAATACTTTAAGATGTTGAATTCCATTCTGCATGGTCTATACCATCTGGTAACTATTTCTATGGCTTGTTTTGATTTATTTTGTTAGTATTTTCTGCAAACCTCTGTGGCTGCTGGGTGGAAACATCCCGAGTTAGTAAAACATATAGAAAACAGGATACAAAAAGGTTACTGGCTTGATCTGAAAGAAGTTGCTTTGATCCAACTATTTAGTTTGAAGACTCTTGTGCTCAAGTAAAATTTTAGTGTACAGATATGGCAGTTAATTCAATGGATTCACAAAATAAAGTGACCTGAGAAGTCAAACAAACTAGGGTTTATGATTTCCAACAGTGTTAGCATTTATAGTATGCGTTCGTTGATTTCTTTCTCAAGGGTGATAGAAACTGGCTGATAGAAACCAATGAGGTAGAACAACTCTGATAGTTTAAAGAAAAATAAATCACTGATGAGCAATGGAACCTCTAGCATAGGACAAGGAATAGTTTAAAGAAGTTCTGAACATTGAAGGGATTGAAATTAACTATAGCAATATACCAAACAGCTGGAGAGTGGTATTAAGAGAGAACTGTAAATGTAGGCATTGAGAAAGGAGGAAGTTTTGAGCTTAAAATGATCTGTTTGTGTTTGAACAACAATTATTAACATTTTCTGAGAGAGACAAAGAAGGGAAAAGACTTCATAGTTTTGCTTGCAGGTTAAGTTTCCAAATGAGAAAGAGCAAGTTTCATTAGAAATTATTTCCCTGTGTTTCTCAAGATGAGGTACAGGAAAAAGCAATTTCTGGTTGACATTCATTTGTATTTGCCTTTCTTATATGTGCAGCAGTCATCTAAGAAGAATTCTGGGAATGTGTGTGGAAAATGTATTAGTTTGTGACTTCCATGCATTCAATTACTGCATGACCTCTCCTTTAATTTTCCTGCTCTGTTGCAAAAAATATTGAACATCTGAAGGATTTCTTTTCCCCTCCTCCAAATTTACTTGTCAATAAAATAGTATTATACACATGGGAGCAATGAAGAAACAGAAGTTAATTAATCTTAAGATTGCAGAGGACTGAAATGTAATTTTAGAAACTGCTATGAGTTTCCTGGGTAATTCTATTATCCTGGGAAGAACAAAGAAGTCCTAGTACTTGTCTTCTTTAACATTTGGTACCAGTAAAGAATAAGATGTTTTTTCTCTTGGAGCGGCTAATTCCCAGCTAAGTCAAGATGGCTCTTAGCAAAGAGCCTTGTTGCTACTGTTCCATACAGCCTGCTCTTAGAGAAGCAGCACAGAGTAGTGGAACCTATTTTCCTTCCTGTGATGATCACAACAGTAGCTGTGGCATCTCAGGAGCAACAATTTCTGTGCCAGGAAGCAGAAGTGTAGTTTACATGGCATGGTATGTCTTCTCCCTCTCTGGTCCCTCCTGTATTCCTGATGTGCCACAGGGGGTATGTAATGTGTTTCCAAAGGTCAGGATCATGCAAACAGAGGAGATGTTTGCCATCTCTTCCACATTACAGACAGAGAATCTTCGTTATTGTGTAAATAAATGTGGTACCTCCTTAGACAGATACCATTAATGCACACAGAGAAGATGTTCTAGTGGGTGACTGGTAAAAAGATCCGAAATTGTGCCTCCTAGTTGCTCACAGGAGGGACTAGACTATTTCCACGGTAAAAATTGAGAAGTTCCATAGTTCCTCCATGGGGACAAAATGTGACAGTCACCAAATACAATCGCCTACCCTAAGAGGTACAATCCTGTCAATTCAACTGCATTAGTTGGTAATGAATTTCAAGTGTACAATGTAGATAAAATAACATAGGGAATACAAAGGCTTTAATTTTTCTGTGTAGAATTAAGTTGCATTTCCTATTAAACATAGCTGCCTGTGAAAAGTCTTCTGTGGGTAATGTTGAATGGGGACAAGAGATGAAGGCTTTTGCCAACTTTTTTGCCAACTTGTTTTGCCAACTATTATGATACTACTGAGTTTTTTAAACTACATCTGTTTAAGGAAGAAATGTAACCAAAACCACAGGCTTGTCATGTGGGAAGAGGTGTTTTCTTTTAGCTGAGAGCTCTTATTTCCAAGGCTGTACATCAAGGGAGTTTTCACTTCAAAGCTGAGCAATAGTAATATCTAATGAAACTGATAGTTAAAACCTCAACTATCACATCATAAGTAAGTCAATATAATAACACCTGCAACTGTTGCACATCCTCTTTGATTAATTTCAGTTTTGATCTTTACCACCTGCTGGACCATCATAGCTTTCTTTTCTTGTTTTCTTGCTGAGATGTTTTTATATTAACCAATATACCAAACACTACAATTAACAATCTGTGCTTGTTTTTTACATGATAATTATCTGGGCTCAATAAGAAAGGACATGGATGATATCTGATGAGATATCCAGAAAAAAAATGAACCTCACGCAGAAGAGAGATCAAGGCTACATTTAAAAGGTTATAATTTGCTCTGTGGCACACCGGGTGTGCTACAAATTTCCCTCTAAAGACCTGATGGTGTCTGTTGTTCTAATTTTAACAGTTACTGCTCTTGAGTAAATAGCATTTTGAAATGCAGTTATCTTCTAGGTTTGAAAATAGATCAGTATAAATTTGAAAGTGATTGTGTGTTTCAAGCTTCCTAAAGATTGGATTTGAACATACAAAATATAGATATTTTCCATTTTACTACATGTATTTCTGCTTAGCCAAGTATAAGTTCAGTTTATCATATCAAATAACATATGGAAGTGGGCAGAAACTTGTATGTGTTTCCAGGTTAGAATATGAGAAAGCAATCCAAGATCATCCTGATCATGTGAAGAATGTACAGGTTTATTTTACTAGTTGTGGAGAAAAGCAATTTAGTTTTATATCTTCGGAAAATAAGTGGCTAGTGGGATGTTTACTGTGTGTAGCTACAAAATGATTTGTCTAATCAACTTATAGAATGCCTTTCCAAATACTTTTTTTCCAGTGGGAAGCAGAGGCACCCCAACAATTATTTCTACCTCTGTAGGAAATCTGGAGGAATAACCTCTTCCATGGTGCAGTTGTGTGCATATGCATGTATGAATGATGAAGACTTATCTGCTCAGTGACAAACTTCTAGGTCTTGGCTTTCAGCACAGATGGTTTTTACCATAAGAAGATATTTGTCTTTTGGAGGAAAACAAGACTTTGAAAATCAGTATTGAAGAATTTAATCTAAGAGACTATCCCTGGTTCTGTTAGATAGACTTAATTTTCCCAAGAAAATGGGAGATGGTACAGCCAGGAAAGCTGACTCAAACTAGCCAAGAGGATATTCCATACTGTATGGTAACATGCTCAGTACGTAACTGGGGTAGCTGACCAGCAGAGGTGGAGGGATCAAGGCTTGGGAAGGGCCTGTGCATCAATCTCTGGATGGTGAGCAGGTCCATTGTGCATCACTCACTTCATGTATTCTTGTGTTAACATTATTATTATTTCTTCTCTCCCTGTATTTTCCTGTTAAACTGTGCTCATCTCAACCCATGAGGTTTTACTTTTTCATCTGGTTCTTCTCCCCATCACACGAGGGTGGGGAGGAGTGCGAGTGACTGCATGGTGTTTTGTTGCTGGATGAGCCTAAACCACAAGAGTAACATGTATACATTTTTCTATTTGCATATAGTATTTTGTACTTGTATATAATATTTGTTAGTTTAACAGGAGACAATTGCCATTCTGTTAAAAAGAAGCAATGTGAGTCAGTAGTAGAACAGAAGCCAGAGGGTATTTTAATTGTAATTATTTTCACTAATCTTCCAAGCATGGAATTTACTGTATTCCCAGAGAGTTTGTGACACTTTCTTTCATTTTCATTTTCTCATCCCATGTAAAATGAATTTGAGTTTTCTTAAATAAAAAGGAAAAAAAACCCAAAACAACTCAAACCTACTAAACCCCTGAGAATGAAAGCTGGTTTTGCAGCACTTTATGTAAACCACATATGTTATCCATTTACTGGATTAACATAACAATACAGGAAATCCTCCAGTGTGCTAGTATATTACGAACACATCTGCCATCTGAGACAGTCACTAGGTACAGAAATGAATTTGGTTTATGGAGTTGCATGCTGAAGATTAGTAGAGTCCTAGCAGTTGAACTCTACATGTGTATCACTGTTTGCACAAATCTTCAGGTGATCACAGAAAACTTTCTCACCATCACAACATGCCAGCTCGTTCTGTACTGGACTGCCTGTTTCAGTAGGTGGAAATTGGAAGACTTAAACTGCTAATTTTAACCCCAGCTAGAGGGAAAGTCTATATTTTCTTAGGATATTTGCTTTTTCTTATTTAAGAGCTGCTAAGATGATTAAGCAATGGAAACATCTCAAATATATTGAAAGACTGAGAACACTGTGATTGTTTATTCTGGAGAAGACTCGGGAAATCTCATGAAGATGTGGAAATATTTGGAAGGAAGTTGTAAAGAAAATGGAGCAGACTTTTCAGTGGTGTCTAGTGACAAGATAAGAGGCAGAGGGTACAAACTGAAACACAGGAATATATGAGTTAATTTTGGTTGATTTGTTTTTTTTAGTGGGGGTGACAGATCACCAAAGACTATTTAAAACAATATGTTTGAAATGTTGCTGTGAGAATAAAGTACCTTATCATTAAGATAATGATGCAATTGTCCAATAGTAACTTTTTTTATATTCTCCTGTTTCCTCTCAACCAGGGAACTCCACCTCAATGCCATGTAGCAGTGCAGTGCATAGGCATGATGAGATTATCCAATTTGACTCAGGAACTGTGTAGTCAGTTTATCATAGGAGGCATGCAGATTCATCTAACTGTTCATTAAGTAGAACTCTCACCAGAGAAACTGAGAAGAGAACTTAGTTCATGTATCTACACTTAAGATTTATTAAAATTTCCCCCAATTTAAATAAAGAAGAGCAGATGCTTACATGTTGTAGACTGTGATGGCATTCACCAGATTGATTAGATGGTCTTTCATTTAGGTGTGTATTTGAACACTGCACTGTTATTGACAGTAGCTCTTGCCCAATCCAGTGAAAGTGGGTTAAAAAAATAAACTTTCAAACAATTAGAGAATTTAATCTAGCATTAATTCTTGTCCATACAATAATCTAAAAAATTAGTTAGAAACTTGAGATTCAACTAATTGTAATAAATTGCTTAAATTATGTAGGCATGTTTTGGGCCAAGTCAAAGGGTTTCTTTAGAAACAGCATCTACTTGATCTGTTTCATTTCCAAGTTTGAAAAAAACTTTTGCTGTTTTTCCACAAGTATATATTGTTTCAGAAACAGATTAAAAGAAAGTAGTTCATTGACTATAAACACCTCATTTATTTGAAATAATTATGTGGAAAACTTCATGAAGAATATTTGATACAAAATTAGTCAGCAATAAGTCCTAATGTTTCTGCATAAATGAGGCTTTGTCTCCATAAATTAGCCTATAAAGCCATAATCTTAATAAACTTCACAAATTACTTTGTTAGTGACTGTTAAACTGAAAATGTTATCCACTCTAGAGAGAAATAATTATTTTTATACTTGTTTATTTCTGAATATTACAGTAAGTGTAAGACATGCTTTTTGATGTAATCCATTATGTAGTGGTATTTAAAAAGAGATATGAACCATTTTGTGTTGTAATTTAATAACTTTGGAAACCAGATATTGAAATATCATTAAATAAATTTGCTCAGAAACATTGAAATAGTTATTAGAAAAAGTTAAGACAATGGATTTCTTCGTGGATTTAGAAACTTATTCCCTGCTATGCAAGGTTCTCTACTGTTCCCAAATAGGAACTTGCATGGCCTGTTGAAAGAAATAAGCCCCCGAGTATGTTCAACAAATCACTTCTGCATTGGCTTAATATTATTAACAGATTTTTATAAATCATCAAGATAAAGCTCAGTTCTCATTCTTTCTAGCTGTAGGAGGGGGGCAGAGTACTGAAAAGCAGATGTAAAGCATGATTTAGTGACTTTTCACTTTTCTTTCTACCCAGAGCATTCTACTTCTGTGTTGATGGAACTTAATCACTAGACTTAGACTGCAAAATGAACTAAAAATTCTGCTTTCTCTGTATATTGCTCTGGAACTTTAAATTTTGTAGGCTTGTTTTCCAATTGACAGGCTGGGAAGATTTATGAACATAAATCATGGTTGAAGAAATGGGCTTTTTTTAAAAAAACCCCAAATCATAATTGCAGCTCAGATAATTGAATTTACAAACTTATAACTGTTTCCATAGATATGACCAATAATTCTATAACACAGAATTAAACGTTTCATAAGAGGATTTAAAAATGTGTAAATCAGCTCACTTGCTGTTAGAGTGGTTTAAAGAAAACTAGTAATTAGTCATGTTTCTGGCATTCATGTGAAGCCTGTCTGTCTTTACAGAGACTGTTTGTTAAAACTGTTATTTAGAGATGGTAAGAATCAAAACTATATTGCTTATAATACAATGATAGAGTTTTCTGACTTGTATGCAGGGGAGAAGTCGTTCAGAAAGTCTCTTAGATCTATGCCTAGCATTTGGAAATGCAGGAATATTCCATAGTATGGAATAGATTATTCTGAAAATTAGTGAATCTGAGAAGTATTTTATGGTCATATTATGCAAGGAATTCATTTGGAGTTAGACTTAGGATGATGTGCTGAAATGAAGCTGGTGTAATTCTTTTACAGGTAAACAAACAGGGGAAAGAGAAGTAAGCCAAAGTTTTTAGAGACAAAAGTTTAGCTTTTTTTTTCCTCTGATGTTCCCACTTGTTAAGGATTTCATAGTGAGTAAATGGCCACAAAAATACTTGAGAAAAAAAGAACTTTCATGAGATGGATTTTAAGATCTCCATTTCTTAGGTTTATCAGAAAGCAACTAAACTGGAGCTTTATTATGGTTCATGAGAAAGTTGGTGGAAAACTGTAAAAGGCTCTTTTATTTTGCAAAATAAAGGACTTTGACTTGCATTCAGAAAGGAAATTTGATTTTGTAAATAGCTTTGAAAGTTGTAAGCATTTGGAAGAATCTAACAAAGGACAAAATGAATTCTTTGTTCTTGTAGTTTGTAAGACCAAACTGAATACCATTCTGTAAGTTATCTTTAACCAAAGTTAAGCAATTATGCTTAATGCAGATTTAGTTAAGGTTGTAATATTCTGAAATTCTTTCTAAGTGGTGTCCTACTGATTCCTGTGGATTTCCACTGCAATTTATGAAAGCTAAATTCCTTCCCATATACCTTGATTGGCAAAAACAAAGGGAAGAGAGACCATAAAGATGGGATAGTGGAACAAAAGAGGATCTGAAGAATGGTATCTGTATCAGCAAATTGAGATAGGAAGAAAATAATTTTACAGTTACATAACACTGTTTAGAGTTTAACTGTAGGAGCTTTGTAAAGAGAAAAACAACAGCCATCTAATCCGACCTTTTGCCAGTGTAATCTTGTTCTCCAAATTATTGCTTGGTTTCTGGTCTTTTGTCTTGTTTTGTAATTGATCGTAAAAATGAGGGATGGCCAGATAATCACTGGTGCCTTATCTATTACATTGGGCTGAAAATTACCCTTCTGTGGTGGGTGATTGGTACTATGAAATGGAGAGGCTTTGTATTATAATTAAAGTTAATTATTAATAAGACTGTGAGAGAATTGCCAGAGTAAATTTCTAAAATACTCCATGCTGCAATTGAATATTTTCAAATATCTCTGTATTTAGGGATGAAAGGGATCATTAATTCTCCATCTATGAAATAGGAAGCCTATTCAGAACTGTGAAAAATCCAGAAGCTATCTGTGATAAGAAGTGATTTCAGCTTTTACTTCCAAATTTGCCTTTCAGGGCCAAGAAACTGGTGCATGGGAATATTGAAGATTCTTTACTTCACTGGTTTACGTCCAGCAAGTGTTATTGAAGACTTGGAGTGGGTGAGTTTGCATTAAATTCCTTGGGAATGTGAAATAAAATAGTACTTCTGATCACAGTGACTGGTGGGAGGGTGTACTGTCACAGTCTGTGAAGGAAGCATCAACCTTTTTCCTCCTAAGCATGTGATTCAGGCTTTTGAACATCAGAACTCTTAAAGTCTACACCATGGGAATATTACTCTTTGTGTCTTGGACAGAAGATTGAAACTAATGGCAGCACTGATGAGAATCGATGGCTGTACTGTTTTCTTGCAGAGCCTTTGCTTGGCTTGTGCTGTCACTCTAATGGTTTGCCAGACTATTGTTTCTTCTGAGGTTGTTCTGCATAGTTTTTTGAAAGCTAGTTTGGTTAGAAGGTGAACTTGCTTCTTTGAATACAGAAGATTCAAATCAGCGATTGATTTGAACAGGCAGTAGCTTGCAAACTTAAACCTCTTACCAACAACATTTTACTCCATTCACTTAAACTTTGTGAGGGACAAGCAGTTAAGTGTGTTTTGGCCATGCTATGTCTTCTTTGCTGTCTTCTATTTCTGCTCTTGTTTATTCTACTGCTACTTTCCCACAGCTAAACAGCTACAATCTGATCAGATCCTTTGTCTGCAACTATTCAATAAGCCTCCTTTCATTTAAAGCTTTTCAAGTGTTTTGTTGCATTTTTTTTAATGGCAGAAATCCTTTTTTTAATTTTGTTTCATTGCATTGAGAAATGCTTCAAGAGGATTTGCTTTTAGTTTCTCTATACAAACCCTTTTTTCTCTTTCTCTGAGTAGGATTTGTACCATCCTTATGAAACTGACATTATTTAGCAAACATTATGCATATGTGATGATATTCTTTCAGAATGTTAAAAAGCTAAGTGACATTTTAAGTTCAAATTAGAACTCTTTGCAAAGCTGTTATGGCCAGGTGACTTAGATGTTGTGCTCAACTTGTCTTTTTCTTATTCTTTTAATCTGCAGCTATAGGGGAAATATATTATGAGCTGTTAGAAATCGATGTTCTCATTACTGTAAAACATACAGCATTAAAAATAGTAACTTTTAAGAAAGAAGTTGAAAGATATTTAAAAACCATATTTTTTTTTCAAAATTCCTCTAATAATGTCTCAAAAAAACAGCCCAGAAGCAGAGAAAAACCCACAATCCTAGCTTTTAGAACCATTACCTAATCAAGGCTGAAGCTGATGAATTGTGAGTCTGTTTTAAGTGAGGTATTTTGTGAATATAGACTAGAACTCATTTTGGATGTGATTAAAGAAATGTGTGAACTTATTTTTCTGCTTCCAACTGTCATAAAGAAGTCATAGTCCTGGTTAAAAACTCTGTGTGACTATGGGATTGATATAAAAATTCTATTGGTTACTCCACCTCCTTTTTTTTTGCTGAAGGCTTTTCCTATCTTGGATTATCTTCATCTATTGAAATTTTCTTTACTTCACCCATCTTTGAAAGCAAATAGATTTTTCTTTTTTGATATATGAAGTTTCTTTTTCTTGCGAATTTTTAGACTGGTCATGCCTGGTTTACAATTTGGAGAGTTGTCTTGAAAGCAAAACCTTATAAAAGTGTTATGAAGAAGAAACTTAGCACATAGATTAGGAATGTAGGATTGTATGCAAGTGAGCTGCTTCTCAAAACTCTTTTGACATCATTTGAGAGGCAAAAAAACTGAAGGAAGGGGATTATATTATTACTATATTTTATTCTTGGGTAATGTTTACCATGAGAGACCAAGAGAATGGTTGAAACAATACTGTTTATCAAATTAATTTTAGATGAGAGGAATAAAAGAAATCAGTATTTTATTCTAGCTTGTGTTTTATTCTAGATTTAAAAAAAAAAAAAATCTTAACTGTGATGTGTCTTTTGGTAAAGAATAAAGTGCCAGAAACAAATGAGGTATGGAAATTTAAACAGTTTGTGTTTTTCATTTCATAAACACCTGAGCAGGTACACACCTTTAAATACCTGTAGGTTGGTGAATGCAGTTGCTTCTAAGAGTTGAACAATTATGGTAGTTTAATAGGTTGTTACCATCTCATGGAGGCATGATACCTTTTTGAATGGTCCTTAATTTACTACATTTCCAAGTCAGACAGATCAGCTGTCCTTCACTGTTGGCAGTTTGTGTTTACTGTCTTAAGGCCAGAATCCCAAGCAGGACTTAAACTGTATCATTTTGTTACTAGTTATTAGGATGCATGAATTCAGGAAACTGTGAAGACAAGTTTCCCCTGAGAAGTGAACACTAAAAACGTGTCCTGGGACTTCTGAGCTGTGTTCTCATGCACAGACTCTTCAATGAGAACATCCTAATGTCAAGTGGTATTCCTGAGCTGTCAAGTTTCCAACCTGGAAACGGGCTGGCATAGAGTTCCTCTGGAGTTCCCAGACCTGAAACAAGTGACATCACAGCACAGAACATACAAATAGTATATCAGTAAATTGTTGGTCAGGCTTTGTCTTTTCCCCTTTGGGCAACTGATTCTTTTCACATAGCTTCTGGCTGTCTCTGAACTTGAGGAAGGATTTTTTTTTCAAAACATTTCTTTGACATTTAGGGTTTTATTATTCTTTCCTATTAACCATGTGGATAAGAAGCTGCATTTTGTTTTTCACTGTGAAATTCTAATTTGAAGTCCTCTGAGAGCTATGGCAAGCCTACTAACAGGTGAAAGAATAGTCTTCAGTGTTGAAAGGTGGATTCAGGCACTCACTTTCTCTTTAGGGCCACTGACAGAAGATTGACTGTTCTCACTTAAACCATAATTTTTGTAGCAGATTTTTTATTAGATGAAATGACACTTAGACTTCTATATTCTTCTGTTGGAGTTTGGAAATAGGACTTAAACTTCCTGTTTCATTAGGTGGTATTTCATCCTCTTACATACTTTAAACCTTGTCCTGTACATTTGTGACAGCTACAGATATATTTCTGTTATTAAGTTATAGGCAAATAGACCTAGTCATAATGTCACAGTACAGTTGATGTGTAAGTTAATGACAACTATATTTTGTTTGTTGTTACTTTATTAGTAAAGGAATATAATACTTCATAGGTTATTCTACATTAAAGAAATATGAAGCACAAAATGCTGAAGCAGTCACGACATCCAAGTGAGAATGTTAAGATTTAGCTTGGCATATGGTGATAGAAAGAGGGAGATATATTTTGACAGATATTGTAATTTGACAGTTAAAATAAATACACCAACTGTCAGGAAAAATGGTATGGTTAATGAAAAGTATGTACTGGATTCTTTCCCTATAGTTCTCTAGAGAAC
This sequence comes from Colius striatus, assembly GCF_028858725.1. Lineage (NCBI taxonomy): Eukaryota > Metazoa > Chordata > Aves > Coliiformes > Coliidae > Colius > Colius striatus. The sequence continues at coordinate 4,646,658 of NC_084771.1, read as the reverse complement.
ACAAACATGCATGATATTGGTAATATGGAACATCTGTGGACTTTTGGAGGGAGAATCAATGACACTATTTCACATCACAGTGATGCATTTTCTTCAATTAATGATTGTATTTCCTGACAAACCACTGAAGCATTCTGCTGTAGAAACTTTGCAGTGTGAGTATTACTCACAAGTGAATCATGAAGGTTACTACAGATGAATAAAAAGAGAACAGAAGAAAGATCTCCCAGGTCCAAGAGGAAACAAAAATCTTTGATGCTTTCTGTCTTGTCCTTTTGCTTATAAGACAGGACGGGGTTCACAGATGTGCCAAAAGCACTGAAATCTTCAAAAGAAGTTGATGTATGTAACTGCAAAAGTCTTGAAAAGGGTCTCATAAGGGTCAAACCATCCAGATGCTCAAGTCTTTGCATCAAAATGCAATATTCTGGACAGAGGCTTTGCTACCTTGAAGCACTTGGTCTGTAGTCACTTGGATGTGTCTTTGGTTAGCTCTCTACTTCTGTTTGGAGTTCAGGCACTTCATGGAGGAACACCTTTCATATGCAGACTTGATTGTTAAATGGTGCAAATTACTTCTTGGCTTTATTAAATCTGTTGATTTATTCAAACTGATGATCTGACTCATAACACCTGTTTTGTTCATTGCTCTTATTCACCTGCATTACCAAAATCCTATTTCTTTTGTAAAAAAAAATTGGAATAGTTTGTAAGGAAACACAGGAAGCCAGACTTGTGTTAGAGGCAACATTTTTCCACAGAGAAGGTAAATATTGGCATGTACATTGGCCAGCTGTTACTATTCTTTGATGGATACTTTGATTTTGTGCCAGTAAAGAGATCTGAGTTTGTTAAACAATGTAGGATTCAGTAACTTTCTTTTATTTGCTTGTTGCTGTACAGTTCTTCTCAACACAAAGGTGATTGTTTCTTAAATATGTGCTATTTTACTAATAAGATAATTATAACTCTGTTAGTCTCCAATTTAGATTTGACCCAAGGCTTGTCTCATATTTTTATTTCCAGTTTTAACTAGATTGCAATACATTTCATAAGTTTCAGAGGACTCTTCAGTCAACAGCTGCAACTCTCTGCCTAGTCTATGTCAATGTGGTTTTGATTACATCAGATAATTATCCAGAAAATTAACTAATCATGGCTGGACCATTTTCCAGATTTAATCTGACTTAGTTTCTTTTTGTGTGGGAGTTGTTTTATAGCTTTGATCATCCTTTCTTGTTTTCCTTACTGTCTTCAGTGGCATCACCATGTCTGAGTGATGACTGTAAAATGAAAGTTCTAGGAATTTTTAAAATGAATCTTATGGGTTTTTCTCCTCCCTAAACTTCGTTTCTGATTTATAATTTCCCATGGAATGAAAAGTAGTAAAAGTCTCTGAAAAAAAAATAACATGACAAGGTTGCCAGAATTTAGCATTGCGAACTGCAAATGACTATCAACAGCTTAAGATCTCAGGTTGCACATTTCTTCCCTTTTTTAATTGCTAATCAGGGAAGGTCATGTTCTTGAATGAAAATATAGGAGAAAAGAATCAAATGTGTCTCAGAGTCTGTGGCTTTTCCAAGGTTTTCAGTTTTACTATCTGGAATAGCTAAAATTGCTGCAACAAACAAGATTACTCCTTTGAAAATCAGTTAGTACCATATTTTTGCTAAGGAATCTTCAAGGACTCTGGACAGATCAGCACTGATAAAGCCAGGGCTTGGAATTGTGCAGAATATTTCATTTCAATTGTATAAAATTAATGTAAATGTTAATTTAAGAAATATATACCATTATTTGCACAGGATGCTTCTGCATTGTGTTACAGAAAAGGTTCTCTGTATCACTGTCCTATTTGCAATGTACAACTACAGAAAGTTGACTTTCACAAACGATTGACCAACACAATATTTGGCTGAGTTCATTGCCATTATTTGTCATTTTTAAAAACCCTATTTATAGCCATACTTAGAAAGATAAAATCAAAACACATCCCTGAGCCTAGTGTCTTCCATTGGGCAGTAACCTGTGAGTGCTCAGGGCCAACCAACAGGAATCTGTATTTGCTGGAGTGCAGACCAAATACCTTTCCCTTAGCATTTACCCATGATTTACAAACAAATCCAAGTTTTGGTAACTCAGTGACAAGAAAGTCTAGAAGGTGTCTTAGCTAATTTGCTAACATATGGGAAAGTGATGTTGGCTTGTGTTTACTGGGTGATGTAGTTCTTTTGTTAAGAGTTAGCTGTGTTATTTAGCTCTGGAAAAAATATGATAGTAATTCTGATTCTTCAGTTTCAAAGAAGCTAATCATTGACAGAAAGCAAAATCTCCAACCTTTCTACTTTAGAATCTGTCAACATATAATTCTCAGCATCCTAAAAACTTCCATCATCTTTGTGGTTTGTGGAGTAGAACAATAGGAAATCCTGACTGACATACCAAAGTTTAAAGGGTAATCCCTGAACTGCGGAACTATTTAGCAACACTGAAAAATACTGCTTCACACAAGGCACTAAAAATGCATTATGAAAGAGTGGCACTCAGTGTGGCTGCAATGTCAAACCAAAAACATTTCTAGCAAAACAATTTGTCCAGTACTAAGCAGGCACCAGCATGGCAGATTGACTGAACATTCATACAGGGATGCCATCTGTTCATAATGACTTTTGAAGAATAGCAGATGAATATGCACTGAAGACTTGAAAGTGCAAGACTGGACATTGATGTAAGAAGGACATAGTGCATATAAAGCAGTGGCAGAATAGGCTAGCTAATACAGACAGTAGAACTGAAGACACTGGCACAGAGGAGAGTGTTGAAGGGTACTCATGAAAAAGAAAGTAGTCTTTGGGGCAGTGAGAAAGAAGTACCATAATGACCACCAGTTACTGAGTAGCTGTTGTCTTTGAGAAAGATGGTTGTTAGAATGGTAGAATATGGAAGGAGCATCCTTTCTTCCCCAGCAGACAGGTGGTCTTACATAGGATGAAATCATAGTGGTGTTTGTAGAGGTAGATGCTTTGAGTACTCATACAGGAGTGTGGTTTTCTATGATTTCATTACAGTTGTATCACAGAATCATATAATGGTAGGGCTTGGAAGGGACCTTTAGAGATCATCTAGTCCACCCCCCAGCCAAAGCAGGTCCCACCTAGATCAGGATATCTCACTTGATATTCCAGTACAGCCTCAGCAAATGTTTATAGACTGATTATTACTTAGGAAGGAGCAATTTTGTCAGGAATGGGAAATAAGACAGTTAAAGCAGGATTCAGTAGGAATTTAGCATGGTTTGAGGGATTCCAAGGCCTTTGACAAAGCCTCAGGATACATCTTGAGAAAGGAGTGGATCTCCTGCAAGTTAGCAGAATTTGTTAACCCTGCATAAGGTGTTTCAGCCTTGGGCATGAGAAGCTTTGATTTAAACAATTAAATCACGTGCCAAAAATCCAGCTATGTCTGACCTAGGTACCTTGTGGATCTGAACTGAGATTTAGAAGCTTAGAATAGCCCTCAAGGACCCCAGGGTTTTTGGTAATCTCTTAAACAGAACACACAGAGAGACGATACCATATGTCACCCTCAAACTGAAAAAGATCTCAAAAGCAAAGAACATCATTATTTTTTTCCTCTTTTTCTTGTTAAATATATAGGATTGATTTCTGATCTCACATCAGTTGTGTGTTAGCTTACTTCTGTTTTGGGTATATTAACATCAAATCTGTCTATCTCTAATCCTTTCGGTTTATTTGGATCCTTTACCTAAGAGAGTAATTTAGATACATTTCCTAGCAAAAATAAACAATTGAGCATTTTTATCATTCAAAAGCATGAATAGTTTATGAAGAAGATAAGCAACATCTAATCTCTAGACCACTTTGTTGGCAATCTTTTTAAAATATCATTTTATAACCTGGTTCTTTGTGACCTAATATTGCTGTGATTTTGTCCAGTGTCTTCAGCTAAGGAACTGAAATGAGTTTTAGTTACAAAGTTTATGAGAAACTGAAGTTGTGTAAAAGGTGTTATGTTCCTTATGTTTTTGCCATGGAAGAAAATGCACACAGCCTTTGTATCACTCATTTCAGTAATGTATAGAAGTGACCTTGGTTTCTGAGTTAGAGTTTGAGACAAGAGTTGCTGAAATTCTTCTATAGAAAGGTATGAGCACACAGCAATAAATCTTCCTGCTTTTGACGCTGATGCAATTTCTGGTGTGCAGCTGTCAGTACAAAAGCATACATTCCTGATGCTGTGATATATATTACGTCTCTTTGATCCAGGAAAGTGATTCTTAGATGTGGCCACCGGGAACTTTGTGGTATGTAGTCACTAAATTCACCTAATATGATAATATTCAATTGGGAAATCTTTGGCATCTTATGTGGCATTGCAGCTTTCTTAGAACCACTTTATTACATTCTCAACATCTAAGATTAGTCTGATGCAGGTTTTATTTCATTGGACACTCTGAAGATCCTTTTTCATTCTTTGTTTTGAATTGTAAACGATGATTTAATATGTCAGAATAGATCACAAATGTATGTGATATAAATGTCCTTTGTAATAGTTGAGATACTTAGAATTGCAAGATAAGTCAGGATCCTCATATTGCTTATTGCTTCTTGTCAAAAGTGGTTGCTAAGATCACGCCAGGCAGACTGTTTTGTCCCAGTCATGGATATTTTCTTCACAGAAGTTTCCTGTGATTCCCAGAGGTTTTTGAAAATATTTAGAACTTTTTAGGATAATCTCCTAGTGATGATATTTCAAACTTAATGACTATGACCAGTTCTGAAAGATGCTTTGTCTGTAATTCATTTGTTTTGCATGTGTTTAAATCTTGTTTATGCAGGGTTCCTTTACTTAAGAGCTTAAACCAAAAAAAACCCAGAACAAAATAGTCACCTCAGACTTCTCTCAAGTAAGCACAATGCACAGTGATTAAAGTATTTGTTGTCACTCGCAACCATTTTACTATGCAATAAAGGTTTGATTAGGGGTTTTTTTTGTTGGTACAGCTGTTAATCAATGAATTTATTTAACTGAGTTTAATTAAATGGTAGTTTTTTTGTGGGGTGGAGGGGGGAATATCTTGTATCACTCAAACTTCCATCAGCAACACCTCGTGGTTCATTTAAATGTTCTTGTTTTGCTGTTCTTGGTGTGATCTGAGGGTGATTTACTGTTTGGAGAGGAAAAGATATCAGGGACTCTGCTGCTATTTGCTCGGTACTTCTGAGGTGGCATATTGTCAACATTTGCTTTACTACATTGGTAGTAATTTAATTGGCATCATGCTTAGCCTGATGTTTTTCACTTTCAGGATGGTTAGACAAATCAGCGCTGTTAGATACTGATTCAAAACCTTTTTTATATCAAAGGAGTATTGCTTTCTTCACCAAGACAAGATTCCAGAGTGTCACGTTTACTATTTATTCTTCGGTAGTAAGATTCAGAGGTATTTACTATGGAAAACATTTCTGTTTATGCTGTAAAAAATACTGCCATCCAGATTCTGATATAGTTCCTGTCATTTTGGAATGATTCTCCACATATTTCACAAACTGGCAATCTGAATCTATGAGGTTTTTTCATTATCAATATAGAGATGTGCTTTTATCAAATATTATCTTGGACTTGTATGATGGTGCCCTGATCTTAGCTATGACTGGAGTTCTGTATATGCAATCCCGCTGTTACATTCTGTACTTTTCTTTTTCTGATTAAAATTTTCAACCATCATTAATGCACTAAATGTGTCAGTCACCAGTGGAAAAGCAGAACTTCCCAAGTTATCTGGATGCATTTTTCCACTAAAGATTGTCTCAGATTTTAAAAGGCTTGGGGAGCCAGATACTACTTCTGTGTTGCAGAGGAAGCATGATGTCTATTGGCACTGAGGAACTGGATCTAAAGTTGCCGAAAGAATGCTTTTTGGTTAAGTGAAACAATTTTCTGAGAAAGAGACTGTTGGGCATTTGAAATTTTTTCAGGGCTTCAAATCATTATTGTTAAGAGATGTAAGTAGAGAAATTTGGTACAAATGTTAACTATTTTTATAGCCTGAAATTTATTTTAAGGTGTTCAGTGAAAAGAGAGAAATTAAAACCAAGCAAATCATGTTACATTTAAATTAATTTTATTTATAAGTGACATTTATGAGAACTTCTGATGAGTTTGAGTCTTGGTGCAGTAACTTCTATTTGTGGATTAACTTTTTTTTTAAACACAAACACCCCCTGAATCTAGTGAAGAGGTTTTTTTTCTTATGAATGTAGGCAAAAAAAGTTTTCTTAAGTTCTTCAGAACACTAAACCCAACATGATTAGAGGTCTTTTTTGCATGAATTCATTTCTCATTCTCAGAATGCTGACATGCTGGCAGAATTAAGTTCTTATTACAGATGACTAGAAGAAGTAAAATTGCTTCTGTTGTTTATGTCGGAATTGGTTTGTAATACAGATACTACCTCATTGTATCTGTTGCAACCACACTGGAATGATTTATGAAATTAGACAAGAGCAAATAACTTTGCAGCTGTCTTGTGGATGTAGAGGAAAAAACAAGCTGAAGCTTTAACGTTATGGTATTATATTTTTATTCATATTTTCTTTTTAAACCAGAAGTGGAATGTATAAAACAATGTGTTTTCCCTAAATTTATAAAGGGAATTTATAAGTATTTATAACTTCCATGTCAAAAGGTTTATTGTGAACTCAGATCTCAAGGCCCACAGCAATTAACTTCTGATAGTTTCTCTAACTGTAATTATTACTGACCTGTAAATTAAGAGTTAAATACTGAGAGACTGTGGAATCATAGAACCGTAGAATCATGACAGTTGGAAGTACCTTTAAGATCAAGTCCAACCATTAACCTCACACTGACAGGCCCATCACTAAAGTAAACTAAACCATGTCCCTCAGTGCCTCACCTATGTGTTTCTTAAATTATGTCCATGGATGATGACTCCACCACCTCCCTGGGCAGCCCTTTCCAATGATTAACAAACCATTCCAATGGTCTCCCCTCAGCCTCCTCCAGGCTGAACATCCCCAGTTCCCTCAGCCACTTTCCTTCAGATATGTGCTCCAGACCCTTCCCCAGCTTGTGAGCTTCCTCAACTGTGAACACCAGTTGCATTGAAGATAGATTGTCATAGCATCTACCCTGTAGAATTATATTACTAAGGTGAAAACAAATACATGAAATTTCCAAGTTACATGTAGACCAAGCCCCATCTAAAATCTACATAGCCCAGAGCTATCTACAACATACATTTGGTAGTAAATTATCTTATGTCAACATGTTTCTTTTTAGAGTTTTTCAAGTGCCCCAGATGGCTTAAATTACAATGTGCACTTCTTTGTATTATGACATTTGCATGCATATAAGTTGTGTCTGTAAGTTTATATTATTTCCCTTTTAAAAGTTTCCAAATTACTATTTTAATCTGAAACATGTCTGGGTTATGGCTCCATAATGATTGACTGTTAGAGGTATTTTCTGCCAGAAGATTAGCTTCACTCATTTTTACACAACCAGATAATGAGATAGTTCCCTATTAGTGTTGTCTGGTGTGTTTTAAATGATTCATAGTGTTTATATGATTGAAATTATATTAATAAATCATGCAGTAATAAAGAAGTAGTTGGTAAATGCAAGAACAGTGGATTGGTAATGGGTACTGCACAACCAACTTGGTTTAATGTCTGTCAGTGGATAAACTTTGTTGTTCTTTTGCCTACCACTCAAATATAGTAAGACAGGCCAAAGGCATTAAAATGACTGAAATTGATGTAAAACAGTGAACAAGCAACAAAAGTTACAAAGCCTCTTAAAATGAGAAGGGTTGCCCAGATGTTTTCATGGATTGGACATCTTTTTATTGCAAGAAGTTTGAAATATGTGAATGTTCTTCAGAATGATCCAGAGGAATAATAACAGGACTTCAGCAATGTAGAATTTTATGGGGGTTGGATTGAACCTCTGAACCAATTAAGAATGGAAAGAAATAATAAGCAGCTTGTATCTCTCTTCAACAAAGTCATAACACACTGCTAGAAGAAGCTGTTTAACTTTCACGAGTCTCCTAGAAAAAACTTCTAATGGGAGCAGAGAAATGTAGTTCTAATTAATGGCAGAGTAATAAAATATAACCTTTGTTCTCACTTGCAATACCTTCTTCCTTTCTACAAAACTTCCCATGACATTGATTTCAGGATTTTTTTTTTTTCTCAAAAGAAATTGCCTGTTCTGTAGCTTAAAGAACACAAGCGATAATGCCTTGTTTATCAGTGAATAACATTTGAATGAATTTAGGCTTTCAAATAACTCTCTGGTGAACTTTATCTGCCACTGGAGATACATGTAAAGGCACATGCATGAATTTTAATGAATTTTAACTGATGGAAAGTTTGTAGAAGCCCAGAGTGACAAAGATCTCTTGACCGGGACAAGGAAAATAATTATTGTATTATAATGCTCTTCATTCTGAACTCATTTGCTAAACTTGAAAATAAGGCAAATACTAACACATAGTTGCAATTATTGCTTCATAGCAAACCTTCTCAGCAAACACATTTAATAAATTGCTCATCAAAGGTTAATGACAAGGTATGTTATCCTAACACATCTCTTCAATATGGAAGTGAAAGAGCGCAGGAAGTGAAATGTCAGACATTACATTTATCTGAGAAGCTCTCTCAAGTATTATAGAGAAGTATGCTCAAATAATGTGAACAAATAAATGCCAATTTATTCACAGAAATTACTTGGATGTTTTATAACTAAATGAGGAAGCAGTCTTATCAGTACTGATGGATAATGCCTTTGAAAATTAACCATGTCAAACAGTCATCTATTTTTGATTTTTTAAAAAGATATTTGTGAAACAAAAAGAGATGGTAAAACCTAAATCCATATTTAGAGTATCAGTAACAAAACCAAACAGGTCAGTTTTACAACAGATCTTATACTGACTTGTTAGGAGAAAAGAAATTCCAATTTGTATCCATGAAAGACATTTTAACACGTTTTATCCTTTGATAATTACTCCTTTTAGCATCTTTGCACATTCCAAACAATAGAAGCATATATTAAGCAAAGATCATGCTAAGTGCATAGTCCTGCAGCTTGTTAATGTACTTTTTTTCACTAGATGTTATCTACAGAAACTTAGGCATTTTAAGACATATAAGAAGACCTGTTTAATACCACATGGCAGCACAACAGATCATGAGGAAAGGGGAATAATAGTGCAGTTTCTGTAGGATAATGTATGCTAGAGATGGACTATTAAGTAAGTTGAATGTAATTTCCCTTTAGAATTTGACTGAGACACCTAATTTCTTTGGCTTCTAGCTGAGAAAGTCTTACTGGATTACACCTGTCTGGACAAATAACTTCTTAAAATAACTCTCAAAGCAAATGAACAAGATGGATGCAAAAGGTTGCAAACTCGAAATGGTTGTTCCTTTCTCTAAGACTCTGGTTCCTGCAAATTCAAAAGTTAAATCACTTCTTGCACCATTTCTGATTAAATGATTCTTGTCATAACATATGGCACATAGAAGCAGCAGAAAGAACATAAGAAATATTTACAGAATCCCTGCTCAATGAATCTTGCTACTGTAGAGAGCACATATTTTTACAGTCACTACAGGGAGTCTGCCTAATCCAAGTCAGTTGAAACCAAAACAAAACAATCAAAACCCAGTCAGCCAAATACCGCCACAACTACCCCACCTCTCCCCTCCCAATCATGGAGAAACATGTCATTGTTGACTTGGAAGTTTACCAAGAACAGGTTATTTTGTATGTATGTAAATCTACCAAATGCATGCTTGGAGTCAATTCAATGGTATAGTCTGTTCAATTAATGTCCTTAAATATTTGTGGTTTCTATCACTACAGTACTGTCACACAACAATGCATTGTGTGTATGTTACAGCAACCACAGGCATTGAGCAACCTATGGGCTGGGAAAATTATCTAGTGGCATAGACAGATTCAATTGGCTTTAGCAAGGCTGTTTGGATTGAAGAAAGCCTGTGAACAACTTGCATTGTTAGATGTTCCCTAATATTCAAGTCTTCTGTTAAGTCATTTGTTTATTGTTGTTGTGCTTTTGTGCACTTCCATGGATGGTTGTGTTTTTCCCGACACTGCAATGCTCTGGAAATTCTATTCAAGCTGTAGAGGAGCTGCTATGTGTTTTGGTAGACATGTTGTGTTTCTTTTTCTCTGAAGAAGAAACTGAAACAGATTCTACATCAGGATTTCGTTGTGTTGTTTTCTTTTGTTGTTTTAAATTTTCAACAACCTATAAATATAACATGGCACCCTGATAATAAAAGATGAGCTTGACCAGAGATTACAAGTTTTGGGCACCTTTTAGAAGTATCCATAAAGCAGTTGCTTGTACAAGTTGAGATTTATCAGAAAACAGCAAGTGCAGTAAGTGCAAGTGTTGTCATTCAGATGTGTTTAAGTATCATTCCCAGAACAAATTTATTTCTAAGGATGTTTAAACATCAGCTTCCCAATCTTTATGACTTCTTCTGTACCTTTTACTTAAAATATTTGCATTTTGAAAAACACACTCATGCAACCACACATGAACAGTTTTATGTATTTACTGTGCTCACACTGATTCTGCTTCTATCAAACCAGTAAAATTTCCTCTGGAAAAATTTATGTCTTTGCAGTAATAATGAAACAGAAGAAAGACTTTGGCATTGATAAAAGCTGTAAAGTATGTAAATAAACTAAATATTCTTCTTCTATCATCTATCTGGGGACAACCAATAAGAAAAGAGTTATGAGGAATAACATTGTACTTCACGGTGAACAGTAAACCAGAGAGAATTTAGATAGTCTGAAATAATTGGATATGCTTATCTTCAGCTATAGCAGAAAATCTCACTCCCACACTAGTTTTTCAATTTAGATAATTCCATTCTGCCTTCCTTACCTAAGGTGCCCTTCGTTTTCAGTTGTTCTTTAAAGACATTCTTATGTGATCACGTCTTCTCTAGGAGCTTTGTCTTCGTAGTAAGTTAAATGATTCAGATTTATTTACAGAAAATACAAGTATTAGATAAATGTTCAGATTTGCAGGTACATTTTGAAAACAATGTCTCCGTAGCTAGACAAAAGTTGTTTGACTTGGCTTAGAGTAACTATGATGCACTATGATTTTTTTTTCATGAAGATACTTTTATTGAGTGATTTTTTTTTTCCTTTGAGTGAACACTTTCCTTTAAAATATCCTGCTTTTAAATGTAGAAAAAATTGCACCCACCACTTCAGAAAAGTAACTGTTTCATATTTTGTTTATGCTACTCAGTGATACACAAATGTGTTAACACTTCTACTTCTGGAAGTCCTGGGAGATGTTCACACTTGAAAAGATACTTAATTTCCCACTTCTTTTTGCTTCACACCAAAACACCTAAATTTTTAAATAGGACCCATATACAATGAAATGGAATTGCAACCTTTGCATTACTTAGTACTGCAGTATTTAGAAAATAATTTCCCAGAGTAAAGTTTTCAGTCCCAGCTCCATGGAGAAAAGGAGGTTTATCATATGAAAACAGATGGTTTCCTGAAATTAATATCTTTTTTTTTTTTCCTATTCAAATAACCACGGTAATAGGATATCAGCAATCCCTAGTGAGGTGAGTCTGTGACCATGAAGTTTATACACAGGATATTTGCAAGCTTTGCTCATCTATTTTAGTGTAGAGATGAAATCTCTTTATCTAGTAAAATAACTAAAGAATTGTAGAAAAGTGAAGAAAACTTTTCAGGCCTCTGGGTTTTGTTTGAAGATGGAAGGTAGAAATTCTGCTTAAAATTACGGCTCTGTTTTGAATTATAATTTTTATCTGAAGTTGAGTGTCTTGGATAAAGAAAACTATACAATGTTGAATAAGTTTCACACCTGTAAATCCTTGATTGTTTATGGTACTGTTCATTATGAGAAATGTTGTGATGCTGCCATACTTCTAACGATTACTTACATACGTCAGAGAAGGGAAGACAACCCATTACTAAGTGGAGGGTGTGATTGTAATAGTGAGTCATATTTACACTTTCAGAGTTGGAGATATATTAATAGAATTTTCACATAAAATGTAGTGTATAATGGGATTTAAATCCCGATTCAGCTGCTTTTGAAATAGTTACTCTACATCTTCACTCAGCATACTTTTGTAAATAAACTTTCTCCTGAAATATGTTCAGTAACAGCCGATGAATGTAAACAACCATCAAAATTAATGAAGTAAGTACATTGATATATTTAAGCTGCCATTTAGCTATGGTTCTTTCTCCCAGAAGATGGGATTTACCATGCCTGACTTGAGACAAATGCAGCTATAATCATAGTTATATCTGAGATCTCAGGGGTTATTTGATTTTCAGTGGAGGCACATTTTAACTTCCATTTTGTTTACTTGTTGCACTTCACAATACTTTGAATTGTACTTAGAAGTTCTTGTCATTTTATTAACCATAAAGGTATCTATACTGTTAGCTCAGGAGTGTTTTTTTTTCAAACGTTGAGCTGAGTAAATTGATTGCAGTTTTTGTTCTGCATTTTTGGTGAAAGATGGAATTTAACAACCCAAAAAGAAGAAAATGACCTCAGAAACTTCTTCAGAATTTCCTAGCTCCTTCCTTCCTTGGATACTCTCCTATTATTCCAAAACACTGCACGTCTCATATTTCATTTGTAGTATTTAGAGAAGTTAAGGCAATATTTATGCCAGTTTAGTTGATGTTTTTTCCCTTCTACTTCCATTTTTATCGTATTTATTTCCAAGTTTTCATTGAGAAGTACGAATACCAGAACAACATAAGTGACTTTGAACTGGGAGAGCAATTTTGTTTCTGCTATGAGCTGGAGAGAGTCTATGTTATAAAACAATGCACAGCAATGATGTATGAGAACATAAAAATTTAGGAATGTTATAAGCATATCATGTGAGTGCATAGGTGTTAAAGGTATCACAGCTAATAAGAACGAAAATTTTGCCTCGTTGGAGTATTTGACAGCCGATTTGATTGACAATGAATAAAAATGAGAACTGTTTGGAAAACTAGAGGTTTGGTAGGTGATTTCAGCTGTTTTTCTTTTTATTGTTTGTCTGATTGATTGCTTGTCAAGTCTGATCAATTATTTAAGTAGAAATAGCAAAGGAATGCAGTAGTGTCTGGAAAGGGGTAGACATCTTATCATAATGTGCACAGCTGGACCACACTTCAAAGGGCTGGTAGAAGCTTGGAGCCTCTCTCCCTTGCATTTGGGATTTGCGTTTCAGTTCAGGTCCCTGCCTGAGACATGTTGTAAGCAATGTCTATTGTTTATCTTGCTACTCTTGCTCTTTATTGATCTGTCTCATGTCCAGGGTATGATGACTAGAGAGCTGATGAATTCGGAGCACTATCTCTTGTGTAAAACCACATCTCTGCTGATCTTTCTGTCATCTGAACTGATTCTGTGCCTTATATCTTGCCACATGCTCCCACCTTTTTGTTTTTTAGTACCTTCTTTGCTTAGAGTCTAACCCAGGGGGGAAATAGGGGGAGTTGTAGACCCACAAAAGGTTTATACTTTTTAATTCAGATTCAGACTAATACTTTCTAATTCAGCAAAATGTAAATCTCCAGAAATGTGTGATCAGCTGTCATCTATTAACTCGAACCACTTAAGTTTCTTGTAGAGAAATTTCCTAGTTACTTAAATGTTAGTGAAGGCAGCATTGAGTGTGCATGGAAGTACCAGCCTTTTAATGGTATTTATCAGCTGAATACACATCTAATTTCCTGAATTCCAGATTGATTTACTAGCTAAGCATATCCTTTTACCAGCATTAAGTGCAAGATCTGCATTAGTTAAATCACAGTTCACTTGGTGTAGAGCAATCAAATGTCTCTAATAGTGCACAAAATATGAATTAGGAGTTAGAATGACATTTTATTTGGATTAAAGCATTCCTTGGTTATTAGACCATGAGTAGAGGTAGCAATGAATGTAGAGGAAGATGCCTTAACCAATTAGCTGGAAGCATTCTGTAGTGGGAGCCTTTAAATCTCTCTTTTTGAAGACTTTGTCGTTCTTGGGATAATTAAGTCATTGTTGACATTGAGTGAGAAAGTGTGCCTTTAGTTTATTGATTAGGGGCTCTCCTAAGAGAGGGAATACATCAGTTTCTTTCAAAATATATAAACATTTCTATAAATATGTGACTTGAGCCTGAAAGTGATGTCTCTGGTAGAGACTCTAACCGCTAGGGTATTCATTAATTCTCACTGGTTTAATGACTAGTGTGTCCCCCACTGAGAATCAGTTACAGAAAGAGGGATTATCAGATTCCTACCTGAGTATTCTCAGCTGGCTGATACAGATGATTCTTTGATCAAAAAGCTAACTTTTGAGAATCCTGATGCTTTCATGAATTGAATATTTTGCACCCTGATTCAGTGCTATTGTGACCGAGTGCCTTGAATTTATTTGCTGAGTTAAGAAAATTCATTCCCTAGGCTTGAACTTTGTTTTTTCTTTGTTTTTTCTACATTGAGCGATTAAAGTGGTTAAACTTGTAGCTGATTATCTGCTGATGCTATTTCCATGGGACACAGTCAAAGTGAAAATGCTCTCAACACACAGTCTCAGACAGGAGGGTGAAAAGCCTTTAGTCCCTGCAGTTATTGTAATGTTTTCGTAGTATTTTAGGAAAGTTCTGCAGAGGAACATCCCTGGAGTTTTTTGTCCCCAGTTCTCCTATTATCCAAAGTAGTCCTTTCTTGAAGTATTTTCCAACGTGCTTGATAGTAAAAACTAGGAGTATTTATATTTGTCTTCTAATGGAAAGGTATTAATAGAAGAGATGTTTTGCAGCCTGAACTTTTATGTTCAGTTCTCCAAATACTGGAGTCGTGAACAATATATGAAAATAACATATCAGTAATTAAGAATCTGGAAAATGCAATCAAAATGAATAGTTTGGAAGTTTTTATTTGAAATTCATAATCTTCTTGTGGCAAAAAAAAAGTTTTATATATCTACAGCTCTTATTAATTAGAGCTTTCTGCATTAATTAGAGCCTTCTGCACTTTATTGTACTGCAAATCTCTCAACTATGGCTGTGTAATAAGCATGCATCTCCTTATCCAGCTTGAGGCTGCTGATAGCTCTTGTAATTCATTCTCTTGATTATGTTTGGCAACTCGTAATTTGCTGGTAGCTGGCATATCAGAGTGAGTATTCCTGATGATCATTTGCACCATTAAACTCTCATGACATGACTTAAATAATGAGAATTACCTGAATGTTACCCTTTCATGCTTTCACTGTAAGTGGAGTCTAAGACAAACTCAGCATCCATTCTATCAAAACAAGAAAACAGCCAACCTAAGTTGAGTGAAGCAGTGAACTAAATAAAGCTGTCACTAGCTTTCATTTGTATGAAAATATTTTTACTTGACAGTTTTTGCCAGACAGAATCTGTGTATTGCCAGCTTGCAAGGCATTATGGAGTTCTGTCCAAGACACACCAATATTAATTGACTTGCTGTAATTGCTATACTATTGTCTTATTGAGAGAATTTTAAGCACTGGAATTACAGTTATGAGGTCTGAACAGAGGATTCAATTTTAAAAATGCCATAATTGTTAAAATTATCACTAACTTGTATGAAATACTTCTGTATTTTGCTTAAGATTATGTGTTTATGTTCATATGATTATAGACTGCTTTATAGCCTCTCAGCATGGAAATGCCTGAAGTGGGTAGATAACATTGCTCTGGTGTAGTGTACCAATTTTCAGCAGACAAATGCTCTCTACTATGAGTAGAGGTGTACTAGGTAAAAGGCTACCTGTGTCTTTATTTCCTCATTTAGGAGATCTTTAGGGCTGTAACCTATCTTCTGGGTTAACCAAAATGAAATTGGTCTACAGTGTGTTGTAACCTCATTGACATCCTCCTGCTAAAATCCCTAAAACTGTCAGCAGAGAATCTGGTAATCTCTTAACCCTTGCTCTGTTTTTTCTCTTGATGATTTCACACAAATTTTTGTTCATAGTTCACCAGTCCCTCATGATTGGATTGGATTGAATTGAACCTATTATTAACTTATATCTGACCCTCCAGAGGAATAGGTGATTGCTGCCTGTCAAAGTTTAACCTCAGTGAGCAACCCTGCAGCTGCTTGCTCACCATCCCCTTGCCCCTGTGGAGTGGGGAGGGGAACTAAAACCAAGTAAATAAGAAGACTTTCCTAATTAAAATTAAAATATAATAAAAATAGTAGCAATGAAAAGGAAGGGAACAAAAAGCAATAAAACCCAAGAAAGACAAGTCATGCACAGTGCAATTGGTCACTACTTGTTGATTGATGCTCAGTCAGTCCCCAAGCAACAATCCACTCGTCCTAGGTTGTTCCCCTCAGTTTTATACACTGGGTGTGACATTCTATGGTATGGAATATTCTTTTGTCTATTTTGAGTCAACTGTCCTGCCTGTGTCACCCTCCAGCTCCCAGTCTTTGCTGGTAGGGCAGAGTGAGAAGCTGGAAAGAACTTGACTTACTGTAAATACTGCTTAGTAACAACTAAAACATCAGTGTGTTATCAACATTATTCTCATCCTAAATCCAAAACACATCACTGTACCAGCTACCAGAAAGAAAATGAACTCTATTTCAGCTCAAACTGGGACACTACCATTTCAGCTTCTCAATATGCCTTTTCTTTGTTTAGGGTGGGTTGACTTAGTTCATGCCTTATGTCCATAAGAAGGCTCTTCTTTGTCATCCCAATACTGGCTGCCTCCTGTGATATGGTGTAAGTTGCTAAATGTCTTTTCAAGCTGCCATGTAGTCTTGACTGACCTGTTCTACTCCTGGCTCATCAGAAGAGTTATTTCACAGCTGCCAGGTGTATGATAATGGCTAGATTTTTTGTTGAGTTGTTTTGTTTTTGATTGAATTGGTTTGGTTATGTGAGTGCTTTATTTTGGGGAGCTGGTACTTCAAAATGCTGGGGTTGGAGTTCCAAATATTGGAAAATCTCAATTTTACTCCTTATTTTTGTAGTATTTAATCATCTCTAAACTATTTAATGCTCTTTAGATCTGCTTTTTAGATATAAAGAAAAACACAGTATATTAATAGCAGATGGTAAAGTAGCACTGCCTTGCATGTTCATTGTAAGTCGGGAGACGAAATGAATGCTGCAAAGATTTTCTGGGTAGTTAATGTAATCTAAGTCAAATATGAGAATCAAAAATGTCCTTATGAATAAACATGATTTCCTGAAAACAGCATAATTTCCCCCTATCTTCCTGTATCACATTCCTCTTAAAATTATGATTATTTTGGTTATAGAACCAGTATTCTGCTGTTCCCAGAATGGCAATGGTAGAATTGTTAATGGCCCATGGCATGTGCTACCATGTATCAGGATGTTTTAAATGCTTCATTTTTTTATCACAGTGCTCTCAAGTCCAATATCTTTTTCTAAGATTACCTTGCAGTCATACAGCCTAAATAGATTGGTTGTAGCTCTTGAAAATGTTAAGAGAAATCTGCACTTTTATTTAAGCCATAGATCACTGGAACAGGCAAAATTATTGCAGTACATGTGGAAAAATAATTTACTTTTGACTAGATATTCAAATGAGCAGAGACTATAATTGTGAGCTGAAGTAACAGAGGTGGGGGAATCTTTAGTTGCTTGATTTAGTGATCAAAATGCAAAACCAGAAAGGATAAGAACTGTAATTCCCAAGTGAATTTCTTGTATTCAGCAAAGTTGCAGAGATTTTTTTTTTAAACATCACCAGATTGTGGTATCTTTTGATTATTTTTGTTTTGACATTAAATGATGTGCCATGCATTTGATGAGATATTGAAAGCTAAAAATGGAGATTTTTAGTGTTTCTCTTTGCATCAGTTCTGCTTTTCAAATCAGAATTTTCAGTGTCAGAATTATTTGCAAAAATAAAGTTGATTTTTCCATCCAACAATTTGAAATAGGCTGAAGCAAGACTTTCAGGATCAGGTGGCGATTGCCTGGCTATTTCTTTCATTATAACATGTAAAAATCTCTTGATTTTACTTTCATTTTCTGAAGTATCTATTTTCAGTCAGTGATTGTAGCATTACGATTTTGATTATTCCTGTTAGTATGTAATTCCTAATCAGAATGCTTTCTTCTTTACTTTTTGTTCCAAATAGCTTCTGTTGCTGACTTTGACTTTTCCTGACAAGGGATTACATGCTTTCAGTGCTTGATGAGCATACTTCAAACTCTGTAATTTGTCAGTGTATTGTTTGGTTGCAGGAGACAGCTCTGAAAATTCTATTCACTCTCTTACTACTGTTTTTTTCCTGTTTTTAACTAAAATGAGAACTTTTGTAGTTCATATAGACTGTGGAGTGTTAATAAGAAACCATGTTCTGCTTGGAAGTGGAGTAATCCTCAAACTTCTGTGTGAGAAATATAAACCACAGTGTTCTGATCTTTCTTACATTTTCAAGATTGGAGGGAATCATTGGAATCTAGTACAAGAATACTTGGTTATTCTGTCCAGTGCTCTAGTATTAAAGGTGCTGTTTCTGTTATCTAGACATAAATGATGTTTCTGGGGATCAGGAACAGAATTTATCAGGAACTTATGAAAAAAAATACTATATTTTTTGTTAGGTGTCAGAGATGTCATCTGACTGAGATCAAGAAGTTTTCATTTTTAACCTAGTACTCTTGATAAGAAGAAATTTTCTAGGCAGGAATAAAATCCTGCCAAATGCAAACTGTGTAACTCAACATCAAAGTCAGTAATCCTGGTAGAGGTTGTTTGTGGAGAAATTCCTTAAACCTGACAAGAAACAGTCTTAGAAGAATCAATATTTTACTCCTGGGCTTCCTTTCAGAAATGTCTGAAAAACAGTGTGACAGTTTAAAACAGTGGAAATCTACCAATGGGATACAAGCAAACATGAACAGTGTTGCTTCACTGGATTATTCAACCATGTAATGATCCCAATGTCTCCTTGGGTTTTATATTACTTTAAAGCCACAGTGATTGGGGAAAAAAATAGATCTCCCACAAAGCTTCTGTGAAGGCAGGGAGTATTTGGGGATTGCCTTTGAGGTTTCATTTTTGTCTGCATCTATGTGCATTGTTTGGGTAGTGCGGACAGTCATGACTGACAGAAGTATGCAAGTGCCTTGATATGCTGTTCTTATCACCCTTCACAATGGGTTTCAGGGGCATTTCACTGCCTCTGTGTACATGGTATGTAGCTTACATCAGTGAATGTTAGAAATGAGGTAGTTTTGATTTCTTTTCAGTGGATCTGGTTGTTAAAACAAATCCTTTTGGATTCATATACTGGGCAATAGATTTAATTTTGTCTCTGGATTATTAAAACTGACCCTCAGGCCTGAAAACCAGATTAAATGGAGACTAAGTTAATTTCTGTAATGATTTAAATCACAGAACAGAAATTTAAAAGGTTATATAGTAATTTAGCCAAAACAGATTTTATAAGAATATTTTCTGTAATACTGTAATTGTCTTAGTTATTTTATTCAGCACCACAGCTAGGTGAAGTCACTGGTATTTTGTTAATGAGTAAGAACTGAATCTGGTTCTTGTTTTGTTATTCCCTGTTATGTAAGTAATCATCAGCTACATATTTAAATTTAACTTTTAGAAAAAAATATAGTGGATTGCAAGAATTTCTAAATCTCTTATTCAAGATAGAGATATTAGTATTTTTTCCTTAACTATCTGTATTACTCTGATCATTCTCAAACATCAATATATACTTGTAATATGAAGTAGCTGTAGCTGTCCCCATGATGTTTTTAATTTTGAAAACACAAGTTAGGTGAGATTTTTTTTTTCCAGTTTGGTATAATATATGATATGAATACCTGTAACATCTGGAGCTATGCATAGGGATTTGTGAAATGTATAATTGAGCATATCCTCATAATTTTATTAAGGATGATGATATGTTCCTGTTTATTTTCCCTTGATTGGAAAGTTAGCGTGTTCAGAGTCCATCCCAAAAAGCTATGTTCTCAGGGGTTTCAAGATATTGCTCTGTATACCAAAAAGCTTCTAGTTCTACTGCTGCTTCATTGAAACAATCTCTGTGCTGCCCTGAAGAGAAATGTACCACTATAAATTAAATTGCCTTCTGAATAGTATGCATAGGTATGGAAAGAACAGGATCTTGTGTTATGATTTGTGATCAACTAAGGTCTGATTTGCACATCAACTACCAATTAGCATTGAACCATAATGTTGTTCTGGCACAGCACAAAAAAAATTCCCCACAAACAAATGGCCAAATCCAGTACTAAGTGACCTAAGTTCAATTCCTACTGCAGGGTTTCTATGTTTAGAGCTTGCATTTGTACAGTTACCTCATGGAATCTAATCCTTCTCCCAAAGCTCAACAAAAGGTGTCCAGAAAGAACATTCGGTGTGTTAATAACACTTTGTCTTGTAAATAGTCAGAGTCTTCTGTTTGGGGGGTTTCCGGCTTGTATGCTGATTTTTGGGGTTTTTCAAACTTTACTTGTGCTTACCCATAGTCTAGTTTTTATGCTTAAGTCTTTTTGAGATTTAAATGAACTTCAACAGGATGAGAAGGGGACCAAATTGAATCATGCCACTTACTCGTGTGTGTTCAGGTTTGCTCAACCATAATGAAAAGATTCTAATTGGTTTGCATTAGTTTTGGATGTAAGGCAGAAATTGCACATCTTTTCCACACTATTTGTAATGTAGTGATGCCAATAATACAGGAGTTCAATTCAGCTTTCAGTTGGACATAATCCAAGGTCGTGCTGGAGAACAAATAGAGGAAGGACTTGTATGAATAAACTAGATTGCTGTTAACATTTCTATTATTAATTTCTGAAAGGTTTGCAATGACTTCATCGCCTTCTTTGAAGCCACCTCTAAAGGTCAGGAAAAAAAAGCAGGATTTGGGGGAAGAAGATTGTGTTTTGGCTTTTTCCGGTCAGGAGTTTCATCTTAATGACAAATGGCTCTTTGGTGATAGGAGGGGGGAAAAAAATTAATGGTTCAACTAGGGATGAACAAATGCTACCAGGAAGAACATCAGAACTTGTTTAATGTGGATGCTGAGTATGTAGAACTTCAATAATTGCTTTGGTGCTGTTAATGCTGAATTCCATGCTTAAGTTTCTGAAACCTCCAGTGGGATATTTTGACTCCAATATTTTGACAAGTTCCATGATTTTCTGTTGTATCTAGCAACAGGAGAAGGGGTGATGGGATGAAGTTGGAACACAAAAAGTTCCATCTAAATATAAGAAAAAGCTATTTCACTGTGAGGTGAGGGAGCCCTGGCACAGGCTGCCCAAGGAGGGTGTGGAGGCTCCTTCCTTGGAAGTCTTCAAGACTCACCTGGACATGTTTCTATGTGACCTGATCTAGGTGAACCTGCCTCTGCAGGGTTGTTGGACTAGATGATCTCTGGAGGTCACTTCCAACCCTACCATTCTATGATTCTATGATAGGAAAACACCGTATTGTCATGAATTTAGGGCAATAATGTTGCATAGGTTCAGACTATTTGCTTTTGTGCTCTTTCAACTCAATTCATAATCCAGGACAAATCTGCAAAAGAACAAGTAGACTTTCCTTATGTTTGGGTGGTCCTTAAAGTCTTTCTTCTTATTATTACTTGACTTGAGAGTTTGAAATACCTTTCTGTTAAAAAAAGGTTCTAGGGTGTAATATGTTTTGCAGAATGACTGTTTCATTGGATTTCACATAAAGATAGAATCAAAGAATTTTATTGTTAAATAGTGCCAGAATATGGTGGTGGTTTTTTCCTTCCAGTTGTGAGTGCTTCTAAAATACTATACACTAAAAGTATCATGTCTGATGAAATGCAGTTTTAAACACTAGGATCATTACTTTTCCTCAAATAGGCAGGAACTCAGAATAAAACAATCAGAATTTGTGCAAACCATGGTGTTTTATGAAATAACTCCTATTTATCATTAGTTATTATTTTATTTGACTATAAAATTGTGAACTACTTATCCAAATAAATTACAAACTTAACATTATTGGAAATCTTTGCAGTATCCCATAACTGTATAGAATAAATGAACACAAAGGTGAAGTACAAAATTAAAGATATGGACTATGTCTCCCTTCCATGCATGTGTAGCTTTCAGAAATTCTATATTAACTCCAAGAATTCATATTAATATGTAGGCTTCTAAAGCAGAGAGGAGACTACTCACAAATGGGAAAAAACATTAGATTGGTGTGGATATCCCCATGCTTCTCAATTCCATAAGAAATTACCTGATAAAATCATCAATTGTTTTGATGTACTTGATGCTGACAGCTTGACTTCTAAAGTAAAGTATTAGACTACAATCCGGTGCTTTGAGCCACATACTCATATCTGGGAGTGTGTAAGACGAAGTTCTTTAAGAATAAGCCTTTAGCACTCTTGCTTTATGATATGGTCCTATCCACTCTTTTTAGCTAAGAAAGTCTAAGCCAGATCTGAGGGAGTACATCTTTGAAGCTCCATTCCTATATTTGGTGCAGGGAGTATACACTGACTCAGAAGATGTCTGTGTATCTCTGTCTTGTTGGGGCATCATGAAAAACAGGAAAACAGATTCTTTCTCATGGTTTAAATTGATACTTTTCTCTCCTTTGCATCCTTCAGGAAACAAAATATTCTGATTGGTTTTTTTTAATATATAAATTTCAAGTCATCCCTAGGAAGAAAAAAGAGCTTTCTGACATCACTTCTGTATGGCTAGAGAGGCCCACATACTATCTAACTCAGTTTAGCAATTTAGATGTGTTTGAGAGTTTATCTGACAGTATTAACCGGCAGCAGAAGCACTCACATAGACAGCTGAGAGCTTGCCGTGTTCCTACTGCAGTTATTCACTGTAGGAACTTCATTTTTCTGTGTAAAGGACACAATTCTGAGGCCTTTTATATCTCTGTATGTTTTTTTCAGGACTAGTATTATACATTTAGCATGAATGCAAAGACCCTAATTTAGGATCCTGCTCTGAGTTCTCATTAAGTTGAGCCTATCTTGTCAGTCATCTCTAGACAGGTCTAGGGAATAACTACTTCTAATTTGGCCACTTAAATTCTTAAATTAAGCTTTGCAATTGTACCTGTCTCTATGCTAAAGTCTTTGTTGTTACGACTTTGTTAATGGCATTCAAATTATCCAGATTAAATCTAGTCTGGATGTCTGCACACACTGCACACATCCATCTGCAAAGCGATTGCCATAACTTATGGCAGTCTCCTAGAGCTCTTGGAGGGCTATTCTGCTGTTGCACTCAATGTGACTTTTTCAAGACTCATTCAGTCTGTGTTAGTGTGAAAGCAATTCAAAGCTGCAGGTTAAATGTTCTAAATTATCCTTGGGGGACCCTAGTGTTGGATTTCCCTTGGATAAAGTTGACCTTTAGAACCTACTCTCTTTGCATAAAATTTAGCAAAAGGTGTTCAGTATCAGCTTTAACTGCACTGACTTCCACAGGAACAGCTGACTGATTTAAAGTCCATATATGAGGCTGTACTTGAAAGTTTATTTTAGCTTAAGAGACTCAATCTTCCCAAGAACTTGGATATCCTTCAAGTAGATAGCTTTATACTTCTCTATTTATTTTTAACAATTGAATCAATGTTAACTAGAATCAGCCCATATTTTTAATGTACATTTGGCAGCAAAATCTTGAATCTGTCTTGGAGCTGTCTGGCATTGGCTAATATTGATATAGGAGAAGATTCTGGTATCTTCCCCCAGAAGCCACCTCTGTATCCGCCACACTAGCAAAACTTTACCCTGCAAACACAATACATCTGTGCACAATGTGAGCAAATCAAATAAGAAAGCATTTATTGTTCATCTAAAATGAAAGCTTCTGCTTTCAAGTAGTTAGTGTGTGCTTAATTTGGAAATATAGAAAAGGTGCTTAATAACCTGACACTTTACAAAGAGATTCTGGTGCATGATTCCAACTGGGAACCTCTGGATTCTGGAATACTTAGATCAATGGGAACTGTAGAATTTTACCAAATTCATTTCAGTTTTGTCATTTGTAAGATTCTCTTGGACAGCTTTTTGAGTCTGGGCGGTGCGTCTTTTAGTTCTGGATGTTTTTGTCTGTGTACTTTCCTTGATTTGGTGAAGTCATGTATGTTGGTCATGTTTATATCATATATAAAATTATCCCTTCTTTTATTTCTAAAGTTAGTTTGAGTTAATAAAGAATGTATTCTTTGTCGAACTTAAATTATGGAAAAAAGTATATGAATCATTCAATCAGAATAGTCTGACTGTGAATGAAAATCTCTGGTTAGTTAACGTGGACAGGTTGTATGTTTGCTGTGCTTTCATAGATATTGTCCTGAAAATAAAAGGAAAAAATGTGTTTATGCACAAAGATTTGAGCAACTGTCTGAATGAGAGCTTGTTATTAGAGGTGATGTTATACTTCTGTAAAAGAAATGTAACCTCTGAGGCTCCTATAGTGTACAGCAGTCAATAAACTCAAAGGACGTCCTGCAAATTATGGAACTAAACTTTGCAGAACTCTGCTGAAGGGATGTATGTGTTTGCATAGAAGGCTATGTAGTATCTATCAGGTCTCTTAACATTTATCCCTTTTTAGTTTCAAAACAAATCGCACCTATGTTGAAACTGAGGATAGAGAAAGCGTGCTTCCCAGAAAAAAATATCCCTTAATATGTAGATTGATCAAAAAAATCCAGGGTTATGTCCTGCATGTTATAAAACATTTTAACAACACAAAATTAGACTTAGATGAATAAAACTTGCTATTAAAAAGGAGTGGAGACTAGCTGGAGAAATGTCTGTAAATATTTGATTTCTCTCACCTGTTCTACTTTAAAATTATGACTAATCTCCTGTTCTCCAGTTCTTTTTTATTTACTCTTATATTGATTATTTATTCTCCCATCTCTATCTACTGCTAGAAAGAGTATTTTTTTTAACCTTTTATGTTTGATGCAGTGTGACTTGAAGGTGATGAATGAAACAGGTAGGAAATAAGTATTGATTTAACATTGTGTTTGCTGGCTGTTTGGCATTCTCTAAAAGCATATTACATTATTCTGAGTTAATAATCAAATAGTAATATGACTTTCATAATCTGGTAATAAGTGCAATAAAGGACAAATTACTGAGCTGAATATTGCTGGCTATAATAGCAAATGCACCATAGCTTTTGGCCACCTTTGAATATTCCCTGGAATTCATCTTGTTGATAATGAAAATGGTATTGACTTACTGCATAAAAATCAGCAACTCTCCTGCCTAAAAATAAACCTGAAAAATATTGATTGCAATTAGTTTTCTTCTTTACTCTTGTTCTTAGAAACTTCAGTAAAAAGTGATAGTATATAGGTTGGAAAACAGATCTTGAATCTGGGACAACTTGAGTAGGGTAGAAAATTCTACACTCTACTGAGATGGGATTTTATGATGTCAAGCCATGGAAAGCAAAGGAAAATCAAACTCAGTTAATTTTCAAGACTTTACTAGGAAATTCTGCTCTCAGTGAATCTGATTTAGACATTCATCTCTGGCATATATCCTAACCACGGGCTTTTAGTTACTTCTTCACCATTTCTGTTGAAATGTTCAGTATACAAAAGAGAATTCAAAATGTGTTGAATATAAAAGTGGAACTGTTCATCTGAGGCAGTTTCCATATTTCACAAAATCTATAAGTTATAATCTACATGAAACTAGATGATGATTATTTGCTTTCTTCTCTAAGACTATTTCTTATTTAGAAGTAACCGATATCTATTGATATACAAGTTAAAAAATGCCACTCACTAAGCATTTATAGATTGTGATTAAATTATTAGAAGTAATAGATACTTTGAACAACCTCAGATTTTTAATCAAATTGTTATGACTTCTTAAATACAACTTTTCTCTAACTTAAAATTAGAATTTTTTTAATCTATCTTAGCTTTCTACCTGCTTTTTAGAGGAACTGAAAATCTTGTGATACCAATACCTGTGGTAAGCATCTGTAAAACTCTAAGTTGCCAATTTCAGTTTTAATATGAGACTCTTACACTTCTCCCTCTACTGGTCTATCAAAATTGTAACTTCAGGTGTTGTAACTAGAAATATTGTTACCAGTTCTTTTTCTATTTAAGAGAATTTCTAGATCTGTATCCTGAACATTTGCTTTCAGCTCCATTGAGTTCTATCATTATTTCAGCATTGAACGAGATCTTGGAACTAAAGCACTGTGACACTTTGTCCTGTTTTCTTGCATGGCTATCTCATGTCTTCACAGAATGCTTCAAATTATTTCACTCCAGGATGCTCAGCACTTTTTTCTCCCAAAAATCTCACATTTTATTATTGAGGTAACAGTTTAGTATATGGTCAACTTAATGCATGGAAGTTGTTTACAGGGATATATTACAAGACAAAATACCAGTGAGACATGCTTGATTTTCCTCATATAGTGCAGGATCTTTGTCTAGCTTATTTGATTAATATTTTATGCTTCAACTTGGCTGGAAGCAAACCAAATCCATATTCTGTGTAGTTAAGGGCTATGTTTTATTCCACTCATTACTTATTTCTAGGGAAGTCTGAATAGACTGATAGCTAAGTAGAATTCTTTTGTTCAATGCAAAAGTTACTGAGATCATCAACAGAAATTTGACTAAGTCAGTGCTCCTCTACTATATTGGTGCAATTTCTTCTGAGCATCCTCACTGACAGCCTGCTGTAGGCTCTGCTTGTGTTTTTCTAGATGGCTTAGAAAGGAATACACCATCTGTGTTCTGCGAACAGTATTTTTCCTTCTCATCTTCTAGAAACCTTTTGCTTCACAGAACTTAATGGCCTCTCCCGTAAGTGTAGGTGTGGGCATTATTTTTAATGGAGAATTTAGTGACTGGTTTACATCATGAATTCACAAGTATCATTGGAATAGAGAGAAGGTGCCTGTAGTGTGTCGAAGTGGAGAGAAGGTGACTGTAGTGTGTTAGTGGTAAATGGTGACTAGTGACTGGATGTTAAGCCGGACTTGTTGTCAAAGCAAGTTTGCAGAAAATGGCGACCCTGTAGCTCAGTGCTAAAAGGTTAAGCCCTGAAATATTTAATGGCAGGATTATTAACACTGTAGTGTTTTTAAATACCTGCAAAGTTAACCTATTTGTTACACCATTTCAGTGTTACTGAATTAAGGGGCATGAGGAACTACTGAAATTTCATAAAGTCTGTTCTCTTTAGGAAATAAAATTATTCCAGGTAAAGTGATTTAAATTATTCTCAAAATAATTGGTGACATTTTGATTTTTAGTAACTGTCTAATTTAGAAGAAAAAAAAAAGTTGCATAGGTGTTGAATACACTTGTAATTGCTGGTCATTAGTGCACTTATCAGCTCAGTCTGTAGAGGCTCAGTGGGTGTCATACTTCATTTGCTTCTGGTGTTGGTGAATTCACATGTAAGTTCTGGCCATTAACAGGATTATTAGTGGAGCAAAGTGGTACAGTTTTAAGGAACTAAGGTCAAATGTTAGCCTGGAAACAAATGAAACACCTCTACACTCAGAAAATGATTCTTGTTATCTGATATGTGATCATGTCAACTAGCTCTGATACCTCCTAAAGCACAGCATCGTAGACTAAGTTAGGAAGAAAATAAACTTTCTTAAGTCTTCTTGGAATTTGCATAGAGGACAAGGTGGCATCAAGAATACAGCAACTCATTTGCTGTTTTGCCACGTTAAGACTGAATTCAGAATCTGAGATGAAGTATAGAAAGTGGGAAGGATGCATGGGAAAGCCATTTTACTAACAGTTCTGCTTGGAGGGAAATGCTTCATTCTGACTTTGTGTCACCCCAGATAACAGCATTTTAATATTATATTATTCTCATCTGAATGTGTTTCTGTTTCTGTGTGGTCTCTGGCAAAACAATTTATGATGTGAATACACAAGCATCTCACTTAAAATCTTTTAACACAGACCAGAAAAGGACAAAATAGTAAATGCAGGGATGTAACTAAAGATGAAAGGACACTTTTCCCTCCTCTCCCCACTAAACATTGTCAGAGTTAATTCCCTGGGTTTGGTTGACCTTCCTCATAAACAATAATTTTTACTGTTTGGGAATTCACCAGTAGAATTCAAGTGTGCACAGTGCCTGGCCGCTCCCAATGATGAGCTTTGTGAGCTGTTTTACCACCACTGAAGTTAAGATCAAGGGATTTATTACAGCTGATACGGTACTTGCAAGAAATTACTTTGGGTTTAGATATCAGCTTTCTGTTCCCAGATTAAGTAACTGATTGGTCAGCCTTTTTTCTCTTTTGTCCTTTTTTCTTGCTACCCTTTCCCTATTTTCTGATTTGATACAATGGGCATCTGGGGCCTTCAGTTATGTTGGCCTATTTCAGAAAAGTAATTTGCCTTAATATCCTTTGAATCTGCTTGAGATAAGTAATTAATCTGAACATGGCCAGCAAGTATAATGCGAAGGAAAATGGTCAATTTGTGTTGAGGGGTATTGGGTTTTTGTCTTTTCTTGTGATACATTTCTAACTCACATTTTAAAAAACTGTGCAATAATGCTTTGGATTGATAACCTATTTGTATGCAAATCTATTTCAATTGTTTCATGATGATTAACACTTGGAATTTATATGGAATTTACTGTAGGTGAAATTCAACAGAACTAGTTGATATTTTTTTTTTCTTCATAGAATTAACTCCTTTAAATTTCAAGTGTTAAATATTGTGATTGCTGTCCTTTTGACATCAGACTGTGAACATAAAATAGTAAATAAAAACAACATATTATATTTAAAAATGCAAAGGGCATGATTTCTAAGGAAAGTTGAGCATATTAACATGGTAAACGTTTTGTCTATCCAGGCACCTACCTTTTATGTTTCTGAAGAACTGTAAAAATTAATCAAAGGCTCTTATTTTATGGAACTGAAATATCAGAAAGTAATTTTTAGAACAGTGTTTAAACCAGCTACTTTCCCCTAAATAAAATCTATTGGATAAGACACTCGAAGCTTTCAAAGTGTTTCCTATTCAGCAGAGCATTGTCACTCAGCCTCAGCAAAGCATATCAGTCTGTGAACAAAAATAAGTCCATATATAAATCTTTTACTAGATGATAAAACACTTCCACATACACACAAATTCTTTAGTAATATTACAGCTTTTATCAGTAGTTTAAAGTGCTGGCAAATTGAAACATATT
Source organism: Colius striatus (assembly GCF_028858725.1). Lineage (NCBI taxonomy): Eukaryota > Metazoa > Chordata > Aves > Coliiformes > Coliidae > Colius > Colius striatus. Next base: position 4,617,306 of record NC_084771.1, on the reverse strand, counting down.
CTAAAGCATCTGGATTGAAAGAGCTTGAATGCAAACTCTCTATCTGTGCAATGGCAGAGCTTTGAGGATTTAACAATCTATACCCTTCTGAATATCTTATCTGATTTTTAGCTTCATAAGTGGAACATGCAAACATTTTCTGCCCACCGGGATGTTTGTAATCTCATTTCTAATAATGAGGAGAAAAATGTAAGCTTCCTGTTTTGAATGCCCTGTTGATAAGCATTTCAGCAGAATGATTCAACACATCCACTGCACTGGATTATCTGCAATAGATTTTACTGTCAAAGAAACATTTTGCTTATGAGAATTTTTTTGTGCTGCTATGCCATTGAAATTATTTTAAGATGTTTTTGTGTCTGACAATATATTCCTGAAAATGCCGTAACATCCATCACGTAAGAAATTATTACTTGTTTCCATTTTCTCAGGCCTATCTTACAATGTGTTCAAAGCTGCATACAGTTATAATGCAATAGGAGAAGAATTACTTTAGCACAAATGATCTTTTCTGTACTATTGCTGCAGTCAACAGTGCACCACTTCCCTCTATTCTTTATTGAACAGCTGATAAAAATGATGTGTGGTATGAACGAAGCAGAAAAAGGGGAGGTACTTGATCTTTGAAAATTCTTCTCCATTCTAGAAAAACTCTTCAGAGGCTCAAGATGTATTATTATCTAGAATTACCTTTTCCTTATGGCTCACTGAATATTTCCATATTTATGCAAAACACATGAAATTTAAAACTGTGATGGATACAGCCTTGTAACTGAGTCTAATACCCAGCACTTGAACTGTATCTTGTGTGTTGGTAAAACTGCTTCATCAAGTTTTCATGTAGAATTCAAAATATTGGAAATAATTTCCTTGATAGGGGAAAAAAAGAAAGACTATTTTTCTTGCCAATTGAGATTTTTTAGAGACACAATTACTACAGTTTCTCATTTCTTGAAATGGTAAGGCTTGATTTGAAAAGAACTTTTCTAAATAGATGCAAATGCAAACCTGATCCTTAATACCTACATTTTATCAGGAAGAAAAATAAAGGATGAAATGTCTTCTAAATTGGCAGACTGAAATTTTGGATTTACTTCTTTGCTTTTTGGAAAGAGCAGGACACTTGGCTGTGTTAGACGTGGCTGAGCAGCTGCCTATTGGTCCAGAATTACTGTTCCAGCTGAGAGGCTGTCCTGCACACTTGGCTGGCAGTTAGGATAAAGGCAGAAATGAATAAACTTTTTCAGAGTTTTATCAAGGAGACTTTGATGTAGGAGATAGGAAGGAAGTACAGAATAGATTTGAAGAGAGATGGCAATAGAAGAATGTCATCGATCTAAGGTGACAGGAGAGGAGAGCTGTATGGGGCAAGCTGAAAAAAGAATCTGAATGGCTGATGATTTTTCTGGTTGAGGAGGCAGCAAATTTTTTCCAGAAAATACATGAATTTCTGGGAAGGACCTGGAAGGTCTGGAATGACTTACCTATCCAGGTTTCTCAGTTACTGTGGAATGTCACATCTAGTTGTTTGTCTCCTTTACCTCTCTTCTCACACTGCTAACACAATAATTTTTTTACCAACAGCTTGGAAAAGATATAAAAAAATATATCTTATGTGTATGATAATATAGTAATGTGATTTACTACTGAAATGGGTGATTTGAAAATGTGCCCCAACATATTTGTCTGTAAGTTGTTTTAAATTCAAGTATTGTGACATCCTGTATAAAAATGTAATACAAATGATAAGCAAGAAATCAGGATTGATGCTTTGAAAATACAATTTATATCCTTATTTAAATGTAATGACAGCAGCAACACGGGATTTTTAAGCCTGTAAGTGCCAATATAGATTCTTCTATTCAGTTTTAAATCTACTTTTAGAATATTTTTTAGTAATTTATGACTTTGCAATTGAAACAGCTATGCTCAACACACAATAGAACACTGAAGCAGCAAATCCAAAGGCATCAGTCATTATTACTGGTTAGTGTCCTACTTATAGTACATTAATAAATAGTTCTATGCATACTAAGAATTTGTAGGAAAGAGTTCATTTCATTTGACAATTTTACATTTATTAAGAACTCAAAGTTCTTCAGCTTCACTGTATCCAGTTCTAGGCCCTTCAGTTGCAGAAGGACAGGGAGCTGCTGGAGAGAGTTTGGTGCAGGGCCACAAAGATGATGGAGTGGAGCATCTCCCTTGTGATGAAAGGCTGAGGGATTTTGGGCTCTGTAGCTTGGAGGAGACTGAGGAATGACCTTACTAATGTTTACAAATGCATAAAGGGTGGGTGTCTGGAGGATGGAGCCAGGCTGTTCTCAGTGATGGACAATGATAGGACAAGGGGCAACAGGTACAAACTGGAACACAAGAGGTTCCAAAGAAATATAAGGAAGAATTTCTTCCCTGTTGAGGTGAGTAAGCACTGGAAGGGGCTGCCCATGTGGATTGTGGAGTCTCCTTCTCTGGACACATTCAAAACCCTCCTGGACAAGTTCCTCTGTGTCCTACTCTAGGTGGTCCTGCTCTGGCAGGGAGGTTGCACTGGATAATCTGCTGAGATCCCTTCCAGCCCTTGAGATTCTGTGATTCTGTGAAAAAGGATGAGAAAGTTGCCAAGGCAAACATGGCTAGTTGGCTGAAATTACAGCATCCAGTAAAAGGTACACTGTGGTCAATAAAATATCTATGATGAGGTAGGTCTCATTTCTTCTGTACTTTTCAGATTTTCTGCAGTCATGATTTTTTCTTCCTTTTGGCTGGTTTTTTTTCATGGCAATCCTACAAGGATGAAATGAAACCAAGTAAAATTCACTTCTCTTATTCTCTTGATGTTGAGGACAAAGACTTTCTCCAAACACAACACAATACAGTTTTTGGTAGAAGAAAAAGAGCTCTGTACTCTACAGAAGTATGAATCCACAGGAGGCTGCAATGAAAAGACAGTATGAACTTGATCAGAAGCAAAAGAAAAGGGACTGTGATTCAGTGGTGGGGCTTTTATTCTTTTCCTTTTTTTTGGTTGGAAGTGTTAAGGAGCAAGTCACATCAAGAGCAGCAGTGCCCTCTCTGGATAAGTGCCTTGGATAAAAAAATATCTAGTACTCTATTTCCAACAAAGAAAGGAGGTGGAGGTAGGGAAAGAGACAGAGAACATCTTGCTTTACCTTAGTTTACCATACCTGTTCTTTAACAATGCTGATAAATGCAGCTTAGTTCAGTGCTTCTGTTCCTCTTGATTCCCAAAGAACTAAGAATTTGATCTGGGATTCAGTTGCTGCTGTCAGCAGCTTGTGTGTTTTTGGTACCATTGAGAAGTATTATTTAAGAACATGAAAGTCTGCTAAACAAGACAATTAAAACCAAGGGCAGCAGCCTGCAACATGAAGCAGCCTTTGACACTCCTGTAGACTGAAAGATGAACATGAATCTAATCTAAATTACAGTCTTCTTGTGTCTTCTGCTTTTTTCTTTTGGTTTCCCCCTGTCATACATGTTTTAAATTATTAAATTCAAAAGTTGGAAGAATTAGGCTAAATAGAAGGCTGTTTACAACAGTGAAAGCAAGAGCACAGGATAATATAAGATTAGAGAGATAACAGAGCTAAGGAAAATCTTTAGCTTTGTATCTGGCAAATTTAAATTGCTTAATCCTGAGTTGGATCAGGCATGAAAATACCCGTTCCAAGCATAGTGACTGATTTTGAATCTTAGTAATAAACATCTGCAAGTAGACATCAGATTGATCTCATAATTTATTAAGTTTCTAACTTCAATTTACTTTGTCTTGAACAAGACACTTGTACAAACAATGCAGTCACTTGTTTCCTATACCTGCCTCAAATGAAACTATGTCTATCCTAAACCAAATATTTGGGAAACATATAAAACTTCAATGTAAAACTTGGAATACAGGACAGCTTAATCTGATAAAGAGGTGTGATCATGTGGCTAAAGAGTTTAGGACACCATGCTTCTATGGAATAATCTTGGTTTCCACTTGCTGAGATGCTCACTGGATACACTGTACACTGAGTGTCTTCATCCTACATTTGAGGATCACATTCCATTTTGTTTTCTCTTAGGACTTGTGACTTGCTGGCATCAGAAATAGGATAGCATATCCTGCTAGAGGAACACACCTTTCTGCTAAAGCCATAAGTCTTCAAACTGGGAAGTAAGGGCTAGAATTCTTAAGGAAAAAAACCTGAAGTCTTCTGTGTAAACATTAGTGAAATGTTATTAGAATTACACTCACATCCCATGTTTGTGAACTGAAGTGGCAGTGAGTTATAACAATGTTCTAGTATCATTCAGTACGATTCTGACACTTTGAGTATTGCAGATATAATGATGTGTTTCATAACGTCAAATGTTTTGTCTTAACATTGAGGTCTATTTGCTCAACTATTCTGAAAAATAATGCAACTCTTTGTAATTGATTAAGAATTTTTATTTGATGTCAGTGTACATCTACATCTTTAATCTTTGCCATAATCACCGTTCCCTCTACTTGTCTAAATTAATATTTTCAAGACTGAAGGAAATTGAAATATAAAATAAACCAGATTTTATAGTATTCTAAGTTGGCTGTACTTCAAGGTATGACAGATGACAGTCCTCAAATCTCTGTATGCTTGTCTAATCTTATTCAGACAAAAGCTGGATCAGAGCTGGTTAATCTTTGATTAATTTTTCAACTTTGAATACCATACATCTGCATATGGGTGCTGTTGATGTATCTATTTGAATGAAAATGAAAATACAAATGCCCTTGTTAATGTAACTGCAACTGGCAGTGTCTTTGGAAACCAGATTTTCTGAATGTTAAGGTTTTATTGAAAACATTCCAAGTGTGTGTGTGTGTGTGTGCATATATATATATATAAATAGAAACATCAGATTTGCATGTGACAATTTCTTCAGTTCTCTCAGTGTTTTGACATAATACAAGGAACCTGAATTTACATACACAGAAATGTAGGATGAAAATAACAGCACAGTTTTGATTTTTTTTCCCAAAGGCAAGGCTGTATCAACAATAAGCTACTTTAGTGTATTCAGAGGAGTAAAAATAACATCAGGATTACTGCTGAGCATAATTCATGTTTATGAATCATGTTGTTAAAGGAAGTTCCTATATAGAATTTTACACAAACTGCATTTTAAGCAAAGTATGAAGTATGGAAGAGCTGTGAAGATGATCAGAGAGCTGGAGCCCCTCTCCTGTGAAGACATGGGTTGTTAAGCCTGAAGAAGAGAAGGCTCTGGGAAGCCTTTTAGTCCTTAAAAGTGCCTCCAAGAAAGCAGGAGCATGTAGGGATAGGAAAGAGGTAATGGCTCCAAACTGAAAGCAGAGATATTTAGATGAGATGTAAAGAAAAAACTCTTCTCCTGTGAGGATGGGATGGTCCTGCCAAGGGTTGCCTGGAGAGGTTGTGGCTGCCCCATCCCTGGAAGGCCAGGTTGGATGGGGCTTGGAGCAACTTGGTTGAGTGGAAAGTGTCCCTTCCTGAGGTAGGGTTGACACTAGGTGATCTTTAAGGTCCCTGCCAACCCAAACCATCTGTGATTCTACAAAACATACCTAGTCTGGAAATAATATTCTTAGAGGAAAATACATCAGAAACTGAAAAAGTAAAGAAATAGCTCACCAGAGGAGAACATCAATTACAAAACTATGAATTTGACTCTCCCAGCACTTAGTTTTGCTAAACAGTGACATTAGTGTAGAGCAGAATAATGGAGCAATCTATGAACGTTTCACAGTACAGCAGTGCTTTGGGTAGTCAGATTTGTATGGCTCAGGTATGACATAGTGTCATCTCATTATGAACTGATAAAGATGATTTGACATCATCTTGACTTTTGCAAAAGTTTTAAAATAATGTATTAGAACTGATGACTGAAATACCATTTATTATAATAATCATCCTTTTAGAAGAATGTGAGTCTGTAATACAAGTACTAACAAGCCAAAGCTGAGCTTTGCAACACGTATTTATCCAGTATCTTAGATGGGCTGTCACTTTCTTGGAAGGGAAGGAAAGAAAGTGAGAATCTATCTCTTCCTCCTGACTCCTTTTTCTTCTTTTTTAAGGATTTACATAGGCCATGGAAAAGTAGAGATTTCAAAATGATCTATTTGTTGTGGTCTCCTTCTGTGATGTTGCTTTTGTATGAAGTGAAGATCTGCCTATATTGTTAAGGTATCATTTCAATTCGGATGTGAGATGTCCTGGCACATAGTTATTCATTAGTGGTTTTAGGAGAATAAAGCTGAAACTCAGTTTGCTTAAGATGTTCTCAGGCATGTGTAAGAAGAGGGATAGTTTAGTCCTGTTTTAGGGAGAGCTGTTGTGAGCAATAGTAGCTTTAGATATATGGATGCAATTGTTGTGTAGAGAGTCTGAATTTATTTTCTTTTCACATATGATCCAAATTCCACAGTTTCCTTAGGAAACATATTTCAGAATTAGAAGGCATATTTCAGAGCATATTTCACTATTACTGTTTCCTTGGCTCTAAAAGATGTGGGAGGAAGCGTTACCATATCTCTATGTTTATAACCATGTTCTGGTCTCTGGGTCAATTCCAATTTCAACCAGCTCCTGTAGGGGGAGGGAAAGGCAGAAGAGGTAAGAGGAAGGATGTATGTCTTCTTCAAGCAAGAAGTGCCATCCTCCATGCCTGGTTAGTTTGAAAAAATTAAGGGAGGCTTGTGTTTAGAGATTTAAATTTACTTTCTTTTGTTTATTATGATAGAGGAATAACTATTCCCTAATGGAGTTTTGCCTATAAATAGGTCATAATCTGGTGTTATATCCAGCAACTTTTATTCTTGCCACCTAATCTTGTGATATCTTTTACCTGTCTTAGCAATGGTATCTGAAGTGTTTAGCAGACTGGGCTTCTCTTCTGTTCAATGTTCAGTTTGTGTGTGTATGCTCTAATGAATACTGCTCTAATGCATGTCAAAGTAAACATTTTAAACCTGTGATCACTGCTTTAACTTGAATACTTCTGTCCCATTTGACAAGAACATGAGCATGGTACAGATGTAAAACCTTAATACCTTTCTGAATACATTACTATTGTAGTCAAGTACACAACTTGCTTCTCTGAGGAATTCTTGGTCATTGCACTTTCTTTCTTATCTTCTGAGGACTTCCAGACTAACCTTCCTTCCTTCCTTTTTCATGTTTTAACATATCAGTAGGAATGTGTTTTCTCTGTTAAGACTATCTTGCCAGCAGTATTATTGACAGTTTCAGCAATAAACCACAAGTCAGTTTCTGTAGGTAAAAAGCAGAGGTTATATCTGCTTAAGTAAAAACTGTTAGGCTCTTTTCACAGACACAAAACACCATCTCAAATCAGTGGGTGCCCTTGGCATTACACACATTCTGAGCAAGTTTCTTCTTGGCAGATGTAGTGATTTCTGTGTGCGACCCATAAGGTATTTCAATGCTTTTATGTGTTTGCATGTCAGCTTCCCTTAGTTTTACTGGTGATTTCACAAGCTGAGTCCTACATTTGCAAATATCATGTGGCCTTCTCCTCCTCTGATGTCTCTCACATGGTTTTTAGTGTGGTTTTGATCAATACAAGACTTCTAGAAAGAAACACATATAAGACATAAGAGCAGTGGAGAAGTAGTGATCATTGTCTGCTTTTCAAGTGTTTTAAACCTGGAGTGTTAAGACCTTTCTAGTTGTACTGAATGCATGATAATTGTCTCTAACAAAAATGAAGAGTAGAATTGTACATTGTCATGGCTAAGCTGTACCATTTAAATTTGAATTCTTTTATTTGTAGGTAGCTACAGAAACAAAAGAATCACCACTCTAACTAATATGGATAAAGTACTAAAGGTTCAGAATACAAAGACTCTGTTTAGACCACAGAGCTGTGAATCATTTGTTGCAGAGTGTATTGGTATGTACTTAGTGAGGGAGAAAACCACAGATGGCTTAACCTTTCCAAGGGGATTGTTGCTTGGTGAATAGTTTTGCATTAAATTCTTCCACCTTCAGAGCAGAAAACCAAAATTAAAAGCAAACTTTTGTTCCTGAGTCTTGCTCTGTAGCTGTAAATGTAGTTTTTAGCTGTACGCTGCCAAATGATAGGGCTGACACACCAGATATGTCAAATCCTGACTTTATCATCTGTATCAGTGTTGTGTAAATTATAAAGCCCTGCTGGAAATAAAAATGCTGGGTTTGATTTTGTATGCTTACTGTCTCTTTTGTAGCTGGAGTGAGCAGAGTCTGGAAGCTGAGTTGTGTGCTTGCTTCTAGAGGCTTATGTGTGGCAGGTCATAAAGCCACTATGTCATGGTTAATGCTATAGATGCTTGCTGTAAATGTGAAAGGTTCATTTTGATAGACATCCTAAGTCAAAGTAATGAAAGCTAATTTCAAGTTTATTACAGGTTTTTAAGCTAAAATGTACCTTTGACACTTGCAGCAAAATTCTGACAGGTGATTCAAATGGTTGAGTAATTACATACAAATACCTCTAACTATTGACATTTAATTTCACTGGAAAAAGCACGAAGATGTGTCAAAGTATAATCCTTCAAAAGAAGCTTGTTGTAGTCACAAGAAAAGATAGCCTTGTAATTGAGGTGTCACCTGGGATATTAAAAGGTCTGTTTTGTCTTTTTTCCTGGTTCTGCACCTGCTTTGAGAGTGACCTTTTGGGAATCTACTGCTGTTCCACAGTTCTTCAGTTATGTCTGCATGTAGTAGGTGTCCTGTGAACAGCTGTGGAATTTTTACAGCATGCAATATGCAACTCACACGGTCATAAGGTGCAGGTCCAAGGTTTCACTATTGAAAATCAGACTCAGAGTGCAGAGCAGCAAGAGGAGTCCCAGGAAACTGAGAGCAACGATTCATTATTCCTGCCTTTTCTCTCTGCCTTTCCTCAGCCACTGTGACTCAGTTCACTTTGTTCTTGTGCTCTGCTCTGTCAAGCTGTGGATGTCACTATTTTACCGTGCTCCATTTTCAAGGACATATTGACATTCAGTCTCCACTAGTGTTGAACCTAAATGAAGAGTCAAGAAATTCATCTCAAGTGTTCATGATATTGTTTGTATTCTGTAGTCAAGTCTGTCTGTAGAAGAGTTGTGTAACCAATGTAACTGCTGCTACTTGCTTAGAAAATGTTTTCTCATCCTTAGCAAATTCTATACAATATGTGACTGAGTTAATTACATGGAAACTGCTGTTTTCAAATAGGAGTAGTGGGATGTTTGTGATTGCTAAGGGAAGCAACAATTGGTATCTATGAAGATTATCTAATGATTTAGTGACTTTTTTATTTGTAACTGTTAAAGGCTGATACACAAACAGTAACAATTGGTCTTGTGCACAAGAATAATTTATAGTAGCTCTTTTACTAGATGTACTAACTCAAGATGCTTTGTTATACTTCTGCAATATTTGGAATTCAGGATTGCACCACTGATGTGGAATGTCTATGTCAATGTGCCATACTGTTTCTGCCCCATATGAGTTTCTCTGCATTTCTTTAAAGACCTAAGAATTGGTGTGTTACTTCCCAAAAGGATGTGAGACCTATTTTGACAGCCAGTTTGGGTCTCTTTTTACAGCAATGTATGTAGTAAAAAGATGAACTGGAAACATTTATTTTTTCCACACCAATCAAAATCCAGAGACCTCTAATTTAAACAGCTATGGACAGGGTTGAGACGTGGATATCTGTTCATTAATTTAGCACTGTCTTGAAGAATGTGTAAAGGTAAAATAAAGCAGACTCCAGTGTGTGTAGCAGTCTAATAGTGGCATCACTTCTGCTCAGCTGGCAACAGCTGCTGCTGGTGTGATGCTCCCTCACTGTACCCTAGAATAGATCTGTATGGAGTTCAGGGCAAGAACAGCAGCAACTCCTGTCTGCTGGACCCAAATTAGATACTATTTAGAGATATATATGCCATAGGTCATTCCTAACAGAGAGCATTGTCCTTCCTATGAGCAGCATTCCCCACAAACTTCATTTTGTTAGTTTTGTCTGAGCCTCAAGATACTAGGAAGGAAACACTTCCTTCTGCAAAAGGGCAATTATGTCATTCTTACAGTGTCTTTTTAGCAGACTTTGTAGCTGGGGGAGATAAATTTGTTGAATATCAGATCTGCAAACTTGCACTTTATTTAAATGGTCCAAATTCATATTGTACTATTTCCCTTTGAGGGAGGTGATTGGGCAGGATGAAAAGTTACAAATATAGTTAAATCATACTTGACTGATTCCATAATGGGGAAAAATATAACTATATTGGTATTGGATGCATATTTACAGTCTGTCTGTGATTAAATAACCTGTTTTATAGTGCCACACTGATAACTGCAAGTACTGCTAGTGTATTTTTCAAACATTGACATATGGTTGTTCAGGAATACAATCGGCAATACTTAGAAAGCAATGAATGTTGATATATTTTACTAGAATTCCTTCTTGGATATATGAATTATACATCTATTACTTCAAGTTATGATTTTTGTAAAGTACTGAAATACTTTTACCTTCAGAAGACTTCTGCTTTGACCTGCACTAAGACAAATAGTACAAATTGTGAAGCCTAGTAACTGACTGAAAAAATAACTGTAGCACACATAGTTCTTGCAGATTTTTTTACAGCACATAGTCATTGCTGTTTAGCTCTTTTTAATGATCAGGGTGATGCATCATCCTCATTATACAGAAAACCTATTTGTCTCTACAGCAAAAAGTAAAGAAATACATGACTTTGGCATCTGGTTCTACCATCAGCTATCACACCAGCCCCCTATGTTTCATATGTAAGAAAAAGTTACCTTAGTACTTTGAAATGTGTTGCATGAGGAGAAATAACAGCCTAGTTCAGCTGCTCATAGCTAGTTAATTTGGTTGCTTTCTTGAATTTATGAGTCTCAACTTTGAAATTGATTCTTCAGTCAGAGGATGGATATACAGCCGAGTCTGCTATTTCTTGGAAGAGTCTCCTCTTCAGTGAGGGGCAGACCATCACACTTCGGTAGATGGGGTAGGTTTTCAAAGTCTTGCACTCTTTTCAGTATGAAATGAAATCATGTTCCCCAAACTCTAATCTTGTGAAAATAAGATTTTGGGTTTTTTTTCCCCCTAAAAAGCCTTACTGCATTAAGAAATAGAGGGGAAGATTTAGCTTTCTGTTGTGCTTTGCAGCATAACCTTAAATGTGTTCTATTACCAAAAGCCAGCATAGTAGGCAGATTGCCATATTATCTGGTAGTGTCTCAATAATGAAATTTTCTAGTCTTCCAGTATGAATCCTCAGGGTACAAACCTGGAAATGAGATTCATTTGTACTGTATTCTTTAGGTACTTCAAATATCTATATACTGAGGTTAAAGGCCTCAGTTTATATTTGAAAGTAGAGACATATCACAAACAAACCAACAAATATTTAAGGGCTATATTTAGAGCCACTAGCTGTAATGATGGAAAAAAATCAATATCATTGTTTTCTTTTATTGAATTTTTCCTTAGGAGCTTAACAGAAGGATTTAATACAAACTAAGTGTCTGCTGTTATTAAAGTCATTTAATATCCTAAGAACTAAAAGGTGTTTCACTGAGTGTGACTTTCTCATAACTTGGTCACTGACAAGGCAAATTAGACATCTTTTCCCTAATGTTGCCAAGGTTAGTTGTCTTACTTTCCTTTGTTCTTTTTGTTTTTTCTCCTTTCCCCAGGTGAGACTCCTTGCACAGTTGCATGTCTTAAGTTTTGACTTCTGCTGTTTCTACTACTGTGCTGGGAAGCTTGCCAGTACATATAAATCAAGGTTATGTCTTTGCTTGTTGCCTCAAGCTGAACTCTCACAAAAGCTCTGCAATGCAAGAACTGTAAAACATTCTAATATCATGCCTTACTTTTGGTAAATTGGAAACCAGAAGCTTTAATCTAGGTCTTTTCTATTCACTATTAAATGTCCAACTGCCAGCTTTCATAATATTGTGGAGAATCTAGTCAGTTGTATGTCAACGGAAAAGAGAGACACCTTTGTACTGTTGTGAGTCCCATAACATCACAACACATACTGACTGTAGTGCCATTCTTCTGTAGGGATACAGGGACAAAGGAATCCATGCAGTGGAAGATTACCCTCATACTGCCTCTGCTCTCCTTCAGTTCATCTCTTCTGGGAGGGAATCTTCACCGAATGCTAGTGGCACAATTTCTGGCTAATTCTAGAAGTGGCTTTTAAACGTCTTCCCTCATTTGCCCTGTTCATCTTGATGATAAAGAGAAGAGCTGGAGCAGCTATTCAAATGGAGATAGGTGTTTATATTGCTCCCTTGCTATCATGAGCCATTTACTCTAGTACACATTTATTTCCCATTCTACCCTGAAGGGTAAAGATAAATGATCTACTTGCCTGAGAATACTAAAGTGGAAAAAGTCACACTTAAATTTCCTCATTTGTTCTGCCAGTGGGGCCACCAGCTTGTAGAAGAAATGATGAGCAAAAACATTTAGTTTTCTCATGAGTCTAATGAAAAGAGGCATGAAAACTTCACTTGACTAATTGTTTTTTGGCCAAAAGCTAGTGCAATGACGTGCTAGGTAAGGCTTAAAGAGCCTGAACTGTCATACATACATGGCTTGGTGTTTTGGTCCCTTTCTAGAGCTTGTTTTATTGTGACATTTTGAAAGAATCTATGGTAGTATTCTGTTCATTTCTACCCTTAAATATCTGCATTGCCTAAATTAAAATAAATAAATGAAGAACTGACTTGCACATTGCCTGTGGTTAAGAAGTTAACAATTACTTAAATTGATTCTGGCTTATTGAAATGCTCTTTCATCTCAAGGAATGAGACATTCTTTCTACTCCAACTGAGGCTTTTTTTCTTTAGAAGAGTTCTCTAAGCAGCATCTAGCTGTTGGAAAAGATACTGCTTTGTTATTACTACCTTTACCAACTGAGGTTTGCTGGGTTTGTTTTAGCTAAAATCACATTTATAAGAGTGGTTTGTCAGCCATGCCTCTCCCATGCACTCTCACAAATGCAAATATTGTTTCAGACAGTTTTGAAATAGTCTGCACCAACTGCATTCATTTAATCAGATTAAATTGAAGGTTTACCACAGTGTCAGTTTATGCAACAAATAGAGTAGGTCCAAAGATTTTCAAGTGTTTCAACAGTTTGCAATGAGTGGACCAAAGGCTGTTTTTTTGAAATTCCATAAATGTATTAAAAGCTGGGTGTTTGAATTTTAGACATTTTCACATATCTTCAGGTTTGTCCCTTACAGTGAGCTTTGATTTTCATTACAAAACAATGAAAACATGAAACTAATAATTTTCTCTGGTCACTTCCCTGAGAAAGCAAAGGAGCTGGGAACAAGTTCTTTTGTTTTCTTTTCCTGAACTTAAAAAGAAAAGAGAAAGGGGAAAATCATGGACACTAATGTGTTTGGAACAGGCAGATTAAGTAACAGCTCTGGCTAAAGGAACTAGATGCTCTTTTGCAAAGCCCAGTGCTGGACAACTTCGACTGACTGAGCAAAAACAGAAACACAAGCTTTCCTCATATATCTTATCACAGATATGAGGAAAGCTGTAATGAAACACAGTCTGTGTGAGAGACAGCACACAAGCAGTATTGTAACTAAGTTAATATGTATTACCATAAAGTAGTTGATTACAGCTTTGCTTCATTTCTATGAGTACAAGAGGCAGCGACAAAGTAGAACTTGAGGCTTGCCTATGCAGGAAGATAAACTGGCCTTATAGTTTGAAGAACAGGTAATATTCATTTTACAGAATAGCTCTCCTAAGGTGAGCTCTGTGTGTGGCAAGACAGTGTCATCTAACCAACCCAGAAGTAGTAATTCCAGGACTGATAACCTGCAAAGATGGTACATTGGAAGAATGTAATGGCTTTTGACAATGATATTTAAGTAAACAAGCAGTCATACTGTTGCTATTCACCTTTTAGATGTGTGCTTAGTGTGTTTGGAACTGACAGCAAGAAAGTAGGCTTGTAGTCTTCTGATGCTTATCCTTTCGAATGGGTGTCAGGGAAAACTAATTGTTTGACTTCTGTTAAGGAGTCAGTGTTTCTTTTGTCTGAGTTATGCATGAAAACCTGTGTTTTATTGAAATTACTAATGTTATAAGCAGTATGTTTGCTTCACATATTTACATCCTGCTAATAATTATGTTAATATTGTGTACAGTGTAACTATACCATCAAGCTATGCTCCATCTGTGTCACGAATGAAATTAAGTGACCCTGACCTTGAATTGTAAGGCAAAGCTGAATTTGAAATGCTCATAGATACTTATTGTAGCTAATCTTCAGACATAGAAAGCTATTAGCACAGCTGAATAATAGTTCAGAAGTGAGGTCTTTCATTTTATCAATATTCCTAATAGACTTTACTGCTGAAGGAAAAAGGATCCTAATTTTACTAGAGGGATCTTTCCCAATTTGATTTTATGAAAATGCTAATAACTCTGGGAGTGCTTAAAATAATTTAGAGAGGTTCCTATTTTTCTTGTTAAACTCTGGAAACTACATTTTTAGTGCTGCATTAAAAGCCATTTGTGCTAGTTGATGTCTGTGGTTTGCTCTATTTTTGTACAACTTTCATAGTCCCAGAACACTTTCATAACTTTAAGTGCTTTCAAAGCTACTAATGAAGGGCACTTCATTACATCTAGACATTAATAACGCTAGAGATGTAGACTAAACAAAAATTACAAAGTTTAGATTGTGAAATAAACCCCAAGGGATAAAAATCATTATCCTAATGTATAAATTGCAGATTTTCAAAGATAAAATAGGTGTCTTAAATTGTCATCATGAAGTATTCTCTGAAATAAGCCCTGGAGTGACATGCTCATACTATGTGATCAGATGTATTTACTGCATAAACTAGTGTTAAACAGAAATGGTTACCTTAAACTGTTGGAAGCAGTACCTGCTATCTTTAATCTGCATAATTCTTATCTCAAAATATTTGGAAATCTTTAATCTGGTCCTTATTAACATCTCTGTTTTGAGAACTCAGTCTCTTGATAAAAATTATGTGAGATTTTTTGGAGAGTAAATAGTGTGCATCTGTCTGTCTCTAATGTCATTTTTTTTCCTTTCATATTTCAAATAAATGTCCTTGTTGCACTAAAGAGGGATGGATAAATCAAGCAACTTTTTAATGCCAAATATTGTAAAAAGTAAGAGTCTGAGTCCTTGCAAAGGAAAAGGAGAAAAAGAAATAAGAATAATGAAAACTGTTAGCTTTGCAATGCTCATACTAATATCAGTTTTTGAAAGCCTAACTTGATAGAAAGAAAATACTCTTTTCCTTTCTGAAATCCATCTTGATTCTCAGTAACTAGACCATAAGAGATTTTCTGTGCTCTATATAGGAAAAATTCAGATTGTGTTCTTAATATTTTTACTACCTTCTACTTTGCAGTGACATACAAGCACTCTAATTTGTATCTCTTTGAAGAATCTTCTGATTCTCTCTTGGGATAATAAACCTTCTACAGCTGTTTAAAAACCCACAGAAAATTTAATGTGAAGCAAAGTGTGAAATATTTTGATTAATACTCCAATTCTCTGCCTGACTGCCACAGTGCCATAAGACATGATTTAGCACTAGCAAAGAAATCCACTGTCAACCATTGACTTGAAGTATATGGATTTAACCCTAAATTTTTTATATGATGCTCTTTCTGAAACTTAAAATACACTTGGTCATCAGTGCTGTAACGTTCTCAGATTTGTCTGCAAAAGATCTCATCTACTTCCTGTAAGGATTCTTTCCTCTCCTTTTCCTTTTCTAGGCATGATAAAGGTTATGAGATCAGGATTTGTATTTTCATTATAGAAGAAATCATCGCACTGGAGGGAAAACATAATATTCCCATTCCCCTTCCCTTTCTTTCTCCCCTGTCGCTCCACAAACACAAATAGGAGCTACAGAGTAATTCCCTAGAAATGGAACATATCTAATCTCTCATTATCTCCTTATACTCAGTCCTGCACCTCAAATACTGTGTCCATTTCTGAGCCCCTCATGACAAGAGGGACATTGAGGTGCTGGAACATATCCAGAGACAGGCAATGAAGCTGGTGAAGGATCTGGAGAACAAATCCAATGAGGAGTGGCTGAGGGACTTCTGGGTGTTTTGTCTGGAGAAGAAGAGGCTGACAGAAGATATGATCACTCTTTACAATGACCTGAGAGTTGTAGAGAGGTGGAGGTTGATCTCTTCTCTGTAGTAATGAATGATAGGACATGAGGAAATGGGTTCTGTTGCACCAGGGGAGTTTTATACTGGTCATTGGGAAGGGCTTTTACTAAGCACTGTAACAGGCTGCCCAGGCAAGTGATGGAGTCACCATCCCTGGAGATATTCAGAAGACATATGGATGAGATACTGAGGGATATGGTTTACTTTAGTAATGGGCTTGGCACTGTGAGATTAGTGGTTGGACTCAATGGTCTTAAAGGTTTTTTCTTACTGTAATGGTTCTATGGTAGCTGAAGCTTCTTACTCTCACCTTGTGTCATTTCTTTCTAAATGCAGCTGGTGTCTGTAGCAAATTGAAGTAAACCTGCACGGAAATTAATGAGATTCAGTGGGATATTACTGGAGCTTCCCATGGCTGGAACCATGGGAAATATGAAAAAATAGGTTTAGGCTTTTGGCTGAAGAAAAAAAACCCCAACAAAACAGTGCCAGCCTTGAGTTCTTCTGTAGATACTCTGAATATCTGGTCAGTTTTGAAACTCTATATCCTGGAAGTTTCAAGGGGACAGCAGTCTTCTAGTACCAGTAGAAACAAAAATCTCTGTCCCCTATACCTTGAAACAGGATGTAATTGGAGTATGCCTTCTTTTCTCACTAAGTCTGATGTGGAGTGCAGCTGAATCAGGAATATAAGCAGGCCACTTGTTAAGAGCCTAATCCTTTCTCAGCTTCTATATGATTAAAGAAAATGAAATCTTTTCCCATTATTCTCTCTATCTCTAATGGGAGTTGAGTTTTTTTTTTATGTATGCAAAAGGTCTTTAAAATCCATGGTGAGAATATGGACTTGCAGGATTTGATACTGTTCTTGTATTCAGTATGGCCAAAACAAGCTATGTTTCTGTTCCTGAAATAGTGAGTACTTTCTCTTGTTTGCTGTGGGCTGTGAATCAAACATTACTCTTATTTTTGGTTTCATAAGCATTTTATTTTTTTTTCATTAATATGGATAACTGAAATTCCATACTTTTTAAGGAAGGATTAAAGATAAGACTAAATGATGTTCTAGATGAAGTGGACCAAAAGACAAGCTGTTTTGTCACTTAAGACTGAGTTACTGCATATATGACCTCAATTTCCATATAAAACCTTCCATTTTAGAACTACTTTTGAAGATTTTCCAGGTTTTCATTACTCTTTCTATTGTTTCAAGATTACTTCTCCATGTTTCTTATAGTTGCTCTAAAGATGTGTTAAGTGTATCCATCTTTTCTTGAAATAGCAGGTGCCACAGAGATAGAGGGATATTAATAGAGTTATTTGACAAATGAATGGTAAAATGAATAAAAATCCACTTAATTGCAGAACAGTTGCTTCAGTTGTTGTGCAGCCAAGTCTTTTCCAGGTTGATGTTATAGATTAATTTATTTTTTCATTTGGAAAGTCTATCCTCCTGAATATTTCCAATCTTGCTATGCCTAAGACAGAGGTTCTACTGTATTACTAAATGCACAGGTGACTTCACATATCTCTTCAGTGCTGTTGGTGTTATTACTTTGAATCAGAGATCTGTAGAACTGACCCACAATATCCCTATTAATACTGGAAATGTGCAAGAGGGTTCCTGCCTTTTGTAACTGTACACCTACAATGAGATTAGTGATTACCTTTAGTCTCATGGTTGAGCAACATGTCAAAAAAACATAAAATTAATTCCAGAAAGAATCTGATTTACATGCTAATTTCGGTTTATTGTGCTTGTACAGAACTCCTTAAGATGTCACTGGTCTGGCTAACAGTAGTTCTGCTGATGGTCACTCTGGAGACATCTTCTCTGGGGACATTCAAAACCCACCTGAGCAAGTTTCTGTGTGACCTAGTCTAGTTGGGACTCTAGGAGGAAATTCTCTAGATAAGACTCCAGGTGGTCCTAATCTGGCAGGGAGGTTTGACTGGATGATCTTTCGAGGTCCCTTCCAACCCTTAAGATTCTGTGATTCTTGATGGTCAAATATTTATTTAAATTTCTTTTAGTTATTTTAAGTAACTACCACAGGACACATCTTTGGTGTCTTGGTTTTATTGTCTGGAATCAGTCAGCAGTACTAAAACCAACCAAATATAGCATAGTAAATGAGGAGCAACAAAGATTATTCCTATGTGACCTGATCTAGGTGGACTGGCTTCTGCAGGGGGGTTGGACTAGATGATCTCTAAAGGTCCCTTCCAACCCCTACCATTCTATGATTATAATTGGCAGACTTTTTTTTTTCTTGCTGTGTTCCTTAATTTTCATTTCTGGACTATTGTGATCTATTCAATGGATGGAGAATCACTGTTTATTCAAAGTAGGACAGAAATTCTGTTACTTTTAATGCTACATAGAGTTGAGTTGGGGAAACTCTTTAGTTCACTTTTTTAAAACTTAGGCTTATGGATGTAGAGCTGATATTTGAAGCAGTTACAATATGCCATTTGGGCTTAAAATGCTAGCAAAAATTAATTGAAATAACAATTCTCAGTAGACATCCCAGATCTTTGTGATTTTGTACTGACATGTGTTCCTCCTGCCCCAGGCTTCAAATTGGTGCCCAGTAGGAAAGAAGCAGCAGCTTTGGAAGAAGACAGACTCTGTTGCTGTAATCAATAGTAAATCACAGTTATCTTTGATCAGGTTGGAATTTTGGATGTTGTGTCTGGCAACTGAATATTTGAGAGATGCTTCAGCATAGTGTTAGTCATCAACTTAGTTGCTCAGCAAACACAGATCTTTATGATCTCAGTCCTTTGTGCTGTACCCTCCATGCTGGCTTTTGGTTGCACACAGAATCTAATTTAAAACGTCTGACCATATGCTTAAAGTTACCCATGGGACTGGGATTGGCAAACAGATTAAATTGCTGTGTGCCAGACACGTCCAGTGACAGTAGATTTTTCACTATAAAAATGAGATTGCTGACAGATTTTTATCTGTTGGTGGTGAGATATCCACTCTTGAAGTTTCATCTTCCTTAATTTCCTTGAAATGCCAGAATAGATCTTTTAAGCTGTTTTTTAAAGAGCTGCTTCTAAGAAAAAATTCAAAAAGAGAAGGAAGATATTCCATCATGAATTTAGAATAGCAAGGAGACTTCTTTTGAGGGGGAGTCATATGAACCTACCTATTCTTAAAAGAAAATATGTATTTTTTATTTAGATTATCCTTACCTGAAACCATATGGAGGATATGACCAATGAAACCTTCCTTTGAGCCTGAATGAAGCAATTTGTAATGAAACGTGGATTGGGAAAATGTTGCCAACAAGAAAGAACCTTTATGCTTCTTCATCATTAACTGCCTGGGCTTGTTTTGTATCTGTTGCTATAGGCAATAGAGCAGTAAAATTTAGTAGCAAAGGAATAACAAAATGGGAAAGAGGAAGGTGTTTGTAGCCAGCTTCGTAAGCTGTGGATAGCATTTGATTGACAGAGTCATAGTCCTTCTAAAGCAACTGTCCTTTAGAAAACTGTGATAGTCCAGAAGTGGTACCAAAAAAAAATCACCTAAAATAGCAACATAATAATACAGCTAAATGAAAAACTGTGACAGAATTTTACACAGACATTGTGAGCTTAGAAATCAATAAAATTGATCAAAGTGCTCCTTGCAGAACTGTACAAACATAGGATTGGATTATTTTGGGCACCTCAGTACGAGATCACTCTTCACCAGCAATAATTTCTGTCAATTTGCTAGGGAAGCCTCTGTACAAGGTATGCCCAGATTCCTTTCTGTTCCTTGCAGAGACAACACTGAAAATACAAAAGTTTACTGTGTTTGCACTCGAAATTTTCAAGTATGAACTTCCTGTTGGTAAATTATAACATGTGGCAATGGTTCTTTGCCATGCAGTAGGGAATGGGTCACATTGGTGAAGGATTGCAAACAAAATCTTAAACTATTCTTAACTAGGATTCTTTCCATAGTGTCAATTCATGAGAGTAAACTCCTGAATTCCATTACTCTCCAGCTGATTTAGGTCAAAACTAAAGCATGTTATCTGCTGCTTCCAAGCCTTGAAAACTTGGGTGGCACCTTGATGGGTGAGATTTTCCTGTCAACTACATGTACATTTACACTGTGCTT
Source organism: Colius striatus (assembly GCF_028858725.1). Lineage (NCBI taxonomy): Eukaryota > Metazoa > Chordata > Aves > Coliiformes > Coliidae > Colius > Colius striatus. Next base: position 4,596,908 of record NC_084771.1, on the reverse strand, counting down.
ACTCTTTGTAAGGAAGTAATACTTATGCTTACTCTTTACAATAACTATGCTTAGCCTTTAAATGGAAAATTGTGCAACTCTATGTGGTCCACATCTGAATTTTGCTTTCCCAGTTGTTCTAAACTCTATGGATATACTCAGGTTTGTTTTAGTGAGGAATCATGTTCAGATTCTTGATTCTTCCACCCGAGTGTATTGTTTGTGAAGGGATGAAAAATTTTTGCAGAGGTGTGTGCCTACAAAGATGTATGCCTGCAGATCTTTGTATCATTTTGATTGTGAAAGTCAGCTTGAAACACCAAGAAATACCCATGAAATTATATCTTTTTTGTTTTGGCAAGGCTACAGTGCTTTGGCTGAAACAGCAGTAAGACTAAGACTGATTTAAGTGTACGGCTTGTCCTTTGTTATTTTACCATTACATACAGTTGTGATGAGGTGACCTACACTTTTTATGTTGTACATGAAAATACAAGGATGCAATCTTAAGAAGTAGTGATAAACAAAATTAAAGCCTGTTTTTAAACACAAAATAGGCCTTGACAAGGTGTTTTATCTAAGCAAATCCTTAGGTTTCAAATGAAAAGGGATAAAATATTTATAGAAATCTACAGCAAACTTCCAGAGGTTTTTGAAGATCAAAACCTCTTTAGACTAAGGATCCAGAACATAACTTTTCTATTAGTTAAGAAAAGGAACATTTTCAATGTGAGGGTAAGGAAAAGTAAGTTTCATCTCCACCAGTTCCCCAGTGCACATCCACATCTGAATGTCACCTGCATGTCGCCCATGTAATTGAACTTTCTGAGGCTCAAGTGTAGGGGAAATCCAACTTCAACAGAAAGCCTGATCTCGTGACACTGGTGTAACTCATACAGCAGCTGATGAGTCTGGCTGCCACTAAATGAATATCAGCAGCCTGTGAAGTGCTGAAGGGATGGATTCTTTGCTACAATAATTGGATATTTCTTCAGGGTATCTGATATCATCACATAGGCAGTACATCTAATGTGCTGGGGACCTGGGAATCAATGAAGTTAATTGGCACTGAATGGCTAGTTTCCTTGGATGATTTGGGCTCAAATGAGTGATATATCCAAACTCCTTCAGAAAGGAGGATTCTGGTTGGTAACTTTCTAGTGCAATGAACAGCCACTCCACCTTTACCTTTTGCACATGCCAAACAATTTCAGACAAACTTGACAAGAGTTTAAAATCGATCCTACAAGTTAGATTAGTCTAGGTAGATTGGTAGAGGTGGAAGACTTCATAGCCACAGGAACACATTATATTGTAATCTGGAATATCAAGAGAGAGAGTAATGAGTATAAGAAAGCATCAGTTCAGCCATGCCGTGTATTAGACCCTGAAGACTCTATGAGATAAAAGCCTGTAAGAAACAATTTGTCATTAATTCTACTGCTTGTGAATCTATTTGCTTTAATAGTGTCACTTTAAGTGCACTCTGAAGTATCCTGGGTGGGCATGAGTCTAGTAAATATGGAATGATACCTTTAAGAATAGATTAACAGTTTAACACTGCTGTGTAAAGTCACCACTTGATAACTCTGAATTAGGATGCCAGGGAGTTATAGTGATATTCATCTGAAGAAGAGTTCAGGGATTCCTTTCACCTCAATTAACACTATAACTTACCACTTTTATATAGTGTCTCCACATTCAGCCACAGATTGAAATGCATTACTGCATAAACAAATTCTTTAAGGAATTATTAATCTATCTAAACAAGAAAAAACCCTATTTATTTGAAGAAAAAATAAATACAATTAGCTTAACTCCAGCAGCTTGAGGAAACCATGTGATACAGTTTACAGGATGCTAGCTGCAAGAGGCTAAAACCTCACTGATCTTAAAATATTAAAAGAAAATGATTAAAAATTGAAAGTTGCTCTGAACAATTGGCCTCATTAGGCATTAGTAAAGAAATAACTTGAGTAATTCAGAATTCCTTTTAAACAATCTTACTTGCCAGATAAAGTTCCATGAAATACAATAACTTAAAATCATTCTGCATTCCTGTGAGTGATATATCAAAGATGGGAAGTCATATTGCTTTGGTAAGTTACACACCACCTATTTAGACATCTGGCTTTTTTCTTTCTGTGGAAAATCTGGAGGAGCTACTCTTCAGTAAAATCTGTCAGAATCACTTTGTGCTTTTAAGGCACAATTTGCTGATGTGAATGAGGTCTCTTCTATATATCTGTGGCTTGTAACATTACCATTGATTTCATTCATATCTTTGGGCTAATCCAGAGCTTTGAATCCTAGTGTTTAGTACTGATTCAAAGCCGTGTGGGAGAAAAAGGAGATTGCAGCTCATATTTTTCCTCAGAGGTTTCAAACCCAGACAATAGATATGAATATATATAACAGCTATTTTTATTCTCATTTGTTTATTACAGTCATGCATGTAATGGAGACATACACCAACTTCATAGCTAAATATATAGCTATATAGCTAAAAGACAATCTGTTACTTTGCTTGGTCAGGTCTGTGTGAAATGGCAAGGCTTTATTTTGCAACAAATGAACGAAACACACAGTTGGCTTCTTTTGGTGGTGGTTACTGTCAAAACAACTGATTTGTCAGAGTATTTTCTTTGTTATGAGCAAGGACTACATTTTGCCCTTGTCTTTTCTTGTGATCTTTCCTTCTCTCCACACAGTGGTAAATGCACAACTATCTTGATCCTGAGCTATGACTCATATGATTTGCCTTCAAAAAGACTTAGAAAGGAAGCAAAAATTAGAAACACTTTCTTGAGTAAAACAAGCTTGCAGATAGTGAACTCATCACCTGTCTCAAATCATATAAAGTAGCCACTAATGAATGGGGCTAGATTAAATTAGTTCTCTACCAGGTTACATCTGAAATTTCTTACCTTCTCTGCTGCCTATTACCTCATGGAAGGGATGTGTCTTCCAGCTTTCCAAAATGAAAAGGTAATGGATATATAAAAATGATAAACCCGTTATTGTAGGACAGGGAAAAGGATCCCTGCTATTGCTCCACACTTTGCACATCTCTGTCCTTCTGAGTGGTGGTTTCTGTTTCAGTAAACCCTCTAGTAATAGAAATTGGTGTTACATTGTAACTTCTAATAATAGAGGTTTGTCATTTCGGTATAATCTGTCTACTGCTGAGTGTTCGGGTTCATTTCGTCTGATAAAACTAAATGCCTGCTTTTAAATTGGTGGAGCAAAAACTTCTGTCTTGAAACACAGTAGTTATGATGACTGGAAGGGAATAGGTTTAGATGAATTAGCTTAACATCAACACATTAATCTACAGCAAAGAAGTCCAACAGAAGCATCAGGTACCATTTTTCAATATATATACACAGAAACTTTTCCTCTTTAAAATACCTTTGATCACAAAAGGTAGCACAGGGTTTTGTCATGCTAGCAGTCATTTCTCATTACAAAGTGATCTCCAGTGTGACACAAATAGGTCTTCAAATAAAAATCAAACCTGAAAATGATGATTTTTAGAGGAAGAAAGCATGTGCTCCTGATCCAAATTGCCTACTTCTCCAGGATACCATGTGGCAATAATAACATTGTTTTTCAAGTTGAATTACCAAGTAGCAAAACTTGAGGGGAAATTGATGTAATTTGCTTATAAAAATAGGAACTGTTCTCTGGGAAGCCTGAAGTTTCAATTTCAGTCTGTTGCAAGCTCTGCATTTTGATATCTTGAGGCTGAAATGTCTTTGTAAGAGGTGAGGTTACGCCTCTGGGTGGGTGACTTGGAGCTCATCTCTCCCAGTCTGCGGACTGACAGATCTGAGTATATTTTTCACCACCATCATTTGCTGGATCCTGGCCCTACACTGCCATTGTGACTGATGAAAAGGTTATGAATTTTCTAGTAAGTGTTGCCATGCTACCAAAGGGTAAGAATCCAGCAATATGAAGCATCGAAAATGACATCTGCTGGAAGGTAATATGTAGCCATCCAGCAAATCTATCAGCATTAAAAATTAGAATCCATTAAGACATCTGGGCTTTAAAAAAAAGCAACTATAAACCAAATTCCTGAGGTTGAAGGACCTGATAAGAGCAGGGGATGATTCTGACCTTTGTGGTTTTTTCTTATGTTGGGATTTGGGGGAAGAATTTTTCAATGTTAATGAAATTCATACATCCTGAAAAAAAGGGGGAAAAACCAAAAAAAAAAGGCCTCATGAAAGGTCTGTGGTGCAAAACTGGATAGAAAGTCTGGCAGTACTTCTTCCCAGTTTGCCATAAAAATTACTGTGTAGGTTGTTAAGAAGTTTTCAATTAATGTATTATAGGACTAGAAGGAGTAACCATGCAGACTCCAAATCTATCTGGGTTTCTCTCCTGAGTTGCTCAGCCAGTGGTCCGTAATATATCAGAAAGTACCTACAAAACTAATGGAAAAAACTATACAGGAGAAGAAAAAAATATTTACACAAAATTACAGAAAGTAAAATGAAACTGATGCACTTTTAAGAGTTTGTACAATAATTATCTTTTTATAATGTAAAGATATTTGTGACTATGATATAGATCTATGGATGACTTCTTCCTCTCCCATAACAAGTTATGATAGGGTTTTTTTGCATTAAAAGAGCTTGGAAAACATGATTTTACTCCAGAGACTACAAACATTTTATTATCGTCTATTTGCTACCATCCACTAAAACATTTTTACTCTGGTAAAAGGCCAAATGCCACATCCATAGGTGACTTCTTTCCACCTACACTGTGGATCTCCAGCCCATAGACACTTTAGAAGAGTGAATATTAGCTGACCAATTCCAGAAAATAAATCTCTACTGCTAATGCTGTTCACAATGTCATCTGTGTCACTGCTGTTGCTTTCTGCTGCGGTGCCAGCAGCAAAGGCCATGCTGTGATTGTGATGGTTTGTTGGCCCAAGCTCTAGTATCATACTGTTTGAAAATTAGAAAACAGAATTTATTACTGGAAATGATTTAATCCTGAGAGAGAGCCTCTGATTCATGCACTCAGACGTGGTAGCCAGGCAGACCAGTGTAACCCACAGTAGTCTGCACAGATGCTGCTGCCAGCGACAGATCGTGCTTCTATCATCCCACTTGTTTCCTCTGCTTTAAAGGGAGAGAAATCTTAACTGTGGCTTGAGGCCAGTTTCTGCTCTGGCTCTCCCAATTCCTCATGTATTTTCTTCTGCTTCTCATTCTGCAAATGTTTTCCATTTTGATCTGTAATTTTACCAAAGCATGGCTCTCCTCACACTTTTTGTTTCATATGATACTGCCAGACTCAGATGCAGAGACGGTAGGATTGGCCTCAGTGACTTAGCTACTATCATAAAACTGGGATCTCAAATAGCAAGATTTATCTTCATACCCTGTTTTTCCTCCCTAATCCCCCTTCTACTGGAATTGGTTAAACTTGTAGAGTTTAATGGGGTAGGATTGTGCCCTACAGTCTGTTTTTAAAATATACTTACTGAAGATAAACTAAGGTCAAGTGTCAAGACATGAAGATGGCCTATTGATCCTGTGGTTAGCTTGCACTTCAAATGATGTGAAGTAAGAGGCTTTGTTTCTCTTCCTTCCATACATATTTTAGTATTACACTTTTCCTTTCTACTCCAAACAACACAGTAATGACACCTCATTTAGGTGTGTTTTACTGGGGAGTTTTCACTTATCAGAAATGACCCAGTATAGCCTGTGGAGACAGCTGCTTCCAGTACCAGTATTCCCAGTCACTCTTGATCTCGGAAGACATCTCCATGTTTTAAAGATTATTCCTATGACTCAATTTTCTCAGACCAGTTACCATTTTGGTTGATGAGTCAGTTCTTTAGCCATTTACTAAGACTTTGCCCACCCTTGCAAGGTGGATTCAAGAAAGCAAGGTACATCCTATGAACTATAGACTCTATCTCTGATCTTACCTGATCACTGTGAGTCACGTATGTCAATCCAATCCCCAGAAACAGCAGCAGCACTGAGGATTTGAGATAACCTATTTCAGAACTGGCTGCTCTAGTGAAACTTTAGAAAAAGTGTTGGTAATGCATTATCCAACCGTTGTGAATGATAAAAGTTTACACAGGTTGCAGGAAGACTGCAGAAGTGCAAAACAAGTGTCAAAAAATAGAAATATATAGTTAACTCTTCATCTGGCCACTTCTAGAGCGAGTCACTGTCTGTTCCTCCACATTTTAAATTGGTAGTAGCTACACTATAATTTTACATGTTGTTATTTTTTTAGGCTTAATTACAGTTATTTAAGGATGTGAAGTTTTAAGTAAATTGTAACTTTTTCTTTCTGCACAGGCAGAGATTGTGAGGCTTAATCACAGAATCTTAAGGGTTGGAAGGCACCTCAAAAGATCATCTGGTCCAACTTCCCTGCCAGAGTAGGGCCACTTAGAGTAGGTTTTGCTCATAGTCTTCATATGAGAGATTAACATCAGGAAATTATTTTAAATAGCAGGTCTGAGTCTGTTTTAGGGGAGTATGACAATGTAATTTTTCACAGTTATTGCTACCTATAATTGTTTTCCGTGTTTTAAAGAAATAAACAGACAGTGATGTGCAAGTGTGGTGATACTGTTATCTAAGAGAGAGGGTTGGTGTGTTTATGTCTGAAATAAAGCAGGTCCTCTCAACTTTCAGTAATATACTGTCCTACCTACTTAAAAGAAACACTTTTCCAGGCCTGATTTTTCTGGTTAAGAACCCAGCTTAATGCAGTTCTCCCACATACATCAATTGAATAGGAGTGTGAATTAATTAAAAGTAAATCCTGTTCTGTATTTTATTTATAATCCTGTATTTTAGCTTCATATCCACTGTAAAGTCCTCACTTTCATCAGTCTCAATGAGGGGATTATTAGTGTTCTTTCTAAGCAGTATATGTATTATTTTTTATTTATGACACTACAGAGTAAAGTATATGTTGTTCTTTTATGGATATTTTAACAAAGTGAAATGCTTGATGAAGAATAAAACAGTTTTGTAATGAAAAAAGTCCACCTCCTTCAGCATTTTGACTCCTAGATCCATGGTATTTGTTAAAACATTCACCCCATGTTGATTCATGCTCTGCACCTCTCTCCTCCCTCCACTTTCTGCATCCCAGCCTCACAATGAAAGGTGACTAGAGTTTAAGGAATCAGTCTAGAGGTTAGTCCTACTGTGTTCTTCTGGCTGAGTATCAATAATATCCCTCATGTCCTTTCTTATACTCTCTTCTATATTCTTCTCCTCATTGCTGTTGTCAAGGCATATAAGTTTTATTCTATATTTTGCATTATTCTCCATTTCAAATTCAGTGAGCTACATCTACTTGTCATGAGTCATGAAGATGTTACTTCAGTCTGTCTCTCCCTTCACCCCATTTCCCTGAGGTATATAGTTTTCTTAACTTCGTAATGGAAAGATTTTTGGGGTGTCAATTGAAGCATCTCTTACTCATTCTGCTTAATATTTTAGACATGTAAGGGAGAATAAAAAACCCCCATGTTGTCAGTCTTCCTTTCTCTGCAAGATTGTTCCTGTTATTTTTATACCATACTTTATTTGAGATAGCAGAGTTTATATTTAGTAAGACTTCAACTGTGTTGTGACTGTGTATTTTGCTGTGATGAGGTAAAGCTCTCACAATGAGGACTGCAGTATTTGGCTTGTTATGATTTTATTAGTATTTTTTTTTCCCAGCAAGTAGAATATTGTCTCTCTATGTCTGGAGTGACTGCTTTTAGATTTAGTCATTTGCATTGGGGTTTTAGAGGATTTTATTGGGAAAAAAATAGGTAAAATGCCTTTCAGAGATAACAGATGAGATCCAGACACTCTCCCACTGAATCTGTTTTACAGTTAGTCAGAAAGACAAGTGCTTTATGCATCTGCTCACTTACCCAGGTGGGAAGATTAGTGAGAAAAACAATTTTACATCAATGTTAATTACATGGCAAAGGCATGGAGTAATGTAAAAAAAAAATATTAAATTAGGTACTTTGAATGTATTTTGTCAGTCTGATTTTGAACCATGAAACTTGAATTAAGTACTAATTGGTTCTCAGATGATTCTTTTTAACAGAAGATATGCTTAAGATAGCAATGAGTGGGCTAGCATGCTTTTTTTACAGAATATGATTTCTTCCTCTCTCCTCCTCCTTTCCACCCTGTTCAACAAAAGTAAAGCCCACGGGACCACCTACATTCAAGTTTCTTCTTCTTTTTTTTAATTGTATAAAAAGATCATGCTGATCAAAAAGCTATGGGAATGCCTAATAACTGTGCTATGACATTATTTTACAAGACAACTTGTCAAACTCACAACTTAGGTAAGCTGCCGTAGGTAAACTGTCATATTTTCTATCAAGTAGTAAAGTTCCTCTGTCACCTCCACTGTGGCATATGGCAGAGCTCTGTTCAGCATTGTAAGACTTTTGGTTTGCATAGAAAATTCAGTTTTGTTTATTTTTTTTAATCTACAATTCTTGACTTGATCCTTTCACACAATTAAAGTCATAAGGCCTGGCAGTCAGAATTAGCTCAGTCCTGCATTGCCTCCCTTCAAGTTTTGATAATTTGTTTAGAAGATGGTTTCAAAAGGGACTATACCTTTCCAAAGTTTTAATTTTCATGATTTTTTTTGCTTTTTGATGTTGCCAAAATTCTTGATTCCTTTTTTGTTCTGTACTATGTCCTTTGCAGCTACTTGTTTGACTATCTAAAAATTAAGCTTTCGTTGCCTTAAACTGAAAATGCCATACACGTGCTCATTCTTAAAAATGTACTTACCTTTCTGGCACTGTTTAAGCAACAAGAAAGAACTGTCATTATTTTCTTACTGAGATATTGTGTGGTAATTTACTGCTTGTAGACTTCTTGGAGGGTAAACAATTTCCCCCTTCTATTACTCATTCCTTTTAAAGGTCTAAGGGATAGGAGAATAGTGTGCTATAAATGAATAAGAAATGTTATCACTGTGAATTTCTCAGGAAGAAGTAAATATCCCTGTGAGGAGAATTGGTCCTCTCAGAGAATCAGTGGACTGCAGAGTGGTATTCAAACACCTCTTTGAGTTTAGATAACTGTTACAAGTTGCCATTTATGAGGAACAAATAGGAAAGTGTGTTGGGAGTAAACATTAGCAGATGCCTTTTCTGTCAGGTCTGTTACCTTGAGAAGGTGTGCAAAAAGAACAGAGTAAATCCTTACTCTTGAATACATGCCTGCTCTTCACTGTATGCTCAATGCTGCACACACGTTATTCATTTATGCATTGCCTCCCCTTTAGGTGGGAAAGCATGCAGGTCTAGCCAAGCAGTGATGCTCCTGGAAATCTTAACAGTAAGAAAATACTTTATCTCTGCTTCTTAAATGCAGAAATTATGTGCTTCATGAGTGTTTCAATAAAGACTCAAAGTGTTTCTGGTGAATGGTAGCAAAGATGCCTAGTGCATTTGTGCTGAAGCAAAATTACCTTGACACATTTGTTTTTCACAGTAGACAACCTGCTTGTTCAAACTGAAACCTAAAAACATTTCACCCTGTTTGGGCTACCATTGCATTTATGGTGACTTCTTGGGAAGTCAGCCCTCCTGATGCTTAATCCTTCAAGGCCAGGGAAAGGTAATATTCAGTTCAACTTTTTTGACTCCTGATTTCTTTCTTTTTAAGTCAACAAGTACTTTATGTCTGAAAATAAGTGGCTTAAATGCTTTTTTTTTTGTTTTGTATTTTTAATATTAGCAGGTTAGAGCAGTGATGCTAATTCTTTTAAGGTTGTGGTAAATATTAGCTGCACACTACAAGTCATCCTGTTTTCAGCAGAATTAAAAATCTTCTTACAGATATCTCAGGGCCCTTGAGGATGCACTTTAGAAGCCCATTCAAGCTTCCTCCTATTTCCTATATATTCACAGCAACATCAAGCAAGTCCCAAGGCTTTTTGCAGTCATTTTCTATAATGTCTCCATTGTGGCAAAAGAGTGTGCAAATTTTCTAATCCTTTTATAGAACAGGACTGTGAGATGCAACAAAAGCCAGGTAACAACTCCTTGACAACTGTGTCAGCCTTGAAAATTTAATCTCTTCTGTCAATACTTGAGTCTAGGAGATACCTGGATAGATACCTACCTAGTAGATTCATGGAATCTAAATAAGCACGTAGCTAGCTGTGTGTCTGAATGTGGTTGCAACCTACCTAACCTGTTTGGTAGTGCAAAACTGTTGTAGCTAAATCATTTAAGGGCCAATAGACTGAAATATTCAAAAGTTTCCATGTACTAAGTATTTTCTGCAGGAAATCCTATTAAATACCAAACTGCTAGAAGACATCTCTTAAACTTAATGATGCAATGTTGTTGTTTTCTCTCTCAACAATAGATTTTATGTGTTGTTGGTGTTATAACAAGCTGCTGACTTTGCTGAGTCACAGGGATTTTGTTCTACATTAATGACTACTTTTGAAGGTCTAAACTTTAGATGATGGAGAAAATCCCAAAGTGATCAGCCTGCACATTAAACACAGCCCAGGCATTTTAACATTTAAACTTTGTATGCTTGAATTTAGTTCAACATACAAAATTATGAAATTCAAACTTTGGAGAATAATGAAGTTTTTGGGAAAAGTGATCCCAGAGATACATTTCTCTTTTTTTGGTATTAAGCAGGCTTCTAAATATATGTTTGTTTCTAATAGAAAAATAAATAGTAGGACTTTAACTGCACTTGGTAAATTAGATAAAAATGCATAGCAATAACTTAATGCATAGCAATAACTAAATTCATAGCTTTTGATGTTTGGCTACAGGAAAACTACCAGTGGCAATGGGTTAGTTTTGAACAAGAATGAATAGCTAGAACAGTCTAAAAATTCATGAAATATTATTGCAAAATAAGGAGCTCTATAAAATTCCTTTCTGGGGGAATAACGTATTCTATATGCATCTAATCTCAGTTTTAAGTTCAAGATTTCTTGGACTTTGTCATCTTTTTGTTGCCATATGAAAAAATAAGGGGTCAACTGTTGCTTACCATCATTGTGCTAGTACTCTAGATTGTGATCAGTTCCCCTGCTGACTTTGATAAATTAACTAATTTAAACTCTTTGCCATGAAATAGTTCCCTATTTTTGAACATACTCTTTGATGTTCCAGTTAGTCTCTCTAAGTGTTGAGCTATTTTTCTGTGTAATACTCTTAACATCATGATTTCTGTTTCAATGTTTCTGTTTCAGTTCAGATCTGTGAAGACTAGCTTAAAAAAAAATGCAACAAAGGTGATATTCTAAGGAAAAAAAAAATGAGACACTAGAATGTCTCTGATTTGGTAATACTCAAACAGGAGTGCACTTCTAGTAACAACTTGTTAACAGTGTTGTTTTACCCAACTATTGGCTTCTTTGTATTGTTTTCTTTCAATTGTCATTTGTTTCAAATGGTAGTACTTTTCCCTGCTTCACTAAATGGTTACACAGCTTAATTTGTTACCATTTGTGTGATGCTGCAAGTATCAGACATTCTATTAATTCTAGGAATCAGGATTTTTATCATGGCTCTCCTATTCTTAATTAGGGAATTTGGAAGATGAATAAATAATTCCAGCATATGCAAAGGCTTCTGTGATGGCAGCAGATTAAATGCTTTGCACTTAGCATGCAAACAACATGTGAGTGGATTTCAGAGGGGAATGTTTCCAACTTTTACATTTGAGTTCACTAAATTACAGTTACTACTCCAAAGCACAGAGAGAAAACTTAATTTAGGAACTGAGTTCCAGCAACTCCAGGTGAAACAGTTTGTAATTCACCAAATCCTCAAACAAGGGAAGTGATCCTGCTGTGGTGAGGGATTTAGCTGCTTGTGTGTAGCTGAACATTTGTAATTGTTTGTCTTACAACTGTTGAGATTGGAATGTGGCTGAGTTAGTCTTGCTGCTATATTTAGTCGTTTTTTTTCAGCATTTGGGACATCAGTTCAACATCTGTAGTGCTCTGCAGTGCACAGAAACAGCTCAGGTAACTGCTCTATAGTTTTCTGCCAACAGGCTGTGAGGTTGTGGTGTGGGAAGATCTGCATTTTAATGCAGCTAGGGACTTTAAAGCCACTATTAAAGGACAGTTAGTTGATGAATGAGGTTAAATTACTTTATTTACTTATATGCACAAGTAAATAGGAATCTATGCACCCTTGATAGCATTTAAATGTAAAATCAATTAGTTCTTCCAGTGCCCACCGGAATAACAATGGTTGGGCAAGGAGAAAATTAACATTAACTTCTTGCAACCTTCTTGTTACCTTAATTCACGATTCTACACCTTAAAGTACAGGAGGTATTTATGAGGGTTCTACTGGAACAAAAGAATTGCCTCAGGAAAATTATAGATCAGTTGAGCTGTGTGCTTGGGCTTAAATACTTGTGACATGGAGTAGCTAATATTGCTTCAGTTTCAGGTAAGTTGAATATAGCTAAATCCATGTATGAAGTATGTTGTATTGGCTTTACCTCAAGATCACAGTTATATTGTTGATTATAGAAGACACAGCAGATAATCTCCTAGCCTCCTATAGACAAAAAGAAAGCTGCTTTCTGTACTGCTCCTTCTTGATAATTCAGTAGCAGCTGGGATTCTAATGTTCAGAGCAAAAGGCCACTGCTCAAGGGAAAGCATATCATCCTCACTCTATTTCCTGTGTTGTTGTGTTTGCCTCTTTGTGAAGTCTTCTAATACCTCCTTATGCAGGCCTCGACCAAAGAGATGTGATAGCTGGAATTGTGCAGAATATTAAAGAGTTTTCCATCATCTCCCCTGAGGGTGTTGGTGTAAAAGTTGAACCATCAAATATAAAGGAGTGAGAAACTGTGCTGGTGTAGCCCTGCCTGGGTGACAGATGCCTACCGAGTAGTTCTATCACTCCCTTCTTAAACTGGACAGGGGAGAGAGAAGTAAAATAAAAGGTTCATGAGTAGAGATAAGCACAGGAACATCACCCAGCAGTTACCATCATGGGCAAAATAGATTCAACTTGGGGAGATTTGGTTTGATCCATCTCTCCCTCTTCCCAGGACAATCTTTCCTCCCTCTCAGGGGTGCAGGGGACAAGGAATGAGACTTATGGTCAGTTCATTACAGATGGGCTTTGCTGCTGCTTCTTCTCAGAGGGAGGCCTCCTCACACTTTCCACTGCTATAGTGTGGGGTCCCTCCCACAGGAGATTGTCCTCCATGATCTTCAGTGTGAGTCCTTGTGGTCCACATTTCACAAACTGCTCCAACATGGGTCCTTCCCACAGAGACAGCTCTTCACAGCCTGCCCCAACGTGGGTCAATCATGGGGACAACAGTCCTTCAGGAACAGGCTGCTCCAGCCTGAGTCCCTCACAGAATCACAAGTCCTGTGATTTCATTATTTCCTCCAGTGGTCATTTTATATTCTCCATCTCTTGTCCTCTAGATGAGCTTTCCTTGCCAGCAGTTCTTGGTGCATGTGTATCACTGATTTGCTGAAGTGATTTGTTATCTCTTGTTTGGTGACACTCTGCTAACTCAGTTAACTTCCATCTTGAACATCTCCTGGTCTTATCTTGGACATTTTCTTTCTAGGCTATACTTTTTCTAACAGAATCATTAAGGCCTTGAGAAACATTAACAGTCTTAAGAAACTTGAACAATACAAAGGTCCCGAGGCCTTGAGAAACCTTAACAACCTTCAGAAACGATATACAAAATTCAGCAGTTTCAGTCTTAATAAACTAAATGGAAATATTTAAGCAATTCAAAGTTTCTGTTTCAAGAGCAAGCCTACTCTCTGGTGTGGGCTCCTCTCTCCATGGATTCCCAGGTCCTGCCTAGAGTTTTCTCCAGTGTGAGCTTCCCATGGAGTCACAGCCTCCTTCAAGCATCCACCCACTCTGACATGGGCTCCTCCACGGGCTGTGAGTGGATCACTGCTCCCTGGGGCCTCCATGGGCTGCAGGGGCACAGCTGCCTCACCATGGGCTGCACCACAGGGCACAAGGGAATCTTTCTTCCAGTGCCTGGGCACCTCCCCGCCCTTGCCCTCCTTCTCCACTGACCTTGGTGTGAGTGGAGATGTTTTCACATTCCTATTTCCTTCTGCTGCTGCTGCAATTTTAGCACCTGTGCAACAACTTCTTCCCTTTCTTAAATATATTATTCACAGAGGCATTACCTCAATCACTAATTGGACTGGCCTTGGTCAGCAGTGGGTCCATCTTAGAATTGACTGGCATTGGCTCTGTCAACTATAAAGAAAGCTTCTAATAGTCACCCCCTACCAAAACCTGGCCCAGGCAAAACCACTACAGAAACAAATATGCTAGTCATTGAGTCATTTTGGTAGTATTGTCTTTAAGACTAGTTTGAAAGGGGAGGGCCTGATCTTTGTCACATAAAACTGACAATAAATCATCAATTGTCAAGGCCTGCTTACTGAGTAAGAGGGATGTATATTGACCTTCCAATCTGTAGGGTGTTGACATTTCCATTTTGGAGAGAGAAGAAACTGAGATCTAGTTTTTCATGAGAGTGAGTGAAAAAGTTATTCTTTAAAATAGAGGAAAAATCTGATTTTCCAATCTCTAATCAAGCAAAGATCTGAATCTGGATTCCTCTTCTCCCAGGTAATGGATCCAGTGACAAGCCTATTACTATTTTAGTGGTCTTTTTTGCTTCTGCTTGTTTTAACCTGTCTGCAGACAGGGAACAACTTTTGTATCAAAAAATGTTCATCAGAACTGACATGTATTCATGAAAAATCTATTTGTTATCAATTGTTTGATCAGAACCCTTCTCTTACTTTACTATGTTCCTAAACTGTTCCACTTGCTTTTGCTTTACAAACATAACAATAGTAACTCCAGCGCAATTGTTAACACAAATACTGGCGTCTTTTACCTAAAACACTAGACCCAGAGCTTTCTTTCTCCTTTTTCAGACAATAGCCTGCTTTTTCAGTTATGGTACTGCTACATATCATCCCTTACATCACTTAATTTTGAACACAAGAAGTAGGATTAGAGAGCAAGAGAGCCAAAAGTAGAACTGCAGTGTAAAAAAAGTGTTTGCTTTTGTCTCTTTTTTTCCTCCTATTCCTCCTTAAGCACACTGCAATTAAAACAGGAAAATTGTCTGGTCCAGCTGTCATGGAAGTCTTATTTATATAAGTACAATTTTGAAAATTAATATATTATGCTTTTTATAGCTACTGTTAACAACTAGGACAGAACAACTTGTGCAGTTGACATGGGAATCCAATGTCAAAGCTCAATTTAAGAAGACATTCTGCTTTCTTGGGCAACTCTCAGAGGTAACAACTGAATTTGGCCTTGATTTAATCTCACCTTTCCAAATTCACAGAGAAACAACTGTTTGGAATACAGGTGGAGAAAATAGGGAAGAGTAAATGAGATAGCAGCAGCACTGTGAGTTCTGTTCATGATACCATTAGTGAGAGGCAGAGTGTTCTGCTGTGGGGTTTTCCAATTGATAGTTAACATTTCTTCCCAAATCAGTTCAGAAAATAGTTTGGTAAAAGAGGGTTTTCTTGACTCTTGAGATTCTTGAGACTTCAAACGTTTTAATTTGCTCTGAAAAGGAAACATGAGACACTTCAGATTAAAAGAGTAAAATGAACCAAACAGAAATATATCTAGAGGCAAATAGACCCAAGTGGCTGAAGCACTCAGAGAAAATGTAGAAACGTGTCTCATAATTTATAATAATTTCTCTTAGTATTTCAGCTAAAAGTATTGAACATTCTGTGTGGAAGAGAAGAAAGATGGAGCAGTAACTTTTTAAGAGTTGTGTTAACTTTTTCATTAGGAAGAAAATGTATTATTTATACCCTACAAAGTCTTTGGTTAACCTGTCAGAACACATAACAACCTCTACAGGTTTTTTATTAATATAGACACATATTTTTGCAGTGGTAAATGTGAATGAGCTGTAATGTGTTATCTTATTTTCAGACAGACTTTACAACTGAAAAAGATAAGAAACACTACTCTTTAGGGTAGAAAACCAGGCTGAGACTAGACATTGAGTGGCATGGATTATCTTCTTGTGTAGTGCAAGCCCTTTGTGTGCTGGTAGCCTTACCTGTGCATTTGCCAGATACACTGAATGCATATTGTCACCACTAGCTTCAAATTGGTGTGAGGATGACCATAGCCCTCAGCTTGAGACACCACCATTTTTAATGTAATAAATACATTTCAGTTGCTAAAAATGGGCCTAAGAGGCAGAGATAGATGATTTTATTAAATATAGCTTATAACAAAGATTTTAGTCTGCTAACAGGGAGGCAAATGCAGATGATGTACAAGGAGATTGATAATGTACCACTTTGGAGTGGGAAAGGCTAGAAAATAACCAAAATTACCATTACAGAACAAACTTGTTATATAGCTATGTCATGCCTCCTCTGAACCTTGGATTTTCAAAAAGAGAATCATTACTTTTATCATGGATTTTTCTGACCTACAGTTCATACTAGAAAGGCACCTCATTAGATTGCTAGCAGCATGTGCTCAAAGCATGGGAAAAATATTGTCAAAAGCACTTCACCTGCTTGCCCTTTCCTTTGAAGTATATCAGGAACTTAACTTCCATTCTAAGAGTAATTATCCTTTTCTTTTAGCACCCTTGTATAATAGCTATCACCATACAAAAGCTTTTCTATTACTTTTTCTCTCTTTATACATTGGACATTTTTGTTTAAAATATTTTGCATAAGTAGGTGCTTAATATATCCTAAAAAGAGGCATATCCTAAGTGCTCTGAATCCAGAAACAAAATGTCTTCTGATTTTTCCATGCTGATTTAAAACAATATTTGCAGTGAAAACTCTTGCTTTGCTGAGAGCTGTAAATGTCCAGTATTTGGTGGATATTTCCCTTAATTTCAGTCATTCCAGTTTGTCCAACAACCTGAACATATGTAAACTTCAAAAGGCCTGATCCTGAAGTGGTCATTCACGACCGTTTTGCCCAAGTAACCAAAGTGTGGAATCAAACCTTGCATCTTGAGAATTTTCAAGAGAAAATACTAAATAAATGAATGTTCTGAAAACTGGAAAGTTTGTTTTGCATTTAATTAGGTTGCAAAACTGATTTTTTCACAAAAGGGAGATACTGGAGGGGAAAAACACCCCAACAACTAGTTTTTTATCCAGCAAAGTGGTTTTTTTCACATAATATCCAATTGAGATAAAATGTAAATGTCAACATTTCATCAGAAAATACCTTAAACTTGTCAAAATAGATCTGTGAACATGTGTTTTGACATTTTGCCATCAAAACAGATATGATTCTATGAAATATTTGCTGCATTCTTTCAGCCAGCTCAAGAAATCACCAAGAACACATCAGGTTTCATTTCATAAATTTAGAAATATTCTTTTTTTCTCTTGTTTCCATAAGGAGTTATCAGTCATTGCTTGTCAAACCCACCCCAGGATGATTAGGTGAGCTCCTCATTTTACCAGATCCAAGTCTGTTCTTTGGGTTTTTTTAAGCCCATCTAACCCAAAAATGATACCTATCTTGTGATTTTAATTTACTGTATGCATCTTGTAGTTGCTGTAACCTTTATCATCTAATATTAGTTTTTGCCTATGTTTTAATGCCTAGTTCTTTTGCTGTTAGCACAGTTGTTGATATATATACACTAGGTTGTGGCCCCCACACAGCTAATTGATTTTTTTCTCTAGAAATATAAATAGCCTTGTGACTTATTCTGTAGCTTAATGAGCAAGTATACTATGACTGCCTCCAACCCTGGGTTTAGCCATGGGTGAAGTTATTGACCATTCATTCACTTCATGATCATACTGTGTCTGGACTTGTTTTTGTTGTTTCTATGGCTCTGAGGTGTCCTGGTCATTGGTAGAAACTATTGTGTTGTATAAAGAACTAAGAGGTAACTTCTTCCCCAAGGAGATAAAAAATGTATTCATGAAACAAGAGATACCAGGTAATTATTGGCAGGTGGCAAGTTCAGAGAAGGCTAAGGTGCAACTGTGAAGCTCTGGAGGCAGTGGGTTCAGTAACTGAGATCCCAGTCACTCTCAGTTGTCTTTTAGCTTCACCTTAAATCTTTTACAAAAGCCAGTCTAGGAAGGACATGTTCACAAATAATGTCTACTCTATCAGAAAGTATATGGATTTAGTCTCAGGTCATGGGAAGCAAGATGAAGCAGATGATTGTTTGCAATCATTATGGCTGTGCATTTTATATTAAGGCAATATGCAGCTCCCTATTTTCATTGTTCTGCTTGTGTAAGAGTACCTGTGTTAATACTGACAAGTCTTGAGTCTTTTTCACATGAGTGCAGTTCCTATATTACCTGGGCAGAGATGAATTGGCTACAGGTTACAGATACCTAAAGCTCTCAAGCATGTAGAGTTTGTACTCAGAAGATTTTCCTGTTTCATTTTTTGCCCTGCTTTTTTGTGTGGCACTTCTGTTCAGATGTGGTCTAGCAAGCTCACAAGTTTATTCTTGGGTTTCAGGAGGTCTCCATTGACACCTTGGGTTTATCTGGAGAGGGGTGTTTGGGCTTGCAAACAAAAGGAAATATTTAATCAGTTTATGAAGCAGTGGCAGCATGTAGTTTTAGGCTTTGAAGAGCTGTTTTGACTAAAATCCTTGAAATAGCTGCCTTACCCTACCTATATAGCTTGGAATTGCAAATGATGATTTGTGTTTTTCTTAAACTTTTGTCTTCCCACTTCTGATTTTCATGCTTACTATTCTTGCAGTAGGAGCTATAAAATCCACAAACAGACTCTCACTGTTTAAATATCAGATATTTCCTGCCCCAAGGAATTTACAATCAAAAGGCTGGGACAGGCTGAAGGGAAAGACAAGTACCTCCTGAACTGAGGAACAGCAGCTTCATTATGTCAGTTTGGAACACTTGGGGGTATGTGCATGTGAAAGTTACTGCACCATCAGTTAGGATGTGAATTTACAGCTCACTGCCTGCTCTACACTGACCTCCCAGGTGGGCACTAACTGAAGGTTTTTATTCCACCAGAGAAGCTAGTGAGGAGTATGCTGTAAATGACTCAGTGAAAGCTGCTTCTGGCATAGGTTACAACATCCTTGAGGCTGCTGTAAGAGATGACCTAATTCTGTGCCTTCCCACCTGCTTCCCAGCCTGTCCCACTGCAAGTGATGATCACCTGGGTACACAGCCTTAGCCCATCGTGTTCTGAGGCTAGGAGTCATAACAAAAGTGAATTCCTTTGAGGTAGCTTGTGATGTTAAAATATTTTCCAGTTGGCCCTTATCCTAACTGCAGAAACAGCAAAGGTGCTTCTGAAAGAGCTGCTCTTATAGCCAGAAGTTTCAAAGTAAGTACTAGTTTACCTTAAAGCACTGGGCTGTACTTTGCTATTCTGCTCAGCTGTCAGTACAGCAAGGCTGGAGGCCATAACCCTATCAGTTCTCCTGACTAGGAATCAGAACCCACATTTGGCATTGAAATATTTTTCTCCAATGATGTCCTTTTGCAATTCTACTGTCAAACAACCATTTGAAAATAATATATAATGATCATATCATTGGTTATAAATTGACCATAGCAATTACTTAGAAAATGTATGTTACAGAGTCAAAAATGTTTTCTAATTGCAAAATGATTTGTTTTGATACTGACTTTTTTTTTCCTGTTCATCTTGGAGATGTTTTCAGGATCTTTGGTTATTTAGTATACTCTGATTTCTTTTCTTTCTGATGAGTGTATGGACCTTCGGGAGGAGCACCAAGAGATGAGAATTGTATGTGCATATAAAGAGAGGAAAAAATACTTTGGGCAAATTCTGGGATAAACTACAGCACTGATGCAATTGAAATTTGTCACCCAACTATGCAGAAGGATGAAACCTGATGGGTTCTCTCTGCCTCCCTATGCAGTGCCAAATGTCTTTGGGTCCTGTCTGCTGAAGAAAGGAGTGCAAAGCATTTGAATGTGCTGCTGTTTATGACAAATGCTGAGTTACTGGTTATGTTCTGAGGGATGGGTAGTTGCAAACAACTGGTATGCTCTCCTCGTTACTACTATCCAATTACCTAAGTGACCTGAGGTATTTACTGTCAGACCTGTAAAGATTTTGCACGGATCAAAGACTTTTTAGTTTGGTCTTGTTTCTTTTTCCTCTGTCCAGTTCTGTGATAATTCATATGAGGCAGATGTTGCTTGGCGATCTATGCTTGACTCTCAAGTTAGATGCTCTTTATCTGTCATTACACATTGATTATATAAAGAATATCTCCAATTTCTGAACAATAAGCTGTGTCAAAATTGTTGCAAGTGACAATGATCGTACATCCTTTTGTCTAAGGAGCTGCTTGGTGTTCTTCCAGCTTGTATCCTCTGGATGTCTTGCTTGCATTTATCATCCTTTATGTATTGTCTGGTATATCACTTCTCCAACCAGTAGCCAAACCCTCAGCTGGATGAATCAGCACAGACATCAAACACAAGCATTTTAGCACAATTTCCTTTTCGAGGTTTCAACTCCAGCAGTGAATTGCTATTTTAAGAAAAATCTTTTAATATCTTAAAATTTTATATATGGACAACCATTATCAAACAACAGCTTTGGCAGAGACATGAGCTAGTTATTGCTTCAGAACTGCTAGTTGTGATTTGACTTTATTAATATAAGCAGCAAATGAAGTTGAGGGAAAGCTCTTTTGGAGTAGAATAATGTCTGCAGTATTCTTTCAGAGTAGTTGTTATGACAGTACAATACACCTGCCTGCACTGCTGCCTTTCCAAGGCACAGTATACTGCATGCATTTCTCACATTTTATGTACCTAACAGTGAACACAGAATCTGAACCTAAGCTTTAATTAAATGTAACAGTGCATATAATCTCCATTCTAGGAATAGACAGCTGCTATATCTCATAGGGTGAAACTCATACCAACCCGACTTGGTGCAGCCCCAAAGCACTGCAGAAGTCTTTCCTGTGCCAAAAATGGAAAAAACACACTTCATTCTGTGCTACTTCTGGGCTAATGCTTTTAGGCATCTCTGCAATGCACTAATGGGTGTGTGTGCTGTTGAGATTGACATGTATTTCTTTGGGTGTGTCTGTGCCCAGCTTACCTTACACAAGTAATGTTTTCCCTCTAGAAAATAATGACTTGAAATTCCCGAAAGGTAGCTATGGTCTTTTAAATGCCAGTTTTTAATAAGAGTAGTGACAAAAATTGTACTGTTAGATAGAGTCATGTTTTAGCAGACAGTTAAAGATGAGGAGGATTGTAGGGCTCATGAGTTCATTTAATTATTTAATTTAATAATAAATAAGAAAAGTCTCTTCACTACCTTAGGAAAAAAAGAAAGAAAAAGAAAGAAGAGGCCTTGAGTCTGCTAGGCTTTTAGACACAGATATTTTAAAATTAGTGAAATTCTTATCTCAGAGTGTGGTTACGTTCCTCTTTCACAGCTCTCATCCTCTCTGCAGGAAGTCTGCTGGAAGTGAATCCTTGCAGCGTACTTCAGTAACTTCCCCAAGTAGACATAATTTCTTTTAAGCAAGGCAGACATTGAGTTTTTTATTTAGCTGCTACTAATAGCAGCTAATAGCTACAATAGAGACTATTCCAGTCTCTATTCTTAACATTTTTAATCAATATGCTAATAGAAATGTCTAGCTTTAGTATGTACATTCCCACCCTGTAATACATTCCTAATGAGATGTAGAAGTAATAGATAGATTCCAGGGCATGTAATACAAGGTTGCTATTATCTCAAAAGGAAAAAAAAAACAAACCCACAACCACAAACCTGACTGCTTTTCTGAGATATTAGCTTCCTGGTGAAAAGAGCTTTGTCACTTGTTTGTCTTTTAAAAGGGAAAAGTAAATTGAATGATGCGGCAGGCTCTTTGTTACAGTTGCAAGGGAGGAATGAGCTGTTCATAGCAAATGTGTGAACTTCCACATCTGAAATACATTTTGTCAGGGTGTTTGTACCTAAACTGGAACCAGCCACACTACTTCCTTGTGTTTTAGAAGTGTAGGCTCTTATGGGCTGAATCTAGTGCCTAATGGTATTGGTCTGTGTACTGGTGATGGATGAACAACAAAAAATGCTATGCTATTAGCATATGTAATTGAGAGTAAGTAAAGCACAAACTTGCCACCACTGATTTATAAAGCCATGAATGTGTCTTTTAGAAGCTGTGCCAGCTGAAATGTGGAATGCTCAACTTGCTTGTCTTCCCCTCACCCTGACTTGCAGAGGTTGGGGCGTTTCACTTGGCTGCCTCCTACTTTGTGAGCAACTTCAGCCAAAATGAGCATGTTTGCAGGGAGCTGTGCTGAGGAAGATGCTGTTGCCAATCCAGCCCCTGCTGAGCACTCTGAGCCAGCACACAGGAACTTTATCAAATCAGCACAGCTTGGAGATGTGAAGTATTGTCTACCTTCAGAACCACGAAAACAGATATTTTGGTGTCACATCTCTCTCTCTTTAAAGGACACTCATTCCATGACACTCAGTCCCAGTTAAGCCTGTGCAAGCCCTTCAGTAAAACCCTGGCTTAGTTTGCAGTTTTGTGTAACTATCTTTGCAACAGTACCTGCTACCTCCCAGGACACACTGTCACTGGTATCCTTTCCACTAACAAAGTGACATACCTGTATTAGGAGTGTTTCTCTGACACTCATTTTGGACCTGACTCTGTGCTGTTTCATTTTACCAAACAAGGGAAAACTAATTTTCTTGCAAGAGGAGAAACAAAATAATGTTGAAGACTCCCTCTATTCAGAATGAGAGACTTGTCCACAGCATTTCTTTACTGAAGGCTGGTTAAAAACTGTTCATTTGTATATAAGAATTTTTTCAGTACAGCCATTCATTTTAGCCACTGATATGCAGTGCATGAGTTACTAGAATCATGTAAGAATCTCCCAAGATGATTTCAGAGAAACAAGTCTATACAAGAAAGTTATTTGATTTGATTTCATTATTTATTTTAATCTTCCTTTTCTCCTATTCTGTTATATTCTATTCTGTCTTTTTGAGAGTTTTGGTGGAATTATAGGTGCTGTGTCAATATGCAGCACCAAGATAATTTCACTGCTTTTTTGTTTCACCTCAGCTTTTTGTGTCTCTAATTGGCTGCTTATATAGACTTTCAGCAGGTACCTGATGAAGTCAGAATTGATATCAGAATGTTTGGGGATTTTTCTTTTTCAAACAAACATCACTCCCATGATGTTGAAAAAAATTGTATGTCCCAGAGATTCATAAAACTCTATAAAAGTCTGATAGCAAATATGATCAGATGGGCTATAAAATATTTATAAGTACTCAGTGCTATAGAATGAATATGAATAAGGGATGTTGACCATTTTTCTAGGATAGAAATATGTCTCTGACCACTGTGCAAGTTCAGTCCTTGAGAACGGAATTTTAAGTATCTACTTTATTTCCTGCCTATCTCTAGCGTACCTGGTGTAATCCATATTACTGTTGAAAGGTTCCTACTAGGCAGTAAGTTGTTAAGCAGCTATGTCTTAAAGCACTTAACCTTTGCTCTTCATTATATTTGGCAAGAAAGGAATGCCTCCAGCTCTCACCTGTCCAGTCAGTATTGTGTGATTTGTAACTTCATTGGAAAGGACCTCTAATAGAAATTTCTGCTTTATTCCTGGACTTTGATCGATTTTTATCCATAAGAAGTAATTTTCATGTCTGCTTGCATCCTATCTACAAGAAGATATCTTCATTTGTCCTAAATTTTGGTCAGATACCTATATCTTTTAGACAACCCTAAATCTCACCCAATTGAATTGCTGCTGAAATCTTTGCACCAGGTCTTAGACAGCTGTAGATAAAGTGCAAGCTCATAGTAACCTATTTCTCAATACAATTTATTTCCATTTTCTGCCTTGACTTTTATCGGGAAACAAGTGACACAAATAGATGTTTTATACTCTAACTTGAGTGAATCTTAAGGAGAAGCTTTTTGTTGTATGTTCATTTTATACAGGATTTCTACAAGGTCTTTCCCTTTGATCCCCCCAGCCATCTCTACAGTAAAAATATGAACAGTCTGATATTAGACAGTAAGTCACCATTATCAACTAGTTAAGGTACATACTGGATATAGAGTTTTTAGACTGAAATAGTAAGTGATAATTTATTTTCATATGCATTAAGCAATGATTTGGTTTTCAGTAGATTTTTAATATGATCCCCTTTTACTGCAGTGGGAAGGGAAGCAGCAAGGTACAATACATAAGCATAGTCTTGTCTGTGTCTTAAGAAGAACAGGCAATGAAATGGTCAGATTTTTTAATGGTGTTCTATGGTGACATATGCATCAGGAACAAGATGTTTACAAATGAATTTTCACCAAGAATTATAAACAAAAGTGAAATTAAAGTTCAGGAGTTCAACTTTGTTAACGTGCCAAAGCAGATCCGTGTTGAGCAGCCAATTGAGCCAGTTTATTCCATTAGTTCAGTCTACTGCTATTAGACAATGCTAATGACAAGTTGCTGCTTTGGTCTGTATAAAAATTGAGCTCTGTTTTTGCTTGCAACTGTAATTTTGAAAAAATAAAACTGTAGATTTATGAACTTCATGATTATTTAACATTTTTTTCTTATACATTTTTAATAGTGCCTTTCAGCCTTGATAAATGGTGGCAATACCTTGTTTTAGTTTCGTGTGGAATTTGATGGAGATACTTAAAATAGGTCACAGTTTGCACAGTCTCATATGGATTCTGCCTGGGTTAGAGTGAGGTAAACAGAAAAATTTACTTTATTGTTTGACAACATCACCACAAGGCTTGAAATACCTAAAATAGTATAAAGACTTGTTAGGGCGTTCTGATATGAGGAAGAGTTCATTTGTAAATCTTTTGCCTCTGGAAAGCCTCTGAAGGAGGCTCAAATAAGACAAATAATTTTGTCTTTAGTGCAACAACTAAGATATGTCACTTATCACCTTTGTGAGTTATTCAAGCGAAGATAAAAGTGTTCACTGATATACTTCCAACTTACAAATAGTTTTAAAGGACTACAGGACTGGGAACACAGTCATCACTGAGTTTAAAAAAAACCCAACTCCCCAGTCTTTTGAAATTGCAGTTGGTATTTTTGTCTCAAGCAAATACTGCAATGCAGACAAATGGCTGGACTTTCTAAGGAATATTTTGTTACATTAGAAATCCTATTTCTGTGAAATGTTAGTGAGGAAGTTATTGTTCTTCTGATCTTGAATAATAAATCTGTTTCATATTAAATATATCAGACTGCAAAGTTTACATGGATACATTAATTCACCTTTATTTTAATGTTTTGCTTTGATATTAAAATTTCACACTCTTTTCACACATTTTTAATCACCTTTTTTTAAGTAAATGCTGACAAAGCTGCGTGAGAAAAATGTCCAAAGCAGAAAGCTGACTGGACATTTCATTTGCCTCTCTTCCTGTGATGCTTACTGTTTCAGGCACTGTTGCCTATATCAACACTTTGACTCATTGCTAGCAGTCCACTACAGCTAACAGCAGGGGAATAGTGGATGTCAGAACCCTGGGATCAGCAGTTTAAACAGACTGTCTGCAAAAAGTCAGTGAAGTACTCAAAAGAAATAGCTATAATTTCTATTGGATGTTTTCTCCAACTAGGGCCAGAATGTTTCTCCAGATGTTTACCTTGTTCTGCCTAAGTGAATTTAGGGATGTTCCTTTCTAAATGAAATCTCCATCAGAAAGCTTTGGGAAGCAGCAGTGTTTTGTTTGTTTCTTTGCTTTTCTGTGGATATAATGTTGGAATCTAGTAGAAACAGACCATTTTTTCACGACAAACCATGCACCATTGGTATGGAGTATTGATTATGGCAAAGTTGACGTTGACACCAAATACTGCAATGAGGCACGTCAATGCAAATTAAAATTGTGGCTGTTGAAACAAAAGCAAAGTCATTGCTACCTCAAAATATATTAAAATGAGGATTTTGAAGTCCTGTATGAAAGTTTAAAACGTTGATATGGCCTAGTCTTTGTATTTCCTCTTCTTACAAGCCTTGGTACATCCTTTTGAAGTGTGAGTAGTGTGGCACGCACAGGCCAGTGTTGGATTGCTTCTTGAATGTGGCAATTACTTTTATGAGTAGTAGAACAGAACCTGATTCTCTGTAGTTTTGTGTCTTTTGGATAGATTATCTGTTGCCTAATACTTTGAAGCTTTTCTTTCATATGGGGCATTCATAATGTCTCTCATATCAATTTGCTAGGGCTTAATATTGTACCTGAGATCATACTTCAGATTTTCCCTTATGAAGATATGAAATTCTATCCATTTCTTCTCCCCAACACCTCTGTTTTAATATTGTTTGGAACTTAATATTTTTCAAGACTGTATCTTTATTTTAAGCTTTCAGCTTTTAAAACATTATTAATACTCAGACATCCATGCAACCACACCACAACACTGCTTGTGGAAAAAATGGAACTATCCTGTTATACATACATATTAAACAAAACTTATGCCAATGTCAACATAAAATTATTGTCTATTATTGTTCAATTCAGTCTTAAATAATTGATGTCAGTAACTATTGAGTGCTTCTGTTTGATATAACTTTGCCAATGGGGCGTAGAGTTTTTATTTGCCTAGTGCTATAATGATCTTGGATCTGCTTCACCAACACATATTGCTGTTTGCAGCCTTCTCATACCTGTAGACAAATGTTGGATTCTGTCTTCAGTAATTCTAGTCAGGAATCTTGAAACAGGAAAAAAAGGAAAATTAAAGAAATGAAGAGGGTGATAAAAGTTTTGCTCAAATTAGGCTTTAATATACAGGTACTTGATGAGATTTTCTAGGAAGCAAAATGAAATCTCACCCAAAAAAATCAACTTTCAATTTGTGAGCTGCCTGCCTGGCAATGTTGTTTAAATCTTTCTTTTTACCTGAAGAATCAGAGAATTATAGAATGGTAGGAGTTGGAAGGGACCTCTGAAGATCATCTAGTCCAACTCCCCTGCCAGAGCAGGTCCCACCTAGTTCAAATCACACAGGAATGTGTCCATGCAGGTTTTGAAAACCTCCAAGAAAGGAGCCTCCACACTCTCTCTGGGCAGCCTGGCCCAGGGCTCCCTCACCTGAACAGTAAAAAAAGTTTCTTTATGTTTAAGTGAAACTTTTGTGTTTCATCTTTTTTCTGTAACCCCTCGTCCAGTCACTGGAGGCAACAGAAAAAAAGTACTGCTTCATCCTCTTGACATACATCTTTTAAATACTTGTGTTAATGAGATCCCTCTTAATCTCCTCCAGGCTGAACAGCCCCAGTTCCCACAGTCTTTCCTCATAAGAGAATTGTTCCCGTCCCCTGATCGTCTTAGTGGCTCTGTGCTGGACTGTGTCCAGAAGTTCTCTGTTCCTTTTGAGCTGAGGAGCCCAGAACTGGACACAGTACTCCAGGTGAAGTCAGAGTAGAGGGGGAGCACAACCTCCCTTGACCTGCTGCCAACACTCTTCTTGATGCATCACAGGACTGCATTGGCCTTCTTGCCCACAAGGGCACGTTGCTGGCTCATGATTAGTTTATTATCGACCAGAACTTGCAGGTCTTTCTCTACAGAACTGCTAAGAAAAGTGACAGAAACCACTAGAAATTTCTCAAAAGAGAACTAAACATATTGGGTAAAACTGGAACTTTCCTGTATATTTCTGGAAAGGCATTTCTGCAGGGAATCATTCTAATTAGAAATTCTTGAGTGACTTTAGCATCCAGAGAAGATTGGCCTATAATGTTCTATAATTTGAAACAGTGTCCTTAAAACTGTACCCCATGATCTCTTTTGAACTGACTTTTTTGGCCATTGGTTTTTATTGAATATGTTTTCCTTGTTTTGAGCAGGAAATGGTTTCGTTTCTTTAAAATGTTGTCAGGAAGCATAAAAATTGTGCTAAACAGAGTGAAGTAGTAAGGAATTGTGGGAACAGAGTTGAGGGGGACTACAAGAAATTTTTTACAAGGGCAGATGGTGATAGCACAAAGGGTAATGGCTTTAAATTTAAAGGAGGTTTAGATTAGATGTAGGAAGAAGCTCTTCCCTGTAAGGGTGATGAGACCCTGGAACAGGTTGTCCAGAGAGCTTGTAGATGCCCCATCCCTGGAAGCATTCGAGGCCAGGTTGGTTTTTGAACAACTTGGTCTAGTGAAAGTTGTTCCTGCCCATAGTAGACTAGATGATCTTTAAATTCCTTCCAATCCAAACCATTCTGTGATCCTATGATTCTGTGTTTCTGATATATCATGAAGCGGTGTGAAGCAGTGTCTGTGACTATTGCTTCAAACTGCAAGGATGAGGCAGAAGAGGTTGAGTATTTGCTCAGGTCTTAGTGCCTTTGCCTAACATGCAAAAACTTTTGATGTTGTTCTCTACATAATGAAATGAAGTGCATGTGATTCTCCTCAGTGTGAATATGACTGTCTGATTTCTAATAACACTTTGACCTGTTGGCAGATTTCTGGTAAGCTTAAGGTGTTGAATGCTCTTAAAGATATTAAAAACCCACATGTCATACAAAATCAGTTGACTAGAAGAGAATGACTTTTGTAGTTTGTGTAATGTGATAGATCATTTGTCAGAGGCAATGTCTCAAAGACATTGTCTTTGAGAGAAAGACTGTAATGTGAGATCACACTATTTATTAGAGATGAGGAAATCTAAATGGAAGAGAGACAGAATGTACACCTCAACTTTTGGAAAAGTCTCAGAAGAAGTCTTTATATTAACAAAGCTTGGAAACCTAATCTTGAACAGCTCCAAACTGGAGACTACAAAGTCTTTTCAAGACACCTGTTCTAGTACTCTATTCCTTTACTATTTTTGTAGGTAGATGCTGCATTTATTCTTTTTATGGTCTTTTTACTGTGTACATCCTTCACAGATTCTTAAAGGTAGTGTCAGATCTTTAAACAGTTTGAGATAGAGATTGTGAGAACCAGTTGCTTTGAAAACTTTACAAAGAATAAGGTAGAGTAGAACTATATCTGATTCCCTTCATGTACAACACATTATTTCTGAAGAGGGAGGTTAAAGAGACATGTTGAGAAATCCAACTCCTAAAGTATGAGATCTCAATGGAAAAGAGTTCTTATGGGAATTATCAAGTTAAGATGAATAATCTTTAAGGCTTTAACTTTTATTTGCCCCTTGGTATAACTGGTTTCCTCAGCTTCTCTAAGGATGGAGAACTTAAGACTTGTCAGATCTGTATCAGTCCCTGCAGACTATAAAGGTAAATCCATTCTGACGGAGGTAGTAAGGCATTCAGGGATTCATAACACCTGGGAGGAAAAAGAAGTAAAATCCAGGGACTGTTGAAATCTCATACAGAAGTCTGGAGTTTCACGGACATGAAGCATAGCAAATGGAGTCCTCAACATTTAAACTAGATAGTTTTGCTCTTAGTGGAAGTGTTTTGGTTCTGCTGAAGCCTTAAGGGGAATAAATGATACTCATTTTACTTGCTTTGTATAGAGCTGCTAGTTTCTGTATGTTAAAACGTGATGCACTTTCCAAACTTCAGTGAATTGCAGGTGAATGTTGAAAACACTTGAGTGATGAACAAGTGTTTTAAACCTTTCGACGGGTAGTCATTCATGCTGACATTGAAAAGCCAAATAGTATGCCACAGGATATAGCATATATTCTGAACTGTCAGAGTGAAATATGCCTGCTGCTGCATCTGGATATGAAGTGAGAATTTGGAGTTTAAACTCAGACCAGGGTGCAAAAGGAATTATGCTTAAAGTAGAAGTAAGACATAAGAAGCATAATAATTCTGAGTGGATTCCATGTTTGGTGCATGCATAACTGGTGCTCTTTATGACAGACAGTCAAATTATTTTCACTTAAAACATACAAATATTTCTGTCAATACTGTGCCATGAGGGTTATTTTGGTCTTCTGCACCCAGGAAGCACAGAATGCAGTTTTAAGCAAAATTCCTTACTGTGTATGCAAAGTATCCAGGTAAGAATCCATTTTCCATTGAAAACCAAAATACTTTTTTTTAGATCCTAAACTCATATTTGAAAACCACCTTACAGAACTGAGAATGATTTCCTCCAGTGCTCTTCATTTGCATTCATGCTGCCTTGCAATTCAATCAAGAGACTGGCAGAGTCTCATAAGTGATCATGGAGGTAGCCATCACCTTGAAAACTGGTATTGAATTTGCCTCCCTGGTAAAGGTGTGTCAGAGATGGGTAGCTGCTACATTAGCCTTTAGCAAATTTTGCTTCTTGGGAAGATCATGTTTTTGTAATACTCACTGTTACCATTAAGTCAGGAAAACATGGGAATTACAGAAATGCAGTGGGCTACTAAAAAGAAAAAGGTCACTAATTTCCTCAGAACTTATTCTGGATTTATATTTAAAGTGAAGTAAGAAAAACATTTGAAGAAGGGAGTTGGACTTCTG
The DNA here is from genome assembly GCF_028858725.1 of Colius striatus. Taxonomy (NCBI): domain Eukaryota; kingdom Metazoa; phylum Chordata; class Aves; order Coliiformes; family Coliidae; genus Colius; species Colius striatus. The sequence continues at coordinate 4,566,398 of NC_084771.1, read as the reverse complement.
AGCATAAAAATGGGGACTAGATTTCTGGTCTAAGTGATATTAAGGGGCATTAATGATAATAAGGGTCTGAAAGAAAGCTGAGAAGTGCTGGGAATAGGTCAGATATTAGAACATGTTGATGATGTAACAAAAAGCTGGAGCTGTACCTCAAAACTGAACTTAGATTTCATTGGGAAAACTAGGAGGGTTTTAAGCCTCCTCCAAAAGTCTCTTCTGTTCTTCTCTTGCCCACAGTGCTGGCAGCTTGCAGGATCTCTGGCTGCTACCCAGCAGTATTGCTCCTCTGAAGCTGCAGAAATGTTTTGGCACTGCATAGTTCTCAAGCCAGTAAAAAAAAGGCTTTTCCTTGGCTGCAGGCCCATGCTGTGGGCCCACCTGCAGCCCTTGGTGTGGTGTTGAGGCAGAAGAGGAGGGAGAGGGTATCTGTGCAGAGCTCTCTCCCTTTTTCTCTGAATGTACTGGGGCTGTGCCTGCTGGAAGCAAGCCAAGCTTGGAGAGAGGCAGATGGACTTTAGAAGCAATCTCTGGGAAGGAAGCTATTGCAAATAGCTCTTAGTCTACCACTGAAACTTAAAACTACATGTTTTCCTGAAAAAAAGTTTAACTTTGGCAGCAAGCAAAGCAAAAGAAAATGTTAAAAGTCTGCTTCCACTTGGAATTGGTTTGGTTTGATGTCTATCAGTAACTGTTGTAAAAACTTCATGCTACTGGTCTAGAGAAGATCCTTCTTTATGCACAGGATGCTAAAACATCATCCACTACATAGTCACTTGGCAATCTACTACCTTTCTCTTAAAATCTAATGTTAGTTACAGTTGGAAGCAGCACACCAGAAGAAATGGCACAGAGCTGTAAGATCTAGTTTAGCTGTTCTTAAATTTCACCAAATGAATAGCTGTGTCGGCAATTTGGTTAATGAGCAACACAAGGCAAAGAATGCCCTTGTCTTTCCATAGACATACTGTGGGGTTCTCCAAGGAGAGCACAGAACACTTTTTCCCAAGTGGTGAATTACCTAATTTCAGTAAATTGCCTCCTTTCCAAGTTGTACAAGCAACTCTCTTTTATAGCTCTTCAAGGAGATACTGCCAGGTGTTACAGTGCAGAAAATACATTACAGTGCCAGTTGCTCCCTGACTGAAAAAAACCCTCAATTTCTCTCTTTTAAAAACAATAAATTCCATTAACACTTTTTCCAAGTGAATGAGCAAGAGGAAAATCTCCCTATGTACTGGTTTCAAGCACAGCTCAGCCTTGGTAGTAACTTCCTGTGGAAATATTAACATTAGCTTTTATTATTCATGTGTTTGATGTATCTAGTGTAAGCATAACAGCATTGATCACTAGATTGACTTTCTCTGAAGTAACTATTGTAAAGCTTTTTGGGGGAGAAGAAGTAAGTTACCTTTGGTCTGGAAAGAAAAACAAAGGAAGTGTATTGCCATCAAACACCAGCTTTTTTTCTGTAATCTATTTTCTTTGGGGTTTTTTAGGGTGGTGGTGGTATCAGTTAATAATGACAGATATGTAAGCTCAATTTCATTGATGTACAGAAGATGGAGGTGAATCTACTCATCCAAAATGTATCTAGAATATCACCTCAGGAGCATGCTGATACCTAAGGGTACAATTCTTGAGAAATATTGCTGTAAGATGTAGGTGGTTGTTATGAGTACTGTATCTACAGACAGTGCTTTCTGACTAGTTCACAGGCTCAGGAAAAACAAGTTGTATAAGGAGAAGAGTAAGGCTCTTTAATGCAGCCTAATAAGTAACATGATATTTGCAGATCTCTGGAGATTATTTATTTTAATGCAGCTTGAATTAAATTTTTCAATTTGCAAACAAGTTTGATCAAATACAGCAAACACAGTGCTGAAGTCTTAATGTAATTATATTGCCTATAAGCCAGTATAGAAAACAGTAATGCAGATACCTAACAAAAGGCTGACTAACTCTTCAGCTTTGCTGATAAGTATCAATGTAAGTCATATAAGTTGAATAATCAAGCACAAAAGTGAAGGAAAGCAATATCCCTAGTTTTGTCAAAACATAAATGGAATGTAGATGAAGGTTGATGCTTTGAGGGAAAATGCATACTAGATTTAATGTAAGGATTAACAGTGTAAAACTGAAATTCAAAAGCTAATGAAAGTATCCATTGGTAGCCTGATATACAGCATAACTTGGGCAATGCAAACTGCTCTGACATAAAGATCAGGCTGAACTACACCTGCAGATATTTGCTTTTGGTTTTTTGTCTTACCTTTAAGCAAACTGGGGCTGCAGGGTACCTGTGGGTTTAAGTACAAGCACCTATATCTGACAGCTATTGAAACATTGAATGTAACAGGCTGAAGAGAAAGCTGATATTTTTTTTCTGCTGGTCTTTCACCTTGGGTTTAATCATGGAGCTGTAAAACTCTTAATCTTTAAGATGACACTGCTGTTAGACAGCTTGGGAAAATGCTGGAAAAGAGAAGAATTTTATCACAGCTCTAAAATTACCAAATGCTTTTATTTCTGCAGAGTGCAGTTGGTGGCATAACTTGTTAATCAGTGCAAGTCATGTACGCTGATGGTTCTGAAGAGAAGACAAACCAGCAGAGAGAGGTAAGACTATAACACTAACCTTAGGTTATGTCTGCCATTGAACAGGGTCCAAAGAAAGTTGTCAGGTATGCATTGCAAGAATAGGAGAATAAATAAATGAGGAGAGGAGGACATATGACATGTTTAGGGAAAAAAATCACACCCTATCTGTAAAAAGAAATTGAGTCCATTGTCTTTACTATTTTAATGAAGGGATTGGATTCATTCTTCATTTTGATTAGAAGAAAATTACTTTTCCTGTCAATCAACTTTGTACTATTTTTGTAAACATGTCAGTACTTAGTAGTTGGAACCAATGAGACTGAAGCAGTTTTGTGGAACATCTATGGAAAAAAAAAAGAAAAGGCACTATGACTTTTGTTTAATAAGAGTGAAACATCTCCTGACTTAAAGGAATGATCTGAAATGAGCAATACAAAGCCCATTACTGTCATAGTGGAAATTCCCGATGACTGTACTGACAGGAGGATCCCACCCATTGTTAAATCAAAGGAGTAATCAAATCAAGAGAGACTAAGTTTCCACCACATCATGCTGGCAGAAGAGTTCAATTCTGCTTGAGGGAAATAAAAATGAACAGAAAATTGTTCTCTTCTCCACCCCTCTTATCATGCATGGCCTCTGAGCTTTGGGAGCTCTTGCTAGCTGTCTCTGATCAGAATGAAACAGCTCAAAGTGATTTCGTGTTTATATTCTTCCTGAAGGGAGTTTTATCGATATACTGGAATAAAAGGAAACAGCATGAGTCTGACAAGGCTACTGTTAGAACTTATTGCAACTTACTGCTATTCTGCTCTATTATCTATCTGCTTTCAAACACACTCCAGCCATAGGTCTAACTCGTCACTGTCATGTGCCTGAGCAGCATGGTCATTATCTTCCCCGAGTTTATGTAACTATATGTTTGTATTCTGTTGGGTTTGAACATTGGTGAATATAAGACCATAAAAAGGATCATCAACTGCTGAAGTTATAGGTATGAAAATGTTATTCACTGTTGTAGAAATTTTTCAAGGATTGTGTATCCTTGCTGTTTTCTTTGAAAATTTTACCTGCTTTGTCTAAAAAAAATACCCATCTGTTCTCTAATCATCTTGGTTCTTGATTTGAAGAAACTGCATAGTGATAGCAGCTAATATAGTGTGTTGTGTCTCAAATATTGTCAATTGAGTGTTGCATGGTAAAGTGTACTGGTTACTTGTCAACTCAGAACTAGATGAATGATCTACCTGGAGCTGCACCCCAGAGTTAAGCACATGATGTGCTACAACAGCACATACATCTGTTCCCCATCTCTCCAGCATGATAATTTGTGTTATTACTTACAAATCACTAAATTATGTGCTTTGAACAGACTGTGATTAGTTAACAGGTACAGGAACCCTTGATTAGTCAAGGCCATGATATGGGAAAGGCCACTGAAAGCAAATAAATTACTCAGCGTGTAAGAAGTGCATACATATGAATGTGTGTGTACAACTGTGGAAATTGAGTGTGGGTAGCTTTTGTTGGTGGATTCTCTTAAATTGCTCTCAGTATAAATTAATAGATTCCATCCTAAAAGATGCCAGAAAGGAAGATCATTGCTATATAAATTCAATGCGATGACTTCCCATGCTCAAATATCTAGCCAATTATCCTCCCTTATGAAACAAATTTCTTGCTATTACCAAAAGTAAGATGTAACTTTACATAGTAGCTCTAGAAAATGGATGGCTACATGTCCACATTTCAGACACACATATGATCATAGAGTTTAATCTGAGTTGTCCAAACTTCTCAGGAGGACTGTATCTAGGTTTGTAACACTTGGCAAACATCAGAGTGAGAGAAATGTTTTTCTGTTAAAAGTGGAAATATTCTCCCATTTTGCTGTTAATCCATGAAAATTAATCTAATTTCTAGTCAGACAAAAATGAAAGATTGTGCTGCCCTAAAAAGTTTGGTTTAGTGTGTTATATGTCATATCCACAAAAAAAAAATGAAGGACCTGAGGTTTGCCTGTAACTCACCTTTTCCATTTTAGCCTTCACACTGGCAAGTTTACCTGAAAATCAATACTTTACATTGAAATAAAATACATGAAGTGTCAGTGCTATTCTTGACCAATATAGATCTTAAAGAAAAATGTCAGCATTTGCAATGTAAATATTTGTAATGAATAATCTGTCTGAACCTCAGGGAAATTGCAGATCTGGAAGCAATGGGCAAGTTCTCCAGTGGTGCTCTTGAGCAGTTATACTTCCCCTTCTCCCTTGGTATTTTTGTTCATTATGTTTACCGCAGGGCTGCATCGTTACTCTTCCTTTGGCAGCTGTGACTTCTTGCAAATGTCAACCCTCAGCAAAAAAGCAGCTCTTAAGCAGTAATTACACAGCCTGCCCTGCAGGAATAGGGCAATTACTACAAAGCAAAAGATGCCAAGTACTCTGGGAGCTTTCTATTGGTCCCAGTTTGTCATGTGTAAATAGAAAGAGGTGATAGGATTTTATTTGAGCAGGGTAGGCATCCAAAGAGCAGCGGGTGCTAGAGCCTGGCAGTGGTTTCTCTCTTCTCTACTATCATCTTATCTGGGGCATATGTCACCTAAACTTCCTTCATTTCAGGAAATAAAGGCATTCATACCTGCCTGAGTCTTCTAAAACAATTCATAATCTATAATATTTAAGAGATTTCTTGATCCTGTATTCTGAGGAGGAAACTAAATGATGATTGTTTACACTCTTGAATAGATCTGAAGGATTTAACCTTAAAACAACTGGTCAGTGGCTCCTACTACAAACCTGTAATGTCTCTTCCAGGAAGGTTGTGCTTGAAGCAAATCCTCAGTTATTGTATTCTGCATCCATGCCTGTAGTCTAGGTATCAAAAAATCCCTTTATTACAGGGGTAATCTCTCCAGAGTTAGACTGCCCAACAATTCCAAATACTTCAGCCCTGTGTAAACTCTGGTTTGATATGAAAGTCACTAAAGTTATCATGAAGACAGATTAGAATGCTTCTCATGTCATGGTGGTAAATTGGAAAGTGAAAATCGGTTTTATATTTAAAATTACCATATTCTCACTTTGTACTTAAAAACAAGTTCATTTTATTCTACATGTAGAGTAACACCGGAGGTTTAATCTTCCGGAAAGCCCATGACAGCTATCATTGGAGAGTGCAAGTCGGAATCGATGGTAGTAGGGAGCTTTGCTGCAGATGCTTGAAGGTTCCAGACAGATTTTAAAAGAGATATTATGTCTCATTGTGAAGAAAATGAAGAAAAGAAATACATTCAGGTTGCACATTACTTGTAAATGAAGTGTTCTCATTATCTTTGTAATTTTATGGAGATCAGAGCTTTTCTGTAAAGTGTGCTCCTTGAGACTGATTTTTTTGTATTGCAGTCTGAAAGCAAGTGTTGAAACAATGAGAACTTCAGTACACATCACCCCCACTTTTTTAGTAGTATATGTGTGTGTGTGAATAGATGCATGTATAATTTTAAGGGAAGCTGTTTGTAATGAAAATGATTATTGTTCCCCCAGGCTGGTTAAACTGTCATTGCACTCTGCAAATTCTTTGGGGATAAAGATCCTCTTTTTTGTAGTATGAGTTTACGACTCCGGTGCAATACAGCCTTTGTTATGGCTGTGACCATAGGGCTACCTCAGCTTAAAGAATGATTATCAGGGACCTTTTGGAATATTAAAATGGTAGAAAGATGAGATTTAATTATTCTTTTGTTAGTATGTCCAGTCTGCTTAGTGTTTTACACAGCAACAAAGTTATGAGAGGAGGGGAAAAAATGGTATTTCACTTCCCAGCTATCCCTGTCCTTCAACTCCCTTGTAGTAGTGCTGTCCATCAGTGACCCCTAGCCTAATTTCATATTTCAACTCTTCAGCCCTACCTACCAGTTGCAGCCACTGAGCTGCTGACTCTGTATTGTCTCTGTGGGTGATCAGAGCAGGAGGTAAGCTTCCAGTGTCACACAGCAGCACTCTAGAAAGTGTCTTAGCTATTTCTCTTAAGAACAATATTCTTTGCTGTTCACATCACCCAGTTCAAGCACACGTGCTTCTGTCGTGACCCTGCTTTCTCAGTGTTACATCTGTCCCTTCTTTCATATAAGAATCTGATCACCAACTTCCACTTAATTATGAAATAAGTTTTGAGATAATTTCTTTTCTTTTGAAAATAAAACCACTGTGAATCAGGAATCACACAGAAAATTAACCAGAAATGCTCCATAGCTTATCATAGGCTTATTAGAAGGTAGATTTTAAGCTGTGAAATGAGTTTGGAATGATTGTTGCATGTTTTTCTAAGGAGATGAAGAGAAGGAAGGAGACTGTCAGTCTGGAGCATTTTATGCACTTAAAGATTCTACTATTGATAAGTGAATGTTATGAGGCATACAGATTTAGAGCTGTAATTGCTTGGCAAACAGCACAAGAAGACTATGCATAGCAAGGACAAATGGATACATTGTACAAAATTACTATGATACCACATTTGTGCTCTATAATGATAATGTGCAGCATATGCTGACCCTGGGTCCTGACCTTGGCTCCATATCCAATGTAGTGACGACCCTATGGTCAGCTTCAGAAACAATTCAGATATTTGCACAGATAAAAGAAGATCTGAGTTTGCTGTTGCTGCTTTGCCTGAGACTCCTGTGAGGAATAAAGGAGATTTACTTGTGTCTGTAAGAAAGCTCATTTTCACTTTGTGTAGCACATTGAAAGTATTGCATAGCTTAGTGTTTTCTTCAGTTTGCTTTAGCACATGTTATTTTTTCACTTTTTGACAAGCAAGCTCCTTACTTGAAAGAATTTAAACCCAGATTGTTTTCCAAGCAGGGACTAAATAATTTAGAAGGATATATGATACAGGATTGAGCTTGGACACACACATGTAGTATTTCTCCATGTTACCAAAGGCAGTGGAGAAGGCCACCCACAATGAAAATCCAAGTACAGCATCCAAAACTCATAAATTGTTGTTAGCTTTTTGTGTACTTGCTTACAGTGTATTTTCATGTGTCTGGGGCACCATGGCTGCCTGTCAGGTACCTGACACTTTATGATTTAAACTACAGCTGTGAGAAGGCGTGAAAAAAGTAAGAGTTGCCAACAGAGCTGGTGAAAAGCATTTTTCTGTCTGGTTAGAAAGAATTTATGTATTGTGACAAGCCACTGGAGTGAAATGGTCCAGAACCAAAGACTGGAAGGGAATTGACAAAGTGTTGAGTAGGTTTCCAAAGTACATGTTCCTTTCCTGACAAGCCAAGGGAAGATATGGGAGCAGAGACCAGTCTTGAAAAACCATGCCAGGAGGAATCTTGAGGACTGCAGAACTCTAGGCCTTACTTCACCAGATTAGTTGGCTGAAAACTGGAAAGCTTGTAAAATTGAATCTTGTGATTTCAAAGGATATACATGGATGTCTGCATTTGTACATATATATGTGTTTATGCATGCTTACAAACCACGCTTCAAAACAAAGAAATAACACCCCTCATCAACTTCTTTCCATCAAATACTGTCCTTCTGGGGACCTCACAAGGACTACTCTGCCCCTTCTGATAGTAGCTGTGACAGGAGCATGTGTTGGAGGCAAAGCCTGGTGAGCGTGTCTGCACCGTTTGAGATCTGGTTTAGGATTGGATGTGAGAACTCAGAACTTTACTGGGTCTAGAAGTACAGAGGAGCCTGGGGTATTTGTTTCTAGTTTACTATCTTGTCCTGAAGATTCAAACTACCTTTCCTTTTCCATACTTTACTGCCAATCTGGAGAGAGGGGAGACCCGAGTATTGCTGTTACCATCTCTGTGGATCTTCCAGCTGTAACAAAGGCCATGCCTAGAGCCCCAGGCAGAGCAGCCTGCTATAATCTGAGCAAAACCACTATAAAAGTATGATAAAGTGGCATGGCCAACATGCTATGAAGTACAGAAGACGAGTTCACACATCTACCTTGTACACAGTGACTGAATATGATTTTGTTGTATTCCTGAAGGAGTAATCTGTAGTTATAGCTATTGCTGAACCAGCATCCTACCTGAGCCATTGATTTTTTTATTGTAGACACACGCAATAAAACTGACTCTTTTTCTTTTGTTGGTTATTTTTTGTTGTGTTACAGGGACACATCAGGAACAAATTCACCTTTTACCTTTTATTAAAAGGGAAAAAAAGATAAAGGAGATGGCAGACAGATGCACAGAGCACATGACAGGAACATTTTCTAGGAAAAAAACACTGAAATCCAACAGTCTATGTGCCAGAAAAAAATTCAAAGTGACCCCTAGCTGTGTAGTTGAAATCTTCTCTCATGTCTCCAGCAGAGATGGAAAAACAGATAGAGTCCATCCTTGACTTTTTAAAGTTCAGCAGCTCAAGAGGAAAGCTATGAGATGCCTCATTCAAGTTTTTATAGCAATCTAAGAGGGCAATTTAGCATTCCTCAGCATCATGGCAGTAATAAAAAGATCATAAGGAAAGAAGAAATAGATATTTAATGCATTAAAAAACATATTGACATTGGCACGTTATTGTTTTCCACAGTATCTTCTGTGATTTGTGCTGGAAAAGGAAGCCTTTTAAAAAACATAAAAAAGGTATATTAAAAAGGTACATAAAATAGCCATTTTATAATACTCTTAGCATGCAATGTATGTGGATAAAGACAAGAGTAATGAACAAATTTGCCAAAGCAAACTAGATAAAAGCAAAATAAACAATAAAATCCCAAAGCACTGTTAATAAGTAGAACAATATGCATTTTCTTTAGCTATGTAGTTCTTTTTTTGGCATAGATTTAAAAAATATTTGTTCAGTGTGAGACCTCTGTGCTTTCAGTATAAGTCTGATACAGGTAGTTTCCAATTACTGAAGCCAAGTGCTTGGCACTACTCAAGAAAGGAATAGCCCACTTATGGGAAGAGAAAAAGTAGGATTGTGCAGCAGTCCAGATTGGAATATTTTATAGAAGAGGATGTGCTTCAAAACTGTTAAAACTCCTCATACTTTCTATAGCAAGCCAATTTTAAACTAATTTGAGTGAAAGGAGATTGCCTGCAGACATATGATTCTAGTGTATCTGATTTTATAAGCTTTATTACTGCCCTCTGTGACTGATGCACACTTACATCTATGAATATTGGCCTAATCCAGCATATCATCTCCTTTAACTTCGTCTTGGTAAATCTTCCTATATATCAATCTTTTTATCAGGTTAGCTGGCGTTCACAGAATGACAGGAGTTGGAAGGGACTAGTCTAACCCCCCTTTTAAGAAAAACAAGTTTCCCCTAGGAAAGTGTCTAGGTGGGTTTTGAAAACCTCCAGAGAAGGAGCCTCCACACCATCCCTGGGCAGCCTGGGCCAGGGTTCCCTCACCTCAACAGTAAAAAATGTTTCGCTGTAAGTGGCACTTCTTGTGCTCCAGCTTTTGTCCATTACCCCTAGTCTTATCACTGTATACTGCAGAAAAGGCTGTTGCCCCATCCCCTTGACATACACCTTTTAAATACTTGTAAGTATTAATGAGGTCCCTTCTCACTCTTCTCCAGACTGAGCAGTCCCAGTTCCCACAGCCTTTCCTTGTATGAAAGATGCTCCAGTCCCCTGATCATCTTGGTGGCCCCTCACTGGACTCTCTCCAGAACTTCCCTGTTCTGAGCCCAGAACTGGACAGAGGACTCCAGATGAGGCCTCACTAGGGCAGAGTAGAGGGAGTGTAGAACCTCCCTCGACCTGCTGGCCACACTCTTCTTGATGCATCCCAGGATGTCATTGACCTTCTTGACCATCAAGCCACATTGCTGCCTCATGTTTAGTTTATTATCAACCAGGAAGCCCAGATCTCTCTCTGCAGAGCTGCTCTCCAGCAGGTCAATCACCAGCCTGTCCTGGTGCATGGGGTTGTTCCTCCTGAGGTGCAGGGCACTGCACTTGTCCTTGTTAAACCTCATGAGGTTCCTCTCTACCCAACTCTCAAGTCAGTCAAGATCCTGCTGAATAGCATCAGCCAGTCATCCCAGTTGGTTCACTGGGGAACTTGCTGAGGGTACACTCTGTCCCTTTATCCAGGTTACACATGAAAAAAATCTGCCTTTATAGGGCTGGATTGAAGGTGCTTTGTTTAATTTTATTGAATGAATGTCTATCATGAGCCACAACTAATCAAATATTTTGACAACTTTCCAGTTAAGCTGTCAATTTGTGGTTCATAGCAGCTACAGTGAATTAATGCTATTTACAGTAGGAAATATGGTAAATGCATAAACCAAAATAGAATTACAGAGACAATAACTTCCCTGTTCTGTTTTAATAACAATAACAAGGTGTGTTGGGTGGTGTTCTTGGTATTTGGGTTTGTTTTCTTTTTTATAATGATGTATGAGTTTAGGAATAACAAAAAATAAAGCTTTCCTTTCTACTCCAGAGTCGGAGACAAGACATTTGGCTTTCAAACTGATAAAATGATATTAGGTTAAATGCAGTTTCATCTTCCTCTGACAAAGAAAACATTGTGGCTAGCATAGAAATCCACCTTGCTGTGCAATCTCCAAATGGACACCATCCAATGCCTCCTGAAGTTAATAGAGAAATATTCATTCATTTCATTTGATATTGGATCAAATCTTATTTTAGCAATGACCAAGATTACTTTCCCAGTTTTGGCATGTTTCTGGATAATATAGATTTGTATGTAAACCTCTACTCTCTAAAATAATTGAAATTAGTAAATAAGTAGTTATCAGGGGAAGTTTTCCCTAATTGCAGTCAAAGGAAAATGATAGAATCATAGAATGGTAGGGGTTGGAAGGGACTTTTAGAAGGCCAGAGTGTCATTCTTGCTTTGGTTAGCTGTGGGCAGGATCAGATGGAGTGTCTTTTTAAAGTTTTTTCTCATCATACACTGAAAAAAATTACCTACACTTTTATTACCATATATAGGGAATTAAGGCACACAATTTCCATTAAGAATGATATGTTACCTCGAAAAAATGTTAATGTTCTTATTTCTGACTTATTATTCTTCATTATGTTGTTAATGGCAACGGAGTTGCATGCCTAATTGCACCCTAATGAAAACTTGTCCTTTTGTCTATGGTTAGGATCAGATCCATGGACTAGGATTTAGGAATGAAAGAATCTCCAAAGGAACGGTGGGATCTCTTCTTAAGTGAGCTCAAAGGAAAGAGAACTAGAAAATCCAGTTATTTATCACAGCTTTCTTTTTTCCTACTACCCTTTTCTCTAACGACTTACTGATCAAAGTTAAGTTTCAGAGCTTGAATTTAATGAACTAATTTGGATCCTGACTTATATTAAAATGCCAAACAGAACATTTTCAATTTTCTATTTGTATTTTAGTCTTTCTGTATGGAAACCATCCAGCAAACTTTAGATTGCTTTAATTGCATGGTGATTCCCAGCTCTGTGTGCAGAACAGAACTATATGTTCTTCAACCATACTCATAGGACTGTCTGTCTTTTATTCTGACATAGTAACAAAAGAGGTAAGAGAGCTGTTATTTATTTTACAGCCATTTCAGATAACTGTCTCTTGTGGTGATAAATTATTGCAGTATGGAGATATAAAATGTGTAATTTTTTTTAAGAGGAAAGATGAATATTTGCTACTAAGGTGTGCAAGGACTAAGAAATAGATGCTACTGCTACTCAGAATTAAAAATCCAGACTTGTAGTGGTCTAGGTGAAGCTGAAGATTCAGTGTTGCTGCTGGGACCTTGTAACGTGTGGCATGATGGATGTAGCTAGCTGATGTTAGTTTTGTATTTGTGAGGTTTCCTCTGAATTATACTATGACTTTCTGTGGACTTTTAAGTGATAATCCTGTTAGGTACATTCAGACAGGTTCTAAATATTCATCCATACAAGTAGCTATAGAAAAACTATGCATTTCAATAAGGACTGCAAAATGCTGCCCACAGTGAATGTTTCTCTGGCCCTGAAAATGGATTATTTCCCTCTATATTTTCCTAAGCCATTAAAGTGCATCAGATAGATAGAGATGTTTGACATGCTAAGTGATGGTCTGGCTAGAGTAGTGCTTGTGTAAGTGAATTGTTTCCAGTAAACTTGACATATCTGTATTGTTAATATGTTACCACCTACCTCAAAAATGGTCAGTCAATTTGTTGCATGACATTTTTGGATGAAGTGGGTTGTATGGATTAATTGTGTTCATTCTAAAGATGTGTCATTGATTTTTTTTTCCCTAAACGACCTTCCCTGGAGTTTTTTTTTGCTTTTTCATAATTGATTTCCAGTGTATGAAACTTAGTGTTTAACACTTATTGCAAAATAGAGTGATCAAAACCCAATAGCTTTTGCAGTCTGTACATCCTCGTCATAGTGTTTGCAAACATTTGTGCCTTATCTGAATAGTGGTTATTGCCAAACTATGTAGGAAGCCAGAAATAAGGACAAGGGTTTCTTTTCCAATGGTAACTTCATGAATTAGCATTTTCAGAGTCCTAGTGAAACATCAGCTGTTGAAACGTGAACTTCCTGGTGAAAAAGTTATTTCCTTCTCAAAGTTGCTGTAAGTATAGGGAAATAGCTAGAAAGAGGAGTAAGGCTGTCATGTAACTTTGTTTCTATCATTGATCGTATTGCTCTGATTCTCTTGTTCTAGTTATAGTTCTCTTCACTGGTATACTATAGACATACCATCATTGCAACAGATAGTGGTAAGAAAAGAGTGACTTAGCTTGAAATGCTTCAGCCTATCTGCCAGTGAGCAAAGATAGCTGACAGAATTGTGTTTCTGCTTGATCTGAGGGATAAATCACAATTTCAAAATATCTCAAGAGCACCCAGGACAAAATACTAGAGTTTGATTTTCCTGATAGAAGCCTGAAGCCTCTCAAGTCAGGTGAAGGTTGCTGATAGTTTATTTAATAGCTAAGTGACAGGGGATTTGGTTTATCTTTTCAAAAGCTGAGAGAATATCTGAGAGGTATAACAAACTGTATCAAACTAACAGTCTGATAGTTTAAAGAATATTTGTTATGTTGGAAGAGTCCTGTTTTTTTTCCCCCAGTTTTTTATTCTGATTTCTTAGCTTTTGTTCTTTTGATTGTCTCCTATATTTAATCAGATTTGAGCTCACAAGCTTGCACAAGCGAGCAATCTCCTGTTGACTTCCATGTAGGTTTTGCTGATAACACATTGGGGTTTGTGGATGAACAGCTCCACATGAAAAGACTAAAATTGTTAGTACTGAAGCCTATTGATCGAGCAACATGAGTTGCTGATGCAGTATAACAGTCTTCAAAATATTTATGGTCAGAGCTTTGGCATGTCCATCTGACTCCTCCTACTTTGCAGTGGTACTTGAGAATAGAAAACTGCTCCCATTTCTGAGGTATGTAACATTTTGTCCTGCAGCTGTAGTCCTTTACAAAGGACTGAAGATATTTTCTTAATTTACTCTGGATAACGGGAAGCTGACATATCTTATGACATCTTTCAAAAGACCAATCATACTTTAATTGCTTAATTAATCACAACATGAAAGGAGCACAATCTTCAAGGACTTTTTTTTCTTGCCCATGACATTTGATTGGCTGCTTTCTTTATCAAAACTAGCAGTTTGATAGTAGAGAATACAGCTAAGGTGGCTGATCAAACAGACACCAGATCATCATTGACACTCTTTAGCTTGAGATGACTGACCTAGAAAACCTAGCTAGATTTTGTGTCCTGTTGATGTGGATGATGTGGATCTCTGTGCCATTTGACAGAATATGCCCTTCTATTACAACCAATAATAGGTTAAAAAAACCTACCACAAACCTAAAATAAAACAGAAAATCTGAATGCAGAGATGAGCTTTTTGCCAAATGAGAAGTGCATAATTTGACAGGAGCCAAAGATTCAGGTTCTCTGTGCTGGTCAATGGACACATTAATTCTCACTACTGAGAAACATGCTGCTTTCTTTGTCACACAACCTGTCTCATCTCATTAGCACAACGACTTGAACATGTTGACAGCATGTAATGGTTTCCATTGCATATGCTAAGGAGAGATTTTAAACCAATTTGCTGTTTTCTTTGTAGTCAGAGTGTGACTGCTGATTGTTGCTAAGGTCCCCTGAAAGTTATTCCTTTGCTGCAATTCCTATAGGTAAAATCTGTAGCTGTGAAACAGTTGCTACAATGCACCAGCGTGCTTGTTTCATTCTCTGTGTGTTAATTAACTCCCACTCATTCCCAACCTGTAGCTTGGTACATGGAGGTGGATGTATTCAGACTGAATCAACCTCAGTGACTCAACAGACAGCTTCTACATTGGCTCATTGTTTCCCTGCATACTGTTAAAGCATAGCTAATTCTCACAGATGAATGTTTAAGATTTTCCAAATACATTTTCTGCATCTGATAAACGTATTTATCATGTTAGATTTCCTTCTTTCATTAACTACCACTTACCTTACTTGATCATGTTTATATTTTTCCCCCATACCATTAATGGGATGTTCAATGCTTTTAAGAAAGGTCCTATCTGTCATTTGTATGTATTTACTATTTGTAGTATTTACTATTGCTAGTAAGGTCATTCATTTGAACTGTTAGAGAGTAGTGTACAGGAAAGGGACCTGAGAGTCTCGGTGGGCAGCAGGATGAGCATGAGCCAGCAATGTGCCCTCGTGGCCAAGAAGGCCAATGGCATCCTGGGTGTATTAGGCTGTGGGCAGTAGGTAAAGAGGGTTTCTGCTCCCCCTCTACTCTGTCTTCTTGAGACCACATCTGGAATGTTGTGTCCAGTTCTGGGCCCCTCAGTTCAGGGACAGGGAGCTGCTCGAGAGAGTTCAGCACAGGGCCACAAAGATGAGAGAGTGGAGCATCTCCCTTCTGATGAAAGGCTGAGGGAGCTGGGGCTCTGGAGCTTGGAGAAGAGGAAACTGAGGAGTGACCTCAGTTGCTTACAAATCCATAAAGGATGGGTGTCAGGAGGATGAAGCCAGGCTGATCTCAGTGATGTGCAATGGTAGAACAAGGGGTAATGGGTATAAGCTGGAACATAAGAGGTTCCAAAGAAATACAAGGAAGAACTTCCTCAGTGTGAGGATGAGAGAGCACTGGAAGGGGCTGCCCAGATGGGCTGTGGAACCTCCTTCTCTGAAGACATTCAAACCCACCTGGACAAGTTTCTCTGTGACCTACTCTAGGTGGTCCTGCTCTGGTAAGGGGGTTGCACTTGATGTGCTTTCTAGGTCCTTTCCAGCCTTTAAAATTGTCTGATTTTGTGATTTAGCAACCTTTAATAGCGAATTCTGAATTTAGTGGTGATGTAATGTTTGAATTCTAATCAACATTCAGAGAAGAAACATTAAAACGCTTTTCAAGTTGTCTCATCTGTGATAACGAATTGCCAGTAAAGAGCTGCTTTAAGCAATAGTGCTGGTTTTTCACATTATTGCTGCTAGATTTAACCTTCTGTCCCCTTTCTAGACTCTGTATCTAATGGGAGACTGGCACGCTTTGGGAAGCTGTTAAAATTCTCAAGTCTTGTGGTAATACTCTGGCTCGTTGTGGGTGATGTTCTTTGAGCTGTTGTAAGTAGAAATCACATGAGTAAGTTGAGACTTGTGTTGTTCTCAGGCAAGACTATGAATACTTCAATTCCACCTGACTTAGCAAAATTGATTAGGAAACTGCTTATGTTTTATTTTTCTCTGTAGAATCCTAAAAAAAAAAACCCAACCAAACAAAAATGTTTCTATATAAGTTTCCTTTTATTTTTAATGGATGGTTTGGGGGATTTTTTTTTTGTTTTGGGTTTGTTTCTTGTTTTAATAAGCTCAGTTACAGAAAATGTGTTCCTCCATCACCAGTGAACACTTTGACTATTGGCAGCTACCACAACAATTTAAATCTGTAGTGTTCTTGTGAATGTCATCATGAAGTCAGAAATTATTTTTCAGGAAAAGGGAGAGAGCAGTTATAAGCTTTTTGTATTCAAAACTACTGAGAAAGGAATTCTTTTTAAGTTTCACGAGGCCTTACTTAGACTGATGAATCCCACTTTAGTCAAATAGCTACTGGATACCTCAGGTTGTTACTGTGGAGTTAGTTCTGAGAAAGTGATTGAAGTGTTCTCCCAAAACCTGTATTTGAAATGTTTTCATTATTCTTCTGAAACATCTGAAAAGGCTCTGAATTTCATTTTCATTATGACATAAATATGGTTTTTTGAGAAATAGACATAAGTGGTTAACCTGCAAATAGCAGGCAAGCAATGCTTGAAAGGGTGAAAGTCCATGCTGACAAATTACACAGTGTTTCTTATCTCCATTAAAAGTTTTGTGTATCAAATTAGACCTTTTATACATCTGATCTATTTTTTCTTGAGTTAACATTTGGAATTATATTATGATCTGAGGATGGCAAACCTACTAAGTGTGGAAAAGTAAGGTGTTTTTTTCATTTACCTATCACATTGTGAAGTTCTAAAGGTAAAAAGCAAATATCCCATTTGGATATAGGCATCCAGAGCTCTGTGCTGTTCACTGAACTTTCTGGAGTCCCAAGCACCTGCACATCATCCAGATAGACAAATGGACCTAGCCAGTGCCTGGTTCCATTGGTTTTATTAGTATGCAGCCCTCAAACATGCTTTTAAGACTTCTACTTCGTGCTGGTTTGAAAGCTTACAACCTTGGGTCACAAATAAGGTTTGTCATGTACAGGGACTCTGCCCTAGAGTGCCACTGGCTGCATTTTATTTTGCTGCTTCAACGTTTTTGATTCAGCTTCCTCCTGATATGTCTAGCTCAGCTGGTAGCCTGTGGCTCCAAGCTGCTGTCATTTGATTTAACCACTCACAAATCAGTTAAGTCAAAATTAATTAATGAATTCCTATTTCCTTCCTCCTGAGCTCTCCTAAATAATTCGGTTTTAATTTACTTGAAATACTAAAAACATTTGGCTTGGCATTGTTTGTCCAAGGTGACTATGAAAATGGAACTGCTCAAAAAGCCCTTTGAAGAATGGTACTTGTGAAATGCTTACAAAGTTGTTAGAAGATGCCCAGTTTTATTACAGACAAGGGGAAAAATATAACTCTCACTTTTAGAAGTGATGGGACCTGAATATGAAACAAACATGGCAGAGTATCTATTTTCCCATGTGGTGAAGTGATTCTTGGGAATAAAAAAAAAGATCATTTTTTATCAATAATAAAAGCTGCTTGTTATTGACTCTTCTGAAATTAAAGACATACTTGACAGCAGAAACTCATCAGAGCTGAAGTATATCACTACCTTCTTTTCTTCTGTGTCACACCACAAGTAGAGAATCCACACACTTCAGCATCATATGAAGCTGGCAATTGTAGTGTCACTGCAAATGTTATTTTACTTTTGTAGAATAATGGGGATTTTTTAAAAGAGAGCAGAAGAAAGGCATGCACAGCAGCAGGGAAGGATATAGCTGCTTACATCTTGGGTTTCCTAAAATGAACTTGACCTTTCAACAATACCAGGATGATTTCTGTGACATACCAGCAACAGAAGAAAGTAGAACTCAAGAAATATTAAAGGAACTTTCAACAATGAGTGAACATGAGCTTAGAGTAGCACTTGGCCCCTGTTGATTTATTTTTTATTTAAGTAGTAGCTTAATCACAGTTGGAAACTATGTTTTTTTGAAAGACAATTGATAGCTAAAGTTACTGAAAGATGAGTCAGATTTCCTAGGTAATTTGAAACCTGCAGTTATTTTAAGGCAAAGGCTCCTCATCCAAGCCAAGTGAGTACTGCCAAATGCTGCTGGAGTCTGCACAGATTATGTTCTGCTTTGGTTCTTGTCTCAGTTTGCTTTTTGAGATAGCTGGAGGTATTACTTTTAATCTTTTTAAACTTTTTTAATCCTCATGGTGGAAAGAAGAAAATGATTGCAAAATAAATATGAATTAAAGGAACGTATTTTGTGACGGCATTATTTTGTAATATGTTAAAATCCACTGTAATTGCTCTGCTGAGTTTGGTTCTCAGAGGTGTGGGATGATAAACAATTTGATAATATGTACTAGAGGGAAAGACATTCTAGGTGGTTTGTGATGGAAGAGCTTAGCAAACACCCACTTCTCAGTATTTTCAGTTTAATTTCATCTGTGTCCCTCAGTGAGGAAGAGGTGATGTGATGAGGGGTTGATTCTTGTTTGCATGTGGTGAAACTCAGAGAAACTGATTCATGTTAAGTGTGCACATTAGCTAAAATGCATCAAACCTTTTCTGAATGATGGAGAAGCGGAGCAACATCAAGTTTATTAATGTTACAGTAAAAGAAAATAAGCCACTTAAAGGGGGTTTTTTTTGTAACTACCACACTTCTAGGTAATGACAGTCTTACTCTATCTTTCTTTAAACAATTCATTTAGAGGGATAACTTTGATAATTAGTTAAGACTGACCTCTTGAAATTCAGGTCATGTCCTGATCATCATTCCAGATGACTTGTCAGATATCTCAAGTAAACATGCTTAGAAATTCTCAAAACATAAGGTTTGTGCAGCTATTCACGAGTGCATAAACAGCTCTCCATGAAGTTTCAACCATGCAGACGTTTGCAGTGGAGATGTAAATGGTTGCTCCAGAGTTGTTTAAAGCATTATTGCTATAGAATAACAGAGGAGATCTGTCTTCTGCAGAAGTTCTGTCAATTTGCTAGTGCTAGTAAAGAATACGTACTGCTGAGAAGTGCGGCTGTATGCAATTAGAGTATAGCATCTACAGGGAGACATTTGGCTTCATTTCATTTTATTTTGAATTTACATGCAAAAAAAAAGATAAAGATGTTCAGATAGATGTTCAGAAGGAATAGCTTCCACTTCTTCATAGATACACTAGGGCTTGTTCCCATGGATAAGATGATCCTGTAGTTTTGCCAGATTTGATCTCAGGCAATATTGATGTAATTGTTGGCAAACCAAAAGGCAAAAAGTCAAGCTGTTCTTATCACACAATCCTATTCTGTAGAATTGATCATCAATAAAGAGGAAATGTGCCTGGCATCTTTACTTTCTCAGTCACTATAGCCCAGCCCTTGAAAGAGTAGACTGGCACAGAGATACGAAAGAGAAGCCAGACCTATGTACAGTTTATCTCTCTGTAGCTACTCTAATATTCATATGATTCCCTCCTGGAAAACAGAACATCTGCTCATTTGAAGGGCTGTAACTCTACAGATTGCCCTCTAACCAAAACATTAAAAATGACAGTTGTTTTGTAGGAAATTTCAAAAGATATATATTTGTTTGCATACTGGAAGAAGATTACAACAAAGCAGCGGTGGGAGGGGGTTTACATATCTTGGATGTACAAATACTGTGTCCTTTGGGTGTTTTTCAAATAGTTTTGAATGAAAATGAATTGTTTCCCCTGCAATTTTAGTTAACCTGAAACCTTTTTAAGAAATGTGTTGATTTTTTTGGCCTCCCAACTAAAGATTCAGAAAGAAGGAAAATTTCATCAACATTTTTCATTTCCTTCAAAAACCTGCTTTTCATAAAAACATATAAAGAACCTTTGGTCAAATTGTCTGCCCTCATTTTTCTTCCACTTATGCCCATCTGAATCAATAGTAATTTCCTCTTCATTTCTACCATAGAACCAGGGTTAAAGGACAGAGAATTTGACTTCTGGAACTGTACTGAAATTGTGCTGCTTTTGCTTCGTGTGATGAACTCTGCAGCCTTCTGTGTGCCTTCCATTGCTAATGTACCACATGTGTGCTAGGTTGCTTTATGAGCCACATTTAGCTAAAAGAGGGTGCTGAGCTGGGAGGTAGCTGATTCCTAACTTTCTTCCTCAGCTGTTACACTTCTAGCCTGCTTTAGTGCAAAATGTTTTAAATTCAGTTGCTAGAGTTGGCATTGAAATGGAGTCTGAAGTGTAGGGGCAGCTTTTTGCCACCTTCCAGCAGCACCTGCACTGACAGAGCTCCTCACCCCTGCCTCTCCAGGGAGCTTGGTTCTGTTCCTGTGCATCCTCCTGATGTGACCTGGCCAGCTGCCTAGCAGCATCGCTGACTCCATTGATGACTCTACTTTGTTCACACACTGGAGTATTTTGTGTTCAAATGAGATGTATTCAGTATAATTTTGAGACTGCAGAAGTTTCTTAGTTTGGCTTTGTACAACCTTTTCCACTCTTCTACCTGGAGTTGCCGGCACAACTCTTTCCCCTCCTTGGTCCTTGCTTTAATTCCTAAATGAGGGCTGGAGTCACCTCATTGGTATTACTGCCTGAAAAAGAAATTGGTATTTGTTTGGGTTTATTCATCAGTTACTACTTCACTGATGCATTGTACATTTTCACAGTGGCTTCCCAAGTAATATTTTGAGGGGTTTTTTTTTTAAATGGCAGTAAGTGCTTGTCTTACAATTTTTGAGTAAAAATAATTCAATTTGACTAGGAATAGTTCTTAAATAAATATTTGTATTAATTACTCAGTGGAAACTAATTGTCTGTTACAGTGATGTGCAGTGTAAGATGCTACTTTGAGTGTAATAAATAGCAGGTTGTTCCCATAAACATATGTTGAAATTATAGGCATCAAGTAATGAAAATCATGCACCATAAAGAGAGCAGTCTGGTTGAAGTCCTGCAAAATAAACTTAATATATCACAAATTCAGATTCAGCAATTACAAAACACCTAGCTGCTGTGGGGCAGATTCCCAACTGGCATAACTTGCTGTAATGTTATCAAAGCTGATAACCACTAGTTTAGAATTTGGGTGAAGATTATGAAGTTCCTGACACACAGGTCAAAGTGCTTTGAGGTGCATTCTGCAGGGATGTCTAGATTTGGATGCTCCACTGTTTTCAGTGCTGTTGCTTTCAGTGCTTACCTTTTGACTTCACACTGAATTGGAATAGTTGAATTATGTTCTGCTGCAGCTGAGGTACAGTTTGGATTTTGCTTATGAGACCCTTTCTGCCAAGAGCAGTACCTCTTTGCTTAGCACATAGGCCAAGACAACAATATGAGTGTGCCTGGAATCAGAGAATGTGTTAATGGAAGATCTGAATTTCTTTCCTAGTAACTTCACTATGGGCTTCATCTGCTTCAGAACAGACTTCCCTTTACTTAGTATCTGGCATTCCTTCTGTTCTTTACAGGTTAGAAATTAAGATTAAAAAGGCTGATCCCATAAGCATTGCCATCCAGGACTGCTTCACTCAACATAGCTTTCTTTCAATGGACATTCACAGTCAGACTTTAATTCAGACAGAACACAGCCAGGGATGGTGCAAAGAGAGGGATGTAGCACTGAAAGACTGTGAGAAGCCATTGCTGTTACTTGTGAATCTTCATGATTTCTATTAATAATCATAGGATGCTGAGGGGTAGCACATATATTGAGAATTGTTATTGGTCCTTAGAGTGAGGACCAAATACTTTTCTGTAGGAGGGTCATAGATGAGCAGCTGTTTTGAAAACAGTATCAATTTAAGTGCTTACTGCTGGTACTGTGGTTACTGGAAATACAATACTTTAAGGGTTGAAAGTTCATACAGGAATCCAGAAGCAGTTATTCCAGTTAATGTCTCTAAGCCTTTCCACAAGTGGACAGACAACCTGTGATTAATGATTCTTCAGTGTCATAGAGTGCTTAACATTTTTTGATGTCAGGAAAAGGTAAACCTGTAGCACAGCTCAGGTTTAGAAATACATTCCCACCTTTACAGGAGACTTGGGTGCAAAGGATGAATAAATGCACACTTAAAGGTTTTTCTGTGTGAAAGGTGATAAAGCTGGACGTGAACATTTGTAGATGTGTTGAACATACAGCAACGTTCATACTCCCTTGATGCAGCAATGAACATACTCTCTGAATCACCAAGATTAAGAAAATGGCTCAGTTACACCTCAGAGTCTGCAAATTCTCTGACTAAATCTGGGTCTGATGGCTCTCCCACACTGCAGCACTCCCAGTCACCCAGTACTTATCTGCCTTTCAAACCTTCCTTATGAGTTATCACTCCTGTCTTTTATTGCTTAGGTAAATGACAAATTGAGGCTTCTGTTTTTCTGCCAAAGTCAATTTGTTTAGTTGTCTTTCACTTCTCTGACCCTGTCTATCCTGACAGGGATTTGAATCTGTACTTTAGATGTTCTGGAGCAAAGATTGTAATTTCAAAGAAAGTCTGGGGATGGTCATTATAGAAACAAACAAAAATTATATTGCTTGGTTTGCATGGAGATTGAAAGTCTGTAGTCTTTTGGTTAAAATGAACAAGGAAGATGACTTGAATGTAGAAAGTAAGAGCAAAATCAAACCTTCTGTATGTAAGGCTATGACTAAAACCAGGCATTCCCTTTGGAACCCAAAAAAATTTCATGCTGCATTTACTTCTTGTGTGATGACATCTCATCTGTAAGTGCTGCAGCACATGTTAGCTTACATGGATTCTTGTTGTAATACACTGGAAAAGACCTTATTCCCCTCTTTCATAGCCTAATGTTTGATGAACAATGAGTAGTGGACATGTGGGATGGTAAGAGATTGGTCTGCATTTTGTAGACTGAACTATTCTAATTTTTCCTTCTTTCTCCTTTGGACTCCTGAAAGACTAAAAGGCATTAAAGAAAAAAGATATTTAAAGGTGTTTACTGCAGTAAAGAATCATGAGATCTTTTACCAATGACATTGTGTAATGAGTCCAATTTCATCTCTATCTGGATGGCAACTATGCTTTATGCCAGGCAACTCTTTCCTTAGGCAGGGACACTCTAATTGTATGAAATACATCTGCAGCAGCAGAAAACAGGGAGTTAATTTTTTTCAGTTCTCATTCTGTAAACTTGTGGTTGATTGGAATTTACTCTTCTGTGTAGAGACAGTGCATTGTAATAATTCAGTAGATTTCAATGGGAATATTTTTATTTTAAGGAACTGTGGTCACATGTCCTTTATAGCTTCACTGACTTAGAATGGTCTTTTGACATATTATATAGGTGTATTTAATACAAAAGAGTAATCTATGACCTCTTATTGCCCTTGTCAGTGTGAAGCATACTCCAAAGTCTGAAAAGAGTGTTAGAAAGGACTCTAGGTGGTTTCAGAAACTGAGAATACTCTCATGACACTGGGCATTTCCAGTACGCTGCTCTGCTCTGGTGTTTTGTTCTAAGTTATCTGAATCATATTCACAGAGTTGAAATGTCCCAAATAGATTCAAATAGGTTACAAACTACTTACTGAATTACTTTATTGTCAAAAGGTCAAGAGGTTAAAATCTCAAATCTGAAATGAAAATACTGTACAGGCTTAATACTTGGAGCAAACCTTTGAACTAAATTCCTAAATCTCTTTTCTACAGTACAATGATAGAGACATTGTTTAAAAAAGCAATGCAGTTGAAGCATTAAAAACAATGCCCTTTATTTTTTCTGCTGAGCAATATCTGGCTAGACTGAGCTCCAGAGTTGTTCTGTGCATAGTGATTCCCCATCTGAACATCTTAGTAGGAATATTGATAAGCTCCTTGCTCTTGCAGTATTATTAACTTTGTTCTTCCTTTTTTAGTCTTTTGTATAAAACTACACTTTAAGCTTGTCATTGAGCTAATAAAGGTGTTAAACTTGTAATGATGTATAATAAGCTCTAGTGGAAACATACATCTCAACTTTTTAAAGAAAAAAAATACATTGCCTGCTAGGTGATATAAGCTGACCTTTTAACTGTTCTGTCAGATAACAGGATCAGAATAAAAGAGAAATCACTCTCTAGGACAGTCTTGAAACTCACTATGGGTGAGAGTCTATGCAAAACTGAGGCTTTGCAGGACTATGGCCTCAATTTTCCCATAGTTTCTGAATGATGCAAAGGAGTTGGAACACAAAAAGTTCCATTTAAAGATAAGAAAAAACTTTTTTTTGTAAGGTTGAGGGAGCCCTGGCCAAGGCTGCCCAGGGAGGGTGTGGAGTCTCCTTGGGAGGTCTTCAAAACCTGCCTTGACCTGTGTGACCTGATCTGGGTGGACCTGCTTTAGCAGGGGGATTGGACTAGATGATCTCTAAAGGTCACTTCCAATCCCTGCCCTTCTGTGGTTATATACCCTGACAAATCTCATTTTTACATTAGTTTATAACTGCCTTTAACTACTCTGATCTGTCTTATTGACTGCCTCACATAACTTTTCACAGTACAACTGAAGAAAGAGCAGGAATAGGCAGGACTTTTTGTTTGGTTGGTATTTCAGCAGGGAAGCCTAAATAATAATGTTATCCTAGCTTAGTTTTAAAAAAACCTCTGTTTTTTTGTAAGTTTTACAGACTTACAGAGAAAAAGATCTTGTCAGAAGGATTGGAAACCTAGTTAAGTTGATTTGTATTATGTTGTAAGACAGTAAAAGATGAAAAGTGTCTCCTATTTCCAGTGATACTCCTGAATTAATTTTTATAGGTAGGCCAAAGAAACCATGTGGTTTTCCTTTTTTTTTCCTGAGACAGGATCCTTGATCCAAGCAAAAAACATTAGTACCATTTTTTTTTATCTACATTTTTACCACTATGTCAATCATCGGGACAAAGTGCATCCTTTACAAAGTAAGCCACAGTTTGTATCATAGTTTTCTTGTAATTTATTCTAGCATGCTCTTTCTAAAGGCCTTGTAAATCATGCCACCTTATTCAAATACTTCCTCTAGTTCCTGCTTGTGCTATGTTTCAAATTCAGCTTCCTTTACAATTAAATACTTAACTCTATATATTTGACCTTACATCAGTTCCTCCATTGTTTGAAGTCCAAAACTCCATTGAAACTAAAATAAATAGAATAAAAATATATGGAAAAAAAAATCTGACATCCCATTAAAAAACCCCTAGATCTTATTTCTCAATTATGTTCAGAAAATACACTTCAACATAGTGATACAGCTCATTTTCCTTATTCTGCTCTTTTGTCAAAGTGTACAGATGTTTTCATGAGGATTCTCTTGGCAATAAATGATCTAGTACTTCTTAACCAAAGATTTTTTGCTTTTATTTTGCTTATATATATATATATATATTTAATCACTGGATTATTGTCTGAATCTACAGACTGCTGTTTATGCAAGTGGGTAAATTGTAAGCAATGCAAGCACAGGTTGCATGCAGGACTGGTAGTTTGATCAGTAGTGTTAGAAACTCGACCACTGTAGCAGCATCTAAGACATGGAGATTCAAGGAAGTGTTTCAAGATACAAAATAACAGATATGTAATGCATAAATGAAATATTGTAAGCTGTCTTAATAATCATATAATGGGAAAGAGGGGTTCTCTATCATTATCTCTACATTTGGTTATATAAACAATAAACAATATGATTAAACCCTCTGGGCTTCCTGCCAGTACATTTTCTATTTCCCTTTATGTGGCCTTGTCTACCTTATTACTCTGCCAGCACTCCCACTGCAATGTGCCTCACTGGTATGTATTTGTGAAGGCAAGGAACATGCAATCAGGAGGGATAATTACAGTCAGAACTCAGGTTTTATTACTCTTTTCCTAAGGTAGAATACAGTCCGTAAAACGTTTTCACTCTTCGTCATCTGAGTTTAGAAGCTGCTTAGGAAAGCTGTGTGAATTTGAACCATGGAACATGAAAATGAAGGTGTATCTGTGCATTTTTTACTGTTCTCTATAATTTGCCACTTATGTTGAAAGCCATAAAATATAAGCTTAGGATAATGAAACTTCAAACACACAACATACCACCACTGATATCTAAGAGACTGAAAAGATAGAAATGTGTCATTTTTCTCCATTCTTTCTCAGTCCCAGTAAAGAATTAGAAACTCCCAAGAACTGAATGTTTGAATTAAAAAGTATCATATTCCTCCAAAGGCTTTCAGATACAGTCTACTAGGTAGAGCTCCAGTGATATTTTTTTTTTGGTACTATATTGAAAATAATGAAGCAGACAATATAGCATGTAGTTCTAAAAGGAGTTGACTTGATTGCAGTAAAGGTATTTTTTTAGATGGTTTTGATTGATTTACAAGGACTTGGATTTTGACTCAAATCTACACCTGGTGTGTTGAAGAACTGCTACTGATTTCCTTGAGGTGTACTTAAAGCCTTAATGATTTGTAGCTGTATGGAATAACTATGTGTAGACAAACAAAACTGACAACGTTTTAGTCACAAATTGCCACTTTATACAGGTGCTAGTATAAAGTCACCATCCTTTATACCAGGAGAGAGGTGGAGGGAATCTCTATAGAACTGTTGATGACCTTCAATCTCTATCACATCTCACAGAAACCCTGAATGACTGAATTTGTATATGATTCTTGGCAACAGCTTCCTTTTACAGTTTAATGGTCTAGGATGAAATATCATTTGGAATAAACAGTTTAGCTGACCACTTTCTGACAGAGCTCAGATATGGCAGCTTCTCGATGTATATGCCAGAACTCTTACTAAATAATGCATGGAAAGATTAACTTAATATTAGACTTTTGTGTATTTCACATTCTCATAAAATAACTTCTAACTGTGCAGTTGTTGTTATTTAACCCCAACTGAAAACTCAGCCCCCACAGCTTCTTGCTCAACACTCCAGGGGGATGGGGAAGAGAATTGGAAGAGTTAAAATGAGAAAACTCATGAGTTGAGATAAAGACAGTTTAATAAGTGAAACAAAAACTGTGCATGCAAGCAAAGCAAACCAAAGAATTCACTGCTTCCCATGGGCAGGGGGGTGTTCAGCCATCTCCAGGAAGGCAGAGTTCCACCATGTGTATGAGTTACATGGTGAGAAAAAACACTCCCTCACACCCCCACACTTCTTGTTCCCCCAGATTCATATGCAGAACATGACACCTTATGGTCTGGGATATTCCTGGGATCAGTTGGGATTGACTGTCCTGGTTGTGTCACCTCCCAATTCCTTATCTTCTCCCAGCCTCTTTGCTGGTGAGGTGAGAGAAGAAAAAGTCTTGACTCTGTGTAAGCCCTGCTCAGCCATCAAAGAAAACATCCCTGTGCTATCAACACCATTTCCAGCAGAAATCCAAAGCAGTGCCCAATACTAGGTACTGTGAAGAAAATTAACCCAGCCAAAACCAGCAGAGCTGTGATTTTAAATAGTTAATATTTACCTTAGATTGGAAAAGTCATTTCTAAATTAGAAATGTGACAATTAGAAATCCTCGATGAAATGTTGGATGAAGAGAAGCTTGGAAATGGATAGCAAGTTGTATCCTATAGCCTTATGTTATGAATAGTCTAATTGTAAGTAATCTAAATTCCAAAGCACAAGCTGGCCCGAGGAGGTGTGTACAAGTGATTAGAATTTCAAAGAGCTCAGAAGAAACACCAGCTCTTTGATAGGATAATTTATGCATGAAGTGGCAGGAAGAGCAGTCTGAGTTGTTCTTGGAAAGTTCACAAGGAGCAGTGTTGAGGCCTTAAAACTAAGTTTTGCTATTTGATTACTGGCAATGTGAGTGCAGTATGAGACCTTTACTGAATTTAGGCACTGACCTGACCAAGGTTCATCCATGAAGAATGTACTGAAGGCTGGTAGTACATTATTAGTTCAGTAAAATGGAAGTTTGATCATGCCCTTTAAAGAAGTATTTTTTTTATGCAACACTAAAACATCAGCTGTAAAAAGGAGTTTGTGTTTTTCTGTTTGAATGGAGAAAAGATAGAGGTGCTCTGTTCATTAGTCTGCTTTTTGGGATAGCTCCTTGTTTTCATTCATTTTCTATCTGTAAAGTTACACTTTTAGATCTGAGGATACAAAACGGTGTGTCTGAGAACTCCAAAGCATTGGTTAACCTATTTTCAGATGTTTGATGCCTGTCTGGTTTGATTCATGCTTTTATGGTGTTGAACATGATACTGGAAAACAAGTGTTCAGAAATCAAAGTGGTAGAGAAAATGCAGAACTTCAGTGACTGACCCCAATTTTCTAGTCAGACTGTGTTGTTTAACCAAGAGGTGAATGAGTTTTAGACAGGGCTGTATAGTGTTTTGAAATCAAATTTCCTGCTTCATCTCCGAAGAATACCAGTTATACAGGTTTGAGACCTGAATGTGCTGAGTAATGTTCACATCTCCCTTTTAAACTTTGGGGAGTAGGTATTTTTAGAGACAGTGCTAATTCTGTCAAAAAAAAAGAGTTTGCTCCAGTGCTTTATCTTTTCTGTTCAATGCTTTTTAGTAGGATGAAAACCCACTCATCTTTCCTGAAGCACATTTACAAGAACAATGTAATAATAACAATAATTAATAATAGTAATAGCATATATCCTATTCAGATATATTTATATACTGAAAAGCATTTACATAGGTATTCTATCAAGCCCAACCAGTGATCAAAGTACAATGAATTCAGTAATTTAAACTGTCCTTAGAAGTGTATTTCCATTTCAAAAGGACATCTTTGCTTATTAGACACCGTGAGTAGTGTTGGAATCATTGTTATCTTTGTAACTGGTAACCTTCAAAGCAATTTGATAGCAATGCAAAGGAACTGGTGCCCATCCAGCAAAGAACATGTGGCCCTGTAG
This sequence comes from Colius striatus, assembly GCF_028858725.1. Lineage (NCBI taxonomy): Eukaryota > Metazoa > Chordata > Aves > Coliiformes > Coliidae > Colius > Colius striatus. The sequence continues at coordinate 4,537,235 of NC_084771.1, read as the reverse complement.
GAAGGTATTCAGGACTATTGCCACAGAAAGGGCAGAAAATCTACATTCAATGTCATTCATCCCTATGGGAATGCAGTCCCTGGGAGTTATTCAATGTCCAATTCCTATCTCTTAGAAGGTTCAGAAGAACAAGTGCAGTTACATTTGTGTGTTTTCTCAGTATGTTTTTTAATATAAATTTGGATTTCTGCTGCCTAATGAAGTTCATGTGCAGCACATACATAAATATGGGTAATGGGTGCAACCTAGCCAAGTACAGGACTAAAACAACAAAGGTGATTGTGGCGACTCTGCTAGTGTCAAGTAAGGATTCTGTGGTGTAACATTTTAGAGCACCTTTATTTGAGAAAACTCTCAACTCTGTTATCCATCACAATTCCCCAAAAGCTGCTTTACTATAGGATCCAGGAACGGTTACTAATCTCTCCTCCCATGGGCATTTCTACAAGACAAATGAATTCCATAATGAGCTGTAGTTATATTTGATCTTTTGTTTGTTACTCTAAAGAAATTTTTTGAACTTTAAACTCTCATATGACTGTACCAAACTTCAGGTTGAAACACAGAAAATAGAAGTGTTGTTTGGCTTTGGAGGAAACTTACATATCAGAACAAGCAAAAAGAAAGATTACCATTTCAGTAGGCAGACTAGGAAACTTTAATATACTTACCTAATAGTGATAACACTTTGTCATTTGTGAGCCTGCCTTTGCCACAATGCAAAAATGAGAGCATCCATAGAAAACTAACCAACAAGTTAAAGAAAACAAGCACTTTGATTTTATTTCTTTTTAGTTTTGTCTGCTGTATTTGTGATTCACAATCTGTGAGCAGATCAGCCAAGAATTTTCTGGTAGAGGATTCTTTCTCTCTCCCTTTATGTTTCAAGAACCAAATAGTGGTCACATAATAGGACAATAGCCAAGCAAGACTATTGATCTGATGCACTAAGACATTTGTGTTTCTACATTAGAAGCAGGAATTTTCATTGCAGAAAAGACCAAATATGGAAGCCAAATTTACCATGGATGTTAATCCACTCAGTGAAGCTCAGATATGCTTGCTTACTTATACCAGATCATTTGACCTTTGAGTTTCTTATGTAGATTCCTTTGTATTCATGCCAGTGTGTAGAAGAATTAAATGCACAAAGCTAAAGAGATTACTAAGGTAAAGATCTTGATTTTTTTTTTAATTAATTAGCATTTCAATCTAGACTTTTATGCATAGATGTACATCAGAGGAACTCCAGGACATTCTTGTCTTCACAAAGCAAGCTCTGTGTCTTTGGTGGAGGTGAGCCAACATGTGTTTTTGTCCTAATTAAATTATTTTTGTCAGCTCACTAACTGATGAATAATTTAGGCCTTAAAGAATACAAGTCAAATGATTTCTATGAACTGATTCAGAAAAGGGGAAATGCAATCGCTGCTTCAGAGACCAAACCTGAGCAGGTGTGATTGTAGGGGTTAGCCATTTGAGAGTCAGAGATGGGACATATTTTTACAAAAAAGGTCATCAGATTTTGAATCAGGGCAGTAAGTCTGTTTTTTAGTTTTTAGATATTTTATTTCTATGCTTCCTTGCATTTGTTTTCTTGCAGAATGACACTAATTAGAAAATTCTCCATTCTCAAGACAGATTATTTTATTTCATCGACTTGAATTTGCACATTGATAGTTTTGCCTTTCATAATGGCCTTGGTTTAATCTGTTCCATTTATCACTTCTCCACAGGTAGAACTCATCAACTTTTGAGCACAAGCATAATGTGCCATGTATATAGATTTGAATCAATATTTGTATGTAGGTTTCTAAATTATAGTGGGGGATTAAGAAAAAGAATATAGATGTATATATCTATAAGAATTTCCCCATATCAAAAGTCTTTAAGAACCAGCCTCATATCTACACAGTTCCTAATGGATTCTATTTGATGCCACTAAATACATGTTGTCTTCTGGGGAGAAAACAGGTGGATACCTGTATATGTATATAAAATCTGCAAGAGTGAGTAGAAATTAAAGACTTTTTTTTCTCGAAATGTTGTTGAGAAGTTGAGAAGGAGGAACTGAAAAATCACTTCTGAAGTAGAGGCCTCTGAATAGAAAGTGCAGAGGGTGGGTAAGAATCCTTGGATTAGCAGGTGGGTATTTTCAGTCATTATTGAAGGATCTTCAGTGACAGAAACAGAAGAGAAGAATATTCAGTGCTTGTGTGATTGGGTACCTAAATGTTCAAAGATTCATTTGAGCATCTAGGTGTCTCATTAATAGACTCCTGTTCCACCCATTATAATCCCTTTACAAAGTACAAGATTCCTCAGAAGTCTCCTCTGTGGCTGCTCTCTCTGTGACAATCTATCTGAAAAGAAATGGTTCATCAAGCAAATGGTTTTCTTGAAACTCTTGGGAGACATGTTAAATGACTATTGAAAGTTACAGACCAAAATGATTGTGAGTTGAAGTGAGAGAATGAAAATGTGTGGTCCTTCTTAAGTATTCTGAATAACTTGTAACACTTTCATCAGTGAGGTCTAACACTGAGCTTTGAAGTCATCTTATAAATGGAAGGTGTAGGACTTTCCTTTTATTATCCTGTATTATCCTTTCTTTGTGGTGCTAGTGTTTGGGTTTGCTTTGTTTGATTTTTCTTTTCAACATTAGGACAATGAATAGCTGATAGTTTGCTATTATGGAAACATCTAATTTCTGTATGGAACTATAACAACTGCATGTTCCAACTAGGTATATAATCATCTGACCTTTTAAAAGAAAACCTTGAAAATGTTATGTATTAAGATTCATTCTCTAAGGAGGAAATCCTAGATACTACAAGCACTAGTGTCTTTTTTTGCTATTACAGCTTATCATAAGAAAAAGAAATGTGAACCTGGTAATGGTCGTGTAAAGACTGGCTATGCTTTACACAGTGGTTCAAAATGATGAAAGTCATTCACTGATCTAAATCTGGAATGATGTAAAACCTTAGTGTAAAATACTCAGTAAGTAAGGTTTTATTTTTGTCTAGAAGTCATAAGGATAATTGAAAAGCTTTTGGTTTATTAAAATCAACAGATTTCCTTGCTCTTTTGAGTGAGGTAGAGTAAGTACCTTACAGGAACAGAAAAGCACTGGATGCTTCTTAGTGGTCAAAAATTGTAGTGTTGAAATATCATGATCAGTTTCTTTTGTGACAGAAAGGAGTTGTCCTACTTTCAGCAACTAGTAGAATCTCATTTAATGGACCACAGACGCCATTGTACACATCTTGCAAGCCAGCAGTAAGAAAGATGTCTCTCTAATTTGCAAGGTCAGATTTGTGACACATTTATTTATCTTTGATAGACTGTTCCAAATTTCTTTTGACTTTTATATCCTCTTACCTGGAGATACTGTTTCTCAAATAATGGCAGCACTGCCACCTTACACCATCTATGTGTATTCTCAAATGCTAAGTTAAAATCACAGCATCATATATACTCTCTTGCATTTTATCATTGTGTTAAATACTACAACTCATTTAAAAAGACAATAAAATAGGAAACTGCAAGGTTCAACTATGTTTTTGTGCTTAACACTGCAGTATAATTGTGTTTTGAAATGTGCAGCAGGAAATGAATGAAAAGATGTATTGTATAGCAGCTAATTAGATGTTGTAACAAAAATCTGTTTCCCTTTAGGTTCAATGCACACTTTTTTCCCTGATACTTCAGCAAAGAAAGGAATTAGGGGTTTCTTATTGTACTGGGCCACAATGAAACCTATACAGTATCAAATTAATATTTTAAACAATTGTCTCAATAGATAAGATTGGAGGGTTTGGATTTTGTAAGAAAAGACAGTACATCATTTGTTTTGAGAGAATTATCACAGTAATACTGAAGTATAGTGAATGCAGAAACCAGTTGTACTAAACTATATCAAATGAATTGTAAAAGTGCATCATTTTTGTTATTTTTTTTCCCCTAAGATTTATTATAAACAGATGTTAGACTTTCTCTCTTGTAAAAAATACATGCTGCCTGCATTTCTGAATATTGAAAACAATATCCTCCTGAATTTATGATAGCATTACTTTATTAGCAATGTCTGTTTTCTTGCTGTTCCAATGAGATGATGCAAAATCTGGGGAACTTTGGCACAGAATGTAGGTCTTTAAAGTACTCAACTATCACAATGGTAATGTTAGGAATTAATGTAGATGCATAATGTAGGTGAGCTAGGTCTGTCTCAAATTCTGCCTGGAGTGTCATTTTATGGCAGGCTTCATGGTGCTGTTATTCTCATCACAGAAAATGTTCAAATGGGAAATAATTTTTTACTTTTTCCATAAGATCAGGATGGATCCAAACTTATCTACCTCCTTGTTTGTCATAAAAGTAACAAATTTAGGAATTTGTCTTTTCTATGCCTGTAAAGTCTTCAACCACACAAGACTAAGGGTAGCAGAATGTTATCTTTCCATACCTATTATAGTAAAGCAGCCTTTAACATATGCAAACCTTTTATTTCTCATAATAGCCAGATTAGATACAAGAGCAGTTTAATACCAACAAAAAAACAGACTCACAGAATCTTAAGGGTTGAAAGATCATCCAGTTCAACTCCCCTGCCAGAGCAGGACCACCTAGAGTAGGTCACATAGGAACTCGCCCAGGTGGGTTTGAATGTCTCCAGAGGATACTTCACAGTTCATCTGGGCAGCCCCTTCCAGTGCTCCCTCACCTCAACAGAGAAGAAATTCTTCCTTGTATTTCTTTGGAACCTCTTGTGTTCCAGCTTATACCCATTGCCCCTTGTCCTATCATTAGACATCACTGAGAACAGCCTGGCTCCATTCTCCTGACACTCATCTTTTTTACATATTTGTAAACTTTAATTAGGTCACCCCTCAGTTTCCTGTTCTCCAAGCCACAGATCCCCAGCTCTCTAGAGCCTTTCATCAGAAGGGGGATGCTCCACTCCCTTCATCATCTTTGTGTCCCTGTGCTGAACTCTCTCCAGCAGCTCCCTGTCTTTCTGGAACTGATACGGAACTGGAAACAATATTCCAGATGTGATCTCACAAAGAGTAGAGGGGGAGCAGAACTTCTCTTGAACTACTGCCCACAGCCCTTCTAATACACCCCAGGATGCCACTGGCCTTCTTGGCCATGAGGGCACATTGCTGGGTCACGGTCATCCTCCTGTCCATCAAGACCCCCAGGTCCCTTTCCCTTACACTGCTCTCTAACAGCTCATCCCCCAACCTGTACTGGTCCATGGGGTTATTCTTCCCCAAATGAAAGACTCTACACTTGCTGTTGTTGAATTTCATTAGATTTCTTCCTGCCCAAATCTCCAGCCTGTCCAAGAGACCAGACAGGAAGCAAAGACAGAGCAGGATGATGAGAAAAATAGAACCAGCACTTTAAGACATCTTTCCCCCACCCCTTCCTTCTTCCTGGGCTCAGGTCCCTGATCCCAAATCTCCACCCCAGCATGGTCATTTCTCTCATTCAACTTCTTCCACGACCTCCCAGAAGAAAACAACCCTCCTCTTCTGGCTGCTTCTTCTTAAAAAGTGATCAGGAGGTGCCCAATTGCCTCAGCCCCAGTGGTGAGTCTGACTTAAAGCTGGGAAAAGTTTTGAGCAACTTTTTACAGGACCAAAGAGAAAAAGCAGAACCCTGACTTTACTGAATAAACCATAGGAGGTCTGGAATAAGGAGCCACACTTCAGGAGGTGACTAATGTGTTTTTTCTCTGAATCTGACAGGATTGACTGTTCTGTCCTCTTGCTGTTTTGGTCTCTTTAAAAATTAACAACTATGAATAGAAATAGATGAAAGACTGCATCAAGCAGTTTCCTAGTTTCAAATGAGCAGATTCATGGGTACATTTTTACTTCTTTACAGCTGAGGAAATATTTCTAAGTCCCTTTAGATATAAATTTCTTGAAGTTGTATTTATGGACCAAAAAGGGGCTTTCATTTTTATTTAGGCTCCCAGAAGGTGTTTGCCCTATGTATGGATATTGAAATAAATTTTGTAAAAACTAGGGCTAAGGGAATCAACATCTGGTTTTATTTGATCATCTAATGACAGATGATCTAGTAAACATGGAGTACAGAAGTCTAGAAGAGCTCATAGAACCATAAGAAGACTGTGAAAACAAAAGATTCTGGTGATTTGGTATTATTCCAGGATCATGTTTCTTTTGCCTTCTATTCTTAAAATCAACTAGTTCAGTGTCTAAGACCTTGTCGTTTCATCTGTGCAAATAATGGTAGTGAACTAAGAGCCTTTTAATATCAGGAATTATGCTGCTTCACTGTTTCCAAAGAAACTCTCCAGAAAAAAGGAGTGGAACTGTAGAGCCACACGTTCTCTTAGAAGGCAGACAACACTGAGAAAACCCTCTAATGATCTGATGGCAACATTAGTGCAGTTCTCCTGTAGCTGATTTTGCCAGATCTTTTTCCAGCTTTGTAATTTAAAAGACTTTAAATGATCTAGTTTATAATGATCCTTGATATTGTCCTGGATAGTAGTAATCACTACTGTGGATAGTAGCTTTCTAAATGCTGAGAATTTGGATCTTGGTAAAAATGTTTCAGTCCTTTAAAGGCTGAGATGAGAAAATGATCTTAATATTTACTACTTTTTATATTATCTTTCAAGGTTTCCTTTCCAAAATTCTATGCTTTATAAGCCTTTGTCTGCCCACAGAGGGCATTATTCTTTTTTATTGTGATATGAATATAGCTAAAAGTGACATTTCATGTGATAAAAATTCTACCATATTTTTATCTCTAATAACACACAAGACAGAGATCCTTTGGAGGACAAAGACAGGAGTGTTTGTTTTCTCTTTGTGTTAATGTTTGCATATAAAGGCTTTATTGACAGAGTTTGGAGGTTTTTTTAATTCAAATGTTTGCATTCAGCAGCTTGCTTTCTGAATCTGTACAAGATGAAGTATGAATTGTAATGAAGAAATTGCTAAACTGAATAAATCTTTGGATCCCAGTTGTGAAAGTAATGGCCTAAAAATCCACTGTACAAGTTACAGAGTATGATTTAATATGAGTTAGAAAGTAAGCATACTTGTGCTTTGAGCTATCATCTTAGGCTTTTCGGTCAACTGAATTGGTTGAGATGCAGACCATTATTATGGCAGTACTTAAATCTGACATAAATTCAATTCTGTTTTTCCAGCTGCAATGGCTAATGATTTCCCTGACTCTGTTGTGCTGACACTAGGAGTTGTGAGGAGTTGTGACACAAGAGAGGTTGAGCCTCAACAAGCCTCTCCAGAGATATGAACAGAATACATGTTTGAATGTCATGTATGGATGCTCCAGCAGCATCCTGGGCTAATGTAGATTAAAGTGGACATGTAATCATGGTCTCATGTTCTCAAGGCCAAGGATCTGTACATCAGTTCATTTCACTGTTCATTTTACGGTGTTCATTTGCAAACAGAGGGGAAAAAAACCCAGTCTAGTGGATCTCCTGTTTTAATCAGATTTCCATGCAGATGTACTACAGAATGCATCTCTCTGCTAAGTAGGTTGAAACACCAAATCCAGCCATAGTGGATAAACAGCTATTGACTGTTTAAACATTATTTTTTGCAGGTGTTTGCAAGCCTTTCTTGACTGCATTTGGTGTGTGAGGGGAAAAGATTTTTTTCCTTTTAAATTATTCATACATCTGAAAATCAGAAGGGACCATTATAATCTTGTAGTCTGACCTTCTACATTACACAGGCCAGATTTCCCCCAGAAATTTAAATATTGTCCCTGTAGCTGATGCAGTGTAAGAATCCATTCTGAGTTACTTTGCACTTGTATTCTCAGTATTTGAAGGGCATGTGTAAAGGAAAACCGTTGGATAAAATTTTTCCTACCTCATCATTTTAAGCTTGGGACTACACATCTAGAACATTTTTTGTTCTGTTTGACTTTCATATGTTTTTATTGTCATACGTTTTATCTTTGAATGATAAGACCAAACACACATGATTTCAGATTCTTTGCCTCCGTTGAATTTGAAAATTGGTGGGTAAATTGTCTATTTGTAGGTCTAATCCTACTTATTTTTTCTCTCAAAAACATAGATTTGCTAAAATATTTCTTAGTGCTTAGCCTGGGAAAGAATATGTTCATGTCCAGTCTTGCCTCTGACAGTCAGATTGAGACCACAGAAAACTGCTCCAAGACTGACTCAAAGAAATTAGTCTCTGTTATTGCCTCAAAAGTCAATAAATTCCCTGTACTTTAATTTCCTCAGTGATTAGAAAGAAACCTGAGCTTTTGGCTAATCTTGTTGCATCTGAATGTCTTGGTTTTCAAGAGTATACTAAACTGACATTGCTTTTATCAGTGATTTAAATCATAAATGTTCTCTGTCTTTTAGAAAAAAAGCCCACAACATTAAGGTATTTTTTTAATGGAACTAAAAGACTTTTGATTGAGCTATGTTGGCCTTTTTTAGAAGGAATCATAATTTGTACAGATAGAACTACTTTGTATTAATGTGTGTCAGCAATGGGACAAAGATTTAGTGAGAGAAAACATAGTAGTTTAGATGGTTTCATAATTTGGAAGGCATTTGGTGGTATTGATACTGGCATAAAAACTCAACATCTTACCAGCAAACCTGACTACAATTCATTGGAGAAAAAAGTTAACAAGACAGGTCTTCACATCAGTCAGCCACCAAGTGCTGAAATGGCAAATAAGTCTATCTTTAATTCTGTAAGTAAATGCTGCCTGTCAGAGCCATATCAGAGACAGGCTGTAAAATAAGTACTGTATTAAGTGAAAGAGAAACAGTGAGGGCAAAACGCATTGCAAAGACCAAAAAAAATCCACTACTGGAGGGAGTTCAGCACAGGGTCACCAAGATGATGAAGGGAGTGGAGCATCTCCCTTCTGATGAAAGCCTGAGGGAGTTGGGACTCTGTAGCTTGGAGGAGACTGAGGGGTGATCTCATTAATGTTTACAAATATGTAAAGGGCAGGTGTCAGGAGGATGGAGCCAGGCTGTTCTCAGTGGTGTCCAATGACAGGACAAGGGGCAATGGGTATAAACTGGAACACAAGAGGTTTCAAAGAAACACAAGGAAGAATTTCTTCTCTGTTGACGTGAGGGAGCACTGGAAGGGGCTGCCCTGGAAGGGGCTGCCAAATGGATTGTTGAGTCTCCTTCTCTAGAGACATTCAAAACCCACCTGTGCCAGTTCCTATGTGACCTACTCTATGTGGTCCTGCTCTGGCAGGGAGGTTGGACTGGATGATCTTTTGAGATGCCTTCCAATCCTTAAGAGTCTGTGTTTCTCTGAATGAAGATTAAGATTAGAATCACAACTGTAATTACATTTTAGGTATTTAATAAAGTTTGGAGTGCAAGCTGAAGTCATGCAGAATATGGTAAAACTGACATTATTCCATTAGGTGTATCTTCTTTTGAAAGGATATTTAATAATAATGTTGTTCTGATTAGATTTAAGTTTCATATTATTGTTCTCTTTATCTTTTTGTTTGTTTCCCTTCACCTCTTTTGGATATGTTAACTCTTTATTTACTGATTTTTTTAATCATCACAAGTGCTCCTTGATTTTAAGTTCCTGAGGATTTGATGTGAGTCCAGCCACTTTACTGCAAAAGGAGAAATTGGATTCAGTAAGGAAGAATACAAGTATCCCTGCCAGTGGTGTATCAGGTCTTGCATAGAATCACAAATAATTAAAATTGAATGTAAGACAAAACATAGTCCCAATCTATTTGCCTGAATTACTGTCTAAGAAGGAACTTAAATCTCATTTACTTGAAATGTAGTAGAACTTTTAGTGAATTTTGAAGAATTTTTCATGAGGTCAAAAACAATTCAGTATTTTCTTTGTAAAACTGTAGCATAAGGTATGAAGAATTAAATCTACAGTTCAATACAAATTTAAAAAGAGTGTGTAGAGGAAGATCTAGCATCTTGTAAAAAGTCTGGGATAACTTTGCAGAATGGAGTGATGAATTAGGTCAAAATGTAGTAACGGATCAACATCACTTACCTGTGAAAGAAATTACTGTTTCTTCTAGAGAAGGAGGCTTTTCAGTTGGAAGTGGTTCAGTAGATCATGTAGATAGTTTTGATAACAAAAGGACCAATGTTTGTGACATGGCATTGTTGTTGAGACACTACATATAATTTTGGAATACAGTAGGGAAAGTGTTTCCAAGTGAAATAGGAAAATATCAATATAGTTTCTTAAGAGCCTGCTAAAACCTTGATAGCCAAGTAATATAGCTTAAAAAAAAAAAGTGTTGGAATAGATCCAGAGTAGACCTGAGCTGATACAACAGGGGAAAAGACTAAAAGAGGAAACTTATAGGAGGACAGAGGGCTTATTCGTTCTGGAATAGCAATGCATAATAGAAGGTTGTATGTAGCTGGGATTAGCTAGATGTACAGAAATTCTGGGAATGTGTGGGGTGAATATATCTAGGTAAAATTATCCCTCATGTACAAGAAGTCCAGTATATTTTGATCCATCTATGTAAAATGAGAGGTTGCTGCATTTGTACCATTCAGCATGTTTACATGAACTATGTGAAATTCTGGACAGAAACATGGTGATTCTGCTTTTGCTTCAAAACAACCTGAGTTATCTTGTCAGTGGAAGGGTTTTGGTTTGTTTTTTTTAAGTGGCTTTTATCAAAGTATCTATAAACTGTGTACAAGAACAAATTATAGCTTCACACTACCTTTGAGAAGAAAAAAATTCAAAAGAAACCAGGTATGATGAAAAAGAGACCATTTCAAGTGAACTTTTGGATTCCACTCCAATTTTTTCTTTCTTTATCATAGAAGAAAAAAAAATTAGAAGACTTCTTCCTGCTTTCATTTTCTTTCACAGTAAAGTATCAAATTAGAAATCTGTGAAAAAAATATAGCAGAGCATCTAACTTAAATGCTTTTGTTTGTGGTAAAGATTAAGTCATTTTGGTACTTCGTTATGAAATATGTCTTTTAAATTTTAAATTACTGTGCAGTCATTATTTAGTCTACTGACATAATTATATTATTTGTTGAAAGTACTGTATAAGCTATACATCTAGTAACCTGCATCTCAGAAGTTACTGAGGCTTAAAGAGGAATGACTGGCAAGACACAACACATTAGGCACACCACATTACAGGAGATCATGGTGTACTTCGGGGTGCGAGAAGCAAAATAACCCAGCAAAAGTCCCCAGAGGACTGGGGTAATTTGTTTCTTTAGACTGCATATAGAAGTATTTTATATACTGCTAAATTACGTGTAACTTTTGAACCATTCAAGTGAAAATACATTACTTTATCTCAATGAAATATAGTATGGATTTTCATTCATTGCAATATGCTGTGATATGGACATCAATCATGTAATCATGTGTGATTTTTCAAATTGTATTCTTTTTTTGAGTCAACAGAAAGTACTGTTGATAGTTAATGGATAGTACTGTTGATAGTCATGGATAGTTAAGCTTAGGGTTAAGTCCCATTTGTCCTACTCAAGTTTCTGTGGTTTTCTGAAATCTTACTCTTCCAAAGGAATATGAGTTCAAAGAAGTGTGGTTAGAACTGAGAGAAAATTACTTCCCTATGCATTGGATCCTTAAGTTTTAAAAAATGATTTTATATCTAAAATTCTGACAAATATCACTCCCAGAATTTTCACAAGTACTTATTAAAAAAAAATTGGATGGGTCAATGTTAGTTATAATGTGAAGCTTTCTCTGAATATAAAATTGTAAATTACTTTTTGAGTGTATGTTAACTATTTTTTTAAACAGAATATTGGAAAATCACGTAAAATATTAGAAGCATCTTATTTCCAGCATTTTCCATCAACCTATAACTCAAAGTTACTTTCAGTAGAAATGTAAATCAGAGCCTTAAAGAATAGTAGACTTTTTCAATGTGTAGTTATGAAGAAACATAAGATAGGGGAGTAGCACCACAAATTTTGGACTGATGAAACATAATCTGATTAAAAAAGACTGCAGGTGAATTTTGTCAATTAAGCTATTTTCATTGAGGAAGGAAAGATGCCAGAAAGAAAAAAGATACCAAGAGTATGTAAGTGAAGTGAGAAGCCAGGTTAAAGGTAAAAATGATACCTGAGTCCATTGAAAATACCTGATAAACTAGCATCATGAAATGAAGCAAACAGCTGTAGAACCTACAAATGTAGAGAATTGCTCAGGTGGTGAAAATTCCTCTGTGTTTATTGATGTGCAGTAACTGTACTTGTTCAGCTTTATTAGTCAGGTACAATATAAACATTACTGTAATATTTTTTATAAGTATTGTTACATCCTAATACTGAAAACTTGAAGACAAATTTTATGTATCCAGGGAGTATGATAAAAAGAAAATAGAGCAGCATTTTACAATGAAGACTCTTCACTAATTTATGGCAATTTTTGCTATTGTTTCTTCACTGCAAATTTTATACTCCCTGAAACGTACATAGCAAAACCGTTTTACTGCATTTACATATAGTGTTTCATTGACTGGTAAATTTTCTATTACTTACCTATTTTTAGTCCAATGTAAATTTAAAATTTAGCATGTGGAATGCAAATGTTGCACTTCAAATTTTCATTCATTATGCCATGGTTTTATAATAGGTCAATACTTTTAATTTGTCATACACATAACAAACCCTTTTATTATTGTGAATATTTAACAAATATCACAAGGAAGTTTTATTGTTATAATTTGTAGCTGGGACTTTAGGAAGCTCTTTGTTAATACGAACTCATTAAGAATTCACATCAAGATTACCTGAGTGCTCCAAATATATATTCATGATTTATTAGCTTTGTTATTATTAGAAATGAATTCTCAGTATCAAACAAAATATCAATTTGGGAAGAAAGGAGAGGAAAAAAACCAAGAAACCACAATATATCCTGCTGTCTCCTTTTAAAAAGTTAGTGAGGGAATTTATCACAGCTATGCAAACCTCTCCCACAAAGGGACACCTCCATGCATCTCAGAGCAGATGATTTTTTTGATGTTAGAGATCTACTACCCATCTGTTCCACATGAGAGCTTCCATTTCTTCTCCATGCTGAACTAATTTGATTCCTCCCCCATGGTTTTGACAGACCAAAGTCCATCTTGTTCCTGACACTTGATTCACGTGGAAGTTAACTCTGGATGTAAAACTTAGTATTAAACTCTGCCAGCTTGTTTATATTCAAAGCACTTCACAATTTCTGCCACTGAGAGAAGTGAACTTCTCCACTGTAATCAAATGGGGACAATTCTCTACTGTTTAACTCAGAATTCAGTATTTTGAAGTTCATCACCATCTTGGAAAGAAATGAATCACTGCAGTAAATCTTCAGTGATTCAATGTAATTTTGACTGACTTGTTTTTTTGTGGTAGTTCTGAAATTCAACTGATCCATGGGCAAATTTGTAGCTGCTTATTCATAAGGAACATTGTTTTTTTCACAGTTAAATATTATGTCTCATAGCTTTGAAGCTATCTCTTAAAGAATTCCAGTTGGGAGGGAGAAAGGCTTGTTCTGTATTTTAATTAATATTGTGCAAAATACTTTACTGAAGTACTTTTATAAAACACAGAAAAAAAGATCTATCTTCAGAGTAACAGTCCCCATATTTACACATAATCTGTATTTTAACAGAATCACAGCATGGTGGGGGTTGGAAGGGACCTTTAGAGATCATCTAGTCCAACCTCTCTGCAGAAGCAAGTCCACTTAGATTAGGTCACACAGGAACAAATCCAGGTCAGTTTTGAAGACCTCCAGAGAAAGAGCCTCTACACTCTCCCTGGGCAGCCTGAGCCAGGGGTCCCTCACCTCAACAATGAAATCGTTTTTCCTTATGTCTAAATGGATCTTTTTGTGTTCCATCTTTTTTTCATTGCCTCTTATCCTATCACTGGATACAACAGAAAAGTGAGATGCCCCAGCCTCCTGACACCCACCATTTAGATGTTTGTAAATATTCATGAGATCCCCTCAGTCTCCTCCAGGTTGAACAGCCCCAGGTCCTGTAGCCTTTCCTCATAAGGAGGATATTCCAGTCCCCTGATCATCTTGGTGGCCCTGTGCTAGACTCTCTCCAGCAGTTCTCTGTCCCTCTTAAGCTGCAGAGACCAGAACTGGACGTAGGACTCCAGATGAGGCCTTACCATGGCAGAGCAGAGGGTGAGGAGAACCTTCCTTGACCTTCTGGCCCCACTCTTCTTGATGTATCCTACAATGCTCTTGGCCTTGGCCACGAGGGCACATTGCTGGCTCATGTTTAGTTCACTGTCAACCAGAACTCCCAGGTCCCTCATTTATAACGGGAATTTTAGTAACTATTAAATTTCATAGTAAATATAAACCAGTTTGGATATTCATCTCAGTTTCATGCAATTTCCCTTGATGATTTGTGTGCTAAACTATGGAAATATTTCCATGACCACAGTTTTGTGTAATCTGATGATTGATAGTAAATTGTCTATTTTAATGTGGCAAAAATTCTTTGCGGTCTAAGTTAGCGTCAGAATTTATAGAGACTAAACTGAATGCTTATTACATCAGTGAATGTAGTTCAAATAAAGTAAACCCACAGATACAGTTCAGTGTTAAGGCAGAGGATGCTTCTGCGTAGGTTTTTAATGAAAAAGATTAACTGTTACAATAGCACTCTTACGTTATCACTTCCACAGTTAAATTTCATGGGTATTTTTTTACCTTAAATAGATCTGTAAATATTTACTGTGTAATAAAGCCATACTTACAGGGCATGTCTATTGCATTCTTTCATCTGGGTAAAATGCACCACTACCTGAAAGTGCTGAAATTTTGTTTGCTTTCATTTGGTACATTAGCTGGAAACTTTATGAATCAATGTACTATACACAGTATGGTCTCAAGAAAACTTACCCTATAAGAATGTTTATCCTTTTCTTTCCATTCATGTGTTTCTTCCCTGTTAGGAACTGCTCTTAAAGATTTCTTTAGGTGTCATCTTCTTACATTTACCTGAATGCATTCCCTGGTTATTGGAGATGTTATTTACAGAATTAACCTAGTTGTGATATATTCTAAATTAACTTTTATTTACTTTGGTTTTGAGGACAAAAAGTAAAATTATGCTTGTTTTGGTTTTAATTGTAATGCTAAAGTTAGCATCCTGCTATCTTCCTCCATAACATGTTTTGTGTGAAACTTTCTTGGTAAATCTTTTAAGAATTTTGCATTTTCATTTGCCAAGGCATTTTTCTTGGTAGTAGCTGCACTGTTCTTCCTCACTGTACCTGCACTGTCTATGGTTCACTTGTTAGAAGCTGTTCCTGCTGCTTCCTTCCTTCCCTGGTGAAATCAGGATAATGACACTACCCTGCATTGCTGACATATGACTTCTAATTATGTCTCCTGTGCCCTTTATTCTTTCTACTTCTACTAGTGGACCTATATCTCTCAGAGCAAACCAGAATCTGTAATGTTAAATGGAGCCTTGTTTTTTGGTTAGAGAGGTTTATGTTAAAAAGCGATACCTTTAGCCTAGTAAAGCTAATGACAAGGAACATAAGGAAGTTAGCTTTCAGCAAACTAATGGGTGAGTGTTTACCCACATTTCAGTTCCTATTTATATCTCACTCTCCTTGACTTTGGGCATTTTGCCTAACCTCCCTTTACTGCAGTCTCTGATGTGTGACAAGGGAAATATAAAGTACTTCCAGACCTGACGTTTCTGTCTGCCTCTTCCTGGGCATGTGTAAGCCTTCTACCCAATTAGGTCAGACTTAGAGTTAGGAGCTGGAAGAGCCACTGAATTCAGATGCTAGTTAAATATTTACAGAACAGATTTACACTATCTCTTCACGATACCAATATACCCAAACAGATCAAAACCAGTTGTTTTTTTGTGTTTGCTACTGCCTTTATTTACATAGCAGCTTAGGAACTTCTTTGCAAATGTTAATGATGCATTACGTTACTTGATGTAAACTCATAAGTGTGCAGGACACTTTCTTCTTTTCCATATACACACACTCACCACCAAAAACATGCATGTGCTTTAAAGATTATTGTCACAACCTGCCACTAGCCATTGACTTGCATGGTGAGTGGAGATCCTCTGAATAATGCTTTGCTCCAGCTCAGTTCCTCCAATGACTACATAGGGATTTTGACTGTAAGGCACTAAAATCAACAGCCCAAAGTTAACCTTATGCCTCCTCATGTCTTGTTTTGTAATTCAGATGAACTTACTTAATTATTTAATAAATTGTATCTGGAATGTCAAGGCATTTACCAGATGGAGCTATTAAGTGAAAACTGACCATATTTAAACCCACTCAAGAAGAAAGTTTTGTGGTCAAGAGTATACTGAGAATGTTTGATGTCTGTGATTGGTGTCTCTCTCTGCTATCTACTGTGCTGCTGCTGTCCTATGTTGTGGATACTCTTTAATATAATTTGACACTTTCTCTAGTCTTCCTGTTCTGTGAGCCATTTCTTTTAAATCTAAAGCAGTCTCAATACACTCAGAGTTTTCAGGTTTATTGATTCAAGAGGATGAGCAATTTCTAGAGCAGTAGTAAATTCCTTGTTACTTTTTTTATTATATTCTTTTCATTAGTAGCCTTCCAGATGCATTGAGTAACATTCAGAACAAGGCTTGTCTCCATTTATCAAAGTTAAACTCATGGAAGCACCTCCTGTTCCTAGGAGAAATAAAATTACTGAAGCTGAGTTAAATGCTTGACACCATTTATTCCAGGGATACAATCCTAGTTCCTTGCTGTAAATAGTTTTTACTTTTAAGCCTAATCTTTCTTTACTTCAAAAATTACTGATTTGCTCTAAGTATCATCATCATTCATATCAAATAATAATAAAGTAGTAACTAAAGTTGCAGTCCTGACATCCCTTTTTTTAAGTAAAGTTCAAGAAAAACATTATTTCTTGCAGGAATGATTACAACAACTGAATCAAAATACTGCTGAATCAATTTCCCTGAATGGCTTCTTTATCCCATAGACTCAGTAGTTTGTAAAGCTAGTACCTCCAATATTTTATAAAGGCCTGTGTTCTGCAACACTCATAATCAAATAATGACAGCTTTTTCTCTATCTTAGGGACCTTTTGTATCTTAAATACCCTGATTATGTTTTTCCTCAGCTTTTTGAGTACTATGACAAAATTGTAGCCCTTAATACAAACCATTTTTTATAAGAATTTTTCAAATAGTGAAGCAGGAATATTCCTTGCTCCAAAAAACCATATCCCTCAAAGGGAAGAAAATGCATTTAGGCTGTTTCTGGTTCTGGAGGTAGTTGGAAGTCTTAGTGTTACACTCCAGCATCTATGGAGCTATGCTCTTTCAAGTAGAGCTATGTTTGGTTTTGTATCTATATTGTCTTTCTGGTCTGTGCCATTTAATGATTGAAGTCAGTGATCATAAAGATTTTTTCCAATCTAAATGGTCCTGTGATTCTATGACCTTAGGCAGCTAGAGTTGCTCTTTTTCATAAGAATGAGCATTATGCATATGTAGTACCAAACAGATGTGTTTTAACAAAGGAAAAAGAGAGAGGGAATCCAGAGTAGAGTCTGAATTGTCCTTTTCTGTGTACTGTAGCAAGAACAGAAGAGCGTGGTTAAGGAATTCATTTGTAAGTCCTTGGTTCTACCCTGTCAGATCTCTGCATAAGCCACAATTGCAAAAGGTAGTTACAAAGAAACATGTAGAGAACAAACTGAAAACGTTTTCATTGAGTTTCTTTAGTTAACTTAGTTTATCAAAATGGAGGTTCTTCCCTTCTTGAACAGCATTGCCATAGTAAAATGCTACAGCACTGTGGATAATACCACAATACTGATCAAGGTTCTGTGATTTTATCTTGTTGTTATCACAATTACTTCCAAATGGAGCTTGTCATTTGGCCATCTGAATAAGTGTAATCAGAAACCTAAATATAATGACTTGTTACACAGTAAGAGGACACAAAAGTGCACTTCTAGTCATTTTTGACCTGCAAATTATAGCTGTTAAAAGGGCAGCATTTTTAGTGAGAGCTAAAAATCAAATCCAATCTGATCATTGGAATGGTCACTTCTGTTTGCTGGGGTAAGGCAGTGGGAAATATCCTAAACCTGTCTTCATGAAGCAATTGACTACAATTGCCTCATGAAGAGTCAATTATCATGACAGGAACCTCACTAGTCTAAAACCGGGAAATCTAGTGAGAGGAGGGAGAAATGTTATCTTTTGTATGTGCTTCTCATTGATGTAAGATTGACTGTGCCTCTGAGATTACAGTTCTTGAAGCTATTGAACAGCATTTTCAAACCAGTAAAGTTCCAAAACGTGTTCTGGAAATAGTGTCTACACTGTACCCTCCTTCTGTAAAGGGTTGAATTCGCAGGAAATACAACATAGATTCAGATGTGACTGTTCAAATTCTCTGGGTTGAATGATAGAGGGGTTTGGGTTTTTTCCCCTGATGATTTTCTTCATTTGGCTTCCAGGTTTCTAGGCCAGTCAGAAGGAGTTTCAAAGTTGCTTTTTTGATCAAAGCCAGATATTGCTTCAAGAAAAAGAAGCAATAGGTGAAAGGTGAGAGTCTTTCATGGGCCTTTGGTTGTCAGTGGTCAGTCTTTTGAAGAAAAATTACAAATAGCACATTTTTCTGTTAGATGTTTTATATAGCACAGTTTAACCCTGGATTAAGAGTCTAACCTAACAACCAATGAGTTACTACTTCTACTTGACCCAGAAGGGTTCCTGATAGTGACACCAGCACCTGGAAGCAGTTTAATTTGTGCTGGCTGTGTTAATTAGCACCTCACTGCTGTATTTATCCTGAAGCAAGTTGCAGGGCTCACTTGTTTGTAGCTGTCTCAGCCATCACTGCACCAGTCTGCAGTCCACTGTAGATGTACGAAGACAATCACAGATCCTAAAGTGGAAAGTAGAGACTAAGATATATCCTTTCTAAGGGTGGCTCACCACGATACACTGTGTAACTTGGCTTCATGCACAGCAGTTGGTTTGCTACAATTTGTTCCTTCCTGGTTCTGTTTTCCCTCTCTCTATGTCTGAGAAGTAATTTTATGCTCTCTCTGGATTTACCTTTTGGAAACTGGAACTCCTGAGTTACATCACTAAGCAACAGAGATTTCCTTTGTGCATTTTATTAAAGAATGCTAATAATATTCCAGACTTCATGCATCTGATTTGCTAGAAGTGCCTGGAAATGGTAGATGTGTTACCCCGTTGTTGACTGCATCTGGCTTGACTCAATTAATCTGGAGATAAAATGATGTTAATGAGATGGGCTTGCACAGACAGAAAAGCCTGTGGGTGAAGATGCAGTGTTTTAAATAGATTAGAGTCTTCATTTATTTTTCTTCTTTGAGAACTCTTTCTTTCCTGTAAAAATAACTTTAGTTGAGACTTTGTCCATGTATTCTGTTAAAAACATGAAAATGGTTTTGAAAATATAGAAGGAATATAGAAATGTAAGTCTATAGTTTATAGCTGAAAAAACATATAGAGATTGTAAATAATTCATATAAAATCCCAATGAAGTTCTGTATGTCGTTGTTGCTGTTGTACCGTATTTAAAAGCACACTTCAATTCTGCATCCTGTTCCTTTCTCCTTGCTATAAACACAGTCTTTCAGAAACATAAATGCCTAATTTTTCCCCTAACCTGCAGATCTGTCAGTAAAGGGCTGAAATTCCATTTCCCACTACAAACTCCCTTAATCTTCACATTCTCTATTACTTTAACCTTCCCTCTTCCTCTCGGCTGATCTCTGGTTTTGTTTATGTACTTATTTATTTATTTGGGGGATGGGTTTCCCCTGCTTTTCACAGCTGTGGTTGCCACATAATGTTCCCTTTCATCTGTACGTTTCAAGGTCATCCTCTGCTCGTTTCTGAGTTCCGGTGAAAGCTCTGCAATGTGACCAAGTATTGCTTGGCCATGTCAATGCCGACTCTGCCAAACAGAGGATAAACTGACACAGATTTTACAACGCAGCAATCGTCTCCCTTTTGAATGTGACATTCATGTTGAGAAGGGGAATCTGTGTAAGCAGCAAAGGCAGGCTGTGAGGACCAGTACTGGGCAAAAAGAAAAAGATATCAGTGTGACACTTCTGCAGAAACTAAATTCAGTTGGTGTTAGAATAGTAATGAGGAAGAATAAACAGACAGAGCTCACCACCTCAGTCCTGTTGAATTAGGCTGAATTGCCTCTTCTGGAGTGTGGTTTATGTGCATCACTGATGTTATGTGGCATGTTACAGAACAGGAGTACATTGAGGGAAAGGTATAGAGCTGAACACAGAGAAATGTCTGCATTTTGCTTAACCTCCCTGCCTTGGTCCCTCCAGAAGCATAAGAAACAACCTACACAGTTTAAAATCTGTCTGTGGAAAACTTCTTGGAAAAGTTAGCATTTGTTTTGTACAACTCCAGGCAGAACCATATATTGGTTAAACAAGTATGAAAAAGCCTTTACTGTGGTGGAATTGTGTTATCTGTTACTCTTACCATCCCTGATAAGGGAAGGAAATTGCAGTCGTAAAATTCTCTTTGATATGAGGGGGAAATTAACACAATTATTGGTAATAGGGTTGAGTAAAATATTTTTTTCTGTGTTGTGTCTTGCCTGCATTACTAATAGTTGCTAGGGAAACCAACAGAACTCTAAACTCTTCTGCTAGAAAGGAGGCTGTAGTTATAAATAAGGTCATTTAAAACTGTGCCTTCAGATTATGAAAGTGAGGATCTGCTATGGTTTCTGCTCTGTGGCCTGATGCCCTTCTACATGCTCAATTGCAATTAGATACAGAATGCTTATCCTGGGCAGTATTAAATATGAATTTCCCTACAGTAAACAGAACCCCCAAATTATTCTAATTTACTTGAAGAGGGATTATTGTACACAAAGTGTGAAATTTGCCTCTCTGCAATGACACATTATTCTGGAGGCTTGTTATAACCCAGGATCTCTCAGGCTACTGTGCTTTCTATGGGGAAACTGCATATCATCCAGTAGTTTTACTAACCTTTTAGTAAGATAGCAGAGTAAATTGTAGCTCTTTGTACATGAGGTGTAACCTTTTTCCAAGAGATTAGGTTTGGCTAACTCTTTGCCTTTTGTCTGCAAGGTGCTGCTTCTTATGTTTTACAAAGTGTCCACCCATCAAGCACATCTGTGAACCTTTACACATTCATCATCAGGCTTTTGGGGAAAAATGCCAAAGTTTGTACATAAACCTTTTTAAGGAACATATGCTTATGAACTTTCTCTCACTTTGAGTTTACAGGACTGACACTTATTACCTTGCTGATTTCAGCTAAAGTCTACAAAGGAAATGGATTTAGGTTGAAAATAGATAATAATGATTTGATTAGAATAATTTTCAGCTTCCAAAGACCCTCATATCCTGCATTAAATAATGATCATAAAATCAATTTGTGTATCTGTGACTGCATTTTTGCCTTTTCTGAAGGTGGTATCCTTCACAAAGGACATATTTTTCATGGTGTTTCATTGCTTTGAATAGCACTTCCATTCCTAATTTCTTAGAACTTTTTAGTCCCAAGCCCAAATATATTCAGACTGTTAAGATAATCAATTAACAACTATGAATTCTTCTTCCAGAAAGTGTCACAGACAATACACAAATATCTGCTTCTTAACCAAACTGCTTCTGGCTGTCACTAATCTCACATATTTTACCCTATAGAACTTACTCTTGCATGTGATTTTTGTCTTTTTAGTACTGGAGAAGACAAGTCTAATGCTCAGAGTAGTAGCATTTGCAAGCAGATCTGTGACTGCTCATACTGGTCAGATGTGACCAAAGTGTGTTCAGATGTGTCTAGCTACATCATTACTAGTTATCCCATGTAACTTTGACAGCATATCCTGGCATTGGGAAAGCCAGTTTGTCTTGATTTTTACAGTATTTAAAGAACTGTGCACTGCAGCTTTGGTTATCATGTGTTTTGATTCTCAGCTACATGGTCCTGTGAATGAACTAGTGTAATTTTGTCTTTTTTTCACATGCATTGGTTGTGCAGGTAAATTACAGACTAAGGGCTACTGATTGTGATTGATATTTAAGATTCCATATTGTTCTCATCAATCAATTTTCAGTATCACATATTCACACATGTAGTCATTTTCTTTCACCTTGTTATGTAGTGATTCTTTGATTATAAATGTCCCAAGAATAAAGTGTTATATTAGGGAAGCACAGTTTAGTTTAAGGACTTACAATCTTTTTTTTCTCTAGTTTGAATTTTTAATGTCTCACAGTTTTCTTTGACAATAATTACAATAGCAAATAGCTGAGATGTGTTCACAGAATCACAGAATGGTAGGGGCTGGAAGGCGCTTTTAGAGGTCATTTGGTCCAACCCCCCTGCTAAAGCAGCTCCTACCTAGATCAGGTCACACAGGAACACATCCAGGTGGGTTTTGAAGACCTGCAGAGAAGGAGTCTCCACACCTTCTCTGGGCAGCCTGGGCCAGGGCTCTGTCATCCTCAGAGGGAAATAGTTCTTCCTTATCTCTAAATGGAACTTTTTTGTGTTCCAGCTTTTGTTCATTACCTTTTATCCTATCACTGGATACAACAGAAAAAAGAGATGCCCCAACCTCCTGACACCCATCATTTAGATATTTATGAATATTAATGAAATCCCCCTACAGTCTCCTCCAGACTGAACAGTCTGAGTTCCCACAACCTTTCCTCATCAGGAAGATGCTCCAGTCCCCTGATCATCTTGGTGGCCCTGCACTGGACTCTCTCCAGCACTTCCCTGTCCCGCTTGAGCTGAGGAGCCCAGAACTGGACACAGGACTCCAGATGAGGCCTCACCAGGGCAGAGTAGAGGGAGAAGAACCTCCCTTGACCTGCTGGCCACACTCTTCTTGGTGCATCCCAGGCTGCCATTGACCTTCTTGGCCACGAGGGCACATTGCTGTCTCATGTTCAGTTTATTATCAACCAGGACTCCCAGGTCTCTCTCTGCAGGGCTACTCTCCAGCAGGTCAATCACCAGCCTGTCCTGGAGCATGGGGTTGTTCTTCCTGAGGTGCAGGGCACTGCACTTGTCCTTGTTAAACCTCATGAGGTTCCTCTCTGCCCAACTTTCAAGCAGTTGACTTCTTGCACTACCACTATATCAAAATGCACTAAGAAAAATTCTGCCATTTATTTTCTTGAGTATTAAATCTATTATTTATGGTTTTTTCATTTTTCTCTGGTGATGTTGTAGATCTGTGAAGATGCAGCTCAAATTTCATTGCCTAGTTGGCAAGGCTGCCCAGCTTTGAAGAACTGACATGTTCTAGCTGTGATATGCAGCATTCCATTAGACACTACAAAACAAAGTAAAAAAAGATATACGACATTGGACAATGATCAGGTGTCCCTTGAAATACAAAGCTTTGGTAACAAATATTTGATAGTATTGCTCATACAAACTCTAACAGGTTGTCATCAAAAAGGACTTCTCTCCAGCTATTCCCACCTGGAGACATGGTAATGAATTAGTACACTACCTATGAAATAAATCTTGTTTCCCTCGATCAGGAGCAGCAGTATCCTCTTTTCTGTGGAGTTCTCATTACGAGTGTCATACTGTAATGAAATATGGCACAAATACAATGTGGATTATACTGGACATTCTGGATTATTTGAGAGTCTTCTCACCTGCAGTTTGTGATTTTGTCAGGTCTGTGTTTATAGAGCATGAGAGAAAGACAAAGATTTAAAGGCTTGAAGGATTTCCCATGCCTGTTTTAACCTTAGACGAGACACAGTCCTGTACCCATTAATTTTTTTAGCTTCACTTGGAATCAGCAGTTCAGACATACAGTAATCATGACCATACATCAGGGACATTGTCATTGCCATGCTCTTCCCTGAACATGCTCCATTGGCCACTCTCATAGCTGTTTGGCCCTTTGGCCTGACACTGCACAGCATTTCTTATTGTAAGACCAAGATGACTTTAATCTCATGTATAATTCTACTTCACGTCTGATTTAATTCTGTCTCCTGTCCTGTGACCTTTCATGACTACCACATATGCCAGTCTTGATTCTTTTCAGGGAGTCCAGTTCCATCTCTTTATCCACGTACAGAAGTGTCCACAGTTGGCTAAATCTTTCTGCTAAGGGCTGCTCAATATGCACTGCCAGAGGAGTCTCTGGGGAACTGATCAGGAATATTTTATAGAGACCATTTGTCTGGACCATGATTCTTTCCAGCAGTGATAAGTTGCAGGATTTAGTATGTACTTAAAGTTATTTTTATTACTACTGAGAATTGAGAAGAAGCAGGATTAAAATCACTTACATTCTAGAGTGGGTCAGACATTGTAGCTTTTAAGGGTTTTTTTTTTTCCTTAAATAAATAACTATATTTTAAGTACTTTGGGTACCAGGATCATTCTGGCTGGTGAGCTCCTCATCATTTATTTGTCACACTATTCCCTAAAAAGCAATCACGAACTGATGTGCTGAAGACATTAGTATGCTAAAGATGAAGACACTGTATTTGTGGCATAATGGCAAATATGTTCTTCTCTTCTCATGACATGTGTCTTAATACCATTGTATTGTTTCTTATAAACTAGAAAGCCATCCTCTTTATAAGGAGAACACCGTGCTTTATCTCACAATGCCACTTGTTCTGCCACTAGCAGCTCCCAGAATGCAGTATAGTCACATGTGTTTGGTAGCTTTAGAATTATACAGCCTGCATCAGAGTCCTTGTTTTATTTCCTTGCAAGTATGCAGCAATATTTTTCATAAATTAATGTAGAGATAGGAAGAATAATGTTCTTTGCATAAGGTAAATCTCCACCTTCTTCATTCACAGCCTAGCAATACTTTTAATTTAATTTTTTTTGTAACCTATAGTAATTAGCTTTCACAATAGTCAGATTTTATCATTAGAAATATACCCTTGATCAGTCCCTAGGTACACAGTTCTACCTCAATATTTGATCCTTGGAACTCTGCCACTACTGTCAGACTTAAAGATTACTTCAAGTTTCTTTTACATAATGTATGCCAAATTGTTCTTCTCATAGAACTATTTCTGCTATTCCCACAGCACCACTGAGTCATTTCATACTGAACCTCTTCCTGCACTGAATATTCATGAAAATTTGCAAAATATGACGTTTCTCCTAGAGGTGCTTCTTTCACTCTTACTCATGTCATTTTACTTTCTTGTGACTTGTTTGTTGCAACCATTTGTTTTTTTCCACTTACTGGATGATTCTTCAAAATGACAACATAAGACTGATGAGCTGTGATTATTGTAAAGTCTTGTCCTTTGCTAAAGGGGGTGACTGATATCTAATCCTTTCCTAAGGTCAGCGGCTTAAACTCTTTAGATGCCTTTATTTGATACACAACTTGAATACTATCTCAGAATGCAATTGTATGACAGATTTTCCTAGATAATTTTGCCCATGGCTAGTTCATACTTGATTCTCTTGGTACACTAGGATGGAGAATTGACTACCTGAAAACCAACAGAGGTGGAGTTGAAACTTCCATTTCAGTATCCTAAGTAAGCTCCATTAGTTTCACTGTACATTTGTGCAGTGTTGAGTCTGATGATGATCACATAGAATGCCACATCCTCTGAGTATTGTGAACTTGATACAGTACTATACCCTTTAATAGAGGTTCTAATATGAAAAAATAGTGGTGGGGATTTTTTCCCTCTCATATATGAAAGTAATATGTACCATTTGTAGAAGCTGCATATACAGTGGATTTTCTGGTGTTGCACAGCTCAGTGTTTTTAGACAGCATGCTGGTATTTGTTAGCAGCTCTTGCATTCTGAGTTGCATTAAGAACTGCAGGAGAAGAATTAAATCTAAGATTGCTTTCAATTATACTCAAGTTTAATCCAAGATGTCTAGAACAAGAATTTACTCAATGCTACCTGTGTTTTTATCATATCATTTATATTTTCTCGTTCATGTAAACACTTAACAAATGAGTGATGAAAAAAGAGATGTCTCTAGATCAAGACTCAAAATTTATTACACACTTTATTCAAAAGTCTATAGAACAAGGATTCTTTATTTTCATTGATTTGATTTACGTTTCTTTCAGTCATGGCTTTGTAAGTTCAGTATCTGGATGTTCCTTCCCCAGAATCAGTCTCATGACCCAGGACCCTTTAAGAACCCTCTTTTTTATGAAATGAAGAGAAATAAGGAATAAAATACTGTTCAGTAGAGTCAGATATAGCTATATTATTGTTCAATGTTTATTGCTATTTGTACCAAATTTATTTAATTGGAAAATTTCAAATAAATATGGAGAATATACCTCTAATATGCCTTTGTTGATAGTGAAGGAGAAAAACTCCTGCAAAAGAAGCCAGAATAGTAGAGGAACCTGGTCATTGTTCATTTTTTGATTTATACCTGTTTTATTTCCCCAGACCTCAGAATAGTTCAGTATCAATCCTGTACCTCTTTTCTTTTTGACTAGCTTGAGTTAAGCCTATATATTTCCAGAGAATCATCATAATAGATATAACTATATTGAGAAATTCCTGTCTTGATAATGGCTTCAGCTTCTCTAGTAAAATAATTTATATTGGAAATAAAAGAGAAGAAATCAGGAAAATGAATTTTAAAAGGTAACACAGACACTGTCCTCCTGTAGAGACCAGTCCAGTTTTTGTTTCCTCTACACTATCAGATCACATATTTGACCAAGGAAGGGTCTAAAATACCACTGCAGCAGTATGAT
The DNA here is from genome assembly GCF_028858725.1 of Colius striatus. Taxonomy (NCBI): domain Eukaryota; kingdom Metazoa; phylum Chordata; class Aves; order Coliiformes; family Coliidae; genus Colius; species Colius striatus. The sequence continues at coordinate 4,510,407 of NC_084771.1, read as the reverse complement.
AAAGTACCAGTTAAGTATCTTTTAGAGTGAACATCCTATCAAAGACTCCCTTCTCTAAAATGTTTTGAGTATTTGTTGAATTTCTGTTCTTTTGAAAGCTAGTGCTAGAACTCAACCTGCTTAGGGGCTTATGAAAAAAAAAATAGGCCATATGTGTGTCCAAAAAAAAAGTGAGATAGGCTATATTTTGCTGTAATTCTGCAGACAAAACTGTTTTGTGCTTAAAGCTCAATCCTTTGCTTTCCCAGCTGATAAGCTTTCCAGCTCCTATATGCTTCCAGAAAGTAAACGGTGTGTGCATGTGTCATGACAAGGAGCACAACACAGAGATGTCCAAACTAGGTGAGATCCCGGTTTATAAATTCATGTGAAAAAAAGCTATATGGATTTTTCTGGTCAGGACCAGATACAATCTAGCCAAAATAACATGGTACCAAGCCTAAATAAAGAAGCTTTGATTCTTGACAAAAGCTCATTAACTTTGCAACTGTGCCAAACCTTTGTGACTAGACTCTCTAAATTTAGATGCCTTCAGACAGCATTGTTATTTGAATTTGTGCACTTCCAATTTTGAGACTCATAGGACTATAATGAGTTGCTTCAACATTTGTCAGTATAGAAATTCCTTGTCTTGTGAAAATCATAGATGAGCCTATGCTCTGCTTGCAGTCCCATACACACGAAATAGAGGTGACTCAGCATTTCCAGCCTCATGATTAGAAGTAACTAAATTAAAAGTTATTCTTCTTTCCCCAATACCTCTTTTCTCCCCAGAAAATTGTGAGTTGGAAACGTATCAGGTTTATGTTCCAATTCTCCTCCTCTTTTTTTTTTATTAGCAAAGAAGTAAGAATTAATTTAGGTTAAAGTTCTTAGACAATCACAGGAATTTAGAAACACCTTTCACTGTGATATCTGACAGCAGTGAAAACTGCTCAAGGTTATTCCTTCCTCTCACCATTAACCTCTACATTCGATAAACACACAGTTGAAAAATGACAGCAGCAATGAATTTGTCAAATGCAGCCAGAGTGCATGAATTAGGAGAAACAAACTGTGTAATATTCCTCAGAAAAAAAACACTTTAAAAGAACAACATCCCCTTACCGAAAAAAAATCATCTCCATAGACATATTCAGCCGTGTTATTTGGAAACTAAATATTGCCTGGATTCTGCTTTAGTGTAACTGATGAGAAAAAAGAGATTTGGGGCTATTTTATTTTTTAACTTTTGCATATGCAAAAGCAATGGTTTATATCTTATTAAAATACAGGTATGGGTGAGGCTTTCAGAGCTATGAGAGAGGGTGGAGTTTGTAAATGTGCAGCTCAATGTGATCACAAATATTCAGTGATGCCTTTGGAAACAGAGGGTAGGAAAAGAAAGAGAAGGGATGACAATTTTTTGTCCTCTCAACTAAAATTTTCTAAACTAGTTTAGACCCTATGTCCTTTACACATAACCCTCTAATGTTTTTTGTATACATCTGAGGGAGACTGTCTTTCCTGCTAATCCTTCCTATCCATTGAGGTTTTGTCCTCAACACAATGAAAGACAATATTATTCTACTGTCTTTCCAGACACTAGTCTGTAAGAAGGTATATCAAAATTATAGGAGGTGTTTTTTGTTTCTTATTTTCATATACAATCATAAAATAACCAGTAGTTTGTAGCAGCTCATTATAGTGGTGTTCAGCTTGTGATTACAACTTTAAAGGAAATCCTTTTAAACTTCATCGAATCATACAATGGTAGGGGTTGGAAGGGACTTCTAGAGATCATCCAGTCCAATCCCCCTGCCAAAGCAGGTCCCACTTAGATCAGGTCACACAGGAGCGTGTCCAGGTGGGTTTTGAATACCTCCAAGGAAGGAGCCTCCACACCCTCCCTGGGCAGCCTGGGTCAGGGCTCCCTCACCCTCATAGTGAAATAGTTTTTTTTAAATGGAACTTTTAGTGTTCCAGCTTCATCCCATCACCCCTTGTCCTGTTCAGGTTATATTTATGGCCAGATTCTAAAAGCAAAGGTAGCTCATTTTCCTGGCTGGGTTTCTTAGAGACAAAAGTCTGAAATGAGAATTTTTCTGGTCAAAATACAACCATCTGGAGCTTCTGTTTAATTAAAATATTTTTGTGAATTGTTTACATGAAGATCCAGCAAAATTTATTCCTGACCACTTTTTACCTTTCATTGTGCCCCTTATTTGCTTAGGGCAAATAGCGAAGAAAGCAGAAACAATACAAGTGTATCCAAACTAAAACGGGTTAGGGCAAAGCAAAATCAGGTAATTCAAATTCCTATGATGTATCATTGTTTTAACAATTTGTAAAATACTTGCAAATAGCAAATTCATTTGATTAATACAGTATTAGTTTATGAAAGATTCAAGAGACTAAATATAAGAGACTAAATGAAAAAGAAAGAATATTTTTAATGAATAGTTCTGTACTGATGTATCTTATTGTTGGCTCTCTATATGAACCAGCTCCTTCTGTAATTGATTTTTTTAATAAATTTTGTTCTTTTGAAAGAAATTAAATTGACTTTGTGTATCCATCATGCTTATTTTATACATGTTTAATAGACCAAATTGTTTTCATTAAGGTCTGCAATTATCTGTGACAGAAATGTTGACTAGAGATAAATAAAAACCCTTGTTTGCATTTGCTCTTAATTATATGCTTTTGATATTTTCATGGCATGCATTTTAAAAAACTTTTTAAAATGTAATTACTGATGAATGTCTGTGCTAGGATGTGATTATAGTTTAGTCTCTATTATACAAGCATATCAATTTGAATATAAATATTTTTCCTGTTGCTTTCACATGAGCACTGGCACTAAAATTCCCAAATCATGAAAATGCATGTATGTGTAAAGTTTTAGTTTGTGTCTGAAGTATGTTGACACTGACATTAATTACACAGAGAAAATGAAAGTGAAATAGCATTACTGCTATAATGACTGAAAGGTAGAACTTCTAGTTTGGAGGAGATTTTACTTTTCTTTTCCAATCCTTTCCAGATTTGAGCAAATCTGATCAAATCTTACTGTCTTAGAACATATTGGAAACAGTGAAGTCTTAATGATAATCTAATTAATCTTGTCCTTTGCATTCACTTCCATAGGGAAGATCTTCATAAAGCCAAAAATTCATGTGTGGAAGCAACAGAACAAATCCTGAAAGAGATATTTTCAGCATGCATTGTATGGACCATAGGCATTGCATCCGTTGTTAGTGATGAAACCACAGTGATTTTACTACTGGCTAGTTGTCCACAGAGAGACAAAGTCAAAGAAATTCTCTTCTGCAGCATTAGACAAGGCAGAAGAGGCAGACTCCATATTAATTCTGCTTGTTCTTTAATTTCAGGAAGTCGGTTCTGAGCCTTATGGGTATGTTCAGGCGGGAGCTCTGTGTGATCTCAGAGTAGCTGAAGGGCATCAGATGCCCTATTTCTGCCACTGAGATGTGCCTCGGCAGCCAAGTAATAGATTATAAACCTCTGAAAGCATTTTTCAGTCATGCATTTTAACCATATCCCTAAACCAACCACAAGATTTCAAAGAGCATAAAAATCACTTGTACCAGAGGATTTTGCAGCATAGATAATACTGTAGAAACTCAACGTGCTGTCATTTTGACACAAATAATTGGGCATGGAGCTGCACATATACAAAACAAAACAATCTTTATCACATGCTACCACACAGGATGTGTAGTATACAGTTAAAATTGTAATAATCCATCACTGTCTCTCTGTATTGAAATTGAAAACAAAAATATGATGTTTGGACTGCAAAAAATAAAATTGAACACCTGTGGTAAAGTTCCATTATTGGGTTATATCATAGCTGGTATGTCTGCAAAATTGAACTCTTTTTCAGTTCCACTTCAAATGTATTGCTGAGTAAATCAAAAGTAAGTCTGTGAAGATGAGGACCTGCCATTTTGTAACTAAAACGTTGTTTTATTCAGAACAATTTGAGTGCATATCTATCATTCTCGGCAACATTACTCCTTACAAAATGCAGGTATTTCTGTTGTCTTGTTTCTACTCACCTTCTACCAAAGGGATAATTACACTGCTGATGGCTTGCAAAAACATTTATCTTTGTAAACTCGAATCTGCCCATTTGTGCAAGGAAGATAGTTTTGTATGCAGAATGCATGATATGTACAGAGTAGAGATACATGTGCATTCCTCTGCTTCTAGACCACTTGTAGCTGGGCTGCAGCCAGAAGAGAGGAAGGAGTGAACCATCAGCTGTGACATGCTTGAAAAAGAATCATAATGAAGAACAATTTACTTATGGGTATGGGCAGTTGTAATTCATAGGGAAAGCAGATGCTGTATTCTCTTTTATGGTCAGTGGGCAGAAAGGATGCTTTTATTTTCAGTGTTGCTGATCTTGTAACCTAATGGAGTTTCAGCTTTACCCTAAGTAAAAGCCTGTGTCAGTCTGTTGCAGTGTTGAATACATCTGTCACACTCTGCTCGCTCCTGAGGGGGATTGCTTCATAAAGACAAGCTGATCTAAGACACTATTAAACAATATATTGCCACTTTCTGTATATTAACATGTTTTACTTTAGCAACTGCAAAGGAAGTTTGAAAACTTGACTTGTTTTATGAGGAAGAATGATGATCATGCACTTTGCATGGAGTCTTTAAAACACAATTCAAAAAAGAAGTGATGACAACTGAAATAAGTTTCCTAAGAAAATGGAGTTATCCAAAACAGTAACCTGATATTCATCAGATATGCCACAGTTCTCATTCTTCTCTTCTTTTTCTACTTTTAGCTCTGTAGCACATCTTAGAAAATTTGCTGTAGTGTTGTTTCAATAGATCACTAAATATTTTTATTTCATTTCTTCATTCATTTTCTACTACTTTCTCCTGTTCTTTGGTATTTTCTAAAAGCATACCATTAGTTAAATCTCTTATTGAGTTAGTAATGCATCTTCTTTTTACTGTGGTAATGACATGAGGAGTTTGTCCTTTTGTTGTGGCTGATTGGTTCTTATAGAAATTTAATTGTTGTAAAGGGAGGGAAACTATGAATTGAAAAAACAACTTCCATTCATTGCTTTTGGGAAGTCCATTCAGTCTTGCACAAACAACACTTATTTTCTTCAGCATCTAGAATCTTCTACATAATTAGTCCATCAAGCAACTTTGCAGGTAGGATAAGGCTCTACTCCATCTACATTTGAGTGCATTTGAATTCATGCATATCTCTTTTTCCAAGAGCCCTATTACAATAGCATGTTTTACTGATCTGTGATGAGATAGACTGCTTCATGATATTTCCCTTACACTTGGACACTATTTTCAGCTTGACCAGTAATTTAGTTATTCAGACTTGTGTGTAGTAATTCAGACTTATGTGTCTTAATAACAAAGCTAGTGATGATTTTTGGCAAGACTGGATCCTTGTGTATCACTTGTTTGGGATGACAGTAAGCTAAGGTTTGACCTTTCTTATACAAGTGATTTTAGTTTTTCCTTTGGTTGGTTGGGTGGAGAGTAACCTTTTTTAACTTGCTTATTTTCACATTGAAGTAGATGTTTGTTTCCATATTTTCTTATGTCCTTTTTACTGGGCACTTTACAATGACAGAAATATTTTTGGTGTGAGGAAATAAAACAATAGCACCTGTTTTATCTGGTTTTTATTATAGTTTTACTTTCCAAATCCCAGCCACAACAAAACATACACATATGTAGTCACTGCCCAAAATACTGTCCTGTTTAATCTGAAAGTAGCTACAATCTGCAGTCTTTGTGGGAAGAGAAGCAGTGATGTGACAGACATGTGAGAAGAGACAAGAATGCTCTCCCTGTATTGAGAACATTACAGTGTGTTACACCTGCTCTGCTGTCATCTCAGGCCTTCTCTGGTCCAGATGAGCCAAAATTTAAGGAGTTTTTAAAACATGTCCTTCAAAACAGAAGATGCCAATGCCAAAACTTTTAAAGAAAAAATCCAATTTCACATAGATTAAAGCAAGGAATTGGGAAGTAAATTTTCATACATATTCCACTTTTCCCAAATGTCTGTTGTCCAGGGTAAAATCTCAAGCTATTTAATGGAAATAATCTATTCTGTGTCTATGGTGAGGGATCAGATTCCATCAAAATATGGCTTTGAAAATCCACTATCCACAGCAGGTCTCGAAGGACATTTTGTATATTCATTAAACAGCAGTTGTAAATATTCACTCAAGTGTCTGAGTCATGACACAGAGTAATACATCTTTTCCCCTACACTTGTAAAACCTCAGATTATGTTTTAGTAAACAGGCACATAAATGTGATTTGCTTATTTTTTGATCCTCTGCAAGATAAACAGTGTTCCTACCAGGAAATGTCAACTGTATTTGTGCCATTAAAAATATCTTCTTCCAAGAAAATAATCAACTCTTTAACATCTAAACAAGATACTTTTAAAGCTAATTCTCTTGTAAACCTCAAAGAGTTCTTAGAATAACTAATGCAGTGGTGGCAGTGGGCAGTGCTCACTGAGGCCCTGGGCTGGCCTTACAACTCCTAATTCTCTGCTCTGGTCTGTTAAATTGTCCTTATCTCAACCCACTAAGCTTTAGAACTCTCTCCTGGTTCTCTTCCTCCTCCTCCTGAGTTGGGGAGCTGTGAGTAACTGTGTGGTTTGGTTATTGTCAGCTGGGTCTAAACTACAATAGCTTTTTTGGTGCCAAACACGGGGCACGATGGGCTGAGGTAAGGACAGATCTGACCTGAGTGTGCTGGGATTTGTTATACAGATTTCTTATATTAGTTAATTGAGGCAACTGGTCACAAAGCTCGTTCAAGTGTTTACATGGTCGTGTTATGCAAACTCTTACCTGCTCTATGTGCTCCCTGAAGTGTTGTTTATCACCTCAGGGAGAGTAATGAGGACCATGATTTTGTTGTATTGAATTCTTCTAGCTTATGATATGATTATACAGTTGGTTATTGGGCTCAGCTGGTATTTGTATACAGCACTGTTGACACTCCCATACCTCAGGCTTTTCATTTCAGAATTCATCAGTAATCTCTCCCAACCTATGAGAAGGGCAGGGAAGGATACTGTCTTCCACCCTTTTACTGGCTAACTGCAACAAGGTTTGAGAATTTTAGATGCTCTTGGGACATTCCAATCATCCTGCCTTCACTGTTATGTCTCTTGAATATTCTTCACATCTTGTTTAGGGTTGTAACATTTGTTAAGAGTTTTGTTCAAAGATTTTCCCCAAGGCTGGATAGTAGTGGGTGGAATGGCATGTGGAAGAATATGGGCAGGTATCTAGAGAACTTCTCACCTCCAATGGTTTGGAACTTCACCCTCAAACAACTACGTGATCCTGAAAGAATGATAGAGTACTTGAAAAGAAAATGCTCTGTCTATTTCAGAGAGGCAGAACTGACTACACTGTGCTGGGCAAGTCCTGGCTACTACCCACCAAATACTGCTCAGCATAGGCATCAACCTCAGGGGAAAGGGGGAAAAAAGAAACTGAGGGGCACTGCAGCTAACCCAAACCCAATGACAGTTGTAGCATCTTAAACCTCAGCAACAGACACTGTGGCTACTCAAACCCTGGTGACAGGTACTGCAGCTGAATCAGAGAAACAACCTGTGTCAATGTCAGTTGACCCTATACAGAAGAAGAAATGTTGGATGCAAAACTCAACTCATTCAGAAAGGGAAGAAACTCCAACTACAAAAAAGGAGGAAAAAGAAGTGGAAGTAGGAGGAGAAAGATGTAGAAGTCATGAATGAAATGATTACCATCTGATTCCTATCCCCAAGCGAGTTACAAGACATGTGAAAGGACTTCAGCCATCATCCAGGGAAGCATTTTGTCTCCTGGTTGCTCCAATGCTGGGATAATGGAGCCAGTAACCTGGAACTGGAGGCTAGGGAAGCCAAACAATTGGACTCCTTGTCTAGGAAGGAGGGATTGACAAGGCAAATGGAAAAAGGACACAAGTATGCAGCCTTTGGAGGCAATATCTGTCAGGTGTAAAGGAAAGGTACCCCTTTAAGGAAGATATTACATGTCACCCAGGGAAGTGGACCACCATAGAGAAAGGCATCCAGTACCTGAGGGAATTAGCTGTGCTGGCAGTGATTTGTAGTGATCCTGATAACATGCAGCTATCTGTCCAGAAAGTGATAACACTAAAGGTTGCTCATATAAACATCTTTTCTGAAGGGAGAAATGAGAAATAAGGCTGTACTGGTTGAGAGAAGGTATCAGATAGGAAAGAGACCTTCCTTTGCCAACTACTAAATCTCACTGTGGGAATGAAGCAAAGTGCCTTAGAAACATGACCACAGGACTCCAGTGCACTCCACAGGGAGTCCTGGTGAGAGAATACAGTACAGCACTGAACCTTCTGTAGTCTGATGTATTGAAAGATGCATGAAGAGTTAACATTACCCAGGGGATGGACCTTTGTGTTATAGAGTTAGCTACTGGAAAATCACTAGGACGTTTCTCTTACTCTTCTGGATCATACAGAAGTCTCTCAAAAGAGAAATGTAGAATATATACAGTGATGAAGTAGCTACAGATAGAGATTGGAAGAGTAAAGCAGCTGAGGAGGAAGGTTTGAGTATGTGCAGTAATAGAGAAAATGACGAAAGGATATGGAGTTGTGTGCATAGGGGAGGAAGAGTTTGAAACTGTCCTGAAGTGAGCTCCATTTCTATGCTATATTTTAGCATTCTTTTAATAACTTTACTCTTGCTTTTCAATCCATTTTATCCTCTTGCTTGGGAATTTACAGCCTCTTGTTAAACAAGGGTATTTCTGGTATTTGATGTAATTATCAGAGGAATGAAGTTCTGGCTCTCTGTCTTGGCTTGCCTTTATGATTTGCCTCTCATATATTCATTGTACTCTCTCCAAGATGTACGTGGAGAGTGTAGGAAACAGGTTTTTTTCTTCTTGTGGGAAGGAGTTTTATCACTCTATAAAAAAGACAGCTTCAAGAGAGTGGTCTACTGAAACACCAGCTCTTTATCCCTGACGATTTGTCTTTTAATAACATTGATCCAACAGTACAAAGAATTAATTCTTACTGATTCAGATAGGACTCTGTTTCAAAGCCATCTTTGAAACGCTCCAGTGTCTGTTGTTGTGAAGAATGTTCTGCCAAAGTAGTGATAGTCCTGTGGGATACCCCAGCACAGGGACATCTGAATTATGGTATTGTGCAGAATCAGGGAGGAGGGAGCATCAGTAGCCCACCTCCCATGAGATAATTCCTGGAGATGATTTTACTTTCCTGCTTGGGAACTAGGTACAATTTTTCCAGATAGTTTTATTAAAGCACACTGAAACTTTTCCCCCATAGATTCAGTTTCATGTTTCTACTCTTTAAGTGCACACTGGGGGCAGGAGAGTTGGGAAGCAGCAGAACTTCTTATATTGCATTTGTCCAAATTTTAAGCTTCTCAGAGTTGCACAGGATTCAAATGATCTGCAGGAGGAGAGGGAAATGCTTGTGATTTTACAGTCTATGAGATTTAGAATCTCTCTGCATCAATATAGGAGCAGAAGAAAGTCACTAGAGGTAATCTCAAAAGGCAGAGTCAAACCAATATTTTTTCAGGTTATTACACGATTTTTGAGTCTGTTTGCTTTGGTTTTCTTTTTAATGTTCTTTCTCTTTGCTTTCTGTCTCCCTAAAAATTCCTCAGGCCTTAAAGCATCTTTCCATAAAAAGCCCAGAGAATTAGCTAATTTGTTAAAAGCCTATCAATGTTTCCAAGTATTGTGCCTGATGAAAGAGAAAGATATAGCTAAATGTCCTGTTTTGTGAGATAACATTTCTAGTAAAACTTATTCCTGTGCTTGTTAGAGATTATAGTGCTTGTTCTTGGCAAAGTCTCACAGCAACACAACCGAAAGTTGTGCTAGATTTAGTTAGATACAGAGCAGAGCTGCCAGAAAAGTTGGAGAATGAACTGAGCTGTGCTTCTTTTCTTGGTTTTGTTTTGTTTTTATTCCAGCGTCCTTGTTAAACCTGTAACTGTTCAGCGTAGTAGCAAAGGTCTGTCACGCTGTTGTGTAGGCTCCACATGCATGCTGTCAATGAACAAATTTGCAGAATGAACCTTATGGGAACCTGACCAGAAAAATGAAAATATGGAAACCAGACATGTCTGAAAAATGAAACAAACAAAAAGATGCTTCACAACAAAACAGTAGCTAGCTTCATCCGTGCTTTTCTCTTCAGTGGGACGTTTGAAAGCACCACAATTTATATTTGGAGTTAAGGATTTTTGTGAGGAAAATGAAATCCATTATCTTTTCACTATTTAAAGAGAATAACATCAGGGAGTGATTTTATAGAAAAAAAAATATTCATCTTTGTAATCACCATAAAAAACTTGTAGAAATTTTAGGAAAGCTTTAAAGTTTGCTTATGATGTGGATCAAAAATCTTAACAGATGTGATCAGGTTAGGAGTTAAATTAAGGATGGTCATCATTTTGTCTAACATTCTTCAATGTACTGAAGAATGCCTTTCTGTAGCTATTAGAAACTTAAGCTTGAAACACAAGTGGGCAGCACAAAAGAACATCTGTATTATTCTGAAACTTTCAGAAAGACGTTGGTTCAGCAGGTACATCAGTGTTATAAAACTGCATATCCATTCTCACTGTGCATGTTGTAGAAAGGCTTGTTGAACTGTGATGCTATGGGAACCTTTGAGGTAATGCTTCAAAAGACTGATATGTGGATTCTGGTAACTGATCAGACTGGATTGATTTTCGTGACACAAAGTACAATATGCACAGTAAGATTCTATTTATGAAGGGAGAAAATATCAATTTATGATTTAAATGTAAAGTTTACTTACAGCTACATATATACCTCCACATGTGCTGCAAGAAGTCTTTGGAATTGGCAAGTACTAAATGTTTATTTCCACATGTTAAACAGTGATATCTCAGTTCATTCAGGTATGTGATTTGTGTTTCTCAGGAACACAGGATTCTTTGTTAAGAGATTATTATGGGATCCTTGGATCAGAGACAAACAAAATAATCAGTTTTTAAGTAGTAGTAAGTAACAAAATTGGAATAGAAAGACTAACAGTACATAATCAGTAGAGTGACTTTAGATGCAATCTCAGATTGCAAAATTGCTATGAACATACTAAAAAGCTTTTTGGCTAAAAGTAGTTATTTTTTTCCATATTGGGAACTTGATAATGTATGACAGAAGGCAGATTTCTTAGAAATACCCTTGGCTAGAATATTTCATTTTATTAGATAAGCATCTGCTGTTATTTCTGTAAGCAGCCTAAAAATAGCACATTTCTCTGTTTCAGAAAGCTACCAGTATATTTGTAATGACAGAACACTATAAAATATTTAATAGCTATTATTAATTATTATATTTTATAAAGTTTGACTGTGTCCATTCTGAAATGTCATTTTGTGTGTACATGTGTTTTCTGTGTTGGATGCATGACTATACATAACATACCAGTGAGACTTCAGTCGTATGCTCTGTTAAATGGCGACAAAAGGCAAAGCTACTTGTATGTTCAGTTGTAATCATGATGGGTATTAATACATCTGTTCTGAATATCACTGGGCCTCTTATGATCCAGGGCTGTTACAGGATAGTTTCTTTTGCTATAATTAATGGATGGTATGGGGATGACTATGTGGAAGAACAGCTACCTGAAGAAAATTGAAGGAAAGCTGCATTATTCTTAGAGGTAGAAATTATAGAGAGGTTGGAGTAGAGTCACAATGTCTTTGGTAACAGCTAGTTAATATATATTACTATACATATTCTGCTGCTGACTCACAGGTTCCTGGGTGGTATGAATACCTACGGAAAAGGACCTACTGTGGCTGTAATATGTAAGTTATTGTCTAGGTCTTGCATAGTGGCCAAAGTCCACCGATGTTGCCAGCCATTCTATAGTACATCAAAAACTGTCATCTCTTAATAATGTAAACTTGGTAAGCTGTAGTATATAATTATAATTTTATAATAGTATGTGATCAACAGCCCTATTTGAATTGTGACTAATTAATTACACCTGATGGCACTGCAGCTGGTGATTTCAAACTAAACCACTACTTTGTAATGTGTCTCAAGGCAATTTGATTTATATTAACCCTCCTGCACTGTAGGCTAAGACAAAACTGTAATTTCACAGCCTTTCATTTTACAGTCTCAAGTTTATGTAGCTTCTCTTTTTCAGTAGAAATCAAAAGCCAGCTGAGTTAGCTGGAACTAACACCAGGCTTATCAATAGTGTCACGGTTTAGATTATCAGGAGCAACTTGTGATTGCATTACTCTTTGCTTGCCAGCAACCCAAGGATGCACACAGCTATTGCTGGTGCAGCTACTCAGTCCTGTGTTTGAGCCTTTAGTCTAAAATGAATTGAATGTGGAGTTAAGTTCAAGATAAAATGTAATTTTACCTTGAGGCTAATAAGCGTATTGAGGAAATAAAAATTTTCAGGATCTATTATGTAGTGTGATGGATTTGACACATTTTGTTTTCTCTGAGGCTACAAAGTTGAGGTTTGAGTTATTTAGGAATATAAGACTTTAAAACACATCAAGTTTTGTTATACACCATCTCAGGCATCTTCCAGATGTTAAATCCAAAAAGGGAGTATTCTCTCTACGGCTCCTCCCTCATTACTTCTCACATACACATTTCCTAAGTTGAAAGAACATTTTTTAATGTTAAGAGGAAGCTGTGAGGCCTTTGAGAGACAATCAAGAAAAAATAATCTTAGTCCTTTTAAGGCTTCTTTTGCTGCTGTGTGGCACTCAGCACCTTGAGTTTGGCAACTTCTCAACAGAAGAAGACAATGTGTGTAAACAAAACCAGTAATAAGTGGTGTTTGATCTTCTCCAGAGCAAGGTGTCCAAAGTGTTTATTATATAAATCTAAATTTTGAAAAACTGGTGCTGGTGAAGGAGCCTGCCTTTTCATCTAGGCCAAATCAATATTGTTTCTTAAGGTTGTCGCAGCATGTTTTACATTGATTACAATGCAAAATATTTTCACTGAGAAGTGCTGCAAATGTCAGAATTCTTTTCAAAATTAGGCTGGATTTTATGGAGTGGAAGATGATGGAGTGGCATTACTCCTAAAGGCTCTTTTCTATGCCTGCTTTAAGTTTTTACCCTAACTTCTTGCCGTGTCATACAGAAATTCCCAGAACACACAAATTACTAGTAGCACCCCACTGCTCTAAGATACAGCTCTCATTATAATTTGGGAGACTATGGTCAAGAGCAAATTTCAGACACTTCTTTACTTCCTATTGAGTGCTGGGTGACTTGCACTGCCATGTGTCTTAGACTATCTACTCCCTTTGTCATCTTAGGATGTAAAAGTTTCACTCGTGCCCTTCTTCCTAAAAGTAGCTCTTATCTCTTGTTTTTCATTCCTATTTAGATAGTAAACTTGTAGGTCACAAGCTTTCTCTTTCTACTTGTACGTACAGCCAGAGATAATTTTATGGAACAGCAATCAGGGAAAAGGTCTGTGGCCATAAGCCAAAAGGGAAAGCAACCTGATGGATATTAGGTAGTGTATGCATAATTCATGCAATATCTGGGTGGAAGAAACAGCAGCCCAGCAAACTCTCTGTGGCTAAATTGATTTTGTATATTGCAACCAAATTGGGCTTATGCTAACTTACTTTACATAATACTGAAGTGGTTAATGTAAGTGTAAATTGAATGGCCATATCAACTGCAAAGAATACAGCTGAGAGATCAGGCGGCTCTTAAACTGCACTAGCTTGACTCCTTGCTGTTGTCTCTGTCTGAGCTAATACTTGGAAGACCTTTTCTGTAAATGATGGGATTAGTCGTGCTCTGTATTTCATTTCTTATATACTCTTTGCATGCAAACCTGGAGTTTCTAACAGAAAATTACAGCCCCAGTCCTGCAAATACCAACTTTTCTGTTATTCATTGATTGTCCCTGGTGGCACACTGCAGGGATGCCAGGGGACTGTGATTTCTGAATTTGGAGTTCTGTTGGTGGATGAAGGACTGAGTCTCAGCTACTGTGAATGCCAGGCAGCTCTCAGCTGAAAAGGGTTCTCTAGCTTGTAATGAATAGCAAATATGTTGTCTGTTTTAGAGACAGGCTCTTCTGTCTTATGTACAAGGTAGCTAAAATCAGATAAAACTGGGAGACAAGGGCATAATGCATACAAACAGACACAATAAATAAAATTCAGTGGCAACATTAGGAGTGGTTGATGAGAGAAATTTCTAAGGAACTGAGAAGTGGAGGTGTGAATCCTCTGTCAGAGACTAAAGAAATATCAAACATCTGCAACATAGGTAAATGCTACTGCAAAACACAGACCCACACAATTCATTTTCTTTAGCTAGGTTTGGAAAAAAATCCACCCTTACAAAAACTACTCTTCAGTCCTCTAAAAGTACCAGGTGCTACACTCCTATCAGGATTTTAAACAATGAATTTAGGTTGGAGGAGTTGTTAGTAAAACAGTGTAGATTGCATAAAGATCATCATTTGGTATTTTATACACTCCTACCATTAGTGTTTCTTCTCTCAAGACCATTCCCAGATTCATATATTTGGATGGATTTACTTTTTTAAGCAAAAGAACAAAAGTGATCCTGTCAGACAAATTAAAGCTCAGGAGAATAAAATAAATGTCAAGATCATACAGGTTTCAACCTGCATTACCTCTGCGATACATTTTTAGTAATGTAAGAAACAACTCTAATCACTAAAATAAACTCATCAATGTCCTCGCTTCTGCTGGAATCAGGAATTTGGGCCACCATTCTCAGCATGTAGGTGGTGAAAATCTGTCATTCAATCTGGAAGCTGTAGGAATATATTCCCTCTCTCCATATGAATCTCCATTCTGTTTTGTGCCTGTCCAGAACGTGGATGATTTTCTTTAACAAGGAGTGAGGAACAGTCAGTCTCATATTACAGTCTCAAAAAGCCAAAGGGTTTACAACATTGCTTACCGTGGCATACTTGGCACTAAAGGATATTGCTGTTGAGGTGGTAGCTCAGCAGCCAGCTCCTATCCTTTTGCTTGGCTTTTCATTAAGAAATCTTCTAGAAGATTTATATATATGGCTTTAAATTTCCTTGATACCTAGAGCACAAATGTTAAGAGCCAAACGAGGCCTTTATAAAGAGTATAGAACTGGCAGGCACGCAGTAAACATGCATCTTGGTTAATGACAGAGAGGGCTGGAAAACTGCATAGTTGACAATACTCAGAGGAAAATAAATTATCTACACCTCATCAACTTGTTTTTCATGGGTGTTCCAAGAGGTTTATTCTGTAGAAAAAAAGAGGGTTCTGTAATGGCAAAAAATGTTACTTTTAATTTGCTAAAGCACAAAATGAAGGAACACTTTGGGAAAAACATTCTGGAACTTTTCATCTGTAATGTGCAACATCAGGGAGCAATGGCTGGTCCTTTGCATATTTTTAATAATATAAAAGCCATGGAGAAAGATGTATTGGTAGAAGGAGAGTGATTAAAACCCAAGTCCTGAGAAAAAGTTTTAATTTATCAGAAAATATCTGAAACTTCAATAGGCATTTTTTCATTCCCTTGCAAGTTCTGTTCTAACCAGGGGTCACATACAGAAACTGCAGTGAAATGAACAGGAATTTCTTGTGAATATCCACGCCAAGAAATGGTGAGATGAAAGCAGATATTTCACATTATTTGCAAAAATGTTTCTCCACAATTACTTCTGACAATGTTTCATTGCTTTAATGTCCCCTTGAAGGATTGCCTTTCAAAGTGCATTTTATTGCAGTCTTTAACAATAATACTAGGTTGTATCCTTTACTGCTTGAAATGAAAAGGTTTTTAAACTGCAGAATCCTTTTTTCATTTTACCTGACCAGGGTGTCCATACAATGCTTTTGAAAGTGTTTCAATGTTTATGTAATGTTTTCTATAATTCTTTCATTTCAGCAGAATGCATACTCCAGAACATCAACACAAGGCTGGAATGTACCAGTTAGCAGATATTGTAATGATCTGCACAGTCTCAATCTGAAACTCTATTTAAAACTTCATGTGAATTTTTAGATACAAGCTGTGCTTCTAAAATTTCCCTTAGCAGGTCACCTTAGTCTTTTCTGCCTTCTCATCTTATCCCCAGCAGTATTGGATCTTGGTTTCCCTGGATCCTATTACATTGCACAAAGCTATCTGGAGGATACAGATACAGGCTAGTAAACGGCATATTTGAATGAACTTTCCATATAGAGTTGTTGAACCTCTGAATCTCTTTTCATTTGCACGAAGGACTCAAATCTGTATCACTACATCTGTGTTGTTGAAAGCTAGAGTTGTCTCAGGTCTGATTGAGAACTTAGCACAAAGCTATGCATGGGCTCTATTTAGGTATAAAAAAAGCTTTCTAACCACTTCTGTTTCTTGAGAACCCCAGTCTCTTAGGCAGTGTAGGAGTCTTTGTAGGATTTGTCATCCTGCACAAGATACCAGTGTTTGCTTTCAGAAACGGCTAGCAGAAGAGCAGACAATTCTTTTAGTTCCCTACTTGCCTGGTGATTTGAGCATTTGTGTACAGCAACCACCTTGGATTAAACTTTCATGTTACCTTTTAGGGGACATCCCTTCTGTTTCGAAAGTGCTTCTGAATTCATTGGTTCAAGAAACATGAGTGACTCTGACACTTCAGTGGAACATAAACTCTAGATTTTAGCCCTTCATTCCTAAGATATTTTTTTTTTCCTTATTGTGTTATTAAGGATCTGTTAAATAGCAACATTTTTACAAATCCCAAACTCCCTAACTCCCCACTCTTTTGCACAACAGTCCATGAGACAGCTTCCCATGTGCTCATCCTATGGAATCTCCTTCTTCCTTCTTAACCCCATGGAAATCCTCAGGCCTTTTTTCTGTACTGTTGATTCAATTACAATTTGACCTCTTCTTTATTTCACCTCAGTGACCACAGGAATAATGTAAGAATATATTGTGTTGTGGTGGAAGGAAGGAATGGAGGTAGGGAAGGAGAAAGGGAAGGAGGGATTCCGCTGTCGTCAGTGTAGACCAGTGGAAATATGTAGCTCTGATTCATCTTATCAGTGTCTCTCAAAGGTAGATTTAGCTGGAGATTTTGTTTGATCTCTACGTGTTTCTGATTTCTTGAACATGTTCTTTCTCAGCTCACTCTGTGCAGGAAGTTTTAAGTTCTAATTTGTTTTCAAATTTCTGTTCTTTTTCAACAGAAAAGAGCACTTTGTGTCAATTTTAAGTGGTGATGGATGCAGGAATATTTGTTTTACCTGCAGCAAAAAGGCCACAGTAGCATTCAGAGCTCCTGCCTATGTGCATTTTCTTTGAAATGAACAAAAATAAAATAAATAAAGCACTGCCAAATTTGAAAAATGATGCCTGTACTCTTTTAGAAGCAATTGCAAGTTGATTTAGAATGAGGAAGAAAAAAAGTTTGCCAGAGTTCAGTACTTTCCCCATTTTTAGCTCAACTCTGCAGTAGTTGGAGGCTAAGAACATTCTATATTGTACTCTTGGGAAAATGTCAATGTCTTCTATTTTATTATGACATTTGAAAGCTCTGACAAATTAATACATTTGTATAACCCACTCACTACTAGTCATTATGCCTGTCCTCCCAGTTTTGCCCACTCTGTTGTACATCCAAATTTCTTTCACTTCTCAGGTATAGATCCTGTCTGTTTAGATCAAACAATAATGGTTCATAGATTAGTTCTGATCACTGTTAACAAGGATTGGTTGTGACAGTGCCTGACACAGCTCTCAGTTACAGTGCTGTAGATTTAGAGACAGTGTAACTGAAATTCAGTGCTGGTGAAGTTTGGTGAGCAAGAACTCTCACATGGTGGGGTTTCATGTCAAATGTTGACACTTGTTCATGTTATTGCTTGCCTACAGAAACGTAGTGGCATTGATTAATCAAACTGCTGCACTTGTGGCTAAATTAAGGCAGTCCTCATAGTGGTTCTTACCTGCCAAGCAGATGGCTCTCAACATGTACTGCTTCAAACACTCCCATATGGTTTTGGGCAAAGTCATATGATGAAGATCAAAACTAGGTTGCCTAAAACAGGTTCAAAGTAAATTCTAGTCATTCACAAAGGTGAATCTGGGTAGATCTCAGGCTACCCACAGTTGGAGTGGGGATGTTGGCTACAGTCTCTTGTGGTTATCCTGGGCTTTTGGACATAGCCGTGATGGAAACAGGGCTTTCACACCATTCTTTGGAGAAGCAAGCTCTTGTGCTGGTAGAGCTGTCTGCAGACACTCGATCAACCTAGCACTTTTACTGCCTAGTGATTACAATTTCATTAATGGCAGGGTTGATTTGGAGAGATGTGCTACCAGACTTGGGACAGAGGCAGCCTTTTTCTATTCTGATTTTCCTCTACTTCTTTAAAAAATACCATTCCTCCATCCCTGGGTTATTTGTAAGTTATGATCCAAATATGTGGTATCTATAGCACAGAAGATCCGTGTTTCTAGTGGTTTGTGCAAGAAGTTAAGCATGCACTAGGACAACTCCAGCCTTAGATGCAGCTCAAGCCTGCAGCTGAGAGATTTGTTTGCAAAGAGCTGATTTAACAGTAAATGCAGTTATTGTCAGATACAGTCCAGTCTACTACTTTAGTCTGCTTTTATTAGTAACTGAAGTTACATAGCCCTGAAGGCAGTGGGAACAGAAACATGTAAAGCTTAAATTAGGACTTAACCAAGTCCAAATCCTACTGTCATTAGGGACTGAAGTGATTCCATCTCAATATACAGATAATTGTTTCTTTACAGAACAGGAAATACTACAGTTAATGGAAGGCTCAGACTGAAGACAAAATAAGGGTCTTGAACAAACGTGAGTGTGCTACATCAGCAGTCTACAGGAGGTACAGTGGAACATTAACACACTTATGTGGGTCTTCGTTTATTGAGCTGCGGCAGATCCAGAACTCAGTTCCCATATAGAATGAAGATGAGAATGAGAGACATTACTAACTGTTCAAAGTGTTTGTTTTTCCTCCTTATTTCCCTGTCTTACTATAGGTAATGTAATTTTAATGAAGCTATGGGTACTTGACTAAAAGGCTCCAACTCTTAATTTCCTTCTGTCTGACACATTGCTTTTTGCAAAGAGGTTATGCAGAAGTTAAACCTCAGCAAGATTAAAATCAGGCAGTGACAGTTGCATGATGACATCTGAGAGCAAAATTTGACCTTCTGAATTCTGAAGAGGCTGGAAAGAGCCTGGATGTTACAGTACATATGTCAGAGAGGAAAGGCCTGTCAGATTTTGGCTTGGAGTTTTCAGACATGGTTTGCAGCATCCTTGCAAAGAGCAAGCCTGGGTAGCTGTGTGATAAGCATGGAACAGACAGAGATTTCAAATAGCCACATGGTTTTGGGGTGGTTTTTGTCCTCTCCAGCTCAGGAACTACCAATGTATCACATCCACAATACCCCAAAGCTTCCTCCCAGCCAGCTGGCTCTTAGCAAGAATAGAACCAATTTCTTAATCCTCACTACCACCTCCTGCCAACATGCTATGGAAATAGAAGACATATCTGCTTCAAAAAGCATTTGTCTACTTTCCTAGCCAGGATTATCCTTTAAAGGTGACAGTTGGTGTGGGAAAGCAGCACTTATTTATACACACATATAAATAGAACTATATCTATATATATATATGAATATATACATGGAGATATATAGATGTAGATACATGCATACAGCAAATGCTTTATGTGAATGTGTTTGTAAATTAAAAGGAAGAAACCAAGGAAGCTGATGTGATGCCAGTTTTCCAGTCTGATTTTATGTCTTAGTACTTTAGAAGAGTAAGGATAATATCTGTATCCCTAGTGAGTAGCAGACAGAATAGGCCCTGTGATGCTTTCTATGCCTGGCAATTATGATTTTATTCTTAATTTGACATTAGATTCTTAAGCATGCAAAGGATAACTGTCTCAGTTCTCTTCTTCGTGAAAAGTAATCCTGCACTCACCATTTACTGGGTAATTCTCAGTAATGACATCAGTAGTGAAGTATCAAGAGAAACCTAAGGAAGGCGACTGAGTATTAAGTTGTCTATGAATGGACTCACCTCAAAGAGAAAAGTAACTTAGAACCTTTCTGAAAGAAAAACTAAAATCACCATGTTGACATAATTGAAGCAGAGTTAGCAGATGCTACATGCCATAGCCTGAGTTCTAAACAAATAAAACTGGAATTAAAAGCATTGTAAGAATATGGACTCTTTTTTGGCAGAAAAATTCTTTTTTTCATGATAACTCTTTGTCAAATGCATGTTACTCAACTCCTTTGCCTTGGCACTGGATAGATGCAAAAATTCTCAAGCTAAAAAGTTGGTTCATCTGTAAAAGAATAAGTATGCATTGGAGGCCAAGTGGGGGTTTGAAATGCATTTATTCATTCCCAATTTAGCACCTCCTCATAGCATAAAATTCAATGAATTATAGAGAAGGATACAGAACAACACTGTCCTGTCATGTTCCCATCCCCATCCTGTTTTTAATAGAACATACTTACCACCATTCTTATGTTAATGAAGGGTTTGTACAGCTGCTACAGTGGGCACAAAAAGATTAAAATCTGCCATCACTCTGCTTAAAGAACCTAAGGGAGATCAACACATCTGGTCTAGAGGGGAAATAAGTCTGTCAAAGCAATTATTTCACATCATTTGCAGCAGATTAGAACAAGGGGGATAGGAGAGGAGGAAATTTATTAACCTTTAAGGTGACCATATGCCTGATACTTTATCCTACCTGCCAATTCTTCATTTCATTTAATGAACATTGGCATTAATATTCACATTTCATCTTTAGTATCCTGATAACTTTTATTCTTAATTGCTCTCTTTTGCTGAAATAGTTATAGCTCAGCTACTGGAAAACAAAATGGTTCACAGCAGAGACAATAAATAATGATGACTATTTCCCAGGTCAAATTCAAGGAGTTTGTGGTGATGTTAGAGAAACTGAGTGAGTTTACTTGGATTGGTTGGTGTTTGCTAGATAAGATCCTAGATATCAAAAGGATGTATTTTAGAGCAAAGGTGGATGGATGGGGAGGATAGAGACAGATTTTAGTGGTCCTGAGGAACTGTAACTTTACTCTCATTCTGATTAGTGAAGCCAGTGGGCTTGTTTTAGCCATAGCTCTACAGCTCTTCCACATAGCAGTGACTTAGACTTTTAGTTAATTAATGCAAAAAATATTCTGACAAGCAACAGTACTTTGTCTGTAGTTCTGTTACTTGAGGAATAATGATATATGCATGAGAAATGGCAGTTTGTTGCATATGAGAAGGAGCTGATCATTGAGAAAGAAAGGTGTTTTTCAAAGCAATTAGAACCATTTTAATCCACTTTGTTACAGTGACATTACCTCTAATTCTTCCCTGATATTTTATTGATAAGCTTTCTAAATGTGCATCAGAGTAGGATTCATTAGACTTGACACTTTATCCTTACAGTGCATTTGGGAAGCCCAGAGGTCTTCTATTTCCCATTTTACATTTACATTTCTTTCTCATTTTCCTGACATTGATAGAAAAGAGAGTATAAGACAAATTGTTTGAACCTGAGCTTGTGCAGTTAGGCAAAAAATGCTGCTCTTGTTAAAAATCAGGCCAAAGATTTTAGTTTCTAAATATAGTTTTAAAAAACTAATATTAGGTACCTCATAGGGAAGAGATTGACTTCTGTGATTGACCAGTGCTGTGCAAAGGCCCTACAGTAAATCTCAGAGACAGATTTTTTTATCTCCTTAAAGCTTCATTGCGAAAATGTTGCTTTTCCAAGGTTTTTCATGCAAATGAATCTTTAGACATAGCTTAAAAATTATACATATATTGGCTAAAGCTGTGTGAAAAACTGAATTTGTTTTCAGAAGCTGAACCAACATAACTTTTGATCAGTTGGAATGAAAGATATGAATTATTTGTTTGGGAGCTTTCTTCTGAAACAACAATAACAGAAAACATTCTGTGCTTTAACTTGGAAAAAAACAAATTTCCTTTTTGTGCTTATATCTCTTTTTAAAAATACTGAGTCCACTTGAGTTTTCAGTTCAATTTATTTCAGACTGAAGAAAAAGATATGGAAGTTTAAATTAGAAAGATTTTACTTATGTCTTATTGTAAAGTAAGCACTCTTTCTGGTTAATTCACTGTTCAGAGAGCTTTTGTACACACCTTCATTTTCAATTTATGAGAACTTTGACTATGATTCACAATGCTGTAACTCAGAATCAACCTATCTCAGTAAAAGCCCTCCAGGTTGAACTTCTGTTGCAAGTAATTTCTTCCTTTGGGGTTTTTTTTTTGGATTGGTTTGGTCTGGTTTGGATTCTGGAATTGTGATTTTCCTAAGGTCTGTGAAAATACAGTGTCAAGAAGAAAAGGCAAACTGCTGCAAATTAATTCATAGCCTTGGACAAAAGACTGTAGTTGTATTGACAGCAATCAATAACTTAGTGCAAGATTTAGTAAGAGTTTTTGACCAGTTTTATTGTTGTTAGAAAATAGTGTTCATGTTTAGTGGATGAAAGTATTCCCATTGTTTTCAGGGTCCAGTACAAGATTATTGATGATCTCTTACATTAGAATGTTTGGTTAAGATGTATGCATTTTGTTTTCTATTTGAGAGAGGCTGAGGGTGTAATAGGATTATGGATGGGACCTTTTAAGCAACGGTGTTAGATCTGGAATGTACAACTTCCCTAATTTTTGCCTGACTCTTGAATTTCAGTGAGTTGAACTGATGGAAGAAAGTTTGTGCCTCATCATCAAGTTCTTGATTTTTTTAATGTAAAATATGTTATCTTTAGAATCAATTTGCTGCTTAGCTATCAAATTTGATTTTCTCCTAGGGCACTGGGAATAGCATTAGTTTATAGTTCTTGAGGGTATATCTGTGCTGAGCTGCTGAATTGGTTAGGAGTCCTGCTTGAATCCAGAAGCAGAATCTACAGACTGTTTAGAGACCTTGATTTACAAATTACAACCAGGAAGTATTTGAGTAAAGATGATAAGAATTGTAATTCAGAACAAAAGGAGTCAAATGTGGATCTACATTATTTCATCTAAACTTAGAAAGTAGATTATGAATGTTTAACCTTTGGAAAATTAGCATAGTTATGTTTAAGTGTCAAATGGACAAACCATCATTAAAACCATTATTTATATCCACTTATTACATGCTTTGAATCCAATATTATCTTCAAGGAATACAGCTGTGAAATGATAAGTAGAATAAGCTGTGTGTAGTGAGTTTGTAAATGAAATCCTTAATTAACCTTACTCCTCAAATTAGATGAAGTTAAAAAAAAAAGCTCTTTCACTTCTGAGATATGTGCTGCATAAGTATGTAACTGGCATTTCATTTACTGCTATTCCAGGGCCTTGAAAAAATAGAGGAAAAAATTATATCTAAATGAAGCTTCACTTAGTTTGTGCCTCGGTGTTTATGTTGTCTGGGGGACATACTCTACTTCAGAGTAATTTTCACTAACTATTTTTTTTCCACTGAGTTAGCTTCTAATATTGTAAAATGAAACAAATGTTCCTGGTGTGTTATCACACACTAGATTTTGATAATGTTTTTATAAAAAAAAAAAAGCACTGTCATTTTTGCATTTTTCATATTAATGGATTCATTTAAGTCTTAAATATTGGGTTCAATCATGCCTTAAGAAAATGCAGGCATATATTACAGTGACTGCAAGCAGTGTGATAGCAAGATAATGAAGCATTCCTTTCCAAGGCTATGAAATAAGGAAACTTAATAAACCTCTTCAGAAAGTTTTCTGAGTAAAATAACAAAATTTGGTTATCTATTGCATATCTCTCAGAGTTCATCATCTCAAGGTCTTTCTTGATGTACTTTTAACAATTTTTGTAATTTTTCTCACTCAATTTATCACTGAATCATATGAAAGAGTTTTTAGCAGTTATATACACGTCTCAGCTAGCAAAATCATACATCAGCTTTTATGAGACTAAGCAACAGAAAGACAAAAAATAAATCTATTTTCTTTTATTCCAATGAATTCTGTAACTCTGATGACTGATCTCTGTGAAATTTCTTATTCACCCCACTGCAAATAACAGAAAAGCTTACGCTATGGCATCTACTGAGTACTAAAACAAACAAGCAAGCAAACTCCTCTGCCAGTCTTTCCTAGCTCTTTTCTCTTTCTGTGGGGTTCGGTTCATCATTTCTTCCACCACAAACTACTCTGACCAGGACTGATTGTGGAGCTGTTATGTGAAATGAGATGGTAATCATCACAAGTGGGGAAAAAACTCAAAGATGATATGCCAGAGTAGGCAATCCAAAAGTGAAAAAACAACAGATTCTACTGATAGAACACCAGATACAGTGTCAACATTAATTCTATGTCATCCTACCTTTACAAATCTTTTTCATCTAACCAGATGGATTAGTTGAGAGAAACTTGAACTCTGATGTATGTTTAAAAAGATGTGTGTTTGGAAATCAGCTTCTGGCTGCTTCAGTCTCTGATGAATTTGGTCAGATTGTTTCTCACACTGATTCCAGATTCTGTAAAAACCAATGATGATGTTCATAAACAGACTGCAAAATTTATTTGCATTTGAAAGACCTCTTGAATGGTCCTTTTAATCTACTTTTTTTTCCATTTCCTAGATTTAAATATGAATTATATGGTCAACTGACCCTCAAAGCCTTTTCTTCCCCCCAAAATGACATAGAAGCACGAATTGGTCAGTCAGATACCTACCTACCTGTCTTGATGATAAGTAATCTGTTGCTCACTAAAATACAACACACTATGCATCTTAAATATCTGTGTTTATCTCTGTCACAAACTTAGACTAGTACAGACACTATAATCTACTTTATTAATTAAGCTGATCAGTGTTTATTTAATTAGATGACTAAGAAGTTAATAGCACAGGAAGCTGAAGAGCCTTAGTAGTGGAGTCTGACAAGAACAACAGATAAGAAAATCACTAGTGTGGGGAATTAGGTCTCATTTAAGAATTAAATTATACAAATCCATTCAATCACCTTGAATTAATTCCTAAGTGTGCACATGCAAATTTGTGAAACATCATCAAGATCTATCATTGTCATATTGAGTTGAATGAATTCACTGCAGCAATAGAAATCCATACACTATTTTGTAAAGTAAATAAGCTTCTCTAGAGCTCTGTTCTCAAGTAACTGAAGACAGAACAGCAGGGAAAGACCAAAAAACAGCATCCAGAGTCAAATCAGTGAGTATGGTGTGATGCACCAAGTTCAGACACTCTGAATCTCACAACAGCAGCAACCAAGTTTACCACAGGCTGCAAAAACCTGACCAAAAGCAGGGTGAATTAGATCTTTTTTTTTCCTTTTTCTGCAGGACTGAGAGCTCTTAGTATCTGAACTAGTTAGTGCTGGAAACTTTTCAAGTGAGGTGTTTTATTTCAGAATATATTGGTATAATGGAGTGGGTTGGCCAGCTTGAAGCTGCTTTACTGTTTTCAAGAGAGTGCACTGGACTATATTGGCTTTTTTATTTGTTTTGAGGTGAATATGTTTGTACTCAGAATACATTTGTTACTTAGAAGTTGAATCTATGAAGTCAGTGGGAAATCTGGTAGAATGAATAGCTTTTCTTCCTTAAAAAAAAAACCCAAAGGTATGTGTCCTTAGTGTGTAATATCAGAAATCCAGCCCTGCCACTGTAAAACACAGGATAGCTCTAAATGTTTCCAGCTTGAAAAATATTTTAAAATGTCAATAAATGATCTAAAATTGCAAGGTTGAATATTATCTGAAATTGAAGAGGAGGAAAGCACATAACATATATTTAAACAAAGAAAAAACACTAGTCCATAGGAAAAATAATTTACTGAAATGCTTCAGAATGTACTGAAAATACATTGTCATAGTATTAGGAAAACTTGCAATTAGGATTCAGGCAAGGTATTAAATTGGCTTATTAAATTCAATCTGCAGTCTGAATGGCACTGAAGGTTTGAAGGGAAAAAAAAATATGTCAACTAGTTATGTCCACTGTTGCTGTGACAACAGGGCTAGAGGACAGTTGATTAAAACAAAACAACCTCTCCCAAAAATAACCACCACAATCAACAAAAGAACATTCTCCTGCTCCTCCTAAACTCAAATAACCATAGAATAAGAATATGTTGGCATTCCAACTTAATGAAAATGAACCATATAAGTATTGAAATAGTGCCTGCTGCTGTTGTCTAGAAAAGTGTTAAACCCAGAAATGGATAACTGAAATTAAGGGCAGTGTTGCTGGGGATTTGCTAATTTAGGTAATCTGTTCAGTGTATCACTCACTGTGTACTATATTAAATTTTGTTGAGGAATGTGTTTGACCCACTGTTCCATGATGTATGGGTGTCTTGAAAAGCAAGCATTAGATGTCTGCAGATAAACTCTGTGCTTTGCAACCATGGCTTGAGCGGGACTTTGTTACAGACTGAGCTCTTCTGAAAAATCTGTTGGCTCTTTGAGTGTGTAAATGGAACCGAACCTCTGTGTCTTCCCTGGAGCTACTACATGAATTATTGTTTTCTGTGTTTTTAATGTAAGATTTTATCTCAGATTTGTAGACCAAACTGTCCATTTTACCTGTTGGTTTGGCCTATTTTTAGCTTTGCACTTGTAGCTGGATATTTTCAGCATAAAGTAACTGTTACATCCAACTGCAAGATCCCAAGTCACAGCATGGTAACAATGGCAGGCAAGAGTCATTAGTTTTTTAAATTAATTTTGTCTCCTTAAGTCAAATTACAGTGGGAATCTACAAGTTGTGAGGCTGAGGGCAAAGTTGGACAATTATTCTAATTTGAATTGAATGAATTTGCTGGTTGGGGAAGTTCTGCTTGTTGAAAGCAGTGACAAAAGGCACAGTTAGGAAAGGCTAACTTTTATACCTACCACTTAAAACATGTCTGCTGAGCTGTAATTCAACTAACTTTAATTAATCTCTAATTAGGCTCATGAGTTTTAGCTGAGAGAAGGTTTGGTTTCTTAAAAACCATTTTGAAAAATCCCTAAACCACCAAAGACTGTTTTTCCATTCTCTTCTAGCCTTAATTGCAATACCAAACACTTCAAGCAACTTTCTGGGCCAATTAAATCAGGATAGTGGCTAGATTACCATCTTGCAGTGCCTTACATTTAGTGTGCTTGCTTGCTAGGGTTAAATGGTTCTAAAAGTGAGGAATAGCTGGGCATCCAGACCTAGATTCTGCAGCTGACATTGCTGTGCAATTGCTGTGGCCACTTCAGATCTTCATGGGTGACAATTTTCCTGCTGATGTCTAAGGAGATTTAAAAAGCAGGAAAAATAACAAGAGCAAATAAAGAGAACAAGAGGTACAGGAAAGAAATTGAACCCCTCTCATCCATAGTTTTTTTACATGCTGTGAACACATTCCACTGAAGAAATAGTTCTTCCTTCTAACTGTTACACTGCAGTATGTTCAGCGTTGTTTATGTTGCATATATAAAGGAATGAAGTTTTCCAATTGAGGTTTTTTAACAGACATCTACCCCAATGCTACTTTGGAAGATGATTCACTGATAGGAGCAGATACCAATATTTCACACAAGTCTGTGTTTTCCCTCTGTTTTTGGAAGTATTTATATAGCCAAAAAAGAGGGTGAAAATTGGCAATACTTTTCCCAGAGCATCTGCAAAAATTGAGGATCTCTAGACAGTTCTGTTTCTGAAGCTCATGTGTGCTGAGGATGTGATTTATGTAATGCATTTGTCTGTTTTCTTAAGGGTTAATTAAGAAGGGACACTAAAATAAGCTAAACATGCTGTTTATATGAGCTGCTCCATTTCATTTGTTTCATATAGTCTTTAGAAATATTGTTACACTGCCTGCTTTTCTGCTGACCTCATATCACTTCTTATTTGCTGCTGCATTTATATTTCATGCAACAGAAATTGAACCAAAGAAGTTTCATGCTGTAAATGTAAAGGAAGAGAACACAGCAACCTCAAGCACTGATGACAGATGAGAAACCAATGTCAGAATATTTGGATGTAAATTATCTTTGAAATTGAGGAGTAACCTGTTCAGCAGTAGAGTGAAATGGAGGTCACAGGAATACACAAGGTATATTTTAAGTTCACGTGGAAGAGGGAACTTGCCAACTCTAAAGCATGTTTAGGTCACTTAAATACCATGATAGACACAAGCCCCTTTATTTCGTCTGTGTTGTATACATATAGGGTCTAAGTGCATCTGCAACCTTCTAGGCATCTATGTTTCTACCACAATGGAATTGTAGGAACCTTAGACTTTGACAGCTTTTGACATCTACCTTGTGCATATATCCTGGTGAGGATTCACAGACTGGGCATTTCCCTGTGGACTACTTCACTTAGGATATATGCCCTGGTACTTGTGCTCAGAAATAACCCCAACAATCATCTAGAGGTACTCAGAATTTGAAATTCTTTCATCTTCCTGACTTGCAAGAAAGACTTCCTCATTATCTGCCCTGTTAATAATATACTGTAACATTGAGTAAGGAGACATCTAATATCTAGGGGTAGGACAAGGAGTAATGCAAAGAAGCTGGAACACAAAAAGTTCTATTTAAACATAAGAAAAAATTATTTTACTGTGAAGGTGAGGAGCCCTTGCCCAGGCTGCCCATGTCAAGGGTGTAGAAGGTGCTGTTGCTTTAGGGCTGCCCAGCTGCAGAGTCCAATTTCTTTTTCCATCTGCTGCTATATCTATGTTATGCCACAACACTCTTATCCCACTTTTCACTTCTTCTCATGATGGTATCTCATCTTTTCTTGCAAACATTAATACTTTTTGAGACAGTTTCAAGATTTTTGAATGCAAACTTGTAAACATTTCAAGTGATTTTTAAGGTGGGATAATTTGTGACAATAGCAACCATTCTTTAGGATTTTAAAATAATATGGTTTAGTTCCTTGTCTTAAAGCAATGGTATTACTAAAAGAAACTGAGTAATTAAAAAGTAGAAGGAACATGACTGATGACATTTGCAAAGATATGAAACTGGCACTCCAATATCTGAATAGTTTTTTAAATTCATGTCTGTGCAAACATGAACTAACAGAGGTGTAGCTGTCTTTGTAATATTATTAATGCAAATTCTTTTTGAATTGCAAGATTTATAAAGTTTGTGTCCCTAAATTAAGCGATAATACAGGAGAGATGTAAAATATGGGTCAAGTCAGAGTAATGAGATCCCTTTGTACTGCCTCAGATTTTAAATGCTTGATTTCTTACCTTCATTCTTATTAAGAGATCTGGATTTCCCTGTCAGTTAATAAGCATTTAAGTAAATTACATATTTTTATCAAGGCTCATGGCAGTGAACAATAAAATGGCATTGAGAGGAAGAGAAGAGCAGCTTTTCACATCTGCCATGATGAAATGCAGTTTCAAATCCATCTGGAATTTTCTTCTTTTGTTTTGCACCAGTTGTTATTTTCACCAGTACTGAAAAGCACAATATGGCTGTAACAGAGTCTGCAGTGGGTCTTGCTGTGACTTTTGCTGGCTACTTTGATTCTTTGACCAGCATTGCCACTGACTTCTTCAACAGGAGGTGGCTTGGAATGATTCATCTGTAACTTATGCCACAGGACAAACAATACTGCTGAGTACATTTGGGTGGCCTTATAACATTACCTTACAGAGAAAGCAAGACAACATAGCATAGTCTGTTTGAGGGATGTGGAAGGCTGACTGTAGTTCCAATTGCATGTGAATTTTTAGAGCTTTAAAAGAAATCAATGTTTGTTTGAAAGTTTCTTACTCAGAAGGTAGATCTTAGCCTTTCTACATGAATTGATAATAACACTAATGTAGTACATGAGCAGTTCAGGGATCAGACTGTTAGAATTGCACATTGATTTGATTGTGTTAAGCAATGTCTTCAGATTACATTTTAGGAAAAGTTGTACTGATCTTGTAATTGCTTAGCAGGACAGAACAAATCTTTTTCACTCTGGGACCCCAATGACAATGTACGTTCCAGCTTCTGAACCTGAGAGGGTGCAATACACTATGGAAGGGCCACTAACAGAACTCCTGTGATGAAATCTGTCAATATCCAGGAAATAAATAATCTCAATCTAAGGAAGAAATTTAAAAAATCCTGACCTTACTGTGTTAGAGCCTCTGTGGAATGTGTTTGCATTCTGCAATAGTTTTCCTTTTCCAACCCTTTTTTCCCCTACATTTCTCTGCTGTCACAATACAACCATCAACGAGGAAGTAGATATGTAACTGGGAAATCTGCTAGGCAGAAGGTATCTCCTGGAGAGAGAAGCAGGAACAAAAATTGGAATTTGCTACTCTCTTGGCATTTCTCCATCATTGAAATTTGAACATTATAGCTTAATTGGAGTCATTGCCATAAATTCCATATAATAAGTGTTTCTTAGCCAGGTTTGAGATTTGTAAATTCCTCTGTAAAATGTAGATCTCTGGAGAATAACCATTAATATTGTAACTGTGTTAAGAGGAGGCAATTTCCCTTTTCCTAATGTAAAGTTATTTTTATTTGTTATTTTAGTACTTGAGGAATTGCTACCACTGATTGGTTTGAATTTTATGTGAACTTAAAGCTTAAGCAGAGATGAAACCAAGCTTTACTTGATTAAGGGGATAAAAAACCCAAATCAGATGTCTTGCACTAAAAGTGCCCATTTATCATTTTTTTTTTCTGATTTCATATAAATAGTGGCCTAAGTATTCTTCCCAAAAGTATGACTATTGTATGTGGGATAAAGTCTGGAGCTGACAGAAATTTCTATGAGCTTGTGTTGGAAGAAAGTCCGATCCAGAACAGGCTTATTTTCTGCAAATCTACAGATTTGCTACAGTTTTGTTTCAGATGAAGTCTGTAGACAAAAGAAATGATTTCTTCTAAATGGACTTGACAAAACAATATCTGGAAAGAAAAAAAAAGAATAAAGCCTTTGCTCAAATTTTTGGTGCTATCCACAAAAGACAAATTATATTCATACTCATGCTCTATTCTGGCCTTGGAAAGCCCTTAGTAAATGTCTCACAATATCCATCTGTGTGAAAGGCAAACTGCAGTAATGGAAAATTGAGCTTGATAGTAAAGTGCACAGAAGAACTGTGTACATGAAATGCTTGCTTAGAATCTGCTGTGCTCTGTGACACTATCTGAGCAAAAGAAGTTTGCCTTTTATATACTTTTACTCATCCTTTGCTGAATGTTAGGTGTTTGAACAATGCATCAATATGTGAGTCAATGCAGTCTACTGAAATATGTAGCCATAACCCCTCAGTTCAGCACAGCCTTGGTTTATTACCAATTAGTAGGACACCTGACATTTCCAGTAGAATTAGACAAACACAAATCTAAGCTGATAAGAGTAGAAAAATAGTTGTTTCATATGCCATTTTGTTAAATTGTTGAGTTTTAAATGTAGGTAATTTAATTGGGGGTGAATCTCTGACTGAACAATTAGAGTGGTTTTAGAAAATACAACTGTTCCCTGATGGTTAAGTGTTTAAAGCTTGAATTTTGAGAAAAATCTCATGGATTATGTGTATGAGAAGAACTTAACAGCCCTAAGACTCTAAAAAGTGCCTTAATATATCTGAAATTTGCACAGGAACGTCTCTCGTTTCTCACATCTTGAGTTTTTTAGTTCTGACCTCCTAGGGATAGTGGGTCATGACTCAAAAGTTGGATGTTGTCATTTTACATCCAGGCTTCTGGTTGTTGGACATTGTAATGCCTTTTGCCATCTTTCCTTGATCTGCTTGCCATCAAGCTCCATCATAAATAATTAGTTCAGTACTTTTAAGTAGCACTTATGAGAGATGGTTTAGTTATACTTCAGTAGTTCTAATTCAATTAATTTTCACATGTGTTTAACATCATTCTCACTGAAGTACTCATATTATACTATGTGCTTTATAATGCTGTCTTCTCACCCAAACCAAACCACTAAACACCTTGAGATTTGATGAGGTGAATGTGTCTAATCTCTGGTAGCAATGTGAAGAGTTACTGGTACTAAAAATTATTAGGATCTGAAAACAGAGATATGTAAAATGTCACCATGTCCATTTAAATCTAAACTCAATAAGCTTGTGTAGTAAGAGCCTAAGTGTTTCCTAGGGCCATTTAACAGGTCAGATTCTAAAACCTGGCTTTTACTTGGCTTCTTATCTACCCATTGACCTGTGTTTCCTCCCTAAAGTTCTTTGTAGATCCAATGCCAATGAAAAATTGTCAAAATCTGTACTTTGTCTACTTGTTCCATCTTCCTACCAGCAAAACTAAAAATATTAAGCATCTACCCTTGAAAACTAAACTATGACATTAGAATGGCAAAAATATGCTGGTCCCTGGGAAAGGCTGTTGCAAATAAGCAGTAAATAGGTTATGACAAATGAAAAGTAGCATAAGTGTTCTAACCTTTACTGACAAAACTATGTCTTGGTTTAGGCAGGATTAAATTTCAAAGCATGGGTTTTCTGTGCTGCACTAAATTCTAGAACTTTGCTTCTGAGGTGAATTTAATTATAGAAGAGATATTAATGGAACATCAGTGTCATGTAGGTTAGTTAGATTATGTGCAAGTCCATGATTTGAGATATAACCTCAAAATCAGTAAGTCACCTCAGGGAGCAGGATAGTAACTTAGCATAGTGCACATACTGTGCTTTTTAGCACCTGCTTTAGAGAGCAGAAAAGTTCCAAACACGTTGCTGTTTGGACAGTTATGCAAGTTATGCACATTTTGGGAAGAAAGTTCTAATTTAGAGATTGCTTTTAAATAATGGTGCCCTGTAGTTTTACACAAGCCAGAGCTTTGGCCAAACTGTTTGATCAGTCTTTCATGAGGTGAGTGCAGGATTTCTGTGCCTGAGCAAATGCAGGAATGTTATGTAGGTTAGAACCCTTGGGCAGAGCTGCACTGGAAAGGTTCTAATGAGTGACAAGGTAAGCCCTTTAAAAATGCAATGTCAAATAACCCCCAGTGGATCATTTGAATAGAATTTACAAGAGGAAAACGGTAGATACAGAAAAAATGTAAAAGAAGTAGTTCCATCCAAATGGATGCCTTTTGTTCTCAACTGGGTTAATGGGCATATCTGGGGTGGGGGCATTTAATAAAAAAGCATATCATATTTGGTAAATAGCAAATAACTTGGATGAGTTCCTAAGTGTTAACAAGCTGAGTTCTTTAATTTAAAAGAGAAAAAAATCCCCCAAATCCCAGAAGATATTTTCAGCAAGGGTTTAAAAAAATCTCAGTCTAAAAAGTAACCTGATGTTTATTAGTGCTAAATCCTGAGTATCTCCTATATAATAGGACTTAACAGGCATTTGGAATGATTGGTCTCTTCAAATACTGGAGTCATACAAGTTAACATCAGGCTTCCTCTCTGTGACAGCACATAGCCTCTTGCTTAACATCCACAGTCATTTTCTTTAGCTGAAAAACCTGAGAAATTGTAATTAACAGTAATCCAGCTCCCTTACATAGATTCAGCATCATGAGAAGAACCTGCTTGGTTTGAAAGGGATAAGACTGTTAGTCTGTTGGCTTACGGAGACAGAGAGCACTGCAGAGATGACACATTTGATTTCTATAGGGAAAGGGAAAACTGACTGTTCTAACTAATGACAATCCCAGCTGGCCAGAGGTAATGCAGAGAAATTGGCAAGTCTGGCACTACAGTAAAAAATGTTTAGGAAATGAAGTTGAGCTAAAGAAAAAAATGTCATGAAAAGGACCTCACTCATGTTTCAACTTGCTATTAGACTTCGAGATTTTCCAAATAAGAAAGCTCATCTGAGTGATTGGTAATGCAAGAAGAAAGTTAAACAGAAACATTTTTAGAGAGAAGCTTCTCATATAAATTCATTTCAATATGTTATTTCACTTTCTGCTGAAGCAGGTCTGAGCTATAAAGATATAATTAAATCAAAAGGGCCTGTTGTACTCAGCACTTCCCCAAATTGCATCACTCAGTGATATGCCTAATGTATTCTTAGAGCATCTCATACTTTAGGTTTATTATTCTGATTTGAACAGACTGTGTGTGTGTATATTAATCAGGCCAGTAAGAATCAGGGCTTTTTTTTTTCAGTGCTATGTTAGCACTTAAAGCCATGTGGCTTTTGACACGGTGAAAGAGATGTGTTGCTTCCTACAGTTGTTGTCTGTCTACAGTTCAGCTGTTGTGATCCATTCAAATAAATGAATTCAACTGAGTTGGAAGTGAAGTGATGCTCATTTTTTTCAGAATTATTTAAATAAAAGACCATAGAAAGTGTGAAATTGGTGTTTGGAATAATTACTCTATTATTCTGGTGCATAAGTGACTGTGTGGTCACACAGAACTTGCCCTTCACACTGTGATACAAATCAGTAGAGAGACTGAGCATGGCTGACAGTCATAGAAGATAACATAAAATATACTCAGATCCCCCAGAAAAATGGAAACTACTTTGAAATGAACTCTATGACTACTGTGGGTGTTGCTTGCATATACCCTACAGAAAGAGAGGCAAAAGTAAAGTTGACAGGTTTCTCCCCAAACTAGCATGTCCTTCTGCCTCTGCTATTACTGCTGAGCAGAAAGCTGATTCTCTTTGTGTCCTTACCTTCCATTTTCCTTATATTCCTTTAAATTGTCAGTGAAGATATCAGTGGACAGAAAATAGAGAAGGAGATGAGGAAATCTTCTACTGTTATTGCACAACCTGTTGCTGTGTTCGGAACTGAGGGACAGAATAATTCACTTTATGAAGCTGAGTCCACAGATTGGCTTATTAAAGAGGTTTTTTTGTAAGCCCTTGATGATTGTTCTGCCTGATATGAGAATCTCCCCTCAGTTGTTCACATTCCTTGTGTTTTCCTCTTGTTTCTCTATTTTTTATTTGTACTTCTATAGATATTAAAAGACAAAGAGAATTGATTTTACTAATCTCCTTGTGCTTTTGTGTGTAGTGTGCCCAATGTGGAATAAAGAGTGATTAAAGTCTTTTTTTCTCAGAGAATAGCAGAGTGAAGGGTGTAAAACTTAACATTGCTGTTAACTGTACACAAGTAGATGAGGGAAGAGTTGATTATTAGGATGTCAAGTAGCTGAATTTTTATTCCTTGGAAAGCACCTGAAGCATTCCTAGATTATATTTTCTTCTGTCAGAACTGGGACGTTGTGCTTCTGTTTCTATTTTTTTTCATGTTGCTAGTGTATTTGCTTTCTGTTTAGTGGCTCAGTGAGAAATGCCCAAGGTGTGTCCAAGTTGCTATTCACAGAAGATGAACATGAAAATTCATTTATACTCAGCAGGATCTCCTAGTTTGTCAGAAACCCTAGTTTTTATTTTTATTCTTTCCTGATGGGATGAAGAAAGCCACACTCCATTTTTTGCCATTTTCCAGGGTAATTTGGAGCATAGTTTAACAGATATTACTAGTTTGCTGTGGAATGAGTAAGCAGCCTGTGTATTGCTCATTCTTCTTTCTTTAGATCATCTGGAGGACTTTAGAGAGGCATTATACAGCTGCACTCTATCAGGAATTATGAGAGCTACTCATCCTGCAAACACCAAGAGAGTTCCGAAGGTATTTATGAGATGCTATTCTGCATTTCCTATTTGGTGGGTAGGTATTTATGAGATGAGGTTCTGTTCCTCACTCTGTGATGTGTTGGGTGAGCTGAGGAAAGTCACTTTCCTTGTCCTTTCTTTTTTATCTGACTTATTTATGCTACATAAATGGCACACATTTTGCTGCTTCTGTGGGCCAAGTGGCACCTTTACAGCAAGTATTATATTAACTGATACAGATAATAGATGTCACCAAAAGTAGCTGGTGCCAGGACACTTATCCTTCAGCAGTAGAGATGCTGTTCAAATGTACCCAGAACTACTCTGGAGGTGCTAGAACGGGATAGATACATTGCTCATAAATTATTGCATTATAGGCACACGACCAGATCTATAAAAAAAGGCTGTTTCTTGTTATATATTGGCCTCACACCAAAAGAAAACCCTGCTGCGACCTGAAAACCTTGGAAATGCTTCAATTCTGAGAAAGAACTCAAAACCAATACAGTGAACATCAAAGTAACTAGAATCCAGCAAAAGAGATTTAAAATAGGTTTGACTGTCACATTTGGATAAATTGATGATAAGTGGGGAAAACTTTCCTAGGAGAAAATACTGAGAACATGCTTTGAGAGGCAAAGTTTTAAGAGGCTGCTGATCATGGCTACTGATGTAGATAGCAGCATTATCCCCTTCTGTGTATCATCATGGCACCTCTGGGGAACATGGGACTGAGGATCAGGGAAAGAACGTTTGCATATATACAGAACAAGTGTGTGTGTTTTCCTGTATTCTTCCTATGCAACTAGAGTCATTCTAGCA
Source organism: Colius striatus (assembly GCF_028858725.1). Taxonomy (NCBI): domain Eukaryota; kingdom Metazoa; phylum Chordata; class Aves; order Coliiformes; family Coliidae; genus Colius; species Colius striatus. Next base: position 4,473,858 of record NC_084771.1, on the reverse strand, counting down.
CCTTTTCTTTTTGTCTTTGGAGGTCACTACATTGGCACTATAATAGAAGTTGCAAGGTTTTTTTTCTGTACAGATATGCAATGAATTCTGTTAACATAATTTTTTGCACCATTAAAACTAATAGCTTTCATTAGCATTTCCACTGATGTCAGCATTTTAGCATCATATCATTTTGTTTACTTTTTTCACCACACAAATACACCCTAGGTTTCCATGTACCATCTGCTGTAGTAGTGTGATCTGAAGGATTGATGGTGCGATAACACACTCGGAATCTGCTGTTGTTAGAGAAGGAATGTCAAGCTCTGCAACTGTAGGCTCCTAGTGTAGCAAAAGTCTCGGGAGTGGCAAAGAAGGCAAACCACAGTCATCACAGCATGTCCTGTGTGGTACTTAAAAACAGAGAAAAGAACATTCTGACTTTCCCAATCAGGCTGTCACACACGTGCTCTGTGCTACGTCACTCTTCCTGTTGTGCACCAGGTTGGATGCCCTGACAAGCCTTGTGCAACCTGACATTCAGAAGTTGTGGTAGAATCAAACAAGCAATTTCCAGTTTCCATGCTGGGTGGGTGAATATAAATAGAAAGAAAATGAAGTAAGGAGAGTATTTTTTCATAAGTGATCCAATGACTGTTTTAGTGAGTTCAATTCCATGAAATCTATTTAAATCTGTAGTAGAAACTAATGAGATTTCTAAGAAGATATTTTAAACATTGGCCACTGTCTTCTCTCTGCCTATGGCTGCAAAATCTACCTAATCTAGTGCTTTTACACACTGTAATAAGAAAGCAGTTCTTTTTACCTTGGTGTCTAATATACCTCATAAGGAAAGAATGAGGCATCTTTTTTTCTGTCTCTATAGTTAAAAACAGAGAAGGATGCAAAATTTACATAGGAGCAATTGTCTTTTCCTAAGTGCTTGAAACATACAAATTCCTGAATATGGTTAGATCTTTGAAAACCTGATGAATATTGTAGAATATATCACTGTTGAAAAAAAATCAAATCACATATTGCTATAAGAACTTTGGAGTTTCAAGGACCCATTTAAAGAAGGCTTTTTCCTCAAGGCCTGTTAATCACTGAAATTGCTATAAGGCCAGTTTTAATGAATTAAGGATGTCTTTCATAGCTTCAATTATTCTTTAAATGTTCCTTGGAGACAGAAGGTTGAAAAAGCAGTTGCCAAGTGTACGTTAATTGTAACACTTCAGAAAACTAAACCAGACAACCAGATATACATTTGCAATTTAAAATCAGTATGGTTTTTGGTAGATCAAGCTGTTTTCTGCTTTTGGAGGAAGACAGGGAGAACAGCATCCTTCTGTTTGCATAGCTCTGATTGCAGACAGGGATATCCTAACAATGATTGCTGGAATATTCAGTAAACTGCATAGTAAGAGTCCATTTACACTTGGATATTTGACTGCGTATTCAATGTCCTTTTAACAATGCCTTTTCTGAGGACACAAATCCTTCTATGTCTTCAATACAGAAAACTGAAGTGACCCCTTAAGAAGTCACTGTCCAAAAGCACCATATCACAGATAACAGAATTGATTTTGATTAATTTAAACATTAGACTTTGATGACAACCCTGTGTCATCTGACCTCAGTTAAGCTGTTGATGTGATGGCATCACTTTCTTCCATTTTGACCAATACAGTCACACCATTTCCTTAAAATACAATTTCTTGATAACTGTTTGTTTTCTCTTAATTCTTCAGTAGATGTTGTTGAAATAAGAGGCTCCATCATCTGCACTGCACTTAGCACAAAAAGATACTGGTCTATGATTAGTGATTCCAGGTGACATAGTAAGCAAATGGAGCAGATCTGAAATATTATAAAGGCAGGAAAGGAAGCTTTGGCTTCTAATGGATGGAGTGCTTCTTAGATGTCTAACAAGAGATTTTGTGCTCTGCAGTTCTTTTTTTTGGAGGTAAACCACTGCATTTTGATAATATTTTTAGGGTTTTGTTGGTTTAGATGAGAGACATGAGACTGTCACTAGTTTGGGGCCAAAACTTCCCTGTCTTATGTAACTAAAGTGTATTCAGTACCCACTGCCTTGATTAATACTGCAATCCTGTGACATACAAAAGCAATGGCAGTGAATACTCAAATGAAACCAGAAATATTAGGCACAGAACCTTTTACAATCTTCCTCCTCCTTATTCACATGACAGAAACAATTTTTAAAGAAAAAAAAAACCACCAAACCTTGCAGAATTCCAAGGGAAGAAATAAAGTGAAAAATGTTGGCACTATTTGATGGTAGTATGAAGCAGCATCACACAGTAAGTCTCAGCTGGAATGAATCTCAGTAGAAGCATTTTTAAAAAGTGCAATAAAATTCTAATATCCTGTGAAAGGTTATTATCCAAGCAAAGAAGGCATTTATGTATAAAGCTGTGCCAATTTGTCTCATCAAGATAGGGCCTTTCATGACACCAAATGTGAACTAATTCTCTTTTCACTTACCTTGAGAGTAGCTTTATTCTTATACCAGTGAAGTCAATGACAGGGCAACCATTAAATTCTTCTCAAATAATAGCATGGAACTAATGGTAAAATGGCCACGGGATGGCAATTGCAGCTGGCAGCAGTTCCAAAAGGGACTTTATAGGAAGTTATAGAAATTCGAAGCTGAAGTGCATTAGGAGGTGTCCAATTCTTAATCATTAGACTGGATTTGCAGAAATGGAAAAACTTACTGTAACATATGAAAAAAATGGCAGAAGTTTGTGTTAGTGTCATTACATTCAGTTGGTGGAAGGCAGCAGAACTATGGAGTTACGTGCTGGTAGAGGTTTATTGAAATCAATTATAAAGTATAAACATTAAGAATGGCTGTGCTGAGTGACTGACAACAATTGCCAGGCATTTCCTGAGGTCATGTTCTTTCTTGGAGATGTTTTAATTGCTAAGGGTAGTGCTCTGAAAAACAAGCAGCTTTTTGTTTGCTTGTTTCTGTTATTTCTGCAGCTACTCACTTGACTCTAGGTTGGAAATAATTTAGTTATGGTGATTTGGTTGTTTATGTTTCTTCAATTTGGTTATTTGGAGTTACTTTATTTCCCTCTATGTAATCCTTAGGAGATGGACCTTCACCTATCACCAGAAATCTACCTGTCTTACTCTGACAAGCTCTTAAGGAAGTGGCATCATTTCACAGAAGATGCTTGTATAGTAGCTCTGGAGCTATCTGTTCCTAGCTGTTAGCTGTTATCAGCTGAAAAAAAAAAAGCAGAGCTAATGATTGGATTAATATCCAGTAACAAGCATTTCTGTCACTGAGTGAAGTGTCAAATAAATTTAGTCTCTCCTGTGGGACTGAAATATTTTTATACCTGGACCTTTGTCTATTCTCACACTTCAACTTTCCACCTGTAAATTGGGAATAATGGGAATGTTCCTCCTCACAAGCATGTAACCGAATCTCAGAAACATATAAGGGGCATAAATATTTCAAAGAGGGAGGGGCTCATTTAAATGACTCTTCTTGTCATAATATCTAGCTAGAGTGGCTAAATATTGTTAAAATTTCAGACATGAAGATCCCAAGGAAGTAGGTCCCATATAGAACTTAGGAAGAGAGTGCTCATTTCCCAGACAGCAAAACAGACAGGCATGGGGAGATGCACAATAAATATATGTAATTGATAGAATTCTACAGTTCAGGCAAACATGCAAAACTCAAAAAAAGCTACATACACAGCCTCTTCAAATTAAAAATGGTAATTTTTACTACTTTGAAAAATGATACTGAACAAAGAACAAGACAAATGTGTCAAAGTTGCTGCAGGGCTGTGTATTCTTTAGTTTCTGTGTAGTTATATCTTCCTGTGATTTTGTTTTATCTGTGAGAGTGATGGAAAGAGTTCCTATGGCTACAAATCTGGTGACATTTTCATCCTTTTTTCATGTTTCACCCTACTCAGATCTGTCTTCAGGTAAAAAGTCTTTTTTTTGCAGTGTCCTTATGTATGAGAATTTTCCCATGCCCTTAATCAGATTGAACTAAGTCCTTAATTGTCTCATTATATTTGGTCAGATTTTCTAATACGATCATTTGCATCACTTAGGTGACACAGAGTGGTCATAATCCGTCTGGCAAATTCCCTATGGCATAGAGAAACTGATGGCTGGACAGAATTTGACAGCTTTGAGTTTCCCCCTTCTTTGCACCATAGTTGATTTACTGAGGAGGAATGACAGCATCTCAGAGGGGATGGATGAGATCAGCTGTGCTACATCACTCAAAGGCTGGGAAAGAGTATTGTCCCAGTGAGTTTCAGCCACCTGTAAGCTACAGTGTTCTATGAGTACCTCAGTGGTTCTATTTATTCATTTAATGTGAATGCAGTAAAATTTGTCCACAGAAATTTGGATAATAATTTCTGTGCTCTATATGGATGAAATATTGAAGTGTCACAATCTGCATGTCCTGATGGCTGTGCTATTTAAGGCAAATTCTGTTTTTATCAAAAGATCATTTGTGACATATGACAAAAAAGAAAGAGAGCCTGGGGCAAAATAGATTCTAGCTAGGTCTGAATTAAATTTTATAGGTCAGCTATTCTCAGTTAATTCAATACCATCTGATTGCTAAAAAGGTACTTAATGAGGCTTAATTAGAAGGGATGTCTTTTATTGTCATTTAATGCAGTTGCATTTATATGAGCTCAAGGGCTGGCAATTCTTTTTGTGATTCGTGAGTTTCAGCCTAACAAAGGCCAATAAATGATCCCATCTGCTCCCAGGTTTCCTATCTGATGCTTGTAGTGTAGGCAGTATAAGGACAAGCTTTCTAGAATGTATGACCACTGCACAGAGGAAGTTTCAACCTTCAATTGAAGCGCTAAATGCCATGGTAAATTGAAACATGAATTTTGCATTTAGAGGGAATAGGACCTTTCATGCTATTCTGCTACTTGAAAATTCTTCCATGTTTTCTATCTCATTCTCTTCTTCATTTTTAAAATTCCCTCAAAGTATGCTCCATTAATATTATAATGTGGCACAACAGCACTCACACACAAGAAAAAGGCTGTAATCTTTCTAAAGATTTCAGAGTAGTTGCTTCTTGCTGTTGACTCTATCATGAAACTTTTTGTAAAGTTGTTTCCTGTTTGTCATAACAAGTTTGCCTTGTATATACTTTTTTCAGTGGTTCCTAAATAGATCAGGAATAGAAAAGAAGACAGGTATTTTTTAAAAAATAAGTGAAGAAGGAAGTAATCTTTAAGGCAAAAATCACAACATTTTAAATCAAATTTGAACAATTTAACAGATAAATTAATCATTGGATATTTGATAAATAGTTTTTTAGAGTAAAGGCAATACCTTGCATACAATGCAAATATAAATATACCTCTGCATATAATGTCAACTTTGCAAAATATCATGGTCTGGAAAAAACTGCAGCATTTTCAATGTTTTTTTAGAAGAAAAAAGGTTTGAGATTTACAAAATGTTTTCTACTGACCAGCCAGATGGAACAAGTTTTGAGAGCAGACTCCTAAGAGGCTACTGCATTATTTTCAGAGATAAGCCTGGTTCTGAACACCAACACTCTGTGGTCTTTTAAGTGAAGCCTAGGTGGTGTGTACACATAACTAGCCAGTGTACATGCCTCAAATCACCCAGTGCACAAATATGTTTTTACTAAATTGGAAATACCAAGAGCAGCCAGACTTGACTATCAAAAAAAACCAAACAAAAGATATATGTTGATATAACAATAAATGAACTGGGTTGGAATTATAGTAAATGTATCTTCATCAAGCTCCCAGATACACTTCTCTCATAGTAGAATGCTATTAAATTCTATACAATAACAGCCTTGTTAAATTACAATTAAATGCTAATTTAACACATCTAAAGGCATTATCCCATTTCGTGCTGAACTGTGGTTTTTGATGACTCAAAACCAAGCATGATTTATTTGTTATAAATTTCTGCTGCAGTTCTTCTAGGGAATTTGTTAATTTTTTTGTTAAATTATGTCATATGCCCTGTCAGGCTTTTACAATAAGCAAAGAAGTCACAAGCATCAGTGAAGCACAAACTGAAGGCATAAACAATCCAAGTAGTTCACACAAATACATAGAAATCTAATGACAAAATGAGGAACAAATGAAGATGATGCAATTAAGATTCACAGGTGGGCTTTCAAGTTACACTTTCAGCCACTGGAATCCTGCTACTTGAAATGTTAGATGAGTCCTGTTATACTCATACATTGTTTAGAAGAAAAGATATCTTTCTTGGTTAATGAAATTAGGATATACTTCTTTTCAATACACCATGCTGCTTGAACAACTAACCTTTAACTAATGTGCTAATGCCACTTCCAATTGAGGTACATATTTAAAATGAACAGTGCTAGTGACAGAATACTGAAAACAATTAAGCTGAACTTGTCAAAATTAATAGAAGAGATGGCATCTTCATCTTAGCCAGCAAAGGCTATTAGAATCAAGTGTTTTTCATAAGTAGACTTTGTACTGTCTATGCATGGTTTAGAAAAGATGCAAACTTCACATTCTTGTCTTGCAAAAGCTGTACTGGGATGAGTGATCTGCCTGGATTTCAGCTGTACTGAGGTAAGAGTTTCCTTCAGAAAACACATGTTCTTTATTTCTTCCCTTTCTCTGAGGTTACCAGCCCTCAGGAAATTAATAGACCTGCTTCAGGTGCTAACTAGTAGGGCATATGTGTACTGCTGATCAGGTTTGACTTTTCAAATGCAATCAGTTTTGTCAGTACATCATTAAATTTGTTCATGTGAAAGGATAATCCATGAAACATACCTGTTCATAAGGAAAATGAAAGAACATAATGTAATATGTATCATAGTGTTCCACAAAAAACAAAGCTAAGTAAATTTAGTTTCCTGTAGATTTTTCTCCCATATTTTTCTGTCCAGCTTCCCAACAAGTGTCCTCTGTGATCTGGTTCATTACCACAGAACCATTTCCATCTCTTAAATCCCTCCATACTTGAAATCTTCACATTTGCTCTGGATCTCTCTTATGGACATCCTTATGTTGATAAAATCTGATCCCTTGTGCAACTTGGTAAATAAACCAAACTGCCTGCTAGTAGTATCTTCTCTCCAGTGTTTGTATCATTATTTTGTTGGAGGAAGTGAGATAAACTGCCATGATAATTACTGAGTTTTTTAACAACTGAAGTAATGATGCTAATATGCCCTAACGAAACAAAAGTTACAGTATGTAGTTTAATGATTAGCTGACTTATGTTTTGCTGAGTGATTGCATAATGTTTTTGGACTTCATCATTAACTTACCAGTTCTTTGGTAAAACAACTTAGATTTACTATCTCTCTCCCATCTACTGAATGAAAGATACTAATCTTGGTAATATACATTAAGATCTTATCTTCCATGTGTTCTGACTAAGTCTTCACAGTATTAAAAGTAAATCTTTGGAGTGTGTTTCCATGAGGTGATAGTACATTGCTATTATTTTTGGAACTATATTTGATGTATAATTCTTACAGTAAGCTCTGTGCTGCCAGAATCCTTCATTAATCACAAATATTTTGCTCTCCTGATGATGACTCTTCCTTCCCTTGTTCCACCGACTTCCGCTTTCTTTCTTATTTAGTTTGAATCACTGCCCCAGAGCAGCTATGAACTGGAGATATTTATGGCAGAAACAAAGAACAGCAAATTCCACACTGGGCAATGTAGGCAGTCATTTGTTTGTTTCCATGCTGAGAAACCTGCCAAACGTACCAGAACTTCTCTCTGGTGAATAATGTAATAAATTAGATTGCATCACCATGTAATCACAGATTCATGAGAAGTGGATATACAAATCTTCCTTCTAATGTTTCTCAATGGAGCCCATCGTGCTATAACCAGTGGCTCTGCTTGAAAATGTACCTGCTTGTTAGATGGCTGTGCTTGCTTTTAAAAAAATCTAGCCTTTTTTACCTCAAGAGCTGTATGGAAGCTCTGTTTGTTACTAGCTAATAAAAATGCACAAAGTAAAAGTAGGGCATATTTGTAAGCATCTGCTACATTTATATTTTCTAAATGTGTCCATTTGAGTAGGCAGATCCACAATTTAGCTGAAGTAAAACAAGACCAAAAAAAGACTGTGAATATTCTGATTTTCTTTTGAAAATTTCACATCTTTTAATACACCAAAGTATAAACAAATAAGTGAGGAGGACTGGAAATGTTCAAGAAGAGGCAATGAAGATGCTATGGTCTGGGAAACTGAAAGCTACTTCTGTTGTGTTTATTGACATGTTTTCCTTTTTAAGTGTGAAAGCCAGCTGATGGAGAGACAGATGTGTTGGGATGCATCAGTCAAAGTACATGTCAGTCCAATGTTGCTGAAGAGCATGTTAAAGCCACAACAAATGGAGAATGTGGCCTCTACCTTATGTTTTTCAGATTAGTTCCTCAAGAGCTATCACAAAACTGTTAGTATGATTTGAAAATGCTTAACAAAGGAAGGTATTTGGTGGATCCACTAGTGTCCTGCCCTTTTGCATAGAAGATCTCAGGTGTCCTCAATGAAAATATGAGTGTGTTATTCTAATACGTAGTGCTAGGTACTTACTGCAATTTGGTGATAGCAGTAAGCTGTCAGGAAGACACAGAAATGAGTAGAATCCGTAGAAGATGTTTGTAGATATTCTGTTCAAGAAAACGTTGTTCTTGACAGAAGAATTCCAAATTGTACCCTTTTCTTTTGTGGCATCAGCACCCTGTTTACAGCTCAGGGATCTCTGGACCTTAGTGTCTTTGATGGGTTCCTTTTAACATGTTTCAGAAAGTGATGTAGTAGTTTTTTGCCCGAAGGTGGTGGTAGTGGGTTCAATTTTTGTATAGACACCGTGCTAAGTTCTAGATTCCTGTTTTATGGCTTTAAATATATCTCATTAACATTATTTCCCCTCTTTTCTTTTTTTAATTAAGTGATAACTACAGGTTTGAGCGAGAGGCTTTTCACTTCCCATGTTCTTTTATTCTGCAGTTTAAAAGCAATATATTTTTTTCCCTTCCTTTAATATAGGTTTGAAAACATTTATATGCTTACTGTGAGCTTCAAATAATAGTGTCTTTTAATAGTCCTCCTATCTCAGATAAGCGTTTTTACCCTTTTAGCTTCTGCTTTTTGTTTGCTTTCAGAAAGCTGCTTCTTTTTCATATAATCCTCTCCTTGGAATCATGAGTTACTGTGGTGAATGTGTATGTGTGTCCCCTTCACACCTCCAAAACCACTGAAATCAATTTTGAATTGAAGAGATGCTCTCATTTAGAAAGTCAGTCTTCAGTAATTGCAGCTTGTGCTAAGAGAGTAATGAAGAATTGCTTTTTACTTACTCCATTAATCAGCTAAATAAATTAAGGCATTTTGGTCTTCTATCTCTTTGCTTTTCATCTTATCAAAGTTGTAAGAAAGACAATGTGGGAAATATTGTGTAGGCAAGTTGCAATTCTTGGACAACTTTACTTTTAAAAGTTATGATTATTACCTTATCTGAACTCTATATTCAAAGGATGAAGAGGAAGGAAAAGAATTCTCCCTGAACCTTCGTCAAGTTACTTACCATTGTTTCCCTAAGCTGTAATTATACAAGGTGGTTTAAGGTGGTGTATGTCTGTTAACCATCACTGAATAGGAAAAAAATTATCAGCAGTTAAAGTTAATAATCTGATTGAGTCTTTATTACTGAAAATTTGGCCTCTAGTCTTTCGTTACAGTATAGTAAAGTATATGCAGAAAGAATCCTACTTTCACACAAGATGAACAAATTGTTAACAGCAACAAAAATCCTTGTACTCAAAAAATAATCCAGGAATATCCTTTTTAATTAAAGAGTTAATAATTTATGTGATTAGAAATAGCTTTTGGAACACTTATATTCAATATTCAATATGATGTATTCTGAGCAAGTTTTGGGAAGGTTCATGAGAGAAAAACTGTGTTGTTGGTAATCTGCTGGAGCTTTTATTGAAGATTAAGTTCCTGTTAGACTAGATATCTAATAAGTAGTTGAGATTTGAGTTAGTAAGAAGTTACATCATTGTTAGCTTCTCATCTTCCAGTATTTACTATGGTGGTTATCCTGAAAGAATCAATTTTGATGACAGCATTTTCCTCTTTAGTATATGTTCAGAAGAGATTGATTTAAAAAATAAAGAAAAGCCTCTTGTATTTTTAGTGTTCAGTGCAAACATTCTGTACTCTCTTTACAAAATCTCCTTGGTCTAACCCTGAACATCCAGAAGAAAGCAGAATCTGGGGTTTTTTTTAGAAATGAGAATGTGGGTTTGATATCAGTGCATAACACCTTTGGCTAGAAATGAGTTTTATTTTTCCAATTCTTTAAAGTAAGTGGACCGTGCTGGGCCAGAGTTTTCAGTGAGAATAATAGTTTGGCTTAATTTTGTGAGCAGCTGAGCTGTGTTGTTTCACTGTGGTCATCTTTTGTACATTCTCTTGTGGAAAAATAAGAACTCAATTGAGTATGTCTTACACCAGACTACTCTTACAGGAGCTTTGACCAATGCCTAGTGTATATTTATGATGCAAATTATGAATATTTAAGGTCAAATTGTGAACATTGCTAAATGAAACACTATGATAAAGATCAGATTGTGAGCACTGCTAAATCAAATACTGTGACTTATTTTCCAAATGAATTTGAACATGTTTTGCCTGTTGTAAAATGTGATTATATTTAGATTGCCCATTTTAGAAAGCAACACTTTCAGGTTAAAGTACAGGAGAATGCTATCTAGTTTTTCTCTAACAATTTCTAGTGTCTAATGACCTGCTGAAGAGCAGCTCTATGGAGAGAGACCTGGGAGTGCTGGTTGATAATAAACTGACCGTGAGCCAGCAATGTGCCCTCGCAGCCTCCTGGGATGCATCAAGAGTGTGGGTGGTAGGTCAAGGGAGGTTCTCCTTCCCCTCTCCTCCACGCTGATGAGGCCTCATCTGGAGTAATCTGTCCAGTTCTGGACTCCTCAGCTCAAGAGGGACAGAGAATTTCTGGAGAGAGTTCAGAACAGGGCCACCAAGATGATCAGGGGGCTGGAGCATTTTCCTTCTGAGGAAAGACTGCGGGAACTGGGGCTGTTCAGTCTGGAGAAGAGGAGACGGAGGAAGAATCTCAACTCATTACAAGTATGTAATGGTGGATGTCAGGAGGCTGGGGCATCCCTTTTTTCCATTGTGTCTAGCAACAGGACAAGGGGTAATGGGATGAAGCTGGAACACAAAATGTTCCATTTCAACGTAAGAAAAAACAATTTCCCTGTGAGGATGAGGGAGCCCTGACCCAGGCTGCCCTGGCAGGATGTGGAGTCTCCTTCCTTGGAGGTCTTCAAGACATGTTCCTGTGCAACCTGATCTAGGTGGAACCTGCTTCTGCAGGGAAGTTGGACTAGATAATCTTTAAAGGTCCCTTCCAACTCCTACCATTCTATGATTCTATGCAATAAAAAATATTTAGTGTGACATTCATTATTTTAGGATGGATCCTATTAACTGGAAAGGAATTTTGAGGGACCTAATACCATGTAAATAAGAGAATAATAAAAGTAAACAAAAGAAATAAGTGCATCCAAATTAATGACATCTGCCTCTGTAGACATACTAAAGGAAATTACACTAAAGTAACACAATTTTTGTAGTACTTCTTGGAATGACGTCTGATATTCTTTTGAATGCATTCCTTTTAAAATGGTATAGCTAAAGCTGTTTGCTTAAACAAATGATGGTACAGTAAATTAGAGCCCAAAAGCCATAAAAAGAGCATTTGTTAAGTGCATTGTTTAATACAGGGGCAGTAAAGAAAACAGATGAAAGAAGGGCAGTTAAATAAAAGCTTCATGCAGGTCATCCACTCTTTTTTTATGATTTTCATCATCACCTGCGAGAATTCTTTTTTCCTAAATGAGGCATTGCATTTAAGTATAGTGTCATTTATTCTAATAGATGGCTAATTGGCCTAATTGGCTACTGTAATTAGCTCCCTCTCTACTACATTTTATTTTACATGTTGAAGGTCTCATTAAAATTCCTCCTTGTGGAGAGGGGAAGAAGTTGCCATTAAACTAATTGTTTATGTGAAGTGAAAATGTTCTGCTCTTTCCTGTGATAGCAAAGATTTTATCACTTCAGGATGCATCTTGGGAACCTTTATCCATCCAAAGGAACTTGCCTTGGGATGTGCTATGAGTAGTGAGGATGTGGTAACTACCTTCCAGGCACTTCTGAGCACCACAGCACCATACAGAAGCGAGAGCAGTGCAAGTGTTCAACTTGAAATTCTTAGTGCCTTGTCAAAAGGTGTGAAAGATGCCCAAGATTTCTGTCTTGGCTGTGATATCTAGGATTTGGCTCAGCAAAAATTTACACTAATATCTGTGAGAAAACAACCTAAAGTTAGAAGTTAATGTCTTTGCTGTAAAATGTTTTTGCTAAACTCTGAAGAAATGGTAGTGGAATTGTCATTTTCTGTTGTACAGTGGGAAGTTGGTGTTTGTTCTCATAGCCTCCAACTAAGAAATTAGCTCCTCATTTTTCAAAATAACAGTGATGTCAAACTTCTGAAACTGGCAGTGTGGGTCAGAGCAATTGAATCTTTTTATGATAGAGAACTCTCTTTTTTTCTACTTTGGTACAAATGTTTTCTGGTTTGAGACATCTGTCTTTGTTTAGTGAAGTTTCTTGGGACCGATATCTTATATCTTTCCTTTAGAGGACAGAAAACTGAGCTAACAATTTAGTAACACTCATGTATTTCTCTAGTCTTTTTCAAAAGTAGGTACAGCTAGAATGATATCAGAGTAGCTACATTATTTATGTTAGTGAAGAAACTGTCTATTGCCAGGCTTGATGGGGCAGATGAGACACAGCAGCTCTAAAACATATTATGCACATACTTAAGAGTTTATGAATGATCCTGCATTACACACAGAACAGGGGGTAATTGCAGGACAAAGTGTGCATTATCTTAAAAGTGAGGTTTTGGCAATTTCTTTTCCAGCATCTAAGACATTTTTGACACGTGAACCAGCAGTGTGTCCACTGGGACGTATTGAAAATGTTACTGCACACCTGGCACCTGTCATGCAGTGTTTATGAGAAAGAGGCAGAGACTTCATTTCCATCATCCTTTGGCAGTACAGGTTACAGCTATCATTTTCTTTAGAGGCCACTATCATTTTTGCCATTAAAGGAAATAATTCCTGTGTTGTAACACTGGAGAAACAACCACTGCAGGATTTTCACTGTGAATGCTAATTCTCTCCAGAGACTAGATCCCACTCAGCAACATAGACAACCAAGTACATACTGAAGTGCTTGTCATGCAGTTGGGTGCTGTTCAAGCTCTCAGTTTCTTTCTGTTTTATAAGGTTTGTATTTTTAAATGTTCAGGAAGCAACAATTAGGGAAAGAAAAACACACTTCTCTTGTGTCAGCACATCTTCATCCCAACACAGAGTATGGGTAAGCTGGGATCTTTCTCTTGGGAACTGGGTGGTATTTTTGTTTCCTGTGACAGCTCTGCCTTTATTTCTTTTTTGAGCAAACCATATGTAGCACCAAACTCTGGTTTCAAAAAATCCACTAATCCATCAAGATCTTGCACTTTTTATTGAAATGATTATTTGCTAAAGAAAAGGAGTAATAAGAGATAAGAGAGATAAGGTATGATAAGGTATGTATTTCGTTCTGTCAATTATTTGTTAGACATGCAGCTGGCTGATGTGTTGACTGACGATCTTGTACATCGTGAGTTTGCAAGCTCTTTTTTTTTGGTAACCAAAAGCTTTTAGGAAAGTGATTCAGATTTGATAAGTTAATTAGCATCATCTAAAATTATTTGTATGACATACACTTTAAATGATATATATATATATATATGTTTAAATGGACAATATTTATATGATTGTTTTATTACTAAAGGATGACCGACTTCTTCTTGGTAGTTAGAAATTCTCTTAGATGGCAATTTGGGTGAAAATACCATAAGGCAAAAATGAAATGATGGACATTGATCTGAGACAATTAGATTTCATGCAGGATCATTTTTTCTTGTGGCCAATTTTTAATTTCTTCTTTTATCACAAGTACCACAAATAGATCAACTCTGAACAGTTTTAATTTGGGAGTTTTCACATTCTGCTTCAATATCTTGAAACTGTAGCATAAATGTATGCAAATCCATTCCTTCTTCCTTTCTCGTATGCAATCTGACCTCACATAAACCAGTGTAAACAGAGAAATTACTTGTGCCAGCAAACATAGTGTAATTTGAGGCTATTAAAGGATAGAATTTGAACATGAGTATAAATAGAATGTGATCTACTTCCCTGAGGTCTGCAGATTCAGTAACTTTTGATATTTATGAATTCAAACCCTAGCAATGTTTTATGCTGACTTGTAGCTCCCTGATGCAGCTTAAAATTGGGTGAAGGAAAATTTATGAGAGGAATGTATGTCCAACTCAACCCTAAGTCTGGAGGAAGGGCTGTGAAAGCGAATCCCTCATTCCTAGTATGCTCCATCCCCTCCCATCCCTTGCATACACAGCTCTGCTTCTATTTTGTGTACACAATTTTGAGATTTTCTTTTCTGCATCTTTTGGCAAGAAAGTGTGAAACTGAACTTGTTAAAGAGCATTTTTGCCTTTGTAAAAAAATAATCAAACCAACCAACCCACATCAAACCCACAATATCCACCAGAATCCTCCTCTGTGGATTTCTACTTGGCTGTTTTGCAGGAATGACTCTTAGGTTGATTGTAGAACTGCATTTCCTAAGATGTGCATTTTTTGCTCTCCTAAGCTCCTCTCTGCTGCATTGTTCATAAGGACATTTGTTTTGGGGAAAGCAGCACAGGTCAGGTGGAAGAGGTGACCGTTATTTTCATCTCTTTCTCCCCAGATATGATGACTTGGCCCTATAAGCAACAAGAGTCACATAAGACTATCAGGGCCAGTCACCTCGTCACAACAGACATCACCAAAGCTGAACTAATGCAAATGTAATGGTGAGAGAGTGGAAGTAAAATAAAGAAGCCTATGTTTTGGATTTCAGGCTGTGAATAAGAGACTATCTTGTCTCTCAGTTGCGGTAGTAATTCCATCAGCTCAGTGACAGCCTACAATATATTTAACTGGCCAAATAACTTGCAGATACTTAAGTTTGTTGAATCAGCCATGCAGAATACAGCACATTCATCTCTTATGGCAACTAAATTACAAGCAACTCTCAAGTGTCTGTGGTGTCAGTTAATGATAGTAGTGTTAAAAAAGATAACAATTTTCATTAAATTCATAATTGCATTTTATGCCTTGACTTTGTTTTTGAAGGAAAATAGTCTTACAAGTTTTTCATCTGTTTAATGTATGGATGGTTCTGTAAATTTTCTGTTGTGGTTGCTTGCATACAGTCATCAAGTTTGCCATCGTAGAGCTGTGTTGTAGTTCTCATTCAAAATGAGAGGAGCATAAATTACTGACTTGAGGAATGTAGTGTTTGTGAAGTTGGAGGTGAATTCTACTTGTATAATTATCTTTTACTGTGGTAGGACCAACTAAATTATGACTCTACCATACTAGACATGATCTGTGAGATAGCTTTCATTTTGCCTGATGTTATGGAAAGACTAGAATCTTCTGCAGCTTGTATAGTGAAGCTAGGCTTTCTGTCTAGGTACACTAACTTACACTCTGATGAGTCACCATCCCTGGACGTATTTAAAAGACTGTGTCAATGTGGTGCTTAGGGACATAGTTTAATGTTGAACTTATGAGTATTACATTTATGCTTGGACTTGATTATCCTAAAAGTCTTTTCCAACTGAAATTATTCTGTATGATTCTGTGATTACTATTTGGATTTCCCAAAAGCATGAGAAAGATATGCTACTCTGTTCACTTCAGTGGTTTTCTGTGGGCTAGAAATAATAATAGACAATCCTATAATAAACAAGGGAAAGCTGTACAAGTGTACAGTAAAAGTTGTGGTCCTTTAATATCTTTTGGAAGATTTACCTAGTTTATAGTGATTTACTAAAAAACACAACTAGTCTTATGAGTGACACAACTGCTGTAAATGTAGCCATAAGAAGTCAAGTTACACATGGGTTTCATACACATATTTCCAATATTTAAGATAACTATTTACTTCCTGCTGAAACAGTAATGATGAAGAGAAACATGCTATTGTCTCCTCCTGATCTCATAATCAAAGCTGGTATTTTGAATACAGGACAAATCACACTAAATGTCAGACACTTGAGATTCAGTTTCTCTAGAATCAGTTACCATGGGAGAAATAGTGATTAATGTTATAAATAAATAAATGAAATGTGGACCTGAAAAAGTCACTTGTTTAAATTTCTTCCATTTCATATCCCCATGAGATAGACGGAGTCAGATAGGTAGTATCTGATTTCATTCCTTTAAATGCAGAAGAGTTTTCATTTTATTTGTAAGAGAGTAATGCTGCTTCTCTTAACCATGTTTGTGAATATCTGAGTCACGTTCTGCGTGACTAGAGGACACAATCTGAAGTACTTAATATCTGAAAATAGCAGCCATTCCTTAAATTAGGGTCAAAGACTGGAATGGGAGTGCTTTTCTTGAAGCATACATTAATAGATAAAGCTGAATATTAGATCTATGACTATCACTACTGTAGAGAAAATGCTGCAGTTTGAGTCTCTTTGGAAGTTAAATGTGGCATTTATGCACAGATGAATCAGAAGTCAGATATGAACGTGTCAAACTTCTGTCAACTATCATTAGGCTTTGATAACTTCTCTTTTTTTTGCTGGATTTTTTTTTCCCCCCAAAGTTTTCCATCTTTTTTTCATATTAGTTCAGCATAGGAACAGTGTGCCTTAAACAGCATGTGTTTGTCTTGTTTCTGCTCAGTTATCAGCTTCCTGAGCAGAGAGCCTTTTCTGGGCTGTGACGCAATTGTTAACTATGACTATTGCTCTGCTCATGCTTTGGAATGCCAGTAGAAGATTAAGTGATTCAGAGACATAAAATCATCCCACCTTGCATCACTGGGGTGTAAAAAAGGGTCTCATTTGGAAAGTCAGCCTCTTGAATTCAGTGATATTTGGAGGGGTCCAGTTGTGTATTCCTGGCTCATGTATAATGGAGTAGCAAAGACAGGTCTGATTTTGCAGTAGCAAAGACAGGTTTGATTTTACAAGGTGCTTCCCAATATCCTGAATTTTTCTACACGTGGAATTTTGCTTCCACAAATTTTATTTCCATGCCTGTCTCTCGTCAAGGAAGTCCTATAGATTCTGTTCCTCTGTGCAAATATGATGGAAAAAGGTCAGTGAGTCTGTTCCCAAAGACATACAGTGTTGTAAATAAGAAGGGCCACTCGGATGATACTGCTAACTCACAAGATGCAACTAAGAGCAGGACGAAAAGCAGTATGGTCAGTCAGCTCAGCTCTGTATACAGAGCTAATACTCTTGCTGAGCACAATCCACTCTAGTTGCCTAAAAAACCCTTATATCCTGGAGTGGAGCTGCATTATTTAGTTCTTCCTGACAGAGCTAACACAGCCTATGGGTGACTGATTCAAGGAAAATCAGGTACTCTACCATTTTTCTGTGCAATATCTACTAATAAGTGTAAAGTAAAACACAAATAAGCAGACATTGTTTGTTGTGTGCAGCATAAGGAAAACAATCAGAGTGCTATTTTAATCCATTTCTGTCTCGGGTTTCAGCACTCAGATAAACACAGCTTTCCAGTCAAAGACAGTATTTAGCATAGCTTGAAAAGTGGGCTTGTTTATTTTTAGTGCTTAGAAGGATCAGCTTCCAGACAATTCATTTTTCATGCTAAAGCAAGTCATAAATTGCTAGGATGATAGCTCAGTCACATCCCAAACACACCAAATAAGTGAAGGTCACGTCATGTAAATTGAAGCTGTCCAAATTCACCTAATGGTTTCTGTGTTTATATGCAATGGAAGGAAAAGATCCTCTCTATCTTTTGTCTTTTGGGTTTGTTTTTGTTTGTCTGTTTGATTGTTTTTTGGTTTTGTCTTGAGCTGCTTTTCAACTCCATCTGCAAGCCTTAAATCATTGTGGGAATACAGTTTCCTTAGTGAATAACTGGTGTTGGTGAGTAATGCTAATCCAGTCTGAACCAGGCAGGAGAGCTGGACTACATCAGTTCATTCTAAACAATAGACAATAGACAAAAGCAAATGGAATTCACATGGGTTGTCATCATCACTTATCAGAGAATAAAAAAAAAAGACTTTCAATTGTTTTAATTATTTTAGGAAATTTAAGGAAAAAACAAACTAACTAAAAAAAACCAACCCCAAACTCAGTAATTGAGAATTCACAGTAGTTTTGGGAAAATGACAATATACATTTTCTTTTTCTGGAAGTGACACAGACTCATTGTTAGCAACCAGAAATTCAGCTACTAATGACAGCCTTGGGTAGTCTATTCAGATTCCCAAACCCTTTAAGTGATACGAATGTCTTGTATTGTCTGTTTAAATCATGCAATGCCTCTTAAAACAGGTTAATCTATCACGTCAGAAATGTCATGCAATGAATTGACACACAACCAATAGCTTACAAATTACAAGCTTCCTAAAATACACACTTACTAAGCAGATAAACTTAGGCAGGATTTCAAATTGTGAATTTTAAAAGACCTATCTTTGTTACATACTGAAGTACAGTGTACATTTGGGGTTTTTTTTAGTGCAAGAGCTATAGGGAGCTACTGGAAAGAGTCTGCTGAGAGACTGCCAAGATGATAAAGAGACTGCGACATCTGTCCTATGAGGAAAAGCTGGGAGAGGTGGGATGGTTTAGCCTAGAGAAGGCTCAGTCAGAGAACTCATGAATGTGGACAAATATCTGAAGGGAGGATGTAAAGAAGACCAGACTCTTTTCAGCCATTTCCAGTAAGAAGACAAGAGACAGTGGGCACAAACTGAAATGCAGGAGATTCCCTCTGAACATAAAGAAACACTTTCCACTGTGAGGATAACTAAGCACTGGCACAGGTTGCCCGGAGAAACTGTGGAGCCTCGCTCCTTGGAGATATTCAGAAGCCCTGTGGCCATAGTCCTAGGCAAATTGGTTCTGACTGACCCTGCTGGAGCAGCAAAGTGACCTCCAAAGGTCTCTTCCAACCTCAACCACTTTGTGATTCTGTGGAAACATTTAGCAAACTTTACAACAGGAGAAACCACAAGAAGAAATGCAAACAAGACTGAATTATTTATTCAAAGCCCTTATTTACTGTGCAATGAAGCTGAACATTGAGGGACAGATTTTCTAAATAGGGACTGCAGAGTTGTAAAGCCAAGGGCAGCAGTTAGTCACTGTTACAAGATGTCATACCTTCTAACCTCCTCAATGCACGAGGGAGTGAAATAATGTTCAGCCCTGGGTACATGTAGGACTCAGTGATCTAAAGTGTAAGCTTAAACCAGATATTGATAAAATTGCAAGTGTGTATTATTTTGACTCTCAAAATATTTTGGGGCAAATTTAAAGTGTGAAGTCCTATATATTCCTGTTAGGCATTTCTAAGCATGACTTTCTAATATTTAGGCTATTACAAGTAGAGAAAGTTGTGAATTCTTTTCCAATTACATTAGTGTAGTGGTCTTTTTCTCTTTGTGTTTACTGTCTGTTCTGATTTTTTGTTAATCACAGCTGTATACAAATAGAAGTCAGCCCTTAAAATGTCTACCTGAGAAAGTGAGTCCTCCTCTGCACCAGTCATTCTCTTCCAGTTCACCAGACTTTCAAGTCATGAGGAACATCAGCCCATTTCAGAATCCCCAGGTCTGAGGATAATTGAATGAATTCATATTTTTACACCCTTGATAATACTTCAATGTATCTCAGACAATGAAGGAAATAGGAAAATATTTGGAATTTTTAAAGCTGTTGTTTATACTTTTTTCTTCTTTATAATATTGCAGAGGCTCTTTTTGTCAGGCAAAGGAAGGAGAAAACATCTGTCTTTTGCTATGGCAACACAGAAAATGATCTCTCAGCATGGAAGAATGATGACTCCTAAAAATAGTGTAGAAGCACTGAAAAAAAAGTGAGATTCTCTCTTTTGCCAAGGTCTTTTCAGCTCAGTGATGGAGGTTCTCCCAAAGAATTGACTGTCATTCTCTCATCATTAAACTTCTTTAAATGTATAGTAATTTAAAGCAACCTATACACTAGTCTAATTTATGACTGACTGTTATTTGCAAGGACCCATTTATATGTTTTGAGCTGTCAGAGTGTGACAACACTTTGCCCAACTTTAATGCATCCCAAGTCTTGAAGTGAGTGCAACGTATATATAGCAGAGAATGAGAATCTTCTAATTTTATACTGCTGGTTATCTCCAAATAGCTGAGAGAAGTAATTAATTAATGTTTTTAGCTCAAAGAACTTTCTATGTAGGTAGAAAATTCATCACAAACTGCTTTAGGAGTTTGTGCTATCTGTTTTGCTTTCTTAACCTAAGCAGCCAATGATTTAAGAACAAAACAATGTCACAAATCTGTAAGATGATGTTTAGTAATACAGCATCGTGGTTGCCACTTTTGGATAAATCTAGAGGAAAGAAAGCTGTCTTTAAAGTTCTGCAAAGTTCAAGCTAATTGCTTCAATGATTGTAGAAATTACTCTGAAATAACTCTCAGTGATATTTCCAGTTAATGAGAATGAATAAAAATAGTCCATATGCCAGGTTTTTTTATTGCTCAGACATGTGTATTCCTTAATGAAAAATTAAAAGAAAAATAAATTAAAATACCAAACCCTGCTTTTTATGCAAAACAGAAATACCAAGGAGCTTTTTGCAAGGCTGAGTAACTGTGAGGATCATCTAGGACTTTCAGCATTTGAAATCAAAACTTGCAAAGTCCACTTTCAGGATTTCTGCATCATCAGTCCACTGTGTAACCCAACTTCCCTTCATTCTTCTGTACATTACACCTTACACAACAAAACAACCACATATGAGAGATAACAAAAGATAATATATTGAGATAATAAGATCTATTTCAAATGCTCCTTCAATTCATTGGTTCTAATCTTCTCCTTTTTGTAACTATGTGTTTTACAATACCATCTCACAGCTTTCTCAACTGTAATAGTTTATAGTCTGTTAGCCAACTATAGAGTGCTCTGCTAAATTCACATCTCTGGCTGATAAGTGTTTAATAGGATATAATTTCTACTGCCATGTACACTTGTTTCTATCCCAACATGCCTAGATGAAGATTGGAGTCACATAGCCATGTTCAGACTAAGAGTATCGTGAACATTACTTATTGGGAGTACTTAACGTTACTTATTTCTGAGGTCAAAGAGATGTCAGCTGTCTCCCTGGAACTCAACAGACTGTTGGAAGTGAAAATCATTTATGTGTCTTGTTTCCCAAAAGCTGTTTATCAGTCTCATAGGCAAACATAAATATTTAAAGGAGTCCACTGACCCATGCATTTGTACAATACCCAGAGGTTTTGTGTTCATGGTGATGTTACGCTGAAGTACATGAGGAAACATCCTTTGCCTACAGGAAAGGTTATTCAAAAGGTTTTTGGAACTGCTAGATTTTGGTCTGCTTTTGCTCTGTGCATGTGTCCATATTATCTATAGCAATTCAAACTTATACCTACTGTTCATATAATTCACTTGACAGTTGACCTGACCCACAGGAGGATTATTATCTGGACTCAAGGATTTAATCAATGGCCTTTCAGCCTACATCCTCTAAGTGAATGAATGCTTTATTCTCTGGCAACAATCTCCCTCTGAAGAAACATCTCTAAACACACTTATCTCATGCAGAGTTTGCAAATCTGTTTGTTCTTACACAACTCATCTATACGAGCTTTCCGTGTTCTGCAATTATATTTAGTGTGCTAGAGAGGTTTAGGACCAGTCTACCAGTTTTGTTCTGTGATGAACATTGTGATTTGTTCTCTTCTTAACTGCTGTAGTTGTGTTAGCACTGTCCCCGTAGTGATTACACTCATTTTGCCATCTTGGTGCCAGGATATTTTATTCACCTATTTTGTTATACCTGTAAAGGTATAATCTACACATGTGTAAACTCCTTTATACTATTTTCACTACAATGTAGACAATAGAAGGAGTTATATTTCTCTAACTGTTGTGTTGCAGTTAAGAAGACAACAATTTTTGTTTGTTGGTAAGATTGTGGTTATCAGTACAAGTCAGCATTGTTATTATCTGTGTGCTAGAAATGGTTTACCATTAGGGAGATGTGTGTGCTGTGGTTTTTTTTACTCCATCTTTTTACAGTTGAGCTATCTATTTGTGTTTTATAGCATGTGAATACAAAATGTCTCCATAAGTTCTGCTGCCATCACGGGGCCAGCTCTCCCTGTGCAGTCTCTCCTAAATCAGATATATTAATCCACTTATCCTTTCTCTTCAGTGTGGTTCTTAAATTACCAGCCCCAGACGAAGCATTGGTCTACCATATGATTCTCTCAAAATATGTATAGGTAGGTACATATTTTTGGCCTTTTCCTTTCTCAGCTTAAGGGACTCATTCTCTTCCACATTCTTTTTATGTAAGTGGGACATTTATGATCTCATACCCTTTGGAACTGGGATTAAATCTGCTTTGTTACATGATGCCAAAGCTGCCTTCCTGTGTTGCTTATCACCACCCACATCATATTCTTGCACTGACATTGCTCATCCATGGGGAGGTAATTTCTGGCATGCAACACAGTGCTACGTTTTGCTGTTGGTAGCTGTAGTTAACTCTAAGCTCATTAAGAGCTACCTTAATGCATAAAAGGCTGATTTTGTCCTAATGACAATATTTACACCTCTCACACTCTAAGATAGAAGTCTCTTATCTAGATGCCTCACATATTGCATGTAGAATGGATGAGATTGTGAAGAAGAAATACAACCCATATCTTGTAACTAATTTGGTAAACTGAATGAAAGAAAAGACATCTATGAAACTGATTGCAAAATATGTTTGGCAATACAAAGAGATGCTTAAGCAGTCTAAATAGATTATTAAGCATGCTCTTTGGGAGTGGAGTGTAATGATTCTGTTATTCATTATTAACAACAGGAGTTAATGGAAAACATATTTTACAAATATGAGTATCACAAATAGCAAGTGTTTGAGCATTTAGACTGTGGAAGTCCCTTGTGTAGGTAGCCCTGGGAGAAAATCCTTTCTTGTTATGTGAAAACTTGGACTATGGGGGAAAAGGAGAATAATATGTCAACATCTTGTAATGTAAATGCATTATTTTAATCCGTTAATACAATCAATTGCAGCCTTCTCTTACCCTTTCTGACTACACTTGAGGTTGCAATGCTTTCCTCCTGGCACTACATCCAAGGGCATTTCCATTCCCTTGTGTAATTTGCCACACCTTTTATGCTGGTTGTGGAGGCTCCTGAGAAGCTTTGTCTGTCTCCCAGTTGCTATCTTTATTAGGAATACATTTCTTCATAAACAAGCATACTTAAACCGTGGTTGTCTAGGGTTTTACTGAGATGCCATAGAAGAGAGGTAGTGAGACTACAAGGTGGAGTACTGCTAGAGCTTTGTTTTGTGCTTAGATACTTCCTTTCCTTCTTGCAGTGGGCTCAGTGTAATAGGACATGGTCATCTCTGGTTGAGTGCCAGGTCAGCTTATGGCACAACTGTGCATTATCAACCAATTGCAGTGCTCTCTGCACTGTACATTTAATACAGATGTATTTCCATGAATAAAATGTGTAGTTTCTTTAAAGGAGAGCCATACACGCACACACACAGCTTTTGGGCATTTTATGTAGGAACTTTCTTGTTTAGCTCTGCTTGCTGACATGAGGCAGTCTCAGCCTGTTCTGGAAGCAGTACTGTCTCAGACTTTTACAGAGTAGAAGCTCAGTGAAGCTGCAGAAAAATGAACAAGGCTCTCTTCAGCTTTTTTTTTTCACCCTATAAAACAGAGAATTAGGGATAATAAGATCTGGAGACACCCAAGTATTTTACCTCTGGTCTGAACTATTAGGAATATCTACAATTATGGAAAGCAAGTATGTAAATGATAGAGAAACAGTATGTATTTGTTCTCATAAAAATTTTTACATGTACAATTATGAATTAGGAATATGAATATATGGATATAAGCAAAAATGCTCTGTTTAAAGGCAGAGACTTGGATTAAAATGAGTGCTAAATAGCTGTGTGACCACCTTATGTGATGACTACTTTCATTTGTGTTCTCAGAGATATAAATTTCTTTCCATAATAAAACAAATAAGGAATATATATTGCAGATATGCACATAAATGTCTCAAAGTGTTGTTGTCTGCAGCTGTAAGGTTTCTGGATTCATATATCAAATGCTTTTGTAGTTAGAGGACCATTGAAGCTTTCTCTAAGCATAAGTATTTCATATAACATAATGTTATTTGTGAAGAAATAGTCTAAATGTAGTTTTATAGATGTTCTGACAGCTGGTTTGAATCATTCCTCATGTTACTGCTAAGCAGACAATCTATTAAGGCTGATGCATAAAATATTGTAATTGAAAATACAACAGACGCTGAGGATTCTTACCAGCAATGGTCTTTCTCCTTAGGGTCAGAAGACAATTAAAGTTCCAATTTTTGCATTTCTGCAACTAATTTGTTTGCCTCCAGAAATGGAAATCAATCCATCAGAACAAATAAGAAATGTGGGAAGAATTCACTGTTGTTTGTTTAGATTTTGTGGTGTTAAGCCATTACCTAGCTGGTGAGATCTTTCCTTTTGGATAACAATGGTCACTGGCCAGCAGCTTTACAGGATGTCTCTTCTTCATAAGTAACATGCTAGGACTGGGAAAGCTGTGATACAGCAATGGGGATAAAGAACATGTTTATTTTGGAATATGCCCATTAAGAAAGATACTATCCAAGAAGGGGATCAGTAATATTATTCTTTGTAACTAATGTGAAGGATTGTGTAGACCTCTGAATGCACTGGTGAAACCACCAAGCAGGTGTCCCTGCCTTCTAAAAGCATCTGTGCCTTTACTGTCTGTCTGTAAATCTGTATTTGAATGTGTTTAAAATTTGTACCCTGAAGGACAAGTAAAAAGGGCAAACTTGCTGGAAATACTAATAAGTAACTAAATGTCAGAGCTGTTGATCTCCCTGTACTTAATATCTTTAAGACCTTTCCTCTTTCTGCCAATTTGCTTGAAAGAAGCCATACTGTTAGGAGTTACTGCTGACAGAAGGATAGATACAAAAGGATTCAAGCACATAAGCCTCATTGGATTAGAAATTTAGTCTCATGATCTGAGTTTTTAGAAGGGTTATTTAATAAAAACACCATTCTTTCATAGATTTTCTGCCTTTTGACTCAATAAATCACATAAGAAAACTGCTGCTTATTTAAAAGGACCCTATCATGGAGCGCTGACAGCTAATTGCTGCTGATGGCTGTGACCAGGTTATGTAATCCACAATATGTTAAGAAATGTAGATTGGTGACTCTAAACTCTGCTTTCCCACCCTTGGAGTTTTCATGTGGTGTGTGGTTAGTTTTTCCCAATTCTGTCAAGTGCAGGCCCTCAGAAATCCAAGTTTTCTGTAGCGTTCTTGTGCTGAACATCATCACTGGCATTGAGTTTTGATGATATTTGTTTCTAACGGCTGTTGGATCAGGTCTATGGCTGATCAAGGTAATGAAATGAAAGCTGTTACTGACTTTCTTGGGTCACAAGGCGCATGTCTTTAGATCCTCATCCCAACTCTGGGAAGGGTTTCTTTTTCTTTTCGCTATTGAAATTTTATCACACGTATGTTTTGATGCCATTATTTAAGAAATCATCTTTGTTATCTAAAACTATAAACGCTCTAATAAAGAAAAGCCTCAGTGAAGCAATCACTGAAAGCATTTATAGTGAATGTGATGGTACTTTGAGGAAGGTGAGCTTCCTTGGTCCATCCTCTGAACCTCAAATTCTCGCTTCCGTGAAAAGCACTGTCAGGGAAAGTGTAAAGACAATTTTTTCAGTGATACATCAACAACTCAGAAATCTCTTTTTTTGAGATAAAATTCTAAGTTCCAGTTATGAGTAGACTTCTCTCTAACTTGACAAATGCTAATTCTACTTTTAATAGGAAAAGCTATAATGAAAAAATAGAAAATGAGCTATGGTTTGGAAAGTTCCTTATGCTATTAAAAAGAAAGGAAATGGTATTTATATGATCTTTAAAAACTAAGCAGTAATGACACATGAAAGGCTTGAATGGATGGAACAAAGGGTGATTTGCTGAAGTGTTTCATAGAAATCTCTTTCCCTAGAAGCATCACTAAATAGATTAACTTATTAGGAAAGCATACATTTTCACTGAAGGAGAGAGCTTTTTATCTTTATTTCTGTCATCTGTATGTTCTGTTTAATTTCAACAATTTTTTAATAAAAAGAATTGTTTAATAGATTCACTGCATAGAATAAAACATCTTGTTAAACTCCAGGTCAACTACTGGCCATCTTTAATTAGAGTGTGGTTTGGTTTATTGTTTGTTTTAATTTCTCCTGTCAAGCTCCAAGGAACCTGTCCTTATAATCAAAATGTTCTCAGGGGAAAAAGAGAAACCTGAACCACCAAAATTCAAATGAAAATGCAAGAAGTGAAATGAAGTGAGCATTACTATTTGAGAGAAATGGCTAATAAAACACTCAGGTGTTTGCTTCTGAAGGAGATTTCTGTTCTCAGACAGTTAGAAATCCCTTGCAGCAGTGAAACGACTGGTATAATCTTGTAATTGGCATCCCTGACCTGTTTTATGTATACTGCAAAAAGTTTTTTTCCTAGTCCTTTGGGAATGTCAATTTCTAGCTGTTAGAATGCTGTCTCTTGCTTGCAAAGTTCACAATAAAACAGAGCTCCCAGAATTCACTGATCTTTCTCTTTGAAGGTCTAAAGTTATTAAAAGTACTTATTTAGCCTTTTTATTAAGGTATCTATGGTGATACTGTGATACTTACAGGGTTGTTTTTCCATTATAGCATAGACCTGTGATACAGAGAGCATAATCATCAGGTGTTCTTGCCTGCAATAGCTTTGAAGAGGATTCCGCTTAGCAGACTATGAAAGCATGACCTTCAGAGTTATGATATGTTATAATCATGTGTACAGTGCCCTATAACCAAATCTAAAGCTCAGGCCTTGTGCATTTGGGTGTCATTTTTCAAAACACATTTATTGCTCATCTAGGCCTGGGAACTGTGTTAAAACCAAACCAAGCATTCGTTCCTGCAACAGAGGCTAAAGTACAGACTTATTAGCAATGACAAAATCGGCATCAGCTCTGGCGTGAGGGGGATTACCAAAGGCAAAACAAACAAAGGGAAATATTCAGGAACTGCAATATTTGATAGAGATGTAGAAGATGCATTACAAGTAATAGCATTTTTTTTGCAGGCAGATACAAAGCATCTTTCTCACTTGGACTAGTGTAATTACAGTGATGAGGGAAAGGTTTTCAGGTCAGGTTCTTAATTTAGGTAATTCTTTCTGAACACTCAAGTATAATAAACCAAAATATTAACATTCTGAATACTGAAAAGGTTTTTGTGCATTGCAGAGTTTCATTCCAGCCAGCTTGGTTGTGAATGTGTTTAATATCTTTCCTGTTTTGTAACATGGACTATACAGAAATGGAATGAACCTTTTGCTTATTTCATTCCTTCCTAACCATCACTCTCAAGCTGGCAGCCTTTGTCAGATGCAAATGGTTATTTCAGCACTCTGTAGGGGTGGGTGCTCACCATAGGACAGCAGCAGAATGGGCACAGTGTTTCAATGTTTTCAGATATTTAAGTCCTATGAAGCTGCAGTTATGCACTCACTCATGTGCCACACTTGTCTCTGAAGCCCCAGTGTTGACATTGCAAGTCTTTCTTATTGCAGTAGAAAATACATATACAATAATGATGACCACTGAGACATTCTCAACCTTAAAGCCTACTTTCCTCTTTGTGAAATGACTGTTATTGAAGAATAAAAGAATAGGCTTTGTTTTGCTTCAGTTCCTTAAAATCTCTCTTCCCTTTTCCCAGAAATCTGCTCCAGCTTGACAAAATATATGTTTTTCTGAGTAACAGTCTATATTATCAAAGATTAATGGAATTTGAGCATCTTGAAATGTGATTTATTTGGGAAGATTGTAGACTGTGAATATTAACTACTAACAAATTAAATTATTCAATGACAAATCACATCAGGAGCCTAAGTAATATCAGTAGATATTGTCATTATATTAATTCTTCTAAACCATAGGACACAAGCAAACTCTGCATTAGTGTTTTGGCTCAAGGTGTTCATTTGCAAATGAACAATTTATCATGTGAAGGAAATGGGAAATAGCTCCAGGCTTGTGTCAGATTGCCCTGGTGTTAACTGCTGCTCTTTGATTTGACATTGTCTAGACCTAATGCCAGTGGGAGTAATAGAGGAGGAGAGTGGCCATTCCATTATTTTGGATGAATTAAACTATTGGCTGCCACTACTCAAGTGTAATGCTTCTAGTGATCCATATCCACAACTTGTAGTAATGAGAAATTTGACATGCTAGGTGTTTGCTTCCAGCTTCAAAAATATATCCTCTCTATATATGCACTCTTATAAAATAAGTACAGAGGCAATATCCTACAGTTATTTTTTTATGTGAAGAAAATCCAACAATAACCCAACTCCTTCTCCCAAAAAAAACCCAAAACCCCAAAGCAGAGCTGGTCTGAACAACACTCTGCTGAAATTAACAGGAGCCATTCTTCTGTTTTCTATTGACTTTATATTAGCTTTTAGAGGAATGCATCACTGAACTGCCATTGGGGACATTATTTATTCTGACAACTGTAGAAAAAAAATTACAATTGGAGGGTTATTGCATTTTACAGCACAAGGAAAAGAGGTGCATCCTGAGTCACATATAACAGCACACCTTGTTGCCAAGACTAAAGCGGACAATCTAGATAGTACCAAGGCACAAGTTTGTGCTCTAGGTCACAAAAACTGTGAGGGGAACAGACTTGACTTTTACTAATTCTGTTATAAACACCTGGATTTTAGGATATATGACTGTTGGCTGGAAAACTTTTGTAAGCCAACTATACAACAGAAGAAAACCTCCTATTAGAAAAATTAGTTTCTTTGTAAAGAGACTAGACATACTAGGACTGTAAAAACATTCCATTTCTGTCATAGAATGCACAGCATGTGCAAAATACAATGGATTAACATCTAACAAAGTCAAAGATGTATTTTGCATGTCTTTTAATGAACTCAATACTTTGATTTTTTTTTTTTTAAAAGAATCCTGAACATTTCTTGATGTGATTAAATTCAGGACTACTGCAAGGTTCCATAGGTTACATGCCAGGAGTTACATAGACTGCATTCATCTTATTTTTTAAACGATGTTGTGTACTTGTCTACTCTGCCCTGCTGAGGCCTCGTCTGGAGTCCTGTGTCCAGTTCTGGGCTCCTCAGCTCAAGAGGGACAGGGAACTGCTGTAGAGAGGCCAGTGCAGGGCCACCAAGATGATCAGGGGACTGGAGCATCTTTCGTACAAGGAAAGGCTGCGGGACCTGGGGCTGTTTAGTCTGGAGAAGAGGAGATTGAGGGGGGAGCTCATTAACATTTACAAATATGTAAAAGGTGAGTGTCAGGAGGTTGGGACATCCCTTTTTTCTATAGTAGCCAGCAACAGGACAAGGGGTGATGGGATGAAGCTGGAACACAAAAAGTTCCACTTAAATATAAGAAAAAACAATATCACTGTGAGAGTGAGGGAGCCCTGGCACAGGCTGCCCAGGGAGGGTGTGGAGGCTCCTTCCTTGAAGGTCTTCAAGACCCACCTGGACATGTTCCTATGTGACCTGATCAAAGTGAACCTGCTTCTGCAGGGAAGTTGGACTAGATGGTCTCTAAAAGTTTCTTCCAATCCCTACCATTCTGTGATACTGTGGAAACACAACTCACAGCTGCTTGCTTTGATTTTTTTGTTGTTTAATAGATATTCTCTTTTAATTCTCTGGCACCCTCTTTTGAGGTACTCTTTCTCATTCTTACAGATATGAACAGCCTTGATATAAAAAGCTAAATCCAACCAGAAACCTCTGCAAGGCCCTGAGGTTTGTCTTCTCCCATTGGTTTCATAAATTCAGAAATAGTTTGTCTCAGCTGAAAACCAACACCACAATCTGCTCTAGTTACAAGGTGTCTTAGAGTAATATCTTCAGTGCTCTAACAGAATATTGAAGTTACATGGAGAAGAAATACTAGGTTACCTTGACCTGCCACTATGGGATTGCAGATGTATCAGTATATTTGACTTCTTTGCCTATGTTCAGATGTTCAAAGATATGTTTGTTTCCTCTCTAAAGAGCCATCTGCACAGTACAATAGATTCAGCTTAGGCTTTCTTCCTCATTTATTGCTGATTTTTTGCGAATGGCAATTATTTGGTAGCATCATAAAGAAGTTTTCTTCCTCATTAGTATTGATTGTCCCGTGATATATCTCTCTTTTCTCCTGTGGATGGTTTCAACACATTTAGATGCTTTTCACAGCCTCTCCATTCTAACCAGAACAATGTGGAATGTCAGAGCAAAATTCAGCTCCTGCTTTCTCAGCTTTGTCAGTTTTGTTGGTACTCAGTCTACAGCAGAGTCATGTCAATGAGAAGCACTTCACACCACAACAGTATGACATAAACCTGGAGCTATTTCCTTTGTATTTCACATGATGGATTGCTCATTTGTAAATGAGCACCTAGAGCCAAAATAGGAGTCCTGACTTTGACTGCATTGTAGGGTTCAGAAAACTCGCCTTGTTTCCAATTCACTACAAAGTTGAAAAAATTATACAGTGTTTACTGACAGATTAATAAAACCTTTCTAGTCAACAAGGACACAGCTTACAGCGTTGCACAGAATCACTGGAAAAATTGAAGTTCACCCTATGTGAAGGCAAATGCAACTCAAATGGTTCAACTTTGTTTGAAGGTCTGGAATTTAGTCTAGCACAAATGTGAGATGACCTAGATCAAAACTTAACAGGGAATTTTTTTGAGGTAAAAAGTCCCACTTCATGATTGCAGAATTCATTCTTTACATTTATTTTAATAACTTCTTAAACATTTATATAAGGGACTTAAGAATGTTTCAGTGTCCAGAACTCTCTGCTGTATTGTAGTTACTGAACTGCTGGTGTTAAATACCATCTAATTACTTTGCTAATTACTTTGATTTTCTTTTAATTAATTTTCAGGCCTCTGACTGGTGATATTACATAAAACATCAAAGCACTGCACGATATTTTAGTTACTGTCAAGCCACCAAAACCAAGAAGATAAATTGTTTTACTCCAAGTCCTGGAAGTTTAAGACTTTACGTATAGTAGAAACCGATTTCCTAGTAGAACGGCCACATGTCAGTATACTAATAATTGTTTCTCCTTGTTTTCATGAACAGGCAATATGTCAGTCTGTGTAAACCCCTCATTGCTCAGAATTTTGTGAGTAGGATTTGTATGCTTCTAAAATTACAGCTATTGCAAGATGCTCAACACGGCTCCCATGGGAAGTCAGCATTGCAAAAATGGTAACAAAACACATTTAGAGAGATATCTGGCTTCTTAAAGACCGAGGGAGTTTTGTAAATGCAGCCCTAATTACCTATGTCAACCTAACTGCCATTGTAACAATGCTTAAATAACTAACATGCCTATACTTAGCAATTCCATTAAGTATGTACTTCCAGATTTAGAACATGAACAGTTTTTCAAGCATTCTTTGTGCTGCCATTCACAATCTCACCATTCCGCTGACTATGCAGTTAATTTTAGTCCCTTCTATCCCCTACCAGAATGGAGAGCTTTTCATGGAATTTGCCATCAAGATTACTAAACTTCCACACAACTAAGGTCAAAGATTTTAAAATCTCATAATTTAAAAGAACTGTCAGTGAGGATTGTTCCTTTACAACCCTTTCACATTTCTGTTTCACTATGAAGTCAAAAATCCCACGCTCATGAATTTATTCTGATAGAATCCCAAATTTGTCAGGGTTTGACTTCTTGTATATATGACCATACAAAATAGCACCAAACACTATGTGCAAGATATGATCAAACTACAGTAGCAATACTCAAGCTATTTGAGAGAGTTCCACTGCAAGCCTAAAAGTCCTCAGCAACCTGTATTTTATCCAGCCTCAAGCTTCCACCTTATCATTATTTATGTTTCTGCTGTAAACCAGATGAACTCACAAATATTGCTATATAAGTAAGAAAAAAAAATTAGAATATACAAAGAGCATAAGTTGCTCTCTCTTAATTAGTGTAGTTTAGTAGTGCCCTTCTGAACCATACTATGTCTGTGATTGTAGGTCAAGATGACTCCCAGAGCTGTAAGAGAAATTATTTTTCTCACTCTTCTGAAATTTATATTTCTCATTAATGAAATGTCAAATTTATTTAAGAATCATACAAGTCACTGAACTCCTTGTGCATATGAATACTGAGAAGATAGTAAAAAATTCTGTTTGGTTTTTGGTGGGGTATTTTTGGGTTTTTTATTAAGTTTTTGAGGAGGTTAGAAGAGAAATGGGGCAAATCATTTGGCTTTTATGTCAATGGCATTATGAAATACTTTGTAATACTCTCAACTATCTTACAGTGCAGTAGCATCTAGATTTCATTGCAATGAAGAAAAGGAAGACAAGGAAACATGGCTTTGCTTGCTCATAGAAAATCATTAATGAAACTGCAGTTACAAAAGCTGGAACACAAAAAGTTCTGCTTAAAGAAAAACTACTTTAATGTAAGGGTGAGAGAGCCCTGGCACAGGCTGCCCAGGGAGGGTGTGGAATCTCCTTTTCTGGAGGTTTTCAAAACTCACTTGGACATGTTCCTGTTTGACCTGCTCTAGGCAAATCTGCTTGAGCATGGGGTTGGTCTGGATGATCTCTATCTAGAGGTCTCTTCCAATTCTCACCATTCTGTGATTCTGTGAAACCAGTTGTTGATAGATTAGAAGAAAGTTCTGAACTATAGGAGCAATTATATTCTGGAAAAACTTTTCAGGGAAAGTTATTGGAAAACATTCATAACCCCATTTAAAATAGAGCTCATCAAAATGATGATATGAAAAATTATAGTTCATGAACTGTATTGGCTTCATGCTGAATGATGGGGATATAGTGTAATATTGACTAGTTACTTCATATGGGGAGTGTGAGTCATCTCAAGCTGAATGAGGCCTGAGGCCTTTGGAAAAAGTACTGCAGTTTCCAAGGGGGCAGAAATATTGTTATGAAAGAACCCTGAGTGCTGCTGTTTCATTACTTACAAATGTTTGATTTCACAATATTAATATATCTTCTTTTAAAGACCTTTCAGAGCTATAATATCTAATAGTTGTGGTCTACAGTGAATATCAGGGAGTAGTGGATATATAGGGATGAGTGTAACAGTGGACATAGGCAGAATGATACTTTCCTTCTTGCAGAAGTCATAAATTCAGGAGCAGAAGGAGGCAGGCCAGTCGATTACAAACCTCCAAGTTTAATTTGTTCTTCAACACTGCTTAGAGACAGCTGAATTTGTGGCTCCACAATAATGTATGGTACTTTGAAATTTTAAATTTATTTAAAATCTGCTGCCTGGTCATTTATATTGGTGAACACTACATGTATCTTCCAAACTAGCAAATCTCTGCCTTTCCAAGTTTTATTGTGGCCTGTCACATGTCATTTATTTTCAAACCTGAAGCCTTAGACTTTATGTCCTCTCAACATGAAGGCTGTTCCATACATCTTTGTAATTATTTTTCTGTAGCTTTTCTAGTTCTGCTGTATTCTGCTTTGCTCCTCTTGATGTTATCAGAATTTCAGTCAACATTCAGAATAGATGTACACCAAGATGTACTATGTTTTCTAATTTGCTCACAGTTTTTTTTCTCTTGTATTAAGCATTATTTGCCTTTCTGGGCCTATAACAGATATTTTCAAAGAACTATCTGAATAGACTCAGGTATTTTTTCTCCTGGTAAAACAATCTGAATCCCATATTTGAAATGTGGTGGGGTGTTACTAGTGGTTGCAATAATCAGTATTACATTTCACTCCTATTTCATCCTTAGGAATTTGTGGCAGATGGAAATGTTTTATCTCACTGCTCACTCTCTTTTCCAACTCATTCATAAATATGCTGAATACCATATGTTTACAAAACAGATCCCACTGGACCTCTGTGGCAACAATCCTTCTTTATGAATATGGACTATAGCTTTTTAACCTTGTTTCTTAGTTTTTAATGTGCTACTGATCTCTAAGAGAGCTGTTCTTTTTGATTCTGTGAAAGTTTTCCTGCTTCAAGAGCTCTATCAAAAGCTTTTAAAAATCCAGAGACAGTGTATTGACCACACTACACGCCTATCCACATGCTTGTTGACTCCTTCAAACAACTGTGAGAGGCTGGAAGGACATATCTTCTGCCTACAAAAGCTGCGTAACTTCTTCCCTTATGATTAGCCAGGTATCTACCAGTTACAGCTTTCATTCTCATTTTAGCTATTTGCTAATGATTCACAGTTTTTATCTATAGTTTCTTGCATACTTAGTGGAGTCCTCCTCAAAGGCTTGGGTTGCATTTGCTGCCTTCTATTTGTTACGTGTTGACATGGATTTAAGTGACAGATTATATGACACCACAGTTAGTGGTGTTTAGCTTATCTACGTGTATTCGAGTTCTCTCTAAGCTCCTGGGTGCACAGGAAAGTACAAAACAGTTGTCTCACTGAAACGAGACACTAATTTTTCATTATGATTTAAATCAAATATATTATTCAGCCAACATGACCTTGCTGACAGATTCTGAATATCCTCCAGTCCTTGAGATTTTGTTTAGTACAAATGGAACATAATCAATATTAGCTGGAAGAAGATCAAATGTAAATGCTGAACTTACTAGTTATAAAAAATCATGAATTATTTATTAGCTATCAATAAGATATTTAGCATTTACCTATCACTGTGTTCACAACAGATAGCTAAAAGCATGCAATAATTGATACAAGGGGAGAGTCATTCTTTATTCCTTATTTCCATCTGATGTAATTAAAAAGAAAGGACAAGAGGGCTTTATACTTTCATTAACATATTTTTTCATAGCAAACAACTATCCACACAGCCCTTCACTTTTAGTTTTAATACATTTGTTGTCAAGAGAAGCAGGTGGCATGAATTTTACTAGAAGCATAATTCTCTTTATCACAAACTTCTTTTTCTGGAAATAATTCTCCAGTCATTTTAGTCCACTATCACATGAGCCATGTTGGCTCAGTGATTTGAAACCCAGAGGGTTTTCAGGCGCTTTTGTTTATTTCTTCTAAGTCACAACTGCCTGAATTTAAATGTTATTCACATTGGTGATTGTTAGCTGGTTTTATTTACACTCACACTTTGTTGGCCAATCTGCTACAAATCAACTGCAAGAGATTTGTGGAATTCTTTCTTTTTTTGCCAGCCAGATCTAGGTACCATTGGAATGACTCAACCATCTTCCTTAAAGGAAATGTAGCTGTGTTAAGATGAGCTTGCTTTGGTTATTTAAAAAGAAAAATCAGATATTTAGAAAATTGGCCTATTTTGTTTGCTATTTGTTTTCCTTTTTTCCCAGTGGAATGCCTTGTGTAGCCAGAAGCACAGAATGGGTGGCAGCAGAAAAACTCAGCCTGAGTTTTCCTGCCTTTTGTAGTTGAGACAGTGGAGACCAACACTCTTCAGCAAGAACAGTTCCCACCACCAGCTCTTTTATCTCTTGCAGGTTGTTTTTTACCAAGGGACTAGCTAATTGCTCTACATTCATTTCTCCCAAAGCTGAGCTAGTCAGGAAACAAAACAAGCCCTTTACTGGTGCGACTAAGCTGTGCCTCTTGCTGGAAAGCAATTGGTATATAAATACTGTTAAATCACACTTCGTTTAGAAGAAATCAGAATAACTTCCCTCTAAAACTGCCTGCTGCCAGGAAATTATTCTTACATCACTATTAAATATACACAATAGATAGTATTTTTAGAAAGTGTCTACTGCATTGTTTAGGGTCACAATGAAGTTGCCAAATCCAGAAAGCTGCAAACTGAGCTATATTATATTATCAGGTTTTGAAAAAACCCTCAGATTTTACAGTCCACATATTTTACTAATTTAAAATTCTAAAAATGGCTTTCAGTGCATTCCTGCAGTGCTAATCCACTCTTTTTCCAAGTTACAGGACACTTGGTCATCCAGAGCTTCAAATTACATCTATCTATCATTTGTCCTTGGAGTTAGTACTCCAAGAACCGAAGAGTTTTTCTAATGTGGCAGCAAAGTCCGTGAGATTCTGCAAGAAAAGCTGCTTTTTCTCCATTACCTGGAATATCTGTCTGTGTATCTAATTTCTGCTGTTCCCAGCCATCTCCTTGTCCCTGCTTATGCTGAAGGATCCTTGCTATCTGGAACTGTTCCTCTCTTTATGTCCCAATTTGTCCTTCGGAGCTCCTCTCCTTGGGCATGATCAGCTGCCCTCTGGAAAGTGACAATCTCTGGTTCTCCATTTAGCACACGTAGAACTTATATAAAACAGTGTATTATTTTATAGTGTAATTAGAAAAGTTCTGACTCTCCTCATCTCTGAAAGGTAAGTGGAGTTAGAAGACAAATGGAATGAAATGCTTTAAAAATTCAGATCAATTATTAAGCGGCTGTTGTTAAAATGTCATGAGGAAAATGTACTTGTCACAGGATAATGCATTTTATTGTGAGGGATTAAGAAACACTAAATATAAGTGTAATGTCATCTGTAGAGTGTCTTGTAGCAAAACCTCTGTATTCCCAGAACTTCACTGATGTAAGCAGTAGGACCTGGATTTATACTCAGCTGCAAATAGGGAAATCTGTTCTATGCAAAGGACAATCTAAGTGAAATCTTATGAGTCATGGTAGTGTTATCTGCTGTTTGGGATAAATATCTTCCTTACCTTCTGGGAATGTTTACATGAAATCCCTGGTGTATTTAGGGATACCTCCTTCTCAGATCTATGCTCCTTCTTTATCTGTTTGTCTTCTTTATTTGGCTATACTCTCTCCTCTGTGGTGTATCCATAGTCAGGTGACATTTTTATTTTCTGTTAAGACTTCTGCTTTGAGTATTGGAAAAGTCTGACTGAGATGATTCATGAATAACCAGCAGAAATCCATGAGAGTATAGTGATACCTTGGAGCTGACCAGCAGAAGACTTTGGAGAGATGTAATGTGACAAAAAATCTAGACACTGTAACCAGAAACAACAACAAAATCCAGGAGCTCTCCCTTTCTTCACAGAAGAAAGAAGTCAGTTATTCTCTTCTGATTTCCATTGCACCTACTGAAAAAGCTGAGTGAAGACATGAGCTTAAGGATTTATAATAAACATTTGACTTCTAGGTTCCATAAAAAGTCAGTGGGGAGAGTTAAGAGCTTTAAATGATCTTATTCCTGGATGCATAGGCAACAGAATGATCCAAGAGGAAGAGCTAAATCTCTGCCTCATTTTGTATTAAACACAAATCTCCTGGCTGCCAAATCAAAACTTAAGTCTGGAGTACGTGGTCCTAGACTTCAGAAACTATTACAAGAGTTTAGAAATACCTCTACAAACCTGTTGCTGTAATGTACTATATTGGACAATGTACATCATATTTAAAACTTATCTAGCTAGAAATCCACCAAGAATTCACTCACATCTCCAAAGGCACCACTCATTCATGGGCTAGAACAAAAGGCTGTATTTCCAAGCAAATTAAAGGAATGAAACAGAACAAGAAAACAGAAAGAAGCAATTGCAAAAGCTAATATAGGGGCTTTTTATTTTTAAAGGAAGAAAAAAATCTCAGCACAAAAAGCATTAAAGAAAAATCTATTATGATGAAAATGGGGAACTTTAAAAGCAAATCTAAGCCAAATAATAAAATAACCTGTTCTTTTTGTATATGCCTCACAGAAATGCTGTCCTGAAACTGTTTTTCTAAGTGTAGAACAGAGAATATGCTTTATTGTCAAGATAGTATATTAATAAAGCATTTCCTTCCCATTCAAGTTATATGTCCTACTGTGGATGATGCTTTCTATGGTAATAATATTAAGACGAAAATAGGATGAAATAGTTATAACTCAGTTATGGCTCTTTCCCACTGTTGGAGTCTTCCCTTCCAACCATTCCCTTTACCCTGCCTATCAAACCTGTTCACAGCAGCAAAGGCACTTTGTGCATTGCACTGAAACTCCTTTCTTTTCAAATAACATATTTTTTTAGCAATTTGTAGTGGTATCACGTTGATTATACATAGGTCTTTAGGAACCTAGAATAGAATGGAATTTCTCCAAATAAGAAGCAATCAGATATATTTTATGCATAAACCAGATGGCTCCACAGAGACTATGGAAAGTAAGGAAGTAGAGACCAGAGAAGCTGGCTATTCTAGCTGGTCTCAGCACACTAACATGTGATCAGTTTCCTGTAGTGTTTGAAATGTGGCTACTTATAAGAAAGCCAAAGTCCAAACTTCAGTAGAAAGAGTGAAGAGATTAGTTCTGGTCAATGGGAAAGAGTAGGAGGTTCTTTGGCATTTTCTCTCCTCTTTGGCTACGTTACTTCTCTGTGTAAAATAAAAATCTGAAATAGGATTATGTGTAAATAACTGTTTGATCTGATGGTCCCAATGCCCTGAAATGGGGTTTTCCAAGTTTGATTTGTGAATAGAATCATACTAAGACTCAAATTCTCTACCTGCTTTGATATTCTACAACAGTGTAGAGAGGAAATTCAAACCTTTCACTTAGAAAGCAAATGTCCAGCTGACAGCAATTGAGCTGGTCCTTGTTTCTGGAGACAAAAATGAAAACAGAAGTCATGTTCCATAATTATAGATAGTATGAAATTGGAGGCTCAGAAAACTGACAGAGCCTTTGATGGATTCTTCTTTCTGAGATTTTTGTTTGTTTCTCGTGGTCTAATTAATAGAGGAAAATTTAAGGTGTGAAAATGAAAACTTCAGCGTTAAGGTTTTTTCCTAAAGACACACACATCAATTCAGTGACAGAACTAGATTCAGAGTAATTGGCAGGTCTTGTTCACCTGAGGAAAGGTCATACAGCTGATAGGAAAATAAGCACTTTTGGCCCTTTGTAGTGGTGTTTGAATGCATGTTGGTTTACACACTTTGGACACTGTAATTAGTAGATAAGATTAGTAGTCATCAGCATTTCTTTTGTGTAAGCATCATGGCTTTCTGCCCCGTGACAGTCCTCTCACATATCCAGCCCGTTTCCATCCCAGCTTATGCCATTTTTGCAGCTTTGACATTGACTTTTTTATTGTGCTTAAATAACATTGCTTGTTAGTCTGTGGCTCCCTTTGCTCATCCCTGTTGACCTCAATGTTTCAGTTGATATTACTGCCTGTAGCATTCTGGCACAGCCTGTTGGAGTCAGTGATTTTTGTTTCTATTTCCTACAACCGACTCAGTAACATAATTCATATGCATTCACTTTAATGATCTGCTGTTAAATTGGGAGGGGGCTTACCCTTCATTTGTTATCAGATATTGTTCTAGAAGTCACCACCTTTCGGTATTTGTGGCTTAGGAAAGCTCTGAGATACAAATTTTTGAAGGCAGAGAAAATACTCTGAGGAAGTATCAGAACACTGTTGATTGTATAATCCTTTAGGTGTCTGTTCCTGGCCACTTGAATGAAAGGACGCAAGGAATGATGATCTGTTTTTCTGGTAAAAAAGGCCTTTTTATATACTCAACCTGTGATGCTTATAGGAAAATACTGTATAGATCTATAGTTACCATGCTTTCCACTGTCTTTCTCTTCTGTAAACCTCATAAATTCAGCCTAATAAGAGGATTCAGTCTAGAAATGAGACAGCTATAAGGGATATGATTATCCCTCCTGAATTCCCCAGGTTTGAAATGGTGGGATAGCTAATGTCACCTTGCAGAGTGTAATTGTGGTTTGCTGAACTAGTGACAGCTTAAGTGCTTCTTTTTAACTCATTATTTCTTTTATTTAACACACCAGCTAGCATAAAGTAAATAACTGAATATTGCAGTTATTAATTGGCTGTAAATAGACAGAAAAACGTGTTAACATATGGTGACAGTTAGTTGTGGTTTACTTTTTATAAAAGAGTTCTATCATCTCTCTATCCAAAAGCTCTCACTAGAGAAGCATGGCAACAATTAGTGAGATACATCTTTCTTTCAGTGTTTAAGTCATAGCTACAGTTGGATGATAACCAACTATTTTCTGAGGCTGAGTGATAAATCTGATCTTTAGTGCTGTATCTTTTTTTCTTTTAGTGTTTTAATGCAGTTATAGTTTAAATA
Source organism: Colius striatus (assembly GCF_028858725.1). Taxonomy (NCBI): domain Eukaryota; kingdom Metazoa; phylum Chordata; class Aves; order Coliiformes; family Coliidae; genus Colius; species Colius striatus. The sequence goes on along the minus strand of NC_084771.1, from coordinate 4,433,344 downwards.
TACAAAATAAACATGGTTTTCTGGCTACTAAACCAAAACAAATGTCTTTTTCCCACCTATCAGTCTTCACATGTGCAGTTAGCATTGTGTATAGCAAAGCAGAGGCTGTGGATCATGTGTGAGGACTTAGTGTTTCTGGCAGTAAAAAATCTTTTTAAATGTGAAGCACACCCACTGGGCAGTTCAGAATCTAGAGCAAAAATTTCACTCATTCCTTATATTTATATATCTTTTATATAAAAGTCAGCAGTGCTTATTGGAAGGCAGTTCTGTAGCTGATTGTTTTTAGCAGGTAGGCAGAGCATTTTTAAATTTTCAACCTTAAAAAGCAATTGATGCTTGATAATGGATAGTGGCAAACAATTCAGTGCAAATGGGAAAAAGAGTACATGGTGAATAGTCATTTGCCTCTAAAGGATGGCTTAATTTACTTACAGGTGGTTTGAGTTTGAACGGTTCTTATCCATCACACTGAATTTTGCAGACTGAAATGAATCTTGCACCTCAACAAAACAAAGTATACACAGGTGGGGTTACTAGCCATCTTTATAGAGTTTAATTCATCAACAAAGACATTTCACTTTACAACTTTTGCTTTGTCAACTTATATAAAGCTCATTGGAATGACTCTCTTAGTACAAATTAAGGAAGGTGTGATTTAACCCTAGAGAGCAACTAAGCACCACACAGCCACTCACTCACTGCACTTCCCTCCAGTGGGGTGAGGAGGAGAATTGGAAAAAAAGAAAAGTAAAACTCATGGGTTGAGATAAGAACAGTTTAATAACAATAAGAACAATAATAATAATACAACAAAAAGAGAAAGAAAAAAACAAGAAAAGACAAGTGATGGCAAATGCAATTTCTCAGCTTCTGCTGATCAATGCCTGAGCAGCAATCTGCCTCTTCCAGCCAACTCTTCCCAATTTATATCCTGGGAATGATGTTCTGTGATATGAAACAGCCCTTTGGCTAGTTGGAGTCAACAATCCTGGCCCTCCTCTCTCTAAGGTTCTTGTGCACTCCCTTGCTGGCAGAGCATGGGAAACTGAAAGATCCTTCACTTAGAATAAGTACTACTTAGCAGCATCTAAACACCAGTGTGTTATCAACATTAGTCTCACAATAAATCCAAAGCACAGCACTGCACCAGCTACTAGAAAGAAAATTAACTCTGTCCCAGACAAAACCAAGACAGATGTATCTTATATGTGGATTCTTTTGTCTGCAAACATAACCATTGTGCATTTTCCTTGGACTGTACAAAACAGTTACAACCACATGGAATTCAGGGAAGAATAAGGACATTTTTAACTGCTCATTGTGAAGGGCCTTTAAAAAAAAAATCAAAAAACCTCATGTGCTTCCATCAATAACTCTGGGTAGTACTTGTTGAGTTCCAGGTGGCTCCTGCTTAAGCATGGTTCTGCACTGCATGGTGTGAGGAATCTTCTAGTGAAAGGACTGGGGCACAGTCTAGCCTTTGGCATCTGGTCAAGTATGGCTTAATATTAAAAAATGAATGTTTTTTTACTGTTCCCAGAACTCTGCTAATTATTCACATCTCATCAACATCTCAGCTGTAAATAGAAGGCAATCATGCATTATTTGTGAATGGTCTCCCTGCATTTTTACTCTAGTCCTGTAAACCAATATACACAGTTAAAATGGAAACCTGTGGCTCATTCCCTGGGAAGCATTGTCATGCTCTGTAGACTTCTGGATTGAACATTCCTTTACACGTATTTACAGATGTGTTCTTCACTTTTCTCATGAAAACTAGCTAATAAAACTTCCTCAAATGCTAGAGATTGTTGATATCTCTGTAAATTAAATCAATTTGATTTCCTAGCTTGTGAAGTATAGTAAGGTATATCTTGTCTTTCTGTTGATTGATATTTTGCTATAACATTGTTCTTCCTGTTCCAAAAGCCATCCCATCTGTGGGAGTTGCACACAGCAGCTGTAGGTAAGCTCATAGTTTCCACATGGATTTTTACTGAAGTGCTAACATTTTGGAATGTTGTGAAGGTGTTCAGTCCTCTCACCAGCTTTTAAACTCAATTTATACAACCTCTTTATTACTGTTCACATGTGTGATGCAGCTTGGCTGAGATTCCCTCTCCTCATTTGCATGATGTATGTTGTCTTCGTGTAACAATGTTGGATGAAGGATTTCAGAAGCTGTAAAAGTCAGGAACAACCACTTGATTATCTTTTAGTGCTGTCATACATAGAAATGTGTATGGTATGAAGTGTGGGTGAACTGAGTCTCCCTTTTTTCCTCAGTATGTGTCAAAGTGCCAGAATCTTACAGACACAGGTCAAGTGAATGAGTTTCTAGGAATGATAGAAATGGTGAAGAAATCCTGAAGTACTACTTTTCTGTGGAAGATTCTCTGTTCTGCTCTTCTAGCTTCAGGTTATGATTGCTAAAAGAGGCCTAAATTATTAAAGCTCCTATCTGAAGAACAGCTTTTCACTTTGTTACCTGTAATGAGTTTTCTTTTTTTTTTCCATAAAGATGGACAAAAGTAAAACCAGGGACGAGTTTACAAATTCAGAGTACAATGAGAGAGTTCTCACCACCTTGCTACTGCACTGTAACCCACTGTTTTCTGTTTCTGAAAGCATTTGAAATGTTCCATACTGCATTTCAGTTCATTTTATGATACCTTAGTCTAAATGTATTCTTTACAGAAATATATTCTCTTACTTAAGGAAAAAAATCATAAATTCCTCATGATCCTGATTCATATTTTATGAGAATAAGGGAAAAAAATGATGTAAAATTCTAGAATATATCTTCCTTGGCTTTCACAGCATTTATGTTTTGGTAAGGTGGCTTCCAGACTATATAAACATTGAGCTTGGGTCTCCATAAGTGAAGAGACAGGAAATTAAGAGTAAAATATAAACCCAATAATTTAACTTTCTCTATGAGGTGCAACATTGTTTAACATACTTAGTAATTCCTGAAAAAGTTGATGAATAGGAAGTAAAAATCTGCAGTAAAAATCTGCAGAGGGTACAAGATTAGTCATCACTAAGGAAGACTGATTTATGGTGTGTGGGAATAAGAAAAAGGTGTTCATTCTGGTTTTTCCAGTTTAAATGTCAATTATGTGGTGAAGTACTTCTAGACTTTGTGGCTCTGCGGCCTTATTCAGTACTGTCTACTGATGGATGGGCTTCACCAGGATCATGACAGTAAATGAGGCTCACCATCAAGACATGCAAAGTATTAAAACATCTATGAAAGTATAAAGGACTTGGAATTATTATTCATGTCAGGAAAGGGATTTGGATGTTGTTACAGACAGCTTAATGAAGACTTTAGCTATGGCCATAAGTCCAAAAAGATATTAAGAAGCATAAGGAATCAGATGGAGAATAACATATAAAATATTATAAGTAGACCTGATTGTTAAACGTTCCCTCAGCAATGGGTAAGTTTGAATGCTCATGATTGGTTTTGAAAGATGTAATAAACTGGGTGTTTCATTATTGTGTTTATCCCAGTACGGAAATATTTAATGAGGAGGATGATTTATACCATAAGTTGTAAAAAATGTGCTGGGCACCATTACAGATACAGGATTCTATGGCTAAGTGAACCACATGATCAAGCTAGTGTTAGAACAGTGTTCTTAGATTTATGCCCTTTGTCTGTGCTAGGTGAAAATGAAACCATTTACACCTGAGGCAGTATTTAAACACAAACTCTTTAGATGGAGCTAGACTCTGGGCAATGTGCATTAAAAGGTGTCTTGTAGATCAAAGTAAAATGTTACAAAAATAACATTGAAACTGAAGAATATTATTAAACTATAGGAAATTTACTGTGTGGTCTTAACTGAAAGAATCAAATGTTACTGAAATTTGGTGTAAAAAAAAGAGTATAATAAAGTTAATAATTAATGCAAAGCATTATAGGACTCGTTAATATAACTGCACTCTATTGGCCTCAGTACAGTGTAATATACTCACTGTAATGAAATGATGTCACTTCTAATTTGAATAGTTGTACTGGGTATCTGCTTTAGGCTGCATATAAAAGGACACAGTCCAGATTCCCTGCTGGTATAAATTAGTGCAGCTCCATAGGGATATTAATAATTTCAGAATTAAGGATCTGATCCAAACTAACTTAAACTTAGAATTTCCCTTTGACCTTATGACAGCTTTTTAATTACTTTCATAAAGAAATTAAATACATCTGAGCAGAGTAACTGTGTTTGTAACTGTACCTTCCACAGAACGATGCAAAAGCAGAAAGGTCACAACCTCCAGGAATGAGTAAAAGGTACTGTACAAAACTTAGATGGAATAGAAAGAGTAACTACTGAGCTCTGAGGGCAAAAGAAATGCATTGGTGTTTGTCCTATCCTTTCACCTAGAGACAATGAAATATTCAGTGCTTTGCCTTCCCTTTGCCAGTCTCAGTGAATTCTCATTTTCTTTTCTTATTAATCAGGAACATTTGTTTTCTCCTTCCATCTCTGGCACCTCTCCTCCCCTCCTGTTTTTTTAAATTCTATAAATTGTGTATTCTTTATGCCTCTTACATCCCATCTCCAAGCTTCTTTTTATTCCCTTTGCCTTTCTTTTATGCTTCTCTTCACTTTTTTCTTGCTTATCTTTTTCTTCCCTCTGTCTCTGGAAAGTTCAGTGTGCAAGTTAATCTAACAGCATGAAACTAACTGATATGATCAGGAATTGTGAAATAGAAACTAAGCTCTCACTGACTTTTCAAGCCTACCGGTGGCAAATCTCACATGAACAAATTGGTTCTTGACATTTGATACGTTCTGCTTGCTTCTTAAAACATGTTTTAAAAACAACCTGTAAACCTCGTTCTCCTTTTATTCTGGAATTGCCATACAATTGTTTCACAAACTTACTTCTCTGTAGAGCAGTTCTTATATGTAATAAATACAAGGTCAGCTACAGGTTAGATATTAGCTATCTAACCAGTTTGCTTCATTATAATCCCATATTTAAATGTGAAGTTATGGTCTCCTCCTGTATGCCTATAAAGACTCAAGTTTTCTAAGGAAAGTAGTATCTTCTTTAGATGGTTAATTAATTTCTATGGAAAGAAAACACAAACTTTTGGTCTTAGCAAAACCTGGAGGGCCGTAGGAAAGGCAGGTGGCCTGCTCTCCCCAGTTGTATTCCCTGGCTTTCTCTGTTTGGACTAAGACAACCCAACACTGCTGGCATCCTGATGACCTTGAATATACCAGCCAACCTGTTGTCTGGACAGATTAATTAAATGATTGTTGGCTTTTTAAGAATACAGAATAGATCTTATCAAACACATCATAATAATTAAGCTCTGAATTAAGAGAACTAATTAGGTTCAAACTCATCTTACTGGGCAAGAGTCATATCAGCAAAAGCTAACCTCTGTAGCTCACTGTAGGACACAGGGCTGCAGCTCTTAAATCCACTCTTGATCCTAACATATGCAGCATCCTGTTTAGTCATATGCTAAGCATGAGATGTAACGTTAGAGAGTCTTTAGCACAGCAACCCAGTTCTGCATTTCTAGTCTCTCTTTGGAGCAAACAGCTTCAGAAGTCCATTTCAACTCGTGCAGTTGCTCAGGAAAGCTGGATAAAGCCCTTAGAGAACAGAGGAGCAGAAAATTTTATGTTGCTTCAAGGAAGCAAGTGACTGGCATGGAGTTTCACTTAATTCACCACTTGTAAAAAGGTCACAGAGTATGTTAAAGGGTAGGTCTGAGTCGTCCAGTGTGTAAACCATTGTTTCCTATGAGGCACTAGGCAGGTACATAGCACTGGTGGTGTAAAGGTAAGGCAATACGAAGGCTGAGGTTTTGCTGCAGCTGATTGGGATTATGAATTGTACATCCAATTTCCAGAGAGTCCCTCATTATATTTAACTAACAAGTGCTTCCTGCTCTTTCTTCCTTTATTCAGGGATGGTATCGACTGGATATATTTCAAGCAACTGGAGCAGTCCTACTAAATTTACCCACAGTTCCAAATATACATAGAGTACCACAACCATAATGCCCTCAATCTGTCATACTTCCCTGAAATGTGTGTGTTTGTGTATTAGGTAGTTTTACCCTGACTACAAAAATGATAAAAAGCAGAATTAACTGTTTCTCAGTGTTCAGACGGCGTCGTTCAGTGAGTACTATTAAAAGATAAGAATAATTGCATAGAGATCAGAGATAATTATCTCAGAGGCAAGTTGATATTGTTTTCCTTATCGTTTTGTTTACTACAATTTTAGATGTATCGAATCAGCAGTACTTTTTAAATCCCCTAGTCTAAAAGAAATCTTGTAAAAGGAATAAAGGCTTTAAAAGAAGACTAAAATGTAAAATAACTGAAGGGCTTACTGAATGGCAAACTTCATATCTCAAAATATCATATATCAATTTTGCCACAATAAAGTCAGTTGGTCCCAAAACCACCAAAAGGCAGATGCTTGACTAGCCATGGCATTAGGTAGGATAGGCTATGGCTAACCTAAGATATGATAGGTTAGAGCTTCCATTTTAGATGGAAATCATTCCAACCTTGTTGAACAGCACAATCTCTATTAATACACAAGCAGCTATATGTCTTTTGGGGAGTTTCTTTTGCAAGAAATGATATGATGGCTTTATAGCAAATGCTATGTTACCATTTGATAACGATGTGTTATTAATGAAAGAGGACAAAAAGATCGAGGCACTGAGGGCTGTGATTCGAGCCAGTGTAATACATGCATTAAGGTTCTGTGGAAGTCTCTGGGAGCTATGTGTGGTAGGGATGACCTTCATCCTGCTGTCTCCAATGGCAAAATTTCCACTTATGACATTGCTGTTAAATTAGGCATTAATTAAGCACATGATTGTTCAGGATTTGTGTATCACCTGAAACTTTTGTGAATTCACTTATTCTGGCTCTAAGATTGAAGGTGCTGCTTAAAACTGTTGTAAACTCAACTACCTTTAGATTCTTGAACTGAGCAGCAAAGTCTTCCAGCAGTAGATTTGCCGAACGGCAGAGGAAGGTCTGCTGTTCTAAGGTGGCATATCTAGGACACTCATTAAGATTGCTAGTTTTTGGAGGTATGACATGATCTCACTGTGAAGCTGTTCACAGCAAGAAGGAGAGATTAGGCAAAGTTATTCCCAGGCTGAGAAATACAGCAGTGCTAAGGGTCTCCAATGGGAAAGATGCTGGACTGGTGGCTAGGCCTATGCTGCATGGTTTAAAATTCTCTTTTCATCCACCAACTCAGTGTCTCCTTACAAATCACTTTGTTGCTTGGAGGATTTTCAATTATATGAAAGCTTCCCATAATATACCACTGCTGTTCCAGTAAAGTCTTTAATCCCGCTCCTGCTGAAATTGCACGGACTTCAGCGATACAGGATTGCGTCTAAAGGGTGCAACTGGCTTATAGCATCTTTGATGGGTGTATTTCATCCTTTCTCAATAAGAAAGAACAAACCAGTAGATAATGGGCTGATATTTTTAGAGGAGTTGTCCCTACAGCCTGAAATTTCTTCTATATTTAGCATGCCTTAGAGTGAAGGGTATCAAATAACAATGAGTGACAATAACAATTCATATTTTACGATCCAACAGCTCTTTCTGTCTGGGGCTTTCAGAATTCTAGCTGCTAGCTGAGGGAATGTAAAGAGTTGTGAAAAAAAGCACACCTACCTTTCTTGCAATGAAGGTAGTAATTCTGTAATTAAGACGATTCATCTGTCTGACTTTCAGAAAACTGGTTTGAGTTACTCGCTTTCTCAGCTTGACATTCTTGCTATAGATGGAAAGGAATGACATGCACTTTTGGTGTATTGATTGTATTTACATTCTACTTGTGTATACATTTCCCATGGGGATATCCTTATCTTCCTTGCAGTTCTTCTGGATAAGCCCACAATTATGCAGTTATTACATGGATGAATTGCCTTATTTGATCTGTTGATATTTGAATATGGTCTTTTAGTGGAGCCAACATAAATGACTAAGAGAGGCAGTTATTGCTCGTTTATGTATTTTATAAAGGAGAGAAGTGTGGCTATGTATAAACTGGGAGACAAGAAGGGCTTGCCTAAAGCAAGAGTACAGCCTGCATTGTCTTTCTGTCTCCTTAGTACAAAATGGAAGAGTGAAATATGCATCTTTATGATTACAGTGAGCAAGTAATAAAAAAGAATGATTATTTACTTGCTATAGAAAGTAATATCCATGGTTTTCCAAATGATGATTAATAGTGGTGAATCTGTGAGTAAGACATTAAAAATCCCAGTCAGGTAATTCTTTGTTTTATGCATTGTATTACATATTTTGTCAGTATGGCTCACAAGAGGTGGATGGAGGCAAGCCTGTTTGGTCAAGGGGGATCTAGGCACCTCCAGCTATTTGCTCATTTATCTTCCCTTGACCTTTGCAAAAGGGATGACTGGAAGTCATACAGTACAAACTGAGATGGCTGCATCTTTTTCCTTATGTGAGATTCTTGGAAAGGCTGCAGCAGTTACTCAGACTTGGGTTTCACCTTAGGAGCTGGGATAGAGGCCTCAGGGGATCATGATAGTTGTGTGTCCCTCCTGAAAGGAGTGTTTCTTAATTGCCTGAGTTCCTGTTTATCTGGACAAACGTGACGAGTGACAAGGTATCATCAACTGAAAAAAAATGATGATGAAAAACCTGGTGATTTTATAAACTCACTTGGGTAACAACAGTTCTTCATGCTGGCACTGATAGAGCAAAGTGAGCATTTATTCACCTTCTAGAACTGCTCAGAGCAAAATGAGTGAGCATTAGCTGTTTACTAATATTTTGCATTTCTTTTATGACCAGATGGTCAAGGGGTAACTTATGGTTCAGCTCAAAGCAGACACAAATGAGCCTTTGAAAATGCTCTTTTTTCCTCCCAAGAATTTCTATTTACAAAAGGACTTGTAAAATGACGGATTGATTTGTATCAATAAGTAATAGCAAAATGAAGTCACTCCCTATAAGCAGCAAGTGATACAATAGACAGCAGATCATAAAGCCATGCTTAGCTAAGCAGAATAATTTTAAATACTTGCTAGATCCTCACAGCAACTGTGTATGGCTGGCACTGCCTCAGAGGGATCAACATCTAGTTGAGCATGAGGTGCAGAAGTATCTTTCCTACCCTTAAGATGATGGATCTTTGTGTAAATATATATACATGTGGCCTTTAATAGCTGGAGAGGATGTAATCTTCTTGCTGTATTGACATGTGGTGCCACTGAAAGATTTTTCTGCTACAAAACCTCATTTGTGGTTAGATCACTTGTGTTTTAAAAGGACTACAAATCTCAAGTCACATGTCTGAAAAAGCCCTGTTGCCTTTAAGCAGGGAAGAAGGAAGATAAGCACATATATCTTAGTTATCTATTAGGATTCCAGGATCAGCTAAGTGTTGCTAAAAAGCTGGTTTTCACTGGAGGAATCTGAGCATAAGGACAGAAAATTTGGTACAGTGTTATCTGAGCCATGTATCTGCAGGAAGGCAGGTAGGTGGAGGAGATTTAAGGCTTGAGGAGCTTTGATGATTTGTGGCTGTGGGCATGAAGGAAGGAGGTGTAGGGGGCTGCATACTACTAACTGTAGTCCCTTCTCTCAGAAGTGGTTGTCTATAAGAGAACATTTCTTTCTTCTCTCCGTGGATTCTTTTTTTTGTCTTGATAAGAGTTTCACCTTGCTTTTAAAGCACAGACAATTAATTTGTTTGTACAAGAAGCTTGAAGATCTGTATAGATCTGACTTGAAAATAAAAACTGCTTTGCAGGTTTCATCCATTTCCTGTTCAAGAAGATTTTAGTCTCTTAACTTAGGCAGAAGACCAGTCTAAGTAACTCACAAAGGTACAAATAGTATGCAAACAAGGACAATTTGCCGAGGTGGGTGAGATGAATCAACTTGTGATGGGGCCAATTTCTTCTGTTATCTATAAAAAGAACGCTGATGATTAACCTAGACAAGGCATCCCACTCTTAGGTAGTTACTGTTAAATGACATGAATCCCACATGAATGACAAAATCAAACAGCAAAAAAAGCAACACTTATTACAGAGAATTATCTGTGGAGGCAATAATGCTTACAGATCATTTGCCAAAGGATCTTCTCCTATTCTTGGTGGAGTCTAAATCTCCTGCTCTGCTGGACTACAGAGTACTGCCCTGTTTCATATAGAAATCATATTTTCTCTACATTAAAGGGGTAGATCAGTGCACAGTTTTTAAGAAGGAGTTGAGCACTGATTCCAAGGGAGCAGCTTTGCTCAAATTTGATGGTGCTGTGTGACCCACTTTATTCCAAGGGCAGAGAGAGTCCAGTGTTTTTTTCTGTTACCCATGCTATCAGAAAGCATTTGGAGTGAAGGTCAGTTAAGAAAGAAGACAGGGCTCACCTGTTCTTTCACTTTTGAGGTCATCAGAGAATTCTGTCTCCTTACATGTCCTGTTCAAGATCATACTGTTCATATCTTTGGGACAAAGTAATATTTTTCTTAGTTTAGAAATGAAAGGCTGGTTCTGTGGTATTTCCCTCTTTCTACTTTTCTACCCTCAACCCTCACCCCTTGATTTAAAACCAGGTTGATTTCTGAACATGATTTTGTTTATCACAGAGGAGACAAAATGCAATGGAATATGGTACCATATGTTGGAGTATTAATAAAGGAGGAGAGCTAAATTATTTATAGTCATCCCTGATGTTTGCCATCGCACAGGAAACAATATTTAGTTAATAGTATGGTATTGTCAACATGTTTTCCTCCACAGGAGTTGGGGACTGCATCCATCTGTTTATCCAGTAGAACTTCAACCCATGCCTCCTCCACTATCTTCAAATTCAGTGGCAAAGTAGAAAAATGGGGGTTTTATTTGTGTTGCCAGTCAGGTCCCTTAAAAAGAAGGCAGTGCCAGACTTTGCCTCACTTGATTATGTGGATGCTGTGCACAGTGTGGCTGGTTGCAGTGGCTGAATTCAGGAGAACTCCAACTCAACATAAGTAATGGAAAAAACCAACAAAACCCTTTGGAAAGTGTGGGAGACCACTGATCTGTTCTTTTCTGGTGGCAGCAGCATCTGTTGCCACAGAGAGAGCAGCCAGACCTATGTTCAAGGAACTGTACTCTGGGATGCCAGTTTGCATCTGGAGTGGTTCCACCATTGGATTCCTGTTAGAGCTCCAATATCAAGTACTTCCTTATACAACTGTTTTAATATTTATCTTCCTCTGTGCCATTGTTGAGATGTCTTACTTATTTTATCTTTTCCTTAATAATATTGACAGTGCAATGAGATTGAGGGTCAAGGCAGATTCCTAGGACTCTCTCAAGTTGTGTGTGCTGTTCAGACTTTGTCACTCAGCTGAAACAGTGCAATCCAGACTGAATTCCTGAACCCTGGGATTTCTATCAGCCCATTGGATTTCGTGACAAATTTAAATTTAAGAGAATGTAGACAGCTTTGGTCTGTTAGATATCAACCCAATGCTACTGGCTAAACATGCAATACCCTACAACCCATTCTTAAGGAAGCAAAAAGGCCAGGTGTTTGCTGTCTGGTTTAGTTGTTCCAAAGCCTGATTGTGGCATGTGGGATGACATGTCATGCTAGAGGAGCCTCTCTGTACATGTGAGTGTGGGGTTCCCTCCTTGGAAGACAGTGTTTGCCTTGGTGGCCTTCTCTTTGGGGTTGTGCTTCTGTGCCTCTATTGCAATTTCACTTCTGCCCTTTACTTCCCTTTTGCAGAAGCAGCCTGGCCCTTAGTCAGCCTGACTGCTCAGCCCAGAGGCAGCAAAATTCAATTTATCAATTCAATTAATTCAATTAATTAGCAAAATTCAACAGATCAGAGAACAATGTTGCAATACACGGTGCTAAATGGAGTTACTTCAGCTAAGGGTATAGACCCTGTTATTTCCATATGAATATTTTATTCATTTGGAAGAAGCTGTTGAGGATATTATTAAATTGGAATCTCAGATAAAGGCAAGTGTTCTGGAAAGGTGCTGGCAAGGCTTGCAAAGTTTTGTTAATTTTGCTCAAAGCTTTCACAGCTTTCAGTGTGGCTTTTTCACAAAGATGAACCTAGAGGATTAACACCACTCTCCTCATGGTACTCTGTTTACCAAGGGAACGTTGGTCAAAGGGAGAAAAGTGGACAACTTCAGACTTTTCATGTCAGTGCTACTTACAGAACAAATATCCATTGGCAGGGTAAGAGCCTGAAGAAGAAGAAAAGCAGCTTTCTACCTATTGTGCAATAAATCAAAAGGTTCCAGTGAATTTCTTTGAGTGTTAGCAAAACTGCTTAATCTCGGATTTCAAAGGGTGATCAAAACTATTTTCAATTATTCCTGACTTGCACTTGTATCATTCCAAACTGAGATGAGAGTTTTTTCCCTAGTACATTCCTTTATTTGAAGGCAATAGAAAGAAGAGAAAGAAGTGAATTTCAATGATCAGAATCCCAACGTGTGGGAAATATGACTTCAGTTCTTCCTCTGGAACGTATGAATAAGAGCAAATAATTACAAGTTCTTTACTAATAAAAAGCAGAGGGAAAAAAGGAAACAATAGCAGAACATTTTCAGAAATTGGATTTTTGTTATCTATAATAATACAGGAAGCTTATATATTGTGAAAAGGGCAAGCTTGATTCTAATGAGGCATAAATATTTGCATGATAATAAGGTTATGCACTTTAGAAGAAGACAATGTATTGCTCACAAAGAAGAAGAAACAGCTGTGACCATCCTTGGGAAAACATGACTTTCTAAATGTGACCTTGTGCATGTCTCAAGACTCTACAGCTAGTTTGCTCTGAAAGTGTCACAGTGCAGTTGCCATTGATTTCAGACTCACATACAAACTCTGAGGGTGGCAGAACGGGTATGCAAGAGTCGTTAAACAGCTTTGATCTTTCAAAGTAAGTAAGGAGTCTCAAATGGAGAACACAAAATATGCTCTTCTGTCTTACTACTTTTTATTGCTAATTTTAAGACTGAAGAATTAAAAGGGTTTGTAAAGCATGAAGTGTATAACTATATCAATAATGTATCTAAATGTATCAATCAAAGACTTTTATTACCCAAATCATTCATTTGCATCCTAAAATGAATTGGATGGTGAACTTTTGATGATCACTTTTTAAAAATGAGACTAAAACTTCCAAAACAGCAGTAAATTGCATTGATTCCAAGGCAGTGAATTTGAAGTGATCAACCTATTGCATTGCTTGCAGGGCTGATCAATTTTCAGCATAAACATTGAATGCTTATGTTAAGAGGTCTACAAAACAAAGTGCATCCTCAGCTACTATAAACCATTACAGGGATGTTTATAAACACTATTTACAGAAGCTGAGGATCTGGATACTCTTAAATAGTAAGCTCTGTTATTCTTTGGATTGAAAAGTTAACACTTAAAATCTCTAGATGAACACTTTAAAATGACCATTGAGTGTTCACATTCCTTGATCTTGATTTTTTTCTTCAATTTGAAGAGAATAAGTCTTTTGAAGGACTGTTGTCTAGTGGAAGGTGTTCCTGCCCATGGCAGAAGAGCTGGAACTAGATCATCTTTAAGGTCACTTTCAACCAACATCATTCTATGATTCTGATTCTATTTGAACTACTGCTGGTCCAGGACAGATGTTTTACACTACACTGCTAGAAATAGTTTTTGGTGTACCATATATCTTATATTCTATATAAATAGGCTCTAAACAACTGTCAACTATCTAGAAGTATAAAATTGTGGATAGGATCAGGGCACTTACCACATCCAGCCAAAAATCCCCATGTCACTTGCAGTCTAGCAACCAGGAATTCATGTGTCTCATTTTATAAAACAGCAAGGAAAGTAAGAGCATCACTCTTAGCAGTCTCAAAATTTAGACAGATACAAAATCTAAACTTAAACCAGAACAACATGCCCAGCCAGTGAATGAACTGTAGTCAGTTAATCAAATCCAATTTAAAAGTGGAGGTGAAATTCTGGTTTCATTGCATTGAATGGATATGCTGCCATGAATTCCTACAGCATGTAGTCCTACATTTACAAATCAGCATTCTGTTGCATAGAAGCATTCTCAGATTGATAGACATAACTTGTCCACATATATTCTAGATGACTGTCTGTGGAAAATGATGGACTTTCCAATAGAAATAGTTGGACTTTAGAGTTTGTAGCTGGGCTGCAATATGGAAAAATACACCCACACTCTGCCTAATGTTCTGCAAGAACATTATTACAGTAGCTATGGACTAGAAAAAAGAGGTTACAGAGTACAGGAAAGAAATAGAAAAGGAGAGCTGAATGAATTTCTTTCTCTCCCCAGAGTGCCAGATTCTTATTTCAGCAGCTGTCTGCCACTCAGAGCCTCTTTTGGCTCACTTACTAGCATAAAAGCTGTCTGCAATAGCCAAACTGACTTCACACAGAAATAAATTGAATAAAAAATAACTGGTATGCTAAGAACTATTGCTGAAAGGACTCTGTAGCACAGAAACAGGCAAGATGGTTCAACTCGCTGAGAGGGGGAAGAATTAGGAGATGGGATATTGTGCATCTTCAACACTAAAAACAAACTGTAGGGTTTTTTCCCTATTTCATTCCACGTGTGTCATTTTACAAGGAGATGGTATTTTTTCCCTATCAAATGCAATCTTCATAGGCTATAAAACAGAAAATCCAATTGAATCTGAAATGTACACACCACATTCTTACAATAACATATGCCAGGGAAAGCAGTAGTCTATTGCTGTATTTGGATGAAGCTGTAAAGTCATAAGCAGTGGCTTTGAAAAAACAATTATACTTAACATTTCTCATCAGTAAATCTCACTAGGCTAAGGTAGAAAGTATCATCTTCATTTAATGATGCAGAAATTAAAGCATGGGGACACAGGTGTGCCTTGTGCAAGGTCACTGGCAGAACTAAAAAGAGAACACTAATTTCTCAATTCCCAGCAAATGAGCTCTTAGCTAGCCTCACTGCCTCCCTATCTAGAGCAAATAAATAACTAAATACACCAGTATAAACAAAGTCCTTGGTAGTTCAATTTTAGGCGCTCACTATGAATTATCCATTAGGACTCTACAGCTAGGAATCATTCCCATGCATTATTTGGAGGACAAGAAGAAGCTATACAAAACATAAGCCACCAGAAAACAAATTAGCAAACATTGCATTTTGGAAAAGAAGGCCACATTAATAAATAAGAATCATCCCCTCAGTTCTGGTAAGTAGCTTATGAGTTAGATGGGATGTTAAATACGGTCTCAGAACACACAAGCGAAAACGACACCACTAATTACAGTGTGAACTGTAGCATTAAGCACTTTCACCACTGTCATTGTCTTTTCACATGAGCCATGCTTGTGTGTGAATTGCAGTAAGTCTGGCAACTTACTGCAACTAACATTAAGGCTGGGATTTCTCCACTGTTCAAAAAAATTGCCTGTCCAGTTCCTTTACCAACCAGCAAATCAGTCTGTGTACACTTTGCCTTAATGTTGAGTAACTGTTTATTACACACACAAGAAAAAAGCATTTGTGTAAGCCCCTTGAATTATGAGCACTGAGATACTTGGCTTTTTAGTAGTCACCTTTTAAAATCTTGAGTGTTAAGACAATGATAATTTACCTTATCTCCCTCTTTTTTTCCCCACTGTCTTGCATAAAAAGGCAAACCCCCCCCCATAACAGTGTTGTTAGATTTTTCTTTTGATTCAATAATAATAATAATAATAATAATCCCCTCTGAAACCCTCAGAAAAAAAGCCCAGGAAATTTGAAAGGCTTTTCCCAACCTCTAACCCCCTCTCTTTTTTTTCTATTTGAATATTATAAGATTTTTCCACAGATATGTATTAGTGTGTATGTGTTTCAAGTTGGAATACATCTGAATAGAACCAACAGCTCAGGAGAACAGAGCAGATATGACAGGAGCAGTAAAGCTTTGTTAAAGCTTTGCTCACCTGAGTGGATCACTGAATTTCTGAAACTCTCCTGAGCTGTTCAAGTCTCCACTGCCCTGGTACTAGAGGAACTTGTCTATTTGTGAAAGACAATGGAAAAGCAAAGATTTAACTGAACATTTGCCCTCCACAGCAAGAGCTCTGTCAGGAATAATCAACAATTAAAATTTAGCAGAGCTGCAATAAACCTGAGATTCCAAGGAAAATAGCATCCTCCGAGGAGCTGAAGGTGTGATAACAGTTCAGGTTCTGGCCATGCAAAGGTCTCATCATGGAGTACTCATACATCACTTGGTGACTCAGGTATAAACTTATATGCTGATTTCAGGTTTATATGAACGAGCATTGGGTCTGGAATACTCCCAAATGGCAGTTTAAGTGAACGTAAGAGGACATCAATATTTTTCTCTCTTCTCTACCACTCACACTTTGCTAAGTTCAGTGACTGCCCATATTTGGGGAGATTCCTTTCACTGATGCCAGTCCTAGGAGGCTCCACTAAAGCCATTCAGGTGTGAAACTAACAAAGATATTCTCCATCTACACCTGAATCAGATTTGCCAGTACTCTGAAACCTGTAAATGCCTTTGTGACAGCCTTGCTGGGGTATTACCTTGTGTGTTCTTTTGTGATTAGAAGAGAATTTATGTAGTCATTATATTTTCACAGTCCTCTCAAAATTTGCTGTTCATTTTAGCTGTCCAGCTATGATTCTGGCATTTCCCAGTCAGGAATGAATCTCTGGGGAGAAGGTAAAAAAGTTTATAGCACAGGAAAAAAAAAAGCCTCAACTCGGATTCCTCTGCCTCTCAGATGAGAGGCTCTCAGTATAAAAATCAAGATGTCTCAAAATAGATTCTGTCATATTATCAGTGATCTCAAAGGGATTTTTTTCCAGGCTTTTGTATGGAAATAGGTCTTATCTCAAGAGGAGATAACTGCAATATGTCTATATACATTAGCTGTGCCTTTTCCAATGCAGACAGCCTTCTTAAAATGGCTGTACTGCCTCCTATTCCGAAGATAACTGAGGTGCCTAACACTTCTGGCTCTGGGGACCAATGCACATGCAGGGTGAAAGAAGACACAAGGAATCTGTGTTGCTAAGATGCAAACCTGTGCTTGTTCTGTCGCCGTAAAGAACCCTGATGTCGTATTGCAGACGCTTCATAATGTTGGTGTAATTTCTGTTATACTGTGAATACGGATTTACACCGTCTCCATTTCTAGCTGGTGGTGCCACCTTCCTTTTTAAGATCAGCAACAATGTTATTATTGCTTTAGCTTTGTAACTAGCTGCATGTATTGATCTGAACACTTCACTGAAAAGTTAGTTTTCACAAGGACCTCAGAAGTTAAAAGACCGTGGTGTTAATTACACAGATGGTTAATTCATTGTATTTTTCAAAAGAGAGATGATAAAGATGCAGAAAGAGTGTAACTAGCTCTATCAAACTTCACCTTGATTACTTTTTCAAGCATAGTGCATTACCAGTGTTAATATAGATGCATGTACACAGTAAAAATCAGAGATGACAGAAAACTTGTGAACATTCCCATTACCTGAACATCCTTAAAGGTAATAGAGGTGCATTTGGCCTCTAATTTCATCCCTCCAAATGTTTAACAGCATAGAACAAAAGCTGTTGCTGTAGTCAAATGGGGACCCTCTGTGTTTACGATCTCAGGAAGAAAATCAGTTTCATGATATCTTGTCTTTCAGACTTCACTCATACTCTTGAGTCTATTTGGTCTTTAGAATGACTGCAGCTCCAACATTTCTTTCACTCAAAATGATCTATTCATCTGTATTCATAAACATGTCAATCTACTGGTTAAAAAACTCCCACCAACCCTCCAATGAGAAAAAAAAAACAACAAAAAACTTCTCATTAATCCACCTTCCTCATTAGCTAGGATTAAAAACCTTAGTCAAAGTGATTGGCCTTGTGCCCAGAAAAGCTACGAGATCAATAATCCAAACAGACTTAATGATGCTCTTACAAAAGAATAACTTTTGTACTTGTCCAGAAGTACACTTTGAAAAAGTGAGGGAAAAAATACGAGAAATGTCACATCATCTCCATTAGTTAATTTATGTGTTGGTTGGGAGTTGTACAGTTTGGGGAGGGACTTAGTGAAACAGGAGATTTCTTCTTCTTTCTCTATTACATGACATTTACTCTGCAAAAATAGCAATATGAAAAATCACAAACTGTATCAGTGATCAGTCTGTGAGAGTCTAAGAAGTTTCATTAACATTTCCAGTATCTCATTTCACTCATGAACAGTTTGAAATTATGGCATTTGTATTCCTATACGAGATCTGTATTCTTTAAGACTTTCATTTAGGCAATTTAACTTGTTGGTATCCTTATTTTGACATTACTGATTACTGCTTCTAACTTGAAAAAGCTTGATTTTTGTTTTACAACCTCAAGTGTTGATGGGAAGATTAAAAAACCAAACTAAACCCTGCTACATTGTTCTCTTGCAGCACAAGAAGATGTTATAAAAAGCCAGTGCCTTTGACCGAAAGGATATAAACTCCACAGGGAACATTTCTCTCATGGACAGAATGAAAATGGGTAGAAACTGGCAGATACTCGGCACAGCATGTATGTGGCATACGAGTGCAAAAGGAAATGATCAGGCTCTGCTAACTGATGCCACGTGGGAATCAGGTATGTAAACAGTTCTCATCTATCCTCTCTACAGAAACTAGGGGAGAAAAAAAGCATCTTTGTAGCCCAATTCATGCCCTATGCTTTGGGAAAGAATAAATCACCTTTGAATGGCCTGTGTTTTGCTATTTACTCTGGAGACTTTACAGAACCAGTTGAGCCTTAAATTTTCATAGCTCATTTTGGGGATGATTAACCCATGCTGAAGGTACCTCACTAATATTGCAGCAAATTGTAATGTGACGCCAATAGTTTCAGTCAGTTCATCCATTTGTTCTTACTCAGAAATGCCTCCTGGGTTGGCACCGTGACACGGGGCTACTCAGCAGGAACTAAGGGTTGAGCTCTCAGTGGAGCAGGGACATCAATTCCCTTCAATGCTGAAATAGGCCCTATAGAACTAGCCAGGTAAGCAAAGAATAGCCCTGAGGGACAGATATGAAGGGAAAGGATGGGCAGTATGCAGTGAGAGCTTGTGAAGCAGATAATGGAAGTGAGGTAGGAAAGAAGCAAGTTCTGGAACCTCAAAGGATGAAATAGGATGGAAGAGAGAGGCTGCAGAAAGGACTACCAATGGGCATTCAGTGTGTCTCTGAGAATCCAGATAAAAAGTATAAACTCTTTTGCAAAAAGTGGCATTTGTTTTTTGGGAAGAAAAAAGGAAGGCAATTAACCTGTCATCCTCTGGTTGTGTTCTGTTGCTATAAAAGCCATAGCATCATCCCAGGAGATAGATGCCTGCTTAGGAACCACAGGACAATCTAGGCACAGTAGGGTAAGGTTAGCATCTCTCTCCACTCCACCATTAAAGTTACGTATTGAAATCCAGTTTCTAAGGTCATTGAAAACCGTTCTTACACAAAAAGACCTCTCAAAAAAAGGAATTCATGCCTTGGAAGCATATGACCTCTCATTTTCACTGGAGATGACTGTATAGTTTTAGCAGTGCTTCAGTCTGCACTCTGTTTCTGTAAAGATCATTATGTCCACTTTCACAAAAGAAAACTTAAGAAGAGAAAAAAACCTATTTGCGTCCCATTTTTTCTGAGGAAAAACCCAATCTTTTGCTAACCTGCTTACATAATTTTCACAGTTCAACTATTCAAACTTTGAAGGAAAATTTTTTCAGACTCATTATCAAGCAAGCCACTAGTCAGGCAAGCAGCTCTCCCTTAACAAGCAGCAGTTTCCAGGGCTGCACAGCTAAAGAAATGTTGAGACTTTCTACACAGCAGCTGCCGACACAGTTTCCCTGTTAAACAAATCTCTTTAAGCGTAACTGTAGAAAAATCTCTCTCACCTAGACACACTATAAAAAGAATTGCTTAATAGATGTCATCTGAAGGGTATAAAAACCAACCTAAAAGATCTGCAGCAATAATGATTTTTAAGTTGGTACTGGTGATGCAAAATAAAATGTAGCCACTAAATAAATTCCACTAGGAAACCTAAGAAAATGTAAAGCAACAGCAACCTCTGTAAAAAAATAGCTGTGCTACTACCAAAGCCAACATGATAGGAGTGTCTGAGACTCTTTGTTTTTATAAACAAGGTAAAGTTGCTAAAGGAATCAATTTCCTATCTCTGTTTTTTTGCCAACACTAGAAGACAGAAAGCATTTTCGTAAGAAAAATTAGCACTTTTCTGAGAAAAAAGTCTCTAATTAGTTCTGGTTCACTCGGGAATAGTAAATAACAATATCCTAGCTGCTAGAGTGCCAGTTTTAACACAGCACTTGTTTTGCAGACAATACTGAAATCATACCTGGAAAGAGTTCATCAATTTACCTTCAAATAATACTTATACTTTTCTTAGGGTTTCAGTAATAAATGCTTTTAATTACCCAGGGAAAGGAGTCATAATAAAACAGTCACTACTAGAAGCTTTCAAACAAGTACCTCACTCAAAGATGGATGCTATTCCAGTCAAATGTTCCAAGTTCAACTAATGTGATACCATTTTGCCTCCTTCTTGAAGCGAGACCATTTGGAGGACTGATTCTTCAGTAGTTCATTGTAGCACTTCAGTTCTAAACCTGATCTAATGAATAGCCAAAGATGCTATGGACTCTAAACATAAAGAATTGACATGTTAGCATATTAATGTACTCAGTTGTCACATAAATGATCAGAAGACAGTTTACTGAATGACTCAGATATCTGGCGATACACATGCGAAACCGCTTTAGTTGTTAAATATAAAGCAACTTCCTTTTGGCAAAGTCCTGATTAGAACAACATTGATTGTAGTTATTTATAGCTCAAATGCTATTGCTGAAAATTTCTCAGTTGTAGATACTGTATTATTAACTATAGTAAAGCTCTAAAAATCAGTCAGCAGAGGCCACTTCAATCTCCGCATGATAATAAAGGATTATTATGTGCAGTAACCTATTTATGAAAAGGAAACAGTGTGCTTCTTTCAGACTCCATCAATTGCTTTAATAAGGAATTGAAAAGCCTGGCCTACTTTATATGCAGATCACCATCCCAGTTGCATAAGGATTTACAATAGACAAAACAAAACTGTTTTTGTTGTAAATAAGGGCTGTTTGTTTAAATTGCACAATAATGTTTGCATCTAAAATTATTTAGAAGCTAATAAGGCTTAATAAAGTTTGACTGTGTACTTGTTAATAGAAATGGTTTCAATATTCTACAGGAAGGAAATGTAAATTGAAGGTGATAACAAAAAAAAGTGAAACAGGCCTGAGCTAATGGGAAAGGGCAAGACTTAGTGTGTTTGCTCACTGATGGGCGTAAGAAAAGCCATGTCACAACTGGAATCCAGTTAATTTAAAAGGCTTTGTAAAATTTAAGATAGCAGTAGTTTAATCTAGTAGTATTTTTGCTTTAGAGACTGAAAACTTATGTAGTTCAGACCACTGAAAGTTAGTGTGATGCACATCCTGATCTCTGCTATCTTGATTTGGAGTACTCAAGAGACCCAGGTTCAAATTTGACCTTTGGCATTGGTTCATTTGCCTGTATGTTAATAAATTTAATGAGGTGTGGGATGACCCCTGCTGGTGTCCCTGCTTGTAAAAAAATTATGTATCTGGCAGGAAAAGGACATCTTAATTTCAGTTCAAAAAAAGCTACAAATATAAACTCTGTCAAAAAATGTACAAAAATACCTAATTTAATGCATAAAATATTATGAGTAATGTTCTCTTAAGTATGAAAATAATCTTAAAGCACTGAACATTACTGTGTTAGAGCTGCAATGCAATGTATTAAGAAGGACATTAATTGTTCAATTCACTATGACATTGTGTTAAACCTCTTTTATTAATGAGCTGTTACTCCCAGCTGAGGCAGTTGATAACCTCTAGTCCATTGATAAATCCTCTCAGTTGATTTCAGTGAATCACTCTAAACAAACCTACAGGGAAAAAATACCCCAATAATTTACATTTGAGTCTGTAAAGCTCCTAGAACTAAATTCATTTAAAGAAGGGCAGCTCTCCTAGAAATGAAACATTCTGATTTAATGCAGCTGACATATAGATCTATTTTACATTTTTTTTTTTAATTTCAAAAATACAACACATTAAAATAGGTTCAATTTATCAAAGCTAAGAGCAACAATTAAGTAATAATGTACTTAAAGTGCAAAGGCACTTTAACACAAAAAAAGTGACGCCCAGTGGCTATACTTGGTAATTGAAACAGCAGTACTGTATATTATTATTTACAAAAGAAAGTCATAGTCCAGGAAAAAAAAAAGATCTTTGGAGATCTTCTACATAATACATTAAGTTTCCACTTTGAAATGAAATGAGAAAAAAACCCCAAAAACCTAAACAACAAAACCCAAAGACCCCCCCCCTTCCTCCTTTCCTTCCAAATTAAAAAGAATGATGCAAGTTCTATTACAGACACATACACTTGCAGTGACAGCTCCCACAGAAGGGTCAAATGGAGAGAGAGACAGAAATAACTTAAAGGGAAAGTTGCAAAAGCAACACCAGATCCCTGCTATGCCGTAAGGGTTCCATTTCTCTCTCGCTCCCTCTCTTGATTTAAAAAGTGGGAATGTTGGGAACGTGACAGATGACATCAGCACTGAGTTCAGCCTCCGTCAAATGTGACTCTGAGCTCATTGAAAACGTTTCCTTTGCCTCCCACCTCCCCCCTCACAGCTGACTGATTGCAGTTTGTTTTTCCAGAACTTCGAGGTAGTCTGGTTCTGTTTGTAGCTTTCCTTGGAGTAAAGGATGCTCGGGTTTAGACTGTTCTGCAAAATATTTCCTGGGAGTTCCATATAAAACAGTTTTATTTATCCTGTCCTGGTTTTGGCGTCTTGATTCATATGAAGGGGCAAACTGCCTTTTGGGTAAGGTGCAAAAGTTATAATGAACTAATCCTCCAGCGGGGAGTTCCTTGACCCTTTCTGCAATATTTTGATACAGAAGCTCTGGCTCTCTTGGTGAGGATTGCTTTTCCAGCAAGTCAGCTGCACTGATTGTAAATGCAAGACTGGTGGGGTCTTCCTTTTTGTGGTCAAGACTGCTATAGCTAAACTCATGGAGATTCCTGTAATAGGCAACTGGATCCCCTTCCTTTTGCATGTAGATCGGGTTTTGGCACATCTGTCCAACAGGAGGAGGAATGTAGTTATAAACATGTCCTTCAGTTTTATCGTGGCTTTCAGTGTTGTAAGACCCATACTGGAGCTGAAATGAGCTTATATCTAAGTTGTTTGCGCTGCTAGGCATGCTTTGCACCCCCTTCCGGCGCTTAAGGACAAAGACAAACAGGCCTGCCCCAAAGCAGACTGACAAAATAAACACAACCAGCAAGCCTAAAATTAAGACAGACAGCGGAACTTCGGTGTGTATTTCTGGGTAGGAGCTGGGAGAGACACCAAGGAGATGGGGTGTATCTGTGTTCTGGTTCACGGAGGGGAGAGAAGAATCCGATAAGTTGGGGTTCTCTGGGCAGATGGCTTCTTTGCTCAGGAATTTCAGATGCTCTCCAGAGTGCTTGGTGGGAGACTCACATATGACTTCATTGATAACTACCGGGGGATTTGACTGCTGGTTGTTCTGGTCAGTGACTTTCTCGATCCAGTTCCTCAGCCCCAGGATGTCACACGTGCAGTCCCAAGGGTTCTCCTGAAGGTCTATCTGAATTAGAGCCGAGAGCTGGTCCAAGACTCCTCGCACAGGCAGGTGTGAGAAATGATTGTTTCTAAGGTTGAGTCTGGTGAGAGAAGTGCCACTGAAGACATTGTCAGGCAAGGATCTGAGGAGGTTGTTATTGAGGAATAACAGATGAAGGTTACTCAGAGCATCAAAGGTGCGTGGCAAGATCTCCTTAATGACATTGTACTCTAGGTAGAGATATTGCAGGCTGTGCAGCCCCTTGAACATAGATGGGTACAGAATCTCAAGGTAGTTGCCATTAAGATAAAGTCTACGTAAACTTGTGAGGTTTGTAAAGGCACCTTCTTGTATCACTGCAATTCTGTTATTTCCTAGATGTAACAAATCCAGAGAGCTGTATTCTGTGAGATCGGTTCTGTAAATGACTTGCAGATAGTTACTGGTAAGGTAAAGTTTCTTTGGACTGGTCGGCTTAGGGTGGAGATCAGAGATGTTACTTATCTTTTTCTCTTGGCAGTTCACGTTTAAGCCATTGTCTGAGCTCTGCGAAGTACAGATGCAGCCAGCTGGGCAGGTGATGGGCACAGGAGACTTTGTCTGGTAAACCATGATAGGTCCGAATATTTGTCTGTCTTTTGACACAGTGACACGGGGTGTGGGGCGGTTCCTAGTTTTGGGTGGCCGGCTGGCTTTTGGGGCTCTGGTGGGATTGATGGCAGAGTTGGCTGTGGGCGATAACCTCGAGACGTGTGGGTCTGAGAGAACAGGGTGTTTTTCCCTCTGGTTTGAATCACTGGAGCTTTTCCTAGGGCAGAGATCTTGCCTGGTGAGCTGGGTCACATCTTTCCCATGAAGCCTGAAGGGGGTTTCGCAGACTATCTCACCCACAAACACGGTGATGGTGTCTAGCCAGGCCTTGAGCGGCAGCAAGTCGCAGGTGCAGTTCCAAGGGTTTTCCTCCAGCTGGATTTCCATGATGCCTCCAATATGCTCCAGTACACCAGCAAAAGGCATCATCTTCAGCCGGTTCCCCCGCAGGTCCAGGTGAGTGAGGAGCACGAAGCGGAAGACGTTGCTAGGCAGGGACAGCAGGAGGTTGTCATTAAGAATCAGCACCTTGAGCTTGTTTAGCTTGCTGAAGGCCCCCGCCTCAATGGCACTGATGTAGTTGTAATCAGCCTGCAGGTATTCCAGACTCTCCAAACCCAGGAATGTGTCCTCCTTCAACACTTCCAGCTTGTTGTTATTGAGGTGCAGCCTCTTGAGGGTACGGAGGCCGCTGAAGGCCCCTGTGCGGATCTCCTGCATGTCGTTGTTGCCCAAGTGGAGGGTCACAGCATTGGAATAGTTGACGAACTCATTGGGGAACAGGCGGGTCAGCGCGTTCCCGTTGAGAAACAGCTGGTAGATCTTGGATGGTGGTGGCAGGAGGAGGCTCACGGTTGTAAATCCTTTGTTTTCACAATTAATGTTCAGCACATTCTCCTTCTCCTCACAAGGGCAGCGGCTCTTACTGCAAATGTCTTTGGCAGGTTTGCGGCTCTCTGTCTGCGAGATCCCAGCCACTGTTAACAAACTGAGCAACCAAACACCCTTCAGCATCTTTATGCGCCGTCGATCTCCGCTTCAGTACCTACAGTCAAACCTTTTGAGACAGGTAAGGAGAGAAAGAAATCCCCAGTGAAAACGGACAGGAGCAGAGGCAGCAAGGGGAGGGCAAAGCAAGTTGCGAGGCTGGGCTGGGGAGGGATACGGCAAGGCAGCGACTCGCAAAACTCCTCTGAAATCCCCCCTCCTCCGCCGTTCCTTTCCTCTCGGAAAGTGCCTGCGGAGCTACTGTGGGGGAAGCCCCGTCTGGCAGCTCTCCGCGAACCAAGACCTCCGACCCCTTCGCCCGCCTCGGCGGCCGTCAGCCCAGCGGCTCCGTCCCCTCCGGCCGCGGGGCAGCTCCCGCTCCCGTTCGGTCCGCGTTTAAAACTGGGGTAGCGGAGGAATAAATGATCGCAAACCCTCTCTGCCCCCCTCCCGGCGCCGGGGCGTCCCCGAGCCGCGCTGCCCGGGCCACCCCCGCCCTCCTCGGTTCTTACCTGCTCTCGGGGCGCCCGAGGGGGCAGCAGGGCCCGGGGCCGCTGCCGAGTGCCGCCGCCGCGCCCCGGGAGCCAGGCGCCCGGCGGCGAGAGGCATCGCCCGCCTCACGCCTCAGGAAGAGCCCGGCGAGGTGCCGCCGTCCCGTGCGTCCCGTCCCGGCGGGAAGTTGCGCCGGGCGGGGGCCCAAGAGCGGCGGCGGCGCCGCTGCGGGAGCGCGGGCGGCTCTGCGCGGGGCGCGGCGCGGAACAGCGCTTTTTGCCTCGCACGGAGCCGCGCTGACGTCACGCCGGGGGCGGGGGGGACACGTTTTTCCCAGCCCCCCCCACTCCCTTTCCTTCGTGTGTGTCGTGTCCCCCCCTCCTCCTCCCGCCCCCCCACCCCCCCCCACGGTAGCTCTCGCCACCGGCTCCGCTCCCGGCTCGGCAGCTCATCGCGGGAGCGCTCCGACAGCACCCGCGGCCGCGCCGCGCCCAGGACAGCGCGGGGGACTCGGAGCCAGGCAGTGGAATAAGGTAACAAGCGGATTTACCTGGATCCGGAGAATTTTGGGTCCCGAGTCTTTAAATCCGCGCCCTGCAAATCGAGAGCAAGTCAAACAGCTTCTTCGGCACAAGCGAGCCGGCAACCGCGCACGCACGACACATGCACACACACATACACGCACACACACGCACCACACACGCACAGTCTGGCTGTCGGAGCACGGGTACTGCAAAACCCGGATCTGGCATCAGCATCTGTGCCCCATTCCGGCTGCAGCAACTCCCATCCCCAAATTACCGCGCCGCGCTCTGTCCGGCGCGTCGGCGTTTTGTCTACACGTTGAGGGAAGTTCCGCACCTTCCCCCAAAGCCGGCTGGCAGGTAACGGCAGTCGTGTGCCACAATCCCTACACGCTCTCCAAGCTCAGCGAGTGCCGAGCAGCTCATACTACGTCTAACATGATCATTCCCACTGGCTAGACAAGCCCCGCTGCTAAATCGCGATGTTAGGGTTTAGCGTTTGGCTGCCTTTAAAGAGAGAACAAGATATTGGATGTGGGTTATTGTGACTTCGCTTAAGCACCGTGCACTGCCACGGAGCAGTCTGACGGGAAAGGATGGCTGCTCTTGATCTGGAACGTAAAACTTTGCCTTCACACTGGTGAGGGAGTGAGGAGGGAGAAAAAAAAAGCTCACAATGAATTTTTAAAGTGCTAACGTGACAGAGTATGTTAATATCAGATTTTTATAGGAACCACATGCACTTCACTTAGTCTTTAGAGGTAGAGATTTGCTCCCAGGAGAGTGCTGGACTTGGCAAAAGTGGTACTGTCATCTTGTGTTATGTTTTAGCCATTAAGTATCAGAGCTCACATTTTAAGAGCAACAGAAAAGCATTGCCTGTTCTTATGGGGGGCTTGAGATTGGAAAAGGTTGCATCCTTCAGCAGCCAGCACAGGTGCCTTTGCAGTGCTGCTGGCTTGGAACAGTGCTGGAGTTTGTGTTTGGAATTGGAGTAGCTGCAACTTCTGTACCCAAAATTTGGAGAGGTTGTGGAAAAAGCAGGAGCATCTCTCTCTGGAGAATGCTTTTGATGTGATACTGCCCGAATTTCAACAAGACTGGGGTTCTGAAATGCACTCAGAGCTGCTTCATTTCTAACTGTTTTATCCTGTTGGATTTAGAAGAAAAAAATGTTAAGATCAAGAAAGATATGTGTGGCAGATCTGGGGTTTTACAACACTAATATATCAGCAGCCAGATCATTATTCTGAGAGACTTTTTTTTCTCTTTAAATGTTAGAATATGGTGTTTGGGAGCAAAATTGGACTAGTACAGAACATGGCAAATCTTGTTTCCAGATATTCCTAACACAGCCTAGGGACACGAGCCTAGAGAGAGAAGGTAAAAGTAGACCCAGGTGGATATTTTTGTTATGTTTTCCTGCAAGAGTACCACACACACACCTGTCCCCACTGACACATGCACAGGGGCACACACACTTTCCTGCAACCTACCTTCCCCACGTCTCACCTAAGCTGCCCTGCAGAGCATTGCCAGCACTCATAGGGCAAAAGCTGAAGGCAGAAGCAGGTCCAATGCATTTTTCTCTCATCTCCCAGTGTACATTTGTTTCATGTCCCTGGGTTTCAGTGTCGTGCAGCTTTCTGGCAAGCAAGCAAAATGTCCTGCAATGAGCTCATGGGCCAACATACACCACCCCACTTGTCTGTGTTTACTAGTAAGTACATAGGAAATGTGTTTGTGGCAAGTGCTGATGCTGCCTTGGAAAGGGAAGCGTACGCATGGTACGCCTCAGCAGTAATTACCAGATTCATGTGGGATGGAAGGAACAGCATGTTAGGGGATTGCAACAGTAATAAGACACAGAGATGATACTGATTCTATTACACTGCAAATGCATGCATATAATAACCATTGATGTAGGAGGAGGAACAAGGAGGTAAAAAAAAAAAAAGAGAACTATAGCTTTTTATTTAGGAACAAAGTAATGATTTCTCAGCATGCCTGAAGTGTTTTATAATCCCTGCAATTAAAGCCATAGAATATAAAAAACCAGCTTTTTTTTCCACCCTCCCCCACCTGTTTTACTGCCTTTTTATTTTGCATGTTCAATGTGGGAACATTTTCAGGCTGTGACTATCTGGGAGTCTCCAGGCATGGAAGGCCAGGAGGTGGGTTAATACAGCAGCCTGTGAGGGTTTGGGAAAAGTGTTAGAGCTGATTTGGAAGCACAGTGAAGATTTCTTTCTTCCCCAAACACTTTGCTGTGGTCCCTCATCCTCTTTTTGGGAGTAAAGTTAGAAAGACTGAATACAGATTCATAAACTTAAAGACTTATGGATTATAAGGCTTAATGGAACCACTGTGGCTTTTTGATCTTGCATAGCCCAGGTTATCAGCCAAATTGGAATTAATTCCTGTTTAAACTTGATCATACTTCCTAAGAAAAAGAAAAGCAAGAAGCTGAAAAACCAAGAACATATTCAGGGGTATTTTAGCAATTGTGCATGATGAAATTGTGCCATAACGTTTGGTAAATTGTTCCAATAGCTTTCATCTCCCACAGGTGAAAAACTGTGCACTCTCTACAACTCTGCACGTGGCACCTTCAGTTAGAAATTTTTATCCGTGAAGTACTCTTGTCTGCTGGCATAAGAACCCTTAATTATCCCATACCTGCGCTCCCAGACTGCTGCAGAGCAAGAAAGAACTAAATACTTGCCTGATACCAGCCCTAAGCAACTTCAAATAATCCATATTAGTCTTACGCTAGTACATACACCAGAGCAGCTCTTGGCTCCTGCATGGTCCTAAAGTGACCACTTTATCTATCTGCTGGCAGAAAAGGAAAAAGAAAAAATGCCAGACCATGGCATGAAGCATAAGCACATAAAATTTGGCACAGGCCATTACCCTTGCTGCCTAGTGCACATCATGCTGTTGTCCTGCCGTGAGAGTAAATACCAGGGAGCAGAATAGGTCTGGGAGCTTGGAGATCATTTTCTTTCTCCACATTGCATCTGCAGATGGATGCTAAACAATACTTACGCATCTTTACCTACTAGTTTGTCTATTTCTGTTCCTCTGTATAGAAATGAACAAGGAACAAACATATCCACCAAGCCTCGTGGAATAAAGAAGGGAATGAAGCAGGAAACTAAGCAAAAATCTTAATGAATTGAATAAAGGGCAAGATTTAAATTGTACTGGTCATTAGAAACTGTTAAAGTAGCCTGGGTGCTGGTGGTGGGTAAAGAAAGACCTACATATATAGTATAAGTAGATGTCAATATTGATTTTTGTGAACAAAGCATGATGATTGATATGGTGAAACAATGGGAATTTGTAAATTTAGGGTTTTAGTGGTCTCGTGTTCCTCATCCTGTGACCCTGAACTATAAAATATGAGATGCTACTCCATGTCAGCTTTTAGGATTCTAAGATTGTCATTACTATTCAGCAAGTATCCTATACTTTTGCTTTCCAAGGGGATATTTCTCTGTATGCCCACGTGTGTGTGCCTATTTGTAGCTGGAGACATCCTCCCTCCATGAGTACATACGTTTTTGGAATCTTTCCTGTACTGTAAGTGGGATATTTTTGTGCCTCACTTAAAAGTAATTATTAAGGAAATAACAGTTTCCAGATTTAGCAGTGAGAAGTATGCAAAAATAATTGTTACTTGTAATTCAAGGTTTTATCTCATCCAACAGCACTGAGTGAAAAAGGAGGCACTGGCTCTCGCTTGCTTTCTTTGGGCAAGGGATGGGCAAGGAGCGAGTGAAGGAGGGTGAGCATGAAAGAGAGGGAGGAAGGAGCTGGCAGACTCTGCCCTTCCTGGCCCTGGCGTCTGTCCCTGCTGAACTGTGCTGCCCAGCAACAGCAAACTGGTGCAATGAATGCCCAAGAGAGGCAGAGGAGAGAGATGTTTGTGGTGAAGTCTCTGTGGAAAGGCAGTGGTGGATGTGCCAATCTGTGGGCAGAAGGTCACTTCTGAGTGACAGTGGCTTCCGAGTGTGTGCTGTCTACCGAGTTGCTGTTTGCTGGCAGTCAGTCATTGCCTTTGCTATTACCTGTAATGAATTTTGTTGATTTCCAGATGCATTTTTCAAGCTCCATTTCCCCCAACCATTTGAGGATATGGGGAGCCATGGGCTTCTCCAGAATATGATTTACTGACCCTGACTACCCACTGTATAAATAAAAACAAAATAACGATCTATGACTTAAAATCAACACGCTTTGTAATTCTTCCCTTAGTTGCTGCTTCCTGCAAGGACTCAGACCCTGGCCATGGATACATATTTTTGAGACCCATTATCTAATTACAACATTTTTTTTCCCAGAGATTTTATTATGATCTGTTTCAGTATATCTGGGGTACCCTGTTTTGCAATAGCACAGCGTGATTTTACATTGGAGGTGCAAAATGCAGCAATATAACTGTCACTTTCTAAAGTTTTGTATCATTAGTGTGGAATCCTAACATTCTTAAGATACTGATTTTGTGAGTTATAATACCACCAATACTGATTTCAGCAGGAAGTGTGATAAAGAAGCTGTCTATCAGAAAGCATCCCAGGTAGTCCGTGCACTGGGGTTATGGACAGACTCACCACTATGTAATTAAGAACGCACTTTATTTTAGCTTTATCCCATCTTTTTTCTTTCTTGCATAGAAAAATAAGTCTCCCCTTCCCTTATATACACATAACTTTTAGCATAGGACCCAGCAAAGTACTGTAAGACAGTTGATATTTATGGATGTGTTCATCCTATTCAGCGAAGCACTATGTCTGATGCAAAGCCCTTTGGTGTCAGTGGAAGGACTCTTACTGACTTCAGTGGGATTCAGATCAGATCTTTGAACAAATGCTTAACTTAAAAGCATGCACTTAGGTCTTATTGAGTGGGTTAAATATTTTTGGAAGTGCTTTGTTTCATCATGTCAATGGGTCTTTTTGATAGGAACAGTGAGATTAATTTCCCTGATGATGGATATTCAGTGATGACATTGCTGAGCATCAAGAACAACAACAAAAAATGTTTTCTTTCCATCCTTAGAACAAAAGTGAATTGATTGTTCATTTCAAGTGGATGAATGTCTACAGTAATATTTACCACTACAGTTTCGAAGTGCAATTTTTCAGACTTCCTCAGTGTCATAATCTGTGTTACATCCTTTGACTGTTTTTAAATGAAGTGTCCCATCGTGCATGTGCAAGTGCATACCACTGTTTTTAGCAGTTCAGAAACTCTTGTTGAAATTACCTTCTTGCTTTACTGAAGGGATGTGTCTTAGTAATGGTCCTCATATTTGCATAATGCAGTTGACGTATGGATATGATGAATGTTCAGTGTTGAAAGTCTGATAGGTTGATGTGAGAGCTTTCTTCCCTTTATTTATTAGTATTACAAGAAACATAATGAAATCTCTTTGTATCATTATTTTTTTTGGCAGTAAAGTTGAAAGAATCCAAATCCCACTGTGCTAATGACATATCTAGCAATATGTGAGGAGCAGGAGCAATGGGTGAAATTCAGTGCTGGGCAGAGGGCCAGCCCAGAGTGATTCATCATGAAAACCCCCAATTAAGACCTCAAAACAGGGCTTAAGTGGGACTCCAGTGCCTTATGCCTTGAGCTGGCTTTCTGCAATGGTGGGGGGGGGGAAAAGATCCTCCAAATGAATTATTCATCATAAATAATGTATTCTATTAGTTTAGCCTCTTTTTCTCGATTCCTTGAATTTATTTAATTGAAATTACCCACCAAATAATTTCTATGAATAATCATGGCCTGAGGATTATTTTTGAGCAGTTCACAGTGAGCATTTCATATTCCACATTCAGAATGAGAGCTGTGTCATTGAGTTGTCATTATGCACAGAGGTCACATATTTATTTATGGGTTTGCTCTGGAAAAAGATGAGATGAGTAGAAAAAAAACCCAGGTTTTTGTTCAGACTCCATGTATTCCCCAAAATTTCATCCATTAAGTTCATTCCATGAGATATTTGTGAACAATTGCCAAGGGAATAAAAATGTGCTTAGTCTTTGGATTTTGTGGTTTTTACCTGGTTTCTAACAGAACTGTAACTGTGCTTTCTGTGTGTGCACAGTATGTGGATATGTCTGGCTGTCATTCAAGGTCTCCCCCTGCCCTTTACAAATGTTTTGAACTAGATTTGATGAAAGGCAGTGGCCATTAGATATTTTAATTTTCCACTTCTTCAGCAGAAGTAAGTGACTAAGAATTGCATCAACTGGTCTCGTTATACTTGGTCTGGCTGAGGTGGAGTTAATTTTCCACACAGCAGCCCTCAGAGTGCTGTGCTCTGGATGAGTGACTAGAAAGGTGTTGATAACACAGCAGTGTTGTGGCTATGTGCAGTGTCAAGGCTGTTTCTCCAGCATTGCCTCCCATTCACTAATGGGATGGGCAAAATCTTGGAAAGGGACAGAGGCAGGACAGCTGACCCAAACTGACCATGGGGATATTCCATACCATATGATGTCTGCTTATCAATAAAAGCTGGGAGAAAGCAGGGGGAATGGAGGCATTCATTATTGTGACATTTGTCTTCTGGAGCAGCTGCTATGCCTACTGAACCCCTGCTTCCTGGGAAGTGCACAGACATCCCCTGCTGATGGGAAGTAGAGAATAAATCCTTTATTTTCCTTTCCTTCCATGAGCAGCCTTTGCTTTTGAGTTATTAAGCTGCCTTTATCTTGACCCACACGTTTTTTTGGGGTTTTTTTCCATCTGATTTTGTCCTCTCATCCCATCCTGCCGAGGAGGGAAGTGATAGAGCAGTTTGCTCCTGGTGTCCAGCCAAGGTCAACCCACCACACTCATCCACTCTTATCTATCAGAAAAATCCACATCAAACTTTGCCTCAAAACTGCAAATTTTTGGTTTGGCTGCTCACCCAACTGCCTCCCACGAGGAGGAAGGAAGATGTGGTCTTAAGCAGAGGCAAATCAAGTAACAATGGATTGGAATAGCCTCATGGTTTCAAAATATCTTTACTTCAGATCAGATGCTCATTATTATTTGCAGGGATGTTTCAGGATCTTGTTTCTGCATAAGCTCAATGTGAGTACTTCACTGTGTCAAGCTATGTGAGTGTGGACTGAGATGGTGGTTGGTGGTGTCAGAGGTGAAGCAAGTTTATGGCTAGTCACTCAACACAGTTCAATCCAAGAAGCCTCAGTTGATAGAGAAGAAAATACACTGAAAAGGCAAGCCATTTATCTCTGAAAAGAGGTACAAGTTAGGAAAAAACAAAACAAAACCCTTTACAACATGAAAGAAAAAGGACAGTGATGTATCTTTCAGGAAGTTTCTGGTTTGGTTTTTCCAAAGTTAAGTCTCTGAGATTGAAGAGCTTCCTCTTTTTTTTTATTAAAGAAAAATATTCCCTGCTTTTCTGCACACTTTCCTACATCACTTTAACCAGAAATTTTGCTGTCTCTGAAAAATAATCATTTACCTGAAAAATACCCTATATAATTTCTCTTTGTGGAGCCTGGTTGGTTACAAATAACGGCTTTGAAGTATCAGAAATAATTCAAAGTATTATGAAAAGAAATTGATGAGACAATTAGAACTTATGAGAATAGTGGTTGCATTGATATGTTGGGGAGAATCACGTAGAATAACTGTGATTCTGTGGATTCCAAACTCCAGGGAAACCTTCAAATTTATTTGACATCTGAGTTACTGTTGCACAAAGCACAAAACAAACATACATCAAATCATGACCTAGATGTCATTCACTGACAAATCTCCTTTTGACTGCATGGGACCAAGGTTTCAGCTGGTTTCTACTCCCTGGAGTTACACACACAAATCTCAGGTATCTAATATGATATTTTATGATGAGGTTGAGATGCTCAGGTAAAAAATAGGCAAACTCAGAATCTCCTCCCTATTGACAGTGATCAAATTCTAGTGTTGCTTAATATCACTTGATGTCTCAATTGTTGACATTACAGTTTGCCTGGACTTGAAACTGGTTTCCTGGGTGTCCTCAAAGTTATCTCCATCTTCATAAACTCACTTTAAAGCAAAGCAATGATGCCCCAAACATGGTTTACTAACTGAAACAGGGCAGTTAAAATAGGACTGAAAAGGAAAATAAGAGGAAAGGAACTCACAATAATACTTCGACTTTATATTGTAATCACTGTGGTCCAGGATGCTGAAGCTTTTTGTTCATCTCCCTTCTAGCCTAAATGCCAGGGATGCCAGTGGACACCTGAATCTTTTGAATAGTCAATGCATAAGTATGCATCCTAACTGCTAGATGTGAAGGATCTTGTTCTTTGTGTGTTGTCTTTCTAGTCCATTAGATTCCATGTGGAGTGGAACAGCTTTGGCAAGAGAAAGTGTGAATTTGGCCTTGGTCTAAAGTGTGTGTGTGTATTCCATAACTTTTCTATCCTTTTTTCTCCATTATCAATCTTACAATTTATGAGTAACTGCCCATCCTTTATATAGTATCTCTTTCTTTTTTTACCATCTATCAATCTTGTTCCTGTAAAGCAATATAATCCTTTGCACAGCAGGAAATTTTAATGTCCACTTCATGACTGAGCAGCAAGTGAAGCTGGTAGCTTTAGTAATCACCTCTGGCTTGGAATCTTGAAAAGTGCAGGCAAAACCAGTTCTGTGTGCACATATTTACTCCAGTGTATTTTTTCTTTTCAACCACTACACTTTTTATGGTCTGAGCCTTTTGACTAGAAGTCTTCTTGTTGCTTTTGTAGATAACAATGTTTGGCTTTATTACTTCTAGCTACTGATATCAATGCACTTGGAATTACACAGGGATGACATCTTTCCTTTATAGCTACTTATCTATGAACTGGTTGGTTGTCCTGATCATCTCAAGTAGAAGCATTGCAATGCTTTCTTTTTTTAGGAAGTAGCTTTCTGAAACCTCTCTCTCATTAGTTTGTTTACCTTGAATAATGTAAGAGTTTTTTAATAATACAAGAATCTTTTATTTTTACAGAGTATTTTAACATCAGCAGCTAATGGATCTCGTTTTGCTAATTGTAGTTTAATGCTGTATCTGGAGAGGAACTGGGCTCAAAGGCAGGTGCATTGCACCTACAGATTTCTCTCCCAAAAAAAAACAGTTGTTATTTTTTACCCTTGTTTGTCATTAACTTTTGTATTCAGTATTATTAGTTTTTTGATACCTGAAGGAACATCTGATAATATGAGTCATGGACCAAACCCTCATTGTTGAATTGTTAGCTATCATATTGCTTATCTCTCTCTTTCTTCTGTAGAGTGCAAGTATACCTATGAAAAAGTGGTGATATCACTTTTGTTCCATACCTTGGAAGTTCTTGTAATAGGAAGGTTTAGATGTAGAATTATAGTTGTATGCACAAGCAGAATGATAGCACTTGCCAGGTAGTTTAGAATGATGTACTAAGAATTTCACTGGTTTTTAAACTGAATGTGAAGGTGAAAGAGGCACCTACCTCTGAAAGACAGGTGCAATTAGATTGCCAACTTATATGTCAGGCTCCTTGTTGGTGTCATTTAAAATAGCTGAAATACAGTGTTGCCTCTCTGTCCTTCCATCTCCTGAAATTAGACATATACTGGAAATGCTGAAAAGACCCTTATCTTTTGAGATGGCACCATGCACAGCTTTAAATACTGGTTATAAATGTTAATGTGTTATTGGAAAGATATTTTTTCCATATGTAGGCAGCTCAGGATAGGATCTCAGTAATAAATTTAACGAGTTCAGGGGGAAGACACAGTATGCTTATGTATTATAATGATTGGCATTTTTGCAAACAGCATATGATAAGTGGTGCAATTTTATTTTCAAAGTTTAATCAATAGAGAGCTCTTTGATATTGCCATATACTTTGCAAATAGATGCTTCCTTGAGATGACAGCAAAACAACTTTTCTATCATGGTGTGTTTATGCTTAGGGTTTAATCAATTTGCTTCAGTGATTGTCATAAATTCTGATTCAAAAAAAATAAATGGAAGCTATAAAATACATGCCCTTCAGGGTGGCATCCTGATTCTGTTAGCCTGGATTATCTGGCTTTACAAAGGGTTAAAAGGTTGCAAGTCCATCAACTGAGCTGAGTACAAGTGCATAGGCTATCTACCAGTTTATGTACATGCATTTTAATTGCTTGCCAGCTGTTGCAAAGCAAATGGACATGGATCTTTGAGGGCTTAAAAAGGGCTTTACCAGTGTTTTGTTTGTGTTAGTTTTTGGGAGAAAATTTCCTCTATAATAAAAGAAGTCAGAAATGACCTTCACCCCTGCTACTGGGAAGCCACAGCATGACACAGCAGCTGTCCCAGTAATTTTTTTCCACATGTGTAGGAAGAAATGGTTGAATTTCCTCTGTGTGAGCACAAACATTCACCTAGTCCCAGATCCCTGGGATGGTTCCTTCATAGAATCATAGGCTCTTTCCCTTTTCTGAGGTGTTTCAAGCCAGCACAGAGGGCTTTGAGGAGATATCTGCTGCTCTGGGTGAGCTTTGTTCTTGCTGAGCAGACTCTATGGTCACAGGCTGCCTGTATCTCTCTTGTTCTTGAAAACAACAGTAGCAGTTGAAAGCTCAACTTTGAAATATTATTGCACAAATATTTGAAGGCTGGCCATGTCCACAAGGAGCTGTGGTGCCAGACCAGCTTTTTCTCCATATTGCAGCAACCTGCATAAATTTGTGCTGGCCCTACAAACCCAGTCTCAGGGAAGCCTGCTTGGAACAGACGGTGTTAACGATTTATTGGATGTGGCAGCGTAAGGACACACAGCATGAACTTGGAGATAACCTTTGTCAGGGAATTCTCCCTGTCTCTCTCATTCTTCCTGATTAAAAATATAGTAACTGGTAGGCATTTGGGAAACAAGGAAGCTGGAGCATTTCAGGTGACTTGACCTGAATTTAACAGACTGCCACTAGTGCTGATGCAAAACCTCCAGAGATGTCAGGAGGAGATCTGTGGCTGGCACCACTGCAGGGTATGACCCGGTTGGCATCGAACTGGATTCTGATCTCAGCACAGAAATTCCTCTAGAGGCATGAGGGGTTACGGCAGGCTGACATCAGCGTAGGATCAGGGTCTGTGTGTGCTGTGCATACGAGATGAGTTGGTACCGACACTGGTGAAAAAAAAAGTGCTCTTTGAAAATGGATTTATTTTTAACACTTTTTACTTGCAGCCAGGAGATACTTTTCCAGCAGTCAGATCCTGCAGCTTCAGCTGGAGTTCTGCTTGTTTTCATACAGAGAGAAAAATGCAAGAGAATGTCCTAAAGAGAGCAAAGCGGGTTTTCTCCTTTTCGTATGATTTTGCCACGTGATAGTTGTGTGTGTGAGCTCTGTGTGTGTAAATAGATACATTTATGCATGTATACATGACTTTAAAAATAGCATGTGCTTTCCTTTGCAGTTTCTGTATTGCCTTTGTAACCTACTGTAAGGGCTGTTTCTTTTGCATTCTTTGTGCCATCTTTGCTTACGCTGAATAGTAGCCGACACTTTAATGGCATGACTGAGCTGAGTGCATTTGCCTTTGGAATTGGACACTTTTCAATGTGAAGAGAGGGTACCACAGACTGACTCTACTGTCTTTATCCTCAATCAAAACTCCATTAAATCAGACCTGCAGTTCGTAGCAAGAGACATTCTCTGTTGCATTGAAATGCATGGGAAAGGCTGGAGACTCACAGTTTTTAAGGTTAATTAGATCCTGAAAAGAAGAATTAACTGAAGTTGTTTTC
This sequence comes from Colius striatus, assembly GCF_028858725.1. NCBI lineage: Eukaryota > Metazoa > Chordata > Aves > Coliiformes > Coliidae > Colius > Colius striatus. The sequence goes on along the minus strand of NC_084771.1, from coordinate 4,395,153 downwards.
CCTATCTTTTTTTCCTATTTTTAAAAGCCTTTTTAATTACCTTTATCTCTGCTGATGTATTCATATAGAGTTTTCCCTTTATAAGAAAAATGCCACGGACTTTTGAGTTTATTAAAAAACTTTTTGATAGACAGATTCTGCTAATTCTTCTTTTAAACAAAAATTAACACAGTGCTGGTACATGGTGTTAAACCTATGTATCAAATCTTCCTATATATTAATATAAACCATGCAGTTAATCCTTATTTATGTTTAACTGGGTGCTGGAAAAAATCCACTGCTTAGGCACTAAATGAGATTTTGGGTCTCAGTCGGCTACATTGTGTCTGGAAAATAAAGGAAGGAATAGTTTGGGGCATGACCATTCAATAATTCTTTGGTGGGAGTGGTGGATTCAATGAAAAACTTCAGCAAGTTTATGTTTTTCAGGCTCCTATTACGTACCTGCTGTGGACCCCGCTGGTGATTTAGAAAGGTAAATGATCTTTTGAATTCTGTTTGGAAAGTGTCCTTCAGCATGCATCCTAAATAGATATACATACAATGGCTAAGTGACCTGCCTATGTGCCAGTAGAAAAATCACTTCTGTGCCCCCAGAGAGGACTCTCAAAAGCTAACACTGCCAAGAGACAGTGCTCTTGTAGATCATGCAAGGTTTGAAACAGTAGAAAGCTGTTGGCTGGAGTCAGTCTTATAACTTCTTTTGCACATATCTCCAAACTTTCATCTTTGTGTGGCAGAAAATAGAGCTATTTTTCAAGCTTACCCTTATGTTAGTATGTATGAAGAATAGAATGGAATGTAGGAGGGAGATATCATCTTGTTCTTTTATCCAATTTTAGTTGAACTGATTTTGCAGAAGAGGAAAGTTGCATTGGTAGTCCTCCTCCCCATTCCAGCTTTCCTTGTGTTACATTCACTTCCAGCAGTTTCCCCCACATCCCTTTAAAGCATATGGTGTATTCAGTTCTCTAAACTGTTGGCAATAACCTAGGCATGAGGGGGCTTGAGGAAGTTCAAGAAAGGCAGTGCAATTTCATCAAGCATATAGCTCTTCTCTTTCTAATGAAGTTCCTTGTTCAATGTCAGAATAAAGCAATTTTCTGTAGCTTCTTTACTGTTGCTGTACAACACATTTCAGTCATGGAAGAGCAATGTTCTTGATGGATTGCAGGATTTTCTTCTTGGTCCTTTTCTGTTCCTATGATTTCTTTCTTCTCATCTCAGCTCTAGAGTTTAGATCTATTGTACTGAACATAAAATGCCTGGCAAGAGTAGGACTGAACAGAGACTAAGATAGACTTCTGATCAATCATGTTAAAAAAAAAGTAGTCAAATTGGAAGAGGAACGGAGGAGGGAGTGACGTGGGAATACAAAAGAAAAATGGGATGAACTCCATTTTAAGAGCCCAGAGTAAAGATTCTAGGGCTATCAGAAACAGTCAAATTACAGAATCTTAAGGGGTGGAAGAGGTCTCGAAAGATAAACTAGTCTAACACTCCTGCCAGAGCAGCACCACCCAGAGTAGGGCACACAGAAACTCATCCAGCTGGGTTTGAATGTCTCCATAGAAGGAGACTCCACAATCCATCTGGACAGCCCCTGCCAGTGCTCCCTCACCTCAACAGGGAAGAAGTTTGTTCTTGTGTCTTTTTGGAACCTCTTCTTTTCCAGCTTGTACCCATTGGCCCTTGTCCTGTCACTGGACATCACTGAGAACAGCCTGGCTCCAGCCTCCTGACACCCAGCCTTTATGGATTTGTAAACATTGACAAGATCACTCCTCAGTCTCCTTCAATCAACAAAACTCGTTCCAGCAGCTCCATGTCCTTCTTGAACTGAGGGGCCTAGAACTGGACGCCATGTCAGTGTGAAACAGTGCTGGTGTGATGCTGAGGTGAGCTGCTATCTCCATGGTGTTTATGAGGTAGTGCATACTGCACTTTGCTTTGTTTCTTGGAATAGATTGAGGATCTCTGCAACATATGACAGAAGTGCAGTCCGGGATTGTTCTCTCTTTTATATATATTAGGCTGTTAAAAACTGAGAGATACCAATGGGACCCAGTCTTCTGCCATGACTAAGCCCAATGTCCTCTCCTCTTGGGGACCCTCAAAGCCACAATGTGGTGATTCCCAACTGGGCAAAAGCAAGCAAGTGGAATCTGATGTAAGAACATAGCACCTTGCATTTTTCTTGATGTTTTAGTGCTCTATTTACACAATCAACAATAGGTTTCAGGGCTAATGACCTACTTGAGATGCTGAATGAACAGTCATAGGCTGTGATTGGCTTTGCTTTGGATCCTTAGAATCAAAGCCAAGTAGCTACAAAGAGCTTGCAAACAGGGTCAATGCATGATTCTGCTGCAGCATTTCCTTCACACGTAGGTATTTCACAACTGATGCTAAGACTTCTCCAAAACAGCCTCAGGCATCCAGGAACATCTGGACAGTTATTGATTTCAGCCAACTTACAGCTCTCAAATCTTGGCTTTCTTGTTTGCATAGCTTTGGGGTTCTGCCATGTCAAAGCAGAGAGGCATCAGCTGACACAAATTAACTGGAGGTACAAAGCAGTGAGGTAGGGGTGTTCACAGTTAACTGAGTCATGGATTCCCCCTGTGGCTTTGAAACTGCCACTGGGTTTATTTGATGTTTAAGGCAGTTCTACAGTTGGTATAAGTGCAGTGTCCAGGAACCTTGACTATGGCCGCTTGCTGTAGACATGGGAAAACACGGAATAAGGCAGTCATTGCCCCATGTGTGATTATCAAGTGAAACAGAGATTCCTTGATATCATGAGTATCACAGTAGCCTCTAAAGAGCACAAAAAACAATCTCCTGTGAAATATATATATATATATAGTTTTGCTGATGTTGAAAAACAAGTTGTTTGAATTCCATGAAACGGATTGTCTGATGAGTCACTTTTATACAGAGCAAGTCAAGATGCTTTATGTAATTGCTCAGTGTCAGAAGAAAGCTTTTAAATAGAGCTTAGGGATCTAAAGTTACAAATCTAAACAATTTAACAAGTTATGGATCTAAACCTATCCTTTTCTGGCATCTCTTGAAAGTCATATGTTACCTTGCTAACAGGCAAAATGCCATCCAAACAGATGAGCTGAGGTAGGCAGCCAAAATACCATGGCCAGGTTCATCAAATGTGTTTGTTGAGGTCAAAGCTTCTGGAAGGCAGAGTAACAGAGGTGCTGTGTCCTGAGCTTCTGAGGCTGCCACTTGCTAATTGAATAGACTGTCTCTGCCTTAGCACTGATCAGAGTTAATGCTCGAGATCAAAAGTTAGCTCAAGGAAGATAAATGTGCAGCATGAGAGGATTCATTGTGTAATTAAGAGAAATACAGAATAAGCAAAGCATTGATATCATGTAGGTGTGTGTTAGGGGTGTAAAGAGGCAAGATCCTGAGGCAGTCACTGAATCTGAACAGTTTGCCATACAGTTTAAAGAAAATTAAGGGCCTTAATTCCCGTTTGAAGTTATAGGCTGTAAGGAGCAGAGGAGGGAAGACTCCTGCTGCTAAATTGCATTCATGCTAGCTCTTCCACAGATACTAAAATTACTCCCTCAAAATCTCTAGAAATGGTCCCACGTTTCTAGAAGGTACCACAGGACTTTCTGATTGCTGTGTGGTGTTTTCAGAGATCCTGAAGGAATTAGCACATCACTGTAAGAGCATGTAAAGACTTTTCCTATACTGAGGCAAAACTGGCTCTGCCTGCCATCTTGTGTGATATAGAGGACTGTAACAAAATCTGAGAAATTACTGACACAGAAGTAGATATGGAGAAACACAGTTTTATCCCCAAAAGGGGATAAAACTCTTCCCCAGTAAGCTGCAGCCTTGTCTTTCATCACCAGTGAAAATTTGTTGTGTTACAGATGAGTACCACTTGACTCTATCCTGAAAGCCTCCTTCACTCAATAAGTGATATAGAGTGCTGAAACACTTATGCTACAGTAACTTTTGCAATCCCCTTTCTTTCTGTTCAGACATTTTGGGATACATGACAGGTGAAGTCTTTTGAAACAGAGTTCAATCTAACCTGGAAACACGGGGGAGCTTTATTTGCAGCAGGTGTATCCACACACACTTCCTACGCATACAACCTCCTTTTTGCCCATACAAAAAGAAATGCTTTCCCAGAAATTGCAGCCAGTGTGTCCTGTTTGCTTGCATTACACATTCAGGGCATCAGACTGTGATCAGCAGGGTAAGGCTGGAGAGGCCAGAAACTTGCTTTCTGTTACAGAACGTCCTGGTGGGATGTAAGACAACAAAGAAACTGTCTTAGAGATTGCTGAGGAGGTCTATGCACACCATCCTCTGAAAGGCAGAAATGTTTATGCAGAGGATGAGATCCTACTTCTAAGGTACATAGAACCCAGCTGGGATCTACCAGCAGTATTTCATGGTGTATATGTGTGTTCTGCTACTTTGTTAGCAGTACTCAGCGTAGCTTAAGCTCTTTGACCCTTGATGGCCTGTGAGCAGAAGGATTTTTCCACTTTTTGCCTCATCTACATTTTCCTGATCAGGTGGCCTGTAGCAGACAGCCACCACAATGTCACCCACTGTGGGCTGCCCTCCTATCCTGATCCACAAGCTGTCAGCTGGCTTGTCATGTGTCCCAAGGCACAGCTCCATGCATCCCAGTTGCTCTCACATCAAAGGCAACTCTCTATCCCTGCTCTCCTATCCTGTCCCTCCTGAAGACCTGGATTCATCCATGAGAGCCCTCCATGGCAGCTGACCATCATCCCCCTCAGAGCAGGCACACTGCATTGCTGTGATTTCAGTGAGACCACTGAAATTGTACCATTGTACCCTGCCCAGAGACCCCTGCCCTGGGAGCTCAGGTGCAATGAAGGCCTACCAGCCCCATAAAGACTTCTTTACATGCACAGCACTTTCCAGTCCTAACAAACCACTTGAGAAGCAGACATCTCATTGATGGCTCAGAGGCACATGCCTCAGCAGCTCAATTACAGCGTGCTTCCCCCGGACAGCTCTGCGAGCTGAGCTGCCTTTTGGTGCTGTATTTCACAGGTGTTCCAAGTGCACAGAATTTAGCTAGAGCATGACCTGAGCCCTCTGCATAGCACTCATTAGCAGCGGGCTCAGCCTTCGGTGCTGTGTGGTGCATACTAACGACTTGTTTTCATTGTTCCATGCCATGAGAACTGCCTCTGCTCACGCTGTCATCCTCGGCCGTTCCTCGTGTGCCGTTTGGAGACCACACCACGCTGGCTGCTGGCTGCCTGCACTTGGGGGGGCTGGGGCAGACCTCAAGAGACCTGCACAGGTTTTGGTAGGTTATAGTTGATCCTGTTTGCAAGGTAAAAAAAAAATCAGCTATCACTTGTCCAGAAGACTGTGTACAGGATTGGTTGTAAATGAGACGTGGCTTTCTTTTTGTTCCTTAGTGTGCAAACGCCTTTTTCATAACTTCTCTTTTGCCTTGAGGTGGGACAGGCTGCCCACTAGACTGGCAATATGATGCTATGGAGCTGGCAGCCTTTCTGTGTCACAGCCTCACACTAAATTCAGGGCAAACAGCAAGAAAAAATCTGAAAACAGAGAAAGTTGTGCCCTTCTGTTTTCACTTCCCCCGTTTTCTACCTGCTCTTTCCTCAGGTCTTTTGCCCTAGTGCAAATGCAGGTTAACCCCCGTGAGTCCCAGCTAGCAAAATCAAGAAACCCATAGGCTCAAGGAGTACGTATCAGCTCTAATTTCTCTTTTATCTCTCCTTGTAATCCAGGTAAGTCTTGAATGTTTTCTGCTCCATTCTTTGGGTCAAGAACACATAGGTTAATAGCCAATTATTTCATAACCTAAAGACATGTTGGGAAAGAAGTTCCTGGCAAAAGGCAACTTGTTTCAGGAAATGAGATAATATTCAGTAGGTGAGATGTTTCACTCTGCTCTCCTCTTTGATACTGTCCCATCCCAGCACAAGGCTGAATTTATTGCAACAGTAGGTATGATTCAGATAAAGCATAAGATCTTCCCTGAGTTGTTTTTTTCCTCTTTACAGAAAGTGAAGGTTTAGCCAAGGCATCATGACAAAATTCCACTTAGGTAATTAAATTCTGTTTACTGAAAATTCCCCTTCTAAAATCTGTCCCAGAATACAGTCTGCTTTTCCTGTGAGCACTTTAAAAGGACTGACTCATTTTAACTTCACAGCTATCCAAATTCTGAAGCCTGCTGAAATTATCCCTGACTGCCTAAACCAGAATGTGCAGTTCCACCTGAGGTATCTAAAGGTACATTTTTGCATGCTTAATCATTGTTATCTGAATTCTTGTGTAGAGACAATTCATGTAGACTCAGCCTGTGTACCAAATAGGTCAGATTCTACTGACTGTCAGAAGTACACAAAATTATTTGCATGGGAAAAGCAAGCAGTATTTAAAACTAGGTTTTATTAACATATAGAGTAGGCCATGAAGAAATTCAGTTTGTGCATCAAGGGTCCTTTTGCATGTGCAAAACTGCAATCATGAAGAAAAGAGCTGAAAGACAATCTGAGGTGTGCAGTCTGCAGAAGCAACACACAACAGATGAGCCACAGTATAAATTACTGTAATTTACTTTTTTTAATTTACTTGTGCTACTTTCATTTATTAATCTTTATTCATTCAATAGATGGCATTTAATTTTGGTATGAGAGCTTCAGGATGAACGTTTGATGCTAATGATTGGAATTTATTCCTGGGCTGAAAGCCAATGTGCCACAGCCATGTTCCACTTATGCTCTCCAAACTGTATTTAAGTGGCCTTCTGCTGCCCTTGGGGTATGTTTTACACTAGAAGCTTAAAGCCTAATGCAGGCCTGCAGCACACTTGCTGGAAGGAGGAAAAGATGGCTTTTCCTCTCTTCTGTTCTCTTCAGCAAGAAAATCAAATAATTGGATTACCGGCCCTTCGATTGTGCTCAGCACAAATGGTTCAAAATCCTGTTGTGTTGGACCTCTGAGGTGAAATGTAAATTGATAAAGAAAAAAAGAAATGTGTTGGCTTGGTCTAATATGTCAATAGTATGCTATTACCTGATTAAACTGAATGACTATGACTGGTTGTCTAAACAGCTAAGACTGCTAGACTGGCCACATGAAAAAAGCAAACAGTAAAACAAAAGAGACTCATCCACAGGAGTCTACTAGAGGCATCAATTAATGTGGGTTCTCCTCCCTTCCTAATTTTTATCTTTAGAATAGAAAATCAAAGCAAATTGATCAATCTACTGAAGGGTTAAAATGAAAATTACCCAAGGATCTATGCAGCACATGAAATATTGGGGCTGATAAGAGTAGAACCTGACTGCTTTGTTCTGCTGACACCTTCACATGCATTCACTTGAGCTCTTCCCTTGAACTTTCCTACTCTCTGTCATGTTTCATTACTTGCACATACGTTTTATGTGTTTATTTTGGGCTAAATTCTATTTGCTCCATTGTGTTTTTAACACATAATATCAGCTAAGACTGGGAGAAACATCCTGACAGATTTTAGACTACTTTTTTATTGTCATTATTCTGCATATTCTCACATCCTTATCACGTTCCAAAATATTTTGAGGCAAATCATTCAGTTGTGCAAAATAAATAGGTCCATTGGAAAGTGTAGCTGGGGTAAATCCATATGCTCTACACAGTGAAGAAAACTTTAACAGCCAAGAATTTCATTCTTACATTTTATATTAGATTGATCTCTCTACATATTTCTTGTTAAAGTCATTACCTTCCTGTCTTTTTATGTTTATACAGCTCATCATGACTGTGTGTGCATTGATTTCACTGCACAATTTAAATGAATACAGTTTGTACATGCACCAGAGGACTCTAGCCTTAGATGGTGTAAGTTGGCAGCTCCTGTTTTCAAGTGAATTTTTTTGCTGGCCAAATATCTAAGTAGAAATTCTAATGACTTACTTAGGTTTAGGATACAGCCTCCGAAACTGACTAATTTAACTAACATTAAATTAGAAGCTGAGATGTATTTTTGCAGCTTGAGTTTCTAGCACATATTTGTATTAATAAGATAATAAATGCATAATGGATGTGACACTTAACCACCTGAACGTTTTTGAGTTAAAAAAAGAGATTGATAGAGAATGCATTCCATTAATTCTCTCTTTTACAACTAATAAACTTCCAGTTCATTAAGTTATTACATGCCATTCCTCATCTCACAAATAGAACTCATAATTCAGTTTTTCCCAGAGCTGCACATTCTTTAAGTCTACAGACTAAATTACCAGAGCACATTTTGTCAATAAAGCTTCTGTTTGGTGGGGGAAGGAGGGGGCAGCTAAGTAAAGTAATATGAAATGCAAGCCATTTCTTGTGTCAGAGGTCATTTATTTGCTTCAATATTGCTTTTATTCTATTTATACATTCACTAAATGATGATTATTATGTAAAGCCTATGGTTAATTACTGCATTATGTTGAAAATGCTTTACATTGTATTGCAGACTCTTACACTTGCAAGTCTTTAGAGTCATCTTGAACAGTAAGCTGTCCTTTTGCAATGAATCCCTATCGATCTATTAGTTCAGCTGTGCATTTGCTGAAAGATAAAGGCTTTCTTCTCAGAGTGCTGGAAAAGTCACAGAGGCAAACAAAAATCATCCATATTCTTCAGTGCTAAACTAAAAGACTTGTCCCTTCCTGAGAGGCAGTTGCCCAGTGCAGATGCAGGCAGCCAGTGAAACCTTCTGCAGGGGAAGTTATATGGGACTAATTTGTGTCCTTTACCAAGTTTCCAACACTGCTTTTCTCACCAGGGCTTGAAATGGGATTACTGTGCACTGTGTTGAGTACAATATATAGTATCTATTTGTAAAAAATACAACCTAGTGATAAAATACTTGCCTAGAGAGAGGGATAGAGTGATCTGGGCTCTTTGCAGCTTGCAGTGATTTAAACCCATTTCTGCTGTCCAGGAAAACAATCACGATGGGGAAAAATATGCAGTCTACCCTTTGCTCTCCCAACCCCAGCATTTAGGTAGATACTTAGGTGAGGGTTCCAATAGGTTATAACTAACCTTCCCCATGAGACAAGTCTCTGTGGGGAGGGAGTGAGGATCAGAGTTAGAATGGGGAGCAGGGCAAAAGGGTCACACTGCAGCATATTTAGGTCTGTTTTGGGTTTGGGAGGGGCAGACCCTGGAAAGCAATGCAGTGCCTTCCTTGTAGAAGAGCTGCTATAACCTTGAGGAGGCTCAGAGACTGCCTTCTTCCCTCATCTTCCCTTCTTCCTGTTAGAAACTGCCTGCTTTTCTTCCTTTCAGTGGTAATTAGCAGCTGTGAGCAATCATAATTCTCACCAGAGGGAGAAAAAGTTGTTCCCTGCCCCAAACTGTCCCAGTGGAGTATATGGTTCAATTTACTGCAAGCATACTAGCAATTAGCATCACCTGTACAGGAAAGCAGGCACTAAATCAGTGTTAGTCTAAGTAAGGAAAGGAATGAAAAAGATCAGCACTGAGCAGGAGTATTCAAGCCTGGTCACTACTGGAGGGAGGTGAGTAAAATTTTAACTAGTCTGGATCTGTCCAACACACTATCACATTGTATTACATGAATATCAGCTAGGACTTCTTCTCACTAGCTTTGTATTGACAAATACTTTCAATTGAAGAAATAATGGTGTAATTGGGAAACGTGTTTTTAAAATGGGATTTCAAATGGTGCTATGACAGTGATGCAATGGGGTTATTGTTCATGGCTATTGCATACTAAGAATTATAAGAAAATAATGGGAAATATATATTTGTTTAAGAAAATGGAATAAATGAAAGAGGAGGAAAAAGGTTTCGAATTGATCTGTTTCCCAGAGACCACTTAAAGCAGCTCTCACGCAGAAAAACCTGTCTTTGGTGAAGATACAATTATTGTACCTTCACTCTCTGCAACAGTCCTTTGAAGCTACAGCAGAGTATATGTCTGTGGGTAAGTACCATTGATACCTCTTGAGCTTATCTTCATCCAGACTTGAAGCCCCACTTACAATATGTTCTGACTTCACAGTATGGGAATCATGCTGCCTGTATTACTGCCTTAAACTAACCTCTGAAATGATGGCTCTGTAGACTGTCATAGAAGTGAGTTGATAATGCTTTTGGCTTATCAAAGCATTTGTAACATTAGATGTATCTAGATACCTAGGTAGTGAAACATTCAGCATTCTAAAGGAGTTTCTTCATCTGTTGTTATTTTTTGCTCTGATTGTGGCCTATTTAACGGCTTTAGTCATTTATAACTTTAGTACATAATATATCAAAGTTAGCAGTGAGCTGAAAACACTGAAAATGTTCACTAGAAGCAGAAAATCAGATGAGGATCTGTGCACCTTTTGTCCACAGGTATTAGTAACTGCTGGCAGCTGGAGCCTAGCCTGCAAACTTCTAGCAAAGAGGAACTCCATTTACACGAGCTGATACCTCCTGAGAGACCCTAGTACTGAATTTCTCCAGTGCTTTTGAGCTCTTGCTTTACGATAAAAACACCCCACATCAATACAACAAAAAAACACCCACCAAAACCTATTATCTTTAACCTTCTTGCTTTTTTATTTTATCAGGGAAAGTTTTAATGAGAAATTTTAACCTGCCAATGTTAAGTTTTCTACTAATTAGGTGAAAATGTTATTTTCCCTATGCAAGCAGTTTCTGTTATCTGGCACTCCTGGTCTGGTGGGTGACATCTATAAATAAATAGTGCTATCCTACCTTAGTCTTTAAAAAAATAAAATCTAAACAGTTATTGACTGCTACAGCACAGTTAAAAGAGGCACTTAAGAGCTGCCTGTTCCAGAAGTACCAGAATTGGAATAGATATGCTCAGCCATAAAATATGCTGTGTCACGGGACAACTTATCATTCAAAACACCACATTTTACAACATGAGGGAGTGGTATAGGTCATATCTACTAACTTAAGCATATGTTCTTGCTCATTGTTGTTAAAAACCCCCTAAAGCTAGTGAAGAGATCAGCATTCATCCCTGGTGTGATGGCTGTATTTACGTGTTGGCTGTTCTTATTTTGCAGGCCTCTGGTGAGCTGATGTGGTAGTCACAGTCTCTTCCTACCCAGTGAACAGAGTACAAGTCATTGAGCAATGCTTGATACACTGTAATTCTTGGCCATAAGACCTATGAGGTATGTTTAAATGGAATGATCACATACTCAGAGGAATGATGGCTTCTTTTATAGCCCTCTTGCTCTTGTAGACAGTAAGCCATTGATATAGATGATGAAGACAAGCGCATATTCACCCTATTCTGGTCTTTTCCTGAGTACTTTTGTCTGTGTTGTTGGACTCCTCACACCCCAAACATTCAGCACCAACTAGGTCCAGTCAGTGGTAGTGGTATGTTTTTTTGCCAGTCAATATTTTGAATAATAAAGCTGATAAGTTTTAGTAATCTTTGTGCTTCTGTTTAAAGCTAATAGAAATACAGATTTCATACTAAAACCTATTGTTAAAGATGAGAACATTCCTCTTTATATTTCTTTATCTGCCAGGAAAATGTTTTTCTTCTTTGAGACAGGCTCTACTTTTCCTACCTCCTTTTTACCTAGTCACCTTGTAAATGTAGAGAATTACTGCACAGCTTTTTCACTGACTCTACGACTTTCACAATTGCACTTATTGTAATTTTTCTTCTTTCCTGTCCATCTTGAAAGATTCAGCAATATTATTTTACCCATTATTTGACCTTCTTACATGACATTCCTTTTCTTTGCTCTAAAGTCACACACAAAGAACTGAACAAGGCTGGGATATATGGGAAAGGAGAGGCGAGCACTGTTCCACATAGATCACAAAGCAGATGTGTCTGGGAAGTTCTGGTCTGTAACTCTGCACTAAAGACAATTGCATTGCATGTCTGTCCAAATAACAACACACACACTGATGTCTTCTTAATATGTAAAACTCCCACTCATAAAAGCAAGGCAACACATAACATTTTTTAAATACTCATGCTGGATTATGGTTATGATTAAAAAACCCACCCTCAATACCACCAACCCCCACCCCAGACTATACAGTTGCTTACAATTTTGTGTGACAGTTTTCATGTATTTAAATATAATGTCTGTCTAAGTACTGATTTTATTTTCCTATTTAGTATATTCCCTAGATTCTCTAGCCTTCAGTCAAAGCACTGGCTGATTAAATTATTATCCCAATAATGAGATTTGACACAATCTATGCCAGTTACCTATGTGACCTGCTAAGTAGGTTAATTGGCAACCCTGAATAATTATCAGCCACCTCATCTTGCTGACTGAGAACTTGACAATAAATCAAATGTAGGAGCTGAAAAAGACACACAATTTTTAATTTCAACTTCTGAATTGTTTCAAATAACCTTTTAACTAGTAGCTTACCAATAAAATGCTGCAATTAAAAACTACCTTGTTAATATTTTTGTTGTGTAAAAGTAAAGATGTTTGCTCTTGTGAATCATTGTGGCATCTTAGGAGAAAACTATGTGGCATATTAGATAAACAGGTCCCTTGATTCTGAAAATTGCTTTAGTGAATCATTGCATCCTCAGAAAGGAAGCTCAGAAGCAAGGAAGACTCAAGTCCAAGAGATATTTGTGGTGCCATTGAAAGAATCACGTCATAATGCTTTTCTGTGAAACCTTGAGAACTAGAAATTAGCTTTATTGTTTAATGCAAGCTGTGATTCTTCTGTTTCCATTTCTCAGGAAACAAATAAATATTATGGTACCTGGTGACACTGACATGTATATCTATCTGTCTTTTCTACCTTGCTCATCTTTGAAAAGACAAATGATATTCTTTCTGCCCTAGAAAACAGAAGAATGGAACTTAGATAAGAAGTAGAATAGGGTCTCTTAGGGAAGAAAAGATGAAGAAAAACTTGTGATCTTTTCACAGGCTATTTAGCCCAACTCACTGGTTCAGAACCATGGACTTCACCTTGTCCCAAAGTCGTACAATCATAGAGTCATTCCTCTGCCTTGGCCAGAAAGTCCACCAAAACTTGGCATAGAAAGAACAATCGAAAAGTCCATTTCTTGTTATCAGTAGTTAATGGCTGCAACATAAAATGTCTTCATGGAGGATCTTTGGAAACTCTGCCTGTGCTATCAGGGTGAGAGGAGGAACTGCTCGGCCTTATCCTTGGGCATGCTTGTGACACAGCTCTCTGCTCTGAGCCAATCTTTCTCCACTGTGGCCTTGCAGCATGCAAGCACAAGTGCTGCTAATCAAGCTACACAAATAACTTAAGTGCATGGTAATTTTGGTGAAGTTAAATATGGTTATGTGGCACCTCTTACAAAATGTTAACAGAGTTTTCCAGAAAGTAAAAGCTTGCAGAGTCCCAGTGTCACATCCCCTCTGGCTGCCATTATCATTCCTCTTCTGTCAGCCTCTGTGTGAGCACAAAAGCATTTCCATTTCCAAGCAAATGTCATAATGGAAAGTAGAAGGGGTCCGGAAAAAGGATTCTTCAAGTAGAGGCCTTATCCAAAGCCATTTGATCTTTCAGTTAATTGGCTTATGGGCTGTTGAGTGAGATGATAGAATTCAGGAAATGATCCTTCCTATGATGAAATCACTAAAGTGATTGTCTGAGCAAGCAAATTTCCCCTTCACTTTCCTCTTATACATACATTGGCACCTTAACTAAACATTTATATCTCTCTTTATTTTCTACATGCTACTTGTATTAAACTTTCTGGTTTGTTTAATCTCTTCTAAGCATGGCTTTATTTACTCTCTTGCTTTCCTCTATGATTCATCAACACATCTTTTTTACACCTACCCAAAGGATTTACATGTTACTGTACAAATTTAATCAAAGGAAAATTGTTAAGGCTTATCAAAGAAGTTATGCTATCTGTGTGTGCCCCTTCATCTTGCCTCCCTCCCTCCCCATGAAAAGATGAAGGTTCTGGAGAGGCACATCAGGAGAAACTGCTGTCTACAGATGGCAAAAATAATATCTTTCAGCTCTGTGCCTATAGATATTTTTTTTTAACCAATGTGTGGTCCTGATGTCTAAAATTACAGCCATTTAGATGTCAGGTAGCAAGAGAGGGGGAAAAAAGAGAAAAAGAAGAGGTTTTATAGTAAAATAGCAAAGAATTGATGTCTTGGTGAGAGTTAGAAGGTCTTATTCCTTACAAATATCACAGCTTTACAATGCCTTTTTCATACCTGCTAGAAAATGAAAGGTTGCTGATATTTTGCAGCTCATTACTCATTGCTTGTTGATTATATAAGTGTTTTTGAATGAAGGAGCACTGTAAGGTCCTGTCAGAAGCTAAGCTGACATGACTTCTGTTTTTCCTTTTTATTAGGATAGTCAATAGCTCAGTTGTAAGGAATAGAATTGCTCTTTGTGACTGCATTAGACATTCTTTTGGGAGAGCTAGCTAAAATTTTAGAGCAGAAAAGTATTTATGGGAAAACCAAAAAAACCCAACAACCCAGCATGCCAGACAAATCATTAATAAATGGACAGAGAGGAATCTGAGATGTTTAGTTTGAGTTAGAACCTAAATCAAGACAGTATTGACTCTGTAAAGTCTGGGGTTTTAGGGGTTGCTATATCAAAATCAATTTTGCCTTCTAGCTGTATTTTAAATCTTCTGTGCATTTGTGCAAGTGGTACAATTCTATTTGTTTTCTTCAGCTAAGTCTACTCTTTGGTATGTGTGACCTGTGAACTGTAGCTCTATGTAAATTAACAAAAGGTGGATTGTATGTGATATCTCTTGCCAATGTTCTCTACTAATGACATTTTCGAAGGAAATAAAATATCTATGCAATTTCTTCAATGCACAAATTCTGTACAGTTGATACATACAAGTTCTCTACAAGCTCTTCACCATTACCTTGGAAATAATTATTTTGTTTTCTGGAAGATGCAAGCATGCAAGCACATATTGATCATCAGAATGTGAAAGCAGAAACTGTGGGCATTAATGATCCAATGATTTGCATTTTTTACAGTTTTCCATCCAAGTTCTTATTGTATCCAATACATTCAATATTAAATTCTTTAAACATACAGAATCACAGGATCACAAAATCACAGAATCTTAAGGGTTGGAAGGGTCCTTGAAAGATCATCCAGTCCAACTCCCCTGCAAGAGCAGGACCACCTAGAGCAGGTCACACAGGAACTTGTCCAGGTGGGTTTTGAATGTCCCCAGAGAGAAGGAGACTCCACAACCCACAAAGATCCCCAGGTCCCTTTCCCCTGTCCTACTCTCTAGCAGTTCATTCCCCAACCTGTACTGGTACATGGGGTTGTTCTTTCCCAGATACAAGACTCTACACTTGCCCTTGTGGAATTTCATTGGTTTTCTCTCTGCCCAACCCTCCAGCCTGTCCAGGTCTCATTGAATGACAGCACAGCCTTTTGGTGTGTCAGCCACGGCCCCCAGTTTAGTATCACCATCAAACTTGCTGACAGTGCCTCTGTTCCCTCACCAAGGTCATTAATGAACATATTGAGCAGTTCCAGTCCCAGCACCGAACCCTCAGGGACTCCATTAAATACAGACCTCCAAGTAGACCCTGCCCCATATCACAGGCCTCTGCCTTCTGCCCTTCAACCAGTTCACAATCCACCTCACTGCCTGATCATCCAGCCCACACTCAGTTTGGTTGCTGGTATGCTGTGGGAGACGGTGTCAAATGCTTTACTGGTATCCAGATAAACCACATCCACTGCACTACCACCATGTATCCAGCTGGTTACATCTTCATAAAAGGCTATTAGGTTGATCAAACACGACTTCCCTTTGGTAAAACCATGCTGACTGCTCCTAATGAGCCTCTTGTCCTTTAAATGCCTGGAGACAGCACCTTTCCAGGAATGGAGGTGAGGCTGACCAGTCTGTAGTTAACTGGGTCCTCCTTGCCCTTTTTGAAGACTGGAGTGACATTGGCCTTTCTCCAGTCCTCAGACACCAATCCTGTTCTCCATAACTTACTAAAGATGATGGAGATATCCCACCTTTGTGAAAGGTAGATGCTAGTATACTCATTTTGCAGGTAAAGCTGTAAAGGCAAATCTAAATTTTACTTGTCTGTGCTCTGAGTTAGGCCTGAATCTTGTGATCCTGCACTTGGTTAAAGCAATTGGGCTGATCCTGACTCTTAGGACAGCTCAGTGAGGCTTAGCATCTTAGGCATAGTTATAGAGTTCCTGTTCAGAACTAGTTTGTGTCATATCATATCAGAGTGGGCCTAGTGAAAGCTTGTCTCTTTGTGCACCTGCCTGTGTAGACTCGCCTTTAATAAATTTGAACATGAAACTTCTGCATCTTGAACATCCTATAAAGCTGCTCAAAGACCTGAACCTCTGCTCCAAAGTTAAACCATTGAGCACACCATCTCCAGGCCTCTGTCTTCTGTAGGTTTGAGACTGAGAAAACCTTGCTAATAATCTGAGTAACTAACTGCTGCATTCACAGTAAGCTCATTATGCTAGAAACACACATCTGTCACAGGCAACATTTCCTCATTCCTAATGCCTCTATTTTTTCCTTGTGTTTCAGTCTTCTCCTCTCTGTCTCATAATTACTCTGTGTGTGGTATTTATGAGAGTGTGTCTAGGTATAGTCTTTAATATTATAGCAGGAAAGAAAAAACCATAATGCACTTACTCAGCAATTCCTTCCGAATAGTGCTTTGACGATCCGATTTTCCATCCCTTGGTATGTACAAATTATTGCTTCAGCAAATCTGGTAGCTTGCAGTGCCAGCACACACCCAGCTGAAGTGGTAATAATAGTCCATTTTACACACCTCCATCGTCCAAACAGCGTTCCTAAGAACAGAGGTCAGAAAACTTATTGGATAACATGATTGTGAAAGTGGGATTTTTGTGCACAATCAATATACACATCCTATTTAATGTCTGATCCTGCTTGCTTCTGCTTCTACAGGAGATAAAACTATATTTAAGAGTATAAAATAAATATATTAAATAATAGCCCTGTTGTGGGTTTTTTTTTTTTTTAGATATAAAAGTTCTCAATCAACAGAAATGTTTTCAAATATTTTTGGTACATTTTCCTGTTCAGAGTTAACATCAAAATTCTTCCTGAGTTAGAAGAAATAATTTCACCCTACTGTGTAAAACATTCCCTATAGACCTGGTGATATTCAAGCTTTAAATTTGTATGCATTGTAAAATCTGATTCACTGCCGCAGGATAAAATGATTAACAAAAGATAGGTAGAACACATGAAGGCTTGAGGGACTGGAGACTACCTCCACAATGTGTGCTTGTAATTATGGTTTAGGTTAAGTTGTAAAAAAAAGAAGTGTTTCATACATGTATAGTAATGAAGTTCAATAATGAAGCTTTCATTGCAGGTAGAGGAGGTCAGGAATCTTTTCCTGATGGATTGCTTTATAAACATTTCTGAGAGAATACCATATCATAGAGTGTTTCCACCAGGGTACTGAATGTGCAGAAACTCTCTTCATAAAGAAAAACTGCATGGGCAACCATCCTGGTTTCCCTACAGCTTGTCCTCTAAGACTTAAAATTTGCTTAAGGAAGCGTTGAATAAGAAGCCAGATTTGCTGTCTGAGTCCCATGGGAGAACAAGGGGCTGGGCACAAAGAGCTCTTCAGCTGCCCATGGCTTCCTCTGCCCCACACTGAATACCAGTTGTTGCCCATGTGATCTCTGTGTCTTGTAGGGCCACTCTTCTGAGGCAGGTCAATGGATTGATCCCCACTAAGAGTAACCAGTCAGAAAGATCAATTAACACACTGGAAGTATGTCATTTCATTTCATAAAGGAAATCAATTTGCACCACCAAACAAAATAATAAAATCTGATGGGCCTGAAATCATAATTTGGGCCTGAAAACAATAGATCCTAAGAGGTCTCATACTAAAGAGCAATGATTCCATTAAATAGCCATAATCATTAGAATCATAAAATGGTAGGGTTGGAAGGGACCTTTAGAGATCATCTAGTCCAACCCCCTGCAGACGCAGGTTCACCTAGGTCAGGTCACACAGGAACATGTCCAGGCAGGTCTTGAAGGCCTCCAAGGAAGGAGACTCCACAACCCCTCTGGGCAGTCTGTGCCAGGGCTCCCTCTCCTGAACAGTGAAAGAGTTTTTGTTACATTTAAGTGGAACCTTTTGTGTTCCAGCATCATCCCATCACCCCTTGTCCTGTTGCAAGCTACTATAGAAAAAAAGGGATGTCCCAACCTCCTGACACCCAACAGCAAAGAGAATTGCTGTCTCTTGTTTACAGTTTAGGGATTCCTTTGGTTCTTGAGAATACAAAACAAGCCAAATAGCCAGCAAAGTACCTTTCCTATGCTTTACATATACATAAACAATCTGGACTGAATAGGGCACTGTCTAGCTTTAGATGACAGCCGATAGGGTAGAAAATGGCTGTAATCCTAATTAATATGTTTTGACTACAATCTCTTCTTGTGAAGCCTGCATGACAGATGAAGATCAAATTACTGGTACATATAACAACCTGAGAACCAAACAGTCCCACTAAAATATTTTGCCAGCATTCATAAACTAATGCTTCTCAGAACACCATCCCTGTCAACTAACTTTTTGTTTCCCATTAAATACAAAGAGTACAAGTTACCATGGTGATTGACAGAACACAGAATAAACTCCGATTCACCATAATTGCCACATGCTAGAGGGGAAAAAAAAAAGGTATCTGAACATCATCTTTCAGTTTCAGGCTGGATCTTTGAAAAATATTTTGAGAATATAAAACAATTTAATGATGTCTCAATAATGCTCAGTGGAGCAGCACAAACATGAAAGTGGTGCAGCAGTGTACCCCTGCAAATAAAAGTGATTCAGACCTGGAATGTTTTAAAACTCATGATCTCAGACCTTAAGTTTTTGTCCTTTTACTTGCATCAATGAAACATGGAACTATGACAAAGACCTGTAGAAGAGTATTGTGGGCCACATTGTCATGCACTTGCATCTTCACCTGGGTCACCTTTGACTGTTGTGTAATTCCAATGTTCAGTTGTTTTCAATCCCATTTGCTCTGTATTTTATGTTCAAAGGACTGAACCATTGACATGGAATAGCCACTGAGCAGGAACTGCTTTGCTGCCAGTGTTTCACTCTTTTCAGTAAGAAAGACACCCATGCTTCCCATGATTTACTTGCACTTATTTGTACTCAGTGTTGACTTTGCATTACCAAGGCTTAGGAGGCTAATGAAATGTCGTTTGCATCTGCTTTCTCACTAATTTACTCTTTTAATGCATGTAATCAACACACTAGTTTTTCAAAAACACACAGTGAATTTCATACCACCAAATTAAATGCAACGTTACAGTTATTTCTAGTCATTCCTGGGGTTAGTTTCTAGTAAGGAAACACAACTTTGAATAGCATACCTTTATGAGTGCACAAGTTAGACCTTTCAGCTGATCTTCATAGTGTCATTGAAATGGTTTTGAAGCAAGGAAGGCAAGTGCTACAGCTAACACAGCTAGGTGGGCCTAGGAAAGAGCCACTTGCTGTTTCATGGCTTTAAACTATATTCCATTTGCTTCAAAGTCTTTTGGCTGCTTTCAGCCTCAGTACTACAGTACATTTACAAAATATCCAAATGAATTAAAATAGAAAGATCAGCTATTAGTTTGCATACTGACCTTCAGAACTCAGCTCTGCCAAGCAACCAAAATCTCTGTTCAACGTTCATTAAGACCCAGAAAGCAGCTTTGAGACTCATGTCTGCTTTTTCCTAATGTATCCATGCAGTCTACTAAGTAATAGTATCTATCCCTGCTACCCCAATAGTTTCTTTGAAAGGGATAATAACCTACTTTTTAGTTCTAAAGCTACACAGGGGACTTAGAGAAAGTCATTAAAAAAATATGGTCCATTGTAAGATACTTCTAGCTACTGTCCACTCTGGAGATTTGGAGCCCTACACAGTTATTATCTAGCTGATCCCTTTCTATCAGTTTTATCTCCAGTCTCAAGCACACTCTCCCCAGATATTAATGGTAGGAATGCTGTCACACAAACCTTGTGCAGTGTGAAAGTCTTCTACAGTCTTTACAGTTCAAAAGGACATGCTTATGAGTTCACAGATATATGAAGCCTTTCCCTTAAGAAGATTAAAAGGGTACTAAAATCCAAAGCCCACAGCTTTTATAACTTTATGATGTTACAGAGGATGTTTTCTTCCCAGATAAATCTTGCTTACCACAAGTATATGAGTTCTCAGCTGGAGTAGTTCCACTTTGATACCTGTGAGACATCTGACATGACGTCTCTTCCATATATCTAAGATGAGAAGAAGATGAGTGAGACAGAGTGAAAGAGATGATATCTTTTACATCTCATATCATTGGCAGCCTTTCCTGAATTTCTTAAGCACTTCAGGACAATGTATAAATAAAGTTGGTTTGTTTGTTTTTCTTAGAAGACATACTGTAATTCAAACAAAAATCAATTCAGCAAAACCCTCTGATTTATGTCTCAGGTCAGACCTTATAATCTAACTTTATAATCTATGAACCTGGCAATTCAGAAGTAACAAGTCTCCTTGGCTTTCTGCACATCCATTACAAAGTAGCTCTTATTTCATAACCTTTAACTAATCTGTGTCATTCTCTTAACCTGCTACTTCTCCCTACTATGAGTGCTTTTTGTCTTTAAAATGACATATTAAGTGTCATCATCATTTCCACCATTCTGGGCAAAACATTTAAAATCAAACTAGTTGTGGCTAATATAAATAGACACTAAAATGGAACTTATTCAATTAAAATCTATATGGATGAACAATTGATGCAGTACTAGCTCTTCTCTAACCCAAATGTCATTCCATATTATGACCTGGCTGATATGACTGCATCACAACTGAGCCATAACCTCTAAAAGCACCAACCACTTCAATTGTGCCTTTTTATTTAAATAAATATATAAATCCCCCCCAAAACTTTGTTTCCCACTAACTGTTTTTAATAAACAACCCTGTATTTTCTGTGTATGACTAATATCTGTGTATGACTAAGAACTTCTGTGGCAACAATATAATCATTCCTGCTAACTGTAGGGTTTGAATTGGAGGCACACCTGGATAATAGGGACTTGGAGAACTGCTGAGGCTAAATCTCCTCTTAAGGTGCACGAACATCAGCCTTTTAAAGTATGATTATGCTCCAAACTTATGTAGATACAAATGTCTGTATAATGCTCTGGCTGTGCTTCCCTAAGCTCTATTCTGCATAAATATTTATGCCTACCTATTTTTACCTGGCATGATCATGGAAAGCAGTTTTCATCTTGCAAAGCAATCTAGTAATTTTCCTAGTAGTGTTACCTCAACATTTTAATAAAAGTTCAGGCAAGCACCAAATGTCATTTGTACCAAACCATAGACAGAGCACATACTTAAAACCTTCAACTAAATTTTAAATCCAGTTCTTACTTTTGCTACTGTTTTGTTCCTTGTGGATTTGAGCAAGAGATTTGTTCTTCCAACTGTGCTGCTCTAAACAAATGCAAGATTTCCCAGCTGTACAGACTGCAGACTACAGGCATAAATGATGGGAAGGCAATCAGGCAAAAGGGGAAATCAGATGAAAGGGCCATTAACAAAAATCTGGATCTGTTTGACCAGACAATCTTCAGGGGCTGCTGCTATTAATTTTTGCTCTGAATTATATTCTCCAGTATAAATGTTAAGGGTCAAAATCATAAAGAATACTCATAAATAGCGTTTAAAGGGTCCAGTCAGTGACCTCGTGAGAAACTTCAATAAGAGTGATTTCTTACCAGGCATAAGCTTCAAAGCAAGGGTTGTGCACACTGTTTCAGGTAGAGAAACTGACACTTTTTGGAAAGAAAAAAATATACCAGCTGCTGAGACTTGAGCTCAAGGTACATTTGCTATGAATGGAAATAAAGGTAGATGGACTGAAGTTTTTAAGCAGACCCACTCAGCCTTTGTAGCTTTTCATGTCAAAGCAGGCACTGACACAGGTCCAGGATGAAAATGTTTTCACAATGACTTTCCATGCAGGAACTTCAGCTCAAATGTCACACACACATCCAGATATCTGTGAGAATAAAAGACAGATGCTGGTGCATCAGACCATGGAGTTTAGCTGTTGTACCCAGAATGCTGGATGTGTTTAGCATCACACTTCCCTCCGGCAAGGATGAGAAGTACCTACCTCTCGCAGCCTTCTGGCTCTGCAGGCCAGCAGTCTGATGGAGTGCTTACATCTGCTGCCATGTTGTCAGCCTTTCTGTCCAGCCTCCTCTCTCTTCCCAGCTCAAAGATCACAGACTGCTATTCTGTCAGTACTCCACTGGCTCAGGAAAGCCTGTAGCATCAAGACAAAAGGAATGGATTTTTGTTCCTAAATCATTCAATGTTGATTCCTTGATGTACTTGGAATGGGTGTTATTCTAAAAGGCAACTTTGTTATCTGACTGTGCCCCAATAGGACTTCAGGAATCAGTGACAACTGCTTCAGTAGTGTCAGTCTGTTGAGGTGACATGTTTTTAATTTGATTGGTAGGAATGCCTTTTTTGCTCTACCCTGGAAAAGTCATAGAAACACCTGGGAAACTTCTCACACAGAAATGTTATACCTAATTTGCAGCAGGATTTCCTTCTGACCTTATGAGTCATGCCCCATTGTTAAGACTCAGTATGGCCTGAAGCAAGGGGTATTACATCAATGAGCATCATCTGCCCTGGATCTATTAGCTCAGATATAACACATTCACCCTCACCCAATCCACATGCCTACCTTATAGCTATCCTTCCTTTTATCATTGGTCGTTCTGTACTAAACATCTTCTTGTGTAGCAAAGGAACATTTTTTCTTTCCTTTTCCCCTTCCTAAGGTGCTTGAGCCTCTATTCATCAGGAACTCAATAGATGCCTAAATGCTCTCAAGATTCTACGCTGCACATAGATACACAAGCCACCAGTTTCCTAGAAACCAGGAAACCTGAAGCACAGATGATTCAGAAATGTCCACCCAAGTCCACTCTTCTTACATATTAGTGCCCACACATAAATATTATAATAAAGTGCCTTCCCTGGTGTGTGGGGTAGCTGAAGTTTGGCCACATGTGGTGGTTTAACCCTGCCTAGCAGCCAGGTGCCCACCAAGGCCATTCTATCACTACTCCTACTTCTAAACTGGAAAGGGAAAGAGAAATATAACAAGGAGCTCGTGAGTTGAGATAAGGGCAGGGACATCACTCAGTAATTATCATCATGGGCAAAACAGACTCATCTTGGGGAAAATTGGTTTGACTCATTAACAAACAATGAAAACAGAATAGGGAAAAATATAAAACTTGATCCTTAAAACATTTCCCCCCTTTTCTCCTTTCTTCCCCAGTTCTTACCTCCTCCCCACTTAGCAGCACAGGGGGATTGGGAATGGGAGTTACAATCAGTTCATCTCAATTGGTCTGTTTCTTCTCAGGGGGAGGTCTCCTTACACTTACCTGCAGAGTGGGATCCCAGACAGTCCTCCACATATTTCTCCAATGTCAGTCCCCTTCACAAGCTACAATTCTTCACAAACTGCTCCAATGTGGGTCTCATCCAAGGGGGAAACATTCTTTCAGGAACAGACTGCTCCAGTGTGGGTCACCCATGAAGTCCTGACAACAAACAGAGTGTGGTGTGGACTGCTCTCTGTACATGGATTTGCAGGTTCTGCCAGTAACTTGCTCCAGCATGGGCTTCCCACAGGGTCACAGTCTCCTTCAGGCATCCACTCACTCCAATGTGGGGTCCTGCCTGGGCTGCAGGTGGATCTCTGCTCCCCTGTGGCCTCCATGGCTGCAGGGGCACAGCCTCACCATGGGCTGCACCATGGGCTGCAAGGGAATCTCTCTTCCAGTGCCTGGAGCACCTCCTTTCCCTTCTTCTTCACTGACCTTGGTGTCTGTGGAGATGTTGTTTTCACAATCTCACTTCCTTCTTCTGCTGCAGTTTTAGCACCTGCACATCAGCTTCTTCCCCTTTTCAAATACATTAATCACAGAGGCATTACCTCCATCACTAATTGGCTCAGCCTTGGTCAGCAGTGAGTCCATCTTAGAGCCAACTGGCCCTGGCAGATACAGAGGAAACTTCTGGCAGCCTTTTTAAAGAAGCCACCCCTTTGGTAGCCCCCCACTACCAAAGCCTGGTCACACATCCCACTCCAGCACACGGTATAGTTGCTACTCTGCAGCCAATGTCCCAGAGCAAGCACAGAAAGGTCACTTCTCTTTTGTGCCTTTCCCACAGTGTACATATAACAGAGTACAGCAAAGGGGCATCTTCATGAGTTAGTTGATATGCTTTGAGCTTACTCCATAGAAACTCCTTAGCACTGTAGCAGAATGAACACATTTATGTTGGTTGGAGTGTCCTGCAAGCCCATTTTTTCCCCTTACAAATACATGGAGTAGTTAGCCAAGTAAAGCAGAAAAGTGTCCACTTGGCTCTTTTTCAGAGCAAGTCTCCTCACACCAAAACACCTGTAGCAAACTATCTCAAAGCACCTCGATGGTTTGAAACTAGACCTTTCATGCCACTAACATTTGCAAAAAGAAATCATCATCTTTTCCTTTCTGCCACACAAATAACTGTTGTGGTAGTTCACATTGTCTTGATCAAGAGTGAATGTTAATTTGTTAAAATGTAATTTAAATGCAATTAGAGAGAAATGCTATTAAAAATCCTATTAAAAATGTCAGAAATTTTAATTGTAAATTACTAATTTTATAATATTTAAAAGCAAAAAAAAATCAAGTGCAAAAACTGTACCCAAATAACAGTGGAACTAAAAATATTTCTATTTAGTTTCTCACACTCATTCAGTAAAGATGAATTTCACCATGTGTGAAACATTCTGCAAACATGATGTTTTATAGTAAACTCCAGTGAGTACCTTCTTCCTGCTTTGTGAAAACCACTGCTGATGCAGAAGGAGAGGGGGGAAAAAAAAAGGAAACAGTTTCTGGAGTGTTCTGTCTATAGGGAAAGCCACATTCAATTAATTAGAAGCTCATTTATTACTAAGCTCCAATAACACTTTTGATAGGATTATAGGGAATATTCCAGTAAACACTCTATTACACTTGAAGCAGGAAATAATTAGCTTTCAGTTTGCTTCAGTTTCAACCAAAATAAAGAAAAGCAGCCCTGGCAGAAGGAGAATCTGAATTTCTACTTCAAAACCCCACCATATGCTTAGCAAAAAATGTAAATAAAAAAAGAGGTGAGTGAACTCAGAACCTGAGACCTCCTCAAACTGTATATGAACAGGGTTTTGTGATCGATTCATTGCAGCTTTTTAAGCAGATGATCTAAACAGTATGTCTAGAGCTCATCTGTATAAGCCTAAAGGCACTAAGCAGCTCCTCTAGGTACTCAATAGGTGGACCTCATTGCTGGAGCCCCAGAGGCAGAGAAGCAGCCATTCCAACCTCCTCTCCTGTCCTGGCTGGCATGGCCTGAGAGACATTTTCACTCTAAGGTCCTAAATTCCTTGGCAAATAGCTCATAAGATGTCACTGGGCAGGGATGTAACCAGAAAAGCACCAATTCTGTTGCCTCCTGCCTGGTACTAAAATGGACTAAAGGAAAGTCTTGAACTGTGAGTCTCAGGCTAGTTCCAGCCTTGTTCTACTTCTCTCTTGGACAAAACACTAGAATAATATCCAGGATTATTTATAATGAAGATGTAATTAGAGGTGATTCATCCACCGTGAAGTCTGTGATTTATGTGATCTCAAGGAAAGTAATCTATATGAAGATGTCAAATTTATATTCCATTGTCACAGATCTGTAATCTATTTATCCAGGTTCTGTAAGATAGACAAAAGTGTACCAAAAAAGTATAGATCCACACAAAAGCAGAGATCAGCAGTAACTGCTGTTAATCAGAAACATGGTCATTTTTGAAACTGCTACTAATGTCTCTTCTAGTTTCAACCTATTTGGTAAGGAAGTAAAGAAGTTCCAAAAGAAAAGTCCTGTACTTATTTCCTAAGAGTAACTTTTGTTCAGTACATGTCTTGGGTTTATTATGCATTATATCATTTCAGGACAGCTGGGTTGCAGCAGAGTAATTCCACAACGCTGTGCCAGATCAGCCTGGTGTGTGTCACACACTTGGCTGTAACTCATTGCTGTGATGTTCTGATGCAGCCTCACAGGATTTAGTGCCTCGAGGACCCTGTCAGAGAAGGGATATTTATGCCCAGAGGAGCGGGAAGGTTGTAGATGAAAAGGTAGGCATGGCTTTCACTCACAACCTCAATATGTTTGTATTTATTGTCCCTGGGCAGAAGCGTCCCGAGGAAGGCACTTTCTCCCAGCTGAGGGCAAATGAATATGTTATAGCAGTGTTGGAATTATCCTGAGCAGCCAAGGGATCAAGAGGGAGGTCTTCATTTCAGAATGGGAAATATAATTATGCTTCTCATTGGACAACTCCTTTGATTTCTTCACAGGACCCATGGGACATGCCCTGATGCCAGGATCTTTCAGAGGCCTTGATCTCAGTAATGACACTTAGATGACAAGACAACTTGGAAGAAACAATTGCTCCTTTGACCTGAGCATTCTGCCACACATCTGGGATTTTGCAAGGTGCTCTGTTTAGAAGAAATATGTGATAAAAGCCAGTGGCTCTTTGAAGCAGATCTATTATTTTTTTTCCAGATCTATTTCCCTCAATGTTGGAAGAATCAAACAAGAAGCAGCAGCATCTTTGCTCACAGCTTCTGCCTCTTTATGCTGCCATACCAGATTGAAGTCTTCTCATGTGCTTTTTCTCTCTCTGCAGCTTTTCTCAGTTTTACACTACAGAGAAGTAGAGGTGTGGGCTCCCTCTGTCTCATGCACAAATAGGTACACAAGCACATGTGCTCCATAATAACAATGACCTCTGCTTCTGTTATTAGTGGTCTAGAGTGACTTTCATGTGCCTTTTTGGAAGGCAGGAAATGTGCTCACAGGTTATTCAAGCACCTTTCATTAGTGATGGTGGTTGTGTTCTCCAGTTTGAATCCAAAGCTTTTGTAGCAGTTATTATAGGAACTGCCATGGGCTACTGGTTGCAAACCTGCTAAAAGTTAAGTCCCCAAACTGTGGAATAGTAGGAGGTCTGGCCTTTTTGACCATTACAAGAAAGAACCTTTTTACAGACTGACCATTTCCTTCACCTAGGAGGATTTTCTTCAAAGATTTCATTATTTCCCACAGTTATTTGTATTTGTTAACATCTAAACATTTAGCAGCATGGAAAAGCCAGATGGGTCATATCCCTCACACGGACCTTCCCTATATCTTTGGATTAGCAGAGTGTGAGATAATGTCTGATTTGGTTTGTTTTTAATGAAAAACTAATAAAGTTTCTGCACATTCTGATCTGACTTTTGTACAATAATGAAAGTAGATGGTTACTTGAGGCTTCACTGGATCACCAAATAATTTTGAAGGCAAATATATTTTTATTAATATAGGGGGTTTTGTTTGAATAGCTATGCAATGGTACTAATACAATGTGCCTGCCTTCACAGGTTGAAGCAGCTCATTTTCCACAGTTCTGTCTGTTAGTGTAGTATGTTTTTTGTTTCTAAATCTGTAGAAAGAAATGTTTCTGTTCATGGCAGGGCATGGGCTGTTTTTTGTTAGAAACTAAGACTGTTTCCACTTGCACTTTCAGAAGTTGTCATACAATGCTACTTGCTAATTCACTTGGATTTTTATGAGCAGTTGTAGAAATAGGTTCTTTTGGTGAGAGAAAACATGAGGAACATATTTGTATCACTGCCGTCCTCCCAACAGGTTGTACCAGTCCATGGGACAGCTATTTATACATTCTTCTCTGAGGAAAACACTGAAAGAAGCTATAACTTCTAGTGATAATCTCAACTCATCTGCTTTCCAAGCCTTTTCTAAGGCAGTGGAGTCCTAGTGGGATCACAGATCCAGGTCCACCTCCTGTGTAAATGGGATTTTGACACCATTTGTTAACGTGTAACTTGGCATCTCCAGGCAGGCTTTTATCTAACATTGAGCAGACATGAAAAAAATCCCTATTTGCAGAAAGACTTTTTTCCCAAGTGTTTAATGAAGAAGTATCTGATTTGGCAAGAAATCTGCTAACTAGTATTCCACAACCACTCCAACTAAATTTAATCACTCTGACACAAGGCTATCCCGAGTTCACTTTGCATGACTAGCAGTACAGAAGGAATTGATTTGCTGTAGGTTGTCAGTTAAGGTTTTGGTTTTCATCAAGAAAAATCTCAATTTTTGCAGAGATTGGACTGCAAAGTGCTGGGATTTAGTTTGTTCTAAGAGGTCTACTGGACCCCCACCTGATGGGGACTGCAACAGAAACTGAACGGTAGCACCAAGGGTTGGCTGTAAATAGCTGCAGAAAGTTTTATATCTGGCAGAGGAACTTGGCTGGAAATGCCACCTTCAAGGTTTTTTTTTCAGTTCTCACTTAATTTCCCTTGTATACTCAGTGTAGATGTACTTAACCTAGTTTATAGTGCTGAGATTGTGAAATTTGTGAGAATTCCTGCATTCTGGATTAAAGTGTACACTAAACAGTCTCACACTAAACATTATTTAAGGTCTATTCCCATCCTTCCCCATTCCAGGAATGTCCAGATATCCTACCGTGGCTACAGACCTGCAGCTCCTCTTCCTCAGGCTGGTCTCTTTTTCTGTCCTTCCAGCTTGAGGCAGTATTCCTTCTTCTCTTCCTTTTCTTTTTCTCTGGACTTCCAGGGAAGTAGGTATAATGGTGATCACCATTTCTTCCATAGTTCATCCATACATGGGAAATTCAGGGAGCCAAATGACAGGGTTTCCAAGTGATTTAGTATATACATGCAGAAAAGCTTTTTCTTCATAGCATTACCACTGACAGAGTGGAAAAGTGAGGTAGGATTAGTATTCCCGGCCTTCACTTGAGTAGAGATGGAATAATTCTTCATAAAATATAAGGGATGGGATTTAGTGGACAGTTAAGGGTATATCTTAATTAATCTCTCTGCCAATTAGAAGATGGAAGTTCTAATTAAGATGACCCCAAAGCAATTATTCAAACTTGTGTATTTACATTAATTAGACGACCAAAGCATTAAGAGCAAAATTGTGACTTTGAAGAAGGCAAAAGTCCATTTTCCATGTTGAGGTACCTCACTACCTAATTTATAAAGAGGGAAGATGTCACAATACTTGCATCATTTCCACCACATGATTTATTTCATCCCTTGGGACTTCATCTCTAAAGTAAAATTGAGGATGTTTGTGTTGGTGATGGGTCACAACCATCAGGAGAACCCTGATGCTGGGGAGGATTGGTGTAGAAATATTCACTTGTTATGTGAAAGGAAAGTCCTCTCCCAGGAGACAACTGTTTCTTTTCACTCCTCCTTTAGTATTCACCAAACTATCACCTAATCAAATGTGATACCACTGCTGCTATTTAGCATATGCATTTGTGGTTTATTCTTTCTAGAGCAAATCTAATCTATTCATGAAACAATTACCATGGTGATTAAGCAGTAGAACCTAACACCATAAATACTGTTTAAAACAACCCATCATGGCCCATGTGCATCCAGCAAGATATTTAAGCACACACTCTCAGCATAACAGCTTGGGTGATTTAAGAAAGGCAAGTGATTCAGGAGATGGGCTTCTCACAGCAGGCAGTTTGTTGAACTAAGTTCTCAACAGCACTAAATTAACAAAAAAGAGATTCCAATGGTCCCTGTCACAAATGGATGTTTTAAGCTGGTTTAAAGAGCCACTCTCAAAGGTATTATGTAAAGTGGTATTCTTGAAATATGATGTTGTAAAAGCGCAACTTCACAAAGTTCAATGGCAAGATACACTCTGTTACTGTACTGCACATTCATTTGAACAATGATTCAAAAATACCAAGGCAGAGTTAAAATTATCAAGACACAAAACAAGGCTACCATAATACAAGGTTATGCACAATATTGGTTGCTTACCAAAACCTGCCGTTGGTGAAAGGTGTCTCTGCCTCAAGGAGAAGCCTTGAGAAGTGTCCCAGCTCAAAGGGAGATCACTGACACGCAGCCATGCTGCTGAGCATGGAGAGCTCAGAGAAGGCTCACCTAGGCTGTCATATTTATAGAATCAAGTGGTTGACTTGTAGTCAAAGTACACGTGATGGAGAAGGTATGTACAAGTCTCCATGTCCCCACCACTTACTCTAATCCTTTGCAGGAAAAGCCACCTGCCATTCATGCTTACTGTGTCACTCCTTTGTGGGTTTTCAGAGAACAGATTGGAACTAGAGAAGCTCTTGGCCTGTTTACAGTTTAGGTCTTTACCTCCTTTGGAGTCAATACCAAACTACCACTAGTTTGGTTAAGGGGTTGAGTGAATCCTTCACAGTTCCAAAGTTGATTGACATAAATAATCACATATTTCCATATCAGAGTGAATTGCTCATTTAAAAAAATATG
Source organism: Colius striatus (assembly GCF_028858725.1). Lineage (NCBI taxonomy): Eukaryota > Metazoa > Chordata > Aves > Coliiformes > Coliidae > Colius > Colius striatus. The sequence goes on along the minus strand of NC_084771.1, from coordinate 4,364,581 downwards.
TTATTTTTAAGGGAATGAACACTATGGGATGAACCTTTCTAAACTGTTAAATTCCTTCAAAAAGCTTTTGGAATGTTTGGAGTTGGTGCTTTTATTCAGTAACAATGTGTGACATACCAGTGGCAAACTGTATCCTTCTAAATTGCTTTTACCTGTCAAATTTCTATTCTACCTGCTATAATGCCCTCAGTGTTTTAGTCGACAGACAGTCAAAACAATCTACAACTGAATTATTGAGGGAATGAAGAAATGGTTGAGGTAATAAAATTATTTTCTACATAACCACTTGAGACAGCATCATCTGACATTAAACAATTTTAAAGGATGAATTCTTTCTCTTGAAAAATAACAGGAAGAAAACCAGAAATACCTTGGAGCTCTGGATACATCTGCTGGCACTTTTTCACAGGAGGGAGATGGGGAAGGAGTCACATAGATATTTCTCCTAAAAAAAGATGAAATCTACTTTAGCTGCAGGTTCCACACATGTACCAATCTGCCTTTGCTACCTACACTTCTTAAATTCTCTGCTGTTTAAATTTTCTTCCACAAAATTTCATCAACTCATACGAAACCATGCCCACTTTTCCTCTTCCAGTCACTCTAAATGCTAACATATCATATCTTTGCTGTTTATCCTTTCTCCTGGTCTAAAAAGGTGGTTTGAAATAAGGAAAAATAATAGGAACTGGAGACTGGAGCAGCCTTACTGATAAATCTCTGTGTGTTTCATTGTAAAATGGTCTGAAAAAAAGAATCTAAATGGTTTCACATTTAAAATATCAGAATTGGACCATGTTCAAGATACTGTTAGACTATGGGTATTACACCATGGACACAGCAGGAGGAGAAGATACTGTTTTAGCTCAAGATTGCCTGGAAGAATATGAGCTGTAGCATCTCTTTTGTACTGAGTATTAATATTTAATGATTAATGTTTTGGGGTGTATTCTGGTCAAGCATGAAAAAATGATGGAATCTCTCTCCTTTTTGAGCACACAGACAATCAAGTGAGAGTGGGGTTTGTGTTTACAGCTCCAAACTTTGTTCAGCTGCTGTGTTACTTCAAGATCCTACTTTTTTTAATCTGTTATAAAGGTGAAATCCAGGTGTTGCTCAGGCTGCACAAAAACATCTGCTGCCTTACTCTTCCACGTGAGCAGCCTGTCATCTGCACAGACACATTCAGACATACCCTTTCCCAAAACAGTGCAACAGACAGAAGAAAGCCTGAAGCACAGAATATTGAACTCCCTGTGATATCCTACAGGTGCCTTTGGCTGTGGAAAGGATCATGAATCTCCTACAAATGTCTCAAATGAAAATTAAACACAAGCATTTTAAAAGTTTTATCCAATCTGTGAAGATAGAACAAGCAAGGGAAGGAGATTTCAGTTGCAAACCAGTACCATTTACCAAAAACAAACCCATAATTGTCAAAGCTGGATACCAAATTCAGTCACTGAGGTGTGAAGAAAAGGGATTTTAGTACTGATTAAACTGTACATTTCAACCACCCATCTTTAGCTGTGGCACCACTTCTGATACTTCCATAATATGTGACCATGTGCATGTGTATATACAGACTGTATTTCTTATTGAGTCTAGACAGTGGAAAAAAACCCTCTGCTGGCATGATATGCTCAGTTGCATAATGGAAAATTCCACAAACAGCTGGGATGTACTTTTCAAAAACATCTCACACTCCATTAAAAACCAGTTTTTCAGTTTTCAAAGCTATTTTTTCAGTTTTCTGATTTTGCACTTTCCTAACAGACATAAACCTCCTCTTTTTGTCCCACCTCCCTCCCATTTTAACATTCTGGTGGTACATTAAACTTCCTGCCTTCTTTTCCTACAGGTGATTCTTCCACCCTGAGCATCTGTGAGTAACACCAAACAGAATTATCAGGGTTACGTAATATAGGGAGAAGCTATTTCACAGTTGAATAGATCTAAACTCACCAGCTAGGTAGATAATAGAAGTCATGGTCGTGAAGTGACTGGATTCCTCCTTGGGTGAAAACATCCATCTTTACCCAAAAGTGAAGCAAAAAACAGCAGATTACAATTTTATATATATTCTCTTGAAACTTTTATTCCTGGGGATGAAGGGAGGAGTGAAGGGCAGGGAGAGAGAGGAGAGGAAAAAGAGAGAGAAAGAAGATATATTTTTTACTGAATCATATATTACTTGATAAAGTGGTCTTCTGAGAAAAAAGTGAAAAATCAGGTTTGCAATATTTTACAATAGAAAAGGATATTGCTTTTATAGCATAGTCAATTTACTTACCAAAACTAATGCACAGGCACTCTAATTGTGTAATATGGAATACCTCAGATGACAATGAAATCTAGTCCAGATACAATGGCTGTCCATGACTTTATGAAGAGAGTACATACATACAGTACTACATACTGTACAGAAAACCACGTGGCTATATAGCAAGAGTGGAAAATATATTCACCTTGGTTTCCTGTCTAGTAAATTACTGCAAGTATCTGATTTTAATTCAGTCATGTTGTGATACGTCAGATGAGTCTGTCTAGGAGAAGAGGTAACAAGGTCCAGGACTGGTAACAGTCTCTGAAAGAATTGTTACCCAAGTGTTAGCACACAGAGACAGGAGACTGAGAATAAGTCAAGAGGCAGACCAAAGGCTTGGCACAACAGTCAGAGACTTTAGTTTTAAAGAAGCTAATGAGTCACTATGGATGTTGTCTGTAGAGCTAGTTGCCCTCATCAGAGTTCTCCGAACATGAATAAGGTAACCAGATTCCTAGCACCTGTAAAGAATCTGTTCAGTGGCAGCTGGGAGGACATGATCCCAGACTCAGGACCCCTGGCATGTTCTGTACAAGCACACTAGCAATGGAGTCTAACCCAAGCAATTTACTTTCTCAGATGTCTCATGTTGTGGTATGTTCAGCTTAAAAGAAAACACAAAGAAGGAAATATGGGACACTCTCCTGCCCTCCCTTGCACCCCTGTAATGCCATGGGTATTTTCAACATGCAACAGATATCCAAACTGATCTGCACACTCCACTCATAGCTAATCATCATAGTGGGAACTACAGTGCATTTGTCATTTTTCTTCAAGTTTGCAGCACATAAGTATCACTTATATCTACACTCTTTCATATACCAGCTCTTAAACAACCACTCACCACTGAGATACTCCATTAGTGTCACACTGGGTATGGAATACGTTTCTGGGTTTTTATAACTTGACTTTGAACCAGAGCCTCGTAGCTAGTCTCTCTCAAGATTATAGTTCATCTCTCAGTCAGAAGGAAAAGTGAATGTGATGCACTTCAGCATTTCCCCTGCCTGTGCAGTTAAGCTAGCTGCTGGCTGGCACACAGCTGCTTTGATCCTGGGTGCATGGTGAAGTAGTCAATACAATCAAACTAGAGTCTAAATTGTGACTTGATGTTTTTTTTCCCTGCTCGTTGCTTGCATAAGGAGCGAGTAACTTCACATTATCATGTTAAATAGCTTATTTCCTGCCATGGATACAAAGAAGGAATTATCCAACTCATTGCTTCCTTGACCTGTCTCATATCTGAGCCCATATATGTCCAATGGACTCAATGACAGCAGGAGTGAGCAGCAGCCTAAGGAAAGGCAGTTCCTCTCCCATAAACACCTCTTCATTCTGGTAAGTGGGCTATAACAACACAATGCAAAATGAACGTCAAGTGGCTATAATAATTATTATTGGAATAATTACCTGTTCTTATTTGAGGGTGAAGATACTCTTTTCAAATACTGAATGCACATAGGGGAGGATTGATAACCATTTCATCACTAAAGTGCTCTACTTATTTAGAGCTTAGCTGGCATTTTGAGAGACTTCAGTGAAGTGTAGGACTACTAATCTCTGATCAAAAGGGTGAGAGCCAATTCAGAACCTGGATTTCAATGCTATTTCTTCACTTTTACACGTGGAAGGTGTTACATCTGTTATTTGTTACTCTGTGGTCAATCTTAGAGGAGAATGATGATTTTAAATCCTTTGATTAGTACTCATCTTGTTTAAGGTTTGCAGATTAGCATTCATCTCCATTCCCTTTGACCACTGAGTCATGTGGCTTGTATTTTTTTAACTTTGTACCTTCTTTTTTTTTTTTTCATTCCCTTCTTTCAAGAGCAGGCTAATTAACTTCAGAAGGACTGACTGTGGAGAGCAGTGACTGATGGTCTGTGGGGGAGAGCAGGGATGGAACTGACACAGAGACAGAGAGAGCAGCAGGGCTATAGGGCTGGGATGTGATGCAGGCAGGAAAGCTGAATCGACTGCTGATAATAGGAAGGAGGGACTAACATTCACTAAACTGTTTAGTAAATCTATGCTGATGGCCTGAGCAAGATGAGTCAAGAACAACACATGCATTGACATTCTTTTTCTTTTAACATGCAGCCATTTGCTCTTTTTCAGTGCCAGGAGTGAAAGTAAAAGTAGTAGCACTACAGGCTATCCTTAGCTGCCATTGTTTCCAAAGACTTTGTATATGTTCTGGTGAGCAACATCTGCCTGCCCTCAGATATGTGTTCCTGAAAACAAGACAATTCTGTCATATCAGATTAACACTCTGTAATGAGCTTCCACGACTTTATGGGAAAGGAAAGTATTATTCAATATACTTAATATTAGTAGAATGTTGCTCATAGCAAATCAGAAGATAGTCACTTATTATTATTATTGTCTTTATAGACATAGCTAGAGTCTATGCCAAGTTTATCTGGTCCACCAGTGACAGATCTAGCAGTGATGGTAAGTCAGTCACTGGCTTACAACACAGTTGTAAGCTACACACAGGATTCCTTTTAGCCTGGAGAAAAGAAGACTCAGGGGATACCTTCTCCCTCTACGACTACCTGAAAGGAAGTTGTAACGACGTGGAGGTTGGTCTGTTTTAACTAGTAACAAGCAATAAAACAAGAGGAAACAGCCTCAGGTTGTGCCAGGGGAGGTTCAGTCTGGATATGAGGAGGAATTTCTTTCCTGAAAGGGTTGTGAGGCATTGGAAGGGGCTGCCCAGGGAGGTGCTGAAGTCACTGTTCCTGGAGGGGTTTCAGAGACGAGTGGGTATTGCACTGAGGTGTGGTTGATAGGGCTGGGACAAAGGCTGGACTTGATCTTAAAGGTCTCTTCCAGCTGAAACCATTCTATGATTCTCTGATTCTATGCTACTGCAGAGGGGCTTCTCTCAGTCACCACTGAGGCTTACATTCCATCCCCTTCACTTGTCTGTACATGTGTAACAAAGTGGGAACAAAAAGCTCTGAAATCCAAAATGTAGCACTATATAGCCTCTTTGCATCACTGTAAATCATTAAACAGAATAAGAGCAAGGTTGAGTTGGGCCCAAATTAACTCAGAAAACATTGTCAAAACATATTCTGCAGTAATAAGGACAGAGAAAGAAAAAAGTACTTTTTGTTAGTTCCTATTTACTTGATCATGATATAAACTCTGAGCTCGCTATTTTGTGTGTCAGCAAGTAATCATGCATGACCGATTGTAGCTCTTTGAAGAATTTTACCTTGTGGCTACATTCTGTTTGAGATGATTTCAAGGAATACTTCTATCACCTACGGGCTTTTCAATGGTTTATTCACTTATTGAACAAGTAGGGTAAAGAGACAAGAGACTTTGTTAATATGTAAAGTAACCTTCTGAGAAAGCCGGGATTCACACAGGATATTTAAAGGCTGTGCAGGCCTTTCAATGAGTGGAATGGCATCCCATGCTTTCCAGTAATCTGCTGAACAGCTCCCAAAGTCCTGAAAGGCACTTCTTTCTCACAGACATCTCTATTATTAGCTTTGAAATCAACTCATGGAGACAAGTGAAGATACAGGCTGCTGCCTTTTACATATCCCAGAGAAAGGGGCTGGAATTTTCTAGATCATGTTACACAGACTATCAAATACCAAAGCATGAAAAATCTAGACTTAAGATAGTCCTTTGGAATCATCCTTAATTCAAACTGGCTATATGAAGACCAAACAACACTACAGCTAACGCAGTTTTCAGTTCCTAATGAACTAGTACTTCTATTTTTATGCATATTTTGGACATTGTATTTTCAATTCTGCAAAGTGTAGAAATTAATGACATATATGACATATATAATAATGTAACTTATGGAATTAATTGTGGTTCTAGTAATAACCAAGATCAACATTCATATAAACATCTTGAAAACTAGACCAGGTTTCCTATAATGACCAAACCTGTAGGGAGAATAAAATCCCAATTCTGTTCTATGTTTAGTAGTTTCCTGTGTTGCACATTTGATTCCTTAAATAACTAACAGTTCAGAATTAAACCTTCACTGAAGCATGAAACAAAATAATTGCACCCACACCCAGAAACCCATGCTTTGTGTGAACTACTTCTCACAAAATTAGAACATATATTAATCTCATGTATTTCCTGTGCAGATGTGTATATCCGTACAGATGACATTAAGGCAAAGTTGGAATCTGTAATACTTCATTTGTAGGCCACTGAAGCCCAAGGTGTCCCTTAAAATGCATTTGTAAGACACAATTTCTTAACATATGAATTTTTCATTATGCATTTTACTCAGATAATACGATTTATTACCTTGCTGCTTGGAATCACAGAATGGTGGGGTTGGAAGGGACCTTTAGAGACCATCTAGTTCAACCCCCCTGCAGAAGCAGGGTCACCTAGATCAGGTCACATAGGAACATGTCCAGGCAGGTCTTGAAGACCTCCAAGGAAGGAGACTCCACAACCCCTCTGGGCAGCCTGTGCCAGGGCTCCCTCACCTCACAATGATATAGTTTTTCCTTGTATTTAAGTGGAGCTTTTTGTGTTCCAGCTTCATTCCATTACCCCTTGTCCTGTTGCTAGATACAAGAGAAAAAAGAGATATCCCAACCTCCTGACACCCACCATTTAGATATTTATAAATATTAATGAGATCTCCTCTCAGTCTCCTCTTCTCCAGACTGAACAGCTCCAGTTCCTGCAGCCTTTCCTCATATGAAAGATGTTCCAGTCACCTGATCATCTTGCTCACCCTGGAAGCACTGACCATGCAAAACTTGTAATGTGAAAACTGTGTCAGAGTGAAAACCATGCTGGTCAAAATTACGATTTTAAATAATACAGCGACTACCCAGCAGCCTTATAAATACTGAAGACAATTACCAGATTGGTTCTAAGGAAGTACTTTCAAGTTTAAGATAGATGACAGTAACAGAATCACAGAATCTTAAAAGCTGGAATGGACCTCAAAAGATCATCCAGTCCACCACCCCTGCCAGAGCAGCATCACCTAGAGCAGGGCACACAGGAACTCATCCAGCTGGGTTGGAATGTCTCCAGAGAAGGAGCCTCCACAGCCCATCAGGGCAGCCCCTTCCAGTGCTCCCTCACCTCAACAGTGAAGAAATTCTTCTTTGTATTTGTTTGGAACCTCTTGTGTTCCAGCTGATACCCATTGTCCCTTGTCCTATCATTGACCATCATTGAGAAGAGCCTGACTCATTTTACCTTTTGTTTTTCACTCCTGACACTCAAAAATACCCTAATATTTGAAATATCTCAAGATCTCAACAAAAAATACAATATTTCAACTGTGTTTGACTGAATTGATTAGACTTTTTTATATTTAACAAAAAAATACAATAGGGACAGGTACTACCACTCTATGCTATGCTATATACTATGACTACTGTGCTACTAACACACACGTCCAAATGGTTGAGACTCTTTACATTTAAGCATTCTAAAAGATCACTTGAAAGTTTAACCTCTTACTAAACCTAAAGTTTTCATCACAACTATTTGAAAATAAGCATTTAAAATGCTTATCATTCTCTGCTTTGCTCCCATTCCTTTTTCAGAGAGAAATCAGAAGAGGAGCAGACATACAAAGGGAAAGGTGATAAGCCTGAAAAGAAATGAAAAAACTAAATTTCTATTTTCTTTTCACCTAAATTGCTTGTAAATGTTTCAAAGTTATAAAGGTTAAAAACAGAGCATTCACATGAACATGTAAAAAAGGAATAACTTTGTAAATAATAGATTCTACTTTTTATATTTTTGTAATTGTAAGTGGGGAGCAAAAGAACTGAGAAATGATAAAGGGAGGAAGGGATGCTGGGGGTTTCCTTGCCTTTACTTTTTTTCTATCCACATCTCCATGAGCTTTGAGAACTCTGCAAGCTGCCATTTATTTCTTTTAAGCCATGAGGACTGACCACAGATCCTATTTCAGCTCACCTTCAGCCTCTGCCAAGGGAATGAAAATTGGAATTAGACAAACTCTGTCCATACTAATGCAAAATTATTTATATATATATGTTTCAAAACTGGAACTATAAACATCTCAAAAACCCTGCTCTGCCAACAGATTCCACATACTGTACTGGCTGACATCACCTCTGACAAAAGCCAAATAAGAGGAAAGACTTTAGAAACACTGCTGAGCCATATTGCTAGTAGAACCTTAAAATGATGATGCAAAACAAATCAAGACAGAGTTCCAGTGAACTCTGTTACCTTTTTTTTTTTAAGTGGTATGGTATAATTTTAGAACCACTATAATTTTTTTTTCATCTGGTTATAGAAATTCTGTGGAGTTGGCTGTTGGGGGACACTACTTCCTGCACTTTGGAGCATTTCTTAGGGGAAATATAATTCCAGCTCTTTTCCCGCTGTTCTGCTATGAGACACGAGAAATTGCTCTGAGGTTAATATTTTATGTGAAGATGAGTACAGTCTTCTGATGTAGCTTAATGTATTGCTTACATTTTAAATGTCATTGGGTCATAGCACTAGTCAAATTTACCACAAGGGAAGATGATGGTGATGGAGGGGTAAGAGGACCGGGCCAGGTTCAGAGCAAGGTAAATAGTTGAACAAATGAGAACTGAGGGAATGGCTTCTCCATAGAAAGTAAACACATCCAAGAGCCTCTTTTAATATTTTAATATTTAAGTTGGGTAAGCAGATGTTGGAATCAGCAATGGATTGTATGACACACATAAATGTAGGGACAATGACAAGCAAAGCTTGAAGAATCTCAGCCTTACTGGCTACACAAGCAACCCTCTTTCACATTCTCACCCCTGCCTGCCAATACAGTCGGCTGCATTCCTTTTCCCTTTCATTTCTGCAGCCAGTTCAGTCCGGGAGTAGCAACTGAATAAGAAGCAACCAAGAAAATGTGTCATGAAATGAAAATACAAAGGGGATACACATATTCTTTTCTTTCTTCCAGACCCAAACTTCAACAATTCCTGAGGCTTTCTGGAAGTGAGTAGATGTATGTAGGTGGTCACAAGGAATTTCAAAGCCAAAGTTGCCATGGAAAATGAGTGTAAACTCTTGGCCCTCCACATCCCTGAGAGCTGTTAGAGACAGGAAAGGTTGAGATCAGCCAATTTGTGCCTCATGGTTTCAACCAGAAAGACCTTTGTATACAAAAGGTATGAGGACAAAGACTTAAGTATATTTAATTCAGGTGGGCTCAATGTGGGCATAACTCATCTTCAGTATTTAAACCACACTGTTTCCTTTCACTGTCAAGAGATTGCTTTAGTCTTTTTAGCTGATGCAGTAAATTGGTCTTCAATCTGACCCAACAGACCCGGGCATGCACATTTTCCACGAGAGAAACAGGAGAAAGAGGTAGCTGCTATTTGCTCTGTTTACTTATGAGAAGATAACGTTTGTGCTGGGATGCTGGATTTTAAACTGCCTCCTGATAAGCATTGTCAGCTGAGGAAAAAGCAAAAAAAATGTAGAATACCATCTTATTCAGCTGGGAGAGTGTAAACTGTGTATTCACACAATTCGTTCCATGTACATAAGTATGTAAAGTGCTAAGCAACAGCAAACTCTCCCAGAAATCTTTAATCTGCACAGGTATAGTATTTAGGGCATATCTAGGTTGAGACTGCAATCAACAATCTCCATAAACTTTGATTTCTGATCCACTGATTCACTGAGGATAGTATCATATTTTTACTTTAAAGGATGACTTTTTCTGTAGGGCTACATGTTCTAAATAACTATTTATTTCATGTCAGGGAGCTCAATGATTTGATAGCCATTGCAAAGAAGGTGTAAGAAATATTTCTAGGCTGAAAGGAGATGAATTTAAAGCAATCACTACTCCTTTTTCCTCAGGAATGTAATTGTATAGATGTCAATTTGTAGAAACACACGGTTGAGGTGTGGAGGTGGGAAAAAGTATGTTCTTGCCTAGAGGAACAGATGTGGTATAAACATTTTTCTCATGAGTACACCTATTCCTGTACTATCATATTGTATTTATCCTTTTAAATTTATGCATTCTTTGGAAACTGAAGTAAGTACTGCACCTCAATTTCTTGAGATAAATGTTAACTCTTTAGTATTCTATTTGTGTTTTGAAGTCTGGAGATAAGAAAATATTGTGGTGTTTAAAAACCTTTTGCAACCAGCTCTTGATTCAATCTTGATTCAAATTCTTGATTCAATCTAAGGGATGATGATGCTGCCAGTCAATAATTTAGATATTCTTCACAAAAGAAAGTAAAAAATTCATTTCCATTTTAGAATTTATAAACAATGGGAGATTCAGGGAGAGGAAGAATAAAATATCTGGGCTGGATATTGACATATCTGGGGAGCCCTGGACATTTGCTGTCAAGGGCCAGTTCTGTGAGTTGCTGCAAATGCTGGTGATTTCATGGTAGGCATGGTCGTGTTCCTGTGGCCTTATGATTGCTACTGGTCTTGCAGTTATATAGTAGGAGTAAGCATCCAGCCTCTTCCCCCAAACAGCCCAAATAATCATAGAATTGTTTGGTTAGAAAAGACCTTTAAGATCATCCACTCCAACTACTCACCTAACACTGCCAAGGCCACCACTAACCCATGTCCCTGAGCACCTCCACAGCTTTTAAATACTTGCAGGGATAGTGACTCCACCATGTCCCTCTGAAGCCCATTCCAATGTTTAACAATCCTCTCAGTGAAAACGTTCTTTCTAATATTCAACCTAAACCTTACCTGGCACAACTTGAGGACATTTCCTCTTGTTCTGTTGCTCATTACTTGACAGGAAAGAGCTACCCCTACTTTGCTACAACCTCCTTTCAGGCAGCTGTAGAGAGTAATCATGTCTTCCCTCAGCCTCCTTTCCTCCAGGTAAAACACCCCTAGTTCCCTCAGCTGCTCCTCATAAGACTTCTCTAGACCCTTCACCAGCTTTGTTGCCTGTCTTATGAGGATAAGACACTTTTCTTCTATGACAGGGGGAACAGGGATGTTCAGCCAGAGAGGATCTGTGAGGCTAGAGGGGTACTGGGAAGAATGTGTATATACTTAGCTAGATGAATTGTCAGTCAATGGGGCATGGGAAAATAGCTGTCACTTTTATCTTCTTCACGCTACCAACTGGGAGTCATTACCAGGATCCTAATACACCAAAGGATACTTTGACCAGAGGCGATCCTCACTTATTTGTCTCCACATACCTAAAGTGTTGCTTACTGGCACAGAAGGAGGAGTTTGGGTTGAAAATATTTTAGGGACTATTTAATTACAAGAGATTAAAGCTGATTTGTTCGTTTCCAATATCCTCTTTCTCATTGTACCATAGGGAATGTGTTTTTGTGAGCCAATCATCATTTTTCTTAAACATATAGAGAAATTATAAAGGATAATTATATCTCAGGGGCACCTTAATTGTCCCAATTACTTGGCCAGTTTTGACAATCAGAGCTGATGAAGAGAGGGAGGGAGGGAGATCTGTAGACATAAGACAACATTTCATGTGGTATTTAGGCAATACTCATGATACAACTATAATAAAGTATCTGCATTTAAAAGTATAATACATGCAATATAAAACTGAAGGAGAAAAAGAGCTTTGGTGAATTTGAAGAAATCCTTTACCCAGTCAGCCTTCTGCATGAGATATACAGCATTAGCACTAAATCAATTATAATTAAGCTGCACATAAGCAAAATTGGCAAACTGAATTTCCCCCACATTTCATTATAGCTTAGCTGCTGTAATGATAGATTGAATGAAGTCACCTTCCACAATATCTTCCAGGTAGAGTCATTATCAAATATAATTTTACTTTTATGAATGAAAATTAAACAATATATAATTGTCCTAGGTCACTGATGAGGTTCTTTGTTCTGGTACAATAGGCAATATAAAACCCCTGCCACTGTACTAGTGTGCACAGATGTTAAAGACTTCTCGGGGATTTTAGGCACAATGGACATTCTTCAGTGTTAAAAGATGAAAGCCAAATATTTGAATTCACAATACTACTGCTAGCTTGAATCCAGAAACAATACAGAACTGCAGAAACTTCCAGTACCTGTCACTTCTGAAAACGAAGTAATTAGCCTCTTCTGTTGGAAGGCTTTGGTGCTAGGCTGATTTCAAGAGCCTGGTTAATGTTGAGCACATCCTTTTATTCTGTCTCACACAGGTGCTTTCTTGAATTGAGGTCATAGTTAAATATATACATAGAGGCCTTCTACTTTTTTTTTCTGAAATGCTGCTACACTGGTAACAAGATTTGAACACCTTGCTCCAATCAGTAAAATGTTATTCTCACCATTAAATTGGCAATTGCATAAAAGTAATTGGATCACATGTAAAATTGATGCTTTTTCATAAGGTTACACTTTAGGGTAATCAGGGAGGAGGCAACCAGAAATTAAAGAAAAACTTTAATCAGATTCCCTGGTCCAAAGCAGTTATTTTTAAAAAATCACCTTTTTACAAGAAAGGTAAATGAGGACCTAGAAAAAAACATCTATATATCAAATTAACAGATTTTGAATAGCTCTGTAAGACAGAAGTATCCAGCTTCTTCAGCCCAGAGTTCTTAGAAAAAACAAATCAGAAAAAAAACCCAACTTACTTTTGATGGAAATAAGAAGCAATATTCAATGTCTCTGAAATTATCAGGGACATATCCATGCCCATATTGAAACACAGCACAAAATACATCACCATGTTCAACTGCTAAAACTAGGCATGATCTATATAGCTCCTGATCCTAGTACAAATGTGTTCATCATGAGGAATACATGTGATAATAGAAAGTCTTGCTTCTGAGATGTTCTTGCCAGTGCACTTATCATCTATCACACTAGCAGACTAGCTCTTGAAGAAAAGATTATCTTCATGCAAACCCTTACTTTATTATCAGCCACTCTAGGCAAGCAGTAAGATGCTTGTCCAACCCTTTTCTAACAGATTTGTTTTACTGGAAAACAAAAATTATTAAAAGCGAGGAATATAACAATCAGGTTCAAGGTTCAGCTCATTTGTGCTTTCTGCTCAGATTCCAGAGATTACCCTTTTTATTTTCTACAGAGAGAATAGCAAACTAAATTATGTGTTCATTGGATAAATCATTTACAAGTAGTTTAGGTCTTTGGCCTTAAAGCTTCTGTGTGACTGAACAAAAGACTTCTCTCACTTCAAGGGCACTCAAGTGGAACTTAAGCTGGTCCTACTACCCCCAAACACCAGTCCATTGGAAACTATCACATACAGATGTAAAAACTGTTATCATCCAGAGGACTGTGTATTGAATATAACTCTTAGCAAGGATGCCACATTTTACAGCTTCTTTGGACTTAGGCTATGTGGCCACTAGATGAGAGACCAAATCACAACAATTACAGGGCCAAAGTACTCAGTTAATACAAAGATGTCCAATAATCTTGATATTGCAGACTGCATGCTTGCTACAGCTAAAAACCACTGGATGTATCTCACATACCTGAAGGATGAGTGAACTCCTGCACAATTCATTGGCAAAGTTTGAGAGCCACAGTTCACATATTTGTGAGCCATATGTACTCCAAGAGCCACAAATTAGTCATTACTCTGCAAATAAAACCAAAATTGAGTCCTCATACCCACTCTATTCAAACACTTGTCACAGGTTTTGATAAATCAACCTCTGTATCAAGGCTGTTGTTACTTAAAACTGTAAACATTGCATTCTGTCCAAAAAAACCTTTATAATCACTTAGCAGCATTGATCTTATTTCCTGTGGGTTGTTAGGAATCATGTCCATTATACTCTTGGTGGAGGACAGTGGATCAAAGGGAGAACATATGTGCTCGTGCCAGGACACAAATCTATCCATTTGAATTTTTAACCCAAGATTGAAACTTGCACTATATAAATCCTGTAGATGTCAGCCAAGCATAGATCTTCTGGAGGATTAAATAGTAGTGCCTAGATACTAATTCTGCTCTCCTAGTTGTTCAATGTGCTTCCTTGGCATTTTAGAATCTCTAAGTACTCAAGGCATCATAGAGAAAATAATTCAAACAAATATAAATAACAAGTGCCCATGGACTCCACTGCAACTATGACAATAGTAGAAAGAATCTACATGCATGCCCTTCACACAAACACACAATCTTCCATGTTCCTAGAGCTCATTCCATCAGAAGTGATTCATGGTACTCTGCAGAGCTTACTCTGGTACCTGACTGTGTAATATAACTGAAAGCACGCTTGGATGATATTCATATTCACAGCCATGGATGCTTGCTGCAGAAAGCCTATTGGAAATAGTTCATGCTAATGAGCTCCTTTCTACTGTCCCTTAAGGGAACTGTAAGTCTGATTTAAGTGTGCTGTACATTTCAGAGATTGCATGGATAGAACGTCTCCTAACCTCGAGAGCTTGGCTACTTTTGGCTAACAGTGTTCTAATTCACATTAGTTAGCACTTAATGCCAATGACAGAGATGTCTTAAGTACTGATTCACATACAAATACAGTATTTAATTTTCTGTGATGGCCAGGATATCTCAAATAGCAGGTGATGTAGTTCAATTTCTATCAAATTGATGAGAATGCTCCTGCTTTCATGGATATGTAGTAGAGTACAATTGATCAGGTATACTTATAACATTCTGCTAACAGGATTGAAAATCCCAAAGATAATTTCAGTGTAATGCTTGCCTTGCATTGGCAGAGTGCATAGCCTTGCTGATTTTTAATTATTATCAGCAAAATTCATCCATCTTGAGGGAGCCTAACAAAAAATTTATAAGCCAGTCAAATAAAAAAAGGGCTTAAAGGAGGCTGATCAATAAGTTTGGATTTCACCCCAGGTTGTTGTGATTTCATGGACATTTGTAGGAGTCAAATAAGCCATATAACTGTCAAGTTGTTAGGTTTTAGTATATACTTCAGCACATGCTATGGTTGTTTCTGAGCAGATTATTGAAGATCCCTGGAAGCAATGGTAGCTCATACTCAATCCAGAAAAAAAAGTCCTTTAAAATAAGACCAGTTTGTTAAGCAAAACTTAATCACTGTGATTGTTAAATATGATTTTTATGTCTTCATCTCTTTTTTTTTTTTTGTTCCTTTTTCCTACCCACCCATCCCTTCAGGTAGCAATAAAGATAAGCTATATGCTTTACTTGAGATTATGTGTGGAAGTGGTGCAAGTGCATTGATCATACTGTAACGTTACAGTAACCCAAGCTCCCAGTCTCTGCTTCATAGTCTCCTAATTACATCAAGCTCCTTGGTCTCACGGTCACTGATGAACAAGTCTGAAAATTTCTTCAGCTGCCTAAAAAAACAATGAAGGAAGGACATTTCCCTCCTTCATTTTAGTAGCAATCAAATTTAAATTACCTTTAATATTTTGGAGAGAAGAAACGTGACTGAGCTGCTGTCTTGAAGTGATTACTTGTGTGTTTGATCACATGAAGATGTCTTTCACATTTTTTAAACAGTCTCAGAACACAAATCCCATGGAGCATAATGATTGCCTGGGCAGTCTGAAAAATATGTAAGCAATTAGGCCTAAACATTAAAGGAAAAGCATTAATAAGTCTCTTGAGATTTAATGCCCATATGGGCCTGTGGACTTCAAGAATAAATACTTTGATGAGCTGGTCATATCTGTTCTTTATTTTAATATCTTTATATTTAATCTTATCATTGAAATTCAATTGCTTCTCCTGGGTTTGAAGGAGGATCTTGCAAATTACACAATCCACTGGGAACTTCCTTTACTTCTGCTTTTGCATATGGATAGCTTGAGGGAGGATGTCTTCCCTTCTAAGTCCTTACCTTAAGTTTTGAGATCGATTCATTCAGCTGGGTGTACCATTTGGTCTCTCCCTCAGGAGTATTTCTATCGTCTGTCTCTATCTCTCTTCTGGTCTTCACTTGAGCAGGGAAGGCTACTACAGAAATGTGTTTGCTTCCTTGGGTTTGAGGAGTAGGCTACTGATGACTGAGTAGTGTTTGGTAAATGAGGAAAAGCATGTCAGTCTTCTGTCAGCAAAATATTTAAGTGTGCAGTATAATACAACAACAGCAATAGTTCTCATCACAGATTTGAAACCCACTGAAGGGAATATACTTCAACCAGAGAACAAAACCTACCTCGTGCATCAGTAGTGCTCACAATACCAGTATAAGGTAAGAAACCACAGAAGGATACAGATAGAAGGGAGCATAGAGTTACTTATGATGAATTGCAATTCTTATCTCAAAGACATTGTTGAAGTAGTTTGTCCATCTCTTCATCTTTCAAAAGCAAGCTGGACAAAGTGCCAAGACACACAGTTGAAACATTTGTGTGTTTGTGTATTAAAATAAATACACATTTTAAATACGTTTTAGCTTTGAGTTTCTGATTTCTGTCCCCCCAAGGAAGTGCTTCTGGTGCATGTTGCTTTAACTTGCTTGTTGAAAAAAGCACACATTTGCACTCTTCTGTACACAGATGCATGTACACACACAAAATGGGCAGATGCATACATTACAATGTGTACTTTGATATACTAATTTTAATTCATACTAACACATTTAATCTTAGAGGAAACAAATATACACAGTTTAATGTTAAGTAATTCACTTTGCTACAAGAAACAGGGTTAAACTACTGAAGAAATAAGAACTAGATCTTGTGTTTTCCTTTATCTCCCCAAACATCTGCAATTATTTTATATCTTACGATATCCAAGTTTCCTTCATGAAATGTCTCTGATATGCTGAAGCTGTAGACTACCTGAAAACAGCCCAGTCGCTTGGCCTGTGTCTCATCAGACAGAAAGATGACCTGAAATGCACTGAAGGTTCCCAAACAGAAGCAAGAAAAATAAATAAATAATTTTAAGTACCATTATATGCAAATGAGATGTAAATTTGCCGATACATTACAACTTTCTCTCACCAATCACTGTCTTGTTTTCTTGCATATTAGGAAAATTACATGTCCATGCAATAAAGGTCAGCCTTTTGCAAACGAATGCAAACATCCATTTTTAAAATATGTGTTTTCTGGTTGGCTCCTTACCCTGTTACATACAGGGAATATGCTTTTGCCTGCCTTGCTCCTATCAATTTTTTTCCTCTTGTCTATGAGGCAATTGGAATGGTATCTGAATTGTTGCTGAGATATGAAAGTCAACACAAGCTGATTCAAGATGGTGATGGTAATGAAACAACAGGTGACATTTCCATTTAACATTTTAGCAACATTTACTAGCATTTTAGCTTGAAAATGTGTTGATTAAAGATTTTTCAGTCTTGAGCCCAAGACTGAGCTAATTTATTCTGGATTTAATTAAATATAACTTTCGTTTCTGGAGTCAATAATCAGAGCAGAGTTCCTAGACACTGTTTCCCAGACTGTGGCTTATAACCCTTTAGTGCTCATAACTGAGTCACAGAAGCCACACAAGCTTAGACTTACTGGGCATAGTTCTGCCCTCCTACAACCAGCCTTACTAATTTTAACCAGTTCTCATCCCTCTGCCCTAGATGAAGTGAGTTGCTGACAGGAATAAAAGATACAAATGCCATAGGAGTTTTCAGAGCATTGAAAGAGTTTTGAGAAGAGACCCCATAAATGGGTCATGCTCACAGAAATTCAAGAAAAATGCTTTATTTTCTGCTGCATTAGTGCAAACATTAATGGAAAAGGTCCCAGTTACAGCTTCTGTACTGAAAGAAGGCAGAATAATAGTAAGACTTGAGACCAGAAAAGATATAGAATATTGTCTTCCTTCACTCTCCATTCATTCAGTCATTGCAGTGCACCAACTGTCTTGGAACAAACCTTTCTGACCTACTGTAGCTCTAGAGGAATATTACTCAGTTTCATCTGTTTTTTTAAGAGAGGAAGCTAGGTAAAGTTTTAATGCAAGAGCAGAACCTAAATGTGTCTGCATGCAGATAAAGGCTAGATCCTGCAACTGAAACAAATTCACAGGCACTGAAGGATGACACCTGAAAGTACAGAAGGCAGAAATTGAGTATTAATGCTTACTTCCCACAGATCTTCAACTGAGTTCAAAGTCTTGGTCCTAATCTTTGTGAGCTCCATCACCTTTCCAGATCCTGGACTCTTTTGGCCCCTTTGAAAAACATCAACAAGGAAAGTATAGTCATGCCAAAAGAAGTAAATGTGCAGTGTGAACTTCTCCCTGGAACTCAGTTCCTCACGAATCTCATCTTTTGCTTGAACTGCTATGTACATTTCATTGACATGGCCTTCTCTAAAATAAATGCATTATAGCAAATAAATTAATAGTTGCTCAATCATTGCTACCTAAGGAGACTGTGTGAACAGTGTGTGATAGATTTCACTAATGACAAGCACTTCGCTACAGAACTCCAATTTTAGTCTAATGACTAGAACACAACAATTCTGGAACAGAAACTATGTTTTCCAGCTGGCTTTAGAGTATAACCTGTCCCTCCTGATAACATAATATTTACCTGTCTAAGTCTTGATTGTTCATATAAAGCATAAAACTACCTGGCCTTGCAGCCCCTAGCACCTCTAATGCCAGCCCTAAAAAATTAAATTGCATATGCAATATAAATGAAGTATCAATGTTCTGCAGAGCTAGTTATGCTACCCAGCATATTCTCATCCAATATCTTTGTAGAAAAAGATCCAACCAGACAAATACAGCTTCTATCCCAGATAGACATATACCTGAGGCTATTTAGATGTACCCAAACCACAGAAATCAGGACAGAAACTCTGGGCAGCAAAGCTCGACATAAATCTAGAGCTAAACAAATTTCTTCAGAATCAAAGCTCAAGAAAGTGCTGGGGATAACTATAAAGAGAATACATGAATAATCTTTTATAGTTAACTGTATTTTTATTTTCCTTCCCACTACATCTCAAAACTGACTCTCTGTAGGCTCCAGATAGCAGAAGCCTGCAGAGAAAGCAATCCCAATGCCACCCCTCTCCTTTCTCATCTACTTGTATTATAATTAAAGTATAAATCACACAAATTAGATTTTCACAAAAGCCTCTATTGTTTTACATTGACTTCCATTTTATTCTGATATTGCAGATACTATTTTTTCACATTTATCATGAGACACATTGTAAAAATGTAGGAAATGACATGATGGGGTGAATGAATGAGAGGAAAATAAGAAGAATCTTTTGGCTTGCTCATATTAGTGACTATCATCTGATATTCTTCCTGAAATAAGTGAATGGAAGAGAAGGCACAGTTTAGAAAAGCATTAAGTATGCTGCACCATGCCACCTGCAAAATATTTGAGGACAATTATAGTTAAAACAATAATAGTCACTGAGAGGATGCCATTGGATAATTGCAATCACTTGACGTTAACACATTATAAATAGATCATTTCAACCTTTGATTTTACAACTGTTTCAATTAGAAAATGAAAATATGGTAATGAAAAATTCAATTAAAACTACAGTCCAAACAGAAGAAACAAACATATAGGTTTTGAGCAAAATATTTTTGGAGGGGATACTTCCAAAAGACTGTTCCCATAAGTTTTTGGATCAGCTACTGAACTTAAAGGTCCTTAAAGAACACATGGAATTCTTTCACTACAAACATTGCACTGTTACTTCATGTTGAAGTGTATTGCTGTTTCTCATGCTTTATGTAACTAGAAGTTATTTAAGACAAAGTTTCTCTCTTACATGTTTTCATAAGACTAGAGACCTGATCCCTGGCAGTATCTGTCCATGATCACACCATAGAAATGATTAATTCTGTAGGAAGAAAAAGGATCTGAAGTTCTTAACTGCTGTTCACAGCAGATTGTGAACACACCTAGAATCTTTGTTCTGAGACAAACTGTTAAACTGCAGAAGGACATTTTTCCCTGCTAGAATGACCTTTTCCAAACTACAAACCACTTCCTTCTGCACATTCTCTGTAAAAGAGGAATAAGAGCAAATATTGAGAGTTTACATCACAGGATGTTCATGTCTGTTATGGCTTGTCAAAAGACTCCTGAATTAGCTAATCAATAGGTGCAAGTACCACTTGCTACACTCTGTTTATATTACAGCTTTCCCAACCCTGCCTCACAGCTACAACTTAATTTGTTAATTTCATGGAACACAGAAACTTTCTAATTTGCCTTCTCTCAGGCATAACTACAACATGCATGAAACAGTAGAAATGACTTTGTCAAGGCTATTATTGTGGAAAGATAAGAGATCCTTAGAAGTGACTTTTCTTGCTCAGATGTATAAATGTTACAGAATGACTGAGGTTGGAAAAGACCTCTGAAGATCACCTTGTCCAATCTCCTATTAACAACAGGTAAAAATAACTGTAGTATTTACAGGAACACATTCTTCCTTTGCTCTGATCCAAGGTGCCATCAGAGTTTTTATATTGTCAGATTTATATTCAGGAGACAAAAAGTATTAAAAAAAAAAAATCTAACCACAGAACTTGTGTCTTTTGAGGCTCAATTTCAAGTTCCTAATTAGCTATTTTCCCTATATATATATCCAATCTTTTCATATTACCATGAAATAGAAATTGGCCATGAGGGAGAAGGCTGCTGATAAAGACCAGAAAACTCAAAAGATACACACTGAGATATCAACTAACAACTAGGCAAAAGGTGAAAATACATAATGTAGAACAAGGTAGGGAATAGCAAAGAGCAACATGGGCTACTGGCTGTGCCTGAAGTAATATAGTGGCATGAGGACCTTGGGGCTGACAAAAGCAAAGTGCAGAGTATGAAGACCAGGACAAGTGGCTGCTTCTAGAAGGTGGCATTGGTGTGTAAGTAGCTCTAAAACGTGCGTTGATTTGCACTTTTGCACTTGTCCACTGATCTATGACTTGGGATGTGCTATCAGACCTCAGCTGTTTATTTTCCTTTCTGTTTATCAGCCTTTGTGTTTGCCTTTAAAGAAGTATTTTTGCTGCCCAGTGAGGCACAAGCAAACAGAGAAGGTTGTTAATAGGCTATCTGCACTACCATAGACATCTCCTTGGGAGACAGCACGGAGGTTCAGCCAGCATGGCTTTGTCTTGCAGCCAAGTCACTTTTCAAACAGCTTGTCCAGAGCCAGAAGTTTTTCCAGCAGCCTGTGTGCTGCAGAAGGCCACATGATTATTCTGTTAAAGAGTAGGAACCTGCAGAGCCAGGACTCTGTCACTTCATTAAGTAAGAGTTTTTGAGGAAACCGTGTGAATTAATCAGGGAGTCAGACAGAAACTTGACTAAATCACTGCAGAAGATTCTTACAGTAGTAATGAGTTATTTTGTCCCCTGCTCTAGGGCAAAATGAACACATGTTTCAGGAGCTATGTTGACTGTATAAGATGATCTGGACAAATTACTCGGGGATCTTTTGCAGAATGAAAAAATAAAAGTGTGTGTGTGTCTCTTCCCCCAGAGAACTATTGTCACAGAACAGTGCCTGGATGTTTATTTTCCCCTCAGCTGAAAATCCAAGGACAAAACCAGGATATTTCAATTGCTTCTATCCATTACACAGAGAGCAACAGAATCAGGCAAAAAAGGAAATATTCCCTTTTGATAATTGCTGCTCAAACAGAGCAAATCTGATTTGCAACTGTGAAAAGTTCAAGCTGGTTTATTCTGCAAGCATCAGGCTTGTGCTGCCAATGAGGACTGCACAAAGCCTGCCTGGAGTCTCTGGCATGTAACTGAGCAAATAGAAAAATGGATGTACTCAAGCTTGAGTACTTAATGATTATTAATGAAGAATCTATGGTACAGCATGTTGATTATTAACATGTGCCATATTCTTACACTGTGAATCTATAGCAGCAGTTCACCTAACACTCTTAACAAGCAGGAAGGCCACAAATAAAAGCACTCAAGGAGGCTTTATGAAACAGACATCACCAGAAATAACAGGGAAATTTGAGTCAAGAACTTTACAGGATTTGCCTAATTACTTGCAATTTTGTCAATAGAAGTACTCTAATCTTTAGATACCTAAATACTTGCATAGGTTTGGCTCAAGAAAATTAGCACTCAGCAGGTTACCCCAGAAGACAAAGTCGGGAGTAGTGAGGAGTGAGAGAAGAACGACCAAATCACAAACCACGCTTGTGTAACACGTGTTCTCACATTCATGCAGTGATCAAGCCTCTCCACCTTTCACTTAGACTGAGGCAGCAGCTGTCACTGCTGTGAAGCATGAGATGTACCACTAGAAATTTTACCACCTTATGGAGTTGAAAAACAGAGCCAATGTTGTATAATAACTGTAATAAATGCAATAAATGATAAAGCTTGCTTTGCAAAAGGTAGATATATGAAAACTCTGATAAAATCAGGCATATTCTCATCTACCACTTTTGAACATTTACAAGGAAGAATTTGTTACAACACTTCTCCCTAAAATAAACAATATACAGATTACAATCCCCAACACAAACATCTAAATCTGCATTTGCCAAGAACAAAATACTCAGGGGAAAATAAAGTCTTTGCTTTAAAAGATGCTCGAGAGTATTTACTACTTCATTGTTTCATGGAATCTCAGATTTATCTTCAATTATCACAAAACTACTAGTGGCTCTAAGGGTGAATGATTGCCTCTGTAAAACCTAAGAAACTTGAGACTACTGTTGCCTTCTCCGTTCATCAGATACGGGGAGAACTTCAGGAAGTACTGAAGCTTTATTTTTCTTTTGTTACTGATGTTGTCACATCAGAGTTGCAACTCTGGAGAAGAACTTGCCAGTAATCTTCCTAAGAGTATTAAAAAGGGTATGAAAACTGTAATCTTATGCTTCTTTATCACACAACTGAATATAGGGTTTGAGTTTGTGGTTTGGGTTTTTTTTTAATCTTTGTATATCTTTCTTCCTTGTTTGTCTGATCTGCAATATGTTCCTCACAACATATCTGAGTATATTCCTGTGAAAGAGATGGTTTTAACCCTGCTTGGCAAATGTAGCACTGAGACACGATGAGAATTGCCTGTGTTTCACAGCAACTGCCCAGAATGCTTGATCTGTTGAGAGTTGAAAGGGCAGTATGTGGCACGGAGCCGTGCTGGCCTGTTCTCCTTCCTTCTAAAACTCCCAAGGGGGGGTATAACCAAAGGCACCAGAGCCAGGCAGACATCTGGGAGAACATAAGGTAATACCAAGGACTATTTCTACAAAAAGAGGATCATTACTATTGGTTATTCTGGTTTAATCTCTCTGGCTCTTGTTCAAGACTTGTCTTGGTTTAGACTCAGCTGGCAAGTAAGCACTATGCAATGAGGTGGGGAGAAGAATTGAAAGACAAAGGTAAAACCTCATGGGTTGAGATAAGGACAATTTAATAGGACAACACAAGGAGTGAAGAAAGATCAACAATAATAATAATAAAAGACTATATGTCATGGGTTTGTGAGGAGTTGGTTTTGCTTGGTAACAGGGGAGGAGGCTGCAGCTCTGCCCACATAAAGACTTCTTGGACTTTCCCCTGCCTCTGGGTTTGGGTCCACCTCCAATCCAGATGAGTTAATCTGGTGTCTTCTGTGATCACTATTTAAGAAGGGAAAATTAAAGTTTGTTGGGGTAGGTGGAAGGGTAGGATGAGATGGAAGTGACCATATGGACCCACAGTCAAAAAAGAAGGAAAAGAGAGCATAGCCAGATTAGAGATACCCCCTGCAGCCTGCAGTGAGAGGTAAAGACCCTGTGACAGAGGGGGTGAAAGTTGGAGACTCCAGGTAAGAGGATGTGAGTTGGACCCTGTCCTGAAGGAAATGGAGTGAAGCTTCAGCATCCTGTCAGTGCAGACAGTGTAAGGCTGCCTGGTGTGTGGGAGACACTAGTTGCGTCCCCTTACAGCTTCTTGTGAGAATTAACTCTATCCCAGCCAAACCCAGGACCCTGGTACACAAATTACCCAGTTTGGTTTCCAAGATAGTCTCTAGATCACACTAATATATTAGTTCATCAAGCTGAATCAGATGTGCTATGTTCTCTGGTGCACAAGCTTCCTTTAAACCTCACACTGTATTAGCTGACTCATTGCAGCATACAGCTTAAGCTAAAGGACATGGCTTGCATAAATGTATAGTTAAAGTAGTATTGTGATCTTAATTTGTGCATGGTAGTAGTTCTCTCCCTTAGCACAGGAGATAAACTGCTGCTTAAGGAATGTGGCAGCCTTTAACACTTATTTGCCTTTCTAGTCTTCCAGCAAAATTTCAAGAAAGAAGCAATGATCATCTATCACCAATCACCTAAATCTCTTCCCTCGGAAGATAGCAAATAAAAACAAAATCCCTTCAACTCTCATTAGGGGGTTACTGTCTCTACTTGAGGATGTAAGAGGAAAACACAAGTCCCTGTTGCTAGGCTAAGAAAGTATTCCCTTCCTGAGTGTATAAATGTTAATCAGATAAAATAAAAGGCAGTGCTAATGGCTGATTTAAACCCAAAAGCCCAGAGACATTTACATTCAGTGCATTCACCCAAATAAGCTTCTCTATTGAAGTAGGGTAGATGACGCAGTTTTCAGCAACAAACATGATGCCTAACATCAACTGGGTAAGTCAAGTACAAAAAGTGAGTCTATCTTGCTTTTCTGATTTGTATTAGTCCTTTAATTTTACCTAACGATGCTGTTTGTTATTTCACTTAATCTTCCTTTGAATGTTTGTGGTTTCTGCAACAGCAGTGGAACAACACACGGAGCCCTTTCCCTACAATCAGTTTGATCTGAGTGGAAGTGAGAAAGCTTTCTAGGCTGAAATAATTTATAATCTTTATTATGCTATAATTTTTTTCACATGGAAATCAAGGCTCACACTGCATATCATGCCTTCTTGATCCTGGCCTAAAAATTCTCCAGCTATCTAGATATGAATCATGAACAAGGGTTTGCAGAGACTGCACCCAGTTTATTTCATCATTACTGTTTTTCTGATTAATCCCTCGTCTCTCAGTGAACAACACACTTGCAGGTGTCAGGCAAGCAGGACAGACAGAAAGCTGCAGCTAAATTCAGACTTCTATTTTTGGCATACTACCTTGATAGCTGCTGTACTTCTTCATTAGCACTCTCTATGTAATCTCCAAGTGATGAATGCATGAAATACCTCAAATAAGACATGAGTAATGGAAAAAAGGAGGTTTCCTTTGCAGACAGTGATCAAAAATTGTCTAATTTTGATTCAAACTGGCATAGTGACAGCCTATGTCAGGTTTATCTGACAGTGCATCTGAGCCAAGTTCTTCCACATCATTTGCCAGTGTGAATTTTGACAAAGAAAAGTATATTGACAAGGGAATTCCATAAGAACTTTTCTTTATCTTGTCTATGCTATTGCCATATCTTTCACTACATTGAAAACAGTAGGGAACATAGCAAAAACAAATAATATCAGTTACCTTTATTCCCATGTGCTGTGAGCCAGGGTTTCCCAGTTGCTCCCAAAGGTCATCCACAACCTTCAAAAATTGGTAGAAGAGTTTAAAACAAGTCCTTGTTGGAGATACTGCATTTAATTTAGGCATTGCATTGAAGATTAATTTCCCTGTGCAGCATTCCTGACCTGATGTAAACAAAACTTGGAAGTCCCTGCTCAAGATTTTCTAAACCACAGCTCCTTTATTTTAAAATGATCAATGGTATTTTCTGTTCAAAGTCAACATCTTTGGGAAAGTTTGGGAAAAATACCCTCAGGCATCTAATTTATGAAAGAATGTTAAAACAAATCCTTTTTCTGGTGTTCATTTCAATAAATGACTGCCTCTTACAGTTCAGAAACCAGCATTACCATGACAGAGCTCTTCAGGATTAAAAAGATAAAAATCCCTGTCCCATAGTGTTAGTGAGATGGTAAGGCTGATGGATCCTGGGGTCAGGTTTTGCAGCTAATGAGGAGTGCTTTCAGTGAATATTTATGAGAAAGAATTAGATAGAATTGATATTTGAAAGAACTCCAGTGGTGTGCAAGCTATTTGAATTAAAGCCATACTTTCCAAGGCATTTTCCTTTGCACGAACTACTTACCTTTCAATCAAAATGTACAACATAAACATCACCACACTGAATCATAGACAACAAAATAAAGCATGTGCTTAAACTTGGAAGTGGGGAAAGCGAGAGTTGCTAGGAACAGACAACAACAAGGAAAACATATCTAAATCAGAAACTGCAGTCTTTTACATTCCATTATAATTTTATCAGAAACATTGTATTAATCCCTGTCTAATCCTCAGCCCAGGTGGCGAACTGCATGTGGAGAGCATAAATCCAGAAGGATTATCACCACACAAATATTTTTGGTAGTCTTGGAAGAAGTGCACCCTGGCAGTGCCAACACATTTAACAATTGTGACAGTGTGGTTGAATAGTTTAAAATGCAAAGGCACTCTCAAACCTGGGCACAAGCTGCACCTTCAGGTACAGGGATTTCTTTAAAAGGAACTCCTGGCTTGATCAAATCACATAAGATCAAACCTGAAGCTAAAAAACCAGAAATCCAAAAGCTGGTTTAGGAAATGACTTTTTTTTTCCCCTTTTGTATTAGGAAGCATCTTTCTTGCTCTTTTTTTTTCCCCCAAGGTTCTCATCTTAGTTTGCTAACTTAGCAATCCTATTGCTTCTTTCTCTGGTTATCATGAAGGAATTGCGTCTTTGCAGCATGAAACCAGCCCAGCTTGTTCCTCCTCACAGCACCTGTCAAGAGGAATGCTTTGACTTTTCAGGAGAGAAAATGGATTTCTTAGATGTACCACTGATATCCCTCAGCACGCTGCAGCTCTGCACATACTGCCTGAGGAAGGCTTATAGATCCTCCTCAAAGCACTGACTCAAGGGACGGAGAACACCATGGAATGTCTCCACAAAGGCAATACCCATGATCATGCCCATGCTGTGTGGAGCAGTTATGTTATCCTTTTAGTTGACATTATTACTCAAAATGCTTTTAAATAATCTTTGGATACTGAATGTGAATAACCTGTACCTAACCACCAGGAGCTTTTTCTCTGAGAGATTAAATATGTAATATTTTATAACCCACTTTAAACATGTCCCATGCAAAATTCAGGGGTCATTTTCAATATGTAATTTTCTTTTCATTTTTAAACAAGTTCTTGCAATGATTTTCACATTATTAACTGTATTGAAGGAAAGATGAACAAATAAAAATACAGAAATCTACAGATAGTTTTATAATTAATCATTAATCTATTCCTGTTAAATGAAATTTTAACCAATCATAAATTTAGATGTAATCAGAACTATATCTGTCACTATATAATTAGATTGCTGAGTTGTCAAATAACAGAAATCCATTATCCTTACATAAACTTCTAGTTTCCAAGGCAATTTAGTCTCTAAGCTCTGAAGAGCTGTCAGTTAAATAAGTGTGGTTTTCTTTTAAGTTTAACTTGGAGAAAATTAGAGTTCAAAATGAAGGACAGAAAAGAGAATCATGAACAGTAAAGCGAATCATGAACAGTATCAAAATGAAATTAAATCAAGGGATTTTTTTTAAAACAAACATAAACATTGGGCAAAAAAAAAAACCAACAGAAAAAAAGAAATGTTTGGAAGGAATATTGAATGTTATTAGGACACTCCACACATGTAAGAGCCTTAATACAATGCTTTTTATGATTAATGAATGGGCTCCATTAATAGAGTCTCCAGATACTTTATTTCACTTTTTGCAAATCTGCTCACAACAAGGATTAGAAATAATACAAAAAGAAACTTACATGGAAAAGGAATTAAAATAATAACTGATTTGGGAGGAAGGGAAATGGACAATCCTCATTTGCTCTTAAAGGAAATCTATTCCATTGACCTAGCTTTTAGAGAAAGTCAAAAAGTAGAAAAAACCCCCCATAGATTATAGATCTGCAAATGGAGGGCTCATTTGGAGCTCCATTGATTTGTGGATAGCCTGTGATTGTAAAACAAACAAAACCCTAAATCCTAAGACTGTGTGTTCCTTTAATTTATTGAGGACTTTTTTATCTCCATATCTAACATAATTAAAAAAAAATCCCCAAACAAAAGTAAAACCAAATAAACCCCCAAAAAATCAACAGAGGAAAAAACGGGGTATTTTTGAAACACAGGCAAAGATTCCACTTTCCCTTTTCTCATTCCTACGCAGTGGGAACTACCATTTATATCCTGTTACTCTTTCACTATGCTTTAAAAGTTTTCTATCTTTAGAATCTGTATTCCCTTCATGACTTTCATTTCTATCCTCCTCTTGTGGTCCCTGAATTATTTTCTTTCTTGGTACTTGAATCTGGGATAATTTGCAGGATACTTGATTATTAGAGAATGCTATGAGAACTACTAAACCATTTTTATGTTCCTATGCGACCTGATCTAGGTGGGACCTGCTTCTACGGGGGAGTTGGACTAGATGATCTCTAAAGGTCCCTTCCAACCCCTACCATTCTGTGATTCTATGACTTTTTTCCTGTGTGTATATGTAAACAACTGACTACACAACAGACTCATAAAACTGCAGCTTCCTGGGCTTCTTCCTTCAAGTGGTGAGTACTGACCTTTCCATCATTCAGAAGACCTTAAGACAGAAGTGTGCACAGAGGAAGTTAGAGATGTAGTTCATTTGCAAGGTTTTGTCAGGAAAATTTGATGCCAGATTTCCTTGGTGTCACAGTTTCTCTCCAATGAGTTTGGTCATCAATCAGGATTTTGGTTTTGTTTTTTTTTCCTCCAAAGTCAAAGTTTTAATAGCTTTGGACACAATGGAAACCAATTCTCACAATGGGTGAATACTACAAAACTGTAAATTCAGGGGCTTTATAAACTAGTGTCAAACACTACAGTGTACTGTCTAATTTTCTCTAGATGAACCTGTATCCCTGAGACCTGAGGACCAGAAGCTCTGAATTTGGCCATAGTAAGTCCAACTGTACATGTGATTTTAGCATGTGAATGGCAACAATCATGAAAAAAAATGAGGCTACTTTCCCAAATACACACATATGGGGGAGGGAGAATAGCTTTCCTTTTTTGACTAAGAATCTTTTTTTTATTGCTATTGAATTAGGAAAGGAGGAGGACAGATGGACCATGCTGTTAGTTTTAATGGCATTCTCACATAGCTTTTTATTACCAGACCAAACCCTTCCTGTCATTCTACGCTACTTCTGTGGAGATCCTTCCCTCTCCTGCACTAACAATATAAATGAACTGTTTATTGCCTTTTGATAAAGATTTTTTAATTTGTTTTTACAACAGATTTTAATACATACTGTGTGCCTACAATCTAAAGTGAGGCCATGTCATCTGGTTCTGCAATAGTAATCCTATATTCTTCTCTTTCATCTCCTCAAGAACTCCAGTGCTGTCTTTGCCTCTTTTGGCTGCAGATGCCTGTTAAAATGTTGCCTTCATTGATTGCTGTTGTGGGGGGTTGGTGATTTGAGGGTTTTTGAGGGGAAGAAAGGCATGTATTACTTTGACTCTGACTGCTATGCCACTGCTGTGTCTCTTGCTGCTTCTGTTCATCACATTCACAATTCATAGAGCTGAAACTCAAAAAAGAAAGAAATCCAACATAAGAGAACAGAAGTCAGGAGGTGGCTATGTCATGCAGACAC
The DNA here is from genome assembly GCF_028858725.1 of Colius striatus. Classification (NCBI taxonomy): domain Eukaryota; kingdom Metazoa; phylum Chordata; class Aves; order Coliiformes; family Coliidae; genus Colius; species Colius striatus. The sequence goes on along the minus strand of NC_084771.1, from coordinate 4,334,664 downwards.
TGATGCGAGCCCTGATGTGCAAATATCTGTGAGCCTGGTTGCTGCACATTACTTTCTTCCCACAAATGAAATAATTGACAAGCAGCAGTCCAGTATATTGTTATTTGGCATGTAGTATCCTTCCCCTTCTATGTCATGGGCTTTCAGAGAGAAGAATTATTCATGTGGCAAACATCTGGATTTACATAGCAGCCAGTAGAGCTAATCTCTTCTGGTGTAGAGAAAGGACATATGCAGAACAGAGCTAACAATCCTAAATCAGAACCTAGTGAGGGGCAGGCCAGTACCACTACACTATCCATCCAGCTGGAAAAAAAGAGAATTTAGGGAGAGGATTACAAAAATTACAAAGATTTTAGAGCAAGGATTATATTGGCTGCTCAATGGCACATGGACAGTATCTAGCACCTTCACAGAAGCTTATATCTAAAACCATAATTATCTGTGCTTCGTTGCTAAGACTGATTTATCAAGAAGGTGATAAAATGAAGCAAAACAAACTCCAAAACAAAAAAGCAACATCTGATAAGGCTTACAGGAAAGGCAGCAAGAATCTTACAACAGTGGTAATGCATGCTGTTAACACATTTTGTCCAGCTCTTGGCTCAGCAGAATGTGTCTGTCACCATCCAGAGGCAGGAATGACAAATTGTACTCAAACCTTTGGAAAACCATCTAACACAAACAATGGATAGGCCAAAAAACTTTTTATCTGGGAATAAAAGGGAGATTGAAATAGTAAAAGAAGATGTAAGAGATCTCAAATTCTGCTAGGTTTTCAACATTTTTCTGCATATCTATTTAACTCATTTAGATACACAAGAAATAGGTAAGAAAATAGCTTTTCCACAAAGGTGTTCAGTAAGGGAAGCAATTGCTCTTTGTTACTCTTTGCAAGCAACTCTTATCTCATTCTCTATGATACATATCAGACCCAGGAGATTCTTAAAAATATCCTGAAACATACCTCACATTCTTGCTTCTTTCAGAATATTGGATTGTTTTCTGGGTATTTGATTTGCCTTCAGTCTAGCTGGAGGAACCAGATTCTGGCAAAAGATGTTGCACAGAATATGGAGTAACAAACATTTGCCCTTTGAAAGCCAAAATCTTATAAAAGCAAGTGAAGTAACTAAAGGTAGGTGACTACAGGATCATTTCGTTTCTTAATGAGTCCAATATTTGTATGTACCTGTGAGATGAAACCATGGTGATAATCATAGTTTAAGTAAAGGAATCATTTGACTACATGCAGTAATGATAAATTATCTAGTTTACTTTCTTCCAACCAACTACTTTGACATTTCCAGCATCAGAAATGCTGCTTTTCCAAATTTTCTGAGGCAAATATTTCAACCTCTCAGCAAAATGGTGATTTTTCCACTAATATTATACTGATGGGAGTTATGGGATGGTTGTCTAAGAAGATATCAGGCCATTTTCTTACAACTGAAGTAGACATGAAAGGCAAAACAGGTGGAAATCAAAGATTATAGATATGATGAAAGTGAAAGTGAGAAGTCAAACGTATCTTTTCTGACACCAGATTTTGATTAGACAAAGAGTGTCTGCAGAGGTTGAACAAATAGCAGCCTTTTCTGGCTTTTATTATCTGAAGCAGGAAAAGTGGGATAGCTAAAATGTAATAGCATGTTATTCAATATTTTTCTAGTTTCTAGTATCTTTGTTTGACTTCAACTCTAAAAATATTCATATAAAATGCTGAAACAGATAATGAAACAGTGAAACTTCAATGTCTCTCTCATTGATGTCTCAGAATGGTTTATTGATTGTATTTAACTCCTAATTGGTTCACATTATTAAATTACTATGATTCGGGCTAAAAATTAGTTTAAATGATCAATCAATGCAAAATAAGGTCAAGATTATTAGTGACAGACTGGATAGGCAGATAAATAGATCAATAGAAAGAAATAAAGACAGATCAATCAGAAGTTGAGTAAAAGGAACAAAGTAGGTCAACGTTTTTTCTCATTCTTAATTACATACCCACTGTTTTTTTCTGTGGGGACTTGAAATCTTCAAGTCTACTGCTACACTGCATAATTGTAATTCTCAGATCTGACTGATCATGTCAAATCTTGAAGGAGACCAAATAGTGAAAACCAGACACATTGAGATGTTGAGCCATCAGATTACATTAGTAAACTCGCAGCTTAATGGAATCCTCTGCTTATTCCACCCAGTTCAGATGTAGAGAACACTGTAATACTTAAAAACAGAAAGCTCTTATAATAAATAGGTCTAGACTGGTGCATAACTTTAAGTTTTAAATGCTGGATTAGGCTGATTGTACATCTACTGTACTTTCTTCTACTATATAGCAATCATCAATTATTGAAAGCAACACACACTTCTAATTTAACGAATACCCTCAAATCAAGGATTTATTTTCTTGCCTATGTTCTGTCACAACTGAATGGAACATAGTATAATATCTAGTAAAAATTTCACTTTCACAAAGTGTGTCTGAACTTGTCTCAGCCACATCCAACATGTTAAATTTTGGCCTCAGCCAAGAATAGGCTAGATTCTTCCAAATGATCACTAGGGAATCACTCAGATTTCTGCACGAAATAGGATAAGCTATTTCACTTTGTACCTTGGCTTTTCCATGTTTTTGATCCATGTGTACTCACTAGAAAGTTTTTTACATATATCCTTAACTTTCTTTCTTATCTCTTTAAAAATTTGCTTTCTTTCTCCTTTTTTTTCCCCACTCTACTTGCCAGTCCTCAGTCCTTCAGTGGGATGCACTTGTCCACAAGTAGCATTTGCTATGTATTAGAACAGATTCAAAACAGATACATGTATTGAAGGAAGAAATTATTAAAGTCACTTCTAGAAAGTTTGCACACCCAATTCATGCTCCCAGAAAGTCTCAACTAGTAAGGAAAAAAAGTAAATGGAAACAAGTAAAGGAGTGTTTCAAATCCTTCCTGTAGTTAGTAAAAACACGTTTCCAAATATCTCTGCACTACATTTTCAGCTCCCATTTGCTCTCCAATTCTCAAATACTGACCTCTCTGACCAAAGTAGATTCTCTTCTTTTTTGACTTTAGTGACTGTTGCAGTTACTTTACCCAGTCTTCCTAATGGCATGCTTTTTATTTTAAGCCTGAAGAATTCTACCTACCTAGAAACAAAAATCAATGTGTATCTGCCTTACAGCAGAGAAGGGCAGCACTGGATCTCTCAACAGTCTTCTGAAGATGTATATTATTTTAGGTGTCTAGTCTATGAGTCTGGAAACAGCAGAACAGATGAAATGTCTTTCTCTAGACAGATTCCTCATCAGCCTTTTCAAACTCCCACTGGAAAGTCAGTGTTTATTCTCTCCTTACCACCCACTCAAGCTTGCTGCGCCTCAGCGGCTGCCGTAAAATTCTCCCCTTGATGCTAATGCATAACTCACATCTGCAGTAATCAGAATACATATGTGGAAGCAGCGAGGGTGGAAATAAACTCTCTTGTGAATTTGGAAGCTCCAAGAGCATCTAAAAATATGTCTTACCTTTTCCTTGACTCTGCTATTAGAAAGAAAATAAAACCTCTCACAAACACAGTGTTCAGTTCAAGATCCTCAGACACATGAACTAAGGCAAGTTCATTTTTACCTTGTTTATCTGGTGGTGTTCATGTCTGCCTAAAACCAACCAAACAATAAGAAACTACAAGGTACACTGCAGAATACTTCAGCCCTGCAGTACTAAACTAAAATGTGAAATATTATATACAATCCTGGCATGGAAACTTTGCTCCAATTGTCATAAATCACACTTGTCACATGCATTTACATTAGCTGCTCAATATTGAACTGGCTTCACAACATATCGAACAAAATTGCAAATAGAGTGAGGAGAAAAAAAAAAGAAAATGAAATTTGTTTTCTTCAATAAATTGCATTTACACAGCACAGGGTTTCTAAGAAAAAAAAGGACAAAGAAATGATGGCACATCTTTTCTTAATTCTGAGACAAAGCTATCAGTAGGGGAAAGTAAAACAATTTTGTGTTAACAAATTAAAATATTAGGCTGAGAAAATTCGAGCCACAAAGCCAATACCACGGGGCAGATTAGATCATCCTGTTTAAAGAGATAGTTATATTACCAGTAGAAGACATACAGATGGCTAAATATCTTTCTCACAGATATCCCTCAGTGATTTGAAGTTCAATAGAAAAGATTCCTGATTTATCACACACTCAAAGACATTCAGTGATTTGTCCCAGGGTACTCAGTGAGTATGAATCCAGGTGTTCCCTAGTCTGTGTATCTCTCTCATATTTTATTGCACACAGCTAGTCCTAGCCAATGCTATTATTATAAGAAGCAACACAGAAGAGATGAAAGTTCACAGCATCTACTTCAATTAATCTCTAAAACAAAAAGAGAAGGGGAGGGGGGAAGAACTTAATTTAAACAGAAATCTGAGAAATATCTTCTGTGAAGCAACTGACAGTTGTGTTTACTGAAGTTTAGGAAAAAAAAATACAATTGGAAGAAAAAGGGAATTCAATTAATCATATGTGACAAATGATCTACTGTAATAGTTACATTTGGCATCTTTTAGGTGGTTTCGGATATGTAAATATAGGAGTTGTGTACATGATGATCTTCATCACTGCTCTGAGGACACTGATCAATTACAAAACTGACAAGGTCTTTCTAGGACTATATTTGAAGTATTTCTCATGTTTGAAGTATTTCTCCTCTATCTGTGAATAAATCAGAGGGAAAAAATCAGTGGAACGTAGGTCTGTCCTTCCTAAATCCCTTTTGTACTGCTCTCTGCATACAGGTGATTTGTAGTCTGCTCACCAGCTTGATTGAAACATGAGGCAGTTCTAGATATGGGTTAAACCAAATGCTTTTTGTGTGGATATTTTCCATACTAAGCAATTTCCTTTCATGCAACTTAAAGTGTATAAAGTCTGAAAGAAAAATGTTCTTCAAGTAGAATAACCCAAAGTCACCATACTTAACAGGCAAATTATGTTTTCAATATGTTTGGAAGTGTATGTATTTAGTTTACTATATTCTTCTAACTTATTTTCAAATGTTCCCTGTAGGATTTGCTTATCACTGTAAATGCTCCTTAATTGTAAAACAGTCACAGGACACATTAACATCGTGTCTGCACCTATCATTAAGAAATGCAATATTAATGGAATGATTACTATACAGAAATGAATGACAAAGCTGGTAGGAGCCTGAAGCCAGATATTCTAAGATGGAGCAGTTGAACAAAGAATAACTGCAGTTTAAAAAGAATCTGCAATGAATGTCTATGTGGAGAGAGGGAGGAAAGGAAAAGAAAGGTAACAGTTCTGAAGATTATTAAGAACAATTATTTTATGTGGCAGACCAGAATGTATTAGCTGGGTGTTGGAAAAACATTGAAAGAGCAGTACACAAGTGAATGAAACAAATGAGTTAATGGATATGAAAATCAACACACAAGCAAGTAGTGTTGCTGTTCTTTTGCAGACAGTCCTAAATACATAATAACATTTTACACCAAGGATCTTTACAGGAATTAAGGAAAATCCTATTTAGCCAACACACTTGGAGAGAAGCTGAGACATATAGTTGTTATTCTAAAAAATGACTTGCCTACAGTTGTTCTGTGAGCTACTGAAAAATGCAGAACTAATATACAGGTCTGCAAATTCCTTTTCTAAACACTAGACCCTTCTAACTTGGAAGCATAGTGTGTAGTGACTTCAAATGTCCCAAATCCATTGACTTTTACCAGCTTTAAAGCAATACCTTTTGGCAATGCCCTCAGCTCTTTCTGCTCTACTTTCTATCCTCAAAATCTTAGTTGAAGAATCTCAGATCTCTCATTTTTAAATGTTCAAAGTTCCTCATCATCATCTTCTCAATTTGGTTTAAACCTATTTGTATTGGCGTTCTAAGATTGTCTTTCTCAGTTTCCAGTTGCCTTTGATGGAGTAGATCAGAACTCCTTAGGTCATTAATATGACACATTTGTCCTCATTTTATACAATTTCTAACATTATATACCGTTTTTTTCCTCTATTTTCTTTTCATAGATCTTTTTCTCAAAGCATCACCATCTTCTACCTTCCTCTTCTCTTGAAAATGGAACCTTAATCATTTGAACAAAGGACAATGTCTTGTAAATTAAGTGTATACACTTGGAAGAGTACCACTGCATTGACATTAAATTACCTCCTCTGTGTTCTTCTGTAGGAATAGCCTTCTAGATCTTTGAAGGGAAACCAAACATTGTTAAGAGTCAAAGCTTGGGAGGAATCTAAGGCCCTTGGGAACTCTTGGGAGATGCAGACACAGTATGGTCTGCAGGTTTTAATAGAGAAATAATCAGAAAAATAACCTGTATGTAAAAACACATTTTCATGGTCACTTAGGAACCTATTCAGTCACAAATGTAAACAAATATCAACAGCAGGACTCTCTCCAAAATCTTTTCACAGGTAAGTCATACTACAATTTCTTAAAAGGCCTCCTATGAAATCAGGTCATGAAAATAATAAAAAAGTAATAAACTAACATTTCTCTGCTTTTGAAATGAATGTCAGACTCCTTTTTCTAACACTGGGAAGAAATGCACCAGAGCCAATTCAAAACAAACCATAGGGAAAAAGAAGATGGTTTCATCCCTACTAGTCTCCGAGAATTCTTTAGAGAATAAAAAAATAAAACCAAAGATGGAGGACATCATCATCTTCCTCATCCAAAAAAACCCAAAGCCAAACCAGCCAAGGGTTTTTTTCTGAAACGTCAGCAAAGACATTTACCACTCACAGGGAGCTCACAGAGGGAACGTGACACATCATCCACTGGTGACACATTGGCTTTATAAGGAAATCCATCTATTTGTTTTCAGGTCGAAAAAGTATTTGAGAGTTGACAGACTGAATTCCTTTGCACTTTCAAGACCCTGAGTTAATCCTCTCCTGAGAAGTAAAAGAGGAATTAGCATCAAAGCTACTTTCTGCAATAAGTAAGGTGGCTTTTTTTCTGGACAGATTTTGATTTATTACAATGCCCTGTAATGCAGGGCTCTTTAGTAACACAGATCTTTCTAACTTGGTAAATTACAGATGAATCAGATTTGTAGGCATATTATTTATTTATTATACTTTGTTTACTACATTTTGTATTGATAGGGCAAGAAACGTAAAAGGTTTTATGTATGGAGTAAAAATACATGCAGAGTATTATTAATTCTGTAATAACAGTAAAATCACAGAAGTATAGGCCTTTCTTTTTATAATTCTTCTCTTGAAACTCTTAAAGAATCTCAGGTACAAGGAACAGAGTGAGAATTAATCAAAGATGTGCTATTAGAATTGTCTTAATGGAGAACATGTAGAAGAAATTACCATTTTGTGTAGGCTAATAAGGAATATTATAAAGAAAGAATACAGGAGAAAGACAAGAAAATGACAGAACTCAGATTTTCCCTTCAGAAAGCTTGCTCTACCACTTTCCTGTAGATAGAACTGCCCCAAAATAAGTTGCAATAGGCAGGATAGGGAAAAAAAATGTGTTATTCTTAAAAATACATCAATGATCTTTAGCTCTCCCTCCTAGTCATTTATGAAATGATCTGACAACATTTTTTTAGTTTAGATATATACATTTTAATTTTAGCTTCTTTCCTGTCATATTGCTAACATCTCTCAAATTTCCCAATTATATTAAGTTTGTCAGCAGCTCTTATTAAACTGGTGTCATTTTGCTTCTAAAGTAGACGTTTCAGTGTATTTCCTTTCAATATTTCTTTTCTGCTTTACAGAAAGGATTAAAAAAGGTTTTGATAGTACCCAGAAAACATTCAGGTACTATGTGACCTCTTTTCATGTGTGACCGTGATAGGGAGAAAAGTTAGAACAAAACTGGATGGCCTGACAAAAGAAGTTTCATTTCTGACATGTTAAATCAAAAGCACCCTCAGCCAAATTCCAATCTGAATTGCGAGTGCAATGGACTACAGGATATTTACTCCCCTCTCTAAGCAGAAATAGGGAGGAGGAAAACACTCATGCTTAGAACTCAAGACATACAGAGGTGACATAGTGAATGTCCAAGCAGGACGAGTATTCAGCTGGACTCTAGGTTAAGTGACAGCTGATACCAACAACTTTCACCTACTCAAGAATAACAGATCCAATGGTTCAGCTGAGGTCAGTTGCTGTTAAAACAGCACAAGTGGAATTTTTCTGCTTCTATATTTTTTCATTTTACTCTCCTGACCTTTTTTTTAATGCATCCCTCAGATTTTGTAGAGATATTCATTAAACTTGTCATATTCATGACACAGCTTCACAGACAAATTACCTAAAGTTAATTTTGAGTACAATATCAATGCTTTCATAATTCAATATTCCCATCTTCCAACATAGCTTTAAGGTAGGTGTAAGCAGAAAGAGGATTAGTGCTAAATATTCAGACACAGGTAATAGAAGGACATCACTCTGTGGTTATGAATACATTAATCTGTAATTGTTTACAGAACAAGTCAGTGTTAAGACTTTGTTTATGCTTGTGTGGTTTCCTGTATCTCTTCTCTGAAGTCAATGGAAAACACTGGCTCCAACAAGACAGAATACAGCTCACAAATGTCAGTGGTAGTCCCTGTGTGACTGAAAAGAGCCCACCATCAAGTAGTACTTTCAAAGGACACAAACTATGTTAATCTGGAGACTGAGGGGTTAGAAAGCCATTTTTTCTAAAACTCACTCTTTACAGTGAGAAAATTACAGAAGTTTACCTTGACACAGTGCAGTAGGAATTCACTCAGCAGCTGACAGTGCAGTCAGCATGTTTACATGTGTAATCTTCCAAGGAAGATATGAACTTCATCTGCTTCAGTTGGATCAAACCAGGCAGGGGTCATAGCTACTAGAAGGGACTAAAAAACCTTCATTATAAACATATTGGAGTCATTTGGTAATGTCAAGACATCATCCACAAGCTGCACAACATTTACTTCAGAAGTTATTGTAAGAAAAAGAAGAAAAGGGTCTGACCAAACTTATTTTCAGGATTTAGTTCATGGTATTAGACTATTGCTTTTGGATAAAAATATTGTCATGGTTCTACTTCTGTACTGAGCTTTGAGACATTCAGACATGGGTGCTGTCAGTTAAAATGAATTACCACTTTAACAATAAACAGTGATGGGAGACTAACTATGAGATGTAAGTTGCTTTTCTGGTTTTAGAAATTGGAAATATGAACAAGGAAGCTGGTTAGCTGTAAATGTATCTCTTTTTTTTTTTCTCTCAAAATGGAAATGAGTTTTATATCTGCTCAATGCAAGTGAAACCCTCGTGTCCAAAACAATTTATCTTTGATTGGCTCTCAAATCTGCAGAGATTTCAGGAAAAAAAACCATAAATCACTAAAATAAAAATAATAATAAATAAATAAATAGAATGAAATGAAATAAAATAAAATACAATCCCAAAAGAAGTTTGAGATAGCATCAAATATGACAGCAGCATTTATACTTGAAACTGATTTGATAAGAGGAAAAAAAGGGAAAGGTCTGCAGCAGCTGAATTAAAGCTTTGAGGAGTTAAGAAAATTAGAAGAGAAAGAAAATGTCAGTATTGAAGCTGAAACCAAAGCTGAGAGAAAATAGTTAATCTGCTACACAGTTTGATCTTTAGAACTTAGAAAACTTTTAATACCTTGACTGCACGAGGGGCAGTGATGACAATAGTGGTTTCTGTTGTGTCCTTGAATTGTTGCTTTTTCTTTTTTTTAAGTAACATCATTCATCTTCCACCTGAACTTAATAAGAAAATAAATGAACTTCGAAATGTGGACTATTTAAGAAACAAGAGTCGTTCTTGTGCTTGATTGACATAACATAGGCAAGGCAGGATAATGATCAATTCATGCTGAATATTTTTGGAAGGTTTACTATGCAGCAAGAGCAATGCAAAGAAGCAGAGACCTGGAGGCAAAATGGAAAGAAGAAAAGATATGTGGTCAGAATATAGAATCATAGAATTGTTTAGGCTGGAAAAGACCTTTAAGATCATGGAGTCCAACTGTTAACCTAACACTGTCACATCTACCACTAAACCATGTCCCTCAACACAACATCCATACACCTTTTAAATAGATCCAGGGATAGTGACTTCACCACGTCCATGGGCAACCCATTCCAATGCTTGACAACCTTTCCAATAAAGAAATTTTTGCTAATATATAATCTAAAGCTCCCCTGGTGCAACTTGAGGCTATTTCTCCCTTATGGAACTCCACTGGCTTCCAACTATACTTGACATTGTTGATCACCACCCTCTGAGTTCTGTCATTCAGTCTGCTCTCAATCCACCTCACTGTCTGCTCATCCAACCACCATTGCCTGAGCTTTCGTATGAGGATGCTACGGGAGATAGAAGTAATCTTAGAATCATAGTATGGTAGGGGTTGGAAGGGACCTTTAGAGATCACCTAGTCCAACTCCCCTGTAGAAGCAGGTCCCACCTAGATCAGGTCACACAGGAATGTGATCAAATGGGTCAAGTAAGATAAGGTTTTCAGAAATTAGGTAATATACTTTCTTGGAACAAAGACTGAAACTGGAAAAACATGGACAACTTTGGGGCTCATTTTTAGAGGTACAGACCTCATTGTAGGTAACAGAAGGTGGTTCTGAATAGCAGTCAGTTGGATCAAAACCATGTTTCCTACTCCTACAAACTTCATATTTTACTACTCTTTTTTTAAGAACAAAAGAAAAAGCCTCATCTTTCACCCTTTTATGTATTGGATATGATTCAGTTCTAGCCCTATAGTACCACATCCATATTTATTTGGAGTTGATTTTTACAAGTCATGCAGAGCTGCTTATGTGCAGGGGACTCCAGTGTTTGCAGCACCTATCTGCACCAACTGCTTTCACAAGTCCTTTTATTACTAAAGAAATTGTACACAGGAAATTATAAGGTAGGCCTGCAACTTACAGCTGGGGCTGTAAAGGAAAGAGGGGCATCACACACAGAGGCAGCACAGATTGCAATGGTGCTTGTTTAACATTGGACAAAAAGACACTTCAGTCCAAATGATTAAGCTTGGTTGTATTTTGTCCACTAAAAAAATCAGAGATGTTCCAAAAAGCTAACACACTATGAGATGAGTGAAACTGGAACCTCCATCACTGATTTGTTTCTTCCGAGTCCCTTAAAATAAGCAAAACAAAATGCAATTCCAATCATAGCACTAATTCAGTCTGTAGGTATGTCAATAGGAAAGTTTCTCATACACAGATATCAGAGATGGGATGAAACATTCTATCAGATCATTGTTATTGGATGGCAGAGAAATGCATATCCATTGAAAATGTAATATATATCACTGAAAAAAATACATTTCCAGAAAAAAAAAATCACCATCATTAAGATGTTTGTCCTTGGAAATTACTTTTTAAATAGAATTTTCTTAGGGATTCTGGTGTACATGAAAACTGAGTTAGCACCATACCCAGCACAGGATTCCTCAGCAATAAGTACAGACAGAAGCCACCTAGGAATTGGAAATATTAGTGAAAACATCAAAAAAGTTAAAAGTCCCAGCTGCCTTCATGAGCCCATGAATCAGGAAAAAGGGTGAGAAGATGTTGGATGGTGTTGGCACCTTGAAGTGGGACATGCTTATCCCTTGATACTTCTTGAGAGGTGATTTTCTACCCTAAGTCTTGGAGGAATTGAACTGGAAAATACAGAATCCTTTAGCTACATATTTTAAATCTTCTTTCATGATTGAATCTTTCTGACAATTTGAAATATAATTTGTTTTCATACAAAACTTCATGATGAGAAAATCCTCCCCACGTGCCTCTTCTCCCAATGTTACAGCAATAAAGATTGATTAAAATAGACGATTTTAATTCTGCTAGACTTTTCATTCCCTTCACACACACTGCCATGTTTTAATTCATATCCTGTGTTCCTGATGTGATTTAAAAAAACCAAAATCCCAAGTCTATCATATCTGTTGGGCTTCCTTTGTAATTGTATTCATTATTGCTCAAGTCAGTGTAAGGAACAGATAATACGTGTTTTGTTCTTTTGACAACTATTCATTTCATTGAGAGCATAGATGTGTAGGCCTGTGCAGACACAAGATTTAAACAAGCAGTGCTTAAATCAAATCCCAATTTAAAAAGCTTGATTGACATGGCAGGACATCATGTGACTGTTTTGCAAATTATAACTTGTTTCCACTAGAAGAACAAAGCAGAAAAAGTTTGGGCTTTCTTTTATGCACGTCAACCCAGGCAAAAGAGTTTTCTGCTTTGAAGAGATTTGTTGTAGATACCAGGAGGACAAATATGTATTTGAAAACATAATCATAATAATTTTAATGTAATGCTATCACTTGTGATATCTAGAGTGCTATCTGCTCTACATTGAAGAGTCACTCCACCTCATCCTCACACAGCTTCCAGTCAACATAGCAGTAGAAGTTCACTTTCTCTGGAGCAAGGTCTGGTGAGATTTGGAGTATAAATACCAAAGATCACTAGCTATATTAATTGGATCATCTTCTCTAGATGTGACAGCCAAGATGCCCTGTGGTTACAGACTGTGACCTGGGAGAAAGGTTTTTCTCAGAATGTGGCTTTGCCATTAGGCTTCCAAAATTCATCTCAATTAATACTAAAAGTAAGCCTTCAGATTTTAGCCTCTGAAGACAAACAAGCAAAAGGTCACATTCAAAGATTTAAAAAGAAGTCAGGCATCTCAGATTTTAGTGATGGACAGAAGAAATGCAACAGGAAAAGTTTTATTCTCCTGGAAATTGTATCATCCTCTTTCAGCAGAAAAGTCTGACTTTTCAGGCCAGTCTATCTTGTCCTCACCCCAAGCACCTGGCTTGCACATGTGAGATGAAGCAACAGCTGAAGAGACCCGGCTCACAACTGCTCATCCAGCCCACAGACTGACAGTCTCCTCACTTCAGGTATGCAGCTCTGACCTTTCCTTGCACTTCAGGGAAAGTAATCACCTCTGCTGTCTCCCAAAATGTCTTGACATCTACCACAGCAGGTTTTGTGTCTTCTGCCCAGCCCTCTATCTGCCAAAAGACGTGAAGCAGTACCTTGTTTCAACCTTTATGAATAAATCCATTTCTGCTTTCCCCCAGGCGAAGTAAATTATTACATTACACAGTAGGTTGGGTTTTTTTTATGGGCACCATTGAACATAAGCTTTCCACACTCCTTAGAATTAATGAACCAGGATGAGTATTTGTATTGAACCAACCCTACCATTCTATGATTCTAAGATTCTATTGGGTTTGCCTGGTAAGCTTTTGGTAACAAAGTGCTACAGGGCTGGCTCCTAGGAAAAAATGATAGAAGCTTCCCCTATATCTCATAGAGCCAAGGCCAGCTGTTTCCAAGACAGAGCCCATCAGTGATGGTGGTAGCACCTCTGTGATTAATGTATTTAAAGGGAAGAACTGTTACAGCACAGAAGCAAACTGCAATCAGAAGGAGGAATGAGAATATTTGAGTGCAACAAATCCACAGACTCTAAAGCCAGTGAAGAAGGAGGGGAGGAGGTGCTCCAGGCTCCTGCAGCCCATGGTGAGGCCCTGCCCCTCCAGCCACAGAGGCCATGGGGGACCGAAGATCCACCTACAGTCTGGGCAGGACCCCTTGCTGGAGAGGGTGAATGCCTGGAGAAGGCTGTGACCCTGAACTGGGATGGGCTCCTGGCAAAACCTGTGAAGCTGTGGACAGAGAGGAACCCATGCTGGTGCAGATTTACTGACAAGACTGATTTGCAGGGGACTCACATTGGAGCAGTCTGTAGAGGACTGTCTTTTGTGGGAGGGATCCCTCTCTGGAGCAGGGGAAGCATGTGAAGAGTCCTCTCCCTAAGAAGGAAGCAGAATCAAGATGTGATGAACTGACTGTAACCCCCATTACTTGTACACTTGTGCTGCTAAGGGAGAGGAGGCAGAAACCCAGCAGGAAGGGAGGGGTGGGGGAAAGGTCTTTTAAGATTTAGATTTTATTTCACATTACCTTTCTCTGTTCTAATTGGCAATAAACTAATATCCCCAGGTTGAGTCTGTTTTGCTCCTGACAGTAATTTGCTGAGTGATCTCCAATCTTGACTTGTGAGTCTTTATTAAATTTTTCTTTCCCCTGTCCCGCTGAGGAGAGGGAGTGACAGAATGGCTTTGGTGGGCACCTGACATCCTGACAAGGTCAACTCACCTCAGTATTTCATGTGAGCACAAAGCTTGCCAGGCTCAGCAAACTCACAATTTCTAAGTGAGCTTCTGAAAATGTTTGGGTGTGATTATTGCTTTGTGTTTAAAAAAATCATTTAGAAACTGCAATATTTAAGTATGCATTAAGATTAAAAGCTATTTAAAAATTACTTTTACTTTGATTAATGACTACTAAACATGACAGATCATGAAATATAAAATAAGCTTTTGTTAGGCTTTTAATGGAGCTTTAAACTGGAAAATCTCTTGTCTGCGTTCGGGCTAACCCAAGTCCACAATTTATTCAATGTATGTTTTACTCTCGAGTGCTTCAATAAGAGCAATTGCTTGCTGCAACTCAAGTTTCCAGTCAACTGTAGGCTTCTTTAAAATATAGCTCTTCAGTGAAGATAGAATCCTGGCAAGATAAGTATTCATGTTTGCAGCTGTCACTGCTTTCACAATCATTTCTTCGCTTGCAAGCTTAGGCTGCTAAAAACCTTTCTCAGCCATTCAATCCACAACACCACAAAAAATACTCCCTCACATCTTATCTGGGGACAATTAAAACTTTAGCATTCACTGCAGAATTCTTTACAGTTTTTTTTTCTTTCACACAACAGGGATCCCCACAGCAATAAGACCTTTTGTAAATCATTCCATTGCTATCATTACACTATTATTAATTAGGGAACTATAGTTTCTGTGCCAAGGCAGTGATGTAATGGTAAATGTAAGGACAAACTCAATTGCTTTTTGTTACTCAGTTTACCTGTATTCCCTTCCATACCACAATCAGTCAAAGTTTTGACAAACTGTTTTGCAGATTGCTCTTACATGGAAATCTTTAAAATCAAATTACCTGAAACTTTGGTATATTCCATAACATGTAAAATGCTTTAGGCGTTCAAGAAAGAGGTAGATCTTTGCTACTGGAATTAAAACAAGGCTTGGTCTTAGCAGTTTAAAGCAACTTTGTATTTAGCAGGACTCTCAACTAAAAAGCTTAGAAATATTAGTATTAATGTTTTCACAATATTTTGGATAATAATGTAGATTGTGGGGCTGGAGGGTCAGAGACTTGTCTCTGTGCTATTATATTTTTCCACATATACTGGAGAACGCTTTGCTCAAACCACCACTTTTAACTCCCATTCAGGAAAGAAAAGAGCAGCAATGACTTTTGAAGCTTGTTTTTAAGCTTTTTATCTTTTTAGAAGAAAAAAAAGCAAATCTTCACCTGTCACTCATCTGAGGTTCTCACTACTGTAAGGCTCTGTGTAACAAACTCACATAGAATCATTTGGGTTGAAAAAGACCTTTAAGGTTGAATCCAACTGTTAGTCCAGTGCACTACTAAACTATGTCTCTCAGCACCATGTTTATACCTCTACTAAATATCTCCAGGGTCAACTGTTTCCCTGGGCATCCTGTTCCAATGCTTGAAAACCCTTTCAGTGAAGAAACTTTTCCTAATATCTAATCTAAGCCTCCCCTGGTGCAACTTGAGGCTATTTCCTATACTCCTGTGGTGTGTAACTTGGGAGAAGTGACCAACATCCACCTCACCATAATCTCATTTCAAGTAATTGTAGAGATCAATAAGGTCTCTCCTTAGCCTCCTTTTCTCTTATCCTGAGCACATTTTATTCTCTTCAGACCTTCAAAGTTGCCATCTGTTTTACATCCACTCATCCCCATCTGGATCTCTAAACACAGCTTCACATCATGCCCTCCCAGTCCCCTTTTCCCCATGGTGGCTCTCCCTCCTGCCTCTGCCTCACTTCCTATAGTTGTCATATCCTTTTACCCCATGTTGTGAGTCTGCCTGCAATCTATCCATGTTCTTGTTTGCCTCTTTCATCCTTTGCTTTAGAGTAACCAGTGTATTTTGCACACAAATAGTCCCAAAACTAACAACAAGTGATTCCCAAGGGGTTTGTATCTCATGGCTGGGTGAATTTTAAACTGAATTACACTCAGGTTGAAGTGTAAGTCAATTCCTTATTGGACACTAGACTACCCAGAGAGAAATACCACCAGAGTGACTACTTAGATAACTAGTGAGGGCAGAGTTTTGTTCTTTTAGAATAACACACCAGAAGCCAGCACATAGAGAAATTTCTTAATTCATATACAACAATTAAAAGGTTTATGTATAGCCAATGTTTTTTAAGTGCATGACAAGCCCAGTAAATGTTAACAGAGAGAAAATAGGGTCTTGGAAAGTATTTATTTCTCCCAGTTAAATGACACTATTGCAGGATTGAGCTAAAGATGAGTCTGGATGAAGATGCATGGAAATGGGGCATGTTAATCAGTCTATAAATGAAAACAAGAAACATAGGGAAATAGTAGCAAGGAGATTTTTATCTTTTTTAGGTGACAGGACAATTACCTTGTTTGCTGCAAAAAAATGTTTGTATTTTTCTATTAAGACCAAAGTCTCAAACAGCAAGTAAATGAGTTTTTAAAGTAAGTTTTGCCTTACTTGTCAAATGTACAAATATTCTGGGAATCATGAAATCATGAAATTAGAGTTTTCCACAAGAAATAAATATACAGGCAATTTATCAGTTCCCACAGGAAATCAGTCATAATATTACTTGTAATTTTTCTCATGTACAGTTAATAATCATGTATATTAAAACATTTACTTTATAATTCATGAGATTTGGACACTAAAGAAGTTCTGAAATTGGACATAGCGTTTTAGAAGCTCATAAATATACATGGCTAAAAAGCCATAAATAGCAGCATGTCTATCTAGCTAGGAAATGTGCTACTTTTGTGTTTTTATAATCATGCATTGAAATGAGATCAGCCAGCTACTGGTAGCTGTTAGGAAATGAGAGATATCCACACATGCTCTCTTGAGTATCAGAAATGATGGCCACAGCACAAGGTTAACTAGTGGTTAGAATGAGAATTAGAATATCATATTCTATGAGACTTTGGAAAACAAAAAACAACAAAAGGGAAAAAAATAGGTTTTGCAGTATTATAACAAACTAATCAACTTACAAGGTAGAGCTGACTTGGAATCGTTGTCTCCTAGAACTCACCTCACATATACAGTGGCATACAAAGAGGGTTGAACATACTGAAGGTTCATCTGTGATTTAAAATAGTTCCTCTCTCTATGTACTAAAGGAAAAACAACAAAGGTATTTTGAGATTTTCAAAGAAAACAAGCCATTACTCTCATACCTCCTTTCCAAAATACTGCAATTCTGGTGGTATTTTAAAAGAGACTTTTAGCTTACTGAAAGTTATAAGATATCATTTTAAAAGCCATTTCACAATGAACTGGGATCTGGGTTTAGGTTTTGCTTCTCCTAAAAACCATGATGGTCCAGGTTATCATATTTCCAAATCAGCATTTCCCAAGAGAAAAACATGTTGTCAGAGAATTTCTCAAAATTTCAACTCAAATGCATTCCTTAAAAGTGCTATTTAACAAGATTTAAGTTTTGGTCTCAAATGAGATATTTTAGCTATTTTAGAAACAAACATCAACAACAACAAAACTTGAACGTCACCTTCTCCATCTATGTATTATTTTTAGCTTATTTATAGATCTAATCTTTAGACTAACTAAAGATGTCTAGAGTAACTAAAGATGACTAGACTAACTAAAGAAGTAGAGATTTCTGTGCCCAGTGTTTCTGTCAATACAGAGAGGAAGAAGCCTGTGCTACCTGTGCCACCTGCTTCCTAACTGCAGCTTGAGGCACCTCAGTCACTTCAGCCACCAACACAGCAAGAGGATGTGCAGCATAAGTTCACCAAACAACAAAATCTTCCCCTACAGGTGAGTGCTTTAGATTCCACCTATTTTTTAATTTTGCTGGTAGGAATAAATAGGCACCTAACATTATGATAAATGCCTTTTTAAAATCAAACATGAAATTTACCGTGTGTATACACTAACAATTTCATCACTTTCTGTTCCTGGGTAAAGCATGTATTCACACCTGTCATAAACTCCCCTGCAATTTACCATGGAACAATAGAATCTTTATGAGCAATGGAATGTCAACAGAGAAAAGAAGCTTTTTCTTTTTTCTCTTTTGCAATTGTATCTTAAAAGTAACAAGAGCAAATGCTCTCGTTGTGTTTCCACATTAACACATATCCATTTACTTTGCTGTGCCTTTAATGTAAGAGATGCTCCTCTTCAATGTAGAGTGCTGTTCATCTGCTCACAGTACACAAAGAATGCTTATCAAGGGCAAAAGCCAGCAAGGTGACACCATGGTATGTTCTAGAAACTAAGGCAAAGAGATACAGATTTGAAAACCAATAAAGGCAGCAATCAGACCTTAACTCTCAGGTCCTACTCATGCTATTTTCTCCTTTGTTCCTGTGTGATTTTCAGTGCTCTTAAATTCTGTGTTCAGTCCTGATTGTATGTTGGCATAAGCTTACTGGTTGGGATGCCTTTGAGAGTGCACACAGGGAGCTCTATGCAGGCAGGTTGACTTTTCAGGAGAAGTTGAAACCTCTTCAAGGCAATGCCTTTGAATTCTAGGCTCGACTGAAATTCTTATTAAGAATCCATTGAGTCTCCCACTAGAGCTAGGGCTTCAACCTGCTGCAATGAGGCTCTAAGTGCTATACTTGAGAGACAAATGATTTAAACAGTAACACATCTCCTCCAGAGCTTTCTGCTGTTGTCTCATGCTCAGTTGAAGCTTGCATGCACAATATCATTGCTGAAAGAGGAGTTCTGCAACTCTGATAGTATGTGTACATTGATACCCTTAGAGAACTGGTTCAAGCATGCATGCAGGTGAACCATAAACCAGGCTGAGGAAATGTATCAGTTAAAAAGTGGCCTGAGAGAGAGTGAGAGTTTCATCAAAGAAGGTGTTTCTTTCTGCCAGGAGAGGGAAGGGATTAGTCTGGAGTGGGAAATAACATCAGCAGGTTTTAATAAAACATCAGCAGGTCTTAAGACTGCAGTGTCCTTTCCTGTCTCAAACTGTTTCTCCTAAGATTTACTCCTCTCTGACTTGATGATCCAACAAGTCTCTCCTCCACTGTCTGTAGAACTTAGAGTTAAGAGGATGTGTACAAAAAAAAAAAGCCCTAACTTTTGAGCTTTTATTTATCAGAAACTCACTGCTCTCAAAGATTTTCATTATTTTGAATTTCTTCCTGATTAAGTACAATGCCAAAGCATACAGTAAAATAGCCTATTTTTATATCTTGTAGAAATATTTGAGTTAAAACTAGGACCACATAAAGGCCTTATAAAAATCCTGTGAGGCACCAGAAAAATGTTCTGAGTAGTCTGACACTAAGGTCGTGCACCCAACATGCTGGAAGGTTTTGGTTCCAGTCTCTCTTCCAAATTAGCCAAAGTATGAAGCTGGACTTTGCTTCCTGAGAGTCAGGTAAATGCCATAACCCCATGCTTCCAGCTGCCTATGGAAAGGATGAGCACTGCTGGGTTTTTTTTACAGTGTTCCCCACTAGGGAACTTTTGATCAACCTAATATTTGCCACAAAAGCTTTTAAGTTTGACTGGATCTTTGCTTTCTGATGGAAAGCCACTCAGTCTGGAGAAATACCACCTTATTTTCTAAAAGAGGAGATGCTGTTTATTGCTCAGGCTTGACAAAACCTGGCTTGTATGTGGGATGATAAAAATGAACACACAGAGTGTTTTCATATTTCACAGAGAAAGAGAAGCTTATTCCCCACAGCAGCATCAGCTTCTGCTCCATTTTGGCTGGAGCCAAGGGGCGGGGGGGGGGAAGTAAATGGAGAAAACAAAGAAGCAAAAAATTCTTCTTATTCTGGTTTTGAAACAGATACAGGAAACCTGAGAGGGTCCAACTCATCAGGAAGAAAGATTTCCACCCACAGCACTCCATATAAGAAATCTCAGTGAGCACACAGTGTAGCCTGTGTGATGGAAGATAACACAGCTTCACAACAGCCAGGACTTGTTCTGGGAAAGAGAGGAAGGGACTGAAGAGAAACTGTACAATGTGGGGAAGGTGGATACACTCAAGACTGCTCCCTGCAGAGACAGGTTCTATCACAGCCACTTCACCTACCCTGAGTAGGAGTCACAGCCCAAAATCTTGCATAGGAAGTACTGACACTATCACCATAAGGGCTTAAAGGATTAGAGTCTTGCCACTGTGGGACTTTGCCATGACGTCAGTAGTCATTTTTGCTAATACCTGCACCAGCAGTGTTTCATAAGACCCTTGGGAAGGAGACCCTTTGTAAACTCTGGAGTTCTTGTAAGCTCATAGTGCAACATAGCTCATGGATGCTTTTCCTGAATGGCTAAATCAACAGTAGCATTGGATTTACTGTCCCGAAGAAGTGTTTTGTATTTTTCTAAGGCTCTGAGATTAAGTATTTTGATAGCTAAATGGTATCTGCAGTCTGACTGTTATTTCTGAAGGGTTGCCACACAATGAGGGATCATACAATTAAATTTCTAAGGATTAGTTAAAGAAAACAACAAAAAAAAAAAACCCAAAAAACCCCAAAAGAAGAAATACACAAGTGGAAGTAGCAGCAGGAACTGTGTTACTACATGGCATTTGGAAACAAGACTTCAAGTCAACAATCTGACTAATGTATGAGTCAACATCCACACTAAAAATAATTGCTGAAATAAAACCCAACCCCAAATCCTGTGGAATTTTAGTAACATATCTCTACAAGATTTCTGTACAAGCCAGAAATCACTTAAATTCTTAAGCCTTATAAATTACTGACTTTTGACCAAAAAGCAGACATAACACATTACCTGACTATATCCTTCAACCATCATTTTATAGCTTGTGTCCAAATTTAGATCTTGCATATAGATTTACTCTTCTACTAATGCTTCCTAATATCACAACCAATTCCTCAGAAAAGACAGTTTGGATACTTTTGCAATCAGCCATCTGAGTTGAACGTTAGCAGCCCTAACCTCAAAGCTTAATTGATTACAGTGAAGATTAAAGGAGACGTATTTCAACTCCAAGATTTATTGGTTACTGTACTGAAGATAGGTTTCTATCACACTAAGGTCAATAAAGATTTTCTGTACTTGCAAACAGCAAGGAAATACCATATAATTGCACTTCAGAGTTAGATTAATATCAGCAAAGAAAGGGCTGTGAATCTGTGTAGCTAGCAGAAAATACATTGTAAGTTCAAAAATTGAACAATGGATCGAAAGCACTACAGAAAAAAATATTCTAGGTGGACCTGCTTCTGCAGGGGGGATTGGACTAAATCATCTCTAAAGGTCCCTTCCAACCCCTACCATTCTATGGTTCTATGAATTATTTTGGGTTTGGAGAAAGAACGATGCACATGGGTGAATTGGAAAGAACATAAATTACTGTATTGCTACTGCTTAAAATAGCATCCATTGAAATTTTAAAGCAAAAAACAAGAATAAAATCATTTTGATTTTAGAAACCAGAGAAATGTTTAGAAGCTTTATGCTACCTGAACCTCATTACAATACTTTTGCAACGAAAAAGTAACTTTAACCACCTGAGAAAATTCTTTCAGGAAAAACCTACCTAAAAGAAGTTTTGCAGGAGCAGATTATTCAATTCTTTGGCAATCTCTTAGAGATTCACAGTACCTTCATCTTCTTCTTGGGTCTTTGCAGCAAGTGATTCCCTGCAAAAAATAATGGTGTAAAAATCAAGAATTATTAGCTGTGTTTTGAATACATCAGAGTTTAAGAGGAAAAACCTCTGCAAAGAAGGTCAAGTTTGATTTTTACTAGTGTAGGAACAACAGGAGATAAAAAAAACCCCTCAAGTTCTCCTCTGACTGAAAACACATTAGGATGCCAGGATGGATGAAATGGAAAGAGATCAGGTTGTCTGAAATCACATGATAAAAGAAAAAGACAAAACAATATCTGCATGAGCCAGTCTTTTGAGGCAGAGACAGGGTAAAAGACTGATTTAGTCTCAGAGAAAAGACCCTAGAAGACAACAGTGGGTCTAGAAATGAGCAACTATGGCTATGGGCATGGATGGAAGTCCTTAACCCAAGTCACACCCAGGACAAGAAAATTCTGTCCAAAGAACATTTGAGTAATGAGAAAATAGGCTCTGAAAATTGTGTGTAAATCTGTTTATAGTCTTTCATTCATTTTCCTATTTGTCTTGAGCCAATTATTGACAGAAGAGTCTCTTTATTTTTTCCTTTTAATTGTTTTCTGACATCTGTGTTATTTCAATCACTAAATGGCCTGTAAGAGACAAATTGTTAGCACCCAAGGAAATACGCAGTCTGTGGGACCAGTGTATGCAAGGAGACTGCACCAGGTCAGAAGTCCATGTCAAAAGTGTGCAGGAGGACACATGAGAGATGGGAGAGTCTCACACAGGCAAAAATCTGAACTCAAAGACATCCAGCAGGCTGAGGCCTAAAATTACACATTACTGAGTGTTCAGTGTGCATTCAAGGTTTCAATGCAATATTAGAGATGGTGACAGAGTTAAGTCTAGCCAAAAATGACAGCACTAAGACCAAATGTTTGTGGTGTGAGCTACTGGTAGTTGACTGAAGTAAGCAGAATGACCTTGATTTACATCAGGCCATTGCCTGGCTTTGAATAGCTCCAAGAGCACAGGTGTCATTGCAGAAAGGAACATGGAAACATCATTCTGCCCAGTAGTCTGGAGTTTGCATAAGGATTATGTATTTCTGGCCTTCTCATTGCAGCTATGCAGTTACCTATTATCTTCAGGACATGACTGCTCCCACAAGCCAAATAGAGTATGACAGATACTTCAGGTGTCACAAAAAATGATGACATTAGGTGCAGCTACTACACTTTTTGTCTGAGATCACCCCTTGCAGCTCTTTTTACCTTTGTGAGAGATTTAAACTCTAATACATAATATTTAATGGTAAATTCTTGAAATTCTTACCTATATTTCACCTGTACTTTTTGGTTTGGTTGTTTTTGGAGTAGATTTGAGCATGTGAAACCTTCTTTTACTGTTTTTCCCAAGAAAGATTGTTCTTTCATAACTATTGCCTACTTGTAGTCCAGAAACAAAGACTTGCAACTCTGATTACAGTTCTTACAGTCCCAGAATTCCCATAAAACAAAGCCAGTCCCTGTCCAAAACCATTAAGTGGAATGAATGATAAGAATATAAACCAAGGCTTCCATAATAATTGTTAATGTCTTCTAAATTAGATTTACACAAGGATATACTTCTTTGTAGGCAGTTCTGAGCTGAACTCTCTCACAGGAGTGTGTCCAGCAGGAAACCAAACAGCTCAGATGATGTGAATGATTCAGATGCATCATCAGGAACAACAAGATCCCAATGCACTTAGTCATATTTCACTGCCTCCTACATAATTAATTTAATTTATTTGCTATACTCTCAATCCACTCCTCCATTAGTGCTAGAAGAACTGAGGCTTGAAAATCGCTGCTGTATGCTATCTAGTGGTAGATCTAAGTATCCAAGGATTGAGAAATACATTATGTCAGGAGAATATGCAGAGATATGGTGTGATGAGACTTCTTCCAGCTAGTCTTTACCACCTACTTTTTTTATACCAACTATCCTGTCTCCCTTCTTACCCAATGAGTGTCTCCTAGGACAGGAAGAAATGCCCTGTGGCATTGATTGTATATGAGCTTTGGATCCATTAAGTGCCTCTAATTTCCATTGGTTTAGCATGCTGAATGTAAGTCACACCAGGCAGAGCCTTTGGTGAAATTTAGTACATTGCAGTGGAGGCCCAAAAGCTTTAAATTATTACATTCATTCTCAGGGACCAGAATCTGTGTGGCTCAGGTAAACAAACCTCTGTATTCCTGGAATTAAATGTCATTGTCTTTTTTTAGACATTTTAGTTGCTATTAGCATCACAAATTCTGTTCATTATCAAATATTCCTCTGGGATAACCAAGACCAGGCCTTTGTCTATGTGCCACACACTGTTCCACACAGTCAATTAACCTGGGAGCTCTCTGTTCTCCATTGCTCTAGGATACATGGCAATTGAAACTCTTAGAGAGAACTGAGGGTGCTGAATGAAAAATTAGTTCTCAGTTGAAAATGTTGCTGCTGATCATCTGTATGGGTTATTGCCAAACTAATAATAACATCCTCTCTCTGTTTTGGAAAGGGGTTGCTTTTTTGGTATCATTTGTGATAAATTACTTTGATGTACACTGTGATTATAGAAAACATTACCAAATTGCAAGATGGCAGGGAAAATACACTTATTAAAATTGCAGGTGACTCTGAACAGAGGAGGACCACAAGCATGTTGGAGGACAGGTTTACTATCCAAAATGATTTGGACAAACTGAGAAAATACTCCAGAAAAAAAAACCCTAAGGTGTCATTCAATAAAGACAGCTGTAAAGCTTAACACTTTGTCAGGAAGAATCAACTGCAAAAATATTGGATGGGGAGCAATTTACTAGGCAACAGTAAAACTGAAAGGAAGCTAGGAACTCTAATGTCTCACAAACTCCAAGCTATTGGATAAAAGGAAAAAAAAAACCAAAGGAGGATGTATACTGTCTATTGGACATGGGACAAAGGCCTCCCCTTTCACAGGCTGGGACCAGAGCATCAATTGTGGTTCATACTGAGAATCACACTTCAGGAAAGACAAAGATAACTTTGTCCAGTGTAATTTTCTTGTTCCTTTGTATAGATATTCTCTTAATTTGAAAAATGTCCAGAATGTGTACATTTTTCTACAAAATACCATTGTTGAATCTATTTGGGAATATTATCATAGAATCACAGAATGGTAGGAAGGGGTTGGAAGGGACCTTTAGAGATCATCTAGTCCAACCCCCCTGCAGAAGCAGGTTCACCTAGATCAGGTCACATAGGAACATGTCCAGGAGGGTCTTGAAAATCACAAAGATCTTGAAGAAATTAGTTCTCAGTTGAAAATAGTTGCTGCTGATCATCTGTATGAGTTATTGCCAAACTAATAATAACATCCTCTGTCTGTCTTGGAAGGGAGTTGCTTTTTTGGAATGATTTGTGATATTAGAAACAATTTACATTCTGATTTTTTTTGTTCCACATCTAATACAGAGGTGACAAAAAAAAGAGATGTGTCACATCAGCCTGGAATTTGGTACGTTTTCAATAAAATATGAAATAACTGCTGTTGCTGTATCCATTCCATCCATAAAATAACATTAAAAATGCACGTGAAAATACTAAAATATTTAATTCTGCTTTGCTGACCTGAAATACAATGTTAAATTGCAGCTGGCCATTAGCTGAGCTGGCCTATCTCAGCCACTTCCCTGTCCAGTATGAAACACAAATGTCACTCTTTGACATTGGCTTTTGTCTTTTTGAGCCAACAATAAAAAACGGGAACAGAAGTTTGGCCAATCAGAAACAAACAATTTCCTGACAGAGAGTTTTACTGGCTTTTATTTGCTGAAACTCTGGAGTCAAAGGAAAGGCCATTTAGTGGTGAGAAAGCATTTGAAATGAAACTAAAGGTCTTCAGATTTTTCTCTTTGAAGAAACAGAAAAAATCATCCATCGTGACTAACGTTACTGATCATCTCCCAGAGCTGGGGTTTGAAATCCCCAAGCATGAGTATCCCACATGAAGCTCAGAAAGCTCAACACTGCTAGACATTTCTTTTTTGAAAAAGATCCTTTTCTGTATCCTCTCTTCATCGGCCTCCTGACATTGAAACAGAAAAGGTCAGGCTTTGACTTTGACTCTAACAACACAGGTTTCAAAGATTTCCAATCCTTTTTCAGTAAGATTTGGATTTGCAACTTGAATGTGTAAGAGAGTTCTACCATTAACTTTCAAAGGTACATTTGCAGATCAGCTTATTATAATTTGTACTGAATTATTAACAACGAGCCAACTGATTAATTCAAAATGTGTGTGCTGTTTCTATCAGAGCACACTGTGCTCTACAGAGCAAATGAAATCAGAGCAGACTGAGAGGGGTAGAACTTGTGCAACTTCTTTGCTGACCCCTTCAGGCACAAGCTGATTCTGTCAATTTTTACCTTTGGCTACATCTATTTTGAACATTTCTTGCACAACACGAAGCTCAGGAGGAAATTAAATATGGCCTAAATCTACATTCTAATGCAATTCTAATGCACCATATTATTCCTAGCAATAATCTCCCCACACACAAAGAACTGATGCACACTATCAAGCATGAATATATTTAATGATTTAAAAGATAAATTAGTTCATTAAAATACCAGTTCACCTCAAAACAGGGCTAAGTCAGAGAAACAGATGAGGAAATCATTTTGCAAGGTTTTTCAAACAGCACAAATAGATATTAAAGTATTCAGTACAAATGATGATATCCACATCTCAGTTTTCATTTAAAAGGTCTATTTTTCTTTAGATTTTCACCAGTCTGCCCTTTCAGGGTGTATCTATATCATTCATACATAGCATCATCAAGCTTAATGTTTTCCCAACTTTCTATCGAACCTTTTCCTCCTTTTACTTGATTTACCACTTCCTCCAGCCCCTCTGGGCTCCCCTGTCCTGGAACACTTGCTGCTGTTTCCTTCCTCTCACACCAGAGCCAACTTGCTCATTCTTTTCCTCAGATTTGGGCCACCGTTCTACTCCCAGACCTGTACTTTTGTTTCTATGCTCAGATGAATCTTCCACAACTCCTACTGTTCCCTTCTCCACTTCCAGATCGCATTTCCTTCCTTTTCCTTCCTCCCAGTGAGTCTGTATCTGCTTCAGCTCCTGGTTTCTGTCTCCCATCTTGGCTTGGGCTGACATGCACAGTGAACTCCTGGGCTCACTATTCAGTGCCAGTGCACTCTGCACTACTACCAGCACCTAGCACCCTACCCTAGCAAGCAGCACCCATGTATGGGGGAGAGCTCAGCAGCCCTTTGATGATACTACTATGAAGGCACCATCCTCTGCTGTATCCATTTTATGCAAGCTGCTGTCTCTGAATAGAGGGATCAAAGTAAAAAAATTGAATATTTGATAATCTTCTGAGTTGTGAAAGATCAAGAGTTCCTATTCATGGAAACACCACACCATATTTAGAGTGACAGTCAAAAACAAACAACCAACCAACAAACAAAATCTAATGTACTCAGCTTGTTTTGGAAATCAGACATACAGTTTTACTAGAGGGAAAAACCAATGTGAACTCCTAACGATACATAAATATTCCCTGTGGGAAAATAAATAAAACAATGTGCTTTTTGCAACAGTAGGTATGAAATCTTCCAGCATGAAAATCCCTTTCAGTTTTTAAGCACTTCTGTTCTTCTTAAAACTGTTTACATCATGAAGCCTGGCACCTTTCTGAAGCAAATGAGTAATAAAAGATGATTAACCATAGTTCTTTTCTTGAGTGATCAGGGAGCATTGCAGGCAAACCTTAAGTAAGTTGGAGGTGGTAAGTATTGGTTCTATATAGACAAAACCACGTTTTCAAGACAAGTGTGGATTACATAAATGGGCAATGGTCTCATCAGCTACTTAAAACGTGGATTTATTCCTTGGATGCTTATTTTTTCAGTCTAACAAGATCAAGAGAATTTTGCACAATTATTAATACCTTCTGTGTTTCAACTAAATTTTATTTTCCCCACAACCTGAGTATAATGGAAGTGAAATTCATAAGACTACTTAAATAGCCTGTTTCATTGCAGAGTAAAATAAATTGATTTGTCTCATTGAGTATAGATATTAGACAAAAATATTCTAACTTTAATCAGGCATGTTTTTAGAATCAGAATTTACTGCAGGTACAAAAGAAGATAAAGTCTTTAAAAGAGTAACCTGTCAGTACACCTAAGAAAAATTAAGCCTTCATGCTCCCTCAGATATACCTTCAGGTGTGATTCTTAAGCAAGTCAGCTCTCAAACTTCAGACTGTATTTTTTGTCTGTTTATTCTATTTGTTTCTTATACTACTGAAATAAACATAATATTCCGGGTATGTATAAATGATAGCAAATGAAAATTTCAGTGACAATACTTGCATCCACCTTCACATCAAGAAAAGCTGAGAATTCACAGCTTCTATGAATTAGTCTGAGCCCTAGGCTCTGACTGTGGGCAAGATTTCTTGATCTACGCAGATCAAAACCAAGGAGAATAAATTAATGGCTAAGTGGAAGACCAAAGGTGATAGATTGTTCTGTGACAAAAGCTGTGAAAATTAATTCTGAGTATCAGGAAATATTTTTTAATTATGTCTTCTGTTAAACAACAAGGGCAAGTGCATCCATGAAAGCAGCACTGAGGTGAAATTTTGTAATTGGGTGGGTAAACTAATTGTAAATATCCTTCAGGGCATAATTTTATATTGAATAAAATACAAGAATGGGATTTTGCTTTCAATTGTTTCTAGAATTCTAAGACGAACTGAAAAACCACTGGTCTTTAAGTACTTCCATCTCCATTAATACTTTTCTATCAGGTTATTGTTCTTTCTCAAATCTCCCCCTTCATCAAGTATTTCTGACAAAACAAGACCTGCCCTGGATTTCCAAATGTGCAGTGACTTTTAGGCATGCAGCAGACATCAGGAAGATATGCAGACAGTTGATAGTGCTTTTTAGAACCATTACACACCTAATGCCATTCTAAAACCAGAAAAATGCAGCTCAAATTTTCTTCTTCAAATGGTCTAGTGCCATCTACAAAATCTGTAAATTTCCCTTCTTCAGAAATGGCTTTTTCTAAACATTATTATTCCTTCCAGATTTACTAGCTGCAGGGAATGAAAATACAAATAAAATAAAGTACAGTAAACATTTCAAACTCTGACGAGGTAACTGCCATTTGTCCATGTTCCTCTATCTTTACTGCCATGGGTCTTAATCCTAGTCTATGGCAGTGAACTAAAAAATCCTGCTAAAAGACAATAAACTTCTGCCAATTCATTCATATAAATGCAATGTATTAAGTTTCTCTATCTAAACAGAGATTTTTATCTAACTACCCAATTAAAGTAGTTTGGAAAGAGGTGGGGAAAATAACTTATCTAGTTCAGTGGTTTTGCCAGAGGGCAGGTAAAGAACAGTCTGTTTCTCTGTAGACACATAAGTTATATATATCAGAAAAAGTGAACAATTTAGGATTGTCTATATTTATATCAAAACTCCCATAGTTCTCCATTTCAGATTAATTACATTCCATTATTTTGACTACTACTTTTTCCAATATGTTTTTGTTCTGTTCTTCATTAATTCCAATACTACAAAACTTTGACTGGGGTTTGTTTTCTTAAATACCTATAAAATCTCCCTTAATTTTGATGGAAGCAGAGGTAAGTCAGTAATGAGAAATTCCTCATCTCTGTCTCAAGAGCTATTCATTACTGGACAGAACAAGAACAATTTAATATTATGCTCTGTCACAATTCAGAATAAATTATGCAAAATAATGGAGCAAAGGTAAAAAAAATCATTACAACTTTACAAAGTTACAGAATACTAAAGAATTTAAAACCCTTAAAAACAATGGCTCCATTCTCTACATCTCCATTCCACAGAAATGAAACAGCAAATTACTTTAATGAAAACAATATGCAACTGCACAGGTAAGTGTACCCAAAATAAGAGTATGCATGCACATATGGCTGAATACATCCTCAAACCAAGGATTTTCTATTATAAACTCACCTAAAAATGTTATTATGAACAATTTAGATCATAGTTTCAACTCAGGAAGGCAGTGGTTCAATCCTACTGTGACAATTAAAATGCTGATCTGTTACAATTTCCTGCAAAAATACATAAGCTTCAGAAACTGGCAAAATGAATGTACTATTCACTTTGGTTATGTTACCATAATGTAGGTATATTTAAACAATTTAATGGAAAATGAGTTAAATGTCCCATTTAATTCTGGTGGTTAGATTAGTTATAGCTTAGACTAAGAAGAATAAGAAGCTTGTGGTCGGTAAGTCAGAGGCAGTGGAGTAGTGACACTTTGAGTGAAATGCTTCTTTCTCTAGGCTTTGCCAATAACTTCAGGACACTGAATGAGTTAAATCAGGCAGGCTGGCAGAGATGATGGAAGAGGTGTTATAAGCACTCATTCACTGACTAAAGCAGCTTTTGTGGCTTTGAAATTACCTGATCCAATATACAGAAGATTTTCCTATTTCAACTCGACCAGAATTTTAAAGCCACCCTCAAGCATTTTGAATCAAAGGTAACATTAAAACTGCTTTTAGCAAAACTGAGGGAAAAAAAGCATCAAAACTTCAAACCTCTGCTAAACAAAGCAAACAAACAAACAGAAATCCCACAACAGAATTATACTCAATGAAATTCTAGATTAATGCTTAATCTGTTGAGTCATAGGGTCCCTTTTAAGCAAGTTAGTTATTTTTTTCCTGTACTGTAATTTCCACATATATAAAATAGGACAGCAACAATTGCTTAGTTGTGGTGGTTGTGGGAATTTAAACCCTGTACACATCCACGTTTTGCAGACAGTAACAAACATCCATTTGCATAGTTCTGGTCTGGAGAAGGTATCATTAATCATAAAGAACATTAATCACAAAGAAGAGATCAAGCAGTTCTCCAAATCATTCTGACAAAGATTATTAATGATAAAATCCAATATGAGACTTCAGTCTACCTGCACTTCCTCCAGCTTTGAGACCTCATCACTCACAGCTCCCTCTACAGTCTTTTTGGAGGGAATGATGCTCCAGATTGTGTTCCAGACCCAGACTGGTACAAATTGCCTTCTGCAGCTGCCTTCTCTCTGCACATGCAATCTAAGGTGAATACTTCAGGTGGAAACTACAGTTAAGGAGGAAGAATCTGTGTGATAAATCCAAAATTTATAATGAGTGCCCCATTGTAATTGGGATCTAATCTATTTTCATACTATCCAAAACTCGTGCTTGATTCTTAATAGTACTGATACTTGCTTTACTATACAAAGTTCTCACACTGACAATGTATTGCAACCACACACAGATTTCTGTGTAACAACACATGCATTGAAAACTTCAGTATAAGGATGAGTTTTGGTTTTACCCTTGCTGCATGTGCATCTCTTTAAAGCCTAAACATTTACACAGATCCATGATACCTTCATAAACATAAATATGGAAGCTTTTAGTCTATTTCTTCATTTAATGTAAAATGTGTTTTGAGGACTTGGACTATTATGCTAGGATACATGTAATAAAGGGTAGAATTTTTGCTGTTACCAAGAACACAATGTAATGACCATAAGCATGGGCTGTTAGAGACCTTGTTACAGCAGGTTAATGGGTTTTTTTTCCCTATAAATGCCAGTTCCTTCCAGCTAAAGTGACAACCTATTTAATAGCAGTAAATCAGGGTTGCAAAAAGATTTCCATTTTTCATACTATGTTTTGAAACAGGTGAAGAGAAATACAAAAAATGTTGCAGAAAATACAAGACACTAGGGAGAAAAGAAAGAATGAAAGTATAGATGCAGCTGCTTGCACAGGTATATCATTGGTTGCTAGGAAGCCTATACCATTACAAAATCCTTTTCTGAAGCCAGAGATGGAGGGAATAAACACATTTTAACGGTCAATTTAGCAAAATAACTAAAAAAAGCTTTAAAATATTCTCCTCAACTCAAAGCATTGGGAGGATGTTTGTTTTTTCCTCTCTCACCTCTCAATTTTTTGTCCACTTGACTTCCTCTTCCAAAATCTGTTCTAAGAAAACAAATTTTTAAACATTCTCCTCTGTCTTATAACCTCTCTTTTCCATCCAGTAGTGGCCAGTTAAAGCCACTGATCCATTGATTTTTCAGCTACCAGGTAACTGTAATACCTCTGGGTTCTTAGCAACAGATGGAAAAAGAAAAGAGTTTTAATCGTATTCTTCTTGAGTGAGATGTTCTACGTGGAAATAGATTTCCTTTAAAGACATACTGAAAGGGAAAAAAGAAAAAGCAACACTTCAATCTGCTCTCTTCCTGTCTACTATTGTTGAGGCAACTTCAAAGGTTCCTCAGATCAGTTCTTGGACTCTCCCAGCTTCTGCAGATCTTTGTAACAACTCTACAAAACAGAAGGGACTTTTTCGAGAAACAGATTTATGAACCTACAAAGTGGAAGAAGACTCAAAAGCAGATACAGTGTTGCTTTTTTAACAAGAGCATGTAGTGGTAAGACAAGGGGTAACGGCTTTAAACTGAAAGATAAGAAACTTAGATTGATATTCAAAAGAAGGTCTTTACTGTGAGGGTGGTGAAGCTCCAGCACAGGTTGCCCAGAGAGGCTGTGGTTGCCCCATGGGAGGTACTTCTATTTGGTCTAGTGGAAGGTATCCCTGTCTGTGGCAGGAGGGTTGGAACTAGAGGGTTGGGTTCCAACCCAAACCATTCTAAAATTCTATGATTCTATTTGAAACTACTTTTAACCTTTTTAACTGACCGGACCTTAAGTTGACCTTAGGCATTTAACTTGGATATGCTTTAAATTTTCTAAGCCAATTACCATTTTCATTCTATTAATGGGCTGAAAGGATAAAAATGCAATACATACTTGAGTTCCTTTCACAAAGCACTGTACCTATAGAATGGTAACCTAACATGAAATATCTGAACAATAAAATCTTGTCCTCACTGATAAGAGATTTGCCATCAACTTAAGGAGTCCAAAAGCATTGAAATAATGCAGAATATAAGATTCATGGTGTTTTAAATATCGCTGTAAGCCAGTGATTTCAGTCAACACAGCATAAGCACAGATGACAATATAGCATATATGTGGACAGTACTCCAACTTTCTGACTCTATAAGAAGTCTGCAGACAGAAGGAGTATCAGGCAAATTTTATTAGGTAATTATATAAGACTAATTGTGCTGTTCTGAACATATGAAGGTTATTAATTTTCTCTTATATCACTCCTTTCACGACTTGCTGGTATCAATCCATATTCTGTTTTTCTTTGCCATTTCTTTTATTTGCTTTTTGATCTATCGTCAGAGAAATAATTTTACTTGTGTTTTAAGTTGTTTTAGTAACAGAGTTGAGCTCAGCCTTGATTATTATTCATCCTATCCTATATGTGTCAATTTTGAACTTGATCAAAAAACTGTTAAACAGAATGTACAAGTGACTTGTGCAGGACATACTGTAGGGGATTAGCTGGCTGGGAAATACAATCCAAATAAATGTCTTTAGAGTAGATAGTGGATCCCATACCCAAAGAAAGGAAAGAGGAGCTTTTGCCATGAAGTTCAGGTCTTAAACAGGAGGGTATTCCACTACAAGGTCTGATTAAAAATAGATTGAACAGAGGATTCTGTGCCTGCCAACAGGCAAGTTTTCCTCATGTTTTCATCTTCCCGGGCTTCTGATAACATGCTTAGATTTTCTTTGTGTTTGACAAGTGAGGGAAAAAATGGGATAGAGAAATTTGGCCACCTAAAAATGATCTGTTCCTGGCCTTTCAAATAAAAACTTTCAAATTAAAAATCCCCTTCCAAATAATAAAAAACAACTCCCATATTTTTTACTGGAAATTCAGCTTCCACACAGTTTTGATCTTTATGATGTGCAGCTTTTGCATTTCTGTTCTCTGCAAGAAAAAGCTATGTGAGATTCAGGAACATTGTCTAAACAGATCATCAAACACCAAGCTCCCCAAGAAAAACAATTAACAAATATCTGTCTAAATATTCTCTCTTACATTAGAGGGAAAAATAAGACAGAAAAGTACAAAAAAATCCATTCAAAACATTAATGAGTGGTGAAAAATTTCATATAGCAAGATGCCAGCCTGTTCATTTTAGCAAAAAGAGCAATACTTTGATTAGATTGGTAGTAAATATAGGCTTTATAAGGTTTTTAATCTTAAGGGAAAAGTGTAATTAGAACCAATGACTAAAACTTGAAGCCAGACAAATTTAAGTTTTATTTAAAACACAAAATCAATTTGGCCTGATTTGGAACAGTGAGTGACAAAAGAAGCAGTGGATTCTTGTGACTTGTTTGTATCTGAAATCATCACTCATGTATTAATTATCATTTTAACTGGATGAATTTAATTCATTTCCAATATACCAGAATGCAGATTAGATGATGAAAATATCTCCATGTTCCTTACATTCCACACAGACAAGATATGGCAGCAACATTATGGCCAAGTAGTGTTCCTTTTCCTGTAACTCATATTACATCATACATAGCATCCATGTATGCTATGTCTAGTTGAACTGAGTGTGAATTGATGTAACTAATCACAAGGAAACCGTTTGAAGGTTTTCATCCGTTCAGCACTATAGCACAAGATGCTATTAAAAGGTTAACAGCTCAGGTGAATAAGCTCCAGTACCTAGGATGAATGTTTCTTAGACCTGTTTAGCTCAATAGCACTAGATGAATCTCAAGTTGCATCTCCTCCAACACACTGTTCCTAATCAGTCAACTATATTCACATAAATTCTTTCCAAGTGCTTGCTCTTTAAACTGTGTTGAAGATGTCTCAGCTACTCTAGATTGTGTACTTCAGTGTTTAGCTCTCTTACAAAGACGTTTTCCTTCATGGAATACAGTCCACAAGGATATATAAATGTAATGTATTCACAGAATTTAAGGATGCCAAAGGAAAGTAAAATAACCTCTTCAGGATCTCTTTTAAAATAAGACTATAAACGTCTAACAGCCAGTTACATGGGCTTTTTTACTCTTCTCCTTAGCATCTTGGTTTTTACTCATCATGTCAACAGGCAAAGTTATTTTCAGCTTCTAATATAATAAGATTTTTTTCAGATTTTTGGATGCAGCTGCAAGAAAAAGGAAATATATTAATTATCTATTAATTATCATTCACTAACTACAAATTTCCATTGTTTGGCTTAATCTCATGAGATCTATTACTGAGTGTCTTGAGTTCCTGTTTAGTTATTGTGAGGTTTTTGATTGTCATATCTAAATTAATTTGCAAATTTGTGTATGCCCATGATTCACTATAATAACTATCACATTGAAAACTATGTAGCAAATTTATTCCCTACAAACCAAACCTCATTCTCATACTTGAATCATTATTAATTGAACAAAATAAAGCAAGTCTTTCTTGTCTCAAGAGCCATAGGTTGGAATTGATTCATCTGAGCCCTCTGTTGTATCAGGTAAATCTTAGGAGAACTGTCCCTAATGCAAACGTAAAGAGCATGAAAGTGTCAATGTCTCTGTTACTGACATTTTCATGGAAATGCAACATAGGAACAAATCATGCAGAAGCTGCCTTAAAAAGTAAAAAAAAAAGAGTATCTTTTCAGAAAATAGAACTCACATGTAAAAAAACAGATACATTTTAGAGGGATGGAAAGACAACTTTTTGTTCTGTTGTTCACCTTTTAACTGAGTTACATGTTCAATTATTTCTTAATCAGGGAATGAATTACTCTTTCCTGTACACTATTTGATAACTTCATAGCTTAGACTTCTCTGTACAGTGGCACAAATCACTGAGATATTAACATGGTTTCTTCCCTTACTCCAATAATTTCACAAGTAGCCTGCTGTATGTTTCAGGTATGATGGTTTGATTATGAAGAGGAGTAACAGAATTGCCTGGGGTTTATTTTTTTTGTTGTTCCTAATTGGAAATAACTTGGCATGGAAACAGATATTAGAAGAATATGACTTGTTCCAACTAAAAAAGTTTATAAAGTTAAATTTACTTACATAGAAAAAGCTCTTCAGAGCAACATGTAGGTATTAAGTGCACAGATGTGTTCTGAAACAAGAAGCAAAACCAAGACAGTAACCTCACTAGCATTGCTATCAGTACTATGCCTGCAGATTTTAAATGGTGTTCCACAAATGATACTGCAATGACTCCAGGAAGAAAATAAGTCTATATTTCAAAGCTATATATTTAGCTAGAAGGTGATGGCATTTAGAAACAATAAGACTCTACATCCACCTGTACCTAGAATAGTAAGAACGGGGACTATTGAACATAGTTATGTTTCAGATACCATTTATTATGGTCAAATGCCCTTCTAGCATCAACTGTTGTGTACCTATATGTGAAGAAACCACACTCCTTACCATTTTCTCATTTTCAATTGTTTTGCCACAAGCAGAAAAGAAAACAAACTCGAAAGAGACTGAAAACTGAACCTTTTCTCGAGCCCAAGAGGTTAACTGTCAGTTACTTTTTTTTTGTTTCCAACAGCCTGTGTTCTGTGTTAGAAAGACAGAGCTAATAAATCTGGATAGTGTATATGCAGGGGAAGTTCTTTTTCAGATTGAGTAAGTGATGCTGCAGTCTCTTCCTTTACAATTTTTTTTAAAGTAATTTCCAGTAATACATTAAACTGAAATCCAATTACAAAGCAAATATCTCCCAGCTAATGTGAAGATTGGCTGGGTTAGCAGTAAGAAAGGGAAGACAGAGTTACTGAACATCAAAATCACAGAATGACAGAATCTTAAGTGTTGAAAGGGACCTTGAAAGATCATCCAGTCCAATCCCCCTGTCAGAGCAGGACCACCTAGAGTAGGTCACACAGGAACTCGTCCAGCTGGGTTGGAATGTCTCCAGAGAAGGAGACTCCACAGCCTACCTGGGCAGCCCCTGCTAGCGCTCCCTCACTTGAACAGTGAGGAAACTCTTCCTTGAGTTTCTTTGGAACTTCCTGTGTTCCAGTTTGTACCCATTGCTCCTTTTCCTATCATTGTCCATCATTGAGAAGAGCCTGCCTCTATCCTCCTGACACTCACCCCCTACATATTTGCAAACACCAACAAGGTCATTCCTCAGCCTCCTCCTCTCCAAGCTAAAAAGCCCCAGCTCCTTTAGCCCTTCATCATAACAAAGATGTTCCACCATCGTCTCCATAGCCTTGTGCTGAACTCTCTCCAGCAGCTTCCTGTCCTTCCTGAACTGAGGGGCCCAGAACCAGACAAAATACTCCAGATGCTGTCTCACAAGGGCAGAGTAGAGGGAGAGGAGAACCCCTCCTGACCCACTAACCACAGCCCCTCAAATACACCCCAGGATGCCATTGGCCCCCTGGCCATGAGGGCACATTGCTGAATCATGATCATCCCACTGTCCACCAAGACCTCCAGGCCCCTCCCCTTACACCACTCTCCAAGAGTTCACCCCCGACCCTGCACTGGTACAAGGGGCCATTCCCTCCCAGATGCAAGACTCTACACTTGCCCTTGCTGAATTTCATTAGTCTGTTCTGCAAAGTCTTATTTCTTGGGTTATTCTCTTTTACTTGAAAATTGAGGTGGTACTTAAGTGGGCAAAGTAGCACAGAAAACTATTCCTTAATTCTTCAGAGTAGATTCAGACATAAGACAAAAACTTTAGGTAGATTTGTAATGGTACTTAATGAGAGACAGAAATAAAAATCAAATGTCTCATCATAATCTCAGTAATATAGTAATGGTTTGTTTCCATTGTGTATACAGAAAAGACCTTTCATGAGTGATCTTCAGTTTTGAAATACAGAGAAACCCAAGTGTACATCAAACACAGCATGCTTGAAGAGGCATGCAAGTGTGTATATGTATCTGGGGTTAGAACAAAGGTACTATTTTAACTAAATGTTTTTGAAAATCAAATGTATTTCCTGAAAAAGAAATAAATCCTGACATATTGCTTTGAGGGAAATGTAGGGTCTGAAAATAGGAAAGTTTGCCAGAAGGAGAAAAAGATTTCAATTTCCTCACAAAAGATGGAATTTACTCTTTGTATCCTGTTCTCTTCTGTGGGTGAGGAACTTCAGCAGCATGACAGTTTCCACAAAGCAGCACTGTCCTGGGTGTACAACTTCTGACTAGTGTCACAACCAGCCACACGTAATATGAAAGACTATGGAATGAAATAATAGACATTTTCAGAGAAATCCCCAAGTTCTAAACCCCCAAAGAAACTCCTAGATCACATATAACCAACATACACTTTTAAAGTCTCCTTGTTCTATTCTAATCTCACAGCTCTTACACACCAAAATAAGCATTGGCAGGACGAAATAAATCATCACTCTACAAACAGCCTGAGCTTCATGGTTCACAGCTTTACATACTAATTCCTCCTTGTCACTATCTGGTTCAAAACTTTATATAGGAATTTCTTCTTGTCACTGCCTGGTTTGTATACTCAGTGTAACAGGTACACTCAATGGCAACTGACTCACAAAACAGAGATATCTGCAATTAGTGTCGAAAGATATAATGTGAAAATGAAAGCAGTTACCAGTTTTCTAAATAAAGGTCCTTTTTGGTTCTAAAGCATTTTATTCGTCTTCTGAAACAATATATATAGGTTTCTGAAGAATTCACCACATCTAACTCCAGATTCTGATTTATAAATTACCTGAGGATCTGGTTTTTTTAATGCCTATCAATACAGTCAATATTATCATGGTCAAATTAAAGATACCTGAATGTGCAGCTGTCAGATTCCATGGAAATTGCGCCACAATAAAGACAAATACTTTAAAGTATCATCCTATATATACAGATGAGGTTCAGATAAATTCACTTTGCACAAATTTAACTTGTGTTAAGCCAGTCAAAATGAGTTATTATCACATCACAGTTGACAGATGACCAAAATGTAAAACAAATATGAGGTTAATTAAATCTTTAACTGGTAAAGGGATGGATTATTTGTTGGCCATGTTGTTCTTACTGTAATGGGAGAAGCAGTCAACATATTCTGTTTCCAAAGGTAGAACAGAGGTCATGAATTTTAATACCCTTATGAAGCAGTTCTAGGAACAGTTGGCAAATTGTATTAGAATCTAAGTAACATGAGTTGGAATCTTCTATCATAATGATTTTCTAAGGTAAAAATCAGTTTCTGAAGGAACAAAAATTCTTTGGGAAGATGTTGATTGTCCACCAGAGATGAATAGAAACATAGCATTTTACTGTGAGTCTAATTGACCAGGATGTTTTCTCTACTTAACTGCCTCAAAATACCTCACTTCAGTCAGATCAACCAAGTATGAAACAACCCTTTGTTATGCTATATCTCTTAATATGTTTAGTAATTCTTTCTCCCTTTTTTAGGATGTCAAAGTCCTCAGAAGTAATGTTTTATGAAGAACTGCACCATTTCTCTTGCAGCCAGACATGTGTCTCAGATATATTAAAACAAATAAGTTCCCATTAGATCATAAGAAAAACAGTGGCTAGATCTATATTTTCATCAAGTATAAAGTGTAATATCATAAAAGTACATGGAAGGACACAGGAATGCAGTTTGTTGCTAAGATAAATTTAAATTGAACATCTTGAGTCAGTCAACATCACTATCCATTTAGGTTTTATGAAGAACAGATCATATTTCACAATTTTCACTAGATTTTTTTATAAAAACTATTTTCTTTAGAGATTTTTCCCCTCCTAGTTGCTGAAATATTAATATAGTCTGCATAACAGACAGTCCAAATAATAAAAATCTGATAGCATCCAGTACTGCTCCCTACTGATCCTGGACAGAGCTATCAGAAGTACCTTAAAGTCAGTGGTACATTATCATCAGGCACCAAAATGTTGGATTTGAAGTGACCAATGATAGCAGCTGATTTCACCTGAATTTACCAGCATAAAAGTATCTACTCTATGGAAACAGTCTAGATTATCTCTATTATTAATGAAAGGAGGTAATGGGAAACTCATTGTTCTGGGTGATTCTTTGTTTTTGATTCCCACAATAAAACAACTGTGGCCACTCTACAAAATACCTGATTTTTCGATTGCATCCTGGGCTGCATCTAAAGAAGTGTGCCCAACAGATCAAGGTACATGATTCTCTCCCTCTGCTCCACTCCAGTGAGATCCCCTCTGGAGAAGTAGGTTCAGTTCTAGTGCCCCCAGCATAAGACATGGAGCTGTTGGAAGAAGTCTAGAGGAGGCCACAAAGATGATCAGATGTGGAGCACCTCTGCTACGTAGATACACTGAGAGAGTTGGGATTGTTCAGCCTGGAGAAGAGAAGGCTCCAGATAGATGTTGCAGCAGTTTTCCAGTACCTAAAGGGAACCTACAAGGAAACTGAAGAGAAACTTTCTTCAAGGGCATGTAGTGATAGGACAAGGGTTAATCCTTGAAACTAAAGAGTAGATTTAGATTAGATATTAGGATGAAATCTCTGACAGTGAGGGTGGTGAGGCACAGGAACTGGTTGTTCAGGGTAGCTGTGGCTGCCTTGTCCCTGGAAGTGCTCAAGGCCAGGCTGGATGAGGCTTTGAGCAACCTGACTGAAAGATTTGTCTGCCCCTAGCGGGGTGACCTGGAACTAGATGATGTTCATTATCACTTCCAACACAAATCATTGTATGATTTTATGATTCCAGGATTCTAAACTAAGCAGAAATAACTTCTTAAACAAGACATAGAGACTTTTGAAAATACTGCCCTTTATATCTTTTGAGAAAATCATTATCCTCCTGTCAAATCTACAAGCTGGATGAAAATGCCAAATGCTGAGTTAGGTAGCTAACACAGTCAGCATCATAGTCACTGCACTGAAATTTCCATTTTAATCTTACCAGAGTAACTTTCCTGAACCTTTTTTTGTTCTGTTATTGTTAAATAGCAGTTCCTCCTGAATGGCAACCAAATGCTGTGTCCTATAGAGCTGCCTGTATCCACTCATACAATTGCTAAGTTACCTACCACCGAGGGATCCAACTACTCCACCTCTTTCATGTTCCTCAGGCACTTTAATTTGCAGCTGCACTTCTGTTAAGGCTATTTCTTCCCTGCTTTCCTTCTTTCTCCCCCAGCTGTTATGTTAATCTCTGACCTTCATGCTATCTGCTAGATTTACTTTTTATTGTTGAATTTCAGTCCTCAGTTTCTTTTTTTATATGTTGGTTTTGCTGAGCCACACTGTGCAATGCAGCTTTCTTTGCCTCTCACTTCATCACTGCTCTTGCTTCTTTAGTGGGAGGACAGCCTGACTCTCTTTTTGTGTTGGCATCTTAATTTGTATCAGTGTAATCGGGGGTAAATATACTGATTTTCTGTGAAATAGGTAAATATACTGATTTTCTGTGAAACAGGTAGTATTTTCATGTGAAAAGAAGATTGTGGTGGGACAAAGGAAACATTTCACAGCTGTAAAGGAACTTTTCCTCAAACTTACCTTATCCTCTCTCTTTCATTTTACAAATTTAAGCTATATGCCTGAGATGCTGTGTGGTAGGGGTCTCATGCCTTTGTGTCCCTGGCACAGAAGGAACTAAGTCAGTCAAGACTCAGGAGTCTAGGTATGAGCTGAACTTAAATATCCCTGAACTCACCAAAACCCGATGAGAAGCTGCATAATACAACCTGCCAAAATGTCAGTCATTTGAGTATTGACCAAAAAAAAAAACTGCACTGAAAGATAATTGATGGGAAAAGGCAAATTCCTACACTTTCAGACTCTTTTGAAAACTGTTTCATTTTTATAACAATAGAGTGAAGTTGTCTGGTTTCTAAAAGGTTAAGATTGCTAGCATGAAATGCAACTAGCTACAGATGCTCTGGGAAAGCAAAAGCAAGCATTAGCTGCCTCCAGACAATTTTTTCTAACAATTATATGCTCAAAACAATGTAATTCCAGTCAAGACAGAATCTACTGATTATGCTTCTAGTGTCTTTTGTTAAAGAATAACAGCAGCCTTTCTCTTCTCCATCCCTCCTCCCCTCTTTTCTCCCATGAATCAGATTTTTGGCAAAGGGGCTGCACCCTCCTCCTATCTAAAATTTCTCCCCATATGCTGAACAAGGTTTAACCTTTTGTACCCATTTATTACATCACCAAGCCCACATCCGCTGTTCTACATTGGGAAAACAAGCAGCACAACGCTGAACAGAGCAGTAATTACAGCACTGGCTCCCACCCAAAGCTTCTCTACAAATATGCGTGTGCGTGCACATACACAGAGAGTCGGGAGAGGGGATGCTGATACTGAGAAAGTAGCTATGGTTTAACAGCAGCAATCCATGCAGTTCACTTCCTTTTTGACTGCTTGTTTCAGAGGGAGTTACTTGCTTAGCCTAGGATGCACTTGGTGATGTACAAACAGATGAAACTGCACTATCACTAGCTACTTTTTTAATGGGGATGGCAGTCTCCATATATACACGATGCACAGAAGCTGTTGCTCCTTTAGAATTGAAATACAGAAGTTCCTTTGGTCAAACCAAAGATCACCTCCTCCTTGCAAGAGGCTGCAGCCCTGAGGGAATTGCCACACTGTGAATCAAATCACAAGTCAGTCAGAAATTCATTCAAAGAAGTCTGGTTGGCATCTGTGACCTGACTTAGTTCTTGACTCCTGAAATCCCAGAGGCAAGGTTTCCAGCGGACAACTTTGAGAAATTCTACTGTAAAAGGTTATATCTGGCTTCAATTCTTTGTGTGACAGCCAGTAATGTGGATATCATGTGCACTCACAGTTATTTGAGCTGTACTGAGCCTCCAGATTTGTAAATGTCTTCAACAAAATAGAAATACGTGACACTGTCCCACTACTCAAATATCATTTTGTAATGATTCAGAGAGACTTACTGCTTTCACACACAGAGGTTAACTACTTAAAAATTTCCTGATAGAGGGGATTATCTCTCACCCCAAGACTCCTATTGTCCATGACTTCAATGTTGCAAACACAGACTGCCTGATTTTAGGTGGGATAGAGTTAATGTCCTAGTGACTGATACAAGGCTATGCTCTGGTTTTGTGCTGAAAATGAGCAATGATAACACAGGGATGTTTCAGATGTTGCTCAGCAATGCTTGGACAGTGTGGAGCGCTTTCCTGCTTCATACCCTGCCCTCCCAGCAAGTAGGCTGGAGGGACAGAAAAAGCTGAGAGGGAGCATGACCAGAACAGCTGACTTGAACTAACCAAAGGAATATTCCATGCCATAGGACATTATGCCCAGTATATAAACTATTGCTGCTTGGGCAACTGCCCAATAACTGTTGAGAAACTGAAGGTTTCTTATTCCCATAAGAAGCTTTGCATACCTTTTAGTCCAAGATAATATGTGACTAAGATGACTGACTATCTGTCTAGCAGTGCAGAGTTCAGACATTCAATAGACAAATCTTTTTGGGAAAGAGATGACTGTCATACAAGCATTTTGGCAATTTAGAAAAACAAATACAAAACAAATAATATTTTTCTAATTTGTAAATTAAAGATGTCTGTTTTTTGTGGATACATTCATTTCAGTAAGGAAGAACAGCTTTGCTCTGAAAGTACTGTCGAAAAGTTAAAACTTCCTGATGGAAGATTTTAATTTCCCTAACAGATGTCTAACTTGGATGGACCTCTTAAGTATCTTTCTTTAAAAAAATAAGGATTTTAGACCCAAACCTCAACTTTAATCTCAAACATTAGCTGGAGTATGGGACTAGGAAGCTTTCCAAAGCTTTATTCAACTACTCTTTCCTTATTACAGCTCACTGACAGCTGGATTTTTCTATATTACAATGTGAAGCACATTAAGTTATGAACGAACAAAAATAAAGCTGTGGAGAATCAAAACCACTGTCTGTCATTGTTCTTCCAGTAAGGGAGGAAAAAACCACGTTAGGGAAAACGTTGATAATAAAATGTGAGAAAATCAAAACCTGCACTTTGTTAGTCACAAAAATCAACCAAAACACAAA
The DNA here is from genome assembly GCF_028858725.1 of Colius striatus. Taxonomy (NCBI): domain Eukaryota; kingdom Metazoa; phylum Chordata; class Aves; order Coliiformes; family Coliidae; genus Colius; species Colius striatus. Next base: position 4,290,761 of record NC_084771.1, on the reverse strand, counting down.
GCAAAAGAAACTAAAATCAGATTGTCCTGGCTAAGCAAAACACTAAAAACTTCATGCATGTACATATATACACTTACATACAGTATACAAGTTCTCCAACTAATCTGGGCCCTTGTGTGGCTAGATAACTGCTCCTTCTACACCCAGAAAACATTTGGGAATACTTTGGTATAATTAGGGATGTAATTTAAATATTCATTTCCTTCATGATGGTATTAATTATACATTTTAAACAAGAAACAAAACTGTTATTTAAGAATCATGCCCTAAAAGTTTTGTAAATCATTACTTTTCAAAGATGAGCTAAAGCTTTTCCTTTCTACTTTTTTCTTGCAAGACTGACCCAGCCCAGTTTTCTTGACTTGTATGCTCATTATATGGAATATCTATTGCCTAAAGGAGCTCCATTTATCATGCTTTTTCAGCTCACCACTCATGAACTATAAGCTCAAAAAGAGCTACAAGCACATTACACAGCATTAGATGTTTCATTGTTTCAGTGATTATGTACTTTTGTTTATGTTCATCATCTGCTTAGGTTTTCATTAATCAGTCAACAAAACCTCACCTAAATCTTCACACCATAGAGGCACTTAACATCCATCTCTTTCTTGCAGGCTCTGGGCTATTCCCAAATCAGCATTTCCTTTCTATGTCATGTAGTCTCACAGATGTCTATTGAATCTGGTCTTATCCCAGACAACTAGGACAAGAAAAAATGTACTGTACATGTTTGCCTGTTTACTTTGAAGGTGCAGATATGTTCTGAATTACTATCCTGCCTAATTGGACTTACAACTAGATTTTATACAAACCATGGTTATCACCTGACCATATCAAGTAGTCTGGACTGGGCTTCTCCCATTATATCCTGCTTAAGTTATTATGGCACTGCAAATATATAACTGCCTCTCCCACTCCTCAGCCAAGTGCCACAACTTCCAGCCTATAAACTCAGGTTTTGATTCTTAATCTTTCATTCTATTATGGTGCTACAAATATATGATTTACAGGACCGGTCTCTCCAATGTCTCAGCTGAGTGTAATAACTTCCAGCCTATAAACCCAGGTTTTTATTCAACCTTTCATTCTCATCTGTGGTCCAAGGAATGCTTAATTAAACATAGATTTGATAGAAAAAACACTAGGATTCAGACTCAGTCTGAAGCCACTGGGACCTTTGTAAGTCTGTTATTAGGACTCAGGTCAGAATAACTTTGAAAAGTTCATTTGTTTTCTCTCACTTATTCTTGTATCTTTTCTTTACCTGGAAACTATTTAGAAAAAACATGCAAATCAACCTCCCTGCTGGAAACTACTTATGTTGATAACTATGAATCCATAAATCTTGTCAATGAGGATCAAAGCCAAAAGTATGCTCATGTGTAAGATGTTGATGCAGAGGGACATGTGTATAAACTATTCATTATTGGTAAGAAAAAAATAGAGATTATTTTTAGCCTCTATTTAATAATGAAGTCTGCATTAACCATCCTCATACAATAAATTATCTTTAATGTGAAGAATATTAGCAGAATCTCTCATTATGCTCCACACCTTTTTCCTTTTAAAAGGAAGAAGTACACTTGAATTTCTCAAATTACATTTCAGATGAGAGATACCTCATGTAAGTGAGTTAGAGCCTGACAAATGAAGCAAGGTATTAATTACTTCCGTGTTTTCTCCAATACAGGAGAAATATTAAAATATGGTGTCAAACATTCAGTAATAACTTAGAGAAGAGTATGTGCAGACTAATGAAAATAATTGTCATATCTTATATAAACCTTTGTATTATTTAATATACTATGAATACACTTTTAACAATTTTTAACAGTTTAAGCGTGACTACCACATTAAACTAGCCATGGATACTAGTGACAAAACCAGTATTTACTACCAAACCTCTCCTGCAAGGCTGGATTTTTTGACTATATGAACTGCACATTTCATGAAAATTTGGTATGACTGATCCAGAGAAGACAGGAGGCACAATACTGATTGCAAGGAGGCCAGGGTTTTACTTCCTCTACTTAAGGGAGGAGATAATTGAAGATGTTTTTTGCAGGTATTGATGAAATCAATGATAATGAAAATCGATATTTGAAGCTCATTCATTCAATCTGTGAACTTAATACAAATTATATATCTGCTGATCTTTATTCAATGTTTAATATCTATCTGAATTTCTGACACTACATATTGTCAATTATTGTTTTCTTTATTCTCTCATGAGTGTCATATTAGGCTACTCTCCCAGTCTCCACTAAATAATTTCCTTTGAAACTGTGAGAGGGGAGCAAGGGAAGAGAATGTCAAACAACTAAAGCATTCTGCAAATGTTGAGGCTTAGCCTAGTTCTTGTCAAAAGGAGGATTCCCCTGTCTTAACTGAGATCATTTCTACAGGAATGTCAGAAAAATAGAAACGGTGAGAAATGTTGGTTTAATTAGTTCAATACAGTTAAATCTTAGCAAAAAAACTTCATGATCCCCAGCACTCTGCCACACAGAGGAATCTGCTGACAAGCACAGACATCTATGTAGACTTTCATTTCAGCTCAGTTAATTTCCCATACCCATAGATACTGCAGGCCGTGCAGTTCCCAACAGTATTCAGACCTTGAGCTCATTTCAGCAAGGTATGACATTTTGTATAAATGTTATAGGACAACTTTATGAACTTCAGAAAAGTTAATTTCAGCCTTCAATTTAAAAGGAAAAAAAACCTCAAAACCACTCTCTCCTTACAGCAGCTGACAAGAGCAAGCCTAATCAGCCTGCTAATTTTCTAATCTGTGCTAATGAGGATGGTGATTAGCTGCAGGCCAGCTGGGTCACTACATAGATGATTTCTATCATATTTAAAATGAGAACTTAGAAAGCAAAGGGCTTATACTTCTCTCTAGCTTCCAAAATTAAAGGCTAAATCTGACTTTGGGATTTGGAGGTGTTCTTTACCTAGAATACTTGAGGGTCTTCCTCTGCATTGATAACACCCTATAGAAGTCCAGTTCCACTAAAAAGTGTAAATTAAAGAATAAGGAAAATAGGAAAGCATTTTACTCCTTCACTAAATCTCCTGGGTTTTTTTCTTCCTATTGCAACACAAGGTTTTCATCTAATCGCCATTCAGTGGATACATTTCTTCAGCTGTTCAATAAACAGACTCCCAAGTTCATTGATTTCATATTTTTATGCCACTGAACTAATATTAATAGAAAACATCACAACTTCAAGCTGCCAAAAAAACCTTTCCCACTTAGGCAACTGTAATCAGTACTTTAGTTTTGCAATAGGATGGAAATCTTTATTCTGTATCTTGCACAGACTTTTAAAATGTTTGTTTGGATAGTCCAATAGACACAGATTTTTTTATCTTATTATCTTAGATGTTTATTGCAGTAAGCCAAACTTATATAAAAGATCAATGAATCATTACATTTTTAAAGGAAAATAAATGGAAAAATAATGACATTAATTTTCACCTACTGAATGATTCGAGGAAATGAGATTTTATCTGGTTATTTTAGAGACAGAAACTAAGAATGAAACTTAACAGCTGCTTATCTCTGCCAATAATAAGGGAAAAAGTAGGGAAAATTTTCTGAAGAAATGCAAATGTTGAAGCCATATTACACAAGTGCCAGTGTGTTTGGTTTACGTGTTTTGAAGTTCTATTCAATTAGAAGCTAATTCCTTTTGTTAGTATTTTTTACACTGAGTTGTAGAAAAACCTGTGGTGGATTCTTTGGAAAAGCAACAAAAAAATATCAGGGATAATTCAAACTACTCTTTTTCAAGTTTTCCCCCCTCTGAAATAAATGAAACATATTTTCCCCAGTGTTCCACATGTTAATAAAATGCAGAAAGTCAGCACTTGTCTCTCTCTCACAACAAAACCCATCTAGGACTCTCATTCTTCATCTGTCTAGTCAGAAGAGGAGTGCTACTAATTCAAAGAAGAGAACAATCTCCATGAAGAATGATGAGACACTAAGTTGAAATAGTTTATTGCATTTTTCAAGATGAACACTCTCAGTTTGATTTTGTACCAATATATTTTGCTGCTGTGGTATGTTCTTTCATTAGTGCAGTTAATGTGCAGAGAAAAAGTGACGATAGCTTTTGCATAAGACACAGATCTACTCTAGTGTTTTAATGTGTGTAATAGAAGGAAGATAGGTTATATCTCTGGTACAACTGTAGCAGTAAAAAAACTACATGACTCAATTACCTACCTGATTTTACGTGGCCGAAGTTAAACAACCACATTTCTGCTGAGGTATCTGCTGACCAGTTCAGCAACATGTTTGATCATTTGCCAGTCTGAAAAGATGTAACAAGCCAAATGGCCTATTTAGGTATTTCAGGGCAGATACAAGCTTATGTTCTGTGCTAAGGAAAATCATTACATTCTTGTCTATGCTTACTCCTGAATCTTTGTGGTAGCTATTTCATTCCTCTAAAAATAGGCCAATTATTTCCTTGTCAAAGATTATCAGCTTGGACCAGAAACAGTGTCATATTAGACTGAGGCAAGGTCTACCCACTTCACTGTCTCCATGAGCACCCAACACTAGAGAAAAAGGGGAAGAAACCAGACATGAAACAGTCATTTTCCTCCATTTATCCATTTCCAAAAGCCTCTGAAGTTTGAAACTGGAGGTTTAATATTGCTTCTGTATTTTTTTTAATGTTAGGTTTACTCTGAGTATTCCTGTTGCCATCTACATTTTTGCATCTTACTGGGGTTTTTTTTGCCTCTACAGCTTCCAATACCAGAGCTCAACACTCATTGTACATTGTGTGGTTAAAGAGCACCATATATTCTTTTCCATGTTTTAAGCTAGATTTCTTTTTTTCCCCCATATGAACTTTCATTATTTCTGGTCATCTTGACCACTCAAAGCAAACAAGTTTGAAAATAGCAGCACAGATCTTTCATAAATAGCATTTACAATACTGAATCAGGATGACTTGTCTAATTCACAGAGATATTTTGATAACTCTGCATGTATGTATTTACAGACATGGCTTGCTGAAAAGTCCAGTCATACTTCACTGAATTCACTGAACTTCAATGCATGCTCCTATAAAATGCTTGGAAGATTAAAGTCTAATATGATAAACATAAATCAGAAACATCAAAAACTTTTTAAAGAATTCCATACATTAAATTGATTCCTGTTATTTCAAACAGTAGCCATGGTAACAAGTCAATGCCTACCTTCTGGAAATAGCTGATATTAGCATCCTACTATTAGAAGAGATGAGGTCTGGGACCTCAGTAAAATATTCCTTTTACTTCAAATAAAATCCCAGTAGCATAGACGTAGATGCACTCTTCATAACATTGCTAAAATTAAAGATTGTTAATGGCATTCCAGCCCTCTTCAAAAAATTGAGACTCAAGGGTGGTATAATCACATAAAAAGAAAACATCTTTCTATATGTCTCTGTGGATGAGTAGGAGGCCAAAAGAACTGGATCTATTAAGAATAAAGAACAAACATCTACCAACATAACTGAGGCACTGGCACTATTATCGAGAAGATAATCCAATATTATCTCCTGACTGTCTTCACAGAAGGTGCTCTTGTCTGCAGATGTTTTAAAATAACTAAGTGCACTATCAAACCACAAAACCATTTAAAGGAGAATGCTGAATAAGACATTTGCAATTAGAACAAGATACTCTGGGATTCTGTGGCAGTTACAGAGCATTTTAAATTATGCTCATAATATTTTGTTCCTCAGGAAGGTTGTGCAAAGTACCTTAATGGAGTGGAAATCTGCATTCCTAGTATAGAAGTCTGATAAGCTGAATGGAACTGAAAGATTTTTCCCTACCAATAGTAACTTTTTCTTTAAAAAACACACTACATGCAGGTTCATCTACTGCTGAAAGTGTATCCTTATGGAAATTTATCTTGAAAATGTATCATAACAGGTGGCATAACAGGACGTGACATGTCACAGAATCACAGAATGATAGAAGTTGAAAGGGACCTTTAGAGATCATCTAGTCCAATCTCCCTCCTAAAGCAGGTTCAACCTAGATGTCAAGAGTTTTGTAAGATACTTCCAAGGATATGGAAATTCCCTCGGGTATCCGAATGTATTACAGCATTGTAACGTCAAGAAGAATCTCTGATGAGACCCCTCGAAAATGACTGTAAATAAAACACAGATGATGGAGACAAAAATGATGCAAAAACCTTTGATTGATAAAGACCAGTCCCCTAGTCAATGATGGACCACCTGTAGTATTTTAGCTTATGACTGAACTTTTAGATCAGATTTTGAGACTTGCCTTGAAACCTGTTCTGCTGGGGTTTATTTGTCAGAGAAAGGGAAGAGCATGTTAAGTCATAGGCTTGCTAAACTGGTGAAAAGGACTTTAAAGTTACTAGGGGAGAGGAACCCTCAACTCATCCCACTCCTATTAGTTTGATATCAGCAAGAGATGCCTAGGCTTGAGAGGTGGGCCCATGCAAACTTCATGAAGTTTGACAATCAAGTGAAAAGTCTTGCCCATGGGTTGGGGCAAGCACAAATCCAGGCTGGGTAACGAGGGAATTGAGACCAGCCCTGTGGAGATGTTGGTGGATGAGGCATTACCACTATTGCTAATTGGCTTGGCCAGTGACTGTCTTGGAGCAGTCTGGCGTTGCCTGTATTGGATATAGGGAGAGGAAATCTCTAGCAGCTTCTCATAGAAGCCACTGCTGCAGTGTCCCACTACCAAAATCTTGCCACATAAGTCTATTACACAACAGCAGTTAGGTTGAACTAGATGATCTTTAAGGTGCCTTCTAGTCCAAATCATTCTATAATTCTATGATCTTCCTAACTGATTATGTTTTGATTTATATAGTAAACAAATATTTGAGTCTATGGATGAAGATGAATAGAAGATATATTCCAGAAGCCTAAGTAACATGCTAATCACCAACTGTTGTTCAGGCCACAGAACCAGTCTAGCTTCAGGGCTAAACACTTTCAGTTCATAATGTATCAAATAGAAAACATGATTAAAATAACAACCCCACAAAGCCTGCCTTAGTCTTCTGATAATCAGACAAGTTCTAAGTTACAGTCTGAATTTATCTGTGCTGAATTAATGTCTATTTACTCCTGTGATAATCTTGGTCATTATGTTATGTAGTTTTAGCTGTTATTTACCCCGATATATTTGTGGAAAAGAGTTGTGTGTTCTCTATATTTACATTTTCTATCTAAATTTTTGTAACAAAGTTAACTGGTACTTACAAACCTTTCCAAACTTGAAAAGGCCTATGTAAATATTGGCCTATGTAACCATTTCCTAGTAATTGTCATTATTTTAAGCTCTATACCATAGCTCTCAAGCAAATCACAGAGCAGAAATCTGAAGAAATTATGATCTCACTTTTTTTACTAAGCTTCAGAACAAAAATATCCACCTTGGACTGCTGTGTAAAACCTAGTTAGAGGCCCTACTACCAGTAATTTTTACAGTTAATTGTAATCCATATGGCATTGGTCTGCCATAGTGCTTTGTCTTGGAGTGTTTGGCAAAAGACTAAAAATCCTGTTTTTTTAAAAATATACAGATATAAGTGAAAAGGAAACAAGAAAAAAAGTAGTTCCTCAAGCATTTTTGCAGGAAACACACTCATCATGAGCAGGCCTATTTTCATCTTCTCTTTGAGCAGAGTTTCTCTTGGCTATTCTCACACTGCTCTGTTCCAAACATTTGAATGATGGAGCGGCAAACACATACACTTTCAAAAGTGCTTCATCATATATGTATATATTTATGTCTTCCACCATCCTACTGAAGTCTCATGAAAAGCACCAGAAATAAATAATCTCAGCCACGAAAGCAGGGTGCTTACATTATGGTTTTCAAATGACATTTCCCATACTGCTTACTAACCTGTCAAAAGCATAGATTTGTTTCATAAAGTAAAATAGTCTCTCATTCATGACAGTAATTATATCAAAGGAAATATTTATATTTGAAGTCTTGATGGGTTTAATTCTAAGAGGACCACCTATTAATATATTTATTCTGGAAAACTACATCATCCTCCCCAATGACAATGACCTTGTGGGGAAAAAAAGCGAAGCTCAAGTACCTTCTCCCTTCTATATATAACATACATTATCACAACTGAAGTTAAATATAATTTCCTTAATGGAAAAAGGATGTCCTTAATTGCTTTATATAAAAATCAATTTAAATAGCAGAATATGGAAAATGTCAAACCCTTAAAAACTTACTAATTATATTTCCAAATATGATTTACCATTTACAGTTCTGTTATTGACAGATTTAGAAGACAGAGATCATTTCATGACTCCAGGAGGAACACTAATAACTTGTGTTACAAAACATATAAATAGTATATAATAGCACTGTATTTTAAAAGATACTGCAGTACAGTCAATCTAATCTAAGGCATTTGTCAAAGTTCTATAGAACTTTTCCCACTTAAAAGATACTTTGGAGCTAGATGAAGTAACAGAGTTGATTAGTGAGCTGCTCACAGATTTCTTAAGATCAGATGAATCTATAAAAATTATCTGGTTTGATTATTTACTTTTGGGGGCTATAATACAGATGTACAAATATGCATACTTGAAAAAACAAATACTACAGTCTGAAATCCTGGCATTTAACCTCTCACAGAAATACTGAAGGCATTAAACCACTAACTTGAGTAGTCTCCAGATTCAAATAAATTAATATTTCCTATTTAACTGTAAATACCACTGGTAAGGTAATCATCTTCCTGGCTTTTGTGTTGCAAATAACTTTAACATTCTTTTTCAAATGGAATACATATCATCCTGCATATTGATAGCAAAATGACTTTTTGTGTCCCGAAAGTTTTTTTTAACAGCTTCTATAACAAAGGCATTCTCCTTAAAATGAAGGAATCTGAAACCACTTTACAACACACCAATCAGTAACATTAAATTTGCAGATCAAATATACTGCTTTGATCAGCAAAGGCAAAGAAATAAGACATGAGGACAAAGTTGGATTCAAATTCAGATCAAACTGTCTGTGAGGTTAAGGCCAGTCAGATATGTCTATTAGAACTGGTGTGGCCAAATCAGAACTTAACACTAAGGAACAGGTCTGCTCCATTTTACAGTTCTTGTCTAGCTGTCAAGAGTTCCTTCTGTAATTAAGACCCCCCAAAAAACAACCTACACGTCTCCTCATGCATTTGATATGCCTGAAAACATGAGGCTATGGGCTGAAGGCTCAATGTCTGTGTTCTTTGCGTCATACATCTTTCCCATCTGATAACAGTTCAGCAAAGACATCCAAAGAAATCCAGAATACTGTACAGCTTAGACTAAAACAAAGCCATGTTTTACAAAGCACAGTAGAGTCCCACTCTGCTCTTAGAGCTGTGAGGAGCATCATTCATTTGAATTGGTTGTTCAAGCAACTGATTCTCAAACTTCCTATTGAAACTAACACTGAGCACACATCTTAGAGGTGGGTTTTGTTTCAAACTCACTTGGGTGGCACACTTGCCCTTCTTCCTTCCACTCCAGCTGGATTTTGCCTTTTCTGAAGCATGCTACAAATGTCTACTTACTGCTGCATGTGACTTTACAGAACTCTTCCTCTCTAAACGTGGCTGATGTCTGCCCACTTTTGCAGTTACTGTCACAAGACTGAAGCTAGAATGAATCCAGTGTTATTAGTGCCCTCCTTTTGAACCTACTTCAGAGTCAGTAAACAAATAGTATCATTCAGTCAAAGATGGAGGAAGAGCAACATCAAGTTTCAATCAGAAAATTCAGTGATAGTCAGCTTTTCTCTCATCTAAGCTTACAATCTGAGCAGCCTGGCTGACTGAAAGAGTTTCTTCTGACTTATACTAGGAGAGATGAGGCTTACAATACATTTCATGAGAATGACTAACTGAGGAGGCTGAAATCAACTGTAAATCTTGTCTAGAACAAAAATAAGAGCAGGCCCAGGGTACTATGGCTGAAATATTATTCTTCTAACTTCATTGGTTTTGTGCTTTGAAAGGTTTTGGGTGAAGGTTGTTACACTCTTGCTTTACTAGATGTTCTTCTATAACACAGACATGTCATTACACTCTTTGTTCCCTACAGCCATTTTATACAGTGATTCAGTTCCAACACAAAAATACTACCCCTCCTTCTGATTGATTACGTTCTTTATAGCTGTTGATGGAAAAGACTGTCCACCTAGTGATACCCTGAAGGTTGCAAGGCACTTCATAACACCGTTAGTCATCCTGTCACACCCTGCTAGTAGGAAATCTCCCTTCAGTTCTGCCATAACTGGTTTCCACGAGTTTTTCTGAAGTCCCTCTTGTTAAATTCTGTTCCACAGCTGAAGAACTTTAGGTCTAAACACTCTTTAATCCAAGAATTCTTACTTTTATATTTTCACCTTCACATAAGATCTCTAATCAGATCCTGCCTTTCATATGAATTGGAACCAAAAAGGTCAAAAAAAAGTTATCAGAATCAAAGCATAGAAAACAAGTGAATTTAGTCCATCCTCAGAAAGTTTTCTCTTCACTTCCACAAATGGACTGATTTAAATACAGAAGCATGAGGTTTTAATATGAAGTTGTGTTATTATTTGTATTTATTTTGCTTTAGGCATTATAGGATTCTTCTCGGATGAGAATCTGGGAAATTAAGTTTGTCTCTTATTCAGTAACTGAGTCCATGTCAGCTTTCTGTCCATGAAATTCTAGAAGAGGGAGAAGACATTCACTGAACACTGAGTTGACAAGAAATGTACCTTCTTCGAACAACATAGCTGCATGTAGCATCATTTTCTGCCTTTCCCATTAGCCATTTTTAGTTGGAACTTAGTCAAGAAACACTTCTTTTGAAATGAATAAGGTTGAATGAAAAAGTAACATAAGAGTAGCAAACAATTTAATCTTTTCCTACATATATATGAGTAAAGTCACATGACATCGTGAGATGCCAGGCACTTTTTAAGACAGAACATTTCCCTTCTGGAGAGTTTCAAGAACTACATCTGTTTTCCAGACTATTCTTTTTCTGAGCTGTTAAAAAGGAAGATGAAATTTCATGTGTCTACTTGAAATAAACAGCTGAAAGTTGGCATTTAAAAAGTTCACAGAATCACAGAATGATAGGGTTGGAAGGGACCTTTAGAGATCATCTAGTCCAATCCACCTGCAGAAGCAGATCCCACCTAGATCAGGTTGCAGAGGAACGTGTCCAGGCTGGTCTTGAAGACCTCCAAGGAAGGAGCCTCCACAAATGGCATATATAAATTATCAGAAAATGAGACTATGTGAAGTTCAGACAGACTTATGCACTATGGACATTATTGACAGACAATATTATTTGAAAATAAATAGAATTATAGGTAGAAACCTTTTTTAAAAACTATTTTTTTTCTACCAAACTGCATAAAATTTAAAAGCCAATATATTACAGAAAATGAAAAATAACAGAGTTGACATATATGAACACAATCTGCACTTTGGAGAATGAGGACTGATACTGTTACTGATACTTCTCAAGACAAGAGGCACATCATACTGTCAAGAAATATCAGAAAAATCAAAGCATTTCATACTAAACAGTATTTTAATTACTTTGATGGAAATACATTGGTGACTATATAATTGCAAGATGAACCTAAACAGGGAAGCAGTTTAAAACAGGAAGTATTTGTGTTCTCCCCTTTTAAATCTTTAAATTTGTTCTGTGTTTATACTCTTCTCTTGCCATCTGCTTTTGGTAACTATTGGAAATAAAACACTGAGAGCCCCATACTTTTGCTAGCTGTTGGTGTGTTTTTCTGAGATATATAATGCCCTACATTCCTGAACTTGTAGAGGCAATGCATGCCACCAGTACCAACTCATAGCCATGCTCTGCTACAGGGCAGTGGTAGGCAACTGGAACTCCCTTTGCTTCCCATCTTGCACACCAGAGAGTCCCTAGCCAGCAAATGCAGGGACATGGAGACTCTTTCCACTAGGTGGCCTGTCCAGAAAGACACTACCTTGATTATGTGTGGATAAGAAAGAATGAGAGAAAGAAACATGAAAGCCAATAAAGTTGTTTTTAAGACTGCCAGGGTAACAAAAAAACCCCATTTTGAGCAGGGCCCAAGTCTTAACAGTGTTTACAATTAGAAATCCTTTGGCAATCCATGGAAATTTTCCTCATTTACTGGTTAGTCCATGCACTGATTAAGGAACGATGAACAAATAAATAGTGTGTTATATGGCACAAATATGAAATCCAGCTTTGCTTATGGCATCTCTGCATTATCAAGTGTTTCCTTTCACTGCAGTTGTTCTCATTTCTTTGTCTCAACTATAGAAAGTTCAGTTAAAGTAATAAATCCATCTCCTTGAAGAAATAGGAGTCTTTGTAGGCTCTGTTTATATGGATAGCAGCATTTTTAGTTAATCTCACTCTAGCTTTACCAATCTTCTATGGAGAAATCCAAAGCACAGGAAAATGAAAGCATATTGTTTGTGAAAAACTCCATATGCTGAGAGCAACTTATTTCTTAGAACAAGTGGCAAAACAGTTGGACCATTTTTCTTAAAGATGTGACAGCCAAATACTGAGACAGAACAAAGACAGCAATTAAAAAAATGACATAGTGAGAGGGGATGGATATGGTCTATCATTATGAACTAGATTCACTCTGTGACTGGCAGGTGACACACCAGATTCTTTGTAGTTTAAACTGTTTTGGAAATGTTCATGTCAATTTATGTTCTTTTCATATTACTGATGTTATTACAGTTGCAGTATTGAAGAGAGTTAAAACATGTCTATTTCTCTTTATTGCATCTAGACCATGCTTTCACTGTTTGGACATGTGTAGAATCAGGAAAAAAAATCTTCCTTTTCTTGTTCTTTCTCCTCCTTAAACCTTTCCACCTCCCAGCTTCAAACTTGAGGGTTTTACTTTGTAAAAGAAAATTGCATTCTCCATTTACATACAGAGTCTCAGTTTAGCCTTTCCTACAATGATTAAAATGCAGAATTGCAGTAGGTACGTCTCCTGACTTGTTTCACTAAACAGTTTCAAAGAGTTAGTGACCCTGAAGAAAAATACCAATCTCAGCTTTTGTTTCCTTCCGAAGTTAACAGTAACTTTCCTGTTGGTCAAAATTAAACTTATATAAACTGTTATACATAAAAATTATGAAGAAATTATGAAAATGCTGAAAGAGTAAAATGCAAAAAGTCTGGTCAGGTTCTCAAAAGTGAAAGCCACAGCTCATTGGATTACTGATCAAGGACACAGAATCATTACCATAGAATCACAGAGTCATTACAGTTGGAAAAGACCTTTAAGATCATCAAGTCCAACCACTCATCTCAGTCACACTGCCAGGCCCATCACTAAACTAAACCACATCCTTCAGTACCACATCAGTGCACCTTTTAAATATCTCTATGGATGATGACTTCATCACCTTCACTATATATCTGTAGAGATGATGACTTCATCATCTTCATCAAATATCTCTAGGGATGGAGACTCCACTGCATCTTGATACCGCATCTCTAATTCAAGTATATTACTTTGTAGCCAAATAAATGTAATACAATCATTAACTGATCATATTTACTACCGTGGAAACAACACTTATTGCCTTTAAACAGCTTAGCAAATATTAAATAGTCTGCAAAACTGCCGGAGAGACAGGAAAACTCTGTATCTGAGAATCTGAGTGAAAGCAGCGAGATGACCAAAAAAAGACAATTCAGTTCTTAATAGTAACTACAGCCAATAGAGAATTCTTTAGCTTTCAAATACAGTCAAGTGTACTTCACTACACAGCTACCATACACAACAGGTCGTGTTGGTCTCACAAACTTACATCTTAAATATGCATGTCAAAATCTGGAACAAGTTCTAATTGTTGGAATAACATCAAATGAGAATGGTTTATCTTTTAATATCTGGTGTAAATGTCTAAAGTATTGCTTCACACTGGTGTCAAACACTAATGGTTAATAAGTTGCCTTAGACTAACTTTATTTTGGTATACATTCTATAAGAGCATCACAACGTGGTTTTGCTTTCTCTATGTTATCAGAAAACACATGAGCAAAGCAGACCTTCATTTTGGATGGCATCTCATCTGACACTTTAATTTTAGGGACTCCAGCTGGAGATTGTACCTGGACTACCTTATATCATACTTTCTGAATGCTCTATTCTCCACTAATCTGTCTAATCTCTTGCTTTGAATTTATTTATAATTTTGGCTTCTAAGGCTTCCCATGGCAATACTTTCCATATGCAAGTTAAGTGCTATGTGAAGAAATATCTCCTGTCTGATAATTGGGAGACATCCAATTAAATTACTCTATGTGACAACTCTGTTTCCTATTCCGTTTCCCAACAGAATTCATTGAAGTCTGCTGCATCTTTAATGGAGCTCTGGCTTGAAGCATAGTCAGAGATAACACTTCACAGGAGCACAGAAGACACAATTTTAAGTCCTAGATCATTCGTAATATAATTCCAGTAATGTTTACCATTGCCCTGGGAGTCTTTTCAGTCTTTCCCGGCAGAGCTGACTACATTAGTTGCTCAAAGAAGAGGGAGCTGATTTGCATAATGCCATGCATTAATATGAAAGGTTTTGCAGTTCATTGGAAAGTTACTATTATCATAAAAGCTGGTTTGCCTTGCTTTTTTTTTCTTAGTCATTATTGGGTTATTAACCAAATACCAGCTTTGGTGGTCAATGTTTCCTTCCTGTGCATGCAATTGACATGTACTTCTTCTCTTGCCCATTCCATCCTCAGACAAAATCCTAGAACATTTTTCTAGACAATAATTTTATGAAACTTCCATTTTCTAATACAAAGAGAACAATGAAACAATCCTGAAACTTTTTGATTTATGAGTCCATCTTTATGCAGCAGTGATAAGTATGAACAACTCAACAAAAAAAACCCCTTTTTTTCCATCAGTGGAAGAAATGAGTTTTTAGTTTCTTCTTCATTTAATCTGTACCTTCAGGTTTATAGTCTCAAGTGAAATTTATGGAGTTTAAGAACACTAACTTTGGGGTCAGACCAGGCAAGACATCCAGGCCCTTTTTTTGTGAGAAGGGTCAGGAAAACATAACGTGCTCTTGTTAATCTTTAATTTCTAATTTCCAGAAAGCCACTTCTCTGTGGACAGGAAGTTAGTGATCCAAAAAGCAAAAACTCCATTTCCAAATGGAACTTAAAATTTGTTGGCCAGGAGGAAGCTGCAACATCAGGAATTTAAAGCAAATGAAAGAAATTACAGGAAAGGTCAATCATTAGACAAATCAATGAAGGATTATAGGGGAAAAAAAGAATTATTCAGCATAAATATACCAGGAAAACATAAAATGATAGAAATAATTTTGCCAATGAAATTCACAATACTGAGGAAGTCTGGGAAAAAAAATATCCTGGCTTACTAGCTCTACTCTTTGGGATTTCTCTTGTTACTCTTTTCTGCTTTCACAAAAGGGGTGAAACTAGTTTACTTTAAAACATGGAATTTATCTGATAATGTTGTATACAGAAATGTATTAGAAATTCTTAGCATGGCTAATTACTTTCTCCTTTTTTCTTGTATTTGTACAAACTTAGAATATGACCATGAAGTGAAAACACTTTCTGTTTAGCGAATCACTGTTGTTTCCACCTTTCAACATTCTTGGGTCAGACATTACAATAATAATAAAAAGTTGCTAGAGAAATTAATTCCCATATCTGCTAGAAAAAATATTGAAAAACTCAACATACAAAGGCAAAGAGAGAGATTTTTATCTGTGAACTAATTCATTTACCTGTGGATGTGATTAATCCTATAAAACGTGTTTGCCAGTGACCTAATGGCACATAAAGCATTGCTCGAGAGACGCTTTTTTCTCCTGTCAGCATGACTAACTGGTGACAGTGGTTTCACTTATCAGTGGTCTAGTAATGAACTACTGATCTTTTTAATGAAATGTTTGGAGACCAGTTACATTTACAATTGGCTTAATTGAATTTTACATTTGAATGTTGAGATAAAATTTGTGTTTAAAATGATACTCCATTCTTAGATAAATGTATACTGGGCAACGCTGGTAGCATCTATTAATAATGTGCTGATGTGGATTGTTGAACTCAAAACCAAAGCAGGAACATTAAAGCAAATTAACTATTTGTCAGCTACAACAGCTATGAATGAACCCAGTCTCCACAGTGTGAAGTGAATCACAAAACCACAGAATCTTAAGGGTTGGAAGGGATCTCGAAAGAGCATCCAGTCCAACCCCCCACCAGCGCAGGACCACCTAGAGTAAGGCACATAGGAACTTGTCCAGGTGGGTAATGCACTATAGATAAGCAAGGAGTCAAGGCTTCAGGTCATAACAAGCTCTGACTCCCTGTTTCCTCTTCCTCCTGATGTGGACAGTTCTGCCTCCTGATTGGTTTTTACATTATTATTATACAAAGTGGCAAAATTAAACACTGCACTTCCATACTTACCTATCAGACAAGTGTGTTACCTAATAAAGCCTCTAATAAAAATTACAAGATAAATTCATCTCCTCTTCCCATGTGTCTAGCAGTACTCTAAAAGAATGGAAGAATACAAAAAGGCTACATCTTTAAAAAAAAACCCATGGAAGTTTTAACAAGCTGAAGTGCTACTGGTAGAGAAGTTCCCACTGAAAAAGCTAAAACTCTCTAAACGTCGTTCACCCTGCAGCAGGGATGGACTGAATGACCTGCCAAGCTCCTTCTACCTTCTTCTTATTCCCTGATGAGCCGAGGAAAAGTCCATTTGCAGTTAACAAGAGGTGCCCGGTGACTCCCTGGCATCAAACCACAGCCCTGAGCGCCATCTCCTGGCACTTGCCGGCAGACACACACACACAGAGACACACACACTGGTTCTGGGAGAGCCGAGAGCAGGCTATTTCATCAGTTAACTGCTGGAACAGTGACAGTACATCCTATGACATGCAGTTTGTCCCGTCCAAAAATCAATAGTTTCTCCTTAGTCATTCAAAAATCAGAAGTAAACTCGATAACTAATGTTTGACATCTAACAATTATATAGAACAGTTCCAACAATGCTTCAAGTCATCACTGGGTTAAAATCCTCTCAAATGCATAAAGTAATTCAATCTACTTGGGGTTTTTTTTCCCCCACTTAATGTTTAAAGTCCCCAGATTTCTTTCTCTGGTCTGCTCATCTCTACTCCTCTGTGCAGAGTAAGCATGTTTGCAAGCAGAGGAGATTGCTTTGTAACTCAACCAATTATGGAAACTGGTTTATCAGCTTTCCATGTCTAGGTCCTGAAAACTCTTCAGACCCTATTTGAAACATTTGTATAAGACCTACACTTTCCAAACACCTAAAAGTAGGCTGCCAACATGCCTGTTCC
Organism: Colius striatus; assembly: GCF_028858725.1. Taxonomy (NCBI): domain Eukaryota; kingdom Metazoa; phylum Chordata; class Aves; order Coliiformes; family Coliidae; genus Colius; species Colius striatus. The sequence continues at coordinate 4,273,312 of NC_084771.1, read as the reverse complement.
TCAGTCCATGCTCTCCAAGCACCCACAGTCTTGTTTTTGTAGTCTAAGTCATTGTGTTTCTACAAAAGGTCAGACTAGCTTGTGAAAAAGGTCCAACACAAACTACCAAAAAACCGAACTCAACTGGTGCCTTGCCATGGCAAGCAACAGAGTAAAGATGACGCCTTAAGGTAAAAATCTCTGCATATTTTGAAGTTGGCAGCTCTATTCTAACCCCCTGCACAACCCTGTGGGATGAAAAGATTTGATACTATGCCAGTACCTTTCGTAGATGACAACAATCCTTACATGGAATGCCACACTGCTAGTTCTCCCACAATCTTTCTCTTTTCCACATCAAACAGGTGGGTTTCTTTTCTCAGATGCAAAATGTCATGATAATAGAAATAATTCTTTATTTGGCTTGCCAGGCAAGACTTAGTTTACTGATTCAATGCTTCTTCCAGTGGTCAGTCTGGTCAAAGCATACCAAGAACTCCCAACAAACGCCCTATCTTTGGACCAAGCTAATATTATTACACAGTTGCTATGTGTCTGTCTGTACAAGACAGGCAAAGGACATCCATTAATTTACTTTCTTTTAAGTATTATCAAATCATTAACTCATTGAACCAGGCTTTGTTTAAGAATCTGTAAGGGTAGTTATGTAGCATTTTCCTTGGCCATGCTACAAAAACTCATTCAATTACAATTCTGGTCTCTAATGGTTTGTCTCTTATCAGAGTCATGCCAGGAATTTAAGTGTGTTCAAAAGTGTCTTTGTATCTCTATTTACACTGTCTCTCAAGGCTCTAATTTTACATTTTTCTTTGTCTTTTTTAATAAATGTTGTGTTCAGAAATGCTGGGGTAAATAAATAACCAGATTTCACCCAGATGCTTGTTCTCAATCATGTAATCCCACGCCATGCCATACATGACAGCCACAACTGCTCAGAAGCAAACTCATAACTGCAAGTGTTCTTCTACAGCAGGCCTTTAAAATCCACCACAGAAGTCTGCACATTCTTCCTGGAGCAGGCTCTCCCTACCAACGACATGATTGTAATTTGCATTCTCAGTCCCTCATGTTATTTTTCCTTCAACTCTTACACCTTACTCTCAACATTCAAAACCCATCTGGACAAGTTCCTGTGTGCCCTACTCTAAGTGATCCTGCTCTGGAATCCAGGTTGGACTGGATGATTTTTTTGAGGTCCCTTCCAACCCTTGAGACTCTGTGATTCTGTGACCCTTGGGGATCTATGTCAAAAAGAAAAAAAAAGCAAAATATTTATATATGATGAGATCCTTGTGCACCTTTGTCCCATATCATCACAGTCAATCACTCTACATAAATAAGATTCTGAAGGCTCAAGTGAAGCTATCACCACAAGTGTTTTCAAGTGTGGACTAAGAATTCCTGGACCAGCTCTTGCCCCAGAGAGCACTGAGATCATCAACTAAGTAAAAACAAAATGAAACTGATTCCAGTCTGGATACACTCTTCTCTGGCTCAAATTCTATCACTTATAAATGCATTTGATTCCTCTCTCCTTAGGACATACTAGACAACAGCTGGCTCATCCTTGGAATAACTTTGCAAGACTAAGAGTCAATCCAAAGAAAAGTTGTATTTTTAGTGTTTGCTCATCAAAAGCATTTCACCTAAGTTCTTAAAGACAATACCTTAACAAGTAATTCTCTATAAATGCTTTGCTATTCCTTAATGTCTTACATGACAACTGCCCACTCCTGTCTCCCAGTAAGGAGTTTCTTCAAAGCCAGATTTGGAAGGAAAAGCATGGTATGTAGAGTCTGCTGTTGTGCATGTGAAGTCTGAGATGGTAAAGTGAAATCAGGGACACAGTACTAATTAAACATGGACACTTTCATCCAAGTTAAAGAAAATATGCAATTATTTTTATCCAGAAAATATACACTTGGAGAGTTTTATACAAATATTTGCAAGGACATGTTAAAATTAGCAAAAACATAGCAACTCAGCCTGCAACTCAGGATTTGTAAATATAGTTTTGCAAAGTGAGCTACATTTTCTGGTTAGTCAGATGGTCTGAACCCCCTGTGACACAATTTATAGCACTAGTCTCAACAGCTAGAACTATGGACCTTCATACTAACAAAGCAGCAATGCAGAAAGGTGATTGTATATATATGAATATAGATATATTTTTAGAAATGTAAATTAAACAATTTTTTTTTTCATTTCAGGACTGAATTTACCCCATTCCCAATACACAGAAACTCACAGAAAGTGAGATAAATTAATGAAGAAACATTTTAGCTTTGATATGCCAGTTGTGTAGTAATGGGAGATGTTACCTGAAGGATTACTTTGCATGTAACCTTAAAATGTTAATCCTGAATCCCCAACCTCTTCTCAGATTTATAATCCATTTGCAAATATGCTCTGGTTTTCAATTTTAAAAAGCTTCTAGTTGCATGAGTTGGAGCAGATTTCCTCAGTAAGGCTACTCATTACTACTGAGAGTGAAATTCAGAGCTTCATAAGAGCAAAGTTCACCTTAAAGGAGCTTGTTGGTGTTCTACAGACTGTACCTTGTTCCTGAAATAGGAAATTGCATTGCTGAAAGATATCAAGAGTTTGCAACATAAGAGTGCCAATTTTTCTTGAGGATGTTTGCTTCTTTTATCTTCTATCCATGTTGAGATCTTCCAACAAGCCTGCACATCACCCATTTGCCCATGTAAATATATCAAATTACAGAAGAAGGGTGGCAACCAGCAGTCTACAGTGTCCTGAAATCAGGAAACTGAAAGCTCAGTCATAAAGCTGGATGCTTCTCCAAAGAACTGGTACAATTCTTGAATATCTTTGCACTCTTACCCATGATCACACAGATTAACTCCTTCCCCAACTTAAATTTGTAAAAGTTTGCAAAGAGGAACCTTTTGTGATGAAATCAGTCTTTTACCCAAAGCCTCATAACATCCATGTCTTTTACCCCTGATGGTATAAGGGATTGATTGGGTTCTCATCCCTTTAAAACCACGATCAAAAAAGCTTCAGTTTAAGACAATACATGCAGCTAACATGCTACATGATCTCTAAAGGTCCCTTCCAACCCCTATCATTCTATGATTATGATTCTATGATTCAATGATTCAATGCAATGACTCAAAAGAACAAATTAAGTAGTTGAACACATGCTCACAGATTAAATCCTTATTATTTTAACTCTAAGGGGGCAAATTTAGAAATTTAGTATTGATAAACATTCACACATAAAGAAAATTGTAAGTCAACTTTTTCTTCCTCTGTGTGAATAACTTTACTGTTCATTTATATTCCTGGAAATGATGCTCACATCTGTAAATATCTTGAATCACAGCTGCATATTGTCATTAAGGAAGAGTCCTAAGGAAAATTGTACATGTTAAGCTTGTCATAAATTCTTTCAAGCAAAACACATTTGGTATTATGCCTATGCACATGTTCTTAAATTCCAAATGCTGTAAAATCATCTTCACTTCTCAAGTTTCATAGAGCTCTCTCTGAACATTAATCTTAGATGTTATCCCTAATTAACTCACCCTGTACCCCCGTGGATTGCCCCCATAGAGAAGCAGTTGCATAGCAAATAGGTCCAAACTTAGCAATGAACACAGCAAAGAGCTTTGTCTTATCTGAAGAGCAGTGGTTTCTAATATGGTATTTGCCATTCATTGTTCCTTTTCACCACTCCTAAAAACTACTCCTGGTGTAGTTGTACAGACTTCTCAATCTGATTTTCTTTTTCTATCAATGTACTTCTAGTTTCTCAACTAGAAGCCTGAGTAATCCAGTTGAACAGTGCAAGTTGCACTCTAACAGTAAAGAGCACACAGAAGGATTTTGCTGAATGAGGACAGCTGAGTACTCCCACTGAGAAAGCAACACAGGTCCTAGAATATACCCTGAGGCTGGCAGTGAAAGCCAGCTGGAAGACTGTGTTTGCTGTCTGTATCAGAGAGACTTCTGCCCTCCTGAATACCCGTGCTGCTGAGCTTACTCAGACTAACAGTCCCAGCAGTCTCAGTGTCTGTGCTCATATAACCTACTCCTTACTAGTGAATCAACCTTAATAAAAGGAACATGAAAAGAGAATGAAATAGCAGGGATAAAATCCTTTCCCCTTGGAAGCGACTGGTTGCATTCTCAGTGACATCCATACAGCTGGAGCACTGTTTTCTTTTTTTTTTTTTCTGATGAGTAGAGCATAACCAACATGGCAAACCTGCAATAAAAGACATAACTCAATATCACACTGTTTTGCAGAGTTTAGGAAGACCCTGTATCCTGCTGTCTCCAGCAAAAAGAATGCTCAATTAGACTCTTAAACTGCTTCTTCATCCTGAGTGGTCTACAAAACACACTGTGGTATCTGCCTTGTTGGCCTTTCCACTGACTCTTACCCATAAATACTCATCCTGGGAGCTTTTATGACCCTTGTAACAGCCATCACTACTTTGGTCATTACTTTGTGTATTGTCAACTTGTAAATTGGTGGTAAGATGGAGACACAAAAGATGCTTATTTTTGCAACAATGTGGTGTCAGAAATGTGGGTTTCTCTGCATAATAAAAAGAACCAAGTCAAGAAATCAATACATGATCCAAAATAATAAAAATCTATTCAACATAATGATACTGAGTTGTCATCAGAGCATAACAATTACATGATGGGGAATACTAAAGGTGATAACTGTAATCTATGTTGACTTGTTTTCAAGAAACTCTTTTGCTTACTTGTAATTACTGTTGCTTGAATAAAGAACCATCAGAAACCTGTGTGCAGCTGTTATGTAATCAAATCACAGAAACCTGTCAGTGAAACTTGTAAAAATGGAGTTGATGTTGTTCCAGTTTTGCTCAGTACATGCATGTTTTTACTTTCCTACCAAAAAAATGTTTGAAATTCAACCATCTTCCAGTAAGATCAGAGATTTTGTACTCACATATGATTACATACTGAGCCTACATCTTTTTATAGCAATCAATGGAAGCATAAAGACTCTAGTACAGAAATGGAATGTTTCATGGTAATGAAAAATGAACAGTAGAAGATTGTAGTAGCAGTCCTTCCAATGGAAATAATTGACTCGATGGTATGACCCACCTGATATCTAGCCTGAACAGATGGTGAAAAGGCATTAAAAGAAAGGAAAAGGGCAAAGAGTATAGACAAGAAACTAGCCAGAGACATCCATTACAAGACTGTAACCATGAGCTATTAAAAAAGAAAAGCTAATACCTTGAAAAGTGTCAGAAAGGCCTATGCTCCATTAAAATCTCTTCAGGCTGGAATAACATTAGGCTCACATAAGCATACATATGAAATTCTAACAACTCAGCTACATAAACAGCTATTTCAAATATGCTGCTTTTTCTCTAACTCAATTTTTTAGATCCTCTAAAATACACATTAAGATCCTCTACAATATATTGTGCTAGGTTAGGAAAGAACAGTTGACCAGTACTTTTTCCTCATTAGCTTCTTAGGACTCAGCATAGACAAGAGAATGTGCGTAATTGCAAAGTACTTCAATATTCCACACTATTTTGAGCACTCATATTTCAATCAATGGTTCATAAGGAAGCTGCAGTATAAACACACTCCATTCAACCAGATTTGCATATTGGTGTCAGTAGCTTGAATCAAACCAATTAGACCATGTAGTTATCTATGAAAAACATATGGCAGACCGATAAAAACTCACTTCTATGTTTAAAATCTACAGTATTTCATTTGCATAGCAAAAAAGCAGCTGAAGGAGGATGTTATTCTTCAAGGACTAGACAAACTGATACAAGGAGAACTCCTTGGGCTGGATCCTCAGCTCGTATAAATCGTGCTGAATGCACTGGTGAATTGAAATGAAACTGCTCACTCTGAAAGCAAACATGTGCTCATGCAGACACTGAATCAAGCACTGATTTCTCTTTGTTCTCAGTTCCTTATCTGTAAAATGGACATACCTTTTTTTCTCACCCATTCTAATTTCAATTAGAGCCAAAGCTCTTCAAAACGGGCATTGTCCATTATTTTGTGTTTAAAACATTCAAATTTGCAAGAGAAGCATCATTGTCTTTGAGCTACTGCCCTATTGTGAGTAATGGCAATGTTAACTCAACCCTTTTATCTCTTAGTTTTTCTTTTCATGATGGCCTAAGAGCTTTTTTTAGCACACGTTTATCTTTATCCATAAATCAAGTTTTCATGTATCCCTGCCTGACTGGGGTGCAAAAAAACCAAACCAAGTTAAACTGTAAAACAATTGCTCAGGAAAGAAATAAAGAAGGATTGATAAATGAATTTCAGTAGGAAAGACAACACTGTTTCTAAACCTGATCTTTTATTGTTGCTGCTTCCCATATTAAAAAGATAAAAGCAATCAAGCCCTTTGAGTACTCAGTGATTTAGCTATAAAAGTATCTGGTGTGCCCAACATAACTAATAATCTCATCAGTGCTATGTCCAGATGATCAGATCTATATAGGTTTTTTTGGCAATATCTGTATGCTAAGCATTTAAACCCTTACTAGTAATATGTTCATGGCTCCTAGACTGTTCCTTTACTGAATCAAGACCTAACATGGTTTGTTGGGTGACATCATTTACAAACAATGGTACTGCTGTCTGGAATAAATATCAATTAAAAAAAATGAATGAATCCACTGTAATCTATTTGAAATTCAGGCTTAGCACTATATAAAGTGACAATATATGCTAATTTCTCCCCCCTCCTACACACTCTTCGGCAAGTAAGTCACATCCATCAGCAAGTAAGTCAGTTCACTGCAGATAAATTATTCCACAACTACTGAATCATGCAACAGCAGAGGATGGGTCAGTACAACACAGAAATGATGTTTGCTTAACTTTTCACTCACCCCACTCCCATATATGCAAGCGTTTAAAAAAAGAAGATCCTGGTATCAAAATCATCCACATCCAGGCAGTAGTTAGAGTTCAAGGAGAAAACAGAATGTTGTCTTTTTCTCATTGCTATTCAGATTACAAATGCTAAAAGTTGTTCTGTCTATGAACTCTGGAGTAGCTTCAGTCCCTCCTGAAGATTTTACTAAGTTTCTACAAATTACATGCAACAGTAGGGATAGTAGTAAAGGTAAGTTTTGGAAGTATTAAAGCATTTCAGTTAAATAAAAAAGCCCTATCACCTGAATGTTGAAGTTAATTAAGAATCACACAAATCTCTGCTCATATCCCAGAAATTATTGTCTCCTTCTGCATATCCAAATCCAATACTTTCCCAGACCAGGGACTTTTATCATAGAATCACTTCTGTTGGAAAAGGCCAACCATTAGCCCAGCACTGCCATGGTCACCACAAAACCATATCCCTAAGTGCCACATCTATATGCTGACTCAACCACTTCCCTGAGCAACCTGTTCCACTGCTTTATAACCCTTTCAGTGAAGAAAGTCTTCCTAATATCCAGTCTAAACTTCCCATGGTACAACTGAGGTCATCTCTCTGTGTAGGATGCACTCAACCCCTTAATCAAACCAGTGGTTGTTTAGTACAGGCTCAAAAGGAGGGAAAGGCCTCCAAAAGAGGTAAAATATAACTGGCCCAAGAACTTTTCTAGTTCTAACCTGTTCTCTAAAAGCCCACAAAGAAGCAGAGTGACACAACGAGCACCCATGCATACGAGCTTGGAAACTCGTGATTAACACAAGTAGCAGGTGGCTTTTTCCAAGACCTTTATCAAGGATCAAAGTTGTAGGCAAAGGGAGATTCATGTATACCTTTTTCATAGCATGTACTTTGACAAGTCAACCACTTGATTCCATACATATGACAACTTAAGTGAGTCTTCTTTGAGCAAACCCTGCAAAGCATTGTCAGCAATCTCCCTTTGCTCCTCAGGGCAGAGAGAGCTTTCACCAAAGGCATATCTTTGCTAAACCACTGATATTGCACCTAAGTTGTATTATAATACCTTTGATCTGTCTTAACTCTGATTTCTGTCTTAGTATTTTTGAATCATTTCTCAAATAAACGTGCAATATGGTAACAGAGGAAACCTTGCCATCAAACTTTGTTAAACTGAACTTTTTACAATATAGTAAACCCACTTCAGCTGATACTTCTGAGAGTAGTTCTTTAAGTAATTTAAATCATCACTTCACAAGATTTTCTATCACTTGTTATCTGGAAAAAGAGACTGACACACATATTACAATTTCCTTTCAGGTAGTTGCAGAGAGCAATAAGGTCTCCCTTCAGTCTCCAGGCTAAACAATCCCACTTTTCTCAGCTGCTCCTCATCAAACTCACGCTCCAGACACTTCAACAACTTCATTGCCCTTCTTTGGGCATGATCCAGAACCACAATATCCCTCTTGTGGTGAAGGGTCCAAAGCTGAACACAGTATTAGTGGTGCAGCCTCACCAGTACAAGTAGATAATCACTTCCCTAGTCCTGCCACTACCGCTCTTTGTGCTTGGCCATTCAGCCAGATTTTTATGCAGCAAAGAATATGCCCAGCCAAGCCATAAGCAGACAGTTTCTCTAGGAGAATGCTGTGGGAAATGGTGTCAAAGGCTTTTCTAAGTGCTAGGTAAACATTCACATATTTCCTTCATCCATAAGCTTTCCTGTACCAAAGTCAGGATGATAACCCCGTAGTTCCCCAGATCCTCTTTCAAGATCTTCTTAGAAATGGGTATCACATATGCCAGTCTCCAGTCCACTGGGACCTCCCTGGTGAGCCAGGACTGCTGGTAAATGATGGAGAGTAGCTTGGTAAGTACTTCCACCAGCTCCTTCAATACCCTTGAGTGGATCCCATCTGGCCCCATAGACTTGTGTGTTTCTAAGTGTTGTAGTGGGTCATTAATCTTTATGTTATAAAATAGAATAACAAGATGAATACAATGGTTGTAATAAAAAATTATTAAAAAGAAAGAAAAGAAAATCCAAGAAAGGACAAGTGAAGCACAATATAATTGGTCAACATCTGCTGAATGCCTGAGCAGTGATCTGTCCCTCCCTGCCAATTTTCCCCTGCTTATACACTGGGCATCACATCCTGTGGTATGGAGTATCCCCTTGTTTAATCCTGGGTGTATCCTCTCCCAACTTCCTTGTACCTCCAGACTACTCACTGGCAGGGCAAGATGAGAGTAGAAAAGGCCTTGGTGCTGTGAGAGCACTACTTGACAGCAGCAAAAGCATTTCTCTAATCAATGCTGTTTCTCAGCATGAAACCAAAGCACAATCCTGTAACAGCTACTTCTAGGAAAATTAACTCTACTCAAGTCAAAAGCATTGACTCCATATATTAGGTTTAGTTTACTCTTGATACTGTATCACATACTCTGCACTGGATATATTCAAAATGAAATTTGACAATAAAACCCAACAGTGCCAGTATTTTTCCTATAAGATTTAACATTGACAGAAGCATTTCATACTGAGTGATTCTATTCTGACATTTAAGAGTTGTAGGACTGAGTTTTGGTTTCAGCTAGGTAAAGAACTGGAAGTACTGGACACAGAATAATCCAAATAGTTATATGGTACTGTCCAGTGTCTGCTTAACAACTTCCCAAAATACAAACTTTGCTACTTATTCAAGGATGTTTTAGCCTCTTGGCTCTAGCAATAGATGGTCAGCAAGAAAAGTGCTATATCCTCTGCCTCTGATTAAAAAGCACAGCAAAATTTATCCCAGGTGCTTTATCCTGCTTAATGTTCCAATAGATTGAATACTTAACACAATTTATTTCTGTGTCAGAGTATAATGTCTATTGAATGTTTACAACTTATCAATGAACTGTATCTTTCACTGTATCTTTCTTACTTATGAATTATCCAAGCACACCACAGGCACAACTTATTGTTCTAAACAAGTGATTCTGCTTGTCCTCCACACAACCCTAAGAAACTTTTGACATCAGCTTAAGAAAACAAAGCTTATCTCTTGCTTTAGAGTTAAGTCCAGTTTTAGCTAATCTAAAAAATATACAAAAAAACCCAAATCTGAGAAAAAACAATATTTGCTATTTTAAGCTTCTTTTCTCTCAAATGTTCTTAATTTTTCAGGAACTAAATAACACCTGATATGTAATTATATTATCTTCTTGAGAAACCATAACAATTATTCAGCTAGGCAGAGTATCAGACTCCTGTATATAAGCAACTGAGCCTGTACTCAACCAGAAAACTTTGTCTGATATCATTAGTTTTCACTAGTCACAAAATTTTGATCCAACTTTTTACCGAAACCCTGGCCTTTCTAGTCTCTTCCTCTCTTATTCTTGCTAGTTGAATCTGTACAATGAAATGTGTTTTAACAGCAGATGCTATTACCTTTCTTTTGATTTTCTTACTACATTGGGTGCTTTTCCATTTTCATTTGTTGAACAGAATTGCTGACAGGCAAGAAATTCCATTATTCCCTGATGATCACAGTAGGGGTTTTTAATGTAAGTGTAGAACAAGACAAAATAACCTCTAAGCATTTTCTTGATTCAAGTCCCCTTTAACATTCACTTAACACTGAATGAAGTGAAAGAGCAGAATAACAGTCACTTTAAAAAGAAATCAGGAATGATTGAGGATGTATATCTCTAATGGGCTTGCATGGCCAAATTGTGGTAGGAGGGGGGCTACAGGGGTGGCTTCTGTAAAAACCTGCTAGAAGCTTCCTGTATAGCTGACAGGGTCAATGCCAGCCAGCTCTGAGATGGACTCACTGCTGGCAAATACCGAGCCAATTAGTAATGAGGCAATGCCTCTGTGATGAACATATGTGAGAAAGGGAAAAGGTTACTGCACAGATGCTAAACTGCAGCAGAAGAAGGGAGACTATCATCTCTGTAGACAGCAAGGTCATTGGAGGTGGAGAGGAGGAGAAACTCCAGGCACTGGAAGAAAGACTCCCCTGTGACCTGTGGGGCATCCCATGGTGAGGCCCTGCCCTTGCAGCTCATGGAGGCCACAGTGGACCAGAAACCCACCTGCAGCCCACAGATGATCCCACACTGAAATGCTCAAAGAAGGCTGGGACACTATGGTGGAGCAAGTTCCTGGCAGGGCCTGTGAACCCATAGACAGGGGAACTCACACCGCAAGAGGTTTGCTGTCAGGACTCATGACCTCATGGGGGACCCAAGCTGGAGCACTTTGCTCCTGAAGGACTGTTTCCCCTGTGGATGAGGCCCACACTGGAGCAGCTTGTGAAGGACTGTAGCCATGGGAAGCACCAACATTGGAGTTCATGGAGGACTGTCTCCCACAGGAGGGACTCAACATTGTACAAGGGCAAGTGTGAGGAGGCTTCCCCCTGAGAGGAAGCAGCAGTAAAGATCATCTGAGATGAACTGATCATAACTTCCAATCCCTGTCCTCCTGCACCACTGAGGAAGGAGGTGGAAATCTGGGAAGAAGGGAATTGATCTCTGTAAGTGCCTTGAGATACACTATGGAAGCTGAATGAGCAAGCACTACTGCTGCTGTTCTAGTCAGATGTGAAGTGTATTAACATCTGCTGGCTTTGGAGATAGTTCTCCCAGAAAGGAGTTAACAGTAAACTTCCTTATACTTGCAGACAAAACCATTAGATGGATCAAAGGTACAAAAAAAGTGAAAGATACTCTGGATTTAGCTCTTGCTCTGCCTATAGATTCAGAAAACCTAGGAAAACTGCATATAATGTTACTATTTGGAGCAAGCAGGGAAAATACTACTATGCTTCCCTGTTATGTAAAGTAACCTGAAATGTTAGGATTTAATGGATTAAAATCAAAACAGACATGCAATGAGGTTCTGGTTTCATAGCATGTCTCAGTTTTAGCTATGCACTGCATCTTAAACATGTGCCAGAATTTAAAAATGAAACATCACCAACTACTAGTTTTAGGATATATTATACAAAAAGATAATATTCATGATGCAACAAGATTAAACAGATCTAAATAGAAGAAGGAAATTGGCTCCTCCCTGTAATGGGGACAAAGAAGCATCACAAACATTAGGAAGCTTCCTGTAAACATCTTGTTTCTAACAACATAAACAGGCATGTTCATGAATTCCCCTAAAAACCCTAGCTCTGGGTGCATGTCAGAAAAACAGAGGATATATGTTGAGTGTGGTATAGAGGCAACTGAAAGCCACCGAGTGCTGATACCTTAATGTATTTTTTTAAACATCTCAGCTTTTAAAACTGCCTGAAACATGTATTCCCCCTCTTGAGATTTTATTTTGGAATGACAACAGTGAAACAGCTGTGGCTCAAACTAATGAATATTTTCCCACACAATCACTTGTGAATATACATCTGTGCTTTTTATTATGATGCTTTCTGCACTATTGTAAGATGTATTTGAATAAGGCAACGACTAAGACAGTATATGAAGACAGAATGGGAATGATCTTTTGAATCCCAAACTATAAGATACGGCACAGAAACACAGCAAGGAATTAGAAGAAAAAAAATCTCCAGAGAAACATTAACATGCAGGTACTTCACCTGCTAATCATCCATTGCACATGGAGATACTAATGTCATTTCAAGGGTAGCAGGGCTGTTCATCAACTCCACTGCTCCAACAGACTGTTTTTGTGACACAAGGTAATGTGGCATAACCAAATATGACAACTCACAACACTGTATTTTAGCAAAGAACAGCATGAAAAAACATCATCTGAAAGGCCCTTCTAATCTTAAGGTCTGAGATTTTAAATAGTGAAATGTCACTTGTCATTTTGGGAGAATGTACGTATATATTTATATATATATATATATACAGGAACACATGACAAGAACCAGATCCAGACCATATGCTGGACTGCAAAAATTTACAGTTAAAACTATCTTTAAGTATGAATCTACCACCTCTACCTACCTCAGATTTGAAGCAATGTATTTGCAGACAGAAACTTCAGACAACTAAAGGGAATCTGATTGCAAATGACTTAAAGGGAAAAAAATAGTGGTAACTAATTAATAGCATCCTGGCTTTGCTGAATCAAAAAGCTGTGGGAACTGGGGATATTTAGTCTGGAGAAGAGGAGACTGAGGGGAGATCTATTAACATTTACAAATATCTAAAGGGGGGTGTCAGGAGGCTGGGACATTCCTTTTTTCTACAGTATCCAGCAACAGGACAAGGGGTAATGGGATGAAGCTGGAACACAAAAAGCTCATTTTAAATACAAGAAAAAGCTCTTTCACTATTCAGGTGAGGGAGCCCTGGCACAGGCTGCCCAGAGGGGTTGTGGAGTCTCCTTCCTTGGAGGTCTTCAAGACCCATCTGGATATGTTCCTATGTGACCTGATCTAGGTGAACCACCTTCTGCAAGGGGGTTGGACTAGATGATCTCTGGAGGTCCCTTCCAACCCCTACCATTCTATGATTCTATGATTATTCTAATAAGGTGACTGACTGTCAAACAAATATAACTGACAGTGTTGTCTGTTATAAAGAGTTTCCATTTCACTTCTTAGATCTCACATTGTATTTTCTGGCATTTACCTCCTGAAGACAAGGGATGCATCAAAGACATTCATCAGGGGTCAAAGAAGGAATGTTGGCTCATGTTCTATTTCAGTGAAGGTTATATATCAAAAACGGGGGGAAAAAGAATCAGGTCTCTCCACCAACATGCTCTTCACAAGTCTCTCATTTTTTTCCCCAGAATTCTTTTTTACATTATTACCCATTTCCCCTTTAAGTTGCATTGTTTTCCAGAAAGTTATTGAGACTCCCCTTGACAAATTATTAATCATCACAAGCTGCTATTTCACCTCATTTTCCAGGTTACTGAGGAAAACATTAATTATCACTGAAAGCATTTCCAAATCATTTGATAACTCTTTCCTAGGCCTGTATGCAAGATTTATAAAACATGTCAGGAGCATCTCCTAGAAAAACAAATATTTCTGCTTTGGTAACAAATAGCTACCAAACATACCATAACAACAATAGTTGGAAGTCTACACTTAGTAGGAATGGAGAACCAGAGCATATGTTCAGTTTGATCATCACTGCTTTCACCTTATTATGCTATATCTCATTATTAACTTATAATGCAGTATCATTTAGCATATGGTACCTTAGGGCTTGTAGCAGAGAAAGTATTCAGGACTATTTCTTCTTTATACAGCAGTACGTTTGTAACATCCCCAAGGCAGAGTAATGGATCACACTCTATTGCAACAGCAGCATAACATGGACCTGTCATCAATGCACACAATGTACTTGAATGGAGAAATTTTGTCTGTAGTTGGCTGTGACAGTCATGGAAAGACTGGAAATTTGTGTGCAGTGATGCAGCCTTTTGGGACATAGGATGGACATTGGTCAGCTTTACAGGGATAATACACCTCATTCTTTCTGTCTAATTTTCTTCCTAATGATGATAACAGGAATTAAGAAAAAAAATCCTCCGAAACAAACAAACCTCATCCCCCAAGCACCCCTCTATTCAGCTCTAAAAATAACACATGCAATGAATAGAGGCATTTGTTCATTAAATTCCTTTTCATCCAGTGCAATCTTCTCCCTTTGATATTGTAATTTGAATGAATTTGTCATCACTAACATGGATTTAAGAACAGAAGAAACAGTAAAAACTGTTCTGTTGGTTATCCGGTTTGAAACACAGCGATTATCAGTGAGGTGGCACTCATGGCTTCCAACCATTTCATGTTTTGATAGAGCATCCTCTAGGAGCAAAAAGGTAATTCATTTCCAACATCTATTAGTCCTCAGTTTCTTGCTGAAATTTCCATAAAGATAATATACTGTGGTAGTTTTTTTATGACATGAGTCTCTTCCACTGGTAACTACATTGAGAGAATAAACTTGTTTCACACAGACCATCTGTCAGTCTTTAGAGAAAAAAACCTTATGGTTACTGCTTTGCTGGTCTGGACTAAGAGTAGTGTTTGTAAGTGAAAGGTTTTGGAATATCATTACCATTCCCTGGGCCAGTCAGTCTTCATTCAAATCAAGCAGAAAATATTTCTTATGAAAAAGTATAGATCAAGAACTCAGGAGAGTTAGACTCCTCATGCCTGTCAGCCATGTAGTAATTTTTACTTACGTTACCTGTTACAAAGAGTAGACATTTGCACATTTCTGTCAGCAACAACATTGGAGCAAACCAATTCTGACTTTTACCAGAGGATATTAGCAATGGAAGGCTACTTTCTAGACATGGAATATATTGAGATTGGTATCAATAAAGAAATATCCCCAATATTCCAAATATCCTCAACTATCTGGCAAAGCATTACCTGGTATAAGCTGATGTAGCACAATTGATTTAGGAAATAAAACTCCTAAAAGCTCCCGTTTGCATCAGCAGAGGCTCCAACAATGTTTTGGATCAGTGCATCTCTGTCTTACTATAAGTCCTGTGTTTCTATAATTATGAAGGCCATTGGCAGGACTGTACAAGACTGGAGAAAAGCACATAAACCAACTTCAAGCAAGAAGGAGAATCTAGGGAATCTCTGTCTGTGACAAAATTATGGAGAAAGGCATCCTCTAAGACAACACTCATTGCAAGCTTGCAGATGATAGCAAAATGGGATAACTGGCTGAGATATTGAGGCTTATTACCTTCTGTCTGACCTTCTGCAGTATCATCTCAGACTACCTCTGGAATATTTTGTCCAGACCTGGGCTTCTCAGTACAGGAAAGATATTGGCCCACTGCAGTGAGTGCAACACAATCAAGGTGATCAGGGAGCTGAAGCACAGAATATGGGTTTGTTTAGCCTTAAGAACATGGAAACACACCTGTCATATTGCTGACAGCTCTTGTCCCAGTACTTCTGCTTTCAGAGTGTGTTTTCATCATTAGTCTTGGAGTATCTTGCCTGGCTATGAGCTATTTTGGTCTCTACAACAGCATTCTGTCCATCAAGAGGAGAACCACATTAAGGAGTAGGAGAAATTGCAAACTGTGGAGGCAAGTACAAACAGTAGTCAAAAGCTGTAATCCTTATACTAATTTCATCCAAAAGATACTTCTTTTTATTACTAATAATAAAGGCATATCCCCTGAAACACAAATAAGTCTATCTTAAATTGTAATAAACTTTAGGAAAATGCTATTCTGCCAAAGATGTTACATGTCAGTCTGCACAATTCCCAGTAAGAGTGGACATTATCAGGAGTAGATATTATTGCTTTCAAAATAGAACCATGCTTAATGTTGTTTGACAGACACACGATTGTGACTACTACAGGCTGAACAGGCTAAGCTAAATCCCATGTCTCACTGCTTTCATGCCAATTTATTTTAAAATTGTTATTCTAAGAGCCCTAACAGGAGCAATACCATGGGATGAGCAAGTCTCATGACTGTTGTTATATCCAAGTAAATTCAGATGCTATTATTGAAGCATGAACATGTTATAAGTGTGCATATGTCCTGGGGTTTGGTGGGGATAGGGTTAACTTTCCCATAGCCAGGCTATTCAAGATCAGGCTGATGTCATGCAGTTGCTAAGGTGTAAATTGGAGGGGGTAAAGTTCCAAACCCTTGGAGGTTCGAAGTTCTCTAGATACCTGCCCATATTCTCCCACATGTCATTTCACCCATTACTATCCAGCCTTGGGGAAGATCTTTGAATGAAACTCTACACAGAATTTACAACTCTACACAAGATGTGAAGCATGTTCAGGAGACAACAGTAAAACCAAGAAGAGTGGAATGTCCCAAGAGTATCCAGAATCCTCAAATGTTGTAATTAGTCAGAAGAAGAGAGGAGAGGTAAAAGGGTGGGAGAAAGTATCCCTCCCTGCCTTCCCCATGGGTTGGGGATTAAATCTGAAAGGAAAAGCCCAAGGTATGGGAGTGATGCCATATACAAATACCAACTGAGCCTCAATCAACAATATAATCATATCATACACTGAAAGAGCCCAATACAACAAAATCATGGTCCTCATTACTCTCCCTGAGGTGATAGACAGCACTGCAGGGAGCACATGGAGCAGGTACGAGTTTGCCTAACACCACCAGGTAAACAGCTGAACGAGCTTTGTGACCAGCTGCCTCAATTAGTTAACATAAGAAATCTGTATAACAAGTCCCAGTACACTCAGGTCAGATAAAAGGCCTGCTGTGGTTTAACCCCAGCTGACAATAACCAAACCACAGAGTTACTCACAGCTCCCCAACTCAGCCGGAGGGGGAAGAGAACCAGGAGAGAGTTCTAGAGCTTTGTGTGTTGAGATAAGGACAATTTAAGAGACCAGAGCAGAGAATAAGGAGTTGTAAGGCCAGTCCAGGGCCCCAGTGAGCGTTGCCTGCTGTCCGCCGCCATGTTAGGCCCCAGCCGGAAGCTGCCCTTAAATCCTGCGCCTGGCCACGCCACTCATGGCACCTGGGCACGCTAACTCCATCCCCACCAGAGCCAGGATGGCAGCTTTGAGCCCTTTCACAAAGGCACAAATGACATGAGACCACTCCAAAGAAACTTCTTGACTGCAGTCAGCTGAAACGACCGCTCACTACCCCCCAGGCTGTGGATGCAGGCTGTGCAGACTGCACAGGGGCTCCAGCTCTCTGAGGAGACACACAGCCACCTGATCTCATGAGATGCCATCGTGCATAATTGATAAGCCTTAAAGAAGGATGAAACCACCTATATTTTGCCTACTTCCTGCTACTGGGGACAGAAGGTTGCCTAGATAATGAACACTATCTCTGTACAGAAAAATAACTCCAACAGATAATCTGTAGGTCTGAGAACTTGGGCAGAGATTTCTTCTGTTGAAATTATTTAAAAAAATTCCAGATCTTTGGAAACCACCTAGGCTTAAATTTTAAACTCTACATAATCTCAAATGTAGACCAGCTCAAAATGTCTTCTTTCTTGATTTGGGCCACTGTCATAGTAAAGCTTTCCTGTAGATGAAGTGAAATGTTGATCTTTCCTCTGCTTTGCAGAAGTTTGTACTCATTCAAAAATAGGTGTTTACTTCTGAATAACCTCAGAAAATAAGTACTCATAGTACCAAGTATTAAATGCATTCATTCTATAGTTAAACCAAAACCATCAATATCTAATATGTACAGCCAATTTTGGATACTGCAAATGAACTTTCATTTAAAAAGAGAGAGGAAAAGACAACATTTTGGCTTCATATATGCTTTTTTTTTCTGCATTAATCATTGGTCTACCTCAGTTTCAAATTTATGAATTTGGACAGAAAATTGAATACCACAGGAACAGTCTGTTACCTTTTCCTGCTGTTAGCACTTACTAAGCTATCAATGGTTCAAATTGTTCTGTTATAGTCTGTTCACTGGATCTTACACTGTCATTTTAATTGTTAAATTTCCTCTTTGACTTTTTTATAACATTTAAATTAGCATCTTGAACAAATTAACCACTTTTTTATCATCTGTAGGAAGAGTCAATCACTGCAGCCACATACAGAAACTTGAGGATGATAAGTCTATTCCAGTATTTTTGTCCCATTTCTTTCAGAAAGAAAACCATTCAGCCTGCAATACAATAAAAATTAAAACAATTCTCACTCACAGGGCTTTGCTTGGGTTTGAAAATCCTTTCTTTTTAGAAGTGTATTTTTGATTTATACATTAAATTCTGCAAATATAGGAAAACATGAGGATAATATTTAGTTTAAATTAGGATGCTTTAGCTGTGTTATCTTGGCTGATCAATAAACCTTTAGAAACCTGAACATTCACTCTGGTAAGTATCTTATTGCATAATCCTTATCTGAATATTGTGTGACAACTATAATCCTGATAAAGCAGCACAACGTGTAATTTTACACAAACATCATTTTCTAGTCATTCTTCGCATCACTGTGAAGATTCCTGAAGTCAAACCCAGACCATTCAATCTGCAAAACTAGAACAAGACTCTGTGCCAATTAGGGGCAGAGAGACCAAGAGAGGAGACTAGAATGCCCCCAGCTCTCTGGCAGGCGCTCCACAAAAGATGTAGCTGGGCTGTCTGGGGAAACAAGGGCCTGAATGCTTTCTCTAAGAACTTGATCAGTCACAGAGAGCCTCTTTCTCTTCTCTGCTGAGGTGATCAAGGCACAGAAAAACTGCATTGTGGAGCTTAATAGTCAGTTGAGATGACATCCATTACTTCCTACCATAACATCAAAACATTTTGCTTTCCACCCCAAGGGTCATAATTCTCAGTTATTGCTGACTTGAGAATTCTGCTGCAAGTGTTTAGAAATACTGCTTGCTTATAATGGATTCTGGTACGTTAGTGAGGCTCCTCTGGGACTTCCAAGAGCACAGCATGCCCTCCAGCAATTCCCAATAGCTTAGCAGAGCTACAGATGCTGCAGTTTGCAGTGGTTTTTTTCTTATTTCACCAATGTGTGGCCTAAAATTAGTGCACTGTTTCAAGGAAACCTGGCAACCCCAACTATAAATATGTTGCAAGTGAGGCCACCTTTACACTACAGCACAGTGGTTCCTTCCACAAGCCTGAAGGGGATTGTCAAACTAAGCTGTGCGTTTGCCTCGATACAGGTGCCTTCCTGATTGCTGCCGCCCTTAGCTGCACAGTGCAGAAGAGCAAGACTGACACTTCCCTTACCAGATCACCTTCAGACTCCTGGCAGTTCAGCTGTTTCTTGCATATGGTGGTAAATCCCATAATTAACTTTTGAATTCAAGGGGATCAAAGTGGGAACCATTCCCTGCATTTCCTAGGGACCACTTTAGAGCTACACTAGACATGGGAGAGAAGCATTAGCAGAGAATACCCCCATAAATCTGGTATCTGTTCTATCTCCAAGATATCAACCAGTGCTGTACCAGTTGCAGGTCAGTGCAGAAGACAAGAAATCAAACATAACTTGAAATTCAATTGAAAGACATTGTCACAAAAAATATTCTATTTCATTGCCACTGGAGTTCTGTTCTGGTTTCGTTTTTGTTTTACTCTGGGAAGCTGCTCATGTACATTGGAAAGTGAACTCGGTGCAAACGTTTGGTTTCTTCTCTTCCACTGTATGAAGGCCTCTCACATCTCTTCCATTTTGGAAAACATTTTAAAGCATGAGTTCTATATCATGGCAAGCCTCCTCCCAAGAGGCACAGCTCTCCTTTGTCAAACCATGTACAGGGTATTTTTTCTAAAGTTAGTGAATGGAACATAACCCACAACAATTGTTTAATGGCTGGAAACCTACTGCGCCTCTGAATGAGATTCCTATGACAGATGAGATGCATCTGCCAGAAGAGAAGATTTTAAAATGGGCCATTTACAGAGGTAACATACACAGCTCTTCAGGTATCATTTTAAGAATTTGTTTCAGTGAAGGAAGAGGAGAGATAGACACAGAGAAGATGAAAGAGCAGAGGGAAGAGTCCCCATGATTATTTCACTCTCTACCGTCCCTGTCACAACCTCTAGCCCTTGCAACAAGATGTGTTAAAATGCTGTTCAATCCCTGGGTCTTAGACATCTCTGCCTTCTTTGATGGGTTCAGAATACTTACTGCATTTCTCCACTCGGTCTTTAAGGCTCCTTCCAATTTTCAAACCTATTCATCCAGTAAAGTAGAAAACATTAAAGCATTTTAATCCAACTGTTGACAGGGCTCCTAGGACCCCCCAGCCTGCTGCAGTTCACAGTACAGGCAGGGAAAGGTCATTTTGCTCTGGAAATATTCATACACACTGACAGAATTACACATTATATGGTTTTCACCAAAAAAACCCCAATGAACTCTAAATAAAACTCAGACACCTAACATGACATGTGCGTTGTTGAGAGTGGCAGTAGAATTTACTCACTGGGATTTGAAAAACAACCCAACCTAAGAAAACAAGCTTCTTCCCTGACCCACCCTCCCCATCCTGACCCCTCAAATCCACACCAAACAAATAAGTTTCTAAAGATTATTATGCAGAATCCTGTCAGGTTTTATTATAAATTAGGGAGGTTCTTCTCCTCCTTTACTCTGCCCTGCTGAGGCCTCATCTGGAGTCCTGTGTCCAGTTCTGGGCTCCTCATCTCAAGAGGGACAAGGAACTGCTGGGAACAGGGAACAACTGATTGAGGGGAGATCTTATTAACATTTACAAATATCTAAAGGGTGGGTGTCAAGAGGTTGGGACATCCCTTTTTTCTATTGTAGCTAGCAACAGGACAAGGGGTGGTGGGATGAAGCTGGAACACAAAATGTTCCACTTAAATATAGGAAAAAACTATATCACTGTTGAGATGAGGGAGCCCTGGCACAGGCTGCCCAGAGGGGTTGTGGAGACTCCTTCCTTGGAGGTCCAGGTGGGTCTTGAAGACATGTTCCCATGTGACCTGATCTAGGTGAACCTGCTTCTGCAGGTGAGTTAAACTAGATGGTCTCTAAAGGTCCCTTCCAACCCTTACCATTCTATGATTAAAGCTAAGAGACAGACATAACCTTAAGAGAAAGATAGCCCTCATTCCAAAATGATTGTCATGAGAGATCATAAGGTGCCCTATACATGGATATTAGGGATAAGAAAAATAACATTCTTGGAAAACCATAAAACAAAAAAATGACAAGATCAGTGTTTAATTTTAACCAAACATTTAGAGCCATGCACTACTTCAAGTCTTCCTGTGTCTCTGGCCTTAGCCTCCAGTGTCCCAGGCTCAATTGTCTCTTCTGGAAAGTCATTCATGCCAAGGTATAGCAATCTGATGTTTTGCAAATATAAAGAGGTAACTCCCATGCTCATTCTCATTTCCAGCTTCCAGGTTCATACCAGCAGAAGTGCATCTGCAATTTCTACTAGTTCAATTAATCTGGATTTCTATATCAACCAGAAGATACGGCACATAAATTAAACAGTTGAAACTGAGGGTTCTAAAGTTTGGTTTTTCAGCTGAAGCAATAATTTCCATACACAGCTGTTTGGCCTCCAAACATCTTAATTAAAACCTTTTGGGAGGATAATAAAATTTGCCATTCAATCGAATGTTGAACAATTTTACAGCTGATACCAACTGTTCTATGATAAACTTAGAGCTGAGTTTCAAAGTATCATTGGCAGCAATGACAATTAAACACAGTGTTGATCTAAAAATCTCAGGTAGTAAGTTTCTCCTCCACTCATTACTGACATGAAAATATTTTTATAAATCAATGCTGGACTTTTTTCTAAAGTCAGTATAAAGGCTAATTCATATGCAATCTAGCTGAAATGTACTGAGGCCTGGGCATTAAGCTCTGCATGAGCAACTCTATGCACCTGCTATGGAAAATAGGGTGTTTTCAAAACAATCACATTCTGAAATCTATCAAAACCCACTACCTTCAACAGAAAGTACCAACATGAGACTAGCTTAACATAGCTACCAGTAATAGCCAGACTGCTCACACAATTATTGCATTAAAGGAGTTTGACAGAAAATAAACCTCCCTGCATTCCAGGTTATCCTCAGATATCAGAACAGGCAGCTGGGCTTAGAGTCTGAGTGATGCCCAACTCGGTGCTCTAAGTCTGCTTGCACTCAGTATGTCAAGCTATCACAATTATGGATGTATAAAGCACCTGTCACATTTGTGAACCAGCATGTCTACATGTGAGTTTAGTTGCCTTCAGTCAGAACTCTCATGGCAAGATTAAATGAACAGATTCTTTTGGATTGCTGGTCATAAATACACTGACTGCAAAAGCACATGTAAATGTTAAAAATACAAATATTGTGGCAGGAGATGAGAGTATCAAAATACAAAATGACTCTCTAGAGATTTCTACATTTCCTGGGAAACTCAGTACAGCTGAGTGTTTGAATCTCACCCAACAGACATCCCATCCCTATGCAGAAAGGGCAGAAAGGTACAGCCCGTGTACTCAGCCCAGAAGGTAGGGATGAAGTCCTCCTGACTCATCTGCAATGGTTTCTTCCCCAAACATCCTTTCTTTCTTAAGCTGTATTTATATTATTTGACTACTTTCAGGTGGAACTTCAGTGACTGTAGTCACACATACCTTTGTTATAATTGTTGTAAAATTCCCTTGCTTTGCTTGTAAAGGTACAGACTAGAAGTGCCAGGTGCATGCTCAGTGAGGGCTGCTCACACCTTGGAGGCAGGTAGCTTTTGGAATGGAGGTGTCTTTTGGTATTGTAATGACATTAAAATGAGCCAAGCTCACCCAAAGAACATGATTTCTACAAAAAATGGAAAACTGTTGGCTCAAGGTAGCAATTATGCTGATTATCAGTTCCATAGTACCATCAAGTTCCCAGCCCTGCAGCGGTATCCCAAAGCATGGCAATAAATCCTATTAGAGTCAGTTCCCCTGGTGCAGCTAACATCCAAGGTTGCAGGTTATGTTGCCTAGGGAATCATGGAACAGGACAGATACCATGTATATTGCCTCATTCCCCTCTGAAAGTTTCCTTAATGCTATACCTCTTTTAAAATGGGGATGTAACTTCTGTTTCCATAAGCCCTGTAAGTCTCAATAAGTCACCTCTAGTGATTATTCCACATACAATGTAAAGATGGAATTCTCTATTAATGTGCCTACTTTTCAATACACCCTCAAAACCAAGAAAGATCATAATTACCATAAAATGCATGTAACACAATACATATACCAAAGCTTTTTAAAACCTGGACATCATAGAACCTGAGAGATGAGCCAGTGCAACTGAAACTTTGCTTTTATTATGTTTTCTGAAAGCTTCCTTACTCCAGGCTCAGGAGTATTTGTTTTAAAGTGCTGCACCCTGCTGCTGCCCTGGAAAGAGTGCAGCACTTCCCAGAGCAGCTCTCACCATCTTCACCCAGCCCATCTTAGAGGGAAAGGTAAAGGATTTAGCAGGGCAGACCCACTGTAAGACAGACCTTAGGGAAAACATCTTTCTGACTTCAGCAGAAGGCTAATTCAGGTTCCTATACATTACAAAATCAGAGAAGCTTAAGGGTTGGAAAGGACTTCAAAAAATCATCCAGTGCAACCCCCCTGCCAGAGCAGCACCAGCTAGAGTAGGGCACACAGAACTCATCCAGCTGGGTTGGAATGTCTCCAGAGAAGGAGACTCCACAGCTCATCTGGGCAGCCCCTGCCAGTGCTCCCTCACCTCAACAGGGAAGAAATTCTTCCTTGTGTTTGGAACCTCTTCTGTTCCAGCTTGTACCCGTTGCCCCTTGTCCTATCATTGGCCATCCCTGAGAACAGCCTGACTCCATCCTCCTGATACCCACCCTTTATGGATTTGTAAACATTCATGAGCTCACCCCTCAGTCTTCTCTTCTCCAAGCTCCAGAGCCCCAGCTCCCTCAGCCTTTCATCATAAGGGAGATACTCCACTCCATCATCTTGGTGGCCCTGTGCTGAACTCTCTTCAGCAGCTACATCGAGTTCTCCTATCAAGGCAAATCTCAAAGGAACATTACAGAGGTTTTTGGATTCTTTTAAATACCTTTGTACAAAGCCAATGGTTCAGAAGTCTCCTAACACCTGTGCTAGTATCTCAGTTGCTGTTCCAGCAGTGTGGGAGTTTTGTTTGTTGGGGTTTTTTTTTTCTCATCTTTTCCATATTTAACAGATATTAGATGTTTTGTACTCAAAGATTTTATTTTGGGTGGTAGGTATTTAGTCTTCTAATACAAAGGATAAATTAGCTTTCAATGTTAAGGAGAAAACTTGGTTTATTTTTGGTTGGTTGGCCTTTTTTATTAACATTTGTGGAGGATTTAAAGTCTAGATAAAAATGCAACAGTGCAACAACAAAGCAATTAATGTAAAATCATATGAATTCATTGTTTCTGTGAATAAATGAATGACTCAATACTTGAAAGTCATACAAGTAACTTTCTTGCAGCCCAGTTCTTACTGGCAAGAAGGAAGGAGAAATAAACTCCTGCTGCATTAAAAAAAATGAGGTCACAAAGAAATTCATTAGATGGACAGAAGTTCTCAAGGCTTTGATTCTGCAATTAGATGTAAGACATTGGAGACCTGTGTCTCTGGAGAATCCCACTACTTTGAAATAGAATTTCAACTGACTGCCCTGTGGTACCAGACTAGTGTGGAGGGTCTGCCTCCATCAGAAGGATTGATGAACTTGAATCACTATAATTTCAGAAGTTTTGATATCCACTTTAAATCAAGCAAACAGACTTCCTTTAAATTTCTGCCAAAATATCAGGAAGCTGTTAATCAACAGGGAGAACAAAGACAGCATCCTGATTTCATGGTCTGCAGTAGGAAGGATTTCTTTACTTGCTGCATACACTTTTTTAACTTCCTAAATGAAATTATCATTTCCCAGAAGGAAAACTAAACAAAATCACAACCAGCCCTTTTATACCTTTTCTGCCTCCTGTATAATATATACTTTGAGCATTATCACCATTGAAATCTCAGTAAACTCAGTCATTACACACAGCTGTATGCATGGACTCCATGAGACCAAGGACTACAAAAGAATCTATGCACAATGTAGATATTAAAATCTGTAATTTGAATTGCAGCATGGAATTGCAGAATCATAGAAGGGAAGGGTTGGAAGGGAATTTTATAGATCATCTAGTCCAGCCCTGCTGCAGAAGCAGGTAGGTAGTTGAAGGGATCCATAAGGATCATGGAATCCAACTCTCTGCAGGACTTGCTAAAACTAAAACACGTAATGAGGAGCATGGTCCTAATGCATCTTGAACTCTGTCAGGCTTGATACCACAACCACTTCCCTGGGGAGCCCTTTCCAGTGTCTGACCAATTTCTCAGCAAAGAACTGTTTCCTAATGTCCAATCTGAACTTCTCCTGAAAAAAACTTCATTCTGTTTCCCCTTGCCCTGCTAATGGTCACCAGCAAGAAGAGGACAAGGGCCAGATAGTGGAAAAACTTACCAGCTGTTCTTTGGGGGGTTTTTTGAGAGTTTCCCTTTGGTCATGATGTAGCCACAGGACTTGTTTCAGGGTGTGCTAAGAAAAGAGCTTCTGAATTTTCTCTAGAGTGAAAATCTCTCTTCCTATTTGTAATTTCACACTTTGGAAAGACAAATGGTGATGTCTCTCACACATTTTAAGGATGCAACACTGAGGCAAAGAGTGTTAACTGCTTATTGTCTTGGAAATAATCAGTAGCTTGAGCTGTTTATTGCTATCATTGTCAGAAAATGTAGATTTTTATACTGTCTTTTGGGCAAATGTTGACAGGGCTAGGCTCATCTGGTGAACAAAGTCTTTGGTGTATGTAAGCAAACCTGGTATAGAAATAATGTGCTTATACTAATAGGCCTCTTATGCAAGTAAGATACTGCAGCAAGCACAAGGGTTAATATCTGGTGTGTGTCTGGTGGGGTCTAGGCTCATCTTTGCCTGTGGATGATACTCTGAAGACTTCCACAGAGCCTGAATGTTCTGAAAATGGGACTTGGAGAGAGCCTGCAAGCTCACATGATGACTACTCAATAAAGCTGCCCTAGCATTCCAAGGAAACCTTCAGAGGAAAGGGGAAAAAATATCCCTATATAATTGCATTATCTTAATTGTATGACTGTCCTTTTTTCCTTCTACAATCTCCTGCTCCATATATTATTTTCCACTTCCTACAAGTGAAATGGGAGAAGTTAATGTAAAAAACCAAAACCCTGAACAGAACAGCCTCCAACAATACTTAAAACTGAGAGACAAAAAATCTTGCAGACTTCTTTGGCTTTTTTAAGCCAAGATTAGCTACCTAAAAAAATGCAATTAATCTTCCTCTAATTGTTTTGTTTTGACATTAGCAGCAGCTCTTTTTTAACCTGAAGCCCAGCATGTATATGTCCTCTATGGAACAACAGGTTGTTTGCAAGCATTTTCTTAGAAAAATTAGACCATCCAGGAAGCTGACCTAATAAGGCAAGAACTTTGCACTTTTTAATTTCTTAGAGAACTGGAAGGAGCCTACGAAATCATCACTTCTGGCTAAGAAAATAAAGCACTATTTTTAATTTAAAAGGGAATTATTTTGGTCTTTCATAAATCAACTGCCTAAGAAGGTTTAAATTAAAATAAAGTCAAAGGGCATTTCATTGAGAGACTGACATCAAATTTGGAAAGATTAAATTCTGATTACTGTAGGTCCATATGCTAATTATGAAGTTCAGATTAACTATAAAATCCTGAAGCATAGTCAAGCTTCTTTATTTCAAAGTCATGTCTTCTAATTTGCCTGATTCAGGTTTTATAAATTAGCTCACCTTGCTAATCCTAGTAAATGACAAGAGCTTTACCCACTGCACTGGAATTAACTAGGGGATCAGTCAATACTTGTGAGTGGGAATATTAGAAGTTAGCCATGAAGGGAACAAAGGAAAAAACATCTGAAAACTTAAAGGAAATCTTTCTCATCCATCAAACAAGAAAGGTACTCTTCCCATAGGATACTGTCAGGCAAAATACAAAACTTCATAAGCAAAGTTTCCCCTTGAAATCTGGGCTGGGAAACCTGAGTACTCCTTAAGGACTAAATGATACAGGTGGTTAGAAGTCAATTTCTTCAGAGAGGCTAATTTCTACACTAAAATAATGTTGTAGAGATGTTAGATATAAAATACATGCAATTAAATACATATGTAAAAATTAAAACATGTTGAATTCAAATAATACAATTAAATTCCCATACTAAAACTGACAAATGCTAAATGATTACTCACAGACTTGCTTGCTTTATGCTAGTTGATAGAGATTTTTTGGGGGTCTTTTAAGTCAAGAGAGAAAATTCCTGAACTGACAACATGGGTAAAAAAAGATTTTGTCCTTCAAGAGATAACTTTGAGAAGCTGGGCAACATATTGGGTCACTAGAGTGCAGCAGATGAATATATGGTACTATCAGTACTCAAGGGAACAACTAAGGCAGGAGACCTTGAGTGCAGAATTTTTCTACCTAATTTAGATTTCAGAGCAAAGAGTTTAAGCTGGTTATCAGCCACCAGGTAAGCTTTTATCTCTTCAGAAAAATAATACCCTCTCCTCTAGTATGCTCCAAAAAAATTACAGGTCACACACAATCTCAGTTTCTTCCCAAAACTACGTTTTACCTAAGTAAAATTTCCCTCCATCCATCACAGACATTACAAATTTTAATGATCTCTTTGAGATATTTTGGGGGAAGGCCTTGCATAGTACTGTTCAACAATAAAACAGAGTCAACAGCAATCTCCTTCAGTGACAGTACTTTTCAGAAGCTGTTACTGATCATAATCAGATAAACTTTGTATAGTTCCACCACTCCTTGAGCTAGAAAAAGAGTTTTTTTTCATTTTTTTCCTTGATCTCTGTCATTGGACATATTCATAAAGTTTGTTTGTTTTGTCATCATCACTGTTGATAAAATACTGGGTTTTCAAACAATTTCTTTCAATAAACTTTTCTAAACTTTGGAACTTCTGCCACTGCTCCATTTCTCTTGTATCTTCCTCAAATTGAGTCAGGGATACTCACAGTACATTAGCTTTGATCTTCAGGTCCAAATTCCTAGTGGAAGAGTCAGTTTAATCAGGTAATCCAAGCTGCAAAAAAAGAGAAAGAGATACTGTTTCACAAATTATTTGCACAAATCCTAAATACTAGAGTGTGGCACTTCACACATGAGATCTGAAGCATCAGTAGGTCCATTTTTAGTTTTACACTGGACACAAAATTACTAGGAAATTCTCATCTTCCTTGTTTATCAAATAATTTTAAGGTATTCCTAGTCTTATTGCAAAATTCTTCCTTGAGGTATCAGCACAACTTGGAGCTCACAGTCAGGTCACAATCTACAGAAAATAACTGGCCTTATTCTTCAAGTCACCACAGTAGATCAAAGATCTGACGACAGTGATCTGAGTTCTGTGCAAGAGTGGAAGGAAGAGAATCAAATACTCATATGGCATTTTAAAGAGAAAGTAGAATGAAAAAAGACTTAAACAAGAAACAAATTGAAGTGAATACTGAACGTATGTAAGATTCCCCTGTACTGAACAAATGAGTACACTAAAGGTTGTATCTTTCCTGTTTCTAACAGAATTGCATTGAAGCAGGTCACCATATCTAACAGTGAGAATTTTGTGCTACCTCGTGGAGACACTGCTGATCACTGTCTGGTAATAATTGTCCTGCTAGATTTATTTGGCTACTGGAATACTGTGGCTTTTCCAGTCTATGAATATGTGTTTTTCTTAAATAAAACAACCTCAGGAGCAAGAGAAAGATAAACATGCAAGTGGCAGAACTTTACTACAAAATACATCATTACATTTGGTATTTAGACCCCCTTATGACCCCTGCTTACAAAACAAGCAAAACAGCCTTTGCCTCTGATCACTCAGAGTGGCAAAAATCCATAACATCAGGAACACACCACAAGCTCATAATTTCTCCAGGTAAAAAGAGTGTGAAAATGTATAGCTATCTTCCTGCAGTCTGCAATGAAATCCTTTAATGGACTGCAAATCTGACTTACACTGAAGTGTAGTTTGAGCAGGGACCACTAGTGCTATCAAGAACAAATAACAGATTCCTGTAAATTTCAAGAGTTCAGTACCAGTATTGAAAATACTGATTAAATTTGGCTTAGCACTTCAACTTGTAACAATAAATACAATCAAACACAGGTAGCACATATTATTAGCTACAGTTCAGCTTCAGATGGTGTCATGCTCAGATGAGGAACTTGTCCACCTCCTCTTTCTCCAAGGCCACAGTTCTCCTTTGAACCACTTGTAATGGGGAAACTGTTTCCCAGACTAAATTGTTTCCAAGCTATCCTTCCCCCTGGAGTCACTCATGGCTAATTAATACTTGACCCATTTGTCATTTTGTCTCCTCCTCCCTCAAATAATCAATTTCCTTTAAAAGGCTGTGTTCTAGCACAGAGTAGCAAACCCTGTCTGTTATCCATGCTACTCTGTATAAGGGAAAGCCAACCCCAACTTGATCTCAGTGTTAGCAGCTGTTTTTTAAGAACAAATATTGTAGAAACTGCAAAAACTCAGGTTTTACACACATTAAAAAAAACAGTTTAGTGTAAAGGAACAGCCAACTCTTTCTGGCAATGCTGCTATAAATAGCCACAGAGTCCACAGATACATCTTTTAAACAGTTCAATATAGAAGAGAGGTGAACCCAAATATTGCCTGTGGAGCAGTATAACAGCAGATAGATTTAACTCATGAGACTGTAGTATGCATTTCTAGATTGAACTTCTACAGAAACAGATTTTCAAAGTAAGTGAAAAGTACTATTGTCCACTACCAGATAGATACCACCTACACCATTCTTACCTTCCTTCTCTTCCATTCCATTTGTGCTTACTCCTCAGCTGAGTAGGTCCAAGACTAAAATGGCCTTCCTTAAAAGCAGGACAGAAAGCTTTGTCTGGTCTATTGTGCATTCTAACTCAGGTATTTGAGTCAATACACAACTGAGAAAGTTCTCTGGAAAAGGAATCAGAGACAATGAGCACTGGAGCTATACTGACATAGTTACCAGCAGGAGTATCTGTGAAACCATGACCTCACTCCAGCTGCCCTTCACAGTTAACTAATATGTAATTGAGTGGAGCAAACGAGAGACAGCTGTATGCACTGCTGACATGCTAGGGAAGCAAATTAACTGAGTAAACCGGTTACTAAACTCACTAATTGTGTTCAGCTGAGACATTCCTACAATGAGTCTGGAAAACACTACACTAAAACATGGGTTTCTACAAATGTAGCTCTATATTTTGTATCATATTAGCAGGCTGATCCATACTAAGCCAATTATTTCCAGGAAGATTTTGTATTTTGAAGAAACATTTCCTCAAGGAATTCTAGATTGGGTAGCTAACATTTACTCATAGTTTCATCTCTGCATCTAAGTACAGGTTTTTGCACTCAAATAGCTATTGGAGACCTAGCCAAAACTTACTAGCACAAGCAGATGTCAGTGTGTAGCTATTAGCAATGAGAGTAATGTTGGGAGGAACATATGTTTGCACTTTAAAGATGTTACAACATCCTTCTTCTTGGGGGTAAGATTTTGCCTTTGTGAATATCATTGACAGAAGAAACATCTCCTGACCCAGTAAGAATTATATGAGAAATATTCTCTATGCTGGGAGAATGACATCTAAATTGAGGAAAAGTTAACATATTCCCATGAAGGCAAAATTAACTAGAATCAAAGGTTAATGAAATAATACTATCAGTTCCTTTTACAGCTCCTCCTGAGAGTTAACAAGGTTTTATTTCAGAGGCAACAGAGAAAGAAATGTATATGTTACTCTCTTTGCCTTCCACTGTATATTTGAGTTTGGGAAAAATGAACATTACAATGAGGATATTTTATTAGGCACTGTTATAGACAGCTTAAAATATTAGTGATAAAGTTTATGCCCTTTCTAGCTTCCTGTTCTTTTTTTGAAGCAGAATGATGGTAATAAAATGTCAGTTGGAGACCTATTTCGTTTCAGTTAGCCTATACTGAACATTCAGAAGTAATCTGAATAACTTCAGCACAGAACTTCATTATTTATATGACAGCTGTAGTTAAAGGCTGAACCAAGATCCTACCATGCTGTGTCCTGGACCATCACAGAGTCAGAGAAAAGTGTCTCTGTAAAGAGAGTTCACAGTCTAAATTTGGGCTGTCATCTTGAAAATGTCTTTGGGTATTTTAAAAAAGGAAACAGTCCAACTTGTTGCAGTGGAATTACTTGGGTACATCTCTGGTGCACCAAGGAGATGATATTAACCCAGGTAAGTTAGTGTTCTGAAAAAATGGGTGAGCCTTCCTTACAGAGCAGTCAAACTGCTTAGCAAGCTTTGCTGTCCTGCTTCCAAAGCTAGCTTAGTGTCCACAGGGACATCAGACTTGAGATATGCTATCCTACTGGTCTTGTTTTTAAACATGGCCTTTGTGTGAGTGTTGTTACTGTGTATTTGTGTGATCAGACATAGTCACAGTTCCCTAGAGTGCTTCAGGCAATAGGCTAAATAAGTTTATTTGCTTGCCCACCAACAGAAGTGTAAGACATCACTGTGGCAGTCAGTCAAAAATGATTAAGTACATATGGATAAAGTAATGCTGCCTTATTCCTAAGCAACTGCAGGATTTACATAGCTGACAGCCTATGCCTCCTTTGTGGATCTAACAGGCAAATGATTAATGGGGACAGCAGACATACAGTCACGTTGCCACACCTAAGCGAGAACAATTTGTATTCAAGAAGAAACATCAAGTTGTTCAAAGAAAGCTTATTTCTATATTTCTAACTTCCAGAAAGGGCATATTAAATTCAATGGAATATCAATCAAATCAAGTAAGAGATGGACATTAGAAAACATCAGCTTTTTCTTAGAAGGAACAAAGCAGAAAAAAGGATACATTTCTCAATAACAGTCCAAGTTCCCAGGAATTTATTTTCTGATCATCTGATTAGGTATCAGATGAAAATTAGAGTGGAGGAAAAATCATCAATGACACCCTATGACTATAACAACACTGAATATTTCTAGTGGCTTTTAGAATTAATTATTCCAATTTTGGAATGGTTATTCCACAGGACCCAAGATATCAGAGGAAATGTATGCAATATATACAGGCAATATATACAATATATACTGAAGATTCTCACCAAATATAAATATCATTCACTGTGATTTTCAGTGCTCAATGATTCATTTTGTAGCAAACAGATCAATTTTCACTATTTATAGAAGATTATTTACAGAAGAATCTCATACTTTCTACAGCTTCTGCCATGCAAATATTTGCAAGTCATTGTTTTGATTTTCTTCCCCTCCTGTCACAATTTTTAAAAACCTATGTGTCATTTACATAGATAAAGAAAATGGTCTCCTTCAACAACTTTCTTGGTTTTTACTCTAAAATTAAAACAGTTGAATAATAAATGGCAATACTTACACCACAAAACAAAATACAAAAGGTACTACTTTCCCATTAGGACTACTTAATTCCACAGTCTTTTATCTTCTGCTGATAAAACGAATACACTATGGTTCAACACATCCAGTGTTAATGAGTCTAAGAGGTATTAAAGTCAGCCTTGTTTTTACATACAGCCTTTTATGTATTAAAAAAATAACAGACCCATCAACTTTTCATTTCAACTGGACTAGGTAAAGGGATCAATGCTGAACTTCTTGCAAGCAATTGTTTTCCTTCAGTGCTTACAGAAACCTGGAAGGATCAAGGACTTACTGTAAGAAGAAGCCTCTAAGGATCTACTTAAACTGATAAAAAGCAAGCTGCTAACAATTAACTACTCACATGTGTCTCCTGCAAATCTGACATGACTTTAATTGTTATGTCAAAATAGAAATATTCTGTCAGGACACCTATGAACCATTTCAGTTGTCATCCACTTGAAACTTTAGATACTAGAGTTATTATATTTAATTATCTTATATAGGAGAATAAAGATTGAACACAGTTATTATCCAATGACTGTACATACTGTAAACATTTAGTTTTTTTACCACTTTGTTCTGTCAACATATTGAGGGTTTAAAAAAAAAAAAACTCAATGAAGAAATAGCATGGGCACAGCAGTAAATCCCAAAAAGCTGCTCTGAGAAAGGTCAAGTGTATTTTTTCAGTACTGATCAAGATTGAAAAGTACTTCCATTTTTGGTATGTTATTAAGGAGAGTGTTCTACTGCAAGGAAATTGAGATTCCAATAAAGACTTGTACACACTGGGGATCTGACACCATTAAGTGGTTGGAGGACTTCACAGCAAAACTGTCTTTAATCCATCTAATTGTACTAACCTATACTCTATACTATGGTATAGGTACATATTAACTTCACCTTGATTTTTTTATTTCTAAGACTGTCATTCCTACACTTTAACCTTCACAATCCATTTTTAGCAACTCCCTCATCAGAAAACTGTTGGGATTTTAAAATTCAAAGAACTAGAGCATCAAGGTTTTCTTGCCCATCCCCCAAATGCAGATGAATACCTGCTGTTATTTGTAACAGGTGCCTTTCTATTTTTAATTGGGTCCTAGTGCTTTGAAGAAGCATCAGAGCTGCAGCAAGGTATAAGTATTAGAGCAACAGATGAGCATACTTTAACAGCTCAGCTAATTTAAATAGGGACTATTTTAGTACTAGTGAATTTACAGATAATAAAGCGAAGGTCTGACACCTTTCTTGCATCAGGAGTACCCCAACAGACTGTCTGCCTTAGAGCACCTGTAGCCTCTTCTCTTTCTAACTGTCTACAGCCTCATCCATCCCAGTCTCAGAAGCTTAGCAGCTGGTACTCAAAGTCTGCTCAGTAGAGCAGTCATGCAACCTCAGATCAGATCAGCAGAACCTTCTCTAGCAATTTCTGGCCTGCCAACTCTACCTTTTTTACTGATGGGACTATGCTGTCTGCCTTGCTGCTGTCCTTGGCTTCTGGCTCACCTCCCTTTGAAGAGCTCCTTCTGCTCCCAACTTGTCCCATGAAAGAAATGCAAATGATTCCCCACTTCTGTTTCCAAACAAGAATTATCACAGAATCATAGAATCTTAAGGGCTGGAAGGGACCTCAAAAGATTATCCAGTGCATCTCCCCTGCCATAGCAGGACTGCTTAGAGTAGGGCACATAGGAACACATCCAGGTGGGTTTTGAATGTCTCCAGAGAAGAGTTAATTAAATCCTGAAGGAAAATCTTGTCTTCATTGCTTACTCAAAGCATTCTCCAACATCCTAATGACAACTCTGGAAAGAAAGGCAACGGTCAGAATAATATTTTTGGATGTGAAAGTGCACAAAACTTCATTTCACACACATCAACCTGTGATCACAGAACAAATATATTTGTTGTGATTGCCAATTATTCTGAACTTCAGCTCAGAGGCTTGAGGTTGCCAGTTTACAGAGCCTGCAGAAGGAGAGCCCTCCAACAAATGCCAGCTGATGGCTGACAGCAGACAGCAGCTCTATCCATTTCACAGTGGATGCTCCACCTGTTCTCAGACTTTTCTAAACAAAGAAGATAACCAAGACAGAGGTAGTAGATTACTGGACTTTACAAATGGAGTCATATCTTTTTAATTTCTAAGGAAAAAAAAAGTTTTAAAATGATCTATAAAGGTTCTTGAAGATTTTGACCCCTCATTAAAATCAGCCACAGAATTCTTTTGTCTTTGACAGAAAGAGAACTGCAGCCACAGCAAAATCTATCCCAATCCCTTCAGAACAGAAGCAATCGCTGAAGGAATTTTTTGGAAGCAATTTTTAAAGCTACATCATAAGCTGTACTCTGTTAGATATATCATCTTCCTGACATTATGGCTCTGAGCAGAGTTCCTCAAATGCAAAGCGAGAACATTTAAAAATGTGATTCTTTCTTAAAGAGCAGTAAAGTTTTAAAGTCAATTTGAGTGCTATAAAAATTATTTAAAACTCAGCATGTTTTGTAGAGCATTTTCACTCCTAATTCAGCATTCAAATGTCCTTTTCAGTACTGATGAATAAAACTAGTCAGAAATTATCTAAATTTATCATAGCTGCTGGTGTCTGAGGTAGCTCAGTGTTGTGATAACTTGCATTTCCTGAGCACAACGTGGAGCATCTCATAAAGTCACTGATACAATTTGCCTTGGGTACCTAACATTTCCACTAGATAGGCTGCTTTTAAAATAGGATGTGATCCTCATAGAGTTTTGAGGGAGCTCTGAGTACTCCTGACTTTACTGGCACAGTGCACCTATCCTTCTGTTCTCACTGTCTTAATCTCTGGTTCCTTAAGGGTTCTCAATGAAAAAAGTTGAGTTCCAGTCATCAGTTCAGCTCATCAGAAAAGGCATGGTATGCTTTCTGAGATGCAATTATCTTACACAGTAGAACTAACAGTCAGGTTATGTGAAAATCCTTTTGGTTCATGCAGATGAGAGCGAGTAGACTAATGAAAAACCCAACTGGATGCTCCTCAAGTTTTGAAAAGTGGGAGGCAGAGAATTAGTCAAGATCCTGGGTTATCCCAATCAGAGTCACTGTAATTAGGAACATAGCCAAGCCTGAAAATGGTGAATAAGAGTATTTTCATCCATATATTGACCTAGGGTTACATGAGTAAGACCATTTTTTGTTTAAAAATAGCAAAAATCGCTGAACTGATTCAATCTTGACGAAAGCTGAACTTCAATAAGCTGCTGAAGCACGCAGTTGATTTCATCAGGTGTACGTGAACACTAAAAACAATCAAGACAATCACAGTGTTGTTGAAAAGATTACATTATGGTATTTGTTATTTTGCTTTGAAGTATTCCATTGTCCAAAAATGTGTTGACAGTGTTTTGCCACTCCATTGAGCAAAGCTATTGAAGACGTAGCAAGTGCACAGCCTGTTTCAGTAGCAATGTATCAAAACCAAGTTGTTCTGCACCAGTTACTCAAAATCTACCTGATTATAAATTTATAAATTAAAAGTACTGTAAAATTATATGATTAATTTAACAGTAATATGATATATTACTAGTTACCTAGATTAAAATATCCAAAACATACAATCAAAGGCAAGTTATAAAAAGTGCTTGGAAGTGACCCATATGCTTTTTCAGTATCAAACAATTAGAATAAATGATAGAAAAATGGTCCCCTCCTTTATCATTAGAATCATTCTGTGGCTACAATAAATGTAAAACAATGTAGGAGATGATGTTGGGCAAAAGCTTGTAAGAGCTGGTGGTAGTTTCAAAAAACTCAATTGAAAAACCATAGGTAAGAATACTTTTCTGAGCTAATGCAGTCTCCTGAGATCTTATTAAGGCTGAAAAGCCCAGATATTTGCATTAAGTCAGTAGCAACATCCTGTTATATTTTATAACATTCACACCAGTAAGAGTTATTTCTGACACGTTGCTCCACAGCAAAAACAAGAGATACGAGTCTTTATGGGTCCAAAGGGTAAGTGGAAGCATAATTAGCTTTGAAAGATTGTCAGAGCTTTTTATTCTTTTGCTTGACAAAAGGTGTCCCACAGCAAAAATATTTCTACTATTTCTCTTGAACTATACACTAACATTCACGTTTTTATCTATGTTTTAAAAGATAAAGTTCTTTCAGTTTACTGGGAAATTTGTCATCTTTCCAAGTGGTTACTTTCTTTACCATTTACACATTCACCATCAATTAGATGATACACTAAAACTTGAATACATAATGAAACAAGTCTTAGAATTACTAACAATACACAACTTTAGCAATAAAAATGTGGCTGAGAGTGTGCCTTTGATGAACACATTACATTTATGCAGCAATTTGAGATCTGACATTCACCTGTGATTTCATAATCAAAAGTCTAAAGCTGGTTAGGTTCTCATCAAAGCAAGCTATGGAAACACATTATACTTTCTTTTCAAGATACGAGTGGATGGAGTTCAGCTTCTCCTGAGTCAGGACTATTTCTTCTAAAGCATTCTGAGCTCTGCCTGGCTTGAGAAATGACAGTCAACACACTTGAATTTCAAAGAGTTTTCTCTTTTGCTGTGTCAGGCTCTGGGACCTTTTTGGCTGCAGTGGGTCTAATTCAAGACTTAACCATACCTAAGGTCAAGGATAGTCTCTTTAAACAGAATTACATTCTGGAATCTCTCCATCTTTCAACATTTCTTTTTCTCCACATAAAAGGCTTTATACACCGAACAGCAGAAAAATCCTCTCTGAAAACTATCACACCACTTCTGTCCACTAGCTATGCATGTTGCACCATAAGTAGCTTTTATGGTTTGTTTCATTAGTTTAACTACATCTTTAGTTGCCTAAATATTGTTGGATATCAGCCCCTCAGGACTGAGCCAATGTACTCCCTTGAATGTATTTCTCAGTAAGCACTGACACACGCTGGACTGAACAACCATCTTTTGAAAACTTTGTAGCTTTCTGCTGTTGAGTAATCTCTCACAACAAGGGAATTCAGTGTATCTGTGCTTCAGTAATTGATTAGCTGGAATTCAGACAGTAATGGAAAATGAGCACCCACTCATCCTATGATAGCAAGCTGTGTAAACTCTCTCTTAAACCCTTTGAAGAAACATTTTCCCTTCTCCTGTCCTAAGTATCAGAATAAATCCCCTGGGTTTATACTGCTGTTGGTATATGGCAGATTCCTTTCACTCAGAGTAGATCCCTCTCCTAACCATTGTGTCAAAGTGTGCTGGACTGGAAGGTTTATAGCCCCTCCTGCCTTCTTATTCTGTGTGGGTTTTGGTGGTCATTGTAACGTTTCACAACTTTCCCTGCTGCAGCTGCAACTTCAGATGATTCAACTCCTTTGGGGTTGTTTTATCTTCTTGAACCATTATTAGAAAAAAAAAAAAAGGATAAAAGGATAAAAAAAAAAAGGGTACTGTGTGTTCAC
The DNA here is from genome assembly GCF_028858725.1 of Colius striatus. Classification (NCBI taxonomy): domain Eukaryota; kingdom Metazoa; phylum Chordata; class Aves; order Coliiformes; family Coliidae; genus Colius; species Colius striatus. Next base: position 4,234,971 of record NC_084771.1, on the reverse strand, counting down.
CATACACCACATTGCTTTGCATATCAGATGAACTGCTTCAGCACACTCCATTTCAGTATTTTCAGCTGCTTTGTTCCAGACCACAATTATATTATACCTTTCTCAGGAATTTCTAACTTGAAATTTGGTCAGTGGCTGATGAGTCACAAAGTTGCACATTTTTCTTATGTTTCATTTTTCTCACATGCCAACGGTTCTATGCACAGTCTCATTTAGAACATGACAATTCACAGGTCCACAGAAGTCTCCTAATTTTCCTTTTCCATACTGTAGTCCCTTAGCTCACTTTCTCTGTTAGTGATTTGAGTTGCCTTGACTTCATTGTTCAAACAACATAAAAATTAAGAAATAAAAATACATTTTCTTATTTATTTTGCTGTCACCCATTGATTGCAGAATAAAAGGACAAATTCTAATTTGCAATCAACTGCTGCAGTTCAAGAGGGATTCATGTGACAGCACTTTCCACTGTGCTGGTTTTACTGTCAGTGTTTTTCGTCACTCTGAGCATTATGTGTTGCTCAAAAAATTACTTTAGGACTGAAGAGCTCAGAGGCTTTTTCTGTTGGACTGTTCTCATATAACACAACAACCAATTGCAAGAGGTTTATACAAAAATCTTAAAAGTAGACTATGTGTGTGTGTTCATCTTTGCAAGTGGATATTGTTGAGTCAATCATCCTACCTATAAGAACAGGATATTCTGTGTGAAGAGAGCCAAACAAAACATTTCAGGGATATTAAAATGGTAATTTCCTCTACCATACATTATCAATTTACCTGAAGTAGTGGTAACAAACAGCTGAAAGAAGATTGACCTGCCAGGACTGTTTTGCTCACAAATGCTTAACTATGCCCAATATTTTTCTAAACAAAACCAAAACTCACATGGGAATGGGAACTCCTGGTAGAAGATACTGCATTGTGTCTCTGTTGAATTGATGATGAATTAATTGCACCTGTTAAAATAGCTGTTTGTGTTGCTTTTTATTAGAAAAATGGTTCTTGTCTCAAAGACTCACCTTCAGAACTGAGGCTATTTTTAGTTCTAGTTCTCAGTCAGTGGCTGTCAGTTTCTTGGTTTTATTGTATTCAGAACACATTCAGTTTATTTTTCCATTCTTTTGTCTCACTCTTTACAAAGCAATGACAAGCTGTGTGGGAAGCAGCAGCAAGAAAAGGGAAAAAAACCCAACCAACAAATAATAAACCCACAAAACCTCCCAAGGTAGACAGCACCTCAGCTTACTTAAAATCTTGGGAGCAATGGAAGAAATCTCCCTCAGTGAAATTCCCTCAGTGAGATCTTAGTCAAATAGACAAAGCAGTTAAGTACAGTGTGATCCCACAGTTTAACTCAGAGTCCCTTCACTTGCTTCACTGAAAGGGAAATAGTTCTGCTTACAAAGAGCAGCCTAATAAGACCTTTATGCTAAGGTATCATTTTGGGTCCTGTGGGTCTGCAGTGGTCAGAGATTCATCTTTGCCCAAAACCCATACATAATGGGCAGGACAGAATTTGACTTCTGTTATTCTACCATAGCATTAGGGAATGAAAAAGGTTATTTCCTAGTGTATTTCCAAGTGTATTTCCAGCTTCAGAGGAAAAATAAAAGAAAGGATAAATCTGACCAATCATCATTAGCTGTGATGCAGATGGCACCATTCTCCTCTGCAGCACTTGAATCATAAGCTACAAGATGCTTCATCTCCCGAAGAAGCAGGAGATGACTCTCTTGACAAAGTACAGTTTCATTTCTCTCCATTACCTGTGTTCTGAGATGAAAGTGATCAGTCAGGGTAATGGACCATAACCAGAAAGTATGTAGTTTTAAACACAGGAAACAGTTTGTCAGGCTAATAAAAAAAGTAACTCTATATTCTAAGCCTATCTCAAACAGAGGGATATAAACCCCCCTCTTATTTTGTTTTTTTTCTTGCCCTACTGTCCAACAACATGAAATGTTAAAAATTTGTCACTGCAACAGAAATAAATATTGGCATCAATATAGCTGCAGCAGCAAATCTTTTACTGGGAAACAGATAAAAGACATCCTAGACTTCATGCTTGCAACCAACACTTCAGTTCTTGCACTTGTGAACCGCCACAGGCACAGTTATGAATGTGTGGATATTGCACTTATATTTGTATACTACTGTCTATAAGGTAAATGCTCAGAATCTGACCCTTCATGGCTTATGTATCTGGTACTGTCACTCCCATCTGTGCCTTTCCTGTTCCTCCAATGTGTATGAACTACTGTGAATGTGACAAGCTCCCTACAGATAGTAGAAACATTCAGATATCAAAATGAAGGAATTGGAATTCACAAACTGCTACTGGAAGACTCCTGGTGTAGAACTGATTGTGATTCATTATATAGCTCAACTGTCCACTCCCATCTAGTAGCAATGTTTTATACTCAACTTGTGTGTCTGTAAATGACACATTATGAGGGCCATTGGAAAGGTAGCCCCAAAAAATCACAAACCAAAAGCAAGTTTAAACGTGAAATCTCTTTAAATTCACTATCAGAAAAGATCTATTTTGGGGAGAGCGAGGTAATATTTAAAAGATGAGTAAGACAACCAGAAAAACACATGAAAACATATTATAAGAAGTAATACTTTAAAAAGTAAAGAAAAAAGTCCTAAACAAAAAATGCCCAGCATTTACCAGCTGCTGCCACACTGGGGCATCCTATGCTAACAAAGTATTGGACTGTATGTTGAAAAGAAATTAACAGAAACACTCCTGATAATCTATTGCAAGATATCTGGATAAATGTTGATCTTGTAACAACAATGAGTCTAAAATGGTAGATTTTCTCTCTCTCAGAAGTCTGGGTGAGTTATTGTCTTTTAATTAAGGAAGGGCACCTAATCTATAACATTTGGAAATATCTATAGAACATTTAAAAATTCCTCTCCCCCCAAAAATCTGGAGTATTGACAATAAAGAATATTATTAGTTAGAAGGAAATGGAAAATATGACTGTACATCTAAAGTTCATATGACTATACTGAGTTATTCTAATTATTTTAGTGGTATGACAATACACATTGTCTAAAATTTCACTCTAAAATAATAAGCAGTACTTTGAAAAATCTTTTCTAAATGGAGAACTCATTTTATATCAAGGTAGGTCTATTACTGCACCTTCTGTACACATGAGCCATGAACATTGGGAATGATCCTTTATGGTGGATGTTGAACAGTTCTCGAATAAATTGAAAATCTGAAATTATCCAGTACAGTTGAATTAATACCAAAAGATTTCATCATGGTTAATAACACTGAAACCCATACCCAAGGAATGAGAAATAATTTGTATCACAGAAGGGGTTACCACCTTGTCAGATCCATTTTACTGGGACTGTCCAATAAATGCAATTCAGTCACAGGTTCATTAGCCACATTTTTTGTATGACCTAGAAAAATACAATGGAAAAATACAATGGACACCCAATTTTGAAGTCCATCACAAGTCTGTTACAAAACCTTCTTCAGTCTCCGGACTGACAGCGCTAATGGAATGAGTATATATTGCAACAAGTGACTGATCACTGAGAACCACCCAGCTCAGTCATATGGCTTTTCATTCAGGTGCACCAGGCTCATCAGTTGTTCCTGACACCTGCCAGATCATTAATTTTATAGCACATACATCCTCAGAAGAGACATGTTGGCATGTGAGCTTCATTCTTACATTTTTGGAAACCATGTGCCAGACTTCTGTTTTCTGGGACACTTTCACCGTGTAGAACCTCCTTATACTTCAACAAAGCAGGTCTGGAAAAGCCACAACCTAAACCTTTTGTTCCAGGTAAAGGTTTTCTGGCTGGATAATTTGTTCAAGTAGGGGGTGTTGTTATGTAAAGTCCTGTAGATGGTTATCACAGACCTATGGATTTGGTACCTCAGCTGAAATAAGATTACTTTCTGTAAAATTGCTCATCTCAGCTATCATACCTAATACAATGTGGATTAAGACAAGGGCAGTTGACTAGACTGTAGGAGGAGCACAGTTAGATCTGCCACCAAGAGTTTAGAAATGTGCCATGACACATTGTACATAAGCAGGGAAGTAACAATGTGGAAAGTTGGTTAGACTGTAAAATGCAACCCTCTGTCCCTGAGGTTTGCATCACATCATGAATAGCTACTAAATTACTTTTAGGTTTATTCATTACTCTCAGCAGATATACAACAGAAAGGATAAAAAATTATATGCCAAATTAGACACAATGGTGTTTCAGTGTGTGAACCACCCTGAAACTTACTACAAAGTCACAGAGAAGTACCCCATCCAGCTTTGAACCTAAGCTTGGATTCAAATTAGTGCAGCTACAGTGATGAGATACTCTGTCCAGACAATTAAAATATACACACTTGGTATTACCTCACTGCCTCATGTACAGTTGTACAGATTTATGTTTTGGTTTCCAGAGCATAAGAATTTCCTCAGAGATTCTGGTTTTGACATATTGCTTTGACAAAGCAGAGGCAATAAATATACCACTCCACCACCATCACCCCCAGTCCCACAAAAATCCCATTTCCAGCCCTCAAATCAAGTTTGAGTGTATGAGAGAGTTTTTTTGAGAGCTGTCATGGTTTAACTACAGCACCACACAGTCACTCTCTCACTCCCCCCTGATGGGATGAGAGAGAGAGTCAGAAGGGTAAAAGCAAGAAAACTAATGGATTAAGGTAAAGACAATTTAATAGGTAAAGCAAAGGCCATGTGCACAAGCAAAGCAAAACAAGGAATTAACTCCCCACTTCCCATGGACAGACAAGGTATTCAGCCATCTCCAGGAAAGCAAAGCTCCATCATATGCAATGGTTACTTGGGAAAAAAAATGCCATTACCCCAAATGTCCCCCCACTTTCCCTCTTCTTCCCCCAGCTTTATATTTTGCCCTAACCACTCTAGGCCTTTTTCTTCTTTCTAGCTCATCTACTGATTAGTTTGGGGATTTGTTTGTTTTTTTAAAAGTAATCAATTAATAAGTCTGAATTTTAATGCACATATAAAAACGTTATAAGTAGTCAGAGAAACTGAAGCTTTACTTCTCTGCACTCTCCCTTTATCCCAGTGCACTTTTAAAAAAGCCAAAATAGGTCCCCCAAACCAAACACAATAGCAGAGCCACTCTCAATAAGGCTACCTTATGTCTATCAATGTTGAGAAATTCAGGAAAAACTCCCCACCAACACAGGTTCAAGATATGATTGCTGTATCAGAAGGAGAGATCTGAAAACAATCAAAAATACATTAGGATAGATGATATGTTCAGTAAATTGAAGGCAAGACAATTCCTGTAAATCATCATGATGTTGTAGATTAAATTTAAAACTTCCCAGGATATGGACAACAGACTGTTCTAACTGAGTTGTTCAAGATTGACATAAATTAAGGCTATATATTTGTTTTTTCCTCTTGCTACTAGAATGTCATGTCCTTCTGATATATTACTTTTTCCAATCAGGAAGAGAGAAATAATCAGAGCAATGACATCAAGAAGAAATAGTCTCCCTTGGTCAGAACTATACTTCTAAGAAAGTGTTTCTTCAGGGAGCTTAGAAAATCTTCTATTTCTCTCTCTGTTTTCTATTTTGAATTTCTCTCATAGTAAGTAAATAAACTTTAGCCAATTAGTGACATTCTAAATCAGAGATGTTACTGAAACAACATGAAGGAAACACATTTGAAATATAAAGCAAAATAATCTTCCAGTGTCTACTGTGAGAGATATTTAAGCATCCATAATGGACCTATGAGTACTTTGTGGTTGAAGTGAAACAAGTTCTAAAGCAGTTAAAGTAGTGGATGTCATCTTTGGGTTAAGTAGACTACTCCACTGCCAGCATGTAGGAAACACAGATGCACTGGCTGACATTATGGTTCATTTTAGAGAGCTCAGGTTTAGTTCAGCACAAAGTGACAGCACAAGTGCTTATATTGTTTTCTTTTAAACTAATTCACTGATTCAGGTTTGGGTTTTTTTCTCACAAGATGATCACTGTTAAGAAATGAAATAAAAAGGATAAAATTTTCTTAAAACAGTCACTCAGAACAGCAATAATGTCTTGTTCAGAGATCTCTGTTCAGGCATAGCACTCTTATTAGGGGGAAAGGAAAAGAAAACAGATGAGCCAATGACCACTGTAGTGACTTTCTGTATCATGAACAGACATGATTTTAGCTGAATGAGACAGAATATTACAGCTTTTCCTCTGGAAATCCCAGGCAATACAAAACAGTGAAGAAGAGCAGTATAGCATAGGAAACCCTAAACAATCTCAACCTACCTGCAAACTAGCAGGCATGGCAGGACTACCACTGGACCCAATACATCTTCTGTAGAGTGCAAGGTATTAACAAAATGACAGCTGCTGCGGAGGCTTCAGCCTTCTGTGGCTTTCCCACACCAATGACCTTGCCCTGCTAACCATAAATCTTACTGGGGGAACACTCCAGCACTATCTCATTTTTAGCCAGTACAGATTGTCCAGAGATTACTAAAGACAGTAGACCACACTAGACCAGTAAGAGAACAATTTGTGGAACTGGAAAGAACATTTCTGTCCAGAGTTAATCAGAAACAGAGGACTGATCTTAGCTACCACGGGCACATTCTGACAAAGCAAATAACACATGATACTTCCTCCCATTCCTCATTCTCTGCTTCACAATTCCCAGGCATCAAAATAAAGGACACTGAGGCTTCATAGTTATAAGCAAAGTAGCAAAGTGCACCACAAAGCAAAGTAATCCAACTGCAGTTACACTAATTCAACATAATGACAAAGACATTAACACATGTCCCCACCAAACTAAAGTATCTAATTCTTCACTATGTCTTGCCTAATTTGCAAAATCACCACAACTTACATTCAGAGAAGGATTTCTGTTCACTCAGCACAGTGTAAGTCTCACAGGTTGCAATTTTCTTTAGTCAGTGCTATCATAATAAAGCCTTCTGGTAGCTATAATTCCATCAGTGTTTGCTGTAGCGATAAAGTACACCACCTATTAGTTTTAATTTATTGCCTAATTTCATACAAAACTACTCATAAAACTAATGGAGAATGATCACTTGTTTTTATTTAAAAACACCCACAAGCAAAAAGCAACTTTTCCAAATCACAGCTAAAAGATTCATTTCTAAATACTTTTAAAAGTAAGTCTTGCAGAATCCCACTGGATTTCTCTTTGAGGTTTAACCTTACTGTATTTGTAGGTTTGCTATGCAGTGATACAGGAATAAAGATAACTCCTATCATACTGCTGACAATGTGTGAAAGCAAGAGGTTTGTGTTCAGGTAGCCTCCTTCTAGAGAAGTCAGAAGCAAGCAGGCATTTCACATTAGTAAGTGAATGCTGTCCAGCAATCAATGAGAACTGAAAAACAAACACTGATCCTTTCTGTGTGTAAGGGCTACTGATGGTATCTACATAGCACCACCCCAACTCTTCTTACTTCTGCCACCAAAAGCTCAAGATGTCTCCTCACTCTTTTTTGTTTGTTATGGCACAGGAGGGAGAGATTGGGAAGCAAAACCACCCTCAAACCAGAATATATTCTGACCTCACTCATACATCTAACTATATTGTTAGATTTTTGGGGAGTTGGTCTGTTACTGGTAGATGGATAACAGATAGAATCAAGGACACAGGTAGTAAAAATTGATTGTAGCTCATAATGTTTTTTACAAACAACTTTTAGCTTAGAAGAAGGAAAAAAACAAGTAAAAAACAATTTAGTTTTTAAGATAATTCCAACAGTACTTCCTAAAAGCAGGTAATTACAGCACACAGCATACAGAAAAACAAGCTGATATCACCATCTCAGATTGTAGAGCTGAGTTATGAAAACCTGTTTAGGAAAGCCAAGAAAGGTTAATTATTTTTTCTTTCTATACAATAATGAAGTAGTTTTATTTTTGCCTGAGAACTGTTTCGTAGCTCACAATAACTGAAATTAAAGGAACATGGAGTTGCTGATTTTGTTGAGAACAGATTGGTTTGAATTAGTGCCATCGGAAGACAGGTTATAGAAAAAAATGATAGACAATACAAGACAACAGTAAATTACTCAGTTGTGTCCAAAGTAATCAAGACAATATATTGTGAAAAATCAAATATGTATTTAATTCAAAGGAAACTTTAAGGAGCTTTCTACCTAAGTGTTAATTTTGATCACACACTGTAGAAATTCAAGACATCTTTGATGTAAGGGCCTTTCAGCTAAAGATGCATCCTGCAGTAAAATCTGAGGTTACTTACCTGAGTGGGTTTCTCAAACCTACTGGTTTACTTTGTAGTTGCATCTCTGAGACTTTCAGGTTAAATGGAGAAATTTTTTGACTGATTTCCCTAGGAGTTATTTTTTCAGAGGGGTTTTATTAGTTACAAGTTGAAGAGATTCTTGAAAATGTCTTGATGTTTCCAGACATTCAGAGCACACATAAACAAATAAGAAAGGATTAAATGCTGATGGGATCAAATGAAGGAAGAAAAAAAAGAACAAAGGAATAATAATAATTGTTGGCAAAAATTGCTTACCACTGATCAAGCATGAAGCTGTCTGATGGGATAATTGAAACTGCAACATACTTCCCTGATTTTCAGTCAATTTACTTCCATAAAATGCAATAGTATTTATAAAAGTACTATAGATGAAAAAGGCAATTAGGAAGTAATTTGTTATGTCTTTACAGAAAGACAAAGTGGAATAGAAACGAGAAAACTTGTCTATGGTGTTATCGTTCAGTCCTGGAAATGTCTTCTCTATGTCAGCTTTACATTCAAACTTAACTCTAGTTTCAGTCCAGTCACATTGTGACTACTTGATCTACTCTACCTACACTTAGACCAATAAAGAGATCTTGTTGCATCTGGAAACTAGTGTAACAGCACTAGCTCTTTTCACTGAAAACAAGAAGTTTTTCTGCAATGCTTTCATTAAAAAGAATGATCCTGAAATCTTCATGCAAAATATCAATAGACAAATTCATATTTAAACTGCCAGCAAAGGATTTTCTTATATCCTAGCTGCTCACCTTGGATCTGCCTATACAAATCACTGAAATTGAGAGGGGAAATGAATAGCTTAAGATATTTCAACAGAAAATCATGGGCCAAGTGTTTTCAAATTCAACCCTTTAAAGTGAAGGCTTAAATTCTGGAAAATATCTTTACAATTTTACCAAAAGAAAAGAAAAACTAAGTTCATCTTATGACTAAGATTCAATTCTGTGCAACATAAAACAAGATAAATCTTCATGGCCAAGGTATAACCCTCTGAAGATATTGTGTAGTAATCATACATCCCTAACTGCATTAGCGTCAGCTTGTGCATCTATGGATGGCTGTTGTTACTTAATTTTAAAAGGTTTCTAATCTTGTAATGAAACTGTATTTTTGACCAGCCACAAAGCACAATCTGATTTGAGCATTTTAATGGAATTAATTGTGGATTTTAGTGTCTCATTTGAAATAATTTATTCAGATCTGAGAAGTACACTGCATGTATGATTGCATTATATGAAAAACAAATAAACTACATAATTGAAAATGAACCACGAGTATTATTTATCAAAATAATTGAACTCCTGGAGTTTAGTGCTTGGGCTCAACTAGCTTGCACTTTGACTCCTGTTTAGTCACTTAAAGCTGTACAATGAGAGATTGAAGCCCTGCTGCTTGGTTTTTAACCACTTTCATAGTACTGGGAAAGTGGTTGGAAAAATTGGGAATGCAATGAAATGTCTTTCTTTAAAAATGAATCAAGTGTTTAAAAAATTATTTTTAGACTAACATCCTTTTTTTCTGTAGCTAATGGTACTTCAGATGTCATTTTGTCTATTAAGAGGGAGCTGCAGAGATCAGCATTGATTTTCTTCATTATTATTATACAGACGTTTACACCGTTCACAGGCTGTTAAATTCTGCATCTCCTTCATGAATCAAAACATTAAATGTATTCAAGGATGTCTTCAGAAATGTCCATTGGAAGGAAAAAAATCAAAATCTCCTAAGAGCATTCAGTATTTTTCTTTGCTTGTTTAAATGAGTATGTGAAAGCAATATTCATAGAATCACAGAATGGTAGGGGTTGGAAGGGACCTTTAGAGATCATCTAGTTCAACCTCCCTGCAGAAGCAGGGTCACCTAGATCAGGTCACACAGGAACATGTCCAGGTGGGTCTTGAAGCCTTCCAAGGAAGGAGCCTGCACAACCCCTCTGGGCAGCCTGTGCCAGGGTTCCCTCACCTCAACAGTGAAAGAGATTTTTCTTATGTTTAAGTGGAACTTTTTGTGTTCCAGCTTCATCCCATCACCCCTTGTCCTGTTGCTGGCTACTATAGAAAAAAGGGATGTCCCAACCTCCTGACACCCACCATTGAGATATTGTAAATGTTAATAAGATCTCCCCTCAGTCTCCTCTTTTCTAGACTAAACAGAAATATAAACAACATATGGTAGTACTAATGTGTCCAGTTTAAGAGAGAGAGTGATATTACAACTTGGTTGGCACCTGGCACCCAGACAGGGCTAAACCACCACATAACGTCTTACCTACTTACATTTAAGATTCAGTCTTGCTAGCCCTACTCCTGCCACTGGTCCTACTGTAGTCAGTTAAGGTGTTTGCTTTAACCATGAAACCAACAAGCTTATTTCAAGAATAATTGTGTTTTAAAGTCAAAATATTGATTTAACTTAGAATATTCTGTAACATTTACACCCTAACACCTAAACATTATCAACAACATTATATATTGAAATATTGCACACATTTTCATATAGCTTTTGGGGGGCCAAATTCTACCAAGAACGAAGCTTCTCTTACATGTTACTCAGTAGCTTCTATTGAAAAGCTGAATGGTCACAGTCATACTGGGGTCAAATGTACTGCTTCTGTAAATTGGAATGTTTGAATCAGAATGGTTCCTGTATGATGTCTGTATGGGGAGAAAAGTAAAGTGTGTACATCTGTCACTGCTTTTGCTTCTGCATGAGAAAGAACAGAATATTCATTTCGTGGAGAGAGTGATGCATTTTGCCTCCTCAAGCAAAGCTTCAGAATGTCTTTTTTAATTGCCTGCAGTTGTAACTAAACCCAATAACAAATATATGTAGCATATGCACAATGATTCAATGCAGGAGTCATACCAGAGTCTTTGAAGATGTAAATAATCTGCTTTTCAGGGCCAACTACCATGAATCTCTCTGTGTGTACAATCACGTCTCTTACAGAGGAGAGGTCTGGAAAAATCTATACCATTTCAAGCACATATTGCATAGTGTTTTATTGTAGATCATCTGCAGCTGCTGTGTGCCTTATTTATGATCCAGCCACATAACAGATGCATTAATTTACCTGAGAACACTCCAGAAAAATACACACACTGTGAAAATGCTTTCAAGGACTTACATAACTGCAAGGCAGTTTTACTTTAGTTTCAAGTTAAACCTAATTAAAGATAATCTCATTCTTAAAAGGAGAATGAATAACTTCCTATGAACATAGATATTGCATTCAGTACTGCACAATTCTGGACAACTAGCAAACTTGTAGACATAAGTTTCTTGTTTTTCCCGAGGATGTTTTCCTTATATACTTCATATTGCTAGTGCAATCCCAAAGTATACTGAACTAGAGTTAGGCATATGTAAGTAGACCTAGATATAGTCAGTATTGTCTTCCACTCTTCTGCAGTGTTTTTGGCCCAGTATCATGCTTTACGCTGACCATGAACTGCAGAAGACAATGACTTAACGCTAAAATTCCAGACAATTTGACACTAGATAACTAAAAGAGTGATGTCATACATCCCAATTTTTCTAGGTTTGTAACTTTTCCAAAAGTAAAGTACCTGCTGAAGGTACTTATACTGGGACATTTAGCTGGGAGGGAATCCAAGCAGTGTTTTGTTTTATTTCACTGCTTCTTTTGTATTGTCCTTGCTTTTGAGTTTATTGTAGCTGTTGGTAGGCAAAGATACATCAGTGACTGAAGATACAGTGCTTTTATGCCACTGTATTGCATATAAATGAGAGAATACTCCTGTTCATTCTCAGGTAAGTTGTTTGTTAAAAAAACAAACAATCCCAAGATACAAAACTTAACACTTTTGCGTACCAAACATGACCTGAATTTAGGATACCATGTTTCCCCAGTGACTATCATAAAGCTTTAAAAAAGATATGTTAGAAAGTATGATATTGCTAAATTCTATGTGTGGTATTCCCTCACTCTCCTTCCAGAAAAAAAAAACCCAAACCCTACATGCTATTTGATTCAGCTTATCTTCTTACTGCTTATTTATGATAATCTATTTTATACAAAGTAATTCTGTGGATGTCAGTGAGATTACATGAAAACCTGTTGGAAATGAAGCCAATGTTGGGGAAAAGTCTAATGATTTTCTAGCCAGTTTGTTGTCAGTGAATATATTTTTAGTATTGGCATTAAATCAAGGAATGTCTTCAGAATTCCATGGCTTCATTTATCCTGTCTCTTAAGTTTTAGCTTTCAGATTTGAAAGCTTTTGATGCTTGTGAAGGATAAGAAAGTTCCTAGATTGAAGTCCTTTAGCAGCATACAGCTTGCTTTTGCCACAAAAGCAGATGTTACTCAACAAGTTACAAGCAGACAAAAAGTGCAAGTATAGAAATTTCCTAGAATCTGCCCAGTAAACAGATCCATGGTGATTCATACAACATAAGTGATAATTTAAAAATATATTTATTAAAAAGAAATTTTAAATAAGCTCTCATCTTTTGGCAAACCTACTGGATCTGGTATTTTAGACAGCAGATGGGAAGGAGAGCAGGGGAACAGACACAATGCCAAAACCAACCAAACACAAACCCAAAAATATAATGGAAAAGAGAATATATGATTTCAAAAGGTTTGCTATGCACATAAGCTTCTTCAAGTTTCACTTGATAAGAGTATTTTGACTGAAATACTAGACTGTAGACTGTGAAACAGCCTGAAGCAACATGAGGATGTGGCATTACCTATACTGGAATATAAAATATGCTAGGGAAGACAATGATAACACATCTGCTTTCATAGTAGCACAGGGTCTGACCTGGAAAAGTAGATCATGGAATGACATAGTTTACCTAAGCACCATGTTAACAGTCCTTTACTCTGTCAAAAATAATTTTCTTTAAGAAAGCTTCAATTAAATTTAAAATATCCATTCACAGTTTTGTTTCCAACAACCAGCAAAAGAAACTACTAATTTGCCCTCATTCTCATAGTCTGCAGCATAGGACAAATAGAATCTATTATCTTCTCTTACTAGAAGGAAATCCTTTCCCCTAACCATTCCTCATCTATGAGAGTTACAAATGGCAGTAAAGAAGTGACATAAAATTTAAATCCCCATAATGATTTAACTTCATCAGGTTTAAAATTGATATCCTTTTTGGACATTGAACACTTTTAATAACTAAATGGAAAGTGAAATAAAAGACAAATTAATCATTAATTTTTGCTTGATTAAGAAAAACTAAACACCTAAATGTTCAGTCTTGAGTAGGTAAAACTATCCAACACTCCATGTAATTTCTCAATCAAGATAGGTAAGGTGCATAAGTAACAGTATTTGCTGTGGTAAACGTGCAGAACCACATCATGAGTGCATTGGCATTTGGGATTCCATGACCACTCATTTTACATCTAGGCATTTAAAACTATGAATTTGAGCTCATCAAACTAAAAGCTTTGAAATCTAGAAATTAATGAAGAATCATCAGAGTTCCCTTTATAAACATCTTTGACTCATATAATTACTAAATAACAGAACTAAGAACTATTTATTATGATCACTATCCCCAAAGCAATACTCTGTAAGGTACTCAGCAAAATCTGTGGGAAAGAATAGAGAGTGCTGAACTGTCCAAGGGAGGAGTAAATAGCCAGGTACTCCATGGCAACTTCACAATTGACTGAGGCTTCTTAGGTCCACAGCGTCCATGAAGGCAGTACAGGAGTTTCCTTCATCTACATTAGTGAGCCTGCAAGACTAAAGAGTCACTGGGCATGAGACTAATAATGACACAAGTACTCCTACCCTATATGCATCCTATTCTTTACTCAGTGAGGCTTTAGCAGAGAGGCTTCCATTTGCTGTTGGAATCTGTTTAACAAATTTATATATGAAAATCTCCCACAGTAGATTGCAGTTCCAAACATAAGAGGGCAGGGTGGCTTGTTGTTGCTGACAACAAAAAGTAAGACTGAAGGATAACCATACACTGCAATCAAGTGCATGCAAACACCACCCAGGAACACATACTATCAAGTATAAGGACAAGTTACTTGCTTAATGATTTTGCAGCAGAATGATCAGTTTAGTCTGGAAAAATTTCTTTCTTTCACATAAGTCATAACCTTCTACTTTCACTTAAGACATTCAAGTAAAATCAAGTTCAGGATTTATCACAATGTCTCATTTTATTGCCACATCAGGCAGATAATTTTCTCTTTTAAATTCTAATTTTGTGGGGTTTTTTAAAAAGGTTTTTTTGACACCTTCTGGAAAGATAGATTCTTTTATTCAGGCCTGCTTTTAATAAGAAGGCCTGAAAGCTAGTTCCACCATCTCTTTACCACAAAAATCCTTACCTAAATATTATACTTTGATTAGATAAGTTTTTGAAAGTATAAAAGCCAGATAAATCCATTTGTCCTTCAGATTTGATGTAAAAAAAGGTGAAGGGAGAGCTTGTTCTAAGGGCAGTTAGATAAAATATTGTCACATTCAAAGCTGACATAGATCACCATTGATCCATTCACCTTAATCAAGCTCCAAAGATTACACTACCCGAACAGCTGGTCTGTTTTCCCTTCCTCTTATGCACAAAGTTTAGAAGATTTGATATATTGATACGAAATTCCAATAAGTGACATTAGAAATTGACTACAGTTTCTGCTCAATGACTTCAAAATTAGGATAAGCAGCAGTTTCAAATCCAGCCTGAGTCACTCTTGCAAGCTGAACCCGTGGAAAACCTTTTGACATTTGTGAAGTAAATGTCAATTTGATTATTTTTGTTCATGTGAGTTATTAACATTTTAAGATGCTAAAATGAGGCCATTTCAAAAAAAAAAAAAAACCAAAAACACCACAGTAAATCCTTTACAAGTCAAATAGATTTAGTTAATTTCATTTAATAATTGAAATGAGGATTTGGGTTGCCAGCAAGTCACAAGCATACTTTTACTCACAAAATAAGTTAGAAGAATTAGAACATTAAATGTTCCTGGGAACAATTCATTTATTATTTTAGCCAGGAACATCTGTATTGGTCGTTTGAAGGAGAATAAGATGAACAAAACCTCCCCTCCTCTTTATTCAATTCCAAATTATCAATTTCCTACAATTAAGATTTTACATTGACATAACACTTGCCTTCTGGCTCTTTTCTGAGTCAATTATATTATCTGCTTTTGACAGAAATGAGATTTGACTTAGATATGGAGATTTCATCATCAGAAAGTGCTCAGTGAAAACAAAAAGCAACTAAGGCTGTTTTGAAGACACAAAATTTTGCACTGGCTTGTGTGTTTCTATGCTTCTTTCCCTTCTCATTTTCTAATATGCTGATGTAGTTATGGTCTTTGCCCTTCTCCTTCCCCTTCATTTCAAAGCTAAGTTATATATTTCTACCAGCCTTTTCTGATATTTCTCCAAATCAGTTCTGCCTTAGGTGCCTTAGTGTTTATTCAGTTAGCAGTCAGTAAGATTAACTATTCCCCCACTTCTCTGTGGAAGAGGACAATATCTTTTCCAGTACTTGTGTGGTGTCTCACTAAAGGAAATAAAGAAAAATCACTGTTGCTTTTTTTTTAGCAATATTGCCTCATGGTTGAAAAAAGGTCTAGTCATAGATTGAAAATGAAGAACAGACAACCACAAAAGTAGTGTGCAAAAATACGTCAACTTACAATCAAGAGAAAGGGATCTTGAAGAGAAAATAGGAGCTGTTATATCTTCCTCTGAACTTGGTTTTTTCCTTGGTATCATGCAAATTCTCTAAACATATACTATACTAGTTTCAGAGACAAAGGTGCATCTAAGTCACAGACACTAGCAAGAGAACAAATCAGAAAAGATTCTACTGACAGAATCTGCCTCAATGGAAGGCCAGATAGCCCTCAAGGAGCTAAATAGTATTAATGGGTTGAAAATTCTAAGGCAGATTCTCACCCAGGATACATTCTGAAAATGATCTTTAAACTATTTAGCAATGATGTCGTGTGATTAATAAGCAAGAAACGTTGGGAACACCATTTAATAGGAACCATTCTTTATACAGAAGCAATTATAATAGCTTTGACTGAAAAAATATTAGGAAAAATAACTCTTTTGTGGTATTATCTGCTTCCTAGATTTTAAGTAATTGTCTCTTATCAGAAGATTTTTGCCTATTATATGCTTCAGTAATTCAGTCTGCTTCATAGCATTCTCTAAGTATTAAGCTATGAAATCTTACCCTTCAAAGATCCTAATTCCTTTTGCTTTCATAATAAGCCTATAGATTCTGTCTTGATTTAAAACATCTATCAATTACATGGCAAAGGAATATGTTTCACCTAACAGATTTCCACCTTTTTTTTTTTTAATCTATTACAAATATCTCCAAGACGGGCTTTTTTATAGCAGTTTCACAAAAGATCATACTATTATTGACACACAGGCCTGTACACTTCTTTTGTCTTGCAGTCACTTTTAGAAGTATTTACATTGCTGAAACTCAGCACTATGTTTAGAGCAAAGAATGGGAAGAAGTAAATGCAATCACAAGTTGGCAACAGACAAAGAGGTGAAAGGCAAAACTGGTCTGAAACAATGATGTTTCAACACTTGCCAAAGCTTTATAAAATGTCATGATTCAAAAAGTACCTTTGAGGGTTGTGATGAATACATGAATACTGAATATTTGTATAAAGCATGATGAGTTTCTTCTATTTCAAAAAGTGTATTCTTAAAGGTTACATTCATTTTTGTCCAAACTGGATTTAGACCATAATTATGGAAGCTGAACCAAAAGTAGGACAATAAGAAGTTTAAGAAAGTCTAAATTACATCACTGAGGCAACTTTTCTTTTAATGCAGGTGAGCTATGCACAGGATTGATTATATCTCAGCCTCTTAGAGGCTAATTAATCTCAGAGCAGACATTTCAAGTGAGAAATAATTTCAAGTAGAACGGTATTTACGGAAATTTTCAGGTCACACATTTAAGCCTTTACAAACCATGTATCCATGAGAAGTTACTTTCTTTTGACATGTATTTCCTCTTGTACACATGTTAAACTTCATTGACGAAATAACTCATGTATGTTGTACTAAAAGACTACTAAAGATAGGTTAGAAAATATCAGTAGTGTAAAACAATGTAAAATGTAAGACTAGGAGTTTAAAATGCTGATTTGTGCTACCCAAGTTATCAATCAGCATATGATGCCCTCAACAGGCAGTGTCAAAACATGTGAAATAATACCTAACTCATTTTAATTTCTTTCACTAAGAAAGAGAACTCTGAAGACTAAGGAGCATGAGGATACACTTACATGACTTTAATCTGCAAGAAAATAAGTCTGGAGAGACCTGAGTTGATAACAAACTAACCATCTGGTTAGTTCTGGTTGATAACAAACTAGCCATGAGCCAGTAACGTGCCCTCACGGCCAAGAAGGCCAATGGCATCCTGGGATGCATGAGGAAGAGTGTGTATTTCACTGGCACAGGCTGCCCAGGGAGTTTGTGGAGGCTCCTTCTCTGGAGGTCTTCAAGACCTGCCTGGACACATTCCTATGTGACCTGATCTAGGTGGGACTTGCTTCTGCAGGGGGGTTGGACTGGATGATCCCTAAAGCTCCCTTCCAGCCCCTACCATTCTCTGATTCTATAATTCTAAATCATTGCATCAATTACAATTATTGGCCTGTCTGTTACTTACAGGTACAAGTTTAAAACAAAATGTCACTCCGTGGATTGTGATAAAGACTCGTATTTTAACATACTCTGTTTATTGACTGACTTCCTCAGCACTCACAAGAGAGTCCTGAAACTGGAAATAATGAACATGCTGGGAAATAACATTCCTTTGGGAATTTATACTTCAGATAAATACTAACATGTCTCTTTTTCATCAACCTTCAATCTCAGGAATCTAGGACTTACGCACACAATATAGCCCTTCGAAAACAACACTCCAAGTCCAAGCCAGCATCAGAACATCAGAAGCTGTGTTCTGCAACAATGTTGCAGACTGTTTTCCTAAAGGCTAAACATTTAAAAATATTTGGATAAATTTGCACATATGAGGTAATCTTTCTCAGTAAGAAAATCTTCCTGAGGGAAGATATGTCAGCAATGGACAGCAGAGATAAAGAGGCAGACGAAGACTGTTAACGCTTGACTATCATTGCCTTTGTTGCTTTGTTTAGTGCATAACAGGACGTCAAGAGCTCACAAAATTTTTATTACTTGAACTCAGTTGATAGAGGCATATCTCTGTAATGGATATACGTGAGAAATAAGATCTCTCTCATTTCAGATGCTTTAAGAATGTAAACGATTTTGATTGAAGATGTTTACAAGAAAAAGCTAAAGCAACCTCCAAAATGTAGATGTGCATGAAAAGTAGAATCTGGACCATAACAAGAATTTTCTTGATCTACCATTAGTATTTGGAACTGGAGTATTGTTCAACTATGTAAATTCATGTACCTATTTTCCTTGTCTAAATTAATCCTGAAAATTTGTACTTCAGGCTTCAATAGCTATAAAAAAATTTGCTGTAAGGATGATAAACACAGATGAAGCTTCATCTTAAAGGCATTATGTTGACTGATATTAATGGTTATTCCCTAGATTATGCCTCATGGACCTTCACATAGCCACTGGTGGAAGCTGCACAATCTGCATATGCAGAATGTTGTCTGTTTGGCTTTAATACGAAGGGGAGAGGAGAGGAGAGGAGAGGAGAGGAGAGGAGAGGAGAGGAGAGGAGAGGAGAGGAGAGGAGAGGAGAGGAGAGGAGAGGAGAGGAGAGGAGAGGAGAGGAGAGGAGAGGAGGTGGTTTAGGGCATCTTCCTGGAACTGCTGCTAAGAGCACAGAGGAGGGAAATTCCAAATGACTGTGTAGGATTCTGGAGTCACATTCAACAGTCTACTTAGTTGCAATGGTTTTATTGATTTTATGAGCTGTGTGATCATGGATTTGATGTGCTGTGTTTCAGTACAGAGTAAATAGACGTCCAGTTTATGAAACAAAATGGTTGTGAATCCTGAGTATTAAAAACAAGGAGTTTAGAAAATGCCAGATTTGGCTATAAGTCAATTTAATACAATCAGTATAAAATCTTTGATATTTGCCTAGAATTTAGAGAGTGAGAGCTGATCTAGACACAAAGTATAATTCTGGAAGGCATTTTTTTTTTTTTCATCTGTATAAACAACATATTCTAAAAAAGAAAAAGCATGAAACAAATTTCATCATATTTCATACCATTTTTTAAAATCAACCTAAAGAAGCAATATTTGACTTACTCCCAAGCTCAGGTATTTTGATCCATTTTTTTTGACTGGAGGATTTTTTTTTTAAGTGAAAACAAAAACCCTTGAAAATAAAATATTATAATGAAAAATCTGTGAGATCCTGAAGTGTAGCAGCAGGTATAGTGTTTCTATGATATCAAGAAAAAATTCACACAGCTACTTCAAAAGCTGAGTAATAGCCAAACAGCATAAAATGACATCTAACCCAAAACACAGCAGCATTTTAATAGAAGAGAGTAAATTCATCATTCTGGCAGTCAGTAATTTTATAAAAGCTCCTGTTCTCATTATGCCCTTTAGAGTTTTAACCACAGATGAAAAATAGAAACAATTTTAGGCTATTCCCAGCAGACTCAAGTAGGTTTAAGGGTAGCTGACCAGATGAAAGAGGCTTACTTTTAAAGCACTACATTTTACCTTCCATTCCCTCTGGCACTGAAAAGAGAGGAAAGCACTTCTGAAAGTTTCAGGCTCCATTTATGGAAAAAGTAATATATGTTTAGTTAAAAATTATTTTAAATAAGTTGCTCTTACTGCTGAATTTACTGTAATAAAACCAAATGTAACATGTTTCATATAGCCCAAGAAGTGACTGGGGAAACGGTAAACTTTCAAGAACATAACTTCAGGTTAGCATAGGGAAAGCAGTCTGCACTTGAGAAAGTAAATGTGTTCTGTAGTGAGACACAAGGGGCCAAAGGTCAGGAAAAGTTTGTATCTAATATGCATTATAGATATTTAAAGGTGTTATCAGGAAAACCCCTAGTTCTGGAGTAGTGACATCTATTGTTCTCTTGGCCTATGCAAGGAAATTTTGGCTTCTGAGTGCAGTGCAAGTGCAGAGAAGTCCCAGAAGGTTCAAATCATTAACGGTGTGTGATATAAAATCTGAAACAGATTCATTAATCAAAAATCTCTGTCTATTTTAACAAGCCATAGTCAACCAGACTCAATAGAGTCCTTCCAGTCGGTCCCTATAAGATACATCTGAAGATATTAATTGGGATCTGGTTCTGATCACATTGACATTAGTATAAATTCAACGACAGTGGGATAAACATAATCCTTCCTACTCAAACCAAGTTGATCACACAAACTGCAATTTTTTTCAACCATTTTAATTTGTAAAGGTCACTAAAACCCTCTCTTAGGCTTTTTGCAATAAAATGTCAAGAAACACAATGGCAATCTTATGATGCTAAAAAAGTTTAAAGAGTTGGTACTTTTTTTTTCAGCATGAGAAAACCTGTGTCCATAATTTTTGTCTTTGTGATTTATCCCTGAGAGTCATTGATGTTGGATGCTCTGTGTTTGGCTGTTGGGTAAAAGTAATAGATTTTGAACTTCTACTTAAAAAGTGTCTTCTCCAGCACTATGAGTGTTGGGTTCAATGGCCAACCTGGAGATCAAAGCCACTAATAAGATTGTGTGATTTCTGTGGAAAATCCATTTAACAGTCCACCCTGAGCTATTGAGTGGTGCTTTGGAGGAGGCTAAAACTCAAAATGCCTTCAGAGTAAGGACTGACTTTTGAAACAGGCAGTAAAAGTGAAAGGGATCCCTATATATTTAGAAAACTGTGAGTCGAAGTATAAGGAATTAATAAGTTGATAGTACAAATTAAAATAGTCCAAAGCTGCTGGTGCAGTGACAACGCACTAGTTCTATGGATGGTATCTCACAAGCTCCAATGTCTACTCACCTTTCATATAGACCAAACAAGCTCATACCTACTTTTTCTTATTGGAATGGATTTCACTGCAAATGCACAGCTAGACTTAGACTGTTCAAATACTGTAAGAAAAAGAATCACTTTGTCATTTTGTCTCAAACAATACAAGTCAGATTGTACAATTCCATTGATTTTGTCACTCTAGTTTCTTCCTGAACTGATTATAACTGAAGGTGCAAAAGATGAGTAATTTCAATCCATGGATGAACATGAGATATAGGCTGAGAACAAATGTTTAGAATTTGATTGTTAGGGACCTAATACAATTCTGATTTTTCCATAGACCTTTATGTAAAGTGCACTGTGTCTAAAATAAATTGCAATAAATGCCTGAAAAATGAAGCCCAGGAAATCCAGCAAAGTCAAGATTATTCAGTAAATAGTAAGCTTATTGCCCATTTTGTTAAAGAATGCAATTTATAACATTACTGCAATTGAAACTAGCAGACATCACATGTTTGAGCCCATGACTTGTTCTCTTCTTGTGCTCATACTACCTTAATTTACAGAAGCTGAGTTAGTGAAATCCATGGGGGAAGATTTTCTTTCAAACATACTGCCCACTATCAAGAGCTGGGCTCTGATAGCTTTCTGATATGGCCACTTGCCTGGCAGGCATCTTGGTCTTTTTCTCGTATATCAAACTGAATAGAGGTTTCTTTGATTTATAAATCTTTAAGGGATAAAGATCAAACTTACACCTTTAGAGCTAAAAAAAAAGAGAAAAGTTGGATGAGGATTTTGAGAAAAATAAAAACTGAATCAGAAACAGAAACTGGGAATGAAGACTCTGGAAAAGAAAACAAGGCAACAACCAAACCTGCACACAAATCTCAAGGTGTGCTTGACAGAGATGGAGTAAATGGGCAGATAAGCAGTAGAGAAACAGTCAGAAGCTGGCTTTAACTTCTTTCTTTTGCAAACTTCTTTCAGGCTAACACTTATGTTAGTTTTCCTATAGGCAGAGCCACTGGCTTTACATAGACCATCAACTATGATGCTCTGAACTGCTCTGCCTTTAAACACCTTTACAGTTTTTATGACTTAATATCTTATTTTTAGACAGTTGCTCTGGTTATATTATACAGTGACTATCAGAATGCCTTCTTATTCCCTGCCATTTATAGCTGTGGGAGTGTATTCACATTTTACTACATAAATGTCTAGCGTGAATAAACAGGGAAATAAAGTGGAAATTCTGATTTTCTTTTCATTGAATAAGCTCAGTAATAATGCTCCTGGGACATATTCCTCTAGTACACGGACTATATCACCCATTTACACTTATTTTGAGCAACCACCTCTTAAATAGCTGTGAATTGGTATGACCATGTGGTTCAATCCAAACCCCACACAAGAGTGAGGGCTGAATACCAGGGCAGGGACCCATAGCTGAGACTGGAGAGGTATAAAAGGATTCTAAAAATCAAGATATAACTTCTAGTCCTTCCCACACATCTCTTCTTATCAAAATCACCCAAAAAGAAAATCAACAATGTCAGGAAGATGATGAATTCCATTTATTTGACTTTCAT
Source organism: Colius striatus (assembly GCF_028858725.1). Taxonomy (NCBI): domain Eukaryota; kingdom Metazoa; phylum Chordata; class Aves; order Coliiformes; family Coliidae; genus Colius; species Colius striatus. Next base: position 4,212,098 of record NC_084771.1, on the reverse strand, counting down.
GAGCACTGAGTGCATTCAAGGTTTTGATAGGAATCAAGATAGCAGTATTTCAACCTTTCCATGTAAACTGCAGTTGTCTAATCCAGCTAATTAGGATAACAGACAGATTATGTTGACCTCTGCAGTGAATTATACTCCTGAATCCAGTATTTAATCCTTAGTTATGATTTAAAAATTCCTGCACCAGTTATTAGGTTTTCCACACACAGTACTCATCAGTTTACAGTACTCACTCATCCTGGGCATTGTATATCTAGATTTTACAACACTGAGGTAAAAGTTGTCAGGTCATATTCACCTCAAGGCAATTCAGATATATGGGCAAAGCCAAGTTTTACTTCTCCAAATAAAAAAGGAGACAGGCTAAGAAATTAATCTAGGAGGAAGCCAGTGCAACAGTAATGGAGCCAGGGGAGATCCTTGAAGATGTGACTGATAATTACTGCTGACACTAGATAATCTTAGTAATTACAGCTGCTGCAGCCCTACACAGACTTACTTGTCCATCAGTGATGACATGACAGCAGTCAAATAGCTTTCCAGTGCTCTAAGGTATGCAAAATAGCCAGAAATTTGGCCATTTGTCTGCCTCCTCAGCAGTGCAACGTGCACAATGCAAAATCCAGTATCAGATAATTAGAAGACGAGACTCATAAAACAGAGAGCTCAAGTGGCTTGTCCAAGACAGGTAGACAGTAGGGATTCTGATTGTGTTTCTGTACTGGTTTTGGCTGGGATAGAGTTAAGTTTCTTCCTGGTAGCTGGTTCAACAGTCTTCTTTGCATTTTATGTGAGAATAATGCTGATAACACAGTGATGTTTTAGTTGTTTATAAGTAATGCTTATCCCAAGTGAAGGCTTCTTTCAGTTTCTCATGCTCTGCCAGCACATAGAATCTGGGAAGGAGCATGACCAGGACAGCTGACCCCAACTAGACAAACCATACCATAGAACATCATGATCAGTATATAAACTGAGAAGAGTTGATTGAGAGGAACAGATTGCTGCTTGAAGACAGTCTGGATATTAATCTGCAGGTGTTAATTATGATTAATATGTTATGGTGTAGGTGTTTTTTCTTCTTTGTTTTTTTTTAAGTTATATACATTATTCTTCACAATCCATGAGTTCTGGGTTTTTTTTCTGAATATCCTCCACATGTCACTGGGAGAGGGGAGTATAAAATGAGAGGCTCTGCACTGCTTAGTTACTGGCTGGGGTTAAACCATGGCAGGTTCCTAGGGAATTTTGCCTGCTTGGTTTGTACTCCCAAGAAAGCACATTGTGATGTTGACATGACAGTTCAGCAAAGGGTTTAAATAAATGCTTAATGAAAAGAAATTTAGGCAGGTGTTCAAAAATCAGAGTGCTGAAAGACTCTCCTAGAAAAGGACATACAAATGCTCACTTATTACTCACTACTGCTTGTAAAAAGTTATAATTTTGTTTCTGTAACCAGTCACTTCTAGTTTGTTGCTGGACAACATAGTAGGTGCTTGTACATAGAACCAGCAGCACTGACACAGCAAATTGCACTACATCAGTGAAAGTTGCATTGATTCTTCTTGGATGGGCTACTTGAGCCCCAAGGATTTGTCATGATTATGTTCCAAGTTTATTGAAGACAATCATTAGAAAACAGCAAATTGTCATCCACATGATTGCAACCTACAGTTACTCAGCAATGTAAGTCACATGCTCAAGCTCTCTGTTTGCATATTGATTATAGCCTGGCCTTAGCAGTTTGTCATCTAACTTCCCATCCTCATTTTTTTCATGAATGCTATCATTAAGTGACTGTTCATGATTTCATTACAAAGTCTATTTCTCCCTGGTGAGCTCTTAACAATTGATGATAGGTCAGAAATTGGCTGGTCCTCTTGGGAAACAAGTGAAAATTTCTGCCTGAAAGAGAATTAGTGTAATTTTTCTTAAAAGACTCTGGCAAACTTGCAGTGCTGTTACTGCATAAAAAGTATTAGGTAATTTTTAAAGTTTGCTTGGAAAATACCCTTATGTCATCAGATATTCTTGTGCATTTAGTGAAATATTTGACATGTTGTAACTATATACAACCTTCATTCCCATCAATATTAGAAAGAATTAAAAACATCTGCCTAAAGCTATAAAAATGTAGAATGAATTGATAATATAAAGTACAATACTGTGAAGAAAATGCTGCCCAGTTACATCAGTTGAGCAAAAGATACAGCATGCAAGATTCCTGTATGTTATAACAAGTCTGCCTTCTTCTTCTTAATAAACAGAGATGCCAGAGTCACAGAATGGTAGGGATTGGAAGGGATATTTAGAGATCATCTAGTCCAACTCCTCTGCTGGAGCAGGTCCCACTTAGACCAGGTCACAGAGGAAGAAGTCCAGATGGGTTTTGAAAACCTCCAGAGAAGGAAACTCCACACCCTGCCTGGGCAGCCTGGGCCAGGGCTCCCTCACCTCAACAGCTTTTTCTTATGTTTAAATGGAACTTTTTGTGTTCAAGATTCTTTCCATTACCCCTTGTCCTGTTCCTAGACACAATAGAAAAAAGAGATGTCCCAACCTCCTGACACCCACCATTTAGATATTTGTAACTGTTAATGAGATCTCCCCTCAGTCTCCTCTTCTCTACACTAAACAGCTCCAGTTCCTGCAGCCTTTCCTCATAATGAAGATGTTCCAGTCCCCTGATCATCTTGGTGGCCCTACAATGGACTCTCTAGCATTTGCCTGTCCCTCTTGAGCTGAGGAGTCCAGAACTGGACACAGGACCCAACTGGAACAGGCTTCTCAGGAAGGTTCTAGAGTCTCCCTCCTTGGAGGTCTTCAAGACCCACCTGGACATGTTCCTGTGTGACCTGGTCTAGGCGGGACCTTCTTCTGCAGGGAGGTTGGACTAGATGATCTATAAAGGTCCCATTCCAATCCCTGCTATTCTATGATTCTATGACCCCAAATGAGGTCTTATCAGGGCAGAGTAGAGGGTGAGGGGATAAAAAAAGTATATGTAAACTCTGGATCTGAGAGTTTTATCTGTAATTCTGCAAAGCCAAAAAGCTTCAAGATTTATTGACTTTGAAATTGTGCAGTTCAGTTAAACTAAAATCAATTTGTTTAACAGAATAATCACATTTTTAGAAAAATACATCGTATTTATGCCCAGTATAAATGAATGACTGCTTTCAAGTCTTCCACTAATACCAAGAAGCACTTGTCTGCATGAGGTTATATTCATATTTCAGCTACAGCAAGCAGGGCACGTCTTTAGCAGTCTTAAGATAGTACTAAGTCTTGAATTTTTCAAAATAAACATCATGCATCATACACAGGTCTCACAGTACTTGAATAAATATTGAGCTCCTCTGGCCCTTCTATCTAGATATGTCATAAGCACATCTTAGGTGTTGTAGGATCTAACCTCATGCTATGTGATATAGGGCCAGTGACATACCAAGCTGACTTTCTTCATTGAAAACCCCATAAAACTTAGACATATTGACAACTATGATTGCCCTTTCATGTTAGATGTTTATGGGTTGTGTTTTTTACTACTCAATGGAAACTTTTATGGTGAGAGTGTGTTAAAGAAGATAAATTTTAGTCTTAAACCTTGATTTTGATCATTTTTTTAGCTGTAAAGCAAGACTAAGTGTTACTATAATACTTCTGTGGGTAAAATGAACAGATAAATATGTTTTAGACAGTTTGCATATCTGTATCTCCTCAAGAAAAATCTAGTGGAAATAGCACAAATGATAGTGAAATGCCTGGAGTAGCTTTTTCTAAAAATCCTAACATTTCATTTGAAAAAAATCACATTTCTATTTATTTTGAACATACATCTTAATTATTCCATCTTCATAATATGTAAGAGTCCTTTAAATTACCATCATTGTCTACAATGGTATATTTTATATTCTACAGTGCTTTTTTCACAACACTATAAAATGTGGCAATTTCTTCTTTCCTATCATTTTCTCCTTTCAAAATAAAAACCTATTTTCCAATCCAAACACGTGGGCCTTGCTTTTAAAAAAAAGATAAAAGTTAAATATTTTGTACAGCTTCAAACATTTTCAATTTGATAATGCTGAAGATGACACATTTACAAGCTTATTAGGAACTAACTTTTTCTAAAGGCAAAATTCCCAAGTATTATTTCTGGTGATTTAATTTATAAGTTTGTATTTAAATGTTATTCATTCTTTGCAGGTTTCGTTTCTAAACCCCCAAGAGGCTTTCAGTAATGTTGCTTTTAAAACCTATTTATTTGCTATCCAGAAGAAAAATATCTCTCTTGGTAAGATGAATGGCTTACAAATATCTGTAAATTAGACCAAGATATATAGCAAGGTGACATTTATCAGTAATATTTTATCCTGCATATTGAGTATACTGGCCTCAGGCCAATGAAACAAGCAATGGGCTTGTCAAAGCTTAATCTTTATTCTTTAGAATATTGGACAGCAGTACTCAGCATCTAGCAGAGAAACTGTATAAAGAATATGTGGACTTAAAATTTAGTTCTGAGGTTTCCATAAATACAGCAATGGGACCCCTTAATTCATAATCCTATAGGAGAGAAATGTCATACAAAATGTCTGAACGATTCAGTGAAGTATCACAGAAGTGCTCAAGCTGTAGACCTGAACTATCTCATTCTGTCAGTGAACTTTATGATGTACTTTACTGTGTACATACATTAGAGATTTCAAGAAAGGAGCTTGGACTTGGTGAAGCTTAGACAGTCAGCAAGGGTGAGAACGATTAAAACAAATGACCGTATATCAACTATATGAGTTTCATCAGAAAAGACTATTTCTTTTAAAGGTCGTTTTTACACCTTGGTATATTGGCCTAGATGAATGAATGTGAACAAAGCCTGTGACTTGAAGTAGGTTCTACGGTACCAATCATTCCATCTAGCTCTCTAATTATTCACCTATGAATAATGGCTGCTATACAGAGAGTAAATGTAAAGACTACAGTTAACTAATTTTGCCACCAGGTGTAAATATAGATGAAATACATTGAGTTCATAGGACTTTATTCATTAAAATAATGAAGAGGAAGAGGAATTTAACCCAAAGTATCTTGGCTGAATGGATGGCAGTGTGCTTGAGGTAGAAAAGGGCATGCATTAGACAAATTGATGGACAATATGTTCAATTCCAAGTGCTGAAGGCCTAGTCAAATGCAACATTCAGGTCTCAGAGCCTTAGTATGAGACTAAGCATTTCTACAGCCTGCAAAAGCAGCTTGTTAAACAGGCTACTTAAGGACAGATCCAGACTTTCTACTATCTGCATGGATTTGCACTTGCTGCTGTATGTAAGAAGGGGGATTCCAGACATACAACAACTTCTGGACACTCCCCAGAAGACTCTTTCTCTCTGCTCTGTTAAGTCTGCTTCTTTATCTTTTTTGCTGTCATTGTCTGACACCCACAAAGCAGAATGAACATTGGTTTGGATGGAGGGCTTAACTTCCTTTGTTATTTTGTGCCAGTGCTAATTACATTAAACACCACTGTTTTACAAGAGAAAGGTGAGGCTTTAACCTAGAAAACATATAATCTTGCAAATAAGAAACTTATTGCCAGACAAGCCTGTAGAGCCATCCAGATCATACACATTATACAGGTAGAACACATTAATGTGCTACAGTTCTAGACATAGTAGGAAGATGAAACCTTTGAACTGATGGCTTTAAGTTGCAATGATTACTTTTCCTCTTTTTATTCACTGCAGCATCTATCTCACAAAAGTTTTGAAACTTAGCAAGTACTACCTAAACATGAGTAACTCATTAACAAGTTACTCACAAGCCACAGCTAATGAGCATTGCCTCTTGCAACTTCCCCACAGAGAAAACCACCAGGAATCCAAACGTGTCTGGGGATTCAGTGTTCAAATACAGGGAAACTATCCACACTCCAATCACTTACAATTGACTCAAAAACTCTACAATAACCTGACATTTCTGTTTTTCACAAAGCAGTCTTAACAGAAGTGGCAGTGCTGTATGAATAGAAATACGTTGTGATGGCTGCACGCTGTTGTTTTCCATATTGCTGCTCTGCCCTCTCCAGGGACAGTCAGTGTACTGCTTAGCCAGCCCACAGCAGGTGATGGCATGGACAAAGCAAACAGGAAAGGTAGAACCGTTCTACTTTGCAACCATGACTGAGAAACTCACTGTGAATCGCTGTGTTGTCTTGAATATCAAGTAGGAAAAATCAAGATAATTCAAGTACACATCTGCTATTTCCCGTCTCATTCTAATTAATACACTCAGACGAAACATGCAATATTTTTCTTTAAAGAACCCCTAAAATCCATGGTAACACTTCTTTTTTTCTCTCCTTTTACAAAATCCTGAATATTGTCTTTCAAATTTTGAACTTTAACAAGAAAAAGAGACTAGTAGATACATACTTATGTGGATTTGTAGACAGCTGGAGTTTTTAAAAGTCCAATACTGCGTGTTGAATATATAATTTATGGGTTGGTTTTAACTGACATACATCCTCCTTTTTACTTACTTTTCAATGGAAAGAGGGATTTCTAGGCAATTTCAGATTAATCACCGATTGCTGGCCATCATTACATGTAACAGTTCAACAAAAGGTTAGCATTTTAAAATGAGACTGTTTAAAAATAAAGTCTGAAATACATTTTGTGAACCCAAAATAAACAACTGTTTCCAAAGCTGCTGAATGCTCCCATGCCATTTTTGGGAAAAATAACCTCAAACCAAATCAGGGTTCTTTCAAAGCCAAAAAGGCATACAAGGCAGGCTAATTTGGAATTGTCAGTTCACCAGCATTTGTGAAAACTTTTAACCAATAGAGAAACAAGTTCAAAAGTTCACATAAGTATAATCTCTTTTTTAAAATGAAAGCACTCTTTTTGTGGTAACTGCTTTTGGATGGGCCAGTCAGTCTTTAGATCTGTTCTTTGTACAAGTTAAAAAGTGTTCTATTAATAACGCTTGACTGAGTATCTGTCACTTTACAGCACCAATATCCATCAGACAAAATGTGTATATCTACTTCAATTACAGGCATACAAGAGTAAGTCTCACAAAAAGAAAGCATTCAAGAGACAACATTCTATTTTCATTGACAAGATCTCTGTAATAGACTATACGCTCTCCAGGTGCAGTAGATCTCTTGTCTTTGTGAATTTGGATCTCCACTTTTTCTATAGTAGATGCCAAGAACTCAGACAAGACTCATCAGCAATTCATCAAGGCACACCAGAAGTATACTTCATGAATTGTTCATTTGCCGTTTAGTTAATGCAATGACCTGCTGCACTGAGGATAAGTTATTAAGTAATTAAATAAGACCATTGTATTAAGCTAATTACTTGCTTTGAAATGACCTTTGTACATAAGATTCTTTGGCCTTGGCAGAATGAATTATATAATCTAAATAGTGGGGTTTTTTTGCAGTCCATTTTGCAACATCCAAGGCCATGTTTTACCAGATGGATGGGATCACTGGAATTGTGATTAGAAAAGGAGATCCCATAACAAACCATTACTGTGAAACGGACTCCTTAGCATCCCATGCTAATTAATCTAGTCTAAGGTTCCTCTATAACAGAGGATATATTAATGAATATAATTGTAATAATAAATTTGATTAGATTATTTACCAGAACCAATATTCTATGCAGAGGGATGTAGAATCTAGGACTGCAAAGTTCTATATAGAATGATAATATTGATAAAAAGGCTGCAAGTATGAAGAAGAGATTTACTTCTGTTGAATTTTACTGGTTCAGGAAGTAAAAGGTGGCTCTACTACAGTGTATCTGCTGGAGACTCTTTGAGAACAGGCCAGAAATTCCCACCAGTCATGCTCCTCGTCTGCTGTTTTTATTTTGTGTGCATGAGGTGAGCAGTTAATGGCTCTCTGGGTAGGAGAGTACAAGGCTGTTAGCTGTTTCAAGTCTAATCCCACAGTAGACACAAGCCAAATGAGAAAATGTTTCTGTGGTACATCTATACCTGCATTCTATGTCCCGTTATCTTAATATACTCTGACAATTCTGTCAGTGTTTCTGACAGCTTTCCTGACAAGAACCACTGAATGGAGAAGAGAAGATCAGCAAACAATCTATCATCAGCTCAATCATTGCAGTCTCTGGCACAAAAGACAGAGTGGGATTAGAGTCAGGAGAGGCAGAATGTGTTGAATAGGCAGAAAGAGGGGAAGGAGAGGAGATAACACATTGCAAAGGAAGATAAAAGAAATAGAAGGAGCTTAAAAAAGACACAGATGTGTCAGAAGCAGTACAGGCTCACCATTGCTGTGCTGCCCCAAACTGGTCCATTCTCAGAATCTGAAAGATCTGAATTTACAGGGATAACTGAGTAGTTTTTGAGTAATTTCTGTTCTTGTACTAACTTTAAGGTCGATGAAGGTAAAAGGAGCTTAAGGAGAAGTGAATAAACTTTCTTTGCAATAATTAAGCATAGCTCAACAGCTTCTAGTGCTCCTGATCTAATTCCCAGGGTGGAATGTAGGGGAAGGGAGGTCTCAGGGTACTGCCTCATCCACGATTCCTGCAGAGACCTACTCCTCATCTCAAAAGAGATCAGACTCTTTGCTGAGAGTCCCTTGTTGCTGTACATGTGGTAGAGACACATGATTGTCCTACAGATTCTTAACACAGAATTTCTTCTCCACTCAAGATTAATGAGAGGTTAGTATCTCACAACAGTTGAGATACTAAGTCATGACATGATTTGTTTATGCACAGACTGGAAGGCTGGCTCTGGTATTTGTAGGAGCACAATCATGTTGCTGAGTTAGAGTCCAGATCCTTAGCTTGGCTCTCTGTCCCCTGGGCCACCTGTAGTTTAAGGCTAAATAAACAACCTTTTATATTTTAAATGCTAATATTAGGCATTAGAAGTATAATTATCATCCAGTATTCATTCCCATGCCCATTACACAGTTCTTCCTGAGTGTGGCAGCAGAAAATATAGTGAGATGTTAATGTTTTTACACAAGCTCAAATTACCTCTGTGTTGCACTGATCAAAGTTATTTGAAATTGCACACATCAGCAGAATTTATATTTGAAGGGAGTCTTCAGAGTTGTTTTCATTGTCCTATGGTACAATCTGAGCCTGTGTACATCCACAAGGCAGCTGAGGGATGCTATTTCTTGTTCCAAAGTCTTGGGCTCTTTTTCTCTAAAAAAAGAAAGTAAGGTAACCTTTATCTATTTTAGCTCCTAATTCTTTCCTGAAAGAGAAGTGATAGTTTAAAATGACCTGTTCCATTCTTTGGTCTTAACCACAAATTGGATGTCACCTCAAACATTTATCTTGTCCTATACTGCATATTTGCACCTCCACTTGCATACAATTTGGCTTTGATATATATGCTCTGGAAAGAGTCTCACGTGAAAGCTGGTGTTCTGCTTCTCTTGCAAGATGTTTAGTTATTTCCTAGCTAAAGTGAAAGTAATTTATCAAAATGATCAGAGAGACTTTCTGCTGTATCTAAACAACAATCAATCTGCCATGAAATTATGAGCTAGTAGTGTTAAACATACAAACTCAGTGAAGATCATTACAAAATAGGATCCTGCAGAGCTTGGTTAGAAACACGGAAAATGCAAAGCAATGAAATTTGACACAGTTGAAATACTGAAGGTGTTTTGAATGTAAGCTCATTGGAGTGAAAGGGAAAAGGCTGTCTTTGGTAAACATTATCCTTAAAATCTAAGTGAAATCTTCTGTGGGTAAGTTGTTAGTCTGTTTTTTTTCTTGCTGTTTCTAATTATTTTTTATAGCACACTACCACCTAGAGGCTTCTTCTTCTCTGTGCTGTTTATACAAAAAGTGTGAAGTACAACTTCTGGAGTTTTTTACCATTTGTATAAATAAGACAGACACAGTATGAAAAAGGAAATTGAGCCCAAAGGTGGGGAGGATGGAATTCCTCCAGAAACAAACAAAGCCAATCTCAAAGAGTAGAGATGCCAAGTTTCCTCAGTCATAAGATCTCTCCAGTACAAAACAAAAAGCCACTCTGACTGGTGCAAAGTTCATTGTAGATCTACAGCAGATGTAATCTCACCTTCATTTTGTGTGTCTCATGTCACGGCATGTCATATGAAAACAGTTTGTGCAACTATTTCCTACTCTAACTGCATCATGGAACAGGTGTAGATTTTTCCCTCTGGCAGAGTAATATGATCCCTCACTGTTTTCCTTGCAAGTATTTTCAGCACAGAAATAATCGTGATCAATTCTTCAGCACAATTTTACTTTCACTATGCCAGGAATAAAAAAAGTATTTCTGAATCAGGAAATGAAACCATGTCAGCCATTCAGAATACTCTTTCTCTATATAAACATGCCATCTTTTTTTTTCTTGTCTAATTCTTTTCACAGGCACCAAAAATGACCAGATTAAATAAATTAAAACTATTTTCATCTTTGGCAGCATAGTGCTGTGTCTGTCATATTTAATATATGTCATGCTACCTGACCATTTACACTATTTGCAGCCTATGAAATCTCCTGGAAGTTACAGAAAAAGGTAAATAGAACCAGAGTGATTTCATTTAGCAGCCACTGCAGGTAATCCAGGAGGACAGGGCCTCAGAAGATGGTTTTCTCCATTACAGGGAAGCAGAGGCAGTGGTTTTTGCCCCCTCACTTGCAAGATTTCCACCCATACCCTGTATCTTCCCTATCTGTGTAATGAGAAAGAAAATCATTCATGTTACTAGAAGTACTGAAGCGCATTCTTTCCGAGAGAAGCAGATCCCAACGGAACTAAGCATAATCCTCTTACCTCTTAAACAGAGTACAGGCTAAGTAAAACACTGAGTAATCTTTCCTGTGATTATATATTTTATTGATGTGTATATGATGAATATATTAAAGAGATTTTTTTCTATTTCTGTTTTAATAGGATAAGAAATTCCTCTCATGAATTTAAAATGAGCTATGCATCTTTTAAATTGTCTTACAATGATCAGGGACCAGATTTATAGTTTGTAATCTGGTAAAAAATTGTCAACATTAAATTTGTCAACATAAAATTAGTTAACTTGCTATATTTTCCTTATTTTTTATGAACTCCCCTGTATTCTATTTCAGCAATCTGTATTTGCCAGGCTCTTTTCAACATGTTCCAGGCAGGAAGTCATGTTCATATAACAATTTCATGAACAGGAGACTGCACAAGTAGGGCTCTAATGTAGACAAATAGAGTTCTTGTGGTTGCAGGTTGCTTCCAGGGTAGCATTTTCAAAACAACTGTTAATTCTCTTCTCTATTGTCTCACCTGGGACTTGACACTGATTTTTTCCAATTTTAATAGCCTTTCTATTAATGCAGACACACTTCATATCTGCAGGTATTTCACATGGTTTTCTGGGTCCTCATCTCTCAAACAGTCAACCACTCTTAAGAGAAGCTTATCATTCCCCTTAACTGTTGTAGCTTATAGAGCAGTTTCTGTGATTCAGTATTACCTATTTGACAGTGATGCTGGCATATGCACACAAAACTCATTCCACTGTGACCTCAAAGTTTCATAAATAAATGTTATAAGTATTGATATAGAAACTAGAAAGAAGGAAGCAATTATTTGATGTCATTTCATCAAGCTTTTAGCTCCTAGAAAACAAGATGTTTTCTTTGTGTCTTCACAGAAGATTGCATATATATAGAAACGGTTCAAAACTGGAATGCTGAATAAATTAAGCCTGAAGTGGCTTAAAATGTTCATATAGTAATACTTCTCTTTGTTATGCAGTAACATATATTATGCCAGAACCTGTAACAAAGTCACAGTCAGTGTTAGGATGAGTAATTTATTTGGGGATAATTCAAGAGAATAATCTAGTTGCAAAGTGTTCTAGTGCTTCTTTCTACTTCTACCTGTGATTTTCTTTAAAGAACTCATCAAATTCTATAAGTTCAACAAGTTGCAGTTGAGCCTTGGAAAATCAAAGGAGTGAAGTACGCTTATGTGGCCTATCTTACCCTTTGTGTCTCCACAGCTGCATAACTTACTGTATGTGCTTTCTCAATTGAAAGCAGATGGTACTGTTTTTTAACTTTAGCTGAGTGTTTAACTCACACACTATCACCAGCTTTCTGACATATACAGTCAATCTTAGGGACAAAATTTAGAGGCCTCTCTGTCTGCATTGTAATATATTTCTGATTATGAAGCTTGTTTACACCAGCATAGTTTGTGAAGCTAACAGAAAAATATGCCAATGTTCTTTGAGAAGAGCAGAATTATCTCACAAGATCAAACAGATAATACAAGTAGTTTGTGCTTTCTACAAAATTTTTAGTTATTGGAAATTTTAAGAAATGGTTAAGAAAAGTTATTGCTAAAAATCTTGTCTTTCTCACTAAAAATGTTAAAGTCAAGATTGAGAAACTGAGAGACAGAATTTGTCATTGCATTTTATTGTTTGTTCACACAGTTGTGGTTGTGAATGAAGGCTAAAAGGGGACATAATATGAAAGCAAACACAAAAATTATTCTTCCTGGTACTAATTCAAAATCCTGAGTTAGTGCATGGGTAATTATAATAAATTACCATAAATACACTAGCTGATATTTTCTCATGATAATCACATCATGAATGTCACATAATTTTAAAATTGTGCTTAAATGCAGATTGTAAAAAAAGGAAAAAAAAAAACACTCCAAACAACTCACCTAAAACTGGCAGGTTTTAGAAATAGCTTATTACCTCCTACTCTCAGCAGCTCTGTATTTTTTCAACTTATAACTGTAGTTGAGCTCACTAATATTCTTCTGATCATCAGTAAATCACATGAAAACACTTTGGGTCTAATGGAACTCTGAGTACTACTCTCCATCTATTTCAGACTGTTAGCTAAATTTGTTAGATAAATACTGAGCAACATCCAACACAATAATCTTAAATTTCAATGATATGAATATCAAGTACTGTTTTTGTATAGAGGAGTGAGATGAAATACTGTCATATGATAAAAATACTGTCATATGATAAAAAATCTACAAGTTTGGGCTTTTAGCATGTCAGACTGAGATTTCATTTAGGTCTACATATAAGATATATGTTAATATATGATGTATATAAATATTATACATATACATTATATATGTGTGAATAAATGCATATAGACTTAAACACATCTTTATTATCATAGCAAAAACCTTGTATTACAATTAGAGGAAGAAATTAAGTAGCTTGGGGAAAAACTCTTTTTTGAAAAGCAGGAGATTTCATTGCAGGTTTTCATATCAAGATATCCAACCAAGAAATTGAAACACTGAAAGTATATCTCCAAAGAAGAGTTTTGGAATTCAGTATGAAGCATTTTGAGAAGCTTGACCAATGCTTCTGAAATGTTGTCTCAATATTAATATTACCCAGACCAGAAGAGCTTTCTTTGCACAGCAGGTCTCCTTCCTCAAATACCTCTATAGAAACTTTTTGAAGATTTAACTAGAAGTCTTTGGTATAATCCTGTGGGTATGTCTGGTTTCCAAGTTCTCTCAATTATAAAAATACAATTTTTGTGGTAAAGCTCTAATGATTAAATTTATCTTGGATACAGAAAGACCTGAGAAATCCAATATCTACTGCCTTCACCATTTTCCCTCAAACAAGTAGCAGAATCAGTTCAGAGGTTGTTGACCAAAGGTTCTTAAATAACAGGGATCTGAATTTGGGTCTCTCATGTTCTATGTGGGTGCCTAGACAGTAAAACTCTAAGCTCTTCCTCTTTGATAACCACATTACACTTCGGATCCCAGAGACATTTTCAGTGAAAATATTGTTTAAAAAAAGAGTATATTTGGGGAAAAACCTAATGCTTTGACAAAATTATGTTTGTTATAAAAATCAAAGTAACAATGAAGAAATCCTAAGAAGTTGCACTGTGAAGAAGTTGCACAGTTTGCTGTGATAATAATTTGTTATTATAATATATTCTTGAAAAACAAGGAAAAAAGATGTCTGTTCTGCACAATATCAGTAGCAAGCCTGCAATAACCCAAGGTCTTTGCTGTTGTATTAAAGCCATTAGGAAAGGAGTGTCATGTAATAACCAAGTGATCTGTAGTCAGTAAGCAGAGAGGTGGCTTCCTGGAGCTTTCCTGCCAGCTAGCTGTCTGTGAGACTTATGAGATATTCTGGATTGGATTTGTCAAATAATACATGGAATCTCTTCTTGCTTATTAGACAATTTTACTATCCTGGATTCTTGGTTCAGAAGGACATATCTTCACAGCTGCAGCTGTTTACTTAATAAAGGCAGCTGACCACTTAATAATGAGGCCACAGCCAATGCACAATTCCTCAAAGGGTGGCAAAATTTCTAGTCTATTGAGATGTCTCCTAAGACCCTATAAGTGAAACAAACAGTACAGACCTATGGAAGGTTTTTACAGGACCAGTTATCCAATTGCTGAACCATTAATGCAAACTGAAACAGAATGAGAGCTCATATTTTAATGAAGGTAGTGATCATCCTGTTGAATCCCATTTATTACATTTGCATTTAGAAAAGCAAGTGACAATTAATCTTTGCTTGCCAAAGTTTTCTTCTAAGTATGGTACTTCATACTGAACAATCAATGTAAAATCACTGAAAGGATATGCTATGATTCCACTGTGAGATCATTAGTTTTTGCAGTGATGCTAGCTTCCTTTGTTACTGAAGGTTAAAGAGCTTTTCTGTCTATGTGAACCTCTGTGAGTGCCCACATGCTTATGTCTAATTCACCCTTCTATATTCATAAAATATGAACAGAGAACATCGGTTTTTTCTCAGTTTCACTCACAAATAAATTTCTCTCTGCATAATATTTCTCCTGTCACAAAGAGTTATATTTATTTCTTTTAAGCTCTCTTTTTCTGTTAGGGTAAAATATTGATGGATATTGGCTTGCATAGATTTCATGAGGAGTTGAAAAGATGATTTAATATTTTCTATTTGCACTGGAGGAAAAGACTTGAAGAAAAATGACAGCATTCAATATGTCTTGCCACTGCTAGACTAAAAATAAGTAGTCTGATGTGTCATTTTGCTTGCTTTTCTTTGTTTTCAGACTTTGCTTTTTGAATGACTTTGGCTGAATTTAGAAATAAACCATTAAACTAAAACCTCATTAACATAGGCAACGTGATTTCTCAGCCTCAGAAGCTGACTTTTAAATCAGAAAAAAATGGACTTGTGATGGTCTGCAATACAGTCAGATCTCTGGATGCTCAGTTCACTGTCATCTGCAAGTTTATCTGTAGGGGGCAATACGTAATCAGAAATGCCTAATCTCTCATTTTCTTCAAATGCCATCAGAAAAGCTGCAAGGAAAAGATTGATTCTACCAAGTCAACTAGAAGTCCAGTATGTGAATTATAGCCTTTTATTGTGGATCTTTATGTATGTAAGCTGAGAGCTTATTTGCTATTAATCTAAAAAACTGACTAAATTATTGTCCTGGTTTTTCCAGCTATTCAGATTTCCCTATATGAACTTTCTCCTTTTGTACTTTCAGGGAACTGCACTATTTTCTGCACTGCCTAACAAAATGATGCTCAGCATGCATACATGCAGTCTCATAGAGCATAAAATAAAGGAAGGCCATGTGGACACTAGAGGGAGCAGATAATAAGGGGAAAAAGAAAAGTTGTCACTTCATGTCACTGTTAGAAAGTTCTACATCAAATGAGCATGCTTCTTTTAAAAGAATCAAGCCATAAGATTAAGCAGTTCATGTATAACTGTTGGTTTTGATAAGTATCATACCAGGATTGGCTCACAAGGATGTCCATCTCTCAGAAAAAGAAAAAACATGAATAAGACAAATACAGATGACGAAGAGGAAATTCCTTGAAATAGGATGTCAAAAAAATGCTTTCACTTCACCTTGGCTTTGTCAGGGCAGGTGAAACTAAGAGAATTATTGAAGATAGTTTAAATGAAGTAGTAGTAGCACGCATCATGTTGAATTAGATCAGAATGGAAAAATATTCAGGAAGGGCAGAACAGGGAAAGCTTTATTCAATCTCCTCACAAAGACTTTGTTCAAGATTCTTATTTTGCAATATAACATCAGAGATCTTAAGAAATGCAATAACTGTCTTCTTAATATACAAGTATTCTGGCAGATAATTGTCATTTTAACCAGTAACATAGACCAGAAACAAAGATGAAACTTCCATGTTAATATAGCTAAGAGAGATAATTGCTACTGCTTCATTCATCGTATCTGTAAAATCTCTTTCATAATGCTTCGAAGCAGGCAGAGCTTTGCAGTGGATCTGCCTAGACCTTCTCCTGTAAGTCCAGAGGCCAAAAGGCTTTTGGATTAAAAAGAAATAACCAAAGGTTTTTAATCAAATATAATTCTGAGTAATTAACTTTTTAAATGGGCAACAGATGATTACTGGGGAAGATAGAATAAAAACAAAAATGGTTATCTAAAACTCCTTCCTGCCCACACATCTGTGCAATGCAGATGCTTCAGCCAACTCAGTGACTGCAGCTTTGAGCTGCAGCAAAGTGGCTAGTCCCTTCAGCCATTCCTTTCACCTCCTACTGGCCTTCTCCCTCTTCCCTCCAGCTTTTGCTGAGGCATTGGCTCCTGCATTATCTAAGTCCCAGCATTATTTTCCTAAGCGTGGAACTCCCTAAATAGCTCCTTTACTCCTTTCAGTCCTCCCTGTTTTTCCCCTTGATCAGCAAGATTGTCAGCAACCAACCTTTCTTTAATTAGCAACAACATTGAGGCATTTTGTGTTGGAATAGGATTTGACAGAACGTAGAACAGACTTGTGCCAAAAAACTGTGCTACCACATTCTTAACTTTGTTCTTCTGTATGACCTAAGCAGAACACCATAAAGCAAATCTTCCTCCATCTTTCTTTAAGTTGCACTGAATATAGCCAAAAGGATTTTCTCTTTCAGGGTTGTGCATGGCATGAAGCATGAATATTAATATATGAAAAGAGGAAATGAAATTCAGATGCAAGATCTTTCTTATTGGTTTTGATTGTTCCAAGTGAAAATACAAAATGCAAATATGAAGTTACTATAAACAATAACTAATAAAAGATAAAACACTATTATTAGATTGTTGTAGCAAAAAAGATATCAGCTGACTACATGAATTGAAACATCAGAAGTGACTTCAATTCCCACTCAAGCACAGTGATGTCCTCTAGCACAGCAAAAAAAAGAAGTAGCTAAATTTACAGATTGAAATAGTTGTGCATTGGTGTCAAGAATATATTTAGAATGCAGTATTCCTTAGAGGCTACTTTTTGTGTCAAACAGTATCAGATTCCAGTGCATTAGATGGGAAGCAGTATTTCTCTGTAGGGTTTCTGATGCCAGTATGCTCCTCAGTGGTTTATCAACACAATTTGTTGGTCTTCCCTAAATTTAGTATTTAGTAGCTGCTCTACCAAGGATTCTTTGACACCACACACATCTCTGCATATATGTTGACTGCACTGTGCTTTTTAAATCATATTCTAGTTTGAATGAGATGTGATCATTAAGTTCTGCATATACAAACAAAACCACTTCAAGTCACCAGAAGGCAAATAAATTCAATGTTCCCTGAAAGAAAAGAAATTCAATTCCTTGAAAGAAAAGATTCATTAAATGGTTCACTTCCTTAAAAGCCAGTTCTGATATGTTTTAAGTTACTAAAATATATTTTAAAATACAAATACTAATATGTTTGCAGTTACTACTCTCCAATCACCATGTAGACACTCTGAAAAATCTGATAAATCTTTAGACAACATAATTGTACCTTGTAACAAAGAAAACACATTACTATTTCAAGTAAGACTATCTAGCATTTAAAGGATAACATTGGACACTGGAACACGTTGATTCATTTCCTGATTTACTGCAGCCTTCCTGTTCAGATTTGTTGACCTTACCTTTCTACTGTATGATAAATCTTGACCTGTATAGGTGTCTGGAGAAAATAACTAAATGATAACTGTACCTGGATACTGCAGCAGTAAGGTCCATGCAAGTATCTAGTAGATAGATACTTTCTGTATAAAGATACACCACATTTATAACATGCTACAAGGTAACACTATTTGGAAAAAAAAAATGTTTTGGATCATAAGGAAGGTTTAATTGCTTTTAAGCATAAATTAGGTATTATTAAGAGCCATTTTCAGCATTGTCAAAACAGTAAAAAATGCATGGAGAATGGCATTTTGAATTTCTAAAATAATTAATGAAAACTACAAAAGATTTCAGTGATTGCTCAAAGATGTAGCATTTTCTCCAAGTTGATATTGAAGAACACATGGTTTTGTGGAACATATTCTTTTTAAACTCTTTAAAAAGATTTAGATGAAGATGCAGGTAGAGTTTCTTAATCACTAGGGAAAGAGCTTGTTTAGTCTCTTGTGTGAATCCATTTGGTTTCTTCTGTCACTAATGAAATGCATTTGCCTCCAGAAAACAGCATTACTGCAATTTTGCCTTATCTCTAACAAACATCAGAAGAGTTTAGCATAAAATCTCAACTAATATCCTGTGAAGTTTAAATAAGAAGAGAAGATCATGAAAAATTGGAAGGCACAATATAATTACCTACCATACATTCACCTCTCCAGCTTTTAGAGAAAGGGATATAAATTCTTGTAGTAATCCAGAATTTGTATCTTCATAGAATCATAGAATGGTAGGGGTTGGAAGGGACCTTTAGAGATCATCTAGTTCACCCCCCCTGCAGAAGCAGGTCAACCTAGATCAGGACCTTAGTTGTAGCTGAGAGATACTCAGACCAGTAGATTGTGGGCATGTAGTGGGATCACCAAATCTGCTTCCTAAGGAAGAGATCACAGCACACCATTAAGGGTACTTATAATAGGATAAATCAGTTCTTCCCAACAAAAATTCAGGCAGATGTGACTGAAGACTATAATCAACATTTTTTTCAGAAAAATCCAACTACTAACTGTTCCTGTGCAGATTCTGGCTCCCAGGACTCATACTAGTACCATCACCAACCAGTAACACCTACAGTTCATGAGTCTGACCTTAACCAGCTTTGGTAGGATATTCTGCAGGTTTGACATAAGTTTGCACTGAAGCAGAGATGGATGTCAAAGTATTACAGAACAATTATAAAAAAAATACTACTCACTCAAAGGACTTTAAACTGACAATCATCTGTCACTATACTCTCAGTGCCTTTTTTACCATATCTTGCCATTCCATGTTCCTGATACAGTTACAGAAAATGAAATATCATAATATGCAAATAGTCAACAAGGCCTTAATCAATAATACAAGAAAATAAGGGGAAAAAAATAATTCAGAGGACTTTTTTTCTTGTTCTATATATTAATAAATATTTTCATTATTACCTGGTCATACTTATGCAATTATAGATGAATTAAGAGAATTTGCTGATTCTCCTGTGGGCCCATCACATTGGTGATTCTGGGTTGAGCTCAGTGAGAAGTATCAACCATATTTCTTCAGATGGTTTTCTCAGAAGAAAATTGGTGCTGTTCCAGAGCACCCTCTGGAAAGGCCCAAGACAATCTTTCACATATTCATCTGTTTCCCTTTGATCACCAGGAGACAGTGAAACCTCATACCTTAAATCCTTAAAATTAAACAGTCCCAAATCTTAGGTCTATCAGAAGCCATTTTTATACTCAGATTTTCCCCGTTCAACTTCCTTCTCACAGTGGTTGACAATTTTTTTGCTTTGTGGGCTCTTTCAGAGTGACCTTCAGGCATCTTATCGATTCTCTATATCTCCTCAGATGAGTCTATAAAACCCAAGTACTTTTCTGGGTCTGAAAAAAGGTGTCCTAAGTGCACCTTGCCAAGAGCATCAGGACTCGGTTATGGAGAATTTCCTTCCCTGTCAGAAACCAGACAGGATCTAACCCTACACAATATTAGCAAAAAGCGCTGTAACAATTGTCACACTAGTGAAGTCAGGAAAAAAAAAAGTATGGCCAAAGTTCTCTTCTAAGGGAGAGGTGTTATGGCCATTGATCTCAGTTTTATATTTAACTCATCAGAATGTCTATTCAACTAAGGGACGTAGAGTATAGGTTAGAGACTTGAAACACAAAAGTCAATAGATGGAGAAGCCCAAAATCTCGTTTTCTATTCAGATTTTCTGATTGTTTTTATGTTAGATGTTTTAATGCTACTGTGTTAGCAGAATTTCTCCAGCAGTAACTGCAGTTATATGAGGTGCTCTTTTGGACATACAGTTTTTTAGATACTAATTCCTCTTTGTTGCTGTATAGTCTGTGTGAGTTTTATTGTTGTTGTTCGGTCTGACACAAGCTGCTATACCATGAAGTCTCCTATTTCATACACAACTATTCCTACCTTTCATTTAGGTCCAGGGCCAACTTGCTAAATGTAGCGTTATGATATACCTGGGAACAGGCAACTTTTCAGTTTCAATGGGAGAGCAGGAATGTGATGAGGTCAAGGCAAATAGCACACTATACAATGGTCTGCCATGATCAGTCCATGGCCCAAGCTATACAGAATTATTTCTTGCAATTTCCCCCCTCGATCGCAATTCCATGGGGTATCATGTTAGCACTTTCTTCTAATAACGTTCAAGTTTTCTGAAATCAAAGGATTACATTGTGCTTAGATCAACTGGGTCAGCTTGCACTTCTCAGTGCAAAAAGAATATGTTGTCAGAGGCACGGAGAAATACAATTCATTTAACCTAAAGGTGATTCGATCTTTAAAAGAAATGTGTAGCTCAATGAAAACCATCATAAGATCTCCCCGAAATGTGATTGGAATAGAAAATGAAGAGGCACAAAGCATTGACATACCTTAAAACTACAAGTCTAAACCAAGCAATGCACAGAAAACATTAAAATCACTGAGATTTTCTACAGTTGCAATGCATCTTGTGCTGACTAGCTCTTGCATTTTGATGATTCTTCATGAAAAATGTGCATTCTTACTGCCAACAACTATATCTAACATGACACCAGAGTCAATATTTTCATCAACAGCACAAGACACAGAATTAGGTTTTTTCCTTAAAGTCTGGAGTGCAGAGAGCCATGAACGGTTTAAATCTGTGTCTGATTTTGTCATGTTTTCCAACTTTTCTGACTTTATCACCCATGCTCCTTAAAACTGTTCCTGACAAGAACTTAAATACAATTTAACTCATAGTTATTAACTGATGCTTCATCACTTTCACAATGGCATCAAAAATCAGTTGAGTAAGAATGCTACTGCAATTTAAGGAAAAAAAATGTCCTGTAAAAACTCGTTTCATAGTATTTGAAGATGACAATTTGATCTCTAGGTACATATGTATATTAATTAGATAGGAGTGTTATCAGGAAAATATTTAGGACTCCATAGATCCAGGTAAATGTAAGAAGGGAGGGAAAAGGAAGGCACCCGGGTCAAGGATTCATAATATTTTGTGGTCTTTTCTACAATCAGTAATGACTCAAACATATTGGAAAGACACCAAACTCCATTATCAAGACAGGGATTAGCATTTGAGGAAGACAAATGTTCAGAGCTACTCCACTTTTCCATTCTTTAAATTCTGAACATTAGTGTAGTGTAAATCTCAATGGGAAATGAGTGCCTCTGCAAAACCTTCTGGAAGCAAGAAGCTTGCCAAAGAGCTGCTAGTGGGGAATAACTGCTTTCTGTAAGCATTGTGAGGAGAAAGGCATGTAAAAACCACAGCTATGACTTAGACCATAGATCAGATTTGTTAGGGTTACCTTGTCTTTGTGAAAGGTTACACCTTCTATCTCTCAGGTCTTACTAAACAGCAAACTCAATAAAAAGTAGGGAATAGAAATTTTATCATTCAAAGAAATGAAAGGCTACCACTGACTTCCCTCTGTTTTGTACAACTTCTTTTAACAGAC
The DNA here is from genome assembly GCF_028858725.1 of Colius striatus. Classification (NCBI taxonomy): domain Eukaryota; kingdom Metazoa; phylum Chordata; class Aves; order Coliiformes; family Coliidae; genus Colius; species Colius striatus. The sequence continues at coordinate 4,190,164 of NC_084771.1, read as the reverse complement.
ACAAGCTCACGTCCTCTCTTCCACTCCTCTCACTTCAAGGACTGATTTTATGTTCCTGCTTCAGGACCATGCCACAAAAATGTTACTCTGAAAATTGCTCAGGAGACATCAGTCATTGATCCTCTGTTGCTCATCTTTCCTATCAGAACTCCAGTTGCCTATTTTAACCACTTATTTCCATTCCTAATCTATAAAGCAATGTTGGCAAAGTGGTTCAGAGCCTGCTCTAATCTGCCTATTCAGAAGACTTTTATTAAACTGAGAATGCCTTACTTTTTTTTCCTGTTTAGCAGACATGAAGCATTCAGCTTAACAGATACATCTTCACTCCTAGAAACAACAGCAAGTATAACAATACTGTCATTTGGATTCCCATGGAAGAATGCTGAGATGTCACTCCACTGCTTACTTAAAAAGCCTTCCTGTGTTCAGTAATATCCTTTACAGTTCTTCCAAATGTCCACCAAAGACTCCTAATTTATAAGAATTCCATTATATTGTTAGATAAGTTAAATTATAGTCCAGCCCAGACACTTTACAGTGACATTCTAAATGGTATTTGTATAAAATTTAACAAAACCAAAACTGTTGTTAAACATAAAAGGAAAAAGTAAAAATGAAGTTATATCACCGTTAACACACAGGAAAGAAAATGTACTGGTTTTCCACACAATTTCTTCCTCATGAAATCCTTCTTTTGTTATGAATATTCTTTTTAATGTCCTTGGCCTTTATCAGTAAATATTCTTGGTTGTAAAGAAAATGTAACAATTAATTATGACATGGAGGTTATCTTTCCTATTACTGAATATTAGAGAATATCTTATCATTCTGAAATTATAATGTTTTAATGGAATGCATTCTTAATTTCACATCAGGATCCACATTGTATTAGCAAAGTTCAAGTTCAAATAATATAGACAATAACCTGTGTTCTGTTTTCATCTGTCTACACTAGACAAGTTTTCAAACCTGTATTTTTTGAGGAACAATGACCAGTAATTTCAAAAAATTACTTTTTCTTTTCTTTTTTCCCCCTTCTACCATGCAAAAGAGTTTCTAAATACACTTTACTTTTCTATCCAGAAATGTTGCCAGATGGAATTAGAAGCCTCTGGTCACTTGCCCAGGATTCCTGAACTATCAGTAGTGTACTCAGAGCAGTAGCTAGTTATGAGGACTGCAGATGTCTAGAAATCCCTGACAAATGGTCAGTGATCATGTGCAGATTAAAAGCATGTTACATGAATTACATACATTCCCCTGAGAGTTCTATACAATATTACACCATGCTCAGTCTTTTAATATTTTGACGTTAAAATCACTTAAAAAATAATTAATCATTCAGTCTGAAATAGAAAAAAACCCCACACATTTGAAGAAGTATTTTTGAGTGAACAGGATTACATAGAAAAATACAATAATATATTTCCTTTTTCAATAACCATTATTTCCTCTGTGCAGTGTAATGATATGGTTTCTGGTTCTCTCTTCTAAAAAGAAGTAACTTTTATGTCCAAGAACAAAAAAATCACAGCAGAAGGTTCTAGTAATCATTTGGTCAAATATTTACTGTCTCTGGCTTTGTTTGTCTGGTCTCACTTCTGCAGATATGATAATGGTATATATAATGAGCATCAGCAACCTGAAGATTTCTGTACCATAGCTAACCAAGAGAAAAAAGTTATAGCACCATTGCTTCATGGCAGTGCCCAGGCTTTTGAGTAAACACACTTCTTGTGCCCAGCCAGCAACTAAGCCCCACTCATGCACACAAATACTTCCTTGTCTCGATGGGATGGGAGAGAAAATCAGAAGAGTGAAAACACTTGTGGGTTTATTAAACTTGTACAGTTTAATAAATAAAGCAAAAGCTGCACATACAAACAAAGCAGAGCAAGGAACTCATTCCCCTCTTCCAATGGGCAGAGGAGTGTTCATCCATCCTCAGGAAAGCAGAGCTCCATCACACAGAATGGTGACTTGGGAAGAAAAATGTTATCACTCTGAATGTCTCCTCTTTCTTATTTCCCCAACTTTTTTTATTGCTCAGCATGATGTCATAAGGTTTGGAACATTCCTTTGATCAGTTGGAGTTGGCTGTCCCAGCTGTGTCTCTTCTCAACTCTTTGTGCAGCCCCAGCCTCCCTGCTAGTGGGGCTGAGTGAGAAGGTTTTAACTGTGTAAGCCTTGCTCAACAATAAGTAAACTATCCCTGTATTATCAAAACTGTTTCTAGCACAAATCCAAAACCTAGCCCTATACCAGCTATATGTGAATAAAACTAACTCTATCCCAGCCAAAACTAGCACGATAGTGTTTACTTTGACTCCTGTATCAGGTAGTGAAGAAAGCCAAAGGAACAGGGAGAGACTGGACAAGATTCAGTGTCAATCTGTCTTGTAGAAAATCAGAATTCCCTGAATTTTTTAATTGTGCAAGTATATTTGCATGGTCTTTGCTCATGGAGCACAGACCTTACATGCAGTAATCAGATTAGTCTTCTAAGCGATGTGTGGGTCATTATGCTCTCCACTATCCGCTGCTGAGGGATTCTGGCTAAGCTCCTTGACTCTTTAATAAGCATTTGGCATTCACAGAAGTGTGGAATGGTTGAGGTTGGAAGGGACTTCTGGCTGTTATCTTGTCCAACTCCTGTTGTTCAAGCAGGGCCATCTAGAACAGATTGTCCAGGACTTTGTCCAGATGGCTTTTGAACATCTCCAAGGTGTAAGACTACAGAGCCTCTCTGGGACACCTGTGCCAGGGCTTAGTCACTCTCATGGTAAAAAAGTGTTTTCAGAGGGAACATCCTGCATTTCAATTTGTGCTTCTTTTCTTGGCAGCATTGAAAGGAGCCTGGTTCCATCCTCTTTGGGTATTTATATACATTGCTAAGATCCTCTCTGAGGTTTGTTTTTTTTTTTTTCCTCTAGGATAAATAGTCCCAGATTTCTCAAGAGTTTTCCTCAAAGAGATGCTCCAGTCCCTTAATAATCCTTATTAGACTCTATCCACATCACTCTTGTACCAAGGAAGCCAGAACTCAATACAATACTCCCCAGGTGGCCTCACCAGAGCTGGATAAAGGAGAAGGATCACCTTCCTTGACCTTCTGGAAATGCTCTTCCTAATGCAGATCATATTGGCCTTCTTTGTGGCCTGGGGTACATTGTGGCTCATGTTCAACTTCGTGTCTACTGGAACCCCTAGATTCTTTTCTGTAAATCTGCTTTCCATCTGAATGACTTCCAGTATATATCGATACATGGGGGGTTTACTCCCCAAATTCGGAACTTTGCATTTCACTTCAAACTACATGAGGTAGCATCACACACTTATGTCATCTACAAACTTTCTAAGGGTCTGCCTCATCACTCTGCAGGTTATTGATGAAGATTTTAAAGAGCAATGGACCCAGTACTGACCCTAGGTTAAGCTGCTAGTTAGTGACCTGATCACTGATCACCATCGACATGCTCTGGACATGGCTGTTCAGGTAGTTTTTAATTCATCTCAATGAAAAATCCTTACATTACCTATGAAAATATTTCATAATAACATTTGTAAACTATCTCATTGTTTCCTGTAGTATTTTGCAATAAATATAAATGTGATCAAATTAATTTTGCTGTTGACTATTGTGAATACACACAGACAATTCAGAAAATAACTTCAACATTCATTCATTAAACAGCTTGCATCAAGCTTAGTAATTCTTTTTCAGACTCAAAAGTAGATGTATTAGTCTAAAAGGGAACAAGCCAAAATACACTCATATAGAAAAGACTTTTAATTTGCTTTCTTCTAGTATAAATGACCTCTGAGTTTCCTATAACCCCTTAAATTCTCTTGGCCAGGTTCTCAACTCATGTAATGTGTATGAAAGCAATTATAAAATGGCTTTCTTCAGCAGGTTATCTGACTATCAAACTGACAAAGTTAGAGGTAATTTTCAAGGACATACAGATTTTCCCATACTTTAATTTGCCATTTTATAGAATAATGAAATGATGGGCAAGTGTATGGCAAATTAGTTGCCTAATGAGAACCAAAGCTGCAGTTTAGTGATGTGTGAAGTGATTCTATATAAAACCTGCACTAGTAGAATAGTGGACTTTAAAGACCTAAGGGGTCATTTCCATTTCTGACATCCAGAACTGTGTTACAGAGTCAGTAAATCAATGTAATATCCTTCTGAAAGTGAAATGTTATAGATATAAATGATATGAAATATATATAAATGTCTGCAATGTATTTGGTAGAACTTCATTTAATACTACTGTCTGTTACTAGATATGTGGTAAATGCCAGTAGTTTTCATTCAGTGGAAAGGATAATCTGGATGGTTAATCCAGTGGCGTTCAAATCAAGTAGTTATTCATTTAACTGGAGCTGTGGAAGACTGTAGTTGGAGTTGAAGGTCATAATTTCCTCATCCTTTATTATGTGGTTTAGATAATGATCTGTTATGTAGTGTACGTGTATCTGAGGCATATCATCATGCTTTTATTTCTCTAGGCTCTGACATAGAGTATTTCCATGTACACTCTGATGAGTCACTTCACTTTTTGTTACCCAGAGGACCCTCACAGAGTATGATGTCTTGCCCTTTGTAATGTGAGAAAACTAGGCACTGTTGCTCAAATGCCAGGGGCAAATGAAGTTCAATAAAATGTTTCCACTCTGTTCTTCTGTGTGTAACAGTGTGCTAGTACAAGAGACATTGACAGACACCTCCTATTTTCCATTTGGAACATTCCCATAAGAACCACTACACAATACCCCAGTGATTTCTGCTTTGAAATTTAAGAAACACAGTTCCATGATGGCTGGGGCTGACATATGTTTAGGGAAGAAGGATAATGATGAGAACCCATAAAAAGAGCTACAATCGTGGTGAAGCTATGGGTAAGACACACAGTAAGTTGCTGCACTTTGCATTAGATATGTGATGAAAACTATTTGCCTGTACAGTTGAAGTAAGTGGTAAATAAAAACTAATCCTCACCATGGAATGAAAGAAGATAAATAAATGAGGAAACCAGCATGAGTTTTCAGCTTTAGCCAAAGCACTCCAATGTGATTTTCTGCAGCCTCTTCATAATAGGCCACTGTAACAATTCAGAATGTCTCCAGGGTGCAGATGGTGAGGGCCATGTTTAGAAAATTTATTCACACAATCTAGCTAGAGGAGGAAAAATGACCCATCTGCACAGTGAAGAGCCAAGTTACAGGAAGATGAGAATGTCACTCTGTCACAGTGACAGAGAAATTTGGGGAAATGAGCAAAGAGTGTTTCTGCTCACAGAGGACACTCACAGGAAGCCATTCTTGGATCAGAGTAAGCACATAATTGGTCTGAAGTGCAAGCACCTTGCTAAAGCTATTAACTCATCTATACCATCATCTAAGATACCTGCATGCCAAAAATGAAAGGAGTATAAGAGTTGTCTTCAGTAAAGACAGATTCAATTGGTCATATGTGGCATTGGCAGGAGAAATTAATCTCTGAACTCACAAGTCAGGACCAAGATAGAATCACAGAATCTCAAGGTCTGGAAGGTATCTAAAGACTTTCTAAGGTTTGGGAAGATAGTGCATAGTGAAGTATTGCATGAATTTGCAATCTGTTATCATATTGTGCATTAATTTTCCCAAACTTCAGCCAAGAGTGCTTAATAGGTATTTCCTGATCCCTCAAGTAAGCAAGTGCTTCACCAATGATACACCTCTACAATGTAATACAAACACAGGTGAATAATCCTTCACAGCAAGACACATTTCCCAATGCATCGCTATAACAACAGAAGATTTTAGGTGAATTCATTGAATTTTTACTACTCAAAACTACTCTGAATGTCTAAGGTAGCAGCAATGAGTTTATAAATTGTACTCATTCTGGCATAGCTTGGCAGCTAACGATAATCCTTGAAGGACACTGAGAGGGGGTATGTAACAAACTCCCACTGACATTCAGTACTATCACATGACTGGTTATCTGCTTTTGTGGAGTGAAGAAGGGACAAGGAAGATGGTCTCTGTAACATATCTTCTTAATACTGCTACTAGCTTTGTGAAATATCTGTAGCTTTGATTAAAGCTATTGGGAAAATACATAGATACAAAAGAGCAGTGCTTCACTACATAAAGAGGGAAAAACTCAAATATGTTCAAGACATTATTATTATTTCACGTGTTTCTTACTTCACTAAGTAAAACTGACAGTTTAAATTATGACTTGGGTTATGTCAGTTTAAGCTCAGCTGGAAACAGCACCACACAGCTGCTTGCTTGCTCCTGCTGTGGGATGGGGAAGAGAAAAGATAACAAAGGGCCTTGTGGGTCACGACAAGGACTAGGAGGGATCACTCACCAATTGTAGACATGGGCAAGACTTCACTTGGGGAAAAAAAACCACAATCAATTTAATTAATCACCAATCAGAATAGAGTAATATGACTAGAAATACAGACAGATCTTAAAAACATCTTCTCTCCACCCCTCCCCTCTTCCTGGGCTTAGCTCTGCTCCTGATTTCTCTACCTCCTCCCACCCAGTGGCACAGAAAATGAAGGTTTCAGTCAGTTTGTCACAGATAGTCTCTGCCACTCCTTCCTCCTAACAGTGATAGGAGTCCTGGGGACCTCTTCCCACAGCCCACAGTCCTTCAGAAACAGACTGCTCCAGTAAGGGCTTCCCATAGAGCTATAGCCTTCTTCAGTCACTGCTACTTGCTCTTGTGTGGGGTCTTCCATGGGCTGCAAGTGGATTTCAGCTTCACCGTTACCCTCCATGGATCGCAGGGGTACAGTTGTTGTCTCAGCACAAGATGCAGGGGAGTTTCTGATCCACCACACCTACTCCTCTCCTTTACTGACCTCAGTGTCTACATGGCTGTTTCTCATCCAACTTCCTCTTCCCACTGCAGACTTTCCTCTTCTTAAATACTTACTGCAGAGGTGCCTTCCTAGATTGGCCTTGGCCAGAGGCACGTCAGACTTGGACTGAGGAGAGCTTTGAGCAGCTTCTTACAAGGGGCACCACTTCAGTGCTTTTGCCACTAGTAAAGAACCCTGCCACACAGACAAAATACAAGGTGGCAGGTAAGATAAAATCTCTGTGCCAATCTGTTGCAAAATATCAACTGCAAAACATCACACTTGACTTAAAAATCCCACACTTTCACTTCAATTCATCCTTTCATTCCAGTAATGTCAACTAGGTGATTTAGGAATCTAATTGGTTTATGAAAAGGTCTAATTTTGCTAAGTTAAGCAGCTGGCCATAAATGCAATTAGATGTTTATTCTGAGTATTAATGTAGTGTCAATTTCAGCCATCTAGAGCCTCAGTGTGTCTCTCAGCTACAGGATAAACCACTTAACATTCTGCAAAGGTCTATATTATGAAGTCAGTGGTAGAAAGGACAGTTTCCCGCATCTGCTGCAATAACTACATCGGAAGTTGTGTGTTTAATTCTATAGTATGGAATATAAAGAAGTTATTTATTTTTTTCCTAACATTCTTCATGGGTTCCAAGATTATATTCATTTTGGAACTCCTTGGGTATCCCTGAAATGAGAATAAATTTTCTATAAAGAGAGTGCCGTGATTTTCTGGTTTATCCTATGCTTTACTACCTCATTATTCCTCCCAGCAGAGTGTTATGAGGAAATATTTTTGGCCGCTCCAGCAGAAACATTTGTCTGCTTGTCAGATATTCCCCACAGTTATTTTTATCAACCAGGATGATATTTTTGAAAATATGTATACTGTATAGCCAGATTCATACCTACAAACACACCTCCCCATGGAAAGCAATTACAAATGTGTACTTTGAAATGAAAGGTTCCTGTTGATTCTACCAGCTTTTCATTATACACTATATCCCACTCTCTGTGTAAATGACTAGTGTCTTTCTCCTTTAGTCTCATGAGACAATGTCTGTATCCCTATGTTTTACTTCGAAAAGGACTCTGATATCTTCCAATGTGTAGAAATTGCTATTAATGGAGGTACAGATCTCTTCTTTTTAAAAAATGATAATTGCATAAACTCAGAAAACTAATATTGAATACTTTTAATTTTCATTCAGCACAGTTTTAATTGATGCTATGTTATTAGTCTTCTGGTCATTGCTATTTTACATTTCTTTCTATAACTTCTCTCTCACAGTGTGTGGAATTTCATTTCAAATCTGGTTTTGCTAACCCCATCATGCACCATTCTTTTCAAGCCATTCGTTGAAGTTTGATTTAAAATTAAATACACTTATTACCCATAAGCAACTACTCCAAAGATTCTATATTTCTTTACTATCTGACTCTGGAAGAATAGGACATTCTGAAAGTCATATTTACTTCTCATGGGATATTTATCTTATTTTCATCCTACTCCAATCCAAATCCTCTGTCTTCCAAAGTCTAACAGGGAGACTGTAACAGAATTATGAATGAAATTCCTTCTTCCAAGCATGTTGTTTCAGAAGCAATATTTTTTTTCACAGTATGGTACTTTTTTATAATGAAAATTGTAGGAAAAACCCAGTAACCACGTAAAGAACCTATACAAGCACACACACTTATTGTTTTTAAATCTCTATTTGCCCTTCTTCCTATTTATTCAATATATTGCCTCATACTGTATGCTTTCAAACTAAATGGACACCCTGAGCTGTTACAGTCTGGAGACAATTACCATTTTCTTGGGGAAATGTCCAGGAAGGTTTTCCTCTCTAGTGCTTTGCACACAGAACTTGGTGTTTTGTTTTTGAATGGATTAAGAAAAAAGAAGAATCTACATCATGGATCACTTACCCATCTAGCACACAAAGCAAAGTCGTATCTCTCTAAAATTGTAGGAATATAGAAACTGAGTTCTGCCATTTTTGTGGCATGCCTTTGAGAAACCATATAACTTCACAGTCTGGTAACTCTCCAATCCTTTCACAAATGGAAGAGTAATAATTTGCTAAAGTCAGAGAAGAAGTTGCAAAGCATCTTTCCACAATACATAGCAAATATATTTTGAAAGACTCCAAAATACTGAAACTGTACTCTCATAGTGGTGTTTTGCTACTTAATAGAAATGAGATTTTTCACTTGGGTACTGACCACATTGAAAAAGATTGAAAGTCTTGACAAAAAAATTAATCTCATAGTTATTTCAAATCTGCAGTTGCTGAAGTAGGAGGGTAGAGATGTCAGCATGTAATTAGGACAAAACTATGTCCTGACAAAAATATACGCAGAAAAGTGTGACTTTAGGGATGAAACCCATAAAGTACTGAACAATCTAGCAAAATATTAAAGCACTAAGATTTTTTTGACTGTGATCTCGTTTCAGAGGCTGTTCTTATCAGCAATGTAGTCAGACTGCTCCACATCTCAACTACTGGTTACCATCCCAAGGAGCATAATCCCTCAAAACTTCATTTTTTCTACCTGGATTGTAATTAAGCCATATGAATTTGTATGTATAGACATATAGATACAAATTTAGTTCTAAAACAAATTTTTTCCATGAGTAAGTGAAGAGTATTCACATAGTTTTTAATTCAAGTAATGCCATACTACACATATCCATTATTGTATACATCTTGAAGCTACATCACATGGATCCAAATACACAGATGATCCATAACTCAGCAGGCGGGCTACACAATAAAAACCCTCTCTTACTATCAAGAAAAGACAATACAAAAGTAGATAATAATATTAATGAATGCTAAATTAAAATTTTTACAGTTGCATATGTAATTATGTGTACACAAAATACCTTCAAAGACAATGTGGAACCAAAAGTAGGATCTCACGTCAGACGTACTTGTGGAGTCACATTCTGAAGCAGTTCTTTGCCCCTTTCAGAGTAGGATTTTCATAAATGTTCAGATTTTGTTAATAAGAACACTGCAATACTGAGATCCTCTGAGACAGGCTGGCCACAGTAGCAAGTCGTGATTTTAATAATTATTCCTCCCTTAAAAAAAATAATTTTGAAGATGCATGAAGACTACCAGTTTTAGTTTTGTGGCTTTTTTTTAGGAGAGCTTCTGATGCTTCCCTCAGATTATATCATAATATGGATTTTTTTATTTGTTTTTGGAAATCTAAAGTGAAATCCTAAATTTGTTTGGCTTTATGCCATTCCTGGTTCATAACAATCAACTTCCCAGTGTTTGTTGTGAATGTGTAGTGTCAAAGGACAGTAAGAAAAAGATGTTTGCTCATTCAATTATACTCATCATACTATGATACTAACAAACAATGGCTTATGCACTGTTAGAAGTATTTCAGAAGGGTATCACAACTAAATTAAGCTCTCACAGTAGTGGAAACACAGTATACAATAGAAAATTGCAATTGAACCATGGTTCACACACTAGAAAGAATGCTAATTGCATACCTGTGCCAAACTGTGTACCTCAGTACACTGAACTGTTCAAGAGAATTCAAGTGATCAATCACAATGATAATTAGTTTGTTCTGTGGAAAAGCTAGCTGATGTTAGGTAATTTCATTTCAACATCCAGGCTATTTGTTTTTAAGGTGAGAACCAGAGATAAGCAAGCTTGCTCAGAAGTAAAGGTAAATCCACAATTAATAATGTGTTAGTAGGTACCACTATTGTAAATGATCATTCCTTATCATCAATTTTCAGGGTACCATCACTCAGTGACTATGGAACCGTGCTGACTCAGGAGCACAGCTACTCTGCCAGGGCAAAACTGAACCTGAAACCAATTTATGCATGACCTGAACAAGAAGCCTTAGGAAACTTTGAGAAACAGCAAAAATCTTTTGAAACAACACACCCTTAGAACATATCCAAGTGCCAGCTTACTCTGCTACATTTGCAAGAGGAAGAAAGGGAAATCAATTCAAACTTCATAGTGATCCCCAACACTCATGTAAGAGTACCTGGGAAATTCTGCAAGAAGGTCAATATTTGCTGAGATAACAGGGACAAAATATTTCAGCAAATTAGATTAATCAGAAAGGTTTTGGCAGGTTCTCACAGACACAAGGTGCTTCAAGATTTGTAGTGCCAACACACTGTTTGTCAAATATTCCTCTTGTGATTGCTTTTCAGAACATACTTAGCATCAAACACAGTTCAACATTTCAAACTGAAAATGTTAGAGTTCTTTCAGTAGCAAAATCATACTTTGATGACTTTACCATATATGATTGTGATGTTAACAAGCAGTTATTGGTTGTTTTTTTAAAAGTATTAATGGAAACAATAAGAAGAAATAACCATCTCTAAACTTTAAAAAGCCTAGTAAGAGTTTTGAAACACCCAGTTTAAAAGAGTACAGTGATCAAGACTCTTAAATAGATCCTGTTCTTGTAACTTTTAAGAATCTGTAAAAGTAATTTTTAGTATTTCAGCAATAACAAAAATACAGATTTGTAAATTGAAGTCTTTCAGTCAGGAGTGCATATGATAATAAACAGATGAACCCAATTAGTCTCCAACAAATTCATCCTGTGAATGTTCCCTGTTCAATATATGTAAAAAATCATGAATGTCAGCTCAAGAAGAGATAATGCAATGTGAACTAGCAGCTTAGTTAAATTCACAAAGAACAGTCTTCTGATTTATATTTTGAGGAGGCAGTGATGCAAATATTAAGATGTATAAAGTGCTTAAAATTTACAAAGTGCTTACAGACAGATGGAAATAAAGAGCACCCAAGCATGAGTCATAAATAAACCTCAGTCAACAAGAATAATCAAGATTAACAGTTACCTTGTGTAACTACACTAAAACAAAAGAAAAAAAAAGTAGCTCAAAATGCTACAAATGTGTTTTTCTTAGGTCCTGATTCTGTTAGTATTTATCCTATTAATAAACTTTGCTATTAAACACAAAATGAAAATACTAATTCTTTCAATGCTGTTTATGTCAGGCCTAGAATACTAGAAATATGTTGTGTCCTTTTTGTTCTTCATGTTTCTTTTTTTTTTCCTTTCATGATAAATTACATTGCAGAGGATAAATTGTGATGTCTGAAGGCAAATGAAGAGTCAGCAACCTAAACACACTGAACTTTTATGGTAGATGTAACTTCAATTATTTTTTCTGCCACTGTTTTATCTGAAAAAGATACATGAAGGCAGGTGTAACTATTTAATAATTTTGACATAGCTGTAACTTTCTTTTTTCCATATAGTCAGCTCATAAACTTGGCACTGTTAACAGTCCTTGATTTCATTTTGTGTTGTAAAATATTGCACAAGAACATTTTCTTCATGGCAACAGTGAATGTGGAACACATCACTATTCAGAGATCAGTGAACCTTTAAAACTGCCCTACTTTGAAGTGAACTTACCTTTACAGATACCATAACTGATCACAAACTTGAATACAAAAGTAAGCAAGAAACTCAATCTCTGTTTCGTTTTGTTTTGTTTTTTTCAATGAATCCTATAATCATAGAATTGTTTCAGCTGGAAAAGACCTTTAAGATCACTGAGTTCAGCCACCTCCAATCCAACAGGAGATCCCAGGTTAGCCAGGACTACTAGTAGATGATGGAAAATGGCTTCGTGAGCACTTCTGTAGCCTCAAGTATATCCCATCCAGTCCCATAAATTCCTGTCTAAGAGGAGCAGGAGGTCACATAACATAGAATCTTCTGCACTGTTTCCTCTCTACAGTTGTATTTCCAGTAGACATGAGGGCTGTCAATCTCAACACTCTTCCTAGTCGTATATAGAATATTTCATCTTCCTCGTCATCCTGGATGAGTAGTCTGTAACAGATTCCTGCCGCGATAAAAGCCTTGTCCTTCCTGCTGACTCTTACTAATAAACATTCCACCCTGTCATCACAATCATTGACCTCTAAACAAGTCAAGTCACTAACATACAGGCTTTCAACTGTCTTGACAGTTGGGTAGAGAGGAACCTCATGAGGTTCAACAAGTGCAAGTGCCGCCCTGATGAGGAACAACTCTCTGCAACAGGACAGGCTGGGGGTTGATCAGCTGGAGAGTAGCTCTGCAGAGAGAGACCTGGGAGTTCTGGTTGATAATAAACTAACCATTAGCCAGCAATGTTCCCTTGTGGGCAAGAAGGCCAATGGCATCCTTGGGGCATCAAGAAAAGTGTGGATAGCAGGTTGAGGGAGGTTCTCCTGCCCTTCTCCTGAGGCCTCATCAGGGCAGCGTGGAGTATTGTGTCCAGTTCTGGGCTCCCCAGCTCAAGAGGGATGGGGAACTTCTAGAGAGAGTACAGTGCAGGGTCATCAAGATGATCAGGGGACTGAAGTATCTTCCTTGTGAGGAAAGGCTGCAGGATCTGGGACTGTTCTGCCTGGAGAACTTTTTTTTTAAATCCTGGGTACATTATACAAAGCAAAAGAAAAAAATATTAAAATCTTTTTCAACAGAGCAAAAGCCAATCATAGTGAGACCTCTGGCAGGGTAATGGAAACTCCCTGACCTGTTCCTAACCATAGATATTTTCTCATGTTTGTGGTTTTTCACCTAAGCACTTATATTTCAGCTGATCATATAAAACCATATCTAGTTCATTCAGATAGCTACCAGATAAAGCAAACTCACTATGGAAAAAGAAAGTAATGCCCTTTATATTTCATTGCTCAAAGGCAAGTAATCTTAAATCAGGATGTTAAAAAACAATTACAATAAGTTATGGCCAGAGCTGAGCCTGCTTTACATTCAATTCATTTAACTTCTTTATCAGCAGAGACAGATCATGGTTCTTCACATGAAAGACAACAAGGAAGATTGATTTGAATTTCATCAATCCTGGTCATGATAATATTTCACAAAATTTGGTAGAGAATGTAAGAAAAGGAATAATAGCTTCATTTTTCTTAATACAATTGTAGCGAGATGACAATTCAGCTTTTTGAAGACTAGGACTTAAATGAAAATAAAATACAAATAAACACTTTGATGAAGATGGTCGGAGAAAGACAATGATGCTTTAACAACTAGAAAAATAGGTCTGTCACCAAAATGAACTGCTACTGACTGTGTTTCAATCTGAGGAATTTATTTTCTTCCCAAGTTTCAGAAAACAATTGAAAAGGATGAAGGTAATAATGATGGCAGTAATAGTAATAGATATTTATATAAAATGTTCACACTGTGAAGCTTTAGGAAAGAAATGTACCTGTAAATACTTTTCTCTGTTATCATATGTCATGTTGGACTTAGGAGGCATTAAATAGTAAACATTGTACATTAAAAACACTGCAACTCAGCTCATATTACTCTGAAACAGAAGCTGTTTATCCATTTGTCATGGAAAAGTAGTAGTCCCTTGACTGAACAACACACTAAAGATCATGTGAGTTGGCTACAGTAACAAGTAAAGGATTGATTCTATTTAAAAGTGAATTCTATTTTTGTGGGGGTTGTAGATCACACAGGTACCCAGCTATGCATTCCCAGCTTTGTAAGAGCTAGTGCTAGATGAGAAGGCTGCTTTTGGCATGCTTCTGGGTGTCCTGATGTCCTGAAAAACTGCCACTGTACATGATATTCAGGAGAAATCTGAATGAATTCAACAAGGTCCACCTTGAGTTGGTTGTCCAAGATACTCAATCAGTAAACACTGTACAGGTAAATATGGATATTTGCAAAGAATATTCTCTAAGAAAGAATATTTTATAAGATGGTCTACAAAAATTGTAGAAATCCTAACAAAAACAGGCAGAGACAATGGCAAATTAGTAGCCAGCTGTTTCTTGTATTAGAGGATTATCTTTGTTTTCATTCACTTCATTGTTCTTCATTGGGTACAAAGTATAGATTACTCCATTGCTTTGATGGTGTTCTGCTAGCTTGGCTTTCACCTTTTGTGTGTGTGTATGCTTTGATGTTTGTATATTTATTCCTCCACATTATATAACCTACTCTTTCCACTGTGTTTGGTATCAAATACCTAAGCATTTCTTACATGCACAGAACATTTAGAAGTATATTATAAACAAACCGAGTTTCCCCAGATGGTTTCACAGCAGTAATTAGGTAAAAACTGCTATTCCCAAGGTGTACTCATTTTTGCTAATATCATCAGTACTGCTGCTGCATACTCAAGTAGGTTAACAAACAGAATCAGATTAGCTTTTGTTCCAGAACAGCAGGGCTAAATTTTTATTAGATATAAAGCAATGAAAACACATGGAAGAAGAACTAAATGCTATGGGTTTCTATCAGTTGAACACTTGATCTGTACAATTATTTGACAAATATATTAGAAAGAAATTAAGACAGGAATGGTTAAGAAACATTAAAAATCCAATCCATTTTCTAGTTTTCCAGCCAGTCATATATGAAAGCCACTGGTTTGACATCAAACGATCTTGTGAGTAGTACTTGTAAAGGCAAAAGCAGTTTTTATTCTCTGGTTGCAAATCAAATGCATTTCTTGAGATGTGAAAAGAAATAAAAGGAACAGATGATGTTTGACATATATAGAATGTACAGAAATTAATTGGAAAGTTTCAAGATACAAAGATTTTAGGTATTTTTAAGTGTATAGATGGAGGAAGGGAACAGGAGAATGATGAAGTTATGTCTAACCTAGAGCAGAAATGTTCATTGGTGGAAGGATATTTATTGTGTTGGTATTTTCAAAAATATTTAAAGCAACATCAGTTCAATGATTACTCCTGAACGTCACCAAACCACTAAAAGAACATTTCACACCAGCATAATTATTTCCTTTTTTGTGCACACAGATAGGCATACCAACATGGGGCACATTTATAGCTGCATAGCTATCTATGTAAGAGATGCAAAATGATAGAAAATTCTAATTAACACAAGGTCTAATTCTTAAAGGAACGGGATCTCAGTGAAGAACTAACACAGCTCTGCCACAGCTTAATGCACATTGATTTCTTCCGACACACTCGCTAAAGTTATCAAAGTGAATTACTTTGTAATCAAGCTTGTTTTCCTGTCACTTAATCATGTCATCGGCTTCTTTCAGCAAATGACTCTGAAGTGACGCATCCAGGAAAGCATTTGGGAAAGTGTTCCATCTCTTCTATTGAAATATCTAAGCTCTAAAAAAAAGCTTTTTTGCCCTAAACTATAGCTATTTACCTGTAAAAGCACTACCCCGTGCATCTTGGTGAGCTTTACCATACATGACTGGAAACAGTCTCCTGAATCATCCACCATAGGGGCTTTCTCAGTACTGTGGTTTACACCTGAATGTGTGTATCAAAATATAGCTGTGTCCTTTAGGGGGCTTGAAATAGATTTTTACTTATGAGGAAGTATTTGATCTGTGTTTATTTGCATATACAAAATGCTAATTTGCTCCCACTATTGTTTTTCAGTCTCTTAAACCACTTCTCTGTGATTAGTGTAGAGGATTTTTCCAATCACTTCTTAATCAATAATACTTTGTGAAAGAAACTGACTTACTGGCCTCAAGAGGAACATTTTTTACCACCATTGCCCTAACTTGCTGGCCTCAGGAGTGACATTTTCTCACTGCTGTCAGCAGTGCTGGTGTTTTAAGGAAACAAGGACTGGGAGGGGATGTAGTTAAGCACTCAACAGCAAAGCATCTTGACAAACAGCCCTTGTACTACTGCAGTTACCATATTTCCTGATTGCCAGGGAATAAGCACTTGATAAACATGTGGTTTCATTGTTTACCCATGTTTGTTTTCAATTAAAACCAGAAACCTATAATGTGCATTAGAACATTGCTCAGTTTGGTTTTAAACTAGGCAGGTAATTAGTGACTAGCCATTACATTTGTTTGTTTAAAACAGTCTCCAGAGACTTCAGTGATTGTTTATTCCAAGATAATAACCTTGTTAGAAGGCTAGAGGAATAGCAATTTCTTTAGGATTTTTACATCTTATGCAATCTTGCACTTTACATCCTTTTTGCTAGGCATCATAGAGATGTTCAATACAAGCATAGCCCTTCCCCATAATCTATATCATACAGTAGCCCGGTGGTTGCAATTTTTAGGATGCCAGCTGCTCAAAACATCTAGGAGCTGCTGAGTAAATTATTTACTGTTTCATTGTTATCATTTTTGCTTAGCTGCTAGTCTAATTACACTTTGTCCAGTTATCACTTGGTAATTCCTTGCTTTAGCAGCTGACTCAAAAATTTACTCAGTATCAAAGTACTGTTGAATACAAGTATTACAATGTCTCTTGTCAGATTTTCTTGATAAATCACTTTGTATCTGCAGTTATCCAAAAGCATTTGATTATCATAATCTCTGGTTTCAGTCAAGAGGTACAAATAAGCTACATGCATCTATATCTTTGAGGAATCGATATCAAAAAAGGATATGCAAGCACAAATAATACTGTGGCAAGCCATATCCCATGGAAATGTGCACACTAAGCCATCAGAAAGTCTTACATGAGTGCCGTATGAGAAAACAGACCATCCAACCAAGAGTGCCACGCAAGTCAGATTCAGGCTGAGACAGACAGACTTTCAGGTGGCATTAGATCAAGCATATACTTCATGATCTCACCCCAACTACAATAACTCTTCATTTTAAGCTGTTTATTTTAGTTGCTGTAACTGCAAGCTTTACTTTGTTTGGGTTTTTTTACCTTCACTTTTTCAGAATTCAATATGATTTGTAAGATCAAGGGATATCACTCACTGATAAAACTAGGGAATTTATAAGCTATATGTTCCTGAATATAACAGCTTTCAACCTAGAAGACACTTGATTCAAGTTTGAGATCTTGTACCACTGGATTCATGAGGGGAACATGTCTCCTTCAGTGAACAGTGTTAAGCAGGTGAACAACCTGGCATGGAATCATGCAACAGAGACTATTCCTGAAACCTCAAGTCAAAGCAGAATCCCAACAGCAGTGATAATATCTGGTAGAACATAAGCATTAAATAACATTTTTTTGAGTAGTAACTCAACTTTCAAGGTAAAGCACATAGACAACATTTTGTAGTAGCCTAAACCAGAAGAGATTAAGTGGCCACTAATTTACTGCAAATGAAGGAAAAAAATCCATTATTTTCAAATGCCAGTACATGCTTAAGTCTCTATCATTTTCAGTGAGAGTTAGGCACTTATTTTGGTTTTGACTGGGATAGAATTAATTTTCTTCCCAGTAGTTGGTACAGACTGTGTTTTAGATTTAGTGTGAGAATAACATTGATAACTTACCTATGTTTTAGTTGTTGCTGAGGAGTGATTTTCCTAAGTCAAGGATTTTTCAGTTTCCCATGCTCTGGAGAGTGGAGGTGCACAAGAAGCTGGGAGGGACCACAGCCAGGACAGCTAACTTGAACAGCTACAGGGCTATTCCATACCATGTAATGTTATGCCCCGTATATAAACTATGGGGAGCTGGCTAGGAGAGGCTGCTCAGGCATTGCTCAGCAGGTGCTGAATGATCATGTTAGGCATCACTTATTGGGTTTTATTTCTCCTTTTTATAATATTCTTTTAGAATACAACTACTATAATTATATGTTTTATTATTATGTGTTGTTGTTATTTGGTTTATTATTATTATAGTTTATTTCATTCCAATTATTAAACTGGTTTTTTGTCAATCTATGAGTTACTCTTTTTTTTCCCCAATTCTCCTCACCATTCCATTGAGGGGGGTGAGGAATGAGCAAAGGGCTGCTTGGTGCTTAGCTGCTGGCTGGGGTTAAACCACAACAGCAGTTAATTTAGACAAAAATGAATCCCTATGTTTTTTCTGATTTTAAAAAGCTGAATAAGTTTTCTTTGTACTGTATTTCTTTCATTTAGAATAAAGTTTTATATACATGCATAAGGTATAGAGATACACATTCACACCTTGTATATACACACTGTATATGTAACAGGTGTGTGTAGGAATGCACACAAACTGTACATATATATGAAAATACACCATGTTATACCAGCACACAGTTAAGCATTTATGTATCCTCTATACAAATCAAGATAGATATGTTACATCATTTAAAGATCAAAGCCACTTTTTCATCGTACTTTGTGTCTGTATGCACTATACATACAAACTGCCTCTTTTTAGACCTATGTGACTCATTTTTGATTTGAAGTTACTCATTCATTTACATAACTGGAAGTTGTGCTGGTGTGCCTGAGGAATAGAAGTTTTTTATATGAGGAGGATTTCATAGATTCTTGGTATAAATAGTATGATCATTACTTCTAAATGCCACAAATGGCTTATTAATGAGGACCAAAAATAGCTTTTAAAACACTCTAAATGCATTCTAGATTGGTTTCTTTATAGAGATAATGAAGACATAATCACAACATGACCATTTATGTAATTTAATAGTGATTCACTGAACTGCTAGAATCATATGGCTACAAGACAACATAATGCTTTGCAGCCACATCTGTTGTCATTAATCTAACTGCCACTGAACTATATGGGAAGCCATCTCCTAAATTCTGCTGGAAATCTGATTTCTGATTACTTCAGCAAGAAACGGATTATGTCCTTAGTAACATTTATAGTGTAATTTAAGACAGTATTTGTTTCAGAAGTATGGGAACCTGTCTTCCACTTGGTCATTATTATAATGCAAGAGATGAGATTCTGTTTAAATCATCTATTTCTGCAAAAGAACATGAAATGCAAGCAGTTGATCTTGTGATTTGGAATAGCTCATTGGTACAATCCCTACGCTGTTGCACGTAAAGGCACATTCATAAATTCCTTGATGAAGCATCCTTAATGAGGCAATCTGGTTTCTGTCAAATCAGGTCTATATTGAAAATGTAAATCTGAACTATTTCTGACATATGAGAAGTTAGGAAGTGTTCTCTAAGGAAATGTGTATCCATGGAATTTTTTTGTCTGTTTCATAACTGATACTGTCTGTTGGGAGTGTCCACTTACTATTACTAATAGTCAATCTGATTAAGGGGAGTAGAAAAAGTTCTGTCTGACATAAGTTATTTTAAAAACTAGAACAAGGTGGGAGATGGCCTGCAGCAACATCAGTTGCTTAGTGGGGTTTCTCCAAAATATTTATAGCATGGAAAATAATAAAGGCTTTGAAAGACACAGAGGAAGATGTGTGTGGTTTAGGGACTCAAACAGATAACGACAGCTTCAGATTTCCCAAAGCTAAAAGCTTCATCTCTTCAGATTTACTGACCTTTAATACAACTTCAACTCAACTGAGACATGCCCTACTGAGTGTTTGTCACTTTTCAGGTAAGTACATAAACATACTTTGTTCTTTATGGCAGGTATGCATGCCTGTAGGAATTGTCAAATGATAACAGACACACTACGTTTCTCTTTAAATGTGAAGAAAAAACAGTGAGTCAGTTCCTAAGCTGCTGCATCTAAGACAAAGGTCATAATTCCACTTTGGATGTCAAACTACTGTATTGGATGGACAGAAAAAACTTTCCACTTGAAATATGGTCTTGAATTCTGGGCATTTTTGCTGTGAAACTTGGTAATTTTTCAAAATTTGTGTTAGTGAAACAGCAAACTGGGTTGTTATCAAATAACTAAGAAGTCATGAGTTACTGGAAAACATCTGCACTATCAGGAACTGCACATAGAGCTGCTTGGGTTTGCTTCTTATTTCACATAATTCTCTCCACAGGGGACATTCTCACTTTCAAGTATAGGCTGCACATTTTTTAGTCAGTATGTGTATTTTGTTTTTAAAAGGTGTTTCAGAGGCAGATGGAGTTTTAGTATTCTAGAACTGTAGCTCTAATCTCTTTCATTAGAACAGTATTATCCAGTGCAAAAAATTCTGTCAGAAATATTGGAAAGCTGAGTATCTGAACAGTTTTTCAGAATCAGTTTCCTATTTTTAGTTCCAGGCCTAAAAACACCAAATTCTAGCATCGATGGAGAACAGTGGACAATTGTGGAAGGTCAGTGTATACTCATAAAACCAGATAAACAGGAACTTAAAGTGGAAGCAGGGAAGGAAAGATAATGAGGCAAGAAGATATGCAATAGCAGAATAATAAAATAAATAAAATAAACTTTTACACACAATTGTACTAGTGAAAACAGAGCAAAGGAACCATTCCAATGTCAGATGAGTTCTGGGCAGAAAGCTACAAGTGAACAAGATACAAATTCTCACTCTGCTTTTTTGAGGGTTGAGGAAATCCTATCCTCCTGCTAAACTTCTCCTCACTGTACCTTCCACTAGCGGCACACCAGAATTGGCTCATGAGTGACAGAAAGGGGTAGGGATCATCTGAAAAACAATGCTTTGCCTAGCACATCTGCAATGGCAGAGCATCAGTTAGAAAGTGACTCTGACTTCATTCCCTTTTCTATACTATTTTGAAGATTATATCCAGAAACATTTCAGAGATGTAGTTATAGAAAGCAGAGACCATATTGACCATCTGGCCATTAATGACCATCTCATCTACATCTCTCTACAGTTGTCCTGCAAGTCTGTGTTTTAAAATTATCAAGAAGTGGGTATCCATTCCATTGTTGTATGTAACTCATAATTATCTATTGCTTAACAACTCATTCACTAACTCAATAACAAATAACAAAACTTTTACCACTAACATTCAATACATCACACTATCTTTCAACACATAGTATGTTCCTTAGTCTGGATAAATAAGACAAACATTCTCCAAGCATTGAGCTAAATCGGGAGTCACCTGAAGCACTGTTTTAGGAATGGCTGTTCATTAAACTCAGTTTTGTTGATTTGTTATTTGGAGTTTTTTTCCAGCCACATCAGTGATCTAGGTACTTTTGTGAAAGGGAGAGTTTTATAAAATAATAAAAAGAAAAAAAAGAAACATATCTTGAAGTGAGAAATGGGATTTCAAGATATTACAGATTTTGGTACTCTTAAACAATGCTGTAGCCTGATGCTACAAGTATTTTTTTCATCCAGTGTTTTAGACACTGGAATAGAAGTTTTGTAATCAACTCTACCACAGGGAAGATAATTTCTCCCTATTTTAAAGAGAGAATTCAGTTCTAAGTATTATGTGATAAATAAGCACTTTTTAGTCTGGAAAAAAAAGGTAATTTCTTTTATTTTAAGAAGTAATGGATTGGCAAGTACTCTGCTCCTGCCTTACTTGCCTTACTACATGGATTCATTCTTTATTGCTACCTTGTTTTCACTTTTTCCCACTGTAAACAAATGAACAAACAAAACCAAAGAAAAAATACCTGACAGCTTAATTTCACTGCTTCCCAGTTCTGTGAGACAATAAACCTAGGCAAATATATATACATATAGCCTAATATGGATGATCTAGAGTTTGAAACCAGGTAAATTAATAAATTTAAGTTATCAGGTATTTTTATTTACTAGAATTTAATATCACCTGCTTGAGTCAGCAAATGCATCTGCCTGAGGGCTTGTAGGATTACATCTTAATGGAGTAGACTAAAACCCCAAGTACAAAATGTTCTGAAAATCTAGACATTTTAACATACAGTTCTTACCTCAGATCCGTGTAGCAAGCGTTCCTCACATCACCAAAATCTGTCCAAGCAGAAGTGAAACATATTTGTAAGAAACAGAATAACCCCACAGACCTCTAGTATATGTAAGATCTGGAACATGCCAATGAGTCACATACAAATGAACAAAATGTATCCAGAGTACCAAAATAAAATGGAGGAAATTTTAAATTACATAATCTATCAATTTTTCAGTGCAGCTTTTTGTTTGAGAGAGGGAAGATCTTACTTTTTGTGTCTAACAGCAGATGCTTTGTTTGCAAAAGAAATGTAGCTGCACAGAAAGATCTTGCATTGGTCAGCATATTATGTTCTCTCTAGCATGGCCTAAAAGTCTCCCATACAACTGACTAGTTCAAAATCTTTAGTAAAATGCTGAGCTTCATGCAAACATGAATGTTTTTACTCATACAGGATAGCCATGCTTCCTTTTGTGCTTAAAATTCATATTAATTTTGTAGGAAATTATTGTCTAGAAAGAAGTAAGCAGGTATCTCTTCTTGTATGTCTTCTCAGAAGATGTTAATTTTTAAACTGCTTTTGTTTAGAAGAGTGACTCTGGAGCCCTATTATCACTCTTAATGCATAGATCATTTTAATCTCTGTGGAATCTCTCTTCTGCCTGCCTTTCTTCAACAGGGAGTGAGAAAAGAAAAATCAACCCCTGCTGTTTTTCCCAGATTTAATGCAGGATTTTTCACTTTAATAACAATTTTTATCCCTGTCTCTTGGAAAGGATAGGCCTATGTGCTGACTTTGGTTGAGGTAAGAAGTCAACGAGCTACTGGGAAACATCTGCACTATCAGGAACTGCACATATAGTTGTTTGGGTTTGCTTCTTGTTGCATGTAATCAAATTAACAAAGAGATAATTTTCTTCATAGTAGCTGATATGGGGATGTGTTTTGGATTTGTGCTGGAAACAGCATTGATAATACAGGGATAGTTTACTTACTGCTAAGCAGAGCTTACACAGCGTCAAGACATTTTCTGCTCCTTACCCCAGAGTGAAGAGACTGGAGGGCACAATGAGTTGGGAGAACAGCCAGAACAGCTGATCCCAACTGCCCAAGGAGATTTACCTTACCATGTGACATCATGTTCAGTATATAAAGCTGGGGTAGAAGGAGGAGAGAGGCATGTTCAGAGTGATGTAGTTTGTCTTCCCAACGAATCACTACACATAATGGAGCTCTGCTTTCCTGGGGATGGGTGAACACCTGCCAACCAATGAGAAGCAGTGAATGAATTGTTTTACTTTGCTTGCTTATTAAAATTGTCACAAGCCATGAGCTTTCTTACTTTTACTGTTCTGCTTCTCTCCCCCGTCCTCCAGAATGTTTGCATGGTGCTTAGCTGCCAGCTTAAACCACAACAGCCTATAAATCTTTTGGGATTTACATGTGATCAGTTTGGGATCTCTGTAACCCTTTTTTCTTCAGTACAAACGAATTTGAATACAGTTCCAAATTCAAAAGTTGAAGATCATGAGACAGATTTTAAATTGAAGTGTGATTGACTGTGGGATTGCATTTGTACCGAGTAACACCCAGCTGGAATGTGACTCACGGTCATCTGCATATAAAATAACATGCCCTTTCAGCCACTACTTAAATTAAGTCTGTCATCTTTGACACAAAGCTATATAGACACTATCTTGAAACTATTTTCAGTAGTTTTCAGTATTTGACCCTAAATTTTGATTCAGTTCCATTTCCATAAGTGAGACCTGCCTTTAGCAACTTGCACTGCGTTTCCTCATAAATTTATTTTAAATCTAATTTCAAGTCTCCTTCAGCCTACTGGGAGAGCTTTCTATCATTAAGAACAGACCCTCAACATTCCATATCTTCACTAAAGACACATGAATAAATGTATAAAGAGGTACAATTCCCTATAAAAATATTATATCTTTGATCAATTTCTCATTTCAGTAGAAATCTCAACCATAATCATAGCCTCATGAATCAGGTTTGAGTTCTAATGCTCTATCGTTGTGAATAACTGCAAAGAAGCACTTACATAATTAAAAAGCTTTTCCTGTAAGCAGTCATACTTTCTCAAACATATTCGTTAATACTTGAATTTGTTGCACAATTTGTGAAATTAATCAAATAATGAATTACTTCTAAGTAGATGTCAGTTCATATGTAAGACTTACATATGCCCCCTTTCTTTGATTTTCCAGGTAAGCAACATGGTTGGGTCTTGCTGATGCATTATATGGGTATGTTTCTCCATATTTGAAGCATATAGTTTAGAAATCCATTTTCCAGAAGCACTAATGCCACTACAGAGCTGTTGTTCAGCTCTTCACATGAAGTAAAACAGATGTTATTTGATCAGAAGAAAATACCTTATGGAAAATACACTCCGAAATATATCAGTGATATTTAGTTGGGATTCATTTAAAATAATGAATTTGTTATCTATCTATACCTGAAATCTTAGGCAGATCAACAAAGCAAACATAAGCTTTATGCTCTTGAGACAGAAAAAAACATATGCATTTGGCAATAATGTTTTTTGCAAGCTAGAGAAGTGGAATAGATTCACCAAATAGAAGAGCAAAAAATCTAGTCCCACTTATTTTCTTATCTTTCCTTGTCCCATGATGTACTATGCAATTTATTTTGGATGAAGGGGCTTCAAAGTCCTTCCACTGGTTTTACAATGTGTACACATTACTGCAAAATTCAGGTCAAATTTGTCTATGGTTTGTATACAAAGAAATGTAATCCACCTTCAACTTTTTGATGTGACTGCAGTTCTGATGGGATAACAGTTAATTTTTTACTGTCTTTGGCACTTCCGTGCTGCTAGTGTGTTCTCAAGGACTTGCCAAAGAAACACAGATCTTCAGTCTAGATTCAAACACAAAAAACCCCCAGTGGTTCAAGATCACACAATCTGTTATTCCCATGAAAATTAAGTTAATTGCTATTATAAGAAACCTGTAAAGACTCACAACTATAGTTTCATTGCAGGCTTGAAAATACATAACTTGAACTACATTTTTTGCTAATATTTCACTATACCTTTTTCTTTCAACACCATCTGGAATGCAAAAGCAATTTATCTTCTTACTTGATGAAGGCACATTGTCCTATCCTTTCCAAGACTTCACTGCATCATGCATATCAAAGGCAGGATATGTTTGATTTATATTTGCTTTGCCAATCAATACTTTCAGAATGCTTTGAGACACATTCATACTCTGGGACTAAATATTGAACTGGGAACAAGTGACTTAAAACATTGTTCATTTACAGACACGATTCAAATTCAGTGACTAAACTATTCAGAAGAATGTCTGCCCACTTGTCACTCCCCAGAAGAACAAACCACCAAACAGCCAAAGTAAATTTAAAAAACCCCACACAAATCAAACCTACTCCCTCTTGTTTCTTCTCTCTGTACCAGAATGGGCTTGGATTTTTAATTGCAAACAGGTTTTAGTGGTGTTTACTTTGATTTTTAGATGTCTTGAGCTTCAATACTTAAGAGGATTAACACCTTTACTGCTTTATTTTCCCAGTTCATATATAAAGAGTACAGAGTGTCTCCTTCTATGTTGAAGGGCTGAGAGTGAACTTATATATAGCAAGTACTTGCTATATAAAGTGCTGCAGTGCTTGGGTATTAAGCACATTATTACATCAAAGATATTTTCAATTTGTTTTGCATCAGTCCTTCACAGACTGTCTTTTAAGCATGTTTTTTCTTTTAAACAGCTTTCATTCCGATACAGGTGGCAAAGCTAAAAGAACAGCAATAAATAAAAAGGGGTTTCTATCCTGATTTGTGCTTGCTGTTATTAGTTTGACCTTTACTGCAGCAGTGACACGCCTAGTCTTGAGAAACAATTAATGACAAGGACAGTAGAGTCTAGCACCAGTGAGAATGACTTTGATCATTTTCTCTTTGTCTACACAGTGTCTGTCAGGAAATATAAATGGCAGTTTTAATGGGAAGGTTGATAGAATTGACTTAATAATTTAGCTTTCAGACTATTTAAAAGCATGTAATTCTCTCAAAAACTATTTTCTATACCTTCTATTCAGCAGAATCTTGACTGAGCTTACAAAAGCAGAAATATTGTTCTGCTTCTGTTTGCTTGTAATGCTACTGTCTTCTTGCATCAGTTGGAAACAGCTTAAAAAAAGCATGATAATACTCTTCATGAGTTTTGTGTATTTTTTCCTACATTGGCTTACAGAGTTATGGAGAATCACACAGGACTACAGTTGTTTTACAGTAATGCTGAAGAGCTCCTTTGCATTCAGCTATTTATATAAAGCTGTTTCTTTTACTAAGTAATTTCAGTGTTGGTTGTGCCGGTCTGTATCAACCAATTAATAACAAAGGTCTCTCCCTGGTCTCTTTTGGGGCAAATTTTAACAATTTATAAAATATATATTCTGAACTCCAAACATGAGCTTTAAAAATTCCTCTACCCTCAAATTGCTTAACATATTGAATAGCAACAGTCACCAAAAAAAATGTTTCAGCTTCCTCCACTCTTCATATTGTTCTGTAAGGGAAGAAGTCTCTTACAGAGGAGATATTGAAAGCATTAATATGGAATTAATTACCAAATAATTATTATTCAAGGTTTAAACCCAAATAAAAAGTGTCTGCCATCATTTACCTACTTGTACACCATCTGAGTCATTGGATTATCTCTCAATCTTAGGACAATAGAATTTTCTCATGAGTGAAATGGTGCCATGGAGGAAGGACACACTCCACAGAAGGGATTGGAATCCTCTGTCTACCTGGACTCACCTGGAATTTCCAGGTTCAGCCTCTAGCTCCTCTGGAGATTTACGTGATACTAGAGAGTTAGGTAGCCCTTTGGGATGGTGATGAAAGTCTGCAGTGGTAGATTGTCTAAACACGAGTATCTGTAACTCAGATTCTGCTCAAAATGTAAAGAGAGACAGAGATTTCTTAGAAGAATGTATTGAGATTGTGAAGAATTTAGACACTACAGTAGCAAGGTAAGTAAAAATAGCTTCAACTGCAGAGGCTGTTGGCCTTCTCATTGGCCAAGTAGATTTTAGTTTCCTCTTTATGCTACAATACTACTTTAATGATACTGCAGAGAAGAAAATTACTGTGGTGAGCTGATTATACCGTATGGTGTTTTGTTTCTAAATGAAGATGTTTGGATTGCCAGCTCAAAGCACTGCAGTGCTGCTCAAATTCAGCAGATAGCTATGGATGAGTATTTGGAGAAGTCTTTTTCCAGACTGAAAAAACTTTTGCCTATTTATACTACAACAGTGCCCTGGAGCACAACTGATAAGTAAGAACTCTAATGTAAGAGGTACTGAAGAAAATGACAGCAGATCCACAGAGCACTTTCCAGTACTGGTCATCAAAAGAATGGAAAGCATATCTGACCATGGCTTAGATATCAAAACATAATAATAATGAAGACATCACTCTAAATCATAAATATCATACTGTACTGAATTGTTTTGTACCATCCACTCATTGCCACATTATCCAAGTACTACTTAGTTGTGTATTAAGAAATATAATTAACATCCATCATAAATTAACTAGAAAATCAATGTTACAAAACATTCTTTTAATTTGTGGTAGAAAATACATTTGAAAACCAGAAAATGACTGAGGATCTAATCATGAAATATTCCCATTACTGCACTGGTCTCAAACAATATCTTTTAAAATTGGAGCACGGATATTCATACAAAAATTCTGCAGGATGCAAAATGTACTAATTTGTAGGTTTGATTTTCTGCAGCACTAAAATTATTGTATAGTGAGTCAATTTCTTCTTTATTATATGCAGTTACTAGGGTAATCCACTGTTTTCCAGATAATTTCTATGTTTGTGATGTTATGTTTCATTAAGGAAAACAGGGTCCTAATACCATTAAACCAGAAATCCTCCCTAAAACAAAAGCTGTAATTGGTAGCAAATGCAGCTTTGATTTATTCATCTAAATACATTAATAATGCCCAGACATAACCTCTATTTAAGTCAAGTATGATAACATCATTATCTTGGTTTACTTGTGGCTCAATATAAAATCAAGAAAGACACTAAAGAGAAAACACAGTAAGTTTGTAAGAAATGTAATCATTCCACAAGATAATTGGATTTGGATATTCTCTTCCAAAGCACTTTTAATTTGAATAGAAGTAGTTATGCTGCACTAAGGTCAACTGAGAGGAAATAGAGAGCCCTATTAACTCTGTAGGATCAGGATTTGGCTCTAAAGGGAGAAATGTCACCCTTCCAAGAAAACAAATCAGACTTATCCCGGATAGTCCATGAGAAGATTAAACACATCAATTCTGGTACAAATAAATCAAATAAATTAGTTTTAACTTTATAAGGATCAGATAATCATTTCTGTTTTATTGACTGCAATCATGATTATTGCTACAGTTTGATTTTTCAAATTTAGATATATATACAAGTTTTACTGAAATGATAATTTATGAGAGAACTGGAATACAGTTCTTCTAATCAGTTTGTGAATACTCAAGATGTTAAGTAATTTAATACTTCTTCCTGTATTTAGCATAAGTTTGTCTATTACTCACATTCAGATCATGTCTACCAATTTAAACTCTTTACATGGCATGGATATGAAAGATCTAGATTACTGATCTTACCAAGATTAGCAAGAGACTCCAAGTTGGCCTTTAGTATGGTAAAATATCCAAGCTACTCAGATGAGTACTTTAGAAGGCTGGAAAAAAGCATATACATGCCGTCAACTGTAAGCACGCTACATGGGAACTGACTAGAACTTAGTAGACTGATGTTTTCAGTTTAGATGTTGTAACAGACAGGCATCTGTTTTGAAAACTCATTAAGTATAAAGGCAAAGGGCAAATAGAACAGGATCTAGGAATCAAAGTTCATTGATTGAGTTAATAGAACTTTTCACATCCAGAGTTCCTAAAGGGAAGCCTTTACACTTAAAAAGGGATTTCAATTTTAAGACATACAAATGCAGGTTTAAACCAATATGATTCAGATTCATATTCCCATGCAATTATAATTGCCAAGTGCAATATGCCACTAGCTAATGTGATATCACACTCTGGCCTGTGTTTTTGTCACTATACTACTATCAGTACGTGAATCAGTGATTTTGAAACATTCAGATTCTTGGATTGTAACAGAGACTTATGAGCCACTTTTGAAAAACAGGGCTTCAGACTTCAAAGATTGTATCACACGGTGTACTAAGAAGTCTGTTATTGCAACAGCCAAGTCTATGGTAGTACATTTATAGAAAACAATCTGCTTTCATGGTAACTATTCTCAGTTCTGTCCCTTAGCTGCAGAATGATCTGGAGCATCATTAGCTATGATTGAACTTTGGTTTCTTCAGGCATAACACTAGAATGCAACATTATTCTCTATATCCCAAAGTATTCTCAGACCTATAAAAACTTTGCAAGTATTCCCAATTGCATGTGCAAGAAAATAGGTACTGGCAGTTACCTTAACATCTCTATTAGTCCTTGGTCTCTGCAAAAATTATTCTCAGAAACTAGTACCAGTAGTAGTGGTGACGTGACATGAGGATGCATTTACCTTTGAATTTATCTGTTCATCTCAAAATATAAGCCATTAAAACAGATAGAACTGAAACATTTTTAATTCAGGTGCATATGGGAGTGGGTGGAAAGGAAGGAAGCAATATAAGATCATGTACCTAAAAGGAACCACTTGCTTGTTGTTCACTAGAAAAACTGAAGCTCCTTCAGCCTTTCAGGTGGATTCTGGTTTTTAATTTCATATTATACTTTAAAGTCTGTGAGTAGATGCACAGTAATACTAAACACATATACATCATCTGACAAAATGTTCTTTGAAATGTCTAGTAATAAATTTTTAATATTTAACTCTCTTCTAGCGCATTTCATTAAGAGATAACAAGACTCATCACAACAAATGGCAAAATTTTTTCTCTCACTGCAATTAAGCAGATTGAAGTATTAAGCAATGACATTCATTAATCTGCAAACAAGCTCCTTGAACCCAAGGGTGTCCTCTGTCAATAATGCCCCTAGTCAAACTTCAGAGACCAAACCAAGTAGCAGAAGAGAATGAGATCCACCCAAAATGAGATCTGATGGCTTCCTGGGTACTGAAAATCAAATTAAGACAACAGTGAGAAGAAGTGGTACAAGGAGAAAGAAATAGGTATTTAGAGGTGATAAAGAAGTGAATGATAAAGCTAGGAACCATTCCACTCAAAAGTTATCTGTGCCACTAATCATGCTAATTGTGATAAAACTCAAGAGCCAAGCTACATTAAATATCTTCATTAGGCATTCTACTGAGGCATTCTACCAAATAAGAGAGCCCTTGCCATAAAATCTTGTAGTTGAAACCAATGAAAGAAAGACTACCTGTAACTTCTGATATAAATGTGTCAAAAGGAGTACTGTTAACATGACAATGTGTTGGCACTGGTGCACACACCAAGAGCATTACATTAGTTCTAATAGAAGCTATACTTTCCCCCTGCAGATATGGGTTCTATTATTTCTTGATTTTCTGATGAGAGAAAAATATAAAACAAGCTTTTACACTAGGGATGAATTTTCTTAAACATCAACTTATCTAGCACACTGAGGGAAAGTAATACTGAAAACTGGTTGTTTTTAATATAATTCTGGGTCAGTAAACTTCTTTCATTAGGGAATAGGAAATGTCCCAGACTTACAACAGAAAATCTTCCACTGTCATCATGTTTTCACAATTCACAGTGGCAATTATATTTGTGCCTGTGAATTTGTTTATAATTGATGACAGTATGGGAGCCTCAGAAACACAGAGTTAAAAGTATTCTCTCAGGAAATTGTAGTTTTCCCCAGTGAATTTTAGTATCACTTATGACAGCTGGCTAAATTATATCTATGTCCTTCACTTTAAGAAGTGATATTCAGTCAGACTTTGCTTTCTTGACTACTCAAGAAGCCCATTTCATGGATGTTTAGCATAATGCACCTCTGTCATTCCTCACACTGTTACTTATCCTTGATCAGGATCCTTCACAAGTGCAAGTTCCTCTTCCACATTAACATTATGATTCAAAAAAGCTAGCTGTGTCCAAGGAAGCATGCCAAGACACATAAATTCAAAACGCTTTGGAAAGTACTTGGACAGAGAAGGAAAAATAAAAAGTCCAGCTGCTCAGTGAGAATGGCTTCTGACAGCTGTCACATATCCCTCAGTAAAGGACTGTTAACAACCACCATTTTCCTGAGCCTATCTCATTTCAAGGCTCCAGTGGAGATATATCCTGAGACCACACAAAGAGATAAATTGAGGATTAATTAATATTTCTATTGAGCAAATGCTGTAAGCTTAATTGTTGATGAGCTTTAAAAAAAATAAACACATAAAGACACTGTTTCTGTGTACAGTCAGCCCTATGGTCAGTCATGTCAAGGACTGCAGTTTGGAGAGGAATATTCCTCTTGTGCCTAGGTGTCTAAATATCATGGTCACTTCAAGGACAAGAACTCATTTCAACAGAGACATAGTAATATTCCTTCAGGTAGAGAATCATGAATGATCCATACAGGAGTTTACTTATGGAAAAGAATTTTGCATAACCAGCCCCAGAGCTGTCAGTTGAACCTTGCAAAGGTCTTG
Organism: Colius striatus; assembly: GCF_028858725.1. Taxonomy (NCBI): domain Eukaryota; kingdom Metazoa; phylum Chordata; class Aves; order Coliiformes; family Coliidae; genus Colius; species Colius striatus. The sequence goes on along the minus strand of NC_084771.1, from coordinate 4,158,036 downwards.
CTCTGACACTCAGTTTTTCTGTTAAAACATATTTTTTCATTCATAACATTTCTATACCTGGTTAAAGTAACTGACAAAGCCTAGGAAACCATACTTACATAAGAATCTCTCCAGTTTCTCTTACCTGAAAGATATTTTCTTGAGTTAACACATTTAGCAACAAAAATGGATAACAAAAACAATTAGCCTTGGGGAAGAATCACATTTCTTTTTATTTATAAACCATTTATATATCTATATATCTATTTAAAACACTGTGTGTATTGCCCTGCCCAAGATTGTGAAAAATATTTTTTGAGTGGAAAATTATCCCAGTGTTAATTTAAATCAGGATTCAAAGCAAATTTTCTTAAAATATACTAGGAATCTAAAATCTTATATTCTTCACAACATCACAGTATGGCATTATGCAAGGTTTTCAAGATCTATTGCTAATGTATGTTACCTATATTAGTTTAAGTTGCTTTCAGATGTTTATTACCAACTCTCACTTTTCCAAATGGCTCAGAAATTTTGAAGTCTTCTGACTGATCAGAACACCTTATGTTGTCACATCACAAATAGGCAGAAGAAAATAAACATCCCAAAGAGCAAAGAAAATGAGATGTGAAATAATTCAATAGCAAGGATATGAACAATTTCTTTTTGTCTCCATTCTATTTTCCATTTTCAGAAGAAAATCATAATTGAAAAAGTTTAATTTCATGCCTGTACATTTTTTTGTTTTCTTTCTATGCTGTCTGCTACTTTGGTAACTTTTCTAAAAAATATTTGTAACTATCAACAGGGCACAATGCAGGCACTCCATTTCTGGAATTGTTTATGGAAAGTCAACTATCACGAGCACTACTGCTATGGTTTAGGCCCATGTAGGAACAGAGGACCACAATGCAAGCCCTAAGGACAGGGAGGGCTTAATTGCCACTTAGGATCCCAGTCACTTGAGGAGGAAAACAGGAATTAATTTAATGTAACACCAACCAAAAACATAACAAACAGAAAACAACACAGAGTGGTACAATCAAGAGCATAACCGGCCCTTTCAGACCACCTTCCCCTTACCCCTCCCCTCTTCCTTGGCTCAGAGCCTTGATCCTGATGTCATTACCTCCTCTTCCCCTGGAGGGCTCAGGGGGTAGTGAATGGGGGTCTCAGTCGGTCCTTTCCCGATGGCTCCTGCTGCTTGCCTCTCCTGAGGGCAGATGGACTCCAGGCCTTTCCTCCCTGCTCCAGCGCGGGGCCCTCACAGGCTGGGCAGCCTGCACAGGCCCTGTGCCCTCACCCTGAGGGCTGCAGCTCCTCTCCCCTCCTGTCTGTGTGTCTCGGGGGCCCGCAGGTTCTCCAGCAAGGCCTGTGCTATGGCCCGTCCTCACACAGTCTCTGCCCACCTGCGCACCGCACCCAGAGCTGCTGGTGACTTTCAGGCCTGCCATTGCCCTCCACGGCCTGCAGCGGCACAGATGCTCTCTCGCTGCAGGCTGCAGAGGGGTCTCTGGTCCGGTGCTCCTCCTTCCTTCCTCCTTCTCTGACTGTGGAGTCTGACTGGTTGCCTCCATCTAGTACCACTCCTCCACCTCCTCTTCTGGCCCAGATTTCCCTTCTTAGATAGTGATGGCAGAGGCACCAGTTTGGCTTGGCCAGGCTGGAGGTTCACCTCAGAACCAGGGAAAGTTTTGAGAACTGCTTACTGGGACCAGCACTGCAGCCCCCTCCCCTGTTACCAAGAAAAAGTGATGCCTCACAAACCCATGACAGGCACCAGATGCATGCTGATTCTTTTTTTTCTATGTAGCTTGTATCAATTTGCCAACACCAACTTGAGTTGTGCCCTCGAGGAATGACTTTATTCCAACGAAGAATTGTATTTATTGAAGCCAATCTTTCATATTCACTATCTAGATTCTAATAAGGAAATATATTTTCAGCGGGGAACTAATTAGCTGTGTTAACATCACAGAGTCTTAAGGATTGGAAGGAACTTTGAAAGGTTCCCTTTGAAAAATATTCCACCCATCTGCAGGACCACCTAGAGTAGGTCACACAGGAACTCATCCAGGTGGGTTTGAATATCTCCAGAGAAGGAGACTCCACAGCCCATCTGGGAAGCTCCTCTCAGTGCTACATCACCCTCACACTGAAGGTTTCTTTGAAACCTCTTATGTACCAGCTTATACCTGTTGCTCCTTGTCCATCCTTGAGAGCAGCCTGGCTCCATCCTCCTGACACTTGCCCTTTATGTATTTGTAAATTTCCAGGAGTATGTTTAAATAATGATAACTATTTCTCTAGTATAAATTCCTAATTATTATAACATTTATTATTATACATTTATTATATTTTAAACAGAAAGTCCTCAAAAACTATAAAAAGCATCAGAAATCCTCATTATACTTCTTTACAATATCTGGCCAACATGTTCATGGTAATCTCTTTCTTTAAAATTCAAGGATCACTTCATGGATAAGAGAAGTTGGAAGAGAAAGCTCATTTCTTCATGAAAGTGTATAACCTTTACAAACAAACCCCCTCAGGATTATGAAGTAGCAACATGCTGTTTGATCTTCTATTTGCACTGAAACATACTTGCAGATATCCAGTATGCAACTATGTTTTCATACTCTATTGAAAATGAAAGAAAGTACCCTTAAGAGATACAAATGGCAGCCAGCTGCACTTGCACACAGCCCACTGAAGCTTCTACTGATGTATTTTGGTTTTATAAGAAACACCAAGGTGATGTTGCTAACATAAATGCCTTTGTTAAAACTTTTGCAGTATTCATCTCTTTTTTCCTCGTAGTCTCTAGTGGCATTTTCGACCAAATTATTATATAACTCATCTCTCATTTGTTTAAAATAAAATCAAATAGAAGAGGTATGAGTTTCCAGTCTCCATAACAATGGAACAAAGCTTGAAAGTATTATACAAATATAACATGAAGGCTCTGTCAATTTCTTAATATCACAGGATTACACTGAAAAAGCAAGACTCATTTCTTCAGAATATACCTCAGAAGATTATTAAAAACTTTCTAAAAGTTCCTATTAACTGCTATGCATTTAAAACTAAATAAACTACTGAAGTTTGCAACATTAGTGCTGTTGAATAGGAGATGAACTAGAGGCATTTAATTTGTTAGGGGAGATATTGCAAAATCCCACTTAAATTCCTAATTTCATTGTTTTAAAAAAATGCTCCATTTCAGGAGGAAGCACATACCACTCAAAGAGATATACAAAGGAAAGTGATGGTCTATGTAGACTTGAGAAGACCAAAAAAGTGAAATCTTGCTGAAGGAGACCAGAAGTAGGTTGGCTGCTTTGATCTAGAATTCTTGAACTGCATTCAGGATTTTATAATCTAAAAAGCAACTTGCAGAAGGTGAAAGAGACAAATATAGTTTCTCTCTTAATTAATCAAATAACAATTCTGTCAATATTACACAGCTATAAACCCGTTTCAATACACATATTCACTTTCTGAATCAGCTTAGAATTTAATAAGCCACTAATTAGAGGCCAGACTGGCTGTTTTTTCATCTTCAGCTATTAGTACAGTTTATTTCCTTTTAGCAATGTTGTTTATTATCTTCTGAATATCAAGTGGTTTTTATTTTTTGATTCTCTCAGATAAATTACATGTGTCTGATCCACTTCAATAATTTAGTGCTAAGATTTTTCTAATGTTGACCTTTGCAAAGGCCTCTTTGCCATTTGTTTTTATATTTAATTAGCTTTATTTTTCATTCTTGCAGCAATCTCAAAGAATGAAATAAATTATTATAATTATCATTATCAGTTTGCCCTTATTTGAATCCCCGACCACAGTATCCTGTGCTAGTGTGGACCAGTCATTAGCCATTGACTTATAATAACTATTAATCTTGATAAGATAATGAAAGCTAGATTTCACCCCAACCCTGAGTAAAGTCCTAATCCATAGCAGAAGAACAGTTTTATTTTTATTCCTTCTGTTTTGTTCTTATGGTTCTTTCCTCACCTCTTCAGTGCAGTCTTGTATTTGTTAATCAAAATGACTTAGAAATATTTAGATATTGATATAAGCAGCTCCACTGTTGGTGACACACAATATCTGGCAGCTAAATATGACTTAAAGTATCACAAACACAAACTTAGTATCTGAGATTAGATTGGGCATTTCAACCAACAAAATGGAAATCTGTTCCTGAGAGCTACATCCCCTTTTAAAGCAATTCTCTGCACAACAGTGTGAGCTTAATGTATGAATTCTAAACAAAGAACTCTGGGCTTAAGTGCATTCATCTCAATACCACTGTTTCACCTATTCCAGGCAATGGGGATTTTTTTTGTTTTGATTTGGTTTTTTTTCTATTAAGGCAGGTTCATTTTAGGGCAAAATTATCCATGCCTGGATTTCCAGGACATACTTAGTCATACTTTAAGTTCAGGCAGTATATAACTGGAGTAGAGTTTTATGCTTTAATAGAAAGCATTCCTCTGTAATAGATATAAAGTGATCAGAATGGAGGAAAGACCAAAAAAAAAAAGGAACTTATACATCCACACACATTCTTCAGCCAGGGCTCGCTAGCAGGGAGCTGTCATTATGAATGCCTCAGCTGGGGGTTGTGCAGCTGCAGGATAGTGTTTCTGTTCCATATTGTCTGAGCTGCCTGTGAAAACCGGATCTCGTTCCCTTCTGTTACAGAAGTCTCTGCATAAAGTCTGATTGCTTGCTCATTGTTCAGTAAAGGAGTGAATTTAGTCTCTTTAGCATGTAGCCTTATTTTGTTTTCCTTTTAAAAAGGTGTTTTATTTGCTTTCTAAATTTTTCACAACTTATACATACAGAACTAATAGTGCCTTAATTAGGAAGATACATGATTTCTTACCTCCTTAAACAAGATTTCAAAGCATTCTGTCAAATATTTTCATCCCATAAATTGAGATCCACTGTATTTTAATTTCCAGTGGATGCCTTTGGTCTCCATGGAAACTATTCCAAGGAGGTTTGAACTGTTACATATTATTTAATGTATCTTATACTCACATAAATGTTGCCAGAAGATCTGTCATATCTGTTCAAGTGTAAAGTACCAAGGGACTTAAGCAAAGGAATACATTAAATTGAAACTCATTGTAGCACATCACTGTTGACACCATTGGCCTTGAAAGATTTCTATGAGAATCCTGAGAAGGATCTTGAAAAATCAATAATTTCAGTGAAAACTGCACCAATTATTATAATCAACAAGCTCATAATGTATCACCGCATTCTATAATCCCTGTCACTAAATTTTAAGTAGACTTTAAACAATGCTTTGCTTGCCAGTCAAACTTAAAAAATAACAAAATTTACTGGGATCAATGTGATGATTCTTTGATATCTAACACAGATTATACACTTAAAATCTGTAAAGGTACTTTGATGATCAAGGAAAAAGTACCTGACAGCTGGCACAGGTACTTATTCCTTAAGTTTTCACAAAAATAAAAATCATTTAATAACCAAATTGTCATTTACAAGTAGGTTTAAAGAAGAAAAAAACATTCTACAACTACATTTACAATTATGCTAAACAGAATAATTGAAATTGTTCAAGCAATGCACTGAGAGTTTTCCTGGATGTAAAACTACTTCTACTGAAACATTCTTATGTTGTGATATGAATTGCTACAGGAGCCTCAGCTTCTTTGGCAAAAGACAAGCATTTTATAATAAGAATTAGATACTTGAATACATGCAGATGGATTATTTGTGGATGGTATTGCCTTTTGAATAGTTTTCAATTTCTCTCTTTTATGGGAAGTTACAATATACATGCGTGTAGCAAGTACAGTGACTTGTGATAGGATGAATGATTCCTGGCCAGTGATTGGACCTACCATGTGAACTTTTCACTAAGCCTCTGGGGCCCTGGAAATGCTGCTGAAGCTTAAAATATGTAAATAAGAGGATTGTCATTGAAAAACCCATTCCTTCTTCTCAGTTGAATTATATTTGGGTCAAGCAAATTTATGAGAAAAATAAATGCCCAGCTGTCAATGAGAGAGACTTTAAAACATCCTGTCAAATCCTTTATTAAACACTGAAGAAATACAAAAGATCTCAATGTCGCTGTAACACACAGAAAGGTTGCAAATTGATGTTTGCATGAACATGAGAAATACCAAGTAAAGATTTCTGGCTCCTTCATTTTGAAATATTGACAAAAAAGTTAGAAGATTGCAATAATCTCTTTCAAGATCTCTTTTGAGAACATTTCTTCCCAAAGAACCAGAAGTGATACAGATAGAAACTGAAATGTGATGGAAGGTAGGGGAAAGAAAAAGAAAAGATCACCCCATAAAAGGAGGAGTGATTTAAATAAATGTATAGTCAGGAAAATGCCTATATAGCAAGTGAGAATGCAGCATGCTCACACTTTCTGCAACTGGCAGATAAAACAATAGCAGGGAAGACAAGGTGCTCATATCTCTAGATATTCGTTGAAGACCCTTGGCACGTAATTGTGCTGCAGCCGCCCTGTCTTTCCTTTCTTTCTGCTATGTAAGTCGATACTTTAGCAGTAAAAACTCTACCTGCAACATCATCCAAAATGAGGGCTTGTATACTGTTTCTTATCTACTGCTTTATAATCCTAACTCTGAAATAAATGTGTGGTTCACTATCAAGATGTCTGGCATATTACATGACACTGTGGCCCATCTTTTCTCAAGCTGTGAAAACCTGCTGCTGGAAAGATTGTGTCCCAGAGCATCTTGCTAAGGACACTGACTTCCTGTGTCATTAAACCAAGGTAGGAATTGCATTCCTGGTACTTGGAGGGAGGACTGGATGTCAGAAGGATGTTCCTAACAGGCAACAGCTATTCAGATGAAGCATCTTTGTGGGGAGAGAGGCTTATTTCATATAGCTTTGCTTACAGCATTGAGGACTAGAAATATTTCTCATATTTGAATCTAACACTTAAGCATTTCTCTCCCTCCTTTATTGGCTATTACTAGTGTTACAGTGAGAACAGACTAGCTAATGTGCACGGTAATTACAGCATGCAATATACCAACAGTGGTATCACCCACTAAAGACTCAATATACCTATGGGATTGATTCTTTTGCTTATTACAATAATAAAAAGTTCAGGATAGAAGATTTCTCTGGGATTAACGAGTTCCTGGGTTAATGGCCTGCAACTCAGTTGTTATTGCTAAATAATGATGCTTTACATTTATGTAGTTTCTTTGTTTGAATGATATTAAATTTTAAGCACCAGTTTTCATTCAGTGCATTTATATTTCAAGAATCCCAAAGTGGCAGTGGAAACTGTGGGCAGGGGCAATAGTTATTATATGCTTAGCAATAGTGCAGAGATTTGAAAATGAGTTTAGCAGCACTGATGAGAGAGATACTCTCTGCAGAGAAACTACTGCAATAGATTAACAAAAACATATATTTATTAGCTCACTCAGAAGGAAAGACAAAGCAAACAATAGCTCAAGCACAGCAGACTCCTTTTTCAGTATTTCACTGCCATTGTCAATGCCTTCTGATAGACTTTCATATAAAATTAAGTCAAGTTATAACAGGAGTGAACACATCCTCAGCTACTAGACTGCTATCATCTTTGGCTAAGTGGTAGGTATCCTCAACCTCAGACTCTTAGTAAAGGGTTTGACAAGAATGGTGAGAAATCCAGTCATATCCTTCTACATCTTCTGTTTATATTAGTTAATATTTTACCTTTCCCAACAAAGATCAAATATTAACTGGCCCATGATATAAATCATCTCTGGAATTAGAGATATTATATCAAAGATGATATATCCCAGAAAGTGTGGTAAGTTCACAGTAAAAACTTTGTTTAGTTGTGCAGTTCATTTCCAACTGTCTTACAGCTGAACTGTGAAATGCAGGAACTTGATATTATAATGAGGAAACAATCATTTGGCAATCATGGTAACCCACAGGAGGGAAAAGGTTCATGTACAAAGTGTTGTAAACAAAATGCATTCGATTTTTCTCAGAAGTGAAAGATTTTCTCAGTTTTTGAAGATCTGGGCATGAGTCCCTGACATTTGGTACCACATATGTTGAATTACAATTCTACTTTCATATTGTAATGTCCCATCCAGAAACCAAATAAAACGGAAGACTGAAGTGAACAGAGGTCTGAGATCACAGAAAAACCCTGAGGTTTTTTACAAGTTGCAGACTATTACACCATGAATTTCAGGTAAAAGGGGAAATAAAGGTCAAATTAATTAGAAAGTATTGCATCAACCTGTAATTTTGTGCTGAATAAAAATGTACACAGTTGCTGGTAACCCAAGATTTCATGAATATGTTTGTGAAATCTCACTGTTTAAGCCTGTGTATTCTAATGAGTGATATAAAAACAACAGCCACTCGAAAGCCATTCAACTCTCTGGGTCAATATTAATGACCATGTGATTCATAAATCTGTTTGAACTTTTAGAGATGTTTCATTGATTTCTGCAGTTTGAGCTAATGGAAAAAATGACAGCTGCTGTAGGTCATTGTTCTTTGAGTATCAAGAGCTCTATACTGTTACCAGTTTTCTAACTTTGAGGACAGTAACAAAATCGTCTGAGGAAATGCCTCCAGACTCTTAAAAAACTGGACTCTCAGATATAAATTACTTTTCTTATTACCCTCTTCAAACTCTGATCCTCAAGCATGATCCTTTCTCATCTTGTCATATTCAGTATAGTATTTTTCTTCATTCCTCTTCACAGAACCCATCCCAGACATAGATTTCTTTCCCTATTGTATTTCTCAACTCTAACATGTCTTGATTCAGGTAGCTGAAATTCCTGAGCCTGAGCTTCTTACATCAAGCCAGTCCCAAACATAATTAACATCTACATCTTTGGCTAAGTCATAATTTCTTTTCAGATCTTTTTCTAGTGCAGTTCTTGCCACTTTTTCACAATGACTATCAAAAACAGGGTGGACAAGGTCACCAAAAACACAGGCTAAAATGTTCTTGTTTCATTCCACAAGCTTGACTCCAATGTGCTCCCCAAGATCCTTATATCCTAACTTTAAGTAGCTGAACTATTGGGTAATGAACTACAAGAAGCCTCTGATCACCCAAATCCATGGATTTTTAAAAGAGTATCTTGGGCAAGTATTATAGGTTACAAGACTTTTTAAGGTTCTCCTCTGGAACGTGGTGGGTAATCAAAATTAGCAGCTAAAGATAAAATCACAGCTTGAAATTGTATTTGAAAAAATTCAAAATCATATATTCTGCTTGATCTGACTGACTACACATTAAGAAATTATCTGGAGACAGTCACAACCTCAGAAAGTTACATATGGGTAGTCGTATTTGACTAAGAAGAGTTAATTAAAAATATTGGAACTTTTAGCAAAAGGTACATCCATAACCAATATACTGCTATCTGTAAATCATACTAAAGAAAGTAATTTCACAGAAGAACAAATTTACCTTTCTATCAGTTATAAAGACATTGAGTAGATATTAAGAATTATTAAAAAAAGAAATTCTTTTTCAAAAATGATTTTTCAATGAGAACAATACAGAATAGAGTCATTCTCCCAAACAAATGGAAGTTTGTGGTATATTGTCAATTCCAGACATTGGAATTTGGAATTACTTTCCAATTTCACAATTTGCTTGTGGTATAAACTGCAAAGTATGAACTAACAGTGGTGTCGTTACAATAATGATCTACCGTGATATATGATTTGTAGTTTCATGTCCATAAACTAGCCATAACATGGTAGAAAAGAACACATCTGAGCAACGAGAATATAATCTAATATAAAAGATGCATTCTTAATATAGAACATTTAGGCTGTGAGGCAATGGGTTTGAATAGTCATAATATGGCACTGAATGGAGTCAAGGTAACCCTCATAGATGTGAGTCTTAGATGCTCAATAAGGTCAGTGAGCTCTGGACTAATATGGTAGTTTTTCTTCTTTTGATTGCATCCAGCATCTTGTTTATCTAATATTCAGTAACATTCCAACTAAGCCAGAAGTATAAGATGAAGTGCTTCACAAGTATTTCTTGGAAGTTCATCACATCCACTGTACTTACCTCTTCTATAATGGCAGTACAATCACTGAAGTATTTCAGCAGTTTCGTTAGACAGAACTTCTATGTTTTCATCGAGTCAGACTGTGCTTATAAGTATAAAATAGCATCAAGCAGCATCTTTCACGTCTTTGCACATCAAAAGGCTGAGAGAAAACGGCACTTAAATGCAGTGGTAATTTAACCCATTCTTTATTTACAGCATCATCCTTACCTTGCTAGGGTTAGGAAAGGTCTTCCAAGGTATTTTCTCTTCTCATACACTTGTATTAAAGTAAATCTATTGCTATATATTAAATTTGTTGACATTGTTAATGTTTTGTGTTTTGATGGTTAAAGTTTTGTTAAAGTGGGTTTTTCTGTTTGGCATTATTTTTTTTCTGATTTTAAGTAAAGTAATAAAGACAAAATTTTAGCCAAACTAAATAATAACAGATAATAACCTGTACAATTTTCAAATAACAGTATCTTATAATTAGTTTGAAAATGAAAAAAAAAAAAAAGAGAGAAATGTGATGGATGTACTTAAATCTAAAACACTGGCTTGAGAGACAATGCTGCCAGATATCTGCCTTCAGAATTTATTGAAACTTTAACAGTTTTGTACATTACCATCACTATATGAATCAACAATTGCCAAAATTCTACCTAGGGTCCAGTTCTTTGAGTTACTGATAACTCCATAAGAACTCTCTTTGTAAAATATATCTAAAAGGAAATAATACTTTGAATTGCAGCCTTTTTGTTTCTTTGGTGTTTCCTTTTATTTATTCTTCATGGTGAAATCATACTTATTCCATGGTAGTTATTTTTTACCTGTCTACAGAAACTGGAGATTCACCAGTCTTAGGTTAAAAGCATCAGATGTACGATTGCTTTTAATCAAATAGTTATCACAATGTGTGCCTTTAAATCACATTGCAAGTGATGTTGAAGACTGTTTACTGTCTTTTCTAGGAGAACAGAAAGCTCTTTAGGAGAAAAGAATTGTGGACATGAACATATTAGCACAGTATGAAAAGATTTGTATTACCTCTACTGTATTTTAAAAAGAAAAAAGCATCTTGAAAGAAACAGCATTATTTTCAATGAATGCTTGACAACTGCCCACGTAACATTCAAATATAGAACATACAAAGATAGCAAGCTTAAGTGCAGATGTCCATATTGTTTATCTAATTACACACACAAAAATAGTTCTAGAGAGGAAATAATTAATCTTCCTTTGGTGTGCTCATTGTGCTTCAGTGTTCTCTAATACCTCTTTCTCACTCATTTCCTTCAAACATTAAATTGCATTAAGTTATTACTCAAAAACCCTTTCCTATTTGGTGTACCAAGAGAAAATGTAGTTCTCTTTATGACAAGTTTCTAACTGCTGAAGAGCAGCTCTGCAGAGAGAGACCTGGGAGTCCTGATTGATAATAAGCTAACCAAGAGCCAGCAATTTGCCCTCGTGGCCAAGATCTTCTCGGTATCATATTAAGTGAGAGATCATGAGAAAGAATTTATCTTGTATGAGGAATAGTGTCAATAGGAATGAATATTCTTTAAAGAAAATAATGTTTTTTAAAAAAAACTGATTGTAAGGAGTATGCCGCAGCATGTATGTTCTTCTCAGTGGGAACTTGCTCAGTTGTATGAATTAAAACAAACAGAACAGCACAAGTTTTGCTCTTCAAAAGGCAGAGATAAGTTCCATAGCTACTTTGTACTTCAAGTATCTGGTATTTCTATTATATTTAATGAAAGATCTTTGTGGTGCACAATACAAAACCTTTCTCTGTGACAGTTGCATCAAATCTTGCAGCAAACAGATGAGCGCTGATGCACTGCCCTAATCTATTCCTAGTTGTTTTCTTTCACAAACCGAGCAGTACACAACCAGTATCTCACTTTTCAGTAACATACAAAGTCATTAAATAGGAGTCCCTGAATTCCACCAGAAGAAATTTTCTAGTGTCTTCAATGTTTAATGTTTCAGAAATATTTTGACAGGAAAAATCTTTCATCTTCCAGGGAAGCCTCCAACTGCTTTTGAAAGTGTACTTTTGAAGGTAATATTAAACTCCTGAGTGTATCCAGTAAGTTGCTTTCTTTATAGATAAGAAGATGACAAAGTTAAATAATAATCAATTGCAGAAATCTTCTGGCAAGATCTGATTTCAAAATGTAATTCTCCTAGCCTAGGATCTGTAATTCACTGTATATCATCATAGATCCATCCTTATTGACTGAGTTGGGAGGCCTGCAGGACTTGTTAGAGTCCATAAAAGAGTTTCAGCTTTGACATTTGGGAGAAGCAACCTGACATCAGCTAATCCAAAATACCTTATCCATGCAAATAAAAAATTCACTGTGGTTCTAGAATTTAAGACATGAGCTTTAAATGTTTTAAAAATCTTTTGGGCCACGTGGTAAATTGCAACATATCAGGTCATTTTCAGCATCTATTTTTTGCCTAACAACTTTCCTTATAATGTGGTTGCTTCAGTGGCATCATTTCAATAGTGTCTAACCTTTAGTCTTGCCAACATTTCTACCATGTATCCCCCCAAACAGTTCATGCCAAGAGGAACAGCTGCACTACCTTTCTAGGAGTGGTTGGTAACAGATGTATCACAATTTCCATGTAATTCCCAGTACTACATAGAGTAAACAGAGTTTTATATTTTTGGGTCCTGGTTAAACACTTAAATACAACATGTAAAAAGTCTAACAGAGGGGTGACAACTTAAACACATGCCTAGATTCTGCTGTCTCTATTCCAAATACGTTGGTTTGTTGTTTGTTTTTTTCTTTTGGATATTTACTAGCACCAAATACCAACAGAGTTTAGTGTAGCTTCAGATATCATGCATTTTATTGATTTCAGAATACATAGGCACACATAAATGAGACACTTCTGTAATTACTAAAAATGTGCAAGTTTCAAAAAAATCTACCAAGGGTTCCCTAGTAAACAGATCTCATTTTACAGAAAACTGCTCATGCTCAGCTTGCTAAATAATGTGATTTTATTTACTTCAAAGGAAAGAATTGGGGTCAGGTTGAATTATTGTGGTGGGCTGACCCTGGCTACATGCCAGGTGTACACCAAAGCTATTCTATCTCATACCTCCTCAACTGAACAGGGAAGAGAAAATATAACAAAAGGCTGATGGGTTGAGATAAGGACAGGGACGTCACTCAGCAACTATCGTCACTGGTAAAACAGACACAGCTTGGGAAAAAAGAATTTCATTTATTGACAATCAAATCAGAGAAAGATCATTGAGAAAACACCTTCCTCCCACCTCTCCTTTCTTCCCAGGCTTGACTCCCAGTTTACTCTACCTCCTCCTTCCCTGCAGCTGCACAGAGGACTAGGAATGGAGTTTGAGGTCAGTTCATCATACACTGTCTCTGATGCCCCTTCATATGGCATTGGCTCTATTGGATGTAAGGGAAGCTTCTGGCAGCTTCTCACAGAAGCCATTGCTGTAGTCCCTCCACTACCAAAACCTTGCCATGCAAAGCCAATACAAGAACTACAATATATCTGCAAGAACATACCTTCCATTCTCGTTTTCATGAACCATCATAAGCTAGATCATCTGCTTTTAAGTTTTGTTAACCAAGACTTTACTCCATATCTATTTGTTAAAGGACTACTGAGTAGTTTTTACCCATTTTGTGTTTGTCCCATCTCCTTTGAACCTAAGGTCACAGATGTAAAACTTTTATCATTATGGATTTGGAAAACATACCCATTCATGTGACTTTATTTCTGTAAAGGATTTGATTGAAAGAGTAATCTGAAGATAAGGCTGATATGCTGTTCATTGTATTTTCTGCTGCAAAATTTGTAGAGGATTCCTTTAGTTATTACTGATTGACAAATGAGATGTTATGTATTGGAAGGCAAAGGCTATATCACAAGCTGCTATTTGTGTCAGAGCAGTGACTGAGTATTTTAATTAAATGTATAAAGAAGTGTATGATAAGAGAGAGGAAGGTATTGTAACATTGTAAGTACTTACAAAGCTATGTAGCCATTTTATCAATGTTTCCTTAGATATACCCTTTTATTGTGTAATGTTAGTAGCAAAAATTGTGCTGAACTAATAATTAACTGTTTAATCTGACAGTATTATTACTAAGAGACTCGAGAGGCTCAGAGTAATGCTTTTTCTCTCGTGAACATATGCAAAGGATAAAAATCATGGTCACTTTTTCTAAGGTCAGTAAGATACTGCAAAATGTCATATTACTCTGAACTGATCTTCCTGAGACTGTGAATCTTTGTTTCTTTTTGGAAAGAATATGTCAAAAAGATAGCATGGTCTCTAGTAAGCATCATATCACAAAGACATTTGTAAGTAAATATTCTACAGAAGCAGCAGTATTCATTGATAAGTCTCCCTCTTATCATGTGTGGATCTGGATTCAGTTGTTAGCACATCAACTGATCTCTAAGGAAACGGTAGATTAGAGATTTACCTTGACACTTACATTCTTCATGCTACTATTGGCCTCTTGAACATGTGTGGATAAGAAACTTCTGAGCCTTTAACTTGAATATTTTGGCATAACATCATCCATATAGGGATTGATATCCTCACCTTTCTTGGAGGATGAGCGATTCCATTAAACTGTGTCATAACGTTTTTCCATTTTTCCCTGATGTAGCCAAGTATCATTTTACAGAATTGTAAGTAGATCAGAAAAAAAAACCCAAACCACCAACTTTCAGAGCTTATGATCCATTACCAAAATCTTTCTTATGCAACAGTTAAACGCTAGGAACTACTGGTGACCAAAGCCTGACTACTTCTCATTAAAAGCTAATTATTGAAATGTGGTTATTAACTAAAAGTAGCCCAAATGAAAATGTGGTCTTTTTCCTTAACAGTAGGCAACCATAACTTCTGTTTTAGTTGTATTAATTTGAGCTCGGTGTTTTATTATAGAATCATGGAATCATTTCAGTTGGAAAAGAGCTTTAAAATCCTCAAGTTCAACCATTAACCCAATACTGCCATGTCCACCACTAAACTGTGTTTCTAAACAATCTAAATGGCTTTTAAATACCTCCAGGGATGATGACCCCAGCACTTCACCAGCCAGCCTGCTCCAATGCTTGACAATAACCCTTTCAGTGAAGAAGCTTTTCTTGATATCCAATCTAAACCTCCCCTGGTGTAATTTGAGGCCATTTCCTCTTGTCCTAACACTTGTAACTTGAGTGAAGAGATCAAAAATCTCAACAACCTCACCACAATCTTCTTTCACGTAGCTGTAGACATCTATAAGGTCTCCCCTCAGCCTCCTTTTCTCTCATTTCCCTCAACTGCACCTCATTAGACTTGTGCTCCAGACCCTTCATCAGCTTCACTGAACATCTCTGGACAAATCCTGTCTCTCTTGTGCTGTGGGACCCAAAACTAACCACAGTGTTCAACGTGTGGCCTTATCAGTGTTCACAGATTTTACCTTCTGCTCTTTTAAATTTACCATGTTCTTTCAGACTTGCAAGAAAGTACTAAATGTGAGATGTGATTTCACATTCAGAAAGAACAAAATAGAACAAATGCAGAAAAAAAAATCCCATCTTATTGAGCAATGAATTCTAATGGCTACATTTGTAATACATGAACAACAGGCACAGTGGAACACAGCAAGTTCTACTTGAACATGAAGAAAAAACTCTCCTGTGGGCACTGGCTCAGGCTGCCCAGGCAGGGTGTGAAGGCTCCTTCTCTGGAGGTCTTCCTGCCTGGATGCATTCCTGTGCGACCTGATGTAGGTGGACTTGCTTCTGCAGAGCTGTTGGACTAGGTGATCCCTTCCAACCCCTACAATTCTATGATCCTATGAATTTTTTCAGCCCTTGAACACCAGGAACTGTAAGTACTGGATTCCTGGGCAGAAGAGGTACAGCAGCATTTTGTGCAACATCCAGGAAGTGTTTGCCTGCAGGCAGGGTTTATCACTCAAGGCAGTACTACTGTTAACAAACTCCCCAATTTTGCACTCTCTTTAACCTGAAAAATCAAGTTAAAGAAGATGAATGGAAGGCATGCAAGAATGCATTCTGCTTTACTACTGCCTAAACCTATGCTGGAAGCACCATATTCTCACAAGAAAGAGAATGCAAGTCTTGTATTCCAGCACCAAAAGACACAGAACATTTCACAGAGCGTTCTCATAAGAGTGTTGACACAAAGTTCTTCACCACTGAAGAATCACAGCAGCCATCACTCACTCTGGTATGTCAGAAATAGGACTAAACCTAAATATTAAAGGCTCAAAGTACTGTAAGGAGAGGTAATGATGTATTTTTGCTTTAATTTAGCTCTGCTAATGTTTATTTCTTTACACCAGAGAGGACAACCATTTATGACCAACTGGTGATGTTTAATTATGAAAGTGAATTGACCTCACAGCTCATGGAGAACAATTTTTCTGGCAGCTATGAAATCCAACAGAGTAATATAACCACCAACGTTGCCCAAAGCATGTGCCACCTCAATGAGCTACCTTGGATAACAGGGAATGAAGACAGAACAAACAGTAGCAGATTTTGGCTTCAATCACTGAGCAGGAATGGTTAAAATAAAACTGTTTTTAAGGAAGAGGAAGACAAAAGAGTCATAGGACTAAGAGTAGTGGCTTCAAGTATCTAGGAAGCTGATTAATGATCCTGATCTAGGCTCTCTCACAGCACCAGAATAAATAATGGCAAATGTAAGAATGCTTTTAGGAACAGTAAAATGAGCATATATGCAGGGAAGAGTGACTCTGATGTGTATATCAAATAGCTGCATGAGTATGCATAGAGTTCTGAAGGTGTAAAACAACTATTGGCAGCATGTTTTCTTTCTCAAATTGATTTTCAAGATAGACACTAAAGATTTTTTTCTTCCTCCTCTCCTTCTTCCAGAAAGACAGCCTGAGTAAAATGTAATTTAGTGTGCAGAAGTTCTGGACCCTTTTAAGTGTAATTATTTGGGGAGAAGATGTTGAGTGGTTGGGGTTTTGGAGTCTGAACAGTAGCCAGGAAAAGAAATAAGAAATGCCAGAAAAAGCAGCAGAGCAAATAGACAGATATCCTATTAAATACTCAAACCTGAAGAGAAAATAAGCGTGAGAAGTATACAGCTGGAACAGAGTAGAAAAATAGTTTCCTGCATATATTTCTCACAACTAATGTTCCAGTAGATTTCATGGGTTTTGGATCAGGCTTCCAAGAATGGAAGATAGGAATGACGAATCAAATCAGATGGTATTGGAAAAATTACTAGATAAGGAAGAATTAAACTCTCAATTTAAATGTTAATATTTAGGGACAGAATATATTATTTGAAAAGGAATCATTAATTCAGCTTAAACTCAATATATACTGTACAATAATTTCTTTGCAAAGGAAAATACAATGAAGCTTTGATTAGTATGTGAGCAAGCATATAAAAATAATCTATATTTTAGTTAAATACTTGTTTAATATGAGTAACTTCAATTTTGACTAAATAGGATTTTTTAAAAGTATAAAGTGTAATAAAAATAACTTTGAAAAGTCCTGCCCATACAGTGCTAGCAGAAATTAATCTGTCAATAACTTTAAAAGAAACCAACAAAGCCAAAGCAATGAAAACCCACTAACAAATACAACAAACAAAACCAACCAACCGAACAACTTCATCCCTTATTTTCCCTTTAAGTATTTTCTCCCATGAGAATACATGACAACAGGGATCCATGAATTGTTCATTTTACCTACATATACCCCCATCCAGGTCAATCTAAATAAGAGTGCAATCAATCTGATCTGCCTCCAAAGCTCGTTGTGCTTCTTTTTGTCTTTATACAGAATATCTTATCCAAGCAGCCCTTTTCTCTTATTTTCTGACATTTTGTCTCTTCTTATCTGCTTCCTGCCTTTCTCTGATTTTACCTGTATTTTACTCTTTGGGATTTCTAACTCATGTTGCAGAAAAAACAATTTTCTTTCCCTCCATTTATTCTTCAACCCAAATCATACCATCTGTCAAAGCAGTGTAAATGAGTAGCACTATGGAGAAAAAAGGGTTTTGATATTTTCGTGTGCTGAGACATTAGAGGATTGATGATGATCAGGACTGATGATAGAGGTTGAGACATTGTTTTCAGAAACTGTCCTGCCAAAAGTTTTCTAAAGACAGTTTTACTGGTAAGAAAGAAAAGAACAATTTCCTATCAATCAAGAGGAGGCAGTTTCCTTTCTTATTAACAGGTTCACTTACAGTGTCATAATGGACTTCCAGCAAAATTTCACGTTGTTTAAATTTGCATATTGTTTGGAAACTGCAAGGAAAACTAAACAAGACATTATCATCACAATATGGGAATTTGGAATCAATAAAGGTTAATTTTTAAGCTAAAATGTATCTTACTGCTTCAGGACATCTAAAAATCTTATTGTTCTGTTGCATGCAAATCTTATAGTTGCTTTTGGCCACTCTTCATTGGCCACTTAAAAAGACTCCAGTCAAGAGGGCAAGCCAGACACTGGGTTCTTAAATCCCTGTTAGCCTGCTTGCTAAATCCTTGTTAGTCTGTGGAAGCCAGGGGTAATGGGATGAAGCTGGAACACAAAAAGTTCCATTTAAACATAAGAAAAAACTGTTTCACTGTGAGGGTGATGAAGCCCTGGCCCAGGCTGCCCAGGGACAGTGTGGAGGCTCCTTGGTTGGAGGTCTTGAAGATCTATCTGGACACATTCCTGTGTGATCTGATCTAGGTTGACCTGCTTTAGCTGGGGAGTTGGACTAGATGATCTCTAAAAGTCCCTTCCAACCCCTACCATTCTATGATTTTCTGTGTCCACTTCCTATGCTTAGAGCAAATTAATTTTCTGCAATGAGTTCTTAGTTCAGAGGTAATGGTGATGAGTGGTATTATACATCTGTAACACCAACACTTGTGTCAGCCCTATTTTAAGGTGAATACAAATCTGAACATTTTTGATAACATTTCAAGTTTTGTAGCACTTTACTAAGGCAACAAATGTGCACAAGTAAACAAACTAATTTTGTCATAGCGAGAGAGCAGATTTTGCCCAGCAACAGTGTCTATTCAGATTGAACAGACATATTCTCTTAAATAACGGGGCAGAACTAGGATAATAATAGGAAAAACTTCAGGAAACAAGACTGTAGAAGATGACTTCAGTGCAATGAAAAGCTCTGAGAAAATCATACAGTGAAATAATAATAGTAATAATATAGTCTCTATTAATCTTCAGTGAAAGTATTTTCTTACAAGTCTTGCTGACTTGTAAACTGAGGATATTTCGGGACTGCAGCTCTCAGAGAGCAAAGTGTGAGACCTCAGCGGAATGCAGAACAGTAATTTTAACTGAAAAGTACAGCATGGCTAATTACATAATAAAGCATGGGTTTTCATGATATAGTGAACAAAACAAACATACATATAGTTGCTTTCCTGAACACTAAGGCCACTTTTCTTGTTTCTCGGGGATTCTGATGATAGTTTGGATATAAGCTTCATGCTAGCTTGTATGTTAAGGAAAAGGTATTGAACGTCTGTTGCCTTCATCTACAGCACAGGGAGAGTAGCACAGATAATTGCTTTCACTGTTGAGCCCACCCATGACTCTTAGAATAATGGAGTTAACCAATGTCATCATTTAGGAAAACAAACAAACAAACAATCCACAACCAAAAACCTGAAATTACTGAGTACAGTGTTGTCATTCACTAAATTTATACAACATTCTTCTGTACTTTGGCACAAATGCAATCTATGCTGCCTTTTCCTTCATCCAAACATGACTTCTGGGAATGAAAGCAATTCTATTATACCTGTCCACTTGGAGTTTAAGTATTCAGATTTATCACTAAATTGTTCTTCAGATTCCACAGAGAGGAACGTGGGTTAGAGACTTGTCTTCTGACAAATCTATTAAAAAGATATTTTTACTCTAAGCTGCTTTCTACTGAAACTTTATAAAGCTGGATTTCTTTAATTTAAGTTGCAGTATATCAGAGGCTTTAAAGCCATTTGCTTTGAATTTCAAAAAGCAAATTTAATCTTTGCAGAGGTACTGAGCTTTGTAAAATTCTGTGTCATTGTTTAAATTTTTGCTGAGGGGTAATAAAAAAGTCAACTTTTTACTAGAATGTGCAGGGGGAGACGATATAAGATGATTTCTTGTTAATACGTATTAAAAGAAATATTAGCTCCAGGTTTGTAAATCCTCTGAGCTAGTGAAGTTCCTATATAAGCATCTCCTTTAACCATTTAATATGTGGTAGCAGTATGGAAAAATTTGTACATTTGTTTGCTTCTTCAACAAGGGAGGTATAAATTCCATTATCTGTTGCATTTCAAATGAGGCTCAAGCTCACAAATCCTCAAGGAAAAATATATTTATTGTGAATTAATGGCATCACTCATCTATTGAATGTAATTACTGTGTTTGGGCTGTTTCTATGTACCTCCTTTGTAATGCATACTACTGTACACAAATCTAGCACAAGTCTGATTAAGAGAGACTGGTTGTCTGCTTCAAGACATAAGGATTTATACTGATAGTACCTCCAATTTTATAAAAGAGACAGTATCTATTGAGCATCCAGGACAGACTCCTGCATGCTTTACCTATTACCAGAAGCTTATTTTGAGAAGCAAGAATGAAGGCAGAAATACGTAAGGCTTTGCCCTTTATCCTCTTAGATAATATCAGGGTAACACTCAGCTTTCCATTCAGCTGAAGTAGAACTCAGATGGTGATCTTCAGTGAACAAATTGATGTCTGAAAATGTTTCTTGTAAAAATGACCTTTTAACCTACATTTAGAAGAAGCCAATCCATTTTCATGATGATGTGATTTCTTTTGGCTCCACACAGGCAACTCTCAGACTCATTGGGAAATTCATATTCTCCAACTGTATTTTAAGTGGCCAAAAGAAAAGCAGCAAGTTCATCCATATTTTGTTCAGCTGGCAGTTTAGAGAGTTTACAAATCCAATTATTTATGGAGCACTTTTTGTGGAGCAATCTTTTTAGTGTAAAGGCTCTTTACAGTAGAAGCTAATCTATCAGGAAGATACAAGTGATATTTTACAGAAGTTAAAGCATCTAAATACATGAATAACAACTGCTAAATGGATAATCAATAAACCATACCAATACTCTAATATTTTCTTCTCCCTGTTTATCACCAATGAGTGATAATACAGTCCCAAAGCTGAAAAATTCATTATATGCTACCAAAGTTCAGAATTACTTCTATTATTTTCCAATGATTATTAGTCTGTTACTAATTACATTTATTATGAACATAAAGTAGTACAGAAATATTTCAAAGAAACCCAATTTCAGTACACAATTAAATACTTCTTTTCCACACACACACATATAGAGAAAGAGTAAATGAGATATTAAGGGTAACTTTGTAATTTTTCCTATCTGCTAGAAGGCCCATCCTACAGCAGCAGCAGATAAAACATCCAACCACTGTAACTATAAAGTAATACTTTTAAAAGATTCTTAAGCATTTGAATGTACCAAAATTCTCCAGCAACAGCACCTTTGGGATCAACTTTTAAAATCATTTAGCCCAAATCTACCCCATTTGGATCAGATTAGCTTTTCTCACCTTTCCCTTCCTACACTAAAGTTTATAATCTTTTCTCCTAGAAAGTTTGTCAGTAATCCACCATATTATAATGCAGCAAATTTCATACAGTTGCTGTTAGTAAGGTGGATTCAAAAATTCTGTTAAAGTACTTAACACATCATTTGGGGAAAAAAAATGTCAGGCCTTTTAAGTTAACTGAAAGGTGTTAAAAGCAATTTGGTAGCAGTAATGGTAAGGTATTTCTTCAGTAGAGAATGCTCAGATGACAAGCAATTTTGTCTTGAAACAACGTTTCTAAACAATGTCTGAATATAATCAGCTAAACTTTTTAATGTCTCAGGATGTTTGAATTTAGCAGCAAGCATGTGCTTGGCATATGCTGACCCAAACATGAGTTGAAATCGAGAGAAGCTGAAGAATTCTGCCACAAGTAACAAGTTACTTTGAAATAATACTTTTAAAGATATTGACAGAAAAGCTTTAGCCAGAAAATACACCAATAAAAATATGGTTTAATTATAAATTGGAAAAAAATTCATCATATGTGTAGTCTGAAGAGATTGAAACCCGTTTAGAGATGATGTGTAGATCAGAGGAAGTGTTCTAAGATTCAGATGTTTAAACTGAGCAGAGTAAGCATATGCAGGAAGGAACATCAATGTGAACAGAGCTCAGTACCAGAGGAACACCTTTTGTCATCTAATCCCTCATATTTAACCATATCATAATAAATTTGACAAGCACATGAAGGTAATTTTCTCACCTTGTTTCTGAGTGACAAAGTTTCACTTGGATTTTATACCCTGTCAGAGATGACTAGTTATTAAATCACTAGCTATGGCCATTTTCTTTCAATCTTCTTTTTTTGATCTCTCGTTTTGGCCTGACTAAGGCCAAAAGCCTTGTCTTAGAAGCAAAAGATGTAAAGTGTCCCCCAGCAAGGGCTACAAAATCTGTTATCATCATACTAGCTCTGACTCTATACATTTGCTACTTACTGAATGTATGGTCTCGTCTTTTGAGGAAGGAACAATCTTTTCTGCCTTTCATGTGTTCAAAATATGGAAAAAGTAGTCATGATTGGTGAATGAGGTAGGTACTTGTAAAGAGGTCTGTCCCTCTTTGACTTTTAATTTCCAATTGTACAGCGTTCACATTGCTATTTTGTCTCCTCATAATGTAAGCCATCTTTTTGTTTGAACTTGTGTCAAGTATTAATAATTCTCAGTGCAGAATTATTCCACTTTCTTTCATTAGCAGAGTTAAATAAGAGTAAAGTTAAGGTTTGAAGTGATAACATTTGAAGTAATAACATTTTACTCTTGCATTCAAGCCCTGGAGGCTTTTTAATTCTTTAATAAATCTTTCAGTTTCTACTTTTTCAACAATTTATCCCACCCCATCCATTAGTAATTTTTTTACCAAATGACTTTTTAAATGGAACAAAAAAAAGAGTCAAATTTGAAACTTTGATGGCACATTAGTAATCCAAAACACCTTTTTTTGTTTTGGGCTATTTTTTTGCAAATATCAGTGGTGCCTCTGCCATTTTGATTGAAAAGATATCCTGTTTCTGATCAAATCAATTTAGAAACTGTCAACCTAATATCCCTTGTGATATATGAGCTATGTAAAAAACTGATGAATCAAGTAACACTCTAGAATATGAGTTGCCATTCTAAAAATGGAGTCGTGATAGTCTTAATAGAAACCTTGAATGTATGCTGAATATAGAAGCCAATGCAAGAAGGTTTACCAAGCTTGTAGACAGTAAGTATATAAGTCCATTAATGGCAATAGACACCATTTCACTGAGATGATATGGAAAATACACAAAAGTCTCTTAGCAAATGGTCTAGGCACAGGGTCATAACATCATTTTACCTACTTAAGTTGGCTTGAAGTATAAGTCAAACTGATAAATTTAATCTTCAGTATGCTTTAATACTCAATTCACTTCAATGAACAGCAGAGGGATATTTTAGCAGCTCTGTCTTCTGCACAAACAAGAGAGAGGAAATCCACTCCCTTATCTTTCCCAAACTGTGTGCACGGTATTAAAGTGCATGACTGATTGAACAAAGATCTTTTCCAGCATAGTCTGCATACTTGGTTATATACAATCTGCTTAGAATCATAGAATGGTAGTGGTTGGAAGGGACTTTCAGAGATCATTAGGTCCAACTCCCCTGTGGAAGCAGGGCCCACTTAGATCAGGTTACACAGAAATGTGTCCAGGTGGATTTTGAAGAAATCCAGAAAAGGAGACTCCACAACCCCTCTGGGCAGCCTGTGCCTGGGCTCCCTCACCTGAACAGTAAAATAGGCCTTTTTCTTATGTTTAAGTGGAACTTTTTGTGTTCCAGCTTGGTATCCTATAGGAATAAAATGTCATAGAGTAAAGCTGTCTATATTGCTCTAATACTGTTAGACACACTATTATTTTCTAACCCAACAGCCCTTTAAAAGTAAAGCTGTGCCAATTACCTTTTCTCTAGAAAATTTCAGGAGTGTGAACAAGTTTGGGAAATTCAGAGTCTGGATGAATTTTCTGTCATGGATTTCTACTTCCCACCTGCTTTACTGGAAAACAGAATCCCATTGTGAAGAAACCAACAAAGTTCTAGCAGTCCCAAGAACATTTTCAATGATTAATTGATCAATGTCAGAACATAGATCAATCACTTCTATATACATCATCAATGCAGTAATAGATAACAACATACTAAGTACAACAAAACAAGCACATTCAATATATCAATTGTTCTGGAGACGTTATGATGTGCATCTTTAGGCGACTTCTGTACTTTGATGGAGACTCCCTCTGCATAGGAGGAAAAATAGAAATACTCCAAAGAAAACTGAAATAGTAGGAAGTGAAAGTTGCTACTGCTGTTAGAGCAGTGGTGCAACTGGAAGTTTTGTGAAGTAGAATAAAGTAGGCTTCTGAATAGCCTTAAAAATTAAGTATGTATGCACTGAGGAAAACAGAGGAGTCAGCATCTGACCTGTTCTGTCTTCTAGACAGTGCAGCAGGATAATTACATTTCTTTCTCATGAGGGCAAACAGTAGGAATTGTTATGAATGTAATAAAAAAAACATTTTTGGAGAAGGATCACAGAAAGAGCTAGCAGTGAATTCCCAGTTCAGGAGGGTACCTTGCAATTGTGAGTTTAGAGATGTAAGATCTCCTCTGGAAAGAAAACAGAAGTTTTCAGTTATCAATTATGAAGCTCTTCATCCCATGAGCATCATCCATGTCTTCCACACAGGCTAGGGAAATTGCAGACACTTGTGCTGGCAGTTGATAGGTGGTAGAGTAGCTGCTCTTTTTACAGAAATACTTGACTATAATGTCTATGAATAGATTAATCATTTCAAGGATGATAACTGAAGATAAGGAGCAACACCTAAGGACTTAGGGAGAAACAACTCTAAAAGTAACTGTCTTGAAGTCAAAGACTAGTAAAACTTGATCTTAGTATGGATAATTATTTTTCTCCATAAAAATCTCTAGAAAGTGTTTTATTTGAAAAGATGGGTTTTTTTCTTGACCTATGTTATGATTTCTTTAATGGAACAATCTGTGATTTTCTACCTTCTACCTCTATCTGACATTTCCCTGTTGTGGAAGGATTTAGAGCAATTTTGCAATTATGCATGATTTGGAGTTTGGATTTCTTTTGGGGGAAAAGAGTCTGTATGCACCCTAATCTTTTTACCACCTATTTACTTTTAATTTCACTTAAGATCTGACATGTCTTTTTCAAATTAGAGGGGAAAAAAAGATCTTATTGGAAAAAACAGAATGGTTTCAACATTCATAAGTGTTTGATGTTTGTGCCAATAGCCTGATATTTCTGTGCCCTTCAATTAGCTAATGACCTTCATATATTTATACATGGAAGAGAAGAAAACAGGTGGTGATAAGCAATGTGTGAATCTCAAAATCACAGCTTTACAAGCGTGTCTCTCATTTTTCCCCATATAATACATTCTTAAGTAGAATTGAGGGAGTGCCCAGTTTTAAACTAAGGAAAAAAAAATATAGTGGTTAAGTACAATTTTTACCCCAAAGTAAAGGAGATCATTGGATTGCAGTACTTACCCTGAAGTCTTTGGTAAAACAAATGAGGTTTTATTCTTCATGACTTGGGCTTCATATCAGAGTTCCTGGAAGATGCTATTCCAGTAAAGCACTGCTAAGATGTTACTGAAACATCAATGTATGATTCTCAAAAGCTTTCTAATTCTAATATAGAACATACTATAGAGATTTCTTTGAAAGTAATACAAAGAAAATCTATAAATGCAACCTAATATCCATAGAAAAAAAAACAAACCATAACAAAGCTGGTCATTTTGGTGCTGTTTCTAATGTGCAAGGGTTGCCCAATGGTTCTTAAGAAGAGTATCCTCCATTTTTGTTTGGCCTAGGAATCCAAACAAAAGTCCCCTGAAGTCCATGAAAAGATTTCTGTGAGCTGAAGGAGAGTATTATGCTATAGAAAAGAAATTTTAGATATTACTCACAGAAAGATACATATGTTTTTAAAATGTCAGGTGGATTAACAAGATCAGCAAGTTTTCTTGGTACTATTCCAAGTTTCAAAGTCATAGTCATGGTCTATTTTGCCATCCCGAGATTTCTTATCTTTTGGTACAGTTGTTGAAAGACAAAATCACTGAATGGTTGAAGTTGGAAGGTGCCTCTGGAGTTGGTCTAGTCCAACATAATGCCCAAAGAAGGGTCAGTTAAAGTACGTTGCTCAGATCCTTGTCCCATCAAATGTTGAGTATCAGCAAAGATGGAGACTCTTAAACCTCTCTTGGCAATGTATTTCCAGTGTGTTTCTGTCTGTTCCTACTCCAAGAATGTATGATCATCCTCACAGTGAGAAGGTTTATTTCTTACTTTTGAGTGAAATTTCCTGTATTTCAGTTTGTCTCTTGTCCTGCTCTGAGCACTGCTGAAGAAATGTGGCTCTGTGACACTAAGTTGTGAAACATCAAGTTTTTAAAGCATGCTATCAGATATCTTCTCACTTTCACCTCCAGCCACTTGGAGAGTGTTGCTGTCTTTTCTGTTGTTGCAGAAACATTTAATAAACACTTGGCCATCTTCATATCAGGCTTTTGAAATCTAAGATACCTGGCTTTTAAGGAATGAAACAGACTGGATACAAATCTGTTCTTATATTGCAGCTATGGCTGGCTGCTTCTCATAACATTTATGTTTCACCTGCATTTCCTGAAGCTCATTCTAGTATAGTGTTTTAACAATAAAACACTGGACATTTGCTTAACTCAATTTTCTTCTTCACTGTGGATTTTAGTAGCAATCAAGATATTTTTCAAATGGAGTCTTTGCTTAACATTTTTTCCCCATCCTAGTACTATTTCTTTGAAAGTGTCCTGCTGTTGACTATAATATTTCAGTGTTTCAGAGACCAAAAAAATCATCCCACACCAATTTCACAGATAATTACTGTAGAATCTCTTGCAATTTCCACTGTTAAAGTAGGTAATCAGAAACCTGCCCATTAGCAAACAAAATAACTCAGAAAATATAAAAAATTCAAAATTAGGCATGAATTTAATTCAAGAACACTATTTATTGCGTTTGCTCCATCCTACTCCAGTACAATGTATTGAAATATCTAGTATTTTAACTTCTTTAAAATCTCTATATGCACAACAATGACTGTACCCCCCATTATTATGGTGGAAACACTCATATATCCAACAAGAACAAATACAAAATATTCACTCACCAAGTAAAGCACAACAATAATTTGAAAACATTTGAGATATGTACATTCAAATAGTTTTTTGGGTGTAGTTTTTATTGTGTCTGACTAACAGAACAGATTCCCATCTTAATGCTTCAAGGTGTTTCTACAATGATTAAAAAAATACATAAAGCCAAACAAAATACTCTATCAAATGTCTTATTCCTCTTTACCTCATTTGGTAAAAAGGTTGACATTATTAAGTCCTGAAGTTTGCATGAGCATGCACAAATGGAACATGTGAAGGTCATTCTGTCTGTAGAGGATTACATCTCCTTGACCCGATCTCCCATCAGTGTATGAGTTGAAAAGGCCATGATTGGGTATCTCTGAGTGATGCTAATAATGGCTGAGCAGTCTTGTGTTTTTATCCTCCAATTTTGTCAATGCACTCCTAACATTACATACTGCTGAAATTTATGTAGACATATTTTTTGCTGAACAGCTCCTTTGGTCCATTTTTTTTCCTGTTTCTTCAATAATCAGACGATTTAAATAAATGCTGAGCAATACTGTTGAGCTGTGCGTGTGCTATTAGCTGTTTACCATATGGTTACTTGTGCACCAGCTTGAAAACACGGGGCTGGGGAAACACTGTAGGGTATTTTCAGTGGATTGGTGTCAGATCTCTTTTCATCAGTTTAAGACTATGTGTACAAGAAGCAACCTTTTAGAGATGTGCTTCAGCAGCTAACTGGTAGAAGAGTGGCACACAGTTTTAAAGGCATGAAAATTAACCTTGCCTTCTTTTTTAGTTCCAAGATAGCTCTGATAACTTGATACTCTCTCCTACAGGGAAATAGATGATTCTGAATACCATAGAGCTAAAAGAATACCTCAGATGCAAGTATGAACCTTTTGCAATTGGTTGCTATTTACTACTTTCTCATCCTACCAGCTGTTGATGATCTTCACATCCTGTGGATTGAATGGCCTTTTAGGGGGCTGGACATTTTGCAGGATTAGGCTTTTTGTTTTTTCGATAACGAGCGATACTCAGATATGTCTATTGTCTCATCATACCCTTTTATGTCTTAAAGGCCATCTGTCTATCCTTTTCATATTCCTGGTTCTTCAGCTTTGTCTGAATGTGAGACAAGGCAAGCATAGTTCTGGCTTTTAATAATAGCTCTGTGCAAAATGATCACTAAAATGTTTTAAACCTTTTAGGTATTAAGTGGATTTACATTGAATAGATCTGTCTAATGGATCAGCTTATTGTATTCACTGACAAAGTCATCCACAGAAAGCAAATGCTATTAGCTGCACAGTATTCTAACTCTTTTCTGAAAAGGAGCCCTTCTTATAGTCTTTTATTCTCTTGATGTCGATTATAAATCATGAGTATTCTGACCTCTGCCACACATTAGCACTAAGAACTTTCTAATGATTAGCTCATAATTATGCTTCTTCTTTGTTTTCCTTTTATTCTCAGTTAAAAGTTAATATTATTTCAGATCTTTTAATTCCCCAGGTAATCTGTAAAGACTTTCATGTAGGAAAATTAATTTTGGAAAAATAAGAAAGGAGATTACATATTTCTAGTGTGTGCCTTTCTCCTGAACACTCTCTTCTCTGCTAGTATCTCTTCCAATGCATGTTATCTAACTGATTTCATGATATCTCATCTATCTCTAATTTTCACTGAGTCAAAAATAATAAATAAAATCTATTATAATAGTTTGATATCACCTGGCGTGTGCTGTCTGATATCTAGAAGCTAGTAAGCTGCAACTGAGATCAAGTTCCTCTACTGGAAAGTCTGTCTCAAAGCCCATAAAGTTAATGAAAGATTTTTTTCCCCAGCACTGGTGATACCAGGATTTCAATAGACCATAGGTTCCAAGAATTTGGCATGTCCCCATGCCCACTCACAAAGGCCTATAATTAAGTTCATGTTCTATGTCTTGTATAGTCATGACTCTGTATTCAAGCAGGCTATTAATTTAATTTGCTTTCTTCCAACATATCTTTAATTTGCTTTTCTTCCAGTATCTCATTCTCTAAAGTATCAACTACTGTTTCTATCCTTTGGAAGAGTAATATTATACATATATGTATATAATATCCCAGGTAACCTTGGGTACAGACATTATCAATACTGAAAAAGTATTGAAAGTAGAGAGCTGGACATGCCTCAGATGGGATAATAAAAGTATCTTTACCAGAACACCTATCAGCTCAGCAGACCTGCCCTCTTTATCTCATGAAGCTGAAGGTAAATCTCTTCGAAAATTAAATCAGAACTGTTGCTTACACGCAACTATTTTTGCACCATGAACTGGATTGGTGAAAGGATCTAGATTAAAGTGAAAAAAAGGAAGCCTCAGTTCAGTATGTGTCACAAGAACACAGTAATAATTTCAGGGATGCTTCTCTGTGTAAGGGCAGACATTTTTCTTTCCACAGACTGCTAGATGGACTTGATACGAACAACCTGCCCTCCTGCCCCTCTTCCTACGTCCTTAGTTAGGAACAATTTAAATCCAGATCCTAAAAAAACAGCTAAACACATCATCAAATTTCATACTCCTGGATGAGAGGCCTGGGCACCCCCATCAGTTTTGATTCCTATTTTGAGAGATATTCATTTTCAGCTGACCTGTGAAGCTGAAAACCAACAGAACTCTTTGTGTAGAGAAAACAACTGCATGAGACGGTCAGCAGCCACTTGATGTAAAATGTGGAAATAATCTGCAGGAGTATGTCTCATTTCAAACATGCAGGCTCCAGTTCCATACTTTCTCTCACCATGCACACATCTCTCTAAAGAGATCTTGATAGGTTTCTTGAAGAGTTAAACAGCTTCAGTGATGTATATGAGTCCTTTATTCCACCTCTAATCACTTCATGGTATTGTAGCTATAGCCAGGAAATTTAGAGATAGGTGTCTGAGTCTTCTTGGGTGAGGTACTTCACAAATCTTGGCTAAGCACATTGGACTAATTCATGCATGACAGGAAGTATCAATGTCACATTTCATTTTCTTAGTGCCTCTAATAACAAAAAGTTCTTATCTCCAATTCACATCTTATGTGTACATAGGGAGACAGATAGATGGACAGATGTGGACTAGGAATGAGCTACAACAAAATATTAATATTGTTGAAAGACATGTGATGTCATTTTTCCCCCCACAAAAAAATATTCAACAAAATTTGTGAGCTAGGAAACCCATCTCTCATTTAAGTTTAAAATCAGCCCTTAAAAGGACTGTTAAAACCCTTGCCAGCTCTTCAAGACCTATTTTTATTTTGAAGAATTCGGAATCTTTTGAAGTATTTTAAGGAAAAATGTGTAGAGAAAATAACGCTTTACAAAACAGCCTAAAACCTGTTGCTGATTGCATGTACTTCTGGCACAGAGGAAGATTGGTAGAGATTCCACACCTAACACAAATCAAGCAGAGATATTCAACCAAAAATCTCTTATGCTGGAGTGTCACTTTACCTGAGGAAGTGACTTGATATTCTCTGCAACGTAAGTAGAATCAAGACCTATTTGAAACTAAGATATCTTTTCCCATTAAACTTTCATTGAACAAGATAGATACAGTCAAAAAGTTTCACTTTTGATAGGTCAGCTTTTACTGACCCTCTGACCTTCTCTATTAATGTGTATGTGTCCTCCCTAAAAGAATCCTAAGAGTATTCTCCATCAGCTCTGTTGACTGTAATTTTCAAGTAGCTTCACATGAACTCTTATAGTAATGAACAGTAATTAACACATTCTCTTAACTCATCTTAGGATTTAATGATGAGCTCAGGCAAGCAGCAAGGATTATTAACTTTTATGAGTGTATAATGACAGAACAAAACCTCCAAATGTAAGTGACCTCCAAGTTTTGTTTTGTTTCCAAGACATTAAGAAATAAATAACTAGTTCATTATATCATATGGGTAATTCATTTGGGCAAATAAATCAGGCTATGTTAATTAAAAGTAACATCCTAACTTCTAAAAACTTTGGTCTCAACTATCCAGTTTGTTTACTATCAAAATGATAACAAGATTTTAAAATTCTGACTTCTCAAAAGGAGAATATCTTATGTATACAGAAAGCTCCCACTTCTGCTTCCCCTGTAACCTTCTGTTAGTTCTCTTGGACAGTTCTCTAACTTTGAAATACACTAAGTGTGATTTAAGCGTTCTAACATCAACAAGAAATTGGTTACCTTTGGATAAATAAACTATTGAAAGTGTGGTCTTCTAATAATCAAGGCACCAGAAGAGCTGTTTTGAATTCCTGCTTAAGTAAAAATAGAGAAGGATCATTCCAAAACTTATTTTTTTCTTTCTGCTGAGGATTAGTTTTGTGCTCTCATAGCTCCCTGAATCAGTGTGGTGGGCTGACCTTGGCTGAACTCCAAGTGCCCACCAAGGCCAATTATCACTCCTCCTCCTTAACTAGACAAGGAGAAAAATACTATGAAAGGCTCATGGGTTGAGATAAGGACAGGGAGAGTACTCAGCAATTGTCATCACTGGCAAAAGACAGACTCGACCTAGGGAAATTAATTTGATTTATGGCCAGTCAAATCGGAGTAGAGTAATGAGAAATAAATGATAAATTCTTAAAACACCTTTCACCCACCCTTCTCTTGTTCCTAGGCTCAGTTTCACTCCTCCTTTCTCCACCTCCTCCCACTGAGTGGTGCAGGGAGTTTGAGAATAAGAATTGCAGTCAGCACATCACATGTGTTTTCTGCTATTCCTTCCTCCTACTACTCTTCCCTTGCTCCAGTGTAGGATCCCTCTCATGGGAGACAATCCTCCATGAACTTCTCCAACTTAATTCCTTCTCATGAGCTGCAGTACTTCACGAGCTGTTCCAGTTGGTCCTTTCCATGGGGTGCAGTCCTTCAGGAATTGACTGATCCTACATGGATCTCTGCCCTGGGGACACCAGGCCTACCAGAAAATCTGCTCCAATGTGAGCTCCTCTCTCTCCTGCTGCAAAGAACACATCTTCCATTGAAACTGCATGCAAATCTACTTGGCTATAATTACTACAGCAACATAAAATGGCTAATAAAAAGAAATGACTGAATAAAGTATAATTATACTTAAACTAATGTGAAAGTTTAGTTTTCTCAAAAATTAATACATTGAAACTCACTTACATTGCATCCTCTCAGGGTTTTCTGGAAAATATCATCTTTGAAATTGCGTGAGAAATGGTGTTTGTTTCCTACACAGAAATACAATTTGGCCCTCAAACCACTTTGTGGTCTCTGACCTCTGCTGATTGCCCTGAACATGGATTTTTCTCATTAGCTCTTTTACTGCAAATGGAAATATCATTCCCTTGTTGTCAGACTGTTAATGCCAAGGGCTGTGTTCTAGCTAGACCTGCATGCAGACAGCTACTAGTAAGTGAAAATTTGCAAATATAATTCTGTTTTGTCACTGCTCAAGCCACTGAAAACAATCCAACTAAGCAAAGAGAAGAGCTTTTGAGGAAGAGAGAAGAGGTGAAAAACATCTACTGTGTATGTGTGAGAACAACATTTGAATCTAAGGTAATCTAAATGTAATGAATCACATATGGCTTCATTTTAGGTCACTTTTAGGCAGAAAACTTATTTACTGCATAAAGAAAGAGAACTGAACTTGTGATGGTGTTGCATAACCTCACTCTTCACTAGTTTTTTCAGTGGTATGATTTATGATACAATTCCACAACATCAAGTTTAATAATGATAATCCTGTAGTTTTATATGGCTTTTTGTTTTATTATTTGGCACAGTCAAAAACAGTTTATAAAAGATCTGACATGCACAGCCCCCCAGAGATCTTTAAGAAGTTGTTATATCTACTAGAATCTTTGTTGCCTTTTTACATGATGAGTAAGGAATGGTGATACAGATTTGTGGGATAACGCTGTTTCATCTCTCTGTGCAAATTTAGAAGTAGAGTACATGCCTTGGACTCTTCCTCATTGCTACCTTGGCCAGATATTGGGACTACCAGCAAGGCCTCTTTGAGATACTCATCACCTCTTTTATAGAATCATTTCTGCTGGAAGAGACTGCTCATCCAGTTCAGCCTTTGTCCCAGCCTTATCAACCACTAGACCATTTCCTTCAGTGCAACATCCACCTGTCTCTGAAACTCCTCCGGGGATGGTGACACCAGCACCTCCTTGGGCAGCCCCTTCCAATGCCTGAAAACCCCTTCAATAAGGAAATTTCTCCTGATATCCAGCCTGAACCTCCCCTGGTACAATCTGAGGCTGTTTCCTCTTGTTTTATTGCATGTAATTGAGGAGAACAGACCAACCCCTACCTCGCTACAGCTTCCTTTCAAGTAGCTCAAGAGAGCAAGAAGGTCTCCCCTGAGCCTTCTTTTCTCCAAATAGCCCCAAATCCCTCAGCTGTTCCTCATTTGAGATGTGCTCCAAACCTTTTACTAGCTTGGTACAAGCCTCTGGATCCTCTCCAGCACCTCCATGTCCTTCTTGTAGAGAGGGGCCCAGAACCGGGCACAATATTGGAGGTACAGCCTCACCAAAGCCAAGTCCAGGGAAATGATCACATCCCTGCTCCTGCTGACAACACTGTTCCTGATCCAGGCCAGGATGCCCTTGGCCTTCTTGGCCACCTGGGCATGCTACTGGCTCATGTTCAGCCTCTGTCACTCCACATCCCCAGGTCCCTCTGTGCCTGGCAGCTTTCCAGCCACTCCTCCCCAAGCCTGTAGCACTGCTGGGGGTTGTTGTGACCCAAGTGCAGGACCTGGCACTTGGCCTTGTTGAAATTCATGGCATGGGCCTTGGCCCAGCCATCCAGCCTATCTAGATCTCTCCGTAAAGCTTCCCTACCCTCAAGCAGATCCACACTTTCACCTAGTGGCCCCAGTGCTGAGCCCTGGGGGACACCACTCGTAACCAGCAACCAACTGGATTTATCTCCATTAACAAGAGCTCTTTGGACTTGACTATCTAACCAATTTTTCACCCAGGAAAGTATGTGCCCGTCCAAACCAAGAACAGCTAATTTCTGGCCCTAGAGTCTTTGTAGGTACAGGGATTCTTTTGTTTGGTGGGACTCGAGTTTTGCCACTGTACAGGACATGGGTTTTTTGAGTCTTCAGATTCCAGAAGCAGATAGATACTTGATAGTAGTTAATCATGGCAATATGGCCTTAAAATCTTTCATAAATTCCTTCCTGTTGGTAGGACATGGGGTGTTGGTGATTCTCTTGAGCCTTCCTTCTCTGTTGTGGCATCGTATAGCTGTGTGTTTTGGACATTCAGTTTTTAGTTTCTTCCAAGATGTTGAAAATGCTTTCTGCCTGGTAATATGCAAGGACATGGAGATATTGATCCTGCTAGATTATTGTTTGCATTCAGAGATTTTAAAGGACTGGACTTTGCAATCGAAGGGACTTGCTCCCTTTTGTCCATTCTTACTGATGTAGACAGACTAGGGAGGAGAGCTGAATGTGTAATTATAGATGTAAATTCTGAAATGTGTGCAAATGACAGGTTGTTCTCTTTAATCTTGTACTTTCAAAATCTCCCATTTCATTTTTGTCAGCAAAATGGTTATAGAAATACTGGGAAAATTCAGTTCTTGGAACTGTGTATTTTTTGTTCAAAAAAATAATATTCTACCTCTTTACAGTGGAGTTGAAAGAATTCTCAAAGGAATTTGTGAGTTACCTGAGAATATTTTAGGATATGACTCAATCCCAGGAGACAAGTTACATTTTGGAAAGTGAATAAGAATATACCTGAAACTGCAAAAGCCCAGATATTGGCATTCACAATGTGGAAAAGGTAGCTGCAGTGGTTGGGAATAGGGTGCATGGATCCTTCTCCCATATACCTCTGACAGATATCACCTTGTCTGCTTGTACTTCTGATTCTCTTTTCCTCATGTCTGCCTATTTTACAGGAGACAGCCTTTAATTTACACAGAGTCTTCCACATAGTGGAGTCTCAAGTGCAGCTAGTAACTACCTGTGGCTGTCATGCAAGTGTCATTTTTAAGGACAATCAGGAAACACAATTAACTCAAAGACATTTACTGTTTAAAAAAAGAAAGGTAAAAAAAATATCTCTTTTTATAATCTTATTGTTCTCTTTCTCCTTCTAAAACAATGGTTTTCACCAGTAGGCAGGAACTTCAGAATAATTTAAGTTTGGTACTGAAATAAGTGATATCAAAGGTGTCTGCTTGCTGGGGTCACTACAAAGAATTGCCATTTCTTTGTCATTATTATAGACTGTGAGATGCCCATCTGTTCACAGTAACAATGGTTCACAACTAAAGAGACTGAGGTTCTTGGAAATTCTAAAGATGTCTATCAAAATTTTATCTGTGACCCTGACACAGTAGCAAGATGGTAGTAGTGTTAGGAATAAAAGGATCCTTGCCATAGTACATATGGACTCATCTGAAAGCTCGTTACTTATTTGGTAAGTACTTAGCATAACAAATTAAAGTGACACATGAGAGTAAATTAAAATGAGAGGTGAAATCAAGAATAAAGAGGTAAAATCAAACCTACTGATATCAAACACTAGTAAAATGTTTTGATAAATGGAAGAGTTTCAAATAGCTGTAGAAAAGTAAAGAAAAAGAATGAAGACCAAAGGGAAAGGCAGAGTTAACTTCAACTTGAGAGTTTATTCATGGGAAAATGGTACAATGTCCAGGGAGCCTACAGAATGCTTTTGCATATGGCTCTTTGTTCAGAAAAGCTGCCTGGGAACTTTGCTTTAACTGGACAGATGTCCTACTTACAGCATTACAGTAACTTTTTCCTGTATTATGATTATCTTCACTGAAGCATTGTAAAGAAGCCAGTACTTAGTCTTTTGATTCTTCACCATGTGTTCTCCCAAGAGTTTCATAGAAGAACAGGTGAAGTGAGCACAGGTGTCTCAAGATGGATGGCTATGCAGAGTGAGAGACAGATCTGTGTGTCTTTGGGGAAAGGAAGAGAGAGAAGAAGAAATAGATTTGAATGCTTCAGTTTCACTATAATTTTGAGCAAATCTGAGTACAGCTGAAGCCTGTGGTGGTTGCAGCTGCATAGAGAGTGGATGGGACAGCTTCTTGAACAACACTTCACAGTGTTTACTGCATAAGTAAATTTTACTGCTTCTTATTTTCATTACTTATTCATTTTATTGGGGTCACAGTTCAAGAAAGCATTTAAGCATTTCAGCCAGGTGAATGTTTCTACCGAATTAAAAGTTAAGCACATACTTAAGAACTTTGTTAGTTCAAGGCCTTAATCAGTGAATGTCATAAATAGGACACTGCAGCCGTTTGTGTGAATCAGCAAGATTTACCTCTTTGAATCCCTTGAATGTTGGGGCACAATTTTCATACAAAGCTTTTGCCTTTATTATGTGATATAGTTCATTCCAGAGAAGTGTAATATCTAACCTACTTCTCTTTAGCCCGTGTGATATAGATCCATATGGAAATGAAGCAGATAAATGGGATCTGCTTCTGAAAATGTAAGACTAAGTACACACATGAATGCTTGGTAATTTAGGAGGGTGATGAACCTAGTTATGACTAGGATTTTTGGATATTAAAAAATGATCTATTTTTAGCTGAAGCTTCAGATTTTGGTATAAAAACCAAGTAAATTGTTGCAATTTGAAGTAAATAAAATAGAAAGTGAGACCACATAAACCCAGAATAAAAACTTGATGGAGCCATTTTAAAGGCCTCAGCTCAGGAAATTATTTCTAATCAGTTCTAACTGCTTGTAGTAGATGTGGAGCATTGCCTTAATAAAAAAAAATAGCAAAAGGGCACAAATTTATACGATGACTCACAACAAGCCCTCTCAGCAGAGCAGCTTTATGAAGTGAGTTTCCTGCAAAACTAAATTCATTTTTTGCTACTGATGTTTTATTTTAGGTAAAAATATTCAAGC
This sequence comes from Colius striatus, assembly GCF_028858725.1. Taxonomy (NCBI): domain Eukaryota; kingdom Metazoa; phylum Chordata; class Aves; order Coliiformes; family Coliidae; genus Colius; species Colius striatus. The sequence continues at coordinate 4,120,640 of NC_084771.1, read as the reverse complement.
ACAATAATTTTGGAAAGAATATTTCATTCTTTAGGAAGAAATAAAACCAAATCCTCGCATAAAACTCAGTTGCATAGCTTCAAAGATACTTTGGGTTCACATGAGTTGAAATGTTGAATTTGTGATGCTGACACTCTAAAATGCAGAATTGCATACTCAAGTTTAAGCTGACCACTGTCAGAGTCAAGATGATGCATAACAATTTCCTCGTCCCCCACAGAATGCAAAATGATTCAAGTGTGTAAGAGCCCTGCATAGTGGAAGCAACAGATTTTCTGGTTTTCATTAACATAATGTGTGGCATTCTGAAGTATTTCCAAAATGTGTGGTATTAGGTACATCTAGCTTTTGTAAAGTGAATTTCATATAAAACACACATTTTCAGTGACTCAGCAGTTGAATAGGAAAAGAAACCCACAAAAGGGTGGGATAAAATGTCGTGAGACATTGTCACAGTGAGTTTTGAAGAATGTGGAGAATGGTTTATTTGCAGCAGCCAGAGGACCATGCAACTCCACCTTTTGTTGTAGTTTTACCTTTGACCAACTCAGGACAAAATCTGCAGGAAATTCAAGGCAGAATAACAGAGGGAAAGTGTCATTCCTATCACACAAGCCCCAGTGTGAAGCAGGGGAGACCACTCTGCTCAGTTCCTTGATGACTAGGGACTTGAAACAGATGTGTTTTTGCAAGAGCTTCTTTCACATGCAAAGAGCCTTTATGAAAGCTGTGAATGTCTGCATTGCATCAGAGCACATTACAGGAATAAACGGGAAATGTACAATTTGTGAAAGCAGTGAATGAGATATACCTGACAAGTGACAAATAATGCTTTCACATCAAACTTATCCCGACAGCTTTTTGGTGAGCTAGAAAATGAGACTTGAGAATCAGGGATGTTCAAACTCTTATTCTAAGAAGTGACACTGTACTCAAGTGTATTACTTGAATGACAAATTGAAAACATTTTCACTTTACCCATATACCTAGGCATATAGCTGTGAGATCCTTTGTAGAAGCTACATTTAAGTGGATTTTTTTTCTACATATGACATAAATTTTGGGATAGTTCTTACTGTCAGTTTTAATTCACCAAAACCTCACATTTTTCAAGCAAAGCTGTACTTTATGAAACTTTGTTTTGGTGAAATAAATTATGTGTTGACATATCTAATATGCTAAATGATATTGTAGAATATATATATTAATTAATATTTAAGGCTCAAATTTTACTCATTTGAGGATTTAGTGATTTGGATTTCAGAAACCTAAGATTTTGGAAAGACAACAGAAACTTTATATTTGTCATTTGCAACCTGCAGTATGGAAAACAAATACCAATATCGCTTTCCTTTCTCTGAGTAACCTTCCCATCATCCCAAGTTGGTTTTGGAATTCTATCAAGTGATGGACACAAACAGAATGCCTTTTCTTGTTCATCTAACCAAAGCAAGCAGAGAAAGTACTCCTTTTAAAAATTTCCAAATACCATAATATATGTATATATACTCTTGTGAAAAAGGTTAATTTATGGAGGGAGAAGAGAGTGAAGAGAAGCATGTATCATAAAGGATTTAGTTCTCCAGTGAAGTGAGCTTTGCTACTCTGCCCTCTTGAGACCACATCTGGAATATTGTGTCCAGTTCTGGGTCCCTCAGTTCCCTAAGGACAGGAAACTGCTGGAGAGAGTTCAACACAAGGGCATAAAAAGGATGAAGGGAGTGGAGCATCTCCCTTCTGATGTAAGGCTGAGGGAGCTGGGGCTCTGTAGCTTGGAGAACAGGAGACTGAGGGATGACCTCATTAATGTTTAAAAATATGTAAAGGGCAGGTGTCAGGAGGCTGGAGCCAGACTGTCCTCAGTGATGGCCAATGATAGGACAAGGGACAATGGGTACAAGCTGGAATATAAGAGGTTCCAAAGAAATACAAGGAAGAATTTCTTCACTACAGAGGTAAGGGAGCACTGGAAGGGGCTGCCCAGATGGGTTGTGGAGTCTCCTTCTCTGAAGACATTCAAAACCCCCCTGGACGAGTTCCTGTGTGACCTACTCTAGATGGTCCTGCTCTGACAGGGAGTTTGGACTAGTTGATCTTTCAAGGTCTCTCCCAGTCCTTCAGATTCTGTGATTCTATGATACCGTGTGATTTATTTCAGAGAAGTTCAGTTGAGAAAAAGAAGTCTCTCATATTGGTCATAATACAAAAAGACCTGAGGTTTTTGGGGGTTTTAATTTTTTTTTCTTTTAAATCTTGCCTGGGAAAGATAAGGCAGCAGAACTGAGGCTTAAAGACACTTCCATGGGATAACACTACATTGACTTGAATACTCTAAAAGAAAACTCCAGTTGATTTAAACCATACTGTACTGAATCCTCAGTGAATGTGAGTACATTAGGTGACTTACTGTTTGTCCAATTTTTATGTGCATCAGACATGAGTTTACCCATTCTTCTTTATTTTCCAGTGTATGACTGAATCTATATGAAGGGTATACTTGATGGAACATGTATCAATTATTGGCCAGTGGGAAGCAGGAAGAAACCAAGTGAGCATTTTAACCCTATTTCAAACTAATGCAGGGCTGAAGTAAATGCATGCATTCTACTGCAAGTTTTAAACTATGTTTTGTTTAGTCTGCATTTCCTTTTCTTTATGTCAGAGCCAGATAATAAAGTACCTCGGTTGAAGAGCTGTGAATCCAGTTTTCTGGCCTTGTTATTTTTCAAGACACCAACATCCATCACCAGTTCTCATTGTGAAAGGAAATGGACGTGCTCAGTAGCTGGCACGCTTTTCTGCTCCTTGCTATCGTTTATATTATGCAACCTGAAAAGTTAATCAGGCTTTCTGCTTGCTACATGCAGTTGCAGTGTATCATACTACAGGGATATTTGAAGCTACTGGAGTTGAAAGAGTCTCTGCTTCATCATATTTCTATTAGTACTGTTTTCATAAATTATATGGCCTATACTATACTTGCTGGAGAAATTAAGTGCTATAAAACTACTTTCAGTAGTACCTTAGGGTGACATTAGAGAAATTATTGTGCTAGCCAGTTTTGAAATCCATAGCCATAATAATCTACACTTATATTTTAATACTTGTAACATTTTTGGAGTGTCAAATACAAAACCATTTCAAAGTACTTATGTTATGCATATTTAGTTAACCAGGCATAACTTAAACTTTCCACTAACATATTAAAACATATGAAAGGTATAGATAGAAAATCCTACAAAATGAAGCCATTACATTTTCTTTAGTATAAAATTAGACAAAGGAAAAATGTGAAGGGGAATTATTACGTCCAACATTAACAAGACAATAACAAAATCTCAGTAATGAATCCATGTTAATTATTTACATGTTGATATGCATGAGATAAACCAATTGGATTGAGAATTCAGGGAATGAATATCCATGGAGAACCACAACAAAAAAAGAGTATTAGGAGGAAAAATTAATGTGATGATAGGAAAAGACATGACAAAGGAGACATAAACAGGGCTAAAGAAGAGTTTATTTTTAATCTTAAGGCTAGCAATAAGGAAAGACTACATTTGTCCCTTGATCTCTGTGCAATACCTTTCCTAAGATCTGTGAGGATTCTCTTTGAAAAGTATGGCGTTTTAGTTTGTGTCATAATATAAAGTTGGTGCCTATAAACTAAAGAGTGATATTCTATAGTCATTCTTCAATTATGGCTTTCTTACATATGCTTCCTCATTGCTGTAAAACTCATTTGGGTTCCAGTCAGAGCTGTGCCATCATTGCAGCCCATTTGGATTCTTCTAGAGATTCCAGTCCTCTGAAATTTCTTGGCAGGCAGAGCTGGTTGGAATTTGGCTTGATTTAATTTCACTTTAATTTAAAGAAGATGAATGGTAGCCCTTCAACTGATTCTAGGAAGTGTTTCCAGCAAACTGCAGTTACTTTGCAAGGCCAGGCTGCAGAGGGAATCGGTAAAATATATTTTCTAAAAGATGCTGCATTGGCTGAAATCTTCTCTGTCTCTAAGGAACAAGTCACACAGAAATGAAAATGTTTTCAAGCTACTTCACAACATGCCTTCACTGAGAACTACTGGAAGAGATGGAAGCATCCTAGCCAATGGGTGAAAACAGTGCCTTCTTAAGTCATGAAGGTAGAGGGTCCAAGATTAATTTGATCCAGCAGTTATTGCTAATGAACCCAGACACTGCCATAATATGAGAGTTCACATATTTTAAAACCCTTTTTCCATAAAATAAAGTATGTGATATTTATGCTCTATTTTTATAGCTTTTGGTGGCTCTTCCTGGTGCTTAAAAGCATAGACTGTCTGGTGTCTGTAAAATTTCCAGTAGTCACATGCAATAAATCATATATTGTGTTGGGGTGCATCAGACATAGTGAGCAAAAGACATACTTCTACAAAATAACTCCATGCATAATATCTGTTACTAGGCCCACAGAAGCCCCAATAAGCATACCATCTCCCAAATCTTTAGCTAATACAGAGTGGGAGGCTGCTCCTTTCATCATCCCAAGCTGCTTTTTGTGCTGCTGTTTTGCAACTGTTAATAGCTGCTCAGTGGTCTAGACAGACAAACCACGGAGCAATACAGTTCAAGTTTCAATTCAGTTCAGTTTTGAAACATTTAATTTTAATGTCAAGAAGAAACTGCTGAAGTGTGTGTGGTCTATCGACACGTGCTGTAGGGAAAACAGGAACCACTTACATCAAGCTGTAATTCATAACATTTAAATAAATTGTCATGGTTTTAGGACTTTTTTTTTTCCATCCATTCCACACATTCCAGAAAGGGTCCTTCAGTCCATCAGAGCTGTGACACATACAGTGTGGGGTGATTTTGGTTGTCTTTCCTATCTAGACCCAAACACTTATTGTCATACACTGGAGACAGAAATAGCTGACAAACTAACCACATATACACTCTTTTCAAATCTGTGTTTAAAAATATGTGATGCCCAACAGGTTTTTGAGAGAAAAGCAAGAAAGCACATCATCCTTACCATCTCCTCAATTCTGTTTTATGTGGAGAAATCCTTTCATTCATGACTGATAATATGAAGTATAGTCACCATTGATATATGTAAGAACCTTCTATCTCACTTTACTACAACTAGAATTTGTTAAACCTAGAATTTTTCCAACTTAGGTGGGAGAGATAACACTTAGTCACTACTAACTATTACCTGTTTTTCTTCATAAATTTGCTTCCACAAAGATATAAGCTAATTTGGAACATAAAGGTATTCCTTCACATGGGACATTTTCTTGCACGATCTGAAAACTAGTTTTGTTTCTTGGCTTTAACATAATTATTTCTTACTGAAATCTGTAGAAGCTTTTAAAAAGTATTTCCTGAGAATATTTGGCATTCTAAAGTATACTTTCTTAAAACTGTCAGAACTGTGCATGAAGTAAATTGCAATGTAGATTGCTTTACCAGTTATCATCCTCTATTTTGGTCACACACAAAAATATTCTGCTATTACCAATCACTGCTGCTTCACTGAACTTTGAACTTATGATGAAAACTTGGAGCAATAGCATCAAATGGGAAAAGTCCATATTTGTAAAAGTGCCAGCTAGGCAGTGCTCTGCTGCATGTTGAACAGGATCCAGGGGCCAAGTGCCAGCTCTGCTGTTTCAGATGACAATTGCATTACCTGTGCTGAACAGAGGTGCTTTGAGTTCTTGACCTCAGTGTGATGGCTAAAGGAGAACATCCATACAGATATACCTCTGTTTCCTAAGAAATGTAGATTAAATTTCTCAGAGTGCTGTTTTTCTGTTTTAGCCATTTTTATTCTGTTATCGATTTCCCTTTTGCCACAGGAAAAGTAACCAAAGTAATCATCAGAAATACAATAAATACAGCAGAAAGCATAAATGAATTATGTAATCTAGAGAACATGAAACTCTACAGTATAAGGCAAAAAGATGATCTGTACTTCACACTCCTCATTTTAGACAGACAGACTACCTGTATGTACTCTTGACGTCAATAATGGTAAAAGATTCTCTTCAGGTTTTGTCCTAAGTACCAAAATTAGGGAAGACAGGAGATAACTTCACAACATTCCTTCACAGCATTCAGTAAATTGTGATGTTAGTCCACGTCCTGCTTAGAGGACATTAAGATTCTATGACATTCATCACATTGATTTGGATTGCTCAGGTACATAATTGTATTGCTGAAACTGAGCAGTGGAAAGGCTAAGTGTGTGTGCAGAGCTGCTTGGGAATACAGAATTGCCCTTTTATTCATAATTGTGTCTAATTTGCAGTATTTTAAAGTGGTTGTACGTGTCAATCATTTCTCATTTTACTCTTGAATTCTTTGAAGGGTTTATATGAAATGAACAACTCCTCCATTAAAATAGTGGAAACAGAAAAAACTGTCAGAAAGACTTTTTAATTTGAAAGCAGTCTTTCTTTTTTTGTTGTGACAAATATTTCAAAGCCTTAAGGAAATTTAAACCCATTGTTTTTAAACTAAGAAAAAGAACTAACCTTCAGTAACTTTGGTTAACTCTCACCTCTAAACATTTTAGACATATTTTCTAAGTCAGAACTGCTTGACAACAACAGAAATAGTAATCCATTAAGGGTTTTAATGTCTCAAAATGTTAAAATTATTTGTAAATGGAAGTTTCTGAGTTTCATAACATATTTATGGTATTCTTTTTCATTCCAAAATTAATAAATGCATGTAAATACAAAATATGTAACACATATAACAAAATACAGTTGTTATTAGAGAAGATGAGCTCGAGTTTTATTAACAACATGAAAGAACAACATTTAGTTAGCTAAACAACCATCTGAATGCCATTTTCTTGTGCCCTATGTGCTTATCTCTCAGACAGCTATCTTACATATTTGGCCTTTTGAAAAATCATATCTGCTTGGCCTCCCTTGCCTCAACCCCTATTTCATGCACTGATAAAGCATAGGTAAGATTGTTTTGGTTTTATGTGTCTTGGTAGACACATTTCAAACTTCAGTCTTCATTTCTTGCTTCTCACTTCTGCTTAAGGCAACCTATTCCTATTTACAAAGGTAAGTTATATTCTTCCTCCCCATCACCCATTCCCAAGAAGCTCTAAGGTATAGCATTACAACGACACATGTATTTTCTTGCCATCATTACTGTATTTTTAGCTAGACTGATTATAACATTAAAATGGAACATTTATGTAAAATAAAAGTTCTTTTAAGTGTGCATTTGGTTAGCTGTGTTATTATCTTCATGTCCTCTCTGTCCTTTCTACTCTTCCTGATGATCAGTCTCTTGATTGTTTAGGTTTATAGTGATTGTTTTTATGAAGGATAAAACAATGGCCAAGAAATCATAATCAATACTTTGTCAGTCATTTACCCTAAAGTCCACTCAGGATAAGGAAGAATTTCTCAACTAATTATTTAGCAGCTTAATCTGAGGCACATCTATACTGCTAGTTTAGTACAGACTAGCATTAGTCCAGAGCTCTCTGACAGCTAATTTATTAGTAAATTACTTCATTGACTCTCTTAATGTTTGAACGAACTCATGCTCTGCACTTCCTTAATGAATGAAGGCATGGTCTTTATCCCATGGAACATTTAACTTCTGGCTGGTGTTAGAACTGAATATCAATACCAGAAAAGCTTATAAAGCATTTCTTCAGTAAAGAATTTTAGGGAAGTATGGGAATAAATAAGCATGTGTAGAGGATGTTCTTTTATTTTAAGCTGGTTATCATCTTCTTTATGTCCCTGTGGCTTTGTGGTAGATATGAATCATCAGGAGGCTTAATGAAGGTGAAAGCTTGATTACTACTTTTGCAAAGGTGATACTTGACAGAAGGAGCTGTTTCAAAGATGACATGCAGGGTTTAGGAAGGGCAGACGTACAGAGAGCAAAACTAGTCAGAAATATTGGTAAAGGCTTAATAATCTAGAATAGATCATCAGGTAAAAATTGCAGGCACTAATCAGAACAAATTAAATCTATGCACCTATATATTTGCAGATTTTGCTTACTGTATTTAGGTGTTACCTTATAGTGGATAGTTATAGTGAAGTACTCTGTGGTTCTTTGAGATCAGGTGGCATGGCTCAAGCAAGAGGCAAGAGCAATTACTATACAAGTATTTTGTAGTATTGACTGCAATAGTCAATAATAATATCTGTGATAATTGTTTCTATATCAAGTCTTAGTAGTCAGGCACTTTTCCTGATACCTAGATAGAATTGGCTTTTTCTTAGTGTCAGCTTGTTCTTAATTAGCATGTGCAGTTTGACCACTAATCTAATCAATTTAGCACGATCAACAACTTTATTCTTGGTGCAAGCATATACATCCGAGACAGATTTTTTCCTAGCCAATTTTTCACCAAATAATCTAAAGTTCCATAAATATTAATTGACTTCACTGGTGCCATAAATCAGTGAATCTCATCTGTCCTGGAAGCCATCACTAACAATTTTCAATGAAAATAAACAAGCTTCAGAATTAGCAGCTGCAGGCAAGGTATATGAAAATGAAGTAATGAAGACTGCAAAGATCCTTTAAAAATACATGTGTACTGGATTTTTTTCCAGATAGAACTACCAGTTTATTTCACATATCAGTTCATCTGCCTAGAAGCAAGCATCCCTATCATACAGGGTTGTGATGTAACCTGTTAGCCTCATTTTTGTTACAGCTGTCAGTGGCAATAACCATTATGGTCAAGATTGTAAAACTTTCTGTTATATCTTGTCTCTTCCACATGCTTGTAACTTCCATCTTGGACTGACATTTTCTACACCTAGTCTCTGTCTTTTTTAATCACATTTTGAGTATACAGTAGTCACTGAGTTGTACATGATATATTTTTATTTTAAATAAAATAAAAGCATGACAGTAACTTAATCATTGGCATGATAAACTTTGTATGAAGATGAAAACTAATGGACAGGGGTCAAGCCTTTGGAGCACGAAGGATTTATGTGTTTAGACCGTGACAACTTGGCAGAAGTCAATACAGGAAATGAGGAGTTGCCTCCTGTCATCTTTGAGGAATGTTCAGTTGAAATAGAGCTTTTCTTTGTCCTCCTTGTTTATATGACACTGCAAAATGTGTGTAATGCTCAGTTTCTCAAGCTCACAGCTTGAGTTTTTGTTTCCTTAATTGCAAAATCATTATTAATATGGTTGCTGTGGGAGACAATAATGATACAATACTCAAGACATTAAATCTTGAGAGACAAACGATTTTGTTCATCAATAATGCAGATGCAAAACTATGGAGGTGTTTATGAACACCTCATTCTACTTAAAACATGTAATTTGAAACACTAAATGGAGTTTGCTTTTCAGCTGCTTGGCATGACTGCGTACACTGGAAAAGGAAGAGACATACACTTCTGCAAAGTAAGCTTCTGCAGGGGAACTGGACTAGATGATCTCAAAATGTTCCTTTTCAACCCCTGTCTATGATTCTGTGATTCTATGATACTACAGTGAGAATGTGTGATATGATGGACTGGTTCCTCTGGGGAGCTGGAGATTGTAAGGTTTACTTTGGAAACTTCATCTGGGGAAGAATGTACCAACTTAATCCATACCTTTTCATATTCATTGGTATATTCCTTTGCTGAAGGAAGTTAGGAAGGGATGCAAGTGTCTGGCAGCACTCTTCAATATGAGGAAGAATATTGCTATGGTCCCCTATCAACCCCAGAAATAACATATCAAATTCCTGATCAAAGAATGAAGACAGACACAGTATAGCAGAAATAGGGGCAGCTGTCCTGCTGCAACTGTGGCATTCAAGCACAGAGCCAATCAGTGGGACAACCTGAAAACCCTTGATTACATCATTTAGTTCACCTGAAAACCATTTTTTTTCCCCACCAAGCCTCATTTTGGTTCAGATTAAGTGTATACTTCAGATAGGCAGGTAGTTTTATCAGTCTCAGAGACAAATGTAATGAGGTTGGTTGTGGTTTTTTTCCCCTGTTTTTCCTGAGGCTTAGTGAACAGTTAAGGTTAGTGCCTAACCTCTGAGGTTTATTTATATACTGCAGTAGGTCTCTGATACTGCACTACAAGCAGAAGGAGCATGAATCTAGGTGTTTGACTGCTGGTGTCTGATTCTGAAAGGTTATTTAAAAAAAACCACAATATCTTCCAGTTTGTTGCTATTCAAGCATGTGTGTTCTGCAGGACAACAATCCTGACTGTTCTACAAGGTAAATATATTACTTTAGTGAAATCCTTTGGTTTTTACCTGTGAGTTGCATGGAGGAAGCTTTATACTGTTGTTGTTGTTTGGTTTTTTTAATTAAGATATTTTTATTAGCTATTTGTTGTTAGACATTAGCTACAGTTAGAGTTGCAATTCTTAATGGTGATCTTTCCTATGTTACAATCTCCCTAAAGATGGTGGAGTGATGTTTTAAGAAGCAATTAAATGTCTAGAAGGAAACAATGATTAGAGTATGTTGATACACGTACACAAAGATGGTTGTGCAATTGCTGATGACTGGTAGATATAGTTTTTCTGGATAACTTTCTCTGAGGCTCAATAACTAGCCTTAATATTTAAACTTAGATAGCTTAATGAAGTGTATTTATATAGGTATGAAAACAGAAGAGACTTCTGTGGTGAATGTTCAATTCGGTTATGTGCAGTTGAGTGTGTTGGAAACTTATGATTTCTCAACACATTCCAATGCTATTGCTGCTGAAAATTACTGTCTCATGTTTTTTAAACTTTAGAACTTGAATCATACTTCATAATTGAAGACTTAACTACTGTTCTGCTTGAGTACCATTTCTAATAAATGGCTTTAATATGATCTGACCTTTAATCTCAGTAGCTTTCCATGGAGTTTTGGTTTGGAGTAATTAGTGATTTCAAATAAATTAATTTGATTACTTTTGTTACACTTTTGCTTTTCATTTAAGAAGCAAAACAATAATTAAGAAATTTTGTTTTACTGCTATAAAATTTTTCAATTAATACAGAAGACAGTTAAATCTTACATGTTTTATAACTGAAAAATCTTTGTCAAAGAAGTATCATCCTTATTTTATAGCCATCTTGAGTACTGTGTCCAGTTCTGGTCTCCTCAGCTCAAGAGGGACAGGGAAGTGCTGGAGAGAGTCCAGGGCAGGGCCACCAAGATGATCAGGGGACTGGGACATGTTTCATATGAGGAAAGGCTGCAGGAACTGGGGCTGTTTAGTCTGGAGAAGAGGAGATTGAGGGGAGATCTTATTAATATTTACAAGTATCTAAAGGGTGAGTGTCAGGAGGTTGGGACATCCCTCTTTTCTATTGTAGCTAGCAACAGGACCAGGGGTGATGGGATGAAGCTGGAACACAAAAGGTTCCACTTAAATATAAGAAAAATCTATTTCACTGTTAGGTGAGGAAGCCCTGGCACAGGCTGCCCAGAGGGGTTGTGGAGACTCCTTCCTTGGAGGTCTTCAAGACCCACCTGGGCATGTCCCTATGCAACCTGATCTAGGTGACCCTGCTTCTGCAAGGGGGTTGGACTGGATGATCTCTAAAGGTGTCTTTCAACCCCTACCATTTTATGATTCTTTAGTCTCTAAACAAATTAATGATATAGGATGTGGTTTTGAGTTCCTTCTAGATTCATTTTATGTTACTACAAGAATGAACTCTTGAAGAACATGTGTTTAGGCTAATTAAATAAGATTTTATTTCATTTGTAAATTAATGTACTAAGGTTCCCAGGAATAGTAAAAATTTACATCACGAGAGCCTTGTTAAAATAATGATGATAAGTAGTTGGCTGGGAAAATTGTGATTAGTAGCAGCAAAATAGTTTAGAGACTGAAAGGCTAAAAAATATAGTTAAGGCCAAATAATTTAATTAGGTTATTAATGTAATAGAAGTTTATATAAACAAATAGATGTACTGTGACCATATAAATATGGATTGTAGGAATGAATGCATTGTTCTGAAAAGTGTTACATGACATGATTGTATTTTTATTCTTGCTGTTTTAAAGCTTTACCTGGGCCAGAGAAATGTCTATGGATGAAAGTTTTGCCAGAATGAGGAAGTTTTTACTAGCTTTGTTTTTGAACAAGTGACTCTATCCCTCACTTTAAAGCTAGAGTAAATAAATACACCCGCTTTCTAGGTAGAGAAATGCTATTTTTCAATGACTTGGTGGTCATTTTCAGTACAAGAGCTTCACTCTTTCTCTTTTTCTAGAATTTGAAGTGTTATTACAGATATCTAATAAAATTCCAATTGAAGAGAGAGATGGGTGCAAAATTGCATGTGTTTGCAGCTTTATTATTTTTTTCCTTGTAAGTAGCTCTGACACCAATAATTACCCATCTTTTGAATTGCTTCTGAACTGTTTAAAGACACTTTTTGGTAACCTTTTAAAATGGAAAATGTTCCTTTGGTTTCTTTTCTGAAACTTATTCTAATTTGTAGTCCTTGTGTACCAGTCTTTGAAGAGATTTAGGATAATTGGGCTTGAAATTAGTTGGACATACTGGACAAAACTTACAATACAATGCTAGTTGCATTCCTCTGGGTAAGGTAGTGAGAGCTGACATACACACAGATGTAGACTGCATGGAGAGAAGGAATACCAGTTTTTGAGTGGAATGAGGGGATCATAATGGAATTGTGACCCAGGATTTCTTCAGAACCTAGTTGCTGAACTTCATCAGAAGGGTTGTTTATGTGCTGACCATGATTATAGAATTATGTGAAGGATAAAATACTAAATTTGTTTACATTTTATAGCTTTTAACTGTTGATCATTGGGCTTTCCAAGTTGTAGTTGTGTTGAAGAAATAGATGGAAGTATCTTTTCATCGTGTTGTGTTACCAAACCTGACTTTGTTTCCTAATCAACTCTCTATCTCATTTGTATTGGGTTTAGTAAATTGGAGTGCTTTAAGAACTTAAAAATTAATTAGTAGAGCAGTGTTTTATCAAAAAAGCTCACTTACAAAAGATTTGTCTCATAGGTTGTACACCTCCTCATCTATAATGGTGCTGGAAGGGGTATAGAGGTCTTGAAGAAAAAGTGGCCCTGTTCTCCACTGAATTTGTCACATTTCCTTTCTGGGCTATATTAGACTAGTCTTTGATCTCTAGCTTTCTGTGAATGATCTGCAGATGAGCTGCTGTTAATCTGACTTAGCCTTTACAAGGCATAGCTGAAGGAAAGAGGAAAAGCAGCTTACCTCACACAAGTGCCAGCTTTATCAAAAGGGAGGTACTGTAACAATGCTTTGTTGATGACTCTGCTAGGAATCTAGTGTTCCCTTGTGTTTTCCTCTCTTTTGTATTACTTATTCAGACAACTAGACTCAGCGTTTCCATAGATTAAAACTCTTGTATGGTGCATGTATTTTTTTGAGAATAGGCTTTTGCATTGTAATTATACTTTAAAACGTTGCTATTTGCAGGTTGAATTTATATTCATTTTATAGGTAAATCAGAAGAATCTGAAGAACCATCTGCTCACAAAAATCAGCTGGTGAAATGACAGTGTTTCTCCCTTGTAATCCATCAGCTATCCAGACATACAAGTGGATAAAGGGAAAGTGTATTTAGTGTATTTATATGAGAGAAGTGTTAATGTCACATAAAGATCCATGTGGAACAAAGTCTTAGAGGTATCTGGTACATATGATATTGTAGTATGATTTGCCCAAAAACTGAGGACAAATCACTGGGGGGGAAAAAAAGAGGAAAAAAACTCCAACCCTAATTTTTGCCTTTATGTAACTTAAAGTGGGTTGTTAAAAATTCCTATTCAAAGAAAAGGAGATTTTTTTTATGGATTCAAAACAGTTTTAGAGATGCTTTTTCCACCACCACATCTCAAAAGAAGGGGTTGGTTTTTTTTTGTAACCCGTATAAGCTAAACATTCCCAGTGCAGATGTACCCCAGTGCCCTACCAGCTCAGCCAAGCAGTTCATCTCATGCTGCCCATGTGCTGGGGGAAAAGACATTTAATCTCTTTTCATTCTCTGAGTGGAAGTATGGATTCAGAACTGTAGATAACAATAGATAGGTCATGAAGGCACACATTCTATAACCAATCTCTGGAGATTATACTTTTGGAGAGATACTGAGGGTTCCCAGCTATTTGTAATCCTCAGTTACTCCCAGTATTGGTTTAAGTTGAAAAGCAGTGGTTTAAGGATATTGCCTATTGAAGACTATGGGTTTTACAGTAAAGGACCAGTGCAAACAGGAATGCAGCAATACGTATGGAAGTTTGTTCTCAGCACAGAAAAAGTCTATAGTCAAGCTGCCTCTTAGTTTAAGATCTTGAGCTAACTTAAGTTTCCAACCTGCAAGGCATACTCCATTGCTGTAACTTTTTTTTCCTGAATTTAGCTTTTGCCAAGTATTGTTTAATCCACCTTTCTGTTTTCAGCAAATCTTACCTTTATCTCATTAGGAGCTTTTGTATGTTTACAAAGAAGTAAGTATAAATTAAAGTCTTTCTCCCCACTCCCTGAGGCCTCATTTGGATCATTACAGCTTTTGTGTAAGCTTCACTCTGAGTTTAATGCATTGTTGTCTGGAATGAAATGTACTGGCAAAGCATGATGTAGATTGTGTAGTATCTAAGCATTTAAAGGTTATTGCAGAAACAAGTATTACAGGTTGGTTCCATATTCATGTCCCCACTAAATCATTCCTTGAAAAGGTATTGAGAAGTTAAAGAATGTGTGTGTTGTATGTCTACTATCTCTTTCCATATCATCCTAAATAATTGCTGATGGAGGACTTCAGAAGAGGCTTTTTTTCCTATTTGCTGTTCTCTACTTGCTGCTTCTCTCCTGTCTCTACCCCCATGAAATCATTGAAATCAATCTTTTTTGTCTTTTTCCCTATTTATTGTCAGTCTCACCTTCAGGGTATCTAGAACTGGATGGAAAACTTCTCATAGGAAATGCTGGATGTTTGCTTTTAAAGTAATCTTTTCCACTACTTTCTTTTTTAATGTAAAATTTCTGCCAACTCTTGCTACATCATCCTGTTAGATCCCCTCCGAGCACTTTGGACTTGAACCATGCTGTAAATCTAAGTTGCTGTTGTGCTACCCTATTGTTGATGGTTGGATAATGGGTGTAATGCATTAACCAGTGTGTGTGTTCAAACAAGAGTGGAAATGAGATAAGGGAATGGATTACTTGTAACTGTTTTTTCCCCTTTTATGCTGGTGTGCCAAAATGCTGGAGTGCAAACTGTGCACAGATTAATGTTTCACTAGCAGTGTAGGTCTTTATTAGAAGCATATTCTGATCTTTCCTGGGCGTCTTATCAGAAAGGATTTGCCTTAAAACCAAAAAGCCAGAAAGGAAAGTCAGGGGAACACTTTCATTCCCTTGTTGTAGTACAAGGCAGCTCTCAGATGACAGAGGGTAACAGATATGGCTGACAACTTTGCTGAGCCACCAATACAGTGCAACGGAGAAAACAGTAGTATGAATTTGGGATGTGCAAGCAAGACACTTTGAAGGAAGCAGGAACATTGGTAGTTGCCAGTGAATATTGGGGAGGGAAGGAGAATAAACCTTAATGGCAAGAAAAACTAGAAGGATGACTTGAAAGCAAGTTCAGGTCAATGTTCACAACTACTTCTTGTAGGAAGACTTCGTTTTAACAATTTCACAAAATCCAATTTAAAAAATAATGGCTATTCCTTTCCAATGGTGAAGCTTGATAAAACTTTTGGAAGGGAGTAGCTGACAGAATAGGCAATTACTGAAGAGAGGAAATGAAGCTTGTGACATGAACCCTTGGGTACTGTAAGTGTTGGTAAAGCAACACAGGTGTGGTTATGAAGGCAGATGGAGGTAAGAATGATGAGGTTGTTCATACTGTATTTGTACTCTGACTCAACCATCAGAAGCCCTTAAGAGTATATCTGCTGTCAGAACAGATTCCTCCTTGTACTTTTGATATATAACTTGGCTTCTAGGGATTATCTCAGAAGTATCATTTGTTTGGTTGCTTGCTTTTTTTTTTCATTTCAGATGTATTAGATCTTAAGCACAAACAGAATGATAGTGGGATGCATCAGTACATCCTGAGGCTGATTCCCAGGTCTTTTATTCTTCCTCTCCCTTCCATCAGAAAAAGACATGACACCTTTCCCAGCACTTCTCAGGAGTTTCAGCAAGCAGGTTTCTGATGACTGAAAAAAATCTAGCATTCCTATCTTGTATGATGAAGTGTTATGTAACATCTAGTAAAAGGGGCTGCAAATAGTTGCAAATGGTCTAGTGTTTTTCTCTGAGCTCTGTAGTCATCAATTGCTTTTCAGTTTGGGGTTCTAACTATATAATCCTTCCAAGCCATGAATGCATACTTTCATTCCAGGTCACTGAAGGAAAATAGCTTGTTGCTGTATTAGAGCAGGGATGTAACCATCCTTATCCTCTCTCCCCTACAAGGTAAAAAAGTACCAGCATTCAGACATTAGCAAAAGGGGTTGTTTGAACTGGATCAGCAAGAATTTTCTTTTTGCTTAGCCTTGTATTTTAAGATTCTTCATTCACATGGATGACTTCTGTAGCTGCTGGCAGGATAACTTGCTGCACAAGTCGAAAGCTGGCGTTTAGTACAAACTGTGTCAAGGTATGAAACGTATTTTTATGACAGATTCTTTCTTTCCTCTACAAAATAACCTGTGATCCCTTTGTAGCACAAATATGATACAGATTCAAAACAGCTGAGATAGTTAAGCAGGGAAGAAATTTCTTAAGAGATTTTGATCTATTAAGTAATGAGGTCTTTTATTGTTGAATTTGGAGTTCATGAGCTATTTGAGTGCTGTGGTTCAAACATTACTGTGAATGCTGAATTCAGTTCTCCTGGGGAGGCTTACTGTCTTATACTTCTGTAATCCCTTTATATCCCCCTTTTTGTGCTTGCTGAGTGTGGGGATCCTTAATTCATTGTAACCTGGTAGACACTCTTCAGGTGTCAGTATAAGCATAAGACACCTCAGTCTAGAACTGCCTCAGACTTTTTCTTTCTATTGATGAAGTAGCACAAACTGTAAAAGTGGATAAAAAGCTGATAATCCTGGAAATGATCAACTGAAAAAGTCAGGGAAAGGAAAGACAGAGTATATTTCTTAATCACTGGGATTTTGCCATACTGAAGTTCAGAAAAGTGAATCATCTCCTAGCAGATGTTTGTGTCTACTTTGTATATGTAGGTTATGTACGTATGTATCAAGCCATTTACAATGCAATAGTGATGCTGATTTTTGCTTCTCACTGGACTGGATGATCTCTAAAGGACTCTTCCAACCCCTACCATTCTATGATTCTGTGTATACATGTATGAGTGAAGTTTGGCTAATAATGTTTTGCTTAGTATATATGGTCTCTGTACTGGGGAAGAAGTATTTTTAAAGGAAGAGCAAGGTTTTCTCAGTCCTGTGGGCTGGCCTGAAGTCTTACTGACTTGAAGCCTGTCTTTCATGTTCAATAGATGCTGTGCCTACGTTGCATGTACATAAAGTACACACCGATTTTGACTGCTTCATGGAGTCACGAGTCAGGTATGTTTGACAAAATCCATGGTTAGGTACATCCAGCAAATGAAAATGGAAAAGACTATAGTGAAGATGTAGGTTTTTTCTTAATATGTGCTTATTCTGCTATTAAAATGTATTCTCTGAGAGCAGCAGTCTACTTCCACCATGCCCCCACCCCTCAAAATTACTGGATTCACTTAAGTTTCTGCTATTAAATATCTGCACCATCTGTCAGAATTCGCTCACTCTCCATCTCATCACATATTGAGTTTCTGTAAAGTTGGTCAGTTCAGCAATAACTCTGAGGTGGTGTTATTTTTCTTCAGAAAATGTTGACAACAGAAGGAAATATCTTCATTCTACACTCATATAAACAAAGGTACACTAGCTCCAATGGCATGTCTCACCAAACAGAGTAAAAGGAGATTTTAGGCCTTGTGATGTACATCCAAGGTTAAATCAGGATCCATCAGCAATGCCATTGAAGCTGATGAATATTTGCTGTTGACTTCAGTGGGAGTATAAGGGGACTATGTAATTTATAGTGAGATTCTTAATGTATGCAGCTTCCTTTCATCTCAGTGCAATTACATTGATCCAGTCATTAGATTGTGGCATATTCTCCTTTATTAATGAGTAGCTGACCTCAGCAAAGATTTTTAGCCCATTTTTACTTCAAAAATGCTATTTTATACAGCCTATAATGTGTCAGCACTATCTTGTTCTCATAAGAATGCTCTGGAGTGTTAGAGAGATCAGTAACATTGACCTTTTAGCCCTGTGATTCTCATCTGCCTGATGCTATTGAATTTGGAAGGAGAGAAGATTGTTACAAATTCAGAATTTGAAACAGAACTGTGTCTATTTTTTTAATAAGATGGAATCTGTTAATCATTATGTGATCTCTGGCATAATAAATAGTTATGATAGTCTTATTTAGATATATCTGCAGATCTATAAAAATAGTAATGTCCCAAACACACCTTTTGTTTTGACTTGCTGATTGATGGTGATGAGCTACCACTCCTAATGTGTTTGTAAACTGATATTGTAATAGCATGAGGAAATTGCATATAGTGGCTAGTCTGTATGCAATTTTCTTCAGGCACTCATGTATTTTAAAGTGGATTTTGTTTAAGTGAGTAACTTCAAAATGCTCTTCAGATTTAAAGGGAAAAGTTTGCTTTGGATTATTGTTCCATTTTTCAGGATATTGATTTAAAGCTTTGATTAGGTTGACCAATGACACGTCACTAGTATCTGCATGAGTCTTGAATCCTGGTCTTTGATGGTGGAATTTGTTTAATTCTTGAAGCCTAAATTTAAAGTGTTAAATAACATACTACCACTAAATGAACTCTGTGCATAAGAATGTTCAACATTAAAAGACAGATGAGCAAGAACTTGAGGAAAAGCTGGAGTATTTATGACTGTCTTTAATTGAAAGACCTAGGCAACCTCATGACAGGTCTTAACAGCATTTTGAGAAGATGCCTCTGTTAAATTCCTTATAGCCTAGCATCTTGTAGTCATTCTATATTCATATTGTAGATTAAAATTCTCTTCCTTAAAATAGTCTTTTTGCATAGTTAGGAAACACTTTTGTGTTGTGAAGATTCAGAAATTCTAGTGCATGTTATCAATTCCCATTAATCATGGGAATAGATCATTTGCAGTGTACAAACACGAGCTATATAGTGCTCTTGGACAGAAACAAATACATCTATCTGTTGTGAGATACCAAAATATAACCTTCCACACTTAAGACAGGGCCACAACTCAGCTTGTAATGAGCACTTTACAGGAATGATACTTTAGGGATTAACAATTTAGAGGACATGTAATGCAGGATACATAGGATTATGCTTGTGTGCAAATTAGTGTTAACTGACACAAGCAGAAACCAAATTCATATTGCAGTCAAATTGAGTCAATTGAATTGATTATTTGTATCAGATGTTAAATTGAACATTTGGAAGTTGTGGCAGATGTGACTCAGAGTCATGTAGTCAGTATGTTTTTAAGAAGAGAGATTCATGACTGCCAGCTGACATTACTTTTACAGGGCAGCTCTATATTATGGACTTTGTTTTCAGGTCTCATTCTGTTAATTTGAGAAAAGGTGTATTTGAGGAATACATTTGGAGATATTGTCTGTTCCTTAAGTTGCATTGCTTTTAAAAAAATGTTAGTTTCACTTGTAATATGTAGGAAGATAGCCAAAGGCCAGGATCAGCAGCATCTGGCACAGATGCCAAAAATAGTTAGATTTGTACTTTAAGAGGAATATAGCTCACCAGACCCATCTATCCCTTTTCTATACTATGAATACAAATATGTGCCTCTGTGTACTGTCACTCTATGAGCTGTGGAAGAAGTTGCAATCATGTGCTGGTTCCTGCTGTGGTCTAGACTTGGTGAAAATCAGGAGCTTTTCTCTTAGAGGCACAGTAATGACAACTAATAGTACCCTGTTCCTTCAAGCCCTGCTGGATTTCTACCTATGCAACAATCTCTGAACTGAAAAAAGAATATGATCTGCCACAGCACTCTGATTTGCTGCCGATCTCTATTTTGGAAGAGTGAGTTGTTTCCTGAGTTAATGATATTTTTCACACCACTTTTAGCAATTTTATGACAACCCTGCTATGATTTAACTCTACCTTCTATACCGTCATGGCAGTTTTCATTAATAAGGGTAAGGCCTCAAATATACTATACACTGTCTAAAATAACTCCTGGAGATCAGTTTAATTACATTTTAAACAAAAATAATTAAGTAGCTGTAGTGAAACTTGTTATTCCTGCCACATATTAGTGTTCTCAGACCTCCCTCTTCATGTGGAAAAGTAGCCAACTTTTAGATGGAGTTTTTACATTCTAGGGTTTACTTAGCAAAAAATTCACTCGTGAAGGGTTACTTGAGTGCAACAGATGGCATAGTCTGCACATTGTAAAAGCAGTTTGGAGGCAAGATTGTTTAAGACAACCACCACACACTTCTCATTAAATAAGTGATTGA
This sequence comes from Colius striatus, assembly GCF_028858725.1. Taxonomy (NCBI): domain Eukaryota; kingdom Metazoa; phylum Chordata; class Aves; order Coliiformes; family Coliidae; genus Colius; species Colius striatus. Next base: position 4,100,056 of record NC_084771.1, on the reverse strand, counting down.
CAGTTTATTTTTGCCCTTTTTTTCCCAGAGTTTTTGTGCTTTTAACGTAGTTCTTTGTGTTTATTTTCATTCTTCTCTGACAATATTACTACTTGTCATCTTGTGGTTTCCCCATCCCCTTGCTGAGTGAAATTCTGTTTGATTTTTTTTGTATTTAGCTTGTGGACAGCCTGAATATTTTTTCAGGCTGTATCAATATCTTATATATTAAACAGAGAGATTTGAAGTTGTAATAAGTGCTATTATAGAAACAAACAGCAGTTCTGAGGGATCTGACAGGGTTGATTAGTCCACTCATCTGTGCAATACAGCGTAAGCTATGCCTATTCATGTCAAATGATTGCCTAACTTGTTCCTAAATATGCTAGCAATGGAGATTTCACACTGCTTGCAGGACATTGATTTCATTTCTTTGCTATTCTTACCATTAGAGAAGTTCCTACTTAAAAACATAAATAGCTTGTGAAATCTGAAGTCTGTTACTTATCTTGTTTTCTGTAATGAGTAAGAAATAGAGTTTTTTTTTGTTGCAATAGCAGCAGGCTTGCTGTTTGGAGAGACTTGAAATGAATTTTTCAGAGCCATTTCATACAAACAGGACTAATATAGCATTTGGACACAATATTATAGTAATAGCATGTAAAAGTTGATCAATTCAGACTTACAAGAAAGTTTTTAAGCCTTCACAGTGTTAAGGCTATTTAATAAATGTACATGTACAGCAGCAGTGATATCATTTGTTAAACCAACCAAAGTGGTTAAGAGGAAATGGTTAAGTGAAGTGGTTCCACAAATTCTTTTCAGGTTTGAAACAAAAGCTACAAACTTTAAAGCTAAATGAAAAAATAAGAAAAATGGTTTTGACCTAACAGGTTAGCATATCTAGTTAAACTACCTGACAGAATAAGTTAGTACTATCCATGGAGTAGGACCACCTTGGTGTGGAAAGGTATTTCAAGGTGGCTTCCTTCTCTAACAGGAAAGAGAAATAATCTGTTGGTTGTGTAATGTTAAAAATTTACTTCAAAGAAGAGATGGTTTAAAAGACTAAAAGGTGATTAAACTCAGCACGTACATTCTGAGCTTTAATGTAACTTTTAAGTTCATGTTTTTATATTTGTCGTGATTCTTGACTGAGTTGCAGTTAATATTTTTCCTAGTAGCTGGTTCAGTGCTGTGTTTTGGAATTATGATGAGAATGAGGTTGATAACACAGAGGTGTTGTAGTTGTTGCTGAACAGTGCTTACACTAGCGTAAAGATCCAGTTTCACATGCACTGTTAGCAAGGATGTTGGGAGAGGGCACAGATGGGACAACTGACCCAAACTAGCCAGAGGGATGTTCTGGACCATGTGATCTCATGCTTTGTACATAAATTAAGGGAAATCCTGGCTGGAGGCTGCTGCTTGGGCACAGGCTGGGCATCTGTCTGTTGGTGGTGAGCAACTGGTTTTCATTTGAGTTGGGCAGAGAGGAACCTCATGAGTTTCCACAAGGACAAGTACAGAGTCCTGCATCTGGGAAGGAACAATCCCATGCACCAGTACAGGCTGGGGGTTCAACAGCTGAAGAGCAGCTCTGCAGAGAGAGACCTGGGAGTGCTGATTTGATAATAAACTAAACATGAGCCAGCAACATGTCCTCGTGGCCAATGGCAACCTGGGATGCATCAAGAAGAGTGTGGCCAGCAGATCGAGGAAGGCTCTTCTCCCCCTCTACTCTGCCCTGCTGAGGCCTCATCTGGAGTCCTGTGTCCATTTCTGGGCTCCTCAGCTCAAGAGGGACAGGGAACTGCTGGAGAGAGGCCAGTGCAGGGCCACCAAGATGATCAGGGGACTGGAACATCTTTCATACGAGGAGAGACTGTGGGAACTGGGGCTGTTTAGTCTGGAGAAGAGGAGATTGAGGGGTGATCTTATTAACATTTATAAATATCTAAAGAGTGAGTGTCAAGAGGTTGGGACATCCCTCTTTTCTATAGTAGCCAGCAACAGGACAAGGGGTGATGGGACTTAAAGATAAAATAAAAGCTTTTGTTGTTGAGATTCAAAGCAGACTGCGTGGGTGTTCTTATAATAGGTTGATTTCCACTTTCTATTTTTAGCACTTACACTAAGGTTACATAAGTAAATACTACTGTACAATAAAAATATCCCATCTTGTACTTAGATCTGTCTTTTATTGGTTGAGATGAATTTGTAAGGGTAACTTATTCCACTGAGCATCATGCTTTGTACCAGTTAGTTGAGTATAAAAAGTCACAATACAGACATCTGAAATTTTGGTCTTGAGTCACTTCTCTTTGGCTCTTGATTGAGAACAGGCACTGTGCAAAGGCTCTGTGTGAGCAGAGGTGAGCTGCTTCAACTTGAGTCATTTACACCAGTTTGTTTTCCTGAATAAGTTATCATTATAAAAATAAAAACATTCCTACTTCACATATTGGTCAGAATGTTCGTAGTGGACATACTAGTGACAGAAGGGCCATTCCAAAGAAACAAGATTAAGTTTATTACTTGTTTGGAGGACTGTTGATAGCCATAGTTTTCTTCATATAGCTGTCAACCTCTTCTTGAATTTCATCCATCCTCTTGTTAAAATGCATTCCATTTCCCTTACCAGAAGTACATTTCCTTAGCTAAGGCTGTTTCCCTTGTAGTCATCAGATCATCAGTTTCTGCTCTGTTCTTCTTTCCTGAATTGTTGTTTATATACTTTATTTAATGTACCTGCCAAAGACATCCTTCTGTTTTTATTGACATGAAGGCACTAGCTCAGCCTTCAAGAAAGGAAGGAAAAAAGAAAAAGTTACCATTGTAAACTGAGAAGGAAAAAAAATATCCAAAGTAGAAAAATTATCCAGCTTAAAGGAAGAATAAGGTTTGATTGTGATATACATCAAGTATTTAAGTTTGATTTCCTGGAATTATATCATTATTTTATTATCTGAAATACTGCAGGATTGTGTCAATTAGCCTAGAAATGCATTTTGGGGTTCTGTTTGTCGTGTAAGTCCGGTGACTTCTATACAGTAAAACAGGGAATAATCTGGTTTATTTCTTTCCAAAAGAACGTTACTTTTTGAGACTGGCAGTGATTCATATTGGATATTAGTAGGAAACAGAAGTCTTACAGCTGGAGAGAAAGGTGAGGGATAGGTAGAGAGACAGATTCAGTGTAGAAGTTGCTGGGATGCTGCCTTCCAGAGAAATTAATATGCCTCTGAGAAAAGACAAGCAAATGTGTGCAGTCTAACTCTTCAAGCTAAAGCTCTTGGAAGTAAATATCACAGAAGTTATGGCAAAGATGACAAACAGGGACTATGTTTTGACTTCTGTACTGCATAACAATGTTTTCATTTTTTGAGGTGGAAAGAACCATTATCTGGTGACAGAATGCAGGGGGCAGGCTGTGTGTGAAGTGTGTATGTGTGCAGGTATATTGGTGTTATGTTGGCTCTCGTAACACCAGTAAGATTTGGCAGAAGCTAAGGAGCACTGGTTTTGAGCTACATCTGTGTTTCTGATATTGATAGTATTTGGCTGATTACCAGTTGCATTGATTTGGGGGAAACTTAAAATCAGAATATGGTGAAGACATCCTGGAATGGGCCTAAAAGGTGAGAGATGTTTAGATTTAGCTTAAGCTATCTGCATTATCCTCACAGGAACCTTAAATGTAGTTTGAATTTAGGATGCTACAAATTCCATCTGTACTTACGGATGGGACCCCCTGTAGAAACAATCTCAAGATGATTTGACTGTCATTACTTGTGTGGCAGTGCTGTGGAGACAGATGGCACACACAGAAGTTGAGCATGCACTCACCAGGAAGGAGATGCTGTGCTATCATAATGGTAATCTCAAAGATTTTTCTCTCAGGAAAGTAACAAGCAAATTTGACAATTTTACTTGACAAGTTTATTCTTAAACACAGCCTTGACTCTGTTTCTATAAAGGAGTCTAACCACTCTATTACATCCTGATAATGTCTGTCAAATCTGTAGGACTGCTCAGTCACAAGGCTTCTCCAAATTAAATTGTAAACTGAGGGTGCAGATGTGGTTGTCTTTAGGACTCTACTAAAGACAGGAATTACCTCTGTACATGGTAGGACTTGATCTGAAAATTCTGTGTAGAAGAATGGCCTGCCATGTTGTAGCTGACATATAGTAATGAGGTAAACAAAGTAGTACTAGTAATTAACTGGATTGTGAAGAGACTTAGAATCCTTTCCTGAAACTGAAGGCATAGCATAAGGCACTGGGTAATGCAAAACAAATATTAATTCTTAATCATAAAGCAGAAAATGCATACAAAAATGAAACCATTTTGTCACTTGTGAAGCTGCCTCACATCACTCTGGAACCTGGTTCTCACCCAAATGGTCAAAAAAATCTATATCTTTATTATTGCTGTGCACTGTTTTACATTTAGATCCTAATTACAAAATCTGAACTAGGATATTTTTGAGATGGTGTTGCCGTACTTTTAGCCATGTTCAAGATGATGTAGAGTTATACTCAGCAGAGTGCAGAACAGAGCTAATGAAGCAAATAGAGTTTTTGCCCTGGAGTCTGCTTCTCTAGCGCTAGTTCAGAGATCACTGCGTGCTGTGCTACAGAGAGGCTTTCGATTCAGCAAACTGAAGTTCCGCTTACTTTTGGTAGTTGAGATTAAAGAACTTGTTTCAGTGCTCAGTATTTCAACACTGAATTGAAGAAAGCAACTTTTTGCTTAAGGTCTCCAAGCTGAAGACCTACTCTGGTTTTGAAGGTACTGCTTAGAGATTACCTTACATATGATGTATTAAATCTAACAGTACTGTTCTGAACACTTGGGAAATTCCTCTACTGGCATATTACCATAGATTGCATTACCAAATAATCTCATTAGTATATAATTTACCATGTGGATAATGCATATTTCTTTATCTTGTATATTATAGTATATAATGTACACACATCACTGATTTGTGTATACTGCAATATATTCATTTCTGAACAGGAGGATTTAAAGTATGTTCCCAGCAGAACCTGCATAAACAGTGAGCCAATGAGGGGCCCTAGTGAGAAGAGATGACAAATAATATCAATATGCTTCTGTTCAGACATTTAGCAGATGAGTGACAAGAGATTTAAAAGCTTTTTGTATTTCTCTGCTGAAAAACTGGGGAGGAGTGGGATGGAGTACAGGCAATCCAAGTCTATATTGCCCTCATTTCTGGAGAGCTAGGGAATCCACTAATAGTAAAACTTGGCTAGGAAAGATTCACGTTCATTTGCTAGACTGCCTGTTTTCTTCAGGTACTCATAAAAAGTCACTCTGCAACTTTGTGCTTGTACCCGTGTCTGGAAAGTAAGGATGCTGCTAACACTGGTCCTTTGAAGAATGCTGAATGAACAAGTGGCATACTGATGAGTCAGTCCCTAAAGTGGAAAGAATAGATCTGATCATGCAGTTTGGTGTTGCAAAGATCTTCTCAAAGATTCACTCTGCAGAAAAAAACATCAGAGAACATTTCTCTATTTCTGTCTGCTAAAGCTGAACTGCCTTTTTTACACCTGTTAAATATTAACAGGCTGACTTATCCTAGGTTGGCTCAGCACTGTTTATGCAGACATATAGGTAATGGTCCTTTGGACTAGAAAGCTCTTCTGCCAGACTTTTGCTAACAGTGCTGCAGTAAAATGAATGACTTCAGCTCTCTGTTCCAGAAAGGTCACACAAACTAGCACCTTTTCTTTACAGAGCTGACTTGCTCTGCATGGTATACACTCTTTTGCAGAGGCTTGGTCAGGCTGAACAGTATGACAGGGTAGCAAGTGCTTTTATGTTAAAATCACCATCTCTCTGTTGTATTAAAAAAAGAAACCCTTCCACTTTGTCATGATGACAATGACCAGCAGCTCTCCTGGTTTTCACTGTCATTTCCAGACTTCATTCTCTTTGTAGCACTTGACTACAAATCATCTTCAATGCTCACTATACACAGCACACATCAGGACATATAAATTGCTGATTATTAAACTGTTCTCCCCAGTCCCATTCTGCACAAAAGGCCACTCTCTGCTGCCTCCAGTTTTGTAAAATATTTTCCTGTCAACAGGAAATTATTCCTTCTTTTGTATAGAGAGATGAGATTACTTTGTCATATTCATGTAACAATGTGTTCATCTGGGGCTTTCTATAGCTCATTGAACTTTGTGTAGCACAATAATATTTGATGCAAGGAAAATAAATCAGCTTCAAACTATTCGTGTAAGATAGTGACAAGAATGGAGGGGGGAGAATTTCCTGCACTGTATAAGGTATTGCTGTGTGATTTCTTTATATTATTGCTGTTGTTGTTTTTTGTTTGTTTCAGATCCTGGTTACAAGCTCTTCAGCAGTAGCCCTAGCTTCTAGTCCTGGTTACAAGCTCTTCAGCAGTAGCCCTAGCTTCTAGTCCTGCTACTCCATAAACTTCCAGTATCAGCTTTCCAACTATGGGGTGATGAAATGTAGCCCCTGGACAAGAACTGAGTTGTAAATCATTTAAATTGGTCTCTTTTTCCACACATATTATTTGTATTCCTGTACTACTTCCCTTTTTTTTTGTTCTTTCCTTCAATACTCCTCATTAAAAACTCCTCTTTTTCTGTCTATATTTCACCAGGAATCTTCACCTGCATAAAATCCCTGCCTTATACATGCTCTTCACACAGAATCTTGCATTTATTTTACAAGAAAATTGGCAAAATTCAGCTTGACTTGCCACTTAAAATAACTCATACAATTTTCTCCTTTTTCCTCTATTTGTCCTTTCTTCCATCTCTTCCTTTACCTTTTCCTTGTCTGTCTTCATTCACAACTGCAAGCTGGCTTTACTTCTTTACCCTTGAAACAAAACAAAAGAAGTTTCTGCTGACATTTATCACTTCATTTAAGTTTTGAAATTCTGTCTTGTATGGCACTAAGTGTTCTTAAACCATTTTTGTTATGTTCTAGTTGAAGCTGCAACACATTCTGTTTTCACCAACTGTGACTGGTCAGGAAATGGATGTAAACATTCCATGCATCTTGAAACTTTTTTCTGGCACTTATAGAAGGAAAGCACAGTGGATGGAGCTAAATATGAGTTTTCTTCCTTGGATTTGAGGTTTAGTCTGTGAGCTTTGCCTTCATTCCTTTGGTCATCTGCCACAGCTACTGTAAAGATAGTTTCCTCTGCCAACCAAAATTAAACTGCAAACTTTTAAGCTGCTTACCATTATGTCAAACTAAAGTTCTTAGCAGGTTCTTGCTTTTTCCATTTTGTGCAACAGTCTTGTTTCTAGGCTTGATGGTTTTTCTTGCATGCATATGACACGGTGACTGTGACTTTCATTTTATTGCCATTTACTCTGCTGTTCCACAATCTGTCTTTTTTTTTTGTTGTACTAAGTGCATGGGACTTGCCTTTACTTTCAAGCCTCAAGAACTGGATCAGAAGCTCTCCATATCATACGTAATATTGAGATGTCAACTTCCACCTTCAGTCTGTTGTTGATTATCTTACTCTTTTACTTTCTCTCATGTTGAACTTGTGAATATCTTCTTGACATATATTGAAAGAGTTTAACTTGAATATCTTCAGAGGCATGTGGTGTGTAAAAGATTAGCATATTCTGCTTGGGTGGTGTTAAGTATCCTGTCTGGATAATTTGGAAGTCATGCTATTTTTATTCTTATATGTAACTTCTTATGCAAAGACATCAGAGTATAATAATCATGTTAACTGGACAATTTATTGCTTTCTTTATCCAGCAAATGGATGGGTTAACAGAGCAGATAGTAGATACCAAATTCAAAGTTGGAATTCAAAGGAAAAAAGTTTTTCCCATTGGTTAAATATCTCTGCTTAAGACCCACCTGGACATGTTCCTATGCGACCTGATCTAGGTGAACCTGCTTCTGCAGAGGGATTGGACTAGATGATCTCTAAAGGTCCCTTCCAACCCCTACCATTCTATGATTCTATGTTGTGGCACCTATGGAAATGAACCAGAAATACTCAGGTTTCAGTTCAGTTTTTCAGTGAGACATTAATAACATGAAAAATCTTTGGACTAAGTAATAGGACTAAAGTGGACCTGTTGGATTCTTGCCATGAGTTTTTCTCTGTATGCATAATGCTGCTTACTAGATAGTCTAGATACTTTTTTCTTTCACCCATTCCTTTTAAAATGCCTAATGTCTTCCTAAAAACTTTGGGATTTTTTTCCTTTGTGTAACCTGACAAATGTGAGGAGACAGATCTCAAGTATGATTTGTGCCCTGTACACTTGTGCCATTGTAATGAATGCTTGTGAGCTGAATTTGCCTAAAAGGCAAATCCTTTGTTTGAAAGAACTGCCTCATGAATGCTATTGTAGTCTTGTTATATCTTGTGTAACAAATTGTTCTTTAGTTAGCTTTAATTATGAGTAATTGAAACAGATAAAAGGCAATCTTATGCTACTAGTAACTGAGCAGTCCTCGGGCTAAATTCTTCTTGCCTGGTTTCTGGGCAGAAAATTTATCCTCTGTTGGCATGCAGACTGTATATGTGGATTTTTGGGGTTGTTTGGGATTTGTTTTGGTTGCATTTTTTAGAGGGGGAATGTGGGTTGTTCTTTGTATTACTGTGTTCAAAGACACCTCACCATGATGCCCTGATTGGTGTGTTGCACATGCAGGATATACAAGCCATGTGTTTAAAACAAAGTGTTTTTCTCTGATACGAATGGACTGCCTCTTCCCTTGTCTCCTTACCCTTACTGGCATTTTGACCCTGAGAATGTAGCTTTGTCATTGCAAAGCTTGCTCATTAATGGTGACATCAACTAATGCTTGACAATAAGACTGTTGCAAGAGAAAAGAGATTAGTTGAGGTTGAAAGTCATTACTGCTGATTGTGTCTCTCCATTCAAGCAGCGTTAACAAGAGCAGGTTGCCCAGGACTGGTATTCAATATCTCAAGTTATTAAGTCTTGCTTTTGCATACAGCTTTCACACAACAAATACCCTGAAAGAAAAGAAACATTTTAATTCTCTCTTGCCTCTCCAAAACAACAAAAAAGCAAATAACTCTTTGCCACTGAATCTCTCTTCTTATGTTTTGGATATACACCAGTTACTGCTCACATTCATTTACTGTTGCTAAAGCTTCATCAGTTTCAGCAGCATGTTCTTTGCTTTCTTCAAGGTATGAGTATCAGGGTCAGCAGATACACCTTTGTCTTCTGCCTGCCTCACGCGCCCCCTTCTGTTCTCAATAAAGATGAAGCTCTACACTTTGAAATCCTGAAGTAGGAATTTCTATTATTGAGAACTTTTTCTCAATGTTGCTATTGTTACAAGTGTCTACAGTGTTTTTCTTGTGTGACAACTGAAAATTAAAGTTCAGAGGAGAACTATGAAGCCATTAAGGGGATTTTTCTTGAGGTCTTTATGTGCTATACCCTGGATTTGATTTATCTCATTTGCACCACTCTAACTGAGAATAACACTGACACAGTGAGAAAAGAATCAGACCAGAAGACATTAATTCACATTTTCAGCTTCAGAGCAAAACACAAATGCACTGTTCCAGGCAAATGTTAATAAGCTTTTTGGTCTTTAAAAATGTAAATAATTTATTGAGGTTCTATCATATTTGCCATGTTTCAGAAGAGTAAACATCAACAACTTTGCAGAATAAAATAATTCAAAAGCTGTGGAAAAAAAAGAGACAGCAGTGAATAAAATGTGCATCTTGGCCAGAAAATGTTAGTAAAAATTAAGAATGATACTAAGTGTGATGATTAAATGTAAAAGCATGAAAGAGATTTCCCACTCCAAATTTAATTGTAAAAAGGCAGGTTCAAGTGATAGACTTTGCTTACCTCTGACTCTCTAATGTATCAGGCTTTGTGTTGCCATTAGTATTCAGAGATAAAATGGATGGCAGACTTCAATCTATTATTATTATTTCTAGAGAAACATCCTTCAACTAAGTAAGTCTCTGCAATTACCATCTGAAATTACAAGTCTTTGTGGCGTTTCAATATCTGAGTTATAATGTTATTCCTTCTCTAGGCACAATTCATTTCTCATTTAAAAAGGTAAAAAAATTAGAGGAAATCAATCTCTATTTGACTAATGTGTAAGTAAAAATCTGTCTCTTTAACATTCTGAAATCTGAATTGTACCTGGTGTTACGCACCAAGACAAGTAAGGGTGATGAGTAGCTCTGGGCTATCTTTTCCAGCTCTAAACCAGAGTAAAGTGAATCAAATATTAAGATCTTAGTATTTTATATCATTAATTAAATTATCATTAAATATTAAACCCTTCTCCAATTTTTATTTTGGGTTTTGTTACTAATATATCCAGAGGAATTAATGCACTATAGATAAGTGACTGCACATTTCAAACGTGTTACATAGCATTAATGCTTTTTTCGTGCAGGTTCACATGCTGCTGAATTGTGAAGCTGTTAGACACTCTTTCTAGTGTCACATGTATGCAATATAAATTGACTCAGAGTGCACCTACTAACTTTCAATCTCTTTTCAACAGAATTCTTTGGTCTTTCTACTTCCCCATGTCCACCACATTGGCTTTCTGATAATAATCTGCAATACTCATTTGCTTTTCTTTCTTTTTAGTCAGATATTTTTTAACTATTTAGAGCAATAGTTTCAAATAAAAAATGAGAAGGTTTATTTCTATTTTCCACTAACAAGTCTGATGTGTAATACTCAGAGAACTTTTTTACTTGTCTTTATTCCACTTGATCATTTAAATGTGGTATAATATCTATTATACCTGTCTAGGAAAGGAAAAACAAGAGTTATCTTTCATGAAACTCTAGAATGGGGTTAATGATATTTTAACTGAAAATGAATTCTAATTATGATCTAGGAATTTTTCTTTTCCAAAACCATCCTTTTTCTTTCATATGGGTTTTCTGGCATTTTTTTGGGTTTGAAGGGAAATACTTATATTTCTGAAAACGTTCACTCTCTTGTGAATGAGCCAATTCCTTTGTTAGTAAATTATCTTTTGAGAAAAAATTACTAGAGAAAGAATAAAGCATTATTTTACAAATGGAATACAAAGAGATAACATTTCATCTTAAGTCAGGCTAATTAAACTTAATTTTGATGTTAGTATGCTACTGTAAGTGTAGTTTTATTCCCAAACAAAACTGAACTTAACACTGATAAAAATTACAAATATATTCTTCTTAAGTGTACTGATTGTAATGCAGCATACCATTTGGTTTAAAATGTCAATTTAATCAGGGTCTCTTCTGGCAGACTGAATATGTAGTCCTCATGTAGTTTATATATTTTCTGCTAATAAAAGATGTTATATATTACTTTAAATTTGGAGCCATATTTAGCATGCATATTGACTTAGAGAATCTCAGTAGTCCCAACACAAAAACTTGCTGTGATAGCTGCACTCTTCAAAAGGAGAAATACTGTGTTATACGGTATGTGTCTACACTGTGAGTAAATTCTGTAGTGTCCACTTCCCTCTGGGATAGCAGTTTGTTACTTCTGTGATTGTTATCAATCAATACCAAGAGCAGTGCTTTGAAACTTGGGTAAACTTGGGTAAACAGTAGTTTCATATTTTGCACAGGCTCATAATAGTTACTTATGTCCTCGAGCATCTTTGCAGTCAGTCTACAAGTTCATGTCACCTATATTGTCTTATTATTTAGCCTGGAGGAGGCTGAGAGGAGACACAATCACTCTCTACAGCTACCTGAAAGGGAGACATAGTGAGGTGGGGGTCAATCTGCTCTCTCCAGTAATGAATGATAGGACAAGAGGAAATGGGTTCAAGTTGTGCCAGGGGAGGTTTACTTTAGGAAAACCTTTTACTGAGAGGGTTATTAAGCATTGGCATGGGTTGCCCAAGGAGGTGATTGAGTTCCCATCCCTGGAGACATTTAAAAGACACGTAGATGAGGTGCTGAGGGATATGGTTTAGTTTAGTGATGGGCTTGGCAGTGTAAGCTTTGTGGTTGAGCTCAATAATCTTAAAGGTCTTTTCTAACTGTAGTGATTGTGTGATTTACTGAAATAAAAAGAAAACAATACCAAAATTAAGTGTACTCTTCTATAGATGTGTGATCAGTTCTGTGGCTATCTGGAGGTATAGGATACTGTTGTCACTGCATAGCCAGCTGCCTGCAGCTTCTGATGCTGTGCATGTCCTCTAGCATGGTATTTTAGCTGGATGAAAGAGATGTGTGAAATAGAAACTATAGCTGTTACTGGATGGTAAATCACTTTAAAGAGGCCTAATTCCTTATTTTAGGACTTTTGTTATCAATTTCCCAAACAGTTTTCAATGTACCTTGCAGGGGAGGAGTCTCTGTGTGCAGTGTGGAGTAAGCAGCCAGTGAATATTTTTCAAAATGCCTCTGCTGATCCAACGCACTTCTGAAATACTGGAGGGAAGATGGCAACCTTAGTGGGCTTTTTTTGTAGTGCAAATATCAAGTTCTTAATATTTTGCTCCAGTATTTTTCCTGCTCCAATCTGCAAGGGTTTACTGCAATAGGGCCAGCTGATAAAAGCTGTTTGAGACTCAATTGCTTCTGAATATTAGCACCTTCTGAACTTCTTATGGATGCAGCACTAATTGTGAAACTGTGTCCCTGTTGATGATCAGTTCAAAGATTTGAAAGAAACCTAACAGGTTTTTTTTCTTTCCATTTTCATATCTTTCCTGAGTTCTCAGTTTGAATTAAGGATATTGGTTGTATCTTTGAATACAAGTCTTATCATGAGAAGAAACACAACATGATGCTAACATGCAAGCTTGTCCACGTTACACAGCCAAGATTCAGTAACCTAGAGACTGAGGACCCAGATCCAGTTTTAGTTACCAAATTCAATATGGGCCCCACTTCTTTTCATGGAAGTCACTCTGCCAATTAAGCCCTGATACCACACAACATTAAATGGACCAAAATTACCTATAAGATTCTAGCTGTGTTGCATCATCACCCATAGTGTTGAATGTAGCTGTCAATATCTTAGAGGTTGCTGCTCTCATTCTCTTAGAGACAGTGTATGATAACAAGATATCTGAAGACTGAAATAGCTCAAATTGTTTCATACAAACACTCTGGTTAATCATAGATTTCATGATGTATTAAACATTCATTGCTTCAATTTCATTTGCTTGTATATTCCACTTGATTCAGCAGAATGTTTGTTAACTTTTTAATTTCACTAGGGACATATTGAAACATGAAAGAGCAGAGGAAACATTTTCTTTCATAAAAGTGTGATGATACAATTGGATAATTTCTTTTATAAGTCAGATTTATATATGTAACTTTCAGCATAAATCTGTTTATATAGACATATTGCTGACAGCCTTTTTGGGAGCAGGGATTAATCAAGCTCATATTATACAAATCTGGTTTACCCTGCCTACCTGATAGTTGCATTGAATGCAACAGAAATGTGACAAAACAACTCAATTCTGTGTGAATTTTTTAAGAATAAAATGACAGTAATTTCCTGTGTTTATTAAGTTCTGGAGTTTGATTTACTCAGGTCTGTTCATGTGACTAAATCTAGGAAAAGATATGGATCTGCTTCAGATATTAAGTTAGCATTTTAAATTACTTTTTTTTTTCTTGTTGTTTTTAACTTGGAAAAACTTTGAAAAGATTCTTTTTGAAGAATCTCTTTTTCTCCTGAAAAGCTATTTCAGTTGTCATTTTCCAACTAGTTGTCTAGTGTCAAGCAGTGGTACTCATGTTAACTAGCTCACCAGCTTGTTCTTCACAGGGGAGAGGCAAGCAAAAACTTGCAGGCAAGAATTTACTGATGGGGTAGACTGACTGATAACAAAGATATGTAATCTGAGGGTTATGCTGACAATGAAAACCAACAAAAAAAGTTATGAAGGCACAAAAACCCTTCAGAGCTTCCAATGCTTTTATTCAAAACTTACACACTCAGTCTCTTTCACCTATTTCAGTGTCTCCTAGCATCTTCAATTATCTGAAGGTATGTATTACTGCAACACTTATTTCTGACTTCTAGTACTTTTAATATTTCAGTTTACTACTGTATTTTTACATGTATATGTCTCTCTGATAAAAGTAAACACTTAGTACCTATTTCAATTAGATCTCTCACAGTAAGGTTTTAGCAATTGTACAGCAATTGCCAGCCACATGTATAAATAGTCTCACTGCTCCCACACTCAGTGCAATTAAAGCAAGTCACTTACTTGTTTTTGTTTTGTAAGTAAAAGTATATTTTTAATGATTCAGGAAAAAAGTAGGTTGTTAGAAACTATGAAGTTAATGACAGTCTGTTCAGAGACTGCAGAGATCTTAAAGTTTGTTTTTTATCAGGGTCTCACATTGACACTTATCTCTTTACTTCTCCTCGGTATTTTTATAGACTTTCCCAATAAACATGTTTACAGAGCAAACTGATGTCTATGCTACAGAATTACAAAACAATAATAAGAGATAACAGCAGGGAGTGATTAATCTAATCGATAAAATAAAGAATGACCACAAGCTTCATGCAGGGTCAGAGACAATGATCAGCAAGTATTTCTGCCTTGCAATCAATTCCACAAGAGGCTTCCTAGGATTCCTTATTACAATAGGGGAAAAAAATCACTTCCTTGGCTTTCTCTGCCTTGTTACCACTGCTTCATCTGTCTGTGCAATTTGTCTTCCATAATGAAAGCTTGCTTCCAGCAATCAGTGATAATGACCTCACCAGGAAGCGAGGCTAGTTTTTAGGAGACACATGCTTGATGTGCGACAAAGAGGACAGTTGTGTCATCATGGACTATTTCTGTACTTCTAAAGTATTTAACATTAGATTACCACTCCTATCTAACTTACTTTTAGTTCTACATTTCATTCCTATCAATGTGGTTTTTGTATTGGCCACAGTACATCAGTTACCAGCTCAAAGAGCAAGATGCCATCTGTCTTTTCACACTGTCCTTTTCCTCTTGCCCACACATTATTGTGGTGTGATAGGTGATGAAGGGTACAGCAGCTACAAACTGATTCAGTTAAATTCAAAGGTTATTGTTGTAACAGTAATAACTTTTAACTTCATCACATCTTTTATTTTCAAAACAAAATGTGCAATCACTTCTTTCTCATTTACTAACTTTGCAGGGGGGGAAATAAAGCTGTTAAAAAACCCAACTAAATAGTTATACTGTTTCTAAGTGTTTTCTGTTTTCAACTGAAAATAAACATTCTTCATTGTCCTCGTTTCACCTGGGATAGGATAATTTCATCCTAGTAGCTGCTTCAGGATTCTGTTTTGTGTTTACATGGAAAGAATGTTGCTAAGAGGAAATTTGGTTATTGCTGAGCAGTGCTTGCACAGAGCCTTTTATTGCTTCTTCAACTGCCCAGCCACAAGGAGTCTGAGGGTGCACAAAAAGCAGGTAGGGGGCATGGCCAGGACAACTCACTTGAACTAGCCAAAAGGCTGTTTTATAGTACAGGATATCATGTCCACTATATAAACAGGGGAGTTGGCAGGGAAGGGTAGACTGCTGTGCTCTGTTTATTTTTGTTATTATATATTATTTATCATTTAGTTATTTTATTAAATATTCATATCTCACACACCTGAAGCTTTACTTTCTTTGTTTCCCCCTAATTCTTGTCCCCATCCCACTGAGGGCTGGGATGTGCATGAGCAAGTAGCTGTATAGTGCTTAGTTGCTGACTGGGATTAAACTACATTAATGAAGAATACATTCCTAAAGGAAAAGCTGTAATGAATAAAAGGAGAATAGCTTATTTGTGTGGTATTAAAACTGGAAATAAGTGATTTCCTGGGATGGAAGCTATCTTATACCTATTAAACCTCAGCAGCATCACCCTCCAAAAAAACCCCTTGTATATAAATAGACTATTTTGAAGCAGTTTTTCTACAACACTACTTTTATATGATCACTTGTGCTGGATTTACCTTCTGATAGATATTGTGCCTTTGTTCTCTATGTGTAATGAAAGATAGAGTCATCAATGGACTACAGCTTTTGGGTAGAAAGTAGCAAAGAAAGAGTATATATTGTTTTTTCCTGCAAATACTGCTTTAAATGAGGTTCTCAACATGCTAAGTGTTGATCTCAGCAAGACAAAAATCTGAATTCTCCTAAATGCACTGTCTCTATGCCCAAATAAGCAATAGTTATTCCTGTTTATACAAGCTGCCTTTTGCTGAGGTGCAAACTGTCATGTGAGTGAGCTCATGCAGTGTTGTTTTTCAGATGGAACTGACACTATTGGTATGAGGAACACTCTCTAGCTTTCTAGTGCCTCCTGCCTCTTTGCTGTCTTCTGCCTCTTAAGCCACTTAACACTTTTAAACAAGAGTTTTTCTGTAACACTGCCAAAGGCAGTGCTCGAATGGATTGTCTGCATTATGGTTGCCAGTCACAGAAAGCTGAAGCTGTTTGGACTACTGTTCTCTGGCACTTTACATTTTAATTTCCTTTTATTAAAAACTGCTTTGTTGCATGTGTGAATAGCAATGAGATAAATGAATTTCTAAATATTGAAGTGGTTTTGTGGTCCATGAATTTTTTTCAGTAGTGATGGGCTGGATTCCACTTAGTGTCTCATTGGAGTGGAACAATGTACATGTTCTGTGATAACATGAGACTGTGGAATTTCATGGCTCAGGGAGCAAAATAAGCAATGAGTACAGTTGCAAATTCTATGGCTTTTGGTTTCAGTTTTAGAGGACTGATTTAATCAGATCATGTAACATATGCAAGCTAGGTGGGGTCTGATTTTGGCAAACACGTTACCTGGCAGTTGTGAACATTCTTTTTCTTTGTTGCAACAAATATGAGCTCTGGAAATAGTTTTGTAACCCTTTTCTAAAGACATCTATTTCCCCATCCACATAGACATTTAAAAATAGTTTGGCTGTGCCTCTTGTTATTAAATAGCCTGTCATCTTTGTATACATGGTATTTATACAGCACAATACTCATTTCAGTATCAGAGCTGGGAAGAAATGCTTTTAAAGCATTCTATTTACCACAGAATGTTATGTCTTGCACCATTCAAGATTTCTCCTGACAGCTGAGTCTTCTTGTAATTGAAAGCTTGTACATTCAGGCTGGGAAGTAAAGGGTAACTACTAGACATGATTTTCTTGTTCACTTTTTAAAATAGAAGTTAAATTGCTTAAACAGCAAGAGTCAATTGATTTCTTTTAGGCAGCTACAGTGATGTTATTTAACTCTTACTTGACTTTTATCTTCTTCAATTGCATTACTTCATATGTTTAACTTTAAATTTATTTCCAACCTAGTTCACATTTGGTCAGTTGGTGATGTATATGTGCAGACAGGTGCTGGTTAATTCAAGATATGTATGGTTCAGATAAACAGCATTGTTTCTGTTACATCCACCTACTTAAATCTTCCAGACGAAAGGTGAAAACATTGGTATAACATTCACATTTCTTACTGTACATAAACAGTTCATTTATCTTCTTTAATTTAGATGAGGCTTGACCAACTGTTAAAAGCAGGAATAGCAGTCTATCCCCTCTTGGTGTCTGCAATAACAGGTCAATGAACTTCATAGACTTATTAAATGTAGACTTTATTTTCATATGAATTTTGTGCAGTCAGTGCATGTTCTCACATGACTGTCTGCATGAAGTAATAAACCAGGTTTGATACACAGGTTTATTCACTTGCAATTAGTGTAATTGATCAGGCAGGCCATACTTTTAAAGAACTGTACAAGGTTAATTGGATTATTTTGATGACATAGTGGTATCTGCCCCCACAGTCGAGGCTTGACTAGAAATATTTGTCTAAAATGTTCCTTCTATTGTCAACATTTAGTTGTGTAAAGCTTGATAACAACCAGAATGATTCAGTGTAATAGATGTCTATCAAAAATAGACTTCAGGAAAAATGCATGCATCAGTAACATTTAATTTTACCAGGAGCAGAAGATTTATTTTTCATGCAGCATATCTAAATGAAGATTCCTCTGCTATAAGAAAGAAAGCAGGAATGAGTGTATTATTTTATTTGCACCTTTAGAGATAATCTAGTCATGTCATGTGTGTCCCTCTCCCCAGCTAAAGCAAATCCACCTAGATCAGGTCACTCAGGAGCACATCCAGATGGATTTTGAACACCTCCAGAGAAGGAGCCTCAACATCCTTCTTGGGCAGCCTGGGCCAGGGCTCCCTGACCCACACAGTAAAGAAGTATTTCCTTAAGTTTAAGTGGACCTTTTTGTGTTCCAGCTTTTGTCCATTACCCCTTGTCCTATCACTGGACACCATAGAAAAAAGTGTTGCCCTATGCCCTTGACATAGAACTTTCAAATACTTATAAGTATTAATGAGGTTCCCAGATGTGTCAGAAATGTGTCTCAATGGATTTAACAAAGCTGTCTTATTCATAAGAAGAAAATAACTTTTGACAAATTAGTGCTTTCTGGTTATTAACATGACATTAAAGCCAAAAAAAATCCTCCTTTTTCTTTCCCCTCTGCTTCCCCACCCCCAAAGGCAGTGAATTTCTATAAAGTTTTCTGTCCAGACACCAAGCTGATGTGTGATGCATCTTTGAACAGGTAAAATGTGAGTGCTTATTGCATTTATTTAGGGGCACGTGCAAAATCTTCACTGTGATTGTTTTGTAAAGGATGATACACTTGAGAATTGTCACAAACTCTGTGTTATTCCATCCTAAAGGGACATCTGAAAAACTGCAAAGTCCCAATTCAGCTCTGCAAATGTCCACTTTCTGAACATAAGTGATATGAACATTCCCTGTCAATGAAGGAGATTATATTTAGCATAAGTGAATATTGTCCCCCAAACAAACCTTAGTGCTGATGATACTGTCAGTTTAGTACACGAATCATCAGAGCATTAGATACATTTTAAACATATTAAGATTGCCTAGTGATAGATTGTCACTTTTTAAATACAATAAAACTGTGACATGAGCTCTTTTTTTATCAGTATAACAGTTGTAGTCCCTCTTTCTTTTAATTTGCTTTATGCTTTCTGCCACAGTGTTAGAGATACTCGTAAATAAAATTATAAAGCTAGAAAAAGAAAGATGCAAATTAAATACATAAATGTGCCCAGAGTTGTCATCTGATGTGGCAATCATTCATTTAATAATTTGCACTTTGGCAATGATGAAATTCATCTGTAGTTACGAATAGCAGTGCTAAAACTTGCCAGAGAAAATGATGCTGATGTTATCAGGTGTTTAAAGTTCTGATTGTCAGCTCCAGGGGACAAACACTTCTTGTAGAGGAGGAAGAGCAGGGGAATAGCAAATCAGTGTATTTTGGAAATGGTCTTTGTAACCTTTCAATGAAGCAATAAAATCTACTTCTGGAGAGAATTATGAGTCTTGAGTCAAGTGCCCAGCAATAGGAAAATTAATATACTTTGAACACATATTAGTTCAATTTTTGCAGTTGAATTTCTGTCAACCACTACATTCCAGTGGAATTAGGGAATATGTGTGTAACACAAATTTTGATGTTCCTCAACTTTAGAAGTGTATCTTGGTGTTGAAAACCCTCAAAATGTCCCTTGTCTCACCAGCTGCAGTTGCACCACTTGTGGGTTTTCTTACCCCCTTCTTAAACATATTACAGAGGCACTTCACTATTGCTGATTGTCTCAGCTTTGGGCAGCAGCCTTGGTCAGAGCTGCCTGGTATTGGCTCTGTTGGACATACAGGAAACTTGTGTTGGCTTCTCACAGAAAGCATCCCTGTAACCCTCTTCTGTTACCAAAACCTTGTAAAACAAACCTAATATAGGGACTAATACAGTTCTGATGAGGGTTACACTCAGTCATCCTTTCTGTTCCCTGAGTGCTGCACTTCATAGTACAAACCTACCTAGTTACCCAGACTTGTGGGGTGTTATGAAAGTTTAGATATCTATTTACAAAACTGTTTATAAGACAAGACACATAAAATGAAAAACTTTTAACCTGGAGCATAATTATCTCCTTCTAAAATGGTGAAATATGCTGTCAGGTCTACTACATTTTCACCCCAAGAACTGTTACTGCAAAGAAGCTAATCCCAAAGCCTCGATTTTGGTTAGTGTGCACATACATGCAATAAGACATATGTGTGATTACTCAGAAATCAATTCTAGGCAGAGAAAATGAGGGGAACATTAAACTGTTCATACTTTTCCAAGTTTTATAATTACCTTCTTGGATTAATTTTGTCTAGTCCATGTAGCTATTGATTTGGAAGTGATTTGTGTTACATCACATAATTAGCAATGCTATACCATCTTTTTCTTTACTTTTGAATTATATTTCCCAAGGCTTTTTGTACTAAAACATTGCTGATTGCATATAAATTAGAATAATTAGTAGCTTTAGCAGTAGATGGCACTATAAGTTGTTCTCTTAATTTATATGATTTTCACTGAAGAGCTGAATTCTGTATAGCTTTCAGAATTGAAAAATACACTGCTCCTGCACCTTAAACACCCTTAGAGACACATGTGGTGATAGAAATACTTTTCATAGCTAATTTAACTATTTTTTACTTTTGCTTTCAGAGAGAGCTTTGTGCCTATTTCATTTGGAGGCACAATCTGTGCTTTTTGGCAAAAGCAACAGATAATTGTTTCTTGGGTGCAGAATAGGCAATTTGCCTTTGCAATTAATTGTTCCTGGTATTGCTTTCAAGCATTTATCCACATAAATGGAACAAATACATGAAGAATACAGAAGCTGAATAGTTGTGATTGCTAGAATTTGTTCTGAAGTGGCAATATTATAAAAGTAGGATTTTTTCTTTCCATGGATTAGCAAAATAACTACTATTAATGATTAAAATGATAATGCAACACAATAGTTGTTTTTAGTATTTCATAATATATCAGTTGTCATTGTGACTCTGATTATTATGCAGAAAGTTAGTGTGAAGTATCAGATGTCTCAGCCAAAAGTTTTTATGACATTCAGAGCATCTTTTGTGAACTTAATTTGATGAGAATTGCAAACTGGATCAAAGTATGAACTTGAGCCTGTGTAGTAATTGGTAGCTTTTATAATTATGAGATTGAAGCTTTCCAAGTGAATGTTAATGGTATGAAGGGATTGACAATCTGATCTCTTGCAGTCTAGACAATCTAGAGTGAATTTGTGGGAGAAACAATAATAATTGTATTTTATCATGTTTGGGTTTTTTAGAGAAGTCCCAGAGGTATGTTTTGAAAGCTGAATGTACTGTGCTAAGCATTTAATGTTCAATAGATATGAAACTTTTCACTATGAAACTTTTTTTTATGGCTAATAATTGCTTTTTTGTAGAATGTAAATGTGCAAAGTCATTACAACATATTAGTGTAACATACACCTTTTTTACTTAACAGATGATTAATAAGACTGTTTTGTGTAATTTCTCATTATGTTATGAGAATACAGGGTTCAGCCATTCTCTTTACCTTTTTTAACTATATTTTCATAAGGTTTCATTTTCCTCAGGTCATATTGTCCTTTTTGCTAGGTGAAATCAAGAAAAACTCTGGTTGCCAACAAATCATTTTAGAAGACAAAATATTTTGTACTGTACTGTGCTTTCCAAGTATTAATATCACTGCTTCAGCAATCAAAACTCTTTGAATGTCTCTACCATAAATAACTATATTGTATCTGCTGGTGGTTCTTCTACACTTTCAGAAGACATTAAAGCCCCAGATTTTTGAAAGATAGCAGACTGCCTGCTGAATGTAAAAGAAGAATTGCATAGTAAACCTATTACAAAATCTCAACATACATCAAGTTTTCTTTTTAATGTAAAAGCTTGTATTTCTGCTAAAGTAATTTGCACTTAATTTTTTGTTTTCATAAAAATACCTTATATTTCAGCTAAAAAGAGGAAAACTTCAGGCCCTTCTGGTTTCAGCAATCATAACCTTGAAAGTGATGATGTGTTTGTCATTACTTAAAGGGAGGCTGAAACAAACTTTGCATACTAAGTGAGGAATTAGAATTTGCAAAAGTTTTTGTTCTTGTCAATTATAACTAAAGATAGCAAAGGAAAATGTAACACTAATACAGTAAAGTAAATCATATCATTAACTGATATAATAAGTTTGCTTTAGTAGAGACTCTAGGGAACACTTGTCTCTTGGGATGATTTACAGTAAATGATGCCAGTATTACCTTGTCCTAATATGATGATGAAGTATTTAAATGACTGTGAACGTTTGTTTGTGGTTATGTTTGGATTTAGCTATGATTCTTCTTTCCAAATGTGCTTCATGCTCCTTCTCCTTCTGCCTTAATGCAAGACATTAACATGTAAAGGCAGAAGAATATGACTTCCTACCACATTCAGTCACTTAGAGAAATGGTTACTGTTATGCACAAAAGTAGACCTATTCTGTTTCAACAGAGTTGTTGTAATAAATGAAGTTCATGATAGATGTTTTTCACAAGATTGAAACTTCAGAAATGTGGATCTATCTCCCCCTCATTTCTCTTCAGGATATAAATTCTCCAGTGATGGATGATTCTAGTACAGATCCAAATAAGGACTTTTGGAAGCTATTGCTCCAGTAATGTAAATAATTACAGTTCTCTGCTAATGAGATGATAATTTAAGGAAAATATGGAAATGTGGCAATTCTCACATTCTCATTAGTGGTTTGGGAGATGATAAATATTAATTTGGTCTTTTTTCCTGATAAAGTTAAGGAATGTGAAATTGGCTTCTAAAGGTGGCTTTTATTTCATTTCAGGTTTTTGCCTGATGACCTACACTTTTATTCTAATGTTGAGTTCAAGTGTAGAATGAATGCCACAACAGATGTCATTTTTTATCTACTTACATATTCAATTTTGGAGTTTGATTCTTGTTTGTTTCACAGCTTTATTTGGTCCATGGAGCAATTTATTGTTTGGGCTAGTCAAATGTAAGTGCAGAAAGTGTCTAAGTATCTTTCTTGCTGTAAAGAATTGGACAAAAATCATTACTTTATTTTCTGCTCATACATCCCTGAATTCAGTCTTTGAGATGAAACCACGTTATTCATCACCTGGAAAAGTAATTGTTTATATACTGAGATATTCTACTCAGGATATGTTATTATTGCACATCAATGTAGATTGAAATGTTTATCATTGAACAGGAATCATGCTACTTATATATAGTTTCCCCTTGTGGAGTTTTTGCTCTTGGAAGGTTATATTATTTGATTATTTTATCTTAATAGTGCTTATTTCTTTGCACAATGGATTTAGTGAAGCAAGAGATGCAGCCACCTGACATAGAAGAGTACAAAGGCTTAAAGTATATTCTCAGATTTGGAATATTTTTGTTTCATTTGTAGGAGCATGCTTGTCATTTTTGCACAAAAACCTCTTGTGTTGTCTGTTTACTCTGGCTGGTCTGTGGCCATGGATCACAATAAGTATCAATGATTACACTTCTGTTATTGCATGACAGAGGTAGTAGTTAAGACACTGCACAGGAATCAACCATAGGCAACTTTTCTCAATAGTTTGATGGGTTTGCTTTCCATCCATTTCAGTATTCAGCCAGAGTAACCCTTTCTGTTTGTTGTCCTTAATAAAACATGACCCTAGGTGTCCCCCTTTCTTCATTTCTGTAATGATTTCTGTCAGAAAGTAAAAAACCAGCCTAAGCTATAGGTGACTGGAAGAACACAGGAAGAAGTAGAGATGGGGATGTGGATGCAGGGCCATAATCTCACTACAGTTGCTTGAGATATGGTGAGACATCTCACGTGATTATTCAGTCATGAATGGCTGTGTGCTGTTTAGGAAGCACAAGTCAAGCAAGGTGAGGTGGTGGAGTTACTCTATGTGAGAGAGCTACTGGAATGTATCGAGCTCTGCCTAGGTGTGAACAAAGAGCACGTTGAAAGTTTATGGATGAAGATTAAAGAAGTAGGGTAAACATGGGTGATACTATAGTGGGGGTTTACTACAAGCCATCTGATGAGGAAGATATGGGGAAGATATTCTATCACCAAAGCAGTGAAGTGATTTTAGGAATGCATTTTGTACTTTCCTTGGCAGTTCTTTGACTACCAAGGCATAATGTTGGAAGTGTAGCAGCAAAATCTTTGAGGTACCAGAAGAAAATGTAGAGTTTTGCATCTTATTATATATATAAAAAAGTGGAAATAGTATTCCATGTATAGAAAAACTGCATTAAAGGAAAAAGCCTGCAAAAAAAAATCCCCACAAATCCAAACCAACAAAATCCCCACCACTGCTTCAGTTGTGTTTACAAACCTAGTTTTAACTTGATCCTGTTTCAGTCATTTTCTTTCTTGTATTCCTACTTTGACTTTTACTTTTTACATTGATTTCTTTTTGGACTGGTAAATATATAAACAACCTGGCTTTCATTAGGTCATGAAATATGTAAACTGAAAGCCTGTTCTGTGAGATTGAATGATTGACTGACACACTTCTTCATAAAAGTTTGGCACCTTGCCTGGAACTGCTCAGTGATTTGATTGTTCTCATTTGCAGACTGAAGCACTATGAGAGAGTGTAAAACACATCCTCTTGGAAATGAATTTGGTCTTGACTGGCCAGTCTTATATTTAGACAAAACACTTCTGAAACCTGTGTTGTGTTTGCTTGCTTGACATACATAGAGGCTGGATAACTGTTCTACAAAAATCCTTTCTCTACTGGTGCCTTGAATTCTCACTGTAGTTTATTATTTGTCTCTTCTCTAGCACAGCAATGTCTTCTGTTAACTAAATAATCCCTACAAAACAAAACATCAGTTACACTTTAGGCAACACAGCCTATGTTATTTAGCCTTCTATATAAAGAGAACAGACCTTTCTGCAACTGAATGCTAGCTGCAAATATGAATGCATACTTCTTTTCACCCTTCTTCAGTTCAGAACCCTACCATACAAATAAGGATAATAATAATTTCTGCAGTGGGACAAGAATAACTCATTCGGTGTCTAATGTCTACTTCAAGATATCGTGTATGTGAATGTATTTGAAAGTAGTTGTATACATATTGGTGTTTGCTTTAGAATTCACTAAAATTAATTGTCTTTTAGTGTCAATGCCTTATTTTCTGAATTACAAAACCATCACTTTGCTTCACTAAAGACTCATTTTTTAATAAAGAATTAGCCTGTGACAGAGGAATTCTTCCCTTACAGGAAGATCTCCCAACTCTCCTTAATTGAACAGTAAAAAGTAAACATTTCAGAAGCAAATGAGTATCTATCAGCAGGTGGCAAACAGCCAATATAAGGCAGAAATTTACACTGCATTTTGGAGTTTGTTTAAGTAAATGCAACAGTAAAACCTTTGAATGCTCTGAGTCGGTCACACACACACACGAACATGCCCACACACACACATAAAAGCTGAGAACAAAGTTTTTCTACAGTAACTTCCAGATGAAGCTGTTTGCCTCAGTTTTGCTTCCTGTTTTCACCAGGGAAGATTTCTTAAACTCAGAGGGAAATAATAAGGAGATTACAGTTAAACTTCAGAGGGCTCGTACTGACTGTTCACACGCTTCATCCTTTAATGACTGTATCTTCAAAGGAGCAGTAGCATCCTCATCTCAGAAGAGGCTTTCTGAAATCATCTTTTGAAATGCTGGTCAAGCAGTGACTCTAAATGCAGTCATTTAAGATTACAAGCCTCATATCAAACCATTTTGAAAGTCTTCCTATTGTCTTGAATGAGTTTTGGATTAAATCGTTTACCAGACATTCTTCATTCATCCTTAAACCACATTCCTGGTTTCTGCCTCTACACTTCACGTTGTTAAGTACCTGCTTCTTTGTGTGCTGTGTGTGTTCCTTTTCCTCATATGTTTTTCAATCCATCTTTTTCTTTTGCCAGCCTTTTGCCATGGCAGGCACTTCCAAGGACAATCTTAAAGAGAGCCTCATCTTTTCCATTTTACCAGCATTCCTCTACCTTATGTCAGATAAATCTGATAGATACTAACTTTCAGTTTGCCAATTAACTTTGAACCTGCTCTTTCAGAAGTGTAAGAGCAGGCATGCTGCTTTTTACTAGATATCTTTGTATTGAACTGCTCACTCAGGCTTTGATCATACAAGAACCATACAAATATAGTGCCTACAATGTATCTTTAGGCTGGAACTTCAAATGTCAAACTCTCTTGCTTTCACTGCACTTTGAGGCTTCTGTTCTGTTTTCAACAGATGGTGAAAAAATAATTGCCATTTCCCCAGTGTGGAATGTTTTCTAAGAAATCAGTGTTATTAAGTAATTGTTCTCTTGACATAGTGGTGCTTTTCTGATGCTTTTC
The DNA here is from genome assembly GCF_028858725.1 of Colius striatus. Classification (NCBI taxonomy): domain Eukaryota; kingdom Metazoa; phylum Chordata; class Aves; order Coliiformes; family Coliidae; genus Colius; species Colius striatus. The sequence continues at coordinate 4,073,698 of NC_084771.1, read as the reverse complement.
AAGATACTGAATATGTGTGGTTATGAATGCATGTATATATGGGCTCACTGTCTCTCAAGTACTTCAGTGCAGAGAGACAAATAATACTCTTTAGAGTATGTAAAGATTCCTTAAGAAAAAGGGAGAGCTGTACAAGGCTGAATCTGCTGTCTTGATTACACCATGTGCCTTATTATTACCTAATGAAAAATACAGCTATGCTTTATTTGCAGTTAAGATGAATCTAAACCAATGCTCAGAGGTTTTTTAGTCAGGTTTGGGGGCAAGGAAAAGTACTCTCAAACTGAAGCACTGTGTGATTTTTTTTAAATTATTATTTCTAAGTTATTTTATGTCTCAATCACTAATGAAAATGAATTCTTTTTTCCCCCTCCTCTTTTTAAACCTGTTCTGCTTGATTGTTTAAGGATTTTCAGGGATTTTAGGCAGTTTGAGAATTTACTGATTGAAATAGCTTAATTATACGTCTGGCAAAGTGATCTATTAGATATTACACTAAACAATAAAAAGTGCCCATTTGTTTGTAAAACTAGCAAAGATATTTAAGTAGGCTCCTAAATTACTCAGCCCAAGAGCATTAATACAGGTAAATGTGATAAATAATAATGTTAAATTGATTACCAGGGAGATGTAACAGAACCAAGTTGCTATGGAAATGTTTGATCTCTTCTCAGAGATGCCAGAACAATTAATACAATCTAGAAATTGCAACACTCTAGCCAAATAAAAATCAACACTGGGCAGAAATAGCAATGCTATATAAGGGATACAAACCAGGGTTTTTATAAATGGACAAATAGCAATCATAAAACTGATATGTTTTGAGTTATACCAAATGCCTAAACTTCATTTCACATACAGAATATTTCACAGTTGCCATGAATCAACTCACCTTATCAGTCTTTAGCAAATCTCCAAGTACAATCTCTCTTGTGTATGTTGTTATTACAGAATATGTAACATATATTCTGTATATAGAGAATATATAAGTGAAGTTTTGTAGGCTTTTTTAGGGTTACTTTCTGAAGCACACAGTTAGACCATGATACTGAGCAGTGAATAAACATTGGGTGATGACATGTGCTATGACAGTCATATGATATATGCCACTCTAATTTCATAATGAATTTTCTATGTGACGTGTTTTCAAAAGAAAACAAATACAGATTAGGATCCATATGATGGTTTTAGTTACCAAAACTAGCATGAAGTCTGCAGTTTGATTTACAAGAGATTGTACTGCTGAAATGTTTAGCTTGGAGTAGAACAGCCCATGCTTACTGCCCATTTAACCATCCCATCTGAAGGAATTGCTGAAAGTGTCTCCAATTGCTGTGCATATGAACAAACTCATAGTAGATACCGATTGCTGAGGCAGTGAGTATTCTATTTTTTGTGTGTATAAATAAGAATAAAGGCTTTGAAGCAGATGCTAGAAACAATGACTATTGCATAGTTTATGCCTGTTTCATTTGAAACAATAGTTTCCAGACTCAAAGGGTGCAAGTAGATTCTTAAATAGGTTGAAATGTATCATTTGTTCAAGATTGTTGTAGCTTGACAACAGACTAGTGTAGATACAAACACAACTTGGACCAGCCAGTTACTTCTTCAGCTTGAATAAAGATGGTAGGGACCAGTTAATGCAGCTGGCAAGCTACTTCCAATTATCAGAAACAGGTGCTGCAAGTTAATCAGTTGGGCCCTGGGTGATCACATGGGCAGAAGCAGCATATAAGATAGTAGCCAGCAAAGGAAGGGTGGCTTTGAGTCAGCTCTATTGGTTGTGCTATATTGCCTGTGTACATCTCTGTATGTGAATTACTTAGCTTCTCTACATCTTTGGATGACTGTTACTTGCACTGTTATGACAGACTAGTACTAGAAAATGTTTTATTCTTCCTATACCAAGTATAAAAATGCTCTGGGTTATATTCTTTCCTTCCAAATAGAAAACTAACATGTGTTTTGCTGTTATTATTGGTCACAGGTAGTGTGTTAATGGTTTTGATGTCCAAGTGGTCTTGAAGAGAGAGTCATAACAGCAGATTGCAATTAAAGGGTTTGAGGAGAAAAGGTACTCTTATTCAAGAGCATTTTCAATGATTTTACTGTTCTCTAATCTTGCTTTGGAATTTGGGGTATTTAGCTTTGGGGTTTATATATGGGCCTTAGGGATTCCAAGATAATTTCACTTGGAGTATGTGATGAGTGTTTGTAAAGTCCTTCCTGATGCTTAATGCTTTTAGGTTCAGATTAGAAATTAGAGTTAATATCAGTACTGAATTCAGAACTCTTCTTCATCATTGTGCTTCTCACGAGGCCTTCCTTTTCTGGCTGCATTAGATTGTCTTTGGTTTCTTGGATTACTTTCTCCAACTATCCACTTCTTTTTCCCAGAGAGACGTTTTACCCCCGATTATCTTCTGGTGATTCTCTTAAGCTCTTTGACTCCTTGCTGCAGTTTTCTTAAAGAAGGAAAACAAACATGAGATGTTTGCATTAAATTTGCATAAAGATGACATTTCAGAACACAAAGTTTAAATAATAATGAAATAGACTGGGAAAAGGTGAATCACAAGAGCAGGGGGGTATACTATAAGACAGCAAAAGCACAGCAGAACTCAACTGAGGACTGAGAACAGCGTTGATCAAAGTAGGTAGGTAAACCAAAAATGGTATATGTTTCACTAAACAAATGCACCTTTAAACTCCTACTAGAATAACCTATTCTATCCCAGTACTTGTTCCTGAGACTTTTGATCACAATTCAAATGTCAGGATTCTGAAGCTGAGATAAGCTTTTAAATTACGAATTTAGCTTCATTCTAAGAGTTTTCTTTTGGTCTATGGAAGATTCTAAATACACATACAGACTTGGCAAAGCTTGCAAACTTCATGTGAAACTAGTATTTTCCTCCCTTCCAAGCCATAAGATTCTCTGTGTGTGTGTGATTGGAAACACTAGGATGTATGCTTGCAGTATAGATAATCTGTGGCTTATTTTGAAGTCTGTACAAGTTGACTTTATGCAAAGCATAGTGGGGAAAAAAACGACTCACACTATGTACTCGGATGAGAACTACAGAACTCTAGCTATCCTGGGGTCCTAGTTATCCCTGCAAACAGGGATTCAAGAGAATACAAAGATGCACCTGAAACATTGTTGTGATTTCTTTATTTAAAAAAATAAAGTTTGGTTTTCTTGTTTTTGGGGTTTTTTTAAAGAGTGTATTTGTAAAGTAAAATTAAAGGATTTCTTTTCCTCTGTGGGTTTTGTCAAAAAAAATAGAAATAGGATATGTAAAAATTTAGGAGAATCCAAATACTTATTTGTAACTTGAAATTTGGACAAGATGATGGACAGATTCAGATTGTCAAGTAAAAATGCTTTCTGCTCTTTAATCACTTGGTTGATAACTATGGTTGTGATTTCCCCTGCCCCACTCCCTAAAAGTACCCCTTCCTTGGTGCAAAGAGTTATTTCAGTGCTGCTTGATGCCTTTAAATTGAGGTTGTGTTTTGTAGAAAGGGAGGTAGAAAATGGAAAGAGGAAGATAATGGGAAACTATCTTTCCATTTCTTAAAAACATCCAGAAGAGTTGAAAAGAACTGGGTTTCAGTGGAGTAGTGAGACTTGGCCAGAGATATCAACTGCAGCTAAAAGTGCTCATTCTGATCTCTGTCAGAAAAAGAGACTAGATGCCAGCATCCACAAGTATTTTTCTCTCTTGATGTAAAGTAGTAAGTACGGGGCAATCTGTCAAGTGAAAGCCTGTGGCAGTCAAGTAGTTTGGCTGACAGATAGTATAAGAAAAGTTGTTTAAGAAATAAATGTGTGAGGTTGCGAGGTACAAAAATCACATAACCCTATTGTTAGCAAACCATGTAAAACAGCCTGTGTAATATCTGAGGCTACAGCAACAGTGAAAGTGTGATTGTATTTCTGCTCTTCAGTAGTAAATAGTGATTAAAGTCAAGCAATGCTAGCAGTTTTACCAACTTTTTTCATGAAATGTAAAGAGGAAAGTGCTGGAAGGTTGCTAGACTAACTCTGACTCAGAAGAAAACATTTGCTTCCTAGTAAAGTTTCTTAAAGGAATGATACAGCAAAGGATGAAGATCTGTCAGATCTGTACATAGCTGACAGACAGCTGATGTGGTAACAGTACAAGATGGCTCTATCAGGAGAACACGAGACTGAAACTGGGAAAGGACAAAGGTAATTTCTAGGACAAATAACTTTGCATAGAACATTTTCTTCGTTTTATTAACTGCTGCTTTTCTCAGCTGTTTTAAAATGCCATATGTAACTTTTCCAAATTAATTTTTAAAATGTCCTTTGCAATTCTTATCAGAAAGTGTCTTGTGTGTAGTGGGAAAATGGAATCAGCAGGACTGCTTTACTGGAAAATGGAATATTCTGATGCCATGAGCTAAGTAGAAAGATGTATGTTGCAGTGGGAGTGGGGAAACAAGGGTAGGAAAAATATCACATGCTGACCTACTCAATTGTGTTTGGAGCTTTCTATAGTCCAACTACATTACAACTGGCTGGTACCTTCTGCATCCACAGCAGATGCAAAGAAAGAATATTTTAAGGCCTTTTTTTTGTGGGAGAAGTTTAAAGATTGTGATAGAAATAGGAAAATAAGAAGAGAGAATGAGGCAACTTAATGCTAAAGAAGTTGTCAGTCTATTACAATGAAGCTGGGAAACATTTTAATCTAGAAAAGAAGTTGTAAGTAGTGGCTGTTGTGCACTTAAAAATTAAATACAGAAGATGAGCTGTTTCAAGAACTGCTTTAACCTACTGATTTTGGTAGTAATAATGATTGCTATTGCTCATGAAATCAGGTCAAAATACAAAGCTGTTTTTTTAATAAAGCTTTTGGAAGCAGGATTCTAAACCCAAATTTTAAAGGTAAACAAAAAGCCCATATCCTCTCCCACTGCTGATTTCTGGTGCAGAATGAAGGCAAATTTCCAAAAGGACTCATATGTATTTATTAAAAAACTAGCCTTTTACTTCTGGTGTAAGGGACAGCAGCTCTTGCATCATTTGTGAGATAATTAACTCTCTAATATAGAATGAATGTAATACTTTGCAAAGTATGCACTTACAAGAACAGATGGGGGTAACTAAATGATGCCTTATTATTCAATTCCCTAACACCAAATACCATTGTTTAATTTCCATTTAGTAACGTTGGAGCCGTTGTGTTTGTATGTGTTCAAATTTTAATTACAATCATTTCCCATGTCTGATATATTCTTTCATTTTTAATACATCTGATTAGTGCTTCAGGGCCTACTACCTCACTTTCACCAAACAAATGAGGTTTAATTCTTCCAGGATTACAATATTCATTTTTTTTTTATTGTTGAGGGACTTGGTTCTTTTTTATGGTGTTCATTAGAGTATATATCACTCTAAATCTTTTTTTATTAAAGATTTGTCTTCTTCAAGCTTTTGAAGGGTATGCATGTTCAAATCCAGTGCAGGATTACACACTACCTGATTCAGATCTTTTGTTTAGAAAAAGCATGATTTTAAGTAGCTAGTTTTCTTACTCCCATGCTAATACTTGACTCATATCTGACTTCCAAATGTGCTGTTCTGGGTGCCTCTGTAGATATTAAACATGCTACTTTTGAAGTTATATAGGTTTGTAAAACACCCAGGACCTTTGAAAATCAAGCTACAAGGATATAACCTTAAAGGGAATGTTTTGAAGTTTCATATTCATAGGCTAATGTATTAAATACTATTAATCTTTAATTAAATTGTAGTGGCAATAGTATGTGTTGACATGGCCATCATGGCCTGGGGACAACATGTTACCTGCTCTTCATATTTTTAACAAAACTTTTAGCAGAAAGACAAGTCAAACAACTGTCCAGAGTCTAGTCTCTTGACAATCTCTAATTCAGCCATTTGAGTTGGAGCAATTTGTCTCTCAACTTTTCACTAATCACTTCAGAAAATCTTGTTGATATTTTTTTTTCTAGTGTTGGTGTTTGTGACTTTCCATCTGTCTTTATACTTTCACTCCAGATTTCAGAACAGGTCAGTGCTCTGTGGCTGTGTTCAGAGCCAGGTGTTCTGTGTTACCTGCCTGAGATGTTTATCTCAGGCAGTGGGCTTTATGATTAACACTTCAAGGAGAAACTCAGGATTCTCTCATCTTGGTTTACTCAGTAGTTCTCAATATTCTGCTATCTCAGCTTTGAGCTGCATGTGCATTGATGATTATTGGTCCTGTTGGTTTAGGTCTCTGAACACTACACAGTTCATCTCTAGGCTTTCCACAATCAAATTCTTGCATTATTTTCCTGAGCAAGCTGACCAAAATCTGTGAGTACAGAGAGATTCTTCAGATAATTCTCATAAATTGATATATTTATCTGATTAAACAGATTCTGGTTAAGCATTAAATGAGTAATTTATTTATTAAAAAGACATAAATCAAGAGTCATTAAGGTCCATTTTTAATCATTGCAGTGAGGAGTAGCTGAGAAATTAAATACAGTAAGAAAGTGGTAAAATGGTCAACACTGCAAATGAGCTTAATTTAAGCAATATTACTTGGACTACAGTCAGTACTAAAACTTCAGAACACAATAAGGGTTGCTAGGCTTGTAGCTCTGCAATTTGCATTTAATAACAATATTAAAATACTACTGTACTGTTATGCTAATATTTTTCCCTTGGGCTATATAGGTACCTTTACCTGATTATTTCTGTAATTAGTTGATCAATGATTGAATTTTCAAATGTCAGCACCTATAGGCTACTCAACAATGCATGTTTTGCCATAAGTATGATCAAAGTGTATTTAGTAATAAATGATACTTTTTCCTATAGAAAACAAATAAAAAAGTTTGAATAAGAATATTAAAAATAACAAGGAAAATGTATGTTCTTCATTAGCAGTGCCTTTCGACTTAACCCTACCCTCCCTGCCTCTGAGTCCTGTTAAATACATGGTAGCTGTTAAATATATGCTACTTGACCAAAAAGCTAAAGAAAAGCTCTGATCAGGAATGGTTTGCTTTAGAAAGCTAGAAAATAATTCCTACATTTCTCCTTGTGGAAGTTGTCAGTTATCATAAATCAGCAAGACACACCACGATGTGGAAAAAGTCCTCTAGCACATATCTTATGAATTGAATCAGGGACTAAGAAGTGCCCTCTCTATGCAACCTTTCACTGAGGAGCATGTCAGCAGCTGGCAAAATGCCAGGTTTGTGGAGAAATCTCAAGCTCTAAGAATCAAAATTGACAATAAAAAGCTATGTAGAGAGCCTTTATACAGTGTCAGGAGATGGTAAGAGAAAGTAGAATTTTAACTGAATTTAGTTTCATATTTTAATGTCTTATTTTTCACCAATCTGCATCACAAAATATTCTACTCCCCCTTCCTTAGCCACTCTCCAGTTTTAACAGCTTAATGTGCAAGGCCAAATGTTTTCATTTTTCAAAGCCAAATGGTTTTGTCATTTTGTTATATCTCATTGTTCCTCTTTTTTTAAATTAAGAACAACTTTTCTGCTAAATCACCTGCAACACCAGAAATTGGTTGCAGTTGTAGTTGGTCAGAACTTCCACTCGACGTGAATTTCCATTGGTATTTTTAACATTTTCTGACATTTTTTCTCTGCTTATGGGTGGACAATCCTCTCATTTGAGATCTCTTGTGCTTTGTGAGAATGCTGGGAAAGCATAAAAGACTGTTTTAAGCAGGCAAAAGATCTTGGTCTGGTGCATACAGTGTATTAGGTGGCTGTACTTGAATAGCCCAGATAAAGAGATTCCTGTTAAAACTAAAGCCTGGAAGATGTGTTTTCACCCCATTTTGGAGTGGGAAAGGTATTTTGTAGACAAGATCATAACATGCAACCAACAGTAGCTACTTTAATATGATGAGATAAGGAAAAAGTTTGTTTAGCATATCTTGGTCCTATTTTTTGTGAGTGTAGGATTGTTGATATTCTGGTTTCTAAGTGTGAGATTTTGAAGATGTCTAATAATTTATTTGCATGGCATCTGAAATTGAAATCAGAATTTCCAGCATTCTTTAGAGAGAGAAAATTAGAGTCAGTCTTTGAACAAGTGCTCAAGACATAGATGTTCTGTCTCACTCCTGTTCTTAAGATGCTTAATGACAACAAGCTGAGCTTACTTGGTAATCTGCCGATTTATTTAGGTGCGAAAATGAGAGCTAAACTCCTTTGAAAATCTGGCCCTAATACCAGAACTGTGAGAGCTACTTATGTATTTAAAAAGGCTTAAAAGCCTAAGAATAGAGAGTTGCAGATTCTTTTGAAAAAAAAGTGGTAGAAATGACAATATTTACCCTGTTGAGTGATGCATTTAGCTTAAAGAGAGGGAAACCGGCTAGACAGAAGCACTTATATAGCATCTGTACAATTTAGAGTTCCTTACTGGACTTCCTGGTGGATTTTTCAGGTGAATGTTTAGGAACTTCTTACTTGTAGGCTCAGTTCTGTGCTGCAAGAACAAACAATACACCTATGATCATTTTTTGACAGAATACTTGGCACTGGCAAATGGAAATTATTTGCTAGTTTGCCTTGATACTACTGTTCTAATTGCTTAATGCTGGTGAACATTGGTCATCTTACTGACCACACCTGCATATCTCTTAGGACAATTATGTGTTAACCTAAGAAACAAAGAAAGGGAAGAGTGTGAAATTTGTTAATGGAACCTCTTTCATGTGAGAAGTAATCTAAGGCTTTTAGCTGCCAAATGTACTATATAATATTTTCTTCAAAACATTTCCTTTTGAGTCTTGTCAACTGATCCTGCTTTTAAAAATACATCTTTCTGTCAGTTAGCTCTGTTAATTTCAGTGTAGTTTTTTCTAATTTGCACTGTTTGATAGGCAAATCTAGCTTAGTAATTATTGTGGTAGTCTCAGCTACTACTGCAAAGCAGCAGCAGTACCTTCTGAATTGGCAATATATTTAGTATACCTTGCAATACTTCAGGAGAAACCTGTAATTTAGTCAATTCACTAAAACTCATATGACCAAGTTGAAGAATTACTGGTTCATTACTGAACACTAAATGCTTGGACTGTAAGTACTGCACTTCAAATGTGTGTTGGTCATGATACTTTTTTGAAGTGCATTGAGTGGCAAAGAGTACACACTACTTTTGAAATGTTTAACCAAACTTTATATCATAAAAATTAAGAAAAGATAATGGGCAGATTTGACTGGAAAAACAGTAGCTCTGTTTTGTGGAAGACTCTATTTCCAAATGCATTTTCTTTGAGAGAGCCAAGTATTTTGAAATTCCTTGGGAAAGAAAACAGTGCTCTGTTTCGAAGCTGTTCACCTGGCAGCCTGCCTAGGAGCTGTTGATGTCAGGAGCTCATGCTTAGTCTTCCAGGTCATCCAAGGCTTCCAGCCCACCAGGTGAGCTGCCAGGAGCTAAATAAGCAAGCTAGCGAGAGGAATGGAAAAATATTACCCATAGAAACATGATTTCTCTCGAGAATCTGAAAACGCTGCTTTGCATTTGTCAAACACTGCCAAAATGAAACTGTTTCATGTGATGTTTCAATTTAAATAAGTCAGCAAATGCCATGGAGTAACATTTTCTTGTTTGTTGTCATCTTTCATTTTAGTTTCAACTTGGACTGGGGAAAGTTATTGAAGTGATAGTTACAGCATTGATGCAATTTAGGCTTTTGATTTATGGATTAGCTCTACTTTTAGAAGTGATGCAGATACCACTACTTACACATTGTACTTTTACAGCTTATACATGGAGGCATAGCAGTGAACCAAAACCCTCATCTGTGTTTACACTGTAATTTTTACATTACATTTACATTTTACTTTTTTGCCTTAAAATAGCTCATTAATGAGTAGACAGTTAACATGACGTACATTTAAGAAGGGCAAAGGGGCATGAAACGTTTGCAACAAGATTATAAATCCAGACTGGGTTCTTAGGCATTATAAGCAGTTTGTTTACAATGTTGAGCAATCACTCAAATTGAAAAGAATGTGTGGTTAAGTATTTCTCAGGGAAGTAAACTTGAAAAATATAAAAGCAGTAGAGACTGAGGTATTTTTATTATATTCATGGAGTTTTGTGTTTTTAAACAACATTGATGGGGCTGAGCTAATGGTAATTGCATTCAGTAAATAAAAGAAGAAAAGCTGTAACTTCAAAACCTTCTGGTAATATTAGAATATATTTACACATTTTAGGAAGATTAAAACTCTAAAAAGGAATTTAATCATTTTCCTTTAATCGTAGTCAGAGTGAAACTCCACTGACAATTTTAAGAATGAAAATACACATCACAATCCATGATTGGTATGGTTTAACTTATTTTTCAGAGTCAACCTTTGATTTAATGAATCAGTTAATTAGGTAAAATAATTACAGTTTTGTGTTAGACATTCTAGGCGTATGAAATGTTAATAGGAAAATATGAATGTGAGTATCCATTCTGCAGACAGTACTGCTGCTCAGTGCTAATATGAGATATAATCTTAACCAGTTACTTTTCTGGACCCCAAAATACCATCATCAATTAATATTTTCTTTCAAGCTTGTAGAAATTTTACCTAGTCAAGTATGACAGGAATATATGATGTACTTTGTAAAAATAAATATCTAATTTACATTTAAAAGTAGAAACATAAACAATTGAATACTATCAGGATACCTTATATCTTGACTTTTAACAGGAGCATATCTTCTTCTGGTGTCATAGTTCCTTGCTTTATCAAAAAGAAAAGTATCAACACCTTTTAATGCTTTCTTTGAGGCTTAGGCAGGCAACATTAAATGGTCAACTGTGTCATAGAATCATAGAATGATCGGGATTGGAAGGGACTTTTAGAGATCATCTAATCCAAACCCCCTGCCAAAGCAGGGTCACCTAGATTAGGTTGCATAGGAATATGTCCACGTGGGTCCTGAAGCCCTCCAAGGAAGGAGACTCCACAACCCCTCTGGGCAGCCTGTGCCAGGGCTCCCTCACCTGAACAGTGACATAGTTTTTTCTTATATTTAAGTGGAACTTTTTGTGTTCCAGCTTCATCCCATTACCCCTTGTTAATTTTACCAGAATAAATTCCTGTCTCTGTCAGTCTTAATTGCAAGACAATTATCCTTTAGAAGATCCAGTGTTTCTTCTACACAATTATTCAGATCAATTTCTATGGCACTTCTGAAGCCTTCGCTTTCAGTTTTTACATGGATAGAGCACAAACAGCCTGTACAACCTTCAAAAGAAGCATCATTTGCAGGGGTAGCTGTTCTGCAAGGTGCAAAATCCCCACTTAGCAATCAATATGCTCGTGTGGGACATGTTTCCTTTTGATCCTTTTCACTCTTTGAGGAGTTTCTCATTTTCTGTCTTAGGGCACTGAGTAGAGATTTTGGATATCTTATTGCTGATGGTTTCTTTCAGAGATCTCATTACCATGTCCAGAGGATGTAGAGTTGTGTCCACATGAAATAGTTTTTAATCCTTTTCTCAGATTTATAACTGCTTAGTGTTGAATAAATGTTATCTGTGTGAATTTGCCAAGAGTGGTCTGCTTGGTAAAGGTGTGAAAGATTCTTTATGATAAGTAAACGATTAATTGGCTTATAACACTGATCAGAATATCTTTTGTACACTTATGTCTCTCATACTGTTTATTTTGTTAATGTGTGTGCTGAGGGTCATATACTTAACAAGTTTATGTTGCCTTGTGTCTAGTCCTAGTTCTTTATTTTTCTGATCAGTAGTATCTGCAAAGGGATTCTTTTTATTAGGATGAATTCTCTCCACCAAGGCATTGTATTTGTAAATTCTATAGATCTTACGAGTTCTCAACCTGTCAAATTCTTTGCAAGCACTTTGAATTTACATCTCATAAGCACAAAAGTATAGCTCCAGGTTTAAGGACAGTAAAAAGTGTTTATTTCAACAGGAAATATTTCAACACCATATACAGATATGGTGGCTTAGGCAAACAGTAAAAGACATCTAGACACACTAGCCCAGAGGTCTTGAGAACAGCATTCTCAGGTGTATTCAGGTGTCAAATGGAATAATCTTTATGATACTGCACAGATATGTTTTGCATAGAACAGTAGGTGACTTCTTTTTGGGTGGTCCTGCTCTGGCCGAGGGGTTGGACTGGACGATCTTTCGAGGTCCCTTCCAACCCTTAGGGTTCTGTGACTCTATGATATTAAGACAGGTAGACAGAAGGTATATTCTAATCAAGCTAAGAGAAAAAGTACTGAATTTTTATTCTCCTTGGGAATTTCTTCCAGTAATTTGGGGTTTTTTTTCAAAGAGATGGTTCATTAAACACTTCAATAGATTTTTTAGCATTGGGATTAATTGGTAGGGAGGCCAGGACAAGCATGCTTTATTTCAGACACACAATTTAATAGAATAGAGCAATGAATAAATTTCATGATATGAAAGAATAGTATAAATATATAGTATAAATTGTATTTAATTACATAGATATTCTATGTATTAAAAAGGATTTTCTCTGTTGTCAGTACTTCATAAAGCTTCTATTTAACTGGATATCTTGTCAATTTTATCCTCAGTTTAAGCTAAATGATGCTATGATTAGTATAATGTCTTCTGAAAACCTTCCTCACTGTGCTGTAATGCTATCAGTGATAATTGATTACAATAAGGGTGATAACTGATCTAAAAATAAAGATCAAAGTGTAGGGATTAATTTATTTTAAACATAAAGGTTCACATTCTCAGGGGTTTTCCTCATTATTGGACTTTTACATTAAAATGAAAATATAGCATTGTCATAAATATATGATTTTGAGATCTGAGATTTGAAAGCATATCAACCAACAGAAAACTTTGATAAAATTCACAGTCAAAAACTGAGTTGGATCCTCTGTTCTCCAGCACAATCTGGATTTGTCTATTCAAATATGATACCATGAAAATGGCAACGTGATCTGGTGAGTCATGAAGCTGTATTTCATCTGAAGCTTTATCCTCATAACTCATTGTAAGGCACTGATATTCTTGAATGTGCTTTTAATATGAAATTGTTATGCATTATTGTATAATGAAATTTAAAGAGTTGTCACTAGAATTCTCCTGATTTGCCATTGCTGCAGTGGCAAGTGTTGGCTACATGAGGTTAAAACTGAACTGCTTTGCTTTTCATTTTGATGAAATGTAAACAGTATACTGTGTTTTGGGTCAATCATATCAAAGGAAACAATTAATTGAACCTAATCAGGAAGCATTTAATTATGTCTCTCTCTGAACCTAATTAGTGACTGTCTAATGAGGAGGCACCAAAGCATCTCACGGGAGTCACGTAGGTGTGTCATGCCCTCCTTTCCCATGCTCCTCCCGGCTGGCCTACATTTCTTCAGCATACTATAGTTTCTCCTTTGGCTACCAATAGCAGCAGGTAACACATCTCATGTGCCCCAGAGAGAGCAGGTTTCAGTGGAAAGAACAGCTTTGCTAACTGTTGACCGGGGGGAGCAGTACATGCTGAAAGCCAGCGGCTCTGCTTTTAAAGTAGCATTTTAAATTATTCTCTTTAGACCTTAAAGTCTAGTTATTCATTCTGGAAACCTCTGTAAATGCTATGTTGCATGCAAGAGCAGTTATGAGGCTGTTGCTTTTCTGTGCTTAGTTAAAATAGGGAGTAGTTTAGTGAATTACCATGCTGTCCCTTGTATGGAAGCTAAAATTAACCTTGCTTGCTTTTTTCCAACCTGCTGCAAATTCCATTGATTTTGATACAGTTAGTGACCATTGACCTCATAGGGTCACCTTGATATGGCCTCATCTTGAATGTTGTGCAGTTCTGGACCTTGTGATTTAAGAAGCATCTGAAGATCCTTAAATGTGCCCAGAAAAAAAAAGAAAGAAAAAAAAAAAATCAAGGGAGCTGGAAGGTGACCTCATTATTCTCTACAGCTCCCTGAGGAGGGGAAGCAGAGAAGCAGAGGGAGGTGCTGATCTCTTCTGGTATTTAGGGCTATGATGTGTGGGAGGGGTTCAGGACTGAGCCAGGGAAGCTTTAGATAAGACCTTAGAAGTGTTTCTTTACTAGAAAGGTGATCACACTCTGTAACAGGCTTCCTGGAAAGATAGTTGATGCCCCAGATTCGTCAATGTTTAAGAGGCAGTGTTCAAGGCCCTTAACACTATGCTGTAACTTTTAGTCAGCCCTGAACTGGTCAGGCAGTTGGACTAGATCATTGCAGGTCCTTTCCAATGGAAATAGTCTGTTGTATGATCTTTAACACTTGTATCCTGATCCTGAGCCACAGGACCTTGAACAAATGCCCCAGGAGGTGAAAAATGTTTTTTTTCTAAGGACTCTTTAAAAAGAGTCTGTGGTTGTGTTTAGAGATTTGAAAAAAAAATGAGATCCCTATCTCATAATCCCATCTTGTGAAGGTTTTCTTTACCCCCACAACATAATAAAATCAGAGGTGATAATTGAAAGGCTGAGAAAATTCCATGAGGCTTGAAGCGTGCCTAAGTGGACACCTCCATCTGGAAAATAGGACCTGTTTGGCTAGACTTGACTTGCTTTCAGTTGTGCTTACTCCAGCTTGTCAATATTGGTTTTCAGTGTAAGAGATTCAACTGAAATTTGACCATAGTGGTAACATTTGTTATCATATTGATGAAGTGTTTAAGAACAGCTTAAAAAATGGCATTATAAGGCACACTGATGTTTTTGGAAGCTTATGACTAGAAGTTACCACCTTCAATGTTTTAAATCTCTTCTTTTCTTTTTCTTCCTCCCCCCCTTTCTAATTTGTTTCCACAAATTGGAGGAACACAGTGAAGATAGTCACAATACATCTTATCAGACAAAGGAAGGAAAAGAAACATGTGCCAGATGATTCAATGAGCAAGATGTAGTGGCCAGATGGGAATGTTTAAGTAATGAATGACTTGGGGGGGTAGCAGGAGGGAAGCAGACATACTGTACAGATATTTACCTGTCCTGAATAGATTGAAACATTGCAAGCTGAAATTATTCATTTCAGTCATTTTATTGAGCAGCTGGAGGTGGTATCCTGAAAAAGATTATAAACATCACACCGGTGAATTTTCTGCAGACGTTCCGCAAGTGCTGCAAAACTGCCACAAAATGTTACCACCCAAAATCACAAAACACACCCAGCTGTTCATTACTAACAGGACTAAAAGGGTAAAACCCACAGATGTTGTAGCTACAGAAATCAATATAAACATCCATTACTTCAAGTAGTGGGCAAGAGATGTACTAAAGAGAACTTCAGTGTTACTATATTGACGACATTGCTGTGTTTTCCTTTCCCCTAACTCCTGGCTCTCCATATAGTTTTCTGCTTGAATATTAGGGGAAAAGAAACACAGCAAATAACAACAGCCTTCATAATGAGTAAATATTGGAAAAAAAGTCTCTGTCAACATTTGCTGAATTTCTGAGTAGCTTTGTCTGGCCCATACTTACATTCTTCTTTTTTTCACTTGCAGAAGGATCAAGTTTTAATGGAGAGTGTTCTCAGGGGTGAATTACAAGGTTGTTTGAACAAGTGTTTGAGTTTGACAGAGAAATGTTTATCTTCATAGTAAAGAAGAGTAGAACTCTTCATTTGTTCAAACACAGACAACTTTATTTTGAAACTCATTGCAGCTGAGTTGGACTCAAAATAGAGCACACACAACTTTTGATGGCTCAAAATCTACGTGTCACACAAAACAATCTTAACAGAATGAATCTGAACAGGTGGACATTTTAAATTTGGGCACATTTCTGGGAAATATTCTTGAGTTCTGGGGTTTGTGCACCACAGCTGAAATTCTCCTAAGAATTCAAACTGGGAAGAGAAAAAACTCTTTCAGATTGGTGTTAAGCAGTGTGTATTAGTTGAGATGTGATTTGCCTGAAAAACAAAGCTTCGTCTGAAAAACAAATGTTAAGTATTTTAGCCTCTTAAAGATTTAATGTGCTTCACACTGTATATGGAACAATATTTTAAAAAGCCAGATAAACATGGAGTCTTGTGTAAAATGTACCTATGTCTTTGAAGAACTTCCAGTGTTTTGCCACTCTCATTGTAAAAAGTTTCTTTCTTACATCTAATCTACTTTGGTTTGGTTTAAAACCTTTATCCCTTGTTCTATTGGTGTAGGTCATGCTGAAAAATCTATGCCCATATTTTTATAAGCTCCCTTTAAGCACTGAAAGACTGGAATAAAGTTTCCCTGGAGCCTTCTCTTTTCCAGACCCCAAGTCTCTCAGCCTTTCTTCATAGGAGAGGTGTTCCAGCACTCTGTCTTTGTGGCCCTGCTTTAGACCCACTCCAACAGGTTTGTGTATTTTCTATGCTGAGAACTCCAGAGCTGTATTCAGCACTGCAGGTGTGGTCTTAGCAGAGCAAAGAGTGGCAGAATCCTCTCCCTCAACCAGCTGGTCACACTGCTTTTGGTGCAGTCCAGGACACAGTTTCCTTTCTGGGTTGCAGGCACACATTGCCAGCTCATATCCAACCTCTCACCCACCAGTACTCCAAGGGTCACTCCACAGGGCTGCTCTCGATCCCTTCATCTCCCAGCCTGTATTGATACCAATGGTTTGCCTAACTTGCATGCAGACCTTTCACTTGACCTTATTGAACCTCATGGGTTTCACATGGGCTGATTTCGATTTGTCCATAGTAGTTTTATTCATAGTCAGTTTGTCCAGGTCCCTCTGAATGACCTCTCATCCCTCAGACATGTTAACAACACACTACTTAGTTTGGTGTCCTCTGCAGATTTGTTGAGGGTGCACTTGATCCCACTGTCCATGTGACTGATATTAAATGTTACTGGTCCCAGTACAGTGCTACTGTGTATTTCCACAGCCTCCAACCAAAAGCATGCATGTGCTGGATAGGAACACAATGAAGATGAACCTGCAAACTTCTCATAGAATTTTCTTTTGAGATGATATCAAATTGAGGGATCATAAAGATTAAAGTTTGTTCAGCTGGTTAGCTTAAGTAAACCACATTTCTTAGTACTACTAAAGAAAATGACATCTAACTGTGTCTAATTTTAGTTTAAGTAAATGGATGCTTTCAACTGAACATACAAAATAGGCTTCTGTAGAAGTAAACAGTATGGCTTAAAATCATTTGTCCAAATCTGCAGCAGGATGCCTTAATTCCTCTGCCACCAGGCTGGAGGATGCTACTGGTGGGAAAAGTAAATTAAAACAAAGCAACCAAACATGCTCTTTCAAACTCATTCTGAGCCTATCCAGTTTGCAAGTTTTCCCATGTAGATTTTCTTCACATGTTCAAATATTGTCTTTTTGATGGAATTGTTTGCACAGTTGTATTCAAGCATACTTTTACTAGCATCTGATTCTTCATCTACCAGGTTTCCTTCTCTTTCCCCTGTTTTGCACCCCGCTAGGAATCAAGCAGGGAAATCGTGTTTGAGAAGAATTCTGTAGTTTTAGTTCCCTGTTGTCTAGATCATATTTCTTAGGTGATGTATCTATTTCTCCCATGTTATATTTTATATTATTCAGTTCAAAAGTCAACACAAAATACCTGTGCTGCATTAGTATCAGCTACTGGTGCTTCCAGCCACTGATCTGACAAAATCAATATTCTTCCTGGTTTAGATCAAAAATCACTGATCCTAAACAGGTGGAACAAAAATGTTTTAGAGAAAAGTATCAATAAGCCTGATATTTTACAAAGATTTCTAGGTGGTTCTTGATCATTTGACTGCTTAGATTTTGAATTTTTTTGTATGGTGTAGTATTGATGTTAATATTTCATCCAAGTCTATCCAAATTTATCCACTCTCATTGTAAAAAGTTTCTTTCTTACATCTGATCTATTTTGGTTTGGTTTAAAATCGAATACAATTGTCCTGATACTTCTGATTCTTTGTTAGAAAGATTTTGCTGCTTTTCAATCCTTATTTTTCTTAACATTAATAGATTTTTTTTAGAAAGATTAAAGCTATTTCTTGCTAAATTTCAGACTGAGTCATAAATCTTAATGAATGCATGCAATGGTTACTCTAAAGAAACTAGACTGAGTCAGCAAAGATACATACAACTGTCAGCTGTATCGATTTCCTGGGAATGTAACAGTTTACTGGATTTCTGTAGTTAAAACTTAACAGCTTTTTCTTCACTGTAATATTAGAGGGCCAAAACCGTAAACTACTGATATATATGGAGATATATACGCTTTGGTTAATGTAAATGAATACATATGAGAAAAAGATGGTGAAAGAAAATCACTGAAATACTGGGGAATATAATTTAGAGTATAAAAATGGATTAAAAGCTATATACATGATAAGTTGCATGCTTTTTGGAAAGCCTAGAAATTTGCATTTTGGACAACCAGAAATTGGATTCTAAAAGATCTGAGGCTAGTCGACTTGTTCATAATAAATGAAATAGATTAGAGATTAAGAGGTGATCACACAAAGAGATTGATGAGAGGTAGAGTTTGTAACTAGGCCAGATATTCACACTGGGTTCTTTAGGCTATGGACAAGTTTTGAATCTCAGAACAACTGCAAAGAGTAGGGGAGGGGTACAAGAGCTAATCTCTTTACTTGAGACAGCTCTCATTCAAAATAGATTTGGTAAGAAAAAATTGTAAGAGATTGTCATAGGGCACTTAGTACAGAACTCCACTTGATGTAGATAGACAACAACATCATTAGCCATATCAAAAGTAATTTTTGCAGTATGTTAAGTTTAATTTTATCCAAAATTTCATTGCAAATCTCTTCAGTTGAAGATAACATCTTTCATATAATCCATTTAAATATGTTTGCTATTTTTTGCAATGGATATTACTTCTTTTAGCATGACCTTGCAAAATTAAAAGATATCAGCAAAGTAGGAGAGATTAAATATTCTCTTTGGGGGTGGAACATTCATCTAGATTGGAATAAAATAATTAGAAAAAACATGTTACATCTCTACACTGAATTTTACCAAAATTTTGTCTGGAGCTGTCTAAAGTAAAATAGTAACCAAAAGAAATAAAACAATGAGAGTAAGAAACGTGTCTAAATGAGAAGAATCTTAATGAGAATTGAAAGAATATGCTTCAGAGACATACAAGAGGGCTGAGAGTGAAAATGATTGATTAAAGGGAAAATTTTATGACTCATCACTTTGAAGCAAAGCAATGTAGGTGTTCTTATCACCAAGCTGATGTTCTGATGTCACCCTGATTTTAATAATGAACAATATATCAACAATTTTCTCCTTCAACTGGGTCAGGATTTTACTTCTTTCTGTTGAGAAATAAAATACTATGGTAAATTAGGATTCATATAGAAGAGCCTTCCATTCTGAATTTTTGTAATGATTGTTTCTCTCTTGTCTGAGAACCCTTTGTTACATGTAATTTAGGTCAGAAAAGGAAATATTAAGTAGGTTTAAAATAAGTGGCTGAAGGAAACTTTATTAAAAGAAGAATGAATGTTGAAAAGATAAGTTAAAAGAAAACTCTTAATAGCAACCATAAGAGTCCAAGTAAAACCTACTGAGGCAGATCTCTTGAAGGAAAGGAAAAGGAGAAATTTATATGAAGATTAAAATTGCCCATGAGTGAAAGAGTTTTGTACCTTGGAATTAGTGATGAAAGGAGGGCAAGGAACTCTGCTTGGTATGCAATAACAGTTCAAACGGTCTTTTACATTAATCTTCTGTGTCAGGTAGTTTCCTGGTAGTGCATCTCCTTAGCAATCTTCTGCTGCATGAAGATATATACTCAGAAGGAAAACTACAACACAAAAAGGAACAGAGCAGAAGGTGGGGAAACCTTAAAAACATCAAAACCTCCAAATACCCAATGTGATGGAGGTATATAGGGCAATAAACAATGAAAGGGAAAATCAGACCTCTCTTAGATTGATTTTGAAAAATATTTATACAATAAATCCTCCCTGAAAGCCTGAAGGAAGATTAAAGAAAATACATCTGAGATCTGTATTTAATATCACAGAAGGACATGCACAGTCACAGGAAGTTGTTTTTTTTAATAAGACAATTTATTAAAGCAGAGTAAAAAATTCTGTCATTGAAAATTATACATATTATGCATCATGCAGAGAAAAAATGGGATTCTATTGTGTTAGTTCTGCTTCCATTCAATTAAAACACTTTTTGGTGATTCTAATTATAAAATTGAAGTAAAAGGCTATTTTGCCTGCTTCCTGAGGACAATCTGGTATGGCTACATGTGTATTTATAACAGTAATCCTCATCTATCTGTGGATCAGGTGTAATATTTCCTCATTTAGGTGTAGTGATTCTTCAAAAAATTGTTTCTTTCCTAATTTTATGGAAAGATATGCAAGTAATTTCCTTCATTTTCAACAAGAACTCATGTTTAAAGATCATTTAGTATGCAACACTAATAAAGTTATGATTCATTTTCTGCTATTACATAAGAGAAACATTTTAAAATGCACCTGGGCAATATGTATTTGTAGACATTTAATGTAAGAATGCAGCTATAGAAGAACAGCTGAAAATATTTTGGACTTGGGTCCAACTATTGAATATATTTTTTGATACAAAAATAATCATGAATGCTTGAAATGCAGGAGTGAAATTAAAGGAGAAGTTGAGCAAATATAGGAGTAGAATCCCAGGCTCTGCTACAGAAGACAATGTAATTGCAGCAGTACCTTTTTCTGTTATTCAACAACCTAATGGCTGAGGCATTGCCCAAGATGTTAAAGACATATGTTCATTGTTCTTACTTTCATTGTGAGGATAAGGGAGCACTGGAAGGGGCTGCCCAGATGGGCTGTGGAGTTTCCTTATCTGGAGACATTCCAACCCAGCTGGACCAATTCCTGTGTGCCATAATCTAGGTGGCCCTGCTCTGGCAGCTGGGTTGGACTGGATGAGCTTTCAAGGTCCTTTCCAGCCCTTGTGGTTCTATGAATTCCTTGTTGTCCTAACCTTCACTTATCTCTACCTGTAGGTGTGGAATATGGATTGAGATAGAAATACAGGGAATAAAGAAATATTTATAAAAGGGATCTGTGTTGTGAAAGGATCTGTGATAAAAACAGGATTTGAAACATGATCTGACATGTTTCACAACACGTCTCCTAGCCACTGGCCAAATCCTCTTTTCTTTCAGTTTTCGTCAATAAATATCTACTAAATGCTTGCTGTGTTGCAAAATAATGAAGCAGGAATATAATGAAATGATAATCTGGGGGGGAAAAGAAAATATTATCTTAATTTTCATATGATCCAGGTGTTTTAATTCCTTTTGTTCAGGAATATGTTGAAAATCATTAATTAGTGTGCAAGTCTTTATATAAAGGTATAATTACTTTTAACATTGGGAGTGAGATTGGACTATGAATGCAAAAGACAAAACGTGGTATACCCTGTTTTAACTCCACTGGAAAATGAAGATGGTGGCTTGCACCTCAATGATTCAGCTCAAATCCAAAGAATACCTCAGGAGTTAGTGGAAATCATAACTCTTGATTGAAAGGTGCTGAGCTACTATAAGGTTCTTGAGTTAATTTAAGCCTTATTTAGCTACTTGATAGTATAAACTTTGCATCTACTGTTCTCTGGCAACTCCCTAAACAGCAAACACATGCAAAATTAATACACTACATGCTTTTCCATGCTTTCTTTCTGGAGCTGGAAGAAAATCTTTTGTGATTCTCAGCATTTTTGCAGGTCTTGAATGTGAAATGTGGCTCTTTGGTGTATTACTAAAATAATATGGAATGTGAGTTTGACAATTATACTGAATTGGGTTGTATTCCTGCTGCAGTGTACTTTGAATGCTCCTCCCAAAAATGTAACTTACAAATAGCACTGATTTAAAATCTTTGTACTTCTCTATTTCTTATGTTTTATGTTAAAAACTCGATTGTTGCAGACTATGTCTCTATTTTATGGATCATTATGCGTTTTTCCTTAAGCAAAAATATCCTTGTTCAGAGATTGCTTAGCATATAATCTGGTTAGTCTGTATTTGCAGTGCTTTCATGAGATTTGAAGTATCTATTACTGTCCTGTTAATTGTTACTACTATGTCATAAGTTCCTTATTCTCTATAGAAGATGTTCCCATTTCAACGTGTGAACAAGACTGAGTTGTTCTCTAGAACAAGAGCAGCTTTGGTATGTGGTAATGATATTAATGATTCTATACCAGGAATTTACACTGGATCTGTGTACAGAGCTTATCAAGAATATTCAGAAAATACATGATGACATCAGACCTCATAGAATAAAAGCACTCCTCAAGATCATGATGGGTTTAGACTTGGCAGAAAAGTTTAATAGTACAGAATAATTTTCTCACAGTGCTCAGAGTTTTTCACTTATTCTGTAGAATAATAGAATGGTAGGGGTTGGAAAGGACTTTAGAGATAATCTAGTTCAACTCCCCTGCAGAAGCATGCTTAAAAATAGTGCTGTTCTTGTGGAAAAGATGCCTGTTTTCTCTGCTCAAGAAGCGAGGTAATGTCATAAAAATGTTTCTGTATATAAATTAGAAAAAGTGTGTTCTCCTGGATGTGTAACCCTCAGTTACAGATGTCAAATGAGATAAAACATACTGAGGGATAATAGTAAACTACAGAAGTTACTGCTGCAGGAGGCATCCTCTTTGGAATTCACTTTCAAAGTAGTTGGTAGTGTTTGTAGTTGTGTAAATACAGTGATGAGCACACTTAATGAATACATTGCACACATAATAAGCAACGCCAATGAGATTGCATAAATATCAGATAATTACAGTGAAATCTCATATCTAAATGCTTGTTCCTTGGAGAAGACATTCTTCTGAAGTGTATTAATCTGAGACCATATTACACTGCAGTTCCTAAAAAAATATTGTAACACTGACATTTCAAAGTGTCACCTTTCAAATCTGCTGCATCATATTATGGGCAGTGAAAAATGTAATGAAATTTCATTTGATTTGATTTCCATTTGATTGCTTAGGCACTTTTCCTCCCCATCTTTTTAGAAGCAATACATGGATGTGTGGCTTTTGTTTTGGATAACGTTTCATACTTGCTCTTAGAGTTTTGATTTTCAGCTTCTAAAGTTCTAGTACTGCTGAGTTATTTACACACTTCTTACGGGTGGCTCACAGTTCATTAATGGATATGAAGAGGAAATAAGTTTTAATTGCTTTTTGTCTTAATTTCTGTATCTCATTTTATCTCTTGGCGAAATGAAGAGAAATTTATTACCTTTCTTTATGTGAAGTATTGATGATCAGTCTTAGTTTATTTTTCTTTGCTTTATTCATCAAAAAGAACATTTTATTTTGTTTCCATGTTTAGTTCTGAAGGGGGAATTTTGACATGTTCCAGAAATGAACAGTCAGCTCCAAAATATTTCCTAAAAGTTATTTGGTATACAGAGTGCTTGTACTTCTGCCATTTCTGTTCCCTGCAGCACTTTATAGTAGACATTAATTCTCAATTTTGGAGCTCCCATCAGTCACCCACATACTTTTGATATCTGCCCACTGTTAATGAATATGAATGAAATGAAAAGAAATCCCTCATAACTTAAAATAATTATGGTAGAGTCTGATAGAAATGGGAAGGTTTACATAAAACACTGTGGATTTTTAAAGAACCCACCCTGTAATTCTTCGAAGAACAGATGTCAAAATGTGCTGCAGTAATTTATCTGATAAAGGAAACTATATTAAATTAGAGGCATATACATCACACAAGATTCTTTAAATTCTTAAATTAAATTTTATACAGTACTTTGCATATCAATAGAGCTGCTTGAATTATTCATTGTGCATAACTCCTTGGCGAAATTTAAGCTTTTTATGTTGAGGCACATCATGATTTTGAAAGCTTTACTTTTTATTATTATTTACAATGCTTCAGTGGCATGTTTGTAAGACTAAATGTATAGTGCATCTTCCTCTGAAAAATGCTTGGCTGAACTGATGGTATGGAAATCTGATGTGTTTCAGAGGTCTGTTATTAATCCCCTTTCTGGAAATTTAAAAGAAAAGTTAAAATTTCTGTGGATCATGATCAGTAATGGAAAAAATTGCACAGTGACCAAAAGTACAGCTACATCTACCCTTGAATTAAAACATTTACATGCAAGTGTATGAAGAGAATACATTTCAGGGTAAGCTAGAATGTAGAGTAAATACAGACAATATGATGAGCTAGTTTTGAAAAGAATGAGATGATTGTAGATTCTCAACAGCTGGAAATGGATGGCTTCTTCTTGAATCCTTCTATTTAAGAAAATTAGAGCAATAAAGTGGACTCTGGTAACAAATGGAAGTGTATAAGCCAAAGTGAATGTGAACTGCAAGTTTTTCATTAAAATACTGTCAACACTGTAAACCTATGTGAGAATTCCCATACAATCAGTTTGTACTGAAACTTTAGCTCCCCTGGTGAAGACAGAATGTACAAATATATTTCTTCTGATAATAATGCTGATAGCACTTGTTTGCTTTAGTAACAATGTCCAATTCATTTCTAAGCAAAATATGTGTATATTTATGTAGCTAAAAGAACAGAGAATAATGAAGTAAAATAATGAAAAGAAGCATCTTGTTGCAGGTGTCTCTGTGCCATATATATAAACAAAACTGCTAAATGATTTTCTTCATCTGGTTACTTCTATTGGGTTAATGACCTTGTGTACTGAGATGTCAAAATAATTGGATGTTTCCCAAATTGCAGTCTCTAACATTCAAAGCTGGTGTCTAGACTGAAGGAAAAACAGAAGATCCAAAGAGTTCAGAATCATAATAATAAGAAGCTAAGCCACCCTGACTCTGAAAATTGTGGCACCAGTATCCACAATTTCCAAATAAAACATGTGTACATTATGTTAATGAGATCTGTGATGTTGTCCCAGTGTATTATAATGTATCAAAATAAAATGTGGATAGAAGACTTTTTATAACACTTGTGCTATTTCATTGTGATGGCACTGAGCATGTTACAGGGCTTAATGCTTAGATAGAAATGTGTCACCCACTCAACAGTTAAATACATTGTTAGGATAGATTGTGTGGTCACTAAGAGTCAGAGCACTCTGTTTGTGCTGGGCAGACACTAAAGGCAGTTTTCATTGAAGAAGTGGAAGTTGGCAGTTTGCTTTTTGTCCTGTTTAAATAAGAAGTTGGGATAGTGGATGTGATGCTGATATGTTATCAGGACAGAGATGAAAAAAAATCATCTCCAAATCAGTTTACCTAGTTAGAGTTTAATGTTCTTGGGGTTAGGATTTTAGTCATAGCTGGCTGACATGGTAGCCATGCAACTACCTTGGGTGCCTGCTGGAGAGTTAGTATTACAGTAGCTTTGCTGACTGGTTGAGGAACATGCTGATATTATGCTATGTACAGAAATCCTTCAGTAAGAGTAGGAACTGCAGAGGAGCAGTTACTGCCATGTTCTTAGGAAGCAGTTATGTACAATTCTGGATCAAACCTGAAAACTCCAAAGAACCTTTAATATAACACCAAGCAAACAAACAAGCGCTGGAAGAAAGGAAGCGTTTTGTGTGTTTGTCTTCCATGAGTAAATAACACCAGTTCACGCTTAGTAAAGTATTCTTAGAGTTCAAATATCTGGTTTGACTGGTTGCCCTTGTAAGTACTACTGAATTTCATCCCTTTTCATCTTAGGCATGAGGAAAGAACATGCTTTCAAATGCAAGATCCTGTGGGTTCACCCCACTGGTGTAAGTGGAGAAGAAGTACAATTCAACACGTTTTTCCAGTTATTGTGGTCGGTGATCTTTCTTTGAGAGACTAAATAAAACTACTTTTACAAAAGAGAAAATAAATGCTCTTGTTGAGCGGCTTTTTGTAGTGTCTGACATCCCAGATGTCTCTGGAGTAATTCACTTTCTGCAGTTATGAATAACGTTTGCTACATGGCAGACTTAGGGCAGGTAGCGTTAACGGGCATCTGAATTGATTTTTGTTATAACAAAAAATGTATACCAGCTTCACAGATTTTTTTCTCCATCTCAGAGAATTTGCAGCAGATATCTTTTTTTTACTTTTTTTTTTTTTTACTCTTTTTTTACTTACTTTTGTGGAGTGTCTTAGGTTTGACCCACTAACAGGAAGCTGTAGCTTATCGTTTCTGGTTTGTCCCAGTCTAGTTTTTTCTACTTTTCTATATCTGTATCAAGATCTCAGTGAATGCTCTCTTTCTTGCTCCCTATCTCTCTCTCTCATGCTTTACTCACTCTCAAGCTTTCACTTGGTTTTTCACTCTCCTAATGGCAAAAAGCCTCAATCACAAAGATGCTTTAATACCAAACGATCATCTTTCTGAAGACTTGCTGGAATCAGCCGCTGTACTGACTGAACCATACCAATTATTTGATTCAGGAACTGGGTCAAGCTGTTGCCTTCTCATTTGGAAAATATTGACAATAAAAGTTCTTTTTTTTTCAAGTCCAACTGGAAATCTTGTTGATTAGCTATTACCTTAACTTTATTAAACATTTTTGGTGAGTTCAATATAAGCTTAACAAAACTTTTGTTTTACAAAATGCTGTTGGCCAGTAGCTGAAAATACCTACATGGTGCAATGGTAGATGGCAATAAAAAGAAAGGTTAGAGGGGAAAGAATGCCCTTTATAAGAAGAGGTGTAATGTATGTGAGAGTAATAGCAAGCAGACATGTAAGGAGATTTTCTAAAATACAGCCTTATTAAGTTTACAGTATATTTTTTTATTCTTAGTTCGTGTTTCCTTAGGAGATCTATTGACTCTTGTGATATTCATCCTGTCTTTCTCATATATTTTGAATAACAGAACTACAAATGGTTGAGACTGGAAGGGACTTGTGGAGGTTGTCTTGTTCAGCCCTCCTGCTCAAGCAGGGCCACCTAGAACAGGCTGTTCAGGGCCATGTCCAGATGTCTTTAGTTACTGTAAAATATATAAATAATATTAATATGTTTTAATTTACATTCTCAGGGGGAAAAAAAAAGCTACATTTATTCTTCTTAAAGTGACTTTGAAGTCAATAAACTTTAATTTTAAGCAGAAATTTGGAATGAAGCAAAGAAGGAAAAACCAGGATTTATACTTTGGATTAGTGATGACATCAGTGAAACCCTCCAAAATAGAACAAAAAAATGGTTTCTACATTTAATTCTGATTTGAGATAAATGTTTTGTTGGCCTTGAACATCCTAAAACCTTCAAGATGGTAGACTCAGAAATGGCTACTGATACAGGAACTGGGTTCAGATCTGGGCCTCTCCCTACAAGGAGGACACTCAGGTACTGGAGTGTGTCCAGAGATGGACAATAAAGCTAGTGAAGGGTCTAGAGCACAAGTCTGATGAGGATTGTAAGAGGGAATGGGTATTGTTTAGTCTGGAGGAGGTTGAGAGGGGACACAAGATCACTCTCTACAAGTACCCGAAAGGAGGTTATGGTGAGGTGTGGGGATCAGTCTCTTCTTTCAAGTAACAAGTGATAGGAAATAGTTATGTCAGGGAAGGTTTAAACATGATATTATGAAAAACTCTTTCACTGAAAGGTTTTTAAACACTGGCACACACTGCCCAAGGAGGTGGTGGAGTCGTCATTGTCCCTGCAGGTATTTGAAACATGTAGATGAGATGCTGAGGGCCAAGGTTTATTGGAGGGCTTGACAGCATTAGGTTACTGGTTAGACTCAATGATCTTAAAGATCCTTTCCAACCATAATGATTCTGTTTCTACAATATGTAGGACTATTCTGTAGAAATAATTAAAAACTTTGATTCAGTAAAAGGCTTATGAACAAAGGTAATTTAAGCTCCACAAAAGTCCCTTTGAAACCAATACGCTATTTGAAGCACTTGGAAAGAGTCTCACTAAGTCTCAAAACAAATGTTGTTGTTATTCTAAAAGCAGGAGCTTTAGCTAAGAATATTCCTGAACATAAGTACAAGACTTTCAGGGTTGTGTTAGTGGTTGGAATCTTCACAGACATAGTGATTCCTTTTTGTTTTTCACTATTTTTAATGGTTCATTTTATTATAAATACATTTACATTTGTGAGGCGTGTTCTGATTTTAATTGATATTTAACACGATAGCTAAAGCAAGCAAGTTACTACTCTATGTTTTGTTAGCACAGAATTACTGTACTGTTAAATCCAGAATAGTGTCCATATCTAAGGTAGTTACAGTGTTAAATATTTTGCAATGGAGTTTATTTTACACTTACCAGTAAATTAATTTAGCTCATTTAGATACATATTAAACCCAGATCCTTGTGAAATCTTTGTGAAGGGTTAATTCTCTGACTTTTTAGGAGTAAACAAGTATGGCAGGATAGTTGAAGTATTCATTGCAAATGGTTTTGTACTGTTACATGTCTCATTCCCTGGGATTCGTATTTTCTGTAGCTTAGATGGCCTAGATGGTATCTCTGTGACACTGGAATAGTTGAGGAGATGCTAAAAATTTCTTAATTTGAGATTGAAGATATTGATGCACAGAATCTGTGAAGTTAATTTGTAAACACTGATATCATTCTATACTCTAAGACAAATTAATAGATCTAGCTCTTGTAATTAGGTCATGAGGCTAATTATTTTAGTGAAAAAATTTCTGTCATACCTCATACACACATTAAAAAAAAGCTTAATCAGTTGTAATTTTTAACTGAGATTGAGTATATGCACGATCCAGGATAGTTTTTGTGTAAATTCCAGAAGCTGTTTTTCACATACTATTGAAAAGGGGCAAGTATAAGATGATTTCCTCTTAACCCTGCAACTTTCTCTCTCCTGAACCTGACCCAAATCTTACAAGTCTAAAAAGATGTCCCTGTCTTCTGGAGACTTTCCCATCAGACATCCTTTTCATTCAATTGTATCTATCCCATTATAAATCAATTCCGAATTTTATGTTGTTTGGATCTCAAAATGGCAAAGACTAGTACTAGATTTCCTATGTATTAGTCTGATTTATCTATCTGACAACAAACCATTAACTCTGTGCAGATCACTGTTGCAAGGGCCCATTGGATATTTTTGGTACATTATAATATAGAGGAATACCTTCACATTTGCCCTATCAGAACAGCTATCTAGAAGGTATTGTGCT
Source organism: Colius striatus (assembly GCF_028858725.1). Classification (NCBI taxonomy): domain Eukaryota; kingdom Metazoa; phylum Chordata; class Aves; order Coliiformes; family Coliidae; genus Colius; species Colius striatus. The sequence continues at coordinate 4,044,540 of NC_084771.1, read as the reverse complement.
AAGACTTTACACTGATCCAAGCAGATGCCTTCCTTGTCATCACTGGCAATGCCAGTTGGTAGCTCTTGAGTGAAGGATATGGATTCTTAAAGTATGCAACAAAGGTGCTAATGATGACACAACCAATTCCATCAGCAATTTCTAACTAGAATGTTGTTAATTAAAAATATCATTCAGAAAAAGTGTAAGTGAGCTTTACTGGATAGTTTAAAAGTGTCTCTAAAGTAGGCATATGGTTTGAATGAGATACTGGATTTTAATTTAATGTTCATGTTAATTTGGCAGTCATCAATCTGGTGTGGTTTAACCCCAGCCAGCGATTAAGCATCACATAGAATCATAGAATGGTAGGGTTTGGAAGGGACTTTTAGAGATCAACATAGTTGCTCATTCATTCCCTGCCTGATAGGATGGAGGAGAGAATCAGAAGGGTAAAGGTGAGAAAAATCATGAGATAAAGATAGTTTTATAGGTGAAACAAAATCAAGAAATTAATTCCTTACTTCTCATCAGCAGGCAGGTGTTCAGCCATCCCCAGGATAGCAGGGCTCCAGCACAGGCAAGGGGGACTTGGGAAGACAGATGCCAACACTCTGGAAGTCCCTTCTTCCTTCTTCTCCCAGATTTATATGCTGACAAGGTGTCCTATGGTCTTAGGATATCCCAGGGTCAGTTGAGGTTGGCTGTGCCAGCTGTGTCCCCTCCCAACTCCTTGTGGCCCCACAGCCTCCTCACTGGTGGATTGGGTGAGAAGCAGAAAAGGCCTTGACTCTGTGTTAGCCCTGCTCAACAGCAGTAAAAACATCTCTGTTATCAATTGTTTCTAGTATAGATCCAAAACATAGTCTCACACTACCTACTCTGAAGAAAAATAATTCTATACCAGCCACAACCAGGACACAATCAAATGTACAAACAACAATCTTCTCTCTCCTTAGTGTTTGTTTTTCATTAAAGTTTTTAAGCAGATTTATAGCTTGGAAGATGTCACATCATCCATATCCAATAATTGCAAGAGGATAAAAATATTGGTATGTCAATTCCATAAAAATTCATATCTTCAATTAGCTGATGCCCAATCCCCAGCTTTTTAGGACTTACAAGAAGCAAAAGGTTAAATTTCTATATAGAGTACTATCTTCTTAATTCCATGTACAGTCTTTTCAATGAATGATACTTTTTCAAAGCAACAGATTAATAACAAATATTACAAATTGATTCTCTGTTAACAACATAAAAAATTATCTCTCTTGTCAGATAAGTGATGCTGAAATAGATATTTTTATAACATTACACTTTGTAAGATGTCTCTAACATAGCATGTTTCAATTATGTGGTTGGTCTCCTACTTCCATTCCTTACTCTGTCACAGTCACTTGACTTGGAGTATCCTCCTCTGGAGATCTTCAAAACCCTCCTGCACATGTTCCTGTGTGACCTGATCTAGGTGGGATAACCTGTGGCCGGTGGGAGTTGAACTAGGTGATCTCTAGAGGTCCCTTCCAACCCCTACCACTCTACCGATGAGAAATCTTGTGCAGAGGGATAGTTAAAATGTGCCAAGGTGGTTCAAGTTTGGTTTTAATGCCATTCAGTTGTTAACAGGAACTGAGAAAACAGTGAAATTGTGATGCCTTCTGTGCATGCATTCATTTTTCACAAATATTTCATCTTTTTACTAGGCTGTTTGCAGCTTTGCATAATTACTTCTATTACTACTGGGTTTTATGCTGTTTCTATCTTTGTCATACTTTATATTAATTTATATTTTCTTATCTTGAAAAACATTAAGAACACTCAGTTTCTGTTTAAAACACTAAGATTTTTGTTGCTTTAAAAATAAGCCTTAAAGTCTCTTTATTTATAGACTTACAGTCAGAAATCACATCACTTAGGTTTTATTCCTTTCCAACATAATATGAAGAATTATTTTCATTCAGGAATCCCTACAGTCAGCAACAAATGTTTTGCTTAACTTAGTACCAAGAAATTGTGTTTATGCTAACAAACTTATAAATCCCTATCATTCTTGTAGTTATTTTTAAATAGATCAAAGAACATTGCATAGTCTATTCTGCATATGGAAAATAATGCACCTAGATGATATATTAATTCAGAAGTTTAATCTAGATTATGCTTCACTGCCTGGATTATAATTCTGGAGATAGGTCTGCATATGTTTAACTCGAGATATATAGGAATTTACTTACCATGACTACACTTGTGGCTACAATGAAGCACAATGAATAGTGGTCCTAGGTATTGCTGTAATCCATAAAAACACATAATGATCTCTTTCAGATGTTTTCTTGCATCATAAGAATGATTTATTGAAACTTTTACTCTGTTCTATACAAGCAATTGAAAGGAATTCCTGGAGGTGGAAAATGAAGTTTACAGTCAGGTATCCTGTGGATTACTGGTGGCTCCCAGGTGAGCTGAAAACAAACTGGATCACTATTTGTTTCCATCACTGTTGCAGAATATTAGTCAAATGCTTTCAGTCTAGCAAGGAATCATTTTTTACTGTGACACATAGCTTACTTTCTATTTTCCTTTTCACCTTCATTGGCAGTTTATAATAAGGACTATAAACAGGGAAAGAGGGGGGCTAATGTTAAAAATCTTATCAGCAAAGAAAGCCATCAGGATACTGAGTTACATCAATGAGAGAATCACCAACAGAGATAAAGAAGTCACTATCCCAATCTACTCAGCACTTGTCAGGTCACACCTGGGATACTGTGTTCAGTGTTGGTCCCTACTATACAACAAAAATAGATGTGGACAGCTAGAGAAAGTGTAAGAAAGGGATACAGAGATGATCAAAGTACCGAGAAGACTGACATAAGGGTAAATGCTGTGAGAACTGGGCTTGTTCAGTCTTGAGAAAAGATAAAGAGATACCTTATTACCACATTCCAGTTTTTAAAGGATATCTGCAAAGATGAAGATTCTCTTTTTATGAGTCACATGGAAAAGGGGATGGGTAAAGGGTACAAGTTACTCCTGGGGAGATTCCAGTGTACACAAGAGGAAAATTTTTCATAACTAGAAGTCAGCCCTTTGGAATAATGTCCCCAGGGAAGTGATGGTTTCCCCAACACTGAACATTTAAGATTCAGCTGGACAGTGTGTTAGGACATTTTTTCTGTCCTTTTACCAAGAAAAGTTGGACCAGTGATCCTTGAGGTCCCTTCCAGCCTGATATTCTATGATTAAAAACCTCCATTGCCTCATTGTTATGTTTTTCCTCTTGAAGTCACTGTTAATTTCAGATGGAGGGATGGGGGTAACATTTATGCTACCACTTCAAAGCACTAGCTAGAAATACTACTTGGCAATTTCTAGATTCTTTGCATGATCCGGGATATTGATATTCTTCATCCCTCCTGTTTCCTTTCTGCAGAACATTAGTTTTGTCTCCCGTTGTTCCACCAGCTCTGAATCTTCTGAAAGGGTAATAGATGTGTTTTCAGGCTTTTATGCTAAGGCAAAAGTTCTGTAAAACTGTTGCAGTTGCATAAAATTGTAGAGGACTACACAGTAGTCCCTTCCACTCCACTAGGATTGTGGATGAAATACAAGGATATATTTATACCTGATAATATTGCATCTCAGCTGCTGCTTGTTCTTCCATCCCAGCAAGCATTCAGAATCCCATATAGCAAGCTACTGGCCTGGAAGATAACATGTCATGTCTGTAACTTTCACTTAAGTTTCCAAGGGAATAAATCCTTTAAAATAAAACAAAATTAAACATCATACTCGGTTTATAACAGCTTCAATCACTGTAGATATGAGGTCAAGTAAAGTTCAGTTTGAAGCAAATTAAGAAAAAAAGAAGATAATATTATCTATATAGAAGGGTCAGAAGACTAAGCACTTATTTGAAAAGCATATGCTTATCTGAAGAACACCATAGCTAATTCATTTACCAAAGGGAGGAAAAGGAAAAGGCAGGAGGTGAGGGTTGCAGGAAGATGTCTGTACAGTTGATGTATACTTTATGGACAGAGTGGGATTGGTACAATTGTTCTGTTAAGTGCAGGTATTTTTCCCGCTTAGGCCTCTGAAATCAATGCCATTAATCTCCTAAATGAAGCAAGATTTGACTTTGAGGGAATTAATGCAACCCAAATGAGACCGGATATAGATTTAATGAAGGAATATATTTATATTTTATATCTAAAACAATTTGTCAAACTAGTCTAAAAATAATAATGTGCCAACCTGGAACAGGAAAAACTGGATTAATGTTAACAGGCTTTATTTAAACTCAGTGAAATCCACAAGAGAGTCTTTATTATCTGGAGGATTATCACTTACAAAAGGAACCTGTACAAAACTCCAAGGTTTTTGAGTTAAACTAAGAGAGATCTATTCTAAAGGGAAATAGACTAATTTAGTACTCATTAAGATATTAGTTAGAGCAAAGAAATACTGATACAATTTCACAAATCAGGTTGCAGTCTATACACCATATAAACAATGACATAATCTTTTTAGGACAAATGACCTCTCATTTCTCTCTTGGGATGATTTTCTCTTCTCACCTACTGAAACATACCTATGCTTTAAGCATTCTGTTCCATTATCCTTTAGGAAAGGGTGACACTTGGGCAGGATGAGTCCTGACTAAGTATATATGACAAAGATTTGATGCCCACTTAATGATGACTGGAGCATCTCAGAATAGGAAAGAGAAAAGTACCATAAGCTATTTTGAAGTTCTCAACAGTTTGAATCATCTGCAGAGGCAAAAGAAAACAAAATCAGAGATTGAAGTGTATTCTGTCTTGAATCAATAACAAATGATGTCATCCTGCTCCTGGTAAATCAGATTTGTTTGTGGGATTTTGTTAACAGGTTCTTGGCCCAGGCAAGACTGTTGATCATCATTTTGTTAATACTGGGTTTTTTTGGGTATGGAGTTTTGTTTGGACCAAAGGAAAAGAGCAGCAGATTACTTGAGAAAGAGTTAAGCACACGTTTCACAGTGCTATTGCAAACTAGCTGCCAGTAACCTGTTAAGGAACCAATTCTGCATTACTGTCTTTGGGGCCATTCTTTGAAGAAATACATGTCTTATGGTGGTGATATAGGCCAACTACACTGAGTAGGATCTTTCATTCATCAGCACCTAAAAGGAAGCCTAAAACAGTGAACTTGACATGGAAAATCTAAGTATTCTCATTGTGAAACCCTTGTACATACACAAGTTGTTGACAAACTTCACTTCTACTTTCATACTTTCAAAAGAAAAATAATCAAACAGAACTCAGAGGACAATGATAATCCCTTAATAGTTGTCCAATCAGTTTAACGAGTTCATGAAAGTGTTACTTGCATGCACTTTTTAATGAATTATCCTATGGAACTGCCCACATGGAACCTTTTTCTAGATGAAGGGATATCCTAGTCTTTTAAAAAATTAAAGAATCATAACAGTGAAAGAGTATTTCTGCAACAGAAGCAGGTGTTACTCTGAAAGGCAGTTGCATGAATGAATTTCCAAGTCCTTGTTGTCCTATATTTACATCATAACTTTTCTAAAGAGACTCCCGAGTCTCCTGCTGTGTATTGTAAAACCTGATGTTCTGTTCTTTGGAAACAAGAGCAATTAAGACGTAGATCGTGCAAAACATTTCTGGTTGTACAGTCATTAAAAAATGATCTCTCTAGCCCTGTCATGGCACTGTTGGGAATATTCAAGGGCTGCTGCACTGACAAAGACAACAATCCTGAATCTGTCCATCCCAGCAACCATTAGAGTGTTACAAGGTAATACTGGTCTATCTATTTTTTTACTTCTTTATTGAGAAGTCAAAAAATATTGAATCTACTGTGTTTATTAGAACATATCATCTTTCATTGCTTGAATTTCACCCTGTTGCATCTTTTTGTTCTGGGTTATTAAAAATTTAAAACTAAAATTGCAATTTATGTCCTAGTTGTTTTAAAACATATTGTAGACAAAGAAATGAAATAGTCTAAGTGGCTTTAATGTAATCTGGCACCTATATGTTTCACGTGCTCTCCAGAGAAGCCTTATGTGTAACAGGCACCTACAGACTCTAAAAATACTCTATAGCTCAAAGTGTTTTTATCTGATGTTTTTGGGTGAAAGGGAGGTCTTTATTTCACTTTCTTGTTTGCTCATAGATTTGAAACACTATGTGAATTCTGTTTCCTTTTACTAGAAAAGGTCACTAAGAAATATACATACAAAAGACAGTCTGAGATTGAAGATTTGTTTTCCACTCAGACCTGTGAAACCACAGAGCACACGATGGAAACTCATTTTCATGTTTTCAAAGTGGTTTGTGGCATTTTGCTTCCCTCAGCAAAGAGGAACCTGTTACAATAGAATCATGGAACCATAGGGGTTGAAAGGGATCTCTAGAGATCATCCAGTCCTACTCTCTGCTAAAGCAGATCCGCCTAGATCAGGTCACATAGGAACACATCCAGGTGGGTTTTGAAAGCCTTCAGAGAAGGAAACTCTACAACCTCCCTGAGCAGCCTGGGTCAGTGTTCCATCACTGTTAGAGTGAAGAAGTTTTGCGTTATATTTAAGTCAAAATTTTATATTCCAACTTAAGTCCATCACCCCTTGTGCTGTCACTGGAGACAACAGAAAAAAACGCTGCCGCATCCTCTTAACATCTACCTTTTAAATACTTCTAAGTGTTAATGAAATCCATCCTTAGTCTTCTGTAGGCTAAACAGTACCAGATCCCTCAGCCTTTCCTAAAGACAGAATAGATATTCACCCCATCAGATTTCAGGCATCCAACATGTTCTTAAAGCAGATGCCTCTGCTGTGAACACAGCAAAGAGGTTTTTGTGTGACAACCAATTATACCAGGATATATGCTTCTAGTCCAGGTACCTAGATTAGCAATTATTATGCACAAGCATAGTGTCCTGCTCTATTACTTTCTTACTAAAAATATGTAGCAATATTACAGTGCTCTCTTGGATTTCACGCTGCCCATGTGACATACGCAATGCTCCTCAACTATTTTCCATTTAAAGTGTTTCTCCAAAACAGAGAGAGAAACAAAAGACAAAAATATTCCACGTAAAAATGGAAGAAAACCTCATTTCTGTTTTTTGAAGTATTTTGCCATTTGTCGCACAATAGCTGGCTGGTAAGTTAAAATCCTCTGTCAGAGAATGGAAACCAGAAGCAGGAAAAACATTTCTCCCCTCCAACTTGACTCTCCAGCTTGTAAGAATCTCATCTGGATCAGAGAAGTGGTCATAGAATCATTTAGGTTGAAACATCCTTTAAGATCATTGTGTTTGATCACAAACCTGCTGTCACTCCATCAACCAATAAACCATGTCCCTGTGTGTCATATGTACACATCTTGTAAATTCCCTCAGGGATGCTGACTCCACCACTTCCCTGGTCAGTCTGTTCCAGTGCTTGAACCCTTTCAACACAGAAATTTTTTCCGAACACTCGATCTAAATGCCCCTTGGTGCCACTTAAGGCCAACATCCCCCTCGCCACAATCTCCTTTCAGGTAGTTGGAGAGAGTGATGAGGTCTCCCTTCAGCCTCTTTTTCTCCACAATAAACAGCCCCAGCTTCCTCAGTATTCCTCATAAGGAACATTGTTCTCTAGATCCTTCCATAGAAGGATCTAGATCCATTGAACTCTAGATCCTTCATCAGCTTTGTTGCTCTTCTTTGGACATGCTCCAGCACCTCAGTGTCTTTTTTTTGGTGAGTGGCCCAAAACTGAACAGTATTTGACGTGAGGCCTTATCACAGTTCTGAGGACAGACAATCAATTTCCTAGTTCTGCTGGCCACACTATTTCTGATACAAACCAGGATGCTATTGGCCTTCTTGCCCACCTGGGCACACTGCTGGCTCATGTTCAGATGATTGTTGCTCAACACCCCCAGATCCTTTTCCAGGGGCCAGGTTTCCAGTCACTATTCCCCAAGCCTGCAGCACTCCATGGGGTTGATGTGACCCAAGTGCATGACCCAGCATCATACAGTTGACCTTGGTCCATCTATCCAACCTGTCCAGATCCCTCTGCAGAGCCTTCCTACCCCTAAGCAGTTCAACACTTCTTAACAACTTGGTGCCATCTGGTCTTCTCATCCTAGAATGAGATCAGGTTAGTCAGGTAGGACCTGTCTTTTATAAAGCAATGCTCCCTGGGCCTGATCACCTGATTGTCCTGGTCACTATAGTGAATCACTGATACCCAGCACTCTTTCCTAACTGGCTACAGTCCTTTCTGTATGACCAGATTTTATTCCTACAGCAGCTAGATGAAAATCAGCTTCTTCCTGGTAACTAGTCATTATTTTAGGTATCCTATTCCAGTAGTTTTGGGATTTTTTTCCAGTAGTAGTTATTTTCCATAGACTTATACTTGTAAAACAAAAGCAACTCAGAGACAAAACTTCATATAAAATTCAGCTTGCAATGAAGGAACCCTCAATGTTTATGTAGTGTCAGATAGTGAAGTATGTTTCTTTGTTTTTTTCCTGTTTAGGCAGAATGCAAAGCACCTTACATGTCTGCTATGAAAACAAGTAAACATCAAGCCATGATGTAAAATCTATTTCATCTTTCACATTGGTGGAATAGTAGCTGAGTTTTGCTTGTTGTCATGCTACAGAAATTATTTCAGATATTTCTCAGGAGTTATGCATCTCTTCTGAGGAAATGAATGCTCAGTGGGGAGTTAAAGAGATGTCCTGGGTATACACAGGCTTGTGAATGAGAATAAGAAGTTACATGCTACTTTTCACAGGGAAATAGGTTTGTAATTCAGGAGATCTGTCATGATGTATAGATATATATAAAATTGCAATGGCTTTCTAAAAATTATAAATTACAGTATAGATTACATATAATATATAGAGATTATCTATTTTTTACCCAATAATTCAGGACTCCTTTTCCTTTTAGTGTTATCTGTGCTACCCATAATTCCTAGACTGAGAAAGGAGACTTTGTGAAGTAAACTAAACTTTACATTTTGACATGTTTCATGTTAATGTAAACCATTAGAATGGTGACAAGCATGAGTTACAGTATTGCACCTTCTTCTAATGACATTGTTTGAGTTCCATCTTTGTCATTGAAATTTCACATTTACATTCATAAAGCCTGAAAAATATGCTCAGATTCAATTATCCCTTGATAAACAGAGGAGTTTAAGTAAATTCTTTTCATCATTTTATTGCAGATTTAACTGCCGATTGCTATAACCCAACATGCTGTGAGATGTTTCAGAAGTTAAAATTCTACTGAAAAAGCTGGAAGGTATCCCAAATGAAGGATTTCTTCCTTCTAATTTTTCCCTTCAGTTAAACCGTCCTTCTAGTAATGCAGTTACTTGTTTGCTAGACTCTTTTCCAAGTTTTGTACTATGTGAAGTTGTGGTCAAACGTACAGGTGTCTGTCAACATCAGCACATTTGGATTTTCTTCATTTATACATTATAAATCCATTTTTTTTGTTAATGCTGTTGAGTTTTATACAGCCAAAGACTTTAATTTATGTTAAGAGCTATTCAAAGGCTCTCAGAAGAGGAGTAATTGTGTTTCATTTGATGTTGAGGAAATCAAAAAGACAGCAGAAATATATTACACAGATATAATTAAAGTGTAATAGGGCTAGAGAAAAAAATTACATAGCTATCTACAAAGCAAGAGATAAAATAATGTGTATCTCAAAGGTATTTTGACAAATAGATCTACAATTCCAAAGGGCATTTCATTGAAAGGTTCCACAGTGAGTTTATTCACCCTTTAAGTTCCCTAAAAGTTGTTCCCAAGGTTTTTCATCTGCACACTTAGAATTACAATAAGAGGTTTTTCATTACCACCTTAAATAAAAGACTTTGCTGCTTTTCCTCTGAACTGTTGACATATTTTGTTACCTGAATATAGAATCCCTTCTTCCCTACAGAGAATCTGATGTACTCTGAGTACTAAATTGTAAACATCTTCCAATAAAAGTTTCAGATATAAAGTGTTACTTCTGGGAACCAAACTATAGTAGGTGCACTAGTGTTTGTTTATGTTCCAGTATGGACTCTGTCCTCTGGGACAGCAACATATGCTGATGTCATAGGGAGTGAGAAATATAGATCTCATATTTGCTTATTGGTATAGAAATTATAACTAGGATTTTATCTGGCTCATGTGTTTCTCCTCTCCCCAGTTTCTGTTTGATCACCTTCACTTTTCCAGTTTTCTCTCCACAAGTCAACTGTATTGTCCACAAACATTTTTGAAACTGCACCAAAGTACATTACTATTTTCTTTCAATCAATCAAACTATCTTAACTGCTGTAAAAGTTTCAAGCCACAATTTCTTCGCTTTAAGTCTCCATCATGTCCTGTGTAGTGGTTTGACCCTGGCTGGATGCCAGGTGCCCACGGAGCTGTTTTATCACTCCGCTCCTCAGCAGGATGGGAGGGATGAAATAAGATTAAAAAAAAAAAGAACAACCACCTCTTGGGTCAAGAAAAATGTAGTTTAATAAAGCAACAGTAAAGGTTGAGTGCAAAAGCTTCCCTGGAAGCAAAGCTTCAGTATGTGTAGAGGTTGCTCTAGAAGACAATCATCAACCATGAATGCCCTCTGCTTCCTTCTCCTCTTAACTTTTATTGCTGAACAGGTGTCATGTGATATGTGTGGAACGTTCCTTTGTTAAGTTTAGGTCAGCTGTCCTGGCTCTGTCCCTTCCCATGATCTTGCCCATCCCCAACCCAGGAGCACTGGACAGCAGTAGCCAAAACACTGGTGTGTTATCAACAGCTATCTAGACACTTATACAGAGAACAGCCCTGTGAGGGCTGATGTGGGAAAAACTAACTCTATCTTAGCCAGACTCAATACATCTTAACATCACTGCTGTTTCTGTTATACTTTTTGTTGTTATTCAGATGCTCTGACTTCCATCTTCAATTTGGAAACTGACACCTTTTTCTCATCTTTGATTTTCCTAAAAACTTCATCCTCTCTCTCTGTTTCTCCCAAGTGTAATTCACCAGTCAGATTGCCATTTACAGTTCTCTAATTCTGTTCAACATGTTCATCAAGGTCATCTTATCCGATGTTTATAGTCCTGTAAAGTTTGCATGCATCTTCACATCCCAAATGTCATACTTCATTGATCTCTGTCAGCACAAATATTAACAGCTTCTCTTTCCTGCCTTCACACCCATTTTCAAGCAATTTTATGAAATGCAGAATAATTTTCTTAACCCAGCTTGACTAATCACATTCAGTCCTTTCTAAAAGGCTGTACCTTGCACAAGAAATGGGAGAATTGTAACAACAGGAAATCAAGAACCACGTTGTGTGGTGGTCACAAAAATTTGGGAGACAACTTTCCCTAAATTGTTCTCTGGTTTTCCCAATGTTACTTCCTTATGGTACATATCTTTTTTCCCAGTGCTGGCACTCCAGTGATTTTTTTTATACTGTAGAATGCTGTAACGATCCAGGTCCCTATTCATAACTGCAAAGAGCTGTTTGCTGGGATTCAGAGGGGCTGTGCATGCTTTTGCATACTTTGTTTCTGAGTGTGTTACTGAATACTTGCTCAGAATACTCAGCTCTCTCAGAGAACATCCCATAATACTGCAAGTAGGTGTAGTAGGTGTATGTTTGCAGTTGTCTACATTCTTTTTCAACTAAAATCAGTACTTCAAATCCATCTACTAATGAGCGGAGACTGTTTATCAGTTGAATTTCCATTCTTTCTGACATCCATCATTTCTCTTTTGCTGAGTGCAAAGTTGTTTTTAAACACCACCAGAAGTGTACTAAATGCACTTGCTGTCATTCATTCTTATAAAGTCCTGTATGAATAAGGAAAGGTTTTTTTTCCCCAATAGAAATGTGTGCTAATGGTGAAATGGTCTGCAAACACAATCCAACTCTCATTAAAGTTAATGGGAATCAGGTTGCAGATTTGTCTGACAACTGACAAGACACCACTTAGAAAGTTTGTTTAGGGAGAAAAAAGTTACCATCAGCGCTAAGATGCTTTAAATAATTGTCTGGCTCTCTATTTCCCCTATGTTTTGTTTTTCCAAAACTCATTAAAACAGCCTCCTAAGGTATAACATTAAAGAATTCCTCCTTTCCAAAGCACTTTTTGTTAGATACTCTTTCTCCTTTTCCTCTGCCCACAGAAATATGCATAAGTTTTTGCTAGGCATCATACTGTACCTTTTTTTTTTTCCAGTTAGAAAAATAATCTGTTTTAGTAGTTCAGCACAAGGTTTTGGGTGAGACATTGCCTAAAATGGAAAGCTGAAATACCACGATGTTATTCCTCATAGCTCTGATGCAGCAAATATCATAATGCTTTGCTTTAATTTTATGGTGGTTTTTTTCTGCTTCTTTATTGTTTCTTAGCTTGGTTATGTCCAGTTCAACACTAAGTACACAATGCTATTAAATTCTAATCACTTGGTTGAACAAAAGCCTGCTTCATAAATCATTCTTTAATAGCCTGTCTAAAATTTCTTTAGGGTCTTGCAGCTGCATTGCAACATTGCTTAGCCTGTCAGATTAATTATAGAAATTACACATCCAGCAGTTAAACCAGTAAACAAGCCTTCTCAGATTGGTGCAATAATCCTATGTCAGTTAGGATGTTTCATGTTGATTCTGGATTTCTGTCAGTCTCTAAGCCTGCTGTGTCCTGAAATATCTACAATTAAATATCCCACCTGTATTACTTGGACTGTTTTAAATGCTGTTTATAATCCACCTGGTTGAGTTACTTCTTTAGAAGTACACATAAGCGATCTAGTAATTAACTGAAAAGAAACATAATTAAAAACATTCTGCACCACAGAATCATAGAATGGTAGGGTTGGAAGGGACTTTTAGAGATCATCTAGTCTAACTCCCTTGCAGAAGCAGGTCAACCTAGATCAGGTTGCATAGCAACATGTCCAGGAGGGTCTTGAAGCCCTCCAAGGAAGGAGCCTCCACACCCTCCCTGGGCAGCCTGTGCCAGGGCTCCCTCACCTCAACAGTGACATCGTTTTTTATTATGTTTAAGTGGAACTGTTTGTGTTCCAGTTTCATCCCATTACTCCTTGTCCTGTTACTGACTACTATAGAAAAAAGGGATGTCCCAACCTCCTGACACCCACCCTTTAGATATTTGTAAATGTTAATAAGATCTCCCCTCAGTCTCCTCTTCTCCAGCCTGATCAGCCCCAGTTCCCACAGCTTTTCCTCGTATGAAAGATGTTCCAGTCCCCTGAACATCTTGGTGGCCCTGCGCTGGCCTCTCTCCAGAAGTTCTCTGTCCCTCTTGAGCTGAGGAGCCCAGAACTGGACACAGTACTCCAGATGAGGCCTCAGCAGGGCAGAGTAGAGGGGGAGAAGAATCTCCTCTGACCTGCCGGCCACCATGAAGCAGTAATATTGAAAACTGTGCAGCAGTTTTTGATTATATCAGCATAATCAAATAAAAGCTGTTTGAAGGATAATAGCTGGAACCATAGTCAAGAACTTGTCACAGAAGCAGTTCAAGAAAGATAAAGGTAACTCTAATTATTTTACAAGTCATTTCACTGAATAAGATGCCATGACAAAAAAAAGTCATGGTTAGCAGTCTCCTAATTCCTTAGAAAATTGGCGACAGCTCAGTTTATGCTACAAATTTCTCCAATGCTTTACAGTATATTCATTCAAAACTTTGCAGAAAATGGTTCAGCAGTTTTTGAAAACACATATTGGTTGACTTTTATGGAGTTCTATTTTGTATGTACATTGAAAATGGTGTCTCTTCTGTGCATAGGTAGTTGTACGCACTTACTAACCCACTGAACGGGAGGTGGACGTTTAAGCTAAACAAGGAGTCCAAACACAGATTCGGAGCAATATGTGATTCATGAGAAATAGAAGTATAAAAAGGAAAGTGACAAACACTCATGTGATTAAAGACATGCACAAACTAAGTAGATTCACATTGGAAATGTATAATTGCTATACCATCATTTACACTTCATTTTCTAATGTGTGATTCTGCTGGAACACATTGATTAATTACTGTGGAACCTAGAAACACAGTATTTCTAGTGGGATAAGTTTGTTTCCTTTAAACAGAAGCAGCTGATTCATTCTTTTATTTGCTTTTAGATTAGTTTTGGGGTTTTTTTGCCTCTCAATTAATTTTTTGCTGGCTTTAACAGAAATCTGTCTTCCAGAATTATTTTTACTGATTTCTATGTTTAGATACTTATTAAAGTACATCAAATGCATTCTGGCATTTTGTAGACTTTCCTCATTAATTTGGGCCAGGTCGAGAATCAGCATGTCTGATCAAAATTGCCAACTAAGTTTTTACCTATATTTTTTACATGATATCTTAGTGCCAGCTGAAAAGCCTCAAGTATATTTTCTGCCCTTCTTTCTATGAAGTGCTAAAGACAGGTGCTTTCTATTTGGCTTAATTCCTGCTGCACAGCAAAACTTTGTTAAATTTCCCCTAATGATGAAGAGTCCCTGAGAGACTGCTTTCTATATGTAGAACATTATTTTGGGGTTCAGTGACTTCATTTGTTTTAGAGAAGACGCAAAATGGTAGGAGAAAGAATTTAGACAGGGAAACACTTTCAGCCTCTGTGGGAAATAAGTCTTGACCAGCTGCCCTCTTGAGAAAGTTATGAGCTACAAGAAGCAATTTCCTGTATTTCAGAAGAGATTAAGGTTTATTAGACCACTCATTTAATTAGGGATTATTCAACAATAGTTACTGATTTTGTTGGGTTTTAAGGCATTCTAGGAGAATAACGTTCCAAACCAAGTAGGGAAGTGAAGAAGGGAAAACTTTCAAGATATATTCCATTATTCCTTTCTACTTTCAGATTTTCTGTTTTAATACACTAGCTTATTGTTTATCCCTCTTCCACTCTGAATTTTCACCTTCTTTTCTCTTTATTCTCTATTTTGATTTGTTCTTCCAACTCTCAGTATGTTCTGCTGTTTGTTGTCTTCTTCTCCCTCCATAAGAATTATGCTACAGTTTTCCCCCATCTTCTTTCTGCTCTTCTGATGTTCCTTGCACTGCTTCCTCAACCATCTTTTGTTCTGTCCTTTCCTCCAATTCACCCTTCTCACTTCTGTGTCATTATTGTGTTCACTCTTCAGAGTCAAATGTATCATCTCAAAAGTAAGAATATGCTTTTATCCTAATTAGAGGAATTCCTTTTTCAATTATTCATGAAAAATTGTTACAAGTTAGGATTTTGTGATACACTGCACAAAGCCACTGTTCCTTTTATTATTACACCAAATAATCTTCATTTGTTGTTCAGCTGCAAAACTAATTCTATCACAAACTGGAAATATTCTGACATGGAACATACCTTAAGACATTTGAATCATGCAAAGAAGAAGCTACAGCTAATTATTTTAGAAATGCTGGGGTTTTTTTCCCCTATTTTTGTATCATAAGTTGATATCCATTCATAATAGCAGAAAATACACGTTGGGGGTTTTTTTAATCCCTTAACTTTAATTTTTCTTTTCTTTCCTGTCATTTATTTTTCCTTTCAAGTGGGTAAAAAGAAACATTTTGTTATTTTAAAATGTTATTTCTTCAAAATTCGATTTTGACAGTTGATACAGCTTGCAAAAGATTTCAGTATGTATGAGCATGTGTTCCCAGATTGGAAGTTGTCCTAGCAAAGGTTTTCTTAGTGGTAGTTCAACAGTTCTTGGAGTCAGAGTTAACTGATAATTAGAGATAACTAAGTATAACTAGAGCTAAAAATAACACTTCTATTTTGCAACCTAAAATGAATTTCATTGGCTAACCTTAAAATTTTCCTTGCAGGGCAATTTTTATTCTGGTTTAGAAGTTTTTTAGTCTGATTTGTTTGGGGTTTTTTTTTAAAGAAACAACTTTGACTACTGCTATCACAGTTTATACATTCTGCAAGGAATTAAAATGATCACTCCAATACATTGGATGTCCTTGAAACATTTTAAAGCTATTATGCTGTACTCAGGACAAGAGGGCTGTTTTACTACTGCTACAGGAACAAACAGTCACAACCTGTGTGGTGAAATATGGTTTTAAGGGATTGTGATTTCCCCTCCTCCTGCTTTTGCTGAACTTTGGAGCTTCTGTGCTATTTCTGAGGCTGCAGATGAAAGTGAAAGGACTCTGACAGAATGTAAATCATGAGATCATTAACATTTCAGCCCAATTTCTCTCCAGCAACGTGTAATCTTAGCAGAGATGATTGATGGGATTGGGGATTTGCAAGGTAGGTATTATGGGTCATTCCCCCATATTTCCTCATTTTCTTTCCCTTTTCGTAATCCTAGTTTCAGATAACATCATTCAATCAATTTCACTGCTGATTTAGAGCTGTATTCTCCTAATGTCATACATTATATCAGATAGTTCTCTGGGTAGATGTATGTTTTACCTTACAGATTTTTATTCATATCCCCTTTGTTTTTGCTTACACTCCATCATAATATATGGCAGAAATATTTACATTAATATCAAAATGTTTTCAGCCTTAAAATTCTACAGTATTTTTTTTTTCCTTTTCCCTGTCATAAAATCCCTCCCTAGTTGATGCAGCATTTAAACCACAGTGAGTATCTGTTTGCAATATGTAGAAAATGAAGGGAAGGAAACAACATCTTTTTTTCCCCCTCTCTTTTGTAGGTCTCATGTGGCATGGTAAAAATATATTCTGAAGTAAAATGCTCTTAACATCTATTCATTGGTTTTCATTAGAGGGAAGCAGAAGGAAATGAAAGATGTGAGACTTTAGATTGTCTTATATTTCTTCTATACCTATTCACTTCTAAAAATTTAAGCCAAAACAAGACTGATAAGTTGGGCTTTATTTGATTTTTTTTGTTTTTTTAGTTTGAATCATGATTGGAAATGAAATAATTGCTGACATTGGAAAGTACTTAATATGTACTAGCACAGCTTTAAGACTGCAAAGTATATGAAAAGCATCCTGTAAGAAAGACTTTTGCTAGGTTGGTACCAAATTTGTGTCCAAGGTCATGGTTTGTATGTAGAGAACTCAGTCTGCTTGCAATGAGTGGTACCCCATGTGTCAGACCACTCTGATGGAAGATTCCTATGGATACATATCAACTGTGCTGTATATGGAGAAAACAATTTTTCAATTATTCCAACTTCTTTCCAAAAGGTTGCATGAAAACTGCAGAGGGAAATGGAAAGAAGATTAGTTTGTGTAATATTAATCATCTGTGCAGATTGTAGCTATGAAAGTGAAGAAGCTATAGAGTGCATGGGCCAAACATGGGGTAACCTTACTATACTTTCACTCCACAATTGACTGATTTAAAACTCAGTTCCAAAGTTTCTCAGCATTTCATTGTAGCATCACATACCAATTAAGTAAAAGAAATAATTTATCTACAGATGTTTTTATACTATCACTTTAGTATTTGTTAACATTCATTGTTTCATGTTAAATATGTTTTTCAAGAATGCTTCCAAGAGCAGAAGAATATATTCACAGTATTATTATAAGTTTGTAGATAGATATATATTTCCTACAGGTTCTTGTATGCAGGTGTGAAACTATCAGTTTAATCTTCAGTGGTTTTGACAGGAAAAACTGTTCATGCAACTCTGGGGTTTTTTTTATTGTTGTTTAGGAGGTGAAAGGTGTGTTGAGATGGAGGAAAATGAGACTTGAATTTGATGTTAAGTGCAAAGAATGGTGTATCTCAATGAACTAACTGTTCTCGGTGACTAGTACTTAGTGGTGCTTTGTTTTGACAGCTACCAGTATCCCAGTCTAAAATGACAGTATTCCCTACATACTCTGGCTCTCTTACAAAGACAGCTTGTTAATTAGTGGTGTAAGGATGATACTCCTGACTAAAAAGTCTATTGTGGCTTCATACATGAAGTCACACACTTAGCCTAGATGCCATACTTTGTAAAGGAAATAAAATACCCCAAAACTGCAGAAAATTCTTGATGAACTTGACTTTCCTACATATCAATCCCACTTCACTCAGCAAGGTCATTCTCAAAAGTTAAAGTCTTATGCCTGAGTGTTCTGTTGTACTGTGACCAGCAGACTCTAACAAATGGATGAATACCAGGTAGATAGGGGCAGTCTGATATGAACAGCGATAACATATGCTATTATGAAAGTATACACATTATTATCATGATTAAAATATGTTCAAGTGTTAGTACTGTTTAACCTCCATATATTTGTATTACAAGTACACATAATCAAGTAGAAAATACTACACATTTGTTACTCCTACACCATTCTATTCTTCTCCTTTAATGGATATAAATGACTAGATATGAAATTGACAGGAAGACCTTTTTTCTCCAGCAAAGGGATTTTATTGCTATCAGAACAATCTGCTGAAAGATCCCCATATTTAATATCATATTTTAGTGGGCTGCAATATTAACAGTTTGTTTTAACATCAGTGTAGCAGAATATGCAACAGAACAATATGTTGTTCCAAGGAAAGCCAGGAAAGGACAACAGATTGGGATTTTTCTGCTCTGAGTTTTCTGACTGATATTCAAGATGGAGTGGAAGTTCCTTCCTGCTTGATTTTGGATTTTATATTCAGGAAAGGAATTCCCAACTCCTTTAGCTGAAGCAGTGGATCTCAGGCAAGTTGGTAGTTTATTTCTTAGGAAGAGTCACTTCAGAATTGCTTCTGGCAGCAACAGGGTTTGATGGATTTTTCTCTTTCACTGAACTGCCTCCAGACAGAAAAAC
Source organism: Colius striatus (assembly GCF_028858725.1). Classification (NCBI taxonomy): domain Eukaryota; kingdom Metazoa; phylum Chordata; class Aves; order Coliiformes; family Coliidae; genus Colius; species Colius striatus. The sequence goes on along the minus strand of NC_084771.1, from coordinate 4,025,749 downwards.
AGTTGAAAAATACCATTCCCTGGTTTTAACAAGCTGTTCTCTAGTCAACTTTATGAATACCTTATAGTAGTTACCTGAAATTCTTACCAAAGTGAAAAAATCAGCTTCCTTTTTCACTCTGGGGAAATGTCAGATAGTCAGCTTTTGGACAGTGAGCTCAGATTCTTCCAGAGCTCGGTGTACATCAGTGTGTACCAGTGTCCCTCACTCAAAAGGCTTTTGTAGTTATAACTACCTTAAAGAGGAACTGTATGCTAATGTGTTTCACCTCCAAGAAAATATACAAAGCTACAAAGTTTATTGTTAGAAAGTCAAACATGTACTGATATCAAACTAGAGTTTGTGCAAATCAATCCTCTTTCTAGTGAGAACAGACAGATTAGACTGGAGAAATAGGATGGCCTGAAGCCAAGTTACAAAGAGCAGAGAAGATAAGAAAGATTGATCTTGCCTTAGTTCTGAAAGGATTAGATTTTAATTCAGTAACTAAGAAAGTACTTTCAACTTTTAAGGTTTTTTTTTTTAAGCATCATTCTAAGACATTTTGCATTAATTTTGGTACAACATTGACCTTTTAATGTTCATAGCCAGAAGACAGTTTGTAAACTTTGGACTGAGAACTGGTATCTGAATTTGATTCCCACCTTAGCCCAGGTGACAAAAAACTTGTCCATTGACTCCCAATAAAGGGAACAGTAATGGTCAAGATGCTGCACTCTGCTTTCCAGGGGGTCTTAATGCTTATCACCAGCCTTACCTCAGTCATTACCACAGAGAGCTACACTGCTGCAGGTTCTTGACTCTACTTGCTGTTAGTATGGAGCTGGCTTGCATAGTGACCACTGTCCACTGAAGAGCAGATTCCTTAGAGATGATTTTACAGAGTGCTTAAGTCAGAGAAACATTGACTACTGTAAAGACTCCGGCTCCAGATTTTGAGAGCCATCCATAACTTTGGTGTGGGGAACTTAAAAACCATCCTTCATATCGTTGCATATTTCAGAAATCAGCTTGTGCCAAGTGTGGTGATGTTGTGGGGTTTTTTGTTTTGTTTTTCTCTTCCCTCTAAATTCACTTTGAAAATATGTCTTATGATATCTCTGGACTTCATTTCTATCTTTATATAGTAGGAAAAATACTGCAGCAACCCAGCAGGGATAAAATTTGCAAGAGATCCCTGGAATAGGCTGAATCACACCATTATTTAGCAATATTATTAATATTAGAGTTATTACCACCTCGAAGAAAGAGAAACAGTGAGAGACTAGATTTATAAACCTGGCCCTTGCTCTCTGACTTTGGATGAGATTCTCTACAATAGGTTACAGAGCAGTCAATCCTCACATGTGTTCAAAGACATGATCGAGATCCTTCAAAGCTCTGATGCAGTATTCTCTCTTTAACTTGTTTTAGACATGTTCATCTTTCGTTGTACTTCAAGATTTAAAACTGACAGCAGCACAAAAAATAAGAACAATCATGTAGGTGGATGAAGCAAATACTTTCCAGCACTGGAGCATGCCTTGTAGATACCAGATAGTTTGGTAACACTGAAGATCTGTTCAAATAGGATAAAATATACTTTTTTTAGAGGTATTTTGCATGACTATGCTATGAGTATTTGATGAAGTGATCCTTGCTCTCCATTTTCCCTGCTGGATGACATTCAAGAAACTATAACATGGCATGCTGGATTTTTCTTTCTGAATGGCTTTCTGGTTTTGTTTGTCTTTGTGCAGTTTTGAATCTGATTCTACTTTTTCAAGAATATGAGAATGAGTAGTGATACCAGGTCTCTTAGTGATCCTGCTGAGATAATTCAGGCTGCTTGGAAGACTCTGGTATTAAAAATAAGAAAATCAACAATAACAAACCCCTTCTCATAGCATTCACCTTCCCTGTTTTTGAGAAAGCAGCATATGCCTGAATACATTTATCAGTACAGTATTTGTTGTTCTCTATGGAACGGCAGGCTGCTGTCTCACCCTCTCAGCTGGGTACCACTCCACACTGTGATTGGGCTCATGGCACAGCTGTAGCATTGGGTTGTGCTAGCAGCCTTGCCTTGGGGGCAGAAGGAGCAGGGCAGACTTTTTGTGCCCCATCACACTCCTAGAAGGAAGCAGGGTTTTTATTTCCTTAGCCAACTGTTCTGTGCCTTTGTTCCTTCCTCCACTCTAAAACTTTACAGATACAGCTTGGGAAAAATAAATTATTAATAAATGCAAATGAAATCCCAAGTACTGTTGTTGGGGCAGGAATATATTACACAAGCTTGCAAGCCACTGGAGGTTTTAACTAAAGGAAATATATTACTGAAAGTCATTATCAAATATAAATATGTAGGCCTGAAAATGAGCCCTTTAGTATCTAGATTTAGTTTTCCAGAGTATTTACTTATTGTAGTCCACATTATGCTGACTTTGTAGACTGGCAAGTAGTTGATTACTCATTTCCAAATGGATTTACTACAAACTACCACGGCCATATTTACATGGGACTGAATTTTGCAGGCATCACTAATTGACGTGAAATCAATTTAAACTGCTTCAATCTTACTAATCACAAAGCTTTCACCTAGCAACTCAACTCTTCCCTTCCTTTCTCTTGCCTTCCTTTCCTTTCTCTTCTCTTCCCTAGAAGCTCTTAGCCTTTTAAATGCATGCACAGGCAGGAAGGTACTTGCAGTCCCAGGCATCTGTACTGAGATTTGACATAAAGGGGTGAGTTTTGTGAATAGCCCTCATTGAAACAAGGAGGCAGAGAGATAATATAAGAATTATGCATTCAACTAGGAGTGTTTTGTTGTGTTTTTTTTCCCAGATCTACAGCTGCTAGTACAATATTTCCCAAAAAGCATCAGTGGCTCTTTAAAAGTTTCTCTAGTGATTGTCTGAAAGCAATTTATTCTTATCTGGGTGGGCACATCTGAAGGTTGTAAAAAGCTCAGAATGTTACATTCAAAACCACGTTTCAAGAAGTGGAGAGTCTTTGCATTTTTTTTTTTTAAATTAAGACAGAAATTTTATTTTTAATTAGCAATAACATCATCACCAATATGAACAGCTAGTTTGCTGCTGGATATTTACTAGTGTGCTGTGGTTTTGTTATCAAAAAGCTCAGGTAATGTGGGCTGTTAACTTGTTGGCATTTATAAATGACTGCTGAGATAGTGCAAGAAAATAAAATGTCAGTTCTTCAAAATCTAATGATGGTTAAAGAAAACAATAAATTCCCAAACATAACCTAAAGGTTTTTCCACACATCTGTCGGTGTATAATGAATGCACTTGACCATGCCTGTATCTGTAATGGGTAGGTCATGTACAACAATTAATTATATTCCAGCATTAATTTGTTGTTTTTTTAAAAGAAATCTTTTTGGTATTATTATTCTTTTTATCTGACATATTATTGTTCTTTTTTCTGACCAACTGCTGTCAGTGAGTTTAAATATCTAAGACAAGGTGGTGTCAATCAGCACAGATCCTTTGACACCAGTTAAAGCTTCTGAGGTGGTGCTGTAGGCCATATTGGGAAAAGCTTTCAAAAATTCCTATGAGACTTAGGAACATGGTTTCCTCTGCAAAATAGATGCTAGCACCAAGACATTCAGTTTCAGCCAAAATAATGACAAAATGTCATTTGGATAATTTACTCTTCACTTGTATTAGAACTACAATTTAAGACTTTAGTAGGAGTTTTGTAAAACAGCTCAAGCCCCATATGTCCTTGATGAAACCCAATTTTGGAGACATATTGTGACTCACTAACTCCTAGCTCTTGGGAAAACCCAACATACGTTTTTTCCAAATACTTTGTTTCTCATAATTATCTTTTTTTAATTATTATTCCTAAAGAAAGAGTGGAGAATCTGATGGCTCATTTCTCTTCCTCTCCTGTTTTTTACAGTTCAGATGAGCTCTGGCATTGTACCCAGACAAGAAAAGGTCATCACTGTAGGAATGAACTGCACATGGGACTGCATCTTTTTTAAACAGATGGTAACCATGTACTGTTGCAAACAGACAAAGCTGTCTTGATGCATCTATGTGCAAATGTGATGATTAGGGCACTCTTCTGGCACTTGAAGGAAGGAGGTAGAGTTTCTTTCAAGCTGAGGAGGAAAAGAGGCCTTATTTCCCACTTCTTGGTTCTGTGATTCAGACAGAAAGCTCTTGTGTTGAAGATAAGAGCAGGCATTGCTATTGCTACTACTCTTGCTTGAAAATTAAGGATTGATACTTTTGCTCCTTAGACCAAACAAAGACTATAAAGTTTTAGGTAGACGCTGATTCAGAAGAGAGGACTAATGCCAGACTATGGATTTGGATTTTACTCTAGTAGAGAGATTCCTAAAATGTGAGATGTTGTAGCATTGGTCATTTTTCATGTGTTTAGTCTTTATCATTCCTTGAGATAAGAAAATGGCAACATTTTTAGTAGTTATATATCAAACTAATAAGGCAAAGTAGCAAGGCTAAGCTGCCATGCCACACAAAGTAAAGGAAAATTTTTCTAGTTGGCTGAAATGACCTTTTGATTTAGGGCTGAGGAAAGCTGCTTATTTTTGAAGTGTGATAAGAATGTGATTAGCAAAGAGTCCAGTCCTCAAAAGTTAAACCAGCAGGGGAGTAATTTCTGTTAGATTATCAAATAGATTATAAAGAGCCACAATTAAGATCCATACCTTTTTCTCTTTCTCTTCCTTTCCTTTTCTCTTCTTCTGGACCAAAAAAATAAATCCAGCATATAAAATCTCCTGTCTGATTTACATGGTGCCCTATATAGGTTTGATTCACCAAGGTGTTACTCTATCTAACCTGATGAGAGTCCAAACTGCTTTATGCATAATAAATAAAGGCAGTGTTCCCATGCCATGTGCTGTTTTTCTGTGCCACCTGGGATGTTGAAGGTTTTTAGACTTTTATTGGTTTGGGGATTTTTCCCTGAGATACTTGTGCTCAGGTGTCTGAAGAAAAATATAATTACCTGACATGGCAAGCAGCAACTAGTTTAAATCCAAAATAGAATGTCAGTCAAAATAAAAGACAATGTTATGGAGTGGTGATATCCATTATGGAGTGGTGATATCCTCACCATGACTAAGAATTGAACCGAATTTTCATTATGAACTACTGAAGATCGATTCAAAGCTTTCAGGTCACAAAACAGAACCTTTACTATCCTGGCACTTGGTTAGGTAGGCAAAATCCTCTTGCAAGAAGTGAAGCTGCTCCCTCAGATGATACCAGGATGAGGGAAGCACAAGGGCTTAATGACATCTTTAATTTCACAGAATCCATTGTGTGATTCTGTGAAATTTTGAAGTTCTGTTCAGGTCAAAGATAGTATTCTGGATGTGGTATAATTCTTAATAGCCACCTAACATTATATAGATATGGGCTATGTTGGAACCTTTTTTAAAAGAGCACCCTGCAGAGCAGGGATGAATTTCATGTTGGGAAGGATTTTAGTGTTGGCTCTTCCAAAAGATGTACTTAGTGAAGGTCTCACAAGTTCTAACAGCCTAAAAATATTGTACAGTTATCCTGATTATGACAATCTTTCAATGTTAAATAAAGCTTTATGTATCTATGGATTGGTTCAAAAGTTTTCAGTAGCTTTTTATTATTGCCCATCTGCACATAATTCAGTCAGTTTGCATCCTTTATGTAAATGTGGAACAGACCTGAAACAAACATTGTGATTGTTTACAGCTTACCTTCCATTCATAAGTGTGTGACTAAGCAATAGAGAATCAGAACTCATTGTGTTTCCCTGGAGGCTTGGGAACCACATAGTGCACTGTGTGGGTCTGTATAGTACAGTTATTATCTACAAACTAGATATACAATAAGTCATCATACAACTTCCATCGCTGATTATTATTGTGATCGGGAAGAAATTTTCCTCTCTCAACATAGTCATAATGTTTTCTGTTGTAGCATTAAAATGATAGCATTTAAATTACTTTGCAATTGTTAGGAAAAGGATTCTGGCTTTAGTATGCAGTATGTTGAGGCACTAATGGGGAGTTCTTTGGTATGGGCTGTAAAGCATTCCAGAACAATGCTCCTGTAATGAAAGTGTTTGCCTCCTCAGAACACTATCTGGCAGGCATCTATCACCAAGGTGATTATACTTATCAATACATTTTCATCAAAGCCAGTGGAAAGGAAGCCTAACAAACAATGGTTTCTAGAGATATAAGGTAAAGCACTTCAGATTTGCATCATTAATCCATTTCCTTATTGTTCTTTGGTAAATTCTTACATTCAGACATAACAAGATATCTAAGCATTTGTATGTAATTCAGTGGGAGTTAGGTGTTTAAGCTGTGTTACCTGTAAGAATCTGGAACTTGCTGCTCTTGGGCTTTGTTCTCCTGGTGGGAGAAGAGGGAGACAGCCTTCTCTCTGCAGGAGATGGAGGAGAAGAAATGTGTTAACCATACTAAGGTGCTCACAGGCTGCAGAAGCCAAGAGGCTTTTAAAGTAGAGAAATAAACTTAATAAACTGGTTAACGACAAGTGGTATCTTGGTTGCAGCTAATCAACTCAGAACAGATTTTTGATCTGGACTGGAGTATCACTACAGTATTTTGTGTAGCTTCTGCTCACTTGGAAATTTTCTCTGCCCATGTACCACTCTAAGAAAAGCTTAGTAGAAAACACAGTTTTTCAGGCTAGAGGCACTCAGCAGCCTCTTTGGAGTTACTAACTGCATGTGTTTTGGAGGAAAACATTGCAAATATTTTCTTCTACTTCACTGAAACCACCTGGGAATAATTGCCACATTTGGTGGCCACATCCACTTCTCTCATTTTTTACTATAGCTGAAATAGCACTGCTGGAAGATGTGTGCAGCCCTTCATATTCCATCTAATCATGAATGTTTCCACTTGCTTTTGATAATATTATCACCCTTGGTAGTGGTGATGACATTTTCTTGGAGATATGCCCTGTGACTAGGTCTATTTGGACCCATTATCAAGGTTTAAGGGGTTAGACAACCTACTTTCCTTCTTGTTATATTCCCTTGTTACATATTAACCATCTGGCTTGGTAAAAGCTGCCTCCTAACAGTTTTTCATAACTATGCCAAATTTCTGTTCCCATGGAAACTGTTTTAAGAGTGCTTTAAAATCTGAGAGGTGTACCATTTTCTGTCTAGAATGGGTAATATTTCCTTTTCCCTTATTCTTTGTATTTTCTATCTTTTTTTATTACTGGTTAGTGTTGCCATCTGTCCTGAAAAACAGGAGATTCAGGAGTTTTGGACACCAGTCTTCTACGTTGTGAAGTTCAACTCTTGAAGGGTTTAAAGCTGCTTTAATGCATCATCTAAAAGACATCAAGGAAACTGCACACATTAATAGAAGGTGGAAGAACAACTTCAAAAATGTGTGCTTTTAAGTTTTTTAAAGAGGCTTTTGGAAAACATTAAAAATGATTTTACCTGCAGTGATTAGATAAGCTCATTAAATACGAAAGGAATTTTCTGATTGTATCTCTAAGTATGTGCAGTGTTTGTACATGTACAGTGCTTAAAGGAGTTACGCAGGCCCACTTCATAGAAAGCTATTCAAAACTATCCAGCTTTGAAATGTGTTAACTAGCAGTTCCATAGAAAATGGAAATCTTTGGTTTTCATTCACAGGAAACTGATCTGCTGCATTTGTGAAATATTTTCTAGGAAGAGAATAAATGTCACAGTTGTGGAGGTCTAATCAACCATTCCACTAAACTAATGTATTACATAATAATCCTATCCTAGATTCCACTCACATAGACACAGACCTGGGACAAAAGAGCAGAAAAAACGGGTACAGATTTCAGAGATGTCTTTCACTCATGAAGAGAGCAAAGGCTTTGAACATTTCTTTGTTTACATGATGCTGTAAGATGCTATTTGTAGTATGCCATAAAAATGTTATCTCTCTTCTGCTGTCTGTTGACACATTTTCTGTGAATTGTTTACATATATACAGGCTTCAGAGAGGGTTTGGTTTGAAGGGCAGAGGTAGCCTGTCCTGACAGTACCTCTATTTGGACTTAATTAAAAAAAACATAAATTATATCTTTCTTAATCAGCATAAAAAATGCTGCTCACTGCTAGAACGATGGTGTGCTCAATGTACTTCATGAGCAGAATATTAGTATCAAGACCATTGGTTTACCTGAGTTTCTCTCATAGTATCCTAACAGTAAGATTAATTAAAGGCCAGTTGAAAGGTACTATAGAGCTTATGTATGTGCTTAAATATTTGCCTGAACTGTGATGAAATTAGGAATCATAAGCCGCCTGCTAAAGCTCCAATTCTGTGAACAATCAGTACTTATATACTACTGTTCATTAAGAACACAACATGGGAAATGGTAGGCATATAAACTTTGTAAAGGTTTCAAAAGCTTATTTACTCTTTAACTAGTAAATGTTAGACAAAGTAAAGTACGTTTCCATAATTCTCTTTTTCACCTTTAGCATATTTCCATTAGATCTGAGGTTTTCTCTAAGAGTCCTGGGATCCCTTCTCTTCTCTCTTATATGGTTTCTTTGGCAGTCAAAATTCTACTCACTTCTGTGCTGGTCTGCTATAAAATGACTAAGAAACCTGCCTATTATAAACCTCAGTTTCTGAAGGTATTCTGAGACCAGACTCACTGTAGTTACATTTCCCCTCGAGCCGGTACTGTTTAATTCCCTCTTCTAAAAGATCAGAATTTAAACACGATTTTCCTTGGGCTCTTTCTTGAAAGTTTTATCCCTTAAATAAAATATCATAACAGTAGAGAGGTGTCCTATTGTTTAGCACAAGATACCAATAGAAAGGTAGAAGAGAAGGCAGTCAAGATGTAAGCTAAAATAGAGTTTGCATACTGAAACAGAGAGTCTCTGATCTCAAACAAAAATAAGTTGTATTAGGATTTCCAAAATCATCATATTGGTACATCAAACTAAAGGTCAACAACTGCTATTTAATCTGTTGTGAAGTCAGGGTCTGGTATAAATCTGAAGGGCAACACAACATAATTAATTATTAACCTTTAAAAAATTTGTGTAAACAGAGGTAAAGAATATGAATCCAACAACCCCTGAGCAAAAGTAGGGATTGTAATGGCCACCACAGAATGTTAAGAATACTTAAGTCTGAGCAGAAGGAAAAATCAAACATTTTTCAGCATGTTTGGAAACGGAGACAAAAATGATATGAAATTACTAGACAACTGATACAAACCCCTTTGAAGGGCCCCACTCACTTCATGGAGCTTTATATCAGATTCTAAATATGTCTAATTAACTGAATTAACTGAATGAGACAGGAACTCTAAAATAACAGGTGCAAACGATTAAATAATCACTCAGGCTGTTGTGCAAGATAAGATTTAAATAAGGTACAGCCCGACTCTTTGCATTTCTCTTGAGGAAAAGAACAAGAAATGATGGATCCTTAGAAATGCAGAATATGCCCTTTATAAATAAGAGAAGGGAACATATGTCAATACTACTTGCTATCCCAATGAAGGGGTGGAGAGTAGACTTCCGAGTGCAAAGTGAGTACTTCTGCTTTGTTTCCTACCATGTCATATAGAAATTCCAAGCAGGGCTTATATAATTGTTCAAGTTTAGGAGGAAGAGAGAGAAAATTAAGCACAATGAAGTCCCAAAATAATGAGGAAAAAAAAAAACAACCCAACTCACTAAAAGTAAAGGAAGAACAAGTGTAGGAAGAAAACTGCAGTTGGTGAACCTCAGTCATGAGTCAAGGTTTATTTCATAGTCTGGCATGCATCAGTAGACTGTATCGTCTCTGGGCTGTTCATGTGGGAAGTGCCCAAGATCAGGGAGCAGCATCTAAATGAAAAAGTTAATTGATGGACTTTTTATATGGCAGAAAGCAGCAGTACACAGCTGAAAGAGCTGAAAAGTTTTCATTCTACATTTAAATTAGTTTATAGACTTCATAGAGCCTTTCCTATGCTGCAGAAGAATCTGCTTTAAAAAACAAAGCTGCAAAAATAAAAACAGTTGCTATGAAAATACTTGAGAAATTCTTGGTAATACACGAATGCACAGAAAGATCATCCAAGTGTGAAAAGGAAATTAAGAAGAAAAAATGGGGGAAGGAGAAATAGTTCTAGCTAAGGTTAAACTAGAGACGAGTCTTTGGAGTAGAATCCATTGTTATCATTAAAACTTGGCTAGGTAGATTGGTGAGGGAGAGAAAAACCAAAGCTACAATATGTCTTTTTAGTAACAAAAATTTCTACAGGAAGCTTCTGTTCAGAGCTGGCTGCTCTTCTCATCAATTCCTGTCCTTATGTGCTGTTTCAATACTGTAATCAATGCCCAGTATGTGGCAATATTCATATCATACAGCATAAGTGCCCCCACTGTGTATTAAGGCACATAAGGTAAGACCAACTATTGTTGACTATGGGGACCTTAGTGTTCCACTACCAAACAACAACACCAAGATTTGGGGCCTACACTTAGGTTAGCATCATGGAAAGGATGTCCTGAGCCACATGGGTGGGAGATACTTCTCTCTGACACAAGCACAGTAAATCTACCTGTGCTTCGACTTCAGTGGCAGGCACTGGATTTCCAAAGAAGCCTCTGACCTGATTCAGGCTGCGCTTGTAGGAATAAAAGAAGTTCCTAAGTTATCTGTAGGTGGGCAGGGATGTCACTTCTTTGCATTTTTTAGCACAGACATTTCTACAAAGCAGTTGGATTTTTACTAAAATGATCAACTATTCCACTTCATCTGTGTGCTATGTCATGGAGAGGCAACTAGGACACTGGGAATGAAGAGTTGTCTCCTCCCTGTGGGCATCATACACATCAGTACTCTCCTGGTTGTCTGCAGTGGAGTAGACATGCAATAGGAGTAGAAATCTGACTCTGCTTGAGACCTTTCCTTTGAATTTTGGAAGGCCAGAGCTGATTTACAGTCTGCCTCCTCCTTCCTATATCAGCCTTAACAAGAGTGATGCAAAGGTAGACCCCTGCTCTCAGAGTGGCAGTGGTTATTGCCGAAGGCAGCTTTCAGAAGGGTGGAAGGTTAGTAGCACCTGGCAGGATGCATTGTGCCGAGAGAGTAATAGAATAAATCACTGCAGCCAGTACTACTGGACATGTGGAGTATTTACTATCAGAGTTCATACCCCAAGCCTGAAAAGACTTGAAAAGGCTTAACTTTGCAGTATGCCTTATTCTGCTGTTGGCATGGACTGGCTGTTTAAATGCACATAATTCTTTGAAGGATCAGGGCCTAAATTCCCAACAGATGAAACTGCTGCCAGAGGAAACAACTGCACAGTATTCAGAGATTAAGATTCAGAAGGTTCCATGGTAGTAGAGGAGGAAAAATAAAGGGATTCAGAGCTACTTAAAATGGCTTTTCTTTCTATTTGAAAAATGCTTTATCCTGATTGCTTTTGAATGTATTTTACAAAAATGCAAATATGGCCAAAGAATTGGATTCCAGTATGTACAAGACATGAATCAGAGTTTTAACTCCTTCCTGATGTAAATATGGACTGATTTACTTCCCAAGCATTTTATTGTTTATACATGTCTCATGTAATTATCATAATTGTACCATTTAAAGTTATCCTGTAAGAATAATAGTTTTTTCTCATTTAAAGTACCATTCCCATTCCCTTGTAGAGATAATCATAAACGTTATTTAGGAGCATGTGCTGGGAAATGTTATTCTATAGAAAAAGAATGTATTATCATACTGCTATTACATAACCAAGAGTGGAAGTGTATAACAAACGCCTTGGAATAAATTGTGGGTAGAAACCACTTCCAAATAAGAAACAACCACTCATGAGCAGCATATGTCATTGCTTATCTGCCCTACCAATCCCTGTGGAATAGATGGATATGAAAGACTTAACTTACTGCACCAGCTGCCTTAAATTCAGAAGACAAAAAGGAAAGCTGAAGATGAGATGGAAGATAAAAACTGAAGTGTAATGAAAATATAACATCTGGTCATAATAATGTTTTGGTAAGTTAATGTGGCATAACTGCCTCCTCAAGGTGATGGTGGATATAGCTGTGGTGGACAGTACTAAACAAAGTTGCAACTACTTCATAGTTCCTAAGTCAGGATAAGAAAATGATTAAAAAATAATTAGAAAGTTAAATAAATAAAGTAATATCTTCAGACTATTATGAAAGACTTTTATTAATAGATTTTTCAATGGGCAATACGATTCCATGTGTTCCAAGTACTCATTTAGATTTTTTGTTTACAGAAGCATCCAGTTACCAAAAATCCAAAGGCAAGGTGTCCTACTTGTCACTGCTGCCTTAGGTTATAAGGTTATAAATGAAGGTTATATGTAAGCATCCTCTTCCATTATTACTCCATGTACCCTGTGTCACAGCTTTTTCCTCAGGAATGTGTCTGACAACAGGAAGATAACTCTAGAATATGGCAAAAGGATGTGTTAGACACTGAAATGATTAGAATGAACAAATGAATTTCCAAGCATAAACTTCACCCACTGCTTGAGTAGGAAGCTCTTATTGTAATCATAGGAATGGAAGAAACATCAGATACCTGTCCAGCAGAAAATATTGATCCCAGGTGAATGCCCAGATAATTGAGTCACCTGTGTTAGCTGGACAATGCCAGGAATGGCCATTTCCCAAAAAGTGGTACAGTCACCTGCCAAGGCTCATCCTTTGACTGTTCCCCTGTGAAGCCAGCCAATTTTTGCACCTGGTCACCACATGGTAGTACTGGAATAGACAGAAGAAGATAATAGTACTCAGCTGCCCACAGATGATTGTAATCTTCCATAGTTAAATTCAGTTCCTAAAGGTTAAACTCATGAGCCTTCTTTTAGCAGTATCTAGAAACTGAGAAGGTTTTTACCGACTTCCTTGTATATCATTTGTCCAAGCTGAAAGAATCAGGGATAAAAATGAGAAAATAGGAGAAAAATTACCCTTTCCCCCCCCACTTTTTGTAATATTGAATAAAGAAATTCTGGGTAAAAGATATTGTTAAAACTTGTAACTGCTTTGAGACTATGAAAAACAAATATGTGCAGAAGAGAGTGCTGTACAAAACTCCGAAGTGATGCTGACTTCCCCTATGACCTCACCTGTGCTTTCAGCACAACGGGTTTCAAAGACTTTGGGTTTTGACTTGAGTTTGGAGGTTGCATGAACATAAAATCATAATGCTAAACCAATTTGTCTAGTGAGTCTCACCTGAATTAATTTCAGAATTTCTGAAATGGCAAATTTAGCATGTTACTGCAGCCAAGATTGTAAAATAATCCCCTTTTATTTGTAACTGGGTATTAGGTTGAAATTCCTGTAAAATCAAACAGTGACATAAAGGTCTTGAGGTGAGTTCATGTATTATTGTCCACATGGTGGATTTTTATTACCGATGTCAAAATAGGTCATTTCATGTTTTCAGATGAGATCAATAGACAGAACACACTGACACAGTATAGGAATGGTGCTTTCAAAATAAATATACTGATTCACATGGTTTTATCTGAAAGATACAGTGACACTGAAGTAAGATATTTTATACTTCTATTCTTTGATAGTTTGAAGTCTGGGAGCAGGCTAGATGAAAATAACTGGAGGTAGTGGTGAGTTTTTAGCCTCATTGTTTTCTTGCTGCTCAGTGATGTTGACTTCTGATGTTGAGGTGCTGTTCAAGAGAATGTTTGTATTGTCAGGTGAAAGGCTGTGTTTGCCATGGCATGAGCTTGTACATCATTGCCATTGAAAGCTTGTCAGTCATACACAGAGTTTTAAAGAATCCTTAAAGAAAGAATTTCCTCTCTGGAATCTGGTTCGATTTATCCATCAGAAAGCAGTAAAAATATTAACCTTTCAGTGTCTTTATTTTGATGTAAGCTGTATTTATTTTAATTGATTATCTCATTTCATCATTGTGTGAGTAGCTGGCAGTCTCTTGTTTCTGTATCCAGCTGAAGTAAAGAATTTAAGACTGCATTTGTCAGACAAGCTTACTAGTGCTTGTTTGAGCCTCTTATGCGCAACTCACGTTAGCTAAGCTAATCTCTCTAATGTGATGGAAATCATTTCAGCTGACATAATCTGGTTTTGGCAAGGTAACCAGAATGAAAAGTGAGTGATTGTGGAAGTATGAACAGAAGCTAAAAACATGTCTTTAAATAGTTAAAGGAACCTGTGCTGGAAAGAAGAATGGAAAGGGCAGACTGTATGACGCGACAGGAGTAGGAAGCCAGGCAATTTTATATCTGCACTGTGCTGGTTTTGGGGGTAGCCTCATACAACAGTGCTCAGATGAAAACAATGCATGTTTGATTTAAAACATTTTTCTTTCCTCCAGCATTCAGGAATCCAAATTAATTGAAAGGAACTGTATGGTTCTTCGGTGCAGCACCACCAACAGAGCCAGTTAAAACCAGTGTCCCTTTGAAAAACTAGCTCTAGGTGATATTAGAAAAACAGTTTGTGAATACTGGATGGTGTCAAAGTAATAAAGGAGAATAATAAGAGAAAAGAATAAGAGTAAAAATGGCTTATTACTTCAAATTTCAATGTACAAAATTACATCTAAATGCCAAGTATATCCCTATTGAGAAGCAAATTTTTTTGCCTGAGCAAAGTGAGGCAACTTTTGTTTTCTCAAGAGACTGCACAGACCACTTCAGGTCATGTTGCTGGCTAAAGTACCTTCAACGATTATGTGAATGTACATACTGTTATAATTTGTTTGTTGTCCACTGCTGAACACCAGAAAGCCTAGGGTACAAGTAAGTCCTGATCATACCAGCTTCCATGTCTATCTTTTAACTGTCCTAAAATAAACAATATTCAAAGTGCTGTGTGACAGGAGAAAAGATCTGGAGAAAATTTCTTTCCCTAGGGAATGTTTAAGAGAAGATTCGAGGCTGATTTAGGTATTTTTGCTTTGCAATTGTATTGTCCATCAGCTCTTTAACTGTGGAGTACAGTGGGGTTTTTGTTTTGCTTATGATGAGAAAGAATCAAGTTCCATAAGATTATTTATTTGTTTGTTTGTTGGAGTATTTTGCTATTTCCATTTACATCTGAGAAGATAGCTCATCTGATGATGGTTTGATGTATAGGGAAATGTACCAATCAATACTTGGCTCTGCAAATCCAGGAGGTTCCTGTTAAAGAAGGTTGAAAACCCTTTCTTTAAGTTTCTCTTCATATCAGATAAGTGACTGTTTCACAATGTAACCACTCCCAAGTGGATATGTGAAACATACAGTAGAATCGCAGCCTGGGCATATTGTGTCTCTACATAGTAATTTTGGAGACAGATACATAAGTGACGAGAGTTCCGTGAGTTCCACTGATGTGGCAGCAAGCCCAGCTCAGTACAGCACCTTCTCAGCAGAGCTTGGCCTCAGTGTCATGCCAAATGCGTATACAGGTTCCAGCTGATTCAAGTCACAGGCAAATTTCCATCTGTCTGCTGAATTCTGGATAGACATTCCAATAATAGTAACGTGCAGTAAATAGCAACAATTCTTGAGACAGTTTTGCTGGAAGTGCCTGAATATTGGGATTACAGAATTAAACAAAGGGATATTTGTTCCTTTGACTTAATGACCTGCATTTTTGAGTGAGTAGCTGAGAAAAGCAGACAGGAGAGTGAATTTCATCAGATGCTATGAATGCAAATGTGTGACTTCTGAGAAAACTTTTACAAGAACTGCTGTATCAGTCCAGCACTGAGGTCCATTTTTCCCAATATGCTTTCTACAGCTGCAACTGAGACACTAAAAAAAAAAGAATGGCATAAATAGGCGTTGTATAGAGTGATTCTTCTCTGTTTCCATTCTCTTCCAATCAGTGATCAGGAAAGACAGATGATGTTTTTGGCATTTTTAATAAAAGAAATGTGATATTATGCTACTTCTTCTATTAAGGACGTTGTATTTTCAGCTTGCTTGGATTTTTACTGGAAAAGTTCAAAGGTTAGAAGTGTGTAGACAATGAAAGGTTAAAACATTGTCCTTGGATTAAGAAAAAAGAAACATATGTCTTCACTGGTTGTTAATGTAATAGTACCACACTGATTTCTGATGGCATTACTGAAAATAAAAGCAAGCAAACCCTCTCTCTCCTAAAAGTAGAGTGAGTAACTCCCAGTATTTATGCTACCTGAAGTCTCTAAATTCCCTTCTTAATGATGCTGAGTAAAATGCATAGTAGATATTTTATAAGTCCTTTGTAGCTAAAGGTCATCTGTGTGCTTGATTCCTGGGTCTTATTTTACAGACAGTTTTTGATATAGTTCAAGTAAGGTCACTGATTTTGCTGTCCAGTCTCCTGCACTTGCTGCCGTAACACATGATTTTTCCAATAAGAGGTTCAGAGCTCCCTGATTCTCTGGCTGTACTTAGAAGTAACATAAATTGGTTACACTTATCACATAATAGGAAGTGCAGAGTATTTTGTAGATCCAGGCCAAGAACTGTACTAATATTATCTATTAATCATTTTGCAGTAGCTCCAAGGTACCTCTGCAGAAGACCAGAGCTTTTTATCTGCTACATGGTGTAAAAGTTTAGTGAAAACTACAGATATATTTTTTTCCAAACTCACAAACAGTATTTAGAAGCTGCATTCCCGTGGGTATGTTGTGTCTTAAACTAAAAAATAATACATTTCCAAGTATTTAAATGCTGTTCTATGATTTACTATTTCTATATCTCTTTCTGGAGGGTTTTCTCATCTTTCTGCCTTTTACTATCTGAGACAATACCTATGGCTTCTTTATGAAGATGAAACTAGCAGGGCCATAAGTATCAATATTTCCTTCTTAAGTAATGTTGTTACATGTTAATTTTTCTGGATGGAGACTGGCACACATTCTGCATTCAAGCCGTGTTTCTACTTTGATCCTAAGACTCGGTACTGTTCAGGACTACTATCTCCTCTGTTCCTGTGTTATTTCTTGCACTGAATGCATTTTCAGGTTGTGGAAAGAGAGCAGTGGTATGGAGAGGTGGTGTTGAACATGTGTGACTCAGACCATCTATCATTATTTCAGTTCTACTGAGGTCCTCATCTTTTAGAAAATGAAGATGTGTAAAGAACACACAAAATCGGGACCAAAAAAGAACCCCAAAACAACCAAAAAATCGACAATCCTCAGGCTATAAAAATGCATAGTTTGATTTGTTTTCTTTTGAAGAAAGTACCAAAAGTGAGGCTGATATCACGTAATTATCAGAATTTGAGTTGGGGCAAGCAACAGTTTTTCAGATGTTTGGATTAGTTTAGAGTATCATCTGCCCTATAAGGGCATGAAAGAATATATATTGTTGTAAAGTAACTGTAAAGTAGATGTGAAACAAAGAGAATTCATAGCATTGGATTTTTATCTGATAGAATTACAGGAGGAAACATAGCAAAAACAGCAAATGGAAGTAACTATCCATCTGTTATACATTTCTGTATAAGTATAACCAGCTCTTAAATATTATTATACACAATTAGTAGTCCTGATCTGGGATTTAATGAAACAGAAGTATTCAGTTCAAAGTAATTTGCTATAGTCTAGATGGAACATCTGAATAATAATGCAGAGCTATGCATGCATGAGGAGCACCTGTTAAATGTGTTAAATATACCTACAGATTTCTTAATGTTGTACTTGGATTATGAGGAATGTGACTTTGATTTTTCTAGCTTTCCAATAAGAAGGATCATTACATAGCCTTTAGAGTTCCTTCAGCACACAGGAAACAGCACTATTAGACACCTTTACAAGGCTAAAAGGTATCCCTCTCCTGTTCATGAGATCGTGATGCAGCATTTTGAACAGGGGTCATGCCACCCAGAGGGAGTTATGATGCTTTGTTGAGCCTTTGCTTCCTCCTCCTCTGCAACATCCATCTGTCTCAAAGCAGAGGTTGTCTTCTCTTAGATAAGGTAGGCTTGCCCACCTACCTCAGCTGACACAGTGCAATTAGCCCTGTTAATGAACTGTCAAAAGTATCACAAACTGGATATTTCATGGCCATTGCTGTTGCTAAGACTTTTCCAGCAGTCTAATTTCTAAAAGATCCTGGCTTTTGGTATACCCCTTGGACACGACTATGAGGAGCTGACTCCTGGCCAGACACTAATAGATGTCCTACTGTAATGAGTCTGTCAGCAGCTTTTCTACCCTTGTGAAAGCACTACCCTCTTCAGAGGGACAGGTTAGAGTTTAAACATCATAGCATCATTCTTAATGCTGTAAAGCACGTCAGTTCACAGCTGTATTTTATATAAGCACATAGAGGGTAGTAATGCATGCCTCTTGTCTCCAGCTGCCAACAGAGCCTAGACATGACAGTAGCCGAGCAAATCCAGGGTGATGAAAGGCTTCAGGGAATGACTCGCAGCCTCAATTTGTGAGTGAAGGAGACCATGGGATATGTCTTATAATTTTCTGAGTAAAATATGATACTGTAATGTTGTACTAATACATAGGAAAGCATTATTACTCATGTCACAGTGATTTTGCACTCAGCTAGATGAAAAGGATTTTGAGAAAAGAGGATCTCTGATTGAGGGTGATGGCAAGACACAATCTTCTGGCTAGAAATTTCCATTAATCAAAACAGAAAATTTCTACTAATCAAAAATATGCATCCATATATTTCATTTTAGTCTTTATTTTTTACCACATACTAAGCAAAGGTTACATTGTGATCTGCTTTAGACATAAGATCCTGAACTACTTCAATCTTTTTACTGTGTTGGAATAAAAAGTATATTTTGCCAGAGGTTTGGGGCTTTTTTCCCCTTCTTTCTGAGCAGCAATTTTGAAGCAAATAGAATTAATCTAAATGCTGAGGAAATATTAATGGCATATGCTATGATTTTAAAGAAATAAAAATCAAATCCTTGCTTGGAAAAAACACATTAAACTCAGTGGAGATTAATTAATAGAAATTAATTTGTCCCAGTGAATCCTGAGGGAACAAGTCTTTAAAAAGAATCTCCCAATAATCTTAATTTAAGTAGATTTGGGCACAAAATTAATTTTTAATTTCCCAATAATTTTTTTTGGTCCTGAATTGAAATGAATAATTTAAAAATATAGACATCCCACCAAACAAACTGGAAGTATTGAGGAGATCAATTGAAACAGTTTGGCATTATAAAAATACAATATTTAGTTAAGTTTTTGACTTTTTGCATCTTTTGTTCTTTAACAAATTTTAACTATTTTTTCGTGTAAATAATTCAAAAAGAAAAATGAAAATGTCTGTTTCAAAGTGCTCCTGTGTCTTCTAGGTACAACTTCAATAGAACTAACATTAACTTTTTACCAATACCTATTGTTAAAATAACAACATTTCTGTTCTATTTTTTATTTAAGCTTTTGGAGATTTAGTGCCTGTATCCAATTATATAAAACAATCAGGTCTGAGCTGTATTTTAGAGCTGATAATTCTGTTTGTAGAATCTGTCAAAGAAAAATTGACCACAAATTCACACTTTTGGAAATAGAACAATTATTTTAGAAACCTTGACCTCTGAGATAATAGGCCAACCCTTCAGCAGATGTCAACTGATGTCACTTCACAAAAGCCAAAGTCTTTGACCCAGAGTTGATTATGGTTTGGGATCATGGAATTTCAACTAAATGTTATCTGATTTTCTGATGAAGCCTCTTTATTGCTGAAGAGTTGATTGTAATTCATATAAATATACGTTCTGTCAAAAGAAAAAAAAGGAATGATTTGGCATAGAAATGCTGTTACAGTAATAAATGTCATAGACCTCATTCTCCAAGTAAAAGGAGTTGTGCAATCAATAATGTCTGCCACAGAAATTCTCAGAGTGGTCCATGGAGCCCTTGCCTGCGGTCTGGGGAGAACCAGCTGGTCAAAGGGAACTGACTCTCCTGGTTTCAAGCTGACAAAAGACATTAAAACATTACTAAAATAAATCACTATTCTTTTGCTTCTAAGCAGTTGCTGTAATTGCCACAGGCTTCTTGTGCAGTCACAAACAGTAAAGGGGAAAAATATCCGCAAGCTTGTGTGTCAGCATTGCTGACTGGAAAAGTGTGAGGACTTCTTTACTTTTAGGCCACCTTTGCTTATGCTGGTGAGATTTCACTTTCTAGCACTGAAATCCAAAACTGAAATTGCTTTATATTCCTGTTAACTCAACCTTAATAAGCTCATTGCAGAATTAAGCTGCAAGAGGTTTCATTCATGTTTTTTCCTTGTGGAAATCTTCATGAATCCTTGTTGTCAATAGTTTTAAAAGGTGTCTATAAAGAGATCTTTATCTAATAAGTTATCTTCTTCCTTGTCCTTTATGTTGTCAATCGGCCACCTACTCTATAAAGAAGTTGTTTCCATTGCTGAGTGAACCTAAGTTGCATCAGAATGATAAACTATCAAAGTGAAAGCTGATTTTTATTACCAAAATGGTGCTAACACTTCTACTACCACTGAGAGCACAATCCACAATCCACTTGCACTGCACTGAGTGATCCCAGGGAGAAAAAAAAAAAAAGGAAAGGCAGGGAGAGGGTGTGGAGAAAAAAGCTTTTATAGAAAGGATGAGTATTCATGGACCTCACATCACCAGTCTCTGAATTGTGTCTGGAAGGAGGTGAGCGCTTAAGTCTAGAGTTTTGAATTTCCAGTGAACCCTAGAAAAGGTTAACATCAGTGGAGCTCTGTTCTCAACATCTACAGTTTCCATACCCAGATGTGTGCATAGCCAATTGTTTCCATTATATCCATTTCCCCTATATAAAAAAATTTGACATTAGCTTCTGCATTTGCATCTTCCCTGCTGTTGTTAGAAGGGTTCTGTGAGCATTGGATGCTGTGAATCATTAGTTGACCTACTTTTTATCATCTTTTATCTGTTGCCTTCTGGCTTCTTTAAAATATGTTCTTTTCTCTATGTGTGCCCCTCTCTGCTTAGTTTTCAAAGATGTTTTTCTCCAAAATATTAACAGGAACCAGAGGGACAACAACATCAAAGTCAGTATATGTTTCTTCTTTGTTTTTCAGTTTTACTTGCCCCTAGGTAGCATTTTGAAATGACTAGTCTCTAAGGAAAAAGGAGGTTATAAGCAAAGGAGGTTATAAACATCATGGAAATAGAAGTAGTTGGTGGTTTTAATACTGGCTTCATGGAGTGACTCACCTGAACAGACCTAGGGCTCAGATTGTGTTGACACTATAGCATTAGAGCTGTTGGTAATTTATGTAGAGACAGGACTTTGTAAGTTGCTTTTATTTGAAAAAGTTGTGGGTTTTTTTCTCTGCAATAAATAATTCTGTTGGATTAGCATGTTAATGGTATTAGTAAAGCTCTTATATGTTACTGTTCAATGGACCTGTTGTCATTTAACCCTGGCCAGCAATCATGCAGTGACTTGCTCATCCTCCAACCAACCTCACAGTGGAATAGGGATAAGAATTGGGACAAAAAAGAGTAAATCTCATGGACTGAGAGAAAAACAGTTTAATAGCTAAATGAAATTAACTATAACAATAACAATTGCTGTTATTATTCTTAGTATGAAAATTAATATAACAGAGAGAGAGAAATAAAACCCAATAAAAACACACAATTCCAATGCTATTGCTCATCTCTTGTATGGAATATCCCTTTACCTAGTTTGAGTCAGCTGTCCTGTGCACTCCCAGTCTACTCACTGGAAAGGCAGAGTGAGCCTTGTAGTGGAAGCACTACTCAGCAATAACTAGAACATTCCCATGTTATCAATATTCTTTTCAGTATAAATCCAAAACACAACCCTGAATCTATTAAAAAGAAAATTATCCCAGTCAAAAAACAGGACAGTATCCCATTGCAAGAACTTGCTATCAGGTTTTCTTAGCTTTTTAAAACTTTAGTCATTCAGTATGAAAACTGCATTGTCAAGTATCTGCTCAAGACTTTATTTTCGCAGTGTCAATCAGAATGATTCAGCTGTTCAAAAGAATGAATTTAGTAGAAAATATGTTTTGCCCTCTGTGAATATATAGATTAAGATAGGCTAGGATGTACATGCTTTATAGCTGGCCCTGTAAATTGAACTAAATTGTTGTTCTGCTGGCAAAGTAGTACCTTTACTTGTCTTCATCAGAAAAAATTGTTTTGTTAAGTTGTAAGTCTGGAGAGGAAAAGAAAATCAGTACATAATGGCTTTCATACAGACTACATAGATATTGCTCAAACCCAAGGCACGAGGATCAGAGAAAGTGCCTTTTGTAATATGTAAAGAGACATCAATGGTGGAATGTAATAGACTTGTGCCATTGGTTTGTGTGGAGCTGCGTTTTTGCTTGGTAACATGGGAAGGAGGCTGCAGTGCTGGTTCCTGTAAGCACTTCTTGAAACTTCCCCTGGTTCTGAGGCGAACCCACCTCCAGCCCAGCTGGGCCAACCTGGTGCCTTTGATTGATCATTATTTAAGAAGGAACATCTGAGCTGGAAGAGGAGTGGTATATGGTGGAGGTGACCATGTGAACTCCATAGTCAGAGAAGGAGAAAGGAAGGAAGAAGGAGTGCTGGACCAGAGACCACTCTGCAGCCCATGGTGGGCAATGAGAGGTCTGAGAGTCACCAGCAGCTCTGGATGAGTGTGCCCAGGCAGGCAGAGACTGTGTGAGGAGGGGCCGTGGCACAGGCCGTGCTGGAGAGCCTGTGGGCCCCAGAGACACACCCAGGAGGCCAAGATGAGCTGCAGCACTTGGGGTGAAGGCACAGGGAGTGGCCTGTGCAGGCTGCCTGGCCTGTGAGGACCCCGCACTGGAGCAGAGAGGCCTGACCAGGAGTCCATCTGCCCTCAGGAGAGACAAGAGGTAGGAGCCATCGGGAAAAGATTGAGTGAAAACCCCATTCCCTGAGCCCTTCAGGGGGAGAGAAGGTAAAGACACAGAGATTAGGGCTCTGAGCCTGGGAAGAGGGAAGGGGTGAGGGGAAGGTGGTCTTAAAGGGCTGGTTGTGCTCTTCACCATTGTACCACTCTGTGGTGTTTTCTGCTTGTTGTGATTTTGGTTGGTGGTGTATTCAATTTTTGTTTTCCTCTCCAAGTCAGGTAGTCTCGTCTGTTTCACCTGGGGCTGGAAGTGGTGAGTGAGCCCTTCCTGTTCCTGTGTGGTTCCAAAGGCTCTTGGTACTTTTGCCTCTCCCATTGGGAGGGGAAGGAGTAAATCAGTGTCTGATTGTAATACTTTATTCCTGGATGGGCCTAAACCAGGACAACTTGGTAAAAGGGAAAAGAGTAAAATTGAAAGCTAATGAGACAGTTGTTGGTACTTTGAAACAAGATTGGAGACGAAGACAGGTATTAGCTAAATAACGAAACTAGGATGGAAAGTTTTGGGGGAAGGAGAAGTGCAGTGCAGAATAGTGTTTTCAAAAGGTTGAAAACAGATTAGGAAGTATAAAACTAAGAGTTAAACTGTAATTTACGAGGAACTTGGTCACACACTTCGGGATAACCACAGTTATTTTGTGGCTGGATCAAGATCCCAGCACTCAGGTATGACTTGTGTCACACTTCATTGTCACTGGAGCAGCTTCCATGCTTCAGTACTCCTTGACCACCTTTCTCTGGCAGCAGCTTCTGCCAAATGCAATCTCTTGTGACATCCATGCTCTGACAAAGAGCTGAGCTGTCACAGTTAAAACTCTTCCATCCTGGAAAGCCAGGCAGGCTCCTGTGGTCTCCCACACTGCTGCTTTTCCTGAGGGGAGTGGGGAGGGCAGTGGCCTCAGCAGCTGCAGCATCTTTTCATCTGTGCTGCTTGGCCTCCAGATACATTGGCAGCCTCTGCCACATCCCAGCTCTGGGTTTTACAGGGTAGGAGACAGGAGAAGCCTTTTTGCTTAATTGAGCAATGCTAGCTGCTGAGCAGCCTCATCTGCTCTGGTTAAAAGGCTGTGGTTTTGATGGAAGCCTCGAGCAGGCTGGATTTCATATCCCAAACCACCCTTGACTAGATCTCTTTAGATTTTATTTACTGTGTCTTGCTCAAACCTCAGAGTGAATCCAGAATTCTTTATGTCCTCATGGGCTTTTCTCTGGCCCTCAGCATTATCGTGTCTAATTGTTCAAGCAAAAGAAAGTCAACGTGAGTTATGCATGCTACTTCAGAGACAGCATTTTCTAATTCGTGTGCTTGACTTTATAACCCTAATACTCTCATAACATAGATGAGGCTTTTTTGTGTTTTGTGCCTAGAGCTGTAGCTGGTTCATATTGATAAATCTCCATAAAAACAGAGGACTGAGTTTATAGAAGTCCTCTTGTGGCCTATTTTTATAGTACATATGCTACTTACATGAAGATACTGTTGTCTGAACAGAAAGTTGCACATATTATATGATTACCTTGGGTACATAATTAATATGGCTGGGAATCTACTACAGAGAGATGAATAGTTACAGTTCCCTTAGTACAAATATTTTTAAAACAAAGTTTTAGTGTTTGATCCACAGGTAGGTTGTTACAGTAAAAAAGTCACCTGACTAATCCTCAAATTGTTTTAATGCAAATATGAATGAGACAAAGATTGGTATACAATAACCATAATATATTTTAATTTTGTCCATGTGGCATGGTTAGAAATCAGATACACACTTGAGATTTGCTATTCTGAAGTTTTCTTTAGAAAAGGATGTACATGTATTTTGACTAACCAGGTAAAATAAAAAGATGTTGAAAGCCATTCAGGCTTTTCCCTTAATGTTAGTTTTGTGCAATAGTGTTCAGTGAACAGCCTTAATATACATGCCTAAGAAAGTTTATAAAGGTTGGGTCTGATTTTAATTCTGTGTGAAGAATACAATGAGATATTTTAAAAATATTTTTAATCTTTGTGAGTAGAGATTCTTATTTATTAGCCAAATGTTAAATAAATATCAAAGTTATTCAGGTTCTATTTCTAAATTTGCTGTTCCTAAAAAATCAACACTTGAGAAATATCAAGCTGTGAGACTGTGTATTTCAGTTCATCTTTTAGACATGGTTTTTATATCATTTTAGAGGAGATATTGCAGGTTGACCAGAATAAAACAACTTTTGGTTTTTCATCTTTTCTAAAGATTGCAAAGTGACTGGTAATGGTAGGTATCTGGGATAAAGGCTCTGCCATCCTTCTTTGCCTTTTCTGTTCAGTCAGTGTAGGGAAAATTGTAATTGATAGGGTCACAGTCTGTGACCCATGGTCGTGGACTTGTGAACCAGAGTCAGGAGTAGCTCTTCAGTTTGATCGTAATAGACATGTAAAGAAAATGAAGCGTGTCAGAGATGGATATCATTATCATGGGAGGGAGAGTCCTTATGGGAAGAAAAGGTTTAGATTTTTAGAAGATAACAAACTGGAAGAAATGCCAGTTTCTACAGGTGAACAGAATAGTGCTGTCCTCATTGTTTTTCAGTGGCTATGTATTTCCCTAGCACTGCACGTCATCACACTGATGCAGCCTTTTAGCTATGAAAGTGATTTGACAATATTCAGACATTAAATGAACCTTTCCTGCTTCTTACTGCACTTTTGCTTAGGAAATAACAAATGTAATAGTTTTAGTGACTCCTTATAGCCTGCATCCAAAGCAAGACGTTTATTATTACTGGGGCAAAACATTTACTGAAAGAAAAGCAGACAGAAGGGGAAAAAAAAAGTACTAAATAATGACACCTGAAAAGTGTGAGCTGCTTGTAAGGCCAGACTAGCTGTCTGTATCATCACATTTCTTTATAGTACAGTGTGCACAGCACTGTGGAAGGTTAACTCTTGTACTTGACATGAAGTCTTGCATTCTAAAATAATTACATTAGCAAGGTGATTCTACTAAGCTATCTTGGGTGACTTAGCATAAGATTGAACTGTTTTACTGTATAGTTTTGTGAAGAGATGATCATAGTAAACTAGAAACAAATATTTGAGTAGATGAGGTGAAAAGAAAGAAATGCTGAAAAAGTAAGAAAAAAAGCAAACTTTATTGTCACTTACATAGGTAACATTCATTTTATACTGCTAAGATAACAGGAGGATAATGATGCCTTACCATTTCATCACCCTTGATAGAAATGTTACACTAGATGAACCTTGATATTATTGATAATCAATATGACTTTGAGCAGCATGGCTTAGAAATGGTTAGATCACTTTTTCAATTAGCTGTAATCTAAAAAATATCATGAAAGAAGAGGAAAATGTAATTACAAAACCTCAGATGCTTTGTTCATATATCATACTCCTAAAATGGCAGTCTTTACAGAATTACTTGCTTTTGTCTATTATGTTCTTTGAAGCCTATTATTTTTGCTTGAGAAAATGTTCTGGGTTGATCACTTACGGGAGAAGAATTTTAGAGAGCTGTGCATGACAGCGTAGATTAAACATGAGGTACGCAGTGATTAGATGCCTTTTGGGACTGTCTTTATATGGCTGATGCAATGAATCCCATCTTAGCCATCCAGTTAAATTCAAAACAGGTGTAAGAAAAGGATATCTACTCTGTGGCTGCATCACTTATTCTATAAGCCACAAAAAGGTAATCAAGTGCTGTACAGTCTGTACTAATTTTGTCTCGAACACTGTGTTCAGATCTGCATATGACTGATACAGGGTTATGTGCACACATTGAGTTTTCCACCAATACTCAGCCTCATTGATCACAAAAATTAGAGTTCCTTGGTGCTTTATCTGTGGTAAATACATGCTCATTGATTAGAATAAAAAAAAAAGCATTAAAAGAGTAAAGCTAACATGCTTACATAACTTCAGCTGGATCAGGAAGGCTGATGACGTTTTAAAAGAGCTCCATATTTAAAAAAACTATCTACTTTTTTAAAGGCATATAATAGCAGCAGATCATTTACTTAGAAATATGAGTTTCTATCAAAGAACTTTTCAAAGAACTGCATTTCTTCTTTGTGTTTTTAGAGTGAGGTTGAAATAACGAGGCACGGATAGTAGATTTTACATTTTACCAATGTAAAGTCTGAGTTCGTATTTGGTAGCTTCTCAGAAGTCACCGAAATAAATCTGTGACTTCCTAATGCAAAATCAAGTTTTGAGAGTGCTAGATTCCAATACTTCAAATGGAAAAACTCCATGAGCATCTCCACTGAAATGGATGGGGTTGTTATGAAATGAAAGGGTATTCATGGAATGAAAAGGGTCAGATTCTGGCTGCTACCCAGTGGTGCATATTTATCAAAGCCGTGTATATCTCACAGGAAATGTTGAGATCAATCTGTTAGTACCATTCTGCTATTAACATAATAAAGTAACAGGTAAAAATAATATCATATTGACATTTATTTTTCAAGATAAAGATAGAGCCAGACACTGTGTGGGTGTTTGTATGTGTGGGGGATCGATCATTTGGATGTTTGAAGCTCACAGAACTTCTGCAGAACTATTACTTACTCCATGGCCTATGGGCCGTTGCTGAACCAGAAGACAACAGAAGGCTGTCCACATGGTAATTACAGTCTGCTAACTCCTGACTGTATCATCTCATTTGTAAGTTTTAAGTGCAATGATTGTGTTAACTTCAAATATTTTTAGTTAAAGTATTTTTCATATTAACAATGGAAGTGCAAACTGTTCAATAGAAATCAACAAAGAGTATTATTCAGGTTTCATTTAGAACTATGATCTAAGTTATTGGGCTCCAAAGGTATTGGTGCATATCAATTTGAGTAAGCTTAGTTCCTCCAGAAGAATAAAAGGATGAGGGAAGATGTAATAGCATAAAAGAGCACAGCTCCTTTGCATTTGTTACAATAGATGATTTTACAGAGTTCAAATCTGGCCTGTGTAATTGAGAAATATAAACTACTGTTATTACTGTTATACAATCTGTGTTTATTGAAATAAATAAGCAAATACATAAAAGCAGATATATGCATTTAAGAGTCCAAATTTTGTTCTCTGTGACTGAAACTCAGGTCAGCATGTAGGAGCACAAAAAACATGTTGTTTCCATATATGTCCAGGACAAGTGAAGTGTTATCTTCTAATTTCATGAATAAGGCAAAATTGTAATGCATAAAAATATCTCACAGTTCAGTTTTACTCTTAAGTGTGAGAGTTTGATATAGTTGTGACAGTCCTACAGATTACTTTGTTTACCATTCAGGAAATCCTCTTCTATTAATACACCAAACACAGAAATGAGAAATGCATTATTTATACAGTGGGTTTAGTGTAATTTGCAAGGAGCCTTTCTAAATAAAGCTTATAAACTGTCACCACCTTCTTCAAAGCAGAGTTACTCTATATTTATATTCTTATAAATGAAACCAGGATTTGACACAATGAATCTGTCATTGAAGTAGTGAGAAATTGCCAGGATATTTTTGCTGATTCAGAACTCTTGCAAAACAGTTTGCTGTCTCTAAGCAAAGTATTATGCTCAAAATATTAGAGCTCAATATTGTACTGTTCTGTAAGCAATAAAGTCAGTAATTCTTTGCCATTTTTCAAATTGAAAAAGCCTCTCTAAAACTTTCTTGACTTTCCTGTGTGCATGTGTGTATAATACATAGATCTCCAAAAAAGATGCAGGTCACTTTGTAGATGTGTGTGCATGTACATATATTTCACTGCTTGTCAGTTGCAGGCAGCATTGTAACTACCACTTTCAGCTGGTTCACTCTGGTAATCACAATCAGCACAGCATTACAATCTCCACCTCTTTTACAGAAGTTATTTTTTTTCCCTGTTTTTTTCCCTTGGATACATTGCTGTTGTAGCATTTTGTAGCCTCATTAACAGAATTTTCATGAGACTGTTTTGATTTTTTAGCTGTGCAAGTAATTTTACTGGATACTGCATTCTCTTTTCTATTTCTGGACCAATAGATAAATATTGGAGAGCTAAAGAAACAGATTTTGTGCCACTGTTTGGTAGGGCTGAAAGTGACATTTTCTTTTTCACAGTACAGTATCTAGACTATCATATTATTACAATTTTCAAGTGTTTTTCTGTAGCAGGAATGAAAGAAAAATAAACATGGTGAGGAAAGGAGTGGTGGTGGGAAAACAGAAAAGTGAAATCAAAGAACTTGCAATGTGTTAGTCAAAATATTTAATTTCAGCTAAAAGTAGCCTTGAATGTGGTTTTACTACTGCTGAAAAAATAATTGTGTTTAACAGAACATTATGCAGACTGAGAAAAGATACCTTCTAGTTGTGTAATACTGACATAGGTAAAGAAAAAAGATTTATTCATTTTAATACTCCAAATGCTTGGAAATCAATATTTACTGATGCACTTATTTCACATCCATTTATAACCAAGCAGATACACAACAGTTGAATTTCTCTAACTAAAGGAATAGATTGACAGTCTCCAGGAATATAAACTAGAGTATTAAAATTCACTTTTCATAATCTAATCCAAGTGATTATTAAAAAAATTCTGTAGAACCTGAACCAAAATAACTACATGCACCCAGCTTTGAATTAAGTGAACTCACTAGCCTTGTCTGAGTTTAGATATTTCGAAGAATCAGGCCACTTTCTTATTTTAAAGAAACCGACAAGAGATCTTAAAATCTATAGTACAAAAATGCAGTCAGAACTACAATTTTGTGTAACAATGAGTTGTCTGCATGTTCATGGGTAGTAAATTACAGACTAGGTATTGGCAGAAGAAGCTTTACTTGCATACTTCTCAGCTAATGTTGTGGGTTTTTATTCTCTCCCACTCTCTCTTTCATTTAAATATTATCATCTATGCAAATGAACAATGGCATGGATAGATCTATTATGGCTTTTGTTTCTATGTTTTAAAGAGATACTTCCAAGATAGTATGAATTAACAGAAAAGTGAAAGCTACTATTTTTTAAAAGCTACAAAATGTCAGTATGCCTTTTTTAGTACATTTGATGTTTTGATTTTCAGATATTATTGACATATAATCAACATGATTTCAGATATTGGGTTTGATTGCATCACATCAGATAAACTTACTTTCTGGTGAATCCTGGCTTCAGTTAATCTGGAATATTTTTAGTTCATTTTTTTTTTTTAGAGACTTGAAACTGAGACCAGTATAAAGAAACATCTGTATCTGATGACCATGTTGTATTTCTACTGCTTCAGTTGATCTCTTGTAACAAAAATCCAGCAGCACATTTAATGTTTTGGGCAGATATTTTATAGTCTTTAGTAGAGCTTGTGTAGACTTTCATACCTATGAGCTTTGTGGTCTGTATTTCATCATGTTAAAGTACTTTTTCCCTAACAATTCTTAAATCATAAATTGGATATTTTAAAATTGGCCAAATATTGTTTGTGGCTGCTACAGTATCAACTACCTCTCACTCCAATCCAGAATATTCAAGACTTCCCACTCTCATTATCTGTATATTTTCATGGAGCAATATGCTTTAGTAGGTTGGACCAAGTCCTGGTCAAAGTCAGGCCAAAAAAGTATGTCACAAGGAGCTGATAGTCTTAAAATATTAGATAGCTGTAGTTTGTGCATGTGAAGCACCTATTCCTGACAAACTGTGACTTGCTTTTCATTTCCAGACATTAGAGATACCTAAAAGATGTTAAATTAAATGCTGTAGATCTTGCCTCTTTTGCATGTGAATTATTTTGTTCTCACAGTTTGCTATGTGCAAGCTGGTATTCCAGCTTTGTATTTATCTCCAAAAATAATACCAGGTAAATTTGTTCCTTTGATGGCAGATGGTTAACTAGCATATGAGCTTTTTAATTTCAATTGCTTCTAACAAAATTTATTAAGTTCTAATCTCAATCTCTTCTGTCTTTGAATATCAGTGTAAAGATCCTATAATGTTCTGCACAGCAATGTGTTTTCCTTTGCTATGTACTAAGAAGCACCCATGTACAGGAAGAGAAAATTGCTTTTGTATTTCCCATTGCGTGTTTTACGCCTCCGAGCTACTTAAATATACCCTCAGATGAAATTTCCTTATATATCTGTGCTGTGTTTAAAATAAAATCTTACTTATAACCAGGAAGGTTGAAATTATTTGTAGTATAAGGTGGAGCTATATTGAGAGCTAGCGGTGAGTGGAATCATAATGTTATGTGTGAGTACCATCATACCTGAGCAGCAGGCTTTGATGCTGTTGTAGTGTCAATCACCTTTTAGATACTGGAATGACTTGATTTTATTTACTTTTTTTTTAACTGCATATAGCTTTACATTTCCAGGAGGGACTGATATTGGACTTCAATCCAGTCTTCAGCATTTTAAGCGCATTGACTTCTGGGGGAAAAATATATGAGAAAATATTTATCAGTATCAATTTTAGCGAATGTAGGATAGGGTCTTTGCAGTGAAACTTTGTTCCAACTGAAGTCATTCTGTTATTCCTTGGACAGAACGAAACTCTTCCCTTTGATTAAAATCTTTTTTGCTACAGGGCCTAGCATAGCCTTGATCTAAGCGAGGAGATGGGCAACCATCCAGCTGCTGCTTTTGAGTCCACCGAGACTACAACAAAGCAGTGCTTCTGATGTAATATAAATAGAAAAAGTTAATAAAAATGTATGTCTGATGTTTGAGTTTTAATCATTCATGATTTAATATAACCAGATATATGCTGTGTTAATTAAATCAAATTCCAGATATATGCATCCCTGAAACAGAAACATCGATATGGCCAAGAATTTGGTATGTTTTCCAAATAAATATTTTACATTTCAGAGTGGAATCTGCATGGTTTGGGAAAAAAAAATACTCCTAACAAAACTGACATAGGCTTATAGTAAAGTAACATCTGGATTATGCAAAATTATGTGCCAGTGAAGGAGCCTTGAGTATTGATTATCCAATGCACTGAGCTTAAAACACAAGCAATGTATTTTTTTATGTTTAGATATCAAATTTTTAAAAAGTCACCATAAGTATCCTATAAATACTTTGACTTTTACTGATCTTACAGTGAATGTTATTATCTAGTATAGGAAGGAATTATGAATCCTCTATGATTTCTCTAAGGTTAGAGCAAAGACAACATAAAAAATCTTCAGGTAGGCTACTGTTTCTGAGAGAATATTGATTGTTTCTGTAGCCATCTTTCTCACATTTATACCTGCATTTACAAAACAATCTTCTAATTAGACAAGCAGGAAAACATTAAAACATACAAATCAGCTATGTTCTGCATCCCAAAGCAGGTAGACAGTGGTCCAGTTCTGGAGAATGTAGTAATTTGTAGATTGATTTGTGATGTAGTCTTAGGATTCTGGAAGGTAGCAATACCTAAGAAAGCTGGGTTTCAAACATGGTTTCCTCCAAGACCAAGATTGGTATATTCCATGATTATAAAGTAAGGTAAAGCAGGTAAGATGCCTGCATAGGTGAGCAACTGGAAGAAAGAAATCTATGGACATGGAAAAGGCCTGGCCACTTGGGAAGAGTATAGGAATGTTGTCAGAATATGCAGTGATGAAAGAAGGAAGGCTAAAACCCTTCTGGAATTAAATATGTCAGGGGATGTAAAAGACAGCAGCAGCAAAAGGAAGACTAGAGAGAGAGTCCCCTGCTGAACAAGCAGGGTGTCCTGGTGATGGAGGATACAGAGATGGTGCAGCTACTGAAAGGCTGAGAGACTTGGAGCTGTTTAGCCTGGAAAAGACTGAGAGAGTGTCCTATCAATGCTTGTAAATACCTAAAGTGTGGATGTTAAGAGAATGTGACCAGTCGTTTTTCTGTAGAACACAGTGACAAGACAAGAGATAATAGACACAAGCTGGAACACAAAAAGTTCCACTGAAACATGAGAAGAAACTTTTTTGTTGTTCAGGTGAGGGAGCCCTGACACAGGGTGCCCAGAGAGGTTGTAGAATCTCCTTCTCTGGAGGTTTTCAAAACACATGTGGACAGGTTGCTGTGAAACCTGATTGAGAGGAACCTGCCTTAGCAGAGGGTTGAAGCAGATGATCTCTAGAAGTCCCTTCCACCTATCACTACCATTATGTGATTCCATTTTCAATGATGTTTACTGATGGGAAAGCTTGCCAATTTTTTCTAGACATCTGACCAACACAGCTTCTCTTTTTATTTAAGGAAATATTCAAGGTTTATGCTGCTTGTGTTAGAGAAAAATACCACAAAAACTATGAAGCTTGTTTGGGATTTGCATCAAAATAATCTCACAGGGGCTTATTCCCTCAGAGGTGGCTGGAAAGGGAAGCTGGGCAAAGGAATCTCCTCCTATAGGAACCGCATCTTTTAGAACTTCTTTCATGGAGTTTCAATAACTTGTGAGTATTGTGTTCTGTTTTGGTTTTGTGGGGTTTTTTTTTAATAGTTCATCAAGAAAACTAAACTATTAATGCAAAAGAATAATTTTAAATAAAACTTATTTTAGGAGAAGGGCATGGATTTAACTGACATTTTCACAAATTATCTGGTTTCATGACATTTCTCTGTGTTGAAGACTAAAAATTGTGGAGTTTTGAGGGGTTCTTGTGTTTTAAATTAAAGAGCCCATAACAGAAATCTGTTTCAAAATGTTTAACAAAACATTTTATTCTAGTCACAGACAAATATTTTTTCAGAGTTTCATTTGGCAAATTTTTCTAGACAACTGATAACCTAGCAGTCTTCTGGTTATGTTTTTCAGCTGTATTTCTGTAGAGCCCCAATGCATGGGGGGGATGATTAATTTTCTGTATTTATATATAAATATTTAGAGAGTTTCATGGACCACAGTTCTCTCTGCATTAATCTATGATCTGCAAATGGTTGTAAATATAACTCTTAATAACCATGAGTTTGAGATGTATCTTATATCCATAAATAGAGAGGGAGGAAGCAATAGATTTGGAGCGATAGCCAGACCTTACATATTATTTTATCATCTCTGTCGCAAAGAAAATCCTATGTACTAATATGTTGCCATGTAAACTCTATTCAGGAAATAGTTTGTTGTCATCATAGACAAAGTAAATGTTGAGAATCCTGGGGTTCAGGAATAATATTCAATTTGACTAAAAGTCAATCTGGATGTGTGTTGATATGCATCTTTCTAAGTGAAGTTGACCTCCACAAGAAAAATACTTTAATGGTTTCTATTTGAAAACCTATATAAGCTTAAATATCTGACCTTTTATTTGGAATTAAATAGGGGGAAGTTGTGGGACAATCATGTACAAAGTTAGTATGATGGGTTTTTTTCTAGGTTTCAAGGGATGATAATAGATATTCTTCCTGTCCTCCTTTAGAATGCTAGTCCTCTAGCCCCTGGCATATGCAACTGCAGATGGTGACTGAGACTTTATGGGGATTGATTTTATTAGCATTCATGCCTTCAACTGCATTTAGTGGAATTGTACCTTACAAAATGAGAGAGTTTTTTTATTCTTCCCTTGAAGTATATCCAAAGCAAGAACTGGAGGATATTGTAATTCAGGGCAGCAATAGTAAAATTTTGTGACTTCACAAATGAATAGTCTTTAGCTTATGTAATTCACTAGTAAACCAACCCTCTGTATCCATTCCACTATAATCCATTCTTTCCACACCTCAGAATCCTGATTTTTCAGGATTCTCAGAATTCCTGATTTTACAGCTAAATTGAACATTGCCTGATCTGAATCCTCTACTTAATTTAAATTTAATATGTCTTTTTAGTCCCTTTTTGAGTTAAGGTTTCTTTTTTTTTTTTATTATCAAGCATATACTTCAAAATCCCATTTCTTTAATATACAGTATATTGGATCTAAGATCTAATGGAGTTATCTAATGAAAATTGAACTCTATACATTCATGTACAGGTGATGAGTTTGTAGGCAGTTTCCTTCCTTTGGCATCTTTTCTAGATGAGAAAAAACTACTAATGCAGCAGCTAAGTGTGTGCTAGTCATAGTGATGAGTTTTTTGCATTCTTCTGCATAGAATTAAAGACAATCTACTACAGTACTAGAATATCTTCTGGAAAATGTCCAGTGACAGCACTTAGCATCCACATTCTTAATATTCATTCAGAATGAAGTCTTGGCTATGATGAAGTCAACAGCAAAGATTGGAGCTGAATTTGGATTTGTTAACTGAGATGAAAAGACAGCAACTGACCCTGACAGGGAGCAAAGGAGAAAAACTAAAGTTAGCTAATAGATTTAGAAGGAAAAAATGGTTTCTACATGATTATTTCGAAAAAGTTATAAGAACTTTGCTTCTAACAGTGAGTAGAGGAACCAAGAGTAACAGGACTGAGGGAAGCTCTTAATGTCAGCACTGGGAAAATGTTGAAGTTCTTATTGATGAGGGTCTGAAAAATTAAGCTATTTCATGGCTGGACGTTGAAACTGAGTTCTGACTTTGAATTCACAGAGATGGGGAATAAGAATTGCTGTTGAATTTTAGAATAAATTTTGTCTTCTAAATTATAAGCTCTTAGTAAAAGACTAGGAATTTCAATGACTTAAATGTTACAAAGTCATTATGTGTGATTGACATAACATACACAAATTATACAGAGTGGTTGGGTTTTATTACCAGCTGACCATATAAAAATTAAATGGAAAGTCACCTTATTTTCTGAAATCTGGTTGTCAAATTCTTCTCCCCCACAAGTATTCCTAAAATGCCAACCATTCTGTCAAGCTGTTTCTTCTACTTATCGTACTTCTGGCATTCTTTATTCCATGTAGGAGGAAAAATATTATCCTAATCAGATGCTGTAAAAAAATATTAGAGCAAAGCTTGCATTCTGGTCAGACTTAGGTGGGTTTTTTTTCCTTTTTCTTTCGTTGAATTTCTTTTCTTCTATTACTTTCAATTTTAGGAAGGGGGCAAAGGGGATTAATTTTGCCTCAATTTTACTGTGCATGTTTCTAAAT
The DNA here is from genome assembly GCF_028858725.1 of Colius striatus. Lineage (NCBI taxonomy): Eukaryota > Metazoa > Chordata > Aves > Coliiformes > Coliidae > Colius > Colius striatus. Next base: position 3,989,895 of record NC_084771.1, on the reverse strand, counting down.
TGTATCACCCAAGTGACAGAACAAGACAATACTCTTCTGAAACATCTTGATTAATCAGAACTGGTCTAGTATTCTTCCTAGTCCAGAAATGTAGTAGTCAGGGTAGAATTTCATGGAATGAGTACAGGCTCTTTCTACATCTATAGAGCCTTTTAAAAGACATGAAGTGAACAAGAAATATTTTTGTCTTCATTAAAATTCTAGTATTGAACTACCTGCCATGGCTATTTTGGCTTCAAATTTACCAAATAACAGATAATGCAAGCATTAAGACCATTTATAAATGTATTATGGGATCATCAACTGTACAATGGAAGGACATGAAATATTCAGTGTAAACCTAGTTTAATTGGATTTATCTGGAGATGCTATCAGCTCGTATTTCTAATACACAAGATGAATGAAAATCAAATAAAGATCTGTATAACTTACAAAAATGAAAAAAATGCCCTAGCATTGGTTCCTAATCTGGTGAAAAGTAATGGGAACTATAGCAAAAATCTATCTTCTTACAATTAACTAAACTGTTAGAGTTTTAATGGAGAAAGTAAGGAAAGTGCTTCCCTTGTTTAAATCATGGTATGAAGGCTCTGTTTTCTACAAGAGTAATTAAATCTAAATCATAAATTCAAAGTGATAGTACAAGCCCATAGGTGTTTTCTTCTTGCAGTGTGCAGGAATAAGAGGCACTGTTTTATTTTTTTTTCTCCTTTCTCCGATGAAAAGACGTGTGCAGTGACAGAGGAAAAGATTCTGAAACAGCCCAAGAGAGGTGAATGATGATACTAATGTGATAAAAAGTGAAATTAGTAGAGCTAAACTTAATTCTCTTCCCTTTGGTAGAAAAAAAACATTAAAATTGCAGTGAGAGAGTCAAGCAGCTGGTGAGTTAAGACTACTGTCAAAGCAATCAGATCTATGGCATTATTTTTTTATGTATAGTATGAAGAGCTTTGATTTCTTGGCCTGAAAGATGAATGCTTTACTATCAAAGCCAGTCTGACAAACGGGATAGCTTTGTAGAAAATGTCAACTTTAGGATAATAATATTAAAAAAGAAAGCAGTTTCCTAAAAGCCATGAGGCAAACTGTAAAGTATTGATTCAGGTGTCTCCAAGATTTGTCAGACTGATGCCTCCTACTTAGTCAACAATGGACCAGGCAGTGTCTTCAAGAAATATCTTGGTCTCTCTTGCTATCCTGTATTGTTTTTTGCCCTGGTTATGATCATCAATCAAATCATAGACCAGACATGGAACACTTGCCACTGGAGAAAATGAAGGCATCTAAATCAAATTCCTATATAATGCATCTAGAAATGTTTAAACCTATCAGAAGTGGGGAATTCAAACAGGAGGGATAGGAAAGTTGGAGATATTAAAATAATACTTGTCTAAGTAATAATAAAGAAGTCAACCAGGTAAAATTAAATAACTGCACTGAATCCAAGAAATATCCAAACTGAAGCTGCTGGAATCTGTATACTTTTTAAAAGCCCATTGAAGTCTGCAGAGGGGACATTCTCCCCTCCTTTGCAGTTCTGATGTTGAAATCACTTTGCCAAAGCATCTCTGAACTTGCATGGAGCAACGACAGTATTTCCAATATTTTCACTGCAGTATCAAAGCTAGTTTAAACAGCAAAAAGCTTGGTTTCTTATTTAAGAATAATTACACAAGCCAGGAAGAAATTTAGGAAAACATATAACTAATACAAATCAATATCTGTTTTCCACTGCAGATTACATTGTCAAAAAGATCTTCACTGATGCAGAGCACTGCCATCAAAAAAACACATTCCAAAAACTATTTTCATGTTGAATGAGAAGCAATGATTCATTACTTACGATGGCTGAGCCACTGTTCGAAAATTAATGAAACTCTAATCTCATTTTAAAACTTAATAGTTATTAAGAGTGATTACAAATATTCCTGGTGAGATGTGATTTTGCTCTCCACTCAATAAACATCAGTCATGTACACGATTAAGTATGTATCAGTGCAGAAAAGAGTACAGAAACCATGGTTAGAGTTCAAAGCAGCATTTTCTGAAGTTTGAATAGTATTCCTCATTTTCTGAATGAAACAGCCACGATGCACACTAGCTTTGGATCCTTAGGGAGATAGTGAAAGAGTTGTATCCAATATGCTTCCAAATTGCAGTTAATTTATACACTGGCTCTTGAAAATCAAGGAAAATGAGGTTACATAGAATCTTAGAATGGTAGGGGTTATAAGGTACTGAGTCCAACTCTGCTGCTCAAGACGACCTAGATCAGGTCACTCGGGAATGTATTTAACTGTTACCTGCACGTGTTTGAAAACCAGTTTATACCCTTTGGATTTAAGATTTCATTAAGAAAAAAATAAAAATCTCTACACTTGAAGTACAGAGAAAAGCTTAAGAAAGACAAATCATCCAGCTTCTGAAATCAAAGATAAAGTTCAACCAGTGTAGTGACTTCAATCTAATTTATTTATTTTTAAATCTGATACCTTCTAAATGTCTCAATTTGACCTTACAAAATAAACCCCAAAGTAATGAAAAAAATACTAGGATCTACTCTAGCACTTACCATCAGCAGCACAGAGCCTGCTCTGTTTCCCTTGTAGTAATATGTTATGGTAACTTATTTTTAGCAGACATATTTTCCTTAAGATACATCACTGAGCTCACAATGAGGGTTTTTCTCTGTGTGAAATGTATTGAGGCTAATGTATGCTCATGGACAGGTGCACAACACAGGGACCTAGAAGATGGCTTTTAGTTGAACCCAGCTGCCAGAAATAGCTTTAGCTGAGATGAACAGTAATTCTGGTGTCCAGCTAATTAATACCAAATCTGTATCAGTGTCACACTGCACTTCTGTCATTGAGTGGAGATCATGTCATGCATACAGGATGAGATTTCTATGACAATGTAAATGAAGCCCAAATACTTTCGAGGTTGAAAAGCCAAGATAGTAGATACACGTAGATACACTTTTGGGAACCATTCCATAGCTTTGTAGAAAAAATACCCTACAAATTTAAGTGATGTGGTTTGAATTTGTAGAAAGAAAAAGTCTTCAAAAGTTTCCTTTGATTTTGCCATCACCCCTGGCTGACAACTGCAGAGAGGTCAGTAGAGCTCCAAGTCTTATTTATTTTCCGCAGAAGTTATTCAGGAAAAAATTGTGTTACATGAAAGAGGAAATTTAATCTCATCTTTTGAAGCCTTGAGATTCATGTGATAGCACAGATTTTTTTTTTTGCTTTCTAGTAATGAATACCTGCATTTAGAATCATTTAGAAACTGGACTTTTACCTCTGTCCAAAAATGTATGCTGAATAATCAGTGCAGGTTCTTAATGGAAGACTAAACAATATAAAGGAATTAATGAAGAATGTCTGGAAGTGATGAAAATGCCTGGAAACTTCAGATATGTACTGTAAAGCTTCATGAGAGGTCTGTAGAGTACACACATTTGTAGTGGGAGGGTGAGGCTGTGACCTTGGATGCAAGCCCAGATGGTAACATATCTATAAGGAAAGGGATTTTTTGAATAAACCAACACTGTTCTACATCACTGACACATTGTGGGCTCTGCATTCAGAACTACTTTTTGGAAATGAGCAAAGTTATAGCTTCATCTTCCTCATGCCTCCATTCCTCCCACCTCCTCCCCTCCCAAAAATCGGTAGAATACACCAACTTTAAGTTTTCTGAGCAGAGCATTTTGGTACATGCTCAGTATTTTTATGTTTGTGTTTCATCCTCTGCCCTTCAAATCCTGCTGCAGGCATCTCATACAACTGCTCTTTAAAAGATGCTCTCATTGCTTATGTTTCTGCTACTCACTGTGTCTCTGAGAAAAAGGAACAGAATTGCACAAAAATGAAAAGCAGTCCTTCAATCATTCAGTCTTATGGAAGACCAAAAGTGAAAACAAGACAGCAAATATGTGTTTTACAGATTTGTGGAGTGACAAATACCCTTAGAAGGACACTTCCTAGCGTGTAGCTTCAGGGAACATTATTTCCTGTATTAAAACATGCATCTGCTTCATTACTGATATTTATGCACGATATCAACTTAAATGACCGTATATTTTAATTCAGTGCATTTCTGGTTTCCTCAAGATTAACTCAGTGATTCATTGTAGGCACAAAAAATTAATAGGCATCTAATTAAACATATAATTCACTGAGATTAATTGTGGGAATTAATCTCAGTAAAAGTGAACATCCCAAAGTAAGATCTTTTCCCACTGAAGATCTACACCATGAAAAATGGTACAATATATCTTCTTTTATCATAGAATCAGATAAAAGTAAAACATGGTAATTGTTGTTTGGTGTAACAAGATAGAGTAGAGAAATGAGAGAATTAAGGATAGAGAAGAACATATATTATCTTAACAATGCTTTTGAATGCATGACTGGCTAACATTACACACTAGGGTTAAAAAAATAAATCTAATCACATCCCATCCACATTTTCCAGGAAAACAATTGCTTCATATGAACTACTTAAAACAAAGAAGTAGAAGGTCTGTTGAAGGACAGGTGGATGAGTGTAAATAGGCTAGAACAGGACCATCATTTAAGATATTTTGAGTGTCCTAGCCAAACAGTCTTGTCATTGATCACACTTATCCTGAAGGTGATGGTGGTTTGATTAGCCAGCTACAACTGATCCAATTGCCAATGGATATATTTACATTTCCCAATTTTTACTGCTTCTATTTTTGTCATCAGTGTGTTCCTTTTGTGATTCAGGACTTTGTAGATGACAAATGTTTTTGTAGTAACTATTCACAGTGTGGCCTGAAAGGACTTTTAAAGTATTTTATCAGGTTCCTAAAATGATACTTCAGTTAACCAATGCTCAGACTTGCCCCAGGTCAAATTGTACTGGTATTTAGAAAACACTCACAGAACTCCATGGTAGTAGTTTTCACTGGAAGGTGTAGGGATTATTTCAATCCATACCTTATGTGCTGTTTCGAAGGTAGTAATTCTTTAGTAGTGTACAGCAGAACTCTACAAAGGGCAGTGAAAAAATGCAATAGATACTTGAAATAGCAGTGAGGCATTAAAAAATTCAAAGTGCAACTGCTCATGCTGGAATTTGACAGAAAGTTTATCCTTGCCTTTTTACTGCATGTCTAATAACCTCAGCTGCTGTAGATCTTTTATGTTTCACCTCAAATGTAAGAGCAACTTATCAAATGCAGTACTTCCCTGCTTTTTACGCTGGTGGCTGTTACAGCCTTGAGGTCAAGCATTTTCAAGTTGAATTTGGCACCACTTTTCAAATGTCAATATTTTGAAAATATTTTCCCTCTTTTCCTTCCCAACATAATATGAGGAAAAATGGAGATCTACTTACAAGATCATATAAGAAGCTGCACCAGGGAGAACGAGCTGGATATAGTTTTTGAGCTACTTGTGGCTTTTTATCAATGGCTGTAAAACTTAGAGGGGGGAAAAAAAAGCACTGCAGCACTAAAAACCCCTACATAATACAGTCTTGTCTGCCTAATCCTAATCTGGGAAAAATATCTTGGGTCCTGCTTAAAGAATTTGCTTTAAAATGTTGGAGAGATACTGGATAATAGATTAATAGAATATAGATGTAAATTTTAGTATTGTTAATAAGATAATTAAATTCGACTAAATAAAAAATTATGTTACTGATTTCAACTTTTTAACTGATCTTATAAAGGAGACATAAAGTCAAGTCTTGGGTCATTGCAAAACAAAGAAATTCTGACAGATGTAGCTGCAAAAAAAAGTTGGGTTGAGGAAAGTCATCCTGAGGAAGAATTTTAGGGAGTGTTTCGAAACTACATAGTGTAATTTGGGAAGGAGAATTACGACAAAAGTTAGGAGAATAAATCAGTAAACTTCAAGATTTGAAATGGCTTTTTTCCAATTTAAAACACTATAAGTAAGTGTTCAACTTAAAAAAAACACAAGATTGAGTACAGTAGAGATAAGAAAGTCTACATACAACATTGCTTTTGAACTGTACAGTGGAGAGTGAAGATAACATGGAATGAAGATATATTTTGGATGGAATAATCCCATAAATTTGAGAATGAATATTAAGTGGATAATTTAATTTGAAATCTCTTAGGAATTCAGTTCTAGAGAATAAACATTAGGAGGAGAATTGAGTCACAAGGAGGTGAAGTTTCTTGTTCAAACTCAATTTGCAAGCTGATAGAAAAATGTGGAAACTTCTGGTTTGTGTACAATGGAGCATATTTACTTCATGGGTTTAATGGTTATGTTTTAGTTGGAGGTGGATTAAATTGTTTTCTATTTTCTTCCTCAAGCTGAGTAGCCTGGTCTGTTTTGTCCAGGACCATAATTGGCAATTAAGCCCTTCCTGCCCTTTAGGAATTCTCAAGTCTTCGGTACTTGAGTCTAATTGTGGTCTTTTCTCCCTTGATGAGCTTAAACCAGGACACGTGATTGGCCTGGCTGATGGCATCTGCAATAGTAGCTGCTTGATTTTGTTCTTCTCTGTGCAGAATTTCCTCTGCAAAGAATTCATGATGCACTTCAGCAGGTGCCCTGGTTTTGGATATTTGTGGGCTGAGGGTTGCAGGACACAATCACATCCTCCTTGGTGCTTAGCAAAAAAAAGAAAAAAACAGCCTTATTGGATTTTTTTCTGGAGCTTTTTACCATTTCTAGGTTAATGATACCATTAACTGTCACATGTGGAATTAAAACAGCGAGATACTTCTGCAAATGAATTATTCCTTACTGAAAGCAACATACAGCACTCCTCAAACAAGGCAATAAAGCTCTGTTGGGATGTTGTAATTCTCTTCTATAAGACATTGCTTGCACATTCTGGAATCATTAAAAATCAGCCACCAAATCAATGAGTCTCATTAGAAATCTGTCTTTTTGTTTAATGCTATTGATTTAATCTGTTTTAAAAATCCCTATTAACCATCAGTCAATTAAACTCATGGCAGTTATATAGATTAGGTAAACCTAACTACTATCTCTGAGAGCTCAGAGTAGATTAAGTGATTATCATGTAAAATTCTTTTAATTAAAAGACATGTTTTAGATACTTTGTACCCTCTAAAGCTGATACGATATTCAACCAACAGTAATTAGACATTAGCAATACATATATTGATATACTAAAAACTAAATAACTGCCTGATAGTTTAAAAAAATAGTTTTTGCAGTTAATATGGTATGTGACCTGCATAAAAATATCAAGACAATGACTTACTGAAGAAATTTATCTCTGTGTGAAAAATGCATTACTCCAAAGCCTGACAATCAGTTTCAAATAGGTCAATAGTGTGGAGGTATAACTGATTATAACCACATTGTCTGATGTGATCCTAGTATCCAGAGCTGCTTCTCTTGATTCATATCTCCAATTATTTGAATGCCAGTTTTATGTATTTGTCTCAGAAAGGTAGGGGTGAAGAGGGGAAACCTGTCTCTTCCTCCCATCTCTCCCTTGCTGACCCTTTAGCAGGTTGAAATCGCTACTTCCATGGCAAAAAGCAGAAATTGGAAACAAGTAGTCTATAAATCCTATTCTGACAGGAGAGAAACTTTTGAGTGAAAAAACATCTGTATCTCAGTGCTTTTTTCGGAATGAGAATTCGAGTATTTCCAAACCCGGGTCAGAACAGATTTTCTCTGCAATATAAGCCTGAGTTTTCTAAACAAATTACATTTTGAATATTCATTACTGTTCCTTAAAAACTTGCTTATTCCTCACATTTTCATCTGTCTTTTTAGAAAAAAGGAAGCTGAATATTCTCTCTGCATATATTCAACGATTAAAAAGAAGCCCTTTATAAACCATTGTCCCCTTTTTTAATTCATATTTCTAGAGACTGCAAAACAGAAGAAAAATGTCAGTTCTGGCTTCTTTGTGTTTACCACATAATTGTACTGAATTGTTGATGGTTCTGTGTGAAATTCAATTGAATGAAATGCCCTGAAATAGTAGCATTTGCTTTAAATAGGTTTAATTTTGTGTTTCTTTTTCACTAATAATTTGAAAAGAAGACACTTTACTTGTGTGGTAGGCTTCTTTAACTCTAAATACTCTTTCTCTTCTTTTGAGTGCTTTTCAAATGAGACACTATGTGTTTCCATTGCAGAACACGGTGTACTGAGAAACACTGCTAGACATCAATTAATCAAAAAATTCTAAATCACTTATTTAGACTCAGTCTACCAGAAGACTTGGGTGCTGTAGGGGTCATCATCTAACATGATATTTAAATATATTTTTAATTTCAGTCCCTAGGCTGAAAACCATTCACTGTTGCCTTTCACGAATTCTTCCTCTTGACTCTCTTTTCAAGGTTTTCTTTCTTCACAACACAATTCTTTTAAGTGCAGTTACAATATACTTATATTGAAATTAAAAAACCTTTCATTTTTGTTCCATGTTTTTTGAAGCATCTAGTTTCTTCCATTTTTAAAAGCTGTATATAATATATATTTCTGTAAGAACTGCAGATAAAGGGGTTTATGCCTTCTCTAACTTGCACTAAATTGTTGCCAATGAGTTAATTTTTACCATGCTCCCTCTGTATCTCTCTTCCTCTCCCTCTCTATCTGTGCACGTATCTATAGGCTTATTTATGTATGTGTACATGTACTATTACTGGTTTGCAGGTTTGTGGATTCTTTGGAGTGGAAAAGATTAGTGTGTCTGGAATTATCACTGTGATTATGCAAATCTTTCCAGTACCTGTTATAAATACTGTTATTGCAATGAATAGCTACTGTTGTACTGTAGCCAACACTTGTATAGACATTTCTTGGGTGAAAGAGTTTGTGTTGCATTTTACGTGACAATGTTCATATGTCTACATCTAAGGGAGACATCACAGTTCCTGTCATAGAGGGTAGAGTAGAAGTGGGCACTTCCAGGGGTGTTTTATCTCACCTAAAGATAGATTACTAAAATAGTTCAGCAAAAATGTGTTTTAGAAGTACCTTTTCTTTCCATTATCTATAAAAGGAGTCTATAATTAGATCATAGGTAGTTACCTCACAGAAGTCTAAACTTAGGTGATATGAATCCTACACTAAAATGTGGTGTCTGCAAATTTTAGATGTAATTCTGAGAACTGTGACACACATTTAAAAAGAACCTTTTGAAGGGGGTTGAGCCACAGATATTTATATTGCTTTTACTTTTTGCTGGGATTACCAACAGCTTTGATTTCTCAGCATAGCTTTTGCCCACACAGAAAACTTAGCAGCAGCCATGGGAAAAAAAAATAAATGTAGTAATTTCAGCAGCTAACTAGAAAAAAGGCTTTTAAAAATAAATCCAAGATATATACTCTCATTAAGCAGAGGAATCTGAAAATTGACACAATGTCAGTGCCTGTATGGCTACAAAAGCCGACTTGTGATCATAACCTTGTTAGTAAGTTAACCTCGTATCCCTGTGGTGCTATGTAAGGTGTGGAGAAACTCTTCATGTTAAAAAATACTTTTAAAAAGATAAAAATCTTGGATCATCAGGAATACTACAGATATTCCAAAATTCACTCTTAACTGGCTGTTATTCTAAGCTATCTTTCTTTTTCTGTCCCTCATAGGTAACTAAGCTAGTGTCCTAGCTCTACTGAAATCTCTGTGTCAATCACTGAGGCTTCTATGAGACTGAAATGCTGCAAAAGCACTAAAGACTGATGTCCTAATAGAAGTTCTGCTCAAAAGGAGTCTCAAAAAGATATCTGTTTTCTAGATTAGTCAGTGGCAATTTGTGATACTTCAAGAAAACAAATAGCCTCTATGACTTGATCTAGAAATTGGGCATTTTGAGGCACAGAAGTTATTCCAGATAGTTTTTAAGATTCTCATGATTTGTTAACTGGCATCTAGGGAATGTACAAAACCAGCTGAGAGTGTTTGATCTTTTTTCACTAGAAAGATGAAGCACTGATTAAAGCTATATATTCAATGTTTACTCAAAGATTTAGAAATGAAGGTCCTTTTGATTCTGAAAGTAAAATTAATGCCTAGGAAAACCATACCATGACCTTTAGGAGTCCCTTCTGTTATTGAGCCTGTCAAGTTGGGCTTAGCAGATGGTAAACTTGATTATGGAGAAATTTTCTTTTTTTATGTACAAATAATGATGTATTAGCTGCTCTTGGTTAAAGCATCGCTTCAGATACGAGAAGTTAGCATCCTCATGGCACTAATCCATAACTCTGGAGGTGCTGAGGAGGTTAGTACACTGGACTTATGTCTGACAGATATGGGATTGAGGCATTCTCCTGCTGGAGAGTTATCTAGAGGCATCGGACACACTAAAGTCTTGGACTTAAGTGTGATAATAGCAATTTTGAGGAATTTTAGGTATTAGTTAAGTAGATTATAAGGTCACAGGTTATGTGATTTGCACTTAAAGAGCCTTTGAGTAACACATAAAGCAGGTATGGGCCAAGTTCTCTTTCTTCCAGATGAACCCAAATACAGAGCTATTAAATCAAATTCTCTGATTCCATGTAATTTAAAACTGAATTGCCTCCACTCATAGCTGATGTTAGGAAATTTGCTGTAGGGAGATGGAAAGTGCACCCATGCAGCATAAACTGAAGCCCTGTGATCCTAGCGCTCTCCTGGAACCCAGTCTGGTTCAGGATGGAGACTGCAGCTTTGCTACTCCAGTCAGGCTGGAGATCCCATGAGTTCTGAGTGCACATGAAGGCAGAACTTTAAAAACTGAGATTTTTTTACTATTGAAAAATCTGAGTGTTGCTAAGTACAAATAACTGGTTTGACTTGTATGGGTTTTAGGTGCCTTAACCTTTGTTTACCATGAGTGCTTCAGCTTCAGAACATAACAGTACCAACTTTACTATGATGTGGAGGGTGAATATGTTAAATATTGTAAGATTTTATAGATACTGGAAGAATGGGAGCTATAGAAATATTGATTCATTTTTATGTCAGTGATAGAATATGTAATTAACATCATTAATGCTGCAAAGCTGATTTTGAGAGATTTGTATTTTCAGTGTTTTGATTAAGGTTATGTCTTCTGTTTGCCACTCAGATATACTGTGAAGCTGGTAGAAGTCTTGTTCATACATGACTGTGAAGCACAACATGCTAACTGTTCATTTTTAAATAGTGGTTTTCAATTATAAACAGATTTGTCATAGTTTTGTCTCTAAAGTGCACTCTAGTGCAAGTTACTCAATTTTCAAATTTATTCATAAAGTCTGAAGTGAAATGAAACAAAAATGAAGTACAGCACATTCTTCATTTTGACATATCTATGGCTTATGCTTGTCAAAACATTACTCTTTAGTTGGCATTTGAAATAGAGGTTAGTGCTCATTAAATACAAGACCTGGTGAAGTAGTTGTGGTTAATTAAAGAGTATGTTGTTTATGAATGCTAAAAAAACATTTGAATGGCTGGCAGGTTGAAGATCCTGATGAAGTAATTGTTGATGGGAAATAACTGGTTATTTCTCACGATTCAGAAGGTAATACTGCAGTTCCAGATTCTTTCAGGTATTTGGTCATATAATTTCCACTGATTGAAGTCAGAGCTTGCTTCTCATTAATTTCTGGGAAATTGCCTTTCTATCTACTGAAGTGACACATGTTTAGAGACAGTGCCCAAAGTCCTTGCTCCTTCAAAGTAGCTTTTTTATTAGGACTGATTACTTATCAGTGACATATTATAAAGTTAATCCCAACTATTCTTGACTTATCTTTTTTAATTTAGTGTGCTTTGTTTATCCAGAATCTAATTTAATTTAGCTAGGGAAACACTCTGCTTTAGAGGTGATGAGAGCTGATAAACATCAGAGGCAGTTTGAATGAAGGAATATTTCCTTGGTCTGATCAATCCCCAACCTAGATAAACAGCCTATGGATGATAAAAGCCATGCAGGCCCCCCACCAAGGGAGTCTGGGCTGCACATCAGGATTGCATACTGAAAAATTTCCTTATTTAAGGAACTGAATCCTATCATAGATCTGTTTCTTCGCCTGAAATCTCTGGCCAACCTTTGAAGTTCCATAATGTTCTGAAATAAACTTTTTTTTTTGCTTGATAACAAAAACACTTCCCAGAGAAGAATTGAGAATATATTTTGAGAACTGAATGTTTAGACCATGCAGTTCAGTCACAATCAGACTTTATATATCTTAAGAACCAACATGAAGGTGAATTATTGCATTCTTTCATTGAAGTCAGTGTCAGTTTTACTATTAAAAATGATAAGAAGGTAATGGGGTCCTTAGAGTGGTTAAAAGGAAAAGGGTGAAAAAAAATGTAATATATAGCATCAAAGTGAGATTTTTGCTGTGATATCAAAGGATAATCATCACAAGACTAGAGACAACAGGATAGCCAGGATGTGTAGTCACTGAAAACCTGAAAAGACTAGGGATATTTCATGGCTACATTTCAGAAAAGGCACAAAGTCACTGCGTAATTGGGTTAGCACATGTTCCCCAGTCGGTAATGCATTTCCTGTTTAGCACTAATAAGAAAACGGGAGCTTTGCAGTTTCATCAAACAGAATGGTCAGAGACATGGAACATGTTAAAAAACCACATCTTAACCTCAACCTTTGAAATACAATTTGTGGGTGAGATCAAATCGTGCTCTGGGAAGAGGTTTTGAAGGCTTTTGAGCATTAAAGGAATGAAGGGAAATGCTACCAAGAAACAGTAACAAAAAACTACCATAGCAGTTTACTCATGTTTATCTAAATTAAACATTGCTTTGAAATATGCCATCTTGCTGATGACCTCAGGTTTCAGAATTAAATGCTAACTATTCACATAGTACTTTTACCTCCACTGCACTTCAAAAATGTTGAAATCAATCCAAAGCCCACTGAAGTAAGAACATCTTTCTTTTAACATAATCTTTAACCAAGTGAGATTTTTCTCTTTCTCGTGGACTGTGGATCAGCCTCCATTAGTAAAGCAGAATTGGGCTCAGTTGTCATTCTGGAATACTTTCATTACAAAAACAAAATAAACAAAAAGACCTTTCAGACAATTGGTGAATAAAGATAAATATCTCCAGGATCTTGTCCTGTGTTATAGTTAGTAAGGATAGCTGGGTATAGAGCTCTAAAGGGCTCATTATGAGAATTTTAAAGAGGTTTTTCAGAACCTAAGTGCAGTTATGTAATGTACTGAGGATCTGAAGGTCAAGAAGGGAAACAAATAAACAAGGCAAATGACAGAATGACTACAGAGTGAGTAAACTAAAAAACTGGTATCTGAGCTGCAACAAAAATGCTACAAATCTTTGGGGTTTTTTAATTTAATGACAGAAAAGACACTTGAAAATGTAAGAAGGGCAAGGGAAAGAGCTGGAATTTTCTTTCAGTTGATTTGTATTGCAGGAGTCTAAATGTCTTCACCTACAGTTTGTAACATCTGAAAACTCTGAAGGTCTGATCTCAGTAGAATGCTATGACTGTCATTGACAGAGCCTGTCAACATTTTCTGATGTATGTTTCTATAGCTGATACACAACCTATTCTTCAGCTCCTAAAAGGGTGTCCTGAGTCGAGGTCAAGTGTGTGATTGTTCCCATTTGGGGAGGAGATGAGGCAGTGGAAAGATGATTACGTTAGTGCTGTGCTGGATTGAGACCCCAACAATGCTTTATATCATAGGTTTCTTGCCTTGGGTTTGCTGGAATGCTTTCTATGGCTTCTAGGAGGAAGTGACTTACCTTTCATCTACAGCCTTATTGTTTTCGTACCTAGCATCTTGTTCTGAATACTTATGACTGGAAATACTCTTTGCTGAAGAGAAAATTTACTACTAGGGAAAACTGTTTGTGGACAGGTTTGGTTTTCAGTTTTGTGTTTGGCAAAAGGGACTGCAAATATGCTATTCATGGCTGCAAATGTTTGTTATGTAAAGCTTATTAACAGAAAACAAAACACACACACACTCTTTTTTTAAACAAAAGATCAATTTACATTAAACCAAATTATACACTCAATTATGGTAAGTGTACACACATAAAACATAGAAGCTAATACAATGGAAAGAGTATCATACCTGCTGTGATTTAACCCCAGCTGGCAACTAAACAGCACACAGCTATTTACATGTTGTCTTCCTTCCCAGTGGAAAGGTAAGGAGGATTAGAAAAAGACCCCAAAACTTGTGAGCTGGGGTAAGAACACTGAAACAACTAAAATAAAATATAATAACAATAACAATAATAAATTTTAATAGAAAAAAATTGAGAGAAACAAAGCCCCAGACATGCAATTGCTCATCACCTACTGACTGATGCCCAAGCATCAACTGCACCTTCCAGACAATATGACCCCAGATCTGGGGCTATTTAGCCTGGAGAAAAGAAGGCTCGGGGGACACCTTATTGCTCTCTATAACTACCTGAAAGGAAGCTGTAGCAAGGTGAGGATAGGTCTGTTCTCCCTGGTAACAAGCAGTAAAAAGAGAGGAAACGGCCTCAAGTTGCACCAGGGGAGGTACAGGCTGGGTATGAGAAGAAATTTCCTGAAAGGGTTGTCAGGCATTGGAACGGGAGTCATGAAGAGATGAATAGATGAAGGTTGGGCTCCATAATCTTAAAGGTCTTTTCCAGACAAAACTGTTCTATGATTCTATATACTGAGCATGACCTTCTACGATATGAATGGCCATTTTTCAAGTTTGGGTCAACTGTCCTGGCCATAAACCCCTCCCAGTTTCCTGTGTACTTTTTCAGTAGCAGAGCATCAGAAACTGAAAGGTCCATCACTTAAGACAAGCATTACTTAGCAACAACTAAATCATCAATGTATTATCAACAATACTCTATTACTAAATCCAAAACACAGCCCTGCACCAACTACTAGGCAGAAAAATAATTCTACCCCACTGAAACCAGGACAATGCCATAATATTTGTTCAAATAAATATCTTGAGCAGTAAGAGTCTTAATTCATTCTCACACCTACTGCTTGTGTGGACAGGAAATGATTTCCTGTTTAGCTTACTTGAATTGGACATAAGAGAAACTGGAAAGATAATTTTGCAATTATCATCTATTTATACAAATCATAACCTAGATTTGTGATGCTTTCCTGATGCAAGACAACAGGACAACACCTATTTCAGTGGTGAGTTACTTCTAGTAAATCATTTAAGAATGAGATTATACAGCATTTACAAAATGTCATTGACATATGCCTGAAAGAAATCATGGGCCATTCATGTTGTGTCCTCAATATTATTTACTGAATATAATGAAGTAAAGCCCTGTTAACAAGGTTAGTTTGTGTTGATTCTCCTGTTAGTCCCCTAGTATTGAGTATCATTTTCTATATGATAGAAAACATAGGACAGGGAAGGGGTGGTGGAATTACTGGAGTGCATGTTTGCGGCTCTATATGCTGTCATTCAGTAAGAGAATAATCTTGATTTACTGCCATGATTCTCTTGAAGATTACTTTTGAACTGGCTTAATTTTTTTCAGAAAAATAAATATGAGGTGAAGTAAGATTGTGAAAACACATTGTATGGAATATTCTGTTATGCTGACATCCTAAGGAAAAGCAGCTTGAACTACCTGTTCTGGCTCTCTGGAGCCATCAATAATAAGGATAAGAAAAGGAGGACAACTTATAGCTTGTCTAGATCTACCAGTTCACACTACTGAAGTCTTTCATTCTTTGACATTAAACCCACATAAGTAAATCTCTGCCTAAGTCTGCCTCTGCAAGTACCTGAGGAAAATAGGTATTTGCTAGAATGGAATCCCATTTCATACGTACCAGGCAGCAGTTTCACTAACTTTTCTTTTTCACCCAAAAACATCTGCTTTTCTGATGGTGCTCTGATTGCATTGCAACTTTCAATGTCCACATCAAGAGGGAAACATGCAGTTATGTTCCTCTACACAGCTGTAATTTTCTCTCAACATGCTCCAACCAGAATCTTGACTAAAACAGGAAGAGAAAAATATGTGTTCGAATGAGAAACAGATTTACATTGCATATGTAATGAAGCTGCTGTGCAGGTAACTTTAATTCGGTGCTCTCTAGAGCCTGATAGCTTGCTTTTGCAACAGGTTAATAATATTCAGTAGTAGATATAAATTTTACCTATAAAGGACTAAGATTCACATAGTATGATTACTAGCTTAAAATATATTCCCTTTTCCAGATAGTGAAAAAATCTCATTAACCAGCATGGATTTTTTTTTTTTAATAGATTACTGTATACTGACACACATATACATTTTCATTACCTGGCTCTCTTTTTAACCAAGATTTTAAATTACTGTCTTCAAGAGTAGGAATTGAAATGAAGTTGTGTTGCAATTGTACATTCTCGCCATCAGCTAGGGGGCTGTAAATCACTGAACTGAGTGCTGCAGCTTGCTCCGTGAATAGGTACATGAACTGTTTAGGTTTTAATACAATTTCAACCACCACATTCCAATTTGAATAACATGAAAACTGGAAGAATGAAACACATAAAACTGCTCAAAAACCTTCTGATTAAACCTTTTATCCAAGCAGACAAATTGGACTTTTCTACCCTAATGTTTGCCAAATTAACTTCGACAACAGTAACAATCCAACAAAAGCAGGTAGTATTCTGATTCAACATTTCAGAACAAGGCAATTTTTCTGTTTTTGTTGGAAAACCAACTTGTATTTCAATTAGAAATACCACATTCAATAAGGCAATTTAAAGAAAACAAAAAGTATTTTTATTTACATGGGATAATTGTATTTTTTTAAGGAGGCTTTCAAAATCAGTTGTTGAAAGCTTTCTTTATAAAAAGAATTTAATTCCCTTCTAGCTGAGGAATTGCCTGTGACTTCTTGATTCAATTCTAGGGCAAAGGAACTGGACAGATACCCTTGAGAAGAATCTTGTGCATGCAACTGCCATGTGTCTGTTGCTTATTTGGATAGGTGCTCTGTCTCTTGACCAATTCTTCTATTTGAGATGAGCCTCCTGTATTCCTGACTGCCATCCCTTGTTGCTTTTCTGTGCTAGCAGGAACACTTAAATCTGTTTACTTCAGCGCTGTACTGGTTGATATTTACCATCATCTTGAATTGTGTAGAGTCAGTACCAAGCTCATCTCTGCCCAGACAGATCAGGGCAAAGTTGGGCTCCAGGGAGAGCTAGTACCAGGACTTCTGTCCTGATTTGGTACTAATGCATCATTCTTATTACCAGTGCATAGAGCTGTTCAGGACAAGTGTTTACCATTCTCTACGTTTGGAGACAAAGCTTGAGTTTCATAGCAAAGATACCACAGGAAGTGGTAAGAGATGTAACACTTCTCAGTGAGGTGGTTGTGGAACTGTGTCTAAGCAGGACTTCTTGTTTTACAGTTTGTGTCTAAATGAGAAAATATGCAGTTCATTCTTCTCTGAGAGTTTAGCTTGATCCTAGGTGTCAGAATAAAGAATCTTTTGGCTCAGTGTCCTGTTTCTGGCAGAAGCTTTCAGGAGATGCCTTGGGAAGAGTGTCAGAAAAGAGCTAGTGTATGTCCTTTCTCAATTCTTTCTGATTTCCTGAGCCTGGTGAGGTTTTCGCCTATCCATTTTCTACTAGTCAACCACCTACAAATATGAGAAAAAGCAGCTGCTAGTTTTGAACTTTAATATATTATAGACTCATAGAACGGTTTAGATTGGAAGGGATCTTAAGGATCATGTAGTTCCAACCTCCTTGCCATGGGCTGGTACCTTCTGCCTAGACCAGATTGCTCAAAGCCCCATCCAATCTGGCTTTGAACACTTCCAGGGATGGATCATCCATACCATATTTGTGCAAGCTGTTCTCACAACCCTCAACAATGAAGAATTTCCTCCTAATATCTAATCTAAATCTCCCCTCTTTCAGTTTCAAGCCATTAGCCCTTGCCCTGTGACTACATTCCCTTGTAAAAAGTACCTATACATCTTTGGGGACTAGAAGTCTGCTGTAAGTCTCCCTGGAGCCTTGTCTTCTCCACGCAGAACAACCCCAGCCCTGTCAGCCTGTCTTCATAGGAGAGCTGCTCCATTCCTTTGATCATCTTTGTGACTCCTCTCTAGACTTCTACTGGGGGCCCCAGATAAAGCTGGAAGCAATACTCCAGGTTGGGTCTCACAAGAGCAGGGTAGAAGAAGACAATCCCCTTGCTCAACCTGCTGTCTATACTTCTTTTGATGCAGCCCAGGACATGATTTACTTTCTGGGCTGCAAGCACACATTGCTGTCTCATATTCTATTTTTCATCCATCAGAACCCTCAAGCACTTCTCCACAGGGCTGCTCTTCCCCTTCTCTGTGCTCATGGATTTGAGAGACCTCTGTCACGTTCCCTCCAGTCATCTCTTTTCTGTCCAGACTTCGTCATTGCGTAGGTGCAATTACATCAGAAAGACTATGGGTATGTGGTGGATAAACACAACACATTTACAGTCATGAAATAAAATTAAATTACATTCACTCTGAAAAATGCCAATATACATTGGGATGATAGTTATTTGTCCTCAGGAATGAAACATGCTGCTTCTTGATGTAAAATTGTTCAACTCCAAACGTGCATTAATATTACAGACCTGGCAGCTTAATGACGCTCTCATCATTCTGCTAAATGTGGGTATTTTCTTCAAATATGCAGCCATCTTAAGCTGTTGGAAGTTGCTTATATTCATATAGAACAAAAAAACCCAAACCAAAACTAAACTAAAAAACATAAAGCCAAAGTAAACTGTCTTTGTTTAAATTGTCACTAGGATTTTCTGCATGTCTTCTTTGCTACTCAGTGCAAGACAATCATGTCTTCTCTGTTACTGCTCTATTGAAATAACTTCCTCAATTCTTATGACCGTTTGTCATTTTTGATGGATTTTCACTAAACTCTGCTCCCAGGCTCGTGTTATTATGATAGGATCTCAATTTTCATCAAAACAGAACCAAAACCCTACAGACTTCTTGATGACACAGAGAAGCTGTGTGGCCAATGTATTTCAAAAGGTTTAAAAAGAAAAGAGTAATGGAAAATCCAATTAAAGCAACTGTCATTATTTTATGAGTGCTGGTCTAACAAATTTTGAGCAGTTAGCAATCTTTCAGAAGTTAGAAATTCCATGTAAACTTAGGATATTGCTGTGAACGTTGGCATACAAGGATCTTGCAAATTCACAGCTGGAGACTTGAGTAGACTCTAAATGAAACACTTAACAATTAAATCATCCTTCAAGCATCCTTCTTCAGCTTGCTGCCTTTTAGATCTTCCCTATGAAGCAAAATCCTGCATTCCTCTTGAAAGAGAAATAAAGCTGAGGGAGGAGAGAAAAATTAAGATTTGCTTGTTTAAAGAAATTCACAGAAGTAAATAGGGTGGCTCTTTCTCCTTCCTAACTTTAGTATAAATGCTATTTAATAAGATACCAACAACATTCAATTAGCATCAATCTATGCAAGATGCTACAAACATATTTATATGAGGTCACATTCATTTAAAATATTAGAGGTGTAATTACCAGCTGGGTGCTACAAAACTAAGTGGAATAATACATTTATCTCACAAACATTCAGAACAGCATCTAGAAAGTGTTCCCATCTGTTGTATGAACAGACTAATTTTACATTATATCAGCCTTCCTATTAAAGCAATCACTTCAGATAAGAAAAGGACACATTCTTATCTGTTCCTGTCTTTTATTTGCAGTACACATACTCAATAGTTTTTGAGAAACGGTAAATGAGTTACAAGTAAACACTTCCCAGCTCTTCTGGGGATTCACACTTGAACTATTTAGTTGCTGCATGGATTTTTAGTGAGGTTGGTTTATCCAACAGCAGTATAGGAATGGGAAATACCAGTACCCACCAGCTTTGAAACTGGGTTACACTTGTTGTAAAGGGGGGGAAAGAACCTTTACACAGGAGTCATTGAAAGAGCTTTAAACTGTATTTGAAGAGGGAAGGGGATAAAATCAGTCATCTTAAAGAGAAACCTGGGGGCAGTATGTGAACATTTGAGGGATGTTGTGCTAGAAAGGTCTTTTGCCATCTGAGTGGAGGTAGGGGACAGAGATCCATGCTGAAGAAGAGATGCAAGGATTATTAGTATATTAGAAATAATGGAAGTGCCTGAGAATAGTCACTTAAAAATCAGGGCTTCTCCCCCAAGAAGCCCAACTGAAGTGAATATACACCAATACATGCAGTGTGAGCAACAAACAGCAGGAGCTGAAAGCCGTCATGCAGCAGAAAAACTATAATATATTTGCCTCCATGGAAACATGCTTGGTTGACTCACACAACTAGAGTGCTGCAATGGATGGCTATGATCTCTTTAGAAGGGACAGGTAAGCAAGGAGAGGCAATGTGGTAGTCTTGTATGTCCAGAGCTTAATGATGGTGACTGTTGGGTTGAGTGCTCGTTGGTAAGAGTCAGTAGGAAGACCAATAAGGCACATTTCACAGTGGGATTCTGTTATAGACCACTCAACTAGGAAGAAGAGGTAGGCAAAATATTCTATATGCAGATGGGAGAAGTCTTGCAATCATTAAATTCAGTTGGTGGCTGGTCAAAAGTCTTGTTCCCCAGGACTCAGTGTGGGATCCAGTCATCTGCTCTTTATTATCTGAAAATGATGACTTATATCTAGTTACATTTCTTTTTAAAATCTAGTTGCAAACACTTAACTTCTGCCCTGGCTCACACTGAGACTAACCACAGCCTTGATGGGAGATTACCCATACAGATCTCCAGGGTTATTTACAGGAACTAACTCAGCTATCTATAATGAGAGGCTAGTCTCCTTGTATTGATTCTATGGTTATTAAGCTTTGGAACAGGCTGCCCAGTAAGGTGATGGGGTCACTGTCCCTAGAGATATTCTATATGCATAGATGAGGTGTTGAGGGATATGATTTGGTGATGGGCTTGGCAGTGGGAGATGGGTGGTTGGACTCTATGATCTTGAAGGTCTTTTCCAACTATAACAATTCTATGATTCTGTGATCTTCATCAGTGATTTGGATGAGGGGATCAAGTGCAGATAATATCAAGTTGTGAGGAAGTATTGATCTGCTTAAGAGGGAAGGAAGGTTCTGTAGAAGAATCTGGACAGGTTGGATTGGTGGACTGGAGCCAATTGTACGAGATTCAACAATATTCCTTGCTAGGTCCTGCACTTGGGCCACAGCAACCCCATGCAATGCTACAAGCTTGCAGATGTGTGGCTGGAAAACTACCTGGGGATGTTAATCAACAGCCAACTGAACATGAGCCAGCAGTGTGCCCAGGGGGCCAAGGTGGCCAGTGGCATCCTGGCTTGCATCAGGGATAGTGTGGTCAGCAAGACTAGGGAAGTGGTTGGATCCTTGTACTTAGCACTGGTGAGGCAACATTTCAAGTGCTGTGTTCAGTTTTGGACCTCTCATTCCAGAAGAGACACTGAGGTCCTGGAGTGAGTCCAGAGAAGGGCAACAAAGCTGGTGAAGGATCTAGTGAAAAAGTCTGATGAGGAGCAGTTGAGGAAAATGAGGTTGTTTAGTCTGGAGAAAGGGAGGCTCAGAGGATTCATCATCACTTTCTAGAAGTATCTGAAAAGAGGTTGTAGTGAGGTGGATATTGGTCTCATGTTCCATGTAACAAGTGGTAGGACAATAGCCTCTTGACTTGGCAGTGCTGGTTTTAAAGATCTTTTCCAATCTAAGTGAGTATGTGTTTCTGTCATCTTGCATGTTAATAAAATAAAATAGAAAGGAAATTGCTCAGCAGCAGTGGGCTTGTGAGTTTTACTGTTCACAGAACCCTTTTTTCTAAAGTGAGAATAGAGGGACAACTGTTCTTGCTGTACCTGCATCACTTGTGCAAAACAAGTTGAAGACTAAATGTCACAGTTGATAGATTTGTAAATTGCACCATAGAAAAGGAATCTCTTGCTCTTTGCTCTGATATCCTTTTCTTCAGTGATAAGTAGCAGTATTGAAATGCCATCAGACAATTTAGTGTTTCCCTCTTGAAAAGTCCTGTTAGAAAATTGCAAATGATAGCACTCAAAGTAACAAACCTACAGACTTGTGGACAAAGTCTTGTATCTTGTTTGTGCTGATAGACCAAGAAATAAAAGGAAAACTTATTATAAGCTACTTGCTTCTTTATCAACTGTCTCTGCATATCCTGTAGTACAGTTATTTGTACTTGAGCATGCTTATTTCAGCCTGGTAAATCACAGGCATTCTGTTTATCTTAATTTCTGTTAATAGTAGCCTCAGATGTCTGAGGCAGAGAGTAAGATATGAAGTTATAATTATTTTAGGTCTCTAATAGTTGTAACTGTGGAGCACCCTGTCCAGCAGAGCAGACAGAAAAGAAAAATTCTGAACATTCTTTGTCATCTTTTTATTCCTCTTTCTCCAGCTGTGACATTTGTTATCCAGCTGCTGTGCACACAACTTCTTCCTTTGTCAGTGATCTGTGGCTTATGTCTACAATTTCAAAGGATAAGTGTGAAAAAAACAATTGGTGGTGTTATTCGAAGCAGCATAGTTTGAAGTAAATATTCTACTTTTCCCAGCACTGAGGGAAGGTTTTGTTCATAGAGACCCATTTGTAAGTTATCCTAATTTGTTCATTTTCTGGCTGGAGTACAAAATAGGAGATGAAGTTAACCAGTCCTTAATAAATCTTTACCTTGGTAGCTCACCATCACCAATTTCAAGCGTAAATAAGCAGCATTTTAGGTACTTCAAGAACATACAGTGAGAGGGGGAAAGGACAAAATATATGGGGTTTATTATCTTTTTTTTTACTATTATTATCAAACAGAAAACTGATTTATTTTTTGCTGGATGTGGAACAGTTTTTAACTTCAGTGGATTTTTCTTGTCAAGCAATGGTGTGTGTATACAAGTAAATCCAGCAATAAGAAGCAACGCAGATCTGAAGTATAAGAGACTCGAAAGGCTGGAAAGAAGAGGGGGAAACCTATGCTGGATGGGAGTTTTGTGTCCATATCTACACATAGAATTTTATCTCATATTTCTTTTCTGTTGCCATACTTATCTTGAATCTAACTCTAGTTTTCTGTTGGAAGAGGGCATCCAAAATGAGAAAGGATCATACAATAAGGGAAGGGCATAAGGAGGTCTACTGAATGAAAGTGGTGAAATAGAACAGCTAGTGCTGAAATTAATATATAAGTAGCTGGTTCTCTAATCTTTTGAAGTCTATCACTGATTAAGAGTCCCTACTATACCCTAAAATTAAATATCTATTTGACTCGCCTCCTTTTGCCTAGTGTCATGTTAGAGGTTTCAGTCATTGAACAGCTTGTTTTCATTTGTTATATGAAATTAAGCTGGGAGTTATGACCTTTTCATTTAAACTTCATATTTAATTTGGTGGCTCATTGTGAGCTGGTAGAAAGCACTGCAATAATCTCCTAGAATCTTGATCACATTGGAGACTTTCCTTCATAGAAAAATAACTACAAAAACCCCCGAGGCATAAAGAAGAGCAATATTTTCTTCAAAACATTTAATATGGCTTTTAGATGTTTAGATGTTAACCTTTTGTCAACTAAACAATACTTCTCTTTGTAGTCTAAAAACAACCTTAGGGTAGTTACTACATAGTACTCATAAACTCAGCAATCCATCATTGTTTCTGGCTTAACTGACCTGCAGTATTCTACCTGCATGCTCTTCAACATAGTCAGTGTTTAAGCACCTTTAGCTATGGCTGACATTTATGTTTTCAAGTGTAATTGGTTTAGTACACATCTTTTAGAGAGTTTTAGATGAGACCTTGAACTCAAATAAATGGAAATAGTTTCTTTAGCATATATTTGCTTATATATTTATGAATTAATGCCCAGAAAATTAAACATTCACATTAAATATGTCAACAGCTGCATCAATTAAAATAGTAAAATGAACAATTAACTTGCCATTTGCCAAAGTTACTAAATGTGTTAATTTCTTTTTGCTCTTTGGTTTTGTTGCTTTGGTAACATGTGCTCACTGCCTGATGCAACTCTACCTCTTTATTTTTCTTTATAAGAGAAAATTTGTAAGATTTTCTACATAAATAATTTTAACAGAGGTGATTCACAAACCTTTTGTTTTCACTTATTAACTCCCAGTCTGAGAGTGTAAAGGAAAATTCAGCTGAAAGCTAGCGGAAAAAAAATGTTGCAGTCCTTCCACAGTTATCATGTAGTCTTTCCCAGTATGACCCTAATCATGCCAATTTATAGCAAAGGCTGCAATGAATTTGCCACACCAAGTAAGCTAAAAATACAACACATTTTGTTGCCAAGCACCATGCATAAAAGATTTTTGACAGATGCCATACTGCTCAGTGTTCTGAAAAGAAAATCATTATTTCATGTTCAAGAAAGAAGACTAGATTAAGTCTCACATTTTTCCCTGGAGAGACACTACTCCACACATGCAAGTACCACAGACGTCGTTGAAGGAAGATCTGCTGACTACAAAGGTACTATTTGCACCTTCTCAGCACAGTGATTACACTGAAAATGGCAGGAGACAGATACCACTGGCATCTTTGAGCACAGCAATTTCATCTTATAATGTCCATGAAGCCTTTTGCTAGTATTTGTGCACCTCAGAGGGACCCTTTAGAATCTGAAGCTGCAAGGAAGTTTTGTGGAAGAATTGGTCCAACAGGGGCATCTTCAGTGAGGTTTTGAATCGAAGTAATGCTGAAAACCTTCAAAGAGATTATTAAGCCTGAGACTTCTGCAGTTGAGGGAATGAGTATGTACAGCAAAAGTAAAGCTGTTGATGCTGTAAGGACTGTGATCTGACCACAGAAAAGGAAAGGATTTTTTCTATGACAATCTTTAAGGTAAGCTGACATAGTAGACCGAGGAACACCACAGGATGTGACTATAGGGGAAAAAGAAGAAAGTGTAAAAAGTGAAAAAGAAAGTAATTGTACAGCAAACATTTTTGCAAGTGCAAATAAGGTAAAAAAAGAGGATTGTTGAAAGTAAGTGGTCCAACAGTATCTTGGTTTGCTGTGTTAGGAGTTTTTCCTCTTTGAAATTTGCCACTGGGCTGTAACAGCACACTTGAAATACAGCATAAGTAATTGCTAAAGAGTATAGGGAATACTGGCAACTGACAGTATCACACTACATCAAGTCTGCTGACAAAAGCACACTACACAATTCCTTTTCAGCATCAGTCATTGCGTTAGAGAGCATGTAGATAGAAATGAGCACGTACAGTAGCAATTTTCTTGGTAAATCAACAACCTGTCTAAAACTAACAGAAACAGAGACAAATACTGTAGGCAAATAAAGACACTTTAGGTGGTTGTGGTCATACAAATAAAGTATCACTTCCAGTTTGTCTGTCTCATGGGCTCCTGCAGCAGTGGGTAGCAGAATGAGGTCAGGTGGTGAAGTGGTTTAATACTCCTTCAACTTGAACAATGAAGTAGAATAGAAAATGGTCTTTGAGATACTCAATATCTTTTCTAGGTTCTGCATCTTCAGTAAAGTTAAGCCTGGTCTCTTGTTGAGGGAAGAGAACAGATCCCAGAAGTAATAGAACCATTCTGTGTGTGGGGGTATTCCCAAGATGCCAATGCTGGCAGAAATTCTTCCACTTGTTGTGACCTATATTTCACTTCAGCACTGTAACTAATATAACCTTGGGCCTGGAAACGCTTGCATACCTCAGGGGTAGAAATATGTACAGTGGTTTCAGTGATTTCCTTGGGAATATTCTTAAGAGTGAAGTTACTCATGCAATTGATTGCAAGCTTACAGTTTGAGGGTCTAATTTCACACTATAATGAATAACTAACCTGATTATTTCACCTTTTTCCCTTATTTGAACGTTTTTCTAGAGTTGTGGTAGTATTGGGTATGAGCTGCTTCCATCATGCTTGTGTGCTAATGAAGACTTGATGTTTGCTATTTATACACAGTAATCCCCTCTAGCATATCTAATATATAGCAGAATACTCATGTTAAAGTAGAAATATGTAACTGATGTGCTTCAGTAGGGATTCCTATGTATCAGCAGTTTTATAGGTCACTGCAAATAAGCATCAAGAAAAAAAACATATAGTCTATCACACCTACACTCATCTCTCTATGTGACAATAAACATTTCTGTGTTGTACAGAACACTGTTGCTCACCTTGAATCTATTCCATGGTCTTTCATACTAAAAATCAGAGCATTGCTCTGAAAGTTATGCTAAAGCATGCAAGCTTTAGTCTGGAAAAGAACCTTCCAATTATTAACTGAACCTTCCAATTCTTAACTACATAAGCTTATAGAGAGTAGACAGATAGTAGCATGATTCTTAAATCAGAAAGCAAGCAAGAAAGGCTTTTGGAATTTTTTCAGTTGTTGGGATCTCCATAGGACCAGTTCTCCACACCTCATGGCTTCAGAATACCTCAGGTCTCTGCTTTTAGGTGAAGTTTTTCCAGTATGTAGATAGAGGATTATACAGTTAAAAATAGTTTTTCTCCTCATGCTTTACTTAAACATGAAGAGTGTATGTAAGATCCTTATGGATCTTCTGAGAAAAACAGCACCTGGGAATATGACTAATCAAGAAATAAAAACAACTAAATGTGCTTTGGAGGCATGTTAGAGGTTAAGTAAAGCTTCTTTGTTTATCACTTTCTTACCACAGAATTGTAGTTACACTACCTTTTCTTTTTCAAAGTTTTCCATTCTTCTGCTCTAATCCCTTTCATTTTGTAGTAATAGACACAGAAATAGACATTTGGCTTGCTGCATTGTTTTGATCTGGGATGCAATTTAATTTTCTGACCTGATGAATCTTTTGTGTTTTCACTATTCTTGTTTGTTAAAGGTTTTATTTAAATGCATATTCAAGGTTTCATTTAAATGCACGTTCTAGGGAAGATATCTGAACCCCAGAGTCTTTTGTGTTTAACGAGATTCAAAGCACAGCAAACTGACATATGTCTCTCTTTCAAAGTGCTCTGTGTAGCTGGTTGAGATCATGGCCATCTGTTATTTAATACCTGCCAAGTGCCAGCTGCAACTGTGGCACCAGTTCAGTAGCCTTCAGTACTGTACCTGCTGTGGACAGCTTTGCAGCCGTATCTGAGGTCACAGTTGGGATTGGCTCTCATGAAACACCAGAGGGATGAAATACAGAATCTCTCAGAAAGTCCTTTTTTGTCTGCATTGTCATTAGAGAGACACCTGGAAGGCCTCTTTTCTGTAGGGTCAAAATCTTCATTAAAATATCATATTTCCATGCTTGAGAAACTCTGACCTGGTCATTCTTATGCATGCTCAGAGTGCTAGTGCTGGCTCTGAGCTGTGTAGAAATTGCTTTGCTCCTTTCTGAGACTGCAGTCACAGTTCAGCTGACATCACAAACTTTTACACTATCTAATAACAAAATAGGTTGTAAAGAGTTTTATCACACAATATCACAAGGTATGCAGCTGTTGTGATAAGTTTTAGATTATTTTATCACTCAAAACAAATGCCTGTGCATCCCAGAGAGCTCTCTCAGCTGGAGTTGGTGGTAGAATTTTGACAGCTATTTTTCTTTCAACAAATACCATTTTTCCATCAGGCCTTTGGTAAAAGCATGCTAGATGTGGTTAAGATATTCAGAAAATCTAATCTTTACTGATTCTCTTTACAAATAATTGCAGGTTGCTTTGAATTGCCTTTTCACCTGGACTTCTCCATCATTTTTATCTTAAATAAGATGACCTCAAAAGTAATTTCAAATGCCCTATTCACTTTGCAAAAGACTTAGACTGTGCCATGTTCTTAGAGTGACCAGCAACCTAAAAAGTCCCATTGAGGATGTGGAAGCTCAGCTTCCTGCCATTTCTGTGTCATTTTCCCATTTCAGACTTTATTGTTCCAACTCGTGATGAGAATGAGAATTCCTTCCCCATTTCTTGACTTCTTACAGAAATCTTCATAGTATTGTGCTTTTATCCTGAGTCAGAGTGGGATGGCTTGTTGAATTGTCATTTTCAGGAAACAATTATTTCTCAGATCTAGTTTTAGCTGTGTTTAATATTATCTGGTGTAATTGGCACAAAGGGGTACACACTACATTTCTTACCCACCACTGCCAATTCATTACTACAATTCTCTATTTCACTACTCAAATACCTTTTCCAAAATCTGGTTAAATGGGAAGATAAATTGAAGGTCATGCCTTTAACTAAAGTCTCCTTAAAGCAAATTTAGAGTCCAGCAAGATCTGAGTGCCAGGTAGAAAATTATATCTTAGAAAAAAATAGAAGAGATTAGGAGGCAGATTTTAGCTGAAAAAAAATCAAAACTTTGGAATTTATTTTTATGGTCTTTGGTTCATTGCTAATTTTAAAGACAGCTAATAGTTGCACTTAAGTCTGCAAGGCTTGTTGGAGTGCTTGAAATTAGCTTAGTGTCTGAACATGTTTGAACAGCAGCACTTCTAAGTCCCTGATCTAAAGTTAGATGCCTCAGATACCTAATTGACCTAAATGGATGCAAACTAATATACCTGCAATATTTCATCCTGTGAGAATCTTGCCCTGAAACTTAATGAAGTGTTTAACTTCTGAGTTTTGCCAGCCCATAAACATGTGAATGATCATAATCTGATCTGTAGCAAACTCCTAGCTCTGATGAGCAAAATTTGGTAACAGTGTCTTCTGGGAATAATGACCATAAAATCTAACTCCTCTGTAGTCTTTTTCAGACTACAACTCCTACTAATTCCTACCAGGCTTAAATTCATTTTCATTTTGGACAGTACCATTTAATACTCCCAAGTAGCTATTTGTATCTATATGTGTGCATTACAAACTCACAGAAACATGATAAGTGCAGTAAGTTTAATTCAAACAAATTGCTACAGAAGTGCAGTATTCGGGTTAGATATAAATAGTCCTGTAACATTATTAATAGATGTTGTCTGGTTTTCACTTTCCCAGTTTGCATTTCTCTCAAATGTTAGCAAAATGTAGTGAAAGTGCCCCTTTTGAAAGAATTAGGTCTGTTCTGTAAAACTGGCCATTTCTGGGGATAAATGACTGGGGAATAACGGTTGTTAAACCATCTGTAACAGTCTGATTCAAAGCCTATTGAAATTAAGATTTTATATGTAGTTCTGTATTCTGTTAGGAATTTGTTTACTTATTTAAACCCTTTATCATTCAGGACTGCAAGGTGCAGAGGGGTTGAAGCAGGTAGAAATCATTCACTCCTCTTCCCTCTTCTCTCTTCTTTCAGTTACTCATATCTGTTGATCTGGTTAAACAAAATTTGTCATGGAGTAAAATCTTGACAATTCTTTCCAAATGCCTTGAAGAACATTATTTAGTGATATAAATAAAGGGGGGAGACATCCATGAACAAAATGAGCCCAGTCTTTATTGACTGTTCTGACCAATCAGTGTGCACAGGCTGTTTGGTCAATTGACATAACCTAGTTTTGTCCAATCTTCACAGTAGTTGATGGATATAGAGAGTTTTATGAAACAAAAGGTTTAGATTTCAATTACTGCCTTAATTTAGCCATAAGTAAGGTACTTTAAAGATATGTCTTTTTCTACATTGAAGGATTTGAATCTTATTTACTTTAGAACATTTTTTAAGGTAGCCATTATTTCCTGTGACTACAGAAACTCCAGTATCTAGAGGTGTTAAAATATATTATGTCAGAAGTATCTCCGACTGTTTAAGATATATAGTGTAAACTACATTTTTACATCATGGTAATATGGATTAGTATAATGAATGAATTAAAATCCAATGAATCAAAACATGTGGATGAAAAGAGATGGCCTAAATGATCTAATATGTCATCCTAGCTTGTAAATATTATTATGAAAGATATCTGCATAAAAACAACACTGAATGAAATGGAGTTCTTAAGAATAGAGCAGTGCAATGAAGAATGTATCTAATGTATCACAGATTAGTCATAAACACTTTGAGTCAACTGTTTTTTCATGCATTATGAGTGCAACTCTCATCTTTAATAACCTGAAGTTTTCCATAAATTTTTATTTTCCCCAAGACCAGCTTCTCCACAGCTTGTCATTGTATATTTTCTTCCTTGTGCCATAACGATTGTTCCCTCCATGATGACTGTAGGATGCTAACATAAAACGTCATCATTTTTTTCTTAACAAAGAAATATGACTTGCTAGTAAAGGTCTCTGCTGGAAACAGAGACAGAACTCAGCATTACCAAACACAACAGAATCCTGAGGCATTGTTGGATACTTTTAGCTTCTTAACTCTGTTCTTCCGAGGTTATTTGGATAACTGCCTTAAGCGTTAAAGTTCCCATGTTTTCTTCTTTACAAGGTGATAGGGCAGTCCTACAGAATTCTTAGCAACTAGAAATACAGCAATTTTGCCTGCTCTAATCTAACATTGACTATACAGTGTTAACTTTTCCAGATTAAAATAAAATTTGGCTCTTTCATTTGAATATCCTCCTTCCTCCTAATTAAACCACCTCCTAAAATGCACCCTTGAAAATGACCATGAACCAGTGGAAATGTTGAGATTTTATTTACGTACATAGTCTGTTTTCTTCTTTTTAAGTAAAAAGGAATAATATGAAGATTCTAATTGGTTTGGTCATTCAAAGAGAAAGTTATTCAGTTGATCATCAAAGAAAATGCTTTGGCATCCTTTAGGCCAGTATGACAGCAAACTACCATGATATGCAGCAAGCCACTATGATGACACACTGCATTAATAGGTAAATAATCAGTGAAAACATCTGGTAATTGAAACTCTCTGAAATGTGGTGTCCAGTCATGTAGGTATCATGCAATTTTCCTCAAAATCTGGAAGAGAAGAGACAGAAAGGATTGACATTACCATCTTAACACACTTATTTTAGACAGTAAATATTTCTAACACAGTGGTTTTGAAAAAGTTTCAACCAGCACTTGGAAACACGCTGCAGAAATTTGATATTCAAATGTTTGCTTCCTATGGGTAAATGAAACTAGTAATTGAAATGTAAACCTTTTGTTATGTAGGACTTTCCAGGTTTTGAGGCAAAATGCTGTTCCATTATTCCAGGATAATAACCCTGAGGAGGAAACCACAACAGTGTGTCTGAAAATTTGCAAGTTAGTTAATGCTATAAAATGTACCTGGTACTTGAGGCTGCCACTATGTTTCTCAAGGCTAAGTTCTCCTAATAAAAATAAGTCTCTTTCTGTGAGTGTTAGTAGAGCTTAAAACACAATAACATGTGGAGGGAATGTTAAGGATTTTATATCCATGCCACTGCTGCCTTTATAACTAAGTAGTGACATTCTCACATAAAAGTCTTAAGGTTGGAAGAGGTCTTTGCAGTGTTTGTTCCTGAACTTTATTTGGGAGTTTTTGCCATTCATTCTTGCTGATGATTATTTCTGCAGTTGTTTGAGTAGCTTTGAACAAGGCAATTGGATCCATAAACTACAATTAAATCTAACTTCAAAATAAATTACTTTGATGATGCCAAGTGGTCTGAACTTATGGAGCCAATGGAATTCAGTACCCATGACAGCAGCAGCAGTTATCCCTGCAGTGAGTGTTCACTCTGTGTTACCAGTTGCCAATAGCTTGATAAGCATTGAGACATCAGAACATGTTATCATGACCTTGGTATATCCTTCAGCTGATGTGTGTGATATATGTGTGGACATGTTCATCATCAGAAAGAAATGTTCTTTAGTGGGACTTCCCTGGTGCAATCCTCAAAAGTGGATGGTTGCTGTTGCAATATTCAGCTAAAAAGAGTATTGTCAAATTTTCGGGGAAGAAAGGTTATATCCTGTCTTGTTAGAATCTCTTAGTTCTAAAATATCAGGTTTATGTCATGAGGAATATTGTTTTGTAATAGCTCAAATAGGTTATGTGTGTTTACTTCAGGGGTCTTTCTCCATTTCTCCTTATCACATATATAAGAAATTGGTCTGATCATAGGTACGACTCAGAAAAGTGTGTTTACCGTGTTCATGTTATAGAACACCTGACAGCAAACACATTTTTTTATGAGTTTTGCCAAGTTAGGTTTTAAATACATCTATATTATAAATATTCATCAATTACATGCCCTTTGTTATATCCTAAGGTACTTCTTTAAATCCCAAAAGATCACTGCAAAGATCTTCTCCCTTATATTTTTTCTTCTTCCTTTTTCTCAGTTTCATTCAATACCTGGCATTTATTCCATCCTTATCCCTAAGAATTTTTCTTTCATTACTGATTATACATACTTAACATGTGTCTATGTATATGCCTAATATATATTCTAACACATATGTAATGAAAGAAGTGCCTGTGTCTCATGTTCTGTATATTTATACATCTTGTAAACACCATGTGAAGTACTGCACAGATGCTTTATCCAGCCTTCATAAAACAAATCGTTTCATAGCTAATCAAATAAAAAGGATGTCAGGAAGGAAAAGGTACACAGTAGTAAAAGAGGGAGTGTAAGTATTAACCATGTGAGGCAAAATCCTGGGCAGGATTTTAGTGTGTGATGGTGAACAGACTGCATTTCTTGTTGGAAGCAGATTTTTGAATTTCATTCCATGTCTGCAGCCTCCAAAGTATAAGATATTCCTACCTGTGGGAGGGGAAAATGAGCATAAATCTCAACCTGCAAACAGAAAATTGGTTATCTTGAAACATTTGCTGAACTTACTTTACTGTAGCTGTTCAAAGGCCGTGGTTTGTTTTTCTTTCAGTTTTTCTTTTGTACTTTTCTTTTTCTTTCTTTAAATGAAGATTTCAGGCTAAAGAAAGACTGACAAACAGAGATTAGGCTCATGGCCATGTTGGCCAGGATCATTCAGGCTTCTGGAAGCTGGCTTATGTTTTCAACATGAAAACATGTTGAAAAATGAGAAATTCTGCCAAAAATTTGCTGAATCTTTACTCATTTTTCATGCTGTGCACGGCAAATGAAAAGAAACATAAAACTCCTCCGATTATAAAAAGATGCATTTTACTGAAATTTCCTGGAAGAAAAGAAAAAACATGTTTTTCTTTAGTTATACTTTTAAAACATAACTCCATATACATTCATGTAGATGCTTATAAATAGTAAAAATATTGTGAAAGTTGTGATTCACACACAAGATATCTGTGAATGCTGTGTCTTCTCATAGATGCAACTTAATTCCATTTTTGTCATACACAGACTCTTCATGAATCTCCTCAGTCACCACTCCACAATACTTCTTTTACAGGAAATTTTCTTGAAAGTTGGAAAATTTTAATTACAAGTAAATCCCTATACCATTTTATTTATAAGTAAATGCTTTTTAAATAATCCATTTTAAAATTATTATAGATTTGTTTGTTTGTTTCAAAAAGAAGTTGTCCTTACTTTACCATTTCTGGGCTGCTGATTTCCACTCTTGAATTACTCCATGCTTTCCATATATCAGCCAGTAAGCCTAGTTCAATAGGGACAAAAAAGACAAATACTACCAGTGTTAGCTAACAATGTTAGCTCTAAGCATCCAGTAATTTGTATGCATGAACACACATACAAATACATATCACATACATATGTGATAGTCCATAGAACAAAGAAGAAACAGAAAAATCACAATGAAATTTGTTAAGAGACCTTAGAGTTATTGAGGATGTAAAAAATCCTTTGTGAAATGTTTTTTTGAGTCCCTCACTGTTAAATATTTTTCTTTTTTGAATATATAGGACTGAAGTTCAAATGGACTGATAGAGTCCCTATAAGAGGACCAAGAGAAATATTTAGTGTTGAGTTCTGTAGAAAACACTTCAAGGGTTGGGAACAAATGGACAGAGAAGCCTGAGAAAGATGCAACAATAAAATATTCTCATTCATGACTCAACCTCCTGCCAAACTTTGGAAACACTTTACAGAAATAAAAACTTAAAAAGTGGAATCAGTGTTTGGGGATTCTATGCAGGATTAATTCCTTTTTCCTGACCCCCATCATGTCTTCCAAAACACAGTCAATGGTGTTTTTTTGTTTTATCTGAAGGGCAAAGACCCTGCCCTTTTTAATAAGACCATCTTTCCTTCCTTTTCCTCTCTTGCTTGTCTGGTATGAGTTTTGCTTTTCCTGCTGCCCTGTGAACGTTGAGTATGGGCAGATTGGGAGAAACACAATGTACTGAACTTAACAAAAAACACATATAGTAATTCATATAGTTTTCAGGCAAGCTGCATCTATATCTTGCACTGTAATCACTGCAGCTTTTACAACAATCAACATAAACATTGGAAGATGTGAAGCCTAAGTGCAGAAAGCATGTGTTTCCCATACAAAGCAATCATCTCATCAGACCAGCTACTGAACTCATTATGAGATCACCTGCATTACAGATCTCAGCTACTCAAAATAAGGTATCAGTAACATGAAATTCCTGATCCCCATCAATGTTGGTGTGTCCTGATAGCTAATTATACCTTACAATGGTTTGCAAACTCTCCAATAAAGCAAACTAATATAGGTAGGGAGAAAGGGGAAAGCTATCGCTATAATAATACTAGCTGGTGGGCTTACAAGAAATATCCATTCTCTAGGGTTTTCACATGAATCATGTCCAATAGTCAGCTAACACAGCACAAGTACCTACATGCCTTGATTCTTTCGTGACAACTCAGTGTCACGTCCAGTGTTTGGGTATGGAGACCAGAGCAAGGCATTCTGGCCAGGTCTACAGTGCCCATCTTACATGAAGGAATGAACTGTGAATGACTGAGTATTAAAAATGTAAGCCCTTATCATAGTACTTTTAATCTGTTAAATGTGTGGTCAGTATTTCCTACTGCTGCTGCACAATTAGTGCAAAATCAGCATGGCTGTCCTTTGGATATAAAGACTTATCTTCAAAATATAGAGAAATCTCTCTCAGACATACAGTGCTTTTGAAAACTAAATTCTGCTGCCTGTAGTTACAGTTGAAATTTTTGGTTGCTATGTCACTTCTGTCAACTTCTTGACCCAAATAACTGCTGTTTGTGTACCTCAAAGTATGAGGAGACCATACTAACAGAAATATTACTTCCTTTAATATTAAAAATTTCCCAAAGTGTCTAAGTGAACAAAAAGGTGTTTACAGTTTCTGAGCTGAATGATACAGTCTTTGTAAACAGCATCCAAAAAGCTTTAAAAACTGTCATTTGTTCAGCTATAATATTTTTGGTTTGTGGAAGCAATTGCACTGAGAGGTGGATTAAAGCTGCTAGTAGTTGTATGTATGTTGGACTAGAGTATGCACAAGATCAGGTCAGCTGTTTTTCACCTGAATGATCTTTACACCCTAGATTAGGCTTTTTAGAGATAATGCACCCTATCTAAATTAAAGTGGATAAATAAATTACAGTGGTCTTGATGCTGTTCCAGAATAGTCTACAGTGTGGGTTGGATTTAAACTTGAAGGAAACTCAGGTGAAAAGGAGTAGTGCATCAAACTAGCACATGGGAAACATGGATCTAGATATTTGTTCTAGCATATCAGTAGATAAATCTGTTCCTTTTCTGTGTCTGTATTTCCTTATTTGCAAACCTGGGATTTCTCTTGTGGAGTGATTTGAGATCCAGAGATCATAGGATCATTTTGGCTAGAAGAAACCTTTAAGCTCGTTGAGTGCAGCCTTTGTCCCAGCCCTATCAACCACCAGCCCATTTCCCTAAGTGCAACATCCACCCCTCTCTGAAACCCCTCCAATAATCACTGGGCAGCCCGTTCCAGTGCCTGACAACCCTTTCAGGAGAGAAATTCCTTCTCAGATCCAGCCTGAACCTCCCCTGGTGCAACTTGAGACCATTTCCTCTTGTTCTATTGGTTGTTACTAGGGAGAACAGACCAACCTCACTTCCAGCTTTAATTGTAACAGCGCTGGGTTGCTTGTCCAAAGGGTAGAAGCTGAATGATATTTGGCCTGTTGTTTTGTATGCTTTGAAAAACCATGATCTTGACCTACTATTGTATGAACAAACAAGGTTGGGACCTAGCTGTCATGTAGTGGTTGAGATAATTTTCACCATCTGTGACTCACTTGTAAAATTTATTGAAAAATATCTGGTGGTGTATTTATAAGAGCTCTAATCAAAAGATTCTCTTACAACTTATGCTACTTTTATGTGAGGTATATTCATTTCAAAGTCTTTAAATAATATTTGTGCCATTAGGAATTATAAAGGGAATGGACATCAGTATTATTTAAATTGCTGTGTTTTCCTCTGCTGTGCCTCTGTGGAAATGTTGAGTGCCACACAAGAGCTATAATTGAGAAATCCCTTGCTCTTAGTGACTCTGATTGCTATTATAATTGGAATAATTTGCATTTTTATGAAGATACCATTCTGTTTTCAGGCATTTATGGCACTGCTTGATGTTTTGAAGATCATTTGAAAAGACACACAGAAATTATTTGCTTTTAGAATGGCTCTTAACTTGCAAGCAAAACCAAATTATTTGGGGCCAAAGGAAATAAAGAAAGATCATATGTATCTGAAGGAGGAGCTGTTGGTAAACAATATCTCCAGAAATTGACTTGTCCTCAAATGCTTGCAAAGACACTTTACTAAAACCTTCTCTTGCAGACACACTGAGATAGATTCCTACAGTCTTACCAAGCTATAAAATTACTATTAGGGTTAGAACCTTTCATAACAACAGGTCACTCTATTCTCTCTGTAAATATATATTATAGAACTGGTTGATATTTTTACTTCAGAAGCCTGAGGCTTTGATACATGGCCACTGCCTGGTTCAAATATATGCTTAGTTTCTGGTATACTAGAAGCTACGAATAAGTGGTACCACATGGTAACTGACATTCTTTATTGTCAAAACAAATACCTTTTAGGAAAGAAAACTGAAATTATACCACTGAGGTTCTGGTATCATTTGTACCCCATTAAATTCACAGTGATCAATATTTTGTTCTACATTTATACTGTATTGAAATGGAAGTGATTAAACTTAGAGGAAGTTTTATTACTGTCTGTGATTAAGTGCTCAAATATGGTTCTCCATTACCCTGCAATCATATATACAAGTACAGAGGGAAAGAAAGCATAAATGAAAATTACATGCCTCTGATCAGTGTTCAGCAGTTTAATGGCAAAGGTTATTCATAGGATTTTTCCATTTTGTGATGAAAAGAATTTGACACCACAGAAACTGTGAAATACGAGACTCAAAACAACCAGTGTAGATCATCTGGCAATTTTCCAACATCTTTCAAGCTAACCTTAGAGACCTAAAAGTGCCTAGATGTGCCCAGTGACCCAAGATTCTCATGTAAGATCTGGACAACAGAGGACTTGTGCTTGGTAGATGAGGAAGAGTTTAAAGACTTATTGGCCAAGTTTAATGTTGAACCTCATGAGGTTCAACAAGGGCAAGTGCAGAGTCCTGCACCTGGGAAGGAACAACCCCCTGAACCAGGACAGGATGGGGTTAACCTGCTGGAGAGCAGCTCCACAGAGAGAGATTGTGGAGTTTGAGAGGGTAGCAAAGTAAACATGAGCCAACAATATACAATTGTGGCCAAGAATGCCAATGGCATCAAGAAAAGTATGTCCAGCAGGTTGAGGGAGGTTGTCTTCCCCCTCTCCTCTGCCCTGGTGAGACCTGGAGTCCTGTTCTGGTTCTGCACTCCTCAGTTCAAGAGGGACAGGGAACTGCTGGATAGAGGCCAGGGTAGGGCTAACAAGATGATCAGGGGACTGGAACATCTTCCTTATGAGGAAAGACTGTGATACCTGGGACTCTAGTCTGGAGGAGATGGAGGGAGGATCTTATTAATGTTGACAAATATCTAAATAGTGGATGTCAGGAGGTTGCGGCAACACTTTTTTCTATCGCATCTAGTGACAGGAAAAGAGGCAAAGCTGGAACACAAAAAGGTCCATTTAAACATACGAAAAACTATTTTACTGTGCAGGTGAGAGAGCCCTGGCCCAGGCTGCCCAGGGAGAGTATGGAGGCTCCTTCTCTGGAGGTCTTCAAAACCCACCTGGACACATTCCTATGTGACCTGATCTGAGTGGGACCTGCTTTGACAGGAGGATTGGACTGGATAATCTGTAATGGTCCCTTCCAACTCCTACCATTCTATGATTCTGTGGTCTATAACTCAAGTTATTTCAACCATCCATTAATAACAGATTCAGAAATAATTATTTCAGTGAAATATATTTTTTTGTGTGGATAATCCTAGTAATTTCAGTTGTACTTCTCTGTCTGCACTGAGGAAAGAAGCCAAGACCTCCCCTAGAAAGACTTAGATAGAGCTCCACATCTAACACTGACTCTGGTCTTTCTAAATGAAGTATGTGTCCCAGGTAAATGTCTTAATCATATTGCTTTGAACGAGTGATTTTTTAATTCAGTGTATAAACGTTAGAGAATTAACTAATTTAACTGCTATATCCACATCCTGCTTCATGATGCTTTTATTCCAATAAATTTCTCTGTCACACATGATCATGTTGATTTCAGTTGGACTGGTTAGGGAGCATGGCACTGCTCAGTGAAGTAGCTTGAGACTGGGTCCAGAGTCATATAGTAATGGAGACAAATACTTGAATACCTATTATCTAATCTTTATATATAGGTTTTATTATGAAATACTGATGTGTAATTTCTGTTATGTATCTGCTTACTTGCGCTATAGATTTCTATTAAATCTCCAGATGATCTGAAGAAATGGTATTAAAAGACATAATGAGATACATTTAACATTCAACACAGGAATCAATACCTAGCCCTTGTAAGTGTATTTTAAGACTGAAAACATGGGAAAATATTTCTTAGTTTAAAAAGAGATTACCTTCTAAGGACACTTTTAAAAAGTCACACTTATATTTCCAAGTTTCTAATTTTCACCTGCTTCAGCTTGGAGTTTTATTAATCACAATGGTAGTTTGCAGGGAAAAAGAAGGGATCTGGAATCTGAAACGTCTGCTTGTGTTATCTTATTTGTGGGTCTGTAATATGCACATTGCTGCATAGTATTTTCCTCTGAAACTGTGAGATTTATGCTGAAGATACTTACAGACTTGGATATGTTAGCATTCTTTCAAAAAGAAGGAAATCCTATAACTCATATTTACATAACATATTGCCAATTGGGAGATTATATTTAATGGTGGTTATGCTGCCAAAAGAAGTGTTTAGGAAATCATATCACACAGTAAGTTTGTTCTAAAATCCCTAAAACTTTTTTAAGTTGTCCAGTAATTTTGAATTAATGTTTTACTGAATTCTCTTATATTTTCTTGAGTTCTGTTACATGCTTGGCTGTGGAACCCAGTTATTTGAGAAAGTAAGAAATTTTCTCGAGACTTCTAATAAACATTAACTCCTCAATAGTGGCCTTTCTGCTGCACATAACCAGTCTCCATGGTGGATAGTGGAAAGAAATTCAAGACTGATATAGATGAGAGTACCTCTCTGAATTTAAAAGAAGTCTAGAGATGCCATGGTGGAAAAGCTCATCAAAAATTTAAAGATATTTATAATATTAAACTTGTTGTGCAATAGGTACGAGTATGATAGGAAATAGTTTGAGACTGGAATGAGTCCAACACATTGTTGTACTGCTATTTTACACGATCCTTTTTACTGATACTGAATACCGGATTTGTTTGTTCAAGTTGAAGTGGGAGAAAAAGCTGCTTCATTTTTATTCTGTAGAGCTAATGTTTTCCTTTAGAAGTCATGGACACTATTTTCTTCCTCTACAGTATGTCCAAACCTAGTTTATTAAGGGAGCAGCTACATATTCTTGTTTTAAACTCTTGAGCTAGGCTGTAAAGTGTATTCCAAATCATTCATCTGAAATAGTGCAGCTTATTTTTCTCTCCTGTGTATGGTGTTCTGGCATGTCAAGGAAATCAAAGTATAACCAAAGAAAGTTTCTTTCAGTTAGTAGGTAACAGTGACTGATAAATTTTCTAAACACAATAAATCCCTTTCATTAGAATGTGAAGTGAGTTTATAGTTCTGTTTTGTCTGGAAGCAATAGTGAAGTTTTGCATTTCCCAACCAGGTCCTTTTTCCACATATTGCTTTGTTTCCATGGTGTTTTGGGGATTTCTGAACTAGATTCCCTTTGGGGAAAAATGAGTCTGATGCTTTTTTTCTACATGCACAAGAAGATGCTCCAAATTCTTTTTAGTCTGAACCTTATAGCTGATCCTCTGGACAGGTTAAATTCATGTAAATTCACGATGTCCAGCCCAGAAAATCAGCTTAAATGTAGACAGTGAAAATGTAGAGGCTTTAGCAACAGCTTTGATTTAATAGTGGTGACTGTTGGGCCAGATTACCTGCTTATACAGACAGAAACAAAGAATTTGAATGCTGGTATTCAAAGGCAGTAGCTTGTATCTTGCTGCTGACCATACAGCAGCTTGTGCTTGCATTGAAACTTAGCCTGCTAAAGCAAGATACTTACTTTGGAGTACTCAATCACTTTCAAGCCTTGACTGCATTACACTTACTAAAACAGCTTGCATAACTGCGAATCAGCAATATTCATTATCTTTACCTCTCTCCCAGAGGCATTCCAGATGATGATTAATCAAAATTCATGCATGAATTTAAGGTGCAAAGCAGTTTCAGGCTCTAAGGCCCTAAGACAGCTAACTTCTGAGCAGCTATAACCAAGCACATTGGTTTGTCTAGAGAGGAGTGGAGGATTCTTCAAGCGTGTATGACACTTTTTTCCACTAATTTTATTACAGCATTGTTCTTCATACCCTGCATAATTAAAGCTCTGTCATCATCTCCATTATGAATGTCTATTTTTTCTGGTTTATAACTTTGCCCATAATTTACTTTGAAAGGGAGGCTGTAATATCAGATCTTGTCACAATCATGGTTTCTTCTTGCACTGACTAAATAGAAAAGCAAAGTTTTTCAGAAGTGATTAATCAATTGCATCCTTCTGGTTTAATCTGGTATAAGGTTGATGAATCTCCAAGGGTGACTGAAAGAATCTGTCCTTCCAGCAAACCAAGCTTCACTGGGCACCTATTGTAACATTGTTGCTGCTGTCTAATGAACAATGTAGGTCTGAAGCAACGAAGTCACCAGAAATACAATATTCCTGACCGAATACTGACACAAACTGGTAGAAAAGTTATGTAGATGCAGTCTGGCTATTTTATGATTGTTTCTTGCACAACTACTGATTTTGCAATGGCGTATTGCAAAGCCTTGTAGTGATTTGACAGAACTTCAATTGGTCCTTCTAGGCCTGGATTTTACATTCTTCTTTAGCAATGAAATCTGAAACTGTTATGCAAAGGACACAATCTACTGTCACTTAAGATCATGGCAAAGCTATAAAGTGTCCATTCTTTCATAGACTGTGATGTTTTAAAATGCTTCTGATTTATTAGCTCCTTTCTGTTACCATGTTTATCAACCCATATCTCAGTAATACTGTAAGTGGTGCCATTGTTTTATGTCACAGCTCCAAGTCATCCCTTTTCTTACAGGAGTTTAAATGGATTCAAGACAAGGTTATTCTTCAGGGAGATTTGCAGGGCCAGTTCAACTTGGCACCCCTTTGTAAACCCTTTCAGTTGTTTTACTATCCTTCAGCATCAAACCAGAAGTTTTTCTAAAATATTTGTGATACAGTGGATCACATGTGAACACAAATATAGCCTTAAGTATTGTCCATGAAGGTGGTAGAGGGGAAAGCAGTGAGTATTGTGAGGAAAAGGTGCAGAAAGAGGAGGAAGAGGAAGGGGAAACTAAACTGTTCTGTAGTTCTGCCTGCATGTGAGTGAAGGAAATTCATGTCTCTTTTGGTGACTTGAATGCACTGACCAGTCCTGATATAAGGTGCTCTGTTGCATAGCATGAAGTGTTGCAGGGGGGATAGTTATACCAGGCAAAGGAGTACAAGTTAAGGAAAGTCTGTATTTAGAACACATTTTTGTACAGTTAATTCAACTAAGCACTTGAGAACGTGTCTGGGTCACCCAGTTCTGAGACAGGTACGTATGTGTTCAACATTTGGCACACATTTTTTCAAAGTATATGGGCCATTTTTTACAAGGATCTTGAGCATTTATGGCTTCAGACCTGCTTAAACACTTTTTCGATTTAACGCTGAACAAGACAGCAATCACAGAAAAACTGTGAATTAAAATACTTGCCTTGTTCAAAAGGAATCCTTTCTCAGTCCCATGCTGAACTAAATATTCACTGTGCATCATGTCTGGGCACCTGGGAAAGGCACATAGAGGCACTATCTCAATAAGAGACACTTAAGAGCAGCAGGACACTGTTCTGTGAGCCTAGCAGAAGAAGGATGGTGTTGAGTTGAGAGAGATGATGTAGCACCTGCAAGCAATTTGTCAGGTACATTTGGTCACCTGCAAGTGATTGCTGCTCCATATGGATCCTGAACATTACTGGCATTGATTTAAGTTTGTAACAGTTGCAGACAGAAATGTCTCAGGCACATTTTTAGCAGAAACATTAAAATGCTGACATCTTTTTTTTTTCTTTTTTGACTGCTCCATATCTCATGTTATCAATAGATGCCTCCCTTGAATTTCAGACAGTAAAATAATTACCACAATTTCTCTTTTGCCTCTCCCCCTTCTCTCTGGATTGTTTCTGAGTTCCTTTGAATGAAGGCTTGGCTGCACAAGTAGCCCTGCATAAACCACATCAGCCCCTGCATCTTTGTATGGAATAGCAGCATATGAAGGTCTCCTACACACAAAACAGAGGATTAAGAACAGACTAAGTACATTGATTCTGCTATTCACCTAGTGTGTGCTTCATCTAATTATTCAAATATACACTTGGCACATTTGTGATTAAAGTCTGTGTAACAGATGAATGTATTGTAAGCAGATAGAAGGAAAGGAGCTATTAAAAATAGTTTGAATTACTTTTCTTGCTTGCAAAGAAAGCTCCCCTCCAAACCAGAAGATCTATTATCATGAATTCTAGCAGCGCTAGAAGTATTTCTAAGTATTATGTCTTTCCAAACAAGGGCTTTGAAGGAAAAAATAGGAAAGATCCCTATAAGAAGCTCAAAGAAGACAGAATAAAGAAGAGAAACAATTCCACCTGGCTCTTAAAACTCAGTTTTGGTGATCAAAGGCAGGCCTTCCAATGTGCTTCATCTCTCAGATTTTTCTTTTATGAGAGTTAAGGGAGCTCAGTGTCTTATATGATGTTGCAAAATTCTCAGGATTAGCCCTCTGGATCTGAGTGATTTTTTTTCCTTTTATTGAAGGAAGATGATCTTTAATTATGAAATGTTAGTATCCTTTGTGGCTACCTCTACATTAAACTGACAGTACTAATGTTGTCCTCCTTGTATGTTTGCCACCAGCTGGAATATTTGTCCTTGTATAGCAAGACAGCTTGAATCCCAGATCCTGAAAATACTGTGGATAATGGTGAAATAAAACCTTCCTTTTATCCTTCAACATTATCCTGACATCATCAGTAGCATACCTTTCTGGTAATGAAGGTTAATTGCATCCTGGCTCCATTTATCAGAATGCAGCTAGGTGGCTGAAGCAAGTGCTCTGTTCAGCACTTAGAAGCCCACATCTGATACAATGCCCAGACTGGGGCTTCTCAGGCTGAGAAATATGTTAACTAAATGAAATGAGTCCATTAAGGGCCACTAAGTGGCTAGGGGAACAGTGCATGTAATAGTCTGATAAGTCTGGGCTTGTTCAGTTTGAAGAAGTCATCTGACCAGCTGCAGAATGGATGGTTAGAGAAGTTGGAGCCAGAGTGTCCTTTGTGATACACAGTGAAAGAACAGGAAACAGCAGTCATAAGTTTCAACAAGTGAAATACTTATGCAGTAGTGAAGCAGGTCTCAGAGAGAGGCTGTGACACACCTATACTAGGAGAATTTCACATCTCAGTGGTTAAAGACTGTTATCAGCTTTACTTCATTTTAACATGAATCAAACTTTCCTTTGCTTTGAGTGGAGTGACTAGACCAGATGACCCTCAAAGATACCTTCCAACTCAAGTTATTTTATGATCTATCAATGTACAAAGATTTTGTTCTCAATTACACTGTCAGTAAGGCAAAATTGTGGCCCTTTAATTACTGAAATATTGAAGGGAAAAGCATTTCATACTG
This sequence comes from Colius striatus, assembly GCF_028858725.1. Lineage (NCBI taxonomy): Eukaryota > Metazoa > Chordata > Aves > Coliiformes > Coliidae > Colius > Colius striatus. Next base: position 3,945,741 of record NC_084771.1, on the reverse strand, counting down.
TGGTCTTTTCTTTTTCTAGTCTTTTCCTACTCCAACCCTGATTTCCTAGTCTGTCTACAAAGTGTCTGAAAACACGAGAAGGGCTGATGAACTAAATATGTCATAAGTGTTGTGTTAATAGTAGAATAAACTCATGGTTTTCTTCAAGTAAAGAATTATAGATTTTTTTTTAGCATTTCTAATCGAGTTATTAGTGTTCCTTTTTAATGTCAATTGGTTTTTTTCTTGCCAAATGTTATTTTTTGACATTAAAGAAAAGTACAAGGATGATTTCCTTCCATCATTTCAGTTTTTTGATACATCTTTGTATATTTTAGTCTAGAGAAGACTGAGGAGGGATCATATTAATGCTTGCAAATTCCTAAAGGGAAAGGGTTAAGAGCACAGAGCCAGTCTTTGGCACCCAGTTGCAGGATAAGGAGGCACAAGCTGGAACAGAGGAAGTTCCACTTGGATGTGAGGAAAAACATCTTTGCTGTTCAGTTGAGAGAGCCCTGACACAGACTGCCCAGTGAGGGTGTGGAGTCTCCTCTGGAGATTTTCAAAACCCACTTGGACATGTTCCTGGGCAACCTTGATGGAAGGGAACCTTCTTTAGCAGTGGGTTGGACTGGATGGTTTCCAGAGGTCTCTTGCAAGCGCTGCCATGCTGTGATTCTGTGAGAAATTAGGAAAACAACAGTGAATTTGAACAGCTACATATAAATCTGTATTTTTCTAGAGACAAGGAAGTTCTAGAATCAAATAAAAACTTACCTTATCTCTTCATTTGTACTGAGAGCCAGAATGATAACAAAAAAATACACAAATTCCTTAGGAAGGAGGCTAAATAATATTGCCTGATAAAATAAGCAGACTTCTCCCTATATCTTTCTAATATCTTCAATTAACAGTTGCAACTAAAAGATATGTGTTTTCAATCCTTATCCTCTTCTCATATATTTTAATGTTCCCTTTTATATTGTCATTGCCTTACTGTGTTCTAGTTGACATAAGCAAGAACTAGAAACTGAAGGCAGCCATCTTCTAGAGAAATAGCTGTAGTGCACCAAAGGATAATCTTTCTTCCTGAAAAACATAAACAGGATTTGGATTGATTCTTGTTTTTTCCCACCTTAGCTCATGAAACATGTGTGCATCTGGTTAACATGACCTTTGATGATGTGACTTTAGCAAGAGAGCAGTGAGTAGGATGACTAGGAGGAAATAGCAGGAATGTATCTTAGGCAGCACTTCCTGAAGCTTCTTTCATATTTTATTCTATTAAAAAAATATTCAGTCTCTGTATTAAAATTAATACATGAACCACAGTCACTAAAATGGTTTTGGTACTTTGAAGTTTGACTTGATTAATATGACTATAATTTGCTTCAAAGCACAGATGTTGACAGTTAAATCTTTCATGGAAAGAAAGATCTAGAAGATGCTTTGAGACATCTTCTCTTGTTACCCTGTTAATCTTTCTAAAAGGATACTTCTGGTCACTCTAAAATTACACACGTCAGAGAAAAGTATTGTTTTTTTTTCTTTATAGATAATCTCTTTCATGGGCTTTCAAATTATCATAAGGCTTTTCTTACAAATTACCACTTTCTGTGTGTAGTGGCAAGAGCAGAAAGAGAGCATTCCGTGCCCTTACGTGGACTCTATAGTACACTTAATCCAGGTATCTTTATTTGCATTCCTTTCTTAAAGAAAATCTTAACTTACATCTCTAATTTAAATGACCAGCTGTTAAAAAGTACTAAAGGAAACTTTCAAATTATGCTATTTAAGCTAACAACTTGCTTACTTTACTGTTTTGACAATATATCTTTTGACTTAAACTGTACTGCCAGGCAGTAGCTCTTGGGGAGCAGGCAGAATATTCACTGACTAAAGACAGACATTACTACGTTGCATTATAATATGTTAATAGCTGAAATACCTCCACAGCAGTACAGGAGAGAAATTGTGACTCACCATATCTCCTTCCTTGCTCTTCTTAGCTTTGGGAAGAGCGTAAATTAGTTCCTCTTATTGTCCTTAGTAGAGCTGATTTTAGACTCTCTTTTGGTAGCAAGTCTAGGATGGTAGACTTTATTACTACCATAAACAAGTGTTTCTTAGCTAACAAAATAACCTCCTTCACTGAAAATAAACTAAAACTGTGTTTAATGTACGTTCCCATGAAAAGTAATTTTTGAAAAGGGCTCTGATTTAATTTCCCTTGGCTATGTTGCTAATGATACCTTTTGATTTAACAAAAAGAAACTACAATTTTTCATCTAAATGAAAGAAATCTTCCTTCCACAGCATGTATTTAATAACTGTTCTAACCCCTTAAGATGTCATTTAGTGTCATTTACAATCTGCTGCTCAAATCCCCTGGAAATAGTAAAGCAGGGGGTTAGATATTTACTTTTCACTGGTTTTAAATAAGGTCTTGTTTAATCCCTATGTGAAAGATTTGGCTTTCTCCTCAATGAAAAGGAGCTGGTAAAACTGAGAATGTGTAATTTCTGCATCACTGAAAAAGGGTCTTTAGTAGTTGCCTTGCCACCTTTTGTTTCTCTTCCTGTAGGTGTGTTAGGGATGTGGAAAAACATCTACTAGTCAGCCACATTGCTACATGAGTTGACTGTAGGTAGTCTAAACCAAAAACCTTTCATTTTGTGGTAGACTACTAAACAGAAAGCAACTTCCATAAACTAGCATCTCTTCTGATTTGTGCATGTTTAGAGCTAAGTCTCACACCCTGGGAAGATCAGAACACATTCAGTGGCCCAGATCAATAAAGAACATGTTTTATTTGGAAGAGGTGCCACAGTGTCTCTCCTTTCCCAGCATAACAGAACAGTTGGCATCCTTTCCAGTGATATAAAGAGATCTTTTGAAACCCATATGCCTACATAAACTATTTAATATCTTTGACTTAAAGGAATCATGTTATAAAACAGAATAGGGTGCATATGGTTTCATAATCTTTTCCCTCTGGTTCTTATTACTCCAGAATAATTCTGTCTACAAAGATATTTCAGTAACATGCGTGTTTTTATGTTATCTCAAGCAGAGACAAAGTGGCTTTCTTTATGACCAGTAAGTAAATGCCCTGGGATTTGCTTGTTGGCACTTCCATTCCCAATGAAGTGCTCATTGAAACTCCCTTCAAAACACCCTACTCTTTCCCAGCCAAAAGTCATCAAACTTTAATAAAGAGGCATGCTTCCCAGAAACAACATTATGTCCTAATATGTCTAATTTAAATTAAAAATAAAACAGCTGGATTGAAAAATTAATGTTAAAGAAACTCCAGTATAAAGTGATAGTCAAGAGGAAAAGTAATTTACTAAGATTAGCTAATACTCTATATGCATTTGCATTCAGTGGCTGATCCTACAAGGGGTAAAACGCTCACAGAAAGGAAACCTTAAGGACAATGCAAAATAGCCATGTACCATAGAGACAGAGGAAAAGCAGGATTTGTGTGTGTGGACCCAAAACCATGATTCAGGAACAACTCCAGCTGACATCAAAATGTGTCACCTCCAAGCAGTGACAGTTGTACCTGTTTTTATGTTATTTAAATTTTTATAGCTATGTCCTGGAGTGCTGTACAGATTGGCTGTTGCTAGTAAACTGATAAGAGTTAAAAACCCTAATATTAGAAGGACAAAAAAGAACTGTAGATTAGGAGGAAGGCAAGGATATGTTTAGAAAAGGGTTAGAGAGTCAATGAGGTGGAAAGAAAGAGGGAGGCTTCTCTCACCTACTACATATCAAGAAGGAATGAACTACCAGAAATAAGAGATCTCACATGGCAATGCAGGCAAAATGATGCAGTAAACACAGAATAAATGGGAGGATATAGATGGAGGTAGGCTCTGAGCAAAGCAACAGAAACATCTCAGAGGATTTTGGAAATAAAAGAGTAGTAGGGATCAGTATTCTCTGAAGCCTTCTCTTAAAAGAACTGCTCTTAAGAACTACCATCTTTAAATAGACCAAGGCCACATCCTGATCTAATTTTCACTTCTCCTCATGTATAATTTCCACTGAAACTCGTGGAATTCTATGCTTGCAAAATATAAAAATTTTATCTGAGTCCTTCATGACATTTCTAATTTATACAAAAAAAAATTGATACTCCAATAATCTGTTCTTTGGTTTCTCAAGAAAAAAAGAAAAAACGAAACATCTAAAAGCTTTATCGGTACTCCAAACTAAAACAAAAGCCAAAAGTAAAGCTTGCTTTCTTAAGCCTTTCATTGAATCATGCACATTCTTACAGCCTCCATATTCTGTCAACTCAGAGTAATTTCTGTAAGAATTTCTATATGCAAATAATGTAGAGTAGCACTCCCACTGCCTTTATTGCGAAGCAAATTATTGAGGGCCAAGGTAAAAATCGAGCTCCCGGTTTGTAAAAAAAAAAATGGTGGGTGTCAGGAGGTTGGGGCATCCCTTTTTTCTATTGTATCTAGCAACAGGACAAGGGGTGATGGGATGAAGCTGGAACACAAAAAGTTCCATTTAATCATAAGAAAAAACTATTTCACTGTTCAGGTTATGGAGTCCTGGCACAGGCTGCCCAGTGAGGGTTTGGAGGCTCCTTAGAGGTCTTCAAATCTTGTCTGGATATGTTCTTATGTGACCTGATCTAGGTGAACCTGCTTCTGCAGGGGAGTTGGACTAGATGGTCTCTAAAGGTCCCTTCCAACCTTCCCATTCTATGATTCTTCTGTCACTCACATATTTGCCAGAAACCGTACCAGTTCAGGGTTTGCAGTAGACTTCTGGTCTCACAGAAGAATATGGATTTGAATAACCTGTCTAGTTCCTCCCATCAGTACAAATATGACCTTTAAAGCCACATATTAACTCTGCAGCCACATTCTTTACATGTTTCTTCTAAGTATTTTAATTAACAAAGATGCAGTACTTGTTTAATCTGGCATAATTCATTCAGCTGAGTGCAACAATGTAGGCACATCTGTATATTTACATATTGAAAAAGTCTAAAAATTCTTGTATAAAAGACAAAAAAGGGCTTTTGAATACATGACCTAGTCCTGACTTCAATTATATGTTTCAGCATATAGTATTGTGATCTTGTTTTAGCTACATATGTGTGACTACCTAATTATAAAGCAAAGCTTTTAAACAAATGGCCTGATTCTAGCACTCACAACAGGGTAAATTAGGGTTACCAGTTAAACAGAACAGAACTGAGCTAGTGAAAAATCTTCTTGAAGTAAGGATTTTACTCAAAGTTTGTCTTATCTGTTTCTCTGTATCTGGAATACAAATTTGTTAAAATTCAGGTTGGCAATTTCAACTGGCTTTTTAAGATGACACCATTAATCTACTGGTTAAAATATGGCTCGACTGCAAGGAACAAATGCTGATACTGTGGTTGGGCCTTTCAATCTGTTACATGAAATAAAAACATTTAAGGTAATGTCTAAATTATGGCTGTTCCTCTATATCTGCTTTCTCTGAAGTAAAATTTGTTCTAAAAAGGGAGCAGAAAGAAAGTTTGTGTTATAATTAGTGCATTACATTTCTCACATTTGATGAAAAGGAAATACTACATACAAATAAATATACTCATAACTCATATAAGGTTCATAGACTACAGAGGAGAACTGAAGGATGAACAGTAGCCTCGCGAGTGGAAGCTCTTGAATTGGAATGAGAATGTACATAGAACTGGTCCATTCTGCTCTCAGCTGATGTTGGCACTTAATATGAGTGAGAAGGAAAACTCATCTCCTCAGCACCAGAAGTTTAGTTTGCTTCAGTAAATGCATAAAATTACCATTGGTAGATATCAGGCACCTATGCATGGGAGTAGAATTTGATTGTACCAGGTTTGTGCAGAGAGTTTTCTTAGTAGTGGGGGGACTACAGTGGTGGTCCCTGTAAGAAGTTGCTCAAAGCTCCCCTTGACTCCAAGTCAGACCAGACTCTGGCTAAGGCCAAACCAATCAAGCATCTCTGTGATAACTATTTAAGAAAGGAAAATCTACAGTAGGAAGAGGAAGTGGAATGAAAGTGAGATGAGAGTGAAACAACCACATGGACAGCAAGGTTAATGAGGAAAGAAGGCAGGAAGTGTGCTGGAGCAGGGAATTCCCTGCATCCCGGGATGAGACAACATTTATTCCCCTGTAACTCATGGAGAGCAACGGTGGAGCTGAGATCCACCTGCAGCCCATCAAGGACCCTATGCCAGAGCAGATATTGATGCTTGAAGAAGGCCACGACTCTGTGGGAAGCTCATGCTGGATCACTGTTTCTGAAGAGAAGCAGCCTGCAGAAGATATCCATATTGGAGCAGTTTGTGAGGAGGACTGTGAGGAGGACTTTCTCCTGTGATCCCACACTTTAGAAGGAGAAGAATGTGAAGAGTTCCTCCTGAGAAGGAAGCAATGACAGAGAGAATGTGTAATGAACAGAATGCAACCTTCATTCCCTGACCACTGGGGTAGAGGAGGTAGAGAAAGAAGGAACGAGGGGAGGGTTTGTGGCAGAGTGTTCTTAAGATCTGGTTGTATTTCTCATCATAACACTCTGTTTTGATTGTTGGCAGATTTAATTGATTTTTGTGTTGTTTTTTCCCCAAGTCTAGCCTTGCTTGTGACAGTGTTTGGTGAGTGATCTCTCCCTGTCCTTGTCTCGGTCCATGAGGTCTTCTATTATCTTTTCTCCATTCTACTGTGGGATAGAGGAGTGGTTGCGTAGTGCTTTGTTGCCAGCTGGGCTTAAACCATGAGATTGGCCCATATGGCATTTTCAGCTACTATTGAAGCATAGTTCAGAAGATATTTTTTCTTTCTTTTACTGTATTCATCTTTGGGTCAAAACTTTCTCTTTTTTTCTCTCAATGTAGAAATTCTGTTTAGATTTCTGTAAATATTTAATGTGAGAGAAGCCTTTTACTCAAAGAGATAATTTGCTTCATGCTGTCAGATTTCCACAAGGCTAAACAACCATATTTGTTACTGGCCATGTAATTAATACCTACCTTACATAATTTTTTGTATCTTGATGTGCCAGAAAGGCATAATACAAATTGATCAGTAAATGAATTCTTTTGATTTCAGTCATATGTAATATCTAACTCAATTTAGAGAAGACTGCAAATGGAAGAGAGTGTATTCAAATTACTGAGGTGTTTTGGTGCTGGAGCTTCCATGTTGCTACAACCATGAATGCTTTTAATAAGCATACAGTTCTCACATGGTTGTGTGTATTTTTACACACAAGAAAAGACTGTAAAACCTACATATCCTGTAATGGCCTAGCAGTGTTGTCACTAAATGTTTACTTCAGTATAAATGAGATTATGTAATAAATTCACACATTCAGATGCATAGAGAACTGTTTGATGAAGCCCATATGGGTTTTATGTTTAATGATTCCTTAGAATAAAAGATGCAAACCAAAGTTATTTTGTGGTAACACAGACCTCTGAAACATCAAATTTTAATCTCCCAACCTCTGAGGTGAGGAATGGTTGTGTCCATTGTAATGTGCTCTAATTATGTACTCCAAGAGAAGACACAGGTATAGCTGTAAACAAGTAATCTTTTTTTTTCCTGATAACCTCACAAAATAAAGCATATTGCAAATATGTAAATAAACACTTTCATCTGTAAGGTATCCACTTTTGACTGTGGTGTATCTGAAGTTCATTTATTATTTATGAATATCGGTGTTTTGAGAGTATCTCTCAGGAGGAGGGGAGAGAATCAATAGTCTAACATTAAAAGCACATCTTTCACATTCAAGATTACAGTGGGTGACCCACAGCAGGTGAACCACATGGTTAATGTCTAGCAACCTGGAGCATTTTTTATATCGTGAGTTCTCATGAGAGTGTGTGAGGTATCTGTACACAATGTGTAACTCAAAGTACTGCTGAACTTTTTCCAGGGAAAATGTGTCTCCCTAAAGTGACAGTGATTGAGAGGTTTACGCAGGAGAAAAGATAGAGGCTTCTGTTCTATAATGCCCCATGACTTCTGAAGATCTCATCTAGCCTTTAGACCATGAATTTTGCTTTATGAGACTTGGAAGTCTGATGCTAGGTGTGATCCCAGGTCTGTATTGGTTCTGCTGCAAGACATTTACACCACGTAGAAATCTGAAAACTCTGTCAAGAATGTCTGGATCATTTCAATTTATGTCTGCCACTTCTGAAACATCACTAGCTTTATTCTTCTGATTGTCATTCTGAATTTTGGCAGTCTTACAGATCTATTTAAACATCTTACTTGAGATTTCAAGATAGAAAAACATGGGTCTACCATAAAGACTGCTAAAGTCAGCACAAGTCTTTCCATTAACATCAATGGATCTCCGATCAGGATCTAAAATATTATTCCTACTTATATTTTCTATTACTGAGAGAGTCTTCTCGAGCAAAACACTTTGGCTTGTGCTTAATTTTGAGTATATCTAATAGTCTTTAAACCTTGTAGCTTGAATTTACTGTAGTTGCTACAACATTCATTCATTTTTGTTCAATGAATTAGTGAACTACTACAGTAGTATTTGAAAGACAATACTGAACATATGTCTCCATATATATAAGCATGCATTTGTGCATATCCTGAGAGACTTAAAGATTAATCAGTACTTTTTTGATTTTCTTTTGAATTTTCTCAATACCAGCATTTCAAAAGTATTGACATTTGAAATTATTGGCAGAATAGAAAGATTAAAGTCAAAAATGAATTTTAAGGTATTTAAATATAAATGTCCATATCAACCTATATTAATTGTCATTGAAAACAAATAAAACCAAGTTTCATTTTAAATAAGCAGTAAATTGATTATGTGTATTTTTTAGAGCTTATTCTTAATAATGGAAACATAAGAAGATTGTGTTCTGATGTTCTGAATTGGCATTTCAGTGCTTTTTTCTCCCTGATACTTATGATCAATGAAGTTTCTTTTTAAACAAGACATGATTACTACAAGATTTTTTTTAGGGAAGGATTGATGTTCATGGCATTGGTATCACTGTTTTCCTAGATGAACAAAACTTCCTGACAGAGGATACATGCTTTACAAAGTTTTGGCAAGAAGTCATGCATGGAGTTTTTCAGTCTAGACAGATTTTAATGCAGAATATATAATGAAGCAACAGTTGTGGTTATAGGCTGTTATCTTATGGCAGTTCAACTTTATAATGAACATTTAGATTTATTTATTTAATCCAATCTCTTATTAGTGATGACAAGTGAATATGAAGCTTCCACACTGAGAGCAGTACATAATGTTATTATAATGCCATTATCTCTAATTAAAATGGCTGATTATTTAGTAATCACTGGAAAAGAAGTGTATTCTTTTGTCTGCATGGTGAACATCATGATACCTTTTCAATAGACAGGAAAACTGATGCACATATTCATGATATATTCAGAGAGAGTTAGAGGCAGAATCCTTAACAGCCATCAAAAATCTTCCCAGGGAAATCTATATATTCTAACAAGAATAGACTATTATTATTATAGTTCATTTCCATAGTTAAAACATCTAAACAAGATGTATAGGGTTCTTCAATTTTCCAAAAACACCTTTCACTGTTCAGTAAAAAATTGCTTTCTGATTTAAATAGATGTGCTCATGTAATACCATAGGGGATTGTTCACACTGACTGCCTATGAAATTGTCAACTGTTTTGATTAACTTCTTTAAAAACAAATCCTTTCTCAGTAATAAAATTGTATACAGTTGCACCTCAGGCTAAAAGTACTCCTGCCCACAACTGGACTGAATTAAAAATATATTAATGGCTATTATAAAGTCTAACTTTTAATTTAGTTTCTTTGAATGTCTCGTGATAATTTGAAGTCTTTAAATCAAAAGTAGACAGCATTCTAAAAGATATTATAGCTCTACAATTATGAGCACAAAGTAAGAACTCCTGGGTGATGTTCTTTGGCCTGTGGGAGGCATGAAGCTGGAGTAGATGATGATAATTGCTACTTTTAGCTGCCACATCTATGAATCTAAAGTACCTTTCCCAAAATCCTGAGGGGAGGGAAGAATAGATGGTCATCAAGGAACAGTGGTTTCTGTTAATGTAGCCTTCTAGCTACTGTTTCAGACAGTAGCTCTCTGCACAATGATCACCATTCTGCTTCTTTCCATCAAGAAAGGAAGTGATTAAAAACTTGTAGCAATACTTGTGTAAGGTGATATTCGAGATATTGACTTTAGCTAAATGAGAGTTAGGGTAAGTTATACTCCAATATCATTCTATCTTCTCATTTTACTACTTGTCCTAAAAGTCATTTTGTTAAAGGAATCAGGCCTATTACTGCTGGTGATTTATTCAAAGGAGCTCATTCTAGTTCCCTCGTGGCTATCTTCAGGTGCTTAAGGTATATTTCCCTAACCAATTTCATACTCCATGAAATCTTTTTCTCTCTTTACCTCTCTTATCAGGAAGGGATAAAATCCTCTCACCTTGAAACAAGCTTGTTTTACCCTTTTGTGCAGTCATGGGAGATAGACGCATCATTTAGATATTCTTACAGGTAATCAGGAAGGTAATTGCTAGATGAGCTGCCACTGCAGATTTCTCTTCAAACTCAATCTTAATTCAAAAACAAGTGACTTCCTGACCTCTGAAGAATTAGTAATGTCCAAGATCCACTTAGAAACTCCCTCAGTCTTCATGCAAGGTTTTTGCTGATTACTTTCTTTCTATAAAAACAAGTAATATTCCATTTCTTTCCTCCTACTCATTCTTAAACCCTTGGATCTGAGTGTTAAAACATCTTGAAATAATTCCCTTTAAATTCTACCTGAATTCCTGCCTCAGGTTTCTGTAGTGCACTGCAGCTCTTAACTTTGTTTTCTCATTTTCCCATGGATCAGGTATCCTGATGAATATGCCAGTAAAGAGGGTAATTAATTTAGTTGATGAAGCTCTGGTTGTTGCTGCTACATGAAGTTCTAGAGAGTAAACCTACTGCAGAGCTTCAATATTTGGATTTTGTGCTGCCACCAGGGAATGAATCTGTTATGAAATATGAATGCAGGGATAGGGTATATAGCCACATCTCTATCTCTTACTTTTTTGTGTAACTTTTGGTTAGGGAGATTTAATTTGTGATCCTGAATTAATCCAATCTGGTTTGATCTTCTGTGTCCCTTCCCCAAAACATCTCATAAGAAATTTTGTATAACCCCTGTTTTCTCTCTGACCTGTTGAAAAATATCTTTCTCCTGACATCCCATAATAAGTAATATATCCCTTTAGACAGTAATCCCTTCTGGAGAGGGTTTGATTAGTTGAGTCACCTTGGTGAATTTCACACTGGAGACAATTGATCTGCTCTGAGAGTTCTAGGTGTAGCTCATGTAGATGTACTTCATTCCTCAATGATCAAGTTATTCGAATTCCTCCACTGATCATCACTTCTATGATGGTCTTTGTATTTGATTTGATTAGCCTTTGGCTGGATAGCCTAACATCAAGCACACTTAATTTGGTATTCTAGGCAAAGCTTATGAGGGCAAGAGAGAGACCTGTGACATTAGCAATCATAGTGAGGGAGGAAGGGAATAAGCAGTAGAAGAGGTTTATTGTGTAGCTGGAAAGGAGTGTGAATGTTCACCCATGTTGTAGCAGGAGAAGAAAGTGAAGAGTCCTCTCTGAGAAAAAAGAAGTGTCAGAGACTATTTATGATGGACTGATCATAACCCCCATTCACTGTGCCACTGAGGAGGGAGAGATATCAGGAGCAGTGAGCTGAGCCCAGTAGGAAGGGACAGGTGAGGGAAAGACATCTTCAAGTGCTGTTTGTATTTTTCTCATCATCCTGCTATGGTTTTGCTTTCTCTCTCTCCTATTTCCAGTTGGTAGTAGATAAAATTGCTCTTACTTTCTTCCCTAAGCCAAGTAGTGAAGTTTGTTTTGCTTAGAACCATAACTGGCAGTGAATCTTCCCTGCCCTTACCTCAATCCACAAGGCCCTTGGTTATCTTTTCTCTTTCATCTTGCTGTGGCCTTTGCCATCCTAGAAAAGGTTCAGGTGTGTATGGGGGCTGAGTGAATGACTGCATAATGCTTCATTGCCTGCTGGACTTAAACCATGACAGGCATCATTTACCCATGGCAGACAGGAGAGGTAGGTACTTACAGACCTACAGTACTTTCTACACTGTATTCCTTTACTAAATCTTTGTTTTTACTCTAAAGTTTGAGTTAAATTGCTTTTGTCCTGCTTGGTAATCACAGTGAGAATGCAATTATAGTCTTTGAGTGAGTCAGTCAACTGCTCAGTTGATAGTTTGGAAACATGCTGGCAGGTCTTGAACGGCTTGTTGTTTGCCTCAACAAAATACTCCCAAGTAATGTGTATTTCAGTTTTGCCCCAGATTATATTGCTAGCAAGCTCCCATTCAAGAAAAAGTAGCAATGTCTCAGAGTAAAAATACCGTTTTCTCAAACACACTTTCATTTCACTTCTCTTTTGGTGATGCACAAATAGCTTGAACTGTTTGAGGGGAATAGGGTGAACCTATCAGCTGTGGAAATTCGGTCTTTGTCTTGTTTCTTCATCTGGGAAGATGAGAAAAATCTCTTTTACTATGAGATAAGTGAAGAGGTACAAATGGGTAACTTCTCAGTTGACAGATGAAATTCAGTGGAAATTCCACTCTGCCAATAATTAGGAGATGGCTGTGGCAGTTTAAGGAGTGTCTTCTCAGTGATTTGTTGTTGCTCTCCCTTGAAATCTGCACAGTAAGCAGAATGAGCACTCCTTGCTACAGTGTAAAGTAAGTTAAAGCTTACCTTCAGCTGTCAAGGAAAGCTGCTTGAATTAACCCTGTTGGTTTATGCCACAACAGCTGAGGAATGTTAGTGAGCCATTCTCCTGACTCAGCTGCAGGGAGCGATGTACTGCTGAGAAAGTGGACCCTTTCACATCAGGCTGGAATGAAATCTGCATTGACTTTTCAACATCTCTTAGATACATCCAGATTGTTTTAGAAAACTTTGCTAAGAAAAGCAAGTTCACTAGTGTCCTGGTTTTGACAAGGATAGAGTTAATTTTTCTTCATAGTAGCTGGTACAGGTACACGCTGGTTTTGTGACAAAAAGCAGCATTGACAACACAAAGGTGTTTTGGTTATTGTTGAGAGTACTTGCACATCATCAAGGCCTTTTCAGCTTCTCACCCTGTTCTGACAGCAAGGAAGTTGGGGATGCAGCAGAAGCTGTGAGGGACAGCTGACCTGAACTAGCCAAAGGGATACAGCACACCATAGGCCATCATGCCCAGTATATAAACTGGGAGAAGTTGTCAGGGAGAAGGTGGTGAGCAATTGTACTTGTTCTTTTATTTCTTAGGCTTTGTTTCTCAATCTTTTTGTTATGTTACTTTTCAGTACAACTACAATTATTTGTTCAGTTGTTACATTGTTTTTATCTCAACCCATGAGTTTTGTTTTCTTTTCCAATGCTCCTCCCCATCCTACAAGGAGAGGGAGGGTGAGTGAGTAGCTGCATAGTTCTTTCTTGAACTAATTAATATGTATATCACATGATACACAGATCTGGTATAGTGGTCATTTTAGACCTAGGAATAAAGGCTCTCTTGATTGCTATTCCAAAGCTATCAACTATACATGGTGTGAGTGCATGTATGTTCTACATCTCCTTCCAGCAAAACGATTCTGATAAAGTAGGTGCCTGCTACTGTGGGGTTTCAGTGTGTTCTGCGGTGCTTTAATCAGATAGAAACCCTTCCTGTTTCTTGTTACTGAATGGCACCAATCTTCATCTGACTCACTACTGTTCAGTGACAGACAAACCATTTTCCTTCAAATAATAATCTCTCTGAACTTTTTACTTCTGAAAGACTGGTGGGATTTATGCTCTGCATTATCTGAGATGACTCATGATATTTATCATCTCTAAAGAAAACAATATGATTTCTATTTAAAAATATAATGTTTTGCAAAATTAGAAATCTAATTTACCTAAATACAGAAGAAAAAGAAAAGTAATTTAGAGTCTGTTATTTGTAATCTAAATATAGATTTGAAAATTACGGGGTTTTTCTGCTTAGCATCTCTTGTATGCCAGATATACTGGAAGCAAAAAAAACCCAAAACATAACTGCATTTTTTTTCCTGTCCTCTCTGCAGTAAAATGGCAGTCTACCAAGAAGTGTGGATTTGCAAACAGAGGTGAACAAGCAGTTCTTTAACTGCTGGACTACAGATTTCAGCATGCTAAGTAAACCTTGGGGAAATACTGGAATGGCATGCTGTTCGTGAGACAGTCTCATTTAGAAATGGAGGAAGCTAGCAGCAGTGCAGACAGTAAAAAGTCCCTCTGAGATTCACACCTCTTTTTTAGGATACTCTATCTCCTACAGTATTCCATACAAGGAAACATTAAGCAATATTGCACAACATGTAATGGCCGTGTAAGAAAGGCAGAGAAATCAGCATCTCTCCAAGAACACTGGGTGTGAGAGGGCAGGGTGGCTTATATGCCAACTTCTTACTCTTTTCTGGGACTTGGGTCTCATTATCATGTAACTCAGGATTAGTATGAATTTTCTCATTATCACTCAAGCTGTATTCCAGGTGTTGGGGTTTGAGGAGTCAGAAGACACAGGCAGTACATGTGTACAGTTATGCTATTGAAATTTCTCTATTGATACCTTCCTGGGTCATGCTTAGCTTCAATCTGGCAAGAAAACTCATGCTGCTTTGGATGTATGGATACAGGAAAGCCAAACTATGTCACATAGCAAAACACCGTTCACATATCAGTAACCAAGACATGCAGCTGAAGTCCATGTCAGCCTTATAGCTACAGCTGATCCTGATCAGGGCAAGAGCCAAATGATTCCAGTTACACATGATGAATCTGTGGGACACACTAGGATCAGTGGGCCCATATGGACAACATCTTCTCACAATAAATATGCTGGAATGCTTTGTTCAATAACAAGTCTTGACAAAATCATGAGCATTGCAATAAAAACCCAGGAGTTCTTGTGAAATCCATTCAGGGAATCGAATGGTGATTTCATTTTTTCTTTTTCCTTAGGATTTGTTCTCATTTTTCTTGCTTATGCAAAAAGAATGATGTTCATAGCACTGACACACACTTGCAGTAAATTACTATTGATTTTATCAAATTGCTCAGCTGAATTTTAGTATTAAAGCAACTACAGTGCCATTTATTGCTTCCTATAGTGTGTTCTGCATTGATGAGTATTGTGTGCTGAGAATGGTGCTGTATATTTTGTGGAATGAAATTATTCTGAGTATCTTGAAAATACAGTCAGTTTGGTATTAGGATAAAATTCTTCCTTTCTTGGCAGTTAGTTCCTTCCTCTCTCCACTTCCCAGTATCAGAATTTACTGAAAGGCTCTTGGAACAAGGAGGGGAGGGGGAAATAGTCATGAAAATTACAGGCATGCTGTCACTATAAAAATGAAAATTAGTATTTTAGAATGATATGGAAGAACCTAGTTCATGCATTCATCTCCAGTTTATGTTTCTAAACTGTCCATTTATCTAATACCTCCTGTTTTACAGCCCGATACAAAACTATTCTTATGTTTTTCCATTTATTTGTGTGTTAAAAGGACTGTTTCTTTTTTTCCATACATTATCTAATTGGGTTGCACTTCATGCACTAAGAAGTGATATAATTCTAATAATCTGAAATGACAAGTACTGTATGGGTTTTCTGTTGGCATTAATAGGATTAATCAGAAGTGAGATGTATACTGACAGAGAGGCAGGAATTAAGGATCAGAAAATAACATTTGGAATGGTTCTTATATTGATATAAACCTCAAAAAAAAGTGCTAGGAAAAGAAAATCTGAGCAGTGGGAACAAAGGAAATGTACTGTTCCATTGTAGAAGAACCAAGAGCAGGAACAGGTGAAATAAAAATGGCAGAGGATAGTTTTATGAGATCTGTTAATACAGGAGAGAAATGCCATGAAGACTAGAAAGAGGCCACAGCAGCTCTAATGTGCAAGAAAGAGAAGTAGCAAACACAACAGAAAGTTAGAGATCCACTAGTTTCACTTCAGCTTGAGAAGCCTTCATAGAGATCAATCATGGGAACCACCAAGAAAAACATAGAAGACATTCACTTCACATTCCCTGCTTCTTCTTTCTCCTCAGCAGGTGTTTAGCTAAATTCTGCACTAAAAAACATAAAGAATTCTTCCAATTGCTCAGTAGCTGGAAAATTTTGATAGAGCTCGGGAGAATCCATATTTGAAACAAATGCCTAGGTGAAAAATTTGTAAAGCTGAAGGGCAAAGAGAACTGGTACCTGCTAAATATGAAAGGACTATGTGCTACTGAGTCTTAAATTTATGTAAGGTTCTGTCTTTTGCTTTTATATGGTGCACTAAGAGCATGACATCCAGATGAACGGAGTCCAGAGGAGTAAATTAAGAATGGGTAAATAACAAACTGTACACTTATATACAGGAAAAGTTAATAACTTCCTCATCTAACACAGACTGCAACAGAGTTCTTGGGAAACAGAGTTATTTTGTTGGAGGGTTAATAATCAGGGGGAGGATACGTGATATTCAGTAGAGGAAAATGAGATTATTTGACCTTCATAGGAAAGATGTTGTTTACCACAGGAGGCCATTTGCCTAACATCAGAAGATAGCTTTCCAAGGTGTGGCATTTACAGGAGTTTAGTGTACTTCAAGATAAACCAGTAAATGCTACTGTAACCTGTGAGCACTTTACAGGTTTTGGGACATTAGCCTGTGTATTTTCTCACTGCTACTTCTACACAGGCAGTAAAATAAATCTTATTCACCAGAAAAAAAGCGAGGAAATAAAAACAAGGGCCAGAAGTTTGAAACAAAGCTGTGGCATTGTCTGGCTTTTCATTCTGTTTTAAAGGAAACTTTACTATTTTAACAAAATTGTGGAAGAATATGGCCTTGATCTAGGTTTTGCACAGGTTTTGTTCCACAGAAAGATTCACTTTATACTTACACATGATCAGAGAGTTTGGTTGCCGTTTATAAGCTTTCAGAAAATTGTGATCCTTGTTTAATGTTCTTTCTCATAAAAACTCAATTAAAAAACCTGTTCCTCAGTATTCCTTAAAGGATTTTTTGGTTTATTTTATTTTATTAAGTTTTTTATTCACCTGTAGTGGTGTTACCTGGGCCAGGTTTTGGTAGCAGGGGAGGCTGCAGGAGTGGCTCTTTTAAACAAAGATCTGCCAGAAGCTTCCCCTGTAGCTGATAGGGCTAATGCCAACCAGTTCTAAAAGGGGCTCACAGCTGACCAAGGCCTGGCCAGTTAGTGATTAATGTAATGGAGGAGGAAAAGTTTCTGGGCAGTTGCTAAACTGCAGCAGCAGCAGAAAGGGAGTAAGAATGTTAGAACATGTCCACAGACATCAAGGTCAGTGGAGAAGGAGGGGGAGGAAGTGCCCAGGAACTGGAAGAGAGTTTCCCCTATGAATTGTGATGAAAACCATAGTGGTGCAACTGTCCTCTGCAATCCATGGAGGTCCATTGGGGACCAGAGATCCACTCAGCCTGTGGAGGACCTCACACTGAAGCAGGTGGATCCCTGAAGGAGGCTGTGACTCTCTGGGAAGCCCATGTTGGAGGAAAGCTCCAGGCAGGACCTGGGAGCCCACGGAGAAAGGAGCCCACACCAGAGAGGGTTTGCTGTCAGGACTTGTGACCCTGTGAGAGACCCACACTGAAGCAGTCTGTTCTGAAGGACTGTTCTCCCTGTGGATGTTCCGTGTTGGGGCAGGGTGTAAGGAGCTGCCCCTGTGGGAAAGACCCCTGCTGGAGCAGTTTGTGAACTGTGGCCCATGAGAAAGACCCACACTAGAGAAGTTCATAGAGGGACTATCTCCTGTGGAAGAGACCCCACACTGTAGCAGTGGGAAGTGTGAGGAGGCCTCCCCCTGAGAAGAAACAGTGGCAAAGTCCATCTGTAATGAACTGTCTATAAGCCTCATTGCCCTCTGCTGACATGAGGAGGAGGAAAAGTTCTGGGAAGAGGGGGAGTGGGGGTAGGTGTTTTAAGATTAATTTTTATTTCTCACTTTCTCTGAACTGCTCTGATTGTTCATTAATAAATCAAACCTTTTCTCCTCAAGTTGAGACGATTTTGCCTGTGATAGTAGTTGATGTCTCCCTATCCTTATCTTGTGAGCCCTTCGTTATATTTCTCTCTTCCCTGTCCAGTTTAGGAGGGGGAGTCATAGGATGACTTGGTAGGCATCTGGTACCCAGCCAGGGCTAAACCACCACATCACCTCATGGAGTTTTTTCTCTTATAGCCTCTTATTAGCTATTTCAAGAAAATAACTCTTAAAATTAAACGTACTTAATGAATAATTGTATAAAAGTCAGTCACACAGGAAGTTTTTATTGTATTCTCCTGCTAGATTAATACTTCAGGATGTGAAAAATCAAAACTAAAAACGTATCATGCTATAGATATGAGAACATACATAATACTCTTTTACTCTCACAAGAAAGTTCTGTACAAATCAGTGGAGATTGGATGAGCTTAAATAACAGTAGCATTATTCCTTCATCAGTGCACAGACTCTACAGAGAGCTGTAGGATGAAAGAGACATAAAGAACATACAGATGGATGCGGATTAAATTTGGAATATGATCAGACCATCTTTTATGTTAGAACATTTGAATAATATCCTGTGCTTCAGCTCAGACGTAGTGTCTGACGACAGGCACGGTGCTAATCCCTTGTAATGAAAAGAAAATGGTTTAGCTGTATTGCTTGCTGTGAACTGTTGCATCCTGTTTGTTGCATCTTATCTCTTCCTAATTTGACAAATTCATAGTAGAGTTACAAAATATATATAGTTACAGTATACTTAGGCTCAAAAGTAGTCCTGGATCAGTTTTGAAAGTGGTATTGATTCATCTCTCAGTTATTCTAGGCCTGTTCCAATGGCAAATGGGAAAGAACTCATATGGGCATTGATTCAGGTTTGCTACCTGAAAATTCCCTCACTACCTAAAATTTTCTCTGCTGCTGCAGCCATGTCGATTTTCTATCAGTTTAGAAAGATAAAGTAGTATGTCAACATAGCAAATACCCATCGAAAAACTCCCATTGATGTATTTTGCAGTATTTCAGAGCCATACAAAATAACTGACATAGAAGTGCTCCCTCTTTGGTACCTGTGTTCCTTCCGGATTTCATCTGTAAATAAAGGATGCCTTCTGTACTGTGATTATAGAGAAAGGGATTTTTATCAGGCTTGGGAAGAACAAAAGCATACCAGGAAGAACCTGTGCCTCTACTTCCCTACTCATACAAAATTTTTCCTGATTATTTTTTTACTGGTTTTGCTATCCTTTATTTTTCCAGGTCAGTTTTGATATGCATCCAGCTCTCTCTGCATTTCCACTGCCTTTTTGGAAAAACTTTAAGTTGCAGTGCTAAATAATACATAGTTCAGCACTAAATAAAAAACTATTAACAGATTCGATCCAGATATTAAAATTAATTGTATCCTGTTTCTTTATGAATTCAGACCTACAGCAGTGTGTGAGGAAAGATTAAACAAGCCCCAAAACCAGATCACCGAAAAAAGAGAAAAACTAAGTTTATATTAACTAGCAGTGTGAAGTAGAACTGGTCTAAGCAATTTCACCGTGAGATGGTCTTCTGCTCAAGTAGCAGAGTGTTTTACTTCCTACCAAAATATAACTATTTCAAGCACATGAACCTTTCCATCACAAAGTCTGTCGTACGGAACTCTCAGAACTCTAGTAGAAGTTACGTGCTTCAGTCTCTCTGTATCAGTTAACACACATATGTAGAAATCAAACAGGATGAAAGCAGTAACAGCTTTTGCTAGTGTTGCTGAGGTTTATTGTTAATCTTTAATCTTAGAGAAAATACATTTTAAAAAAAAGCATTTGCTGCAACATATCCAGTAAAAAATTCCCTTTAACTGACAAAATAGGATTTACATGCCACTGTTGGATGTAAGAACCCTAGAAAAAGCATTTTGATGTTCTATATTTAGTTATTTTATCTGACACCCGCTATGTCCAGCTTCACAAGGTTGCTGCCTGCAGTTACGTGCGGGATGCTGTGACTCAAGGGACACATATGTTTCTAGTTTTGTCACCTCTGAGCTAACCACACAGTGTATGCTATTCTAGTTTTCTAAGACAGAAATCAGAAATACACAGTGGTTATTTGGTATCTTCATATTTATAGAATCACAGAACCATAGAATGATAGGGTTGGAAGGGACTTTTAGAGATCATCTAGTCCAACCCCCCTGCAGAAACAGGGTCACCTAGATCAGGTCACATAAGAACATGTCCAGGTGGGTCTTGAAGGTCTCCAAGGAAGGAGCCTCCACAATCTCTCTGGGCAGCCTGTGCCAGGACTCCATCACCTTCATAGTGAAATAGTGTTTTCTCATGTTTAAGTGGAACTTTTTGTGTTCCAGCTTCATCCCATTACCCCATGTCCTGTTGCCAGTTACTATAGAAAAAAAGATGTCCCAGCCTCCTGACACTCACCATGTAGATATTTGTAAATGTTAACAAGATGTCCAATTATTACTACAATGTGTAAACCTCAGCATATAAAGTAATCTGTAAGGATGTTATGTGTTAGTTCTCCAGCTAAAGGCCTCATTTTCATACCTGTAACCTCAAAGTTATCACTCAAAACTATGAAAAC
The DNA here is from genome assembly GCF_028858725.1 of Colius striatus. Lineage (NCBI taxonomy): Eukaryota > Metazoa > Chordata > Aves > Coliiformes > Coliidae > Colius > Colius striatus. The sequence continues at coordinate 3,925,008 of NC_084771.1, read as the reverse complement.
AAGAGACAAGGCACTCGGAGTTGACAGCAGGCCTTTGTTCAGACTCTGTAACAATGAAATTAAGCATCAATGTACCAAAATTACTAAGGCACTTTTTCAATAATCAGTGGAAAAAAGTGAAACCTTATTCTGAATATTTATACACTGGAAGCTGTTCTTGAATGTTCTGAGAATTATTCCACAATTCTGGCCCTGTCCTAACTCTTGTCCTTCAGGTTAGCTGCACTCAGTGGCTAGCAACTATGCCCGATCAAAGTAAGTAAAGAAGTCCTTTTCTTGGCTTCTCTAGGCAAATTTCTATTCATAATGTATGACTCCATCCAGCACACTCTGAATGCAGAATGTGTATGGTTATTTTGTTCCTGGTAACACCAGCTAGGCTGGCAACACATAACAAGATCTTCCATTACAGTTCTTGTTAGTGGATTGAATGTGGATATACCTAGTAGCAGGAAGTACAGAAGAGCAAAGTACCAAAAACCATGGACTTTATCATAAGTATTGGCAGTCATCCTGAAGTAGATTATTTAGTGTTGAAAGCAACATTACTTAATACTGAAAGAAGCATCCTATGGGGTACAACATGACAAATGCGGATATGATCTGACTTAATTGAATCAGAACCATTCAACTGAATATCCATTTTCCTGTAGATTTTAACTATATCTACTGCTAAGTCAGGCCTTTGGTCTGCTGCAGCATGATTATACTTGTGTATTTATCTAGACAGGCTGCTGAGTGCTTCTAAAATAGCTCAGTGGCTTGCTACATAGAAATAGGGCTCCAGAACCAAGGAACAGGAATGGCATTAACCTGGGACATTTCACAGATAGGTTGTTGTATTTGCAGAATTGATTCTAACTACATAGGTACAAATTTGTCATCTGGCCAATACTCAAGATATGAATTTAAAATGGCAATAGATTTGGGTTTTGGTTTTCTTTTTGATAAAAGTCTGTGAATTTGCTGATACTGTTGGAGAATGAAAACCGGCTGGAGGAAAAAAAAAAGGTTTTTCACAGTGTTGATCAACTGAAGTATTTAGTATTTAACACTAGATTTTTCCAAAGAAAGTCTGTTTCATTAACACTTCTTACAGTATTTCCTACTAACAGCTCTACCCCAGTGTTCATCAACTGTCATAAAGTTGGTGTGGTAGCATCAAATCAATGATATTAAAGGAAGACAATGCAAAAAACTATGATCCATCTATTTTTAAAGTTAAGCTAAGGGACCTTCCTTGGACCAAATTTAAAGTGTTTTATTTGCGTGTTAAGATGGAACATATTTCTTGCAACTTGCACTAGGATTTACAATAATATCTTTTGACTCATTCAGATTTGATCTCAGAGTGAGCCATTTATATGTAATATCATTTTAAAGTAAAAATTACTTCAGTATAACCTACAGAGTTCCAATTACATCCAGTGTCACTCTTTGTAAATACTGGACTGTACACGTTACTAACTTAGACCAAAAAATTCATTTAATAAGTCACCAAAACCCTTATTCTTCTCTTCTTTGTAACTCCTATCAGCAGGTAAGCTTTTGAAATCAAGACATTGTAGTTCCAACAAAAGACTTGGGCACTGAGATTCTATTCTCTGTTTGCTTTTCAAGGACAAGCCACAACCAGAAAGTTTATGACTGAACGAATGGGGAATTACATGTACCAAACAATATAAGGTCATTTCTTTACTGAATGCTGACATTGTTGAAATGAGCACAAAATGTGAAGGAGGACTTGTTTGCATGACCAGAGTTATAAGATAAAAGTGCTCATGGTTGCTATAATAATTATGTTGCAAATGCTAAGGAAGGATTTTAGAGATAGGAATGAGATTTGCAGCTGTAGTTGAAGAGTGCTTACTCCTGGTTTGATAGATGGCTGCTCAGAATTTGGGGGAGTATTAAGGGCTCAATGTTATATGTCTGAAGATGAGTGGGTATAGTTTCTGGACTTTACTATTTTCATATGCTAATCTAGTTCCTGGTGCTAATACAAACAGTTCTCAAATGGCTGTTGACAGCTCCAGAGAATCTTCCAAGAAGCTGTAGATTTACAATATTGATGACCCAGAATGCAAATTTATCTATGTTTGTGTTGGTTTCAAGCACAGAAAATCATGCATTTGAGCTTCAATATCATGAGCTTTACCATAAATTTAGTAATTGGAGCCACATTTTGAATTCTTTTCTCTGTAACATATTGAACATAAAACCAGTATAAGAAAACTATAGTATAGATCAGAACTAGACTAAATCCCTTTCAATCAGTAGTCCTAACTGGAGAGCTAACTGGAGAGGTCCCAGATGACTAGAGGTTGACAAGTATGATACCCATCTATGATGAGGGCCAGAAGTAGGATTCTAGGAACTACAGGAACTGACTTTAGTGCTGGGGAAGGCTATGGAGTAGATGATCCTTAGTGCTATCACGAGGCACATACAATATAACCAAGGATTCACGCATAGTCAACATGGGTTTATGAAAGGCAGGCTCTGCTTGACTAACCTGCTCTCCTTTAACAACAGGGTGATCCACTCAGTGGATGAGGGAAAGGCTGTGGATGTGGTCTTCCTGGACACTGTTTCCCACAGCATCCTCCTAGAGAAACAGACTGCCCACTGCTTGGATGGGTTTACTCTTCATTGGGTTTCCCAGAGATTTTCAGGGAATGTAGTTAAATCTAGTTGGTGGCTGATCACCAATGATGTTTCCCAGGGCTCAGAGTTGGGGCTAGTTCTGTTTAATATCTATCAGTGATCTGGATGCAGGGATCAAATACATTGTTGGTAAGTTTGCAGGTGATATGAAGCTGAGTGGGATTGTTGATCTCTTTGAGGACAGAAAGGCTCTTCAGAGGGACCTGGACAGGCTGAATCAATGGGCCAAGGCCAGTTGTTTGAGCTTTAACAAAGCCAAGTGCCAGGTCTTACACTTAGATCACAATAGCCCCATGCAGTGCTAAAGGCTTGGAGAGGAGTGGCTGGAAACCTGCATGGCAGAGAAAGACCTGTGGATGTTGGTCAACAGCGGCTGTACATGAGCCAGCAGTGTGCCCATGTGACCAAGAAGGCCAAGGATATCCTGGCCTGTATCAGAAATAGTGTGGTCAACAGGACCAGGACAGCCAATTATGTCTTATGTACTCGACACTGGTGAGTGTAAGTGAGGTAAAACTGCACAGTTTTAGGCCCCTCACTACAAGAAAGACACTGAGGTTCTGAAGCGTGTCCAGAGCTAGGCAAGGAAGCTGGTTAAAGGTCTGGAGAACAAGTCTGATGAGGAGCAGTGGAGGGAAATGGGGTTGTTCAATCTGGAGAAGAGTAGGCTGAGGGGAGACATGATAACTCTCTGTAACTACCTGAAAGGATGTTGTAGTACGGTGAAGGTTGGTTTCTTCACTGCAGTAACAAGTGACAGGACAAGAGGAAATGGCCTCAAGTTTTTCCAGGGAGGTTAAGTTGGCTATTAAGAAGAACTTTTTCTCTGAGAAGGTTGTTAAACACTGGCACAGGCTGCCCAGAGAGGTGGTGGAGTTCCCATCCCTGGAATAAGAGACTGGAATCTCCAGTATTGGTCTTTAAAAAACTTCATCAGCTTAAACAACATCTCCTAGCAAAGACATTCATAGCTGATGCTGCCTGAGGAGCAGAGGCTTGGTTTAGAGAACATTCCAAGGCCTCTTTCAGATTCACTTCTGTAGATGCCTCTATTGCTGAAAAAAATTCATAGGCACTAAGAGGCCTTTGTTTGCCTAAATGTTGGCCCAAACAATGAGTTGTGTTGCTGAATGAGAAATCCAGACTTCACAGTAGTAATTATATCATTATCCCTTGCCACAGGTTCAGAAATGCAACTTCTGAGTTACTACTTTTTACATTTCTGTTGCAGCCAATTCATTGCCTCCTATACCTATTGTACCAATTTGATAGGTCACAGTCATTCATGCACTGAAGTCAAAAGAGTCATCTAACTCATTGTACAGTGAGAGAGCCTGACTCTGCATATTTACAAGTTGTATGTCAGTAGAAGGTGATTGCATTTGTTTATTATTCAAATTAGATGGGTTATGACCTTTAAGGTAGCAGATAAAACCAGTTTGTGATACTGAACTCAATAAGGGGCTTAATACAAGAATCTACTAAAACCATCCTTGGGAAAGGTAAGTATCCAAAGCTACGTGCCCAGGTGAATAATGGAGATAATCTATATGATTAAGGAACCTAAATAAGAGGCTTAACACTTCAAAATGCTAAGATTTCTCAGATCTGTTTGAAGTATGTGAAAATTACAGGTTCCCAGCTTTTTATTTTAATGAAGAAACCTTTATTTTAATTAAGAGACCTTTATTTTTTAGGTCCACAGTGAAGTGGGTAAAGCTAGTTTTGACCACCTGACTTTGAATATTTCAATCAAAGTACAATTAAAAGTCATTCTACTTGCCCACTGTCTGCAGAAGGGCTTTATTATTCATAGTTAGACCATAAGAAGTGAAGAACTTCTATTTTGTGTTGTCTTGCATTTTCAGTAGTGATCTGATTAAGAACTTTTGTCTTTCTGTACAAGGAGAGTGGAATGTAATAAATATATATATTTTTAATATGGATCCATCATTACTACATAAATGAATTCTATTGAAATTTTTTGTTGTACAGTTAGCAAAGAACAGTATGTCAAGCCTATCTTTGATATGCTTATAATTCTTTGAATAAATGAGCATCCATGTGATCAGCATCAAACTAGTATTTATTTCCTTTCATTTTCCACTTTGTTCCACTGCATATGTAAACTACAAATGCCAGAAAACCACAACATATGAATAGAAAGATCAAAATGTAGAAATGTTTCCATTTAAATACTATGGTATTGATTTTATTATGTGTGTGAATCCAGACGGTTCTGTTCTTTACCTGCACAGGAATATGTTATTGGGTGAGTGTGTTAAGTCACAAAGCTTTTTCCTGCTAAATGTCAGTGTTAGCAAAGTGTTTGGCAGTGATTCAACCTAAACTGAAGTGATTCATTGTATCAAATCTAGAGACATTACTTTTTAGGTGATTCAAGACAAATGCATAGTGCATTTTCTTAGCTTCTGCACTATGAGGGTTGCAACTCAGGAAACCACAGCTGGGGATTGGATTTAGACAGAGAAGAGGGCTGGCTTTAGATGTATTTGAAAAGATACAGTGTCATCAAGGAGGCTAATTTATAGGATACGGTGCATCATAGTTTACAAAGGGTGTTTTTTTTCCACAGACACCTTTAATGTCAAATTGTCTTTAATTTTAGAATTAAACCACCTTTTGTAATGAAGGGGAAAGTCCAAAACTAGTGAAATTAATTTCTATCCCACGAATAATAGAAAAGCTTATGAAAATGAGAGAGAACATGGGCATGATCTGCCTTTGTAAAGCTGTTAGCACTTCAGAACAAAAAAATATCCCTTAACTCCTGTGTCTCTGAACTCACATTTTGTCCTCCCCATCTACTCTGCCCACGTGAGACTGCATCTGGAATATTGTGCCCAATTCTGGGCCCCTCAGTTCCAGAAGGACAGGGAGCTGCTGGAGAGAGTTCAGTGCATGGCCACAAAGGTGATGGAGTGGATCATCTCCCTTCTGATGAAAGGCTAAGGGAGCTGGGTCTCTGTAGCTTGGAGAAGACTGAGGGGTGACCTCATGAAAGTTTACAAATCCATAAAGCGTGGGTGTCAGGAGGCTGGAGCCAGGCTGCGCTCAGTGATGGTCAATGCCAGGACAAGGGGCAATGGGTACCAGCTGGAACAGAAGAGGTTCCAAAGAAACATAAGGAAAAACTTCCCTGTTGAGGTGAGTGAGCATTGGAAGGGTTTGCCCAGATGGGCTGTGAAGACTTCTTCTCTGAGATGTTCAAACCCATCTGGATGAGTTCCTATGTGACTCTGGATGATCCTGCTCTGGCAGGGGCAGTTGGACTAGATGATCTTTTGAGGTCTCTTCCAATCCTTAAGATTCTATGATTCTGTGATTATACAATTTACCACTGCTGTTGTGCTAGGTTTTACTGAGCAAAATTGGGAAGATCTTCTCGGTAATGTAGTTTGTGACTGACAATACAAATCTTTTTCCTATACAAGCCAGTGTGTGACAGGTCTAGGTAACATCCCATAGTGCTTCCAGTGTATCTAAGAAGAGGAGGTACTTAAATTTCCTTGACTTTGAGTTTCAGGTTCATATGACTGTAGACATTTTTCACAGCATCACTCGGTGTTGAGCTGTACCTTTAGACACTTAACAGCTTTGTGCAAGTGATTGCAACTTCCAGCCCTTCCCCAAAAATGATACAGTAGCGTTAAGGACAGTCAAGAGTCCCAGGCAATTGCACCAACAATGAGACTATGGGAAGGATGTCTGATGGGAAAGGGAGTTGCTGGTCACTGACAAAAGCACTGTTCCAGAAGCTCTACAGGGCTGCTACACCAATATACAGTTGATCTCTGATGTCTCACTCTCCTCCACAGGGAATATATGCTTGTAAGCCTAAGATGAGATGGTTCAGCCTTTTCTGCAGCAGCCTGTGCAAAATACCTGCACACATGCTTGCCAGTATCCTCCTCTCCACCAAACATAAACCTGCTCTTTGTCAGATAGTTCCCCTGTGGCCTATCAAACACATACTGCAAGGGTAATGTTTTCTAAGTGAGGAAGAGAGTGAAAACAGAGAGAAGAAAATGTCAACCAGAAAATAGAAGTGAAAACACCTGTTTGGCAGTGGGAAACAGCTGTACATATGCAGCTGCTGCTCCCTTTCCTTAAGCACTGTGTGTTTGTTGCTTTATAAGGCTGACCAGGTTCTCTGTAGGCCCATGAGATGCTGTTGATGCTGTTTAGAAAAGGAGACTCCTTCACCCTGTGGATTTAATCAGCTTTAATCAGAACTTTTACAGTAAATAGCAGACCTATAAAAGCTGTATGGCTTTTAATTTTATGTCTTCTAGAGAAAAATTTGAATGGAAAATTTTCTTACTACTGATGCTTAGAATAAATGGTGGAAGACTTTTAGAGAATAACACTAGGCCTAGATTTTATTCTTCTGTTACCTTCTACCTCCATTAACTCTTTTAGCTGACCCTGCAAGCAATGTCATTCATGGAGGAGCTACTTAAAGCAATTGTGCTTGTTGGAATCTAGATATGATCCTCATTTTTAGAGTTTTGACTATTTTTAATTAGGAAATCCTTCTCTTAGAAAATACAGTTTCATTGAAATTTAATTGCATTCTGGGTTCTTTCCATAATCACTTTGATTACAATAGCTTATTTGAAATTAAGCTTACATCTTTCCTACCTGCAGGAAAGATACCTCAGTCATATGTAGGCACTTAATTCCTCCTGGAGAGCATCCAGCTCACAGTGTAACTATGCAGCAACAGCTAAGAACCACCAAAATCTGTTGCAATGAATCACAAAATATAGAAAGCACGAGAAGAGAATGAAGAGAAAGCATGTGGAGATATGCAAGCTGAAAATAACTGGCCCACAAGCTGATTGTAGATGCCCAGCCATGTAACAAACTGTGCAGAACAGTCTATTCAAAAAGGAATTAACTACTGTTGAACCCCAGGCCACAACTCCTAATTGTAATAACCAATTCCTAATCAGCCATCCTGTCTTGGCATTTCTTTTCTCTTTCTTTCTTGTAGCATAGACCTATCACATGCTAATAATAAAGAATTAGCATAAAGATAAATAAGGTATCTCTGATTAATTATGCCATAAGCAGCAAATGTATAAATGTCAATTAATTTTGCCATAAAATACATAAAAAGAATTGGAAGTTGGGAACATATGCAACAACAACATTAGAGCATTAAGTTCATGTGAAATTCATTATATTCTGCTCCAGAAAAGGCAAAAATTAAATGTGGGAGGCTTTTTTTTTCCAAAAATAAGGTCAACCCTGTATTACAGTGGCAAAGAACAGAGTGATCTTTTGTAAAATATATTATTGGCAGTGATTTCTTCCATTTGTGTTTGCCAGGTTTTATGACAGTGTACATAAAACCAACTGTAAAAATATCTTGTAATTAGAGAACTCATCATCTTGCATTAAAAATTTGTACCAAAAGAAAAACCAGTGGATCCCTTTAGTGGATGGCATTTAACTCCTGTTGACAGCAGGCTCAATCCTACACGTTTTACTCATAGCTTTAGTACTAGTGACGTCAGTGGCTTTTGTACAAGGCCAGAAAGGTTTGCCCTGAGTCATGTTTGCTCAGTCAAACAGACATAAAGAAAAGTACCTTTAAGGAAAACTATAGTATAATCCAAGTAAAATCTCTGAACTTCCTATTAAAGAAAGGCTTTTTTTTTTCCTGAAAAGGAGTCATGTTCTAAGACCATTCTCAATCTGTATACTCAGAGTTGTAGCCTCTCAATCCCATTTTATATACTATTTGCATACCTGTATAAACATTCCTCCAGCATGCATACCTCCAGTGAAATGTAGCATTCTGCATGGTTCACTCAGCTCAGGAGGAAACCTTGTCTCTGCATCATGTTACAGTGATTTGTCATAAGAAAATATCCCTCTGAAATCCTACAAGTCTATTAATTGGGAGCCTGGTGTACTTTCTTAAAATATGGTCACTGCCAAGAAAGAAAACTAAACTGCCTCATGGTCTCTGCTGGGATCTAATCAAAGAAAGGGAGGAAAGGGGAGAAAAACATGGCACGACTTTAGAATAGCTGTGTTGAAAGAGCTCTTTTGCTGGCCACAGTATATTCTTAGCAAAGATGACCTGCTTGCAGAAACTTATATCTTTGCCTGAGGAATATTAACATGTTTAGATGGATACCTCAAGAGGGCTCCTGAGCTACAGTTTGCTCTGTTTTAGTGCACAACTGCAGCTTCCAGCACTTCCTAGCATGAGTGACTCCTGCAGGCAGCAGGTCCACAGCCACCCTCCAGCTGTCTATTTGCAGTACAGCTCTGTGTAACACGTCTCCTGGCTTAAAATGTTTTGCAGGTAGATTTTAGAACCCCTTTCCTTTTGCATCTCACTATGAAACTCAATAAAAGAATCTACTCTTAGCCTTGTATCTTCGAGCGTCAACATCAGACTTCGCAACATTATGTTTGTTGAGAACACCTATTCTTTTCACTTCTGTTCTTAACTATCTCTGATTTCTTCAGGGTTACCTTAGAAATACTCTGCATTCAGTAGCATATTCTGTGCCATTTATTTACCATATTTTTGCCATTTCAATAAGAGCAGAAGAAACACAACTGTGACATTCAACGTGTATTGTTTCTCTAAGATAATTCTTGTAATTAGTATGTTAATTTCCCACAAATATGACCAAAGCTATAATAGGAACCAGTATTACCATATGCTTCTGGCAAGATAAGAATTATCAGATTGTTTAAGAGTCTTCTGGTGAAGGAGAATAAAAGATCTGATTTAAGACAGTGCGATGTCTTGAGAAAATTACACTGTGTCCCTGTCATATTTTTATCTATTATGGTATTTGCTGATGCATTCCTATTTGAAAAGTGTTAAAATTTATCATGCAACTAGACACCTTCTGAATTATGTCTAGTTAAGTATCAATAAGCAGAACATAAGAATCTACTGAATGTATGGCAGAAAGCTAACCACTAGCTAAAGGAGGAGTTGCTTCTGTTAGTTCTGTTGTATGTTATTACCAAACCTTAACATCAGCAGTAGGTTTTTTCTCTCATCTTGGAAAGGCAATTTGGATAATGATAAGATTTTTTTAAAGAATTCTTGCACAATATTATTTCTCTACTTCTGTATATTACAACCCAGCCCAAATTTGCTTGCTTTATTTTGTCTTTTCTTGCCCTGGAAGCACACACATTTCTTGTCTAAACTATAGAGTGTAAAGGCAAGCAGTGCAGTGATGTCATATGATGACGAATCAATGTAAAAGGAGTTTGGCAAAATAAGACTTAATTTTAAAAGGGAAGGCCCTTTCTAGGATTTAGGCCATTCAATGTAAAGTTAGCCAGTTTGGTATGTACTTGATTTCTAGATTTAATAAGGATTCCCTACTGTTTTCTATTCCTCTGCTTTGTTATTTAAAGTAACAACAAAAACATTAATTAACCTCTTCTTAATGTCCTTAACATTTTTCTAAGAAAGCCTAGAGAGGGAGTATGTTAGGCCTAATCTATATAGATAGAATATCCTTTATCTGGATCAGTAACTTCAGCTCTTTGTTTCTTATAGGTATATAAGAATTTTTGCAGAGACTAACCAAAGAAAAGGCTGAAAAACTACTCTGAGAGAGCATAAACTTTTGAGATGGAGCTCATAAAAATAGTCTGCAACCACATTCTATTTGCCTTGCATGGCTACTCAAGTGGAAATATCTTCTAGCCTTTTGTTACTGTGAAAATGCACTAGATATGCTGAAAGCCTGGAGGTTGCCTCTGATTTGGGGTGGGGAATATTCTTTCACATAATTTGACATTTCATAAAAAGGATTTGAAAGAAAAAGAGAAAAGAAATTACTGCAAACCCCTAAGAGTCAAAAATCAAAGAATGGTTTATTAGAGCTGAATGAAAGTTTGTTGTAAAAATATGCCTTCAATATAATGTGATAGAAATTGTTTTATTCATTCTTATTTATTTTGTGTGATTGTGCACTCAGAATCTTAATTCTTCTCAAAGTGTTGAAAAATTACTTTGCTCTATCTTCCTAATGAAGAAGTTTGTCTTTTCATATGAAGCACGTGGCACTTAGTATTTCAATGTCTTAAGTATTAACACGAAAATCATAGAATGGTAGGGGTTCAAAGGGATCTTTAGAGATCATCTAGTTCAACCCCCTTGCAGAAGCAGGTTCACCTAGATCAGATCACATCTAGCTCAGATACACATCTTTCTAAAAATCCAAGAGCTTTGTCCACAGACTCTAGGGAACAGATATAAAGACAACTTTAACAGTGTTATTAGCCATTCATTTGCTGAACAGAAAAAAAAGAAACAAACCAGAATTAGACAAAGTTTTCTTGTATTAACATTGTTTAAATACTATGGTTCGATGTGGATGTGAGTCTGTCATGGGCCAGAGTTTATTTCTGAACAATGTGCCAGAGAAGCAAATGGTTTAATTAAAGTGACACACTGAAGAGGGTTTTTTAAATTAGATATGACAGTACCATGTGTAATTATGCACTTCCTTTTTTCAGAATTAAGGAGGTTTTGGCACTTGTATTTTGAGCCTATGGTATTTCTGTGAGAAATATCACTTCAGGTCACTGCAGATGAGCTGAGGTGGCTATGAGGAATATGGGCTGAGAGGAGTCAAATCCCACTAGGATTGCTGTCACCAAGAAACCGGTACAAACCTGTCTTGCACTATGGCTGTTTACCATCTGTGAATTTAATATAGCAAAAAGGTAGTTTACTGCATTGTTTATAAGCTGGGCCACCAAAGAGAGGGAAGAAGATTTGTAGGTTTTTACAAAACTGAGTTAGTTTTAGAAAGCATTAACAAGTTCAAGTCCCCATTAGTAATTCTGGACCAAAGACATCAATGCTTATCCAGTGCCTTTTAAAAAATATATCAATAGAATTAAAGTACAAACAGAATCAGTCTGAATCATCCTTTGTAAAATATCAGTAGTAATTATTTTTTAATGTATATTCAAACAGAGTGAAGTGCCTTATAACTGTGTGAAAATTGTCCTTTGTTATATGCTATTGCAGGAAAACCTTCAGTTCACAGAACAGATTCATAGCAATTCTCAAACATGTAATCTCAGTTAAACCATGCAATGTAAAATATAAAAGAAGTTAACTTAGGGACCTTGTATATAGTTATAATAAAAACATATTAAATAAAACAATTCATAACAATTCAAAACATTTCATTAGGTCTAGATAAGAGGAGACTGTGAGGGGATCTCATTAATAGTTACAAATATCTAAATGGTGAATGTCAGGAGGCTGGGACATCCCTTTTTTCTGTTTGTATGTAGTGACAGGACAAGGGGTAATAGAAAGAAGCTGGAATATAAAAAGTTGCATTGAAAAATAAGAAAGAACTATTTTACTGTTGGGATGAGGGAGCCCTGGCCCAGGCTGCCCAGGGAGGGTGTGGAGGCTCCTTCTCTGGAGGTCTTCACAACTCTCCTGGACACATTCCTGTATGTCCTGATCTAGATGGGACCTGCTTTGGCAAGGAGGTTGGGCTAGACGACCTCTAAAGGTCCCTTCCAACCCCCATCATTCTATGATTCTATGATAAAATATTCTTAAAAGAATTTAACTCCTTTTGGAGTGCAAATATGCCAAGAAAAAAACTAGAACAATAAAAGAGTATCAAAACACAAGGCAGTCTTATTTGCAAAGTGAAAGGGTTAAGAATATTCAGCAAATGGAATGACTTAATTAGGTTAGCATCAGTGAGTATTTCATCATGGATAATGACATTGAATGGCCTTAGGTGTCTAATATTTGTTCACATGGATTCATTGCATTCACCATGACAGCTTCTGTGAGTGCATAATCTCCTGTGTGTTTACAAGCTAATGATACCATATATTTCCAAATCTCATGTCCAGAATATTGTCTTCAAAGTAAAGAACATGGTGTTAAAATATTGCTTCTTGAAGTAGGGTATTGGTGCTGATTTTTTTTCCTTTAGTTACTGAAACAGCAGAGTTTCAATTTCCCTGAAAAAAACCTAATGCTGCAAAATTTCTATCTTTACTCCACAATAAATGGTAAAGGAAAATTATATGTTCTTTAGAACTAAACTCCACAAAGAAACATCATGACTCTTAATTACAAAGGTTTTACAGGATGCAATTGCATTGGATTAAGGTAACAGCTATACCATGGTTTGCTTAATTTTAATGATTTGATGTGATAAAATGATAACACCTTCCTTTTTGAATAGAGCTGGGCTAGTACTGAAAATACTTTGCAACATAGAACTGAAGCCTAAATTAATTCTTTGAGAATATGTGGTGTACATAAACAAAACAAGAATATAGGGCAAACTTAGAACTTTACTGCACAAATTGATCTTAGATATGAGCAAGTGTGCTGCATTATCCTAATCAGTTTAACTTTATTGTGGAAAAGGAATTTATTATAATATGCCACAGAATCATTATGCATGTGACCTTATTAAACTGGAGTAGAAGCAAATTGTATACCATTGACCTTAACCTTGTCTCACTGTGTAGATGAAAGAAAAATAATTGCAGTAGTAAAAATTGCAGCTCGGCAAATTGCATGGACCTTGGCTCAATGCTATTAGGAATTATTCAGCTTATAGAAATGGAGTTTTGTAATTAACAATAAACATGGACAGGAGAAAAAGTGTTAGTGCTCTGGCTGCCTTTAAGCAAGAGTGGATGGATGCAATTGTATTAGCAGCCGGTTGTTATAAATATTGAGATTTGTTTTAAAGTCTGTAACGGAAGAAATGCATGTCAAGGTGGAGATGGAAATTATGGCTGGAGGCCTAGAACGAGGTGTTTTTGTAATCCAAATGAGACCAGTAACTAAGGAATCCCTAACTATTACTATAATTAAGAAAATGGAGCTACTGAGACTCAGTGCCTATGTGACTTTATTGGAAATTTGTCTCAGGCAACGTGAAAAATAAATTGGAATGATGCCTTCACTGAGGTCAATGAAAATACTCCAGTCTTTGTTTTATGCATAAATAGCACATTTGCAATTGATGCCACTAGACAGGGAACCAGTTCATGTGTGCATGTGTGTGGTCACTGAGGTGGGAGGACGTACAGTTCTTCTCGTGCCAGAACTGATAAACCAGCAGTACCAAGACCAAGAAAGCCTACTGCAGGGATTGACATTTAAGTAACACAAGGTCTCACAAGCCCATTTGAGATTTAATTTTAAACCTCTTATTCAACAAAAATAATATGTTGTGTGGTTTTGGGATTTATTTCCCCACCCTTTCAATTGTGATTCTTTCTTCCAGGAGTGCTACAGGTTCAAGTTCTGCTTTGTCCTATTAATTTAATTAGTATTGTGTGAATGTAACTGAGAACAGAATTTGCCCTGTGCTGTTTAAATTAAATGACAGCTCCATCAGGCTGATTATTTCATATATACAGTGTATCTTTATCACAATATCATTTAACACAACACCCTATTCCTTTCCTCATTCAGACTATCACTGGCATCATCAGTCAATCAGGGTGTTTTACTGCTTTCTTCACAGAATTCATCTATTTCCAAAAGAAAAAAATACTAACTCAAAAAAGGAGACTCAGGAGAGACCTTGACTGGCATTTCATAGTTTACTTTAGTATTAATGCTACAGGATGAATAGCAAAATTTAATTACTAACACAAGCATACTGAGAATATATTTTTGTGGCAAAGCAGTGGCACACAATGTTTTCTACCCAGCAGTTAACATGAAAGGAGGACACATTGAGTGTATAACCAATACACAATTGGCCTTCTTTATTAGAGTGGTTTCATGCCAAACACATAAAGTTTTAATTATAAGCAGTTTGAAATATTTATGCTCTTCCCTTTTCCTTATTCTTGTACAGAAACAGGATAAAAGTTCTTTTGAAATCTGATGACAGAAAGTATTTGATACCAACACTATGCAATTGTGGTGCCTAATTAATTAGTCTGAGTGAATATTTATGTTGTGGGGTTTTCTGTTATTGTATTCTCTTCTTAGTGACACCTTAAGCCAAGAAGTGTCATTGCTCAAAAAGAGCTGGAAGTAATAATCCTCCACTCTCCTTCCTCACTTGTCTTCTTCAGTCCAAAAGACAGTCTGGTCCACTGTGGGAATCAAGTGTCACTGCATACGTGTGGTTTCTGGAATGAATCAGCAGCTCTGAGTGAGTCACCTAAGTATCCCCTTCAGTGCAAATGTTTGAAGGTACATTTATCATCTAAGGTACTTTGCTGCATTTGAACACTCATGTCAGTTCTTTTAAAGGCTTAGCTAAGCTCCCTGCCTTTTTAGTATCACATCTGGCACCATGATGCTGTGGTTACCTTTGTAAAAAGTCTTTGTGGTTAGCACAGATGTCCACAAAGAAATAGGACCTGAGTTTTATGCACTGTTCAGCCTTGAAGCTCTTCTGTATGCCAAAAAAACTGAGACTCATCAGCTAGGAAAAGTGAAGAGTGAAGAGGAGCATATCCTAGAGCTGTCTAGGAGACAAGACATGCATTCTATACCAACATGTGCCTTTGGGGTTTTGTGGGAGTTTCTTTTCCTTTATCCTAAAGATAATATAAAGTAAAATATAGAAACAGTTTCTCCACTTTTCTGGAGAAATAACTAGGTATTTGACTGATGTATATGTATGTATACATATGTGTATATATTTGTATACACATAATGTATGTGTATGTGTATACATTTATAACATAGGTATGTGTATAACATAGATCTGTGCATACATGCATATGTTACATATTTTCTTGGGGTTTTGAATGGTTATTGTGTCTCTTGTGAAGCTTACTCTCTTAAGTGCCCATCAGGTGGATTCTGACTCTACCTACTGGATCAGACCCCCAAGGAAAACTGAATGGAAGAAAACCTTAGCTACACAGATCGTTGTAAATTCAGCAGGATTTTTGAGGAGTGTTGTTGAAGTTATGCACTTAGGTCCTTTTGTCTATTTGAACTCTCATCTTCACAATTGCTCTGATTTTCAGAACAGGTATCATCAGCTGGAAAGTGGTTCTTCCCCCTCTAGTAACATATTCCTGGTCTGAGAAAGTGAATCAGTGCTTTCTGATGGTTACACCACAGTGCCATCTAAGATGGGGAAGGAAAAATGTGAAGAGCAAAAGGGAATTGTTACGGTATATGTCCATTTTTGGAAAGAACAGATTTACTTAGACATTAAAAAACAAACCCAGCAAACCACAAATGAGAACCATGGATAGATGTGTAAACTAACACAGACTTATCTCATTCTGAACTGTAGCTTCTACAAGTTAGAGAATCCGCCACTGCACAATTAAGTTCAAAAGCAATCCCATTTTCTGATCCTTCATTAAGGTAACATCAGAAAAGTTGTCTACGCTGCAGATTGAAGCATATTGTAGCCATATCTGAGTTTTAAATGAGCTGTCTTGGATACTGGGAGTCCTTGCCAAGATCAAGGTAAATTAATCTTCCTGATCTCTGTTTTGTGAAGACTACACAGCTCTCATTACCCAGACTAGCTCATATAACAGTAACTTGGGTATCTTTAACACTGTTTTCCATATTTAAGATATATATAAGATTCCTTTGCTTTTTTCAGTCAACCTAGAAAAAGCCAACTGCTCATGGTACAGCCCAATCAAAACGTTTTCTCTCCTTACAAGTACTCCAACACCCCTTATCCACCTTTGTCTCAAGCTGCATTAGTAGCAATACTACCTGCTTGTTTATCAGGTCTCCTGAAAGCTGCTGCCTAACAAACATAGTTCTGTTATGGCTTGCTTTATTTTTCTGACCAGTATTTGTGTCATGTCCTTTGTAGCTGTCATGTCCTCTCTTTGCCTTGTACTTCAGGTCTCCTATAGGTTGCAAGATTTGTTAATGTTCCCCATGTCTTGCCCCATGATGTGGTCTGAGTCTAAGCCTGGATGTCCCTAGGTGTCGAATTCATGAGTGGGAAAGACAGGCTTCTTCACAACCCACTTTATTAACATGGGCTTGGATATTTTAATTTGGGGAGGGAAAGACAAGAAATGTTTACAACTTCATTTCTAGAATTTTTCTACTGACTCTTGTAAAGGGTAAAAAATGGAGCAGTGAACTCACTAAATTAAAGCCAAATACACAGTAAGTATGAGGGATCAAAGAGGAGGAGAAAATAACAGCAGGAAGTGGTTAATTGAGTTTACCATTAACAGATGTTAAAAAATATGCTTTTATTCCATGTATATATTAGCAACATAAGAAGCATTGACACAGTATCCAACCAACTGCAGTGCATCAGTCTAAAGAATCACAGAATCATAGAATAGTAGGGGTTGGAAGGGACCTTTAGAGATCATCTAGTCCAGCCTCCCTGCCAAAGCAGGTCCTACCTAGATCAGACTGCACAAGAACGCATTCAGCTGGGTCTTGAAGGTCTCCAGAGGAAAAGCCTCCACACCCTCCCTGGGCAGCCTGGGCCAGAGCTCCATCACCCTCACAGTGAAAGAGTTTTTTCATAAGTTTAAGTGGAACTTTTTGTGTTCCAGCTTCATCCCATTACTCCTTGTCCTACTGCCAGATACAACAGAAAAAATTGATGCCCCAACCTCCTGACAGCCATCATTTATATATTTGTAACTATTAATGAGCTCCCTCAGTCTCCTCCAGACTAAATAGCCCCAATTCCTGCAGCCTTTCCTCAGAAGGAAGATGCTCTAGTCATCTTGGTGGCCCTGTGTTGGCCTCTCTCCAGCAGTTCCCTGTCCCTCTGGAGCTGGGGAGCCCAGAACTGGACACAGGACTCCAGATGAGGCCTCACGAGGGCAGAACAGAGGGGGAGCAGAACCTTCCTCTACTTGCTGCCCACATTCTTCTTGATGCATCCCAAGATGCCATTGACCTTCTTGGCCATGAGGGCATATTGCTGACTCATGGGTAGTTTATTGTTAAATTGCACTCCCAGGTCTCTCTCTGCAGAACTGCTCTCCAGTAGGTCATCCCCAGTCTGTACTGGTGCATGGGGTTGTTCCTTCCTACATGCAGGACTCTGCACTTACTCTCATTGAACTTCATGAGTTTCCTCTTTGCCCAACTCTCAAGCCAGTTGAGATCCTGTTGAATGGCAGTACAGCCTCTGGTGAATCAGCGAGTGCTGCCCGCACTGTGGCTTTTCTTGCAGTGAGACTCTACTGTCAGTGTAACTGTCTGTACAATGGAGTGATCATTGTCGTCTCTGATTATTTAATGATTTATTTCTCAAGGTCTTTATCTTTTAGCCTTTTTCTGACCCATTAAGAAGGGTGATTTTCAGTATTAATTAATTTTTCTTTTCTAGTGCCTTCAAACATCATTTGGTGGCATCATTTGGAAAAAGTTTACATGCTCCATCATTTTTTCTTCACCAAAAGTAATCAGGGGATTAATTAATTATATATTTCTACAACAAAAAAATGTTGCTTTATAACTCCACAGAACACCTTTCCATCCCAGAGCTGTGAAGTCCAGTTGACAAGGAAGTAGGTATTAATGGGAAAACATTAACAAATCTTTATAAGGTCTGTAAGCAATGCTATACATACAGCATTGTATAGATTGAGGATCTGACTGGAAATAAAAGACCCTGAACTTCTTGTAGTCTAATCAGGATGGTTTTATGTTTTAAGATTATATTTTAATGCAGCTTTCCTCCTTTTTCTTTGGTTGATTGTCTTTAATATGAGTCCTAACATTTTATTTGTTCCAAAATAATTATTTAGAGCCTCATGAGGTTTGGTAAGCTTGATTCTCTGTAGCTAGCAGTCTATATTCCGTGATTTTGTCATGATTTAACTCTAGCTGGCAACTAAGCACTACAGAGCTATTCACTCACTCCCTAGTGACACAATGGGGGAGAGAATTAGAAGACTAAAAAAGTGAGAAAACCTGTAGGTTTAGATGAAGACAGTTTCATAGCTGCACAAGCAAACAAAGCAACATAAGGAATTCATTCACTGATTCCCATCAGCATGTAGATGTCCAGCCATCTGCAGGAAAGCAAGGCTCCTTCACATATAGAAGTTACCTGGGAAGGCAAACATCATTACTCTGAAAGTCCTCCATTTCCTTCTTCTTCCCCAGTTTTGTATGCTGATGTGACATCCTATGGTATGAGATATCTCTGGGATCAGTTAGGGTCTACTGTCCTGGCTTTGTCTCCTCCCAATTTCTTGTGCACCCCCAGCCTCCTCACTGGTGAGGTGGAGTGAGAAGAAAAGACATTGATTCTCTATAAGCCTTACTCAGCAGGAACAAAAACATCTCTGTGTTATCAACACTTTTTCCAGGACAAATCCAAAATATAGCCCAAAACTAGATACTGTGAAGAGAATAAACTCTGTTCCTGCCAAAACCAGCACACTTTGGTAGCAAGTTATGCTCTAGAGTTAGAGTCTTGCAGGTAGGAAGCCCAATTAGAGGGTTTCCTAAAGGGCTTGATGTGCTTGAGTGCCCATAGTGAAAAGAATCTGGTAATTCCTGTGGCACTAAACCCTTCAATAGGCACTTTTGGAGAAGTAAGTACAACACATCAAGGAAATGATGCTGACCTTCTGCCTTGCAGGTAACCTCACAGACAGTATACTCCCAGTAGGTGAAAAGGTCTTCAAGGTGAAGGTACACATCCTTTATCAAGATTTTACTTAAGATATTAATAAGTGCCCTCTTACAACCATTTTCTATGGGCATAATTTTCAGACTCTGCCTTTCTTCTCATTATAATTTCATTTTCTACATGTAGTCTTGCAAATTGCAATATTTTGTCAAACTCCTAAATTTGAAACACAAAAAATATATTTAATAATGCCTTTCATTCAGTTTTCTTATATTTCATAATGCTGGCACAATCAGACATAATAAAACGTGTCACATTGCTTATTCCTGTACCATTGATGTGGAAGCAGAATGCAATGAATATGAGCAATGTTGTAAACAGGCAAGATCATTGCAGAAAAGCCTGAGGCTCATCATTTCTCACAGTGTTTTTGCTGAAAAGATTCACAGGACTTTCATTTTTAAAAATCTCTCTGCTCTTCTTTTTCTTTCTCTCAAATTTGTGAGGGTTCTTCCTTTTGAACATTGCCTGATAATCTCTGTTGCTTCAGCCTTTCAGGTCATTAATAAAACCTGTGGGTGTAATGCAATATACTTTTCCAGTGGGAACATCGGCAGGAGCAATTTTTCCCATGCTTCACTGTGCACTGCTGCATTGGTATGGCAGGGGTTTAGTGCCAGTTGAACAGCAGTTTTATAAATAAGTATCACTTAGATCATAGATTGAAATTACTCAATTATTTCATACCAAATACTTCTAGATCATAGTGGGTTTGGGTCATTGTCTGTCAAACTAGACTTAGACTTTGAAATGGTCACCTCATGATAAAAACCTCCTTATCCTACTCATTGTGTTTCCAATTGTAATGCAGTGCTACAGAGAATATGACCTCCAATTGTGCAGTTTTGGAGAGGGCTTATTTCATGCCTCTTTCTTTCCTATCTGTATTTCCTTCTTTGTATGGAGTACAGTGCAATAGAAACAACTCCACTTTGTGTTTTAGATTGCTGTTTCATAGCAATGTTTTAGAGCAGTCTTGATTCTGCCACCTGGCAGAAAGAATCTTCTGACAGAGAAGTTATCAAAGCTTCTCTGTTGATTGCATTAGCATTACTAAGTGAACAGCATTTGCTTATTTATCTGACATTGTTCATGCCTTAACAGGTTTCTGGCTTTTTCTTCTGGGAGTAGGGAAAAAGTGTCTTTTATGGACACTTTATTTTCAGTATAGGTATTTCACTGTCATGGTGTATGATTTTTTTATTACATTTTGGTGTTGTTTCCCATTATTATACCTTATATATGTATAGTGAAAGTCAACACACAATGAGATCTTGTGAAATCTGTTCAGTAGCTTACCTGGCCAATTTGTTATTTTTTTATTCATGGTTCCACCATCGCCACTAACTACAAAATAGACATTCATTACTGATATTCCTAAAAATATAGCCTTGATAACAATATTCAAAACATAGTTTCATCTTGAGAATAGCCTACATTGTGGAAAATATAACTATAGACATTGGGAAACAACACTCAGGTATGCCATGTAGAGAAAATCTAGTATATATTCAACACAATATACTACTCTTGTTATTCTGTCTGATCTCTTCATGTTCATGAAGATCTACTTAGGACGAGTAGTATCTTACCCCAAAAGAAGTCATACTTATTTCAGAAGAATTTGAGAGGATAGACATTAGTTTAAGGAACAGCTATGGAGCCTTATGAAACAGGCTTCCCCAGTATGACTTCATCCAATATTGACATCTTTCAATGTACCAGAGAAATCATTCTGTAATATAAGATTGATCAATCAAACTCTCAGGAGAAGCAGTGAGATAGTGTAAGTATTCATCAATAACCCAGAAGCTGGATAGAGGATATAGACTTCCATGTTTTTTTGAAGGAAATGCTTTGTTGGCAGAAAATCAACTACATTTATTTTATGTGTGTTACAGTGGCTTAGAGGTGGTTTTTTTTTTACTCCCCTCTAACTAGAACAACATACTGCTTTTCTGTGGTTATGAAGGATCAGTATTCACTAAGTACTGTGTCAGAATTTAGCATATTTTTTAACATGCTGCATATAAGTTGAATGTGCCAAAATAATTGAATTAAGGTCACCTACAAATATAAGCACAACTTACTTTTACATTCAAGCAGAAGATATATCACACAGTCTTATGTCTGATACAGCACATAAAATGTGTTGGTTTTCTATGGCTTGTTTTCTAACCACAAAAGAACACAGTTATCAAACAAAATCAAATGAAATTCTCCTTGGCATTTTAATTTCTCAGTTTTGTAACCTGACAATTAACTGTTAACCTGCCTGGCTTAGCATTGTGTTATCTTGGTTGCACAAGATTGACACAGGTTAGATGTACTCTTCTATAATCAATTACCAGACACCTCAATCATATACACATTCTGTTCAAAGCCATCACATGGTTCATTTGATATAAGACTGTGCTTACACTGTTGTATTACCATGCTTATACTTTATTTTGCCTATGGATAGGGATAAATTGTTATTTTTCTGGTCATTTCCTCATCCTGTTGTTAGCAAATATGCTTCCATAGCTTATTTGAAGGGAAAAAGAAATAGTCTCAAAATAAAGATATTGATGCTTCCAGAATATCTTGAGGAATTGTTAGTTCCAGCAGTAGAGGCTGAGGTATCCAGTGTGTCTACTGTCAATATACACATGCCAATAGCAAGAGAGAGAAAAATTGCAATTGCTTTTCAAAATTATGGATTAATTTAATGTACAAAATCAGTCCTAGAACTTGGAATAAAGAGTCTGGACCTCCTCATCATCACAACATCTTAAAAGTATCTTCCCTCATCATGGATATGGATCTTCTCTAATACGATGAATGTGGCACAGAATTTCCTCTCTGGAAGTCCTGGACTTTGAATGGGGGACTTAGATGTGAGTTCAGTTTCTGTTATGATTTCTTGAGTATTATTAATATTTGGCATAATTAAAAAATCCTTCACTGTTACTATGTGAGATTACATTCAAGGAGACCTGCTGTACTCTTATCATGTCAGCCTTCTGGTGGGTTCACATAATGTAAGGGATTAGCCTGGAATATAATTGGTTCCAAATCAAAGCAGTACCAAGAACAAGATGCATGTGCACTAAACGGAATTGCACAGCTGGGACTGAAGAATGAGTGTGGAGTTTGCATCATTACAGAAATGTGAGTGTAAAGTCTTATACTTCATTTTAGAAGTAGTTGTGAAAACTTCTTGAAATAATAGGAAAGAATCTGGACTTCTAAATGGCACAATGAAGATTTATTTGATCTTTATGCTGACATTTGACTTTTGAACATCTGAGGAGTTCTGAATAGGTTTGAAGAATGAAGCCATGATTATATTAGGTTTATCACTCCACAGCACAGTCCTGTATTCCTTGCTCACCTAACCATCAGGCTGCTTCTCAGATTACTGAGAATTTCTTGTGCATAATGAATGTAAAATCAGGTTCTAAAGAAAAGAACAGAGCCACCATGAGACTCTGGTCCTTTTGTAAAGCTTTTTGTCTTGTTTTCAACCTCATGCTTGAATTCTGTTCTTCCTTGATGCTCATTATTTATGAAAAATGCATCAGGACACATTTGCACTGCTTAACACTTCCAAGAGATTTTATTAGACATTTTTATGTGCAAGGACCATTTTGGAGAATATATGTGCTCTTATACTCAGTGCTTACTCTAGTTTCTCTTCCCAGCAGTTATGACAGTTATGTGCCATAGTCTTCCAGGCTGTTGTTAGAAAAGAGGCAATAAAAAGAAAGGTGAAATCCAGACTCCATTGAAATAGGAAAAAACCCTGCTCCTGACTTCAGCAGGGCCTGTGTCTCCACAGCACACCCTTCTTTGGTTCTTGCTAGAATGAGAACTGCCTCGTGCAGTCAACTCATTCAAAATCTTATTCCCTTCTGAGGTCCTTTTTCTTATAAGTTTGGGTTCATTTAAAAAACAGGTTTTAAAAGCAATGCAAAATACACCTCAAAGTCCAGCAGAAAAATACCTTGCTCATGTTTAACAGCTTTTAAAATACTTTCAATGCTATAATTTTTGAAGTTATCTCCAAAGAGAATTTGACTTGTGTTGCCTTGATAAGCAAGGTAATCTGCAAATTCTTTGTGGGTGACCACTCTTTGTCTCAAGCAGTTGTCAGTGATGGTGTTTTTGACTGTGCTGCACAGAATGTTAAGCTGAAGTGCACCTCAAAATCAGTGACATGTTAACAGTACTGACCCCAAAGAACTGATGCAGTACAAAGAGATGCTGGTCTTAGCAGATATCACAGGTACAGCTATACACATGATTCCTACGAAGTAGTGAACAGGAAAACATGTTATCCAATTGCAGAGTGAGCCCTGGCCCTCATGAGAAGTACAGGCATTAATCCAGGTTACAACATACATGAGACACCATGGCACTATGAGCAAGCACAGTTTAAGACTGAACAGATTCAGAATTTTTAGTTTAGCTCAAGAAATTTATGTATCTTAATTAAGTCATACCAAACCCTATGGCACCAGTCTTGCTTTTCAATCAATTTTTAATTGATTTGGTATTTGGAATACTTTATCATCTTGTGGAAAAAAGAAATATTTTTAGGAAGTAGTCTTTCCACTAAATAATACTGGGATGGATACTTGTCTTTTTTACTGCCATCTGACACTGCAAGTTGATAGGTGGATATGGATACATTGAGATCCTGGGTTTTATAGTTCAATGCTATCACTCCTTTTCTCCTTTGTCTATGAATGTCCTGACAAAGTCTATCAGTGAGACTAACCAATCCTAAAGTTCACATCTTGCATTATTAAATTAAGTCATATTATAAACATTAATTATTTCATGTTTTACTAATCTTTTGCTGACAGAATTACATAGAAATAGCTTCAGAGAATAACCGTATGGGTTGTGCATTGCTTCTTACCTTTTCTCAGCAATTACAGAGTCACTGGCAGGCAATAGTTTCAGATAATTTCCATCTAATGGTTTAATATCACATAAAGAAGAGAGGAAAGTTGTAATGAATCATAAAAGAAATTTTCATTATCCAAGAACAAACCGGATGCAGTTATTGAATGAGACAGTTCAGGTACCATTGTATCCTAGAAAATGTCACCAAATTGTAGCTAACAGTACCTGCACCACAGCTAAACATGAGTAGGAATGAGATATAAGAAACAAAAGTGGTAATAAAAATTCTGATCTTTCCAGATTCAAAAGTGCATTGAGATCAGCATTGGATTCTGTTTACTTTAAATAATTGCAGCCTTACTCTGTTTAAGAGCATCTTATCTGATATATAGCAGAGAGAAATAAAAGAAATAACAATAGAACTAACAAGTATGGTTCATCATGGATGATCAAATGTATGATTTCCATCCTAGCATTAAAAGTGAATACAGAGCTGTAACATAGGGATTGCATCTAATCTAAAAGCACTGACTTACATAGCTGCAGGCATATTGTTAGAATTTGGCCTTTTATCACATCTCCCTTTTCCATTTTTTCATTTCCAAACAAAAGGCTCATTGATTTTGCTTGCCTATGATAGGGAGACTACAATAAATAATGAGGAAAAAAATGCTCTCTTCAAAAAATAATCAGCTAGTGCACTGCAGGGACATGGATGCTTAGAATGTTAAGACTATCAGTTCTCCAAGGGAGCAATTCTGTAAATATTACTTGGTCACTGAAGTCAACAGGACCATTTAAAGGAGCGTCTGAGCTTGCCATGAACAGTAGCATTCATTAACTTCAGTTCACCCATGAAGTTGTTTGCTGAAGTAGCAATGCTATTCATAAGTTGACTGTATTTACCCAGGTATGGTATTTAAGAGCGTATAAATCAGCAGCTTCTGCCTACATTAGGCTTATTAGACTGAGAGAGAAGCATCTTGATGAAGAAAAAGATAATAACTTAGAAGAAAAAAATAAGGAGGAAATGAGCAATGTTTTTGGTAAGAAAGCAGTATTATGCAGGTCACTGCCAGCTTTGCTTTTTCTTTACACCAAAACATTCAAAAGTCCAATCTCTCCAAGTATTTCATTCAACTCTGAAGACTTCAAGTGTCATCCCTTGACCTTATCAGTACTGTTTTTAACCATTGTATGGTTGCAAACAGAGGAGTTCCTCATTTCAGGCACAAGTGGTATGCAAAAGGATTGGCTCCTGGCTACTGTTCGTGCTTTTCATCTTACCTTGCACGAGAAGAAGTTAGATACGTAAAACTCCCAAGATGTTGAAGTCATATTTTTTCCATCTGCACTGGTTTAAAGGACTTTACAAGGTGCTGAAAAGTCACACCACACTTTGTTCTGTTTTCAAACTTGGGATGTTATTATTTGGCCTAAGACAAAATCAATTTAATTTCTCTGGTTCTTCCTTCTCCTTCTGTAACTATGAGATGGATCTCAAATAATTAACTGCTTATAAAATTGTAACTACAAAATAATTTGTTGTTGGATACTCTTTTTTTCCCCTATCTGTATTTGTGTTCTTGCTGATCTGGAGAAACAACTTACTAAGGCCATAAATAGAAACCATTTTACATATGTAAGTAGAATGACTGACTGTTTTTGCACTACCTTGTAACTAGTGCCTCAGTTCTAGTTCTCTCACAGAAGTGTTATGAAATTTTTTCTGGTAGGAGTGCTCAGATAGTCATATCTTACTAGTTCAAGAAGCATGGAAAAATGATGTTTAGATTGAAGCCATTGTATCCTGGAAAATCATCTCAAAGGCAGGATACTGGCATTAGATGGATAACAGGTCTAACCCAGTGTAACAATTTTTATCTTTCTTTGCTCTGTTGCACAACATATCAGAAAAGCCAGGTCATAAAATCCATAGAGAACGAAGTCTTGTCTTTTTCTTTACTCTATAAAGTGCTATTTGCACATATGACATGAATATTAATGAAATAGCTCTCCAGTAAATGGGCAACATCATTTTCAAATCAGCACCATTCTTAAAAATCACAGCAATAAAAAAATAACTATATCATTGTTACAAGGGATGAGTGAGAAAAATAAATACTTATACACATAGCTCTTTAGAATTATAGGAGCTTGTTTGACATGACAGATACTGTGCTTACTATGAGGAAAATAGCTTTTTTAATTCATAGGCATCTAGTAGAAAAACTACACAAGTGTCTGAAAGAATAAAATCAAAACTTTATCTCAATCCTTCTGAAATCTCTTGATGTATTGATTTGGATTAGATCTCGTGTATATTTCATGATAATCAGATTTTAGGTTTATTTGTTTATATACTGTGCAAGACATCAGAATTCACAATCACATATACCTATCTTTAAAAATACAGCCTTCCAGTCAAGCAGCAGCTACACTGAGCCATTTACTGGAGAGAATTGTTACTAAGGAGGATATTCATTACATTTTTATAGAGAGAAATAAGTCCATACTTCACACTTCTGGGAAGACATTAACAATAAACTAGATAGGAAATCATTCAAAATGACATGAAGGAAAATAATTGTATGATCACTAGAGAACCCTGAAGAGATCGAGCGTTACACTTGTAAAAAATACAATAAGAATACATCCTTTACAAAGGTCTTCTAAAGGGAAGGGTTTATTATCTTTGCTGTATTTTGGGTACCTCATTTTTCTGATGATCATTTGAAAGTGTTCAAGTGATTTTTAGCAACCATGCTCCCACGGAAAATTCCTTTCATTAAATTCTTATTGAGTCTGGAGGAAATGACAGATGATGACAGGGTCACACGAACAAAAAAGACAATAAAGACTTGGAAATTGGTGTTTATTGATTACATATCTTATGTTTACATCCCACTTTACTTTTTCAGTAACCAATGAGAGAGACATGTTTACATACAGAGGTATCATCTATTTTTTATAAAGCTCAACAGCTGTTCAGTACCACACGTATTGTACTTTAGTCAGGAGCAGGAAATAAACATTTAGACTGGATCTGCCAAATGCCCTCAGTTAGTCAAAATGTGCATATCTGGGATTTGACATGGACAGGACTGTAACTTTTGCTTGTGCTAAAAATTCAGAAAACTCATTCCCAATTGCAAAAGAGTAGAACTGTGTCCTGATGCCTCAGTTGAGGTGACGCACAGCTATGCGATTGGTTCATGGCCAGTTTCCATCTTACTAAGTGACCTGCCATGGTCTTTTCTAGTTTATAAGACATCCATAAAAGAACATTGAATATCAGCAGCTGAAAAGAGCAGCACACTTTTGTAGGAAAAAAGAAAAGCTGTCGTCCTTGTATTCATTTACTTATATGAATATACATCTGGAAGTTTCTCATTTACTTATGTGAAAGTTGCCTCCCATCGACAATGGGAACTCTGTAGAAGAATATGTCCTTTGGTGTCTACAAGTGCTTTTCCAGCCACAAACCCAGCATGTGCATAAAACCACTTAGGTATGGTACTCTCAGTTCTTATTATTTTACAGTATAGTAAGAAAAAATGTTTATATATGTGTCAAAATGTGATTTGCCTACTTAATTAAGTAATTATGGGTAAGTTTCAGGGTGGAAATTCTAACTTTGGAATTGAGTAAGAACTTAACATCCTCTGAAAACATGAAAGGAATTTGTGTATGGCAACTACACCTCATATATAAATATCTGTAGTACCCACTTCATAGCTGAGTTAACAAAATAGTAGGATCCAGGGGTCCTGTTCTTTCTCATAGACTAATACATTTGCCCTCATTTTAACCTCACAGCAGTCTAAAATAAGATTAGTGAAGTCAATAGCTACAATGAATTGCTCTGAGGTCAAAAGCATCCTGCTACTGTAAAACTGGCATAATCACAAGAAGAATCTATCTCGGTATTTTCAACTGTCAGCTGTCTCTTTTATCCTGCTTCCTTCAATTGACGATGACTGTGTGAAACTTAGACTCTCAGGAAAAGCTCTCTATCACAGGTGGGCACAAAGGAAAGCCATAGGGACAAATGTTACAGCCAGGCTTATAAATCTCTGCTGAGACAGGTAAATAAGAAGGTGATCTATCAAAAAGGTGATCATATATCAATAATGACACTTTTTGAGGCTAAGTAGCATATATTAGTTAACTGCTGAAGAGAGCCTATGCTGGAATTTTGCATTGTGTTTTTATAAATACATGTGAGTGCTTCCACTCTTAATAGACCAGGAAACCTCTCTGAACAACTTTTCCTTTAAATTAAAATGATTCTAATCTGCAAAAACACACAAAATAGGAATACACAAATCTCAAGATATACAAGTCGTTCTGACAGAGTTTACAGGTAAATTTGCTCCAGAAAATAGGTTTTTTTAATGTTAAAATCAAACGTAAGATAAGAGAGAATAAAATCACACAAACTTATAATCACCTATGTAAAAAGGGTGGGTTAAGGAAAGTAGTTCTGAGCAGCTTATTTAAGCAAATGTCACACATTTACAAAAATGGCTGATGATTATGAGCATCTCCATGTGACTTAAGAGCAACTGAAGGCTACAGTTTACATTAGAAATATTAATTCTTTACAGCATTAAAGCTCTTAATGTTTTCTCTACTTCTTACTCCCCCAGTGCTGATGTCTTCAACATGTTTCGTCAGATACTGGGGACATCCTGGTAGTTGCTCTTTTTAAGCTTTTAATGGGTACACTGCAAGCCTTGCAGAGGGCAAATTACTGTACTTTTTACATGATGACTCAACTAAACTATGGACAAGCCTCAGTTCCGGCACATGGATGAGTCTAGATTGATCTTAGTGGAGTCAGAGTTAAGCAGATGATGTCTGGACTTCTCTGTCAAAAAGAGGCACATAACCTGTTTGTTATTCTGGATTCTTAATGGACTTACTCATTGCTATATATTAGGAGTACCAGCAATTTGTGTTGTATATTATCATAGTAAACCTGCTTCTTCAGGGGGGTTGGACTGGATAATCTCTAAAGGTCCCTTCCAACCTCTACCATTCTATGATTCTATATTACAAACTACAGTTAAACAGGATAGATTTTCACTATGAAAAGTATTAAGAGAAAAAATGCTCTAGTTTGACAATAATTTCCATGATACAAAAAGAAGTATATATAAAACTTTCAGAAAATGTATTCTCTGTGTGCAATTAAATTATTTAAATGGTCTATAATTAATATGTTCGGTGATTTTGGTAAAGAGGCTTAGCTTTTAATCCTTCTCTAAAGATACGAGATCACAGAAGTGAAATGCAAATTTGAGGCCTTATTTTATGTTTGTTCAATAATATCAAATACTTTTCACTGTGGCTGGGTATTAAAAAAAAAAACAGAAAGAAATCCAGCAATCCCCATGGGCTAATGATTACATTATCAATGCAAGCAAATTCCTCAGCACAATGCTGAATTACACATAACAGCAGCTCAGCACTGTCTGAATCAGTGGTGTAGAGATCAGAAGGTGTTGAAATACTTTGATTTTCCGTAGGTAATTTGGATATCTAATAGGTGTAGTAAATAAATGCTCTAAATGCACTAATTTAAGGAAAAATCTTCCCAGTTTCAGAGACTGCAGAGACAATAAATACTCATGAACTGTCAATTTCATTACACATTGTTGGGGAGAGTGAGACAGAGAGACAGGCACAATCCAGAGTCTTCCAAGGCCTGTGGCATCACACTCTGTATGCAAAGAAGAGACCACACAGTACAACTGTAGTGTGCAAAGTGGGTGAAGCTAGTGGCCATACATTCAGATAAGGGATAAAAAAAGGCTAGTGCCAGAGAAAATGCTGAGAGCTGTGAGAGATGAGGCATGACTGATTCATGCATTTCCAGTGATACACCTACTCAAGTTTTAGAGTAGTGTGAAAATGTCAAACAATGTCATACACACATCTTCGTGTGCTGTACATATGTGTCACTTGCTCTCGAAGCTTACAGTTGGCTTTATAGAGTAAATCAATTTGCAGAAACAGTCAAATTTCTCAGTTAATAAATGAAATCAGACTTCTTACTGATCATTTCCTACATAGTTCTACTTTCTTTTAGCATAATAAAGTAGGTGTCTCCCAAGCTCTCCATTACCATATACTTTTCAACTACTTCCCTTGATAAGTATATCCTCTAACCTCTACCTCCCTTCCCACCATCCCTTATGCAGGGGACCTGCTAATCACAAGTCAGGCTGGTGCTGAGAGGCTTCCTGCTAACTGTATACTGCCTGGGGAGGAGGAGAGCAAGCCAAATCAAAATAGCTACTGTCTTATTCTGACTGAAGGGTGAATGTGGGTACTACTGTTCCTGTTAGCTACAGACTTGTATGTAGGTGTTTTTAAGCTATGAGACCTCTGTTTCTCTGTCAAATTGAGTCAGGACAATGGCTTTAGCCATTGTTTGTTACGGATCAACAGACTAATGTTCAGATGGACATCCAGCTATGTAAACCTTATTTTCTTAGGAAATGGTTCTTTAAATGTTCTCAGGTTTTGACTGTCTTTAAAAACAAGTCTCTGATTCTCCCCATGAAAAATATGGTTTAGTTTTGAGCATGAAACAGGAGGAAAGTCAGAGAAGTGTTTACTCTGTGAGGTTTCCAAAGCTGTTGTCTTTTGTTTTGATAATCCCTGGTGATCAATGGAACTTCTGTGAGTTTGAAAGCTGTCTGTCTTTGAAATATCTTCTGTCTTTAATGACAGTGGCAGTTAACTTTTTTACACAAACTCTCCATACTCTCGAGTTAGGTAATAGTTCCTTTTCCCCATGACAATTTTAGTGTCAGGAAACCTGAGCAAGAGACATTGTGTATATTTGTTAAATACAGATCCACAACTACAATCCATGTTTGCCCCTTAACCTCTGTCATACACTATAAAAACATTGTGTGGCTATTCTGTTATACTGTGACTCTGTTCAATACTTTCAATTATGGTTTGTGGAAATTTCAGTGTAAGAAATCCAGGCATATTATCAGTGCAGACAAGCTCTGAAAGGCCACAGTGATCTTGTATCCCACAGGTTAACGCATCATTCTTTTGATTTGGCTGTTGCAAACCTCATTCCATCAACCTACGAATTAGTCAGTGGCTGTATGACACTAACCAACACTATTAAACTGATAGCTGATGGCAATGGGAACAATGAATGCCACACAATAGAATGGTTATTCACTTTGCATTAAGCTGTACATTATTAATGTTTATACTATCTAAAATATATATTTACTATAAAAAAATAACTACATAAAATCCAAATATCTCAACACAGAAGCATAAATGTGTTGAGAACAGTGGATGCATTAATTAGATGCACAGAGGTCACACTAACTAGTATGCCATTATCTAAGAACAGTCTATACCATAGGATTTTGGTTTACAATACGTAGGCAAAAAGTTACTATACTTTGTCATTCTAGAGAACACATTTGCCCCAAAAACCTTGAATGAGATAAATAAACAAGCATATTTCCACAGTTTGCCAATATTTGCCTGAAGGGGATTAAAACATTTTTAATTTCATTTGAAAAGATTTTACACCTGTGTTTACTTTGAGGTCAAGGCTCAAGAACGTAAAAGAAGCCTAAGAATCAGACTGGTCAAACGCACAATGGAGATTGTTGAGGCTTTTTGCTTATGCTCATTGAAATTACCCTTCAGGATCTAGCAAATGTCATAACTTTCCACAAAGTTTTTACTAAAAAGACTTGTTTAATGAGCAGCTGCATTAAACTAATTTTGAAGGAAGTTCCAACCATGTCATTTTCATTCATTCTTTCTGCCTTGGGCATAGAGAAATGATAGAGTTTTCAATTCTTGGCACAGTAAGAAGGCAGCTCAGCTGAACTGCTACCTTGGATTTCCAGAGGACAGACTTTGGCCTGTTTAGGAGCCTGATCAATAGAGCCCCTTTGGAGGCAGTCCTCAAAGGCAAAGGAGTCCTGGAAGGCTGAATTCTTTTCAAGAAGAAAATCTTAAAAACACAGGACTAGGCTGTCTCTGTGTGCCTGGCTGAAGAGAGAGCTTTGTATGAAACTCAGGTCTATGGAACACCTTTGGAAGAAGAGACGAGCAACTTAGACAGGGTTGTGAGATTATGCAGGGACAAAATCAGAAGGACCAAAGCCCAACAAGAGCTTAATCTGACACTGTTGTAAAAGACTAATAAAAATATTTTTATCAATACATCAGCAACAAAAGGAGAGCTAAGGAGAACATCAATCCTGTATTGAAGTCCTTAATGCTTTATTGGCCTCAGTCTTTAACAGCAAAGCCAGCTGTTCTCAGGGTACTCGGCCTCCTGAGCTAGAAGACAGGGACAGGCAGCAGATTGAAGCCCCCATAATCCAAAGGGAGATGGTATGTGACCTGATTGACCATTTAGGTGCACACAAGGCTATGGGGCCAGATGGGATCCACCTGAGGGTACTGAGGGAGCTGGTAGAAGTGCTCACTAAGCCAATTTCCATCATTTATCAGCAGTCCTAGCAAACCTGAGAGGTCCCAGTTGATTGGAAGCTAGCAAATGTGACATCTATTTGCAAAAAGGGCCAGAATGAGAATTTGGGGAACTACAGCATGTGTTTATGAAAGATAGGTCCTGCTTGACTAACCTGATCTCCTTCTATAACAAGTGGCCTGCTTAGGAGATGTGATAGGACAAGAGGAAGTGGACTCAATTTGTGCCAGGGAAGGTTTAGGTCAGAGATTACAAGGAAGTTTTTCACAGAGAAGGCTGTTAAACACTGGCACAGGCTGCCCAGAGAGGTGGTCGAGTCATCAACCCTGGAGATGTTCAAAAGACATGTGGATGTGGTGCTTAGAGACATGGTTTATTGATGGATGTGAAAGTGCTGGGTTAGTGGTTGGACTTAATGATCTTAAAAATCTTTTATAACTTAAACAATTCTACGATTCTAAGAATGTATGGCTTTTTTCTTTTAGTTGTACACTTATGGATGGTAATTTCATACAAATACATTTCACACTAGTTGTTTAACAACATCACTGATGGAAAAAAGGCAGTTTGTGTCACCTCTTCTTTCTTAAACAGTATATTTTTTTATTGGTTACAGTGTCAAGAAACAAGATTGTTAAATATAATTAATTTGACATATATCTCATCTGTTCTTATCACATAATTATCCTCCAGCTGCTTTGAAATCAATTGCTAAGAATCCATTCTGCTCAGGTAGTAAAGACTTTTAATTTCATTAAGGGAGGTTTTACCATATGTACGTATAAGAGCACACCAGGGAATTTTATGCAAAATTTACACCACATTACAGAACACAGACTTTTTCAAGGGTATTTCTTTTAAAATTTACATTATGCAGAGCTACATCCTTGTGCACAGAGAACATTGATAAAAGAGGAGAATTGTTGTGGCAGTTTAAGGTTCTTTTTTATTTTTATGACTCCTGTTAGTAAATTTCCTTTTAATGAGTGTTAATGCACTAGGCTTTCAGCAAAAGAAATTAGAGAGCAATTTTTACTATTTTTATGGGACTGCTGAAGACTTTTGTATCATTTAATAAATGATATCAAATAATAAATTAAAATGATAGTAAATTTGTTACAAAACAATTCACAACTGTGATGTCAACTCAAAGGTTTGTATATGTGAAGTTTCCATGAAGGGACTGTGACCTGTTCATCAAATTTAGTATTTTCTTCCTTGTATTTATGAGGACTTTGAGCCTTCCTTTCTTAAATTGTCATTTGAATTTGTCACTATCTTCTCAGGTAGTAGGAGTGGGGCCTTAGTGTGTTAGAATAGATGGCTGAATTTCATACACCATTGTTTCACACACTTGAGAACCACTGTGGCATTTAAATCTTCTTCATTCCTACTTTGAAATTCTGTGAAATCTTTTGTATTCCTGACAGGGAATATGTTCCCTGTATTTTGATCACTTGTGAGTATTTCAGCAAGAATGAGACTTCATCTGGAGTCTTGTGTCCAGTTCTGGGCTCCCCAGCTCCAGAGGGACAGAGAACTGCTGGAGAGACGCCAGTGCAGGGCCACCAAGATGCTCAGGTGACTGGAGCATCTTCCTTCTGAGGAATGGCTGTGGGACCTGGGGCTGTTCAGTCTGGAGAAGAGAAAATTGAGAGGGGACCTCATTAATATTGATAAGTATACGGTGGGTGTCAGGAGGTTGGGGCAACACTTTTTTCTATTGTATCTAGCAATAGGACAAGGGGTAAGGGAATGAAACTGGAAAGCAAAAAGTTCCATTTAAACGAGAAAAAACTATTTTACTGCTGAGGGGAGGGAGCCCTGGCACAGACTGCCCAGGGGGAGTGTGGAGGCTCCTGCTCTGGAGGTTTTCAAAACCCGTCTGGACGTGCTCCTGTGCACCCTGATTGAGGGGAACCTGCTTTAGCAGGGGGCTGGACTGGATGATCTCTAAAGGTTCCTTCCAACCCCTACCATTCTATGATTCTATTATTCTATGATGTCTTCAGTATACCTGGTAGTACAATGAAGACTACAAATAATGGTCAACATTACATGGAGTATTTCTTTCTTGGTCATCTCTTTTTTTCACCTCTCACTATGCATCTTAAAAGTAGCTTTTGCTTACTACAGGGAAATAGTTCAAGTTCTGTCTCTTGTTATCTGCACACTTATAAAGGTGCTTGTCTTCTATTCAGGTTCAAGGACATCTTCTCACTGTGTTAAAATGTCTTTCAGGTAGCTGATCACTTTGTAATTTTCCTATTCCATTTCTGGCAGTGTTTCAGGACATGTTGTTACAAGCATAAATGAAGTTTCAATAAAGTGAAATGAAGAGAAATATAAGTGAATAGATTGTTCAGCTTTGGCTTTGTGGTCATCCAGTTAAGAATTAAGATGTAAATGTTGCCTGGAATACTACAGAACAGCTGAAATGAAATTATGCAAGCAACTCTAGTGGTTTGACAGGTACAGCACTGAATTATTTTTATCTTTTGATTCTAATTTTGCAGCAGTTCCACATTTCCTGTATGGTGACCTATATCAGAAATACAAGACACGAAGAAGTTATAGAAATGAGTTGAAAGAATCTGTTGCATTAAATTCTCTCACCTGGTTAGAATGATCTGTTAGATTAAATTCTATTGTCCAATTGTAATGATTATGGATGATCTTTCTTTGTTTGAATTAACTCTGAATTTTCACAGTGTGTTCTAGAAGTCTACAGGGTAACAATTCTCAAGTTTTTTTCTTGGTTTTCTGGTGTCTGTCTGTAATTTATTTGTAGCTTTTATAATAATTTATCTTTCAAAACCCTAAACAAATCATACCACCCCATGACGTTTGTAGGCCAGAAAGTTTTCATGTTTAGTCTTTGTCTTGTCTTTAGCTATTACTTTCATTTGTTTGTTGTTGTGTTGCAACCTGATCTAGGTGAACCTGCTTCTGCAGGGGGTTGGACTGGATGATCTCTAAAGGTCCCTTCCAACCCCCACCATTCTGTGATTCTATGATTGTGTGTATACATATATATATACACAAGCACAAACATATTTCAGTTTTCCTGTGATATTAAGATACCCATACATATATGTTTTCCAAGTTATTGATTTGATTTTCATCCATAGATTATAGGATCTCTGCTGTGAAACACAGTCTTAGTAAGATAAATGTAGTTTCACGCTCATTGTTTCTCTTTGCTGATCTATGCTCAGTCCAAAATGTTGATTACACACATTTCAAATTGCTGTTCATTTTCAGCCCTGATGTTCTGCAGCATTATTCATTTCATCAGAGTTTAACAAGACTTGTTACAGTTTTTTTTTACTTCTATGATTAGTTTTTTGACAGATTGAAAATGATCTGCTAACACAACATTTAGTTGGGAAAAGTGACCCAAGAAGCAACAATTAGGGAAGATGCCCTCCTAAACTTGCTATTTGTGAATAGAGCAGGAGTCACGGGGAATGTGATGGTGACTGTCTTACCCACAGTGGTCATGAAATGATTTGGTTTAAAATTTTCAGTGTAATAAGAGAAACTGACAACAGAGTTGCTACTCTAGACTTCAGGAGAGTAAACTTGAAGCTATTCAGGGGACTATTTAGCAGAGTAGAAAGGCATTGATCTCACAATACCCTAAACAATATGCTTATAACTTTTGGTCAGACTGAACTGCTCAGGCAATTGGACTAGATGATTGTTGTAAGTCCCTTATAACTGAAATATTCTGTTCTATTCTACTGACATTTTTCGTTCACTCAGAATATTTCTAAGTTTCTGTATTTCAATCAAAGTTTCAGAGTCTGGAAAATATAGAGCAACCTTTGTTTATTCAGGTTTTTGTTCTTGCTAAAATTGATTTGGGTTGGTATAATTCAGTGGTTTTACTCTTTATAATCTCATTTTGTTGTTTTTATTATTAACACTGTAGACTCCTTTCAAAGATTCTTTCTAAGAGATTTGGAACATCCAAATCACACATCTCATTTTAGGCAAGCAGATCATTATCCCTTTCCTTTTGAAGCATGAGTGACAAAGAGTCAGCAGGCTGGATCAAGCACTAAAATCATATCATAGTCAACCCATCTATATTCAGGCAA
This sequence comes from Colius striatus, assembly GCF_028858725.1. Lineage (NCBI taxonomy): Eukaryota > Metazoa > Chordata > Aves > Coliiformes > Coliidae > Colius > Colius striatus. Next base: position 3,888,184 of record NC_084771.1, on the reverse strand, counting down.
ATCCTGTGGGTTTTCAAGCACTTTTGAAGGGGATATGGAAATTATTACCTTGTGAAAGTGGAAGTTATTGCTAGTACTTTCACTCTGGATGTATACTTTAATAGAAACTCTGTGCAACTTTTTGGACTGGTTTAACTCCCTAGAGGAAAAGGCTGTTTAAATTTCTTTTCCCAACATGAAGGCAACCAAATGTTAATATGTTTTGTTGGTTTTAATCATAGACACTGAAGTTTCACGGCTGTACATATTGACTAAAACCACTAAAATAAAGTTACATAAATGAAGGAAAATGGAAATTACTTTCCACAGAAATTACATCTAGAGACAGAATCTATCCAAGGCCAAGGGGCTGATAGGAATATGTATTGAAGCGTCACAATACAAATAATAACAGAAAAGTAGTAATATCCTGTTCTTTTAAAGCACATGAAGAGGCTGGTTTCCATGAAAACACAATATTTTGGGTTTTGTTTTATTTTTTATTCCAGAACATGCATAGCTAGGTAACTTTCAATTCCTGCCACAGAAAAAAGTACATTATGGCTTTGAAAGGGTTGGCAACAGGAAAATATTTATATACTCAGTGGCTGGCAACGTCTGTGTTTGGTACTCAACAGTGATTTCAGCAGCACTCCAGTGTAGGTAAACCCAAAAGTGACCATCATATAAGTGTGTCAAGGTAGCAATGTAAGATCTGTTCAGCCTGTTTTGTAGAGCTCTGTTAGACATCTAATAGAATCAGATTTTAATATGAGGTTTTATCTGTTTAATTGTAACTGTAACTTAGGTCTACCATATTCACTGCATTTGTGTGTACACCAAATAATATCACAGATTGAATCTGTAGTAATTTAACCACTGAATTTAGGGACCTGCACTGGTACATGTGGCTTTCTTCCCTTGCTCTCTTTCTCATTCATTCCTAATGTCAGCATGGCTTGCTGCTGTCTCACAGTGTAAAGTGACTATTCTGCAGTGAAGCTCCTGCATTTGATCTGTGATGGCTGTCTGCACATACCAGCATTGTCTGTTACATAATTGCTCCAATTATTGGCATTGTCTTTGAAAAGAAATGTGCTTTTATTTTCAAATATGAGTTATTTCATGAAGCTCTTTCAGCATAAGGAAGATTTCTCCCTTTTTAAAAAGAGTCAGGAAAATATGTGAACACTAGATAAAGAAATTCAAAATATGGGATCATGCAAGCGTTTAAAATTAAGTCAAATTAACCCAGAGTGAGTCTGTATCAAAGATTGCATAAGTGAATGTCATTAATTTTTCACATTTGTAAGAAGTTCTCTATTCTTTTCCTTTTTATCAAGGGTACAGCCATTTATCCAAATATGAAGAGCTTTATCTAATGGGATTAGTTCCCTATGAGGAGTATTGATGCCTTTGTTAATGTAAGAATTGACACAGGTAGTAATTCTATGAAGCTCAAGGGATGAGATGGTTAGGGGATATATGATCTTTCAGCTCTAAAGCTTTAATCTGCCCATACTACAATCATCACCTGAAAGTTAGCTTCATGTCACAGCAGCAGCATTTGTTTAGGGTAACTAACCAATAGCAAAGATGTTCATGCTTTTTCACGTGAAAGAGTCTTATTTTTCTCCTGCTGCAACCTGTGGTTGTTCTTAAAGGGTCATTTTGTGTGACTGGTCTCTAGGGAAGTGCTCTCTGCTCTATGGAAAACTTGAAAGAGCACAAAATCAGAGGAAAGAGGAAATAATTTGCTGGCAACTAGATGCAGCAGGAATTAAAAGTATTTGAATCATAACTTAACTTGAGTTATGATAGCTGACCTACAACACTTACACAGCAAAACTGATGCTGGGGGAAAAAAAGCTACAAAGGTAAGATCATGTGGATGTAAGATTAAAGGGAAAAAATACTTTATATGCATCATGGGGAAAGAGGAAACTTTCATCAGAGGTTTGAGAAATGTATAATGTTTGGCTTCTATCAGAAATCCCTGTGTTGTATCCATTTATACCTCCTCACATTTTCTGGTATACCTGGCCAGCTCAAGATATCATGAGGCGTCCTGAGGAGTCTCCACAACTCCTTCGGGTCAGCACCCTGGAGTCCCATCACAGTGGGTGGTGACCAGAGCTCCTACAGAAGAAAAAGTTGACTCCATATGAAGAGTCAAGCCCCAAGATACTACAAAGAGCTCATTTAAATGTGATAAGGTCACTGTGATGGTCAAATCAGGCTACAATTTGAAGCCAGTAGTTTGAGGACCATCCTCAAGCACCTCAAAAGTGTCACAAATTTCTTCCAGTCTGTGATCATTTCTTTCCAGATGAATGAAATGGAATATAAATACAACCTGGGACTACTTTGGCTGCTTTGCTAGTAGTTTGTAGTCACAACTGATGGCAGCCTGGACCATGTTACCCTATGATGTCCCTGAGCTTGCAACCATAATTCTTCCCAAGGCAGGATCTGGAGTGACAACGTCAGACCATGATCACTGCTGAAATCGTTCATCCCTTAAGCAACAACTCTTAAGTCAGGCCTAGTGGATAGTCTCAGACAGCTACATGCTCAGGAAAATCTTGACAATTAGCAAGCTTGAAATGACACATACTTAACAGGAAAAGTCAGATTTAGCCAAGACATGTATGTACCTCTCAAATGACTTCCCATCGCCCCTTGTGAGTCAGTATTGCCTTCAAGGTAATTTAACTCACTGTCTTGTCTTCCCTGTTGATAAAAAAATAATCTCTTCCTCTGAGACACCTAATGGATGATCCCCTGAAATACATGCCTAAATAATTATCTGTCTAGGAGACTCTTTTATACAGTGAGTCATCATTCACTGTCACTGTAAAGTGCTTGTTCTAATTTTGAGACCCTCATTAGAATTAAAATATCAAAGTGGATGCCTCTGACACCTAGTCCACCAGAACTGAAGCAGTAATTCTGTACAGCAATGTGAAAACAAAAACAAGTGTTCTGAAGCCACAAATATAGAATATCCAAAATTTTCAGCACAGAGCAAAGTCAGAGTTCAAGGCACAGAACACTTGGGTTCAACCCTCTTGGAGGAATTTTCTCTTAATAATTGTCTGTAAGCAGAAGAGAAAAATGTCTAGAAAAGCAAAGATGCAAAATATTGTGCTCTTGTGCAAACTTCAACAGCACCTCCAGGGAAGAAAAAGAATGTAAGCTGCTAGATATAAAATGCAATATTGCTTCTTTTTTATTATTGTTATGGAAGAGGAGGTAGGTTTGGGATTACTGGAGCTCTTATAGGATACTTTATTGGTTCCTATGCAGACTTACATGGAAGAAAAAAAAGTGGGAAATAATCTAACAAGAATGTTTAGTGATTTCCAGCTTCCACAGACAGCTAAAGTCAGCTTCTCTTCCCTTTTTTTCTAACCATATTTTCATTGGATTTCTTTTTGAAGACCCAAAGGTAAAAGGATATATTAGAATAATATCCTGTGCAACAGCCAAGAAGGGATCTTGGTGTGAGATTAAATTCAACAAGTTGGAGCAGGATAGTGAGAAGTAAACTACAAACTCTTGAGGGATTGGAATTTCCATAGAAAAGAAAGCCCAGCTATCTATACCCAGTCTCAGTCATTAAGGAGCAATGCTTGGTTAGTAGGATTTGTTACATGTGTGGGTTTCCTGCTTACACAGCAATTGTGAGAAAGGTATTAAGTCAGCATAGTTCTGAACATCAGTTTATACTAAATATATGCGAGCTGTATAACCTAGTTTATATTATGCTGCTGTTCTCATTGACTGGATGAATTGGTTGCTTAGAGTTTTACATGAACACAGCTGCTCCTGCCATAGAGATACCTGTGAAAGTAGACAGGCCCTCACTGCCACTGTGGGGAACAAAAACCACTGGTCCTTCTTTGTCAGAGTATGTCTTGGCTTTAGACTTCACTGTAACTCAGATGACATCAGTAGCACATGGTGGTGATTTTCTCCACAGTTCCCACTGTTTAATCATGATGTAAGAAACACTCCTCCTTCACATCTATCACACTAAGTTAGCTATTTGGCAAGGGTTTACCCAATGTTCCATCATCTTCTGACAGCAGACTGAGAGAAAAAAACAAAAAAGGAACAACCTCTACCCCCAAAACTTTCACACTTATGTCCCTGTGTCATGTTTCTGTGCAGTGCTTTGGTTTGAGGTGTGGCAGCCCCTGTTTCAGTGTCCCACAATGTAGCTCTCCCTTCACAGTTGTAATCGTCTTCTTTCTATGTCCAGAAGAGTTTCATGTGTACAATCATCAGTTAAATAGATACAGGAACAACTGGTTCCTGAAAAAGAAAAATGCTTGTGTTTTTATTGTCTTCACACTTACTCTGAATGTCCTGCTTTCTCTTCATGTTTACGCATTGTCTGTGTCCTTCATGCACACAGACACCAAAAAATACATTAAAGGTTTAAATAGACACAAGAAATTTGGGGAAACTCCCATGAATATTTAGCACTGCAGTGAATGACTGTCTCTTCTGTATCATACTGCAGATACTGATGTAGCTCTACCACAGCTTTGCTAAGAGGATCCTTTCTTAACTGTGATATTTCAGGCATATCCATGTATTGCACAGCCTGTACCTGCTCCCAGCTCTATGCACAGCAGCATCAGCTAAGCAGTTTTCTCTCTGCTGCTGAAACAACCTCCCACAGTTCTTGACATTTTCCTTCCCATTGAGAAACCTGTTCTCTGCTTTGACCATAGCTATAGGACAAGATGGGCCCATCACTACTGTATTGAGGTTCTAGAAATGGTTAGCTGCAGTACAGAGGGCACCAGGGCCTGGATACCCACAGAGGGGCTAAATGAGCTGGTACTTGGCTTAGACATCTATGCCAAAATCTGGAATGATGCCCCAGTGGCTTCTGCTGTCAGCAGAAGTGAGAAAGTGTGTGCAGGGAGATAGCTGTTCTTGGCAGGTTCCCTATCCCAGTCCTCGTCCCCATCCCTCCCAATGCCTCTGTAATCCCTTGCCCTGGAGCACTCATCCCATCAGTCCTATACTGTGGCAGCAGCCATCAGGCTCTCATCATCAGACCCATCATGTTCAGCTAAGCCTGTCCTGCTGAGCTGCTCTGCCATGGGCATGTTGTCAGGGACTTGGGCTTCCTTCTCATCCTGCAGGGCACAGGATCTACCAAGAGTGACTCTGCATGAGGTGCCTTCCTTAAGAAAAGTCATTATGTGACACTTCAATCTGGCAGCAATTATCATTCCTGACATATCAACACTTGGCTGCTGCATAAACCCTCTGCCCTGCACATTGCATGCAGAGCTGTCCCTGCAGTGCCCAGCAACGCTGCTATAACACTGAGCTGTGTGCAACACCAGCTCAGCAATGGTTGTGAGTCTCTGTACTCTGGCAAGAACAAAACCCCTTGCCTAGGGATCATCATTTTTAATGTTATGAGTGAATTGTCTGCTCTATAGTGGCTATTCTTCTGCGTCTCTTGTCCCAAGTGTAGCAGGTGATACTTTATTTTATACATGTACACATATGTATATATATATCACATATAGATCTATTCTATAATAAAGCAGGCAGGATTAGCCACTTTTTAACAAGGTCCTTCTTCCCCTTATTGGAAGAACTAGGATTATGGGGAGATTATTAATGAGTCTAATCCATCAGAGAATGTGTTGTTGCTTTAAGTAATACTGTTGAGATGTTTGTTGAGATGGTTGTAAGCTTGTCTTGTATTTAGTTCAATGATCACATGATGCCACCAAGGTCTTTGAGTCATTTTATGACATTTCTTTTGCTGATTTCCTTTTGCAAGCTTCCTTAATATCTTATATTAAAAAAACCCCTCCTAAACTATTTTTGTGACAACCTAGACTAATCTGACATGTGGCTATCTCTGATTGTTATTAAACTGTTCAAGTTGCCAGTTCTGCTGAAAGGTTTGTGAAGTTTCAGCAACTTCTGAGTCAGCCTGTAGCATTTGTGGGTTTATGTGGAAAATGTGCCAAATCAACAATGAATGTGAATGCACAGCTTTGGGCAAAATGTGGATATGCAAATGTATCTGCATTGACATTGAAGAGAAATGTCCACTTTAGTCCCTTATAAGGTGGGTTTGATACAGCTGAAACACACAGCTATAAAAAAGATGAGAAATTACTTTTTTCTTTGAATAAATTAAGAGTGAAGATAACCATTATTTTTTCTGCATTCTACAGATGGATTTGTTTTCTCTTGCTATGTTTCATCTGTACTCCGTCCTGTCTGGCACAGAAGTGGCAAACAGAGTGCCATCTCGTGGATAAAGTGAGCCTGCACTCATCAAAAAACATGGACTCCACTTCTCTCCACTGGTTTGAACAGAATCACTCACGATGTACAAATATGACCCAGAGCAGCAAGCCGCATGCACAAGAATTTCGACACACAGCAACAGCCCTACTGGGAGTATACAAAAAGTCAGGTAGGAGCCAAAGATAAATTCCCCTGGTGCATGTTATTTTGAAATATGCTGGTGGTGATATGTTGTAGATATTCACTTGGTTGGTTTATCAATAGAAAAAACAAGTCCCCATAGTGGAAGATGTTCCATTTTTATCACAGTAGGTTAAATATAATATTTTTTGTATGCCAGTAAAGATCAGTCACCATTTATATTTAGAGAGTCAGGATGGTTAAGAACATTCCTTTAACTTATGTTTTTATCCCACTTTGGAACAGATTCAAAATCAGTAATGCCTGCCTATTAATAGCTGATAAATTTAAGGCATGTTTCTGTACAATCTGTCCATAAATATTTTTTTTAAAAGAAGAGGTGAATTGCCATACCATAACATGTGAGAGACTGTCTGCAGAATCCCAAACACACACATAGATTTCTCAGCTCCTTCTGAATGTTGGCCAGCTCCAGTAAATGACTAAACTATAAACTGATATGTGCTCTTCTGCTCAGAACTTGTGCGTGGTTGCACCATTCTCAGTTGGTTCCATGACAGAGCATATAATCAGGTAAGAGTTTGGGTTGGAAGGGACTCTTAAAGGACGTTTAGTTCAACCCCCTGCCATAGGCAAGGACATGTTCAACTAGATCAAGTTGCTCAAAGCACCATCCAACCTGACCCTGAGTGTTTCCAGGGATGGGGCACCTACCCCACTCTGGGCAACCTGTGCTAGTGTTTCACCACTCTTGTCATTAAAAATAATGTCTTCTTTAGTCTAAATCTATCTCTTTTAGTTTAAAACCATTACCCCTGTCCTACCACTACAAGCACTATTAAAGAATTTCTCCCCAGCTTTCTTATAAGACTCCTTCAAGCATTTAACAGCTGCAGTAAGGTCCCCCAGGAGCCTTCTCTTCTCCAGGCTGGACAACCCCAACTGTCTCAGAGTTGCCTTACAGGACAACTATTCCAGTCCTCTGATCATTTTTGTGACTCTTTACTGTATCCACTCAAGCAGGTCCAAATCTTTCCTGTGCTGAGAACTTCATAGCTAGGTGCAGGACTGCAGGGTGGCTCTCATCAGAGTGGAGCAGAGGGGCAGAATCACCTCCTTTGACTTGCTGGGCAAGCTTATGTTTATGCAGCCCATGATACAGTTGGTTTTCAGGCTGTAACTGTACATTGCTGGGTCATGTCCAGCTTTTCATTTATCAGTAACCCCCAAGTCCCTCTCCAAAGAGCTGCTCTCAATCCCTTCATTCCTCAGCCTATATTGATACTGTGGGTTGCCCTGACTCAGATGTAAGACTTTGCACTTGACCTTGTTGAACCTCACGAGATTCACATGGGCCCACTTCTCAAGCTTGCACATGTTCCAGCCTGGAGTAGGGAGGATAAGGAAATTGCTCCTTTTGAGGTCCCGCTATGTCATCTAACTGCACTCTGAGAAGTCAAAGGAACCAAATGAATTCACCTGGGCTTCTTTTGGCTTAAAATATTGAGTGAAAAACAAACTGGCTTGTGAGAAAAAAGGCCCTGTGGTTTAGTCTACTGCAATTCTCACGTTCCTAGTGCAAATTTTACCAAATGAATCTTGCTACAAAACAAAATGCAGTGTAAATAAAGCAGAGTAGCCTAACTTTCTAAACTGATCCAGGTGCTTTGCTCCCAATTTAGAAGAATGTTAAGTGAAAACTGAAAAAGCTCTGTGCTTCTGTTTGATTTACACCTGTTCCATGACTTCATGTGTGAAACATTTAGCTGATTCACTGAGGAATGAAACATTTCACTCATCCAGAGTCAGGCCACCTCCTTTCTTGGGTAGTGGCAGGGGGAAGCCTTGCCAGTGTGCTCATGGGTAGTGCTATCTTTACTCTTACATGGAGGATGGAATGACTTTTATGTTCTCCTATTCCCCAGTAAAGACAAGGGATTGCATCCAAGAGAACTTAGAAAAACTAAAATCCCAGTGCCACATCTCAAAGCTCTTTCAAGAGAGAATGTCTAGATCACAGTCAGCACTGTGGGGTTAGGGGCTGTTTGGTTTCCCTATGTAGATCTAGACAGCTTTTGTTTAAAAAATGTCTTCAGCAAAGTCTACTCTCCCCTGCTATTCATGGCCAGTCCCTAGGAGCTGCTCTGTTTGTAAGTGGCTTGATACTTAGTCCTTCATCTTCCTCTCTATGCCTACTCACCTTTTAGCTCTGGAGTTTAAGCCATGCTATCTTAGCTCCCAGTTTCCAGTTGTGTCCCTGGAGTGGGCTGTTGTTTATTTGCTGAAAGATCTTGCAATTTAAAACTCAATTAGCTGCAGGGACATCAATCAGCAACAGAATCTAACCCTTGATGGAGGACACTCTGTAAGATCTAAGGAAATTGAAGGTAAGTAGATGTTTATCAGATGGATCCACAAAAATTCACCAAATGCTGAATAATATCTGAGGGCTGTACATCTGACAAATGTGCTGGGAGTAATTGTGTTCAGGAATGAAACATTACAGACACAGTGGCAAAAAGTAGCTTCCCTTCCTTTTTATTTATAGGGAGAGGTTTTACTTTCATTTACATCATGTGTTGCACTCTTTTAGATGATCACTAACATGGTTCTGCTGAGAGACAAATTTGGGTCAACATATACTCTTAAATCAAACACAGAGCTCTTATAAGAGTTTCATATTTCAGCAATGGGGAGCTATTTAGCAGATTTCTAGTTCCTCTAGACCTGCTCACAAGTGTTTCTGTATAAGGGACAGTATTAATAGTTCCTTGGTGGATTCCAGAAATTGAGTATACAAAATCATAAGAAAGTTGTGGGACCTTCTAGACATATGCTGTGTCTAGTCTCACTGATGCAGTTCTGTGAAAAGCAGTGAAGCAGACAAGATCTGTCAACAATTATTCATCACATGCCTGATTTGTTAAATATTGCATATAGATTGCCTGCTGAATAATAAGAAGCCAATTCTGGAACTAGCTTCAGTGTAATTCAGAGCTCCTCCTGATCAGATATTAATGTCTGGACTTTCAAGTATATTAGACCAAGTTATTTTAATTTCATTGCTGCCTTCTTACAAGTTCCTATCTAATTAACAATGATTGTGCTATTTGAAAAGCTCTCAATTTTTTACCCCGTGGAGCAGCTTAGAAGTAATGGTAGCTGTCTTAGCACATCAGTCATTTGTTTAGAGAATTCAGATGATTAGTACCTTGAAATGAAGCTACCTTACTCCAGCTTCAGAATTGCTGAAACATAATGCACAATGGATAAAAAAAGCTCTTTAGAAAATATTGATATTTTAAGCATTCCTCAGAGTTTGGTAGAAGAAACAATGAAAAGGGATAAGGAATGTTCATCCTGAGTGAAATTATGGAAGAAAAATCTTTCCACCAAGGAATCAATTCCCCTTGATGAAACAAAGTAGGGGTTTGACCCAGCTGCTACTACATCAAAGAGAGCACAAACAGGGACTCCAAGAGCAGTCAGTGTGTATTCTTTCATGGGAATTGATACATGAGTTAAAGGAGACAGTAATTTTTTTCCAAATCACTGAAAGTGCATTTTCAAAAGACACAGTTTTAAGAGTTAAATTCTTGCTGAAGCATTTGAGGGTAGAGGTTAATGCCCTTAAATACTTTTCATATATCTATACAGGATGCTTAGCCTGTTCTTAAACTCTAAATAAAACTTTAAGATAGATTTGTGATGATCTCTGACTCATCCAGGGTTTGTGCCCAGATGCAGATGAGCATTGCTCAAGGCGAGAGGAACAGCTCTCCAGGAGGAGTGGAGCATGTGCTGTTGTGAAAAGGGCTTAGGTTCCTAAGTAGGGTGGCTGCAAAAAGCAGATTTAGACACACAAATTGTTACATCAACATGTTCATTTTCTGAATCCAATCTTTTCAGTGACCCATATGAACAACAACACTACCAGAGATTTTCCAGACCTCCAACTCCAGTTCCTCTGCAAGGCAGGGAAAAATGTCACTGGGCTAATGACAATCAAATCTGTAGCAGCTCTCAGGGCTCTTCAGTTGGAAAGGATGGACATTTGCATTCACTTCAGCTGACTTCCAAAACAGTTCCTCCATTTCTCAGAGGTGACACAATACTTGCAGAAAATGCCCTTACCCCAGCCCTCAGTAGTCCAACACATTCTGTTCCATTTTCCCAGGCAATGGGAAGGTATTTACAAATAACACAGCTTTACATTAGATGAATCTGTTGTCTGCAGATTCAGTATTGCAGACTCCTATTTTTGTTATTTCAAACTGGTGCTTGAAAATATAGTTTCTCTCTTCTCTTTTTAAAGGCAAACAAATAAAACCACAAACAAAATCAAAACAGCACAAAGATTTAGTAGTGATTTAAAGTAGAGCTAAAAGGGGGATGGGAAATGAGTTACTAATGTCAAGTGCCTTCTGCTATCAGGAGGAGGTTAAGACAGGGAAAAAAATAATCCTGGACTATGAATTTGTATTAATTGACCCTGTAGACCAATGGGAAACAAACCCAGCCCTCTAGAAGCAGAGACAGAGCTTTTGTCTTCTTATATCTAAGAGTCCATGTTGGCTTCTTCTCCAGGAATCTTCAAATGTCAAGTTAAAGGGCTCGATAGAAAATGCAAGACTGGAGCATCTCTGCCTATTGCCAGGAGCAAAATACACTTCCTTTCCTCATCACCTCCTACCTATTTGGGTGCTTTGCACTTGGACTGTGCATCATATGCATACCAACTCTGTACACTGGTAAAGCTCTCTGCTCATTGCCTAATTCAAGTCATAAGAAGTCTCAGAGCCACTCCCTACATGGAGATATGCAGATACCCACTGTGTTGTGCACAGTGTTAGTGCAAAGGCTACAAAACTAGTCTTTGTGTATATTAATATAGACTTCCTCTGTGCATCCAAATAGACCTGTGGCAGCTTCTCTGGGGCTCCATAATTGTCTTTGATTAACTTAGACATAATGATAGGAAGCTGCAAGATTGTAATGGAGATGACAATTTTACTTAACAAATGGTCTTATCAGGTGTCTTTATATCTGTATTTGCTTCTTCATTCTTTGGAAAACAGACTGGAAAGAACATCAGAGCATCTCAGCAGGTAGGAAGTCAAGCAAAGGAGCCAGGAGACCTGCATGGTTAAACAGGGAACTGTTGGGCAAACTCAAGAGTCTGCAGATCATGGAAGGAAAGGATGGCCACTGAATGCCTTCTTTGCCTCTGTCTGTGCTCCTGGAGACTGTCCTCAGGAGCCCAAGACTCCATAGGAAGTCAGGTTGAAGGAGGAGTTTTATTTGGTTGATGAGGACTGGGTTCAGGATCAGTTGAGCAATCTGGATGTACATAAATCCATGGGCCCTGATGGGATGCACCCATGGGTGCTGAGGGAGCTGGTGGCAGCTGGTTGCTAAACCACTCTGCATCATCTTCAGTAAGTCTTAGAGAACAGGAGAGGTATCTGAGGACTGAAGGAAAGCAAATGTCACTCCATGCTTCAAAAAGGGCAAGAAGGAGAAACTGGGTAACTACAGACCGGTCAGCCTCACCTCCATCCCATTTCAAATGCTTGTGATTTTTGGGGGGATTCTGTGCAAAGCCATCAACATGTTTCCTGAATTTAGTTTGCCTGCTTGTTCCAGTTTGTGTTTGTCCATTTGCTTGCTCAATTCTTATCAGATGCAGAAAGATTTTAGAATGTACAGAGCCAGCAAAAGGTTCAGTTTTCCGTTTATATGTGGTAGCTCTGTTCTGCTTTGATCTGCAGAAAGGATCTGAGAACCTCATCTTTAATGTTCTTTATCAAAGAACTGTATAATGATACACCACAATGTAATAGTACCAGGATATTTTACTGAGGGTGATGGAGCAGTGGAACAGGCTTCCCAGAGGGGTTATGGAGTCTCCTTCCTTGGAGGTCTTCAAGACCTACCTGGACATGTTCCTGTGTGACCTGATCTAGGTGAACCTGCTTCTGCAGGGGGGTTTGACTAGATGATTTTTAAAGGTCCCTTCCAACACCTATCATTCTATGATTCTATGATCAATGTTTTCATACAACCGTAGAATGGTAGGGTTGGAAGGGACCTTTGGAGATCATCCAGTCCAACCCCTCTGCAGAAGCAGGTCTAACCTAGGTCAGGTCACATAGGAATGCATTTTGAGGTTTATTTTCTTACTTTGTTCTCCTGTAGGTTGTATCTGACATTTCTGCCTGAGAATTATCAGCTCTGCTTAGCATTAAGTATTGCTGAAAAATAGTTTTTCAAAAATAACATTTATTTTAAGTATAACTCTTTTAATTAAAAAAATACATGTCATCAGGGAAATACAACAAAATGATGAAGTGTTGAGTAGGGATTTTTCATATGATAGACATGTCACCTCATGAAAGAAATCTAAAGCTGACAGAAGCTGGCGGAACAAAAGCACCAAAATTCAGTTATTTACCTCTATGATGAATTTAGGGAGTATAGGTTCTCAACTCTTAATAAAATAATAGTGCTGGGTTTGGTAGTTTCAAGGATAGCCTAATTCTAACACTTCTCAGTAAATCTCTAGAACTGAAAAAGTCTTCTTCCATGATACAGAAAACAAACACATGCACAAAAACATAAGCAGAAGATAATAATATGGCCCCAAGGCCTATGCTAAGCAGAACGATGATGCAAGTGAGTAACTGCTTCCAAGAACTGGATAAGTAGTCTGACTGAGCAGTATGAGTTTGACTTCATTGTTTTGTAAGCTATCTCCTAAATAGCACTTTATAATGCCCAACCATATTTGGATGCAGGTAGAGAAATGTTATTAAATGCTGGTATGCAGCTCAAAATAGAATTGATGGCAAGTTGAAACCTGAAGGCAGCTTCACTCTCAATGGCTACTCACCATTGACCTCAGCTGAAACATAGACCATTTTATCCATGTACCCACATTGACCTGCCAGCTCCACAACAGTTTTAAAGGGCCAGAGATATATAAAGACCTCTTAAGCTTCTATTATTTCATTGTGCACCTGTCAAAATGAGAGAAGCAATGCTTGAAGAGCATTTTGTAGTGTTAATTAACTGGGTTTTGTAGTTACAGTCTGGAGCTAATGCTGATTTGCACACAGAAGTAAAGTTTCTTTTCAAAATAGTCATTACACTCTGGAATGTTTTACTGAAATAGGAAAGCATCAGAAATCCTTCTTTTAAACAAAACTCAGTCTGACTTCATTGTCTTCAGAGAAAGATGCATTTCACCTTGACTTTGCCCAAAAATATTTTCAGTGTCCTCAACAAAAACCAGGAGGTTACTAACAAGAATGCTGTCCAGGAAACGTAGCTAACAACTATTTCAATCCCATTGAAAATTTCCTGTAATAAACAGCATAATGGCAATGATCTTGGAGATACAAAAACAGTACAAAACAGCATGAGAAAAAGGCACAAATACAATGTGTTTTCAGAGCAAGCTGAAAAGGAGGAAAGTGTCTTAGATTCCTTGGCATCTGCAAACATCAAGACGACATCACGTTTGGGCTAATTTCAAGGCAAAGCAGCCATATAAGTTAAATGTACAGGCTTTCTTGGCTTTCTAAAGCATGGGAGATAATAGAAAGTAATCCTCCTTTTCTGTTAAAAAAAAAAATTACTTTAAAGTAGGGTGGACTCTTTTCCCTCTCACTTTGTGGGATCTATTTAAAATGACCTATTTAAATGTTCTGCAATTATGGTGCTTTTGTATATTTTCCATGCAGAGTGAACAGAAAGGGAAGCCCTTGAAGTTATGGTATTTTAACCAATCAAAGAATCATCTCCTTTTTTTTTTCTCTTTCTCTCTGAATTCTTCATACAAGGTGTCTTAAAATAGATAAGGCAGGTTCATTACTGCAGTCATAATTGTCAGCTTCTGTCAGTTCCATTAGTGGATAAAGGTCTCTATGAATATTACTCATGCATTCCTAGCCATCCTTCCAAACTGAACAAGCTTCTCAAAACTATCCCCTCTAGTTCTCTTGCCAGTCACTTGAGTCTGTTCTTTAGTTATTTAACATGATCCCTGCTAGGGTCCCCTTGTTACAACATGTCAGTTTTTCCTTCATCATCCTTTTGGGATGCGTCTTGCTCACTTCATTGCTATGTGAATATCTGTTGATACACAAATCACTCATTCAATAAAATACTTTTCCCTTTCTGTTCACAGCATGCTGGCTTCAGGTTTGTTTGGCAGCTATAACTTCACATCTTGGAGGAGACCTAAAATGTTGCATGTCAGAAGAGTCACAGATCACAGTCATTTAGGTCACAGATCTTAAGATTAAGAAAAGACAATGGTTTTTATTCATTTGGTTATGCTGCATAAGCATATCCTCCTCCTAGCATAAAAGGATTCCAATACAGCTGGAATTTTCCTTTAGACTACAATGTTTCTATAATTCAGGCAGCAGTTTAGAGTTTTCCCATAAATCTGCCTTTGGTTCTTTCAGTATTTAGTAAATATGCATCAATGTTTCTTATAAAAATGACATTTCTTAGATATGTGGGAAGAAAAGATATTTTTCCTTTTTAAATGTTAAAAGACTCAAGTGTGATAAAACCCAGACCTTGTTCTAGCAAAGGAACTCTATAAAATTTACTTTTCTTCTTTTTCTCCTTTACTTTTCTATATAAACTTTGACATAAAATTGAATCTACGCATCTGTGAATCTACAAAAGACACTAAAACATTTAACATATGCTATTGCTGTGTGCTCAGTCCAGTTAATCCTCCCCTCACACCTCTCCTCATCTCTCACTCTGTAAGCGGCTAGCTACTCCCACCACTATTCATAAACCAGCTTTGACATTTTTTTGGAGCTCTTTATAAGTCAATTCAGTTCACTAATTTGGCTGAAAACTAACCTAAACAAGAGAAGAAAAAAGTTATTACTTTGACCTTACTGAGTTGGCTCAAGGATGGTCTAAAAAGTGCCAGAGGTGGCACAAGTGAAGAATAAGACAGGACTCTTTAGCTGGTAGCAGGGATGTGATAAGGGGAAACATGGAGGACAGACAATTAGTCCTTTTCTTTTTCATGAAATCACCCCATAAATATAAAAAATGAGCAGAATTCAAGTTTTCTTACTGATGTACTACATCTCTATCATTGTTTTCTGAGCACATATCTCAGTTTTATATGAAGATGCCAGGTTTGTCCCGCAGCTAGAAGCTGGGACACGCTTAGGACCACCATGATTACAGGTGCATCAGGTTGTCAGAATCCTCTTGGTTTTTAATACACTTTATAAACTGTAAGAAGGTTAAAAAAAAATCATTTGAAAGACTTTAGTGACCCAAATAATTGGTTTATCCACCTCAAAACCAAACTTTAATATTTGAGAGATATGATTGGGTTTTTCCATCTTCCCTTTTGATGGTCTAGGTCCTGTTCCCTGATGCATCCATCCAGTAGAGAAGGAAGCAGAGCTGCATCTACATATTTGCTGTGCTTAAATCTTTGCTAAGATGAGGAAGGGTTTGTTTTGTCTGTTATTGGAATAGTTCGGATTGGTTGCTCAGGCCTTGGAGACAATTATGTGAGGCAGCCAGCTAATGAAAGGACATTCCCCCTTCCACACAGGCAGGGCTGAAATTCTTAAAAAGGTTGAGACATCCATATCAAACATGATGTCTTTCCTGAGCATTTTGATAAGGTGTCAAAATATTGTGGTTAAAAGCAACAAGTTTGGTTACTCGTTCAGCATCACTTCTCTGAAGCCAGTTTATATCAGATCAGCACTGGTCTTTAACCACTAGGGTAAAAGATGCCACCACTCAGTTACCAAAGCAGTTGCAATTTCTCTTCTTTCTTAAAAGACCACGTTCCTCCATTCCTTTGCAATAGTCCAGAGGCAATAGGAAAGATAGTGTAGGCCTGCTTTTTTAAAAACAAGACTAAAAAAGTCTGTTAGCTCGTGAGTCTACAGAGGCTTTAATGGGAACTAATGGAAAATGTAAAACTAGAGGAAATTAGGACAGCTGCAAAAGAAACCCCAGAAGCAAAAGCAGATTAAAGTAAAGCAATGAGCAAATCCATGCAATATCTTAATTTTGCTTCAGATATTTCCCCCTTAGTGTAACTTGTTCCCTAAGTCAAACAGTAAGTCTAAAACACATGGTTTCTTTTGTAGATGCCTACTCATTGTACCAGAGTGGGCTTTCAGCTGATGAGCAGAGGAACTGCATTAGTTGGGGACTGACTCTCCCAGTATGCCAAGAGACAAGAATATCTGCAAAGTTGCTCTGTGCTCTTTCTGTTCTACATGGTCACAGCTTGAAGCTCTTCATCCAACAGCCATTCCCAGCTTAAGCTTCAGCAGAAACAGAGTATTTATTTTTTGTTCTAAAGATTGAATGACAATTATTTTCTTCTCTTTTCTCATCCTTCTGTTGTAAGCTTTGTTCTCCAACTTTCTAACAAATAAAGGAATACACTTTTCTGCTGACAGGTAGCTGAATAAGGAGGTTATACCATTAACCTTTACACACATGAAAAGCCTCATTTAAGTCTACAGAATTCCAGAAGGTGATAAGAAGTAGTATATGTGAGGGAAAACATGGAGGAGTGAGAACTTAAAATAGAATATTCTAAATGCATATTCTGTTAGTGTCAAGTGACCCATCCAATCTTGATTGGAAGCTTAACAGCTATGGTATTCATAGCATAAAAAGATTTCTGCTTCTTCACTTCTGAAGACAGAGTTACTAGGAGCAAAGAAAGAAACAAGCCTTGAAACACAATATACTTTCCCTCCTTCTCAGAGTACCTATTTTCTTCCCATTTTCCATCTTTTCCAACCACAGTTAAATATCTTTAAGTTTTCACTTTAGTACATGGACATAGTTCCTTTATTCAGTTAATGGGCTGTTCACTCAGGGAGGATGAAGTGTTACTTCGTGATTCAGTGTATTCAATAATGGCAGAGTTTTCCAGCACAAAATCCTTATTCTAAATATACTTATCTTCTTCAGAAATCAGTTTAGTGAGCAATTTCCACAAGAGACTGGGATAGGACGACAGAGGCTGCTTCTAGATTTTGCATTTTATCTTATATTTATGTATAGAAATATCCCAGGTAGTTCTTAATCCATTATTTTTCATTAGTTTCTTTGTCTTTTGATTTCATACTTTTCATTGTCTCAGGGGATAGGATAGACTAAGCTTGGCTTTAGCCTCTGACAGTGAGTTGGAAGGTGAACAACCCCTGTCTAAATTAGCACAGAGAAAGAAAATATTGAAAGCACTGGATACCTTGCAATTTAGTGAAATTAAATGCTTACCCACTGTGCCCTGACAGTAAAATCTGTCAAGAGTAGTGTTATGGAGCTGGAAATTCCTACAGGCTGAGTTTGCAAAGAGAATTAGTCAGAAGACATGCTACCAGCAGCACACTCACTTTATGAAACATTCAAGACAACACCTCATTGCAAATGAGTAGTAAAAGAGGGAATGAAAAAATCTCTGCCAATCCCTATTGAAGAGATGTGTGCATTTTGATGATTTTCAGGTGATGCTTCCCAGAGCAGGTGATGGGTTACTTGTTGCATGCAGAAGAGGGCTCCTGGATAAAATGGAGTTAGATGGAAATAATATGGAGCCAAGCAGAGACATCTATCTGACAGCATTTCTTCCACTTTATTTAGCACAGTACTCTTTCACAGTGGTTCTGTCTTCAGTGTGTTGCAGACTTGCACAGTTTCCTATCACACTGTACCTTTAAAAGGATGTACATGCAGGGAATCACTCCAGTGCATACACAGTTTTCAAGGACACTCTCTCTCCGCTTCTTCTGACTGACAGTCTGGCAAAACACACAGAAGACTGGAACAATGGGTGGAGTTATTGTCTTTTTTTCCTCCTAGAAAGGCTGTGTCCTGTCAGCTGAAGCCCTATTATAAGACAGGGCTGCACAGTCATTGTTGCATTCTGCTGTGTTGGATGTTGTTTGCTGACTATGGCAGTTGTTACTGATCTATCTGGGAAGAGAAACATGTTGTAGACTTGTTAAACAGAAATTGTCTAACCACAGAAACTCCAGAAACACACAGAGTGTACACAAAGCTTTGCTTTTCTATTAAAACAATGGTTAACCAGCTTTCTATGTGTTCAAACAAAACAGTTTATTCTCTACCTGGGCCCTATGTGAAGGATCACATTGCCTTTTGGTTATTTTTACTATTCTTTAGGAAAAGGAAACAGTAACATGTAGTGCTTGCATAGTAACTAAAATATAGAGCCCATGAAAGGGATTCCCATTAATTCCTAGAGGACTTTTATATGAGTTTCTACTACTGGCAAACAGAACAACTTAAATACATTTGTATGCCCACTGCTTCTCCTCCAGGTGTGTTTTTGGCAGCTGGGTACACAAGGCTTGCTCATAGTTGGCCAGTATAGATGTTGGCACATGAACAAAGAAAGCATGCTCATGTGCTGGTCATAGCACTGGCAATGTTTTTGTCTTGGTCTTCTAGTCTCAAGAGTTTACAGTGTGGGTCACCAGTATTTCTGGTTATTTCAAACTACTGGGCATTAAGCCTTATTTCATTTTCAGGATGATAACAGACAAATAGGAGAGAGAGTAGAAAAATGCAACTCGTTGCCTGTGAAAAGCATCCTTAGGTAGCACAAAGGTAGGACATTGGCAGTTGTATGAGGGACATCTCCCCACTGCTTATGTGCACACATGTAGCCTGAGTTCAGACACTGCATCTTAAATCATAGTTGGAAATAATCAGGAATGAGTAGGATGCTTAACTCCTGTTTCCTATTAGTTCATGTCTCAGTCAGAAAATTACTATGGATGAATAAACAAAGCCACTTACTGAGAAGAACTTCCCTCGACTTCAGCTAAAGTCCTATTTGCATGTGTGCTGAACAGCTTGAGAAAAATGCTCTCCAAGGCTTCATGCTGTGAGCAGTAGATTCAGCATCTCGACTAGCCTCTGCATTTTGATGATTCTCTTACAGGAAGGTTTTTCTCCTGGCAGACTTTGAACACACATAAAGCATAGTTTCAGGCTCAAGTTCCTGCATCAGCCCAGAGGTAAATTGGGAGAAGCATATGACCAAGGATGTCTGTGTGTTTAGAAGGAAAGTGTTGTTTAGGAGCTCTAAAATGTGAAAGGAAACAAAATAGAAATATAAATAAATAGATTTCTGTAATTTCTGAGCAGGTTGCATGATGAATTTCAGTAGCCAAGGGTAGGATTTACTTTTCTTTCCCAAGAACTTCTCCTTAGATATGATAACGACATTATTGATAAGCTAACTATGCCATTACCAAATGTCACCCTGGATGTATCTCCTTGGGTGGGAAGTAGTATATGTTACATTTTTACTTTTTCTTCAGATACTCCTCTTTTCATAAATTCATGTTACTAATTCATCTGCTTGTTAGATTTTGCTATTCTTTTGCTGAAGTGAGGAAGAAAAAATGCATGCTCCTGTGGCAAACACAGAAAAAACTCAAAGAAGATGAATGAGGTTCCAACACAGCAAGAAATTTAAGCAAAGGTTAGAGATGACAATAATGGGCATGGTGTGTAGCCTGAAATAATCTTGTAAACTTCAGGGAACAAGTCCAGATAATCTAACTTGCCCTTTCTGTCTCTGCTGTCTTCCAATTACTATCTACCATCAAGCTACTCAGAAAATTTCTACTGATGGTGACAGAACTTCTAGCCAGATCTCAAAGAAAAGGGTACAGCCAAGTGATTCTAGGGTGTAACCCCTTAAAGTGATTTATTCCTTAAGCATATTGTCACCTTGGATCACAGCCTTGACCTTAAGCTTATGCTTATGTTCTACTTCAGAATTGTCCTCAGTTGGGTTAGGTTTAGTTGTCCTGACATATAACCATAAATCTTAGTGAGTTTGACATGTTGTAGCTTAGAATAAGCAGCTTTAAAACCACTTCAATGTGATTTGGAGGAGTTACATTTTGTGACTCTAAATTAGAAATACATGTGAAAATACAACATACTAAAACCCTGAGAATGAAATTGTGTGGCACAACTAAGTGTCCAGTGCTCAGATAAGTTCTACACCACCATAAACATATGTCATAGCCACATGCAATGGGAACATCAAGTATTATTTAGTTATAGCAAAATTTCAGTGTTCATAAATACTCATTTCACAGTTCACTTGCTTAAAATATGATCTTTTCTTATGCTCCTTGTTTGATTTTCTCTTTGGTCACTAAGCAGCTGTTTGAATGGTGATGTGAGTGGTGACCTGCCTTTGATACCATCTGTATGCTCTTTCACCTACTAAATAAGCAAGGAATTAGTTTAACATCCATCTTAATGTAGCTGGTTAAACAAAACTGTTACCTTAATCTTTACACCTACATTTCTGTGCCTGTTGTTAGAATGGAATTATAAACCAGATAGCTCCCTATATGACTTTTATTCTACAACTTTGCTCTCTGTTCCATATGTTTATTTAAATACAGGTGGAAAAGTTCAGATTAAACTGTATGCAAATCTTTCTAAACTGGGCCTTTTCTATACATGCATCCCCTTTTATGTGAGCAGTACTTTGTCAATGGTTCGATAATTAAGAGAGTTTACATTTTAAAGTCTTCAGATTTAAATTGGTTGAATATTAATCACAGATCACTTTCAGTTGTGTTGTGATATGCAAATTGTTGATGCCTCAGCTGCATTTGTTTTCAGGTATCAGTCTACCCGCATAATGCAAAATACCACTCGGCAATTATTTCAATTAGATGCAGTCAGCCTTCGGAGCGAGCTCTTTATTTAATTTCTGTAAATGAAGAAAGCACTTGCTGTTTTCTATTCCCTAATGCTTACTGCCCAGAACTAACACTCACAACTGGTATGTGTGCAACACATAAACAGTTTCCTAACTGAATCATGTTGGCATTCATGGTAAATGATAAGCAGTTGAACTGCCCTCGCAAGATTTCATTTGGTTAACTGGCTCTTCCGCCTTGGAAAGAGATGTCACCCTGTTTGGGGGTATTCATTACCATTTTAAAGTGTATTATGAAAGGTAGAGTAAATAGGAGCTCTTAATTAGCAGGATCTGTTTTGGCAGAAGTGCATAACACTAGAGGATTTTTTTTTTCATCTGGCTGCAGCTGTTACCTAAGCAGAGGAGGAATTTCACCTAACCACAAAGAATGAGATACACAAATAGCTGTGCTGTCTTAAGAACGGGTCGAGTATGTCTCCTCACAGTGATTTGGTTCCATAATTGCAATTCACATTAAATGCAGCAAATGTTACCATCCTGCCCACTCAGATTCCACCTCTACTTTTGTTTCAAGCGCAGGGAGGAGGGGGGGGAAGATGAGGGGAGAACCCTTTCTTTTCCTCCCTCTCCTTCCCCCGCTCCTCTTTCCCCAGCCGCCGTGCTCAGCGGCGCGCAGCCGGGCGTTGGGCAGGCGAGCGGGGGCGGGCTGGCCCCGTCCCGGCTGTGCCCCGAGCCTCACTTGTAGCTGCTGCTCGTCGCCCATGGCGGCCCCGCGGCGACCGGCGCGGCAGCGGGGCCCCGCCGCTCCCGCCGCCCCCTCCTGAGCTCCGCGGGGCGCAGCTCAGCATCTCCGCGGGAAAGGTAACGGCGGCGCAGCGCGCTGTGCGGGAGAAGCTCCGGCGGCTCCGTTGCGCTGGGATTGCTTCCCCGGAGCGGAGTCTGCTTCCCCTCCAAAGCAGCTCCTGAGCGCTTGGTGCGTGCGTGCATGTGTGTTGTGCGTGTGGCGAAGGGGAGGGGGCTCTCTCTGCGTGCAAGGGGTGGGCGAGAGCAGTGCGATGGGAGCGGGCGCTCGTGTGCAGAGGGATCCTCTCCCCGCATGTGTGCGGGGCACCGCGGTGTCGGGGCAGGGCTCAGCGAGGCGGTTGCTGCATGCGGCGGAGCCCTCCGGGGTACCGCAGCGCCGGGCTTCGGCTCGCTCCGCGTCTCGGCGCTCAGCGCAGCCGGGGGTGCCGGCCCGGGCGGGCTCCCGGCCGCCCCCCCGCTCGGCGCGGGCACGGAGCTGCCGGAGGGGAGACCTCGCGGGGAGAACGGCGGAGTGCAGCGGAGGGGGGCCGCGGCGACCCCGGCCGCAGAGGTAGGGAAGGTGCCGGCTCTCCCGGAGCATCGCCGGGAGCATCCCCGGGGGCGGCCAGTCGCTCCGCCGGGCGTGTGAGTGCGGGCGGGCAGCGGGGCCGTGGCGGGGCTGATTTACGTTGGCGGTTTAATTTCTTTTAATTATCCCGAAGGTTTTGTTTTCATTGCTATTGTAATTACTGCTGTTATTTTTAAGGAGAGGGGGGAGGGGAGGGGGGCGGGAGACGAGGCGACAGTGGCTTTCTGACGGAGCCTCTCTGCCATCTCGCTCGCCTCTCCCAGCCAACCGGCCGCCTCCGGAGCCCCGGCCAGCGGCACCCGGCGCAGCTCTGCCCTCTCCCATTCTTCCCGGGGACGTGGGCGAGAGAAGGGACTGGGGCCAGGCGGCCCGGATAAGCCGGTGGAGGTGTGGGAGGGACGGCGGGAAGGGAGGGTGGGGGCAGGATCTGCGCATTGGGGCTGGGGAAAGGGGTGTATGAATGTGCTGCGGGCTGGACTTTGCAAAGGTGCCGGAGGCGCGGGGCGGGGGGGGGGGGGGAGCATTTGCTGGCAGGGACCACGGTTGTGCCTTATTTCAAAGGGAGGGTGGAAGAGATGCTGGGCTGCATCGCCGTGCTGTGCCCGTTCCCAGCCGGCATGTGCGTGCGGTGTGTGCGCGCCTGTGTCCCTCCTGCCATCCCCCGCCGGGAGGCAGAGGGCGACGGGGCGCCCACGACACAGGGGACCCGGCACCAGCCGAGCCGGTTGCGGCAAAACATTGCGGTAGTGCCCGCACTCCTTGCCGGGCTCACCGACCCGCCGCCAGCCCCGCGCCGCACCCGCAGTGTGTCCGCTTGGCACCGGCCGCGTCTCCGGGACTGAGGAAGAAGAGGGGACTCGAGCGTGGGAGAGGAAGAGATACGCGAGGACGGTGTCTGGAAAGGGGCGGGAGGTGAAGCGGTGGGGACGCGGGCGCTTCGGGCTGTCCCTCTGCGCTCGCTCGCCGTGGCCAGGGTCGGGAGCCTGCGGCGATCAACAGCAACTCTTCCGCTCCCTCTTCTCCCCGTGGTCCGTCTCCGCGGCCTCCTTGACCCCTCCAGCTGTCCCTTCCCCTCTTCCTCCCTTGCCTCCTCTTAGCTTTTTCTCTTCTCCTTGTCCTTCTGTCCTCCCTTTCTTCCTTCCTCATCCCTCCTCTGCCCTCCCTTCCAGGTCCCCCGGCGCATCCTCCCCTCCTCGCGGCTCCCTCCAGCCCGATTCTCCTCCCTCCAGCTGGCACCTGCTTTCTCCACTTCCATCCCGGCTCCCTCCTGCCAACTCGGTGGCTTCCCACAGCAGGAAATGAAAGGGACAAGTTGGGAAATGGGGGGAATGGGAAAGGTGGGGGGAGCAATTTATTGATTATTGAATGATTTCGTTTCTAAAAAAAAAAAAAGGCTACCTTCTAACTCAGAGGAAATGCTGTGGCTTCAGTTCTTCCTAAAAAAATGGCAGCTCATCTGGCTTGACTGTATGTGAAGGTTTCTTGAAAGCCACCTTTGTATCAGTGCAGGGTTAAGAGCAAATTGCATAAGGTTTACAAAAAAAAACAACCCACCAAACCCCAAAGTTCTCAGGTTTCAACAGCGTCAGGCTGGGGAATTGTGACTTTGTTTTGCCCTGCAAGTCAGGGTGTTGTTATTCCTGGGGATGGGGCTGTATGCCTGTGCATGCTTCTTCCATATCTGTATGTGCTTCCATTGGTCACCCTGAGCTGATCTTCTTTTGTGAATAGTTCACTGTATTTCTGCAATGTTTACCACCTACTTATTTAAACTAGGCATAATAAGTGACAGAAGCAACGTGTATGCATGCCTTGAGTGAATCTCACTATTACCGTAGTGATAACGTCTCTGTGTTGATGCTATAGAAACATACATTGAGTATTGGCATTGCTTTTTGTGTCTGCATCTTCATCCTTTCTATATTGTGCTATGCCAGCCCTGACGTTTGGGCATGCATAACATCAGCGTTTGTGTTTAATATCCCTGAAATGCACGGCAACATGCGAGCAGTGCAGGACTGAGGAGAGTAAATATGCATAAAATTGGAATCTCCTTTGGTTATTTTACTTTGTTAGTTATGCATGTTTGGCATGTACAAGAGACAGAAATATATTTGACAGACCTCAGAGTTATTTCTGTTTGTCTACAGAAATTTACATTCCATATTTGAAATCCTTCTAGCTCTTGTGTCTTGATTTGACTGTTAAAATCTTTCCTGTTATTTACAATTCAGTGCTTGTAGTTTATCTGTTATCCTTGGCAGGTACAGTAGCTCAGTGGTATACAATTTTTAACCCAAATGACATTTTGGAACGATGACAACTGAAAGACATTGTTTGTTTTGTTTTGTTTTTTCTTTCCTTCTTTTTTTCTTTAGATTCTTTATCTTTGTTCAGGAGCCTAAGGTTGCTTGCTGATCACAAGAAGATGTTTCTGTGGCTCTTTCTGCTTCTGTCATCTCCAGTTTCTTCTACAACTGCAGATGCTGATATATCTGTGGAAATCTGCAATGTTTGCTCCTGTGTGTCAGTTGAGAATGTACTGTATGTCAACTGTGAGAAGGTTGCAGTCTACAGACCAAATCAGCTTAAGCCACCATGGTCTAATTTTTACCACCTCAACTTTCAAAACAACCTGCTAATTATTCTCTACCCAAATTCCTTTCTTAATTTTACTCATGCGGTGTCCTTGCAACTGGGTAATAACAAGTTACAGAACATTGAGGGAGGGGCCTTTATGGGTCTTAGTGCATTAAAACAGTTGCACTTAAACAACAATGAATTAAAGATCCTCCGAGCTGACACTTTCCTTGGCATAGAGAACTTGGAATATCTCCAAGCTGACTACAATTTAATCAAGTTTATTGAACGAGGAGCCTTCAATAAGCTTCACAAGTTGAAAGTCCTGATCCTTAATGACAACCTGATTTCATTTCTTCCTGATAATATTTTTCGATTTGCTTCTCTAACCCACCTGGATATACGAGGGAATCGAATACAGAAGCTTCCATACATTGGAGTTCTGGAACACATTGGGCGAATTGTTGAATTGCAGCTGGAAGACAACCCCTGGAATTGTACTTGTGATTTGTTGCCTTTGAAAGCGTGGCTGGAGAACATGCCCTATAACATCTACATTGGAGAAGCTATCTGTGAAACACCCAGTGACTTGTATGGACGGCTGCTGAAAGAAACCAACAAGCAAGAGCTGTGCTCCATGGGGACAGGGAGCGATTTCGACGTGCGCATCCTGCCTCCCTCGCAGTTGGAGCCGGGTTACAGCACACCAAACGGCCACACCACCCAGACGTCGCTGCACAGATTAGTCACAAAGCCGCCAAAGACTACAAACCCTTCCAAGATCTCGGGGATAGTAGCAGGCAAAGCATTCTCTAATCGCAACCTTAGTCAAATTGTATCTTACCAGACCAGGGTGCCTCCTTTAACTCCTTGTCCCATCCCCTGTGTTTGCAAAACGCATCCTTCAGACTTGGGATTAAGTGTAAATTGCCAAGAAAGAAACATAGAGTCCATGGCCGAACTCGTCCCAAAACCTTTCAATGCCAAGAAACTGCATGTAAATGGCAATTATATTAAGGATGTGGACACTACGGATTTCTTCGAGTTCGAGGGGCTGGATTTGCTCCATTTAGGCAGCAATCGGATTTCAGTGATCAGAGGAGAAGTTTTCCGCAACCTTACAAACCTACGGAGGTTGTATCTCAATGGCAATCAGATCGAGCGTCTGAGCCCAGAAATGTTTGCTGGCCTCCACAACTTGCAATATCTATATTTGGAATACAATGTTATCAAAGAAATCCTCGCAGGCACCTTTGACTTAATGCCGAACTTACAGTTGCTCTACCTGAACAACAATCTTCTCCGAAGCTTGCCAGCCTACATTTTTGCTGGTGCGCCGCTTGCTAGACTGAACCTGAGGAACAATCATTTCATGTATTTACCTGTAAGTGGCGTTCTTGATCAGCTAAAATCTCTTACACAGATTGATTTGGAAGGTAACCCATGGGACTGCACTTGTGATTTAGTTGCTTTAAAACTCTGGCTCGAAAAGCTAAATGAAGGTATTGTGGTGAAGGAATTGAAATGTGAAACGCCTGTACAGTTTGCTAACATTGAACTTAAGTCTCTGAAAAATGAGATCCTCTGTCCTAAACTTTTAAACAAGCCATCTTCTCTGTTCACTAGTCCTGTGCCTGCTGTTACTTTTACAACACCACCAGGACCAGTTCGGAGTCCTCCTGGTGGCCCCGTTCCGTTGTCCATCCTAATCTTAAGCATATTAGTTGTGCTTATTTTAACGGTGTTTGTTGCTTTTTGTCTCCTTGTTTTTGTGCTTCGGCGCAACAAAAAACCAACCGTAAAGCACGAAGGGATGGGAAATCAAGAGTGCAGCTCTATGCAGCTGCAGCTGAGAAAGCACGATCACAAGTCAAACAAAAAAGATGGACTAGGTGCAGAGGCCTTCATTCCTCAAACCATTGAGCAGATGAGCAAAAGTCATACCTGTGGCTTAAAAGAGTCTGAGACGGGCTTCACGTTTGCTGACCCACCAGGGCAAAAAGTCATTCTGAGAAATATCAATGACAAGGAGAAAGATTTATTGCATGTGGATACCAGAAAAAGACTTAGCACAATCGATGAACTGGATGAGTTATTCCCCGGCAGGGATTCCAATGTATTTATTCAAAATTTTCTTGAAAGTAAAAAAGAATACAACAGCATAGGGGTCAGTGGCTTTGAAATACGTTACCCAGAGAAACTACAAGACAAAAAATCCAAGAAATCTCTAATAGGTGGTAATCATAGTAAAATTGTAGTAGAACAAAGAAAAAGTGAATATTTTGAACTAAAAGCTAAACTTCAAGGTTCACCTGACTACTTACAAGTCCTTGAAGAACAAACAGCTTTGAATAAAATATAGGTCATACAATCTTATTGCCTACAGAGGACATTTATTTAATGATGAAAGTGCCTTTTGTTGACTTTTAACTTCCAAATACTATATTATATTGATAGGCATAGAGGCAGGTGTCTCCAAGGGTGTCTGATTAACTGTAGCTGCATACTATTTGTCGAGTAGAGGAGAATTTCCTTAATAGATTTTACTACACGAAGCTCATGCCCTGTGGAATCCTGTAGGGATACTGCAAACTCTATTGCCAAAGGGATGCTTTATACACGTTACACTGAATTTAACCTCAAGAGGCATATATGTTTTGTACCTTAAATGCAAAACCATCGTCTCCTTGTGATTTGTTAGAACAAACACAAGAAACCTGGTACTGATCTCTGTACCTCAGCTGGGTCCTTCATCCTGCACGTGGATTTAAGTTGGTGGAACTGGAGTAATCCTTTGATTTGTGGTGTTGTAATGGCACTGTTTAAAGATTATCTGGAAAGTAACAAGCATGCAAAGAGAGAACATTCGATAGTATGTGTAAATTGGTTACATTTATGGCCTGCATCTTGAAACCACTGGAATTATAATGTTAAATTGTGCAAATATTTGTTTCAAATATACCATGCATTACATACCTATGAAATAAATTTGACCACTTGAAGCATACATGTCTATACATAAAATTAAAGGAAAAAAGAAAGAAAGAAAATAGATCGACCTGACTTCTGCAGTGTTTGTGGCATCTGAAGAAAACCTTTGATATTTATGCAGAATCTGTTGTAAGACTCATCTCCAATTAAAACTAGAGTTCCTTCTCAGTTACATGAAACACAACCCCAACAGGTTGTCCAAAAGTGTCAAAGTGCTTACTGTGTGAGCGTAGCAGAAATTATTTTTGTAATATAATTCATATTTATGAAATACTTTGTATACTAAATAGGAAAAAAATATGTACTCCTTAATATGTATTTAATATGCCTGACTTGTTTTCCTGATCACAATGCATTAATCATTCAGTATAAATAAAACCAGAACAATGTACCAAACAGAATCTGGGGATGTAATGTATAAGCATATCCAGAATGAAGTGATCAGATATAATAAGAATAATAATAAAATTGTTCTGTACTATTCTTGTGAAATTAGCATATTATCTTATTTCAGATTTGTTACCAATGGTGCATTTTAAAAATAGATTCATTAGTTTTTTAGTATTGTGTCTCAGGCAATTATTTGCCACCAGTTGTCTTGCTTTTCAGGGTTCTACAGCTAAATCTAAATAGTGTTCACTACAAATATTTACAGGAACTCATGGTAAGGGTAATATTTTAATTGTATGTGCTTAAGTTTCTCTCCTTATTATCTGTCTGGCTGCTCTCAGTCAGAAAAAAAACCTGTCCAGAGCAGTGAACAATATGGCAAACTGTGTCTATTCAAAACCACAATGTAAAATGAATGTAGTGGTCTCAGAGTATTTTGTAGCTCATATCTAGAGAGTAAAACTTGCCTTTGTAAAAGCTGAATCTGAATTGCTATGAAAAAAAAAGCAGTCAGGAGAATGGAAAATCCCCACTGTTCTTCACTGATAGATGGTACCTTGAAATGAGAATACTGGTAAAGTGAGATATATTGGTAAAGCATCATACAGCAAATCTATACTATGAGACTAAGAAAAGTTCTTTGACTAGAAAAGGAATTTTTTCATTCATTTCAATGAGGTTTGGGTAAGACCTTCTATCTCCTTTGCTTCCAAAACCACCCCCCCACCACCACTTTTTATGGTCAATGTATAAATCAGTTAAGGTTAGTAAGATATACATTTGACCATTTTTCATTACTTTAAAACTAGTAAATATTACAGCAAGACCCAATAGTAATACTGTGGAGAAGACTGTGTCAGCTATTGCCCATTATAAACCTCTACTTTCAGGCCTTTATGACACCTCTGTGAAATTTTTGTTCTGAAATGATACTTGGCAACCAGCTTGCAATAGACTTTTAACAAAGTTCACCAAAAAGAAACAGGCACTGCTTTGTCACTTAAGAGAAAACAGAATGAAGCATTTTTCTACTTTCAGACATTTGTTTATGCTCTTGTAACTTACAAAGAGGGTTGTTTTATTTTTTTTTCTCCAAACTACAGAGTATATCCATGACTTCAGATAATAAAATTCTAACAGGTAAATTGCTGGCTGAGTTTCTTTCAAAAAGCTGCTGCTATCCATGCACAACAATCAACTTTATTCAGGGTGTCATAGGGATTTTCAGGACATGGACATTATGTACATATGCATCTCTAGTATAAAATGTTCTTGGTTGACCAATGGTGGCCAAGGTTTTAATAAGAAAATTTGAGTTTGCTGTGGCTGTGGATTAAGGTGTGTTCAAGATGTACTGACATGATAGACTGTAATGACTTCATCAATAGGCTAAGAATAATGGGTCGCTGTGCCTGCTCTGCACAGGGCTGCATGGCTTTGAAAATGTATCCAGGTTCACTGGGATTTGCCAAAGCAGAGGAAGTTTCTCATACACTTCAGTGCATTGTCAGAGACTGTCATGTCCTATACCCTTCTCTTGAGAGGCATGCATTCCAAATATTAAAAATAGCAAATAAGCTAACTTTTCAGTGATGTTAAAACTGGTGTGCTTATTACTCATGTTGCCCTGAGTTAAAAGAACAATGATAAATGACCATGCTGTCCTCGGCTGAAATCATAAGAGGTTTTTTGGTTTGTTTTGTGTGGCCTTTTTTTGGTGATGTGTTTTGGTTTTGAGTTGTTTAGGGGTTGTTTTGTAGTTAGCTTTTCTATTCACTGATCAAAAGAGGAATTTGAACCAAAAGAGGACTTGAACCATTGCACAGTACAATTACATTGAGTCAGATTTTCCTGCTCATGGAGGTCCCAATCCAATAAAATGTTTAAGCTCAACCTAAATTGTGTGCAGAGACTCTGTACATGAGCTTATAATAATTAAACACCTGGGACTCAGTTTTGTCACTGACTTCTCGAAAAGCCAGCTCACAACCACTGTATATAGTACATAGAGACCAGTGACTCCTGGGATTATGCAGTTGAGTGTAGGTTCACCAGCACCAATTAAGGTTGCACAATCTGGACCCTCTTGTAGAAATTGTTCCTAAGTGTTTTACATATCTGGTGCAGTACGTCGGCGTAATAGCGTGAGTGGAGAACGTACGAGTTGGCAAAACACTGTATTTCTGTGAAATTGTTACTTTGAATGAGAACCTTGATGTCAGTTCCTTTTCTCCATGTTTTGAAACGGTGTATGTGTCTGCACAGCAGTTTTAGTGTAATGTCCATTCAAATCTATAGTCAGGAAGGTGACTCTTCGGATGTGGCTTAATAGATCTCTCTTGTTCATTATATTGATTTGAGTGGCCGTGCTTGTAAAATGGCTGCTATGACCCATAGACAGAAACTAAAGCAGTGAAGGTGTTGACATAATCTGTTGTCTTCATTGTACTATAAAGAAGTTACCATTTTTAAATGAAATCAATAAAGTGCAGTCATTTCCTTGTAAAAGACAAAAAACTTGTGACATTTTATCAGAAAGCAACTACCATGGTGCAAGAACACGAGACCATTAAAGGATTTATATTTTGCTTTTTCTGTTCAAGATTGACAATAATGGAGACAAATCAAGTAAAAAATATCTATTTTTAAAATTTATTGGTTTTTTAAAAAGCCATAATGACAATATAAATGATAAAAGGCATGGCCTTGTGAGCAGTGTTAAGAGATGTTTCAGAATCAACAAAACACATCCAGAACTTGATGGTGGTATAATAGCTATAGTATCTTTTGCATGACTTGTACATAGATATTGTATGAAATGAGCACAGTGAGATTTTTTGGGGTCTTTTTTTTGGTTGCATCCAAAGCACTAGGAAGGAAATATAACAAGAATGTATTTATAATCACTCTATTTTGAAATAAAGTAAAGAAACAAAAATGTATTGGTTTTACCCTGCCTTTATCATTACTATCCTAAGGTAGTTTGTAATGAAGATGCTTACAACATCTAATCCAATGTTAAAACACAGGAAGATATTGTGATGGGTTTTATTTGCCTTTAGCAACATCAAAATATTAGTCAATGGTGACTTAAAGAATTATATGAACTATTAATAACATTATTTGTTACTTTTATATTTATGAACCTGATTTCTGCAGTGTTTTCTTTTGGATCATTTCTATATAGATAGAGGATCTATAAAGTAGTTAAACAGTAATGTTTTCTAACCAACTCAGTGATTTGGTGTTATTTTTTATGAAGTTTTTCCCATCTCCTGTTGTGTAAAAAACTCCTCATTGCTTTTGTTGTACAAATAGTCCCTCCAAAGCCACTGAGATTTCTTTTTTGTGCTAGTAACACAAATAGAGTTTAGTTTTCAGTTGGATTCTGAGATCTTCAACACAAAAGTGCTCAGAGGAACAATCACTTAATTGCTAGGGGGTGTTTGTTTCCTTTCAGAGGAAAGAAAAGTTAGTTTATCCTTAGCAAAAAGAAAAATATCTATCCATATATAATTTCAATTGGCTAGATTAGTTCTATAAATGACAGCTGAAAAGACATCCTTAGGTAGTTTAACTTCCAAATTAAGATTTTGTAGTAAAAACATTTTATGAAGTCGAAGAAAAATCTTCATGAGAAGATTCATGAGAAGAGCAGGAACAGAGTAACATCTAGATTAAATATTCCCTGTTGTGTAGGATTTAACATGCCTTATAATGGTGGTGAATGGGAATCAGAACATTATATGGACTAGAAAATCAGGACTTGATATAGATTATTTTCACTGTCGGTTGCAAGGTGAGTTTAAGAACAAACCCAGGGCATTGATAGAAAAAGGATTATTTATATATTTCATAGAATCTCTTTCTAGATAAAAACTTATGAATCAAGAGCAAACATTCATGTTTTGAAAGAAGTAATACGTGTGTACCCATTTCCTCAGCGTAGAGGAACTTGGCAGGTTTCTGTTAAGGAGTTTTTCCATTAATTAGTCTTAATTTCTAATTGAAACTCATTCATCATTATTTATTCTGATTGATGCTATGTTGAAAATGTAGGAATGCTATGATGCTATGTAGGAATGCTAAGGCTCAGGGATAAACTCATCTCAGAAATTTGCCAGTCTAAATCCAGACTAACTCAACAGACTGCAATGGAATCAGGTCAGCCTTACCCTAGTGAAGACAAGAGCAGAAGTTTACCATGATAGGTGAGGAGCTGATCTATCTATCAGTGAAATAACAAAAAATAAGTAATGTTTAACTAGAAATAAATACAATCTTTCTTTATGCTCTGTGGTTTCATATGGTAAAGCTGTCATTGATTTCAAACAACCATAGGGCAGAATATAGAGTAGGTCCAAGCCTGTGTCTGTTTAATGTCAATGGAACTTTACAGGGATTCAGGAGCTGTGGGCATCCTGTAGATATACTGTGGATACAAAGCTATTTATATTTGCTGGTTTAATACCTAGACTTGGGATATACATCACACCAAATAAAACGCTATCTTAACGATATAATCAAATTTTCCCAATAACAGAACCAACTTACTCTCCTCTCTCATCAAGGACTTTATTGCAAGTATCTTCATTTTGCTGTTAATTTTATTTATGTTCATTAGTAATACTGGAGATAATTTAATTTACCTGAAAACAGTACGTTTTGAGCAGTCTTTTATTGTTTAAAATTCCAGTCATTAATACTGATGCTGTATTACACTGAGCTTTCAATCTCTCATTGGGAATTTTTGTAGTCATTCAATACTAAGTCATTTCTTAAAAGCACAAATAACAATCAGATAAGAAAAAGAAGCCCAGGTGTTACTAAATCTGATATTTTTTTTTGTATATATGTACAGGAAGGCTCAAAACACTTTAAATTGATGGTTACAGAAGTGTTACATAACTGTCTATTTAGTCTTTGTTTGATCAGAAAAGGGGGTTATGTCTACGTGGTTTAGTAATTATGTTGCATATATACAATAACAAAGAAGTCCTCCTCAGTTGCCCTCATCCACAGGCATTTCATGTCTTGATTTAATTTCATGCAATTTCCTATAAATGTGTGCACTATGACCTTCCACTTGATGCTCTCACTTCACCTTCAGTGTGCCAAGTCTCTAAAAGTTGAATGTTTGTCTCGACGTCGGTTAATAGCAGTTTCCAAAGAGGCAAAAAACAGGTAGAAAAAGCACATTGTAAGAGACTGTTCTGGGTTGGATTTGAGACATGTCAGATGATGTATGATTTGAAATGGAGGGGAGTAGGAAATGGTTTAAGCTGCTATTAGGAAGATTCATGCTGGGCTTCTGACGCTGGACAATCAAGGAGTTTTGTGAGTGTAAAGTAAATGTGATTCTGTCAACTGAATCCTGACAGGTCATGAACTGCATTTTGCAGATATCTGCACCCACTTACCCAAGATAAGTTTTGGTGTCACTATTAAATGAAGAGTCTGACAAATTATTTAGGCTAAACCAGATGTGATATATCTATCTTAATCAGGTTTTTAACTGAGATGTGGATCCATTTGTGTGTACATTGGATGCTGATTGGTTATGGAGCTTAGTCCACACATAATCTTTATTGAGCAGTTTCTTTGGTGGAGTCTGTTCCATGAAACACATAAGTGCTCAGATCTGAATATGAGATGCTGCACAGTAAGTACATCTCAATGAGTTGAGACACAAAAGGCAGAGTGTTTTGACAGATTTTGAGCTCTTCACTGCAAGAAACTACAGGAGACGATGTACCATACAGTGCATTTCCTTGCTCCCTGGCAGGATTTCATAGACTGTGAGTCCTTCCCAGCAGGGTATTCTTCTTGTCTACACACTGCAAATAAGACTCCAGGTCAGCAGTCTGGTACATGTGCAGTCTGTGTTTGCTTATACCTCAAAATAATTCTGTGGAGAAGAGAGGGGGAGCTTTCATGTTTTATTTTTGATTTTTTCCTGAATAGCAAAGTGGTCTGAATTGGAATTTTCCAGGACTGAATGAAAAATAAAGCAACTAAGCTGATATTTTAAAGCATGGTCACATTGTTGGATAATATCTGTATTTAGAAAGTATTTTTACTAGAAGAGAGAGAATGAAGCAGTTGGATTTGTATTTTCAGCATGCAACTTTTCAACTTGAACAACAGTCTTGGGTTGGAGTATGTTCTGGAAGCCAAGGGACTCCCACGTGCAAGGATACATCCTAAATGTCTTGCTGCCTTTTGTGTGGTAGAGATTAAATGCAAGACTCTGGATATTCCCTCTCTGTTCACTGTAATGGAAGTTAGATCAGTTAGTATTCTTCAGGAGCAGTCTTCAAGCTCCTGTTGAGGTATGTCTGCAATTTGATGAAGTGAGCAACAAGAATACAAATGTCACACAAAGGGTGATATCTTTGGATGGGGTTGGCACTTTGAAAAAATTAGAGTTCTTATAGTTTCTTTCTTAAATATTGCCATGTGGTTGCACTGTTTTATCCTCATGAAGATCTTTACCTTTGGGATCAATTCAATAAATTGGTAGTTTTTTCAAATGTGATCAGGATATTGTGTCCCAATTTCCATCAGAAAACTTTGGTTTTAATTCTCATGGGTTTCTAAGATGTAAATAAAGGACAATAACATCATGATGACCTTTATTTAAGATTTCTTTTTGTTCAATGAAAACAACTTTTGCTTTAGCTGAGTGAAATATTCAGAAAGTACTTTGAGAGAACTGGGCTACTGTCAACAAGCTCTGTTCTGCAATCCTTTCTCAGGAATATAAGCTATGAAAGCACTAAGAGGTTTTATCTTTTAAGTAGCTTCCCCTAGAATTTGGAGTTTCACTTCAGCCATTGGAGTGATGCCATGAACATGATTTTATGGTTTTATTGCAATAGTCACATAAACAGTAACTAGCAGAAGTAATGATCAACAAGAACTGGTTGATGCATCCTCTCTGTGTGGCTTTGTCAAGTACTTTATACCATTTCAGCAAATGACAAGCAGGATAGGAAGGATTACATTCTGCAAAGTGTGCTCATAAGGATTTTCTTACATTCAGAATGAAAGCAGTATGCAAATGTTGAGTATTATCAGCACACAATCCATTTCAAGAAGTGAATACCGTGGTACTGTACATAGTGCTCTATTGTTCAGATTGAGAAATATCACTGAAAGTGAATATGCAGGGTATTTTTCTTTCTGTAAATGTTTCTCCTTAAATCATTAAACAAACCTGTTTTCTTTATACAAAGCAATACAGCTCTGAGCCATATGCAAGAAAATATATAAGCCTAAAACAGACAAGCAAGTACATTCCCTCCAAAGAGAACATCTGCATTATCATAATAAAATCACATATATTTTTCAATTACATTGGGATCTATGGCAGTTTTTCCATATGCTGGCAAGTTGTGGGACTGAAATGCAGAGCTGGAGTTGGTTCCTATTTCTGTTCTCCACACAAATATCCCCTTTGACATTACACGTGCATGAGGTCAGTTTGCTTAGTGTCTCTGCCATATGCAGGGAAGCAACAATGTGTAATCATACCTACTTACACAGGCATTTGCTGTGGGCCTTATAAAGAAGATGTTCCCAGAGACAACATAAGCATGACAATAACCTTTGCTAAAGTGTTTTCTCTCTGTGGCAATGGCCTAGAACATCCACGACTTGGGCCAAGGAACAAGGTTGTAGGAGGTCTCGGTAACATCTTTGTTTTAACATCACAGAGTAGCATAGTAACAGGAGCAGAACAGCACAACAGGTCTGTAAGCAAGAATGTAGGACTTTCTGACTGTTTGCTACTTCAGTATTGGGGCTGATCTGTCTTGCAACAGGAAATGTGTTGTCCTCCACAGTACAATTAGACCAGAGCCTCTGTCAGATTTGTGGACATGTATGTTTTTTCCCTCTCTGTAAATAGTGGACATTCAAACTTACCTCAACAACTTTTAATGGTGCTGTAATGTACTACCCATAATGCACATTATTCACATGCAAAATTGTCATCTCCATGCAGTATTGCTAAGCATCTCTGGCAGCAGATGGGGACGATCATTTTTTACCTCAAAGCCTATTGTGGTGGCCAGACTCAGATTGCTTTGCCTGATAATTACATATGCTTCTACTACAATAATGTATTTATTTTCTGAATCACAAAACTCTGTTTGTCATTACCACAGAGAGAAGGCTTGCACCTTCCCCCCCCCCCCCATTCTGTGCAGTAGAAATTCTTTTCATCCATTTTCAACCTGTAAAGAACAATGAAAAATCCTCTGTGGGAAAACTCCACTTTATGTAACGCACTGAAGATGGCACTGTAGCAACAACTTCTTGCTGTGAATGATCTGCTTGTGTTTGTTGCTTGGCATTTATTATTTTTTTTATTTATTTGGCTCAGCTAACACAAAGCCAAATGTCAGCTTAATGCAGCAGCACCCGACACTGCTACTGTAATTAAGGCTGGAGGAGTGTTTCTGTTGCTTAGATTTATCCGCAAGGAGATTCTAACTCAACTCAAACTACATAGAAAACTTCATGGCTTATCTTCATAGAAAGTTTTTGCTACAAAACCTAAGGAATGTGAGGAAGAAAATCCTTTCAGCTAAGGATATCACTTCTCCACACCTGTAGCCTTTACAGGCTGCATTAAGGTATATCAACACTGCAGCAGGTTTCTAAACACCTAATGGACACCAGAGCGGGGCATTGTGGGATTAGTTGCATTACACAATCCTTCTAAAATTCATTTTATTGTAGCATTTGGAGTCTTTTATTCATGTGAAATGTAAAAACCCCAACTAAACGAACAAAGACACAAAGAATGGCAGTGATAGGAGTCTCAACTAGGTTAATTTTTAGTGAGAACCAAGAAAAACAAACTGACAGTTTCATAGGTCTGAAATGATGCTTTTTATCCATTTCTTAACCCACTTCTTTTAAGCCCTTCACTCATACCAGGTTGGAATTTTGGTTGTTTTTTAGGTATATGAGTAGTGCAGCAGTATCTTCTCACAGCTATTTCAATCATCCAGACTTAAGCTATTTTGGATGTGATTAAAAATGGAAACTTTACATTCTTTTTAAGATTTGCTTTGCTCTTGAGAAGTTGGTGGAACTATTTGTGTGATCAGCCACCACGAGGCTTCTTGTCAGATGCTGAGGAAAAAAAAAGGGAAGATTTAAAACTCTGCTGATTTCCATGAGATACAGCAGCTGCCCTAAAGGACCTGACACCCTTGTGTCACAAGCCACACTGGAGTGACTTCTTCAGAACTCCCAGAATATGTACTTAGATGCTAGGCTGCAGAAAGTGAAGTGCTTAGGCTGTTTAAGAAGGGCTCAACTTTTCTCTCTGTCAGAGGTGATGCAAAGCCAGATGGGAATTGCATGGCTTTAGAAAAAACGCTGCAAAAGGCCCAGGTGTTGCTTCCAGTTAAAGGGCCTGTCCCCATAGCCACAGAGCATCCCTTTCTGTGTGCTATTGGATCCAGCCAGTGTTCCTGCAGCAGCAGGCACTGCAGCATGGTGGGCGGGAGGGAAAACAGCGCTTGGCTTTGCAGATCGATTAATGAGCAGTGTTAACCTCCTCAGGCTGCCTCCCTCGGGCTGATTTCACTCCTGTTCCTCAGTGGGAAGGATGACAGCCACACAGGGTGTGGGGAGAGGTGTTACATGGGAGGCTTGTAGCAGAGACACAAAGAAATGGATACAGAAATGTCTGTTTGGGAAATTGGATCTGGCTGCATTGTACATCAGCACAAGGGAGTGGAAGCCAGCATGAAGGTGGTGCTCAGACTCTGGCCAAAATCTGAGCTGTTAAATCCCAGTGCAGCAGCATCACTGTAGGTGCAAAGGTACAGGAGTTGCTAGTACTTGGTAACAAGTACTTATGGGTCTGGAGCTTGAGGTCTTCCCACCCTTCCTCCCTGAACAAGCATTTCAGAAGTCCTTTGTCTGCAGCTCTTCAAAGATAAGGGAGTTAAATAAGTAAATATGCTTAAAGCCTTGATCTTGGGATAAATCTGGTAGTAGCTCTTTAATTACCACAGCAGGGTGCTCCTGTGCACACAGCACTTCCAGCTGCCTGAGCTCTGCATGGTCCTCAGCTGACTCAAAGCTTCCTACAAAAGCTCTTTAGCAGAGGAGGGAGTTGGTTTTGTTCTGGTGTGGATGAAACTAGGGGTTAATGACTTCTGTTTGTGCCACCACAACCTCCAACTACAGTAAAACTGAATGTGAATGGTGAAGACAGGCACAAGTAAGCCAAGAAGGTCATGGTAAGGTAAGTGGGTATTTGAGAGACATTGAGGAAGGAAGGGAAACAAATTGGTTTTGGAGGTTTAGAGCTGGAAGTTTGCTTAGAGGTGATTTTGGGGCCATGGGTTTGCTTACAGGCCTGTGAAACACTCACAAAGCAGGCTAATGAGTTAGGTGGGAACAACCTGAGCTATCAAAATAAGCACTCTGACTTCTATACTCATCTAAACTTTTAGAGTTCTCTGTGATGCATTGTCATTAATATTTAATTGGTCACTTATTAAATATTTCATTTTCTATAGTTCTTTAATGGAAAGGTGATGAATTGTGTTGTCTGCAAGAAACTGTATATAAAGATCTGGCACTTCTCTTGTCTTTTGAAAAGTATTTATATTTATACCCAGTTCACAGGAGGTAAAATGCATCTTGAAGAGATTAGTCATGTGCAAATGGGTTGTCTCATTTTAGTTTGGGAAGAGGCAGGAGTAAACACCAGCAGGCAGTATTTGTATTGCCAAGGGAGAGTTATGAACCTGTGGTGAAGCTGCCACTTGGATCTTCACTACCACCGTTGTCACACAGAAGTTGAGTTGTTTGCTTCTTGCTCACCTGGCTGACAGAGCAGTGATTATGTGAGGAGTTCAGGTGTTAACTCAGACCTTTGTGCAAGGAAGACATAGAAGCTATGCAGCATCCTTGTGCTTGTGCTCCCCTTGCACTGGTGCCTCAGTGTAGTTAAGTCTCTGCACCCTCAGGAATTAAAGCTGTTGCTTCTGTGCCTCTCTGGTACTTGTGTCAATCTAAGGCTGTTAAGCAGCCACAAACCAGTAGAGCTAAAAGCTGTCAAAAAGCAGTTTTGTGCAGTCTTTCCTTTCTTTCCCTTTTTCTTTATCTATGCAAATGGTGTCTAAAAGCTTCATGCCACAGTCATTCTCCTGTACTGTGGTCACACGTGGCCACCATCTTCACCCACTATGTCCCCTACCACATGCACAAATCCTGGCAGATCTTGAAGGCAGTCTCCCTCTCAGTTCTCAAGCCTCTGACTGTACAACAGATCATGAGCACTCTCTTTCTCTTCCAGTAGTTTCTGCTCTTAATCCAGTAAAGCACTTTCTTAGGTCTTTAACAGCAAGCTTAAGGTTAAGTATTTTTTAAGCACTTTACTAGACTGTGTTTTGTTGAATCCCTGCCAAATGAAAACAGATGGGCTAATTTACTCTGATGTTCTTCCTTGAGCCTTCAGGAGAGCTGTAAGAGCAGCAATCTTGATGAAAGGTGTACTCCAAAGCAAGCAAGGGGCAGAGCTAAGTGATTGCAGGCCACAAGACAGCTTTGAGTTCCCTGGGAAGATGTAGATTTGGGGATTGTGCTTGCCCTCCTTATCCCTCTTCTAGGGAGGAGCACCACCATCTGCAACAAGTGTTATCCCACTTAGTCATTCCTAGTGTCATTGCAAGTACCTACAAGGAGCAGAGCTGAGGAATAGCAGTCTTACCACATTTATCACCAAGAGGCAGCTGTAGCTAGGCTGTACACAGTGAGCAGAGCTCCCCTTTCTGCCATATCTCTGATGATCCAGAGGGGACACAAGCTCTTGATGGATCCTTCTGCTGTTCTCTTTTACTGAAGAGCAGGCAGTGCAATTTACCATACTGTGTCACTGATAGATTTTGGAGACTGATGTTAATGTGTTAGAATTTGGTACAAAACGTTGAGCACTGTCCATCACTCAAGAGGCAGTGTGATAAATGTAATGCTTTGTAATATATCACATATTTTAAATAAACTATTAAATAATGGCTTATAAAACAGATCATTAGCCTAGGAACACAGGTTCGTGGAGCTGTGTTTTTTGAAGTAAGTTTTATTCACAAACCTGAAAATGCTGCTAATGCCAATGTTCATGTTCAAATGCCCTGACTGTAGTAGAACATCTCAGAAAGCTGTATGACTAAATGTAACAAGGTCTAAGGAAAAGCAACTGGTGAACAGGGAATTAAAAGCTTTAACATAATCCAAGAGCAGGCCAAATCAATATGTCATTTGCAGTATTTATTGTTCCAGTGTTTGATTTAAGGGTGTTCTGTGTGTGTGCATGGTTTGGTTTCTGTAACCAATGATACTCTTACTTTCCATAGGGAATCCAGCTTGCTACTAAAATATGCCTGTTTGTAATAATTCTAATGCCAAATGAAAAAGTACGTGAAAGACAAGAAGGGTGGAATTTGGACTTTAAAATGCCTCTCTCGTGAATTATTTATACTGTTTATTCTACAAGATCAAATGCTGTTTTCTTAAAAAAAGTACGGCAGGGAGTGCACAAGAGACTTTGGAGGTTGGATATGAGCAACAAATCTGTGCTAGGAAAAGAAAAACAATAACAATCTCCAAACCTCAAACAGAAAGTTTGCCTAAGAAATATCAAAGATCAGTGTTGTGAGATTGTGAAATGCAGACCCAAATCTATCATTTCACTTTTATAGGGAGGTGTTATCTCTGATCCAAGACTAAACAGCCATTTGCAAAATGGCTTAGCAGAACACAGATGTGTTAGTATCTGTAAAACAGTGAATTTCAGCCTCCTTTGCAGTGTTTTAGTCTCTTTAGGTAATTAACTCTGGTACACAAATGATGAAGTCTCTGGGTGTAATACAGTGAGCAGCAAAAGATATCTGTGGAACGTCAGTCTCACCCTCCTTCACTTTTGTAACCACTTAGAGGACAGCAGTGGAAATCTGTCTAAATGTCAGTGGATGTGTACTGAGGAAAGGAATGGATGAAACAGGGAGGAAAAAAAATCACTTTTTGTCAGTTTGTGGAGTTTAGACGATGTTGAGTTTGATGTCTCAGGAAGGGCTGGTCTGAAATGTCTGGGAGAAGGCACAGACGATGTCCAGGAAAGACCTTGTTGCACAAGGTGTTTCAGTGGAAGGGAAGACCAATGCCAGTGTTATTTTGCATAACCAGGAGGCCCCAGAGGCTCTGCCCTGTTTGCATGTCCTTTGCAAACGCCAGTGTTATCATTGGCACTAACTTTCAAGCAGAGCCTGCAATATTTGCTGGAAATGGTGTAAGAAAACTGCCATTCTGCAGTAGGTATAACTAGAGTGAAGGAACAGAGAAAGTATTTGCTTTGAGGGTGTGTAGATCAAGCATTGCCAAATAAAAAGTGGTCAAGGCAAACATGCCTGCTCCTTGCTGACAGAAGTAATAAGTCCACTTGTATCACTGAATTTGCAGCATATTCAGCCTCTGGGCAGCTGTGTCACCTGAGAACCTGTTGCTCCCTAACAAAGAGCTGGGAATGTTCTCAGCCTTGCCTTCACTGTGGGGGTGGAGAAGGCAGGCTCAGCCCTCAGCAGCAGGGACCATGGAGCCCCCCTGGTAACACCTGCATCTGCTGCAGTCAGAAGAGCTCCACTGACCTGAATAACCTTAGAATGACTGTTACCAGTGGAGACAGACTCCATGGTGTCACTGGTGTTCATGGAGGTGCAATGTGGTGGGAGGACAAGTACCACATTTTCCAATGGATTCCATGGAAAGATGCTCTGAATTTAGAAAATGCCTTATCCTAGCTAAAGTCTGCTCCTCTTCTCTTTTCTTGCTTACTCTGCATATACACAGAGACAAACTGGGGTTGAACCAGCTGCCTAATTTATTCAGATGTTTACATTTGTAATTCAATGGCATCTCCTTGTCAGCTATGGTAGACTCTAGATCAGACCCAGGGTATTTGCTGCTGCAGCAACTCTCACTGGCACAGAAACTAGCAAACAAACAGGATGTCATTCAAGAGCTCTTTACATCTATGTAACCACGGATATCTAAATGATGCATAAGACTTAGTGTTTACAAAGTTTAGAGTATTGTTTCCAGAAAAGGGATGCACAGATTGTGAGCTCTTCTTGGAATACATGTGCAGGAGATTAGAAGTAAAAATAATACTCTTCTTCTTTTATGAAACAGTGTTCTGTAGTATGTGCCACTTTCAGCTGTTGTGGCTGCAGTAGATGCTGGTGACTGTGGGTTTGTGGCTTCCATGGCAATGGTAGACTTTGGTGATTGAAGTTCATATTTACTATCAGGTGGGGGGACACAAATTGCTGAGATGGAAGCTTGTCCTCAAAGCAGCTATTGCATCAGGTAATGCAATTTTGGTTAAAAATGTTCTTTATAATAGAAGCACTAAATGCCCCAGGATTCATTCTTTATTGTAAGTACAAATAATAAATTCTTCCACAAAAAATGTAGTTTCTAAACAAAATATGTGTACATAGCATACCTGTGATCTCTTATTTGTGTTGTATTTTATCTCCTATGGCTGTTATGCTCCAACACAATTCCCTATATCAGTTGCTAAGAGTTTATTTCATTTAGCACTAGTTTGTTGAGGGGTTTTTTTCTTCTCAAACAAAATGACTGGTTCTAGGATCAACAATTGCCATCTGTTTCTTTCTGTACTGTTTCAGAGTACAACATGCTGTTTCCTTAGTTTCTGCTTCCCAGGTTAATGTCTTCTTCATTCCTCATTCATTCATTCCTTTCAACCATTCAGTTGCAAGCTAGGTTCCGAAAAGGTGCCCAGCTGACACTGCAAAATGCCTCAGTAATAACTAAAAATGCACAAATTAAAAGCCTCAGACCTTTCAGGAACAAAATTATATGAAGCAACACACCTTTTTATTCTCTTGATGCTTTCCCAGAGAGTCATCAATAGCATCGTTTTTCTTCTATTCATCTATCATCTATTTCATCTATTGTACTGTTTTCTCTAGAGCTAGAAAGTCATGGTACAGAGGCAGGGAAGGGTTAAAAAGATGCACAACTCATGGAAAAAAACCATTCCACAAACTACACCAAACATTAAGTGGTTTTGCTTTATCATAAGTTTTAAATAATTTCGAAGTTGGGGAGGGAAACCTTGTTATTTGCTGTTGAAAACCAAATGATCTATTTCAGGTTGATATGTTTGCAAAAGCCTAGAGGGAAAATTGGTTTGAAATGGAAGATTCTCTCCATTTTTTTTCAGTTTGGAGAAAAAACAAACAACAAAAAGCAGTCCTGAAAAATACTGACAATGCTTCAGTCTGTTACTGATTTCAGTGAGAACAGATGACAGTTTCCCCATCTTACCCAGCAAAATCCTCTGGGTAAGGTGAGCAGAGGTATACATGACAGATCCCTAATACAAAGGACTTGAGGGCTATCCTTGCTCTTATGGCATATTCCTTACTTGTTTAAGTGTTCACAGCTTTATGCTTTCCTCTGTATTTCATTTAATAGGGAAAAGCAGTGTTTAAACTAGCAGCTACAGAAGTGAACTGCTCCAAGTCATTTGATCAAAGCTGGAACTGCAGTAGCTGGAGGCCAGTGCTTACAGTAGCTGCAGGAGATGGTTCTTGTTCCTGTTCCAATCTTGGGCATGCTATTTTACAATCTACTTAATGTACATGTAAGTAGACTGATGTCTGAGAGAGAGGCAAAAGGTGAGGGATTGTCAGACAGCTGCTCTTGATTAAAAGCATGACATCTTACCAAAAACTATTTTTAGCTGAAGCTCCTGGAGACAGAAATTCCCCTTTTTCTCCAAAACTCAGCTATGGACTTGAATCAGAACTCTTGATGGAGCAGAAAGCTTTCCCTTAGCTTTATAGGCCTTTTGGAAGGTCCCTCTTTTCAGTTAAATTTAAACACCATATGATCAGCAGCTCTCTTTGACTTGGAATTACACCAGGATCTAAGGCAATTTGAGAGCTCCTTGCCAGTTGATTGTACCAAGTGGGAGGTGAGAATGCAAGTGTGCACACATGCCTGCAAAGCTACGTGCAAAGGTGAAGTCATTTTTCACCAAATCTATTCCCTACCACACCCACATGACAAGTGTAAAGATTTGTGAGGAAAGCATTTACTTCACAGCTGTTTTTTGCTTAATCTGTGCCATATAAACAGAGCAGCATGATGTAGTACATGGCTAGTGCTTGCTT
The DNA here is from genome assembly GCF_028858725.1 of Colius striatus. Taxonomy (NCBI): domain Eukaryota; kingdom Metazoa; phylum Chordata; class Aves; order Coliiformes; family Coliidae; genus Colius; species Colius striatus. The sequence continues at coordinate 3,843,441 of NC_084771.1, read as the reverse complement.
AAGAGCAAAGGCAACTCCCCAAAATTAACAGAGTTATGAAGTTGGTGGGAAAATTGACCATGAAGAAAAGCCACCCTTTGATCATTGCCGCTGCAAAAGGCTTATTCGCTGCTTAAGCAAACAACTGTCCTGCTGATGTACCTTTCCTGCCTTAGCTTTGTCTCTCTTAGCTCTGCTAGTGTGACCAGGATGTCAGCTTAGCTTCCACATACCATTTCTATGTTTGATTTTTACTGATGGTTTCAGTTTTACAGTTACACCCTCCAACTTGAAACCCATGGCGTAAAGCACTGTCCAGGAGCTTTGTGCTGCACAGAGCACTGAGGAGAACCTACAGTAAAATACATGCTCTTCTGCACTACTTACTTGCAGCTGGCAAGTGATTCAGGTTTCAAAAGTTTCAATAGGAGAATCACTTTAAACATGCTACTCTTTTTAATACAATGTTACAGCAGAGGGACAATAAGCCTATTTTATAGTGTGCTACTGTGAATGTTATAATAACGTTTATGTTTGTTATAATCTCTTTGTCTGGGCTCTGAATTATTTTGTAAGAAGCTTGCATTTCATGAATTTAAAGCAACACCACCAATAAATATCCTTCTAACTTCAGTCTCATAACCCTGATGTCAAATTAAACTGCATGGAAAGGTGTTCATTATTCAAGTCTCAAGATTTCATTTAAGTAAATCTTAGTTTTAAAACATCATATTTGAATGCTTGCTGTTAACTGGAGTTGTTTGGCCATTGTGTAAGCCCCGAAGCCAATACTTGTCTATACAACTCCCACATTTAACTGGATGAGGGACATTCACCCGGCCAAACGTAGCTGGATTCTGCCGGAAGCGTCTGTGGTAAGTGTGAAGAAGGAAACCTGTGTGGTCAGCTGTAAGGGGGGGAGGGATGGGGTGCAGATGAAGTTTGGCTCAGAGCTCCCTCATGGTCCCTGTTGCTGTGGAAACGACGGCCTTTGCAGTTCCTCTTGCATCTCTATACATTCAGAAGAGCCATCTCTTTGGTATATCATTAGGGAGAGTCTAAAACAGAGCCCATCAATTAAGGGCCTGTGCTATGAGGGGAAAACATAGACAATAACTTAAACTGTGTGCTAAAGAAGAAGTAATGAATCACCCTTTTATGCAGTGACATATACTTACATCCAAATGCCATGCTGTGCTTCTTAGGGAGAAGAAAAGGAAAGAACATAAAAATGGAACTGTGCTTTTAAATTCAATTGCTCACAACCTTTCACACATCTTCCTTATCCTCGTGAGTGAGCCAATCAGTATAAAAGAGTCTCCCTCCATTCACCCACTACTTTGTGAATAAGATCATATTATATGATTATTTCTTAAATTAACAGGGCTTGAGCTCTGAGAAGTAGATGCTCTCACTTAAAGCACTTTTCCTTCTACTGTTTGTGGTTTGTTTGTGTGAGTGACGGTCTGATGTTACCCAGGCAACCAACGCAGGCGTGAATGTGATTATAGGTATAGTTTCACAGATGTGGGCAGTGTTTCATTGTTTGGTGTTGCTGTCAGAAAGGTAATTCAGTTTGTTAACTTTTAAGAGGTTTTTTTGTTTGTTTGTTTGAAGGACAGGGAGGAAAAAGACAAGTGTCTTAAAACAGCAGTTCTTAGTTGGAGTTATCTCAGCTTGCTGGTTGCTATTTGTGTTTGGTAAATGGTTCCTCATTTTACACAAAGCAAAATATGGGGAAAGTCCAGTATTGACAGCAGGGACGTGTAAAAGAACTTTTATTGTCTCCACTGAAGCAGATGAAACTATTATCATTGCTCTAGAAGATAACATCATTAAATTGTGAAGACTATTTGGCCATACTGTAATAATAAGAGTACCGGGAACATATTTTGATGCTTAGCTATGCACGATCTGTCTTGTGAAGAGGCAACATGGTATTTTCACTGATGGCAGCGTTGTGCTCAGTGCTTTTATATCTCCAGTGGAATTTGCAGATGTAAACATCTGTTGAATGGGTAGTCAGAGGACGATGGTTTGACATTATTCACGAGCTCTCTTGGTGAGCAAAGCTCACTCTTTTCTTTTTTTCCCTATTACAAAAGCAGAAGGGGGAATACAAGTTTTGAAGATAAAATGAAATTAAAATCACTCCTTCTGAAACTGACTATTTCAGATTTCAGTCTAGCAGAGACACAAGCCTAAATGGTAATGTTCACCTCGCTTTCCAGGTGCAAAGTTCAAGGGCGTTGAGTTTTCTCTTCTATTTCAAGCTAAACTCTAGAATAAACAGGATTAGCTATTTAACTGTGATCTCTTCCTTGGGATTGCAGTGACCTGCAGCCTGGGAGCTGAAAACAAGTCTTCCCCCACTGCAGATTCAGTGACCTTGAAAGCTTTATGCACTATCCTGCAATTGTACATCAGAATTACTTCTCATGAGCAAATGAACTCTTCTTTTATTACCCCACTTTTGAAAATGAATAATTTGGCTGCTACTGCACTGTAATTCATACCTGGTCTGTGATAGTCTAAGACTGTAACCTTCTTCTGGAAACATTTAATCTGGGTTTTTAAGGAAACAACGCATGATGACGTTGTCCATCTCTCTGTGGGTCAGTCACTTGCCAGAAGCCTGTGATTGTTTCTGCAAACCAAATTTGTAAATATCAACTAAACTGATAGGACAGAGATATGTGTAAGATGTTAAGTTCCTACATATTCTGTTAAAACTAGAAGCTGGGTAAATGGAAAAGAGCCTTTAGTGAGAGAAAACCAGAGCATTACATTCCTCTCACTTGAGTTTATAGCAGCCATATAACCAATAATCCTTCAGGCATTTCCTCACTTTCATAGCACGAGGCAGAGCTATCAGCATGGTAAAGGGATTGATTTGATGTAGAATATAGCAGAGGAATGGCCTGGGAATAAGTGGGAGATGGTATCAGAGAGGAGAACAATACCAGGGGGCTGGGAATGTTCAGTGCAGAGCTGTGGAAAACAGGAGTTGTTGGGTGGAGATGATAACAGGACAAGAATCATCCGGAAGCCAAACTTTATCATGTGATGTTCATGAGACTATTAGTTTTACCACATAATGAGGCTATGATTTGATTCTGATATTCTGTAGGGCAAACGAGAGAAGCTGTTACAGATCAAAACTTCACTAATGGAATGACTCCTGCTGAGCTGAATGGCTGCTGGACTGGGATCCTGTTTGGTGAAAAACAAGTAATAAGGGATCAAAAAAGAGAAAGAGTATTTGGGAGCCATTAAAAATCCATAACCAGAAGGTTAGATCTGTAATACAGCTCAACCTTCTCAATTGCTGGTCACTTAAAGGTGCAGCCAGTGATTCTTACAGATTGAGGTGAGATTTTCACAGAAGGATTTAGGAGATAGGCTGAATAGTAGAGTTTAAAAATATAATACCTCTTTTGTAGGTTGCTAAAAATAACATAGCTACTTATGACTATTTGAGCTAATAAAAATAGTTCTTTTCTGTACCTTATCGCTCCAGGCTTTGATTTTCTGCAGCTGTATTTCTTATTCACTTCTATGGACTGAGAAAGAGTGAGAATGAAATCTGTCTCTACAGATGATTGGAAATAGGAGTCAATTCTCTGTGCTTTGTAGTCAGATGGTATTGTTTCTGCACCTAAACTGGATAAGGAGAAGCATTTTTTAGAAGAGAATTGCTAGGAATGCACACTTTGTGGGTGTTCAATAAGTCCATTTGTTCTGTGTGTAACTGGGAAAACTGGATGTTCCTATTTCCACATTTATATTTTCTTTGGCAAGTTTAAATTTTCACAAAGAAGAGCCTTTTTTCAGTCCAATTGTGGTCAAAATCCTGTCTACATGATAGCTAAGAAGCAAGACAAAGAAAGAAACCACTACATTGCTCTACCACAGAGAGTTAAAGAGTCTCTCAAGCTCATTCACATTGCTGCTCTCCATTTGCCTAGCAGTGGGTACCAATTGTGGATGTTTGACCACTTTTAACCCTATTAAAACAGAACATGTTATTTCAAATGAAAGGAGAGAAGAGAAACTGACATGATTCAACACAATTTCATCACCTAGTAAATGAAATAGGAGTGTGTTTTGCTTTCTCATTTGAATTCAGAGTACCACCTCCTTTGCATACAAAGGTAATTATTCTGGTTTAGATGTCTGTATCACCAAGAAATACACACACACACACACACACTGAGTTGTATAAATGAAAGACTAGAAATAAATCAATATTTTGTATTTTGTTTCTTATTTTTCCTCATCCTCTATAGACTGCCAGATACTGCACAATAGGGAACCCTAAAAGCCCCTATATCTGTGTAGCTAGGTGCATTTTTAGACAGGGTGGCTATTAGTTTGACTTCATAGAAACAGACTCAGATAAAGAAAGATAAGCCACATGTTAGTGATGGTTTGTGTCCTCTGAGACATGAACAAAGAAGCCCTGTCACAGTTGTAGATCTGGTGTGTGCTAATCATAGTGAGCAATGGATCACATTGTTGTAAATGTAAGGATACATGGACAAAAGCTTGTCAGTCCTTATAAATTTTCAGGCCACATACAGGGAAACTACTTTTCTTGTGCATTAAATTCCCCTCAAGACAGAAATTACAACTTATACTTTCTAACAATAGCACTAGTGAAAATGGTTTATATAGCACCCTTTTTAATAAGAATAATGTATGTATTTGACACATAAGTGTATGCAGATGTGGAAACATTAAAAATACTAGAGCATAAAACAGCTGGAGGTAGGAAATTGTGCCTGAGATTGATTCAAATGCTCAGGCTACTATACGATTTCATGGGAATGAGAGCTCACTAGCATCTTGCATTTAAGTAGCAGCATAAATTATCCAGTATTTAGCCTTTAACAAACTGCTACACCCCCAACAACAGCTCTGTCCAACTCACCCTAGTGTCCTTGAGCAGAGCCAAGACCTCAACTGGTTTCTGCCAACTTTACACAGATTCAGGAGCTCTGTGAAATCTGTGGTATTACTTGAATAGGAAACTCTTCATTGTAAACAGTGGCCAGAACATCTTTGAAAATAGGACTATATTATCTAATTATTCTAGATAATCATGTGCCCCCAGGGGCAAGAAGGCAAGTGACATTCTGGGATGCATCAAGCAGAGTGTGGACAGCAGGGCCAGAGAGGTTCTACTCTCCCTCTGCTTTGCCCTACTGAGGCCTCATCTGGATGCCTGTGTCCAGTTCTAGGCTCCCCAGCTCCAGGGGGAGAGGGAACTGCTGGAGAGAGGCCAGTGTAGGGCTCCCAAGATAATCAGGAGCATCTTCCTTATGAGGAAAGGCTGTGGGAACTGGGGCTGTTTAGTCTAGAGGAGACTGAGGGGGGATCTCATTAATAGTTCCAAATCTCTCACTGGTGGGTGTCAGGAGCTTGGGGCAGCACTTTTTCTGTAATGTCCAGTGACAGGACAAGGGGTGATGGCATGAAGCTGGAACACAAAGTTCCACTGAAACATAAGGAGAAACTGTTTCGGTGCTGAGGTGAGGGAGCCCTGGCCCAGGCTGCCCAGGGAGGGTGTGGAGGCTCCTTCCTTGGAGGTCTTCAAGACCCACCTGGACACGTTCCTGTGTGACCTGATCTAGGTGGACTTGCTTTGGCAGGGGGGGTTGGACTAGATGATCTCTAAAGGTCCCTTCCAACCCTCAGACTCTGTGATCTGTTTTATAAAAATCAGGAGACATATACCAATTTTCTCTTAAATGAGCAGGTCTGCATGGTAAGCTCTTGTAGATCTGCAGTGCTCATGTAATGTCAGCTCCTGCTGCAGCCTGCGTCATGGTCACAGCCATCACTGGGTAGCTGAGATGCCCAGCACAGGATCTTCCTACCTGGGAGCTGCATGTCTCTTGTGTTATTTTAATGGTTTCAATTCTGAGATGCAGCAGTGGGGATGAAGCTGTGTGAACAGCAGGAGAAGGTGCCATTTCCCTTCATCACTGACTGAAGTGAGGTGGGACTGGCTCCACTGATACCAGGCTTTTGTGCTGACCCAGGGTTTCTGTGAGACTGAATTACCTGTGTTCTGTAAGACTCTGCTTTGGAATTTGTGTGTATGTGAAACAGACTAATTTGTTTCAGTAAAAATAAACCTAAGCTTCACAGTCCCAACATTTCCTCTACCAGGTGATGTGGCATTTGGTCACTCTGGACTGATAACAGTGCAGAAGAGCAGTAATGGCTGCCTCAGGCTATAGAAAGGACAATTTCTAACTCATTGAGACAAAAAAAAAGAAAAAAGAGGTTTTAAGCTGCTCTTCCTGGAGCAGGGGACATCTCTCTGAAAGTCACAATGTACAGTCATTCAATTGTGCTGTGCTTAGGGGCTTTTGGATAAAGTAAAACCATCTCAACTACAAATGTTGAAGATTTTAAACCTTTTATTAGTGTATTTCCTCATTTATGTGTTAAACCCCATCCTAACTGATCATACTTTAGTTTCTGTGGTAGACTAGAAATTGTAAGCATTTCTAAAAGGAGTAAATGATATATTGCTTCAGGGTTGCTGATACCAATGGTCCATTCAGCTTCTGAAGTAGCATTCTTTTAGCCCACCTGCTGCTTTACTGACGCTACAGTATATTGTCTTTCCTATAATTCATTGTATTTCTAATTTGATTGGAAAAAAAAACCCTCCAAAGAACAAAAAGACCAAAACTAAATCTGATCTATTTGAAGTCCAGGCTGTTCATTGTGATTTTAAAAATTTACTTCTCTGCAGTGGCCACAGGAAGGAATTTTGTATAGCTTTCAATTAAGAAATCTCAAGTACTCCAATTTGGGAGAGCAAAATTACTTGAGTGACTTTGTTTTATTCTGCTCCAAATCCAATTCTATGTCATGCTTTCCATTTTAAATGCACTCAGAATGGCAAACATTTTCATATATACATTAAATTGCTTTGAGATTTGTATTTGTCTAACCATTTCCTCTTAATACTTTTTCTAGCTGTACCCTTGCTGTGGTGTTAGTCTGATGTTTGCTGAGGGAAGGAGTAGCTCTGGGAATCGCCCATGAATATGTGTCACAAAGTGAAATAGAAAGTAACGAATTCTGTGGTTTAGATAGAAACGTATTTGGTAGGATGAGAGAAAAAAGATTGTACTGTGTTAGTTGAAAGTTAGGGGATTCCTTTAGCTAAGTTGGTTCTTTATATGAGAATATAAGAGAAACATGCATATCTCTAGACATTTCTTAGGTTGTTGGTGTCAGTGGGGTCATATTCTCGTTCGGTAGTCATCACTCTTGCCTAATTCATGTGGTTATTTGTTTCAGCTGCCACTCAGTGTTGTTATTGCTATCTCAGATGCCTGTCTTTATTCTTTTTCCTCTTATAAAGCTCTCCAAACCTTTTTTTTTTAGTAAAAACTAGAATAAAATCCTAGAAACAATAGATCAACACTAACATAATGGAAGGAAAAACAGTAAGTTTGTTGAGGAGGGATGATGGAAGTTGTTTTCATTTCTGGTGCAGGGGGAGAAAAGATAGAAAGAAAGGATAAAAGTGTATTTGGTCACTATTTGTTTTGTTGTGGTCATCTAATGGTCATTGGATGCTAAATACATCAACAGAATGGACGTCCTGTAAGCAATGACTCTACACAGCAGAAGTTTAGGGAAAGACATGTTAGTGCCCTCAGGCTGCAACCTGTCTCTGTTTTAGCAGCATTTTCTCCAAATGTTGTTGTCTGTTCCTGTTTGGTTTGCTTTTTTTTTTTTAAACAGAGGAAAGCACAATGCATATTTATTGCTTTACTCTTCCACCTCTTGAATAGAGAAATCAAGCAAGCTTTTTGTTATGACTCCAGGCTACCATTTGCAAACTTCTGCTTATCACAGAGCATTGTAACCTCAAGGTACTTAGAGGAGCTTCAACAGAACTTTGTTTTAAGCCTTTAAATGTATGTGTTGCTGGGAAATTTCCTGATGACTCTACTGTAAAGATTTAAACGTAAAGGCACAAGTATCTTTTTTTTAATCTAGCACTACTTGAGCTAGAGCACATCAACAGGAACTGAGATCAGAGTGCAGTTTTGGTTCTTGCTAAAGCTATACAGTAAAGGGCATCTATTTCCCAAAGAGCTTGCAGTCAAAACAGGGGAGTCAGTATGTGAGAAAGGAAGAAGGGTTATTATTTGCTAAGGCCTTGTGATCTTGGCTCCCAAAAAAATCCCCACTAGAAGCAGATGTTTAAAGATGGTCTGAAGAATTGAAAAGGATATATGAAAAAACACTATTTCTTTGGAAACATCTTTCTAATTAGTTACAAACTATTTTCCATAGACTGTCTTCTAGCTTACTTTTGATGAATGTTTATGTTATAACAGAATCTCGGTAGGAAAACTTAATAGAAGACCACAGAACAGATGTACATCTTTGTGACATTCCTGGTGCACAGTGACAAGAAAGACACCAAACAGAAATGCTACACATCCATCAAACCTGATAATGATCTTCCCCTCCTGCTCATAGACCTGTTAATAGTTGTAATGAACAGTATGAGATGGTGTAGGGAGGAAACCAGACTCTGTTACTGAGATTAATGCAAACATGTGATAGCACATGTAAGAATACAACATGTTACTGGCTGCTGGACTCCTAAAGTAAGGTAGTGCTGAGGTCTGCATAACCATTCATACTTGCTTGATGCTTTTGGTTGGCTCTAAAGAAATCTGCTTGTTTCTGTTGGTTCCATGATACAACTGACACACTGCAAGGTCAGTCCTCAGCTAGGCAAAGCTTTTGATTTCCTCAAACATTTAGAGAAAGTGGTTTCCAAAGTCTTTTCTCATGTGTCTTTTCCCTGTCCCCACCTAACCTTAGTCTGTCAAGTAGTAATCTTTGCTGGCTGACCGCCATGCCAATGAAGCATATACACCCTGTGAGTCCTTGTTGCATTGTCCAAGAGTACAAACAACCCCATTGTGCACATCAGAACACTAGCTTAGGTCAGTAACTCCTACTTTTGAAACTACTGAGACCTTCCTCTTTCTCTCCAGGGATGTGTAATTCATATTGGTAAAGAAATTGTAAGACTATGCGGAAGAAAAAGAAAGGTATGTGTCCAGTACTCAGTTACTGAGACGATTGTTTGAAGGTCTGATCATGAGCCAAGATTTCAAACAAATCAAATACAGGGAAATGAAGCTCTGCAGTTCTCTCTTGGAAGTCAGAATCAGATCCACTTTGATTCATTTTCCATTTCCCCTGCTGCCTCAGGGTAGCTGCAGATACAATCAGGCTAGATTAGATCTGCCCAGGAAGGGAAGTGCTTTTGCTGTGCACAAGCTGGCCTGCTGAAAGCTTCGTTTTGGGATTTGCTGAGGCTGCTTGCTAAAAGATGAATTATTCCAAAGGCTGAGCATCCTGAAGGAGTCATCACCTTCTCTGTCACTTGCTCCGGCTTTGTTAGTAAACACTTCTCACCTGTGACAGTCGCTGATAAATCTCAGACAGGAGTTTCTGGTCTATTACAAACAGCTTTCAGTTGCTCCCCTGAGGGAGGTGTTTTTTAAGTTTTGGCATGTTGTATTGCTCAGATGGCAGCATTAGCAGTATGGTGCTTTCCCAATGTCTCTAGCACGCTTGTCAGGAACGTTAACAAGAAGACAGTGGGATATTTTCCTCCCTTTCTTGCTCCTTTACCTGGGATCGAGAATGGTTGTACTAGTGCCAAAACCTTCACATGCTCAAACAGGTGTCAGCTGTAAAATCCACAATAAGAGCAACCCCAACAGGCAAACTTCTGTCCTAAGAGACTACTTTAACGTAAGCACCATACTCAGTGCAATCTCATTTCCTTTCTCTCTAAAATCACTTTCAGTCATAAACTGGTTTATGCTGACTTTCAGGTAGGGTGCTAAAGACAGGTACATCACAAGCTCTTTATATGCAGTCCCTAAACCTCTCTCATCCCATAGAGGCTCATTCTGTGCACTGTGGGAGTTCTTGCTAAGTCCCAGTGAAGGCAGCAGGATTAGATGTGGGTTAAAGCTTGGCCAGAGCTTCAGCACCTTGTTGGACTGGGATCCAAATTAGCATAATAACAAGAGCAGAGTATTAAAACTAAATTATATGTTTATACAAACTAATGAAAAATATGCTGTGTTCCAAAGTTCTCCCATCATATTTGCTCTCAAAAGACGTACAAATCCACAGTGATGTTTACATTTAAAAGGGCTTATTGCCATTTATGGGTGTACTAAAGCAATGCAGCAATTTTCTTCATGGTTAAGACCCCAGGAAGTTATGAGAAGGCAATATGAATAACTATGCATAAGAGAGTTTTTTTTAGCTGAAGCCAGGGTTTTAGGAATGCAAGATACATATCAATGAGTGCTGTCCCTGTGAAAGGTGCTAGATTAACCTTCCCACAGAGGAGAATCTTCAATTTATTCACTGTAAAAGTGCCACATTAGCAGCATTGCTGGTATTGCTGTGTTGGGAGCACTCTCTGGCCCTGCTGGGTCCCTACTATGGCAAAAGCTGGAGTATCTGCCTGCCTATATATGTGAGACTAGATCCACTGAAATGAAGGCTGCTGAGTCTTTGCTTGCTGTATATCTAAAGAGGTTTTCTGTACACTTGGTTTGTAGAAAGAGTATTTTGGGATTGGGAAGACTGTTTGTCCTCTAAACTTTCAGTGCTCAGCTCAGAAGTGTGAACACATCTGTTGAATGTGGTGGGGATTTTGTAGATAATCATTAGGAAGGTGGCTACATATAAGGCATGTGAGATGGTAAGAAGCTACAGTGTCTGATTTGCAAGTAGTGTCTCTTTTCAGATGAAACAGCTTTCAGGTGACCACAATTTTTGGGCCAGCTTAGACCAGCTTCAAAGCAAAACATGGGAAATGGCAGAGTCTACTTCTACTAGTTTTCTCACACTTCAGCAATGCTGGTGGAGTTCATCAGCTTGGCAAGAACATTTGGTGCCTGTAACTACAACAAACAGGACATTTTCATTAGTATATGAAGTCATAGTTTTCTTGTGCTTCTTTAAGAAGATAAAGCTCAGGGCTGTGTAGATAAAATAGGTATTGTTATAGCACAACATCCTCTGCAAAAGTGGTATTGATCATTAACTGATGAAAACTGTTAGGTTTACAGATTTCACTGAATCTGTGCTGATTTGTCTCAGCACAGGTACGGCTTGTATAGTTGCTCTTCGGCAGCACAGAAACTGATATTGCAAACTAAATGTAAAGTTAAAGAAGTGATGTTAAAAATCAGCTTGTAGAACTTGATGATGGCTTTAAATGACAAATATAATTGAAATTGTAGTTTAAACTAGACATCTACTTTCATAATATCAATTTCTTCCCAAAAGTGAGCATTTCAAAACAAATACAATCTTCATTAGGAAGGTTGGATTTGGGGTTTTTTCCCCCAAATATTTTATATGTTAAAGCATCTGATGGATTTCTCTTAATACTTATGAAAGTGGGGGATGATGACATTACAACCTTAAATTGAATAACAGTACAATTGAGATCCATAACAGTGAAATGTAAACACTGAATAAGTTTCAGCTATTCACTTGAAGTGGAAAAAACCAATGCTAAAGCATTAAACATAAAGCAAAATGTGGAAATGCATCAGCAAAACAGAATTCACAACTTTGAATAAAACATAGAGGCTACTACAGGAATATTTTCAAAAGGTACTTCTGAGAAGTGAAAAGCAGCTTAACCACCACTGTTTGTAGTTCACAGTTCCACTGAGTTTTTATTGTTGGGGAATTACATCTTTTTCTCAGGTAGCACAAACATTTCTAAATGCTTTTCATAGAATCATAAAATGGTAGGGGTGGGAAGGGACCTTTAGAGATCATCCGGTCCAACTTCCCCTGCAGAAGCAGGTCAACCTAGATCAGATCACACAGGAACGTGTCCAGGTGGCTTTTGAAGACCTCTAGAGGAGATCTCAACCTCCTGACACCTATCAATTAGATATTTGTAAATGTTAGTAAGATCTCACCTCAGTTTCCTTCTCTAGACTAAACAGCCCCTGTTCCTGCAGCCTTTCCTCGTATGAAAGGTGTTCTCTTCCCCTGGTCATCTTGGTGGCCCTGCACTCTCCAGAAGTTCTTTGTCCCTCTTAAGCTGAGGAGGCCAGAACTGGACACAATACTCCAGATGAGGCCTCACCAGGGCAGAGTAGAGGGGGAAAAGAACCTCCCTTGAGCTACTGGCCACTCTCTTCTTGATGCATCCCAGGATGCCATTGGCTTTCTTAGCCACGAGGGCACATTGCTGGGTCATAGTTTATTATCAATCAGGACTCCCAGGTCTCTCTCTGCAGAGCTGTTCTTCAACAGTTCAACCCTCAGCCTGTGCTGGTGCAGGGGGTTGTTCCTTCCCAGATGCAGGACTCTGCCCTTGTCCTTGTTGAACCTCATGAGGTTCCTCTCTGCTTTTCCATACTTTGTTTTCACTATTACCTTCCAACGTGACGTGAAATCAAATAAAGCACAGTTACTTCTTCAGAGATCTGCTTCCTGTTTACAAGATGAAAACTAAAATAGTATTGACAGATGAAACTAGGCAACTTTGGGTTACACACAAAAATGAGTGTGTATTTGGGATCCTTTTGGACACCACCATTATGTGATGAAGGGTGTAGTCAGATGGTCTTCTCTGAACCTAACTATGAAAGCATTTGGAAATCACCTCTATCTACTCTTCCTTCCGACAACCTGACAATGTTGTACCTGTGGTGCTTGTTGCATTCCCTACTAAGTCATCTGAATTAGAAAAAAATCACCCTCAGGACAGTCAGAGAAAACAGGGCTCTCTTAAATAAACAGAGTGCTTTTATTCATTGCTGATGTAATAACAAATACCTGGATGGCATTTTCTTCAGTCCTTCTGAGTATATATCCAAAAGACTGTCTGATGATGCCCAAAGATCAGAAAAGTAAGTCAAGAGACTTATTCTTCTGTAAATCCAAATTTTGATCATGTCCCACGCTAAATTCAACTGAATAGATTAAAGTTTCAGTATTTCCAAGCCTGATTCAATATTTATTTGATATATATGTATGCATCTTTGTAATCAACTAGTTAGATGGATTTTCTATTGCAAAATAAATAAGCTGTCTGTCAGAATCAAGGCTATTAGGTAGTATTGGTCATCTGCCAAAGCTAAGGAAGGTGGGCTTTAACATCGCTGCTATGGAATTGTCTGTAAGCAGCAAATCACAATGATGCCACAGATGTTTGTTGCTTTTCTCAGTCACTTAACCCTTACACATCTTAATTTCTTTTAAAAAGTGAACTTGCATGTCTTTATGCCATTAAACATTTGTTAAAAAGCAGAACAGAATTTTTAGGAAATCCTATCAGAAAATTTAATTGACAGTAATATCATAGGATCACAGAATAGTTGGGGTTGGAAGGGACCTTTAGAGATCATCCAGTCCAATCCCCCTGCAGAAGCAGGTCAAGCTAGATCAGGTCACATAGGAACATGTCCAGGTGGGTCTTGAAGACCTCCAAGGAAGGAGCCTCCACACCCTCCCTGGGCAGCCTGTGCCAGGGCTCCCTCACCTCACAGTGAAATAGCTTTTTCTTATATTTAAATCGAACTTTTTGTGTTCCAGCTTCATCCCATCACCCCTTGTCCTGTTACTAGCTACTATAGAAAAGATAAAACAGAAGGTATTTGTTGTTAAAATTCCCTGTGCTGTGACTTTTGGTTTTACTAAAATCCTGAGTCCTTCAAGTTCATTTGCTCAGTTTCCTTATTGTTACTTATTTCCTTATTGTTCTTATTGTCACGTCATCATGACATTGACAGTGGTACTTTCTTGCTTTGTGTCTGAATGCTACAGGCTTGGGGATGAGTGACTGAAAAGCTGCCTGGTTGTTTGACAGCCAGCTGAACATGAGCCAGCTGTGTGCCTGGGTGGCCAAGAAGGCCAATGGCATCCTGGCCTGTGTCAGGAATAATGTGGCCAGCAGGACTAGGGAAGTGATTGTATCCCTGTACTTGGCACTGGTGAAGCTGTATCTTGAATACTGTGCTCAGTTCAGGCCCTTCACTACAACAAAGACACTGAGGTTCTAGAGCATGTCCAAAGGGCAATGAAGCTGGAGAACAAGCCTTCTGAGGAATGACTGAGGGAACTGGGAGTGTTTAGTCTGCAGAAAAGGAGACTTATCTCTCTCTACAACTACCTGAAAAGAGATTGTGGTGAGGGCAGTGTTGCTCTCTTCTACCAAGGTACAAACATCAGTACAAGAGGAAATGGCCTCGAGTTGAACCAGGGGAGGTTTAGATTGGCTATTAGGATTTGTTTTGTCATCAAGAGGTTTATTAAGCATTAGAACAGGCTGCCCAGGGAAGTGGTGGATTCACTATCCCTGCAGGTATTCAGATGTGTAGGTGTGGTGTTTAGGGACATGGTTGACAAATATTTACTGTATAAATATTTATAACAAATATTTACTTTATAAACAAAACTGAAAAATCCTCACAACAAAACAAAAAAGCCCCAAAAAACCCAAACAAAACACCTCAACCAACAGAACAAAACCCCAACTCCTTGTTCAATCCAGTTTTTAGATATCTAGCTTAGATGACATCATGATAGTGTGGCTGTGATTGCCAAGCCTGCAGGAGTGAATAACAGGCAGGAAGAACTTACTGGATACTGCCATGAGCTACGTGCTGTCCAGGGGTGCAGGCTAATCACTGCCATTCTCTGTGCCTTTGGACTGTGTCTTTATCCCAGAGCTGGTATTATCCTCCCCTGCCTGGGTAGGAGAGGACAGAATTATGATTTGCCAGAACTTTACCCTGTATCAGCAAGACAGAAATAAGGGAAAGAGTAGGTTGAAGCTGGTTTTGTCTTCTGGATTAATTCTGAAATGGAGCAGGAGGTTTTTGGTTGTGTCATTTTCTTTTGGGTTTTGGGAACAACTGTTTAATTACTATTTCTAGGATTGGACATAGTATTTTGCCAAGAAAAAGAAGACTGATCTTAGCTCTGATTTTTCTGTTGCCACAAAGTGGTCCTGTGGTTGGCTTTGTTCTTGATAAGGAGGTGCATATTGCAGGACTCTCCTGACAGATGCTGGCATAATTCCTGTAGATAACCAACATCCCTGCAAACACCAACTCCTAGAGTGAGAGAGAGCACTGCATCAAGTAATGTCAAGGTAAAGCACATAATCATTGTCTCAGCACCAGGGTGAGATAACTCTAACCCTGGCTTCTGTCATAATAAATCACATCACAGCAGAGAGAAACTGCTGTAGGCAGGTGAACCCTACCCTCATATAAGTGATTACAAATGCTCAAACCTGACTGTTTCTACAGGTGTAGACCCATGTGTCCTTCTCTTAGATTAATCTAGGCTATCTCAAGCCACACACTATGCTACAAACCCTGTGCAGTCCCCACCTTTGCTTGTCATTTTACTTTGTATATAAGAAAGAAAAATAAGGGTCAAAATACAAAGCATCCCCATTGCACTGCTGAAGGGCATTGCCAAGAAGTCTGACAATCCAAAACAACAGAGAGAGTGATTAACTTAACCAGCTTCTCCTAACTTATTCTTCTTAAGGCCAGCTCTTAGGACAATGATATCCAGGATCCCATTAAGCGCAGCAGCAATGCTGCCTCATGCTCTAGGTGTGTTTTTGACACCATCCTTCCTGCAAAGTTCCCATGGCACACTGATCATTCTTGCTATGGAATTAGGAAAAGAGTTTATTAGAAATGTGGAGCTGCCAAATAAGATGATTTCACCAAGGCATCCTGCCAGCTGAAATGACTTGTGTATTTGTCAATCCAGCACCTGCTGGCAAAACACTTTGCTTCTCAGGGGGAACACATTGCTTCTCCTCTATTTTTCATAAATGGAATGTCTTTCATATTCATCAGAAAGTCTGAGAGATTCATTTTCTTATCCTACACTTCTGTTACTACTCCTTGCCATCAGCCATCCACCTTCACGAGACATGTCCTGACCTTATGAGGAGCTTTGTGTCACCATCACTGTCTGAAATCCTCTGACTAAGGTTATACAATGATCTGAAGGTCTTGGCTGTGCCAAGTGAAGGAAATGCTAAAGGAAAGGCTAAAACCCCCTCTGCTTGGTGGATGTGGTTATGATGTTGATGCCTGTGAAGTGCCCCCACCCTGTTTGGTATTTTCTCCTTTCTGAAGGGAAGTTTCCTAAGCACAGCAAAGCACAACCTGCTGTAGGGTTTCCCACTCAAGCTGTAACATTTGTAAATGTCTTTGAACATCATATTTACTGTAGACGTTGACTTTTGAATCTTGCAGTCTATTTTCTGGAGATCCTTGATAATAATAGACTCATTTTGGTTCTGAGCACTTCTTGAGTGTTTGAAACCTCGCTCAACCAAATACATACAACAGAACTTCTTGATGTTTGCCAGTAGTGTAGCCCTTTCTTCCACTTCTTAAATCTCTGGGTAGCATCACATCTTCTGCTAACTGTTGCTCTATTTCTGTTTTTCTAACTGCCATATTCAGCAACTGATTTACACAAGAGACTAGTCCTCCCTCTGTTTCATGTTTAGGTCATAACTTTCAAGTCACATTTCCCTGAAAATATCCCAGTAGTTCTTGATGGATGGAAGGACATTTGGTCCCAAGTTGATACCCATAATGTCATTTCTGTAAGAATCCTTACTCCACTACAGCAGAAATAGTTGCACTGTGAGGATTCAAATAGAAAGAAGAGAGGTTGAATGGTATCTGTGACTTGTATTTGACATAAATAGAGAAGCTTCTGTTGATGACACTGGGTGTTAGACTGATCACGTTGAGTGCTAGTTTAATCACTTCTATGATTATCATTTATATGATGATTGTATAGCTTTATTTAAGGCAATACATTTGATGTTTACAGGCAAGAACCTGGAAATTGTATATTTAGAGTCTACTGTAAGGTATAAGCCACCAGCTTGGTCACAGACAGATTTTAGTTTTAATGCTCTCTCCAATGAACACAGAACAGATGAAATAAAACAAATAGGAACACTCTGAACAGAAACCTCAAATGAAACATATGATTCAAAATGCAAATAGAATCTCATGTGTGTGCAAAATATCTGTTAACAGGGACCAAAAACTCTTTCCTTTGAAAATACTGTATCTTTACAATACAATGCTGAAAATATTTACTTTTTCTGTCCCAAAGCTGAAATGAAGAAATATTTCTGTATGTTCATTAGGATGGAGATGGTTGTTATCATACAGCTGAGATTTGCACCACATTGAGAAACAGTAGAGGCATGTTACATGCATGAATGAGTTTTATACATATAATGCAGTCTGCTATTAAGTTGTCTATTTAAGTGGAAAATAGACCAGATTGGATGAAAGTAGAACAAGGAAACTATATATATTAGAGAAAAAGGAGAAAGGATGTATTTGGTCACTCCACATTGACAGGAACAGTTTAAGCATGGTTGTCAGAAAGCAAGGAAAAGACAACTTTCCATTCAGCTTTTAGTGCCCTTGACTAGAATAGAACCCACTAAATCAAGAAAAGATCAAGGATGAGCTTCTCAAAACCTGCCTCTGGGCACTTCATTTCAGAAGGTACTGGGTGTCTTTTTCCTTCAGTTCAAATGGTTGTTGTGGAAAATCCAATGTGAATTTTCATTACTAGCCATTTCAGGAAGTGTTATCAATGGCATAATTTGAATTTAATTTGTACTTACAAATATCCTTCTACCTTGTCTCTGATGCTGGAGTAATTTCACAGGGAAAATTCTTTGACTGCAAAGAAATGACAACTTTTTTCCTCTGTGGCAGTAAATAGCATGTGTCAATACTTGTTTCAAAATAGGTAATTAGAAGTTTTGCTAATGACGCTTCAGACATTTAGTGTGCTGACACTTCAGCAGGTTTCTCCTACAATGATATTGTGCAGTGTCTTGTCTCTGCCCATTTGGGATCAGCTGTAGAGGGGTAGCAGACCCTTGGTTTTACCTGGTGCATGTCAGCCACAGTATAACACCACAGCCTCTGCCTGGTGGTGAGACTCAACATATCTCTTGTATCACTAGGATGCAGTACAAGAGGTTAAAGCATGAGATATCTGCATGTACCACAATGCATTTTTCATGCCTTTCTGGAACAATCTGAAGCTGTTATTAACACTGCATGTCTAGAATATCAATGCTCAAAGATATGAAGTTAACACTTGGGAGCAATCGAGTGGCATTCTCTTGGCATGTTGAATCCTATAAACTCCCCATCAGTGAAAAAAGTCCAGTGATAACTCCTCTGGCCTATTGCATTAAGTATTTTCAGGGTAGGTAGAAGAAAGTTCATCAAAAATTGTTCTCTGTACTTAATTGTGGAGTTACTATCACAAAATTTCTAGATCTGAGAAAGAAATCACAACAGCAGACCTGGTCAAAAACCAGTGAGAGCTCTGTCAACTTAGGTAGACTGCTGGGTGAGCCAGAGTATTATTCAAGTCTTTGATTACTTTTTAAACTCTACTCAATGTACTGGCTAATTTTAGGGTGATGGAAGATGCTCCATCACTTGCTGGTTAAGAAGTCCACCAGCTTTAGTGGAGTTAAATAGGTTTGCAGCAGCTAAAAGTGTGGTTCTGAGTTTTCATCTAAATTGCAATGAACTGTTTGCAATAGTGGAAGTTTTGAAGTATTGTCGAAACAAGTGTTGATCCCTAAATGTATTGTATATTCTACAGAAAGAAGTATTGTTCACCTTAATTATTTATGACTGAGTGATTTATGGGTTTTAGGCTTTGTTTCACTTCTGATTTTTTTCCATGGTTGCTATTTATTTTCCCCTGGTCTCAGTTTAACAATAAGTTTAACATCGATCTGGAAATGACAGGAGACGTAAATTTGTAATGTTCTGGATCACGTGGCACACTTCAATTATTGGGATTTATTGTTATGAATAATTTATAGCTGTGTTCTTCAATTTGCCATTGATTGTTGCCATCTTAAAAATGAAGGTTGTTCTCATTTTTACTGGATTAACAAGCATAGGTAGATGTCTTCTGTTCAGCTGCAAATAGTACAAGAAAAACAGTAGCAGATGAAACTTTCCCAGGTGATTTTATCACAGCATAGAATAGCACTGTTTTTTGCCTACATCTTAAAGGGAACACTTAAGACTTTATAGTCCCAAGCATTGATGTGTCTATTGGTACTGTAGACACAACCAACTATTCCATGAGCTGAAATTGTACACTGAGGTCATAAACCCATACACCATCACCTGAGTAATTTCAGTGTTTAGACAAGCATGCCAATGAATGTTTTAGGACCATGAAGCATTGAAACTAAATAACTAGTACCCTAAAAAGTCCTAGAGGCCTCAAGAACATTAACTTCTATTAGATGTGGAAAGGCAGATCTCTGATTGGTAAGCACTACATGTGCAGAGAGGTTTGGTGGAACCATGGTGACATGATGGTAGAAATAAGAGGTGCAAGATCATTTAGTCTGAGGGAATTACTCTAGAGAATGTAGGATTATAAAGGTGAGACTGACAGGCTTTAAAAACTAATAGAGTCTAGAAAAACTGTCTTGAACTGAGAACAAATAAGAAAAAATACATTGTCTGCCTTTTTCACAGAATCATTGAATGGTAGGGGTTGGAAGGGACCTTTAGAGATCATCCAGTCCAAACCCCCTGCCAAAGCAGATCCATCTAGTTCAGGTCAGATAGTAACATGTCCAGGAAGGTTTTCAAGACCTCGTGAGAAGGAGCCTCCACACCCTCCCTGGGCAGCCTGGGCCAGGGCTCCCTCACCTCAGCACTGAGAGTTTTTCCTTATGTTTCAATGGAACTTTGTGTTCCAGCTTCATCCCATCACCCCTTGTCCTGTCACTGGACACTACAGAAAAAAGTGCTGCCCCAACCTCCTGACACTCTCCATTTATATATTTGTAACTACTAATGAGCTCCCCCCTCAGTCTCCTCTAGACTAAACAGCCCCAGGTCCCACAGCCTTTCCTCAGAAGGAAGATGTTCCAGTCTCCTGAGCATCCTGTTGGTCCTGCACTGGCCTCTCTCCATCAGTTCCCTGTCCCTCTTGAGCTGAGGAGCCCAGAACTGGACACAGGACTCCAGATGAGGCCTCACTAGGGCAGAGCAGAGGGGGAGCAGAACCATCTTGGCCCTGCTGCCCACATTCTTCTGAGTGCATCTCAGAATGCCGTTGGCTTGTTGCCCACGAGGGCACGTTGCTGGCTCAATTTTACATTAGGGTAACAATAATGATTCTTCCAAGTTGTGTTCTGAGTCAAGGACACCACTGAAAACAGTTTCCAAACATAGGATAAAGTCCCAAGTGGTACAAAGTTTAATCTCTTGCATTGTAGCAACCTGAAAGCTGATTTTTTTATGATTATTTTTGGATAGAAGGAATTATCACTGCTAAGAGACATTGAGAGACCCATCTGTGGAGCAGGTAGGGAGTCAAGAGAGGTGTGCTGCCTGCCTGGGGCCAAGATCAGGAATGTCGTCGAGAGAGTGCCATGGCTTGTCAGGGATGCAGGCTACTACCCCCTATTTGTGTTCCATGTGGGTATGAATGATGTCATGAGGCATGACATCTCCAGGATTCAGAAGGATTTTAAATCCTTGGGGGAGCAGGTAAAAGGTAGAGGAGCTTAGGTTATTTTCTCCTCTATCCTGTTCACTGGTGATAAAGGAGGAGTTTGTAATGGAAAAATCAGCCAAGTGAACTCCTGGCTGAGAGGCTGGTGCTGGCGGGAAGGCTTTGGGTACTTTGACAATGGATCCTTCCTTGGGGACTACAGCTTCATTGGACAGGATGGGATTCATCTCTCCCGTAAAGGCACTGGATTATTTGGGAATAGACTAGCAAATTTAATAAAGAGGTCTTTAAACTAAGGGACTTGGGGGGTGGGGGGAGAAGCAAAACAGAACAAGCTGTCCCCTCTAGCTGGGAAACAGGGCAGGACAGGGAATGCAATGATAAGTGCCCTTCATCTGCACACTGGGCTGAGATACAGAAGTCTGACCACCCTGAGAAAGAGCCAAACCAGGGAGGAACCTCCTACACCTGCCCAGGGGAACCTGTGTGTTTGAGTAAGCCCCTGTGCTGCCTCTACACCAGTGTAGCAGCCTGGGGAATAAGCAGGAGGAACTGGAGACGTGGGTGCGGATGTGGGGCTACGACCTCATTGCAGTCACAGAGACGTGGTGGGACAGCTGCCATGGCTGGAGCACAGACATGGAGGGCTATGGATTGTTCAGGAAAGACAGACTGACAAGGAGTGGAGGTGGAGTTGCTCTCTATGTGAGGGAGCAATTAACGTGTACTGAACTGTGCCTGGGTGGGGATGAGGAGAGAGTAGAGTGCTTATGGGTAAAAGTTAATGGCCAGGGCAAGGCAGGGGATATTGTTGTAGGAGTTTGCTACAGGCCACCTGATCAGGAGGAGGATGTGGATGAGGCCTTCTACGAACAGCTGGGAGCTGCCTCACGATCACAGTCCCTGGTCCTCATGGGAGACTTCAACCACTCTGATATTTGCTGGGATAGCCACACAGCCAAGCACACGCAGTCCAGGAGGTTCCTACAGGTTGTTGATGACAACTTCCTGTTGCAGATGAGCAAGGAACCAACAAGGAGGAGTGTGATGCTGGACCTGGTGCTGACAAATAAGGATGGCACCAAACTGGGAGCACTGGCTGATTCCCCAGAGGCTGTGCTGCCAGGCAGTGGGATCTTGACTGGCTTGAGAGTTGGGCAGAGAGGAACCTCATGAGGTTCAACAAGGACAAGGGCAGAGTCCTGCATCTGGGAAGGAACAACCCCCTGCACCAGGACAGGCTGGGGGTTGAACTGTTGAAGAGCAGCTCTACAGAGAGAGACCTGGGAGTTCTGGTTGATAAGCTAAATATGAGTCAGCAATGTGCCCTCGTGGCCAAGAAGGCCAATGGCATCCTGGGATGCATCAAGAAGAGTGTGGCCAACAGGTTGAGGGAAGTTCTTTTCCCTCTCTACTCGGCCCTGGTAAGGCTTCATCTGGAGTCCTGTGTCCAGCTCTGGGCTCCTCAGCTCAAGAGGGACAGGGAAGTGCTGGAGAGAGGCCAGTGCAGGGCCATCAAGATGATCAGGGTTATGGAGCACCTTTCATATGAGGAAAGGCTGCGGGAACTGGGGCTGTTTAGTCTGGAGAAGAGGAGATTGAGGGGATGGTGGGTGTCAGGAGATCGGGACATCCCTTTTTTCTATAGTAGATAGTAACAGGACAAGGGGTGATGGGATGAAATTGGAACACAAAAAGTTCCACTTAAACCTAAGAAAAAACTATTTCACTGTGAAGTGAGGGAGCCCTGGCACAGGCTGCCCAGAGGGGTTGTGGAGTCTCCTTCCTTGGAGGTCTTCAAGACCTGCCTGGACACATTCCTGTGTGACCTGATCTAGGTGACCCTGCTTCTGCAGGGGGGTTGGACTAGATGATCTCTAAAGGTCCCTTCCAAGCCCCACCATTCTGTGATTCTATGAATATGTGGTTCACATTATTGAAGAATTCCAATACTTATTGTATTCTGACTTCTCTAAAAACAAGGTCACTGCAACCATAATTTCCAGCTGCTGTTGGGGGAAAACTAGCATGAGTATTTCTACGAAAGAAAATCTTAATAAGAATTGCTACTTATCACTTATGACCTATCTGAACTGATTAAACACTCTTTCAAGCACAAGTAATTCAACATTCACAATAGATCATGCAGTGTAGTCATTGCCCACTTTTGTGGAGCAGTAAACTGCAATGCAGCAAATGGGATTTCCAAGTATTTTGTAGTATTGCCCTCTCCTCACTGACACTGAAGTCAATGAGAGTTTTCACATTGATATTTATGGGTAAGAATCACAAGAACACCAACTCTTTCATTGACCTCAGCAGCAGAAGAGAGAAATCAATGATGATGCCCTTTGGAAAAGCTTTTCCCAAGTGACTTCAGCCAACCTGGCATGGAAAGACATTAGCAGAAACAGACAGGTCACTTGGGTCGCCTCTTCCAACCACTGTGTTGTACTGCCTTTGTGGGAAAGTTTAATTCACCTGCTGAGGACTGAATGTGCAGTGCTTATGAGAAGTTTGGGAGTGTATTCTGTTTTCCTCTCTATAGAGCAAGTACGAGAGGAAGGGTGAAGGTATAGATTCCGTATTTCACAATAATGAATATGTTTGTAGCTCCATATGACTAAGAGGATATTTTCCCTGCACTGCCACAGGTAGTACAAAAATACCAAAACTTTCAGGTACATTTGGGATCACAGAATCCAAGTTAAATGTTACAACCCATTCTAGGGTCACAAGCCATTAATTTCTGCTCCAAATTGGCAAGAAAGTAGCAGTTCAGAATTAAAATGCACGTGGGAAAAAATGTACTCAGAAAAAATCTAAAAATTAATCAGAAAGCCCATGTTTCATGGCAATTCTCTCTTTCCATTTTATCACCCTATTGCTTATGATGATGGCTCATTAGCTTCTGCCAAATATTTCATCATTTAATCCTCAGCCTGATTTGAGAATGGCTGCGTTACATTTCTATTCTGGCTCTAAGGAGGTTTATGTTTGTTAGCCTTGATTTCAAATTTACTTAATGTTAATACACTTCACCAATTCCTAGCACTTCAAATACATGTTTATTCATTTGTCATTCTCTTACAATACTAAATCCGTGCTTCAGACAAAGTAGGAAATTGCACAGAAATAGTTCTTTTTGCAGTGGTAATTATTCTAAATCACTGCTCAAAACCAGTTTCGTGTTACGTATGGAAATCCCCAGAAAGATGTGGTCTGAACAATTAATGACTTCCTACTGAAGTGCAGTCCATTTTCCCCCTCTGTTCCAACAGCCTGTTAAACTAAGTCTGTTGTTAGCTAGCAAGAATTCTGAGTGCTCATTAAAGAAAATGACAGTTTCAATGGGTTTTTTTCCTCAGACACTACATATTGATAAATGTCTGGGAATTATCCATGCCAAAAGACCTCACTGCAGCTGTGTACTACTTACTTAAACAAGTGGGAAACATTTACATTGGTTTGACTTTTTGTTCTGTATTGGAGAAACCATTAACGGACCAGTCAGAGAGCATATCAATTTTCTTGCTTTTACTAAAGGCTCAGAGTGTCCATCTGTTGTCCTTGGTAAATGAAATCTCATGAAACACAGGTAGTCAGTCAGGATATGTAACTTTTCTTTGTACTTTCTTTCTGTGCTGCAGTTTGCACACTGATAATTGCACACTGATAGAGCAGTGTATGTCATAGTCCTGGTGAACATTTCCCTGGGGAGTGCTGGATCCCCAACAGCTCCACCACCTACTGTCTTTGGATCCTGACAGAGAGAACCCCTGCTGGTGTGAGTAAGCTTGCAGACCCTAAGTAGTTTTCTGTGACTTTTGAGAAATGCTTATTCATTTATTTGTACATATGTGACAGCAACAGATTGCATTGGACCTTTAAAAGGGCATAGCAGTATTCACCATTGTGAGTCCAAGTAGGAAGGATATCAGACATGGAGACTCACCTTTGCATCACCATCACCAAGCTCTCATTGAAAGGTGAGTCCTCATCTTCCCTGTTCTAAATGCCTATCTTTGAAATGGTGGTGTTGGTACATCTCAGCCAAAGACAGATGTCTAAAATCACTGAGAAGTGTCACATTCTGGAGGTGCTAGACTGTCTGTCGACTTTAAAGGGAGTCCAGATGATTAACTGCAACAAGATATTGATGACTAAAGTTAGATAAGACATATTCTGTGCAAATCACATCCAAACTCATTACCAGCACGGCTTACAAGGACTAGTTTATGTTATGTGTCCTTATGAGACAACAAAGAGTGAAAGTTCTTTTGACTACATAATTTCATTCTAATGCAGCAGAATTAAAGAGACTATAGAAGCACTCTGTCCTTATGCATAATTTGCATAATTGTGATCATGCTACTGGTAACATTTGGGAGCAAGAAAGCAATTGGCAGAGGATGGGAAGAAGTACAAGCAAATAAACTAAAACAATGGTCTAATATGACCAGAAAAAAACCCAGAGATTATTTTGACCCAAGGATTTTAATTGCAAATATACATTAATGGGCTTCCTCAGTGGCTGTAGCAAACACAATTTAATCCGAAGTGCACTTGAGAAATTAGAAAAGCCTCTCTCTTGCTTTTTGACATAACAGAGGTCTGGATAACTGTTAGGTTTTAATGTAAATTAACATGAATAGTATGTCTGAAATTTGTCTACAAACAGTCTTCATCCATTTAATTTCCTTCAGCACTGTCACTCTATATTCTATTGTCTTTGAGATGCTCCAAGGGGAAAAGAGTTGTCAGGGCATGAGAATTACTTAAATTTCACTTTAAAATAACAACTTGGTTTCTTAGACTGTCTTGTAATCAGACTAACCATCTTGAAGAGTAAATGCAGAATTAATCAAGCTTGTGCTTTCATGTTCACAGAATTCCAGGAACTCATAGCTTACACTGCCAAGAGATTAAAACCATAACGTTATCAAACTATGTTAAAAATGGCCCATGCCTTGGTTTCTGCTGAAAGGTTGGATAAATGAGCAGGGTACATAAACATTCATTCTGTCAAGTGCTTCTCTAAGAGCAGCTAATTAGAACCACTTCTATTCAAAGACAAAAAGAGCAACATAGGAAAAGGCTTAAAAAAAATGGAACTTTGTTCCAAGAATATTTGGTTTATCTTTGGTGTCATTTTGCAAAGTTCTTTCATTACTGGTATTCTAGAAATGAAACTGAAATCTATCCCAAAATTTAAACCATTCCTTTCCTTCAGCTTCCCCAAATCACTTTCACTCTCAACACTTTAGAGGTTTAACATAAATAAAAGCCAAGGACATCCACTGGAAATCTCCAACAGGGCCCAATATCAGCTTCTGCTTCTGGGGCTCAAGTAACTTTTCTTCCTCTCCACAAACAGAACTATAGTGAATATAATATGAATAATAGTGAATATAAAATGGTTTTGCCCATATCATTAATCCCAAAGTGCTAATGTGGACTTAGAGTGTTTTATAGCAATGCAATTTGTGTGAATATGTGCACACAGAGAGAGGAGGGGGTATAGAGCAGATGGTTATTACAAATGTTGCTTTTCTGTATATGTTTAATTTGAAGATTCTGCTCTTGCACATGAACCCTTTAAACTATCAGGCTGTATAGCACAGGGGCTTACACAATATCAAATAATTGTTGGCAGTTGTTGCTCAGTCTTTCATCGCTTCCAGATCTTTGGCAGTATAAGCTGAATCCCTAGTCTGGTATACAACTAGCACAAGGTCCTCATTATACTGGAATTTAATACTTGGGGCCAGAAGGCTCAATATCCAATGTAAACCCAGACTCTCTTCCATGCCTTTTGAGTGAACAGCTGTTTAATACATGGTACTTTACAAAGCTGCCATAATTAAAAGGATAATTATTTATATACACATCCAGATCTAAAGTAAATAAATAGAAATAAAGAAATTAATGGAATACATTTCAGAAGTTAAATACACTTGACTCTATGCATTTATGCCACCAGGGAACAGCTTTGATTGTCACAGAAGAGCAATTACAGCATATTGAATGTCACAGACTGTATGAAGGCTGCAATATATCCTAGTACTAGAAACAATGTGTGTACAAAATACACAGTTGTGTATACACAACAAAACCCCTTTTCTGCTCATTCTTCAAGGCAATATTTCAAATATTAACAATGGCTTATAATCAACAGAAAAGTTCATGCAATGATCTTTTAATTTTCAAAGTCCATCTGTTCTCCAAGTGGAAAAGGAAGAATCATAGAATTATAGGGTTGGAAGGGAACTTTAGAGATCATCTAGTCCAACCCAAGAATATCTTACAGTATCTTTATAATATGTCCATGCAAATATACCTCTTCCCAAAGACCAGTTCAGCTTATATTGCCAACATACACACCCAATTTGTTACAAGTGTTTGACAAAGCATCCACCTTCTAAGAATAGCCTTGTGTATCTAGAAGTTTTATGCTTCCAATATGACAATGATCCCTACTCTATCTATCTATATCTAATTCCATACTTTTTAAAGTAAACCATGTGCTAAATATAATGTCTTTCTCCATGAAAAGTAAATAAATGGGATCCTCTTCCCATAGACACTATATTTTGTTGCAATTGTTCATCCACGTCTCTTTTCACACTGATTCTTACATTCTTTGTTGAACAACCATGTTGACATCCTGCACAAAGTAAGTATAGTGAGTGAAAGTGATATTCTTGCATGGAGCACTCCACATATATCAAGTGGAAGATGTTGGACTTCCTTTGACTAAGCTACTTGCCAAGTACTTTCCATCGTTATGTCAGCCTGACATACTTTGGTTCTGATTTTTGACTCAGTTGCTCTGTGCTTAGAGGTACAGAGTACAACACAGGGATATAGGAGGGAAAGGAACATAAAAGTACATTAAGTTTTGCCATTTTCCTCTGGAACATGCACGTTTTGGTAATTCTTTCTCTAAGGGTGGTGATTTCAGCCCATGGATTGCTATCTCCCAATAGGTATCTTTGCAAAAGACAAGAATTCTCTTCTGAGTTTAGGGTGGTTGTTGTGAAAACTGAAAAACAATTCTCTGAGATTCTCACTGAGAATCCAGGGAAATTTTCACCTCTCCAGCCTAAGTAGAATTTTTTTACTTGTTTCATTCACTCTTCCTGTAAACATCACAATCCAGTTGCCTAAGCCTGATTCTGAATTTTATCCTCAATTAATAGATAATGAGTAACTCTAATGGGATCAAATGACTAATTAGGGAGGAAAAGGGAATTATTTTCATGGTCAAGTCAACCTCAGTACTAAAGGCAGCAAACAAAAATATGTATTTTTATTACCTTTAGTGTTCTTTTTTAAGTAAAATTAAATAAAGTACTGTAATTAGGAAGAAGATAACTGCAGAATGTGGAGATATACTGGGCTTTACATCAGTTTGTGTCTGTTTGAGGTCACTTCATTTTGTCTTGATTTTAAAGCAATTTCACAAAATCAAGTGTTGGTTGCTATGAGGCTGTTTGTCACAAGAACCCATAAGGACCTTGAGGTTAAGTAAAAACTGAGGTAAAGTGTGCATGTTTCTATTTATAGTTGTATTATTATGACCTTGACAGCATTTTCATGAGATAGATTAAGAATTTGCTACTAAAATTCCCTCTACAGCCTGAGATTTATCACAACAAGGCTTTGGTACTGTAATAGCTCCTTAAAAGATGAAATTAGACCCTGATGCTGGAAAAGGCTTTCCTGTTAAGATCAAAGCTGGCTGAAATTCAGTTTTGTTTCATGGGAATTTAGGATATTTTGAGCAAGTTTTTACTTCTGTAGTAGGATGAAAGAAGATTTTTCTAAATGTACTAGAGTCTTCTCTTCTAAATCTTCTAGAGTCTGGACTTTCTGAGACCCTTGAGCCTACATCTGAGCATCCTCTCCCAGCACCATGTTTATTTGGCATTCAATATGCCCTATAAAATGAAGAAACTGTCTTCTCATTTTAAAAATGGAGACAAAAAGAGAGACAGAAAACATTGCCAAGATGTAAGCTTGCATAGCTTAACCTTGGAAAGTCAGGGACTGAGAGCAACCAGTAAGCAAGCCAAACTGGTTGAGAAGAAATGTGTTGGATGGGCCTGAAGTTTGGACTAGAGGATGATGCAATCATCCAGTCAGGTAAATGTTTTTCTTGTCAGGTCAGGGAACTCAGTTAGCTTTGTGTCTTCTAATAGAAATTTCACAAAAGTAGTACATCAGGGCAGGAGGTATTTTCAACAAACTTCTCCTGACTCACTTCCAAAACTGTTCTGCTCTCTATACCAAAATAATTATTTGAACATAAGGCCTGAGAGAGAGAATGACATTGCAGCCAAGTGGGTTAGATATACCTTTGTGACTCTCTTGTGCCTGAAGAAATCATATTGCTCCAGTGAGGTGACAAGTGGCATGTTTGAAAGTCAATATTTTAGTTTTAGCTACTGTAAGATGCTCTGTGGGTCTAAGACTGTGTATTTATCTGTGCAAAGGCTCAAAAAAAAAAAGCTGTAGTTGTACCAGCAGTTTTAACTCCCTCAGAAAATACTCTTGTCTCTGATTATTGTCAAAAAGCATCCTCTTTACTAGATTTCTTTGGCTTAGAATATGAAACTATAACATACGTTTGTAAAACTCTATAATTAAATAAGAATTGCTGTGTCAATAATAACAAATTATCATTGAGATCTGTAAAATGTAAAGGTGTGGTTTGGTGTGAAATCTATTTTTCTAAGGCAATCATGATGACTTATTCTAATGTTATATAACTCTATGAACAATTTATATTCTATCAAAATCTATAATATGGAACACACATTGGTTGCTTTATTTCTCTAGCAAGAGCACAGAGAGGCTATTAAAATAGAGGTGGTGAACAAGAGTGAAGTATATCACAAATCTTGACTAAATCCTGATATGGCTATTGATAGAATATGAAACTCAAAATGAATCTCTTATTCCATTGTGTATTAATAGCACTTTGAAAATAGCTACACTTTAATTTTGCCAAAAGAGAATAGAAATAAGAAATAATTAAATTACTGTATAGCATCATAAAAACCATTTCAGTAATCATGAAAGTGTGAAAAACCTTTACCTGATTCCAAACCTATTTGGAGTTGATGGCTATTGTTATAGGAATTTATGCTGGCTTATATGATCACAGCAGTGATATCCAACTTAGAAATTATTGTACCAAAAATAAACTATGTTTTACTTCAAGCCATGGAAGAAGTTAAATTAGAACAACAACAAAAAAAAAGCTGAGAGAAGAGTGAGACATAAAGCCATGGCCTGTGATTTTACACCTTATCATGTTGAATCTGCAATTGGACATGGTTTCTAACTGAAGCATCCTACACAACATCAGCCATCTTTTGTGGTTTTTTCAGTGCCTCAGCTATCTCAGATATTACTGCAAGCAAGGTTTGGCTTGGGACTTATCATATAGGGAAATGGTTTATTGGTACACACCTGCCCAAGTTCAGGAATCTCAATTGTGCCATTTCTTTGAAATAACAGTCCATCTGGGAAAATTATGAGTTGAAGTGGATTCAAGCCTGAGGTGCATTATGGAGGCACGAATGGTTGCATGCAAATTTAGAGTTCCTAAAGTTTAGATGATGGGCAGGAATCATCTGCATCATACATCTTGTGACCAAAAGATCTATCAGATTCTCCATGTGTACGTTCATGAAAGCTCTGGAGGTTCAGCAGTGTGACAAAGTCTTGACATAAAAAATTCAGTACTGTGAACTGGGAGAAGTGTCTCAGTTAAATCTGAATCTAAAGCTCTAATTCAGGGCTGCACGAGCACTGCTGATCCAGCAGACACTGCACTCAGTGTGCTTCCATGACTCATTCCAACTGCTAATTGAATGCAAATAATGACATAAGAATAGTTTGCAAGATGAGGCAGAGTTAGATGAAAGGAGTAGAAAGTGTTCAACAGCTGATCTGCATCTCTCTTTTTCCAAACGTTACAATTTCCGTGACAGAAAATCAGATTGAATTTCAGAACAAAGGAAAGATCCCCAAACAAGGAAGTTTTGAATAACACTGCCTTTTGAACCAAACAGCAACAGTGTTTCCTCTGACAAAACACTTTAAAAATTATGAGCTTTCTTTGAGTTAACATATGCCAAAAGACGGGTGGAACTGCAGTTGCTTCCAGCATTCAGCATATGATCTCAACCTATTCTCAGTTACTTTTGCTATTAAAATTGTAAGAGATTCTTCCTCTGTGCTAAAAAGCTAAACAAAAAAATGCAGTGGCTTGTAAAAAAATCTTATTTTGCAAGGTTTAAAAGAACTCTTTAGTAAAGCATTTGATTTTGAAAGTTAAGATTATGCTGCTTCCACACAGTTTTTGGCAGCTCCCACATGGAATATAACCTTGTTTCAGGTTTAAAATAAAATAGATCTCTTGACAGTGATGCCTCTGGCTCTCTGTTGACTCCTTCATGTTTACTGTGAGGTTGCTAGTTATGTGTCTCTGGCCCCTGCTGAGTGAAGACACTCGGGAGGTGTTTAGGATATGCTGGGGCTCAGCAGACTCAATAATATCGCTCCCATCCCCAGCTAGTGTCAGCACAGTGCAAGCAGGGCTTTTCTTCACTCTTATAGCTGACAATGGCTTGAATGGTTACATTATTTCTTTGAGACACAAATGTAGTCACAATGGAAAAGTGCCTTCTCTGGGCTGACAAATCCTACAGAGCAAAGGTGTTAACAGTTTGCAGGATAAATGGAGTAAGGTGGGAGAAGCTGAAGGAACAATTCTGGAGATGAGACTAGTGACAGAGAGGTGTTTTGGGTTTGATTGCTTGGGGTTGTTTTGTCTGTGAGTGGTAGAAAACATTTCTTTTAAAATTAAAAAAAGTATTAATAGCTAAGAAATATATTGATTATATCATATGTGTAATCTTACAGTTGTGTTGATGAAACTTTATAACCTGATGAAAAATGATCAGAGAAATTCTGTGGGTGGTTTTCTTTGCAAGAACATGGGTGTTAATAAAAAATGACTAAATATTGGCCTGAGACTGATATAATGCAAAAAAAGAGTAATATTTACAAACTACTTTCCTTTGGTATATGTCCTGAATAAGTGCAGAAAAACAAGCATGAGGAAGCTGAGGCATCCTTGCTTGTTCTGTGCTCTGCTGGGCTGGTTCCGGTGCTGGGAGCTGGGAGGAGGCTCAGTGATTCATCCCGTAGGTGGCTGCCTGTCACTGGTGGGTGAAGCACTTCCTATATATAGCATGTTCATGGATTCATAGCACATTTGAGGATGGCCTGGAATGAAAGGTGCTATCAGAAAGCCCTGAGTAAATCATTATTTTATTGTTGCAACGAGGTGCTAGCAGCCAACAACTTCAATAATGGATCAACATTCCTACTGTAAATGCCAGCAGCTTTGACTCAGATGTTTTTAGTTCTGTAGCAGATAAATTCTATGAAACTGCTTTTATTTCAGGTGAGATTTCTGGAAGATGGGAGAAAGAAAAGCCTGTCCTCTTCAGATGTTAGAGATCCCAATGCTGCAGACCTAGATGATTTCTCTTCTCTCATGCTATGAGTTAGCCAGACAGGCAGTGGCAGTTTCAGTTCATGGCTGTGTCGTGAACAAGATGTTCAGCACTGCAGAATAGTGACTTGGTGCTTAGTGTTCTTGTTGAAGGTGATAAAATGCCCATTTCTGGCCCTTGCTCTGCTATAGGCACTTTGCAACCCATCAAACAGGGAACTGGATGCTCTCATATCTGACTTGAGCTATCTGGGTCTTGAAGGGGAATCTAATTCCCAGTGTTAGATGCAGTGAGTACCTGAACTATGAAGAGTTAGTCCCCTCAAAACCATTCAAAGGCAATAGACTGGCTTACCTAGATTTACAAAGAAATGCTGCAACTGTTCTCTGATGTGAGAAGTTAATCAGAGTCCCAGGAACTCATCACCTGCAGGATTCCACATCTGCTGGAAGGAGAAACCGTGTCTTTTTTCTAAAAGGAAGCAAACCCCTCATATCAGCAGGACAATTCTCTTAAACTGTAACTCTAATTTTAGAACACTAGAGCACTTATCCAAACCCATGCAGTGTGGGTTCAGTTTCTTCCTCTGCTTCAACATGTTAAACATTCATTTTTTGAAATCTTTTGATGGCAAAGCATTGGTCATTAGCCTCTGTTAACCCTCGTTTGCAACCACACGTGACAAAAACCATGTACTGAAGTAATTACATTTCTCTTCTCCTTAGTGAATCGTAATTACATCAGTGGTCCTGTGCATTCAAAGCAGTGTTTCTCAGGATGACCTACAATTTCTGTTTTAGAAAACTGAGAAGCAATGCCGTGAACTTCAGAAGTGTGTTTGTAAGTATTAAGCCCAAGAAACTTACCCTTGATGGTCTGTTTGCTTCCTTTCTCCATGGCTGCCTCTCCACTTCTCTGGCATGGATAATCTACCCATGCTTTTTTTGGTGACGTGGTTTTGGTTTGGTTTTTTGTTGTTGTGTTGAGAGGTTTTTCTTGTTAACACCTAGAGAAAAATGAAGTTGTTAATTTCTTACAATGGCAGCTAAGACAAGCACAATTAAGCAGTTTACTTTCTAGGGACTGCTCATGGAATTCATTCCTCAAGAAGTTCCTGTGCAGCTGAAGCTGTTGAGGGCCATGCTATCGATTCCTAGCTGACAGCAAACAGATGGCCTGTCAGCAAAGTTGTTCACACAAACTTGTGCATCATTAATGAAGCCAAATACAAACTTACGTTTTCAGCTCCCCGATGTTAAAAAGGTGGTTGCAGTATATTGTAAAAGTAGTTTATTAGATCCCACGTGTCATTCAGGGAAACCAGTTATGCTGAATCTGTGACTTGGAAAATAACCAGCCTTCTCCAGCAATGTATGTTAATGGTGCCCTGCACTGTTTCAGATAAATTTTCTTTTTCCACTGGTGTATAAGTGATAAAACGCTGCTTTGCATCTCCAGTGGAAGTCATGTATCTCTCTATTTCCTGACATATGCCAAAGTTAGTGGCAAGGGATATAGTCTTTTTAGCTTTGTATCACCTTTTTTATGTTATCTACAACTAGAAAAGTCTATTCATTGGGGCACAATATAAAGTTTAGTGAGTTGGTGCAGAGCTGTGTATAAAAATTCAGATTTTTAAACACCTGGCTGAAATGTTGCATATTTGAAATTCCAAATGAAACAATAATAGTTACGAGATCAAATCCCACTCACTTTACTCTCACAAATAGTCTCATTGAAGCTAAGCCAGCCAGGTAATATGTTTGTTTCATAGAACTGAATTTTCCCCCAGGCAGTGACCTGTGTGATCAAGTTCACCAATACAAAAGAAAGTGCATTGCTTCATAGTCATTCAGTAATTCTGTATGTGGCAAAACAATGATAAGTGAGTCCAAACCCCTAAACAATGAAAGATTCTTTTAGAACAACAAAATAGAGATGAATAACTGCTGTGATGTTTAATCATAAGAGGTGTGCCTATACAGATACTGACAGCACCATGGGCAATATACTGTGCTACTCATAGAGAAAAATCTATCCCAAACCCAGCAAACTGTGTGATAGATGTACTTTTACAAGAAATTTATTCATTTCCCTGTAGTCATCTTTGTCAATTTCATAATTGCTCAATAGTTTTGTTTAGCAGAATTATTGCAAGGGTTTCTTGTGTGCTGTCACCTTTGATTAGTAAAGTTCTCTGCAGTGGGAATGGTGATGTCTCAAGGCTGAAGTGGTTCCATTCAAGGGTTTTATTTGAGAAAGTTTAGTTTTTAATAAATGACTGTCATTTAAGAGAACACAAAGCATATGGGAAAGGATTGTTCCTGGGGTGCATTAGTGTACTTGATTTTTTTTTTCATGTTCAACATTTGCTATCCTTCCATTCTTTCTCTCTCAATTACTATTGATGTTCAGGATGCCTGTCAGCTGATAGCTTTTTATAAGCTGTTCTGCAAGCTGAGCACAAATAACATGACAGCTTGCAGGCTACTTGTTGTCATGGTGTTCTTGCTTTGCTCTGGGCAATGCCATATAAAGAATATTACATCTCGACTTCTATTTGCATCAACCAAATATTTTAACATTAACACAATAATATCAGAATGGCAGGATGTTTATGACATTATGAGCACCAAGAAAGCAACATAAAATCATGTTCTGTCTCTGCCTACACATTTTCACCCACTCCCAGGCTCCGTGCTACGTGGTTCCACGATTGTTGATGTCTGTGGAGGTAAGTTGATTTCAGGTTCTAAACTCAACTATAAAGTTTAATTTTAAAAGTCTTGCTGCCTGCATTTGCAGGCATTCATTAAATGAGATGGACCACAAGGAAAGTCAGCCCACAAGCTGCTCTTTGAACCAGCTTCCAACAATTTACTCTGAGCGTATCTTAATTTTAGAGGTTCTGTGCACATCCAGTTGAAAAACCTCCAAGGAATTACAGCATTGACCAAGAGCAGGTGAAAAACAGTTTGTACAGGAATATTAGCAAAATTATGGATCACAAGGATTTCCTTGTGGATAGTCATCCTGTTGTTTAGAATTGTCTTTCATTTATCTTGCTCACTTTGGAAATAGACTAAAGAACAAAAGCCTTTTTTAAGCAAGATGTATCTTAAACTCTTCAAAGAGATTGGATTGTAAACTTACCTTTAATAGTTGTAGCCACAGCTCTACGTATAGCTGGCACCAAGTTTTTAATAGATCATTATGAGTAAAACATCTTTCAGTGCTGTGCTGCTGGTAGTTGGACATATGCAACAGCCTCTGTGGACATCTCTGATGTATCACTGTATGACATTTGTGCAGCTTCGCAAACTAACTCTTAACTGCAAATCTTTGTCTGCAAGGCAGTGTCATCTGCAGCTTTCCTCTCTTTACTTGCAGTATGTGTGTTTGGGAACATGATAAATAGCAGCCAGACACTTGCTGGAAGCCTTGAGGTTGTCAGGCAATAGCCACCTTAACACAGCTGGCTTCATCACAAAAAGCAGAAACATTCAATGTAGGACGTGCTCTGCAAAGGACCTTCAGAGATGATCTGGACACTTCGAGCAGCTGGTGTGGTGGGCTCTCCAAAACAACAGTAAGAATGTTTGTGGTGGTTTAGCTGGGTGCCAGGTGCCCTCCAAGTCATTCTGTCTCTTGCCCTCCTCAACTGGCCAGGGGAGAGACAAATATAACGAGAAGTTTGTGAGTCAAGACAGGGAGATCATTCAGCAACTGCTGTCATGGGAAAAACAGACTCAATTTGGGGAGAAATGGTTTGTTAACACAAACAATCAAAAACAGAGTAGGGAAAAAACCTCAAATCTTAAAACACCTCCCCCCCTCCCTTCTTTCTGGGACTCTCCCATCCTTGCCTGCCTGGCGGTGTAAGGAGATAAGGAATGGGAGTTACAGTCAGTTCATTACAGATGGACTTTGTCACAGCTTCTTCTCAGGAGGAAGACTCCTCATACTTCCCACTGCTACACTGTGGGGTCCCTCTCACAGGAGATAGTCCTTCACAAACTTCTTCAATGTGTCTCCTTCCCACAGGCTACAGTCCCTCATGAACTGGTCTAGAATGGGTCCTTTGCACAGAATGCAGTTCTTCAGAAACTGCCCCAGCATCAGTCATCCACAGGGAAAACAGTCCTTCAGGAGTAGAGTGCTATAGCTTGGGTCCCCCCACAGGGTCACAAGTCCTGACAGCAAATCTGGTCTGGCATTGGCTCCTCTCTCCACAGGTTCCCAGGTCCTGATGGGAACTTGCTCCAGGGTGAGCTTCCCACAGGGTCACAGCCTCTCTCAGGCATTCACCCGCTCTGGTGTGGGGTCCTCCATGGGCTATGAGTGGATCTCTGCTCCCTCATGGCCTCCATGGGATGTGGGGACAGGACCTCACCATGGTCTTTACCACAGTTAACAGGGAAATCACTCTTCCAGTGCCTGGGCACCTGATCTTGGTGTCTGTGGAGAACTTGTTCTCACATTCTCATTCCCTTCTGCTTCTGTACCTGTTCAGTAGCTTCTTCCCCTTCTCAAGTCTATTATTCACAGAGGTGTTATATCTCAGAGCTGGCTGGAACTGGCCCTGTCAGATACAGGGGAAGCTTCTGGCAACTCTTTGTTTTTTAAATAAGCCACTCCTGTAACCCCCCTCACTACCAAAACCTGGCCACAGAAAACCACTACAAAGTTGCTTTCTCTGGATGAGATATTTCTGATATAACATCATCTACCACCTCATTCCTCTTTTCATCCCAGCATTAGCATCCATTGCCCTTAACAACATTGTCAAAGAAGCAGCTGAGCCCAGCTCTGTGCTTACAAGAAAGACCTTGGAGTTATCTGTACAATTAATGAATTACTTTCCTTCAAAACTTCTCTCAGAAACATGTTTGAACATGTCTACACAAACTTAGCCATGGGAAGGTAAGTAGAACTTACTGTAGTGCTAAAAAGGTGTGGTGTTAACATATACATCAGCATAACATGCAACTAGTGCACAGTAAAATTACTGCTACTAGAGTTTCCTCCTACAGATTACCTTCTTAGACAAAACCTAAATGCCAAGAAAATAAACCAGAGAATAAATCTCTATCATGGCTTAACAAAGCACCACACAGCTGCTGCCTCACTCCTCTGCCCCTCACAGTGGGATGGGGAAAACACAGTATGAAAAAGGGCCTCATGGGTTGACACACAGGAAGGGATCAGTCACCAATTCTGCTCACGGGCAAAACAGACTTGACTTGGAAAAAAACCCAAAATCGGTTTAATCTATTACCAATCAAAACCAGACTAGGATGATGAGAAACAAAAGCAGATCTGAGAAACAACAACTTCCCCTCACCCGTCCCCTCTGGCCAGGCTCTGCTCTGCTCCTCATTACTCCCATCCAGTGGTGCAGGAAGCGGGGGCTGCAGTCAGTCTGGCACAAATGGTCTCTGACAATCCTTCCTCCTCAGAGGAGGAGAACTGCTCACATTCTTTTCCTGCTCTAGCATGAGATTCCTCACATGGAAGACAGTCATAGAATGAAAGAATCATAAAATCATTTAATTATTTGATTGGAAAAGAGCTTTAAGATCATCAAGTCCACCCACTAATGTAACACTCACCTTCATGCACATGGGGCCAGCTTGATCCTGTACCTTTAAGATTTCCATCTTGAACACTGTCCAGCCTTCCTGGATTCCTTTGCCCTTCAGGACTGCCTCCCAAGGCATGTCCTCCAGAAGTCTAAGGCATCATTTCTGTTGACCCCCATCCTTGCTTCTCTGAGGTCCTCCTCGAGCTTCTCTGATGTGAGTCCTTCCCACCGGCTGCAGCTCCTCGTGACCTGCTCCAGTGTGGATCCTTTCTGCAGACAGTAGTTCTTCAGAAACAAACTGTTCCAGCAACAGCCTTCTCACAGAATCATGATCATCTGTGGGCACAGCTGCCTGCTCCAGTGTGGGGTCCTCCACAGGCTGCAGGTGGGTCTTGGCTCCACCACTGTCCTCCATGGGTTGCAGGGATACAGCTTACCTCCTCACTACAAGATACAGGAGATCTCTTCCTCTTCACTTATTTTCCTGCTGTCATGGTTGTTTCTGCTGAAGATTTCCCCTTAGTTATCACAGAGGTGTCTGATTGTTTTGGTGGTCAGACTTGGAGCCAGGGATAGCTTTGAGCAGCTTCAAAGTGATTCCACCACTGCAGCCCCTTCCTTGCTACCAAACAAACCCTACCACACAAACCCATGGGAGTGTCTTTTAATTTTCCAACAGCCAGTTCTCAAGGTAATCTGCCCTCTTCTTCCAACAGTGCAAGAGACTGAAACTGTATCATTCTCTGCATTGATGAAGATTCAGGACAGACAGGACCACTAGAACATCTATGTGGGCTTTCCACCTGTAGAAAAGTACAATTATTTTAATGAAAGAAAGTACTTAAGTAAAAAAACCCACAAACCAACAAAACCAAAGAAGACAAGTTTCATTTTATTGGACTTTTATTTCCTTTCAGAAATAAAAACCCCAGAAGCTGAATACTTGGTATCAGTTTGAAATCTGAAAAGCCTTTCAAGAGAGGAACTTATAGAGGTGAAAGACAGCTTGAAATGCAACCATTTTGGATTGTCAGAATTTGAAGGTGATATTACCTCTTTTACTAATCATCCAAACTTTTGCACTTATTGAATTATTTACATTTAAAAACCCACTTTTTTTTCTCTTGTATTCTTTGTGCTTCTCCTGTGGTTTGTGCCACAACAAGGCAGAATGGTTTCATCTGTGTCTAGTTAATTTTTACACACTTCTCACTTTTCCTCAATAGCCTCTCTGGACATTTACTTCAGCAGCATTCCTCCTTGTAGAAGGAAGAAAAGTGTGCAATCTTCTTAAATTAAGTTGCCACAAAACAATTCCACTCCCCCAAATACTATTGATGACGTGTTACTTTGCTATGAAGTTGGAGAGACGGTTTCTCTTCCAAAAACCCATGTTGCTAGGAACATAAAAGAAAGTGGAAATTAATAAATAATGTATGTACAGCTTGCTTGAGGCCAGTTAATGAACAGATCAATAGCCAGGCATATTCCATAGTCTCATAACATATTTAAAAAATGAAAGGCCACAAGGCAAATTAGATCAAGTTTTCTAATTGCTTTCATTCGCATTCATATTTCATCGTGATTTACTCCCAAGAATTGTTACATTTTGCCCTCATTCTCCCAACTTCCCATCCCCCAAGTATTAGTGAATATATGACCCCATCCTGCTGCTGTGAAGAAAACCCAAAACCTCTTTAAACCAGCCTTAGATGAAGTGTATCTTCATATTATCCTCCATATCAGCCACCACTATGAGAAGATGCTCCTCTTTGTTCTCCTTCACAGGAAAAACAGCAGCTGAAAGTAATTTGATCATCTCACAGGCTGCTGTAAAATACTCAGCATGCAACCACTTGTAGTGCAAGGAAATTAAATACTAGTCAATTAAGCACTGTTTTTTTTCTTTTTTAAAATATGGTATAATGTAAGATCAAATGCTTGACACTGAATTATGCCATCTATAGCAGGCTAAAGCAGAAAGATAAATGGTTAGATTACTATCTCTCTTTAACCTTTTCAACAGAAATAAAGAAAATGACTTTTTTAGAGAGCCCTCAAGGACATTATATTGTGAGTTAACCCCATTAGGCATCTAAGCCCCACATAGCCTCTCACTCACTTCCCCTACAGCAGGATGGGGAGCTGCATTAGAACTGCAAAAGTGAGAAAACTCATTAAACTGTCTTTATCTCAATTCATAAGTAAAGCAAAAGCTGCATGTGAAAACAATGCAAAATAAGGAGCTAAGTCACTGCTTCCCATTGGAAGCAGATGTTTAACCATTTCCAGGAAAAAAGGGCTTCATTATGCATAACAGTTACCTGGGAAGACAAACACTGTAACAAATATGCCCTTTTCCTCCTTTCCTCAGCTTTTATTGCGAAGCACAACATCACATGACCTGGGATATCCCCTGGGTCAGTTGAGATTGGCTGTCCCAGCTGTGTCCTTTCCAACTTCTTGCACATCCCCAGCCTCCTCGCTGACAGCAGCATGAGAAGAAGAAAAAGCCCTGATGCTTCTCAGCACCAGCTAAAACACAACTGTGTTAACACAGCTGTTTTAGTCTCAACAGTGAAACACAGCACCACAGAAGCTACTATGAAAAAAAATATACTCCAAGCCAGCTCTAGCCAGTACACATAAAGCTTGAACTAAACAAAAGTCTAGTGCCACATCTTGGGAACATCTTGTTGGAAGAAGCCTCTTTATGAGAGGATATATCTGCAGATTGCTTATTTAGCAAAAACGTATAAAATACTACCTTAATCAGAGAAATCTGGGAGTTTTGAATGTCTCAGCTGGGCAGTAAGACTGAATATTGTATTAAGTGCTAGGGAAAGTAATCTGGCAGGAAGAGGAAAAGGAAAAGAGCAGTGAGGAAAACAAGTAATCACTTGGTCATTGTCAACAGCCTGCTCACAGGAGGACAGGTGTGAAGAGATCTCTAAAGGTTATCTAGTCCAGTGCTTCTGCTCAAGCAGGCAATGACATGGCAATGATGCTATGAGACTGTGACAGACCCACAAGCCTCTTGTGATGCTAGAGCAGTGTCATTGATTTCCTGCAGTTCTAACCCAGGTCTGGTTTCACCAGGCTGAAAAATTACAAGAAATTAAGGATTTGGTCTGGGCTGTAAATATGACTTGAACAACACATTACAAGACTGATTTGGTTCTGTTTCAAATGACCTCTTTGAGCAGAGTCCATTATTACAGAATCCAGGAGAGTCCTCCACTGAAACACAACACTGGGATGGTTGGATTGCACAGTCACAGAATTTAAAACATTTCCACAGAGTCAGCAGAACAAAATGAAGGCTGAACAACAAAACCAGGTGAGAATCCCAACAAAACAACACATCACTTGATAGTTCTTGGTCATCTCAATATAACAGATAACAAGCACCAGTTGAGTGAACTGGACCTTATTATCACACCAATAGCATTATTTGAAACCTGTAGTTCTTGATATTAATGACTCTTGTTTACACTAAACACACCTAGAAATTAAAATATACTATCTTTCTAGAATGTCCTTAATAGAAGAATACCTTAAAACTAAAGATAGTTATTTTGACTGGGAAGATTTTTTCATTTGTTTTCAGCAGCACTGAATATCCAATACAAGATATTCAAACAGCCAAGTGAAAAGTGTGCAATTCAAAGTGTTTACTGTGTTAGATTAGTTGTACAAGCATATGTGATCTTTCAGAATACCTGGATCATGACAGGAGGACAAAGAAGAAACAGGTCTTCATAAAGAAGCTTTGGACCTTCAGATCAGTTTATTGGTGGTATCCTTCCTCTAGAATGGCAAGTATAGCTGATGGAAGACAGTATGTGGCAGAGTCATGCAATAATGCAAATGCAAATCATTTCAATAATGAATTATATCCACTTATGTATGTTCCCTTTATTTGAATTTCTTTAGTTAAGTTTTGCTAGGTTCAAGTCCCAGACTTTAGATTCCTCTGTGCTTTCATCACAAACATTGAAAAATCAGTTTATGCAGAATATTACTCATTTCATATGATGGATTCATTAAACATTTACTAAAAAGCTGACTATACTAAACCAACTCACAGTTCACTTAGTTCTTTGAAGTATTTCATCTCTTTTAAAGCTTTCCAATCTTACAATCAGCTATTGATGAGGACTAATCTTTTATACTTTACACAAAGCTTATTCTTGAGACTTCTCCATGACTCCAAATGATCACCAGGGCTATCCTGCACTGTGTCTTCAAATATTTTCAAATTGCCTTTTTCATTCCCTCAAGAACTAAACATACCTCCAAAGGACATTTTCTTAATGTTATCTCAGAGTAGGCCCATCAATTTTGTGCTTACCTAAGTCTGTTCATTTCCCATTCCTCTGCACTTTGCCAAAACCATTCTTAAAATGCATCATCCTGTGCACTTAATTAAATTTCCACTATATTTGTTTCATTTATCTCTTCCTGAAATAAAAATCCATTGCATCTTTAATCTCTTCCTTAACAGCCTTACAAATTCACAATGCATCATACCAGTGAGTGGAAAATACTTAAGCAAATACAATCACAGATGTTCTTTTATGTATTAATCTTATTGATTGGTTGCGCTTCATTCAGTGATATTTGAACATGAACCTGTAAATGCTGTCTAAAAGAATCCTTCCTTCTCCCTGTTACATTTTCTTACAAAGGACTTGAGCAGCATCACACACAAAGGTGGGTTGCTACACTGAATTGAGATGCTAGTCATGGACAAAAGTCCATCAGCATGTTTTTATAACAAAACATCAAGATTCTCTTTCATTTGTGGTCCAGCTGTCAAGTGGATTCAGTCTGAATATATCTCTCAATGCTCAGTGCACATTTAATGTCAAAATTGAAGATGAGTACACAGAGAAAACACTTCCACAAGAATGCAAATATAAAGATATTCTGACATTTATTCTCGGTTGAG
Source organism: Colius striatus (assembly GCF_028858725.1). Lineage (NCBI taxonomy): Eukaryota > Metazoa > Chordata > Aves > Coliiformes > Coliidae > Colius > Colius striatus. The sequence continues at coordinate 3,800,741 of NC_084771.1, read as the reverse complement.
AGTTTCTGACAAACATCATCAACCCAGAGATTAAGGATTAAATAGCTCAGAGCTGCTAAGGAATAAATAGTAGCATTTTGCACAGTGCTGTCCTCAGCAAAGATTGAGCACAGTGCTGACATCCAGGGACAAACAAGCTGACTATTTTGCTCTGACTTTATAGTCTGTCTGGTTTAGGGATGCCTTCCCACCTTCCCATAGAAAACTCAGTGTCACACATTGGTCACCTTTCAGCAGTTGCAAAAGCACAGGCTTACATTCCTAGCATGCTGTAGAGTTTCAGAAAGGTGTAGTGTCAGCATGGTCTCTTAAGCCATCTGTGTCTCTAATCTATTTTTTGAGCTGAAATCATCAATATTCTAATCTACAGTTGGGTTTTGCTTGCTTTTCAAATAGAATGTTTCACATTGCTTAAGATCTAATTCTGTTGGATTGAAAACGAGGTAAAACTAGGCAACTTGTTTGGAATTATAAAGTAAATTTATCAACAACTTTTTTTGCCACCCAAACAGAAATTTCCCTAAGAGGATTTCGGAAGTTCATACTGGTTTTCTTTCACATTTAATGCTGTTTCAGAACAAAATGCTGATACAGCTTCAGTAGTCCTCAGTACTGAATATTCGTGAGGAAATTATTAAATGGCTTTTTTCAGTTTGAATAAAACTTTATCTGCAACGTTGCTTGTTGCAGAACTTTTCAGAAACATGCATCTAGAAATGCTTTAAGTTTTCTTCATATATTACAATGGTCTGGATTATTTAGAAGCATGGCAATGTCATAGAATCACAGAATGGTAGGGGTTGGAAGGGACCTTTAGAAATCTTCTAGTCCAACCCCCCTGCAGAAGCAGGGTCACCTAGATCAGGTCGCATAGGAACATGTCCAGGCAGTTCTTGAAGACCTCCAAGGAAGGAGCCTCCACAACCCCTCTGGGCAGCCTGTGCCAGGGCTCCCTCAGCTCACAGTGATATAGTTTTTTCTTATGTTTAAGTGGAACTGTTTGTGTTCCAGCTTCATCCCATCACCCCTTGTCCTGTTACTATCTACTATATAAAAGAGAGATGTCCCAACCTCCTGACACCCACCCTTTAGATATTTAGAAATGTTAATAAGATCTCCCCTCAATCTCCTCTTCTCCAGACTAAACAGCCCCAGTTCCCACAGCCTTTTCTCGTATAAAAGATGCTCCAGTCCCCTGAGCACCTTGGTGGCCCTGCACTGGCCTCTCTGCAGCACTTCCCTGTCCCTCTTGAGCTGAGGAGCCCGGAACTGGACACAGGACTCCAGATGAGGCCTCACCAGGGCAGAGTAGAGGGGGAAATGTCCTCATTTGTACTGTTTCCATTAGAATAGGAAATATCTGTAGTCTTTCAATATTTTAGTAGAAAGATCAATAAAATAGTAAACAAAAAAAAAAAGTGAAGATGACTTTTCCCTATAACTTGGTGACATTTTATTGGGTTTCATTTTTGTTATACACTTCTGGGAACATTTTAGTAGGAGGAAAACATAAGAATATTGATATGACCAGAAAGAGTCACGGCTCCCAAAATGCATAAAGTTTTTGTTTTCAATCTGAAAATTCAATTCTTTTGAAACAAGGTTTTGGTCAACACGAAAAAGCTGTTTAAAATTCTATGCTCATGCGTTTAAAAGAAAAACCAGCCTTTATATCATTCAGCCCAAGGTGTTATGTACTTGTTTTAAAGTGCATTTGAGTAAAGCTGTGTACATTATTTACTAAAAACAAAAATGCTTTCAGTTACCCAACAAGTCCTATAGAGTTACATCTGTGCTTATGATTGCAGTACCGAGATGTGAAAGCCAAAACGTGAAAGAACTACAAATACATTTTTAAAGTATTGAGGAAACATAATGATGTCTGAGTAGCATGTGTAAGTATGCAGTGGAACTGTAGATTGCTTAAACCATAATAGAATTGGTTCACAAATGATTCATATGTCTTTCTAATACTAACAGATCTGAGAAAAACAACCACTCATGTTTCATACCAACCGTTTCTTCTCTCAATATTGACCCTGCCAAACCTCTAAGGTCTGTTCCATGTTCATTAGGAATAACCATCTTTACAGTCTAGTCATCTCAAAATGTTTCCATCTTCTTGTCTGCAGTATGACACAAGGCTTCCCAGGACATGCTAGTTCTTAGAACATTGAGTGCTGTTGCTCCAGAAACAGATAAAGGTAAAAGTGGAACAGATGAACCATGTTTGAAGCTCAGTGGATCCCATGAAGAGTTTGTTCAAGTTTACTATTAACAGAACTCTGTCATCCTAAATCCATCTTGTACTCTAGCTGTTAGATTAATTATTGATGATTTAGATGACAGAACAGAGAGCACTTTTAATTTGATGATGGTAACAAGCTGGGAGGGATGGCAAGCACTTCAGAGGGCAGCAGTGAAATTTGAAGTGATGTGATAAAATCAGCAAAATAGTAATTCAGTGTCATTAAATACAAAATGACACAGAGCTACAAGACAGAGAAAGACAAAATAATAAAAATGGTTCCACAGAAGATGATCAGAGAATTAATGGACCAAAAATGGAACACAGATCCATAATGCAGCAGGACGTACACATAGGCATGCTGTACATAAGATACCTTACGTAGAACATCGGTGTGGCTCAGCTGGAGCACTACATCAGATTTGGGAACAACATCCTAGCTGGATCAACTGAAGTCCAAAAAAGAGCAAGAAACACTAATACTATTCCAACAAAATCTATGAAGAAAGCTGGAAAGTACTGATTACAGACTTCAGATGACAGCTGATGTCATCGAAAGGTTGGCAAAGAGAGGAAAGCACTAATGTATTCTCCAGGACAGTAAGTAACGGATTTAAGTTGCCACAAGGGAGTTTTAACCTACACATTAAGAACATGCCGAATGGCAAGAGAGTTAAGTGCTAAAACAAAACTGTGGAGAGAAGCTGGGGATTCTACAGCACTGGGCTATTTCAAAAACAGGTTGGACAAATGACTGTCCAACCTTATTTATAGAAAGCTGAATCTGTTTAGGGTTCATAAAGGAAATCAGTGACCTCCTGAGGTCATGTCATTTCATCTTTATGGTTCTGTGTCCTTCAGAATTTTTTAACTCTAAGCCACAGACTACTTATCATACATTGCATGTATTGAGCTGAACTCTGAGTCAAATTACACTGATTTTAACGCAGCCTCATGGAATGTTATCACCAAACACCACTGAGTCAATAATACAGACAAATCATTAAACAGAGTGTCTGGGGTTTGTTCAGAGTGAGAAAAAGCTTTGGTCAAGAGATAGTTACCCTTATTTTTATTTAAGAAATACAGAAGGTCTGTGGTGACTGTTGAAATTTAGATCAGTAGCTTTAAATATAACAGATTTGTGATCCTCTTTTGCTTTTCACTGCATTTAAGAGACAGTAAAAGACTGCTAAAAATAATGAGTTTGCCTCATAAAAGTTAGGCGTTAAAATAATAAGCTAGAGGCCATAAAAACAAATGTCCCTTGGAGACTTTATCCATCTGGACTAGATAGAATATATAGCTACTGCAGTTATTTTGCAAACAATGTCAACAACATTATTCTAAAGTTTTCACATTGAATCTTAAAAATCTCCACACATATCTCTTCTGTTCCAAAGATTCCTAGACTTCAAATATGCATCTAAAACTCCCAGATGGCCTTACACTATAATGGACCAAACCAAATCACTGACTCAGGGAAATATTTAAGCAGCAGTTAAATCCATCTTTATTCAGCAAAGTGTTAATATGGGCTTAATTTTAATAGTATTCACATTTAAAACAAAATCTTTTTGCTCCCATGGACTTTAAAATATACTCAGTAATGCATTGGTTTAAATTTTTACCATGAATATGAAAAAGACTCCCAAAAGAGACCAACGTGTATACACCCTCAAAAACAGGATTACTGGGGAGCTGGAATGCAAAGCTAGATGCAAGAGTCAAGGCCAGTCTCTAACCTGACATATGCTGTTAGCCCTTAACTGTTAAAGGTGCTGGCTCCTGCACAGTGGTTATGTTCATACCAGATTTGAATGGAAATGTCCTTTCTAAGGACAGATAGCTCTGCTAAATGTACCAATAGACAATTTTTGATCTCTGCATATTTCTTCAGTTGCTCAGCACCTAATAATCACAATTTACTTTGAAACTATTTTGTCCTACTTTAAATGTGGAACACCTCCAGAGCTGTTAGGAGGAATGTCACTAACTCCAGCTCCATACCCACTATTAGGAAAGATTAAATGGAAGTAGGGTTAAAGTCTCAGAGCTGAAACAGGAGCAACACTTGTAGCATACAGTATCAAATTAAAATCCTAGCAATACATTTTTTTTCTTTAGCAGTAGACAGAGAGTACAGGCTTTCATGCATTCCTTTTTTGTTTTACCATCCATTATGAAGATTGTGTTGGGGGAAGCAAGGTGATGTTGGAAAGAAGAAAGGTGTGATTTGATCAGAAATAAGCATATCCTTAATACTCTACCAACTTAAGGCTTGATGGCCTAGAACCAGTGTCAAGGAAAAGATATAGAAACACAAAAGTTCAAGTGATTTCTGGCTTTTAGAATAGAGCAGACTCATGCATTTGCTAGACTTGTGTGACCATTCAGAAAATTCCTTAATGGTGGTATACAGCATCAGCCCTTGAATGCTACTGATAAAGACTGAATACAGTCTTGGCACCATATATGTGCTGAAAGCATTTAAATCATTTATCACCTTATCTTTTGGTTAAATATCTCATTACTCTCCCATCATGTTTCTGCTTCTGAAGGTGATAGACCTCATCACAGAGGAAACAAGTCTTCACTTAGTTTCAAGATATACTTCTTGACTCCCATGTGAGTCCTTTTTAAAGACCCATCTCTGCTCTTTACAGAAAATCACACTGATTTACACAGAGATAGTTTGAAGCTCCCAGTGTTTCATTTGATTGTTTTTAAAATCAAAGAAAAGATCTTAATTCTTGCTGAAGATGTAACAGGTGCCAAGTAATGCCAAGCAAACAAACCCAGTACTAAATAAAGCAAATCTAGGTGATAATACCAAACATGCAATGATGCAATCATCTCAGTGACATACCCAAAGTGGTAGATTACTGAACACATATACAGTGCTGAATACACATAGTATGGAGTGACTTTTTTCCTCTCCTTTCCTCTTTTCTAGTATAGAGACCAATATGACATCAAGAATTTGCTTTAATTCATAAAAAAGTGATGAGGAAGAGGATGTCCAAAGTAACAATTAGTCTAAAACACAGCTCTTTGTGTTTTGTTTGTAAATCTTTGTTCCTCCTTCTGTATTCTGAATTTCTCAAAAGGACCATAAAGATGAACAATGTCAGATTGGATTTTTTTTAAATATACACATTTTATGACAAGGGGATGTTACAGAAAGACAGTTGTGTTACAAAAAATATGATGTGAATGAATCCTGTAATATTAAATTGTTCTGCACTTTCTGGTCCTGGATTAGAGATCAAAGGGTGGAACTAAGCAGTAATATTCTGATTTTTAAAACGTTCTGAAGACTTAACATTTGAGTCACAGAGTAAGTCAGCCATCCAACTACCCTTTGGGCACCTGAAACCATTTCAATTGGAATATATATTATTCCTGCTCAGCTATTGTTTAGTACAGTAAATCTCTTGGTACCTATGACTCGGTTTGTAAAATCTCATAGGGTCTACATTTCAGCATCTGAGAAAGCCTGGAATTTCTTAAGCCAGCATGACACTGAACAGCTCTCATTCTACCTTACTTGTAAGCTTCAATAGAACTCACAAAAAAGCTGCTTTCTCCTCCAGTGTCCTCTGCAGCGTCTGAGCCTCCAGACACGTTTTAAGATGCAAAAAAGTAGGAGAAGTGCTTTCCCCACAAGTCAATTGGTCCAATAGTTCTGATATGTCTGTGTCTGATTTGGGTGAGGGCAATGCTGTATCTTTTTCCTTCCTTTTAGCTGTCAAGACAAAAACCTAAATTTTGAGCTACTAAATTCCATGGAATAAATATTTCTCAGTCTCATCCTTGTTGAAGTTGGTATTTCAGCATAAAATAGTGTCTTTTTTTGCCTCGGGAGTTAGAATGTTAACCTAGTAAGCCAGCAGGCCAAAGAATCATTCTTACTCATTATTAAGCAGTTAATATTTATGCATTGTATTAAAGCAGAACAGCAGCTATTACAGAAAGACTGAAATACCATAAAATACCATGATACCCCTTAAAATACCATAAGGGTGTGTTCAGACATTCTCCTTAAAGCTGGGAATCCTGGACTTAAAATCTTGCTTTTTGTCAGCTAGACAATATCCATTTAATCAACATCTTCCACATCTCAGATGACAAATTTATCCCCTAAACTCTTGGAAACAAGTGGAGAAAATCAACCTCAAATGGATTTTTCTTTTCATCTCAACATGACTGGAGAATTAATAGAAATAGAGTGAGTGTTACTTCATTCAGTGTCAATGTAGCACTTACTAAGGTTACACAGCCTAGAAGGGTCCTCTGTGAACAGAGCTGGATGTGTCTTCCCTAGATGACTAGAGGATCTCATCCACCAACCTTCTTAATGTTAAATTGTCCACAAAGCTTACTTTAGAAGGAAAGACAGGATAAGTCTCGATACATATTTTGAAGACAACTAGTGATGTCGATCAATATCCCTCCACTAATGAAGAAATATAAGTCATTTTTAACATACTTCAGTGTATGGAGGAGCATGTGGTAATGTGAATGGACATTTCTCACTGAGAAGGCAAAAACCTGTATGAGGTTTCTTGGAGATTGTCTGAAGTTTTAATGTCTTAAATTGTCAGTCTTTTAATTTCTTGGTGAAGAAGTTTATAAATAGGCTACAAGTAAGCATGTAAGCTTAAAGTGAAACACAATCCTATCTTTAGTCAGCTAAGTTGTAACTGAATCTAAATTCGATGGCATTTTCATACACCTTTTATTCTTCTGGATATTATTAGAATCAGAATCAGAAATGACAAAATACCTGATCAAAACAACTGAATATTTCTAAAGACAAAGGGAAGAGAACTCCACTTCCTTAGCATCCTGCCTTGCTGTGCAGATAATAAACCTGCAATTAGGACAAGGCAATTCAGACAAATATGATTGTCTTAGTGATTAGTAATTTAAGCCATAGTGCCTCAGTCAAGTGATTAATCTGGGAATACCACATTTTGTATTTTCAAGAGTTTTCAAACTATTTGCTGATGATTCTATTTGCTGCAAAATCTATCATCATTCTGTTTATGAACCATTCATAAGCCATTCCAAAGTTCCACAAATGCATTTGCTATCAATAAGTGTTTGCCAGATAGTCTGGGTATATAATTTTCCTTCCACTCTCTCCTTTTCTTTGACCATATACTAAAGGACTAGTCATTTTTCACAATTTCTGACATATTTGGTCAGCTAAATCACCCAGAGTTATTTCTTTTTCTTGACAGTGTGACTGAGGCTCGGGGAACAAAAAAATAAAAGAAGAAATAGATGAGAATTGCAAATGAGAAAGAGCCTCTAGGATCACAGTATCTGCCATCCTGGAATAAACTATCTTGCATACAGTCCAATACTTTGCATCTGACAGTTGTCAGTACTGGATCCTTCAAAAGAAGGCAGAAGAAGTCTGTAAAAGCAGAGGGAAAAGAATCAACTCACGTAGCTCTTTACTCTGTCAGTAATTAACATCTTCAAGTAAAAGTCAAAATACTTGTTAATATCATCTCATCGTAATTCTTTCTGTGGATATTTCTGATACCTTTATACACATAGATTTCTTTTCAATCAGATTCTTTTGTTGTTGTTTCAAAATAGGAAGTGACAAATAGATTTTATGGCACAAATGTTTAGTCAAACAGTCATTTACAAAACTTTCAGGATCAATACATTCAGCAACACAGAAAAGCTGTCAAAATGACTGCATGTGTGTCTGGAAGTGCTGGGAAAATAGACTTGGTGTTTCTAGTGATGAAACAGAAATTTTTCACACTCCTCTAGCAGTAACAGACCTAATACAAAAGCCTCTGTGATAATAGAAGAATATCTCAGAAATTGAGGAGGTATTTTCTCTGATTTCATTTTCTTTTCCTTTTTAATTAGACATAAATTGGTTTCATATTTCTTATGAGCAGGTTTGAGTTTATAGTGGTTGATTTCTGTGAGAATAACTACAGACAGACAAGGTGTGATTAAGTGTTGCTTATCCTCCAGCATGTAGTGGTTTACCGTGGAAATCATGAAATCACGAGTCTTGGGCTCAGATTCCCAATAACCCAAGTAAAAGTATTTCCACTAAGATGTACTGTGATTCTGGTTCTATCCTAATTTTAGCTAGGCAAAAAAAAAAAATATATAGACATTTAGTCAAAACACAGTTATTTAGGGGACAATTTTGGACAATGCAGAGATGAGCTGATTTCAGAGGCCACCTGAAAACTATTGTTAAAACTCAGATGAATCTCCTGCTTAGACATTCATCTTAGAAGTCTATCTTTGACACCTTAGACAATCTTTTTCCATCTCATAAGCTCATAAGTGTGCTCACAAGCCAAATTCTGTGAAATGCTAAATACCCTCATCTTCCCATACAGCTAATAGGAGTTAAGAGCTCAAAACTCTACCCAGGAGCAGCTCAGTCCCTCTCAGATTAAAGCTTTAAGGAACAGAATTCTCTTTTAATAATAATCTGACAATAGCTTATTGAAAAGTGGAGACCTTGAGAGACAGGTGCTTCTGTGTTCACACTAGTATCAATGATCAAAGATTTACAGAAGTCAGCATTAAGTTCTTTTGAAATCTCAATCCCAGAAAGCACAGTTCTGAACAACACCACTCCCTCTTATCAGTAGGTTTTATGGTAAGACCCCTGTTAGATTGCAACTGACTCACAGCAATCTATTCATTTTTAGTCAAATTAAAACAACCTTTATTGTAGTGCCATAGTTCACGCTGATACAATTAATGTGGTGTGTGAGCACTTCTATTATGAAAATCCTTTCTTCCTTGCCTTGGTTTATAGCTCAATCATAAAGAACTCATGTGGCACTGAAACTTGTCATATAAAATCCCAGCCCAGGCAAGAATGTTATTCTTTGAAATAAATAATCATTGAAAAAGAAATTGGTTTCCCCATGCAGGAATATCATGAGGTGAAGAGAAGCTGGAAATTTTCAGATGGAACTGACCATTTGACCCATCAGGTTAGCAATCCATAGTTGCAGATGTCTAAGTAATAAATGTGAGGACCAGGAAAACAGGTAACTTGTTTTGTCTTCACTGTTTTCATTGTACCTGATACACAGATATGAACCAAAGATAGGACTTCACATAGTTCCCATTATTTTAATGTATAGCTAATTTCAAGGACTGAACACAGAAACCAGTCACAGGGAAATGCAGGAACTGTAACCATATCCTGATGTTGTACAGACTGTGTACTCTCAGAACACAGCCAGGAACAGTTTACCCCAGAGGGAGCATCATTGGATAAGCAAGAAAAGAAGCTGAGTGTGATATAAAGTCGTGTTAACACAAATAAACTGGGAAAGAATCATGAAACTGCAGGTGTCCAGATAAAGGATAGACTAAAGCATATCTTTTATTTTCCACATCTGGCATCTATCCTGGATTCATGCTTTGGGCTATATTTTTAACTCAGTGTTAATGGAAGTTGTGCAAAGCCCAGTGCTTTGCAGGGAGAATGCACTCCTTTATCTTCTTTGTGGGTTTAGCGATGCATGCACCATGTTATGTACTATTGATTTACAAATGCAAGAGATATAGTAAGATCAACATCAAGGTTAAGGTAACCATTTCTCCATTTGTTCTCTAGTTTTAAAGCCAACTGCTAGTCTTTCCTGGAGTATTGCACTCATGGTTCTTTTAGCAGTAAAAGCTGTTGTTAAGTCAGCGTTGCTGCTGAAAGCCCTTTTTACACCAACAAAACCATCCTTTCACTTCAGGCAGAAGAAATGGTCCTGTGGCTGCTCATGGAACTGACCTAGTCACAATTCACCTGACAAGATAAACATCGGTTCCCAGACTTGGGAGGGTTTTTTTTGCATGACTACAAGGATGGCACTTGTGTAAATGACAGATAGGGGCTGGAAAGAAGTGAGGACAGGATTTCTTACTCTGGCAACACCGAAAGACCTGGGTAACTAAAAATGCCACATTAAAGACAGTTTCCAGAACCTACTTGCTATGCAGCTTTGACTTACCTTTTGCCAACAGAATACAGCAGTGCAAAATCAGATAAAGGCACTCTGGACTCCAGCAACCACCTTTACTCATACCGTGGTTGCTCCAGATGGTAGTTGCAAACAATCTTTGTCCTGCAGAACTGACACAAGAAAGCCCAATTTACTTAAAAATACTTTTGGATGAAAGCAATTCAATAAACACACAGGAAAAGAAAAGTGCTCATTAATGCTAAGATTTTTTGTTTCAACATCATATACAGTTTCCTTTCACTACACCCTACATCCCTAAATACCAATTCTTACCTCTATTCCACATCTCATTTATCTTAGATACAACAATCTGAAGTACAAGGGAAATTACAAACAGAATGGTGGGTCATTACTAACCCTGGTCAGCTTCCTGATGATTCAGCATCTCCTCCATATGTTGTACTGGCACTACCAAGGGGTGACTGGAAAGATGCTGAAGCCAGAAGAGATTTTTTTACTAGAGCTGCAACTAAGAGTACATGTGTTCATTCCCCAAGGTACTGCCTTTCTATAAACTATTCTGTACAGATCTTTGCTGCCCTAAGTCTATGCAGAGTGCTTGCTTGGATTCTGCTCAATATTCAAAGACTTACTATTCTTTGGGAAATAATCTTTTGAAATACCAGAATTCCCATTAGAAATGTCAAAAAATCCCAGTATAATTATATAATAATATCTTTGCTTCAGGGAAGTTGAAACCATTTGCTGACACAAAATGGTATTAAGGATAGTCTCAGCAATCTCCTGAAGTTGATGGACCCTCGTTATTCTGCTGTCTTTGTTTTTTACTGCAAAAACATTTCCTGAGTACAAAAGCCAAAAGTGTCATTTAAACAGAGCAGACTAATTTAAACATTAAACATTGGAATAGTTTGAGTAGCAAACTTCAATGTCATGGAGTACATACAAAGGAACAGTAATTGATCTAATGTGGGAAGAGTGTCCATGACCAAAAGTAAAGCAGGTAACTGGGTGTATTCCTCAGTCAAGCAGTAGTTGAAAAACAACCTTGTAACAATCTTTGCTTTGGTTTTAATTCACTCTGGGCTTACCTTTCACACCAAAGTCAAACTAGGTGTTCCAAACTGCCAGACATCATCTGTGTAACTGTGGCTTGTTCTGAGAAAAAGGTTCTCTGTAGAACTTGACATACACAAACTTGGAGACTGTTTAGGATTCAATCCAGAAACAAATAATGATGATGGAAAGCTTGTTATCCATTCCAACAGGAGCTGGATTGTTCCCTCAGGACTAGATCTTGCCATAACTGTGGTAGATCTTGTATCAGGCCTGTTGATATTCATTCAACCCTGTGTCCTGATTATAGAAAGAAAATTATTGTAATCAAGTAGTGATTACAGCTCTTTTCAAGTTCTGGATAGCTTCCACGTTCCTTGCAATTTAACACCTAGCATGCAGAGTACTCAAACATGAGCTCCACTGAGATGCAGTGAATTGAATGATGGTGAATCTTTACATAACAATTTTAGTCACATACATTTCTAGAAATACACAAAACTGCACTTTCAGTCTTGAAAGGAAAAAAAACACAAAGCAACATGAAGAGCCTTTAGTATTGTCATATAGCCTTGAATCAGTTTGACTTTATGACTATCTCATAGATATTTTTCAGTTGTAATATCTCAGTCAAACTATTTCAAATTGATGTTCAAGAGTTTTTCCATCATCTTATTTCTCATAAATGTGGAACAATTATCAGTAAAGTGAATCTTTTCCTCAGTTGCTGTACAGATGTAGGTAGTTACCAGAGAAAGAATGCTATTCCATTTCCATTATTAAAGTAAAAACTAGTCATTTGGGTTTTCTTTTTCCCAATGCACAGTTCATTCACTTGAGACAGCTTCTAATCTTTGTTTTATGGACATAATCCTGACTGCTAACAGTAACTTGAACATGCCTCTCTGCTCACAGGACCTGTAGGAATTGTCCATAGAAAATGACAGTTAAGAAATGTTAGAAGATGCCCAGTTACTTGTAGAAATTTTTACTAAGTACCCAATGTGGACTTTTGAGAGCAACTCATTTCAGCTGTCTTCATTTAACCTTGTATGTCCTAATTCTAGAGAACTCTGTGTATCTAAGGGCAGACTTTCACTCATCAGTCTCTCCTCTTCATTAAGATTCGGAAGTAGGCACGTATTAACAGATCAATAACTGATGAGAACACATGTTGCCATATGCTAAATGAGGATATAGCTGTCCTTAATTCCAGCACCAGTGTTACACTCCAACACCACTATTGCCCTTCTGCTGCATGGCAGCAGATGTTCACAGCCCTAGAGGTTGGCTTCCCTGTGAGGGAGAAAGCAAAGACATAGAAGCTGACTAAATTCTTACGTGTTACTAAATTTACAAATAAGAGATTTTGAAGAGATTCTGAACTTAATCATAGAACACACAGGGCAAAAACAGGTCCAAAAAGACCTGAAAATACCTCTTGACATCAACACTAATAGTATTTTACTGTTTTGCAGACAGAAAATAAGCTCCTGATTCCAATTTAGAAAAGTTGATGAACTTTAAAAAAACTAACTAAACTTAACAATAAGTGATGAAGTTTCCTACAAAGAAACCCAAACCCCATCTTGTAAACACACCTCCCCATGAATTCTCAGGTGCCTGGAACAAATTCATTGTAGTTCTTTGGACTAAAAACAGCATGAAACAAATGGTGCAGCTGGAGACAACTTAGAAAAAATCAGTGAAAAGTTTCCTTCTGATGTGAAAAGCAGATGTATACTCCTAGCTTATCATATTCTTGGCTTTTGTTCATCATCTTCCTGATTTCATGCATAATAGCTAAACCTAGTGTTTTATGTTTAAGTTGTTTAAGATAATTAAGAATAAACTGAATGCCTGAGGTTAAAATACAAAGACCACATCTAAGCAAAAGTATCTCAAGTTATGAGTAAATATTTAAATCAGTTTAAATATGTTAAGTATGTGCTTACATATGCTATTGGACAGATGTAATTTAAAGTATGGGCTTTAACAGAGTCCAGGTTTGAGCATCTGACCTGAATAAGAATGTGAATCTTTGCCTCTGCTCAAGGAGAATGACAGTTCTTAACATCTGAAAATCCATCATGGGCTATGCCAGACTCTAGATGAATGAATCTCAGTCTGAACAGACAAATACACAAATTTTTGCACTTGTGCTTCAACTTTTCTCTATTGTAAATATTTTCTATTATTTTATGTATTTGTCATGATGTTCAAACAAACTAAATATGTCTATAGCAGTTCCTTGGGTCTATTGACCTGTGTGTCTCATTTATCACCTCTAACAAGAAAACCTGTTCACAGGTGTGTTTTAGAATTGCTGGTTGCTGGTGGCCTACTGTCTCTGGATGTTATACTAAATGCCAGCATTTAACTTTTCAGCTCCCCACTGACCCTTTTGTTCATGTTTTGAATTAATCAGGACCTTGCACAACATATTAATTTATTCAGATCTCATCATATACACTAAAAGCTTTTCTTGTGCCCTGCTCTTTTAGATTGTTCACTTGCACTTTACTCTAAATAAGAAAGAATATATTATTTTTTACCTTCTATATGTCAAAGAAAAATCATCAATCATTTGACAGTATTGGTTTTACAAGGCTAAAGTTCATTTTCAATGACTGAATGACTGCTGAACTCAAGCCAAAGAAATGCCCAGCTTGTTGCTTATAACACAGAGCAGAGGAAAGCATGCATTTGCAAGTATTTTATTGCAATAAGGTTCTGTGCAATATACTTGCAGTCAAGGTTGGATTGTGAGCATAATGCTTCAGGTAGGTTTTTTGTCTCTGGACAATCCCACTTAAAAATCCACTGAGAAATCTGGGACCCAATTTCTAGAACTACAAGCAGAAAACAAAAGGATCCAAGTTCAAGACATGCAGAGAGAGTGGGCATCTTATATTTAGAGACTGGAAGATTTTATGGTGTTCCAAGTCACTAAGTCATCTTACACAAACTGTATGAGGAAACCACCACAATTTATTCAGTATACTATTTTATATCTTAAATCTCAGATTTCTCCTGAGAATGTACTAAACTCCTATATAATTTATTTATGTTTTCTTGAAAGAATAATAGTGAAACATGAAGTTTGCTCTAAAATGTAATAATAAAAAGAATGTCAGAATGATACTCACTTCAGGTGATTTCTCAGGTGCAATTTTTAAATGCTTTGTAGAAGATCAGTATGCTGATAACTCCATATCATTTTTTATCAAATATTTTACACATAAATGTTTCTTAATGTAGGATGTTTTTAAAAGGTTTTGTTCTGAAAGCCTTAGCAATATTTTGATTATCGATTTACTCAAAGATAAAACCAACATCAAAATATTGAAATTCCTCCTGGGAAAGAAATTTCACCTTCTCAGCAGCTCTAGATTTCATAAATCTAATATATATACACACTTCTAGTTTGTATAGATAAAGCATACAGAATACTTTACATTTCTTCTCCCTCTTTAGCCTGTTACCTTTTTTTCTGGTAAACAAACAATCTTTGAAAAGCTTGTGTGTCCCATTAAAACACCATAAGCATGAGAACAAAATTGATTGAGGAAAATACTGAAAAACAACATTTAACAAATATAGAATAGTGAAAATCTCCTGAGCTGAAGATTTGAGGCAAGTAGGACCTGAATGCAGGAGCAGCTGTGCACCAGCTGTTTGTGCATTTTAATTTATTTTGAAGGCTAAAAGAAATGACAGAAGAATTCACCCCTCTTGGCAACCTTTGTGCTTGATATTTCAACCTTTCTTCACAGGAATTCCGTTAACCCCCTCAGGAAGTCCCAGCAAGTGAAGTGTTATTCAGTGGCATAGCAATGCAGCACTGGGCTGCACATGAAGGAATTCATACCGTGGCTTATTGGGAGTCCTCTGAGACATCCTTTTTAAAAACTATAGCTGATAAGAATGGAGACACAAGTACAACCATTCACAATGAATTGCTTTGCTAACATTTCTAAAAGTAATGTAAAAAGCTCTTCCATTCTGTACACCACCCCAAAGCCAACACGGTGGGGAATGACTCTTCTACCAGACTCTGACAGATCTGTCTGGCTCAGAAACAGCTCCACTGTTCAGCTGCAAAAGGTGTCAGCAGCCTTCTCTTTAAAGAGATACTTCTATCTAATAAATATTGTTATGTTTAATCATTTTTAGACTGAGAACTGGATTGTGGAGATTATATAGGACTTGTATACCAATCCTCTGCTGTCATACCTCAGTGACATCCTTCTCTTTCATACTAGTCTGGCTGGTGCCTTAGTGGTTAGATATTGTGCTTTCATAGAAATAATAAAGCACAAATCCAAGCTCATGTTGCTTTATCCACACTAGGAATTTTACCATAGGAGATCAGGTTATTTTGGGAATACCACAGCAAGTAAGATCTGTAATATCCTCTTCTAAGATGACAATCTTTGTGCTGCAAAGAATTAAATCTGCTGTATTAATTATGCTCCTCTGCTGCTCTGCATCTCTTAGGCCTATATCTTCAAAGGTATTTCATTATCTCTGCAGCCAAGAAGGCTTCAGTAACTCGTACCCAGATCCTTACTGACAAAAAATCTTGCAGACATTGCAGTCTTTCCATGAGTAGAGCTTACCACAATCTAAGCTGTTGTTACTGTCATAGTGACTCCGCAGTTCCCTGATGGTTCTCTTACCGCTCCACACATCTTCATAATGCACTGAAACGATGCTCTGCAAAAATACTGCTGGAGATGGTCATGCATAACAGAGATAAGGGCTTAGCTCTGCCCACAGATCCCATCAATGTCAGTGTAGTTACAGGGAGTGTAATCCTGAGTTTCAAATCACGCAGTTAACTGTAGGTTCACTATGTATTGAAACTCTAAGTTTCTAACTTTACCGTAACATATAGTTGCTTCTCTCTAACATAAAGATGCACTCTGACACTTGATTTGCTCTCTGGAGAGAGAACCCAAGCTACAGCCAGATGGCTGTGAGGCTCCTGCTGGGTCTGAATCATGTTAGCCAATTTATAAGAATTGGAGACCAGAGTATTACACATTTCACAGTCTCTGGGGTAAAAATTAGGTATGAAAAAAATGTAAGTGAATCAGCTGGTGACAGCATCTTTTGTATTTGATTGCATTGTGGTTCAAATAGCATTAGAAGATATTGTACTCAATTACTCAAAAGTGAGACAATTTCAGTATGAACACCTCTATACACAAACAGAAAGCATTTGCTGTAACTAAGAGATATTAATGTGTAGGAAGTCTGAGTTGAACATACTTCGTAAAGCTGCAGTGGAGGAAGAGTTCTCCTTTTTTTTCCCCTGCTATTAGTGAGTGATGAATATGGTTATTTTACTGAAAATAGGGGAGAAAATGAAAACTAAGCAAACAAATGCAATTCCAGAAATCCTACTTCATAAATTATGCTGAAAAGGAAAATGTAGCTCAATGATTTTACAATACTTGAGTTTCAAATTGGATTGAAATAAACAAAAGTGCTTTGTGTGCACTTTCAGCAGCTTTCATGATGCAGTATCTGCCAATGAAATAGGTGTTTGTGTGTTTTCACTAATGTGATGCTTTTGAACTAGAAGATCTTACACTGCACGATACCAGGAAATCAGTATTTGAGCATCACGGTCCTTTTAGTCACTTATCCTCACAATGAGATTTGAAAAACAAAATTGCTTTAAAAGCTTTTAGATTTTACCTTCTTTTAAATTTTTCTTTAACACCTCTCCTGAGACCCAAGTTTATTACAAATCACAAATGCACACTTAAAAGTTGCTGCCTAAACTCAACATGCCTTGAATCCTTTTAGCTGGAGAGCACAAGGAGAAATACTGACAAGAAGAGATGCAGTTGTGAATTCATGTCAGAAGATCTACCTGTTGCATGAAAATGTGGAAAGTTCATGTGTCCCTTATTTCTGAAAAACTACCACTTTCCTACTTTTTAAATGAAATGTGACTTGCTTTGCTGCTTGCCATGACAAAGCTGTTACACATGCCAGGAACACATGTCTCTGAGGCCACCACTTCACCATTTGATGATAAAACACTGATCAATTTTTAAAGACAATGTACATTCTCAGAAACAGGCCTAAAAATGTGTGCCTAAACCTAAAACAAATCTTTCCGACAGTTCTTTTGTTAATCACGCAGTTGTGAAGGCTACATTCTGTTGCATTTACACCACTCAGCCTATGGCTGTTATGATTTAACCAAATAATCTTAGAATAGTAGGGTTGGAAGGGACCTTTAGAGATCATCTAGTCCAACCCCCTGCAGAGGCAGGTTGACCTAGATCAGGTCACATAGGAACATGTCCAGGCAGGTCTTGAAGCCCTCCAAGGAAGGAGCCTCCACAACCCCTCAGGGCAGCCTGTGCCAGGGCTCCCTCACCTCAACAGGGAAATAGTTTTTTCTTACATTTAAGTGGAACTTTGTGTGTTCCAGCTTCATCCCATCACCCCTTGTCCTGTTGCTAGCTACTATAGAAAAAAGGGATGTCCCAACCTCCTGACACCCACACTTTAGATATTTATAAACGTTAATAACATCAGCCCTCAATCTCCTCCTCTCCAGACTAAACAGCCCCAGTAATCACTTGTTTTGCCTTGCACATAGAGAATATTTTTCACCTTCTAAATACATGCAAAAGGTCCTATTTAATCTTCCTTTCTTTGCCTAGTTTCTCCATATATGAATAAGCTGCAGCACAGAACATTTCATAAATGAGATTGCATCTTCTGTTCCTGTATTTGCCCCTGCTTCTGCAGGAGGGTTGGACTAGATGATCTCTAAAGGTCTCTTCCAAACCCTATCATTCTATGATTCTATTGGTAGAACTTCTCTGCCTTGTGAGATACTTCCATACATATGTATTGTGTCAAAAAATAAGTCTTTTAGCTGTACAACTGCTCTTTTGCAGGAAACCACTGGAGAGAATGCAATGTTACTACACTATTTTCAGGTTTTCTTACTTGGAACCTAGAAATAGGAAAATATTAACACTAATAGATGCTACAACAACAGTAATAAACTCTGACTTTTAAAGATGTCAAAAGTTATTCTTTCTGTAGTTTAATAATTTACAACTCTGTGATTTACATCCCAGTATATTTTTAACAATGAAAGAAAAGCACTGAGAATAAAAAAAAATGAGTTGCTGATGATTAATCTTAAATGAAAACATTTCTAAACTTCTAATCATACAAATAAATTAGCAAATAAATTACCTGCATATGAAATACACCAGTGACAAACCCCAGTGTAATTCTCGTATGACTTCAAGAAAATAGTAGATTCATGGTGTTTTGTTATGATTTCAAATAATGTTTTTTGTCAAAGTCACAGATTGAAATTTCTTCACTGGATGTATTTACCTTGAAGACTTCTAGTATCACAGAATCTTAATAGAATCATAGAATGGTAGGGATTGGAAGGGACCTTTACAGATCATGCAATCCAACTCCCCTGCAGAAGCATCTTCCACCAAGATCAGGTCACACAGGAACGTGTCCAGTCGGATCTTGAAGACCTCCAAGGAAGGATCCTCCACACCCTCCCTGGGCAGCCTGTTCCACTGCACCCTCACCCTCAAAGTTAAATGGGTTTTTCTTATATTTAAATGGAACTTTTTGTGTTCCAGCTTCATCTCATTATCCCTTGTCCTGTTGCAAGATATCATAGAAAAAAGGGATGTCCCAACCTCCCGACATCTACCATTTAGGATATTTGTAACAATTAATGAGCTCCCCCTCCGTCTCCTCTTCTCCAGACTAAACAGCCCCAGGACCCACAGCCTTTCCTCAGAAGGATGATGCTCCAGTCCCCTGAGCATCTTGGTGGCTCTGCACTGACCTCTCTCGAGAAGTTACTTGTCCCTCTTGAGCTAAGGATACCAGAACTGGGCACAGTAATTGGAACGTGGGAAGTCCAATGTTCCTCTTCCTGGTACTTTTACCAATACTGAGCCTTATTAACTTTTTATATTCTGAGAATTCCAGAGTCCTGGTTTCAAGTCTACCCTGAAGACCTCTGAAAGTCCTCCTAAGAAAAGGGTACATATAGAGTCAGTCAAAGAGATTAAGCACACATTTTGTGTACATCTCATATAGTGTGACTTTTTTTGGATGTTTGTAAGAGAAAATACCATTGAAGTGCAAGGTTATAATGAAGAATTAAAGTTGTAATGAAAACCTAAAATGAGTTACTACTCTGCTGGATAAAGACCCAAGAGACACTCAACTCACTTTTGTTATATGACTACTAATTTTATTTAAGACTCAACTTGATTAACTCAATTCCCATTCTAACTCTAATTCTAAAATCTTGGTTCTTTTACTTATGTTAAACAAAAAGTACACAGAATACACTCATGTATTGTGCTCAAGTATGGATCTTTCCTTTAAATATATGGAATTTGTTTAATTTTCCAGTTGTTTAAAATTACAGTGTTCTTAGAGATGATGGTGAGACATAGCTGGTAAATGCTACTGGTATTGTGACTGTTGCCTATACAGAGACTTGAAACCAAATGGACAAAGAATTAGCACTAATGCCAAGAATTAGTGTTTGGCAGAGATAGAGATTTGATATGTTCCTAAGGGAAAAATAAACACTAAATTGAACGTCACAGACACCGCTGCTGTAGCAACACCCGGTGGGTTGCCTCAGGAAACGTCAGCGGGGTAGGTCCCTGCCTGAGATTCTGTGAGTAGGAGGAGGTTGAGATTTTTTTCCTGGAACAGGAAAGAAGTGAGGGAGTATTGGCTTAAAGACAAGCTTTGACTTCCCTTTCAGCCTCAAAGAGGCTTTGTATAGGTGCATCACCTAAGTGACTCAGAAAGCAGGGACAGTCACTTTTTCTCCTGTGGACTGTATGTCAGGTAGATGAGATATAAATTGAGATGAGTTGGACCTCTACTCTTACTAAACTGTCATTAATTCAGATAACTGTTTTCAACAGAGAGGAAGAATGACAGACAATGTGATATGCACAGAAATATGAAATACAGAAGTATTTACGTCAAAGACAAGCCTATCACAAACTATTATTCAGTTACCCAAATAGAGATGATCCCTTTATACCACTTCTCCCCATCATATGCAGAGCATTTATTTGCTTGTTCTTATTAAACTTGTTTTAGAAATTCATTCAATTCCAGGAATGGCTCCTACTCTCAAATATTTCTAGACTGCTGTCAGAGAGTATTCTGAGCATGGGAAGTGGTCAACAGCATAAGGAGATTGAGATATTCAACAGTGGAGAAAATCTTCCTGCTCTGTAATGGTGACACTAGCTTGTTTCATCTGAGGAGAGAAACACTAGAGTCACTTATTTTGGCACAGTACCTTTACTAAGTTATGTTGGAACAGATGTGCATGGTTCCAGTGAGATGAATTCCAGAACTTGGCTCCTTTTTTTTAACCCTTTAAATATAAGTTTATTATGTGCATGTAAGTGACTTTGACTTGACATGAAATAAATAACTCAAGTTGTTTTTAATGAGATCTAGATTATTAACTGCAATAGAGGTTGTTCTTTTTCATCGCAAGTGCACAGCAGAGTAAATTTTAATTGTGATGCTTAGGGATTTTCATTAGCAGTGAAGCCCCTTGTGCTCTGAAATGAGAGTATTCCCTAGAGAGTGCAGGAGCAAGAGAGACTATGTAATGAACTGAGCTCAACAAAATGAAGGTCAGAGCCAACATTCATGAAGAAAAGAGGTCACCTTAGGAAGCTGCATTATTAAATATGCCCTGGAATATATACACCTTGACAAGCAGCAGAAGGAAATCACTACTTAGTCCTTTATGATCTAATGATGAAATATAGGTGGATATGCAGCAGATTTGCAAGCCAAAATGCATATTAAGGAACAGGAATTTACTGACTTGCAAAACAGAATGTGACTTTATTGGCTAGATTGCTGGCTCATATGACTAGCAACTACCAATTTGTACTGCTTTAAAACTGACACAAAGAATTGTTAAGAAATGCATCTGTCTCCCCAGTGACTTTGTATCCTCAAATGATTTTGTCTCCCCAGTCAAATGGAACTCGGCAGAGCTACTGCTAAAGAATTTACAGGAGGGAGAATTACAGCTTTATATTGCAATGGAGCAAGAAACAGAAAAGATGTAAAATTTAGTTGAAATTCATCTTGGGGAAAAAAGTAAAAAAATAAAAAACCAATAGGGGAGAAAAACCTCTCCAGACAAATATCATCATGTGGGTAAAAGTGGACAGAAACAAACTAGATGATGAAGACCACATGAGATGAAGAAGAACCAGCACCACTTCTTCCTGGAAGAGATAAAATAGAATAAGTAAACTCCAAACAACATTGAGTGCTGAGATCTATGAATAGAAGAAAACAGGCAAATTATCAGAGAGAAATGACTGACAGAGGACCTTGTGGCTACTATTTAGCAACAGCGTGCCTTACACAGTTCAGCTGCAAGTCCAGCAAGATGATACAAGTTAATAATTGCTTGAGAACCTGTGAAATAACAAAGAGGACATACTGAGCTCTTACAAGTATTTGATGTTTGATAGCAGTTATTCTCTTTCTGGATGGTTGGGCCCAAAGAGTGGTGGTGAATGAAGGAAGAACCAGCTGGCATCCTGTCACCAGTAGTGGTCCCCAGGGCTCAGTAGTGGGATCAGTTCTGTTTAACATCTTTATCAATGATATGAATGAGAGGATTGAATGCATTCTCAGTAAATGACAGATGATACCAAGTTGGGTGGGAGTGTTGATCTGCTTGAGCACAGGAAGGAGAGAGACCTGGAAAGGCTGGATCGATGGGCTGAAATCAATTGCATGAGGTTCAACATAGACATGTGCTGGGTCTTGCACTTTTGCCACAACCCTGTGCAATGCTACAGGCCTGGGGATGAGTAGCTGGAAAGCTTCACAGTGGAAAAGGACCTGATAGTGTTGATCAACTGCTGCCTAAATATTAGCCATCAGTTAACCCGGTTGGTCAAGAAGGCCAATGGCATCCTGGGTTGTATTAGAAATAGTGTTGTCATCAGGACTAGTGAAGTAGTTGTTCCCCTGGATGGTAACTGATGAGCCCATATCTCAAATCTCATGTTCAGTTTTGGTCCCTCACTACAAGAAGGACAGTGAGGTGCTGGAGTGTATCCAAAGAAGGACAACAAAATTGCTGAAGGGCCCAGGGTACAAGTCTAATGAGGAGAGTCTGGGGGAACTGAAGAAAAGGAGGCTGAGGAGAGACCTTATTATTCTCTACAGCCACCTGAAAGGACGTTGTAGTGAGGTGGGTGTTGATTTCTTCTTCCAAGTAGCAAGTGATAGGATAAGAAGAAATAGCCTCAGATTGTGCCAGCAGAGTTTTAGATGGGATATTAGGAACATTTTCTCCACCAAAATGATTTTGAAGCATTGGAACAGGCTTCCAGTGGTGTGGTTGAGTCACCATCCTTGTAGTTATTTAAAGCTCTGTAGATGTAGTTCTTAGTGGCATGGTTTAGTGATTCTTGTCAGTGTTAGATTAGCAGTTTGGCTTCTCCAACCTAAATAATTCTATAGTTCTGTGATTCTTTGACTCTAATCTGTGATGTCTACAGCAAAAGGATCTCTCTTAAGGTTACCTTCTTTACCAGAACTAATCTAAAATAGTAGTCATTGCTGACTATATGAATTTTGCTTTTTTTTAAAAAGTACTTTTTCTGAACCAGCTTTTTCTTCACAATTGCATATCCCTGAGAGGTTTTAATTTCCACACTCTGTGGACTGAATAGCCTGTTGAAAAGAACTGCAGTTTTTCAATCAGCTTTTAATGATATTGTCCTCCCTTTTTGTCCTCAGAGGAATTTGCATGATACAGCACTTGCACCGACTGATCAGAAAGATTTATTACAGTTGTGAATCATGGTCAAGATTACAGTTACTGCTTTACAGTATTGCAAGAAACACAATGAGTAAGTTTTCAAATTTAATTCTGGTGCCACTGTGCTGTTTTCTGTGGAGTTTTTTCTCAAATGTATGGATGCAAAAAAGCAGAAACAAGTGTTGAAAGGAAAGATGTGATCTGGGAATTCAGTTAAATGGAACAATATGATTATCCTCAGTTTTACCTCTATTCACCCACATATGCATCAAAACTAACTAACACAGATAGAGCTACTCTGCCTTTAGGGTGGAGAAACCAAACACAACATGGTTCACTACTCACTCAGCATCTATGACTAACAGAGAGATGTCACACCTAACAATCACAACACATGGCTTTGGACTGGTGCACAACTAAAATCCTTTGCAAGACGAAAAGAATGCTGAGCTAAGAAATAGTTCTTCCTCTGTGACAAACATAACAGACTTCACTGCTATGTTAATAGACAGATGACTGTGGTTTGCATATTTCAAACTATTTAGAAAATCAAGCATTTGACTCTTTACTACCACATCTACAAGTTTTCCCCATGATCTTTTCACATAAACCTGAATATATTCTCTCTGTTCACTAAACAGATGTTCTCTGCCCCTCCTTTCAGCTGACCAGAGGCAATAGGCTTGTAGCAACACTCTGAACCTCAGTTAATGTCTCCTGCTTCCCAGCTGAGCTTATTAGTTTGGGCTGAGTGCCTCATTAACCCTGACAATACGGCTTCTAGTTGTTTAGAGGTCACACATCATTCTGGAGGTGCCTGAAAAAGATTGGTGAGACAGCACTTCACTGTACCAAACCAACACAGAGATTTTAACATGATTTTAGGCATTGGATGTATATAGGACTTCATACCTTTAAACTCTTTCAGTATGGTCAGATCCTACATTTCAAAAGGTGCTCAATAATCCTACCATAATGCTTAAATCCAAGTCCATCAAAATGCATCAGATAATACATTTTTAAACACCAACTGTTTACCAAGTCTACTCATGTCCGAACTAAAAAGTCTTTTGCAGTTTGGGAAGTGGGAAAAAAAGAACTAGTTCTGCTAGAAATAAAATTTCTCATTACAAATTAATGCAAAATGAATGAAATTATACACTGGATAGAGAGGAAGAAGTGGAAATCTCTGTGAATAGGTCTGGGGAGAAGATAGTGATAAATATACCAGAGGAAGGTGTTTTCCATTCACTGACTGTTACAGAAGGATAGTACTGTAGGATAGGAGATTATCACCTGCTGTAATATGTTCTTAGATGTGATAAAAAGAATGGTTTGTTGACTTTTTAACAAAGTAGTTATTAACCTCATGCATGCAGCCTAGCATCTTGCTTCAGAATCTGGCTTGTGCTAAATCAAATGAACAAGGATCATGACATGATAGTACCTGTAAGATGTTCAAGGTCTCTGCATAAGCCAGACGTAAAGCACTGGCAGGAGACTAAAGAAAAATCTCAACAAAAAATGATTTCATGAAAGCTATAATTGTGTGAAGAAGCTCTGGAAAGGACTGGGAGACTTTTTTTATTTATATGAGCTCAAGGAAGTAGTTATTCACCAAAACTGGTGCAGGGTCTGGAGAGCAAGGCTTTGGAGGAGAGGCTGAGGGAGATGGGTTTGTTTAACCTGGAGAAGAGCAGGCTGAGGGGAGACATGATCACTCTCTACAATACCTGGAATGAAGTTGTAGCCAGGTGGGGGTCAGTCTCTTGTCCCCAGTGATGAGAGTGAGTAATGAGTCACGAGAAAACGGGCTCAAGTTGCACCAGTGGAGGTTGAGATTGGAGACTAGGAAGAACTTTTCCACAGAGAAGGATCTTAAGCATTGGAATGGGCTACCCAGTGAGATGGTGGAGTCGCCATCCCTGGAAAGATTTAAAAGATGCATAGATGAGGTGCTGAGGGCCATGGTTCAGTGGTGAGCTTGACAGTGTGAGGTTAGTGGTTGGACTTGATGATCTTAAATACCTTTTTTACAACCAAAATGATTCTATGATCTAATTTGTACATTGGTTCCCATTTCTCTCATTTCCCTCTCTCCTTGTATCTCCCTTCTGTATTTCCATCTCTTTGCCAAAGAGGTTTTATCAATCAAAAAATATATTGCCATAGTTCTATAAATTTTATGGCATTTTACAGATATATCAACAAACACTGACTATGGTGCACCCTTTCAGAGAAGAAAATCTTAACTGACCTCTAGCAGGAGAAAAGTCTAAGTTTTCTCTGTTCAGGTTTTGTGTGGACTTCTATTGACAGAGGGAGCATTTCTTTCAGAAGGGCACAATAAGAAATTAAGCTTCAAAGACGGTCAGCAAGGTCTGCAAACTCAGTATGGTTTGAGTTCTCAGCAAATCCTCAGTGGATCTGAGCTCCAGTCAACCCTCCACATTCATTTCTCCAAAACAGAGTCATTTTTTTGCAGCTTCTTTGTTTCCTGTAGCTGACAGTTATTTGACACAGTTAAGCACCACGGTGGGTATCGAAAGCCATCAGCTACTAGCAACCTTCAGTGTAAGGTAGTCTGTTCCTCCTGACATAACAAGGAAAATGGTTATTTTTCCACTGCAGGAATAAACAGTAATTGACATTATCATTCTGAGTGCCATACACACCACATGATAGTTTGGAGGTGCAAAAGCAGGTAAGTTTCTTAATGAACATTATTATCTAGACTCTAAAAGAAGTGTCTTCGGTTCAGTAGGAAACTCTAACCTTTTTTCCTGTCCTATGTTAAAAATTAGGAACTGAAATCTGTAAACAAGACTGTTCAAGAAGAGGAAACACATAATTACATCTTAATTTTAGAGGAAGGAACTGATAATTGTGTGATTATCCTTCAGCTGTGGGAACACTTTGCTCCAGTAAAGGTCCCGTTGAATTACATAAGGCCACTGGTGAAGCAAGATAATATTAAATACAAATATCAGTTTAGAGTCTTAGAGAGTAAACTAAATGATTTCATCAGCAGTCCTACAGAATATGCACTTCATCTGAAGTATCAAGGCCATCATATTTTACTGTTAAATGCTGTCAATGCTAGGAATACTGCCAGATTAAGACTACTACACACTTAAAAACCAAACTGTCTTCTGCATGGTTCTTTTATGTGTTAAAACTTGAAGTTGCTGTATTTTAAATATTCAATTCTATTATCGCTTCCTATTTTCTAGATATTTCTCCATTTAGGTTAATTTTGTCCTCTACTCAGTTGCTTTCAAAATACATATAATAGCTTAGATATTTGGATCTCTGGGTATCAGCCATCATGAAATGCTGTTGTTATGCTAAATTCCAGTGCATCAACACTTTTCTTTACAATTGTTTAAGGCCCCCAAAACATATTAATTCATTTTATGGTTCATTAAAATATTATTTTTACAAAAACTGTGTCTACAGACTAAAATGATTATCTCCACTTCTTCAATTCAAAACCTTTCTATATCCATTTGAGTAGATTTTAAATAACAAATTAGAAAGGGTAATAGATAAAACAAAAACTCAAAGACCCTCAGAAGACTGCATGCAGCCTGAGACAAGGCCAGAATGGATACCCAGAAACATATCTTTGATATGTCATGCATACATTTTCCAAATAACTGGTAGAAATTAGATCCCTGACTGTATTTACCCTTGTTTCACTTGATCAAAGTTGTCTAGTGAATAAATTTGAAGTCAGAAACATTACAGTATTTCAAAGTGAATATGAAATACATATGAAAACTGGAATGTAAACACTCAGAGTAATGAAATTATGAAACTGAACAAAAAATGGAGCAGATTGACATTGCTCAGTGTATGGACTTTATGATCTCTATGTGATAATTGCGTGTATGTAACTGTTCAAATATTTATTTCTGTTCTATTTTTCTCCCCTTAAGAAAAAGTTAAAAAAAAGTCTTACCTGAAGGCAGCTTCAAGAGAAAGACAACAAATTTGCTACCTCTAGCTTTAAAAATGCAGATTAGTCATCTTCCCTCACCTGCTTGCAAAAAAGCATCCCTCCATCTACCCTTTTGCATTGACTGAATCACCTGAAACAGCCTACTGATCAGATTAGACACAAGTTAATTTCTGACTAAATTGCCTCATGACATATCACAAGCCATCATGTCTCACAGAGCAATGCCTCCATTATGTGCAATGACATTACTTGGTGATGTGTCATGTTCAGAAAGCGCCTTCTCTTTAATTGCCTGTCACTACAAAACACTCCTGTTTTTACTAACAACAAACCCCAGCAACTTGTACTTTCATGAATGAGTTCCTACTGTTTCCTGTTGAATCTTAGAGAGAAGGAAGGTGACTACATCAGTGGCTGGAGAGGAAAGTAGCCAAACAGCAATGCTGAGCAGAGAAGAAATGGTCACACCTTCCACAATTAACAACGCTATCACATCCTTGGAAGCTTCTCCAGAGACAGCTTGCAAATCTGAGCTTTCAGTAAAGGTGCTAGTAAGAAAGATTTGTTTGTGAAAGCCTTTGTTCTCTACATATTTCTGCTATGGTTGAACCTCTGCTAATCCCAGTGAGGAGATGACCCAGGCAGAGTAATTATGTTTCAAGTTAAATTGCAGAGGGTTTTGAGCAGGGGTTTGTAAAATCTGGATTCCCCAAGCAATGTCTAGAGGAAGGTACTGCTGGTGAATTCATGCCAAATTCCTACCTGTTTGAGCAAAGACATCAACGTGGCTTTCTACGGCTTCAGTGCTACCAAGTACATGCACTGCCCGTCTCTCATCACTGCAGGCACTCAGTCAGGCTCCTGTGGAAACTGAGCACAGTTGGGTCTGTTTTATACATGTTTGGACATGGTTTGCCATGTTCTCATTTGGGAAAACAGACATGTAATTGGCTGAAACGCTATTAGGTTTAATCTTAAAATGGATGGTAAAATGAAACTAAAGCTTCAAGAGCATTTTTGGGTAAAATTTACTGAGACACCACCATCACCCATCATTACAAACTACAATGATTAAGGATATTTTCATGAACTATCACTGCCTCCAGGCTACCTGCTATATCATGTCACAGTCTCATCTTATTTAATTTTTTTATGTGCATCATGACAAATAAGACTGTCTCCACTTACTCAAACCTCAGATTTGCATCTTGTCCAAACGTCTCCCATAGAGCAAAGAGGTGAACATGGCAATCTCTGCAGAGATCAGAAGGCAGAGAAACAGTCATGTTCCTTCCTGCAGAGCCATTTTATAAGACCACCAGGAAAAAAAAAAAAGACAAGTATTACTATACATTTGCATTAGACAACTCTTGGTCTCACAACCAAACTTACAAACAGCAATAAAAATCATGTCCCATCTACAAGAAGGTCAACTGGGCACTTACATGCTGCTACACCTGCACAGCCCTCATTCTGCATTTCAGCTTTGAAGACTGTGGTTCAAATTTGGCATAAGTTGCCATCTAAAATAATTTGATATCATCAGCCTTATCTCTAAGGCCTGTTTATTTCACATGTTGAAAGCACCAAACAGCTTGCTGCAATTGGCAAGTGTAGCTAAAAAAAAAAAAAACCAAGGACAAAGCATTACAAAACAGTGGCATTAAAAACGTCCAAGTACAAAGTCTTCTATGAAAGGGGCTGGCAGGGGAAGTGCAGGGGGTGGGCTGTTTGAAAAACAACAGCTGTACAATCCAATATGTCTCAGCTTTGTCTGCAGCATCTCCAAAACTTTAACCAAAACATATTAAAAGTTAACTATGAAACAACTGCTTCTCTTTTTTATTTTCAGTTAACAATTCCAATTCCAATTTTCCAGTGTTTTTCAAGCCACCTTAGTTCATTGCTAGTCTGTTTCCTAGGAGCATTTTATGGATTAGATTTGTAAGTATATTCAAAAACCAACTTGGCATACTAAAAAACAAATCCTAAAGCAACGACCCAGTTCAAGAAGTTTCTCAGAATCTACAAATTTTTTAGTGGAAGAAAGCAGGAATTGCAGGATCCTACATACAACACGTGTCCTGCAGAACTCAGGAAAAAAAAAGCAATCTCTTTCTGTCATCTGTAGAAGAAGATGGATTTTTCTAAGAGGTTCAGCCTTATTCAGCTTGCTATTTGTGGTGGTTTAGCCCTGGCTCAGTGCCAGGTGCCCACCAAGTCATAATATCACTCCCTCTCCTGAACTGAACAGGGGAGAGAAAAATACAGAGAGGCTTTTGTGTTGAGATAAATACAGGGAGATCACTCAGCAACTAACATCATGGGCAAAACAGACTCAGCTTGGGGAGAAATGGTTTGATTTGTTAATAAACCATCAGAACAGGGAAATGGGAAATAAAACTGAATCTTTAAACACCTCCCCCCACTCCTCTCTCCTTCCAGGACTCTCCTTCCCTCCCCCAGCAGCGCAGGGGATGGGGGTTACGGTCAGTTTGTTACTGATGGGCTTTGTTGCTACTGCTTCTCAGGGGGAGGTCTCCTCACACTTCCCACTGCTACAGTGTGGAGTCCCTCCCATGGGAGACAGTCCCTCAGAAACTTCTCCAGCCTGAGTCCTTGCCATTGGATGCAATTCTTCATGAACTGCCCCAGCATGAGGCCTGCCATGGGGACAGCTCATCACACCCTGCCCCAATGTGGGTCACCCACTGGGAGAACAGTCCTTTAGGTACCAACTGCTCCAGCCTCAGTCCCTCACAGGGTCACAAGTCCTGACAGCAAACCTCCTCTGGACTGTCCTCCTTTCTCCCCACAGACTCCCAGGTCCTGCCAGGAACTTGCTCCAGGTTGAGCTTCCCATGGAGTCACAGCCTCCTTCAGGCATCCACCCGCTGTGGTGTAGGCTCCTCCACAGGCTGCAAATGGATCTCTGCTCCCTGGGGTCTCCATGGGCTGCAGGGCCACAGCTGCCTCACCATGGGCTGCACCACAGGGCAAAGGGGAATCTCTCTTCCAGGACCTAAGCACCTCCTTGCCCTCCTCCACTGACCTTGATGTCTGTAGAGATGTTCTCACATTCTCACTCCCTGTTGCTGCTGAAGGTTAGCAACTGTACAGCAGCTTCTTCCTCTTGTCCAATGTTAATCACAGAGGCTCAGTCACTAACTGACCAGGCCTTGGTCAGCTGTGGGTCCATTTTAGAATTGACTCACCTTAGCCCTGTCAGCTACAGGAGAAGCTTCTGACAGATCTTGGTTTAAAGAAGCCACCCCTTTAGCCACCACTCTGCTACCAAAACCATGGCCCAGGCAAAACCACTGTGACTATCCCAGTCACTCTTGTTGACTTTCATGGTATGAAGTTAGGTTAAAATAAGTGATAGGGAAAATCTCAGCTCACTTGTTATTTAAACAGGCAGAATGTCTTGTCCATACATAATCTGAGGCCTCTCACTGAAAACTAAACAGGTCTGTTTTGTTACTGTTTTACAAGACTTGGGGTTTTTTGGATGGCCATTTATCTGGTAGTGGTATCTGTCACAAACAGATTTGCCGATGGGAGATAACGTAAGCCAGGCTCATTTTATAACAACACTCAGCTTTGGTATTTCTGATAAGCTTCCATGACAATTAAACAATTACAAGACTTGAAAATAAATAATGCTTTAGTCAATTAGACCTTGTTTTAAAAAGGATTCGTGGCAATTCAATGATTGAAAGCAATTTGGCTTTTTCTCTCCTTCAGTAATTATTCTGTCACATTCCTTACAGTTGAGCCAAAACATTTCATAGGTCAAGGAGACTAGGTGAGATTTCTTGGATCATTGGATCTAAATTCTTTAGTTTTGGAGCTAACCATTTAATAAATCCCTACTCACACATTTTTCACAAGCAGTTGTAGATGGAAAAGATATCTGATCTCAGAATAGGTGAAGGTGGGAAAGAAACAACCATCAAACCAATTGAAGAGTCTTTATAACACTTTAGGTCATCATACACCCAAATGTCAGGTGAAGGAAGACTGTAATTAGACTAGGATTGGGTTTTTTTTTTTTAAATGATCTAGGCTTTGCATGAAAAGCTGTAAGGTGGGACATTTTTACTATCAATATAACTTGACACTTTGCCCTAGCAGCTGAGGATTTATACACCTTTTTTTTTATTGTGTGCTTTCTCAACAGATGCAGACATTTCTATTTATCTCTGAGGGCCTCTAGTTTTGTTACCTGGGAAACAGTTAAATACTGATAAGATGCTAAGCTCTACCAAGGGCCAGATTCTCAGGAAGTTTCACATTGTACTCTATTCATAAATAGAAAGACTAAACTCTCAGCTTTTTCAGTATCTAAGGAAGCCTGTAGTTACCACATTCTCTATTTTCTATGTAATCAAATAGATCATGAGAGCTGTTCCAGGCAGTACAGGACTGGTATCTCTTAGCAATAACTATGCATTAGACTTTCAAGAGATACAAAGGAAACCATTAAGTCAACACATGAAAAACATTTCCATATTAGTGGGGTTTGAAAATATTATTTTTGGGTTTTTTTTAAAGTTAGTTTTCATTTATTTTAAACATTATTTTTCTGTACTAAACAAGACTATAATGTCATGTAAATCTTACAATAGTTCCATCATAATATTCTCTTTAAGGTAGTTTAATTTTCTTTTACAGATTATACAATATACACCAAAACTCACTACTCAGATCTGGAAAGCCAGAATCAAGCCTTAGATTCTTTCTGTTTTCATCTCTGATTTGTTATTTTAAGGTAGACAACTTCAGTTTCTAGATCTGCCTGAAAATATATAGATATCTAAATGACACTTCAAAAACTTTGGGAGCTGTGCTTCACGTTCATCTCAAACCATTGTACTAGGGAGTTGATGAAATCATTGTATTTGTGTAGTGTGTGTGATCATGCCTTGATAAGATAATGTAACTCTTATTATTTGTGTGACATTAGAAAACAGGTATATCTGTTATATTGAGTGATAAAAGTAAAGCTTTAGTGAACACATTTTAGCCCTCCTGATTAGTCCTAAACTCTTCCCTTTAACTGCCTGCTAGCTGTTATTCCACGTAATTTGTGATTTAAGCCAACTGACTTCTCTTTTTATTCTGCTGTCTAAACAGATACCTGAAACATCCTAAGGAGGGAAATGGAGACCAGTAAATAACAAACAGCAAACAGATATCTGAGTATTAGAGCATGATTGCCTTTGTTCAAGTTCAGGTATTCATTTGGCACTCAGATATTCTCCAAAAAATAGTGCATTTCATGTGCATTCATGCTTGGCAAGCAAGTAATTTCATGAGGATTGCATGCAACAAATTTCAAGCAATTCACACCAATGTTGCTAGCATTGTTTATTAGTATTTATCTGTCTTCAGGTGCCTAGAGAGTCTTGTATGAGAAGCTATAAATATACACAAAACACAATACTGATTTTCCTGGATGTCTAAAGCTTTTCTTCAGATAAAAAAAGGAAAACTCATATCTACAGAAATACAGTGAGATGCCTTCTGGGTATTTGACACTCCTTTTTAATTTATACCTCTCACAAAATGCACATGGTTAATCACTCCCTCCATAATCAAAGGATTACAATAACTTCCTGTCTGTGGAGCAAGGAGTAGATAGAATTCCAGAAGCATACACTGTAAATCCCATTCCCAGAAAACAGATCCATGGAAGTGTGCTTCCTCTATCCATTTTCTTCAGTGATAACTGAACTTTAATCATTAAGAGGGATTTTATAGTTACTATGCAAGTGCTCCAGGTTGAAGTTAGGAAACTTTGCCAGCAAAAATACCCAGATTCTGATTTTTATGCTCCTCCTCTTTCTCTATCCTTCTAAGGATTATTTAATGGATTTATTTGGGTAATAGGAAAAAAAAGTTCATAATCTACTGCTATTATCAGAATTACTTTTCTAAACTTAAGCACATCTAGAGGATAGAGCACCATGCAGATAAGCCAAACAAGCACCAAATCAGAACTTGAAGCTGGTTGGTCTTCACAACCCACCTAACGTGGCAGTATCATTTCTGGTTTCAGCCTGAGCTCTTTCCAAGTCTGAGCACCTTTTCCCCTGTGACTTTAAGTACAAACAACACAACTAAGTATTCATTAGGATCTACAAGCTGACCCCTGATTAGACATCCAGCTTCCATGACCTTCACTCACCTTCTCAGATAACTCTGTAAATTCAGCTGTACATTACCTGCAAATGTCTGTCTCGTTTAATCTCATGTGATCCTTTGTCAGTGAGATAGAAAAGTTTTGACAGAGCCATGTTGCATCAACATCATTTAACCTGTCAGAAAGAGTAAGTTTCTGTCACAAAGGATCACTAAGGAAAAAATGCATCATTCATGTGCTATTTTAACTTCTTGTAATGCAGATTTTAACATACAGTTTATAACTTATTATGAATATTTTTGTAACATTTCTTTCTGACATTTACTTATGTATTTTATGAGGTTTCTACTTTTCTACTTTAAAAGGACTGTAAAACTTACAAGAAGAGAGCAGAATCAATCACAGTCTCTGATTGCACTGGTCAGGGACCAGTGGCACATGCTTCAGAGGCCACCAATCATGGCCCAAGTTCAGGGAAGCTTTCTCTGGGACATCTCCTCCACCTCCTGCAACTGGTGGCTGTATGTTTCCAGACCTCTAGGCAGTGAGTTGGAGAATAGACACTTTATACACTAGAATCCTGTATCAGTTAAACACTTAGAAATCTCACCTCTTAGAACTGAAGCTTTGAAAACATCTCATAAATAGAACTACAATGATCTTTGGGCCTTCGATTTGTCCTCAAATAATTTATAGTTTCCCATTGAAATGTATATGCTTTCTTCAACTATTATAAAGAATTGGGGAAATGGGCTAGTAATACAAGTATTATTCCTATAAAGAAGTTGATTTTACACAGCTACACAGTTTCACATAGATGATTCCATAGCACTGAAGCCAGGAAAATAAAGTCATCTATTTTGTTGTTATAAACTCATAGTGCAGTAGATTTTGATAAATCATCCTTTTTACTCTAGCACAGAACTACTGAGCACTGAAAATGTTAAAGTTAGTAAATAAAACAGACAAATGTATCTCCTATCTTAGTGCTGATGTGAATTTTGTACTTACTTTGGCCTGAAAATAATATTTTTAAAACTTTCTTACAAGCTGCCAATGCAGAATGATTTATTGTTGAGGCAGAGCATTTAAGTGTAAGTTTATGACAACATGCATGAGTTATTTTCTGCAACTGACCAAAAGATCTCATAATAATTTAAGACACAAATTTAACATAGATAATAATTCACATCTAATAAAGTCAAAATCCAGAAATTAAGTGCCATTTTAAAAACAGACCAATTATTGTTGAATATTTGTGTCTTTCCATACTGATGATAACTATGAAAGTAATTTTACTTTAAGATGCTGCAGAGGGATTCCTGTGATAATGAGCTTGCAGTCATGAATGCCATTATTTCCCTAAGTAAATTGAATTTTCAAAGAGCTTAATTACCTCAAGGTAAAAAAATGTTACAGCAGAAGAAAGGTGAGGAAATCCCTAACACTGTGTGGCAGTCAGTTAATACTGCTCAAAAAACAATCATGAACATACCTTTTCTAAAGTATCAAACCAATTAAGAAGGCAAAAATAAAACGAGTGCAAGTTGAAAGTCATCCCAATGCTGCTGAAAATCTCATTCTTATGAAGGCATTAAAAAGGTAAATGACATAAGGAAAAGATTTTCAAAGACACAGAAAGACAAATAAGTGCTGAACTCCCATTAAAAGTTTTAAAATGTTTCAAATAATTCCACCAGAAGCAAATTTAGAACTTTAATTTATGGTGAAATCAGAAACAAATTGTTTTCCTCATAGCCTTAGGAATTGCAGTGCTAAACCAAGGAGGAGAACAATGTAGATAACCCTATCATTCAGACATCAGCAAAAAAACTAGGGTTTTCTTGCATTGAACAAGTGAATGATGGTAATGAAAAAGGTACTGAAATGACAGTACAGAGACATTCATTGAGATAAACCTACCCGTAAGAAAGGCGCCCACAACATCATGATGATGATTTTTCAGCAAGTTCATGACAGGCAACTATTTGACATCCTTCATGAAGAAATTCCCTAAAGCAGCACTTAGCAGCACTAAATACTTTGTATTAATCCAACAAAGCACAGAGAATACATGGAACAATGATTTTAAGCACATTCTTTGAAAACGAGAAGGTACTGTTTGATTTGCTGAACAGTGGACAGTTGTGCCTATGGACATTCGACTAAAGATGAACCTCAACTATTAATATCATTTCTATCTAACTTTTCTGCCTGACAACAAAGTGCTTGGAATGTATAAGGGTATAAGTATCACAGGCATGTCCAGGAACTTTTTGTTCAAGCTCACAATTCTGCTGTACTAGTTTATCTAAATAGCAACAAGATGAATTAAAAGAAATAATAATCCCTTCCCCCTTCCCACCACAAATCTTGGGAAAGGCTGCATTCCTGGACATGTAGAGTTGAATACATGCTTAAAAAACATGAAAAACTTTTGAGCTCCCTAGAAAACGAATGATACTACAGTTACATGCAAATGTAACTTGTTCGCAGACACGTGCTCTTATTGCGAGTAGAAAGGCATATGCCAGTTTGGCCCAGCTTGGTGATTCCATTGCAAAGCTGCAGACCAGTGGTTGCATGAAGGGTGAGTCATGCACACATATATCTCTAAAATTCAAAGTCTGGTATAGCTCTGCAATTCCAGTGGAAAAAACAAACAAACAAAAGATGTAAAAGTTTGAAATGTCTTCGTATTTCACCACTTTTTAGCTTCAGAGATGCAGTAAAACCTGTTCTCAGACAGGTAATAGTTCTAAGGTGATTTAACATCCTCAGATGAAAGTAGCCATATAAAAGGTAAGTGACAATAGATTGGTATTTGTTATTTCTTGGCATACACACAACTTGTTCACATTTATGTGGCAACAAACAGAAGAAATCTCAGCACAGTTTATAGATGAGGAAGAAAGGAATAATTTCCTAAGTGCCATGTAAATAGGGAAAGATGTGTTAAACTAAAAGGATTGCAGCAGTTAAGACAGAGAGAGATTAGAAGTGCTTGACTAGCAGTGATTAACCCTTCATAGGAAAATACTGCATTACATTTCCTCTGTGCAGCAAAGCTAGCTCAAGTCTTCGCAGTAAGACAGACAAAAAATTGTTAGATGCTCCAAGCATGAAAGGCTTGTCATTCCAGCCATGGAAGGGGAACGGAAAGGAAAGAAGATGGGAACGCACAGTAGGTGGTGCCAGCTCTGAGAACCCCATCTTGCTGTCCCTGTTCTCTTGCTGTGAGTGTGGGACAGTGAAGGGGACAGTACCACTGCTAGAGGTATCCACCTTCACACAAGTAGCCAGCTTTCCTTACAGTTCACTGGGATCTTACCAGCTGGCACTCATGCTGCCAACTTGTTCTTGTCTGACACAGCCCCTGGCAACTTGTCCTGGGTGTCTGACCATTTAGTTGTGCCTAAAGCCTGCTTTGTTGTATCTTATTGCACTTAACTATGTTTCAACAGTCTGTCCAGGACTGTCTGACTGCCACTAAAAGTCAATGTTAACATTTCTGCTGTCTTAATGCTGCAGGACTATGTTGTGGAGAAGGAAGGACATACTTACTCCCATGACACTGAGTGGATGTTTTATCATTCAGTTGAAGTTGGACAAATCTTTAATAACACCATGTAGTAAACTAAAATCACAGGCAGTGCATTCAGTGGAGTCACATGGGAAGCACAAATAAAGGCAAGGTAGTGGTATCACTAGTGACCTGACAGCATTGTTTTTCTCTCTCACCAGTGAAAATCAGAGCTGAAGGGGCACTGTAAAACTGTACAGCAAATGAGGTCACAGCTATTGCTGGTCAGAATGTTCACTATTCGTGTAGTCTGATGTTTGTCACATCGTTCTAAGGTTTTCAGCTTGACAATGAGAGCAGATAGCAGTGCTTTTTCTATATGGCCATCTATATGGCAATACTAAACCTTTAGCCTAGATGAGCAGACTTCTCATTAATCTTATTTTCCATTAAAGAAAATGAGATCATAAACAAGCATAGGGGAAGGTATCTGGAGTAGTGCCTTCCTGCATTGAGGGATCCTTTATGCTTGAAGTTCTTCAGTGTATACTGTAAAATTGTTACCAGAGGGCTTTTTCCAGGTATTTTGGGAGACACAAATATGGAAGATTTTTCCTCCTCAATCTCTCTGTTTTTCCTCACTAACTTAGAAGTCTATTAGTTGATTTTAACCAAATTTGATTAAAGTTAGCGATTTCAGAGAATTTAACTCAATTTTCACAACTGTCAATAATCAGGTACAAAACAGATGTCACAGAAGAAAAAGGTCAGAGAAAACTTTGCATCGTTAGATACTACAGAATTCAACAAAAGGCCTATGTAGCTTCATTGCTTAAAGAACCAAATCTTCCAGAATCAATATTTATTTGTTATTTGTAGCATGAATTAACAATTATACAAATAACCATTTGCAGCAGCAACTTCACACTAGTAAGTGACGGTTGGTCAGCAATCACTAACTGCTATCTCTATGGCCTCAGGTAGATGAACTATTCTACAGAAGTAAAATGCTCCATATAATATTTTTCAAGTGGATAATTAACAAGCAAGAAGCTCAGAGTGCTCAACACTAGTAAGGAAGGTTTGGGACTAATTATCTCTAAAAAGCTAGTCATACTGCAAAAGTGAAGAGAGTTAAAAGTTCCTCTTCAGCCTGGCAGAAGCATGGAAAGCAGCTTCAGAAGATCTGTCCTATAAAGAGTTTAAGCATGATTACACCTATCAATTTGTGATTGAAAAGTATAGAACTGATTACTTGATTCAGTCAGGATATTGTCCTAGTTTTTCACATTGCATCTTTTATGAGAGAAGGAAATCCTTCAAGATCACACTTAATCTTCCAAGGTCTTTTTCTGAAGAAACAGTTTTGACTCTTGCGTATCGGGCACATGTGAGAAATTTGGTCTCCCATTATCACTGGACTTGTAACAAAGAAATAAGTGCTTCTCTCATGTCTTCTCCCCACACATCATCCTTTAGGTGCACTTCCCTTCACAGTGAAATCTATCTCGAACATTCACTCAAACTGACATGACAAAGGTCCTTTGCTTAAAGTGATTCTTCAAGAGTTGTATGTATAGAGAGATTAGTATTACAGTACAAACTCTCACTGCAGAAAATTGCCTAAATGCCTAAATCTGCATTAGGCTTTAGAATTATAGTATGATCTCTCAGAAAAAAATACTTGTCTAGGTGCATTTGTCTTTAGTGCAAAGCTGTACTGCATTATGTTACCAAAAAAACCCCCAAAACAGTGAGCTTGTGATTAAAGAATGCCAAGCAGATGGAGAAAAATGATCAATACTCTTGACTGCTTATGAACCCAATATTTGCTTTCATTATATTTCCCTATCTGCCATCCTGGTTTACTTATTAATTTGCTCATCTCTTATGCTCTGACCTTTTCTTTATAAGCTTTTTCAATTGGGCAAGATTATTAAGCATAAATGTGCACAATACCACTGCATTGAAATAGAGCATGCTTGTGTAGGCCTGCAAGAACTTTCACAATAAACTTTAATAATGAAGCCAAAATAAAGCCAGCATGAAAGCCCAAGTAAGAGAGAAAGTGCTTAGAAGTGACGTAGAATTTCAAGATTTTACAGTATTCCCTCATCCTTAATCTGCCTGGCTATTCACAAAGCTAAAAATGTCCCCTTTACTATGTAAATTACATACCACATAACAGGAAACCAAGTGACATTTAAGTCAGCTCATTTATATTCATTTTACTATTTTGATAACGCTGATGACATAATTAACCATTACTTATGATTTAGAGGAATTAAAACAATGGAATTACTTGTTCACATCCATAATTTTCAGTTAAATACGTAGCAAATAGATTCATCTTGTACATAATTTTTATGATTCAGATTAGACACTACCCCCAAAGATTATTTCTGGTTTAATAGAGCCAGGCATACACAAGGGACTCTCTAAGTAGAAATAACGTTTGAATTTACAAAATCCTTTATTGGTGACTGTTTTGTTGAAGATATTTTCTGTTATGCCAGACAGATTCATTCACTTTTCAATGAACCAAACCAGAATCTTATATGCTCCGTCTAAACTCAACTGCAAGGTGTTCAGTGGAAGCAGAATGAAATACACTTTAGAAAAAGAAATATTCTGAGAAATTCAATCTTGAATTGGTGAAGAGGATTTTGCAGATTGGGCCAACCTCCAGGGGATTATTATGATTGATCATAAAATATTTTGCATAAAATCTCCAAAAATCACCTTTTCTCTATTGATTCGTACCAATGGTGACCAGACAAACTGGTACAAATAGTGGTAACACTTGCTTCTAGCAAAAAATAGTGTGGGCAGCAGCACCAGGGAAGTGATCATTCTCATGTACTTGGCATTAGTGAGACCACACCTCAAATACTGTGCTCAGTTCTGGGCCTCTCACTACAAGAAAGACATTGAGGTGTTGGGGTGTGCTCAAAGAACAGTAAGGAAGCTGGTGAAGTGTTTAGAGAACAAGTCCTGTGAGGAGCAACTGAGGGAGCTTGGGGTTGTTGCATATGAAGAAAGCAAGCAAATTATCAAAAAACAGAAAGTGTAGCAGTGACAACAGCCACTGAGCCATGTGTTAGTAGATTAGTTCTGTCTGCTTCTTCCAATATTGGTGTCCACCAGAGGGAAAGGAAAAAAAGATAAGGAAAAAAAACCCTTGTGCTTCTTATTCCCTTACCAACTGTCCCAAGTCCTTGAAGTCCTTTTAATCACTCTTGGAGTACACATCAAGGAGTCACTGAGGCAACTGCGGTTTTTCAAACTGAGGAAGGCTGAGGGGAGACCCTATTGCTGTCTACAAGAAGATTATAGTGAGGTGGGAAAAGGTGTCTATTCCTAAGTAAGAAGCAATAGGAAAACAGGAAATGACCTCAACTTGTGTCAGGGGAGGTTTAAATTAGATATTAGGAAAAATTTATTCACCAAAAGGGTTATCAAGCAACAGGCTGCTCAGGTTAGTGATTAAGTCACCATCTCTGGAAGTATTTAAAAGTTGTGTAGATGTAGCACTTAGGGACAAGGTTTAGTGGTGGACTTGACAGCATCAGGTTTATGATTGGACTTGTTCTTAAGGGTCTTTTCTAATCTAAATGATTCTACAATTCCAATAGAATATGCTTAAGACAATAGCAATGAACCAGAAACTAAGTATAAGCTCTGACAGTGATACACTACCTTCTATAGCACATCACCACAGGTCCCGAACTATTAATTTTCCAGGTGTTTTGTTAATGATGCTTAGTAAGAATTTTCCACTGCCTGGGGTTTTTAGGTCTTGTTCCATAAGTTATCACATGCCACCCTTTCCATTCTGCAACAAATGAAAATTCATCATACAACATGTTTCATACAATTGCAAGGATAATAACAATGATTTCCAAGAAATCTAAGATCTATGAAGCCATATGTGGCCATAAATCCAAATTCCAAACCAGTCATTTTGTTCCAGCAGCTGGAAAGCTGGATTTATGTATGTGCCAATTAGACAAAAAAGATTGTTTCAGGTCAACAAAGGATCACGTAGAACATTAAGAAAATCTTAATATATTCCATATTAAAAATTAAATCCAGGCAATATAGGACAACTACATCAAACCTCCAAGATTTTTCCAAAAGATTTTGTTCTGTGGAGGCCTGTGGAATTAGAGTAGTAGAAAGAGGGAGAAAGAATGATGTCTGTTTTATTTTTGTTGAGATGAGGCTTCAATACCTTGATGATTACTAGACAATGAAGGATATACAGGGTTTAGCCTTGATACAGCTTCATCAGGGTCAGATGGATTCATACCCAGTTCTCTGAGGTTTCAATACTAAAAAGGACAAATCCACAATGCTGGAAGGAAATGAACTTTTCAACAGAGACATTTTGACAGATCATAATCCAATCGATCTAGTAAAGCGTTCAGACATGTATTTAAGAATAAAGCAGGAAATAGTGAAACTCAAATCACAAGAATTAAGCATCAAATAAACCTGAAATCTGTAATTTCAATGGAAGACCTAATGTACTTCAGTTCTTTGCTCTTATAGTTCTCTTCTAGATTACAAGTTTTTTGCAGCTAGGCAAAATTTGCAGATTATGCAATTATTTTTTCCTGTTCTGGAAAGAACCAACAGTGCAAAAACCATACTGGGTTGCTTCTTAGAAATCTAAGGCCTGAAATATCCCTTTTCTGCTGGAAGACTAGGAAAAAAAGAGCTGTATTTGTATTTTAAAAATAGGATTGCTCTTATTTCTTTATTTTCCTTTTTTTAGTTTACAGCATTCGCTTAAAGACCTTCACTGCTATTGAAGCTGACAAGTCAAAACCAGATTCATTCTGCAGATATTTAAAAGTATGAAATATGATTTCTTAACTGCATGATGAGTTTGAAAAAGAATGAATCAATTCATTACTTTATAGTATGGGTTGTTCACTAATCTTTACCCTTCTATATTCTCTCACACTATAGGTTCTCTAAAAAAGGGTAAATCTCAAATGCTATAGATAGCTGTGAAACATGATTATACCAACTGTTTGCAATATGATAAACAAAAACATATCCTCTACTACAGAGACAGCAATTAACTTGACTAATGAAAAAAAAGGGCATAATAGCAGACACCAGAACCTTACATTTGTATAACCAAGGGTTTAGGATTTAATTCCTTCACAGTGATGAAATGATGACATACATTATAGATAAATAATTTACTGCTTCCATAAAACTACCAAACTCAAGAGTCAGTTTGATACATCTGAATTATACGGAAGAATTATGTTGAGAGGGAAACAATTCAACTATCTCAGCATGGCATTGTATGTTCAAGATTTTCAGTGTTTACTGTCTCATGGAAGAGATAATCCTTATTACTTTGAAGGCAGGAAGGTTTTTCTCATTGCCTTCACTGGAAGAATGATTGAACTATCACTAAACATCAAGTATTTAAGAGGACAAAGGGAGATACAGCTTGCTCACTACTTCTGAATAGATATTCACCTGAAATTACATTAATCTCCTAATTACTGTCTTCTACAGCAGTCAATTCCTAAGTGCCACAGTTGCATCCAAGAAATTTTATTGGAAATAAGTATTTCTTTTAAGAATTTAGAATTCACAGGCCTGGGAGACGAGATATACCATTCTGTCTTCTATTTTCATATAATTTATGCCCTTTCCCTTGTGTCATACTATGCTTCTTCCTTTCTTGGATGGAAGTATTCTTTTCTTATATTTTTGTTCCCTTCAGTTAAAGGAGGATGGAGCTAAAACATAGGTGGTTCATCAGTAATCCACTGACCCCTCTCTGCTGTAAAACCCTAAAATACCAGATTCCATGAATTGATTTTCTTTCATTCTCTGCTGCAGGCATAAGTGTTAATGAAGTTGCCAGGTCTGTTGAGAGTCTAAAGATTTATTTGTTATACTGAACATAATGTTAAGACAGAGAGTTATTGGTTGCTTTAGTCTGACAGTTTTATTCATGAAGCCGAATACTGGAACTTACGGAAGCTTAGCTCACTCAATATATCATTCCTGAAACTTAGTTAAAAGCTTAATGCAAACTTAGTTTAAAGGAGAACAATAGCCTTTAACATGCAAATATTTTCTAAATAAATTGCTTTAAAAGGTCTAAGTGAATTATTCTGTCATATAATCGCTCTTAAGAAAGTTGTGTGCTGACTTCCTTGTACTAGCCCTTAATCAATTTTAACCTCAGCAGTCAGGATTAGAAATGTCCCTTTGAATATCCTGCCCTCTTTAGTTTGTGTCCCTACCTCCTCAGTTATTGGTATTTGAGTTCAGCTGCATCAAGGCAAATCTGGAACTCAAATTTGGATCTGGGACATAGAAATCAGACAGTTTCAAACCTCTGGAAACAAATAAAACCTCTCAATGTCATTATTTGTACAGCAGCATTATTCATTTGGCAAAAGAGGAATAGCACTGTGCAAGGTGCTCTCAGTACAAATTTAACTACAGCTCAATTCCAATGACTCAGCCTGGTTCTCTTGTGCTTCCCTGACCCCAACTAGCAGGACTGCACATCCCAGTCAAGCTTGGCTGTGAGCTATCACAAGAGAGGGATTCATCATAACAATTTTAGGGAAAAAGGTTAAGTATGGATTACTTATTGAGAACTGTTAGACCTCAACACACGCATATCTTTGACCCTGTTATGCATAGACATTCAGAGCCAGAGAATTGAAAATGTAGATATTTCTAATTCATTTTTAGGAAAGTTATATAAATAATTGTTTAAAAAAACCCCACACCATCTTGAAAAATAACCAATAAGAAATCAGTACAGCTACCTTTCAATTGGATGACATACGACATAGTGTAGGAAAATGATTACTCCGCTCTGAAATGAGCAGGAGGAAAAATATTGTGGCAGATGAGAGACTTTTTGGGACCTCTGAGCTTACACAAAATGTTTCCAAACAAAATGCATCACAATTTAAAGTTTTGAGAAAGCAAAAATGAAAATCTTGAAATGAATGCAAAACTGTGTTTCTAGGTGGTTGTTTTTCTTCCTTGGAAGATCCTGTACAGAAAGCAAGTTGTTCACTTCTGCAGAGATTAATTTCTTTATGAAGAAAAGTCAACAATTGGACTGAGTCTACAAAGTTAAAAAAATCATAATATGTTAAATCCTACTTTGCTGACATTGACTCTGAAACCTAAAAATCACAGGTTTATTTTAAT
The DNA here is from genome assembly GCF_028858725.1 of Colius striatus. Lineage (NCBI taxonomy): Eukaryota > Metazoa > Chordata > Aves > Coliiformes > Coliidae > Colius > Colius striatus. Next base: position 3,756,724 of record NC_084771.1, on the reverse strand, counting down.
TGTATGAATGTACAGCAAATTTGCAAAAGCAACATTGATTTCTTGAATATTTCCATTTTGAAATTCTGAGCTTGCCAATCAAAAAGTTCACATCCTGAACATCAGAAACACTTGGGATTTATTGGAATTGAACTCTTATTTTGAATGCAAACAAGGATACTTACACTTTCCAGCAAAACCAGGCTTATCTGGAGCAACTCCATGCTGCTACAAATCCAACTGCTACAACCACCTGACCAGAACAGACTTGTTGTGTTTGGTCTTTTCTTCTCAGAGGCAACACTAGTGATGCCTACTAGATATCAAACAAGCTCTGTCTTAAATGAGTTTGATTTCTTCTCCTCCTCCTCAACCCCTTCAAGATAGTCAAGCACTCCTACTTGAAAATATTTGCCTGTGAATCTTGACATGCAAAATTTAGAGCAGCACCAGGAAAATACTTGAGTTTAATAATACATATATGCCAGAATATGAATGTAAAAAGTCAACATTTATGACCTCACAGAGGGAAGATACATGGCAGTGCTGTAAGGCAGCAAGACTTTTATGAGTTTAGGATTGTTGCATTACTCAGGGAAGGAGAACTAAATTCCAGTCAAATCCTTCACACCATTCCACATTGCTGTGTGTTCTGTATATACTTTCTCTTGTGAAAAATAGTATTCTTAAAGTGTTTTCAAAAGATTTTCTTTCTTTAACTGTCTCCTGTAAAGCAGAAACCTGTACCTATATCAAGTCAAACAGAAGGAAAACATTACAATGAGTGTGTTTAGAACATAGAGCGAGAAGACATTGAATAAAATTATTGTGCTGCTCTCAATGTTAAGTGCTGCTTGCTCAATCACTCTTTGGCTTAAAATAAAAGACTTGATCCAACTACATTTCCTTCCACACGTCTAGCACTACTAGAATTGATTCAGTGAGAATGTGATGCTTTTCCACTTGCTAATAAATGCATTTTGCTTGGTGCTGCCCCATTACTCTTTTGTTGTAATCTTTGCTGAAGCTCAGTATTATTCTCCCAATCCAAAACGATCAATTTTTTTTTCATTCTTTCACTGTTTTGTGAACAATGCTTAAAATCCCTATTCAAACTCTTTTGCTTCCTGTGCTGCTTTTACAAAATAGTTTCAAATGTCTCAAAACATGTCATTTGAAGACTACATTCTTCCCACCTTTCGCCCCAGCTTTTCAAGCAAGCAGTTCCTTCCCCACAAAAAGCAAAGAACAGCAAATGAAGAACAGTTCAGATCCAGCCAACTTAGGTGCTTTTGATTTTCTTTTCCCTGTTCCTTTGTTCAGTTACTGAATATTGCAACTAAACCTGGCCAGAGGCAAAGCACAGTGCATATCTACCACGTGATTCTACATATTGTCACAGGGATGTCGCCTATAAACATACGACGAGCATCATTTTGTACAGAAGCTCTTCACTCAGCAGCCTCTGATGGCTGGGTTTGTCATGTGGCAGGAAAAGCTGAAGATAAGACAAAAATAAGGAAACTTTTTTAAAAAAAATTCCTCTTAGGTGTTCTCTCCTCAGCCAAACTCCATGCAATGACAGAGCTGTTCTACATACAGATAACTGGCCTCCAACATTATTATTGCAAGAATTCACAGAATACCTCCTACAAAAGTGACCACTTGCATTAGACAATATAAGATAATCAAGAGGTCAATAAAATATAGCAGAGTTCCACAAACCAGGGAGAAAACACATGTTCTTGTTCAAGGTCATGGACCCAGTCTGAGCTGCTGTTAAATTAACACTACCCTTTTGAGATGCTTAAATTATCTGTGTCATGCAGATTGGGATCGCTGACAGCTGATGAGCAAATTACTTCTGTACTACCTCAGGGGAATTCCCACACCTAGTAGACCTCAGTAGAAATGAGATAAATTTGTTTTAAGCTCCTTCTGGGCTGTATGCCAGAGTTTGGCAGAGTGCATAAAAGAAACAGGGCTCCCAGGCCAGCAGTCACTTAGGCTTGGATTTGGTGTTTGACAAGGAATGCCTAAATGAGACAAAGGAGGGGGGGGAAAAGTACTTTGCTTTGATTAAATGAATCAGAGAGCGCAGTGTCTTTCAAAAGAAATAATTTTAAGAGACAAACATCTCCTTCTTTCCAATCAGGAGTTGGTGAGTAAGAGGATGGGATGGGGTGTGCAAGCAAAACTGAGTCAATAAAGAACCCAAGGTTATCAATTTAGCAGATATAGGCTACAAAATATTCTGTAAAATTATTATAGATCCTGATGTGCAATTTCTCAAATGCACATGACAGATTCATCATAAATAATGTACCAATGCAGAAATGTAACTTACATCTTGGGGGATAATGCCACGTTCTTTTCACTTGTAGATCATCAGCTGTCATTTTAATTCCTAGCATTAAGGTCTTCAAAATCCCTTAACACTAGCAGTCCACCTCTACATAACTAATGCTTCACTCCAGTATCTAGCTGAGTTTTCTAGGCAATAGTTGAGTGTAGCAGAGCACAACAGCTTTTCTTAAGCATCATACAGGAAGCAGGGAAAGTGTAATTTTATTCTAACATTGTGTGGGGAACAACATGAGAATAATAAAGGACTGAAACTGTTCTCTCCCTACTTTGCAGTAGAGCTTTAAGAACATCTGCAAGAGAATCTCAATTCTCATGTCACTGGTAGCAGGTACAGACCCCACTGCAACTAGAAAATCCTGCAGATAAATCACTGTGTGTTTTAAAGCTCTGTGACTTGAACTCAGCACTGATGTGTGGGAATGCCAAGCACTCATACTTTCCTTTCTCTGAACATTCTGGGTACAGGGTAGAGCTGGTCCAGTCTAAAATTAACCAGAATTAAGCTCTTAAACAAAAAAGAGACTCTCCTAAAGTTCTTCTATCAGGTTCTCCTATTTGTTATCTTTTTGTCTTAACAGGAATGGCTTGGCTTTAGGAAAGGGAATTCTCAAGGTATTTCCTAAAACCCCTTGAATGATGCTGCCCTTTCTTCATCTTCTTTCCATGTCCTACTAGCTAAGCAGGCTTTCCATGGTGCCTTATATTCATAGGTCTTAATTCTCTTTACAGAGATCTACAGGCTCTGAACTCTGCCATTAACTCCATAGACTCTTAAAAAATTGATTGCTGAAAAGTAAAAAGTTCTTTATCAATCTACTTTGCACACTCCCAGCAAGTCTTGACACTCCACAGGACCCTAATGATCATAAAATGGCACAAACATGGTTTTGCTTGTGCTTTATAACCTATCAGTGAAACTCTAGGCAACAGATCTCAAATTAAATACATCATTTTCTTAAGTGAGGTCAGGCAGATAATTCTGCCATGATACCTCCCAAGCTACCTTGCTAAATCCTACTACATTATTTTTCTGTTTGTATCTGCTGACAGGATAAAAGGTGATGGAAAGAAGCTGGAACACAAAAAGTTCTGTTTAAACTTAAGGAAAAACTATTTTATTGCCCAGGTGAGGGAGCCCTGGCCCAGGCTGCCCAGGGAGGGTGTGGAGGCTCCTGCTCTGCAGCTTTTCAGAACCCACCTGGACACGTTCCTGTATGACTTGAGCGAGGTTAACCTGCTTTGGCAAGGATGTTGTACTAGATGATCTCTAAAGGTCCCTTCCAACCCCTACCATTCTATGATTCTATGATTAATTATTAGAGCAATAATAAATACAACCATCATCATCATCATTGTACTTACAGGCTTGTTTTACTTCCTTTTCATCTAGGCGGAGCTTCTTTCAGAGTTTATTCTTAAGCTTGGGTTTACTAAGGCTCCACAGAAGCATTCTCTTCTCAGGTAAAGGCGTTAAAGGTTTATGTGTGAGGTTGTTTTGTTGGGTTTTTTTTTTTCTTTTTGCCTTAAACTTATGTTTCATTAAAAAGCCCTGTGAAGAAAGCAGTGGAAAAACACTCCAAAAGCAGTTCAAGCTCTTGGCTCATGGGGTCTCAGCTCTCATCTGAATGTGGATTTTAATATGACCAACAGCAACATGCAAGTGAAAATAACATGTCATTTCTCCTCTCACTCAATTCTCATTTAGTTGAATTGCCCTTAAAAAAAAATTACCTAGGTAATTTGTTTTCACCTGACAACAGGAAGGAGAAGTACATCAATGTTGCTGTCATCAGCAGTATCTTGGATTCCATCACAGTGTTTTCTGCCTGATCAAAGCAGACGCACGCAGACCTACAGACAGAGAAACTTGAGCTCAGAGACCAAGTGATCATCGTTCATACTCTCAGTTCACATCACTAGATATTTCATATTTGATTCTAAACTTAGAAAAGGGATAAAGCCTGAGGAAATTAAACCCATTTCCAGACATTGAAGTTGACATTCATCAAACAATCAGTAATTTTACGAGTTTTTTCATTGGCCAACTGTAAAGTTACTTGGACAACATATTTTTGTACAATATTTTTGTTTGTATAAAAAACAGTAATTACTATAATTCCATATTCCCTCAGATAAAAAATGTTCCTACACCCTTCTGATTCACAGGAGTGAATTTCCATCTGCGAGACTTCTGTCATCAGATGTCAGGGCTGCAGACAGTATGAAACAGAAAAGAGGGCCTAAATAGTTCACTTCTGTCACAATGAATGGTCCACTACTCTGTCTATACATACTTCAGTCATCTGCTGGGCCGTAACTCCTTCCTGTTTCTCTCAAAACTCATCTCAAAGTTTTCAGTGCAAAGCAGGATCAAGATGTATATGAGCCAAATTTAATTTAAACCTGAATCTTCTACAGCTCAGGCAGAGAGAAGTATTTAATATGATTTGTTCCCATCTGGCTGTACTCAGTCAACTTTCTCAAAACTTTGACCTCTATGCTCATACTTCAGTGAGGTCTACATTAAGAATTGCTACAAAATGCCTCAAACTTCCACAGACTGCTAGGCACCATCCATCTTTTCCATCTCAGGTGAATTGCTCTGTTTGTCAATATGTCTTTTACCTTTGACTCCTTCCCTGTCCCTCTCTCTGTCATCATCAACACATGGCATTACAGACAGCTTTATTAAATCTGATGAGGAAAATCTCAAAGAACAGAGATTTGCACAACCTATTTCACATACTCACAAGATTTGGATGACTTTTCCACACAATTCTTGTAATTTAACACTCCATCATTGGTTTATTAATGTCTGCATTAAAGTATTTATACAATAGATGTTTTCCCTTTGCAAGAAAATAAATATCTGTCCTTTTCACTTACTTCCTTTCAGTATTCTTCCCAGAATGTACCTAGATTCCAAAATAGTGCTATGTTGTTTGGAGGATGTAATTCTGAATATATATTGAAGCACACTAAAAACCAAACAAAGTCTCCACACTCTTTCAATATATATAGCTGAACCATTCTGTCAGAAAGCCAAATGAAAAGTCCCTGTATCCTTGCCTTCAATTCCAGGCAAAGCTGGCGTGCATTAGGGTACTCTAAATTTTTTCATTGGCATTACTTATACTGGGAGTTCCAGGAGAAAAGATATAAAGAACAACCTCTTCTGTTGCTGATCACCTGGGATTTTAGTAGAATCCTTAGTTGGAAAAGTAAAAGTGGAAAAATTCATCCACAAGACCTGTAAGAGTGGCTAGGCAGAAAACATCTGATCTGGTGCCAGGCATTACTTTAGTTGCTTGTTATACACATAGTATCTATGAAATAGAAAAAAAACCATGAATTTCTGCAGCCAGCCTGCAGAACATATTAAAAATGTCATGTCAATACCCATTTGCTTTGTTCATTCCCTTCCTGTTTGCATTTCCAAAATACTCCAGTGAAAAAGCTTTCCTAGCACAAGTCTTTGCAAAGATTTAATATGGTATGCTCAAACTGCAAATGAGGAATGAGACACTCAGATATGTGGTTCACATTGCTTTCAGTTGTAAGTCATTTGAAGAGAGGACAGGTAAGTTGCCACATGCCTTCTTTAAATGAATATTCATAACTGAGCATTTGTGAATGACTGAGAATTGTTGACTTTAAAAGATAAACTACAATGCCTACAAATAATTTAGCAATGTGTAAACTGAAAAACAAGGGATTAAGAGAATTGAAAGGTACACCTCAAAATGAAAAGCACAGCTATGTTTGTGAGTGAGAGGGATAAAACCCTACTTCCTTCCTTTTGCATGATGTTTAACAACTACCAATGGACAAACCATCCAGGTGGTCACCCTCAGCCCTATACCATTCAAAACTTTCTTTTACTTTCTTGCAAAGGGGCATATGTGCCCTGAAGTCTCTGTGTGTGAGAACCTCAGGTTTCCTTCTCCTCCAGGATATTAAATAAGACAAAGCACTTACACTAACTTGTGAGAAGTAGTCATTTTCTGACCCTCAGCTTGACTGCATACCGGCCAAAAACTAGAAATAAATCAGAGTCAGGCATACTGTGCTTTAAATCTGCCCATAGTCCCCAATTAATTAACCTAGAGTGAAAGAGCCCATAGAGCTTCTTGTCAACCTAACATGCATAAGAAATTCTTCCCTAGTCTTCAAAACTTGCAAACAAAGCAAAATACCACTAGTAATTCACAAGTTCAGGAGAGAACTCTGTCTTGTGACCGTAAAAAATGATTATTGTTTACCATAAGAGATTTCCCTACAGAGGGTATGTGAAAGGCCATCAAGACCCATTAGTCACAAGGCTTAGGCAAGCAAAAATCTGACTTCTTTATGCTAAAATCCCATGCTCAAGAAAAAAGGCAACTATTAGTGAAAGCATTTCTAGACTAAAGCTACAGCAAGGGAAGAACAAGAATGATTTCTGAAAGAGTGTCTGTGTGGGATACACCATACTCAGCTGTCTAGTACAACTGTCTGGGAACAGGGTGCACATCTGTAGAACAACTACTGGATGGAGCCCAGGGAAGGGTTGAGTAGAAGCAGGCTCAATACAGAATTCTGACCTTAGGCATCCTTGAACTCCAGGCTTTGTTGAAAATGAACAATATGTGATAGCCAAGATGCCATAGTGAACCTGTTGGAAGTCATGGTGCAATGCACACACAAACTTGTAAATAAAGCTTCCTGTTTGGTGCATTGCTGGTACATGCTAATTGCTTTCTTCGTATACCTACTGAGTGCTGTAGATATAGAGTTTCAGACAGTCATGAACTGTGATATCTAAAGTTTTGGGATTTCTTTTTTCCCTTGAGCACTAGCCTTGGATCTTTCACATTGATCTGTGTGCTCCTCAAGGGCCACATTTTGAAATAATATAATCAGGAAACACATCTGCTATAATCCATTAGCACCAAGCATTTACAACTGAGAGAGCCTTTTGACTCCAGAAGAGAGACTGAGAGAAAGAGAAATTAATTGTAGCTTTAAAATTAACCTGGATTAAAAAAAAAAAAAAAAAAAAGAGCAAGCAAGGGACCATTTTTGGGGGAATATTCCCCCCAAAATTTTTGGGAGAATACTTATCTCACTAGGGACATAAGGCTTAATAGGGTCTGGAACCTTGACTTGCCCACAAAAAGGATTATATCCAATGGGGCAGAGTTGTGGTTTGTGAACATGGGGCCCCTTTGAATAGAAGCCTAAGAGCTCAAATTGATTTCCTACAACAAGAAACTGCAACATTCCATCATGTAAAAGTTAATTCTGTTTGATAACGTTCATCTGGCTAAGACACATTGACATGGGACATTTTTCAGTATAAGAAGATTTAGACTCCTATTTGTGACCACTGTCAGAGAGGATCCCTGTATTGCTTGGCTGAGAGTAGTCAGGGAAAGAAGGCAGCCTGTGAGAATTGCATCCCATTAATAATGTAGTATATTTCCAGGTGTTGTCACTGAATGTCACTCTGTCATATTCCCTGATGAAGCCTCACTATCTGACACAAGCACAGGTGAGATGTTTAGAACGTGCTCAGAAGTCTTAAGAAGGCTTTTCCATTCAGCTTTCCAGTTCTCCATCTGCTTCCACAGAGGCAAGTCTTTTGACAGACCTCAAAGGTGTCACATAAAAAGGTATGAGTCTTTCATATTTTTAACATAAGTTTTTTTCTTGCTTGCTGTGGCAGACTCAGCTATCCCAACCCACTACTATTTCTATTTCAGGGAGATGTTTTATGACTAACTTGTCTTTCAAAGTATTTTGTAATAGATAGTATTTTTGTAATGGTAAGAGACTGAAACACAAGGACCACAAGCCTTGGCAAGCAGGGAACAGAGCCCAAACATTTGCTTAAAATTCAGTATAGAGGTGGGGGTGAAAGGCAGAAAGTGTTCACCATTCCCCCTTTTGTCCTTCTTTTTCCCTAATCCACTTGTGTTGTTTCTGTTATATAAAGTCATGCTTGCTAATCTTCCAGATAGAAACAGGGATGATAATTATGAATCCCATTCCAGCCTGATAGTTTACATATCTTGAACATCCATTCACACAAACTCTACATCCTCCAATATAATGATGTACAACTTTTGTGTTTGGATCTTGCTAAATGATGTCAAATACATAAACTTATTCCTGTCTCACCTTTTAACATTAATTACAAGCACTCAGATGTCCTGTGAGAACACAGTGGTACATTTACAATGAGCCAAAATACTTTAAAGAGTAAAAACCAATTTATATTTAAGCATGATCTTGAAAAGAAATAATCTATATACTTCCCATGTTATTTTAAGAAGTAAAAAAGTTTGAGTTCTTAGGTCCTTCAGAATACAGATTTATCAGGTAGCTGTTGGACAACCCTAATTCTGTAATCAACAGGTGAAGAAGCTGTGGAACTGTCGTGAAGCTTAATTGACCTCGTGGACTAAGGCACACATAGAATCATAGAATGGTAAGGTTGGAAGGGATCTTTAGAGATCATCTAGTCCAACCCCCCTGCAGAAGTAGATTCACCTAGATCAGGTATAAAGTTAAAGACAAAAGCCTTGAGCAAGACCTACATTTCTTTTTATGAGTTTAAAATGAAATGTCAACTGTTATGACACTAGGCATCGATCACTTCATAAACAGACCACTAATATCAAGTCAGTATATACATGCCAGACCAAATCCTAACAGAAATCCCCAGTGGAACTGTGAAGAGTAATAAAAATTCCCATAAATGAAGCTCACTCAGCTTTTTCTTCATCATAGCAGATCCTCAGATCATTCTAAAATCTAAATGCTTTAATCACAGCTGCACTGCAGCTTTCTAATTAGCAAGTGCTCATGGAACATGCTGCTCTTCAATAGGACACATCCTACCATGGCTCATAATGTGAGAAGGAAGGTAACAGATACGTTTAATAGCACAAATTAGCTTGATGGTAGTGAGGAAGCCTCTTTGTCAGTGATAACACAAATTAAATTATCTGCTACCTCACTGGTGAAGAGCAATAAATAAGAAAGCTACACAATTGCTTACAAATAAAGCAGCATAAGATCAGCTTAAAGATGTCTGCCTTGGAATCTCTTTAGCACAGCAGTATGCACTGCTTTAACTCTGATACAATTTCTTTGTAGGTAAATGGGATCTTCAACAATATCTTAATTAAGCTTCTAAAATTTAATTTTCTTTTTAAAGGAGAGTATCTTGGACACTACACAGCACATTTTCATTACCTATACAGCAGCTTCAACAGGGTACCTTCAAGACAAACAGAAAACAAGAAGAAGTGCTCTTTCAGCTGATGTCTCTGTTGGGGATGCACCAGGCACTGTACAACACAAGTTTCTGGACAGTCACCCTAAAACACAACAGATATCCCAAAGGAAGTCAGACACTAATCAATAAGCTGCAAAATTTTTTAAGGACACATATTTAATTTAAATTACATTTTGAGCTTGCAGGCAAAAGTTTGCAGGCATATTAATTGCAGAAGAAATACTCTTACTTGGCACTTGCTTGAACTGCAAATTCAAGCAGATGCAGGCCAGTGAGTGATCCAAACAGGTAAAGAATGATGAATTTTTAAAAACATGTATAAAGTGCAATGAGTCTTTGGTGAAAGCCAAGAATGTAAAAAATACAGAAATGTTAGTCTTTTTTTTTCCCCAGACCTTCCATGTGATTCTGGACCTTTGACTTAAATGCAGAAGGTATAATGTGCCATGAGTCCTGTCTAGGAGACAAAGATGAACCAGCAGCAACTGAGCTTAAAAATTCACAGCTCACACAATACAACACAGATGTGTTTTGAACAACTGCAGTTAAGTTTTGTGTCTGATGGTTTAGTTTATGCACTTGATAGAATCACAGAATGCTAGTGTTGGAAGGGACTTTTAGATCATCACAGTGAAATGTTTTTTTCTTATATTTAAGTGGAACTTTTTGTGTTCCAGCTTCATCCCATTACCCCTTGTCCTGTTGCTAGCTACTATAGAAAAAATGGATGTCCCAACCTCCTGATATCCACTATTTAGATATTTGCAAATATTAATGAGATCCCCCCTCAGTGTCCTCTTCTCCAGACTAAACAGCCCCAGTTCCCACAGCCTTTCCTCATACGAAAGATGCTCCATTCCCCTGAGCACCTTGGTGGCCCTGTGCTGGACTCTCTGCAGAAGTTCTCTGTCCCTCTTGAGCTGAGGAGCCCAGAACTGGACACAGGACTCCAGATGAGGCCTTACCAGGGCAGAGTAGAGGGGGAGAAAAACCTCCCTTGACCTGCTGGCCACACTCTTCTTGATGCATCCCCAGATGCCATTGGCCTTCTTGGCCACGAGGGCACATTGCTGGCTCATGTTTAGTTTCAATCAGCACTCCCAGTCTCTCTCTGCAGAGCTGCTCTCCAGCAAGTCAATCCCCAGCCTGTACTACTGCATGGGGTTGTTCACTTAACACGTTATGCAGTCTTTTGCAGTTAACATGTCATTGCAACCAAGTTTGTAAGTGCAAAAGAGTTAGTCCAGCAATATTTTGGCAAGCAGATAATAAAAAAAAACATTGTTAGTGATCTACCAAACCTCTGTAATATCAGTAATGTTAGAATAAATATACAAAACAATGCTGGTCTGAGCAGCTTCAGTCAACAAGGTAAGCCTAACAACGCTGGTAAATTAAAGAGTTGCAGTACACTCTCTCCAGTTAGGGTTTGCAAGATTTACTGGAGAAATACTGTTTTAGCAGTCCTAGTCACCTGGAGAATAAAAAAGCTCCATATAAATATATCCAGTCAGAGCAAGCATGCTGATATCACCTTTTTTACAAGGTGAAAAATTCAATATATAAGTAAACAAACTAACACATAGTTGACAATGCTATCTAAGATAAAAAGAAACAGGCAATGACCTTAGTAGACATAACTTCATCCAGTGGTGCTGTTCAAAGCTGTTTGGCTGTAACTTAAGGAAGATTAGTGATTTATTAGATGCACTACAGATTAAATAATACACTTTTTATAAGTAGTCCTTACTTTTCTTTATCTGTTCAGTAAGACTGCAACAGTTCTGATTTTATGGGAAAAAAGCAAGAGATATCATCTTAAATACTGGAGTAGTTTTGAGAAAGTTCTTCTTTCTCCTTTAATAATGACAAGGAAACAATTCAGATTGCTTCTGCTGGAAAGAAAACTTATTTTGCTGTAACTGCTTTGAAAAGTAATGAAACTAGGAGAAGACTAGAAGAACGACACAAAGTATATTTGATTGATTCACTTTTGACAAATTTTGAAAGTCTTGGAAAAAAAATGTTCAAGTGATAGATAATTCAAATAGCAACAATGAAAGTTAAGCTATGCTCAAGTATATTAAAACTGAAATCATTGCAATTTCCTGACCATTGAATGAATTAAAACTTTGCATTCACTTGTAGAGTTATATAAAAATTTATGAAAATCATGCACAGAAAGCAAAACAAGAAGGGAAAGTATTCATTTATCCAAGGTATTTGGGATTTGCCAAGTATCCCCAATACCATAAGAAGAAACAAAAGAAGTTCTAAATATCAAGATAATTCTGAAAGTCATTTTAAATTCAATAAGAAGCAGCTGATGCTTTTTAACATATACAATAACATCTATAGCAAAACATACAGTCAAAAAACCAATGATGGACCTAGAACAATGTTTTGCAGAGAGCAGTCTGTTAATTGATAACTTAAAGCACTTAGTTTAGAACATAGTTTGCTGCAAGTCATTTTTCCGTGTTTGGATTTGTTAAAGGTGAAAACAACTCCACACTATTTATTGATGCTCTCAATCAAAAGAGGTTTCCACATTCTGTGGTTCCATTTCAGTCACATCAAACTGTTCTCATTCTTTGTGCAACTCTAGAACTGCAGTTAATCCTTATTTACATTAGTTTTGGTTTCAGACATATTCCTGGATATGAGTAACTGAATCAGTGGTACTAAACCTGTTGGTCTTTTACAAACAATGAAATTTTGATTAGAAGCTTGTCAATGCTGACAGTTACTTGTTAGAATACTTGAATAAAATATAGATCTTTCACTATATTGTAGAAAGTGGCCTTCATATTCTACATTACACTATGTAACATGTGACTGGGAAAATGATTGTTCTAATCCAGTCATTTAAGAAACAGTTTAACAATCCAAACAGCACTCAAATTAAAGAATGGGAAGACATGGGAGAATGAGACAAAGAGCTTAACAATGAACCTAAAAATACTTATTTTGGAAGCACTCTTTGTCACAAACTGGAATGAGTGCCTCTAGTAGCTGACATCAAGAGTGTAGTCATCATGTGACTATTTCATTTTGTTCTCAAAAAGAAAGTTGGAGGAAGAACAATTAATGAAAAAAAAAACGTGCTGAAAATCATGAGTAAGTATAAATGAAATAGCAAAAAGTTACACCAGAAAACAAGACTGAGATTCAATCAGTTCAGAAGCTTTCTTTCCTTCACATAAGATGAAAGGAAAATTTTTCACCTATGGTCTGCAGTCAAGTCACCCTGTAACATCAATTCTAAGAATTTAAGATAGAGATTCTAAAACCACCTGGTAATTAAGATGAAATAGGAATAAACTTTTCAACATGCTACTCAAAAAAAATTATCATTGAAGAAAGTGTTACCAAGTGTTTCCATAGACCTCTTCCTTTATTGCCTTTCAGATTCAATAACAAAGCACATTCTGTTTCAGCTTTTCTCACAGTAGATTTAGGTAAGAAAGGAATAACATCTCTGAGTGAATGAACAAAATGTTGAGAATCATTTTTAACTTTAATTAGAGTAAGACTTCTAGGAGTACAAACATTCTGTGCAGAAGATGAAATTGGGGGAGGATGGTGGAAGCAATGCTGTTCCACACCAAATCTTCATGCATCTGAAGCTCAGCCAGATTAGGTGAGAAAAGTTACTACTCTTCCTTTTGGTGCTACTTTAAGCAAATGACTGAGATCTCTCTGATGTGATGGCAGGTCCTGATGAAAGAAAGAACTAATAAACTATAAGACTGAGATCAAAGACTCAGAGATCTGGAAGTAATTTGCTTTCCTGGACATACAGCAGGACCTTACTCACCATTCCATAGTATCCCAGAGTACTGAGGAAAGACCAATACAAATCAGGCTTTTGTTTAAACAGATGTAACAGGGCATGTGGTTGGCATGTGTAACACTGTAAATGAAGTCTGTTACTTCCCTGTTGATTGAAACTTGCAATTACAGTATTTACTTTTTAACATAACCCTCTCATGGGCTCTGTTTTCCAATCTGGTGTCACTCTGACTCACATGGGCAGTAAACTCACAAGTAAAAGTATCAAGATTTTCTCTTGTTCCATATAGCAAAGTAAGCAAAAGAAACTGTAAACCCATAACTCAATCCATGTCCTAGCCCTCTGATTTTAGAGTACAGGTACAGATAGATGAAGTCCTTTAATCCAAAGGTATGGTCTCAATTTTCCAGCTTTTAGTTTTAATTGTAATTTCATTCCACTTATTTGGTTTAATATAGCAAGGTAAACAGTGTTGATTATCTATCATCATGTGCCTATGTACAGCAGAAAAGATAGGCCACAGGATACAAATAGGATTTCTTTCATAACTGCCCACCTCTTCCTCCTCCTTGTCTACACACATGCAATTTACAGTCATTATTATTTCCCTCAAAATTGATCTGATAAGGAAAAATGTCCATGACCTTGGTGACTCACTGTTACTCAAACATAGGCTAGTAAGATGAGTTCACTCCAGTACTGTTTCTTACCAAATAAACAGTTATAATTTGCCTAAAACCTCTAACAGCCCCACTATTACACAGGCACTGAGCCTGTAACTTCCTTTTAACATTTCTTAGGCAAACCAGCAAAATATGAAACCCTGCTGCTACTCTGAAGAACAGTTAAGTATAGGCCAGGAACAAAGCAATTGTACTTTCAAGGCTGTGCGCAGTCCCCTTGTGTGCACTGATTGCTAAAGCCTGTCATCTCCTGTTGATATGAGAAAGAAAGTGCACGGCAAAGAAATCCATGCAAACCAGATATAATCCACAGGGTTTTATCTATTAGTTTGCAATATGCTTTGTAAAGTGGAACAGACCATGACGAGACCACACACACGTCTCTTCACATCCATGAATGTTATTGGGAATTAAATGTGCTTCAAAATATCAGGAAACTACAAATTCATGATGATTGACTGTCAGACTAGATTTTCCAACTTAAATAGTATAAGTCAAACAGCTTGATTTTAAGAGACTTTTTCATATATTTAAAAAAAAATGTATTCAATTCCAAACCAGTTTTGAATCTCAGATGCCACTTACAACAAATCCTTCTGATCTAGTCTATTGCCACAAGGAAAACTCCAATATTTTACAACATTGTCAGATTACTTGATTGCAATATTCACAACAGACAGTAAGTTTGGCCTTAAATCTGAAACAGCACATCACTCGCTTCCCTGTTAATCTCTGGTTCTTTTCCAGGTAACAAAACAGAATGCTATACTCTCCTTAAGTCCATAATGGCCAAAGACCCAGAGGAGGACCATGAAAGTGATCAAAGGGCTGAAGCACCTCTCCTGTGAAGACAGGTTGAGAGGTTGTTCAGTCTGAAGAAAGGAAGACCTTATAAGCAACCTTCTAGTACATTTTTAGACTCCCCACTTTTTAGGGGCCTAAAAGAAATCAGAAGAGAGACTTTTTACAGTGGCATGTAGGGACAGAATAAAGAGTAGTGGCTTGAAACTGAAAGAGGGTACATTTACATTAGTCATAATGAAGAAATTCTTCACTTTGAGGGTGGTAAGGCACTGGAACAGGTTGCCAAGAGATGTTATGACTGCCCCATCCCTAGAAGTGCTCAAGGACAGGCTGGATGGGCTTTTGAGCAACCTGATCTTGTAGAAGGTGTCTCTATCAGTGGCAAGGAGGTTGAAACTAGACAATCTTTAAGGTCCCTTCTAACCCACACCATTCTATGTTTCTGATTAGCAATCTAGATTCTACCCATATGAACACCTTTAGTTGCATTGTGAGATCATCAACCTTATTATACCATCCTGTCTTAATTTCAAGCTTCCCACTAATCTGTTGCTAATAGATACAGTTGCCAGAAGTAATGCCTACAAGGGCTTTTCCCTATAATGGAAATAACTTGTGCTGCTGTCATTTATCATTCATGATTCTAAGATGCCTCTTACATTAACATGTGAAAGATATTACAAATATTTTGTACCTCCACAGAGAGAAGTGCCAGTACTCTCTCGGTTGTTTGCTTGTTCCCATCCCTGTGCTTGCAGCCAGATAGATGGAGCTATCTGACAAGGACTATTGTTTAGGTATTACCTTGTAACACAGTAGAGGATCCTAAATTTTGCAAAACTGCAGTTCAGCTACAGGTCTCACAGCCTTCTCCAGAAGAAACCGTCTTTCTTTCACACTGGCTTGGCAGCAGTATGTTTACATCGAGAACTTACACACAGTGTGAAAGACCCTAGTGCTCCAGCTTTGCCTGGAGGGACCTGATAGCTGGTGGCATTATGCTACAGGGAGACTGATGAGAATAATGACTTTGAATGATATGGTTTCGAGTGCCAGTAGAGAACTGGACAACTGAAGCACTCTGTGAGCCTGCTTCCTCTGAAGGCAGTAAAAAACTGTATTGCAAAGTCCTGCTATTCAATGCTGCTTCTTTCCTTTGTCACAAGATGAAGTTTTCAAAACTTCTTCCCTATCTAAGGGACTCCCCCCAGGGTAACACCTTACTGCTCCCTCTTCTCAAAGCACAATTCAATACTAACTCATTAAGATTGGACACTTAATGTGGCCTTGTGACTCATTATGACCCACTTTAATTAATTTGCTATTTTCATGTCTTTGTTGGTTTTGATACAAGCTGACAGTATTCTCTGGATACATTTGTTTCCTCAAGTCTTGCCACATATGTCTGTTAGCTACTTCTTTGTATTACTAATGAGTCTAAACAACACCTTGAGGTGAATCTTGATCAGCATGTTAATAAGGAAATTCCTGGCAGGCACTTGGGCTGACAGCTTACTCCCAAACACCAACAATAAAACATGTTCAGATTGAGACATCAGGTTGAATTATGAAGATGGACACACTGGAAATGCTTGTCAAACAAATCATCTCTCTATTCCCAGTCCCTTTCCCTAACTTTCATAGTATAAGCCCTTAAAAAGCAAATGCTTGCAGGAAGCTAATCAGGTACCATCTTCTCAAGCAGCCTCCTGTGATTCTCCTGATCTTTCTCTTCCTTTTCTCTACTGTACACAGAAACACACATACTGAGAGCTATGTAGAGTAAGACTGGTCCACTGCTCTAGGCACATCCTTGCTAGCTCAGAGGCAGCTATGGGAATATTTCCAATGACTATTGCAAGCTTTGAGTTATGTCCAAAAGATCAGATTATGAAACACAGACTTGTTCTTCTGCTGCATGAGACTATATACTTTCTATTCTCTAATTACAGTTTTCAGCTGTGTAAAGCCTAGGTCATCCACCTTTCTCCATATCTTATTGAACCACACCAGTGATATACCTGATAGTGAAAAACACCAGGAACAAATCAGTACAAAGCACTGACCTCCCAACATTGGTTTACATGAGCAAGGTGATCAGATATGGTCCCTCATACAAATGTTTTCCTCTCCTTTCCCCTTTTTCTTGCAAAACATAGGCCAAAAATTAATCCAAGCCCATAGCAGTTTAAGTACCTTTTAGCCTAAAAAAGGACCAACTTTAACTTTTCTCACATTGCTGTCATGGAACTAAAGCTGCTTCAGCAGATATCAACTGCACAAGCAACAGTGATGAAACATAATTGCACTAAGAACTATTCTTTATCTGAGTTTAACAAGTGCAGAGTCCTGCGCCTGGTGAGGAACAAACCCCTGCACCAGGATAGGCTGGGGGTGACCTGATGGAGAACAGCTCCAGGAGAGGGATCTGGGAGTTCTGGTGGAGATCAAATAAACATGAGCCAGGAATGTGGACTCATGGCCAAGAAGGCCAATGGCATCCTGGGGTGTATTAAGAAGAATGTGGCCAGCAGGTCAAGGGAAGTTATCCTCTCCCTCTACTCTGCCCTGATGAGGCCTCATCTGGAGTACTGTGTCCAGTTCTGGGTTCCTCAATTCAAGAGAGGCAAGAATAGGCAAAGTCTGAGTGATACTAGCCCAAGTGTCTACCCTAATTCATGGAGAAAAGTCTGGTTGGATTAGATGGTCCCTAAAGGTGCCTTTCAACCCCTACCATTCTACGCTTCTATGAAGAGGGACAAGGAACTTCTGGAGAGAGGCCAGCACAGGGATACCAAGATGATGAGGGGAATGAAACATCTCTTATAAGGAAAGACTGTGAGACCTGAGGCTGCTGTTTAGCCTGAAAAAGACTGAGAGGGTACCTTATCAGTGTTTATATATACCCAAAGAGTGGGTGTCAAGGAGATGGGATGAGTCTTTTTTCTGTAGTGTTGAGTGACAGGACAAGGGGTAACAGGCACAAGTTGGAACACAGGAAGCTTAATTTCAATTCCAGAGAGCTGTTCTTTGCTGTTCAGGTGAGGGAGCCCTGGCACAGGCTGCCCAGAGAAGTTGTGGAGTTTCCTACTCTGGAGGTCTTCAAATCCATAAGAAATGCATTCCCATGCAACCTGATCTAGGAGAACCTGCTTTAGCAAGAGGCTTGGACTAGATGAGCTCTAAAAGTCCATTCCAACCCCAACCATTCTGTGACTCAATGAGTGAAGAATGCTCATTTTTTATTGTACATGGGTTAGTGAGGAAGGGAAATGCCCATTATCAGTTTCAATTGAATTACTTTTATTTTTAATAAGATTTTTTAATGTGGATGAATTCTCTAAATGTTTCACATGCTTTCCCTCTGAGCAGTGCTTTAATATGGTATTAGCTTGGTATTTTCAATGGGATACACAAAGTATAAGGACTTTTGCAGATAACTAGTCACTAATAACGGGCGAAGTCTGAGTAATACTATCCAAAGTGTCTACCCTAATCCATGGAGAAAAGTTTGTACCCTGAAAACAATATCATGTTTGTCAATGGTGTATTATAAAATATTTAATTAAACTAGGGCTAGAAGATGTTTACATCACATAGTGGACTGTGAGCTGTGATAGATGAAGAAAGAAACAGCATTCATCCTACCATTTCCAATCAAAGGGTAGTAATCTCCAATAGGTGGTAACTCTGTAAACATTGCCAAAATCTGAGTTCCAACATTCTCTCCTTGTGAAGTGGTGATGAATATTAATCTCATGTGTGCTAAGCCACCTGGAGTATGGACAACTCCTGCAAACCAGTGGCCTTTCTTTATCTTCATCCCCCTCCACAAAAGCAAGCCTGGATGGCCAGCTTTGACTAGACAGATAATGTTTAGGAGGCTAATGCAAAGCAAGATCCTACCCTTGGTGCAACAGATCTATTTGATTTTAGCAGAGAAAGGATAAAATCAATAAAACCGTGAGGTTTTCTCTCACAGTTCAGAGCCATTATTTTCACTGCCTGCCTTTTTATCACTTTTCCTTTTGCTAACTTTGTTGTGGATCAGATCAGCTTCAAGACAAAATTAACTGTGTCAACTTTAACTCACTGTTATACAAGACAGAAACACATTCAGGCCTAGAAATCTCTTGCAGTAAACTGTTGCCACAAAAGGGTATTCTTTGCTGGTGTCTAGCTCAGTCAATAATTTATTCCAGTGGAAAGAAGATACTTACCACAAAGACGGAGTGACACGTACAGATGCAGAAGATTTGTGTTCAGACAAGTGAGGTTATTAAAAAACAAGTAAAGAAATGCTAATTTTCAGTCTGAAGGTTTAGGATGGGGATTGGAAGAGCTACTGGTTCTGTCAGCAATTCAAGTCTCCTGGTATGGAGATAACATTCAAACTCCTTGTTTATGATACTCAGCTGGATGAGATTGAAAAGGCCACACTGGAGGCTTATTCATAAGTTTGGAGACTTGATACTTTGATGGAAAAACAAAAGTCATCAATAAGAGATATTCAATAAGACAACAAAGGTGAGAGAGAGGGAGATAATAAAGTGACCAGATATGTCCCAGTGACCAAGACAAAGTGGAAAGAAAAGAAAGAATATGGAGCAGTGAAAAAAATACATCCTACAACAGCTGCTCTGCCAGGAGTGAGCTATTAAGTAAGGATGAAAACATAGAAAGTTTGAAGTCTACAGCACAGTTCTCAGCATCACAGACAGATATTAGCATGAACCAAAAGGAAGTCATTGAGATAAAACAGAGTAGGAACTGAATTTAAGTAATTGTAATAGTACTGCTTATTACATGTAGGTGTGGTATCCCTTACACAGATGTAATAAAGTACATATATAAGGACACGAAGCTTGTGGAAAATTTGCAAGCCTGGGAAGAAAAATACAAAGAACAATGCAACAGCTCCATTTCTATCAGATTAAGGAAAAGAGGAAGTAAACAATTATAAATATAGCTACATTAGTTATTTCTTGCTTGGAAAGTAACATTTAGTTACTTTTTAAGAGTTAAAAAATGTATTATGTATGATTTATTTATGAAACAAAGAACTGCTGGGCAGGTTAATGTAATGAATACCTATATGTTCTTTGTTTTAGAATAACAACAAATATATGCAATATTTGAGATGGAACTGTTCTGCATATTGAGGTATTTACACTTGCTGTTTGCTTGTAGACATTTGCAAAGTACAAAAAAATAAAACAGTGGAAATAGAAAACATCAATATTATTGATTTGTTTAGCACAAAGGTATTTACATACTGCTTCTGAGCTCTAGTCCATATTAAAAACACATTTAATGCAAATGCAGAGAAGAGGATGGTTTGTAGAGGTAAAAGCTGGAAAATGTGGCATTCCTACATATCCATTTAAAAGTAGCTCCAGGGGATGTAGATATACATAGAATATAGGCATTGGTCCTGTATGATGGTGGAAGTTTGAAATAAAAACACATAATTTGAAAGCTTAATTAATTTTAGAATGCATATGAAAGAACCAAAGTGTAGCACTAATATAATTTCTGACTTTGAGGTCCTTTCAGTACTCATTCAAAGTATTTCACAAAAAAGACTATTTTTCATCCCTCAGCAGCTCCCCAGATTTCCAGATTTTCCTAGTTTTTTCCTCAGAGAAAAGAATAAAGCAAACAATACAAGAGCAGACACTTTCTCCTCTATCATCAAAGCCTGACAAACCTGCATGATAAAAAGAGAAATGTTTTTTCTCTTAAAATTTCTTGGTGTTTTCTTCATCCAAGATCTCTTTACAAAACGTGGCTAATGGAAAGAGCACTTTCCTCAATTTGCTAATTTCTTGCCTTTCAAAAGCTTGTTGTGAAACTATGAGAAAAAGGCAGGTAGAATAATGGCTTTCCTGAAGTGAAGGGGAAAGAGTGGGACCTAAATTTCACCCAGGCTGTTCATTCATTTCGATGCCACAATTCTTAACAAAGTGTTGTTTTCAAGTTGTGCTTCACATGCTCTTTGTAAGAGCAGCCTATTAGTGTCAAACTGTAACAGTATCAAATTAGGTGATGTGACCATTCAGGCCCCGAAGCCAAGTAATTTTGCATCACAGCAAAAATGCTTTTGCAGAATGAATCATACAGTCCCAAAGCATGTTGGCAATCATGGTTTTATCTGCTCTGTTGTACTAAGGAAAGAAAAGATGAGATAAAGTCCTTGGTGTGTATGAACCAGAATCACAAAGCATTTAGGCGACTACATCCCTGTCAATGAGATGCTGACTTTTAATGAGTTTGTGAATGCAGAACAGCACAAGCAAGGAGACTGTATATTGATTTCTCAGACAACACACAAAAGCTACTTGGGTCTTATCCAAAAACCACTGAAACAAGTAGAAAGTCTCCTACTGATTTCAATAGGCTTTGGTAAAAGATCTCCTTGCCTCCAGCCTGGTTTCCTGTTGAGAGTGTAGTGGATTCTCCAGTAGTTCAGGATTCCTGAAAGATTTAAATTTGTTTCAGTATTAGATTTACAAACATAGAAAACATGTGAATGAGAAGATTGCCATCACCCACTCAGAGTGGGGATTATCATCCCTTATGTTTTAAGAATCTTGAAAGCACTCTCCTTTCACCAACAAAGTTGTTAAATACTTATGTTCCACAAATTTCATAGTTGAAAGCTGCAAGTCAAAGAATCGTGGTAACACTTTACATATGCAGTAGCATAGGGCTGCAGTGTGTTTAGACATAGTGTCCTCATTTGCTTTTAATTAATAGATGGAGAAGGAAAAAAATCCTAATCCCTTGACAGCATTAGACAGTCACAACATGTATTTATTAAATCATATTTTCATTTACAGCCAGTAACTTGCAGTTATTTTAATATATCTTTAATTAGAATACAATATCAAATAACTGTCTTTCAGCATGAATGATATTGAGTTATTGTGATGGAATACCTCACTGAAGTGTTGAAGTTGGAGTTAAAAAGGCAGACTTACTTAATCTAGGAAAGTACTTGTTTTAATTGAATAATGTCTAGTGCATAGACAGCCTTGCTGAAACTCTGTAATAAAGAAAACTATCACTGTAGCCATTAGTGGTCCTATGTAGTGAAACATTGGTAATATCCTTGGCTTTGTTCTAGATAATTTAAGAATTATCCTTTCTGTTGGTGCAGACCAACTACAAAAGTCTACTGAAGTTCTCTTCCTTCTTGGCAGATGCTGTTTGTTCTCTTTATAATCACTATGCCTCCCGTATATGCCTCAATACACTGGAGACAAGAATAGGAAGCATAAAATATTTAACATCAAATCTTGAAGATGAGTACACACACACGGATATACATAAATCCCCTACTTATTAAAGACTTGTATCTATCTTGTTATTTTATACTGAGCACCCTACAGAAGACTCTTTCCTTGCATTTTAGCAATGCTAGAAGAACCATAAGCTGAAAACACCCCACAGAACAAACATTCAAGTCACTTTTCAACTTCAACCTTACTCAGAGCAGACAGAGCAAAAAAATCCTGCTTCCCAGGTGGGGGTCTGTTGCATGTCATTGAAAGACAGCACTATATTCCAGCAATCTTCAGATAGCATTTGTCTCTCAGGACATTCATTGTAAGGTACTGACACTGATTGAGAAGCCGCCAACTATGTGTAATCGATGTCAAGGTTAGACACAAAACCAACAGTCATTTCAGAACCAAAGATGGTGGTTTTGATGCCCCGGTGTTTGCTCTGCCCAGCAGATCCTGAATTAACAGCTATTAATTACAGCATTCATTTATACAAGTGTTCTTCCCAGTTTTAATCCAATTCAGCATATTTCTTTTTGCACAGAACACAACAGTTTTTAACAGACTAGATGGAAAGATATGGCAAGAAACAGTAATTTTCTTACTGTTCTCCTCCACCTGCACTTTTGTTTAAAAAAGCATTCACAATGAACTCCTGTCTTAGCAACACAGAGGCACAAAGAAGCTGTTCTGTTACGATACCTACAAAAATTAGAGAACTTTGACATTTCTTTTTTTATATTCCACTTCTCAGTTTTCCTTCCAATCTGCCCCTTTTCCACTTGAGATTTCACATGTGTATTTAAACTCGTGACAGAACAGATGAAAAAATCACTCAGTACCTTTCCAGCAGGAACTCAAATATTCATAGCAGGAACTCTCCTTTGTGAGAGAGTTCACATTGTTGTTTGGTTGGGGTCTTTTTTGTTCAGCATTTTCCTATTCATTTGAAAAAGTCACCACACACAAGCTACCCCAGTACAAACACTCATTAAACATCCTCAAACTCCAAAAATTCAAACATCAATTTCCTCTATGTTGCTTTGGCTTTTATATGAGTGTATGCTTAAACTGACTTTATACCAAAAATCTCCTCATAATTCAGTGTCTTCAAGCTTCTCTCACTATAACCAAAACTGTATTATGCTTTATCAGGAAAATAGACTCTTCCTCTCAGCCAAAGTTCAAATCCCCGATCTCCAGCTGTCACTCAAGTGCTTGCACTCTAAAACTCACGACTGTTGTCGTTCAAGCAATCTAGGGGGCAGAACATCCTTGATGCTGCTCTCTTGACCCTTGTAAAGCCAGCAGCGGTGCTTCTCAGCACAATAGATTAACCTGCTGCTCATGCTGGTTTCTGCCTCTGGCTGCATCTCACTTCTCATCTCCACTATGAAATAAGTAAATCTGTAGTCACTGCAAAACACTGTCAGTCAGCTGCTGGATTCTACTCCCTCCACCCCTAGAAAGCAATGTGGTTTGGATTTGGATTAATTTTTACCTGAATTACTGAAGTTGAAGAGGACAAGCTGGGATATCCAACTTTATTCCTACTTAGGCATTCATTGCAATAAGCTCGGCTTCCAAATCAACAACCTTGGGCACTCCTGGGGAATGAAATGAAGTTATCACAGTCACTGTTTGTGCCGAGAGTGCAGTGACAATGACTCCCACACTGTGGAGAACAGGTGCATCTGGGTATAAAATTTGGATGCTTTTCTCAGATTATCAACAATATTGTAATGAAAATGTCAATAAATCTATTTTCTAAGTTACAGCTGCCTTAAGTAGCAGGGAAGTGGTGGTAGAGAAAAAGCTAATTAAGCAGGCATCAGAGGTATCTTTTGCTGCCTCTCACATTAATGCTTCATTATAGAACTGGAACTGCTCTTAGACTGGAATAATAACAGCATGCATATATTTAGGAGAGCACAAATGATAATATTAGGTGGAGAACAATACAGAACACGTTTAATTGATAATCAGCCTAAAACATGATCTATAATTTGCATCTTATTTTCAAAACATAAATACCAAGAAGGGAAACCCATATTTTTATCATCAAAACAAGCAATAACCATAGATGCAGAGATTTTTTTTTCCCTCAGACCATCCAGAGGCAGGTCAAATGAAGTAAGACATGTGTGAGTAAGTTTTGCTCCCTTATGATTTTCCCACACAGAAGCTGACAGGATGACTATACACATGCTTGACATATTATCAATGTTTGTCATTTTCTCCTGTAACAAATCTTTGACAAATAGCAGCCAAGGTAGAAGTGTTTTCACAAAAGATGACTTGGTTATCATGGTACCTCCAAGAGCTTTCCATAAAAACGAAACATGAGTAAAGACATGAACCTCATGAAACTGTTCTCCTTCACGTTTGCTGGACTGGAGAGAACAGTGTTCCATTTGCTCACAGTCTACTAAACATTTACAATTTTTTATAGCAAGGCTTTGAGTACAGAAGCTAACTTTTCTGGGTAAGACTACAGAGATCTCCAGTACATGGACAGCTTTAACTTATCATCAAAATGTGTTCTTTCTTCAGAAGGAATAAAAGTACTTTCAAGTCTGAAACATACTTGTTATAAAGCCCTAAGCACATTCAAATTAAAATTGGCTTCCATGGGTTTTCTGGAAACGTACAAGTCAACCCTAACCTGCATGAAAATATTTCTTGTAAATTCTTAATCAAAACTGAATCCACAAGATTCAGTTACATTCAAAATTCACCACACTGAATATTTCCTTTTTGTTAACTCTCTTCCTTGGGAAAAAAAAAGACAAACAAAAAACCCCCATTAATCTATCAACTCTTACCCAAATATTTTTATTAACTTCTGAAAGTCAGGAAATTCTCATATAAGGCACCACCTGCACATTCCATAGAAACCAGATAACAAAGATGATGAAGGCTAAAGCTCTATTGCTCTGTGTAGTGGTTTTGCCTGGGCAAGGTTTTGTAGTAGGGGAGGCTATAGGGGTGGCTTCTTTAAACAAAGAGCTACCAAAAGCTTCCCCTGTAGCTGAAAGGGCTAAAACCAGTCAATCCTAAGATGGACTCACAGCTGACAGAACAGAGGACTGACACAAAACTCACATCTCAAGTATCTTACAACAAAAATGAAAATACTAATCAATCACTGTTAACATAAAATAGACAAATGCTAAGCTGTCCTGGCATCTTTTTCACAAGTAGTTTCCATTTCCTTCCTCACAGAAGGGAATGGTTTCCAATGCAGTATTGGAACAGTGCATTTTTACACTTTTGCCAAATATATGTGAATGTTAGGAATTCTGCAGCAAAGAAGGGAAAATACTGAAATGAAAGAAAGGTCTCAAGCCATGAACAAATCCTATGCTCAGAGATACTTAGTGCAGGAAGGAGAGCTGCCAAATCCAGAACCTCGGTAAACTGTTTACCACCTTCTACAATGCAAGGAGATAGCTGCTGTTCAGTCCTCCCCATGTTCATCAGGACACATCTTCTCATTGATAAATTTCTGGCTAAAGGATGCATCTTAAAGGCTTTTACTAAATCAAGTGTAAACCTCAGAAGCTTGGATAACACTAGTATGGATGCCAATAAAAATGTAAGCAAAAAACCAGGCCACTTCTCTCCTTTGATTATAAAGTACATGTTCAGCTTTCACCTTCTATACTCTTAATATCTCAACTAACAGCCAAGCTAGCCATCATTATACAACATTTGTACACTGAGGAAATTTGCTGGTGTAAAGGCTCTCAGTTCCACTCGTTCAGGCTAGTTGCATGTTTGGCAGAAAGGCCAGAGCAGATCATGCTGGTGATGACACTACATGATCCTCAACAAAGCAATCGGGAAGTTCAACTGTAAGAATGTACTTTCCATTATTTAATACATGAGGCATTACTTCTATTGGTTTTCATCCAAATTATAGCTGGGCAAAATGAACTGGATTCATGTACTGAGAGCATTTCTATTCCCGTTTCCTGGTGCTACCCTTGACAATGTACATATGGTAAAACTGGACACATAAGAAGTCAGCATGTTCAAGATGGCTTTCTTGTGCCAACATTAAGGACATTTGAGAACATTAATAAGAATCTCTTTTTTCTGAATTACTAATGTCCACTCCCTATGGCATTACATGACAGAGAAACAGTTTGTTAAGACTTACTGACTGTGAATGATGCACTTAAACCACTGTGGAGTCAAGAGTAACAGAGAGCAAATAGCTTTCCAGCCAACATGTCACAGTACCATTGCTCAAGGAACTGAAACCAGCAGGAATATTGCAAGGACAGAAAGGGTAACAGCCTCATCCCCTCAAGCCCAGCTCTCCTACAGGCAAGGAGATGGATATCACTTTTGTTCTGCTCTCTGTGAAACCAAATTAAGGCTCTCCAGAGCTGAATTTGCTAGAAAAGGGAAGACTACTCACTAAATGACATACAGGAGCTGAATTGCTTGCTAACACTCAGCTGCACAAAGTTCTGAATCTCTAATATTTCATTAGAACATAAACTAAATAAACTTCCAATATACCAAAAGCTCTGACCTGACAGCCAAGAGAGAAAAAGGTAAAACCAGTCCCTCTGCTCTTGTCCTCACTGGGCAAACTTTCTCTGAGCCTCCTCTTAGATCAAGGAGCTTTCAGTGCCAGCTCTGGAGACAACAGCTTTGCACGATATCACAGCACCTCTATGAAAAGTCTCTTTCTTTTCTAACCTCAGGTGCCTGGCAGTATGTCTGCTTCCGACTCTGCTCAACAGTTTGCCATTCTGCTACAGGGTTCACGCTGAGTCAATCAGTCCCACACAGGCTGCACTTATGTACCAGAATATTTCCTATGTGGGAAATACTCAGGGAAGACACGGTCTTGAAGATATGGCCCGAACCACAGAACTGGATGAGACCAGGTGAGGCATATAGACAATCTTCCCTCTGTTGTCTTCTGCCCTAAAAACCAACCAACCAAAGAAATGAACAAACAGAAAAAACCCTAGCATTTGAAACAAACATAATGGGTGGTGCCTGCCAGATCTGCTTAAATCAATATTAATGTCCATTCAAGACCTTGAGATTTTTGGTGCTTTGTAGTCTGTCGGGGCTTTTCGCTCGCCAGCACAGCAAGTTTAATTGGCATGGTACTGCATGCCAGGGGCCATGCTGCTAATCCACAAAAATGAAACAAAGACAACAGAGTTAAGTTTTAACAGTACAAGCTGTGGCTTTTATGCATTAGATGATTTAGAGCCATTGTTGCCTGAGTGAAGGCTCATTTCTTATAGACCTGCGGCACAGTCCTATTGCAGCAGAGAGCAAACCATCCTACTGCATATGGTCACATATGATCAGAGCAGTGTGTGACTTGATACAGACATACACAAGGACTTATGTACCAGACAGATCTTTAACACTGGGCAATAACTCTCATCACTGCTGTGAAATTCATCTGTAAAGACAGAGGCCCCTGTGGTAGTGGGAATCATGCCACACAGATGCTGCTCTATGCTGTTTCAATCCTTTTGTTGGTCTTTAATGTGCCTTTGTTCCTCCACATGCTGTAGAAGAGAAATGAACAGCTGGTGATTGTCGCCAAGTTTATATCTGGCTTTTATTTAAAAATATCAGTGCCTTCAATTTTCCCAGCAGACCAAAACACAGAATGAAAAGCCTTACATACAATACACATTCTTCCTTTCCTTCTGTACCTGGCATTCTGAGTGCAGGCTGCTGGATTGCCTCTCTCCAACTTTATTCCCCAGTGTCCTCGCTTTCTTGCTAGATGCACTTAAAAAGCATCCAACTGGACCACTAACAGATGGCCTGCTGTGACTTCAGGCACCTGTTGAGCCAGGTGTTGCCATACTGAAGCTATTAGAGAAAATTCAGTCCATGCTATGATGCTTTTTGAGATGCTAATGATCACTGTGATTTAAAGTACAGCAGTATGAAGTTTATAAAAACCATATGCTATCATTGTTATATAGATAAGTCCTACCATTTAGAGTGGTGTAAACAGTCATACCTCAAAGGAAATCAATAGAATAAGATAATTTGCATTAGGGTGACCCATAGTCTTAAGTAGATCAAGAAGATCTTTCACACAGCAATTTATTCCTGATGAATAGAAAATTATTAACATGTGGAAGTGGCTGCTCTTATCTCCTGAAGTTTCATTTGACTACAAGACAGAGTCCACAGCTATTAGACAACTCTTTATAAAATCTGCTGGGCACAATTTCTTACCCTGGATATACTGGAAGGCATCACAGCACATTGTACAGACATCTGAAAGACTACTACCACTTTTGAGTTACTCAGGAAACACCTTTGTTCAATATGCCTTCTATGATAAAGCAAACATTCCAATGAAGGGAAAGAAAACCTAGCTTTTTCCAATGTGTGGGTTGCAACTAGCCTTCATGTTCATTGCCATTAGTAGCCTCTAATGAGCAAATTCCAGTATGTAGCAAATTTTCTGTGAGGAAAGATGACTGGAGAAGAGATCCTGCTGCCTTTTCCTCCAGTCTTGCCCTGTCTATTTCCCTGGAAAGTTCCTGGAATTTACCAGCACCAAGATTCTGCAAGGTCATAGGGAGGTAAAAGAATTTACCTATATTGGGCTCAGACTAAGGCACATAGAGCTGATGCTCCACTATCCAAACTGACTGAGAAAGAAATAGGACATTCTCTATAATTTCATTTGCCATTCAGACACAGGCAAGTTTGCTTATAAACTGAAATATATGCTACAAGGTTTGACAGTTGCATGAGACTTACATGAGAAACTGTCTTAAGAACACAACGATGTGTCACACTGCACACTACATTGCATGGTTTTCAGTTCTCTGAACACTATACTCAGTATTTAGAGCCACAGCACCATTTGGGAAATAGCTTGGAAGCAAATAGAGATGCCTGAGGCCAGCAGCATCCACAGCAGGTGGTTTTAGCTAGCAGACAACGCTTCTAACCATGCATTGCACTACAGCATTCAATGGCTCTGTGTCAGCACATCAGACTGGTTCATTATAAGGTAAAGGGAAGACACTGATCTAGTTCAGAAAACCAAGTATTACAGTGGGTACTTAGTAGCCTCTGTCCTTGATGTTACTAAATGTGGAAAATGTTGACTGTTGTGTCAGTGTGTAAAGCCAGAAATTGAAAAGAAAAATAGTTCTCTAAATACATGGTGAAAATAAGAATTATGAAACCATTCAAACAATACATTCAGATTCTAGAAGCTCAATGGGATTCACATCTTCCTGCTTTGCTTTTGCTGTGGGATTTTTGTTCATCAGTCCTGTCTCCCTCCTACATGCACAGAAAGTGACAGAGTAGCTTTTCCGAGGCAAGGACCCCTTCAGCCAGCTCTGGTTTGGCAGCCATCTGTGTATTACCAGGCTATCCAGACTGTCATTCCTCAATGAGGAGTCCATATTGCTTCTTCCATCACTTTTACTGTAGAATGACACAAATGGAAAACCTCTGCTCTCTCTTCCATGCTTCTATCTCCACCTCCTTCTCTCTGTTCCTGATGCTTTCAGTTAAACCTTCTGTTTAGCTGAAGGTTTAGCCCTGCCACATTCTCCCACTTAACCACGCTTTTCTGGCAGAGAATACACTGAATCTACAGAGTCTAACCAACTTCCCCATCCATGTCCCATTCATCCCCATTATGAGAATCCCGATCAACCCCTCTAGGCCAGCGTTTGTCCCATTTAACAGTAATGAAATTACATTATCCAAGTAGAGTCTACACTGAAAATTTGGACCTTTAGAAATTCTAATTTGGTTAGAGAAGGGCAGTCTTACCGAAAAATATTCTCAGTTGTTAATTTTTGCTATAGCTATGTTATGTTAGCTCATTGAAATTTAATTGCTAGAAGGTTATAAGAGCCTAGAAACAGACCTAGCATCTGTCTTTTTTTTTAATGTCTCAATTATCACCACAGTAATTTAATGGCACTGCGTTAGAGAATCACCATTGACATGCTAATGAATGGCACCATGTTCACTTATATCAGCTCTATTTTTAAGAGGTTATAGGTTGAAGACAGACATTTTATGCTTCAGATATCACTAAGGCAAGCTGTATCACATTTATCTCATTTTGCTTTTACAACTGAAATTACCTATCTTAAAAATGTTCACTGAACAGTGAACTGCAAATGGGTTAAACTGTGGTCAATTACTATTATGTACTTGCCTCTTTAGATCAAAAAGTAACACAGATCCTGTCAACCCATTTATTACTTAATTTGACTGTCACCATTTCCTGTTTCTTCTTCATCTGTTTGTTTCAGGACAAACAGATATGTCCTCTACTGTTGGCTTTTTAATTCTGCATCCTTGTTTTATTATAAAAGTTTTACACTGTTCTTATCATTTTGCTGAACAAAGTTTACCTATCAAAATTTTTCTTTCATTTACTCTGCAGAAACTCTGTTGCTAACTAAAAAGTCCCAAATCTATTACATCTAAATGATCATAGCAATTTCCATAATAAGAGATGCAATGATGTACACTGAGCTTCTCAACACATTGTATATGAATTTCTACAGACAAGTAATACAGGATTGACTCCACAAACACAACAAAAAGGCCTTCTGAGATCAGTTAAGTGCTCATGTTATCATCAGAATTGATTTTGCATGGAAAGCTGCATCCTGACAATAACATGAAAGGATTTCTCACTTCAGCAACATTAGCATGACTGGGGAATAATCCTCTAATATTTAATATTGACATGTATTTAAGAACATTTACAACTGGTTTTTATTCTACCATCAGGTGTGTTTACAGCAGGTATGCTGCATAGCTTAATTTGGCCACCAACAATTGTAGAGGCCATACTGCAAACAATTTAGATACAGGAGTTAAATACGATGTTTCAGAATGAATGTCTCATCCCTCTCAGCTTTTCAGTCCCGCTTATGTTGGTGGGTACTCTGAAGAGTATCCTTGAAGTCCTATAATAAAAATTTAAACTTTCTAAGTGTATTGTTGGCATCACAATTATTACAGCGAGTGTTTCATTACAACACTCACAGAACAATCTCTCCTCTGTTTAACCTACATAGAGAGAGGATGTAATTGTATCTCGGAGTCCTCAGTGCTTCAAACAGTGGTCGTTGCACCCCCTGGTGTCCACATCTCCCACAGCACCATCTAAAAATTAAACATAATCATCTCTGCAGCTTTCTTTGATCTCACTGCTCCTGGGTAAAAAAACAACCAAACAAAAAGTCAAACCACAAAACTCTCTAAATCCACGCAGAGTTTTCAGGTTTCCTCCCGTGGGAACAGAAGCATTTCTGTTTGGTTTGTGTTGGGATGGCTACCTCCACTCCTGAGGGAAAAAGAGAAAACCTAAACTTGGGCTTTTCTACAGGGGCAAGTCTGAGTGGTCTGGGACAGGCAGCCAAATGCTTCTCTTAATTTCTCCCATCATCTCTCACAGAAAATTATGACAACATGTGGCTCTAATCTTCTCCTGCCTGAGATATTTCTCTGGCCAAGTGCCAGGCTGTCGCTTTGTGGCTACGCTGCAGTCTTTTAGGAAAGCTGCCACTAATTAGTTTAGTAATCATAGGGGGGAAGCAAGGAAGGTGAAGGCAAAAAGTGGTCATTCCATTAACTCTTATATGCAACCACGGAGCTTATAAATTGCCTCATGGTTACAATTATCATCATAAAGCAGATTAAATTCCCTCAGGCGACTTGTGACATGAATTTCAGCGGAAATCCTACAGATTCTTACTTTATCTCCTCATTTGCAGAAGAGTTTATATTCTGCCTGAACTTTGTCATGCTGACAAACTGATCCAAGAACTTCACAAGGGAATTGTGGCAGACATTTACTCTCCTCTTGTACAGCTTTTTGTTAGAGGACATAATTTGCAGAGCAAGTTACAATTGAAAAATTAAGAGAGGTTGCCTAGATGAGTTTAGAGCATAGTCTAACAAGTATTTTTTTCCTTAGTACTCTGTTGATTGGTTGAAAGTGAGCTTGTAATACACTCACTGGCTATAACCATGGTTTATATTTGCTCATGTTATTCTTCATTAATTCACTGCAACTGTGAGAAGTTTGATATCAATCATTAGAGGAATCACACCATTCCTCACACAATTTAAATCTGAAGGGTAATACATGGTCCTTAAAAGGAAGGCTATTTATTTCAGGAGGAGTCCAATATGTCTGTAGGTATCTGTAACTGGAGGCTTTGAAAAATAGGACAGAAGATAGCAATGAATTAAACTGTGAAACATGTAATGTTGATCTAAAAAATTATGGATGATATAGTAGGTTGCAACTTCTTAAAGTGTCTTCCCACTCATGTTTTGCAGGGTTAGATTTACATCAGTAGTTAAGAATATTCATTATATTAACCCTCACAGTGACCTGGTTAAAGGTTCTCGTACTGATTAGAATCATGGAATCATTGAATCATTTTAGCTGAAAGAGACCTTTAAGCTCATCAAGTGCAGCCTTTGTCCCAGCCCTATGAACCACTAGACCATTTCGCTAAGTGCAACATCCACCCAGCTCTGAAATCCCTCCAAGGATGGTGACTCCAGCACCTCCCTGGGCAGCCTCTTCCAATGCCTGACAACCCTGTCAGGAAAGAAATTCCTCCTCATATCCAACCTGAACCTCCCCTGGCACAACCTAAGGCTGTTTCTTCTCATTCTATTGCTTGTTACCAGGGAGAACAGACTGACTTCCATCTTGCTACAGCTTCCTTTCAGGTAGTTGTGGAGAGTAATAGGGTCTCCCCTGAGTCTTCTTTTCTCCAGGCTAAACAGTCCTAGATCCCTCAGCCAGTCCTCATACAACACACGCTCAAAATCCTTTACTAGCTTGGTAGCCCGCCTCTGGATCCTCTCCAGCACCTCAATATCCTTCTTGTAGAGAGAGGCTCAGAACTGGACACAGTACTTGAGGTACAGCCTCACCAAAGCCCAGTCCAGGGGAATGATCACCTCCCTGCTCCTGCTGACACTGTTCCTGATCCAGGTCAGGATGCCCTTGGCCTTCTTGGCCACCTGGGCATGCTGCTGGCTCATGTTCAGTCGCTGTCAACCAACACTCCCAGGTCCCTCTGTGCCTGGCAGCTTCCCAGTCACTCCTCCCCAAGCCTGCTGGGGGTTGTTGTGGCCACTGTTCCAACTAGGTAAGGAACCTTTCACCTCTAGGAGACTGATTGGGATTTTACATAGGTCAAGAGGAACTGAAAATAGATAAGAACATTTCTAATGTGGATCAATAATACCATGAGCTAGAAAAAGTAAATCACTGCTGGATAGCTGAACAATGCCTAGTTGAATGATGTTTGAGCCCCCCTCTTGTTCCAGGTACATGTGGTATGCACATGACTAGTTAGAATACTTCTAAGCAAAAGTATTTGTGAAGCAATGTAACAAATGTGAAATACAAGCAGAATTATCCCAGAAATTCTTATTTCATAGAAGGTAGTTGATAGCAGATGCCTTTCTACAACAACCCTATCAAGCATAGACTGCATTGGCTAAGCACTAGAACTCAATTTTTTACAGAAAACAAATTTACAAGTCACAGAGAAAGAAAAGAGAGGAGATGGGAAAGGGAAAGGGAAGAAGGAAAGGAGAAACATAGATGAGCTCCCAGAACATTTTCAATAGCAGCTTAGTTTCAACAGCACACCGTCACAGACCCAAGAATTGATGAATGTAGAAGTTTCTTGAGTAACATCAAATATAACATAACAAACTACATCAGGGAAAATAATCCCACTTTCAACATGAAATTAATTTTTAAAATACTTGATTCCATAAAAGTGTCAAAAATGTCCTTAACTAAATTATAGCCATTTTTAAACTTTTATAACTATGCATTTCTAGGATAGATTTTCTATTTAATCTCCTATGTCAGGACAGTGAATTCTCACATACAACCCCACACAGCTATAAATTTAATTTTAGGTTCTTTTCCAACAGAGTGTGTTAGCAGTGCCTTATGCTTCCCAGGACCAACACTCTTGACACCACAACCTGCTGCTGAGCAAAACACTCTCCAGTTCTCACATTTAAAGAAAAGCCTCCCACAGAATAGTTATCTATATTGAACTTCACTTCTGCAGAACTCCTTGCCATTGACTCCTGGCCTGCAGCTCTGGCTCTTAGGATGTTAATTGTAAAACTCCTCTCACCAGAGAAGATTAATGCATATTAACTTTTATAGTATCTCTGAGAGTAATCTGGTGCCAAAGGGTGAATTTTCAGCACCGTGTAAGTGTTTTAATTAAAGCAAGACATGTAGCATTCAAGCATTTAAAAACAAGCTAAACCCAAAGCATTAAACAAGAGGCATCATCACCGCTATCAGGTTGGCAGGGGGCTGTAATCCTTGGTGCCTGCAAACCACCACGTCTGCAGTAGCCCAATGAGCTTTGCACTACCTAGTGCCTGGCTGGGCTGCCTGAGTGCAGTTACCACCAGTCGCATGTGTCGTGGGGAGCATCTCAGGAGGCTGCTCTGAATGAAGACAAATGCAGGTAACTGGAGTTTCAGTGGATGATTGCTGGACCAGACAATACAAGTGAACTCTCAATGTTTATGAACATCCAAGCAGAGGCAACAAAATTTTAGTCCTCTAAACACAAAAGGCTTCAAAAAAACCACAATTGTTTGGGGTGTATAATTTTCTGCAAACCAAGGGCTTTTATTGATTTCACTAGTAGATTTTCACCAAGAATTCAGACTTGTATCAGCAGGTATCACAAAATAAGCACACATTTCTTCCTACTGCTTTCCTGCCTTATTGAAATGAATTTTGATACTTAAACGGGAATTTAGACCACATAAAAAAATGCAGAATGCAAGCAGAGGTAATGAAGAGCATCACAAAGGAGAAGCAATTACGTATGATAAACACTCTCATGTTTTGAGCAGAAGTTGTGGGAACTTGAAAAGATTAGATTAAATCCAGTTCATTTAGTCCAATAACTTAGTCAAATTTAATTATAAGAACAGGCATGTAATTTTCTGCTCTTGTTATGTGTATTGTTGAATACATTTAAAGATTAGCAGGTTGCAAATTCAAATGCTTCAATTAAAACACATCTGTCTTAATGCCACCACAAAAAGAATTGTGAGTAGTCTACACAGTGTGCTTTTGGACAGAGATCGGATCCCTTAAGTGGAAAGCTCTCAGACTGCATTGTCCACTGGGCTTTGGAAGAGAGAGTAAAGTTTGATGGATGCCAATACTTATATCTGAGAAATTCAATTTTATTTGACAGTGAGACTAAGCACAAAGAAAGAACAAAACAAATCAAGACAGCATACTTCAGTAGCTAATTTTTCTTTTGCCCTCTATTGCAACTCCTTTATTAAATTTAATGAAGTTCTCCCTAAGCTTTTAAAAGCAGCGAGCTTTGAATAAAGAAACAGCAAAGCATAAGGAAAGCTTTTCCTAAACAACCTAATGGGAAATATGTAAAAACAAAAAATCCACCATAGGCGAGCTCATGCACAGCAACAGTTGTATAGAAAAGCCTACATTGTTCTCATCAGATGGTGTTTTTCCTGCAGTCCATCTGGTAGAACACTATATTTAGGTCCCTTGGGGTAGTTCCACCACATGCTCTTTTCTATGAGACAGTTTATTAATTTTTCCTTAATGTGTTTATTCCCCGAGTCACATGGCAGCCCCTATTGGTAGATTTGTGAATGTCACTGTACCCTTGATTCAATAAAGGCCTGTGGTGGTTTTGGTCCAGTGGGGAGTAAAGAATCACAAGCAGCTGCTGACTCACTCCTCTCTCTCTTGACAGCACAGGGAAGAGAAAAGTAACCGAGGGCTTTTGAAAATCTCCAAGTACAGGAAGGGCTCACCCATCCCTTACTGCTCCAGGCAAAACAAGCAAGACTACTCAACTTGAGGAAGAAACTGAAACCTAATTTTATCCACCACCAACAAAAACCATAACAAACAGAAAACAACACAGATTGGGATGATGATGAAGAGCACAACCAGCCCTTTCAGACCACTTTCCCCCCACCCCTTGCCCTCTTCCCAGGCTCAGAGCCTTGATCCTGGTGTCATTACCTCCTCTACCCTTGAAGGGCTCAGGGGGTAGGGAATGGGGGTCAGTCCTTTCCCAGTGGTTCCTACCACTTGTCTCTCCTGAGGGCAGAGGGACTCCTGGCCAGGCCTCCCTGCTCCAGCGCGGGGACCTCAGAGGTCAGGGCAGCCTGCACAGGCTGTTCCCTGTGCCTTCACCCCGAGGGCTGCAGCTCCTCTCCCCTCCTGTGTCTGTCTCTGGGGCCCACAGGCTCTCCAGCACAGCCTGTGCCATGGCCCCTCCTCACACAGTCTCTGCCCACCTGTGCACACTCACCCAGAGCTGTTGGTGAGCTCTCAGTCCTGCCATTGCCCTCCATAGGCTGCAGAGGCACAGATGCTCACTTGCTGCGGGTTGCAGGGGTGTCTCACGTCCAGCACTCCTCCTTCCTTCCTCCTTCTCTGACTGTGGGGTCTGAGTGACTGACTCCATCATGTTCCATCCATCCACTTTGGTTCTATGCAGTATACATATCCCTTTTTACATAGTGATGGCAGAGGTGCCAGATTTGCTGGGCTGGGCTGGAGGTGAGTCCACCTCAGGGCTTGGGAATTTTTGAGAACTGCAACCCCCATCCCCCTGTCACCAAGCAAAAGCAGCTCCATACAAACCCATCACAAGGCTTCTCAATATTACAGCCATACTATGAAGCCAATCATTCTTCACTGTCAAAGTTATCAGTTATTCCATCTTAAAGCAGGAATTATAAGCATTTTGCTTCCTTATTTGACAGTTCCAAATTCCACATTAAAGTACTGTAACAGTCAGACTCGTGGCAGTGTGACCACAGTAATTCATTCTTCCTTCAAAAAAAGGAATTTTCCTTGAGAAAAAAATCTCCACAATAATTTCTTACAGATAAACAAGCAGTCTCTTTTTTCCCCCTATCATTTCATTTATTGGTGACCTGTGAATGGTGTTCATGAACTATTTGACTCATATATTCTCTCTTTAATAACTTAAGTATGGGCCTTTTCTAACAGACATGAATTAAGAAAAAAGTCATGATTAGAGCACTCAGTGATCCAAATCCCCCAAAAAGCAACTATGTCTCAGCCCTTCCACTGTTCATATTTGTTGGAAATATATGAATCAGTGGAGTTAGAGTCGAGTTTACCCCGGTGACATCTCCTAGATGTGATAAGACCAAAGGCATTGCTTTATAGCAAGTTTAGTTCATATCAATCCCATGACAGCTGGTAATATAAAGAACATTGCCCTATCAGTTCTGTTTTTGCACTGTCTTTCCATCCACATACAGTAATATAGTGGTGATATATGATCAGTAGTTGTCATTAGTAGGCTTCACTCATGTTGTCAGATCATACCAGAAACGGATGCACAATAAGGAAAATATGCAGAATTAGTTCACGTGGATGATGAACCATGTCTCTGTCACAGATAGGTACAAGTGCAGGTGCTTGTGTTTTGTCTCTACAGGTCAAACTGTTTTATCTTTCAACAGGCAGTGGTGGAAAGAGGCAATATTTCTTTGGGTTATGATTAACTCATTCTGAAGCATGAACTAGAAAATTCCATTCCCAGTATTCAAAATATATGTCTTAAGCAAATGCAAATTGCCCTGGAAGGCTAGCACACCAGACAACCATATTTTAGGTGAAAACAGCTGGTCTCACATTATGTGAAGACAGGCCTATTCTGCACTAAAGGTTTTTGAATATTCTTCAAATATAAGCATAGCTTTCTTCTTGAAAATTAAATAGAGTGACTTTGAGAAGTACTATGAAACAGTGCAGGTAAAATTTCTCTTGTCTTTGTAGTAGATTATTTCAGCAGAAGTTAGAATACTGACAGAAGCATAAAGGCACTGCATGTTGGCATATGGGCAGTGAGGCAGAAGGCAGAGGTTATTCTTAAAGTAATTCATGACCCAGGTACACTTTGAAAACAATATAAGGCATTATCTTCAGCCGGCTGATATTTTTACAGAAACATAGACACGTTTTTGGGCATGTGAATTTTTGCAAGATCTTAAATAGAAACAGCTATCCAAACTGATGGAGAGTTTATGTGCCAAAAGATGGCTAGCCTTTTACAACCATGCTACATGCTAATGTGTACCTTTACTTACATCTTATTTTTACCCTTAGAGCATCATAAACAACTCTCCTGTCATACTAATTCATCTGTACATAGATCTGGCATCTCAGACACCTTACGGGTGAACAGCAGATTCCTTGGTGTGTCCACATAGGTTTTCAGGATTATGCAGTACTTCATTTTTTACTTTTTTTTAAATTTGTTTTCTTTTGGAAGCAGAGAGAACAAATGAGTATTTCCAACACATCATGTTTAGAGAAAGAATCTTACAAACATAAACAAAGCATTGCTGATCCAGTACTGTCTTCCTCAGTTTGCCAAGAGACAATCACACATTAGCTCTGCCAGTGCTTGGATCTAGTGGATCGCCACCCAACTTCAGTCTGGAAACTGTGCAGCCACATCAGTGTGGCTCTCTGCCCACTGAATTTAGCATGGGTTATATTCAGACACAGCACTGACCTATGCTATGCACGGTGGTTGGTGGGCTCCCAGATCAAAGTTAACAAGCATCGTGCATACATGGCTGTCTATAACCATCTCTACAGTCATACCCAGAACATAACAGTGTAACTGACGGTAGCAGCACTAGGTCACAGCACGTTTTAATTTAGCTCAGTACCTTGCCTCCAACAGTGGCTAAATGAGATTGCAAGGAAAAGGCAAAAATGGGGCAAGCGTATATAACATTTCCTTCATAAACTTTTCACCTGCAAGGACACGAATTCTTCTTTAATGCCTACTAATCCACCCACCAGTGATATTTAAAATGACTGATTTATTGCTCAGGTGGGATGTAGCAGTAGATACAAGCTAGTGTCACTGTGAAACACTAAATGTTCTTAAGCAATTGTAAATGCATTAAAGTACTAAATGTACTAAAGGCAAGTACCATATTTTTTTTCTGACAAAGAGACAAAGCTTGAAATGATTATACCTGAAACATACTCCTGGCTGTATGTTGACTTCAGAATTTTACAAGCAGGACTTCATCAATGGGGAAGAGAATGTCTTCATGTTATGTTCTGGCACCTTGGTCTTCATTAAGACAGTCTATGCTTCTTCTAAAGGGCAGCACATACCTGATCAATTCAAAGCATTTAATCACCAGGCTCTGTGAAAGGCTTTCTCTCTAAGCTTCATCTGTAATTAAACTGGATCATTCCACCTTATAGACAGAAAAACATAAAAATCTTTAAGCTGTAATCTATAGCTAATGAAAAAAACATCAATGTTAAGTCGATATTACATTAAGGTTAAAAAAATTAAAATAAGAAATCATGAGACTGTTGGATGTTGCACTGGGCTGGGACAAAGGCTAGACTCCATGAGCTTAAAGGGCTCTTCCAGCTGGAACAGTTCTATGATTTTAAGTTAGCCATCAGAATGAAATACCCAAACTCTGGAAGTGAAGAACAAAACAGTCTCTAGCTCAAATTGTATTAAGCATCTCATTTTTGCTGTATTCTCAATACAGAGCTTACCCATGTCTTGTGGTGAAATGC
This sequence comes from Colius striatus, assembly GCF_028858725.1. Classification (NCBI taxonomy): domain Eukaryota; kingdom Metazoa; phylum Chordata; class Aves; order Coliiformes; family Coliidae; genus Colius; species Colius striatus. The sequence continues at coordinate 3,716,850 of NC_084771.1, read as the reverse complement.
TTTTCTGAGCTCTTTAAAAGGAAAAGTTGCCATGTGCAAACTAAGACATATGCAACATACGATCTGTTGCCTAAGTTCACCATGTATATTGGAGACAGATCTTTGAACTTAATCCAAGTTTTCCCCTTCATCCACTTCAATGTTCTTTTCACAATGTTCCATTGTCCAAGATTTATTGGATTTTTTATTGCATCAGTTCCTGGAAATCCATCAATATGCTTGCCTACTTAAAAGCATGTTTCACAAAGTCTGTATATTGTACACAGCTCCAAGCAGCTACCTTTGACTTCCACATGACTGCAATTAGGATACAGTGATTCGACTTCACACAAACCACTTGTAATGGTTGCTAAAAGGAGAAGAGCTTGCTCTGTGAATAACAGAAAGGTCAAGCTTCTGTATTTCTCTAATTAGCAATAATTTCTGTATACTAATTGGGTGAATGCCAGTACAGAATCAGTAAGCTTACTCTAGTAGAGTCAGTAAAAGTAGTTCAAGAATAAGATTCTATTAGTGCCTATTTGATATCAGTTAAAATTCATTGCTAGACTTCTCATTTTACTCTGTAGTGAACAGTAAGGTGGTAAATGCTATCTTAATTCACATTCACAAAGGTCTTCATTCTCTGGAATTACTCTCAGATCTCACTGTAATTGCTGAGCCTTTTGCAGGGTTTAGTCCCTGATGATCTGAACTACAGATGTACATCAGCCTCACTTCAGCTGCTGTGCAAAGGTAGTTTGCTTGAGTCACTGTTGTCATCACTGCTGTACAATATATAACATGACTGGAGAAAATTACTCATGGCTTTTAAAGATACTGAATATCCAAAAGCTAAAAGAAACCATCCTAATTACCAGAGGTTCAAGGAACACAACAGACTGGGTGACTAAAGTCAGATTAGCAGAATGATCTCTCTGCTATTTATTACTCATTCCACATTGGTTACATTTCTACATTAATCTGATTTGTGTGAAATGGAATTGAAACAAGGACATTGGATCAGAGAATGATGGAGGTTGGAAGGGACCTTTAGAGATCATCTAGTCCAACCCTCCTGCAGAGGCAGGTCCACCTAGATTAGGTCACACGGGAACATGTCCAGGCACACCTTAAAGACCTCCAAGGAAGGAATCTCCACACCCTCCCTGGGCAGCCTGTTCCAGTGCTCCATCACCCTCGCAGTAAATAGTTTTTTCTTATGTTTAAGTGGAACTTTTTGTGTTTCAGCTTCATCCCATTACCCCTTGTCCTGTTGCTGGATACCACGGAAAGATGGGGTGCCCCAACCTCCTGACACCCATCATTAGTTGTACACATCGGTAGATACATAAGGATCTGACACTTTCCGATGTCTCTTTCCATAACGTGGAGCTCACATATATCCTGATATTCCCTTTGCCTTTTTCTATCTTCACACAAACCTACCAGATGCCCCATATAGAAAGGGATGAGTAGCTGAGAAAGTGGTGATTTCACTCCTCTGTGATTGTCAATGATTTGGCAGAGATAGAGTTGAGATCCCTGCCCATTCATTCTCCCGTTCTTTAACTATTTTCCCATGCCTTTGTGCCACTGCTTATTCTCAAGAAAATAAATTCAGGGAATTCCTTGTCCCCTTACATGAATGCACAGAAACAGAAGTTCGATATGAGAGGTAACAGCTGCTCTTTCTCACCTGCTCCACAATAATGGCTTTGAGATAGCCTCCATAAACAATGTTCTTTATTATTGTTCATGACAAAGCTCACACTGCATGAACATTAGTTGTATTGATGGGAACTGACATTAACCATCCAAGTCAAACTACAACAGCAAATCTTTCCATGCTTCTGGGTTCAGCAATTGGTAAGCATAAATCTAGAGCTTTTGGTGCAAATCTCTTTTAGCCATCTGTTCTGTAAGGGCAGGCTCAAATTTATGGAGACATTCAAAGTGCATATTGTGAAAACAAGGAAGTATAAGCATGACCTCACCGTTTCATAAATGTTCACAAATCTTTCTCCCTTTTGAGTTTTGCTATCCATATTTTGTTGCATGGAAACTGTTGACTACTTGTTTGTGTTTGTTGGCTGCTTTCTTGGCTTGACTGTCTATCAAACTTCAAAACTGAAAATAAACTCTATTTATCTTGCTGACATTTAGACTACATCAGAGAAAACTTTATGTGATAGTAAGTTTACCAACCCTATAGACACTGTCTATATCTATCTACAGGCTTAGCAAAAATAGCCTGAAGCAACAAAGACAATGAGTGGTCACAGTAGCATTGGTCAATTACTCCCCAGTGAACACTATTCAATCCACTTTTTTCAGTTTGTATTTGCTGCTTCTATCTGTGCCTACAAAACATTTTCCCTCCAAATACTGGGCATTTGTCCTTTTGTACAATATGTATTGATTTCTTACTCTGCCTGGCAGCATTTCTTCTAGCATGCTTTTGTGAAAGTTTGGACCCAAAATGGGTCCTTCACAAGCAACCTCTTTTTACTCAGTTGTACCTGCTACACACAGCTTGTTTGAAATAATTCCTGGTTCAAGGTTTAACCCAAAATTCAGATACTTCTGATACTGTAAGGTATCCTCTATGTAATCATAATGTTTTCTGCTTTTGATGATAAAAGCTCAATGTTCAAGAGTAAGTAGTCAGAAAAAAAAATCTGCATACTTGTAAAAAACAGAAAAGAAACTTCGACTCTTCTCACACAAAACCACATGGAGAACCAAGTGGCAAAATGATCCTGTTTAGTGACATTAATCCTAGTGAAAAATCAAAGCAAGTAGTTCCAATGCCAGGAACAAATGAAGTTTTGCACTCTTTCCTCAGCACTTTCGTACCCATTGTATAGACATGAAAACTATGAGAATATTCAGAGTGGGGTCCAAACTACACTTTTGCCTGATATGTGGTGAAGAAAGGCCAGGCTCTGAGGCTGGGTACTTGTGGTACTTTCTGTGCAACAGACAAAAGAGCTGTTCCCTTGTTTTGCACGATCCTGAGTATCTTGGCTCTGGTTTTTCTTTTGCTACTGTGGGAAGCTACATGCAATCTCTCAGTGTCACAGTACCACTTAAGTTCTGAGGTTTCAGAGCTATTTAATTTTCTAAAAGACAAGACATGAAGATATCTTTTCTACTCAGATTTTTTTCATTGACAAAACAATGGCTCTTTCAATATGGATTTCTAAAAAATGTAGAAAAAAAAAACCCAAAACCCCAAACACGAACATTCTGTGTAATTAATTAGAAAACAGAAATGTAGCTTTGTCAAGTAATTCATGCTTCCTTGCTTCTAGGAATCTTGTTAAATGGACTTGTTTTATTGATGTGATTTGTGGTGACGGAACAGATTTCAGCAATGTGAAATGGCTGTTATGTGGGAAGTATAATCTCATGTAAAGAAAAGCAAAGGCTCCCTATCTCCAAAGCTATCTATTTAATACCTTTTCACAGCCTGACCTTCCTTCTGTAGTAGTAATTGCAGCAAAGTTGTCCTGTTCCTAAAAAAAAACCCTTAATCTTTTATAAAATATCATGAACTTCTCATATTAATTTGCAAAATCACTCCAGAGCACCAAATGACAATTATAAATAAATTAAACCAATGCATGCATCAAAATGATAGATCTGCATTTCTTTCTTTACAGGCTGAATAATTGCATTAAGGGTGGAAAACAAGGGATGCATGGGTACATACACATACACAAAGGCAGATACACATATAAAGCACAGTGAAGGTTGAAGTGATGTCTCCCTTTTGCCTAGAAAGAGATCAATACTAAAATTAATTTTCATATATTTGCATACATTACAAATAGAAATCACTGAGTTATTCATTGTGAAACACAACTACTTTTTGAGGTGAAAAGTCAGGCAAGCACAAATTCTACACCAAAAGCAGTTTCATCTAAGGTTTGCTGAGATGTATCTATCTCAAAATTACCTTTTGTATTCTGCCCCTCAGCATGATAGCTTAGATTTCAGCAGAGGACAACTGGAGGACATTACAGTAGAAATTATACTGTTATGCCACCTGCTAAAGAAATGGAAACACTGAATTACAGTACACAGTGCTAAAAAGGAATATTTTACTAGAATGGACTTAACAAAATTTTGTGAATGTCAAATCTTTAGCCACAAGGACTTTCAAGACATAAAGGAAATAAGCAGGTGTTTTATGTGCTAAGCAGTGAAATGCAGCAATGCTATGTTCTTATCTGCTCCTCAAATGAAGTAACTTTCCTATTTGCTTCTTTTTTTCTGCCAGTTCCCATTTTCACATTGTCAAAAACAAATGTATCAGCTTGTATATATACAGTTTACCAGGCTACTTCGTAGAATTTGGTATCTCAATAATCCTTTTGGCAATATTTGATTGACAGAACACAAAGGGTACAGAGCTCTATTTCTACTGAACTTAATGTGAGTACCTACCTATATACCTACCTTTGAAAGTCTGGGATAAGTGACTTCCATCCTTTTCATAAGTTTCTCCACAAACAATGATGATCTCATTCTGGAATGCCTCCTTTCAGGAAGATGTTTCATCAGGTTGACTGCTTTGCTTTGAGTAAGCAGGCCAGTTTCATTTGTTCAGGCAAAAGTACAATAGTAGGTTTTTCAGCTTCTTTCACTTGCTTCCACCTGCACATGGGATCACACCACTGTAACATGACCTAGCAACATTTTTCAGTCATGTTGCATTTTTTTTTCCACAGATTTCCATGTAATTCACCACAAAAAAAACCCCATGGCAGAATCTTGGCAGCACAAATGAATGTATAAGATACAAGACTTGAAGACACAGAAAAGGCCACACAAACTGCTGAAGTTCCAATGAACATAAATCCTTGCTCCACAGAATGGAAACACTTATGGGAATGATTGTAATTATTATCTCTCATCATATCTTCTGTTGTGGGAGTCTAGAATGGATCATATTAACTTAACATACAGTTGCATCAATGTCTCTCTGAGTCTTTCTATATAGATTTATTGATAATATAAAAAATCATCCTCTTTGATTAATTTTGTGATACTTGATGCAAAGATTGAAGCAGTATATTAAGTAAGATTACAAAATTCCTATGTTTTAATGACTCACAAATTGAGATGAAGCAACTTTTTTGCAGACCTAAATTATACCTTGAGTTCTGCAGAAGTTTTACTATCAGGATATCCTGTCCAATTAGTCAGAAATAAGTTAGTAGAGTATAACAGAATTAAACCTTGATAAAGGGGAAATATATGTGGTTTTTATTTAATGGGCACTGGCTAGCCACAAGAAAGATCTTTCTGCATAGTATATTTCAAGCAGAAAACAGCAAATACTATCCATGCTTCAAAAAGCCATAGATCCATTAACTCAAAGCTGAGATAGTAGAGATAGAATGACCTGAAGTTAAGGACCTGCATGCAAAAGTCCAAGCATATCTCAGGGGAATTAAAATTTAGCCAAAGAAACATCTGACCTCGTTACACATCCATTTTGCTCTTGGATTCTCCGAAGGAGTTTCCCAACCTGCTTTAGTTTTCGTAAGCATCTAAGGCACCCTGAATGTTTTAACCAAATAAACCTTCCTTGATTATCATATTCTGAAGCTCTGACACATAGCAAAGTAATTCCTAATGCCTTGGTGTTACTGCACATAGATTACAAGCTTGTAAGAGGTTTGTGCATCTTTGCTAATGAAGTCAGCAATGCAGTCCAGTTATAAGTCTCTAGTCCTTGCTAAGCTTTTGTTGAGATAACAGTTAGTGGGGAGACATCCTCTGAGATTAAAATTCTCCTGGCATGCATTTACCCATGTCACATAAAACAAACTGCATCTGAGAGGGACCAGTGGTAGCCTGAATGAATGGAAAAGGTCAGATAACTCTTATGGCTTACAGAAGGGATAGATACAGAGTAAAAATTGAGCATTGTTCTAGAATTTGTACAATATTGTGAAATCAACTAGAGCAAGCTAGAGCTACAATCAGCAGGGGGCTGATATGCACAGGTCATCCTAGCTCCTTGTAGTCATCAGGATTTGTGTTATGTACATACCCATTGGACATCTTTACTAAGAAAATTCCCCCTGTACATTGCTGCAGACAAGATCTAGAAATGGATTCAAGTCACCTGAGATAGTCATAGCTTTATGTTTGTTGTAGGGCACTACATTGAGATGCAATAAGTTCTGTTAAGCACTGAGGTGTTGTTTATGAAGAGAGTTAAACCCTTCAAACAACATCAAGAATCCAAAAGTGTGAGGCTGCTGGAATCCAGTAAATAAAGGCTCTTGACAGAAGTGATTGCACAGAGGTGGGATAAGGAAGCCTTCACTCATCAAGAAATCATATATTTTGTTTCTAAGCTCTGCCTTTCTTGCCCTGTGGGCAGGAGCATACATCTCTCTTTCAAACCATCAAGCAAACCTTACCAAAAATAGTTACTATCGTGGGAAGCCATGGTTTTAAATCCTTCTGGCAGACAAGGGAAACAAATTTAAATCTCTCATTTCCTGGACAAACTCTCTAGCCCCTGCACCAGTATGTGGAATGAGGAGAGTGGCTCCTCCTTAGGGTGCAAATTAAAGAATGAGAGCAGCTGGAGCTGAAGCCTGTGATCCTTTAATAAATGCACTCCGAGAACCTCCACCACAAAACTTCCATGGGGATTTAGGCAGGGCACCGGCTGAGTTTCTGGCCAATGATCCCCAAGAAATGTGAAGTAGCTCTCAGCATGACTGTAGACATATTGAGAACTTAATGGGAAGGTGCTTCAGGCATCTGCCAAGTCAGTTATGCCATAGTGTACAGCATTATATCCTTGAAATTAAATACATTGATTCTGCCAAAGACTCTCTGTGGATCCAGCTTAGGCTCTGAGTCTCTCTTTCATGAAATAGGATTCCTCTTGCCATATTTCTCATTTGGACAGAGTACTGAGGTAGAACTTAGATTTTATTGACTAAGACTTTTACTCACAAATCTGTGACTCTTGATGTGATAGAGTGTGATTAAAATACATTTTTAAAAGTATCTAATTAATACCATTGGGTTAAATGTAATAATTAAAATAATTAGCTTATTATTTACCATGACTGATTATAAGCTTAACTAGTTTCCACAATCCCTATCAATGCTTCAGTTGCTCCTAAAACAGAGCCAAACAGATTAGTTTGACATCATCTTTGTTGTTTAGTTTCACTCATACTAATTAGCCTCTTAACACCTGTAACTGTTTCTTCATGTGTGGCTAATGCACATCTGAAGTGTCCAACATGCACTATTTCCCCTAAGTGCTACATTACATCAACTACTACTACATAGGGCAAGTTTTTAATACTCACCTTTGTCTTTTGCTTAGCATTTCTGATTGCTACTGCAGGAGAGCAAATGTAGAAAGCAACTCCACCTGGGAGAATTTTAAAAAGAAACACCACATAGCCTACTCATGGATATTTCTAAAGGTGTTAAAAACAACAAAGCTTTGAAAATCTAGCCCAGCAAAACCTCTGAATACCTTAACTTAATAGGAATTCCTAAAGAACACTAAAGGTCATTTCAGTTGTGTCTCCCATCCTATGGTTTAATCATCAGATTACACACTTCATTCCTCAAAAAACGTCTAACTCACATCCAGGCTAAAGGAAGACTTTTTAATTATTTCACTAGTCTTTGGATCAAGTTCACTTACTTTCAGGAGGATTTTTAAATTGAAATGGATTATTTCTCTTTGCCCAGGGGTTAGGTTACCTGAGGATGAGGCGTGGCATGATAACTGGAGCAGCCTAGGAGTGAAATATGAAGTGTTAGCTGGATTAGTTGATGAGTTCTTTATTGCCTCTCTTTTATGTGAAGTAAAATAGATTTCCCTGTGAAATCATGTTCATTTAGATTTTACAAATGATAAAGGTGACAAAACTTTTCAGTGATCTGGAATATTTTAATCATCTCCTGATTACTCAGGGAATATTTATGTTAAATAAAAAAATCTAGCAATAAAAGAAATCAGCCTTCCATTCCCCTCAGACTCTACTTGTCATGGATGGAGTGGCATTTCCACTTCACTCGTAAGAGAGAAGCAATACTATACTTTATGATATAAAGCAGTGAGTTAATTTCAATGGTAAATGTGACAGCAGTTTAAAAAGATTCAATGACAAATTATACTTGATTATCTACAGCACAGAGGAAATGGTCAGAAAAAACTGTCAGAGAGATCCTGCCATTAAATAATGAGGTTCAGAGAGGACCCCCATGTTTTCTCAACTTCTCAGAGAGAAGTCTAGGCATGGCTGGATCCACTCCTGGTCTTCCAGACTTGCTCAAGCATTTCCATCTGAAGGACTGTATGTGTGAAATCAATCCTTTATATCACTTAGCTAAGATTTGGAAGTTTAGCAGGTGATTGATTACTTACTGAGAATCTGTTGCAGCAAGGAACCTCAGCCTCAAGGAGTAACCTCACAAGACATCCCTACTCAAGGGGAGATCCTGCCCATACAGCCCACTGCCATGCATAGAGATCTCAAAGGGCCCTGGGCTATCCTCCATTTATAGAGTAAGATGATTGACTTATAATCATATTTCCATGCCAGCAAGATGTCTGTCTCACTGTTCCAAACAGCCTTTGGCTACCATGTTGCCATCCGTCTCCCCAAGTCCAGAGTAACCTGGAATCAGCCTTCACAACCCACAATGGCTTAAGTGGGAGTGGAGCACACCACCATACTACTTCCTACCACACTACTTTTGCTCTTGTGAAGCTCTACTCATCTTCAGAGTCAGAGGAGAAAAAAAGTTCTGCTCATTCAGTAGGAGAACTGAGAAGAGGATGCATGGAATTACTACTGAAGCAATTACAAATCACACCAGCTTTTAACGTTTGCATTGCAATTTAATATTCTGCTCAGAGCTTCCACTGAACAGAATCTCTTTCTCCTCCCTGATTGTATCACAGCATCATACTCTCTTCTCAGGATGATGCAATTTAACAGGTACCTCTGTAAGGCATTTCCCAGAGCAGTCTGTCTGGGTGCACAATGATACCTGAAGCAAAGAAAACTGTAAGAAAACAGGATCTAAATCACTCTAGGATCTAAATCATTCCTGACTAAGAATCAGTGTAGATGAATAATTACAAGGATATACACAATAAGAAGTGAACTTATAAAACCAGCATTCACAGGTAGTATGCTTTGCCTGTGGATCACATGCTATCTTCAAAATGATGCCTAAACTCTTTCCAAATACAAGTAATAACATGGTGAAGAAACCCAGGTACAAATACACACACTTTAAACTTCATCCAGTGTCAGTCTCGCTGGCACTGAGGGCAAACTCTGAGCAACTTTAATTAGCATAGATCCACAACAAACAAGATATCCACTACTAAAAATAAGCAAGTGAAAAAGTGGCAGGTCATATTTAAAAAGTAGGAAGAATTTTAGGCATGAAACATATCAACTCTCAGAAGTTACCTAAAGTTAAGAAATTGACAGTAAAAAAGTGGGTTTTGACTGAAGATCTACCAGAGTCTGAATACCACCAGTTGCACAACTTTCCCCTCCATTCTGCACAAATTCATCAATGGATTGATTTCCAGGAGCAGTGAGCACGGTAAACATTCATCAAAGACTACACAGTAGTTAAGATTTTAAGGATCTCATAAATTCAAGACCACAGGGGACTAGCATGGTTAGTATTTGACTCCTTACTTAACAGACCATTTAATTTCACCTAGTCATCCATGCATTGAAGAAAATTCTCTGGGATATAAACTTGAAGGTAGAGACCTTCAAAACTAAGACTCTGACAGTGAGATTTCTATATCAGAAAAGCAAAGGTTACATGTTTTCCAGAATGGTTTCATTTTTTTCATAACAGATAAACTTCAATTTTGAGAGGAAAATCTGCAAACCTACCCCTAGAGCAACAATTAAGAACTACCTTATGTTCTATTACATGGTAAAGGACAGAGATATCAACATTTAATGTCACAGAAAATACAATACAGGGTTATAGCAAATAAGGATTCTCAGAAGCAATTTTAGATGAATCTAGGTCTTTTAATCTTAGTTAATGAACTTGTTTTCCATTATTTGTAATTGCTGTGAAAAGCTGCCCAAAGGTTACTTTCCTTCCTTGTTCACGTTTCTCTTCCGAAAAGAGGATTTTGGGTGCTTTCAAGGCAAAAATAAGAGCTCCTGCCAGTTGTCTTCCCGTTATTCTCTCACAGGAACACAGCTATATATTTTTCAGTATTTCACTAATCATAAATCTGAGTAGGTGAAGATCAGGTTGCCATGACAGAATGTATTGAACAGGGCATTTTTTTGAGGGGATGGAGTGGGGGGTGTGTACATAAACATAAGAGACACACTGGTATATGCACATACATGTATCTAGAGATATGGGGACAATATAGCTCTAGACACAAACCATTTATTCTCCGAGAAGGGATACATTTGAGCATGACCTTTCATTTTCATTTGACCTTTCAAAAGACATGATTAAACTCTGTCTCCTGACATTGTAATTGATTTTCCCCAAAGGACCATTTATCAGAGAATAAACTGGGTTTGGATCTCGAAGGGTGTATTCTGTGGCTTTTACATATCAATTGGTGTTTCAAAAGAAGCTTTCCTTTCCTAAAGCACATCTGAGAAAAGCTGAAGGAAAAAAATTAAAAGAACTCAGGCAGACTCCCTGGCTTCTTGTCAATACATTTCAGCAAAGCTTGTCAGTTGAAAGATTAACTTTTGAGAAGAGCTAGATTCAACTAACAAGCAGAATTAGACAAAACTAGCAAGTCGTCTTGGCAAAGAAGAGGCCCAAGATCTTGTTTAAATCATTGCATAAGTAGGTGACAGTGAATGTAAAGTTTGGGTTTTAACAACAGAGGTACAATCCCTCTTCTTCTTGTCAGAACAGGTGGAAGGCACTTTGTAAAATCTTACTAAGGTCACTGATGAATGGAAATCTTTTCTTTCCCTCCAACACACAGTACCATAACAAAAGCACACATAGACATATCCTAAGTCTCTAATTCCATAAAAAATAAATGTATGATTTTAATTGACATCTGGGGATTTGCATTCACACCAAGTGGTCATGAAGGTGCTAACACCTCTTCTTACTACCAGTGTAATTCCTCAAAACTACTGTAAGATTCCCTGTGTTTAGAATTGTGAGCAACCTGTTTAGGGATAGGCAAAAATGTTCATAGATTCCAAACTTGAGACAGAATTCCTTAACTCTGAACATTTTTACACTGTTTTTAAGCAAAGTACTTAGAGTAGAGGGAATCACATCATTTTCATAAGCAGATCAGTCCTACAAAAAAAAAAAGACTTAATACTCTAGACACATTAAGAATAACTTCATCGTTGCAACTACAAAGGAATTTAGCTTAACCAGAAAGTAATCACCTGTGTGGTGCAGCAGAAGTAAAGTGATATCTAGATTTAACATTAATTTTAATTGAATTATACATCTGTTGTGGGAAAAAAATAACTCCCTTAAATTCAAATTGTCTTCTCCCAAATGTGATTACCCATAACATATTTGTCTATTCTCAGACAGTCATAAGGAAAATCTTATTTCCTCAGAAGGCAGAGTTACTAGGACTATTTACTGTACTGAAATACAAGAACATACAGATAAGCCTTCCAGGGACAAATGTTAACCCTTTATAGTGACCTTCACTTGTGTCCAAGACTAAGAAGAGGACTCAGGAAGTGAGCCAACACAACACATCATAAGCCCTGAGCCTATGAGTTGCCTCAGTGTCATTATGCTTAAGACTTTTGGCAGAGTCAGGCATTAGAAAAGCTGCAGATTCTCCTTTGGAGGTAAGCAGTATCAAGGTAATAGTTTGATAAACCATTAACTTAAGAAGTTTTCAAGTCAATAATAAATACAATTCTGGTATCTGATCCTCTTTTTTGGAGGTGGCTACTCAAGCCCATTGATTTCTGAGGAATGCAAGAAGCAGAACTCCAGGTCATGCCAGGACCCCAGGATCACTATTGATTTCCTGCCTGACAGGAGCTACTTGTTGCTTCTGTCAGTCCTCAGATTCAGTGTCATGTATACAGCAGAACAAAATCAGAATGTAAAAGAAAAGACATAATATAAATTTTCAGAGATGTGTAGCATGTCAGATTAAGGAACATTCCATTGTGAAATAAAACTTCTGTTGCCTCTAGATCTTACAATAGTGTCAGCTTTGATACTCTCATTAGCAGCATTAAAAACCAGGATGCTGGCATAAAAGTGACCTCCTGATGGCTATCTGGTAGAGTTGAGGTAAAGCCTCGAGCAGGGCCTGTAGAAAAGGCCAATAAACCATACTGAATCTCTACCAAGCACACTAAAAGGGGAAGGTTATAAACTGAGGACAAAATCTCAAAAGACTCTATTTACTAAACAATATTAGCTTGAGGCAAATTAGTTTTCAAACCACACAGCAACTGAGAGGAAAAACACACTTTAAAACTTTCCTTGCCTTCTAAATGAATGATGGGTATAATTTACTGTTCAAATGCACATAGGAAGGGATTACTTTATTGGACATACTGGCCTGCACGTTTCACTTGTAGGAATCCTCAGGCATTGTTCAGAGTTGGGAACAGGTCTGATTAGCAGTCACCAAGTGGCAATAAGTATGGCTGCACCAGAGCTGACTCTCAATCATAAATGTTTGTTCCAATTAAGCTAATTGAGGTTAACTTCTAACTAAATATACAAAAAGCTCTACCCTGCCTGTATTCAGCTATGGTATGTGACAACAGCTACTCCAGTAAATGTCTGGTATTCTAGGAAAGTTGGAGCTAAAATTTCATAAGAGAAATCAATTGGGTGGAAGATGGGATGACAAGTTGATTTTAATCCCTAGAAATGTGAAAATAAATGTTAAGAATGTTTAAAAAAACAAAAAAAATATTTGAAAGGAATGTGTTTAAGGAGTTCCTTGCTCCAGTAAATCCAAACCTCTGCTCCCCTATCTGGCACAATACTTTACAGGTTGATTTGAGACTTATTGTGCTGATTTTAAAGTTTTTAGAGAAGTCAATAATTTGCAGAAGGGTTTTTCAACTAAGAATAGCAGACTTAGATGTCTACTATAATTAAATGCCTGTGATCAAAGGAAAACATAAAACACTATCTTCCAAGTCAGGGTGATAAAAGTTTATCAGTAACGTGCACTGTACCTTTCTAGTTTGGATGAGAAGAGCAGTTTGGTTTAGGTAGTCTGTGGCCTCTTATACAAAACAATCTGACATCAACTATTTGTCCAAACAAGGAAGTGCTTTTCAAACCATGTCTTCACAGGTGCCATATCACTATTGTCACAATGCACACCCATCAAAATAGAATATTAAATAATTGTCTAAAAATGAAAAATCACTCCATACATTTTACAAAGGCACTGGCAAGGTACAGCACTGTGAACCTCACTCTTGCAGTGCAGTAAGGAACTCAGAAACAGACTGGAATATGACTGAACTGAAGTTGTTCATTCTAACAAGTGTGTAAAATTCAATGAGTACATGCACAAAACTCTATCATTTCTTAGAGAAAAACTTCACCTAATAGCACATCTGATGAAAGGGAGTAGTAGCTCAAAAGAGGCCCCCATACATTCAGTTGGTTCAATTTAGTAGAGACCTGACAGTCAGTGCAGCAGCACTGATTTATACCAGCTGAGCATCAGTCTAGCATGTCATCTAAACCAGCACATTAAATCTTTGCAGAGAGTCACCAGCATTTCAATTAAACTGATGACATGTTTTCCACACCTCAAAGGAGGGATCCCTAGACAACAAGCACAAGATAATACCAGAGACCTTGAAAATACAAGGCACAGGATGAAGCCAAAGACCTACAGCATCTAAACATAAATGGTAAATTACTAAAGGAATGTAACCTTGGGAGTTGGCTAGAACTGGTTTTAGGGCATAACAGATAGAAAAAAGCAATATCCAGTATATGTAAAATGACTCATGTGGTAAAAAACAGAGACAATAACAAGAAGGTACAAATGTGAGTCACAATCTTTGTAGGAACAAAAGTATTCTAGCATTGTTCCCCAGAGTTAAGGACACCACAGGTGATCCATGCTGTTGTTTGTCTTCAGAATGTCCTAGTACAACTTTAGTGCAGAAATTGCTGCTTTTTGATTTTATGATCACCATACTTTCCTACTTCAGCTTTACATGTGCAATGTATTATTTTTTTTGAATAATTGGGTAAATTAGAATGTTAGAGAGTGGTGTGTATATAAATGTGTGTTTTCTGCACCAACGGTATAACACAACAACGTGATTGATATCAGCACACCATGTCAGAGTAAACCTTATAAATATTTAATCTTTGTCCTTATAAATACATTAATAAAGCAGCAGTAATAGGTGTAAGAATGCTGCAACACTTCACCTCTCCACCATTATTATTTTAGAAGTTTTTTGTAAAACCATGCATTGCATAAAACATTTTTTTAGGACATATTGCAAAAGCAAATGGTGTCAGATAAAATCTGGGAAAGTTTAGAGCAACTAGCAGCAAACTCATTGTCTTGTAGGATTATCCTGCCCCAGAGGGCAGGAATCTGAACTCAATGATCTGTGAAGTTCTGTATGTGCAGACAATCTTTTATAAAGTTAGAATTCTAGTTTAAAGTTCCCTTTTCCAGTCTCCCATAGACTATTAGTATGCTGTTGTTTGACATGTGAGCAAGGATGTTTAACTAGTGGGCTAACAGACTGCCACAGATAAAAGAACCCCAGACCAGAGTGAGACAAATGTGGTTCAATAATTTAAGTGTAAAGGTGTACAGCCAACATCTGCAGTAGAATTTTTACTTTTTAACTCCTCTTAGCTAAAGTGGCTTCAAAGGCAATTATGCTGCTGAACACCTTTGTCAACTTGGGTCTTTCAACTAGGGGCTGCAGTTGTCTCCACCGAGACCCTGTAGCTGATCAGCAACAGAGAAAGCAGACGGAGAACCCTCAAATCAGTAAGCAGTAAGTGAACCAACCTGTAAAGCATAACCTTCTGTTCCTCTTCCTCCCTCATCCCAAAGCCAAACTGACAGGAAAACCTTTCATTCTGCTTCTAAGCTGTGCATTGCAGCCATTCAGTACATGAGAAAAACCTTTCATCCTTTCAAACTTAAAACCACACAACCTGTAGTTAGCCTATTAGCATTTGGCATATGTCATACTTCAGTGAAATGGATTCAGTGAATCAGTTGATTACAATACGAGAGATGACAGCAAAACAAGCATCTCTAAAGTTCTTTGGTGCTTGTTCTAGACATTAATAAGTTGTACAAGTTTGCTGTTCACTGCACAACTTTGTCATCTGATTTAATTAACTAACTAAATAAATCCTGGTTCTGGTTAAGACACTTTCAGGAGAAACACACATAGGGGGAAAAAAAGAGCCTGCACACTGATTAAGAAGCAGCAGGAAACATTCCCCTGTTCATATTGCTCACTTGCTTTCATGTTTCTGTACCCACTTCTTCCAAAGCAAGAGATTCTTCTGCACTAGAGGATTTGATACGTTGCTCTGCAATGCTGCACTCTGGATAAGGAGGAATGCTTTAAAACTATCAACTAATGTCCATAGGTGGCTGGGGAGCCATCCTTCCCTTTACAGAATCTTTGCACACAGATCCCGTTTGGGGAAGATGTGTGGCACAACCCTCAAGGCTGCCAGTACGCATAACCCTCCTGTGACATATAATCAAAGCACCAGTGTCCCTCTGCAAATATTATACACTGCCTTAGCGTTCCAGGCGCTGAAATTCAGCTTTAACTCTGACATCTACTCTCCCCTGAGCTGGCTTGATATAGCATTTGAGTCACAGAGGCAGACAAAATGACCTTGTGAATAAGAATCTACTATGCAAACTTTCTAGTCGGAAAAACTCCACTGGTATTTGCCTTTCCAATCCAAATATTACTCCACGATTTCCCATTGCAGCTGAACCTGCACTCAAAGCCCTTACACCAACGAGGCAAACTGATCTGCACAAAGATAGTGAGAATTACTCAAGTGGAGCAGGGAAGGAAAGTGCCTTCAAGTGTTAGCAATTCCTCTGGCACCATAAAGCAGCAGATGAGGACAATTTTTCTCTGACCTCAAGTCAACTTTGTTCCACACCTTATCCTACCTTCATTGTCTGTCATCATATGATCATCCTCAATACTGTACTGAATCAAAAAATAACTGCAGTAGGTACAGGTAACTATATTGTCATGCTGCAAAATAAGTTATATACATTCTAGCAAGCATATGAAGTTCTTATGATGTGAAAAGCAGGAAGTAGGGTGATATTCTAAGCATTAGACACTACAAACAGTGCATTTTTAGATGATTAAGTCTATTCTCCAGGTATGTTGTCACATGGGACTGAAGGTCAAGTACATACAACACCTGATCACTGAAATAATCCTCCAGAAGTACCTTGCCTGCAGTGATGACTTATTATTCTGAAACAGAAATTATTAAGGAAGAAAATCCAGAGCCCTAACTATTTCAGAGATTAATTCTATAAATATAGTTCAAAGTCGATCAGAAAAGTAAAATATTTCAGATATGCTGAACATATTCTGTTTCTGAATTTCAGGCATTATTCATATCACTGGGGTAGCACTGAGGATTTGTTTTAGCTGATTACATTAAACCAATATTGTTTAAAAATTCAAAAGACTGTAAAAGCCTGCATGAGTCTGCTGCCTGTGTGAATAAGTTTGAGGTTACTGCAGTGGGATGACTGCTGAAGTTGACAGTCATGCCTGGAAATGGAAGATATTGCCCCATAGCCTGCCTTTCATATCCTTAAGGAATATTGTGTAAAGCATACTTGATGCAAGTTAAGGAGATGAAGGATCATTATGTATATGTGAATCTTGTTCTTCCAAGTTCCTTTCTGCATGTCCAAGTTATTTTAGTGAAAAATTCTGCTTGAACTTCCGTGGCACTGTAGCTGCACATATGATGGAACTGTCCTTTGGGGCAGCTCCCAGTCAGGAGTAACCTCAGGTGTCATACAATGCAAAGACTTGGCAGAGAAAATTTGCTTATAATCACATGGTAGGGAGACCCAAATCTACTGTTCATACTTGCACAGTTAAATCAAAGAGGACATAGTTCTGATTCTCTGATACAAAAATTCCCACAGGATTGTTGCCAAACCCTGACCATTTTCTATGACATTGCTAAACACCACCAAAACAAAAAGCACTTGGGAAATTGTGAAGGATGCAACATTCATCTGATAAATTTCTTACAGTTCTTACAATGCTTTTTTTTTTTATCCCTTGGAACACAAATCAAATAAAAAGGGGCACTGAAGTTAGAAAAGAATGTTCATTTGATTCTTTGATTTCCCAAGAACAGCAATGGACAAGAAAAGTGTCTGTATCAGCCTCCTTGAAACAGAACAATGAAAGACCTGATCCAAACTCACTGCATTTCTCCAGGGCTTAGAGAAAGCCCAAAGAGTATGGAGAAGAGAAAGCATATGGAGATTATGGATCTTTGTGAAATTCTTTTCAACAAATTGACATTGCATTTCTTTGATGGAACATTTTCAGTTACTAGGAGCACAAGTACATCAGAAGATATGGCAATATCTGTTAAAAATGACATGTTGCAAGGTATAAGCAAGATGATTCAGATTGTACAGGTTTAGATTAACAAACAACTGGCACCAGCTGAAGATCAAGTTCAAAAAACATGGCATAGAGTCAATTAAGAAATGAAATTGGAAATGTTATGAACTGTGTTTAGCACATTCTCAAGTACCCCAAATAGCAATCCAGTTTCCATAAATACTACTTTTGAGATCTTTGTGTTCCAGGAATATTACATAGGCAACACCTCCATCACATATTGGAAACTACTTCAAGATAAGAGATGCTGCCATCATTACAAGCTCCCAAGTCAGGCAGATATGACTTTTTAAAAGGGTACCTGCATGTCATCTCACTGCATAGGCCTCATTGTACCCAGAATTTGCACACCATTCCACAATCTAAAATATTGCCTAAGGCATTTATTTCCTTTTCTAGTCTTATAATTGTAGTCAGTTTCTGCAGCAGATTCTGACATTCTCTTGTTTGCTGGTTGAACTCATTCTATCATGAAAGGTCAGAAAGCAAACTGGTTCAGAATGTCAATAGGTGTTTAAAGTCTTCCACCTCTACCTGAATTTTTCACATGCTAAACCATCATGTGTTGATTTAGAGGTCGTTAACTTTAAGGTAGGCAACTTGAACCCCTAAAGGGAAGATTTTCTCTTTACTTACCTTCTTCAGTGAAAATCTGAGTCCAGGTCACACTGACCACTAGCAACCACTGAGAGTCAGATGAAGACTATTGCTTTTCTTTAATCCCTCTTAGCAATTCCATTATGTGTACTTGTAGTGGTTTTGCCTGGGACAGGATTTGGTAGCACGGGGAGCTACAGGAGTGGCTTCTTAAACAATGATCTACCAGAAGCTTCTCCTGTAGCTGACAGGGGTGATGCCAGTCAGTTATGAGATGGACCCACAGCTGATCAAGACCTGACCAGTTAGTGACTGAGGTAATGCCTCTGGGATTGGCATATTGGAGAAGGAGAAGAAAGTAGCTGGGCAGTTGCTAAACTGCAGCAGCAACAGGGAGTGAGAATGTGAGAACATCTCTGCAGGCTCTGCAGGTCAGTGGAAAAGGAAGGGGAGAAGGTGCTTAGGCCCTGGAAGAAAGACTCCCCTGAGACCTGTGGTGTATCCCATGGTGAGGCAACTGTACCCGTGGACGCCCCAGGGAGCAGAGATCCACTCACAGCCTGTGGAGGAGCCTGCATCAGAGTGGGTGGATGCCTGAATGAGGCTGTGACTCTGTGGGACTCTCACCCTGGAGCAAGTTCCTGGCAGGACCTAGGAGCCTGTGGGGAGAGAGGAGCCCAGACCAGAGCAGGTTTGCTGTCAGGACTTTTGACTCTGTGAGGGACTCACGCAGGAGCAGTTGGAGGAGGCACAGGGAAAGTCTTGGAAGCTGAGCCCCATAACCAATGATATAATCATAACATACACTGAAAGAGTCCAATACAACAAAATCATGGTCCTCATTACTCTCCCTGAGGTGATAAACAGCACTGCAGGGAGCACATGGAGCAGGTACGAGTTTGCCTAACACCACCAGGTAAACAGCTGAACGAGCTTTGTGACCAGCTGCCTCAATTAGTTAACATAAGAAATCTGTATAACAAGTCCCAGCACACTCTGGTCAGATCTGTCCTTACCTCAACCCGTCATGCCCCACATTGGGTGCCAAAAGGACTGTTGTGGTTTAAACTTATCAAAAGTAAGACAGAGTGCTAGTACAGAAGCCAAGAACATAATGCAGGTCCAGGGCATGGGGCCAAACAGACTCAGTTGGCCAAGAGTAGACTAATATAGGCCAAGTAAGTGGTCAACATATAACTGCAATATGGTAGGAAACCAATGAATGCACGAGGAGATCACAGGACAATGGAGTAGTTGTGATTCTCAGAATTATAACCACATAAATTTTGGAATGTAAAAGTAGATCCTGTAAATTTCTCTTTTTCACTATTTGATATAATAAAAATTAAGAGGAAAAAAAATTAATTTAGACAACATTTGAAACTTCATATTTTTTAAACTTGATCTTGCATTCCCTGAACTGAAATCCTCTGTTGATCAAGATTTCTCAGGCTTTTTGCTCGCATTTTACATTAGGTTTCCTTTTTGCTTTAAAAAGCTAAGAACCATGAGAAACAATGTTACTTTTCTCATAGTTTTAGACTGGTTATAATGTTGTCTTTAACGTTTCTTTGAAGTTCAATAATCTTTGATGGAATTGAGTTCGGAGAGCTCATTTTGAATCCACTCTGCTCATCAGAATAGCTGCAATAAAATAATGCTGTGTGGCAGATCACCTAGAAACTCTCTATATTTAAATATTTAGTTTGAAAAAAGAAACTTACCAAATATATCCCACTGAGAATATCATGAGAGAGTAGGGGAGCTTATTTTCTCTAAAAATAGTGATCTTTCTACATTCTCTTCTTCTTTTTTTTCTTCCAGTATGAATGAAGAACACAATGAAATATTTGTATTCATGTACTTAATCGTTTAGTGCATGTTTGTTTTTAAACACTAGCTTCAAAAAGGCTGAACGAGACCCAGTTTTGCTGAAATAAACAAGCACAAAAAATGTCATGATCAAATAAAGGAAATTTCAATGCAAGAGGACTTCTTGTTTGCAAAGTGAGGAACAAGTGAAAATGGAGTTTACAGTGGAGCTGCATTTCCAGCACAACTTTCTGACAGAGAAATGATAGATCTCTCAATGTACATTACAGTAGATTAACTGAAAACAAACAAGAAAGCTAGCTAGTCTCTGAAAAACAAACTGGAGATGGGATAATGAAGTAATCTCTGAACAGAGCTTCAGTTTGCCATGCAGCGTCTGTTGCTTTTATCCAGCAGAATGTAATTTAAACATTTTTGCTTCTTTTCTGTTCCTTTTTTTTTTACAAGAACAGATAGACAGAGCTGACTATTAGCCTCCTCTATTAGTATGCCATATGCATGCCGTGCTCCAGCTGTCACGTTAAAAATGCATAAGGCTAAATTAAAAACTGCTGCAAAGACTTTTGATGGTAATCAGATAAGTCTCTATGTAAAATATGATTTTAAATGATAATATTTTCCACACTTTTCATATCAGTAATATAGCTGAAGGATAAAAGATTACTGCATTTTTATAATTATCCTTTATAGACATTCTATGTCCCGTTATAAATGAGCTGTATTTCTCAATAGCATCTAAAAGTGCAAGTACTGAGTCATAGCTTCAGCTGGTACAAACAGCAGTGCATCCAGCAATTTTCACCAGATTGAGTGTCATGATCAAAGGAGAACAGCTTTTCTCTTTGGAAGGAAAACAAACCCTTGAAAAATAGTTATCAGACTACTCAATAAATGCAATGAACTGAACTATGATGTTCAGCCAAAATCAGGCCAATTACCAAGTGGAAACAGTGGAGTAAAACCCTCAATAGTTTTTGGGAGATCAGGGTGTCAGCATAGATTGTTGTTTTGGTCACAAGGAGGGAAGAGCAGAAGGAAATGGAAGCTGGTGAATTTTGGCTGTAGATAATGCTTGATATGGTCATGAACTCCAGAGACTTCTCAGTCCAAAAGTGAGTAGGTTTTCTGCAAACAAGTTGACTTGAGAAGGAAAGTGAATCTTAGACCTGAGGTGGTATAACAAGACTCTCCTGCATGCATAACACTTCTTCAGGCAAACGCAGCTTAACTGGCTTAGTCATAACCTTACCTA
Organism: Colius striatus; assembly: GCF_028858725.1. NCBI lineage: Eukaryota > Metazoa > Chordata > Aves > Coliiformes > Coliidae > Colius > Colius striatus. Next base: position 3,695,490 of record NC_084771.1, on the reverse strand, counting down.
TCATTCTTTCCACAGCAGGGTAGCAATGAAACCACATTGTGGTCATTGGACTCCTTTTTCTACATGTCCCCAGTGTACCATTGAGGACTCGTGTGGTTGCATCACTTTCTGCATGTGGCCTTCTCTGACATATCCCAACACTGGCAATTACCATCCCTAGGATGCTCAGTGGAAATGTCCTAACAGCAGTCGTAGTGACACTTGAGATTATTCCTGTTAGCTAACATAACACTAGAAGTTGCATTCTTCTTCCACAGTCAATAATGTAAGTTTTCAAAGCAGCACTATATCACACTGCTGCAAAAACAGGGAAAAAAAAGAAGAGCAATGAGGATCATCCCCTGTGCAAACAGACCCACCACTGTGCACAGTAATGGATCCAGCACTTCGAGCTCTCTATAGCTTGGTTTCACTGACTGTTTAGGGCTCTGTGTTTAGTAAGCTGCAGGCACAGAATACCATTTCATCACTGTTATTGGATCCCCCAAAGTCCAATATTGGATTTTGGACAACAGATCTCATAAAATAGTACTGTGAGGGATTTATAGAATCCTTCCTTTACAGATAAGGAGACTATAACCTAATCCATCATGCCGGGCTTTCTTCTGCTTTGTTTTTACACATGGGAAAGAAACCCATCAAAACTACTGTCCACGTGAGCAGATGTATTTTTTAAAGCAAAAAATGATTATTCTGAACCTTGTGTATGTCTACACAGAGGTTAACAATTGTCAAGTCAGAAAATAATGAACATGTATAGATAATTAATTATAAAAGAAAAATCTTGGGCCACTGTTTAGTAAAGTCTAACAATTCTTCCCTCCAGCTATTTCTAAATATATGGTTATTCAATTTATAGTAAGAAAAGATAAGTATTGTGGATCAACCTGCTATCAGAAATAGATTAGAATCAAGAAAATCCTGTGGTGTGCATAATGAAACATAACTAGGTAATTTTAAAAACACATACGAAATTAGTTCTATGTTGAGTACTAGAGTAGCTTCATTGTGCATTTTATAACAGATAATAAAATATCTGTCTTGGTTCCAAGCTATATTTTCAGACTCAAGGAAAAAACCTACATCATTCAGAGAATCACACATACATAACACACATAGAAGTAAAACCATAGGTGTTTTGAATGTGTGAGAGTAATGAAGCAGTGTTGGAACATTAATAATTTCTGAGACAAAAAAATGCCCTGACAATTCAAAATTTCTCTCAATTATTGAAACTATTCAGATTGGAAAATCCCATCAAGACACATTTCACCAATGCTGGAAAAACAGTTATTGGACTTTCCCTCATAATTAAAATGTGTGTCATTTCAACAACGCAGAAGCTGTTTTCTATTGCCATGGTATATCTAAGCTAGAATATAGCACTGGTGCAACAGAATGAAATGAACAGTGCATTGCCAAGAAAAATCTATTAAATATATTGCACATAACACTGTGGAAACTCTGTTACTGCTACCCAATGCTTTAGATGCCACTATAAATAGAATGAGCATTAAATATTTCTGATTTAAAACACTGAATACATTGACCCTCTTTCCCGTCCACTCTCCTCAGATAACAGACAATAATAGAGTTGTGTAAAGTTCCTCAATATCTGCTTTCTTTTTGTGTTCAACCCTATGGATCAAGAATAAAACTTGAAACACTTTTACTGAAGTGTATTGATTCAACACACGGTGATATGTTCTATAAGTCTCAAGTTGAGCCTTCAGTGCCAATGGAGATGCTATTAGTACTGTATGGGATGAATGGCTGACATATCTTAGAAATGTAACTAATGTACTTTGGGATTGCACAGCACATGCAGATATGAACACCATGTATACTAAATGGACACTTAACCAAAGCTTCAAGACTTAAGTATTGAAAACAATAGATGACCTCTCTGTTACTAAATCATTAAACACGGTGTGTCAATGAATTTGTAATGAAATAGATGATCAGCATTTTATATTAAACAGAAAGCATTTAAATTTGCTTTGAAAGCAACAGACAGGAATTGTGGGATAGAAAAATGAGTACTTCACTGTCATTTGAACCCAAGTAACTGATCTGGACAAATATAAGTTCAACATTTGGACTTGAAAAATTCAAATTAGTCTTTTATTTCATCTAGTAGCTATACTAACCTTGCTTAGTGTTCAAAGGACTCACCATGTGTCCATTATGTAGAGCAAACTGGCTTATAAATTATTATGTTAAAAATAAGTATGTAATTTCCTTGACATGATCAACTTTGACATCTTCTTTCAGAGGAAAGACCAATTCATGGAAGTCTCCCGAGCAAAGGAACACAGTTGCAGTTTGCATTACCACTTCAAGTGGATGAGGAATGTGGCATCAATCCTCTGCCTTCACATCAGTGACTGATGTGCAAATGTCTCGAGGGACCCTATGATTTGTTCCATTGCAGTCTGGTGGTCGGTTTCATTTTGGTTTTGAGATTGTCTTTGATGTTTCTATTCACTAGGAAAGGAAATAAATTGTTGCAATAATATGCTTATCCTTTCCACTGGACACACTCCTAGGTTTCTTTACCCAGTATATCCTAGTATCATCCTATTATGTTATTTCTAATGGAAGTTTTACTTTCTTCTTGGCCTACATTATATCATATGCAGTATACCACACCATCTACCATCATACCATCTTAGAGAACACACTAGCTCTCAGTGGTGTCTAAACCAATCCAGTCCATGTCAATTTACCCAGCTACACAGCCAGATCCTAAACTGTATGCAGGACCTCAGCTTTTTTCACATGAGATTGAAGCTCAGATCTGCTCTTTCAGAGAAATCAAGCTTTCTGACCTTCTTTCTAGGAACTATATTCCTTTTCCTTCCTCACACAGGAATTGACACTTGGCAAGATGACAAGAAAGGGCTGGCAACTGTTGTGTACTTGGTGGTTAGTCAAGGTATGTTACATCATCGTAAAAAGGAAGGAGTTCCTCAAAATGTCTTTCCTTAAAGAGCATAAGGAGGAATTACCTTAAAGCAAAATATCAGCAGAAAGAAAAAGCTTCAGAATGAATCAATAAAATGAACAGTAACAAATTACTTTTACTGATTCAACAGTTCTGTTTTCTATACTCTTCCATGTTCACTGGTTTGCTACATCTAGACTACTTTTCATTTAAGCTCCCTTTCTACAGCCAAGAATTCTTCTCTCTGGTACAAAGATCAGATCTTATTTCTGCCTCCTCTCATTCTCTCTGATGCTCTGTAACTTGCTTCATTCTCTGCTCATCATTTTCAGACTTCAATTAATCATATAAGTAGTAGCAACAACTGTTCTTTTCGTTTTGCTTGAAGAGGCAAATAATGGAATATAATGATGCTGATTTATCTTTTTTAATTAAAAAGAAAAAGAAGCTTGGGAAACTGCCTAGGCACAGTAGTACAGTATTGAAAACTGTTAAGTAATTTAATTTTTCCTCCTGTTTTTTCTGCTGTTACACAAGTATTTTTTCAAGCATCAGCTCTCATATCTAAATTTTAATTCCAGTGGTATAATTAGAAGCCACAGAAATGCAGCTGAATTACTTCATCTCTAGGAAAAGATAAGTAATGTGATTACATTGTATGTATGCATGATTATTAAGCAAATAGTTGTATGGTATAAGACCAAGAACCAGTAAATTATCCAAAGTATCTCATTACATAGTATAATTTCTCCAGATGCCTGATTCAATGTCCACAAAATGTTGTCAATTTTCTAAGTCTTAGAATATATTTCACATTCAGATTGTTATGAATTGAACAAACAAGTTTAACTGTGTTGCATTTCACTGCCATTTCAATTTTCTATGTAAACTTATTAATACACTCCCTTCACTGCTATTTTAAAACTTAAGCTTTGTTGCATGAAGACTCACTTTGCAGATTGCTTCTTTGCAGCGTCAGAAGTTTGCAAGTAAATCAGTAGCTCCAGTGCTTTTGTAAAACTTGGAAAACATGCAGAAATAAAATCTTTGCACTTCAATAAAATTTGATGAAGTAAGACTTCTAAAAGTTCTGGCTGACATAGTTTTATGCAAGAACTCCACAAGAACTTATATATGGATAACATAAGTAACAGTATATAGAGGAAAATCATTATGTAGGCTGCAAAGAAACTAAAATGTATCTAGATGGCAACAATAACAGAGAAATAAATACATTGTTGCAATTTCACAAAAGCCTCCAGGTTAAAGGGACTTTACATCCATACAAAATCAACAAATATTATATTGAATTATTTGAGAAAAACAGATGTGGAACAAGTAGAAGGTCTATTAAAAATTGAAAATATAAAAGAAAAATTAAAATGAAGACATGAATTTCCACCATATTCTTCTTTTTTGAACAAAAAAATATTAACACTGTGTCATATTATTTTAGCAATTTCTTCATGGATTTTTTTTTCCCACGATGGAAGATAACAAAAAATCACAGTAATAGATCTCTCTGTCTAACTCCCCAAACCATACACTACAAATTATTCAGGTTTGAGCAAAAATAGTTCCATTAAACTTAATAACTTGTATAAGAGTCCACTGACAAAGTCAAGGAGTGTTTCTGTCTCCTTCAGCTAGTGTCATAGAATTCCAAATCAATGTGTACTCTTTTTGACCAAAAACTAGATCCTTGGTTTCAGTAAATCACATCTTATTCCACTAAGTAAAAACATTTAAAAGATATAATAAATATATAAAGATATAAACTCTATCACAATAAGACCACAGTAGAAGATGAGCCATTTCCAAACATGAGACTAGATAGCAAAAAAAAAGGTATGTAGGTGCTACATAGGCATATAAATTTCCCAATATTATGGATAGTTGTCTCAACTATTATTAGTCATCTGACACTCTCCTTAATCATTGGTCAATTCTTCATGAGCATTTTGCAGGGATATTAAAAGGAGATGTTCTTCTACGGACACCACATACTTTGTGTCAGGGAACTGTGCAGGGAATAGCATGTTAACTGGTGAATAGAAAAGGATAGTTTTACAATTAGCATCTCCAAACATCAGACATGGAACAATGTGTTTGATTTTGAGGTTCGACTTTCTCTTCATAATGACAAAAATATAGGACAGACCATAAAATATTCAGTGAGTACTTAAATTCCTCAAAGCCAAGAAGATGTTGTAAGCTGAACAGTCATGCATGCATCAGTAATCATAGTATCCATGAGATGTTGTTTAGCACATCCAATGTTAAAGATTATGTAGTAAATTCATAGACTCATAGAATGGTAGGGGTTGGAAGGGATCTTTGGAGATCATCTAGTCCAACCTCCCTGCAGAACCAGGTCAACCTAGATCAGGTCACATAGGAACATGTCCAGGCGGGTCTTGAAGACCTCCAAAGAAGTAGACTCCACAACCCCTCTGGGCAGCCTGTGCCATTTCTTCCTCATCTTCACCTTAAAATAGTTTTTTCTTATACTTAAGTGGAACTTTTTGTGTTCCAGCTTCATCCCATTACTCTTTGTCCTGTTGCTAGATACAATAGAAGAAAGGGATGTCTCAACCTCCTGACACAACATTTATTATAATTAATATATCTTGTTAATTCACAACTTGGGTAAAGATTTCTGCTGTTCTGATATCAAAGTAACTCAAACAAAATCAAGAAAGAAAACCAAGCGACCGGAACACATAAATAACTAAGTCAGGGGAAGAATTTTCATCAGTTTCCAGTGTGCTTGAGTTACAGCTTTGGTGCTCAGCATGTGATGTTGAAATACGAAATTTACCAATTCACTGAGATAAAAGGGCAATTCATGGTTCCTAGAATTACCTCCATTATAAAACAACACCACCCTACTTATTTCTGAACATAATCTCTTCTTAAGGTTTACTACCAATGTGATAGGTATTTATGCCTTCCTTATATAAAGATAATACTAACCTGACAAAAAGGTGAAGTACTACTGAGAGTTTCCTCATAAACAGCTATAATTCTGGTAAATGGGTCCTCTGGGTGTTGTGGGCAGCCCAGTAATTCTCATAATTATCACCAGCTGCTCCTTGCCTTCTCACTAGCTGGATCAGTAATGCTGTTTTTCAGTCTTTAGAAGGGACAAAGAAGAGGAAAGGCAATATTGACAACTGACAGTTAATATATTAATTTACCTTTATGGTTATATTGGTTTCTAAGAGCACCTCTGCTATCAATATGTTACATTTTGTTATTTAAATGAGAAGACAAATACCAGTCTGAGAGTACTCTGAGCATCCTGAAGATTAATAAATATAGACAGGGAGCTGCAGGGTTCTGATATTTTCATTTATAATTGCATTTCATGGGCTGACATCAGGATCTGGTTACACTCATTCAGAATCTTGTTTGAATACAGTCCTATTTTCATGAGAGATCACGACAACCTACAAGACAGAAGAGGAAAATGTGGGATGTGGAATTTGAATTATCTTGAATAAACCTTAGGATGTCAGATATAGCAGTTGCCTTGGCCTGTTAAATGCTAAGGTTAAAGTTGATTTCAGTCCAAAAAAATACAGTTAGTAAATATACAGACAGCATTCCAGAGAAACAACAAAAGCATAAACACATCTTTTAGAGACACGCTGTCAATTTATGAGTGTGGTACTAAATAAAATGAGTCAGTAGATGAGGAATTGCTTCACAGAGGCAGGAATTTTAGATGGGACATATTAGAAACATATCATAGGGGGAAATGATGGCTTGGAAACCATATTGAGTACACTAAAAGAGGACTGTAAAATCAGTTCTCTGCATTGCTGTTTGCAGTACGAGATCCTCTGTGAGCTTTATTCCTCACCATGGCAGCCTGTGTGTCCCTTAAATGACAAAAAATATTTCTCTAATGAGGCCTTGTCAATAATCTAGTGGTGCTAGTAAAAATTCAGTCAACTTCAGCAGGCTTCAGATCCAGTACTATCTGTAGAGAGGTTTATTCTGAACTCAGAGTTCCAAAATTAACTGGGACTCATTGTGATTATTCTTGATTTTGCCAAGGCTTCAGATTTCCCATCATGGGCCCAAGCATGCCTTGAAGTCAACTTTTACAGGCCAAATTCCCTCCTCATTTGGAACAGTGGGAAAAAAAAGCACGTTCAGCAACAGCTGCTTTGCACCTCTCATGCCATTGACAGTAACAATTTCAGCTGCTGGGGGAACTTTTCCTCATGTCGTGCTACTTAAGGCACATTCATAACGTTTTATTTTATTTTGGTTAACACTTATTATTAATGTATGTAACATGTGGTAGCCTGTTATAAATTCAATTAAATTTTAATGTAAACATCTGCTCAACTTCATTTGTATACTGATATATCAGGCCAAGAACTAAAATTGTTATTCTGTGAGCTGTTTTTACATTATGTGCCACTCCAAGGAGAAACAGACAAAGGAGAGGAACCTGTTAAATGTGCACTGGGCACCTATGAACTTCTGTAAAACATTGATGCTACAAAAACTATCTGTATCAAAGCAATTGGAATTTAAGGGACAGCAGTTAAAACATGACTTGCTTGGCTCAGGAGTACCAATGGCTTCAAAGCATAAATAATAAGCTCAAAGAGAGTGAAATGTAAGGTATTACATTATATGGAAGCAGGAGAGTGAAGACACTTCTACAGGCAGAAGTAGTAACACTCACTAGACACGTTCAACATAATTCTCAGACACAATCACGGGTCATTGATAGAAGAGTCACCCTCAGGTGACATCTCAGAAAACACATAAATAATAGTTTTAGCTGTTACAGCACATATAAGCAGAGACAGATGGTCAAACAAGTAACAGCAATCCTGGACTGTGGAACATTTTACAAAAATGTCCCTCAATTCAAGAGAAGCTTGGAATCACTGGAGAAAATCTGCTGTGATCCACCATACACCAAAGTAATTATCATATCCTTCTTAATATAATTTCAACACTTCATTTCAACCAAACCATCACAAATTTAAACTGAAGATTAGAAAGCAGAAAAACATTCACTTCTACTGCTCATAGAGGGATGATCAGAATACCATGAGTCACATCAAACACAAGAGTCATACACAACTACTTGGCACTCACCAAAGTAAGAAGGGTTTCCACTAGGCAGTCTGTGAAAGCAGTAAGTTGAAAATGAAATTATTGACAAATGCTGACAGATGCACACACACTCTGATTTCCATGACCAATGTAACCCTGCAGCTCCCATGGAGACAGCACCCTTCTGTTGGGTGCATAGCTGTAGAACATACAGGGCTCTAACAGTTCTAGGCTGCACAACACAACAATGCCTCAGAGGTGCTTGTGCTATCTCAGAGGATGCTGAATATCTACATGACACTTTAAAGAATCACTAATGCATCCCAGAAGCATTATATCCACATGCAATGTTACTCTGTCTTGAACTCTAACAGTCCAAAAGACTTGATATCAAAAAGCCATACGTGTGAGGTTTGTTTCTCCCAGCTACCTAAGTGGAAGGTCTTACAGCAAAATTCAGTTCAGAGCTCAATACTGTATTCCCCTCCTTGTTCAATACTGTGCTTTTGATTGGCAATCTCAACTAGAAGCAGTGTCATGCAGTTCTACTAATTATTGCTCTGTCTAATTCTTGTTAAGGCTGGGGCAAGTTGAGACTGGAGAGAAGTCAGTGAATCAAAAGAACCTGTGGGTTGTCATGACATCTGTTTACCTGTTATCACTACAGAACACAGACTAACAAGGTGGAACAGGTCAAGATAGACAGCAAAATAACAGTAATGGACAGCAAACTGAAATATGCAATTTAAGTTTCACACAGTACAACATTTAGAACTCTATCATAACTGGACTAATTGTATCACTCTTGGGGAGCTAAAATGAAGCATCCATAGTCTGTAATGTCAATGCTATGGAGGTTCATGAAAATGTTGGTGGAATGTCTTGAGGACTTCTAAACTAATTGGATTAGTGCTTTTATAATTAATAAGATTACTCTGACTCTGCACATTAATAGGATTTTTCCTTATCAATTCCAAGCTTAAACGTTAAGGAAATGTATGTGTGTATATACCTCCCACAAGAACTTTGTGATTTGCAACAGTATCCAGACTTGTAACCACAAAACAGTTTCTCTGAAAGCTTTCTGCTGAATGTATTTATTTGGTGTTTTGCAATATCCTCTGAATAAAAATATACACCCAAACACACAAACGTCTCCCCATGTACACTCTATATACACCTTTACCTATCCTAAACTCAATTTTCAAACATTTACTGAAACAAATCTTTCACTGAACACACAGTACCAAGTTTTCTCCAAGGCTGCATTTAAGATTACTTGATATTCTTTTTCCTTCAACCAATTTTCAATCCATTAAGCTACTCTGCTTTTCTCTTTTCTGCAAGTATTTAACTTGGACATTAACCTTTGCGGTGGCCACAATCTCTGAAATATATTTCTTTACATTATACCTTCCTGACTTGTTAGAAACATTTTATTTGAAAAATATGAAAGAGAAATTAGAAAGTCTTAGCATGGCACCTTTGCTGTCTTTCCTAGCTTTTGAACTCTCATGAAGCTCTCATATGAAATCACTGATCGATATAGATATATATATATAAATATTTTGGACAATGTGTATTACTGAATCAATGGAAATAAAGCCACATCAATACAGGGTTTATTTACAGCATCTATTTAGACAGCAATTTACACAGGCCAAGCAGACCAATACATACATCTTTAATCTAGTACAGTAACTCTACTTCTATTTTCTCAGTGAAACCACCACCAAAGTCTTTTGAATGGATTTCTACTTTAGGAACCTATGTCCTCTGCCAAAGTATTCAGGGAAAAAGCAAACCCACCAATACCAGGCTACTCTTTTTCCACTATATAGAAGCCTGTGCTCCTCATCCACTCACCATCCTGCCCAGAATCTTCTACAGATTCTTTCAGAGCCTTCTTTAGAAACACTTCCATGAACCAAAGAAATCTGGTCTCCTTTCACTCATCCTGTACCCAAGCAGCAATTTCTGATGATATCTTCATTCTAAAGATGTAAGATTTACTAGGGGAATTGAAAACCTGAGAATTCATTAACCCACAGATCATGAAAAACCTGTGAATGGTAAGAAACAATGATCATCATCAAAATCATTTGAAACAGAGGATACTGGATGTTAAGGGCACATTGATCCAACCTATGTGCTTTCTTTGTTTCTTTTTTTTCCCCCTTCATTTTTGTTAATTTATATCACATGATTTATTCACCCATTGTTAATTTCATGTTTCTTCCTATTATCTAAATCACTAATAACAGTTACTCAGACAATATCACCTTAAATATTGTCATGGATGTTAATAGTAATTCACAGATGTCATGTAGAGTTGCTTTCTGCTAGAAGCTTAGTATGTTACTTATTACTCTACATAGAAAAAATGACAAATCCTTAGTCTGATAAGCTATGATAGACTAAGAACACTATCAACCAAACACAGAAAACTCCAGGCTATATATATCATTCTGTTTCCAGTATACTGAAACTTTCAGGGGATACAAAGATTGAACTTATTAACATTACAAGAAGATAATTTTAACTTTCAATAATGAAAACAGTTGTGTAGATGTTGAATTGCAAGAAAATGAGTATTTTTACTGTAACCACTGAGACTGTGTGTCCCTGATTCCTTTTTTTACTTTTTTTTTAGTTAGAATTTGGTTTAAAAAAATCAATTTATAGTTAAAAATAGAGTTATACTACTGGTGACACAAATTGTGAGATATTTAATCAAGTTAATTATTAGCTAATAGTTTGAAACACCAGAAATATCAAACTAGTTCTACAAAACTCAAAACTGGTGACAGAAGATATTTCAGACTGATTTAAAACATCTTCCTCTCTAACATTTGTTTAAAAAGTATAGCTGAACTCTTGGGAAAAAAAAAAAAAGTTAATAAGGCCATTCTTATTGTTTCAGGGCCACCTCAAGCAGCCTAAAAGCTGAAGTGACAGCGATGAACTCTACACACTCTTTCAGAAACAACCTTTTTCAATTTGCAAAGTTTTTCAGCCACTCTGTCTGCTAAAAGAGAGGAGTAAAAATGATTCCTTAAAGGCTGCTTGATGAGACCACCACAGAAATTAAAGTTAGCTTGCTGGCAGAGCTGTGTGTCAGGATAATATTTGCTGTGCTTTGATTGTAGCCTCAAAACTATAAAGACTGTCATCCAATCATTCAAATCACATAATCATCAGCTAAAGTTTGCTTAATATTTTCTCTTTTGGCATAATTAGGCTCCAAAGCTCATAATTTATGGTGTAGTTAAGATCCACAATGCACTGCTATGAACATTTGATGTGAAATTAATGAATGAATAGGCAAGAGCCCAACTCCAAGCTCTCAGCCCAGTAAACTCCCTGGAGTTTCTTTTTAAGCACCAATGAAGCATAAATCTCAAGAACTTAAGTGTTTTTCCTACACTTTTCATCTTTGAGTTTCTCCATAGTGTAATTTAAGACTTGAGTAAACAGCATGTGGAGAGGTTTAGAGGCTGCTGCTCATGTTAGCAAAGGTTGAGCAGGTGCCCAGATTCAATTCAGCAGTGGATGTTTATATACCTTGCATTGAGTAGGTTTTTTTTCATTACGGATATGTGGATGAGACACAAGAATTGCTAGATGAAAAGAAAAAACAATCCTCCACAAAATGGGAGAAGAGAAAAATGAAATCTTTCCTTTCAGTCCAGGAAGATGAGGTGACTACTCAAAAAATCCAGAAAGAAAGAAAGAAAAAACAACTTTAGGGGGAAATTTTACAACTTGTTGCTTGCAAGCCATGCTTCCAAGTAGCTGCTGTTCACACACAGACTGGGTGACTCTTGCTTTTCTGTTAGCTCGAGACTCCAGCTTGCTCTTCCACATCCTGGACAGTTCATAGCATCTGTATATTGTGCATAATCACATGCAAGGCAACAAGCTCTCCAGTCAGAAAGCTACAGCTTGGTGAGACTCACATTCATCTTCTACTGCAAAGTGTAGATAAGGGGAACCTGGCTTTGAGCATCTTGGCTCTGTGAACATGAACCAGTAGTTGAATACAGTTACCAAAGGCAATACAGTAACAATCTCCAAGGTAGAACAGGCTGCCAGGAACCAGAGGTGGCAAGTCTGTTGTTTGTCAAATCTGTAAGAAACAAGGTTTCACTTCAAACTGTATGACCCATAACAATCCTGTTAATTCCAAATCTCACTGGGAGAAGGCACTGATCAGCTCCAACTCTTGATGTTCAATATTTAGAAGCATAAGAGTCTTCTTGTGTCTTAGGAACAGCATTCCAAGAAGAGCAGGTTTACTATGTGTAAACAGTACAAAGAAGTAAATGTCTGAAGTGCACCTCCTACAATTTCAAGAGTGACAAATATTGCTCAGTGAAATCTATAAAGGACCTGGGTACCTGTATCACTCACTGATAGTTACTTTTCAGAGGCTGCTGTTACTTTTCAGCCAGGTTGCATTTCTCAGTAAGTGATAAAGGACTGTGAAGTTAAAGCAGCTGCAGAAAGTGGTTTATTCTGTTCCTATCCCTACAATCAACTTCAATTAGATCAGAGCAAAAACAATTTTGGTTTTTTCCCAGGCAACACTGTACAAAAGGAGCATATGAATCAAAAGAGTCACTCAAAGACAAACATGAAGAACATACTCTCATTTACAAGAGAAGGTAAAGAGAATTCCATGTGGTTTCCCTGTATTTACCTGTTAGATTTTTCATTTTCTCAATGAGTATTTCAATCCATCTCTTCAGCACTATCGTGGTCACAGATAAAATTTGCTCTGCTTGCATGTGCTTAGTAAAGAAAAAAGAAGAAAAAGGTATTATTGGCAATTTAATATTTTCCACTTTCATCTACATTACAGCGTATTGCTGTAAATTAAGGCATTTTATGATTCAATTTATTGTTCTACTCATGTATTGAGAAAAATTTGACTTGAAAACTGTGTTTTCCAGTTTATGTTTAAGTAGAATCAAAGCAAACTGGTGTTGTTTCACACATTATGTCTACTGAGAAACTGAATTGGCTCCTGCAGAAGTGCATAAAAAAGTAATAAGATGCATATAGGAAAAGGGAAACAATGATTGATAATTACCACGGAGATATATCAACTCTATTATTATTATTAGGGTTTTTTCATGTTACTCACAAGACAGTATCAAGCTCATTAGCAAAAACATAACCTTATTTTCATTTGTAACATTTCTTTTGCATTTGTTTGCAGAAAGGCCTGACAAAGCAACATGGATTGTAGTTCATGTCTTGTAGTTTAGGTGATTAAATGCAGGGAAGGCACTAAGCACAGACAGATTACAAAGACTTATAAAAATACTTATTTGATCTTGTATTAAAGGGAAAGTTTTAAAATTTGAATGTCAAGTGCTAATTGTACATTTCATCTCACTAAAGGCTGGAAACAGAACATCGTCTGTAAAAAATCCATGACCTGTAAGTATGCATAATATTCTGGCTTCATTGTTATTACTTTTGCTGCTGCTTCATAGCTAAAGGTAACAATGTTTAGTAACATGGGCAAAGTCATTGAAAAAACTACCCTAATAATCATATCTCAACTCATTTTCTCTTGTTCCCTCTCCTGGTGGAATTCAGTCATCTCATTAATTCTGAAAACGCATGTTCCTCTGTCCTTTTTAGTCAAAGTTCCTGTTGGAGTGTTGAACCATTCAAAAGCACAAAACATTTAGAATTTCTTCATATAGTAGATCTGATTAGCAAGAGAAAACAATAGAAGAAATTCAAAAGAAAATTACTTGCTTCAAACCAGCTCTTTTAAAAAGTTCCTTGGTCACTGCCTGAGGCAAATTCAGTGTACAGCTTAAACATCACTACTGACTTTTGTGTGGATTTCAACACACACCTCCTAAGTACCACAAGTCATTGGTATGGTTTATATTTTCATAGACATATTTAATCCTGCTGTTTAGACTAACTAGTTTGGTTAACTTGTACTGTCTCCATATGTAAGAGATTGATACATCCACAGTGCTATCTAATTATGCTGAAAAATAGGTGTGAAAATACTACTGCTGAATCACCAGCAAAGAGGTGACTCTCTTCAGTTGGCAGCAGCTTATCTTAAAGAGAGCACACTGAAAGTAAACTGTCCTGTACTGAAGATCTTGTGTTGTCCTAGGAATATCACTCAGTGATACTTGTGTTCTACACTCAAGATGAAAAGAAATTTTATACACTATTAACTTCAAGTTTTTTATGTTTGAAGAGAATGTCACTTTTGAAATTTTAATTCATCCACTTTCCAGGGTTTCTCTGTCACACCTCAGAGTTCCTGAGTCTAGATCTGTGCAGTGAGGAATGGTGTTACACTACAGACAACTATTTTGAAGTGTTTTGGTGCTGCAAATTGACACGACAATGACAGAGCAGCAGTACTTTGGGAATAAAAAGATGAAATTCATAAAAACGTGTATTATAATACTTTCATTCCTCATATTGAGGGAATGAAGCCATTTTTTCACATGGCAATTTGGCATATTTGAATAATGAATAAAAGTGGAAACTTTTTTGAAAGTAGAATTCTACAAATTAAGAGAGATAGCTCACAACATATGGGGTAATTTATCTCCCTTAGATTTCACACGAGGATGTATTCTTGGCTTATGGCCATAACTTAAAATCAAGCCTGGTGTGTAGACTTAAGGCATTTAAAAACATTTCTACAAGAGAACAAATGAAAAGAATGCATGTTTTCCATTCTGTAGAGGTGAAAAGACTTCACTGTATGGCAGAGCAGGGTTAAAAGCAACACAAAGACACTGCTGAAGCTATAAGCAAGAACAAGATATGCAGTATAGCTGTCATGTATATAATCTGTTTACATATGTCAGAAAGAAAAGATACCAGAAAAATATCTTTTAATATTCCTAGCCACATTTCTCAAACCATCTTCTCATCTGATTTTGATCATGTTCAAACATCTATCTTTGGCATCAGGTAACAGATGATAATTTGAAACACTGTCAAATAGAAAAAGTCTGCCATAATAAAATGTTAATTAGGCCTTTTTCAGTTTTTAATTGTCAATTTGCCCTTCAGGTCACCAGGATCACATGATACTCTACATTTCATAATAGCTTTTAACATACAGTCTCATATTACCTTTTGCTTTCAATCAAATTCAGCAGCATTTCAACTCTCAGAACGTAACATTTTGTTAAAATGTTACTTTTCTAGCTGGTCATTCATACTTTAATAATCAACAACTGTCAGGTATGATACATTTTTGCTAAATTTCATTGTTTCAATGTTTTCCTCAACAATTAAAAAGCCCTTCACAACAACAATTGCCATATTTTAATTCCAATTGCAGAAAATACAGATGTAAATTTTGTTTAATGCTGAAAATATTTCCTGTGACTACCTGAAAATGCAAAGAGAAAAATAACTGCATGTAGAGATTGTGTTCTACCTTTCTAAAAATTTCAGGATAGGCTATCTCAGGAGTCATGTCTTCACTCATTTCCACCTCTCCCCTGTCCTGGAAGAATACGATGACTTCTCTTATATAGCAAACACAAGCTTCTGTGATATCTATGAATAAAGTTTCCTTTATAGCACTGAAGGATGGTTATCAGGTAGATCAGCTAGATTCACAGAATCACAGCATCTCAAGGGCTGGAAGGAACATCGAAAGATCATTCAGTCCAACCCCCTGACAGAACAGGACCACCTAGAATTAGGTCACATGGGAAGTGGTCCAAGAGTCAATGTCACATAATCAATTTGTAATGTACTGCACTACAAAATGACGTAACAAGACCCCAGCTGCTTGATGGTAGGTATGATTTCAAACCCTTGCATTAAAGCTTTTTCTGTTCACAGGTACACTTTGCTATAGGTTGATAAATCACTTGGATTTCAAATTAAGTAGATATCACCATGCCTGAAGAAGAAAAATAGCCAACATTCTTTCTCCAAGTCTCAAGGCTCAAAAAGTGACAACCATAAAAAACTTCTGTCCCAGCATCCTCATGAAGAAGGCCAACTTGGAATTCAGCTGGTGTAATGAAATATAAATTTGGTATAAGGTACTTAGGTTCTATTCAGTGTGTTAAATACGTTGTGATGACCCCAGGAATGTGTTAGCAGAGATCGTAAGGTAAAGAACATTGCTGTGATGTAGGAAGAGCTGTGGAAAAAGAAATTGTACTACACTCCGAGCTTCAACAAACTGTAACTGCTGAGAGGCCATGAGACCACTTCCATCTAGACCACAGTGCAACAGTGTAGGCTTCAGAACAGGAATAATATAGCTGTTGTTACATCTCTGCCCACTATGAATGAATTCAATATCCCAGTTGGGGCTTAGAAAACCATAGGTTCCAATTTTTATCACCTGTGAACTCAAAATCCGTGATTATACCTTTTAATTTACAGCTATTATCTGGAGAAGTTATATCATTTGTTCTTGAAATGGTTATAAGATTTGGAGCAGCACACTAGTCACTAGGAAATCTAGATACATTTCAGATAAAATGATGTCGGTTTATGAGCTCCAGGATATATAAGCCTCTGCTACTCCTTGGCATTTTTACCTACAGAGACAAATTTTCTCACTTTCCTCAAACTGTCTTTCAACCTAGATATTCTATGAACTATATCTCATCACCTGAGTTTACAAGTGCAGAACTTAAGGGTTTCTGATGCATTTAGCTCATCATAGGACAATGCTCCCAGGTGAGTCAATAGTTTCAACACAATCTATTCAGGAGCAGCAACCAATCCAAGAGGTGATTTTTCACCAAGTGCAAACTAGTATTCATCAACAAAAATAGAATGTGTGTTTAGTCTGGCCAAAATTATCTCTAGACACATCTACTCCACTTAAGTTCCCTTCCTTTACCCAAGCAATCATCTAATTTCTATCTATCTGGAGACTCCTCACCTCTCTTAGACATCTACTGTCTTTTAAGAGTGTGTCTATTATGAAATTCAATGGCATAATAACAATTTGTGTAAAGATACTGATGCTGGCTTTAAATAAGCTATCTTTGCTGCAGATGGGAGTGTTGCTATGGTAGCATCAGAGTCAATGCAGGCCACAAAATCTGCCTAAGTTCAGGGATCTTGTGTCCACTAAACTCCTTGTTGCCATGGCTGCACAGCTATAAGTACTGGCTAATTGAATAAGTTATAATCTGTCTCTAAGCATTGCAATCTCTTTTTTAAACTGTTCTATAACAGTATTCCGAGATTGCAAGGAAAAACTATAGGAAATAATTCTGCCTACTGTTCCTTAATCTTCCTAAATGAAATGCTGGCTGGGAAACAAGATCAAAGTGGCATGGTTGCCCAAAAAATAAACAGATATCATTCATAAAAGCAACACACAGGTTTTGCATTCTTCTTAGTGGAAGCACTATCTGACTACATGTAGAAAAATCCACTGAAATTCTCTTCTCCTCATCTGTATTTCATCTAGGTTCACACATTCACATTCTCCTGACTAGTGCCTAGAACTCAGCTGACTTCAGTGAAACAAGAATCAAGAGTTAGTGTGTAAGAAAACAGGAAAGGTTTCTTTAAATGCCCAAACAACCAAATAACTATACTGAAGTCAAGAACAAGACATGTCACATTCAAGAGGATCTGCAAAGGAAGTAAGGGTAAACTGAAACCTATTTTTTTGGTTTCTTTTTAATTAGAAATCCTCAAACTCAACATACAATTTAATACATGGGATTTGCCATCAAGTTCAGTATACTGTCAGAACACCCAGAGTGACATTTACCAGATAAGACCTGTAGCTTTTCAGACTGTAGACTACAGGAAAAATATTCTTCCCTACCAGAAGAAGATATTAATATTTGCCAGATAAGATCCAGATGTTATACAGGATATAAGAGCATTACATCCCATTAACCTTCTCCCATTTGTTGTTTCCCAAGTGTTCACAGCCCTACTGTCACTATTAGTAGCATTAGTCACTCCTGACTGCACTGAGTGACTTTGGTATTTCAGTGAGATAGGAACACTACTTTCTCTGATATCTTCTAGCAAAGTTTAGGATGCAACACAATGTGCTCATACACTCCTGTATCTGTTTATGGAGTTAAACAATGGCTCTGCTGCTGGAAAAATTTCCATGAATAATGGGAATCTCAGTCTTTCTGATTGATGACATTTTAATTTCAGATTAAATTACTTTCCTTAATTATCCCAAATTACTAAGAATAGTTTGCAACCAAGACTTCATTCCTTTAATCTACTTCTTCCTTCCTCCCTTCTAAAGTATCATAGTTCTAAATCTGAGCAAAATCATCCCCAAGTTAAATGTTTTAATTTCCTTAAAATAATGCACCATTGTATTTAAACATTTCCTTTTTATACATATCAAGATAATCAACTTTAAAATACATACATTCTTAGCTTTACTTAAGATGTAGAGAATATATACTCCTCATAAATTTCCTCCTCTCCTTAAAGTTCAGTCAAAAATTCTGCATGACAAATCGCTGCAGAACTGCCACTTCAATTTCTAAGTCAAAATGCAGTCCAGGGGGAAACTCAGTTTAAACCTTTTAGAATAGAGCTGGTCAGTATTTGCTGTTCATGTCATAAATGCACTTGTTTCCATTAATTATGTTTCCTCCCTTGCTTAAGAATCATGACTATACCTTTGCTATGCATGCTATGCTTAACAAGCATGAAATGTCTTTGTGGGACAGCGTGAAGGTAGCGTCCCCACTTGCACAGTTCACTATAGATGTGATATAACTAACATATAGTAGCTGCTGAAGTCAAAGTCTGCTGTGGAAAGGAATATCTCCCTTTTTATTCTCCCTTTTCATACTTTGGACAATTATACTTTTTATAGCCTGTCTTTCTGATGCCCCTCATTTACTGGACGATATAATATGGTGGAATTGCATTTGTGCTGCTCTTGTTGGACAAGAAAACAGTCTCAGCTTCTTTCCCCTAAGATTGAAGCTCAAAATGAAAAAAAATATATTTACTGCTGTGTACAGTTATAGCCTAATGCTGCAGACTGTAACCTTGGAACACTAAAGCAAATGCAGCATTATAAAACACATCCGTTTATCCTGTCCACTAAACAATATGAGTTTTCTTTTTCTTTAGCAACACTGACAGGTAGAAAATTCACTTAAATGGATCATTCTTTGATGTATCCACAGAGGCCAAAGCAACAGCACATTTTTCGCTTAACCCAAAATCATTATGAAAAATACATTAGTGTTTAAGTGTAAGAGATATAAAGATGAGCTTACATCAAGTTGAAGGTAGAAAAATTTAGAGGCTAATTCAACAGGAGCTGAGAATAAGGATATCCATATCTTAGTTCTTCTGCTACTGCTTGAAAAGGGATGAGAGATGGCTGACTTTCCATGTATTTCTCTGATTTCTTGTGTGTGATTCTCTCCACTGACAAAGCTACACCTGAGAAATTGACTTCCTTGACAAAGGTTTAGGCTACCTAATAATAAAAATTGTCATATTAGAACAAGGTTTCATTGTTAAGAACTTCCAAGAAAGACAACTAAGAGCCTCCTGTTTCTTACACAAACAAATAGATATCAGAATTAATATGACTGCTACTAATTTAAGTAGATGTTAACACATAGACACCGAATGCAGCTAATAAAGAACAGTCTCTGAATGTATCCACTTCTGAAACAGAAAAGCTTATTCTGAAGGCAGCAGGAAAGCCTAGACAAAAGAAAGTAGCAGATTAAAAGTAAAGGTACTCAGCAGCAACATTTAAGCCTATAAATGTAACCATAGTTATAAAAGTTCTCTTAATTATTTTCCAAGTCCATTATGAGCTTCTAATACACAGGAACACTGGATAGAATCAGAGTAAGGCTATGTGCAGCCTCAGAAATAGAAAGACATTTTATTCCTTTTTTATTTCTGTTTCAGAACTGATATTGCTAAGTAAGTTGAGTCACAGTTTTTACCCTGATACACTGATTTCACCTTAATTTGGCTAAATTACAAGAATGGCCAATTGAAAATAAAGAAATAGAGCTCTTTTCCTGCCTCATGCCATGAACAGGTAATTATCAGTGTACAAAAATAAATGCTTGCTGCTGAGACATTTATTATTGGTTGTCCTTTCGTTAATAAATGTCCTTTCATAAAATTAGAAGGAAGTCCACATTTGTTTATTCTTCTTTTAAAAAGAGCTATTAGGCTTCCCAAAGCAGATCTAGTGAAAGCTGGCCTAACAAATCTTTCCAGATTTCCATCTGTTGGAGTATTTTGTTCCTCACAAAAGTTCCTTCTCAACAGGATGTTTTGATGGTATATTGAAAGTCTTATAAAATTTAGCTTTCAGGCAAGTGCCTGATGAGGAAGCCCAGGGTATAGAAAGGAAGGAAAAAAATCCTGACTGCTGTACTAGCCTCATTGTCTCTGCTCCAGACTCACCATTGAACAGTTAGTAGAGTGTTTCACATGATGCAGTGTGGCTTCCTGTGAGTGCTGTCTCCTGCTGTGCTCAGGAGGAATAAATACAGGTTTGACATGCACCCGAGCACTTATGACTCTGGGGCTCTTTCTCACTTATCCTCCAATTAAAACCAATTCTTCTGCATAAGTAACAGCCATCCCTATCCTCTTCTCCGAAGTCAGGTTATTGCAATCCTAGAGGTGGCCAAATGATCTCATCACAATGAAAACCCTGCAGCTTACCTTATCATATTTTTCTCACACAAATCCAGTACTCAAAAGCTGTATGCAAAGTAATGAGGTGTAAAAAGGTAGATACTGTGTGATATAAATAAATTCTAACAAGATAATGGGTAACCCTTACCACATCATTGCCTCACAGAAGGATTGTGATTGTGCCATTTTCCAATGAACTTCACCTACCCAAACAATACAGCAAATAGGATGTAGCTTATGAAATTAAACTGATGTCCTTGACAGCAATATGTGAGAGGCCTTACAGTTTGCTGTGACATTTTCAGTTTGCACTTATTATCTAACTATATATTCTCTGTATGTAGATAAGTCTTTCTTCTTTAGAAGTGACAAAGATAGAGGAGGAAGTCTATAAATCAATGAGGTACAAGACTTATCTCAATCCAGTCATGCGTGGATTAAATAGGACTACTGGAACGAAGACTGTCTCATTTTCAAGTTCTTTTCTTACAGTAAATCTAAGGAAACGTGAATTACATTTCCCCAAAGTAAAGCTGCAAACTTAGATATCCTTTTACATGCTCTTTTTCCAAAAGCATACCTGGATTTCATTTAACAGAGCATTTAAGAAAAAACAAATAAAAGTTAATGTAGTTATTTTTCTGGGTTTGTCCTTTGTTGTAGCTTTCAATACATATTGTGTTGTATGTATCCCTAAAGTTCCTTTAAAGGGTTCGAGTATGTTATTACAACAGAAGAGATCAATATCTTCAGTACAGAGATATTTACCTATTGCTTTGCTATACATAACACAGCAAAGCAGAATCATAGAAAGCAGCTTTGGTTGCCCTAACGTCCTGCTACTGCACTGAATTAATCCTTGCTGAAAGAAGTTCTTCCAAGTAAGATTCAGTGAGTACTCTATTTAGAGTCTCTGGACCAGATAACAGTAGGACTAAATGTGTAAATGGAGCAAACACTTGGTCAAAAGTTATAAAATGCAGCAACAGAGTCTTATTATGTAGCCTTATTCTTCATGATAGCCCATTCTTTCACTTCCTTACCAAAACAGCAAGATCTGTTTATACTAGTTTATGGAAATGGCTATGAGAGTCTTTTACTAATTATACCATTATAGTTCTTCCTCTTAAGACGCATTGTTCTCTTATTTTGAGACTCAGAAAAAAAGGCTGCTTAAAATAAATGGAAAGATTACCATAGATGTTAATATGCTTTGTATCAGGCCACTGGTAAAGCCATCTTTTTGGGAAAATGGGAAAAGAAATGTATTCTTGTTTCTATGTTTATGTTTGTTGCTAAGCATTATGTAAGTACTTGCACCAACACTGTCGTGAAAATGAGGAAGACAAATGTGAAAAATTATACTTTACAAATAATAATATCTGCTTCTGTCCCAAGATCTGAGGCATGTGGTGGATCACATTTAGATTTAATTGATGAAAGACAGCTAATGGTGATGAATGTTGATGTTCATTCACATCATCAGAAAGAAAGAAAAAGGAAAAAAGGGAATTTTCATTTTGAAGAGAAGGAATCAATGCAGTGAGAGAATCAGAATTACAAAGTACATTGTGCCCAGTACAGTGGTGCAGAGGAGTAAAAGCTTGACTGTAAATTCAGATCTGTAAGGGTCAACTGTGGGTTTATAAAAAGCTTAGGAAAAGGATCTCTGTATATGAAGAAACTCCTAGAAACTCTCATGATATGAACAACTATCTGTAGGCAATGGAAAAGGAAAGCAGTAACCCCAGACACCACATGCACTTCCACATACACTAGCAGAAACTGAGGAGATAACATGAGGCAAGCAGTGCATTTGTGCCCAGCAGCAGCAAAGTTTGTCTGTTCTCTGCACAAGCTCATTACATATCCTGTATTTCTGACATGGCCAACTCAGGAACCAAAGAGTGGCTCAGTGTGTCACACAACAATCCTATGTACATTACTGCTGAGATGTTAATTGTTGTCACTCTATTCCTCTCTACCTGTCAGGTATGGGAGTTTAAAAAACAGATAACTAAGTCTCACAGGTGAGGCTTTGGAAATAATGTGTTGAGGTGCTGTAGGACCAATGAAACTCATCACTGTCCTGAAAGACTAAAAAAAAAACAGATCTAAGTGAGAATCTTGCACTTCAAAAAAGAGAATACCTAAAGCATGGTGAGATGTATATAGACATGTAACTGAACATTTGGGGGAGTGAAAAAGCTGTGTGAATTGGATATCATTCACCAGTTAGTTGGCAAAGTTTCCTCTTCTGCATTTTCATGTGATAATAGCTCAGGATTAAAGCTGTCTTGTAGAAAGATGCCAATTCCAGTTGCTTTTACCTTTTTTTTTTTAATGATTATTCAAATTCTTCATAAGCTGGCATGTAGCCTGCAAATTCATCTCTCACTTTTTGCAGGAAAAAAACCCCAAAACAATTCACATCACCGTTACCTTTCACTTGCAGAAGTATTTCCCTAGTATGTTACCTTCTCATTAGACTAGTCAAAAGCTATCTGATATAAAGAAATCCACATGAGGAGGTCTGTTTAAACCAAATCAACAAAGCTAATTATGACAATGTCTCTATTTGTTACCCAAAAACAAAACCCCAAACCACTGTGATAGAACTGATGCTCTAAATTTTCATTACATTTGTTTAAAAGAAGTAGTTCTCATCAAAAAACACCTTATCTAAACTATCTCAGGGATATCTTCATCATATAAAAAAAATCAACATCAAATTCAACAAACCAACCACCACCAGCAAAACATCTGAATAAGACAGAACAAATCCAAACAAAAACCACACTACAAAACAATCAAAACAATGTTTCGATTAGCAGCAGCACCTCTGACTTAATTTCCTCCCTTTGCAGTAGATTCTCGTGGTATAAAGTATCTTCAACAATTGCCAGAAAGCAATAACAGCCATTAGGCAAATGAAGAGCTTTTCTGAGAATATCAGCCTTTATGAAAGGTGGTTCATTTCTCTCCAGTGTCTATTTCTCCATCATTCACTCCTATGGCAGTTATCACACCACTCACTCAGCTGCAACTCATCTTTCCATTTTATTGCATATGCATTGCAAATGTCTTTTCTGCCAACATATTTGACTTATATTAACTGTAAAATACAGAATGAAAAGTTGCTACAGTGGTTTCTGGACTTGATCATATTATCATGTTCAACCCCTGCGTGTTTCCTGATAAAAAAGACAAATTTATAAAGAATTGAAGGAAATATTTTAAGAACAGAAATCCTGTGGCCTGTTTGTTCCTGTGATTTGTGTTTATTGGAACTTTAATATATAGTTGTAATGAAAGTTCCATCTGTCACATGAATGATACAGTGGTGCCTGGGTATGTGGGTCTGTATATTGTGGGGTTCCCACTCAAACCCTGGTACCAGTGGGAGACACTTGCAGATGACAAAGCTCTTACTTCACTCAGATTCTTCTACTGCATATGAGATGCTATGAAACACACATGCTCAAATGATCATCTAATATGAAGACAAAAATGGGTCAAAATTTAGCTTAACTGCAAGACTCTCTCAATGTCTAATCCCAGTGGTAGAAAGTTTTCCATCAGAATGGGAGGTTATTTGTTAACTCTAGTAATTGACACAGACATCACTAGGAAGAAAATAACACTGTTGATTTCCAAAAGGGACTGCACACAACATGGCTTACAAATTGTCTCCATAAGCCATGTGTATAAGAACATGTTTATAGCAAGAATAACATTTTGCTAATGCTGAACAAATTCTGAAATACTCACACAATAGAACAATTGACCAGGTATCCCTCAATAATATGGAGCAAAATGTTATGACCACTTCTAGGTTGTTGTGGTGTTGACATTTCTATTAAGGAATTTCATTTTGCCAGAACACTCTAAATATTTTGCTAATGTTCAAAATTCAGGAAGCCAACTATATATTGGTTCTCTCCTTCTAAACAATTTTGAATCATATTTGAGCATAAACCAAGCTCTTCATAATTTATTTACTGATGAAGGAAACTTCCCTCATGTATTACTCTGGGAGAAGAGTAGCAGCAATATGCTGTAGCAGTGCAAACTCTTCATGGTCATTCTGCCTTAAACAAAAAAACATGACATTTGCCTTCAAATTATGGTCAGGATGCTTTCTTGGCTGAAAAATGGAAGCAGAAATGATTGGATTGTAAAGATTCTTGATGGAATATGATGTGAAAGCTTTCTCTTTTAAAAGGAAAAAAATCACTGTACATTTAAACATTAATATTTGGTTTGAAATAATTGTTTCCTTTGAAGATTTCTAACCAAACATTTTGTCTTTTGTTGTTTCTATAACACAAGCATAATCTGCTTCCCATCCTAAAATAGGTGAATTCTTTAAAGAGAATTTAAGTAACTCCCATCCACATTTCTGGGTAAGAGTCATGCCTGTATCCCACTTCTACCAAAACCTGACCACACAAACCCAACTAAAGTGTTCCTCCTTTCAAACTTTTTAAGTTATTAGGTGCTACTGCCAACAGTACTGATGTAGCCCAAATGCACTGGATTTATCAAAATCCTGAACCTGAAGACAAAGCAGAATAAAACTGAGCTGATGACAAAATGAGCTTAATGACAAATATACCTCCATCTACTTCCTCTTCAGGATTCTGACAGCGTGTTCAGTTTTGTGCACAAACTGTTGTTGATGTGTGGTATTTTCAGGAAGCAAGTATAACAAGATAAAGCAAGTCACATTTGACTTCTTGTATACATGTTCTTTTATCATTTCTCCTACATCCCACCAATAATAAAAATTCTTGTCACAATTTAAAACAAAAAAATCAGAGCTGAGATGGCCACAAATTCTTGAGGTACATGACTGAGGAATGATTACAATGCAACTGTCTTTATAGAAATTCAAATGCAGGTTTTAGCTGCTGCATCCCATAAGAAAACCATCTACAAGAACATCTGGTGACACGATATTTGCTTTTCATATACCATATTTCAACAAAGGGGTTTTAGATATTCTAACCATTGCCAAGGAATATCTCAAAGTTCAGTTCATCAGCAACACTAGAAGATGTGCTTTTTATTTATAGGTATGTGATTGTATGCTTTAATTCCAGATATGATCAATCTCCCTGTGAAGGAAGTACACCATGTTTTATTAAGGACCTCTGGAGAATGTAATTCTCACAGTAAGTCAAAGTATAACTACATATACTTGAAAGTGATGTATAAATTATTCTAAGTGAGCAGCAGTATGTCAGTCAAGGTTGGTTGGCTTCTTTACAACATAGCCTTATGAAAAATGTTAGATTTGAGTCCAAATATGGAAACTTTCATGACTGACAGTTGTAACACTTTAGGATCCACGAAGCTTTTGTCAAAAACTGAAACAAGAAACTACAAGACAGAGAATTTTTTTGGGAAATTCAGGTTTGTTCACATTATCAATCTGAATGACACCAGTACCTGGAGACTCCAGCTGAAATCAGCCCTCATTGTAACAGGTGCTATATTTATATACAGCAAGAGATGCACAACTCTGTTAAGCTTACTATCAAAATTCTCCAACTGCCCAGGAGACAAAAAGAGGTAAATGGCAGTCAGGATCATGTGTTATTCCAGGCTCTGATGCTGACTTGACACCTGGGAACGTCCCTTCCTATAGTGTCTCCACTCTCTAACAGTTAAATCTATTTGATGAAAAAGGCATCACAAAACAATCCCTTAAAGAAACAGGCAGAAAATACTGCTCATTATTTTCAGTAAAAGTTAGGAGTCTGTACACTTTCAAAAAGATTTTTGGTCAAAATTTATTCCCAGGTATAACAATTGAAATCTATAGTAACTTGACTGGTAACTAAAGAATTGTTCCAGTTTACTCAGATGTCACTAAGAATTTGACTCTGTGTTCCACTGATTTAACAGCTCTCCTCTGTAAAGCACAACACAGATAATTACAAACGTTTCAGGGACAGTCTGGTATGATATTCTGTATGACAATTCCATCTAACTTCAAAGAAAGTAATTAAATATGTTCTAACATGTTGCTGCAACACTGACCATCACTTTCTCATGAATAGCCATGTATTTATATGTAAAAATGAAAGTTGCTTTCCAGAAATTGATCATTTTCAGAATGAGTAAAGTACTGTTCCTTGGAAATTAATATAACACCAAGTCTACCTCTGCAGCAGTTGAAATATTCTGAAATTCAGTTCAAGAAGGACAGGGAGTTGCTTGAGAGAGTTCAGCACAGGGTCACAAGCATGGTATGTGATCATCATCTCCCTTCAGATGAAAGGCTGAGGGAGCTGGGGCTCTGTAGCTTGGAGAAGAGGAGATTGAGGGGTGAATGTTTACACATGAATGTTTACAAATCAATAAAAGGTGGATGTGAGGAGGCTGGAGTCAGGCTGTTCTCAGTGATGTCCGGTGATAGGACAAGAGGCAACAGGTACAAGCTGGACCAGAAGAAGTTTCAAAGAAATACAAGGAAAAACTTCTTCCCTGTTGAGGGAGCATTGGAATGAGCTGCCCAGATGGGCTGTGGAGTCTCCTTCTCTGGAGACATTCAAACCCACTTGGACAAGTTTCTGCGTGCCCTACTCTAGGTGGTGCTGCTCTGGCAGGGGATTTGCACTGGATGATCTTTTGAGGTTCCTTCCACCTCTTAAGATTCTGTGGTTCTGTGAAATGAAGTTGAAATTATTTATTGTTTTCTATGCCCATTGTCTTCATGTTTGGGGGAAATTAATGTCACATTTTAAAAACATTATGAACTACAAATGTCTTTTACCAAGATATGAACTATAGAATCCAGACCATTCCAAACAAAATGGGCACATTCATCATCTAAACTAAAAACCAATAATTAACCAGGCCTTAGTTAGAAATTGCTTTTCTTCCCCTCCCCTCCTCATTTTCTATATTATTCTACAATTTTCTTGACATCTGAGCTTTCAATGTAGATAGATACTATTTAAATTAATAGAGCTCACAGTATTTCTATGCTTTCATTTTTCATAATGTAGAGAAATTATGGAGAACACAGATAAATTAGAAACTGCAGGCAAAGGTGCACTGCTCTGCTTTACAAAAGTCCTTTAGAGTGCAATTGAACTAATGAGGTATCGCTTTGAAATATAATGCAGATTACCATGTAGTAGATTGATTTTGCTGCAATTTCCTACTAACTGCAAAGTGCCTACTAATTAAAGTAAGGCAGAGATCAGTCCTGCCCTCCAGCATCTACAGCACAATTCACCTGTTCTTAGAACTAATACAACTCAGCAGTTTTCTTCTGTAATCCCAATTCAATAAAGAATTTTAACAGGTCCTGACTTACTATTAAGTAAATGAATGGAGCCTGGGATCCAATGCTGCTCTTTTTTTGGACAATTATTGCAAATCTACAGTTTATACAACTGATTTACAACTTTTTGATTAGAAGGGAGTACAGAGCTTTTTGTAGAGTTTGAGGAACAAAAATCTATTACTTTTCACTTTTGCTTTTGGTGAGCTGTATGCTTACACTAGTGTTGCTTTTTCTGTGTAAAATTCAATGGCTTGTTGCATCTCTATTTAATGCACATAAATGGAAAATTTAACAACAAAACAGAATTCCCCTGAAGAATTTTCTTTCTTCTCAAACTAAAAGTTGAATAAACTGTTGAGTATTGCAGAGAGAAATCAACTGACATGAAGGCTTTTAGGGAGCTGCCTTGCAAGAAGACTTCCCAGAAGTAAATAAATCATCCATGGGAAAGTAAGACCTTTTTAAATTTCTTCTGAACAGAGATATTCAAATATACCTGAAAATACATGCACTTCCTTTCACTTGGAAAATAGTGAGTGTGGATCAGAGCAACCAGTTCCTGAGAAGGCAAAACCTTCTCTGACTTGCATGCTAATTCTAGCTAAAGCATATTAATAAACAAGACATCTGTTTCCCTTCCTAATTTTCACAGACTTCCTTCACTGACTCTATTACACACATCTGAGGTAAGTCATGCTGCTTCTGAAATCATGAGTCCAAATCTTAGCACTTAGGCAATCTTCATCAAGGAAGGAAATATCCATGCAACCATACTTAGTGCATCTGACTGCCTCTGCTTACCATCTTCTCCCCTGACACCTCCACAATTACTTTCAAATCTGTCCACCAATTTAAATCCAATCGAGAGAGGGTAAAGGTCTCAGAGATCTACAGAATATTCTCCCCTCACACTCCCAGAAAATCCCTAATATAGCTGAATACAGCAATGAGCTCCAACTTAATGTCACCTTAAGAAAAATGGTGCAGCATACTTTGATACACTTGAGCACTGGTAAGAGCTTCCATTGTGCAAGAAACTGGGAAAAAGGTCAAGAAAATAATAAGTGTAATCTTTTCTGCACAAATTACTAGACTTTGTTTCTTTATGATAATCTATTTGCTTTCAGTTTCCCTTTCTAATTATCTTTCTGTTCATCAAATATGGAAAGAAAGCCTTTATGGTAAGTACATTACTGATGTAGCACTGAACTGACAAGTTTTTATGCACAAATCTTTAAATACAGGTTTGTTTTATATAAAAGCTTTCCTTAAATGCACACTGTGGTGTGCTATGGGAAAATGCAAAGACAGGTGAGATGTCCTTTATTCTTCCCTGCCCAAGTAGAAAGCAATGTTAACTTTACACACAAACCCCTTCAAAGCAGGCAAAAGTTTCCTTACCTTGCTACTTGTAACACTTGCACAGTGTCTCCTGAAGCCTTGACCAAAAATAAATCTAACACCAGACATCTTTATTTAGGCCATTTATCCAGGCTCTGTAAAAACCTACCTTGTGCAATGAGAGATGTGCTGAACCTTTGACATTTCCACAGATATACACCAGTGCCTTAGAGATTTATGTGAACATTTCCATTCCACTAGAGTAAACACATCATTCTTATTGATTTTAACTTATCTAAACGAAGATTGAAAACACTGACTTCATAATGTCTAGTTTAATGGTTGGCTAGTTGATCTTATGAACCACACTTACAGTCCCAGCAGCAAACCTTATCCTCTAAAATGCCTGAAACTTTCAAGAAATAAAATGAAACTTAATAGCAATTCCAAGTGAAATATATCCCTCCCCAGCAAACCTCTTGAAGTTCAGATTTCAGAAAAAGCAGAAAATTGAAACACAGAAGAACTTACTCAAGTGAATGCTGGTTTCTTTTGACCAATCCCTTGAATTCACATGGGACACAATCTCAATAGTAGGGGATGGGAGGGACCTCTAGACATTATCCAGTCCAACTCCTCTACTAGAGCAGGTTCATTTTGGTCAGGTTGCACAGGAACGTGTCCAGGTAGGTTTGGAAACCTCCAGAGAAGGAGATTCCACAATGTCTCTTGGTAGCCTGTGATGATCCCAGTGAATACATGCAATGTAGCAGCCACAAACAATTCATCCTAATAAAATCTAGGTGAGAAAGATAGTTGATATTTTTTAAGTGGTTTAGATTTCAATTAAGGCTTTTAAGCTAATATCTTATAAGGGTGTTCTGTGATTCCTGAAGTATAAGATTATGATGAGTTGCTCCACTATTTTCTTCTAGATCTACAACCAGTTTTACTCCACTTAATTTTTAGGTGCTTAATACAATGCCTAAAATAGAGCACAGTTCTTCAGTCTTCATTTATTCAAGAGAAAGAGAGAATCTTCCCTAAAAAGCAATTTTTTGTTTGTTTAATCATTTTCTGGAGTGTTTTTCCTGGTTCTTTTCTAAAGGATGGGTCAGTGTTTTTGCCTTACATTATAAGCACATTGGATAAACACACGTCTTGGTTTCACGTGGATGGAAATGATTGAAAAGCATTTGTAACATACTACTTAATATATTTTAGACAGTCATTAGAAATTCTCTCCCATTTTAAATCACATTGTCAGAAGTTAAACATTTAGAAAGCTCAGAGTTGCTGCATATACACCAAGAGCAGCAATTTAATTACTATGGAAGGAAATGTAAGGACTTTTCTCACCCTTTAAGACATACAGTCCCATTTCACTGCATTACTTATTTATATTAAGGGGAAAAGGGATGGGACTTAAAGATCTTTAGCTATGCACTCAGCTAATTAACATCTTTCCCCACTGAAGACAGTGATAATGCCTAACACATATGATTCATGAGCCGAAGTGCCATCACACCCATAAGAAGGTTCATTACAAGAAAGAGTTTTCAGTAGTAGTCAGAAAATATCAGACCTGCACAAAACAATCAGCAAGGACATGATCCAACTCCCACTGAAATCCCTGTGAATGTTTCCAGTTGCTTTAGCAAGCTTTGAAGCAGATAAAACTCTGCTGGAGTAATCCAAATTCTAGAAATACTCAACTGAGAGCGACTACTGCTGGAAAGCAAAGATATTTCTTGATAAGATTTGGGTAATCTTGTGAATTGACTCCTTATCTGGGCTTTAAGGAAAATTAGAAGAAAATTTGGAATCTTTACAATCTCTAGCACCTTAATCACTGATACTTAACATGCAAGAACCCTATGTCAACTGAATTCTTCTCTCTATAGGGAATCTGGCTTGGAAAGTGAGTGGTGATAAGGCAGCCACTGTTTTTATAGCATTTTGGTTACAGAGGCTAAAAGCCTCAGCAGGGGTGAGTGTTTTACATACAGCTTCTCTACCAGTGCATTAGAGAATCTTTCACAAACTAAGATACTATTAATCCTAACAACATTTTAAAGGAATCATATAATCTACAATGGAGATAGACTCCAATGGTCCTCACCAGTTACAGCTACTCTTATACTTAGAAGAGATAGACGTGTAAATTAGGTAATCCTCTGTCTACTAAGGACTCTGATATTCAAAAAACATCATTTCAGGAATTGACAGGTTCTTCTTGGCTTGCCATTCTGCATGTTTTGTATCTTACAGAAGAGGAAATTCCTTCAGTCATCAGCCAGGAACACGGTAGTGAGAGCACAATAATTCTGTAATTACTCAGAAAAAGAATAGGAAGGTTTGCTACCCTTGTGTATCTTCAACATCTAACCAGAAAGCTTAACATACACAAATAACATTCTCTGTTTGTAAGCTAAAATATTCTAACAAAGCTGTAAAACAACAGAACTGGAGATGTAACTGCAGGTCTTAGAGAAATTAATAACAGCATCTGTGTTATCTATATTATAATGCAAAGAAATTCTCTGTTATCCAGAAGGAAATGTCAGCCAAGAACCCAAAATAAAAAAGCAAATGCCAAGTATGAAAAATGGAGAGGCAGCTTATATTGTCCCCTCAGAAACGAGAACTTACACCTCATAAGACATTTGTAGACATGGATGCAATAAAATAACAAGCAGCAGCCCTGCTGAAATCTCCCTTTCATTTCACCAATTAAAGATTCAGAGCTCTTGGTTTTGTACATGAGATTTTTTTCACAGAACATCAGATTTAAATGTACACATTTCAGAGTACATTCCAGTGGTGAAATCTAGCTCCTCTCACTACTGAAATGCTCTTGTATTACTAGTGCTGCATCAGTAGGCAGGAGAACTAAAAGAAAGGAGGGAAAATTATGTAGAAAATGGAAAAAAAAACCCAATATTTTGGTTTTAAATTATAATTTTTGTTATATAACTGCATGATAACAAGCCATAATAAGGACAAACAAGACACCTCCTGTTAAATTTTAATGAATTGAAGAAAATACATGTAGAAGTAATAAGAAAATAGCTATGAGGTGAGAGTATTTGTTCATCCGATATCTTATTTCCAACAGAAGCAATGCCATCAGCTTCAGAAGGAATTAGAAAGTGAAAGCATTAGTGTGGAAAACCAACATAAATAAGAAAAGCTGTTTTTTAACTTCAGAGGTTGGCTTATACCTTGAGTATGAAGGGTTTGACTTCTTACCCTTTCTGAAATTGTTTAATCCATCGTAAAATAACTGTGAATATATGCTGGACAGAGAAATGTGTAATCTATTCTGCACATTTCCTCAACATTACTTTGATCACAAAATTATAAAAATACAAGGCTGACAGAAGCTTCCTGAGGTTCAGCTACATTTATTCCTTTCGTTGAGGAGAAATCAAGTATAACTAAACCACTCTGAAACAGTGTGTAACTTGTCTTTAAGTTGTCCACAAAGTCCCTAATGGTCTGTTCCAATGTTTCTCCAACTCCAATGGATAGAATTTTTTTGCTAACACTAAAAAAATCCCTATGTTTGCAGTAAATTAAGATGGCTTCTTGATTTTCTTCTATTGTGAACCATTTAGTTAATTATCTTGTGAATATTTCTTTTCTTCCAAAGCATCAGTTACAAACTTAAGAACATAAAATCAAATTACTAGCAACCAGTTGTACCATGACACTTTTATCACCATGCAAAACGTGGTGGTTTGCTTAAGCTCTGTCTAACAAAGGCTATTTTTAATTGGCTACTATTGTTTTGTGATTGATCTAGATTTTGCATACGTTTGCTACGTACTAGTCAACAGTTTTACTGCTTCATTTGGTTACATTTGTACATCAAAAGAAGATAACAATTCTAAAAGTTGGACTCAAAACAACAGAAGGGTACTTCTATATCTAATCAACTTAAAAGGTAAGTAGAGATTAGAGAACATCCTTCAAACTCATTAGAAGTAAGAAATGTTTGGTTCAAGGAAAAACAATTATTTAGTCTCTAAGGATAAAAGCATTTAAATTATATTAAAGAGTATTATCACATTACATTTTGGGTCAAATTCATAGTAAACATTAAATCCTAATAAAGAAGCACATAAATAAACAAGATTTTTTAAGGTATCTGTTGGGAAACAATTCATATAGGACAGGGAGATCTGCTTTATTCTTACCAAACTATGTCTGATTCTATGACTTCATGAGAGCAACTATATCTAAAGTAAAAATATTTTGAACATTTTGTTCAATGCTGATAACTTTAACACTAAACTTTAAAAATATCTTGGCTTCCAGGATTGAAACAAACAAGCTAACTCCCTGGCAAACACTTCCATCCAAGAGCTTTATATTTAATGGACGAAAAGCTATATTCAAAGTATATTCATTAAACAAATGTAAACTAAGTGAACAACGTTCAACCATTTATCCTGGCCATTTCAAGGGAATAGAAATCTGTAAGGTGTCTTTCAATGCACTGATGAGGACACCTGAAATACATTCTGTGCACTTACAAGTAATCTACCAAGCTACTTTTCAAAATTAGTGCTATAGATTATCTCCTATGTATTTATTCTTGAACACATATCTATCCCATTTAACACATACTTTATGGACAGGTATCATGAGCACCATTCTCAGCACATGGTCTTCAAACAAGTCTTTGGAAAACTTACCTTAATAATATTCTCCAAACCTATAGACAGAAATCTCTGTGGAATACCTCTAGCAATCAGATATAGCACTGAGAAGGAATGTAAACAGATAAAAGCAAAGGGAGTAAACTGAGTTAGAAAGTGATTCTTTATAACTTAAAAAAATCATATTATTTAAATTGTGATTAATTAGATAACATTTTGTAAAAGGCTATTTAATATGACCATATCACTTGGACACAAATATGAGGGTTTCTTCTACCTTTTGATGTTCAATAGGGCAACAGTTACAGATAATATTTCCTTTAAGACATGAAATATACTTTACAAAATCAAATTCGATTAAAATGCAGTATGTAAATGCACTAAGACATTCAACAGGACATTCCTGATGAGTTCAGGCAAGCAGGTGTTCAGCCATCCCCAGGAAAGCAGAGTTCTATCACATATAATGATTACTTGGAAAGGAAAATGCCATCACTCAGAACATCCCCGTGTTTATATGCTGAGCGTGGCATCATGTGGCATGGAATATCCCTTTGGTCAGTTGCATCCAGCTGTCCCAGCTGTGCACCCCCAGCCTACTCACTAGTGGGGTGGAAGGAGGAGCAGAAAAGGCCTTGACTCTGTGTAAGCCCTGCTCAGTAATAAAGAAAACATCCCTGTGCTATCAGCACTGTTTCCAACACAAATATAAAAAGTAGCCACCTACCAGCTACTATGAAGAAAGTTAACTCCACCCCAGCTGAAACTAACACATTGTAATTCTGTTATCTGTTATTTCCACACATGGATGATGGTGAGTAAATTATAGATATCAGCAATTGTGGGAAGTCAAAGGCTATGTGTAGATCTTACGCAAAACACTACACAGTATGATGTGCCAATCCATCCTTAGCAAAACCCTGCTCTACTGTCCCCTTACATCTGCCAAACGAGATGCATGGCAGATTAAAGCACTGCTTAACATGTAGCTTAAAGCAAAGATTACATTGTAAGAGTGTTTGTTCCATCACCTGCTGATTTTACTGGGGACAGAATGCCTACAGATATCACCAAAAGAGAGCAAAAGAGAATATGACATCAATTATTGAGTTATATATAGGCAGCAACTGAGAACAGGTTTCTTTATAACCGCACCTTATCCAAGGTTCACCAAATCACATGTAGCATTTACTGAGCTGCCATACATTCTGACTGTTACTGAAGTATCACTATAAGCATCCCTGGTAGATGGCAATCTATGTAAGCTGAGCTGAAATGATGCTAGCTGCTTCCTGTGAACTTCCAGCTGAATTAACTTCTCTTAAAACTTGCCCTGAGGTTCTTCTACATTACACTCACTGCAGGTGCAATCAGAGGACAAAGACAGAAAAAAACAACAGAAAATAAAACATTAAAGCCTTTAACCTCTTTTTACTACTTTTTCTAGATTCAAAGCAGCTTTTCATTTCTATTCCCTTTTTGTAACAGCCTACTCTATTACCCACATATCTCTTTGTATTTGCAGCCTTCGCATCTTGTTCCCATCATCTGTTCCACTACTATGCCTAGATCTCTGCCTTTGTGAGAAGTACAGTGAACAGGAGTTTCTGACTCATCAAGGTCATGATTGCAGAGAAAGATCATTAATATAAGCTAGATCATTGAGTAGAATAAAGTGGCTGTCCTCAGTCAGACAACAGCCCATCAGCAGAGTCAGGAGTAAAAGCCAGATTACTGGAGGCCAGAGCTTCATCTGGTTGCAATTTAAGTCATGTTTAGGTAATTTCTTCTTTATTTTCCTTTTTTAATTTATTCCTCTACCACGTGAATCTACAATTAAAGAACATTTAAGCATTTCAGGCCATTAAACATGAACCTTATTTTTAATAGCAGTCAATACACAGGCAGATGGAATGCTCAAAGATAATTTTAATATCTGGAGTACAATAAGCAAGTCAGTCTCAATCTGCCATAATAAGTAACTTTATTGCTGCCTAAAGGCTTTAGGGATCTTAGCAGAGAGCAGATGCTGAGGACTTCCCTAGTAATTATGGGAAGAACTAATTCTGTCCTCCCCCACAGATATGCTTTACATGATCTGCTTTATTGAATTCGGGTTACTTGACCTATTTGTCTGCACTTTGCACTAACTTGCCGCATTCATAACCTTTTCAAGTAAATATTATACAATCAATATCTATTCTTTACATATATTGATAAACAAGATTATTCATGTGCCTAAAGTTAAACATCAGTGAAAGAATGAAATAATCAGGTGTCTATGTCCATGGAAACTATAAATTTGCTCACATGGAGCTTCCCAACTGCAGTATAGTCACTCATCTCCTAGAAAAGGAAAAGGGAAACAACTCACAAACAAATAAGGAGGTGTGGAGAGGTCTCAGCTGAGATGAGAATTTATTATGGAGATAAAACTGTGTTTAAAGACACAAGTTAAAACATCAAGAAAGGGTAAAAGCAGTGGTGTGGCAAACAACAGCCAGCATCAGCCAAATTAACATAGAAAATTCAAAATCTACTCAGCAAGCTCCATTTGAGAGGTAATTAATGGGCACAATCCTCAGCAAAAACAACAGTTTTAGGCAAAAAAAAAGAGAGAGTTACTGTCACACATCTTTAATATCAAAACATAGCAGTGCAGACGGCCTTCCAAGCTCAACTGCACCATTAAAAAGAAGAAAACAGGATTATGGACAAGATTATGGGATTGAAATGGACTTGGAAAGACAATTACATCAACTTCAGGTATTTGCAAGAAAAAGCATAAAAAATAGAAGAAATCTAATTTCTTTTTACCTAAATCTCTGGAAGGAAGCAGATAATTTTCATTTCTGTCAAAGTACCTCCTTTTGAATTAAAGTTACTAATAGTCTAGAGGAAAAAAAAAACCCATAGGGAATAGATTCTGAGATTTGTGATGATGTCACTAATGTTATCTTGTTATAATAAATGTTTCTGACAATTTGAATGTGTGTGGATCTTAGGTTATAAAACACAATTAAGTATCACATCCTTTCTTAAGAGGCCTTAAACTCATAAATTCTAGGATGTCAACAGATAGAAGTATTCCCTGATTCCTTAATGAATGACAAGAATCAATGAGCTGCCATCACTTTTAACAGGAGCCTGACACAGAATTCCCTTTACACTCATCTACCAGAAATATTAAGAAAGGCAAAAACTTGCTAGAAGAAACCTGAATTGAGGAGCCTGTTTATTTCCATTTAAGGCATTTCTACATTCATTTATCTTAAAATTCCTTTAGAATCAAGATGGTAAGTTTATGAAATGTATGAAGTTTGTATTTATTTTTAGTTAATACAGACATGAGGGATTGGATGATAGTATTTATTAAACAAATGTGTTCAGAATAAGGAAAGACTAACATCCCAAATGTTAATTTCAAATAAACCAAATCTCATTTGACACACATGCTCTCTAGTTGCTCCTTTTAGTACTAAGCAGCAGAAGTCATAAAATAAATTGCAAGCTTTAATATGCAATTATTTTTATAAGTGAAAATATTATTTGGCTCACTGTTCTTCCAACAAATCTGTACTTGCAAACAATAAGCAGTGAAAAGCTATTAATATCTTTTACAAGCTTTTGGTAGCAAATATTTGAAACAGATCATATTAAATTAGAATCACAGAATGGTTACAGTTGGAAAAGACCTTTAAGATCACCAAGTCCAACCCCTCAGCTCACCCTGCCAGGCCCATCACTAAACTAAACCACAGCCCTCAGCACCTCATCTCTGTGTCTTTCAAATATCTCCAGGGCTGAGGACTCCCCCACCTCCCTGGGCAGCCTGTGCCAGTGCTTAATAACCCTCTTGGTGAAAACGTTCTTCCTCATCTCCAATCTCAACCTCCCCTGGGGAACTTAAATTCATTTCCTCGTGTTCCATTATTTGTTACTGGAGTGAAACGATTGACTCCCACCTCACTACAACTCCCCTTCAGGTAACTGTAGAGAGTGATCATGTCTACCTCTTCTTCTTCTTTAACCTCCTCTTCTCTAGGACAAACACCCCCAACGTCCTCAGCCACTCATAAGACCTGTTCTCTAGACCCTTCACCAGCTTTATTGCCTATCTCCAGATACACTCCAGCACCTTCATGTCCTTCTTGCTGGGAGGGGCCCAGAACTTGATTGCTTTTTTGCACACATGTATAATCCAGACTAAGGAAGTTAATAGTAGCTTTGAAATTTCCATATGAGCCAGTATGTAATAAAACTGTTATTTTTACTACATACAAAGATTCATCAATTTACTGTCATTGTGAATGATTGGTTTGGATAAAACCAGGTAAAACCTTGTGCCAGGCAACTGCCCACCATCCCACAGCAATTTCAGTGTTTGCAATGAAGCATTACAGCAGCTCATCTGTGGCAATGAATACTAGTATAATCTAACAGCAAGATGGTATTCATTACAGACAGTATCTGTGCTGCTATTTTGGGAAAAAAACAAATCCCATAGTAAAAATGGCACTCACATATTGTTGCCTAGTGCCACCTTTAATTTTTTTGCTAGGAAACTATGAGACACACCAGCTTCTTTAGATATACATTCCCCATCAGTTTTGCTCACATTGCAAAGTATCTCTCTCACAAGCACTGCCTTGGGAGTTCATATGAAAAACATATCTTGTTTCTGAAAACTCCAATGATTTATTTGGATAATAATTATCTGGATAATAACATTTATTCACATTTATTCTCAAGATAAGAAATCTTTTTTTTAAAAAAGCTTATCAGTAACTTGGGAGAAGCTCTACTATATAGATGTCTCCTAAATGGACAAAAACCCACTTCAGTTACTTGACCTCAGGTCTTTTTTGACTCTGATAAGCCTTTGCTGCTACCCCTCTACCCGTATTGTAATCATCTCTTTCTGTGAAACAATTCAAAATGATTGAGGCATTTTCAATTTTGTTGCCTCTGCAACCAAAGAACAAAATGAGCCATTTCACTAAATTCAGCATTATTTAGGGTTAGCTTAGCACAAGCATTTGATAAAGCTGTTTACCAACATCAAGAACTCTAACAATCAACCTGGCAAGTGTGCAAGAGCTACCTGACATCTAAAACTAGCACTGTTTGGGAAGTCTTTGCTTCATGATACATAGCAACAGAGTATTTCAGTTGGAGTGCTTCAGCTGACTGATATGCAGCTCTACATGATCTTATATACTACTATACCCTTGCTGACTGTGCTGAATGATATGGATCTGCTGTGTATTCTCTATTAACCCTTTTACCTCTAAGTCACGGTCAAAAGCTCTTCTGAACTCTAAAGTGTACATATATCTTTAGTTTACTCTGAACTACTTTGCTGTTTGAACTTGCCATAAAATGACTGAACCCTATGGACTATCCACTTTCCTGCTGTCCTGTCATTAACCAACAAAATCCATCATTCTGTCTCTAGATGCTTCTCAGTTTCACTCTGATATGAAGGGCCATGCTACTAGGTAAAGATAAAGCCAGCTTTCTTCAGCACCAGAGCATCACATGTGGTCAGATAGTTGTTTCAGATACAAAGGGCTGCTCTGTATGTGAATTTTGTGTGGCTGAAGCACACTGGATTTGTGGCAAATGCTTTAGCTTGGCAAAATCTACACATTATACTAATATTATACTATCAGTTACTCTGATCATGACTGAGATCAAAAGCATTCACTTTAGCAATCCTTTATACTGTCATTATAAGGGAATTGAGTTCTTACTCTATATGCTGCTTGAAGACATAAAAATCCATTAAGGCATTTTTATTAGCCATGTAGGGCAGAAAATCCAAAGTCATAACACAATTTTAACTCTGCTACGAAGCCAAATCCCAATAAAATCCCAACATATTCATCAATTGATGGTAGGTAATGAAACAAAAGGAAGATCAATGGGGAGAAAAGTCACAAGCTTCTAAATATTTTATACTAATATATTCAAATTGATTAAACCAAGTCCTTTAATTTTTCTTTTTAAGCTGCCACTAATATTACATATGCATAGAATGTTTTAGCAAATATTGGAGTCAGTTAATTACCTACCTGCTCCACATGAAACATTCAACCAGCTAAAATAAATTTACCAATTAAAAACATCCCCAAACCTACAAACACAAAAGTAGGGTACTTTTCTTATGGTGACCATTTTAAACAGCTGAGTCTTTACTTTTTCCTCTTTTGAGCATAAAGGAAATGCTGGAAAATGTATTGCCATGTTGAATTTAAACCCTACGAAAGGGGAACTCGGACTCAATTTATTACATAGTGCTTTTACTTTACTGTGCAGGTGGACTCAATAAATTAGAATTCTCATTAAATTGAATGGTACTTGTAGCATCATCTAGATTCAGGCTTTCAGCCAAGTTCTACCCTTCTGTAAAAATTCCCATGGAACTTTATGTCCAGGGGATGTATGTATGGTTTAAACACAGCACAGATGTCCTTGACATACTACTGATGCTTGCTCTTTGTCTGATACGTGTGTCTAGGTGTAGTTTCATTGAGTATTTACCAGGTTAGTGCTTTGCAACTTTGCTCTTTGACCTAAGAAATTCTTTTTCTTCTATTTATCACATCACATGACCTTTCAATGGGGGTTTTGAGTTGTTTTGGTTTGTTTGTTTCCTTGATTTTAATTAGGCTTCCATTGAAGTTTCATATATTGAAACTTTGTAAGTTTTTTCAGAGCAATCTCTCCTGAATGACTGTGCACTAGTTATCCTCACTATTTTGCCAGCAAAAGTGTTGCTCTTTATAATGAGTAATATAAACATTTTAGTGTATAAAATAACACTGTTCTTTAACTGTTTCTAATTTGTTTTCATGTTATCAGCAAGGTGAAATTTTAGTTCATATGTACCTTTTATAAAATCATTCCTATGAATGTTTTTATACAGTATTAAATGTCATTTCCATGACAATAATTTTCTATTGATTTTGACTTCCCCATACATAAATGCATTGCAATAATAAAGATCACACGTCAGTGCATCAACATTTTCATTTCAACTTTTCAGTCAATAGCACAATATGTAAATGTCTACCATACTATGTACATTTACAGTAAATATACCAAACCTATTTGAAGTGTAAGTTTATGCTCAAAATTTATCTGTTTAGAACTCTTCAACAGGCTGACTGCAGTTACTGCAGTACCCATTTCCAGGACAGAATCGTCACCCCTGAGCAGTTTTATACAAAAGCATTTGCACTAATACTAAGGTGGTTCATAACATTTTACATTCTGTACAAATAATTGACATTGAACTTCAGTCTTTGTGAGAAACAAATTATTTTGCCACAGCTGAAAGCAGGTCAAATAGTACTGTCATTCTTTCTCTGATCGAATATAACAGCGAGATACCTCCTTTGCAAAAATACAGAAATACCAATAACTCACTTGGAATTGCATTCATGATATTAAAATGTTCATGACAGAGGAAGATTTATGAGGATGCAAGCTATTGGCTGGCTCCATATAAAATACAAAAGAGTATTTTGACTTGTTGCTATCTATAAAGAATGTCTATGTGTGCCAGTAAAAAAACCCAAAACATCAAGTTTTCCTCTCCTCTAAAAATCAATTCCTTATTGTCCAAGAAAGGCAAGATCTGCCATTTAGTGCTTAAAACCCCCAAAATCTAAGTATATTAATTTTGTAGTTACATGGACATTCATATCTCACAGATGCTGACAAGCTTTTTGCTCAAGTACTGTGGCACACAAGATTCAACACTCATAGTTTTCTGACAATACATTTTATTCTGAATCACATAAACAACAGTTATCCTTTCTTAACTGGAGCTACTACTGAAATAGTATTTACCAAAAATATCACAATCTGATACATTTAGTGCAGCTAAAACATGGAGCATATCACCTGGAAAACAGAAACTGTTTACCTTACCCAT
Source organism: Colius striatus (assembly GCF_028858725.1). Taxonomy (NCBI): domain Eukaryota; kingdom Metazoa; phylum Chordata; class Aves; order Coliiformes; family Coliidae; genus Colius; species Colius striatus. The sequence goes on along the minus strand of NC_084771.1, from coordinate 3,653,533 downwards.
GAGAATCATCACACTTCCAAGAAGAGAAGATTCATACTATTGCAAAAGAAATACTATCAGCTGCCAAATTGGCTCTAAGATTTGGTGTTGTTTTTGTTTGTGGCCCACTATTGATATCTACTAACAGTTGCACTTTTTAACAGTAAGTCACAGTAGCTGATATTAGGGCTTTCTGCAAGTATGTAGGCTATGCACTTTGTTATATTGACATTTATTGTCAGTTTTATTTGCAGTTTTATGAATGTCATTTAAAATGCTTGGTGTATTTCTATTTTTTTTCCTTACACAATATGTTTGCCAAAACAATTCCTATTCTAAAAATGGGAATTTATTCTATTTGATTTATGCCAGTCTGATGTGACTGATGGAGGCTCTAATGACAGATAATATTTCATATGATGTGGTGCATCTCTTATAAACACAGCACACGCTACCTATACATTACCTACTGTCACAAGTGCCAAATAAAATTTGCTAGACTTGTCAGTGAAAAATGAAATAAAATTCCTCAGTGACAGCAGCTCAAATATTCTATTTAGGTAGTAAACACTGCTTATTTGGTAGCTATTTAGCCACATTTGCTTGTGATATAAAGCAGAAATCAAGAAACTCTGACATTATTTTTTAGCTTCACAGCAATATGCACGAAGAAGGAATAAACTAGATGAGCAAAGCCTCATAGGAGATCAATAACTAAGAATCTTCCAGCATTAAGGCTGCAGTTTTACTTGTCAAAACCCATCTGGATGCTTTCCTGTGTGACCTCATCTAGGTGGACCTGCTTCAGCAGAAGAGTTGGATTAGGTGGTCTCTAAAGGTCCCTTCCAACCTCTAGTATTCCATCACTATAGGATTCTCCACAGCCAATAGTAGAGAAGATTTGGTAGCAACTAGGACTGTATTTATTAATGCCTCACATTTCTTCATTAAGCAGTTAATGAACTGAATAAGAGCTGCAATTCTTGAGAATGAGAGCCTAAGTACTTCATATGACCCTCAGAAAAGGTTGTCCAACGTTATATAGCAACACTACACTCCAATAAGAGAAAGGTTTTGTTCCAGCAGTTCCATGAGTGCTGATGTTTTTCTCCTAAGATTTAAAAATTATAACTGTTTAAACAAAATTGTACTTAAAAGGGAGAAAGCAGTAAACTTGAAGCATGTAGAAAAAGACACAAGCAAAGGTGTCACAGCTCTGTGTGGAGCCATTTCTGGTAACTAGAGAGGAGTTGTAATGGTGGCTCTTGTAAGAAGGTGCTCAAAGCTGTCCCCACCTCTAAGTCAGACCCACCTCTAGGGCTGAGCCAATTGGGTATCTCTGCAATCAGGTTTTAAGAAGAATCTGGAGGAGGAAGGTTGTTCTTTTCTGAAAGGTGGTGGCAGAAGTTGAAGATAAGCAACCACACAGATGTCAAAGTCAGTGAGAGAGGAGAGGAGGAGGCATGCTGGAGCACAGACCCCCATCTACAGCCCATGGTGAGAGGGCAGTTGTACCCCTGCAAGCCATTGAGAGGAATAGTAAAGCCGAGATCTGCCAACAGCTCATGGAAGATCCCAAGCCAGGGGTGGTGGCAGTGCCCAGAGGGGCTGTGACTCTGTGGGAGGGCAATGTTGCTGCAGAATGTGCTTGGAGTTCTGCTGCCAAGGAGACTTGTGCTGAGGGAGTCAGTGTGGAGCTGCAGCCCTCCAGAAGGACTCAGACCAGAGACATTTGTTAAGGACTGTATTCCATGGGAAGGACCCTGTTTTGGAGCAAGGGAAGAAAGCAAGGAGTCTTCCTCCTCTGAGAAGACAGAAGCATCAGAGACTGTCTGTAACAGACTGACCACAACCTCTATTCCCCCCTGAATTCCTGAGGGGAGAGAAGGGAAGGATATGAGGAGCAGGGAGCTGAGCCTGGGAAGAAGGGAAGGGTGGGGGAAGGAGATCTTACAGTGGTGGTTGTATTTTTTCTGATCATCCTGCTCTGGTTTTGCTTTCTGTCTGTTCCACTTCTAGTTGGTAGTAGATTGTTTTTTTCTTATTTTCTTCCCTAATTTGAGTAGTTGAGTCTGTTTTTGTCTGGAATCATAACTGCCTATGAGCCCTCCCTGTCTCAAACCATGAAGTCCTTGGTTATCCTTTCTCCTCCCATCTCTCTAAGCCTCTATCCTCCTACTGAAGGAGAGGGAGAAAGGGAATGGTGGTGTGGTGCTTTGTTGCTGTCTGGGCTTAAACCACAACAAAAGGTGTGATGGTACTCACTCATGACAATAAACTGTTCAGAATACTAAAATTGAGGGTTGGCTGAAGAAAAACTGCAAAAGCCTTTAAAGTAATGAGCAATCAGGTGACAAAATACCAGATGAAACTGAGGGGTTATAAATATTAAAAGTAATGCACCTAAGAGCAAGAGAGTTGCAACTGCACACAAGTAGTGATAAACTCAGAAAAGAGGAAATCATTTTAACTCCAGAAACATTTAGTAGTGCTCCAAAACCCAATGAATCCAACACATCAAGAAAGGAACAGAAAAAACATCCTTATATGGCTTTGTACAGGTCTGCAATATGCCTGCAACCAAAGCTACAGAAAGGGAGAACAGAGGAGGACTCTCCAGTATGAAAAAAAATTGCTGCAGAAGTTTATAATAGATGTCTTCATAAGTAACAATGTGAAATAGCTAAATTAAAATCTCAGATGGCAGGTTCAAATTAAAGAAGTGGTGGGACTTAATCACACTTACTGTAGTTTAACTTTGGAATTAATTGCCTCAAGAATAGTGCAGATATCAACAGTTCATCCAGGTTCGAAAAAGTGATTAGACAAATTCACAGAAGAAAAAAAACTTCCCCTTGGGTTTATTAAACTCAAATGTGATACATTTGGTTGAGAAAATTTACTTAACATAGTTTCCATCAGTCTCCCATTAGCCTGGGGAAAAGCAGAGAAGATAATGACACTTTGTAAAGAAATTAAAAAAGCTATTGAAAATGATCTAAGAATTGTAATCTTTATGGGAATGTGATCCGAGGAAATTCAAGGAAAACTACAAAAACTAGCACACTGTAGCACCAGAAGACATGTTGATGTAATCCGTGACTACAAACATATGATATTAAAGATACTGTAACACAGAGAATGACAGAGCATATTCAGACTGCAGCTGTTAAGATGATCAGTTCCATTGAGAAAGTTGATTTTTTTTCTGGAGAAGGCTTTCAGTGGTATTTAGTTAGTGAGATGAGATGAGATATTCACTACCTTAATTTGCTGTGCTTTGAAAATTATAACCGTAGCAAAAATGTAATGAAGCATAGATTATACTCCTTAATTCTCTAAAATGAGTAAACGATAGTTACAGCTGAGTGTCAGGAATTTAAGAGAAAGCTCTTTGAACTGATCATTTTTTAAGTTCCTACTCATTTAAGTCATTGGGCTCCTTAGGAGTAGCTATTGATTGAGTTCATCACTCCATGAAGGTTATCAGAACACTCTTTCAAATAAACACAACAGTCAATGGAAACCAGACATCACCTTCTTAAACCCTTACCCTATTGAAGACAACAGGCACTCTCACCAGAATTCAAGGCATGGTACCTGAATAATCTTGGGTTGGTATTTTCTCTTTCAATATACCATTCTTATTCTCTATAAAGAATAACAAAACTGTCTGACACCTCTAAGTGTTGAGTTGCCAGCTACAATTCTTCTCACTTTTAAAATACAAAAAGAGGTAGAAGTTAAAAATGATCTTTCTCCTTTGTTTTTATAGAAAGGCAATGGCTGACAACCCCTGTGTGTTATGGTGAACATAACTGTGTTGTCACTATTTTCCAACTGTATTATATTTTCTTCTAGAGCTAGATATTAATAGAACATTACAGCAGATTATACACTTACAATTATTTGAGCATATTAAGATCCCCTGTGACAACCTGGTTTACTTGTGATATAAAGACATGTTATTTCACCCATCTTCATCTTTGGCTTCATTAGAAAAAAAATCATTCTATGTCTGAAAGCCTCTGGTATGAAGGCAACAAATCTTTTTGTTGTTTCTTAAAAATCACTTCATCTATTTATAAATAGCATGTAAAAAAAAAGATAAAACCTAGTCATCTTTGTTATAGAAGTTACCAACCCTGACCTAAAGCAGAAACAGATGGGTTGCCTTGTATTATTCATCTTAGACTGAATAATAGCTGTGACTGTAGCCACAGCTTCACATCTAAAACTAGAGGTTTTTACTTTAGCTACCAAAAAAAAAGTCCCTCTGGTTTGCAAGTTCTAGTATACTCATTTTTTTTATCTGCTTCATTCACTGTCCAAGAAGCCAAAGCTCTGGAACAGGTGACAGTAAAGTGCTTCATTTCTTGATTGCAATGTATCCAAAAACAGCTAGTTCATTAGCAGTCAGGATATTCCTGAAGACATTCTGTAGTATGTCTTTGTGGTCCAAACATGTTTTATCCATACCTAAATTTCAATTTTTAGAGTGGTCTGGTATTTTGGTGAAGGCTCCAAGTTGACTTCACCTTGATATACAGACATATCCATTACATTTACTTCTTCACTGCCACTTTTTGTGGTCAGAAACCACTCAGATTACAATACCTTTCCTGACAATGATTTGTATCTTGCCTTTAAGAAGCTACCACACTCTTGTAGTTATTCTCTTTGAATAGCTCATGTAGTGAAGTTTATCATTTCCTCTTTCCTCCTTTTCAGATTGCCTCTCAATAGTTATGCAGTCACAGGTTCTACAGAACAATTTACAGTTTCCAGACCATCTTGGAAGAGGTTGATGCTCCCTGATCTTTTCCATCTTCTCAGAGACACTGAGAGGGGTGACTCTGATACACAGAACACTAAAGTAGGCTGATCATTAGTATGATTCAGCACAGGTACTCTCACACTGTATAGTCAGGTTTTGGCTTTAGATAATCTTCCTGCCCAATCTCTGCTGATAACTTTTAGTATTTACATTAACAAGCAAACAAACAGCAGTATGCCACCCCTACATTATTGATGGAATTACTTTGCAAGTATATCTCAACCAACATCACTTAGGGACAAGGAATGGAGAAGGGAGGAATACAGGTTGTCTTTTCCTTAAAACCACAATGTAGTTGAAATATTCCAAAGTATCCAGAGTATTCTGCTGGGTAAAAAACTGATGGCATGCCCTAGGCCAAGAGTGCTAGTGAATGGAGTTAAATCTAGTTTTGAGCCATTCACAAGTGGTGCTCAGTATTAGGGCCACTTCCCTTTACCATCTTTATCAATAATCTGGACAAAAGGATTGAGTGCACCCTCAGTAAGTTTCCAGGTGACACCAAATTGGGCAGGAGTGTTGAGGGCAGCAAGGTTCTACAGAGAGAACTGAACAACTTGATCTGATGGGTCGAGGCCAGTTGCACAAGGTTCAACAAAGTCAAGAGCCAGGTCCTGCACTTGGGCTACAACAACCCCAGGAAAGGCTACAGGCCTGGGACAGAGTGGCTGGAAATCTGGCTGATGCAAAAGAATCTGGAGTTGTCAGCTGACAGCTTCCTGAACACAAACCATCAGTGTGCCCATGTGGCCAATAAGGCCAATGACGTTCTGACTTGTATCAGAAACAGTGTGGGCAGCAGGACCAGGGAAGTGATTGTCCTCTTTTACATAGCACTGATGAGGCCATACCTCAAATGCTGTCTTCAGTTTTGGACCCTTCACCACAAGATGAACATGGAAGTACTCGAGGGTGTCCAGAGGAGTGGCTGAGGGAGTTGGGGGTGTTTAGCCTGAAGAAAATGAGGCTGAAGGCAAGTATGATCACTCTCTACAACTACCTTAAAGGATGCTAGGGTGATATTGGTGTTGGTAACAAGCAACAGGACATGAGGAAGTGGCATCAAGTTGTGCTAGCAGAGATTCAGATTGGATATTAAGAAAAATTTCTTCACCAAAAGGGTTATCAAGTACTAGGACAGGCTAGCCAGAGAAGTGATTAAGTCATCATCCCTAAAGGTATTTAAAAGACATGCAGACAAGGTGTTTAGGGACATTGGTTTAGTGGTGGACTTGGCAATGCTAGGTTAACAGTTGGCCTTGATGATCTTGAAACTCTTTTCCAACCTAAACCATTCTATAATTCTATTGCTGTAACTACTTTTAATGTTAACTTTATGTACCCTCTTTTTTACTCCTTTGTCTAAAAATCTGCTTTAAAACACTCATTTGGATCTCTCAGTGTTCTGTGAGTAGGGTTTCTGTGCCTGCTATGGGCAGTGAAACTGCACCAGGCAATCCATGCAGGATACTTCAGTTTGTTTTCTGTGTCTAGGAGGATGGTCAGGCTGTTAAAGTCAGCCTGTGATACTGTTTTCCTGTGTAAAATATAAAAGTGGGCAAAGATTAATCAGTGACATGACATGAGTGCTGATGGACATTTATTATAAAAATCAGCAAACACTTTAGAAATATTATCTAATATCACTAAATGAAGTACAGCAGACTGTTCAAAGCATATCAAGAGGCTATTGGACTGCCATTCAATTGCTCTATATGCAGTATTTCACACATACTAGTAAAGGACTACGCTCTAAACCATCAACTCTTGAGGTTCCGTATCCCTATTCTACCATTACATACAAGCATTGGGTAGCATAGACAAAGAATAAAAGAGTTTCAAAAGTTTTCCTAATGGATAGGGTAAGATGGCTGAAATTATCCAATGGTGTAGAATGATCTTTTCAGAAATAATAAAGTTACACATTCTGGTGCTCTGCAACAGGCCCAAATACATACACTTACTGAAATTGAAGTAATTCATCACATTGATCTAAGTGACAGTGATACATCAAAGAAAAAAGAAATCTTTACATCTTCCAGGAAAATGTAAAAAAAACAAACCAGAAACTACTCCTAAAGATAAAGAAATGATCAATATCATTAGTGGGAGGCTAATACACATGACTTTCTAGTCTAGTATACTGGAAGATTTTGTGCTTTACATGTATACAAACTGGAATTACAGGCAAAAGTCTGTGATATTTTTTAGAGGAAAGAATGTTATGTTTCAAGTACCTTTTAAAATGAAAAAATGTGTTGATATTTAAGCTTATTTCCAACAAGACACACACATTACAGCCCGTTCGACAGTTAAGTGAAGTTTAGTTTCAAATATCCTAGCTAGTGGCAGACCATGACTTGTTAAGAGCAGAAAAGCTATCACCCAGCTTGAGTGACATGAAGATCAACATCCTTAATTGTTTTGTTAAACTCATTAAATATATGGTGATAACACTTTAAAAATCATTTTAATGACATACTCCTGGGGCTAATCACCTCTACAAAAAGGTCAGGCAGGTGATGGAGCAGCCTAACCATCTGGTAACAGCCAATGTTCTCTTACATGTTCAGTTGATATTCTTGACACTTGAGAAACCTGCCTTTGAGCAATCTTCTCACTCTCCTCCTCAGACAACAGATACAGATAGTGACAAGAAAATATTTATCTAAGACATCTAAGTTCCATCAATGCCCAATACATTTCTTTGTCATGCATTTTATTCTTCCTAATGTTAAAAAATGGGTAATAACATCTTTTCTGTGCATACAAAACACACTTAGAGAGTACATTAGCCAGCCTGGAAATCTGTGCACCCATGTTACTGTTAGTCCACAGAATGGAGAGTCAACTGATTAGTGTGACAGTAACACTATATCTTAATGACATATGGATGGAGTTATGACACAGATAGACAGCTGTAATCACTAACTGACAATAGACCTTCATTGAATACTGTAGTAAATAATGTCCACTGAAATCCCCTCATTTTTAATTAAAAGGAAGGCAATTATTCATTGCAGAATTTTTGAAAGTAATTTCATATGCAGATGACATTTAATGAAACTTTAATTGCTTCTGCCTAATTGAAACAATGCTATCAACAAGAAAGTAAGCTGTGCTGGCTAAATCTAACAGAAAACTTGTGTGTTTCATTTAAAAAGAGTGAAGAAATAAGGATTTTTTTTGCTCTGAAACAAATCTTATGAAGGGTTCTTAACTGTTTTCATTTGGAAACTAAACAGATACCTTATACCTGTCCCTACAGCTCATAGCATAGGTGCATCCACGTATGAATGAGACAAAATAATTGACACAAAGGTCTAAAGAAACTTATCACAGGCATCTTTTATTCACTTTGTCATGTTTAACTGTTCATAAATGGGAACTTTTACTGTTGGGAACTTTTTCATTGGCACAAATAGAATGCAGGTACCTGAGAAACATCTGTGCTCATGAGATATAGAATCATTTAGGTTGGAAAAGACCTTTAAGATCATCTAGTCCAACCATAAACTTCACAGTGCAGAGTCCACTACTAAACCATGTTCCTCAGGGCCACATTTACATATCTTTAAATATCTCCAGGGTTGATTACTCAATCACTTCCTTCAGAAGCCTGTCCCAGTGCTTGAAAATCCTTTTGGTGAACAAGTTTTCCCTTATATCCAATCCAAACGTCTGCTAGCCCAACTTGAGACCACTACTTCTTATCTTATCATGTGTAACTTCAACGAAGAGATTGACATCCACCCTGCTACAACTTTCCTTCAGGTATGAAAATCTCCATAAGTCTTTTTGAAACATCCTTTATGAGATGTTGCTTGTAGAAATAGAAAGCTTGGTTTTTTATCCACTTGATTTTAATAAGTTAGAGATTTAATCACATACCTAATCTGAATCCAGACATATGGTAATATTATAAGTATCCAACAGCTAAGTAGTAATCACTGGAATCTCTGGACTTCTCTCCCACATAAATCCTCAGTATTTATTAAGCTGTTCCTGTCAAACTTCCTGTCCAAAGCACATTTAATACTTCTCAATCACCTTTCAGAATTCTTATGCAGATTATCTAAGATTTGACAAAAATTTGAAGATGAACCTTGCTACTCCAGTTTCTTCTGTAAGGACAGGGGAACTTTCCTTACAGAAGTAATGCAGGAACTGTAGTGATTTGGTACCATAGTTCTCAACAAATAATTTTACTCTATTTGTGATTTGACTACAAAATGTGACAATAGATCACCCCTCCCCTTGCTTTTTAGAAATTGCTGCAAATAGTAGATTATGCAGAACAAGAACATGCACGTGGGATTTGAGGAAATGATGCTAGCAATCCATGTAATATAAAAGATTCTGCAACATCTAGTCTCTCCTCTCAGCCTCAAGTGTAATAGATTGGTTTCAGAACAGTTCATAACATTGGTAGATTATTTAAAAATGAATTTGAATAATGTTGTGTGCTGCAGATCAGTTGCAAACTTGTTTTCCTTTGTCTCTGGAACATTGTTTGCATTGTTGGCTAGTAAAGTAAGGCTTAACTGAGGCAGTTTAATAAACCAGTTTTATTTCTTAGATCAAAAATATCTAATTGATAGTTCATTGTGTTGCAGACTATGATTAAACTGCTAATGATAAAGAAGAAAGAAAATTCTAATTACTTTAGACCCCACTAGTCACAGTGTGATTTGGAGTTTCCTGGAACCTCTTGGCACTATGTCTTGGCTTGTAAGGAGTTGATATATTATTCACTGCCTTATCAGAAGTAAATATTCCTGTGCATACTCTTCTACTTTTAAATATTTATACATATGTTTCTTCTTACAAGTCTGGAATAGTTCTGTCAACAACAGCAGTGAGATTACTGAAGTGTGGTTAGAGAAGAAATGGCCATTTTTTTAACTCAAAGTATTAGCTAGTCAACAAGTTTTAGTCATAAATGATTCAAGGGGCTACTACTTGCAACAGATTATCACATCTTTTTATATATATATATATATATATATATATGTACCCTTTACCATGACATTCACATACCTTATAAACTCCAAAGGATGCTATGCCTTAACTCTCGTGCTGTGAATAATACAGAGGATTTATTGTCTCTCTATGAATTTCCAGATGAATAGTAGATCAGTGACATGGGACAAGATCATCACCTTGTGCCTTTCAGTTCCTTTAGAGCAGAAACCATCAAAAAGAGTATTTCTCTTTCACAGTGTTATGTGTAATGCTGTGGAAACACTGAAGGTACTAGATTTCCAATAACTTAGCTGTCCCTTAAATGATTATCATCTAGCATAATTCTATTTCATGCAATGGTTGTGAGATATAAAGAAGCCCACAGAGAAGTTTAGGATTTTATATGTTCCTTAAATCCCAGTGGTTAGTGGAGAATAGAAAAGACTCTATCCATCCTTATATTGTGACAGAGGAGATAATCAAGTATACCATTATTTAGTCCTTCCTGGAGATAATGTTGAAGCTATTAATAGCTACAGTTTGTAATTTGTATGTCAAAAACAACCACTCAACAGCAAAAAATTCTCATATCAACAGTAAAAGAACTTTCAAGAAATATTCAGACCTGATGGCACTAGTTTTCTTTTAGCTTCTGCCCATTCAAGCTCTTGAACGTATCTGGAGGTTCCTTAAACATTTTTTCTTTTGACACTATTGATAGGAACTTTCCAGTAGCTCATTAGGCAAAGGGTAAAGAACTCATGAGCTTTTCTGAACATGCCTAGAGACTTCTGTTCATCAGAGCTCAGTGCCAGGTAACAGACAGCTCCAGCTCTAATTAAAACGTAAAGTAATTCTAAGTACACAACCTTTAGTAAATCAAGTGCAACAATTGATTAAAAAAATAAATTGTTTCAATTGTAATAACAGTTTAACAAAAGAGAATATTATGTTTGTACTTAATGAAAATTAGGAACAATTTTGTATCACAGAGCATCTAAAAGCCAAGTGGAAAAAAGACCATTTGTAACAGGTGACAACAGAAGAAAAAGACTCCTTGTTGTGATGAAGCAGTTATTATAACATTTTAATGCAAAATGGAATGATCTCTGGAAGGAATTTCTGATGAAGAACGCATTATAGCCTTCTGATAATATTATTGTTGTTAAAAGTGGTTCAATAAAATGGTAATAATTACAATGCTCCATAGGGGAGTGATTTCCAAATTTCAAATCAAGGATTAAGGCCAACCACATTCCCATGAATGGCAAAAACTTCTCTTGATACGATTTCAATATAACCTGTAGCTGTACATTTCATGTTCCAGATAAACGAAGTGTAATTTCACTATATGTTAACTTAGACTGGGATGGATGTTTTGTAAATGTTTGCTGCCCTAAAGAGTTTGGAAGAAGCAAAGAGAATACCAAGGGTTTTCAGGAAAGGTTTAGATAGTGTAGAATAAGGTAATATTGTTATTATTGAGAGCAATAGCAAACTCATGCTCACACCTTGAATACCACGCTCACTTGCATTTCCCAAATCATATACAATAAGACTAATATCACAACAATGAGTAACAGTGTAGAATTCTGTATAGGTACTTCTCTATAACATTAATGTCAGCAACACTCAGATTTAAAAAACATACTGTGTAAAAGATATATAGAAATAGAATAGAAAAAATGATAATAAACAGAAATGTTTTAAGATTTGGTTCAGAGGCTCTGAAGAAATGGATAGAAATATGTTCATCTCACAGGCTAACTTAAAGAACATAAACCTGAAATTTGTCTCATAAAATGACTTTAACCATTGAGGAAATCCAGATACATAAGTGAATCATTCTTCCAAAGTGCAACTTCTATTAAGAAAGCAAATGCATCACTGAAAACTCCTACTTTTGTTAGAAAAAGTGCAAAAAACTTGCAAAATATTTTAGAACACCCAAAATTTTGTTCCTAGAATAACTTCTAGTTTATGATCTTCCTTCCCTGTTTGTTTCTTTTCTCCTTCTCCAACAACAGAGGAGACTAACAAGATTAGAGCTGTCAAGCAAACAGCAGAATTTAGTCACTTTCTGCACCAGTGGCTCCCTCTCTTGAGAACTCAAAGAATTAGGGCCCCATCAGCTCATAAATGTGAAGATACAGAGGGTGACCAATGATGCATCACCTAAAGGCCTGCAGCAGCATTTATTAACAGCTGATGTAGAGAAGAGTTTTGCCTTATCACAGCAATAATGAAATCTACAGGATTAGTCTTCTGTGTGTCTCCTGTGCAAAGCTTCATAGCCAAACTTCTCTCTCACATATATGTGTCAATGAACACAATGTAGAGCACATTCTTCCTACTCAGATCTCATGATACAGCAACTTCCAGATAGAGAACTATTTTCATTTAGGTAATGCATGACACAAAAGCCAGCTGCTCAGCAGTACAGGCTTCAACTAATCAGTGAAATCCATGTTCTTAGTCTTGCATGCAGTGGACAAACTGATGAAGAAGTTCCAACTGATTTAAGGGCCTCTCAGAGCTGATGGCTTGAAACACATCGATCCTCTGACTTTTAAGCACGTGATTATCTTTCAACATCACATTAAAATGTATCAACTTCAATGGGACATAACTAAAGCTTTAGCCAGGAAAACTGACTTATTGCTATACATTTCTGAGTGAACAATGGGAATCAGTCCTGAAAGTAGAAAGTACGATGATGTTCACCATCATGAACATAACACAAACTGCATTCCTAACGGTACTCTAGCTGTTAATTCCCTTGTTAATCAGCTTGTGAAAATGGCAGAGAAGTGTCATTTCTAAGTCCAAATTTCTGTGTGGAAAAAACAGGGTTTAGAGACCTCATGACTGACTCTCAGCACCTAAGTGACTGGTGATATGTCCCAGCCTTAACTACTGTCAATGCCTTTAATAGATAGATAATACCTACTGTTTATTTTCAAAATAAAAGAACAAAATGCTTCTCTTAAAAACTAAACTAATAAAAAACTCTTTACTTTTTCCAGTAGACAGTGCTAACATTCTCTCCTGTACCTGTCTTCTCTCCTTTTTAAGACCTCTCATGAAAATGCAAGCCCATATATAACTGGATTCTGAAAATACGCTCCACTGGTGTGTTTAACCATCCTGCCTCTGCAGCCCTGAAACTGTGTGGCTTGTCAGCATATTCTTTCAGTGTGAAGTCAGTAAAGTTCCACAGCTCAGCAAATATTTTACTTTTCACCAGTGCCAGAAAAAAAGGTGAGCATAACAAGAAGCTGAAAATATTTTCAGTATAAGTTGCTTGCTTTCCCCACTTCTTTCCTTGTATTTTTTCCCATGTATTATATAATCAGGAGAAAAAGTCTTATAGTGCTATAACTATTTTCAGGGTCTCTACTATTTTTTTCCTGGCTTAATTTCAATGAATTGTTACGAACACTAGAAAAAAAATGAAACTTGTTTTTGAGGTGTTAGATTTCTTTTCATGGTTCTTCAGTTCTTTAGGGATCTCATATGTTCATACAACATGGACAGAGGCTAACAGGATAAAATTCCATTCAGGCAGATGATGATGAAGGGTGGCTGATAAGCTGCATGACAATGAAAATGCTGTATCTCACCCTGCCACACACTGTATCTTTCACTTCTGCTACACTGATCTCAAAGGCTCTTCTTGAATGGCTCTCATGTAAACCATGGCTTTCTTTTATGGTATACTTTACTTGGATTCTCCTTTTGGTGAATCACAGGGATGGGAGAGGAGTAAGGATTCAGATTCATATTTATTTCAGTTATTGTCAGAGAAAATTGACCATTACTATAAAAAAATCTTTGCTAAGACCTTAGATGTGTAAAAGAAGAGGTAAACGGAATTTCTGTTCATGTCCCCAAGAAAGAGTATTGAGTTCCAGGAAAAAGTAGATGGATCTGAGGGAAAGATTGGATAATACAGGGGGGAACCACATATAAGTACAGTTCATGGCTGTGGCCAAGAATGTGACTGAAAGCTTTAATATTCTCAAGAACTCCATACATTTGAGACCACAGGCCTTCCTGCAACTATGTCATATCAGATTTAGAAGTAGCACTGTGGCTTAGGATCTCTGCTTCAGTGCCTTTATAAGAATAAAGGTCTGAATGAGAGGAGAGAAATGCTTAACTTGAACCTCTAAAGGTTCTTATAGTTTAAAATTGTAAGAGGCCAATTTTCTGGTCTTCATTTGTTGTTCAGCTCTTCAATATTATCTCACAAACTAAAATGGATTAGGGTAGGATTATTACACCCATTCACTCATTCCATTATTTTTATGTATTTAAAAAACAAAGCAAACCAAAAACAAACCCAACTTGAACTTTCTCCTAAAAACCTTGCAAAACATCCTCTTCTTAGATTCTTGGTGGTCTGTCTTCACTCACAACAGGACAAAGAAAATGGTTGAAATGTGGTATACTACTAGATCATTCCTTGCTGGTACAAAGTATCGTTTAATTCCTGCTTCATAGTGCAGTCCCTAGGCATTGTCTAACCTTAGTTTAGGGTGAGGTGTAGGGCAGGGAGTCCAGTAAACTACATGTAGTAGAGTACCTGACCCTTAGAGCTGCAAATGCTCTCATTCCTTTTTCTCCTCTCTTTTATTTTTAAAAAGTTCACAGGAACATTTATTCCAGCCTCTGAACATAATCACTGAGTTTCATAAAGAACAAAATTCCCACAAGGCCTCATAAAAGTTATTCTCAGTGTTACAGCTCTACTTCAAAGGGAGAAAAAGCCATTTTACAACCACCTTGCTGCCACAGAATGCTTACAGACAGGGTGTTCACTGGGAATAATCCATAATAAAAAGGAATCCTTTGGGATTCTCTGTCCAATTGCCATATATAAAACAAAGCAGAAAATAAAGTGTTGGATGCTTAGCTGTACATTAAGCTACTGGCACCCGCAGCGTCAAAAAGAAAGGAAGGAATAAAAGATAGCCTAATTAGATTGCAATATCAGAAGTGCTCCCTTTGTGGGTTTTATTTTACTTTACATCACATCTTTTTAATTTAAATGTCTTCCTTTTTTACATTTTTATCTCAAGCTATCATTGCTTCCAATTCACTATGAACAAATTTGCACTAATACAGGTCCTTTGAACTTTGGACTAGAATTTGACATGTGTAAATGCTGGAAGGGCAGGGGGACCATAAACATTGAAGTGATGCAGCCCAGATGGAACCCTGCAGTTTTAACCCTCTCAAACTTAATGACTGTTGTACCCCTGAAGAGAAATATCATGCCATTTTACTTAGATGTTGCACTTGTTTGAAAGTAGGTACATATCTAAAGACCTGGATGGTTAGGATATGACTCTTCAAAAGCCAAATCCATAGAGAATACAAAGAAAAGAAATCTTAAAGCAGCATTGATTTTTCTCACATCAGCTAGTAGGTTCTTCCTTGGTCCACCTCACTCTGATGCTGCATATTGCTCTTAAAACAGGTATTTTAATAATATGCATAATGAGAAGCCTCTGTCCTGTCTCTTTTGAACCTGCCTGCCCTCATACCTTCTTCATGCACACAGTCCTAGTGAAAACTACTGATGCATCTGGCTAAAACTCATTCTGTTAATCATATTTCATAAGCTTCTTCCAGTGTTACACACATTTGAGTTCAGAGGCACAAATCTCTATGATCTAGGAACTTCTCAGAGAGTAGCTGGTCCATAGAGGATCAGTCTAACTAGCACTGAATCTGACTTTAGTCTTTCCTTTCTCACATGCACCGAAATCTTGAGAGCAAGCCTAGGGTATGCAATTCAGCAAGCATTAGGTACCATTACTATTTCTGGAAAGATCTATTAATAAAAATGAATGGTAGTGATAGCGAGATAGGAGGAAACATAAGCACAAAAACACAATCTTTGGAAAGATGAGATGTGAACATGTCTTCAACTCAGAACACATTTACATTTCTTATATGGAAGTTCTATTTCATCCCTTCATTGTGAAAAGGGCACCAGATCAGAGAGAGATGCTTTATACAATATATTGTTTAAATGAAAGATGGAGATTATTTTCCATTTAGAAGACTTGCATTGTGATTATACAGTCACCACGTTTCAAATTTAAA
Organism: Colius striatus; assembly: GCF_028858725.1. Taxonomy (NCBI): domain Eukaryota; kingdom Metazoa; phylum Chordata; class Aves; order Coliiformes; family Coliidae; genus Colius; species Colius striatus. The sequence continues at coordinate 3,637,635 of NC_084771.1, read as the reverse complement.
GCCTCGGTACATCCAATCTGTTTATGTGTGTTTTTTCCAAGCAGTTTCAGTTAAGTCAAAAAGGTAGGTTTTGTTTGTTTCTGTTTCATTCATAATTTTATCTAAAATTAAGTCTTAGATTGGTGATATTTATCTCTCAGCATTTTTATAAATGGAGAAAAATTTCTGTAAGAAGCAAACATGTCACAAAAGGAAAACTTCTGATCAAAGTCATACATCACGAGTCAGTTTCCTGAGCAGTCTTGTCCTAAATAGAGACCTCCTACTTCTGGAACACTCGTTCTAACCACTTTCACATACACTCTCTTTCATCATCTCTTTCTTTTTTTGTTGAGGGTTTCTTTTGAGAATGAAGATCCTTACCAACTTATTAAATATGTAATTTCTATGGATTAATAAATATTCCTTAATATCTTCCTTCTCCCTTTATTCTTGTACACTTAAAGTAGAACATCTTCTACTTATTTCACTTTTATGGCAATTAAAAATTTTTAAGTAAAATCAAAGTTTCAGTGAAATCAACGTGACAATGATTTTCTGATTACTCAAACTTTTTCACTACAAAAGCTGCATATTAACCATAGCACTGAAGTGCAAATACCCATACCACTAAGAATAGAGCCTCCCCTATAGATAATATATCAGCGATGAAGCTTATTTAATTTTTGTAGATCCATGCCCATATCAAGGAATCCTAATTACAAGCCAAATACACAATGATGTAATTTCATGGACTGCAGAATAGTTGTCATTTATACCCATATACTTGCTCTGTTACACTGTAGCTATTACTCAAATGCAACTGCAATAAGCTTTTCAGTAAAGATCTTCCATCATCTCTGAATTTAAAAGACGTGCAAGATCCCATGTACCAGTGGACATCATCAAAAGATGTAAGGTCATAAATTTGCTGGAGATCTTTTTTTCCTTGACTCCATATTTAATCTTCCTTTTAGAGGTTTTTAAAATCTCTTCCAGGTATATCCTCATTTTAATACAGATCAGCCTGAAGTTAACATCTGACAGCTATTCTACCAAGTAAAAAAGAATATTCACTGATATTTCCTACCTTTATTTTTCAGGCTTTTCCTGAGCTATGACTAGTTAATACCCATTTCAAGCAGGAGAAAGAATCTTAGGTTCCTTGGAAGAGTTTGAAAAATGTTTTAAACCCTTCAGCAAAAACAAGTGCACAGGAGATTCATTACTCCTTAAATCAAAGGGAGGATGATTGAATTTTCATTCACCTCTGGGGGATCAGAATCTAGCTCAGCATAAAACAGGAAGGTGCCACAACTCAAAGCTGCTTGTTACCACCTGGACCAAAAGGAACACTTCAGAGCCATAAAAACAAATCACACCAGTAGAAGAGTATATTTCCTAGTCTAATCAAGAAAGGAACAGAAGAAAACATATTGGGAATGAAGAAACAATGTGCTTTAAAGAACTTTTCGAAATGTCTGAAGTGTCTTCCTAAAAAAAGGCATTTGCTCTCACAGGAGGAATAATGCAATGAAATGAATGTCATCTCAAAGCAAAAAATCTTTAAGTCCTGCTTAAGTTAATGACAATAAGATAAAAGTTTAGACTGATGAGAACAAGAATTTTACATTCTCTTATCCCTATAAAGGAACTGGTCACATCTTGAACAGCTCTGGTGAGAACCACCATCATTACCATTTAGAAAAGACATTTCTGAGTACCTGAATAAACATCAACTAAGAGACAATCTTTAATAGTCTATAGTGACTTGCTATAGAAAGTCTTTTCTAGTGCTTGGGAAATGAACATTGTCAGAAAACTGTTCACAATGTCTAATATCAAGTAAGTAAAGAAACCAAACTTTCTGTGAAAACATTTATGTTAGAGTAGCCTTAGAAACTCATTTGGGTTTCTTGGCTTAAATAATCTATTCCAAATCATTATTAGCAGTGGTTTTATGCCTCTAAGACAGGCTAACTGCCAGCTTCAGGCAGAAGTCCTTTGTTCAGAACTCTATGGTTCATATTTGCCATTTGGAAAAACTCTGTGCTAGAAGCAACGTTCCACAGATGAATGTGGTACACTACATGGCTTTTTTAGAAGCTAGCTCAAATCATGGCTGCTGTAGTCTAAAAGTATAACTGATTTGTCACTTAAAGGTCTGATAAGTGTTTATAGAGTTAGATGTGCTTACTGACTCTCAATGGTTAATTTTAGACAAAAACTCTAAGAACATAGGCATAAAAGGAAGAAGACTAGAGACTAGCAATTACAATAATAAGCCATCAATAATGGAGACCAGCAATTTTGTCATGGCCTAATACAATTGTCATTGGAGCAATTGCTATGGGCATTAGGTCAATTCTTAGAAAAGAGAAATACGATAATTTCAAGAGGTTACTGTTGGCTGTATACTGTATTTATGCATTATGTCTGTTTGCAGGTATTTTTTTCTCTTGAAGATTCTAAAGATGAGAAAAAGATAAGCAAACTCTAAATTCACTGCTTTCAACAACAGTAAACATGCTTTTCCCTAAACTTTTAACAACAAAACCACATTTTTCTCTTATCTTCTCAACAGAGTTACAAGTGAGCAACTACAACCAACTTATTTGCTGCTTGATACTTGAATACTGTATATAGAGACATTAAAGACAACAATTATGGGGTTTTTAAGAAAGAAAAAACACATCTTTTTTAGTGCCCAACAGATTCAAATGCTAGCAATGAACATATGTAACATTTGTGCCCTTGTTCAGCTTGAAATAGCAGCAAAGTATAAAACTGCTATGTTTAGGTTTTAAACATGTGAGAAGAGGATGCAAAACATGGCACTGATTGTCCCCTGCTATCATCTCCATTTCTGCTGCAAAACACACAAAGACAGTGTGGAAAAGCTTCACTAAGTCATGAGAAAAGAAAATAAGCTGTCATCAAATGACCACAAAACATAAGCTGAAAGAGCTTTCAGTCCTGTGTACAGATACATAGGAAACAAGAAAGGGTTCCTGTCCCTTTTTTATATGGATATGCCTAAAAGACCAATGATCCCAAGCTGCTATTTGGATGTGAGGGTTTCTTGAAACCACCTTTCTCCAAGTACCTTTTCATGACTATATAATTGTGTCCTCTTCAGTTAAGAGGCACAGAACACAAAAGATCTTTTCTAGACACTGATGACCAGATTAGTCTTTCTTCTCTTGCAAGATATAATCCTGCTCATGGATTTTTTTTTCTTCTCATAGCATTCTCCTGTTCTTTTCTCCTTCAATGGGAATTAAAAATGTTTAGTATCATTTCAAGATAATTGTAGAATCTTTCTCCTTAATTATATCATCAAATTAATGGAGCTCTCAGAAGAGACAAAAACCTATGAAATAAAAATAACCCAGTTGTCCTGCATATGTACATTGAAAATTAAAAATGCAAAAGACTAAGTATGTTCTCCAAACACAATTCACAGCAGTATCTCTATTATCTTTTGTATATCTACCTGGGGAATCCACTGTTACAGACTGCAAGTGACAGTGGTCATGTTAAACCTGAGAATTTGCAAAGATGGAGAGGGAAAAAAAAGTGAAAACTGCAATTGCAAGCAAAGTAGAAATCATTTGTCCAGTGCTCAACCATGATCTTGCTATCTAGCCATATCAACATGATTTAGCAATGCAGCTAAGTACTCAGGGGTAGACTCTGTAGAACAAGGCACCATCTCTTACATTCAGATGATCTAGAAACTCCTTCTCCAAATCTGAACTGGAATAGAACCTAAGCAAATCTCTTAATTCTGTGTAAAAGGCGGTTGTGGTGACAGTGAGGAAGATCTCCAAGTGTGAACTAATAATTTATGTATCAAAATCAGAATTTAACATCAAGGATTAAATAAAGATTAACAGAACAGTGTAAAGAGATTAAAAAACTCCCCTGTCATTGTTTGAGATTGATCACAAACTCATCCTAACAAATCTACAAATATGCAATATTGCATTCCAAGCCTCTTATAGGGCTAGTTACACCCTTACAGATGCTCATGATTATTCCTTACACTGCTGATACGTTATAAAACAGAAAGCATGGGAAAATATACACATCTTTTTAAAATTTTCAACTTGTATTTAAGGAAAAACAACCAAAAAAAGCAAACAACAAAAACAAAACTTGATCTTTGACTTTGTACAATAATAAAGGGCCAAATTTATTAAGACAATCAAGTATTTTTTCCTTGGAGAAATTGAGAAATGCTCTTCATGCAAAAACTTCTTTCAAGCTAGGTTAGAGGATTTAGGTAGAAGATACCTATAGAGAGGATATTTAACCCTATAGTTAATGTAACTGGAATCATGGTAATGTTTTATGTCTCAGATGACGATGAGACGAGTCGGTTCCTGTTATTTCAGCATCGCTTTTTCTGCAGAATGTTGTTGTTTCATTAATCATGCTGAGGTACAGGGATTCTTTATAAAATGTTTCTAGTTCAGTAAAATTGTTTTTACCTTATCTCGGTATTTTCTTCTCTTAGCTTAAACTCTTTTTTACATTCATACTCAGAGCTTTTGCCTTCATTCTCATAGCTTTTTCTAGCCTTTGTTCACAACTGCAAAGCAGTCTAATCATTTCCCCAGTTACTGCTCTGACACTGAGTGATCACTCATGTTACAGCGTATTGAGTTTATTTACACATAATTGTACGGCACTAAGCTTTCCATTATACTACACCAGTGAACTCAATTGAATCACATACAGTTTAGAATGATGCTATCCAGAGGGTTTCCCCCTATTTCACAGCACAAAAGTCCTTTTTGCAGCGTACTGCAACTATTCAAGGCAATGTCAAGTTTTGTACCTTGCTCACAAGTAGAGTTTTGATTCCTCTTCTCATCAGGACATGAAAGAAAATTCTGTCTATGCAACCTGTCACCATGAGGTGCTAGCAACCGACTCACAAGAGATCATGCAGATAATACAGCATTTTACTTTGCTTGAAAATGGCAAATATCAGATGATCCCCAGGAAATGACTTGCATTGTAATACAGTGATATCTTACAGTTCTACACCCACAGCTAGACCACTGACTTCAGTAAGGGTCTTTTTTACTCTTTTCGCTGTATTTCTTCAATTCACGTAACAGTATGATGAGAACTGACTCACAAAACTACTTCTGAAAAACTGGAAGCCTGAATTGAACAGTATCTCCACATGAGAAGAGATTAAATGCTACTCAGACTATAGAAAGTTTTACTAGTACCATAGAAAAACACAGCAAAGATCTGAAATTGGAATAGGCAAAAGGAGATTCCCAGTTCCTGAATTTAAAAAAGGTGTTTATTCTGACACAGCACCTAGTAGGATAATAGAAAATGTCTACACTTGAGTTAAACTCACATGTAGTGACAAATCTGCTTAGTGGTTTTCTCCCCCAACCACACACTTTGCTGTGACCTGTCTGGATTCAAGGCCACGGAGGAAGTTAGATAATATATTTAATCAGATGAGTTAGATAATGTATTATCAATAATACATGATATATTAATAAGTGAGATAATATATGTCATCAGATAATATAGTTCATCTAAGAGTTAACAGCTGGAAAGAAGAAAGGAAAAACTTAAGCTCTAGTAGACTAAGATGACTGAAGCAGAAATATGTGACCCAACAGCAAGATAGAGTTCCCCTATCTTGAGGACCTCCTATCTTAGGGATTAATGAAGAAGCAAAGTAAAAGCTCTAAGAGCATCCATCTTCCAGAAGGGTTCAGTGCTCATGTATTTTTTAAGCTATGATGTATATGTCCAGATTCAAGGCAAAGTAAGGTTCTTGAGAAAGATCAAGAACAAATGAATGTTTTGTGGGTGTATTTTTTTGGATTGGATGCAGTCCACATGATAAAATCTATTCAAAGAAAGTTATACTCTCTGCATTAAGAAGTCTGCACCAAGAATCATCTAGAAGTCAGTTCAGGTATCTGCTCTAGGATGATCCATCTGACTTCTTGGGAGGGTAGGGTTCCTTTGGGATAGTCACTGACCACATGACTGGTTTTATACCTTCTATCCCTGAACAGAAACCTACCAAAGGAAATCTACATAAAGAGACAAACATTATGCTCATAGATGAATATCTCGGTTGACATGTGGTTTTAATGAGTGAGATTTCAGCCTATGAAATGGTAAACTTACCTGACAAAATGAATCTCTTGAGAAAATAATTGGTCTTTTTAAAACTTTGTAAATTTAAGAGATCTTAAATTGTTGTTCATCACCATCAACCTCACCAAAACAGGCTGATTCAAGTACACTATAGTTACCATAGAAGACAGCAGCACATGACTTTAGCATGTATCATTTTAAAATTACTTGGTCCTTTGAAGCCATGAAATGCCTCATTAGAGTGTGCAACACACATAGGAAGTAATAAAACCCAAATTATGGCACTGGAAACTCACTGAATTTCCATATATGCCCCAAACATCACCAGTAACTGTATTTTTTTTCCATTTTCTATTATTTTCCCTACATACATATACACATTTCATTAACATCTCTTGACTATGACATGAAATAGCTCAGTAACCTATTCCAGAATTTTTCTAACAGAAGAGACTGTCCTGCTTTTACAGAAAACCCAAAATATTTAGTTAGGAAGATTAAAAGAAAGTTCAGGAAGATATGGAATAAGGCTGTTTCAGTGCTGCTTTCTACTGATGGCTGCACAGCAGCTCTGTTACAATAGGAGCACTCTGCACCCAGCATTGTAGTCCTGCACACCACCTGCTTCTGAATATTAGACTGAAGCAACAAAGACCAAGCAATCATCCCTCCCAAATTCCAGCCCTCCATGCATACATTTTTGTCCCTTTTTAAAATATCAAATACATCTGTGAGCCTCATTTCTTAATTATGCAACAAGCTACCAAAGGCCAAAAGTGACTTAAAAATATTAAGCTTTTTTAAAGTAAAAAGTCATCTTCATTGTAATCTCTTCTGCACTACACAATTGCCTCCTCCATACTTTCTCTGATACTTCTGTTGCCTTTGTTTTTATATGAATATATACATTGCCAAAGAAATCAAAATTCACCACTGAAGATTGACTGGAGTTCTAGAAGAGTTTTTGTAGCACTATATTTCTGCCATTATTCCCAAGGCCATTGACCCAAGAATTCTCTGCTTCCATTTTTTTCTGGTTATCTACCTTTCAGAGTATAGATTAAGCCAAGCTCTCCATCTTCTGTGACCAAAGTGCAATAAAAAGCAACAACTGAATTTGAAATATTTATTAGAAGTGTAAAGAATGAGAAGGGAAAAGCAACCAAGGGAAAAGAAGTAGCAAAAGAGCATTGGACAAGGATACTTTAACTGCCAATTAATGTTTGAAAATAACTTCAGCAACCAGCACAAACTTGACAGTCATGAAAAAGAATAAGGCTGCAATGTTAATAAATACTTGATATAAAGTGCTGCAGTCAGAAAGTAGTTTTTCCCAGGATTTCTTATATTGAACAACACTTTTTCCCCTCACTTCTCCTGAACAGACACTAAACATCCCAGGTAAAAGTTCAAACTCAAAGAACTCATCAATTTTGAATTCCCAGTGCAGTCAGAGCAAGGCCTGTTATCAGGCAGCCTGTGCCTGTCAGTAAGGGAACAAAACAAACAACTCAGTAATGTGCTAGTTGCTGAGATAACCAATATGAGAATCTATCTACAGCCTGAAGTTTACAACTCACTTTGCCACTGTTCTGCTGCATCCCCCCGGCCCCTTGTGTTCCTTCAACATCTTGTCTGCTTAGATGAGAAGTTCTTTGAGTATTTTACAAACACACAACAATAAGCATGTAGCCCAACAGGGCCTATGGGACCCAAGAAGAAAAGAATCTATAGAAATAACAGAAACATCAGCCCTTCTGTGAGATTATTTCTTTACCATGACTGCATTGAACTGTTCTGAAATGACTTATGCATCCTGTGGTTTTCACATACCTCACTTCAAACAAAATAGGAAGGAACCTGTGCTTCCATTGCCAAACTTTTACACAGTCAACTTTAGACCTGGGTTTTCTTTTAATTGTCTGCCTTCTCCTAGATAATCTGATTAATTACATTCCTTCTTCCCCAGAAGCGTCATGTGTTTGAACACTGTGTTGAATTGTGACTTTATTTAATGAGCCATAAATACTGTCTTTTATAATATATCAACTTCTGCCTCTGGGTTACTGTTACCTAACAAAAACTCATCCTATTATTCTTCCTGTGAAGTCCTTCACAGTTTATGGGGCTCTTTCAACAGTATTTCAGTAACTGTTCTATTTTCAAGAGCTGACTTCCCCAACAGTCACATTCATCATTTAAATTCTATTTCTGTCAAAGTTTCAAGTACTATTCTGCTGAAATCTTTGCTATATAGAAAACAATCAAATGAGATAATTAGCAAGTATTTAAGCTTCATTTCAAAAGAAACGTAGCTCAAACATTAAACAGAAAACAGTACTTCCAAAAAGTACCAAGTGATTTAGGATCTCTCTATCAACTTTTAAATTCATCTTTCCCAAGTTCTTTTTCACCTAAAGGTATAGCAAGACTTTAAAAGAAAAAACCTTTAGAGACTTGTCTCTCTCTGAAATCAATATTGGAAAAACCCTTTCCTAGGGCTCCTAAGTCACTTTTAAAAATGTGACATTATTGGAAAGAATGCAAATTGCTTCTAAAAGAGCTTGAAGTTGTTTCTGGCAGTAGACTTGCAATTAAAGACAAAGAGGTTAATAACATTTAGTCTGTGTCTATGAGTTTGTTGCTTGGCAGACAGATAATTTCTTGCCTGAGGAGCTTGCTAAGAACACACTTGTAAGTAGACAGAGGTGAGGGAAACAGAGGAACATGCTTCATTTGAAACACAAGTTCATGCATATGAGATGCTCTGTTCTTTTAGAAGTGCACTACTCAATCACTTTGATTATGCCAGCACTTTTATTCTGTAGTTTGGGCAATAATCCTTAGTACTTATTCTTTACATACATAAATCTTCCAAGATGCTTATGCAAGAGGTATGGGCTAGAAAAACCATGGGTTCTCAGAAACTGCTCCCCTTTGCTTTCCTCTCAGATGAATTCTCTAGTTTTCAAGGAATGATACACTTCCAGAGCTACGTGGCCTCTTCACCCTCTGAGTGAAGCTTTCAGCTGTTATCTACTTATGTAATTATGAAACATAATAAATATGATATTTGATCAATATTAGCTGTTAAGTGTTAAATATAGGTATTACAATACAAAACATTCATATTTGTAACATGTATCAAAGTCATAACATCTCAACTTGAACTGATACTCTGTATAATAGCTAGCTCATTATACCTTGTTTTACTCTTTGTTAATCCTTACAAAAAAAGCACAGCAGCCCTGTCTCCTGACATCTTATCCAACAATCCTCTGCATAATCAGTGTGGCAGAAGGAGCCCAACACTCAACAGTCACTCATGTTACATCCTTGAGAGTAAACTTCTAATTAGCTGAGGAAGGTGAATGTTCCCTTTGTCTTGGCATGAACCAAAGTTTTCATAAATTAAAGTTTATCTCTTCTCTTCCATGCAGAAGAAAAAATAGAGACCAGGTTTCTGAACAAAGCAATTTAACATTCGAGTTAACACTTGAGATAAACTAGACTAAAGTAAGAATCTATTCTCCATTTCTTTTGAGCTGTAGCTGAATGTTAGCAGGAGGAAGAAACTGTAACACAAAAAGACAACAGTAGGGAAAAGACAAAGAAATAATGTTTCAAAGACATAATAATACCACAAAGCCACAGATCACAGTAAAGGCTGGTGTTCAGTTTTAGAAAAGTAAATATCATTAAAAAAATCACCTGGGAGAAGAGTCAATCTTGATGGTTGGATTTGCCAGTAGCATTACTTTTCTTTTCTTTGCATGCTGATACTCCTTAATCTTTATGTTTACAGCAGCCTACCACTACATTTTTTTCTTGCATTCTTAAATGTGACAGAGAGCTCTGACGTATGTACAAACACCTGCTATTTGCCACTGGTCTTGCTGTATTAATGTTTATTTCAACTCCAGCTTATTTATGTAATGTTAGACAAATGTCTTGATGTTGCACATGAACCTATAATAATACAAATTGACACTTTCAAGGTTTAATGATCAAAAAGAGAAATAATACATTTCCTTAGAATAAATATAATCAAGTTTTAGGGAATTCTATTTGCTCACTCTTAGACTTTTGTTGTTCACATCCTGATTACCAAATCTCCTTGCATTTTCTGTCTCCTGAATACTCTTTTTAACACTCTATTCCCCTGCTACTCATTACCCACAACTGATTCAAATGGATTTGATATGCAGTTTGCATTTAGCACATAGGAGACATGGCAAACCTGTCTTTTTTACTCCTAGTACAACAGCATGGCAGTAGTGAAGAAAACTGAATTCTCTAATTGACTACAAAGGGATAAGTGGTTATTCAAAGGCAACTCTCTGCTTCTTCAATAAGAACAAGCTCAACAAATTGCAATTAAATAATGATATAATGAGAGCTAATGGTACAATTTTCAGAAGAAACTGATTACAGAATCATACATGTCACTTTTATGTTCTGAGTTACAGAATTAAATGAAGGTGTCATACACAATGAGAATTTCCTGGACTCACACATTTAAACTTATACGAAGCTCCCTGTCTTCTCAACCAATATGGTAAGAGGCAAAGGTAATATTTTTCTATCCAGGCTGTAATACAATGTAGTGAGGGCTTTTGGTAAATATACAGCAAGGTGAAATACCCTATATATTTAGATCTATAATGTTGTAAGTTGGATCTGCACTGGCTTCATGCAGAACATAAGCAAATTAATCTTTAGATGTATACAGACAAAGAAAAGTATCCCAGAATTTCTTTCCAGGGACAGTCTCTTTCCTACCTCAAAAAGGGAAGAAAACTCCTGTATACAAAATAAAAGCTGCCCTTGGGAATAAGTTGCTTAAGACAACTCCAGCATTTATAAGTTTGTAATAACCTTTTACCTTTTAAGTAGAACATGAAAGATTTTTTTAATGTATCAGTATTTAACCATCCTATTATTTCAACAGGAATGCAGATATACTGCATATTAAACATATGCTATCTTTGCAAGGACATTCCTAAACATCTATAATTCTCAATGTTTTAGATGCCTCTAACTCACAATTTAAGCATAAAAAAGTGACTGCAAGACTTCTCAGTAAAATAAAAGAGGCTGCAGTAACAGCTTGACAAAGACTGCAGCATCTTATCAGCTGTGAAGTGCTTCTGTAGCTAGACTACTAACAAATAAAGAGGGAATACTGACAGAACCATTTCTGTCACAGTGAAAATTCTCTGGAGCTAAAACATTTCTATTTCAATAGCACATATGGATTGCTGGGCAGAATGTAAGAAAGACACTATAAAAGAAAAAACGTAGCCTAGATTGGATGAAAGCCATGTTCAAGTTCCTTATTTACATTGCCATAGGATGATACTGATTGAATACCCTGCTGTATCTTAGAGTATCCTATTCCAGATCTTTCTGAGTCAAGACTTAAATCTGCATCTCTCACATCCACAGTCAGTCAGTACTCACAGCTTTCTTTAGCCAAGTACCATTTTCACAGCAAAATGTTCTGAAGCTTTTTTTTCCTAGTTTAGTGCTAATGAAAACAAAACTGCAAAGCTTCAGAACACACTGCAAAGCAGAGCTGTCTCAGGAAGACTCATCCTGACATAACCAACTAGAAATCTAAAAGTGGAATAGATATACCAGATGAACAGATCTGAGTCACGGTGCAGAGGGTCCAGGCTAACCAATGGCCTTTACTGAATCAATCTACAGCATACATAGAATATGGTGCAAAATGCAAGATGTGTATTCACAGTCAGGGATGTGTAGTCCAGAAAAAATACAGAATAGACATTAAAGGTACTGAAGTGTGGTAGTTCATATTGCTATTTGCATCTAAATAGTTACTAATCATGAAAAGCCAGAGAATTCCCCTGTTGAAATATCTTCGAACCTAGCAATGCTATGGTCAATCTGTCCAGAGCTTAAGCATTATTGTGCTGTGGAGTTTCCTACCATGAAAGACAAAATGTTTTTTTTAGGGAAGGGAGAGAGTTGCATTGATTTTCTTTTCTCATAGGCTTGAGTTGTAATAATCTCTTACTTTTCAAACAATTACACTTTAGGATCCTCCAGAGTCAATTCAGAGCAAGAACCTTTCACCTATAAACACACACACAAATATTACTTTTCAATCAGTTCTCAAAGTAACAAAGTTTAAATTAATACATGAATTCTACATCACTGACTAATATCTTTCTTGAAAGCTTTAGATAACACCACAAAAACAAAGAAGTTCTCCCCAAATTACGTTGCCTTTGCAAGCCATTGTGCAAGCAAATGTGCCCAAAATAGAGAGTGATTACATGTACTTTTAAAAGATGACCTGAACTGTGCTGAGTCAGTATTGGCTGCACACAAATTGCCCTTGAGGATTTTGATTGTTCCATAAAGTATCTCTGGGACTGTTAGGGACACTGCACACTCTCCTTGCTACCATGAAATGAAGTGATGCATTGCATACTGGATGAGGAATGCTGAAAAATTGTCTTGTGTTGAAGGAGGAGATTCTTGTACAAGCCTGGAAAATTGAGCAATTTTGAAAATCTATAGTAACAAATGGTTTGTCTAAATTGAGCAAGGCAGAATGGATCTGAAGACCCACACAGAGATAAAAAGCCCTTCTGCATATAGAAAACAAAGACAAAAATCCCACAAGAAGAGCACATTACAAAGTAATCACTGTTCTTTGCTCTTCAGAAACTAAAAACTGCATCAGAATTTTTAAATCTCTGTAAATACTTTCTGGATTAAAAAGCAAACAAAACCAAATCCCCAACAATTCAAAGAAAACCCTTCACACCCCAAAGATGCAGATAAAGCTTACATCCATAGTTGACTAAGGGACAAAGAGAATCCATCTTTACAACTGATAGATAAAAATCTAGACATTTAAATTAGAACACTTTTAAGTTCGATTAATAAAACAAAATATCATGCTCAGAATAGAACTTATTTTTCAGTTTCATGGAAAAGCTTTGGGATGGTTGGTATATCATCTCTTCATTTACACTCCCACTTAAAATATATTGTCAGGTACTATTAGATCACAGATGAATTTAAGTAACTGAAATTTCCCCTGTAATGCAATTTCTTTGTTCTTGAATGTAACTGTAAGAGTTTAAAACCATTCAAGTCCCTTGTGAAACTCATCTTGAGGGTTGAAATGGGAAGTGCATCAATAACATGCATAAAATAGGATATACATGTGAAATGGGATGTTTGTAATACATGCCTGTAAACCTCTAAAGGAGTTTAACAGCCATCAGTTTTAAAAATATTGTGCATTAGAGCAGAATAAATGAAAATTAGGCCACAGTGATAAAAAGAAAGAAAGATTAAAAAAAAGGCAATGAACAAACATTTGGATGAATTAAATGAATCCAAGTTGACAGGACCTGATGCAGTTCACCCTAGGGTATACAGGAAACCAGCCAATGCAATCTGTGAGTCATTAATGCACATTTTTAAAATCCAGTGAAGATATAAAGAGAAGTTTCTAAAAGATTATTGAAGGGCAAACTTCATAGGTATTTCCAAAATGAGGAAGAGGGCCTGGAAAATTATATATCAGACAATCTAACTTCAACGTTCGGAACGATACTAGAACAAATCACTTAAAGAGTCAATTCTAAAGCACCTACAGGATAATAAAGGTGATAAAAGCAGCCAACAAGGATCTGTCAAGAACAAATCACATCAAAATGATCCAATTTCCTTCTGTGACAAGATAATGGGTCTAGTAGATAAGAAGGAAACATTAGAGACAGTCTATCTTGACTTTAGTGATGCACTTGTTGCTGTTGCTTGGGACACTCTCACAAGTAAACTAGAAAATGTGATTTTAATAAAGAAAACAGAAGATAGACAAACAACTTCATACAAAGTGTATGTGTTGTAATCAATAATAGTTTGCTATCAACCAGAAATGCATTTTGAGTTCTAGACATACTTATCTTGGGCTCGGTTCTAAATATATTTTCCATTACAACTTGCATGATAGGATGAATACTCCAAAAGTCTCATTCATGCAAACCAAAAGAGTACTTAAAACTGAATGATCATATAGAATCTCAAATGGATTGGGGTTGGGAAAAAATAAAGATAAAATTCAGTTGTAGTAATTTCACAAACCTCTGTGTTTAAGGTGTGTCCAATTTTTTTTCCAGAAGTGCAAAATAATTTTCCCCAACCTTTGAGAACATAAAACCAGTCTGAGTATGAAGACCACAAAGTCCTGTTTTATGCCTTCACACAAAATTCTGCATAAAATGCTCGTATTAAATTAATCATTCTTTTGGTATGTTAAATATTTCTACTGTCTTGAAGTAGCAGCCACAAGAGTGGACTTAGAGGACAGCTTATTTTATTTTAGAACCGTTCTTATAATGTTTCCTTCACTTCAGAACTTCTTTCAGCAATATTCTGGAATGAAATGTGTTTATATCTTTCTGAAGAGTATTCTGTTTGTGTTGTTTTGAAGTAGTGCCTACAACATAACAACAAAAAGCTGATACAACAAAAGCAGAAAATAGAACCAATTATTAATTTACATAAGTTATTATTTATACAATCAACCTGTACTCACACAGCCTAAACTTCCTTCAAATCATGGTCTATCTAGTAATTTTTGCATTATGTGCTCACAGATATGAATATAGAAAATATTGGGCTTCACAGATGCTGAGGTAAATCAATACCAGTATTTGAATGAGAAATACACTTATCAAGAACATTTTTCATGTTTACTAAACACTATTGCCTCTTGAAAGGTCTTATAAGTTTATTTCTCAGAAAGTTGCAAATCCTCCACTTACTTTTTTTCCCAGCTCATTATAGAATGTGAATGAGTCACTTCACTTTTCATTCTACTTAAAAAAACATTCTATTTAATGCTTCCTCCATTTACCTCCCTGTGCTGAATAATTAGTTAATCTCAGTGTAATTATTTCAAGCTGTATAAACGTGCTAAACATTGTTATTAGCATAAGGCAAGATACAGAAAGAAATACCATTGCATCTATTCTATCATATCAAATTGTTATGCCTTGTAGTAAAAAAATAGCTGAGTTAAAGTGAGATGGAACAGTGAAAGGAGATCTAAAAAAAGAAACTAGAAAGGGAATAAACAGAGATATCAATGCAGAACTGACAGCCTGTCAGGACACAGGGCAAAAATAGGCATGACCCAGTCAGCAAGACAATCACATCTCCAAGCCAAAGACAGCTCAGTTGGAATCAGACCAAAACCTTCAGCAAATGTTCAGAGTGATTTCAGTCATTTAAACAGGGAATCCCTAAACCCACAATCTCAAGCTATTTGTAGCAAGTAAGAAACTTGATAAAAACTTGGAACTTGCAGAAGTGCAGAGATTCCTCTAGAGCTGCTGCAGAGGGAATCATAGTGATAAAAAAATGAAAGCAAAAAAAACCCATGCACCACAATGTGAGGGTAAAAAAAATCATAACACTTCTGCAGTTAAGATTGTTCTTTATAGTGTCCAGCAGATCATCTACCTTGACCATTCTTTACTTTTCACCGTGTGAGGTAACTACAAAGTGAGGGGGAGAGGAAAAGGCAAATTAAACCTCAAACATTTATGAAGTATTTAATGGAATCACATATTTGGATGCAACTTTAAAATCTCATTACACTAAAAATGGTATGCTAAAAGGCTGCTATTGGAGTACCATGGAGGGTGAACAGTCACATCTATGCTACCTATGAAGTCCTCGTGTTTGTTGACACAGTGCAATGGCACTTCAAATCCTCAACCCTCTCTATTCAGTATTTTTTTTTTACTTACAAAGGCATGCTAATATGTTGGATGCAGCCTGCTGACCGTGTTAAAAACAACAGTAATTGTTTAGTCAGCTACAGAATGAAGAATGGTCAGCCATCAGGGGAGGACAGGGATTTGGGAATTGCCTTGTACTACATTAAATAGTTCTTTTAACCATTAGTGACAACTTCGTGTTTAGCATTGCCAAAGGTGATGTTTCGCTTTTTGCAATCAATACAATGCTAGGGCTTGCTTTCTTTTTTACCACCTTCAGTAAGATAGTTTTAAGGTATTTGCAAATAATAAACAAAATTTTTATAAAGACTGTAGATTTTTCACTACTCAAATCATCCATTTGACAACTGGCACAGGGAGAATCAGTAGTGATACAGTTGAAAAATCACATTCTCCAAGGGAATGCATGAGTGACAGCGGTAGAAATTTAGACAAAAAACAGCTAAAAAGGGCCTGTTGGTGACCCAAGAACAGAACATTCATCAGTTAGCTTATTCAGTACAGGCACATTGTATAATCACCCAAGGCTAGGGCTCCAAAAGATTTAAGCAGGCCAAGATAATGAGCTTTTAAACATAGATTTGGGTTTTGAACATCCATGGAAAGTCTGTTAGAATTTGTGTCTAGGGGTTCTGTATTCCTGCTTTTCCCTCCTCTTGTGACTAGCTTTGTCCTTTCCATCCATTCATCTCATTAGGAGGTGCTGAGCAGTACTGTCATTTGAACAATCTTTATCTGTTTAAGTATCTAAGAAGAAATAGATTTACTCTTTGCTCATTGGTCTTCAAGGAAAGGACCACTCTCCCTGGAGAAGAAATTATAAGGTTAATTTAGTCTACCAGTGTAACAATAGGCTTTTTATTCCTATAGCAGAAGCTATGCACTCAAATCAAAACCTATTCTAACTGTAGCATCCTCCAGGATAAGAAAAACACTGCTGCCTGGTTAGTCACTGAAAGTACTTTCAATCACATCTGCCAACCTGAAGTGTTTTATTTAGAGCATGGTTATGATGACTTTAACTCTCTACAAAACCTGTGTTTCCTTAACTACCAGTTATCTGGGAAGGCACTCCCCAGTGATCATGAAGTTAATAGGATAAGCTAATATGTTCCTGCTGACATGCAGAGAGTCATTATCTGAGTCACTGTAGCCAGAAAAGGACCACTGATTCATACCAGTCACTCTTCATATGTTCAGGGGAAAAGGCAGAAAACAGATATAAAACCTATTCTTTCTAGCTTTCCTCAAAGATTTCCATTTTTAAATCACAAGGTAAAAAGAAACACTTTTCAACCCCAAAACATGGATTTTCTCCTGAATTTTCTTCTAAATTCCAATTCATTCCTTATCTCAATAGAAAAGGTTTCTGTAACAAAGTGCTGTAGCTGTTACCATGCAAAACCAAAAGTATGAGAAGTTCACATCTAGGAGAGCTAGTAAGTTATTTCTAAGCCCATTTAGAGCTATACACCAAATGGCTAAAGGACATGTGGTTAAATCCAGAATATCAAGGGATCTTTCCTTTGCAGTCTAATTCCAAGATGACTCACACTAGTTTTCTTCAGTTGACATCAGAATCAGACTAATCACCTCTACTACAAAAATAACCACGAAAAAAATATGATTTTTCAAAATGAGAATTGAAACTGACTAATAAATAAACAAGAATTAAATATAACTAAGGAAAAAGGTGCAAGGACAATCACAATCAAATCTGCTTATCCTCTGCAGTGATTTTTTCTGTAAGATAGCTAGACCAAATGAATTTGAAGGAACATAAATTTCCACTACACCTTGATAATAACATTAGACAAAGAGAGAGAGGAACCAAAATTCTGGCCATGGTGAGCTAAACTTAAAAGTTGTATCTATTAAAAAGAATTCAGAGATGGATTTTCTTAAATGTATCTATTTGGGTACCCATTAGCAGCAGAAATCCTAAAGGAAGATGTGGTACAAAGTGCAAACAATATTTGGGCAAAGAAAAGACTATTTAAAATTCATTTCCCTCCAAAGATTAGGTGAAATAATGGATGTCTGTGGCTATAGCAGGAATTAAAAGTTAACTAATGCTGAGAAATGCACAGAGTAAACAAAAATACCTGTTGAAAATGCAAACAACAAAACCAGAATTCCTGCATTCAGTAAGAGAAAGGACACAAAATTTAACTGAACCGGTGCAAGAAATGACTCGTGAGGTAAGTTCATGAAATACAGTGTCAGAATGAGGAGACTTGAGCAGAAAGAGTAGAAAAAGCAAGGATAGTTTTTGTGCAAAACTAGAATGTCTAGAAAGAGGAGCCTTTGATGTAAAAAACACTGCTGAATAACCAAAATCAATGGGTTAAATAGAAATACCATTGTACCATCAGAGTCTATAGAAACTAATAACATCCATTTTCTGAGTGGGGATAAATTGATGAGAATTTCTGTGATGTAATTCCCAAATTAGACTAGCACTGTCTTGTCCTATTATCTAGTACTAATAGACTAACACTGTAATACAGGCAGATTTCTGATTAGGCAAAGGATATTTACTGCATATTGTTGAGAAAGAGGAAAAAGACAGGAGTAACATGAAAAAGTTTAAAGAAACAATACTTTCACTGAATAGCTGTTTCAAACACAAGATTACAACAGGACTGACTGGATGTCTGGCATTTTACAGTAAAATTACATGAAGATTTATGTTCTTCCATATTCAGTTTCCTATTTACCCTTCCACATACAACAAGCTTCAATTCTTTCCATTTAAATATCAGTTTTAAATTTCCTTACACTGTGATGTTTCTTTTCTGAAATAACAATATGACTATGGCACAATTTTATACTCTACATTTTTATTCTCAGATTAGCAGGGGGTTTTTTTGAAATAAGAGATAAGTGCAGCAAGTCCAACACTAGTATCTAGATCACAAGTAAGCATTGAGTTACATTGTCAACAGCACAGCATTGTCTTTCAGAGGCTTCATATGTCTCTTACAGCATAGCAGTCTCATGACCAGACACTAGAGCTCCCATCTATCAGGAAAGTTGAACAGTACAGTGTTTCCAAAATCATGAACTCTAAATTCTATAGTTAGCAAGAGAGGTAAGTCAGTTTACACTAAGCTATTGGAGGATAATACATAAAACAAACTGTTTTCTTGTCAAGCACAGTTCAGCATTTTATTTTCCATTGCTGTGAATTTAGCCAAAATCTGTGTTAATCTCTCCATGATTATCCTTAAATCTCCAGAGGAGAAAAAAAAAAATCATTCAGATAATATCCACATGAAGGAGGAATTAAAAGGGCTTCCTACCTCTTTGACCTTGCCACGTTTACATTCTCTATCACTTTGCATGGCTCAGCTACCCAGACCTCCTGAGCTGATGGGATGCTGCCCAAGATGGGGTTTGCTCTCCACTCCCAGGAACTGGAATACTAACAGAGAGAACAGCAGAAGTCACACTGCCACCTAGCAAATATTTGGAAAGACCAGTCTCTGATCTACTGCCTTGATTCAGTTCCCTCTGTTGACCCATAGCTCTCTCTTCTCTCTGCCTTTTACATTTCAAGCACTCCTTTTTAAAGAAGTATTTGATTCCTCATGAGACTGGTTCCTTTTTCTCTTCTATAGGAAATTTACCTTTTGTTTCTTCAATGAAGTGGGGAGATCAACAATGTAAGTGTGAAGAGGGTTTTGTGAGGGGGTTGGGGTTTTTTTGGGGGAGGAGGAGGAGTATTTTGGGGTGTTTTTTTGTTTGTTTCTGGTTTATTTCTAAAGATAATTGCACATAGTTATCTCACAGCCCTGATTCACAGGAAATGTGTTTCCTCACCTGTCACAGTCCTCATCTCCTTATGGTATAACAAGAAAATTCCTGTACAATCAGAAACGAGAGAAAACAGCCATGTCCTAGATGATATCTTCCAAGGCATTACTTATCAGAGCTATGAACAGAACTCAAATTATCTCAAACTCAACCACATAGTTCAAGAGTCTCTTCAAGCAAAGCAAATCAAGAGACTTCTAAAGTACAAGTGGAATAGCAAACAAAACCCTTTACAGTCATTACTCTCTAATCTTAATTATTTTAATTATTATTTTATGGGTTGCAAATGCAAGGATTTTTATGCATTGCCACGTTTGTGTAATCAAGATTCTTTCACTATCAGCTGATTAATCTCTGCTTTCTCTTTTAGATGATTGCATTTGTTCAAAGTCAGAGTTCATCTCAAAATGACACCTTGTAAGATTAACCTACTGAAGAAGCTGATGCTTGTTGATAATTTGCTGTAATGGCTTCTAAAGGGAAAAAGCAGCAGCAAAAGGAGGGGGGAAAAAGTGGGATTTTCATATCTACAGTGTTTGTATCTTAAAGATATACTGCATTAATCCCAAAAGTTACTGGCTTATTTATCAAATCACAGGTGGTATGTTGCCAATTTAAGACTTCAAATACTCAATATCCCTATCACTTGTGACATCTAAATTCCTGAAATTAAAAACCAATAATCTGGCTGCATTTAACCTTTTTCAAGCCTACTGAGTTCTACTCTCCCCACTAAATTTATTCTCCACATCTTTCTGTGCACACAGAAATACGTACACACATATATATATATACATACCCATGTACACATATATACTCTCAAACAACATCCTTCCCCTTTGTCTTAAACTAAATCCAAAAGTGACTGTGACATAAAGGAGGAAAATGAGAGATACGTTGCACAAAGCACTTGCTCTTGGTTGTTTGCAGATTAACCACACAAAGCATAGAGAGGATGCACTCCTCAAAACAAAAAAGTGAGGGGCTTTTAGGAAAATGGAGTAGCAACAGTTAAGGAGTAAGATCCTTCATCTATTTGATAGACACATGGAGGAAAAAAGAGGGAGGAAAGACAGATCAGTAGTAGAAGATCAGAAGAAAATCAACTGAAAAGAATGGGAAAAGAGGGTTGTTTGAAGTTCTCAGATCTCTTATTGGTAAGATTTCAAAACTGAAAGGAAACCTCTCCTCATTCTCCTCCCTCCCTTCTAGATCAAAATGAAGGGCCTTTGAGGAAGAGGCAAAACAGAACCCAAAGTCACAGAAACATAACAAATCGATAGAAAGGCCAGGGCCAGAGTGAGAGCATGAGGAGGGGCAGAGGATAAAAGGAAAGCCATAGAAAAGTGTCAGGGGAAAAACAGAAAAGTAAAGATCAAATGAGATGGATAAAGTTTAATGTTAAAACTGGACCTTTTGTTGCTTAAAATATCAAGGAACATACTTAGTCCTAATTCTATTGTCATTAATATTCTCTATGATAGTCTAAGAGAACTCCTCCAGCACTCCTTCACTCAGGGAGAAAACAATTGTTTAACATGCATTTGTTGAGTTCTGATATCCTCCTCCCAGTGTGCATCCATATGTTCAGTCTCTTGGTACTAAGATTGTCATGTGCATAATTGGTTCATATTTAGGTGAAATACCAGACATATTTTAATGTCAAATATATGAGTAAACAGTTCCTGACTGAAGGTCAATTTAAATAAATGGAACAGTTCCTATCAAGTCTTCCTTTTCTCAATATTTTTCATTTCCTTATCAAGGCAAAAGTTGTGAGGCAGAAGTAAAGCAATGTTGTTGCATTTTTGCAGCTGATAGAGGTTAGTTTGTTTGTTTTGTTTTGTTGTATTTTCAAAGATGGATATTTCCACAATGTTTCACCACACAAGATAGTTTTGGCTAATTAAAAAAAGATATGAGAAAGGGAGATGCTCAGTAGTTATTCTAACAAAGAATGTCATCTATTAGAAAAGGAAAAAGAAAACATGCAGATATCCACTAAAGTAAAAGGATTACTTAATGAAATAAGCTGGGGATATATGCTGGCCCCTATCATATGTAAAATCAGCAGTTTTGCTGTTCAGATATGACCCCCATCATTGAGAAGAGAGCTTGAGGGAAAAGGAAGAATCAGAAGTCATCCTATTGTTAACCTAGTTCAATAGGGAGGGAAACCTTACACCCCAACAAATCTCTTTCCTCTCTCATATGTCTCTGTGAGGGTAGACAAGACATCCATTTTAACCCTTTTTTTCCACCAAAAAGTACAGGCTGCATTATTCTGTTCATTCAAGTCTCTCAAAAAGGTTCATTTTTTGTGATTGTCTCTTGTCATGTAGAAATCTTATTTCTTCATTAAAGAATACCTCAAGTTCAGATATTTCTGTGACTAGAAAGGAAAACTTTTAAACACATCAGGATGAAGTCTGGGCAGTTCAGTTCTATCGGCTCACTGTGACCAACTAACAGCTGTTAGATAACTGACACTTGGGATCTTGTGCCAGAAAAATGTGTTAATTTTTAATGTATACTATGTCCACAGTCGAGGAACACTGAAATATACAATAGAAACATGGTGGGAAAAGAAGATTGTATCATAAAAGTCTTTAATTTTTCATTGCCTATATATATATAGACTTTCAGGAAGATTTCTTGATGAAGGCTCCACTTATACTTGAAATTCAATTATCTTTAGGTGATCTGACAACAGGAAATTAACACATTCAAGTCTTAAGCCATTTATTCTTCAAGATCAGTTGTTCAAACACTGCCCTTTATCTTTTCTCCCTGTCTGTAAAAGAACTGACAGGACAGAATGATAACTGCTAATTAGATCTAATTTTATTTAGCATATTAGTGAGACATTTTATGTCAATAGTTGATAAATTTTTTTTCAAAGTCTGTAAACTACATCATATAAGACTGGAGAAATATTTAGAGGCTTAGTTTTACTATTTTTTAAATCATCTTTTCCAGCCTGAGGCTTTCCAAATATATACCATTCTGATATGCTTTCCAAAAAAATCTGTAGGGTGAAATCTAAATAGCTTGTTTGGTTTTACTTGTTCTTTTGGTTTTGGGGTTTTGTTTGGTTTGGGGTATTTTTATCTGGTATTGAAAAATACTAAGAAAAACTCTTCAGTGTTTTTTCATGGAGTAAGTATATTGAAAGATACTTAAATTCCATCCAAGTTGCACTGAGAATGAAACAGGAACAGTTACTATTTCATCCCACAGATTAACATGCAAAGGAGAGACAACAAATTTCAAAAGTAATGAGGAAAGGAGACATAGTGCAAATATAATAGGATCATATGAACATTCATTCCAGGCACTCTGAGCCATAAAGAGCAAATGGTGTAGGAATCACAGAATCATAGAATCTCAAGGGCTGGAAGGGACCGCAAAAGCTCATCCAGTGCAACCCCCTGCCAGAGCAGCACCACCTAGAGCAGGGCACACAGGAACTCATCCAGCTGGGTTGGAATGTCTCCAGGGAAAGAGACTCCACAACCCATCAGGGCAGCCCCTGCCAGTGCTCCCTCATCCTCCCAGGGAAGAAATTCTTCCTTGGACAGGACTGTAAGCCTCAAATGACCAAGTTTCAGCTGATTTTGTTTATATTACAGAAAACTTTTTTTTTCAATCTGACTTTCAGCTTCTTACAAGAAACAGCTAGCAAGAAATCCTTCACAAATATTATGTTTTCCAGCTTGACTGTAGGTCTTTAGCCAGTCAGACTACTAGAGGAGTGTATAAACCTTCATGTGTACTAATATTGGTTTCCAGGGCCTGTGTCCTACACCTTTAAGATTCATTTAGTATTAAGATAACTAATCCATCTAGGCAGAGCCCTCAACTTTGGCACAAATTAATGTTGGAGTGCCATTTTTTCCCTGGTGTTCAAATGCAGTGACACTGAGGGCTTGGGTTTTTTTAACACTTTAGATTCAACTTTCAGAAGGTTCAGCAATGGCTTGTCATTACTCCCAATAACTATCACTGCTAATTTCTGTTAGAAACTTACTTTAAAAGTCTTCATGGCCTTCAGATATAGTGAAACTAGAAACCAAGTATGTCCTACTTGGGTTTAATTTAGGTCTTCAATGTGTACTTTTAGAGGGAATATGAGGCTAAGGGATAAAAAGTTGTGATTTTGTTTTCTTTTAGGATATCACTGAAATAAATATATTTAGTAGTCTTTTTTTTAATAAAATGATTGTCTTATTTCATGAATCTCTGGGACTGCATTGCAATGCACCAAGACTGCTTTGTTTCACACAATCAACTATGTTCAAATGGAATATGAAAGGAGATAACCTGAACAGGATAAAGCATTTCTTCTTACAGCATCTGTGGAATTTTTTTCACTAAGATTTTTAATTCATCAATCTTTACAGTATATTGCCACCTATAGGAAAGCATCTAAATGTATCTACCAAAAATAAAGCTGTAATTATTTGCTTTATAAGTACTTCCTCATGATGTACAATGAAAAAGATGGTAAGGTATGTGTACTGTGATTTTATTTCTATGTAAATAACTTATGAACATTTCATGATTCAAGCACAGTCAGTGCACAAACAACTGCAAATTGCTAATTAGATAATCACCAGTAGAAAAATATAATTTCATTTATTGAGAACAGAGGAGACAGCACATGCAAAACCACAATCCTCAGAGGTCTTTAAAAGTAAATATCATCCAGAAAATATGTTCAATGGTAGTTACAGTGTGCATCTTTTGCTTGGCACTCAAGTTTTATCCTTTAATGGAGTTATATTACATGTTACACCTAGAGGACTTGCTGGTTTTGCTGTGAGGCTTCAGAATATCTCAACATGATTGAGACTTCTTCCCATGTGATATTTTCCTCCCTATTGGCTTTGATCTGCATCTAGTACAGTATGCATTAATAAATCATACCTCATACTTCAGTCTGGTGATGAATCATCAAAATTACAACTTTACTTTTCATGGTTTCTGCCCTAAACATCTTTGTTGTTCATCTTTTATGTTTTTGCCTTAGGGTTTTCCGGTTTTTTAGTTATTCTGACTGGGTTATTCTGTGAATTACAGAGTTTTCCATTTTACCGTGAGTCATTCATCTTTTGCAGTCAGATTTGCCTAGATAGGCAACTGTTCACACTGAAGACATGCTGTTACTTGAGTGGATGTTTCACAATTCAATTTCTGTGGATCATAGTGGGAGCTTGGTACAGCAAGTAGTAATGATATGAAATTGCTTACCACTGTTATTGTAGTAACATTGTCTGAATCTCCTAAGCTGTGTTGCAAATTCTTGTTTTCCTCAGGAGTGCTTTCTATACCTTTCTTCCTGTTTCCATAAAAAAAATTAGTTTGTGTTATATAAAATCTTGTTACAATGCAGAAGTCAACTTCAAAAGATATTACAGAAAAGAACAGTAACACATTGGGGCAATTTGTCTGCAAGATTACTTCTGCTTACCTTCACTAGGTTTGGTTCTGCATATTGTCTGAATGAAAGAATACTAGTCTATGTAGGGCATTGCACTTAACCAAGGAGACCTCTTTAATGTCTCTATCAGATTTCTCTGTATTCATAAATATGGAAGCCAGGGAAAAAAAAAAAAAAAGAAACTGAGTCTTACAAAAACTAGAAGCATCTTCTCTGACTTCACTGCAGAACAACTTGCATTGAGTATTATTTTATAATTGTTAAGGATTGCATTTATTTGGGTGATACTGAAGTTCATATTTTGTGTATTCCACATTTGTTATCACTGATCCAGCTCCATAGGTAAAAATGTGTCTCAGAAGGCATTCAACAGTACAACATTCAGGCAGTGGCCAATCAATATGACACTGCTAATAGTAGCAGAGATTTTGTTTTAGGAAGATAAATTTCTAACAGAATAGTCTCAGGAATGACAGTAAAAAAAAACTGAAAAAATCCATGGTTCTGTATTTTATTGAAGATACACAAGAGATTGACCAAACAATATTCTGTAACTGTTTATCTCTCAGCATTAATGTTTTTGCCTCTTGTCATCTGTCTGATAGGTGTAATTTTAGCTAATAGAAACAGATGTCTTGTTCTAGGCATTAATACATTGACAATAATATAAAGATCTTCAGCAAGTGCCTTATCACAGCTTCAAAATACATGAGTTCACCATACCCAAGAGATTCAGGTAGCAACTTTTAAATTAAATTAAACAGGGAAAAATATATTGACCTGTATAAAAATGTATTGTCTTGTAGATATGGCTTGTAGTAATGGTAATTACCTCACCATTAAAGATTTAGCAATGAAAAGGAAATGCCTTCCATAATGATGGCTAATAATTGCTCAGCAAAGTTTTCTAGTTATTCTATGACTGAATGTGACTCAGGGAAGAGAAAATATCTGCATGTCTCCAATGGTATGCCAATCATTTGGGCTTATCCTACAGTTCATATGATGGCTGATTTTTTCAAGGATTCTTAGTAGAATTAATAACAGGCAATTACATGTGACAGGGTGCTACAGACTATCCAGTGATCTACTTTTTTTCTCTTTCATAACATTTTCTAATGCTTAAAAGAGCATCTTTCACCTGTTACAGAACAAGATATTGCCTTTCCTTACTGGGTCTTGCTTCACTGAATTTACAGCCGTTTTCCCTGAAAGAATTATTACAAGAATCCAGGTGCTTAACAGATACATAACTTATAACCTTAACAGATACATAACTTATAACCACATTAACATGTTGTCATCTTTTAAATGCAGCCAAGATCACACTGCTGCTTCCTCACACACCTGCCCCAGTGAGGAGAGGAGGAGAATCAGGAAACACTAAAATGTGTGGGGTGAAATAAGAAAAGTTTAATAACTAAAATGAAATATTAGATGAATAATTGTAATGAAAACAATATGACAATAAGGGAGAAAGAAATAAAACTCAAAGAAATCAAAAGTAAGTGATATCCAATGCAACTGCTCACCACCTGCTGACACATGCCCAAGCAGTGATCTGACCCCCACACCCAAAAACTCCCCCAGTTTATGTACTAAGCCTGATGTTTTGTGGTATGGAATAGCCCTTTAGCTAGTTCAGGTCAACTGTCTTGGCCATGCTCCCTCACAGCATCTGGTGCACACCTAGTCTACTCACTGGTAGGGTAAGAATCAGAAAAGGCCTTGAAACTGTGCAAGCCTTGCTCACAATAACCAAAACATTCTTGTGTTTTCAACATTTTTTTCAATATAAATCCAAAACACAGCCCTATACCAGATATTAGGAAGAAAATGAACTCTATCCCAGCTGAAACTCGGACACATTCTTTCAGTACATCTACTTGGGAAGCCATTCCAAACCCATACTGAGAAATACACTGCCTCTACTGTTTGTTACATTATTATATCATTCCTTAATTCTGGAGAATCACAGAACTCCAAGAGCTGGAAGGGACCTCAAGAGATCATCTAATCCAATCCCTCTACCAGAACAAGATCATCTAAAAGTTCATCTCATGCATAAATTTATAGTAAACTGGGAAAATGTCATGATGAACAGGTGGAGAATCTTTCTTGTCCAATCAAGACAAACAAGTTTTGCATTGTAGTGAAATATTGAATAGACAAATCAAATAGATTGATCTAACTTCTAAACATACATGTCATTTTTTGTAATTGGAGTTGATCTGCTCTTTATTAAAGCACTTAAAATGAAACTCAAAGAATCTTGAAGTGGTACAGAACCTGTGCATCAATCAATGCCTAGGGACATATCATATTAAATTAACACTAAGTTTTTCCAACAATGATCATGTTATTGTAAGCCCATGGTATGGAAGAGAAGTTTGTATAACTTAAAACATTCAGTAATTGCATAAAGACTTAAATTCCCCACCACCAGTTCAGCACTTAAGAAAAGTCAATGGAGTTTCTCTGCTCATTTCTCTCTCATGTCAAAAAAAAGGAACATATTGCCAAGCTCCCACAAATGGGTATTTTAAAGTTTGCATAGCTTTATTATTTCAAAAGCAATTGCTTCAAACAAGGCAAAGCACAGATTACTCATACTCGTGCCTCCTGCCGAGCCTGATGCTTCAAAAAAGAGGCTTTTAGGCTTACATAACAAAAAAAAAGAGTGCCAACATTTTCTGAATAGCAGAAAATACTCTTTTTCTCACATTCTTCTGCTTTAAGTTGTGGATCTAGCTGAACGTTGGTTATGGAACTTTCCAAAGCAAAGTTGAGTTTAGATCAAGCAGATAAAAGGTCAGTAAATCAATAGTAAAAACAGGATGTTTGGAGGGAAAAGGAGCATCGATATTGCTGGAGCAGACACTCCTGAATATTCTGATTCTGTACCAAATTACCAATCTGAGTGCATGTCTCTGCTTAGAACATAAACCAGAACGAAAAACGTGGGTTTTTTATGACAATACCAGAGTCAGGAAGAGTGTTGGTGGTATCAAAAACGACTGTTCAAAATAATGGTTTTATGAGACGAAAGTTGTCTGTGCATGTAAGACTTGTATGCTTAGTATGCACAAAATTCAGACCAAAATGGAAGACTGAATGACAACCAAATGTGTGCTTTAGCTTACCTTTGCATCTTAAATTAGATGCTGAGCAGCATTAGCACAGTTTAGACCAAAGCACTCATTTCATTAGTTTTGTGGTTTTTTGAATCTTGAAAACATATCTAAAATCAATCTACATTAACAAATGCTGCAATTATGCTTATTGAAACCTATGTTAAGAAAACCTTATGTGTTGTAAACAGGAGAGAAAATGCTGTGTGTTAGTCTGAGAGGTAACATAAAAACCAACTTAAAGTAAATGGAGACCAATTTTCTCATCTTCCACTGGGCAATTTTTTATCTCAGGGAAAATTCAGCATGAAATACTACCAAAAGTTAAATTATTAGCTGAAGTTTACACAAACATTTTAAAAAAAAGAAATGAAGCAACAATGAATTTGGCCAACTAAGAGTTTGCTTCTGAGTACCTCATTGATGTCGACATCATTCAGAAAGCTAAAGCAGTAAACAGTCTGAAATTATATGCTAAGCACCCTGAAATCCTTTTAATTTCAAAAGCCAGGCAGGCTGTTTTCAGGATTCACTTTTCTAAGCATTTACTTTAGTTTCTAATATTCCATTTTAGGTAACAAATGGTTACAGGTGGAGTCTGTAAGTATCTCAGTTAAATCATTAATGAAGGTATTGCTGCTATATGAGAGCAGTTCTAAAGCACATCTAACAGAGATTCTAGCTTGTGGCAGTTGCACTAATTTCCAGCTGCTGGCTTGCTTTCTTTACTTGACTAGAAGAATAAATCTGCCTTTAGTCATGTAACCACAGCATTTGTTCATTTTACTGACCAGATGTACTACTTGTGAAAATTAGAAACCTTAGTCTGAAACCCACTGAGTGTTTTGTTGCAGCCAGAATGACCAGCTTCTAGGCACTGAAATAGCCTCTATTAGCATTATTAATCATCAATATAATTGTTATTTTTCATGCAATGATGTCAGTATGACTGAAAGTTTACTGTTGTGCTCCAAATTCTGACAGAGGAGCTGCCAAAATAAGCAATTGATAATATTATCAGCAATATCTTTGAATCATGTCCACAACCCCACAAGTAAGGCAAAACCAAACTGCAATAAAAGATGAGTTGAGATTACCCTTGACACACAGCTGCCTCATAATGGAGCATCTGATTTGATTCCCAAGTTCCTGCCAGTAATTCATACATATTCAGGTACTTTGAAAGGAAGATATAGTAATATGGAATTAAAAAAAACTTATACAGATATAGTTTTCCAACTTTATACAAGGAATGGGCTGCACACATCTCTCCCACTGGCATTCACAGCTTTTGAAGGTTCATTTCCTCCCTCCCCCAAGAACGTTCAAAACACAGTGGCTATAGGTCAGTACAGTCCGTGCCTCAGAGGAAGCACTTTTAGATTCAAAGGGCAAAGCAGCTGCTGTATCATTTCACCTTTTGCTGGTTGCTTTAGATGTCAAGAAAAAAATCCTCATCAATTTGTCTATCTCCAGCTTGGTAGAATCATAGAATGGTAGGGGTTGGAAGGGACCTTTAGAGATCATCTGGTTCAACCCCCCTGCAGAAGCAGGTTCACCTAGATCAGGAATATGTCCAGACAGGTCTTGAAGACCTCCAAGGAAGGAGACTCCACAACCCCTCTGGGCAGCCTGTGCCAGGGCTCCCTCACCTGAAGGAGAAAAGTTTTTCTTACATTTAAGTGGAACTTTTTGTGTTCCAGCTTCATCCCATCACCCCTTGTCCTGTTGCTAAATATAGAAAAGAGGGATGTCCCAACCTCCTGACACCCACCCTTTAGATATTTGTAGATGTTAATAAGATCCCCCCTCAGTCTCCTCTTCTCCAGACTAAACAGCCCCAGTTCCCACAGCCTTTCCTCATATGAAAGATGTTCCATTCCCCCGATCATCTCGGTGGCCCTGCGCTGGACTCTCTCCAGACGTTCCCTGTCCCTCTTGAGCTGAGGAGCCCAGAACTGGACACAGTACTCCAGATGAGATCTCAGCAGGGCAGAGTAGAGAGGGAGAACCTCCCTTGACCTGATGGCCACACTTCTTGATGCATCCCAGGATGCCATTGGCCTTCTTGCCCACGAGGGCACTCACTATAGGGGTAATCACTATAGAAATGGAGAAACCAATGCATCAGAAGATAAAGAAGGGATATGCTCTGTTCTCATTCTCCCCTGGCCAGCTGAAGAAATGAAGGTACTTTGGATGAAGTTATCAGATTCCATTTTTAATTTATATTATCATACCACAAGGAAAAAAAAAATTAAAGAGAAAGAAAGCAAAGAAGTCTCAGAGAAGAACCTACATGCAGTATTGATGTGGCAGCTATGCACAGCTCCTACCCTACTGCAGAGGAATTCTACATCTGTGCCTGGGCTTTGTGTTCTTTCCCAGATATTTTCTTTTAAACCTCAGGTTTCAGCATACTTTTTTATTGAGGAAGCATGAACTGGATATTCAGCAGATATACAAAATGAGGCTCCTTCTCCCAAAGTCTGGACATGCTTCTGGCTTAATATAAGCAACCTCTCAAGCCCTTCTCCATGAAAGATAATCCCCAAGCTCAAAACTCACAAACTTTCATCTTTCCCAGTTGTAGTTATTCTTTTATTTGGCTGACAGACTACAGAATGCCGTGATGGAAGAGTAGCATTTTCTTAATTGACTTGGCAGTACAGAAGCAAGGACTGCTTTGTCATCTAAATCATGCTGTTTAGGCAGAGTGTCTATTGCTACTTTGAAACATCTGGCCCAGTTAAAATAGGACAGTGTCCTAACTCATCAGAAAGGCAGAGGAAGGTTAATATGACACGCCCCAAAGGCAAAAATCTGTTACATGCAATATGCATCATGTTCTCACCTACTACAGAAATTTTGGCTGGTTGAGGGAAGTTTGTCAAGCCAGGCAGGAAATCAAAAGTAGAAAAATAAAGAGTAGTTTCTAATTCAGTGTGGATTAAAATCTTGGCACACATCAACTCCTGCCAGTGCAAACAACACTTAGGACTGCAGACACATTTTCTTGGTTATTTGTATGCACAAATATGTAACTTCTACACATGAAAGATGTATGTGAGGTTAAAACCATTGACAATTTCCAATAAGAGGCATTGCATAAAAGATTGAGCTCCTTGCACTCTTATAGAATCCCAGACATCCTTATAATGTACAATATGAACCTCCAGTCTCTCAGTGAACTCATTTAAGCGTGCTTTATAGGTTTCAAATAATGGTCTCCCAATAATTCACATCTGAGTCATAATGGTAACAATGTGGTGATCTTTTTAAGAGAGAGAAATTAAAACAATTTATTATATTAATTAGTATCTTCTCTTTTACTCTGAAATACTTGTTCCAAGTAAGCTGACAATTTAATTGTGGAGATCATCTATTTAATTAATATTTTTTCTTATGAGAAAAGCTGTTACTATGAATGGAACTGGAAATTAACAGTGGAGGGGGAAAAACAAGAAACCCTGAGACTATTATAAAGGTAAAGAATATTCTTTTCCCTCCACTGTACAGTTATTCTGAAATTCCTGGTCTTTTCTTTGGTTATCCTGCATGATTTTGATATACTAAAAGCACAGGTGGAAAGTACTAAAATCATGGTATCTCAGACTATTTCAGTGATGGGACTTGATCTTTAATCAAAATGGAGTCTATATGCATAATAATCCACTAACTGATGTATATTCACCAATTTACTTTTCTGCCTTGATTAGTTTTTTACACTTTTTGTAAACCTGATACTGAGCTTGACTGAAATGATTTCTTACTCCAATTCATCTGCTTAATGTAAGCAAAAGGTTTGTATCAATGAAATTATTTAAAAGAATGTGTTATATTTTTCTTTAAAAGAACATTCAAAACTTGTTGGATAGAAGCCATTAGCTCTGAGAGTTATATTTATAAATTGAAAGTAAAACTCATATTTGAAGGGACAGAAGTTTCTTGTAGGCTTCAAAACAGAACAATCTATTGACCAACTTCAAGATGGCAAGAGCAGATCCCTTCACAAAGTCTTTCCCTCAGTTCTTTAACACAACTCTTCCATTTGCCTCAGGCTCCATGATAACACAGTTCCACCTTTGTGCAGATACAACATTCTGGAAAAGCACAGCAAAAGCACAGCTTTTCTTTATAGGCACTAAAACATTTAAAAACACAGAGTGGAATCATTCAATTGCTATTTGTCAAGCACAAAGAGCATTTCAAAAGAGAGAAAATAGCTCACCATCATTACCAGATGAATCAGTATCAACTCACTGAACATGCACAGGCAAACATCTTCTCCCCCCCCAACTAATTATTTACTTAACCAGAGGAGACAGCTAAGGAACACTCAAAGGGTGCAGTCTTCACATATGCAGTATTACTTTTGTGGGTGTTGCACAAAGATACCTAAATGCATTCAGGAAGGACTAGAAGACCTCAATTGCTTTATTCTGATTTAACCATATTCCTGATTTATCTGCCTCTTCAGTATCTACACACAGTCAGGGCTATTTGTCATCTTATACTTGGATCCTAAAGTCAATGAGAGATTTGCAACTTTGTTCCAAGCATTTATTGTCCCTGTTCACGGGTTGAGACCCACAGCTCCAATTCCATTTAAACAGGAGATGTAAACATTCAGTATTTGTTCTTGCCCAGCCTTAACTACTTCACTTTTTAATATTAATAGTAGTAATACCAATAATTAATGACAGTAGGCTCCCAAAAATACTACTGAAAGTGAGCTCACTGCCCTTTAGCTGTTTTCTTCTCTTTGTGAATGGAAGACATCAAGTCTGAGTTTGTATTTAAAGATGGAGAAAGGAATCCTTTAGGGCATTTGAGATGTCAAATAGCATGCAGAAGCACTAAGGTGTCTCATTTCAGTCATTATGCAGAAAAAGACAAACCAAAGTTGAACACCTTTAAGTAACATTCCCCCTTCACCTCGTCTTCCCCTTTCTCCTTGTACCAAACATTGGAAAACTGTTGGAAAAAATCCAAAGGACTTTCTTTCACTTCCACCCTATCCATAGTAGAGAGATTTTGAGTATTTGTCTACTGTTTTCATAACATTAGATGCAAGACACAACACTCTCCAATGCTTCACAGCTATTTTTTTTGCAGATACACTGATGAATTATTGTCATAACAACTGATTATTTTGCTGTTAATTCAGATTATTGTTCTCTTCAAAGGGCATTTTTAAAGAACCCAACCTAGGGCTCATTTCGTTTTAATTACATGTGAAATTAAGAGCATGACAAATCTCATCAGACAACTTGATTGCTCGAAGTTATAAACCAGTTTAAGTGCTTTTCTGGACTGGTGCATAGATGAAGATATGGTAAGTTATTCAGTCATTAAGAATCTAGCAAGATATAAGGAACTTCCAAAGCTGTTTTATACAGGAAAGCATTGTACATCTGAACCATGAATATATCATGGGCCAAAACTTAGATTTTCATTAAACTCTATGTGACCTTATACATCTACAACTGCTTTATCTGAATTAATAGTGTGTTGAGGTATCAGAACACTTGCAACATTTCTTGTGACTCTCTCATAACTTAAAGATTTTAGAGATGGGTACAAATACACAACAGAAACTCTCCTGAAAAACAAATCAGAATCAGTTTAAGAAATATCTTTATTCATTAGATCTGTCATTGTTCTTGGCAAATTTAGCCAGTGTAAGAAAAACTCTCATGATATTTCTATGAAGAAGCATAATTGGGTTGTTTATAATACTGTAAAATTAGATACCCACCCTTTATGTATTTGTAACCATTCATGAGGTCACCCCTCAGGCTCCTTCTTCTCCAAACTCCAGAGCCTCAGCTCCCTCAGTATTTCGTCACAAGGCAGATGCTCGACTCTCATCTCTGTGGCCCTGTGCTGAACTCTCTCCAGCAGCTCCCTGTCCTTCTGCAATTGAGGGGCCCAGAGCTGGACGCAATATTCCAGATCTGGTCTTACAAGGGCAGAGTGGAGGGGGAGCAGAACCTCTCTGACCTACTGCCCACAGGCCTTCTAACTCACCCCAAGATGTCATTGGCCTTCTTGGCCATGAGGGCAGATTGCTGGCTCATGCGCATGCTGCTGCCCACCAGCACCCCCAGGTCCCTTCCCGTCCTACTCTCTACCAGTTCATTCCCCAGTCTGTGCTGGTCCATGGGGTTATTCTTTCTCAGATGCAACACTCTCCACTTGCCCTTGTTGGATTTCATTGGATTTCTCTCTACCCAACTCTCCAGTCTGTCCAGGTCTGGTTGAATGGCAGCACAGCCTCTGGGGTGTCAGCCACTGCCCCCAGTTTAGCATCATCAGCAAACTTGCTGACAGTGCCTCTGTTCCCTCATCACAGTCATTAATGAATAGATTGAATTAGTACTGGTCCCAGCACCGATCCCTGAAGGACTCCACTAGATACAAGCCTCCAACTAAACCCTGCCCCATTGATCACAACTCTCTGCCTTCTTCCCTTTAACCAGTTGACAATCCACCTCACTGCCTTATCATCCAGCCCACACTTTCTCAGTTCTGCTGCCAGGATGCTGTGGGAGATGGTGTCAAATGCTTTACTGAAATCCAGATAAACCACATCCACTGTACTACCACCACCTATCCACCTGGTTACATCTTCATAAAACATTTCTACGTTCTGAAACTCTGAAAATAACTGTTGTTCAAATTCTTTTTTCGGTTTTGTTTCACATACTACTCCTTTAAACAAACATACATTAAAATTCTACATAAGCCTTGGAAAGAACAGGTCCAGAATATTTTATTCCCTATGCTAGAGCATAAAGCATAGCATATGACATAGTGAAATCCCAGTTATAAATTGTGTATAAAGTCTTTATTGAGTCTGAAACAAGAAATATGCCTAAGATCGAAGTCAGACTGACAGATGTGGTCTTGGACAAATCAGTTAAATTCCTAGAGCATTTAAACTCAAGAGGCAGTTACCCTTGTAGACCCTAGAAGCTTAAGTCAGATTTATCTAGTCTAAATGAGAATATCCACTTACAAGTTAACCCACTTATCTTTAGTAAAATACCTACATTTTCTTCACAGTTGTCATGGTTCAAGCCCAGTCAGCAATGAAGCACCATGCAGCAGCCTCTTGCTCACCTACCCCACACCCCCACCTTCCATAGGATGACAGAGGCCCCAGTGAGATGGGAGGAGAAAAGATAACCAAGGGCCTTGTAGACTGAGATAAGGGCAAGGAGATCTTACTGCCAACTTCAGTTCTGAGCAAAACAGACTCAACTACTCAACCTCAGGAAGAAAACAAGAATGGTTTTAGTTATTACCAACTAGAACAAAAATAAATTTTAAGAACCAAACAAAACAGAGCAAGATGATGAGAAAAATGCAACCAGCACTTTAAGATCTCCTTCCTCCACTCCTCCCTTCTTTCTTTGCTCAGCTCCCTGCTCCCAATATCTTTACTTTCTCTTCCCTCGGTGGCACAGAGGAGCAAAGAATGGATGTTGTGGCCAGTTCCCAACACACGGTGTCTGACACTTCTCTTTTTCTTAGAGGAAGAGGACTCCTCACATTCTTCCCCTGCTCCACTGCAGGGTCCCTCTCAAGGGATAAAGTCCTTAATAAATCTCTCCATGAGTCCTTCCCAAGGTCTGCAGCTTCTCACAGACTCTCTCAACATGAGCCTCCTTTGTAACCATCAGAATTCCAGGCATCTTCTGTAATACTAACCTCCCACAAATTCATGACTCTGGGCACAGTCACCAACTCTGGCTTGGGATGTTCCACAATCTCAGCTTCACCATTTATCTCCACAAGTTACAGGGACGTAACTAGTCTCTCATTATGGAGTGCAGGAGAGTCTCTGCTCCATCACACCTCCTCCTCTCTTCCCTCACTGACTATGTGTTCTACATGGTCAATTCTCTCTCCTCCAACTCCTTCCATCACCTCCCAGAAAGAAGAAAAAAACATTTATTTTCTGTCATCTTAAAATGTGATTGTGGAAGTGTCCAACTGGCTCAGTCCCAGAGGGACGTCTGACTTAGAGCCAGGGAAAGTTTCAAGCAACTTCTTACAGGAGTCACCATTATAGCCTTTTCTCCATTACCAGAAATATCTCCACACAAGACCATGACAATGCTAAGAGCATGCAAACAGGCAGTCACCCCACCATAGCTGCTGGGTTTTATGGTTGTGTTGCCATAGTAGAAACCCTTCAGCACCACCTCCAGATTAAGACACTCATTTCTTGTCCTTCTAGCTCCTTGACTTGATGTAAGTTACTATTCTATATGCATCTGTTAATTGTTTCAGTTTTAAAACTGTACAGAATCATTTACTAGACCAGTTCATGAAGCAGAAACACAAACATCTAACTGATTATAACTATTCTTAAGGGACTTTCTGGCATGGGAAAAATAGAGATTACAAACCAAACCTACCTTCTAGTGAACTTTAACATTTATCCCCAACCAAGATATTCTCTTTGTGATATTCCATAAACCTGGGTTTTCTTTTGGAATAATTGTTTAAATACATTTGTCTTTAAAAACGAGAAACCTTTAAAATAAAATGTTTCTGTGGATAGACAGTTAAAGTTTTACTTTTAGATTAGCACTAACACAAAACAGGTGGATTAGAAGCAAGTTCCAGTGTTGTCAGCGGTCTTAGTTGCACTCTGGACATAAAATAACACAATACTCCTCAAAAGAGTTTTATACCAATAAATTGCTGTGGCAGCCACTCTCTCATCCATTGACAAGAGGAGGTCAATCAAGAGGTCTCCAAGACCCACCTGGACATGTTCTTATGCAACCTGATCTAGGTGGGACCTGCTTCTGCAGGGGGGTTGGACTAGATAATCTCTAAAGGTCCCTTCCAACCCCTATCATTCTATGATTCTATGACCATCCTGGCCCTTCTTTATTACACATTCCAGAAGCTGGAATATCCTCAATGGGGTTTTGAAGTGAGGTTCTGAAAAGGGCATCCACACAAAGTTTAGCAACGTTGCACATTTGATCTCATGATACTCCACAGGAGTCATTTAGCCTCTCTGACAATAAACCTTGAAGAGAATTCTCTGAAAATTACAGCAAGAAAACGTGAAATTCAAAAGCAAGCATCCCAGAAGCTGACACTGTCTGGGAATAAGTGGTGAAGCAATTTAAACTGATGGTTAATTCTAATGAGATTTAATACCATCACTACATCAGACAGGAAACAGATTATTTTCTGTAAAAAAAAAAAAAACACCAAAATTAAACCAAATCCCAAACCTCTTTAGTTTGGCTTTCTGAAGGAATCTAGAAAAATATCTTCACCTGGTTCCACAACACAGGATAAAGAAAGCTGGATCTCACGCTTTACTTCACTTGTAAAATGAAGACACTTTCATTTTCTCATCACTTTCCTCTCTAGTTTACAAATTTCTATGATGGGAATTTGATCTTATTGTTTGCCTACAATATGACACAGCTCAGAACTTGTAATGTACAGTTCATCAACAAAACTAACAAAAAAACTCAATATACCAAGACAACAAATTTACTTTGAATCATGAAGTATGAATAGAGATTTTTATTTCAAAGCTCTCCATACCAATTTCCCAGCTCTCCTCTGTTTCTAGAAGAGATTTTCCTCACAATACTGTCCCTGAAATCTTGTCAGACTTGTGAAATTAGCTGAGTGCATCCAGATAGACTTTAAGCAATTTGTGAGTTGTTTTGTATTTAAAAGCAACCAATAATAAGCCATTCGTAAGATTCAGAGTTCACATATGCCTGGTAAAATTCCTTTTCCTCCCATCCTTCCATCTCAAAGACATGAAGACATTGTGATTTTCTGTGAATATAACACTCTACTTTAGAGAGATAGTCACATAAAATCACCCTATTCAGTCTCATCCATATGACAGCTGGGCTTGACATTGTCGTCCAGCAAAGGTATTACACTTTATTAGTAGGCACAGCTGGGCAAACAGGGCTATGCTTTTCAGAAGTTATGTTTCATATTTCTCATTGTACCACAAGATGCACTGATCCACAAAGGAGATGAACTCTCTTGTCTTAAGTTCATAGACAGAAGGTAAAAAAGAAGGCCAGCAATAGAACTATATTTAGAACATGTAGTCCTCAGTAGTTCCAATCTAGTCTCTCTGTAGGCAGGTACTTATTTTTTGGATTTATGCCAAGCCATGCTGCATGGACAACAACAGTTTGGGTGCCTACAATTAAATCCATGTTTTAGTTCTTTGCTGGAGAAGGTCCAGTGAGGAGAGCATTTAATATGAAGAAAAAGCATTTGGCATACAGGTATTTTTAAGGATGTTTCAGAGTATTATACACATTCTGCCATCAGCCTGTAAAGAGAAATCCCACTGTAAGCAGCTCTGTATTAAAAATAAAGGATGATAACAATTTTAAGCCAAATACTAAACCAGAACAAAAAATCCTATTGTTTGAGAGATAAGCACAGTATGTGCTAAACCATGCAACTGCAAGTCATTGCTTCATCTATTGTAGATTTTATTAAGCTCTTCTTTAGAGAAAGCCATTAGGTAAAAGATATGTTCAAGTCTGCAGGAGCAGAGAGTGAGGATGGTGAATACATTACACCCAAACAGAAAAGCTAAGCAGCCTTTTGGCTACATACAAAGTTGTGGAACGAGAACATATGAACAACATGATGATTTGGACTAGTTTGGCCAGAAACAGATTGCCATCAGTTATCAAATTTTCAGAGCAGTCTCATCTCAAACTAGAATTGTGCACAGTGTTTT
Source organism: Colius striatus (assembly GCF_028858725.1). NCBI lineage: Eukaryota > Metazoa > Chordata > Aves > Coliiformes > Coliidae > Colius > Colius striatus. The sequence continues at coordinate 3,598,545 of NC_084771.1, read as the reverse complement.
CTCTGTACCTGAAGTGGTTCAATATCAGAGTAACTCAAGTGCTATACAGTTTAAAGACTTTTTTTTCCCCCTAACTGAATGTTGAGTGAGTCATCAATCACTAAGCTATTCCGTGCTGTTTTTCCTCTATCTCAAGCTAACATTAAATTTTGTCTAACCACTTATGACACTATTTTTCAAACATTTTTAAAGTGCAAGCCCTTTTGCCTCATCTATTTTCCTGCCACACTTCCATTTCTGCCAGCCCTCCTCCTCGCCGGGCATCGGCACCTCTGTTTCTCCTCAGCAGGGGAACAAAACCATGCTGTAGTTACTGTCTGCAAGTATTTACTCACTCCTGCATCTTAATGGAACTGAACTGCTGATCTTTCCACAACCCTAAAATAGGTCTTGATCTTCAGGTGAAAAAAAAAAATACTGATTTACCAAACAATGCAGTCTTCAAACATCCCAATACCATTCCACACCTCCTATCTCTGTGCCAACAAGTTAAACAATAATATTCAAACACTTTACTACTGTTGCAGCTTTTATATATGCAGGACTAAAATACATGGCAATGTAACCACTGTACATGAGACGTGGAGGTAGTGCAAGGAGGAAGCATTTGAGCAGAAGAGTCTAGACTCTAGTTCAAGAGCTGTCCCACTACTAAGGTTTGAATACTATTTGACTACTTTTTTAACAAAATGTTATCACAAAGCCTATATCTACAACAGGCCAGTTACTGAGATACTCTAAGCTTAATTTTGCTGCTAGAGCCATGCAGAAAATGTATCTACACTAGCAAAACATGATTAATTCCAGATAATTCCTATTTAGAAATTCACCTTTAGATGTGTTCAGGCAATGTTAAGTTCTGTTTTACTATAGACTCAAGTATATATTTGAGTATGGTCTGTTTAGGTGAGTAGAATATGGAGCAGAAATGAAGGGAAAGGCTGCTTCTCTGGAGCACTCAAGTAAGCAAATCACTGTATGTTGACAGAACAAGAAGTCACTAAAAAAATCAGGGAGGCAGAGACACCCAGCACAACAGATAGGTACAGTATTTCTGAATTCACTCAGCTTCTCTGCTTTAGAGAGCCGGGAACTTGTAGGGAAGAAAATTGTTCCTCATTTTCAGCAGAAAGTCAAATGAGTGGTCATTAAAACATGAAAAACTTGGAATGCACTTTAATGTCATTTTAAATCTACAGCTACCTGGAGAGATGCTAGGCAGTCAGCCATCTAATCAAACTTTTCTCATGATATACCTGCTATGCACAGTGTAAAAATGAACTAAACTGAATCACTTATACACAAAATCAATTATTTTGGTTTTAGGAGTATATTCAGAAAATGAATATGAAGAAATTAGCAAGAAATGAATAGTAATTAGTCACAGAATCCTTGTATAGTGTATAGAATATTCTCCAATCAGATACATTCAATTTACAGGCAGCAAACTATGGGAATGTGTGAACTTGGTAAGCTTGATATTCTCTATTGGCTTGAGAATCTTGCCTCAAAGCTAAAACAACTGTAGAGAAAATTAGATTGGTTTTATTTACACCTACTAGATTTGCCAACATTAACCACAGACTTAAACAGAGGTAACATATTTTTAAACCCATCTTCCTGTGCTTCCTTCAGCATATCATTCAAAACATACCCCAGCACACAATATTTGTGATTTAGGCTCAATACATTATGTGCTTATTTACATGATTCCCATTTTAAAGAAAAAAGACAGGATGGCTGTAAAATGTCAAAACTACCAACAGAGATGGGAAGAAAATAAAAGGTTGCAAACACATACCATTGACATGGTCAATTTAGTGGAAGAAACTGTAATACTCATTGCCTTGGTAGTATTTTCTAGTAGGCAGGACACAACTAATCTACTGATGGACATTGTTTGTGCAAGTGTTTACAGATTCACCTAATTCAGTCAAGAAACTTATCAGCTAAGTCAGTCCATCAGTTTCAACAGCTTAAACCTACACCTGTAAAAGGAGTTTTAGAAAGTATTCATATGGTAGCTCTTTGGCAAACACCCATAGACTGATGATGACAGATAGCTGATCATGGTAACCTCTTCCCATGACATAAATAAGCTCAGAAGCCCTGACTGCAACCTGATTTTCTAAGGATTAAAGTACCTTAATTTTTGTCTACAGTACAAGTTTACATTACATTAATTGGTCTCATTTTCAACTAACTTAGAAATTAAGGCAACTTTTTCCATTCCAAATAGGCTTGCCAGAAAGATGGGTTATATATAAGAACAAAGATGAAAGAACTGCTTCTCTTCCTGTAAAAACTTTCCAGTAAAAATAAAACCCACCTCAAAATAGCCTTTCATCTTAGCAGAGCACACAATCAGATAACCATACAGATTACATTTAAGACAGAGTAACTTCTCTAGTGGCGAGTTATACAAGGATGAGTCCTAATGCACTTCTCACAGAGAGGCAGAAAAAAGCACAGGTTTTAGAGAAGGTTAGCTTCCAGATAAGCACCAACGAATCCAGATTACTCTGAGTCTGTTTGTACATCAGATACTAACCACTTCTGAAAAGGATGTCACTTTGTATCATGCAGAGCCTGCATTGCAGTCAGGAGTCAAGGGCAAGGCAAGATCTGCTGCCCCTTCACCACAAGGAGACTGGAAACATCTGCTCAGGTAGTGGAGCCAGCACAAAAGCAGAAGCCTCTGTCAGCACCTGTCATTTAATGTTTGAAACTTAGAACATGGTTCTGTTCATGCAAAATGAAGCTGAAGTCCTTTCTACTGAACTGCTAAACAGATGGGAGCAGCTGCTATTGCTCCTACAGCATCACAAGCTACAAAACAGAGCCCCCAAACAGGCTCCAGCTCTCACAGTCACAGAAGGGGGATTATCCTACCTGCATTACCCATAAAGACAGAAGTCTATTGAGCAAAATACCCAGGTGATCCCAGGAAGTGGACTGAAATTTATTTCATATTGGAAAGTAAAATAAAAACCAACAAGTCATTAACAAACTGACTGGGAAGAAATTCCTTCCAGACACCACATCTGGCAACTGATTTAGCTTTGTACAGATAAGCCTTACCAATAGAAGTTACTTATATTTACACTCACTTGTAAAAATTCTCAGGAATACACTACAGAGTAGACACTTTGCAGAGTCTCTTCTCTTCCTAGGAAGGCTTTGCTTTGTCAAAGTTCCAGACAGGTTTACTACAAAATAAATAAAACTGCAATTGCCAGTCAGATTGTTCCAAAAAGTCATTATATGTATATTTAATATATGCAAGACAAGTTTTCTCTTTTCCCCCCCCCCCCCTAATACAAAATGGGTGGTTATTTTTTTTCACTTAAGCATGTGGCTCTATCAATCTCATTTTTATGGTTTTACCTTCTCTGGTTCCATTTCCTACATCACTGCAAGACTACATCTCATCACATGCATCTAATTTGTCATTTTAGTTTGAGTCATTAATCTTTGCCTATCCTTCAAGAGATAATCCATGTTTAATAGCTATATTATATAATCTGCAGCAAGGTGCTGGAAGGACTATTTTGCAAACTTTGAGAGAATATTGTAGCTACATCAAATTTAATTACCCATCCAAATCTAATTTTTAAGAGGCCAAAATTCTCTGTAACAGCAAAAGCTAGTAATACATTACAAATCATTTCTGCTTGACTCTTGAAATAAAAGAACATAGTTCCCTCATGTCCCTCTCTCCCCAGGCCAGTAAATGTTATCTTTAAACAACAAAGATAAGAATGCAATTTTTAAAAGGCATTAGCACTGATTAATATTTGCAGAACCAAAAGTATCCTCCCTGAAGCAGCTCAGAACTTACAGAAGATTAGATTGTCAAATGAATAAGTGAGCTTTAAGTTTATCTTGCATACCTAGAGACAGAATTGAACCTGTGATAAGCAGCATGTCTGCAAACATTTCTCCAACTATTTGCTACTATTTGCTTGTCCCATAATTAGTGATAACACAGCCTAAGCACTATCAAGCTGGTACCAGGTGCTAAGACATGATGTTACTAAGGATCCTGTTATGTTCATGAATTGATGTATTTTACACCTTTGTATGTCATATATCAGAGTTAAAATGACTACAACATGGGAAAAGAATAAAGGAGTGAAAAAAATGGTCAATGAGTCCTGGTATAAGGAAACATGTCTGACCATAATCAAAAGAGTTCAGCAAGCCTAGAAAGGATTGATTTCAGTGGAATAAGAACTAGAATCTTTCACTAAATTTATAACAGTGTTGCTTGCACTGACAACAGGACAATATGACAGCTCATCCTAGCACTTAACAGCACATCTGGAGTTTCAGATAAAGAGCAGTTTTCAAAAATGTCTCATTTCTTGAACTAAAATCACCTATGTTTTAAGAGACTAATGGTTCTAGTTAGCTGAGAATGACCACTGAAGTCTCTTGGATCAGCATGATTTTGAAGAGGTGTTAAAATTGTATTTAAACACTTATAATATAAATAAAAATTAAGAAACAACTCTTCAAAATTCATTGGGACTCCTGGAAGTATGTGCAAGTGATCAGTTTCAGCAAATCATTGTGCTAGATGATGTCACATTCCAAACCATGCAGTTGGTTCTGTGGTTCCTGAAGCCTATGCAAGATTTTTTTTCCCCAGCTTTTATTTAATTAACTTTTCTCAACATCTAGTTGGACCTACAGGTTCAGAAATTAGAAGGTAAATAATAAACAATAAAGATTCATTGGTTTTTAAAATATTATTCTGTTTTAAGCCAATCTTATGAGATGGAAAAAGAGGTAAACAGTGAGTTTTGACTGCCTGAGGTTCCCGAGACAAAAATCAGCTTTTCGAAAAAAAGCTGGAAACACAATAATACACAAATATATTTAGATGGTCTGCTACTACAACCTTTACCAATGACAGCAAGTTTAATAATTGTGTTTATTATCAGCAAGTGAGAACACTTCAACTCAGAGAGAACCATTTCCACCCCTTCACTCCTCCCTTGTTCTGTACTTAATTAGACAATATATTAATACTACTGCATTCTCTGTTGTCAGGTGAGTCCCTGTATATGGGCTGCTTTTGATTTCTTCTTAGGATTGGATTCACCATTCCTCTTGTAACAGAAAAATCCTGCACCCTTAACAGCTTGAGCTCCAGAGAGTAATGGAATCCCCAAAACATCAGATCAGGTCCACGATGCAAGAATGTCCCTTCATTGTTATCTTGTTATGTTTCATATACCACAGACATTGAGCATCTCAGCAGCATTAAGACTATGGTACTTCCAGAATTATCTAGTAAACCAGAGATTTTCTAGATAAACACACTTATGTGTTCAGTATTAGGTATAGGTATAGCTTCCCTATCAGCCCTGAGTTCTTTGTGGAATGTGCTAAGTGACTACTTAATTCAAAGTGCCCGTTGCTTAGATGTCCTTAACTTCTAAGGAAATATAATGATAGTCACCCACATAATGGATTTCATGATCCAACACAGGGAAAGAAAAACAATGTCTCTCATTAATACTCTGCACACCAGTGCCTACATGTGTTCTACTGATATTTCATACAGTGAATAATACTTCATGCAATACACTAAGGAGTCTTGGGGCTTTGGAAGATTCACTCAGTGAAACAAATAAAATCCTATTAAATGCATTTGTGCAAGTAATCCTTCTATACTATAGTACAATAATCTGTGCAGAAATCAGAATGCAGACTGAGTAACAGATTCAAAATTAAGTATGAGACAGAACAGCAGTAGAAGAGATGGAATTTTTGCTTTGAAAAGTTTCACTTTATCACCAGGTATCACAAAAAGCTTTGTAAATTCATGTAGATTCTTAAGGAAGAATAAGTGTTGTGTATTCATAGACAAATCATATGAGAAAGCAGTTTAGATTGGAGGGAAATTGGAAAAGAAAGTATGAAATATGGTGGACAAGAACATTTCCAGGCTTAAAACAGAATGAAGTTTATAAAAACCTCAGTTTATTATCTCTAAAATAATTTACCTCAAATGAACACTGGAACCTACAAACATCATTCCACTTGACTCCAAAACCTCCTACCAGCACACGACTTTCTGTTTAGAAAAATCCATCCAGTCTACTTGGAAAAAAACCCGTAGGACTGTGATTAAAATCAAGTATCTCTATCCTGCTACAAGGCTGACTTTTTAGAATTACATTGTGCAGATTTCCAGCTCTTTCCCACAGTGAATAACTTTCCTCAGTCATTAAACATACTTTTTCCTAAGGTGTTTCAATGTGATTATTCAGCTTGCAAACACTGAAAAAGATCTTATTTTGTGCCTCGGGATAAAGCTTTCACTAGTCAGGTATTACAACAGCTCTTCAATAACTCCATGCTGATCTTCAAAATTTCAAGCCTATTTTCTCTGCTACCAAAGAATTATTTAGATGTATCACTAAGATTCACATGATCTCAGTTTTGGAGAGATACTGCAGAGGAGATACAGGCACATAACTGAAACAGCAAGAGTTTTTTGCTGTTATAGAGTTACACAGTTTCTTACTCTCTCCCCTTTTCTTTCCCTGCAGTCTCCTACTTGAAAATATCATTATTTGACAGCAAATAACTCTTAACTTCCATGAAGGGAATATTTGAGATCTGAAGAAAATTGCATGTTTACAGTTAACACATCTGACAGTTGAAAGGCCATCCAAAGCTATTCAGACATTCTTTGTGCTGCATGTTTATCTTGTAGTAACTAGATGGCAAACATAGAGCTGGGAAGAAGTGATTTATTAATGACAGAAAGCAGTTTCAATGTGGATTTACTAAAAGTTCACACAAAGCTAAAGTCTAATGAATTACAAAGACAAACAACACTTTAGGGGTTTCATTCATTTATATTACAGCTAGAACAAGTCTACTGGCTTCTAGTGAGATAAATTCTGTCAGCTTCAGTAAGAGAAGGAGCAATTCTTGATAACAATTACCAAAACACGACAAGGATTAAAATATTCCTTCTAGTACTAAAAACTATAAATCAAATAACGCAATCAACCTAAGACCAAAGCTTAGCTGCTGAAAATTGGTTACTTGAGGGCATTTAAATCTCAAAATGCAAGTCATTTTATCAAGGTCATACTTTTTAATAGGAAAAAATTAACAGTGATATCCACTAGATGTATATGATAGGTTTACTGATCCTGAATGACAGAAGAATGCTGTATGCCCATCCAATTACCTTTAAAGTCATGAGTGTATTTTTGCATGACATACAAAATCACAATTGCTTTTTAAATTATTATTGTTCTCACAGGCAGAATGAAAAAGCCAGAACAGAGTTGCACATTGGTTGTTGCAGCTTCAAAATCCCCCTCATGGTTTACTTCCAAAATGTGCTTAAATACTTTTCTGACATTGTTTTTTAGTTCTGTTGGGCACAGCTCCATGCCCTTCAGAAGTCCTACTATTGTCTTAAAAGCTATGAAACTTCATTTGAAATATAAATTTTGCAGTTTCCTCCCTGCCTCTTACTTTTCTGAGGCTATTAAGTGTCCTTGCTTCATATTTTCTCCAAACAATGGCCAGAAACAGTTTAATTGAAAACCAAAACTGAGATTCTCAATAACTCTATTGACCATAGAAAACAAACTATCACAGAACCATGGTAAAACCTGGCAGTTCTTCAGCTTTGTATTTTCCTTCTAATTTCTGATATACTTTAGGCATAAGCAGCAAATATCTGTTTCCTGAGAACACTTCTCTTTTGTGTCTATATTCACACAGAATGCGGATTTTAACATTATATTTGAGGTTAGGTTAACTTGTTTTAGTCCAAGGAGATGAATTATTCTTTCAGTAAAACAAGGTCACCTATCAATGTTTAAGACAAAGATGGAGTCATTATAAATTCTTTCTGATAAAATGAGACTTCACTATGTAGGATGGTATCTAGTTAAGCTAAAAAAAATCCCTCAACTACACATTCCAGGCACTGAGGTAAATACATTTGTACAAGAATGTAGGAACAAATGCATATTCTGGAATCCCACTTTGAAAAATCAAACCAATTAAGGATTTACCCTGCATGACAGGTGGAAGAGATTGCCGGTGATTTCTCTTAATTTCAGATTCATTATGTCCTATGGAGGAAAGCACTAACAGAATCTGCACTGAAAATTATGTCTCTTAATTTCAGATCCCATTTGTGTTGAAGAATTGTAAAAGCAAATTATGACAAAAGCCTGCACACCAGACACATTCCATATCGACTTTAGAATGGTTTTGGTCAAATTATTTTGTTATACTAGGAAAAAAAAGAGCAAAGTGTATGTGCATATCTAGAAAATATCTCTTCCATGTCTAAAGGCTTGCAGCCTAAACACCAGACTATGTTTAAAGTATGTTCTCAAAGCACTGAAATACCACTTTTCATTCATCTCTGCTGACATTCATCCTCTTGCTAAGGACTGTATCAATGGATAATAAAAAGATCCAAAACTTTCTACTCAGTATCTCACTGCCAAATAGTACACCAGATATCCCAGTTATGTGTATCAGAATGAAGGGACACTAACAATAACATTTTCATTCACTAGTAGATAAAAAATTTTCAGGAATTATTTAAGAGTGAAAAACCCAAATGTATATTTTTAGTGACTGTATTGATCCTTGAAATTTGTGTTTCTCTATATTTGCTTATATGTAAAAAGTGCACTGCATTGGAGATGGGATGAGAAGGAAAAGTTATTGAATTACTGTAAATTTGACAGAATTTGCATACAAGAATTGCTTTTGAATTTAAGGACAATCTTGTGTTAAAATAGACTAGAAGTAAGTTTTCAATTGAGCAATAACTGTTATATTTATGAACTAAGTCATGCTAGAAAGCATTCAGTGTATCTGAAAAAATTCATCACAAAAACTTAGTAAATGCATAGCAGAACACACACAACATTTTACAGGGAGTGGCATAAGGAGTTTGGGTAGGAAAACAGCTCTAGTAGCTCAATCATTTCCAAACATGAAGAAAAAAAGCAAACAGTTACTGGAGTTGATTGGATTCTCAAAGTTGTATGTGACCATTTGATTTTCAAACATCAATATACAAAAAAAGAACTATCACTTTTTTCCTTCATTTTTTCCTGAGCCAAATGTAAGTCGGAAAAAGCACAGATGCTTTCATGAGTGTCTTTAAAAAAACCCAAACCAAAGGGAAGTGTTTTATAACACAAGGGGTAACGGGATGAAGCTGGAACACAAAAAGTTCCAACTGAATATAAGAAAGAACTATTTTGCTGTGAAGGTGATGGAGCAGTGGAACAGGCTGCCCAGAGGGGTTGTGGAGGCTCCTTCCTTGGAGGTCTTCAAGACCCACCTGGACATGCTCCTATGCAACCTGATCTAGGTGACCCTGCTTCTGCAGGGGAGTTGGACTAGATGATCTCTAAAGGTCCCTTCCAACCCCTACCATTCTGTGATTCTATGATAATGTGACTAAAATGCAAGAACAGGTATTTTTCTATGCTTTTGTCTCCTAAAGACAAGATGGTGTGCGAAATGTAGCTTTTAATTGGATAAATGAATATCAGCAGCTACCTACTGCAAAGACATTGCAATAGTATAATGTACTTATGGAAATCAGACAATGGTTTCATTTTCATTAAGTGAATCCTACAGAAACTGACTGTAGAAATCTCAGATATTATGCAGTGATATGAAGATGACATCAAACATTACTTTAATGACTCTTAAACCAGGAGATAACCAGCTTTGAAACCAAAAAAGTTTGCCAAGTAAAGCTCCCCACTGGAGCAATATTACAAGCATCAGATCCCAAGCATGCAGTTTCTTGATTTTTACATTGTTTCTCATGTTACTACTTTTAAACTATTGTTGTTAACACACCATGATATTTGTTGCCTTTCACAGGTTTATTTCTTTACTGCTTTTTTTGTTCTGCACTACTGTCACACTTCCTTTCAGAAAGTCAGGTTGCACATGGAGCAAAAAAACTTACTTTATTACCTAGTCAAAAAGTCAATTATCAGAAGATAATGAAGTCATGCAGTCAGGACAGAAGCATCATTTCCCTCTCTCCACAGGACTGAATATATCTTAAGAATTTTACATTTCATTGACTTGTTTAACTGGAGCTTAAAAATGAATCATCAGGCACAAAATCCTTTTTGCAATAGCAGAAGAATCATTCTGTGGTAAGTTTAGCAGAGCTGTCACAGGACACAGTCGTGATTTCCAAAGAGAATGGAAAACCCTTGACTCAGTACAAGACCTAGTGATTTACCTCTGAGGATTTCTTTTACTGTGCTTGCCTGGGTCTTTGCACAGGAGTTGTTCAGTCTGTTCATGCTAAAGGCTTGTAAGACATCCAGATTCTGCTTTGATCCTTACTGAAAAAATGTTAGGATCCCATGGTTTTTTATCTCCTCATAGAACTCGGTTCTATCCCATGTCATGCTTAAGAGGAAGTGAATGAGTCAAACTGGGACTCTCTCTGTAATCAGAGTATTTAAAGAACAAGATCCTGTTCAGTTTCAGTTTGTTAATATAGCTTATACTTCACAGAAATACAAACTCATCATTTCAGAAAGAAATGGCTGAAAGTTGTTGTGGACACAAACCCTTAATTCCTGTTACACTTGTGAAAAGATCAGATTTAAATAAAATAAGCCAAGCTCAACTCACAGCTCTTATTTTAAGATATCTTCAAAATATACAAGTGCATTTTAGTTCTTAAAGCTTTCACCAGGATGATTCAAGACAATTTTCAGTTTTTCCAAAGGTTTGGAAATTATGCCTGTTCACACCAATAGTGAGATAAGACAACCTCTTACTGCTTCCTTATTTTTTTAATATCTTCTCCATACTAAAATATTTGTGGCTAAAATATATTGTGAGTGTATCAGCTGTTCAACAGTACTTCCCAGCTTTCCTCATTTTCATCTCCATTCCAGCTCTGAGTTGACATGTACCTCAATGATCCGATCTACATCTTCCTGCACATAACCTTGGTTATTGTCTTGTGTCCCTGTCTGAATATTTAACTTAAAATTTCTCTCTCATCTATGGTAGCCAGGATCTAAATCAGTCTGCTTATCTTGGTAGGCCTCACTCATATGCATCTGTTTACTAGCATTTTGTGCTCTCCAGGCTCTTAAAAGTCTGAGCCTCAGAGACAGAAGCAGTGGTCCAACAAGGCAGTAGGTATTGCTTTCTATTTTGCCATTTCCATCAGCTGTCTGACAACTTTTGATGACAATCTCTCCTCCCATTGCTTTATGGGTACTCAGAGGAAATCATCTCACCTCCATGTTAATACTCAATCATTTGAATTCTGCTTCAGCAAACTGTAGCTCATTGTCTAAATAGTCAGTGTCAGCTACCTTTTATAATGCAATACACACTTCTATTTCTTTAATCACAGCACTTGTCTGAGTGACAATTCATCTTCCAGAAATGGGAGAAGTAACATTCAAAAACATAGAGTCCATCATTAAAAGAGAACAAAGAAGAAAAGGATTTGACTTAGACTTACAATAGAGTTTTATGATATCAGATGATCTCTTTTTAGTATCAATCTATAACTTTTACATGACTCATGCTGCTTTTTGCATGCTCTTAGGGATTCACAGCTAGCTATAAGATTTAGTCCCTGACTTACCACAGTCCTGACCAGCTGTGAAACACAATTCTCCACAATATGAGCTTTTAAATCCACTAGCATTATCCAGTTTGCACTATATCTTGTTCTGCACTCATAGATTGTTCATCCCTTGCTATCAAGACAGAAAACATCCTGTCATTTGCTGTGGCCAGCTTTCAGATTTGAATTATTTTACTGCTTATAATACTTTATGCTGTTTATTGCAGTGAACAATTAAAACATCTCATTTAAAGACACAAATGTAGTACAACAAATTGATGTGTACCATCTTTGGGTTCAGTTATTTGCTCTTGAAGACATATCCAACTCAGTTTGTTCATTGTAGGAACTTGTCATCTAAGATGATACTTTATCTTCCCACCACGAACCTGCAGCATTACCAAGTTATTTAGCTGGCTATTGGAATTTGGTATTGGTTTGTCATACTTTAGTGACTTGTGATCAAGTGCCTTGTCTCCATTACATAAAAAGGTAAATCATTAGAACCATTCAAGTTCAAAAAGTGTAGCATTGTGCATTTTACCAGAGGGCATGACTTCTCTGCATCTATGACAGTTCTGCCTTTGCATTAACACTGCATTTCTGCACCCTTGTAGGTTAACATACCATTTCTCTTTTTGCTCTTCAGAGGCACAACAGTGTAGTACTAAAGTCTTACTAATGGGAGGAGGGGGATGGTGGTGGTGTTCCACCAGTTGCCTGTTTTGGGGAATTTGCTCACATTCTCTCATTCATCAAATGTCCATAAGTGCATGACAGGCACATAGAAATTTGAAAGCCTTAGAAGGCCATCTGGGCCTTTCTTTAATTGTGCTTTGTTTCTTGGAGCATGGCCAGAGTCCCTATGACTTTAATAAAGGTCTCAGTTCACCTCACCTTTTGCTTGACTACATTTAATGGAACACATCACTACCAGCTAGAGATGTCTTAGATTGGATGCAGTCACCCTCATCTGATCATAACCATGTGTTCTCTCATAAAGTGAGACTGTAATTAGCTAGAAGGAATATCCTCCTACAAAACCAATCAAATCCAAACAGCTAAAGACATGATAATAGTTTGTATCAAAAGTCCATAAATACAAAGGCATGGGTTTGCTCTACACCATACTGCTTTACAACTTAGAGCAGGGGGACCAGAAATGGCACAGGAACTAAAACCATGTTGATAACTGGAACTGATCTTTAGTCTGTCCTTACATGCTTAACCAACTGCAATGTAAACTCCTTAGCTTCTCTCCTAGCAGAGTTCTGAGTAAAAAGACCAATCTTTTCCTACACAAATGTGTGCAGAATAAGAACTCTCCTGGCTACAACCCTACTCTTTCAGTTTCAACTCTACCTTTCTGCACTTATTGGCACTAAAGAGTTAAACAATAGACTGATTTTCAACAGGGCTCTGCTTGGCAAGTAAGTACAATGTACATAAACAGCTTTTTTGTTCACAATGTCACCAGGGGAACAAGGTTGACTCTAAATATCAGCAGAAACATAATTTCTGTAAGTATAGAATGAAAACAGTATCTGCCAGATCTTCTGATACCCCTATTTCTTTATCCATGGTCAATGAGGTTCGCTTCACCTAGCTTTGGGTATCTATAATGCAAATATCTACATGTGACCTAAGAATCTACAGTCAACACCAAGGAAGAGGTAATACTGTAGCCTTAGGCAGATGACCTCTTCCAATGTGCACTTCCAACTGAGATAACTTGTCTGAGAGAAATCCCTATTTCTCTGCTGATTATGAATCAAAACTCCCATGGCTAGCTTTTAGGGCACAGTTTAGCAATTTTCAATTACAGAAACGAAGCCCACCACAAGCAGCCTTGCATTTAATTTCATGAAGGTTATTGATAGCTTTACACGGGAAATTGTATTTAAATAATAAATGTTGGCTTGGCAAATTAATTTTAAAGAAATGGTTTGGATTGCTTGGCTTAAGAGAAGTTGCCCTCAGAGATTAGTTGATCTGGACCCAGCAGACTTCATTGTTTCCTTAGTACCAACAAGCCAGTGCTTCTAAATGTTAAGCCAAGCCTAGGGCTGCATTTAAGTGCTACTTAAAGCAAAAAAATAGCAAGTTTGTGGCAAAAAGCCTGTTAAAAAGCCAAAATGAAATGTAAGTTCTTGTTTTCTATTCTTTTGACACAGCAGAGACAGCCACTTAACAGAAATAAAAATTTACTTTCTTCTAACATTTTCCATACACTTGGTGATGTCTGAGTTTCCAAATGTCAAGAGCTGCTTTACACCTTTCTTCCTAGATAATGAATTGTTCTAAATTAATAGAAAACAACCCACTCAAACATTGATCTTCATTTTACTTTATGAAAGCAAACTGTCATTTCTTCATAAAGAAGACAAATAAAAAACCTATATAGGAAAGGAGAGAGGCACAGCAATTTCCTTTGCAACCAATATTCCATGGACATGTTTGAATGTGTTTGCAATTTGCATAGAAAGGCAATCCTAACATGATATTGCATGCTTCTGTACACTTCAACAAAATATGAGTGATCAAAGATGTCTTTAAAATGAAATATATGTGTGGAACAAAGGAGGGTAGAGAGTGGTTCCCTTTTAAACTCCTAAAATGACAGACTTTTTTGTCATTTCTTATCAGCCCACTTTGTACAGTACCACAGATTACTATATTTTTCCTATGCCAGAAAAGCTAAATCAAAAGTGCTTTTCTTAAGCTTCTAAGAAACAATTAGAAGGAACACAATACCCCCTGCAACTGAAGGTACCTATAAGCTCCTGAGCATCAGTACTTCCCATAACTCTGCAGTGCTTGGGGTGGTGGGGCATTATAAAACATGCTCTGCAGTAAGTAAGAATGTTCCAGGTCATTAAATGACAGATCTTCCATACATAAATAAAAAGCTTCTCAGTTCTTCTCCTTAGGATACTGTTATTGATATTTTTTCATGATTGTTTAGAATAATAGGTCCTAAACTGTGAAAGTACCCTAAGTATAGATGTACTTTTTTTCTACAGTGCTGGTTAGGGCATAAAGACAGATATGTACTGAAACACCTCATCAACTCCTACTTATTCTGGAGCAATTTGGATCATACTTTAAAGTCCTATTTTCCACAACCTCTTTCTAATTATGAACCATTGCAAATCCAACTGGATATCTACTCAATCATTACATCAGCCAGGATATAGACATCAAATCAAACTGCAATTGAGGGACTTAGGGATCTACACAGAGAAACATGTAAGGCTTTTTTATTAGCAAGTCTCTGTACATCCTTATGCTAAAGTTCCAGAGAATATGCACACTTTAAGAGCCTTTTTATCTCCACAGGCTCTCACCTTTCCTGCATACAACTAATACACTTTTACTCCCATAGTTGCTTCCTATGAGGAAGAAACCCCCTTGTCTGAGGGTTTATCTGTTTTCTCTTAATTTCCTTTTTCTCCCTCTTTCGTTCTTTTCATCTCCTAGGAAAACAAGCCCCTTTCTCTTAGAACTCAACTAACTTTTTCCCTATCTCCTTTGTGGGACAAAACTGTTAAAACAAACATAACCCCAAACTTTTCCACTGTGAGTTGTAAATGTTACAGGCACATCCTCAAGCCCCTACACCTGGACTCATCAATTCTAACTCTACTGTTGAACCTTGGAAAAACTGTCGCATTTTCAGTTCTAAATAACTTCATAAATGCTTCTTGGAATTTGTGTCATGGCCCACTCCATCAGACTCTAACCATCCTTACTGCTGAATCTGAGTGTATCACACTTACAAGCCACTGTTTTTAAACAAATGAAATTTAAAATGTGTGTATTTTCCCCTCAAACTCCTCGTTTCATTCTCTCAGTTTGTTGATTCCATTACGTGTTACTGACCAACTTTTAAACTTTTGCCTACATCACATTCTGTTATTAAACCAACCTCCTAAGTCCATATTCCCTGGGACATGGACAGGACTTCTTAATTGTTATTTGTAAATCATTTCAACAATGAGCTTACCATTTCTCTCAGAATAATCAAGATGTTTCAAAGCCAGAGGTAGATATCTCAGGCTCATTGATAGCTTTCCTACCCATACTAAAATAAGGAGCATTGGGCAGCTCTAATTATTAATTCCTGGAAAAGTAGATGTGATTTTGCTCTAGTAGGAAGAGCTACTGTCCAAAGTGCCAGAAAACAAAAAAGTGACACAAAATCAATTTCATCATTATGTGAGCTATCCTTGACAAGCAAATAGAAACACAGGCTCAGTTGAGTCAGAGCTGCCATTGACTCTCCTACCCCTGGAGGAGATTATTTTCTTTCAACTTCCTTACAGGATTTTTCCTCAGCCACTGCCCTATGTGGAAGGTTATCTACAGGAGATATCTTTGAAGCTCAGCTCCTCAGGCAAGACTTCTGCTGTGGGAGGTATGTATGCTCTAATTCACCTTATCCTTCCTCCTCAGAAGTCTTCCTCTATCCCTGGACCCCTCCTGGGAAGTTTGTGACATTCCTTAGTCAGCGCTTTCATTTGGCCATGAAGTTCCCTTCAGACTCAGGCAGCTTTCTTGCAAAAATCTCTGAGGTTTTAGAATGCCCTTATTCTATGCTGGATGTAGTCTAAAATCTTTGATGTTTTTTTCCTGCTAATTAAAAGCTAGACAGCCTGCCCCAGGACGACTATCTCTGATAAAAAAAATAAATTGATCAAAAGAGATTTCTGTCTGGTAATGGACTGACTACTTCAGATAGATTTCTTAGATAAGAGACCTAAAATCATAGAAGAGAGCAGTTCTATGATCATTATTATTACAGGAAGAAAGAATATTTGGGACTCTCTTCATGACAGTATCACCAGGAACTGAGTACTCCTATCTGGCTCCTTAAGGAAAAACAACTTCTAACCACGAGCCAAAACCACCTCTGTACCACTAAAAGTGTTTTAACAGAGCATAAACCAGTAGGTTAGAATAAGATACAGCAGATGCAACATGTGAGCACAGATAAATAGAATTTTTCCAGGAGAAGAACTCATTATCCCTGCTCACCCCTCAGGCCAGTCACCAGCCCAGCCTCAGGGAGGCTTCTGGGACTACACAGGCTCTTCGGAGCTCACCAAAACTTCCTTCTTCCATCACTCCACACAAGTGTCTCCAATGACTGTCCACATCCCACCTACTTGGGATACTGCCTTCCTGCTTGAAAGCCCAAATCTCCTGCCTGTGGGCAACTCCTGTCCATGAAGCTGTGCTGCCTACAGGCACTGAAGCCCCTGGGACGTGCGTTGCTGCCATCTCCCTCTTCCCTGCTCCCTCATCACGAAGCATCAACAAACCAAGGATGTGATGGCATTTGCTGCTGCCATCTTGGCCCTGCTGTACTTCAGGGGAGGGGCAGTAAGGAAAGCAAGGAAACGTGAGGAAAAAGATTAAAAGTTATCACCAGGTTTGCATTTCTTTGGAACAAATCACTCTAATGTATGTCTCCCAGGCACCTGACCTTTTTGTCCCAATTGTTCTTTGTCTTCAGTTACCTAGGTTAGAAACAGATCATAATACTTCCCAAGAGCAATAAGTAGTTGGAGATATCAGGATCTTTGTTGACAGAGGTGGAAAAAAATCGTGTGTTGTGTGCTGTTGATCCAGAGAAAAACTACCAAAAATCAACTCACCTTCACTGTGATTCCTCCCACGTGAGCCTTTCTGTGACCTGATTTAGGTGGACCTTCTTTGGCAGTGGGATTGGACTAGATGATCTCTAAAAGTCTCTTCCAACCCCTGTAATTCTATGATTCTATGACCTGAAGATATTCTAGGAATCTTGTTTATGACACACAGAATTAAGCCCAGGGAAGGCTACAGAAAAAACTCCAAAGTTTAGTAAAAACTCAGAAGTAGGAACAGCTAAGTGAGATACGAGATCTGAGCTAGTTGGAGAGCTCCTCTATCTGTAATACTCCATAGTACATAATACATGCACTGCAGTAGATTTGAGCAAAGCAAATGCCTTGGTTATATGCCTACTCAGCTGCTGAGAAATGGTGGGAATAGTGCTTGAGAACTGACAGATTAGTGGAATAATAAAGCAAAATGTTCAAGGTCTTATTGCAGTATCAGCTGTAAAGTGTATTGTAAATAAAACATTATGAACATATCTGGGGCAGCTCCCAACAAAGCCAGAGGTAGATATCAAAATGCTCCTTATTTCAGTATGGGTAGGAAAGCTGTTTAATGATTAATTGGCTCATTAATGAACAATAGTATATTGAAAAATGATTTTCTATTTCTATGCCAAACTGTGCCAGTTTTGACATAACAATAGTGGACATGTCAAGTCAATGGGAGACACAAGGAGAATGGGTTTATAATGAGTCAAGCCAGAGATAAAATTTCAAGATTGTCAATATTTACAGATAAATGACATTTCCCATGGCAACTCAGAAAGACTAAAGGAATTGGGAAGTCTCAGCAACTGATGCCCTGTCACAAAATCTTCTCCAAAAGGATGCAGGGGAAGCTGAGTGCAACAAAAAGGCTTAATGGTCTCTGAATCAAGCTCACTCTGTGCTTTCCTGTATCACTGAGAGGTAATTAGGGGCTGTGGCTTTTCTCCTGATGTCTGGTAAAAAGTGTGGCAAATACTTCAGCTGCAGGAGGATCTCAGTGAAGATGTGGAATCTGGGAGCAGAATTTGGTAAGGTGTCAGCTTGTTTAAATGCACAAAGGTGAAAAAAGGAAGAGCAGTAATGAAAATACTTTCAAGGACACTTCATTTTGTCTGACAGAAGGACATTAGCAGACCATATTAAAGCTTTCGGGTTCTTTTGGGTTTTTTTCTGGGGAGGGTTTTCTTTAAGTGAAAATGTTTGCTCAGTTGTATCTGATACCAATAGAAGTATCAGAGCTAAAAAGAACAACTATAGAAAAATAGTCAAATTTGTCTTTTCTGATTTAGGATGACACACTAAAGTGAGACCAGGGGAGATTATTTAGTTTCATCATAACTGGATCTCAAAATATTGTCTCAGTTTGGCAAGAGACAGAGCTCTCTGGCTTCCAGAATACAGCATATAACTTGAATACAAATCTCCCGTAGGAATGTGAGTGAAGTCAGCAGGTCTATGAACTCCACTAGCTCTGGCAGAAAGCCTGTCCAGGGGTCCCAATCCTTCTTTGCTGCATATTGTTTACACCCAGGAAGCTGCAAAGGCCAACTAGATCAAACTATAGAGTATTTTATATAGTAAGAGAGAGAGAGAGAGGGAAAGAAAGATAGATGTGGAAAATAGATACACTATGTGTCTTATCTAAAAATGTATGGAGGGGAAGACTGGACTTTATATATGGTCACAAAGCAACCAAGAACTATATTTGTCATACCCACCATAGTTAATTTTAGTTAAGTCATTTATCCTCACAGTGTGTCAAGTTTATTATATTTGGGGTATACATTTCCCTGTTGCTACAGTACTTAAAATCAGGACTGTATGAAGCACAATCTAGCACAAAAACATATGCTATGCAAAGAACTTATAGTATAAATATATCACACCCTCATAATAAGGTTGACTAGATTTGGTAATTAACCTATTAAGTATTTAGAACCAGTTCTTATAGCGCAGTTAAATAGAATTAAATTTTATTTAGAAACAACTGACAGTAGTAAATAAAAACAAAATTAAGTGATAAAATAAAGCTCCCAAGTAAAATTTTATTTTAAAATAATCTATTGAGTTTGAAGTGAATATTATATCACTGGGACTTACTTATTTCCCCTTTACTGCATATCTACATCAGACACTTCTGCTTTTGGCATTCTTACATTACTCTTTCACTGTGACCAATTTAGTTGTCACTGACTCAAGTTCATTCAAGTTGGGTTTTCTACAATGAAAAATGTAGAATTTGGTAACCACAAGTCAAAATCATAGCCCATAAAAATACTAACACTCACAGACACATGCTTGTCTGAAGCAGCAAAATTGATAGCTACAAGGATAGGAGATCATTGACCAAAAGAAATCCAAGCCAATGAGTCTTATAGAAAAAGGTAATTGTTCATTTGTACAACTTACTATTCAGAATGATATTTTTAAATTACTTCAGCATTCTTTTGGGATTGTGTGGAGGGTTTTTTTGGTAACAGAGTAGGGGCTGCAGTGATGCCTCTGTGAAAAGTTGACCAAAGCTTCCCCAGCTCCAAGTCAGACCCACCTCCAGCCAACCAAGCTCCTCTGCAAGAACTATTTAAGAAGAGAAAATTTACAGCAATGGAAGGAAGAGGAGTGAGAGAAAAACAGCCATGCAGACAACTAAGTGAAGAAAAAAAGGAGAGGGTATGCCAGAGCAGAGGTTCCCCCATAACCTGTGTGAGATGGTAGCTCTCTCCCTCATCATCCTGCTCTACTTTTTCTGGGTCTGATTGGTGGCAGATAAAACTGATTTATCTGTGAACAAAACTGATGAGTGATTGTTTCCTGTCCTTGTCTCAACCCATGAGGCCCTTTGTTATCTTTTCTCTTCCCCATCCCACCATGTTGGGGAGGAGTGAGACAGCAATTGAGCTGTGTGAGGCTTTGTTGTTGGTTGGATTAAAGAGAATGACCATTCCTGGAGCATGTGTATCTGAAAACTTTTTGAAGAAAATGAACACTACTGTAGGATGCAAAGCACTTTGTTAGATTTATCTAAGAGGTAACTTAATAAGCAGGTACTGTCTTCCTCAAGCTGTGAGGAAATAAAAAAGGAAAACAAAAAGATACAGGCATAAAATAATTTGTAATGAGGTATTTACACAGACCTACTTATGAAATTCACAGTCTCAAACAGTATTTAAGGGGATAATGTTTACAGTTCAAGATATACTATTTGCATAGACTGGGGATAGCTCTGCAGAGCTCAGACATGAGCTTTATATTTTGAATGCTTATTACAAAGCTGTTACTCCAAGGACAGCAGGTAAGTGTCTTCAAAACTGCAGAAGCGTTCCATTTTGACTAAAAATAAGGGGGGGAGCAGAACTAAGTTTCTGCAGCTGCCCCCACAGATATACACCAAAGATGGTCCATTGTATCATGGTGTAGGGTCTCATTACAGTGAAGTTAACATTTGTACAAACCAATTTCTTTTTTCCTTTGTCTTCTTTTCTGTCCATCTTCCTCCAGCACTCACATTTATTTAAAACTCTTTTATTCCACTTTCTGTAGATATTTACCAGAAGCTTTGTGACACAGGACACAACTTCTCTTCCTGCTCTTCTATTAAGGATGAGGACATAAATACACTGAGCAGTGTTTGTCCTTTATTCCATGCTTACATAATGTAATTATTTTCCAGCACAGGATTGTCAATCAACAGATCAGAGGTCTGACCATGACTTCTGCTGTGACCCCTACTTAAATATCTCTCTGGGCTGGTTATCAGACAGTGACAGATTTGTGAGGGTCTCATTAGCCATGTAATATTTAGATATGTCAATCTTCACTCCTGATGCCAATGCAATTAGGTTCACCTTAATGCAAATGGAAGGATAAAAAAATAATCTCTTAAAAATTCTTTTAGTTATCTATTAATAAGTTAACTAAACCTTTTCACAAACTCAATTTATCTAGTTCTCTGTAGGCAAATCACAGACCATATGCTTTATTTGTGCAGGCTCTGGCTTTCCACTTTTTTCATTCCCAGGAGCAAGGCCAAATACAATACTTTATGCCTGACACTCTTTAATGCCATTATTCGTGTGCTGAAAGTCACCATATCAGAACCTTTAATTTTATCTCTCCCCAGTTAGTAACAAAGTAAAAATATTTCTCAGCCTCCTCCTACTTCCAAACATATTTCAGTCATGGAAAACTCTTCATATTAAAAAACAAAATAGCCTTCATCCAAATTAGTAACTCCAATGGCTCAAAGAAATTCTTACATGACTGAAAGCTACCTATTTAAGGATGTGCAGAATGTGTCCCTTAAGCTTTACATAAAAACATGCCACAAGAAGGTGATAATATGAATAGTCAAACTACATATATTTCCTCTTTTTTGGATTCTGTACAGGACTTCCAGACTCTGCTATCAAATAGTCTTTGTCTCACTTTCAAAAGTACTTTTATAAAAAAGACATACTGACAGTATTTATCTTATAATGTAGTGATCTTTTTACTAAAGCTTTCAACTAGGCTGTTTCATTTTTAAGAACTTCAACTATTATTATGTCTAAAACCTCAGGATTTTTAAGGTGAAGCTTGTGGAGTATGAAAGTTTTTAGGATAAAGCTTCAGAAAATTTTATTTCTATTCAAACACACAAAAGGAAATTCATTATATATTTCAGGGAAATTTAGTTTTCCATCAAAAGTGATGCATTATCCTGATCTTTGACAAGTATTGGACAACAGAATCTTTAAGATATGCTATTTGTATCTCCAGAAATCTCCCTTTTGATTCTTCATTTTACAACAATCAAGGCTATTAAGTGCAACAGGGACACAGTATTATGGTCTTTATTTTAGCTGTGATAAACAGCATTTTTTATTACTATATATTAACTCAATATATACTTTGGCTTTAGTTCAAGACTCGAACTATACCCACAGAAAAACGGTGGAGTGACTAGGTCCAGTAATACACATGGTTTATGAAGTCAGTTACCATTTCAATCATTAGAGGAAGATTCATTTAGGTTTGAATGGTCAATAATAATAATGAGCATCATAGGTGCTGTTCTTTAGACTAATTAGAAAGATACCTGTACTCTTATTGTGCATGAAGAAACAAATCTAATGGTAATTCAGGCTAGTGATGCAATGGAGCTAAATCCAGGTTCTTCATTGCTTTACTGGAAGGGATAAAATATTCACCATGTTTAAACTTTGCAAATAAACAGTGATTTTAATGTCATCTTCACTAAGCTGTTGAACAATAAAGGTTTTTTTATTATTTCTCAGGTTTTATTGAAGTAGCAAACAAAAGCTACCTGATTAGGCAAATTTTGCAGTTGGCAAGACACAAAGTCACTTGCAACTTCCTGCAATTTCCATGCAACCTCTGGAGCATACTGGGACTCCAAAGTATTTTTAAGATATCAGAATCTGTTGTCCATTTTTTTATAAATTAGGAAATAATGTCATCAGGTCAATAAAATAACTTCAGGAGGCTGTATGTCAATCCACCATAAGTGATTTAAGCCAACTGGATGAATTCACACTAAAACAAATTTCTCTTGATAAGGAAGTCAATGACAACCTGTTTTAGAAGCAAACAATAATATTCTTGATCATGAAATGAGACTGATTCCTAAACAATGAACCACTCCAAATTAAATTAACCCAATCAATAGATCACTTCTATGTGAAAAGAAACATCAGCTTAAAGGTTGAATGGTCCAATTGTCCTTTCCAACATATGAACTATTTTAAAAAGAAGCAAGTGGAAAAGTTATTTCCAGTAGCATGAAAGAGCATTCTTCACTTTTTAGCTGTTTTTCACCTGTATTCTTTCTACTTCTGCTTTTAAGGTTGAGTCACAGTTGTCACTGTGATATTCTTGTCGAAAAATCTAATAAGAAAGTTTTCATGTGCCATATAATAAGCATCCCTTTAGTTTGACTGATTCGTTGTCAAAGTCCATTTAATTTGCTCAACTGTAAGCTCTCAGTATGTTTTCAAAAGGAGAATGAGAGGAAAAATTGAAAATAAAGTTAAATTCTAACTTACTTTGCGTGTGAGGATGAGTTTGAATCGATAACCGTGAGATATCCTAAATGTTACATAAGTTTCTATTGTATTCTAATATATGACATATTCAAGATGTATGGAACAACTTTTTAGGTTAGATGTAATGCTGAACTAATGCAGTCAGCAGCATAGCTATTTTCAAACCAATACAATATAGCTGTGTCTGATTTTGAAGGAAATTCTGTTCCCCAACCATGGTAGGCATGGAGAAGCTTCACTTAAATGGGTTAGCATTAAAAATTCTTCCCTTTATGAGTTTCTACTGATTGGCTCCACATCAATTTCCTCTGAACTTATGTAAGTATAAATATTTACCAGATGACCCTAGAACAGGCTACTGTTACCTCAATACTTACCAACTGCTGAAGTTATTGTTCAGCTCCATCTATCTTCTTGAAACTGACATACAAACAAAACTTTCTGGTTCAGAAAGCCTCAGCCACTTTGGATCTGTTCACTTTCATATCCCTAAAAGAATTTAGAGACTCTTATTTCCCTCCCAACTTTTGAAAAGACTTCACTCTAACTTTTGTCTGCACCAACAAAACTGCAGAGGCTCACAAGCAGGATGAAGGCACAATAGGGAACTACATTGACATTACTTCAAGTCACCCTTTTACTTACTGTAAGTCTTAGAAGATTAACAGTGAGAATTTTCATCCTTTTATGAGCTTAAGTCACACCAGGAAAACTTAATGTAGTTTTTGTCTGAAACATTCTATGGGTATTCATCTTACACATACCATATACAGTGTCTAAATGTATAACATTAAGCCCATGAGAGCTTTGCCTGAATGAATGCTGAATCAGACCCAGATAGCATTATAACTGTTTTAGTAAAAAGACTGGTTTATGCATATTAAATCTAGCTGAAAGGACACATATCCAGGCTCTAAATTTCTACAGTTATTAATACTTAGTAAATGTTAACAGTATTAAAATAATCATCATTACTGCAGTGAAATTGGCCTCTTCAAAGGGTCAAGAAAACCTTTTGTTGTCCCTTTGTCATGTGGGAGGTTACCTATAAAACACAAGTTTTTTCATTCCCGAAAGTTTCCCCAGATGTGAGCTGTTTCCAACTGTGACGAAATGAGGTTTCAGCAATTAAACTACCAGTGATCTCCAAAGAGATGGTCATATAAAAGAGTGGCCAAAATTATATCCTACCCTCACAGAAGTTTATTCCAACAATAAATCACTTCCTGTCCATCTCACTATTCTAACAAAAATCATACCAAATTCAAATGTCAAGAAAATAACGTCTACCCATTGTTACCTTCACAGCTATTGTACCTGAGGGGGGAATGACATATCCTTTCAGCCCTGTTATTTGTTATGTTTTTTGTGTTGTAAGAGCTTAGGAATAAAGTCATGATTCAAACCTTTTTCTCTTCATTATGCAAAAGAAGAACAAGCTAATATCAGAATGAAAGTTCATTGCATCTCAGCTGCATTGTATTAAGTGAATTGTTTCTCATTTTGTTTGACCAAACAGT
Organism: Colius striatus; assembly: GCF_028858725.1. Taxonomy (NCBI): domain Eukaryota; kingdom Metazoa; phylum Chordata; class Aves; order Coliiformes; family Coliidae; genus Colius; species Colius striatus. The sequence continues at coordinate 3,573,686 of NC_084771.1, read as the reverse complement.
GATGGAAGAATTAAATCTTCAGTAATCCATAGTAGCCTGCATTCAGTCTCAAATGCAGCATGGCTCCCATTGAAGAGTTTATGCTTCGACACACGACCTGCATTCACACAAATATTCTATGTAGTCAAGAAATCTCCATTTCAAAATGTTTGTAAGATAGGTATATATGAAAAACTTCCAATTCCACCATGGGAGGAACTGATTGTCTACTTGAAATGCAAGTACCCTTACTTTGTATTCCAATACTCAAGTTACTTGTATTCTAAGTATTCCCTTTCCCATAGAAGCAGCAGCATAGTTTTCTTCAAGGTCAGCTTCTTAGTTTTAATTACCATCACTCTAAAATCTCTTTTAGAAAAAGATACTCAACAAATGTTAAGGATAAAAGTCACACTGCAGGTAGTGAAAGCATTACCTGTCTCCAAGCATCTGCTGGAGCTACTTTCTTTTCCACATGGGAAGCAAAAATGAAGAGTACACTGTGTGCATGCCTATATTTTCACACAAAGAAATCTCAGGTATTTGAGACAGAAAGAACATGTGGATGGTGACAGCAAGAAAACTGTGAGGTAATTTGCAGAGTTCAGCTGCCCCATAGAAAACATACTGTTCAGCAAGGAGTTAATAATTTCAGTCAAATTTATATTGAGATAGCAGGACTGGATAGCTTCTATAGGAATATTCTGATTGATGAGTGGTGAACAGATATTCATTTCTTCAACTACCAGGTCATCAAAAAATCAGAACTCTAAAACCTGAACAGATATCACCCAACTTGTCTCTCCTGAAATAATATATAAATATAACTTATGTTAATTTTCTTCCATTTCAAATTGTTTGCCACAATACCAATCAGCATTATTAGTCAGCTATTCCCTTTGTAATACAGACAATCAGATAAAAATGGAAAATTGGGAAGAATGCTGCATTTAGAACTATCATCAGGAACTACTTGCAATAGTTACTGGAATAAAATAGAAGTGGATGTGGTGAAAACAAAAGAGCTTCCTAAACAAGGAGGTAACTACTTTGGCAAGATTATCATGTAATCACAGTTCATTATTTTGCTTGACATAATATTGGTGGTCTCAGAATTAATTAAATATTAAGACTCTCTTAATCCTAATATAGCACTGATTAGTGCAGGTTGCTCTGCCCAAGGGCTTAGACTACTTTATTCTCCATTCCCACAATGAGTACCATACAGATTGTTTGATGCTTGCTGACTGAACTCATTCTGTCAGCAGAACAGTTGATATTTCACACTAGAATGCTAACTGTACTTCAAGGACAAGTCATCTGATCAAAGGCTACCACAAATCTTTACAGACGATGACAGATGGGAAATGGTAAAATGTTATTTATGTGAATGACCATTATGAATTTAAGATGCTCTTCTAAGCCATTTCACCATTACTCGCTCACCTTTTAAATAACCCCTAATTCTTGGCATTGTAATTATCATTCAACTGCATAATTCTATATCTGAATAGTCTGTTTATGTGACAGCAGTGTAAGCTGCTGTATACACACACTTATGCATGCTTGGAAGAATTTTTTTTTCCTTTATATTTAGATATTATAAATAGTCAGTGGTCCAAGAGAGAATAATGATCTCACAGTTAAAAAAAATCATGAGGTAGTCAAATATGAAATCCAATCAATCTTCTCTGTTTAAACAATTCTCCTTTTAATTGAAGTTATCTTCTGGTACACTCTTCAGAAGACCACTCCCAGACTCAACTTATGCATGTTCATGATTAACAACACATTTAGGGAAGTAAATGTCATTGAATGAAAGAGAGAGAAATGATATAAAACTGTCAAAGAGGAAAATATATCCTTCACTAAGGCTTGTTCTGTGGATTCAAAGCTCGTGTCCTTGAGATCGAAAATGACACTGGTCAAGAAAACTATGACTGGTATTTGTTCTCCAGCTAAACAAACACAGTTTACTGTAACTGCTGAGCAGTGAATCCAAGCTTGTGATACTGAGCATGAAATCTTGGTCTCATTAATATTCCAGACATGCTCTGAAATTTGAAGCAATGATCTCTTAGCTAGGAAGGAATGCATCACCTTCCAAACATCTGGAAGCTCAGTGTACATTCTCAATATAACCACATTATTCCTCTGAATAAAGGAGGCAAACACTCAGCATGACAATTCTTATCAACCTAGCTTCCCTGTTTTTAGGAGAATATTCAGGGGCTTCAGAACATGAGAGGCTGTCAAGGATTTATTAATCATATTGTCTTGAACAAAGAAATCTAGTATTTCTTTCACCATCAGACACAGAGATGGCAGAATGTCTGCCATTTAAGAAGGCATCAACACGTTCCTATCAACTGCCTATCATCTTAATTCCTCACTTGGGGAAAACCTTTTGTATATTACAAAAATCAAATATAATTAGGGAAAGAATTTGAGTTTGTACATCTTAACTCTATTCCTAGAAACCTTCCACGTCTCTAAGATCAAATTTACAACCAGTGTCTAATCACTTTCTTTAAAAACTCGAGGATGTTTTACTTTTAACATCTAGTACCATTTAAGTATATTCAATATCTAGAACACGTCACTCAAAGAGCACATATAAATTAGATATCTAAATTCAAATATAACTGGCAGTTAACAGGATTTTTATCTGTTTCTTGAAGGTGAATTAAGGATGGCTAAAACTCTTTAGCATCTTGGAAATCTCAGCACCAGACTAAAGACTTTGTACATCCCAAAACCAGAAGGCATCTGTGAAAACATGCAGTATTTGACTGCAATGCACCAAAACACTTTTTTAGATATCAACAACACTCAATCTATATCAGCTTGATCTTTTGGTCCCTGAGTTCTCCCATAACATACTTTTCTCAGCCTCCATGATCAAATTTCACCAAGCAGCATCTACATGATTTCTAGGTTAGTGGATTACTCAACATGTACAGCATAACAGCTATCACAAGGAGAAACAGTAACAAATACTGCATACTGGGAAATACTAATTTTAGATACAACTTTGTGAATGGTAACACGTCTGAACTGTCATGTATAGCTTTGAGAGATGATACAGCACTGCAGGGTACCTGGAAAGGAGCAGTCAATCCCCACAAATCCATTTCTCCTTTGTATGTTACAGCACAGATTCTCTAACTTCTCCCACAACTTCAAAATAACTCAGTGATCTGTAAGTATTTAATTGACGTATTAATTGGTTCGGTTATACATATTAACCTTGTGTGTGAATCACTATTTTTTTTAATTAAGAAAATCATGATGTGAAACATGGCTAAGAAAACACTAGAATCTTAGGGTGAGTTTAAGGAAATGAGTGGGGCAAGTCAGACGTAACACTGAACAAATACACTTCTCTGTTAGATATTTTTCTTAGTCATTGTTTGTAATATTGGGTTGCATATTTAAATCATTGAGCACTGAGGCAAACATCATGAACACCTGAAAAGCTGGATATTCCACACGACTTTTCTGCAAAGGGAAAAGAAGTAATGGCATAAAGATCACGACACAAGGTTTTGTGTGCATAACATCATCACAGCAGAACTTCCCTGCTTTAAAAACAGATCAATAGTAACTAAAGTGTGGTTTAAGAATTTCTGTCAAAAAGTCATTTACTAAATCATTCAATATAGCAATTACAAAACCATTTTCTGTTCGTTTTCTCTCTAAGTAGATCCCTCCAATTAACTGAAGTGAAGGAAGTGAGTTATTTTTAATTATAGTGGAATACACAACAGGCTTGACCTAAAATATCACGTGTACCAGTGTAAATTAGTAATTTGAATTATTCAGTTCCCATACAAATAATATACTCAAATCCAGAGAAATTAAGATGATTCTTTTGAGTTGTGACACAAGTCTTCTTAAAATGACTGAAAGGATTACTGGTGTTTTTAATGACAGTTGGATAAGAATGGCAGATGCCAAAAGGAAATACCCATGGCTTGTTTTAGAGAAAGAAACTTGCATCTTTGCTTGGTAGCATTTCAATCTCCCAGCAGCTGACCAGGAGCCCCTTGACTTTCTTCTGAAAATGAGACTATATATCAGAACATAACTGAGGTCAGAAAGAAGTCAAAGCAAAGTGACAGAAGCTCCAGATGAAATTTCTGTGATCCCACTGGATGAATACTTCTGCCACCGTTCTGCAAATTAATATCCATGAGAAATCAGCAGAAGATTTATTTGTGCTGACTCTTCAAAATTAAGGACTTAAAAAAACTAATCTAACTTGAAAAGTCTTTCCTGAAAGAGCTCTGAGACTGTATTGATGTAAGTGAATGTGAAAACAAAAATCAGTCCTTCTCCTTTCACACCATTCTCTCCAATGCAGGGGAAGTATCATAACTCTTTTCTCTCTATAAAACTCTGGAAGTGATGAAGAACCTGTGTATTAGAATAGCTGTGAAAATTTTCAGATAGTGGCATCACATTGACTGGTCTATCAACATTAACCAAGTCTTTAGTTGATAACAGCTGAACCAATTTGAAGACAAACACAAACTAGCTGACAACATATTGCAGTAAAACCCATCTACTCGACTGAACACAGCTTTGATTGGATCATTTTGCCTTTGAACCTTGCTGTTTTAAATCTTAGAAGAGGAAAATATCAGAAATTATCAATATGAGGCACACTTTGTAAGAGAGGAAAGGACAAGTGCAAAAATTTAACAGATCCAAACACAAAGGAATAATATCTTTAGACTTCAAGCAGGAAGATTAAAGAATGTGTTCATATACCAGCCAAGGGGAAAAAAGAATAGTGGGAATAGCTGAGATAATGAGGCTGTGGAGTAGATTAATGGGAAAAAAGGCATGTCTATGGAAGAGCTGCAGCTTAGTCTCAAAGTCGTCTGGTTAACTATCATATCAGATCCCTGTGACAGATTTGCACAGATATAAACAACTACTGATTAATTTCCATTTCTGAATACATTATAAGCCAGGTGAGTTGAGAAGGATACCTTTTAAGTTCACCCTACAAATAAGGAACCATGTTTTTATGCCATTCTCATCTTCCTTTTAATCTTTGTTGTTCCTCATGGTTCTGCAGTTATTTTCATCTTTCTCCTACTATAGCTGTTTAATGTTAATGAGATAACATTTGATCCAACTCTAGGTAAGTCAATGTGCTTTCTTTTGTGTGAACATCAAACCCTTGGTCTCACACTTCTGTGGTAATATACAGTTCAGGTAACTATGAAAAGACATTGAATTCTTTGATAGTAAAGGTGACTTACATTTTAACTACTTCTCACCCCAGAAAACCACTGTGATAAAGGAGAGAGAAGGTTATAGAGTCCAGGAGAAAATTGTTTTCTCTGAGAATATCTGAGCTAAGTGGTGAGGAAAGGATGGAAATGCTGAATGGAACACAATCACTACCGGGCTACAGCTACCTGAACTCAAACTCAGACCGCTGTAGACCTTGTTTTTGTGGTGTAACTGTCTTCACTTAATTCAAAGTCAATTGAGGTCAATGTAAAAAGTCTTAGTGGATTGGCTAGAATTCAGAGAAAGCTGTAAATCTGGAAGGAATCAGAGTGTAACTGTATTTTTCACATGACAGCGCATGGGGGATATGTATGTACTAAATAGAACACCTGCCAGAATAAGAAAACTAAATGGTCAGAACATTGCACAGAATCTAAAACATCTCACACAGAAAACAATGGTCAAACACACACTTCCTTTGGAGCTGAGCGACTCAGAATGAGACTTTCTCTTGGCCTCTGAATTTGCCCCTTAACTTGCTTAGAGTTCCCATCCCTGTGAGAGTGTAATACCCTCCCATGAAGATGAATGCACAAAATTCACTTCTGATAAAAACACAAAGAAGATTTAAGTCCATGAAAGAATCTTGATCTGTTCTTGATTCATGGTATATTAGCCTCTTGATGCTGCTTTAAGTTTGGCTGTTTCAGTTAGAGCTGCATAAAATACTTACCTTCAATTTGAACCCCATTCAAATGCAGACTAGTTTCCAACTTGACCTGACTTTCTGAATCAGTAGTGGACTGCTTTATATGCTTTTAATATCTGCAGACTATTTGCTTGTACTGGAGAGGAATGGTCTTGGTTGACTAGCTTATCTTGAAATGTTTTGAACCTGCCATACATTTAGAGTTCAAATTAAGGTCATATGAGAAGCTCACATGCTATTTCAGATCCCACTTGGTTAACTTTACTCCTGGGGACAGGAAATAGAGTTTAATTATTTGAGTCTCTAGTTATTTCACATACTGGTATACTCAATGATGCTTGAAAGGAGAGTGTATCATTTTTCATTTGCAATATAGTTGTATACTGCTATCTATCCAGTGAAGGCACTAAACCCAAGCCAAATATATTTGCTCTGTAGAGCTGGCTGCAGTGAACAGGGAGGACTGTTCTTTCAGCCCCTACACTGCCAAGATATTAAGAAATTGATTCAATCTATTTTATGAAAGTTTTTTTGTTGATTTGAGGTGGAGTTTTTTTCCCTTCCCTAAAAGGCCACTTTATTAATAGCTTGCAGAGGCAAGAATTACTATCCACAGCAGGCAGCAGAGATACAAGCTGGGGTATGCTAAAAGCCCTCTACCAAAAGAGTTTCACTTCAATGATATGATATTAAAACAAGAAATCCTGAGGGGCAATCAGCACCAAACTCTGTCTGTGGTGCACAGCCATATTCCACTGACCCCAAGACCTTTTAGCCAACAGCTTGGGATCATAACTCTGTCTAACACTAAGGAGTGAAAGAGGTTCTGGAAGAACACTGTAAAATTGTATTTCTAACTCAAATGGTAGGGAAATACACATGCAAATATAATATCAGATTGAAGACACTAATTTATAATCAATTCACTTTGGCTTGCTATTGTTATTTGCTTAATTCTGAAACATGGCACGCAGGCTGAGCACAAATGGATGCTCTGTCATCTCTGCTTTACAAAGCCAACCACAGAAAAGCCTCACTCAGCTTTCTGTCGACAGGATTTCCATTGAGCTGGCTTCCAGATGCTTTCCAATTATTAGATTTAAATTTGGTTCAGAAAAAAAACCCCTACCTAGTTCATGGAATCTTATGCAAGCATTTTGCTGGGAAAACTTCCACTTTCAAATTATAGACCACTATGCAAAAAGGAAGAATTACTAAAGTTTCCCTCAGGTACTTGCAAAACACTTATCTCCTTGAAACGTCACGCCAAGGGTGAGCAAACAGTCATCATACTTGTAATAGACATGGAAGAAAAAAGTACCAACTTGACTTCTCTTATCTAAGTGAAAACTACCTCCCTAGTAATGTGTTCAAGGGATCCATCCAGATTGTCAAAATGACAGACATTTTCAAGTGTAAAAGCTGTCAGGTCTCCTAATAAACCAGAAAAGTGGGTAAGAGTAAATTATATAGACTAAAATATAGGAAAATCATCAGAATAAAAATTCGTGAAGATTTGTCACCATTGCTGCAATCATCTTTCACACTCAGCTGCCTTGTTTGGGATTCTGTCTCTTTCAACCCCTCTTTTGGGTCTATCATAACCCTAGGGAGATTTAACTCATTTAAGAAACTAAATTAGGCAGAGTATATTTTTCATGCCTCCCCTTTTTTTCCACTTTTATACTGACTGCTCATTTATTAGACCCTTTGATTCACTTGGAGATTTTCACTGTGCTCCTCAACATTGAAGAAAACCCCTTTCACCTGCATTTGGGGAGTAGAGGGGGAAGGGAATGAAATATAGTTGATTTTATCATGTATGCATATATTTGACTGTTTCTAAACAGTAAACTTGCCTTGTAGTTTGCAACACTCAAGAATGCAATGTGTACTCATACAAGTGGCCAAATGCAGAGAAGTGGCACGGTTTCTGAAGGTAAGATGACATGAAATTGGATTCTTAAGACTACATTTAACAAGCTACTGCATGCCTCTTACCAGTAAGTGAAAGAAATACATTCTGCATCTACTCAGATTCTCATAACAAGCAAATGTAGTAGGCAAAGTCAATGGCCTTACACATCAACTATGTAAAATGACCTAATGTGGGAAAAAATCTACAAAGGATGTACATGGGACAACTGTCATGAAAAATATAAATAAATGATGATAATGCAACTGCTTTGTGCTTTTTAAGTCAATTCAGGCACACAGTTTTCAGAAGATAACATTAACTTTGTTTCAGTGTGTTTCTTGCTACTCTAAATCATGAGTTTAAGAAATCATTACAGAAATAATTGTCTTCCCAGATCAGTCATCTTGCAAGTGAAGCAAGAGAGAATATCAACAACAGGAAAAAGCTTCTAAATAGCTGAGTTTTAGATCTCTTTCATAATTAGAGTTACAATCAATCCCTAACTACAAGATGATCTACTAAAACCTACAGGGCAAATAAACCTAATTTGCAAGATGATGTAGGATGTAGGTGTGGCCACATGATACCAATGGCACAGCTTTTATTCTGTGATTTTTTTTCCCATCTATTGAGTTTAAATACACATACAAAAAAAAAGGTCATCTAAAACATATTTTCCAAATAGAGAAGATGATGATACGTTACACAAAGTTAAAAGCACCTCTAAAACTGTCCTCAAGACCTAAATCACTTTGTGTACAAGATAACTTCAAGAACAGGTTCAGGCATGGATGTCACTAGAACGTATAGGAATTGCAAATGTATAGCCATTAATCACTGTTGCTAGATAAAAATTCCTTTGAAAGCTAAGAATTCCACCTGTGTCTCTGGATAAGATGGGTATACCTTCTTTTCTTTAATTATATTGAAAGTTTTTGTTGGAATAAAATTGAGGAGAATGATATGGATCCTTCAGTTCAATATGGGGAATAATAGAGTCTAACAGAGCCATTATACTGGATATAATAGATATTAATAACATTAATTGCTTTGCAGCAGCATCAAGAAAGCAGAATACAACATAAAATACTCTTTAGACATCATAAAAAAAGAACCCCAAAGAATTCTTGCAAGATGCACTAAATGTTATGACAGGTAACTACACTGGTACAAACTAGCAGAGAAATTACTGCAGTTCATGAGTTCAGTATGACTTTCTATGACAGTCTAAGGAATGTTGTATCAGTACCACAGAGGTGCAGGGACGTTTGAGGATGCTTGACACATATTATTACATGATCTGGGTAACTGATTACCAGAGAGAGAGGGTTTTCTCTATCACCTTTATATTTTTTGAGTATAAATGGCAGAAAGACTTCACCCAGCAGACTCATAACAGCTTTGACAGCAGAATAGGATGACTAAATTAAATATCAAAAACAGATCAGAAAGCAGAAGAAATCTCTCAAGGAAAATACTACTCTATCATAGTTTTACTCTTCTTTCATTAAAAGGGTCATATAATATAATTTGAGTTGCAGAATAGACTTTCATTTGGTAAATGGGAAGAAACAGTTAAACCATGAGTTTGGAATGCAAATTGTTAGAAACTGAACAGTTTGGGCAGTTAAATCTAGGTAATCAATCCTTCAGGATAAAAGATAACATCTCTTCATTTGATCCCAAAATAACACATTGGTGTGGCACCATTTCTTCAGAGAGGAAAAAGACCAATTTGCTTATTTTAATGAAAGGGGGCTGGGATCCTAAATCTGCAGTATTGATTTGAGACTTTCTGGTTGGGTAGCTAACAAGACGAACACACTTTGTTACTATGACACTTTGCTTACTCCTTATGGTCAAGCCAAATGTTGTATTTAAAGAAGAAATTGTATTGAAGTCATTCCTCTCTAATTCCAGGGAATATGAATATCATTCTACTACAGTGCAGACCCTGCTTTGTTGGGTTTTAAGCTGTGATTCAGTTTTGGTCAGGGGTTTTGTTGTTTTGTAGTTGTGATTTTTTCTTTTAGCAAGGCAATCAAGCATATAGCAGATGCAATACTACTAAATGATGCTGATCTTAATTTATTAACAGGTCAATTTTCTACACATTTAGATTTTACACGGGTAACTGTGTTAAACTTCAGGACAGATTATTAACAAATGAACTTTTGATTATTATTTCTATCTCATGTGTTTTTCAGAAGGTGTTTCTTCAACTTTCCTTGTCACATCTTACCATGTGGTATTTAGAACATAGCTCAATTTCAGAGGGGCATACTAATTTTTTAGAACAAACAGTTCACATTCTTTTTCCCCACTGTTAGGGACTGAGAAGTAGAATGAGACACAGCTTTGGCTTTTGTTATTCATACCTATTTGTTTTACATCAATATCTAAGACAAATACCATGATTTAGAAAATTGCTATACTGAGGACTACACAGAAACTGCAGAGAAAGAAATCCATCCTCAAAGTAGAATTTACAGTCTAATTTCCATTTGGATCATCTTAACCTTTGCAGTGCCATTACCACCTTGCAGGCATGAAGAACAGCCAGTAAAATCCACAGTATTCATTTAAGTACCTCTTGAAGAAATTGTCACCTCTGCTAGATCTGTCTCAAATATTAAGAGATTGCTAGGAGTGCATTTAAAAGCAGCAGCACTTTCCTCTCTGTTCCTTAGGCCTGGTCAACTTCTCTTGTGATGGACATGTGACCGAAATACTTTTGTATATCACAACTATCACAACTGCTTAATTCCATTGAACTTGTTTCAAGATATATTTAAATCACTAAGTATTTACTACCTAAGCCTAATCCCTCACTTAGCCCTCTGAAAAGCTTTATTCCTATAAAAGATACAAGATCTGTTGTTTCTTCTGCTTTACTTTGTGAAAATCCATGCCTATGATCTGTTCACGTATGCAGGTAGAGATCAGAAAGGCTTTTATTTTCACAGCTCTTTTCTTATAAATCTTCAGAAGTTATCATGTGTTGCCTGGTTTTCCTGGTCAGCTCAAATTCTCATAACACAGACTCACCCTGCCACAAAGAAAAATGTTTTGGAAAGAAACTGAGGGTCAGATTCCAGCCCTGGCACAGGCTGCCCAGAGGGGGTGTGGAGGCTCCTTCCTTGGAGGTCTTCAAGACACACCTGGACATGTTCCTATGTGACCTGATCTAGGTGAACCTGCTTCTGCAGGGGGGTTGGACTAGATGATGTCTAAAGGTCCCTTCCAACCCCACCATTCTATGATTCTATGGAATCTTCAGAGAAAAAGAGCATTCCTATGTGAGACACCATAAAACTATGAGGAAAACTACTACGAGGAAAACTACTACGAGGAAAACTACTACGAGGAAAACTACTACGAGGAAAACTACTACGAGGAAAACTACTACGAGGAAAACTACTACGAGGAAAACTACTACGAGGAAAACTACTACGAGGAAAACTACTACGAGGAAAACTACTACGAGGAAAACTACTACGAGGAAAACTACTACGAGGAAAACTACTACGAGGAAAACTACTAGGAAACTGTACACTCTGTGCTTACAAATGCAGACAGTAAGAGACAAATAACATTGTAAAGATATGAGCAGGGGATCCTAGGTACAGCAGTCACTGAGATTCTTTTAGTAACCTATATAAGACATGGAGTCATTTATAAGATTGTTTTTGTAGCTAGTACAAGGTATTTTCCTACATAGTTCTGTTAAGAGTAGATATTAATTATCTGTCATTTGATACTGTGCTTCTTAAATTAGAAACTTCGGGGTGGAGGGACAGTAGCAGATGGAGATAGGAACACATATAAGAACCTTATTATTTTAACACAAATTTAATTTCTGCATGTCTACACAGAAGCCAGTCACAGGATATGGCTTTAAATCTGGAAATCAGATCTTCGTAACTCTTCATCATAGATAAAGATTAATTGCAGGTGGAGAAGAAAATGGACAAATACTGCAAGTTTTATACATAAACTAAAAAACTTTCTACTCTTATTTTCTCTCTGACAATAGCTAACATCTGCTTAAGCATATATGCTAAAGGAAAGAACATAAGAAATAAGGATAAATATAAGATGATCCTTCTTCATGTGCAGCCTCCATCCTGAGAAAGTAGGGTCATAAGGTCATCATGAATTAAAGACACTATATAAACCAGCGTGTAGTGATCACTGATGGACCTGTTATCCATAAATTTGTCTAATCTTCTAGCCACCTATAATTCTAGACTAGTTTAATTTATACTGTCTGTTCTTGTATTGCTGCTATTCCATAGCTCTATTTATTTTATCTGGTGTCATAGAATTACAGAATCATTTCAGCTGGAAGAGACCTTTAAGACCAAGTCCAGCCTTTGTCCCAGCCCTATCACCAAGCAGCCCATTTCCCTCAGTGCAACATCCACCCATCTCTGAAACCCCTCCAGGGACAGTGACAACCCTTTCAGGAAAGAAATTCCTCCTCAGATCCAGCCTGAACCTCCCCTTGTGCAACCTGAGGCCATTTCCTATTGTCCTATTGCTTGTTACTAGGGAGAACAGACCAACCTCTGCCTCACTACAGATTTCTTTCAGGTAGTTGTAGAGAGTGAGAAGGTCTCCAAGACCTTCTTTTCTCTAGGCTGTGTCCTGTTTGAACACAATAACGTATATGGTCACCTAGTCTAGTGGAAGGTGACCCTGCCCACAGCAAGATGACTGGAACCAGATGATCTTTAAAGTGTTCTTCAAACCAAATCATTTTATGATTCTAAAAAATAGAATGCTTTAGATATCATAGAAAGAACAAACACTGGCTTTTTGGAGTTTACCTTGTGTCTGAATTACTGGTTACATAATCTTTAGGGTTTATCATCCTTTCTGAAGCTTTTTCCTCTTGTGTTTTTCATGCAGAAATTCAGAACTAGGTAGGAAAGACTATGCAAGAGCTGCCATTAAGTTGACAATAGGAAAATAAAGTAATTTGTTTGCCCAATTGATGGCCACAGTGCTCTCCCAAGATGTGACTAACACCAGCTGAAGAGCAGCGGAGGAAAGTCATTAACATTTGTATTGATTTCCTCTGATTTCTGGATAATATATCAACAATCTCTGCTACTTCCACTTGAACATTTTAATTTAAATATCCAGAACCAGGCAGTCAATCTTTTGCATCCTTCAGAGCTGAGGACATTTTGCATTTATATTTCAGATGGAATAGAAACCATAAAGCTGTTTTGTGTTATTCACACTTTTAGTAGCATTAAGACGGGGACACCACAGTACACATAAATGAGAAAGTGATACACTACGTGAAAGGTTTTGAATGGTTCTGTTCCTGACAGACCAAAGGAATTGGGTAGAAACAAATGCAATTCATCTCTTCATGAAGTAGCAAGATTAAAGAAGCAATATGTATGGCTGTGAAGGAGAGGGAAGATTACAGAAAAACTACACACATGTAAGGCTTTGCTAAAATACTGCCACGAGAAGATGTGCAGTGCTGCTTTTGTGTTAGAACTCTGGACTAGAAGAGTTTGAAACTCATGAATGTATTGGGTGGTCCATTTATAAGATTGTCTCCAGTAAAACAAACCCTGATGAGTTTCCTGTGACACCCTCCTCCCATGATTTGCATTGGATACATCCTAACAGCACTCCTGACTTTCACATCATCTTCCTAGTAAGTCATCTACTAATTAAATACTGATTTTAACTGGAAACTTTTGATCATTAATTTGGAAGATGACTGAAAGAGCAAGACTCAAGCATCACTTTCAGTTCTTCCAAACATAACCAAGTTCAACATTCTCACCTCAAAAAGTATCACATTAAACTCAGACATAACGTAGATAGAACTAAAAACCCTCAAGTGCAATATTTTTGAAACAGTTCACCAAATCAGCAGGAATGCAATCAATCTGCAAATTCAAACATAAGAACTGCTTGTCAACTTTAATTCATATCCTGAGTTTGGCTGGGATAGGGATAATTTTCACCAGATGCCACAAGGTGGAGAGATGTGAATGGCTGTATGGTTTTGTTGTTGTCAGCTGGGTTTAAACCACAACAGTTCACTATGCTTTGCTGGCTTTCTCAAGACTAAAGCAAGCATATGATCAGTATGACACTATTCATGAAGATACCAAATGAAAAATAGCTTCAAGGGTTAATACACTATGTTACTAGACACTAAACATTTTAAAAAATCCAAAACCAAAACCCCTTCTTGAAGTGGGTTGGTCTGACACTCGTGGAATGTCTAGCCTTTGTTTCATTTTTAAGCAGAAGTTTAAGAAAATTTGTTGTCCAGATCCCTGATCTCTATTCTAGGTAAAGGCTCTTGCTAACACAGAGTAAGAGCTGAAAATCATTGCACATGAAGTATCCATAAGGTGTTTAAGGACTGGCAGAGAAAATTGCAACAATTGCCCCTCTCTGCAAAGAAAATGCATAAATCTGTAGGGAAGAAAATTTTGGATTTCCTTATAGCAAAGAAGCAATATCTGAAATGCTGACAACAAGCCCTGTTAGCTTCAGAAAAAGATTAACTAGATTGCTGAGGTCAAAAGGTAAGACCCATATTTAGATCATTAAAATCAGAAATTCATTTAGGTACTGAGTAGCCACCATCTCTTCCCTTTTCTTCCTGGTACTCCAGGAAGAACCTTTGAGATCTCAAGAGCACTGCTCATCATCCCACATTTAAAGTGATTATTTAAAAAATCCAGCTTAAAAAAACTTTTAAAAGGTTTCCTTTAGTGCAAGCTTTCAGTGGTCCCATGAAGAGTTTTGAGCCTATGCAGATCATCAGCACAGTTGGAAGAGTTAACTGAGGTTTTGAGATATGAGGATGGCCTTTTGGTACAACAGATGTTAATAGTTTTAGGTTTACTTCACTAAACAGGACTGAGTTTGTCTTAAAATGGAAAGGTTTTTTTGTGTTCCACAGTCTATTGCAAGAGCAGAATATGTTTGTGAAATGTATCCCAGTTCTTTAAAACCTGTACTCTTTCATAACTGAAAAATAAAGATATATAGAATAATGGCCATAATTAGACTATAATAAATGCAACAAGATGGGTTTTTACCCCTTCCATGATCATAAGCCAAAATTTGTTCCAGCACTTGGAATATTTAGGCACAACAGAGCAATAACATCATTTTGAGAGCAGACTGAACCCTATAGATTAAAATAGGAGACCAAAGAGCCTTCCAATAACACAATTTTACCTTCAAATTACATCTTGGAAGTACATTATTCTTTTGATTACTGAATTAAAGTTAAAGAACATTAGAAAAAAGTATCTTTATTATCTTCTTTGCATGGCTGGATGTTTTCTGGTGAAGCATGCCGACTGTAGCATAAAGCCACACTTCTTTATTAAAATGTCAAATGCTATTCTTTCCTAGATTTCCCTGAACACCAGAGAAAGTTTCAGAAGAAATACCTGACCATCAATTTGATTTTGAACCACTAAATAAGCAAATTGATAGAAGTGAAGAGGGCTACTGTACTGCATTACAATTTCATTTTCCTTTCCTAAAACTGCCATTTATTCAATGGTCATAAAATAACATCCACAGACAAAAAGGCACCAATTCCATATAATGCATATTTATTGAAATAATGAAATCATCTGGACTAAGAGCAATATTATTGTTAAAAATGAGATAGCACACCATTCTAAAATTCCATAACTTTGTTCAGTAGTTTCCCATGCCTAAAGGAAAACAGACATCTCTGCCACAATCTAAATGCAAGTAATGAAACAGCATGAAAGGAAAAGAAGATAGGTGAAAACTAAAATTCCAGATAAAAAGTAACTAAAAAGAATGAGTGAAATCTGCATTGATATAAAAACCTCCCATCAAATTAAGTGAAGCCAGGAAGTCTTCCTTCATAAACTGAAAATAAGGTTTCTGTTTGTTTGATTTTATACTACTTTTTCCTGACCTTAGTATGAGAGAGAAGATACAATCATGCAGGAAAGATTCAGTAGAACCAATAGTATACCACAGACTATCTTGGCTATAATGTCTACAGTGTGCACATTGAATCCTTTCCATGCAATGAGGAAAGATCTATCACGCAAGTCAAACTGCAAAGCTACTCCCATGACACAAGAGGCACAGAGAAGACCATGGACAAATGGGTTCCTTATATGCAAGTTCCTTTTAACTGTCCTGTGAATGCACAGAGACATGGGAAAAAAGGAAAAGAATGCCTAAACTCTCACAATTTTATCCAGAAAAAGCTTTTCCTTCAGAGATATATTATTGAGGTCACAGCAGTGCTTCAGAGATAAGCACGTAGCTGAGCCACTTTGCCTTTGCATCAGCCAAGGCAACAATGGTAAAGTACCATGGAACCTAAGTGAAGAATTTGTCCCATAAATATGAATGTAGAAGGATGAACCAGATTTCTCCACTGAACTTTTCTGCCAAAAAATTATAGATGAGAAATGAAAAGCATATGAAGGAGCTCTATTTTTTTAAGGAAGACAGAAATCTTCTGCCAAAGGAACCCAACTCCCACCAACCAAGAGCTAACACACCAGTAAACTGACCAACCAGTCAGGATTTAATTTACTTTTCCTAAAAATGACAGTATTCACCAGCCAATTAAAATATAAATAAGAAAATCCACCAGTTTTTTATTTTCAGAAGCCATGACAGAACAAAACAGACTCAGTAGCATTCAGATTTTGCTTAACTAAAATGATAATGAACCATCTAACATGTCAATCTAGTGTACACCAACATTTTTCCACTGACTACCCCAAGCTAATTTATGCTGAAACTGGATCTTAATGCATCTCATCATTATACTCTGTGTCATGCAATTCTAAGATAAATATACACATTTTTTATCTCTGAGTAGGATAAATCTGGAATAAGCCTTCTGAAACTAATTGGGGTTACTGCAGTCTTACTCTGATATCACCCAGATCTGTGTATGGAGTAGAATAAATACAGAATATTTACATGACAGTAAATGGATTTTACTGAGGGAAGGGATGCAGATATTTGTAGACAGCATGGCAATGCATCACCTAAAAGACATTCACCTAAATGAGAAATGAGGCCATTATTTGGCCATGTGCATCTCTTCAATTGTTCCTGCAGAGGGGTGACTCTTGGTTGAGTGTGGGTCTCCTTGGTTTTCACTGTGTTCCAGCATAAGACGACTGACTTTGAGTCACCACTTCAGTTGTTTTAGAAAAGTCACAACTAGAAGTTCTAGACCTTGAGCTTATGGGAGTTAAAAACTCAGTTATCCCAGTCTTACACAATAGGCTACAGTAGGCTGCATTCTTCAGTTGTACAGTACCAACAACAATGAAAGCGTTTAACTGTATAGAATTAGAGTTAGTTTTGCAAGTCTTATCTACAAGAAATAGCATTTAATTCAGGTTACAGATGAAAATTAAAACAGTTGAGCTAAAAAAAAAAGAATAAAAAAAGTAATTTAATATGAATTAAAATAAACCAGAACAGCTGTTTAGGAATCTGGAGAGAAAGATAATGATGCAGAATAAGTTTTCTCTATATGTTAGGGTAATTATATCTCTCTTCCTGTTCTATTTAATTATTACATGGAATTCAATGAACAGTTGTGACAGGAGTCTTTCTTGATATTTAGAGGTTTTTACCTGTCTGACTTTATGCATAATATACCAAAGGAGGACACAAACAACATACACTTGGGACCAGCACAGATTTCATTGATGCTGATGGAATTTGGATTGTTGCCTTCTGTGAGGCTTACAATTTTAATAAAAAATATTAAATCCCAAAGTGAATCTGACTTTATCATTCAATATATTTGACACTGCAGGAAGTACAATATGCAGTTGGAAAGAAAATTAACTGTGTTCTATATAACATATCCATCATGCACAATCAATGTAATAACTGTGGATAATTGCAACTGCTTTTTTCAATTAGCTAAAAATAAATACTGAAACCCCAAAGTAATCAAGATGCTCAGGAGCAAGTCTCCCCACTAAGAGACAAAAGATGAGAGACTGTTACTTCCCCAAAAGACCAAGTCATCACGGGGAGGATACTTTTTGCTAGTTTCTCTACATCTACTCAAGCCTCTCTTGTTAGTAGATAAACAAATAATTTCTGTCTGATATGATCTTAGCATGCACTCATTCTGCTGACTTCAGTGTTCCTCTGAGACAATAACCCTATCTATGCACACTAGCATGTCTGCTGACTCACTACCACCTAACTGTTTATACATCCAGGAAACACATTGACTCCTATCAATCCCATAGGGCTCTGTGCACAGTGTTGACCCATACAAACAACATCCATTCCTTATTCTAACACAAGGAACTATATGGTTCCACACAGTAACACCAGGAAAAACGAACATGGAGAATATTATCTGCATTTCTAAATTTATCAACAATTGTGCTTTGGTTTCCAGCCCAAATATAATGACTTTTGGCATTCCCTTTCACATAGTGAGACAAGAGGAAAAGACTTTTTTTCAGGCAGTTATTATCAAACTGATGTATTAGAAAACATTACTTGCATGTAATGAAAAACTAACTAGGAAAAACACACACAAAGAGCCCTAATAGTTAGTCTGGATCCAGCACCACTGTATGTTGCAGAGAACTGACAGCTTCTTGGACAGAAGATTCATTGATTTAATGAATGTCTGATCTATAAATGAAGAGTTCACCATAACATCTGATAAAAGCAGCATAAGACTTCATAGTGAACCAAGATTAGAATTACAGGTTACCCTGGTTACAACTACTGATAAATTTCAAAAGAAGATAGAATTAACTCGAATCATTCATTGCATGCATTAGCTAGCATATGAAAGAAGAAAGCTTGACAATGAATTATCATTTGGGAAAGCAATTGTGATCTGAAATGCCATTTCACTAAATGCAAACAATTTTTTAATTAGTTTTTTCAATGACTTCAGGTTATCCCATTATTGATAGTACCCCAATTGTTATTTGCAAATAAGCAGAGGCTTTGCTAAATAAGTTATAGAAGACTTTGTAATTAATTTTGGTGATCTACTTTTCTTGATAAATCCTCTGGGAAATTAACTCAGATAGATACTAACACAATTATTTGTATTAAACTCTCTCTAATCTTCTACAGATAAGTTTACTTTGATAAAATATATGGACTGGGAAGATTTCAAAGTTGGATTTAAACCAACCATTTCAAAACTCAATGACACACTATGAAATCTGATGAAAGAACTTATTAATTATTAATACTTAGGCAATTGTGACAGAATATAGCAACTGTACAGTTATAAGAGATCAGACAGGTGGGAGTGGTGGCTTTCCTAGCCCTCAGAATACAAAAGTGGACATGCAAGAAGGAAAAGAAATCTTCATTCTTTTCTCTTTAGAACAGGAAACATTGTGCAAGAGGCAATAAGTTCATAAAATGGAACATTTTGGAGACGTAACAAAAAATTAATAAAAATATCAGAAAAGTGTATTATCAGCTGGTCCTGTGATCAGTACAATGCCTACCAGTGTAACTAGATCAGTGTGGACTTTCTACACCTACTAATGCTTTTCAGAAAGTTTTTTCTTGTACAATTGAGGAACTTCTCTTGGAAGATAGATGTGTGATCACCTGAGAATGCAATAGGAAACTGAACATCTGTGGGAATTATTGTCCATAAGCATCCATATTGCTTTTTCTTTTGACAGATTGAATGTATCTGTCAAAACTCTCTCTTGTCAAGGGCAACATGCTGTTCTACAACTCCAGTAGACTACTACTATTGGGTATATATATCTCTCTATAGGGTCAGTTTACCCTACCCTGCAATACTCCTTCCACCACTTGCAACTCCTAATAAAACTGTAGTATCATGAGATGAAAAAAATGTACTGACAAATCAAATTTAAAAGCCTAGAATATAGTAGATTTGGAACATATACAGAAGATAATGTCATCATCATGAAAACTATATAATCAAACCTGCCACATTAAAAATAACCAAAGTTTCATAACCACTAGTAAATTTAAAGATTGAGACAGTTTTTAATTACCTTTCCACACAATGTCAAGAGCATTGTATGGATACAGATTCCTGTCTAACAAAGGTAGCTTTTCATTCGTTGTTTGTTGCTTACAAACAATTGTCTTTCAGTATCAAAACACCTTGTAAGAAAAAGGGTATATAAATCAATCACTTCTCTAACTTGTGGTTTCAGTGGCAATGAATGCAAATTAGTGTCATAAAACTCTTTAGACAGACAAACTGTTATTCTATATAAGAGAAAGAAATAACTTATTACAGTTACTGAAAAAAAATGTGAAAACACTAACTTGATTTTTGTAATACATACTGAGGGATTGAACATCAACAGGGATAAATGAAGGATTCATTTACTGCAGTGCTAATATAGACATTTCAGCCAGTTCAGGATCTACTGTGTGGAGCAAAGATTATCACCCTTTTGAAATATGCATGCTGAATATTTATGCAGATAATCAATGTCTTTTCTGAGAGCTAACTCGTCTTTTACGGTACATCTTCCTTTGGTAGAGAAGAGTTTCTGACACATCTAATGCCAGAAAAGAAAGATTAAGACATTTTAAGAGATTAATAGAATTGTATAGGAAAGTTTACATAATATCAGCCTTTGGTGTGTCCTAAGCTCAAAGCACTCTGAGGATCAAGCTCTCTTAGCTTCACAAGCTATTTTGGCCATCATCCATGAACTATCATTATAAATGACCCTCTTTGGAAGAAAGGGAAAGAATGGAACCCAACACAGTTTTCTTTGTAAGTGGAAGTCTAATAATGAAAATAATCCAAAGATTGATCACTGACAAATTCTAGCTGCTGCTGCTAAAAGAAAGATTATGAATAGCAACATTTTCTAAGCTGAGACCTTAGAAGGCAAACATCTCCTATCATGCAGTCTTGCAAACACCTGTTATCAATTGTAATTTCCTCTAACGCTCCTATCATCCTCTAAGAAAGAAAACAAAACAACCATGGGTTTACTTGTAATTGATACCAGACTTAGATACCTTTGAATTTTCCTCTAGTTGTCAACAGCTCACTAAACATAACTGCTTCACAATCAAGGCATGAAAACGAAATATGTAAGTTAAGTCATTTTAATGTTTAAATATGTATTTAAAGTCTTTGAGGTGTCTAAAGGCCAAAAGCTTTCTAGAGTAATGACAAAGCTCAATGATTAACAGTTCAGTTTCCAAAAGTGACATGGGAGCTTTAACATCTATGTACCAAAATCCACACAATACTACAGTTCCTTGAGAGTTCCGTGGGCACCTTGAGCTCATCACTTGTAGGCACAGCTCAAAAAAAATGTGTAGCTCCTTTTATAGACCATTTTGTGGTGGTGCTGCTTACAGTTATGCTTATCCATAATCAGAAGACCTACATACCATGCATTCTTATGATTCTTTAAGGCCATATTTCCTACTCTCCTAGATCCTATAGTCAATGGACTAAGACAAAATTGTTCTCCACACTTTGTTTTAAAGCAGGGATAGCATGAACTCAGTGTAAGATACCAACTTAGTGAAAACAAGGAAAAATGGCATAAATTTATAAGACAGCTACTATGAGAGTTCTCTAAGAGGATATGTCTTGGGTCTCTGGTTTTGACTTCAGGAATTACTATATATTTCAACAACTAATTGTACAATGACTCTTCATGGTAATAAATAGTTGATTTTCACATAAACACATCCCTTTCAATAACCCTTTTTCACTGCTGCCCTTCTCTTTTTAATCAATTCTAGACCACAGCTGGAGGCTTTACTCTGCATATGTCTCCTTCACTATATTTATACATAAACCTATCTTTTCCCCACTATGCTGAAACTTATAGTTTGGAATTACTTTCTGGCTGCCCTAAAAGATCCATTCTTCTCACTGAGAGTGAATGAAAACTATCTACATAGTTTTATACCAAACAAACAGGAATAGAGGGTCAACAGAACAGTCTTTCTAAAGGTTAAATGGTCCATAGCCTAAAATTTAGTAACAAAGCATTCTCAGAATTCTCTAACAAACACAAAACTCTGTTCCTTAAATGAGAAAACAGTAAATAGACTCAACCAGTACACTCTTAGAAGTGAGAAAGATCTATTTGCACCTGGTGTACACTTTGCAGTAGAGAGAAGGTAACACTTTATACTCAGCAAGGGATGCAAGAGGTTTTGTTCCTCCCACTGTAAATGCAATTTGGAAACTGCTAATGGACACATTACTCGACAAGAGCAGACAGCACAAGAGATGAGGTTGACCACAGCATAACAAGAACAAAGATCTTACCTACCAGGGTACAGTGCCACAGTATCCAAGCTGGAGTGTGCCGCTCATAACATGCTCCAGGTAGCCATCCAGTGATCATCAGACAAGACAATGAAACAAACCAAATCCAAGGTATCATGGAACCTCATTTTGTAAGTCAGGACAGCAGCAGCCAGATGAGTTCACAGCTTAAATGTAGCTCCTGTGGGTGGCACTCCAAGGTAAGGCTACTCCAGGTAATCAAGGCTTTTTATGTAAGTGGTACTCCCAGGTGGGGCTACTTCAGGTAATCAAGACCTTTTACTTGTGGGTGGTACTCCCAGGTGAGGCTAGTCTAGGTAATCAAGGCTTTTTTGTGTGTGCTGTGGGTCCTGGATAAAATGTTTTCCCTCAGAGAATGGTTTCCTCCACTACCAAATGATGTTTGGTATCAAGAAAATGTAAAGAGATGGGTTTCTTCCTTGGTAAATGTGTCCTTTTCATGTACACACATCTTAGTCCTATGGCAATTAGACCAGAAACTCCTTGTACTGCTTAAGAAATAGATGCTGCTGCTGAAGCCAGTCAGAGCCAGGAGCTGCCAGCACCCTTTTAAAGATGCTTATTATCAGGCAGGGGTGTAAAAAGTGACACTGTAGATTTTGACTGTATATTCTCTGTACACTTTTGCATTTTAAACATATTGATTCTTTAACGAAGTAACCTTCTATTAAACTAATGGGTTAAGATGGACAGTATTCCTAGACAAATAGCTTAAATATACAAAATCATATGTTGACATAAATAATTTTCCCCATCCAAAGCATTTTTTACTTGGTATCTGGTTGAAATAACCTAACCTATCACTTCTGTGGAGCTAGAAGAGATTTATATCAGCTGAAATATGCCTGTAGTCTAGATTTTAGGTCCTAAAACAATTCAAATGCAATGCTGTACTGGAGTTTTTTCATCTGGAGAGAGAACTTCTTTATTTTTGGCAGTTTTCATTTTCTCTTAAAGATTTGAACCAATACAATCTAGTTTGATAAATCTAGGCAAAGAAATAAATTTGCTAATATTCTGCACCACAGCTAGGTGAACTAGGAGATGGAAGCAAAAGATTTCTTTCCACTATATATTTAATCTGCATTTCATTTTGTTCCTTGGTGAAGAAGAAAGGACAAGTGAAAATAGCAAAGTGGGGAAACTGGAACACATAATTTTGGTGGAAGAGCATAATAATTTTCATCTAAAATATGTCTATAGTAAAACACAGGTTTTTAAAATGTATTAGTTCTGCCTGCAATGCAATCTTGATACTGTAGGATTCATGTTTTCTGAGTAAGCATGTTAAAAGTTATTAAATTAAAGAGAAAGCAAATCATAGAACACTGTAAAGTATTTTTCTAATCAGTTTTCAAAGCAAAGATCATCAAAAACTGTAACCTAGTCCCAGGCCTTTCCAATTTCCTCACAGAAGTACCATTAAGTCTGTTTTTAAAAATTTAGTTGCAATTATAAATTCACTTGATTTATGCCAGTGAATCTAAAAAAAAGTTGAACAAATTGCAGAGAGAAATTTCTATAAACAAGCTTTTAATCTATAGGTTTAAGACTTTGGAATTGATAGCTACAAAATTGTAGACACTGTTGTTTTCATGAGCAAATTCAAATATCTGAGAAAAATGAAAGTGTGTAGCAGGTGTCTGAGACCATTCTCTGACCCAAAAAAAGTCCACAGTCAAGCTTTTACTTTCATTTGGTGATATAAAGAAAAACTATTTCACTGTGAGGGGGATGGAGCACTGGAACAGACTGCCCAGGGAGGTTCTGCAATCTCCTTCTCTGGAGATTTTCAAGAGCTGACCTGATCTAAATGGGACCTGCTTTAGCAGGGGGGTTCGTCTAGATGATCTCTAAAGGTCCCTTCCAACCTCTACCATTATGTGATTCTGTGTTTACATACCAGAGATGTTCTACCTTGCTTGATTCACAAGAGGGTTTCATTGTTTCCTGTCCTTAGATGTCTCCTTGGACATCTACAGCTGACTACCATAGAGCCCAGTGTTGTGACAGCCACATCTGCTTTGGAACCACTGAGTGGCATTGCAGTCACAGTGCAGGTATGGGACATGTCCCACACTGGAGCCATGGGCTTACATTGAACATAGGTGCCTGGGAATTTCCAGCGCCTCCCAAGTTCAAATGGCAAATCCTAGAACTGCAAGCATCTAACGTTTTGGCAGTACCTAACTGGCACACACATCAAATATTTGCTAGTTAACTTCCATATGCATTTAGCTGTTACTATTGCAACATGAAAAGCATATCATTTCATTTTGATATTTTAATATTTTGTCTCCCTGCCATCTCTTTTTTTTTCAGTTGAAGTTCCTATAGCTCCACTACTGCAAAAAGAATCTACCAACTTTCATCAAAGCTCTGGCCTTTAACTTGATATATCATCAAAGCAATATTATTATTATTTTCTGAAAGGAGAGAAAATTCTGCCCTCTAAAAGAAACAAAGACAGACAAGAAATTGGTTTAAATATGAAAATGTGTCTTTGGTGAGCCATTTAACAGACAATAGCAAGAGAGACCTTTACTGAAACTATAATGAGAAAATCACTTAGCAGCCAGAACAAAGAGTATTTATATGGAAGGCTTTCCCTTGTAGCTTTCTGATTTCAATAAAAACAAGCAGTAATTGGAGGATACAGACAGAAGAAAGTCGAGAAACTAAGTTGTTGCAATTTAAGGTGTTAACAGTGCAATTGGCCATGCCTCCAGGATGTTCCAGTGTGAAGCAAAGCATGTTAACATTTGGTTTAAGATGTTTTCCTCGTCATATGAGATGAGCTAAATAGTGGCATGTATACTGGCAACATGCATACTCTCTAGTGATAATCAACAGTTTGTTAATTGCTGTGATCAACTTATCAACTTTCACTTATCCTGAAACCTTCAGCATTATGCTGTAAATATCAGTTTCTAATATTTCTAGTTGCATTTTGCCTGTTTTCCTCATTTATTTTGCTTTCAGATCCTTTTTTTTTACTGAGTACAGTTCAGAGAAAGCAGGACCTGATTGGGAATAGATTTTAGAGGGTCTAAGGCCCCCTAAGTTTGTGTAAGCTGTATCGAAAATAATAAAAGCTAAACAACAAAAAGTAGGATTAAATTGAATTAATTTGGGGAAAATGGTTTCCCTAATGGAAGAAATATGCTGCTCTTCAGCCCCAGATTGCTGTAGTGTTTCACTGATCCAGTTATTCCTTCAGATCTAGTAAAGGAAGGAAGTGCCATTTCTTTCATTTCATAGAAGAAACGAATTTAAGGAGGAAAAAAATGAAGCACTAGATGGAAAAAGGACTTAGAAGCATCAACATCACACTAGAGTACTGACTTGAACTCACGACTCCCGAGATAAAGTAAATTATAGACATAACAATCACATCTAATTTCCTTTCAGCTTCCTTTCTTCTTGTTGAGTAATGGTAAAGATTGCAGGCTGTTCCCAATGGACAAGAGTCTCCTCTTATTTAGTAATATTCTTTTGGCTTTTTCTTAGAGCAGATGAGATGTAGTAGCCATACCAAACATTTATTCACAAAGCTGGTGCACCAGGCTAGAAGTAATAAAAATCATTACTATATCCCTTATTATATCATTATATCACTATATCAGAGTGTGGAGTTTCCTAGAGGCACCATCTGAAACCTTTCATTGACCATTACATTCACTTCTCAAATAGAAAAGAAATTCAATGGGGGTAAAATAGCCTCTATTGACTCACACTTTCATTACATAGCACCAAACATCTCAGAAAAGAATGGTCTGTTACTACTGTTTCCTAGTGGGTGTTTATTGTCTCCAGGCATGCTGCAACATGAGAGTACTGCAGGTGATTAATGATGTTACCTGCTGCAAAAGAGCAATTGGAGAAATGTCCATTTCATTTATTATCTGAGAAACTCTACTAAAGTGTAACTATCCAAATACTTTTAAAGAAGGACACTTGGTAATCAATAATGAATAGACCTTAAAAGCCATATAACCTGGAGTTTAGAAGTAACACCTTTTATGAACTGACAGACTTCCCCCTGATGGTGATTGAGTAACAGAATACCTTCATCTTTCAGCTGAAGGTGTTTTGAAAACATCTTGCCACGGGAGAAACTGCTATCTATGCTGAAAATAGACCACCCAGTCTGGGGGTAGGTATGTCACACACATTACAAATTGTGTTCCTTCTAGTCCTGCAATAATTCCAACTTTAGAGTCACACTGGTTTTAAATTGGTTCTGCTGAGACTACATGGACCATGTCTACATAATTCAGTGTATCTGTTAGTGAGGCCAAACTTTTCTGCAGGTCTCACTGAGGCCTGACTTCCTCTTTCACATTTTCCAATGTTTTTGTACCTGCAAACTGAATTGCTGTTGCATAGGATTTTCTACCAACTTAATGCATGGCAAATGCAGAATTCTCATTTCTAATGAAGGAGAGAAAGAATAACTACAAGCATTATGAGCTCAGACATTATGACATTCATCTAGCACATTAAAAGGATGGGTTCAAGTTATTAATTTAGAGCAGTAATTAAAATCTGAGCCTCCCGTATGATGGATTATAAATACTTTAAGTGTCTGGTGCCTGGCTGTTTTCAGGTAGGTGGTTTTCTGACTCATTTTCTTTGTGGGTATTGGTCATGTTGAGTATGTCAAAGTTTGGGATCAGGAAAGATTCAGCTTAGGGAAATCAGTATTTTTCAAACAGAAAACCCCTAAATCTTCTACAAAATGTTCCCAGCTGATTCCAGTTGTGATAATTTATTACCCTGAAGGCTTCCACTCTACTGAATTTTAAAGGTCCTCTGCTAGCAGTTAAAATTGTTCAGATAAAGGTTACAAGAATCCTCTATAATAAGAAGCGTAAGGCAGCCTGAATATAAGAACTGCTACTAGTTTCTACAAAATAAATAAGTAGGATATCATTGTAATAATGATGGCATTAGAGGACATGAATGTTTCTAACTCCCTGTTGCACTGTTGTCTTGTAACCTATGTACCCGGGATAATTTTCTCTTTAACTAGCACTCATACCCAAGTGCCTAAGCAGCTGTCCATGCAGCCCTAAGGATGTCAGAGATGACACTCTGAAGAACAGCATCTCCAGTGATTACACAGCCTCCCTGCTCCAGCTGCAGTCTCACCACATATCATATCTTAAAATCAGTAAAACTTGCATAATTCCTAAAGCATAACCTAGATAACATCATGCATAAGGATTTTGTGGTAGCTTTTAGGTCATCATGACAGTAATAGGAGAAAGGAGACTGTATAGGCACGTGTCAATACCCCTGTGGCATCCACAGTACTGTTTCTAAGAGTGAGCCATCATTCTTGTTTAAATCCACTTCCAAAGATTTAGATTTGAGTCAGGACATTTGTTTTCAATCAGGAGATAAAGGTCACACATCAGTTTTAGCCTGTGCAATTCCTCTGATTCCTGTGGAGCAGTTTCTGTCACACTGATATGAATTATATCAGAATCAGATGAAGACTCTCTGAACAGTCATGCCTGCCTCTCTCATGTATCATTGCCACTTATGCTGTCACAGTGTCTCTGGGTCTTCCTGACACACTGACCGAGCTTCTCCTTACAGCAACTGTGCTACAGAAGATACTGCAAAAGCCTGGTGCTTTGACATCCATTTCTTTTGCCTCCACTTTTTCCTTCTTTGATGGATTCATTCTTGTTCTCTTCTCTTAAAATTACTTTTCCAGTAATAAAAAATGAACATAAAAAAGCTGCAGAATGAATCTTCTAATCCTCCCTCCTCATTTTACCAATCACGGATTGTTCAGAGGCAAGTTCTCTTAAACAGAAAGTGTTTATGTAAACTGAACCATCACTGGATGTTTACCTCGCTCTTTCCTTTCAGAAAGCTTTTAGTATGTCCCCTGTAATATTCCCCATCTAATTTCTTTCCTCCATGTTCCCATCTTATAAACAATGGATGAAACATGGTTACTACCAAATGAAGGCAACAATATCTTCTGAGCCTCTGATAGCCTTGCATTGATTTCTCAAACAATGGCTCTTCAATTACCCATAGGCTCTGTCTCTCTTTTTAAATTCCTCAGTATCTACTTGTTCCCTCCCAGGCTTGACATTCCAGGTAACATTTGGTCTATGAAAACATGCAGGAGCAAATGAAAGTGAACCTGGGTTTTTTTCTATCTGAGTCCTCAGGTGTTTCAGCAAAAGCAAAGCAAGTTATCTTCAGCAAAAAATGACCAAACCACAACACTCTGACTACTTTTTTTTTCTACATGTTTCCAAAATATTGAGATACAGTGTTTTTATTTTACATTTTTGTTTGGTGAGAGAAACTATTTGTACAGCTTTTCCTTTCATCTCAACCAAAGAAAATCATGTGTCTAGTTCCTGTTGTATAGGCACGGTCACATTGCAAGAAACTTGCATAAAACACATCTGCTTGTTTTATCTAAATACTTCCGTTAGCTGCCAGCAAATAGTATAAACAATGTGATGCACAGAAACAGGTATCAAACTGGATTTGAATCAATACACTAGGGAGGGAAACACTAATTGATATTATGGGAAATATTCCTAGCAAGTATGTTTGTCTCGTACTTTGTTCACACTCAAACCAGGTTGCAGGGGAAGCTCATTTCACTTCTCTACAAACCACTCTAAGGGTGGGATGTTCACAGAAAAATAGGTGGCTGGAGACAGCCAGCTGAGACTAAATATCTAACTTTAAGGCAACTTAAGCATAATGACATGAAGTCTCCAGTTTCTAACTTCGAAGCTTTATCAAACATTTTAAGATGTGGCATTTTATAGGGTAGGGACAGGCAAGTTAGAAGTGTAATGTGTCTCTAAACCATTAATATGTACTCAGTTGATAAAATGTCTGAGGAAGCACTCAATAGTTTTCCAGTCTTGTCCAAATGTGGCATACATTTGGCTTCTCAACCTACATCCTCACAAGTCACTCTTTAAGTCAAATGTCCTTTTTTTTTTCCCTGACAGTCTTAGGAGGAAATAATTGTTTCAAAGCACAGTGAGGCAAAGAGGTATCAGGGATCTCTAAGCACTTCAGGGTGGAAGGGAAGGTCAAAAGAAGCAAAGAGTGAAACAACAGGATGAAAAAAAATCATAAAGGATAAAAGAAAGAGAATAAAGAAGGGAGAAAAATCATAGAATGGGTTGGGCTGGAAGAAACCTTAAAGATCATCTAGTTCCAACCTAGACCAGGTTGCTCAAAGCCCCATCCAACCTGGCCTTGAACACTTCAGGAATAGGAGATCATTGATAGCTGCAGAAATACTGGGAAGGGTCATGAAGACTGAGTGGAAGTTTGTCTAGTGAAAACTAATCTGGAGCACTCCAGATTAGTATCATTTTTTAAACTCATCATCTAGTCTTTTTTTGCACATGTATGTGGAAGTGGGTTTTGGTCCAGACCAACACTTAGTGGCAACAGACTTAAGAGACAAGCCTGCACTGACACAGGAGACACAAAAAAACACACTAGAGAAATTGCAATGACAGGGCTATGTTTCTATTGAAGGATGTAATATGTGGCATCAACACAATCCCCCTGGCCAAACAACTTCCAGTAAAGATCTGCTAAAAGATCTCTCTGCTTCTGAAGGCTTCAGCTTAAAAAAGAAAGAAGTGATAAGTAAGCCACAGGCAGCATCTGACATCCAGTACTGTAAACCCAGAACTCAGCAAACAAAGATGAGGAAGCTCACCATGTGTACAAAGTTTTTACTACATTCAGATTCTGAATATTATTATTAAGCCAAACAATATAATGACATTGTCACAGCAGAGAAAAAAATTACAGAGCCCAAACAACAATCTAAACATGGGGCTGAGACAATAAGAGCAACATGTACTTAGCACATTGCCCTGTTACGGGTTTCATACCTCAAACATTCTCATACATCCAATCAGTCTACTATGAATGAAAACAAATGTGAAAATGTATTCATTCACATTCTCCAAGCTTGAGTTGAATGTGAAAATGAGAAGATCGATTTTCACTTTGTGCTGCAAGAGTGAATTGTGTTGCTTCCTGGAAAAGAATTTATTCTGAAAGGCCCTGTCCCTGCAAAACAGCCATGAAAGAGAGGGTGAATGTGTAATAGAAATGCTTTTGAGAGAAAAAAGGATGAACAAAAGGGGTAAATATCATACTCTAAGTGGCATCTTAGAGTTTTGCATTTCAAGTGGAAGGAAGAAGTCTCAAAAATTTAAAACTATACCTCTGTGAAGCTCTAACTGTCCTTCTGCAGCTCTTTCCTACATTGGGAGTTACATCACTGCAGGTACAATAAAATATACTCAGGACAGAATTGTTTTACACACCTTTCCAGGAAACCATGCCTAAGTCACTTCAGAGAGCTGTACACCACCGAATGTACTGGGAATGTTGCTGTTAGCCTTAACAAGTAGAGCATTAAAGCTTTAGTGTGTAATAAAACAGCCCACTGACTTAAAGGTGATTCTCATTGAAAGCATATTATATCTGTGTTCTGTGATCTGTGCATATTCCCAAGTGACTTGGCATGCTGTAGGTTTTATCATCAAATGCTTTAAAATTGGCCAGGAATGTAAAATTCCAAGAGACAGATATAACTCCCTCTCTCCTTCAGTCCCACTAAACTATAACCAAGTTTCATTAAATGAGAGTTAAAATTACAGCAGAAGGAATTTTAACGCTTCAAAACCTGTCAGAGGTGAGGAACAAGTCCTGGTGGAGGATAGACAGTAAAGGAGGAACAGGGAAGAGCTGGTTGACTTCAAAGCTACATATCCTAGGTGGGTGACATTGAGGAACAAGGGAAATGGATCCCTACTTATCCCCACATCCTAGAGCAAGAATTACCAAGCTTTTTTTATCATATACCATTCAAATTACAACCTGTTGTCATTCCACAACACAATTTGAGAAACATGTTCACACTGGCTCTGACACAATGGAGAGGAGGAAGATATTAATGGGAATATCAAGAGAAAATCCCTAGGCATTGTGGCAAGGCTTGGACTGCCTTTTATCAGTTTACCTGGTTAATCTGATTTATCTGGTTATTCCTGAAAAAGAAAGAAGTAAAATACTTCCAACTGGTAAAAGATATTCTGTAATACAAGAAGCTTCCTGAAAAGTTCCAGGATAGTCTTTTTTTTTCCCCAATCTGCTTTCCAGAGTAGTGCCTAGTTACACAGCAACTTTTGAAACAAATTTACTCTTTTTTAATAGACAGTAAATGCTACAGGGGAAGGTAGTATCAAAGTTTTTTATAATGTTTCAGGAGTTTATTTTCTGCACACATATCCATTGACCTTGAGAGTAGATTAATCATACAGTCTTCTGACTGAAACAAGTCAGTGGCTCCTTTTTAAATTTCCTTTCAAAGTATACCACAGGTTTTTTAACAGATTTTGTCACCACCAAAAAAAAAAAGTGGTTTTGTCTATTTGCTTTTTTTTTTGGTACCAAAAAGTCAATTGTTTTCCATTAATTCCTGTGCAAAGAGCCATTTTGCATTTTAAAAAGCACAGATGTAAACAGGTTTCTTTTTCCTCCATCTCTTTTCTTCAGTAATTCATTAAAAACATGTAATATCTGCTTTACTATGTCTACACATAGAGATGCTGAGGCTAAAGTTAAATACATTTGTCTGGATGCTGGAAGTAAAGCCTCCCTCTTAGCACAGTGCTGTGTCTCAGTTCATTAACTCTGGGGAGATGGCTGGTAAATCAGTACAGGTGAAGGCATGCTAAAATGGCTCTACAGCCTTCTAACACTCAAGCTGGCATATTTTTGCAGATCAAGTTAGAATATCCTCACTGCACTGAGCTTGTTTAAACACATCTGGTTTAGCACAGAAGAGAAGCAAATACTAGTAATTGCTTCCTCCTTATTTTCATTGCTGTGTTCATAGCACTTGGTCCTAAAAAGGAGAGAATAGCTCCCAGACTATTCACCCCATCCCCTACCAATCTGTTCATAAAACACACACATATAGAAAGAGACAGACAGAAAAGGAAATAAGAAAATAGTACCTGTAAAATATGAACATTTAATCTTTATATCTTTGGGGGAAAAAAGGACAGAGTGGCTCCAATGATAATCACATTGTACTGAAAAATACAGACAATGTTTTATTGTAAATCTTCAAAACATACTACCTTTTTTTTCTCTTGAATAATGTCTTTTAGCAGGTCATAAGGACTATGCAAGATTTTTTGCTTTCTTTGAAGAGAAATCCTCTTACAAGACAGTGTTTAAAAACTTAAATCCTGAATCTTCAAACATTTACCCTCAAGTGCAGTTTTCCACCATGACAATTTGGAAACATCATTTTTGAAAGACAGCAAATGACAGCAGAATAATACATTCACAATGGCTGTACCCCTAAGAATCTGAGTTCAGTTTATTGCAAAATCTAGAAAACAGTGAGGAAATTAAAGAAGGTGAATACTTGCTCTTCACAGAAGACAGATATTAAGGGGGGGAGAAGGCTTGCTCTTCTCTATATGACAAGAGATCCTCAGGAATCTTTCAATTAATGCTACTTAAGGACATAGCACTGATCTGAAAAGACACTTGGTAAGATAAACTTGATTTTACTTCACTTGGCATTATTGACAACTGTAACAAAACATATTCCCATCACAAATGGAGTTGGGTCTCATTTGTTGTCAGCTTTCTAAGAGATAAAGTCAAATTCAACTGTTTCCATCTTTTGGTCACAAGCAACTAAAATCCACTTTATTTATACAGACTGTCCCTTAGCATTAGAAGTTTTTCTGAAGAACTTTGCAGAAGCTTTTCAACCAAGCTAAGTACTATCTTGCGTAAAGTTTAGCATGCACCTCTCACAGTCCATACACACCAAATCTTCAGAAGTTAATGACATGAGCATGGATCACTTTTGGCTTTTGAACTCAACACCTATGTGTAAACATTCTTTGGTGTCTGAAATCTGGTTTAGCTTATGAAATCACACCAAAACATACAAAATACCTTCCTACATGTTTGGTAGACAGATTTATACATTAGACAGAATCTCCTCTGCAAGGATTAACCTCTACCCACTTCATCAGGATGAAAATACTGAATATGTCTGGCAGACAAAAGGCGTGTGAGACATATCCTTCTCAAGCATTTGTTACAGTGCTATATCTAATCTTGAACCAGCACTGAAGGCAGGCCAGCAGTGTCTAGTCATACTGGATACAACATCCAGACTGGTAGACACAGTGGTTTTTATGGTGGAGAATATGCAGCTGATGGTTATCATGAGACATTTTGGTTGCTGTGCTATTAAAGCATATGTGTCTCCTCTCAATCACCTCTAACGGACAAGGAACAGTAAAATCAGCCACATTGCCTATGTCTAGTCCACAATGCACAGAAACACTACAGGCTAAATAAAATCCTGGCACCTGTAAATGCATATGAAGAATCTTTCTCCATATTAGTGTACCTTCATTCATTCAGTACTTTATCATGAAGTGTTAGATGGACTCCATTAAAATTCAGTGGCAGGCTGCAGAGCACTGAAGTGTGAATTTGCCTGCTAATTAACAGAAAGTTCTGCAATCAGAGATATCAAAGACACATTGGGCTAATCCCTGAAGGGAAAAAGTTCTGATTCTACTTGATATTTGCTAAAAATATGAACTAGTTACCAATTATAAAGGATTTCTGTCTGACAGATAAATTCCATTTGGTTGTGAGTAATTTACATGTGTCTAAGCCCAAATCATGTCTTCAGGAGCAACTTGCATGACATGAAATTTTGTTACATTAAGTAGAGAAAGACTTTCAAAATTGTCTGATGTGGTTCTGTGCTGGAAAGGAAGGAGAAACAAAGCCACACCTTTCATACATCTGCATCCCCTGCCAGCTACACCATCATTTCTGGGTGTGCTCTGAAAGGCAAAAATCTCTTTTTGAATGCTAAGATTTAAGGCTTGTGTCCCAAGAGGCTGGGAGGAACTGTCCTGTCTCCTGTTTTGATAGCTCATATGGTTCATGGGTATTGTATTTGACAGTAGTTCTGGGGTGAATTTGATCGAGGGTGAATGTTTCACTTTTTACACCTCCCCTCTCCAATCTTTATTAATATTTTAAATGTTAAAAATATGACATTCATCACTTCAATTACAAAGCTGATCTTGTCTGGTATTTTGTTCTGTACCATTTAAACCTTTCAGATACTTTGAATCACCTGGGTAAGAGTGGTAGCACAAGCAGTCCCAGAAATGTACTTGTTAGGCAGACATTGAACTATTTCCTTTATACTTCCATGAAAAACTCACAGGATGTACAACAGGAACTGCCTTTTGTGTTTGTATGCCCAATTGCAGCTGTATGGAGAGGCTCCTACAAAATAGCCCACAAAATCCTCCTCAATTGCATGGAGAGCCCTTCATTGTGCATGGCCACGTTTATGCAAATCCTACTATCCCCAGTACTGAGCACAGAGGGAGTTGAGCCAGTAACATCATCACAGCAGTTCAGAAACAGGTCTGGATTGTTTGGGCTTTAGCCAGCGAAGGTTATGGAGCAGACTATCCTGAGCATCATCCAGGATAAGCAAGAGTTCAGGCTCAGTCAGTATGGCTTTATGAAAGGCAGGTTCTGTTTGACCATTCTGATCTCCTTCTATGACAAGATAACATGCTTAGTAAATGAAAGAAAACCTGTGGTTATTGTCTACCTGGACTTTAGTAAGGCCTTTGACACAGTCTCCAATAGCATCCTCCTGGAGAAACTGGCTGCCCAATGCTTGAATAGACATATTCTTTGGAATATTCTCTGGATAGCCAGGCCCAGAGAGTGGTGGGGAATGGAGTTAAATCCAGTTGGCAGCTGGTCACCAGTGGTGTTCCCCAGGGCTTGGCGGTGGGGCCTGTTCTATTTCACATCTTTATTAATGGTCTGGATGAGGGGATTGAGTGCACCTTTAGTAAGTTTGCAGATGACATGAAGCTGAGCAGCTGCATAAACCTCCTTGAATGCAGGAAGGTTTTACAGAGAGACCTGGACAAGCTGCATCGATGGGCTAAGGACAAAAGTATGATGTTCAGCAAGGCCAAGTATCAAGTCCTGCAGTTGAACCACACAACCCCAGACAATGCTACAGGCTTGGGGATGTGTGGCTAGAAAGCTGTCAAGTGGAAAAAAACCTTAGGATGTCGATTGGCAGCTGCCTGGATTTGAGATAGCAGTTTACCCAGGTGGCCAAAAAAATCAATGGCATCTTGGCCTGTATCAGAAATACGTGGCCAGCAGGACCAGGGAAGCGATTGGCCCCCTGTACTCAGTGCTGGTGAGGCTGCACCTTGACTGTGTTCAGTTTTGAGCCCTCACTACAAGAAAGGCACTGAGGTTCTGAAACATTTCAGGAGAAGGATAACAAAGCTGGTGAACGATCTGAAGCACAAGTCTGAGGAATGGCTGAGGGAACTGGGGTTGATTAGACTGGAGAGAAAGTGGTTGATAGGAGACCTCATTCTCTACAGTTATCTGAAAGGAGGTTATAGTGAGATGAGGGTTGGTCTCTTCTCCCAAATAACAAGGAACAGGACAAGAGGAAATGGCCTCAAGTTACAGCAGAGAAGGTTTAGATTGGACATTAAAAAGAACTTTTTCACTGAGAGGGTTGTTAGACACTGGCACAAGCTGCCTGGGGAGGTAGTGGAGTCCCCAGCCATGAAGATATTTAAAACATGCACAGATGAAATGCTGAGGGACATGGCTGAGCAGTGGACTTCACGGTCTTTGGTTAGTGGTTGGATTTGATGATCTTAAAGGTCTTTTCCAACTAAAATGATTCTATGATTCTCTTCCCCGAACAACTCCATGCTTCTGTGCTAACCAGTGTGGTGGATTCAAAGCCTCTAATGATCATCTCCCCAGAGACCAAAACTAGGCACAGAAAAACAAAAAGTTGAAAACTACACAGTTCTCTGACATTATGGGCCTGTGACTGGTGGCACTTTGTAAAAGAGGAAGTCTCACAGGTTCATTCCCATGATATGGAGGCTGGAGAGGCATGCAAATGCTAAGGGTGAAGGAATAAAGGTCCCAGATTCAGAAACAATTGTGTTGCTCTGCTGTCAGTTATGGTAAATCGTTTCACAGTAAGATCTGAAACCCATGTCTAATGTTACACATATGCTCAGAGTACTCTGCTAGCTCAAAGCTTAACACACATACATTGTGCCACAAAGTCACCATTCTATAAAGTAAAAGGAATCAAATGAATAAACATGATATTACCACCTTAATCAGCAAAATCCATACATGTGGAACTACTGAACTAAATTTATCCATGACTTAGTTTTCCTTGGTGTTCATATTAGTTCCACATCTGGTGCTATAGAGATACCAGTAATATCCCTTAGACTTGGCATTTTGTTTTATTTCCTCTTGTCTGAGCATTACACCTTCAGTTACTTCAATTATAAATGAAAGATGTGTCTCTTCCTTTTGCTTAACTGCAGATGTTTTTCATTTGCCATTTGAACTTGGTAAATGAATGTTGTCAGCCTTACTTAACTTCAAAGGCTGTACTTCTGGTCTGTCTTATGAAAGCTTTTGATTTTTGGTGTATAATTTTGTTAGATTTTATCTACACAGTTCCTCATTCTTTACTGAAGGAATGAAAGCATACAATGAAGAATACAATGCAACAGCAGCTGTTATTAAAGAAACCACTTTGCAACAATAAACTTGCAGTATCAAGCTTCCCCAATTGTAAAAGAGAAAAATATAGAAAAGAAAGGGATGTTGCAACACTAATGAGCTATAAAGAATATTGAATTAAAAGGAAAAAGAAACCATCCCAAAAATGTCTGTTACTTGATACATTTTCAAAATCATTCCAGCACCACAGAATTTCTGAATGACTTTTTTCTCACACTTTTTGTTGGGAAAGGAAACTAATCTTCAAAAGCTGGACAATAATATCAAAGTACAGTTTAACTCTGCTTTTTATCACATTGCAAAGGTAAAGACAGGTTTGAAGCACAAATTTTTTTCAATAGAAATGAAGACATTTACTGAACATCCCTAATCATAAGCATTGCTCTGAACATGGGTGAGGGAAACAATTAGGAAGAGTTTTCAGATGTATAGGATCTTGACAGCTTATAGATTGAGAATGTTTCTCAGCTATGACTTTTGTCTTATTTTCTCCTTTCAGCTCATTGAAGTTAATTTCCAATACCTTAAAATTATCACTTCTTTTTTCAGTATACTAAAAAACATATCAGTACAGTAGGAGGTTTCAGCAGAGTCTGATAGTGCAGTGACAGCCCACATGCTCTGGTGTCAGTGTAATTACTCTCAGGAAAGGCCACTGTTGCACGACTAACATGCACAGGTAAGCTTTTCAGGTGCAAACTCAGTGTTTTGGGTTTTTTTAAATGTTTTCTTTAATCTTTGAAATGTCAAGGAATCCATCATAGAGTAAATTAAAGAATTCAGTGCATGTGGCAGCATCATATCATCCCTCAAATCTCAATTACTTTCCTTAAGAATTTCCTCTCAAGACTGTAGAACTTTGTACAACTACAAACCCATGTAGAATAGCCTGAATCTGCTATTTCTGTGACCAATGGCATAGCATAGCTCCTGTCCCTGTCTTGTTCTCTATGACTACCAGGCACTGAGCATCTCCAGTGAGAACTAGTTCAGCCTGAGTTCAGTGATATTTATGTCTCTTACCATGTTTGAGAATTAAATTGTAGGAATACAAAAAATATCCAAGATGCTGTATGAGCACTAGCCACAGTCCTGCACTGGAGAGGAAGATTACTGTCCTTTCACTGTCAATGCACAAACACAACCCTCAGAAAGAGTTCCTTTGGCCAGTCAGCAGATTGATTTCCCCAGACTAATTTGCTGGGTTTCTAGTCAAAAGTCTTGAGTTTTGGATTGAAGGTGATTCAGAATTAAAGCTTTGGTGGTGTGAGTTTTCTTGGCTGGTTGAACATTTGTCTAACATTTGTGAGTTTCTTAAACTGATTTGCCATATGGAATTTTAAACCATTTACCAACTAAATCGTTCAACCTTTACAGCCAGTATTAACCTAGTGCAGACATTTCATTTGGGATCCCATAGACCACAGTTATAAGCCTATGTTCAATCAATGAGTAGGGAAGTGACTTTCAGGTGTGTGATTTGAAACATCTAATGAGATGTCTTAAGTAGGCATTATGTTTCTCTTCCTTTTTGTTTATACTTTTTTCATCTATTCTAAGTAGAACCTTGTTGAGTAAACTCTGAAATTAATTTCTTACATCTCCTTATCCAATGGCATAAGAGCATCTCTACTTTTATCTCAGCTAAACTTCTGTTCACTGAGCAAATCCTGTGTTTCCTCACAACCCACTGAGTGTTTCATCAGTTTCAATTTACAGAGTTTTTCTGAATTTATTCCTGTCTAGATATTTTATAACAAATATTTCTGTCTTGGCATCTTTCTGAAGTATGTCCCTGCTATATTCTGGTACCCAGATTATTGTGTGAAAGACTCTGCACCGTTTCTGGGTGTGTATTTTTCAGAAGCCCCTCTCTCCATACACACTGATATTTCTGTGAGTAGATATAAGCAGGAGTACTGACTGCATCTATTCTCAGTAAGAGATAAGTTAACAGAGCACTAGCAATCATGAACATTCAGCTCCACTACAGCTTTAACATTAAGAGGTTCATCTCTATTTTGCCTGTCAGTGTATTCCTTCTATCATAAGAGCAATTGCCTTACTCCTTTTATGAAGTGTATGCTCTGTATTTCACTCTTTTCATTACCCTTTGAATGCTCTACTCTGCCCTTTATCTGTCTCATTACCACAGTGCCTATCACAAGAGGTTGATGACATCTGAAACTGTGTAGTAAAACCTGACACACAGGAAGGTGTGTTTGGAGGTAATTCCTCACAGCAGGTAACTATCCTAATGCATCTATTAGAAAACTACTATGATGTCCAGGGCACGGCAGAGGTGGACTGTTTGGTGTAAGAGATACTACATGTTAAGTACTGCTAGAAGAAGGGAATATAACCAAAGGAAAGCCAGCTACAGAACTCACTCCTGCTGTATTCATTCTCACCTCCAACACAAACTCTGAAAAGGCACGTTATAAAGCTGTCATCTCCAAGGTGTTAAATACAGTGCTATGTGTGCTTATCATTCACACTGCCAGACAGTGGTGCTTACCATTCACACAGCAGCCAATTGACACACAAACAAGCAGCTCTGGACACTGCGCAGCATCCAAGGACAAGGGCACACACACCAGTCAGTTGTCAGCACCCCCAGTACAAGATCAGCAGGATATGGAGCTTTCTGTTCTGGGGACAGGCTATGATCAGATGTTTTCTCTGGCTACCAGTGAATGACTTATAGATGAAATAAAGTTCACATATTTTTACAGCCTGGGACTACGACAGGTAAAATGACATTCAGACCAATTAATATTCCACTCCTACCATAAAAGCATTAGGTGGAAGGTGTTAACAGACAGTGGTAACAGAATGGTAACAGATTGCTGGAGTTAAATCCAGAGAAAAAAACCTATTTTACTGTGTGAAAAGGATATTCACAAGGGCAAATGGTGTATTCCAAAGAAAACATTAGATTGAGTTTTGCCTCCAAACAGAGGTGAAGGGAAACAGTAATGTCTGGTGAAAAGAGAAAAACTATAACCAGTAAGAAACACCTTCTGGCACTTCTGTTTTAAACAACATAACAGGTGAAAGCTGTTACACATGCAAGAGAGACAATTCAAATTTTTGCTATGTTTTTGAGCTTTGCAAGCAGAAAAAAACCCTGTAGATATTTTTCTATTATTTCATTTTTCCAATCATGTTTGGCAAGCAAGCAGTTCATGTTATATTACTTTGTGCTTCAGTTCTTTTCAAAGGTATGTATAAATCAAGCAGAAGAGCTCGTTAACCTTGAATAGGATACTGTGTACGTGCTCTTGGTCTTGAAGACTTTTAATACTTTACTACTTTGGAAAAGGCCACATTTCTCCCAGGCACATGATATAATCAGAACTTTTCTTCTCTTGACTATCTTCTCCTGAGGAATGAACTAAGTGAAAGCTTAGCTGTGAAAAATACCTCAATCATTCCTACTGCATACTGAACCTGGAACAGGAACTATAGTTGAGTATCTCTGTTTTGCCTTGTTTTTTGGACAGATAAGATTATTTCTGGTGTATGACACTGACCATAAACCCATAGCTAGTTATTGTCCACTTTTTCCTAATGGATTTAATCCTTTTTCTAAAGTAGGGTAATGTTGCCACTTGAGTAGGCTAAAACAGATATCCAGATTTTCTGATACCACCTCATGGACCTTCACTAACCTCTCTTTCCCAGAATCTTTTACTATATCTATATTTCTAGATATTACTTTCCTTTATAGGGTAAGATCACAAAGGTGCAAAGCTATAAAGTAGTACTAATTTCAGATGTCATGGCTATACAGCTACTAGGATGGGCTCTAAGCCACAGGGTAATGTACAACCTTGAATACTTCTTCAGATACAAAGGTATTTAGGGTTTTCCAGACATCCTCATATGTCTACAGATTCTGTATCATAGCAGGTACCTTTATAGAAAAAGCTATAAAGATTTTGAGGTGGAGCCTCCATCCTTCACCTTATGTGTCAGAGGCAAAGGAGGCAACTGAGTTGAAAAGCAAAAGTTGTCCAAAGAGGCAACTGAGCACACACAAAATATGGATATTCAGAACCCCTTTAAAGGAAACTGTACCTGCTACAACCCATGCTAAAGCTGTAAGCTATTCAGTGAATAAATAGAGATAAGTTTATATTATATTACACTTTCCAAAGTATAATAATAATAATTGATGATGAAACATTGCATTAAAAGCAAATTCTATTTGATGTGAAAAACTTATTGTCCCCTGGAGAGAAAATGTAATGCTGTGGCCATAAATCTGCAGCTGGAGATGAGTGAAAATGAGCAACTTCAGGTCAGGGAACTGCACAGAGGTGGAGGTGGTACAGATCATCTTATAATTTAGAGGCAACAGTTGCAAAGTGCCTGGCTCTGATGGGGAGAATTATTTACAGCAAGTACAGAGAATAATCTAGTGATATGTGAGGCTCTGCAGTTACATAAAAGAGAGAGATTACCCTTTGATCCAAATATCTGTGTACTCTTATAGCCCTCATTACAGGCGTTGATCAACCAAGCCTTCTACATTCCTGCCAGGTGAAAAAAAATGGGAGTGATATTCTCCCTCCTGCTCAGCAACTTATCTATGGGATCTGTGGAATTGTCTGAATGATGGGACATGAGACTGTACAAAAAATGGAAGGTGTTGTGATCACTGTTCCTTGGAGAATGAATGCAATGAGTTCTGCCACACAAAAGCGTGACTGCAAACAGTTTTTCATCCTGTAATAAGCAACTTCTCACACAAGTACCAACATCCAGAGGTACTTTTCTTTTCACATTGCATTCACAAATATTAGTCAAATACTTTTCTTAAATAGAAAAAAAAGTCTTGTACAGCAATCTGTGCAACACGATCTCCATCATGTCACTCTTCTAATTCAAGAAACTTACATTTACGTAACTGATATCTAAGCATTAATCTTTAGGATACTGCACGAGAAGGAAGACAAAAAAACCCTGAATCTAAATCTGATGATGTGAATTTACACAACAGTTCCTATCAGAGGAGCAGGTTGTAGCCACTGATCATTCTGAAGATCCTGTTATGCTAAAGGCTGCTTTACCTGCAATGATTAGCCAACACTATTCAACCATTTTGGGTTTGAATCCTCTCTTGTATGAACCTCATATCTCTTCTAAACAAACAGAAGGAGGCAGCAAGTGAGGTGGAGGGGTTTTTAGTGTACATTTCCTCCATAATCAATAACATCAGTTTTCTTGGGATGTCACACTTCTATTACATTGTTAGCTAACCTCCTCAATCAGTCTGTATTATAGTTGATACCCTTTGAGATCTATGTGCTTTTAGTCAAAACAAACAAGCTTTTCTGAAACTTCTTATTAGTGTAATAATGAAATATTCATGATGGCAGGCTACAAATCAGTAGGACTGAACAGGAAATAGTTGGGTAGCAACAGCTTTCCTTTGGAACA
Organism: Colius striatus; assembly: GCF_028858725.1. Lineage (NCBI taxonomy): Eukaryota > Metazoa > Chordata > Aves > Coliiformes > Coliidae > Colius > Colius striatus. The sequence goes on along the minus strand of NC_084771.1, from coordinate 3,531,332 downwards.
CTCTGGATTTCCTAATTTCTATTGATTCAGACACCACTCAAATTCAAAAAAGAGGAACCTACTGAATTCTCAGTATGAAGATGGAGAGCTACTGATGTCTTTTTTAAAGGAACTGCAGCTGTGGAGAAAATTGCCATCAATAAAATGATATACGATCATTTATGCAGTAGAAATAACTAATAGAGCTGAGACAGCACAAAAGTGCAATGTTCCTCTTACACAAAGCATTTTTCAATGAGACTATATGCAAATCAGATTTTATGCTGTTGAAAATCCTGATTAAACTTATAATTTAGGCTTTTAATTGAACTTTTTTATTGGATTTTTCACAATAATTCTGCCTCATTCATATGAATAATTAACTGCTGTAAAATAAGTTGCCAAAATAAATTCATAAATTCTATAGTTTTGTGGGGTTTTTTTCCCATTCTGGCAAATTTCTGCAGCGTGCAAACTCTGAGCATCCTATGCCTGGCTTTTACTGTGTTCCATACAGATATTCCTAACAAATCTGTCCACAAGGATAAAATTTAAACAATGTATGTCTGTAAATGGTGCAAATGAATTGTTATTTTTAAAAGGATCATACAAATACATACATCAAATAAATCATAGAATAACACAACTGGTCATCAAGATAATTGTTGTCCTGCAGACTAGCTTTGATACTAAGGTGTATAAGTTACATACAATGGGTTATTTTAACCTGGTTTTATTTTGGCAATAAGAACAGATGAAATAAGGACACATTAGGATCACTATCCCTGAATTTAGCACTGGTATTTCATTGGCTTACAAATTAATATCTGTCAGCTGAGCTCAATGAGGCGGTAACTTTATAGTGCTAAACATCAGGGTGATGTACTACTTGAAACTGCAATGAGATAAAGGAAAAGAAAGTAAAGCACATTGGACATAGGCATAAATAAAATCTAGGAAAGAAGACCAACAATCTTCCTCATCAACTCGATTAAACCACCTGATTTTAAGCACTTCAAGTTAAAACCCAAGACTCTTCAGATAAAAATAAGACTAAAAGCAATTACAACTCAATGTATCAGACAAAGGGGGAAAAAAAAATCTCTTGCTTTGCTTCTACATAATGAAGTATAATCTGGTAACATGTCATATTCAAAAAATACATAATTTGGAGGTTTAATAAAGGATTAATAGCTGATTGCAGGTCATGCAAAATGTTACTGATACAGATTTTTAATGATTATAAATACAAAATCAGAGGATGTTAAAGATGATCCATGTTTGTCAGCAATCCATCAGCCCTTACAGCAATCTCTAACAGTTTAGCAAGCATTCACTAGCCACAGGGAAATGATCTAATATACTACCTTGATAACGAGGGAATGTAAAATAGACACTGCTGAAAGCACAGTACTAACTACAGCATGATGACTCTGTTATCATGTAACCTGTTTGTATGCAGTTACCATAAGTTTGCAGGAACATCTAGGAATGACTCTCTGACAAAGTTTATTCAACACTTCTACTACTACCAATAGCTACAAGATACCTGTTCAAAGTTCTGTAATGAACAACTTGAAGAGCCATCTACAACTGGTGTGCCATGCTGGTAAAAGAGAGAGCATTCATGTTAGAGTCCCCTGGCTGAACTGAGATTGCAAAATTAGTGCCACTTTATACTTTCCTTTGGAAAGAAAAAAAGTGGCACTCTGGTGCAGAATCAAGCCTCAGACTTTTTCACTTTTAAGAAGGAAATAGTTCCAAGTTACTGCCTACCTAGAAATACTGAATTCATTTGCTGTAATATAATTACAGAAAAGCCCATTAACTTCAATGAAATCTTTCCACTTCTATGCTGGTATAATATAGGTCAAATTCTGAGTCACTAACTTTTTAATCCTAGATTTAAAGGAATTCCATAATTTAACAGACAAAATCCTGCTTTACTCCCTACTGTACACAGCAATTTCACTGATCTGGTTTGTAAGAAATCTAGTAATTATGTTACCTGGAATTCATAATGCTGTATATTCTTTCTGTAGTAAGATAGCTACCCAGATGCTTGTTTGTAACCTACATTAGCAGAAATAGAAAGCACTATGGATTAGCAAATGAAAGACATACCAGGATGCAGGGGAGAGTTATTGAGCTTAATGCTGTGCCTCCTGTAAGTTGTAAAGTGGCTTTGGTTTCCAATACATTCAGTGTTTTCTATTAGGAGGCTAGCTCAGTTGTTTACCAATTCTGTAAAAACAACCTACTATTTAGAGGCAATGCCTCATTCCACCATGGAAAGTCTGAGCATCCAGGGCCCTGGAGGCAGGCTTAGAATTACTTGCCCAACCAGTCACCTAACCTTCTTGTCAGAATCAAATCCTGTTTGGCCTCTTTTTCCTTTACAGAGAAAGCTATTCCTACTTGCTGCTGCTCTTGCTGTAACCACTTGCTACTAAGAAGCAGCCTGGGAAGATTTCCAGCAAAATACAACTGTCATAAACACTCTCTTGAAGCCCTACCAGTGTTGCCAACAAAGACAGGAACAAAGCAGAGCAAACTGCCGAGCTAAAAGTAGAGGAAAAATGTATCCCAAACCAAAAGGAAGTTTTTCTTTTCCATTAACTGTTTTAGGTCTCCTGGGTGACTTTGTGGAATCACTGCAGCAAGTTGTGAATGATGTATGAAATGAGAAATCCCTGCCCAGCCAGCTGAAAAAGAACTTACAGACAGCGCTTTGCAAACGTTTATGTGCTGTGCTGTTTGATGTAGTATTTAGCCAAGTTAGAACCACAAAAGTCTGGCAGCCACTGAGACAGCAAGAGTTTTTTTTAAATGGAGAAAGAATCTTTTTATCACTGAAAACACCAAAGCAAAGTCTATTCTACAGGAAACCACATTCAAAACTCAATCTGCATTTGTACAAAATTTAATTGATAAGCAAGTAATATGTTTAATCTAAGACTAGGAGAATATTTTTATCATTTGAGTTGTGCTACTCAAAGTTAATAAATGTAGAGGACTTCGTACTTCATGTAGTTTTTATAATCTGATTATGTTACTTTTGTTTTAAGTAAAGAAATGAGTTCTTGGAGATATAACAAATGGAGAGAGTAATTCAGGAGTGTGAAAAAAATCAGTATTTACAAAGGAGGATACATTTTTTCTTTAATTGCTTGGTCTTTTATCCATAAAAAAGCTGTTCAATAAGCACCCAACTGACCTCCTTTTGACTTAAACACTTTTAATTTAATACACATTTCAAGTCTACTTCAAGGTTTTCTCACTGAACAGTTTCAGAAGTTCTAAGGATCAGAAACCCACTAAATAAAGCTTAACAATTTGAAGAAAACTTGCTCTTTTAATTTTCATCTTTGATTGAAAAAAAAATAGTGGTTTTATTCAAAAACATTATCATTCAAGAAAAATACTAATAAAAGATGTATGAGAGAGAAATTATTACTGGGCCACATCATTAATAATTTACCACATCACAAGTTTCTCTGGTTTTCTCAGTATTCATTCTAAGAGGAAACTGCTTGCAAGTGAGCACATATTTGTGATTTAGGAACCTTTTGCTTCTGGAACCAAAGACACAATCCTCAACTCTCTCTGTGAATTACAATGGGCAGAGTGAAAGCCCTTTCCCTAGTTAAATTAAAGAATAGTTTTACATTGGTCAAATATGACAAGTTATTTTAACATGGACAACTTCAAAAACCTGTACCTAAAGCTCTTAACCTGATATTTCATGATGCCAGAAAGGCTCTTTGACTTTGGGGTAAGGCTGAAGGTAATGAATTTATGCATGATTTAAGCCATATTTATACACATATTAATAGATACTAACAAGGACTAATAATCAGACCCTGGTAATTACCTTACATCCTTCCATATGGAAAGGATGAACATTGGTTAGGGTTTTCTCTACCTGACTGGGATTAAGCAGAACAAATACTTCTAAAATCATGAAAAGCCTCAATATTATATTCACAGAAACCCTACAATTATCTAAGCTCACCAGACAGTGAATGAACTGTCTAGCAATGACCAAGATCACCATAAGATATAGACTTGTGCTCAGTCCTAGCAGCAGCTTCTACAACTAATTACTTGCAGGGTGAAGACTTGTTTTCATCAGAAGCTTTGCTACCAGCTTCACTGAGGCCACCATTTCAACTGACATGGCCAAAATCAAAACCATGAATTAATAACTGAAGGCTTGTGGTTTAATTTGCAATATATACAGTAAATATCAGAAGTAAAATTGCACAAATTGACTGGCCCTTGGCAGAAAAAATAATTTCCATCCAAAAATTATCTGCCTTAATAATATTTTAAACTAATAATAAGATATTATTTGGATACATTTTTGCTAAATACACCATAGAGAATTTTTTCTCCTGTTTTTGGCCAGAAATGAGATTTTTTTCCCATGAGATTTATGCACTATCCTCTTGCTTTAAAAAGAATAAACAAATAGAATTCCAGTTTCCATTGGAAGGAATTAAATACCATCCAGATTATTCATATCAGCTATTTATTGCATTTTTGTTTAGCAGGTCATAACTGAGATGAACTGAAAGGGAAGCTGGTGTTAAACTGGTACTTATACAAGCTTCTATAAAAAGTCAATTGTTTTCAACTGATGAAAATGGAATTATTTCCTCTTCTCCTTCCTTGACCTTCCACACACTGAAGCACAATGTAACTATAGTTACTCATTAAAAGACAGAACTGCCCCGGATTAGAAGAACTCAATGTAGTTACATAAATACAGTTTCATACATAAATGTCTAGAAATGCTTACTAAAAAAAGCCTAACCAACATTTGATTGTCTGGGATAATGGAACCATATTCAAAATGACACTGGATTATAGCAAGGTGAGAAGAATAGTAGGAAAAAAGATTCCATAGGAAATCCATTGCACCCCAAGTGGTTTAAATGTGAGTGTCACTTATTCCAAATGTCATTGGTACAACCAGATCACCTCGAACTCTGGATTAGCAAGTGATTCATTCATTGTAATTTGTATAAATGCCAGAAGCAGATCATGATCTTTGTTGTCCAAATACATTTTATCAGAGCAACTCCCAGTAAATAACTAGTGTCTTGTCTTCTCTTTGATGGGGTTTCACTTTCATGTGAACATACCTGATTTTAATCTCTATTAGTTCTTCTAGTGTCAAGTTCTTTTGTTAATAAAAGTGGACATGTTTCAGGAGTATTTTTGGAAAAGTATTGCTTTCTTCATTCCTTTCAAACTGCTTCCAAATTATAATACCTTGGAGTTAAAAGAATTTCTCTGGTCCTCTGTACAAAACCACTTCTGTGCAGCTGTGAGCAAAATTACGAGGGATACAAGTGTCATGCAATGAAACTACTGTTATTGAGATTTATTGGCACCTAAATGCATTCTGCATTTCTACCTCATCTTTATTATGAGCTCAGAATTACTAAATAAGACTTTAACTCAGTACTATCCTGGTAGTGTAGACGTTAGATCCAGACTACATTTACTTCTGCTACATGCAATATTACCAGCCATTCAGCAAAAGAACATGCTTTATGCAGCAGTGAACTGAATTGGCTCAGAGCTACTGTGTGTGCTGGAGAAAGTGAAAGCATCCTGTCAGAAAGAATCAGAATTACTTTAAGATGGAAAAATAAAATATATCCCTTTTGCCAAGATCCTCATCTAGATGAGCCACAGTGGGACAACCTCTCTTCAATGTTTTAACTTTCCTCGATGTTGACAATTGTTAGAAAATGAGTAAAAGTAAAAAATTATACACAATATATTTGCCTACATGGCCCACTCTGAGTGAAGAGTCTCAGGCTCAGCTGTAAGAAAACAAAGTAAATCTGCTGGCACTTGTTTCTGAGGCTGGAAGTTCAAAAATGAGCTACTCAGGATTCAAGAGATCAAAAGCAAAGATTCCAAGCCAGCATTTAGTTTTCAAAAATTCAAATAATTATAAGGAGTTTCATTTCTCAATGAGAAAACCTAGTCTCAGGCACCTCAAAAATAAATAAGCTATGTCCTGAGAAATTTACTGTGAAGAGTTAACCAGTTAGGAAGAAGTGTCTGCAACAGAAATGAGACATCAGAGAAAAAATAATCTGAATTGCAGCAACTGATAATAGCAACTTAACTGTAGTACTCTAAGATGGCTGTATAGAATCTAACTTCTTGTCAGAGGCCAATTACAAAGGATTTGCAGCTCTTCTCACTCCCCAGCAGTAGTAGAACCTTCAAGCATAACACAGCATTCACACTGACAAAAACAAGAACACAAATAGCACGTAGATTCACTTCAGGGCTATCATGTCACACACACCCTGAAAACACAAAGGATCTCTTAAATTGAAAAGGACTACTACAAGTGGAAAATATCACTCAGTCAAAAGGCTTGTTCCCAGCAATTTAACAAATTCTGCTGTTGTTCTGAGGGTGTAGCAACAAAATACAAATTATCTCTGCTGAAAAGAGCTGATAAAGTCAGAGATGTTCAATTTTCTGTAAGTCAGAAGAAGTGTGACAAGTGTACAAACAGATATTTGGGCTTGTCCAGAACAACAAGCCACCAACGTTTTCTGAAAGATTTCTAATTCTTCAATCCTTTTCTATAAATGTGAATCTAAGGCTCTTATTTACCTTGTTTAAGAATAAACTGTACCCCTTGCTGCCTGAAACATCTTACAGAAAATTTGGGAAAGCATTCTGGTTCATTTCAGCATTGTCATCCACCTGTACAGCCTAGTTCTAAAGCAGAAACGTTTCAAAGCAGCATGCAGGGTATACAGAAAACATCCCCAAAACAATTCCAGTGAGAATATGCACCTGAAATCTGTTCATCAAAGAATGGAAATTCTTCCTGAGCTCTAGGCAGAGTCTATTTCTTTCCTGGAATGTGTTATGAAAACAAGTATAAATATTACATCAATACATAACTATATACTTCTAAATAATACAGAAAACCTTATGGTTCAAGGAGCCACCAAATATTCCAAACATTCTCAAAGTAAACCCAATCATGTTTGAAATTTGCCTGAATCTAGAAGAAAGGAATTTTCCCAACCAGCTGTGGGCTGTTCACTCAATTTTTCAAATGAAATTATTAATTTATTATTGACAACACTGAGAGAACTGGTAAGAGTACAATCCCTAACAGTTTCTCCCTACTCTTCATTTATGACAAGCCTGCATTAGCTCAAATTCAGCGTAGCAACACCAATGGTTGGTCATTTCTACTTTTGGTAATTACCACATGAGGACACTCTGGAAAGGCACAAAGTGGTACAAATAGAGATACAAAAACTGAGGATAGGGAAGCTAAAGGTGTTTCCAAATGACTGGCTAATGTGTATGGTTTCACCATGACCTCATACAGTGTTCTCCAATTCAAAAGACTGGCTGTTTATTTTACAAGACAAAGTTTTACAAAACTCATCCCAAAAAGTGCAAATACAGTCTGCTTTAATGTAATTTCTCTGCCACTCTTCTTGTACTGTCTTCATGAAGTGTGGAAGGGGGTTGGACTAGATGATCTCTAAAGGTCCCTTCCATGATTCTATGATAAAGGTCCATTCTATGGTAAGCATCAAAATACAGACAGCAGATAGAGAACTTTTGGAGCCAAATACTCAGGCAACACTTCTCAACAGTGAATAACATCAGATTTGTATCATATCATTTTTATCTCTGATTTTTTGTTTATAATTATGCTTATTTTGTTGGTTGAACAGTCAGTAAGGATGAAGACAGCAAGCATGGGAACCATAGAGGTAAAATGTGTGCTTTGTTTTACTATGAGAGTGAGAAAATACAAATTTATACTTGTGAGTTATTTTCAGAGGTCTGTTCTCCCTGATACAAGGATGACAAGTAACGCAACACAAGCACGAACTTCTTCTCAAACAGGGTAATTCAACATGATGCAGTACTCAAGGTCTCGTTCCAATCATTCTCCATGCAGCCTTCAGCTCTCTGTGTCAACTCTTTATGCAAGTAAATGCAGAGAGAAGGACCAGACTGGCATTCATAAGTTCATATTTTGTTCCTACTGTAGTGCTGCCATAACTCCCAGGACCTACATGGCTCTTGTAGCATCACAGGCAGAGAATTCTCAGTATGGTTTTGCAAGTTTTGCTTGGCATACTGTACTTTTTTAATCAGAGTTACTCTTTTAGTCCCTAGAAAAATAATTAAATTTAAAAGGCCATGCTGGAATGTGTCATGTATCAATTTTGAAGACTTAATTATAAGAGGGAATTAAGCTTTGATTAAGCTTTCCTTCTGAGAGCGGTAGTTGTCATTCGCCTTTGTCTTGAAATAAGAGAATCTTTCTGTCTCAGTCTACAAAAATGTCACCATATCATTTATTCCTGACAACAGAGTCTGGAAGTCAGCCTTGTCTGAAGACAAAAGCTACAGGTATAACAGTTATGTTCTGCATTCTGCATTCACAGAGAGCCATGGCAGTACATTCTCCCTGCAAGAACTAGGAGGAAAGATCAGCACAAGGAGGTAACCTTAGACTAGGACTACTTTCACATAATGCACGTCAATCATTCTCTTGGACAGATTCCTATCACTTGCACTTCTGCTAGGGGTACACATTAATTTTAATCTGGAAATAAAGTACTACATTTAATTCCAACATCATAATCGACAACCTCCCTGTGCTAAAGCAAACTAGACAGCCCCATAGTTTGACAGTTGGAAAAGTAATCCGATTGATGCAAAGCAGTAACAATGAGAGCTTCTGTTATTTTTTGTGTTATTACAGCACTTAAAGGGCCTAATGCTGTAGACCTGGAAATCAGGTCTGCATTTGTACAGATCTGTGCTGTGGCAATGCTTACCTAAGGGAATAATAACAAGAAAAAGAGAAAAGGTAAGAAATACAGTGGTTTCATACCACCTAAATCCAGTCAAAGCAACTGAAATGCCTTAGTTAAGAATATATAAAAGCTTGAAGCTTTTTGTATATTTAAGGGTAACAGATTGGTACACCTACATAGAAATGCCACACTTTGTCTATTAACTATTCAGGAAGCCTTAGGCAGCAGCATGACTACTTCATGTCTTATTAAATGTCAGAAGCTAGGTGGGTTAAATCCAAGCCAGAGGGGTTAGAAGTCTTGCCTGTGGGTCAGAAGGGGTGATTCAGCAGAACAAAGAACTGAATTCAAAACTGGAAGTCCCAGAACACTTCCTTGGTCCCAAGTCATCTCTAATACCATTAGTGAAACTGAAGGTACCTAAAATTGGATTTAGAAATATCTTTGCCTATATGAAGCCACAAACAGTTTGGTAAAACCTAGACATGCTGAGAATCCCAAGCATACAGTCCCCTTCTGAAAAACTCCCACAGGGAGCAATTGCACTGAAACATTGTTTCTGCTATCTAACTGCCCCCAGGAAAATGTAGAGTGTCTCATAGCACTGACAGAGTTCCCATTCATTTTTATGTTTGTTTATTATCATGTATAAACCCTTACGTCTCAGCTATATCACAGAGAGGTTACTCACCAAGGAGGTGGGTCAAGCCCTCAGGAATAGCACAAGAGTTTATTTGTACTCTGGTACTTCTGCCTCAGCTTTTTTTATACATGATGGAAACTGAGGAAATGAATAAGGTACTGCTACTCACCCAAAACATGTCATCTTTGAGCTACCTGGAATAGATGATTGATAACTGAAAGACTGAGTTGACACTGTCCATAATTGGTGTCTGTCTTAATCGTTTATTTTCTCTTGCATTACTTTTTCTTGGAGTAAGCATGGGGAAAGTGAACTCTGCAATCACACAGAGATTGTGGACACGTAGGAGGAGGAAGTGATAAACAAAAATAAAGCACTGATAAGTGTCAAGAACAGTTGTTTAACATATCATCTGTATGCAACCTATCTAAATAGTTTGAACTTGACCTTAATGGTCTCTTCCAACTTAAAGAATTCTGTAAATACTTAAAAATTTATTTACTGAAGTGTCTAATTTATTTGGATTATAATCTTCTCAGCACACAAACTCCCATACTGACTCTCTACAAGAGCCACTACAGAACATTCATTGCCTCATTGAAGCCCACAGGTCCACTGAAATGTATATTAATAAGAACAGTTTAAGTTCACACCAGAGTCTTAATTCTAGTAGTCACTAAAATGAGAGGATGCTTCATCTAAAGCCAGTAATGCAACCTATAAAACAATTTCTCTCTATAAATTCTTTAGTACTTCAGAGAGAGGTGACAAACAGTTGTCATTAATCTCTTTATGGTCTACAGCTGTTTGCTTGTGACTGAAGAAGGGAATTACTAGATGAAGGTCAGCCTTGTATTTAACTGGTCCAGCTAATGATTTGTAATGGTTCCAGAAAAATATTTAATATTCTAGTCAAGCAGAGGAAATTGTTATAGTATAGAAAGCTTATGACAGAAATAGTTTGGCAATATTTATATTTAACAACCCCAAATAAAAAGTTACATAGAAAGTACAATACACTACTTCCAATTCTATGCATAGACTCTCCAGAGCAGCCTACTATCATGTAGGAATGTAGGATATGCCATATCAGAACAGATGATTGCTCTATCAAGTCCAGCATCCTGCCTGCATTTCAATGATGGGGCATAGGATACCTTGATGTAGCTTGTATTATAGTTTTTCAAGGTTATTGGGTGCTTCTGGACCCTTCTGAATGAAAAGTGCTATGTAAACACTGATAAATATTTTTTTACTATATATATACAGTTGTAATTTAGTACTAAAGGGAGATAAACCATGGAAAGCAGTTAAAATTCTTGGTGCTCAGACGTGAATACTTTCTGAAATGTATTTTTTAAGCAAATAAACTGAGTAGGAGAGCCATGAAATAATCCTAAATATTTATTTAGAAATACATTCTTTCAAACTGGAGGCTTTGAGGCAAAAATATTTGAGCACAGGGAGTCATGTTGGGGTTTAAAATTAATAAATGGAGAAATTGAAATTAAGCTTAGCAGCATCCCTGCTCACTTGATCTTTGTAGGTAATTCTCAAATTGCTTTGGTTTGTGCACGTTTTGAAGCAACATTTGGGTTTCTCAACACACTGTGACATATATATATCTCTCAAATTCTCCACACCAAAATCATCTCTTAGCCAAAGGGCATGGTCTACATGGAAGAAGGAGCTGTGAATTATGCACTAGTTTAGTCTCACTTCTTTTGGCGTTATGACTGTAAATCTGTACTAAACACATTAAATGAAACATGTTTCAGAATGTCAGGTGGAACCAACTGGAGCAATACCCTGGGCAAGCTTTGGAAATATTTATTCAATAGAATACAAGAATAAATATAGTGGTTCATCTTCTTAATCCAGTTATACTAGCATCTGTCAACAGAAGCCATTACTACATGCCCCAGAAGAAGGTAAATTCTCCTGTGTCAAAACCATAATTTTAGGATCTCTAATAAACAAGAATGTGTAAAATAAACTCCTGACTTTTATAAGTCTTTACTTGGAATTGTTCTGCTCTCAGATGGCCAGAGCCTGGCAAACTCTCAAAGTCCAAGGCAAGTAGTAGTACATGTGCTCTCTGCTCTTTCACTTAAATATTCAGGAATCATGGGCAAGTTTCTTACATACTCTGTGACTCTGTTTCCTCATTCATTCAAACAGGTCATGGAGGGTTTTATTCAAGAGTTGATTGTAAAGACCTTTTTAATAATCCCATAGCCAGTGTTATTTAAATACTACAACATTCCAACAAACATTTGCTGAACCTTACTGCTGCAATTTCAAACCCTGTTTTTCCCCTGTCTGCCTTGAAAGAAATACAGCATTTCTGAGAGCCCTTTCACTTACTTTTCTCACTTTCTTGGCTTCTTCAAGGCACTCCATTATTTGTTTCAGTATTTACCCATTTTTCTTTTCCTTTTCATACTATTCTTTTTCTGACACTGCCCTTCTTCCTTCCCTCCAGTCACATAAGACTCACATTTATCACGTTCTCACAAACACATTTCAATCTTAATCAAACAGGCTTTACAGGCATAATGCCCTAAATACATCCAAATTACTCCTAGGGGCATAGTTTTATCACAAAGTTTATGTGAAACTTTATGGTAGCACTGAGAGTAACACTGTTCTTATTTTAACCAGGAATATTTCCATTCCCCTGCTCAGGCAGTTTATTATCCTGGGGAATTATCATCTCTTCTGTCACTATTGTCCCCTCACAACCTACTTTGGTCAATTGTCTTCAATCTGTGAATGTAATATGAGTCACTATTTTACAGGTGGGCATTATGCATTCGACTGGCTCTATTATTAATTTCTCTTGCTGTTGGTGAGATCTCTACAGATACATTAGAGCTGTGCAGAAACTAAGCCATAGGAGAGAACACAGACATGACTTTTAGATACCACAAAGAAAATAAATGAAACCATCTAGCAGTTGGGACAACTTGCTGACACAACTTATCTATTCTTTTCAAGGGATTGAGCTTGAAATTACTTTATCCAGCAAAGCAGCCAACTTCAGATTTCTTCATGGAAAGTCAGGCACATCACTTCTATACTCTGCAGAAGACAGTTTATTGCTAATTACAGCATAATGTGTTCTTAATCATAAACATGTTAGTAACAGGTTTGGAGTTCATTGACACTATCTGGAATACATGTGACACACTTTCCAATTAAATCATCTGTATGGCCTGACATGGGTTAAAGCTGATATGTTACATGAACATGGATAACTTATTTGTGAGATGTTTCAAAAAAAGCCAAGCTTACCTTAAAATATTCAAATAAAAATAAAAACACATCTTTGATTATAAGGAGATAGTCTGAAAAGCAAGGGCTGATTAGCCTTTGAGTGAACTTTTGGTCACTAATTTGTCACCGTGACTCAAAGAAGCAGAGGTGGTTTTAGAGATCTTGTCCAGTTTTGACCTTTCTCTATGGTCCCCTCCTCTGAAGCTCATTGTGGATGGTGGGACAGTCTGTAACAGTAGTGAGGTGGATCCCTGGTGACAGAACAGGGGGCTGGTGTTTTGTTTATTTTAAAAAATAGGAAAAAGGAAGAAAAAAATCCCTTATATTTTCTTACAAAATAGTAGTTCATGATAATGCTTATCTCTTGTGACTTGTACTCTGGATTTTCTAAAGGGATTTATTTTAAACATCCTCTTATTAGAGAAAACATTCTGGTAAACAGGAAAAGTATATGCAACGTGTTCCTGGCCTTTACCTTAACCTTTCCAAGCTCTGTTTTCCTGACTGTTTTTCAATCAGACTATGCAGCACTTCACCTCCCACCATCCTTGTGTTTTTCCTCTTTACCTTGTAGCCTAGCAATCTCTTTTCATCTAACATAAATCCCTTCACATTTGAGTTTAAATAAAACACTTAAACACTTGGAACGAGATGTAGCAACCTTACTCGGTCTTTACTCAAAAAACAAAAGGCAGATTTACTGCATGAAAAACATGACACTGAGTGCCAGAAAGCCTCAGCTATGTTCAGGTAGAAGAACACAGCTTCTTGGTATTCAGCAATAAAAGAAAGGTAATGGCACTGTAACACCAAAGTTGAACACTCTGTACTATGCAACAACATATTAATCACCTGGTAGATACTAGAGAGTGAGAGGTGGATTTGGTTTTTCAATGCCTAGATACAGAATCCCATTGTATCTACATCAGTCCCAGTCCCGGATGCTCTCATCTTCATTGGACAAAGGTACAAAGAGAAACTTGGTTGCCTTTTCTTTTAAAGTGTAACCTTTTCTCCTGCATTGAGTGAGGGCTATAGGGCCATCAAGAAATCAGTCTGAGGTTTGCAAATCAGTCTAAGAATTTAGAATAAACAAATACAGGAGACATGTATTATTTACTCAGGGCAGCTATGGATGTCTCATCTACTTATTACCAGCTCTGGTTTGCAGATATGCTGCCTTGAATCAGGAATCTTTACCAAAACCTACCTTTGTTTCAGTTTCCCTGTGGGGTGCTGTTATAATTAGTTTTATCTGCAGTATTCCAAACTAAACTCATTTTTCATTTGGATTACAAACGTTGCTCACTAAACACCAATTTGCAGAGATTTCATTAAGATTGGGAACACTAGGACAGTGCTGTTTCAGTGGAAGATAATTTCTGTAAGACATACTGTTACTGCAGACAGTCCTCCCAGCAGAAATACGGCAGCCCCACTGGAAATTTAGTTTCAAGTTCACTTGGGAAAGCACACTCAAAGAGTGAGAAACAGGCTTTGCCACAGAAAGCTTACAAAATACAGAAGGGTTGGGAAGAAAACAAATTGCAGAAAATCAGAGAACTTATTTACATTGTTAGGAGAGAAGGGAAGGGAACAACATTCAGATTTCTTGCCTCACAATCCAATACATTTTGTAGAATCAACTCTTACTTTAAGCATTCAACTTAACATGTGATGCACAGTTACCCTTCTCACATGATTCTGTGTTTGGCTACTTTTCTTTACACTATCCTCCTGCCCTGTGGAATCTGTGAAGTCAGTGATGTCTTTAAACATGATGCCTCCATATGGCTGAACACAGCCTAAACATTTTTGAGTGCTATCATAAATAAAAATACTTATTGAAGACTCACTGATTAACAGATTAAAGCTCCTGTTGTACAAGGGTCTGGACACAGATTGTATTTTTTATGGAATGAATCTGTTGGAGTCTTTGGCCTTTAGGGACTTTTTTGTTTATCAGCACCATTTAGCATTTTCTCAGCTTTTAATCCTTTGTTGCTCAGCCATGCATGACACGGCTCCAATAATAAGTCAGCATAACAGCACAACATGTTTTGCCTGCTCATTTGGATTGTAAATATTTGCACTGCTTGCTATTGACAGCTTTGTGGTTCTGTACCAAGCTGCATATATATAAAAAAAGAGACTATATATAGAACTAGATACCACATTTATGAATAAATATATTTAAATAAACATTAGGTAGACCCAATCCATGTATAATAAGGAACAGTGTGGTTTGCAGGAATAGATGAGTCTCAAAAACAAAAGATTCAGGAATTTAGTGGTTAAGGTACCCACATTAAAACATTCACTTTATCCACAGTGGCAGAAACTGGCAGATGTGATTTTTGCTTGTGCTAACTCAATAAACACAGGTCAAACCCAGTTAATAAATCAGCCATCACTAAGTGTCAAGCAGTTCTGTTGCTCAGAGAGAAGAGGAGAGGTGAAGAATCAGGTTTATGCTGCTCTGTCACTCAGACACACATACCTCTGCCTGTCATCCTCAGAATGTGGGGAGGAAAAATGTTTATTTCCTCTTTTGATCTCAGGAAGAGACTCTCAAGCTCATTTCATGTTGATCATATTACAACAGGACTGATCCAACTCACTTCTTGTGAGACTCTGCTTGCTCGAAAAACTGACAGCCAACTCCTTGGGTAGCATGAGGCAATCACACCCTCACATAAGGGTCTCCAGCCTTACTGCAGCAATGATGATTTTAACCAAAATTACTTAATAAAACATGTACTTGCATTAATATTTAAGTGAATAACTAATATATTTGTTACTAGGTGGATAAGTAACAGCACTGATACAGAGGAGAACAATTGCTTCACCTTTTCAAAGGCATCATTTCCCTACATGACCATATTGACTTCTGAGAGTAGTAATTGGTGTTGAATTTATGATGAGTTTTGCTCATGGTTTTGTTTTTTCCTTGACTGAAGCAAGATACGACAGATTTCTCTACAGATAAATACAGAAACCGGGTGATCCTGACCTCCCATGTAAGATTCAAATCCAAACCCTTTTCTCCTGATTTACTGGGAGTGGAATCAGACCCAAACACTGGGCAACTGCTGATTACCACCTGACCAATAGCTAAGTCACGGTACTGTGGAAGTATATGCTGATTTCTGTATCCATGGAGGACACAAGTTGTTCAGTATAAGCCACTTTTCAGTTTGTTAGTGGTAGAAGACTGGCCAAAAATAAGTTAACACTCTGTAAATAACTCTGCTGGGAGCAAAATACACTGCAGGTCTCATAATGCTTTTTTTAAGCTAATATTAATCACATCTGACAACAGACTACTAATGGACTATCTGAACAAACTGAGGAAGGTAAAAGGTCATGAGTCCTGTGTCTGGAATAAGCTAAGACTTGGAAAACTTACATTAACTACAGAATTCCTCTGGTAAATAAATACATTCTAGGTGAAAAAAGGCAAATATGGGCATGTTAAGCAAGGGGAAAAATTCTCATATCCAGTAGGAAACAATGGAAAATGTATAAGAATATGGAACGTGTGTAAGGAGTATGGATTAGAGGAGACTGTTCAAAAAGGAGACTAGAATATGATTCAATGCCACATAAACACAAACTCCAGACTATGATACACTGGAATACTGGGTTGGCATTTCTACATGTTCCTCTTAAAAATATGTAAATATTGTGGCAAGGAATCTCAGAATATGTTGCTCAGAAACCTGCATTGGCTTCATTTTCATTATCTTCACTGATTGCACAGGGCTGTATCATGTCTGGATTTCACTATCTAAGAATATTTATAGTGGACAGATTTGGGGGACATAGATGTACCTGCAGTCACTGGGATTGCCCAGGCTGGGGCACAGAAAGCAAAGGCATCCTCTGGATGATAAAAAGAAAGTGATTATGGACAAAGGCACAAACATATTAGATCAGTGGTGCTTTACAGGTTCCACTAGTCTTCTCTACTGAGTTGAATGGGCAGTTCATATCTCCCAAGCCACTGGTGTTTTCTGGCTGGTCATGATCTGAATAAAATGTCACTTCATTATGTATCTCATTCAGGTTTCATGATCATTTTTTAATAAAAGCTAACTCTGTGTTGCTAGGAATCTGAACAGTATCAAAACTGGACAAAACAGCAAAGTATTTGTAGCAAAATAAGTGGAAGAGAAATGTGGGAAAGACAGAAGGGTGATGATGGGCCTCAAATTGATATTTATTCTCTTAAATAGTAAGAATTATTTTTGATGTTCTGGAACAGCTCTAAGCAGAATTGCACATTGCCAATAACAACTCCTTCAGCACAAGGGACCAACACTACTGCCTGATGGAACTTTGCAGCATACTGCAATAGCAATTAGGATTAGATTCCTAATGCTTGGCTTGCTCCAGAATCATCCTTTTTAAGCTACAAGTAATATTTTCCTGTTGTCTTAAGTCTCATAGATGGACTATTCAACAAGCATTGTAATGTCTGTCATACTACATAATAAACACAAAAGTCTAGATGCCACTTACGAACACAAGCTTATAAGCTTAACCATTAAGTGACAAGTACACCAATGAGGGAATGCAGTGGGCAGGAACAACACTAATGTACAGCATAGAAAATCATCTAGATGGCCATGGACAGAGAACTATAACACAATAAGTGCTGGCTCCTATGTTTGGGTCACAATGACCCAAGGCAACACTAGGGGCTTGGGGAAGAGTAGCTAGAAAACTGCCTGGCAGAAAGGGAACTGGCAGTTTTCCTGTACAACTGCCTGAACATGAGCCAGTAGTGTGCCCAGGTGGCCAAGGAGGTGAATAGCATCCTGGCTTGTATCAGAAATGGTGTGACCAGCAGCTATGGAAGCAATTATGCTCCTGTACTCACTGCTGGTCAGGTCATGTCTCAAATGCTGTGTTCAGTGTTGGGCCCCTTACTACAAGAAGAACATTGAGGGACTGGAGTGTGTCCAGAGAAGGGCACCAAAGCTCAGAAAGCATCTGGAGCACAAGTCTGATGAGGAGTGACTGAGGAAATTGGTGGTGTTTAGCCTAGAGAAAAGGAGATCGAGGGGAGACATGAGAACTCTCTACAGCTCCCTGAAAGGAGGTTGTAGCAAGGTAGGTGTTGGTCTCTTCTCCCAGATTACAAGTGACAGGACAAGAGGAAATGGCCTCAAGTTGTGCCAGGGGAGGTTTATTTGGAAAATATATATTCATTGAAAGTGTTATCAAGCATTGGAACAGGCTGCTCAGGGAAGTGATTGAGTCACCATCACTACTGAGTCATGAGACATTCAAAAGATATATAGATGTGGCACTTAGGGACACAATTTAGTGGTGACTTGGCAGTGTTGGGTTAATGGTTAGTCTTGATGATCTTCAAGTTCTTTTCGAATCTAAACAATTCTGTGATTCTGTGAATATACCAGCTTGGAGGCATTCTACAGTAACTCACATCCCTCTGTCTTCTGTCTTCTCAGGGCCAAATTTAAATAATATGGAGAGGTGAAAATCCAGCAGAGTATCTCTGCTGGATGAACTGAGCAAGGAGTGGTTTGAAAAGCATTTAACAGCTTTCAGATGACTCAAAATCTGAAGAAGTATCCAGAGTAGGAATACACCAGAATCATCTGAGGTAGAGACAACCAAACAAGGTGCCACCATCCATTGTAGCAGAGTGCAGCCCTTGCAAGGCAACAGCCAGTTCCATAAAGCTTCAGGACCTGCACTCTAATTACACAGTCCTTGGGGCAGCTCACTCAGAGCCCAGTGAGGTATTACTGCCCAATGCTACACTGTACAGCATTATATGGGCTCCAAGCAGCTTGGGAGCTGCCTGGATGACAGTCAATCCAAAATACTGCTGAAAAATAACTACATTTGATGTAATCAAAAGGCAAACACTTTTTAAGAGTTGAAAAACAAAAATTTGGGGTAGTGTTGTTTGATTGTTTTTCTGAAATAGATTTGGAACATGACAATACTGTCCCTTACCTGCTACACTCCTTTCCTACATCATCTCCTGGAAGCCATATGACTCCTTTCAGACGGCATAGCAGGTCCTCAAATGCCACAAACATTGCTTGTGGCTGCCAAACGAAACTCACTCTCTCCTGGACCAAGTCTCTGAGGCTCTTTTTGAACTTCAAAACACTTTTTGAGTTTCTTTTGAAATGTAGTCATCCCAGAGAAAAACCTTCAAGTTGCTGTGAGGACAGTGACAGTCCTTTGTGATGTTACAAAGCCCTAGCCTTTGCCTAGCTGGGGTGAGACACTTCATACATGTATGTTCTCTATCTCTTTCCTCATCAATGTGGAGAGAATATACAGTTAAGAGTAACAAAATATTTTTTCCCTTCCTTCTTTTGCATTTTTTCAAGTAAATGTTAAGTGTGGTGCTTCTTTTTCAAGGTGAAGTGGCCTTAATTCTAATAGAAATAAGAAAGAAATTAGTGAAGGAAATGCCTAACATGCCCAAGGAAGAGAGTAAGCTGCTATTGCTACATATTCCTCTTCCAGCAATAATGCAGGTTTTACAAAGTGCTGTCAGGTAGCAATAAAACTCATTCACCTTTCTTATAGCCTGATCCAGATTACTGCAGCTATAATGTAGGAATATGTTAAGTATAGAAAGAGAAGATATCAGCTACTGCATATGGTTATTTTAATTAGGACCTTGAAAACCTGAGTAGTGAAATTTTAAGAGTATGTACTGACATTTTAGGCATATGCATAATGAATATTTAAACAATCCTGTGAAACACCTGCCTAGAATTAGAACTACTGCCTTTATTATGACCACTTATACGCTTATTGGTGTGGGTTTAGACAGTGTAATGCTTAACACTTTTATGCAATAAAAGGCCACTGCATTAGGTGTGAGTTTCCATTTACAGATGCAGAATGATGGATATCTAAGGAAAGATCTCATTACAGTTACCATATCATGTGAGACAGCAACCACATAACTCCTCTGTGCTCCTAAATGCACCAAAGAGACTAGATGTTTTCAAAAATTGTACATGAGAGAGAGAGAGAGATGGATGAATGCAGAGAGAAAACAAACACACTAGAAGGTGATTATTATACATATAACATTCAAATAGTATCTTAACAATATCCAGGGTAAATATCTGCAATGCAACATGCACAGCCCACATATCTCTTTTTGAACAGAGCCATAATAAATGCAGTACTAGAGCAGGAAAGTGAATAGTGTGCTATTACTACACTAATTAGCATTTAATTAGTTCTAACTTGAAAATATTCTGCTTTCCATCTTGCACCCTGGGATGATCCTGGCCTTGGTTCCTAAGAATTCCTGGACTATGGGTTTGGATTGATACACTGCAGAATGCTTTGTAATATTAATTGTAACATTCATCATGTGCTTGATGCCCAGTCTCAATCACTGATTGTGTTTCTACTGGGTGTAGAGTCTCAAATTCACATTAAAAGGTTAGTCCTTTATAGCCTCTAAAGTCCACCAAAGAGATAGAACTCAAAACAAGCCCCAAGACAAGACACAGCAATTGTAATAGTTTTACAGTGCAAGAGAAATAAAATGTTCTTCTTGTTAAATACATCAGTTGAAACAATATCATTTTTATTCCCTGCATTCTCAAGGAATACTGCTTGCTTTTTCTTTTTGCTCTTTAACAGATCTAGTCAAGCTGACACTACTTCAGAGAACACAAAGATACAAGGTAATAGTAGTCTTTTTTCCTTCTCTGCCTTATATTCAAGTGTAATACATAACACTGGGTACTCACAGTAGCTCTTAAGCACTGCACTTAAGATTTTTTTCAGTAGTTTTACTAGTAAAATTGCTGCTTTCTCTTCTGAATAGAAATTTCTGCTAGTATAGTTCCTTACTAGTAAAGCTGTAAACAAACATTCTTCAAGTACAGATAGACAAGGTTGGGGTGAGTCACTACAATTACATTCATTTATGCCACAGTCTCTACATCCCAGTCTCTTAGTCCTCAGGCTTAAGGACTTTAAAAGATGTTTAATGTAACTTTTTCTCATTCTCCAAACTTGAAGAAAATGGCTGAAAAGGGCAATTCTCAGAATAAAATGAGACAAAAACATCATCTTTATGCAAAGCAAAATGATGCTAGCCATACTTCATCTTTGGCAATTAAACACAATTTCTGCTGTCACAGCAATAGGAGCAAAGATGTTTAAGATAGAAGGATTAAGATAGAAGAAGTAGCTTCATGTCCTAGACAGACACAGTACACCTTCAAAGATCTAGAGGTTTAAAATTAGAAAGTATCTGCCTGTATTTGCCCCATGTATTTGGGGGGGAGATGGGGGGACTAAAGGGGTGGCTTCTGTAAGAAGATGACAGAAACTTTCCCTGTGTCTGACAGAACCAAGACCAGCCAGCTCTAAGGCAGACTCACCACTGGCCAAAGCTGAGATGATTAGTAATGGTGCTAATGCCTCTGTCATAGCATGTTTGAAAAGGGGGAAAATGGTTACTGCACAGGAGAAAGCTGGAGTGGGAGAGAAGAGTGAGAATGTGAAGCAGCTGTGCTGTGTTACAGCTGTGCAGCCAAGGTCAGTGAAGAAGAAGAGGATGAGGTACTCATGTGCCCGAGCAGAGGTTCCCTTGCAGCCTGTAGTGGGGCCCTGGTCCTGCACCCTGGGCAAGACCCCACACACAAAGGAAGCTGTGAGCATGAGAGCAGCTTACACTGGAGTAGTTTGTGGAGGACTGTTCTCTGTGGGAGGGACCCCACACTGGAGCAGCAGAAGAGTGTGAGGAGCCCTCTCTGTGGGGAGGAAGGAATGGCAGACACTATGTGTGATGAACTGACCACAACCCCTGTTCTCCACCCCACTGGGGGTCAAGGAAGATTTAGTTTTCATTCTTGCTACTTTTCTCTGTTCTGATGGGTAATAATTAAACTAATTTTCCCCAAGTTGAGTTTTTATTGTGACAGCAATTGCTGAGTGATCTCCTTGTCTCAACCCATGAACCTTTCATTACATTTTCTCGTTCCTGTCCAGCTTAGGGGCAATGACAGAGAGGTTTTGATGGGCCTGTGGGACATAGTCAGGATCAACCCATCATACCCAATTTCCTGAGTCCAGAAACACAAATCTAGTCACAAAATCACAGAATCTTAAGGGTTGGGAGGGACCTGGAAAGCTCATCCAGTGCAACCCCCCTGCCAGGACAGCACCACCTAGAGCAGGGCACACAGGAACCAGCTGGGTTGGAATGTCTCCAGAGAAGGAGCCTCCACAGCCCATCTGGGCAGCCCCTGCCAGTGCTCCCTCACCTCAATAGGGAACAAGTTTGTCCTTGTGCTTCTCTGGAACCTTTTGTTCCAACTTGTACCTGTTGCTCCTTGTCCTATCACTGGACATTACTGAGAACAATATCAGACTTCAAAGACCTGTCCTTAACTCGTTCTTTGCTTTGAAGGTTGCTGTTTCTATCTAACATGTGAAATATCTGGGGGAAAAAAAATAAAGATACTTTTTACCAGTCACCTAATTAACAAAATACTTTTGTCTTGCCTGGAATACATGCTTGCTCATTAAATGAACACCAGCACTGCTACAGAACGACACAGTCTTTACCCACTCTGTGGAGCTGATTGAAGGCAGTCAGTCTGAGAGGTCTGAAATCTGAGAGCCTGGGAGCCAAATAAGCAACAGAGAAAAGAATCATATGAGTGACCAGTGTGTAGTTGCAGGGGGATGTCAAACCCAAATACCACAGTACTACTGGCAGCCTCCTTTTGACACCAGCAAAAATGTTACAAATAAAAGAAAATATTAAAATAAAATAAAGCAGTGATAGCACACCTCTTATCACTTGCAATCAACTGGCATGTGGAATGTTCTTGGAGAAGAGCACAGAATTTAAATGAAATCTTTAACAGATTCTCTTATACTGTATCACCATCTGAGTGGTAACAAACCCCATTCGCTGCACTTTAAGTGTGCACATAACAGTAAAACACTGAAGCATGAAATGGAAGTCATAGGCTGTGAGCTATCTTGCTAAGTAGTGCTTCACATGCCCACTGGAAACAGATCATTTGAGAAAGTGGCAGGAACTTTGGCAACTACTGAGGCAGAGAAGCTCTAAGGCTACAACCTTTGTCCCAACAGAAAAACTAGTTCATTCCAACTACTCTGTTATGCCAGAGTGGAGGTTAGCACGTAAAACTCATTACTTACCCTAATGCTTTATCAATATTCCACTAAAATCAATGTGCTTAAGCTTTAAAACCTTTGTTGGGCATTGCTAAGCATAAAGGCAATGAAGTAAAGGCAGAAAATAGGAAGGAATAAATGTCTGTAAGAGAAGAATATTCCTATTTATG
Source organism: Colius striatus (assembly GCF_028858725.1). Taxonomy (NCBI): domain Eukaryota; kingdom Metazoa; phylum Chordata; class Aves; order Coliiformes; family Coliidae; genus Colius; species Colius striatus. The sequence continues at coordinate 3,508,236 of NC_084771.1, read as the reverse complement.
ACATTTCAGTGTTACCAGTCACAGAGTTTGGTGGTAGATACTAATGTATACTGATACTCCTGACTGTGCTGTGCCAGCATCAACAGCATTCAAACTATTAGGAAAAACCAGCTTCTAATATATTCCAATGTATGTAATTATATGCCAACAACACTGGTTAGTTTTAACACAAGTCTGACCTTGATTTTACTTTCAGTTGATTCCTTCTGGTAAAGCCAGAGATGTTAGAAGAATGGGAAACATCACTCCAAACGGACATCAGCTCCTCTTGACTTGAGAAATTACTGTAATTAGAGTGGATGCACACACATATATGTTAGTATAAGTTTAAGAATGGCTAACTAAGTTTGAAATATAACTAGCAACACTGAAAAGTTAACATATTAGCCCCAGAAACACATATTTGCCTCTGCTTCACTGTGACAACATGGAACATAAAAACATATGAATTTACAGCACCATATGGAAATATCCAAAAAGGAAAAGCCAACCAATATTAGACCTGAAGTCCTTAGCAAGTAATGAAAGTGTTAATAAAAAAGTACAAGATGATTCTTGTACATAAGCAAACAGAATGTGATCAGAAAGACTTGTTAAAGGACAATATATCTACTATGACATTGACAGAATAAGTAATGCAAATTGACAGTGTGTTTAAAAGTTCTGTTTGTGGTATGAACACTCTTGTAATACAACACTTCTGATTCTTTAGGCAGTTGACAACTTAATCTGTAAATTATCCCTAGTTGTTTGTCTCTTGTTTTCCTGACAACTTGTGGACTTAAGGTATTTATTAATTCCCATCCCTGTCAACATATCTGTTCCCTGTTGTCCTCTGTAGGTACACTGCTTCACAAAACAAACAAAAGTGAAGAAGTAGGAGTTAGTAGAAAGGAGCAAGGAATGACTGCATAGGTTTAAAGCATTCTCATAGAGTCCTTTCATACAGTAATACTTCAGTTGTCCATATCCTGTTCCAGAGCTGAAACAAATTCAACATGGATAATAAGACTGCAAAATAAAAGAACTCTCTGCTCCTACATATTTTTTGAAATATGTTATGGAATAAACACCTTTATATTTATATTTGCATAAACATGCAAAGGGTGGCCTCTCTCCTTGAAAATCACTGCTAAAATCAACAAGATGGGTCAGATCAGCTGTTATATAAATGATAGATTTCTGTATTGATGAGAATATATCTCATAGTTTCAGATATGAAAGAAGTAAAATAGCATATATAATGTAGCCTTCCAAAGTCCCAGTAAGGTAGAAACACTCATTATCTCTGGTAATCTTCCCAATTTGTGGGAAATATAAGAAAAAGACTATTTAACTTAAGAACAAAAAGACTTCTTTTCCAAGGAGAAGGAAAGATGTGGAGGGGCAAAAACTAATTAGAGGGGAGGGAGGGAAGTGTGAGGAGTGCTTTTAAATGAAGGTTATAAGCTGTCAAGGAAAAACTCTCTGGGCTTATAAAAAAGTTGGTTTTTTACAACATACCTTCACTAAACATCTTTAGAATAACGTTTTACAAACAGGTCTGAATGCTAAAAGGATCGACATTCATGCTACTATAAAAGAACCTTCAACCAGATAGTGCCTCTGTTGCTGGCCACACATTGAAACAGCTTTTCATCATAATGATGATGAGTACTATAAAGGATAGACAGAACCACTTCTGAAAGAAATAAGGACAGTTTTTTACTTTAGCCTGAAAATGGAATTTCATTGTCAAGGGCATTCAGTGACATTTGACTCCACAAAAAGTATTAAACACATTTGATGCATCCAGGGCTCATTTCAAGAAAACTTTGTTTCTGGATTCCTGACAATTTGATTATGTTCCAAATGACTGTTAAAACCAGCCATGTTTTTAGTCTTTATTATGCCCTTAATATTGATATGAGTGAATCTTCTTTTACATATGTGTATGATTAATGCTTATTTTTTGTTTCTACTTGAATGCTTGTTTTCCTTCATTTTGGATTACATTCTTTTATGTTTCATGCTTGGTGTTCTCCATAAAAATGGATTGGTTTGATAACAGAATCATCCTAGGTAAAGAACTAGTAAGGCTATCTTGTGAGATGGCTAAGGTGATCTTGTAACTTGATAATCAAACCACTGACAGAATACATCACAAAATAAAGTGAAATGGAAAAACGTTTCACCATCCCAAGCAGCAGAGATTCTTTAAAACACATTATGTGTCTCTGTGGAAAATGAATATAGCACCAGAAATTAATAGCAACTAAAAAGAGACAAAAAGGCTACATTCATCAACTAATCCATCCTCCAAGATTAATCTAGCTACTTTTCATCTCCTCTGACTTTAATTAAAACCCTCTGCCTATTTGCATGGGTTGGTAAATCTTTTCAAACGAATTCCACGCTCTTGTTTGCAAGACTGTGTTTTACTTCTAAACCTGAAGAGTGTGGCTGAGAGTCTGGTACCTAATACACCTCCTCATTTGTTTCCATATTTAAACAGGCTGTTAAAAATGTTCCTCATGGCTAAGAATTGAGTTTAAATATATTTCTGAATCCAGTAACAGAGGATTGCAGTCACACCAGTTACTTTGAAAAACCATGTCCTGTAAGCTGTTTAATTATCCTATAAGGATTCAAGTGATTTAAAATGTTCCCACCCCAAAACAATCCTGTAAATCATTCCATAATGCTTTATCACATTTAAGTACTCTCCCATTTCTCTTCAAACATGTAAACCATTTCCATCCATTATTCTTCTGCTTTATGGGACTCTGTCATTTGTTTTAAAGAAGCTGGTAGAATTTCAAATTGGAGCCAACATAAATCTATCACATGTTTATATTGGTGGGGAAAGCATAGAAAGCTTTCAATGCAGTGGCATCCTCTGGCTGTATTAAATGTCACGTCAGCCCCTCTACTTTGTTCTATTCCTCCTCTCCTGTGCTCCCTCTTCTTACAACACAGAAGGGAAGTTCCTGTAAGCCAGGCTGCCCGTGGCACTTCCTGACATTGCAGTAGAGCCACTGATCACATGTGAAAATCCTGTTCAGACAGATATGGCTGAGTCTTGGTCCATTTCTCTAATGACACCTGCATAAATAATAGAAACAATCAACAGTTTTATAGGCAGTATCAGCACAGTGTGACAGGCTGTAAGGCACCCCCATGGCCAGATATAAACAGTGCTAGACTCCCTTTGCCTTGTGAGCCTGTAGATTATTTGTAGGCATGTGAAGGTGAGCAACCTACAGCACTGTAATCCACTTTCTAGCAGTTCCTTGTAAGCATTAAACAGAAGGCAGAAGCATGCAATATGTCGTTAAGAAATTGGCCTGCTTGCAGAACAGTCACCTCTCGGTGTGACTGCCTTGTTACAGCTCACCGCTATCCTCAGCTTCCCTCGATCTGTCAGGAGGAGGCACACAGTGTGTGCTTTCCAAGCCTATTGATTCTGACATGCCTGCCATTTCCTTAGCAAAATAACTTGCCTGTTTTCTACATAGAACCCTGGCAAGAGAGCATTTACCATCTGGCTCTTAAACAAGGGTCAAGGAGCAACGCCAAGACATATTGTTCTGCTCAAGTATGTCAGCAATCCCTTTATCTTCAGACTGGATTTGGTAAGTTGCCTTGACGAGCAGAACAGCATCTCTGCTGTTTCACTCTGTGCCTTTGAAACAGAGGAACTAAAAGCCTTAAGTCCTATATTGCACCTTCTTAAATCAGTCAAAGTGAATAAATCTCTTGCCATCTGCAAGTCCCGTGGCAAAAAAAACAAAACAAAAAACCAACCCAACAGGGAGTCCTTCCAACCTGTCATATTTGCAGCCAGTTAAAATAGCTATGGCCCCAGTGAGAGGGTACAGATTGCAATGGGCAAGGATGCAGGATTGACCATCAGTGGAGGAATAGGTTTGGCTTTGTTTCTGTAAGATTGAATAACAAACACCATTTTCTGAGCCTGAATAGGGTAGTGCTCTTGAAGGTGTTTAAATGAGTCCTTGCATCATTTTCTGGGGAGGAGCTGATGATCAAGAGCACTGATCCCTTGAGGGCAGGGTCTAACAGGATCCAGCTGAGGAGTTTATCAGGAGCTGTAGAACAGCCCTGCACCCTGTTCTAAGCATGCTACCACTCACATCAATATCTGTGTGGAAATGCAGCACAAGGGAGACTTTCCAAATGTTCCTGTGTTGTCTCGCCTGTGACATTGTCCTATGGAAACATAAGATCTTCACAAAGTGGTGCTTATCACAAGTACTCACTTGTTTTACAAAGCACCTGGCATGGCCACACTGGTACATATGTTAATCGCTCAGAAATGGCACATTTTTGATGGAATCAGGAACTGCTCCACAAAACAGAGGGGCTGATTTTCCAAATACCTTTTCATAGAGACAAAAATCAGTCAACAATCTGACCACATCTGCTTCATCTGTTGATGATCACAGCTGAATTCACATCTGTGCAGGCAGCTCTTTTGTGTGAGTGTCTTGTTGACACTGGAAAAGAATAGATCAGTAAAAGGAGGTCTTAGAAGAATTTATAAGGGTTTAGATATGGCTTAACATGGTAGCAATCAAAAGGCTATCATGGTAGCAGGTGGTAGCATTGTTTGCAGAGGTTCATAGGAATTTGTGTGGTTATGATAACTAAAATTATGGTAATTAATCATCAAGATACAATAATTAAGTTTATTAATTTAAAAGTTTATTAATTTACTTCTAAGATTAATACCTCAGGCAAAGAAAAGCAAATATCTTCTAAAAGACAATCCCTGCTGTACAGCACCACAAGATGTAAAATAAGGACACTCTTTAATATTATTTCTTCCAGATTATAGGACCCAGTCCCCCACTATGAAGAACAAAGGATACGATACACTTCTCTCAGAAAATTAACCACATCAGGGACTAGAATCAGCAAAATCACATACAGCAAGTTGTATCATCAGGAGCTACACAGAGAAAACATCTTAAAAGACTACCTGCAATGTCACTCAGCCATTAAAATAAAGCAAATAACGGTCTATTGCAGAATTCTGTGAATGGAAGAATACAGTTAAACTCTCTAAGTGGTAACTTATTGGTTTTCTACAATTTCACCACATTTTTTAATTATGAAGTGAGATTTGTCTTGTTTTGACTATACAGTTGACTACAGGCCAGTAGAGGTACTTAGACATATCAGGAAACAGCACATTTACATGTGCAGCTTGTTAAAACTGAACACAGCAATTGAACAAATCAAAGACAAGAATATGAGAGCCATAAATACCCAAAGCTACAAATAAGACACAAAATATTCGGTATTTGGTGCTATTTAGCTTTGTCAGGAAGGGTAAGTGTACACTCACTTTTGTGTTCCAAATTGCCACTGACATATCAAAGAGAGCAAGGATGAAAGGCTCAGGACTTAACAGGTACCATCAAAAAGAAAAAGAGAGTTTAACTTGTGGCTCATATCCAGAATGATGTGCTAGTTTTGAAGATAAAAAATGCCCTCTGGAAACTGTTTGAAAAAGAGCAACTCCTGAATTGAAATCCCCTCTGTTTTGTTATGGAACTAGTCTGTTTACCTCTTCTAAGCTACAAAATAGAAGAGAGAAATCAGTTTATTTGAAGTAAATGTCTGGGATATGCTGCTTTTACTGGGAACCCACTGTGAAAAAAAATGATTCCATGACAATTCATGGGCAGTAGTTGTGACCCAGAATTTTACTCCCATTTGTTTTCTACATGCCTCCTTTGTGACCACATTATTATCACAGGGTACAATGCATGCATTTGTTCCAAAAGGTAAACAAGCTTAACATTGGCCTGGAAACTTTGCAGCACAGTAGGAATTTCTTAAAGAGAAGGAAATGTGCAAATCTCATGCTGAGTATGTATCAGCCATATCTATTTCCCGAGAAAAGGAACCGACTCTGATGGCAGAGAACTTAGCTAAAGCACAAGAAACACAGACTTTCCATCTGGTTTCCCAGCTGTTTGTGTAAAGACAAATCTCTGCCTGTTGAAAATTACAAAATTGTTGTTGTAGTGCAGCTTTTTCAGAGCAAGGCACCAGAATTCTTGACTGACAAGCCCTTTCAACAATGGCACAAGTCAAGTTTTGTCTTGCACTCGTTACGTTATTTGCATCTGAGAGACTTTCAGAAAATACACAGATGAGAGATGAAATGAGACTGATGGAATTGTAGAAATATGCTACCAACAAAATAATAACTTTCAGTCAAAGAATAAAAGGAAGCACAGGCCAAAGAGCTGCTTCCCTAAAATAACAGGTTGTTTCCCTTGAATTTAATGTATGTGAAGGAATTTTAGCTGCCTGCTGGCCAGAAATAGGGAAAGATGAGGAAATGTAATAGTTTTGACTGGACAAAACTGGACTTTTTTGAGATTTTATTGATAAAATTAGGAAAACAATTTTTTTTGTTGGAATATCCCACCATAATGTTGGATTATTGAGCAAAATAAATGTGAATGGAATGGATATATGTTAAGAGAGACATCATTACTGAAAGCCAAGTATTTCCACTCTGAAATTGCCATTGTAGTTTCCTTGTCTATGAGATCACAGATGCATCCTTTCACTCTGCAGCCCAAGCTCCTTGATTAGCAGGTCCCAGCTAAAAAATTAACTCTATTTAGGAGAACATGGATATAAAGAATACAAAATCTATCTCAAATGTGTTCATTAAGGGTTAGCATGATTGTCTTTCTTAATAAAGCTATTTCATACTCTGAATTTACTCATTAGTCAGAGGAAAGCTGGTTCTTTGTACTGCTCCACATGTAGAGAGGAGGCAAAGAGAGGGTGCTTCCCACAAGCTGCTGCTGTGTGCAGACCTCTGTGACACAAAGCTCTTTCCAAATACTCAGAGAACCAATTTGGGACCCTATCTGATCTCTACCCATGAGGATCTCTGACATGCAACATCTTAAAGTATAATTATCCAGTGCTTCTCTGCTTCATCTGGCATGTGGGTACAACAGCCAACTGCCCACTCAGTTACAAGTCCAACCCCTTCACTGCACTTGACCTCCATGTCCCAAGCACCATTCAAGAGCAAGAGAAGGATGTGGACATCCTTTTTGCTTACTAGTCTTAGAAGGTGTGTCCATACTGTCTCATACTATCACAATTAGAGCTTGTTTTGCATGAGAAACTGAGTATAACCCACACTTTTCCCCAACCCAGTCAGATTCCACCACGTCCCTTCATTTTCAGACTCCATTACTGCTAAGCTGCTTTTTGAAAGGCAGCATGACAGCCTCTTTCTTCCTTTTTTGCAACAAGGTTCTTTGTACTGACTGGCAAATCCTGGGATTAGTTAATCTGTAAATTCCACAATACATTCCTTATTTCTAAAAGCTTATTCTTATCTAAGTGAAAGCTGCTTTGACTATTTTTGTTTTCTCTTTTCTTATATCTCAGGCCTTTGGGAGCTGACTGCTAGCACCACAGCTCTAGGAGGTAGCCAGTGGGGGTAAAAATCAATTAATTTGAAGCTGGGCAAAAAAAGTGTTACTAGATCTCCACACATCCATAAAACCAGAGAGAAATATGCATATAAACTCTCCATAGAGTATTCTGAGTATTTGTACTTCTCAAATTCTTTGCTGCACAAACAGTCTCAAGGCTGATGACTTTTCACAAAGGACTGGAATTAATGAAGTACTCCTTAACACTCCCTCTTAACTTCATAAGGAATGTAAAGTAGTTCCTCCTAATTCTACTCAGACAACTCCTTGAATTTCAAATGTAATTTGGGATTGTTTTGGTTAAAGAAGCAAGAGCTGTCAGAGAAAATCCAAAGTCAGACAGTTCTGAAGATGGAACTTTGCTAAAACAAATGATGTTCTCACTTTTCTCATTTCAGTAACTTCCATGTTATTTTATTTCCCTGAATATTTCCTCCAGAAGTAACAAAATATCACTATAATGTTACAGTTTGTCAGTAAAATATTTTCCTATTAACAAGGAGAAGTGGAAAACTACAGGCAAGGAAACAGAAAATAGAGACAAGAGATACAGGAAGGGAAGACAGAGAAAAATGGAGACCTCAGCATACAAATAAAATTGATATATTTGCTTTAATGCTTTGTGGAAATGACTGTGGCATAATTATTTAAAGTGGCCTGGAAATTAAAACTTGTATTAAAGATCAGCGTTGTTCACCAATTAAGGAAAAGTATAAAATCAAGAAGGCTGACAGAGGGGATATAGCTGCTGCTGCTATGTGAGGAATCCACAACTCAGCAATTCCCTGCCAACACCACAGAGTGTGGAGCACTGTGGAGGCTCTGTGGTCAGACTCTGGGATGATACACAGGAACAAGATGGTCCTCTAGCTGCACTTTTGGTACCCTGAGCCAAGGGTCTGTCAGATCTTGACAAAATGCTACTTAAATATAAGGAAAAAACTATTTCACTGTTCAGGTGAGGGAGCCCTGGCACAGGCTGTCCAGAGGGGTTGTGGAGTCTCCCTCCTTGAAGGTCTTCAAGACCCGCCAGGATATGTTCCTGTGTGACCTGATCTAGGTGAACCTGCTTCTGCAGGAGGGTTGGACTAGATGATCTCTAAAGGTCCCTTCCAATCCCTACCATTCTATGATTCTATGATTAGCATCAACTTTTCTCATTTTAATGTTATTGTAATACTAAAGCACACCTTCATTCCAGAGGCTACTCACCTCCAAGATGTGACCACTCCTCCTTGAGTCTGTGCCAGAATTGTTTGTAAGCTCCATCTCTAAATGTGAGGCAAAAGAATTTTACACCAATCGCAATAAAGGTATTTATGACTAAAGTCACTCAAACTCCACCTTGAAGGTGAAAAAAGGTATAAAAGGGTTAAGGAAAAGCAGGGCATTGGGTGGAAGACACCATCATGAACAAGTTAGGGAAACTCCCTTACAAACTGTCTCTGACTCCCGGGATCAGATGATGGACTGAGCCTCCCTGCCTTGGGACACCTTAGGTGAGACTTTAAGTGCTTCCGTGGGAAACTTAGAAGTCCCTATAGAGAATGCCAGGCTGTATTTTGTAACATCACGTGCTGTATTGTTTGTAGATCTATTTTTGCACGTGCTTTCCCCTGCAGTCACTATCACCAGCAAACCATAAAAACCTGCACATCTGTTGCATGAATAAAACTGCACTGTTTCAGTAGCCAGTCATCAAAGTTTCTCATGGAACACAAGCAAACCCTGGAGTGTGGCCATGCTGCTTCATGAGCACGACCGGAGGGAGAGTGCAGTCAGTGAATCCAGAGCCGTGATAGTTCACAGGAGGTGAACGGGTCTGGACTGATTGTGGCGAACTGGGCATCACTCAGGATTTAAACCTAGCCTCGCCTAACCTCCCACCTCAGTGAGGAGAGTTAGAGTGCAAGGGGGGTTATTTTCTGCCAAACCACTCTGTCCTCTTTTAATGCAACAGTGAGACTAATGCTGACTAGTGAAATTCCACTTAGCTCCATTAATGTCAAAGGAAGCCGTGTTACCTAACCCCACATAAGTGAGCACAGCTCTTGATGTACTCCTGTACATTATAAGAACCCTTAACTTTTTTTGAATGGACAATTTAGTAAAGCATATGCAAAATTTTAGATAAAGGAAATGGTGCAGGCTTGAACAGAAATGAAACTTGTAAGAAACTAGGAAAGTTTCACATAAGATATCCTTCCTATAGGTCTTTTGAACCATTATGTTGGACCCTGAGAATAGGACTGTAATTTTCTATTAACTTTTATGGGATGATATGAAAAAAAACTTAAACAAATAACTAAAGAAATGTAATTTCTTATTCAGTTCCATGATTCTATTCCATGAGGTATATTGTAGCATTAATATAAACAATGACAATGTATGATCTGTATAGCCTATTTCACCTTCAAAGCACTTTACAAACATTAAGCGATATATTTGATCTTTTCTGATGCAGTAGAAACATCAGTGCTTTCCAGAGAAACAATATGAGCTCCATCATCACCTTAGAACTGCATTTAGAATAATGTCTGGCTCTTCTGAATTTCATCATTCCAGTCTACAGGGGCTAAAAATAAAACACTGAATCTAAACTTGTCCAAGTGGACCATTAAAGAGATGCACCAAATTCAATATCACTTTCTCAGCCTGGACATAGTTTCCAAGCAGCTGTCAACACTAAGAGATGGATAGATGCAGAAAGTTACATGGCTCACTCAAGGCCACTGATACCAAAGTTGGAAGCTCTGGGTTGTTGGAATGAAGCAGTGGAAACGTGAAAAACTGATGACTAAAATTGTCTGTGCCCCATAGAGTTCCTATTTAAATCAAAGGCAAAACCAACTCCAAAGGAAGCTGAAGCAGCTACAAAGTGTGTGTAAAAAATGAGGAACACTTTGCTTATGAAGACAGCTAATATTTTATTGCTCTGTGTGTTTTGCCTGAAGCTTATTTCTCTCTGCTGAATGTATTCCCCAATATTTATATCCATTTATATTCACAAGGATTAAGAGCAGTGGAGCTGTCTCAACCAGTTAGTAAAATCTCACATGCAAAGGCTGTAATCCTGAACATTACTGGAGCTGAACTGCAGACCATGACCCTCAAAATCTGCACAGTGGTTCTCCTAAATGAGCTTCAGCACAGCCAACCTGGGCTAAACCAGCTCCAACTGGAAATAACTTTTAAGTAAATGATACAAAATTTGATGTTCCAAATCAGTGTCTGGCTTACTGCCACCAAATCCTATGCAATTACCCCAGGGATACATTGTTCCATTTTGTCTAAATTAATTAGTTCGTATGTCTTGAGGTTACATATTTTCATGCTTTTATGAAACTCCACATGTAACCTTCAGTAATCAAAAAGAACCTCAAAGGTCTACCATGCTGAGTGAAGTCCCAGCTCAAAATTCTTACTAGTTTTAAATTAATCTCAAGTCATAAACAAAGCATCTGAATAACAAGATTTAGGCTGCATTTTTACATTTCATTTTAGACAGAACAATGCCTATTTTGCTAAGGCTTTATTGCTTAGTTAGGCTAATCTCTGAAAGGTAACTGAATGAAAAACTGTCAGGCTACATAACAGACATGATTGAAAACCAACTGTGACATGAACACAAGGGAAATAAGGTGCCATTAATCTTAATGAAATGTGATTAGAAATTATGAGATAAAAATACCAGGCTCTTATTTTTAACATTATTGTATAATGCCATGGCTTTTATACTGGTGTGCAAATATTTCTGTATGGATTTGTGAATTCTACATGCAATATATTGCCATGGCTTGGTTGATCTGAACCTAGGAAAAGGACTTTCCTTTTGAAATCACTAGGAGTTTTGTTACAGACTTCTTTGGAAATCAGATGTCTGTCCTATATTATTCAAAACAATTGACACATTAAAGCCCAGCATAACTGTGAGGGAATTGACATGATGTGCAAGTGTTGTTTTTGTCCTTCAGAAGGTGATACAGGCTTTGAAAGGAAAATATATAACTTTGTTGCTTCAAAACCTACTTGAAGTCTTTCTAGTTCAGTTATAAATCTGACCAAAATTTCACTATGGCAGTTGCAGAACAAGTTGGTGTCACTAAATCTGTTAAATTGTCATAGTGGTCAGCCAGACCTCTACTTTCAGCACAGCACTGTAAGGAAAGGAAATGTTTGTGATTATACTGTGTGTATTTTTCACACAGTAGGTGCTTACAAGCCCATTACTTAGATGTCAGGAAATCCAACCAAGCACTCTAACACTAGGGAAAGCAGACTCTAGAGCTTCTCCTGCTTTTGAAGCCACCCCATTCAGTGACATGAGCTTTTAGCACTTCTGGGTGACAGGACAGAGTCATCAGGATTAGGCCATGAGTCAGTGGTTACCTTTTAAAGCTCACAAGCTACCAATGTTAGAAGAAAATGGGGTGAATCGGGATGTTGGGTTTGTGCAGAGGGTTTTTCTGGTAGCAGGTCAGGGGCTACAGTGGTGGCCACTGTAAGAAATTGCTCAAAATTTCCCCTGGCTCCAAGTCAGATCTGCCTCTGGCTGAAGCTGGGCCAATTGGGCATCTCTGTGATCACTATTTAAGAAGGGGAAATCTGCAGTGGGAGAAGAAGATGGAAGGAGATCATGTGATATGAGAGAGAAGTGACTATATTGACACCAAGGTCAGTGATGGAGGAGATGTAGAGGTGTGCTGGAGCAGAGACCCTACTGCACCCCTGGTGAAATGACAGTTGTCCCCCGTAACCTGTGGAGGGAAATGGTGGAACTGAGATCTGCTGGCAGCTCATGGAGGATCCCATGCCAGAAAGTGAAGCAGTGCCCAAAGCAGGCTGTAGCTCTGTGGAAGGCCATGCTGGAGCAGAGTGCTTCTGAAGGACTGCAAGCCACAGAAGACCCACACTGAGACACTTCATGAAGCACTGCAGCCCATGGGAAAGACTCATATCAGAGAGATTCAAGGAAAACTGTCTCTATGGGAGGGACTCCACACTGGAGTGATGGGGAAAAGTAAGGAGTCCTTCCTCCTTGAGAAGGAGGGGGTAACAGAAACCATCTGTGATGTACTGACCATAACCCTCATTCCCAGGAGGCAGAGAAAGGGGGGAGTAGAGCTGAGACTGGGAAGAGGCTATTTCCCCCAAGTTGAGTCTGCTTTGTCCACGACCGTAATTGATAAGCAATCCCTTCCTGTCCTTGTCTGACCCACAAGGCTCTATGTTACCTCTTCCCTAACCCACTATGGCTTGGGGGTGTGAGTGAGCAGCTCTGTGGTGTTTGTTCCCAGTTGGGCTTAAACCACAGTAGGCAGTTACTGTTTTCAGCTTGTTAAATATCAAGTTCTTCCAGGCAACCACAATGCAAAGAAAAAGCAGGCAAAGATGTGACTTCTGTTTCCCCCATGTTTTCTAAGTGCAATTTTCTCTGAAAAGCTACCTTCCTCATCAAAAATACTCCAGAGGAATGCTGAGGAGGGTCACTCATGAAGACTTCTTCTTTTCAGGAGATGCTTTGTGAAAGCAGTCCTTGCAGTGCACTAATTCACAGCATCCTTATGCTGTTTTGTACTGAGGAGCAGAGCTTTTGTGAAAGCCCTTTTCATAGAAGAATAAGGACCTCACAGAACAGGAGAGAGATTAGTAATGTTTCCCTTCCTTCAAGGGGATAATTAAAAGACCTGAATGTCTCTATTTTGCATTGGCATCAGTTAATCAGTTTCTCCATAATAACCACCATGTGCATATAATTCAGGGCAATCCTGTATTCTCAGTATGTGAGTTCCCATGGTTCCTCACCATGGCTGATAAGAAACAGAGAAATGCAACAGAGGTGTGTGGGAATTTGCCCCTGGTGTTCTGATCTTGGCCTTCTCTCTTGAATGAACTTTCCTCTGCAGGCAACGGGAGCTGTTTCAGTAAAGACATCCCAATGAGTACTCTGATTTTGCTGAGCTAAAAATTAGATCTTTGCTGCTGTGCCACAAATGGATTTTAGTGTTGTAAAACAAAACACTGGAATACACAGGCTGGCAGCAGAGCAATCACCACAGCAAGGCACAGACATGAAGAATTAAGGAATCAAATAGCAGGACACTATGTGTTAAGTTTACTAAGTGAACACAGCCTACACCAAGTACTGCTAAAGACTCCAAATATACTGAAGCAAAGTCTGGTGACAAGACTAAGAAAATGTTTAATTCACAGATGATGAGATAAAGGCCAAGCTAGGAGTCCCAGGCTCATAAAGAACATAAACATCAGAAGCTTTTATTGAATTATGAACTAATTCAGTGTCTCACTCAGGCTATCATCAGCTGTTGTTCGTTAAGACTTTGGAGCAGAAGATTCTAGCACACCATTTCTTAATTTTTAATTTAACTTTAATATTGTTCTGATAACCACATTGTCTTGGAAATAAGTGTCTTGTATTTTGGAAACAAACAACAATAAATGCAGATTGGCATCCTCAAAAGAAGGATGGACAGTTCTCTATTCATTGCATTAATATTACTAGACTGAGTACTTTAAGGTCTCTATATTTCTTGTTGTATGTTAGCTAAAATCTGTTCAGCCAGGCTGATTTTGGCTTTCATCTTCATATATTAATTTTACCCAGAAGCATTCCAGAAAGTTAATTAGCCTGGCAGGTTGCATTCCTTTATGATCTATCTTCAACATAGTCATATTTTTAAAACTTGAATTAGAGAAGTTCATTTGGGCTGTCTACTTAAAACTTCTACAGAAAAAACAAACAAACAAACCCCAAAATTCAAATAAATGATCTCCTCTTAAAACATGATCATTCCATTTTCCATGAAAAGGAGGGGTTGTTTATAATGAAGTATATTTTCCAAGCACTCATTTTTCTGGAAGTGATGGTGCAGACTTTGCAGTAAATAGCTGGATATTGCCTCAGAGAGTGCACACACACTGCTGCTGGTTCCCTCCTCTAGAAGTACAGTTCACTTCCTGACATTTTGTGATATACTCAGGTTTGGAGTCAGTCCTTCTAACTTTAAATCAGTCATGAAAGGCTTTTTATTTACTGCTAAGCACAGTGAGAGATGGACTTGAATCAAGATCTCAGGTTCAGAAGCTTTTCACTCTGAAGAGTCAGAGTTGAATCTTTCCCATGCAAGAAAAGAAGAGAATTTTGAAACGTTGGAACATACTTTTGATTCTGTCCCCAAAGCTGTAACTCAACGATATTCCATAAGTAGGGACTTTTACTATGTAATTTCCTAAGGTTTTGTTCTGAGTTTCCTGACTAGAGTTCTAGTTTATCCTAAAAGATGAGAAATACAGAGCTGGTTAATTTTTATACCCATTTATGACAGTGCAGAGGTGGAGCGATATGTATGTTCTGCTGGGGCTTGGGCTGTGCTTTATGGCAGAATGGCATCCTCTAAGGGACCTTCATGAAATTACTGCAAGACAGAATTGACTACCTTGGGAAGGACTACCAGACAACAGGAATGAAAATGATTTACTTATTTTCCAAGATGGATGAAAAAAGGATTGGAAAGCTTTGAATTTATGAAGGGTCAGTTTGGATTCTTCCAAAAAGAGGGTGAAAAAAGGGCTAGAAGTGTCCAAAGCACACCTGCTACATTAATAATGTGTTAAGTGAGTTCCATTATCAATTTGTCTCAGTGAGAGTTAGTTGATGGTGCCCTGCATATATTTGGTTTATATTTTAATCCTTATGTGCTGTATGTTCTGTAGGAGGGTTTGCATGTATTAGTGTGGTAAATGGGAACACATTGAGATATTAAAAATGAGTAGTATGTCACCTATAAGGTTATTGTTAAGAGCTGTATAATGCACTTCTTTTAAAAGATTTAAAATAAGCTAATTCAGTAAGTAGTTGATAGCAATTATGTGACTTTCCCGTGCTTAACACAAGCCATCAAACACAGAACAGATCAAAACAAGGAAGCTCTTTGTTTTTCTTACCCATGGAAGTCCCAAGCCACCTATATTCAAATGGCATGTTCTCTATTCTGCCTACAGAGGACTCAGTTGAAAGAAAGGTATTCCCTACCCAATGATCAAATTAAGTCTATTCAGGAAACAAAGTTAGAAACTGAATTTCAAATAATTTAATTACACTATATAATTACTTTACAGGATCTGTAAAGTATTCATTAAACAATAGTAATTCCTACCTGATTCCCACCATGACAGACATTATGCCTTTGAAACATGAAAGACCTTAAAGTCTTTCTTTTACTGAGCTAATGAAAATGTTAAATTACACTAGCAAGAGCCAACTGAGCAACTGAAACGACCATTTCAAACAGATGATTTGGGATGATACAGTGTGTTTCAAGGTGGGAAAACATTATTAAATAAATTGCTAGGGCATGAATGTAACACCCAGTGGTTAAACTCAGTGGGCTATAAATGATTCTAACTATGGTTTCAGCATTATTAATGTGGTTATTTATCTCTCCAAAACAATCTGTGAAAATGTGGTGAATTGTTGCAGACAACTGTTCTGCAACAGAAAGAAGTCTCACGTTGTCATTTAGTTACACATGCATTTACAGAGTTACAGCTCCTATCCATCATTTAGAGAGCTACTGATTAAAAACAAACCAAACCAAATATACACAGAAAAAACATCATCTTTATCTTCTATTTTGTTGTGTTACTTCATTAGTCATTAAATTAAGATTTGGAACCCTGGGCTGCATTTTGTTGTCCCAGTAGTTTCCGTGGAAGTGCACATACTGCAATAACTGTTCCTTTATTCTATTTAAATTAACACCAGCCTCCATTCCTTCACAAGACAGTCAAGTCTGCATACTTTCAGTAAGAAAAAACACTCCATAATTCCTTCTGAGAAAGTATGCAGGCTATTGTATCTAGCAACAGGACAAGGGGTGATGGGATGAAGCAGGAACACAAAAAGTTCCATTTAAACATAAGAAAAAACTATTTTACTGTGAGGTTGAGGGTGAGGGAGCCCTGGCCCAGGCTGCACAAGGAGGATGTGTAGGCTCCTTCTCTGGAGCTTTTCAAACCCACCTGGATGCATTCCTGTGTGACCTGATCTAGGTGGCACCTGTTTCTGCAGGGGAGTTGGACTAGATGATCTCTAAAGGTCCCTTCCAACTTACCATTCTATGTTTACATTTAAAATAAGGCTGTGAGATTGTGGTCCCAAATCATTTCACATCACTCCTATTTTAACTACAAATTCAAGTAACAATGTCACCCTCACCTGAAGTCCTGAGACTCACCTCTCTTGTGATCACTGCTATATTGATACTGAAAATGGGTTGATGGGTAAACTGGGCAATTCCAGTTGGCTTTGGAGTTCCCTTCTCTCCTGCTGTGCATGCAAGAGAGGTTCCCATTTTTAGCTAGCTTAATTTAATTGTAAATGTAGCTACACCATGTCTAAGCAGTGTCTGGCACAGAGAGTCCCCAATCAGATTATGACCCTCTGGGCATTGCTGCAGCACAAATTATAAAAGCTATTATCAGTATGACAAACCAAGCATTTCAGTAAAAGCCCCTGACTGCCACAGAAATTGCACACAATCCCATTGAGCCCCCCAGTCAAATAAATACCATGTATGAGAGCACACTACTGCATCTCATCTGTGGAAGGAGAGGAACAGATTTAAGTGAACACATTTACAAGGACAAAGCTCCTCATGTGGCTTGAGAAACTTCATGCCAAAAATAGAGGGTTTTTTCAGTTAGTACCCAGAGTGTGACACTTGCAGAGACTCCACAGCATTTTCCTGAGCATTTTAGACATCCTTTCAGACAAGACACTGTGACTGGTAGAGAAAAGTGAGGAAAGAGCTCTTGCAAGAGCCAAATGAGAGACAAGGTTTCTTGGAGTCCAGTGGAGTGCACTTTACTTCTCATAGACTATGTGTCAGAGCCCTTCAAAAGCACTTAATGGATCAAGGGAGTCTGTCATGTTCCTAGGTACTCTTCTTGCAGGTTCAGCCCAAAATCATATACAGTTAATGCAAGGCCAGGTCACATTATTTTGTCTCATAAACAAAGAATTCAGCATCACTTACTTGCATAACAACTGATCTATTTCTTCTGCTCTAATGGCTGAATTGCAAAAGACATAGTGGCCAGTCTTATAACACAGAGAACATGCAGCAGTGACCCTAGAATGTCTGACTAGGGCCTTCAGCACTGTGTCCAAAAATCATACAATCCACAATGACAACATAGCAAAAACATTGCAAGAAAAACATTTGCCAAGAAAATGCTCCTCAAAGTGTTCCAAAATACTGAAAGATGCTCCAAAATGCTGAAATAAAAACCCCAGAGAAATGCAAAAAATACCAAACAAACCCACAAAAGCCAAAACTGTAAAAAAAACCAAACCAAAACCACTGTCATGGTTTAGCAAGGAGCTGGTTTTGCTTGGTAACAGGGGTAGTGGGTTGCAGTAAAGATCCAGTAAAGAGATTTTGGACTCTCTCCCAGCTCCTGGGTTCAGAACCACCTCCAACCCGGCTGGGCCTATCTGGCGCCTCTGCCGTCACTATTTAGGGACAGGAATTTGAAGTGCTTGAGGGAAGGTGTCAAAGTGGTACAAGATGGGTGCAACCATGTGGACCTCTCAGTCAGAGAAGGAGGAAGGAAGGAGGAGCATCAGACCAGAGACCACTCTGCAAGCCGTGGTGAGAACACAGACTGTGCCCCTGCAGCCCATGCAGGGCCATGGCAGGACTGAGAGCCAGCAGCAGCTCCGTGTGAGTGCAACTGGACTGTGTGAGGAGGGGCCATGGCTCAGGCCATGCTGCAGAGCCTGTGGGCCACAGAGCAGCCCCACGAGAGGCAGAGAGAAGCTGCAGCTTTTGGGATAAGTGCATGTTGGAGCAGCCCTTGCAGGGCTGTGTGTGTGAGGTACCCCACAGACGTGCAGGGAGGACTGCTGTGGAGCCCACTTGCCCTGAGGAGGGACGAACAGCAGAAGCCATCAGGAATAGACTGACTGAAACCCTACTCCCTGCCCCTTTGAGCCATTCAGGAGGGGAGAAGGTAAAAACACTGGGATCAGGACTCTGAGGGGTGGGGAGAAGGTGGTCTTAAAGGGCTGGTCAGACTCTTCATCATTGTACCACTCTGTTGTTTTGTGTTTGTTATGTTTTGGGATTTTATGGCTATGCTTTAGTTGATGTTGCATTAAGTTATATTCTGTTTTCTTCCCCAAGTCCAGTAGCCTGGTCTGTTTTGTCCTGGACCTTAAGTGGCAATTAAGCATTCCCTGCCCTTTGTCAATCCTCAGGTCTTTGGTACTTGAGGCTAATCATGTTCTATTGTTCCCTGATGAGCCTAAACCAGGACAAACACACAGGCAAATACACCAAAAAAAAGTGCCTCAAAATGTCAGAAAGAAAAAAGAACACAAAGCACCAAAGATGCTCAAAACCACCAAACCTGTCAAATAATGAAAAATGTTACTCAATGACAAAACCATCCTTTTTTAAAAAAAGTGAAAATGGGAAGTTGAAAAGGAAGAAAAAGTCCAAAGATTTTCAAAAAGGAAAGAAAAATGCAATGGGAAATAGTCCCAAAAAAGAAAAAGTCCTCCAAAGTTTCCACAGAACAGCAAAAAGCTCCAAAATTAAAGTCCAAAAATTGAAACAGATAGTAAAAACAAAAATATCCATATAAGGTGCAGAACCACATACACACAAAAAAGGGCAAACTAAAAAGCCCACAAAAACTTGTTTAAAAAAACATAATTGCAAACAAAAGTCACCAAAAAAAAGGTCAAAGCTGGGAAAAAAGGCTAAAAAGTGTACCAAAAATGCAAAGAAAGCACTAAAACCACCCAAGAAAGCACTATAATTTAAAAGAATCACAGAATGGTAATGTATCATAACACATCAGAAACATTATCTATTGCAAAAGCAACACACTAAGAATGCAAAAAATTATATCATTAAAAAAATATTGATAAACAGAAAGAGAAAACATGCCAAAACCAAACTGAGGGCCATTTCTGGGTGTTTAAGTTAAACCTCTCCAGATTCACACAGGGTCTGCTGACTCCTCACAGAAAAAAGTCTCCTGTGCCACAGAGATTTGTTTTCTAATGTAGCAAAACAACCTTTACTGCTATTTTTACATAGTCTGGACAGAAGGAATGACTGACTCAGGGACACACAGATAAATTTGTAGAGTCTAAGCATAGAAATAAACAACAAAAACAATAAACAAAAACTGAACAAACATTCAAATGCAGCTAAACTGAACAACAGATCTCACCACGGAGTAAAACAAGAACACTACTGATTATTGAAGACGTTGAGACAACCTGAGTGTGACTTTCTGGAGACAATCTGTCACAACATGAGCTGTCTATGCCTCTCTTTACAAGTTGTAAACAACATGGTTTGTTTTCCATGGCAAGAAGTCTAGTGATGAACAAAAATAAATGTTTATGAAAACTTTTTTTGCCACAAAACATTTCCATTTTCACAGAATTGGAGATTCTCCTCCACTCCTGTATTTTAGTTAGAGATTGGACTTGAAATATTCCCTGCATCTCTATCAATGTCAGGCATCAGATCAGAGTCGTAGAATCTGTACACTACTGCATTATAAATGATAAATAATAGTAGCTGAGAAGATGGCAGTATCACACTGTATTCTTAAATACTCCTGTTTCCTGCAGAACAGGAAAACATTTAGCAAACTCTGGGAGAAAATATTCTAGTACACAAGAAATCAGAGTAATATATTTATGATGTCATTTTCCTTAGTAAATTATGAGAAGGGATATTATTTAAACCAAGACCATTGGATTTTTTAGCATTTTTGTTTCTTCACCTGGTTACTTCACATCTGTGCTAATGACTTTCTAATTAGGCAGACTCACAATTTGACTAAAATCACAAAACATAGAAAGTTATCTGTTAATAATGATGTGAAAGATTGCTGTCTGCAGTTGTTCAAGTGCCCCTATGTTAGCTCTTCAGAGTGTCTGGAAAAATGCATTTGTCTGAGTAGCTGTGTCATCACTTGGTCTGCAGACAGATTTCTAGTGCTGCATGAAAGTGATCTACAGGTGTGCTGTAAAATATGTCAAAGAATCCCTTTGAAAAATACACTTATAGTTTATGGAATGTTTAACTCTCAGATATTTTGAACTAAGTATTTTACCATGAACTCAATTATAAGCAGAACACTGCCTTCTCTTAGCAGTAAACTTTCACAGTGACTTTAGGAAAAGGTAAAACAGACATTTCCAAATCAATGAACCCATCATTGATTTCTTGCAATGAGTGACACCAGGAGGTCACCAACAACATTTTATGGCTATGAAGGTGAAGGATATTTTACCTTCTGGTTGGTGTCAGGACCAGCAGTGAACTTCTTGCAAAGTAAAAGGGCATCTCCTATCGGTCACAGAATCAAATTTGCTGAGGTCAACATGGTCCAAGACAGAGCTCTCTGTGGTCCACCTTCCTAGAGCATATTGCATGTAGATTTAGGAGAAGCAGCTTAATCTTTATAAAGACAAGGCTAAAGTAGAGTTGTTCTAATTCCTGCAGGCTGGTAGCAAGCTCATGACTAGTTAAGACAGCTGATTCACTGCAGTTTTTTAAACCAGTGTAACTTGGTTGTGCACCTAAGCCTAAGAAGAACTTTGACCATGTGGTGCCTCATGTCAGCTACAGCAAAAGACCCATATGAAATGCTCCAGAAATTGTCAGGACAAACTTTCTAGGGATTAGCCCTGAAATTTAGCCCATCTACCATTACAGTAATAAATTTAACAGACTAATTTGTACAAATTGCTAAAATATGCTTTTACACAGTGTATGAGAAACCTCAGATTTCCAAAGCTTGGCCTTAAATTCCTTCAATCTCCTTCACTTCACTCTCCATTTTCCCTAACACCTTCCCAGTCAGCCAGGACAACAAACAAGAAAAGGATTCTTCTGGGCCTCCATTTCTTTTGTGACTGAGGTAGAATGATTTGCAGCATCACTTCAAAAATTATTACAGACCAGTAGGTAAATGCTGATGTGGCCAATACTCTACTCTGTTTTGGAGCAAGTCATTTGAAGGCATTGTGGTTTAGATGCCAAAGAGGGGGCATATAGCTATCCATTACCATCATGTGATTCCTACAGATATGATTCAGATATCAAACAGGCTCCTGTAGTTATTAATTCTTATACATTCTGGGATTTATTTTAGCTGCTATGTCTCAGAATCAAAAATCTACAATCTGAGTGAAAAAATCTTTAGCTGGAACTTTTAGGTTCCAACTTCCACCTCTAGCTGTGGTTCAGAAGCTTTCACATGCCCAGTCCCAGCCACGTACAGGCTGTCTCTATTGATTGAGGCTTCTTAGTTTAGAGACTTCCTTCTGCACAACACAAGCCAATAATCTGTCTGCCAGTGTTTTAGTCATGCTTCACTTCCTCCAGACCATGTTCCCAGACTGCAAGCTTCTGCTGTGACAAAAAATCCTTAATTTGAACATTGGATGACTAAACACTAACAGCTACCAAACACTAATGAATACAGAGAAGTCAGTAGCTTCAGTTTGGATAACAAACTCTACTATCACTGTATTGTTCTGGAGAGGAATCTGCTGTGCCTAAAAAAACTGAAGAACTGTCAATGCCACCTTCTACCCAGTTGGAAGTTTTTAAAAATACACATCAGTTGCATGGAACACTTGTAACCCATAAGTTGTGATAGTGTTGCCTTCTAAATTAAAGAGAATGAAGAACTTGAACAGTTCCCAACAGCCACAGATGCTTTTCATCCCTGTCATTCAACAGAGAAACCTGCTCAAGGTGCCTAACTTACACATTTGTGTGATGTGTTCTGATGCAGAGCATGATTGCTCAGTTGAGCTGATAGCAAACTACTGCTGGAACCCCCAAACCCTCAAAAACAGGAAACATATTTGTGATAACAGTCAATTTCCAGAAAACAACCTCAGACAGTTGTTGCAGGTCATTTGTACTTTTAATTGTATGTCTAGACCTTTTGCAAACCTGCAACTTTGCAAAATGCACACACTTGTCAACATGGGAACACTCTCTTCAGGAGTTTGTTACTTAAAACATATCTATTTTGAAATAAAACTGAACATAAGGAGTCCCACTTCAAACAGCTTACTTTGTCTTAAATATATTTAAAGAAAACCTATCCAATTTGGCTACTAAAGGTTTGTTGTGCTTTCAACCATTTACAACAACATCATCTAACAGCTATTTGCAAGGATATCCTCCACAGATTGATTTTTTTTCTCTGTTGTTTTATCTTATTCAAGCACACTTGTGGTCATAATACCTCTCCAAGGGTAGCAGCAGAATTATTTCTAGCAGAATAGCCTCCTATTACTCTGATTTATTGAACAACAAGAACATCAACAAAATAAACCCTAGACAATTCCAACAATATGCATCTTGAATGCATAAACTCCAACAGTGTTAGCGAAAAATAGACATAGATACATTTAAAAGTTTGACCCAAAGTCATTTTCAAAGGATGCCAGAGCTGACCAGTGAAACTCAGTTTTCTAAATCCTAATATAGTGCTTAACTGCAAGATTCTTTGGAATTCACCTTGCACAGTCAGGGATTTGATTTTCAGAAGGGATTGTTCACTGGCTGTACTTTTCCACTGCTTAGCAGAAATTTTGTTCCATCGGGTTAGATCAGTGACTTGGAGATAGAACAGTGTAAGAGAGACAGTATCTCAATGAATACTTAAAGGAATCTGAGGGACTTGAACTTGGAGAATAAACCCTTTGCCTGTTCTATTACACACATAGCCTGACAAGGAGACTTTGAGACAGCAATAGAGGGGGAAGAGTGTTGAAGTCTGATTCTTCCGTGAACCCTTAGCAATTTTCTTCTGTAGAAGAAAAGGTCCCCGAGATTAACAAGAGGAGTATTGACAGGATCTGTGCTGTTTATTCACATTAAGGCAGATGATGCTCAACATAGCTTAGTTTAAATACAAGTAGCTCTAAGACTGCATGTAATAGAGAACAGTGTATTGTCACATTTTGTTCATGCTTTGTTGTTTAGAGGTAGACTTCAATCCTCCAGATAAAACACAAATTTACAGAAGTCACACTAAAGGTAATATTTCTTTGAAGCAATTTTAACCTTGTGATTGAGAAGTGTTTGTTTATAGGTACTATTTAAAATAGGGTTTTTTTGATGCCAGACTGGCCATGTAACTGCACATGAACAACTAAAACTGGTAACATGGAGTGAAATTCAAAGTAAAAGGGGTCTGAAGTGCCCTCCAGCCAATAGGAAGGATGTCTAAGAAACCTAACTCTATATATACACCTATAAACATGTTGCATACCATAAATATTTTTCAGATATGGAAAAACATATAAATACATTTGTGTGTATATAAATATATTTCATATTCTTTCATATACTGATATTTTACCCTCTCAAAAAGTGAGTTGTGACACCAAAAGAAAACATATACAAAAAATCGGACCCAAATAAACCAGAGGGAGAATTGTACATTGAGTCAGATTCTGCCAGTGTTTGCCTCCAAAGTAGAGGAGTCATTTAACAGTGAAATCTGCAGTTATAAAAGCTTTCAAACAAATACTTTTCTTATGTTAATGGTATTGTGTAGCAAATGATGCAGGTACATTAGCTAGGGCTACCTGCTTTCACCATTATTTGCACTGGATTTAGATCCAGCAGCTGTGAGGATATGCTGGGTATTAGAATGGCTGCCAGACTATATAAATTACTTCTAGGATAAGGATGGCACTCTGTAATTAACAAGTGAGCTGTGTGAAACTATTGCTCAAACTTCAGGGAGAGAGGTGGAAAATTCTCAAGGTCTAAAAATCAGCTACAATACAGCAGATAAATCACTGTGCCTAAAAATTTCCTGTGTTACTGATGATACACTTTGAGAAGCTTAATGTATACACACAATGTATGCAATAAGCATATATCTATATTAACATACACAAACATATGTAGTATGTAACATACAGATATGTACATAAGTATACATAGATATACATATAAAGTACTTCACACACAGACATAGAGTTTGCTTTGAAATTAGAGACATTGTTTGATTAAAGCAAGAGCTCAGAAAAGATGTGCCTTAAACATAAAGCAAATGTTTCTGGTTTTAAAACGGACATTCTGGAATTTGTTACCACTATATGTCATCTATCAAATAACTGATTTCATTCACAACTGACTTATGAAGCTATAGGAGAAAGCATTCAGTAAATTCTGCTTTGGATTGCCCTGTCCCTTTGAATGGTGTTTGTCCCTGGTACTTGGGACTGTGAGTTTTCAGAAACCAGTTCTGGGATGATTGCTTCCATATTCTGAAGACTCAATTCATTATCAACTTGAGCATCATCTGATAACTAATTCTGCAGCATTTTATTATAAAATAGACTCAAAAGCAGACACAATGTGATATTAAATGTATATTACTGATAATACAAATGCTAAGAAATAACTGACATATAAATAAGGATTTAAAGCCGAATAAAACTAGAGGAGTCATTGTGATGTCTCACACAATACACAAATAGAGATATTTTGCAGAATGTGCCCTTGAGGTCCAACATTTACAGCTATTTTATAAAAGGGTTTCCTCTAGCTGGTTATAGAAAGAATAATTGAGTAAGAACACTGTGGCAAAGTTTAAGCAGAAGCTTATTAATACTTCAGTGCATCATGGTTCAATTCATTCAATTTACAGTAGATAAAATTTAAGACATAATAATTTTTAAATTAATAAAATAATCTCCAATCTCCACAGCAAGCTAACTCTTTATCTGCTACTTTTCATTTGACAAAGCTATAGCCTCCATGGGTAGGCACTGTGGAGAAGTTAACAATCAGGCTCATCTCTCTCCAAAGAGCCTCATGAAGGTTTTTATTCTTTTTTAACTATGTGTAGATAAACTTGGCTCACAGTAAAATTGTCATAATCACAATCCCCTTTCAAAAAGTCCTGCAGCTTATTTATTGACAAAGAAATAGTGAGATCTTTATTCTTCTTTGAGCTAATTACAAAAAACTATCCCTCAGGGTGGAAGGTTAGCAGCAGGCACATGTAGGAATGGCCATTTTCCTGCTGTACCCACTAACCCAAAACCACACAGCTTAACTGTCTCTGATGGCCAGCTTCCTGTAGAGTGTCATTATCACATCTAAATTAGAGAGATTATGCCTTTGGGACCCATGTAGTTGTTGAAAATATATTACTTTCTACAAAAATATTGAAAGATTCTGTGTAGATCTGAACTTTTACTGTGGTGTGTTATCATATAAGTCAGATAAGCGTCATAGCTCTAAGTCACTCATGCTCCTTGGTCACAGTGGGATGGGAAGAGACCTGCAAGCTCAGACAATGTGTGTAGGTGCAGCATGAGAGTTCATCAAGGTCACTGCCTCAAGTGCACAGGAAGACTCAATACAGCTCTGGCTGCAGAGAGTGTGGTTCACATCAAAACACAGAGTACCAAAAATGAACCTCAGAGACAGTTGGAAGAGTTCTCTCCCCTAACATCTCCTTTTGGGGATCACTGGTCACGTGGTTTTGTCAGCATGATCCTAACAGACAGTCTCATCAACATGCAACCTAGTCGAGAGCAAGTGACTGAAGGTGACAACAAGCAAATCCAAGTGGACTCCTGCTCTTATATGTGCTAACAGCTTTACATGTATTTTGAATGCCTAACCAGAACCACAGAGCAGTGTTCCATTCAATTTACAGTCTTTTCTAAGCTATCAGTCTATAACCTGCAGTTTTGAAGCTGGAATGTGAAAATCTGGGTTTGAAATATTTGGTAGCTTCAGAAACCTCCTGCCTTTCAAATGAACTTTTTGATTCATTTTGTGCTACAGGTGACAGACAGCATCCACATCCACTGGTAACATACACACTTCTCCTTGTCCTTCCCAATAGAAGTGAAGCAACAACAGGGAATAGACAAAGCCATGGGAAATGTATAGCAATAAAAGCTTTTGGCAATAGGGTCCTAACCCACAGTCCTGGAAAAATTCCAAGTCTCTTATAGACCCTTAGAAGGATGGAGCATGAAGACCTTCCAGAATGCCTAACATAGGTTTGCTGCATTGAATATTCAGAAGCAGCAGGCTACCCACAGCTCTCACCAATTCCTTGAATTTAGATACTGTTATAGGTGCTTAAGTCCATTGCACTGAGTGGTCTGAGAATGACTCAGAGTGCCTGGAACCATTCAGGGAGTGAACAAAGATAAATCTTTCCAGTAAGAAAGATTCATCTGCCTTCCTGAAGCAGTGCCATGCTTGGTGTTAGCTGGAAAATGCTTGTCAGTGAAATGTACCTCATATCAAGAACAATTTGTTATATTTGTATTTGCATACACATCTCTACCCTCAGACAGGCTGGCACTGCAGCCAAAGAGGAGAGGGTGAGAAAGGGAACAGAGATACACCCAAATCAAATCTTTGGAGCTTTGCTTAAGAGTTATAATACATCAAAGATGATATTTTCAAAAGTCAGTGGACTGACTTTTTTTCCTAGGGCACATAGAAAAGTCCTCTGCAGAAGCTGAGGACTGTCACTGTCAAGGTTCAGACAAAATGATGGGGGACACATTTCTCCCTAATGCTTTACAGTGCAACGTCAGCCACTCAAATCACCTTACCTGGCAGTTTTAATTAAGACAGTCATAGACTGAAGTGTGAACAGGACTCATTCAATCCATTCCCTGGCTGTACACCAGTCCTGCAGAATAACAGTAACTACTAGCTAACAGAAGAATGGTACATGTGAAACCTGCTCTACCTATTTGCAATGAGCAACAGGAATATGTCTGTCCCCCAAAAGGCTACTGAAAATTAGATTTAGCCTCATAAGTAAAGAAGCATTTTTGTAAACTCCACATGAAGCTTGGACAGCACTGAAATCACCTCTACTTAGAGCTGCTTTAACTCTCAAATATACATTAAATGGAAGAATCCTTGGAAAATGAGGCTTCATTCCATTTCTTCAGTACTGTAAATCTGTCATGTCAGGGCCTAAAAAAGGTCTTATTAAAGTATTATTCACTTGGTAACTCATCACGGGAACTTCAATCCACTGAGGTCTGGTGTGTCAATGCTTATGGAAAGAAAGTTTTTATTTCATGGCCCATTGAGTCAAAGGAGCTGTTTCAGTCTGCTGGGTTAATGTGGGTGCTGCTGATACACAGTGGATGCACTTGCACTACTAAACAGCCTCACAAAATTTTTCATGAAACATGCATGCTCTATCTTCAGAATCATCTTTTTTCAAATTAAAACAAGTCATCATTAAGATTTTGTGGGGTCTTCTTTTTGTAAAAAGAAAAGGAAAAGCTATTAATTCACACTGTAAGTTATTTGCTAACTTTCCACCTAGATTAAAAGGGAAGAATATTCTTCTTCCTAACTTATGGCAGCCCAGAGAGCATGTCTTAAAGGTCAGTCTTGCATATTTATACTCATATGAGAAATAATTATACACACAAGCAGCTCTGCTTGTGTGATTAAGATTGCTTGTGTTAGAAAAGTTTTGCAAGGTCAAGTTTTTCCTGGTTGAAACTGAACAATTTCAGAATTCAAAGGAGGTAAGCAGACTTTGCAACAGCAGCAAAAAGCAAGTCACAGCTACCCTCTGTACAAAAGCAGTTACATCATCAAAATGGGGTTTGAGGAATGAAACTGATGCATGGACTTCTAGTAGTGGTGGCACAAGCAGTGCTGCTTCAATGCTAGCCCTCCTTCAGAGCCCATGTAATTCAGTGCTCATCCCATTTAATTCATGGAGCATGTGAAAGTCTTGAAGGGCTGGCAGCCTCACAAAGAGACACTTCACTGGCTTTTGTTACCTGCTATTTTGCTGACTCTTACTTTAGGAAACTTTAGAATAATATGATAGAGATATTGAGAGAAGTTCCACTGACTTTCCTTATGAAAAAGGGTAGATGGAAAGCCAAATAACAGCTCTCTAGAACTGTATTAATAAAGAGAATATTCCTTCATGAAGCAAGGTTTATCCTTTGCATGAGGACAAGGGAAGAAATGAAGATAAACTTGTATGCACTTGTGGAAGTTTCATTTGGTTATTTAAGCATAACAAGTTGGAAATACATTTAAACTTTGTCCATTGATGGAGTTAATTCTTTATGGTATTACTCAAAGAAAGACTCAATCATCTGGGAATAACATGGAAAAGCTTCACATGTCTTAGAGAAACTTTCATGTCCATTATAGATCCTTCTAACACTTTTACATTTAGGGAAAGCTTTATAACCAAAGCACACTAGAGATCCTGTAATATTTGTAACTTTTGCTTGTGAATATTTTTGGTCTAAATATACACATAATGGTTAATTAAGGAGAAAGGTATCGCTGCACAATCAAGGTTAGTATTGCAAAAGAGTCAATGCTTGTTTTGCAAGACAGAAAAAAGAAACACAGATAAGACAGACAACTAGAGGTCATGAGATAAGTTCTCTTTCATTTTACAGTCCCATTAAAAGCTGAAAAATAGTTGACTTGTCTCCTGATGACGAAGTGCTCTTTCCAAGCTTAAGATATTTTTCTTTGCTGTGAATTCTCTTTAGTGTGCTTCCATGTTCTCCTGATCTCAAAAATGCTTAGAAAATAACATGATCTACTTTCTTTTTCAAGTTGCATCAGAGTAGATATTCTACTGTTCATAAATGTACCCTTTTATTATAATTAACATTACAATACATACCTAGGACCCAACAATATGGATCAAAACCTTAACTGTGCCTCAAACATGGAGCTCCAGCCTTTCATCCTCCCAACCTCTGCTACACAATTCTTTCCAGTCATCAGTGCAATCAACTGTTGGATTAAGCATCTATACACATGATCTGAAACGCTTTCTTTGGCTAAGAAGCTGGAAATGGTGGTTGTAGTGCACCATACATTGTGACACAGAACACTTCTGAATCTACATTTATAGAAAAGAGGGTAGATAGACTGTACATTCATCTATTTATCACAAGCTCTAACCTTAATTTGGAACTGTTTTACTTGCTATATTGTCTTTTTGTTGTAGGAATATGAGAGGAGGTGAATGGTCAAGTAGAAGTACAGTTTTTAAAAGTAATTCAGGATCTAAAATAAAATGACAACTGCATAAGACTTATTTTGAAAAATAAGTGTCCTAATATGAAACTGAAAGCCAATCTTCAGGGCAAAAATATTCAAAGCAAAATGTATCTGCGTTCAAAATGTGCAAATTACCTTTTATCCACTTAAACTGGTTTAAATCTCTGATAATGCAGTGACTAATTGTACCCTGAGTAGGAGGAAACATGCCTAAAAGATTGGAAATGGCAGTTAAATAATTAATGTAAAATTATGTTGATGATCCTAAATAAGAAAATCTGAGATATATTAAATTAAATAGCTGGCACCAGGTAATCTACTTACTGCATAAGAGGCATTAGAAATCTCCATTAACTGCATATGCCATAAATAAACAAACCCGTGAAGAAGGATAATATTTTTCCACTTCTGCTTAAGAGGAATATACCACAAAGCAGAACAGTCTTTCAACACTTTCATAAAGAATTGCAGTCTGTATGAACCTAAATACATTTTTAAGGTACCAATACACAACTCAGATTATCAGATAGTGAAATTAAGATATAAAATGGTAAAATAATTTGAGTGGGGGGTGGGGTGATGGAACTACCAGATTACACACACTTATTTGGTATTGAGGACAAGGGGTGATGGGATGAAGCTGCAACACAAAAAGTTCCACTTAAATATAAGAAAAAACTCTTTCACTGTGAGGTGAGGGAGCCCTGGCACAGGCTGCCCAGAGGGGTTGTGGAGGCTCCTTCCTTGGAGGTTTTCAAGACCCATCTGGACATGTTCCTATGTGACCTGATCTAGGTGACCCTGCTTCTGCAGGGGGGTTGGACTAGATGATCTCTGAAGTTCCCTTCCAACCCCTATGATTCTATGATATATGTGTGTATGGTGATGAAAAGTCATATTCAAAGTGAAAACTAAAATCAGAAGAAGCTGTGATGTAGTTGTAGCTATCATCTGAAGGCCTTTGAGAACATGGTAGACAAGCACCTGCCTCATGCAGAGACAAATTACTTCCATGAAGCACAGGATAAAAATAAAAAGTGACGTTTTGCACTCGAAGCTGATTTTCGGAGCAGTGTGTGTTTGTGGTTCCTTTTTGGCAGATCAGTAGTATTACTCAGAATAGTAAGTGGATCAGAGAAAGCTGAGGAGAGACACCTGAGCCCAGCACAACAAGGCAACTTTATCAGAGAGTTAGCACTAAGGAGTGGAACAGCCTATGCATCTGGGACAGCTCTGCCTCGGAGACCTAATGAGGCATTGCAGTAAGTAACAGTTTTGGCATCACTAAATAAAGAAATCATTCAGCTTCCTCTGCCTGCATATTCTCCCCTGTCCCCTTCTTGAGCAGATAGAGTAGACCTGGGAGTTTTATTGCTATTACTGAATTTTATTATTGATTCCAGAGATATATTTGTAATCTCAGATATACTTTTTTAAATCCAGCTTCTTTGCAGTACAATTCAGGCCTGCAAAAACTTCAGCCCATGTTTTAATGTGAACTCTTGGGGCTGAGCTTGCTGTAGCCTGTCAGAGGAGTGAGTGCTCTAAATGATGCTATTCATCTTCTGGCCATGCATTTTGTAGATGAAAAGAAGGATAAATGATTTTAGCCTAATCTAGTACCTGCCTGGCTGGGCCTTAATATTACTCCCATCACCATGGTAACCCTGAAGGAGAAACACAGAACTAACCTTGAAGAGTTAGGAATAAGGAAAACAGGTTTTATTCTTTTCTTTGGGTGTTTTTGTTTCAAAGAGGTAAATAATGCAAAAGGTTCAAAGCCAAAGACTCTTATTTACTCCCCAAACTCGAAGAGGTAAATCTGGTGCACTCTTGCTTTTCCAAACCCACACTGTGTGCTTCAGGGTGAAAATTCGCTTGACAAAATTACTAATCAGGAACAATTGGGAAAATATACTGGTGTAAAACTCACAACTGTATGGTCATGTTTCTGTGACCTTGGCATCACCTTGATGAATAATACACAGTTTCTTTACTTCATTCAGCTTAGTACTCAGAATAAAAACCAAGCTGACATCCTTCATTAGAAAATGATGTACATACAGCCACGTGTAAAACTAAAGGGAACCCTGGCATCATAAAATGAGCCCTGTAAGATTAAAATAAGAAGATATTTGCCTTTAAAGGTCAGCTTTCTACTTGCAAGCATCAACTGCTTTGCTACAAAGACAATTTACATGAAAACTCGTAGTCATCTCTGGGCCACAGGGCTTCAGAAAAAGTCTTTCATGTTACAGGTGTCAGGGGAAGTCATGCTAAAGCTATTTTCCACCAGAATCACAAATTCACATTGGGACAACTGTCATTAAATTCCTAGCACATAGTACCAGCTGACATATCACAGTGGGAAACAGGCTAGATAATCACGGACAGGATTAAGGTCCATTTCTGGGTCTGGTGGTGGTAGCCCAGGTTTGCCATGTCATGTGCAATGTAAATACAATCACATGTGTTACTTAGTGAAAGCTCTGAGGAGACTCTTCTGCTTTGCACACCAGACACCACTCTAGCCTTGCCCTGAGCAAAGCTGCACAGCTGTCCAGATGTTTCGTGCCCTTTGACTGGAACAGGATGCAAACAAGACTCCACAGCTCTCCACTGCTTGCTCCAGGCAGACATCTGTGTCCTCCTGTTAGCCTGTTCATCATCTGACAGAGTCCTAGCCCAGGCATAGTCAGCACTCGTGAAGTATCTTGCATTGCCATCAGTCTGTAACCATTTTCTCTTCTCTGTTATATCTAATGTTTGTGGCACCAAATCAAACAACAAACATATAGCATTTAGAATCAGGCAAACTGTTATGTTCCAAACAGATTTACTCTGCAAATATTGGAAGATATTTTCAATAGGTAATATTATCATTTATCCATTTTTCTTATAAACAGAAGTTGATAAAAAAGTGACTATGTCCCTTAAAGAAAGATTTGTCTGTTTAGAGAAAATAAATAAATATTATTTGGGGGGGAAATAAGCAATAGATGCCACAGAATCATGCATCTGTTCTGCTCTGTTTCATATCTGAATAATCAGAATGGCTGCTTCTTAATTTACTCACAAATGCAGGCATTTTCCATAAGCACATGTTCATTCAGGAGACAAGATTTTGCTAGCATTTTTATAGACTTCAGGTGAGGGCACTACATGGTGACAGTGTCTAAAATTACTCTTTCCCTTTAAGTTTCCTTTTCTGTTAAAATTTCAGTTTTCTAATTTCAGATTTGTCTCTTGGTCCTACAGGAATACACCTCTGGAATGTGGTTAAAAGGAGTGCTAATGAAAGCTATCTATTAAGCTTAGACTCTCTACAGTTTGAAAATGAAAAAGATCTCATTTAAGTGATCAACTATAATAATCTTACACAAAAGAGACAGGAAACTTGAGAACATAAGGGCCAGAAGTCTGACATTATTAACATGACACCACTCATAAATGAAGCTGTTGCCACACCAGGTGACTCAACTACATAATAAACCAAGAAGATGTACATTAGGGAAACACGCATTACATTTAGAGCATCAGCACAAATAACAGGCACTATTTAGCCAAAACCAACTGTTGCATGTGAGATGATCCCTGTTACGTGATATATGTTTAACTAACACTCACTAAAGAGTATAACACATGGGTTCCAAATGCACTTAAAAAAGTTAACTCTACTAGGTCAACAATTTAGCATAAGCACAAATGTAACCTTGTTTCTTCCAGCCTGCTGTTCAATGGCTGCATTAGGAAGCACAATTTAGCTATGATTCAGTTCATAATTTTCAAATGACTCAGATCTTGAATAAATCTTATGAAAGTTCAAGCATTGTTTTAAATTAATCCTACTTATAATCACATCCAAATAAACCCAGAAGACTGTAGGCAATAGCAGACTAACAAAGGTATGTCCACATGGTACAAGATTCTAAAGTAAAGAATTTGTCACATCCACATCCTTCCTTTTCTCTCATTTTAAAGCTGATATATTTCTTATTTATCTCCCTTTTTCTTTCTTAATTTCCCTTTTCTTGTACAAAATTGATCTCCAAAGGACAAAAATGGGCAACAAACCTTCAGATATTTTGTAGCTGAAGTCTATCTATTTGTCTTTTATGGTAAGCAACGCAAATTTTGACTTGTAGAAATAACCTTATTAGGTATGCAGGCTTTTCTTTAGAAGCCCTATCATAAAAACCACAGCTAAGTCATTAATCTTTTCAAAAAGCTTGTTGAGATCCCCATAGCCATTTAAATGGATCATAACAGCCTCACATATGAAATGTAGAGCTGCAGCCAAGAGTCTGACAGAAGTGCAAATTTGGACAAATAAGACCATCAAAGCTTCAGCTGAGGAGATTTCTGTCCTCTCCCCAGTACAAGGATTAGATAAGACCCATCATGGAGGATGAAACTATAAGTAAAGAGAGAAAAATGCCAAATTCATGCCAGCACCCCATGGACTGTTAAAAGCCTACCTGTTTGAAGACATCAGCTATTAAATGATTATATCACTGCAGAGAGACTGGCACCATAGGATAAACGATGGAGTATTTGCCCAGAGGTGAATATCCTTGTTTGACTTGGTAGATGACTATATTGCACTCACAGCAGTGAGCTGAACACTTGATGTGTTAAACTGAATTATGATATCCTCCTGCACAAACAGACCAAAAGATAAAACATTTTGGGGGATAAGCTTGACAAATAAGTAGTTACCATGGACAATGAAAATTGGATCAAACAGCTTATATGTAGAAATAAAGAACAGGCCCAAATTTCACTACTTGCCTCTGGACTAGATCCAGACTACTTTCCAGACTGTATTTACTCCAGGTTATCCTTCAATACCAGGATAAAGTATTTCACCCAGAGATCCAGACCCAAATCTATTGTGTTCTAAGGCTGAGGTGGTCAGGCTCATTTATCACAGCTATTCAGGCAGGACTATGATTTGAATCTGAGTTAAGATGCCAAGAATTTCACTGAAGCTGTACAATGAGACTGAAAAAGTTTTGCCAAACTCTTGGGAAAAAAAGGATTAATTTGTCCAGAAACAAACACTTTGAAGTCTGGGCTTTTTTTAAATGGGAAGTAGGGAGGAAAAAGAATTGTTGTCCAGGTGAGAGACAGCAGGTATGAGAAAAATTAAAAGAAATGTACCAAAATTAACAAAATGAACCTCACCTAAAAGTAGTAACTGAAATTTCATAATCTCTACATAGGGCTTTGAAAACACTCACACTATTTGTTATTATAAATCATTCTGGCTTTGTGTCTTCTTGGTATCAGCCAGGTAAATATGGAAGACTTTTAAATTTTAATGCTAATTTAATGTACAAAGTACCATCAGTCTTCCTGCTTGCCCAGCACTAATGGAAATGCTTAATGCTGTATAGGAAAATAAGCAGCACATTATCTGTCACTCTAAAAGTTATGCAGCAATGAGACACAGAAGAATGTGAATGCATGTTTGCATCCAGGGAGGAGAAATATGCAGCCTTTGTGATAAATTAGACTTTCTTACATGGGCATCTGTTCTGATATTTCTGCAACCTCAGTAGTCAATAATCTCCTTTTTTTTTTTGAACAGGGTGTAAAACAACTTTGAATTGTTGAGCCAGACACATGGAGAATTGGTTCCAGATACAGCTAGCTTAACATGCAAATTAAGCATCACTCTGGCATCTAATCATGCCTTATCTTGTTAGAAAAAGCCTGAGGAACTCACTTGCTCTAAGTACATGCACTGTTCTGGAGAAACACTATGATATCCATAAAAGCATAAGTAAAACTTTAAGTGCACAGGATTAATAAGTAGAAAAATTAATAAGCAGAAAAACAGATGTTGTCTTTCAGTTCTGCTGCAGATCAGCTAAGAAATCTAGTGATAGCAAAGTAGCCCAGTGTCTTCATTCCCAAAGCATCCTGAACTCCTCCTCCTTGGATCACCCTGTGGTACAGTTTCATACCACACAGGTCTACCTGAAAGTGCTGTCTCTATGCACATCACTATGTCTGGCCAGGCAAAGATGATGAATAGGTTCAAACACTTCACCAAGGTTACAAATTGGAGTTTAGTATCCCAAAACACTCTCTGTAAGTACTTCAAATAGACAATTCAGTTTAAAGTTACAGGAGGTGAACCTTGGGCTGTTCCCACTGCTGAATTAATCAGTAAATGAGAAGCTCTTACTCTTCTAAAAACATACTGAAAAAACATTTGATTTAAGAGAGTTTTTCAACATTCTTTTTTTTCCTATCTCAGAATGGAAAGAAAAAAGTAGAACATTAAAAATATTTTATGGACAGAAAATAGAGAAAAGAAAGTCTATGCTGGCTCATCTGAATTGTTTGGTTTTAATATTTTGTGTTATGTTTAATGTTATTCTTTCATATCTTCCAACTAGGAATTACCTTGGCTTTCTAAAAGAAGATCTATTTCAAAAGAAGTCCCAGAACTCTTCATTTTGAAAATGTCAAAATAGACAGAAGTGGCAGCTCCAAGAGAGTTTGCAAAGTCAAAAATTAACCAGAATTGCTTTTTCCCTGTGCAGATGATGAACCAGCATTTTACAAGAAGTAGGTAGAAGAATATCACCAATGATACCGCTGTTCCTTCTCAGTCACGATGTTCTGTGAGCATCTGTGAGTAGAAGACCAACTCCCTACTCAGAGAAAAGTGAACTGTCAGAAACAGAGCCTGGACTGGAAGGCTCTCTGGATTTTCCTCCCAAGAGAAAACTGAACTTAGCTTTCTTGCTGCCTGCAACATCCAATGTTATATAATAACTCACATTTTTCTGTGACACAGTAAGAAAATAATAGAGCAAAAATCCAGGCAAAAAACATCAAACCGGATTAGTCTTATTAAATAAATGTCATTTTTTATTAAAGAAATGCTTTCTTCTATCTGTATTCTAAAAGCTTG
Source organism: Colius striatus (assembly GCF_028858725.1). Taxonomy (NCBI): domain Eukaryota; kingdom Metazoa; phylum Chordata; class Aves; order Coliiformes; family Coliidae; genus Colius; species Colius striatus. The sequence continues at coordinate 3,471,679 of NC_084771.1, read as the reverse complement.
TTTTCTCAGGTATTCTTTCTTCAAGACGTTCACTACCAAAAGCTATCAACAGAATTTGCTTAAAAACAATTCAAGGGCTACAGAAAAATCACAACCAATTCTTATAAAATCCACTGTGTGATGCTTTCCTTCAGCTTTTACAACCTTTAACAGGATGCTGTGTATTCTGTTGTTTCCCAAACCACCTTGTCCTTGATTTTGTAAATTTACATTAGGACTGCAGAATCCTGGAACTAAAGTTACAGATGTTTTACAGCTGATCAAAAATGAACTGTAAATATTATTTGTCTTCTCTTATTTGCCTGTGGTCTTTTCAGAGATTTCATTCAGGTTTTAACTTACATTTAGGTAATCAGAACGCTTTTTAATGCAACAGAAAGCATCCATCTTAGAATGCTTTTATCTAACAAGGAAATGCTGCTTTATACAAAACAGTTTGGCTGTGACTGTGTGCCTCTGATCTAGATAATATTTAATAAACTAGATACATTAGAGCAGTTTCTATAGGAGCCCAGAACAGCCAAAGAGCTGAGGAAGAGAATCATCTTTTGCAGGAGCCCAAAGTTAAATCCCTGTCCTGATTTAGTTTTTGGCTTTGGGAGGCAGGACAGTGACTGTCTCTCCTGTGATGAGAAGTGTCACATACATCTGATTTGAATTGCTGCTGAGTATCTCAGTGTCAAGTTCCAAGTAAGATTTGTTGCTTTATATGTAAAGTGAAGACAATATACTAAACTACTTCACTGCATGGTTAACAGTTGCAGAGTATTTTGACATTGAAACTTTCTTAGTTGGACAAGGTAGTGAAAGGATATTGTTGGGAACAGAACTTTTCATGTGGCCCACTCATGGCAAATCCTGTATCAGAAAGGAAAAGCTTCCAGTTATATCAAGATACAATTGAGGAAAAAGAAACATTATGCATTCACATTATTGATTAATGTGGCAGGCAATTCCCAAATCTGATTTTTAAGAAATGCACACAAAGCTACAGAGAAAAAATGCATTTGTACCTGTCTAGACTTATTTATATTGTTTTCAAGTTCAAGATTTGCTATACCTCACATGTAATTAAATCATAAATTTCAGTGAAACTATCTTTTGAACACAGGTATGAATTAGAAATACGAAATCCAAGTCATGCTTTTTCCCTATAAATACTTTACATAATGTCCATTTTATATATAATTTATATAATCATAGAATGGTAGGGGTTGGAAGGGACCATCAAAGTCCATGTTCAAGATTTTTAGTCTACAGAGAGCCTCACAATAAAATCTTCCCTCTGTACTAGGAAAAGTATCTCACTACTTACCTAAATAACATGCTAATTTATAACATTTCGTTGTCAGCTGCCATGTGAGTACTAAGGCAGGCTAAAAAAAGCACGTTAAAAAGTGCCACATCTGTAACATAACTTTTTTTTCTCCAGGAGTCATTTCCTAATCAAAGCCCAGAAGCTGTTGAGCTAATGAAAATGTCACCTGCAATTTGATGGAGATAGTTTTGATTGCCTAGGTGTCATTGTGCATACTGCAGCGTTTCCTCAATTACTGTAGAATATTTCAGTTTCCTCCCCTGAGTAGAGGGTCATGGATAACTAGAGGAATAATGCAGAGAAACATGAGCTGTGTGGCTAGTGGGTATCAGCCCCTTCAGAGCACACACTGCACCAGCCCCTGAGCCCATAAACACACCTATCAGAACAAATAGAAGCCATTTAATGGCTATTCAGTGCCAAATGTGTTAATTGTTAATCGTACTCCTATAGGCATAAAGCCACTGCAAGAAACAGGCTTGATGCACATAAATGAATTTGTGAAGGATTGATCCAAAAATCTCATGCAGTGTGATGGGTATCAATGGTACATGAGTGATGAACAGTGGTTTGTTTAGTTTTTTACTAAGGAAAATGCATATTTGGCAACAATGACATCTTTTATACATTCCAGCCATATTCAACAAGCCCTTATAGAAGAAATCCCTTCTAGAACAAGTCCTTATAGAAGAAATAAGCTTTAAAATATTCAGAGAGAAAATGGTTTTATCCTGCTTCAGATTTAAATCTACCTTTTCACTCTGTTTTAAATACTCAGATTATTATAACTGCTTCCTAAAAATACCAATTTAGAAAAGAAACCCCACAAAACATCTATTGTTTGATTAGTTCTATGTGTTATACACACATGGTTCAGGCTCACATAGCTTGTCAAGGTTTGAAGGTACCACTTGCAGTTTGATGAGTACTCTCAAGAACATCATACTTCAATTTATTCACACAATAACTAGTAGAAAATGCTTAACTTACTCATTTAATTGCAGTTCACCAGGAGTTGAGTATCTGAGTCTCCTGCATGTATATGTATATATTTATATACATATATTTGAGTTTTTGCCCAAACCACTGTTATAAAGCTGATTTGCAGTGATGATCAGGGTAGTTTGGTAATATTTTGCTTGAAAAATAATTTTTCATGAACATATATGTCAATAAAATGATTTTTTCATCTCTGCCTCAAAATGAGAGTAAGATATGAACCTCCAGCTCTTAAATCTTACTCTGCTGACCTAGCTACACAATAATTAAAATACTGAACTACCACATACTTCCAAAAATTACTATCAAAGAGTTAATAGAAACAAAAGAGTTTGCAGATGAATACCAACGACATTTATCCACACAGGCTGTTGACAAGATGTCCACACAAGTAATTCCCTTCTGTTTTGTCACTGATAGATGAAATAAAACATGGAATTTGTTCTCATGAGGGGGAAAAAAATCACCTCACCTAGATGAACTACAACTCTATTGAAGATTACCTCTACATTAGCACTGATAAATCAACAAGTAACCTCACAAGCCCCTCAGAAGGACTGGACTCAGAAATAATTATTTATTAGGACAGTACCTGACAAGATTGTTGTTTTGATGAATTGGCACACATGGAGCTTGAAGATGACAAATTGCACAGACATTAATTCTATTAAATGTTGCCTAATATGCACACAAATTGATTTATTAATTTCTCAACATAGAAGAGCACCTTCATCTAAAGCAAAACACGTTTCTAAAACACAGCAATAGTGCAGGCATTAGATATTGAATTAAATTTTCTACTCTAGAGCTCTTCACATCCTCAGCAAGTTTAATTGTGGAATGTGAATCAATACATCTCTCTGAATGCTTGTGAAGTCAGAGGGGGCTTGCCTATCATCAGAATGAGAAAGGTGAATACACCTAGTAGTTCTACATAGCCAGCAATATCTGGCTGAAGTTACTGTTTTCTAAGTAAACAAAATAAATGACAGTGAGGTGTTTCTGTCTCAATACACTGGGATATATAGTTTTTTAGTTTCTTTTATGCATGCAGTTCCATGATTCTCTGATTTGTAATGCTCCTAACAAAGCTAAGCACAATGGAATAGAATAATTCATAATAACTAAAATGTGGCATGTTTATACATATTTGATTTATATCCCTCTCCAGAGTCTTGTACTAGCACTAGTTTGAAGCTTATGTAAATGTCTCTTCCTTTAAATTTAAGTCAAAACCTCATATAATGCCATTTTTACTACTGCAAAATAAAGAGAGGGGGGGAAAAAAAGACACTTTATTTTATACAGAGAAAGAATATTTGCACTCCTTCAAGGGTAACCCTGGCCATGAATATGTGGATAAGACAAGCTACCTCAGAAGAAGCTGAAAAACACCCAGGGAAATTAAGAACTTCCACGATGAGCCAAATATCACAGATGTCAGTACATTTGCTCTTGAGGACTCATTAGAAACTAAAGCAAAAATCTTAAAAGCATACACAGCTAAAATACATCAGCAGAAGTATCTTTATTCCAGCCAAATACACTGGCAAACTACATCTCGTGCAGTAAACACATCCATGTATGCAGCCTTTTCCCTGCCTTGAGCAGGTTGTCTTTATTCAGAAGACCACATATCTATCTTTTGAGAATATTTGAGTCTTATGGAATGGACTTAAATCCATACAAACTCTGAGTACATTTGGGACACTTATAAAAATTGTCCTTTTGTAACATATTCTTGTAAATCCTTTAATTTCCTTTATAACTGGAGACAACAGAGGAGAGACCATAATTGGAAATTGCCCTTCCTAGTGAAAATGCCAGTAACAACACAGTAGTGAGCATTGATGAAGTTAATACTCCCAGTTTTCCAAAGCCACATGCTTCTAGCACTGCTGTGACAACAGCTTAGGAGGTTTCAAGTGCCAAGAAGTAGTTCAGGCAAAACTTCAAATATAGACAAACTGAGTATGTCAGAGCACCAGAGAGGTCACAGGCATGTTAAAATAAAGCAAGTGAACAGCTCTGAAGTCTAAAGAGTAATATAAAAAGTTTTAAAGGATTTCCTTTGTTTTCAAAAGTCAAGAAGGTTTTGATTTAGTGCAAAAAGTTGTTTTTGTGCTGTCTGGACTGTTTTGTCCATCAGTAGGTGTCAACAGTTATTCCAGATGGATAGTTTAATGTCTTCTAGTTTCTATCCAAACTCTAAAAATTATGCAGAAAAAACGTTGTTGTTTTTTTTTTTTTAATCTCCCTGGCAATCCATCAACTTTAATTATAATTGTGCTGGAGAAACATCACACTCCTTATAGAACTTTTAAAAGCCTGACTTGTTCTGCTGCCATTATAAGAAAAATAAAAAGCTGAGCAATTTAATTTAATTTCCAAACAAGAACCATAACTCTTCTAAGTTTGAAACATCTAAAATATTGATTACAGTACACTTTCTTTTGAGAGTAAATTGGATTAAAAGGGTTATTTTTGTCATTCAACAAAAGGCATAATGAAGTATGGATGACTAGAATATGTTGTCTGTACACTTTGTCTCCCCTATTAGAACTGAAGTAAAATAGAATCTTTTGTGATGAGTAAGCATGGGGTTATATATTTCCACTGCTAAAAGAAGCTTGTTTGCCCACAGAGAAGCTGTGCTCATGGCTGTGAACTCCTGTAATATTTTGACTGGTAGGAAGGATGTGATGAAGAGGAGGGGATTCTGTGAGCCATGGTGTCCTGTGGAGTTCCCTGTTTCAAGGTGGGTTCATTAGATGCCTCAGGAATTGTTTTTTTCTTTTTGTCTGATCAAAGCCTTTTTTTTGCATATAGTCAATATATTTTTTTTCTGTGTAGATTAAAGAGGAGTTTTCATACCTTTCCACATTGGAATCTTTAATAATTTCTCTTTTTCATTGTTCTCAGCAGGAGGAAAGCAGGGGAAAAAGAGAGAGACAGTCAAACACAGGTAGTGTGAATAACAGTTACTGACTTGGTTTCACTCTTAAAAACAATGAAAGAAAGAAATGTACTAGATGATGGGTTTGAGTGGAGCCACTTTTTGATTGGTACCAGGGGAAGGAGGTTGCAGTGCTGTTCCCAGTAAGCAGTTCAAACATCCTCTGGCTCTAAGATGAATCCATCTCCAGCCTGGCCAATCTGGCACCCTCGTCAGCACTATCTAAGAAGGGAAATCAGAGCTGGAAGAGGAGGTGGAGGAGTGATACAAGATGGAGGTGACCATGAGGAATCGACTGTCAGAGAAGGAGGAAGGACAGAGGACCACTGAAGCAGAGATCCCCTCTGCAACCCACTATTTTCTGTTTGTTGTGGTTTTGGTTGGTGGTGGATTAAATGAATTTTTGTTTTCTTCCCTGAGTTGAGTGTTCTTGTCTGTTTTGTCCAAGACTGAGTAGCAATTGAGCCCTCCCTGTCCTTCGTGGGTTACAAAAGCCCTTAGTGCAGAAAGGGAAGCAGTGAATGAGTGGCTGATTATGTTCCTAGATGGGCCTAAACCAGGACAATATAGTGAATTATAGCAAATCTGTTCAGAATTCTGGACTCCCAGAGATCAGTCAATACTATGTAGCCACAAGATTCAAGACATCCCAGATCAGTGCAACAAAAGCAGAAGAAAAAAAGAGATACTGAACTGAAGATCTTCTGATGGATGATAAGTACAGAATGAGAGGATGAAGCAGCCAGCTACACATAGTGCTGAGAAGACTCTTCATCTCATATAAATCAGTAAATGGAGGGAATAATTCCTGTACTAGGTGAAGGTTTTTTCCTCAAAAAAAATGTTTCTAAACCAGTAACTTTAGCATTCATTAGATAAAGAAGAGAAGCTAATGTGGCACTTACAGTTCCCATGAGTGTCTTAGCAAACCTTAAGAACAATATGAAGTTAAAAGACATAATTGGGTCTCTTTAACTGACCATTCATGCCATTAGTCCAGCCTGTGTCAATATTTTTCTTGTTTACTTAGATTTATTTGCATTTGCCAAATTGAAAAATGTCTGTTTTTCATGGTAAGAACTAGTTTTGCACCTCAAGAATTCTTACCTTTTGTCTTTTGTCCATATGAAGGACTATTTTCACTAATAAGAGAGGCACATTTTTATCCATAGTAAAAGCTACAATGGACTTCAGCTTGCAACAAAAACTTCAACACTTTGGTAACTTTTGAAGGAACAAATACTAACAAACCCTGTGCTCTTTCAATTAACAATCTGGGAAGCCTAAATGAATATACAGTAACATTATTTGTCAATATTCAACTTCTCATATTAATCACATTCCAGCAGAGAAACCTGCCTGGGAGTATAGAAATCTATTATATCCATCTTCCAGATGATGCACAAATAATGACATGTAAAATCCTGTGCAATGGTTACAGAGGTAACCACAACAAAAGAGTGATAGAAGCATCAATTTCTCATCTGATTTGAATGGAAAGCAAGCAAGCAATGAAGGAAGTTTGGAATCTCAGTGATTTAATAAACAAACTAAAGCATAATCAGAACAAGCCCTGCCTCTAATTTCTATGCAACATCAATGACAAAGGATTGTTTAGTTAGTCTTTCTGAAATGGAACCCAATAAAAAGCTCTAGAGATAAGCAGATCCTTGTTAACAGTGTCAGTCCTCACAATCTTCATTTTCTCAAGGCATCTCCATTTTCAGGTCTGAAACAATTCTGGATGAGGTTGGGCAGCAGGAAGGACATTATTGAAATGCTCCAAGATACCCCATAGCTAAATGTCTAAATTGCACCAACTGTTTTAGTGTTCCTTCCCAACTCCTCCAGAGATAATGCATGTTCCAACTTGCATTGATACAATTTATCCCATCAGATTTTACAGAAGATTCACAGGGCATATTCTCATCCTCTTAAAAAACCCAAAGTTTATATATGTATACATGCAGAGAGAGAGAGAAGGATAGAGACACTTCCCATAACCATTGCAGCAAACTATGAATGATGCATGAAATGAACAAATCCTGTTGAGTGCACTGAGAACTGTATAGACAGTGCCACCATGGAATCATTTGCCATGTTATTCATCAGAAGGAGCCTCTGCAGTTACACATGTCAACTTACACAGCAGTTGTGCATTTTCTGTTTTCCAAACCACTTTGAAATATTGCATATTGCAGACTTTCAGCCACATCAAGCTCTCCAAACTTCCAATTATTAAAATCTAGCTTTGAAAATCACAAAATAGCCATCTGCAAAAGGAATCTTAAGTTTTGAAGTAAGAAATAGTTCAATTATTAAAAAACAGACCAGTAAAACGTTTCAAGGTTTTGTCTTAGAAATAGGCAGAGATTGTCAGTCATTTCAGATTATTCTAAAGGAATGCCAAGGATCAGTGAATTGTTAAATTGGGCTCTACCTTTGCAATTAACAAATCAACACTTTGTTTGCTCAGTTATTCTCTGCAATCAAATTAGCTGTGTGATATTTGACATCACAGCTATTCTGAGTAAAATCTTAATTTTAAGGAATTTATAATTATATAGACATTCTAAGATATTCTCTGTGTAAGCAAGAGACTTTGAGAAGAAGCTGCTTATAATCTAAGTTAATAATGATGTTTCAAGAGTTTGGAACAAGCAAAACAGACAGAATAACTAAAGACAGGCATGAGACACTACCAAAAAGGGAGATATTTTGGAGTGTAAGGCCAGAGAGGGACGCTGATGGTATGAGTTGATGTTCTGTAAATCATCTGGATTGGTGCATGTGAAAGATGAATATGTGCAAAGAGGTACACACACCACATACCAACAGCTGGAAACAATATACTGCTACATATCCTGCTGCACACAAAAACCTTCAGATTTGTAGAGGACAGAGTCTTAATTCATTTTGAAGCACACAAAGTTCATAAATGTAAAATATTTTGCTTCCAGAAGCGGGGGGAGGAATTCAAACATCCTCCAGATATCATCACTGATTATGCCTCAAAACTAAAACACTATAATTTCACTAGTTTGCCTCCTTTTCTGCAGTCAAAGGTATCTGCAACTTTATTTCAGACACAGGTATGGTTCATAGAATCACAGAATGGTAGGGATTGGAAGGGACCTTTAGAGCTCATCCAGTCCAACCCCCCTGCAGAAGCAGGTTCACCTAGATCAGATCACATAGGAACATGCCCAGCCAGGTCTTGAACAACTCCGAGGAAGGAACCTCCATAACCCCTCTGGGCAGCCTGGGCCAGAGCTCCCTCACCCTCACCCTGAAAGAGTTTTTTCTTATATTTAAGTGGAACTTTTTGTGTTCCAGCTTCATCCCATTACCCCTTGCTAGCTACTATAGAAGAAAGGGATGTCCCAATCTCCTGACACCCACCCTTTAGATATTTATAAATGTTAATGAGCAGTCATGCACAGATTTGATTCTAATCCACTGGTACCAGTAAAGAAGTTTCCAGGGACCTCAATGGGATTTCAGCCACGTTCTTTATCATTACATGCCATTTTTCCATAGTGGATAAAACTGAATGTTTGTGTGAGTTGTTACAGGCTTAGAGCACTGATGTTTATCTCTTTTGCTAAGAGCTTCTTGTTTAAAATGTTGTTAAAGGAAAAAAGAAATCCTTAATTTTTAATGATCTGAATATGTCTTTCAGAAATGCTCCCTTATAACTATGAAAGGAAAAGGGTTTCTTTATGAAACAAAGCAACATACAATATGTAGCAGTTAAGTTAGATTATGGTTCACTTTCAGTCAAGTTGAATAATTTCTTGCTGACTAGAGACACTGTATATCTAATTTTCTTGTAACTGTGTTGGATACTCTGTAAACAAGATTAGTAGGTTTTGAAATCAGATAACGACTAAGATCAAAGTTATTCCTAGTAGTCATTACACTGTTACAATGTAAGCAAATAAATAAATGCATTCACATTCTTTTGAAAGAGCAGAATAGTTGTGTTTTCCAAGGCAAGCATTCAGTTAGCAGAAATAATTTTAGTAGAGATAATGGCAATAGACCAGCTGGACCTTACATAGTGACACTAATGAGAGGCAAGCAACAAAAAGGTTGCTCTTTAGAGGATAAGGGTTTCCACTGGTGTTACTATAGGAGGTTATACCTTCTATTTCCAAACAAATGTTTTAAAGAACAAGTTTGTCAGGAACAGTAAACAATAGTGAGTGTTACCCAAATTAGTACACTTTGTATCTTTATAGACATTGAAAAGAGGAACAGAAGTTTATGTGATTTGTAAATATGTGAGCAAGCTCTTCCTTACAAATGACATCAAAGCCACCTAAACCATTTTTTTCTGAGTCTTCATACTGATTCCAGTTCAATACAGGGCCTGTAACCATATTTTTACATACTGGAATACAACTGCATAGATTTTCAAAGGACTAGAGATTTCCAAAGTACACTCAAGTTTCAGGGACTTTCAGATGATCCACAGCACCAGAAAATCTATACTTTTATATTAATGCTTTTAAAAACTCATTTACTTTGCAACTTCTGACACACAGTTTTTGCAAAACTGATCTATTAGGAATTGTGCCACCTCAGCAAATTGCAATGTACAGCCAATATACAGCACTTTTGTTTAATTGGAGTGAAATGTTCATGGGGTATTTTATTCCCAAGGGGAACAAAGGACAAACAGGGAAGCAGGGTTTGCAATATTTAAACGTTATTAGAATCCCTCTGGATCTGTTAAACTTATATTTGTTACTGACTAAATGAAAACAGAAAACTTTAGAAGCCATAGCATCAGCAAAACCAAGAAGGACCAGTTTCAGCTGCAACAAAAATCACCATTTTTACAAAACCTTTAAGCAAGAGCCTGCTTAAGTACAACATCAGTGATAACAGTGAGGACAGAAAGACTGCACTATCTTCTAATGAGGAAAAGTGACAACATGTGATTTTAAAAAACTATAAAGAACATTTATCAAACTTTGAATTAAGATTAAATGAACTCAACAAGGTGCAAAAACCATGTGCTCAGGTGATCATTATGCAACTGTGCAGCCAAGTTTCTTAAATGTAAAACAGACTGGAATCTCAAATGTAAATGAAATGCTATTGCCAATCTAAACCAACTTCATTACCTTTATTGGATGTGAGCTGTTTAATGGAAAGGCACTTAAAGGGGGTGAATAAATATGCCAAACAAATGTAGTATTTCTTTCTCTACCTTTATGCTTATACAAGCCAAACTGCACTTAGTGTAAAGCAAACTACTCTATAGAAACAGAATGGAAACAAAAATAAGGAACTTCCACCACAGTATTAAATAACTGAGAGTGTCATCAACATAACAACACCACCTCCTCACATCAGATTCCCTGTAAGGCTAATTTTGAAGTAAATATTTGTTTGTTAGCAATAACTGTTTATGCAAAAGTGAATATGCAAAGACACATAGATCTTCAGGTCATGATTCTTACATCCTTTGTCATTATTTCAGAGCTGCAGAGTTTGTAGTTGTCAAAATTGCTGCTGGTATTTTGAGTTATCGAATCTCATTTGTTAGCAAATAAAACAGAATTAACCTATTGAATTAAGAATGAGTTAATGCAGCTTTGGAGCTTTGATATCTTGCCCATATATTAAAGGGCACTTGGAATTTCCTTTCATTGTATCTTTTCACATGACTAATTTCTTCAGTGTCTGATGCATTTGCTCATAACTTCTTAACTGTAGAGCATAACATAATCCTCTGCTAAAGGAATGATCACAGAATCATAGAATCTTAAGAGTTGGAAGTGACCTGGAAAGCTCATCCAGTGCAACCCCCTGCCAGGGCAGCACCACCTAGAGCAGGGCACACAGGAACTCATCCAGCTAAGTTGGAATGTCTCCAGAGAAGGAGCCTCCACAGCTCATCTGGGCAGCCCCTGCCAGGGCTCCCTCACCTCAACAGGGAAGAAATTTGTCCTCGTGTCTCTTTGGAACCTCTTCTGTTCCAGTTTGTACCCTTTGCCCCTTGTCTTGTCATTGGCTTTCACTGAGAACAGCCTGACTCCAGTCTCCTGACACTCATCCTTTAGATATTTGTAAAATCAGTCTCCTCCAAGCTCCAGAGCCCCAGCTCCCTCAGCCTTTCATCACAAGGGAGATGCTCCACTCCATCTTTGTGGCCCTGCACTGAACTCTCTCCAGCAGCTCCCTGTCCTTCTGCAACTGAAGGACCCAGAACTGGACACAATATTCCAGATGGAGTCTCAAGAGGGCAGAGTAGAGGGGGAGCAGAACCCCTCTCGACCTACTGTCCACAGCCCTTCTAATCCACCCCACAATGCCATTGGCTGTCTTGACCACAAGGGTGCACTGCCCAGCAATGCATAACATCATTATGGCCATCACAGGTGTTTTTACTGCTTAGCTATCTTATCATACAAACAGTTAACTCCCAAACAATATTCAGATTTATTATATTGATTTTGCTTGAGCCATTACCTCAAAAATAACAGATGCACAGTAACAGCATGTTTCAGAAGTCTAAAAAAGTCATTTTAGACCTTACTACAAATCAGGTAGTCTTAAGAGTATCAGGATAGTTCTGAAATCATAAGGAGAAGGGCTTTGTCAATGAAAGCCTTTGTTGATGTAACATGAATGCAAGAAAATTTGGATATTGAGAGAACCACTCTTAATCTCTCTTCATTGGGCCTTTCAAGCTGTTAGCTTGCTATTGCCAAATGTGCCACTTGATTTCTCAGTGTTTCAAAGTGGAAGCATGAAGTCGAATTTAATGATGGAACAGAAAGCTACAAGTGCAACTTGTTCCCTTTCAGCCATTTTGTGCAATTTTGAGAAAGAATGTTTCGCTCCTCTACAATTGTCCCCCTCTTTTCTTTAAAGAATAACATAGTAGAACATCTGGCCATGGTAGGGCTGTGAGGCCATGCCAGAGGGCAGATTCAGAGGTCATCTGATTGCATACCTGGTGTCACATGTCCAGAAGCAGTTCTGGTCCAGGTGCCACACACCAAGGAAAAATTTTGGATGTGATATCATCTTGTACTTACAAGCCTCCTTATCTGTGGTGTGGACAGGCAGCACACAGCACTTCTAATGTGGCTTAGCTGCATGCAGGGATTGCTTTTCTCTTGCTGCAATGTCATAAGATGTCACACTGTGATACCATGGCATCAGCAACATCCAAGCATATGTCAGCTCACAAGCACTATCCTCTCCACTATAGGCTCTAGAATCATAGAAAAAGCAGAATAGTTCATACTCTGCTTTTCGGTTGACTGAGTAGTGGGAGTAGGACATGCAAAGCAGTCAGGTGCACTCACAGGCCTGGAGCTCTGTTAGTATTTATAAGCACACATCTTTCTAAAGCAGAAAGAGCTAGCTCAATTTTTCCTTCTCTAAAGACTGAAGCAGAATCTCTTGAAGCACATTTCTCTTGAACATTCTTTCACTGCATTTTGTTTTTTATAAAACAAGTTATTATCGACTTGCTAAACCAAATGGGAGCTTGGAGCACGGTGGTTTATTACACTAACCCAACTCTCCACATTCTTGGTTCCCTAGCTAAAAATATGCAAATAATTTTGAAGTGTTGGGTATATCTGTACTGCTAAAATTCTTCTGCTGAAGCAATGAAAATGATGCAGTGATTTTTGTCCTGCCTTTAAGATATCTGAAACATCACATCTGACATCAAGGACAAGCAGGCAGAAACTGTTCCATTTTGCAAATCACTTGCCTTGATGTCATAAACTCTGTTTGAGCTAGAAGGGAATGCAATAAACCACACTTGTGCTACCTGAGGACAGATGTTTTCAAACAGGCATCCCTTAAAGAAATGCTGACAACATTGCATTTTTAATAGTCATACTAAGGAACGCAACTTAGGATATCCATTGAGTTTGGGTAGAGTTTTAAAGCAAATCTTACTCATATATTATCTTAGATGTAGAAGTATGGTCCTCTTTGAAAAAAGTCATACAAAAAATTGCTTCTAAAAGCCATCACCCTAAGCAGTCTGATGTAAAACAAGTAACTAAAGCGTTTGAGTGTGTGCCAAGTGGGGGAAAATATTTTTAAAGTACCTCCTACAGGGAAGCAGCATTCAGAGAAACTAGTAGCACAGTTTGGAAATTTCAGACTCCCTGTAATGGATTCTGGGGCGTAATGCAAGTAAAGAATGTGTTGAATATATATTTGGACAGCACAGCTCCCCAAAAATTGGATAATTTACTGATTAAAGACAGCAATCTGTTGAACAAAGCTTTTTGAAATATGGTTGCATACATATCTAGAGACACACAATTTACATACACACAATTATCTTCAACAGTATAAGCAACAGGGTTGTCTTGACATATCTATGATAATTAGGGGCAAAATGGAATGTGGGGAAAAAACATTTGTGATGATTGAAACCAGTGAAAATGTTCATTTTCCTATTGTATAAATTATTTGCTAAGTATCTGTTCCATCTCCACTTGATATATTTTTTCTTACTCTGCACTGGCTTTGCAATAACAATAACTGTCTTGATAAATTACTTAGAACATTATTCAGTTTCAAGTAGCCACATTTGTTTTCATGTTTCCAGCAAAATTATGACAATACAAATAGATTATTGTAATTGCTTCTTCAAGCAGGGACTAAAGGTGGTTTGTTTTTTTTCCATGAGTAATAACTCCCATTTTCCTCTTCATTCAGTCACTGAGATGTTCAGGCTGTTGGCAGAGGAGGAGGTAATGTGGACTTCATTGTGGCAAAAAAAAAATAGAGAAATTATTGAGCCTTAAAATTATCTTATCATTACATATATATGTTATGGTGATGATGATGAGAGACAGTGACCACTAAAGCTGCTGTAATTTCTGTCAAGGGTATCTTTCATAAATAAGAAGAATAGATATCTATCTTAGAATGGTAGGGGTTGGAAGGGACCTTTAGAGATCATCTAGTCCAACCCCCTGCAGAAGCAGGTTCACCTAGATGAGGTCTCATAGGAACATGTCCAAGAGGGTCTTGAAGACCTCCAGGGAAGGAGCCTCCACAACCCCTCTGGGCAGCCTGGGCCAGGGCTCACTCACCTCACAGTGAAATAGTTTTTTCCTATATTTAAGTGGAACTTTTTGTGTTCCAGCTTCATCCCATCACCCCTTGTCCTGTTGCTAGTAACTATAGAAAAAAAGTGCTGCCCCAACCTCCTGACATCCAACATTTAGATATTTGTATCTATTAATGAGCTCCCCCCTCAGACTCCTCTTCTCCAGACTAAACAGCCCCAGTTCCTGCAGCCTTTCCTCGTATGAAAGATGCTCCAGTCCCTTGATCATCTTGGTAGCCCTGTGCTGAATGCTCTCCAGATGTTCTCTGTCCCTCTGCAGCTGGGGAGCCCACAACTGGACACAGGACTCCAGATGAGGCCTCACCAGGGCAGAGCAGAGACAGAGAAGAACCTCCCTTGACCTGCTGCCCACACTCTTCTTGATGCATCCCAGGGTGCCATTGGCCTTCTTACCTACGAGGGCACATTGCTGGCTCATGTTTAGCTTATTATCAATCAGGACTCCAAACAATTTTTCCTTTTCCTTGTTTTAAAACAAGTTGAAGTGAAAATCTTATCACAGAACTATACTGACACTCTTTAATGAGCCATATAGACACCAATGTGCAAATAACTACGCTTCATTATGTTATCTCCCTTTCATTTTTATAACCAAAATTGTTATTCTAAACTGACCAGTATTGTTGTCACACCTGTGACAGACTGAAGTCTCTATTTTGTTGCTCCTGCTTTCCTTCATATTTGACCTAATTTGAGTTCCTGAACTCAATGTCATGCAATCACATCTCAGTTACCAGTTTAAACTGTTACAAGCTATGTCATTTCCATCCAAGACTTGTTTTAATTTGTTTTAAAAGCATTTAATATATTTTAAAATATATTTAGAGTCATATTAGTCACACATATAACATGTGCATGCAAATATTTATCTGAATAAAAGCCACTCTGCAACTGAAAGACGACTTGCAAAGGTTGTTCCACTATTTTAATAGAGGCTGGTGAAGTCTTTTAGGGATTAATCAAAACTACCACAGAGGTGCCAAATCAGGAGAGATGATCAGAATAAACTGACAAGAGAGAAATATGGTGAAATAGGATACAAGAAGGTCCCGTCAACTAGTTTCTAAATTACCTCCTAAAATGTCAATAGATGAGTTTTTTGCTGTTCTAGGCAAAGCAGGGAACTCCTAGGCTGTTCCCAATCCCATGTTAAAGAGCAGCAAACTGTGCTGCTGTGGACAGAAACTCATTCTGAAGGTGCTTTAAAAAAAAGTGTCAACAGATGATTTTCACATGTCCACAGAATCACAGAACAATAGGGGTTGGAAGGGACCTCTAAAGATCATCTAGTCCAACTCACAGGGGAAATTAATTTGTGTTTAACAAAGGCAGTAGCAAAGGAAGGTCAGACACCAGGACACAAAGTACAATTGCCATGTTGTTGCATTTTTCATAAGGTATCTGAATTGGATGTGATGATAATTTTTAACAACTGCAGGACTAGCTAATTTTCAATTACTATGATGTTTCCAGCTTTTGGAAGGGATTTCATTTGAACAAGAGGCCAAGGACACACTATACTAGAGATTCAAAACATAAGGATTGTAAGGTACTTCAAATGTATATATTTAAAGCTCAGACACTTGACAGACTTGATGGCAAATCACAAATAGGCAGAAGAAGTTATTAATCGTACTCTTAGAAAAGTCAGGCTCAGTGTACCAAGACTAGCAAAGTGAGCCAGCTTATGATGAATTACCATCTCAGAAACTGTTATTAAAAATGGCCAGGTTACTGTAGAAAATTAGTAAGAATGAGTAATGTTTTCCCTCCAAGTTCTGTAGGCTTCTTTCCCCATTTAGTTCACTTTCACCTTGAAGGAAATTTTGCCTAATCAACTATCAGGAGAGTTTCTCCTCCAGGAAGAAGGAATCTTGCAATTTGCCTACCACACATTCACAGTTATGAGAAAATTTTCCATAAACAAGGCCCTGATTTGTCTTAGGCCTTCTGTAGAAGCTTCTATCCTTAACTGCACATATAAAACAGCTCTTTTGTGACTTGAGAAGAAATAGGTATGCCAAGTATCTGGCCAAACTCCATTTCCCTGATGCTTTAAAGGTCCCTCAAGATGCAGATAGACTGTCCAAGATGAAGCAGCCTTTAAGATTGGAATCCATTCCACTGAAGCCTGGCTTGGGAAAAGAGGAATGCAAAAGTGTTTAAAGCTGCTTTCATAGACATCAGGTTGTGTTAAATGCCCTCAGCTAGAACTGGAAATGAGACATATAATATTGACACAGCAGATGCTTTTTAATGCAGCTTCCCTCCAACAGAGAGCTTCTTGCATTGAGGAGTGACATCTGTGAGTTCTTCCTTTAATAAAAAGGGTCACAGGCTTCCTGCACTCTCTGTCTTCCTAACAGGCAGAAATTTAAAGCTCCAGCTCTCTGCACAAGTATTTGTTCAAGTCTGATCCCGGCATGGCTGACAAAGAGATGCTGCAGTGCAGGCAGCACAGTCAATCTATTGGAGTGCCATCTTAAATCCTCTGCCACAGCAGAGCTCCTCATATATGCAACCTGCACTGCTGTATCTGCTCTTTCACCTTTGAGTCCTTACAGTAATAAGAATAAATGAATGCACTGTGAGAAGGACTGAAGGCACTGTGCATTATCATCCTTTTCTCAGACTCTGCAATAAAAAT
The DNA here is from genome assembly GCF_028858725.1 of Colius striatus. NCBI lineage: Eukaryota > Metazoa > Chordata > Aves > Coliiformes > Coliidae > Colius > Colius striatus. The sequence goes on along the minus strand of NC_084771.1, from coordinate 3,454,629 downwards.
TATTCACATACCAAGATGTTTCACTTCTTGTGCCTTTATTTCATGCCTAGGGCCTGAAGCACTCTGGACTAGTTTGTTCTCCCTTATATTTCTAATGTATAATTTACAGAAACCTATACCAAACTGAAGCCTTGTGCTCAGGGACCCTCACACTTCTTTCTCTGTTCTGTGTCCTGTCAACTTCCAGCAAGACAGTCTCTGGGAGAAGCCAGATGACATGCTGATAATAGTTTTTGTCAAGGTTTTAAATTCACAAGAACTTGCTCTGTCAGTTTACTCTGTGCTGATGTGATTTAGAATAAAAAGAATTAATCTTTTATTTCACTTTAATAAGAAAATGTGTGGTTTCATACAAGGGATGCAATGGAAGAGAGGCCATGTGGATGCCAATTCAGAATTTTTATCTCTGCATTAAAAACTCATAAAACTTTTAAATGGACTCTCCATCTCCTGGGATTTCTGAACTTTTCATTTAAGGACTCTATTGAAAGTCTTAAAGCACATCTTTCCAGCCTGTTTGTTATGACCACCATAGAACTTCTTGCTTCTGAGAAGTTATAATTTGTTTAGACACTTATATGTCAGAGTCTGATAAAAAGTTAACAAAATGCTGCACTGTCTGAGTTCAGGATCATAACCTCTGTAGAAAGGGATTTCCACTAGACAGGATATCTGGCATGAAGTAGTCACTGTGTCCTTTAATAGCTTTAATGCCTACACACAATGATTCATCAGGGAACTACAGATCTGAGAGTGAATTTCATTCTTTGTCCGTGTTCCTGTGAGACTAATTTACATCTAGAATGGTCTGGGTGTAATTTGTATTTCATGAAAAATACCTCTTTTAAATAGAAGGCAAAGTACTAACTACACTGCTTTTCTGATGTGTGTAATTATACCAAATAAGATATTCAAACCATTACTATTATAACAGTACATGCTTTTGTTACTAAGGATTCTTTCACATTAGCAACACTGACTACCAACCTTTAATTCCCCACTCTTTACACCTGCTAGATAAGCAACAGAAACCACAAATAATGCAAACTACTATTTTACACTCCCTTGAAGATGTATTGGGTGAAATGGATACTGCCTCTTTCCCCAATTGCTGATAAACCTGCAGTATAAGAGTACTTCAGTCTAGTGCTCCATCAAAGTTCCAAAATGTTTAGAGATAATTGAGATCAATGTGAATGCTTTCGTGCATGCTGGTGTTGCCTGAAGAGATATTCTCCTCTTTCCATTTGCCCCACAACAATCTGTTGGGTTACCAGCCTTCTGTAACTGCAAAATCTGGAACTATTACTTTGATTTATGATAAATCTGTTATATCTGTGACTGTCAGATCAACTATTTGTGAGATTTACTGCCAGTTCTCAAATAGAGGCAGTGGTCGTCTGTAAATCTACTACATTCCTGCACAGGGATGGTAGGGGTTGGAAGGGACCTTTAGAGATCATCCAGTCCAAACCCCTGACAAAGCAGGTCCCACCTAGATCAGATCACACAGGTATATGTGCAGGTGGGTTTAAAGACCTCTCAAGAAGGAGCCTCCACATCCCCCCGAGCAGTCTGGTCCAGGGTTCCCTCATCTCAACAGGAAAGAAGTTTTCCTTAAGTGGAACTTTTTGTATTCCAGCTTTTGTCCATCACCTCTTGTCCTGTCACTGGACACCACAGAAAAAAACTGTTGCCCCATTGTCTTGACAAACAACTTTCAAATATTTGTAAGTATTAATGAGGTTCCCCTTCAGCCTCTTCCTCTCCAGGCTGAACAGTATCAGATCCCACAGCCTTTCCTCAGAAGGAAGATGCTCCAGTCCCCTGAGCATCTTGGTGGCCCTGCACCGGCCTCTCTGCAGCAGTTCCCTGTCCCTCTGCAGCTGGGGGAACACAACTGGACACAGGATTCCAAAGAGGCCTCACTAGGACAGAGGGAGAAGAATCTCCCTTGAGCTGCTGGACACACTGTCCTTAATGTATCACAGGATATCATCGACCTTGGCCACAAGAACACAACTGCTGGCTCATGATTACTTTGATATCAAGCAGCACTTCCAGGTTTCTCTCCTGGAGCTGCTCTCCAGCAGGTCAAGCCCCAGCCTGTACTGGTGTATGGGGCTGTTCCTTCCAAGAGGCAGGACTCTACACTTGTTGAACCTTCTTGATGACCCTAAGAATATTTAATGACTGTATATATCACTGGCAAAATAAGCTTACACATATTCACAGATTTTGGACCTAGTTATTTCAACATCAAGTATCAAGTGATAAAGCCTCATAGAAGCTCCCAACTGCAACAAGGGTCAGCAGCCCATTTGCTTTGCAACACAGGCCACTGACAATGTTTTGTACTGTGTTCTAGATTTTGCACCAGCTTCCAAGCAAATCTGTTTTTCTCAGGGACCTGGAGCCCTACAAAGCCTTTCTCCATCTGCATGCACATACCCTGCCACAACTGACTTCCAATGACCAGTGCAACTGCCAGCTCGGCTTGAGCTTGTGTTAGGCTAAATTCAGTACAGGCCCCTGAACCTGTGAAAGGACAAACAAGCTCAAAGACCATGTAGGGCTCCATTCATAAAAAGAAGGATGGAAGGAGAACTACTATGTGGATATGTGGGAGTTCCAGCCCCTGCGTTTTTTGCAGATTTGCTGTAGGATATTTGTGTAAGTTATTCGACTTCAGCAATAAAGAGTGGTGATATTTATGTTGCCCTAGAGAGAAGTGGGAAACCTCTATGACAGATAAAGAAGGAAAAGTACTAACTAAACACTGTTTAGCTCTAAGTCACAAAAACTTCTGTAGTAATTGAAAATCAAAGCTATTGGCATTTATTTTCAGAGACAGGGTGGAATTTACCACATCAATTACCATGCAACAGACTCCATGAAGTATCTAAGCATCCTCAGACAAGCAACTCTGGGCCTACAGAAATGCTAACAAAGATCACACTGTGGTTTTTAGGAAATTGGAGGAAGTTAGTTATATTGCCTGTTCAAGCATCCTTGGCTTCTCAGATGCCTTTGAAAAGTTGATCTTGTGCCTATATCTCCATCCCTTCGAGCACAGATAGTCCTTATATCCAGATGCCTTAATCATGGATTTGTATATTCTTATGCAAGACATTGGATAAGTTACGTGCTACAGGTGAGCACAGATGAATATCTATTCTGTAGCTGCTATCTGCCAGACTGATGTATGCACCTGCTGCTGTTACAATTTACCAGAAGGATAATCTATTAAAAACAAAAGTTAATAAAGATCATATATACAGTCTGAACCTATTGTCCACACCTTTTGTCTCTGGACACAAATGACTCACTTGTACAGTGAGTGTGTTGCCTGCTTGTTGCCATAACCCTGCAGCAGCATATTCTTTTTATAGCACAGTACAGAAAAATACATGCACAGTAAAACTCCAGCTGGGAAGAATAATGAAGCATTTAGCAAATCAGACAAAGTCTGCACAGCTTCATCTCCCTCAACACAGTAGAATCTATTACTGCATACAACAATTAATAAGCTAATGACAGACCTTTAACCATCCAACAAGTTTTTCTGAAAGATACAGGCTATTTTTTTTTCCTTTCAGGGATCAGAATCAGTCAAACATCTAAAAAGTTTAGTTTTTTTTACATGACAAATTCACCGCAGCTCTCAAGCAGTAAAAATCATACACAGCCCTAAGTACTCATACAGCTCATACAGCTACTTGGAGAAGCTTTTGAGACACCTCACTGAAGCTGACCAGAGCAAGACACTGGAATTCCTGTATGGTCAGTGAGGAAGAAGCCAAGGTAACTGGGAAAGAAAAAAACTTCCCAGAAAAAAATCCTTTCTCCAGTTAAACAGTTCCAGCCACAGCAGTGCCCGAGGCGTAACAAAGACAGGAGGAAAAAGACTAAATTAACCACTGGCAGATCTTGTGAGGATTTTCTGCAGGACTTCACTCTGAAGTGCCTTCTTCCCAACTCTTGTCCTTTACACTCCTATTTGTGGGCCAAAGGATGACCATCAGCTAAAGAAAATACTTTGTGGAGAGCACTTTAATTTTCAGTATTTCATGAAGGAGCCCACATGTTGCAAAAGCAAAGCCACCTTCATAGAAACAGCAGTTCTTGTCAACGCTGGGAATGGGCTTTCAGCAAAAAAACAAGTTCAGTCACTGGCCTTCTGATTAGTTTCTCTGCAGAATCTATTCCCTGACCACTCTAAAATGATGGCAAGAAAGCAAGCCACGTGTATTTCAGAGCTTGGTACTAAAGGAATGGAATAGTCCTTCGTTGTGACTGGAAGTAAAAATACATGCTCTGTAAAAAGTCATCTGTTCGTGACAAGCAGTTTGCTGGTTCGGGCTGGCAAGCCTCACACAGAGAAGCTGTGATCACTCACTGAAATGTAAGAGACAGAAAGGGAACAAGGAAGAAAAGGGTTTATTTAAGCTCAAGGGCAATCTTTGCACCAGAACAAAAGGCAATGAGTTACCATGAGTAACTGTATGCTACAAAACCAGAAGGCAGTTTCTAAGAGAAACGAGGTCTGGAAATGTCTTCCAACATGACAGTGGAGAAAAAAAATTAACTAGTTCTAAATTTCTGTACAGGCTTATATAAAATAAATGTATGTGGTACATGAGCTTTAGATTTAGCTTCCATTCCCTCTGTGTCTCCCCTGGGCAGAATGACACAAACAGGTTTTTTAAAAGAAAGAGTTGGAAATAGGAAAAAGAATGTAAGGCACAATGTACAGATGCCTGAAAGGAGAAGCTTCTTGTCCTCAACTCTGCCTCTGAGCAAGCTACAGAACACTAGACTTTGGTTTCCATCTTTGAAGAAAACTACACTGTGGAGGGTACAATTCACACTGGAGTTGTGCAATACCCTTCACATGCTTTCAGATTTAGTGAGAGCAGGATCCTGTGTGAGTCCAAAGTACATAGTCTTATCAGATTACATTTAATTTCAGGAGACAACTTTAAGTGATGATGAACACATCAAAAATTATTTTCCACTCTAAGGAAATACCTGGCAGCTCAGGCTTTTGGTTTTAGATTTCATTAAATTATTATCTCTCAATCTATGAATCCTCACACTATGATCATAGAATGGTAGGGTTGGAAGGGACCTTTAGAGATCATCTAGTCCAACCCCCCTGCAGAAGCAGGGTCACCTAGATCAGGTCACATAGGAACATGTCCAGGAGGGTCTTGAAGACCTCCAAGGAAGGAGCCTCCACAACCCCTCTGGGCAGCCTGGGCCAGGGCTCCCTCACCTCACAGTGAAATAGTGTTTTCTTATGTTTAAGTGGAACTTTTTGTGTTCCAGCTTCATCCCATCACCCCTTGTCTGTTGCTAGCAACTATAGAAAAAAGGGATGTCCCAAACTCCTGACATCCACCCTTTAGATATTTGTAAATGTTAATAAGATCCCCCTCAGTCTCCTCTTCTCCAGACTAAACAGCCCCAGGTCCCACAGCCTTTCCTCGTATGAAAGATGTTCCAGTCCCCTGAGCATCTTGGTGGCCCTGCAGTGGACTCTCTCCAAATGATGCCAAATCACTGCAGAAACAAGATAAAAACAACACTAAATGTCTTCAGGATCTAAATGTTAATGTCTGTTACAGATTGTGAGACAAAAGATTACTACTTTTCTGTGTGCACTGATATTTTTAACTCTCATTTCAACTGGAATCAGTGACGTGCACAAATTTTTTTAACTACATTTCCTCCCACCTGAAAAATTTGTATTGGAAACCAAACGTCTCATATTGTTTAATTCAAAAGATTGTTCAAGCAAAAACATACCACTTGTTAAGAAGCAAATTGTTAAGTTAGATAACTTTTGATATATTTGATCAAATTTGTTATTTGTAATTTCTTTTTAACGTGTAGCAACATTATGGTCTTTTTAAAGAAGTTAAAGCAGAACAATAGATTGTTTTCAGCCAAGGTTTAGGAAACAAAGATTGTTCACAGAAATTCTTGAGACTTGATTTTTTTATCTCAGTCCATGGGTGAAGTAGAAAGAAAAAGTAATTTCCAAGTTTGACATCTCAAGAGAAACAGTTATCATTGCAATGTATAGTTAGCCTTCACATTTAAAGACCTCAAATCTTGCAGTGTCTTCTCACAGTGTTTACAAAGTGCAGACACAGAGCTGCTTTCACAGTAACTAAAAAAAATAAAGTGAACATTTTTGTCTGACTAGCTTCCCTTTCATTCTCTATTGCACTCACCCTACAGAGGAGCCTAACTTGCTCCATTCTTTGAAACAACCCTCAGTAGAAAGTGGACAAAATATCTGATGACTCCAATAACTATATGCATATACTTTTCTTTTGGCTTTCAGGCAATTAAGTAGCAGTGGCTATTTGTTGATTTTTTCCAACCTTTTTCAAACACTAATACATTCTTTCTCTCCATCTGACATTCTCCTACTGTAACCCTTACATCATCCACTCCTTTCCCAATTGAGTCTCTCTCTGACCTGGTTACTCCAGTGAGAATCTTTTTCTGCCATAACTCTTTTAAGTGCTGTCAACTCTTTCTTTGCCCACACCACTAACATATAGTAAATACTCTCTTGGAAGTATCCATATTGCAAACACAATTGTGCATACCTTTTTTTCTTTCACACTGGTGGGTTGACTTTATCTGGACTCCAGGTGCCCACTAGAGGTTCTCTGTCAGTCCCTTCCTCAACTGGTCATGGGAGAGGAAACACAGTGAAAGTCTTGTAGGTCAAGATAAGGACAAGGAGAGTTACCTCACCAATTATCACCACAGGTAAAAGAGACTCCACTTAGGGGGGAAAAAATACTGGAAATCAAATCAGAGTAGGATGGGAAATAAAAATTAAATCTGAAAAACACCTCACCCTTCCTTTCTTTCTGAGCTGAACATTACCCTCAAATTCTCTACTTCCTCCCTTCAGCTGCAAAGAGGGACAAGGAATAGAAGTAAACAGTCAGTTTATAACATGTTTCTGCTGTTCCTTCCTCCTCAGAGTGAGGACTCCTCACACTCTTCCCCTGCTTCAGCTGAATCTCTTGGTCAGGGTGCAGTCCTTCAGGAAGAGCCTGCTTCAATGTGGGTCCCCCACGGGATCACAAATCCTGACAGCAAACTCAATCCAGTGTGGACTCCTCTCAGTCCACAGAGGTTTACAGGTCCTGTCAAAATCTGCTCCACTGTGGCCTCCCTCATGGTCTCCATGGCTGCAGGGAAACCTCTGCCTTTGTTCCTGGAGTACTTATTCCCCTCCTTCTTCACTGACCTTAGTGTCTGCAGAGTTAATAATGTCACATCATCTCACTCTTTTCTCCCACTGCAGGGTTTTTTTCTTTTCTCCCTTTCTTCAATATCTTATCCCAGAGGGTCTAACCCCATCAGATTGGCACAGTCTGGTCCATCTTGGAGCCAGCTGTCATTGACTCTTTTAGACATAGGGGAAGCTTCTATAAGCTTCTCACAGAAGCTACCTTTGCAGCTCCCCAGCTACCAAAACCTTGCCATGCAAACCCAACGCACCCACAACAAATTTCAGTGCCATGATGTATTAAATAATTCCAACGACATTGCTGTAATGGTTTCCCAGGTCTGCAGGAATTGAGTCTGACTTCTGGCATAAAGTAATTGATACTGCAACATCTGCCTGCATCATCATACATTGTTTTTCAATAGGGAGCTCTCAGAGAAGTGGCTGTAAACATGTATAAAATACAGCTGGATGGAAGCTTAATAGTGGTTTTGATGGGTTTCATGGTGATGAACTTCCAAGATGATTTCTCACCAGTAAAAAAACAACCTATTTTGTAAACTTTATATCCTATTAGAGAAGTATTACATGAAAAGTAGAGCTGAAAATATTATCTTTTCTACAGTTCTGGATGTTTTTTTCTTTGTTCCTTTCATTGTCATTATGAACAATACAAATTTAGGCAATGAAATTGCTTTTTTATGATTAATTTCATGTTTATTTTACAAAGTAACATAGTCAGATAAACAAATTCATAAAAAAAGGATTTGAATTCAAGGCTATGCATAGTTTAAAAAATGTTAAAGCAGAAGATTATTCTTTTAAGTCAGAATAAATACCTACATTCTCTTTCTCTTCTGCACAATTGACTGAACTTCACTTTCAAAATGTCAAGGATAAATATCTTTCAAATGTTTCCATTAAAGAAAAACCATAGTAACGGTGTCTAGTTTGCTTACAACCTTTTTTTTTTCTTCCTTATTCTTTTTTGGCACATATTCTTTACATCAATTTTACTGCCAAGAAAGCTACACAAAAGCAATCCCTACCAAATTCATGATTTCAATGTGGGTGTTCACAGCCTTCATAAGATATGCAATTAGCTTTTGTTTGGTGACTTACAGATCTGATTATGGATGTGAAATCTGAGCAGGCTATTATGAAAATATACTATGACCTGTTGCACTCATCAGTACAGGAGGGATACAGTCTACTGTTTACTACTTCTTCTCCCCAAGCCATTACTTGGGATTTTATAGTAGAATCAGAGGAAGGGAAAGTATGAGAACAGAAAATTTTAAAATGAAAGACAAAAGCTACAACTACACAAACTCCAATTTCTACCAATATAAATGGATTTTATTTTGCTAAATCCCAACAATGTAAGGGGGCAAAAAAGTCTCAGTGCTTAAACTAATGGAGAGAACTCTGGTAATCCTGTAAACGCATTTACTAACTACAGAATTACATCATGTTCCATCACACCAAGTGTAATCCAAGGAAAAGGACAGTTGGCCAAAGGAGTTTTGAGGTAGGGTAGTCAGAGTGCAGAGGCCACAACAGTTGGTTATACCATAGAGTCATGTTGCCATCATCCTGTTTACACAATACATGGGCTGGACACAAGCTAATTTTTGCCTTGACTTTGAGATCAACAGTCTGATTAAGGATTTGAATCAAACTCAAGGAATGGATATTGTTCTCCCTTATCCTCACCTTTCTGACAGTCATTAAAGGTTGAAAGTACAGATACCATCCTGTTAGAGCAGAACAATCCTACCATGAAAATACAATGCTGTAGCATCTACATGTGTGTCAAGAAAAGAACAGGCAAAGTTCTCATTCTTTTAGAGTAACCAGATGAACTAGTATTGTCATTTTATGTGTTTCACTGACAGATTGCATCATAGTATATTTTCATGATGATCTGTTCAGATTTAATACCTATAAATATGTCTTTAAATTACCAATGGCACAGCTTGTGCCAATATAGCATGCAGAGTCAGATAGATACATACACAAGAACATGCATTTCTGATCTAGTGTGTATCTCTGTGCTGATTTTACCAGAATAGCTAGTCTGGCTAAGGTTTTACTCTCTTGTTAACAAAATATTAAGTAGATACTTGTCCTATGTACATAACCGTTGATGTACATGTACCAATGCAGCTCTTAAAAGGTGAATGATTCCACTTGATAAAAGAAATGTACTTGAATCTAGTGCCAAAATAATGTGTATAGGAAGGAAACTTTTTGCTTCCATAAGATGACACAGAGGACAATCACAATCTGTTCTAATAGAGAGTATAAATTGTATGTATAGGGATAGATAAAAGTTGTGACATTTCAAATGTACATAATTCCTTGCAATACTGGTAATATTCAAGGCTGAACTTTTTAGCTAATTTAGTTTTGGTTGCCATCTCTAAACTCCAGTGATCTTTAATTTATGTGATTTTGACTGAAGATCAGAAATAAAATCTCCTTAAGAATTTATTTAAGAAAAACAAACTTGTCACATGTTCTCTTTGTAGACAATTTTTTAGCTACTGCAGGTAAGATCTTCAGGCTTCCTTCTACTCATTTCAAACATGGTTTCCCTGAACAACACCACTTCTGTCTCTCTTGAGGTATAATTCTATCCATCATGTCTATTGCAATATTTCACCTAAGTATTTCTCAGTTATTCATAGGTTGAGATAATTTGGTCAAAAATTCTTTTCCCCATCTATCTTCTCATAGGAAACAGAATGTCATGCTCAGTGAATTTTTCAGCAGCAGAAGGTTCTGTGGTGCAGGCTTCATTTGGTAGTTCTTGCTGAAAGTTAAATAACTACTGAGGAATTAGAGATGGAGCTACAAACCTGCCCTTCCACACTGCTATTATTTCAATACAATATACTTCACACTTCCCAACTGCTTCACTCAGCAGATATATAAATGAGGCAGCAGTACAGTGGCCTTGTCTTTTAGCATTGACATGGTTTTCAGTTCAATATGTCTCTGCTCCTCAATACTTGAAGTCCTAGAAAGAGAATTCCTCATGTGCAAAACAGTGAGAAAATTTCGGATCAAATTTTCTTATGTCCTATATCTTATGTTCCTGGATGCCCTGGGAACCTATTTAACATGAATGCAACATGGACACTAAAGAGGTTCTGGCAATATGCATTTCTGTTTCACTGACTTGCCACATACATTCATTTATTCTTCTTGTGATGAGTAAGAAACAAAATCAACACCCAAAACAAGCCAAAATCCAACTCAATGAAGAAACACCCTGGATTAAAATTCCCTTTCCCAAGCCTGTGTCAAGATTAGGAACTTACATATTTGTCTACATATTCTATTCTAAGGCATCCCACTGAGATGTTACAAGCAGTTTATGATTTCAGGGAAGGATTAAGAAGATAGTTAGGGAAATTCACAAGTTGCATTGGTACTGTCAAAACGAAAAATGTCAATATTATGTGCTGAAGGACTTTCCTGATTTATGTGACAGATTATCTTTAAAGGTCAAACAATGCTTTGCTTGACTTTTATCAAGTCCCTTCTTGCATTTGCAATGCAAAATCTCCCAATATGCAAGCTCTGGGAAACACAGTTCAGTTAAATCCATTAAATGGGGTTTTTTATATATTGCACAGCCAACTCCTTTCTTTCTGCCAAAAAGTACTTGCAAGTGGTACACCATCCTTCTCACAGTTATCTAGCATTTACCACCACATTTTCCATCTGATCAGACACAGAAACCTTAGGGATCTTTCCCTCTTTTAAACATTAATCTTGTGGATAATAATGCACTTCTCTCTTTTAGTCATCCTCATAAAGAAATAAAGAAGGACAGACCCAACATCTCCATTTTTTCAGTGTTACATGGACAAATCTTCATTGATTTCCAAGAAAGGATAATATTTTGCAGTAAGCTCTCATGAAATCTTATCCAGTTAGAAGATGGATGTGTGCTTCTGTTGTCTGTCACCAAAAAAGGAATGAAGAGAAAGATGCTTTTACTTTCAATACAGAAGTGAAAATCTTTCCCCAAACATTATTTTTCTGTGAAATATTTACACATTGGGCTCACCATTTACCTGATTTTTTTTTGCATCACATAAGCTCCACATTTTATCCCATCTAAACCTATAGTGAGCTTATGAAGATCTGAAGATTTTATTATGTTGTTGGATGGCTTATTCTAGTGACTGCCAGTAATTGCCATCCCTTGAACAGTTTGTTGGTCATAGGGGTTTTCAGTTTTAATTTCTTTAAGTGTCCCCTGGTGTCAACTATCCTCTTTTTGTATCTCTGATTTCTGTGAGAAAGTTTAATTATCAAATTGGGCTTTTTTCAGTTTTGTTGTCTTCACTCTTCATATTCAGGTCAGAAAATGTCCCTCTATCAAAGGTCTTCAGCAACTGGCATTCAGTGAATTTTGTTTACTGAAGTGATATTTATGCTTTTGTCCCCTCTGATTTTCTGAATTACTTATGACCTTTTCAAGGAGTCTTCTACTACACACTCTCTAACAGCATACCTGCAGTCATAAAAATCAATTAATTCAAGCAAACCAACTTTATTTTCCTTCCTGTGACTAATCTCTCTCTTTCTAAAAGTACCACAGTAAACTGGCACTTAACCATATGCCACTTTTACATCAGAACCTGATTTTTTTTCTCCTAAGCCTAACTGCAGGAGATGCAAAAGAGGATGTTTGGCTGGTGTGAGACTGTCATTGCTCACCCCTTTAAGCAAGTGAACTAGGTATCTGACAAAAAGAGACTAGCTTTCTTCTTGTTTTCTGAGTCATGACTGCACTTCATGTGTGCCTTGAAGCAGATGCCTGGAGAGGCTGCACAGCAAGAGGGCTTGGAATCTTACTTTATGATGGTTAGTAAACAGTGGTGAGAGTTTTTATCTAGTTTAATGTTTTAAGTTCCTGAATGATCACTAGCATCTCTCTTCAAGGGAACAGTTCCTCTACAGGCAAATCAGCTTTATTCCACCTTTAACTCATGACCCAGGTGGGCAATTCTGAGTCTAATCCCCAGACAAAACTATCAGAGGGATTCTAAATTGACAAATAAATGTTCTTAGCACTTTCAAACATATTACTCAAAAAGGTCTTAGATCTTCAAAAAGATATGTACCTTTAGCTGCTAAAAGTTTCCTTTTTCCTAACAAACCAATAAATGTCAGACTATGTTGATGTAATTACAAATATTCTAGTCACTGATGGGTTCCATGTACACACAGAGGTGGGAGTTGAAGCCTGGCTCTCCAACAAAAGGAGAAATATCCATTTTCATAGAGCCTTATAAATGTAACCAGGAGAAAACTTTACAACTAATTGTGTTTATGGACATTTAATTACTCAGTAATCTGATATCTTTGAGGAGAAATTGCTACCATTCTGTTTCAGGCTCGATGTTCACAATGACCACATAGTGAATATAGTCTTACTTTTCAATGTTTTCCCTGACCTCTAGTACTATCCAAGTATGCTTTAACAGGAATTACAGTGAATTTGACATTATATACATCACTGTATAAACTGTACAGTCAGTAGCATATGGACTTTTTGCATTTTAGTTCATAATTTGTCCAAATAGACCTGAGCATTTCTCTCCTGCTGCTCAGTAGTATGGTTCAGTTGGTCCATCTGATGAAGAAGCTTACACACAAATATACACTCATGACAAATTAAGTCAAACTCTCATGAATCACTTGATCTTACAGTTGCCTGCAGCTGAAGGCTTATGTTGTGCATGCAATGGTAAGAGCATGCTACGATTCTGTGACTGCCACTCTCAGTTCTCATCTCTAGTATAACAATGAATCCCATTGTTAGTTCCTAAAGATACTGTCTTTTTTTTTTATACAAATGTACTTACTTCATGTGCAATGGATCTAGAATTTCTCCTTAAAAGAATGAAAGTATTTCCCCAACACTAGCAAATGAAGACAGATCCTGAAGTCATCCAGACCCATCAACTCACAGATTCAACTTAGCTGTTAAACTCAATGAAGATATGGCTTTACTCTTCTTTAGTCACTTCTTTACAATTTTGATTTTCTTTAAAATTCTCAACTCAATCCTTTTGTGAGGCTTCCTTTTATTCTACTTTCAAGGAGAAATTTGCTTCCCTTTTAGTTAAAACTTTCAGCCTTACCAGACTCACACATAACACTCCATTTCCTTTCTTTCCATGACTATTGGATTACTTGGATGGATTGTTCTGCTGACTTATTTGGCTAGTTCCAAGATTATCCCATCACAGAAACTTTTCTTTCTAAACCATAGTAACTATAATAACCTCCAGTCACACAGTTCCAGAGTCTCTTTCACCGTCTGTATTCTGTTCCACTCTTTCAGAGTATATCATCTTTTCCTCCCTGGCCCTATTAATCATAGAATCATTTCAGCTGGAAGAGACCTTTAAGATCATTGAGTCCAGTCTGTGCTTCCACAGTGGTAAGTATTGATATGATATCTCCCCTATAAATGTACAGCTTCTAAAGACAAATAGTTCTGTTCCTGCTCTAGGATACTAATGATTCATATTTTCTCCAAGTCTTTTTTTCTCATTACTCATTGTCCCTATGAAGGCTTTTCCATGGGCTTTCCTTCTCCTTGAATTAACATTTCAGTGGTCTGCTCTAGTATTTCTTCAAAGACTGCAAACTATTTGTTATGGTAATCACCTTGTACTGCTGTTTTATTTGCATCATTCTTTCTCCTAAATGTGCATTGAAGGTTACTGTCTTGTAATTTAAGTTTATCATGCTTTTAAATACTTGAAAATCTAAATGTATGTGCAAGTAAAATCCAAATGTGCAAGTTACTGTTCTGAGGACCCTTCAAAAGAACATAGTCTGAAGTACTTCTAGTTTGATATAAACATTGAGATATAAAACACATCATCAGGCAGAAGTACTGCAGTTATGTTGTTTACTTTCTTCCACTGTCTTCAGAAACAAAAATTAGTAAGAATAGCATCATGCTATGCAGACAGAAGGAAATATTCATCTTGTAGTAATGGAATCATGGAATCAAGTCTTCAGACAAACCTGGGTTTCATTGGGAGGTCAAATTCTGATCCGATTCCTACTGTTCAGGGTGCCTCCTTGTACTGCAATTGTTTAAATGCATTATGGAATTTGCTATTGTTAACTGTCTTGCAAATAAAGAATGTATACACAAGGAGCAAGGATTAGAGAAGCCTTGAAAAACTTGCTACAAAGTGGCAGAGATAAACGTTTGGTAAAAAGGCATAGGACTATGAAAGCTTGATAGCACAAACTGCCAAACACCACAGGTCTGGACTGTCACGTTGGTAAAGTACACTATACATTAGTAATTAATGCACAGGAATGCACATCATTTTCTTGTGACAGTTTCATATTCTGAGAATAGAGGAAATATCTTTAAAAATAAAACAAAAAAGCATTCAATTTTTGGTTAATCCTGACCTTTTGGACAAAAAACCAACCCACATATTGTACAGGAATTAAAGAAGAGTGCAAGATAATTTTCAATATAACATATTTCTTGGAATGAATGATGTTGAAACATTGTGTTAATGATACAAGAAATAACCTGTTTAATATAAAACAGGGAGAATGAAGATCTAGCAAAACACAGTTCACTTGTTATTAAATACAAAGCTCTATGATTATAACAGTGTCAATTAGTGGGGAGTAAGAGAGATCATCTGATATGGTCATGTTAGTTTAAATTACTTCAGAATGTTCCAAAATCACTTTTATGACACCTCAGGAAGATATAGAGGCAGGTGGGTAAAACAAACTGTAGCTGCAAGCTGGTACTTAGTATTTTGATCTATTTACACCTTGGTAGCTGTTGGCAGCCTATTTTGCAGGCTTTCTGAGACCATTTTTGTAGGAATGGGTTCTAATGAGTCAAGCCATTAGCAGCAAATCTCAGGCAGCAAGAAAGAATAAGACAGCAGTAGCATTTCTACTCATTGCTCAAACCCTTCTGGGTGTTATTCTCCAAAGGAACAAAGACAGACAAGGTCAAACTTGAACCTGAAGCCTTTCATGAAATGTTATTTGTACAAAGTACATTCCTCATTAATCTATTTCAAATGCCTACCATATCCACTTATTAATACAAAGTCTCATGTGTGTTCAACCATTTTCCCCTTTTTGCCTGCTATAAAGCTCCAAAAAGTAGCAGCAGTGAGAAAAAGGTCAGATTCATATAGAAATTGTTAACCACCATAGAAAATCAGAATGCCTTTTCTAGACAAACAATGTTTGTTTATTAACACATCAGAAACCTTTACTCATAGTTCATTAACTATTCAGTCCCTTCAGTAGTGACTCATAAGAATAGTACAGGGAGGTCTTCCTTTCTCTTCCTGTTTTTCAGGTGCTCTCA
Organism: Colius striatus; assembly: GCF_028858725.1. Lineage (NCBI taxonomy): Eukaryota > Metazoa > Chordata > Aves > Coliiformes > Coliidae > Colius > Colius striatus. Next base: position 3,438,961 of record NC_084771.1, on the reverse strand, counting down.
CAAAGAACATTTTTTCCACATAAACTTTCTTTGAGCTTTCGTTGCCTTGTTTACTTTTTTTTCTCTCCAAACCTATCTTGAATTCTCCAAAGTTTAAAGAATCACTTTGATAGAGAAGTATTAATTTATTCCATTTCCATGAATATCCTAAAACCTGCCACACAAAGCAACGAGGAGATTACAGCAGCCACTTTGAAACCACACGATTCCACCCACAGATACTCTGAAGCAAAAAGCCTCTCCTGGGTAACATGACCTGTCAGACACAAAGATGTGAACTGCAAGCAACTTTTCCCCTATTACCAGAAGAGTTATATTCAATTGCTCGTTTCTCCATTTAAATTCTTCACATGTTTTCCCCAACAACTGTCTGTTATTCCACATCCCTTTCAAATTCATATCTATGAAAAAAACCCTCAGCTATCTAAATCTACACTGCCCTGTATTTCCTGGTTTTATTAGGTTTCACAGCCCAGGATGTTTCAGGGTATCTGGGTCAGTGTATTTCAGGACACTCTCTGTTTGAAAATGTTTGCATTTTTCTTTTTTAATTATTATTAGAAAGGGCAAGTTACATAATCTTATATCACTTTCTATATTAGGAAAAGGCAGTTGCCAGACATCCCTAATTCTACCAGGGAAATTGTATAATCCAGAAGCAGCTCTGGATACCAGAGTTCCTTGAAACCTGTGATATTTGAGTTCTTACCTGCCTTGATTTTCCCCACACACCCACTTGCTTCCCCCCAGTGCTGCAGTTATCAGGCTTTCATGTCCCTTCTCCATAAGGAGACTGCAGCTTGTCAGGCAAAAAGTCATGTTGGTTTGTGCTGTGCCACTGCTGGCAGCTACCACTCTCTGACATTACCAGTCAAGGTCCCTGGAATTCTCATAACACCCATCTCCACAAATCTCTCTAATCTCCAGGATTCTCCCTCACTTCCAAGATTTTTACTCCAATCAAAATCTTCACTTTCTTTCCCAATCTCCAAGCACCTGAATGTTCTAAGCAGTCTATATGCATAAGCACAAGCAGTGACCAGATTCCCAAATAGCAGTTTTGTGTCACATCCCTTTGTTACCTGAAGGTTTCAGGATGTGGTACTTCTGTTTAGTCCAGGTATTATCCAAATCTACACCTAGCTTTCACTGACTGCAGCAAGCAGATAGCAGCTATTGGCTTTAAAAGCTCAGTTTCAGACAGTCAACCACACAACACAGTTTTCTGCTCCCTGTTAACATTCACAGTTCATTTTCGTCTCCAGGTTTTGAGGGTCCTATTGTCTTGGCTCCTCCTCTTCAGACTTTCAGCAGAATTAACTCCATTTAGTCAAAAAGTACATTTCAAGTTGCTTGGATTTGTGAAAAATTCATTTCTAATTCATAAAGTTCAGATGGTGAGTCCATAATTTCTCCACTTTCACCACTGACACTTCTATGTACTTACTCTAGCAATGGCAATTAGGAAGATCCCTTCTAGCCTTCACAGGTCTTTTATTGTTAACTAACTCACTGTTTAGAAAGAATAAAACAAAACAACAAAAATTGTTGTACTGCTTACATCTCAAAGGGGAACTGTGCAACCTTGCTTCTAGACTATGCTTTCTTCCAAGAAACCCCAGCATAAACTTCAAACTTACCCTTACTGCATGCACTGAAGTTATTAGCTGTTGATTTCTATTTATTGGATTAAACCTGTTTAAACCTAAATCCTGTGTCATCAACCCAGTAACTGGACAATGAGGTTAGTCTGTTCTTTACCTGGGTAAGCCCATTAGAAGTGTCAGCATCTGCCAGTCAGTCCAGCAAGCACATGGGCACATTCCCATCACTCTCTGCTCCTGCCAAGCACTTTGCATTAGTAGCTCAACTTATCTTTCTGTAGAGCAAGTGACAAGTCTAATGAATAATCTTTTTCCTAAACATCATGGTAAAGATGCAAAAATCAGGAGATTCCTACTGCATCAAGAAAAAGGAGATGTTAGAGAAAATAAAAGAAGTTACTAGGCACATTTTCAAGAAAGAAATAGACCCTGATAAAACAAATACCATGTCAAATACCCCAGCTATGGCTTGAGACTAGCAAACAAAACTAAATCTTTGATGCCTGCTAGAGAAGACATACTTGTCATAGCAAAGCTGTATTCACTTGGGGTTAACTCAGGCAATATGAATGAAAGAGAGAACAGAACAATGATGGGAAAGCTGATTCTACCAAAGTCAACATGAGAATGGCTGTTCATTGCAGTCACATAGTCATTCATGGCTGCACTCCAGTCATGAGAGCTGTCCCACCATATCTTTGGAACTGCATCCTCACCCACATCTCCATTCCTCCTGCTCAGGCTGCATTTGTTGGTGTACAAGCAACACAGAGACTTTCCCAAGCAGACAGGTTTCCCTGGATGGATGCAAAAGGATCATCCTTCTTTTGACTCTCCTTCAGGGTAGTCAGACTTCTGCTTCTCATCTTCTCACAGTGTCCCACAAATTTGCTCAAGGTTACACAGAGAAATGAGAACTGTGGTCTATAATTAAAAGCTCATTTCATCACTGAAGGAGGAATTTTTCAAGAGGAATTACATATATTGAGAAAGATATTACTTCACCATAAGCAAGGTGAAGTAGTAGATACATATAATAAGTAAAGCATATACAGTAATAATCTGTATATACAATAAATAAAGCATTTTAGTATTTGTAACAGTATCTACATCCAAATACTGGAGATCACTAGAAAGGCAAAGAGAAATTCACTTGAATTAAGATAATTTCTCTAGCTAACAGCAAGTATTTCAGTTTTCTCTGTGTCAACATCCAAGACAAGTCAGATACATTGCCAGAGTCATTAGTTGCCCTTAAGGAAGTGAAAGAACTTTTTACAAGGGCCTGTACTGATATCAGAAGGGGTAATGGCTTCAAACTGAAAGAAGGTAGGTTTAGATCAGATGTAAGGAAGAATTTCTTACTTATGAGGGTGATGAGGCTCTGGCAGATACAGTCCAGAGAGGCTGTGGATGCCTCATCCCAAGTACCATTCAAGGTTAGGGCTCTGAGCAACCTGATCTAGGGAAAGGTGTCCCTGCCCATGTCAGGGGGGTTGGAACTAGATAATCTTTAAGATCCCTTCCAATCCAAACCATTTAGTGATTCCATGAAGTAGCACAGTAAACAGAAAAACTCACTATCTTCATAGAACCATGCTGCCTGGATAGACACATAGCATCTCAGTAATTGTTTAGTTACATTTACTACAACAATTTCTACCTATCCACTCAAAATATAGCTCCATAGTTGAGTTTGGACAAGTAAGCAACACCTGCCTTTGAGCAGAAGGCTTTTCAAATATGACTGTAACAAAAGGATGAGTGAGGGGCTGTGCCAAAGCAAAAAAATAGAAAAGCATTTTAGAAAAAATACATTATTAATTTCAAAAATAAATCAGTCTTCCCTTGAGCTGAAGCCAAGCCAAAAGCTTGGAAAAAATGCCAGGTTGTCCATTTTGTTCCATTGCTTTTGCAATAAGACTTTTAATGCAGTTACATTGGTAGGGAGCCAGTGAATTCAAGCAAATAGTCTGTGCAATAGTAATTAAAAACAGAGATAAATTAATTTTTCACCAACATAGCTCTCATTTCCATAAAGTGATTTCAGTTTTAAAATCATAAAACAGTTCTGGTTGGAAGAAATCGAGGAGGTGGATTTTCCACTCAAAATAGTCAACATTGTTGTGGTGGGTTGATCCTGGCTGGACCAGGAGGGTGAGAAAAAAATGCAACTAAGTGCTTGTGAGTCAAGAAAAAGAGACAGGGAGATGATTCATCAATTACCATCACAGGTAAAATGCACAACTAAAGGAAAATAATTTCATTAATTACCAATAAAACCAGTAGGGTAATAAGAGCTAAAAATAAACATTCAAACTTCTTTCCTCCACCACTCCCTTCTTCCCAGGCTTCCCGGTTTTCTCTACCTCCTCCTCTGAGCAGCACAGGGGCACTGGGGGATGGGGGTTAACACAGCTATGCTCCATCTAGAGGCTCTTAGCAGAGTGATCCTTACAGAAACAGTAACAACCCTTTCTGCAGACTGGTTTCCCATCTCCCATTTGGGAAAGCAATACCATTTTCTTTTCATATTTAAAAGGAAAAAAGCAACTGTGAACACTATCTGTCTTACTCCAGATGCAACATGAGGATAGAGTCCTTCCCAGCTACCAGAAACTCAACCACAAAGGCAACAGATGAGAAGAAAACTGCCTTTCTTAAAAACAGAAATAATATTCATAGTTAAAATAGAAAGAAAGCCCCCCAAGTAAGAGAATTTTCAAAGAACAAATGTAGAAATATTTACCATTTACTTTTACATTATGGTGATGACAAAGATGTAACCCACAAAAACACAGGATATTTAGCTTCTACATTTATTAGGGTGTCCACTCAATTTCTGGGCTAGATTCTCCACTGCTGGATTATTGTCGTGATGCCCTGCAGCACAAGAGTTGAAATTGTCCCTGCATTAAAAACTGTGTTAATGCTTTTGTTTTTATTTTCCTTGACAAATTTGCTTCCTCATAAGCCTATCTAGTCTTGTCACAACCTGCATAAAGTATGGTGGTGTTTTCAAACTGATTTAAGTCCAGGATGATTTTCTGCTGCCCTTAGGCTGGTTTCTTTCCACCAAAATTTAATACACTTTCTCTTTTTCCTATAGAGTTGCTTTAACACTCAGAACTTGCACTTTGCTATTATTCCTCTCCTGGTTTATTATCCTTGATTGCCAAGTGACAATAATCTTCTCAACTCAGTTTCTCCCACCTGAGTTTTATATTCAAGAATTTCCTTTGTTCCTGTTTTATGAGTTATGTTGAGTTACCTTTGCATTTATTTACCTCCTCTGGCTTAGAAAATCAATCTTGTTGTGAAAAGGTCTGTCCCACTTTTTTTTGTCATGATCTCAGTCTGGTTTGTGTTATGTATTTTTGTCCCTCAGCTAGTGTTTGGATTATGTTTCAGCAAACTGGTGGAAACGCTTTTCACAGGAAGAGTGTGCTTTTGAAAATGGATCAGCCTGTACAAATTCATATGTTTTTGCTCCTTAGGAACAGATGTTAAGGGAATGTAGGTTAAGCTTTAGATCCAAACTAGTCTCTGCAGGACTATAATTTGCTATGATAAACAGAAAGATGGAAATGCAAACCAACAGGGGCATCCCAGATTTAACATCCCTTCTGTTCTGGCTGAGGTACATTCAATTCTGTCACTTCCAGATACACTTTGTTACCACAGTAATCAAAACCAACACAGAAATCTCTCTTAATCACTAAAAAGATTACTAGTCTTTTTCTGAAGCTGTAAACATGTAGTCCAACAGAGATTAGGGTTTTTTTTTTAATATTCCAGATAAATGCTTCTCTTCCACTACTTTTTCTTCTATGAAATATGTTTATAAGCACACAGGTTTCTAAGAACATTTGAGGAACCCATAAATGTCACACAAAGCCAGAAGTGGGCAAAAGCTTACATATATGTTGTATGAAGACTGACAGAATCTTTAATTAGTTACCAAGAGAAGGCTGACAGTTTTTCATTACCTTTGAAAATGAGGAAAAAAAGAGAATGAAAGGATTTGTTCTTACCTCCAGCCACTGCTCAGATCTGCTTGGTACCCCCAGCAGATTTTGGAGCACGCTGGATTCGGGCTGCCAGCCAACTTTGAAAAAGTCTCTCATTCACTCGCATTTGTTTTTAGGCCAATAAGCTATGATTAGTTTTTCATTATCATAATTAATGTAGTACAGATTAATGAGCTGATTTAGGCACCTGAGTGGTAATTTTTGACTTGACTGTGGCAGGATGTACACAGCATCTCGCCTCCAGAGACTTTCTGTATTTAATACTCGTCTTAGTTTCTGTAACTTATTTGACATTCCTTCCAAGCAGACAAGCCTTAGGGGAAAAAAAGTCATTTCACTAGTCAGAAGCACTAGAGAAGAAAGAGCACAGACTCACTACAATACAAAAGTAATCTGAAAAGAAACACTGAGAAAAACAGGGCTCCAACCTGTGAATTCTACAGAGTCCTCCAGTAACATTTTGCAACACTGAGATACCACTTGGCATTGGTATCATCCCTGAGCCAATGCTCTGTTCCAGACAGAGGAAACATGTCCAGTGAAACATATCACAGTCAGATTGGTTGATATTGAAAGTCATCTCTGGAGACCATGTAAGTCCAACTCTCCCTACTCAAGCAGTCACTCACAGCAAGCTGCTGCTCACAGCTGTGTCCTGTCAAGTTTTTAATATCTCTGAGGATGGAAACTGCAGCCTCTCTTGGCAACCTCTTCCAGTGTTCAACTTCCCTCACAGTATAAAAAAATGTATTCACAAAGAATTTCATGTTTCAGTTCGTGCCCAATGTCTCTTATCACTGGGCACCACCAAGGGAAGCTTGTATCCTTCCTTACACACCTCATCAGATAGTTATAAGCATTGAGAAGATATGCACTGAGACTTCTCCAGCTCTCCCAGCTGTGTGCTGAGGTGCCCTATGACCAAAACTATTACAAATGAATAAAGCTTGAATACATGATGACATTATTATTATTAAGTCTATGTTTAAATATTTCTCAAATCAGGAGCCAGGACTCATTAAATACAAACTGCATTTGTGTTCCCAATGAAGAAACAGTTTAAACAAAAAGCCACCATCCCAGAGAAAATATAAACCACAATGATAAATATCCAAATCTGCTTCTGAGAAATCATGTTTCTAGTATTATTTCATTATTGTTTCCTTCATATTGAAAAGAAATATGTTTTCATTTGAAATGTCATCCAGATAAGAGTAAGATTTTGGAAGGTATCAGTATTCCTAGGACTAGTGCTGTGGAAAGCAAATCTCACATCAAGAAAGCCTCATAGGAGCTTCCACAGCAGCTATGAAGCACTGGACAGAACTCTGCTGTAACTTTCACACTCAACAAGATCCTTAGGCCTTGTTTCATCAGCCAAGATTTGGCTCCAAAGACTTTGTAGGCTGTGCTCACATAAGCAATTAACATCAGGCAGAAGTGAATGTGCAGAACCAGAGAACTGGTGACAAGGACCTGACACCTTCAGCAAACATGTTTTGAGGTTTTTGTTCAGCTTAGGTCAGTGCTGGACCTTCTCATTGGAAAGCATTATATGCACTCCTACAGCATTACTTTGTTCAACTTAGTTTGAAAGGAATCTACTGTTCCTGATGCAAGACTGCACTCAAACATGAGAGGTGAAACTAAGTGCAGTAACTGTGAATAACCAGATTTGCTTCACAGGTGCACTCTTGATCCAAATTAAAATGGTAATGCAGATGAAGCCATTATTTCTGGGTATTTTTTTCTGATATACAGTGAGACAGAGTGTGTTACAGAACTCTGACCCTTTGCTTGTAGTATCATCCCCATCAAAAAATATCAAAAGAGCCTCAACGTATATTTTGTGTTTCTCCAGAATCAGGTGTAAAAAGGGTCTTCTGTAATGCTGACAAAAGAGCATTTTCATAAATAAAAGAACATGGTAGCTCACTTAAATAACCTATCACCAAATGCAGGTGTTTTCACTCACAGGGTGTTTTTTCCAGAAATAACACAAAAATTATGCCCTTTTGAAAACACAACCGTATATTATTAGAGGTTTATGTGGTACATTATCCAGCCCCAGACTTATGTTACCTGGTAACTCCTGTGTAAATTTATGTCAATTATTTCTTAACAACTTCAACATTTAGTGCTTTTCCTTGACACGTGGAAAATAAATGCCATCTACCTTCTGCAAAGTATAAACAACTGTGGAATTACTTTGTGAAAAGACTGCAATTATCATTTAATCATGCTTAATTATATGGGTAATGTACCTTGAGCAAGTGTTACAGAAACTGAGAAACAGTTTGTTACAGTTACAAAAAGGACCTTAAATCTAACAGAATATTGCCTGTCCTAGTGTTGCACTACTATCATACCCAGGAGGCACCTAACTGATTTTACTATTCAGAAAGCAGCTTGTGCTGGGGGGGAGGTTTTAGCTGTTTTCCAGCCTCTACCCCGTGACACTCTGCTTGGACAAGGCCTGTGGGTCACAACAAGTTTGCAAGAAAAGAAAAAGAAAGGGGAGTTGTGTCATAAAAATACAATTCAAAGTCTGAATTATACACTGTGTATATAATGGTGAACTCTTCAGTTTCAAGAGCTTCAGTGCTGCACAGCTATAGTTTTAATTGTGTACACAATTAATAAAAAGCCTCATAAAAATGTACCCATGACTCATTGAGAACCTAATGTCTCCTTTTTAATAGTGTCATCAGCACCAAGAATCCTGTATAACACACAGAAAAGCTTATACTGGAAGATCTATTCTCTCCTCTAAGGATTTTGTAACCAGGGCTTCTGTGCTGCTGTTGTGGAATGTCTTCTCCACAGCACTCAGCTCCTCATCCCTAAGGTAAAGGATTTGGTAGTCTGAGAATCAAGACTTCATTTCATAGTGGCTGGAGTATTAATAGAACTGATTTATGTAAGCCAAGGACTCTGGGCAGATCTGGGTATGTTAAACAGGACTGTAGATTCATTTTCAGAAGCTTGCTGGAAACAGAGTCTGCAGTGATTTATACTGGACTTATCAATAGCTAAACCATTTATTTGACTTTGTAGAACAAACATTAGTACCTTTCTCCTTTTACTTTTTTTCTTCTTATCTATAACAGGCTAGCTAAGCCCTAGAAGTAAATCATTGTCACTGTTTGTAAAAAAATTGCTATATAAAAGGCAATTCCTTCAGTGGGTACCAAAGACATCAACTGAGCACTTTGATAATATCAATGGCGAGCAATCCATAGGAAATAAAGGGCTGATGCTTTTCTGATCTAATGTTGCCAAACAATTATGACATATGTAAAGTTCTTTGGCCTACTTAATACTAGCCACTGCAGAATAAGTGATCTTGAAGAGCAAACAGGAAGGGAAGAAATTACTCTTCTGTTTTTTAAAACAACTATCTTTCTGAAACAAAGGAAAAGAGATTCAGCTGTTATTTGTCCAGCTGTACTAAGGTATGAGATACTTTAACTCCTCATGAAGCCCAAGGCAAAGCTGCCCAATGGCCAAGACTTCCTCTAACTTTTTTGCACCATCCTCTGGGCTAGATTTCACACAATCACAGAAGGGGAGGGGGTTGGAAGGGACCTTTGGAGATCCTCTAGTCTGACCACACTGCTAAAAACAGGTCCACCTAGATCAGGTCACACACCAATGTATCCAGGTGGGTTTGAAAACCTCCAGAGAAGGAGCCTCTGCACCTTCCCTGGGTAGCCTGGGCCAGGGCTCCTTCATTTCAATAGGAAAGTAGTTTTTCCTTACGTTTCAGTGGAACTTTTTGTGTTCCAGTTTCATCCCATCACCCCTTGTCCTGTTACTGGACACTACAGAAAAAAAAATGAGTTCCCAGCCTCCTGACAGTCACCATTTAGATATCTGTAAATATTAATGAGGTCGTCCCCTCAGTCTCCTCCAGGCTGAATAATATCAAATCCCACAGCCTTTCCCCTAAGAAAGATGCTCCAGTGCCCTGGAGGTGGCCCTGCACTGGCCTCTCTCCAGCAGTCCCTGTCCCTCTGGAGCTGAGGAGCCCACAACTGGACAAAGGACTCCAGATGAGGCCTCAGCAGGGCAGAGTAGAGGGAGAGGAGAACCTCCCTCAACCTGCTGCCAACACTCTTCCTGTTGCATCCCAGAATGTCCTTGATTTTGTTACCTGTTCATTCAAAGGTGGTCCTGGCTACAAAAAGGGTCAAGAACTCCCACAGAACTGTAATGCACACAGCTCCAGTCACTGCATTTACCAGCTACAATGCTAAGAGAGAAAGTGGGATAAACCAGTAGGTGTTAAAAATTGCTTTGCCTATCCAAGAACAGGCAAGTTAACAGTTTACACTGAAGCAAATCAAAGTTTTTTTCACTGATCTCAACAGCACAAGTTGTGTTGTTTAAACTATTTTCAGCCCAGGACACCAGCCTTTCTGGACTCAGCATTATCAGAATAAATGGCAAGAGATTACAAAAGAGATTAGTCATATGAGAAGATCAAACACAGTCTTTTAATTAAATGCTGGTTAGTGTCCTATGGTCCAAGAAAGAGGTTTCATACTAATGATTTATTTAAATTCTGTTTGAAACTATGTTTCATCTGGTTTTGTTCTTTTTTGATCTCAGGCCATTATTTACCTTACAAACATTTCATGCCTCCTTAGCATTCTCCAGAGCTGCAAACCATGCTGCTTTATCTTCCTCAGAGGCATTCATTCCTTCTTTTTTATTGATGTTCTACCTCCTCAAGGTACCTGATCTTTGTCCCTTTATTGATGTCTCATTGCATGCCTTTTCCTCCATGGTCAAACAGGTTTCTTGAAGACAGCACAACACAGAGTCAAAGCAAGACATCTAAGAAATACTGAGAAAGACACAGGGCAGAGGTTATGGAGTGCAGCTAAAAGCATGTTGGCCCTAGGGAGACTGAGAATGGCCTGGCAGACAGATTAAGCAGGTGGAGGGGAAATACAGAAAAGCAAAGAAGGATCATGTGCAAGTTTAAGTGAAAAACGCATAGGAAGAAGAAACAAAATTTCTGACAAAATGAAAACTGAAGCAGAATCAAACATGCAGAAATATTTCAAAGGAACATGACTAAATGACCAGCACCTTATATTCCAAAAAGGTATTCTTAAACACTAAAAGTGGACAAAACTCTGTTCACCTGAAGCAGCTGTATTACTTCATTTATAGCAACACATTACAACCCATCTATAAAAGCAAAGAGATACTAGTACTGTGGCAGGAGAAGCTCTAGCTATTGATAACAGGTATTGTTCCATGCAGTGGGGCATCACTATGACCTAACCTGCTGCTACTTCTCTTATCCATGATCTTCTGACTTAGTTCAAGTCTGACTTTTAGTTGCTGAGTAGATTTTTGTGGAAGTGTGGTAACCAGGCAAAGGTGAAGGTCTGGGCACCATTCAACCTGTAATACATATTTTAGTGGAAAGCACTATGAAGCTATAAAGAATAAGATGCTTCTCTGGACTAAGAGAGTTACTTTAGATATAGGTTTGAAACTATTGGTTGGATACTTAACTCCTCACAGAGCCAGATCTCAAGAAATTTATCAATGAGGACTTTGAAAGTGATTCACACTCACTGAGCCAGAGATTTTTCCTTTAGCTACAGTGAACTTTGGAACTATACTTGAAGGATCTGCAAGTGAGAATGCATTAGCAGCAGGACCTACTGAATACTTCTCTTCTAGTATGTAAGACTTCTTGTATGGGAACATGTCGGCAGACAGGGCTGAGTGACACAAAAGAGACTACAGTACCTGACAGCAACTGGAAATGGCTTTTCTAGAGCACAGGGATGCAACATGGCAGGGATGTGAAAGCAGCTGCTGCAGCTCATTAGTGGCTAATGGATGGGGCTGACCAGCTGCAGATGGCACAGAGTCAGAGCTGCAGAAAGCCCTCAGCACAATGCTGCAAGTAAGACTTTGCTGCAAGGAGCACAAGAGTGAAGTTAGCAGCATGTGTGTGCTGGCTAAACTTGTGGAAGGTGACCTCTGAATGAGACAGACCTATGACCAGCCTCCTCGTTTCACAATGCAGAGCTGGAAAGAAGACATTTCTACATCTTGTACAAAGGCAAACTCTGTCCAGCAACATGTAATCATGGCTGCAGAACCAGATCAAATTTGTTCTTGAAGACAAGCAATCATTCTCAGAGAGTGTTTTCTCTGTGAGAGGGTGACATTTTTGTTCTTTTTTTAAATGCACTATTAAATATCTAGATATCATGGACATGGAGAACAACAATAATGTTATCTGCTGTTTGCTTGTGCTGTCATATAAGTCATCAACACAAATAAATGAGTGGAATTGAGTTTCAAATTTAGCTTAAATTTACTTTCTAAATGAGCCTGAATAGATTTGTCTGGATTCTCAGGCTGTTGAACTGATGTTGAGCATTTTCATTAAAATGGCTTTTTTGTGTAATGTTAGGTTGTCAAGAAAATGGAGCATGTATCACAAAATGTCAGTTATATTCTGCCTTACATGCTTTAATAAATAGCATGGAATAAGAAAAATTTGGCTTCAAGGACTTAAGCACTCTACATACTCAAAAATTAATAACATGTTCTGATTATGTAAGTACTAATGTAAATAACCTCAAAATGCCATGTTACTTTGTAGATCTCATTAGCATCCCACCTAGTTTTACCTCCTTTTTATAACAGCTGCTATAAGTCATGGTTTGTAGCTCCTTCCTGAAAGTGACCTTTATGTAATAATTTTTGCTTAATCTAGTATAATTAGGGATCAAAATCAAATCCATCATAGTTTCCTGAGATGATCAGTGATGGATCAGCTTAGCACAAATTAGTTCAACTTCATTCCATGTTATCCATTGTAAGTTATACTTAGGGGCTCAAACTATCAGATTATAGAGAAGAGATTTTTCTTAAAGCAGTTTTTACTTACAAGTCTAATAATAAACAAATAACGTTCCATGCACACACTGCTGGAAAAAAAATCCTGTGATTGGAATAATAAGGGAGTCAAGGAGTATTAGATTTCTCACAGAGGGGATAAGAAGTAGAGTAAGGATTGCATTATCAGGGCCTTCCTGATGCTGAGAAATAAGTTGACATACTTTTTCATATTTCCATATTGACCCAATGTTTTACCTTTCTGAAGATGTCTGAAAATTAGGGAGAAAAATTTGGCTGGAGAGTTGGACTGGATGATCTCTAAAGGTCCCTTCCAACCCCTACCATTCTGTGGTTCCATGGTTTTAAAAAAGGTCAGGATAGTGCATGAATCAATCTGCCTTCATTTGGAATGATATTCAATGAAAACAGAAGTTACAGGACATTCAGACTTGGAGCTTCAAGTAGCCAGTCCAACACTGACCACATCAGATATCCACTGTCCACTGGGATAGTGCAGACTGAGATGGACCTAAACTCATCAGAAGAGGTCCTGAATATGACAGACAGCACTGCACCAATTCTAAAGACATGAAGACACCTTAGAAAGTGTAGGGAAGAGTTAAAACTTTTCAGGTCAGCTTTGTTCTGAAAGATACTGCAGTATTTAAAGGAAAAACAAAAAAGTAGATGAGGATATTTCAGCTGTTAATACTTCCCTACAATAGAAGACACAAAAGTAACCCAGATCTTTAAAAGGAAAAGAGGGAAAATACTTGATACTGTCTCTGACTCAGTTAAACCTTCACTAGGTGGCACCCTAGCAAACAGTCGTCTTAATTTTCCAATTTTAATGCCATGCCAACATTTGTTGCATAGCTCAGTTACATCCCCTTTCCAGCCTCTCTACCTGACCTTGACTAGCCTCCATGCTGGATGCATCTTTGCTCCTGCACATGTAGGTCCTGATGACCTTTTCTGGAACAATCCTTCTGAAAGCGGGCTGTTTCTGAAGGGGCATGTCCATTTGGTTACTAAAAAAATAGCTTAGAGTAACTGGAAGAGAAAGGATGAATTTCTTCTGACCCCACTGCAACACTAAAAGCTGTGGTTTCTGGCTCCCCATCAGACCTAGTTGATTGACTAAGATTTGGAAGTGTACAAGCTTTGGAAGTCCCAGCATATGGAGTTGATGATTCTGTGTGGATGGACCCGAAATAAACCTCCCAGATTTTTCCAGCTCTTAAGCAGGAGTATTCAAATCTATAAGATCTGTGAACTATAGACAGGTTCTTAGAGTTTTCAGTTAAGATTTGTTACACAGACCCCTGTCTTCAGCTGTAGGACAGTTTGCCTATCAGGACTGATTAAATTCCTTATCTCCAGAGCTCTGTATCCTCAGCTGCTCTGACAAGAACCAACCTGGTAAGTTTTTGAACATTCATTTAACTTTGGGGTTAGAAGTTTACTGAAATAAAAGCATGTACAGGAGAAACAAAAAGATCAATTTAAGAATTTTCCAGAGGAAATCTAGTTGACCCTTAACACCAATATAGCCTACTTAATACCTTCAGACATACAGTAATCATCAGATGCACTTCTCTAAAACAATTTACACAGATAACACCTTGATATCAACCATTTTCACATGCAAGGTCCCTGCTTCCACATGTAATGCAGAAGAGAACCATGGACCTCAGCCAGTGTGATTGAACTATCAAAGCATGTAGCTATCATCTTGCTTAAGCCTTTTAACTTGCTTGTCCTACCCTTTTTCTGCCATGGTTTTGAAAGATACTTCTTCAGGGAAAATATCAATAAAAGACATGATGATAACTCTGTTCCAAAAGGACATCTCAGATTTTCCAAAGAGACATTAAACTCACCCATAATGCTAACAACAACAAATAACGTTATCTTGATTGAATAAATGAGTGATTTTCTTTTGACCCATGATGGGATAGAAATCAAAGCATGCTATAGCATAAGATATATATATTACCCAACGAAAGGGAATGGCTTTTAAAATGGACACATCAATAAAACTGAGGAGAACAATATCATGGGCTAAGCCTTGTAACAGTGCCATGGTAACACTCCTTGCTGTGCTGCAGCTGAGTGCTAGGATTTCTTTGCAAGGGAAATAGCTTTTCTATCCAGACTATTCAACCAAATATTAAGTTACATTGCCACTATAGGCAACTGGGGAATATAAATAATAGGTAATGTTTATTATCCCTCTTTGAGTATCCTTAGTGATTAAGCTATTGTTTCAGCAGTAACAATAAGCAATACGTATATTTTGGTTCTCGAGTAACTTGTTGGAAATTAGGTTTCACAGTAGTGTTTATATACTAGTCTGATCAAATGCTGCATTATCTTCTGTGCTTCTTGGTGGTATTTATGTATTAAGCCTCTTTTTATTAAGTTTCTTGCTGAAATATGATGTATTAAGTAAGGGCTCCCCATAGTAAATTATGTAGGTTTCTTGGTAATAACACTGCATTACCCTTCTCTGAATGATCTTATGTGCCTCATTAGCATAACATGAATTGCAATAGGAAGTTTAATCTCTAGTCCTACACTTCTCTATGCACATCTTTTTCTCCCCATAACTTTTCATTACTGAAGGCTAGGAGTTTAGCCTGATCAACAAACAGGAAGGGGAAAGAAATCCTATTCCAAGATGAATGAATCTAACAGCCTACGGGAATAATATCTGCACGTTCTCTCAATGATAGTAGCAAATGGGGAAATGGAATGAAATTTCAAGGCATATATATATCATTTTTACTTGCCCTGCATATCTAATGACCAGAGAAATGAACCAACACTTTGCCATGCCACCACAAAAATACAAGAGTGCAAAGACCCAGATTCTTCCTATGGATGTTGTGCACCTTACTAAGTCACTTGAGTCAGGAACATAGTTCTTTCATGCTCTGATGCAAGAGAAACAGGCAATTATAGGAAGTAATGTAGATCCTATGAAGAAGCCATTACAACTGAGTCTTGTCAGTGTGCACCTTCTACTGCCACTAAGCACATTTTTCTCATATCAATTTCTTTATATGGTTATATGGCCACATTGAGACACTTGACACCTATGCACAAACTTTAATTGACAGAATTCTTTTGTTCTTCTCCTAGAGACAGAGAAAATTACATTGAAAGAGATTTTATATACAAATATTACATATATATAGTACATTGTGTTATATTGTAGTATAGTTTAGTACTTTATTATATGTTATTGCTTCGAGGGAAATGTTTGAGGGGTGTGTTTTAAAATAAGTTTCAAATGAATGATTCAACCCAAGTACACTCAGAGCACACAGGTTAAATAATGGCTTAATTATTGATAGCTTTCATCTCTAAACTTAAGATCTGATAGGATCTTATATCTGCACTTCGTAATTAGAGACAGAGAAATTGATATTTGGTTTGACTTTCAAATAACATGGGCTAGTTCTTCTCAAAAATGCCTCAAGGTTGTTGCAGATACGACTGATCTATTTCCCTGAAGGGGTGAGGGAGCCCTGGCCCAGGCTGCCCAGGGAGGGTGTGGAGGCTTTTTCTCTGGAGGTCTTCAAAACCTATCTGGACAAATTCCTGTGTGACCTGATCTAGGTGGGACCTGCTTTGGCAGGGGCATTGGACTGGATGACCTCTAAAGGTCCCTTCCAACCCCTACCATTCTGTAATCTCCATTACCAAGTAGCTTGTTTCAGATCAGATGTATGATGTCAATTTGAAGGGCTTCAAAAAAGTCCCTTAATGTAAATTTATCTTCTCTTTAAGCTCCTCCAAGACAAAAATATCATTTTAGAGGCAGATAGCTAACACTTCTTACAAGCTCTAAATGGTGTAAATACAAGAAGCCTGCATGGCTTAATGAGGGTTGTTATAGCCTAGTGAGGAGTGATGTAATTTGCAAGAATATCTGTTTAAAAATTTATGTGAAAGGAGCTTGCAATGTGTTTTAGATATATACTTTTAAGGAGTTTACTTTTTATACCTATAAAAGTTCCTTTTTTTAATTTCAATTAAGAATTAGGAAAACATGCACCAAAAAAGTAACTCCAGAAACTTTCATAGGATGCACATCTATGTGGACAGGAGAAGAAAGATTCCCAGGTGTAACAAAGAAAACACAAAAAAGCCTCTCAAATATGTGATGTCACATTCTAATCACTGAAGCATTTGTTTAATATTGGTCACTTTCTATAGCCTTGTTTGGAAAATGAATTTCACTAAATACATGGTATTTTAGTGACTTGAGTGATCAGAACTTCTGAAGGTTTCTCCCTGGCTGAGCCCAAAGCACAAGAGAGCAGAGTTAACCTGCCAGCTGTGTGATAATACCATGCTTCTTAAATACACCCTATTTCACTAGTGTTTGGTGTTACCACACTGAATGACATGTTAAATAACAAGATATTAATATTCCCTTCCAAACCTGTGAAGGGTTACACTGTATTGATATGCCTCAAATCAAAAACTCAGGCTAAAATCTCTTTGAAATTTCTATCCTGGTCTTTAAACCAGAATCTTCTGTGTAAAGAAACTATAACTTGTGTTTTACTGGAAAAGTGCAACTTTTGGTACTTTTTAGTGACATCACTCAACTCACACAGTGTGTGACTGTGGGTCCCTTTAGGGTGATAATGTCTCTGGTAATAGGAGGCTGTAAATGTTTATATTTGTCTAAACACTAGTACTGGAAAGGGAGTTGAGCCAGCACACATTCTTCTCTTACAGCCCCTCTGGGCAGTAGCCTACTGCCTTCTGGTTGTCAGGCAAGCTCTCTGTAACAATGCCATAGATTTATGCATTTAAATGCTGTACTTTTTGTAGCAGGATATTCCAAAGACTTTCAGATTCAACAGAATTTAAATGCAGACCAGTCCCCTCTCACCCTGACAAAACCAGGTTATTATTTGAGTTGAGTTATGCCAGAAAACCGAAATGTGTAACCTGCTTCTGCTGTAGGATTTATTAGTGTTTACTTATGGTTTGTTTGCAGTTGTGATTACATTTCAGTAAGACCATGATATTCCACTTCAAAATGTACAAGTTTTTTTGTCCTTTTAAAAAAGGATTTAAAACATTGTTATTGAAATACCCTCATGTCCTAGTCAAATTGAAGTTTGCACTTCTCTGCTGTCTAGCAGAGGTCCTGTTATTGTTTTTATAATACCTAGTGTACCATCCATCTTTCAACTGTATGACAGAAAAGCACCATTTTGATATAGCTCTGTCACAGCCAGGAGGAGCTGTACCAGACCTGCTTGTCATGTATTTGCACCATTAGTACCACAGTCACTTCTATTTGGACTGGTTATTGGGTCAAATTCAGTCTTTTGATCAAGAATATGCAAAAGCAGAGCAGAAATCCAACTGCTCTTTAAATTTACTTCAATATAAATACAATTGTTTTCAACAGGACTGAGTTTAACCCAACATCTTAAAGCCCTCACATCAATTCTAATTCAAATATATGTGAAAACACCCCAAAGTAATTTGATGGCATATGTTCATAGTCCCAGTTAAGAGAAAATATGCATTACCCATCCTGATGTTCTAACATTTACTATTATCCGTATGCTACAGAAAGGCATAAGGGGGAAAAAAAACACTGGGAAAAAGAAGATCTGGAAGTCTTCAGGGAAGTGGCAGAAACATTTATCAAGCCACTGACATGCAAACACTTGTCAGACAACTTGGCAACAGCGATTGGGCACTGTGCTCAGCAGATATTGCCTGATAGTCATCCACTGTGGGGACTTGCAAAGCAAGACTGAAAAAGATCACTTGGAGTATCTGAACGTGTTTGAAGAACTTGAGGAGTATATCAAATCAATCCAAAAGAGAAATATAAAAGCATGAACCCATGGAAGTATCATAGTGGTTGCAAGGGAAGGGAATAAGAAATACATGGGCAGTTTCAATGGTTACTTCCTCTGGAAATGAAGAAGTAGAATAAAGCATATGTAAGTAAAGCCAAGTACGCTGTTTTGCAGGACAGCAGTAGACACTGATGCAAACAACAAAATCTGGGGCCACTTAGCAGCATTCAGCAGTGCTCAGAATCTGTAGAATCTAGCTCTTCATTTCTAGATGTCAATATTACTTCCTCTTTGGTTCCTCAGCATTACTACTCATGACTCAAAACATCTCTGATGTTTCATTCGAAACAAAAAGATGGCATCTCTGTATTCAGAAACACTCTGCTGCAGTTCTGGATAAAGTCTGTGCTGCCTCTATTAACTTCCTTTCAATAGGACATTTTGTTAGCAATGAAACTCAAGAAAAATATTTGTTCTATCTTGTATTTAACATTAGATGGTATGTCATGCACTGCTATGAAATATGCTCTTCTCTAGGGAATCAATTCACAAATATTAACCTTTAGTTGCACTATTTCCAGTAAAGTTTCCATTCTGTTTATTTAACTGGTGTAAGGAAGTAGCAACAGCCTATAGACATGTCTAGAGACAAGAAAAAATCCTACTAAAAACGATTGAGTTACAGAAAGCTCATGACAAACCTTTATGTACTGACACAAGAAAAATATATATCATTGTCACTCAAGGCAATGGCAGATCTTCAGTAGAACCATAGTGCTAGACAGATTGCAACCAATCACAGCAAAGAGACAACTGAAACTTCATGTCAGTCAACCATAACTCAATTCAGGCTTAAAGGTCCAACCATAGTTAAAGCACAGCAGCTTTTGTACAGCATCCAAGACAGCAAAGCATGGCTGTGCCCATCTACCCTTTCCTCCTCAATTCAAATTCAGTTAGGTCCATTCCTGCTTGGATCAACTACAGCGGGCTTTTGGCATGCACCTGGAATGAAACCACCTCCTGCTTTGATATTAGCAATGTCTTACTCCTGCTCTGACAAGCCATAACCAAAAGTCAGCCAGATTTATAGATCTTTTTATGACAATAGGTTCAAAACACATGCAAATGGTTCACTTTTTCACTTGCTGATCTTCAAGGGTTTCTCCACCATCTGAGCAAGTGCTAAGCAGAATGATAAACCCACCATTAAAAGAAAAAAGAAAGTTATAGGCTAATAAATTTAATTCTTCTTCATTTAAATGGAAAAATTGGCAGATTGAATAATGCTTCTGCCAATTCAGACCAGCAGAACATTCGCTTTACAAATTATCCTTTTGATAGCAAACATAAACGATATGTGAGAGACTATAAATTGAAAAGATCAAATTTCATTAAGCTGTGCACTCAACGAGACAACATCAGAAAAAAACATCCTATGTGCCACCATACCAACATGTAAATCACTCAAATTATGCAATGATGCTGCAGTAGTTTCCCCCTTTTGACTGTTGGTAATTGTACTCATGTTTGTCTCCAAGCAGGAGCTGAGCTGCATGATCAGATCCCTAATTTATGCATCAAAAAAATCCCCAAGTTGGGTAAAATCAAAATCATTAAAGAAAAACAAACTGAAAGATCCAAAGAGTATTTGGGGTAGGGGTGTGCAGCACATCATAACACACCCCTGTGGTGATTATCTTCAACATTCATTAAAGGTGATGAACAACCTTCAAAGTTTGACATATTGTGATAAGTGCTTACATTCTTTGTCAAAGAAGCAATTCTTTGAAATGTCAGCTCCTCCTCCTATGCTACTGCAAACAGAGCTAAATAACACAGAAACTAGTCCTAAAAATGTAAATTTTCTTTAAATTATTATGGGCAAAAGCATTTTTTCCATTTCCAGAGTGCTTTGACTGCATTTTATTACTATTACATCTTGCTGCTGTTATACCTGAGACCTCGTGATATTGGTGACAGCATCTGACAGTTTTATTGCTTATTTTAAACTTATTAAGATAGATATCAAGTTACTGTATATTAAAACACACCCTTGCTGTATTTATTAACTTCTCAACTTGGTCAAAAGCCCTTCACTAGGCTTTTTTCACTCACTGTACAGCCCTGAGCAAGTTACTTCATCTCACTGTCCATCTCTATTCATCTTGTATACTGGCCATGCTAATAACTTTCCAGCTAGCCATTTTCAGTATTCTTAGAGGACACAGATGGAAGTCATTATTCAGATGCAAGTCCTTGCTGTTTTCTCATAAAATGCACAGAACAAAGTGTATCATGACAATTGTAAGAACTTTATAGACAATGGGAATTGCCAGTCCAGCCACCTCTGACAACTGGGCTGCCTCAGCTAGTCTCTAGTCCCCTACCAACCCTATGTCTTGGGAAAGTCCCTCATCATTTTAACCAGTGTGAGAAACTGTTCATTCTAACAAAATGGCCAGACTGTATTATTTCATGATAGGCAAGACACCTGTAGACTCTCAAAAGGGCAAATCAGACCACTTGAGATCTGGGCTATTGCTTTAGGAGAAGTGGATGGATTTGAATGAAGTGTGAAACATAGATAATTAATACATGATAATTATAGTGCATGACAGAAGCACACAGACATCACAGCTCATCCAACACCCTGTTTCACTCCTGTCCTAAATTCTGTTCTGACACAAATATTAATCAAGATATCTCAAGTGGAACTTGATGGAAAAAATTGAAATGCTCTCATGTATCTTATCAACTGTGAAATCAGGATTAACAACCACTTCTGTGCCCTCAGCTTTGGTTTGAGCTTAAAGCTTTACAGAGTTATCGTGTATGAAGCCTTTATAAATGCAACTGACAAAAATAAAACCAGAAGTTTTGTTTCTCTTGAATTTAAGACCAGGTATCTCAGCATTGTTACCCTAAACTTTATTAGCATTTTGGTGCTGGAATATGGCTCACTATTAAAGAAAGACAGCTCTGAACCTGTCTTCAGATTAGTCATTCAGGTCAGGCTCATCTCTACCAACACTGAAGCAGAAAAGAGAAGAATGGATTTGGAATATAACAGGTCCAATACAAGAACCCATTATTTTGGTCTTACATCAGTGAAACTCAGCATAATGCCACAAGTTCAAAATATTTACATACATCTTTATACATAAAACCATGGAATAATCTCAAAGTAGACACCTGAGGAACATGCAAAATTACCATATCCTGCAAAAATTCATACCACTTCTCTCCTCATGCATTACAAATAAGAAACAGGACAAAAGGCACACATCTTCCCTCACTCCAGCTGGCATAAAACTACCAGTTCCCGTTAGAAATATTGTACAGGACCTGATTATAAATTAGCATCAATAATTCAGTGAAGCAGGTGTTCCTTTCCCTAGAGGCCACTGCACAAATCTTATCTCATACTGATATTTACAGACACCAGCTCTCTTTAGAAAGTGCAATCTCCTCTCTGTCAGTTGTAACAGCAGCAAGACCTATAGTTTACAGCTCCATGTAATGCAAGAAGGGATGTGAGAGTCATAGTTTGAATGTAAATGGAATGTGGGGGCTAAGTCAACCCCAAATAATGAGAATTGTCCTTTCTGAGCATAAAAAATTTAGAAACACTGCCTTTTAAAGCTCCATTTTATTAACCTTTATCATCTGCTGTGAAACTAGTGCATGATGAGATTTTTGAACTTTGCTGTCAGTAGCTAAAGGGTAATGCTTGTAGTGATTGCTGTTTTGCAAAATTATCATTCTTATATCCAAAAGGTCTTCTATTGGATTTATTCTCAAGTGATTACCAAGTGGCACTGGGAAGAAATGAGCATGCTCTGATGTTTGCATCACAGGACAGTGCCAGGAGACTAGCTACAGTCATTGACTTTCAGCCCTGCCTCCAGAAACTAAATCAGGGTCAGTAAATTGCTTCAGTTGAGAAGGCTGTTTCCATGCTTAGTTATGGTCAGTGCCCCAGCATATAGGTGTGGGACTATCTGCTCCCAGCAGCCCACAGCCAAGTCCCTACTGAAGTCAACAGGACAGATGAGCAAAGAGGTAAGGTAAGACAAAGTCTTTGTGAAGTAATTAAACTGGCAGTTACATAGAGCTGATCAGCACTGAGTTGAGTGAGACAAGGACAGACCTGCAGATTAACCCTTCCACATTCTTGTAAAGCTTTATAACAGCTATCCTCTGGGGAATAATGTACCCCAGTAGTCCCAGAGGAAAAATCATTCATTACAGGGTCGGTTTGGAGTGATTTCAACAATACTGCTATAGACAGTGGGATGCTAATGAGGCCAGACAACACATCTACTATATGGACAGAATTATTAAGGTAAAATACACTAATCTTAACTTCTAACTTTAAGGTTTTTGCCTGTATCAAGGTATTCCTCTGAAGTATTGAGGTAAGAGAAGCTCCAGGGAAAGCATCCAAAAAGGCAAGTTATCCCAACCAGTTCTTTCCAGGATTTCTCATATCAGATCCAAGACTCACTGAGGGAGCTGGGCTGATGTTTGGATGATAAATAGAAGCAGCTAAGAAGCAGAAAGGTCAGGAGAAGTCAGACTCACTGGTTGTTAATAAAATATTAAAGGGGAGAAGTTGCCTGAACAGCTTCTTACAGTTGATACTGGGCAGCAAGAAGCTCTCAGGGAACAAAGAGGGTCAGAGATCCTTAAATAAACCTTGAGTTTCAGCAAGAAGGAAGGCTTGAGATACAGCAGCTGAAGGAGGATACACACTAGCAGCTTGACCACTGAGAGTTTCTCCTTCCTGCATTTAGCTATTTGAGAGAGATGGGTGCAGCAACACTCATTTCACATAGCAGATTACAAGTTTTCCAGCAGGTGAAAAGCCCAGGACATTTAATTTTTTCCCAGATAAGATTTCAATATACTCTCCTTCCTCAAGGAAATTATTTAAATGGTTCTCTGATGGGTACCCAGGAAAGCTATGTCCACCTGGCTGCATCACCTGCTGTAGGAGTACTGATAAATGAAAGACACTGAAATCTACTACAGCCCTGAAAGCAATAACTGTTGGCAAAATACCCCAAAGGAGAAGTCAAGTAACCAGCTGGCTAAGAAGTGTCAGGGCAGGATGCAGACTGTGGCAGAACTCAGACTCAGGATCAGCATAGCCATAAAGCAGTCAATCATTTTAGTTTCCCCTTCAGTTGAGACTCAGCACTACAAAGCCAACAGATGATGCCATAGGCCCAGGCAAAATAGTGACACTAAGAAGCAATGGCAATAATAGAAAAGTGCTGGCCAAACAGGCATACAGCAACAGCCTCTCATCTCCCAGCACAGCCCATCCATGGACAGGTATCATTCCTTAGCATGGTTTCTGGAAAACATTTTATCAGTCTCATAGCTACAGTAGAGCTTCTCCTAGATTCTTTGGAAAGTGGAGACTATTTCCTTGCACTATATATGAAAAATATGTGAAACTAAGGATACTTTATAGGAGACGCTCATTGGAGCACATCTAGAGGGGAAAGTTAGGTCTAAGAAACCTTGTCACTTCATTGTGTTCCTTGCTTCAAAATTTCAACAAAAGTTTTAGCTCTGTTCACTTTAAATTATTTTTCTTTAAAAAACCTACAATTCTTGGCTTCCTTCAATGTGATATCAAATACAATAAGTTCTGACTCAGAGAAGAAAAAAACAAGAGTGGTTTAAAAATTAGTGAGATTTCAGATAGAGTCTGAGATGGCCATGTTACAGTTATTTTTTTCTTAAAAAAAAGAAGAAAAAAAGAGTAACATTGCTGAAGAGCAGCTCTGCAGAGGCATCTGGGAGTCCTGATTGATAATAAGCTACACATGAGCCAGCAATGTGCCCTCGTGGGCAAGAAGCCAATGGCAGCCTGGGGGCATCCAGCAGAGTGTGGGCAGCAGGGCCAGGGAGCTTCTGCTCCCCCTCTGCTCTGCCACATGTGCTGAGGCCTCAGCTGGAGTCCTGTGCCCAGTTGTGGGCTCCCCAGCTGCAGAGGGACAGGGAACTGCTGCAGAGAGGCCAGTGCAGGGCCACCCAGATGCTCAGGGGACTGGAGCATCTTCCTTGTGAGGAAAGGCTGCGGGCCCTGGGGCTGTTCAGGCTGGAGAAGAGGAGACTGAGGGGGGATCTTATTAACATTTACAAGTATCTAAATGATGGGTGTCAGGAGGTTGGGACATCTCTTCTATAGTAGCTAGCAACAGGACAAGGGGTAATGGGATGAAGCTGAAACACAAAAAGTTCCACTGAAACAAAAGAAAAAACTCTTTCACTGTGAGGTGAGGGAGCCCTGGCACAGGCTGCCCAGAGGGGTTCTTGACTCTCCTTCCTTGGAGATCTTCAAGACCCGCCTGGACACGTTCCTGTGTGACCTGATCTAGGTGACCCTGCTTCTGCAGGGGGTTGGACTGGATGATCTCTAAAGGTCCCTTCCAACCCTACCATTCTATGATTCTATGAAACTGAAGCTTGCCTCAAAACTCTGGACATCAGTGTTATCTTTCCAGTTAGTACAAATGGGTACAACTGGCTTCAGCAGCGCTATGAAAGTTGATACTATCCAAACCTTTGAATCTTAATTCTTTTTTTTTTAGTAGCAGATTCACCTCAGTTTTTAGGCCATTCCTTCTGTCTCTCTAATGTCTCATTTTCCTTATTGGCAAAACAGACATGATAAGTTAAAAAAACCACAGCTTTGGGAAGTGTTTTCAAATCTATGCAAAGGCAAAGAATCAGTATTATTATTGTCATTCTTGCTCCCTTTAAAAGCTAAAGTACCTATATGCTTATGGCAGACATTTCTACCACAGTACATAAAAGACAGAAATGTAATTCCTATAAAAGAAAAGTACCTGGATGACATTTGTGCACCTGTCTCAGCTCACAAACTGAATTTAAAAAGGCACACTACAGCAGCTCCTGGTCATTAAAAGGAAATGAAACAATGTTCTAGATCAGCAGGGAAGATCTCAAGGGAATGTGTTACAATATATTTGTCTAGTCATATGTATTTAAGAGAAACACCTTGTAGTCAAAGCTCAGCATTTGATCACACATTCTCATCTCACAGCACAGTTACTTTAATGTTACACCATTATTATACAATAAATGTCCTGCACAACACAATGCACTCTGAGCATTTCTTTTATGGGATGATACCGTGTTTTTCTAAATGATTAATTGCATATTTTCCACCTAACAACTCTGAAAGTAAAACATTTTGTTCCTCTAGAACACACACAAATGTAAAAACTAGCAAAAAAACCCAGAAGACCTCATTTTCTAATAGTATTACAGTGAAAGTCACCCAACTTTGCTTTACACACTGGCACAAAAATGATAGGCACAGAGAAAAGGGACAGCAAATTGGATTGTGCATCCTTTACAGAAATGGTTCACAAGAGAAAACTCTGTCTTGATTTAAAACACACAAAATGCCTCCCTGACTACTGGATATTTAATATACATGTTTAAACCTGACTTGAACTTAAATTTTCTTCTGCTGCAACTTGTAAAACATCCCTTATAAGTTCATATTTTAACCTGTGACAGCTTCACTTAAAATTAGTACACACGTCCTACCTGCACACAGGTTTCATTCAGTTCAGTAACATGGCTCATTTTGTTGCAACTTTGCTTTGATTTGCCTAACCAAGCAGAACTATTTCTTTTCTGCTGTTTAATTTCCTATCACACACATTAAAAACAGCAATAGCAAGATCTGTGGAATTAAAACCAGCTTGATAATTTCCTGTGCATCAGGCCATATTTTCACATATGGATCTATGCCATCACTTTTCCATCCAGCTCTTGTCAGGCTGGGTCAATCCCTCATGAAAAACAGGTGTTAGGTATCTGATCTGCACTGTGACCAGCATCCATCACATAGTACCATGCAACAACTGGTGTCTTTACCATCATTGATATTGCATGGATAGTAACATTCTCTTGCCCATTTCTACTCCTCTCACTGCAGAAATATTAACTTTCCTATAACCAAAGCAAACATCAGGACATATGCCTTAATTTATAGATATTCGTGTGTGTATATATAAAACAGAATGTGGGAGGCTTTTAGGGATGAAGCAAAACATGTTAATGAAACTAGTAGAAAGATTTAGAGAAACTCTTCTGCAGCAATTAAAAAAAAGAAAAGACATTTAAAGGTTAAACTGAAGAAAGGTTTTATAGGTTTCTACTTAGTAAACTTGAAAATCCTGCTTCTTGTTAAACAATACCAAAGCACAATTGTCTAAGTAAGAAGTAAATAATCTTTAAGTAAGAGGGTCCTTATTGAAGCCTTTCAATACTTAAAGAGGGTTTAAAAGAAAAATGGATACTTTTAGAAGTGCCTGTAGTCACAGGACAAAGAATAACAGTTTTAAACTAAAAAAGGGTAGAAACAGACTAAATACAGGGAAGAATTTTTTTCTGATTACTATGTTAAAACACTGGCAGAGGTTGCTCAAGCAGTAGATGTCCCATCCCTGGAAACATTCCAGGTCAGGTTGGATGAGGCTGAGCAACCTGAGCTAGTTGAAGATGTCCGTGCTTATTGCAGGGGGGTTGGTATAGATGACCTTTAAAGGTCGCTTCCAACACAAAACAGCCTGTGATTCTAAACAGAGTGACTTTAATAGACCTGTTTGGAACACAGTAACTTTAAAATGATAAGACATCTCTCAGGAGAGCAGAGAGGTTGAATACAGGGATATATAAGAATGGGGACAAGAGGTTGCAGGACAGAATTTAGCATGCCCTTGTCAGAAAACAAGTATTTGCAAACCTCTTCTATAAAGCAAAAGACTGCCATGATTTAAAATTACTTTGAGAGAGTAAGAAATTATGCATGTAACAGTCTGTGCCACATAACAGTTATTAACAGTGAAAAATAATAGTTAAGAACTCCAGACTAACAGAGCTGAATATAATGTGTGAGATATTCAAAGACACTAGTGATTATTTAAACATTACACAATATATCCTGAGATTCCTGGATTATGCTTTCTTACTGCTTTGTTTCTTCAAGGAAAGTAAGGGACAAGTAAAGAGAACAAGAATGAAGGGTATGGTTTTGTGAAGTCCAGCTAACTACAATGACAATCTGCTTGCAGAGGAAGGCATTAAATTATACCTAAACAATCCACATGTTTTTAGTATAAAATCATTGTTTTTAAAAGTGCAGGAACCTTACACAACATATTGATAAGTGATTTTCTATACTGGAAGAGAATGGATCAGAATACTGCTCGGAAATGATTTCACCAAGGCAAGGTACTGCAAAGGATGATGACAGAGTGGAGACTTTTAATTTGTAACATTTGTCACAAAACTTTGCTGCACTAATTTTGTATCTTCCAAGTGTGCATGAACTACTAACCTTCTTCCAAGTTAAAGCACTATTAACATAACTGACTAGCCTTTCTCTCTGTTGTTAACCATGGTAACATTTGGTTCAAGGGTTGGATTCATTTTGGAAGCAGAGGCCCAATTTCTGACCTTTTGGATTCTTTACATGAATTTATAAAGAATTTGCTTGCTTTATCCTGTTCTTCATCACAAAGAAGTCAATTTGGAATTCCTTTCAAGTACAGAATTTCTAACTATTGGGAGGTTAAAATACTTGTAAAATATCATTTGGAAAAACATTGGAAACTGGAACAAAAAATGCAGCAGATTTAGAGTTAATATTACAAGCAAAAAATCCCCAAGCTAATTAGTACTTGGAATTTATTAGTTTGAAACACAACATGGAGCTTCAAGCCACACTGGGAATATAATCCAGATATATACATTGTCATTAACCCCACTTTGCATTTGGAAACAGGCACGATAGGACACCAGAAACTTAAGTATTCCTTTGAGTTATTCCATGCTACCTCTTTTCTGGTGAAACCTTGTATGGAATATGAAACATTCACTACAAGATAGTAATTTGTACATGGTACTAAATTAACAATTTGTGCAGTCCAGATCACACTGATCTGCATTTTGGAGTTTAATGCCTTGTGCTTTTCAGGACTACAAGAGCCCTTCCTACAGTAACATTCTATTGAGTTTAGTTGGGCCTATGAAAGTTTAACAAAAAACAGGAGAGAAGAAAAAAATATGTGAAATACTCTAAATCTTCTACAATAGCAAGGATTCTAAAGTCCTTTTTTCAGTCAGAGCTTTTGAGACTTAGGAGAAGTCAAGGGAGACAGTTGAATCCATTGAAATGGACTTTGGAAGTGGTCCAGACTGCCTTCCTTGGTATGTCACTTTATTACATGTAACAACTGATAGGGATTTTGGTTTTGTTATTGAGGCTTTGTCATACCATGAAATCTTATGAGATATCTTAAAAAACACAAAGTACTCTTTCAAGCTAGTTCTAACAAAGCCACCAGTAGTATTTCCTCTGTCTATGGGAAACTGCAGCTGATCTCTTCAGAGATGAAATCAGACAGCCTGTGTAATTAGCACTCACTTTGTAACCACTTACATTCGTCTGTTGAGATCTAAGCAATATGAGGTTTATTATCCAGCTTTAGCTCTGAAAAGCCACATGTCATTCTTCTCTCTGTACACCACCACCTTGGCATTTAGCAGATCAGTAGATTTCTATTTTGTCAGTCTGAATCTGCTTTGACACCAGTTTTACCATAATGTGACTGCATTTGCTGCAGTGGAGTGACTTCTGCTTTAGATAAACAAAGCAGAGAACAGAATCAGGCTCAGTGATGTTCTGTCAAACTCACTTGGCTCTGACTGTAACAGCAAATTACTGAGATTTTAAAAAGAAAAGAAAGAAAATGGGAAACACCTACATTATCATTTTTACAGATAAACAGTTGAGAGAAAGCTACTGTCAATTGTAACTTGAACATCTGTACATGGTTGGAAGTGACATAAGTAGTAAACTCTTAAACGCAGGATTTCATTAAGTTCCCTTATTATAAGAGAGAGACTTCATTTCCCTCCATGAAAAGTCTTCTGGGGATCCAAGACCAACTGTGGTGCAGAAGCTTAGTATCAGTGTCTGCATATTCAATCAAACTCCAGATTGATTGCTGATCACTCAGGAGATGTGTTCCTCTAATAAATGTCCCTCTACTCAATGCACAACTCACTGAAAATGTTTTCTCATAGAAGAACCTTGCAAATGAAACTTTAGTTTTACTGGACTGATGTACAACTGTTCTTTATAATCATGTCACTGCATTCTAGTGGGGTAGAGGTTCTTTGGACCAGATCAAGTTAAGCCTCAGATTGGAAGTGTGTCCTTGTAAAAAGTCGTCCTGCAACTCAGGACTAAAGGTGAAAAAGCACTCAAAAAATATACATAGATAAACATCAATTATAAGACAAGTCAGGCTCATGCTTTAAGTTCCCAAATCTCTTTATCAATAGTGTGAAGTTAAAAAAACCCAAGTGATAATCACAATACTGTTTTTCTAACTAGAAAATATCATACATTCTCCTTCAAAATGTGTCATGAGAACTTGTTGATTTTATGGCAGCTTCAGTGGGAAAAGTCTACATGAAATCTCGGCTCTTCTTTCATTTTGGAAATGTCAAAATGCATTGTTTAGAAAAGGTTAAAGTAATTTTTCAGTTCAGTTTTGTCAGGATGATTCATCTCATTTAGGTATTTGAGCTGTGTACTCTAGAAATACTACACGAACACTAAGATTGTACCTTGTCTGCAACCTATTAATTATTTGGGGTGTTAAGCTACTTATTTCACTACACTTGGTTGTTTTGACACTACATATAATTTTTCAACATAGAGAGCATTTGGCATTTGAAACTATTTAAATTCAGATCAAGTTACTGAATAATCTCATTGAACATATGGGGAAGGAAATTTCTGAAACATTTCAGATTGAATTTTACACTTCAAAATAGTATTTTAATGGAATAAAATTGAAACAGAGCAAACCAACCCAAAGGTGTATGTTTTGCATATAGAACAAGAAGCTCCTATAATTGAATTGTCACTGCTTTCTTGCTTCACATTTATTCTCCAACTCTAATCAGAGTTAGGAAATCTCTGGCTGGATTTTTTTACCTGGATTGTTTTCATTCCTAATAGAAAGCATCTAAGGAACACACATAAAGGATATAGGCAATGTATAAAGAATAAAACACACAATTCCTGTCTCATGTTTCCTTAACTGGGTACACCCACATACATTGCTCAATTTTAGTCAGCTAATTAGTTAGAGACAGTGCAGGGTAAGCCAGTTCTGAAGGATAAGTGGAAGCCTTGCTAAAATCTGAGGGGTCATGCTTTATGAACAGAAGAAAATAGGAATACTGATGTAAGAAAAATGAGAAATGAATAATCACCAGTGGGAAGAAGGAATAGAAGGCATCCATCAAAGCACAAGGGAAAGGCAGAAGAATCAATAACTGCTTCTTAACAGATCTGTCCCTATTTATACTTGGCATTTGTGACTACTTGCATCATACATCTGCTTTTTCCCTAGCCATGTCTTTTTCTATCTGGCAGTCTCTCTGGAATCATTCTGAAGAGCTGGATTTGTTGCATTCCCTGGGTGTGTGTTTGGTTGGTTTGGTTTTGTGGTATAGACATTCCTCAAACCAGTACTCATTCAATATACAGGGGTTGAATACCTGCTGTGAATTATCAGATACTTTCACAGCATCTGCTATCAGCCTGGAAATCCCCAGCATGCTGCAGAGAGCTGAGCAGTGGCTGTAAACATGCATGGTAAATATCCATTCCTCAGACAGTGTACATCCTTATAGCAGCCCTCCACAAAGAAGAGGCTCATTGTCTTTAACTCTTCCAGACAGCCACGGTCTCCACTGTCATTGCATCAGCCGTAGAAACTTTTCCCTATGTAGAGTGGGAGAACTATTGTAGACATATGTGTCCATAATATAGTCTGCCAAAATCTCAAAGGCTAATTTCCTTGCAAATTGTGCTAAATAATTTGAGGCAGATGAGAACTCTGACATCAGATGATGACACTGACATCAGCTGATACTTTGAGATTTTTTTTCTCTCTGAACTCAAACACTTAAAGTGCAATTTGGTTGAACTTTAAGTAAAAACAAAGTTATTTGAAACTGAAGGATTTGTAAATATTCTATTTTTTGCCTGTTGTAATTAGATCCCTCTTATATACACTTCAATAGTCTTTCAGGTAGCAAGTTATGATTAAGCTGTGCTTTTATTTTAAGGCACAATTAAACAGTGACTGAAAATGCCAAAAATACCCCCTACCAGTTCCAGAGAACTAAATTATTGTGTTACATCAAAGAATGTTTCCTGCACACTCAGCCACTGGGAGAACTGGAGTAATGAAATTTAGACAAACACAATTAAGAAAGCTTTGGTTACATGTTTATAAGAGAAAATCAATTACAGAAAATCACAGCACATTACATGGAAATTGAACTTCTATCTGTTAAGTTGGGATTAATTTAATAGTGACTAGAAAACTGGCAAGTTTGCTGAAACATCTGCATCTATGTTTCTGTTTCAAATCTTCGTAGTTTTACCAACTGGTAATTCCCAACTATAAAACATGTATCTTCTTTAAGACATCTCAGGACTCTCACCATGGATTTGTACAAATGAACTGTGAAATGCCTACAGGTTTGCTATCTAAGTTCAAAGTCTTCCAAGGGAAGTCCTCTAATTGCCATACTATGATCATTTATATTTGTTGGTTTATTGAGCTCAGATGCCACTAATGCTTGCAACTGGGTTTTAATGAGATTTCCTTAACAGAAACTAAACATCTATGAAAAATTTATATCTTCCATTTCTAGGTAATCTCTTCTCTTTTTTTTTTCAGAAGTGGTAATTACAAGTAAGGGCCTTAGGGTGTCAATAAGGTTTCATGTTAGTAACAGGTAAATTAATCAGCTCACAGATATCAGTGTAACTGCCAGTCTTAAGAAATCCTAGGAAATCTAACCACACAGTTGCAGACCAAGCCTACAATACTGCAAAAACTCTGTAGACAAGACTCCAGAGACTGCAATACTACTATTTTAAAAATCCATGTGTCAAATACTCATACAGCACATTTATAGGGCTTACATAAATTCAGTTCCTTAATCAAATTACTTATTCATCTCTTTATATCTTTTGACATCACCCATCTTGATGCTGCAGTGAGTGAGAGGAAGTAGCAGAAATGCCACACCACAAACTACAGGAATAACAACTTCAAACTCCTTATCTAAGTAAGAAGATCAAACACGTTAGAAGAGGCAGAAAAACAGATTTTAAGAAGTGCTGGTCCAAATCTTATTGAACCAGAATTGTGTGCAACCTCAAGCAGATTATTACAGAGCAAGTCCATAATGTCCAAAGCAAAAAAGAGTAGGAAGGTAGTTTGAAAACTTGGTTCAGAGTAGCCTACTTTTATGATTTAACTTACTTTTTGGCCTATATTCTTAAAACTCTTCAGCATCATCTTCAGTCTTTTTAGAAACTGTCCCTTTTCTGATTCTCCTGTAAAAATCTTGTTAGATTTCCTAAAAAGACTAAAAGGACCTACTACAGAAGCTTTTTATTCTCTCGAGAGTCAAGCAATAACTACAAAGCAATTGGGTGTGGAAATATTTCTGGCTGCTTTTATCTGATGTGCACTGGGAACACATTAAAAGGTAAGCAAAAACTTCAAAGTCCTTCCCCTTTTTCCTGCAATTTTACATTTTCTGTGTGTTACATTAAAATACCCAGCAACTCAAGAGATGTGGAGTCAGATATACAAAAGTTGACAGAATGGAAGAACATACCAAAATAAGTCATGAGTAAAAGGTGAAGGTAAAGTATCTCAAGGAAAGAAAAAAAAAAGAGGAGGGAAAAGGTCAAGTTTCCAGGAGTAAGTTGAGAATTATTTCATACAGATATGATGATTTCTGATTCTGTTTTCTGTTCTTTGATGCTACCCAAGCAATACAAGTATTTGTGGGTAACAAAAAGGTAGATTTCTGAACTTGAAACTCCCTGAAGGCTGAACTCACTTTAAGGCTAAAACAGAATAATAATGTCTGACAATAACCACTGGTTTTATGATAGAAAAACAGCAAAAGATTAAAATTACATTCCAATACAAAAATCATAGTGAAACATCAGTGTTTCACTTCTAAGCTGCAGTACGTAGTCTGGGTTGCACCAGTGTGTATCTGCAGATAACCCTGATAACAGGCTGATCATGCTCCTGGTTAGCTGGGTGGATTCATTGGTCCAGCTCTGTTTTCTAGCACTTGCCTATCTGTTCATATTGCTGTAGATAAGCACTGGCATTTGAAACACTCTGCAGCTCCACAAATACTTGTGTTGCTGTGCTAACAAAGAGCAACGTGGGAATTAATGTTTTACTGTTTGTTCTGCAATTATTTGCTTTTGTAATTTGGTATTAGTATTTCTATCGAGTGCATCAGTTAGCATAAGATGTGTAGGCATCAACTCTATTTTCTTAACATTACATAATGCTTAGCATAATGACAGGCTGGCTTTGGTTAACAAAGTTGAGAAAACTTGGCTTTTTTGCATCTGTGTTAAAATGGTAATTAAAATAGCTGTTTGAAATAAATTGTTTCAAAGAGAAAGATTTAGAGTGCTGCTATTTTTACCAACATAATTATATCCTTCTCAGTGAGGTAGAAGGCTTGTAGATAGAAAAAAAATCAGCTACAAAATTACAATTAATAAGCTTCTCTTCTGAAATAGTTATAGGGGTTCAACTGTACATTAAGGCCGAGTATCATGTTTGGGAGTGCTGTGGAGATGCAATGCCCTGAAGTCATTCCCTCCTACACACTAACTACTCTCCCACTGTTCAGATCCCCTCAGAAGATTCATCACGCTCTCTGCCATGCAGCCTATAAGCTTCTCTCACCTGGAGGAAAGGGAGACTGTCACTGTCACTCAGAGCCATGGCTACATCTTCAGCTTTGGGTAGTGTAACTTCCCCAGTGCTGAACCCTCTTCTCTTGTCTGTACTGTCCATATGATACCATTCACTTCTTGAGACACTGCTAATGGCTATTATCATTACATCTCATTCTTTATCTATTCCAAGACTGCTTCCAAGCAGGGAGGCCACTAAACCATTCTGTCATCAGAAAATAATGCATAGCTTTGTCACCTATAATCCAGAGAGTTCAGGCAAACTATCAACTATATTCCTGACAGTAACTTCTACAACTAGATTGCTCAGGCTTTATTCCTCTCACACAAAAAAATGTCATACTGATTGAAAAGTAAAAGGTCATGTAAAAGGAAAGAAAAAAATCAAATTGCCTTCAAAAATGTTAATTTTAGCACTTATGCAATGATTTTGGCTAAGATCACTAAAAGCATCTTAAATTAGGGTTTCATCCTGTTATTACCCTCCAATACAAGTGTGATTCCATCTATTTGAGTCTATATTGGATATCTGAGGTGTTTTAGAATAAAGCTTGCATCATTTCATTGTTTAACTTGGTGTCTGAATTCACAATTCATAGCTACATTTTGTTGGCAATGCAAGTTTTGTACATCTGTAAAATAACAGATCTTTGAGTCCAGATTTGCTTCTGCCCAAGCAAGTTAAGTGTGTTGCCTTCCACTGAACTAACCTTGATGCATTTTTAACTTCTATTGGGCTAAGTACTTCTGACCTTTTTGACATGAAGTGATCCTATAAACATCCTTCTCTTCATTTCTCTGCTTCCATCTGTTCTGTTACTGTCAGCTCAAAACAAAGGAGAAGCTGACAGCAATATTACCTGACAAAGCATTACACATTGCTGTTAGGAGGTACTTTGAAACCCACAGACTGAAGTTTAGCTCTCAAAGACCCCAAAATTGAAATCAGTTTCTTGCAGCTCGTTGGAAATTGTAGCACACTACCAGGTGACATTGCACCCAAACTTGCATTTTTCTCTTTTGTTTCCCATTCCTCAAAATTCATATAGTTATCAACACAAACAAGACTCCCACTGCTGCTGACAAGGACAGATGTCAAGGTTATGAGCACATTTTTAGCATCCATACTACCTTTGTCATTTTTTTTAGTTACTCACCACCTCATCTTCTCTCCTACACAGCCCTTTCAGCACATTGGTAGGAGACTTCTTGTCTTTTTAAGGAAGAGTCTTGCTACTGTAACAGAAGCAAATATACATGATTTGTTAATTTGTGATGGCACCAGTCACCTGGGAATACAATGCCCTGCAAATAGCCATTATTTCAGAAGGATACAGTGCTTTGAGGTCAACCAAAAAGTGCTTACACAGGAAAAGCTCTAAAGCAAAACAGCCCTTGAAGATTAAATCTTCTCTTGATTAGTTATTCAGTCTGCACTGAGCCACCTGCTTCCACAAGGTCCAACTTCCAACATTGAAATACTTCCCTATTTGTTACAATTCAATACTCCATTTGCTTGATTTTGCAGTTGGTGCTCTGGGGCCCTTCTGAGTTAAATGAATTTCAATTAGCAATTCTCATGTGTGTGTACCATCAGTAAAGCCAGTGTTTTATTACATGTCCTTTTTCAGACCTGTACACAGTTACTGCACTGTGACAGCTTCAGAAAACACTGACTTTTTTTTGCATTATTTATTATTTGAAACACTAAAAAAAAACAAAATAAAGGTCTCATGAGCACAGGAGATTTCCCAGTATCCTAGGAGCACAAAAGAAAGTTTAAATGGCACCAGTTCAAACCCACTTCCACTGACAGATGAGATGTTTGAGTCTATAAAGTCAAAATTCACAGCACTGCTGTCTGCATCAAATCCATGAGAAAGCTACAGCCCTACAGTTTCTGACCTATAACAAGCAGAACATCAATCCCTGGCCTGTCTTATCTTTGGCTTTTCAGAGATACTTTTTAATCAGAGGATACAAGGTTCCTCTGATTAAAAAGTAAGAACTTTGATAATCAGGGTACACACCCAAAGGATTAAGGCTCCTTCTGCCTCCTCTTTTCTCTTTCCACAGATGAAATTCATTATGAAATTGGAGTATGGTCCAAATGAGGAAGAAGGTCAGTTTCTGATCCCATATTTCATGCTACAAGTCAGATGGCTTGATGATTTGATCTATATACCTCTCCAAAGAGCAGGGATATGTTGCTTTTGATAGGATTTTTCTGCTATGCCCATATCTCTCTCCCACACAGCAGTTCAACAGCTCTTAGGTGTACAAGCCTCCTTCACTTACTGACATGCAGTAAGCTCTGCAGTCCTAAGACTGCTGTGGCACTGCTCCTATTCTTAAAAGCAAGACTGCCTCTCCAAGTGTCCCTTATCACTTCTCTGACACTGAAATGGCTTGGCAGGTTCCTCATTTGACAGTCATACATCAGAAACTCTCTCAGTTGACACACCATTTTCTGCCTATTTTCATTAGTCTCTTGATAGATTCTTACTCAAAATAAGAGTGTTTTCTAGATCATCTACTGGCTCTATTGCTATTTAGATAGTACAGACTGCCTATGCAGAATATTTTACAGAAACAAGCAGGATTCCTGCCATAAGGAATTCACTGCATCTACATTCACTTATAAGCTTCCCAGCTTCACTGCTGCTAGACAAAAGGGTTGAAGAGACATTCAAGATGAAACATTCTTCAGCACTGTATTTTACTTCTCCTTAGGAGCCTGCATTTGCCCTTCACTTTAACATTGTCTTTTATAACACAAATTGACCGAACTCACCTCTCCAAGACAAAAATCAAACTAAATGTGCCATGAGAATGATTATATTAATTTGTACTTGCACACACTTTAAAATACACATTTAGTCCCAGATTTCAGAGGATTTGTTAGTCTTCCTTGTTGACCTGACTTCTGAACATTCAGAATTCATCTGCACAAGCTATTTCTTGTAACCAAGGTGACATTGTTCCAGAAGGTGAGCTGTACTGATCTATACATATACTGAAGTATATAATGTGTTTAATGCCCTTCAACTCCAGAATGTCTTGAAACTAGGTAATTGCTACCAGTAATCAGGCAAAAGTGCATCCCTGCCAAGGAGCAAAATTAAATCCTGAGCTCCAAGTTCAGCTGATCTTTCAGGAAAGAAAAAATATAACTCAAAAATATCACAGTAAGATAATATTTTCAGGAGGAAATCTTGTCCATTCAAAGCCCCTTGTACAAAGGTATTAGTTTATCAAAATACACTTAAAAGATTTTTTTCTTTAGCCAGAAAAGTTTTGGTTTCAGAAACAGAGACCTACATTTGAGTAACTGTATGTGGGCATTTCATTCATAACATATATACTACTATCAAAGAGGTGCCCTATCCTTGTCTTAACTTAGTTTAGTAAACACCTGTATTTGGTGCTAACATGCACAGAAATAATTCACCTAAAAGAAAGCAGAGTTAATCTCATCTCAGGTGCAACATTTTGACTGAAAATTTAAGCTGATGTTCAGTTAGTTTAAATAGCCACTTCATAAGGTTTCACCATGCAAATGATTTTTAAGGAGACTGAAGTTCCTTTACATGGTTTACTTTAGAGATGTGTCATTGAGCTGAAGATAATCTAATTGACATCAAATCTGTGGGTAATAAAATAAATACTATCTCCTCACTCTTTAGGCAATAGATGTTTTAATCAGATATTATAATCCACAAAAGACACTACTACTCACAGAGAAAGTCTACTATACTGCTGTTTCCCTGAACAAAAGAACTGTAAATCCTGTGTTCTGGTTTTCCATCAGTAGTATCAAATCTGTTTTAAGATGGTGCCCAGAGACCAGAGCCTTTGTCTGATATTGCACCTAGAGCTGGGTTGGAAGTTCTCTCTTAAGGCAATTCCTGCATCTGGGAAGGAACAACCCCATGCACCAGGACAGGCTGGGAGGCAAATTGCTGAAGAGCAGCTCTGCAGAGAGAGACCTGGGAGTCCTGATTGATAGTAAACTAAGTATGAGCCAGTAATCCTGGGATGCATCAAGAAGAGTGTGGCCAGCAGATCAAGGGAGATTCTCCTCCCTCTCTACTCTGCCCTGCTGAGGCCTCGTCTGGAGTCCTGTGTCCAGTTCTGGGCTCCTCAGCTCAAGAGGGACAGGGAACTGCTGGAGAGAGGCCAGTGCAGGGCCACCAAGATGCTCAGGGGTATAGAACATCTTTCATATGAGGAAAGGCTGCAGGAACTGGGGCTGTTAATCTGGAGAAGAGGAGACTGAGAGGAGATCTTATTAACATTTATAAATACTCAAAGGGTGGGTGTCAGGAGTTTGGGACATCCCTCTTTTCTGTGGTAGATAGTAACAGGACAAGGGGTGATGGGATGAAGCTGGAACACAAAACATTCCACTTAAACAAGAAAAAAACTATGTCACTGTGAGGTGAGGGAGCCCTGGCACAGGCTGCCCAGAGGGGCTGTGGAGGCTCCTTCCTTGGAGCTCTTCAAGACCCTCCTGGACATGTTCCTATGCGACTTGATCTAGGTGACCCTGCCTCTGCAGGGGGATTGGACTAAAGTTCCCTTCCAACCCCAATCATTCTATGATCTTTATTTTATAAGCAACTGGGAGCAAACTCCTGTGTGGTGCTTCTTTGGCAGCTGGGTTTAAACCATGACACAGTCAAAAAAAATGAATAAGGTCTAAGCTTTATGACCTTTCACTGCAATCAATCATGATTTAATGTAGCCTAAATTTGGTTCTAGCCCTTGGTGCGACACACATTATCAATGTGAACCTGTTTCTCCTGTATTCTAGCCTAAAATTTACAGAACATCTGCTGATTAGTATCTAAAGATACTGGCACTTCTATTTCTATACTTGAAATTACTACAATTGTCAAGTCTTTGCCACAAGTACAGAGAGAAGAAAATCTCTTTACCTCATTATTTCCTCCAAGTATTTACTAATGGATCAAGAATTTGGTAAAAATACTAGAAATCCTTCTCTACAATTCCTTCAGATATGGTGAGTAAACAATTAGAAAGAAAGCTCACACACTCTATGAACACGACTTGCACTTATCCCAAATCTAGCTTCAGAAAAAACCCCATGTTTTAATATATGTCTGTTGTCAATGTGTCACCTGGAGACTAGTCTACCTGAGAATGAAAGCAAAAATGTTGTTCTACTAACTAGCTTGGACCTTGATAGCAGCAGCTGACTCTTAAATCTTGTTAGGCAGAGAAAGGCTACTATCTCTTGCTAAGAAAGAAAAGGGACTGAGCCATAAAAGTGCTTTGTTAACATTTTGTCTGAGCCTACTGTAGAACCCCAGTTATAATCCTCATGTGACATCTCTGGCAGTTGCCTGCCATGGAAATTGGAAACCAACATAATATCTAGATATTATTAACCAAAAGTATGTTAAAAACAGTTTGTTCTTTCCTTGGACAGAAAAAATATATAGTACTTCTATTTGTCTCAACATTCAGATGCCAGTTGCCAGCCCTGTAAAGGTTTGCTTTGTTATATGGTTTTGCTGCTTTAAATTAAAGAGTTCATTGTTTCAATTTACAAATTCATAACATACAATAGAACTGAGATTTGTGAATTTATAATGACACAAGTTCTAAGTGGGACATTAACTCTGGCATGTCAAGATGTCTCTAGGAAGTACATCTCCTTAGAGCTAGTTCCATTGCATCTCCTATGTTGACTTAGGAATCTCATTTGCATTTCACTGGGGAGGTTTCTGAGATGTTTTCTAATAAGTGCAGTGACTATGGGCAATTTCCTTTATGCTCTTCTCCTTGATGTAATTCTAAAAAGTAGTTGAAACTATTTCAAGCACTTCTGACTTGCACATGTATTGCATTTGAGAATCTACCAGATCATGTTATCACTGTACAAAATACAGTTTTCCCTACCCTATTCCAATAAAACCACTTGCAAATATAAAGAAACGATAATAAGCAGAACTGATGTACTTACATCTTACACGTTTACTGTATGGCACATTAACTATCTCTTTACCTATGCATAACTATCTATTCCTTTTATTACCCAGCTTTCTTGATATCTTGTTTGGACAGATGTACTTAGAATCACAGAATGGTTTCAGCTGGAAGAGATCTTTAAGCTCATGGGGTGCAGCTTCTGTCCCAGCCCCATCACCCTCCAGCCCACTGCCCTCAATGCAACATCCACCCAGCTCTGAAACCCTTCCAGGGATGGTGACACCAGCACCTCGCTGGGCAGCCCCTTCCAATGCCTGACAACCCTTTCAGGAAAGAAATTCCTCCTTATATCCCACCTGAACCTCCTCTGGCACAACCTGAGGTTGTTTCCTCTTGTTCTAGTGCTTGTTAATAGGGAGAATGGACTGACACCCACTTTGCTGCAGCTTCCTTTCAAGTAATTGTAGAGAGGGAGAAGGTCTCCCCCGATCCTTCTTTTCTCTAGGCTCAACAGCCCCAGATCCCTCAGCCCTTCCTCATAAGACATGCTCCAAATCCTTTACTAGCTTGGTACCAGTTTCTGGATCTTCTCCAGTATCTCAATATCTTTCTTGGAGAGAGGGGCCCAAGACTGGACACAGTATTGGAGATGTGGTGTCACCAAAGCCCAATCCAGGGCAATGATCAACCTCCCTGCTCCAATGCCAGGATACCCTTGGCCTTCTTGGACCCCTGGGCATGCTGCTGGCTCATGTTCAGCCACTGTTAACCAACACCCCCAGGTCACTCTGTGCCTGGCAGCTTCCCAGCCACTCCTCCCCAAGCCTGTAGCACTGCTGGGGGTTGTTGTGGCCTAAGGGCAGAATCTGGCACTTAGCCCTATTGAAACTGATGGCATAGGCTGGATGGCTGGGTCAAGGCCAATCTGGATCTTCCTGTAAAGCTTCCCTACCCTCAGGCAGACTGACACTTCCCCCCAGCTTGGTGTCATCTGCAAACTTACTAAGGGTGTACTCTATCTGCTAAGGAATGAACTCTGTCTACTGTCTACTACAGGTGCACTAAAAGCAGAAAAGAGGTACTGCAGAGGTAATCAGGTAATAGACTACAGTAGGGGTATGTGCATGTGGCACAAAGGAGGAAAGTTTTTCAGAAAGTCCATATTGAAATTCCACAGCACCATGTCCAAGGGAA
The DNA here is from genome assembly GCF_028858725.1 of Colius striatus. Classification (NCBI taxonomy): domain Eukaryota; kingdom Metazoa; phylum Chordata; class Aves; order Coliiformes; family Coliidae; genus Colius; species Colius striatus. The sequence goes on along the minus strand of NC_084771.1, from coordinate 3,397,545 downwards.
AATGCAAACACAAAACAAATACCCTGACTCACCTTTTAGGTAAATTTAAACCTGAAAGAACCCTTTCAGAAATTCTCAGTGTATTTTTACTTTCTGCACATCATCAGGTAATAACTGGGTTCCATTTATGGTCTTACTGATATGCTAATAAATCTATTAAGCAAAATTGTCCCTGTTTAAGCAAACACTAACCCACAGACATCCCCTCCTACTGTACTGCAATAAATGTTTTGCCTATAACTCACTTCACATCAGTATAAATGGAAGAAACATACTAGTGGATATGGTCTGGAAGCTTCAAAGAAAGCTTATTTCAAAGGCAGTATTGTTTGATATACTTGTATTGCAGCATTTTGATGCAGTACAGTTTTAGGCAGCAGACTAAGCTAAACAATACCAGACATAATTATTTTCTTACAATAGCATTAGTTTGAAATACTTCTTACTTTATTCACTTCTAATTCTTTCATAGCTCACCCTGAGGCTTGCCTGCATTATACAATCTCTTTACAAAGAAAAATGTATCTAACAGTTGAGTTATATCAGCTCCCATATGGCCACTGTTCAATAGCTATGCTGAACCTGTCCAGCATTATAGTACAGTATAAGCAAGTGATCCACAATAAAATACAGGCAGCACATCTACACAGGAGATATCAAAAAGCACATTCCCTTGCACTATATGCTTATTTAACTATTAACTTCATTTGTAGTGGATATTAGAAAAGACTTGCAGAGAAGAACAAAACCATTAGTCAGTGATGAAGTCATTCCAGACCTGCTAGGTTCATATTCAGTGCCCAAGGCTGACAGACTGTGCTGAAAGTTTTCAGCCTTCTCTTTTCTTCCTTTACAGTCTCATCTCCACAGCACTTTGCCTAAGGCTACCATCATTCTCTTTGCTGATACTTCATCTTAGATCAGGGGAGAAAGAGAAATGGGGGGAAATGAGGAAGAAAGCTTCAACTTTTACTCATTTTTTTTTTATATACACTGCTCATGAGCAATTTCACATAAGACAGAGTGAAGCCATCTGAGATCAAGATCTGCCTGGGCCTTACAAGGGTCTGGAGACCCTAATGCTTCCCTTCTTATTTTGCAATTCCCATGATATGCTCACACTCCCAGTAGGACACACTTGGCATGCTGAGAAGGATGAAATTCCAAGCAAAAGGGAAGGCACTGTGGTAAGAAGGTATACCTTTACCTAGCTAGCATTGGAAAAGTAACAGAATTTGTCCCTCCTCCAGTCCAAGGGATTGCTAGAGAAAACAGACATCTCTGCAACACCAGACAGCCTCACACAAGAGTTGTTTTGCTACCTTTGTCACCCTGAGCATTGCATTACGTAATTCTGTACTTCCCCCAATGGAGTTCTGCACTGAAAGAAGCCTCAGAAGATTCAGAGGATGCATTTCTGATCTACAACTTTGTTGTGGTTGTTACAAAGTTGGCCAAAAGTTGCATTTTGATGTTGCAGAAGTTCCCTCCATCTATAGTGAGCAAACCAGCATACAGTCAGCCCCAGAAGTAGTCTCTAGCCTACAGGTAGGAAACTGGAGCAACTCAAGAAATAGAGATTTTTAAATAGGCTTTTTGGCAAATGTGTTGCATCTGTGTCTAAGAATATCTGAGGATAACTCTCTAAATCTAGAGAGCAATAAGGATTTGCCCAACTATGGCTGGAAAAAAAAAAAAGAGAAAAATAGTAGTATTAAATGATTTTTTTTATTCAGGATTGGCCTTCTTGATGCAAAAATGAGTATATCCACATCCTTTATGTAGTGGGTTAATTCTCAGAAGGAAAAGAGACAGCAGAATTTTTTTAAGCTATTTACATATAATTCAGATTTTGAATTTGTAGTCAGTCTGAGTTCTCCTTTATCTCTGCACCCTCTTTGTAAGAGGTCAAAGAAGTCACTCAGGGGACCAGAGTTTCAGGAAAAGCTCATTTGTTTGTTGGGTTTTCATTTTGCCAAGTCCTGTGAATCATAATCAAACCCTGAATGAAACTGCTGTGGAGATGTAGCTAGCTCAGCTTTTTAGTGCTCTCACTCCATGAGAAGAGTTTGATCCACAGAGAAAGCAGGCAGGCAAGCCTAGGGAAGTGAAATTTGGCTAATTGAGTTATGCTGTGTTCAGAGGTAAACTAATGCCACCAGTGAATATCAGTGTAATCCTGTTATAAGAAGCCTGCTGATCAAACAGAAGAGATAAACACAGCCACATTTTCAAAGGGTGTAAAATTCTCCAGCTGTTTTCCCGTTCTACAAGGAACTATCAGTGTTCATAAGCTTTGAAGAGTGGCTCATAGCACTATGAAGTTAGCTGGGGAAACAAATACAAGTCAAAAATCCCTTAAGAATGCTCATAAAGTTAATTGGCATAACTCACTCAAAAGAGAAGGGCCTAGGAGGAAAACACACCCCACCTAAGGAGGAGAAAAATACATGAAAGTGAAGAGATTGGGAGACAGGATCACTATGTGTCATTCTTGCTGAATTTGTGTATTGCAGATGCAGACACTTTTCCTCATAATAAATACATACCAGCTTTTATTGAGTTTGAATGGCCAGATTCACTATATGGTTGTAGATTACTTTGATATTTATGAACTCAGACTGCATTAGCCCCAGTTAAGATGCTGAAACTCTTGAAAACTATGGATGCAACTGGGAGCTCAAGAGGAATTGTGTCAGAACCTCAGATCCTTTGTATCCAGTATGCTTGGCTCTATCCTAAACCTTTTAAAGTTCTCCCAAACAATACACAGATACTTTGGCTCAGTTTTGGGAGTGCAAATATGGACTGAACTCTCAGAATTGAGACTGTTGTGGAATGAATCAGAGATCTCAAAGGACTGTGACAAAATTCAGAATCATTTTTCAGACACCTTGAAACATTTTTAAGAAAGAAATGAGCAGAACTGAGCTAATAAACCATTTGTTATATCCAGCAGATGGAAGAAAAGACAAGTATATTATGCAAAATGTGTAAACACACCAACAACACTGAAATATGAACTCCAGTCTCTTCACAAATTTAGTTTCAGTGAAAAACAACAAGATCATCTATGTAAATTAAGTTTAAAGAAGAAAATGCATCACCAAGTGCTATATTGAAATGCTAATATGTTATTCTGTCCTTTAACTACCAAAGAAATCTTATTTGAAGGTGCCTAGGCACCTTCAGGTTGGATGAGTGTGTTGGGTTATTTTTGTAAAAGTAGAGCAAATAGAGCATAGAGCTATCACATTTTAGCCACAGCCTTTCTGTACACATCTGGGAAAACACATCGACAATGCCAGCTGCTACCTGATGCAAGTGACAAGTTAGTAAAAGCTTTTGAACCTTATAGGGAGAAGTGAAATGCAGGGACCACTGCAGAACCAAGGAAAAGAAACTACATTTACATTTAAAGGGGAAAAGACAGTCCACTAGAGATCATCTTTGTAAAATAGGTGCAACAACACCAAAAGGGATTAGTATCATCCATGCATGACACTGACTAGACCTAAATCAACTACATCATGGAAGGAAATGCATTAGCAGCAAATGTGTGGGTGGTCAATTTTATAATTAAGTGAACTCTGAAAAAAGATACAACATAAAAGCATGCTTGTAGAAAAATATCAACACATAAAGGCAGTTTTTCCCCCACAATCATAAATATTACAGCCTATCCCCTGTCACATCCCCTGTTTGTGTAACTGACTTGAAATGTGAGTTATACTTTGATCCCATACAATATTGTGCTATCAGTAATTATGTTTCTCATAGCATTACAGGCCAAAAATATATAGGTATTTGTAGTGGGATACAGTTCACACCCAAGTCCTGTTCTGAGTGTCTGCTATGTGTAGATAGACTTGAGACTAGAGAGCCAAAGCAGAGGAAAATGAACTGTCCTTAAAAAAAAAGGAGGGAAATACCAATGTATAATTCTCTCTTTCCTTTTACAAATATGAAAAAAAGTCATGAACAAAATGAGTTCATTCGTCTTCATAGCTCTAACTTAATATTCAGCTTCTACCTTTCTACAGAGTTGGAAGTAAAAGTGCCTGAAACTGAACATTAGCATGCTGCTGACAGATCACCCACACTTAGGAGGGACTCGACACCAATTGTCAGTTCAACCTATCTGGATAGATTTTCAGGTGCAATCCAAGCAGATGTACTGTCATAAAATTTACTTTAGATAAGATTGATCCTGGATTGGATTTTGCTCTTAGCTATCATCTTGCTAGGAAGTAGCAAATCACTGAAATAAAGGCTTGAGGCTAACTTGACTACATCCTTGTTTAGCAGGTGAAAAACATATAATCCTCATGAAGTCATTTTCTCACCTCTGATTTCACTGAATCACTTCAGCTTCACTAAAGAGAATTCACTTAAGAAACTGTTTTCCAATTTGATGTTTAAAATAGGTATTTCTATCATTAGAAATCTTTATCATCAGTAATATTCAGGGATGCACTATTGAAAATTATACATGGAAACAGTTCATAATGCCAAGAGTCAATCCATCTATGAGAAAAAGGAATGGAACACTTGTTGCCAGGCAGTTTATTCTAATCTAAGGTAAGTCTCTGAAAATGTATGTAAAACTGTCTGGAAAGTCACAGGAAATAGGACACCACTGACTATGGATAAAGATTAGACATGGAGCTACAACCTGTTTTTAACATAAGGCATGGATCAGAACATGCAAGCAGGGGAATAAAACTAGTAAAAAATACTTCTCAAATTCTCCTTTCAGATGAGATCATCTCATATTTTCTGAGACCAGAATCTAAGTGGGTAATCTGCTACATTTACATTTTCCCATAAACTTACTACAAAGTAGTTGCTGTTCATATGCTGATTACACAAAGCATAAAGCAACAGACCAAATACAGAGCAGGTACTAATAAGCAACACAGTCTTAAGAAAAATCACAGTTTCATGGTCTGAAAAAGCAAAGCAAGCAATATTAAGCAGCATTAGACATTTGACATTTTTCAAACCTAATTCAGTCCCTGTTCTTTTAGTGAAACAGGCTCTAAAGTGCTGCTGACCTTACTGTATTGCCTTCAGATGGCTTGCAGAGCACTTTACTGGTAGGAGCTTTTTCTTCCAAGAACTATTGAGCAACTAAAAACAAACAAATATGTACCCTAGTATATGAATATATAATTTAACCTAAATATAAATACTAAAATATTAGTATTAATTACTCTGAAGCATCAGTCATCTTGAAAGCAACTGAAGAAAGGGAAACTATAAATTAATCTGAGGTTTTTAGCCTGAGATTGTGTTTGTTTCCTGAGACAGTATCCAGCCTTTTCACTCTTCCTAAGACCATCATTTCATAGGCATATATCCAATATGATCAAAAGTATTTTCCCATAAATCCTTCCTAAACAAAAGATGTGGGAATAGTTCAGTAAAGACTCATGTAGAATACTCTGAAAAGCCAAGCCCTAGAAGCAAATAACTAAGGCTCCTACTAACTCTTAAGTCTCCAGTTTTCCTAGTATCTCCAGCTCCTATTTTATTTATCTATCAATCTCCTCCCTTGAGTACTGGATTGCTTTTTCTTTGTATTTTCATGTGAATCAGAATAAACCAGCAATTATAAGCTAAGGGCTGGGTTCCTAAGTCAAACTAGAAGGTAACTCTTTCAGAAGCATATAAAATTTGATTTTATTCTCAGGAGTCACATTTATATGGAATTTCTTGGGCCTGGGGAACATGGGAATGTGGTTTTACATGTGCAGCATCATGAATCATTACCTTATTTCAGAATATCAGTATTGAAACTTGTTTGCTACCAGGAAAAGCAGAACAATGTCTACAAACAGAACATTAATACAGCAGTGATGTCTTAGAAAAATCTAACAGGATAAAAAGTCTTCCATTTTCTTGTTTTGTATAAGCTCTAATTCACAAGTCAAGGAACCTTGAAGTGAATCAGAATGGTAGGGGTTGGAAGGGACCTTTAGAGTTGAATAAAGAAATCACTGGACTGTTTTCATATCAATAATGAAGTTGTTACCATTGCTTGTTGCACACAATGACAAGGTACCTTGGCCCTGCCTAAGGAACTGAGCCCAAAGAGTCAAAATTTTTGTTCAATGAGCAAGAATTCCAAGTTGATTTGAATATTATCTTCCAAGCATACAGATAAACCAACATTGAAACAATGCAAGCCACGTGCAAAGGGAGAAGACAAATCTGAACTTCTGAAAAGATTGTGCATTCAAGGATATCTGCTGTGGCACCAGCTTTTTTACTCCCATCACCAATGAATATTAACTTCCCACAGTCATAATCCCCGTGAGTTTCTAATCATATTTTCCAGCATGAAAAGCCAATTACATCTAAACATTAAACAATGCACTATATTTTCAATGAGGTGAATTGCAGATATTTCTTTCTGGTATATTTATAAGTGCATTGCCAAGCAACTAGGACACAGACACCTTGAGTTTCAGGTTAAGTCTATGCAAAACCAGGTCCATCAAAAGCTCCCTATTAAAAAACCATTTCTATTCAGTTAGAACTTCAAGCATTTACAGATCTATTTGCACTCAGAACAGCATGAGTGCTTAAATGATTGAAAGCATTATGATGTATTAAAAGATACACATTTATTTAGTTAGTTTCAGTTATTCACCTCTATGCAGAACACCTGTGACTGCAGGTCACTCATCTCATGCTAAAGCCCAAACAGCATCAACAGAACATCATAAGAAAAATATTTTTAAAAATAAGAGCTAATTGGAATGGAGAATGAGTGGAGTGTGACTCATAGAAGAGTTTTGACCAAAAGAGACCATTAAGATCAAGTCCAGCCTTTGTCCCAGCCCTATCAGCCATCAGCCCATTTCCCTCAGTGCAACATCCACCTGTCTCCAATATCTCCAGGGACAGTGACTCCAGCAATCCCTGGGCAGCCCCTTCCAATGCCTCACAACCCTTTCAGTAAAGAAATTCCTCCTCATATCCAGCCTGAACCTCCCAGTGCAACTTGAGGCTGTTTCCTCTTGTTCTATTGTTTGTTACTAAGGAGAGCAGACCAACTCTTTCAGTGGAAAATCCCTGTGAAAGGTTGATTTTCCCCTTCAAAAGAATGTTGCATTTCTTTCTCAGCCACACTTATTTATTATGAGGTATTCTTCTAAGACTTCCAAGACTCAGCTGATGCATTTTTTCTTTTTGTCCTCAACCCTTTCTGATCTTATTTAGGTCAAAGCATCCTTAGAACAATGTCACCTCATGTTTGTAGCTTACAAGGGTCAAGTATAGTTTGGGAGGACATAAATGCTGCTGCAGTCCTAACAGTACTACTACAAACACAGATGAAAAGTAACTGTTTTACAGAAAGTTAAATTCAGCAGGATATTTTTAAGGTCATCTCTATCACTATTACACATACAAAGATGTAAGCATTCTCTTAACTACAGCATTTGTGAAAACAGAAGACATTGTCACTGACTGCCCTACATCTGTATAACAGTGAGTATGAAGCATACAGGAACAACTGCTTGTTACAACAACTTGCCTTCTTTATAATTTCTACTGTATTGTCTAGAGAATGAGAAGAAACCTTCAGGTTCTAATTAGGAACAGAAATTCTCTTTGCATTTTGTCAAAGGAACTAGACCATCCCCTTCTTCCTCACTACAACAAATTTTTATTAGATAATATATTTCCAGAAATAGAGCTTAAGAAAGGGAAGAAAAAAAATAGATTAACTTAATAAAGAATCGTCAAAAATATTGATAAATACAGGATAGTCACTGCTTTTGTAATGCACACAAAGAGAGATTTGTGTATCCTCAGAGACTTCAAGTACAGGAATAGTCTCTATCAGAAAAGGGATTCAGAACCATGCCTTGCAGTTAATTATGCACAATCTGAGGTTTTTTTCATGACTAAAGACTACAATGAGGTTGTAACAAACAATAAACCTATCAATTCTGGCTCTTGATAAAATAGGAGAGGTTTGAAAAAGAGTGAGGGGATTTATTAAACAAAAAATAGACAAGACAATAACTTATTATTACAAGTAAGATAGACAAGAACACTATTGAACAGCAGAATATTCTGCAACTACAGGCTTTCATCACTTCTAAGATTGGCCTTCAAAGTGACTAGCTACTGCCTCCCAGGCTTATACTTCATTTAATAGACTTTCAAAAGCTAAAAAGTGCTTATCTCACAGTTCAGACTAGTGTAAGCTGTAAGAGCTTAACACTTAAGTTTCCATTTTTACATTTCCTTTGGTTCTTTCTTCTCTAAGAGTGATGGTACAAAAATAAGGCCACTAATGTGGAATTGCTGAAGTACTGCCCAGTCTGGAGAAGAAAGAAAACAGATAAAATTGTCTTTTCTTATTTATCAAGCAACTACTGAATGGTTTCTCTGGACAGTCAACCTAGGAATCCCAAGAGGAGCACATCTCACTCAAATAGGAATGTGAAGGAAGTTCTGAGAAAGCTTCAGAATTCTCAATAAAAGGATTATGTGAAACATGAGTAGTTCAGCAAAGCAAGATCAGAAGGCATAAGCTGCAACACAAGAGTTTTCAATTAAATACAAGCAAAAATTATTCATAAGTCAAACTCAAGATGAGATAGACAGAGCCTTGAACAATTTCATGTAAATTTGAAGTAAACTCATATTTGAGTGAGTGTTTGGCCTCCATAAGTCCATCCATAATAAGCTAGTCCACAATTCTATGGCCAGAGAGCAATGACAGCAAACCATTGGAACTGGATCAAATGCAAGCATCTAGCTATTCAAAGTAGGTAAAACCATGGCCAAAATCTCAATGTGACTTAAACTCAATATATTTCAATTACCTCTTGGTTTGGGTATGGTGAGGTTTTTCTTTCAACATGCTTTTAGTCTGTAGTATTTGTTTTCTTCTTGATCTAATCCTTAAGGAGCTACAGATGGATCAAACTTTTGATCACTGGGGTGACAAAAAATGCCTAGAATCCAGTATGTTTAAAAAACAATCCCATCTTTGCCTATTGGTAAAACAGTGTCAAAGATGCAGTTGTTTGCACTGGATATCATTACTAGATCCTCTGACCAGTCTAAGGCATTCTTCAAGACAGATGACCTATTTGAACGTTCCTTTTCACTAATGCTAGTGAAAGCATCATATTCCTGGGTCTTCCCCCAAATGGATTTGTAATGTGCACTCATCCTCAACTACATAGTCATTTCTAAAATAAGGACTGTGACAATTACATTATCTAGAATCTGCTACTTTTTGATGAAGTGAAAAACTATCAAAATGCAAAAGTAAGGCACGATGTGTGACTCACTCCCACTTTGCCTATCTTCCCTTTGAAATGAATAAACCTCTTGATAGCTTTCTAATTTGATATCTCCTCTCTTGATATGATAAATCACACCAGATCAAAGAAGTGATGGCTATCTTGCTGCTGGTTTAACAAGAATCTAATTTATGGCTCCTTACATTTGGTAATTTTTTGGAGACAGTAGAATTTAAGAAAATAAACAAGTATTTCTTTAACCTGTTCATTTCACACTAAGTCAAAACACTTTAAGCCAATTGAAAAAGCTGCTTGATTTGAAAGTCTGGTATTAATATAAATACACAATGTTGTCTATTTAAGGAGGCAAACCTGGTTAATCTACTAGGTATGCAGATTGAATTAAATATACTGCTCTCCCACTCTGCTTTTTGAAACAACAACAGGCAGCTAGTGAAAAGGCATCTATTTGAACTGCATATGGCAAGTCATGCTACAGACAATTTTGAAAGAATCTGAAGATTGAGAAGACAAAACCAGCTAAGCCTTGATGCAGAAAACTCATAGAAGAAAGAATATTTCCAACTTCACATGATAGTTATGAGGTCTTTCACAAAACTTGGGGCTGAAGAAATGTGAATGGCATTTTGAACATATCCACTGTGTTCCATACTGATACTGTGTTTTCTCTAGAAAAACAGTTAATTAGCTACCTGAAATACATCAAAAGGATTTCTTTTCAAATGAGAAAGATCTGTTCCAGTTTGTACTGATGGGGTTGTACTATTAACATGTGTTCTAGAGAATGAGTTTCCTGTCAAAAACAGTTATACAAGCATGGGACAGGTTCCTGCAAATTGTGTTGACTTTCAAGGTCCCAGCATCCACAATGAGTCATGCAGCTGCAGGTCATCACATTTCACAGACATTTGCTCTTGAAGGTCATGCCTAAATAAACAAAGACACTCACCAATGAGCTGTAGAAAGCTTATGAGCACCATCAGATACAAAAAAAAGTGAAATAAATGGTGCAGCCCAACTGGTTCCACAGAGTACACACACACAAACATCTGTATTGTGCAAACATGGCACTGAAAATGTTCTTTCAGAACAGAGCAAACTGTATTCTTAAAGGTTTGGCAAGTGAAGTCCCTTGAAAAATTAACTATGCCAAAATTAGAATTTGTCCAAAAGTCAGGCTTAAAGGTTTTTTGAACCAAACCAACCTTGCTGTATACTGATAGCCTACTCATCTTCAAAGAACTTATTATCTTTGCAAATATGACCATGAAGACTTATTTTTGTTGTCATTCTTTACAACAGCTTTTAAGCTTGACTAAATATTTGTCCTATGGCATTCCAATTAATTAGGACTTTTCCCTTTTATAATCTGTGCAGAAAAATCTTGCTAATAGACAAGGTGGCCAGTACTGAAAACAGCGGAGCTCATGCACATCTGGGTTTGGTTTTTAGTTTTCCAATTTACTATTTAAAGGCAATTACCTGAAGTGCAGCAAAACCTGAGACTAAAGTATATCAACCCCATATTTGTGCTTATTTTCCAGCAACTTAGAAACTTAGTAACTATTAGTTCAATCTTTATTTACATTAAAACACATCCTTTGCTTCCATGTTTTTCAATGGTCTTTGTTTAACATCCTTAAAAGATCAAATCAATTCATCAGAACTGAAATGAAGAGCTGGTTGCACACCAAACACTCTTACAATGGAATACATATCCAGTTTCTCCAAACACATCTTTATTCCAAGGCTTCAGTAGATTCTTTTGAGATTGTGTCCATCAGGATTCCTCATCATCTGCTAAACCACAAACAAGAGTAAATCCAAATGATTATGTCTGTGCCTAGTTAGATCCTCTCAGTTTTAGGTGATACACAACGGTACCATAAAATGCAGGCAGCACCTTATCCTCATAACCTTTGATTGATTTATCTTTGCACTTCAACAGCTGCTCTTCTAAAGTCTTTCTACTGTAGAACACTTCCACAGAATATCTAAAAGTTAAAAAGATGAGAATTGCAGAATGCCTGAAAAATGACACCTCTCTAGGAGTTTTCTTTTGGGTTTATGAAGAGTTGAGGTGGTTGAGAAAGAAGACAACTGTCATTTTGGCAGTATCTCAGTCTGTTAACCCAGCATGGGTAACCTCAAGTTCATGCACACAGCAGTTCCACATCCTATCTCTACCAGATTCAGCACATGAATAGGCAAGGACTTCCTTGTTTCCTTCCATTTTTAATATAACATGCTTTTCATTTGGAAACTTCATAGATTGCTTCAGCGAACAGTTTCCTGACCACCAGAACTAACAAAGACCCATTTCCAACAGCTTTAAGTCTCTTGGTTGTCTTTTTTTTTTAAACTGAATCACATCAATTTTTTCCCAACACTTTCATAAATCTATAGTATTTTCATTGAAACATGTGAGCTGACAACCTCAGCTGTAGAAAGAAGGTGACAACATCAAGAATTATTAGGGGAAAGACTTGAAAATGCTCACATTGTGCCTCTCTGTCAAGTGTGTTTGAAATAGATCATGGAGTCAAGCAGTCCAGATATCTGCTTCTATTTGTGACACACTCCTGAATTTTTAAAACATGCTTTTCATGACAGCAAATATAAGGAATATCACTTTTCTTTTGCAAAGGCACAATACTCAGCTCCATAGTCAGTACCTTAGTATAGCTTCAAGCCCTTGGAGAGGCTAAGGAAAACAACACATACCCTCAGGGGACTGCTACCTTTTTTTGCTTAGGAAGGCTCTTCACTGCAGGCCTGAGACCCTGGGGACACTACCAAGAAGCCTGCAATCCCAAAGGGACTCCTGAAAGTTTTGCAGACTTATCAAAGCATGACTGACTGCTATAATGATCTCTCAGCGAGTTCCTTTGTGAGCTTTGCTCAGTCACCCCATGCTGCCTCAGACTTCCCTTTAAGTTTTCTGATATCCAGAGCTCCATCCACAGACCCAGCAGCACACAGGCTGTTTTTAAGGTTGTGTCCCTGAGGTGGCAGAAAACATCCTCCTCAAGAACTACACCACCCTTGCCTCTATACCTTTTCCAAGCTTTCTATGTACTCCTCCCACATGCCTCTTGCACATCATTCTATTTTTATTGTCCTTCCTCAGATTCAGTTAGTCAAATTACAGTCTTACCACACAGCTAAAGCAAGTCACAGAACTAAAGCTTTTTCTTCTATCATGCTTCATCAAGCATATTATGCTACATATTATCAGCTTTCCACAATGCCACATCTTCTCCCTGTCTTGAGCTCCAATCCTTCCCCCCTCCCTTCTCCTACCAGTCATTTGTCAATTTTACTATAACCTCTTAATTCCTTTAAATTGCCTTAGACTTTTCTAGCCTGCTGTATAATTTCAGTTCCATCCTCTCACTACTGCTTGTATTTTCCATCAACAGTCTTTTACTACCAGGTTTCTCTCTGCTTCAATGTGCTCACTAAGAGGAATTTATCAACATCAAATGGTAGGTGTCATCTCAAAACATCTCATGGGGCTGTTTACAAACACCCTGGGACAAAAGTACTAAAGTCTTGGAAACAACTCCCTTTTATATAGATTTATAAAGGTTCAGTACAAAGCCTCTTGATCTCATCTACATTCAAAAAATACCTCAATCCTGTAATGATATTAAAGTACACTCAAAATTGCCACAGGTAATTCAGTATCTGCTTCTGGTGCCTTCTTATAGACATGTGAAATGGGTGAGGTCTTTTAAGCATAGATTCTTTTGTCTCACTTCAAATGCCTAGTACTTAAACAATGTCTAATCTTACAGAAAACAACTTCATTACTGGCCATATGGGTCTTCATCTGCTTCCATTATGTGGGTTCTGTTTCAGCCTGTGCATGGTTTGTTGCTAGCACGAGGTGAACAAGTAGGTTCAGATTAAGGACACAGTGTATTTCTTTGTTCTGACATGGCTTGTTCTCTCTGCACACATAATCCTGGACTTACTCTTCCACCTGGATGTTTTCAAGCTATCTTCCAGGTGGTGCAGAAGGTTCAAGAAGCATTTTTAACTCTTAACATTCTTTCAGAATTCTTTCACATTCTAGATGTTTTTTGGGTTTTTCTCAGGGATTTTAAGGGAAAAGGAATATGACATTTTTGTTTTCTCAGATTCTGCACCGAGAGGAATTTGTATCAACAGAGATTCAATTCAATGTTGATACACAAGTGAAGGGCTGGATTGGTCTCCCACATCAGCTTATGTACAAAAAGTCTTAGTTCATTTTTCCCTTCTCTCACCTCCAGCAATTGCATAACAACCTGCCCTGTATCTTGTGTCTTCATGACACTCAATTTCCAAACAACCCAAAATATTCCTGGCTTTAAATATTTTTTGTCAGCCTGGTTACTGTGTTCAGTTGTCAGTTCCTCTGTTTCTCTAGACATATTTAGCAATGGTTTGATGAACTTTTATTTCTTCCATATTGCTTCAAGCTGCTCAGCTGTTTGAATCAAGCCAATAACAGACTCATTCTACTAATCCCACCTCAAGACTTCTATTTCCCAGTCCATAATCCTGTGTTTCTTCTCCTTCTGTGCTTTTTGAAGACCATGGTTTCTCTAACAAAATTTTTTGATGTCAAATACAGCCTCTGACATAACCTTCTTTGATTTATAATAGGAAAGAGCATTGCTTCACCTGAGCAACCTGAGTGACCTTCCTATGTTCCATAAGTATTTGATGAATAACATCCACCATAGGGATTGTTTACTTCATATTTGCTGTGCATTTAATGTATTTTACAGGAAAGAGTACAATTTATTAATTGCTGAGGTCTAATTGTACTTAGGTTCAAATTTTCAGTCATACATTCATCTTCTGAACTACCCATTCCCTTGAAGGAGAAGAGTCCTTTTTGTCAATCAAATAACAAGAAAACAAGGCAAAAAATTACACTTCCAAAGAAAAAAAACCACAATGGAGTCAAGCATATTTTGTAAGCCCAAAGTTACCATGGCTTTCCATGAAGAGGAAACTCATTACAAAAGAGAATACAATCAAAGACGTGGTGAAATGCTATTTTGGAAATCATTATAAGTGTTTAGGAGAAAACAGTTTCAGATGACAGTAAATAGCTACCTGCCAGGTGGCTGGGTCCTGAGGCTAACAGAGAAAATAGAAAGGCTGCATTAGAGATAAAGTTTGATTTTGCTTTAATGTTAAGTTTAATTAACCAGCTTTGGCAGAACAATAGCACAAGAGTAACAACAGACTTTGATGGACTCTGCTGAACAACAGAAGCAGGAGATCAGATCCCTTTGTGCTAGTGCTCTGAAGAAAACAGAAAATACACTGCTGATTCATATTCAGTCAACAGAAATAAGTCATTAACCTTGTGACCCAATCCCTACATTGCAGCAGAGTCATGCCCCAACCATATGCAGAAAGATCTTTGATAACATATGGCCCTGATTCTATAATTCACTATATGATCAAGGAATTACAAAATTTGGCTAACAGATTTAATCAAGATTTAATCATAGTTGCTGAATTTTTCGTGTCACTCAGTAGTGAAAACAATAGGATCCTTCTCAGTCTTTCGTATTGCTTACAAAACTTTAGACCCCTGCATTTTCAGGAACTGCAGAAGTCATGTTCTAATAAAGAGAAGAAAAATGAGAAGAAGAAAAAACCTGGTTCTGAAGTTAACTGTAGATGTGAGGTGTTGCCTTAAAAACACATAGGGCAGATGGAGGCCTGGATTTCAATCTAGTCTCCAACTTTGTGATCAGGAGAAGTGACATACCAGAGAGATGAACTTTACTTTTTTCTCTATTTACCAGTAGCACCCTCATCAAATGTTCCCAGCACTTGACATAAATACATCAGTTTTATCTCAATGGGTATACCTTGCTTCCCTGAGAAGACTGCACAGCTAACAACTGAGAGACATTCAGCCTTGAACAGTATTGATTTATTCAGCATCTTTGAATTATTTCTTCCAAAATTTCACATCACTCTGCAAGGAATTAAGCTTTACACTGTCTTGCTGTTATCCTGCCTTATGGACAGGTAAAGGAGAAATCCAAGTTCAAACACTTTCTTCTCAAGGCCTGACAATAAAGAAAAAGTAAGGTATTCCTATTTGCAGTGATGCATCTCATTTACTGGAAACACCCTGCCTCACTTTGGTACTGAAGAAGTGTACAAAAAACCCATCACTCTTACAGCAGTCCAAAAACTACTTCTTACATCATACACACCACACTTCAACATAAATCAGTCAAGACAGTACCCTCCCTACTCTGACTCAGTTCTGAGCCCGTGTCCCAACACAGCTGAAGAGATCAGTGCTCTAAATGAGCTGCTGTTATTCAGGTGTGACATCTACCAGGATCCTGACTTCTTCTGGTCATTCAAGACTCTGTAATATTTTTTTAATTAACTCCAATGTCCTAGCCAAATCCCATTTTAGCTAATTACAACCAGCCTGCCTAACATGCTCCCTGCAGTTTCAGCCTGAATACATTATTCCTTACTTTTCTGCCTAAAGATTTATGGAGCCATCTTGTGCAAAAGAACACTTAAGATTTTTAAAAGTAAGAGTCATTGTGGGTCAGACACAGACTCATTGCATTAGTCTCTCCCCACCCTGGAGAATTAGAAATGAAGACAGTGGCAGCATTATTATATTTTCTCCTTGTGTCCAAAGCTTTTAACACCTGCTCATCTTTAAGACAGCCAACATGGGAAGTGATACCATTTCCTAAGAAAGATTAAATGCTTATACAAAACGTGAAAGGGATGGAATTTTCTGAGGCATTCTTCAGCTGCAACACCTCAGCACAACTTCTAATCAGGAACAGCAACAAAGAAAGTTTAACTGAGCTTTGTCCATACACTGGTAATAGTTAAGTACTGGGATATGTTCTCCTACTAAAGGAAGTGTCCCAGTGGTGATTTGGGAGATACTTTACTATAGTCATTTCTAACTGAAACTTGAAATCAGTACATTATTAAACTGCTTTCAAGGTTCTGAGTCCATATCAGGCTTTAACCACAACCAGTAGCTAATCACAACACAGCTGCTTGTTCTCACAGTTCTCTTCAGAGGAAGTATTAGGGCAAAAAGGTAAAACTCCTCAGTTGAGATAAGAATGAATTACTAACTACAATGAAACTGAAATATAATACTAACAAAACTAGTTATATATAACACTAAAGAAAAATAACAAATGAGATACTCAATAATGAAAGAAAATAACATACATAGCCCACCTACCTCAAGGGAGGTCCAGAAAGATGATGCAGGTCCGAGATTAAGCTGAGAAGCCAGCCCATGACTAGGCAGGGGCATAATAGTGGCTGAGTCAGAAACCAGCAACTGCATAACACTGCTTAAGAAGAGAGCAAAGGCTCAAGACTGACCCTAAATAAGGATCCTGCACCCATTAGTGAGGGTGGAGTGAGGACCAGTGGAGGCCCATTAAGCCCCAGGTGTGGCTCATCTGAACCACAACAGCCTACTCATGCCATCAGGGCTCTGAATACTCCATAAAACAAAGTAGTAGGGCTAGTTCATTAGTGAAGGTATAAACATACAGGAAACATATAGAAGTCTGGTTTTACTGTTACATGAGAAAAAAATAAGCCAATTTAAAAGACATTATATATAAGGCAATAATTTCAGTTTGTGCTGACTCTAGACATTCATATTTTGCTGGTATATATGGTAAGAACTATAGTCACAGAAAACTGCACTGTTCAGTGTTTCAGTTTACTGATGCAGCATTTCAATGGCACTTCAAAGCATATAGAGAGTTTAAGCAGTTTTTCTAGATTGCCTGAGGGAACTTTCAGTGGTGCCCTTCTTTGACAGTCATCATGATATGAAGTCTTGGTTTTGTGATGTTTTGGTAGTCTGTGAAGAAGCCTGTTAGTAACACCTGCTATTCATACACACTGCTTGTAAAGTAGTCTAATGAAAAACAATAGCTCTGGAACATGCCATGTTCACCAAGAATGGTTTTGCCAAAAATTGCTATGCCATTAGTCAGACTGTCCCCTTGGAACAATTCTTGGTTTCCTTCAGCAAGTTTTCAAGTCCTTTTTGGAAGACTTCTCATACTCAACACTGAGTTTTCACAGATTAGTTTAATTTACAGATACTAGAAGAAACTGAAGTTTCATCTACTTAAAAGCTTCACACTTGCAGTGTTCCTCAAGAAAGAAATGGCAAAGGTGTAAGTCCTTTAACACTATTATTTTCCTTCATTTTGAGTGTTGATTCCCAAACAGTACTAAAAAAAAGTGTTAATGAAAAGCTATATTGTTTTATTTAAAGTTCTTACCAAAATGCATCAACATTTCCAATTTCAGCTTTATATTGCAGTAGCTCATTAAGAAGCAAGAAAAAGTACTGCAGAAAACTTTACTGCATTTTCATCATTTAAAATATTTGTTGGGATTTTTCAGGTCACTCTAGAGCTAGTTGTTGGTTGTCACTACTGTCTCAGAGCTCTTTGTTCTGGCTGAGCAACAAGATAGTCAAGCTAGCTGAGTAAAACTGGAATCTTCAAGAGAATCTCAAGAAGGCTTTGCAAAATTTAATTGGCTGCTAAAGGACTATTCCCTGGTATGTTTCATACTAGAGAAAATTTGATGCTATTTATAAAAACAGGTGTGCACATTACCCCTCTGAGCAGAGGGGCGAAATAGGTTTTTCTTACGTTTAAGTGGAACTGTTTGTGTTCCAGCTTCATCCCATTACCCCTTGTCCTGTTACTGGCTACTATAGAAAAAATGGATGTCCAGCCTCCTGACACTCATAATTTGGATATTTATAAATGTTAATAAGATCCCCCCTCAATCTCCTCTTCTCCAGACTAAACAGCCCCAGTCCCTGCAGCATTTCCTCATATGAAAGATGCTCCAGTCCCCTGATCATCTTGGTGTCCCTGCACTGGCCTCTCTCCAGCCTCTTCCCTGTCCCTCTTGAGCTGAGAAGCCCAGAACTGGACACAGGACTCCAGATGAGGCCTCAGCAGGGCAGAGTAGAGGGGGAGAAGAACCTCCCTCGACCTGCTGGTCACACTCTTCTTGATGCATCCACATTTGCCTGCTACCAATGGAATATACTGTGATTTGTTGTCGTTGTTTGGAGTGGTACCTATAGATACAGATTTTCACAGAATGATAGGGTTGGAAGCGACCTCTAAAGATCATCTAGTCCAACTCCCCTGCTAAAGAAGTTTCACCTAGATCAGGTTACAAGTTACAGAATTTATTTTTACTTTTTTGTGGCCTTTTACTCTCCATATTTAATAGCTTTTTAGACAACTCTGGTGTGAAATTTAATCATGCATCTACCTATCATTAGTTTAACACATTGAGTACTTAACAATCTCACTGCCATCAAGCTCTTATCACTCATAATGTATTCTAGATATCTGAACATACAAATTTTATATACAATTAACTGAGAAAATTCAGACCTTGATGAAATTGTATTCTTTGCAGTTATAGTAACCTTAATAGCTAAATACAACTGGTGATATAGCTGAATGCATCATAAACCAAATAGCTCCCTTTCATAGTTAGCCAAGCAGCTTCTTCCTCCCCCTCCAGAAACTGAAGAACAAATTATCAATAACAGGCAGATGGCCATTAGCATAATCCATAAAGCCAGAAGACATTGTAGTACTTTGTATCTATCAACACTGATTAACAGCATAACGTTTAGTTAGCCTCTATGAAGAGAACAGTGAGTAACAGGGTAGGGATATGACAAAGGAAATGGTTTTAAGGATACATTGGATGCTTTTCAAAGTGAAATGCCTTCCAGCTCACAAGCTCTTCAGCAAAGGATGCCTTAGCAAGAACTGGTTCAGAATGCACACATTGATCAAAACAAGGAAAATTACAAGCTTTTGTAGGCCTAAATTTAGCTGAAGTATTAGAAACTGGGAAGAAATAGTCTTGTATGAGCTGAAGCAATTCTAGCTTGCTAATGAGAAAGCAAATAAATTAATAGATAGAAGCATTTTGTGACTGCAGAAAGAAAAGGTTCCATATTAAAGTCTGATCCTCAATGAAAAGCTCCCTGGATTATGTCCAGTAAGACTTTGTCAATTCTTTTTTTGCTGACCTTCATTAAACCAAATATATGCCTGCATCTAACTGTACAAATACATGAACAAAGTCTAAAGACAGCAAAGCATAACAGCTTAAGTCTCAAATATTTATTAAGTAGTATAGAAAATACCATGATTTAGCCTTAGCAATTTTCTGCTTTACTGTGTGTTTTTAGTGGGAACAAATGATTTCATATACATGACTTGCTTTTCAGGTGAAAAACCCGAATGTAAAGATTATGTAAACATTGAAGAATGCTTGTTAGACTAGACAATATTTTCAAAATGCTTTGTACATTTGATGAACTGATCTGAGCCCTTTACCACAAAGCTAAATATAGCTCCATGTAAACAAAATGCATAAAGCACACAGAGAAGGTACATACTATCCTTAATATGTACTGAAATACACACACTATCAAGTGGAACTTACAACTCTGACTTCAGCAGGCTCTGAATCAGAGAAGATACAAGGGTGTTATTTTCTTCTATCATCTGTATTTGCTGTTTTAGTTTACCACCATTCTTTCCATCATGATCTCTTCCAGTCTCAGGCTATCTGAATGAGAACACATGCATCAGCATGTCTGTTGATGGCAGAGGTGAAATTGTGCCACAGATGCTGACACAGTTGGGACACGTGTTGGGAACAGAGATGTGGCATTGAAGTAAAAAATGAATCTCTTGCAGTACACTACAGTTATATTAATCTGGTGCTATTAGCTGTACTGAAGACATAGCTACCGAAAAAAAAATGCAGTAATGTCAACATTTGTGGATCAAAGGTATTTTCCTTTGCATTTCAAGAATCCATTTTCTACTTAAGCATGCAATGAGATAAGCATCTGTGCAGAAAAGCAAAGATGCAGTCACGAGCCACAAGCAGGAGATTACTCTAAGTAGAAATGATCTACACTGGTTGTCAATGACAGGTTCTATAACTGCAGATGCCTCATTCAAAGGTATAACTTTTATCTGCCAAAATAAACCACCACCTGTTGCTGGAGAAAACAACACCACAGAGACACAAGGTGCATCATATGGTACAAACTACTCCAACAAAAACATTTGCAAGAGAAATATTGCTGAATTATTTTGAAGATTAAACAGTATTTCATATGCCTACCTCTTATTTGAGACAAGGACATTCTTTGGATAACTGATTCCAGTATTCCATGTGAGAAGTGCAGGACAACTTCCTTTCCTTGCTACTTAAAAAGATTAAGAGAACTACAAATCATAGTATTGCTCAGCTTCATAAAACTCTTTTATTAACCATCTCAAGTGATGCTCAGCTAAGTATGAACTAGCAGTTTCACAAGGTTACAAAACATGCTTCCCAAATCCATTTTTCTACCTTTCTACTTCTACAGACCTCACAGTGGAAAAAAAGGAAGGAAATATTGCGTAGACAGTGAAAGAGAAGGTCTTTTCTAACTCTCAGATTGTTTGTCACTGCATACATATGCTATACAGAATATCTGTGAATGGGCATAATACAAATTCACCTTTTGGGGCAGAGATAATAGCCTTGACTAGGCTATGTGGATATACAGGGATACTTCTTTCAATTCATTTCTTTAGTACTGGACTGCTTGAATATGTGATTAGATAAATGTTACGGACTTCTCTACATTTCATCATCTCTTTCTGTTTCTCAGTTCATCTTTGACTTCATATGTTGATAACTCTGGGTGTCTCTCACTCCCAATTCTACAGCTTCCCTCTTTTTGATAGAAACAACTATACAAAATATTACAGAGGTAAAGCATGATGTCTTAAACATCAGCCTTTTACATGGTTTCATTGTTTGACATAACCATACCTTGCACTTTCATTTTGCATATTAATATGCTGCATGTTTTCCAATTAGTCACGGTAAATTAACTGTTCTTGCCTTATCAAAGGCAAGGACAGTTCAGCTGGCCTCTCTGTATCATTTTATCTTGTGAGTTCTTAGTTAAGGACAAAGGTATTAAAATTAATTGTTGAGTTAAAGTCTCTTTTTGCACCAAAGTCCTCTTGGATGGAATGATGCTCACCTGTGTGGTACTTACAGAATTCTACCCACTTCAACAGATGAAGAAATCCAGTGAATTTTATTTCACCAAAAACAAGCAAATATGAGCACACACTTCATCTACAAAACCTACTTTATATATCTCCAAGCATTTTGTATCATATTAAAAGGGCTTAATGTCATCTTCAGACCTCACTGTTTATTGTCTTCTCCAGTTCATCACAGCAGATAATTTTTAATAGTCCCAGACTGGACCTGCACTGATCCCTGGTTAACACTTTTCCATAATGAAAGGTCATCTCTTGTTTTCTATCCTTTCACAATTTTCCTGTGTGACAAAGAATCCTCCAGTCCTGGAGCATGTTAATTTAGTTAATAAGTTTTGAAGTGGAACCATGTCAAAGAACAGCTGTATAAAATCCACTAGATTCCCTTTATCCATTTTTTTTACTGCTGCCCTCACAGAAACCCAGAAAGCTGCTGAGGCATGATTTTTCTTAACAGAAGTAATCCTAACTCTTTCCCAATTGACCACTTTTATCCATTAACTCGATGACCTTGTTTTTTTATAGATTCTATCATTCAGCTGTGATGTATCTCATAACTGTAGTTCCTAGGATTCTTTCTCACATCCTGTTTGTAGGTGGCAATTACTTTGACTCCCCATCTATCCTCTGGTCTAAAGGCTGTTCATCATGGTAGCTTACACACCTTGGCTAAAAGTTCTGCAATTTCATGCTTGGATTCCTTTAAGCATCTCAGATGAACTCTATTAAATTCTGGTAACATATTAGCATTAAACTTCTACATTTGCTCTAAATTTTCCTTTGAATCAACCTATAGATTGCAAAGCCTGTAGTTATGGGTGTAGAAATATCATCAATATCTTGAGAAGTAAAAAAACAATATATAGAATTTATTTAGATTCACTTCTACAGCTTTATCTCTGTGAGCAATTCCTTCATCTTGGTGCTGGCTTCTGGCTTTTGCTGTATTTATGGAGTATTTCTCTATGAGCTTGCACAGCCTGTAAAAGGGGATCTTGAATTTCTTTTTTTGGTGTTCTTGCTGTTCAGATCCCACTTGACCTGACACATTTCATGACTTTCCAACACTTTTCTTTTGGTCAAGTTTTCCTTTCTTGAATAACAACTTTTCCACTAGCAGAACCTCCTTAATTTTTCTGTTGAAGTACAAAGAGTGAATTGACCTTCATGTCCATTTTCTCTTCAGCTGTGGTACATAGTTTACCCAGATTTCTCATATTGTAAACAGCCCACAAACTTCTGGTGAGGTGCTATTCATACACTAGTCATTCTTCAAATTAGCCTGTATCCTCTATTTAAGAGCAAGGGTGGAATAGCATTTTTTTTCCTCTAGGTTCCAAGGCTAGTTGTTCTAGTAATTAGTCATTTATTGCATCCCAAAACTGCATCTTGAGTCTTGAGTCACTGATTCAGTTTATATATTGAAATATTCCATCATTACCCCTTACCCTGCATTTGCATCCTTGCTAGTGCACTTAGGAAATGTTAGTGATCCAGAAGCGCTAACTGATGGATTTGTAGTGCAGTCCTCATGGTACCTCTATTTTGCAAGAATATGAGAATTCTCCCACAAGAATTCCATAGCAATTCTCTCTGTGATGTTTTTATGCTGTTATCCTTTCACATGTTCTTCATATAAAACACCATTAACCCTCCTAGTACATCTCACTTTACCATTCATGTATGGGTAATCTGCCCATTGATTATCCCACTAACAGGTCTCTGAGATGGTTGTGTTATTGGGGTTGTCATCTGAGGCCATGCTTCCTAATCCTTCCATTTTAATATTTGTTAGCACAAATTTTGCAAGTGCCAGTCACAGAATCACAGAATCAGGGGCTGGAGGGACCTCAAAAGATCATCCAGTGCAACCCCCGTGCCAGAGCAAGACCACCTAGAGCAGGTCATCCAGCTGGGTTGGAATGTCTCCAGAGAAGGAGATTCAACAACCCATCTGGGCATCCTGTTCCAGTGGGTGTTTCAACCAGTCTGCCTTTCCTCTTGTGATTGTGCTACTAATTTCCCTCTTAGCTTTTTGAAAATTGCAGGAAGCACTAGCCATTGGTTTGGCTGGTCCAAACCAGAAGTGCTCTCTTACAACTGTTAGCTTTCTCTCTGCTTTTACTTAAATAGTCCTCCTGAAATTGAAAGCTTCAGTGACAGCACCACGGTTCCATTTTGATTAAAGTACTGTTAGAATTTCTAAAACACACAAGTAAAGTTGCACTAGTTCATAGCTTTCCTATGTAATCATCATCCACACATGTATTTATTAGCTTCTTTAAAAAATGGAAAGAAAAGTCTTTAAGCATGGCATGAATCTGCTCTTTTATAATGGACATGTTTAATGCTTTAATATTTGAAGTTTGTATGTAAAAAAAAATACCCTCAGGCATTATTTCAATAAGAATTACTATGGGATGTATTTTGATCTATACTGTGCTGTAATATAGAAAGGAACTCAAATGAAAGTATCATCAAAAGCAGGGACAATTACACAAATTAAGGGAAATTCAGAGTGGTTTACACTTTGTTGTTTGATAATTTTTTCAATTTTGATTTTTTTTCTTCCTATGAGACTAGAAATGTCCCACCATGCTGGCCACAAGAAATTTATTAACTTCCTTCAAACATTTATTAAGGTTATTTTTAAAAATAGTTATTTGTCTTTAAACAACTAGGCAAGCATCTTGTTCTGTTGTCTGTTTAATCTACAGCTTGTTGTGATCTGGATCCACAGAAACCTGGCATCACGCTGACCTATAGTTACATGTCTCCTTGTGTTTCCTCAGTTGGTAGAAGTTCTCTCCAGAAACCATCTTTAGTTTCAAGTCCAACTCAGATCTAATTATGCACAGACATGCAAGAGCAAAGATGTATCTGAAACTTTCATTTCATCCCCAATTCAGGACATGAATCAAACCAATTCAAAAGTAAATGACAATAATTCATTGACAATAATGGGCTTTACATCTGTCCTGCATTCTTGGCTTATCTGAACTGTAATAACTATGTGTATATAGTTATATAACTATAAGGCTCCATGTTTCCACTTACTGACTAAAATTCTACAATTAGCTCTAATCAGGAAGACAATTCATTTGTCAATGAAAATCAATTAAACTCTTGAAATGAATCACAGTTGCAGCATTCAAGCCTGGCATAGTATTGTCAGCTGCTTTTAGTTACCAAAGAGACAGGAACGAGAATGACTTTTATAAGGTCACCAAGACCTAGAGATGATCAAGAAGTGTCAAGAACTGTGCTGAACTACTTGTCCTCCTACCTACCTATTCACTGGCCTGTGAATTTTTAGACTCTAGGATTATTTTTTGGTTCAATCAAGTACTAACACCAAACTCAATATTTTGTTGTATTAATCAAATCACAGTTTTTTCCTTTGAAACTGAGTTAAATTAATCCCAAAATTTCTTTTGCTTTAAAGGTGCAATTAGCAAACACATTTTTCAGTTGCTCAAGTGACAATTTCAATCTTCAAACTTGGCATAAAATTTGACATATTTTTAGACAACAGAATTAAGTATGTTAGAGTGTGGTAACTGCAGATCTGCAGGTGCTGCACTGGAATGGCAAATTTGTACCTAAATAACGAGAGGCAAAAAATGTCTCGAGTATTCTACCTCTGTCAGCTTCAAATTAGCTCATGTCAGTAGAACACCTGCCTTGTTAAATCTTCTGCTTGCTTACATTGGTATACTCAGTTCTAAGTTTTCTGTAGAAATTGTGTGATAAGCAGAGTTTTAACACCCTAGAATATCCTTTCAACATCTCAAGAAGTTGTTTTTCTCTAGTAGATTACATTAGATTTGCTTTTGCAGGGATAAAATACATAAAATAGCTCTAGAGAGATGAAAAACAACCTCAGCATTTTTGTATTCTGTCAGAGCCTATGTGGGTTTTTAAGCAATGTATAGCAGGTGAGTCAGCCTGAAGATGTCAAGACTCTGTCTGAAATCACAGCAAGAGCTACTTGATCTAGCTTCTTTACTTATCTAGCTTCTTTACTTCACCATAATAATTTTTTTCAAGTTGCAGTTGCACTTTCAGGGGAGGAGGAGGAATATATTGACAGTGACCATCAAATGTCAAAATCTTTCTACCACACACTCCAAATTGTTATTGGCCTGTAGCAGTGCAAGAAGCAGTGCTTAGCAGCACTCTTATGAACTTATTAATGTGTTCTCAATTTATTGCTGTTCCCTGTCTTTCAAATATCCCAAGAATCACAGCGCTGTAACAGATAAAATCTCCTTTTGGAGGATGTGCTGATGTCTCTGTGTTTATATCTAAACCAAAATACAACTTTTATATGAGCTGTTTTTAACTAATAAGGCTGAAAATATTCCTGCACTGCAAGTGCTTTAGGTGATAGTGTTAGACAATTCCAGCAACTTGAGAGTTCAGAGTTTTCATCTTTGCTGATACAAACTAATGCACTTCCATCTTTCTTAACCCAGCAACAGATTTCTTTTCACTGTGTGAAAGAATGAAAGAAAGCAATAAAGCTCTTTTATTTGAATAAGGATAAAAGAGAATATTTTTAACAAGAGATGAATAAGAGCTGGTTCACTCTTTATGTAGAGATAATTCTGATACTGGATCAATTGATTAAGCAAAGAGTTCAATTTAGCTGATAGGACTGTCAATGTGACTTCATGTGCCAAGGAACAACTTTTTAGTACACATGTTAAATTGTTTTTAACAATGTTTCATTTTGCACAATCAAATCTGGGCTGGCAAAAAGAAAAAAAAAAGTTGGAATAGGAATGTTTAGAAGAAGAAATTACAAAGTTCTATACCAAAAAGTTGTGTTGGGCTTGATGAAAAAGGAAAAATAAGATTAAAATCCAGAGACAATGAAATTAGAAGTTTAGTGTAAATTAGAAACATATATTTTAAACTGAATGTGAGCACTCAAAATGTACTTGTTACAAATTCACTGAAGTCAATAAAGCCTGATCTTGGTTCTAGGAATAACAATTTTCCTTGATAGAAAAGAGTTTAATTCATATGTAATGTATGAATCTTTACTGATGTGCATTTATTTCTAATAAAGACCAATTTGCACACACAAG
This sequence comes from Colius striatus, assembly GCF_028858725.1. NCBI lineage: Eukaryota > Metazoa > Chordata > Aves > Coliiformes > Coliidae > Colius > Colius striatus. The sequence continues at coordinate 3,370,977 of NC_084771.1, read as the reverse complement.
TATAAGCAAGTGGCAAGTTGGTTAGTAATGTATTGGCTACAACTGTATTCATTACCCCTTTCTAAGTGTAATCTCCCCAACCAAACACATGCTCTAAAAGAATATTTATTCTTAAAAATGCAACTTAATAAGCACTATGTTTATAAAAAACACTAGCTTTGCAGTAGAAGAGGATTTATTAATGTGTGCACCTCAGTTGTTAGTGAAATACTTGTTTACTTGCTTACAGTTGCTAATAAGCTGGCTAGCTTAATTAGGAGGCCATGCAGCTTGATCTGTAAAACATAAAATTGGATCAACAAGGTATATTTTTCATAAATATGATATGCAGAGAGTAGTAAACTTTGTATCTTGAATATAAAACTATACACTCAATCAGCATAAAAGTGTAAAACTACAAGTATGTAGCAAAATCAGGGACACAGAGAACTTTATCAGCATATTATACTTGATGGTTGTACAAGTAAGAAAATGCCACCAGTGGCTAACCTAAAGCACAGCAAAGGTTTCAATGACAGGTATGTCAATGATTCATATGTATACAGACATTCACTACTTGAATTCACTACTTGAATTTTCCACTAAGTCTTCATACAATCTAAAATAACAATGATACTGAGAAACTGGACACTGGAATATAAGAAGTGGTTAAAAATTGCCAGCTCTAACAGGAATACACATAGGTGAATGTAAGCTTGAGGGGAAACAGTAATGTAAAAGCCAAGTTTGATTTCTAAGTGTCATGATCCCTGTGTAACCACTGATGTAGAATGCCTTTGGTAGGCACAGACTGTTGATTACTGAACTATATCAATGTTAATAGTGGCACTTTTGTATACATCTCTGTAGTAGTACATGCTGCTATCTAACCGTTCTTGCAAAGGAAGCAGAAACTTGGAACATTTATTAGGTTCAGGTATAACAGAAATAGATGGCATGGAACTCAGTGAACTGCCCTTTTCATCTAGAAGTTGTCAATGTGTTCTGCAGAACCTCAGTTAGAAAAACAGAGAGTAGTTCCCTGGCTGCTGTTGTTCTGGATGTAAAAAATGGAATTCAGTACAAACTGTAGAAAACAAAGGCAATGTGATCCTAAAGAACAACATGAAACAATAACTCAAATATTTGAGTGGCCCAGTTTATGTTCACAGAATCTCAACTTAGGATCATAGAATGGTCTGGGTTGGAAAGGACTTTAAGATCATTAACTCCATTGCCTATGACAGGGACACCTTCCACCAGACCAGGTTGCTCAAAGCCTCATCCAATCTGGTCTTGAATGCTTCTAGGGATGGGGCATCCACAGCCTCTCTGGGCAACCTCTGCCAGAGCTTCACCACCCATGGAGTGAAGAACTTCTTTACATCTAGTCTCTTTCTGTTTGAAGCCATTGCCCCTTGTCCTATCACTATAGAAAAAAAGGGATGTCCCAACCTCCTGACACCCACCCTTTAGATATTTATACATGTTAATAAGATCACCCCTCAGTCTCCTCTTCTCCAGACTAAACAGCCCCAGTTCCTGCAGCCTTTCCTTGTATGAAAGATGTTCTATACCCTTGATCATCTTGCTGGCCCTGCACTGGCCTCTCTCGAGCACTGCCCTGTCCCTCTTGAGCTGAGGAACCCAGAACTGGACACAGGACTCCAGATGAGGCCTCAGCAGGGCAGAGTAGAGAGGGAGGAGAACCTCCCTTGACCTGCTGCCCACACTCTTCTTGATGCATCCCAGGCTGCCATTGGCCTTCTTGGCCACGAGGGCACATTGCTGGCTCACATTTAGTTTATTATCAATCAGGACTAGCAGGTCTCTCTCTGCAGAGCTGCTCTTCAGCAGCTTTTATCATATCATTCAGCAGATTTATCAAATCCCTCTGTTCTCACCATTGCATGTTTGTCCTTGTTTAGGACATCTGCAGCCTCAGTGGGGCTGAGCCATCAGAAGCAACGCTCTCGATTAGCGCCTGGTCTGATTGCAAATTTCTCAAACCACATGCAGAAAGGACTCTGCTTGCTGATCACTGAGTTTGAGATTTGACAGTACATCAATCTTTGATCAAAAAACAAATTAAAAAACCCCAAACTTCAATATATGTGTGTCTTGCTTATATGGCATAGTGAGTTTTTCATAAGGATATTCCACACAAGCTTCTGCACTTGGCTTTGTTCTCACTTTGCTTTTTCAGCACACCAAGAGGCTGGAGATTCTCTGTTGGCAGAACTTGGGCTTAATGTCCTAAAGGTTTTGTTTTCCCACTGAACTGGATGGAACACAGAAACGTTAACACTTTAGACCTCAAGGAAAAGTTACCAAAGGGTTTTCCATGGATTTGAAAGCAGCTGCATATTAGTAAGGAAAATCTCCACTTCACTGATACATTCAAGAAAAGGGGCCTCCATTTTATAAAGTGAGAAGAAACCTTCCAGGAAAAAAAGAAACCCACAAACAGATAATTTTAAACCAATATAAAAATCCCTCTACAATTTTAAAAGTGTAATTCTAAAGGGTTATCATTAAAAACCTGTTGTTTATTTCTAGCATATTTACACTATACCTTCCTCCACTGCAGCTGAAGAAACTACTTCTTCCATCTTTCCCTGTGCATAGCACAAAGGTGCTTTATATACAGCCTGTTCTGAAATAAAGACATGTTTGTACTCTGAGGTGTCTTATTATCATAGCCAGCCACAAGTGAAGATATTGCAAAACCATGAGAAAGAAAATCCCAGAGATTAATAAAATTTGATGAGCTTTTTGCCCAAGTTTGACTTAAATAAGGGTTTCTTCATATAGTTCTCTTTAGCATATTGACAAGTAAAATTTACACTTCAGGGTAAACAAGGAGTTTGTATTTAACATAGTGTTGCATTGCTCACTAGAACTTTCATGCTCAGTCAAAAAAACCTATTAGTAACAGATTTTTTTATACAAGCACTTTTTAGGAGTCACAGTTCTGAAGGCAGGTCTTCAGATGAAAAGTTACAGGATCACACTTCAAAAACTCCCCAATATGAAGCAAATAACTAGTCTTTTCAAAACAGGCTATCACTGGCCAATGACTAGAAATTCAATTGGAAACCTTTGCCTTCCAAAATAGTGATGATTAGGCACTAGTCAGGTAGAATTTCCATCAACAATTGTCCCATACTAATGATAATCACCTGCAGGTATGGTCACAGGGCACGTTAAGTGACATGAGACAGGGGAATGACACAGAGAAAGAAAACTAAATGTTCCATATATCAAATCTTTAGCACAATGCTAGATGTGCTTTACAGTACTGGGAAAAAAAATAATCTCTAAATAGTCTGATGACATTAACTTGGGGAAAAAAAGAGAACAGAAATTGCACTCTCCATAAAATCTGGGCTCATTTATGGACATTTTAACAACAAGGAAATTTAACAATAACTGTATTTCTGTTACTTTGACATCTCTATTAATTTTCACTCTAACAGCCTTGAGATTCACAAAATCACTGAATCACAGAATCTCAAGGGCTGGAAGGGGCCTCAAACAATCATCTAGTCCAACCCCCCTGCTAGACTACCACAGATTCTTCTTGAACTGCAAGTGACAGCTATATCCTACCTAACTGTGGTACAAGTGATCATTTCTCTGCACATGTAAACAATCTGAACAGCAGTAGATGGACATCCCAAATGTTTGGATTCTTGCAACAGAAAGCATATAGCTGATGTGACTCCCATAAAGCTGAGTGAATGGGAAGAAAAATTTCCAATTGCATTTCAGCAGCTTGGCTTGTTGGATGCTTGAATGCTACTTGCACTGGCTGTTAGCCAAAGCTCATTGGAACCAGTGGGAATCTTTCCATTTGCTTCAGTAGCCTTTGGATTAGATCCATATTAGCTTTCAGATTTGTTCCTATGTTTCAAGTATATCTGGCATTTATTTTCAAGGGCAAAGTGTGTAGAACAATAGCCTGTTTGCTGAATACAATTTGATATAATGTGCTTCACCATGATAATAATTATAAAATTCTTTCTGTTCTTGGTATCTTGCTTACATTTATGCTAACCAAACAGCAAACTAATCTGTATTACCCAGGTAATGAATGAGTAGCCTAAAGAAGTAATAGCTGAATGTTTGATGTATTCTTTTACTGGAACACTTAAATTAGAACTTTTTTTTTTTAGACACAAAGGCATGAGCTGAAAAAAGTTTTTGTAGAACTGTGCCATCAATTTACAGAGCCAGAGATTATATTCAATGACTGTAAAGGCCACTTAAGATATTAATTTCCTCTGTAATACCTAGGGAATTATCTGTCTTCACAGTATAGACTGGCATCTGAGTTATTTTCTGTCTTAACTGTCTTAATATTCTTAAAATGTGCTGTCATCATTGTGTAATATTACCCATAAAATTCATCCATGATTTTGTTTAGTGCTATTACCATGTGTACACAGTTCTTCAAATATCTGACCTGGTAACAACTGGGAGCATTGGACCAAAGAACATAAGTAGCTGATAAACTGGATACTTCTAAACTCTCTTCTTTCACTTAACCTAGTCTAACACAACACTCTTCTAGTGCCAATGCAATAACTGAAGAGAAAGCTGTGCCACTCCAGATAGATATATATGAGGAAGATAATCCTAAAACTGTGTCATCTCTCACATAGTCAAACAGTCAAGAAATTAATATGCTAAAATAAATGACTGGTTAATGAGTAAGACCAAAGTCCCAGTGAAAAGACACATCTGTGCAGGAGGAGACTAGAGATAAGAGGAAGTCTTAGCATTCAGCTCTGGGCCATAGGAGGGCAGAGCAGTCAGGCAGTGAGGTGGGTTGGCTGATCCCTGGTGCTTTACATATGCTGTGCCAGAAGTACTGGAGTTGCAGCTTCTCATCAGGGAAGGTGCAGATGGTTACATTAGCTCACTTGGACTACACTAAAGCCCTCCAGCTGAGCAGGCCTATTCCAGATCAGTTCAAAAAAAGGACTCCTAAAAACAAGCTTTAAGGAGATGGAAATATTCAGCTGGAGAAGGATAATGAGCCACAGAGGACATGGAGAAGAGCTACTCTGAATGAAAAGAAACAAACAAAAAACTCCCAAAATACCCAAAGACAACAAAAAACTCTCCAAACAGACTCAGAATGGTCAAGCCTTTACTGAAAAGCATTTCCCACCATAAACACCTGTTTCAGCCCACACATCTATCATGGATGTAGCAAGATGGGGTTATTTTACATTTGAATCAGTTAATTGGCTATTTTTTAGATAGAACATGAGCTATCATACTATATATGTCAAAATGCACTCCAAAACTTAAGAACATCACAAGATACAGCTGTTATGCCAAGACAGACAAAGGCTGAAGGGAAAATAAAGTAACTTAGTGGCAGAGTTGGCAGAGAAAGTCCTGCTTTTCTAACTCCAACTCTAGTGTCCATTCTCTAGTCTAAGTATAGTAGCAATACCCATTAGTGCAGGTAGCTTGGGATGCAATTTGGCTTACTAGTCACAGATAAAAGTGGTAAAAATATATTACATTATAAAACTCAGTAGAAAGGACAGCTGTGTTTATTTACCAGCTGTTCAATTACTTACATAAAGTATAAAAAGGTGGTCAGAAAAACCCTGGTCTTTGCCAAATTTCAGTGTATTTCCCTCATTAGTGAAAGCAATGTTTGTGACCTTCCATGTTAAGTAAAGCATCTCTACTTCTCAAAAAGAAATGTATGATATAAAAAAGCCTGTCACAGGGTGGAACAAACTACTAGACACCACTGCCCTTGTAGAATTTGTTTATAACCTAATTAACACGTTTCACAACACCATTATTAAATCATGAGCACTTTTGGAGTGTGTTTCTTAAATAGCTATATGCTGTCATATTTAAGAAATATGTCACAGTCTACATGCTGATACTTCCCAGTATTCTTAAGGGCTTCATGGCTCTGACATCATTTGCTACATCTGAAAATATTTGCCATCTTGAAAGTACATCTGATGTCCCTAATTTGACTTCAAGTCCAGATAAAATACTGGGGAGTGCTTAGTGGAGAACAAAGCAGCTGTTTGGAAAACAAGTGTTGAATCCCATCCAAATGAAGCAAATAACATTTGGCACTAAGAAAGTGAACTTTCTAAGCAACAACTTCTGTGTTTTGGAGAAGCTGTTGGAGTAGCCATATTAAAATGGCAATGGCACATTTAGAAGTTCCTGCAATTTCTTCTGTTCCCATTTTGCTGAAAAAAAAGCTCTTCTGTGCTCTTTTGGTAGATACATCTAGTTGTCTGCATCTTATTGATGTGCTACTGAAAGCTCAGTTTGATGAAGTTAAGCACAGAGGAAGGCAGTTATAAATGCATACAGAGTAAGGATAACCCAAGAAGTGCAGCCTGACAATCTTAAAATACCTCACAACACATGAACAGGAAACAGAAGGTGATTTTCTTTAAGTGAAAACTCTCAGGTTCTGTCTTTACACTGACTAGATGATCTCTAAAGGTCTTTTCCAACCCCTACCATTCCGTGACTCTGTGATTTGTACTGAGTGTACACCTAGGATAGGAAACTGCTTTCTACCTGTCAGAAATGTAACTCTTTCTCAAAACCCAATTCATTCCATTTGATCAAAACAGAAATGTTACAAGGCATATTAAATATTTGTGGGAAAATCACAAAACAGATAATCTTGTAAATAAGAATTCTTCTCTAGAGAGGCTCCACTATCCAAGTAACTTCTGGTAAAAATCCAGCAACACAAAACTGGAAGTTAAAGATTGTTTAATCACCAGCTTTCAAGAGTCTAAAGAATGCCATCCATGACATTATTGAAATATCTCCCTGGGTATTTTTCTAAAGTTCACACTTTTGATGGCTTTACACATTATGATATCATTACGATAAAACAGGGACTGGCAAAACCCAAGCATTTCTTCACCTAAAGGATTTCCAACTTTCATTTTTATAAAAGGTCTTATCTCATCAAGCCATGTTACACACCCATAAAACTCCTGCTCCTTCTAAGCCATCTGACACTTTATAATAGCAAAGTTAAGTACTGTGTCTGATTTTCACCTCGTAGTGCCTGGAACTGGCAGCAGTTCAGTGCTCAGACCACAGTTCCATTTACAGTTTTGGCAACTATTTCCAGGACATTCTCCAAATTCTTGCTTCTGTCTTTGAGACAAAGTGCCTCTTAGCAAAGAGTCAGTGAACCTGGATACTAGATGCTTCACTCCCTGAACAAAAACAAATCACAAACAACTTTCGGTACACCACTAATGGTCACTGAAAAACAGCTTCTTCAAGGTAATGTTTTCACAGACTTCATTGACTGCACTAAAGATGTCACTCCCTTGCATAATCCCTTTTGATGAACAGCATGGTGAACCATTGCTGTCAGTTAGCAGCCACTTTAATGTTCAGTATGGAATATAGCAAGCTTTTGGAAAGTTGTAGTCAGTTACTTGCTGACACCTTCAGAAATATGTGGGATACTGTCCTTGACATTAAATCATCTAAAGCTTTTTTTGCTATGGTGTACAATTTTCTTGCTGTCAGGGATGTCTTCAAACAAGTTGTTAAAAATATTCAGCAATAACCTTGTTGATAAACTCACCATCCAAAACAGTTACTAAGTTTTACAGTGCAGTGTAGGAACTGGAGTTCAATCTCTTGGCTTCAGCCTATGGACAACTTTTAGTCCAACAAAACAGTATAAAGTGCACAAGTGTTGAATGGAAGAATTCAAATAAAAAATGACAATTCTCCAAATCATGTATTTATGGGCACACATGATCCTATGGAGCACAAAATTACAAGCTCAGCCCACCCTTCAGCCATCTACAAACATCTCTGATTTTCCTCCATGAGGCGTTAATGCTCCTTCAGCCTGCTGGCACAGACAAAAGGGATCCCTAAGCCTATTCTTCCAAAAATGCTTGAATTAAAAACAGAGCAACCAAACAACAACTGAGACTGTTTAAAATAACTTTGCAGGGCCGAGAGGTGGCATGGTGACAAGCATTCCACTCATCAGTATTATTGACCATGATATATCTAAGACAGCATGTCTGACACAGATCTCAAGCAACAGGGATGTAACTTTAGTTGCAAGTACAAATTTTTGATGGCTTAGAGCCCGAGATATCCACATTATTGTCAGTAATACTCAGAGTCAACAGCACAGGGCAAACAGCAGACCTTTATGGACAGCATTTAGTGACATTTTTTGGTAGGGAATATTTACAAGTCAAAAAAATTGGATATTTTTCTCTTTAAATGTTGAGGAAATGGAACAAAAAATTCACCACAACAAACAACAAGTTTTATCCTTTTTGTTATTTTTTAGAATATTTCCTTTAATCTTTGTGTAGTTATTTGTATCTTCACTAAACTCACATTTCTCCTCCACTGAACCAAGAGAATGTCATCCAACTCTGGTAAGATAAGGCAGTTGCTGCTCAAAGTCTAATACGCCAGTCTCTACTCAAAGGGATAAATAAACTCACTGGACTAGCAGCTCAAATCTGCTACTTCTGATTCAAAGCCAGATATTTAGTTCTCTTCCAGCCTGCCAATGCAATTTCAGAACCTTGGCTTCTTGACAGACTGGTTTTCATTTCTGTAACCATGCCTCTAGCTGTAACTCATGGGAAATCATACCAGAGACTTTTGATATTTGAACCTATTGATACTGTATAAGCCAGGGTGGAATCCAGGCTGTAAGACTGGGAAAGGCCATAGGATTACCAGTACAATAATCACATCAGATGAAGCCATAATGAGCTGTGGCCCTTGCTTTTTGTGTCTTTGAGAGCCTGTGATGAGGAATATAGTGAAAAACTGTCTGTTTGCAGTGAAGCTGTGGATTTTGTGAGTTTGATAATTAGCTGGAGAAAGTGACTTTAAATCAATGAATGGTCTGGTTACACCTTTATCTTTCAAGTATCTCATTCTTTGCTGTAAGCTACCATATACAGACTTTCCATTAACTTGTAAGCATAGCCCATCTCCATTAGCTTACAGGACCATAGAGTCATTGGCCTAACAACTTAAAGGACTGACCTCTCACTCTCTGGCTACCTACCTACAAGGCCTTGAGCTTCCTTTGTAGCTCTGGGCCTAGGTATCTCACTGCACAGCAGTGTCAAATGTTTGAACAGATTCCGTTCCCTTCTGCTTTCAGATTGTTTTTATCTGGTCAGTTGTCTCTAGAACTCCTTTGGCTGGCTTGTGATTACTGCTCTTATTTCTGTTTATACTAATGGCACTGGGAAACTCTTCCTCTTTGAATCCCTTAAAAAGTATGTGAAATATCATCCCCGTGGGTAAATGCCTTCCATAAGATTTAGGTCCAAGAAGAACTAAAACTCATTTTTTTCAAAGGTTGAACTTTTAAAAGGAGGATTTATTTATTTTAAAATGTTTCTTGTTGTAGATTTGTCTTTTGGGAAACCAGGTGAGGATGGAGGAAAGTAAAATGTGTGAAGGGACAAGGAAAGCTATGAATATAGCTTTCCTATAAATGAGTGGTAAAGTAAACCAAGGTAAAGGGCACAATTGTGGTGATCATTGGGCTCATTGCAATAAGAAGGTGAAGATTGTAACATGTAGATTTGATGTGAAAGTATGACTAGTAGAGCAAATTTAAAATGCAAACAAAAGAGTAATTTCATAACAGAACAATAACCTTTATAAAAGGAAAACATGGCATTTGCAATGATTTGCAGACTTATAAAACAGAATAGATGTAGTTACCCTCTTTACCTTAAAAGATTGTCAGAAAAGTAAAAGTGCAAGTAAATTGACAGGCATTTGAATGGTGATTATAGATTTACACAGGGCTACCATGGATTTTCTTCATTTATACTAGCAAGCAAATAGGAAAATCTTATCACTTCTCCAGGTCTCTTGCGTATTCTGATGGGCTTGTCACCTTCTTTAAAGTTGGTGTAATTCAATACATTTTTAATGATGGAGTTCATTGGTCTTTTCTTGGCAACATTAGGTTTGACATACGCATTTCTATGTCCAGCTAAGTTACAAAGTGAATTTGATGGACATATATCATAAGGATAGAGGCCAAGTTTAAGTTTCTGTGCCTACCAAAGTTTGTCTCACTGAATAACTTGTGATATTAGGGATATTGATGTGGTTTTTGCAGGATTCACAGGCAGCATTGAGAATCTCTTTTTACAGGTATCAGGACAGTGTCATGAGGTATTTGAAAACTGGCTGTTAGAGGGTCAGCACACAAACATATAAACTACTAAGAAAAAAACTTGGGAAAAAGATATCTGACACATGTTACATGAAGTTTTTTTGAAGTAATAAAGACCCTGTGAAATACTGAAGTCTCCTCCATACAAGAAACAAATTCTAGCAAAAGAATTCTAGTAAAATCACTGCAGAACAAACCAAGAATTTGGTGAAGAAGTGTGAAAACTAAACACAAAACTTATAAAAAATACATGATTAGGAAAGTTGCCAGGGGCTATGCAGAATGACCTGAGGATCACAGTATGAGATGAATTTCCCTGAAAGACAGTCATGTTCACCATGGAGGTTTGGGAAGGCACTCACACTGAAAATGTTATTTCAAGGTAACACATTGAAGAATTTACCTCAAATAGAAATATTAATGTGAAGAGTTTACAGAACAAATGAACGGTAACAAATTGCCCAAACCAGACGGTACATACCCAGCAATGCAAAGTAACTTAACAGAATATAAATAAACTCTAGCTACAGTGTGTAACCTTCCACTTAAATCTGCTTCTGTAGCAGAGGACTGGAGGACAGTTAATGTGATGCAGTGTTTAAGAAACATCATAGAGCAACATGGAGAAAAAAGAAAATGCAAGAAAATACAGAATTTTTCTAATCAAACACACTTAAATCTACTACAAAATGCTGACAAATTGTTCCTTGACTTCAAGAATCAGCTGAGAAAATTCATAGAAGGAAAATCAGTGGTTTCTAATTACACCATTTCCAGGTCAATAAGATCTGAGGCACAAGAAAAAACTCAAAAAGTAGTGTGTGAGAGCATCAATACACGCTTAGGCTTGTGCTTTTGCCTATATATCACAGTACTGACAATGTTCAAGATAATCCTGGCTTAAATAAACATTCTGTGTGATCTATTAAATTCATCCTTGTTTATATAAGGGTTTTCTTTAAATAAAGACCAATTTGTCATTGGAAAATCTACAGCAGCCAAGTTTTTTAAACAAAGCACTTTTTCCCAGATTCCCTAATGAGGCCACTAAGGCTCTTCACACATGCACAGAAACCATCCAGACACATTCAGGAGACTCTAAATTAATGTAAATTCATGCTGTGTGTCACAGCCAAAGAATTTTAACAATGTGAGTCCTGTTACATAAGCTACAGTGAATCTGTGACAGATTAAGATCATTGTGTCTTCATTTGCCTTCAAATCATCTTCCTGGACCTGGAAAAAGGGTCCCGTCTGCTTACCCATCAGAGGCTCCAACCCAGTGTCTCAGCTCATGCTTGCCTTCATTGGTGATTTAACCTATAACCCGTGACCATGAGCTGACATAACCACACATCCCAGCTGCCAGCTCTGCAGGGGAGCCAGCAGCACCTGACTGGGGCAGAGAGATAATAATGGAAGTATTTTAAATGTCATTGTAGGGATTCACCAGAAGCTGTCTGGCACAGAATTAGACACCATTACTTTGCAATTTCATTGTTGTTATTGTTTGGCTACTTTGATGTATTTTTCTATGTTTCAATTTTCCAACAGTAAATATATCTTCCTGTTAAATAACTTCTGTTCTTCAATAAAACATGTCTATAACATGCACTTGCATGAAAAAGCTAATTTTTTTAAGCAATGGGAATTTAAACAATTGAAATGCTACACAGGATTTTACATTGTTATTTCTTTGGCAGATTTGGAACTGTCAGAGACATTCATTGTCTTCATCTACTCTGTTCTATTACATATTTTTCATCTTTTTCATAAATACATAGAACAGGAAAAAAAATGCAGCACCTTAATTTCCTTTCAGATGGGGCAGAATCACAGAATGGTGGGGTTGGAAGGGATCTTTAGAGATCATCCAGTTCAACCTCCCTGCAGAAGCAGAGTCACCTAGATCAGGTCACATAGGAACATGTCCAGGTGGGTCTTGAAGACCTCCAAGGAAGGAGACTCCACAACCCCTCTGGGCAGCCTGTGCCAGGGCTCCCTCATCCTCACAGTGAAACAGTTTTTTCTTAAGTGGAACTTTTTGTGTTCCAACTTCATCCCATCACCCCTTGTCCTGTTGCTACTATAGAAAAAAGGAATGTCCCAACCTCCTGACACCCAAAGATCTAGTCCAACCCCCAGCAAAACACGTCCACCTAGAGCAGGTCACACTGGAATGTGTCCAGGTTGTTGAATGGTACCAGATATTTTTTTTAAAACCCAAAACTTTTGCAGTGTAAAACAAAACTGGAGAGGTGTACTGTATCATAGTTGCAAGAAAAAAATGTGCTCTAATAATGATAATCTAAATTGTCCTCTTTTGACTTGTTTGGAACATGAGGAACATTAACATTTACAAATATCTAAAGGGTGGGTGTCAGGAGGTTGGGACATCCCTTTGTTCTATAGTAGCCAGCAACAGGACAAGGGGTGATGGGATGAAGCTGGAACACAAAAAGTTCCACTTAAAGATAAGAAAAAACTATGTGACTGTGAGGTGAGGGAGCCCTGGCCCAGGCTGCCCAGGGGGGTTGTGGAGGCTCCTTCCTTGGAGGTCTTCAAGACCCTTCTGGACATGTTCCTGTGTGACCTGATCTAGGTGACCCTGCTTCTGCAGGGGGTTGGACTAGATGGTCTCTAAAGGTCCCTTCCAACCCCTACCATTCTGTAATTCTATGATTCTATGATTCTGAAGAAATAACAGACACGTCTGAGGCAGAAAAACTCAAGGATTTCTTCAGACTTCAGATAGACGGTTTCTGTTCCTTTCGATAAAACTGTGTAAACTCTCTTGGCAGCACAGCAAATTTCAGTATGTCTGCAATGCTAATGCAGTAGAGATGACAGGAATTGTGTTGTACTGCATATGTAGTGCATGGGTGTTTTCTGTCTATGCACACACCCATATGTTATTATTTATCATTGCAGTTGGCAATTTTGCTTAACTACAAATTGCTAAAGATTTCTATAATAAGACCAAAAATGTGGAGTGTCTAAATTAGCCAGTATGATTTCAAATGTTGGCCAGAACTCTGAATAAACAGCATCTGTATTTTTCTGCAAGTTCTCAACTGCCACCACAGATCTTGCATTCCCATTTCAAAACCTTCACAAACCTGAAGCATCACTTTGAGGAACAACAAACAACTCTTGAACAATTCTGCTGTCTGGCCTAACACAAAACCATTCTCCTTTTTCACCCTATCTCTGCTACTGCTGACATAAAAGAAAGGACAGAGAGCTTTGTATTAATGTAGTACCAATTCATGTTTCATTATCTTTATTAACTTGTGCTTTATTAATTTGCAGAAATAGCTGACAGAACAATTAAAAAATCATCTCAGAGTCATACAAAGCTCCCAGGTAAATGTGGAACAAAGCTGCCATTGCGTTGTTAAAATTGCCTATTATTGTTTCCTTTAAATGAAATCGCCTTCATATTCTTGTGACTAATCCACATACACTCCCAGGAAAGCTTCCTAAGTAGTATAGGCATAGGTGAAATTGATCTATTGTTAAAGGTAATTTAAAGTCAAGTTAATTAGAAGTAGATTCTTGAAGAGTAGTTGAGAATTTAACTCATAACCTCTGGGAAAAAACAGTCATAGCCCAGAGGATGATAAAAATGAGTAAAGTGAACAACTTAAGGAGGAAAAGACATATGTGCAGCTGAAAAACTCTGCTAAGAACTCCTGCAATTAAATCAATAAATCTTCCAACAGCATGGGAGAGAACAAAAGTGCTTTAGTGGTCAGGAGTTAATCTAGAAAATCTACCATCTAATCAATGTGAAGTTGCAGACTGAGAAGCAACTGCTGTTTTAAGCTGCTAGAAAACCCTCTAAGTGTACTTTGCCATTTCCCAAGCCATCACAAAGATCACATTTTCAGGGGAAGGTAGTGGGGAATGGGTAAGAATTAGAGTCCTCATTATCATAGCAAAGCTCCCAGGAAATCAGGACATCATATAGACAGAACTGATACTACTTAGGGAAAAACAGGCTCATGTTTTTGTTAGGGGAAACTGAGTTACACGTACTTTCTAATTTCAGAGAACTGTGATGATTTGATGACATCTATCAAGAGAGGAGTGGCATGCAAATAAAAGAAATGTCAGTAGCAGAGAGCATGTGTTTTTCCTATGCAAGCAGTAAAATTAGTTTGCTTATATAAATGCAAAGAGATACCAAACTAGGCTGATAGTGACCAGTTGCATCGGTGTGTTAACATTGCCACTTTGGACAAGCTGAGAAGCCTTGCTGGAATTTTCAGAGGATAAGAATGAAAACAATGAAAGAGTAAACAGAGCATTTCCAGAAAAACAAAGAGAAAATAAGGATTTGGACACACAAAGCACTACATCAAGGCCAACTGACTCTGTTCAGTTTTGCTCTGCTATGTAAATCACAGAATCACAGAATCTTAAGGGTTGGAAGAGACCACAAAAAATCATCTACCCCTCTGCCAGAGCAGGACCACCTAGAGTAGGTCACACAGGAAATACTACAAATTATCTGGATGTGATTCTAGCAGAAATGAGACAATTGGGGAGGTACAGGATGAACAACAGTGTTATTTGCCATGGGGTATATTCTTTCTCCCTTGACAGGAGTTCTGGTGTTGGAAATATGTCCACATGAGTTAACAGACATACTACAAACTATCTGTTGCTGAGATTATTTTTCTTCCTACTACCAATTTTACATTCCCACAGGCTCTATTCTACAATATAAATTCCCTGGTTGATGGTTTTAGATGCATCCAGAAACGCCAAATCAAACCTACCTCTTGTGGATTTTCACTCACAACTGCAGAATACACCTTGATCAGACAGAGTCAACTCCCCAGAGACTACCAATATACCTGTGTTGCTCAGAGCTTCTGTGACAAACATGAGCAACAGATCCCACGGCTGAATTTGACTGTCCAGTACATGTCATTTGCAACGTGCACAGACATATAACCCAAAAGAGCAAAGTTGCAAATCATGATGTGAATGCTACTGAAAGTTAAGATAGTACTCCCACAGATTTCAGTGAGAGCAGGTGGAGTATATTCTTTTGCTACATCAAAATTGAATTAATCAGTTTTCTTTAAAACATTCTAAACTATTGCCACTGAAATTGTTGACTGACTGTATTGGAGCAAAGCAGGTAACAGAGACAAATAAAACATGTAGTTTGGGGAAGAGGAAAGACAAATTGGATGTTTTTTTCCCCTTTTGCTGCTAATTTGTATTGTGTATCTATGTTAAAATTATGTCAAGACCATTATGTTCTTCTCTTAGACACCATCTGGCACTGTCACAGTTTTTAGGGAAGGCTTCATTCATCTTAATGGAAGTATTAGATTTATCAATTATGACATGAAAAACACAGAGGTTATCCTTCATAACTGAACTTTTAATTGAAGGCAATGATGGGCAATCTTTGTAAGTAACAAACATAACTTGAGAACATGAGAAACATGTTTTGTAACATATTTGCATTTCAGAACGATTATGAAATATACATTTCTGTGCTAGTTAATTTTTATCTGATACTCTTTGTTCTTTTTAATTTAGAGAAACTCTGGATCAAACAAATGTCAATTATAGTCATGCATTGTTATCAAGCAAAAACAAGCCTTATTAAGGTTTGTACCCTATTTAATCAGCATGTCATAATACTAGGGAAACTATTTATTAATATTTAAAACGTTACCTTATTTTAATTAGGAGAGTAGATGTGGTATTACTTCTCTGAGCCAATTATGCCATATCAGACTAAAAATAAAGCCAGTTTCACTTCAAAGAAAGCCATTAGGGGCTTGTTTGTGAATATTTTGATCCTGTATATTTTATACTTAAAAAAAAAATTATCTGCAGAGCAATTTTCTCTCCAAACTGCAGTAAATAAGTGTGAACAGCTGTGTCTCTGCCAGTCTGCACAAAATCTCTCCCTATCATTTAACTTAAGCACTGGCAGACTTGGTATCTGGGCAACAAGCATCCTGCAGAAAGATTGTGATTGCAAGACGCACTAACATGCTACTGGAAAACGTTGAAGTCATGAGCAGCAAGGGATATTTGAGAAGAGCTGAACTCTACCAGTTTTTTCTCATGATTAATGAGTGTAATGAGAAAAACATTGACTAAAAAGTTGATCAAATCTTAATAAACCGTTGTTCAACACCAGTTCAAGCATATGATCTGGCACAGTTCAGGCAAAAGCAACAACCACGCTCCAGAAATGAAAACTGTTTCACTCCTAAAGGAAGGGAGAAATATATAAATCTAGAAATCATTCAAAAAAATTAAAATATAGATATCTGCAATAAAAAAGATGAATTGAGGTAGGAATCTTTTGTAAAACCATTTGGTAGAAACAGGATAGAATGTTTTCATTTCATTTAACCTACAGCATTAACAGACTGCAACAGCATTCACCCCAGGATAATAACCTTGCACTAACAATTATGATTTAATTTCACTATTACTTGTTAATATCAGCTATGAAATAAACTATCATTATATTTTCTGTTATTATTATGACAGTTAATATCTTGTCTCAGGGCAACAACACGTGGATCCTTGTTTACTTGATCATTATTGAAAGATCTTGCTTGGGAGTATTTTAACTTTAAGGAGGGAGACACTTTCTGGGTTTTTTTGTGAAAAGAAAGCTGTTCTGTCAAAAGTATCTCTTTTAATGCACAATTTTAAACTACATTTATTTTTGAGACATCCTCAGTTGCAGAAGGACAGGGAGCTGCTGGAGAGAGTTCAGTACAGGGCCACAGAGATGGTTAAGGGACTGGAGAATCTCCCTTCTGATGAAAGGCTGAGGGAGCTGGAGCTCTTTAGCTTGGAGGATACTGAGGAGTGACCTCATCAAAGTTTACAAATACATGAAGGGTGGACGTCAGGAGGCTGGAGTCAGGCTGTTCTCAGTGATGTCCAATGATAGGACAAGGGGCAATGGGTACACACTGTAACAGAAGAGGTGTCAAAGAAACACAAGGAAAAGCTTCTTCCCTGTAAGGGTGAGGGAGCACTGGAAAGGGCTGCCCAGATGGGCTGTGGAGGCTCCTTCTCTTGAGACATTCCAACCCAGTTGGATGAGTTCCTGTGTGCCCTGCTCTAGGTGGTGCTGCTCTGGCAGGGGGGTTGCACTGGCTGAGCTTTCCAGCCCTTGAGATTCTGTGATTCTCTGAAACCTACTTACACATCTGAGAAAAGGAAAATCCTGTGATATTCTTCGTTATTGACAATATATGATTTGTTAAAGGAGATTAATGCAATAAAATCAATTCATTTCATTACTTTTTTCAAAGTGCTGTGCAAAAATGAACCTGAAAAGGTAACTCCTACTGCCATAATTATTTTACATCTTATTTGTATTTTAAAATAGGAAGATATACTCCAGCATATTTTCAGTCTATAAGCAACACATAGGAGGAAAAAAGAGTAAAAATTATAGTAGTCTCCACATGAAATAAGGTCGTTACTCAGAGTGTCTTTGGAAGAGGTGGAAGAAAATCACCTAAAGTAACAGCACTGCACTGGCAGAAAAATGCCTGGGTATAAAACTCTTCTGCATTAGTATTCAAGGCTATTTTATCCTTGAGTCTCAGAAATCATTGCATTTCATAGAATCATAGAATCATAGAATGGTAGGGGTTAGAAGGGAACTTTAGAGATCATCTAGTCCAACCCCCCTACAGAAGCAGGGTCACCTAGATGAGATCACACAGGAACATGTCCAGGCAGGTCTTGAAGACCTCCAAGGAAGGAGCCTCCACAACCCCTCTGGGCAGCCTGTGCCAGGGCTCCCTCACCTGAATAGTAAAATAGCTTTTTCTTATATTTAATTGGAATTTTTTATGTTCCAGCTTCATCTCATCACCCCTTGTCCTGTTGTTAGCTACAATAGAAAAAAGAAGTGTCCCAACCTCCTGACACCATTTAGATATTTGTAAATATTAATAAGATCTCCAGTTCCCACAGCTTTTCCTCATATGAAAGATGTTCCAGTCCCTTGAAATTTTGTCTCTCTGAGTGTGTATGTCTATGCACATGAATGTGCTGGAAAATATGATGGTTCCAAAGTCTACAGATACATCTAGAAGCATCAGTATCAAACTTTTTGCTAATATTAATGAAACCTGTGCACATAAGTCCAAATAATGTTTAGATTACCTCAGACTATGGCCTATTATGTTTAACAGTTTATGGCCTACTATGTTTACAGTTGTTACTCCTTTTCTGTAGGTTTTAAAACTTCTTTCTCCGTAACCCCAAAACAAAACTAATCTGCATGAAAATGATCATTTTTCATAAATTCTATATATCTGAGGGACTACTAAACAAGCACAGGGAGAGCCTTTTGGTACTGGCACACCCATTTAGAAGGGATGCAGCCCACAGTCACTGAGGACATGGGACTGCACAGCAGTTAGTGCAGCTACATTAGGGCAACCAAGGGGATGGCATGTCAGCAGTATCACCTCTGGCTTCCCAGCCCACAATGCAGGAGCTAGGAGATGGCATCACTTGCAAAGTACTAGTGAGGTTTCATGGTTTGACATGGAGCCATTTCTGGTAATGGCAATTCTCTACCTCTTTCTCATCCTTCCTTCTTGCTCTGTGATGAACACAGTTCCACAATTCTCACAGGCATTTGGCTTTTCCTGTCTTGGCTGCAGTAAGATTTTGCATTTCTGTCAGCTACTACATCATAAAGAACATTTCAAATCTCATGTCTTCAAACTAATCAAGTTTTAGCCTTGCTAACATATTGAAAGACAATATACACTATTTTGTGCAGATTCAGGATACCCAAGTGAATAAAAGCCATTCAGAAAAAAACCCAGAAGTTGCACATTCTGAATTTTTTCTAAAGTAAAAACAGGTATCTGCTGAACTAATGAGCTGGCAGATTCTGATGATGATGATCTTTTGGTTGGAATTAGATTTCTGATTTATGGCATACAGAAGCCAAGTAATTGTCATTCAAGTCATTAGCAAAAGGAAAAAGGAGAAATGCAAAAGCTGACCTTGGGCAAGTGAATACTACTTTATCATAAAATAAACCTCTAAAATTACTCTGTTTTAAGAGATATGCAATAAGTACACTTGTTAGACAGTAACAAGCAATGGCAGCTACAGCTGTTTGATGGACTTTCACTAGCATGATTGCAATACCCACTGGATCTTCCTATCAGGAACTATATATGATCAATTCTATTCACACAGATAGGTAATCTAATACTCTATTCTGACACAAAGCTGACATTTCACAAGGAATTGCAAAGGGGTGAATTAGCTTGGTTCATCACAAACTATTAGTTAAACGCTGTAAAGAATTTCAAGGAGACTCAATACAAACTAATTTGAATATCTGGTATAAAGAAACAGCTTCCCAGACAAAAAGATTATAGGAATGACATTAATTTTGGCTTTCTTAGGGGGTTTTTTTAAGGTTTCTTTTCATCATTACATATTTTCATAAGCTTTTCAGATCCTGAATTTAAAAATCCTTTTTTTTTTGGCAGAAGTATTATAAGTATTTTAATTGAAAGGCAAACATTTGTAGCAGAGTCACAGAGACAGGGCAACTTACTGGACTGATTAACATGACAACATACTATTATAAACCTAGCTTACATCTCTGATGATGCCTGCTAGTATAAAGTAAATACTAAATATAACGACACACACAAGTATTGGCAAATATACAAAGCACATACTTTAGTTCACTTCACTTTTGTAAGACTATATTCATAAAAATAGATCTGAATTTGAAATTCAAATACAAACAAAACTGTATTGATGAGACAGGCTCCCTTAAATAGGAACAATAGAAAGTTAAATGGAGCAGTGGCACAGGCTGTGGAGGCTCCTTCCTTGGAGGTCTTCAGGTCCCGTCTGGACATGTTCCTGTGCAATCTGATCTAGGTGGGAGCTGCTTCTGCAGGGCAGTTGGACTGGATGATCTCTAAAAGCCCCTTCCAACCCTACCATTCTATGATTCTCTGAAATGTTTAATACCATATGATTCGTTTTATTTTGTTCTTATTTCAAAAGAATATACAATTTACAAAAGATGACAAAACACTAACTAAAGTACTGTATTTATCAACAGAGAGAATATGTCTCAGAGGATATAACCAAGAAAGTTGTCCAGGAAAGTGAAGTGTTAACAACAATCTAACTGAACAAAAAGTAAAAGTGGAGTAATTTGCCAATTATATTAATAGGTGTTTCAAAGTCAGTTTAGAATAAGGAATTAAAATATTCTTCACAATAAACCAAAGAATTCTCTGGACAGAAATCAATAACAAGGAAGAAACAGTAACAGCTCTGTTTCTTCTGACCTGCAACTCAGTGACTTAAAAGTTATTACATTTATAATGGTACACTGTTATGGTTTATTATAAATGTATAAGATAAATTATAAAGTACTAAAGTAATAAACTTGCTACCATAATGCTGGCAAGGCTAGTGCCAATATTCTGGCAAAAGACAGTGAAAGAGATCTGCAGTATTATTTGCCTCACACTGACAAAGGACATGACTGGACTCGTGTTTAATTACAGGAGGCACCAGATTGACTCACACAATGGTAGGAGTTGGAAGAGACGTCTAGAGATCATCCAGTCCACCTTAATTAGGGGGCACAGGAACATGTCCAGGTGGGTTTTAAAAGCTTCCAGAGGAGGAGACTTCATAATTTCTCTGGGCAAATTGTGCTAAGGCTCCCTCCCCAGAACAACAAAGAAGTTTCTCCTCATGTTCAAGTAGAACTTCCTGTGTTCCAGCTTGTGCCAGTTATTTCTTGTCCTGTCACGTGGCACTACAGAAAAAAGACTGGCACCATCCTCTCAACATCTTCCTTTCAGGTATTTGGGAGCCTAAAACTGGAGCCTAAACTAGGACTCCACATATAGCCCTACTAAGGCACAAGGGAAGGCTAATGTCTCTTGACCTGCTGCCCACACTCATTTTAATGCATCTCAGGATGCCATTGACTTCTTGTCCATGAGGGTATGTTACAGGTTCATGGTTAGTTTGTTATTAACCAGCACTCCCAGGTCTCTCTCTGCAGAGCTGCTCTCCAGCAGGTCACCTCCAACCTGTCCTGGTGCATGGGGTTGTTCCTCCCCAGATGCAGGACTCTTCACTTGCCCTTGTTGAACGTCGGGAGGTTCCTCTCTGCCCAACTCTCAAGCCAGCTGAGATCTCACTAAATGGCAGCACAATCTCTCGTGAATCAGCCAGTCCTTCCAGTTTGGTGTCATCAGAGAACTTGCTGAGGGTCACTGTCCCCTCATCCAGTTTGTAGATGAAGTTGTTGAATAAGACTGGTCCCAAAACCCATCCCTGTGGAACCTCACTGGCCACAAAGACTCCAACTTAACTTGGGGCCATTAATCACCATCCTCTGGGCTCTGTCCATCAGCCAGTTCTCAGTCCACCTCACCAATAAATTAATGCTCAAATAAAGCATAGTTACTTTGTTGACTGCTCAGGAGTAAGCATCTTGTCAGAATGCCATCAAGTTCCGCTGGTCTTTAAATTATAAAAGAAAGGCTACCAAAATAACACCTAATAGCAAGTACATTCCGGGAAGTGTGATTAATTCAGTTGCAGAGAAGAACCAGGACAGGAACCTGCTGCTAGCAGAGAACTGCAGTGGAAAGGATAGGACTTCTTTTCCACACACACACACATATTACCAGACATTTTATTTTAGTATCTCTTTTCAATAGTCCACCCCAGAATGGTTTGTCCTAGCACCTGGTGAATAAGACTATTTTCTTATGTTATTATTCCTGCACCCATTTTTTCTTGTTTTAAATTTATTTCTTGATTGCTCTAAGACTTTATTTGGGATTTTAAAACTGGTTTTTAGCTACTCTTATATTTGCCTCAATTCTTCCTCTCCAACTCTATTGTGACCTGATGTAGGTGGTTTTGACCTGACCTAGGTGGTCCCGCTTTAGCAGGGAGGTCAGACTAGATAATCTCTAAATCTCCCTTCCAACTCCTACCAGTCTGATTCTATGATTGTCTGTCACACACAATGACTTTCTCATTTTGCTTTGTTTAATTCTTTTAAATCCACAAAGGAAGTTTAGAAGAAAAAATACAGAAAGATGTATCAACATGCAGCTCTAATTCTGTATATGAGGGGAACCCCCTCTAAAAGTGCATCAAGATATCAAAGTATGCCTTGAAAAGAAAAGGCAAGCAAGAAACATCTCATCATAAAACAACTAGCACCAGGATTGCTTAGGGGATGCTAAGGTCATATTCATTTCACAGATAATAGAGTCCATGCAACTGTAGATGTGGTATGTGGATTAATAACACCTTTTGCTACAGTAATAATGTATCTGTATCACTTGTTTTTGGAACAGCAATTTTCTTCACACTAATAAATCCAAGTGGAGAAATATGGCTTATGTCACAAAAAAAATGTATTGCAGCAGTGTAATCTGTATCACTGAGGTGAAGAAGACTTCTTATGTTTATTATTAAACTGCTTTTAAAATGTATTTTAAAAACATAAGCAGTGCCATTGCAGATATTCTGTCAAGCCAAGTGTATTAGTCATGATATATGTAATAAGCCACTTGTCCTGTAATGCTTTATCCATGTTATGACTATTCAGTATTGACTTTCAAACTTAGAGAAGCACAGAGGCATTAATACTTAGCAGAAAGCATGGCTCTGATTCTTTGCAAGTGCTAAGAAATCTTACTGCAGCACCTTTTCTGAGAGCTCCCCACCTGTGACAGTAGCTAATCTTTCCTGTAAGGGTTAATGGCTCCTCTGTATATGAAAGAGGATCTGTGTGCCTGAAAAGATGTTATTCTGCAGACATCACATGCTCTCTTCTCTAACTCTTGAGCACTGGGTACCAAATCTGTTACACTGGAGTTCATATAGCTGAGAATAATGCTTATTTGCAGTGCCTATAGTTAAGAGTTCTTTTACAACTTGTCGGGAAGGTAAAAGAACAAAGATGCTTTGGCTTTTAGGATCATTTGTTGCCTGGGAAATTTCCATCCAAGTCTGCTACTCAGAGTCTAATCTTGTTGTATATGAGACACACTTGTTTCCAGTCCAGTAATGGGTATAAAAGTCAAACCTGTGAGTGAGACCATTTGATTTCATAAGAATTAAATGATTACATGTTATGGTGCGTATCAAACTCTCCACTATGACTACCCATATTTGCCACTCAAATGATTTCCAAGAGCACTGATGAGCAGCACTTAATTTCTACTGACTTTGGAGATATTAATTTGGGAGGACTTCGACTCAATTAATGTCTATAAATAGAAATTTTATTAATCTCATTCAGATATCCTTTAATATACATTATGAGAGTTACAAAACTGCTTTTCTTTCAATGAGTTTGATTCTAGTCAAATTTCCATTAACTGTAGAAACTTCCATTACTGTAGAAACACAGAACCTGTTGGAAGAAAAATGTTAAGTGTGGAGCTCTTTAACGATTTGCAGAAAAACAAATCTGACTGCTGCTGCAGATGTTGACTACTGCCCAGGATAACATCACATAGCCTTATAAAGAAGCTTTTTAATAACATTTTTAATTCCCTACTGGTGTTAAATGGGAAAACTAACAATAATTAAGATTTGTTATTAAGAGGACAAGTGCTGCCACTCAGCAGGATCTCAACCAGCTTGAGAATTGGGCAGAGAGAAACCTCATGAGGTTCAATAAGGACAAGTGTAGAGTCCTGTGTCTGGGAAGGAATCATGCACCAGCACAGGCTGGGGGTCGAACTGCTGGAGAGCAGCTCTGCAGAGAGAGACCTGGGGCTCCTGGTTGAAAATAAACTAAATATGAGCCAACAATGTGCCCTCGTGACCAAGAAGGCCAATGGCATCCTGGGATGCATCAAGAAGAGTGTGGCCAGCAGGTCGAGGGAGGTTCTTCTCCCTCTCTACTCTGCCCTGCTGAGGCCTCATCAGGAGTCCTGTGTCCAGTTCTGGGCTCCTCAGCTCAAGAGGGACAAGTAAGAGAGGGAGAGAGTCCAGCACAGGGCCACCAAGATGCTCAGGGGACTGCAGCATCTTTCATATGAGGAAAAACTGCGGGAACTGGGGCTGTTTAGTCTGGAGAAGAGGAGACTGAGGGGGGATCTTATTAACCTTTACAAATATCTAAAAAGTGAGTGTCAGGAGGTTGGGACATCCCTCTTTTCTATAGTAGCTAGCAACAGGACAAGGGGTGATGGGATGAAGCTGGAACACAAAAAGTTCCACTTAAACATAAGAAAAAACTCTTTCACTGTGGGGGTGAGGGAGCCCTGGCACAGGCTGCCCAGGGAGGTTGTGGAGGCTCCTTCCTTGGAGGTCTTCAAGACCTACCTGGACATGTCCCTATGCAGCCTGATCTTGGTGAACCTGCTTCTGCAGGGGGGTTGGACTAGATGATCTCTAAAGTTCCCTTCCAACCCCTACCATTCTATCATTCTCTGAAGTGCCATAAAAAGGTTAACAGACAACACTGCAGTAGGAAAGTCAAGTTCAAACCAATTCAAAATCTCAATCTTTGAAACTGCACTAATGCCAAAATCAACTGATGCTCTCTTTAAACATCAATACACATGCATAGAAATTATGGAAGAAGACATACAAAAAGTACCTAGAAAGACTTTTGGCAAGACAGAATGCTGTACTGATCTATTATCCCACATTGTCTAAACAATTGGCAAGACATTCTATTATCGATTTTAAATGTTCCCGTAAATTGTCCTTAGTTACTTCACCAGCTCTCAGCATTCAGCCAAAGCACTAAACTTCACAGAAAAGTACAGAAGCTATCAGAGAAAGGAGGAAAAATTTAAAAGGAAATTAAAAATGCTGAGAAGTATGAAAATGAAAGAATAGAAAGATGGAAAACTACCCACACTCACAATGTAGCCAACCCAGCAAATAATCCACTTCTCCAGATTCTGAGGATATTAATATATCAGCATCATAATTTCCAGATCCTTTATTCCTCCACAGGACTCTGCTTTATGTTCAAGAATCCTATCTCACTAGTAAGGACTAGTACTACTGGATGTGGAAAGAGGGACATCATCTTAAGGGCCAGTGAAAAAGCACAGGAATCCAGAGGGTTCTGGAGAGATTCAAATGCCATTTAGTTTGGCCAGAATAAATTTCATGTAGAAATGGAGTGAAAAGAAGAGCTTTCAAAGAGTAACTTTACAGAACAAACCAACTTTTTCCCCTGTCTTTTCTGATTAATACCTTCTGTGCCAGCATATGTAAAAGCTAAGAACTCACATTTCATCATTCACTGGTTGTGTAAGGCTTTGATGGATGAGCAGTAGAGTAGAAATTTTGATGTTCATTTTTCTACCTAGTGACACAGGAACTGTGCTGCCATCACTGGGCTGTCATATCTGAAAGTACTGGTCTCCAAAGACGCACTCTCTAGCAGGATTACAGACTAGTAGTCATCCAGAGGAAAGAATTCCTTATGTTGGAAGTGATATTACAAATAAACTGTTCCTAAACTTGTGGGTAAGCAGGTATTCTGAGAGTAATGTGTATTTACCATCTGGCTTATATGCATGCAAAACTTGGACCATATTTGGTTTCCTTCTTCTGTTTATCATCAAATGAAAAGTAATTATGTATAAGAATACTTGTCTGTGAACAACTTCATAAATTAACAAGAAATGTTCTTAAAGTAATGAGGTTGGAATCCATAATTGGATTGGAAATGTTTCTTCCAATCTGTGATTCTTTACAAGAAAAGCGATATTATCTTTTCACCGTGCTTACTGGATTCAGCACTGTGCCTCTATAGTGCATTACTGCATTTGGAAAAGCAGCTGGTGATGAACATGCAGCACTTCCTCAGTCTAATAATAAAAGTACAGAACCTAATGATTTTGGAAAGCTTTTAACATTTTATTCCTGGCAATGTGTTTTGCAATACTCATGTAACATAGCTATAATAAAGAAAACAAAACTGTCTGTTGCTCAGAATGTTTGCAGAGTGAAGATGCACAAATTCTTTACATACCTGGTGGAGACAAGCACATAAATCAACCTATTCCACTTACATTCCACAAGGTTTAGCTTAGAAGCAGGTAGCAGAACTGAATATACTGTGGGAAAGGTCTTTTTCACCAGTAAAAAAAACCCCAGCAACTTTCACTCCCACACTAGACTCTCAAAGAGACCTATGAGTTCTCCATCCTAATGGCATACAATTAGGAGATTCTGGAAAAGTAATGTCAACTGTCTTTTCAGATGTTACTGAGTTCTCTCAGAGACCTTTGAAGCCACACTGCAGATGGAAGATTGATGTAAGTGGTTAATGCTGTTCTATAAATGCACTGTGAGACTGCTCTGTAAATGCCCTGTGAGACTCAGATGTCAATGCCTCAACATCCTTCTAAAGCAAGATTGTAATTCATTTCCACATTTATGGTGATTTCTGTCTCTCTGAGTTCAGGTGCTGAAGAATACACAATAACAGTAGAGACAGTGGCTTAAAATATCTGACTTGTAATTGTTTCTGAAGGTTGAGTCTTCCTCTGTGGGTTTAAATTGTTGGGGCCATGGTGTGTTCTTGGATTATCAAATGCTAAATTTTGTTGAAGAAAATTTCTACAGGTCAAAAAGTTATACAAAAGCTTCCAATTCAAGAGGCTTATATTAAACTGCACATCACTATGTTTGGCTCCCAATCTCCTTCCACTAGGCAATGCCCAATGGCTGCAGAATCTAGGCACTGGAAGAGCCGAGTGGCAGAAGGTGTGTAACAGGTGACGCATGTCCTGATGTTCACAGGAAATCCTTTTGATCAACTAAAGTAATCCTTTTTGTTCTTACCTATATTTTTCACACTTTTCTTCCATCTTTGATCAGAAGTATAGATTCAGCAAAATTTGCCTTACATTCAGACAATACCTTTCTATAACATATCCCAATAATGGCTTGATATTCAAAAGAAGATAACAAGTCTAGCAATGGTGAAGGGAAGAGCAGTGCTTTAAAATCCTTCTAAGATATGAAATTAAAGAACCTTTCAAAGATTCAGTATTATATTCATAGCAAAAGAGCTGGGAAATATACTAGTAATTTGGTTTTACATAAGTTTTCTCACATTTAAATGCATATCATTCTGCTAAAGAAAAATAAAATCAATCATTTTATTGATATCTTTTATTCCTGAGCAAAATGACTTGAATGACTCACAATTCCTTCGTTTTGTGAGTTTTACATTTTTATTGTACCCTTTCAAAATGGAAGCATAATGAAGATAAAACTTGTTTGGTTCACAACAATGCAGAAATCATAATGAAGCCTTGTTATGGTTACAAAAAGCTTTTAGAACCATGAAAAAGTTAAGCTAGTAGAGAGTTTCTCTGAATTAAGTCACAATTTATACCAAAATGAGTTGTTTTCTGTTATAACAGACCTTGAGTCTGTTGCTTCAAGTAGTAACTTCTTTTTTTCCACTTCATCACATCTCTGTGCTGTTACTGTTGGGAAGATGCATTGGAAAAAACAATGGGAAAAAAAAGCACCTCCCTGTTTAAAGTGGCTCAAATGACATTAGATCTGACAGATAATTTACTTTCTGACTTCCATGCACTATGTCATCTTATGAAGTGGTTTCCCACAGGTGGTACTGTGGGGTTGCTTTCAAATTAGACATCAAGTTTCCAAAGCAGACACCTGTTCCATAATTAAATTAGCACGAGTCTTGCTAGATTCTTGCAGGAATTTCTAAAGGGAAACAAATTTAAGTTCTTCATAAGTGACAAAATATGTAGGCTTAAAATTCTTTTTCCCCATGAGCATTTACTCTGGCAAAAGCCTAGTCAGTGCAAGAGTACTCAGGAAGCAACATAAAAGCATCTCAAGTAGGTTCACTTAACATTCACACGAATATTGATGGAAAGTGTTTTGCACTATTCACCCTGCTCTTGTTAGTAAGCTTAATCAATTCATGCTAATAAGTAATAATAGACTTTCAGGCTGTGGAAGGCCAAAATATTGTTTTGATATTATTATTACCATTTAATAATTTTCTGTGGCTGATAAAAGTCAGCTGACTTGATTCTTCTTTTTAAATAAATTGTGACACAAAACATAGTACAAGCTTTCCTAGTCTTAGGTTAAACTAAGAAAGAAAGCTTCTACAAAAATAATGTTGAACAGCATCTTATGTATTTATGCATCTATTTATGGTATGTTTATTCTCTTAATGAACATTTAGGGATAAGCACAAAAATGCAGGGAAAAAAAAGTGTCACTTTTTTTAACTGAAAGTTTTACAATACATTTATATAAATAAGGCACAAAGATGTTTTTATTTACTCAGAATTTTACTTCTGTAACACCAGTGAATTTGATAGAGGTACTTTCTTTTAGGAAAGCAAAGAAAACCCAAAGAGAATACTGAATGGCTTTACCTGTACTTCAGCCACTGTTGCTAAGCCCTGAGCTAAGCCATTTTAAAATGAAATTTGTTGTTGTTGTTTGCACTAACAAAAATATGGCATCTTTTTACTTGTATTTTTAATAGATAACTAGTTTAATTCAGTTCAAATTTCCTTGCTTATCCCAATACCATGACCCCTCTCTGTGATGGGGACTCATTCCCTTGGTTTAAGTCTTAATCACCAGTGTGGGTTGTGAAGGCTGCATCCAGCTTACTCTGGATTCTAGGAGATGGATGGCAACATGGCAGCCAAAGGTTGTATGGAATGGTGAGAGAGACATCTTGCTGGAAAGCAAATAGGACTATAAGTAAATCATCTTAATCAATAGTCAGCCCAGGGCCCTTTGAGCTGTCATGCATGGCAGTGAGCTGTACACCAGGATTTCCCCTTGAGTAGGGATGCCTCTCAAGGTTACTCCTCAAGGCTGAGAGATTCCTTGCCACAACAGATTCTCAGTAAGTAATCAATAGCATGTTAAACTTTGAAATCTTAGCTAAGTGATATGAAGGATTGATTGCACACATATAGTCCTTAAGACACAAACACTTGAGCAAGTCTGGGAGACTAGGAATGGATCCAGTCACAGCTACAGTTCTCTCTGAGAAGGAATTGAGAGAGTACAGGGGTCTTCCTGACAGTTTTATCTGACCTTGTCCCCTGTGAAGTAAATACTTGAGTGTACCTTGCCATTGAGCCTCGTTAAACCAGTCATATTTATCATTGAACTTTAACAGGCTGCTTTATATGTATAAAATATTCTGTTGGTTCTCTCTTAGGAGTGAAGTGCATGACTCCATCCACAACACCCTCAAGCTCCTCTCCCATAAAAAAATGCCACATGGCTGCCTATTGACTTTGTCTGTATGATTTCAGACCTCCTTCAAAGAGGATTTACTCCAATATGCAAAATCCTTCTGCAGTCCCCATGGTCAAATTTCCTCCAGGACACTTCAGAGAGTAAGCAAATATATACTGAAAGCTCAAGGTTCAAACTGTTTCTTCACTTACACTGCAAAACATTTAATAAAATACTATTGCAGACACTGAGAACAAAACTACAGAGGTTCATAATAGAGTCTAGCCAATTCATGTCTCAATAATGGAGAATAAAGCATTCTTCCCATCGTTTGCCAATCAGTCCCCAGCAACTTGGTTCATCAGCCATTCAAAAATAGAAGCTTTTGTTAAAGCCCATGAAAAAGCAGTTTGCTTTGTTCTGTTTTCATCAAGCCCCAAAATTACTTGGGTTTACTCATTCTTTCTCTTTCAAGTAGAAGGAGAGAGAATCTGAAAAAGCAAATAAGGTTTGAAAGAGTAGTTAGCATGTAAGAGGGCTGCAAATCGAACTTCAGAATCTTGATGTTTGCTCTTGCCACTGTCAACAAATTTATTATAAAGAACTTCTTACAGATCTTTTAGGCAAATAATTCCCTTGATGTCAGTGAGTCTTCTCTTAGTTTAAGTGCTCATGTGTTCCAGCATTTTGCAGAATGAAGATGAGTTTCCACATGCAATGTATATATTACATTTGTTAGACATGAATTGCACAAGAAGACACATTCATGAAAAGCAGTTGATATTTTACACCACTAGGAACTTCAAAGTAAATTTTGGAATTCATCCAAGTGTTAAATTATGTTTCATCTAGTTTTTGTCTTGTACTGTTTATGTAAACTAACTTTCATTTCCTTGAATGCAATCACTAAGATAGTCAAGGTCAGTGACTTGTTTTTATGTTACCTAGAATATTAAAATACTATTGTGCATCCTAGAGTGCCTTGCTCTTCAGTAAAAAGTTAATGTTTAGAAACACACAATTAGCTTTTCCTATCACTTGGAAGGTCCTTGGCTTCCTCTTCTTTTTTTTTATCAGAATTTTACACTTTGAAAATGAAAATGTATTTCAGAGTTTTATTGCACTGGTTGCTTGATCACAGGCCCTGGGAGACTCTCTTGTGCCTAAGAAAGATTAAAACAACCTCTTCTAATATTTAAGTGTAAACTTTGATTCAAAATATTTTTTGTAAACAAAGGGATATAGTGAAATTCAGGACCTGACTGAGAAACAGAAGTACAATAGACCCTAGAGAAGTAAAAGGCCACACCAGAATTCAAAAGACACAGACCTTCTTGTTAGATCTTTGGGTGTAGCAGGGTAGTCACAGAATCTTTACCTGTCTCCAATCATCATCATAAAATGTGAATAATATTGATACCTTTGAGATGACTGAAGATAAACCTATGATGGAAGAAAAAAGCATTGTCTAGTTCTTTCTGCTATGCCTGTAAAACCCACGTACTTGAAATTGTTTCAGTTAACATCTCTAAAAGGAAGCAAATTTTCCCAAAGCATTATGTGAGGCTTCTGTGTGACCCTCACAGGACTAGGCTTTAAATCTGTATGGAAAAATTACAGAACATGTTCTGTCTCAGACACTAGAGGGCCTACTTAGCTCCCCTCCTTTACAGCACTGAATAGGTATCAAGTAGAACATCCCTATGCAGCAGACGGCTTAAGAATTTATAAGCCACGGGGTCTTAGCCTGAAAATAAACTTATTTGAAGAACAAAGTAACAACCAATTTTATTTTCTACTAATTTATCCATTTCCTTCAGTACTAGGAGTTAACAGAACTTTTGTGCTTCATCTCTCATAGTCGTGGTCATTTTTTTCTGCAAGCCTATTGTTTTACACTGAGTTTCATCAGTATATTGCTGCTTTCTTCACAGCTGTATTTACCAAATAAGTTAAATATTAATTTGTGGTCTAATTTTTTTATTTTAATTCACTTAAATTTAGCCTCCAGAACACAGTCTTTTTATAAAACACCTACAATTGCTTCATATCAGCCACTAATGTATTGTGGAGTTAGTTGAAAATACTCATTTTTCCCAGTGGAATTTGGAAATTACAGTAGCACATTTTGACTAATACCTTAGAAGCATGG
Source organism: Colius striatus (assembly GCF_028858725.1). Classification (NCBI taxonomy): domain Eukaryota; kingdom Metazoa; phylum Chordata; class Aves; order Coliiformes; family Coliidae; genus Colius; species Colius striatus. Next base: position 3,339,331 of record NC_084771.1, on the reverse strand, counting down.
AAGTATTATACATACACATGCAGAAATGTGAACATTTAATTTAACAACTGGATTGCTTCAGATTTCATTCATCAGCTATTCCTGGCTATCAACATCAAGATTCTTACCCTGGCATTTTCTTGGCCAGGGACAAATAGCGCTAATCTTAAATTCCTTTGACAAGAGCCATCTGAAAAATAGGAAGAAGTAATATCTCCCAGTAGATTTGCCCACAAAATATCTGACTTTATTCCACCCTTAACTGGGGAGGCATCTATATGTTTCGTGTTCTAGGTCACAATTCCCAAATAAGAGGAGGATAAACAACTTTAAACCTTCCATATGTGTTTACATTCTATGTAAACCTCACAAAGAAATGCAAGCTGTGAATCTGTCTGCTAAAGGTGATGAATTCCAGTGCAGACACGCTCCTCAGCAGAGCAGGGGATTAAAGCAGAGGGAGTTTCCTGAGCCAGGGAAACCCTAGGGGAGTGTAGAGACATGCCACGAGCCAGTAGCCCTCACAAGAGCTGCTGACAAGCCATGGGCTAGGCCAGCAGTATCACTAACCACCCCAGCTCCCATAACTCATAACCCAGGATTAGACACTGTTTTGTGACTATCTGCACAGACCAATGGCACTCATGCTACCTGACCCTCAGCTCAGAATGGATGACACTTGTCTGACAGCAAAGGCTGCAGCTCCATCTTGGGCATCTGTGCCATCTGCCCCAGAGGTGGCCAGTTCCTCTACCTCAATGGAGCTGCTGATGGGAAAGGCTGTAGTGCAGACCTCAGACTGCAGGAAGTGCCTAGACCTTTCTCCTGCAGCAGGGACAAGCAGCAGAGCTGCCTGCAAAAGATGTGCAAAAAGGTGGAGGATCTCCTGCAGCAAGCAGCTGAGCTCCAGGAGGCAGTGAGAAGGCTGCATAACATCAGGGAGACTGAGGAGTTAGATATCTGGTTCCAAACACAGTCTGCATCAGACCCAATGCCAAAACCTCCCTGAACAGTATATACAGAAAGAAGGAGGGCTAATAATGAAGAAGAATGGAAGCTTGTAACGTCAAGGATATGCAGAAGGAAGAGACTTCCACCAAAGCCTGAGGTGCCCTTGCAGAACATTTTCCACCACTCTGGAGAGTGAAGAGGAAAGACCTGTGATATCAGGAGAGATACTGGAGTTGAGTAAGGCAGTCTGATCTGCTCCCTATGTAAAAACCTGCACAACTCAGAACAGGTGATGGGTGGTAGGCAACACCATTTGATGACCTGTCAGGAAGGAAGAAGCAGGACTTCTCTGGGACCTTTAAAGCCATTCTAGATAACAGAAAGAAATTGTGACTACAGAAGAGGTTCCCTAAGATGACTAATGTTTGGCTGAAGAGGATGTTCAGGTGCTAGCTGCTAAGCTGGTTAATTTACATACCTTTAGTTCTCGATGGAAAGCTGGTATGCCCAAAAGCTTCTCTACTTTATCAACCTATGTTAATTGGTATAATAAGAGACATTGCCTATGGATCTTGCCTGCACCTAGGATATTACATATGCTGTGATTAGACACATGCTATGCCTTATCAAGGGCAGTTTCCTAGTGGTGACTGCGATGGAAAAGTTGCAGACTGACTTCAACCCAAATGATAGTATTCTGTAACACATTCCTAAAAGCAGTAGTAGAAATAAGAGACAAATAGCTTTTTAACCCTTTTTTTAGTAAATGTGTTAGCAACACTCCAAGTATGTGTTTTATCTCTTAATGTATAGGACAAAATAAAGTTACTGTTCTAACCCTGCTTCCACTTAAAGATGTTTTGGTAAGCAAGAACAGCATGGTATTTTTCATAAATGGAGTTAGCTGTGTGAAATACCATATGACTGTGTCCCTCCATTGCCTGTAGCTTCCAGCTACTGTTGATCTTGAATCACAGTTACTGAAGGATCTTTGGGTTAGCTATTCATACCAGAAGTAAGCTGATAGGTCCCACTTTAATCGTCTAACCTCTGACTTCAGCAGTTCTGAGACAGTACTTTGAACACCAATGATGCTGAGAGGGCCTGAGCTTTCTTTTTTAATGCAAATTAAAAGAATCAATAGTATAAACAAACTGCTCATTAAAAACTCAGGCACACTCATCACATTAAGGTCATCACAAAGCAGTAGCCAAATATATTGACCTAATATCTGAGCACTCCAATATGCATTTTATAAAGCAAAGCATGAACTTAAGAACAGAAATATTAATAGGATCCTAGAATATTTGGATTTGTAGTGGTGAAAAAAAGACTATTGGGATTTTGCATATGCAGGAGCTTTCCTTCTTTGTGAATGTGAAGTGTTTGTCTTTGATGAGTTTGCTTATACAGGCATGTCAACAAGATCACAGCCTAAAATAACTTCTGGCAACTACAGGGCTTTTCCCACTGCTGGAAGAAAAACTCAATAGACACATAGACACTGAACATCAATAGTCATAGTGTGCAAAGGTGCTGATTACACTATACAAACATGCTCTGTTGTTACCATCTTCATAAACACAAATATCTTTTCATCTCTGTAAGCTTTAAGATTCCACAATGGTAATAAAACTTTCTTTGGATAGGTAATACATGTCTCACCAATACAGAGGAAGAATGGTACAACTTTTATAAATAAGCAGATGTTGTTCATTTTTTATTTCTCTCCTGCCAAAATCTGATTTACTGTAAATTCCCTCCATCTGGCAGGAAGCTAATCTGAATATGAATCAATCTATTCAAAAAGAACCTCAGAAAATGTAGACATTCATAATGGGGTGTTTTTTCTGTACAATACCATTTTTCAGTTATTCTACTCAGACAAACAAGCTTTTCAAAGCAAATCAAACAGAAAGATTTTGAAAGCATTCTGCAACTTACATGTTTCATGAATTCTATGATAATGGTCCCAACTTAGTTTGATTTTTCTGCAGTCCATAAACAAATATTTTCAGGAAAGCAGAGTATTGAAAAAAAATGGGGGTGATGTGGAGTGTGTGTAAAAAAGGTGCAATAAAGCTATTTTAAAATCACATTTTAAATATTAGTTTTTTAGTTTTGGTCCCTCCTTTTCCATCACTGAAAGAGACAGATAAGTATATACACACACTCACTTTAACAAGACTAGTTCAGGTGTTACATCCAAAAGCAAAATAATGTTATAAACAATGCTTAGCTGACAGTTCTGTGTAAGTATAGGTTGCACTTGTATATACTCAGCAGGAAAATTTTGTCTACAGAACCTGAGAATGATGAATAGATGCCTGCCTAATGAGAAAATAAAGAAGTGAACTAGAACAACATCCTCTCCTTATTATCTGTAAAAGCACTATGTCTTCCTAGTCAGTTACTGCAGATAATTATGAAAACAAAAATAATAGGTTTCTTGTCAGAAGGAACTTAAAATCAGGGTAAACCACCTCTACTTAGGAAAGCACTTTCCTAAACATGTTATAGATATGTGCTCAATATTCACTAAATATTTAATGACATTTGTAAACCTTCATGTTCAAGCTTTTAGCCTTCCACACAGGAAAATACTAAAAGTACGGTCTGTTCTGGATTGTGGAAAGCACATGTTTGCATTTTAATAGTCTAACTACTTATGCTTAAAGTTGAGCATCTGCTTAAGCACATTGGAGTACCAAAACTAAAGCACTCAGCATCAAATGCAGAGCTTGGGGCAGAAGAGAAACACATTCCTGTGATAGTCAAGTAAATATCATTCTAGACAGTAACAGCAACATAAGCAAGAAAAAAAAAGGAAAGGGGGGGAACTTAAAAGGTAACAAGGGTTGTAGAACCCTAATGGGCAACAAAAAGGAAATGCAGATGAAACAAACAACACTTGGATCCTAAAGAGAACTACAGTCTTGTGTGCAAGGAATATGATTATAGCAGGAATACAGACATACAAATGAGAGTGACTTTACTGACAGATGGAAACATAGCAGGTGATGGTCCTTCTGTTGTGTTAAGCAAGTGATATGGGCTCATACCAAACAGCTAAGTGAAAAGAAGCACTGCTACACCTTCCAATAGAAGGCGAGAAATGTTGATACCTGAGAGAGACCAGTGACAAAGTGATCACAGAAAACATCACAACATTGTTTTTACTGTCATGCTGGTTTTGGCTGGGGTAGGGTCAATTTTCTTCCTAATGGTTAGTATGGGGCTGTGGTTTGGATTTGTACTGAAAACAATGTTGATAATACAGACATATTGTACTTCTTACTAAGCAATGCTTATATAGAGTCAAGATCTTTTCTACTTCTCATCCTCTCCCCACCAGAAAGAAAGCTGGGAGTACACAAGAAGTTGATAGAAGACACAGCCAGGACAGCCAATCCTAACTGACCCACGAGATATCCCAGACCATATGTTGTATCAGTGTATAAAGCTGGAAGAAGGTGGCAGGGAGGGACATTAGGAATGAGGGCGTTCTGCCTTCCCAAGAAACTATTATGCATGACAGAGCCCTGCTCTCCTGGAGATGGCTGAACACAGCAATGGGAAGTGAGGGATGTTTTGCTTTGCTGTGGCATAGCTGTTACTTTACCTATTAAACTGTTTTTATCTCAATCTGTGAGTTTTCTTAGTTTTATTCTTCCATCTCTTTGGGGATAGGGTGAGCCAGCAGCTCTGTGCTGCTTTTTGCCAGCTGGAGTTAAATCACAACAACTGTATAGGTTGGAAACTAAGTGCTTAAGAGTACCCAGAAAGGACAGGGGTTAAAAGAATTACATGTAAAATAACTCTCCATGCACAGTAGAGGCTGCAGTATTGGATTTATGGATGCTTAGGTACTTATTCTCTCACCCAGTAGAAGTCATGCAAGAGGCTGAGAGACTCTCTAGGTAATTATGATGCTCTTGCTTTGAAAGGCACTTGCATTTTGCCTGGTGTAATCACAACAGTGGAGCACACAATCTTGTTCGGTTGGTTTTTGGCTCCAACTCAAAAAAGTCATTCTTACAGAACTGGGTGCATGTGTACTTAGTGCATAGAAAAAGCAAAAGAAAAAAGAACAAAGTGCTCAAAGAGTCTTCTATTTAGAAGACTTAAATAGCCAAGTTTATAAAATCCATCCCGTGACAATCTTTTGGTGACTCTTGTTTTTCCACGCATACTGTGTGAGATGTCTCAAAAGCCTCTACATGCTTTCCTTCTAGATTGTATTCTGATTCAAGGAGACAGTTTATCATTCTAGAGATGCAAAAAGGCATTTCACCCTAGTGCCCCCTCTCACTGTAAGGACAGAGCTGGATCTCTTCCTATCCAGAAAGTCTAGCAGGGTAGACAGCTGAAATCACACAGCACAACTGTCAGCCAGCTGTGAACAAAACCACCTCTAGACAGGTCTTTAAAGTTTTGTGCTGGACTTCCCAGGCTAATGAAGGGATTAAACAGCTCCTATGTTTGCCTGTTCTTTTTGTTCATGACAATTCTGAGTATGACCTGCTCCTGATTTCTATGAGAAACAAAGGTTACAATTCCTTACTCCGCAGTTTCAACAGATATTTACCTGATCCCTGATCTACCTGTAACTTTGAACTATTTTGTTAACTGAAAAGTGTTCATCTAAAAGCATGTTATCAGAGTCTAAAAAAAACCCAAACCCTCCCATTAAATAATGGCAAAATAACAAAGTGGAACACCCTCTCCTGTTAGTAACTGTATGCAGTGAAAAGAAGAATACTTACCAAGTCCCCAGTGAACTGATAAAGGAGGTACACTTTCATTGAGTTTATTACTGTAGTATATTGTTGATTCTAAGTTCTTTACAAATCACTGGACTTCACCTGGAGGTTTTACATGTGCAAAATGGCTTAATTCATTATTAGCTGTTGAGGTAATGTAAGACATTACATCACTTTGGATTAAAATTCAGAGATAAACTAGTTTAAATTACAAATTTTATCACAAATCAAGAAGCTCCTTAAAATATAGCATAAACTCTGATTGTTGAAATGAAAGTATTGTACAAAGTCATGACCAACAGGCAACTTAGTTGTTCCTTTCATGACTTTATTGACCTTAGATCATATCCTGAAAAAATGAAGCAGCAACTTGGATTAAATATTCAGTAGTTTAGACCAGATAGCACATTTCCCTAAAAAAAAGGCAGGAAAGTGTGAATAGAAAACTGCTATTGTAACACTGTCTGGTTATACTCTCGAGAAGAAAACTATAAAACACATTTTAATATAAACTTAGTATCAGAAGGATACTGTTAAGCTTCTTTAAGTTATTTAAGTATCTTTAATGAAGTTATCACAGTACACATATAGATGAAATTTTTTGCCAACTTTTTAAGCTGCAAAACAGTCTTGTAACACAGAACCAATTCATTCAGTCTGCTTATGTACTTACCTAATTTATATACTTACTTGATTTAAAGATAGGTCAGTGCAGTTAAAATTCATATCAGTATTTTAAACATCTAGATATGCTGTGGTCACACTGAACTACAAATACCATGAGGCAGATGTGAGTTATTCATTCAGGAATGTAATTCAGCACAGAATTGTACTTACATAGTACAACTCACAGTCTGCATGGCTTTTCCTTATGCATTTTCTTTACATTTTCAAGGAGACTGCTAGGTGAGTTATCCTCGCTCTTCTCTTAGCCCCTGAATGCTTTCAATTTTCCCAGTTGCACTGTAAGACCTCTGAATTGCTGCCAACAATTTATGAAACAGCAGAATGCTAAACACTTACAGATTTTGATTAAGTTCCTTATGTGTAAGAGGAGCACAAACATGATAATCACATTTAAATATGCCATGTTTGAAAAATATCTATCACTCCAAAGAAACACCTCTCCCCAAAACACTTAAAAGAAGAGTTTAGGTGTAATAGTCAATACATTGAAAAAGAAATAGCAGCAATTCAGCAGAACACTAGGAGATGGAGCTTTGCTCATAAACTGTATTCCAGTAGCTGCTGTGTATGTTGAAGAAGTTACCCTTTCCATGACATGCTAAGACCCATTATTACCTTCAGCTGGCAGAGTTGCTTATATGAGCATCACCTAACACACATCAGTCACTGCCAGCGATCTTAAGATGAACTATGCTATCCAACAGCAGGATTCACACTGATAAGGCTAACTAAGAGCATTCTAACTGCAGATGAAATGCAGCATGTCTCTGGAATATTGACATTCTGCTAAAAGGGGAAACATCACACTGAAGCATTTACATTTGGAAATACTAAAATCATGCTAGGAGTTTACAAATCTGCTGCTTTATGTTCCCATTACCTTCGAAAGATCAGACTCTCTGGTAAGCAATACATCTTGTGTAAGGCATACGAGCAGGATTCTCCTCTCCCAAAGAGAACTAATGTGTATCATGTGTTAACCAGTGAGCCTATTATAAAAGAACTGTTCAGAGGGACTATCAAATTGCAAATCTTCCACAAGATGCAAGGAATTATGTAAAAATAAGCATTTTTATCTCTCAGTGAAAATAGATTACTACCTGTAAACCAATGATATTAAAAAAGCTTTTAAAATAGCCAGTTTAATTAATGCTTTGAAATTTTCCTTCCAGGAAGAAAATTACATCAGCTCCTGCAGCAGGTAATACATCAATTGCACTGTTGTTTTGCTATAAAGGAAAAGGTGCATAACTTCCATCTTCAGACATATCAGATGAGATGGTTACACTTTGTTAAACTGCCTAACGTTTCTTTGGATTCACACACTGGTCATTCTTTCCTACTTTAAGTACTTCCTGGTCAAATTCTGCCTCGTCATGTCACAGAGTGTGCATACAACCTCTTTCATGATTCACATCTAGCTTCTACTGAAGCTGAACTCCAACCACAACCTCTGATACACTGTCATCCCTTAGGAATTTGGAAGCTAATTTCAGGTGACATATCCAGTGGGTATAGCAATGAATGAAAAGAATGAGAGGCAAAGCAGATCACGATGCTGGTTAAAAAAGTAGGTGATTACACAGATTGACTGTATACACAACTGAATGTTGGCATTTAAAATAGGAATTTGTTGAAGTAATAAAGTCCTTAAGATTTGGTCCTGTGTGATCAATGGTAAAATGTTTAATTACATGCATTATTAATGATAATGGCACAGTTTTCTGTGCTTTGGAAGAATAACTATCATTCAGTATGGGTCCTCAGACAATGTAATTGATGATGTTTATCCAGAAAGTCATTTCTGTATTCCTGACAATGCAGGTAACTGTGCCAGCATCAACCTTGCCCAGTGTCTGTAAAACATGTAGCTCTCCACCCAACCCACTAAAACACAGGCAAGAAATTTGGGTCTCATCAATACCTAAATAATAGATGAAGTTCCCTTATAAATCCTTTCTGTGAGTGAGAAAACATCTAATGCTCTGGAAAAAAAAGTATTCCAACCTCCTTCCCAATCACAAGGCAGGACTTAAACGGCATATGGAGGAGGTCATGCAGCATGGTTGACTGACAGAAGGAAAACAATCAAGAGCCCTCAAGCTTTTCTTCCCTAGTACGACACAGATAGGACTAGCAGAACCACAAAGATGTTTTACTGCACTAATAGCTCTAATAGCTGTAATTACAACTAGTTTATGAATGTAACAGTATGATGTGTGAGAACTATTATGATAAATCCTTCAAATTGCCCACAGCTTTGGAACAGACACTGTTTTAAAAGTCTGACAGATTTTCCTCAGCTTCAGAACAGATTTGTCTTTTCCTGAGACTGGAATTCCAGTGAAGCAGGCATAGGATGTATTTAAACTAGGAGAGTTTAACATCAGATTATTTAATTATATGTATTTTCTTCCTTTTAATTAAATCTCAATTGATAAGCAGATCTTACTTTTTATAGAAGTGTAAAAAAATTGCTGCAATACCAAAATATAATGTATATTTAATCTAGGGCTTGGGTTTGGACAAATGGGCAGTGAGAGAGATTTTAAAAGCTGATTTATCCCCTTGTAGACCTGCAAGAGAAAGGTCTAAAGAAAGTTTTTACCTTCTTGTTTTTAAATTCCAAAATAAAAAGCGAGTGCATGTAGAAAAGTGAAAGAACCAAAATGAAAAGCACTTCTTAACATTCAAAGCAAACAAATTGAAGCTTTCACCTTGAGTGAAAACATCTTGTGTGTTACTTTCAACAATGTCAGGTAAATGTATCAGACACAAGTCTGAAGTTCAAATTAGCAGTGTCCCAAGTAAAAAAAATTAGGAGGAAATGCACTTTTATAGCATCCAGAGACTACTATTGATGTGATTAGTCTCAAGTTGTTTGGCAACTCTTACATCTAGCATTACTGAGAAAAGCTCATTGTGTATAATGACAGATTTCCACTATCCCAGCATCTCATAGTTACACTTCACCATGGCTGTGTTGCCAGTACCCCGATTAAAAATAAGTGAAATGTCTTGCAATTATGCTGTGTTTTCTTTGCAATGATGCCAAATATGCTTTGCAATGCATTTAGATAGACTGCATTGCAGTTGCTCTCAAAAATACAAATGCATTCAAATACAAACTATCACTGAAAAAAGATGCTTGCAAATAGGAAAAAAAATCTCACGGAGATAAAGGAAAAGTACAGAAAATAATAAAGAAAGCAAGAATTTATCTTGCAAATAAATGAAGAGTCAGAAGCTGTAATTATTCTACGTACAAGAATGACAAATTTCCCTTGTACTGCCCTTAAATGATGTCAATAGATCTATAAAAGTCTAAGAGGAAAAAAACATACATTCATTAGATTTAGTTGAATTTAACTGAAGGCATCAAGAGCTTACCATGAGCATTTGCTATCCTAAATCATCTTTTATTTCCTCATGTTCATCTATAATATAGATTAGCTCCTGATAGGATTAAAATAGCCCTCACACATGAAGAATCTGCCATCACTCCACGTAATTTCCCTCTGCTGGGTCAGTTTTAGAATTTTCTCCTGATGCAGAATTCTGGAGGCATGTTTGGAATGCAAACTGTTTCTCAGAGAGGTCTATGGAGGTTCATTAACACTTTCAGATGATGTGAATTATCCATATTCAGAACACTTAAAATGAACTTACTGTGAATCTCCCCATCATTTCTTCGTTGCACTTGATGTGTGCATACATTCCTGTGGTCATGATACTCCTATTCCAACAACATACAGTCCAAGTGAGATCTTAAGCAATATTCAAGCAAAAATACTGCCAGTGTTTTCCAAATACTACTAAATGTTACAGCTTTGCAGCCCCAGGTTCATATGAATAACAAGTGATCTTCCTGATCATAGTTTTTCCAACTCTAGCATGGGAAGACAGTTCACTTAGAAGATGTTGAAATCTTCCAGATGAAACAGTTTCTAATAGCTTGCTTTTGGTACATCTGTAATATTATTTAGAATAAAAAATGCACAATTTCCAGAAGTGCACTGAAACAGAATATATAAGAGTGAGTTTGGAGAGAAATTGCAGGCAGAAGTCTCAGAGGAGAATTAAGAAAATGACTGGACTGTGAAAAAGCAAAACTAATAATAATGAGCAACTTTACATACATCTAGAGTTAGCTGAAGAGTTATGTTAAATGGCATGGTTGTGTTATTTCTCCTGTAAGTTATGAATGTTTTATTGTTTTGCTACATAAACCATCTCTGTTACTTTAATATTCAATGTTGAAATGTGGTATCAGTTAAATGGTCCATAGAGATAAGCATATATCTGCTCCTTCCCCACTGTAGAGAGAACAATCAGAATATAGTGAAAAGGGGCCAAATGAATCAGTAAAAGGAACAGAGGAGACTGTGGCTCCTTACCAAAATAAAATTTTCAGGAGAAAGGCTCATATAACATGAGCCAGGAAGGGTAGTTTGTGAATGTCATCACTCTGTCCTGTGCTGGGACCACTGTACATAGGCATAAATTCAAACAGCCTAAGAGATGTTTTAAATGTCTAAAAACCATGAAATCACATCTGCTGGAAGAATGGATGAGCAGCAGACTCTTTACTTTCAACCATGCAAGTCCCAGAATAAAGGAACATGGCCTAGGAGTCTCCAGACCAGCAGGTAAACCTGTTTCACACAGGAAAGAAAATCTGTGCTGATCTTTCTGAGCCAGATACACTGGTTTTACTGCCAGGCACTGCTGGCAAGAAAGGAACACATGCATTCTGGTAGCCTGGCAGCAACACAGGACTCTGCCTGTAGCACTGGGAATTGAGTAGCTGTATAGGAAAGATTCTGTTACAAAGTAATACCAGAAATATGTTCCATGCAGGCAGCTGGCTTCATTAATTTGTACTCTTTTATGAACTCCAGCAAAACAGGGTACCACAGGGACTTAAACAGTGAAATGGCTGCCATCCATTTTTAATTCATGGCTACATTTCCACATAAACTGCTGCTCTTTGGCCATTCATTTTTTTCATTTTGATGCTATCTCTTCTCTGGAGCTACATTCCATGTCAACTTACAAGCTCACTCCTTTGGTTGATCAGTGTACTCAGGATGCAGAGATCTAACTGCAAAGACATCCAGCCAGCATTGCATGTTAAGGGCATTTCATCAATGGGCAAGGATGCACCATGCTGTGATATCTCAGCTAATTCTAACATAAAACTCATTCCAGAACTGGAGGCATAACACTATCAGGATGGCACTACTCTGAGGTAGCATGTTGAAGTATCCTGCTTCCAGGATGAAAGACAGTGTCTCTGCATGAAACCAGACTTTGCTCTGTAGACCTGGCAGCTATCCCAGGGTTACCTGAGGAATGAATCTAAAGGTGTACCCAATGTAGACATCCACAAATTGATGGTGCATAGTTTATCAGCATCACCAAGATATGCTAAATCCTGGTGATTTATCCTACCAGCACTCTAGCGAGTCACTTTGTTAAATCATGAAATCAGATACACTCTCTGAAAGTGGTAAATTATGCCAAAAGTAGGTATGGTGGGTATAATACCTGCATGTATAACCTCATGAACACTGGAAGTTACAGTATCCTGATTTCAGTTATATTTTACTCAGTAACTTCTATTTGTTGCAGCACTTGTACAGATATATCATAGAATAATGGAACACAGTGTTTTACTTTAAAGTCTGTATAGAAAATAAATGGATGTAAGAATCAAGACTTTTTTCCACAGATCTTTGCCAGTTTTTCTTATTATTTTGTGTAAACAGTGCTTTATTTCTCCATACAACTTCTACAGTTGGGGGAGGGGGGGTGCCTCACATTCTTCATAAGGTATTTAATGATCTTTTACTGTAAAAGATTGTTCCAAGGCTAAGAAATACACAATTTGTTACAGCCATGTCTGCCTCGAAAACAGATACACAAGTCAAGAGTGCCCTTTTGGGGCACTTTGAATCTTTGGGGTGTTTTAAGGGGTGTAGACAATCATCTCTGACTAGCAATATCAAGAGCAGACCAATTCAGCCTTTTGAACTGAAATACTTCCTATCTATTATGTTTAGAAAGGTCCCTAAATCATTCCTTCCCGGTACTTTGGTTACATTATTGAATTTTTTCTCCAAGATAGAGGGGTTTTTTAGCCCACATGAAAGTCTCCGTGGACACAGGAACTGAGCCTATCTTGCTGCAGACCATCCTCTCCTCTGGTCTCACCTAACGAGTTTTGGAGGATCAACATGGGACTTTCCCTGGAATCCCCCAGTCAGTCCCAAATTACCAAGTGTTCTGAAGAAACTGCCTTGACAATCAAACAGTAATTAACAACATTATATTGCCACAAGTGAAAAAAGAAAGTCTTTCTTTTAGTAAAGTCATGGTTTTTAGAAAAGCAGTGAAACAGTTTACAGAGAACTGAGCCAAATGAGTTGCCATATATATTAATTTACTGCAAAAAGGAAGGGAAATGTTCTCCTTAGTACTTGGGTTAATGGACTAAAATAATGCATTTAAATTGAAGCAAGCAGATTTATATTGAACATTAAGATAACTTTTCTAAAGGTAAGGTTAGTAAATCACTTGACTACAGTGCCTGGTCACTGCAGAATTTCTCCTACCAGTACTTTTAAGAACAATTTAAGTAAATATCTCTCAGGAATTATTTACATATTCATTGTCTCGCCTGGAGACAAATGGACCAAATGGCCTTTCAAGGCATATCTTAGCTCCCTATAAAAAACCACAACTATCTGTACTGCATTTGTGTGGCAAGTTTGTAGTAGCAGGGGAGCTATGAGGGTGCCAGAACTTCTCCTATGTCTGCCTCAAGACAGACTTGTGGCTGATCAAGGCTGATGGAGGGGATGGCCCAAGTGACTGGCCCCACTGGCCCATCAGTGATGGGGGTAGAGCCTCTGGGATAAAATATTTAATAAAGGGGTGCTGATGGAAAAATGCTGTGCAACAGCAACTGCAGACAGACATGTGAGAGAACCAACTATGCAGACAGCAAGACAAGTGAAGGAGAGGAGGAGATGCTCCAGGTGCAAGAACTGAGGCTCTCCCACGGTGGGACCCTGCCCCTGCAGCCATGGAGGCCACAAGGGAGCAGAGACCCACCTGCATCCCAGACAAGACCCCACAACAGCACAGGTGGGTACCTGAAGGAGACTGGGACCCCATGAGAAGCCTGTGCAGGAGCAGATACCTGTCAGAACCTAGAGAGAGAGGAGTACATGCTGGATTCAGTTTGCTGTGAGGACTTGTGACTCCAGGGGGAACCCATACTGGAGCAGTTTGTTCCTGAAGGACTGCACCCCATGGAAATGAGCCACACTGGAGTAGTTTGTGGAGAACTGCAACCTATGGGAGGAATCCCACACTGGAGCAGGGGAAGAGCTTGAAGAGGAGTGGGAGAGATGTGATGAGCTGACCACAACCACCATTCCCATTGGGCAGGGAGAAGGTGGAGAAGTCAGGAGTGAAACTGAACCCAGGAAGAAGGGAGGGGTAGGAGAAAGGTGTTTTAAGATTTCATTTTATTTCTCACTATTATCTCTGATTTGATCAGCAAGAAATTAAATTTATTTCCCCAAGTCAAATCTATTTTGACCATGAGAGTAACTGCTGAATGCTCTCACCTTGTCTTTATCTTGACCCATAAGCCCTTTGTTTTCACACATCCAGCAGAGTCTGACACTGAATTTACTTTATGGATCATACCTCAAAGTGGACTAGAAAGCTAACCAGACTTCTGCTCAAAACCAGCTATCAATTGAAAGCAAAATATTGAAAACTCTTATTTAGAGAGGGCATGAGAGGTAATCATACAGAATGTATTACTTTTCTTGAAACCTCTCTAAGTGTCCTGCATATAGTATTTCACTTCTGAGAAGATTTGTACAGACTCCAAAGTTCTTAGACCTTTTTCATCTACCCTTGCTACACTAGAAAACTGGCAGATGATCTTGTTTGAGAGTGGAAATCAGGCAAATTGCTCAGTATTCTTAGACAGGAAGTCTTTGACCAATGTGGTTTACACTGCAAATAAAACCAGGTCTGAGAGCTTTCTGAACATCACTGTGGTTCTTCTTCTTACTTTCAGGCCAATTGTGCTGAAGGACATACACAACTGCTTTCAGATTCTAGCAATATTATTTTATCCTGATACAAATCTACTCAGAATTGTGCTGTTTGCTTTCCCTTACCCTGGCTAACAATAAGTCAAAACATTCAGCCCTTGTATAGATAAAGTCCCAAAAAATGAAATTGGATTTTCATGCTAGAATGGCCCACCACAGCTAGCTCAATAACTACAGGGAATGTTCTTACAGCAAATTTAATCAAAAGGTCACCCAAATAAAATTTGCTCCACATCTTGTTTTATACACCTTCTCAGTAATATCATTTCATGCTGCCTACCAGCAGTGACTGCCTAGCCTGTTGTGGTTTAAGCTCAGTTAGGCACAAAGCACCATGCAGTTGATTGCACATTCCCCCACTTCCCATGGGGGGATGAGGAGGAGAAAAGATACCAAAACATCTTGTGGATCAAGACAAGGGCAGGGAAGACTCACTAGCCAGTTATGGTCACAGGCAAAATAGACAGGGTTACTCAACTGGGGAAGAAAACAAAACCAATTTAATCCACCACCAACCCAAGCAAAACAAACAGAAAACAAAATAGAATAGGATGCTACAAAAAATGCAACCAGCCCTCTAAGACCATGTTCATGCCACCCATCCCCTTTTCCCAGACTCAGCTACCTGCTCCCTTTATCTCTCTCTCCTTCCCCAGCAGTGCAGGAGAACAGAGAGTAGGAGTTGTAGTCAGTCAGAAGCACCCAAACGGCCTGGCTTTGGCCATAAGTGGATCCAACTTAGAGCCAGGGCAAGTTCAGAGAAACTTCTAAAAGAAGCCAGCACTGGAACCCCTCTCCTGTTACAAAAAACAACAGCTCCATATAGATCCAACACACCTGTCAAACAGGGCATCTCTCCAGGCTCTTGCTGATTGCTCACAGATGTGTTAGGAAATCAGCAAATCCAGAGAGAACTGGGATGAAAACACTGTTCACACCTTCAGCAGGTCTGTCCTTGGTATCTCACAGAATGCATCTACAGTGAAAGAACTGATGTGGAAGCACACCTCTGGCCCACCAGCTGTTCACAATCTTACAGTAGCCAGCTCAGCACCTTACAACAATTTTCAAGAATATATGTCCTTCCTTCTTGCTCTTCCTTTTGAATCTTAGAGAAGTAAATTTAGACTGCTTCTTTACTTCACTGTCCTTGTTGAGTTTATCCCTACTAACCCTTATTATGCATGCTCAGGAAGGCTTCTTCATTTGCACATGGGTAACAGCTCAAAGGTATGTGAGAGGGGTCTATACAGCTCAAGTGGCAAACAGAGAAGACATTGCAGGATGTTGTAATCACAATTCTGTGGGTCAAAGAGTTGGAAAAGCTCAGTGAAACACAAAGGATTATTGCTCACATTTACAACATGTAGCTTACTGTAGCCCACATTTTGATGCTTTGAGTACTTACTTTATGACCTTGGACTGCACAGTTGTTACACATGAACACTACTTCAGTATTCTTCTCAGTACTGTTCCTGGTATCATTGCTGTAGGCTGCTTCACAGCTGGGTTTAGGGACAAATGTCATGCAGAGGGGAAGAAAAGGTATCAATAGGTGATTTTCCACATTGACTTTTCTGTGGAAAAGATTCTCTTTAGCAATTTTTTCTTCCAATAATGCATAGATGTCCCAATGAGACAGAAAAAGTAGGTCAACTCATTATCCCAGCTGCACTGACTCAGCAGCACTCTAACCATTTTCCAGCAACTAAAACAGACACTGCACAGAGAAACACATACAAATTAGGATAGAAATATCAACATTGTACAGGTCAGCAAAACCATATGGTGTTTAGATAAAACACATGCATATTCAGAAATGGCTGGTATCTTCAAGCTGTGTATGGAACTCAAAAAACAGTTTGCAGTCCTTCTTCCTTTTTCTATATTCTAAAGTGAACTTGGAGCTCATGAAAAATTCTGGACTGAGAGCTCTGGACACCAAAGTTTTCCACCTGCAGGCAGTGGCAACTCAAACTTCTAGAGCTTTGGCTATACTGTTCTGACAGTTCTGTCCAGGTCAGAAAGTATTTCAACCTCTCTCCTTAACCCAGTGGACTCTCAGTTGAAGCTTACAACAGGTTACTACAGTAGTAGCCCTTGAGATGACAGCCACTGGTAACTGGAAAAAGAGCATTCATATTGCACCCAGATGGATTTCATACTAGATGTGAACAAAAGTCCAATGGAAAGACACTAAAGAACAACAGAAACTAAAATCCCTAGAAGTCCTTCTCTTGTTTTCTTAATGACTCTCAATTATTTTCTCAGGACTGTAATATTAACTCTGAAATTCCTTGGTATAAAACACACTTTGTTGTGAGACTATCACTGCTAGCAGTCTCAAGTGAAAGTTGGTAAAGAGTCCATCAGAGCTAAGTTATTTCTTGTCACTCTGCAAGTCTGAAATCCTGTTTCCAGTTCTGTAGCACTCTAAGTGGTAGAAACACAAGAAAATTCCCTACATTCCCTTGAGCTCTTTCATTGCTTCTCTTCCATTAGACAGAAAACAAGACCCTCTTAACTTTCAGAAGTAACCTTGTGGTTCTGGAAGGAACTCAATTTTACTATGGCATAGTTGAAAAGCTCTAGCAACAAGTATATTGGAGCACTGGGATAAATTTTGGAATACATATGGCCCAGTCCTGAATGTTGAGTTGTGAGTTAACCAAGGCTTCCAAAACAGCTTAGAGCTGCAGTATTTAAAATTCCTTAAATTCCTCTGAAAACCACACCTGTGCCCCCAAATGAACCTAATAATACACTCTACAAACTACCAAGCTATTCTGATGGAGGGGAGGTTTGATATGGTATCTCTCAAATGTGGAGGTGCTCCACTCTTTGCTCTGATATTCCAGATGCAATTTCACTGTCTCATATAAAAAAGAATGAGAAGTTGTAACTTTTCATTGCTGCATAACCACATCATCCCTCAGAGCTATTAAAAAAGACATTGTATACTTCTACTGCTTTTAATTTCCACTTGTTATTATTTTACTTTTCCATCTCAGTCTCTCTTAAGTAAAGTGACTCACGTTGAGTTTTTAGTGTGGATGGGCACGGTACTGTAAAATTGTCTTCAAGATTGAAGGGAGTTTTTCTTGTGGAAATGCCATTCACCACTGAATACAGAAGAGAACAATTATTAAAAGAGTAAAAATTTAATATGCTAGCCCTCTGTGGTTTCCATAAGACCAGAACATAACATCCAGCAACTATATTGTTCATCTCAGTGGTGTGTGACAAGTTTTCAATGTTATAGAAAAAGATTTTATTTTATTTGTCACCTTCTCTTTCTTTAAAAGAAAAGATTACACTGGATAAACTTATAAACTCACTGATGTCAGAGACTTTAGTATAGTTTATGTTTCCCTTTGGTGTATATTGCTTAGCATACAGCTGCTAATAATGTATACTCACATCTACTAATGTGTATAACATCTGCTGACTGCACAGGACTATATAAGACAAGCACCTGGGCTCAGTTCCCCTGTTTCCATTTGGTGGGTCCCAAGGTAAAAGAGAAGCAAAGAAGCAGTTTACAGGGTTTTCAATAGGCATTAGCTGACTTACTTTGAGTATCATAAAACCAAGTAATCATCCCTGCATCTTTGAACTGGACTGTCAGGGAGAAGAAAGGCATCCTACAGCTGTTGGTATTAAGAGAATCAAGAAGAAATTGGATAAAGCAAGATAGGATTTGCTGTGATCAGAGTGCTTGCAAAGGAACCCTAACTCATAAAGGTTTGAACTACACACATTCATTGGAATTGAGAAAGGGTAAGATCCCAGCAGCTGGATTGAAGATGTCTGTCACTCTGAGATGTTGTTCATAGGAACAAACTGGGACAAGTTCTTGATAAACCGTTGAACTTGAGAGGATACTGTTCTGGACAGGAACTTCACGCTGGAACAAAGACAAATGCAGAGTCCTGTGCTGAGGATGACAAAAATCCATCAATACATTCTAGAGGCCAAAGAACTGTTGAGCAGTTCTGCAGAAACAACTTACATACTGGAATGGAAGGTGAACATGACTAAACACACATCAGGCTGTCCTAGCAGAATATAACCAGTAGGTCCAGAAAAGTTATTCTTTGCCATTCATAGGGCCACAGCTGCAATATCTTACACAGGATTGGTCTTCCCAGTACCAGACAGATGTTTATAAACTTAAAGGAGCCTGGCAAGGGGTTAAAATCTAAGTAAGGATTGAACATCATTCCATTAAAATATCTTAAGTAAAATAAAATTACTTTTGAAAGGTTAAATCCTGGTACTGTCATTGGCTTTAGCTACAGAAAATGGTTTGGCTTCAAATCAGCTGCTTAGAAAGCTGCTTCCTTAAAAATGGCAGGGAAAAAAAAAAAGAGATCAGACATATGGCATATCTGAGCAGCAGACAGGGTACTAAGTAAGTTTGAAAGTTGGAAGTCAACAAAATATTTAGGATAAATGATCCTAAAGTTAGTCCTAAAGGACTAGCCTGAAAGAGTTCAAAAGCACAGAAGGAAATAAGATAACAAATACAGGGACATAATCATAAAGGGAAAGATGAAAGAAGGAAAACTGAAAGAATGGGTCTTCAAGAAGAGATGGAGTTAGAATAACATGAACAATTGAAGAGCACTTCAGAATCCCACAACATTCAGCTGGGCATGCATATGAGTGCTTTTTTATGTTATAAGGTATGTTATAATAATAACTTCCCAGAGAAAGAAAGAAAAAATGTTAAGCACAGTTCATGCACATGAATTAATTAACAATTTGCCTTCTTTTGAGAGGTTTAGAAAAGTGTTAAGGTGGAAAAAAAATTCTAAAGCTGTTCTGAAGAACATTGTCATTGTTAAAAATACCTGTTCCATACTGTCTGTTAAACAACATAGGGAAAATATTGACAAAATCTAAACTCTGTATTCTTTGTAAACTGAAATTTCTTGTTACAGAAAAGGTCCCTGTTAAAGAAACATTTTGCACAAGAGAGAGCAGTGAGTAAATATCTGGGTTTTTTCAAATTCATCAGCAAACTTCCCCTGATAGAAAAGTGCATCAATCATTTCTCAAAATCACAAGGAAATATTGTCCATATAAATATGAAAGGTCAGACAGATCAGTTAAGAAACATCCAAGAATAGATAATTGTAATGGAGTTGTGCTTACCCATTCTCAGACGAGTTCAGAATTGCTTTGACTGGCTGGACATCTTTTTACATGCAGAAAAAGTGACTCCGAGGAACTGATCAACTCTAAGGAACCACTCTTTCTGACAGCACTACTGTATGTGGGATGACAATGCTAGACTAGTTCATCTTTTATCTCAAGCCACACTGCTAGTCCACCTCCCCTGCAGAAGCAGATTCACCTAGATCAGGTCGCATAGGAACATGTCCAGGAGGGTCTTGAAGATCTCCCCTCTGGGCAGCCTGTGCCAGGGCTCCCTCACCTCACATTGAAATAGTTTTTTCTTATATTTAAGTGGAACTCTTTGTGTTCCAGCTTCATCCCATTACTCCTTGTCCTGTTGCTGGCTACTATAGAAAAAAGGGATGTCCCAACCTCCTGACATCCACCCTTTAGATATTAGTAATGCTCTTAGTATTTGCAAGTGCCTGTCTTACAGCCATGTGGGACTCAGCAGAGCTTTATTTTCACAGAGAATAAAGGAAAAAAATCATAACACTTAAGGCTACCCTTAATTTTAAATAATTAAATATAGGATTTCTTTTATTTACAAAACTTCAAATAAAACACTGTATTTTCCCACACCAGATTGCATTTTTTTTTAACTTGGGTCTTCATTTCCACTACTTCTTGACCTCTGTTTAAAGACAGAGGGGAGGTAGAACCACAGAGAATCAATCTTGATTCATTTTTTTTTCTCAAGTGGAAGCCTGACAGGATTTTGCTGTACAGACAGTAGGCTCCTTCAAGTGACTGAATGGCCATTGCAGAGCTGAACTTTACATATTCCTCGGTGTAACCTTTTTTCTTTTATGCTAGGGAAAATGTAGGTGACTGTCACTTAGTTCAGTGACTTTACCTGGTGCTGTTAGTGGAAATTCCCCATACAAAAAGAGAATTTCTTGCTAAATCTTAAGCAAGGTTCAGGTAGGCTTTACCTAAGCACTGAGCCCACACAAGCTCACCTTTTCATGTGTTTTTTAAAAGCTCATGAGAATGTCAGGCATAATCTTTAGTGCACTCTTTACCACATTCCCTCTAGAGATCTGTCAGGATTAAAATTGCTGAAAGTGTTTCTTGTATATGTCACTATACAAGGCATCTGTAATTTCCCTATTTCAGAAGAATCATCCTTAAAAACAGCCACATGGAAATACATATCTGATTTAGGTTTTCAATATCATATTTTAGCAGTTTAATAGTTTGGGATGCAGAGCTATTTGGTTGCCTTTAGTAACTGCTGTTAGGTTGGGGATAAAAAAGCAATTGTGTATTCTAATCTAGTTTTACAGGGAATCGAGTAAAAATTAGTCCCCAAATACTAGCTTGACTTTTTTACTTTAAGTAATTAAGCATATGTTAGGAAGACTGACACAACTAGTTTAGAGTTTGACCTTATTCCCATTTGAAAATAATTGCAGTGCTAGATTGGCATTTATTTGGCAGAATCCTATTCCTCCTAAGAGCCAGTACCTGATGCTTCAAAGCCAAGTACAAGAAATGGTACCATGACAGATAGAGGTCAAACACCTCACAAAGGGAATTTTAACCAGAAACAGTAAGAATAGCTGGTTGTAATGGCAGAAAGCAGTAGATTTCTAGCATAGTGCACAAATGTTTACATATTTTATATCCTTTCTAGAAACACAGGTATCTTGATTTAATTAGCAGGAGTGGCTTTGCTACTCCCTTGATATAAACAGGGTTTGGTTCACTTCCTGCTACTTCTCCTTAAGTTTGGGCACAGAAAGATTAAATTCACCATTTCAGTTCAGGATATGAACACCAGTCATGGTTGCTGGATGCAGTGGACTGCAGTCATGCATCTCTCCAGTGGAAATAGTTCTTGATGAATACTGCCTCAGCAGCTCACCACTGTCACGAGTACTTCTTTGAAGAGGCTTCTGATCATGGTGCATTCTACCATAACAAAAACTTCTCTTTCCATTATATGCACCTTTTCTCTACACAAGTTATTCCAGAGTTCAGACATTTCCTTCAGTTTAAAGCTTAGGCTATCCTCACTTGGAAAATATGGATATATGGCATACTTGGAACATATACAGGAATCTCCTTTGCACCGCTGAATACAATAGTAAGCAGTTCCTAACTACTCTAGGTGGTCCTGCTCTGGCAGGGGGGTTGGAATGGATGAGCTTTAGAGGTCCCTTGATGTTCTGGGATTCTGTGGTTTATGCTGGCTTTAAAGATACCATACTTAAGCTTCTCATTGACTAGAATACATTACTATTTCTACTGGAGCTTCCTGGATTCACAGATGCTTGAGGTCCAGAGACCATTAGCCTAACATCACATGTAATAGTGTATCACAAAAGTGTCATCACTGCCTCTACTTGATCTATGATACCTCTTATAGAAGGAAATCACCTCTTTACTGACACAGTGATAGTTCTGAATATAGCAAGTTACAGATTGCAAACTGAAACGAGAGAGCAAGGAGGTTTTTCTGGATAACTTGGAAATCAAAAGTTGTTACTTATTTGTTAGCAAGGAAAAGTATAAACTTGCCTTTGCTAATTTACAATTATGAGACTTTCAGTGTGATGGCTATCTATATATCTGTTTTCTAGTACATTGGCCAAAATGCCTGGTGACAGTGGTACATTTTTAAAGATCACAGGAGAACCAGAGCAGAGTTTACAATGGACAGGAACTGCACTTAAGCTCGTACATGCATTTTCAGTATTTTTCAGTAATTTTCATTTTGCAAAAGCTTTACATGAGTTAGTCAAAAGGAGAAGTTCAAATTTCAACTAGAATCCCATACATCTATCTCTTTGTACAACACTGACAGAGGAATTGACACCAGAAGAAGTAGACTGTCCAAAAAATTTAGCTTTGTTCAAGCCACCATTGTCCATAATGAAAAGTTTAGCACTTGGGGAAAGGAGAATAAGACGGGAAGTGATTTTAAAGTCATTATGTCATTAACAATCTATCAGGTTGTTTGACTTGGATATACTATGTCAGTCATAATTCTCATTTTCTGAGCTTGACTCTCTTTCCAAAAATGTTTTGAGATCCTCCTTTGAAATAGGAGACTAGGCAAACATAGCTAGGAAAAGGCAACTTATGATGCATGGACTGAGAACAGTTCAGCAGCAAATAATCATCTTTTTGTGTCCTCCATCTAACTAAAGTCTGCAGCTTCCTTTTCCTGGCTTGAATGACTCATATATAAATAAAATTACCAGGCAGAAAATTCTTTTAAGAGAAATGATCAGTAGGAGATAAGATACAACTAGAAAAGTCAGACACTTATAATCTAGGACACAGAGATAACAGAGCAGAAACCTCACCTCTAACTCACATAACACTCAAAGATATACTGCAATCCAAGGGAAAAGTTTCTTTCACCAAAACAAAACATAAGAAGAGTTTCTAATGCTACTCTCCAGGATGTAAACAACACAGACTTGTGTCCTCTGGAAACAACTCTGGAAAATTTTATACCCTTCTTCATAATGCCTTAAAAGTCCTGTTTATTCATGTTAAACAGACTAGCACAAGTTGGCAAAACACAATGACTTAAAAATACAGAAGAAAAGGAATAGGATTGTTGCAAGTCAAGACTGAGATAAACATCAGCAATACAAAGGATGCAAAGTTAACCAATCTGCCCCAGCTTACATATACTGTGTATATACTGAGATTGTATATGTTGACCTGCATCACCTCAAACAATTTAAGGAAATTGTTTTCCTGTAATCCTTATGTGCATTATATGCCTTTATTACATCTAAATACATAGTTGTGATATGTGAGTTAAACATCTACATTAAAGCTTTTTTCACCATGAGATTAAGTAGAAACTGAAAATGACAAGAACATGTAAGTATGAAAATCACATTCTTGCAGTTTGGAAGAAAGTTGTTGTTTTGCTTTGTTTTCCTCTAGTTTGTGTTCTGTTTACATCCTTCTCTCCTTTTCACATCGGTTAGGTCTACTGTTTTTTTAAACTGTAAGTAACTATTGGTAGAGGCCTAAAAAATTATCATCAAAATAGGGTTTTTTGGATAAATAACACAAGGTGGAGTTTAGTATTCTCTTGGAAATAAAAACTAGCATTTTTATATTAAAAATTTTAACACACATCAAGGCTACTGAGCTGACAAGTTCACTAAAGCCACAAAGACATCAGGACTAGAATGAAACATTAAAATCTGAAAATATTATCCACAGAATTACTGTTCCAAGAGCAGAACCTATGAGCTGAAGCAGCTATTTCAAATGCTAGTGTTGTAAAAATATTTATAACAAATGTAAGTCCTTGAAACAGGATGGGGGAAGATGAAGGAATTCAAATGATTTTGTGACTGTTAAGACATCTAAGAGTAGCTGATGGTGTGAATAAACAGTCAGAACTCTTAAAGCAGTTGCAGTACATTGTCTAAATAGAGAACACAAAACTAGACAGCCCAGACCAATTCCAGGCTCGTTGCCCATGAGTCCCATCAGTAGAAGAAGCAACTGGACACAGCAGACACTGATTCTCTTTTGCCTCAGCATGTTGAACATCTGTAGTAAACTGTCCTTGATGGAATGAGCTCCCAGTCAAGTTGTTCAATATGCCTGTAGTAATACTGGTCTTTGATTTGTTAGGAAAGAAAGCACTTGCACCTTTCGTAATGTATTTTGTGAGTGGCAAAAGCAGCTATGCCTCTACAAAGTTACACAACATTGTAACTGCAACAAAGTGTAATTCATGGGTAGTTCCTTCCATCCATACAGTAATCCCACAGTGCATTTAGAATCTTTTATGTACGCCATTAACCAACTCTTAGATGTTATTTGTAAGAACTATGTGACTATTAAATATTCATTTTTAACCCAAAACATTTAAAATGTGCAAGCATATATTCCATTTAGAATTAATTTATGTTGATTTGCATAATTCAGTGAAAGAAAGAAAATAGTTTGTCACAAAGCTTCATGATTAACTTCTAGCCTTAAGCTTGCTTAGAATGTTCAGATCGAGTATTTGACCATTCAGAGCATCAAGGGAAAGTTTAAGATTGTTTAATCTAATCTGAAAGACTAAATGCCATATTCTAGACTCCAGCAGCATTCAGATTAGCATTAGCATTTAGACATCTATCTTATTCAGCATTCAAAAGCATCCATGTAAATTTTTTTTACTGTCTTTTCAGTTTTAACTGGTCATACAAATCTCAAAAATTACGCTTCATAATATCACTTTTCACAACAAAAACTTTACCTACTAACCATTTTCATAACAAGCCTTCTGTCAGGCATTATCCTAGTTAACATGGCTGTGCCTGGGTTCCATTTAGGCATGATCACATTTATGGTGAAACCCATACAACTGCAAACTGTTAAGACACCTATAGTGTTGCCATATCAGTGTCATTATTCAATTAATGCATTTTATTGTACATATATAAATCATGACTCAAAGTATAGATGCTGGCAGTGTCAGTCACACACATTTGCCTATATGCAGATGATACTGCTCTCTAATTACAAGCATAAAAGATCAGGAAAATGGCTATATTTTTGTGGAAGGCAGAGGATCGCAAATACATTTGTAAAACTACTTCCAGCAGAACTAGTAAGTTTAGCCACCTGATACACCTACAATATGTTCTCTAAATTTGGGCTGATGGCTCATCAATTCATTTTGCACAAATTTATATTTGAAAATATAGTCTGTAAGCTTATGAATCCATGTGCTGACTTGGGAGTTCCCAAACTTTTTACATTTCCACAGACATGATCCAGTACTGCTGGAGGGAGGCAAAGACCAAAGAAAAAGATATCATGTCTAAAAATCAAATCAGTTATTTTTTCAGAATGTATCTAGTCTTGTATTTCCATATTCAATACCCATATAGAAGCAATATTTCAGCATTATTCCAGTGAATATTCTCTGAGTAAAGGCAAATGAGTTTCTTTAAGGTTCATAAAGAAGAAAATTTGACCCTTTTGTCACAAATAATCAGCCCAGCCCGACTATGGAAATGGAACCAAGGAACAAAACACTTTGTTACTTGGAAATGCGTGACTTTATCTCTGTGTAATTTGAAACTATTATGCTGACAAATACAACACAGTAGGGATCAGGCACCACTTGGAGATTAACATTTTTGAAGCCTATATATATCATAAAAAAAACCACACTACCAAATACAGTTGAACAGATGGATCCCCATCAGAGACTAGGAGAGGTTGAATGCAGCAAGTACTGAAGATTGATACCTACTTACAAAGAAGCAATCTGGGCACAGTGAACAGCAGGTTGCTACAGACATATTTATGGCATATTTATTGAAGCATTAAGGGTGTTCCACAATCCCATTAACATATATAACAGGAGTATGTAAAAAACATAGGATATTAGGCTTCCCACATACATAGAAATCTTGAATTATAATGGCTAGCCTACACATAAATAACTTAAGCAAAACCTGTTTGATATGGGATAATCCATTGTCAGCATTGCAGATTAACAGTACTTCCATTTGCAAAATGTCAATGATATTTACAACTCAAAATGCCCAGCCTCCTTTTGTTCCCAATAACAAAATGAATTATAAATCTCCTATCAACTTGGAGAGAAGCAAAATCAGACACTCTTGTGTCTATTAAAGGTACAAAACTTCAGCATAAATAGTCACAGATTAATTGCCCTTCTGCAGCATAAACACTAGCCAAGAGGCAAAACATCTCTACTGCTTCCTTAGAAACTTTAATGTTTTACATGAAAACACATCATTGAAGAAAGTCTTGAGGTAAAGTTGAAAAATTAAGTGATAGGAGAAAAGCAGAAAAAAACTAACAACTTTACAGCTTTAAACTATTCAGCTGTAGTCGACGGTACCTGCCTGCTTCAATTCACCATCAAGTGCATTTGAAAAGACAGATTACATCCATCCCTTCAGCAAATACCAAAAAATACACAGCTGTTCAACCTCCAATGGAGATTTAAAGAGTTTTTTTTTTTCTTAAGCAAACATTTTAATATCATTCTTGTCTGATTCTGTCCTATTCTTGTACCATTCTACCTCATCAACCTTTAGCTCTGAACTAATATTTTTGATCATAACCTGATCTCGCCTTGCCCTTTCTATTTTATTCGGAAGATAATCTAGTGTTCCGACTTGTAAACAGAAGTTTGCTCCTCTGACTGTTTTCATCTTGTTTGCTGTTGTACATACTGTACTAAAATACCTGTCATGAGTCATGTTATTCTTTTTATTCAGGAAGAGTACATTACACACAAATCTAAAGTTTAAGGGGCAAAAGAGAAAACAAACATTGTAGCTTTTCAGAATCATTTGGATTTAGTGACCATTTCTTATGCTATAGTACTGCACAAGTAATCATTTCATCAGCAATGAAACATAAAAATGGATATATTCAGACAAAGTTTTAGCAACATAAACATGTGTCATCACCTAAGAAGGATGAAAAATTTACAGCCAATAAACCAACTATCTCTTGAGCAAAGTAATCTGTTAGAGTCCTTCTGTGGCACCTTTGAGGTTGATTTTCCTTTTAAAAATGCAGATCACACTCCCTTGAGATACTCATCTTTTCCCATGGTGCATTTGGCTGACAGAACAACAAGCTTAGTGCACAGAAATGCCACTGGGGTTGACAAGCGAATTCCATCAGTATGCAGTGTTTACACAGTACAGTTCAGTAATGACAGTTCACACAGTCCATTGCTTTGGAACAGAATTGTAATTAAACCTTAAATCTTCAGCATTGAAATTAATTCCCACCACACAGGTCTTATACATTTTCTTGGGTAAGTCTGAAAATATGGTTGTCACTAAAGAAAACAGCATACAACAGCTAACCAGCTTTGAAGATGATGTTGTTTGTAAGACTACCAGGTATAATAGTTCTAGGACATGAATATCTAGTATTTTCCCCATTAATTAGGAGGCTTTAAAATCTCAGCAGAATTTTAATGTGAGGTTTTTTTCTGAAGTCACATTTCCCTCCTTCAGCATGTGAAAGCAGTATTATAAAGGTGATAAGTACTAGCTGTAAGGACTTGGGACCTCAGTCCAGCTTAGAAACATTCTCTATGATTTATCAGAAAGTATTTTCTAACAATTTGTAAGCTTTCAGCAAAAACAATCTAAATCCAAGGACTGTATATGCTTATAAGCTTCTGAAGAAAAACACCAAAGAGATTCCTTTGAGGCTGCCTCGTTCAAGGAGGGCTGTGCCTTTCTCACATAGATCTAAAAGACCATTGCAGCATACCTGGTTATATTGCTTTTTCTCCATTCTGTGTAGCCCGGCCAGAGGACCACTTGGAAGAATTTTTCCCAAGTAGTCACAGGTAAGAATAGCTGTATGAGAGAGCATGAAGAAGGATACAAAAGGCACTTCTTTCTCCTCAGACTTTTTCCTTTGCCATATGGGAAACAATCTTCTGTCTCCCCTTCATGTCAGTACAATAATTAAAAAATTATAAAAGCTACAAAGCAGATGGGTAAGAAAAAATTGCCATATAAATCTAAACCCTTTATTGGACTCATTCTTTCTCAAATTGCATTTTATTAGCTCAGCAAAAAAGTCTCCTGTTGCTTTACTACCCAAAATGTGTTATACCAGTACCTCTGATCTGCAGCGATTCATTTTCCTTCCAGCGCCATGTGCAGAACTTCATAAATGTGTATATATTTTTCATTGAATGTGCATTACATTTACTGCATACCAAGGAAATATGTAAGACCTGACATTTCAAAAGTGGGGGAAAAAAGCAAAAATAAACATTTTAGTAACACTCTTGCTGAGTGAACACAACGTCATGGTTTAAGCCAAGCCAGGCACAAAGCCCAACAGCCGCTCACTCACTTGTCTGCCCCTCATGGTGGGATGGGGAAGAGAAAAGATGACAAAGGTCCTCATGGGTAGAGACAAAAGTAAGGAGAAATCACTCATTAATTACAGTAAAGGGTAAAACAGATTTGACTTGGGGAAAAAAAAATCAATCTAATCCACCACCAATCAAAAAACAAAGCAGGATGATGAGAAATACAACTAGAACCTGAACACGCTTTACCCCCACTCCTCTCTTCTTTCCAGGCTCCACTCTGCTGTCAGTTCCTCTAGCTCTTCATCTTGAAGAGCAGAGACGTTCCAGTCAGTCCTTCATATATGATCTCTGCCACTCCTTCCATCTCAAGGGGAAAGGATTGGTCACATTCTTCTCCTGATCCAGCATGGGATCCCTCCTGCCGGATATACTCCTCCATGGACCCCTCCGTCCTTCCCATGAGCTGCAGCTCTTCCCAAACTACTACAGCATGGGTCTCTTCCACATACTTCAGTCCTTCAGAAACAGACTGTTCCAGAGTAGCCTTCCCAGTCACAGCCTTCTTCAGGCACAACTACCTACTCTGGTATGGGGGCTTCCACAAGCTGCAGGTAGGTCTCAGCCTTACTATTAATCTCCATGGGCTGCAGAGGGACAGCTGCCATCTCACCACAGGATGCAGGAGGATCTCTACTCTGGCACACCTCCCCTCCTTCTTCACTGGCCTTGATATCTGCATGGTTGTTTCTTTCCTCACACTTTCTCTTCCCATAGTAGATTTTTCTTTCTTAAATAGTTAATGCAGAGCTGACTGATTGGCTTGGCAAGTTGAATTGGATTCAACTTGGAGACAGTGGAGCTTCAAGCAGCTTCTCAGAGGCCACCACTGCTGCCACTTCCCCACTACCAGAACACCCCACTACACAAAGTCAATACAAATTAAGTCTTCATGAATGCATGCCTCAGCTGTTCTATTAGGTAAACAACATAGTAGAATGGCTTGGTTTGGAAGGGATCTTTAAAGACCATTTAGTCCAACCCCCCCAGCCATAGGCAGGGACATCTTTCACTAGATCAGGTTGCTCAAAACCCCAGTACTTCAATTATGAGACTAACACAACATCTCTGAGCAATCTCTTCCCATGTCTCACCACTCTGATCATACAAAAAAATTCTTCCCTATATTCAAATGAATCTACTCTCTTCCAGTTTAAAGCCATTTCCCATTGTCTTGTCAGTACAGGCCCTGGCAAAATGTTTTTCCCAGTCTTTCTTATATGCCCCCTTTACATACTGAAAGGCCACAATAAGGTGTCTGCAGAGCCTTTTCTTCTGCAGGCTGAACAGAAAAAATTGCATGTCAAAGAGGTCTATGTTCACTCTGAGGTCCACTTATAGAGAGTGAATTGCACCAGCTGAAAATCACTAAGGAATAAAATAGGAAAAGGTCACAGATACTCTCAATGATGAGAGTATACAAGAAATCCTACAACCAGAAAAGTCTGGTGGGCAGAATCTTTTCTGCAAGACCTGACAATAACAAGGAGTTATAACTACAGAGGTAATTATTGCACAAGCAATACAGCAGGACTCCAGCTAGTTAGAAGATTCTTGAATCCCAAAAGTGCCTGGTTTTTTTTGGTACAGCTGATAGTGAAAGGAAAGTCATTCTTAATGTCACACCAAGTGCAAGGAACAGGTGAATGTTGTGAAAGTGAAAGGCAACTTGGATGACAGTGACCAGGAAATAATAATACATTACATCACTAAAAAGAAAATAACACAGTAAAACAATAAAAAGAATTTGCACTTAAGGAGGGCAGTAAATGAGAAATGAAATCAAGCTGTCCCAGGATGCTAGTAGCTCTTTAAAGAAGTATTTTTTAAAGGCTGAGTACAAGCAAGTCCATCAGAATAAGAGATAGTCTTGCCTACATTGTAGGTTCTTCTCTGATTTTAATACAAGGAAGTGTGCTAGAGATGCAAGTAAGATCAGATTACAGAAGAACGTCTCTGAGCTATTTTTTCTTTCCCCATATGAACCTGTAGGGAGAAATCCAATCAATAAAATGAAATATAATTACAAGAGAAGGTAATTCAAACAGCTTGTGCCATATGTATCTCTAAGTATGATACTAAATGATTCAGTCCCAGCCAAACTCAGGGCACAATCAGAAAGTGATCAAAGGGGCTATAAATCTGAAGGCTTTGTCTGTTGGCTTCTTAATAAAAACTTAGTCAAAATCCTTTTTTTCCTTTTGTTTTCATCATCATTTATCAAAAAATGATGACTTAGCTTTCCTAGTAGTCTTCAAAATCAGTAAAGAAAATAGAGTTATGATGTGCTTCTGTACTAATAAGACTGAAGTGTAAACTTCCTCCTCTTTAGACACCCAACAAATCTCCCCATATGCACTTCAGCAGTCATGCATCCAGATAAGAATATGCTGAGATCTCTCATTATGGGACTACACATGAACACGTGCAATAGGCAAATAGATTGAAAATACAGGTATTTCCCAGGGAAGTTAAAGGTTGTTATTTGGTTCAGGTCTTGTATATGAGATCAGATTTCCAGAAAGTGATGTCTAAAAGAAGTCAAGACAATCGCCACACATCATCAGCGCCACCTTGTGGTGCACAGCTTGATAGGCTGTTCCTACCCTACCATCAAAAGATTTGACTTGAAAACAGATTGGCTACAAGCAAAATTATGTTAAAGCCAAATGTTTTCCTTTTTCAAACCAAATGAATATAACTTAAGCACTTCAAACTTAGTATCACTCTGGGGAGATAAAATGAAATGATAGTGAATAGATGCATAAACAAGGCAGTGTAAGGGTTAAGGCACATTTGTTATTTGACTGCCTGGATCCACAGCTGCAACTATTGGCTTAAGTAATTGTGAGAAATTACATAGGAGTTTCCATTCCCCACTCCTTTTTTGGACAGTCACTAAAGCAAAAGGATTTTTTTTCTTCTTAAGCAAGTAAACAAGCAAGCAAGTAAAAAAAAACACCTTGTGATCATGACTCCAGCCTACTTTCAAGCACAGGGAAGAATGATTCTTGATTGACATTAGCTAATCTCCTCTGTTACAACTAACCTCTGACAATTCCAGCCCCAAGTAGTCTGATGAACAAGTTTTGGCTTGCTCCAGAGCCTTGCTTTCCTGTGATAGTGAATGGGTTTGCTGACAATATCTCTGCTCTCAGCTACTCTCTCCAGGCAACCTCTGTAAAAGGTTTAAATCATTCTCACAGATCGACATTGCCTGTCTTACATATAATAGGCTTTTTTAAAGTGTAGGAAATTAAGCTGTTAAAGTGGATTATTTGATCAAACCAAAAGCAGCTAATTTGGTGTGTTTGAAATTCTCCCTCCTCACTCTCTGCAAAGCTATTTACTCTTTCTTAGCTCTGAGTTTCTAGGTTTCATTTATATTTCACTTATACTAATATCATTTAACTTGTCACTGGCCAGTTCATATAACCTATTTTGGCCCAAACTTAAAGGTTAGGTAGCAAAACTACATCTACATCCTCATTATGCAAATAAGGTAAGCAGATAATTTCATGTTTTATCTTATTATTTTGATGCCTTAGAGCAGATGGCAGAAAATGAACCACACTGGAAGTAATTAAGTGAAATTTTTGCAAACCATTACTTTCAATGACTTGTTACCATTCTTCACATTACTGTCCTGACATTCAGTCTGTCCTCATCCTATCAGATCACATGTGCTGCCAGCCCACTCTTATCACCAGTAAACAGGAACTACACTTTGGTCTCAGTAAACTGGCATCTCTATTCAAAGCCAGTTTTTAAAAGCAGTAGCTCAAAAGTTCCATAACTCATGTAAACAGATGAGCCTTTCCTCCTAAATTAAGGTGCACAAAACTGCTGTTCCTGAAGAATGCATTAAAATCACATCTTTTTGTTTGTCATTGCAGGAGAGTACACTGTAATATGCCCTATCTACAAAACTTAGGCAAAAAATGATTGTAATCTTCAAGTGAAGTATTTGTGCAGCAACGCTTTTGTTGGTTCTTTCCTTTTCAGGCATTATCTGTGTAACTTGGTTTATTAGTAGTGCTCAATCAAAAACTGTATGTTGTATTTGTGCACTACCCAGAGGTCTTCATGAGAATATA
This sequence comes from Colius striatus, assembly GCF_028858725.1. Taxonomy (NCBI): domain Eukaryota; kingdom Metazoa; phylum Chordata; class Aves; order Coliiformes; family Coliidae; genus Colius; species Colius striatus. The sequence goes on along the minus strand of NC_084771.1, from coordinate 3,306,654 downwards.
AAGTTTTCCACTTGAAAGATTTAATCTACTGTTTGTAGTTACATTGTATTCACAAGGAAAGTGTTTTGGTGTGGGTGGTTTAATAATAACCACTGCTTTTAAAATATACAAGCAATCTGATCAGTTTCCATACACTATTTTATTGCACAAGAACATATACCAACCATCCTCCACCAAAACTTAGTAGGCCAATTCCCATTTATTAGTCACAGTCACAAACCAGACATAGGAATATCAAGGTGGTTTCCAAAGGATGCTATTTTTCATATAGAGCATCAAAGCAAAAATAGCACCTTACTGCTGTATGTGGACTTCCTGGAGTTGAAACACTGCTAACAGGTTTAATTTGAATTTTCATTCATCTCCTTGACACCTAATGTCTTGGAAAAATGAAACATTTGCTTTGCTGCCTCTAGCTCCACTGCTCAGTAATCTCACCACTAGCAAAAAAAACAGCAACACTTCAGTGTATATCTCTGAAAAAGGCTTCATTACTTTTTGTTCACCTATGGAGTATATTTGTCAGCTTCTAAAAACCATAAATAAAATTTTACAATCCCTGTGTGGGGAAATCTGGCAATAAGAGATTGCATTGTTTGTATTGAATTTGAGTCATTCCCGATGAAATCAAGAGAAACTTGTCTTAAATACCTTTATACAGTTTATACCTAAAGATAACACTAGACATCTTCAAAGAAAAATTAAATTGAAAGCCTTATTCATCATAGTCTGTTGAATCTGTAAGAGCTGATTCGTTACTTTTGGAAAGTAAAATATCACCTATCCATTTTAGTCTTAATAAGTCACTGATATAATCAGAAAATGACAAACAGCAATCCTCAGAAGCAATTCTACACTGGCATATCTTAAAAACTACCCTTTTGATGGGACTGTCTTCAATTTTAATTCAGAATTAATTATAAATTAAAATTCTAAACACTAAATTTTAGATAGAAGCATGCTTGTTTTTATCTCTTTTTGATGCATGAATATACTATTATGTCTGATACCTTAGGTTCTCCGTATTATTTTGAGGGTCTGATCACCACACTAAGGTCATGGAATTTTTTCACCATATAGGTAGCTTTAGAGTAGGTACTTACAATAGAAAGTGGCCTGATGTGATTGACAGAAAAACTAACACCTCTGAACCATAGGAAATTTTGATTCCCCAATAAGCCTACATACCAAGCTGAAAAAAAACCTGTAGCAGCCACATCTGTGTTACATCACTAATGCAGTGTAAGACTATAGTAAATTTACAGTGTATAGAGAACCTGCCTTTGCTCCTGTACAGCTGTATCTATGCAGGCTACCCAACATCTGTTAATGATTGGACCAATTGGTTGATGCAGACACGTGACAAGGGTCTTCAATAAACATTCATTGACTCCTCAAGACAGTTTTTCCATATATTTTTCTTGTGATGGTGAGGAAACCAGGCTTCCACTTTGGGATGCCAGAGTGTTTTTCAGAAATGTTCCAGAAAATATAGTCATTTATCAATGAATTCTGAGTGCAACTGAAAAGTCTGGTCTTTTATTGACCGGTATTTCTCAAGTACAAAAGTGTGATTTTTACTTAATGCCAGTGATTCAGCATTCATAAAATAAATCAAATGTGAGAAAGGGACAAAGATTGTATTCAAAACAACTAAAAGCTTAAGGAGAGCATAAAAGTTTGAGGATGATATTTATTAAATTTGGATTCAATTCTGACAAGTTTTAATTTAAGCCAGGACCTTGAATCTGCATCTTCTATATCACCAGTTAAGCCTCAGTAACTATCTTTCTAGCTATTTTCAGTCACTCTTTCTCTTCTTTTTTATTCTTCTCTCATTTGAACCCAAGACATTCCATTTTTATTCTTACAAAAAACAAGACCCTGTAAGTCAGTTTCTTCACAGTTCCTAAGCTTGCGCCTAGAGAATATGAAATAACATTTCAAATGCTGGAGTTTAGGTAAATAAACCTTGAAACAGGTAAAGTACATCTACCTGTCTGCCAATAGTTTGAGCTTTCTTGTTTTCTGAAGTATTTTATACAATTAAAATTTATTGCATAAACAAGTTGTACATAACAATAAATTCATTTACAAGACAATTGGCATTAGATATGAAGAGAAATATGTCTTAGTGCTGCAGAGAAAGATACATCATCATTATTGAGGAGGAAAGCATGCTGGTTATTTTAGAGGTTGCATCTGAAATTAAAGTCATTAGATAATTCCACAATACTAGAACGCTGCTGTGCATTAGATCTCAGAATAGTGGTTGCATTTTAGCGAAAGCATAATTTCTGTAATCTACATGGAAGTTTACTAAGGATACTTAAAGCCTCAATAAGGACTTAAAACGTATCAGAGCTCAAGAGCTGCAGAGAAGTGAGTGAAGAACCTTCTAGCCAAATAAGTTAGCCAGCAAAATGCTGGGACACACATTAAAATTCTTCAACGGTAGCAGAGGTTTTACAGCACTTGCAGGGGGCATCTGGCTGCCTGTGGAGAATACATAATGTACAAAAAGAAACCTAATAATGGTATATCGGCTTCTGCAACAGAAATCACTCTAGTGAAATAGTTTAATAACTAACAATTAATTTTTAACAGAGGTAACAAACCAAAACACAATAGGACACATTTTACCAGATGTTTCAGCCAAGAATAAGATCTGAAAAACTTAGGTATTTAATAGTATTCTAGAAAGTACCTGGAGCAGCATGGCAATAACATTGTTTCAAAGTAGCTAAGTTTTGCAAAACATTTCTGGAAAATATTGCACCTTTCACAAAACATTAACTCAGCCACATCTCAAATTCTGCTGTTCTGATCTTGCAGCAAAACCAAACAAAAATTTATGTGGTTGCAGTACAGAGACATTAGAGGATTTTTGAAGGAAAAAAAACCCACAAAACCACAACATTACTGTGTCGAAAGAAGCAGTTAAATCAGACAAACTGGCACATTTTCCTTCATAAACATATTGGCCAAATATATGTACAGCCCATAAACTTTACTTTTCATATTTTCAGATCAGCTTTATTTCAAAAATATTTCAGTTTCATGATGATCATCTTTTTCAGTATATTTAAGAACTCTGCTTCAAAACACAGGGGAAACACAGAAGCTCCTGTCTTCCAAGAGCTTTTTGCAATCTTAACTGCTGATTACACTTTCCAAAGTATGGTTTTCCTAAGTGCAGCATTATCTTTGAGGAGGTGAGAAGATGAAAATGAAAAATTTGCAATCAACTATGCATAAAATCTTGCTCCCTTAACAAAGCTGACAAAACTCTTCTCCCTCCAAAATAGAACTTGTCATTTTATTACATGTAAGCAAATCCCACAGTCAGTAAGAAAAGCAGCAATATGAAGTAAGACTTAACAAACTTGAACTCATAAAACCCATGAGTATACATGACAAACAATTCTATGAACTCTTATGACTGATGGTTTGATTAACATTATAGTATTTGACTCCATTTTCCCAACAAAAACTCTTTGATGGACTTCCAAGGTGTGAAGAGCCTTTGAAAGGTCATGAGGGTCTTGCCTGAAATTCAGCAGACCTGCTACATTGACTTAGATAAGAAATAAACCCAGTTCTATTAAAGGGTCATACACTGGCAATTTGTTTTCCCAGTCCTAAGGGCTTTTATTCTCATCCTTCAGAAAAGTACACGTTTTTAAAGGTCATTGCCTTAGAAGGTGTATTTGTAAACCACGTCTTGCCACAGTGTAGATGTAGATCACGGTTCCTGTTACCTCACAGGGGTCTAGGTCCAGAACAAAGTTTTAGCGATGCTGCACTCTCTGTTTATCTGCCCTGAGTTACTAAACAGGGAATATGCAGAAGACAGTTTTCAGTAAGTTATGTCTCTCATAGGCCCCAACTGCAGACCCTCTCTTTCCTCAAACAGAGATAGTGAGCCTAATCTAAAGTTAAGTTTGTTGAAAGCAAGAAAGCTATAAAATGAGTTGCACAGGAAGAGAATTCGGAGATTGCATCGTAAATTATGTACAACCTTGGCAAAAAGTTCCCCACAGAATCAAACTTAAGTATTTCCAAACCAGTTACAGCTGCATCAGGTAAAGCAGTCACTGGGAGAGGCATGTTTGTCATCCTGACACTGTGAAGACTATGCAGATACTTAGACAATTCTCTGCACAATGCTTCAGCAGATCATGGCACAAAGAAGACAAATGTATAGAGAAAAATACTTCTAGAAAGATACAGCACTTCTTACTGAGCACATTTCATGTTTTTAATAAAATGCCAAGTTTCATGCTAATGGTTGTTAATCAGAGCTTTCTTCGATGTAATTTAAATATATTTCATTTCCTAAGTTAAAGTTTGGTACTACACAGTCTTTTAGATTCAGAATCCATGTTCATCTTGGCATGAAATATTCATTATGTGTTAAAAGTATTCACAGTAAATTTTTATTTCAGGGCTTCCTTGAGATATTACTCAGCTTGGGAAATCTGCAGACTCTGATACAAAGAGGCAGTTTCCTCCCGTGGCTTGGGAAAGTATTGGGTGAGTAAAAAGATACACATAGTCCTAGCAAAAATGGAAGTCAAGAGACGGCACAACCATGATTCCCCAAAGACTGGTTTAGGATTTCATAAATGCACTTGAAACAACAAGCAAGTGACAAGGATGCTTCAGGGAACAAAGCTTTTTTCCAGACAGATGTGGAGATCCATGCAGTCCAGTCAAATGAGCAAGAACTCACTTCTTAACTATTTGCCTATATATTAGCAAATTTCATCAAAACACATAAAATCCAATTGCTGTGACAAAACCTCATTCTAGAATTGTCACAAGAGACTTCCTGCCAGCTACATACACCTCTCTGCATGTTATTAAGGCTGAAAACCAAAGGCAACAATGCTTCTGAAAAACCGGGGAGATTTTTTTGGTGGTTGTTTTGTTTTTTCCCACAATACAAAAGCAAGTCAAAGCTCTGCTTCATAACCTGCCATGGAGGGAGTAATTGGGAAAGATTATGGGATTCAAAAGGTTGTGCTGAAGTCAAGAATCAGTCAAGTCTATTTCCTCTGCCAGTGCAAGAGGGTTACTTGAAATAACAAAGGCAAGATATTAGCCAGAAAAATCCCCAAAGTCCTAAAATAAACTGAAGAGTCATGGCTCAAAATGCACATTGGTGCCTGACCTGCTGTCTTTTGAATTATTCTGCAGTCTCGTAACTGCTTGGGATTTTAATAATTGTTGCTGTTGTTGCATACAGCTTTTTATTTTCCCAGGGAAATACCAACATACTGTAACTTTAGTTCAAAATAAAACCCAAAACTAAGTTATGAAGAGCAGCACAACTGTGTTGTGTGGTCCATTTAGCAGATGCAGGTGGATATCTGAGTACACATGCAGGTAGTTACTTTTCTAGAGATCTCCATGCAAACCTTCAGTGAGTTTATTCACATCGTATTTCTGGCACCTACATAATGAGCACACACCGTTTTTTAGTCTGCAATTTGGTGCATTTAATATTAACATAATTTTCTTAAAAGTCCTATCTAAAAAACATGCCACTCTTCAAAACCCAATATGGAAATCTAAATTCCATTATTATACTATCAACAAGAGGGTCTTACTACTCACATACCTGCATACAAATAACACCATAGAGACACCTGAAAACATTGTTTGCTTAAAAACACGTGGCCTTGTAGTGATATGGGTTTCGACAGTCCACATACCTCAGGAAGTCCTCTCCGTGCATCCACAGGTGTCTCTGCAGATATCTATGAAATAGTTACATAGGTGAGCCTTGCAGCAAGTAGAGAAACAGGCATTTCTATGGCAATGTTCCTCTGGGTCCATGTTAGAGACGGTCTTTGAATCAAATGAATCACATCACAGCAATCAACCAGTACCAGTTTAGATGGGTAGATAAGTTCTACACTGTCATAATGTGAATAATCCAAAACCAGAAAAGTATGTTCTATTATTTCAGTCCTAGGTTTCTTTCCTGCCCAAAGACCAATATCCAAACTGAAAGGGTTGGGATACAATATCATTGTAATACTCACTGTGAATTAGGGGAGTTAATCGGCAGGATACTGGTCTCTCCTTCCAACAGCATTGTTACTAGCAGTGATACTTTGCAAATGTTGGGTTACAGCTCTGAAGCTTGCTAATTCTATAAAAAAGACTGAATCTGTAGGTCGCAGCAGATTTCTTTTCAGGCATTAAATGCTTCTATCCCCTGACCAGATCAAAATTTAGTACTCTTGAGACCTTGCAGAATATAAGCTCAAACACTCAAAGCTGGATTTATTGTGTTAACATTTTAAGCACATTTGTGTTCGTGTTACAAGACCAGAGTCACAACAGATATCCTGAAAAAGTATTCTCTGATTGTTCATCCCAGACAATATACTCCCAAAACACCACACAAAAGTCAGACATCAAGCAACTCCTATCATGCACCCTTTGTTAAATCACCTTTACTTTCATTAGTTTACTTAATGAAATGAAGCAATGAAAAAAAAAAAAGAGAGATTAGAAAAATCTAAGCAGTGTCTAAAGATTGTCTTCTTGTAGCCTGCTTATCCCGTTTCTGCTAGGACAATGGGGACTCTAGAGTTGTGTTGTATATTCATATAAAACTTATAATGAACACAGGGATATATGATATTTACTTTTCTTGTAGAGAAAAGTGCAAACTCTCCTTATTACCTGCTGTTTTGAAATACAGGATCACTGAAAAACACCAGGACAGATAAAATTTAGTACTCCATGAGATGTTAATCTTATAGTCTACTTTATAATAACACATATATTACAAATGTAAAGGAATGACAACAAAAGGAATTATCTTGTGTTCATACTGACCAGAAGCCTACAGGGTAGTATTTCCATGTGTAATACAACAATTGCATTTTACACCAGCATAACATTTAAAATTTCAGGATAAAAGCCTATTGATTGAGGTAAAAACTGTATAAACAGTGACTGACATTGTCCTATGAAAAAGAGACAGGAGAAACTCTGCTCTTATATTGCAAATGTACAGCATCTATCACAACACCCAAAGGCAAAATATCCTCAGCTTTAAAACTAGTAGTGACACAATCATATTTCTGCTTAATGAGGAAAATAATGACTCACAGAGAATAATGGGAATTATTACAAATTCCAAAACAAGTCTTAAGACATCTCTCGTCTCCAGTTAATTGTTTTTCCCCTTTTTTTAATTAAAGCAAGTGAGAGCAAATTGAGCTATACGGAATAATTATTAAATGAGAAATATGTCGATCAGATATGTCTGAGCACAATTCAACTGAGATAAATTTGCCACATTGGTTTGCCTTTTATAAAATGCTAAAAGGAACCTTACCATCACACATACAGATAAGACTCTAAAAAAGGCCTTGAGAAGTTTAAATTCTTTCCAAATTACATTAATAATAGTAGTTTCTCATATATACTGAACAGCAAATAGAACTATTAATCTCAGTGGCTGACAGCATATATTTCACCCAGGATTTAACAGTCAGAGAGACAGGGCCACCTGGACTTGCTGTTCTAAGTGACCTTGCTTCTTTTCTACACTTAACTGTATGAAAATATATTTTTTCTTAAAACAGATGGCTTTTAAAAAAAAATAGCTCATTTTTTTTCCAATAAGTCATCTCATAATAACCAATTAAATGAAGCAGGGCAGCTTTGTGTGGCATTACATTACTGCTGTTTTCAAAACAACACAGAATTAATCATAAGGTGACTAAATTAGAAGCGTGGTCAACTTGACACCTTAAGAGCCAGAAGGGAACTGGTAGTTTCCATAAATGGACCATCTTATCACAAATGAAGGATCTAGCATAGTTAAATTAACAACATAACCCTGAGCCATTCTAGTCACACTCATCCTAGTCACGCTGCCCTTTTCCCAAGATAGGGGAAAAGCATCATTTCAGCTGCAGTTACTCTCATCCCTGAGCAACCTATGACATTATAGTCATTGACTAGGATAGATGTCAGCTCATCAGGCATTACTTTTAATTACTTTGTTGTAATAGTTATAGGCTAGCTTTTTGAACATTTCCCTATGCTTTAAGTACAAGCACTGTATTAACAGGGGTAAAAGAAGGTCAAGTAATGTTAAACTACACAAAATGAATCAGCCATTCAGTTAGAGGAAAGGAGCCAGAATGTATCCTGGTCTGCTTCAAATTCATTACTCATTAATATCATGTTAACACTCAGCACAAAACAGTACTAAAGTTTCAGAAGGTGGTAATGTATTACAGTTGAATAGTATTTTGCTGTATCATAGCCAGAGACAGGCATCACCATTTTTAACAAGCCCTGTGTTAAAAGCAAGCAGTTTCTTCCTCCCAAACCCACTGTCCTGCCATGAACCTCATTGCTCTCATGTGCAGAACTCTTAATTTCTAGCCAGTTAACACCTTTCAGCTTCTGAGTCAACATTTTCCTCTGAATAGTCTTCTATTCCCTGGTACCCCTGAAGAATGACTATCTTTTACCAAGACAAAATAACATTTTTTTCCTCTCTTTTTTTTTTTCAATAGGTCAAAAACTTTTTTCTTCTGAATATCCCATGCACTGTGTGCCTGTTTCATCCTTTATTCATCATTTCTCAGTATGAGTGACTGGAACTTACAAAGTATCCCAGATTAGATCAGTAATTTTCTGATAATGTTCAGCTGTAACTCACCCTGCGCTTGAACAGTAGCAATAAATTAGTACAGGAAATTTCACATAGTTTGTTCCAACTATCAGCTAAGAAGGAATAAATTAAGGCTTATAACTCATATCCTGTATTGTAACTTCTTTTTATGTTAATTATCAATATCATAATAGCAGAACACTACACTGTTTCTGTTTGATAAAGACACATTTCAAAATTAGTCCTATGTATCGATGAAATTACTGTTATGAAACTTCCAGCTGATGGGAAAATTTTGTTCTCAGTAACATCTGTGTTAATTACTGAAGAAGATAAATGCAGAATCTGTCCTGATAAACTTTCTTGAGTCTTGTCTGCAGTGTGCTGAAAAAATATTTTTACTGGACAAGTTTAAAGAAATTCATTAAATTAGTTGCACTGTGAAATAAAACAGTTACACATTTCATAAACGTTTAGAACTAAAGCTGCTTGGGAAACACCAAAAAAGGAAAGACGGTTGGCATATGCTGTTCAACTGATGCTAAGGTATTTCAGAGATCTTATCTGTTCTGTTATTGGAAATATTTTTTGAGGAAAAAAGATTTCCAGTGCCTGTGCCAGCAGGAGATGGCAATGTCAAAGTAAAGCTCCCACTCCATTTCAGTGAGTAACTGCAATGGAAAATTGCCCTCACTTCAGCTGAGCAAGGAACTCAACATGTCTTTACCACATTGCAGACTTAATTGATAAGCCATGAGCACTGAAAAAACCCTCAGATTTTCTTCCAACGTGGAACAACAAAAACCCACCTTGAATCCTTTATTTTGAAGATCACAGAACTATAAACCTAGATCTGCAGAACTACCATCCTGTGGACAGCTTGGAATATTGTGCACGACTGAAGTCTGTCTTCCTTTCCTTTCACAGTTTTCTTGCATATTTCAAATATTTTAAGATTTCAAATAATTTCAAACATTATTGAAATCTAATGAAATGCATAAAAAAGAAGAGATTTCTCTAATAGATTCTCCTTCTTAATTAAGACCAGTTCAATGGCATTGCATAAATTACAGTCTGTGGTATCAAAAAAGGGCACCGTAAAGACATTGCTAGTATTCCTAATCTTAAAGTGCTGTAAAGCATTATCTAGAAAACAATAATAAAAAGTAGTTCAGGCTTGACATAAAGTTAACAGGGACTAATTAGCAAATCCAGTTTTCTCTATGTGTCTTCTTATTATAATTGAGTTCCAGATGCATTAAGAATATTTAAGCAACAAGTGCTAACCACATAATTTGCTGTTTTCTGGTAAATGGCACAACCCAGAACTTCAAATTGATTACGAATCACGTAAAATAAGAAACACTCTCCTTCAGGTAAAGGTTGTCACCAGAAGTTTCACTGGTCAGATAAAAAAACAAACTTCTACAAAGTAACAGAAGATGACTAGTAGCGGGAAGTTTATGCAAAAATATTTTGAAAGGCTGCTTTGGCTTATATGTAGAAATATGTACCTATCAGTGGTGAGACAGCAGTACAACATGAATCTTTCAAGTTCAACAGGGAAATTCTACTACCCTAAACCATACATCTTGTGCTTAAATATTTGTTTGGTATGTGATTGATAGTTCTTTCTAAACTAACCAGATATCTCATAAAGATATTTATAAAGGTTGTTACTTAACATAACAAATGACCTCTGTACGCTATCTGCATATAAATGGCTACTTAAATATTTATGTATCATATAGCAATCATTTGTGAAGGTATGATATTCATCCTGGCACTCACCTAGCAACTAGAATCTGAAAATTCATCAGGTATAATTCAAATATACATAATTTCATTCAGATAATCAAAAAAGGTAGGACACATTGCCAAAACAGACATTTTGGAATCGCCAATTCTTTCTTAAATTTTAAATGGTCTACAACAGCAGAATCTTAAGAAAAAAAAAATTAATAGAAAGTGTCATCAGGACTTATCCATACAATTTGGATCCAACTCAAGTAGTAGTTCAAGATGCAGCTCAGAGATAATACTAATTGTAGAACTGAAAACATCAACATGCATAAAATGTTTTACTTATATGTGCAATTCTAAACAAAGTTGTTTTAAATACCATAGTGTTAAAAACATGACAGCTGACTGAAATCAGATTACTTGAAATCCCTTTTAAAAATAGAGGTATCATACTAACAACAGTAAATAAAAGAAACTAAAGTTAATGTTAGCTGACTATAAAATAAAGGATCAATATAGCAATTTCCTGCACATTTGCTCTGGTTTGTAAAGTAAAACCAACAGCTGCACTAAGCTGTTTAAAATGGAAGTCTTCTTGCCTATGTGATGTATTATGCAACACATACATATTCTGCTTGTCTCAGAATTAAAATGTGGAGGGAGGGTCAAAGCAAAGATAAAATACAGAGGCTCTAATGAATCAGTGCAAAATAGTTTTACTATATTCAAGGCACAGTGCATAAGACTACTTTGAAATTTCAACTTTTACTAACTTCAAGAAGAGAAAAATCACAGCTAAGTACAGACTGTGGCTCTTCTACTAATGTGGAAATTGTGCTACTTTAGTTTTACACAAAATAAGTATAAATGTGCTCCTGAGTGTCTGCTACAAGTTCTCTTTAAATGGAAATGTCAGAGAAGAGTTCGTAGATGAAGCAGAGTAGTGACATTTCCAAGCCCTGATGTATTTGTAGAGGACATAGTAATAATTTCTCTAGATCACAATGAAAGAAACTCAAGGTTAAGTTAACAACAGGGTTTGAGCGAATCACACATCATGTATAATTTGTTCTAAATGTAGCAATTCTCTTAATTGTCACAGATGCAGAAGCAGATTTATTTCTGTATGTAGTATTTGCATTTACTGTACAAGAGTTGTATAAGCCTGTTCCTAAGCTTAACAAAACAAATAATGGCTCTTTGCTTTGTTCTGGCATTGATGGCTTCTGGTGCTGGGGTGTTGTTTTGTAGGAAGGATGAAGGAACTGGGGAGCATGGTGGTCCAAACAATCACTACGTGCTTCATACTGGCATTGATGGTCTTACTGTGTTGCAAGAGCTATCTTGTGGAAGACATAAGGGATGTACCTCCCTCTCTCTACCCAGTATCGATGCAAATGATTTTACTACACAGGCTCCCAAGGTCATTATTCACCCTTATGTGAGCTCTTTAAATTTATCAATTAATACAGTCAGCACAAGAGAAGGCAACTTCTGGGTGAGGAGACACTGAAATGTATGCTGAGGTGGCTAGTCACTGAGCAGCAGGGTGTGTGGATGGATTTGGGCAGATTCCTAAGAGGTTATCACCTTGCATTGCCCAGGATTATGTACATTGGAACAGGCAAATAATTCTGGAACACCTGCCACCAGATAGAAGGGGGCCTTGCCTACTCCAGTGCCTGTTCTGTGCCCCAGTTCAGTACTCCCAGAGAACTGTGATTGAGGTAGGGACCCAAAAAACTACTATAGTGATTGTCCCAAGTAGTGAAAAAGAAACAGTGAACAGGTCAATGGGTCCATATCATCGATTAGTAAGGCAGGAGGAGGAAGAGGTCTGGCAAACTGACTGTACTGGACCACTGCCACAACCACTCCAAGGCAAGCATTACATACTCAACTACTGATTGGCTAGCAACATACCCTATAAACCACACCACCACCTGAAACACCATCTTAGGCTTTGTAAAGCAGATTTTGTGGTGACACAGTATTCCAGAAAGAATCGAGTCAGGCAATGCAACTCATTTTCCAAATAATCTCTTAAACCTCTGGGCAAAGAAACATGGCATTGAGCAGATATATCACATCCCCATCACCCACAAGCCTCTGTAAAGATTGAAATATATGATGGGTTGTTAAAGACTACGTTGATATTTATGTTTGTATTCCAAAGCAACCACTCCTCACATTTCCCAGGAAGTGCAGCACATCACCTGCTGATGGGAAGTGTAACATCTTCGTTTCCATCTGCTTTCACACAAGCAGCTTTTGCTTTTACCTAATTAAACTGCCTTTATCTTGAGCCACGAGGTTTCCATCTTATTTTCTCCCCTTCCTGGCCTGATGAGGAGAGGAGTGATAGAGCTGCTTGATAGGCATCTGGTGCCCAGCCAAGGTCAACCCTCCACATTTGTGTATGTAATATTTGCATTTACTGTACAAATATAATTTTGAACTTTTGTAGGTTGCCTATGACCTTTTAACAAATGTAGTTTTCTTGCCTCATTTTTATCAGTCAAACAATTGCTGTTTGTAAACCAATTATATATAGAAAAAAATGCTTCCTGGATAAATGTTTACAGCTGTAAATTTAAGGTGTTGCCTGTGTAGAGCAACAATTCAAAGCATTTATATTAATAAAACTCAATACTTCAAATAGTCTCCAAAAACTAACAAAAAAAAAGTCATTGTTACCAAATTATACTTGTTAAATAGCCAATCATTCTATAGAATATTTTCTAAGCTTGAAGTAGGAACTAAGAAACAGTATCTAGTATACTTTGTTTTGCAATATTGAACTTACCTATTTCAAAAGCATAAACTGTATAGAAAGTGCTGTATAGGCACACATATTCCAACATGCAAAAATACATCTTTTAAAAGCCTACAAAAGATTAGTTAATTTATCTGATTACAGCCCCTCTTGAATGCTGCACACTAGACTCAATGAAAACAACATATTATCCAAGGCTAACAGTAATGTTACTAGTTAGCTATTTCTGAAACAGATGTTCTTAATCTTCTCATTCACCATTTTAGATAAATCACTGGACTAGAACAAATTAAGCATCATAATATTCCTCTCTCCCTATGTCACCCGTAGTCTAACAAAACTGCTTTACTATTTATTGTTATTCTATTTATGATATTTTTCATTTTTATTATAATTTTTACAACTTATTCTCCCAGCCAGAATTACCAAGTCAAATAGATAGAAATAATCAGTTTGTTGGGGTTTGGTGGAGTTTCCCTCCCACATATACTCTAATAAAACATAGAGATCACTAGCTCCTCTTCAAAACAAAATAGGAAGTGATGCAGGCAAGCCTGCCTCCCCCAGCTCCCACTAGCTAAGAGCCTGGATCCCAAGGTTTTACACAGACCTCTCCCAGATCGTATTCCAGGCACGCTTTCTGCTAGGATGAAAGGGAGAAGATCCTCAGACCCTCAATTTACAGTAAAAGAGTCCATCAGCTACTCACCATGAGAAATTAGCACTAATTTCTGGTTTAGAGCCTGGCCCTGACATTTGCTCCCACAGCAGTATTTGCTGTAGGAGACTGTCCTGATTCAGGCCCATGCAGGAACAAAGGGCCACGATCAGCCACAAGTAACGAGGGCCTTTGGAATTCCCTAAGGACAGGGAAGGCTCATTCACCACTTACCTTCCTGGGCAAAACAGGCAGGACTACTCGACTTGGGGAAGAAAATGGAGTTTAATCCTTCACCAGCCAGAAACACAACAAACAGAAATACCCAACCAGAAACAATAGGACGAACAATGGAAAGTTCAATTAGCTCCTTTAAGAATACTTTCCCCCTACCCCTTCGCGGCCTCAGGCACCTGAGGTGTTTTTACCTCCTCTGCCCCTGAAGGACTCAGGGGCCTGGGGATGGGGGTTTCAGTCAGTCCATTCCCGATGGCTCCCGCCGCTTGTCTCTCCTCAGGGCAGACGGACTCCTGGCCGGGCCTCCCTGCTCCAGCGCGGGGCCCTCACAGGTCAGGGCAGCCTGCACAGGCTGCTCCCTGTGCCTTCACCCCGAGGGCTGCAGCTCCTCTCGGCCTCCTCTGGCTCAGGGATCCAACATTCCCCTTCTTAAACAGCGCTGTCAGAGCTGCCACATTGGCCAGGCCTAAGGTGAGTCCAACTCAGAGCTGGGGGGATGTTTCAAGAACTACTTGCAGGGGCAGCACTGCAACTCCTTTCCCCTGTTACCAAGCACAAGTGGCTCCACAGATACCCGTGACAGGTGCTGAGGATCAGTGATGCTGAAAGTGGAGGTGGAACAGCGGTACGTACCTGGACACTTTCCCCACAGACAGGCTGGGAGGCAATGGTTGCCAGAGGAGAGACACTGTGGTCTTCATGCCTGGAGTGCTACTGGAACAGAGCCAGAGGTGAGGAACCTGGGGAGCTGAGGGCATGGGAAGGAGAGGGGCCTGTCTGGTGTGGCAGGCTGATGAGGTCTGCTGCAGATGGTGGTGACAGAGATTGTGAGGCTTGTGAAAGCCTCTTGGCTGTATCTGTGCTTGGGAAAACGACAAATTAACTGATAAACTGTTGAAGAAGCCTGGGCTGTTGGAATACTTTGACAGAGCTCATGACTGGTTTTGAGATGTAGATGCTGGGATTAGGTTTTACTCCGAGTTGTTTCCAGAATTGTCTCATAGGAATGTATAAGTGCTCTAAACTAGTTAATCTTATTTACCAGCAAAATGATGTGGATAAACAAATCTAACAGCATTAGGCATATCTGTATTTATTTTAGCATCATCTAAATATTGTTGGTCTAAGAATTGTTGCTACTAATTATTTTGTATTCACATCTCTGAAAGGAAACAGAAACACTATGTGTAAGCTCTTATCCATATCGTTTTGACAAAATAGGTTATGTAGGCTATATATAGAGAATTTACTTACAGCCAGACTGATTCTGCTGATGCACTGTGAAATGTTTGAACCTCATGTTGGGGGTGGAAAGTGTTCTGACTAGGTTTGGCAAATTTTTGTGCTTTTCTTTCATCCTGTTTCTTTTACTCTGGGAGTGAATTATATGCATGATTAACACAGCCAGAATTTGGCCTAGTATCTTTCAAATTACTTTCTCTGTTCTGGTAAAGATGTTTTGTTTCTATTATGTTTACTCTGTGAGTTTCACCCACTTGCACTTTAAGTTGTGTTTTTTGAGGGTTCAGTGATTGAAATTTGGAATACACTATGATGAGATGTGGAAATCCATTGTTGTCTCCTGGGCCATGAAATAGAGCTAAAATTCATAGCCATTATTTCTAACCAGACAGCTGGTAGATTTGCATTTACTATTTTCTGACAGTGGTTTTGATTTGGTGAATTTCTGACAATATGTTACTGGAGACGTATTTCCAGTAACTTACATTTTACAGTGGACCTAAAAATATATATTATTTGTGATATTAATGGGAAGTTTATTATCCTAGTTATTGTAAGGGATAAGTACCCTTGTATAAATTGTTTGCTCTGAGGAAGGAATAAAATACTTGGGAATATTGTCATAAGAAAAGTGCTATAATCTGTAATTTAAATGCAAAAAAATATGTACTTAACTTCTGTAAAAATGAGAGAGATTTTCCAACTCAAGGACAAAAGTATAACATTTAAAAAATACATTAAATAAGATCATGATAATTTATCTTACCTTTATATTAATGTGGACAGCACCTATAGCATATTAACAATTTCTACTATATCAGCAACATGATGTAGATGTTCACAGAGCTGGGTATAAAAGTATCAGACCTCTGGCTCTCATTATGCTAAGCTGCCTCTCATGCCCCTCTGAATATTGTACACAAATAACCGGTTTTCTGTTAAATAAATAAGAGTGCCTTATAATTTGTACACTCCAATTAATGTTGGAACAACACCAGATGTACTCTGAAATCTTGTGAGATAAATGGGTAGATTTACAAATCATTAAAAAGATTTGTCTTGATGTGTCCATTTCCTTGAATATTAATAAATCCCTATTAAAATGTATTAATGCACATGTAAATATATCTGCAACAAATGTTGTTGCTACAATTTTTACCCATGGAATTATCTTTGCTTTCTGCCTTTTAATTACAGAAGGGACATTGTCTTCCCCCTGAATGGTTTGTTTTAGGGTTTTTTTGGATTTTATTTGGGTTATTTAGTAACCCTGTAAGGAACTTTTTGTGTTAACTTGCACTGGTAATTGCTGTGTTGTTCTGTTTAGGACTCCAGAAAATGTGCATTTCTTTAATTGTGGTACTCATTTGTCTGTAACTGAGAGAATCTGCAAAGAAGTTATGAAAATGAAACTTGGAACTTGAAAAAACATTGTCTTTTCTTCTGTGTTCCTGTGCTTAATACAGTGATGAAACAACACTCCGTGTCACCACTCGTTGTAATGTATCATGTTGTTAAACACAGTCACAATTCTTACAATGTATATAGGGTGCCTGTAACTGCTTTGCCCCTTTTGTTGTTGTTTACAGTAACCTCACACTGACTGTTTAAACTGAAAATACCACTGCACTCTAGCTAGAGGGTTTTTGTACCAATGAAAAACCATTCAGGAAGTTGAGTTATACCTCAAAATTGACACAGAAAATACAGTCATCAAGCTCCTAATTGGTTCTAAATGTATATAGAAGAGCTCTGCCCTAATGTGATCCTCTTCTTTTATCAGTGGAGTCTTTCTCAAACAGCATTAGCAGCCAGGATTATGCCCTAAGTAATTGCCTGAAAATTGGAAAGGAAAAAAAAAATCCATAATGCTTATGTGTTTGCCACCAAGAAAATAAATGTATTAGGTTATTTGTACAGATCACTCTACATATAAATTGTATAGACTGTCATTCAAATCAGGAAGACCTTAACAGGATTTTTTTTGGTGCCATGAATCTTTTATTACAAAGAAAACTTTTTAAGAATAAAAATGCCACGTTACTTTAACTTCATAGTTTTTTATCATTAATCAAAATTTACATGAAATCAAAATATGCTGTATGAAAAAGAGAATATCCTCTTTTGGTCAGGAAGTGTTGCAGTGATAGTCTTTATGGATTGTAAATTTCATGTCTTCTATTTCTCTCTCCTTTGCTATCAAAGTAGCAGAGATCAGTCAGGATTGAGTCCAATTAGGCCAAAAGAATTGTAATTTTTTAATGGCTAGCTTAAAGCAAGAACTGTTTTAATCAGCCTCAGGTTGAAATATTCCTTTTTTGATAAAACTTTGGGAAATGTTCTAATCTTACTTTGACTGTAAAGTCTTGTATTGTGATGCCAGATTGCTTCTGAATGTTCTGGCTCTGCATGTTGCATAGCTTCAGCTGAGATGACTAGTTTTTGTTTTACAATAGTGCACAGTCTTTATGTTCTTTTTGCACCCAAGATGCTTATTTATACCTGTTGCTGTATTCATGTTGCTTGCTTCTTGCTGTGCCAAGTTACAGAAATCACATTTCCTTTTGCCTTTAGCAACATAATGATAAGTTCTAATGTAAAAGCTACTTGAAGTTCACTTTATTTTGTTGACCTTTAGGTGATTATAAGGTAAAAAAAATCTGCCTTTATTTTGTTATTATGTAATATGAAGTTAGTGGTCCTGCATATCTTTTTCTTAAACTTAGTTTTTCCCAAAGGAAAAATCCACCAGAGAACCAGCACCATTAGCAAATGTCATTGTTAGCGTTCATTTTTGCTTATGTCTGAATTCCCAACACCTGTATAAAGGAAACGCAGAGAGAAAAAACAGGCATATTAGATTACTTCCAACTATAGGTCATTACTTTGAGCTCCTAAAAACCTCGGGGTAAACTCTGCTGCATTTGGACCATTCATCTTTCTTAAATACTAGTATCTCTAAGCAGAAAGCACAAGAGATGCTGTTTTACCATGTGTTCCTCTTCCATATATTCTTACTGTTGGAGTCAATATCTGCACTTGTCAAGATATGGTCTATGCACTTGTTCAAGCATCACTATGAATTCAATTGCCTTTTATATATAATCACCGTGTCTTAAAGCTAATTATTTCATCCTCTCACTTAACATAAAGGAAATGAAGTATGTTCATGTTTAAGTGAGTCTTTGCTATGTTTTTCTAACCAAATTTTAAACCAGACTGAAATGAAGCATTTGCAATCCCAGTATGATGAATGGATGTTGTTGCAACTTTATACCTCATTGTAAGACTACATCACAATCATGAAAATTTTAAGAAAGTACATTAAAATAAATTATTATCACATTGTTTGCTCACCAAATCCTTTGCATTTGGATTAAAGGCTATCCCACAATACTGTGGTGTTGGAAATGAAAACATTCAAACTCTAGTTACTACTCTTAACATGAGTAGGATTGTTCAGAATCTGTGAGGGTATGTCAGATCATAACCTAAACCTGTGCTTAGAAGAACTTGCCTCCATGTCTGTATTTGGCACTATAAAGCAAGTAGCAGCACTCACAAAGCTCCATGCATCTCTTCATGTTGTAAAGAAGAATTCACATTCTGTTTGGCCACTTCCACAGCCCTTTGTGTTTTGAGATATAATTTATATTACAGAAGCAGCTAAAGCACTTTATAAGCAGTACTGGGAATTTTCCAGTGAAAACAAAAGCACTTTATATTATAAATATCAGAAAGCACTTGAATCTACTTACATTCTGACCATATCTAGAGACGTCGAGAAAAGAAGAGCTCAGAGAAGTGGCCTTTTTCCTGAGGACAGCTTCTAGAGCTTTAACCACCTGTGCATCTGGCTCAGAGCAGGTATGCAGTTACAGCAAAGCTGTATACAAGCTCCAGGACCACCTACCCTTTCCTGACAAAGGCACAGGACTTTTGGCCATTTGTCAGTGAATGCCTGACTCGGGCATGCAGGTGTTGATATGTGTAGTGCTCTGTGGCAGTAGATGGTGTCAGGAGTTTTTTGGACAAATCTCACACTTTCAACAACCTGGATGGAACAGTCTCTCTTGTACAAATCAAGTAGGAAAGCAGCTCCAACTTAACATGTCTGTACTTTCTTTTAAGAGATTTCAATACATATGGCATCTTCTCACCTCACTGCTGCCTTGTGTGCAGTGCATGAAAGGCAATTAGAAGTTTTCAGTGCTAAGATCATTTTCATAGGTGAACAAGTCTCTTCAAGACTATGAAGAAAAGATTCTCTAAGTGACCAAGTATGTTCCAATGTTGGTGATGGAGCACGCTTTATAGCTTTTCTAAATTACTGTAATGAAAAAAAGATAGTTTCAAAACAGACTGGAACTTACATTGCTCCGTTTTTGCATATGATATGATTCCCTCAAACACAATTCCAAATAAAAGGCAAAATATATTTTATACACACTGGTTTTGTAAACATTATCTGCAGTTAGTTGTATGTATTACGGTTTTATATATATATGGTGGTTGTGTTAATTCTTGGACTATTTTTGTACACTTTTGTCATGACATATTGAAGCCATTATTTTCTGGTTGGTTTTTTTTTTTGCACAGGGTACAGGAGAAATCATACATATGGTAGCATATGGCAGACTGCCTTTTATATAGGAAGCAAACAAAACATGGTGGCAATCTTTGCTGAAAGAAGACTAAAGGGGTTGCCATGGAAATTATTCTGATGTGTGATACATTACATCAACAAATATTGAACTTGTGGGTTTTTTTTTTTTACTCTAGGTACCATTAGAATCTTGCAAAGGTAGTCAAGGCTATTGTATTATGCTTTCATAGACTGTCAACAGCTCTGTGTAACACAGGCTCTTGAAGGGAGTAACAAGTTAGAAATACATTTCTGTTCTGCAATGAGGAAAAAACTGTTTCTGCATTCATATCACTGTCCAAAATGCATTTAACCAACTTCCACATTCTGTAGCTGTCTTCAGACCTCATTTATAGCAGCTTTCCTACAGCTCATCTGAAGGAGTTTTAGCTTTCCTCATAGCTTTTTAAAATAAAATAGCTAAATTTAGACTTTAATATCTTGAAGTTTGAGATAGTACATGTCCAATGATGAACTTCATACCTAAAACCCTTGGTCCTTTAAAAGAGGGATTTGTGTAGTGGTGGGATAAAACAATGTACTTCCAGCAATATACAGCCAATTCCCAGCTTTGTTGGCCTACCATTTCATGTAATACTGGTTAAATATATTAATATTAAATAGTTAATCTTTGATCCTATATTTTAAATAAATTGCCTATGCTTGAGAGCTCAGATTGTAGCCTAGAGCCACATTTTTTATGCAGCCTCTGTACAACCTTGCATTATTAAGCTTTGGAAGAAATTGCCCAAGAGCAAAGTTTCATGGCAACACCAATGTTGCAGATTATTTCCAATTAATTAATTGCAAATTGCTTTTGTTTATTCAATATACTATGATAGCAAGATGATTCATGCTCTACAGCTAACTTGGAGCTTTCAAAAATTTTACATTTATTTACAGGTTTTTGAAAGCCTTTTCAGATTCTTCACAAATTGTGTCTTTTAGGGTAAGGTCAATTGGGAAGAACACTTTTAGTTGACAATTTGGTTGACTTTTTTTTTTTAAGTAAATTAATTTTAAGCCTTCATTACCAGTTAGATAGAAACAATATTTCCAGTAGAGGAAGGAGTACTAGCAAGGATTTTGAGCATAGATTTAAAATAGATCAATTTCCTTCTCTGTTTGTGGCTATGAGAAGAATTGATTTTAAATAATGATATTTGAAATGAGATGGGAAGTTTATAACTTCACCAGAAAATGCAGCATGCTGTTAGAACAAAAATTACAATGTTTGTCTTAAAGTTCAATCATAAAACTCAACATCAGCATTTTATTTTGTTATTTTCATTAAAAACACTTCATTTTTACTCAAATATTTCTTTTTTTAAGAAACTGAATGCGACTTGTTCATTTGCACATTTTATTTTTATTTGCATGCTATTACCTCTAATATTAATGTAGATAACACTCATAGTCTGAAATTGGATGTTAAAGAAAAATATAGGCATATAACAATATCATAAGACTTTCATTCAGCTTTGCTGCAGGTGGGCCTCATTAAAGACTGTAATGGTGGCATGCTAATTCTTGCAAAAATGCATCTATCAGCTCTAGGAATCTTTAGACCTTTGTTAATGTAAAAAGTACTATTTTCCCCAAAGAATCACTTTGAATTCAGTGTATTACTTGTTTGGGTAAGTATTTCTGCATCAGGTAACTAGTGCACAATGCTACTACTTTGTTTATGTGTTTGTTCTCTGTTTATATATAGATACAGTCTGATTTAAATCTGTGGATTATTTTGTTGTATAATTACGTTGTAGTACATAATAAAACCTTCATTTTTGAAAGTTCTTTTAAATGCAGTATAATTTTAAAAAGCTGTGCAGCTTGAACCTGCAATCCCAATAACAGATGTAATTATATCTGTAAATTGCAGAATGTCTTTCACGTAAACAAAGGCATTGCTCTTTCAAAGTGTCCTCAAGGCTCTTCAAGGGAAAACAAAAGCAGTTCAACTGCCACACTAGAGGAATGGTACCTGGTGTAGCTGTAATAGCGTCACACTTTTGTTGCTTCCTTTTATTGTCTGGAGTCATGCATTTTCAGCTGACAAACCTACACCATACTAGCCAATCTACAGCTTTTAAAAACAAAAAAAGTTTCTTCCATTTGCAGCTCACAGTCAAAGAGTATCCCTCAAGGCTGAACCAAATCCTAGTAGTATGAGTGGCTATCTCTGTTTAAGAACGCCAATCTATACAGAGCACCTACTAAACACCAAAGACAACATCCAGCTGTGGCCTTAAGTGTGATTTTAGTGGCAGAGGGCAGAAACAGAAGTCATTCCTGGTATAAACTCTTCAGCATTGTAAAACTCTTGGACGAGTCTCTACTTTCCTTGTTACTCCTTACCTTTACAAAAAACCCAAACAAAACCAGAAGACCAAAAAACCTCTCAGAAAACCCCCAAATAAAAACCTCAAAACCACAATCTCTTGCCTTTATTTGTTATTCAGCATTTTTCATGACATGGCTTTTTCAAATAATTAGCTGAGAGGTCTGGCACATCAAATGGATATAGATGTTTACATGTATCAGGATAAATTCACTCCTGAACTGGAAAAGTGCAACAAAAACAGTTGGGTAGCAGAATGACAAAAGTCAGGCTACAATATTCAAAGTAGGTTTGGGGTTTACATCGTATTAGTCTTACTACAAAGTTAGTTTCTATCCCCATTATATGGGGGCTGCTTAATGACAATTCTTTAGAGCTATAGGTGAAGTTTTGGGGAACTGTGACAGCGAGTGTGGCCATATCTGACTATGCTAGAAGAACTCTCTGGAGCAGTTAAGTCTTTTGAAGGAGTAAAACCTTGTAATGTTCTCTCTAAAGGTCAAGAACCATTCAGACATGACTATTCTGACCCTCAACATTCTTTTTTGCCAATATGCTTTGTCTGTCTTTGCTCTGCTGTGTACCTAATCCTAGGCTATAAACATTTTTCTGCTTTTCACTTTGCTGATTACTCAGCTTTTAGACAGCAAGCCTTAATGAGGCCCTTGAAGTTATGCTGTAAGTGTAAGTAAGGGCAACATAGAGACCCCCTTAAAAACTATGCTTTACTTCCCTCAATCTGAACAGAGCAGGAAAGAAAAAGTTTCCCACCTGGGTTTCAATGCATTTCCTAGAATACACAAGATGACCATTAGCGTTGGTCAGAATCAGTTTTTCTGGTTTGGTTCATTTTCTTTCTAATATATTGTCATTTACAAAGAGATAAACAGTCTGTAAATGCAAATCCATGGACTTTTTTAGAGTTCTTACATAAACAACCAAAGCTGCTCAAACCATTGAAGGTCGTTAAAAACGTAATGCTGTGTAAAGTTCAATGATCAATGTATCCATTTAGTAAACATACCTTTTTGTACAAGCTTTTAGCCATTCTCTCTTGTTAGGATTCAGGTGGAATCGTTACACCGATGTATTCCAAATTTATATTTTAAATGAAGCTTTTAAAAGCTTCCGCTGGCTTTTAAGTCCATACTCTTTAAACTACTAAAAGGTTCTCCTGTTAAGTGATGTCATGTTTTGAGATGTCTGTTTATATAATATTTTTCTTTCATTCTACTCTAGGGGTTTTTTTGCTTTTTGATGCAGTTAAAAAAAGAATTGTTAAAGCTGCTTCTGAAATGGAATAGTTTCTTTTGTTTGGCTCTAGTATAAATAGGACACTTATGAAGAGCAAGCCAAACCATTTTATTGCTTAAGTATTCTTAATGTTTAAGTCTATTAAAGAACATATTTTGCACAGCAATATTCTCATTAGTTTTGTCTCTCGTTCCAGCTAGACCAAACCACCTTTATACTCTGCTGTAATACCTGTGGCCTTATTACAAACCCTGCTACATAGACAGTTTTCCACTTACCACTTAAAGACATTATCAGGCTTATTCTAGCATAGATATTTTCTTCAACAGAGAATTTTAGTGTGATATTGGAATTGAAAATAATGTGTAACTGTCCATCTAAATGTATCTTATCTCTTTTTCTTGTTTAAAACCAAAATAATGTTTTGCTTTAGGATCAGATCTTATAATGGGATTTTATGAGCAAATCATTCCATTTTACTGGAATCTGCAGGTCTGAGATATCTCTCCATTGCAGACTTTCTACAACGAGTATATTTGATTCAGAATTTCCTTTCCATAGTTTTGGCAATACTAAAACAGGTGTCATTCCAGAATCCTTCTATGAACTTAAAATGAGTATGCATTAGCTAGACAAGTAACTGATTTAGTTTTCTCACTTGTCCATATATGTGAGAAACTATTTTGCCATATAGTGCCTATAGATAGATACCTATTTCTCATTAATTACGTTGAGCTGGGTGGTGATCTCAATTTGAACCTTAACAGAAAAGCTTAAATAGAAGAAATGCAATTCAAAAGGCAATACTGGTAGATGCATAACTGAATGTGCACAGAGAAAATTGCCTTCATCAAGTCAAGTAATTTTTTTAGGCATATTATGGTTCAGTATAGGTAAGTTGACATGGTTCAGTATAGGTAAGCTGACATTGCCAGGCTGGGGCTGAATTAATCCATTTAGGGACTGACAACTCAGCACAGAGCTTTGGTATTCTATATGGTGTCTCTGAGTGACTGTGTCTATGTAGATATATGTGTTTATATATACATATAGGTACATACAAATGTACAAATGTACAATGCAAATGTTTACAGATACCTGCTTGCAAAATTGATCAAATTATGTGTCTACTGACACAAATACACAAACACAGTTGCACCAGAATGAATTTAAACATAATAAACATTCAGGGCTATGTATTCCAGCTCCTCATCAGGCCTCCAGTTCCGACTGTAAGCAATGGGTGGAATTTGGCAACCTGGCTCTATGTATAATCATTCAATCATTTTTACTATAACAGATAATTAACATGAAACTACAGGTGAAAATTAGAAGATATTTTTCAACATTTGGTCTCGAATCACTCTGGTTTATCTCTTCTTTTAAATTGACTTCTTCCTTTTCATTAGGAAATCAAACCAGGTGTCACCATTTGAAAAAATCAATAGGAACATGTTTTTTATCACTGGGATTAAGTGATTATTTTTCCTCCAATCAGTCGTACTTTTTCAGTTTGCAATGAGTAATAAGGCTTTTTTTAGTCTGTCTCACGAACATACACTTGCAGATGCACTTGGAGTTCAAATCCCTTATAAGAAATAAGCTTCCCAGTCCCATCTAAGTTCTAATAACAGATGTTGTCAGACAGCAGGCTTGGGTAGTTAATTTGGCTAATTGTGACTATTTAGTCTATCTATCAGAGAGATTAATCAGTAATTCTACACCTGAATGCCATACAGTCAGAATTGTTTCTTAGGCTAAAAGAACATAAACAGGGGTGATTTTTCATCTTTCTTTTGTACTGACTACTGGCAGTGATGCCCACTGACATGATACCTTCTTTCACTGGGCAACAGCACAACCTGCTGCTCGAGCTTCAGCAGATTCTCTGTTTTAAAGGTTAAGTTCAGTCCATGGTTAAGGTATTTCAGCATTTGTGATTGAATTGGACTCGGGCTATTAAAAGCTCCATGTTTCAACCTGTCTTACAAAGCTACCATGCTCTTTAGAGAACGTGACAAGAATCTGTGTGCTGTCCTCTCCTTACACAGAATACACTATGAGTTCTAGGAGTCTTTCTTATCTCTTGTAGGATCATGCACCATGTGGCAATGAAGAATGAGCCTCAGTGAGGTATGTGCTGATAAGAATATTCGCTGCAGAATGATCTATCATGTTGGTAACACTTTCTTTAGGCTGTGTCCAGGCTGCAGCAAGCACTTGTTTATTCTTTCTTCTTCTACACCTGATTTTTATTTTGGGGTTTTACTTCTACTGAGATCTTAAATTCTCTCAAAAGGGTTTTGTTTAGGACTTGCAAAGCTGGTGGGGGCCACAGTGCCCGGAGTCACTTGAAAACAAGTTTTCTTTCTCCTTTTCACAAAACCTTAAGGGCTGGAAGAGATCTCAAAAGATCATCCATTCCATTCCCCCTGCCAGAGCAGGACCAGCTAGAGTAGGTCACACAGGAACTCATCCAGCTGGGTTTGAATTTCCCCAGAGAAGGAGACTCCACAGCCCATCTGGACAGCCTGTTCTTTTAAACTTAAGAGATAAGCAGCAGCTGTATTTTATTAATTCACTTTCTTTCATTGTTTTCTAGACCAAAATCTGTGCGTTTGAAGGTCATTGAATTACTTGAGTAAATGTGCAGTTGTTTCCTCTCACACTGCTGTTGCTGCTGTTGTTAAATAAAGCACTCCTCTCTTGCTTAAAGTTTAGCATCTATTACAGCAATTTGCAACATGATTAGAATTGGATTCTCTCAGATGCATCTTTACAGAAATAGAGACTGGGCTGGAATCATCCATCCAATCCACCCAGTGTCAATGGAGAATGGATAAGGAACCCCATTCCTATATCTATTATTGTTATTATTGCCTATGTCCATCTTGCATCACAGATGTACAACCTTACACTTGCACAAAACCAAAATTTCTCTTTTTCTAGAGGAACTGATAGACAGACCAACACCTCAAAGAAACTGCTTTGCACTGAAGTCTAAAAACTTCATTCCTTGGTATTTTTTTGCCTGAGGCTAGTTTGTGCTTTTAAATAACTGAATAGTTGTTAAGCTGCACTGCTGGGGTAAGCAACAAGGAGAGGAAGTCCTCAAGGGAGAAGATGTGAGATTTTGTCAAAATTCTATTTTTACATGTAATTCTCCAATAAGAATTCTGTAGCACTGTCAGAGCAAACCTTTCTGTTCCAGTGAAGACTCCTGTGTCTTCAGTCCACTGATAGGTATGGACAGACTGAGACATTTATGGTTAACAGTTTCAAGTTAACATTAGGATAGTTTTCAAAGAGAAACAATATCTTTTGTTTGTTAATTCTTGCAAGTGATAACTTATATTTTATTATATATCCTGTTGCTTTTTTTCCAAGTCTAATGTTGCTTTTAGTACCTATATTCTGCCATTCGTGATCTGTGTAAGATCTTTCATTATTAGCTACAAATGAGTTTTGTCTGATTTTCTGCCTCATATATCAGAAAAAAAAGGCTGATCTATGCTGGGGGGTAATATAATTGAAGTTTTCCAAGATGGTGAAACATAAGAGAGGATGGGCTCTCTATAAAATAAAACTGTAAGCACAAATGAATAGAGATGATCAAAACTTGATGAATTCTACCAGTTACGTGTGTCTTCAGTATCCAACTCCTGAACAATTGTCCTGAAAATTGCAATTAGGCAGTGCTCAGTGAGCTGTTTTTCCTGGGGTGGTGGTTTTCAGCATATTAGGACTGATTAGTCAATATACCAAGCTATAATCCTAAAACATGCCCATGGACTTTCATCTGCACTTCAAAATTATTTTTCTTGTTTGGGTTTTTTGGTTTTTTCCCTAGCATTGATTTAGAACATCTTGCTATATAGAACAATGACTCAGGATAGATCCAGATTTATTGGGTGCTCAGGTAATTGGAAACTATAAATTATTCCAGTTATGATCCCAGAGATACAGATGAGATGTGAAGAGATGCTAGACAGGGTCTGCTGGCTGCAATGAGGAGAAGGGCAGTGCTGACAACAGTACGTTACCGGTGGCTTTGACACTGACAAAATGTTATGATAGATGAGGAAGCCAAAGTGATGCTGATGCTGTTAGGAACATTGCTGGCTTGCTGACAGTCACATGTCAGAAAGCTCTGACTAAGAGATCTATGCATGCCAAGCTTTTTACATTGTTGTAGGTAGATAAGAGAAACCAAGGATCAAGTTTACCTATTTACCAGTTTTATTCATCTTACTTTCTGTTGTTTAGAACAGTGATGCTGAATGTTACTGAGAGTTCAGCATTGCTGTGAACCCTTATGGTGTTCAGCTGGTAGTGTTTATATGGCTGCACTTGCAGCTTGGTCACTGAGCTAACCACATCCCAGCATTGTCAGTTTTTAATATAGGTTCTGGCCTAATGTGTTCAAACATTTACAGCAGCATTCTGTTCTCTCAGCAAAACTGCACTTTGCATTCATTAAAAACAGGCCACAGAGTTTTATTTTCTGCTAAATCTGAATTTGGTAGAAATGATTAGCTAATAGTATAATTAAGCAAAATCAAAGGTGATGTCAGCAGTCAGGAGGAGCAGGAAGAAAATGGTCATGTAGCCCAGAAACTGTTTTCTCTTGTCTAAACTAAATATGAGAGTTAAATTATTCTTTTTTCCTTTCACCAACCCTAGTGCCTACACTCTTAAATTGTACTTGGGCCTCATGCATGGTCATTCATGCCTACCTTTAATCCACTTACATTTAGGCAAATATATTCTTTCTGCTGTGATCTAATTCTCTGTTAATTTTATCTGAAAAAATCTTAGAATCTCTTTGTTATGTAAATGGGTGCAATAAAGGAAACCTTTTGAAATCTGGATCTCAAGAACTTGAAAAGGGGTTTCTCAATAGTGTTCCACCAAACAATAAAATTCTACATGTAGCTGAGCACAAAATCAAATGCTAAGGAGAGTGCAAGATCTAATACTAACAAGTAATAATCACTTATTTCATTGCATGTAGACCAAATATTTCAAAAATTATCTGAATCGGTTAGAATGGAGATTGTATCCAGTTCTGGGCCCCTCAGTTGCAGAAGGACAGGGAGTTGCTGGAGAGAATTCAGCACAGAGACACAAAGATGATAGAGTGGAGCATCTACCTTGTGATGAAAGGCTGATGGAGCTGGGGCTCCGTTACCTGGAGGAGCCTAGGGGTGGTCTCATTAATGTTTGCAAACACATAAAAGGTGGATGTCAGGAGGATGGAGCCAGGCTGTGCTCAGGGATGGCCAGTGACAGGACAAGCAGCAACAGTTATAAGCTGGAGCATAAGAGGTTCCAAAAAAACACAAGGAAGAAATTGTTCCTTGTTCAGATGAGGGACCACTGGAAGGGGCTGCCCAGATGGGCTGTGGAATCTCCTTCTCTGGAGACATTCAAAACCCATCTGGACAAATTCCTGGTGGTCTTGCTCTGGTGAGGGGTTTGGACTGAATGATCTTTTGAGATTCCTTCCAGCACTTTAGATTCTGTGATACTATGTGATTCTGTAAGAGGAATGGATTTCATTTCATCTTTTTAGATGTTTGGACCTACAGATATATGCAAATAATGTGAGAGGCAAATTAGTAAGCAAGTACTACTGCAAAATGCCTGAGAAATAAACAACTCTGTAACTGACCTAATAATAATCTGTCATCTTTCAGAATTTTCTCTTAAACTTTTTAATACTCTTTTATAGACTCAGACATCTGCTAGGGTTTAGTTTGATTTGAGCTTATATCTGTTTTTGTTGAATTAATACCTACAAGTTTCTGTACACACTTCAAATAGCAATCCATAAAGAAACAGAAGAAAAATGCAAACAGTTTTATGCAGCTTACTATAACTGATAGTCCTTGGGAGAGGAGTGAATAAATAATAATAGACTAAATCACTTTGTAAACTTGGTTGAAAAAACTTTAAAGTGATAAAATAAATCTCATTCTCTCACAGTTGATGTGGGGTTTGGGTTTTTTTTTCTCTTGCTCTTGCAGAGGATGTAACTCATTTGTTAAGTACAGCAATAGAGTTAGCCTGCAGACTACCCAAAACAAACATTCTTTGTTCTTACCTTGCAAGTCTGCAATCTGGTAGGGTATATGTGCATGACAGATTTTTGATAAATAAATGCATAATAAAATGTGGTTAGACTTTATTTTTCTCCAGTGTATTGTAATATCAAAAAGAGCCTGACAAGTACTTTAACTTTGCTGTGGAAGGTATGCACATAATTATTCCTTATCCTTGCAGATGTAAAAAAAAAACCCAAATCACAAATAAAACCCACCCTGTTGCTGGACAGGATTAAAATTGAAGCTCACCTTGTGGCAGTGACATGAAGAAAGGAATTAACTTTGGTGGTATGAATTTCACCACCTAGCTATTCAACACATTTCATTCACTCAAAGTGTTTAGCTGTTTTGAAAAGGAAATGCAGAGAGGCAGGATTTTTTTGAAGTCTCTATAGCTCTTGTTACCTTCTACTGACCTTACACTTAGGAACTGCATCCCTCTCTCTTACTGCTGTTTTTGTAATATCTTTTTATGAGGGCTGTCAGACACTGAGAACAGAAATATCTGCATTGCTGTTTCCTTTAGAATTATGCATAAATAAAATTTAAAACTCTACTGCAAGGACTGAACAGGTCATTAAAAACAGGAGAGGGATAGAGATTGCAAAGCCACTAAATAAACTGGAGTGGAAAGTATTGATGTGTTAGGAAGTCGTAGGAAGGGAATTGTAAAGGGATTACAGCAAAAGGAATGGTCAGAGTGGTGATTGGACAATGGAGAGGAAAAATCAGAGCAAAACTTTTACTGATACAGTAGCTGAGTGGCTAAATCTATAGTGAGCAAGAGCCTTGACAGAGGGTTGAGAATCAGGTGTTAAGATAACAGGAGGTGACTGACAGTTTTAAAGGATGACCACTGATGTCCCAAAGTAAAAGCATTGTTATGATGAACAGAAAAAGAAGAAACAGGACATGAAACCAAAGGAAAATGGGCAGTAAACAGATTGGCAGAAGAATATGGAAACTTAGGAAAATAAGAAACACTTAAGAGAAGTAGGAGGTTAGTACAAGAGTTAAAAGAAGGAGGGAGAAAAAGTCACTGTCCTAAGTAACAGGCAACAAAAGAAGTATCTGATATGAAGGAAATTATTTGTCCTTCCTTTTAATTCCTGACTTTATTCCCTGCTGATTTTCAACCAGATGTTTTTACTTCTCATCTTGCTTTAGCCCAACGCCTTCTCCTGGCTTCATTAGAGTCCCTTTGCCGGTGCTGGGCTTTTTTTCAACCTTCCAACAAAGCCTAAGGCTGTTTTTTTATTTCACTTAGTAATTATGGGAAGTTTTTCTTTCTGTCTTTCTTTCTACTGCAGAAAGAATTACCTTTTTCTTCCAGTAACAGCAAGACTCTTAACTTTGTATAAATCAAAGCAGTGGAGGGATCCCGAAACTGCCGCTAGCAAACATGAAAATCCAGAGTTTAAACAACTAACTTTGTGTTGGAAAAAGTAACACTCTCAGCTTTTCATAAACCAAAGCCATCCTCTCTAATACAAGTATCCTTCTCGTAAACAAATTAATATTGATATGCAGCTAATCTATTAAATGGTTTGCTTTAGTTCAGAGACTTCATCTTTTATGACAAATTATTTTTGTAAGAGACCAAAGCTACTTCATTAACTTTCCAAAATATGAGGCAATTTTTAATTAGATACATTATTTTTTCTTACAGATAGATAGTCTATTGCACGTTTTGTTGCAGTGAAGTCTTAGTTAGGCTAGCTTCTAGCTTTGATTTCAGAAATTACTTTTCTGTAGATAAAAGTGATCTTGAGAAGTGCTGAGCAATTGTGACCTCTACTGGCAGCCATAAAGTTGATTTTAATAAACAATAACCAGTAGAAATTATTATTGCTACTTCAGACACTGATCTGCAGTGTGCTGAGCACTGTACAAATGGGTTAAGAGATTGTAGGTACTCTGAGGAATCTACAGGATAAAGAGAAAAGCGACCTCATCTAGGTGAACCTGCTTCTGCAGAGGGGTTGGACTAGATGATCTCTAAAGGTCCCTTCCAACCCCTACCATTCTATGATTCTATGAAAAGGTAAATACAGCATAAATGGATAATATAAATGAAACCAAAGAGGGCATCAGTGGCAGGACTAGACAGAGAATCTGTCTGCCTCTTAGCCTGCTTGTGCTACCTCTGAAATAATGTGATGATGAATAATCAGCATGCTTATGGACATGGCTATAAATACTCTGGTAAGACAAATACTTCAGATTCATAGTTTGAAAAAATATTCCATAAGATTCTTTATTATTTTTTTAAATACAGAAGTGAAATAGAAGATTTTTCAGGAAGAGATTCGGTATTTAGTTTCTGCTGGAAACAGTATGACAGTCATGCGTGTATGACAGAAAGAGCCTTTTATGGAAATACTAAGAACTATATAACCGTTGATCTGGAATTGCCTTGAGCCACCCCTTCATGATTCCAGCCCAGAGCATACCTTGAAATGCTCATAACCCCAAGTGCTTCAAGTGATGCTAGTTTGAGGCTATGCTTCAGCATGAAATGTACAAAAAAACCCACCAAATTTCATTTGTATTCGTAGAAAAAGACATTTACAGTTGACAATTTGGGGTTAAGAATGAACTGATTGTGGAGTTTTGAAAAATGTAAATGAATTTGCCACTTTCCTTAGAGTGGAACATTTGCCATCCTGAACATATGGTTCATTAAGTCTTCAGCAACTGTTTACTGTGGTTAAAAACAGAGTTGTGGGAATTCTAAAAAGCAATGCAGTAAGATCATAGCTCTTGATGTCAGAAGGCCCTGAAGCCAAGGCCGCCTCACTCTTCTGAACACATCTCTGCCTTCTGTGATGATCCTTACAATACCTTGTGTGTTATTTTTTAAATAGCTTTTTTATAGTGATTGTGGCAAAATACAGGCATATTTATAAGATGATTTTATGTGCAAATGTTGCATAAAGAAAGTCAGCCTGCTTGAAACTGGTTGGAAAACAGC
Organism: Colius striatus; assembly: GCF_028858725.1. NCBI lineage: Eukaryota > Metazoa > Chordata > Aves > Coliiformes > Coliidae > Colius > Colius striatus. The sequence goes on along the minus strand of NC_084771.1, from coordinate 3,274,021 downwards.
ATTAGTTTAGCACAAACACTAGTCCACTTATTGGATGCCCAGCCCTGGTTGTCCTACTTGAAGAAACTAGTTCAGAATCCTAATTAAACCTTTAGGCACTGTTCAGATAAATGGAAACGTTTCCTTTGATTTTGGCCAAGTGGTGACTTTAGCCCTAGATATTTTGCAATCTATAAATAGCTCTTTTAAGAGAAAGGGAAAAGAGGCAGGGACAAGCCAAGAGATGAGATGTTTACCTACAACAGAGAAAGAGCACTATGAATCCTGCAAATATCTAAATGGTGGATGTCAGGAGGTTGGGGCAGCACTTTATGCTGTTGTATCCAGTGATAGAACAAGCGGTGATGGAAAAAAGCTGGAACACAGAAAGTTCCATTTAAACATAAGGATAAACTATTTTACTGTGAGGTGAGGTGAGGGAGCCCTGGCCCAGGCTGCACAGGGAGGGTGTGGAGGCTCCTTCTCTGCAGGTTTTCAAAACCTACCTGGACACATTCCTGTATGACCTGATCTAGGTGGACTTGTTTTGGCAGGGTGGTGGACTGAATGATCTCTAAACGTCTCTTCCAACCCCAACCATTCTATGATTCTATGAATCCTCTGCTTATTCTTTACCCTTTCAGCAAATCAACTGGGAACGGTGTTGCCATTTCTTTAAATTCCTGGAAGGGGAGACTATTTCAGAGATGACTTGACTATTTACTCATGACAGAAATGAACTGGTAATGTTTCTGGTTTTCTCCAGAGAATAAATCTTCAAGATCAACTATTAGTTTTGGCTTGACATATTACATGTAATGCTATAATAGCAAACATTGTAGAAAAGGTAATTTGTGTGGATTCTCTTGGATTTTACAGAAATACTAAATAATTAGTGTGGACTGCATGATAGAGGATGTAACTGATGAAGATAGCTGACTGGATTGCCATCTCCACAACTCAATTTTGGTTTTATTTTACATTTTTAACGCATTCTTATGTGAATTCTAAAAGCATATAAAAATGGTTCCTTCCCCTTGTCTCTTCTAGTGTATTGCCCCACCTAAGACTGGCTACTTTTAATACAGTTTCTCCAAATTCACCTGGGATACTATAGGATGGATGGAGATTATTTTTTGAATATCTGTGCTAAAGTGGGAACATCTATATCTCTCTTGACCTACTGTCATTACATCCAGTGGTTTCATTTGATAATTTGCAGTTCTGTTCCCTTTCCCTGGGGGAAAGTAGTCACAAAACAAATTCACACAATGCTATAATTATTTTCTCCTAATGTGTCTTTACAACAATTTGCTCTATGGTTAAGGTCCATACTTTGACAGTATACAAGATACACATAATATGTTATTTCTGACTGGCTGTCTCAAATATACTGTGGTGATTAGATGAAGTGCTTTTTTTAAGTTTGTCTTCATTTCCTTATTCTGTCCTATGAATTCTGACAGATGATTGTAGGCATATACGTACACTGACAGTTATCTGTGGGTGGAAATGTCCTTTCTTTTGAATTCCTAATTATCTAATGAGGAACTGAACTATCAAAATGTCTTAGCCAATGCCCCAAAATATCACCTGCAGCTTATAGGTTTGGAAAGCTGCAGGAGGTACTTCTATTGAAACAACATACAGAATGAAGGAAAACAGATTTATTTTTAGGCAAACAAACCAATAAGTGCCTTGTATAATAGCAGATGTACTACTTTAAACTGAAGTTTCATCCAACACCATGCCTTTCTGTGCTAGTAGCCAATAAAGTATGATAGAATGAAAGCTAAAGGAAACAGAGCAAGTTAGACTATTTCTTGGGTGAATCCTCCTCACCTTCACCAATGAGAAGTACAGGGATTTTGATATCTGGAAGCTGTTGGTGGATCATAATGTTTAATAGCAATTGAAGGGCAGTCTTTCACAAATCCCTGCTCTCTTTTTTAACACACCAGTTCCTGTTGACTTCCACAACTTACACAGCTCTTAATATGAAAAATGTTTTTAATTACAACCTTTAATTGTTTTAAAATCTACTGCCTGGTAATTTTGCTGACTAGCTTAGCTGCTCCTTGTTCATATTTTTACCTCTATTTATAGATTTCCTGGGACATCTTTTTTCCCAGCAGAAGAACCCTAGGAAATGCATTGATCTAAGTGAAGCCCACCAATTCTTACCAAGTCCAGTCTGTGTTGCTTCTCCTAGGCTGAGGAGAACCATGCCTTGTCCTAACTGAAAATATGATCTCTACAGAAAGAATGAAAAAGAAATAAATTGTGTTGATGTGGATGAGATTAAGCCAGTGCCCTGACGTGGCAGAAGGGATTTTTGTGGTATGAACATGTTGCTTTCTGGATGAAATCTTGGTCACTGATTAATAAATATGTCCTCACATCTTTTGATAGACCAGGAGCTTCAGCCCCAAGACTTTGTCTAACTTCCAAACTACCTTGAATTTCTTCATCCTCTTAGATGATGTTGTATATTCCTTGCTTTCTATTCTAAGGCATTTATCTGTGTAAAGAAGCTAAGCACAATTACCATGCTCTCATCCTGAAGCAGATGAATGGATGAGAGCAGGGAATTCCACTAGGTAACTAATAGAGCTCTTTTTCATTTTGGGGGTTGGATTTGAAGATAAAATTCTTATTAATTTTTTTACCCTTGAATTCATTCTCATGTAAGAAATTAAACTACCTTCATGCTAAAATGACTTACAAATCAAGAGATTGCCGTTTTAATTATTAATGTCACTCATTACAAAACATTAAATTTATAAGGGTTTGAGCTGCTAGGTGTTTCAGTTATCATTCTTCTCCCAGATTTACTTTTCCTAATACTTTTTTATTAAACATAAGGAGCCTGTGTCAGTGACAGTCTGCAAATAGAAAGGTGATGGCTGAATGGGACATATTTAGAAAATAATTAGAAAGCCTACAAATTAGAAAATAATTGTAGTGATCACAATTTGTAGCAAATTTTTTGTCAATTGCTTGATTAAAAAACCTTACCAGTAAAAAATTACTTCCCCAAATCCATTGTATAGGTTTTGATATACTTTACTAACAAATGGATGACTCAAATGTAGGATAAGCATTTTTGCTTCACTTTTCAGCAGGGAGCTGTTTGCTTTCTTGTCTCTCTGCTTTTGAACTAAGGAGTATTTCCTGCATTAGTGTCTTATAGGAATGAAGCCAAGGAATGCTATACCTATGGAGTTACAATGAAGAGCCAGTAACTGATTTGTCTTTCCAATAAAATATAGTATAGCAAAAACAATTACATAATTTCAAAGTGTATATCAAGATAATCATCCTCATTACAAGGGGTGATGGGATGAAACTGGAACCCAAATGTTCCATTTAAACATGAGAAAAAACTATTTTATTATGAGAGTGAGGGAGCCCTGGCACAGGCTGCCCAGAGGGGTTGTGCAGGCTCCTTCCTTGGAGGTCTTCAAGACCCACCTGGACATGTTCCTGTGTGACCTGATCTAGGTGAACCTGCGTCTGCAAGGGGGTTGGACTAGATGATCTCTAAAGGTCCCTTCCAACCCTACCGTTCTGTGATTCTATCATTCTGTAAACTTCTGGATCCTAGTCCTCATTTGTCCAAGAATGTATGTTTTAGAAGCCCTTTAGAGTTTTGTTAGTAATTTGTTGGATTCAGCCTATTGAATTTTTCTGAATGGGAGACTCTTGATTTTATCATAAACTTTGGTGCCAAATAGATAAGTAAAATAAGATTGGATTAGTATGAGAAAATACCTAAAATGGAAGAGTAATCATGTCAGGGTCCCTTTGGAATTACTAAGGAGAGAAAAAGTCTAACTCAGTCACTTTAGGAGTCATTTAGGAGCTCATCTGTCACTGAGCCTAATGTAACTGCATTCCCAACCAGCATCTATTTAACTGATGTGCCTGAATTAAGAGTGAATCTGACTCAAAGACAGTAGATGAAAAATTTTCTTAGAGACTTCAAGGCAGAGCAGTTCCTACATTGTATGGGAACTGTAAGTAATTAAAACACTTGGAAATATAGGGACTCAGCTTTTTGATAGCTATGGGACATTCAGTCCAATATGCATAATAGTTAGTTTGCCAGAAGCCATAAAGACAAGCTTGCAGATGAAAAAGTGACTTTTCTATAAAGATGTCCTCTCAGATTGTGAACAGCTGTACCATTTAAATCTGAGAAAGTACAAAGTCCATGTAAAGTCTGACCAAACACCTAAATATTCAGAGTATGTATTGTCCACTATGTTAACATTTTGCAATTACAGGGGTTAAATATTAGACATTGAGGAAGCTTTGCCTTATATGAAGTATGAAACAGAATTTGGCTGACAACACAACTGGTATTAAACCTGAAGCAGGTGAGAAGGTGGAGTGGAAGGAAATCCATTTCTCAACTTGTAGGTACATTGCCTGAAGCTGAGTGCTGAAGGCAGTAAGTGCAGACTTACCCAAGTAATATTTTTTACATGATACTACTGTTCCTAGTTCCAGTAGATGCTTTATTACATTAGTATTCTGATGTCTCTGCACTTCCTTTGTGGGAGAAGTGCTCTCTAACTTTGACAACTGCAGTCTTCCAGCTCTGAGCCTAATAAAAAGGGTATGTAAGAAAAAAAACGTATTTGTTGTGTTTCTGCTGCAGGAGAGCTAGCAGAGGGAGCTTAAGTACAAACCCTCTTCCCAGTGCTAATTAATAATACAAAAGTACATAAACAAATACACAAAAGTCTGCCATGATAACCTATTCCTTGTAGGAAATGGGGGGAAAAAATCTGTAGCTGTTGAATGGAAAAGGATAGAATCAGTAAGGAAAGGAAAGGAAACTTTTCTAGTAGATGAGAACACACTAAAAGTAACAGCACGAAACTACTGTCTTAAAATCTAGGAACCTCTGTCAAATTTCTAGAGAATAAGTGGCATTTCTATATTTTTAGACATTTTTCTATACCAAAAAAACCTTTCTGTTGAGCTTGTTTGCTTTTGGCTTTTTTATGACTGTTCAGGTTTTTAGAAAGTGAGATATTCACAGAATCACAGAATGCCAGGTAATGAAAGGAACCTGTAGAGATCATCTGGTCCAATCTTCCTACTAAAGCGAGTTCACCTAGATCAAGTTGCATAGGAACACATTCAGGTATGTTTTGAAAATCTCCAGGGAAATAGACTCTACAACCTCCCTGGACAGCCTGTTCCAATGCTCCATCATCCTCTTAGGAAAAAAAAGGTTTACTTTTGTTCAAGTGGAACTTCTTGTGCTTCAGCATGTGTCCATTACCACTTATCCTGTCACTGGGCATTACAGAAAAAAATACTGGCCCCATCCTCTTGACATTCACTCTTTGGGTATTTGTAAGTAATGAAAAGGTCCCCTCTTTGATTTCTCTTCTCCAGGCTAAACAGCCTCCAGTCTCTCAGCCTTTTCCTCACAAGAGATATTCCAATCCCAGATCATCTTTGTAGCGCTCCCCTGGACTGTCTCCAGCAGTTCCCTGACTCTCTTAAACTGGGAAGCCCAAAGCAGTACTGCAGATGTGGCCATATCAGAGCAGAGTAGAGGGGGAGGGGAACTTCCCTTGACCTGCTGGCCACACTCTTCTTAATGCACCCCAGGATGCCATTGGCCTTCTTGGCCAGAAGGGCACATTGCTGGCTCATGTTTAATTTGTTGTCCACCAGAAATTCCAGTGCCTTCTCTGTAGAGCTACCCTCGAGCAGGTCACCCGCAGCCTGTACTGGTACATGGGGTTGTTCCTCCCCAGATGCAGAACTCTGCACTTGTCCTTGTTGAACTTCAGGAAGTTCCTCTCTGCTCAACTCTTAAGCCAGTAGAAATCTTACTGAAAGTCAGCACAGCCTTCCAGTGAATTAGTCAGTCCTCTCAGTCTGGTGTCGGCAGGGAACTTGCTGAGGGTCACTCTGTCTCCTCATCCAGATCATTGATGAAGATGTTGAACAACACTGGCCCCAGAACTGATCCCTGTAGAACTCCACTGGTCATAGACCTCCAACTTGTTTCTGTGCTATTGATCACCATTCTCTGGGCTCTGTCATTCAGCCAGCTCTCAATCCACCTCACTGTCCACTGATCCAACTCACATTGCCTGAGCTTTCCTATGAGGACATTATGGGAAATGATGTCAAAAGCTTTGCCAAGGTAGATGACATCCATTGCTCTCACCTCACCTAATCAGCTACTCATGCTCAGCTAGATGGCTTTCAGGTTGGTCAAGCAGGATTTAGCCTTGGCCAATCCATGTTGACTATTCCTGATAACCTTAGTAAGAAGTATTTACTTTTTACTTTATATTCTATTGATTTATAGGTGCAAGACCTTAAGGAAAATACTTGAGATAGGTTTGTACTGTGTTTTCATTTCAATACAATAACATCCAACAAAGTCTTAAGTTCCTTTATCTCTTTATCCATCTCAGCAGTGCAATCAACTTTGTAGAAAGTAAGAGGTGAACAAACAGGAAAATAACATCAACCTCTTCAGGAGCATCATACTGTGCTCCAGGATCACTTGAGAGACCAATGACAGAGCTAGGTGAGCCCTGGTTCAACCTGCCTGACTGAGCTCTACCTCGCCTGGGGAGGCCAATGCACTTGTTTTAAATGTCATGAGCATAGCATCATATTTCAAGGTTAGAAAGTTTTGCCCCTTATTAGCATCCTTGAGGAACATAATTTTGGGAAAGGATTTAAAGGTCTGCAAGAGACATGAAAAATAATGACAGGAGTGTTCTTAAGTGAGAGGAGGGTGTTATTTTGAAATGTATGTATTTTTATGCTCAATATTTGTTATAGAAAGGTGGGGAGGTTAATCAAATTATTATACCAAATATTTACTAAGAATTTGTGGCTTTCTAGAAAGACTGCTTAGTATTGACTAAGAACTTTCTAATAAAACTCTGCTGTTAGAACTCAATATTGATTGTATGGCTTGCTGCAGAGCTGTCCACTGAGTATGTTGTAAAATAACGTCTTCTCACCTAGTTTCTTTTGCTTGGAGCATGGTAGAGATCAGTTACTGAAACAAGTGTCAGTGAGCTATGCAATTGCTGGATATATGGTTTATCTCCAACTACATGCACACATTTATTTCATCTTCTATGTGCCCAGTTGGGGGGTGTTCTGCTTGAAGATGCAAGCCTTTCAAGTTATACACACTGTTATGATTTAGTTTTCATGTCCATAAATAATTTGGTTTACGGTTTTACTAACAAGAAGATATACCACTCAATAAAATTTTTCTGAGTTTATTTCCTCTTCTTATAGGTCAATACACCACTTGGCTGTCTGCATCTTAGCAGCCAAGCAATCGATGCCCTTCAGAAAAGACTTAGACCAATTTCCCACTTGTGTACTTAATAACTGGCCAAGTTCATGCCAGTGCAAAGACAGTTTTGTTTTGCCAAGGTACTCCTACCCTTTTCCAGTAGTCCTAAAGTGTCATCTTGTGGCTAACACTGGTTATGATTTCATATAGTCAAGAGAAAATGTATCCAAGCATCACATATAGAAAATCTGTGAGTTCTTTGATAAGATTAATTAGAGGAGTCGAGATTATGTAATTTTAATTGAGATTTCATCATTGGAGTTTACTTCAGAAATAAGTGATAACAGGTAATTTTAAGAATTTACTAAGAAGTTCATAATCATTCGTTGATTATGTTGATAGATTTTTCTCATTTAATGCTATCCCATGGCCTAAGGATGCAATGAATAAAGCAATGCATTACAAATCGTTAGATCTTTGAAAAGTTCATCTATTGCTATGTAATGCATCTTCTTTTCACACTGTAAGAAAACAAACAGCAGTTAAATATCTTCAGAAGTGCGTTAGTTAAACTATCACACTCGTCCCAGGACAGCAACTCAAATATAAACTGTGTCAAATTAACACAGAGCATCTCAGCTTGCTCAGCTACACAATCAATGCAATGTCCTTTCCGAGGGCAGTAAGAAGCCAGTTTGAGTATTACACAGAGTAGACTATAACTTCTTACATCAAGCAAGCCCTCTTGCAATTTCTGGCATCTCTTAGAGGAATTTAATCTGAGAGCTTTGAAAAATGGGATAGGTAGGAGTTGTGACTGTGTTGCAAAGGTTTTGTCTCAACACTTTTTGAATGGCAGTTCTGTTATCACTTTAAATTATTGCAATCTGATATTTATTAGGAATAGAAACAGTTTTAAAGTATTTTCTAAGAAATCAAATTTTTCTGTCTTCATCTCAATTCAGAATTGCATCAAGCTCTGGAAATCTGAGATTTCAAATCCTTTACACAAAAACCTTCTGTTCTCTACACTTATATGTAAAGGGCTCTTAATAGTTTACTGCTAAATTCTCTTTGAATAAAAGGACACATATCATTTCTTGCTGTAATATTGTAGGAGATTAAGAAGTATTTTCAAACAAGCAAGATAAAACTTCCTCTTACTCAAATGTGAAACAGTACCTTTGACATGAAATGTTGCATTTTATTGTCAGGCACTTGTAAAAAAGTAAAGAAAACAAATAATGTGTTTCAATTCATAGAAATGAAGCTGAATTTCCACTTTCTCATACAATAATTTTGGTATTAGAGCTCTTGTCCTGTTCAATTCAAATTCAATTCAAATCCAAGTTCAATTTCTTTGTCTTTCTCATAGAATCATAGAATCACAGAATGGTGGAGGTTCGAAAGGACCTTTAGTGATCATTCAGTCCAACGCCCTGCTAAAGCAGGTCCCACCTAGATCAGGTCACACAGGAACATGTCCAGGTGGGTTTTGAAAACCTCCACATTTATTTATATTACAGTGTGATGACTGCTACATTATTTTGAGTGCAAAAGTATGCATTCCCTGCCCCAGAGCACAGGAAATCTAAACTCGTTTGTAAACGGGGCAGTGTAATTCAAAGAAAAGATGATCCCTCTGAGATGAGTTGCTAATGAAAATAAATATTCCTGTTATATAGAGGAAAATGTTAGCTATTTGTAACAAGCTCATTTGTTTGCAATATTTTCTGCTGCCGAACATACCTTTGAAATAGATTTTTGAGTTGCAAGCTGTGAATGAGCAAGCACAGATACCTACTCTAATGATAACTTCCAATTAATTCTGCTTCTGAAGTACTGCTAAGGTAAATTAGATATTGATTTCTGACAACATGGAAGGCTTGTCTCATTGTTAAATTTTGAATCTTACTGATTAAATAAGAGTTTGATAGCTGATGCTAAAAGTTATTGTTCTTTGTAATGTAGATGTACCTGGAGTTCTAAACTGAAAGACTTGCACTTCACAAGTGCAAGTCACACTTTCACAACTGAACACTTTCACAACTGAAAGGTTGCACTTCACAAGTACACAGTAAAAAAACTCCAAAACCTAAACCAGTGTGGGGGGAGGAATAGAGGGGATGGGATGCAGTGACATAAAATATTTGGGGTTTTGCTCCAGAGGCTAAAACTTCCTGATATGAATCTTTTATGCTTGATCATGCAGGAACAACCAAACAGAAACATTTATACCATCTTTCATGATCTGAGTATTGAGATGTTGTGAAGTCAAAGCATCATAATTGCAAGTTACTGTTCATTTAAATCAACTGCAGTTCTTCAGAGAACATTTAAAGGGGCTTTGGTTTGATTTTTTTTTTAATTTTTGTGCTTTTTTGATCAAGCCAGATCCAGGGGCAAAAAGACCTGATCTCAGGAATTTAGAAATCCTTCAGGTAAGATTACTTAGTAGAATTGATTACCACAATTGTTTTCTCATTGCCCTCTACAACCCTGACTCTATTTTAGACTTGCCAGAAATGATACAGGATTCTGCTCCTAGAATATTTTATTCTTGTAATCAGAGGTTATCACTGTATTTTGCACCCACTTGGCAAATGTTTTATTATCATTAATACCATGTTAAACATAGAATTAATCACAAGTTCCACACAGTGTATACAAGATTCACGTATTTTTCTTGATACTTGGCTGCATGCATCTTTCTTGCAATCAGTTCTTCTTTCTCTACCTTCCTGGAATATCACTTACATTTTTGCAGATTGATAAAGAATTTTTATGCCCTTTGTCACAGACGTGATCAGTTGCTATCAGATCCGACCTAGTTCTCACTGAAGTCAACTGGAAGTCTTACATTGACTACGGTGCTTTCCATTCTAGAAATCCAGTTACATTTGTTGTTTCTTTCCAGTTTTAAGCATTTGAGTTGATAATTCAGTGCTTGCAACAGTATAGTTTGCTCAAATAGTTGATAATCACAGAATCACAGAATGATGGGGATTGGAAAGGATCTTTAGACATCAGCCAGTCCAACTGCCCTGTCAAAGCAAGTCCACAGGAACGTGTCCATGTGGGTTTGAAAACCTCCAGAGCAGGAGCCTCCACACCCTCCCTGGGCAGCCTGGACCAGGGTTCCCTCACCTCAGCACTGGAAGAGTTTCTCCTTATGTTACAATGGAACTGTTTGTGTTCCAGCTTCATCCCATCATCCCTTGTCCTATTACTGGATACAACAGAAAAAAGTGCTGCCCCAACCTCCTGACACGCATCGTTGAGATATTTGTAACTATTAATGAGATCCCCCCTCAGTCTCCTCCAGACTGAAAAGCCCCAAGTCCTGCAGCCTTGCCTCAGCAGGAAGATGCTCCAGTCCCCTGATCATCTTGGTGGCTGTGTGCTAGATAATGCCATTTTAGCCAAATTAAAACTGTGCTATTTTGACATGGAGGATCCTGAAGCAACATCAGTATGATGTAAGTGTTCATGAGTTGTTAGTAAAGGAGATTGATTCTAACTTGTATATGGTGAATGTTCCTTGTGTCAGCTTTGCCGCATCTTAAGATATTTGGTGCAGTAAAGGTAATGAGGTTAACCTGTTCCTCATTTTTGTGAAGAAAATATGTTTCAACGTCACTGAATAACTCTATAATCTAAAAAACTGTTTGTTGTTAGCAGTGGTCCCAAATAAGTCTTGCCACTAAACTCATTTGTTTCATCTAGTTTTTGAGATGTTTGAGATTCTCAGACATTCAAGAATCCATTTTTTCCTAGGATGTTGCCTCTTCTCATTTCTTCCAACTTTCAGATGAACTAGAAATACATTAGGCATTTTTCTTACTACCACTCTTCAGTACCAGCAATTGCCACGGTTATTACCACAGGGTTGTTATTTAACTATCTGTGCAACTGAAACAAGGAAAAATTGATTTTGAGAATTATCGGTTTAAACTCATAGTATGAAATTGCATCACTGACTCTCTTATTCTGTGCAGACAATGAAGACCATGTCACAGAATAAAGGATGGACTGTAACAGCATGAAATACATTTATGTACCTATGGCCAGGCACCTTTTCAGAGGGCACATGGTTGTCTGACACAATGGGCCTGAAGCCAGTTAGAATGTCATATTTTTCTACATACAGAAGAAGGGAGCACTGTGTGCTTGACCTGCAGCACTGAATCTGGCAGGGAACATAAATCTTCTGTGAAATTATTTCATAAGGGTTCCATCAAAACTACAAGATAAAGCTGTACACATTTTTGTGAAGGTTTGTCAGCTTTTCTCCAGGAGTCCCAGCTGGATGTAAATATCTTTTATTGTCCTTGCACTCTGTGGTGATCCAATGCTATCTCAGCTTGTATTATAATACATGGTGATTTTTACTGAGCATCTCTGCAGTCAAGTCCAGTTCTGCCTTATTGAATTTTACTTGGTGTAGTGCCTCTGGAAACAAGGCAGGGCTCCTGACATATAAGTCCAGCCCAGTCACTTCACTTTGAGTGTCCTTTACCACACCATCAAAAAATGTGATGCTTAATTTCGATTCTGAGAGATAATATGTGTGTCAGCAGCCTTTTCTTCTCACTTTTATTGTGTAAAACAACACAGGAATTACTGATTTATAAATCAATTGTCATTGTGTCTGAGTGGGACCAAAAACTAGTTTGTAAATAAAATGTTCCATTTCCTTTCATATGTTGAAAAATATGTAAAACTACATCTCTAAACGCCTTCACAAGGTCTGGCTTTCTTCTGGGAAAACAAACTGAAATCTTCTCTGTTTTCAGATTGATGAGATAGAATGTCTAGAGGAATTTTGTTGAAAGTAAATTTTTGTATAAATGGGAATTGAAACACGTAAGCAGGTCTGAGCAAAGGCACGGCTGGGTTTCAATACTTAATCCAAGTTTGCAGTTCAAAAGGAAAAAAGGTGATTTGGTATTTTAACATATTCAAGGTTTTAATTCTTTTATTCTTAAAGTCTGTTAAATCTACTAGTAGTTATTCTATTAAATCTTTTAAACCTGATCTTTTTCAGGATGTGTATTTACAGAAATTATTGTCCAAACAAAAGAAGGCCATTTGGGTATTCATATACAGAGAGCATCTTTAAAGCTCTGTCACACAGTACAATTCAGATCCATTTTTATCTTCTTGTTATAGATTGTGGTTGTCTAAAGATTTATGGAATCCATTGTTTGCATGGATAGAGAAGTGATTAAAAGGTACATGAAGCAAAATAACAGCTTTCCAGAACAGTTTTGAAAGAAATTTCAAAGCAGACAAAGCCCAGAAAGGCTTCAGTTAATCTTCCCTGTACTGCCACAGTGTGTGTCAGCCTAATGGAAGCCATATCCTGAAAAATCTTACCCCAGGCCTTTGAGAGGGCTTCATGTGAATGGCAAAGCATATAAGGAAAAGATTGTTCAGGGGTGTGCACTGCATGTTGGCTGTGGTATTAAACTCTGAATAATGTCAGTATTTTATCATTTATTAAACTGAATGCTAACCATATGTTTTATGAAAAAGACAGATCAAGACTTTCTTAAAAAAACAAAAACCACAATCAACCAACCAAAAAAACCTCCAAGCAGATCACAATGATCACTTCTGATCAACTTCTTAGTGTGAAAGCATAACAGAGACGTCTGTATCCATCCTTTATCTCATCCATAGGGAGCTTTTTGCTGGTTTACTCATGCCTTTGACCCAAGATCTGCCAGTAGTTCTTTTTCTTTAATCTTTTTCCCAGCTTGAAACAACTGAGAACTGACCAGATTTACATGCATCATGTTTTGAACCTGAGGGTCAGCTCAGGTGCAAATGTACTTTAACCCAGCTAACTTTGCTCTGCTGAGTCCTTGAGTGATGAGACTGAAGTGTTTCTTGGCTTGAATTTCATTTGAACCAAAGCATTTTCTTGGAATGTCAGATTATTTCTGATATATGCTGTAAGTTAACGACAGCTGTGATTGACAACTGTGTTCACACTCAGATGGATTCATAATTGGTTGACATAGTTTGCATGTTACACAGCTGTCACCAAAAAGCAACATGTTAAATCCACTATTACTCAATGTCTGTTATCTGCAAATCATCATGTGTTAAACCAGGCTTTCTGAAAAACCAAGAGAGCCATCTGAACTAAGAACTATGAGAACAACAGGTACTGATGGGTTTAGATGAGTTGATTTAAGAACCAACTATGTAGCAAAAAATAAATAGTTTTCTTCAGTATTTTGTATTTAACTTCTTTTTTAACATTAAAGTTACAAACTCTGTGTGAGAATATGTGATCAGATTCTGCTGAAAGTCATTAGCAGTGGCATAACAGTACTAAAAGTATTTACGTCAAGCAACATAAAGTTAAACGAACCAGACTGTGAGTTGAGAGATGTGGTTTTAATGTAAATGAAAAGAGATTCTTACTGGCCACTAATCAAGTGTTTACCTGGTTCCATTAAAACTACATTGAATTTAATCAGTATGCTTTCTAATGCATGCTTTTCTCGCTAAATAAGAAGCGTATTTGTCATGAATATTTAGATTGGATTTTAAATCCATGAAAGTTTCATTTAAATAAAAAGTGAGATTTTTTTTTTCAAGGTTGAAACTTAACACTTCCAAATTCTATTCAAGAGTTGTAAACAAATTGTAAAGCTAATGATCCTGAGGGAATTTTCTTAGTATTTAGGGTTAAATCATAGAATCATAAAACGGTAGGGATTGGAAGGGACCTTTAGAGATCATCTAGTCCAACCCCCCTGCAGAAGCAGGGTCACCTAGATCAGGTCACACAGGAACATGTCCAGAAGGGTCTTGAAGGCCTTCAAAGAGGGAGCCTCCACAACCCCTCTGGACAGCCTGGGCCAGGGCTCCCTCACCTCACAGTGAAATAGATTTTTCTTATGTTTAAGTGGAACTTTTTGTGTTCCAGCTTCATCCCATCACCCCTTGTCCTGTTGCTAGCTACTATAGAAAAAAGGGATGTCCCAAACTCCTGACACCCACCCTTTAGATATTTATAAATGTTAATAAGATCTCCCCTCAATCTCCTCTTCTCCAGACTAAACAGCCCCACTTCCCTCAGCCTTTCCTCGTATGAAAGACATTCCAGTCCCCTGAGCATCTTGGCGGCCCTGCGCTGGACTCTCTCCAGAAGTTCTCTGTCACTCTTGAGCTGAGGAGCCCAGAACTGGACACAGGACTCCAGATGAGACCTCAGCAGGGCAGAGTAGAGGGGGAGAAGAACCTCCATTGACCTACCGGCCACACTCTTCTTGATGCATCCCAGGATGCCATTGACCCTCTTGGCCATGAGGGTACATTGCTGGCTCTAGTTGCAAAGGCTTAAATGTGACTAGAGTTTATGTAATGTTATAGGCCCATTAAATTTAAGGTTTTGTTTCTTGTCACTAAATAAAACTATTAATGACTAACTCAGATATTGAAAGAGTATGGAGTATTTTAAACATAAAATATGTATATAAGCCAATAAGTTGTAAGACACGTTTTGCACTTCTCACTGGAACCTGAATAGTATGTGGGAGTGATGTTCTGTATATGTAATTCTATCCTGATAAATTCTTAATGTTCCAATACACAGGTAATATAAACTTCAGCTTGATTTATGTGATTCCTATTCTTATCTCACAGACTTCTTTTGTTTCCAGCTTGTTTGGGTTTTATAATAACAAACACTGAATTGAGCTCTCTACAGGGATATAGGTATGGGCTACCAAACCAGAATTTAATTTAAATATGTCATTAGTTTTAATCTAAGAAGGAAATAATAGACTTAATAGAACTTAAATAACTTAAACCAAAGAAGCTTATGCTTAGTGATGTGTCAAATTAATTGGCCACTGTGAATCCTTATTGCAAAACTGAGTCTCAGCCTTCATTGTAGGTTGCTTATCAGTTTATGGATAAATAATTCCATTCTTGCTAGTCACCTCTTTATTGTTCAGACAGCTATATTCCAGCTGTTTTCTCAGATTTCAGACTTTTTTTACCCTCATTGATTTTATTTCATATGTGGACAGTTTTTTATTTCACTTGATTTTTTTGCTTTGTTTTCAGTCAAGAACAGGCAATCGAAGCTTGAACTGCACGTTTTCTTCAAGCAATATAAACCAAATAGATATGTGTGGGGGAAAAAAAGAATCACTTTTTTAATCTTATTCATGAATATTCTCACAGATCTTAAAACAGAGGTGTAATAGATGTGCACATAAAATACATATCAGTCTTCATAGCCAACTTAAGTCCTGCATTGACTTGAGCACAGTGGAATGTGGAACAGCCTCTTTGGGTGGAGTTTATCCTTAGTGGTAACAATAAAAAAGACAACAAAGACTGGAGTCAAAACTGTACTTACAGGCTTAGAATTTCTGATGTTTGACAACAGTGATACCATTGCCAAGTCTTCAAATATACACCCCTAATGAGCTTCAGTGCTGGACCAGAGTTTTCCAACAGTATACTGCACACATCTTTGCTCCCCTTTGCACTGGTTTTTTGCCACTGTCTTGTCAGCTGTCAGGATTGGGGTTGTTTTCTGTTATACTTCAGAGCATCAGTGTTTGAGCAGTGAGAATTGGCTAACTTGTTCAGATATCCATGGAAAAAATGGCTTGCATATGTTAACTTCTATGAATGTGTATTGTAAGTATATAAACACACAAAAATGAAGCATTTCATGTTGTAAATAGAAACCAGAATACAAAGAAGCAAGGAGTTGCTAAATGATGAGTAAGTTAATGATTTTCTCTTCTTTAGCAATTTAGAGCATGTACTCTCCTAACTTACTCTGGCACTTCACAGTCAGCTACACAGACCACCACCAACTCAACGTCCTGTAAGCAGCTGATGTTTTAAGACATTCAAAGTGAAGCACTTAGTAAATTCCTGGTTGTGTCGAAGTTGATTTGATTGTAATAATGGACTTGATAAAGCTGGAAAGACACTCTTATTTTTCCAAAACTAGAGCTATGTTCTCTGCTGATTTACTTCTATTTGGCCTTCAAGGTTTACCTCAAATAAACTAGCAGCAATGGAGCTGTATTGAAGATGTGATATTTTTCATGATGTTCTTTAGAAGTGCATGTGGAAAGGCTCTTAGCAGGCTGGTTATTACCACTTGTCACTGTCACAGAGGTCTGGTACTACTATTTAGTCACTGAGTCTGTTAGCTGTTGCTGGAAGATGAAGGGTTGGATATAAATGATATAAGTGTTCATGAACAGATGCATTGTACCATGATACTGTCTGTCACTCAAATTCACAAGCACAGAAAATGTTCTTCCTCGCTAGAAGAGGATGGTTTCAGCTATTTGAGGAGCTTTCTCGTCAAATGCTAACCACACCATGTACGGCAAAGATGTTATCTGAGGGAAAACTAGGGGACACAGGCAGGGAAAAAGTTTGAGACAAGTCATTCACACTACAGGTAAATGAAATCTTGAGAAGCATAGAGTTGGAGGGAGAGTACTCTGAGGCTTTAATGTAACTAGGGCTTCACTCGTGATTCCTTCCCTGGGCACTCGCCACTCCCCAATTCTTATGTATAATCTCTCCTTCCCAGCATTTTTGCATCTTTGAAATAGAGTTACACAGGTGCTTCCATTCCATGGGTGAAGGATTTGGCCACAGGAGGTCTAGTAATAGCCCATGACATGACAGTCTGGGAACAAAGTCTTGCATTCATTTTACAACGATTAGTGAATGTGTTCATGGCTGGACTGTACGTCACCCACTGCTTTGCTGCCGGAATCCCTGGTTTAATGATGGACAGTAAGTTGGCCCTATATTGGCTGAGAACTGAAAGAGAAATTCTGCTACTTTTTTAGAAATTTTTGATGTTATTTTTTCATAATCTCTTGAATAATTAGAGACTGAAATGGTGTTTCATACTGACTGCTCTGTAAAAACAGTAAAGTTATGGTGAACTGTCTGAATATTAGAAGTTGAATTCACCAGCTAAAATATATTCATGAGTAGCTCTTTCTCCTTTGATTATTTATTATACAAGGTAACTTCTTAGGATATTTTTTTATAGAGTTTGATACTTCACTCAGGTGTCATTAACAACCACAGAAGTAAATAAAAGTGATTTAATGTTTGCTATTATTGCTTTCTCTAGACTTGGCTGGGAAATGATGTATGCATGCTTCATTTCTGTTTTATTTATTTGTCTATAAGGACTGTTTTCCATACTGGCTTGAGAGTTTGAATGAGAAACTTTTCTCCTTTACAACTTTCATCCATTCAAGTGCCTTTAATCATAAAGTTTTCTTGACTGCATCCTTAAATTCATTCACAGGCATTTTGCCTTCAATTTGCTGATTTCACTGCTTTGTATTTTTATCAAATATCACTTTGTATTGTTTCACTTGTAACTGTGTTCTTTGTGATTAGTTTCCTTGTTGAATGTTATTTAATTGATATTTTAATATCTGTAACTAAAAGCATGCTTTTTTGACATACACAGATATTTTTTCATGTGTTATTGTAGAAGAATGTGGTCTATACTCTACAGCATGTACCCTTTAGTAATGATTCTCAAGCAAATATACAATTTTCTGCAAAGCACGGTGACTCTTCTTCTTAGGCAGAACATCTCTGTGCATTGAACAACTTCTGCATATATTTCTTCATTCCAGTAAACTGAGAGAAGTTTTCAAAGTATATGTGATGTCCAAAAATAGACAGAAAGATGAGTTTGTGTACTCAGCTTGGACAAGTTTAATCCCAGTGACAAACAGACAGTCAAGCTGCAGATGTCAGTGTGTAACATGGTCTTACACTGTATTTTTCCAGAGTTCTTAGGAATATTATAGCAGAAATAAATTCAGTCATCTGTGAGGTGATTGCTGCATTGTGCTCTTTTTGGGGAATTGGATTGACTTTTGTTTAATCTGCTTTTGTTGAACTCACCAGCAATGCCCCAACGTAATGCAAAAAAAAAAAAGCAAATAAATGACAGGATACAAATAAGTATGGCTGTATGTAATTTGGTGCAATACAGACAGTTGTTTAGAGCCTGTTTTAGCACACAGGTGGTAGCAAAGCACTTGGTTAGGGTTTATTTCATGCAGCACAACCGAGTAGTTGACACAGCATCTGTTGCCCACAGAGATAAAGTTTTAGAAGAAGAAATGAAAAGCATTATCTTCTGATTTCGTTGGCAACCAGAATGGCAGAAAGACTCCATCTTCCAAAAAGGATTTTCTTTTCTTCCTAGTTCAAACATCCAAAGGGTGTCTTTAGACTGAAAGAATACCATTTCCTCTCTTGAACTCTTGGCAAGGTTTCCTTTCTGTTTCCCACAGTATCTCTCATGTTCTGAGAGTCAGAGGAGAATTTTGAAACACTACAAATGTATTTGTTGGCTGAATGTGAGCTAAGATTGATAATTCTACCCCAAATTATGGTTGTTGTAAGGTGATCTTTGTTTAGGAATTCTTAAAACTCAGCTTTCCTTTTCTTTCTAGTCCGTGCATATTTGTTTCCTACCAAGCAATTCTGACTCAATGTTTATGTTATTTGTTAAGCTGACTTTAACTGTTGCAATCAAGACTTGTCTCAATCCAATGTAGAATCTAGTAGGTTTCCTGTTGAAATATTAACTCTATAGGCTTTATAAAATTTATGTTTATTCAGTAATTATACTACCTCACATTTCTATAAGACAGTTCTCTTAAATTCAACAGGATTTTACCTGCTTGGCCATCATTGCAGAATTGGCCAAAACTAAACAGATTTCCTCCTCTGACAAGAATAATTGATAATAAATAAAGATTAATTAACAAATAAAGAATAATTACTTTGTAATTTAACCACTAGTTTCCAAACTATTTAGAATATGTTTAAGAAACAGAGAAAATGCTTTCCATTTTCTTCATTTTTGCTATTTAAAACAAACCAGAAACTACTCAGAAGAGCAGCTCTTGTGTATCAGAGAGCCCCACCAAGTGTCAAGACAGAGAAAGGAAATGGTTTCAAAACTATTTTCAGCCTTGAGAAAAGGAACATTAGATTTCATAAATTGTTCCTGTAGATGCACCTTCCCCGTCCTAGTGACTGTAATTCGATTCTTCCCATCAACTGCCTTGCTACACTGGTGCCTAAGGTAATCATAACTTGCCATCTAGTGGCCTATTTATGAATTCCCACAGCTACATTTCCCTCAATTAAAGATTACCTTCATTTCTGAAGGAGAAGATTCCTATTTGCCTGTTCACCATCTCACACAGGGAAAGCCAGCTCAGGACAGTGATGGTGTTATATAGCATATGCTAGACAGGTAATAGATTGTCGAAAGAGGTGATATATGACTACTGATCTTATGGCAGACCAGAGAAAACACAAGACCTGTCAATAGTTAAAACAGCAGTATCAGACACAGCATTGTGTATTACAGTCATATTTTAACACTTATTATTTTTACTTAGCAATATTTTTCCATATTGTATACAATATCCCATTGCTTTTGGAGTGATGCCTTTGTTTTCATACACCTGCAACAATGCTGGTTGTATTGTAAATTACTGTGTTATTTCTGTATCATTAATTCATGTAACAACATTCAAATAAGGTAGTTTGCAAACAGAAAGACAAGAGTACTTTCAAGAAATGATTTAAAACTGCTTACCATCTGGTGCAAATCTCAAGCAAAACATTTGAATTTACATTTGATGAGCTCCGAGCTTTGACCAAAATCAGTTATTTTATCCAGGGAGTACAAAATAAATTTCTCTGTTGCAGGGAATTCACAGTCTTTTTATCATCTCTTGAAACTAAAATGTGCACTCACTTGTCTCATGTTCTCACTTGTCCTATAATCATGATTTGTTCTCATGATTTATGACATCCAGCTAATATCATGTGTCAAAATACAAGTTGACACAGAAACTCCGTACCTTGAAATTGGTTTTGTTCAAATAGAAACAACATAGTAAGCCTTCTAGTAAAGGGATTCTATCATGCTACAGAAGGTGAAGTGAATATAGACTTCTGTTCCAGTTAAAAAATACATTACTATTAATCAGTGATGTATATACAATATTTTTCTTATTGTAGATAAACTTAACTCACTCTGTACTTTCTTGCCATCATTATTATAGAAAATGGAGGACAACTGGTCTCTGGAGCACTAAAAATACTGTACTGAAGAGCTGAAATTGTAAGGGAGTGTCAGACACTCTCCCAAGAATGCAAAGCCAGTATTTCTAATAAGGCCCAAAAGGCAGTAGTGTTGATGTGCATATGGCTATAGCATGTTGCAGCTCCTTTGAAAGAAAATAAATAGTAATTAAATTGCAGCACTGAGATAAGATCAGTCGAATCTAACTTAATGTGCACGAGCTGATAATTACAACTGGGCACTTTTAAGATTCAAAACAGGCAGCTTTTTAAGAGCTTTTTAAGGACTCCTAATTGCAATTTCACATTAAAAGAAGCCCTGTCAGTACCATTGCTCTCTTTACTATTCAGGAGGGCAGATAGGTAGGAGGCTTGCCTGTAACTTGGCCTCAGACCATAAGCTGCATCCATCACAAACCGATATCCATTGGAGTTCAGATTGAATTTGTTTGGCTTCAAATCTGTGTTGCAGAAGTAGTATTTTAAAGTGTACAGGGTCTGGATGTGCCTCTCTTCAGCTCTGGCTGAAGATGCGTGCTACAGACAAGACATGCACTCACATTAAAAGGGAGACTTTCTGAGCTGTGGTGATCAAATAGTTGGGAGCTCAGCTGCATGCAAGAAAAATCAGTCCTCCTGAGAGTAAGCTGAAGTTTAGTAAATCTGTAATGGATTCTGCACCTCATGAACAGAATAACATATGGAAGCAAGAAAATACATGTTAAAATATAAAACTGAGCCATCTAATTCCTTGTCCAAATGGTCTGTTAGAGAAGGGCCAAAGTATGTCTGATATATAGCTAAGGCTTTTTTTTCCTTTTTTTTGTTATCATAGGAATTAAATGCTGTGAGGAATCTTCTTACCTTAACTCTCCATCTTTGATTATGAGCAAAATAGTTTTTTCAGGCCTGGCTTCACTGAACTGTGTAGTCTAGAGTATTTATTAACCAGGATTTAGTGCTTAGGGCACAGTTTTTGATCAACTGCAAAAAGTCTGGGGTAAAGAACAAATGTGCTAGGCCCAAATCCAGCAGCAACCTCATTGAATGAAAGCATAAATCTCAGATATCTATACCTGTGTGAGCTGAAATCAAAACTACTCAGAACAGGGTCCTGTTAAGCTACCCAGTTTCACTGTGGGAAAAAGAGGACAATGTAGTAGGTATTTCTTATTTTCCTTCATCTCCATTTCAAAGACAATAAAACCAGCCAGGAAAAGAGGGATGAGAAAAGGGTAGGCATGTAAAGTGCTTCTACTTCTGACACAATAGTGAGGTCCTGGATTCATGAGATCCTCCTCTGACTGCAATTTGCATGCACCTAGTTGAGCCATTGTTAAGAAAACCATGTTCATGCTTCCAATTTCTATTGAATTTTTACTTTTCCAGTTAAATTGGTGGAAAGTTGAGAACATCTCAGATCAAGGACTTTTATACAGTGTGGATTTAGCTTGTCTCATCCTTAAGCCTTACAGATTCCTTATACAGTGAGATGTTGCAAACCTGGTCCTCTGCTAAAGACATTGAAGAATGTTTTTACTTGGAGGAAAATGAATGAGCAGAGAGTGCAATTGATTGCTGGTCAGAGCCATCTTTCCTGGCCATGGTAATCATGTCATGATTAAGCTTTGTTGTCAAAAAAAAAAAGGATTTCCAAATTTTGAAGTGCAATCTGACAGAAAATAGTGATTTCCCCACATTTACCTATCCCAGACATCTCCACTCCTGGAAGTTTGTCTGGCTCAGCTCATGACAAACTTCTCAATAACACAGCTGAGGGCTACCCTTCTTCCCTTGGGTGATCTTGGAGAGGGTGATCCCAGATGGCTCTTCAGGAGACCTCAGCCACAGATGGACTTCATTCCCAAGGAAGATGAATTTAAACCAAGGCGTTAGTGCCTGATCCCTTCCTGGTCTACAGCTCCAATCATGCCACAGCCAGGCCTCAGCTTGGCCATGGACCTCATTGATCTGCACCCATATCATGACTCGTAAGTGACATCCTAGCCTGATGTCAGGCTTGCTTCATCCCTGGGCTATGGGCTCATAGACACTGGGCTGTGTCTCACCCTGGTTATCTTTACTGGACCTCTCCACGGAATATGGGTGACAATCTAATGAAGTTTTTTCAGGTAAGCTGAAACAGACTTATTTCAAGGAGACATGAAATGGGGAACACTTCCCATGGCAATAATTTTCTCTTTCATTAGAAGAAAAGGTTAATTTCTCAGCCCAGGTTTATCCCATCTCTGATAGCAAAGATATATTGTTCTGTTACATGTTATTAAAGGGAAAAAAAATCTTAACACACTTTGTAAGTCCAGAATTATGTTAAAACCCTTTTTGTAGCTCCTGTAAATGCTTATGAAATGTCTTGGCATACTGTTCAGCTACCCTTGGAAATGTACTTTGGATTACAACAAACAACTGTTGATTATCTCCCAAATTCTCCCAGTACATTCCTGCTGGGTTTGTGTTCAATGCAACTCCCAAGTGCTTCCAGAAAAACTTTTTCTTTGTCTGATTAGAACATGGGCTTGTTGCTTGAAGATGAAGAGAAAAAAGTTATTTAATCTGTTCAACTAGAAACCATACATCATCTAAAAGTCCTAATATTCACTTGATTCCTGCTGCTTTTACCTAAATTTAAGGAGGTTTGGGTCATATCTCTATCACATCTTTAAGCCCAAGATCTCCTACTTAGAACTCTGCTTAAATTTCTATCTAAGCTCAAAACTCATTTGCCTAAGTATCTGCTACAGTTACAAGGGACCCAGCAGAGACTTGCATGCTTGGCATCTTGTCCTCAGCCCATGTCCAGAATTACCAGCACTGCACTACATTACAGCAGCTTAGCAGTAGCATGCAAACTACTGTGCAGTAAACATAACGAAGGGACAGCAAGTGCCAACAGCATTTCTAGCACATCCTGGAGATAGACTGAGAAATAGTGAGAAGCTGATTTAAAAGTGTCTTAAATCTCCTTTGTAATGAAAATTTTTCAGTTAAAGATCACAGAGAACACTTAAGATACAAAAAGTATCAGGCACATTCTCATGCTTTTAGAACTTCAAGAGTCATAGATGCCTCATAGGGCATGAATGGGATAATCCTGATTTATGTCATTATGTGTCCTTCTAACAGGCTTTCACTGTAGAATTTGCAGGCAGTGACAGCTCCAAGGCTGATGGAGGCTTTATTCAGAATTTAGAACCTTATTTCTCATTCTCTTGTTCAGGAGATCAGGCCACTGCAGCAAAGACTGCAGTTTCTTATGTTACATACCATGAAAAGAAGTCCTGTTCTCCAAATGAGCTTTCAGCAAAGGTTTTATATCAGCAATCCCACATTAATTGTCATTACTGTCCCTGCCATTTGTTTGAGGAAAGGGGTAAAAGACAATTACATGTCATGTTAAACTTAGCAGCTGCTTCTTTTGTGGGAAAGAAAAGTAGAAAAGGGAGTATTTGAATTATTCTCAACATTTTAAGCATGGTTATTTGCATCTTTAAATAGAATTATCTAAATAATGCCATGAACTCCTATGATATTGGGAGTTAAACTAGCTCTGTTAGCTCAGCTTTAAATAAGAGCAAAGCAGTCTGGATGGTATCTTTACAGGTGCCAGCAACTCACAAAGAAAATTGGTCTAGCTAGGAACTACAGAATATCATATCTCTCATGCCACCTTCTTTGTCCTGTAAGGTCAATAAGACATGGGGCCAGGCTTTACCTCCTACTAAGAGTGTCTCTGAAGTGTAAAGAAATCCTAACAGCTGAATCCTTCTGGTTAAATAGAGGAGCCTTGAGCAACTGACAGGAATGTAATAGACACTTGAATCCTATCTCTGAGTTCTACCAGCCATTAGGTGAAGACTACATCGTAAGCCTTGTCTATACTGCAGTAGCCTTCACACATCTACTCTGAATTCATTAATGGTACTAAGAAATTTTATAGACTTGACTTAACACTGTACTGCTTGAATTGAAGTGGATAAAATCTATTTCCTGCAGTTTTCTTTGAGTATACCATTGCAGCTATGCCTGTTATGCCACTTTTATGGAATGTTCCCATTTCTGATGAAGACAGAATATTGTCAGTTCTCTCCAGTCTACCATGAATCATCCAATGATTGATCTTTTCAGTTCTCTGGCTCTTCATTTGATTTATCAATACATAGTTATGCTGCTTCTTCAAAAAAACCCACCATTAAAAGCATCTCAAGTGAATCTACACACTCAAAAGACATGAAAAGGATCCTGTATACACATGCCTAATACATTCATACATAGGGAGATATGTAATAGCTAGATACTTGAACCCCAGCTTGCAAGCCTAATAGTACTTCTAAGAAAATTAAAATAAAGATGTAGATGTAGTCTGAGTCACACAGTGTTTCTTCAGAACAGCAATTGCTTAAAAGCAAATCTATATAGATGTGGGGGTTTTCATTTTCAGTTATAATCTGTTTAAATACCTCAGTGTTCCTGAGATCTTCTGTTTCGTTCACTTGGTCACTAAGAATCTTTTTACAGTGATTAAAAACCAATTTGGCTCAGCAAAGATTTTTGTTACTGGCTTTGTAGAGATCACTCTTTGACAGCTGTGTGGAGTTGGCTTTTGTTGTTTCCTTTAGTAAGCATTTTGTCATCATACAGTCTTGTCAGAATGTTAATGGGACTATTTGCAGTCATATCTGAACATATGGACCTAAGCATAGATGCCACCTTTGCTCTCCTCTTGTAAGTGCTCTGTAGGACTAAGAACCTAGTTAAACAAGTTCAGCAAAACAAATTTGGCCTCAAATTCATCATCAGCACTGAGTTCAAGGTCATTCTAAATGCAATTAGTAAATACACTCTGTTTTTTATTAGGAAAGCTGGGCAGAATTGCATGTTAAGCAAAATAGGTCTAGACAGAGAAAAAGGAGAACTGTAACCTGTACAGGTGAAACCTGGATCAAAGTTGTGACTGGTAGGGGAGCCTTATTTAAAAAGTAATGCTGGGAAATGTTACATTAACTTACTTGCTTATATAACTATAGAGACCAAAGTGACACCTCAAAGTGACAACATCAATTTCCTTACCATCCAGGAGAGTTCCAACAAAATGCTTTCTTTACAGTGTCCTAGGTAGCAGGAACATGCAGTTGCAGAGGAGAATAACCCTAAGCTGTCATCTATGGTTTCCTCATTCCTGCTTAGCACAAAAGTGTCAATTTAAAGTTTTTAGTAAATATGTGTACCTCAACAGAAGTTTTCTTTCTCGGTGATATTCCAGTTGCTATTATTGAGATGCAGGGGGCTCCTGCTTTCTTTATTTGTTCTTATGTATCTGTGGCAATGAGAAACACAACACTTATTGACAAATCCTTAAAAAGCTCAAAGAATTTGGCCTTTATGGAGTGATTTGTTGCCTGATTGATCAGAAGGTTCACTGTTTTCTCCAAAGTTGCTGAGTGGGCTTTGTAGATGAGCTGCTGTAGGGTGATGATCTGTGAACTGAGAAAAAAGCCTGCAAACCTTCCCTTGAACTGGCTCATGTCAATGTATTTTTCAAAATGGAATAGTTTATGTAATCACAGACAGGTATGTATTTGCCTTTTTGTGTCTTTAGAATGTGTCTTCCTCCTTGGTATACCAGGATGTTGATTTAAAAAGTAGTAGCATTTTCAGTATTCATTGGACTACAGATATGAACCAGAGGACCTGTGTCACGATAGCTGACATTGGCACTGCAGGATCAAGTACCAAGTGTCTGACTCTAAGCACTTTATAAATGCCAAGCAAAACAATTTTCTTTGTATATCACTTGTATCATGCTGGAAAAGGTAAATTAGATTTTCTGATGTATTTACAAGAGAGATTTGGGGTTCCTCAGCCTGGAGAAGAGAAGGCTCCAGGGTTTCAGTACTTAAAGAAGGCTTTAAGAAAGATGAGGACATCAGGGGCTGTTGTGATAGCACAAGGGGTTATAGTTTTAAATGAAAATAGGCTAAATTCAGACTAAATGCAAAAAAGAAATTTCTTACAGTGAGGGTGGTGAATCACTGGCACAGGCTGCCCAGAGAGATGGTAGTTGCCCCATCCCTGGAAACATTCAAGGTCAGATTGGATGGTGCTCTGAGCAACCTGATCTAGTTGAAGATGTCCCTACTCATTGCAGGGGATTGGACTAGATAACCTTTAAAAGACCCTTCCAATCCAAACTATTCTATGATTTCCTGAACCCTGTCACACTAAGTGATTGTGCTTCAGTTCACTAGGTAGCCCAATAACCCAGCAAGACTTCCTTCTTTTGAGAATTAAGGAAAATTTCCCCTTTCCTTTATTACCATACCTTTTCAGGTCTTAACTAATGTTAGGTTTTAGTTTTGAAACCCAAGAAGAAAGAAGGTTAAAAAAAAAAAAGGAGAAGAGAGGGAAGCTTTCCAAAAAGAAAAAGAACAGGAAAAGAAATTGAACCAAAAAGAAAGAGACAGCTGGACAGGTCACCCAAATGTCAGAGGCATTGGTCAAGACCTTAATCTTCCATGATGTTGATCAGGTGCTGTAACTTCTCAATGTTTCTGTTCCCTTACCTTCAGTATCCCACTGTATCCTGTAGAATGATTGGAGACCTCAGTGCCACAGAGGTAAAGATGAGTCTTCAAAGTGTAATGTGAACTTGTACAGAAAGTGGCCATCAAAAAAACACTGCAAGTAGCCTTAGCTTAAAGGTTAATGTTAGATGCATGCAGGCATTGAGGCTATGAAGGGACTGATGACATGCTCTTATTTATGGCACAGCTGTAGCAGAAGGCTTAGAACACCTCAATCTGAAATGACAGGAAAACGAGGTTTGTTGTATCAGCTGAACAGAAGATCAGCCAAAAGTGTTCCTCTTCAAGGACAATGTGATCAAATCCTCAAGTAGGGAAATTATCTTCCTTGGTAGTAGTATTCTGAATGATCATTAGAACAAGAAGTTACAGCTTGTAGAGCTTCCAGAGGGAATGATTTCTTAATAACAGCTTCTGTGGTTATCTTTCCTGTGGAGGAGTCTAAATGCTGAATTCATCAGCACTGAAAGTAATCGTCCCTTCTTTTATTTCACATCTTCCCTCTCTCCCCTTTCCCCTTCAAAACAAAACACTGCACCTCACAAGCTTTGTTTCAAGAAACTATCAAGCTCAAAACCAATAATAATACTATCTGTGTTTGTTGTTCTGGGAGGGTGAAGCCTGCCATGTAAATAAGTTAACACAATAGAACTCAACTCAGAGCGCTGAAATCAGTGCATAGATCACTGTTGGTTTCACTGCTCTCCAGAGAGCACCTGAGGCTCAGTAATTACATACCACATCAGTGGCTGTCTCTTCTCCTGCTGCTAATTGTTACTTCTTGGTTAGATGAATTCTCAGTAGAGGAGAAGAAGATGATGTTGTAGCATATCCCTTTTTGTATTTCTTCTTCTCTTTTTGGAAAAAAAGAAAAAGAAAAAGGTTTGGCTGCTGGCATTGAAACCTGGAATGTGACATCTGATTGAGCAAGGTCTGCTAGGATAGCTCTGCTCTTGCATGGTGTAAGAAATCATGTGTTCCAGTTGACGTAACAGCCTCAGAAGGCATAAAAAACTGACATAGTATCAATATGTGCTGACAAATACTGCTTTCTGCATATAATTCAGGGAAGGAGCTTCAATACATCAACAGGGGAAAAAAAAATCTGCTGGTATTTGCTGTATTTCCACAGGAGGGCTCTGTCAGTGTAGCTGTATCGACAGCAAAGCAAGTGTTCTCCACGGCAAGAGAACACCTTTACGTAACTGAGTTCACATGTAAAGCCATGGATGTGGAAGCAGAAATTCCTTTTTCCACTACAGTAAAATCAAGAAGTATTATCAATGTATACTCTAAGAGACTGACAGCAGTGCCAGCCTGGGCATACCTTCCCTGGCTGTCTATTCCCTAACACTTGCCTTCTGTTCCCTTCCCATCGCTGATTGTTCTCAGTCAAGAAAAGATGTTCTTGGCTGCTCTTTTTTTTTTTTTTTTGCTTCCTTATTTGCAAGATAATTAAGCTCATAATATTGTATCCATTACCTCTGAACAAAGTTAAAGACTGACAAACGTTGGGAACCACTGAGCTAGATAGTCCATTCCAAACTCCTCCTAAATGAAACCATTTTACTCCAAATGGTTGATTAGGGTTTAGTATTGAACTGTTTAAGCTAATTTAAACACACTTGTTAAACATTTATAGTTTACATTCCCGTGTTATGCTGCAGAAATTATATTGGGTTTGCTCTTTTTAGGGTTAAGGGGAATGTTTCGACAAGTCTCTTACTAAATGCTCTTGAGTGCAGTCATGCAATGTGACCACAAGAGGTCAACAGTGATATATAATCCCTAAAATCCTCGTCCTCCTTACCTGGATGTCTGAAATACATTATAATAAAGATAGTCAGACTAGATTTTCTGGTTCTTTTAGAGACGATTTTCTCACGTTTATAGAAATAATGACAATGAAGTTGTAAACAATCTCTTTTTTCTGAACATATCCGATTGATCATCTCATATTGCTTACAGAACATTTATTTGCTGTTTGCATTTAAACAGAAAACAAGGTTACCAAAAACAAAGCAAATTGCTCAGAAATGCATGTTTTCCCAGATGACACGATTATCTTTGTTCCTATAATGATAAAATAGGCCTACATTTATTATGTGAGGTTTGCTGGCATATCCGGGAATGTGCAAATTTCATCAGATACCCAGGCACTGCACTGACTTGGTATTTTCTCTCCATGCAACTCTGCAGATCCCCAGATGTGTTTGTAGCACAAACTGTGTGTGGAGTGTATACTTTGTGCCACTGTTACTTGGTACCTTCAATACCACTCAGCCCTGACACTCCTTATATGTAAATATATTTCACTGACGTGTTAAAAGTGACATCTTGACTTCCTTCTTAAATATTGTACCTGTAGTGTAGGGCTAAGACTTACCAGCTGATCACCATATGACAGCTTTTACTGTAGCTATATATAGGAAGTATGTATATGTGTCCATCATTCCATTTATTGGTATCTAAACTTCATTTTTTCTGCACAACCTTTCTTTATCATTCTATATCATATAATCAGCTGCTCCTTTAAATTAAATTAAGACCTCAGAAGTAACTGTTTTCAAAGGAGAAAAGATTTACCATGTTCTTTTGTGATGAAGGGAAGCAGAGGTCAGCAACATACAGCATTCTTGTCTGCTCATCTAGAATGGACTCCCACATACAGTAGATTGCATTGTCATTAGCAGCCCACGTTTCTCTGAATGAACATAACATACTAAACTTTTTAACAGGCCCCAGTCATGTCTCATGCTCATAACATAATGTAGTAGACAATGGAATGTTTATTACAGTACTTTCCACCTGAATAGCACCAGTATGATATTAACTAATGTAACTAGTAGTTGCTGTTGCACATTTACTCATTGTCACAAGCAGGTAATACAGAAAGATACTTCTAGGTTTTGAAGAGGGAAAGGTTTTCATGAACATGCTTTCAGAAGCTGCAAAAAATAGAGGATGCCTTGAATAAAGAGAGTTCAATTAAAGGAAGTCATTACAAAATATAATTGATAATTTTTAAGTAAATGTGGCCTTGTAACAGAATGCAGATGGCAAAGCCGCTCCCCAGCCGACCCCAGGGTGTGATGGAGAAACAAGCAGGAGGTGCAATACATTCTATTAATTATTTTCCCTGCTACAGTTGTTTGCTATATAATACAGGTCAACAGGGGTTAGCCTGAAGCTTCTCCTAATATATTAGTAAATAAATTTGAACAGATTTTAATTTGCTAATGGAAAGGTCTCAGCCAGTTGCAAATAAGAGCAGAGCTACTTTGTGTTGCTTATTACT
Source organism: Colius striatus (assembly GCF_028858725.1). NCBI lineage: Eukaryota > Metazoa > Chordata > Aves > Coliiformes > Coliidae > Colius > Colius striatus. Next base: position 3,243,684 of record NC_084771.1, on the reverse strand, counting down.
ATGCAATATGGCTGCTCCCAGCCATTCATACAAAATGTTACATTTCCATAAAGCACAATGTCATTTGTCACAGGGAGAAAAAAATTAAAAAGAGGGGGAAAAACCCTCACTCTGTAAACTATGTTAGACTAAAGATAAATGTGTATCATGGAGCAATCATTCTTATGGAGTCCGTAGGATAATTATGTGTTGAACACCTGTCTCTGAAGGCTTGCCAAATAATCCAGCATGGAATCTTTGTCATACTTATATGTTTTAGGGATTTGAAAGAAAAGTATATGCTGTTTCCAAAAGGCACAAACAAGAATGAAGCCTTTTTTCACATGCTTCCTAATGATTTCTCACCCTATTTTGAAGCCTTCACATGATTGTAATATAGCAGCAGCTGCACGGACTGTTTGTTTCTCAGTTTTTCTAACAACAATCTCTAGGTGGTCTTTTCCATAACTGCTTTGTAAACATTTGTAAATACTCTTATATTACAGATGTATGAACAGACATGTACAAGTCTATGTCTTGTCCAAGATCTAGATTGGTAGTAGCAAAACTGGGAAAAGAGTCTAAGTTTCCAAATCTAGTAGCATTGTCTTGGTTTTTCCATCTCCTTCTTTACATTGCTTGGGAAAAGACTACTGCAAGCAAGGAAAATGATCATGAGATAATGGCAGTATACTGCTGAAAGGTATCTTAGCCCACCAATGCTACCTTGATGCTTCATTTAAATAACTGAGCACCTCTCTTGAATCTCAACATCTTTAAATTTAGATCATGAAACTTCACTCCTGCGCATCACTAGTTTAGTTACTTCAACATCTCTCTCTCTGATGAATTTTAAAACATTGCTCTTTCTATGTTAACAAGACAAACAAGGCTCTATAGATGCTGGAGTGATGGGAAAACATCAGCGACAGCAGCTTTTCTAAAGACAGGCTTCAAGGGATGAAGGACAGTTTCTGTCAGGGAAGGTTCATGCAAAGAGATTCACAAGCTGGCAGTTTATGTGCCCTTAAATCATATTTGCCTCATCTGTACACAGAATGTTTTTTACAGTGAAGCATTTACTCCGTATTTAAAATCTCACTTGATTTTCACAGGTAGTTTTTTTGCGGGGGTAGAGTTTCCACATTTGGTTTCATTTTAGTGGCCTTTTGGTTTTAAATATTCCACTTGTTTGTATTGCTCAGATGCATGAGGTGACAGGAAGGGCTGTTAACGTTTAAACCTTTGTCATTTTCACCTCCTCTTCTCTCTTTTGTGATGAAAGAAGTAGCACTCGATTTTAAAACGGGCACAAATTAAGAAGCAGCTAAGGATTAGTCCCTTAATTACAATAATCCTTAAAGGATTATTCAGCGATTGCCTCTTACTAAAGTTTTAAACTTAGCCGTGCATTTTAAAACAGGAGCAGACTTACCTGGGTCCGAAAACAAAAGAGAGGGCTCAGGTTTGAGCATTGTTTGCATAAAGATGTTTAGGTTGAGAAAACAGTCTTCCTCAAACAACACAAGTACTGATGCATGTTCTGTTTGTTACTGGCAAAATGCCTATGCAGTGAATCTCATAGCATTTTATGACTTTTCAATACTTCAAACTCTAACCTCGATTGAAAAGCCTCAAATAAGCAAGCAGAAAAGGAGCTGCCAAGGTCAGTGGCGTAAGTTTTCGAGCAAATTGCTTTCTACCATCCTGTAGCTTTGAATATGAGAAGCAGGTAAGGTTCTCATGGGTTCTCTTAGTCATATGAATCCCTACCACCCAGACGTTTCTGTTGTTGATTTCAGTAAACCACGGAACAAAAGAAAAGATGTCCCAAATCTTTCAAATCACAGTGCTGTCTTCACTGATTCTCCCTGCCTGAATGATGGCAGCTAGAGACATTCACAGGACTTCCACAAGCAGCGTACTTCATCTATATTAATTAATCAATATTCTGTCCAGAGGCTACATTCATTATGTGTCTTTTTCATATTCTGGCCTGAAATTGTGGATGATTCTGGTTTGACTGTTCCAGAAAGAGGGAGGGGAGGGAAGGAAAGGAAAGGACGGACAAAAGGTAGATTCTCTTCCCCTTTTTTCACAAAGTATTATTTAATTGTCAATATTTACTTGGAATTCTTCCAGAAGAAACAGAACTGCTGTCAAATGTCTGTGTGGATGAGTCAAATGAGGAACATTTATACACAATTCCACCCATTTTGGCTCAAGGCACAAGTAGTAAAATAATTAACAGCAGTATTTAACTGAATCGTAACTCTGTCTCCCCTGCCTTTCTTTCCTGAGCAACTTTGTTCTAATCTACATGTTTTCATCTGTCCAAATCTTGTTCTAGTTACTCATTGTTTTCTAGTTACCTTCTTTTTCTTTCATTACTTTTCATAGTGAATCTTTTTTCTACATTAAGAAATAAAATCATTATGTCAAAGTGTACCACAGGGTGGAACAGAGAGGTTCAAGGGGAACAGAGGAGAACACCTCTCCTATAAGGAAAGACTAAGAGAGTTGGGGTTATTCAGCGTGGAGAGGAGAAGGCTCCAGAGAGAACTTAAAGCAGCCTTTCAGTACTTAAAGAGGGCTTATGTGAAAGATGGGGACATTTTAATAGGTCATGTAGTGACAGGACAAGGGGTAGTTACAAAGTTCAAACTAAAAGAGGGTAGATTCAGACTAGATACAAGAAAGAAATTTCTTACAGTGAATGTAGTGAAACACACGAATAGGTTACCCAGAGAGATAGTAGATGCCCCATCCTTGAAAATGTTCAAGGTCAAGTTGGACAGGGTTCTGAACAACCTGGCCAAACTGAAGATGTCATTGCAGGGGGTTGGACTAGATGACCTTTAATTCTGTCTTCCAACCCAAACCATTCTGATTCTACGAAAACATTTCAGTCTGCATTGTCCTGCACAAAATACTATTCCTGACAAAAATGAGGGAGCAGAGAATAATAGTAAATATCCTCAAGTATTGAAACTCATTTTCCTATTCAGATGAATGTTTTACTAGGATTCTCTTCATATGCTGCCCTGAGTTATGCCAGAGAAATTTTCTGCGTTCATTTCCACACAGGAATGTCTTTGCCTCCAAAAGAAATTATACTGTCCCTTTGTAGTTCCTGAATACAGCTACAGTTATTATAGAGCAGCTTAACCTGAGGGCTGTGTATCTACAATTTTAATAACTTCATTGTACAGAAGCAGTTTGTATTTTAGAGGACTTCCTATTTCCATTTCTCTGCAGTATTTATGGGCAAGCCAGTACGAAGAAAGACTTTAAGTTTCTAAAGTGTCTTTGTTGTATCTCAGTTCAATAAAACAGTCATGCAAAAAATTAAACACCAACAAGTATTGAGGGGAGCAAAATTAATTTCAAGGCCACGTTAAATTTTAAGTTTCTAAATTATTGTGTTCAAAAGTGATCCAAAGAGCGCTGTCTCCAGTGGAAACAAATCATTGTACCATCAGAACTTTCTAATCGCCAAGCTTGTTAAATTCCAAACGCTATGCCTCCACCCTTGTTCTGCTGCTACCCTGATTAGTTTGCTGCTGCTTTGATTATCTCCTTTGAAAGCTTGCATGACAAGGTTAGAAGCCAAGGAGAACAATAAAAAATAAACATAAAACCCATGCAGCTGAAGCTCAAGCATTTGGGGCTTGTAATGAGGACAAATATTTTTATCACATAGCAAACAGTGTGTGAATATTTTTCTTAGAAGTAGAAATTATTTGAATGTGGCAGAAGGTAGATACAACACACTGCAAACTCTTTTCTAAGTTATTCCAAAATACACACTCACAGTAGTAAACCACTGAAGCAATTTTTGTGAATGTATAGAAGTTACTTATATTTTTGGCTTGTTCAAAGGGTAATAAAGCACTTTATGCAGGTTGATAAAGGAATTACCTTTGCTTATACTGCTCAAATCTTAAGAATGAAGGCAGTTGCTTTGGTAATAAGCTTAAAGAAAGTTCTTTTGAAAATTAGTTACACATGTCAGCTCCTTATTTAGGAAAAGATTTCAGTCATTGATACTTGAGACTAAGGAAGAATAATCCACACATCCACGAGGAAATCTGCATTCTAGAGGGCATTTCCCCTACATGCTGCAGGAATTCAGAGGAAGTATGTGGGAAAGGCAATCAGCTTTTCAAAGCAAACTGTTTTCAAATGTCCTTGAGAGCTAAATACTACAATTCTTCAGACTTTTAATACATTATTTTATGTATATCAAAAATTAGTCGCATATATCTTTCCTTTATATAATTAAAGAAAACTGCAATTTTAAGTTACTTTTACATTGTTTTCAAAATCAGATCATGGTCATGACCCTTAGTAGAGAAATGCTTTGTTTTCTGCTGGTAACACACAAACATTCAAATCAGGTTAAAATATATTTGCTATTTTTACTTATTAGGGGAAAAAAATGACTTGAAATTCACTCTCTTTTTTGTCATCTTCTCATAGGGATACCTAAACTTTTTTAAGGAGAAGATGTTGTGATGTGAACTTTTTAAGCAACTCCAATTGGCTTTTTTTATTCATCAAGCCTTTTTGTAGAAGAGGTCTTCTTGCACTAAAAAATACATTTATGGGCATGGTTTCAAGAGCTTTCCCTCACTATCTAGTTTTCTTCTCCTTGCTAGAAAAATATGTTGGTTTTGTCTGTTCATCCAGTTTCTGCATTAACTCTAGAATAGAAAGAAAATTAAACAAAACTACTTTTATATAGATAGAAAAAGAATGGTGCAGATCTAAGCTTTGAAGATTGTTCTGAGAGTTCTGTGTTGTTTGGGAAGCTGGATTACATGACTCATCCCAGCTGCTCACCTGGTAGGATGCTCACAGGTTCCTCAGTGAGCTTACACCAGTTTGCATAAAGTATTCAGAAGCAGCATAGAGTCAGCAGTTTGTTGCTTGAGTATGCCACATGGAATAGTATGAAGGATCACCTGTGGTTTTAGGACTGACTCAACCCTCTGCCTCTGTTTGGAGGAAGAGGTAATATTAGTAACTGCAGCTGTTTCTCCACAGCATGCTGTCCTCCTCCATTAAATGGAAGCTTTGCTTTCAGGCTTATCTGTAAGTAGCTTTTTTCTTATGAGCTGCTGTAAATCAACTGTATCTGTACACATGTTGAACAGTTATTCTGAACAAGGAGTTCCAGCAGCAGCAGTAGAATGTCTACTTACATTTCCAGTATGAAGTGCTGTGGGAAATCTTTGGTATCTCTAAAAGATGAGGGTGATGATGGGAAACCATGACTGGTCTCTCAGTAGGGAAGACAGCGTGGTCTTTTTTCACTGACTGTTTTCATCAATGAAAATTTAGAAGTGTCAAACACCTGAGCATTCTGTCAGTGTCAGATCTGTCTGAACTTCAGGAGCAGGAAGCAGACTGACTGACTACTTTTCTCTCACCTTTTCCCTCTCATGCACACTTTTACTGGCAGCACATTTGATTTTAGATTTCTTTCTTGAGGAAAGAAACCCAAAACCATGGTAGCAGGAACAGGATGAGATCAAGAATTGTCATTTTCCAAACAGGTAAAGAACTTTCTGGTATCAGATAATCATTCTGGGACATTAAAGAAAAATACAAGACGTAGTGGTTCTGTTAAGTAGTATGTATGTCCTTCCTGGGGTGTGTTTGTATGTGTGTAGTGTGTATGCCCTATTTTGAGACATGGAGATAAACTTTATTTCCTGCTTTGCTACATGACTTTTGATAAAGCACATCAGCTGCTCATGCCAGTGCCCCTACTTTGCCTGACTTTCAAAGCCTTCAAAACAGAATCTTTCTGTTACTGTTCACTTGTGCAGCATCCATGAAAACAGGATTTTGGGTTTGGTAAGAAAATCTTTTTAACAATCTATTGTAATACTAGTAATAATAAGAAATAATACAGAACACAGCACTTCCTAGGACTAGAATAAGAGGTTACTGCTAATTCACTACCTTCAGATATGCATGTCCTTTGCGAATTGACAGAATACAAATAATGCTTTTCCTGCACTCCCTGACCTATTTTCTAATCTGCTTCTGCTTTCAGAAAGGACATAATAACTGTCTTATTTTTACTCACCTTTCTGACCTTGCTTCATCTGTGCTATTCCTTTTGTCCTCAATAAATCAGCTTTAGTATGGAGAGTGACTCCTTAAAGAGGGGACGTGTCCTGCATGTGTTGCTTTTCCATTCCAGGCTGCCTGTGTGTATTTGTGTGTGGATCTTCATCATCTTGCTTACTAGAACAATTAATTACTTTTTTTTTGGTCAGCTGACAGCAGAAATATCAATATCAGTTTTCATAGGATTGATATCCTCTAACATTTCTCTTCATTTTCACTATAGCTCTTAATCAGCACCAGGCCACTTAGCTTTTTGTTGGAAGACCATTTACTATGATATACATTTCATTATCTCCTGGCACTGTCCTAAATATTATGTGTAAGTTTCCTCTAAAATTCAACCCATGATCTTGGAATGTCTGTAAAATAACAAGGAAGTAAGTGTCCTGTAATGATTTCCAAGATGAGCATCAATGCCAAGAGTTGGACTGTCTTTCTGTGAGAAGAGCATGTACTTTTTGTTTCAGTATTCCTATCTTGGGTTTGAACTTCTGGAGAACAATTGATATTTTCCTGTCTTTCTATCCCCCAGCTTTTCTTGATTTTCTTGTTTAATTTAAATATTTTTAAAGTTCTTTCTTTAAAGGCTACTAAGGATGTAGCAATTGGCTACTGACTTGGATGCCAGAGTAGATGAGTGTGAGCAAGCTAGAAAATATAGCTGTATTTTCACATGAAAGTTAGTGTCTTGAAGTACCCCAGATATGCTGGCTGCAGGTCACTGTCTGTTTAGTGAAAATAACCAAAAACCTGGAATAATTCCCCACTGTCACTTGAATGCAAAAGATGGAAGAGAACTGGTGATGATCAGAGCTGGGGGTGGGGTGTTTTAAAGAAATGTCAATGTGTCACAGGAGTTCCTGACTACCTCTCATCTTTCTAAATCTTGACCTTTTTCTTCTAAAATGCACATATGGGTTTGTCCATGGTCAGCTGTAAGCATTTGAATGTTACCTCCAAACCAGTGGAGTACAAACCTATTTCAAATCACAAGTTTCTATGTTAGTCCATAATCCTATCCAAAGTCAGGCTGATTGGAGCTATGTCAGCTAAGAGAGAAAGTGGACTTGGTGCATGATCATTACTGTTTGGATGTGTAGATCCAGGTGTTACTCAGTGCAGATTAGTAACACTGGGGAGTAATCAAGAAGAGATTTCTCAGTTTTCACAGGAGAGTTAAGAAAAATTGAAGAAATAATGTCAAAGTGACTTAACAGCTGCCTCATCCAACATGATGACACATATTACACTGAAGTGAGGCACATTGTTGCAGGTGACACTTAAAATTGTTTCTGTGAGCAAAAAACTTAGGATTTTGGTGCTGACTTGCTTCACTGTTCAGCCCTGCCACTGCCCACGTTATCTTCAAGTGGAAAGTTAATGGGACTAATGCATAATCCATGACACCTTTGCATGTCATTTCAGAAAGTAAGGCCATCAAAAAGTTCATGCTAAGTAGACTGCTCCATTCAACAACAAAGTCACATAAAGCACCAACTATTCATTCAATATAAACACTTAAGACAGGGGGCAAAAGTGCTACAGAAAAGCATGTTTTGCTACAAGCAGCTATAGCCACATTTTTCATTTCATCTTTCACCCAAACCTTTATCATCAGCGTGAGTACTATTCAACTGTTATAGTAGATTGGCTCTTTCCTGATAATGTTTTTTCAGCCTCTTTGCTGATGTCAAGAACGCTAAGCTGCTATATCTCTCTATTGCACCTTGAAGGAGGTGAAAGACAATAAAGACTCAAAGTCAGCCCCTTCTGAAAAAAAAAACCCCACACCAAAACTACACATTTAAAGAACCTTTGCTTTTCAAAAGGACTGTGCTATACTAGTCACTGTACATGCCTCAACCTAGCTCTGTTTATTTACACTGGGATTTTTCTTTGACTTTGCTGTGCTAAATCAAGTAAAGAGAAGAGCTTTAAAAGGCTAGATGGCTTAGGATCTCAAGGAGTTTTTGCTTTTTGGATTCACAGTGGTTATCACCAGTAGGGAATAAAAATTGCATCAAAGTAGAACGACAAGTAATTGTCTGAAATGCCATTAAATGCATTCATTCAATAACTTAGGAACTGTGTATGGTTTTGGGAAAGCCAATACTCCTACATAAACAAGTCATACCCCCAAACAACTCATAAAATAAGCAGAAGTCAGCTTGATCACTTGAAGTGTTTTATTCAACAACATTTCCTTCCTGTTGCTCTATTTTTCAAACAGAGACTGATACCTTTTCCCCATAGTATCACAGCAGCAGGGAATGGAGGTGTGCAAGCAGTCTCATACTCCATATTTACAGCAGACTTAGACAACATGAGTTGCTTTGCTGAATTAGTTATCACTTTTCTTTGGGTTTGCCCTAAGTCGTTCATGTTTTCTTAAAATAGACGGAACGAAAGCCCATCTCAAAGGCAGAAGGCAAGAGGAATGAGAGTCAACTGCCTGGAAAAGAAGTCATCACAACAGTTGGATGGACATCATCTTTAAAACCCATTTTCCCCATTACTCTCTTAAAAAAAAAAAGAGTTGGATGAAATTCAGTGCAATCTTTAAGCTGCCTTTCCTGTACACATCACCTCAGCTTTGGCCCCAGGTCAGTACTGCTTGAAAAATCCTCACTTGTTAGAGGCTGTGCTGTGCCCTGTATGAAAAAAGCTGGTGTTCCCAGTTCACTTCTTAATGGACAGGTGTTCACAGCACAAAACCCTCCATTACAATTGGCCCTAATTAGCACCTTTATCAGCAGCCTCCCCAGAGAGGCCAGAGAATGAAGGGGCTTGGAAACTGAGCCACCAGCCCGGCTCATCGCTAGAGGTGAGCCCTCCAGGTCAAGGTTGAGGGCCACTGTGAGGAAGCTTTGCTGCTACTGCCTGGGCTCTAGCTGCTCCATGAATAGAGGACTTCAGTCTCAGGACTGTCAATCTGGCACCTTTCAAAAGCACTAAATTCACTTAATTAACAGACAGGAAAAAATAGCCTTCCCTAGCAACTCTTGCATCCAATGGCACTTATGTTACCTTATATTCTGAGCACCTAACCCTATTAGCATTGCATTGTGTGTTTCTGTTGGAGTGCCTTTATGTACACACCAATCTTAACATACACATAAATGTATACTGGGAGATTTAGCAGCATTTTAAATTAAACTGACATTATCAAGTACAATTTATGGTTAATTTTTCTTTATTTTCCATTATCTGTTATACCCTCTTAATCCCACCAAAAAGTAATTTTTCCCCATATTAACATTCCTTTATTCCATGCAATTAAATCACTTTCTCCTTTGAATTTCATCCTTTCCCTGATCATCATCTTTTTCTTCTTTTTCTTTCTTGGCACAAGGCAACGTTTTGCCCTGCTGTGTTCTCATGGCCAGTCAGTCTATTGTCTGTTAAGTCTACAAAACAGCAAAAATACATATGCCTAGTTTTCTTTCCAATCAGATGCAGGATATGCTAATTTGTAGAATAACATAATATATAGAAATTATGTCATTTTGCCTGTCCTGAGCATGATTGCTCATAGTTGTGCAATTCTTAGAACTACAGCTTAGCTTTGTGGCACGGAGGCTGCACTTCACAAATGTATTTGAACAGTAATCTGTAGGTAAGTGGAGTTTTCCTGGTAAAAACCTGCTATTCTCAGAAATCTCTTAATATAGTGTCTTAATAGTGCTCTGAATTCCTGTATTTATTCCAGGAGATAATGTTTCCCAATGACAGAGTGTTTACTCTTCAGGCAGGATTAGATGGTTATGTTCTAAATCAGCTTTTCAATTAATAACCAAGCTGTATTTAGCAAGTTTGATTTTTTTTGTCTTAGAACAGCCTTTCCCATCTCCATTTTTGTTTCGCTTGTTACAGCTCTCTCTGGATGCTCAAGACTATGCTGGTAAAGTAGCACCCAGAAAGCAACCAGTGAGGTCTTTCAGCTGCCTGTACCTCTACTGGGTCGCTTTTTAAACCTATGTTTCTTTCTCTAGAGGAAAATCTGGAAAAGACATTCTCAGCTCTGAAAGTTTTAGGTCAAAACTGTTCTGAAGACACAAAGTAATTTTTTAAGGCTATGTGATCTAGACAGTAGGCATTCTGTGAAGAACAATTTGCCATGTATATCTGTGTATTTCCCTTCATAGTACCTCTTTCTCTGGGTTATTCTCTCTTGGAAGTTCTGTGGATCAGGATTTCCTTTTCTGTGTTTACAGAGTTTGCCATGAAAGACTCCAGGGTCAGCCAGACCACAGTAGTACACAGCCCTAATTACTCTATTAGACCAATCAAGTATTCCAGATGAGTTGCAAAAGATTAAATGATCTGCTTTCATTTGTGTAAGAGATTCGAGCTGGCTGCTCACATGTATCAGAACAAAAACTCCTGTACTCCTTTCTGAGCAATAAGAGCTGTAGAAGTTTTTCCTTCAAGAAAGCAAGGTTATCTTTTAGATATTTGTGATGTATTACCTGAAAGGTGACAGAGTAATACTTTTCTTGGTGAAACTGCTTGCTGTTGAGGATAAATACCAATCAAAGTGTTTTTTTGCACTACATTCTTTAATTGTTTCTTCAAAAAATTACCTGTATCTATTTGGGTAAGTGGGTATTTATTTCAAACACAAGCCAGGTTTGAATTGCTCATTCAAATTAGAGCATTGTCTTCATTCAGAAACAATAAATAAGGAAGAACAATACAAATAGAAGATGAAAAAAGTAAGATGGCTAACAGAGCTGAGTAAAAGCTTTCCACTCTTAAGATTAGATTTCAGTTAGTGTCTCCTGTACTTTGTATTTGTGGTATGATGTAGCAAGTTTAATCCATCATAAATAAAGCAACTGGCACCGGATTAAAATCAAAGGATTAACACCACTAACCTACACCCATCTGATGTACTCTTACATATTTTTTCATATATATGCAAACAAATATGCTGATGATCTTTATTAATCTGGCTGTATCTCAAATTCAGAGTGCCCATGTCAAGTGACAGTAGTCTTTCATGTTCACATTTGTGTCTGCATTGCAGTCACTAATCTAACATTTCTGACCAAGCTGGTCTGGCTCAGGAGCAGCTTGCTTTGCCTGGTGATGAATGAATGAAAAGTAGCTGTGCTGGAGGTTGGATATTGGTGTTCCCCAGGGACATTTCCCAACCTTTATTGTTTCTACCTCGAAGTACCTAACAAAGCTCAGATATCTTGAGATAAAATTACAACCAATGTAAAGTAATAAAGTTAGGTTTGCCCTTTTCTCCCAAAAATATAGTTTACATTAATTAATCTGGTATAAACATTTGATTTATTTCCAAGCAATGAAGAATGGTATCAGACTATAGGAATATACTGTCATCATTACAGCTCACTTCCCTTTCTGGGGTTTTCACACAGGAGAGGCACAATACTAAGAATAAAAACCTTTGAATTGTGTTTGTAGATACTTGTTTAACCAATTTCAGTTAGTGAATAATTTCTGAGTTGATTCCAAGGCCTCCCCGTTTTAGTTTTTGTTTTGTCAGTATTGTTCACTAAACGGCCATCAAGAGCTGTTTCTGAAATTTGTCTTGACCACCCACTTATGCCCCAGTTCTGGAGCCGATTATATCAGCAACAGGTTTTTAGTCACAAGGCTGGGCGACAGCAACATTTACATTTGCAAGAGGATGATCAATGAACTCTGAGTAGCATGCAACAAGTTTCCAGAACTCCCCATTACTGGCACATTTTGAGGGGAGGCAGCCAGTCTACCTGTCTTCCCCAGCAGTCGGGAGAAGTATGCATGCCCTGCAGCAAGAAGAGGTTTCCTGCTGAGTCCCTGGTCTTTTTCCTTCCAGACACAGCAGGATTCCTGTGCTGAGGTTACAAGGAGGACTTGAGTGAAAAGCAAAGCACTCTCTTCAAAAATTCGTGTTTTTGAAACAACTCTTTTACCTTTCTTCAGAGACTTTTCCTTCTCGTCTGTTGTTGTTTCTATTATTTATTGGGGTTTTTATGTATTTATTGTATCCAAATGTGTGATGTCCAAATCTCCATTGAGCTATTTCCCTTGCCCCTACTCTTCCTTTTGGTTACTTACCTTTCACAGTTCTCTCTTCAGTTAGTCCTAGTGAATGACAGCATCATGAGCTGAAAACATCACTAGTGTAACCTTAAATCATAAGGGGTCTAAAATAGAGCAAAATTTGCTGCAGACTTGATGGAATGCCAGCAAAAGTCAAAATATGTAATTACACAAAGACAAAAAGCACTTTCATGAGATGTGTGGAGGAAAGCTAATGAACAAAACAAAGCAAACACAGTAGTGATGAAATTTTGTGTCCAATAGCTGAAGCAAAAGTGTGTTGATGGGGGACAGGGCAACTAGCTGATAGATATTTCAAAACACATCACCTATTACTTGAGTATCTAAATCATGTGTGCTGCAACTCCATTAGAGATATCACCTACCTTTTGTCTTAGGCTGCTTTCCCAATTGTTTTTCTATGAGATTAATTGAAAGAACTCTGGACTCAGTACCTTCAATCATTTTAAGCACTGTCAATTTGGTCAATGTTTATCTTTGTCCATTTTTAATTCTGAAATTCTGAGAGGTAAATAATGTAATAATAAAAAATGATGCACAGATAACTTTTATTCATACACACAACATTCACATGAATGACATGATTTTAGCAAACTCATCTCTTGTATAAAACTGGGTATTGTGGGAAAACACTCTTCTAGCAACAAGCAGAGCATCCCAAACCTTGAGAACTGCTCCTAGCTGCACCAAAAACTTGGTAAAATCCAAGCTCATTATAAATAGTTAACCTCACTGTACAAGGTAGGACTTAAGTTTTATACCTAAATTATTTGTGCCACGTTATGAATACCAAAAGCTAACTAATTTCTCTGCATATTGGCTTCCCTTTCTGTCAAAGACGGGCTTCCTTGTGAGTCTCTGTTGGTCCATTCATTTCAGCACTGCCACTTTCAGTAAACTGGGAATTAATTTGATAGCACAGGATATGTGAATGTTAAATCACATCTGTATACCACAACTCATGGAAAGAGGGGTTCTGATTTCTCTCCAGTACAAGGATTAGCACAATCCAAGAGACTTGTGTATGATGCTTCAAATGCAGTTTTCTTACTGGCAGAACAGTAAGTGAACACAGTAACTAAGTTTTGCTACTCTGGAATTGATTAGAACTTTTCTTTAAATTGGGAAAGTCAAAGAGTGATCAATAAAAGATTTTGGAAAGGGTCTGATCAGCTGAAATTGCATACAGCTTTGGTACTGTAGAAGCTCAAGACATTAGATTTTTACGCCTGTTGTGGTCTTCAGATGAAACTAAATGCATTTTGTGATCAAATGGGTCCCAAAAGAAGAAATACATACATGGTTTTGATAAACCAGCTTATTTTTAAGTCAGATTTATTAATCTGAATCCACAACTGAAAACAAGGCCTTGCTGTGGGAACGGAGATGAATGTTTAACACAAAGTCAGAAAGACGTTTCTGAAAATGAGGAATTGTTCAAGTTATGGTGAACATATGCAAATTGCAAAATATCAGCAAGTCTTCTCCGCTGCAAACTGATCTAAAGCAGCTTTCCTGTTTCCCCAGCAACCTTGAGCAATGCTAGCTTGTTTCTTTGGAAGTAAATTAAATGTGACTTTCAAGTAGTTCATTATTTCAGTAGCCACAATGCCTTTCGGAAGCAAGGACATTCAATAAATCATATTAGGATTTGCTGCACTTCTGAAGGGAAGCAGATAAAGGATTTTTGCAGAAATAGTTTTCAAATCTAGTATATTTTTTAAAAATTACAAAAAATGCATTCCTATTGATACAGGGGAAAAAAAAAGAATGAATTGTATTTCCCATGTGTAAAGAAAGCTAAATATTGTTTCAGCACTGAAAAACCTGATTGACTGAAGTGTCCTGATTCACGTGCCTACAGCCAGTGCAGAGGTGTACAGCCCCTAGAGCTCCACTTGAATTTTGTAGTGGAACTCTCTGCAAAAATGCTTTGACAGATGCCCACACTCAGCCCAGATTGTGTGGTGTTCACTAGTTGGCATACTGAGAAATCCATTGCCCCTTCCATGACTCAACCTGTATATCCATCTCTGAATTGTATCATACTCTTCAGAATATCTGTATGATGTGCAAAAATGGATGTAAGATTTCTGTACTTACTAATTTGTGGTTTGTTTCTGATGGTGGTGCTGGAAGAAAGATGTGAGCAAAATATGAGGTATACAGATGGAGCTACCACTACACAGTGCTTTACAACAGGCAAACACTCTCCTAGTGACTTTCAGAGGCAAAGGCAGAAGCCTTTCCATTTGATGACAACATATTTTTTAATGTAGGCTTCAGGCTTACACTGCAAATCAATTGCTTTGCCTGTCTGCTTGAACTTCCTCATTAACTTCCACTAATTTATAACTCCTGGAAAGTCAAACCAGTGTATTTGCTAGTTCATTTCAGATTTGACTGTGAACAAAGTTGTTTAGGTTCAGGTCTGGGATGAGTTCAACAGAACTTCAAGTCTGTTCAGACTACGTTCAGACTTAGCTTTCAGTTGGAAAAAAGCCCACTGAAGATTCAAACTGGCTTCTGCTTGGTTTCACTGGTTCCCATTTGCACTGATTTTCAGGAAGCTAACAGAATCATTGTGGCAAAATAACCTGTCAAGTAACAAAAGCACTCCCCTTTGGTGCTGTGTTTTAGTGGAAGAAAAGGCTGTTAGAAACAAAATCATTTTGAGGTGTTTGTTGTGTTGTTGTTTTTTTTTTTCCCCAGATAACAGGGGTTTGTTGAAAAGGGGTTTTGGTAAATCAGGTTTATGGAAGACAATAGTACCTCATAGAAATAAGATGTTTTTTACCAGCAGAAGTCTGTGTAATAAGAAACAAGTTATGCACCAAAGAGCAGTTTCAAAGAAATGAGCTTATTGTCAAACCAGTATGGATCATGACTGGCTGACATGATCATGCTATATGTGTTATTTCAGTTAGTTCAGTATGTACTTTTGTTATTTAAAAGGACTTTGAATGGACAGAACCACAGTAGAGAATGGAGCATCCATTAAGCACAGCCCAGAATACTAGATTCCACATTGCCATAATTCATTAGTCTTCATACAAGTTTACTGGGCTGGAGTCTTGCTCTCTGTGGTTAGAAGAGCAGTTTAATAAGAATCATCATCATCAGTTTTTTTTTCCAAATTATCTGGAAACCATTAGTTGATTGAAACAGAATCTGAGATTCAGAAACAGAAATGTGTGACTTTTCTGTTTCAGCACATTTAGGGTAAGAAAATTCACAGTTATCAACAAACCATTTATTTTAATAACTTAATCGTCCTTCTTAAGAATTCAATTTTAAGAAAGATTGGGAAATATTAACATAAAAACCCACACCTCCAAATCACCTAAAGATTTGGTTGAACTAAACTGTACATCTTTCAGATTGTTGATGTGGAAAGATCCATAGGTGCTGGAACTTCCATCTCAGTTGGAAAAAAATGCTGAACTAGCAAGCTGCAATATGAAAGTAAAACCTTTTGCCCTGCAAATTGGTCAGTTATCTGGTAAGTTAGCTGATCAGTTAGCATCTGCTTGGCCCTGTGTTGCCTATTAGTTCAGTGCAACTTGCACAAAAATGATTTCTTCATACTCACCTTTACGGTACCCACTGTCTACAGACAAGTGTAACTCCACTTAACATTTCAGGATAAGGAGTCTTGTCATTCCTCTCTTGAAAACCATTGAACTATGCTCAGTGTCTGTTACCACCTTTTAGGTGTTGGTAGACGGGCTCAGAAAATACTGCCATGCCATCAGCTGAGGTCTTACAACTGTGTATGTGTGATGCACCTCATAGCTCTCATCACATTTTGAGCCCAAGCATTGAAACAGAGTCCCAAAAAGAAAAGGAAATCACAGAAAAACAAAATGCAATTGCCTCTCCTTCAGTTCCCCTGGATAAAAGGGCAGCTCTTCAGGTGTTCAGACAATGCTGGCTTCCCTCACAAAAAGGTACTCCAGCCCCTGCCACACAGCTGGTCCTTGACAAATATCTGTGTTTTGTCTTGGTTGCACATATTTGGAGCTGAGACACCAGCTGAAGGTAAATCTTATTCTGACTTGTGGTAGCTAAAGTCACGTTGCCAAATGTACTTAACTAGTAAGATTCAGCTGTGGGAAGCCCAAGGGAAGCAGGCCAACACTCCAAGTTACAGTTAGATGGCAGTGGATCTCCTCTCCTCCCTCCCTCATCCTCACTCAGAAACCCAAAGTCTCACAGCGTCCCTGAGTAGGAATATTTTTCCCCCCGTAGTGTTCTTATAAGTGATTGCTTGTGGCATCTTATAGTCTTATCTCAGCTTGTGCAGCTCCCTCATGAATATTCGGTACATATGGAAGAGTTTTCTATATCATTGCCCATTAACAAGAAGGATAATCACTCATTCAGTTATCAAGAAGTCAGCGAAGGCCTTTCCTTGAGCCCTGAGTGCAAAGAATCATGGGAGATCAAAGGAGGTTAAATGTGGCTGACATTATGATCATTACTTTTTTTCTCTGTAATTACTGTATTATAATAAAGTTGATCCAGGATAAGGAAAAGGGGTATTAAAGTCTTTTAGCACTTAAAGACCATATTACTGACTCTTTACCTTTTTTTAGTCATGGGACAAAATGCATATTTCAACTGATACATATAAATGAGCATTCTTTGACTAAAACCAGGTAAGGTCGTAAGTGTATAAATGATACTTTATTACAGAATTGCTTTTAAGAGAAGTTAATTCAATGTAAATGCAGAAGAGGAGGGGAAGATATAATGACTTATCATTAACAAAAACAGCAACACTGAATTTAAGGTTCAGGCTGAAAAGGGGCTTTCTTAATCTCTAGAGAATATGAACTTTTGAATAATACATTAGTGAGTTTTACCTGCCTTTTCCTAGCTGTTCTATCACAATTTAGTCATGCTTCCAAAAGCCAGTGCACTAAATGCATTCATACACTTTAGCAGAACTCTGTACTTACAAAAGCAGCTCACCTGGTGCAAATGGTGTAAATGTAACACAAAACTGGCTAATTTACTTTTCTTCTGGATGTGACCAGCACTGGAGCAGATCTAGTGAAACTAGTTGACTGTATCCACTTAGGATTTTAACACAAAATCAAGTTTTGTTTGAATTCCATTGCTTGCCCCCCTCAAAAAAAGAACAATAATGTCTAGTTACAGAGACATCATAATTGCTATAGCTTTTCTTGCTGTAAACGTGAAAGAAGTCCATCCAGAAAGATGAGATATATATGATTTCTGGTGCAAGGCAATCTCCTTTAGCTGAAGTGGTAAATATCTCCTGTTCTGGAACATGGAGTTTTTAATTGTTACCAGTAGGATCTTTCCAAGGTATCCTGCTTTCTGTCTGCAGGAAAAGATTCAGTCTTCTTCTACCTGGTTTTGAATTGTTTTTCTTGTGAATAACTACTTGGGTATAAACTCATGTTTTGAAATACAACATTTGAACTTGCTTTGCAGTATCTCCCTATTTCCCAGACTTTAAGAATTTGCCAAGGGACTTCTTTTTCTTGCAGTCTCTTACATCTAACAGGTTTTTTTCAGTTTGTTTCAGAAGATAATAGACTGCTGATTTCATCAGTGGGTGCAGTTGTCTGCTGCCCACTGTTAGTGCCTTTAAGAGCATTCTTTAGGGCACATAGGTTACACTTAATTGCTTGATGCAGTTCCTGCCAGCAGCAAATTTCATTGTGTAAAATCTATTCACTCCTGAGGGAGAGAAATATGCAAGGTATTAAAGTCATGCTTGTCTAGGAAAGCTTTCAGGAGGAACAGAGTAAAAAACCTAATGTATTTCCTAGTAAATATGATTTCCTTTCTTAAACAGGGATCAACAGTATATGTTAAATCAGGTGTCATGGTACCAGTAACAACTTTAAATATCAAATCTGAGGAAATGATGATGTGAGGCAAACAAAAAATGACAGAGACAGACTGAAGTTGCCCAAGTTGACTGCTTATCTTGTTGTAACATGGAAAAACATATCTACTGTTTCATCCTGCCTCTAGATCTAGAGAAGCTTCATCTGAGAGAGATTAAGTTACACAAATGTTATCCCCTTTCCCAGGCATTGCAAGCTCAAGAAGTCACTCCTTTCAGGACATGGGAGTCCATTACTGCTCTTGGAGTAAAAAGAATAATTTCTAGAGTTTAAAATTCAGTAAACTGACTGTTCTCACAGTCTCTATCAACTTACTGAGTGTAGTTATACCTTCTGGGTTACCTGTGCCCAAAATACTTGGTTTAATTCCTCAGATTTTCTAATTTCTCTCTCTTTTTCCTGAGATTTTTCTTCTGATTCTTAACTTTCTTTTCCAGTTTCTGTCTCCCATTCATGATATTAAGTAACTCACCAGGTGATGTAGGGAAATCAACTGTTCATTATTTTGCACACTAACAAAAAAAGCCAACAGCTTCAATCAAGAGCATCCTCTCAGTAAGGTAGCAAAGCCATAGTTAAGTAATGTAATATGTAGTAAGCAGAGCAGGGGAAAAAAAACATAGGAATTTTGACAATGAATGACTCAAAAGTGTCAGTCAGGTCACCACTTTCAGGAGCTATTAGAACAAAAAAAGTATCTCTGGGAACTTGTCATAGAATCATAGAATCATTGAATGGTAGGGGTTGGAAGGGACCTTTTGAGATCATCTAGTCCAACCCCCCTGCAGAAGCAGGTTCACTTAGATCACATCACACAGGAACATGTCCAGGTACTCACTTAAATCAGGTAACTGATAACTTTACCAGGTACATTATACCATGTCTGGGCATTGCCTGATCAAGGTGTAGTTTTCTGGGCTAATAGTGCTATATGCTATGATTCTGGTAGAACCATACCTCCCCTGAGCCCAGGCAGTCTTCTGTGTGATTACCTTGCAAAATGTTATTAGGTGGTTTGGCAGGCAGATTGAGCACTACTATACAAATAATGTTATTAAAACATGCCATAATAGATTTTCAGAACTATCTGCACCTTTTAGGCTCTGTGTTCAACTAATAGAAAATAAGACTTCTTCAGTAACGTTGTCAAGTAACCTTCAGCTGCAGAAGTCTTAGTGAAGGTCTCAGTTACGTGGCTATGAACAGGTTAACATTGCAGGCTAGCAAACAAATACACTTGAACAAGCAATTCCAGGTTTTAATATCATTATGAGTAATCACTTTCCCAATGAATGTTACTGTAACAGCAAAAACTTCAGGGATTCACCTGACTCTACAGGTCTTATAGTATCTCTACCACAGCACTCACTCAACTTACAAGTGAAGCACAGCAGCGAGACTGGTTTCCTCTCAGGCTGTATCTTTCCTGTGTTTCTTCTTTGTTTTAGTTCAATACTCAGGGTTCAGCTACATCTCCCATCAAGCAATGTAGTCTCCTCCCTGACTAAGAAAAAGGTGGACAGTAGTCACAGCAGAGATGTTTTTCATTTCATCCTTTGTTAGAGATTGGAATTCATCTCACAGACACTTTTGGGTTTGGAAATGTGTTTTCCAACTTCTTCTCTTACAGATTTTCTGTAGCTCGTCTGAGCAACCACAGATGAACATCTATTAAATTAGGTGAGCTAGCTCAGGAAACACAATGATGTGTGTGGCTAATTAACTCTGCCTTGAGTGTTAATCATGAAAATAGGTTGGTGTGTTTCATAGGAAGATATGTGCTACTGAGAATAATGTGACAATGACCAGAGGCCTTTTATGTGTAGGAGTTGGTCAATAGTTCTTCCTTGTGAATTATAGTTAGTCAAATGTGTGTTTGACACACATTTAAAATTCAGCACAACTTCACTCAGTCATGTAAAACTCCTACTGCTTAGACAGACACTTGGCCTGTATAAAAAGTTCATCTATCCTTACTTCTGTAGTTTTACACTTCATCATAATCTCTGGAAAACAAGAAAAGAGAATGGATATTTGGTAGTAAAGTTCACTCTAAGGATTTATTGAGAATCCATTTAATTATTTCCATTAGCCATTTCTGTAGTAGCCGTCTGTGGTGTTGAAGTACATTTTGGTTTTTGCTTGAACCATTTCTTTAAATAGTCTGAAGTTTGGGGTGGGGTTTTTTGTCCCTGTTTTTGTTTTCTGAATCGTTTTGTGCTTGTAATGGGGATCTTTTGCCTCTGAATGTTCAATCTGCAAGATGAGGAAGGCATACAACACTGTACCACTCTTCATGCCTCACCCATTCACATGTATTCATTGCCTGTAGCAGGCACTAACTTTCTGGGCACTTCCACTTTTTAAAGTCATAAGTCAGTGGGGCTGTGCTCATATAAGTATTCCATGAAAGCAAGACCATCTGATGGAGTGGCCTTCAAATTCCACTTTTGAAATGCTAAAAGTTAAGAAACATAATTAAACTGCAACTGTATTAACATTTATATAAAATATAAACCAAATGCTTATCCTGATTCACCAAACAAATTACAGTTTGAACATTATATAAAAAAAACCCACCCAGCTACTTATCAACGGCACGATTTGAAATTATTGCTAGTACCACAACTCTAAATGCATAAGATGCCTTAAATACAAACCTTGAACATTTACATACTGATTTCATGAGCAAAGCAAAAGGTATTTGCCAGTAACAGTACAGGACTCAGCATTTTTATTGTCTGAGTAATCCTGGTTTGCTCTGATATGAAAATTCAATTATTTTAGAACTGGTCGTCTCATTAAATTGTGACAAGGAGCACAAGCTCAGTACCAGCTCCAGCTCTAAGAGGCTGTGGGTGCCTGACAGCTCCACAGTGAATTTTAAAATGTAGTATTTTTACAAGACAAGATTATCTGACAATTTTATATTAAAAAAGAAAAAATTAATCAAATACATTGTAATATCCAACCCTGGTAACTTGGCCTTTTTGTAGATATTTTTATGAAAATTTATTAGTGGGAGGGGGGAAAGGAGTCCACTGTTTATTGCATCTTTTCCCCCAAGTCCTCCTCCATCCCTTATGCTCCAGGAAAAAAGTGTGTCTTTCTGTGAGCAGCAAGTATTTAGCTACTCATCATTAGCATTTTCTACCTTTCCTCAGTTGAAAAGTGTTTGTAATAATTTTTACAAATACAATGGAAAACCTTTCACTTGACCCATCTGTACACACCAGCAGTGCTAGCAAGGAGTGCTTAGACAAAATGGGTTTTTTCTATCAGAAAATATCTGTTCACTGAAACTAGAACTTTTCACATGATCATAACACTCCTGTAAGTCTTTCATTGGGAAAGGCTTCTCAAGGTGAACTTGACACACCATGGAATGGCAGATAATCCACAGACTGTTGGAGTATTTTGATTTAGTACCTGAACCTCTTTTATGACCAACCTTTCACCACCTGGACAATTGCAGTCTGACAGTGAAGCTGCTGCTTGTTGTATCATAGATTTTCCCTGGTCTATCCTGTTGAATTGTTGTATGCTTTATACTCTAGATAAAGCAGCCAGTTGTGGATATGCAACATGGAAAGAAACAAGTTGAGGACTAGATTTCTGAGAGTATAAAGAGTTCCATAGTCTTTGGCACAGTCTTTCATGTCATGTTTAGATTGTTCTCTCCAGGTGCAACGGATCTATATTCTCATTCCCATAGAAACAATATTGAATTAGTTTGCAAAGTGGAACAGCTTAAATAAGAGAGATGAAGGCATGCTCTTAGACTGCTTACTAACACAGTGCTTATGGCAACTAGCTCTGAACAAACTAGGAAAACAAAGACTTTAACTAGGTCTTTTATATCATAGGCAAATGCCCTAATACCAAAGTGTTGCTTTTGCAGCAGGCTTCGACATTCTGGAATTGGAGGGTAGAAGAGGAAACACTAAAGGTTTGTTCCACCCCAATCTAGAATGTGAAATCTGGGAAAATACTGAACCAATTTGTAGAATGAGAAAGTTACTTCTCTATCCAGCTCTGCTAGTTTCCTTGTTTCATATAGCTTAATGCCTTTTCAAGTAATTGAAGTGTTGAACAGTTAATAAGCAATGAGTGTATGAGAAGAAACTTGCTTCAAATTTGAAAAGACATTGCAAGCAAAACCCAATGTATTAGCTTATTCATGACCATATCTTTAATATTAAAGATACTCACTGATACACTCTGTCATTTCTTAGTGTTACACATATTCTATCAAGCAAACAAAAAGTTTTCATTTGTGCATTATGTCACTTCAAACACTGTGTTCTTACTGCTGTAAATGTACTCAGTAAACCAAAGAGTCTGCATACTTGTTACTGCAAAGCTAAGATGGTGGCATTAAGGAAACAAATCATCAGACAGTATTGGCACACCAGTACAAATGCCTCATTCAAAATCTACTCAGAATTTCCTGAAAACAGACACAAAGCTCAAAGTCTAAACCAATGTCACACCTGTACTGGCAAAAGAGAATTGTCTTCGAGCACATCAAAATCTGAGTGACCGAGGACATCCTCACTATGACAATCTCTAGAGGAAAATTATTCAAGGGGACCTTGTATGGGGAAGAGCAAACATCTTGGACTATCCAATCTATTAGTTAGGGTCAGGGATATTTGAAATGGAAGATTCCTAGGAAAAAAAAAGAAAGAAAAAGCAGTTTTAATTTTTTTCTCCACATTTTAATTAACTCCTGTGAAGGTCACACATATCTCTATCTCTCAAATGCATAGTGTGTCACTCACTTTCAAAATCTGGATATTTAGCATTATCTTGCCATTATAGTCCAACATTTTTAATCCAAAATTTCACTTTAGTGATCAAATTAAAGAGATGACAAGCTCCCTATCCTTACAAGCTAAGCATTTTATGTTTCATATTCAGATATACTTTGTGTGATATAAGATGAGACCTCATAATGGGATTCTATGAAGTTGAGAGCTAAATTATAGCAGGCTTATATCACACAAAATTATAACAATGAGAGAAGAGTTCGTATCATGGCTTTAGTAAGAGAGGGAAATTAAGACTTTGCAATTAAAGCAGTAACCTAAAACTTTAAAATAATTCAAACAGTTACTGAATACATGTAATGTTCTGTACTTATCTGGAAGCAGGATTGGCAGTCATCTGAAAGGATCCAAATGAAATGTGGACAAGGTGTATGTTATGTCCTCAGAACGCAGATCTGTCATTTTCTTCATTGTTCATGAATACATTGGTATTGAATATCTCTTTCCCACAAATTCACAGGCTCCATGCAAGACTAGAGAGAAAACCAGTGTAATGTTATCGTTAAATTGATGTTGCATACAACTTTATGATAGTCCTGACAACTGCAGTTTGTGAATTTGCCAAGAGCAACCCGGTAAGTGATTTTCAGAGATGAACACTGAACTATGTAGTAAAATAATCCTTTCCTTCAGAAGGATAAAACTGTAATTTTCTTGTAGATATAATTTACAGAATTATTACTGACAATTTTAGAATTCCACTGGGTGAAACACTGGGGGTTTGAGAGCAGAATTTCTTATCCTTTTAAGAACAGACAAATTTTAAACAGACAGTGTATCTGTAACATCTGTGTAATAACACTGAAGGAACCTGACCTGGAAAACTAGCAGAGGATTCCTTTCCTATTCAAATCCTCTACCTATTTGAAAGCTAGGATGCTCTGTGATTCAAAGCTTTGGATAAAATGTAAAGAGAGATCAGGCTCATGTTCTGATTTCTTCTCACATACCTTTAGAGTGCAGCCTACAGTGCATTTGAAATTGGGTTTTCATAGATGCACTACTGCATAAAAAGATCTTGCCACAGCTATTTAGTTTTCCTGCCCTGGCAAAACTTAGGAGGTTATATAATTGTTTAGATTGCAAAGTACAGGGAAAATGAATAATTGTAAATGTCAAGAGGGAAGAAAGGCATGTAAAAAGATATTGCAAGTTATATTGATATTCGATGTTTAGGTTTCTTGCCGAAAGCTGTTTTAGTAAACTTGTAAGGACAAGGGAAAAGGAAATAGTCTTCAATACAGATGTCATATGTCTGTTTTATAAACAATCTTGTAGACATTGCAAGGACATGAACATTTCTGATAGCATCAGTGAGCTGGCTGAAATCAATTGAGCTGATTTCAATGAAATAGCTATATGTATCTTTGTATGATTTATATTTGAAGGTCAGTTGTAAAGCAAAATGGTCTGTGCTGATCTTGTTTCTAATGTAAAAGCAGTCATCAAACATTTCTTTTCAACTTAGAAAAAGTCTTTTATGGTAGGCTGGACAGTTTGCAGGGTTTGGTTGTCTTAAGTTAGCTTGACGAGGACCAAAACAGTTTTATCTGTTCCGTGTTCTTAGTTTGTAAATTCTAACATCCAAGGATCTAGGGGATGAGTTGCTGAGACACTTCTAGCTGCAGTGATGTAAGATTCCTTCTCTTGGCTTTCTGCTTCTGTTCATAGCTTCTTTTTGCAAAGTCAGAGAAAATCTGGTTTATACTGATGACATATAATGGACTTTGAACCAAAGCAGCTTACATTCAACATATTTCCACTCAGCTGTCTGACGGTGACTTCAAGAGAAAGTCAGAATGGATGATTTGTCAAATAAAACTAGAATGGGGAATGTCTTCTAGGACTGTCCTAGAATGACCATGTCCCAAGAACATGGATCAGTAATTGAAAGGGCTGTGCCCACTGTGTTTTGCAGGAGTGCAAAGTATTCATCAGCATATTTCAATCCTTGCCTTTAGGGAAAACATTTTAAGGGAAAGACAGATAACAGTCATTTAGAAACCTACTCAAACCTACTCAAGCTGCTCCAAGTCCCTTCCCTCACACTCTGCTCAGAGGCATCTGTTAATCAATCCTTATGTTAGATGTACTCAGATATAGCATAGACAAACCAAATAATATCCTTTCTTCAGAGAAGTCTGAATAATGTAGGTGATGCCTAAATTCTAGTAACACATCTAATAGGACTAACAGAGAACAAGAGTGAAAGAGGCACTGTAAAATGCAGTTACCTTTCACATTCTAAATTCAGGATCAGAATTAGTGGATGATACAACAGGGTTAACAAAACATCTGTTATACTATCAACATTCTTCATAAACTGGTTGAAATAATCTGACAGTGTTCTCCAATTGAAGAAAATGGAGAAAGGAGTAGAGAATATAGTGTGGGTGAAGCACATTACAGTGAAATCCAAAGCCAAGCTGGAGATAGCCAGCTTCTGAGCTACAGAGTGAAGCAGAATGTTTTGCTGGAATGTCTAGATTATCAAGAAACAAAGTTTACTGGCTGCTAACCAGAGTGTTTTTAATATGAACTACACAGGCTGCTTCAGGTGTGTCAACAGAAAAGAATAAGTCTGCTTGTACTCATTCAGTTTTTCAGAGTTACACAAGGTAGATTTTTGCCCTATTGGCACAAATACAACACAAAGAGTTGTTAAAATAAGCCATCATCCAAAATGTGCAAGGTCTCTAACATTTTGTGAAGTTCTTCAGTGACTGTAGTGGACAAAGTGGTCTGATCTCTGAGGAAATAAAGGGAGAGCAGGAAATAAACTGAGGAAATAAAGGGGGAGCAGGAAAAACAAAACCAGGAAATACCTGATTTTTCATAATATTTAAAAGGATTTCACTGGAATCATTTTTCTGACATAATGACTGAAATGTGTGATCTCAGCCCAGGCAGATGGGTCTAACAATTAATGGGAGGATCTTTCAGTGATTTTGCAGATTCCTTAATTTACATTAACGGGTGGTGCATGTGAACCATGGAAGCACAGGTCTGTTTCAGTGCCAACAGATGAAACTGCACCTAGACTTTAAAAGCTGCAAAAAAAATCACACCTCCTACTTTATTCTTCCTTCTCTGGAATTTCAGCATGGTAAAGATCAGTTAATTAACACATACACAGCAATTAAAATGAGAATCGGATATTTATTGTCCATTTGTAATGATTTTTCCTTTCTGAACTCAGACTCCAGGCCAGCCTCCTATCCAAGTTTTCCTTCATGCCTTATTGTCTATTCTGTTCAGCTATTTAAAAAATGTTGAATATCAACAATGGCTTTCAGTAGTGTATTGTCAACTTTTGTATGAAGCAATCTTGGTTGAATGAGAAGATCCCAGAGCTTATAGTTCTATCTACTGTGCTGCACTGGGCTTCTGCTTGAATGTGTGCGACTGATAACAGGACAAATTTCTACCTTCATTATTACATTTCAGCTACATAATTCATTTGCCAAAATCTTTTAGGAAATATCTTTATAGCATATTGCACAAGACATCAGGTAAGTGCTTGTAACGTAAAAATAAGTAAAGATCCAGCAACTGCCTTGTCAAATTTGTTTGTTAATTGTAGATCTGCTTGTGCTACGTTGTTTTGCAGACTTATAATTTTGTGGGTAGCTGTGTGCCTTGAGACATCTTTAGTAGAACTGATTTGCTCATGTAAAGAAATTTGTACTGGAGCTGCATTGCTTTTAAAGTGTAAAAGCAATATTTAGAAATATCTGGGGGGAAATGTTGCAAATGTGTGCACAGCTTACAGATTTTTCTAGTAAGAGATGTTGCTGATGTTATTGTCAATATGCCAGATTGGTTTTTTTCTAGAATTTGTGGTACTAAAACTGTTTAAAGCATCTTCTTTTAAAAAAAACAAAACCTCCTTGTCAGTGTCCACAGTCTGATGCAATTTTATCTTACATATGGGATAACTGTAATTTAACTTCCACAAGCTCAGTCAGCAAACTCCTTTCAGGAAATCCAAGGATTCCTCAGCAGTATTAAATTTATTCATTCATTTCAATTAACAGGTGGCAGAAGAGGTAAAACACAAGCAGCTGTTTTCCTTTCATTCTCCATCTCATTTGCTGAAAGTGTCACTTTGAGAGATCATTTTCCTAAATTATTTGACTGCTACAATGATATAAAGGGATAACACTGTATAGTACTTCATCCTGATGAAGAAACTGAAGCCGAATTTCCATCACAGTCTGTATTTTGCCTAGGTTAGGAGAGCAGAAACCAGCTCATCATCTTGTATGTAAAATTAATTAATCACATTTAATGTTCTTTACATGAACCTTTTAGCTTTTTCACAGTGAGAAAAGGTAAAGACAAATTCACAAAGGCAACAAATATTGATAAGGGCTCAACCAGGGCTGATTCTGGCTGGTGATCTGAGAAGCAGTGGGCATACAGCAAATCGATCCTATTGAGTATGAGAAAACATCTTATGTATCAAACTCCAGAGAACGTGTGTGTAGTGTGACTGCCATTATATACCAGACAACAGATAACTTAGCTGTGGCATATCCCTCTGGGTAGAATATCCAGATATTGAACAATGTCCTGTTTGACACTGTTATCGGTTTCCCATTAATTCATTTGCTTGCCTCTTTGTCCCAGATCCTGGACTCTTTTCAGTGTCTGTGTCTGCTTTGTGTGTATAGTGTCTGCAGACCAACAATGACCATTAAATACCTTACAGTAGATGTGTGCATATATGTGCATAAGCAAAAAAGCTGCATGCAGTACATTATTTAACAGATTGAAACCTATTTGACTCCTGCATCAGGTACTGCATACTTATTTAGAGTTGCTTTTCTTGGCAAATACATGAAAGATTTCTTTTTAAAAGTGTATCAAAAACATCTCCAAATGTAACTTATTGCAGTGGAAATGAAAACTTTAGGAATAAAAGCTGTGATTTTTATACCTGGGGTCTTATACTGAACAGTGACAGCACAATTTTTTTGGTACAGTATATTAGTAATTAAGGTCTGTTTCCTACTTTGCTCATTGGTACTCAGTATGTTCATAGCATTAATAGTTTGGAAACATTATGCAGATGTTAATTCATGCCATTGTTACACTGATTACTGTAACAGTGCCTAACAAAGTAAGAGGATTTAATGAAAATCTTTATAATGAAATTTTCCTTCTACCTGAAGGACCTGAGTTCTGCATACTTTACATACACATCTATGCAATCACAGATGGTACAAGCAAGTAGGTAGGGTAAAATGTAGGATTCTTTTACATCATAAATAGAAATCAATGTCATGCAGCATTTGCAGAGAAAAAGAATGAAACCTTAACTTCTGTTTACATATTTGGAATGATTTGAACAAAGCTTTCTTTGCAAACAAACAAAAACCAATTCCATTTCATTTTTAAAATACACTTTCTTTCTATTTCAGTCTTCATCTTTAATGAAAGGAGATTAAAGATGGAGAAAACCAAGGAGAAAAGTTTTGTGAGCATCTTGAGGAAGATGTGAAAGCAGCAACAAGCAAAAAGGTACAGTGTCTAGTACAGCTTTCATGGTTTTCACACATGATACATAAAGCATTCCATCTCTCCAGATGTGTCCAACAAACGAGTCAATTGTTGCTTTTATTGCAAAACTGGCTTTCTGGATTTAATTAAGAGATTGTCTAGTTGGTCAATTTCTTAGCATCTCCTTAGCTCTTTGGAGTCGTTTGTACATCTCTAGTAAAATATGGATGTTCATTAGGTGGTGTAATGGTAACTGTGCCCAAAAAAATACCCATCTTGCCAATGACAGACCTGAGGAAGTGCTGGGGGTTTAAGAATTTCTGGCTTTTTCATGGTGATTTTATAGGCCCTTCAATGATCTTTCAATTTCAGTGAACTATAGAACTCGTGGAACTTTACCAAGAGGACAAGATAGGTGTTCTATTGGTGAATCTGCTTTACTCTGGATAATATAAACTAAGAGAGGTTTCTAGTCTGGTTTTTCGTTGTAAAAAAAAGCTTTTTAGCTGTATGGTGACAGGATCATTCCTTTCCAATAACAACAAGATCTCTGTGGAAAGTGATGTTTAGGAGGCCTGTAAGTTTTAATTTCAAATAAGTTATCCTGTTCTCTTTATCTGGAACCCTACATGTGACCAGTGTTACTTGTTCAGATGATATACTGGAACATTTTCCTTATTTACACTGTCCATACCTAGAAAGGATGTTGTTTAAGCTGTCTGTGCAGCCCTTACTGATTGATGATCACTGCAGGCATGAGACAGCCTCTGATCCCTAGAACTCACAAGTCCATATGTTGTATTTCATAGAATCAGAGAATCATTTTGATTGGAAAAGATCTTTAAGATCATCAAGTCCAACCACTCACCTCACACTGCCAAGCCCATCACTAGCCCCTGGCCCTCAGCACCTCAGCTACATGCCTTGGTGGTTTTCTACAGAAATATCACAGGCATTAGAAAGTACTTCTTACAATTGCCATGTAGCCCATGTTCTTCATCATGGTATAGACAGGAAAAGGCTCCTTTTCCTCAAAAGGCCTTTACTGTCACACTCCACGTACAAAATTGCCCCAAAATTGTCTTTCCAGTACTTTTTTTGGTGAGGGGGATAACTTCACATAAATTATGTGGCAATTTTGTTTAAGTAGGGAGGGGATGATGTTTCATTCATGCAATATTTCCCTTATTCTAAAGGATCACACAAGCACTTTGCCAGCCAATCTGTACCCAGTCATGCTTTCTTTACCCATTTATGACAAGCTCTCTGATATATATGCAAAGGAGTCATTAGCTTGTTTACATAATCCTTCTTTCCCTGGAGACAAGGATAGTTATCAACTTTGGATGGCATGTGGTAGACTTTTAAGTTGCATCTGCCTTGGGTTGTGGAAGTCCCAAGGCTTGATAAAGCAATGAATCCTCACAAAATATGCAAGGAAGGAGGACTAAGTGGTTGGGAACTAGCATCTGAGATGCTGTGACATAGGCTGAGAATATGAGCCAAAACCTTTCTCTTCTTTATTTTCTTCTGAATCCTGCACCCTTTGGAATAAATCAAGTGCACCACATGTTTTCACCCCCATGAGGTGTGGTAAGCAGGACAACCTGCTCACCAAAGTGTCCTTCTGGTGTAGCTGGTCAAGGTCACTATTTTGCTCTTCTGACACATTATCAATTATCCTGCCAACACACTGATACTGAACCTGTAGTTTTCTTATAAAATAAAAAACTGAGTTTAATTAAATCATCAGTAACTTGGACCTAATTATTTCAGACAGTATTTAATTAATGTTTCATGGATACCTAATGTAATTAGAGTTCCTTTAATAAGACCTTCTATGACATTAAAATATATGACCTTTATCTTTCTTATCATCCATAGTCTGACAAGACAGATTTGTCATTTTCACTGTAGGTATAGTTTGATTAAAGAGAACAGAACATAAAATTAATCTAGCAAATTATACTTGTTTGTTTCCCTTTTTTTGCTACTTAAAGACTAATAAGTGAAGTCTTTTAATTAGCTGTGTCGGTACAAATGTTCATGCTAGCGTTTTACCTTTGTGTTTTTTCAGATTGTTTCTTTTGTGTATCATTTTTTATGACAAAAGTAGATAACAACTGGACTTTATTAATCATGGTGAAGGGTAAAATCTTCTAGATACAAAAAATAAGGAGTTATTCTTTATGGTAACAATGAGTAGAAATTTTTAAGAAAGAAAAAGAAGAAGGTTCTGCAAAGAACTTTTCTGGTCACAAACTTCCCCCCCAAAAAAACCCAAACAACTGTAGTTTTAATGTGGATTAATATAAATGACACTACTAGGCTGGCTCATGCTTGTTTTTAGGAACAAAAAGTTCTCTCTTCTTTACTGTTGTTTTGGGGTAGTTACTCAAGATTCAGTGCAAAAGTTACTCGTCATAAGCGAAATGTGCAGAATGTGATTGAAGGGCTATTATAAGCTTTCTTGGAACAACACATATCTGATCTTGCTTCCTCACCCCCTAAAGAGCTTTTCAATCTCACCTTCCAAAGTAGAGCTGCTCTACTGACTTCATGCAAGTTTAAGTTCTTGTCACTGAGTTAGAGCTTACTAACGTATGTAAAATTTAGCACATAGGTAGGAGTTCTGCTAAGTCATAGCACTTACGTTCATAATCCTGTGACTTTACCTGAAGAAGACAACTGCCTCAAGGTATGAAAAAAATGGCATTAGAAATTAAACAAGCAAGATGCAACCTGGCTGTTCAATAAGCAAATACAAATGGCCCATTCACAACAAAGTGGTCTGACAAACTGAGAAGAGATCCTCTAGAGAAGGGAAACAATTTATGTTGTTTTCTGGTCTCTCACAATAAAAACTAGGACAAAGAAAACTCTTGGCTCAGAACCACTGCAGAACTGAGCTGGAATATCTTTGCTTTGTTTCCAATGGAGAAGGTAGAGGAGGGAGCAATTTACCAATTCATGCTTTTATTCTCTTTCTAAGAATTTTAACACCAGAGAGATTGTCCAGAGAGAGAACATGTTAAGTTGATGAGCACTATGGAGTAGATTTTGAACTTAGTCTTTTAGGGATAGGGGAGTTTTCCTCTGTTCCACTCCAGACAAGGGCAGAAACTCAGGCTGAATTTTAAGCCTGTGAAGAATTCCATTTAAATTTGTGAAGATATCCCCACACTTCAAATTAAACATGAGCTGAAGGGTTTTGCTCCATAGGCAAGGAACAGGCTTAGTGAGCTATCTGGTCTACACAGGGTCTGCTGAGGTGATAAGGAAGAATGAGCAAAGAGCTGTAGTTGTGGTAATTAAGGGTGGGAAAACAGCCTGAGCAGCCTAAAGGAATCAAATGCCAAGTAAACACTGGGCACATCATTCCCTTTGATTTATTCCACTATTTTACCATAGATACCTGGAGTGGTCAGCAGTTTAACATGTGCATGACCCAAAATTTCACATGAAGGTTATACAGTAGTATCACCTGAGTAATGTGACAATACAGCTTAATTTCCCTCTGTAGCTTCAAGCTTTTCTCATACTAACGTAACCAGGCACTGTTTCAGATCTATTAACATATCTAAAGGTGACCTATAACCTTCTACTAAGTTTTGTGGACTATAGAACTGTGGATTTGTAACAGGGTCTTCAAACTATGGACATATGTGATATCTAAGGAAAAACTTTGAAAAAGAAGAAGAAAGCCATCAGATACCAGAAACAGTATCTGAAAAAGTGATAACAGCAGCTTCTTCTAAAGAGTTACAGAAATCCTTACACAGAGTCCATGATCTTCTTCTCATTTGAATTAAAATGGTAACGTTCAGCACACAGCAACCCCTGAATTTATACATTAACTAAAACTGTCACATCCATTAAATAAGTTTTAATTAGTCCCTATCTGTTGTTTGCTGATTGCAGGTGGTGATTAGTGTTAATATGGTCACTAACCAGCACTATCAGTATTCAATTAAGATTTTAAAATGTAGTGAAGTCAGTGACCAAGATTCATCCCACTTGCATAAATTCCTACTAGAGAAAGATGATGTGAAGGGGTTAAGCCCAGGAAATTTATCACTACACAAACAGGCAGCTGCAGAATTCCACTCCTATTTCTGTAGCCAGTCTATGCTGAGCAAAGCCTCCCACTGAACAGGGTTTTGGGGATAAGAGAACAGAAAACAATCTTTCCTCTAGTCTTTTCTGATTCATCTGTCTTACAACCTTTTGCATTTGATATTGTCCTCTGATCAGCTGATGACCTGGTGATTCCCTCCTTGCAGTTAGTTTCTGATACTTCACATCTCCCTTTATAGTCACACCGTTGGATTTCACCATTTTCTTCATTAACGTGAAGAAAATTGAATTACAGTGAGCCTCTGTCTGAATAGAAAGCGTCACATCTATCTGTGGATATTCAAGAGAAATAGAACTAACATAGAAAACTCTCCTGGACAAAAAAAATCTTGATCCTAGCATGTAAAAATAAATCCATCTGATTACACAGTTTACTGAAAACTGTCCACCCTGGATACATTAGGAGCTTTAAAAGCAAACACAAATCAGTGAATCATCTTAATTGAATTTAATTTAGATTATACACTTTCACATAAAATCTAATTTAGTTGGAATTACTCGGTCATGACTTGTCTGCTCCTCACAGGACAAGGTTAAAGAGATTACATTTGAGTTCATGTCAGCAGCATCTGCTAGTTAGTCTTCTGAATGCTGATTTAATGAGAGAGGTTATGCTTAGTCTCTTGGAAAGACTTCTGGTTTAGGCAGGTGCTTGAGAGATGTTATTAATTTAGTATGATACAAGGAGTCATGTTGTTGTACTTGAAAAACTCTTGTATCATTCTTTTCAGTGTATAAAATACGCTGGAGGTTTTGTTTACATCTGTTTAGCAGCTTTTGAGGCTTTCTCTCTAATCTGTCTTTAACATACTGGTTTAGAGGTAGAAGATTCCTGTTAAAGAGCAAATATCTCTTTCAACATGAGAAATCATCTCAGGGCCTATCTACAAGAGGCAGTAAATGAACATTAAGCTACAGTATGAATTTACAGAGAGCTAAATGGTGCCAACTCTACATGTAGGCAACACCTTATTGTCTCACACCTATGGAAAATCTATACCTACAGTCAGAAAATTCACACAGAGCATCTTGCAGTTCTAGCCCACTTGCTCTGTAAACAGACCTTTTATTTCTGTGTGTTCAGTTGTCCAGAGAGAGATTCTGTCCCTCTTTGATACACAGCACCGAGTTTTCACATTTAAATGAATAGAAGTGGGTTCAGCATTTGGTGGGAGCATGTAGTGACAGCAAGCTCTGTTCTGATGGAGCAGCTACCTCACAACAAAAGCAGAGGTAGTGGTCACTGCTTCCACTTCTTCAGCTCTGTTGCAGAAGATAAGAACATCAAAATAATTTTGAAAACCTGTTGCTTAGAACCTCACTTTGAACCAGAAAATGTACCATGCGTTATGAATCACCAGTTGCCAAAGTATGTCCAGGATTCCTCAGACAGAGATCAATGCACAGGCACAAAATGCAGTGTACATAAAGCCACACTTACTCAGGTATCTGCCACCCCTTTGACCTAACTGCTGGATGTGCAGAAATCAAAGAGGTTAACTCCACAGATTCATCCTGGACAGAATTTCCACAAGGAAAGAAAGGACAAACTGAGAAACTCTGGGCATATGTCTCTTTAACTGACTGCCTAACCCAGCAGGTAAACAGTGGACTTAAAGGGACTTAACTGTCCCTGCCTAACCTTTCATCCTAAAGCAGTTTTCTCCTACATATAGAAAAGATGAGCCAGGAATTCATTCAGGTAAATCTGCACCATTTCACTGAAATCAAGAAGAGTTACATCAATTTTAGATACACTACATGTTTTCTGATGGCTTTTCAAGCACTGTTTATGGTTCTCCAGAAGGAAAAAAGTCCTGAAACTATTAATCCCCAAAGTTCTGATAATGAATTTTGAATAACAGTTGAAATTCATTACAAAATTTTACTATTTTGATGCATAATTTCCCTGGTTGGAGGGGCTTAAAACTCTCTCTGTAATTACCATAACAGCGTGAGGGTCGAGCCATTAAAATAATCTCTGGCAATTCTGTGTGATTCATGTTATTTATGGAGAATACTGCAGACACAATGTTCTTTGCTACACCATCTGTTTTCTGTATGTCTCTCTACCCTTTCTCTTCCCCTATGTATAAATGGTCAATTCTTATATATGTACCAGAAGAATGTACATCTCCAAAATTAATAAATCCATCCTGAAGAAATACCATTTATGTGTGACATCTGTAATCATATCAAAGGAAACTGGGTAAAATTGAGCAAAATGGGGACATACCTTATTACAATTACCTTCTATTCTAGCATATTTTTCTTATTAGCAGTGCAGACAAAAGGCAGCCCTCCTATTTTATTTTAAATAAGCCTGGTAGGAGTATCTCATCCACTTCATTTTCATATAAAATTGCACTGTGGAGCCTGATCCTCCTGCCTTTACTCAGGCAAAATACCTACTGCTGCCCCTGGAAACAATGTCTATGTAAAGATTACAGGGTTAGAACTTGATGTTTACACTTTTGCCCTAGCTAACCACTGTAATTCATCCTGTGGTTACATGTGACATTCCCAAATCATCTTTAAAGAGGAAAGTGTGCAAACAATGGTCAGCCTTTGATAAGAGCGAATATTTGGAAGTTTGGGAATGGTATGGTTCTCCAGCAGTTGTGACAAAGTAAAGACACATGAAGCTTATGTGTGTGTGTTTCCTGAGATGCTCCAAGTGTTGAAATGTCAAATACTGTTTGCATTCCATTTACTTGGTTGATTATGCAGAAGTTTTACACTCACACAATACAGAAGAGGAGATAACTAACATTTTCTGCCACTTTCCTACAGATATTCAGACAAACCCTTTGCTGGCTGAAATTTCTCAAGTACCAGCAAGGACAATAGAACTGTACAGTTTCACATGGCTCATAGCTATGGCCAGAGACAAATGATAATAAGAATTCCTGATTCTGATGAAATTAGGTGAGTCTGAATTTGAAGAAACATTCACAAATCTGCAAGCAGATCTGCAAATCTGCTGCACAAGCACTGTGTAGCTAACACAGGCATCTAGCTGATTATCTGTATGGAAACAAACTCCAAAGTTAGTTGAGTTTGTGTAATCCTGATACAAATGTGCAGCATTTGCAGCACGTCCCTGCTGCCTTGAAAAGTGCTTCTATCCCCTGAATTCACCCAAGTGAAGTTCAGAGAGATTAAAAAGGAAATAAATTATAGCCAAATTGTACAATATAGTGTTCTGAGTTATCTTATGCATTGGAAAAAAGAGACAGATTTTGGCACATGCTACATATGAGGCATGAATTTCAATGCTGGTGCAGTATGAAGAAAGGAATGCAAGAAAACATAAAGCCAAAACGCTGACAAACAGTGTCAAAAACCAGCAGAGTTCATACAGAGTTCTGAACTTCCTGATTTTAACCTCCTTCTATTACATTACCACAATAAATGCATGGTCTAATCCCAAATAGAGTACAGACACCAAAAAACTCCTGCTTGGTTCAAGTTCATGAAGGATTGCCACCTGTCAAAACCAGGATTTTAGAAAACTGGGTGGGGGAAAGCACTGAGTTTCATTATCCTTTTTAATTAGCTGGCTACAGAGCTGTTTAATTCCTATGGCTATAGAAGAACAGCAGAGTGGTTCATGTACTGACAGAATTCTTCAGATGCAGAAAAACCCTTTTTCCTGCTATTGCAGTAATTTTTATTCATAGATCATTTCTAATGCAAATATTGGCCTATAATCAAGTGCTAAGGAAGCTGACTGACTTGGCAATGGAGATAAAGTAGGAATGTAAAGGATTAGAGTGCTTAATGTACTGGAAAGAAGTTTATCAATACTGACAATTCTCACAGTGCTTAATCAAACAGTTAAGACAAGTGGAGAAGCAGATAGTAAAGACTTTGGGGCTTTTGAACAATAAAAGCAAACAAACTGTCTTGTTAGAACATGTCAATTCACGGTGGAATAAAGAAACACCTATAATTTAGTTACTCTTTTCATACAGATAGCCGGTGGCTTTAGGTAGCTAGCCGAAGTGTACTGACTTCAAAACGACTGTAAGTAACTCCTGAGGAAAATGAAATGTGCTTTTTGTCCTTTATTTAATCGAATTTTGCTGTCAAGCTTCATTTACAATTTGATGACTATGAAGGAGGATTGTGATTTTTTTTTTTTCCTTAAAGGCAACTTATTAATGAGTTTTTAAAAATCAACACATGATAACAGACACAATGATCCTTCAGTAACACAGCTTGTGTTTACATCACCAGAGCCTGAGTCTGTGCTAGAGACAGGATGAGGACTAGTGCTGCTCCCTGTGTCTCTGCAGGGTTAATTTGAGAAAGATGCTCACAGACCTGAATTGCCTGGGCTAGATCCTTCTCAAATAACATCTGCAGATTCCCTACTTGAATTTTGCCATTGTTTCAGATTGTTTATAACCCTATCTAAGAGGCCTGATTTAAATCCTAGTGTCATTTGGAGCAATATTCTTACTGAAGATGAGTTGTGGTTTCTAGTTGGATTTTTCAGTGGTACGGAGAGAAATGAGAAGTAACTCAGCAGCAGTCATACTGTATAATTGGAGCTACACTCCTATCAAAATGTTCTTAATCTGGCACTTGGTAGCCTGTTATCAGAACTAAAGATCAAGAAATGTTTTAAGAAAACAGGTGCTGCAAGACCAGGAATGTTAAATTCCCATGTGTCAGAGAAGTAGAAACATAGCAGAGGCCATGTGAACGGAGAGAAAGGGAAGTTAACTTCCTCGAGATAATCTCAAGACAGCTAAATAACAAAAACAGAGACAACTGCTAATCAAACAACTGGCAATATGGCACCTACTACAATAATTTGTCATCCAGTAAACTAGTTAAATTTAACTCTGAGAAGAGTAGAGTCATAGAACCATCATAGAATCACAGAATGGTAGGGTTGGAAGGGACCTTGGATTGGATCATCTTGTCCAAACCCCCTGCAGAAGCAGGTCAACCTAGATCAGAGTCCTGAGCTGTGTTTGGTAAAAAGACAGAAAATGCAATAAAAAATGCTCAGTCCAAAAGTGAAATGAATTAAGAAGCACTAAGCAATTAAAAACAGTAAGAATTCAAGATGGCATTTTTATTCACTTTCTCAGAACTGAGTATCATTCCAATTATCTGGAGTTCCTTTATGTATTCAGCTGCTACAAGCAAATATCCTGTGCTCACTACCTCCCCACATTGGCCCAAAACACCTCATGGCATTTTAATCTCATGTGTACCTGTTAACATGCAAGTGTACAAGTGCATCTAGGAACCATGTAAGCACTACTTTGTTTCTGAGTAGTTCCTGTTTGCTACTTGAACTGAGCACTCAAAAATCTTGCCTCTCAAGAGTGAAGGCTGCTATTCTGTTTGTTCTTCCACAAAACTAGATGATACTACCAATGTAATTGTTCTCATGAAAGTACTTGTGACTATGTGAGAAGTGACTTAAGATAGAGATTTTTTTTCTCAGAGAGCAACAACAACCACAAACATAATTTACCTAACAGACAAGATTAAATTCTTCATCTATGCAGAATGCATGTTAAAACCTTCTCGAGTTTGCTATCTAATTTGGCAGATATACATCATACCCTCTTAGTTCACCAATAGTATGTAAGGTGATAGTAAACTGTAGCTGAATTTCAGTAATAATTAAAACACCTAGGGTATATTTTGGCAATCTAGTACTTGCTGTGTTTACAGCACAAGACTTCAGGCATCTTGTAACTGGACCTTGTAGATCTGGTACTCAAAGTTGAAAACTTCCCTGACTACAAAATAAATATGCAGCTGTGAGCTTAGTGTGTGTGTGTGTGTGTGTGTTTGCCTTTATCACACATTCAAATAGACAGTTGCTTGTTGGCCATTCACACCTACTAATACCCCCTATGCACACACAACCATGGTGATCTCACATGCAGGCTATAAGAGCTGATGCATGTCTTGAAGACCTAAAAATGCCATGTAGTGATAGTATCACTTTGGTATTTGTATTAAAGTGGGTTTAACTTATTATAAGTACTCCTGCTTCTCCTTCAGTCATTTATATATTTTATTGTAGCTTATCTGGTTTCCATTTACATGGACATATCTATAGAAAGAAAGTATTGCACCACTTCCACTAGTCTCTTAGCTGAAGTAACACCACTAAGCATGTTCCTGTTACACAGAATTCATACTAAGCAAGTGAAAATATGCTATGTGCAACCTTTTTAGTTAAACTGTCATGTTATAGACTCCTGTTCTTCATAGGGAATATGCATCTGGAGACATCTATTAGTTTAACCAATTTGAATCAATCAGTTGGAGTCACTTGTAAAATCATACCATTAATGAATTAAATCATCATTATTGCCTCAGTGAATTAAATTATCATTGTTCTTATTGATTTTGTAAAGATGGAATAAAGGGACTACTAATATAGTCTCTAAAAAAAGCAGAAGGTTGTAATTTCTCACACTGTGAGCTGCAGGTGCAGTAAACTCAAAGGTATAATGACACTGAAAATGACACCTTGTCATCTATAATTTTGGTTGTGTTTGTCTTTAACTACCCTTTCCCCAGAAACAGAGCAGGGAATGATTCAAACAGAGTCTTACTTCTCAAACTTGTCCTACTCCTATGCCTCAAACTTTAGAAACAATAATGCAAACTGATAAATATACTTATATATTTGTCCTACCTGTAACATTCTTATTGATCTGTAATCATTAGGATGTTGGGGGCCTAATGGGATAACATGAAAAGCTGATCAGTATTGATCACACTAACAGTCAGTGTAGTCAGAGCCTGCAATTGATCAACGTGTACCTGTTGTCATCATCCTTCAGATATTACATGAACTTGAGATATATAAGCTGTAATTGTCATGATTCTGAAACCTGATTGAGCAAACTGCCATGATTTGGCCTGAGGCCATAAACACATGTAAAAATCATAATTTAGATAAATCTGTCTCATTTGGCAAGCAGATTGCTGACAAAAATGGTGGGGGTGTGATTTCAGCTCTGTTCTAGCCAATAAGCTCAGGATCAGGTATTTCCTCAAGCCTGTAAATAAATAGTCCCTGTTGCTAGTTATCTAATTGGCTTGATGGAAAATACATCAAATGTACAGGGGCAGCAGGGCCGGCAGCTGATAACTGACAAGGCAAATTGGAATGCCACTTTATATTGTAAAAACAACTTTTCTGATACAATTCTGAGTGTTGCTTTTTAATGTGTGTGATGGTAACACGGGAATAGGGAGAAATACCTGAAGTATTTCTGAACTTGGCAGTCCTCTATTTCATCACAAATGTAGCAGTATTAATAGAAACAAGACTCTTTATCAACACTTCCCTGGCAATTTAGCTTGGAGGGCTCCTGGTGTGTAGGAGCACTATGTACAGTCCTCTTAGCACATTCAGTTCATGATGGCTGAGTTATCATTGCAAGGTATTGAACAGTTAATGATGCAGAGTAAGAGAACCAAGGATTTCCAGCTCACTGTTCCTAAGTAAGCAACACCTACCAGATAGTAGTTATTTTCTTTTGTAACCCTCTGGGATCAAACCCAAACACTTAGAGATAAAGGGTTTTCTTTAGACCCTTTTATGTCATCTGTGCCATCTTGTCCTTTTTTGAGCAGGAATTTAGCACATGTCAGTGAACAGTGGAACTTGGTTCTGTTCTTAATAGTCAAGCACAGTTAAGTTGTTTTTTTTAATAAACTGTAAAGGCTTAAGTATCAATGCTGTGCAAATTCAGTAGGTCTCATGTCAGCCTTCAATCTGGAAGACTGCAAGTTAGTTCAAGCTGACAATTTTACATGATTAATCTACAGTCATGGTGTAACAGTTATCAAGGAAAATAATTAGTCTGGGAAATTCTATTGTTGCTTAATTCTGATTGTGCATTTTCATGCTATACAACAGCTTCTCTGTAGCTCTCATTTCCTCAGACACTTAAACCTAAGCAAATCCAAATGAACAATAACACTCTAAATTTAAATCTTTTCTATGGCTCGTGATTAGTTTTGAATAGGAAAAATAGTAACACTTCTCTCTTTACATGACAATGTCCCACCTGAGAGCTGAGCACCCTGTGGCACCTGGAAAAGCACCTGAAGGCTGAGGGAAGGGCGGGTGGGGGTGGGCACAAGGTGCCCTTTCCTGGGTTGAGAAACCATTCCTTTAGCCAAGTAGCTGCTTTGCTAGGGAGGAACATGTGATTACTATTCCCATTTACTCTGCTACATGAAGGTGTAGTTTTCCTCTGTTTCAGTAGCCAACCCAGCTATGAGACAAGACTGACCACCTGTCTTAATTACATCTTGCCTGAGCTTAAAAAAAGGGGGTTTGCAGACTCTTACTCTTTGGAAAGTTTCATCTTTTTTTGCTATAGTTACTGTAATAGTTCCCAGCTCATTCAAAGCATGTCACTTACATAATACTTCAGCAACTTACAGATCTATATAGACCTTTAAATATGATTGATAACATTTTCTTCATTCTCTATATTCTTTTGGCCTGGTGTTTCATTTGGACTGTTCCTAATGAGTTACAAAATATAGATCTGACTGTTCCCTTTCCATTAGATGGAGGGTTTTTGAGTCCTTTTCAATTTGCCCTTTTTTGTTAGGTTTTTTTTTGTTTAATTATTTATTTGTTTGTTCTATTTATATTGTATGATATGGATATATCACTTATGGGTATGATCAATTACAGGTATGCAAGATGATCAAGCCCTGGGCTAATCTGATCTAACCCAACAGATCTGATTCCACATATTTCCTAAGTCTTTCAGAAAGTTTTCCTGCATTTCTCTTATGATCATTGTCTGAGTTTCTCATCTCTAGATAGAACTCATACTTCCTTGTCTCATATAG
Organism: Colius striatus; assembly: GCF_028858725.1. Taxonomy (NCBI): domain Eukaryota; kingdom Metazoa; phylum Chordata; class Aves; order Coliiformes; family Coliidae; genus Colius; species Colius striatus. Next base: position 3,202,250 of record NC_084771.1, on the reverse strand, counting down.
AATGCTTTTAGGTAAAAACTGCACTAATTGTTGTATTATGTTCAAATACCGTGACAGGATGAGACATAAAAGCATCAAAATAGAACCATCTATTCAGCCTATTTTATGCTATGGAATCTGCAGAGTGAAAAAATAAGGTTCTCCTTTTTATTTAAAGGCTCTATATGAATGTTGCAGTGCTTTGTGTGGAATAACTGCCTTTTTTCATGCAGTTTAGCTTGATTGACCCTGAAATGAGTAGTGTCACTGTTGATAAGAATAGTCTATGTTTCCCAGTGCAACACAAGGGCACAACTGCTTCCCACTAATTTTCCATTAGCTGGGAGCCATTGGTGCTAAAATGGCTTGAGTCCTCATGGAACTTGCATACACAAATTGGAAACCAGACACAGAAAGCAAGTCTGCATCATCATTGATTAAAATCACAGTTACCAAGTGTTTTCTTATCAATGTACAAGCATTTTTCAGCTCCAATCCAAATATCCTCTAAGAAAAAATAGGACCAGACAACCCTATGGATCAAATAGCCTCTGTACAATATACTTCAGAACACTAATCCTAACACTTCAGTGGACATCCTTTAGATATGCCCTGTTTGTGAAGTCTTCAAATCAAATTACATCAAAGTTGAGTATGGCAGTTTTGTGAGACTATATTCTTTTCCAAGGGGTCATGGAATCCTTTTCAGAAAGAAACTGAACCTTATATGGATAAGCTGTTTCACAAAAGTGTGAATGGAGTGTGACAGGAAGACAGTAGCAGCTGACAACAGGAAAAGTCAGCAAAAGAGAAACCAGTCACACCACAGAGGACATAAATTGCCTTACAGACTGCATGGGCTCCCACCTGGCTTCCCTGCTTTGACACTAAATGTTTGCTTTTGAAGCCTTTTTTTCCCCTGTAGCTCTTACATCATATGACATCCTCTTCCTCACTTCTTAACAGGTTCTTTATGTAGTAGACTTAGGACTGCACACCAAATCCCTTCTTTCCCTGCATGCAACACTCACTGAGTAGCCCTCTATTTTCTTCTATCAGAATAAGGCTGTATTTGGTGGGTTTTCTTCTATTTTCTAACATGATGAGGGTCTTGGCAACATCACACACATTCAGACCCAATGTCTAATCCATCTGGAAACATATTCCTGTACCTCATCACTGTCCCACTGAGCAGGGATCACCATCTCTCAGTAATAACCCTGTACATGTTCCTGATAGATCCAGAGAAGCTAATCTAGTGGAATCAAAAGCATCTCTTAACCAAGGAGAATTGGGGTTTCATCAGATTGTTCACGTGAGAAAGGCAATAGGTGCACCAGCAGCAAGATTCAGGTGTCCTTTGAGATGCACATTATGTGACTGGTCCACCAGTTTCAAAAATGGCCTTGAAATACCTATCTCACAAGCTCTTAACTTCTGTATCGTATCATTGCATAAGTTCTTCCTCTGAAAGTCCCAACTGTACCTGCCCTGCTAGAAGAGTTATCTACAGAGTCAAAAGAGAGCTGAACCACTGACATGGGAACCTTGAGCATATTCTCCATTGTTCATAGATCTGAGCAGTTGTTGCATTTATAAGTAAGCAGTAACAGAGAATAGTGATGGTGATTAGTCATGAGTCTTTGCACTGTCCAGCAAGACAGAGAACTGAGCACTTTTGGGCAGACATCTTCAATATCAGGTAACTAATTTGAACTGTTATAAAAATAGAGGATGAGTGTTGAATAATAGTTTAAATGATGTAGTTCTTTGTGACTCATTGTCAGATCAGAGATGTGCCAGGAAAACAGTCCATTTAATAACTAATTCATCAGAGAGCTCCTTTACTGTTGTTTTACATCTATTTTATATGTACACACATGTATTTCCTTTACTAAAAGCTTTACAAAAGGCTGTGAAGCCCTCGTTTATCGATACATGTCAGGGAAAAAAGCAGAAACGATCTTCAGGTCTAGTGAATTGCTCTCATAGCCTGCCACACCTTCTCCATGGTGGACAGGGAGGGCTAAAGGAATTGAAACCTCTCCCTGCTGATGTCTTTTGGACTGAACCATGTCCAACTCCTTCAGCATGGCCACTCTCACAAACTGTTCCCTAAAGTTTTCAAAGCTCTTTAGGTTCTCTGCTTCTCTGTTCTTATTAGAGCTTTGCTCCAAAATATCAACAGCTTTTTAGGTGAAATCTTTCAGATTTGGAAAGTCGAGTTCAGCTTTGATTCACTTGTTCTCCTGCAGACAGTTCCTTATCCTCCACTTGTTTACTGAGACTGAAGGTACCATCAGAAGTAAAACACCAATGTGAGGTCTGGACTGAGAATTGCAGCACCAGTACCAGGTTTTCTCAAGCTCTTCATCTCCTCTCTGATGCAGATCTTTATGTAGGTTTTGTACTGTAAATTGCAGAGGTCTCAGTGACACTTGAGCTGCCTGTTTGCATGGAGGCAAATTTTCCAGCTAGCTAGGATGGGTAACTTTTCTTCAGACAAATCATTTCAAAGAAAATGAAATTTCAATTAAAATCTTACAAAATAAATGGAAGTTTTGTTCCAGTAAAAAGTGAGAGACTAGTATTATCTCCTCACTGCCCTCAAGCAAGGAGATTACTTCAAATACTGACATTAGTGACTCAGATTTGTGAGTTAGGAGATCATTCTTGACAGATTAAACTCATTCTTGTTATTTATTCCAACTTATCACAAGGCCAAAGCAGGATTGAAGGAGGGAACAGACACTGAATAAAAAGCTGTCATTCATATTTCACATTAAAGTCACTTCTGGGTAGAAGACAACTGTAATTTGGTTTTCTAACAAGAATAGTAATTTGTGTTGAATGTTTATTGGCTTGAGGGTGAAAATAATTATAAGACACTTTATCATAACAAAACCAATTCATACATATTTGGTCAGCCCTTTGAATTAGCCACGTAGCCTTATTTCTAAACAAAGAGTACAACAGGGAGAGAGAAAGATATAAAATTGAGAAAGGAAAAGGGAGAAAGAAAGGAGAGAAAAAAAAACCTGGGGGGAATCTCTGTGATTTTATGTTGTTTGTTAGAGATCTCTGTAGACTAGTTGACTCAACATGAGAACAGGACTTGTTTATGACAAAGCTTTGTGGCTATTATATGTTCAAATCATCCCAGAAAGATTATTTCAATTACAGTATATTCAATAGCTGATAACAAATCATCATCTACTTGTTATACCTAATCACAAAAGCATGGCCATGGGGAAGTGGTGGGGGATGAAAAGTGTTCTTCTGTGATTCTGCCTCAGATTAGTAAGAAAACTTCTGATATTTTTATGTTCAGGGGAAACAACAACATTAAAAAACAATGTCCACATGAAAGAATTTGAAATAGAACTCATGTTTTAAAGTAATTACATAATTAGTTAATATAAAGTTTCATAAGAGTGTGGATTCTGTATCAGTGAAAAGCAATGTGGGGAGGACATATCTGGAATACTCTCTCAGTCCTAAGGATAATGAAAGAACATTCATTTCAGTTTCAGAAGGGCTGGAGATCATTCTGTACTACAAGAAAAAGACAGCAGAGTATTATTCAGCATTTTGTTTTCCTTGAGTTCTTCATTCTTTTTCATTATTCTTTTCTGTGGAAAATGCACACAAGAATGAAATGTTCATACAAAATGTATTATTAGATGTGCAGTGGAAACATCCAACCCTGTAACTTAAAGTTTCTCATGTTTTATTACTTCCTTTTCTGAGTACAGGCCATCTTGATTGCTTGATTGACCTGGAGAACACTAAACTCTTGCTATTATAATACATATAATATTATTTAACAGATCATAATTAGAAACAAAGGGAAATTGGAAGCCTGCCTGCCTGCCCTATCTTGGGCTTTTTTGGTGCAACAGAGTTTATATTCCTCCCCGTGTTTTTCCACTTTCCTATATGAAATGAACAGCTGTAATTGAAAAGCAAGAAGCTCCATGGTTTATAGAAATAGGTGTTGTTAAGAGCCTTAGCCATCTAATTTTCTTCCTATTGCAGGGCAGGCTTCCTATTGTCTGTCCTTTAGAGCTAATTTCTCTCCTGATCAAAAGGCCCACATCGTTGAAAAGGTAGTAATGACTATTCATTTGGTTGAAACCTCCATTCTGCAGCCCGCAAAGCTTTATTTAGAAACTGCTATTTCTTTCTAAAAGGAAAACCTCATTTGTGTCCTCTATAATGTCAATTAAAGTGGAATATATTTTAATTATTTATCCTGGAGAGAAACCTTTCAGGATCTCAATTTGCTGTGCCAGTGATACAGGCTATAGTTTGAAACAATATGTGCCTTCAAAATTGTATGTCAGGGAGTAGGAATAAGGTGTGTTTTGATTTTAATTTGCCACTAATGAGTAGTTTATTTGCAGCTAATTAACAAGTTAGAGTTTTACAATTAATGCTTGATTTCTAATCTAACTCATAAAAAGGAGACTAGTCAGTAAATAAGGCAGGTTCCTGCATCTGTGTGGAAAACACTGTAGGAAGGGTTCACGAAGCTTTAAATGGGCAAAACAGAGACGATTGGGTTTGGGCTTTTTTTCTGACGAAGGAGTGCAGGAATATCTCAGTTGTCACCAGCGCCAGGAGAAGAGCCATTAAAGCATCGCAACAAGTAACTGGGAAGGGGATAACAGTCGGGTCCCCGGCAGCTGCTGCGGGTGGCTGGAGGCGAGCGGCTCGGGGTGCAGAGGGAAGGGCTTTTCGGGAGCCCCGCTGCGGGAACGCGCGTTTCGGGCAGCAGTAAGGGCATAGTGCGGGCAGGGCTGCTCCTCCCTCGCCCCGTCCCCCACGCGTGTTCCCGCACCACGCTTCGGCGTGGGGAGACTCGTTGCGCCCGTCCGGCGCAGAGCTGTGTCCCCGGGCCACGGCAGCAGAAGGGGACGGAGAGGCAGCCGAGGAAGGGCTCCGGAGGAAGGGCTCACCCCCGGGGGGTTGGGACAGCAGCAACCGGGACAGTCGTGCTGTGGGAGGGGCACCGGGGCAACCGTGCTGCGGGAGGGAGCACCAGGAGAGCCGTGCTGCGGGAGGGAGCACCAGGAGAGTCGTGCTGCGGGAGGGGCACTGGGGCAGCCGTGCTGCGGGAGGGGCACTGGGGCAGCCGTGCTGCGGGAGTGTCCGGCGGCACAAGAGAGCCCGAGAAAAGAAGGCACAAGGAAGTGCCCGGCACAGTGTCCTCCGCTATGCAAGAAGAATAAACCGTGCAGGAGAGGAGATATTAGAATGATCGAATCACCAAATCGTTTAAGTTGGACACTTAGAATAATCCACTCCAACCGTAAACCCGACGCTGCCACGTCCACCACTAAACCATGTCCCTCAGGGCCACAACTACATGGCTTGTAAATCATGGTGACTCAGCCACTCCCATGGGCAAGGGCTTGACAATCTTTTCGGAGGTACCGGGCAGTTGGTGCTGTAACAGCGGAGGGAAGCTGCAGAAAGTTCCTGCTACTGTCTCATCTCCTGGGGAAGAAATTCCTGCCAGGCACGGCACAGGCTGCCCTGAGGCAGCGAGCACAGGGGACAGAGGTGTTTTCCTTCAGCATCACTTTTTGTACTCGTTTTTGCCTCGGTGTTTTCGCGTGAGCTGTCTATTGTTTCCTCCGGGCTCCGCAACGAGCCCTGGCGAGTTGTCCTGTGCTGGTGGTCCCATCTACAGCTCTGTTAATTGGTAACTTGGAGATGGAGAGAGTCCTTATTAGCAATGCCTCCCCTCCCCCGCATCCCTCTGCTCCCTCTAAAGCCCCATGAGGCGATTGCCAGGAGGAGCTGTTTGTCAGAGGCTAATAAACAAATTCCTCGAGAACACCTGAATGAACGAGAGCCAGGAACAACCCAATTAAGAAACGAAGCTACTGGTTGTGGTTTTTTTGTGGCAGTGGAAACAATCCGAGCTCGAAAAGGGTCTATTCATCAGGCACTACGAGAGGTCTGTTTGCAGCCCGCTATTGTTGGCAGAAGCCAAATAAAAGTTCAGCTGAGGGGGAAAAGTGATTAAAAACAACATTTGCCGCTGCCTCCTGAATGCCCTGGGAGGCTCAGACCTGTACCCAAACGACACAGCCCGGGTTTTACCCGTGCATTTAAGACTTTTGGGTTTAAATGTTGCTATTTTTAATGATGTCACCAAAAGTATCCTTTGCCTTCCCCGCATCCATAAGCAGCGGGACAGCTGTAGTCTCTCATGCCACATCGATACCCACGCGGTGAGCTACTGGGGCAGTCACAGAAAGGAGTTGGAACTCGTTGGTCACAACTAATGGTTTGTTCTCCTCTCACTGGTCCAGCCCCGGAGCCTTAGAGGCAATCTCGAGCTGATTTTTTAGCATAAGATAAGAAGTAAAGAAATCTAACAACCTTGGGCTGCAGAACCAGTCTGAAATTATCCGTTTAAAAAGCCACATTATCACTCTAGAAAGGTCTGGGGGAAGATGTGAATTCAATCCCAAAACAGGGATCAAAACGAAAAGCACTTTTATCTTAAGCATCGTTAAGAGCCTGAGCATCTTTGGAGTGATCCTAGTGAGGGCCAGCAGGGTCCAAACGAAAGGGGAGCTCAGCTCTCTTGTCTGGGCAAGTTTTAAGGACATGTCCTCTCTAATCTCCATCGGGAGTTAAACCAGGGACAGGGGAGGGGTTTTTTAATGTCAGGATTGAACCGAGACAGTTTGGTGTACAGCGTTATTCTGTAAAAGCCAGTGATCTTCACATAGTCCCGAGATTTCCACAGGCTTTGCTGGAGCTGCAATTAACGTATATTAACGGCTGCTGCTTATTAAGTGCCGATTGCATAAGAAGCAGACGGTCCCTTTCAACTGTGCCCGTCCAACTGTGGGGTTTCTCTCGTGGTTAAGTTGAATTGTGCTGTTGATTCACGGTTTTGCCTCCCACTCCTTTATCACCAAAAACAGCAACAAAAAAAGTGAGTGTCTCTGACAACCGTGTTTATACGACCTCAAATGTTCCCTAATCCCCATCAGACATACAGCTTCTCCCCTAGTCTCAGCCGTCCCCGGGGTGTAAGTTTAAGAACATGGCTCCAGGCGTGAGGCTCCCCCCAGCCCCGCCTCGTTTATTGCGCTGGAGGGGTCCCTCTCATGCCTGCTGCCCCTTCGCTACTTTACAGCAGCTCCGCAGGCTCCGTCCCCTTTTCCCGGGACGGGCAGGACCGAGGAGCAGGCAGAGGCTTGAATTCGTTTGTGGATGCCGAAGGGGCGGTGGCATTGCTCTGCAGGTAACTTTAGGGAGCAGCAGAAGCTACAGCCACGCTTGCCTCCGTTTCTCCTCCTCCTCACCCTGCCGAGCAATAGTTTGCACAGTAGGAGAGAGAGAAAGAGCTACTTCGCCTCTTTCCGGCCCCGCGTTCGCAGGGGCGGTGGGATGCCAGCGCTCCAAGTAGCGGGGACCCTCCCTTCCTGCCCGTTGCTTCGCTCCACCCCATCTCGCCCCGCACCAGCGGGCCCTTCCCGAGCCGCAGCACCGGTCCCTGGGGACCCTCGGCTGCAGGTGCCGCCGCAGAGGGGTGGGAAGGGACCGCCCCGGCTGCTCTGCCGACGGAGACCTGTGCGCGGCAACAACAGCGAGCTCCGCGCCTTGGCGCGCAGCACCCGCGGGGCCGGCTCCGAGGCAAAGCACCGCGGGGAGTGCGGGACTGCCGGAGCCTGGGAGCGGGGGCGGCTGCTCGATCTCTTCTGGGGAGCTGAAATCTCCCAAGGAATCCTGCTGTTTCCTCTGCGCAGCCATCGCTGGATGCCGAGGCAGAGGGGTTGGAGCAGCGTGTCCCTGCTCAACCCTTCTCCTGGAAATAGAAAGCAGTCAAAATGCTTAAGTATTCCTCAGAAAACGTGCGGAAAGTAGGGCAGCAGAAGCATTCCAGGGACCTGTGAAGTGTGGAAATATACGAATCTACACCTAATTTTTATTCAGTTAGGAGATTAACGATGCTTTGAAATAGTATAGATCTAAAAGTGTTAAATAGCCTGGCCTTCATGGGTAGGGAGAGGAGGATGTAGTTTGAGTCTGAAGCAGCACAAAGGCAAAATATAAACTAAGGGTCTGAAATTAAACGTTTAATACTTGTTCAAACATCATTCACAGGGCTTTGGGCATGTCCTCTTTTTCCACATTCTGCCTCATTACTTCGTTGTATATAAGCATGTTCAGTCCTTCCAACAAACATTTCCGTGAACGTAATTTGAAAGAGCTCTCCAGACTATTTCTCAGTCCTCTGTTCAGCGCAGCCTTGCATATCTTACCTTGATTGGAGCGTTCAAAATCCCCAGGAGTCTGAAGTTAGCTGCAGTTGTTTAAAGCTTTTCCATCGTTTCGCCAAAGTTCCGAGTGTGCCCGAAGTGTGCTTTCCAGTGTGATACCGCCGGGAACGACACCTTCCGCATCACTGGCCGCTCGGGCTGCAAAAATTTTGACCTCACCCAAAAAACACGCCAGCAGTAAACTAAACAACAAAAAAAGGATAAAAAGCTGACTGCATCACAGTTTATTTCCCCTTTGACTTTGATCAACAGATGATTTTAGTAAAAGAAAGAAAGAAAGAGAGAGAGAGAGAAATCCGGATGAAACGAGGGATACCTACAACTGCTAAATCACAGTAGTGCTCAGACCCACGCTAATAAAAACCTCACCTCGACACGGTCCTGTGTGCAGAGTACCAGCAGTGAGCTCGTTTGGCTGTGCAGACGGCAAGAAGCGCTGAGCGGTCCCGTCCCCCGCCCTGCTGAAGCTTCCCCGGCCCGGTTTCTCCCCCCATCCCGGCCCGGTTTCCCCCCCCATCCCGGCCCAGTTCCCTCCTCCCCGGCCCGGTTGTCCCTCCCCGGTGGCCGCTGCGCAGCGGGCTCAGTGCTGGCGGCACCGGCTAGGGCTGTGCCTCCGGGTCCAGCCTGGAGCCCTGCACTGGGGGTTGTCCTCTCCCCTGTACCCATTACCGTCGTTATCCTCACAGTCTTCTCTTTGGGGCAACACCAACGGCTGCTAAGCCGGGTGCGCTGCGCCGGCAGAACCTCTTCTCGCCGGGTCTCCAATATGAGACGGGATGCCCAGAAACGTCCCTGCTTCAAGCTCCCCGACCCTCCCCCGCGCCCTATTCGCCCTCGGGACGGTTTACTCAGAGCTACACCGGCCGTGTTGCCCACCTCCTCCGGCATCGGGGCTCTTCCAGAGCGCCCCAGCCGGGAGAGCCGTTCGGCTTCCCCAGACGGAGCTGGAGCGAGGCGCAGAAGGACGAGAAACAGCCGAGACAGGGCAACGCGGCCCGACCCCGCAGAGGCAGGAGAAGTAGCTCTGTACCCGCGGTGCTTTCAAGTTGCTGTCAGCCCTGTCCGTGCAGGTGCGTGGGTCCGTGCCTCTGGGGAAGGAAGGAAGGGAGAGAGGAAAGATGGAAGTGGAAGGGAGGGACGGAAAGGGAAGCTCATGATTGACAGCTCCAGTGAGCTGCGCTTCACTCACACACGCTCCGCCAAAGTTTTCTTTCACCGGGAGGGAACTTTGCCGTTGCTATGGAATCTGGGGATTTTGCAAACACCATCCCCTGCCCCCTACTCCTTTTGAGGCATCCGAGTAGAAAAACCTCAAGTGGCAGCGGGGTGGGCCTGGAGGGGAACGGTCGGGAGCGCTCCGCGGACAGCCAGCTCAGCTCAGCTCAGCTCAGCCCGGCCTGGCCCCGCTCCGCTTGCACCCGCACCGCCGTTTGCCCTGGGCTGCGCCGGCGGGATGCCGCGGGGCAACCCCTCTCCCACTGAGACAGAGTGCCCGGAGGCCGTGCCCGGTCCCGGCAGGGCAACGCGCCTTCTTCCCTAGGAGAGGGTTCAGAAATGGAAGACTATTTTCTCTGCCCTTCATCGGCTTCAGGGAGTGTCTGTGCAGTGCGGGCTCACTCCGTTTTCAGACAGCTTGGTACAGAGCTGTGCATCCACCCGGGAGCCCCAAACCTCTTTGTGGTAGGCAAACGTACGGCGCCGGCTTGCGAGCACAGCGCTCCGCCCCGTTCCTCCTCCTCCCCGCACCCGTGCAGGACAGCCCTGACCCGTCCGGCGCCCGGCCTCGCTCCTTTCGCCACGAGCGGCTGCGGGAGCCCCAGCGGCCCCTCTGACCCCCGCAGCCCGGTTCGGCTCCATCTTGCTGCTTGGGCTGCAGCCCAGAGCCGAGGGCAGCTGCCGAGCCCGGGGTCTTCGTGGTAGCGGTGATTGGTAGCGGGGGATGTCTGTGTAGGGGGGGGGGGGTACCCAACATCAACAGCCCCGAAACACCAACTTTTTGGCTCCCCCCATCCCCCCAGCCGGTCAGTTACCGGCGTCGGGGCTGTCGGGAACCACTCGCTGATTGGCTGCCGCCCGCTCATTTATAGCCCGTCAATCAAATACCCCCGGGACTGGTGTGCGCATCGCCCGGCGCTGCCCGCGGGAACGGCTCCGCAGCCGCCACAGCAACAACAACCCTCGCAGTACTTCGAGGAGCGGTGCCTCGGCAGCAAAACTTCCTTCTCCGGCAGCAGCAGCCGCCCAGGCAGGTTCTGTTTTATTTATTTGGTTTTAAACTTCCTTTCTCCGCTCTGGTGCCCGCCTGCCCGTCACCCTGGCGCACCTCTTGCCGGCTCCGGCCATGTACAGCATGCTGGAGACTGAGATCAAGGCGCCGCAGCCCACGCCGGGTAGCACCGGGGGCAACCCCACTCCGGGGAGCAACGGCAAAGGCGGCGGAGGCGGCGGGGCCAGCAACGGGGCGGGAGCCGGCTCGGACCAGGACCGGGTGAAGCGCCCCATGAACGCCTTCATGGTGTGGTCGCGGGGCCAGCGGCGGAAGATGGCCCAGGAGAACCCCAAAATGCACAACTCGGAGATCAGCAAGCGCCTTGGAGCCGACTGGAAGCTGCTGAGCGATGCTGAGAAGCGGCCCTTCATCGACGAGGCCAAGCGTCTGCGGGCCGTGCACATGAAGGAGTATCCGGATTACAAATACCGGCCCCGGAGGAAGACCAAGACTTTGCTAAAGAAGGACAAGTACTCGCTGCCCGGCAATCTACTGGCCCCGGGGGGGGGCAACGCGGTGAGCAGCCCCGTCGGGGTGGGGCAGAGGATTGACACTTATGCCCACATGAATGGCTGGACTAACGGGGCGTACTCCCTGATGCAAGACCAGCTGGGCTACAGCCAGCACCCGGGCATGAACAGCCCGCAGCTGCAGCAGATGCATCGCTACGACATGACGAGCCTGCAGTACAGCCCCATGATGTCCACGGCCCAGACCTACATGAATGCCGCCTCTACCTACAGCATGTCCCCCGCTGCCTACGGCCAGCAGCCCTCCACGGCCATGAGCCTGGGCTCCATGGGCTCGGTGGTGAAATCCGAGCCCAGCTCGCCGCCTCCCGCCATCACTTCCCACTCGCAGAGGGCCTGCCTGGGAGACCTGCGGGATATGATCAGCATGTACCTGCCCCCGGGGGGGGATGCCACAGACCCTTCCTCCTTGCAGGGCAGCAGGTTACACAGCGTTCACCAGCACTACCAGAGTGCCGGGACTGGCGTGAATGGTACCGTACCACTAACTCACATATAAACTTGTGTGCTCGGGACGGCTCCCCGTCTTAATCCCTAACCCCTATCACCGCTCCCTGACTGCACCGGGGACGTACGGCAGTGTTGTTCGGCTTAGCAGACTTAATACTAACTTTGGAGAAATTTTCAGAAGGAAATCCGTTAGCTGTAAAGATTATTTGAGCAAGCCGTTATTTTAATAGAGCACAACTCCTGCCTCCTAGAAGCCGCTGTGAAGTTTTCAAATCACGGCATCTTGTTTCCTGGTTTCTGCTCGGTTGGGCACTGTTTTATTCGCTTAAAAGTTTTTAAAATGTCTCGCATCTTCCAGTTTGATTTCTAGCATTGCAACGACATTAAAGAAAAAAAATCCGCAGGGTTCTGGTTTTAAATTGAGTTGGTCACGTTATCGTTGTGGTTTCTTAAATGTTTTGTTCTTCCCACCTTACCGAGCCTCGCTTGGTTTCTAGCCGCAATCTGTAGCTCTCATGACTTTCTAAACTTTAGGATTTTGTTCCTTAAAAGAAAAACTGGGGGGGGGGGGTGGGAGGTGGGAGAGAACTGTGCGGGTCGCAAACGCATTTTTTTATTTATAGCAAGTTGTGTGTCTTGTTTTTTTTCTTAATCTGTAAACTTATGTAAGTTGGTTTGTGAATTTTACTGTGAACCATGTTTTGACATATCGGATGAAGAAACGTTTTAGTTTTGTTTACCGGATTTCTTCCGAAAAAAAAAAAAAGTCATCGAAATACTCTCTCCCTTGTCCCCAGTCCTCATTTGCCTCCTTCTTCCGAGCGAAGAAATCAATAAATTTTCTATCGGCTACGCCGGCAGTCTCTCGGAGCTTTGTGCGGGGGCGGGCGCGCAGCCGGGGCGCTCCTACCGCGGCGGCGGGGAGCGCGGAGCGGGGACAGCGGGCTCCGTCCAGGAGTCCGAGAGCTGCCGTTGCTTTTCGGCCGGGTTTCTGCTGTCGTGGCGCGGTGTATTTTGGTTGGGGGTGAGGGGGGGTGAGATACTCCTTCGATTTTATTATCTTCTGAAAGAGCAGTGGGGCTCGGGCAGGGAAAGCGTGTCTGTGCTGCTCAACGTACTGCTGTCCAAGCCGCCGGCCACTTGTTGCTTCTCCGCCCGGATGGTTTCTCTCCGGCAATGAGTGAAGGGTTACGTGTGTGCGTCTCGGTTTTGTGAGGGTTTTCTTTTTTTGCTCAGGAGGATGTGCTTAGAAACCCGAGCTCATCGGAAATTTACAACAGTAAAACCCGTTGGGGAACTCTTAATTAGACTCTATTAAAAATGAATGGTTACAGGAGTCCCCTGAGGAAATAAATAATTCAATCTGTTCAGTATGTTTGACGAGTGTGTTTTCAGTCTGGACAACTTTTCTTTCCTCTTCCCTCCCCTCTTTTTGTATTTCCCTTTTTAGGGCTCAGCTTTTTGCCTGAGTCTCTTTCTGCGGGCGCTGCCGAACAGCCCCGAGCTACGGAGCCCCGGGGCCGCTGGCCCATCGACAACGGCTCATCCGTACCTCTTGCTCGGCTGCAAAGGTCGTGCTCTTGGATGACCCCCCCAAGAGCGCCCTCAGCTTCTCCCGGCTTCGACCGATGGCCCCGTGGGCCCCCGAGCCGGGCGGCCGCTGCACAGCCCCGGAGCACCTTGCAGCTGGTCAGTGCATCTCGCTGAGCAACACCTCCACACCTCGAGGCTGCCTTTTCGTTGGCTTCTGCTACCCTTTTTACTGTTGGTCTTAGTATGGAAGAGGAGAGGGGGCTTTTCTTGGGTAAAGGAGCCTGTGTTCCCTTATGAACAGTGGCTACGGGGAGACCGTGCACCCCTCTGCTGGCTGCCCGTGCTGGCAGAGATCTGCCAGGAGCGGCAGGAGACGCTTTCTGTTCCCTGTGGCTCTGCTCACTCCCCAGTAACTCCCCATCCTCCCCACCAGTGGGGGGCCCAGCACTGCCCCCCACTCCTGCAGCATGGATGCCCTGGCAGTGCTCTGCCTTGCTCTCTGCCAGGAGGCACGTTCAGGCTTGGTCAGGGCCTTCCTCTGGCACTTCCAGGGAGAAAATCAACATACTGCAAACCACACCGAGGATCAAACCCTCTGGTCCCCGGCTCCTGTCCCCCCCATGGAAGGGAGAGTGCTGGGAGCAGCTGGGGCAGGTCTGCAACCTGTGCAGAGACCCCAGGCCACACACGCTGCCCTCTGCACAGAGACATCCCTGGGGCCGCCTGCCCTCAGGTCCCTTGGGTGAGCCCCAGGGCTCCAGACACGCTCCCTCCTGCTTGGGGACAGCCATGCCAGAACTTGGGGTAATCACTGTGCAAATGAGAACTCTGAGTGTTTAATACCCTCAGCAGCAACCCCTTCTGCAATGCTTCTGGTAAAATCTGGACATCATGTGGTGTTGCTTTCTCCTTGTTGTGCTGTGACCCCGGGTAGGAGTGTTACAAACTGTGAGGAGAAGCAGGCCCATGACCCCCAGGTCTGAGAGAAGGGGATGAAATCATTGGTATGGTACACAGGGATATTTAGGGGGCAGCAGCAGGTCCTGTTCATCTCAGCTGGGGGTCAAACTGCTTCTCGGTGCTTTCCAGAACAAGCCAGCTCTGGGAGGTTGAATTGTGATGGTCTTATCCCCTGAAACAGGTCTCGCTCAGCCTTCCCAGTCAGGCGTGTGGCACAAGTCTGACAAAAGTTAGGCCTCCTGAGCAGGTGAGCTGCTGCCAGCACTGAAATAGTGTTTGCTGTCTTCAGAGTTTAATTGTAGCCACACCATAAGTAATTGTTTTCTTCATCTGAGTTCTCTGGAAGTGGATTCTCGGCCATGAAAGGGGAGAAACACTTCTTCAAAGGTTCACAGTGCTTTTAAGCTCCAGATCTCTTCTTTTGCCATACATCAGGGTCTAAGGAGGGATTGTGAGCCAAGTCCCTGAGGGGTCACAGGGAGACACCTCTGTGTAAACTACCTTGTTCTCCCTGAAAGCTTATCCCAGTGGTTTGGCCTGCATATGCTTTTCTTGAGCTATTGAGATTCCCAGACTAAATCCCCCCCACACACAGTTTTCAGCTTTCTGGGGCTGAACTTTATCCTGAAGTTCATAAATGGTGGGTAGAGCTTATGGAAGGGGTTGTATACAGGCACACATCATTGAATGGGGGAGAGACCCATTGCAAGCTGAAATCAATGAACTCAGCCCTGTACGTAAGGACAAGTGCAGATGCAGCCCCTTCTTCCCTGAACACCAGTGTGTTTTCCATTGGAGAGCCAACAGCACAGAAGGAGACATTGCCTGAAAGACAACTTCTTTTTTTCTCAAAGAGCACTGCTGCATCCTTTGCCTGGACTCAAGAAATTCACCTCAAGAACAAAGGCAGAAACATGTTCCCTTCAGACTTAATGAAGGTATGTTTTACATGTACTTTACATGTATGTTTTACATAAACTTTTCCAGTTTATTCTGGACACAGACATAGATCCTGCATGCATGACATCTATGTGCCTTTTGAGCAAGGCCCGGATGGGATTTCATGCCCCTGCTGTGTGGGAGGGATCAGAATCCAGCCATTAACATTCTGAGGGAGAGCAGGTGAAGTTACAACCAGTTATGGATGAGACTTATTTCTTCTGTGGAAGACACACAGGAATCCCCAGCACTTTGCAAGACAGGACTGTAAGTGAAATGCTGAGTTGTTGCACGTGCAAAATCATTTGCAACTGTTTGTACTGTTGAAAAACCTTATTCTAGAACACCTAAAATAGACACAAGTGCACCCATTATCCCTAGAAAGGCTGAATATCAGCTGTGGAGGGTTAATAATGATAGCATTGAAGTGTAATGACAATATTTAGGCTTTTGTGTTAACACTTTTTGGAATGGAAACGTGGAAGATCACACTTGGTGCTGCTGTTAGTCTGTCAAAGCCCAGCGTGTTGGGGTACATTTACCTGCTTCCTTCCTATACCAAAGAGCTGCAGAGTTCATTTATTTCAGCAGAATTTGTGAAGTGAAAATATTTGCAATTAAAATTTCAAGACAGTCTGCTTGGGGAGTCAATGATAATAATTAACAGAGCAATCTGATTGTGGGTGTCTTAAGAATATTTTTGAAACCCCCCAGTTTGGTATTTAACATTTTTTCTGTAATAAAAGATGGATCTGTAAAAGATGATCCAGTAAAAGGCATATGATGATCATGAACACTTTAAAGTGTTTATAAATCTGTGCTTTCTTGTATCAAACATGAGACTAAGATACTTTTTCAGGATCATTAGCAAATAGCAACTCGTCTAACTCTTCCCCTATTAATGGAAATAACTATTCACAGGAATGAATACAGCCGAAGAGATGAAGTTAGGTGGTGTTCAGGACTGGCATGTTGCTGTTATCCCCAGTGCTTGTGAAAATGAGAAGTTTGAAATGGCTTTTCAACTTTGGTAGACCTTGATCCTGGATTTTTTGTAGTCAAGTCCAGTCAATTTACATGGTGCAGATTCAGATTACTTCGGTGAAGCCTGGAGTGACAAAACACAGAAAATACAAAGGGGAAGAGATAACATTTGAATCCATTTCGCTTCAAATCTCTCAAGGAGAGCTGTTATTGCAAATCTGTTTGCATGGGGGGATTTAGTGCTTAATGGAGTTGAAGTTTTACAGGCTAGTTTCCCATATGCTTCGTTATCATGTGACGTTTTGCTGATGCCACTGGATGCAATCGTAATTACAACCCAGTGACTTTATTTCACAACAGAGCGTCTGCAGGATGAGGAATTAATTATTCTTCACCGTGGATACCATTCACAGCCAACTTCTTTGTCCTTCTAGTCAAGTAAATAGGATTTGAGATTCGCCTCCTCCAAAGATATCCTTAGAAGCTCTTAATTTTATACCTCAATTGTCCAGTTTCTAAACTGAGCTCTTATACCTGCTTCGTGCAGCAGGGGAGGTTGTGATGCATGTGAGCAAGTGTGTGTGTTGAAGAGCAAGAGAATGGGTTAAGGGAGTGCAATAGCAAATCCATAAAGAGATGTTTTCATATCTCCTTTGTGATTCATTTACATCCCCTAGAGGTTATTTAAGTCAGCATTATGCTTAGGATGCTCATCTACTGCTGTTAACTGTGTTCAATTATAGCATATTTATGCCACATTGCTTTTACTCAGTAGTACATCAAATCAAGCTATATCAATCTGAGCATAATTTGGCCTGGTTTAAAAATGCTCATGCTAATATAACTGAAATCTTCCATTTGGAGTCCACAGGAGGAAGCAGTTGTGGGGTTTTAAGGCATTACTGCCCCAGAGCTGTTTGCTCAGTTGATCTTCTGTAAATCACTTACACCTTTTTCTATGCTTTGGCCATCACAATTCACATGCTGGTGGGTTGGTGCAAACTGATGGGGAGAAGTGTGAAACATAAACTACTGCATAAGCTGTGCTGCTTCTAAAGAAATGCAAAGTGGACCAGGTTCTCAGAGCCCCAAATTGCTATGTGTATATTCCACATGCACAGTGGCCCAGAGCTCAAAAAGTCAGATGTAAGTGGGGAAGGGCCTAGGAATAAGAGGGAAATTAAGCAATGTTAAGAACTTGTGAGCTTCTGTCATGTATCTCTTCTGAGGCTTCTGATTGAGACTTCTGGCCTTGGTGAGCTTTTTTTTTCTTTGTCTCCATGAGGAATATTATGCATCTTTTCTATACAGGCCATAGGAAATAGTACAGCAGTGATTGCACCAAGCCTTCAGGATTTCCCCTTTGTACTAGACTCAGCTTATTCATTTCATGCATCATCATTCACAGCTTGCTGTGCTGATTTCAGAAATTCTATACATCTACTTGACACAAAGGGGAGAGACAGAACATAGTGGTGGATGTGCCTTAGGTGCATGTAACGACTGTTCTTGAATGCCATTTGCAAGGGAAGAAATCTTGAAAGTCAATGGGAACTTTGCCCATTCAGAGTTCAGGATAAGGCACTTGGCATTGATTTCATTTTCATTGTGCTGTGCTGCCAAGTCAGAAAAGCTTCTCTTCCACAAAGTTAAGAGAAGATATTTTAATTCAAATCATTCTTTTGTCTTTTTTACATTTTTTTTCTCCTCTTTTTTTCTTTACTTCAAGACTCACTGGGCACTTTTCACTTTCCAGCCTGTAAACAGTAGATATCATAGCAGGAATCTGGTTTTAAAAGTAAGTTATACTTTCATCATTGAGCAAAAAAAGTTCCTTTTAAACTGTAGTCTGATAAACAGGTGAACATTTGTGAAACAGGTGTGAAGATTTTATGAGCATACCAGAGCTGGGATAGTAACTGATTTAATTGTCATGCCTTTAAAGTTAAAGGAAGTAAAGGAGCAGAATATACAAACTGGCAAATGTGTGCATTGAGATAATTCTGTGTGATTTTCCAGGCATTGGGCAGGTCCACAGGAGTTGCTGCAGCCTTGGCTGCATTTGCTCAGGTGATATACAAAGAACAGCAGAAGTTTTCCTGACTTGGCTAATTCTGTGCAGAGAACGCAACAAACTTTCTAACAGAAGGTTTTAAAGATTATTCTCTAAGTAATGACACCACTCTCTTGAAAGTATTTGTGTTCCTTTTGCAATAACTCTCTCTTCTTCTTCTTTCAACATATTTCAGTCTGTACTTCTGTTGAAGGGGAGTAATTCTAGCCAAAACCATCATGTTTTGATTGGAAAGCTCAGTGTAAGCAAGTACTAATAGAATCATAGATTGGTAGGGTTGGAAGGGACCTTTAGAGATCATCCAGTTCAACCCCCCTGCAGAAGCAGGTTCACCTAGATTTGGTTGCATAGGAACATGTCCAGGCAGGTCTTGAAGAGCTCCAAGGAAGGAGACTTTAGATCAGTTGTTAAAGGAGATAAGGTTTATTTTGTTGGGTTGTGTTTGTTGTTGTTGTTTAGCCAGCAGTATAGCAGAAACATTATTGAAGAATCTGTGCACTGGAGTTACTTTGTTGTTCAGTGCCTGACAGGACAGTTAACAACAGGAGAAGACTTGTGAGCCTCAAGGAGAAGCAGGGCACTGCCAAAATCTGGCAGATCATTTGGATACCCTGTTACATGAAACTTCTCCAGCAATCATTTTCTCTTCAGCTTTTCAAGAGAGGACTAGAATTGAGACCAGCCTACCCAGACTTCAATAGCACTGAGTAAACTTTAGATGAAATTTGGCAGTCCTGTGTCTGATTTCTGCGCTCTGGTTGGCTCCATCTCCCTCCTTGATCCCACCAAAATCCAGAAACAGCCTCCACATCTAGGGCAGTATTGCCCATATGGTCCCACTCTTTTCGTACCAATGCATTGTCATTGGGCTGTCAGAATGTCAGTTCAGGGTACTGCTCTGATACACAGACTCTTGAGAAGTTAATTTCTCCTTACCCTGAGGTTTCATCATGGGAAAACCCCTCCTTTCCTAACAGAACTACTGATCTCTAGTTTTCATTACAGGTCCAAAGAGCTTTACACCAGAAGCTTATTGGTGGCCCCTCTTCAGTTGCTGATATGAAGATGTTACTGATGTCACGATAGTGCAAGAGTTGGGTGCTGAGCAGCTCTGTACCTGGCTCACTATAGGGCTTCAAGAGGAAGAAGAGGAAAATACTGCCCTGGAGAGTGTAGGGAGGGCACTGGCAGACATTTGGTGCTTGTTCTGCTTCATCTTCAGTGCAAAGTAGGCAGATGAGTAGTAGATGTCCTTTTGTCTTTATTCCCTTATGGGCAAGCCAGTCTGGGCTGAAAACATTGCTAAGTGAAGCCAGAATTTCTACACCTGGATGGAAGCCACAATGAGAAGGACAACCTGATGCTGGAGTGTATATATTGACTTTCTTGAAAGTGCTTTGTGGCTATGGCATTAGGTTGTCTGCTTTGATGTGTGACAAGGACATAGGTGAATGTGGTCCTTAAATGAGAAGTAGTCTATAACCTCTGTGATGGCTGAGATTGTTCCCAACCCATGAGAGAACCTTCTGAAGAATTCCTAGTAAGAACTGCTGCCAGTTGTAGGTTTTAAGACTTCTACCTTGACTTGCCTTTAGAGCACTGGGCATAGAAGCAACAAGTGTAATGGGCCTTCATCATCAGTGACATAAGAAAGTCCTAAGCTCAAGTGGGAGGGAGAGGATTTGGGTTTCACTTGCCTATTTCATGAGAAATAGTAACACCTCCAAAGAGAGAGCAGGTGACCTTAAATTTTGCCACAAAAATAACCCTTGAGCACTTTCTATTTGAACCTGCTTTAGCCTGTGAGCTGTTCAGAGGAACAGGACTTGTTTTCCCCAATTTCTGAAGCAGTAGGTGTGACTTTGATGATCCCAGTCATTCATATATCTAAGCAGGTTTAATCACCATTTGTGCCTGTCTTAATTCCCGCTCCAAAGACTGGCAGCCCAAAGGGAAGTGTGGGAAACCAAATAGTAACCCACAGCATGGGAGGTAAGTGAAAGCTGTGGCTCTGTGAAGTGCATTGTTCCAGCTAAACTGGGACCCTTCCCTTTTCTTTGAAGCTGTATAAGGCAGGGTTCATGATGTGGAAGGGAGGACTAGAGACAGAGTGCCAATTTAAAAGTAGGCTCTTATGATTTAATCACAAACATCATTCTCTTGCTGCAGACATGAGGAGTACACATAGAGAAAATGGCATTGTGAAAAAGAGTATCCAGAGGTTTTTTTTCCTAGTCCATTTAGTGAAGGCCAGGCAGGGAGGTTAGATGTAAAAAAGAATAATACAACTAATGGAGATGGAAGGGGAAGGCCCAAAGATAATGGGATGAAAGGAGTTTATCACCTTGAAACATGTATGTTTCACTTCTGAGGATTATTTAAAACTGTGAAGAAAACAATGCAGTGTTATTTTGCATTTGCAATACATCTGTGTTTTCTGTGTCTCCTCACTTTTTCAATAAGCACAAAGTGACAAGAATCTAGCTGTTCCTTACCTTGAGGTGTGAACACAACAGGAAAATCAGTTGTAGCTAATGAGTGAACAAGAACAATAGAGATCTACCAGCATCTGTCCCTAAAATCTCCCTGTGAAGGGGAGGACAGGGGAGCTTTAGGAGTGAGCTAGCCCAGATCTGCTGAATTTCGATGAGGATTTCTCTAGCTTGTCTCTCATTCTGGTTGGCTGCATTATTATTTATTTCATCACTCAAATTGTGGTAGGTGCTGCTTGCCTTACAGTATGAATAACAAGCTGTTGGGCTCAGTAGAGTTCACTTATGCAGTAGGAAAGAATAATTCTCTCCTCTGCAGGAACTGCTGGGTAAAATTTCATAGTCTCAGCTATGCCCCAGGGGGTTAGGGTAAAGGATCATAATGGTCCCTTCTGACCTTAAAATACAGAAGTATATAACAATATCTAAGTGTATAGGAGGATTGTATCCTGGCCACAGCACAGCCAATGAATTCCCCCCACAGTGTCTTCTCTGACACGTTGCTGAAGAAAGCAGCAGCATGGAGCAGCCTGACCACAACAGAGGACGTGAGAGAACAGGCAAACTACTAAAAGAAGGTCCTGTGGTTACCTGCATGTGTCATATGGCAAATGTATAAGAACATAGACCCTTGGGCACAGGAAGCACCTGTAGATGATGCTTAAAGGCACGTGTTCATGTGCATTCCTTGGTATCCCTGCAATAACTGTTGCTAAAGTGGAGGACATAAAAATTACTTAAAGAACTGTTGGGTCAAATCATACAGAAAACAAATGTACACTGTCAGGTCCCCCTATTAACCCACAAACTGCCATGTCCTCACTTCTTTATTTGATAGCATTGTTCATCTTAATTATTAAACAACCTGAAGAGGAACATTTAGTAATAGTTCTCTGGTAAAATGTTACTAATCCTAACCTGAAAGTAGCACTTTTTTCACCTAAAACATCTGTCTGAGCACATTGTCTTTCCATCAGTCCAGTGAAATGCATCATCTGCTGATTGGATTATTTGTCAGTAGGATCAGCTGTTAAATATTTGACAACATCTCTAGGTCAGTGGTCTTAAGGACCTTCAACATTTACAGCCTCTTGAGGTAAAGGGGAAAGGGAAGACAACACCTAGCTAGTGCTAATGATTCTGGTGGCTGAATACTAAAGGACTATTTAGGATTGCATTATTGAGCTATCTTTAAAGCCAATGGGCTCAGAAACTGTTTCTACCATGGACATTTAGATCATGTAGAAATATCCCAGGATGTCAAAGATCCTGGGAACTGTGGGTCTATGTCCTCACTGGCAGGTAGACAAGGTGACAGATTTCACAATCCATTACTGATTTGGCATTTTCTCTTATGGAATCTCTCAAAAGTCATGTCTGTGACAGAGGCACTGTCCAGGTGTAGAGGAGGAGCATGTGCTTTCAATTAGAGAAAAAGAAATCAGGTAAAGAGAAGGTGACCAGAGTGTTGTTGCTGTTTTCCCATATGTTGGTACCTGGGATGTAGCATGCACATCTGCAGCACATTGTGAGTCACACGGAGCAGCTGAAGAAGTTTGAGATAGATTGGCTAAAAATATTTACTTTGGGGCAAGTGGTGTAGAAGATATTCTCAGGAGAGGATATCAAGAGGTGGATATCTATGGGACTATGTGATGACTAGTGAAGGGAGTCAGAAGTCTGCATAACACCTGAAGGATGCAAAAAGAAAAACTAGTTCTGCTGGGTGGTGCCCTGTGCTGCAAGGAGGAAACACGAGTGAGGTTTAAGGGGGTTTTATCAGAGGAACACCAGGAAGATAAAAGCCAAACATTGAAGCTTTTCTCTCTGGGAGAATGTTTCAGATGTTGAAACAGGACTGGAAAAAATGATCTGTGATCTATAGAGAGGAAACTGGTGTTGGAAGAAGGGAAGATCAGTGTTTCGTGGCTGTTCTCTGCATGTAACTTCTATGAGTCAGCACTAGTAGCTCACATAGGCTGGTCAGTTTGACTTGTGTTTCCACCAAGTTTCTATGTATTACTCTCGTGCCTGAACTCAGGCTTTGAGCTTGAGCACTCAGTCATTTGTAAAAGAATTTATTTGCTCTGAATGAAACATATGTGACCAGGCAAATTCCTGAGTGTCCTGGAAGCCTGGGAGTCCTATACTTGGACAGAACCTGTGGTTTAATTATCATGCCTAGTTATGGAGTGGTTGTCTCTGCTACATCTACAAAGCACTTTGCAAAGGAAATCAGTGCAACTCAGTTTCATTGGGCAAGTGGTCCAGGCACACTCAGTAAGGCAGTGGCAGACCCAGGGGTCGTCCCTTGACTCAGACTGATGTTTGGAAGGGAAATTTCAGAACTGGGTTGATTATTGTCCTGTCTGTGGCATTTCCTTACATTGATGGTGACTCCAGAAGAGTAACCATAAGAGGGAATTGCTTCCAGTTTTGTCTCTAGATCTCTGTTACTGGCCTTGGAGAGGGAGGTGTATATAATCCACTTCTTCTGCCACTTCATACTCGTTTAAACTAAGAGTTTTTGATACACTGGACTGCTTCTGATAGAGGGATGGTCATCTTGGTGTGTAAGGGCTCTGTCGTCCTGTTAGAGGAAGAATAAACAATCATGTAGTTGTCTCCTATTTTTCCCCAGTGTGGACTGTCAGAACTTACCTGGGGACAGACACACTAGTAGAGTGTGAGGATGGCTCAGCCACTCAGCACTGTCTGAGTCTTCTCAGAGGTTTTGTGCAATGGCTTTGGACATGTGAAGGGTCTGCATGGCCTCCCTGGTCCTGTGTGTGTTTGAAACGTGCAGGAGCTGCTTCATGCTACAAGCTATGTGGAATTCCTACAAATTCTCTCAAGTACTTTTAACTTCAGTATACTCTTCCTCCTCCCAATAAACATCTACCACTTAAATGCTGGGCATCATTTCACTAAAAATATAACCTCTTGAAGCATGCATCATGCTCTTCATTAATCAGAAAAGGTGTTTTATGTGTTTTGCAGTAAAGTATACATATGAATCCTAAAAACAGAGAAAGATAATGAGAATGAAACTCTGTCAGCACTCCCTTGCAATGTTTCTAAATTATGGGGGACTGATGAAGATTTATGTTGTTTCAAATAAATTCTGTGCCAGGGTAACTTGTAGCTGAGTTTGAAGCTGGTTTGATGCATCTGCTGAATCTACTAGCAGCTGCAAAATTCCAGGAGCCTGGCCTTTTCATGATTCAGTGACCATGTAATTGGCCATGGGATTTATTCAGCCTTTTCATTCTACGTGACCCTTCCCTGCAGCATCCTACCAAAAACGTCCCGGCTGAATTCTGCTGCTTCACGTTGTGCATTCTGAATGAAAAGCTCACAATTTAGAACCCATTCTCCTTGCATCTACAACCAGATAAAATATCATCATAATGCTGCCTGCTTGTTTGCATCATTGTTAAATCTTAAATGTACAACCTGCCTTTAAATCATAGTGAGCTGGGCCTTTGTGAGCAAAGGGCATTGGATATGTTCTCTGTGTCTGCATTGCACCCTGCCTGGAGTCAACTGAGATTTGTACAGACCAGTTGCTAAATGGACCATTGGGAATGGACATAAGTCCATGCAGAGGGATAAACAGTCAAGCACATACTCAGCCACCATCCTGCAGAAAGCCTTAAAATACTGACTTAATCATTTAGCAACACTGTTTGAGCAGTTTCAAGCACAACCACTCTTGGGAGCCAGCTCCCTTGTTTTTATCCACCCTCTGGCTGGGAGCTCTGGGTGTGGGAGGAATGCAGGATTGGGTGCTTATCTCTTCATCTTGTCTCTGCTGTGTTTTGAGTTGCTAACTTGAGTGGTGATGTGCCTGGAAAAAGATTGGCTGGGGGAGGTCAGCTACTACACTGATGGGAACTGGTGGGGTGGAAGTGGCATATATATGGGGAATATAGGTTTTATATCTAGATACTTTGATCTAAACCCATGTAGTGTAATTGAAACAACATACTTTCACATACATGGTGTACATCCCTAGTGAGACAGCTTGATGTAAGCAATGGCTCACAGCTGTGAGTCTACCCAGAGGTTATCACCTGTGTGAGAGTTGTTGCTTCTAGCACTAATGGTCAAGATTTCAATCTCAGTTCTAGGCTTTAGTGTGGAATAACGAGTTTTGCAAAGGTGTGGCTGAAATAAAAATTTACTGGAGGTTTCACTTCCAAGTCCTAGAGTGTGACAGGATACAACTGCAATATCATCCAGAAGAGCTCTGCAAAACCACCAGAGGTACCTTTTACAAGTGAGAATTCAAGTTGTTGTACCTTGTTTCAGGAAAGAAGGGGGGAAAGAGTGCCTTAAAAATGCTGCTCTTATTAAAGATATAGGTAGAAAAAAGTCTTATCCAAGTAAGGTTTCATTTCTTAAACTAAGTGTGATTTGGTTTTTTTCCAGAGCAGTAAAGTCCATCCTATACCAGTTGTTGCTGACTTAATTTGGAGGAGGTGAAAAGTGAATATGCCAGCTATTCAGCTAAAGAAGTATTATGGCTGTCTCAGTGAGCAACAAGTGCTGCATGGTGTGTGAATGGAGAGTGGCAAGAAAGAGTTTTGCTGGGGTTTGTAGTAGGAGGACAGCTGAACACAACTCTGTACTCTGGCAGCCAACAGAATTGTCAGAGAAATTATTACAGTGGTGTTTGCCATGTTGCCCCTTCAAGTTTATCATATTTCCAGTCAGTGTTAGTGGATCCAAGATGTCTCTTGAAAAAAGAGCACTTCTACGCTTCAGGATCAAACTGAACCTCCACGATGGATTGCTCTCAACTGCTTGGCAGATCTGCTGTCCTGCACACTTGCATCCTCTCTGATGATACAGCTGTCCATCCAGCACGTGCTGGTGAGCACTTCTGGTGTGCCAGCTCACTCAAGGAAATGGAAAAATATTGCAAAGTGAGCCATGTAGAAAGATTTGAGTGCAAGGCTTTCTCAGTGCTGCTACCCAGCACTACACCTCCTGCCTTGTTTTCTCATCCCACGGGCTAGAAGGAGTTCAATGATCCAAATGGAGAACTGGAGGAACCTAAAGAGGAGAGATGATTAGCTGTAGCTTTAAGGGGAAAAGAAACAGTGCAGAGCTAACAGTGCTGCAAAAATCTGAAGTTAAAGGTGACTCTGAGCACATTGCCTTAGGTGACTCTAACACTTCTTCAATTCTATGGTAGTTGCTGCTCAACCTGGTTCATAGTACAGCATTGAAAAGCACAGTTGTGCTACAAAGTAAGCTCAAAAGAGAGCTCTGTTTTCAACATTTCTGAGTTCTAGCAGATCACATAAGGTGATAGAAAATGCACTGGGACCTAATTATCAGTGGATCAACCTCAGGGATGCCAGAGTGCCCCATCAGTCCAGTAAATGAGTGAGCCATTGAGGGACTGGAAGCTGAGGATGGCATCCTACATCTGCATATCTTAACAGGCTTTCCCTTCCCACATCACATTCCACCCAGGAATGACCTCAAATCACTGTGCAGACTCCAGGGAGTTCAGCCACAAGTACCTGTGCTCACTGGTGCCCGGGATCCCATCAGTCTTACAAAGTCCCTGGACAATGATAAGAGATCCCCAGAGATCAGAAATATGCAGCTTTCTGATAGTTTTATACACGGTAAACCCAGAATATTAGAGCCTTCATGCATCAAGAGAGGGTGTGTTCATGCACTGAAGATAACTCAGTGTGAGATTATGCCTTCAGCTGAAGTGGTACAGCTTTTGATAAACTGCATTTTATTAGTCTCCTTTAATAGATTAGAAAATCACCTTCTTTTTGTTGCCTACCAAAGATGGTCACTTAACTTTTCTTTCTCTTTCTACAGGTGTTATGTGTCTATTTTTTCACCCTTGAGAGCTGAGTAACTGGTTGCAGCATCCCTGAACTGATTTATGTAGTTTAAAAGCTTATCTTCAAAAACCTTTGCCTTTAACTGTGATGCTGAATGAGAAGAATTATTTGTTAGCTTCTACAGCCAGCACCAAGCACATCTTTTCACTTTATTTCCAAGCTGAGTGTTTTTCTTCTCTAGCTTTCTGAGTACCTGGTAGATGCCAAATATTTTCACACCAATCTTCTATTATCTTGCCCCAAAGATGAAACTCATGTTCTCTCTGAGGCTCTAAACCTTCTTTGGTAAACTCCTCTCCCTTCTGCAAAAAAAGGGAGTCCAAGCCCACTATGGCAAGAGTAAGAGTAATGAAATGAAAATGCTCTGGGGTTTCTTTCATGCGTCAGAAAGACACAACTGCAAGATTGGGACCTGCATTTATGTTGGAGAATACAACCAGTGGCTAACTTACTAGACACCAGCCACTAAACAATGATGCTTCTGTGGAAAGTTACTTTTAAGGAATGTAATGAAAGCTATGAAGGTGTTACTATGCTGTGGCAGTTTAAGTGCTGAATAGTTGTACTTAGTTTAACAAATATTGACTGTCCACTATGACTCTTTGTGATGCCAAGCAATAGATCAAACTTATAACCCTCAGTGGTACTAGCAAGCTCAGCCTCAGTGCAGTTAGAGGCATGCATGCATTGGGAACTACCCTCTTCAGCAGCCTGGCGACATGCCAAACGATTCAGCTGCCTTTCCTGTTCCTCTGCCTGAGATTATCTGTTTGCCTAAAGCTGAACTGCAGCAGGGATGTGTTCCTGAACTGCTGCAATTCACAGGTTGGGTTATCAGCATAAACCACCGGTAGTCTGTATTGTTCAGGGCACAGAATATTTGCATAGTGCTTGAAGGGAGCATTTGTAGCTTCCACTACTGAATCCAGTGGGAAGGGTGTGTCAGAGCCCTAAGGGATTTACTACACCTTTTCCAGTCCCTAAATGAACAGCACAGAATATAACTTTTTAGAGTCTACAGCAGCACAGGGCAAGTGAATGAATATTAGTACCTTGTGCTGAAATAATTGAGGAGAATGGGGTGTAGATCTGATTTATTTGATATTTGGCAGTGCCAACAGTTCCTGCTGGCCACTGTGAAGATGTGAGAACATGCCATTGTCATCATGTGTACCACTGGGCACAACCTTGGCACTCTCACACACCAGGGCTTCTGCAGTGCTTTTCAAGGGATGCTTTGGAGGCAGTTAGTTTTGTAATTCCATTTTTAAGGACTAAGAAACTCGGGCCTCAGGAGTCCAAAGTGCTTCTGAAATATCTTGCTGGCAGCAAAGAGCAGCAGGATTGGTGCCTTGTCCCCCCACTGCCATCCAGGTCAATAGTGCAGCCCCCCTGGACAGTCACAGCATAGAGCTTTTCTGGTTCATGGTTCTGTGCTTGGTGCACTAGTGAGGACCACGGGGAGGAAGGTGCTGAAATCTCACCCTTAGAAATAGAAGAGCAAATCAGGTTTAGTCACCATCTGGACTTACATGCTGCAGCTCAGAAGGATTTAGAGGCAGGATCTGAATGAATGGAGGGCAGCCACACGCTGATGTCTGTTCAGGTGAAGGGACTGACAAGGGGATCCATAGCTGCAGGCACTGGACCAGGTTACCACTCCCAGCTCTCCACCCCACCCACACCACCCAGGCAGCTCAGCAGCTCCCTTGCTGAGCTGCTGTATTTGGTGTTCAGAGGGAAATGGACTGATTTTAGCGTGCCTTAAAATGTACAAAGCTTGAGCTCAGCAGCTACCTTGCTTGTAGCTGTGCTACCTGTGCTGTGCTGTGCTGTGCTAGGGTAGCTTTAGCTGCCCTACACAGTGGCATCTCCATTTCCCAGCCACTGCCCTGAGCATAGCAAGTTCCACACTGGCAATAATTGTTCCAGAGACTATCAGTAAGCAAGCAGACAATTAATGTTGTACCAGCAAAGTGACCTCCCATATGCAGAAATGCATTTTGGCAAACTCTGAGGTATTGAGAATGACTTCACATGAATTGCTTGAACAATTCCAGTTGGAGTCAAGGCTTCCCCTAAGTCTGGAGACCAGAGCATCCCCTGTTCTGCCCCACTAACCAGGCTTAGGGGACACTGCCAGCCCAGGTAAGGTGTCAAACCTGTGACTTCTAAGTGTGAAAAACCCATCACTGAGCCTTAAAACAATTGTCTTGTGTACTTGGCATTATTGTTATCTGTAATGATCAGAGAATGGGGGGAGGGTGGGTGTACCCTGATCTGTGAAGTCCTCATGAGAGCTGCTGACCACAGAGGAGGTGAAGGCCCATCCTGGTCTGGCTGTTGGGAGGGGACCACATTCTTCTGCTCTCTTCCACCCAGGGGTGGAGCACAGTCTGAAGCAGCATGTTTGCTTTCATCTGTCCTGATGATAAACAGGCGATATCCAAGGAACCTTGAAACAGCTTCCTCCTCCAGAAAAGAGACATTCATATTAATCCTTTACCCAGGCGCCAGTATGGCTGGTTATATGGAAAAAACCCAAGACCCTGAGGGATGGATGAGGCATGTTCAGGGCTGATTAACTTTGCCTTGAGCTATGGCAGAGAGACCCCAGACCTAGACCTTTGCAAAGTGCTGCACATCAGCACTTCTCACTGGCCTCACCTGCCCTTCCTTGCAGAGGAGATGGTGCCTCAACATGCCTCCTGTTGCACTGTCACTTAGCAATGACATTTCACAGGGGCACAAAACCAAACCTCTCAAAAACTGAGGTGACTGCCAAAATTGACCAGAAGATTTGACACAAGCAGGAAAAATTATAAAGGCACAGGATTTCTAAAAGTGATGTGGAGAAGGGTTACAGGAATGTCTAGGAGCAAAGGCCTAGAACTCTGCTGATAGCGTGGCCCCCTTTGCTAGTTAGGTGAGCAAAGAACTTGGTGGGTTGCAAATAAGGCTAAAGGTAGAAAATAACTTCTTTTTTAAGATTAACTGAAAATTTTAACCTGGAAAAATGTAACATCAACATTTTGGTTAGAGTGGCTGTCCAGACTGATACACAGCAGTATGTGCAGGATTTTTCCTGGGAGGGTAATTACAAGTTCTTTTGCCCATTTCTAGTGGATCAGTCAGGACATCTGCTATGCAAGTGACATTTGGCTTCCTCTCCCCCCACTTATGCCTTAGTTTCCTGGTCTTTGGCACTCTGAAGCAATACCAACCTTTATAAAGTGTTTATGGGTTGCAAGCACTGTGTAGGTGATAGGTATCACTTTAGCAGAGATCCAAATCATTGAGCACCATCAAGAGCTGCAGATGTAGCCCATTACTTTTAGCAGGTATTTTGTCTCTGTGAGGGTTTACTTCCAGTCAGATTGCTTAATAACTTTGGCACTGTTAGCTCCCAATTAGATTTTAAAAGTAACCCTTGGATGAGGTGATAGAGACACATTTTATTGTATAGATATAATTTAGGGGTATGTTCTTGCCCTTCCCTTTGTTCTGAAGATTGGACTGGAGATAACTTTCTCCAGGAACTTGAAAAATAACTTGAGAGGTAAGATTTTTCTAAGGCTCTGTAATGATGCTTAAAATCTCTCTTTCCTCAGTCATACATACACAAACATTTGTTTTT
This sequence comes from Colius striatus, assembly GCF_028858725.1. Lineage (NCBI taxonomy): Eukaryota > Metazoa > Chordata > Aves > Coliiformes > Coliidae > Colius > Colius striatus. The sequence goes on along the minus strand of NC_084771.1, from coordinate 3,172,212 downwards.
TTAGAGAGATTGCTTGAACAAGGCCATATGGGAATGAGAGAAATGCTTTGTAGGTGATTTAGCAGAGGCACCATTGCAGTATTTGTAAGAGCTCATTTTTTATGGTTGCTTTGGGCAGAGTTTTCACCTGTCTCTGCCAAAGATAAGGGTTTTCCTCTGAGTTTGGGTGCATATACTGCATTGCTGTTTTTGTAAAAGAAGTGTACTTAATGGTTTCTTTTTCTTCCATGTGATAGCAAAATCTACTGAAGGAAGTTGAGGTACTTTGGTTTTGGTTTTTTTCTTTTGGAAGTCCTGTGCAGAGCTGTGTGTAAATTGACCCAAAATATATCACAGCTACTTAACATGGAGATCATTGCACATGTTGGGAGGCAGGAGTCCAAGCATGAAGGTATGATACCTTCCTGCCAAACACCCTCAAGTGCTGGGCTGTTAATTATATATGCTATTTTGTTGACTTAATGTGCTAAGCCTGAGCTGCAGCCAAAGGTGCTGCTTTCTGCTTTATACCAGGACTAATGTTCTTATGGTCACCTGGATTAAGGAGCTGCTGCTGTAAACTCATATTTTTCTCCCAGAAGGATATTTCATCTGGATTAACTCTTGCAAATTACCTGTGCAAGAGGAGAGGGGTTGTGTGCAAGGAATGTGGTGTGAACTGTTCATTGAAGCATAGATTTAAAGCAATGAAACCATGTCTGTAGGTATGGCTGGGAAAGTTGTGATGCTCCCCTCTTCAAGGGTGAATGTAAGAGTTAGTATTGCATGTTTAAGGGATTTAATTACAAGTATATCAATGTGTATGTTTGGCTGGTTTTCCAAGATAAGCAAAAGATTATCTTTTATTCACCTATTTATTGTCTGTGCCTTTTTTCTCTTGCTTTGGAATATGGGTACCCTGAGCAGTGAAGGTGAATATATGCATTAAGCTTTTCTAGGCTGGAGTTATGCATAATCCTTGCTGTAAACTGGTCTGTCTATTGGCTTATGTGAGTTAATATTATTTGTCTTTATCAGACTATTAAAGCACTTTTTTTTTAATCAGAATCCTCTGTTTTCAAAGTCTTTTGGTTCTTAAATAACTTATAAAGGAACAACTTCTATTTTTCAAGTCTTTTTTTGCCATAGTAAAGTGAACCTTCTTTTTTTTTCTCAAATAAAATGTTTCCTCTCACCTGTTCAACACAGTGAAAACCAGAGACCTGTATTCAACTTGCTGTTGAATTCAAACCAGCAAGGGTTTTGATCTTGGTTTTGGTGAAGGATTTATGTATGCTGCCTGTATAGAGCTCTGCTCATTCAACTCTCATGCAAAAGTATGCACTGATTGTCACAAACAGTCACCAGAAAATGTGGTGATGGGCAGTTCTTAATTATTGTGTGAGCTGAGAACTCTGTTCCTTCTTTCTCCTTCCAGAATGTAGGTAATGTCTGCAATCTCAAAAGGAGGAGAAAGGCCTGAAGGGATATGTGTGAGAGACCAGAGGAGAGGAAGAGCAAAAACCTGCCTTTTGCATGGTGCTTTCCATCAATAGCTGAGAGCACTTTACATACAATAAGGTAGGAGAGCTGTGAGCACCTCAGCTAGCCAGAGCCTGGGGTGAGAACAGCCTTTGAGTACCTTGGTCTCAGAGAGGTGCCTTGGTGGCTCATTACTTACATCATGCAGGAGACCCATGTTCTTTTTCTTCTTTTTTAATAGAACCACTTTCTTGTGTGTCTCACTGTGCAACCTGTGCTCAAGAACACATTTCCTTTCCTTTCCTGGAAATAAGGAGTGTCGAGTGAGTTCTTAGGAGTCCCATTTCATAGCTTCAAAGTGTCTATCTCATCTGTCCTTCTGGACACACCAGCATCTGTTTTCACTGTGCTATTTGATTCTTGCAAACTGCTTTCTAAAGAAAGTGTAAGGAGTTGGCTTTAGAGTCCTTCAGTGGCTGCCAAGCCACCAGAGTGGCAGGGACCTTCAGTACCTCTCCATATAAGTAAACTGACAAAGCACATTTCCCTCGGTGTGTGATGTACACAGAAGATTTGGGCTCTTTATACCTAGATATGCTCTGAATGATCAGACTCCAGCAGAAGGGGGATGCCTGGATGTAATTTCTCTGCTGTGATTAACTCAACTTGCTGTCTGATCATTTCAAAATCATAACACAGATTTTCTTCACAATTTTTGAAGACTTCTCTGTGTGTGTGTGCAAACCACATCATGAGAAATGGCAACCTGCAGAGGTTAGATAAGTCACCAAAGCTACTTGTAAGAATAAAGATAAGTCATTTCAGACTTCACAGTATTATTACCGAGGCACTTTAACATAGCAAGGATGGAATTTCAAAGCCAGTTATATCTTGATGTATTTTAAGAGTTCTTCCCAAAGTGACAGTGCAGTGTTTTTTCGAGGTGAAGTGGGGAAGTTATGAGGTTCTTTTAGCAACAACAAACTGACCTGACACTCTGTTCCCCATTTTCTCACTCAGTGTAGTGCTAATACTCTAGCTGGGAACTTTCTCTGAAGCCCTGCATCAAGGGGTGTCTTAAGGCAATGGCACTTTGTAGGCAATTTATTAATGGATGCTTTAGGGTTAAAAGTAGCCAGACTCTGAAAATGGTGTGTTACGGATCACTTTAGATCTATAATCAGTATAATTCCAGAGAAATTTAGTTGTTGGGGGGCAAAACTAACTGGAAATGAAACATCATCTTGGACATGTTTAGCTCTAGTAATTTATTTTGGGAAATGAGAGAATTGTGAGGTTGCATTATCAGCTTCATGGGTTCCATATTGTGTCATTTATTGATTAGGTGCCAGTGCTAATTTGTCATTTTTTTCATAATTTTGTCCTAAAGCGTGACCGTTAGCCCAATTTGTCGCCTGGGCTCATGTGACCAGACATGCTGTCAGTTCAGACATTTAGAAACAGACTTGATGCACAGAAGAAAGGTATAATCATTGTCCACATTGCATTTTTCCACAGGGAAGAAAAGGAAGTCTTACTGAAACCTTACTAAACCTATCTGAGCTGTTTTGAAAACCTGCTTTTTGAATGGCAAGAATGAATTAGCAATACCCCATAAACGATGCAACTCACAAGCTAATTCTGGGCCAAGGGTCATTTTGAAGTACTTGAACCTCTAACTTCTTCATTCTGAGTTATATGGGAAACAGTGTATGTGCAGAGCTCAGAAAAAGTAGTTGTTTCTGTTCCTGTCACCAAGGTTTGTTTGGTGATGCTACTGTGATTCCAGCAACAGAAGTTATCCAGTGACAGGCATGCTTTCATTTAGCCTGTTTACTGAAAAACTCCTTCCCAGAGAGTGATTTGCCTCTAAACCTTGCTTACTTTTCATCTGCAGCTTTGTGCTGTGTGTTGCCACCACTACCATCCTCTTTTGTACAGAGATCCCTTGGAGGGACTGCTGAGCTTGAGTGCTCTACCAGAGCAACATGAGCAGGCAGTTACTGAGGTGGGAGGTTTCTTCTACAAACAGCAAGAGAAGGTTCAACAGAAGGCTCTTAGAAATTTTTCTCTGCTCTGTATCCAAAGCAATGCTGGTCCTTAACAACCAGCACACAAACACTGCAATGACAGGAGGGTTGGAGAGCTTTAGCAGAGCTCTATCTCCTGCCACTTGAAGAAGACATGAAGGTTCTGTGTGCTGCCTACTCATCTTGACCAAGAGTTGTCCTTGTTTTCTGTCTATGTACCTACCAGATCTTTTATTCAGGGATACCATATCCCAGGAGCTGATGAGTTCTGGCAGGGAACTGGCACAACTTGGTAAATTCTGCTTCTGCTGTAAAAATTTCCTCCACAGAGGCAGCAATGGCAAATGGCTGCCACTGCTTCTTCACACTTGATGACACCTGTGGACACTTATGTACATTGACAGCTGAACTAATGGCTTTCTTCCAGCTTCCTCCCCTCTAATTTTTATTACTGCACACCCTGCAAATGGGAGGTAACAGTATCTTTAGCAGAGCAGTTAGAAATCTGCACTTGGTGCTTCAGTATAACCCCTCACTGACTTTCCTAACAGTATTTTTCTACAAGACAGACATTTATTTAAAAGGCTGATGTTGGATGAATGTTGCATCTCTTACAGTGAATATCACTGTAGATAAGTCATCCTCTAATATTACCCTGTACAGAGCCTCCCATAATTTGTCATGCAAATCTTCTTGAACAACACATACAGAGCAAGAAGGAGGACAAGTTAGGGCCTCTGTTGGGTACAAAGAACAAGCCTACATTGGGTAGCTGGAGCTGTGCTGCTAACTCTCCAGTTGGTTAACAACTAATGTCTTCATGGATCTTGAACTGCAGCAAGTCTAAGTAAAAAGTCCTTCCCTGGGAATACTGCTGCAGCAAGCTTTCCTTTGTTGACTGATACATAGCATTCTGGGATAAGTCCTCAGTTGTTCCAGGTCTTACTGCAGTGTAATGAGCTCTGCTGCCTCCGAGGGGTAGTGTTGTGGTGCTGGGTTGACAGATGGATCCTCACTGGTTGCTGCTTTTTCTCTCCATCCCACCTGAGTGCGCTCTGGGGGTGTTTCTCAGTATCTGCCATTGTTTGATTCTAACAATCAAAACCCAAAGGCTCAGAGCATTTATTGTCCTGCAGGGATTTTGAGGTGTCTGTGACAGCAAATATGGGCTGTGACTCAGGAAAACCCCACTGTACCCTTGCAGAAATAGTCAGCCTGCTGATACAGTATCCCAGGAGGCAAATAGATCCTACTGAAGGCTGGAGAGAAAACTGCTGACTCTCAGAGTGTAAGAACTTTACTTCACAGAGCATACTGAATAGGAGTTGTGGCAGCAGAAAAATCTGCAGAGAAGGCACCAAATAAACCACACAGAGGCCTAACTGCAGGATACTAACAGTATCTTCTTTTAGAAGAATTGCAGGAGTAGATTCATTATTCCAAAGTGGATTCAAACAAGAAGTGTTCACACTGTTATCTCAGAAGTGGTGCTGGAACAATTATTACACATTTAGCCCCTAGTGATTCCAGAATGCCATCCCCAGGCACAGTTATTAACAAGTGGCAAGAAGAATGTATTTACTGAGGTTACATTCAGAATTAGGCTCTAGGCAGACCCAGACTCCAGGCTGAGTGCCAGGCAATACAGCTGGCAATCCATAACTGGTTGTGAGTGGGCTGAAGATGAGAACCTTTCCCAGTGCTTTGTATGAGTCTGAGACAACACACATGTGCAGTCCTTGTGTACTCTGCTTCTGCCAGGCTCATTTCATTGTCTTCTGCCTGGTGGCATCACCTACTCCTGTTGTTCTTCCCCTCCCTGATAGTTCATTGTTAACTTGTGTAACTCCAGCTTCTAAGGATGGCTCAAAAGCTGACACAGTGAATAGATCATTACCTGTAATAATCAGCAATTTAGAAATTTGCCTCTATGGAAAGTATTTGGCAGTCTTATTTGTTAGGGGAAGAGAAAAGACAAAGTGATAATTTCTGTAAGTCTCTTTGCATTCAGGGTGAGGGCACTTTCACACTGTAATATTCCCATAGCATCTTTTTAGTTTGTTCTGGGTTTAATTACTGTTTAGATGAAACATCCAAGAGCAGGCAAATGCAGTTCAGATTCTTTGTTTTTTATTAAATTTTTATTCTTCAGACTAGTCACAGTAAGATGCAAATAGAAAATGTTGAATGAATAGGAAACTTGGAAGTAAACATGCTGAGATGATGTGGGACTTAATACAAAGCAGCAAACAGTAATAAATGACTGTGTAAGGACTATTAAATCTTAATTTAATATTCACACAACCCCACTGGCAAGCATCTTTTTTTTTTTGTATCTAATTGGACAGTGTTCTGTGACTGTGAGGCAAAAATGATGATCCAAACTCATACCTGTTCTGATAAATGGAGATATCATTAGCAATATGAAGTAGGTGATCACGACTTCTCTCTTTTTCATAAATTACACTAAATAACCATAATGCTGCAATTTAGCAGTCCAAAGTTCATCCTATTCAGCAGGCCATCCATAGTCAACAGTTTAAAGAAAGGGGACCTGCTGAGAAAATGGTGGTCTAATCAGATGCCATAAAATCTGGCTGATCAGATGAGTCCCATTTTCTTTTTCTGTAAGGAGATCCTAATGAAGCAGTGCATTGAGGGGATTCACAACTTTTGTTCCTCCCTTTGATTATTCAGGTTGGCTGCACCAAGTTCTAAACTAAGCAAGTGGAGTCTAATCCTCTGGGCTGTTTGCATACATGCTGTGTTTTACAGGAGACTTATTAAATCCCACTTTTTCAGCTACCAAATTGTGTGTGTCTTTATCTTCAGTCCAAATGATCAAAACACTGAAAGATGCGTCAAATCAAGTCGGAATCTGCTGTTATTGTCTCCTCCCTGCTTGCTGGCTAATTCACCAAGCACAAATGAAAAGTGCTTCACGCTGCATGCTTCATGAATATCTGAACTGGTGCAAAGCAGATGGGATGCTGTCTGCCTGTTTAGCCAAAGGGGAAACTTGCAAACTTTGGAGCTGTTCTTGGTTAGAAGTAAATATTGTAGTGGCATTTGAAGCACTCAAAGTGTAGTAGTGCACCCATTTCCATCCAGCTGTGGGCATGGCTGTTTGAATCTGGCTGCTTAAAACAGGCATATTCTTTCTTTAGAAAAAGGTTGGGTGTAATTGCTTTTACTTGTACTTAAATGGGAGTTTGTTTCTCTTCACTTGAGTTTTCAGGTCTCTCTTTATCACATAATTCTTGATTTCTTCACATCTTTGTGCTGCCCACTGGGATGGCTGCACACAGCTGAGCACTGCTCTCTCACAGAAAAAGTGGAGATGACAGCAGCCTGATGGAAAGCCCATTGAAGTCAATACTGTTTAAGTATGAGCCTGCCAGGCTGGCCTTTGTAAAGTGATGAGCTCCTGCACTGCCTTAGTGATGGGAACTAAAGCATCAAGCCCCCACTTACTATCTCAGTGAATCAGCAAATGGGAAAATTGCTGAAAGAAACCTCCCAAGATCACAAACAATTTGGTTCCTCATCCTCTTTTCAGAGCACTGCAACAAGCAGAGGTGAGACTTTCACAGAACTGTTCATCAAAAGCAGTGAACACAAGTACTGCTTTTATTCTATAAACAGGGAGAACAGTGCCTCAATGCAAACAGACAAGTATGCTTATGGGAGGTGCCCCCTATACTGAGAGTTCTACCCTGATCATAGGTGCAGTGAGTTCCCTTTGCAGTCAGAGGAATGAAGGGAAATCTGCTCCCACACTGCAGGAACCCAAACTCTGGTGCCCTGCTGAACAAAACCACGCTGCCATGCTCCAAGGAGATGCTCACAGTGATGAGGATTGCCTAGAGGAAGCTGAAGTTTTTAGTATGGCAGCAAGTGCCTCGATTTGGTTTCTTCCATCAAGCAAACTTCTCTCTGTGTAGGAATATTATGGAAGTCCTCCATCAGAGACTCCAAGGCAAAATCTCTCCATGTTTATTGCTGCCTCCTGACACCTTGAAGTATTTGTGCCCATATGCACAGTAACTCACACTGAGCTCCCTTCAAAACTGAGCTCACTGTATTGCATGTTGGTGTGTCCTTCACAGGTGCACAGTAGGCTTTAGTTTTTTCTCCTTTTTTTTCAGCATTTCTTTTAATCTCAGCTCTGTGTGAGCAGTTTCTGATGGTGTTTTCCCCAGCACCATGCCTTGCTGTGATTTCCTGCACTGATTTGCAGAAAGACAAAATGCTTGTGGTAAGTTTGCCATTTTTAATCACCTTTGTAATGACTTTTACCAGAGTCCTTTCCATATCCTCCCATGTAGGCAGTTGACCCCCTGCCTTTTATCACCCTCCACGAGTTTAGCTTATCCCAATGATCTGCTATTGTCTTTCAGGCAAGTCCTTAGGTATGCGGTGCCCTCCCCATGCCAAGCTGTGGAGCTATCTCTGTGGTTACCTTCCTTACAGCCACTTGTCCCACACTGATGGCTCTTAAACTGCTATCAGAAAATGGTTAGGAGAAAAACAATGGGGATCAATGATGTTTATCTTCCTCATCTATGTCTTGGTTTTCAATCTATCTAGCCTCAAACCACCTTGCTCTGTAGGTATGTGCTTGTGCTTTAGGGAAACCTACCCACATATCTCTATGGCTTTAATTAGGATCCAAATGTGTTTCTCTGGGTTCAGCTGTGCTGGTACAAGATGCTACCAGGTGTTTATAACTTTTCAGGAGTTACCACTGCTCAGGTACATCAGTTAAGCTGTTTACAAGAGCATTTCAAGGTTTGCTTTAGGTTAATCAAACCCAAATCTGTTTGAAGTGTTCAGGTTAACCTGGCTTGTTCTGACTGAAACATCTTTGGAAGCAAAAGTGTGGAGTAGTGCTGCTGGGGCTGAAGAGGTGATGACCTTTGGCAGATGGCTTTGCAGAGATGCTTGAGGGCAGACTGATGAGCAGTAACCTTCTTCATATAGTTGTCTGTAGAGTGCTTGTTTGTCTCATTTTACTAGCATGATTTCCTACATGGATGTGATCATGTCAGAACAAGAATTCCTTTATCTTTCAAAAACTTTCAGACTTGCCTTTTCTAGTTTAGTTTGCCACTGCTGTGGAAGTGTATCTGCACTGCACACACCAGTACAATTCTAATGGCAAAGTTCTGCTTCTGAAATTCCCTTTGCAAAAGAAACTAGAGATTACTAGGCTCTCAAGACAGAAGCTGTCTTCTACTCTGTATACTGTCTAGATCAGTAAACTTTCTGAAGGTTATAGATATTGATGCAATAAAAATAGTAACACTGGCTAATCCACTCTCTACTTATGCAGGATAAGACTATCTCCAGCAACAAATACCTTCAAAAAGCAGTTGGGAGTTAGGCTGTGTGTAAAGAACAAAAAGAGAAGCTCTTCTTTAATTTTCAGTAGTATGATGATTTTTTTTGGGGGGGGGTAGGGGGAGGGAAGTGAAAAGGGAAGGATCAATAACTCTACTCTGAGGGTAAAATACAACTGTTTGGTTTTTAGATCTCTAAAATACCTGGGATTTGTTTACTCACACAGAATTTGGCTGAAACGTGTGCAGCAAAGGACTTTGTGTGTTTCTGGTTTCCAAAGCCCTCAGACTGGTGTCCTGCTAATCCCAGAAACATCACCCACCCCTACTCCAGTGCTGAGTTTTGGAAGAACTGCCTGCTTTTTGACCCTTTTTCACTCATAGATGATGACACAGACTATTTGCAAGCAATTGAGTTGCTGTTTTTCTCCTCTTTGTGGTTTCACTCACAGAAAGATAATGCTCAGAGGTAAATTTAATCCTATTTCTCTGCAGTAGTTGTGGTCACCTGCAATAGTTTCAAATACCAGGACATCACAGATTGTTTTGTCAGTGGTCAGGATCTCTAGGGTACAGAGATTCACCAGCCATTGGGGTTATGTTAGTCAAATGCAGCTGCTTAATGATATTAAAATATTCCTAACTTTTATCAAGTCAGATAGCACATGCTGTGATGGAAAAGCCTCATCATCCTCTGTTTGTTCAACACTGCTCCCCTGGAGTAAATAAAAGATCCTAACAGTTGCCAGCATCAAATGAACTCTTGATTATTAACTGTCAGTCTATAGTTACACTGAAGAGTGCTAGATTGTCTGCTTTCACTCCCACTTATGCTTTAGGCACGTTCAGCCCTTTAAGATATGTATGTTGGGTATATCATTTGGAAGAAACAAAACACAGAGCTGTGAGAGAGAGAGCAGGAGTCCCCCAGCCGAACAACCGATGGCTTGGAAGCTGAAGGTAAAGTGAATGTGAGCCTCTCCCGGTGCTATAGTGGTAAATATTCCCCAGGCTCCCAATTTCCCTTTTGTCAGACCTAAAGTGTTTTAAACTAAGCATCTGAACTGTAATTGCCAGCCTGCAGCACAGGGTAACCTAACAAGTCACTGAGAGAGTAAAAGACGGTCATTTAGGTTTGTTTCCTCCTTTTAGGTCAGGTGCTACTGTGCTGCTTGAGCATCCAAACATAAATAGGAAAGTTTGTAAGTGTGCTTTAAAGGCCTGTGTTGTGAGTCCTGCTGTTGACAAGTTGGGAAGAACAGCTGAAGCATTAAGACCATGCTTTTGAGGTAAAACATTTGCACTCCTTGATGTTACATACTCCAGTTTTTGTTTGGTTTGTTTCTTTTTCCTTACAAAAAAACCCCCTAACAAAACAGATACACACACACACACACACTCTGTAGGTTTAGACTGATGTTTTCCTTGAAATAACACTTTATTGATGTTTGGGATTCCCCAATTTCCAAGGAAGAAAAGCTGATTATCTTCGGAGGCAGCCTTATACAGAACAGCAGACCCCCACCAGCCTTCCGCCTCAGACTGGATCAATGCAGAGAAGTGCTCTTTGATGGACTTTCAGGCCCTGTGATCTCCCAGCCCTGGGGGTTTAAAGGATGGGCATATCAATCCAGGACCACTGAACTGCATTTCCATTGCATGAGGGCTCCTCCTCCTGGCTTTGTCCCGACAAACTGGGCTCCTCCTACTTTTGTCACTATTCTTTCATGCTTTGTTTAGCAAACACAAAAAAAGCTTTGTTTGTTGCTGGGTCTTTTTTAAGCTTTGCATAAAACAGTTTAAAGTGCCGTAATGCTGTGTACCTGTGATCACCTTCAGGGTCAAAATCAGTTTACAACAGATTAACTTATTTATCTTCCCCTTCTTCACCCTCCCTGGTTTATAATTTGCACGAATACAGAATGTTGTTCTGATGAGCAGAATCTTCCTACTTTCTTCTGAATTCAGGCTTGCAAGAATCACTAAGTCCTTGGATTTCCCTGGGAACAGTGTTCTAGAAGACAGCACATATGTGCCTGCCTTTCTTTCCTGCTGTTGTCCTGCTGTGTTTCAGCACACTGAACAAGAAGAAAACTGGCCACATGTAATTTGTAGGAGTTTTGGTAACACTCCTGCACTTATTGTGCTTGCTCTGATAATTGGCATGAAAACTGTGTGTGTTTAGGTTTATATTTTGATTTCAGCTGTAAAGCTCATTGCAACAACAGTGTTATGGGCCCTTTATGTGTTTCTGGTATTATCCCCTTCTAAAGCAAATGAAAAACCACCACTCTCTGTGGTATTTCTCCTTCTGCCCACTGCTTTGGGGTAGATCATCAAGTCTTGAAGTGAGAAATGCTCATCCAGTATTGTACATCTTTACTATTAAAGATTCATGAGATAACTGACCCAGGAGTAGAACAGCTTCTTCATTACCTGCAGTCTTTAAAGCCATTTGCCCATGCAAAAGGTCTGAGTCCAGGGGAGAATGAATTTGTAGTTATTTGTGTTAAACTGGAAATAGCAGTATTTATGCAGTACAATGTTGTTCAAGCCTTCCCCCTCAAAAACCACTTAAAGACAAACCCATGAATTGAATGTCTCCCTAAAATGCCCAGGAAATGCAGCTGTAATAAAAAGGCATTATCTGATGCCTGTCAAAGTCACCAGAGATGCCCATGACAGTCAAGGCAGATGAAATGGTGTAGTAATCCATCACCTTGGGAGCCCGTGGCATTTGTGCAGATGATGACTTCCTACAGGGCTCCTTTGTGAAGTATTCATAGACTTCCCATAGGTGAATCTTCAACAGTCTTACTGTGATTGAACATATGGTAGCTGGAGGCCTCGTGTGTTGAACTCAAACTGCTCCTTCTCCAGTGCCCAGGAAAATAAAGTTGCCTCCTTTACTCCAGAAACCCCCTAAGTACTTCCTTTACTACAAAAGGCAGAACAACTACATCTCTGTGCTGCTCTTTTAATACTCCTGGATTATATTTTGCTGAAGGATGTTGATCCTGCATCTGGGTGGCAAGGACTGAAAAGCACTGCTCTGAGGAGAGAGCCTTGGAAACTTTTGCCACAAGACATCTTTTCTGATCACAGCCAGTCAAGAGCTGCAGTGGATGCCACAGATCCATCTCAGCCAAGCCTCAGGCTACAACCAGGCACCCAAAGAGCTCTTGTAGCCCTGATGGATGAGCTCATCCTAATGGACTCACTGTAGCACTTGACTATTATTGATCCCTGTGTATGTTGGTCTGTCCTATTTCCCAGAGCTGTACGAGCCTAAAGGAAACATCCTGAAGTGGGTCAGTCCTTATTTCTTATGCTGAGTGAAGGAAGCCCCTCTGAGCTCAGATAGCTCTTGGGTGGTCAGAGCTCCTTCCTTGAGCATTGTCACAGGATGCAGGTGCAGTTTAATCTTTCATCCCTGTAGTAAGAGAAAGTGGAGATCCTTATACCCTTCTCTCCTGCTTACAGCTCTGATATAATAACAGGTCCTGTCATTTACTGACTCAGTGGGAGCTGCTTTTGATATAAAAATAATGTGCCAAAAGATAGTTTTCTCTCAGTTTGGTGAACTGAATTGGTGTCTAAACATGAACATTATAATAAGCACAGATGATGGGAGGTGACTCTGTGGCTTTGGGACTACAGTACCAGTAGATCTGTAGATTGGCTCAGCCACCTTCTGTGACTGTCTTCTGCATAATCACACTTCTCTGAAGTATGAAGAGAATGGGAGAATTGGTGAAACAAAAAAAGAGAAACAGCCAGCAAGTCATGAACTAGCTCAGTTTGCTGCCTCCCCTGTGTGTGTCACCCACTCACAGCATGATTTCTTGGCTGAGCTTATGTTAAATCTAATTTGGCAGGGCTGAGGTTGTGTTAAGTCAAAATCTCTCAGCTGTATACTTTAAGGAGAGATAAATGGTTAGAGATTCAGGTGGGAAAGCGTGGGACAGGGATAGGACTCTGCAGCCTTGTGCACCTTTTGAACTCCTCGCTGCTGCAGATGCTTACAACCCTGGCAGCAAATTTCCCCTTTCCATCTGCCATAAGAGGTGTCCCATTCAAGTGGGCCTGGGTCTGACCAGGATGACCTATGCATTCCTGACCTCTGGACCATTCAGAGAGGCCACACATCCTGAAAACTTCACTACAAAAGACAGCTATCAGCTCCTTTGCTTAGCAACAACCATTACCGTGAGCACATCAGCCTGATGTGCTGCACTGAGGACCCACTCTTTAATGCAAAGTTCGGTTCAAGGTCTCTGCCTCAACTCTCAAAGTCCTTGGCAGCACTGGCTTGATCATGCTCCCAGGACAGCTCTATTGCAAAGATGCAGTAGTAAAAGGTGAGGTGATAGGCAAATCTGGTTGGAGATTTCTGGGCTGTGGAAGCAAGGCAGATTAGGCTCCTGTCACATGTAAATGGCTTTTGCTGAGCAGTTCTTCTTGGGCTCTCACTTTTGCTCATATACATATACACACAATGAACAAAACTTAAAAGTCTGCCCCAGATATTCCTTGTGTGAAAGAAAAAAAAAGGGTAACTGATGCCATTGTTTCAGTTTATAGGTGTTTCTAAAGCATTTGAATGCAACTGTGATGGGGCAATAAAACTACCTAAGGAGATCTCAAGAGAAGCCCAAGTTTAAAGTACTGAATGTGCTAGCCTCTGACTCCATGAATGATGGCTCATCCATAAATCAAAATGCTCCAACCAGACCACTTGGAAGGAAATCATCCTGTAAAGCAACATTGAAACTTGCAGACTGTGCCAAAGCAATACATTAAATCCTCAAGAATTTGCTTGCAGAAGCCTTATTGTAGCTACTGTCTTGCTAATGAGTAAGTCTCTGAGACTCTTAGAAATATAACCAGGTAAGAAAAGACTCTCACTTTTAATATGGTCTAATTTGACAAGCCTCTGTGTTCAATCAGAAAGCAAGTGCTGGAGATATTCTGAACATTTGGAGGGTAAGCAGCATCCCCTTTGCATGCCATGTATTAACAGATAATTGTGCCTTTCAAGAGGAATAATCTATTTCATTTTAATACAACAGATTGCTTTAACAGAATTAGAGGAAGAAACCCTCAATCTCTCTACTTAGAGAATCAATGAAAGTGGTACTGTGGAGAGCCATCTTCCCTTCCCAGCTGTCCCAGTTGTAGGATGTTACCCTCCCTGCTTTCCTCAACCCACATCTCTCCTTCCCTGGTTAGTGTTTGGTGGCCTGTTTTGATCAGTGTTTGTGAGACTATTTCTTGGTTTGTTCTAAATAAGCTGTGTTGGCTTAAGTAATGAAAATAAAGGGAGTTTTTCTGGTTTTGCTAGCTGGTATTGTTTCCAGTGAAGTGGCACAAGTGTAGCTGGAAGAAGCCACATGGCCTGAAAGAATTCAGTTGTGATTTCTTGTACCAGTGTCTGGAGCAGAAGTGAGCCAACATCACCATGAGGGAAGTGCAGTGGCCCAAAGCTGATCACCTGCTCTGTGTCTCCACTTACAAACGTATCTGCTACTGCAACTCTCCAGTTCTTCGAAGGATTCCTTGCCCAATGGATTCGTACTGAGGCCTGACCTGCACCATCATTCATGCTAGGCAATGGCATCATTTAATACTCCTGCAAGATAAATCTTTCTTCAATAACTATCTGCTAATTAACAGGCATATCATGTTCCTTCTACACAGATTCCTTCTACTCCTTCTATGCAGATTCAGTGTTTGAAGAGTGGAACTTGTCCTTTGTAAATCAACAGAACCCCCTGTGCTATTTTCGTTCTCTTTCTAATCAGTCCTTCTTCATCTGCTCAAAATCCATTTACACAAGTCCTGAAGCAGGAACAGCTGCCTCCTCCCCAGGGACATGTCAGGGGAGGAGTGTGTCACCTTACACACCAGACCCATGCGTTGGGACCAGTTTTTCAGGAGGTGTGGATTCACTGGTCTTACCCACATCATCTCCAACTCTGTCATTGTTACACTGTGGGTGAAGTAGTGAGGTATTGCTCTGTGATGGAAGGATGCCCTGCCATATACATCTTGCCAGTGTGGGTGGTGGTTCTGCCAAGTGTTCAACTTGAGAAGGGTTATTGGAAGACAATGGTTATGGTGAATATCATTCTGGAAAGCATCAATGAAAGGTGAGGATTCTGAGTCAAAGCAAGTCAAACAAAAATAATCATAACTCAAAGAAGGGAGTGCAAATTATCACCAACAGGAGTTATTCAGAAGTGGTCTGACTGCCTAAAGCACAAGCTTTAAACACATAGCTATTGTTAATTCTATTAACTTAGGTTCTACTCTTTTTTTCACTTTGTTAAAGTAAATAGATGTACCAGTAGTCTTTCAAATGCTCCCAAAAGTCCTACCTAAGCAGATGACCTTCCAAGATCCAAGCTTGACTCTCAAATTAATTGAATCAATTTCTTAATTAGGAATTAATTCCTAGATAAATTATGATAGACTAATTCTAGGGGGAAAGCAAACATACAACCAAAACATAGAGGGAAGTTCCTACAACAGTTTAGCTGCTTGGTGTCACTTTTTAGAACAAAAAAGTGTGCCTAGCATTACTTCTTTCACTGTCACTGGCTGCAATGGGAGAGGGTATTTCCTAATGATCTAAAATTACTGCAGAATATCAGGTGGCTATTAGAGAATTGCACTGGTAATTTCTAGTTTATAGTAAAGGGCTGTAATAATTAAGATCTCATCTTTCATTCACAGATACTGTGTTTGAAGTCCTTCAGTCTCATCCTAGTGGCAATTGTTAACTGTAGCTCCGAGGTCAGTGGCTTTCTGCTCTTTAGTAAAGACAGAAGCATTCTGGGAGGACAGAGCCAAGTGAGTTTTAACCTTTGAAATCAAGGAAAAAGTTCCTTGTTAGTTTGTTTTTGCTAGAGTTGCTTCAGATTTATGGCCAGTTGCTAAGATGAGCCTCTGTCTATGCTTCAATAGATGGAAAGTGTGGAATATTCTGCAGCCTCAGAGGGAATCCAATTAGTTTTCATCATTTCAGAGTACTGCACCATGTATGGGCAATGCCTGATGTGGAGTAGTCACCAAAGTTTGGGAGAATTCTCTGTCACTTATTCACACTTGTTAGAGCCTTAATATTACATTTCAGAATGACCACCTTATGTCAAGTAAAATGGAGAAATGAAACCAAAGATTATATGAAGTCATTAGAGTTATTGTAAAAGCTAATGCAGACATGGATCAAAGAACTGTACTTTCTCCTTTCTGAGGATGTGGTTGAAAGCCATGTGCCCTGCTTTAGGCTGAGACACAGTGAATTTTCTCCCTAATAGCTGGTACAGGCTGTGGTTTGGATTTAGTGTGAGAATAGTGTTGATATACACTTATGTTTAGTTGTTGCTAAGTACTCCTTGTCCTAAGTGAGGGACTTTTCAGTTTCCTGTGCTCTGCCAGCAAGTAGAAACTGGGAGGGAGCATGGCCAGGAGAGCTGAGCCCAGCCAGCCACAGGCTGTTCCATGCCCTGGGCTATCATGGGCAGTGTGTGACCTGGGGGAGCTGCTGGGGAGGGACAGATCATTGCTGGGAAATCACTCAGGGACTGGTGAGCACTGGACATCACTTCTTTTTTTGGATTTTGTGGTTTTTTTTCCTCTTTGGTTTTGTTTCTCTCTCCCTTTGTTGTATTACTTTTAACTACAATTTATTATTATTATACTTTATCTCATTTTAGTTAAACAAACTGTCCTTATCTCAGCCCAAGGGTTCTATCACTGGCTGGGGTTAGACCATGACATGATGTTACAATCTTCCTGTGGCACTGTAACAATTTTGGTCAATGTGATATGCTGCTCTCTACTATTTGTGATACCTTATTTTTAAGTAACTGTCAACAGCTTCCTCAAACACCTGACACTGGTGATAGAGCTCCAGTTGCAAAACTCATGCATGCATTGTGAAATGGGATCTGTGTGACTACTGTTCTTACCTGGTATTTTGAGTAATTAAGGAAATTTGTCTGAAGTTAAAAGCCAGATTTCCTCTTTTTTAACAGAAATGTAATTAGCCTTGTTATCTTATGTCTTAGGATGTAATACTGTTCTCAGGCTTTCATTTTGATACAAGCAAACCCTTTCTTCCTGAATAAGAGTGTATCATACCATGCATTACCCCTGGTATTTAGTCTACTTACTGCCAGCTATCTCCCAACAGGACATTTATGTCATGTGTATACTGCAGACTTGTGTTTTACTTACACAATTGGGACTGTGGATTAAAGCCTGTCATTAATTAAGGTTGATTCCTACCCATTTTGTAGTGAGGATATCCTGAAAGCTGAGCTCCCTAGTTGAGTCCCAGTACCTGTGCATTCTCACCCTTCTACCTCTTCATGTACAGTTGTCTTGTGCTGGAAATCAGCAGTGGGGTGAGCTCTTTCTGCCTTAACATTTTACTTTGTTTAAGGAGCTTTGAGTGTTCTGCAACACCCCCCATTCATCTCATAAAATGCCACCACTGCCTGTGGCTTGCTAGCCAAGGGCAGGGAAGTGGCTGCTGCTTGTGGGACTACAACAAGGAGTATCATTTTGGTGACAGAGTGAATTTTCCCAAAGGGAGAGGAAGTGGCAGCCACCATTAGAATCGTTATTGTTGTTGTAAACATTAAAAGCAGTGCATCTGTAATGATAAGCTGAGTGCATCTCAGCATATACTGTTTTTACTGCAGTAGACTGATGTACTTTTGCCTTTCAGGTGGTGTTCTCAAAACAGGAGTGCAGAGGGGCTTTCTGCAGCAAAGGGCAGTGTCCTGCTTATCCATCAAGGTGAAGACTGGACTTTGCCAGATCCAGGCAACCAGGTAGGTGAAACTCACTTTTCCAGAAGGACAAGATGTGAGGGTAGTTTGAGTAGTATCTGCAAGGTTTATGTGCAGGCACTTTCTGTGAGCTGGGCACTGATGGCCACAACTCACTCCTCAAAATCCAGCTTTTAGCTTTGAGTACATTACATGTGTTCATGCACAGCTACTGCAAGTGACTTTCCAAAATAAGTGCCATACCAAAGACTTCTTGCTATCTCAAGAAAACCAGCTCTCCAACAGTTATTGCAGCTTACTGAAGGTTTTTCTCCTCTGGCTGGTGTAAAACCTGCTGCTGGTTCAGTTTCATTGTTTTAAGAATATCTCAGGTCTGGCAAAGCACTTGCAGTGAGTTCCTGCTTGCTTCAGCTTTCTAAGTGGAGTTTTTCATTCATTTTGACTTGCAGACTTTTTACAGAAGGTTGTATCTGGTAAGATGATCTTCTCAAGCTGTCATTGCTCTTGTTTCCCAGGCTTATCTTGTGAAACACAAGTTTCTGTGGAGATTTGATTTAAATAGCTCCTAGGTCCTGTTTAATTCTTCAATCAGGAATTTCTACACCACACCTCACACTTTTTGAAGTGGAAAAGGACATTATTTGAAAGAAGACGTCATTCATTGGCTTGTCAGTCAAATGTGTGTTTGCAAACACGGAGGCTTAGGTCTGCCAGACTCGTGGTTTGAACAGTTTTACTGTTCAATATTGAGAATATGGCAGGGCAAGGAATCTTCTGCATGTTTCTCATAGAATCATAGAATGGTAGGGAGTGGAAGGGACCTGTAGAGATCATTTAGTCCAACCCCATTGCAGAAGCAGGGTCATGTTTCCAAGTGTCTTTTTTAAATAATAAAAGACTATTTACTAATGCTGAGAATTATCAGGAAAAACCTTTGCTAAATTAATGTATCTCTTAAACATCTACACATCTCTTAAACATCTACACAGAGGCTAATTTCATTAAATAATGTTTGACCATTTTACACTCTTGTCCATCAATATACACAATGATGGGTGATTTCACAGTCTGCACAGGGAGGAAACCAAAACATATAAGAACATAACAATGTGGCATCTGAGTCCTTTCACCTTTCCCTGCCCCAGGCACCTATGGATCTGCTATCTGTATCTATTGTAAAGGGTGCTATTTATGTCTGGCAATGATGTCAAGGTGGTAAAATAAGAGTCAGAAAATAAGTGTTGGAAAGTAAAAACTGGCAGGCTGTTGAATGGTTTATTTGTGTACCAGAGTGATGTTGATACAAATGCCTGGGGAAAAATATCAAATATAAGGGATGCATTCCTGATATTTACTGGTGTACTACTTAAATGAGTCAGGGAGATGAGTACAGAGTGGTTTTTTTCTCCAGGTCTCACTTCCAATGCTTTCTGCTATCATTCTGTTTAAGGTTGTATTTCAGTTTTGTTACAACTCAGCTTCACTGAGTTTAAGGCAGAGCTCTTGAACAGAACAGTTGCCTACAGCTTCTTTGCATATATTCCTGGACTGGAGGAACTTGCCTGTACCAACAAAACAGGACCAGACAATTAGCCTGAAGCAACACAAACTTTCATCCTGCTTTCCCAGTATCTGTTATCTCGAGCAACATTAAAAAAGGATAGACAGGGAGGTGAATGAGTTTTTGACAGAAAGGTAAAGCTGACCTTAACAGCAACAGCAAATAGACAGACTTGTCTGAGCACACTCACATGTTGAGGGCTGGACACCACAGAAAACAAAGGATCAGGTCCATTTTAAACTGGTATAGTCTAGTGAAGGAAGGAAATGAAGAGGAGAGAGGAGATGACAAGTAATACGTGTAATCACTCTTGGTAATCCGACTCCAGTGGCGCACTCTCAGGGAGCAGAGACTGGCAGACAGTACTCACGGATTGCTCTGTCTGCCACAGAAAATGCAGCCATCTCTAGGGAAAACTGGGGAATGCCAGGTGATATTTAATACAGATAGCAAACCATTAGGTCTGATTTTTGGCAGCTATTCAGGAAAACCCTGAGAAAACCTGCCACCAGACTAAAACCATATTCTTGGGCAAATATTGTGCCTTTTGGAGAGAAACATCCTTTCTGAGAATTGGGAGTGTATCCTGAGCCACAAACACTTCTTTGAGACCACCTAATATTGTTCACCAGGTTATACAATATCATTCTCCAACATGACAGAAATAAACCTTTGTATAAGTTTCCCCCCCCTCCTTTCCTCTTTCTTGTTCTCCTGGAACTGGATGAGAGAGGAGAAATACAACTGCATTTTAGTTGCATTGAGATATTATTCTAAAGAGTTGTGTGATGGGGAGGTAGGAAATGCCAGCTCAGTGCAGTCATTTGCTCCATCAGTTGAACAGTTGTCCCAAATGATGGCTAATCAGAGATAAAGCAGGCACCAGCAGTGCAGTTTCAGTATTGCAGCTTCAGGAGATTTGCAAGGGAAATTCAGATCGACAGGTGGTCCTTACCTTTGGCAGAAGGTCAAAAGAACATCACAACTTTCTTATCTCCCTGTTTTGTCTGCCAAAGTGGAGGTAAGTGAGGCAAATATCTGAGTTTTAGTAGCATTAACCCATGATAAATAGAGAGATGTGTATGCAGAGACTTTCTGACATTTCCAGGATTTTAAAGATTGCAAAATTAACCCTTTAATCTTTTTTCCCTCCCAATCAATTAGAGTTCAGAAGCTTGTTCTTCAAAACTCCATGATAAAGCTTTCAAAAAGTTAATAGGGCAGTATCTTTGACATCTTGTTTTGCAGAAGGAAAAGGGTTTTTGAACTATTTGTTGAATGCTCACCTTCTGTATCATTTTCCCCTTGCTCAAGTCCTACAGAAGTGCTTGTTTCGCTCAGGAACACCAGTAGTTCAGGTGAAAAGATGATTAATCAATACAATCCTCACTGTAAGGTTACTTAGCAGGTCACTGGATAGCCACGTTAGGATTCAGCTCCAGGTTTCTGACAAGCCTGTGTGGAAGAGTTGAGGCTTGGAGCATTACAGCAATTTGCCAGAAGGATCCCTGAATCAGATCAGATCAGCTATGGATTTTTCCAGTCTGAATGAACCTTTGGTGGTAATATCCAGATGTCATTCCTTGGTGATCTATGAGAGCAAGAAGTTTTGACCCTGCAGGCTGGTTACAGTTGGTGTTTCTGCCTTGGAGAATGTGCTGAAATGTTACTACTGGTGCATCTTCCCAGAGGATAGTCACATCTAGCCAGGTGTCTGGTGGTGTTCTGTGCTGGAGAATCCCTGAAACAGGTTGCCAGTGGGTACAGAAATTCCCAGCTGTTTGCTCTGTCACCTTCTGATGTGCAGAGGGAGTTGTGTGGCTGATAAAATGGTTGCAAGGACTCTTCAAAATGATTTCTTTTAAATTTAATTGAAGAGAAAATAATTAGATTCTTCTCAGCTGATGAGCCAGAGACTTTCTTTCTAGAAAAACGATTTTCTGTGTTCAACAATGAGCCACATAACAGAACTAAATAAAAATGATCACTGTTCTCTTTCTTTTCACATGCAGCTCTGTGTCATCCACAGCACTGTGGCACAAATGGACCAGGGGGACACAGAAAGTGAAAGTGATTAACTAAAAGGAGAAAAATAAACAGAGGGTCAGGAGAGGCATACTGATGTGAAATGGGATGATTTGTACTCTCTATGGTGCATAATGAGTGTCACAGTTAAATTTGTAGCTTGAAAATACACGCCACAAGAGTTTACCAGACTGCACAGCTACCTCGGGCCATTAGCTGAATTTCAGCTATAGCTGCTACACAAAAACATCCCCTTGGAATAGAAAAGCATTTTGGTTCCTGCTGTTTTGCTTGTGCAGGATTACAGTCCTGGCCCCACTGGTTTAACTTAGACCAGAACTTTTGGTATTTGTAGTAAGATGGCAGAGCCCTCCTGAAGATGTACTTTGCATCCCTTGTATCTTTATTAAGATACAAAGTCACTGAGCAGTGACTTCCCACAACCTCACTGAAGAACTGAGAAGTTACTTGCATTCAATTGAGAGAAAAAATTAGCCAGCTGAAGACTAATGAAATTATTTCATTTCTGTGCATGTAGAAGTTAATCATGTGCATGTAGATGTGCATCTGTCCCTCTGCTGTGCAGGAGCAGATCCTCAGTGCTACCTCCCTCACTTGCAGCTCCCAGTGCTCCCCTCAGAGCCACAGGCCCTGGGATGTGTGAGCTGTGTTGCTCATGCAGCTGGTGCATGACGATGCTCAAGGAGGAAGGTGACAGGCCAAGCACTCAGCAGGACTGAGTGCTGAAGTAGTGAGGCCACACTTGTCCATCCATGGTGTTATGTTGTGCCCTGCATGATGTCGTTTGTGGCTTATGCTCAGGGAGGCAAGAGAAGCTGTGTCCCCATGGCATGTGGGTGGCTGAGGAGTTGTGCCCCAGGGTAGCAGTTGTACTTCTTTGACCTCATTCCCTTAGCTTCTTGTCATCACCATGCTGGCATTAGCCACTGAGTAAATAGATCTGAGGATTGAACATCAGGTCTGTGTGCAGGTTGTGGTGGAGCTGGTCTTCAGAGGAACTGGACATCCCTTCAGGTGAAGGATAAAGACTGTGTTAGGTCTTTCTAAATACTGAGCATACCCCAGTGCTGTGAGTTTCAGAGGCACAACAGCCTTACTCTTGACTGCCTCCTGTTTGGTGTCAGAATCACTCTGGTTTTACATTTCTCCACAGGTGGAATTGTTGTTTCCCTTGGCAAATTTTGAATAACCTCAGATATCTTTACATTTTTACAGGTAACTCTACTTTGAAGATAAATATGTCCTTCAAACCACTGTAAAAGCAACAGGAAAGTTTGTTGTAAGTGATTTATTCTGGGTGCAATTTTCTTAGCCAAAGTGAAACAACTGTGAGGTTTTTGAGCAGATCTATGGGTGGGATCTGTGTGCAGACAAGATGTGTTTGAGTTCTAGTTTATCAAGTTGGAGCATAGCAGGTAAATCTTCAGTCCACATCTCTCTCTCTTTTTTTTTTTTCCCTTCCCTTTTTTAGGGAAACCTAATCGAGGTAATTGGCACTTAACAATCAGGTTTTAGGATCTTGACAGTTCTGCAATGTGGTTTCTGTCACTGCTCTGGGAAAGCAAGGCTGAGGAGGAAATGGGAGCTATCATGTCATGTGGATGAGTAACTGGCTCAGACAGAGCTTCCTTTGTATGAAGGCTTGAAGCCACACTGCTGTCTTATTACAGCCTGTGGCTATTGCAATAAAAAGCAGGTGCAGAAGAGAAATAGGGGAATGGGAATTAAAGATTGAAAAAAGGATGTTTTTTATATGTTAACACTTTTTTAAAGGCTATCTATACAAGTAAGTCTTGGAATATATGTGAATTGTTCAAATGTTAGTACAAAAGTGGCAGAATAGATTTTGCTTGCTGCATAGTTTTCTCTGTCAGCAATATCAGCACGGACAAGTTTTATGCAGTCACTCTTGGCCCTTTGTATCACTCGACTCTTGCACAGGTAAATGTTTAGCCCTCAGGAAGATGCCTCACCTTGGGTGTTTGTAGCTAAATATTGATGTTCTTTTAACCCAATGAAAAATGTACAATACACAATTGAAACACCTCCCATGTTTTTGAAGAACGGTAGAAGAACTGAGTACAGAATGGGACATGGAAGTGCATCCACCAACTCTCCTTGCTATCAATTTGGCAAAGCAAAAATCTTCAGGCAAGTGGCATTATGTGTTCAACTTCCCATTCAATTCTTACTTGCTGTTTGTTTTATTTATCTCCTTTATTTCTTTGATTGGAATAATTCATCATAATAGCCCTGGGAATTAATTAGGGCTGGTGTCCCTCAGATGTCTCCACATTTTCAGGCACCAGAGAAGTACAAAAGATTCTGTTGCAGAATCTGTCCCAACTTCTCTTTGTTGGTGCAAGTTACAGAATAGATTTTCACAGAGAGCAATCTTAACTTCAGAGCTTAGAGCAGACTTGTGTGGTTTTGTTGGAACGGGTGGCTGTTGAAAAGGAAAGCCTGTAAATGTGCTTTCCACAGCTGATTACCAGGGTCATCTCCTCTGTATTTCCTTACTAACTGTATGCAGCAGGCAGTGTGGACCAAAGAGCTGGTGCTAATTCTACTGTATTGTCCTCTGACATTGATAAACATAATTCAGCTTCTCATCTTTGGTCCTACAAAGGATTAAACCATTTTCATAGGCAAACTCTTCAGTAATGCTATTTTTGGAAGCGTGGCTCACCTGAAGTGGGTTATTCATCAAAGGTGTCCTAACCAGAGTTGCAGATACCTCTTGGGAGGTTATTGCTGAGTTACCTCAAGCTGGGTAGAAATATCAGTGCATGTTTTTGAGAAAACCTGCTTTGTATTTCCATCTCTATGTTTCCATCTGTGAAGGAGGTTCAAGCAACACCATCCTCTGCACCGCTGGGGGGTTGGTACTGGGCTTTAAAAACACTTTGCAGGCATAGTAGCAATTCTTTCACCTCTGAATGCCAGGATGTCAGGCCTCAGTATCATTTGGCAACAAGCCTGGGCAGAGAAACCAAAGCATTTCTTAAATTCTTTGCTTTCTTCCAATAACATATGAATAAGCCTAAAAGTAGTTTAATAATTATGAAAAAACATCAGAGCTGTCTGTGATTATCAACTGCTTCAGCTGAGCTCATGTGACAAAACATGCCTCTGAATCTAACACAGTAAACTGAAAAGTCCTGAGTTCACTGCCCCTTCCCATGGAGTATTTAAAAACGTCTCTCGCTGGGGTACACAGATGAGAAATGTAGACAGCAGCATATTTGAAATGACTGTCCTGACAGCAACCCTCTTGTCTCTCCTGTGCTTTCTAGACACTCTAAAATCCAAACTTGGGTTTAATTCATGAAATGCTGTTATTTTGATGTTATGACAGCTCTGGGAAATGTGTTGAATTGCAGAAAGTTTGCCAGAGAAAAACTCGACACCTTCTTTGTCTTTGGCATAGCTTTGAAACATTTAAGGAAGAAAAGTTGATTGACTAAGCTGTTACTTCAGCTGTACTTTGATATCAATCTATACCAAAACACTTTCATAGTCCCAGGTTGTCTTGCTCTGATAGGAAAACTTTTTAGGTGCCACTTCTAAGGTTTGTTTCTCCATTATATCGATGCCATCTCATTTACATGCCTAGCATTCTTGGAATAATAGAAAAGTCCCAGTCAGAGCAAAAAACCTCATCAAAGTAAGCCCCATATACTCGTGCTTCAACGTGTCTCACAGCCATGAAAAAGTGATTTTCTTGTCTCTTGGTAGGTGTGACAATTAGAGGTATGTTGCCAATAGGTTAAATCATGGCATGGAGTGAAGATCACTGATTTGAATGCTTAAATATTCTCCAGCACTGCTTGGGAATAGCTGCTATATATCAATTACACAGTGAGTCAGAAACCTTAAGACAACTGGTGCTGCTAGAAATTCTGCCTGTCAAATTTGTCATCGTTTATTTAATTACAAGTATGAAGAAGAAACAACCTAGTAGCTTTTCACAGTCTCTTCCCCCCTAAGGCAGATGGGTATTAAAGCCAATTCAGTCTGTTTCCTGATTGCTTCAGGCTACAGAAAATTGTTCCCCAGGGAAGAGAAGTAAATCAGTTATGATCTTTAGTCTCTCGGAGGGAGATTAGAGCCACCACACTGGTGAAACAGCAGTAGGCTTCCTCTGTGTAACTGATTTCACCTTTAATCCTACCATTGATTGAATATTGCTAAGAACACTGCCATGCATTTTAAGGTCAAACCGATGATGAACACCCCAGGCAAAGGAAGTTATTTACACAAAAAGGTAAAGAGGAGCCTTTAGCTTTACAATTTCAAAGAAGCAGTGAAACATCTACTTTGGAAAAAAAAAGAATTATTCCAATTTTAGCCATCAACCTTTCCCAAGTTTTTGTGAGGCTGCTTATCACAGTGGTATCTGAACATCTTGCAGGTAATATGGAGTAGTGAAGTCTTTTGTGGCCTTCGTTCTAGCTCTCTCTTCTTTTCCAGGTAAAAGTTCTCTTTGATGTGAGGTTTTTATTCTTTATCTGTTGGTGTTAATTTCCTTTAATATAAAGCAGAGATAGGACAAACATTAGTACTCAAATGGCAAGAGTCATTTTTATGGCAGAAGGTGGAAAGGAAAAGAAGCTTTTCTAAAAAGAAAGTGATACATTTACAGCAGCTACTGCTGAATCTCCTTTCTCAGTCTCTCATTTTGCTTCTCATACCACAGCACGACTTTTCATTAAGTTTGGGGTATTTTTATAATCAGTAAAAGATTATTTCTGCCTCTGCTGGATTGGAAAGCCTCACATTTGCCTGACAGGACACCTTTGTATCACTGTATGCAAAATCTGTGTGTGTTGAAGCTGTTGAGAGTCACTGTGTTGCAGTACTGTGGAGGCTGTGGAAAACACAATGTATTGATATAGCTGCAGGTGCAGTCTAGCACAAGAATGTTTTCTGTGTTCTGTATTGCTGCCTATGAACTGTTCTGGTTGTTGGGAGCCTCATGTGCTTTTTAATCCAGATGCATCAACCTCTGGATGGACAGTGAGGGGAACTTATTCTGCCTTGGATGTAGAGCTTTGACATCTCGCATGACGTCTGATCAGCTCTGAAGACCATAGTCTGATGAGCATCTCTAAGTCTACCTGTCAAAGATAAAGTTCACCTTTTTTGTTACTCCTTCAGGATTTCACATATCCAGCTGTAGCATAATTTGTTTCCAGGCCTTCAAACTTGAAATGAACCTCCCTAGTTTTGCATCATAGAGATGTACATCTAGAGTGGGGATTTAGATCACTTAGATGCTGCAATAATGAGTTACAGTGATATGTATTCTGCTTACTTATACTGAAAGCTCTTGGGGGACAGAAACTGGGAGCTAGCTCTCAAAAGGGCTTCAAAACATCTGGGAATTATGCTAGTGGCATAATAAAGATAAAAGACAAGACAAAATAGAGCAGGACCTAGAGAGACATGGAGGATAAATACCTAAATTGGTAGAAATGAAATGATTGGACTCAATTAAAGTGGAGAAAACATAGTAAATGAGAGGCAGCCTTGTTTTAAATCAGCTTTGTTATTGCCTACTGGTTGGAACAATGTCATGCCTTCTTCATGTGGTCACAGCATTTCTTTGGTTGGCTTAGGTATCCCATCTGCCTGTACCTTACCTCACCCTCCTGGGTGTTGCTCTCTGCCTAGGTTCCATCTCACATGACACTGCTTGATGCCAAATATCCTTTATCCTCAGGGCACATCTGTGTCCTTTGTTGTCTCTTAATCCCACCATTGTTACTCATCACATTGTGGGAATCCTCTCAGCTACTTCTGTGTGTGGGAACATGGTTGCAATTAATACCAACAGAGCCAGCACTGGTATATGCTCAGCCCTGGTTGTGCCTTGCTGATTGCTCTCCTGATCAGGGTTTGTGCCTGAACTAGTCAGTAAGGACCCAGTGACCTTACTGGCTCTGGTCAGACCATACTGAGTCCTGGCCACGACTGCAAACTAGCAGCTGATTTGCAGGTCTGGGCCCATTCAGGACCTGCTGCCCACTCTTGACTGCTTTCAGGGGAGAATCTAGAGGCACAAGGACCAAATAGATCACCATGTGCCTCCAGAAACAGTGATCAAACAAGCATTCAAAGTCTCTCCAATACCTTTCAGATCTGTTACCTCCCAGCCCATGGCAGCAGGTACTGCAGAAAGAGCTGCAATGAAGATCAGTGTTTCTGCTGACCAGTGCAGACCAGAAACCCATCCCTGGGTTCAGGCTGATTTTCTCTTCTGCAGAGTCGAAGGCCACCCAGCAAAGCTGGCATTAACCTCAGGGGTTCTGGCTAGCAGATAAAGCCTGGGTCCTTTCACCCTCTCACACAGTGGATTAGTTGGATTTGCCGGTTCACTTCACCTAGTGCAAGCCTCAGGCCCCTTCCCCCTGCTCAATTGGAGTGGGATTTTAGGCCAAGTCCCTGTTTGCACCCCCAGACTCTAAGGGGGCCTGGGGGGGGGATGGAGGAGCAGCTCTTGGTGCTCTGGCAGCAGGCAGGGTTTGTGCAGTGTCTTGCCAAGGAAGTGTCTGCAAAGATTTACAGTGTCACATCAGGGTTTTTTTGCAGCAGTCACTATGGGTTATGTTCTCCACATTATAGCCTTGCCTTAATGTTTCCCTGCTTTACTTCGTGCTCGCTTCTATGCCCAAGCATTTCTCTGGTTTAGCCACAAGGTGCCATCAGTAGACACTTCTACACCAGTGCTTAGTTCGCTGGAAGGACAGCAAGCCAGGCAAAAAGTCTCTGATATTAAGTAGAGGAAAAGGCTATTTAAAGACAACTGTAAGCAGGAGGAGATCAAAATAGAAGGCAAAATACACCAAGGCAATGTGGCTTGAATTGTGTACACCCTGCATGTTTATGCTCCTGCACTGACAACCTAATCAGCTCCAACTGGGGTTTGTTTGTTAACTGATTTTAATACTTAGTGCCCCTAATGACAATGACATCAAGCAGTGCCCATGAAGCCTTATGTCCTATTATGTTTGCTGCTGTGAGAGGACAAACCAGAAGGCGTGGTCCTTGCCTCTGAGTGTTTCCTGTTCCCATCCGAGGGAGGAAGTACATCAGGGGGAAATAATTGGGAAAAGGAGAGGCAGAATTAATGGCAGAGGAAGAGCAGAGTTTCTGGAGCATCTTCATGATTCTGAAGGAGCATTTCCTGCTGACCTGTCTGCCTCCTGTCAGGTGGCTGTTTCATGCAGGCAGATCTGGAGGAGAGATCTGACAAAGCAGGTGACAGGGAATTTACAGAACAATTCTGGAAAGGAGTCATGCTTGAAGAATAGCAAACAGGAAGGGAGGCCCAGGGCATGCTTACAAGGCCAGCAGCACATCTAGCAGAGAGAGATGTTGTTTACAGAGCACACCAAGACCAAAGCCTTTCCAAATGTGTGATGCAGCTGCAGAGGGAGCTGTCGTTGCCTTACAGGCTAAACTTTGCAAATCAGGGTGCAGATCCTGGAAAAGCTGTTTATACTCACTGGAAAAGCAGAGGACACTAAAAGATTTTCCCAGCAAGCATCATTATGTTTTTGCTGTGTAGCAACATGGGTGGTAGGGGCTGATTCCCACTAGCCTGGAAAGGAATAGCCAGGATGCAAGTAGCTAACAGTGCACATGAAAAATGTTAGGAGGCTAAGGATGGTTTTGGAGGAGCTCCCATGCACAAAAGCAGCACACCAGTGCTAGAGAAATGAGGTGAATGGGAAAGCCTGGGAGGAATGTGGAGCTGTGACTGGAAGTGAGGCACGCCTCACCTCCTTGGATGTGAGGAACTTCTTCCTAATTGCATTTCTGGCTGCCTCTGACACAGCATAGTTTGTTTGCCCAGTTTCCTTTTTTGCTCCTTACAAATTGACCCATTTGCTTTACTTTGTGTGTTTTTAATTCTCCTTTGCAAAATATCCCCCATTTGGATTGGTAAATTAATGTTAGTGTTTCAATAAGGCTGCTATCAGTCCTTACTTTACACTAAATCTTTCCTACAGGTTTTTCTTTTCCCCTCCTCCTCTCTATGACTGATAGATATAATTTCAACAGTTTGACTAAGTGCCGTGTTACAGAAAAGGCAGTAATTTATACTGATGTAATGGCTGTGATAAAAATCATTTGTGTGCTGATTTTATAAATTAGGTAGGAAATGTGAGTGCCTCTGAAAAATGAAGTGCTACCACATGAATTCCAGTGTTGTTAATGCTTCATACCTTTCTGCTTCATTAAACCAATTTCACGGGGAGATGAGTTAGAGGAGGAAGCTGTGCTGCTTAAGAGACGCAACAATGGTTTATTGAAAGAAATGGGGATAAGATTAAATTAAGTGCTACTTGAGAAATATGGAAATACAAAAATATTCAGGCTTATAGATGGT
Source organism: Colius striatus (assembly GCF_028858725.1). Taxonomy (NCBI): domain Eukaryota; kingdom Metazoa; phylum Chordata; class Aves; order Coliiformes; family Coliidae; genus Colius; species Colius striatus. The sequence goes on along the minus strand of NC_084771.1, from coordinate 3,142,570 downwards.
GAATTCAAAAATATGATAAGTTAGCTCTTTCATACCCAAAGAACTGTCTCATCATAATTGCATAGGCTGAATTCACAGGCTACTAATTAATATTGAAGAGTTTCTTGAACCACTCTTATAAATGAGTCAGAGTGCCCTAGAACTAATTTGTAACTATTTCCTTTTGGAAATCAAGACAACTTAAAATGCTGCTTTCAGTACATGCCTATCTTGGCTGCTAAATCCTTTGAAATGATTTCTGCCACATATCTTTAATTTATTTATTATTTCACATATTTCATTTATCAGCCAAATTTAAAGGAAGGGATAAAAAAAAAGTTGTAAGATTAAGAAGCCTTCAGGGTCTGGTAAGACTCTTCTAATTTAGGATAATGATCCAGAGCAGCCTAAAATAACTTTTCTGTCCACTTTTGATCTGAATTCAGCTGCACTGAAACCAATACATTTCAGTTACTTTTCTATCAGGGGTTTCTTTCCTCCCAATCGAAGCGGTGGAATATGTAATGTAAGAAAGAATACATTTGTGTCCACAGAATGCCTTAAAGATCAGGTAAGATCTAAAACTAAGAGGCTAATTGATTTCTGGGGTGTTTTTTTTAACCACTTCCATAAAATAGCTGCAACTATTTTTTCACTTTCCCTTCTGTCCCTTGAGGACTAGAAGTTTTCATTCTCAAACGGCTAAACCCTATTTGTTCTGTGGATGGTGGAACATGTAAATACAAAGGGAGTCATTCATTAAATAAGAGGCTTATGCATACACAAGTTTTAAAAAATGCATAGTTTCAAAGCACAACTGAGAGGCTGCCATTTTACCCCTCGTTCACAATGAGAACTCTGTGTACAAGTGACCCAAGTACTGGGATTTGGTCCAGCTCTCAGATTAGCACAGAAAACATGTAGGGACGTGGACTTCCCCCATCCCCCTCCCACTAATGATAATACAAGCTCAAAATGTGCTCATCAGGAACGTGGGCAGGATCTTATTGAGAGAAGTACAAGGATCACTACCTTTTGCTTGGAGAGACCATGTTTCTTCTCATGCATGATGGGTGCATCACCTAACATTAGCACTGTTGAGCCATTGGCACTTGCTATCCATATGCTTTCATTTCAAATAAATCACTCTATGAAATAGGATAATGTGCCAGACAGCTTTAAGGCTGGATCTTGCCAAGTGCTCTCAATTCCCAATGAGAGGTAATCAGAGCTGAGGACACTTAGCCCTTCTCTGGATTTGTTCTAGTAGCAAGTATGTAATATTACAGTGCAGCTCATTTCAATACTGGTAAGCATCTTCCTGACAAAGTGCTGGGCACCGTCCAGTCCCAGTGCTGCTGGGTGACTTCAGAGGGATTTGGCACCTTATGGCATTGGCTTGTAAGATGTAATTAGTGATTCAACTCATCTACAAACACAGTGCCTGGGATTTATGTCTTTCTTCCTTTCTTAAAAAATCTATTTGTAAAGGCAGGAATGAGGAAGTAGCCTAGGAATAAAAATGCAGTTTCTCCTAGGAGAAGAAAATCTGAGAGTCCAAAACCTTTGTCACAACGTGTAAGGAAAACAAAAAGCCTTGGAATTTGGAATTGATGAGATTTCCTAAAAGTACAAATTTGCTTTCTCCTGACAGAAATAACAGGTTCCAACAATTTCCCAGAAAACTGACAGGAACCTCTACATTCCCACTGGGATTTGACCTAGCCATAGTTATACAGGACCCTTAGGGCTTCAAATTACTCCTTCTGTGATGTTCTCCTTCCTAAGTGTACCAGAATGGTTTTCATTATACTCCAGAGATACCTGGACATTTTTCTGGGCAATTTGGTGACTCTTCAGAGGTTTGAGAATCCAATTTCTTTCTCGGTGTAAGTTTGGCAGACAATCCCTCCTCTCTTGCATCATGCTTATATGTTCAGAATGGAGCTGAGACTCTCCCTGCACTGGTGTGAGCTACTGCCTTTGCCTGCTGTTACTGGTGGTTGCAGTCACCCAGTTGGCAGTGGCCAGATCTGCCTTATTTTTTGCAACCACTGGACTCCTCTTAGTAGCAGCAGGGAGCTTTGCTTGTTCCTGAGAGAACTCAGTATGTTTCAGGCCTGAGTTCATTTTATAGGTTTGGATTTCTTTCTCTCCTTGACCATCCATTCTATTTTACCCTTCAGAATTGTGTTGGCTGGGGGCTTTGTTTGTTTGTTTGTGTCTCTTATTCTTATCCCTTCCTTACTCTTTCTCTTTACTCTTTCCCTTCCTGTTTACTTTTTCATCTCTGCTACTCTGTCTTTTATCCTGCACTGTGTCAAGTGAATGTGGCTTGTTTTGAATTCAAGGCTACAAATGCTTGCCACTTTCCCTTTGCTCTGCTCCACGCATGTGTAAAGCAGCAGATAAATGGTGACAGCATTTTGTCTTTGTACACTTTGGGCTTGCTGCAAGCATGGAGTGCAAATTGCAGACTAAATTCACATGCTGAATACTGGAGAAGAATTAAACCAAAGATCTAATAATGAGTAACTGAAGCTGCCCACAGTTACTAAAGCATTTAGCTTAGTGAGACATAAAAGGTAAACATATCTGTGAGAAAGAACTGTATAGTTTGCCTACATGGAGTCCTGAACTCTATTATTTCTTTTGTATCAGGGAGCATTTTGAATCACTCCATTAGAAGAAAATGAGAAGTAGAATCTGTTTTACAGTGACCACAAGATTTTGGCACATGTTACACGATACCTCACCCTTTTAAACCCTGAGGTAGTTGTGCAAGGAAGACAATCTCACTTCCTAACGTTTTTCCTACCTCCAATTACATTATTACCCTGGATGATTTAACTTGGAGGCTTAACAGAGTGCAAATTCTGTGTGGAAGAACTGCATATCAGCTAGTGTCAGAAACTACATACAGGTCTGTGGACCAGCTTTGCTGTGGAATTGTAATTAGTTGGTGTTACAAGTGTTTTGGGGTTGCTTCTACATTTTAAATAGTCTGTATTTTAGATAATCTGTATTAGTTTAGAGATTTAGTGATGGTGGGTAACCAGGTTCAGAAGTAGAACTTTGGAAAGAAGTACATTTCCAGGATCTGAAGCTCTTTTAGAGTAAAAACTGGATATTTGTAAAGATCAAAAGTGTATTGACAGAGAGAAGCCATGGTAAAATGGAATACTAGCCACCTTTTAAAGGCAGATTTTGAGAAATGGTCATGTTCTGAGAGGTAAATACACACTGCTCGAGTGTTCTACACTGTCTTTATTACCAGACCTGGCAACATAACAGTCTGCCTGGAGTGGGCACAAGCTCCAGCTCCACACACTTGGTCAGTCTGCCATAAGTTCTCCTGCTTCTGCTCCCAAGTTTCCTTCCCATTGAAACCATGGTTTAGTAGAGGAAAGGACTGCAAAATCCTTTCTCTTGGTTCTTCTCCTTCCTTCCCAATTGCTCCACCAAACAAATAGCTTATGCAAAGATGTAAGATGTCAAGTTCTGCTCTCTAACTCCCCACCAAGCAGGTAAGAGCTGACCACTGTCATATGAATGGCTTCCTATCCTCAAAACCACAAATGCTTAGCAGGAAAGATTGGTTTGTTTTCCCAGTGAAAATGGGAGAGCTTGATATGCTCAGACCATGGAAAATCTGGACACAATGAAGTGCTTTGCTGGCTCATCTCTAGGTGAGTCTCATGCATATCTTTTGCAGAGTTATGAAATGAAACCCTCCAGAATGCAAAACAAAGCTTCAAATAGTTATGTGGCATAGCTCACCAACTAGCAAAAAATCATCTGCTTATTGAAGCTGGATGCTTCATGCTCTACACAGCACTTTCTGGAATGTTTTATTCACTCACTGAGCATTTTGAGCTTTGGAAGTGACTCAGGAGCACAAATCCCAGCACATTTAGCCCTTTTCACTTTGGATTGTGTGTTTCCAGCATCAAGTAATTGTTGGTCTTTCCTGTTGGAATAGCAATCTGTAAATGTGTAGATTCGGTACCAGCATTAGAACAAACTGGTGAATAATCCTCCATCTGCTATCAGAATGGGGCAAATTCCATTATTTTGCTGTTCCCCAGTGATTTGCAAGTTCAGGCTTTTGAAAGGAGCAAGTTTTGCTTGACTTCAAAGCCAAGATACTGGGGAGAAGCTACAGGACTGCTAATGCAGCTTTTCCTCTTTAATGAAGTTGCCCACAACCTGCTTTAGTTAGTCACTCGCCACCCTGGTGCTCACCAGGCTGATGATGCTGCTGGTAAAGTCGACATAATGTTTATCTCACTGAAATCTTACCAGGTTTCAATCATTTCTGAAACAACACTCACACCACTTGGTTAACAGAAATGTCAAATAGTGGGTGGAATGTTCATAACAAGGAACAACCACAATATCTCAAGCAGAAGAGAAGGAAACCATGAATGGAGACAATGGTCAATACCATTTGAAGGCAGCCCAATGCCTCCTGTTATCTCCCACAGCCATGGGCCTGAGTTTTCCATCCTTTCTTGCTGTTGATACCACTGTTTCTTTTATATTATTGATCTGTAAGTTACCAAGAGTGGGCAAATTAAAAATACTGCTGCCATAAATTTGGAGCAAGAGGAAAAGCCTGGCTCAAAACTCAACAGTGCAGTAGGATGGTTTACTGAGGAGTGAGCAGAACTGGCCCTGAAAAATAGACCCAGTTAATACCATAAAAAGCAGCTCCTCTGTGCAGGATATTTTTACTTTGCAAGAGATTGCTGCTCTTTGGCTGCAGAAGAGGCACTTTTCACTTTTCTGAAGGTGATGGTCTTATTTTCCCTAAATGCACCACAGAAAAAACATCGTGATGTGCAACAGTAATGCCCTGTCTTGTCTGTTCTCCTCTGTTCCCTTTCTGATGGCACTGTAAGGAGAAATACTGCATTTGAATGTCATGTGATTTATGACTTCACAGCGTTGGGCATCTTTTTGGCATGACTGAATAAGCCCCAATGCCAGGACAACATTTACATAGAGTAATGAATTTTGAATCCTCTGTTGAAACATTCAGAAAAGAAGTGTTTTAAGTTATTTTTAAAATCCAACTTGTCTGACTGTTATGGAGCTATAAATCTCTTTCCCTCCCTAAGGCTTTCTAAATCAAGTTGTAGCCTACGTAGTCTATTATATAGACTCTCACAAATTAGGTGGTTACGTTGGAAATAGAGCCAAAATCAGGAAGGTGGTGTTGTAATTAAGGTTTTTGCTGAGAAAAAAAAAAGGGAAAGTTCTCTTAGGTTTCTCTTCCTTTTATGGATTAGAAATATAATAATATATTACCTCATGATAGCATGATCCCAATGCAAATGGCAGAGACTGGTGGCTTATTAATAGGCCTGGCCTGTAGCAAGCCTCCTCTCCCTGCTTCAGTTTGAAATTGATTATTTTAATACAAAATTCCTGAATGAAAGAGGTTCTTGGCCTTTTCCTGGGCTGTTGAATAATGTATGTGGGAGAAAGCAAATAGAAGCAGAGGGTCTCAGCTGCCGGAACAATGGGCTGCGCACAGAGCTGAGGGGGCACATTAGTTTATCATTGCCTTGTCAATCCTCATAGGCTGGGAATCGTGGGATAGCCTGGAAAGAAGCAGCTGCTGAACGTGTGGTAAACTGACCGGGGCACTTTAGAGAGACGACTACATTTACACATCTGAAAACAAGATATTGATTTTCTCTACAAAGCTGGAGAGAAATAGTCCTCCTGAAAAATATATCTAGATCGTGGCTTATTTGTAAAAGCAGGGTGCTTTCTGGCTGTTCTGAGAGCCTCCTCATGATGGGGCTTGCAAGTCTTAAAAATAGTCTGCATAAACTTTGCTTTTCTTCTTAGTTGATTGACTGCCTTCCTAATCCTTTTAGTGACTCATTACAAGGAAAATGTAAATGCAAGCAAGCTGGACTTGTAAACTTCAACAAACAATATTTTCCCTGGGTCAGTCGATTTTGGTTAAAGGTAAAATCATTTTTAGTTACATATTCTCTTTCTGTGGGCCAAATTGATCTTGAAGGTACACGTGTGTGATATCCCTGGCTCCCCTCTTTCTAACGGAAGCAGAATTCACTTCTGGATGCCAGTTTTGGTTTATTTTATCCTCCTCAGGCAGGAGGTTTTCTTCATAGCTTTCAGAAGTGATAAAAATCAGAAAGTGAAACGATATTAGGCATGAACAAGATGAGGTGAAATGTTATTTTAAAGATACAAAGCAGGGGTGAGCACTCGTGTGCAGGTACAGTGTTTACTATTTCAGTAAGATGCTGATGTCTTGTTCTAGGCCAGCTTATTAGGATGTTGTGTGTCTATGACCAGAATTTAATACTATTGTTTTGACTCTCAGAAATGCCAGTTATGACTCGGGAAGTTCTCCACTAGGTCCGTACAAGACCACGTTCACAATATGAATCACAGCGTGTGGAGAAGTTCCAATTGAACTCATGCACTTTATCAGAAAGAAAGCATTTTCATCTTTATAGGTCTAATCCAGATTCCCCATAGATGTGGTGGCTTGGTCTGTTGTCCTTATCTGTGCAGCTTGAGTGACAATTACAAACATGAAGACTCATGAGTTGCTTTCTCAGTTTTGTCTGCCAAAACCCAGGTGCCTCAGCATTTAGTAGCAGGTGTAATCATTGCACCTTAGCAAAGAACTTCTTCTTTTGATACTGAATATAATCAACAGTAGTCAAAAGCCCTTCCAAAACCAGGACAAAATGAAGATATGAGTTTGCCCAGGGTATTTTCAGATTATTACACTGCTTTCCATCTGGGTTGATGTAGGAAATGAGGCTGCTCATTGCTTTTCAGTCTGACACGAGAGCAACAGAACTAGAATAAAGAGATTTTGCCATATCTTTTTGAAGTCTGGGCAAGTAGAGCAACTTCAGTGTGGTTTAAGCCCTAAATCAGTGAGCTGTATAGCAACATGTTAGAAAATATAATCAGTTATAATGAGGTTTCTAAGTCTGGATCTGACAAAATTAATAAATGCTTATGTTTTCTAATGTTCAGAGAGGCCACAATCCTCCTGTTGATTGTAATGAAAATTCAGTGATTTTACAAGTTGTTTCATTCCTTCATATGTAGACTTCAGACTCTAGGTATAGGCAACTATTCACTTAACTGAGAATAATGGATCAAGGCAGATTTTGCTCCCAAAATGTGATAACAATTAACATCACTGATGGTGATGTGCACCCTTGGGAACTTTCAGGTCTCCCATAAAGAATCAGAGGCTTCCCAAAACACAGCAATTGTGTTGTGTGATTTCCTGATGTCTCTGTACTCTGGTTTAAACTGGTCATTATGAATGATGTCCTCATGAGTAACCACATTTGTGAAAATGGTGGATGAGGCACTTAAAATCTGTGGTTAGAGAATCCTGACTGAGCAACAAGAAGAAAAAGGCTGAATGACATCAGCCAAAGAGGAAATTTATCACTCACCAGAACTTCACATTGTATTTGCTTCAGAGATCTTTTATGAACAATAGAAAGCTCAAAGTGCCCCACCTTGCTTTCCCTTCCCTGTGATTTCAGTGGAGTTCCTCTTATGCTGTATCATGAAAATCAGGAAGGGTGTTTGTTTCTGCTCATAGCTACACGTTAAAATATTGTTCAGAGTTTGAGTTGAATTAAATGCACAGACAACAAAGAGTAGCAGGGCAAGACAAAGTCTTGACCAAAAAGAAGCTGTTTAAATATCTTCTTGCCCTGGTGAAACAAACTCCCAAGAATTTGCAAGCAAAAGAAGCATTGGTATAGATGTGCTGAACACTTTTAAGACCAGCCACAAACTCAAGACTCATTAAGATTCATGACCTATAAAATGATAGAATATCAGCTCTATTCAGTTTTCATTCTGGAGGCACGTACTACCATGGCACTTGCCAATGGGATAATCTTCTAAGCAACATGTCCCAGGTTATAAAGTCTCCCCTTTCTATAAACTCAAAGCAATGGCTACCTCAGAAGAGATATAATGAGGGAATGCACCCAAATATAGCCTAGAGAGCTCTATCTACAGATACAAGAGCTGTAGATCTACTAGGTAACTGAACAATATGTATGAATTATTGGACTGTCTTTGAATAGCTGAGATGTCAAAGTCCTTTGAAGCTGAAGTACCCGTGGAGACTGGTATCATTGGGTAGGGGCTGTTTGTGACTTGCAGTATGGGTAAGATTGGAATACTGAAAGAAATAATTGCATTACAAAGTAAGTACTGATTACAGGGAAGGGATTTCTTGACGAGATGGTGGCTCATATAAGTGCAACATTGCTAAACAAAACCTTTCTGATGGTTTAGATGTTTTACATGTGTGCATTTGTATAAACGGCCCTTAGCAGCAGACATCAAAACACTGCTTTAAAAGACAAGTATCATCAACTAGTCATCCCCAAACCTTTCCAAACACAGCCAACAGTAGTCTGTTGTAAGCCTAATTCTGTAAATATAAGACTATTGAAAATATAATAGTAGCGGAGTTTGATATCAATTGACTTTTTTTCTTTGTTTCATGATTGCAAGTAAGGTCTTTTAAACAACTTCATAGTTGTCAGATTGGCTTCTACCTTTCTTGCATGGCATCAGAGAGAAGTAAGAGACAGAAGCAGATGTTAATTGTTGCCAGAAATAAGGACTTCAGTGTAGGCAGTGCCAAACATCACAAGCAGCACAGAAATACTGTGGTTCGGAAGCAGAAGAGGATAAAGAGGGAAGCAGAGACCACTGGAGGCTGTAGGTTCAAGCAGTCCCTGAATACGATGCTTGTTTTGTATCATGTCAGGTAAGTGCTTTATCCAACAGTTGTTGAGTTCTGTATCTGATTACATTAAGCTGAAATCTGAAAAACACAAGAAGGTGTTGCCTGTTTCCTGAGGATAAATCACAGTGTGCTGGACTCAATGATCAGAACTGGGGCCTGATTGCAGATGGTGAGCAATGAGTGAGGGGAATGTAAAGAAGCATGTTTTCCCAGGAGCATGACACCTTTACTCAGTATTATTACATGTGTTGTAAGTGGAGTCTGTCAAATGCTCAGCAGCACTGACAGACAAGGACTGCTCTACAGCCTCACTTGGGTTGGGCAAGGCATCACCAGCTTTTTGCCACTGACTCCTTTGTTTGGCAAATGAAAAGTCCTTTTACTTAACACAATCCCAGACACACCTGGGAATACTGGTGCAGATGAGTTACAACACTCTCAAATAATAATTGCAGAATGACTTGTAGCTGCCACTTTTCTCCTAGATGGATAAATGCTTCACTCCTCTCCTGCCCTTCCTCACTGACTAGTGCCTGCTGTTCAGGGTGTCTCGCTTCACTGCTGCCACAGAAGCATATCCAACATCTCCTTTCCCCTCTGCCCACTGTGAGAAACAGGTCAGAGAACTGCATGCCTCATGCTTCCCCTGTGACTGGCCCTGGGTTGCTAAGCTCCTGCAGTCTTGCTCACTCACAGCTGTTCCTGTGCCAGAGACTTGACATGCCAGCATCTTTATGACCAGTAGCAGCATTTCCACTCTCCCAGTGTACAAACCATACCACAAAGTTAAACATCAATCTGCCTTTGCTTTCCAGCCCCAGTAACATGCTGCAAGCCCTGCCTTAGGAACAGGGACTATATTACAAGAAAAATATCAATATTAAAGTAATTTTCTCAAAACATTTTCTTTTGTGCATGTATGGTGTGGGGGAGAAGCAGAAAGTAATGCCTGTGCTCACTTTCAGAGGAAATGTTTAAACTACTCATTCTGTAGAGCAGTTCAATGCATTTCATGTTCCCCCAACATTTTCTAGCAAAAGGTGTGCTGATACAGATTCTCACATTCCAAAAGGTTTTGGGAATGCATGAAAAGTTGTGATACAGGATAGTTATGGTTGGTTTGCACCGGTGTTAAAGAAACACTTAGTGATTTTCTCAGACCAGTGATCCTCCACAGAACACAGTTTTTTGAAAGGTAATCTATGTGCTTTGTTTTAGAGGACAGAAATAGTGGTTATTCAGAGCAATCTCTGTAGCAGTTTAAAAAAGCCAGTTGTGGCACAAACCAGATGGTCTTTGAAAGCCTTGGTGAAAGTGTAAAGAATGGAGCATTTAACTGAGAAGCTGGGTGAAGTGTCCTTTTGTTTCAGTCAAAAGTTTGTCTCAAATTTCTTGCTTCTGTGTCTTTGCTGCTGTGTTAATCCAGAGAAAGAGAAAACATGACATCTATTTTTGCTCCTCCTGTCCATGCTACCTCTCTTTAGAGTTAGTGATCTCCTTAATCTGGTTCCCACTTATCTGCTATCAGATAAGGCTCAGCAGTTTCATTAGTTAAACACTTGGCTTCCAACTGATTTATTGACCTCTTATTGTTCAGAGAAAATATCCGAGCTAGGTGCAATGTCAAAAAAGCAGTCATCTGTTACCAGTTTCTGTTGGTTTTGTTGCTGTTAGCATGCTGCATTTTCCTGCTATTCCCCTGCTTTTCACATCCATCCTTGTCAAACCTGAGGAGCTGGACAGAGCAATACAGAGTGGCTGCCCACTAGGCTGGGAGCATCTGATAACAGGACTGTGTGTAAACAGCATTAAGATGGGATGCAAACCAGCCAGGCCAGAAATGCACAGTGACAGCTCCTGCTAACAGGCAGAAAGTAGCCAAGACATGATGGTAGAGGCTTCATAGCTGCTTGTGTATGAGACTCCAGCCCTCCCATTTTAATGTGGCACTGATGTGATGTCCAGGACCAGAAGCAGCGATTGTAGCTTGTGATAGGTTGATCTGAATTCATTTACAAGCAGATGAGCTCCACCTCAGCTGCCTCACTAGCAATTGCAGCTCTCTGTCTACAGAAACAGAGCTGTCTTCCACTGTTGGAAGAGAATTCCATTGCACAGACAGCACGAGGCAGGGAATTTGTTGGTGGTGTCCTTCTGGATTCAGCAGAGTAAATGTTTTACTTTTCCCCTGGCCTGACAATGAAGCTGGTGAAATGTAATTCTAGTTTAATGTGAGCTAACAGAGCAGTGTAAGTATTTCTGTGGGATATCTGCAGAAACATCATCTTGTTACACCTGAGGGCAGATCTTCAGACTTTGTCTCAGCACAGCATTTATCAAAAGTTCACCATTTCTTTTCATCCAAGATCAGGTGTCTCCAGATGCAGCTGAGAAGTGACTACAGATCCCCTCTGCAGTCAGACAGAGGGAAGCAGCTTCTGGACCTCACCAGTGGTGTGGAAAGTAAAAAGATACAAATCATTTTCAGGTAAACTGTAAATACTTCTGTTGCATTACACATTTTTTTCTAATGATTTCAATATATGAGCCAGGCTGAAGTCAAAGGCAAGTTGGGGATAATGGAAGGTAACTTTTTGTCACATCTTGCTGATGCTGAGGTAGTACATGCACCCAGAAATTACACTGCTTTCCTAAACCCCAGTTTTGTCACACTGATAAAGTCAGAAGCCAAGCTTGTCACTGTAAGCACTCACTACAGCTTTTCCCCTAAAGGAAGGAACAAATCTAGTCTGATGCATGATCTTTATATAAGGTTCCCCTACTAAAGGTCATACTAGATTGTCCATTTCATGAGATGATATCCCCAGCTAAAGTACCGTGTACAGTACAGGGGCTCTTTCTGAAAAACATGGATCTAAGTTATAAATTTCATCTGGATGCTTGGTTCTTCTTGGATTTGTCCACCCCTGGTTTCATTGAATTTCATAGAATCCCAGACAGCATTTCATATAATCACAGAATCACAGTATGGTAGAGGTTGGAAGGGACCTTTAAAGATCACCCAGTCCAACCCCCTGCTGATCAGGTCACGCAGGAACACGTCCAGGCTGGTTTTGAAGACCTCCAGAGAAGGAGACTCTGCATCCTCCCTGGGCAGCCTGGGGCAGGGCTCCCTCACCCTCACAGGAAAGAAGCTTTTCCTTATGTTGAAGTGGAACCTTTCATGTTCCACCTTTTGTCCAATACCTCTAGTCTGTCACCGGACAGTACAGAAAAAAGTGTTGCCCCATTGTCTTGACAAACACCTTTCAAATGCCTGTAACTATGAATGAGCTGCCCCCTCAGTCTCCTCTTCTCCAGCCTGAACAGCCCCAGTTCCTGCAGCCTTTCCTCACAAGGAAGATGCTCCAGTCCCCTGAGCATCTGGGTGGCCCTGCACTGGCCTCTCTGCAGCAGTTCCCTGTCCCTCTGCAGCTGGGGAGCCCACAACTGGGCACAGGACTCCAGCTGAGGCCTCAGCACATGTGGCAGAGCAGAGGGGGAGCAGAAGCTCCCTGGCCCTGCTGCCCACACTCTGCTGGATGCCCCCAGGCTGCCATTGGCTTCTTGCCCACGAGGCCACGTTGCTGCACTAAATAATTAGTTTATTATTTATCTGGTGCTGATTTAACTCAAAGGTAAGCACCAACTGCAGAAGAACAAGACATTCAAGACAGCTGTTTTATAACAGTCCAGGAACTGCACAACCATCTGAGATGTCCTCAGAGAGGGTCAACATCCTGCTTTTGCCCCTCCACATTGCCCTGCTCTACACTACACTATGGTCAATGTGGGAAGCCCAGTCATAAACTGAACCTATAGGGATCTGCTCTAATCTAGAAGAGTATCTTCTTATTTTTCTGGTCAAAAAGTGCAGTCTAACATGGAAGTATGAGAAGAAAGCTAAAGGCAAAACTCAGTCCTCAGTCTTCCACAGGGAATTTGTACATTGATAGAGCGCAGGAAATTCCATAAGTAAGAATATTTCATTGATTATTGTTTCATTGATTCCTAAACTATGGGAAGAAAATTCCTAACCATGTTGTTAGAGGTTGCTTCCTATGTCCCCAGTTAACCTTCAACTTGCCTAAAATGCTGACATTTTCAATTTAATCCATGGAATTTACATAAAGTGAAAACCTTCAGTAGATGGAAAAACTGAGGCTAAAGCTAAATTTGGGAACTCCTACATAAGCACATCTTGCAAAGGACCTCTGGCAAAAGAGCAAGTCTTTGTCTCTGGTCTCTTCACTTTTTGGTTTTTTTCAAACTCACAGCCTAAAGCATATTTTCTTTTCCCAGCACTGCTAGAATTCAAGATGCATCTTTAATTGGTTTAATGGAGCCACAAGGCATTACATTAGACAGCTTTTTCCTAGTTCACAGAGGTCATATTGACATGAAGCTCGTGGTATTTCCTTGTTTTCAAGATAAGATAAAACAAAGGGGAAGTGTTCAGTTCCAGGTGAGTGGGAGAGGGCACAAGAAATGGGAAGAAGATAAGAGTGTTTGATGCAGGTGGGAATTCATCATGCAGTGTCTTTTTGCACTCAGGCTGCAATTGCACAGGAGTCTGCCTGCTCAGAGCATCTCAGTCTTCCTATTCCAGCTTTAAAAAAGCAAGCCAACAGCTAAATCAGTCTCCTTTCAAATATCATGTGGCTATATCAGGTCTTACTGCTACAGATGGCTTGATACTGGGATAAGTCCCTGACACCTCCCATGTAAGAAGAGCAGAACAAATGCAAGTAAAAGCTACCAGTGGCTAGTGTTCTGTCCCATCCTCCTAGCACGGCCAAATATATTCTGCAGTTGTAAACAATTGGATTTCATTTAAGAATTGAATGCAACTTCTTTTCAGCAAATAGGTTTATAAATCTTCTCTTTGGTGAAGTGTCACAAGCTTCTGGTGTCTTCTGCATTGGTGCACATGGCAACCTCGACTAGCAGTGATAGGCAACAGTCCATCAGCATTTCCTACTTTCCTAGCTGAGTGCAGCGAATCAATAGTGCAAGCTTTGTAAGATTCCCTTGTTCCAGTTTCCTCTTTCTCACTGGTAACAATTGTTCTTGAGCCTTCTGTGCAGCTCATGTAGAGGTGAAAATTTTTTAGCCAACACATTACTGTAAGGGCCAAACTGGAGTTCATGGGCAGCAGGAGGCACGCTCCAGATGGTGCTCAGAGTGGTTTCTACTAGTTAGCTATCTTGAATGTGAGCAGTATGTTTTCTTCCAGACTTAGGGTCTAATCCTCAGCTAGTATAATGGATTTGAAGGTCAGCAGGGATGATTGTGGTCATCTAACTTAACTGAAGAGCCTAAGTAGTGAGACTGTCCAATGAATTGTCAGTACTACAATGTTTCAACCAGAATATCATCCTTACATGGTACAGAAAAAATGTACAAGTTCTCTGCACATACTCTTTTCTTCTACCAGTTCCACTTTGGACTGTAATCTGAACTTTTCAGGTAATGTGAATTTATCAAGTTTCAAAATCCAGCCACTGAGTCCTCTGTCTAAAATACAGCACTGTCAGGTTTCTCCTCCTTCTCTATCTTGTAGGGGCTATAATCAAGTCAAATGGTCTTTCTTGAAAGGAGACAAATAGATTGGGTCTTTCAAGTTTTTCACCACAAAGCATATTTGCTTGCCTTTTGCTCATTTATGTGCCTCTTCTGTGAACTTTTGGGTTTTCCAGCATCACTTTTGAATTGTAAATGCCAGAACTGTGCACAGATTTCAGGAGTAAGACTAGGTAAAAAGGTAGTATAGCCTGCTGCTCCTTGAGATTCTGCTGCTTATACACCCTGAGATTACACTGTCCCTCTTGGTTACTTTATTGTGCAGGAAACTAATTTTCATCCACAACCCCCCCAGATTTTTTTGAGAGTTGGCATTTCCCTGGATAAACTCCCCAGCCTGTTATTGTGGTTTGGATACTTCTCTTCCAGGTTTATATTTGGCTCTACTGAAGTGTGTGTTGGCTCCTTATGCATAACTTATCAAGCCACCCACCTTACTTGTGTTACTAGTATAATCTTCTTTAGTTAAGATTCCCCCATTCTGTATTCTTTATCAGTGATGTCTTTATTATTTTCCCCAAGTGGTTGATAGAAATGTGTAGTGGAGAACAGACCATTAGAGACTGTACTTGATACATCTGTTGAACATGATTCTGACTTATATTCCATGCAGAAACCTGTTATTTAACCAGTTTTTAATCCATTTAATATACATAATTTTCGGTATTCTTGGTCTTATTTATGAATCAAGATGTCACCTGCAAAATGGAACAGACATACAAACACTTTGCATCAACTGCTGCCACACAAACCTTTTGATTTTGATTAGTCTAACAGCAGAAGTTGTAGATAAACTGATACTGATTAGCTTTGGCCTTCCTTCTTACTACTGTCTGTCTTTAGTAGGTGTGGAGTTGTTTGACTTTCCTGGGGAGATGGCTGTTAGCAAGGGAGATGTTCAACCTCCTAAAGTTCACAGAAAGGTCCGAAGCAGGAGATGGATGTTGTCCAGGGCTCACCATGAGCTCCAAGGCAAAGTGCAGCTCCTTTGTTGCTGCTGAAGTATTTCTTACTTGTTTGTTTGGACACCATTTGGTTTAATATTTCCACACATAGCTACCAGGATTCTCAAAATGATGTTATTACAATCAGTTTTGGTTTATTTACTGATGGATTTCTTAAAAACATATATAAAGCAGCTAAAATGAAGGTTGTGCAGATAAACAGTGTGGGGTTTTTGAGATCTAATCAGCACACAAGGCAAGAAAAGAATAATATAATATAGTTTTTATTATATGGTATGGTAATTTTTATTATATGGCTTTATAATATGGTAATAGCCAATGTTGAAATGTCTTACTGTCTAGAGCTGAAATAGCTGTATTACTTTAATGGAGCCACAATTATTTCTCTGTTGTTAGATTATATCTAGGCAGGTATCTGGACTAGCTTTTGTTTAAAAAAAGAGTAGAGATATGTGTTGAATAATACCATGTGTATATTGCTTTGTGTGTCTCTTCTCCTGCATAAATAAATAGTGGATTATTTTCAAGATCTCATGAAAAATGGTTCTCCTCAAGAAATGTGTCTCAGCATCTCTGTCTTATCAATGAGTTTAAGTAAAAAGGGGAAATAACTGTGGGTGTCAGTTAATGTAACCTCCTCCCCCCATTTTTCATACCTCAATTAACATTTCACTAAAACGTCTCATTTAGGCACAAAAAATGCTGTGGTAAAACCACACTGACTCAGAAATTATTGCTCTGTGAACTCTCCACTGATGATTACAGTGCCTCAGTATTTGTATGTCAAAAAGTCACCATCATATTCGTCAGACCTTTTACTGACACAGTCGACTTCCTGGAAAGCCACACCACTTCTTTACACCTTGAAGTTAATGGTCAGCCTCTATCATATCAGTGTGATATGACAGAAGCATGGAAGCATGCCAGTGGAATTTGACTCCGAGCATCAAGGGTTAAGCTTTTTGAAGAGTGCATTCTTTTAAGTTTCCCAGAGGGTGAGTCATCTTGCAGTGCATTGCATCGAGGTGCATCAGTCATGTAGCTTTATGTCTTGGAGTCATAAAGTCACCTAATCAGATGTGACTGACACTATTTGACATGACAAGTCACCCAGGAAAGTGCAAGAAAACAAAAACCGTGTTTTTCTGAAGATTCTGGTTAAAGCTGCTGTCTTTTGCCATGTTTTGTTTTATGTTGCACTGAGGAACACATGCTTCATAATGGCTAGGGGGAGGGAAAATACATGAAAAGGTTTTCTGATGTAGAAAAAATACAAGCTATTGTCATCTAGGAGCAATAAAACTTATACAGAAAGTGTTCCTGCAGTCTTCTCACATTGGAAGCTTTTGGGAGCATTATTTCTCTTTGGATATGAGGAGTTCAAGAGGCACAAGGCTCTTGACCCAAAGCACAAGTGTTTCTGTAACATAGGGCCAAACACACATGTACATGTATGCATGAGAGCTTCTGACAAGATCCAAAGAAGACATTAAACACTTATGTAACTTTATATGGCAGCACATCATACACACTGAGGATTTCTTCTACTTGAAAGTACTCACACAAGACAGTTCTGGCACAAGAATACTGAAAAATATCAACCCAGCAGTTTCACAGACCTAAGGAAAATGACTCCTCTTAACAGCAGACTTCTGCTCTTCTGGCTCAGTACCATGCTTAGGATATGACACACAACAATGGGACCTCTAAAATTGTTCTCAGGATGAAATGCAGCCTTCTTCTACTGCTGCTTTGTCAGAGCATCCATGAACACAGGCTGTTGAACAAAAAATGTAAATGCTTGTACACATGCACACACTAAGTGCACTTTTTTGTTCTCCTGAACAGCTGCATAATTGGAAATGTCCAACAAGCTCATGCTAAGAGCTCAGCTCTAGGTGGTTTTTGCAATGGTGTTGTCTCTCCATGTGATATTCGATAGCTTTATTTTAAAATGGTTTAGAAGTTATGTATTTCTGACATTATGACAGTCTCGTAAGATAAAAGCTTGAAAGGGGTCTATAAGAACTGAAACACTCTGAGATACAGTAGTAAAAGTTACTGATGAGTTTAGGGAGGCTGGCTCTCGATGGTTTCAATGCTATAGTAGTCAATAATAAAAAATGGAAGAGTCTTATGGTAGAAATTTCCAAGTCCTAAGAAAATGATCCCATAATTTAGTGCTCAAGTTCTACTGTCTGCTTTTTTTTTCTATGTAGCCATCTTATTCCTCTGTAGCCTTTTCCCAACACCTCATTCTTTCTCAGTGACATTAAACAAGCAACAAGCAGGCAGGAAAACATCAAGATTGTCATGGTATACCTGTAGAAGTGAAGGTGTACATGTTGGGTTTCTACAGCCAGGCAATGAGAAATCAGCATTCAAAGAATCAGATGCATTTGCCCTTCTGTTGCATAAATGTGTGTTCAGGGCTTAATTGTAAGTCCCTGAGTTGACAATTCGTGCCATGCAACAGTAAGATTCATGCTGTGATTCTCAAAAAGCAAAAACATGAGCTTAGCTGAGGCATCAGCTCTCAAGAAGCTGGCTTTTATTTTGCTTCTGCAGTATTTGTCCCTTAAGCCTCCTATCAAGCATAGGAAGAGAAGCAGCTGTTTAAAATTAGAGCAGTACACATGTTGACAAGTCACTGTACATCCACTGACAGGAGCATGGGAATATACTAGAAAATATCACTGCTTTAATAGAACTGGAAGTTACTGATGGCTGAGAACTTTGGATTTCCAGATGTTAAATGTTTTCCAGGCAAGGTTTTTTGTCTGCCTGCACAATAGGCACATTTCCTCACTTGATACCTGGCATGGAAGTAGTCTGCCAGCTAGCTGGGCAAGTAGGGAATAAGCAAAATTGGCAGCTTTCTGCTTTGCCAATGGATTGGCTTAGAATATGGGTATTTTATTTGACAGGTATTGGCACAGAGCACTCTGATTTAGAGGAGTTTCTGTGATGTGGGCTTTATTCCCACTCAGAATGTAACACTGGAAACTTCTGGTTTCCCATAAATAAAAGCTTTTATTTACAGCCAAGCATTAATGACTGTTTAGAGTCTGTGGCATACCCTACCTGTGATTAGGAGGCCTGAGGGGGAGAGCTGGGTCCAGGTAGAGCCAGTGCTCCTTAGTTTTGGGGTATTTTTGTCTTCACTGAGGGAGCAGAGCACCACCTACTCTTGCTCCTTGCACCGCCCAGGCTGTGCTCAGACAGCTCCACACCTGAACCTGCTGCAGGAGGCCCCTTCCCAGCTCAAAGAGTTGCCTTGTCCTCAGAAGGACCCTTGCAGCCTCATCTTCCCTCAGGGACTGGAAACCTGAGACCATGAGCTTGCAGCTCCCAACAGGAAGAACATCACATTAGCCTGGAATGATGACCTGGCCAGTCATGTTTCCCTTGGGGTCGCTTACAAGATATTATTTGAAACCTGTGATCACCTTCTCAAAGCCTCAGTATTGAGTGTCAGCAACGTCCCATCTGACCTGCTGTGATTCCATATGTCCTCAAACAAAGTTAGTCACCACTCTAATCTTCCTTTTCTCTTCCCTCCACCCCTCTTCTCTTACAGCAGCTCTGTGACCTGATGAATCTGTGCATCTGTAGATCAAATTTGTTGTTTGTATTCTATAAACCCCACTCCTCCCAGCCCAGAGATTATTGTGGGCTTGTTAAAGATAAATGCATTACATTTCTCAATTGATTGTAAAGTGTTGGTTTTGCATGTTTAAAGACTCCTTCCTGGGGTTTTCCAAGTCTGCTTAAATAGATAACAAATAAACAAACTGTCAGGTGGAAGACATTTTGGAGATGATAGTTGAAACCTATTAGGGAGAATGAATCTGTTTTTCCTTTTGTTTAAGTCAGATGGAGATTATGACCTTATTTTAGACAAGTCTTTGCTTTTCAGAAGCATTGTAGTGTCAAAAAGGAGTCTTCTCTGAGTGCTATGGTTACACAGCCTGTAACTCTGAGAAGAACTTGCAGAAAACAATAAAGCTAAGCTTCATGTTGCCCTTTCAGTCTCCTTAAAACTCTGGTTTTCGTGTGAGATGTAGTGATTACGACCTGGATCAACAAAGCTATCCTGCAGAAATGCTTCTGAGTAGTTGAATCCCACTTTAACAGACTGAAGGAGGAACCATAAGTATTCTGAAAATTATGCCAATGGGATTATTTTTATTCTCAAAAAAATAGAGAGCTTTCTAAATTAGAATGAGAGTGGATTGTTTAATTCCTGTTTACAGGTGTTTGGCTTTTGTTACTATGCTCTGCCATAAGTCTTTTCTGTCTCCCATTAGAAAGCTACGCTGCAACCTATTTGTTCAAACAGTGATGTTTTCTCTCCATAAATCATCAGATGAGCTATTGGCTTCATAATCTTTACTTAAAAACAAAACTATCCACATGGGTGCACAGCATTTGGCTAATTAATTTCTGATAATTTGCAATGTTAACAGCCAGCTGCCAGGGGCTTCTGTGACTGTTAATCTGTGGAAGAAGCCATGGCGAAATGATTGGAGATTTGCTCCTGCTGCTTGCCAGATAAATTCTTCTTATGACAATGTCACTAGGTTAATTAATTCAATTAATGGCTCCCAGTGCAATGTTTTGCTTTGTCTTTTTCATTTGCCACAGGCTGCTGAACAGGTACTTCTATGGATGTATTCTGAAGTTATGTCACAGATAAGGAATAATGTAGCATTTTCGTGTCTAGTTCTGAAGTGTCTTAATTTTTTAATGAAGTTTGGTAGCTGTTAATTCCCTTAGAAATTAGTTTCTATTCTGCTTTTCTTAAATGTAAGCAATCATGCATCCATTACTGTATTGTGCTCAGAAACAGCCGTGATTTTAAGTAACTTTACTGTTAAATCATTTTTACATTCTCCTAAAGGAAGTTCAGAAGACTCTTCAGATGCCACGAACTGGATCTTTGCTTTTGTCCCTGAAAAGAGAAACTGCCAAACCAAATGAGACCTCAGCTGTGTCTCTCTTATGGACTTAGCTCTGATACTAGTGTTACCTGCTTCAAAGTTTAAGAAGCAGAAAAATTCATTTTATGTCTAGATGATTTTTCTTTTTAATTTAAGGCAAAAGTGAAAGGAAAAATGCTTCAAAAGGAACGTGTGGAAAGAATCTCAGAGACACTCTGTGAGACTCTCCAAAGTCCTCTGTCTTCAATGCCATATCATTTTTCTGAGCAGAACTAGGAGAATTTGGAGACAGTGCTTTAAAGAGTGTACCCATCACTTTTTAGATTCTCATATGACAATGTAAATAAAGCACAGAGCAACCTGTGAAGTGGGAATGCAAGTTAATTGTTGTCTTGATCCTCAGCTAAGGAACAACCTGGAGGAAAAGCATCATGATCATCCAGATGATGCTGTCTGCTTATCAGGTTCTGCACCACTGCTCCTTGGACTTCCTGCAGATCTCTCTGGATTAGCATTATACATTGATATTTGTACTGAGGTCACCCTATGTATTTGCTCCACTGTGTTTCCCCTTCATAGTTTTAATTTCATTTCTTCTTTTGAATATGAGCTGAAAATATGCTTGAATGTGAATTTCAGGTTTGGAAACTAACTGAAGCAGGTTGTAAATCCAAATCGCATAGACACTGAAGTTCTGCCTTGGTTCATGGCTAATCACCACTTGGTATAGGAGTAAATCAGATTTATAAGAATATCAATCATCTGGATGACAGATTTAAACCCAGTGAAGCTCTAAAAGGCTTCCAATGAAAGCTGGATCTTGCCCTGGGGCATTGCAACAACCTAATAAACCTGGAGGAAAAATGTAGTGAGGGTCAATTATTACCAGGAGATTCATTCTGACTATTAGCATCGCTCCAAGAGCAGAGGAACAGGTGACAGCTGATGTTTCCAGTGCAATAAAGCCATACACGTGGCAGGTTTCCTCCCTCTGCAGCATCAGGGGAAGCTGTGCTCCGTTTGGCCTGCATGCAGATAGCTGACATTTTGGCCTGTGTTTTCAAAACCTGACGACTGACTTCAGAGTAGCTCTCTCTTGTGCTGTATTAGCCTTGCTGAATCACGGTGCAAGGATCAGCATCCTCCTCACAGGTGGGCTGAGGGTAAGGTCTCTGTTGTGTGCACTGGGAGACACCTGCTCTTTCCCAACCAGACACAGGCCCTTATCGGTGGGTTGGGGATGGGGAGAGGCCTCTCAGCAAGTTCACCGCCGAGCTCTGCGCAGCGCTGGGCCTTGACAAAGGCTGCCACGGAGTTTATGACACTTGTTATCTAATGAAAAGACTATTATCCCCCTGAGGAGGAAACCAGCATGTGCTTTTCTTTCAATTCAATCCAAACATATACTTTTTAAACACAAACACTCCGGCGTCTCGTGTCAGGGCCCTTCAGCACGAGCAGCTGCCCGGGCGAGCCCTACGCAAGAAGCATAATTTGAGCTGTCACTTCCCTGCAGTAAATGCCTGCCTTTGTCTCTAGGAGCTGACTGATAGACATCAGGATATGTAAATTTGGGCAATGGATCTTAATTATGAGTAGCAGGTGTCTGTGAAAGAGCGCTCAGGTGAAGGTGGTAATACAGCTACTGTGACTTTCTTGTTGTCTGAGTACAAAGGAGAGGCTACAAAGCTCCAATTAACTATCCACATTAATAAGCTCAGTGACCTAAGTGAAAGGAGAGAACCTTGTCTGCTGCTCCAGTTTAGTCTTCTCAGCAGACAGTGATTTAAAAAAACCAGCTATGCAGCTCAGTCTCTGAAGAGCACCAACAGTCAGCAGCAAGGATTGAACAACCATGATAAATCCCGAGAAATCAGTTTGTGGGAGTGTAGACTATGATGAGTAATCCTGTTGGAGAAGCTTATTGTCTGATGAACATTTCCTGAAGATGTCTTGACCAGAGGAACATCTTCCCAGTTTGTTTGTAAACAAACTTTGTTTGGGGGAGGAAATGCTGGTTATCTTTTACTGATTTAAAAACAGGTAATCATTATGCTCTTTCTTCTTTTTTTAGTCAGTACACCACTAATCACACTGAAAGCATGAAGGTCAGGTGAGTTGGGGGGCATAATTCATGCCTAATCCAATGTAGATTGCTGTTGAACTGAAATGTCTGGACAGGTGCAAGTAGAGTAAGATAGTGGTACTTCTAGACTAGGTGCAATACACTTTTTGGTATGATCTCTAATCTGAGTGGGTAATTCAGTTCAACCACGGCTTTTCTGCCAAGGTGTTAACGTTGTGCCATTTATTGAAAAGTTATTGGTGAAGTTACTGTTCTGCTTTGTAAGCAAATGCACAAAGGTGAAGTTATACATTGTGGTTTGAGGTGATTTAAGGTCTTGCTACTGTGTGAAAGGGTGAATCTCTTTGTCCCTGCTTGATGCTGCCCTTGTGCTGGCTCTGACAGACTTGAGGCTCTGTACTGAGTCAGTTCAACTTGCTGAGCAACAGAAAGCTAAGTCAGGAGGAATAACATGGCTGAGGTCTTCCTTCCTCATGCCTTGGTATTAGACCATCACTTTTCCCTCAACAGAAATATCCTAATTCTCTTTAGGGCAGTTTAAATAGTAATAGACAGGAGCCATCCACATACATAGTGGGGACCAGTCTGTCACTTGGACAGTATACTTTAAACCAAGTGGCTTTTCCCTTGCACCTTGCTGCTTCTTCCTTGAACTGATAGGCTGAGACCATGGTTCCCTCCTGAGGTAACCCAGTTTTAGTACTAACTCCTGGCTTGGGGCAGATAGCTAATTTGCAGCCCTTCAGGCTGTCATTTTCCCAACCCCTTTTCTTCTTTCTTTCTACCTTCTAACTGTGGTAATATCTAAGCAGACATATGGGCCTTCATTATGTATTGTCCTACACCTTGTGTGGCCACTGAGGTTGGTGCAAAGTGGGTGTTAAACAGCATCATTCTTATGTGGCAGTGCTTTACACCCCTTTGGTAAATGATTACATGAAGTCCAGAGAAAACAGTCAGCCCCAGTACACCACAGTGTAGTTTTTTTGCTACAAATCTAGGGCATTGGAGTTTCAAGAAACCAAAGCCTCTCCTCCTTTGAAAGGCAAAATCGAAACCAAAAGAAACAGAGTTAGTAACAACCGTAATCATTGTGAAGGGAGGGCATCTGGCCAGGTTATAGCAGAATAACTGAATGGGTGACCTCACATGTCAAGCAGTATATATAGACTAATAATTGTTAAACAAAACCTCTTTGCTTCTCTAGCTCTGCTGCTTCTTGCTTCTGATTTGCTTTAAAGTTTAAGATGGTAACATCCTATCCATTTGTGAATCTTTCCACAAAGAGGAACATTTCTGAGTAAGAACTGAAGCATCTCTGCTTGCTCAGAGGAAATGTTGTTACACAAAGCAGGACAAACCAGTCAGGCCACTTTAAACAGGATAAATGAATGAAGGCTTCAAGGTAGCATCAGCTGTTTATTTACATTCATTGTTTCCTTGTTTCCCACACAAATATATTCTGTGTTTAAAATGTATAAAGCTGGGCATGCCCTTCTCACGCTGTTCTCAGTAAAATATTGCTCGCCGCATCTCTCTGAGGGGCTGCTGACAAATAGGCTCTTGTTGTCTAACTTTCTCTCTGCTGAGGTTAATGATTAAGTGGTTCAGAAGGTTAATTCCTGGAGATAGTGTTGTCTTTGGCTCGAACAGATGTTGGTGGTGCTTTAATGTGGTTATCAAACTCTGCTGCCCTTCATCCTTTGCTCTGTGCAGTCCTGGGTATTGTTCAGCGATGCATTCCAGGCCCCCTCTATGGAGATCCAGCAGAGCTGAACATACCATTGCATTACCACTGCAGAGCATGGGCTTTCCTGAGGTCACACTAGATAATGCCAATATATAGCACATAAACTGATAGCCACGGTCTTGATCTTTAAAAGACCTGTAAATATTTGTATACGCATAAAGATACAGAATACCTTTTGAGGCTCTCATTGAACGATCTGTAAAGCCACTCACAGGCTTTATACCCTCAAATCTCTCAATAGCCCCTATAGAGCAGCACAACTGTGTAAACCCTGCCCCTCCTTCCTCCCCTCAGCACCTCATATCTTGTTAGATGATATGAATCTCAAGGGTGTCTGAGGTAATCTGCTATGTAATCAGTACCTTTAACAGCCTGTTGAAACACTTGGGGTGACCAGTATTTACAGCCCTTAAAGCTGTGTCATTATAGCAGCTGCTGGATATGCCCAGAGTCCTTTATTCCCACATCCACTGTGTCATAACTGTCCATTGGCATCTTGCATTAGGTAGTGGCAGGAATGCATTTACTAGACAGCCTTGCAACACCCCCCTGCCTTCCTCCTACACACTGTTGGAGACCTGCTAGCAGAAAAGCTGGTGAAGTTACAAGCATCTAACCCCACTCTGTCTGGGAAGGAAAATCTCAGTACTTTAATTATTGCATTGATTTTCCTGTGATGTGGGGCTTTTTTAGCATCACTAGCTCACACATGGTATCAATTCCATGCAGTGTAAAGAGCTGTGTTTTAATCTGGGGAAGAATTACTGTTGACTATAGAAGTGAACTGGCTTATGAAAGCAGGGCATTTTCCAAGGACCTCATGCTTCATAATGTGGAGGGTTTTTATAAAGAGCAATTAACAGTTGCAAAGGAAAGCTGAGTGACAAAATACATGCTGGCATTTTAAATAGTAGGATGCAAAAAACAATACAAACTTTATCATTTCTACAAGCAACCATTGAAAGGATTATCATCAAACAAGCCTCAGGGTAGGACTCATTACATTTGAATGTGAATACTGACAGTGCCATAAGTGAATCATCATCTTAGACTTTACCTGTTGTTGTTATTGGAATATGGAAATTGTTGCTTTTTGCTTTTGTTTTGCCAAGAGCTGAGCTTAAACTTGAAGCTGACAATACCTGTGTCCCCAGCCAGCAATGTGAGAAGCCCTGCCCTTGTGATGTTGTGGGTCACCGATGCTGAGCAGCGCCGTGTCCTGGTTTTTGGTTCCCTGGTGCAATCTGTAGTTTTAAACCTTCTGGAAAACATTGGTGTCATTGCATGCCACAACTTTTACCACAAATGCAATACCTGGGTTTAACTGGTCCTCATCTTGACAGATTTCAAACATAATTGTGCCCAGAGGCTGTTCTGGATAAGGCTCTTATTCAGTGCTTCAGCTGAAGCTGTGCCATGGGGCAGAAAGGAGCGAAAACTCCCAGGGCCTGAAAAAGAGAAAGAACAAATTATCACAGTAATGAGGTGCCATGTTCCCTACACCCTGTGACTCTTCACAAGCAGTTAATTTGGTTTTGTGTCAGATTGTCTTTCAGCTGGATTAGTCT
This sequence comes from Colius striatus, assembly GCF_028858725.1. NCBI lineage: Eukaryota > Metazoa > Chordata > Aves > Coliiformes > Coliidae > Colius > Colius striatus. The sequence goes on along the minus strand of NC_084771.1, from coordinate 3,116,902 downwards.
TTGCTCTCTCTTATTTTTTACCCACAGGTGTCTCAAAAGCAATTTGTACCCCCATTCAATTGCAATCTGCAGGAACTTCTTTTAATCTCCTTGCATAAAGCTTTTTAAAAAACATTTATTTGCACTGGATTTAGGTTCTATCCCACTTTCTTAAAGAGAACTGGGTATGGTAATACCTGCTGAGGTCTCAGTGGTGTCCTGTGTGGTGGCATCAGTCCCTCTACAGCCAGCAAACAGCCTTCCCCAGGTGGGTCTTGGGGTCACCTTCACCTTGTTTTGCATCTGCATCATTTCAGTCCATCTTTGTTGGCTTGTGATTGATTAGAAACCCTCTCCCACCACATCTTCCCCTTTCTGTGTCACTTCCAACAGATGAACTTGCCATCTCTGCTTTTGCTCTGTACTTAATGCTCATAGTATTTGCTGCTACTATATTTGGTCCTACTAAAGACACAGTTCAGATTTAAAAGCCTGGTGTGCCAAGGGCTGCTGGGCACTCACAGTTCTCAGGAGTTTTAGGTCTCAAGCACAAGCCAAAGTGGGCAGAAAGCAGCAAGGGTAAGACTGGGTAAATTGGTCTGTCAGACTTCTCTGGGTAGTCTTTCCAAAGCACTCTCCTTCTGCTGAAGCTGGAGATGCGATTCCCATAGATATCCACAATGACTTGGCCAAGGAGCTCCTTTCCCTGTTGACAGCTTACACTTAGCCAACAACCTCAGCTAGGCTAAAGCTCTCTATGCTGCTTGGATGTGTATTCAAACCAGGGACACACACATGTGATTTTATCACAGACTAGTGGGGACTGGAAGGGATCTCTAAAAATCATCCAGTCCAACCCCCTGCTCAAACATGTTCCCCTCAATCAGGTCACACAGGAACATGTCCAGATTGAAGAGCTCCAGAGCAGGAGCCTCCACACCCTCCCTGGGCAGCCTGGGCCAGGGCTCCCTCACCTCAGCACCAGACAAGATTTTCCTTAAGTGGAACCTTTTGTGTTCCAGCTTCATCCCATCACCCCTTGTCCTATCACTGGACATAACAGAAAAAAGTGCTGCCCCAAGCTCCTGACACCCACCAGTGAGAGATTTGGAACTATGAATGAACTCCCCCCTCAGTCTCTTCTCCAGGCTGAACAGCCCCAGTTCCCGCAGCCTTTCCCCATAGAAGGAATTTCTAGTGGCTTTATCAAACCTTGGTTGAATATCCCCCAAATATTTCTCCACAGAAGCAAGGCATGAGCCAGCTAGAGGGATGACACCATCAAACCCAGGTGCTGGATACACCGTGTGCCCTTTGGCTGCGTGTACGGCAGAGGGAGCACAAGCAGAGAAATGCAGTTTAAGCAGGTAGCGCTGCCTGCAGCATAAGAGAGGGAATGGTTGTGTTTCAAACGTGCAGAAAATTGCTGTACCACAGAATCTAATCCCCTCCAAGCTATGCCTGGCTATTTGCATGGAGCTGTCCTCATTGGTAGTGTTCTGGGAATTATTCTCAAGGGTTGTTTTGAGCATGAGTAGGAATCCACTGTAGTGAACAGGGTTTAATTTCTCTTGGGTTGTATTTCTTCTGGTGAGCTGTTGTGCTCTTAGGTGTGTGTATTGCACCAGGACATTTGTTGATAGATCTTGACATATAATGGTAGGGACTCCAGAGGCTGGGATTTCACTGGCCCAGGTTGGCCAGGGATGGGGTGTAAGCTCCTTCTCTGGAGGGTTCCAAACCCACCTGGACACGTTCCTGTGTGACCTGATTGAGGGGAACCTGCTTTAGCAGGGAGTTGGGCTGGATGAGCTCTAGAGGTCTGTTCCAACCCCCACCACTCTGGGATTCCGTGGCTGGGAATGGTTTGGTTTGTATACATATGAATTTCAGTTTGTTAGTGGTATTCCTCTGATGTACCTGTTGTAATTGGTATTTGCAACTCTGCGAGCAGATGAAGACCACCATGACAAGAGTGGTTACTTCTGAGGGTGCCTGACTTTCCCCTGATCCTTCAGAAGGTGACTGCTCTGCAGAGATTCCATAGGGACTCTTGCAGGAAAGCAATCTTTTGTCCTTGCTGCTGATTTCCACCTCCTCTCTGGCTGTGGTGCCTGCAAGCCCTATCATCAGCTGATGATAGGCTGGGCTCAAAAGCAGCCCAGCAAATATTGAAAGGTTGAGAGCTTGGTGTACCACAGCTGAACCTGTGCTGTCATGGCAGAGGCAATGAGGAACAAGAAGCTCAGCAGAGATGTGCTGCTGCCTCTACTTTAAATGGCCAGCAAGCCCTGGGCCAAGTGTCCTTTACCAAATTGGTACTGAGGAGAGCTTGTTCTGAACTAGAATTTATACTTAAAAATATTACCTTCCCTGGAAATACAAAGTCCACCTCCATCAATTTCCTGCAGTCAGGGAGAAATATCATTTACAAGGAAATGGTTTTGTTTTGAGATCTTCCAAAGGAATTTGAACCCAGACCTCCACCTCACAGGGCTGGGGGATGTGACTATTTAGCTGGAGCTGCAGGATTGAGGCCAAACCTTTCACACCACAGGAGCCTGAAAAACCTGGGAGGAGAGTTAATTAACCATTTAGCACAGAGGAATGATCTTGGGCTGAAAAAAAAAGAAAGTTACTAAATAAAGGGAGCTGGTTGAGAGGAATTAAGGATTTAGGCTTGTCAGTGAAGCAGAGCAGGCAGCTTTGCAGTGGAAAAGCATCATGGTCTGAGAGAGGTGCAAGGTGGAAAGTGCTTTCTCAGGGTGCTTGTTAAGAGGCAGTGGAGTCTGATGAAGGTGCTCTAGGATTGGGACACACTGAGGATGTCCCTCTGGTGCCAGAGACAATAGGAAGCAGTGACACTGAGTTAAGGGCTGATTCAAGTCATTGTACAGAAGGCAGGCAAAAGGAGATGAAGAAATTTGGTGGTTTCAGAATGCAGAAAAATCATTTTTCTTTCTTTGAAGGGCTATAATGGAGCAGAAAGTCTGAAATATGGAGTTTTCCATGACTCTCAAGGAAGGAGAAAATGTCCAGCTTCCTTTATTTGCAGATGTGAATCTTCAGAAGCACCTAAGGCAGCAAGCTATACAGCCTACATTAAAATTAAAAACCACCTAAATCAGGTCCCTTTGCAAAAGCTCACTGGCTGCAGATGGTGTGTGTTGTACCTGTACTCACTTATAATGGGATATTTACCAAGGCAAACCAATGTTTGAGGCTGCTGTTACAAATATCCGTCCCACATGGGCAGCAGGCAGCTGATCTGGATGTTTAGGGGAGTCAATCTGTGTGAGATCAGCACAAATAAACCATGGGTTTGAAAAACATGGAGTTGTTCCCTGCTACAGAACACAGGAGTCCTTGGATCTCAGGAAAGTCCCTTTCAGGTCACTGTCCCTTGTGATCCCCAAGAGTGAGAGCAGAGTGATGCCCCTGCTTTTTAAATGCCTGCTGCTCTCTAGAGGATGAAAACATTTGTGGTACAAGAACGTGTCACAGATCCTGTTATCATTATCCATATCCCTGGGTGCAGTATTTTTTGCACTTTGAAACAATGAAAGTTCACACCAGCAATGTTCAATTAACTGTTAAACACTCTCATCAATTCAGGGATCATTTCCAAATCTGATGGATGAGTTGAAAATATTCAATTCATTCTAACCATCAGGCGGAAAAACAGTCAAACTCCTGAGCAGAAAAGAGCAGATAAATGCTGAAATGAACTTGCATATCTTTAGGAGGTATGGTGCACTGGAGACATTGAGTTATGAACATGAAAACTTCCCAAGTGTGTACTGTAAGTGGAATAATAATAATGTCTCGAGCTAAGTGCTCTCTTTCTCCAACTCCATTTTAATCCAAGTTTAAAAGGCATGATGTTTGTGTACACATGGAGAGAGTCTCATACCAGGGACAACTCAGTTATTTCCCACAACAGTAAATATGAAAGGAAGGAAAATAGTATTGAAAAATAAAAGGTTAAAGAGTGCAAATATTGAAGTCCAAGAGGAAAAAACTGAAAGAGGACCTAATGGGTTCTTGGCTGAGTAATTTTTAGAACCCTCAAAAGTAGTGCCTTTAAAAATTAGCTTATTTGAATGATACAATCTAGATTTGAATGGTATAATCTAGATTTCTTTAATCAGTTCTGTTTCCTCCAGGTACATCTGATGGATTCATGCTGCAGAATCTTTTGAGAGAGTTTTGAGTCCGTGTGACTTGTAAAGACACTGAAAAGTGAGTAGAAACTAATGCAATCTCCCTCTTCAAACAGTATGGTTTTTGTTTTGTACCAGCAGTGCTCTGGAATTCACAGGTTCTATATTTTATCAAAAATAGGTTTATGTAACGTGAAAAAACATTGTGGAGTATATTTTACTGAGTGCCATCACAGTTTCCTGTAGCTCTACGTTATCTATTAACAGACTTCATTGTGCATCCATGAGGCTCTGGGTTCCATTGGCTTCCATTCAAAACTGCACATTGACTCTGATGGACTGTGAACTGTTAAAAAAAATCCCCAACAAAGCCAAATGTAGGTGGACTGATAGCCTTGGAACAGCCCCATTCTATGTATACTGTTACTTGTCCAAATACCCAGTGTGCACAGCACAACTGTTTCTGTTGTTATGGTGTGGTGATGCACAGCACAAATAACCTCCTCCAGACAGGATAAAAGTCAGCATGTTTGCTAAAATAATTGTTTAAATAGCAGTAGTTAAAATGTATCACCATTGCTAGACAGATTCCTTTGAAGACAGTGTCCACATTGTGCTTGGGGTTATATAGAGAAGGTCAGGAATCTGGAAGAAAAGGAAGAGTTATTCTCTCAATGTTGTGGGCAGAGAATCCTATCATTAAGATATCAAGAGATTTATCCAGGTTGACTCAGGGAACTGGTAAAGGAACTATGAACAGGGTAGCAGAGATTTGAGCATTGAAAAGGGATCCTGCCCTCCTTTCCACCACTACTAGTCTTGTTCTGGTCTGTTAGTGTCTGGCACACTTCCAGCATGGTGGCTTGGATTTCACCATTCGCTCTGTGTAGGATGCCAGCAGTGAAATGCAGACTGGCTTCCTCCTTACCAGCTGGGTACTGCAAGGTAAGGAAATTGTGGCTACATGGAAGTAACTCAGGTTGTGAGAGATTGCAACTTGTGTGGTATTATATGTATCACTTGTCAGCTCTATAAAACAACACATTTCATTAGTTGACCCAAATGTAAGTGTTAAAAACAAACACATCAGCAACACTTTGCGTGGTCCTTACAGAATAAAACCCCTCTGTTAATCACAGAGCCTGATTTTTCCATTTCCCTTATTACACTGACCTTTCTCACTGGCCCACTTATTAGTAACACTTACTTCTGGGAGATTGTAATGTTGCTGAAAGCACACAAAATACAATTCCTGCAGCCATTAATCCTTGTCTTGATGCTACCTCCCCAGTACAATGCCTCTCCCTTTTGCCCCTGGCTTTTTTGCTTTCTCTTTCTTTCCCTCTTTCTTTCTTTTTTTGCTATCCCCTCTGTTTACCCCGATGCAGCCACTCCACGAGGTAATTCCTTTTGTGCCAAGCTTGCTGCAAACTAGCTCCTATTTACACTGGCTGCAATTTTCAATTAAAGACAAGAACTTAACTTCAGCAGAGGGTCCTATAGAAGCCACAGAGTCCAGCATTTGGGACTTAGATTTGCTTTCCCAGCTTGAGACTTTGAAGTTGGGAAGCATGAGAGAATGCCTGGATGGGGTGGTAAAGTGTCTTTCAGATAAGAGCTTTAGAGCAGAAAACATGTTAACCCAAGGGTTCTGAGGTTAGGGGGAAAACAAGAAGTAGGCAAAAAAAAATCTCATGCAGAAATGATGTATAGGCCTGGTAGCCAGAAACATATTTTAAGGCAAACAAGCTTCTGAATGTCTCTTTGTACAGTAGAATAATGTCAACGACATAAAAACTGGGTTTCCTTTAAAGAATATCTCTAAGGTGTCCAGTCTAAACCAATTAGGCTTTAAGCAGAAGACTGTGAAATGCCACTTAACATGCTGGTTTTAAGCTTATAAATCCCAACTGTAGTGAGAAGGAACTGTAAGCTTTTTGTTTTGCTAAATAAGCAAGGCACATCAGAAATGATAATCAGTCAATGAGAAGGATTTCAGGGGATAAAACAATTCCCCTTACAGTTTCTCATTTAACTCCATGTATATTGGAATGGTTTAGCAGGCTGCTAATTAATCTGTTGTTTAAGGAATGGCATACAGGCATCATTTATTTTGTCTGTACCTATCACACTATGTCATAAAACAATTAGCCAAGATTTTCTGGCTACGTGAAGTAATTTGTGGACAGGAAACAGTCCGGAGAGCTTTTGATCCTGTCAGTCCCCCTCATTGTAGATATGCACAGCTGTAGAGCAGCCACATCTAAACCAAGGTTTCGTTCCATTCCTCTGACAGCTAATCACACTTAAAGTTTGATAAACCCTACATGCTGTCTGCTGACAAGAATCGTCACACAATGACCGGTGGATGGGAATATTAGTGGTACAGAACTGCAATGCTCTACCTGTTGAACAATTTTTATCACTATTTTGAGGCATCCAAGAACAAGAACTGGCTCTGAAAAGACTTAAATCAGAATTAGCTTAACTACTTTCGACAAGTTTACACGAAAGGCATCAAGACTGTCTGTACTACTTGCTACTTTAAGTTTCCTCCTGGCTTTCTGTTAGCAAGAGTCCAGCCAAAGTTTAATCAACCCACCCTTTACTAATTTCCAACATTAGACGTGTCCCCAACTTACTCCTTTTTGAAATAAAACCCCCTTGCTTTCAGGCTGACTTTCTCCCAATTGAAATTCAGTCCCTGAATGGTTGGTTTTTTCCTTGCTTCTAAACGTTGATAAAAAAAAGGGTTTTCTTCACTCCCTCAATTTGATGTGACAGGACCCTGCCATGAATAATGGACGTGTTTCTTTCACAGGCAAATCAACTTAATTTAGCATGCTTTTATACTTTCAATAGCAGAGCCACAAGCCTGTAAATTCCATGAGATCCTTTAGGTTTGCAGAAATCTTTAGAATTAGCAGAAAACCTATAAAGTAAACAGCACTTATTTTGTCAAAATACTTGAATAACTTTTATGCAGGAGTTAGAGATGAATATATCACTTCCTAATCAGATTGTGATTTACATGCAGTTGAGGATGGGCTGCCCAGGCTCAGCCTGCTCTTTTGCTAAGAGAGAAAAGAGAGGTACAAGGAACAGTCACAAATGTTAAATACAACTAAAATCCCAACTCTCTTCCAAAACTGAAGGAGGAAAGTGGAATTAGAAGAGGTTTATGCAAGAGAGGATATGTTAGGAGAGCCCCATTCTGTGCCCTTCTCCTTGGACAATCATACTTGGAGGAGTTGCTGCTTTGCACAGGGTCCTGCTGCCCAAGCAATGAGGGGAGAAAAAGAATGTTAGTTGCTATCTGTGTAGGAGGGTGAGTGACCAAAACAATCTGACAGCTTTAGAAACCTGTGTGTGTACAGCCATATTCACTGACAGGTGGTGTTTAGGGAGTTAAACAGTGTCCTGTCTAGCTGTGAGGTCATTGTTTTAAGGGTAGCAGCTCCATGTCCATCCACAGGATGCTGGAAAGGCTGAGTTAGTGAGATACTGTAAGATTTGCGTTATGTTGAGCCAGCAGCAGAATTCCTCTTTGAAGCTTCAGTGACTAACTTTGGATTCCTCCTTGGTTGTATGGTCTCAGGATGGACCAGAACAGACTGGTACCTCCCTTTTAGACCTGTTAGAAATCTTATGTGAAGTCAACAACTGCAAGGGTGATCTCTGCTCTTTTCCCCCACACAACTCCAAGGAGAGGAAATCGGGGCAACTTTCTCACCTTGTTCTTTTCACCATTATGACCCATCTTCCAGGACAGTTGCTGGTAGAAATCAGCCCCTGGTAACACTATCAAAGCAAAATAGAAGTTAATTCTATTGACATTACTTATTGTTAGAGCAAGCAGCTGTAACAGCTCATTGATTAAAGTATTTGGATAGTGTTGATAATGTATCAGTGAACAGTAAATAGGTTGGTCTGAGGGTACAAACACTGCTGCTGAAAATCCTTCTGTTTGCATAACAAACCATGAAAACCAAATCATTCCCTTTCTTTGTAGTATTAAATAAATCAAATAGAAGCTAGTTTAACCAAAAAAATTTCTTCTCAAATGAAATGCTGCTCGAGTTTAAGCCATCAGGCTGGGTAGGAGAAAACCAGCCCCTGCAGACATTGGTGTGTTCAGTCCTGCTTCACTGGATGAAATCGAGTTCCGTGGCTAACGGGATCCCACATACCTCCAGGTCTGTCTGTAATAAGTAGTTAATCAGCCAATTAAGGGAACCAACAATTACAAATTGGGAAGAAGAGAAAAAGGAAAGAAGAAGGGAGAATGAGTCAAGGTAGGCTGTAATCCCTTTGAAAAGGTTTCTAACATTAACTCCTAGACAATTACGTTCTACCATACCTTGACTGATTTGTTTTCCCCCTTACTCCCCCTCCTCTTTTCCTACTCGTTGGGTCAGTTAATTGGCTGATTAACTAGCAATTACCTCTGGGACCAGCTCTATATAGGGTCTCTTTTAATCTAGAATTTTATTGACAAAGGCACCAGAGCAAATTCATCTCTGGTGTAAGCTTGTTAGAATGAATGGGCTGACACCCAGGACAAAGTTGATCCATTGTATCACAGGCACTGTGTTTTTAAAGCATTTGATTAACTCAGGACTTGTAAAATTACATTCCTTTTCTGCAAAATCTGTTCCTTTTGGTTAGAAGAGGGAACGAGAGCTTACGAGGGAAGTCAGTCAGACGGCCGAGAACTCTCCGGAGCAGCCTGACTGTGTCGTGATGTAAGAGCTGAACAGGGTGACACCTCTGCTCTCTCTCAGGAGGACGCTATTGCAGTCTTGCTGGCATGAACTTTTTACTTAGTGTTGTCCATAATGATTAATTGGCCTGAATTCTAATTCTCATCTAAGCAGCATCCCCAGAGAGTAAGGGATGTCTCTCATCTTTGGTCACTTAAGCCTGACGTGTGGTTTCCTTTCCCAGCCAGGGGAAGGTGTGCTGAACAGGAATTGGTGACTCAGTGCAGTGCAGCTCAGCTTTACCCTGTCCCCTCCCAGCCCTTGTTTGGGCCATCTTTTAAGTGGCTTTTCATGTTCCTGTCACTTCTGCTGGCTTCCTGCAGCCCTGCAAAGAGTATTTTGCATTGTGGGAATCAAACCCTGTGTGTTTACTGCAGCATTCTAAGCACCAGAAAGCTTAAGTGGGATGCTGCAAATAGAAATCCTTCATTCTTACATATACCTGTGTTGTCTGGAGAGTGAAGGGACTGACTTCTCTTGCTGTTTCCTCAGGATGCTCTGTTGGGGAAGGAAATGCTAAAGTACCTTACACATAGTTAACAGGCAGTAGGGAAAGCATGATACAGGAGGGGATGGAGATCCTTCTTTTGGGAGAACTCAGACCAAAGAGCCAACTATGAACACTGGAGCCAAAATGCAAAGGATCAGATTATGGAGGGATCTGGCAAATTCCCTAGAACACTGGGACCTGGCAGGAACAAATACTTCTCTGCATGAAAGGGGCTCTGTATTTTACAGTTTCAAACAGTGCATGGGTTAAAGACAGGCTAGTCTGGGAAGAGAACGACTTAAAGACAAGTAATAGGGTTTATCTATGGGGTGTGGAATGGAAGAAACAATGTCTTTTTCCCATGATTTGCAAGGACATAAAATCCTGCTGCTGGGTATTATTTTCTAGGCAGACAGATGGGACAGTAACAGTTTGAGCTGCAGGCCTGTGGTTGCCATCCTGATGGTGGTGCTACAAACGCTGTGAGGAACAGTGCAGGTGGGGCAAAGTAATTCTACAAATTTAGAGACAAAAGTCAGAGACACTAGTCATAAAAATGACATTTTATAGAGGTGGAGGGAGATATGATTGCATCCTGCCTATCTGCAGCTGTGCAGAATCAATGTGCAGTGGTGGCATCTTCCATAGCCAACTCTGTCAGCTGGAAATGTCACCATTTCTACCTGGAGGTCACCTCTGTGTGGGAGTTTGTCATGTGCCCTGTGGAGAGGGCATACTGTGAGCATTTTCTCATTCCAGACAAAATTTTCCAGGCTAACACAAGCTATCTTGTTAAAAATGTTTAAATTAAGCCATCTAGGTTTTGTCTGGAGCAGTCTGAGGGCATTCAGAGAAGCCATCCCACAAATCAAGCAAGCAGCTGAACAGTGGTGACTTTTGGAATGTGGCAACAGCCACTTGTGGAGAGGACACCTGCCTGTATCTTCAAGGGCTGAAAGAGAAGACAGGAGGTGGTAGCTGCTTCAGTGCAGCATAAGTAGGGGTAACATTTCCAGAAGATACTATTAATGACTAGGATTTCACCTTTCTAACCAAATCAGCATGGCCTTTCATAGAGACAAAGGGCAGTCTCTCATGGACTGAAATGTGAGGTAGGAATGATTGTGTAGGACAGGCGAGGTGCTTGAGGACTGGAGAGAGGCCAATGTCACTGCAGGCTTCAGAAAGGGCAAGATGGAAGACACAGGAAACTACAGGCCAGTCAGTCTCACCTCCACCCCTGGAAAGGTGATGGAACAGCTCATCCTGGATGCCATCTCAAAGCATATGAAGGAAAAGATGGTTATTGGGGACTCAACACAGATTCACCAAAGGGAAATCCCGCTTGATCAGCCTTTTAAGTCTTCTATGATGGCATGACTGGCTGGCTAGATGAGGGAAGAGGAGTGGACATCATCTGCTTTGACTTCAGCAAGGCTTTTGACACTATCTCCCATAACATCCTCATAGGAAAGCTCAGGCAGTGTGGCTTGGATGAGTGGACAGTGAGGTGATTGAGTTGGAGGCCTGTGGCCAGTGGAGTTCCACAGGGATTGGTTCTGGAGGAGTTGGTACTGCTCCCCCTCTGCTCTGCCACAGCTGCTGAGGCCTCAGCTGGAGTCCTGTGCCCAGTTGTGGGCTCCCCAGCTGCAGAGGGACAGGGAACTGCTGCAGAGAGGCCAGTGCAGGGCCACCCAGATGCTCAGGGGACTGGAGCATCTTCCTTGTGAGGAAAGGCTGCGGGCCCTGGGGCTGTTCAGGCTGGAGAAGAGGAGACTGAGGGGGCAGCTCATTCATAGAAGTATTTGAGAGGCGTTTGTCAAGAGGATGAGGCAGCACTTTTTTCTGTGGTGTCCAGTGACAGGACAAGGAGTGATGGACAAAAGCTGGAACACAAAAAGTTCCACTTAAGGAAAAACTTCTTTCTTGCTGAGATGAGGGAGCCCTGGCCCAGGCTGCCCAGGGAGGGTGTGGATGCTCCTTCTCGGGAGGTTTCCAAACCCATCTGGACACATTCCTGTGTGACCTGATCTAGATGGGAGCTGTTTTGGTGAGGGAGATGGACTAGATGATCTTTAGAGGTGTTTTCTAACCCCTACCATTCTGTAACTTACTATACAGAGCATATGGGCTGCATGGGGACAGGAGGCCAAACAAAACAGTACTTACAATTGTTTTAAAGCAATGTGCATTCGTCTTATAAATTAAGATCTCAATGTACAGACAGAAACAATAATTCTATTACCAAGCAAGAATGGTGAAAAGAAGTGGATGCAGTTAGAGCACCAAAATTGAAGTGGTGTCTCTGACTCCTTTCATCAGGGAGTATACTCCTAGCAATAACCTGGGTGAGCAACGTCCCTGTGCAAGGATCAGGCTTCAGTTGGAGCAGGTGGTTCTTCGTTCTGTCTTTCTCCACCGGTGCTCTTTTCACAAACCATGAGCAGAGGCCTTCAGCCATGTCAGCCAGTATGAAGGGAATAAATAGCAGGTCCAGGAACATATTGAAAGGTTTTTCTATAGGCTAGTGCTTTTCACTCTGAGCCTGTTAAGGTCTGTAAGGAAAGAGGTGGGTGCAATGCAGTGATATGCACTTAATCATTATGAGTCTTCTGTCCATGTCAAGGGAAAGAGGAAACCAGGGGTTTTGTGGAAGTTGCTTAGTAGAAGACAATCCAAAGTAGGGGCTGCTAGTCCTCTGGAGGGAAGGAGGATACCACTTAGGGACTTCCCATGTCTAGGAAAATACACAAGTGATGAAGTTATTTATTGTGCTTTTGAAACTCTTCATGTCATAAACTAGGAGATTGTCACAGTCATGGGGAAGAGGTGTGGTTAGTGTGTTTTTGAGGCTTGCTTTAGAAATAAGGGCTTGGCTGCAGGACATAAAGCTGAAAGCAGATTTCTTTGCTGTTTTCTACTCATCTGATGTTTCTTAACATCACGCTGCCTTCAGTAGTCCCTTGTAGGAGGGGGAGAGAGGGAGAGGAGTCTTTGAGAGGTGTTGGTCTCCTATAACTGCACTCTGCAATGTGCTTGGGTGACAGTGGTTTGTTTTCAAAGGTGTGTAACAGCAGGTTCTCTTCTAGTTTTGGCCTTTTGGGATTCAGACAGCTTTTGCTCACTGTGAAGTATGGGTTAGAGATATAAAAAATGACAGCTTAAAAAATCAGCCCATCATAATAGAAGTAAAAACATTAAAAGAGAGGACAGTAGGAAAAGAGCTGCCTGCTTTTCAGCTGACCAAGCAGCCCACCCTTTGCTGTGAACTGTGCCTCTGCCCTGCACTGCTCCTTGCCAGGATCCTTTCTCCTCCCACTGATGCCAAAGGCAGGGGCAATAATAAGAACAAATTCAGAGCAATGATAAACTGTTGCCTTTAAAAAAATCACAACTACAAAAATCTGCTCCTGTTTTCCTTCTCGTGCCCCCATGCATCATTGTACAGACTCTGAACAGACAAGCCCACTATTACAGTGTTGTCAGGGCCCTGCTAGTTTTCTAGTTCAAATCCTTGTTCATGCTGTTTGCTAAGTACTTGTTCACTGTGACAGCTTTCAGCAAAACAGAACACACTGAATGCTTCTTTCCAAACAGCTCTGTCCTGCTGGGCTTCAAGTGAAACAAGCCCTTCAGACTCCATCATGTGAACTTTTCATAAGGAACAATCTCCTTTAGACAATTCCTTTCAGAGATACTATCCGTGAAACTGGGACTTGGGGATGAGGTGACATCACAGCCTTCTTCCTCTGGCCAGGGTCATGGCCACCAAAGTCGTGTTTGTCAGGAGGCCTCCCCATGGCATGGTGCATGATTCCCTTAATTACCTCATGTTTCCTCATGTAAAAAAAAATCTGCACCAACTTTAAAGCTTTATGGTATGTTTTCTGTCGAAGGAAGAACGAGTGCTTTTGTGCAGACAGTCAAATCCTGGCTTGTAAAAGTGAGAACTGATTACTGAACTCATGTGAAGTTAAATCTCAAAGGCAGATGTGTGAGAGCTGGTGGACCAAAACTGAGACAGATCTTTGTTTCCCTTGTGCCTCCTCCCCTCTAGCTCATCTGCCTGTGCTCTTCTTGGTAGCAGCCATGCACAGAAGCAAAAAGGAGTCTGATGAACGAGGCGAGGTGTATATACCCTTAGCGCTGAGTTAGCAAGTAAATGGGGCAAAAAGGGGTGAGTTAAAGAGCCTGTGAGCATACAAAATATCATATGCACCTCAGCAGCAAGAACTTAGCCCTGTGAGTCTCCTCCCACCCCATTGCTGAGGAAAGATCTTACAAAAGTGCCACCACCTTTCCAGGAGCTGGAGGTTACACTGATGATCCACTAAAGTGGTTGTCCTGACCCAACTGATGACCACTCCAAGCATCTACCATGTATGGGCAGGGGGGAAATAGTAGTGTGGTAAAAGCAGAAGGGAAACAACCATGTGGACAAACAAAAGATTGCAGGTGTATGATTAGATACAGAAAACAGACTTTCTGGTAGTGGTGTGTCCCATTGATATGAGAACGGAGCATTGATGTGGTTTTGTGCTTTTTATTAGTCTTGGTTTAGTAAGTTAACACACACACACACAAATCTCATGATTGGCTTGGTATTTTGCACTGATACCCCAATTATGGGCACCAGAGTGCTGCTTTGCCTTAACACAGCTGTATCTGAAGTTGTTTTCTAATATCGAATACAGAGGTTACCACTTGCAAGGGAAAGGAGATTGATAAACATGGGAATCATTTGCAAGAAGGGCTTCTGACACCCCAACCTCAGCTGTACATTTCCACCAGGCTCCTGTGCTACAGGACCATATGAAGGCAGTGGCAGTTGTGGAGGGTAGCTGTGTGGACCCACGTGTGAGCAGAGCGTGAGATGTGTTGGAGCTCTGATTTCATGACACCCAGCAAAGGCTGTGACCAAAGGAGACAACAACCTGAGACTGCACAGGCCCTCAGGTATTGCTGAGAACTATAGATCTCAGGGGGCATTTCCTCCCTCTGTGCTTCTCTAAATGTTATCTTCCAAGCAAGGTTTTATTTACCTGGCTGAAAGAGTCATTCTGTGGGCCAAAGTTAAAGAACAAGTGAAAATTTGGTCTACGACACGAGTTCTTTAGGATATTTTCTGTACCCTCTTTGGATGAAATTCACTGAATACACTGAGAAATGTTGCTTTCCTAAATGCAGAAGTAGCAATCTGGTTTTTCTATCTGAGTTTCTATAAGGTCTCACCCATCAGGTCAGGGAGCAGTAATCGGTCAGTGTGAATTTGGCCAACAATTCAGGGGTTTGGAACACCTGCTGTGAAGAGGTCAGGATAAACCAGCCTCAGACAATGACAGGAGATGAATTTCAAAAGGTTCAGCAACAACATCTCTTTAGGGAAGCCCAGCATGTAGGCTTACAGATTTGTGGATATGGGGACAGGCAAACCCTTACTATCCTAGATATTTCCATATTGCCTCTTTTATTTCCTTTCCTAAGGGAGCTGGGAGCTCCAGCTGCACTGTGCTGGCATCACCCCTTCCCTCCCAGTTCCAGTAGTGTAGATGGAAGTGTCCAGGGCACAGAGGTTACTAACCAGCATGTCCTCCTAACTGACAACATAACCAAGAACCCTGACAGATGGAGATTCCAACACAGGCACTACTGGAAGTTTAGACAAATGAAGAGGTGACACAAAGACTGGCATCTCCTGTGCACACTGTCATTTTCTCTTCACCATCAAAGGGGTTCTGTTGCTTGAACCACTTCAGTGCCTCAGAGTTTAAGGAGCAATTGGGATAGTCACAACATGTTTTTAAGATCATAGAGTTTAGCTCTACTACAGCTCATAACAGGAGCTAAACTAATCAGAGCAGCATCCTGGATCACCAGCAGTGGTCCAGGGCTCTTTTACCTGTGTAGGAATGACTAAGGATGTGCAATACCAAAGGAATAGGACTGTTTTTTCATTTCCCATGCTCCTTATGAGAGACATTCACTCATAACTGCTAGAAGTTATGCACTGGTGGTCTTATGTGTTTTGTCTGCAGGGTTCTAGATCAAGTTAGCTCTGCTACATTTCAGTTAGTGATGTAATTGCATCGTACTTGTGACTCCCTCACTGATATGGAAAAAGGAGACTGTCTTCATGCTCAAGTGTTTATGTCTGTTTCTTTTCATGACTCAGGACCACAATGCTGTGTGATTCTCATTGAAGGCACTGAGAGTTTTTCCTACACCACAACTTTAGATATTAAAGTCATTTTAGCACCACTCAGTGACTAGTTATTAATCCTGCTAAAGCAAGACACCCAAAACAACAGAAGGAGAAGACCTCTGAAGATTCCCAGGATATTTACAAATCAATTTGCCACAATGTGCATTGGAAATCATACGAATAATCATATGAAAACACACTTGACACTGATAATATGTCTTTAATGTGGTTTGCCTTAGAATGCTCCTCCTATCCCATGCTGTCTAGTTCACGTTCAGCTGGAATAGCCAGTGATAATCCAGTATAATCTATCTATAATCACTGACTTCGGGGCTGGCCAAGTTAGTCACATAGCTCAGACTGTGCAACCTGTGCCTGCATTTCACAGGACCTCATAAATAGCAACCAGCTCCTGCCTGTTCCTTAAACCAATACAAAACCTTGCACATACACAGAGAGGAAAGGAGAGCAAGAAGAGGAATGCACTCCAGATGGGAGAACTTGAATAGAGTTATCTACAATCGTGCACTGCATTTGTTTCTGCTGTGGAGGGGAAGGTAACTTCTGTGCTTAACTCTTTTTCTTTAAAAGCACGTATCACAGGTTTCGAGTGCAGGCTGCAATAAACACAAACAAGCGTTGTATTCATTCAGCTCTGGGTTTCTCTCGTTCACTCCTCTGCATTCTCTCATCACTCTCAAAACCCAGAAACGCATGTTTCCAAGCAGGGGGATGAAGGGGCACCAGGACTGAGCTTTTTCTATGCAGCCCTTGCTTTTTCACGATTCATTAAACTCTTTCTCCCTCGTGTGTAATTGGACCCCTCTCATTTACATGCATGAGGGGTGCCTAATTCTGAGAGGTACTGTGGTCCAAAAAAAACACAAACCCACAAAAGAGAGAGACAGCCTTTGGGCCAGGGTGCAGGAGAGAGGGGGAAACTTGGCCAGAGTGAGCTGTGTAGCGGCGTTGCATCTCTGGAGGGAACCAGCGAGCTGGTCCCACTGCACAGCGCCGGTGCTGTGCCAGGATGTGAACTGCTGCTCATGAAGCTGTGGGCTGCCTTGGCTGACCCCAGGGCTGGAGCTTACTTCCAAACCAATCTTTGCAGTGACCTCAACTCCCCAGAGAAGTTCTGCTTTATGTCTCAGGCAGCAAGAGGCTCGACTGCCTGGGATCCTCTGCACGTTGGCATCTGGTTCATTAATTAGTTTATTGCTGCTGATAGAGCGTTGGGTGCTACAGTGCAGCTTCCACGGCTTAAATCCAGGCACTGAAGCTGAACTGGAGGTGTAAGGGTTGAGATTCTGCTTCTCCCTTCCTCTGCACTATGGAAAGTAACTCTCTATATCAAATGGATTTTTCATTACAAGACAATGTCAGATGTTTAATAGCCCTGTTCCTCCTGTTCATGATGGGGAAAAGCCAGGTGAAGTATTTTATTTGGCTTTTTACTCAGCTGATTTTCTACTTAGAAAGCTGCATCTGGTGCTTAGTAGAAACTGCTCCTCGCTTTCTTTGCACAGGCTGTTTAGCTCCTCTTCATGCAGCTCTTAAAGTTGTCATACCCATGCTGAGCTTGGTTGAAAAAAGCTCTAACATCATGTCTCCCACTGGGAACTATTTATCAGTAAGGTGAAAATATAATCAAGTTATGATCTAGATGTCAAATAAAAAGCTCATTTTGTTAAGCAGTAGTTTGGATTGCATAATACATAGCCTAGGTGTGGATCAGACAAAAAAAAAGCAGTGATACCTGGGCTGCAGAAGAAGAGCCACTCACTACCTTTGTCCTGTCCAGCCAGCTCTGCAAGCCCTGTGCTTCCCAGCACTCCCTCAGGGGGTACAAGCAAGGATTGCACTTCTCCTGGTAGAAAGAACACCAGTGGCATTTGCTGACTGATACTGTGGGCAAAGTCTAAATCCCCTTCACATTTCAGGTGACTTTGTTGCAAGAGAATCTGCAGATCATGGAGCCTTAGTGGTTTGCTTCCAGAGACAAGCAAGTTGGCATTTTATGTCTTAAGTGATGATGCTTTATGGTGGTAATAATTTGATCATTTTAAACCTCTTAACAGAAAAATTCAATGTGCTATTGCCCTGTGCTGTAGCACTTGGGATTGTGTCTGTTGTTCAACACTGAAACTCACTTCAGATTTGTAGAAAATATGTTTATCTAATTATTTGTAATAAAGTAGTTGAGGACATTGGGTGGAAAAAAACATCCAAACACTAGCAGGGCTAAAAATTGTTTGCACATTCAAAGTCTTTAAGAGATGAAACAAACAAAAAAGAGGTACCTAAATGTATTAATAAGCGTTTCTTCTAAGCTCTTACTTTATATGCTCAAGCTCATCTTTTAGCTTAACTCCTATTGAAAAAGCTGAAAGCAACTAGGAAATCCCTGCAGAGAACAGCCAGCCACACTTCTGAATTTCAATATGTCCTTTGATTTTAAATGCTAACGTTGTTGCTTTAATCAGGAGACAATCCTTATATATTAGTTGTACTGGCCTATGATTGTAAGAGCTAAATGATACACACAACTGGATACACATCTTTGCAGGCCGATTAATGGGGAGGCCTGAAAGCAAAAGTAAACACTAACCTTACAAAATGAAAGAAGTTAAAAAGATAAGTGTTAAGGACCTTTTTCTTGTTGGAGAATAAAACAAGATTTAGTAGCTTTCCACTTAATTTAAATGAAAAGAATCGCTACCTTACATATTGCGCTGATAAAGCGGGGGAGAGCGAAGACAAAACCGTCTTTGTAGCAGTGACACCTCCTATAGTTGTCCTGAAGAAACTTTTCCCCTTGGTATCTACTAACCAATTCTAATTAATGCTGCACATTCCTCCACTGAAATCATTTAATGCATAACAAGGGGGGTAAAAAAAAAAAAGAGAGGGAGTAGAGAGAGAGAGAGAAGAAATTCTCAATGCTGATGATTGCCCTGTTCGAATTATGGGAGTGAAAGCCCGGGCCCCCTAACCTACTGTCTGTAAAGCAGAGCTTTGAAAGAGAGCTGCGACCTACAAAAGCTGTCAATCTCCCTTGCCCCAAAGCCTGGGTTCACATGGATTCAAGTGACAGCCCTC
This sequence comes from Colius striatus, assembly GCF_028858725.1. NCBI lineage: Eukaryota > Metazoa > Chordata > Aves > Coliiformes > Coliidae > Colius > Colius striatus. Next base: position 3,098,206 of record NC_084771.1, on the reverse strand, counting down.
CTCCCCCACACACAATGCATCAATCTGTCTCTCCCCCGAGCACCCACAGCCCATTGTGCAGCCGCAGGTGCCTCATATAGCACCCATGGCCGCCCCCGGCCCCCCCTGAGAACCACCCGCACAAAGGGGCCCAGGCAGGCTGGGCAGATGGGAGGGCACTGCTGGGGGCTGCTGCACAGGCGCCCGGCCCTCAACTGCTTTTGGGGGTGTCTCTGCTTCAGACTTGTCTGCCCCTGGCAAACCTGGTCACTCGCCAGTAGCAAGGGCTGGCCTGGGCCCTTTGGTGCTGTTGAGAAAATGTGTGCAAAGGGATGGCAGCACTTGCTGAGGTATGGGTGAATGCAGAGGCAGCAGTCTGCCTGGGGCAGAGATCTGTAGAGGGGCTCAGAGGCTCTTCCGTCATCTTTAAGGGTCTAACAAACCCTGAGGGTGCCTCTCTTCCGAATTACCTGTGTGTGTTCAGCACAAGAGCAGTGTCAGTGTCTGGACCGCTCGAGGGCTGTGATGCTGGTGGCTCTAAAAGGAGCTGACTGCCCACTTGATCCTGGGCTTTGGCTGATGAAGATCCAGCCTGTAATAGTGTCCCAGTTTTTCTCTTGACCATGAGTACACTGCTTTGTCACTTGATGTCTCAGTTGCCTCTGTGTGAAGTAAAATGATCTCTCTCTCCTATCCACTCCTCTCCTTGTTGATAGAAACTATGTGTCTGTGTGATTGTACAATGCACAAGAGGACACTTCTGCCATAAAACAAATGGGTGGCAATAGCAATGTAGATAGTTGATGAAGACTTTCATGCTCTGCTGCATCCTCTGCTAGTGCACAGTGATAAAAGTGGCACTGGTTCACCTTGTGCTGCTTTCCATACCTGGACTGTGCATGTCCATGTGTTGTGCATGTGTCCCCACCTCTCTCCTTTTAGATCTTAATTTTTGAGACAGGTTTGGAGAATCCAGAGGCTAGTCATGGAGCTTAATGTGTCAGGAAACTGCACAGGGGAACTGGATGTGGAGAAGAGTGAATTCATTCAAGCTGCTACAAGTGGTTCATCACTGGCTATTAATGTTGGGGTTTTTTTTCCCAACACAGCACAGGTCTTCTAGTCTGATCTCTTTTAGTGGAAGTACCTAGTCTGCTCCTGAGTGAACTGAGAAGCCTTCTAAGCCTCAAAGCTACTCAGTCACTTTGCCTTCTCTGAAATAAGTATTTGCAAGAAATAAGCTTCTTTCAATTCCCCTTTATATAGCTCAAAACCAAACAAGCAAGGAAACAAAAAAGAACAGCCAAGCCTGACTTCTTTAAGTTCCTCCCTGGAACATTTAGTCCTAAAAACATCCCAGCAAGTCTCCCTTTGTCATCACCAGTGACACAGCTCCACTATTTCAGAGCTGCACCCTCACCAGCAGGCATTGCTGGGTGGTGGGGACATCCCAGAGCTCAGTAGCATGGCTGCTGTAGCAGCGTGACTCCTGCAGCACTGAGTCGAGTGCAGGGTAATTGCTGAAACATTCCCTTTGCTTTTGGTGAGGTTTTGCTTCAGTGATTGCAAATTAAAGTGACACTGCAATTCGAGTAGGACAATGGAGTGATGCTCTCGGCACTTTGATCTTGGTTCTTAGATAACTCCAAAAAATCAAAGAGCAACTGCTGACTAATTTGGTACTAAGCATCAGCCAGAGAGCAAAAGTGGCCCAGTGCAGAGCTTGCTTGTAGGTGAAACAGGTAAAAATTGTCTGATTCTCCTGCAGCAGCCAGGTGTGTTCTGCTTTGCCAGCTCAAGAGCTATAATTCAGCTTTCATTTCACATGGGTGAAATTCATTTCACAGCAGCTGGAGCTGGGGCTGAGAAAACAATGCAGCACAGCCCAAGCCAGCCAGGTGAGCTTATTGACAAAACTGTTTACTTTGAGGAAAAAAAACCTCACAGATGTAGGATGTCTGCTGCAGCAAAGCAAGAAGTTGAGTGTATGAAGAGAAACAGTTTCATGGCTCTTAACTGTCTCTCAGTTTGGACTGACAGCACTTTCAGACAGATATTGAGTCTCCCAGCAAAATATGTGACAAAAGCAAATTCAATCTGGCATTGTCTTGTCTCAGCAGTTCCTTACTGCATGAGATCAAGTGATCATGTTGTCTGAGAGAGTTTTCTTCCCTCACCTTCAGGATTAGGTGAGTGGATTATTCAGAATATGAGGAAGCTGAGCTGATTAGTGCTGAGCTTCCTCTACAACAGGTTCCTACTGCTGTCAATAGTGTAGGACCACACCATTAAATTGGAGGCTTACAGCAATTCTCAACTTTACTTCTTTGCTGTTAAGTAGCAGCTTTTGTTTCCTTTTCAAGGCTGAATCAGCTCCAAAGCACCTTGAAAATTCTCTGTTTAATATAGCTCACTAAAGACAGAGATGCCCAACTTTTGCTAGGACAGGGTGACAGTACAAACCAAAAATTATCTGATTAGCATCATACTTTGCTTTCCTTCTCCTCACTCTTAGCTCTTACATTCTTATGGCCACAAATGATGTGCAAATGTTTCCCTGAAGCCATCGCTTTACCAAAGACTTGAGAGAGACACCCTTTTGCCTTGAGCAGGGGTTCAACCTGGCAAAAAACCCTTGACATGCCTGACCTCTCTGTTGTGGTTTTCTGCACAAGAAATCAGGATCTGACAGTCCTGGCTAAACAGTGCTCTGAAACCAGCTTTGTTTTCCTGAGCTTAAAGACCTTAGGAGATGTTTAAATCTATGTGTGGTAGGGGAAAAGGTAGTCTGAGACTTCTCTTTAAAGGCAGCTGCTATCACTGAACAATAAAATACAGAAAAACTTCCTAGGGTAACTCTTCAAAAGACTTACCTGCTTCTTTCTTGTGTGAGAGACTTCTTGCATACACACAAGTTAAAAACGAAGGCAAGAGCCTGGACACTAAGATGGGTTTAACTCATCTGAAGTACAATTTGCAGTAAGCACACTGTATCTAAACTATGGAAGTGATTCATTAGCCATATATTCAGCTCCAGCACACTGTTGCAGACAGTTATGTTGGGCCTTAATTGCTTCTGTTAACATCATATCCTAGAGCTCATTAGCGATAAACAATGTGTATTAATATCATTCAGACAAGAACTAAATCCTTTGGCTGTGATGGCCATTAGTCAATTCAGAGCTGTTGAATGATGCTTAAGAATCTAATATGAATTGGGAGAGTTAATATTTCATCAGACATATCCTCTCATCTGCCTGTGAAAAGTTCTTTGTCTAAAAAAAAAGTTACTTAAAGGAAAGTGTATACTTGAAAAGGACACATACTAAGTACTGTACTATTGGTGTCCTCAACAGTTTCAATCATAAGGAGTAGACAAGGCCAGTTTGGAGTCCAGTAGAAGCAGGTCTACTCTTAGGAGGATTATACTGCTTATGGTAAATTTGACTCAGTGTTGCCAACTTAAACTTTATTTTCAGATATAGAGTGATCTGAGCTTCAGTTCCATTTTCTGGCTCCAGGCATGTGTCACTTGCTTTTGTAAGTCACTATATGCTGGGATTTCTTCAGATGCAACTGAGAGCACAATGTATTAATCCTTGTTTTTACTTCATAGTAGAGAGATCTCACAAATGGCTCAGTGCCAGAGGGACAAATATGAAATCTGCCAATGGCACAAATAGTCTTTACACTGAGAAGTAGCTGTAGAGTAAGTTCATCTGTCCCCTCCCCACACAACATCTCTTCTCCCAGGTGTGTGACACTCCCCTGAGTGCCAGCAAATGTCCATTTTGCTTCCTAACTTTGCTTTGAATGTCTTTTTCCTTAGGATGCAGAAAACTCATGTTTCTGGCAGACTGTGTGATCTGGGGAACAAACATGGAGCTTGCCAAAGGTAGAAGCAGTAGTTTCTCAGTCCTGCAGCAGGGCTGTTGTTCCCAGTTCTGAAATCATGTCACATCCATCTATCTGGTGTTTATTCCTCAAAGTAAAAGGATCAAGGTGAAGGAGTGTATCAAGTAAAATGGGGAATGGGGTCCTGGGAGCCTAGTTCTGGTGTAGAAGTTTGTAGGACAGTCTATAACATCTTGAGAGACTTCAAAGGAACTTGGAAAAAGGAACTTTAAGGTTAAATTTGAGAAACTATCCTTTTAAAGCTTCTTTTAAAAAATAGTAGAGAGGTAGTTTGACTTTTGAGTTACTGATAGAACAGGAGATCTGGGAAAGAGGCAGTTATTTGTGTGTTCATGAAAGGCCTAGCAAGGTTTAACAGTTAGAAGCAGAGATTTACCACCTCCAGGGAAGATGCCATTTGTTACCAAGGGGATTGTGCATGGTGCATCTTGCTTAGGTGAGCTCATGGAGTGTCCTTGTTTGGAATACATCTCCAACATGTACTTTATTCAGCTTCTGGGGAAAAAAAAATCTATAACCTATGCAAGAGGTTAGACTGGATGTCCCTGATGCTGCCCATAATAGCCCTCAGAAACAAAACCTCTATGAAAATGAGAGAAGTACTAGAACATCAGCTGGAGGTATTTGTATGAAGTTGCATGTGACTTCTGACAAGTTTCACAGATGAATTGCCTGTCCCTCATCAGAGGGACATTTTCTTGCTTGCTATCTGTGATGTGATTCATCTAAATAAACCACTCCAGCCCACATCTGAGGAGGTCAGCATAAGTGTTCCTGTTATCAAAGGTCACCTATTCCTGATGCTGGATGTCTACAGCTGTGTTCAGGGTGATAATTGCTAATTTCAGCACAATGATCCCATATTTATCCTCGTTTCTTATTTATTCTCCAGTGCATTCATTTCTTTCTCTTTTCAGCAGAATTAAGAGGGCATTTCAGTTTATAGGAGGCAGCACAGCTGATCCCTGTGGCTGCATTTACCAAGCTCTTCAGAACACAAACCATCCAAAGTTACCCTTCCTACTTTGGTTTGTAAAAGGCTACAGGTGTGCAGTGCCCACTGCTAATCCTGCCTTTCTTTCTCCCAGTTGAGATGTGGTTTGTGGCTTTCACAGGAGTAACAGCCATGGGAGGCTCCCTGCTGCAGTGGAGAAGACACAGACTCTATTGCCCAGTGCCTGGATTCTACTGTGCCCCAGGGTGGAGCAGCTGTCTCCTCTTTTTAGGTAAGGATTGCCACGTGCCATGGGTACCACATTGAGTAAGGTCTTTTTAGGGCAGACAGGAGCTACCTATAATACTGTAGGTTAACTTCACCTCCAGAATTTTTCATCTTCTCAGCTTGAGGATAGAGCTCAGGTAATGCCTTCCCTCCCATCACTGATGTCCATGGTGTCTCAGGAGAGGAAGCACTGATGGGATTACTACAGTTTGTCTAGGAAAAGGAATTCATTATACATTCATTTCAAATGTGAAGGGTTTGGTTTGTATTGTATTTTGGTTTTTGAGAAGCAGCACACTTTCAGGTGTCTGTAATACTGACGTCATTCAAACCTGCACGACCTCAAATGAGAACCAAAGGTGCAATTCTGATAGTTTGTGACCTAAATGGATCATTTCAGCAGGTAGAAAGCAGCTGATCAGCACTATTAATCAGCAGAAAATCTGAATTTATACCAAATGATGTGTCTGTGTGTCAGGACCCTCTCTGCAACATATAGTCTTGCAGAATAATTTGGTCAATGAGGGCACTAATGGGCCTTAGTGGTCCTGAGCAGCCTCACCTGGGCTCTCTCCTTTGTGCCCATGGGCTCAGAAGCCTGTTTTCAATTGAGCCCTGGACTTTCAGTATCTGCTTGAGCTGCACTGCAGGAAAGCTGATCTCTGGCTCAGCCACAGACATACTTTGACTGTCCTTGGACTCTGCACTGTGGACTCATATCCTGGACTGATATAGAATCTATCTCATCACCATGGCCTGCCCTTGCTATCCTAGGGCTGTGTCTGATACTGGATATTTTTGCTGGACTGAATCCTGAGCTGTGGCTTGACCTCCTAAACTTGATCTTGGACTTGCCTTGTCTCAATGGACTTGTCTGGTGATCCAGGATTGAACCTGTCTGCCCTCCCAACCTGTCCTGCTCCCTTGCTGGGGATAGTGGGATGGTCCCTGGCTGACATTTCCTGCCCTGCTGCCTGGGATATCCCCTGGGGTCCTGGCTCCTCATCCCTTGGAGAGCAGCTGACCTTTGCTGCAGCCTGAAAATGATCTAGCAAATGAGCTCAAAGACAGAAGGTTATAGACACTCCCTAGTCTTAGTAGCTATCAGGTTGACATCAGTTTTAATATAAATGCTGATACCTCTTCATTGTTTGGCTGAACTCATCTCACCCAATTGTGAAAAAGGAGAAGAAATTGTATTTCTGAGGTGCAATGTAACTGCTGCTGTGGTGAGAAGCCAGCAGTCATGCTGCAGGTCCTGGGTTGACTTCTCTGCTCTGTAGGTACTTGAGGAGAAAGGGAGACTTGCAAGGGCAACAACACTGTTGCAGAGCAAAAGTGACATGGAAAGAAAAGGACAAGTTACAAAGCTCAGGCCAAGCAAGGGGATCTTTGGTCTGATGCTGTGTTTAGGAAAGGTTAAAATTTATCTCCTTAAAATGTAAGCTTTCCCTGAGGCACTAGAAGTACAGGTAACTAATATAAATTCTCTGGGCAACTTTGTAGCTACTCTTTTGCAGTTGTGCTGGTACCAATCCAGCATGAAACCCAACTGCAGCAAACCAGAAACACTTAGATCAATGCTTTCTGCCCATCTTTCTTTTGTATACCACCTGTTGAGCAGGATGCAGTCATACAGCCCTGGGTCAGCCAAGGGAATCCTCTCAATGGACAATGAATCAGTTTGTAGCTACCTAAAGACAGGAAGATGCCAACATTTGCAGCTGCTTAATGATTTACAAGGTATGTGAACTCTGGAAGTTACTGTTCTTCCCTAGTGTTTAATCACTTGTGAATCAAAGGTAGACCAAGATGGCACAAAAAAGGTGATCAGCAATATGATCATTGCTGATGATCATTGTGAGGAGTGTAGAGTCATTTTGAAATCCAGATTGTCCTGTTCATGATTGTTCAAGGACATCCTTGCAAAGCAATGAGTAGGTGTTGGTTTGCATAAAAAGTGCATCATGTTGTGCAAGTGTAAAGAGTAGCAGGACTTGATTTTGGAGAACCCAGACAGTGGTGTGCACATTACTGGCATGGGGATACAGTGTTTCAGGCTCTCTGGGATGGCATCTGGTGTGTACATCCAGTATCATGCACTGAAAAACACCTGTGGTGGTCTACTCAGAGCTCTATTGCTTTAGGAAGAGTTGTTCTTCTCATCCTCATCCTTTCCTGCACTGGGAAGAACAGGAGCTTATTTCCAGAAGCAAAACAAAACTGCTGGGGCTGCACTTGGTATGTGATTTTCAGTCTGCAGTGATGGTAGGATTGGAGACTGAGCACATGGCTTTCCAGACCCACATTTCTCCTGAAGACCTCCTTCTAAAGTATTCAGTCCAGTTGTGGGCTCCCCAGCTGCAGAGGGACGGGGAACTGCTGCAGAGAGGCCAGTGCAGGGCCACCCAGATGCTCAGGGGACTGGAGCATCTTCCTTGTGAGGAAAGGCTGCGGGCCCTGGGGCTGTTCAGGCTGGAGAAGAGGAGACTGAGGGGGCAGCTCATTCATAGTTACAAGCATTTGAAAGGTGTCAGGACAATGGGGCAACACTTTTCTTCTGTAGTGTCCAGTGATAGGACTGAGGGTAAAGGACAATGAAATGAACAGGAAAAAGTTCCACTTAAACTTAAGGAAGAACTTCTTTCCTGCTGAGGTGAGGGAGCCCTGGCCCAGGCTGCCCAGGGAGGGTGTGGAGGCTCCTGTGCTGGAGCTCTTCAAAACCCACCTGGACACGTTCCTGTGTGACCTGAGCTAGGTGGGAGCTGCTTGAGCAGTAGGGTTGAGTTGGATGATCTTTAGAGGTCCCTTCAACTCCCACCATTCTGTGATTCTGTGATTCTTTGCTTTGAAATTGGTTCATTTTCATTTTGCTACAAGCTGCTGCTTCCAGACACCCACAGAAGCATGACAACTTCTTTGAGAGTCATTATTGGAAAGTATTAGAGTGGGAAAGGAGTTTTTAAGTTAGAGAACATACCTTCTTTTGCCTCAGAGGTGCTGAAACTGCATGGTAGAGCTAAGCAAAGGAAACATGCTCCCCTGTACTCCCAAAGCCTGGGTGCCCATCCAGCACCCACAGGACTCACATCAGCCTCATGGTGCTGTGACATTACTGGCACATACAAACACCTTGAGGGATGTCATGAAATCCTCATGACAAACCCAGATGTGGATGTGACCTGCCAACTCACTCTAGCTCACACTTACCAACAAGTGTTTTTCTCCTGTGCTTCACCACGTTCTGTAGTGAGACCACTTTTCAGAGCCTGTGCTGATGACCTTATGAAGAGAATCAGGAAAATCAGGGAAAACACACAGAATGAGGCTTAGAAGAGTATTAGGCTCCACACATTTAATCACAGTAAGAATCTAAGTGTGCCACCATCTGAGGAACTGTTTATGTTGATGCTTCTGCTTTAGTTTGTCACTATGTTAGCCAACCTATTATTTTCACCTAAGAAACAGAGACACTTGTCACCCTCCCTTACTTCTAGAGCTGTCAGAATACTCTGGTAAGGCAGCAAAACCCCTGTCTCAGCCAGCATCCAGCTGTAAAAGAGCAAGGAAAATAATCTGGAATTTCCTAGATCATGAATGAGTTTGTAGGCTTTGAGTTTTGAGTTCAGTCATAACTGACTTAGTTCATGCACCTTTTAGGAGGGAATTGTCCATCTTAAAGCACATCACTCTAAACAAGAGCTTCCCTCATCAGGTAACCCAAGTGCCACAAGCAGCAAAAAACTGTATGGTTACAGAATCACAGAATGTTGGGGGTTGGAAGGGACCTCTAGAACTCATCCAGCCCAACCCCCTCACCAAAGCAGGTCCTGCTCAATCTGGTCACAGAGGAATGTGTTCAGGTGGGTCTGGGAACATGTTCAGGTGGGTTTGGGAACGTGTTCAGATGGGTTTGCTCCACCAGAGCAGGAGCCTCCACACCCTCCCTGGGCAGCCTGGGCCAGGGCTCCCTCACTCAAACACTCACACAGTTTCTCCTTGTGTTTCAATGGAACTGTTTGTGTTGCAGCTTCATCCCATTACCCCTTGTCCTGGCACTGGGTACAACAGAAAAAAGTCCCTCTGCAGCTGGGGAGTCCACAACTGGGCACAGGACTCCAGCTGAGGCCTCAGCAGCTGTGGCAGAGCAGAGGGGGAGCAGAAGCTCCCTGGCCCTGCTGCCCACACTCTGCTGGATGCCCCCAGGCTGCCATTGGCTTCTTGCCCACGAGGCCACGTTGCTGCTCATGGGCAGTTTCTTATCACCCAGCACCCCCAGGTCTGTCTTCTGGAGCTGCTCTCCAGCAGGTCACTCCCAGCCTGGCCTGGGGCAGGGGGTTGTTCCTCTGCCCTTGTCCTTGTTTGATGTCATGAGATGGGCACATGATTGTGCCCAGAGTGCCAGCAGGAGCATAAATGAGTTCTATGTCAGGGAGTAAATTCATTGACAGGCACTTTTCTGAAGGTGATTCTTTCCTTCTACTCCAGTCTCATGAGGCCTCACCTGAAGTACTGTGTCCAGCACTGGGGCCTCCAATCTAAGAAGGAAATAGAGCTGTTGGAGTGAGTTGAGAGGAGGCTACAAAGATGATCAGAGGGCTGGAGCACCTCACCTAATGAAAAAAGGCTGAGAGACTTGGAGTTGTTCAACCTGAGGAAGAAAAAGCTCTGGGGAGACATTGCAGCAGCCTCCAGTACCTCGAGGAGCCTACATCACATCTGGAGAGGGACCAGGAGTGAAAGGTCAAGAATGAATGGCTTAAAACTGAAACAAATGTGATTTAGATTAGATATTAGGAAGAATTTCTTCCCTGTGAGGGTGGTGAGGCCCTGGCAGATGTTGTCCAGAGAGGCTGTTGCTTCCCCATCCCTGGAAGTGTTCAAGGCCAGATTGGATGGCGCTTTGAGCAACCTGATCTGGTGGAAAGTGTCCCTGCCCATGGCAGAGTGGCTTAGATTGGATGATATTTAAAGTCCTTCCCAACTGAAACCAGTCTGTGATTCTGTGATGGTTTTTTGGTTCAGGAAGTCAATGGAGTTGTATTCACTTACACCTCTCTGGATTTCTCCACCTGGTATTGGGCAGTACAGGTTTATTTTTCATATCCTGACAGCTTGTTACTCTGAGCATTTAGGGCTTTGATGAGGAACTCATGTCTGAAGCTGGTTTAGTGTTTCTGGAATCTCTCACCTGTGAGGTAAGAAGTCTATCATAGGAGGTAAGCTGATTGAGGAGAAAACCACTTTTCATTGCAAATGGTGAGCATAGCTCTTGGGTGATTAAAAGAGTTCTTGTGTAGTGAGACATTTACTCCAAGGTCTTTATGACAGCTCTAGTGCAAAAGTAACTTGTCTGAGAGCCTATTGACAAAAGAAAGAATGTGCAGATGCTGGAGCAGAGCTGTCTGCAGAGGCTGACCTGGAACAGATTGGTCCATGGAGTAATTCAGGTAGGAAGGGACCTCTGGAGGTCACTCATCCAGCTGCCTGCGTTAAGCAGGTCTAGTCCTGGCCTTGTGCCATTCAACTTACAGCTGCCTCATGTTCTGAAATGTTGGAGTTCTTTCTTCAGGTCCCTGTGGTCAGTGGACTGTGTGGAGACTGAAAGGGCTTGTCTGATGTACAATGGCATGATCTGAGAGCTGCCCAGAGAAATGAAACTGGGACCTCCCTGTGGAGAACCTGCAGAGGAGCTGACAGGCAGCACAGCCTCTTCCACCACCTGCTGTCTCTTGGTCAGGCTGGATTCCTGGTGGGGTCTGGGTTAGCTCTGATATAAGAGGTGAAACTTTCCCTTCCCCTTTTGCAGCTGATATTTTCAGAGCTCTTTGCAATGGTCTTTGGTTCTCCTGCCATCGTGTGGCTGACAGAAAGATGCAGGGCTGGTTGTCCCTGTGCCTGCTAAGAGCTTCACTAATTCCCTTAGTGACAGCTTAATGAGTAAAAGGTCTTCTAATAAGAAGCTTTCTCCCTTGTCTCACATCCCTCTATCAGGAAAAAAGAGATATACAGCACTCAGGCAGCTCTCCACCCCCTGCCAGAGCAGAGGAGTACTGGGAAGAGCTCCTCAGCTTGGAGTGGAAGTGTCTGGGAGCCTGAACCAACAGAGTCTGGGGTGCAGGGCATGGACAGCCTGCAGCTGCTGAGCTGTGCAAGGTGTTGCTGTTGGGGGCAACTGGTGAGGTTGGCATATACTGTCTTCAGCCACTCTGAAGATGCAACAGTTGTACAGCTGTGCCCTGCATGGCTGCTGCAGAGGAGAGCTGAGTCCTGCCCCACTGGGACTGCTGCTGAGTGGGGTGTTAGAGAGCCAAGGGAATGCCCTTAGCACAGCCCATGGGAGATGCAGAGCAGGGAGACAGAAGCCATTCCCAGTGTCAAGGTTCTTGCCAGCAATATCAAGGTGGCAACAACTGCAGTGTGAACAGGAGCCCATGTACAGGGAGGGGTGTGATAAGGTCTAACCACTGGCATCCCAATCTGTGTTGTGCACAACTGATGCTGTTTCAACAACATGGGCACTGATATTGGTGTCTGCCTGCATGTGAAATCTGTGGAAGCACATGAGTGGGTTAAACCATGATATCTGGAGATACTGTAAATAAACAGCATTCCTACAAGTGTTACACATCCCCCCCCCCTCCTACAAAGGAGCAAAAATAGGATGGAGCCTTCAACTTCCAGAATTTATTCGTGTTAAAACAGTGCTGCTCAGATTGATTTCTGAGAGTGGTTTATGGTCTTGCAAATAGAACATACTAGTGTAAGTAGCTGGAGTTATACTTTCATCACTTGTAGAAAGGACAGAGTGAGGTGGCAAGAAATTGTTAAGGGGGTGGGAGGAGGGAGGGAGGGAAACAGGGGGAGGACACTTCTTTCCCCAGCTGTGATGCACAGAAAGGAGAGGAGTGATGCAGCTGGGAGATGAATATGACTCTTAGCTGCTGCCTCTCAGCACTGGCAGCACAGTAGTGTGATCTTCCCAACAAGGTCCTGGGTGAAAAGAAGAGGATGAGAAGCCATGTGAGTTGTCCTTTTGTATGCTGAGGGTTGAGATCCTTCTACTGTGTCTTAAATTAACCAAGTGTTGCATTGTCTTAGCTGTGGCTTCCTCCAAACCTCATTCTCAAGAGCAGAAATGATGCAGCATATTGCATATGTGGAACTCATGCTCAGCTGTTCCTTGGGCAACAGCTCCACAGTGAGGGGAGCAGAGGCTGCTGGAGGCAGAGAGTAAGGATGTGTGCAAATGTGCTGAGAATTACCTGTGTTAGGCCTCTTTCCTTCCTTCTGAAGCTTTTTGCTGATGGGTAATGAAAGCAAACTCCAGGGAATGTGGGTCTTCTGCTAAATGCTGAGGGTGCCCTGGTGTCTGAGGATGCAGAGAAGGTTGAAGTACTGAATGCCTTCTTTGCTTCAGTCTTTGTGGCCAAGGCTGACCCTCGGGAAGCCCAGTCCAGCAAGGATAACAGGATGGGCAGGACAGCAGAGGACTTGCCCTGGGTGGAAGAGGAAGAGGTTAAAGACTTGTTGGCCAAGCTTAAGGCTCATAAGTCAATGGGTCCTGATGGGATGCATCCGAGAGTGCTGAGGGAGCAGCTGATGTGATTGCTGAGCCTCTCTCCATCATTTTTGATCAATCATGGAGCACAGGCGAGGTGCCTGAGGGCTGGAGACAGGCCAATGTCACTGCAGGCTGCAACAAGGTCTGGAAGGATGAGCCAGGAAACTACAGGCTGGTCAGCCTGACCTCCATCCCTGGAAAGGTGATGCAACAACTCATCCTGAATGTCATCACTGAACATATGAGGGATAAGATGGTTATTAGGTGGAGTCAGCGTGGCTTCACCAAGAGGAAATCCTATTTGACTAACCTGATATCCTTGTATGAGTGCAGAACCGGCTGGCTAGAGGAGGGGAGAGCAGCAGATGTCATCTACCTTGAGTTCAGCAAGGCTTTGGACCCTGTCTTCCATAACACCCTCATCAGAAAGCTCAGGCAGTGTGGGCTGGATGAGTGGAGGTGAGGTGGATGGAGAGCTGGCTGACTGACAGAGCCCAGAGGGTGCTGATCAATGGCACAGAGTCAGGTTGGAGGCCTGTGGCCAGTGGAGTTCCACAGGGATGGGTTCTGGGGCCAGTCTGGTCCAACATCTTCATCAAGCACCTGGATGAGGGGACAGAGGGACCCTCAGTGAGTTCCCTGCTGGCACCAAACTGGGAGCACTGGCTGATTCCCCAGAGACTGAGCTGCCAGGCAGTGAGAGCTGGACAGGCTGCGAGTTGGGCACAGAGGAACCTGCTGAGGGTCACCAAGGGCAGGGGCAGAGTCCTGCAGCTGGGGAGGAACAACCCCCTGCACCAGGACAGGCTGGGGGTTGAACTGCTGAAGAGCAGCTCTGCAGAGAGAGACCTGGGAGTCCTGATTGATAATAAGCTAAATATGAGTCAGCAATGTGCCCTCGTGGCCAAGAGGGTCAATGGCAGCCTGGGATGCATCAAGAAGAGTGTGGCCAGTAGGTCAAGGGAGGTTCTTCTCCCTCTCTACTCTGCCCTGCTGAGGCCTCATCTGGAGTCCTGTGTCCATTTCTGGGCTCCTCAGCTCAAGAGGGACAGGGAAGTGCTGGAGAGAGGCCAGTGCAGGGCCACCAAGATGATCAGGGGATGGAACATCTTTCATACGAGGAAAAGCTGTGGGAACTGGGGCTGTTTAGTCTGGAGAAGAGGAGATTGAGGGGAGATCTTATTAATATGTATAAATATCTAAAGAGTGGGTGTCAGGAGGTTGGGACATCCCTTTTTTCTATAGTAGCTAGCAACAGGACAAGGGGTGATGGGATGAAGCTGGAACACAAAAAGTTCCACTTAAACATAAGAAAAAACTATGTCACTGTTCAGGTGAGGGAGCCCTGGCACAGGCTGTCCAGAGGGGTTGTGGAGGCTCCTTCCTTGGAGGTCTTCAAGACCCTCCTGGACATGTTCCTATGTGACCTGATCTAGGTGACCCTGCTTCTGCAGGGGAGGTGGACTAGATGATCTCTAAAGGTCCCTTCCAACCCTACCATTCTATGATTCTATGACTGCTTCTTCTGAATGGTTATCTGGAAAACAAGCTCACTCACTCTTTGGTGATCTAGCTGCAGTATCCCCAGATAGCCTCAAAAAGCAGGTTAGAACATGGACAAAGATGACTTCTGTTTCTTTAACAGAAAGTAGTTCTGATTCCAAAAATACACTCGGGCATTGTGGAGCAAAGGGAATGCACATCCCAGCTTGACTATGCCAATCAGAGGTGATGTAGCTAGCAAAGCTATGCCACAGCCTTCCCTGGGCTGGGAGGAAAGCCTCCAGTTGCTCACAGCAACTAAGCACCAGCTGCTTTTTGAAGGCAACAAAACCCCTCTGCCAGCCCTGAGGAGAAGAGTTAATTCTTGTGGGGAGAACAGCTACAACACAGCACCTGCCTCCTGCTTGAGCATGCTTTGCCCAAGCTCACACATACTGGTATCTCACACAGAACTGGTGTCACAGGATCTGTACTGGCCATTCCCAATGAAGTAGGTGATCCTCAGCTCTCCTAGGACTCTCCTGTTGCTGTATGAGGAAAAAGAAGCATCTCTTCAGAGCTTCTGCTGTGTACACATCTCCTCCTTGCACTGTCTGATGGCAACTCTTCCCTGCAGAGACTTTTAGATGCCTTGAACAAATCCTGCCCTACCTCCCCAAACAGGTTTTATTTTCCCTGTTATGTCTCCATTACTTTCATTACAGATTTCTCAATTGTCATGTTTTAGGCTCATCCAGGAGCAAAGGACCTTGATAAGGACCAAGGGCCTGAGGACAGAGGGGGCTCAATTGTCACCTATGATCCCAGACAAAACAGACAGGACTACTGAACCTGGGGAAGTAAAGGAAACTTAATCTGCCACCAACCAAAACCATAACAACCAGAAAACATCACAGATGGGATGATGATGAAGAGCACAACCAGCCCTTTCAGACCACCTTTCCCCCACCTCTCCAGAGCCCTGATCCCTGTGTCATTACCTCCTCTCCCCATGAAGGGCTCAGGGGCCTGGGGATGGGGGTTTCAGTCAGTCCTTTCCCGATGGCTCCAGCTGCTTGTCTCTCCTGAGGGCAGACGGACTCCTGGCCATTCCTCCCTGCTCCAGCGCGGGGCCCTCACAGGTCAGGGCAGCCTGCACAGGCTTCACCCTGAGGGCTGCAGCTCCTCTCCCCTCCTGTGTGTGTCTCTGGGGCCCAGCATGGTCTGTGTGATGGCTGCTCCTCACCCAGAGCTGCTGGTGGCTCTCAGCCCTGCCATTGCCCACCATGGGCTGCAGGGGCACAGCCTACCTTCTCACCATGGGTTGCAGAGAGGTGTCTGGTCCAGCACTCCTCCCCCCCCCCCCCCCCCCCCTTCCTCCCTTCCTCCTTCTCAGACTGTGGTTTCCTCATGGTCATCTCCATCTTGTAGCACTCCTCCACCTCCTTTTCCAGCTCAGATTTCCCTCCTTACTGCTGACAGAGGTGCCAGATTGTCTGGGCCAGGCTGGAGATGGGTCCACCTCAGAGCTGAGGGATGTTTCAAGAACTGCCAACTGGGATCAGCACTGCAGCCCCCTCCTCCTGTTACCAAGCAAAAAGTGAGTCCATACAAACCTGTGACACCAATGTCCTACACAAACTAATCTAGAGAGGAGGGGAGAGAGGGAGAAGTTAAATCAGGAGAACTCAAGGCAGTTTTCCATTGCCTTGCCCTAACATGAGCACCAGGTAACAAGCCAGGAAAGTAAGATTTACAAGAAGACCTACACTCCTGGATCCAGAACCTGGAATAAACAACTTATTTTTAGTAAGCTATTGAGTAAAAGTGGATGCCAAGAAATTCTAGACAACAAGGAGCAGCACTAGGATGAGGCAGTTCCCAGTGCTGACCAACACTGACTGAGTCGGGTCTGGGTAAGCTGTTGACTTGTCTATGTCAGCTTGCCTCTTGCCCATGAGTCTTTTCCCAAAGCATTAACTAGTCAGAGCACCTTGTCCTTACACATTAGTTACAAGCTTTTGTTTGTCAAGATGCTCTAACTCATTCCCTCACAAGATCCATCTTCCTATCTCCCACTCTGAGCCACTGGGCCTCGGGGCCACCACCTCAGGGACTGCTGTGGCCCCTGATTTCAGCTGCTGGGAAGTCAATGGTCAGGTCACCAAAGGCTTAGATTTGTTCACTCACCAGTTCAGGGCACTTCTATATCTCCTGACACAACTTGTCTGGGGTGGGCTTGTCCTCTTCACTGAAGCTTAAAGCTCTTTATTGTATTGACACAGCACCATCTGTGTTGGTACGATACTCCTGTGAGGAAAAAAGAGCAAAGCTGATGCCAGAAGGATGTAACTTTCCCAGTGGCAGCTCCCTTGTGTATGCACATTCCTTTACTGCTTGAAACACAAAACCCAGTTTCATTCAGGACAGATTCATTTCAATAACATGGCAAGTCTTTAAAAAGATGTCATCCATGATCCTTAAGGACAGAGGCTGACTTGTTGCCATGTTTCGGTCCTTCCTGCATCACACAACCTGTATTTACACCCAGGGTACAGGACAATCCCACACAAAGCTTCATAGTCTTGCTCTGGCAGTACTCAGCCAGCTGCCAGCAGTACAGCCCTCAACAGCCAACTGTGCTCATGACAAAACACAAAGAGAGCTCATGCTTCCTTTGCCTGGTCAGAACTACCAAGAAATACCATGAGGCTAATGGGTCAAAGGCAGCTGAAGAAATTCTCTATGTGGTAGAAGATGTCCTGATATTTTCCTTGACAGAAAAGGAAAACAGTGACTATGCTCTAGCTGAAACACATCAGTGTCTCCTTTACAGTGATGCACCACGTCCAGTATGATGGTACAACTCTCATACCTAGTGAGGTGCAGCTATGACTCCACATTATACCTTAAACCATAAAGTCAAACACAGAGTGAGCTCATGACATAATCCCCTATGGTTTTAGAAATGTGCCTGTTTAACAGATGCTTTATTGTCTGAAGAAGCTGTCCTGCTGACAGGGCATGGAACTGCACACCTCAACAGCTGTGCAGTGATTCACAGCTGGCCAACAGGCTTTCACCTTATTCCCATCCTTTTGCCACCACTCAGTGTGTGATCTGCAGATCACACAGACTTGCTCTGACACAACAGTCACTGCAAGACCTATGCCTGAAAAAACCCATTCCCCTGCCTGACAGCCACAACTGCAAGGTATAAAGAAGATGCATGATCTTCACTCACCTACTCCCTTCTTCTCACCTCTAAGACATTTCTTGCTCAGTGGACTGAATAAGTCCATTTTCCTCACAGATCCTGTTTCCTGAAACAGAGAGAAAGACACACAGTGCTCCAAACCAGACAAAGAACTGCAATACCTGGCCATTTAAGTATTTGAACACACAAATACTAAAAGCTTCTTTGTAATTTCTCCATTCCAGAAGGTGAAGGACAAAAGAGACGTTCTGGACCACAGTTTAGCTTAAAAGTAGCTAAATATTTCACCTCAAGGACACTGCAGCTCCAGAGCCCCTCCCCAGGCATCAATACAGGGGTCCTGGAGCTCTTCACAGAGCACTCACTGCCACTCTGTTGCAGACAAGAGGCTCAGATCACTCAGCAAATGAAAATCTCAGAATATAATTTAAAAGCTAAGTATAGTATCAGGGTGATGGCTAATAATGCTCCTTTAATAAAAAAGTTGTTATTTGCTCAAAGATTTACACCTTCCCAATGAGAATTTGATACCTGATGATATCCCTTGTTCAAGTACCTATGCTTTCCATTCCTACAATTGCCATTCTGTCCATTAAAAAATCCCAGAGGCTATATTAGCTTGAATTAAACTGAGAACCTTTAAATATCCAAGCTTCAGATCAGGTACCCGAGGCACAAAAGCCAGCAATGTTGCCCTCTGAGCATCTTTGTGCAGTTAGCAGTGTTTAGTAATTCAGCTACTCAAAAAGAGACATAATAATCCAATCCTGTGACTTGCTGAAGGACACAGAGCAAAGCTGTGGGTTCACTCTCAGTTTCCCAGCAGGCAATCTGTAACATACCACAAGATAACGTTGTAGTTCATCTGCTCAAACAAGAGATGTCACAGGCCTGGCTAAAGGGAAGTAGATCTCTTCTATCACTCTGAGCACTGCCTTCAATGCCTTTATTCTTTGCTTCTATTGGGCTGAGCCCACTTCCATTTGGGAGGGCAGAATGTACAGCTATCAGGGTTATCATGCAAGACAACAGTTCCAACCTGTGAGCCTTTAATTTCACCTTTCCTCTCTGCTGTATGGTCCTGTGTCCCTAGAATGCCTCCTGTCTCTGCTGGGAAACCAAGCAGCACACACAAATGGAAGTTCTCTGTCTCTCATACAAGCTTGACTACCGTCAGTAATTGCTTTGCTTCTGGCCTTATGACCTGTCCTGGCTTAACCCAGCCAGCAGCTCAGCCCCACACAGCTCCTCTCCATGAGTTGGGGGAGAGAATCAGAAGAGTAAGAGTGGAGAAAACTAATGGGTTGAGATAAAGAGTTTAATAGGGAAAGTAAATGCCATGCACACAAGCAAAGCAGAACAAGGAATTCATTCCCCACTTCCCATGGGCAGGCAGGTGTTCAGCCATCCTCAGGACAGCAGGGCTCCAGCACACATAGTGCTGACTTGAGAAGACAAAATGCCATCACTTCAAATATTCCCCCTTCACAGAATCACAGAATGGTCTTCCTCCTTCAGTTTTACATATTAACATGATGTCCTGTGGCCTGGGATACCCCTGGTGTCAGTTGGGATTGACTGTCCTGGCTGTGTCCCCTCTCAATTCCTTGTGCTTCCCCAGCCTCCTCGCTGTGGGGTGGAGTGAGAAGCAGAAAAGGCCTTGACACTAGGCAACCCTTCTCAGCAGTAACAAAAAAAGTAATGTGTATTATCAGCACAAATCTAAACATAGCCCTGTAGCAGCTACTGTGAGGGAAATTAACTCTATCCCAGCCCAAACCAGCACAGACCAAGAGAACCCTTTGCCCTGGACCAGCATATTTGATGCCTTGTGCTGGAGCTTTATACTTTACACTGTGAATTTTGAAAGTGCCCCAAGGTTATCAGCTATAAAAGTAGCTAATATGACAGGGGAGGTTTATCCAAGCATTGCCCCAAGCCGTGAGACTGGCAGCTCATCAATAGAGAAGGGTCACTAGGCACTGAAATGCTCCAGATCAAACAGCACATCCTCAAAGAGGATGCTAAAAATAGAAAAGCAAACTTGCTCTTTCTAAAATTCACAGCTCCCTTAGTGCTACTGAACATGCCTTGTTCCCAAAGCCAGCATAACAGATGAGTGTCTGCACTGAAGTCAAATATAAAAGGGGAATGAGTGTCTCTCACCTGATTTCTTAACAGTCACCCAGCAGAGCAATTTGAAAGTCTCAAAAAAGGAAAGTGGCCTGGACCAAAAAACTCTTCCAGAGACTCATGAGCTCCTTCTGGGGAACTAATGGGGACTCATGCTCCCAATGCTTCAGCAGCATGGTAAATCAGCCAGGCAGGGGAGTCGAGAGCACCAAAAAGCAGGAGGGGTGTTTCTCAGGGCATCAACAGCAATTCCTTCCTAACAGAGGGTGGAAATGCAAGTGGAACAAAGATCCAAAGGTCACTTTTGATCTGGACTTACTCAGCTCAGTGCCTAAAGTACAAACCAAGTATGTTTGAAAACCCTGAGAAGCCTTTTCAGTGTGTTCTTCACTGCTGATCTGCTCTTCCTCCAAAGTTATTTCTTGTCTCCTTTCCCAGGGCTCCCCATGGAGAGCTGCCCATCACAGGGGGCTAGAACAGGGAAATACAGGTATCTGAAGACTTTGAAGTTCTGCTTTTTTGTGTGTGGAAACTCACTTGATTTCTAGCAGCTGTTTATTGAGGCACCAGTCTAGGAGCAGAGGCTCTCACTATGGAGAGACTGAGTTGGTCCTTGTCAGCTGTGACATAACTGCTCTCCACACACACAAAGCCTCCCACCACTGCAAAGAGAACACACCAGGCTGAGGTGGCTGCCACAAAGGCATTTTGCTTGGTGCCTTGAATTTGCATTATGACTGACTGGCTCATCAGTTAATAGCTCAAGTAAGTTCAAGTCAAGGACAGGTAAGTTCAGATCAGACTGTTTCCAATGGAGACTATTCTTTGTATTTTCCACAAAGTGTGGTCACAGAGTATGTGTAGGATACTTTACTACCTTGAAAACAGACCATGCACTTGATACATAGTTTAAAAGATGAGACACAAATTAACAGAAACTACATTCACACACCTCAGCTCTCACCTTCTCTGGCTGTTGACATACTCCTCATGACACAGGAGCTACTGACTTTCCTCCAAGCTCCTAACACACATTTGCTGGCACAGGCAAAAGTCTTGCTAGACCAGCAGCATGGATCTGAAGAAGCTTGTGCCCATTGCAGGGCAGCAATAACATTTACGATGGGGTTTAAGTGCAACTAGCTATATCTTCAGAAATCATGACGTTTCCTTCATTCACAAACGCTTCCAGGTAGTACCAGGACTAGCTTTCACAGCCCCAGGATCACTATACTACAGCAAACAGATCTAAATTAAGTCAGAAGACTCCAATTTAAATAATGCACAAACAGCACAGAAAAAATGAGAAGGTGGGGGGAAGAAAGATAGTTTGGATCCAACATAAAGTCACTACAGTACTCACACAACAACCTTGGCTGGTGCAATCTGCCAGGAAGGGCCCAGAGGCTCCAGGAGGCTGATCCACTTCTTAACCAAGTTACTACTGATGGCAAGTGGGAGATAATCCACAACCCAAAGTGATTCCCTTTCCTGGAAGGATTGGATACCTCTATTCTCAAACCACACAACAAAACCCCTCTCTACATAATGAAGGAAAATTCACACAGACTTTGACTGAGGAGAAGCTGATACCACAGGCAGTCACTTGAATTGCAGCAGGCATATTTAGAGACAGAACAATGGTGGCATTAGTGCCAGGATGATGGCTTGCTGCTCCTGCCCATATCTGTCATATAGAAGGCATTAGGAGCACCTCACAGACCTGAGGAAACTGAGCAACAGCTCCAATGCCACAAAACCTGATGGCCAAGGAACTGTTTACAAACAAGTTACTGCTGAAATATACTGCAGGAGTCTGGCTTCACCTTGTCTAGCTGTTCCTAAACTCAGTTGATGTCAAGACATTGCAGCAGCATGGATTTTAAGGTGCCCTTGGTAAGGCACCTAATGTGGTAGATCCCACATTGCTACAGTCATTTGGTCTTAACCCTGCCACAAGGCACAGGTCTGCATAAACCACGGTGCTGCTGTGGTGCATAAACACACCACGGATGAGAGAGAACAATGATGAGCATAACATCTCCTGTTGTTTTCCATTTGAAAACTCAGGGCATTTGGAAGGTTGTTTTGTTGGGTTTGTTCTTTTGGTTTTGTTTTTTTTACAGCTGCCCAGTGTGTCAAGGGAAAACAGAAGAAAGAGAGTCAGCCTTTTGCATGTGATTCGTGTCTAAAAACACCCACGCAGCTCATCACACTGACCTCAAAAGACAGAAATGCTGCAGCAAGACACTTCCAGAGAGGGAATCCATGGGAACTACACCACAGTGAACAAAGAGCCTATGAATTATCAGTTCTTCAGAGCTAAAGTGCTGAGCAAATATTAATACAATTAGTGCTGATCCCTGACTCTTGTTTTCAACTTATACTGAATTTCTCGAAGGACAGAAGCTTGTCACTGCCTTCAGCAGCTCTGAGCTGGGAGGAAAACTAAACCTGAGGAAAACCTAATGAATCAAGATACTCTTTCTTTTCTCTTTATGTAAGCAAGCAGCAGCTGGGTATGGTCAGAATGGCAGAGATGATGCTCAGTGTTGTTTTCATCAGGCTGTTACAGAATCACTGGTCTCCCAGCTCTCAAAAAGTGGTATTGCCCATGACTGCTTGCTGTGTTGTCTCAATCTGTTATGTATCAAGCTAGCCTAGCATTATGAGAAGAGAAGGTCTGAAAGGCATGTTGTTGCCCTGTGCTTAGGCTTTGGATGCCTGCACAGTAAAACTGTTCTCCTGAAGGATTTCCTGTGCCCCAATTTTGGTTCAGCCCAGATAAACAGGGAGTTTCTAATGGTTCCTCAGCAGCAAACAGGCTGCATAGTAAGGTATGACCTAAAACAATAAGCCAGCCACTGTCTCATCTCTGCAGTCCTCACTGAATTCATAGAAAGAAAAATCTCCTCTTTCTGTATCCCAGTTAGAAGAGTAAAGAAGAATGCTACTGCCCTGATAGCTACAGATGAATCTGCATGAATAAATGGTCATCTGTGATTTAGAGTGGTCAGACCTCAGAGGTTTTCAATCTCTTTTCCCACAACTTCTTGTGTTCTCCAGCCAGTTTCTGACTTTTCCATCAATTTTGAACTCCTTGTAAGGTGAATCTTGTCCATGGAGATGGAACCACTGGAAAGTTTGTACAGAGACACTCGTTTGCTCAGTAGACATCCA
Source organism: Colius striatus (assembly GCF_028858725.1). Lineage (NCBI taxonomy): Eukaryota > Metazoa > Chordata > Aves > Coliiformes > Coliidae > Colius > Colius striatus. The sequence goes on along the minus strand of NC_084771.1, from coordinate 3,075,514 downwards.
AATTTGTAGACATCCAAATGTCCATCCCAGCCAATTCTTGCAAAGAAACAAAGAGCAGATTGCAGCTAGCTGTTGTGTGAGCACTGTAACCAGTGACATTGAACACATCTGACCAGAAATGATGAACAAGTTGAAATACCTTGTCCAGCTACGAGATTCACAGCCTGAATATCCAAATGTCAGCCACAGCTTCAGTGAGGAAGATGAGGGAAGCCTCTATATCCTCAGGCTAACAAAGCCACAAGATATTAATAACTAAAAAGAAAACCCCTACTATGGCAGCCCAAGCACTGAGTGTCCCAGCACACACCTCTCTGAAAAGTTCTCTGCTTGAAGTTATTTTGTAAGCACATGACCACGTAAATCAGAACAAGCAGCTCTTGCAATTCACTCCTTCCTTATCTGCATCCAGGACAGGGGTTTTTTTACATTTTTAACATTTGTCAAACACTATTCTGGGAATTTCCCCACCTAATACTGGCTGTGGTTCAAAAATGATGTGTGCCTGAATGTAAAATGTCTTGTGAGAATATGGAGCACTATCAACAGATCAGGCTGATGACATTTCACTCCAAAAGATGAATGAAAAAGTTAGCAATAGTCTAAGGTATCAGTCAGAGCATTTTGTAAGAGTTCATCTTTCACTTTCCAAATACAAACACTTGTTAGAGTTTAAAAACAACATTTGTACAGAGTAAAGATCATAAGAGGATCTAAAATTCTGAGAGAGCACCATGAGTCTCACAAATGTCCACCAATAGTGTGTCACTTCTAACAGGAGCTGAAAGCAAATGCAAGGAAGGTAAGAGCAAGGCAAGACTGCAAAACACTAATATTCCCTATTACCTTAAAGCCCTTTCAGCCCTTGTAACTCTGAGGAAGATGTGACTCCTCTGTCTTTAGCAGCCCTAGTAGGAATGTCTCATTAATTAACTATTTTCCCCTTGATCCCATTAAAACCTTTACTATCTATGGTGTCCCTTGAAGGAAGGCCTACAGTTCAGCTTCTAGCCAAATGAAGAATAATAGCCATTTGCTTGCTTCCAAAATGCTCCTATCAGTTTTAGTTGTGGTCTCCAGAAGCTTGTCGTGCAAGTGAGATTGTCAGTGCCCAACCACTCTATTCTGCTCATATGCTGTGGGCATGCAGGTGAGCTGTTGGAATAGATCTCAGGTAGAATAATAGGATAGGTGTTGGAGTTAAGTATAGTATAGTAAAAATGTGAAATGTTTTGATAGACTGACAGGCAACCCCCAAATGGTCACAAAGCAAGACATTGCAAAGGCTTCATTTTCAACATTTCTGCATGAAAAACAGTTTCAAGATCTCACAGTTTCCTTTGATACATAAGAATCTGGCCTCTGCTCAGCAGTGTTGTTGAACAAGCACATTCTGGGGCACGTTTCCTCTACTGTTTCCCTCCAGAGACAAGCTCTGTGCTGTCCCCTTTCCAGGTGACATCTGTTACCAGTGAGAGGACGTGACAGGCAGTTTAGAAGTTCCCTTTTGCCACGTGCTCAAGAAAGGAGAGCTCTGAAGTTTGCAGTGGTGAAATGATTTCTTGCCATCTTCTCTCTTTGTACTTAGTTGCAGGTTTCCACCTCTAGTCTGCAGTACCCCAGGGAAAACATATACTACTTGTAAACTGTCAAGACAAGGCAATTCACTGAAGGCAGTCATAATATGGAGGCTGAAATTAGCTGTAGAGGGGGCTGCATCTTCACTGGAAAACACTTAGATGTTGCATACTCATCTAAAAACAGAGGGCAACCTGGGATACAGTGAACAGCAGAGAAATTACAGAAGCAGCATTTCTTCTCCCTCCTATGCCTTGAAATGTTACTTCTCCTTTAATTTATGTACACTTTGAGTCTCTACCCATTTTAACCAGAGCAGGGCAGAGGCTTTCCTCTCATAGATGCTTTGAATCCTTAGGTTTGGGGTCTTTTAGGGGGTTTTAAAATCTATTTTTTACTCTCCTTTGCATCTTTTCTCCAAAGATCTTTCTTGCATGGCAAATGGCAGCCACCTGCTTCTATTGTGAGGCTGCTCACAAATGCAAACAGCCACTTTACTGAACACAACTGCCTTTGGGCAGATGCAGGCCCAGCTGGGACTAAGTTCTACAAGTGGACAATTAGCTGCCAAGTAGTGGACTAAAGCTGGTTATTTTTATTGCAGCCCTGAGGAGATAGGTCAGACAAGGCAAAACATTACTATAACCAGAAAAACTGTAAGCATCTGAAAGTTCTGCAGGCCCTGAAATGCTCCATCCCTGCACAGTCCTGGCAGCAGGAGCATGTGTTTCTCATCAGGATGCTGGTAGCAAGAAAACTGTTGAAAGAGACACATGAAGCAGCCTTGATGGTTATTTTTAATGTCTCAGTTTCAAAAGCCAATTTTGTGTTTGTTCTTTGCTCACCATGCTCTGATTTTATAGTGCTGGCTGCTAGCACCACTGGTCAAGGATGTGCCAGCATGGCATCTTCCACTGGCACATGCATGAGGTGAGATAGTGACCCTCTGTGCTAAACCCACATCTCCAGAACCAGTCCAGGGACACAGGACAGACTCCAGGTCACACATCTGTCCAGTCTTGCTGCTAGAGGAACTGAAAAGGAAGTGGCCATGGTTTTCTTATGCTTCTTTGCACATCAGCACTGCTGTTTGGCAGAGCTGGGCTGCCCTGTGAGCTGAGGATGAAGATCAGAGGTGGATATTGCAATGGAGAAGCCGCCTTAAGCTGTGAGTTCATCGGTGAGAAACATCAAAGCCTGCTGGGAAAGACTTCTCTCGTCACAGACATCTGTCTGGACTTTGCTTCCTTCCAATTTTCAGACACGTTTTACTGCAGAACTGGAACCTGCTTCTCTGAATCCTTCACATACCATTACAGTTGCTCTTCAAGCCACAGTGGCCTCCCATATAGTGCCAACCTGGCAGCTGAGTTCCCAGAACAGATGCACATGATTTCTTTTAAATCTGCTGTGATGCCATAAAGCTTCCCTTTTTAGCTTTTGCCTCATCTATCAGCTATAACTTGCATGTGTTTGCTGAGCCATAAACAGAGGCTAGGAGTGAGCATAGGTTAAGACTCACAGAAGCATTTGAAGAAGTTCAAGATCATTAAGAGTGAGCAAGAGTGGCCTGAATGGCTTTTATTGCCTTAACCTCCTGGCATGATGAGAGGCATGAAAATGTGATGGAAACACACAATACTTTGTTTTGTAATACAGGGAAGCTTTTCCAAGATATTTCATATCTATCACCATGAAAGACTTGAAATATCAAGTAGATAAATGTTATTGTTTGGCCTAAAAAAGTCAAAGAGTAAGGAGACAGACAGAGGCACTTGTACTCCACTTCCAGAGCATGATTCACCTCTCCCTGCAGTGACTGGAAGCAGTCTTTTCCCAGAAATGGACTATAAATGTAGCTCTGGGTAAAAGTTTCACATGGAGACACCTGAACCATACATATCACATGTGGGACAAGGAACTGGACTCTGCTCATCTGTGGGTGCCTACAACCAACTAGTGAATCAAAAACATCATAGAGCCCAAACAGCAACATGAATCTGGCCAAGAGCTTGTTAGAGATCTTGTACATTTAAGCCAAAAGCATTAGTTGTTCTTACCACAAAGCAATAAACTGCAGTGACACAATGCCTGCAGATACACTCATGTGCATCCACTTCTCAAGGAGCTGTGAGCACACTCAGGGATCACTTATTGATGTGGCAGTTGATTAAATCTTGCTTTGAATTGGCAAATCCATGGAAAGGCCAAAACTTTGCTGAGGTGAGTAAACCATGACAAAAACTCCCCCCTTGCATAAACAAAAGTGGAGCACTTATCTTTTTATCCCCTTTACTTCCTCTTGTTTCCCCAGCTTAGAAATGTCAGTTTTGGTTGAATACTTAGAAATAAACCATTAAATGGTGAATTTTGGATAGCAGGAAGACTGATTCTTCATGTGTGACTGCACATAAAGGAGTTTGCCTTATAAATCCCAAATGATGAGGGACAGAAGGCTTCTGACAATTGCTTTACTAAATGCCTCTCCCTAAAGAGATGTGCAAGGACTCCCCCTGTGCACACCTCAGCCTCCCTTCATTCAGTTTCTTATTTTTTCCCTATTTCAGGTTATGCAATTCCACATCACCCACCAGTTCCAGGAACCCTGAGCCAAGGGGAGTGGTTACAGAAATGGGAGGAAACGAAGCTGAGGAGCAAACCTTGATGCACCTCCTAGTTTCCTATGCAGCAAACACATTCCTTCAGCTTGAAGTCAGAGAACTGTGCTGCAGCCCAAGGAACAGCAAAGCTCTGAGTGAGATTGGGACTGCTATCTGAAATAGGAGCTCTTGTTTTCATTTAAAACTATTCTATCAGCAACTGGAATCAATTGTTTCCAGCTTCTCTTTGCTTTTGAGTTGGAATCTTCATCCTTTCATATCGAATCAATCATAGAATCATAGAACTGTTTGTTTCTTTCAAGATCATGGAGTCCAACCACTGACCTCACCCTGCCAAGCCCACCACTACCCCATGGCCTTCAGCACCTCAGCTACATGGCATTTAAATGTCTCCAGGGACAGGGAATCCCCCACCTCCCTGGGCAGCTTGGGACAGGGGGTGACAACCTTCTCAGGGGAAAAGTTCTTCCTCATCTCCAATCTGAACCTTCACAGCACAACTTGAAGCCATTTGCTCTTGTCCTACTACTCACTACTTGGGAGATCAGAGCAACCCCCACCTCACTACAGCCTCGTCTTCTGATCATGTCTCCCCTCAGCCTCCTCTTCTCCAGACTAAACACCTTTCATCAGCTCCATTGCCCTCCTTTGGACATGCAATGCCATATCTATGGTTAAGAACAGACTCATTATTCTATCACAGTGTCTTTAACAACAAGAATATGTCTTTCACTGTCTAATCATCACATCATCATATTACCCTCTCCCTTCTTTTATTAAAAATACACTTTAGAGGTTGAGGTAGGGAAGGTATCTCTGACTCACTTGCCAGATTTGTTTCCCTGGGAGCTTTTTGTAGGAGCAGAAAGTCATGGGCCAGCCACCCACTGCACAGTTACTTGCTTCTACTTGTTACCATGCAATTAGCCATCAAGAAAATAGTCTGATAAATCAACCTACATTGCATCAATTAGCACTGCTTTTGGTGCACAACTGAGTCAGCTGTGACACTTTTGGCTGTTATGGGGTGCCATGCTGATGAGAAGAGTGTTCAGCCCCAGAAGGACCACATATATAAACCAATCCCCAAATAGGATTAACACTGCCATGAGAAAAAGGTGGCCAAAACATGGAGTGTGAATGGCTTCCACTGAACATTTCTAAAGCTGACAGTCTTTGGTCCCAAACAATTAAGGAATGAGATTATAGTTATTTTGATAATAGGGTCATAGCTACTCTATTCCACTACTGGAGGACAAGCAACAAGAACACAGCCCTTCTGCCTGGAGGAATTTCTTCAAGAGAATTGAAGGCAGCTGCAGAAGAGAGTGCAGAGTTTATAAAAGTAACATCTATTATTTATCTCTGGGGTAGAAGTGCAGGTTCCACCTGGTGAGTTTTGTGTTGTTTCAGATAGGGATTCTTGGAAGATTTCAATTTCAGATGAAAGATTTATGAACTTCCAGGTAGTGACAGTACAGCAAATCTGCAGATCATCTGTCCAAAGGCATAGGGTATTTGAAGGCAGAGCTGTTTCAACCCAGATGGCTTTGTTTGTTGGGGTTTTGTTTGCTTGCTTGGTTGATCATTTGGAGGAGTTTTGGGGGATGTGTGATGGTCTTATGTTCGTTTGGTTTTGTTTCAAAGAAAACAGACAGAGGAGACTTCTGCCTTAGAAGTGCTTCAATACTTGTGTTCTGTGGTTCTGTGATGCCTAGATTGGCAGTCAGGTGAAAACCCAAAGTTCAGTACATTCACTTATTGTTGCACTTTAATGTATTGCTAGTTGCAGATTTGCTGCTTTCACTTAAACCAGTACAGAGCCTGGAGAAAGGCCAAAGATGGAGCATTTCTGTGCAAGTTCTGCCAGTGCCTGGGAGGTTTTCATCTCTCTACCAGAAAATCCCTTCAGGAAAGCCCCAAAAACCTGCTAATCCAGACATGACAACACCATTACAAGTCCTCCTGATCTGTCTCATCCACCCTCCAGTACTGAGCAAGTTGACCTTAAAAATTTGATGCCAAGACCTTGATGGCTTCTCCTATTCAGAGCCTCTGATGAGCTCTCTCTCATCAATCCATCCTACATTAGTTTCCAGTTAATTCTTGGGGTATTCAAGTTCTACCATTTGCTATTTTCAAGGCACACTTTGCAAGAGACTGAAACATGAAGGGAGTTGTGGGTTATAAAGCAAGCACATGCATTTTTTCACGTGGAGCTTCAGGGCTGAATCCGTGGGCAGCCAACCACTCATGAAAACTTAACCCCAACCCAAAGGTCAAAAATAAAGGGAGAGAAAACGGCTAGGAGAGAACACCAGGCAATCTTCTGGAGTAGTTTGAAGTCTGACCTAAGGCATCAGTTCCTGGGGGCTGCCACTAGATGGTAATAAAAACTAAACTAATAGAACCGACTTGGCACTAAGTTCTGTGCCAACTGCAGCTGCAGGAGTTTCCCTGCACTACACCACAGCCCCTCTATGCCTGTGAGCCCAGAAGAGTGCCACTTGTCCCTTCAAAGCCCACCAGGTCGACGTTGCCATCAACCACAAGAGCAGTTGGGCTCTTCAGCTGTGCCAGAAAAGCACATTGCACAGTGGCAGCTGCCAGTTGTGTGGGCACAGGACACAGCACACCAGTGTTACAGTCCCCTGTATGTCCCCAGTTACACACCACACAGGAGCTTTAGGCAAGTCTTTGCTCCACATTCATGCAGACACCTTCCCAGAAGCTCTCTGTGCTTTACACACTGATCTCAACCAAGCAGGGCTCACCAACCTGCAGCTTGGAGAAAATGAGCCCTTCCTGGGCATGTCACAGAAATGACTGGGAGGGACTGTTGGGCTTTGTCATGTTAGTCCCTTCTAAGCTAAGTCCATTGCATTTAGGGTAAAGAGAAGATAAGCCACCTGTGTGTTCTGCTCACAAAGATCCACATTTCTCCCAGATTACTTAATCTACTGAAAAGTATTCAGTACACCAATGAGTAATTGTATCCTGCAGCTTGCCTGGAGCATATGTCACACCACACATTGAAGCAGCTCTGGTTGGACTTGAGGATGTTGGTCAACAGCAGTTGAACACGAGCCAGCAGCGTGTTCAGGTGGCCAAGGTGGCCAATGGCATCCAGGCTTCTATCAGAAATAGTGTGACCAACAGGACCAGGGAAGACAAGGACTCCCTGCACTCGGTACTGGTGAAGACAAATCTTGAGTAATGTGGCCAGCTCTGAGCCCCTCACTACAAGAAGGACATTGAGGTGCTGGAGCCTGTCCAGAGATGGGCAATGGAGCTGGTGAAAGGTCTGGAGCACAAGACAGCTGAGGGAGCTGGGGGTGTTCAGCCTGGAGAAGAGGAGGCTGAGGGGAGACTATCACTCTCTACAAGTGAAAAGACAAGAAGAAACGTCCTCAAAGTTGTACCAGTGGAGGTTTAGATTGGAGATTAGGCAAAACTTTTTCACAGACAGCACTGTTAAATACTGGCACAGGTTGCCCAGGGGGCTGGTAGAGTGAGATATTGAAAAGCTGTGGAGCTGAGGTGCTGAGGGCCATGGTTTAGTAGTGGGCTTGGCAGGGTGAGGACAGTGGTTGGATTCAGAGATCTTAAATGTCTTTTCCAACTGAAATGATTCTGTGATTCTATGAGTCTGTGATTTGGGGGCATCATTTTGGGGTTCAAGGTCCTCTGAGGTAGTCTGAGACAGAGCCAGGCTTTCAGCAGAAAGCTCACTGCCAAGCTTCAGGCTACCCAAAGGATGGCAGGGTGTTCTAGCAAAACTGTCCCCACCTACACAGAGCTAAACTAAACTAAACCTAAACCAGGTACTCATGGAAAATTACTGGATTCTGGGTACAAAACCAGCCTAAAAGGCAGCTCAGAGCTCTTCTTTCATCATATAGTCACCAACAAAACCAGTGCTTTAGTAGAGACAGACAAGCATATGTACTGTATCACCTTGCCCAAAGACCCTCTCATATTTTCCTCAGGTTTATTACCTTGTGGTTCCATGAGCTAGCTTGGTCTCATCTCCTGTTGTCAGTTCTGGTGATGGGAGCGTGGCATTCACTATGTCCTGTAGCCCATTCCTGGGATTTTTCCTTCCTTCACTTTCCTTTTGGCCTGACTTTAGCAGAAACACACGACTGAGAGCTTCAGCTGCCTGTTTTTAATCTTTCCTGAGAGAGCACACTTGGTCTGTGTTGTACAAGGTGATTACACAGCTTCAGGAGCCCAGCTTCTCTTCAGGTGCAAGATGACTTGCATAAGGAATGGCAGAGTTTTGCTACTGCCAAATAGGATCATTCATTACATTTCTTGTAGTGAGGGAAACCAAAGGTACCATGGTCCCAGGCACAGAGGGCTCCCAGGAGGGGACACTTTGCCTTTCCTCTGAAGGAAGGTCTCCACAGAGCATCCCCCTCAGCATGACACACTACCCAGGCAAGGGCTGCACCTCCTGCTGCTTCCATAGAAGTAACCATCTCCCTCTAGCAAGACTTGAGTAGTCTGGGAGGGAAATCTTAAATAGAACATTTAAAACAGTGAAATAAATGGGACTACTCAAAGCACTGCACTGCTCAGAAGGTGTCAGGAGCTAAATCATTCCAGAAGCACCGAAGCATGTGCTGTCAGGAGCAATCCTGTGTTGGCAGAGAGAGAATGGACCAAGTGGCCTGATAGATCTCTTTTTTTCCATCCCAGCATCTATAATTTCATTGTTAATGACTTGTAATTGCGTCCTACATGTCAAGACACATTTTGATTCCGTGCTTGATAAAGCACTGGGGCCAGTAAGATCATTCAATTAAGTGTACAGTGCAATACCTCCCCCAGCACCAAAACCTCCAGTCCTGAATTGGCCAGGATTGTCTTGCTGTACTTCTGCAAAGGCCCAAGGGGAAAGGGAGCAGAGAGAAATATTCATTCCCCTCATTTAAAAATGTAAAACACATTCAGGACTGTGTGTAATAGTGTTGTAAATCTTATTTCCATAAAGTACCTCCAGGGCTAATTCACGAGACATTCATCATATTCCAGCTTCTCCCAGCTCTGAACTCATCTGCAGGGTTTTTAATAAAAGATTTTGTGTGCATTTTCAAAAGGCAAAATTGTACAAACAAGGCCACCTTGGAGGCTCCCAAGCCCCTGCCTGGCAGGTTTCACTCCCCATCTGAGCCTGGCTCTAGCCAGGGTTACTTCACCCCCCAATCAATGCTGCCCTATGGAGATGAGGTTTGGCTAAGGGATAGCCAGTAATGTATTTCCAGGTCATTTCCTTCAAGCACAATCTGATTTCTCCCCAGTCAGTTTATTGGCATTGTTCAGTGGCAGAACCCTTAATTATTCCTTTAAATCTCATTTCAAATTCCAAGCACTGCCTCCCTTCTCCCCTCCTGCCTCCTCCAAGCCTCCTGGGATTATAATCTCATTTGTGGGTAAACACATTGTTTCCTTTGATGCCACCTGTCTGAAAGCAATTATTTCCAGGAAGGGAAACTTCATCTCTGTGTCATGTTGGGGAGGTGACAAGCTCTCAGAGGTATGGGGGCTGCTGTCCTGGGGACCAGGGAACACGATTGTCCCTGACTGGGCAATGCCACATCACATCCAGAGAAATAGGATACACCTTTTAAAGTGCTTCATACACAGATCTCTCTGGGCAAGGTGACTCCAAGATGCAACTGCAATGTGACCAGGCATTGGTGTGCTGCATTACAATGTCTGTTTAGAGCCCTTCTCCACTAACATCCCACCTACCCCAACACACAGCCCTACCTGCATCTGCTCCCTTATCCCATGAGACTCACCAAGTCCTTTTCTCCTTTTGCCCCTTGCAAAGAGAACCTCTCAGATTTCCAGGCCTGATTTCCATGCTTTCCCTCCAGATGAGCCTGGGGTAGCAGGGAAGAGCTGGCCTCGTGTTACCAGCCTGGCTGCACGTCTTCCCTCAGCCCCTTCTTCCTTGAGCTCTTGTTCCATATGCAAAGTCAGATTTGGGAGGATTGCATTGTCTAACTCCATCACCTAAATCAGCTCGCTGGCTAATCCTGGTTTAAGTGTACTCTGCCTTCAAGGGGAACATTACTGTGATTACAGAAGCCTCTCTCTTGCTGCACTTAATTACACAAAGTTAAAACCAGCCTCAAAATACAGGAGCCTAGTTGTCATAGGGAAAGTGGTAGAAGCTTCCCAAAAGCAATTTCCTTTCCACTGTGAAGGCTATGAATATGAAAAACCCAGAAGCCACCCCCATCTATCACAAAGAGAGAAAGCTGAGTATCTTCCAATATCAGGACAGGCAGTTTGCAGTAGCAGAACTCACTCAAGGTAACATTCCTCCTTGATAACTCTCTTTTCCTTTGAATTTCTTTACCACTTCAAGAAGAAACCCTCAAATCCAACCAATTTTAAGATGAAAAAGGCCACTTCCCACTGAAATGCCCAGATGTTTATTGTGCCCAGGGTTATTGTTTTCCAAGGGAAAGGTTTCAACTTTTTCTTTCCTTTTCTCAGATGAAATGCAACACCTAATTTACCTCAATTCCTTAAGTTGTGTCTTACAAAGAGAAATCACTGCTGTTACTAAACCTAAGAACTTTTTAATCTCTTTTAAAGAAAGACCAGGGTAATAGAAAGCCAGATTAAGCATAGGTTAGACCTCATTAGATTCAGACAGAGCCACAGTCAGGGGACAGATGTGTCTTAGTTTTTACTGGAGGAAGACAGATATAGAAATTCAGGATTGTTGATGGGGAAATAAAGTCTCTGTATTTTAGATTATGCAGCTTTCTCTGTAGTTTTTTCCTTAAAGGCCAGCTTCAACCTCCTACTCTTACCATAAGCAGTTGTGATGTTAGTGCCCTCCCATGGTCCCAGGCTTGGAACAGGATCAGCAGCTATTCTCAGCTTCGTTCCCAGCTGCTCTGCCAACTTGAGGGACCTCAATGGCTGGTTTAAGGCTAACAGGGAGCCTCCAGTTGCTCACAGAATCCAAGCATCCCCTAGCACTGAGTGACCCTTCAGCCAGCTGAATCACGAGCAGTACAAAGGCCGTCAATGGCTGGACAGGCCATGGAACCAAGAGACTAATTGACAAACCACCAGGGCTGGCTGCTGCTGTACAGCAGAGAGAGGGGACCAGCCTTTGCTGGGAATGGGGGCCTGACCCTCCATCCACACCAAGCACACAAACCAGGGGAGGTCTAACCTCACTAGTAAGTCATTCAAGTGTACATGAAGATAAAGCACAAAATAAACCTGAGCAAATTGGAGTAAAAAATGCTGATTATTGCTACGTTTGGTATAAGAAAGTACAGTCCGTGCTCCAAACATTTTGTCTGTTGACACCTACAAAACTCATCTCCCCAGGCTCAGCACTGGCACAAACACACCCCCTTGGGACTTCAGCCCTGCTTCCTGCTCCATCTGCAACTCCCTCCTCTGAAAAGTTTGCACTGCTTCTCTCCTCCCTTCTCTTTACCTGTGCTGCTTCCTTTTTCACAGCCTTCCATCAGACCTGACAGTCCAATACTGTAGCTAGTCCAGATATGCCATTCTTCAAGGTATTTGTCTGTGATTATAAGCCTCTCTCTTACTAATCCATTGCCCACCATGCTGCAGGCCTCATGTTCCCTCCTGTTGTCCCTCAACTTAAACTTTCACACCATAAACCAGCATTTCAGGAATATCTCATTAAAGACAGAGAAATTCAAGAGCATGCTGTCTAGCACCCTGACTGTATCACACCTGAAATGTGCTCTTGCAAATAACACAGTCATCAAAAAAAGACAGAAACAAATTCTACAACTCTGGCTCCTTTTCTCACCTCTCTTTTGCTTTCATCCCTAAAAGGTGATGCTTTTGTGCTAGTGTTTCTGTAGGTTCTTCACTACCCTGCAGAGCCTTTTACTATGAGAAAACAGACCTCCACGTTGCTCCAAGACAAACTTATTCACACTCAGGATTTGCTTTCTGCATTTCACCTTGGAAAGTACCATTGGTATCACTGCTGGTATCTTTGTTCTTCTTTTGAATAGCAAGAAACACACCACCAAGGGCTGTTAAACCTACGTGACACCAGCTTTGCTCTGCTTTGCACTGCACAGAGAGTCTGTACTTCTCTTCTCCCAGCCCTCACTGAAGAATCAAACCCTCCCTCCCAAAACTCCCAACCCATCACACATTTGGCTGCTAGCAATAATTATTTTGGAGTCCCATGGCTGCAACTGAATGGAACCATATGAGTTCTGTGAGCAGCTTAATTTGGTCATCTTGGATAATCTGTTTGTTCTCTTAGTGTGATGTAGTTTAGATTGATTTTGCTATTATTTTGAGCTCCATGGGAAAGCAAATTGGTAAATAACTTGTTTTTTTTTTTTTTTAAATTGTGGCAATCCTTAATTGTCAGCAGATCATCAGCCAATCAAACTGCCATCAGCAGAGATTACTCTGTAGGAGGGAGAAGACCACAAGCTCCACAGGCACTCTCAAGCCAGGCTCAGGCAGAGCCGGTATTCAGTGAACACAGCAAAAGCCAGACAGCTCTCCCACTTCTGGCCCCATACAACCATGGAAATCCAGTTTTCCCCTGTGAAAAGAAGTATTCTGGGCCCATAAAGCTGCAGCATGTCATTGCACCTCTGGGAGATTGCAGGCAGGCAGAAGACGTGGCTCTGAGCCTGACCTTCCCCTGCACAGCTCAAAACTTGCCTGGTCCAGTCCTGTACACAGGCATGCAGCAAGCTGTCTGCCAGCTGCCCTGCTTGCAGATCCCTGCTGGTACTGCCCTGCATGCCCTCAGCAACACAGCCCTGAGCACTTGGGGGGAAAATCAAAATCACTCCATGCTCTGAGCTCCAGATCGATGGTACAGTCAAAGCTAACTTTGCTATTCCCCAAGCCACTCCTTACTTTGCCTTTTCTTCTCTGATTTTTCTTGCTCCTGCTCTTCCTCACCAACTGCTCAACATCTCAGTCAAACCTTTAGCAGCAGCTCTACATCTTCAGACCCTTGTCTCCACACTGAACCTTTCTGCTTCACCCAGACCCTAGCCAATACAGTAAAACAGCACACCCTAAAAGCTTACATCAAAACTCTACTCTCCAAAGTCCACCAGCCCAAGCCTCTTCCTAAAGCAGCCCTTTCCTGCTGGGCTCTGCCCCTTTTATCTCTGACTCTAAACAGCACAGCTGTGGCAGGTAGGGCTGACTGAACAGGGCTGATGAACAGCAGGGTGTTGTATGTGAACACCAGTTCTTCTGAGATGAAGCACTCTGTAAACAGGGAGGATGGGCAGTCAAATACCACCCCTTTCTCCACCAAATTTAAGATTTGAGGAAGTCAGGGAGAAGAACACTTTCTGTTTAGAAAGCATTGTTCATGTAGCAGCACCACAGTGCTTGATGTTCCTCTACAACATACCTGCAGGTATCATCAAGTAAAGCTCTTACTGCTGCTTGCTCCCAGGATTAAAATTGTTTAGGGACTGGGACATAGTTGTCCTAGCAACAAATAACCTTCTTACAGTTCCTAATTCATGAGATGTCAAAGCTATCTATCTGCCACCTCCCATCCTCAAGCAGTGCTCTCCATTGCATTCGAGATGATCTGGACGTTTCATGGCTCAGAAGAACACAGATTCCTTCACTAGCTCTGGCAATCTGCTGCACCAAGGGCAACACTCTTCATTTCCCAGGATATTATACAAAGTATAACCAGGCTGAATACTTTAAATAAACATTTGAAGACATATTCACCTGCTGGGGATTCTTCAGCACCAACAGATGGATTGAGAGGTGCAGTAGATTAGTTTAGGCACAACATAATCCAACATGATACTCAAGTGATTCAAGCAAGGGAACCACATGCAATGCATGGTCTAAAGTAAAAGAATGTGTTTTCTTGTCAAGAGCTTCAAGATGTTCTGGTACCAACCCTCTCCCTGCATACACTTCTCATGTGCTGCTGCCATCCACAGCCAGATGGCCATAAGGTCCTTGGTATTTCTCTAAGTGATCATCATGCTGGCAAATTTTGTTCCCACATCCCCTGGATTACAACAACTCCAGGGCAGACTTTTAGTGGAGCATTTCCAGTGAGGCCAGTGCAGGACTGACAACACACTAGTTTTATCCAAGGAGAGATTTGGACACCAGGCAGGGAGGAGAAGCAGAAAACGTAGAGGCTTAATCTTATGTTCAGTCAGACCTTCACATCCCCTTCTCACTCAGCTACATGTAACAAGCTACTCTTTTCCTAAATATTTATTTGAATACTGTTCCTGAGTTTATCCTGGGGCTGGAAAGAGAAGCTCTAAGGTTTCTATATCCAGCAAAGCTGCCTGTGCTGTACCAGCCTGGCTCTAACTGAAGACAGCATCTCTCTTCCCAGGCAGGCTTTTAAGGAGCCGTCATACCACATCTAACACCCAGCTCATGAGCCTTGTTCTTAGATGCCAGCCTTTCATCCCTGTTATTCAGTCTCATTTTGCTGTCAGAGCAAGAAGAGCCACTGCAGGAACTGCAGCAGCTGTAATTTCTGGGGCAGGGGGTGGTGCAAAGGGGTACAATGGCATGGTGGCAGCCAGGAGGCCACTGTCAACATTGGTCTGCTTCTTCCTGGCAAAAGGGTCATGTTCTGGCTGAGCATTGACACTGACACCTCTATTTACCTCCTTCCCATACATTTCACCAAGCCTTCCCCTTACTAAGTGGCTCCTGGAGTGTTTTTTGGGGAAGGGTGAGGACTTCACCCAATTGCCCATGTGGCTTTCCCCACCTGGGCCACTGTCAGCATCCTTGCATTTCCCTTGGCACTGCATCTTTTTTACAGCACTTATCTCTCTTGGGAAAATGATCAGTGTACACAATGACCAGACAGCCTGGTCAAGGAAAAATTACACAGATTTCACCACAAAGGGAAGTTAAAGAT
Organism: Colius striatus; assembly: GCF_028858725.1. Lineage (NCBI taxonomy): Eukaryota > Metazoa > Chordata > Aves > Coliiformes > Coliidae > Colius > Colius striatus. The sequence goes on along the minus strand of NC_084771.1, from coordinate 3,060,382 downwards.
TGAGGGGGTGGGGGCAAGAAATCTGTGTGCAATAACAGGCTTTAGCTGCCTGGACCAGCCTCATCTGGGACCCCCACCCATCACTTAGGGGTCTAAGAGCTATACTGAAGCTCTGGCACAGTTTCTAGCTTTGCCTTCAGCTACTCCTGATTGAACTGCTGCCTAGGCAATATCTTCCCATGCCTCACGACTACCACAGGCTCACCAGAGCCTCCTACTGTCACTAGACTGCCTTGTTCCATTTGATGAGGTTGCACCCTGGCTGGTGAGGGTACTGATGGCACTTCCTCACCCTCTGCCCCCAGCTTGTTTTTCCCTTCCTTGACTTTTCTCTCCTGCCAGATTTCATGGCTAGACAAGATGGAAAAGGGAGGATGGAAGGAGGAAAAAAGTGCTACTGTGCTCAGACTGCTGGATAAACAACAAAGCCTGAGCCAGGATCTGATGGTTCTTTGCAGCAGACAAAGGTAGAAATGAAAGGAATCAGTCCCCTGGTAGGTGGAGAACATAATGAACCTCACTTTCTGTTGTCTTTTGCACAGCTCTTTTACTGACCTCAGAAAGATGGAGGGAACAAGACCACACAGCTCATGTGTTTGGCTGTGACATATGATTAACTTGTGGAAAGCTGCATTTCCAGGGTACAGCTCAGCTCTGGTGAAAGCCTCTGGCAAACTCCTACTTGCTTTCAATAGCATGCATGGAGAAATCCAGAAACACCAGGCACACTGTTGATGTAACTTGATGGATTTGTCAAGCACATTTTTGCAGTTTCACCGTGGTTTTCTGTGGTGCAGAATCACGAGCTTTTCCTGTGCTTGATACAGCTGAAATGCCTTGAATTGCTTGGAATGGAAAGCTGACCTTTGGAGTGCTGGTGCTGTACCACACCATGTTGAGGCAGGAGGTTTGGAGGCAGCTTGTGCCAAGGTGAGGCAGTGAGCAGTCTGCCACAGCGGGACTGTACTACATGGATGAGTCTGGACTTGGGAAAGTGGGAGGTGAGCTATATGGGCAGTATTGGTGGCTTTGGGAGCATGGGAGTGTGTCCCTGGGATCAGCAGAACTCCCTTCCATTAGGTTTGCAGGATGGATAGGAAAAGAGTTCCTATTCCCTAAAAGATGGCACAGGGGTGATGCAAAGGGAGGCAGGGAGGAGAGGACTCCTGGGTGCTGGGGGCAGACCATGGCAAAGTGATGGCTGCCTGCACACTGTAAAGGATAAATGTGTCCTGCTCTGCCAGGTGTTGTGCCTTGATGTCTCAAGAGAAGTGTCTCAGAAGATATGAGGATGGAAGTGTCAGATCTTGCTAATTGTCCCAGAGGTGAAAGAACAGCCATACTCTGCAAGATAAAGATATTCCTGCAAGTCAGATGCACGTTGGATTAGGAAGATATGTATTGGCAGTTCCATAGCTGAGATGTTTGTCCCCTGGTTCCATTAGTCTGGGCTCTCCACAGCCTAGTTCTAACTCCAGCCCTCCTCATCCCTACTGGCAAGAGTGGCTCTGCTCAGAGCAGGTCCTCCCACTACTCAAGGTCAGATCTGTCTTGCAGGGGGATTTCTTGCACTTTCTGCCTCTCCCTTTGCAGTATGGTTACTGCTGTATTTGAAGAAACCCACTTTCTTTCAGCCGATCTTCAGAAGAGTCACTCTTGGAGCAATTTAAACTTTTTGCCCATAAGCAAGGCTTTGGCTGACAGCAGCTGCTCCAATGTTAGTGATGACAAGTGGAGAGGAGTGTGGAGCTGAACATGAAGGAGGAGCAGAAGGAACAGTAATAGAGAGCAGCAGCATTGCAGTGGCTCATTAGATCTGGCATCCATGAAACTGGGAACAGAGATGTGTGGGAAGAAGGGTCAGGGGAAAGTGAACACCAAGAAGCTACTGAGCATCTCAGCCAAGATTTCACGTGGTTGCTCAGCACTGGCACCAGTGGTGCAGTTGTGAGGATGTCTCAAGCTGATTTCAAGTCCCTGACCCTTGCAAGCCTGGCTGCAGCAGTGGAAACAAGGTGGGAGTGGGGTTTCTTCAAGACATGAATCAAAACCTTGACTGCTGCCTTCACAGCTGGTGGTGGGTGGCACTGGAGCTCTCTGTGCCTTTGGTGGGGGTCAGAGCCCAACTGAGCTCCTTCATGGGCCATAACTAAGAGCATTTATGTTGCATTGCATCTCTTGTCCTCATGGTTAGGACAAGGTGTATGGGCTGATGGGGCATGAAATCGTGGTGTCAGCCATGCCAACAGTCCACTTGGACAAACCAGTGCTCAGCACTCTTGTCAAGGAACAAATGAGGACTCTTCTGAATGCACATGGAGTCTGTATTTACCACACAAGCAGACTCTGTGAACTACAGAGAGATAATGTCTGTGTTCACATGGACAGGAGCTTTTATCTGAGGACTTGCAGTGGCACTCAGGAATATGGAAAAGCTTTATGCTGGAGACTCCTTCCCCATCACATCAACATCCTCCTGGTTGGTCCCAGCCAGGGACCATCTGTGACCTTGCTAATGCTCAGTGGAAAGCAGAAGAGCTGCAGGAGGTGCTCCTGGATGTCAGTGCAGGTGTTGGGGCTATAGGAACTCCCTCATGCTCATTCCCAAGCATAACCCTGGCTCTTGGACTCAGTGCAAAGAGCCTCAGACATTAGATACATTAACAAGTAGGCTTTAGTGGTTCTCAGCAGGCAACCTTGCCCCTGCCAGGCTTCCTGCAGCACAGCTGGGAAGATCAAAGCTATCATGTGTGAGTGCCAACCTGACTGCTGGTGACACATAGGAGCAAATACAATTAAATGGGAGGGATATAGCTCTGCCCAGGACTTGCCTGACAGCAGTGGGAGTTTGGAGAGCAGCTGGTGTTGATCTGATGTCCTCTCCCATGTCAGGAAGGATGAGAAGCAGATAGGGGAGAAACTGGTCCCCAGCCCAGTTTCCTGCAGTGCTATGTGGGAGTAACTCAGCTCCTGGCACTGCAGTTTTCAGCCCTTCCCTCTGCTCTGAGTGTGTGGGGACAATCTCTCCTGCTTGCCCCAGACCCCCCAACTCTATCATTTGGAGAGGCACCATGAGCTCAGGGGTTTTTGTTCCAAGCCCTACTCAGAAACCCAAGAGGGGATGGGGGATTTCAGTGCAGTGATCCCACTTCTGATGCTAACTTTGTGACAGACTTACCATGAGTTAATTATGCATTATTAGCACCCATTATTCATTCTTGTTACATGTACATACATGTTTGGTGCTGAATAATAAGGCCAAACAATTAAATAGCCCTCCACCAAGAAACAGCCTTGAAAGCAGACAGTGTATGACAAACAGAGGGCTGGCAACAAAGTGGGTGGAAGAAGGAGGCAAAAAGACAGTGCAGGAGGAAAGTCAGGGCAGAAGGCAAGAAGCTGCAAGAAACATGTGAATTACAGCTGGTTGACCAGACTATTTGTCATGAGAGTGGCTGAACCTGAAGCAAACAGAGGAAATTTGGGTCAATCATTTTGGCAAAACAAACCAGAACACTAAAGATCCTCAAAGTCAAGCCTAAGTGGGTCCTTCAGCAGGAAGAGATAAAGTTCCTACAGTATTTCATCTGGATTTCAATGTTAGGCATCAGCTGTTCAGTTTTGTTAAAGACCATTTCAAAACATTCCAGTTTCATGCCAAAATAGAAACGTTTCAACACGTCCTGCATGGCTTTTGGGTGAAACTGTTGGTGGAGTTTGACCCAAATTTGTACACAGGTTGGGTCTGCCTCATAAAGGAAAGGTTTCATCAATTTCTGGTGTATTTGTTTTGATTATTCATGTTGTGATGGGGAGGGTAGAGGGGATCACCCAGTGCTCAGAGGAGAAAAGGAGAGCACAGCACAGAGATGTAGCTTGTGTGTGAAACACCAGTGATGCAGCAAAGCCTGAGAGGGGAAGCTCTGGTTTTCAGAATCTATCTGAATTGATGGAGATAATTACAAGTGTTACACTCCCAATTTCTCCTTCCAGGAATTCTTTACTGTAATAAACTCTTTCTAAGAAATTGTTCATATCCTCTCCAGTACAGAGTACACACCAAAGCCATTTTTAAGGTTGAAGAGAACACTTTGGGTGCCAAACTTTGTAGAGACCTTAAATTTACCTCAGTTGTACAATGGAATTAACTTTCTCCCTTCACCTGCCCACTACTTACTATGTTCAAGGATGTCTGCTTTGATCAGGAACCAGAGTGCTAAAAATCTCAGGAGAGGCAAGGACCTGTGGGACTTGCCCATGGTGATCTCTGTAGGCTGCACCTAAGCTGGGAAGCCTCTGGCCAGCTTGAATGGGAGAGGAGACCTCAACCTTGCTACAACCTTGTTTCAGGTAGTTACAAAGAGTGCTCCTGTCTCCCTTCAGCCTCCTTGTCTCCAGACTGAACACCCCCATTCCCTCAGCTGCTCCTCATCACAATTGTGCTCCAGTCCCTTCCCCAGCTCTTGTGCCTGTCTCTTCTTGTGTTTAGGGGTCCAAAACTGAACACAGTACTTGAGGTGCAGCTTCACCAGTGTCAAGTATTAGGGGGCAATTACTGCCCTGGCCCTGCTGACCACACTTTCTGATAGAAGCCAGGAAACCATTGGCCTTCTTGGCCACCTGGCACACTGCTGGCTCACACTCAGGTGTCTATTGACCAACATCCCCAGGTCCTTTCCCTCTGGGCAGCTTTTCCAGCCACTCTTCTCCAAGCCCACAGCATTGCCTGGGGTTGGTATGACCCAAGGGCAGGACCTGACCTTTGTCCATGTTGAATCTCATACAATTGGCCTCAGCCCATGGCTCCAGCCTGGCCAGGTCTCTCTGAAGAGCCTTCCTGCCCTCAAGCAGATCAAGGCTCCCACCCAACCTGGTGTCATCTGCCAACTTAGGGAGGGTGCCCTCGATTTGGGATGGCTTCAGTAGGCTGAGCCCACCAGGACAAGTACATTTTCTGTAGGGCTTTGAGTAACAATTGCTTGACTGTGTCTGGAATACTTAGATTACTTCTCTCGGTCCTTTCCAGCTCTTTTTTCCTACATTCTCAGGAAAGTGTTTGTACCAGCACCTCATTAGACTTATGCAGATGTTGGAAGGGTGCCCTAATTTCCTATTGCAATATAGTCTGAGGCTATGAAGAAAAAAATACAATTAAACCCCCTGCATCCAAAAAAACCCACTTCTTAGTTCAAACTGAGAGCATCCAGGCTGGCATTGTTGCCTTGAATCAGCTACCAAAGCAGGTGCTGTGCAGGCAGAACCTGAGCTGTGTGGAGATGCTTTGCACAACCTAAAGTGAGCTTCTCCTGCTCTGTAGGCAAACCTAGAAGGTGAGAAAGTGGTTTGTGTTCCTCAAGGAGGCTGGGAAGGAGCACCTGAGGTTTGCATTGAGAGTATGACATCCCAAGTGAGAGAGAGGTCCAAGGCTCATTTGTCTGCTGAAAGCACAGCTGGGTTTTGTCAGTCAGGGCCTGTGGGGAGCTACAAGTCACTTTTCCCCAAGAAGCAGGAACTTTTTTGCAGCTGCTGAAATTTCCAGAGTGATGAAGGCTGAATCAGAGATCCCAGCCCTCCCCCATCTACTCCTTGTGCTCTCTCCAATCTGCATCTCAGATACCTTTGCTACCCAGGAGAGGCTTTGTCTGCAAAGTTGCATCAGTTTTACGTAATATGGAGTTGAAGCCAAGGCAGACACCTGCACAATCCCTCTTCTTGGCACCCCTTGTACAAGCTTTCAGTGCCAAAAGCACCTCCTCCCTCTCCTCAGCAACAGCACTGATAGTCTCAGAGCTTTGTAGCCAGTCCTAAACAAGGGAAGAGCTGCTCTGGAGCTCTCCTTTAGAGCCCTATCTCCCTTGATCAGCAAGACTCAGGTACCAACTGGCCTCATTTCCTTTCAGACTCAGGAGAAGGGTGCCCGGAGCATCCTTCAGTGAGTGACTAAAACAGCACTGCTTGGCTTTGCAAGGGGCTGTGCAATCCCCTGGCATGGCCACAATTGTGACTCTACATTAAATAGCCAGAGAGAGATGCAGAGAACACGGCACAAAGCCAATCACCAGCACCACATGGCTTTGGCTGGCAGGAGCTCAGCACCACGGGCAGACCAGGGGAGTGAGGAGCAGCACACATGGAGCAGCCAACGTGGCTTATCAGCAAGATGCTTCTTGGGGCATCCCACTGAGAGATCAGACCTTTGTGAGAACAGCAGCAGCAGCATTTTGCAGGCCTGAGACTGCAGAAATGAACTGCTGGCAGACTGCTCATGCCCAAAGGGACTTTGCAAAGAGCTGGGTGGGTGGCTGACAGCCTGGGAAAAGAGCCATTCAGAAGCAGAGGGAAATAATCTATCCAGTTCAGGTGTGGTTTTGATGGTTCCTGTACCTTTTCTCAGTCTAAATGAGGGGGAAAATTTCAAATGGAAAACAGTAAGTTCTAAAATAGACCAAACAAGCACATTTGAGCTCCTGAAATATTACCCTGGTAACTTTTGTGTTTCCTTTCCTTCATGATCTGTTAAATGCTGTGTATTTGGAGCTGTGATTGGATAGCAATTTAGGGTAAAAAAGCAAAAAAAAAGGGATCTTTTTGTGTAGAGTATGTTTAAATAGGGTTTTTTAAATCCTTTTTGACAATGTCTGATTTAGTGAGACTTTCCTCACCCTACAGCTACTTTTGGCTTTACAGAATTGTCCTTTGATAGCTAAAAAAGCAAATTCCCAAAAAATCCCCCCTTGCAACTCCTCTCTGCTTCCTGCAAAGACTATGAAAGGAAAGGCCATGACTACATTCATATACTCAAAGGAGCCTATACCCAGACTCTCAGAGGAAGCAAAAACATCAGAGGCCTGTGACCTGAGGCTCATCATCAGTTGGTTCAAAAGCTCTCGGTGAACTGAGGCTAAAGTTCATCTTTACCATAGAAAGCAAAGAAGGGCAGACACCACCTGGGCTGTGGGTTTTACCTGGTGGCAGGGATTAAAAGTAAAAAGAAAGCTATGAATGGGTTAAAAGCAAAGCTTCTAAATCCAGGAAAACCTAGATTTGAGTTCTAATAACAGAGGAGAAAGTTGATGGAAGATCAGGCAGCATGTTTTGCTACGTGGAATCACTCTACTTTTGCCACCTCAAGCTCCATGAGAAGTGTCAGGGCAGCACCAAGAAACAAACCCAAAACGTGCTGAGTGTTGCACAAATGTGAAGGAGGGAGGCTACTTTGCTCCAAAAGGCTTGCAGCTGCACATCACCCACTCTGCTGCAGCCACTGCTGTGCTGGGCTGCTCTCTCAGGGACACTCCATCCTCCTGGGCCAACCCCAACACATTGCCAGTCATCTCCCACTCCTACTGGGGACAGTAGGACATGAGCAGGCACCATGAGTTGTATCTGGGGAGAAAAGTCCTTGCAGAGCAGTGCCCAGACTTATCACTACGTGCTTCCAGCAAGCTGAGGGATGAGCCCTCATGCAGCATCTCATCTTTCTTCTCACACTCCCTCCTCTGTGCCTCCCCAGCCCTGGGGTACAGGTTTTGGCTGACTGGGGACCAATGCTTTTCAGAGAAAGTCCCTGAGAGCTGGAGAGCTTTTGTCTCCAGTGACAGCAGGTACATAGGACTCCCAGCTGTGCCATGGGGGTCAGGAGGGATTTCATTTTGCAGCTTTAAACACGTGCAGGTTCCTCTGCAGTGAGAACATTGCTGTGGTCATCACAAGCAAACAGAGCACACTAACTCCCAGCATCAACACAGCCACAGAGGGACAAGGTAAGGGCCAGCAGCCCTCCACAGAGCCCATGACTTCTCTGAGTCATGGAAAACTGGCCTATTTGGAATGAGGTGAAGACACTCTCCAGACCAGTCTCCAGTGAAAGAGCCCAACCATCCCCTGGAGAACAAGGAAAAGACCAAACCATCTGTCCCCAAGACAAGTAATTGCATGGTCCTTAGGTGCAATTAAGGCACGTTGTTCCCTTGGCTTCCCATCTTGTTTTTCACAAGACAAAGCCACACTGACCTGCTCTGGTGATGGTGGCAGCCCCAAGTTGAGGTTGGCCTGGATGATCTCCACTGCCAGTACCTAAGACAGGGCTACCTGCAGGGAACCCCTCACCAGACTGCAGCAAGACTGCCCAGGCATCCTCCACATTGCTAACAGCAGAGAGACAGAGAGGAACCCTCAGGATGAGCAAATCCTGGAGCTAATGAGTTCTTCTGCAGCCCAGCTTGGCTTACAACCTCATGGCAGAGGATATGTTATGTCTGAGATACAGGGAGGTCGACTTACAGTGTGTCAAGGTCCCAGATTAGCAACATGTTACTAAAAAAGCACCAGCACCAAACAAGAAAGGTCAAATCTATTACATCAACTTCTATTTTAGCTGAAAAGAGATTTGCTTTCAGTATTATTGAAAGAAAAATCTTTCTCCTGGGGTTAGCATTTTTGTGGCATTTATGGGAAAAGCATATCTTGCTTTTCAGGAATATTTTGGGGATTTGTTAAGGCTCCTGGGGTGTCCAAAGCTAAAAATATGACTTGGCTTTTGGTTGTTAGCTGCTGCCAAAAATAAATCAACAGCAAATCTAAGAGGATGGAACCTTATTAGTGGTCGTTTAAAGGTCAATTTAAAGAGCCCCTACAAGATGGATTATTATGTTAAGGCAACCTGGCCTGGAGCTGGGCATGGGTCTGGAGAGGTGCAAGTCTCCCTCCCCTCTGCAGGCATGTTTCCTTGCCTGTGCCCATCAGAGCTGAGCCATCCATCACTGGGCCAGAGTAGCAATCACAGCAAAGATCTATATAACTAAGTCAAAGCTCTCTATGCCTTATGGGGCTTGGAGCTGCTCCCCTGGGACAAGTGTCAGCACTTGGGAACAAGAAAAGCATGTGGAAAGGGAGTTGGGGACAGAGAGGGAAGAGACACAACAGCCCAGATGAGCCACAGAAGCCATGGTGAGGCATCAAAAATTCCCCCCCAAACAATCTGGTACATGCAGAGAACCTCATTATGGTGAACCCCAAGTCTTGAGTTGACATCTTTCAAACTATCACTGAAAGGGGAAAGCTGAGACTCTTTCTTGCTTGTTCATTTTCTGAAGGAGCAGCTCAGATCAGAGCTGACACCAGAAGGATGAGTGCTGAACCTTGGGCTGAATCTTTCATGGCCACAGATGCTGACACTGAGGTGCTTACAAAGAAACTCTTTTGCATTGTTGTTTTTGCCTTGCTTTGTGTTGTTTGCAGGCTTTCATTATGGTTTTTTTTACACACAACCTTCTGCTACATCTTGGGGTAGACAAGGGAAATGGTAATTAAACTCAGAAAAAAATGACTTGGAGCTGGAACAAGGCAAGTTACAAGAGGAAAAAAAAGGCTGAAGAAGTAAAAGCACATTATCTCTGCTTTGGCTGAAGAAGTAAAAGCACATTATCTCTGCTTTTCTTATGATTTTCCTGTGCCCAGCTGATCTACATGAGGCAAAAATCAAAGAGGGCTTTGCTCTCATTCATGGCAAAGGAGAGATTTTTTCTCTGCTTTGACCACAGATAGGGTTCAAACTTAGGGAGAAGGGACTGCAGCCAGGGTCATGGTGTGCCTTTCAGCTTGCTGTTCCCTGTGCCATGGCAGCATCACTGATGTCAGGGAGCCCACCTGGCACAGGCTTGGCTTTAACAGCCCCAAAGACTTGCTCCTCCATGGCTCTGAGCCTCAGACACACAGGTAACACATCACTCCTGGTACAATCAGCAAAGGGCAGCTAAAGAAGGACACAATACTGAGGAGCAGCAGCTTACTTTTGCTAGATTTCAGAGAATCACCATGAGACTGCACAAGGGAAATGATGTTTATGCTTCACTGCAGCAAGCAGAAGCATCCCATTTCCCTCCTCTGCCATTCAGACTAAATTTGGCTCTCCCTGACACTGGTATCTCTGGAAGATATCCACTGAACTGATTCTGGATTTCCACCCTGGCATCTGGGAGCAGAACACGGAATTTCATTTATTTATTAGGGTTACATGGGTTTGAGATTTGCTGTTGAGGGAGGAAACTTCCTCAACAATTTTGTTCTGCTTGGCTGTGGAGGATTCAGTCCTCCATCCAGAGCCAATGCAGCTGCCTGAACACTGCAGTCCCCTTGTGCTGCTGCCCACAGAACCAGCTCCCTCCACATCTCCTTCCTCAAGTGGCACGTCCCACTGGACAGCAGTGAGATACAATAGATCAACCCTGTCCTATTACCCCAATTACATTTGAGTTAGGGAACCAGCACACACAAGGAGTATTGCCATGGTCCTGCTGTGGTCAGAAGATATTCTCTGAGCCAGGTTTGGAGACATCCAGCAGAATATCCCAGCTATACATTAGTACAGCCCCCAACAGTGACCCCAGTGTCTCCTTATCCCAGCTCTGCCCTTGTTCCTTCCCACATTACATTGCTGCAAGGAAACTGTTTCCCTTCCTTCCCTCACTGCTCAAAAAAAATGGGACTAGCATCAGTACAAAGAGATTTAATACAAACAATTCTCTGAGGAAGAGGTTGAATTTTTCTTACTCTCTCTGACAGGAAGACATCTCTACACAGCCCAATGTGATCCTAGTTCTGGGCTGATTACCTACTCTGTGGCTTCTGGGAAGACTCTTCACCACCCAAGGCTTCTTGGTAATGCTGCTGACATGTCCTTCTGTGCCTCCACTTAGGTGTTTGAAGGGGTAAAAGAAAAGCCAGGGCTTCTAGGCAAGAAGGGTTGGTTTCTCTCTGCAGGGCAACTCTTCCCAGAAGGATCTGGGGTCCATCACCCAACCCTGCAGCTCAAGTCTCACATGTAGTGCAGGAGAAAGCAAAGGAGGTGGCTTGTGGACTCTCAGGGAGGGCAACCTGCTCCTAGGACTTGGATCTCAAACTTTAGCTCTGGTTTCCAGTTCTTCAGGAAGGTTACATAGGAACAGAAGAAAACCTCTCTCTGGCCTCACACAGCCTGCCTTCAAGGCTGAAGCAGGACAGGACCTGCTGAGTAGTACGCAGCAAGGAAGAAGCCAGGACCCAATTCACTGCAGCAGTGCTCCCTGAGTGCTTAGGTAACACAAGGGATGGAGAAAACCTCCAGATCTGAAACCAGCTGTCAGTCCTCAGTGTGCATGTGCCAGAGCCAGCTTCTGCAGCTGGGTTTTGGCCATCCTCCCTACCAAAGGGAACAGACACAGTGCTGGTCCTGCCTTCGTGTGGTACCTCAGACCCCAGGGTGCCCAACAAAAAAGGACAGAGAGGCTGATGCCAGCGTCCACTACCTTGTTTCCTGAACAAAAGAGTACTTGCTCTTTACCATCTCCAAGTAAGGAAAAGAACAGAAATACAATGACATGACTGAGAGGCAACTGCTGCTCCTTTCAGCATGAGGTACGTTAGCACCCCGTGCTCAGCAGTGGCTACATCCAGCTCACAGCACGTGGGCACAACAGGCAGAAACCTCAGCCAAGGAGGAGAAATAGAGACACATCTGGATTTGGTGCTGAACTGGGCACTTGTGTGGCTCAGCCAGGCCATGCACACACACCACAGCCCACCCAGGAGAACTACATGCACACATCCATCCCCTGCCACAGCTGACACTCAGCACTGGTGAGTTCCTGGATCCCACGTGTGAGGCAAGCTCTGTCTGTGAGGAAACAGGCTCAAGCATGGGCAATGAAGGAGGAAAACCCATCACAGATAACAACCAGTACCTCTACTCCAACAGATATAGGGTTCCTCAATTGCCCCTCTCCTCCTTCCCTTCTCCTCTCGTTCCATAACTCTGCCTCCCTGCCTTACCCAAACTCCCCATCAGAAGATATTTTCCTTTCTCCTTCCTCCCTGCCCCGTGGTAATCCTCATTGAATTCATGAAAAAAAGATGAGCACGTTTCACACACAGCTGCCCATCTCTGGAGACCACTGGAGCGAGAGCAGGAGCTGCCTCGCTGGGTACTGAGCAGCAGATCCCCCAGGGAGCCGTGCCCCCCTGCCCCAGGACAGGGTGCTGTGCTGACGTGCTCAGCTGGGCATGAGAAGGTCTCATTAGGAACAGAGAGCTCCCTCAGGCCCTGCCCATGGAGTGGGCAGTGTGGCCCCAACACAACCCTCACTCACTCTCCTCTGTGTGTCTCTCAGGAGAGATTCACCTCCTCTCAGTCCTTTCAGAGCTCCCCCTGGTCTCCAGCTGGAGATGGAAACTTCCTGGGCACCCACCCCAGCCTCACAGCACACAGGCAATCTGTCCAGGGAAGGGGGATTGAAGATGGGGAGCCTTCATTTAGTCTGTTAAACACTGCAGATACTTCCTAGTAAGGAGCTACCAAGCATGCAGAGTGCCTGCCCTCCTCTAGAGCCTGCCATGAAGTTTGTAAAGGACTGCTTAACCCTCCTCTGAGGAAGGGCTCTCAGAGATGGTTTGCCCTTCTGAGTGGCTGGAGGAGCAGCCCACAAACCCACTGCACTCCTGCCCCTCGCACTGCCAGTCCTCACTGAGCTCTGCACACCCCTTGCCTCTGACACAGCCTAACCTAACAAAGCTCTTGTCACCTTGTTGGATTTCAGGTGTGCTCTAGGCCCCAGCTCTGTCAAAAAGAACAGGATAACACATCACCACATCAAGGGCCTGTGATGGACACAAGCAGAAACTCCCAAGGAAGCATTCAGCTGCCTAAAAGACAAATTCAGCAGATGGCAGTGATTTTGCCATCTCCATCACTGCTGACCACAGCTCTCAGCGTGGGAACAACTGCATTTGACCATAATGCCACTTGATGGTATTCTTTTAGTGATATCAGTCCCTCAGTGCTGAATCCACCACAGAGTTGGTCCCAAGGATGGGTGGTTAAGTGTAGCCCAAGGCTTGTTGATTGGGTCCATCACTAACTGCAGCAACCCTGCACTCAAGACTTTCCCAGACATCACTTGTACACGAAGGAGTCTCCACTCTGTGCTCTCTTGCATGTTGGAGACCTTGGATTGTTCTCTTTCAATGTTCACTAGAGTAACCCAAGTGGGATTTTGCCTTTCCAGGCACAAGAATCATCACATGGATTTGGGGCAGTCACAGGTGTGCAAATTGCTGCCCACATCAACTTCATGAATGCAAACCATGGACTGCTAGGGGCTTGTATGAGTCTGTATTAAAAGGCTGGTGTGATAGTCTCCACCTACCCTCTCCAAAAACTGGGGACCTCAGCCTTGAGAAGCACCCATCAGTGAAGAAAAGATCCCTGGCTGCTCTGAGGAACGGTGCTTTGCCCCAGCCCAAAACACACCAACTGACTGACTCATCTCATTCAATTCAATCCCAGAACTGTTGGAACAGAGTTTAAAAAGTAACCAGGGGAAGGAAGGCAGGATCATTGCATCCCTTTGAAAGGATTTGTTCCCTGTGCAGAGAATGGCCCATGCCCTCCCTCCTCAGCTCTGGAGGAATTGCCCACACAGTTTGGATTTGGTATTTGCCACGTCTTTCCCTCATTTCAAATCCTTGGACTTGAGACACCTTATGGACTAGAAACACAGCCTTAAAATAAATTAGGGGAGAAAGAGAAAAGAAAGCCCACTGATCCTTCAGGCAGCACAAAGGACTTCAGCAGTCAGATCTTAGCATTTTAATTGTAATCACTCCAACCACACAGAGCTGAAGTGACAAACCCCACAGCTAGTTCCAGTTAAGTCACTCTCCATCCCAACACTTGTGCATGTTTCTGGTTTCATTCCTTGGCCTCTGGACACAACCTACTGATAAAGGCAGTGCTTTTTCTTTGATTTTTTCTACCCACACCATTTTGCTTCACTGAATCCTATTCCAAAGTCACATCTGCACACCCAAGCTCTTTGTTCTAAGACCCTTGAGTCTCGTAGTGCCAGGGCCATCCCCAGCACTGAAGGCTGGTGGTGTGGGGGGAGGAACAGGTGAAAATAAAGAATGAGTCAACCCAGAGTTCCCAGCATCCCAGGATAACTCTGGTATGAAGGGAGATCTGCAGATCTCTGGTCTAACCCCTGACCAAAGTAAGACAGCTCTGCCCAGACAAATATCAAGTATCTCCAAGTACAGAGATCCCACATCCTACCTGGGCCTGTGTTTTAATGACTAACTGCCTACTCTATAGAATTCCCTCTGTTGCAATTCTGCCCCTCTTCCTATTATTGTGAAAATGAATGAGGACAGCTCTCAGTCCTCTGTGGAAAGCAGGGTGCACAGCACAGCCTCAGCTTTGAGCACAGCAGACTCAAACCAAGCTGCAGGTTCAGACTTCCTGGGGGTTTAGCTCCACAACAAGGTGTGTGTAGTAGCTATGCACACCAATAGATGTGACTCTTCAAGCAGCAGCCTCTCCAAAGTCCTCCCACTATCTAGCATTCAGCATTGATATCTTACCAGGATTGCATATTCTGAGATGCTCAGTTCAGTCTTCCCACTCACAACACAGCACAGTGTCACCAGTTACAGGGACAGTGGTTGAACCTGATGTGCTCTCTTTCCAGCCACAGACACCAAGGTAAAATCAGGATGGAGTCCAAAAACCATGATGTTTGTCACCAGTTGAGGTAACATTACCAAACCAACACTGTATGTGGAAGGACACACAGCAGGGGATTGCACAGGTATCAGAGCAGTGCAGAAGCAGATAAATGAATGAAGAGGAACCCAAGACTAGAGCTGCACACACTGAATCAGCCTCCTGCATCAAGTCCTAAAGGTGCCAGGAGACCTCAGGTACCAGAGCAGTTGTGAGGCTGGCAATTCTTTTTCAAGGTCTTAACTGAGAAAGCTGGGACAGGCAGTGAGAAGAAAAAGAACTAGGAAAACTGTGTGAGACTAGTACAGAGCCCCATAACACACTGTTAAAGAGGACAGTAGAGAATCAGGTAGGAAGTATAAATCCAATGTGACATTACATAGGAAAAGCCCTTTGAAGTGGAATGTGAAAGGCAAAATGATTGGGACCCCACTGCTTCACGACAAGATGTTCTTGAGAAGCCATGGCCCTACTCAGGAGGAGCTGGTTGTTGAAGGACTCTGAAGACTGAAGGGTTGCATGATCCTTCTGGTCCCCATTAATCCTGTTGCTTCAGCACAGGAGCCAGCACTAAATGTCAAGATGGTCTTTTGAGCTTAGAAACAATGAGGTGCTGCAACTGCTGTACAGAGCTCACAGAAAGGCTTTCTTTGCTTATTGTTGCTTTGTAAATTAGTTCTTTTAATCAAAGTGTTCTTTACCTTAGAGAAACTCTTGGAAGCAAAAGTGTAAATAGATGTGAGGGCTCAGCTCTCCTCTAGCACAATTCCCTGTGAAGTCCTGCAGCTGGGTGCAGAGGGGCTGCTGCAACACAGCTCATGGTAATGAGCAGGAGAAACAGGTTACTGGTCATCACCATCCCACTGGACAAGGGATTCTTGGTGTCACCTCTGCCACTTCCAAAGCCACAGCTGCCCAAACACACTCAGGATTGTCTCACATGAACTCCAAATGTATCCCCTTTGTGCAGAAAGACTGTCTTGGACTGTTTATGTTCAGTATGTTGTGTTGAAGAATATCAAAGCCTAAAACTACTGTTGAACTTTCATTTCCTCCTGTAAGTAGGGCTGTGCTCACACAAACACACTTAGTCAAAGGAAAGAACACTTCTCACAGAGAGGCAGCAGATGAAGAGTTCGTGGCTTTACACCAGACTCAGACATTTCACTCAGAAGGCTGAATTCTGGTTTGAGCCCCATAGGAAGAAAAGATAGTCTCACAGAACTGAGACAGGAGGAACAATCCTGATCCCAACAGAGGCCCAGCAGTTACAGCCAGCATGTGGGCAGACTCAGTTCCCTCCTCTGCCCAAAGGAGTTTGAAGCAGCAGGTCTTACATCTCTGGAGTGGGGAGGGCATACTACATTGCTCCATCTCTCCTGTTTTGATGGCTTTCCCCTTTACCTGAGTAAGAGAATGTTCACTATCTGCATTGGCCACAGACTGCATCCCCAGAGCATGTTCTCCAGCAGCAGGGAGAGAGTGAGTTTGGCTTTGTGTCTAAGAAAGGGACTGGGAAATGATAGAAGCAGCCAGGCTCTATACCCAATCTCTTGTTCCTCTGCCTGCCCTTAAGACCTTTTTGGCTCTGTGCTCAGAGAAATTCCTCATCTGTGGGAACACCACGAGGTTGCCCCATGCATCCTGTAGAAAACATCCTGACCAAAGGAGCTTGCTGACCAAGGAGAAGAACATCTGCACATCTTCCTGCTCAGCAGAGTCAATCCCAAGATACTCAGGAGAAGACCATATTTACTGCCCAGATTTCTCATCCCACACACCAGCTGCAGACAGACCTGCAAGTCATTCAAACTTCCACCACACACACTGCAAAGTAATCACATCCAGGAGACAACTCCTCAAGTCTTTCTGTCAAGATGCCAAAAAGACCTAAAAAGAACTGAGGAACAACTTAGATATCTGACAATATTGAGGGAGCAGGAGAGAGGAAATCAGGCAGCCTTCAGCAGTTGAAGGGAGGCCACTCTGTTTGCCCCAGTCTCTCTCAGCCACCTTCCTTCCCTCATTAGCCTTCAAGCAGACACACAGCCCTCATGTAGGTGGTGGGTTGTAACTCTAGCTGTGTTTCTGGGGATAGAAACCCAAATCAACCACTGAAGCACTCCACCTATTCATCTGCTCCAGCAAACACATCTGCCTGCCATTCCAGTCC
Source organism: Colius striatus (assembly GCF_028858725.1). Taxonomy (NCBI): domain Eukaryota; kingdom Metazoa; phylum Chordata; class Aves; order Coliiformes; family Coliidae; genus Colius; species Colius striatus. The sequence goes on along the minus strand of NC_084771.1, from coordinate 3,043,670 downwards.
CTGACCACCCCAGGGGTCCCTGCAGGAGTCATGCATCGTATTTAATATCCACTGCCTTCATGTTTTCTACCACTTCATGAGCAAGAAGACAACAAATATAAACATTTTCAGTGCCAAGAAACATCCTATACAAACCTGAACTCTGAAGTACTGGATGCTTCAAGAAGTTCTTGGCACACCTCTCCAAGCTTTCCTTGGGAACTTCTGCCACCCCACTCCTCCTAGAGCTCAGGGCCTCTTGCATCCAGCCTTGGATGGAAGGGCTTTCATCAGGTGTGTTTAGTCTGTTTCAGGACTTACCTTTTCAAAGTGGACAGTTGTCCCAGCAGTCCTGCTCACAAATGCCACTTTATCCTCTGTGATGATGGGAAGCAGCAAGAGTAGAGCTGCTTCACAAGTTGTGATGAGGACAATCAGTCTCACTCAGACAGAGCAGGAGTGGCAATGAGATCAACTGACAGTCCAGTAACTGGGAAACAAACAACAGATGAAGAGACAAAACCAACATCAGTCTCTCCAACAAACTAGGACTGAGCTAAGCAGCGACCCAACAGAAGCACAGCCCATACCAGGTGAGGCTGTTCAGGCTGCTTAAAGCAGGAGAGCAAAGAGGATGCTCAGGTGTGCATCCTTTGCAGATACCTGGTTTGCTCAGCAGGTTTGCCTACTGGCCCCAGCACACAGCCTGCTGCAGGGGGAAGGCCCCACATCTTCTGCAGCTCACTGGGGTAGCACAGCAGCTTCAAATACCTGCCAATGAAAGGGATAAAAGCCACCTTCCTTCCTTCCTTCCTCCTCCTGGCTTTAGTGTCCACTATGTTAAAGTCTGGTGGGAAGGAAGATGTGTTGGGAAAAGGAGTGTGGAGAAAGGCCAGAGCACAATAATGAACTACATGGCTTAGTCCCTCCAGTTGAAATGGGGAGATGTAGGGGTGGGTGTACAAGAAGCTTCCAGAGACACAAAAGGGAGGAAAGACAAATCTCTGTGGGCAAATCTGGGGCATGTGTGAATCCACCATTGAAAAATTCACAGCACATTGAACAAAACAAAGACATCCCACCTGCCAAGGGCCTCTGGCCCCTGTGATCTGGTTAGCTGTCATTGGTGCCAAGTTCTGCCAGCCCCAGTCTTACTCTTGATTTCTCCCTCTCCATGTATAACTGATAAGTATGCATGTCCTCCTTTGTTTTATTCATGCTCTGAGGAGCTTTTCTCCTCTCCCATTTTCATTTCTGCTGTGTTTTGCCTTTGTACAGTGCATCCTATCTTCTCCATTTGCCTTCTGGCTGAAACACTTAACCAGCTGAGGTTTTCCCCCTAAGATATTTCCCCCTCCTCCTGGAAAGCTTACAGCAGTGCTGAGGCTGCAAGCTTTGTCCCTCCCAGAGAAGATTCATGGAGAAGGTAGAGTTACTGTCCTGGGACTGTGGGGTGCTCTCAGGTTAATTTGTGAAATTAACTTCAGACTCAGCAGCTGCTGGTACTTTAAGGGAGAAGGAAAGTGCTGATGGTAACAGCTGCCTCTATGATTTATGAGCTGTGTAGGAACATCTAGCAAGCTCTGGAGAGCTGCATGTGGAAGGGTTTTTCCTGTGAATGACCTTCTTTAAGAAAAGGTACCATGTACATGTTTGAGGGGAAACTGCAAAAGACATTGGTGAGGCACTTTCATCTTCCCTTTGCCTGTCCACACATGAACCCCCTACCTGACATAAGGAATGGTGACAAATTGATCAGCTGAATATGCTTTCAGGGAAAGGATCCTCTTTAAAACACTGTCCACTCAACTCTAAGGTCTGTGAAGGAGTTGCTTTCACTATGCCAATACCTCAACAAGCCTTTGTCTAGGAACTTTGCATGGTGGTAAGTAGAGCAATATGCCTACAAACATGCAGGGCAGTGAGGGGTGAAACATCCTCTTCTGTTTTAGCCTTCTTGGCCCCTTCTATGGACAACCACAGAATTAGGGTGACCCAGGGTGCAGCTCTCACATTGTTATAATCCACTGTAGGAGATTCTCCCGAAGCTGCACAGCAGATTTTCTTGCCTCCAAAAACAGTGCAATGCTTCCCCTCACTCCAGTTGGAGAGCTCTGCTATGGTCTGATGGGGATGACAATCCTACCTCCTCCTTCTGAACCATCACTGGAGGAGAAGCAAGCTCCTTTCTGCAGCAGGAATCCTCATAAGTCTCCCATCAAGACCACAAATGCTCTCTGATTCTGCCATGCTACAGGGGATTGCACCAGGGGATCTGGAGACCTGAACTCCACATTTGTGTTTCTCCTGTTTCTACCATTCTTGGGTGCTCCCTTACTGTGCTTACACACCTCCTGGGGCATTCACATCACACAGTGTGAATCACCATCTCTGCTTCGAAACGTGAAGCCAGGTGGAAACTTTACCCAACACAAATGAACAACTGAGCAGTCATGTACTTCTCTGCCACTCTTGCTTCCACTGCATGATGTCTTTCTCTCTGTCCAGCAAAGCTGATCAGAAGCACTGCTGTGAGAAAGACCCAGATGAGGAAGATAAATACTTCAGTGGGGGTGTGAGGAGTGTACATACATATATATGTATGTTGCAAAGGAAGAGAGCTCAGGAGATTTTGGGCTGCATACAGAAACACCATTAAACACAAACATTCAGTAATCATTAGCTTTCAATTCTCCAAAACAACGATTTTGACTTGAAACCTATTACCTGCTGAATAGATGTCTAATGGCACACAGTTCTTTACCTTACCCTCTGATACCAGCTTCCAGCCATCTCATTCTTCAGAGCCTGTCTCCATGACAGAAACTTACTTTTTGTTTTGAAATGCAAACTCAGTCCTGGATGTATTCCCATGTTTCCAAGAACATGTTGTTGTTGGGGTGGGTTTATTTTTTTTAAGAGGAACTTAGAACTAGGCTCATGATTAATTCACCAAATTCAATTAAACCAGTTGGCAACACTGATTTAAAGTTGGCTCGTTTTCACCCATCTGAAATCAAAATGGCAGGATGGATTTTGCTCAAACTTTAGGGGGAAAAAAAAAACAATCCAGACAAACCCAAACTTGCCTCTGTGAAAAGAAACAGGGATTAGAAATAGAGCTATGAGATAGTATTTACGTGTCCTCCTTGGTCATCCAATGCCAAGCAGAACTGGCTTGCCAGCAGCTCTGCCTGCAGGTGCATGGCAGGGGAGGGGGTACCTTTGTCAGATGATGACAATGTCCAGGTGCAGAACCAAGCAGCTGCTCCTGCTCCAACTTGAGCTCAGCAGAGTGCTGCCTTTCTACCTCTCTCCTAAGAAGCAGCTCATTTTGTACCTGCAGCACCTGCCCTGAAACTCAACGTTTTAACAAACTGGGCAGCAGCTCTTGTGATCTTCACAGCTCCCTGTGGAGGGTGCCTCTCCACATAGCAACTGAAAGATGAATCCAGTTGAAAATGTGCTCATCATTCACCAATAAACCCCCAGAGTGAAAGCACATAGAGTGTGAGGATGTGGGCGGGTGAGGATGGCTCTGTGCTGTGGGATGGGGGACGCGGTAGATGGGCCATCTCCAAACAGCATCGCTGTCAGCTCTGTATCCTGCCTCCCCTTTTCCTACGTGGGGAGAAGTCTTTCCTGAGGGCTTGTACAGCACAGATTTTAGTCATGGAGCACAAAGAACACAGCCTTGTATCTGCCATATCTGCTGACAGTGCTGCTTGTTTCAACGACTTATACTTTCTAATTGGCCTTTCATGTTTACCTGACAACATCTCCTTGGGGAGTGGTGGCAGTGCTAGAGCTCAACCCTTCTGTAGTTATATGAGTGCAAGAAGAATGGAAAGGGATGGCTAGATCTTTTTTCCTATACAGTGCATTCAGGCTGAAGTCAGATCCTTTCTTGACCTTTAGGGAGCAATTCTAAATCCTGATTTAAACACAACTCAGAGTGATGTTTAGCAGCCAGGCTACGGAGGTGAATTTTCAGTCCTCATACAAAAACGTTGTCCACAACAGCTTATATAAATGACATTTTAAATCAAGAATGCTTCTGGAGAATATTTTACTGGCTGCAGACATTGCTATCTTCATTTTTGCACGGCCAGACTCCTGCACTGTGCTTAGTGTAGTGTCAAAACTTAAGTGGATCCACTAACCAAAAGTGTTGCAGCCCTTGGCACGGTGCTTGTCAATAACGTCTGTTGCTGGGTTGTTTGACCCCTCCTCCTGATGATCTGTAGGAAGAAGGTTTTACAGCTTGGGTGGGTTTTGGCTAAGTAGCTAAACACCTCAAACCTACCTGTTTTGGATGATCTTCAGTTTCATGGATGAGGAGCCCTCATCCCTTTAGTAGACACGTCCCAGGATGCTGAGTTAACTTTTGCCTTGTGTTTGCAATAACCTGTGCAAACAGACCCCGTGGCCATGGAAAAGCCCTGTCTTCCTTCATAGCCCTTCTGGTGTATGAAATGGAGTGACAGAGCTGGCTGTTGGAAGGGAATATGGGCTATCTCCAGGTTCTTCATGAACTGATCAGCTCTGTTTGGGGGGAAAACTCCATGAGTGGGCTTCAAGGTTGCATCCTCTGGCTGGTATTGCGTTTCCCACAGGCCGGTGAGAACACATGGAACACTTAATATTTAAACTGTTGACACAGTGCCCGATTTAGACAGCAGCTTCAGCATCACCCTCATTTGGAGAAGTGTATTGTCTAGGGGAAAGCCACATGATCTAAACAGCAAGCACAAAATGTCTAGGCTCCCTCAAACCACGTGTTTGGGTTGCAGCTGAGTCGGCTTGGCTCCTTCTGCTCTCCTGACAGAGGGATTTACAAGGGCTTTTCAGCAAAGGGACTTCAAAAGACACTGGTTGTAAAATCATTCTTTCAAAAACTATAAAAACAAAAGTGAAATCCCAGTGATTCCAATGAAATGCTCTTCAGGTGCCTTGAAATAAAATCCTTTATTCCATTCCAGTTTTAGTATCCTTTCTGCTCACTAATTTTTCTTGAATTTCCCTGCTTCTACCTCTGCCTGCCTGAAATCAGTCAATGAAAATTGTGTTGATACAGGGCAAAACATAACTTATTCTTGGGCACAAAGTGCTCTGAAGATGTACCAACAAAAAAGAAGCCTTTTTCTTGATTTGCATTAATCTTTTATGCATTAAAGGCATTAGTTCAAAGTTTCCAAAGCAACTCCTTTTTTTAGCATCTCTGCTCTCTCTCAGATTTGTTTTGATATACTCACTGTATATTCACTGGAATGCATGAGAGCTGGCAGAGCAATGCACTAAACTCTGCCTTGCTGCTCCCTTCCAAACTTTTGGAGGTTGATCTGCAGAGCAGAGTTAAGAGGGAGCATGTTGATATTCTTGCACAGCGTTGTACAAACTGATCCTGAAGATTTCTTTCCAACAGCAAGAGACTTTCCAGAACAAACCAATCTGAACGTGCTAGTAATGGCTTTACAAACTTGACATACCACTTTGGATAGTATTATTACATAAATGCCCAAGCCTTTGAAAAGTCAGAGGAACTTGGATGCTTTAACCACTTAAAGGGCCATTGAAAATGTGGAGTTTGATCATTATTTGAATATGCAGAGTTTACTAGCACCATTAATGATAACAATATCCCTGCTTTCATTAACAACAAAAACCCATTCAGTGCCCTACACCAGAGGTGGGCAGCTATTGAATGTAATGGGGAGTTTATCACTGCAAGCAGTGTTGTAGAGTTACCCTACCTGGCATCCCAGGGTGTTTGAATGTGTACTGCTGCCAGTTACTAAGGATACAGCAAAATTGCTGAAATCCCAATCTATACAAATTATTCCTCATAAAAGGACAGAGGGTAGTTATCTTGAACCTTGAAGATGTGAAGTAGTTATTAGCACCTTGTCCTGAACTACCACCAGAAGAAATGATTAAAGCTTTTGATCTTGGAAACCCCAGGGACAATAGAGCCAACAGAAGAGAAAAGAAAGGTGAGATTAACAGGGCTAAAATATCACTTTAAATTAAAAGAGATGGCAAGATAAGGAGCTCTTCCAGCAGCTAAGCATAAAGACAGTTATCTCTTTAAGAAAACAAACGTAGGAGGAAAAGGAATCACAGAAGCTCTCCAGAGTGGCAGGTTAGTGGGAACTGTAACTCACCATCACAGCTTGAACAGTCTTCCCTTGTGCTGCTTTGCTCTGCTCTATTCTCCCATTGTTTAAGCACAAACATGGCAGGTACTATCCACTTACTATTTCTCTTTTAAAGCTACCAAATAATTGGCTTTTACTGTTTCCATTGGTGGACAAAACCTCTTTACTTTTCATCTATGGTTTTTGTGGGGCTGAGACTCTCAAGTGTTTAGACATCCAAGACTGAGGACTGGACATCGAGCTCATGTTGGGCTTTGAAAAGCTTCAGCTTTAAGCAAATATGGGGTCCATGGGAAAGAAGTCCAAGAGAAGCAATGATCCCAGGGCCTCCCCCTGCTGCAGCTGTGCCAGGGAAGGGCAACCTCCCAGCTCAGCAGGACTTCAGGGCTTTTAAAGACAAGAACTGGCCTAATGGCTGGTGAGAAGAGCTAAAAGTTGAGTTGTCATATTTGAAGCAGGCAAGGCAGTGGGTTTATACTACACATAGACCTTAGCAAAAAAGAAATCCAAAGGCTAAAAAGAAACCTTTCTCTTTATCAGCTGCCAAGTATCGTACAGGCAGTTTGCTGAACAGCTGCTGGCCTCCATCAGGGTTGGAGAGGGGAACAAGGGCTGGATTTCACAGATAGAAGGCTGAATAGAATTCCTAGCATGATTTTTTCCCCTGACTTGTCACACTGATCCCAATTGCAGTAGGGCCCAGCTGGAGAAGAGACACAGATGCCTGAATGCCCAGCTGAGGCATACCAGGCAAGGTAAAATCTCCTATTTTACCCACCTGAGTGTAGAGGAGACCCCATGTCTCTGCTTCAGGGATGCAAGAAGGGTCTTTTCAGTGGCAAGTAGACTTCTAGAGTCCCACCAGCACACCTGCACTACTCCCTGTATTTTTAATCCTTAGGTTTTCTTAGAGTGTAAAGCCTCAGAGGTGTGGGGTAGACCAAGCTGTGAAGAATGCAGCCTGGGTGGACCATGAACACCCAGCACAGCTGAGGTGAGGAACTGTGAGTGGTAACACCACTTTGCACCACAGGGAAGTGGAGATCCAAAGGCAGTTCCCTCCTTTTACCTGGGGTCACAGCTGACCATGAGTCCCACCTGCCTGACAGCATCCTCCTGTGTTCCCACAGCCCTGCCACGCTGCAGCACCCTGACAGCTCAACACACTCCCCTGCTCTGCCTGGCAGCCTTACTTGCATGTCCTTACTTGCATCAGTCATTCCTGAAAATGGTCCTCTCTAACCCACTTCTAGTTAGCATGGCAAAGTGCTTGAATCCCTTATTTGCTTGTGGAAACAGGGCAAAGAGCCTTTGAATATATAATCTCTGACCTTTGTTAGGGTAACTCTAAGAGTAATTTCTCCCTCTCTGCAGATTTTCAAGAGCCACCTGGATAAGTTCTTGTGTGACCTGATCTAGGTGGGAGCTGCTTCTGCAGGGGGGTTGGACTGGATGATCTCTAAAAGTCCCTTCCAACCCCCACCATTCTGTGATTCTGTGAAGTTACTCACCTCATGGTGGAAAAATAGGACTGGGGTCCCCTCTACTCTATACTTGTGTGCATCCCAGCTCTTGGTTCAACCATCAGAACGCTTGAACATGCAGAAAACTTTGCTCAAGTGCTAGCAAAGTCCTTTGGACACACTTTTCAAATGGCATCATTACAGTCACGTTTACATTTAAGGACAAGTTTGAGCCCTGTGGGTGGTAAGTTTGGTTTGTTTCTCAGAGGCCAGTAATACAGATGTGTCCTAAAGACAGTACCTTGAAAAGGGAAACATGTAAGAACATTCCAATCAGCAGAGGAAAAATAAAAGTTGACTGTTTGTCCTTTAAAGGCTGTATTTTATAAGTGTTATTTTCATTCTGGGTAGGAAAAGAAAAAAACAAATCAAAACCAAAAGCCCAAGGAATATTCCTAACCAGTCACTAATTAACAGCGTCCAAGTACATTTATGGCCACATACAGCATTTGTTCAAAATGAAATGGTTCTTTGTTTTAACACCTTTTTTTTTTTGTTCCCCAAAAATAAGAGAAAAGAAAAGAGAGAAGAAAGGAATGTACACATCACATCATTTTGGCACTGGGATGGACCATTTTTAAAAACATGTGTTGTTAATATTGATAAGGGTTTGTACAAAACTGTAAACGGTTTCCGAGTCTGTTTGTTTTCACTTCTGTCCGTCGTCACCTTTCAAAAACTGTCACTTGCAGGGACAAAAACACCCCAAAAGGAACCCCAGAATAACATCAAGGCAATTCTCCTTGCCCATTCCCCACCCTTCCCCCTGCCCTCCTGCCCACTCTCCCTACAAGATGAAGGAGACAGTTTTTGAAAGCCCACAGTGCGGATCCCTTCCTGGGACTCCTCCGGGGACTCTCCGACCCACACAGGACAGCTCTGAGTTCAGCAAGTGTCCCCCTCCAATCACACCTTCCCACCTCTAGAGTAGACAAAGATGGCTCTTTAGGTCATTTGATTTTATTTCTTTGTAGTGTGGCTTTGTTTTTTTCCCTTTTTTTTTCCTTTTCCCCCTTTTTGTGGTTATTTTTATACAAAAATGTCACATTTAAACCCCTTTGCTAGAAACATTTTCTCTCCTCTTTGTTGGTTTTTTTTACATTAGTTAAAGCAGGATCTGCTTTTGTGAAAAAAGACAAGGACCAAGGTCTTATTTCATGCAGAAAATGCAAATTAAAGGTCATAAAAATGAGTGGTTTGTTCTGCTCTTTTGTTGCCGTTGGTTTCCCTTGGTTGCTTCTGTTTTTTCGTAGCACTGTACAGGATGCAACTCAGCCACTCAGAGTACGTGAAGATGGTTCACAGTAGTCCCTTCCATGCTATACACTGACATTGATCTCCCTGTCCCGTTGACTGTGTTGTTCAGTCAGCTGTTTGAGTTTCAGGCCACATGAGATGTCTCCAGTCAGAGGAGACACTGCCATCGCATCGTCCTTGAAAGGAAGACGGATGGGCACAGTTTGATGCATTGGCATAGATGGTCTACATTTGCCTGGGAAGGATGCCCTGGCCTTAGAAGTCTAATCTTGTTTGCTTTCATAGCTCTTGGCATAACATCCCTGTAAGTGAGCACGTTGTGAGAAGGCATTTGTCCTTCAGAAACCAGTTTGCCTTGTGGAAGGGGACGTGACTTCACGCAGAGACACAGCATTATGACACGCCAGGCGATGGAAAGAAAAAATACCACAGAGTGGACAATGGTCCTGTCACCAGGGTCATGGGTACGTGCCAATGGATGGGATGGCTGTGGGTGACTCTTGAGGCTTTCCTTTATTCTGTTTTTCCATTTTCTTCTCCAACACCTAGCTATTCATCTTTCCAGACGTTAGAAAATCTTCTCTGTGACAACTGCTGAGGCTTTCTAGGGAGTTGCTCCACTGAGAGGCTTCCTTTTTGGCCTGCCAAGCACGTTACTCCCAATCCAGTGAAGCTGTCAGATCCAGGCATGATTTTAAGCAGATGTGCAGTCATCAGGTCTGCTTCTGTGCTCAGACTTGAGCATGGGATGAGGCTTTACTGGACTGGGGCGCTGTATGGGTTTAATCCCACCATGTTTCTCCACTTTGCCCATCCCCTTTTTGCTTCAGTGCAATTGAAATGGGAGAGGTGAAAGATGGGGCAACCTCACACCCCTTGCTCACCTTTATTATTACCTAGCCTTGGCAGGGGCTGAAACTCAGAGATTTCTGTCCAATATCTGCCTGTGAGAATCTCTGACAGACATCTCCCTTTTTTCTGCCTCCAAGTTCATGGCCGTGAGGCTGGTGAGATCTCTAACAACAGCCTAAAAGCTGCACTAGCAAAAGATACATTCCCTTTCAAAACACCTGTGCTAGCTCCCCAGACATCCCTGAGGCAGGTAACACAGCAGTCCCTAGAACTTCAGGTCCTGTGGGCCACTATCTCTGGAGAAACAAAGCTGAGCTATGCCAGCACCAGCTCTCTCATGAGAGAGCTCCTCTTTGGCTTCCCAGCTCACCTCCTCTTTGGCTGCCCACCTGACAATAGCCACTGTTACAGTGAGGAATTACCTTCTCAACTCCTGCATTCACCATGGAGACTCTCTGGTCTTGTTGGGAAGGGCCATTGCCTCAGCAAGGCTTGGTGCTTCAGCAGCACATGATATGTGGCCCTGGGTACAGCCAGAATGTGGTGATGAGAAAGATCAACCAAATACACCATCCCCTACAGGCAAAAATAAAGAGGAGCTGCTCAAGGACTGAGTGGGGTCGTGCAAGTCCATCCCAGCGTGGGGTAGAACATTTGTCAGTGAAGAGGAAGTGCCACATCCTTTCTCGGCAGACAAGAGTTGAGATCAGAGACAAATGCCTCTGCTAACCTAACACAGGGTATTCCTTATGCTGAAAAACAGGCCACTGCCACTTGTCTGAGTCCTTAGGATGCATTTGCATCACAACAAAGGCAATCCCATTTTGCTTCCTTGCTGGCCTGGCTTTCCCCTTGCCTGTGGTCCCAAAGCCCTCCCCTCAGCAGCACCAGGGCTATCTGTGCAGATGGGCAGTCTGAGCCACATCCCAGCATGCCCAGCAAATCACATTGATGTCAAAGACCTGTCCAGAGGAGTGGGAAAGTCAGAGGAAAAGTCTTTGACCTTCTTGCCTGGATACTCTGACCACTCAGTGAGGTCCTAGAATAAGACCTGGACACAGCATCTGAGTGTGACAGTTAACCCAGAGCTGCCCCACATCGTTCAGCTGGCACAGCACTGAGGGCTGGGAGGCATTAGCCTTTACACAAGGCAAACCAACCCTTATCTACTGTTTAAAAAACACATAATGGAGTAGAAATTATCACTCTCTTCAAAAAATGTTACTCACCACTGTGCTATCTCCTCCTTTCTGGAGGAAAAGTCTGCCAGTATAAGCACCAAGCTCAGCCTGTGCAGATGGCAAGATGTTCATCCCTGTATCATAAAAGGGTCTAGTACCACCTCTCACCTCCCCACTTTGTCATACATGTGTTCAATACCACTCTGTAAGTGCTTTCTGCCTGTGGCATCGGCAACTTCTGGCTATCACAGCATGGAGCTGAGAACAGAAGGTTTGGGATGGTTCAGGTCCCTTGTCCTTAGGAGAGAATGGTTACAGCATAAGCTTCTTTGGAGAAAGGGACCACATTTTGTTCCAGGATTTTCTAGTCTAGAGCACAATGGGGTGCAGCAGCTCATACTCACACAACCTCTGCTTGATTTTATCTTAGCAAAACACCTCTCCTTGCTTACCCACCAGTTCTTCACCAGCAGAAATGGCCGAGTCAGGGCTGAGTGGCTGCACCATATGGATACACTCTAACTGGAGTGGCAGCTGTAGTGGAGAGAAGTCTTGCTGCTGAAGAATGGCCTTTCCTAAGAGGATGGAGACTTCCCTCTGGTCTGCTTTCCATATGAAGTACTCTTTCATCTAGCCTGGCTGCAGTAGCACACGAATACCACATTCATTGGCCCGGCCGTAGAGAGAAGCCACACTTCTTCCCCATGGAGACAAAACAGTCCTCTGCTCTTCCAAAACATAAGGCAGACAGACAGGTTTGCATATCATTTTTTACCCTTAACACTCCTCCCAGCCCAGACAAAGCCAGTTTGTAACACAGAGTTACCCATGTCTCAGACCCATTACAATCATCATCATCCTTGGCATTACCCATCACTCATTTCTGCTAACTGGAAGCTGCATGGAAACTAGATGTTCCATCAGTCCAAATTCAATCAGTGCCCTACACTTGAGCCCACTCATTTGTACTTCTGACCTTCTGTAATGATTCTTCTGTTTCTGATTCTTCTGCTGAAGAAATTGTCTCTGCAAGGCCAACGGCCGCTAAACCGGATAACTAAGATTAACACAAGGTCCTTGCTTTGCACTCTCTTCCAAACTCATTCTTCATAAGCAGCCAGGAACCCACAGGCAAAGTTCTATTGAATTGCAAAAGGTCTTAAAATAACCTTTTCACATGGAGGGCTTTCTTTGTCCCTCTTCTGAGCAGCTGGCATGTCCTAGCACTTGTCACCCCAGACTAAGTCACGGGGCAGAAAGCAAAGGCACCAACAAAAGCTTCTCAAAGAAAGTTCAGGCTCGTGCTTCCTTTGCTCCACCTGTGTTACTTCATTTGTGCAAGTGATCCCTGCAGGTAATAAACTTTCACCCCCTTCACAAGACCCCAAGATGCAGTAAGGCATAGTGCAGGTTGGCTCTCCAGGAAGAGACCACATGCACAAGAGATTAGTCTAATACACAGACTTCTCCCAGTGGCCCCAGGGATGGTGGGATCAAACACTGAGAAGTCACTTACGTGTCGTCACTTCCACCTTTACTGCCCATCTCTTCTTCCCTGCACTTGAAGGTGGATCAGGGAGTCAACCCCAAGGTCCTTATCCCCCAGGCTGTGCTTCCATGCAGGCACAGGCACAGCTTTGCCCTCCAACCCCTGTGGGAAAAGTCTGGGGGAGTGTGTTGTGGTATCAGCCTGGAGGACAGTGCTGCTTTGTTACACTTGTCACCTTGCAGCTGTTCTTTACTTCTGAATGTACAGAACCATTTTTATTTGGTTTACAACAAGACATTAGAAATCAAACATTTTTTCTTTTCAAAAAGAAAAAAAAGAAAAGAGAACAAACTAAAGAAGAAAAAAAACCAAAACCAAATGAAAACTAAACCCCAAGCCCCAACACTATGTACATCTTCTTCTCCCCAGTCTCTGCTCCCCTCCCTCCCACCCTTTCTCCCTCCCTCCCAGCATCTGCTTTATGTCCTGCTTCCAACACATAGATTTCACATCTCTCACCCAACCCATGCCCCCAACCCAACTTCCATGTCTACTGTAAAGACATCCCACCCTGCTTGGTAAGCCCAGGCTCATCTCCAAGAAAGCATTTGGTAGCTCACACGGCATTTCTTGCCCCGTTGGCTCTGCCTTCTGACACCAGAGTAGAGCTCAGCCCCTGCCCCAGCCTGGCAAGGTGCTCAACCCCTGCCCCAGCTTGGCACAGTGGTCACTCCCATGCTCATCCCAATGCAGCTCCTGCAACATTGTCCAGATGCAAATGATTGTCCCTGTCGAAAGGGACTGAGCTCATACTGCTGGCAGTGCACCATCAATCTCCTTCTATTTCCCCTGTTCCTGACCTCACCATCTCCCAGAGACTGTGCCTTCTGGGACTGCTGCCATGGCTGGGTTTCCTTGAGTGCTGCCTGCAGCTGCACCCAGCCTGTCTGACTCAGTGAAAGTCTCCAGTTTTCAGTACTCTAGTCCCTTCAAACCTAATGTATTGCACATATCTTCTCACCATTTCTCTCCAATTTGCTTCTAAAGTTACAGCTCTCTCCCATCAACAAGCTCATCCCATTCTCTCCATTGGGATTGCAGTAACCACCTTCCCTAAAGCCACTGTCCTTTGGTGTGCAGGTCCAGAGGTTTCTCTTCCACCCGATAACAGCTCACAGATTTAAAACCTTTGCCTCCTCCCCATAAAAATAAAAGAAAACAAAACCATCACCCTCCCTTACCCCTTATCTCCTCCTGCCAGAGCCTCTGGAGCAGATCTGGTCAAACAGAGAGGCTGGATCAGCTCCCTGCATGGCTCTGCTTCTGGGAAGTGGATGTGCTGTCCATTGGACAGAGGAAGTGCCAAGCCTTGGCAGGTTCCCTACTTATTTGCAAGCTGCTGGCATGGTGTCAGATGTGCATGCAAGAAAGCTGGATGCCAGTTGAGACCTACAGTTCTGTTTGTTTCATGCACTGTGAACTTATCCTATATACACTACAGGCTGGTTTATGCTTGAAGACATGAATATAAAGGTATACATTTCCCTTTTACCTTAGTAACCAAAAGTTTTACTTTCACCCATGGAATAGCAGGGGTTTGCTACCAGGGCTCTTATTGTCCTCTTTTGTTCTTTCTGTCATTCTCTTTTCAGTTCTTAATACTCAAGGTGAGGGGGGGATAGGAGGGGGACAGGTAGGATTACAGTCCCAAGGTCCTAGTTCCTAAAGGTCCCTGAGTGACAGCACTATACAGTATCAGAAAACAAAGCAATAGAGTTGCATTGGCCATGTATATCCTGAGAGAGAGATTTCATTTCTGTTTCTGCTTTTCCTTCTCCTCCTCCACACGCCTGCCTTAGGCTGTTACGCATCGGGAAGGTGCAAAGCATTCTCCCCCAGCCCAGCTCCCTGAGGCAGCCTGGAACATCCCTCATGCTTGTGGTATAGTCTCTGCTGAAAAACACGACTCAGCAAGCAGCAGTCCTGTCTTCAACTGCAAACAAAACAAGCCCCAATCAGAATTGCCTCCTGCACCACCGTAGTGGAAGTCAGAAGAAGATCTGCTTTGGGACAGCAGTCGTACTCCTTCCTCTCTCTTTCCCCACTGCTCTTCCTTCACAAAGAAAAGGTTCCCTAGCAAACTCCAACATGGAAATCCCCTCCACCTTTCCAACAACATGAGCCTTGTACCCACTGTAGGAGACGTTCATGCCTTTCCTTTTCTCGTTCTTGTGATGACTTGGAACCTCTGAGCCCCGAGTGGGATTAAAACACCTTTCTCCTTTGCAGATCACTGGACCTCAGAACAAGACATGGGCTTGCTTCCTTTCTTAGGGGTGGACACAGACAGCTATGGAGTGGGGAAAATGGAGGTGCCACCTTGGTTCTGGAGGAGGGCATTTCTAAAGGCCTTCAGCATTCTTCCCTCACCCCTGTACGGCAACACATTTTCTATTACTCGCCTGACTCACAGGACACTTGGTTGTTCTCCAGCATTCTGCCCCATCACCAGAAATGATAAGGCAGTTCCTGAACTGTGCCAAGTCCCAACCACACCCTCTTTGGCAAAGATTATTGTGTAGGACCAAACAGTCCAGATGTCTGGATATACTAAGACTGACTCTATGAAATAAAACTGACCTGGTAATACCAGGTCAGAAACATTCAAAGAGAGAAAACTAGGATGACTCCTGTAAGAAAGAGAACCCAGCCAACAGAGAACTGAGACAATAACAAAGGAGTCTGGCTCCCAGTCCCAGCAGGTGATGAAACCAGCTGAGCAGTGCTTTTTCCCCTGAAAGCATTTGGATTGTTGCTATGAAACACTGGGCTCAACCTCCTGTTGAAACCTCAAATATTTAACACAGCCCCTATGTGTCTAAACTCCAGCTGCTGGATGCCCTGGGCTATACCTGCAGGGCACTGGATGGGGTTAGTAAGGACCCCACTCTGTGTGGGGCTCAGTGCTCGAGTAGCAAAAAGCATCAACTGCGTGCTGCTGCCCCTGACGGTCTTTGGAACCAGATGAGAGAGTTCTCAGGTGCCTAACTCCTACCACACATTTGTCAGGCTTTTATTACAACTATCAAATTACTGGAGTTTCTGAGTCATCTCCCTCAGCTTCATAATTTCTTACCACATGGCCATTTGTTCTGCCTCCAATCTTAATAGCTTTCTTATAGCTGTCTCTTTTTTTACCCCTTCTGTGGTTCTGACCACCCTTTATCTTGCAATCACATACAAAAAAGGATGTTTAGCAACTTTATTTATTCATCAGTCATCTGGTTAGACTCCCCTTAAAACCTGAACGTGCTGGTAGGCAGCCTCCATCTAGGAACTGCAGTTGTCTGACGTGCATAGATCCACCTACATTATACTGCTGATGTCATGAAGCACAGCTTTATGACATCCATTCAAATGTTTAAAAGCCACTTCCAAATAGAATCCCACTACAAAGTATAACTTTCTCCATTGGCCAAGCTTTATCTTCCTGTGCATCAGGTAGACAAAACTAGCCAACAGCTAGCCCTAGCCCTACCATCCAGCTCCATTCACTCTTCAGGCTCTTACCACTACACAGACCCATCAACTGCAACCATGGGAAAACCCATTTTCAACAGCATCACTCTTGAACGTGGAAACCAGCAAGAGACTGTTCTACAAGGCAGCTGGGAATCTAAGTCTGATTTACCAGTTGTGCTAAAACCTTGGTGAGTCCAGGGAGGCCTGGACTGAATGTGTGCATGCATGAACATGAGAGACAGAGAGACAGAGAGTGGGGGCGAAGGATGGATGCTCTACTTTTATGCTTAGGATTCTGTTAGTAGAAAATGCATAAGACACATTACTGATATAAAAATAATAACACTTTGATGAGCCCTGATCCTGCTTCATCCAATTTGAGGCAAAATTCTCCATGACTTTAGTGTTGCTAGTTCAGGCCCCTAGAGATTCACATTTTCATAAGCACTGTACAGGTAGACATTAGTGAATGAAAGGATGTGCATTAGATCTATCTGTCATCTGAAAAGCAGGAGTTTCCTTGGTCTCAGAGGATCACTCTGCTCTCCCAAGCAACGAGAATCAAGGAAAAAGGAAGAGAATGCTAGCAGGAAGCTAAAGGGATGGTCGGATTCAAGGCAATATGTGTATGTCTGCGTGTCTGACGTGAAAACAAGGTTCTCATCCTTACTCCAGGAATGGCAGAATGACCCTAGGGGTGAAGTTTTGCACTTGTGAATTTATTATCTTCATGGCTTTTTTTTTTTCTAATACTATAAGGGAGATCATCAACCATCAGTGATTGATTGCCAAAGTGGCCAATAGTTCAGTGATTTTCCTGAAACTCACTGGCTCCTTTGGGAAGAGGGTGACTTTGCTGCCCAAGGCCAAGTTACCCTTCAGTACCTTTATAATGGGTGCCTGTGGATGGAAGCTGCTACAGACTTAGGGGCTTCCACAAGCACTGACAAGATCAGCACTTTCACTGCAACCTTCTCCCTCCCCAGTCTTTGAAGACCATCATCTTCCAGCAGGATGATGCTCCATGGAACTCTACTGCATCCTTGGTTGACCTCTTCTGCAAGAAGGGACACGGGATGCTCTTCTCTACACTCTGTATGTATTAACAGACATAAAGCAAGGCCTGATAGAAGCAGTACAGGTCAGAGGGTACCAGCCCATCATTTCCTTCTGAACTTCTTAGGAAGGGGGATAGTTATCATGTCAGGATGTTTTTCATCCTCGAAGCACAACAAAGGCCATTGATATCCACCCTTTTCCTACACCTTGCCATAGGCTATGGTCACTCAGTGGGCTGGAGGGTCAAATCCCTTGTCTGGCACAAGGAATTGGTAGAGGGGGGGAAGGGTTGAGTTTTCAAAGTCCTGCAACCATTTTTCTCCCTAAACTCAGGAAGAAAGATGCAGGGAGCAAATGATTAGGAGCAACCCCTCCTTTCAGAACTGAATCAGCTCAGTCTGCTAGAGATCAGATGCCAGTGGTGAACAGCAGCATTGTCCCACTGCTGATGCCCCAAAGCCCTCTCTTTCCTCAGCAAGTATATATCAGCACAATCTACCTCCCCAGCTCTGTCCTCACTAATACAAGCTGGGACTCCAACCTCGCAAAGATGCAATGAGCCAACAAAACCCTGCTATTCCCCTCAAAACACTGCAGGTTAAATGTCATCTGTGTTCTCTTTCTACAAAAGACATTACAAAACCCCCCTCCCCAGCTCCCCTCCCCAGAAAACACACACATCCATATCTACACACACACACACACACTCACACTCACATTCATACAGGAAAAACAGCTTGCAAACTCCTGAAGGTGGAAAAAGGCAACTTGCAAATGTGCCTCTGTTTTTGATAAGCTCCCTCTTCCCCCTCCCCCCCAAAACCCAACGTTGCCCCTTCCCTCCCAAATAATTACCTTGTCCTCCCCCCTTCCCAGCTCTTCCAAAATAAATATTCTTTTTTATTTGTTGTTTTAAAAGATTCTTTTAGGCTTGTAAGTAAGAGAGAGGGAGAGAGAGAGAGAGAGAAATAAAAGAGAAGAGAAATCTTGCAGCATGAGAATGAGACGCCACCACCTCATGAATCCATGGAAGAGGAAACAGGGAAGGGTTAAGAGCAGCGACAGAAGAAAGGTTTAAAAAATGGAAATACTGAGAAGAGAAAGGTGAAGGATGGAAGTAGTGAGATGGAAGTGAGGATAGCGCAGTAGTGAGCACAGCCAAAGATAACCTGTCACCCCCACCGGTTTTTGACTCAGTTTCATCAAATATCCCTCCCCCCCTGTATTTTTCTTGGGTTTTGAGGGGTTTTTGGTGTGGTTTTTTTCTTTTTTTCTGTCTTTTTTTTCTTTTTTCCTTTTTTTTTTTGGTTTTTGGTGGGTTTTTTGTTTGGGTTTTTTTGTGTGTGGTTTTTTTTTTACAATAGTTTAAGTCCTTCAGCAGGAAACCAAAATCAAGACAAACACGTCCTTCCCTGAAACCAAACCCC
Organism: Colius striatus; assembly: GCF_028858725.1. NCBI lineage: Eukaryota > Metazoa > Chordata > Aves > Coliiformes > Coliidae > Colius > Colius striatus. Next base: position 3,025,223 of record NC_084771.1, on the reverse strand, counting down.
CTCCCGGATACCCTCTCTCCCTTACCCCCAACACACACTCCGTGGTTCTACATGTGCTAAAAAGAGAAGAGTAAAGCTTAGAATCAACCTAATGAATCAAAGGAATAAATGATAATGATAGTAAAGAGTAAAACCCAAACCCAAAAGACCACAACACTCCTTGTGTTGTCACATTGTCTGAGTGTCTGTCCCTATCTCTCTCGGAGGCTTGCAGGCATCAATTTACATAGTACAACCAGTAAACAAGGTTGAAGAATCCAAAGGTGATTGGAAAAATGATTCGTGACCACTTGTCAATGGTGCTGACGTCTGTCAGGTCTGGGATTTTGAGCTTCAGCTTAGAGGACCGCCGGCGGAGGCGGCAGTTGGCCCGGTTGCGGGCTGCAGCGTGGTGGGTGAGCGGGACGTGGCGGTCCAGGGTTGGGTGGTGACCAAATCCATCCCGAGAGGCCAGCTGCTTGCGGAACTGGATTCCTGAGCCTTCGAAGGACATGACAGAGTTTCGAGAGTCGCCGACGCTGCTCATCATGTCCGTGGCCAGCAGCTCGTTGTTCATCTCCAGAGTGCTGAGGAGGATGTTACCGTAAGGGTCAACCTAGAACAGGGAAGACAGAGAAAGGTAGCAGGGGTGGCCCGTGCACAGCTCACACAGGGTCACAGCGTCAGGGATGAATTTGAGATGTTTTCTGTGTAGGAATTGCAGTGATTGAGTCGTTTGTGAGCTCTGACCATGGACTTCTGCGTTTTGAAATGCTGGCTGCTGCGCTGGAGTTGAAGGGTTAGCCACGTCTGCTTGCAGCAAGCTTTTGGGCAGGTTAGTGGGACTCTGCCAACACAATAGGGCCAAAAACCACAGGAGTGCTTTTGACCACACCTGCCCCAGGTGTACTGCAAGGATACACCCAGTTCATATGCAAAAGGATGGTCTTGATGAGAATGGCTGGGGGATGATGACAAAAAGATCAAGGAAAACAATCCCCAGCAATCACTAGGGAGGTGAACTGGAGTTCATCTCTCGTGATGAGGAGGAGCTCCACAGCTCACCGAGGACTGGGTGAGTCCTGGAGAGTCTGAGTCCTCCTGCCACAATGAAAGAAGGGGACAAACCTGCTCTCTCACCCTCTTCTCCTCGTAACGGTGGCGCTCATTGTTGGCCTTGCTGATCCGTTCACTCTGCTTCTTTTGCTGCCGGGGGCCTCGCCCAAAGAATATGTAGTTGACAAAAGCATATTCCAGGAGTGCCAGGAACACGAAGACGAAGCAGCCCATGAGATAAACGTCGATAGCTTTCACGTAAGGGATCTTGGGGAGAGTCTCCCGCAGGTGAGTGTTGATGGTTGTCATTGTAAGTACCGTGGTGACCCCTGTAAGGAGAGGGTAGGTGCTCTATTATCAATGTGGAGTGGTTTCCTGAAATGTCACTTTCAGCTTCCCCATCTCTCCTCCCAGCTGGACAACCTCAAGAGGGATGGGAGCAGCACAACTCGGAAGGAAACTGTCATTATTCTAAGCTCAGCTGCCCAGTACAAATTGCTGCAGAAAATCAACCAGCTGTCAACAATGGGAGGAAATGTCAAAGCTGAGTATCACCAGGACAGTGAAGATCAACATTCTCTGGACCTTGGTTCATTATGGCCTCCCTCATCCTCTCTCTTTCCCTCAGTGTGGTAGGAAACATTCAGTTTTGCTCTCAGTCTCTCAACCTCTTCTCCTTTTCTACTTCACAAACTCCTCAGGCTTCCCGGCACGCTGTTGAGTGCCTCAGTATCCTTGATGTGAATTTAAAATCTGCTGTGTCTTTCCAAAGCCATGAGCAGAGAAAAAGTGAAGAGATGCCCTCTTCCCAGCGCTCTCTTTCTCTTGCCTGCCTCATAGGCTTTTGTCTAGATCCTTGACCCCATCAGTTCCCACCTTCCTCTCAACCAGTTTTACTGTCACTACTTCAATTCATTTGTGTACACTCCTCCCAGGTTCTCACACTCTCTTTTTTAGGCTTATTTACATTTCCTGCATCTTAAATAAACGTTCCCTGGTCTCATGAACTCCTTTTTTTCCCCATCTACTGAGCTTCCCAGAGCCTGGCACACCATGATTGCTCTCACAGCTTCAGTCCTCTTTGGTTTCTTCTCAGCCTCTTCCTTTCTCTGGGCTGTCAGAGTGGCCTCTTTGACAGTCTTATGATAGCTTCAAAAATATGGCAACGAGCCTTCATGCTTCTTGTGGGACAGAAACTTTTCCTCTTCAACCTAGTCATCCTTTCCAGCTTCTCTAGCTCAGCTGTCCTGTTTTCCTTCTGATCTTGCTGATCCACTTTTATTCCAGTGTCCTTTTGCCTCATCTTTCTGTTGGCAGCTCTCTTCATCTCCATGACCTTAATTTACTCTTCTGGTTCCACCCTGCCTTTACAATGATGGCCCTCAAACCTCTCTGTGCACCCTGGACCTCCAATTGCCTTGTTTCCCCTTCACCCTCATTGTGTCTTTAGTGTCATTCCTGATAAAAGAATTAAAGAACTAACAGTCCTCAATTCAGAAAAGAGTAAACAGAAGGGAGATACATTTACACACCTACAATATACTGAACTGTCTATATGGAAAATAGTAGTCTAAATATCCAGAAATCTGGGGCAAAGAAAGAGTGTCTCCATTAAGAACTGGGAAAATTGCAATGCACACTTAGGACAGAGGCAAAGAAGAGCTTTTTGACTGTACCAGCAGGCAAATCTATAGAAAAAGTGCCCAGAGGAAGCTGTGGAGTCTCCTTAGGAGCTTTTTAAGGACAAGTTAGATAGCTGTCAGGAATAGTTTAGGAAGAGTTGTTCCAATTCTCACCTACAATGTTTTTCTTCTGTCTTCTTTGAATCCAGATGTCAGGAGAAATTCAACAGCTGTGCATCTCATGTCCACCCCTCTGCTTGTATTCTCACTGTGCCAGCAACGTCTGCCACGGTCTCTTTTCCTTCTCTCACTGATTATACTCTTGTCAATGCCACTTACCTTTACAATTTACCCTACTCTTGTTTCCTCCCTGTCTCCTGTTTCAACCTCTCCAAGCAAGCACAGCCAAGTCATCTATTTTATATCCTTCTACAAACCATCCGAATCTTCTCAGACTCTCTCTTCTCCTTGAGCTAATTCAAGCTTCCAACATTTTCTGTAGGAGCCAGGCTCTACCTGTGCTCCGTGGCCTCTCTGAGCCTTTTCCCACCCACAGATTAAATCCTTCTCTCTCCTTGGCTCTCCTACTTCCTCTGAACTTTCTATATTGTTGCATAGCCCCACTCTCATATGCCAGCCATCCCCCCTTTCTCCTGTTCCTGCTTCAAAATCCTCATCTGCAGTCCACCCCCACTTCCCTTCTGTTGCTTAAAAGACCTCATTTTTTTACTCTTATGGGAAAACATTTCTGCTTAGGGGACCATGTGCTTAAGACGAGCTCAGACCTTAACTATTGTCCCATATTTGTCTGAATTGTGAAGATTTGCAGCTACAAAAAGTGTCTGTTTGGGTCAAAACTATTATGAAAATGTGTAGTGAACCTTCCTTGACTTTTGGCTAAAAAGCCATTCACTCACTGTTCTTTACTAGTCTTTGGTCACACAACATCAGCATTTATCATCCAACTAACCAATCCTGGCACGTGTGTTGACCAAGATGTGTTCATGTTTCTCTTCTTAAGACGAGAAGTACAAACCAGGGGATGGAACTGGTGGGCTTATGGCACATCAGGGTCTCACACATCTGAGAAGCTGTGACCATTTATGGGGTTTTTTTATAGAGTTTAAACTTGCACCCCAGAGGTTTTTGGTAGAACATCTGTCTGAGGGTGAGGGTGCAGTGGAACAGGCTGCCCAGGGAGGGTGTGGAGGCTCCTTCCTTGGAGGTCTTTGAGACCCACCTGGACACGTTCCTGTGTGACCTGATCTAGGTGAACCTGCTTCTGCAGGGGGGTTGGACTGGATGATCTCTAAAGGTCCCTTCCAACCCCACCATTCAATGATTCATTCTATGAACGTTTACTGATTCAAATCATACAGATTCAAGTTTGGGAAGTATTGATATCTCTGAATAAAAGTAGCAGCCCTTAATTTGAGATGTTTAATGGAGCTGTGTGGCTGCTCAGCTGCTGCCTCAGACAGAAAATGGCCTTTTCTTTCTTTCTATTCTAGCTCATCTGCCTCAAAAAACCCCACCTTCCTTCAACATATAATGAACAGACACATACCCAGTGCCACTCGTGCAGCAGAAGCATCGTAGTTGATCCAGAAGGAGACCCAGGACAGGATGGTGATGAGAATAGATGGCATGTAAGTCTGCAGGATGAAGTAACCGATGTTCCTCTTAATCCGGAAACTCAAGGATAAGCGCAGATAGGAACCTGTCAGTGACATATTAAAGGGAGAGGACGTTTGAGAGGAGGACAAGGCTGTACTTCTGGTAAGAGCTTAGCTTAGGAACTGAAAATTTATTTGGAAAATGTTCTCAAGAGGCAGGGATAATGAGAAATTCTCCTTTTTCCCCCTCCCTCCTCATTTGTTTTTGCAAACTCATCAGTTTTTGGAAGGGAGTTCTTCAGAGTCTGCTTAGCTGGCTCACAATATTAGGAAAGGAAACTCTACATAAGTTACATTATTATATCAGATATCATGGGAGGATGTACAGTGCTGAAATTGCTATTTTGGTGCATGCCAATTTGATACAGGCTTACATGGGAGACTTTAACCCTATGTCTGGTCCCAATGAGATGCTTTCCCAGTGTTTCATGTGCTAGCTTTTCCTCCAGACAGAAATGAAGTCCTGAATCATATGTTTCCCATGTTGTTCTAAAAATAGGTTATGGTCAGACCTAGGCAAATTCACATGCAAATAGAGTACTGTAAGTTCCTCCTAAACTTTTAGCAAACCTAATGGGGATAGACAACAAGTTCTTTCACAGTCTTTCCACTGGAGCATGGGCATTTTGACAGGGAGAAAGAAGGGCCTCCCTCATTGCTGTGAAACAAGCCCAAGTCATTTCTTCTTCCCACCTGAGTCCCTTAAGAAGCACAGCAGCCTGAAACACAGTAGTAATTGTGGCTTGGCAGCTAATGTAACAAGAGAACAACAGTCTTTAATGATCAAGGAGGCAGTCTGGGAAAAAGGAGGTTATATTCTCTCAGCATTACCTGGCAATTGCATAGCTGGAACACAGTATTTCACCAGTCTTTTCTTTTTAATTTGAAGGCCTTACCTATTTAGGCTGTAAACTTCCTTGGGGGGAATATTGCCTCTTGTTGTGGGTCTCTAGATTACCATTGCAATGGGACTCTGCTCCCAACATGCTCCCCAGGCACTATTGTAACACCACCATCTGCCACAGGCTCAGGCTGTGATTTCATGGCCTTTCAAAATCTGCCCTGTTTAACAGGTATGTGGCATGCTATTTTGGCAGTGAACTCCCTGCCAGATCAAAGTGAAAACAGCAACCAAAATCCAAATCCCTCCAACTTTTCCACCTGTCAGTATCTAAATTGTCTAAAGGCATTGTCTCCAGATCCTTTTATTGACCTGTACAGATGGGTTTGCATCATTTCATAGAGCTCTTGCTTTTCAACTGATACTGCTTACTGTTGCACCTACATTAGCTTCAAGAGTCAGTTACAAGCCACATAAAACCAAGGTAAAGGCTAAGAACCTTCTAAAGAGGTTCTGTTTGGGGCTCAGTTGGTGTTTTGACTAAGAAATGGAAAATAACTGCAGCAAAACACCACGATTCCACAAGTGTCTTCCATAAGCAGCCAGAAAAAAACACCCCAAAGAGAAAACTTGCTGAGTATAGAAGATGCCTCTTTTCCAAAGGGATGGGATCCCAAGTCACAGTCTTGATTCTGAGTTAAACCACGTTGACATTGATCAACAAGAAGGTGTGCAAATTCCATCACGTCCCTCCAGCGGAGACTCACCGGTGGTGAAGACCACTTCCCTGCTGACCAGCCTCTGCTCAATAATGGTGAACTGGGGCAGTTCTAACACCTCCATCCCCGTGACAGCAGAATCGTTTCCTTGCCAGAAGAAGACAATGTCATCAACCGTGTAACCATCTGCAAAGGTGAGGAAACAGAGAGAGAGAACTAAGCTGACAAGCTGAAGCAGATGACATCCTCGTTTCCACTAAAGGTGATCTGGAAGAGGATCCAAAGGAAAGCCCACACCACCAGATAGCGAGCATGGACCCTCCCTCCTTATGTACTTTTCAGCTGAGCTTGGCAGTACAGTCCCCAGAAGAGGAAAAAGTTGGTCAGAACTCCTACTTCTGGCTAGAACTCAGGAGAAAAAGTGGCCCATCACACCTTGGCATGTGCTACATAATCCCCACGACGGACATGAGAGGGACTCATGCATCAGATGCCTGTCCGATGCATCAGACATGGCACTTGGCTTCTCATAAACTGCCTTGTTTTACCAGGAGGGGGAGACCACACAATGCCTTCTGGTGGGGACTGGGCAAACACGGCATCCAGGGATCAAACATTCCCAGAGAGAACATCTACAACCACAGCTGAAAAGAAATCTGAACATCAAGAGCTTTGCCCTCTTCTAAGTGTTCTTAGTCAGAATTTGGAGCCCGGAAGCAGACAGAGGCTGTGAGGTCGGGGGCTGCTTTTTCCAAGTGCTGGTTGAAAAGAGCAGTAATGGCAGAAGAGAGGAAGGGTAGTTGGGGTGATAGCAAATTCTCATCCCTTACATCTCAGGGTAATGGATTTGTTAACCCAGTCAGGGTTACAACCTCTTATTTAACCCCAAACTAAACATGCTGCATGAGCTGGAAGTGCTGCAGAGCCCAAAGCCACTATCCCAGATGCTACATACTCATGGGAAATGAGGCCCAAGGCATGAAATCACACAGCTCCCCTCTCACCAGTGTGATGTCCACAGCCCTGCCCATTGCCCTTCTGGGTAAGGAGTCCTCTCCACCTGAAAATTAAGGCTGCTTGTGGCAAGCCAGGTTTTGAAGCACCATGGCTGCTGCTGCACAAGGGGTGGGCTCTTACAGCAAGCAAAGCACAGAACTGCACAGGAGTACCTCTCTGTGCAAAGCAGTAAGGTGTGTACGGGCTTTGGTATAGCACTGTGCAAAGCTTCCTTTAGAGTGTGAACTCCACATCTGCCCACAGACAACTTTTACTCACAAGCTGCACTGCAGCATGATAGCCTGCCTTATCCACAAGGCCTCACAGCAGTGAGACAGTTGGCTACCAGTACCCAGTAAGGCTAACATCCACTCAAGAGAGCTACCACCAAAACCAGCATCAGCGATTTGTGGGATCAGGGGAATAAGAGCCACTGCAGGAGAAATTCTTCTACCTAGGCTTTGGGGCTGAGGGCTACCCCAGCTCAGAGTTGAAGCTTTGAGGACAGTGTCATCCTGCAGCTTCCAAGTGGACAAAGTGCTGAGCAGCCTGGTCTGATCTCACAGCTGATCCTGCTTTGAGCTGCAGGCTGGACCACAGACACCCAGAGGTCTCTTCCTAAACAGAATTGTTTGATGACTGTGTATTCTCCAAGCCCCCATCCCGAGCTCTCAGTCAACATTGCATTTACTCACGAGTGATAAAAAATAATAACCATCTTCTATATCCCATGCCAAATCTGCTTCTGAGGTAAAGAGCTAAGCTAAGGCTCAAGGCTCACCTCCTCCCCCCACAACATGCTTCTGCTCCCATGGCAGGGAGCTGTAAAGCACTCACACCCACCAGCCCATAGAGATTCAGGATCCTCAGGTTATCGTCTCATCTGCAGTGGACACTGGGGTGTCACAGGACACTGTGCTGCCTCGAGTACCCCACACTTGGACAGAGGGACTGGTACTTGCATCTGGTTGCAGCAACTCTCTAAGAGCACTGAGATCAAGTGTGAAAAGCAGCATGAAGCAGCCAAGTCCTCCACTCCTCCCAGGGGCTGATTGCAGGGGCTCAGAGGCTCTGGCAGCTAAAAACACTCTGTGTGTTTTTACAATTTGAATCTGTCTGGCTCAGACTTTCAGGCTGTGGTGGTTGTTCTGAGTTTTTCTAAGAGATTACCAAGCCCTTTCCACCCTGCTCCCCCTCTGCAGAGGTGCACTCAGCCTGTAAACAAGTCACCACCTCCTTTGCAGTAAACAAACCAGTCTGAGCTACGGAGGTTTCTCACTGCAAAACATCTGCTCTAGCCCTCGAACCACTTCTTAGCATCTTTTCTCAACCTCTTCTGATTTCTCAACTTCCTCTCTAAATTTTGGAAACCAAATATAGACAGAGTTGCTTTTCCCATCTCACCAGCAACACGTTCGGAGGCCGATTGATTCCTTGCTCTGACTCATGGCTCCCCTGGTTTATATAACCAAGGCTCTCTCTCAGCCCTCTTGTCAGCTCTGCTACGAAACCTACAGCAGTGGTGGTTCAGGGCTACCATCCCTTCATCATTTCCCCCTGTCAATAGGCATGTGGGTATGATTCCCTGGGCCTGGCAGCCGGGCACAGAGTTCTGCCTTCAGCTGTGTTCAAACCTTTGCGTTTGGGATGTGTTCATGGGGAGGTATTCAGATGTGCACGCAGAATGTTATCTTCATCATCCACAAATTTCACAACACTGACTTCAAATTTCCTTCCTGATCAGCAATGAAAATGTCAAATGACAGTCACTAATTTTAGGAGCTCGTGCAGTTAACCAGCTCTCTTCCCTTCGTTGTGTGACCTGCTGGTGTTGGGCGCCCATCCTTGGTTTGGTTTTTATTGTGGCATTATGCAATATGAGATCAAACATGTTTTGTTTCAGGAAGCCATTTAGGAACAACAAAAAAAGCGATTCTAAAGGGAGAAGTTGTTGGGTCTAAAAATAAAAAAAGCTCCTCTTTGATTTCCAGCTTTAGAGAGAAAACCACATTTCCATTTTGCTTTTTACAAAGTAAAAAGAACTTTTCCCAAAGACGAGTCGCTTCAACCTGAAACATCATAAAGTATTGATACCATGCCTTAAAATGTCAGATTAACAGCCTGCTTGCAGCCTGCCTCACCAGGCTTTTGTTGAATCCTGGCACACAGCTAGGCAGAGGTATATGTGGTGAGGGCTGTTTTGGGGATGAAGCCAACACTGGCTTATCTCCTACAGGTAAGTGCCCCGAGCTGCCATGGAGAAGGAGACCCCAGCTGCCTGCTGCTGCTGTACAAACCCAGCACCCCTGCACCACAAAAGGGCTGGGGTGCTTTGTGTGGTTTAGGTTGTGGGGGTATTTTTCCTTTGTTTTTTCCTTTAAGCCAGCCATAAAAGGACTGTTATTGCAGAGCTCTGTGGACTTGGAAGCAAACAAAATGGAGCCCTGCAGATTTGGAACGTGCAAGCGTGTAAAAGACAAAAGCACCAAGGACACGATGGAATCTCTTCATCTCCACGTAGCTCCGACTAACACATCAGCTTGACATATCCCATTAAGAACAAAATCACCACATGGGGAACTGTGGGTAACTCCCTGCCTTCTGTTTTCTTGGTTGTACCATAAACTATTCCCAAAATGCTCAGGACTGCCAGAAACAAAGTGTCATTAGTTCCTGTGGCAGGGTCTAATTTCCACCCCATTCCCTGCCAGGCGAAGCGGGACAGGGCTCCTAGGCTGGGCAGAGCTGGAAAGGAGGCACAGCACCCTCGATCGTGGGTGCTGGGAAACCACTTTTGTGGTAAAAGCAATTCTTTGATAATCACCACCCAAGATGCATCCACTCCCAAGGGATACTGTGGTGAGATTTTATGAGGCAGAGTTGGATCTCCTCTGCCAGCACAGCCAGGAGAGGCTGCCCCAGGAGTCAGGGCAAGACCCATATGCAGACAGGGACTGCAGGAGGGTTTGGGTCCCATCTTCCACACAGAGCAGGACCAGCTAGGAGCAAGGACAAGGTCCCAGGGCTTTCATAAGCCTAAGGGAGCCTTCCACCACCTTCCTGAAGGTAAAGATGATTTTAATGCCCAGCCTGTTGCTAGAGCTCTGTTTTCCTGGACATTTCACCCACGCCGTTTGGCTGAGGGAGCCTGGTCCTGCCCTAGGGGATATCCCCCAGGGAGAGGTGGCCCATGAGACCCCTGAGAGGCATCCCATGAGCGGGCAGGCATGGCTGGGGCAGGTGGCAGCGAGGTATACGCACAGCTCTCGATCTCCAGCGTGCAGTTCTGCTGGTCCAGGGGGTAGCGCCGCAGGTCCATCATGCACGCGGCCGTCGTGGTGATTCTGAAAGGAGGGAGTGAGAAAAAAACGAATCAGTTGTGTGGGGGGTTTTTTTTCCTCTTAAAAAAAAAAGCAGCTGTGAAAGCCAGGCAGCATTTGGGGCCGCTGTTTCCCTGGAAACCAGGGAGATCCGTGGTGGGAGGTGTGCAGGATGAGGGGCTGAATGCGGCTCACCCGCAACTACACGACATAAACCCTTCGTGACTCACGTCAGCAAGGCAGTATCTCTATTAACGGGGTGGGGAGGGATTTGTGATCCTCCTCTGTCTCTCCCTCGAGAGAGACAAAGAAGCCAGGAGCAGGCAGAGCTACAGGCAACGAGGAGAGAGGCACGTCAGGTTGTAAGAGGGAGACAACCGACACGTGCCCGTAAAATGCAAGATGTATCAATTAAATGGCCTGGCAATGACCTATGGAGAGGAACAGCTGACCATATTATCACCCCCCTTTCCTCTCAAATTACCCCAGTGACTTTCCTTGCAGCTCCTCACCTCCCCATGATGCCCCCTCCATTGCATCCACTTTGGCACTGCCAGATCCAAAAGCCCAGACCCCACAGACGGAGCTCTACCATTCATGAGGGCTCAAGGCTACCAGAGGCACTCCTTTGTGACTCACTGCCTGATCAAGATTCATGGCAGCGAGTTTGCATCCCCCCTGAAACATAATCATGGGGAGAGAATGAGGGTTGGTGTTGCTTTGGGGGTGTCAGAGCACGGTGCTTACGCTGGGGCTCACCTGAGGGTGCAAGGAGGGTTTGTGTGTGTGTGTTATGTGATACACACAGAGGAGCATCGCTCTCTGGGATGGGGAATTTTGGGATGGATTAGATGAGGGAAGAGAGCATCAAGCAGGGACAGAGCAAATCCACAGCGAACTTGCCAGCCTGGCAACATTGCCCTGGAGTTAACAGGCAGCTCCCTGTTTCTCAAATATATTGCACCCTTAATGCAGTTGTCTTCCTGTGCAATGTATGTGTGCAGAGTGCTGAAGAGGGGGGAGAGATTGGTGCATTCCCCTCCCCCCTTTTTTTTTTTTTCAATTAACCATCTGGAAGGCATTAATCAAGCTACACATTTTTTACTATGTAGGCATAACCAGTGAACTGTTAACGAGAAAGCTTTATCTTCAGAGCCCTGTGGCCTGGAAGAGAGAAAAGAGAGGGGGGAAAAAAAAGAGAAAAACAAGAAAGCAGAGAGAATGAGATGGCAAACCAGCAAAAAAGGAGGCCAAAAAAAAAAAAAGAGGAAAAAACATCAATGACAGAAAGAGACCAGAAAGGGGAAAAGAACGGATAAATTTGGCCAGAAAATTGGGAAAGGTGGGGGAGGCACCTCGGGAACGGGCTGCCCCAGAGGGGTAAGGGTGAGGGGGCTGTGGCAGGACAGGCAGCAGCCCTGCAGAGCTGCTGGCTCTTTAAGAAATCTCGTGTGCTAAATTTATCTCTCTGCTGTCTGTGAAGACTGTTTGTAGGAGATGAAGCCTTGAGGAGAGCCTTTGCCACTGCCTGCCGTGCTATAAATAGATCCGAAGAGACGGAGGGAATTTATATATATCCTCACTGGGTCTAGATACAACATTGCAACTGCCCTCTCTTCGAGCAGGGAGCCCAAGTGAGCTCTTAACCCTTTTATCTGTAATGCAGCTGGGGTGGAGGAGAAAGCTCAGGGGGAGTGAGAAGGATAACAGGACAGGAGCCACTTAAAAATTACACCACGGCTTTGGGATTGCATGTATTGATTTTACAGCCTCCCAGCTGGGCATCACTAGGAGAGCTGCTGGAATCACAGTGCCTCTCCCACTCTTAACCCTCCTGGGCCAGGGTAACGGGGCACACAGTGGAGGAGGAGATCTGGAGTACATCTGCAGGCAGCTGCACCTTGCCAGGGAAGCCCAAAGTGGCAGGTGCAGAGTCCATCCTGGCCGGGGACTGCGACCAGAGTCATGCACGGGGATGACTCATTCCCCTACGCCATGCACGGCATATACTGTATATATTACACTGCACCCCTGGGAAACAGCAGCTACAAATGCGCTTTTCTGTTTTCCCTAAAGTGTGAGATGCAAAAATGTATTAAATGAAAATTTTCCACCCCATTTGTGGGACCCTGTGGGCTAAAACCTTTCCGCAGCGTCCATCCCAAAACTGCAGCCTGGCTGGCCAACTTGCCTACACAAAGGACAGCCAAGGGAGGGCTTTTCTGGTTCTAGAGGGACCCTCTTGCCTCTCAACAGGATTTGCTTCTCACCTGCAGTGCTGGCTGGAAATGCAGAGCATGACACAGTGAGCTATGGCTGCCACACTCCATGCGCCAAACCCTGCTCACGCTAATAGCCAGCATAAATCCAGAGCCACTCCAATGATTTCTGCAAGATCACACCAATTTATATCAGCAGAGATTTACATCAGGGCAAAATTTAGCCTTACTGACTCAAAGAGAAGAGAATCTCAGGGCAGGTAGGACAGAAAGGAGAAAAACAAGATTAAAAGGTCATCTGTCCTCAAAAGCCAGATTCTTTCTCTCTGCTTCCAATTAAAGGGCAGCTGTGTCTATACCATGTAGCTCAGCACCCTCCAGAGATACCCCACTTGACTGCAGGTCCCAGACTCCTGGTGATCTGCCCATGTAACCCTGCTTGGGCAGGTGAGAATGGGGAGCGTGCAGGGTGAAGGTTTTGCCCTGTTTTCAGGGCAGAGGTAGCACAGCCAGTCGTGGCTGTCCTGGGCTGTGGCCATCTGCTCATCTGGAGCGTTTTGGCTGCGGTGCAGGACCCATAGTGATGCATTCCTGGCAAGTCCAGGGACACCAGCACTGCAGGACAACCTGCAGCAGGACAGGATGCGAGGGGCAGCTAGCCTGGGCCACCAGGTTTTGTTCAGATCCTGCCCCTGGGCTTCTTAAAGCCTGATAAACCAGCCCTATCCTGTCCTGGACACAGACTTCCCTTTGCTTGAAAGTCCCACAGCACCACAATCCTGAAGTGGCATCTACTACTGTTGGTGAAATGGCCACCCATGGCCTCCATGACTGACTCAACATTCATTTCCTCCTAGAGAAGCCAACAAAAGCTTTCTCTAGCTCCTCTGGTGGCTGTGTACTCTGAGCAGGTGAGAGTCATAAAGGGACAAGAGGCTCCACTGACCTCTCACAGACAAAGGGAGCAAAACTCAGGCATCTCAGTGATTTTGTGGGGTCACAGCATTTGCCATCACTGACCCAGAAGGCCACAAGACCAACCTCAGCCTCATGCTTTGATGAGTATAAACACATTATTCTTGGTACACTCTGAGCTGCTGTGTGAAGAGATGTGTTTGCTTGGCACACAGAAGACAGCATGGGGAGGACTGGGTGGAGAGATAGCTGGGGGGCTTGACACTAAGGAGGTCCTGGGTGTCTCAACAGGGTTAACAAGGCAATAAAGGTGGGAGGAAAGCATGAGGTGGACAAATGAGGAGAGGATCAAAAAGTGATGACAGCATGAGCACTGATGGGAGAGGCAGGAGAGGAGATGAGAGACTGGAGTGCAGATAGTGCCGGACAGGAGGCTGCTGGGGTAAGGGAACAGAGGAGAGGGATCAGAGGAAGCGAGGGGTAAAAAGCAGCCCAAGGAAGGAGAGATGGACACGAATGAGAGGTTAAAAGACAGAAAGCAGAGGAGTGGATACTCACTCTGTGAGAAAGGAGATGAGGAGACAGAGAACAAACCATCGCCCTGTAAACAGCTCTAGACAGAGCACACTGCCTGCAGGAGACGCGACCGAAGCGAAAGGGAGCACGGGGAGCGCGGGGGCCGCAGGGAACACGGCGGAAGGAAGCCACCTTCCCCGTGGCCTTAGCAGGAGGCACTGGCACCCGGCCACGCTGCATCTTCTCCCTCCCCCTCCTCCTCTCCTGCTTCTCTACCCACCTCCTCCTCCTTTTAAATTCCCAGATTTGTGTGGTGTGAAAGTCCATCTGCTTTGACGCGATGAGCAGAGACACTGCCCATGGGAGGGGAGAGGTTTGCCTGCCTCCAGCCTGGCCACTGCTACCTTCCATCTCCACACCTCCTTCTCTCCCTCGATTTCTGCCCAACCCATGGGCCTCTAGGTCAGTCTCCTCACATCTTACAACCTTTACACCTCCTTCCCTGCAAAGAAGGCATTTGTGTCCTTGCCCTATTCATTTCTCCTGGGCTCTGTAATGGTGCTATCTCATCCCTGCTGCTCCACTGAACAGCTGGAAGGCAGGCCCAGCTCATCTGGAGGGAGATGAGGCAGTGAAGAAACCACAATGCATCTCAACAAAGAAATAAAGGAACACACATCAGTGAGATTTCAAGCAGTTTTGGCAGTCTGGGAACTAATGGACATCTCCCTCCTCTGCCAGCACCCAGCAGATCCAAGCAGAAACCAAAGCAGCACGGATACCTTGCCCTGGAGAGCATCCTTCAAAACCCCAGGAGAGGCAGAGACTATCTCTAGAAGAGCAACCATAAAGCTTTAAGTCACACAGGGTGAGTGATAGGTCTTTCCTTGTCACAATGAGGAAAGCTCTGCCCATCCAAAGCTTGTCTTGACAAAGCAATGCTGGCACAGAAAGGGGAATGCGAACTCACCCTGCTGTCCCTCTGCACTGCACTGCAAGTGGAACCCAGCAGCACCAGAGGACTGTCCCACCACAGATGCAGCTCAAAGGCAATGCTCAAGTTTCTGCAATCCATCAGTCCCCCACAAATAGTTCAGTTCTCTGACATGAACATCACCAGCCATTTCATTCCCTCTCTGATCCTCCTCATCGCTGTTTGCTTACAAATGGCTTCTGTCTCATCTGAAATGACTACATAAGTTGAGACACACAACAGTGTAGAGCTCCATCCTGCCCTTAAAACCTGCTGTAGCTGAATGACTTCTTTCCATCTCTTCCTTACCCTGAAGCTGCCTTTTTAGCTCTTGCCCAGTTTGATCTGCCTCTACCAAATGTCTTCTGTGAAAGCCCTCAGCCGTGCATTCAGACATCCATTCATCCTTTAGATCATCTCCAATGTGTCAGGAGAACCAAACTCACCAGCTACAAGTGTAAGGGGCAAAAAATGACTTCCCCAAAATACCATCTGACTTCAAAAGGAGCAGGACTAGACTCTCTGGGTGGGAGAGACAGGAAGACTACTGCTTTTGAGGGGTTCCTAAAGCAAGTGAGGTCCCTTTCCCCTGAAACTCATCCTTAGGAAACAGACTTCTGCACTGTCTGCATCCTAACTGTGTGTACACCAGCACATTAAACTGCCTGGCTCTAGTTTCTGAGGCCAATGTCAACTGGTACTGAACAGTCCTTGCCTACACTTTAATTTTCACCCTCTAGAAAAGGGATCTGTCTGCATGTGAAATGCCTTTTGAGACTGGTCACCGGCCTCTGCTGTGCTCTGACTGGGAAATGCAAAACACTGATTGTGGATACAGAAAAAACCCAGGAAACAAATTGCCT
This sequence comes from Colius striatus, assembly GCF_028858725.1. Lineage (NCBI taxonomy): Eukaryota > Metazoa > Chordata > Aves > Coliiformes > Coliidae > Colius > Colius striatus. Next base: position 3,009,528 of record NC_084771.1, on the reverse strand, counting down.
GTGTGGGCCACTGATGTCCAGTGCCCAGGAATGTTCCCTCATACCTTTGGCTTCAAATTGTGCTCCCTAAAATGCAACATGGATGAGGAGTATAGCAAAAATACCCTTGTCATTGTCTTCCCAAATTGAGGCGACAGAGCCAGTGGTTCAGGCACTTGCCCTGTTTTGCAGTTATGGATTAAGAGTGCAGGGACTAATACAAACACTGTCACACCAAAAATAAAGCTTTTTTGTTTTGTTGAAGTTGCTGGTTGCGACTTTTTGGATCTCAGATCTCCCGAGAAGCTGAAGATGCTCCTATCCCCGGGGGATACAGACTCCCAAAGCCAGCAGCAGCTTGCAGCAATAAGGAGAACTGAGAGAAGTGGTTTGGGTTTCACAGGCCTTGTGGAGGCAGGGGCAAGTTAGACTAGTAGGGAATCGTGGTGACTAAGAGGAGAAAGAGGCAAAAGTGCTGTTTTGATGAACATGGGGAAAAAAAAGAACACTGGATTTTTACTCTGTACGTTCTCAAAGTCAGTCATAAAAACACGCTGGCAAGTGTCACCTTCTGCCTGGCAAGAAGCACAAACTTTAAAAGGCCTGGAGGGATTTATAAAGCTGTGGTAGATTTTGCCATTCTTTTATCATGGCCAGAGCTTTGCAAACTCCTGGTGCTCATGTGAGAACCAAGAGCAAGACAAGGATATGGAATATTTTCCCCTTGTGTCTGCCTAAAATCGACTCCATGAGCCTTGGCACAACCCTGCTAAGGTCACTGTTTCCAAAAGCATCTGTGCTTGCATAGGCATCCTTTGATAAATAACAATGTGCACTGCACTCAAGTGGGGGAGAAGGAAAAATAAAGCTCTTCTAAACTGCTGCTCAAGGTACCAGTCATCTCAATCAACCATTTTTCCAGCCTGGGAGAACACAAAGCAGAGAGCCTTGGCTGCAAGGTCTTGCTCTTCTGCCTCCTTGCTCTATTCCAAATGTGCTGTGCATCTGGCAAGCTGTCAATTGGATTGGGGGACAAGGGAGACCCAAGTGGAACGTTTGAAAGGACATGCACTACAGTTGCTTCAGACAACAGTGGCCTGCACTTAACAGAGCAGGGGGGCTCTTCTTTCAACAGTAGCAGGCTGGGATGAAGTTGAATTGATAAAACAGTAACCCATGACTTGTCAAAGAATACATGGGGATAGGCTCAGATTGGTGGCTGGGGCAAGATAAGAAGGAAGACTGAGAGGTGCTGCCAGGGTGAGCCAGGAGTCCAGGGTACACAAGCTGCTTCAGTGACCTGTGAGAGGGCAGTGGGAACCAGCTGTTTGTGGACATTCCTTGTCTTCCATTTCTATTGATACACAAATAAGACTTAGAGGAGATGTGGCACAGGCAGGAATGTGGCCAGGTCCTGGTGATGTCTGCCTCTGTTCTTGCCACAATAAGGATGGAGAAGCATCTCTGACTTGATGTTTAATCCTGTTTTAGCGAGCTCTGATTTCTAAGATTATTCCTTCTAATGTTTCCAGCTAAGTCTCTCATCCTGCCCTTATGAGACAAGAATGCAGGATCCATCCTTAACCTCAGCTGGGGACCTGAGCTCCTAATTGAATTCCCATTTCCTCCTCTCACCCACCTAACACCCTTTTCCCCCACCCCCATGTCTTTGTGCTAAAGAGATGGCCCAGAGCACAGTTTGGTGGTGGGAGCAGTAGGAGGTTGCAGGACAGCTCCAAGAAGCCAGCTAGGTGGACATAAGCCCAACTCTTTGCACCCAAGCTGCCAAAGGAGAAATTTATGTTGCTTTTGCCTAATCTGTGAAAGGAGCAGGCAGAGCTACTAGAGACAGGGTAGAGCCTGAATCATCTCTCACATTTCCAGAGAAATCTCTCTCAGGGAGAGAAAGGGAGGCAAAAATAGTGGATTTCTGCCCTTCTGGCCTGTGAGATGGGAGAAGAAAATTCCTCAGTGGTCTCAGTACAGGAAAAACTCCTCAGTCTTAAGCCATCAGGACATCTTCTCTGCAGAAAACCAAGAAACATCCATGCAGAGAGCAAGGACATGGCTGCAAACAGCAAGCTTCAACCAAGATAGGAGCAGGAGAAACCTTTCTGTGAGCAGGAGAACACAATAACCCCAGGCTGGGACCTGAGGAATATACTACAGACAGGGCTAGGTCCTGATCAAGAGACAGCTTGGAGATGGGAGCTACAGAGAAGACTGAGTTTCAGGAGAGTCCCAGGAGTGGGGAGCAGGCAGGGCAGCCCTGGAGGCAGCACACACCAGAGTGGCACGAGGGGCTCTGACAGTGTACCCGGTGCTGGATGAGCGAGCAGGAGGGAGCCTTGACGTAGATGTGTTCACCTGCGTCGCTTCGCTCCAGAAGATGAGCTAGAAGTGATGCTCTAGCTGCTGCCTTGCTGCAGTGCGAGGGCTGCTGTCCCCCAGGAGCCACTGCCTTGCAGGGAGCAGGTGACTGATGGAACTTACCCTGTGAAAAGCAGAAACGAAGTGCTGCCAAAGCAGACACATCCAGTAGATGCTCTTTTCTCAGCTTAAAGCTGCAAATCTTGAGCTTCTGAAGTACAACAATTCTCTCCCCTTTGCTTTAAGCATTCACTGAGCAGGTATTTACACTGATGGGGATAGCAGGGGTTTATTTCCCTTGGAGAGAACTCACTGGGCTCAGAGCCCCTCTGTGCCTGGGCACCTTTGCACCCATCCAAACCACCTCATCTCCAAAACACACCTCGCTGCAGTGACTATCCCAGACAGGATTAAACAAACCCCACAATACACACACACACAGCACCACTACCACCTTGGCAAGAGGAGATCCCTCTCTCTCCCTGCACAGGGTTTTCTTCTCTGTCATCAAATTCCTCTGCAGTTTTGCAGTTGCTCAGTTTACACTGCCTGGGCTCCTGGCCAGCCAGGCGTTGCATCTCGCTCGCTGGCCACCCGACTCCTCGCTGCTTCACCCTGGTGAGCTCAGGGCTGCACTCCAGGCTCCTCAAAGCACCTGTTTTTACTGGAAGCTCGTTTTTGTCCCTAATTAGAATGAAACCAAATGGCTTCACCATTTCCCTGAGTGGGGTATTTAAAAGCTGCTTTCGAACAGGATTTCAAACGACGAGAGTTTCGGCGTTGTTACGGTTGTTGCTATTTTTAGGGCTCTGAAAAACAAGATCACAAAATCCTGATGACACCAGCATTTGACAAGTGTCAACTTGCCTCACTACAAAATGGATGCTACACGGTCTAGCAAAGGAAATAAAAACCTCAGACCGTGATGTATACCTTGTATGTGTTGACAATGTAAAAGCTCAATGGGCTGGACTTAGTCAGTCCCTGGAGGTCCAGGGAAAGCTTTTGATGATTCTCTGTGTTATTCAGACCATCAGTGGCAGTAATAAAGCAGCCTGAAATAGTGAGGGAAATATTGACATAAGTGAAAAATTCTCTACATAAAATGAGGAGTGAAACATCAGCCTCCTCTGAAATGCTGCTGCCTCTTCAGTGAAAAAATTTGCCCTAATTTTTGTTTAAAGTTGGATGAATCCAATGCAATTGCTGACAGAAAGCCATTAAGGGGGAAAATATCTTGAATTCAGCCAGTGCCATCCAGCTCTTCCTCACTATCTTATCTGTCTCTCTCCTCTACACAATCACAGATTCTTAAGGGTTGGAAGGGACCTTGAAAGATTGCAACCCCCTGCTAGAGTAGGACCACCTAAAGTAGTTTGGTTGCTTTTTCTTTGTGGGTAGCTCCTTGAAGCTTCCCCTCACATTGCAGGCTTTCCACACCATTTTAGGGCTTTCTTGCTGTATGCCACAGGCAACCAGCTCTCCTGTGCTTCACAAGCACTGCAAGGTTTTTGGGGCCAGGCCAGTTCAGGCACCATTATGCCAAGTTACACCTCCTAAAAACCCTGTCCCTCAGGGCTGGATATAAGCACCAGGCCTTCCTGGGACTGATGCCATCTCCTAATTCATTGGGAAAGGGAGTAGAGACCACCAGTCCAGAGCCCAGCCCCACAGCAGCCCAGCCCCACAGCAGCCCAGCCCCACAGCAGCCCAGCCCCACAGCAGCCCAGCATCAACACCCCAGCATCAACACCCCAGCATCAGCAGCCCAGCATCAGCAGCCCAGCATCAGCAGTCCAGCATCAGCAGCCCAGCATCAACACCCCAGCTCAGCCTGCTCCTGTTTGTGCATTCCTTTTGTTGGAGACCTGGCAACCAGCTTTTAATCTAAGCCTGGTGGGTATACATTTTGGAGTAAGCTTTTGTATGGAACACTTTCCTAAGATGTAGCTGTACTCCCTCCATCCATTAATTTGCTACTTCTATCCAAAACAAGCATCTGCTTTTCTGACACACAGCTTTCACAATGAGAGGAGCAGAGGACTAAAGGGGGCTTCATTTACTCGTGCAAAAAAGTCATCTGAAGCCTGAGAACAAGTTCTTGCTCAAGTCAAAAACAAAATACCCATTGAACCTGCTTCTGCAGGGAGGTTGGACTAGATGATCTCAAAAGGTCACTTCCAACCCTACCATTCTATGATTCTATGGGAGCTAACTTGGACCTTGGGGTCTGATCCAGCATCTGAGCCCTATCCTGCCGGTCCCTTGAACACTTGCTGAAGGCAGGGACCTGGCAGGGTGTCATCCGCCCTGGTATCTGACATCAGAGGCTGCTGGAAAGAAAAGTGACTGTTGTGCCACAAATAGCATGATTGAGTCACTTTGCTACAGGATCAGCTCAAAGGAGGGGGAAGAGACCAGCGAGAAGGTAGCAGGAGAAGGAGCGGAGCTGTGGGATCTTGCTCAGGGAAAAGCAGACAGGCTAACAAAGAGAAAAGAAAGAGAAATGGCCTCCTTTGGCCTTCCATCAGGGCCACTCCATTCTAGGGATTCTTCCAAAGAATGCAGGACAAGACAAGGACAGGCTTTAAAATACCCACTCTATTCTTCCTCCTTGTAGGACAAGCAGGAGTGCATTTTTACACAGATAAAGGGAACACAGGTAAATAGTCAATGACTGTTTTCTTCCTTGCTTACACCTGCTGTGCACGTGGCTGTGTATTTTTGAATACAATCACACTTATTTGCACCTGCAAAACTGGTCCTGAGTACTTCTGCTGTCAGCAAAAACCACAGGTGCAGGAGCCAGTACAAAAAGCAACCCCAAAGAAACCATTGTCCATTCCACTATGAAACAAGCTGAAGGGATTTCAAGCATTCAGGGCACCTGGCTTGTCCCCCAAAAGCCCAGTGCTTTCAGGATAAGAAAAGGCAGACACCCTGACAGGAGGGACAGCTCAGGAAGAGGAGCTTCAGTTGCTCGGTGCTTTGGGTTTGCAGTTGTCATTCTCTCCAGGGGGAAAAGAGCAGCCTGCAGGAAAACCAGCCAAAAGTTAAAACAACACAGGCAGCTCTTACTACAGCCCTGGAAATAACAAGGGCAAACAGCTGTCACTTTCTTTCTTTTGGCCTGGATGCAATTTGCCTCAGGTCACCCATTTACACAGGGCATGCAAAGGAGCTGAGCTCCCTTCCCCACACTGCTGGGCCCCATGGGAGAAGAAGGGAAGGGACAGTGCAGGAGATGCTTGCACTGACTCCCAGTCCGAGCCAGCCCAAGCTTAGACCCTCTAAGGACTTCCACTGCCTGTCACTAGTGCTGCAGGGTTCGTGCTGCTCGTTATTTGACTAAATGGTAGCTGACAAAAATACACTAGCATTTCTTCTTCTTCTTCTTGTGCTGTGCAGGTGTGTGCAAAGATTTCCCACCAGCTTGGGGGAGGCAGCTCTATGCTCAGGTGGGCTGGCTCAGCAGCAAAGAGCAGCCTGAGCTCAACAGTACTCTTCCCCCTCTTCTGCCCAACAGGCTGAATTTATGCTCCTGCCTACCCCAAAGCATCTTCTTGCTTAGTTTTCCCTCTCATTTTAGCACAATGAGACAGTTTGGGGTAGTCAGCTGTGGGAAGGCTGCAGTCTCTCTGGTGGGTCAGGAAAAGCTGGCTCAGGGCTCTCTGGCAGTATCAGCCAAACAGCACTAGCCCAATGTACCTGTCCCAGGAAAGGAGAGGCAAAATTGGGACAGAGTCACAAAGATGCACCTTTTGCTATCTTTGAGCCTGAAGCAAAAGGCATCCACTAACTGGAGGGGAAAAGTAGTACATACATCACCACACTTACTCCAGCCTGTCCCTCAGCACCAGCAGCAGCTGCTGCTGATTTGGCTTCCCAGGGCTCTGCCATAGGGAAAGCACAGGGCACAGTCCCCTTGCTGCCCTGGCAGGAGGATGCTCTGGGCAGCCTCTTGCTTTGCTGTGCCTACAGCCAGCTTCACCTTTCCCAAAAGAGCCCTGCTACTTAAGGAGGAGGTAAAAATCCATAAGAAGTGAGACTTTGCCACAAAATATGAAGCAGTAGAAGAGCTGACACTGTAAATGGGAAGAGTGGGTGTACCCTCTTTGGAGGAGAAAGGTCTCTCCTCCCCCTTTGCTGCACTGGGACGTAAGCCCAGAGCTGCTATATCACAATCATTTGGAATGTGGAGGCAGGTCTGAAAAGCCAGATGTGCATTTTGATAGTCAAAAAGGAAAAAAAAGAAACCACAAAAAACCCCAAGTAGGAGAAAAGCTCAAAGCAGACTAATCCAGAGATGGGAAAATCATTGTCTGGATTTCACCTACAGCAACCAAAACCTGCACTCGTGCATACAGCTGCAAACTCTCTCCATTTAACTTTCTTACCTACCCTGGCCTCTCCATGTATCCAGATGTTACAGCAAGACCAACCTGGCCACCTCCACCACACACAAACACAAAACTTTCAAAGGCTTTGGTCTTGCCTATGTTAATTTATTCCAGGCACCACAAAAAGCCACCTCCCAGAGGATTGTTCCCCTACTAGGTACCAACTTTCAAGGCTCAATCATGAGAATTGCTCTGGTAAAGAGATGGGGTTTTTTTAACTGTGCAAAGACATATCTCCTATATCATACCCAAAAGTGACTAAAGGGGTTGGACTCAAATGGTAGAGAAATTCAGCCTTAGATATGAGAGTAACAAAGCCTCATCTCTGTAGGCCAAACTTGCAGAAAATGATAAGCAACTGAAAATGAGCCTTTCAAAAGGGAGTGTTATGCAACGTGAGTGACAGTGGCCTGAAACGCTCAGAGCAGACTATCCCCATCTCCAACAGGCCTCAAGGAAACAATCAGCTCGGAGACAGAACAGATTGTGCAACACTTGAGTACGTTTTGGGCTTCTGGGTCCTTGCATTCCCAGGGTATCTTTGGAAAAGGGAGAGGTTTGGATGAGATGTCAGCCACAACCGACAGCGATTTCCCATAGACTTACCTCAGGCCGTACAGGACGGTCCCATCGGGATGCAGCCGAATCATGCGATTCTTCACCGTCACCCCATGCAGAAAGGACTTCTTGTCATTCAGGAAATAGGTGTCAGGCAGCCACAACTGGTCAGCCACCCGGTTGTCCAGAGTCAGGTTGAGAGGAAGGTCGTTATACGCCAGGCGTTTGTCCCGCCAGCTCTGCTGGAAGTACATGGTGATGGTGTAGTCCTGGGAGAGAAACAGGCAAACATCAGCCTGGCCCCACGTTAGGAATGTAGCTCAGTCCCTCACTTCTGTCACTGCTGAGACCTTTGATGGGTCTCCAGATATCTTGGCATCCAAATATTTGTGTCCACACCTTCACCAGCTGGGGGGACTGTGCTTTGTTCTGAGAAAACGGAAACCAACTTGAGCTTTGTAGGGGACAAAATGACATCAAGTGACTCCAACCACACAAAATCGAGTCCCACTCATGCTGTCCTGGCTTACTTGAGTTTGGCTGCAAAACTAGTATTAGTTAGGACTGTAACAGTACTAAAGGATGTCAACCAAATGTGGGCTACATCATGCCAAAGGCTTCAAGGACCGATCTCCCAGTTAAGTCATGTAAAGGTGTCTGGACACAAAGCAGTCAGCTCAGCCAATGCTTGTGGTAGTAGGTAAATACCAATTTTATTTTGAGCAGAAGCTCAGGAGACTCCCAAGGGCACATGGAGAATGTCACCTCGAGGCCAAGGTTTCAAAGTCAAGCCAGGCCAGCCGTGACAAGCTATTAGAACTCGCCTTGCTACATGAGCTAAGTTGGATGTTCATTGTGATTCTCAGGAAGGGACATATGTGGAGAAAATCTGTCACTGGTGGAGCATGATCCACTGGGAAAGGGGCAGTTCCCTAACCATCTCTAGCTAGCACAATATCATAAATATCTCCTGCAGGGAAAGTTGTGTGGTGGCCCACAGCTGTAGCTCTGCAGAAACCATAGCTGCTGGACAGTAACAGCATGTCCAGAGGAGTTCCACAGGCCCCACAACAGCTTGTTCAGAGCATCATACTAGGAGAACAATTGTTTCTTCTCAGGTAAATGAGTACAGGAAGAGGTCTGGCACTCACCAATCACAGGTCATAAATTGTCTAGGAGTCAAGATCTTTGGGGGTAAAGCAGCTAGCGTTACATTAACAAGATGTTGGTTAGGAAGCAGGCACAAGTCTTGCTGGCTGTGGCCTTACAGAAGTCAGTGACTTTTCTCAAGTCCTTAAACAAAAAGTATTGTTGTAAGTGCATGCAAATGATTTAGAACAGATGAGGCCAGAGGCACACTGTCCCTTCCCCAGGAGATACCTACAGTGCCACTGGATTCCTCTTGGACACAGGTTTGTGTGGTGGGTGTTTCTGCCCTGCAAATTCCAGCCCTGTGCAAGGGGCTGGTCAGGACCTTGCTCATGCACCAACATCTGGGCTGAGCACAGAGGCATCCTGCCTGACTGTCTTCTCCCACTGACTTCACTCAGAGCCAGGTTTGATTAACACCTCTGTAACAAGCTCAAATAATCCCACATGATGGGTATGCCAGCTTTCAGGTCTCTAACCATGATTCAGAAATCGAGGCCCACATGCATATCCGAAAGGTCACGGAGTAAATCTGTGGTGTAGACTGGATACAAAAGCTCTATCTGTCACTTTCTGTGTGATATTGAAAAGAACAAAAACACAGTGACAGCTTTCTGGCCAAGAAAGTGTTTTGCTTTGCTTTTTGAAGGACTGATAAACTCCTGCCTCAGAAGCCTCACAGTCTGTCTCTTCAGGGGGCAGAAACGTTTTCATTTTGGTCAAGACCTTGCAAAGGCAAATGTTCTCCCTGCTCCCCCTCCCAAGGTGTTTGAACCTGCATCCCAACACAAGCACAGAGGAGCAGAGTGCCTGGGTTTCTGGAGCCTCTTATCCTTCTTGGTAACAAACTATTCCCCTGCCTGTGGGAAACTGGCAGAGGCACCATTCCCGTTCTCCCCCTTTGAGAGCTCCACCTGCACATCTTGACAAGCTGCTTCACTGACCTGCATTTTCCTGATCTTTGACAGAGCCCTGCAACACCTCACCCCCAACCAGGCCACCCTGCTGTCACCACAGGCTCCTGCCAGCCTTTAAGCAGCAGCAGGCAGGAGGTGGCACTGATCTCCAGAAGACAAAAAGGGCAAGCTGCCTGCAAAGTGAACAGTCGTCAGCACCTAAAAGATACACCTTCTGAACACATCTTCTGCATTTCAAGGATTGATGGGAGCAAACTCAGAAGGGTGCAGAGATAAAAGCCTACACCCTAGCCTACAGCAGGCTGATGATGTTCTTCAGGTGCAGAGAGACCTTTATGGGCAAAACTACCCAGCCCTATAGCTCTGGGCTGAGCTCTGCTCTCCAGACTTCCCTGGCTTCTTGGCACAACAGATTTCTTTGGGCAGTGTCATGGAAGTCTGGAGAACTTGACATTCATGATTCATCTACTACCTGAGGTCTCTCTCAGGCTGCCTCTCTGCAGATTCCTGTGTCACTTCTCGTTCTCCTGACAGTGGGCAGAATTTCTGAGCACAAGGAAAAGAGCACAGAAGCCAGCCTGGTCTGGGAAGACATCCTAGTGGGCACAGCATCTAGTGATAGGGAAGAGGGATGCTTTGCCTCTGGGATCAGGCAGGGCACAGGGCAGGGAGTTGGAGGAAACACTGGTATGGTCCATTACAGGGAGTGAGAGGGATTAGCACTCAGGAGGGAAAGCAGCAAGCTTGCCTTCCCCTTTATACCCCAGGCAATTAAACAGTACCCAATGACACCTTAGCATCACCATCTGGCCGGGCTCCAGAGCTGATGAGACCTTAATCACAGCCTTCCTTCCAGAGGCATCTAAAACAATGACCAGGGGTGACATCGTTCTGCAGAAACAGAGTGGCCAGATGGAGCCAAGGCATGCAGTGGTTCATAAGCTCAGGAATCAAAAGTAATGAGCCTGATTTTCCTCTAAGTCTCGAATGATAATCCCTTTCTTGTGGGGTTTTATTTGTCATCAGGCTAATGTGAGGCTTTCCCAAACCTTGCAGTAACCAGTGACATTCACAAGCCTACTGATGGCACAGACAGAACACAAGCTGGGTTTCCCAGTGCCATCAGCAGATATAAAGTTGGTTCATTTACCAAACTCAATGAAGAGCTTCAAAACCAAACACATGTAAACTAGCCATGACAGCCTGTACTACCCCAACCAGCATCCAGCTGCAGGAAACTGAAACGCTGCAGTCAACAGTGCTGGTGAGGGCAAAGCCTGTTCCAGACTCGGATGAGCCCTTCTGAGCTCCACCAGTGTGAGTAGCAGGGCCAAGGAGGGGATTGTCCCCCTGTGCTGGGCACTGGTGAGTCTGCACCTCAAACACTGTGCTCAGTTCTGGGCCCCTTACTACAAGAAAGATACTGAGGGGCCGGAGGATGTCCAGAGATAGACAATGAAGTTAGTGAAGGATCTGGAGCACAAGTGTGATGGGGAGCAGCTTAGGGTGTTTAGTCTGGAGAAAAGGAGGCTGAGGGGGAACAGGAGCACTCTCTGTAGCTCCCTGCCAGGAGGTTGTAGCAAGATGAGTATTGCTCTCTTCTCCCAAGTAATGAATGACAGGACAAGAAGAAATGGCCTCAAGTTGCCCCAGGGGAGGTTGAGATTGGAGCTGAAGAAGAACATTTTCCCTGAGAGGGGTGTGAGCCCCTGTGCCAGGCTGCACAGGGAGCTGGGGGAGTGCCCAGCCCTGGAGGGATCCCAAAGCCATGGGGCTGAGGTGCTGAGGGCAGTGGGGTAGTGCTGAGCTTGGCAGGGTGAGGGAAGGGCTTGGACTTGATGATCTTAAAGCTCTTTATCAACCAAAATGATTCTGTGATTCACTGGCTTACAAATCACGTGCCCCATGTGCCAAAAGAGCGTGTGTGTTTCTAAACAAGCTACTCCTTTCTCCTCCACCTCTGCTAGCTCAGTGGTGGCCAGATCCTGGGCTTGTCCCAGAAGCCTGTTATTCAGTAGCTCACAAGCTGCACAGCTCCACTGCTGCTCCCAGCCCTGTCATTTGCCACAGTGCTCCATGCTGCTTTTTGCCTTGCCAGACAGGCCTTATGGCCCAGCTGTGTGCAAGATCCTCACAGGGACATGTGGCCCCTGGGCCTGCATGACCATCCCCATGAGATTTCCCCTCCACATGCTTCCATTCAGTCTGCTTGCAGAGCAGCTTCTTGTAAGCTGCCAGTCCTGGCCACCCCCTTTCCTCCTGGGCTTCACAAAGGCTTTGCTCTTCCTTCTCTCCTCCTGGAGGCACAGAGAACAGAGGTGAGATAACAGCTGGAGGCAGCAGACACTCACAATGTGCCTGCAAGGAGGGAGGACAGCTCCCTTAGAGGCCCACAAAAGCCCCAGAGAAGGAAGAGGAGCTTTCTTGGGGGCTTCATGTGCTGAAGTAGTGCATCCTACCAGCTACTGAGGACAGGGCAGCTAGCATCCATCTCCAGACAAGAAAAGATTGATAATTACAGCCTTTCCTGAAACTCAGTAGAGACTTCAAACCAAAGATGATGTAAGAGGACTGAAGGGTCAAATATTGCAATGTTGACATGGATGGAGAAAGGTATTTCCTGCAGGGACACAGAGGCAACAAATTCAGTCAAGCAGGCACAGGGATTCCCCAGTTCCTCAGAGGACAGGGAAGATAAACCTAAGGGAAGAGCAGCTGAGGTACAGAATAAAAGGGAAATGAGCTGGCACTATTAATATGAAATCAAGAAGGAATTTCCACTGGCTCATATTCCAGACAGTTCTATTAGTATCTATACACAAGCCTCCATCTCACAGAGCCCCTTTGGGACTGCAGTGCTCACCTATCCTTAGCAAGCAGACATGGACCATCCCCAGACCCTTCTCCACCACGTGTGCTGACTCTGTACAGTCTGGGAGCAGCAATGAGTCCCCTGGTCACAGGAGAACAAAGCTGCCCCCTGAAGAGGGAGTGTCCCAGGAGAAGGATGCCATATCTGATGGGAACTGAGCCACTTGTGCAGAGGAAGGCAAAGTTTAAGGAAGCCAAGTCAGTGAGAGGACATGTGGGCCCAGCAAGCTGGACTGAAACAGAAGAGTGGGTCACTCCTGGTGCTGAGAGCACAGGTTGGGTGCCACTGGAGCACTGACAAACTGGAGGGCAAGAGGAAGCTGGAGCATTTGGGGGTAGGTGATGCTATCTTAAGCCTCCACAACCCAGGTGAGGACACAGGCATGTGGCCAGTTGCTTTTGGGCCAGCCTCCTGCCAGCAGTGTGCAGGGATGCACCCAAACCACCAAGAGACACAACACTTTCAGAAACCAGTTCAGGGTGGGAACCTGAACTTCCTTGTCTACAGATCAAAGAACAGCAAGGGGCAGAGCAGGATGAGTTGAGGCATCCCAGCAACAAGGGCAGAACTCTGCAGAGAGCAGCTTCAGTCTTTAACTGGGAAGCCAACCAAGGTACTTCTCTCTTGTATGTGGTGACACATTATTAGAGTCCCTGGGCTTGAGGATGCTCATTTGGAGGGTGGCATCTTGTGTCCCTTTCTGCTCACTGCAGTGAGAGAATGGTCCAAAATTAAGGAGCCCTTCTTCCTCCAGAAGAGCTGTTGTTTTCCTGTGCAGTCTTATGTCAGCACACAGAACATAGACATGGTGTTGTCCCAAGTGTTTTCCTTGCAAGTGTGCTTGTGCTGATTTTGAACACACTTGTGTCAGGCTAAGCCTTTCTACATTAGTATCCTGCCTTCAGTAACAGTAAATAGAATAGCAGGGAGGGATATAATCAGAACAGGGTTTGTGATACTTAGTTCTCCAGCTATTTGAGGCTTAAGGATCTCCAGAGACAGAGCTGATACCTTCTTAATTGAAGATACTCAGTTTCTGTTCTGAGAGTTTGTCTTATCTCTCTGAATATTCAGCCTTTGGCATCTGCAATCTTGTGGTAGTGAGTTCCACAGTTTAGCTCTTCACTGTACTTACATCACTTTAAAACAAGCACAGATCAGTCTCACTCTTTTCTGTTTCCCTTGTGTGAAGTCAGTAAATAATCATAACCCGACACTACTCAAGCTTACAGGGTCCCACCTTCTTGTAGACACTTTGTGGCTACAGAGCAGAACACAAATATCCACCCTCACTCTCAAAAGTAGAAGAAAGGTTCTAGTGGAGGTAGAAAGTCGCAAGTGGGGGGAGGTTGCACAGGTTAAAACACAGAATAGAGCCTTATGGTGATAGTTTCTGCCGTTCTGCATTGGGCTGTTGTGCAAGAATTGACTCATGAAGAGGTGATGGAAATAACCTTTCACAGAGCCCATGGAATTTGCTGTTACAAAAGCATGAAGTCAGGAGCTTTATGGTATTTTGGGAGGTCTAGGAATTAATGTGGAAAATGCTTTCCAAGTCACAAAAGGAAAGAGACTAAGGAAAGAAGAGCCCAAGGATGCAGAACCACCAACTGCAATTCAGAAGCTCCATCTTCCAACAGAAAGCCACCAGAAGCATCCCTCATGGACAGCCTTCTCCATAAGCCCTCAGCACAGCTCCTGGGAGATGCAGATCACAGACAGGTTGGGCCAGATCATTTTCCTTTGTGCTGTGACCTATAGAGCCCTCAGTACTGAACCTGCCCAGAGGCAGAAGCGTGCATGCTCATTGGGACCTACACTAGACTCAGAAGCCAGGATTAGGAATGGAAGGACTTCTGTATGTGAAAGGAGCATTTTTTTTTCCTTTCTCAGAAGAGTATTTCTGGCAACATGGATGTCTCCTGTGTCCAGGCCATTTCTGTGCATGACAAATGACTCAGCTTTCAGAGGGGCTTTGAACGTGAAGGTGACAATTCCAAGCTGCCAGTGCAGGTTGAGCTTCACCAAGCACTTGTGAAGTACTGGAAGGAAGAGCTTTTCTGCAGGGGAGAGTGCACACTGCCCTTTTGCTGCTTCATGACTTTGGCATGAGGGATAAAGGAGGTTTTGGAACTGCCTCTAACACCAGCTGTGCCGCTTGACATTTTTGCCCCCGTTTCCTTTCCCCCCTGACTTTGACAGAGCACCTCCTCTTGGAGAAGTGACCAAACACAAGTCCTTCCCCATATAAGCAAATGACATACAGTCTCCTTGTCCAAGATCACAAAAGAACATTAAGAAAGCCAAGATGCTCCAGAAAGGGAGAAAAATGGAACATCTGACTTACTAAAAACCAAGCTGCCACTGCCAGAGACTAATGAACAGTTTGCTGGCTTCAACTTCTTTGATGATTAAACACCATCTCCTGTTCCCATCATTCTTGGGAAAGAAATTAAAGGACAAAGCAGTCCTCAAGTATGTTTCATTTTAAGGAGGGGGTTGAGGAAGTAAGAGGAATTGTTTTTAAGGGGAGGAGGCAGCATGTGCCCTCAATCCATTGCAAAGAACTGGAGCAGTGTGAAAGGTACAGGGGAACTCATGAAGGACAGAGCAAGACAGCCATGGTTTCTCCTCAGCAAGCTTGTTTAACAAACTACTTTGCTCTCACAGGGGATTGTCCATTTCTACAGACTCCAATCAATGGGTCCCAGACCTCAATGAGCAGCAGTTAATCTGACATAGATAAACATCCAACATCAGTCTTTGCAGCTCTGAGACAGCATTATTCACACTCTCACCTTTGCTTAGAGGCAGGAGCTCTTGTACTTTTCATGGGGAGAGCACTCTGCCAAAATGCTGCTTCTCCTTTCCTTTTTGGTGCAAGCCAGTGTTACATTTACAAGCCTCAAGTTCCTCATGACTACTGTTACACACAAAATGACAACTATTTTAGATCCTGCCCTTCTCCCTGCATTTCAGCTTAGCAGGTGAGAAAGCCACAGCTTCCTTCCATTTGCCCTGCTTTTGGAAAGGCAGATGTCAGAACTGACTTGGGGATCAGGAAGGGCACTTTCCACCTGCAGTATCTCTGCTAGTAATAAAAGGGGACAGGAACAGTTGGCTTCTGGGATATGCTCTACGCCCTTCTGTGCTGCAGGGCTTTGTGCTCTTGAACTCATTTTCTTCAGGACCTGAGAAGTACTTTGCATTGAGATGTTTCCCTCACTGATCTGATCTACTTTTCTAGTAATTTGCATGTGTTTAATTGCTGAATGCATGTCCAGAAACTGGGGCAGGTATCAGCTATATCTTCAACAACTAGAGGTGTGCAAGTAAAGTGTCATTTCTTGCCCTATTTCTCTCCTGCCATGCCCTATCCCAGCAGCACCTGGATTGATGCTGGTCTGATAGGTGAAAGATATAGGACATAGTTAGCTAGGGCCTGAGCAAAAAGGGCATTGATCTGGCCATGACAGGGCTTTCAGACTTCTGAGCCCATACATCAATGCCCTGTCTAAGCAGGAGGCATCTGCTTAACAGCACCAGTCATGCTGGAAACAGAGGTCAAGAGGAGAAAGCCAGAACTGGTGGGCACAGGGATAAGTATCACCTGCTCTATGAGCACATGCAAAACAGCAACCTTGTTCAGTATTACAGGCAGCAATCCCAAAATCACCACCTGCAGCACGACATCTTCCTCAGGCAAGCTCTCAGAAAACAATGTCAGGCAGTTTCTATTCTTAAGGCATAAAATCTGTGAGCTACTGCATACCTGGCCTGGTTTTGGCTGGAACAGAGTTAATTTCATCCCTGGCAGCTGGCACAGGCTCTGGTCTGGATTTAGTGTGAGAATAAAGTTAGTAACACACTGACTTTTACTTGTAGCTAAGCAGTGCTGGAGTTAAGGATTTTTTTTGTTTCCTGTGCTCTGCCAGTGAGGAGAGGCACGAGAAGCTGGGAGGGAGCATGGCCAGGAGAGCTGAGCCCAGCCAGCCACAGGCTGTTCCATGCTCTGGGCCATCAGGGGCAGTGTGTGACCTGGGGGAGCTGCTGGGGCATCAGCTCAGCGCCTGCTCAGCCACTGCTTTGGGCACCACTTGTCTGTCTTGGGTTTATTTCTATCTCTTTTCAATACAATTATGATATTTTATTACTGTAATCATATGTTATTATTGTATCCATTGTTTCTTATCTCAGTCCCCAAGTTTTACTACTTTTTTCCTCTCCCACTTCTCCTGCCCATCCCACTGAGATGCAGGAGGAGCGAGTGAGCAGCTGCATGGTGCTTAGATGTCAGCTGAGGTTAAACCATGACAACTACCTTCTCATCCTAGTTAGGCTGGGAACTGGTAAGGTCTCATTATAGTACCAGGACAGCTAAAACCAAGTAAGATCCTCACTTAAACAGGTTTCTCAGGCAGCAAGTCCCCAAAGATGTCATTTCTTCCAGGAAAAGGGCAGGTTAGAGGGATGACTGGCTTGAGATAGTGCAGAGAGGGCAGCAGCTGGCCTCTGCCTCCAAGAGAAGTACAATGTATGTTTTCTCAAGTGAAGCCTGTCTCAGGAATGACATGGTTCCCAAGATGGGTTTTCCCCCCTCCTGGACATCCTTAAAGGTGCATTGCTTCCACCTACATTCTGTTAGTGCATCAGACCTCTCCAAACGGCTTCATCAAGAATTCCCAAATCTCTTCTCTCTCTTACCATATTTACTTAAGTCAAAATGTTAACTTAGCCCCTTTTGTTGCTCCCCTTAACCTCTCTCTAGGTATGCACGAGGTCACCCATTGCCACAGTGTGAGACACACAGCATTGATGCACTGTCTCTGTAGCGTCTCAGAGAAGCATTATGATCACGCATTGCATAGCTGGGAAAGGGAGTTCAGGGGCATGCTTACATTACAACAAGCTTTCTGGCTTGGAGGACTTGGTAATTTAAAACAGATTTTGCTGCCACAGGCTTCTGCTGACCCATGATAGGAAACCATGATGCTTTCAGAAGAGCCATCTTTGCCTGCACTTCTCTGGTACTCTCTATAACTGCCTTCTGCACACCTCCAAGCCATGGGATGATGTTGGTGCCAGCATTCCACCTCTTCCCCTCCCTTCCCACACAACTTCTCCTACTTCATCTCCTCCTACTTCCCTAGCACTGTCCTTACTGCATGTATTGCCCATGAACTCGTGCATACACAGATGGGCATATCTAATATACAGACACTACAGCTCAAAAACGTTTCTAATCATTGCTTTGTACTTAATTAAACATGCAACAACTAGCCTACTAGAGTAAATTAAATTTGAGTGAGACATTTGAACAGTGACTAGTGAAGATATCAGTTTCTAAAGCCCTCAGAAGCACAGGGGAAGGAAGCTGGATTACATCAAGGTGATGCTGGAAGACCAGAGATGCACCCTAAACCTGTGCAAAGGGCTTCACAGCCCCTGCATGTATCCTTAGAGAGTTTTTACCTACCTGGTCAGACTTTGCTCCAAGCAGGGGAGGTTCTGCAGCCCTCCACATAGAGACTGACTAGTAGAGATCACAAGATAAAGAAGGCTGGAGGAATGAAGAATTAAAGCAGTTTAAGGGGCTTAGCAGCCCGTTAGAATTAGGCACTCTAGAAAACACCTCTGGGTATCAACTTCAGCTCATTCAGTGCTAATTCTGTAAGAAACTTTGGGCACTCACACCTATGCCTCGTTTTCTTTTGCCTGTAAAGCAGACTCTGATGCTAGCTTGCCTCCACGCTGTAGTTTGGGATGCCCACATCTCTAAGCAAGTGGCAAGGGTGTAATGAACAGAAATGATTTTTTTCCACCCTGAGGAAAAGAAATTAAATAGAACTTGTAAACCCCTGTGGCAGTCAAGACCACCAGCACAGTCTGGGGCTGCATAGGTAAGGAATTCTGTGATGAATTAAGCAATGTTACTACTTTACTTGGCAGAACAAAATGCTGTATATACAGTGCTGAGCACTGTAACTGTGAGACTCTCTGCAACAACATCAAGGCACACGGTACTTTAAACACACCATTTTAACTTAGTGAAGGAAGGTTTGATTTTCCAGGTTCAAAAACTACCACAAAGATGTCATTTCCCAGGAGGTAGCCAGAGGCAAACAAACCCTTTAGATGATGTAAGATGACTAACATGTCCTGGGCAGAACAGTCACCTCAACTAGGCTGGCACAGATTGGCTTGACCAAAAGGTTAAGATGGTGTTTATTCCCTGTAGAAAGCAAAACTTGATCATCTAGGAAGGATGAGGGTAAGCAGATGAGATGGTGAAATGCAGAGAAGCAGAAAGTATTCCTGGCATTAAGGTTCAGTTAGGTCAAGACTGGTCTCCTAAGGGTAGAGAATGGCAGCCCTGTGGTTTGAAAAACAAGGTCTGCTTTTCAACCAGCCCAAGAAAACCAGGTGCAAACTATTGCCCTCGAAAACCCTGAGACTCTTGCACACAGAGACCCACTTCTATATCTGGGGGTGATTGCTTCTACTTACCAATACTCTGCATGGCAGTATCCATGACCCCTAAGCTGACAAATTCAGCGAGATTGAGTTATCATTAAAGGGCCAGCAATCAGCTGCCTCAACTGTGGTGAGAGCTCAGCACTGTCTAGGCATGCTGGGACAACCAAAAAGTACAGGAGCATCATGTAGGAATCAATTTCTACTGTCAAGGGTACTGATCAGACAATGTACCATCATAGATTTCATCTAACTCTGCCTCCATCCATGGGTTAGTCTGCCCTTGGTTATGCCAAGGTAGTGCCAAAGGAAGCAGTCCAGGCTGACAGGAGCAGCAGTACAAGCAATATGGCCTGTTCCATCATCCTTCCACTTTGGCAACCCAAGCCTTGGCTGCAGGATCATAAACCTGATGGACGGGTGCAGTGTAGTTAACTGACAATGGCTTTCATAATGCAGCTGTATGAAACACTCCTGATTCTGCTGAACAAATCAAGCTTATTAAGGGATGCCTGAAGAAAAAGGAGATTTCAGCAGGCTTTGGAGCTCCACAAACAAGCAGACTTTGACTTCATGGCCAACTGGATGGCAGAGAACAAGCTGCAGTCTCTGTCCACGCTGAGTGAGTGCTCTCTGCAGTAGCAGGACCAACAGTCCTGGAGCCAAGGAGCTCTATTTGCAGAGCTGGCTGAAAGTTATTGGCAGGGAGCCCATGTGAGCTCGGTAAATAAAGTATCCAGATAATAAAAATACCCAAAGGCACTGTTTAATTTTTTCTGAGGGTTCTGATACAGCCAGTAATATTGAGAGGGAACAGAAATCTTGCAGACAGGAACAGGAGCACAGGGCAAAGCCATCCTTCCAGAAGAGTGGAACACAAGACACCTGGTTGGTTTGATGGCTCACAGCCTGTACAGCGACATACCTGCTTGTTTATGGGGGGAAGCAGCTGAAAAGGGAACTAGACTGGGACTTGGGAAAACTAGGCTTGGACAAGAGCTTGTGTATTGTAAAAACTCCCTTGAACCTTAGCTGCAAACTCTTGATGGATAAAAGGCTCAATCCTTTGTGTATCTATCACCTAGGAATGCATCAAAGGGGATGGACAGAGGGATACAAGCCACGGGCTGCCTTCCCCTGCAGTCACCCTGGAGTTAAAGGAGATCCTGTGGTAGCAGGTTGCTGCAGTGGAAAAGGGAGATGAGATCCATCCTTTGAGCAATGAATATGCTTTGGGTTCGCTTCCCCCTTCACTACAGCCTCAGATGGGAGCTCAGCACACCCTGTAATAAGGAGGCAAAGGATGTATAAGAGGGCATGGTACAGCCTGGTGACCCACTGCAGCCTGGCACAGCCAGCAGGAAGGAGACCAGTTGTGCACACCTTGGGAGAAGGCACCAGTGGGTCTTGCCTTTTACTCCCTCCTCTGCTATTTTTCTGGCTGGAGCTGGCCCCAGGCTCCCTTTGTGCCAGGGCAGCAGGGACTACCCACATTTCATCCCACATGCATGTACACCCTTCCTGCCCCAAAATGATCCCTTTCATCTGACTAGAGACCTTTCTGGATCTCCAAACAGCTCAGCAGATCCTCTTCTTTTTACCATCTCTTTTCCTTGAATGTTCATTTTTCTCTGTAGCCTAGCAACTCAGCACAGACTCAGAATATTAACAACTCCTGTCCCCACACACCATCTTCTCCAGAGGCCTGAAAAATGTGACAGCAGGAAGGCTGAGAGGGATAGGAGCAGGCACGAGAGACGTAGGGAGCACGCAGGAAGCCTCTACCAGCATTCACAAACAGCAAAGCTATTCAGCTGTCGTATCTGCCACCTTCACTTAACATGTACATAACATATAGAGCTATATATAGCCCCATTTATTTACATATTCAAATAGCAAGATGACATGCACACACTGGTGTTTGGATCCTGCTTCTATATTGAGGCACCGGCACTCTTGCACACGCACTCGCTGTCTCTGAACGTACAGATGACAAGATGTCAGAAGGTCAGAGTCTCAAGATCTAATTTGGTTTTCAATCAAAGCAGATGAAGCTTTCACTTGTGGGAAGAGACTTTAACATTCTGCAGTAATCCTCTCCAATGCTGCAGCATTGCTATTGAAACAGGTGGCACATTGGAACATTGCTCTCCAATACAGTCAGCTTTTTAATATATATATATATTAAAAATAACCAGATATATGAAGGTTGTGGGAGTTCTGCCTGTGTAAAAAGCTGAATAAAAACTTGAGCAGGGGAAAGAAAGAAGACATTTTTATCCTGGGCAAAGTTTTCTTCAGTAGCAATTCTAACTACTACAGGAATGCTGGGGTGCAAGCTGAAGTGGTTCATAGCAGCACCATACAGCGCTGCCATGTTCAGATCTAAAGATAAACTTGGCTGATACAGGAGCAGATGGAGCACTGCAATACAGGGCAATAGTGTTCAGCTGAAAGCATGCTGCAGGCTGTATAGCCATGGCCTTTCATCCTCCCCAACATGACTTCTCTCCTGCTGTGGGGTGGAGTCACCTGCAGAATGCAGAGTGGACTGAGCCAGAGAGAGCATGGAGATGTTCTCATTTGGGAAATCGCCTGGTGAGCAAAACATGTGAACTCTGCTTCTCTGTACTGGAGTAGGGTTGACTCAGTCCTCCTGAGGCTTGAACTTGTGATACTGGAGGACTTGCAGAGCTGCTCCTTAGGGACAACAGCATCACTGAAAGATGCACAGGGGGAATCATTTGCAACAAGCGTTGCCACCACATTTTATTCGTGCTGCAAAGTCAAGGTCTAGGGTGGGAATCAGCCAGGCTACCCAATGGCTTTCCCATAACCAAGAATATGCAGTTATGCAGACAAAGGGCTTTCCGCAAACTCACCCTTTAAGATGTCATGTGAATGCTACAAGACCCTAGGAAGAAACAAGCCTGGTAGAAAATCTGAGGGGCAGAGTCATTCTGCAGTCCAGCAGTTCACAATCTTTCCTGAACTGAGAGCTTGTTCCAGCAAGGTTTCCACACTTGCCCACCTACTGATCTGTGCACAAGGCAACATCATGCAATTCAGCCAACAAAAATACTTAATGATATCACCAATGCTTGAAATATCAGAGTCCTTCAGCACAAGCACAGGAGACTCCTTTACAGGGGAAGCAAAGAAGCTGTCCCCTTTCCCATAGGGACTCCTCCAGGCAGTACAGTGGCAGAGACAGGGCAGGACTTCTGCTTTACCACTCTGCCCTCTGCCTACATATACACCATGTCCTGGAGATCTCTGTCTCAGAAGGAATTCCTGGTGCTTTGTGCAGACCTCTGCTTTCAGCTGGCCACAGCATTTGAGGAGACTGTATGGTGATCTTTGGGTTGTTACTTAGCAACTTGAGTCTAAGATGTAGTGAATTCACTGTGTTACTCCTGCAAGTCAAGCAACACCAAGACCAAGGACATAGGGAGAATTTTGTCATGGGAATGGGATAAAATGGGAAACATTATGGAAGACAGATTAGATTTTTCCCTTCTACAAGTTGCCATAAATGCAGTAAATATTGACATATGAGTCACACTGACCTATTTTCTAGTTTTTAAGCTGGGACACTCTCCTTGCAGCCAGTCTCAGAACCAATGAATGGGGAGTTTTCTTCAGGTCCCTTCACAAGTTTGCTTTATTCTTAGCTATTTTTTGCAAGAACTCTATCCTCTTGTGGAAGGACCATCCCTGTCTTTCAGGCAGAAAGAGGACCACTGCTTGTTTAAACTTGAGCAGCCAGTCATCCCTACCATCACATTGCAGAGCATCTCTGAGGCTGGTGCTTTACTTTTCTTCATGCACTACTTTAGTCCAAGGGTCTTTCAGCACAATCAGTGGAATTTCTGTTAAAGAAAAGCATAATGTGGTGGGAGCTTATGACCACATCTGATTCTTGGCTTTGTAGGTTGTATCACTGCTGCTGAAAATCACCCAAAGCCCCAGCAGCCACTGAAAGTCACCACTGCAAGCAAGGATAGACAAAGTAGCCTCAAATCCAGCAATGGCAGGCAAGATGGGTCCCTGACATCTGCTTTGTTGCAAAGAAGTTTCTAGCAGCTCAGTAGATTTCTACCCTTACCATTTATTTAGATGAGCCACAGAGCAAGCAGTTGTGCATCCTATCTGCAAAAGGGACCATCCCAAAGCTGCTGTGTCTAGAATGGTTTGGAGGTTACTCTCCACCCTGCTACAATCCATCTTGTTTCTCTGAACATCCCTCTAGCAGAAGGAAAAAACATCAGGATGCTCTTGCTTTGCTTCTGCTAGCCAAGTGGTGTTGTGTGTGTATGCACAAGCTACTTCCTCTTGCTGGAGCAGCAGGGACAGGAGAAGGCCACCCAAGTGACTGTATGCAACTGATGGCAGTGTGCACAGGCCACTGCAGAGAACCACTTGGCATCCCCTGGTACCTCTTCCCTTCAGGGAAATGCAGTCTCACTGCTACAGATCTGCCACCATTTGCTTTCCCAAGCAAGCAGCCACCCAACATGTTGCAGCCCTGCACACCAGGACTTGAAGTCACACAGTTATTGTTACTTAAGGTGTGCTGCAGCAATCATCAGCTGAGGCAGGCACACACATTGGCTGTCTCTGGAGGAACCTTCCATCTCAGCTGCATGTTTGCAACACTTTAGTTTGAACCACAGCACACAGAGGGCCCTAGCATGGGGGGAAAAAAACAAACCCCACATAACTCCTACCTATGCCAGCATAGAGACTGAGGCTCTCTCACTGTAAGGCACAGCTCTACCACACTTACCATGCCACAGTAGTTGCATCTGGCCCTTCTCCAGCACCAAGGCCCCACAGCATCCTCTGCTACCTGCAACACCACCATCCCAAGAGCCTACAGCAACCCCCCAGGACTACAGCCCCTGCAGCACCATTACAGCACACCATCATTAGCACAGCACCAAAGCTGCCTCTTCTACCATATTTTGCCAGTCTTCAATATCCAGCAGCCTGAAATGCCAAGATGCAATGTGTACACACACTCACTCAGTTTGGATACCAGTGTCAGAGGGCTGCAGATACCCTAGACCAGAGGGAAACATTTACAGCACTGGTGTGTCGTGTCATACTTGTATCTCATAGCATGCAACTTCAGAAACCTCTGGCTGTAGGATTTAATGCTTCAACCTTTGCTTTTCTAAAACATTTGGATACTCAGGGACATGGAATAGACTGGCTGGGAAATATCAATATGTCATTTCTCCATTGAAAAGAGATGGCAACAAACCAGAACACTTCCAGCTGAAAGAAGAATGATAGTATGTTTGAAAAGAATATGTGGTAGTATATGGCACAGTATAACAGCTCCTTAAAAGTCTTGGGGTTTAAAGCTCAAGACATCTATACCAATGGAAAAGTCTTTTCAGGGGCATATGGCAGCAAAGTTGATTCTATGCATTATTTTGGGCACACAGAGGGCCTGCTGAAGGTCCTCAAAGGCTACTGACCAAGCTATGTCAGCTTAAGGAAGACCAGGGTTTTGCATATACAATTTGACTGTCAGAACAGTTTGAGGATGGATTGGACATCAATGCATCCAGATCAGTGATCACACATGCATATATTTTTTTCCTGCCCTTCCCTTCCCCTTTCCTGAAAAGGTTGAGAGCCCTGATCAGGAGAACCTGCAGCCTGAGAAGCTGCTGTGTTGCATACCAAAGAAAGCCTCTCGAGTGGAGCCAAGCCATCCACTCTGCCTTCTTTCATCAGCTGCATCCAGCACACAGCAGAGCCAAGCACATGTATCCCTGTACATGGATTGCACTGCAACTGAGGTTCAACTAGGCAGTGCACACTCATATTCCTGTGAAAAGAGAGCTCCAAAGTCTGATCAAGACAGGTTCCACTACAAAGGCTATTTCAAGCACACCCAAAAGGTGGGAAATTTGATGTAGTGAGAAGCACACTGCCCCACTGATGATGATCTAATAGGTTGTAGGATGAACTGTCCTTGTCACAAACACCCTGATCCATTTTCTTTGGAACCCTTGGAGCTCATCCCTGTCTTGGGACATGCTTTCCATTGCTCTAACTTCTTTGCCAAACAAGACTACATGTTTTTCAAGCAAGCTTTGGGCAGTGAGGTGCTTCCTCCCACAACCCCCATGAAACCCAGTGCAGTACAGCAGTGTGAGTGCAGTCCCTCCACCCAGACAGCAGTGTGGCAACAGGTGCCAGAGGAGAAGGGGGCAATGAAGCAAAGCATCAGGGTCAGTTTTGCCAAGCATCCTGCACCAAACTCTAACCTACCTGCACCTGAGGACTGTCCCCTAGCAAAAGGTACTGCTAATCCCATAGGCAGTGTTCCTGTAACACACATATTGCTGCAAACACTGCTGTTTGGAAGCCTTGTTTCTTACACTAGCCCTGTACAACAAGCCTCTTGTAACTTCTCAACTTGTCATCAGGTTGATAAAACTTTAAAGCTAGTGCTACAACAAACTGAAACAACGTTATTGCAGATGTAGGAGAGCATCTTGGGATGAATAAATTATAGAAGCCACAAAGAAATCACAAGTAGAATGGCTGGATGCTCCTAGCTGTCTATGGTGTGCAGATGCACAGGAGGGAGCAGGTTTAGGACTGCACAGATCGTAGAGCAGGCAAATTGAAGAGTTATGAAGGGTAACCACCTCTTATCTCAATTGCATACAAAACTTCTGGGTTGTTTACCCTTCCTGAAATACTTCATTAATGCTTGAGGGGAGTCTGAACTGCCTGGTGCTAGAAAAATATGTCCCAGAAGATTACCCAGAGAGGGAGAAGGCTACATCTGAAAGTGTTAGCCTCTAGTCTCACCGTGCAGCAAGTGCAATACACCCTACAGAGGCCAGTCCTCAGGTGTCAGTTGAAAGGGCATGCAGGGCTGAGGGAAGACTTGAGCTCCTTCTGAGGCCATTGGTCCTGTATACCATCAGAATTAGGTCCACCAAAGCAGGCTGTTAGCTGATGGTAACTTTGGGCAGCATTCATGCCACATACCACAAGGACAGAAACCTGCATGCTGCTGCAGCTACAGTGTGACCTGAGCTCCATGCAGCCAGTGTTCCTCATTCCCCTGGGTCAGCAGTGCTGCTAGAGTGCAACCTCAGTAACCTGGGCACCATACTAAGGGGTCTGGACTCTCCAGCTACCACTGTGCACCAAAAAGCAGCTATAAATTCCTGCATGCTGTTCCATTCTTACTGCACTACAACAACTCCCAGCAAAACAGCATTTACCAGACAACTTACCCAGCTGTGTCCTTGAAGGAGAACCAGGAGATACCACCCTTCCCACATCATGCATGATGAAGGTGTTCCTACCTTTAAATCCCCAACACACAAACTTGTATAGGATGTGAAAAGACTCCAGCCAGGCCTTTCATCTTCATGGATCAGCACTTCCCACAGGGTCTGCCAGTCAAACGTGCCCTCCCCAATACCTATTTGGCCTGGTGCCTGCCATCCTTTCCCAGGCATCTCAATTGATGTCACTGATCTTGGCTCAGCAAATAATCCTTCTAATCACTAACAAGAACAGAAGCTACAGCTCAACGTTGCTTAGCAGGGCTAAGAGGGGTACACAGTAATAAAGCATTACTCTAGCAAGTGAGCTTGAAAATAGGGCTGACCACACACAGGCAGCAGCTGTGATGGACAGGAAAGTGCCATTTTTTAAAGTACAAGGATGGGTTTTGTTCCTTGTTGTTGGGAGGTCACTATAAAGCCAGCCCTGTACCCCAGAAACATCCTGCATCCTGGCATGGCTCCATGTGCACATGGAACAGTATCTGGGCATGGCCTTCCAGGAGATGAAGATGCATCAACTTTGTATATAGCAAGGCACCAGGAAACACATAGCAGCTGGAGAGGGCTGCAAAGCATTCTGTGTATTCTGGGAACTTCCACCATAAAGACATGCCTGTGCTGTCTTTGTAGAGAGCCCTGCGTCCTCCAGGACTGAAAGGTCAGTATGTCATCATTCCCATGGGAGGGGAGGCAAGGAGGGCTCCCTACAACATAGGTGGAGCTGTATTCCTCCACAGCACTGCATCCAGTTGGATGCCCTTGGAAAACCACTTCTTGAATCATGCAACAGCTAGTCACTGACAGCACTTGTTCCCCACCATCACACAACCAGCAGATGCCAAGAGTCCCAGGGAAAGGCATGGCAGAGCTGGGGGCTCTGCTGAGCCTGCCCAGCCCCAACCCCAGGGCCATCCTTCCCAAAAGGATGTCTGAGGATTAATTAATTATCCTACAAGGGGCAGTAAGTAATAACACTCCTTGTGGAACAATAGAAGCTATTTGGTTGCCATGACAACTCAGCTTCACTTGTGTGCCTTTAATTTATTCATTGCACAATCCCTTTACCAATCACACATGATGCCACAAAGTGCCTTGTTTTTCTTGCCAGTATCTGTGTCCAGAGCAGGGGTAAGGCACAGCCCTTTCCCCAGGGCATCTTTCACACACAAGAATGATGCACATAAAATCCCTTCAACCTGGAAACATATCCCACCAGAACTCTTCTGCTCCCTAAATGTTGGTTAAGATGATTCTGCCTCACCATGGTGCTCATTGATCTCGAGTTTCTCACATACAGCCACTTTGTCCCCCATTTTGCCCCACATGTGTAGGAAGGATAGGCAGGAGAGTATGCTTGTCAAGTCCAACAGACAGCCAGGAGGCCAAAAGTCCAATGGCCAGAAGTGACATGCCTTCACAGTATCAACAGAGTGTGGCAGGGACAGTTTCCAGTGCCCAGGCTGATTATATACGTGCCACAGTCATTAAACACCCAGTGTCCATCAGCAGTGCTGCCCAAGTCCTGCAAGGTCCAGAGCAGCATAGGGATGGAGGTCCATGACAGGATAGCTGCCCTCCCAGGCACCCCACAAAGATATTATTGTTGCTCTGTGTCCCCAGCCCCATGCAGATGGATTTGGCCCAGCTGTCCCATGGCAGAGGGAAGTAGGTGCTCTCTGGAGAGGGGACAGCATCTCATTCATGTGACAAGGGTTGAGAAGTGTTGCCAAGAGAATGCTACTAGCCTAGGGCTGAGCATGCCTGGCCACAGTGCCTCAACAATTGGATGGGAAAGCATTTGATCAGCTTTTATTATCCATGGACATATCTCCATCACAAGGTTCATCCTGAACCAACCTCTGCAGTGCTCAGCTGCCTTCTCAGGTCTAGAGAGGAAGGTGAGGGCAGTTGTGACAAGTAAGCTGAGTATCAAATCCCTCCTTAGTTATGTTTGTGCAAGGTGGGGTCAGAAACTATAGATCTAGACCCCAAATGCTTCATGCTGGCTCTAGCAAGGATGGGTGACAGCTGGTTCACCACACAAGAAAATTCAGGTCCAAGTTAAGACTGGGGGAGGAGATGATTCAAAGCTGAGCTCTGCCCTGACAGGCAAGTTAGATGGAAGTAGGTAAAGCCATCTGGCTCTTCTAAGTTGAGCCTAACCTCAAGCACAGCTACCCAGTGCAATAGGAGCTGTACCTGAATTCCCAGCTGTACACTGTCACTGAAGTGCAGTGTGCCATGTAGATCATTGCAGTACTGGTGAGGTGATAGGAGAGACCCTGCAAAGGGAACTGGTGTGGATAAGAACCCAAAGGCTTGGCCCTTCACCCTGGGTCACATAAACATATGCATTCAGGATTTTCAAGTGGTCTAGAAACCAAAAAGTCTGGTCAGATTATCTCACTTCCCCTTCTCCACCCCATGCAGCAGCAGAACAGCTGATGGGCCAGAGAAACAGGGCAGGAGAGTCAAGGAACAGATAAATAGGACAGGAGCATTGGGAGATCAAGGTTTTAATTGACTTGAACAGCAAGAGCTCTAAGCTTGCCTAGGATTCTCCTGCATGGGTCAGAACTGAGGAACGGGATAGTAGCTGCCAGGAATGCCCAACCAGCCTTCTGTTTCACTCAACCTCTTGGAAAGGAGAGGAGTTTGGAGGAAAAGCCCCTGGGCAGGAGGAAGGCAGGCAATGACCAGCACTCTGCTGGGTGCTAAGGGCTTCTGCAAGACAGATAGCATACTGGATGTGTACCCAAACCATGACCAAAACAAGTAACAAGTTTCACCCAAACCATTGCTGTCTCAGCAGATCATTTTTTTCTTCTCAGTGGAATGAAAACCTCCTCTCCATCAATGTCATCCAAAGCCAGGCCTCCCTTTCCAGTATAGGCTTCCAAAGAAATGCCAGATTACAACCAGCAAACACAAAGAGCATCTGACTGGTTTTTAACTTGTCAGGCACAGGCTGACAGCAAAGCCACCACTCCCTTTGTAGCAGTCAAAAAATACATCTGCTCTTTTCAAGCATATGCATTAATGGCTCAGAGAGGTGCCTGTGTAACCAGCACAGAAGTGTAAGGGATGAGAATCTGCTCTGGAAAAGATACTACTAGGTCCAGAGATGCCAGCAGAGATCCTCTGTACATTCACAGAGAACACCAGGGATCCTTCACTAACCCTACTAGAATATAGCCCACAGTAAGACGTGAACCACAGCCTCTCAGCATGTCCAACCACATCACAAGTACCAGTGTCAGGGGTGTGTGTCCACCTGTCCTGGGTTTGGCTGAGACAGAGTTAATTTCCTCTCTAGTAGCTGGTACAGGCTGTGGTTTGAATTTAGTGTGAGAATAATGTTGATAACACACCTTAGTGTGATGTTTAGTTGTTAATTAGCACTTATCCTAAGTGAAGGATGGTTCAGTTTCCTGTGCTCTGCCAGCACGTAGAGGCATGAGAAGCTGGGAGGGAGCATGGCCAGGAGAGCTGAGCCCAGCCAGCCACAGGCTGTTCCATGCCCTGGGCCATCATGGGCAGTATGCTGAGAAAGGAATCTTGGGGAAAAAACAGCCTCATTTCCCAAGGCCCAGTGAAGTGTTTGATCTTTTTCACCACTACCTGTGGAAAAGTCATCCCTGAATTCCTCATGCTTTAGTGAGGAAGAATTCTGTCTTAAAACAGAGTTCTCATCATCCCTCTAAATCCTATGTCCAAAACCTTCTTCAGAACCAGTCAAATGGCACACTCTCCAAGTTCCCAGCTGCAGGGGAGATCTGCAGGAGGAGGTGAAGGGAGCAGGGGTGTGACCACCCTGCTTTTCAGAAGTGCATCCTGAGATCAAGGAGATATTTTCTTGGAAGCACATCCCAAGCAGAAAATGGAAGAACAGTTTATTGGGCTATTTAGATACATATACACACACACACACTTTTCAAACTTACCATGTTGACTTCAGAGATCTGGTCAATGCTGGAGATATGGATGCTCATTCCCACTGTGACAGGGTTACCTGAAACACAAATGGACTGGGTTAGAATCACACTCCTCTCTTTCCTTCTCTTAAAGAGCTGTCTAGAAATGCAGGGCCATGATTTGAAGCAGCCTCACATTCCCCAAGTACCAAGGGCTTCCAAGTCACATGTGCTCAAATGATTAGAGAAGAGGAGATTTCTCTAACTCCCAGCCTTACAGACTCACCCCTTGGAGCTTTGCAGCCTAGGCTTGATTCTTTAATTCCTGGAAGTTAATTACCCCCTAGTTATGCAATTATCTCTGGTTATTCCAAATAATGCCTTCAGAGACCATCAGTAGGCTCCCAGGGGGCTTGCATTAGGTGTTCCTGATTGACCATACAGAGAACACAGCAATCAAACCCATGCAACACATGGGCAGGAAAGATACTCCAGCTCACTCCTCCATCACTCTGTCAGCCCTGAGTGCTCAGCCTGAAAACCCCAAGTGAATTTTAATACCCAAGATACCAGACAAGTACAGGAACCAGATCTATGAAGTGAAAAGGCAGCATTGGTAGAGTGGCTCTTTGGAGCAGAGCAGTGCTTGGATTAGGGAACACATTCCCCACTTTACTGTGGGCACCAGGACACGTGTCACCCCACATCCTCCTCTCTGCAGCTATAGAGCTGGGGGAGACATCTGTGCACAGCTTTGGGTAAGGGAATACCTGGATTTCCCAGCAGTGATGAAGCTACCCTCACATCACCACAAGTACCACTGACCGTGGCACAGAAGATGAGCTTGTGAAGAAGCACCATGTAAGGGCAGTCACAGGCAAACTTATTCCCTCTCTTGTCCAAGTGCAGCAAGAGCTGTACAATAACTTCCCACAAACCTGTAGAGTCAGGGCAGAAACCAGCCATTTCAGCCATTTCTTCCAGAGATGTGAACATCCCAGCTAGATCCAAACTCATGCCCTCTTCTCTCTAAGCCACTCTGACTGGCAGCTCCCACAGCCAGGCTGAAGGACAGTGGGATTTAAGCCACATAAAGCAATTTGCAGAGATATACATCCACTAGCAACATGAGCAAAACATCTCCTGTTGCTTGAGATGGGGTTGCTGAGTGCTGCCTCTCTCTTGTCATCCTCACAGCCCCAAAGGCAGAGCATAAACACAATCCCACTGCAAGCAAAGCCTCTCTCCTCACATGTGCAAGGTGGGAAATGGTTCCTTGCAATGCAGTACTGGGAAAGGAATGGCAAGCAGTTATGCCACTCAAAGTATTAACTCTTCCATGGACCCATTAGTAGATGTAAGTGCTGAAATATTTACAGATAATCATGAGATGGCTTAGAAAGTAATTAGGAGATGGGGGGAGAGGGGAGAACCACACAACTGGAAATGAAGTGATTTTTTAATTATGTGTTACCAGAAGTAGGGAAATAGTGTCATTAGGGCTGCCTTGTGATTGGGTGTACTGTTAACCAAGACCCTCTGCTGCAAATTAAGCAGCATTATCCTTTAATGGAATATGAACAACATTGAAAACATCAGAATCAACAACTGTAATTAGGCCCTGCTATGCAAATCTCCTTAAAGAGGCAGTGCTTTCTCCAGCAGTCCTGACTTGCTCTCAGGGGTGCTGGAGGCAGAGGTGCTCAGGAGACCTTGCAGAGCCTCTGGGAATCCCTACACAGGCACACTGGTAGCCACATCTTTGCAGTTCTGCTACATTCACCTTTCACAGGGGAACCAGGTGGGAAAATAACCAAGAGCCATTCCAAAGAGAGATGGTTCGCTTGTAACCCTCCCTTGTGCCAGAGGCTGACAGTGGCACAGGAAAGCCTTTAAGGAGGTCTCACTTTGGTAGGTTGGATCTTTGTCTGAAACCAGGGCTTTATGACAGAAGCCATTGCAGGAGGAGGAGGTCAGCACTGCCCTGAGGGTCTTGCAGAGCAAAGTGGGGCCATGCAGCAGAGCTCCCACCTCCTCAGCCTTTCTGCCATGCAGTGTTGTTTCCCCCAAGAGTTGCCTGCTTTGCTTCCAGTCTATCACCACAAATACTGGTATCACTGCAGTTATGTGTGCAAAAAAAAAGTGGTCCTTCCCCCCATGCTGTGTAGGAGACCCACTGAAAGCAGCCTGCTGGGTGGTTATAGCCAGGGAGCACTGACAGTGATGATATACAAATATTTGTCAAATACAGAGCCTATCCAATCTAATCTATCTGTCTAGACATTTGTGCTGTGCTCATCACCATGGTATCTCAGTGCCTGAGGTCATGCAGTGACTCAGTGTCAGAGCTGTGGATGAGATCCAGACCTCCCAAACCCCAGCTCCAGGATGAACACTGGAGTGAAGCTCCACACTGCTCCCCATCAGCCCAGGCTCAGCTGCACCCAGCTCCCCTGGGCAGGCAGCAGTGTTCCTCTTGGCCACTCTGGGCACTGCCAAGGCCTCTATACCTTCATAGGAGGCTCCACTGTGAGCTTGCAAGTCCTGGGGTGTGTGCCCATCAGCACACAAGCAGGAGCTTGTGACCGTCAAACACTTTAAAGATGAGGGTATGAAAAGTCCTGCCTTACTAGACTTACTCTAAGCCTGATCACAGGGCAAGACTGGCTCTCAGTCTCCTCAGGACAGGGATGCAAGAGCATGTGCACAGCCAAGGCAAAAAGCATGTCCTACCTCTTACTGCAGCCCAGCAAAAGAAGTAGACCATCTGACATCCAAATTCAGACTGTAAGCAGTACACAAAATAAACAAAGGACATCAATTCTGCCAATGTTAATAGCTTGAGGCAAGAGGGATACAAAAGTAGGGTATTTAGAATACAGAATAACGTCATCTGTAAATTTGCCCATAAAGGCAGAGCTCTGCACTTGTGCTCTGAGCCCAGACTAAAGCAGCAAACCTGACATTAAAGGTCCATGCTTTTCTGTGTGTCTTGCCAGTGGGTGCAAAGAACGAGACCTTCTTCCCCTCAAGAAAAAGCTTATGCCTAGAAAAGGTTTGTAGGCAAGAGCATGAGTGAGAGAGTGTGAGAAATTCTGCCCTTTCCACCAGTGAGCAGCACCCTCACACATCCTCATTTCTCACCACTACTAGAGAAACCACCAACATTTTGTCCTGAAAGCAGTTTGATGCCTGTGAAAAAAAAATGTTCTTGGGAAGCTGGAAGGGAAGCAAACAAGAGAGTTATAATAAAACCTGGCCTTCTTCTGTGAGTGATACTTGTCAAGTATAAAACCAGCCCAAGTAGAGAACAAGTTGTGCTAATCTGCAATATTTTCCCAGCAACCAGTTATTACTTTCACATTTTATAAGGTTTAAAAGCCCCAGAACCTGGAGTCGTGTTGCTGCAGAAGTGATTCCCATGGCACAGCTGCAAAGGAAAAGCTGTTTCCAAGCCTGTGTCTGCTTGTGCTACAACCAGAGGTGATGGCAAGCCTGGATCTGGACATCTCTTCTAGATCTCAGCCTGGTACCTCAGCTGCAGAGAGCAGCAAAGACAGTAGCATAGAATTCAGCATGGTAGGTCTACAGACAGTGGATGCTTACCTGGGCAACTGCCCTGTACAAAGGCTCAAACTCCCCTCTCTTCACTCCTACCCAACAGAGACAGAGCAAGTCTGAGGTTCTCTTTCCAATTGCAATACAGATGTAGCCAAAAAGACTCAAAAGTGGTTGGCAGATGAACAGAGCTTACTTCTCATCCACTGAAGCCACAGCCTTTTCATAAGCTACAGCCGATGCTCTGAGGAGGCTGGTTCATGCATTTCTGTCCACGTGGGCTTGGCAATGCTGGCAGAGCCAAGGCTTGTTGTTGCTAAGGGACAGGCATCAGCCTCAAACCTACCCTTTAGCCTCAACTACAGGAACAAAGGCACTAACAGGGACCTTGGGAGGTTGCAGAGCTCATCTCTTTCACGGGAGCAGACCAGAGCGTCTGTAAACCACTAGTGCCAGAAATTCCACAGTTCCCCTGGCAAAATCTATTCCTGCATTTCACTGCACTCAAGGCTCTTCCTAAGCATCCAATCCAAACCTTCTCTGCCTTGTAAATGTCTTTTTGCCTCATCATTTTCCCACAATGACAGTGAAAGAACAAATCAATCATCCTTCCTTAACAACAGCTTATATGTACTGAGAAACCATGACATCCCCCTCGCTCCCCCACCAATCCTGCCTGGATTACATGCACCTGATTTCTTCAACCTCTCCTCAGAGGGCATGTTTTCTAAAGCTCTGACAATTAGTGCTGCTCTCCTCTGGCCTCTTGCCAATTTGTCTATGTCTCTTAAAGCATGGTGTCCAGAAACCATCCACTGAAGCAAAGATGACATGCCACTAGTAGAGACAAAAGGGGGAAAAAAAACCAACCTCCCATGTAGAGCGTTCTCATAAACCCCCAGAAGCCTCTCCCAGCCCACTGCAGCCATCCTGGGAGCTGCTCACTGTGTGTAGGAGGTTAGAGACACTAAGGGGGCTGCCTAGCTCTTGCCATCAGAGTGCATCACTGGTGCAGGCAGAGGGAGTACAGCACCAGCTCTTTTGGACAAGGAAAGGTTCTTCAAGACAGCTTTGTGCATGAGCCCCAGTATTCCCTGCTTGCACCCTGCCTGTGGCATCACCAGTCTCTGAGATCTGTACAGCAGCAGCAAAGCTGCTTTAAGGTCTTCTGCTGAGGAAACAAAGCAAATTGGAGAAAATGTAAGGCTTCAGCTACTAAACACACGTATAGAACACGTCTGTGCCTCACCCTGCAATGGTGAGTACCCACAGGCTGTCACAGAAAACCCTGCTCCTCATCCCCAGCTCTCCAGAAGCCAGAGAACAGCAGTGGCACTAGAGCTCAGAAACAGCAAATCCCAGACAAGGTTGCCCTGCACTGGCTGGCAGAACTGTTTCTGCCAAAGCAGGGTGGTACAGGCAGGCATGGAGAAGGCAAGGCTTGCTGATGTATGTAGCTACCTCAGCTACATCAGTGCCTTACTTGCATTTTCCATGCTCCCCACACCAAACAGGATCAGCACTTTGCATTTTCCCAGGCTTGCCAAAGGCATGACCAGCACACAGACTGTCATTTCACTCCCAGGACTTCTTCCTTCAGTCTTATCCCTGCTTTGCTGAACAAAGGAGAGCTGTTCAGCATCTACTTGCTCTTTCTACAGAAAACAGTTTGCCCAAGCCACTGCCTCTGCTTTGTTCACAGCACTGAACCTCAGGGCACCCTGACTTTCTGTTTATACAGCTTAAAACCTCGACCCACGTCACTGCTACATGTAGTGATGTGTTGGTTGTAAAAGGGCTGACAGACACAGTTAGGAGGCAAGAGCTCCCAGGTAATCAGAGGTGCAGAAGGCTGTCACTACTTGAGGAGCTGCTGCATGGGTGAAACCAGATGATCTCTTAAGAAATCCCACTCTGTCCCTCCCAAAACAGATACCCTTGAATAATTTTCAGCTGATGAACTAATTAGTTTTCTTAAGCTCACCCAAAAGATAACTTCAGAGGCCTGTCTACTGTCACACAAATTCACTGTGGAGGAGTCTGTAGCTACCTAGGAAAGGGAGGATGGAAATGCTGCTGAGTTTTCACCATATTGAGGACTGGAAGAACATAGTAGCTGTGCTCATAGATCTCAAAACCAAGGCCCTGCTACAGCAGTTAATTGAAGACTACCTGAAAGATGCCATTCCAGCAGGCTACCACAAGCCAAAGACATTTCCCAACACTGATTTGCCTGTTCCTTTCCTTTTTTCAGCTTAGGTAGGGCATCAAGCACAAACCCAGTAAGTGTTAACATTGCTTGAGGAGCAGGAAAAGTTGACCACGTATCATGAAAGCAGAAACGTTTTGGGAACTGCTTTCACCCAGCATCTCTGATTTGTGGTGACATCTAGAAGCAGTGAGTTCAGCAGGGTCTCTTAAGAACCTACTTAAACTCTTCCAACAAAATCTAGGTTTAAACACTCATTAAACACTCTCCAACCCATTTTCCACTTGTTTTTTTCACTCTTATTTCCACGACCTCTTCCCCACCCACAGCCGATGCCTTGCACTAAGCTTGCCAGGCTCAGCACAACAGCCAGGAACATCAAACACATTCAGAGACTGACATCAAAGCTTTGATGCCCTACTCTTAGCAGGTCACTCCATAACATCCACTGGATTTAAAAGAGCAAAGCATACCATGACATTGTGCTTTTGGCCACTGTTATACATCACCAGGAAGAGATGGTCTATGGCAAGTCACCGAACATAACATCACCTTCTTTTGCAAGAGACTTGCTGCTGCTGAGGAACCTCCTCCACATAAGCAAGCATGGTATTTTGGAACTGAAAGACAGGGTCTTGGTCTGAAAAATACCCAGGGCTGTCAATGCATGCTACTTCCCCATGGATTCATTGTTCTGCAGGGGCAGGCAAGGTGTCTACCACCACTAATTCTCATGGAGATTGCAGCTAGTGTCCAAGTAGATCTGACAGAGAACAGTCTCTTCTGCCTGACAGGTTTCCTGCATTTTGCTATACCTCTTGATACTCTTTAAGCCACTGAGGCTGTGCACAGAACAAGACTGTGCCTAACCTTGCTGGGCTTTCCATCCATCTACATCAGACCAGACACCCGGTGCAGGGAGGCTAATGTGAATTTCCAGCTTGTACCATTCTGTTCTCCTGGCAGCCTGCCTTTTCACCTCACACAGTCAGATGACTGACTGAGTTTGCACTACTCATTTAAGAAGGGGGAATACTAGGGACTTCCCCAGAGAAATGAAAAGGTAGAGCCAGTTCTCACCAAAATGGTGATATCAAGGACAGCACACGTTTGATGGAGCATCTAAGGGAGGGTGTTATCATAGCAGAGCTCTTGAGCAGACTCTTGGAACATCCAAACACCAAACAAAACAAGGCCTTCAGTAAGAGACAGGCTTTCCTCCAAGCAAGCAATGAGGCCAGTTCTTCAGCAAGGAGCCAAGAGAGAGCACTCACAGTGCTGGCAGAACTGACCATTCAAGCACTGCTGTCCCGTGCTGCAAACACACAGCTTAACCTTGATAATGGCAGCCACATTCCCAGCACCTTGTCAAGTGAAACTGTCCCTCTAGATCTGAACAGATACAGAGCATTTTCTCAAGCAAGCTGTGCCTGCTTGTGAGCAAGTGCCGAGGGATCCTTTAGGAGGAACAATGCTTCCCCAACGCAGATGTAGCACTCGTTGTGTGACTATTCTAGGGAAAGCAGAGAGCTAAGGAGCACAATCTGTGAGGCACAGTGGATTACCTAATCTATCTCATGGGTATTTTTAATGGATTAGTATGTATTAGAGTGGGATACTGCAAATATCCCATGGAAATTTGGAAGTGAGAGAGAACAATCAGTTGGCTGCAAAAACAGTGCAAAGGTTGTCCCAGAGGTATTGGAAGATTACAGAGGAAGCTAAATCAAGGTTGATTTTAAAAGATGTTGGTAGACAGCTACCCAAGCTGAATAAAAACAAGGGCTCAAATGTACAGGCTTAAAAATGGAACAAGAGAATAGACACCAACCCTTTGTAGCATCTGTACTAGTGGACTCAGTTCAGCAAAGCCGCCATACACACACATAGGCCTCTCAGCATTAAGGAGAATAATCACTGAGGGCTCAGAATACAATCTGTTCTTGGGAGAGGCCTAGCTCAATATTCATGAGACAGATTGTTTTTCTGAAGGTGTTTCATCCTCAGTGATGAAGCTGTCTTCCACCTGCACACCTCTTCCCTGAGTGATGCACACTTGCTAAGCTCACAGCAAAGGAAGGGGAAAATGAGTTCCTAGGTTTGTCAGACTCAATATTTGCCCTCATGTACAGATACACACAACTGCATCACCTCACCAGACCTGACCATGACCAAGCTGGCACCACCAGTGGGTCCCAAGGAATCAGCTTCTTAAGAGTAACTTTACCAAGAGCACCGGTGCCCAGCTGCCATCCATCCCTTGAAGCAGGCAGCACCCAGCTCAGACCACAGCCAGTTTTCTTTGCTGGGCTGCCCCAGGCACCAGTTTCTTTGTCACAGCAGCATGGTTGCACAAGGCAGATCCAGATCTGACCATCAGGAGATGAAAGCAATGCCACGTCCTCCTGGCACACGGTGCTGCTGCAGCAAGGACTGTTCACCTGCCCTCCCCAGCCAGGGACATCCCTCCCCACATCCCCTGTGGCAGCCACACAGACCAGCCTGAGGCTTTGCAGCCTGCAGGGCACACGCCGTGTGCTTTGCTTTGGCACCTCTCTCTGCAGAGCTGAGCACTATGAAACGTTGTATCTCCCTGCAGTTACACTGAGCTAACCCTGGGAAAAGCAGACACACTGAGCATCCCAGGTCCCTTCAGATCTTACTGTCCACTAAGAGCAGCAGCAAAGGGGCAACAGGGCTTCCCAAGCAAATGTACCTTGGAGGCTGACAGCAGATCAACACAAGCCAGGCATTTTTTAACCCAGCTGCAATATGAAGCATCAGACCCACACTGATCAGCCACCCCCACATTTCTCCACCTGAGAAGACTTTCCTCCTACTTCTGTCAGGATCCTAGCAGGCAAGTGCATCTCCCCATGGACTCTGTTGATGTAGCTGTGGGGTACAGCTTTACCTGCCTGCCAGGGAAGCTGGGGGGGCTCAGGAGCAGTCCAGCTCTTTTACTCAGGTTCTCAGAGCTCACATTTGCCCATCTCCTCCCAGACAGCTGGGCACTGCTCCCCCAGCTCAGGCAGGTTCAGAAGCCTTTGGTACCCCGATGCTCCTCATTTCCTACCTATTGCTTGTCACCTTGCTTTTTAAGAAGGCAGATCTTCAGCAAAGATTGCACATAGACATTTTGAACCCCATAGGGAAATATGTAAAAGGAGCAGGGTATTTCATCCTGTGCCTACAGCACAGTCACCACAAGCCTCAGTGCAGGCAGCATCCCCCTCTGGCCTCATCTCCAGCTCACCAGGTTAGTCTCAGCAGATCACTCCCAGAGCTTCCTCACAGCATGGAAAACACTCTTTACAACCCAAAAACACTGGATTCCTGTACAAGCTCCATTGCTACAGAGTCCTGAAGCACACATAGATTTTTAAGCAGGATTAGGGCTGAATCCCTAGAGCTCAAACCCCCACCCTCAGCACCATGACACTCCCTGCAGCAATTTAGGAGGTAAGAATGCAGCAAATTACCTGGAGAAACCACAGCACCATGCCCCTGCCAACAGCCAAACAGCTCCCAGGCCTAGGATGGTACTATATAGCACATCTCATCCCAGCACTTACTGAAGACTGACAGAGGATTCAACTACCCATGCCCCTCCTTCCACCAACCCCTCCTCACCCAGGTGAGGCCATTTGAGAGCTTTTCCTGCATACCAGCTGGCAGCTGTGGGAATTCCTCCCATGCTGCCCATCAGTCTGTCTCACTTCTCACCTGTCCACTCAGGGCACAAAGGTCTTGACCCAGCATTTCAGCGATGAGTTTTCTTGCAGGTTACCAAGAGACGTTTGTCACATGCAGGAACCTCTCACTTGTGTGCAATGGAAATGCCCTTCCCCAAACAACTGCAGACCTGGCCTGTAATTATGTGACCTGTCTGGGAAAACACTCTCACACATTACCAAATCCTCAGCCATCTAATCCCCTTAGCTGAAAATGAGCCGAACCAAATTAATTTAACTGGGTTAACACAAGCTTCTCCATTCATGTCAAAGCCAGGGCTCTGTCCTGGAAGTGTTTGTGACAACAACAAAATATCTGGACTTGTCATTTTTATCAAAGTGACAACAAGAAGGTGCTTTCTTTCTTTTCCCCTTGTTTTCAATGTTTAATGAGTTAGTCACATCTCCTCATCGCTGTGCAGTGACTCTTGCTTTAAAGGATACCACAGTATCTAACTCCTGGATGTAATCGAGTCAGACACACGCAGCACACAGGGGAAAAAAGGAAAGGAGATGGCCAGGGAAGGACATGCCAAACTTGCACTTGAAGTCAGGGCTGGGATATCCAGGAGCAGCAGGGAACAGCCCTTCTGGGGCCCCTTGCCATATCTCCAGGAGATAGTTTATTGATGGTGACAAAGAGGGTCCTTCGTCCTTCAACATAACACAAAGCCAATGGCTGGGGTCCTCAAAGGAAAGAGGGACACTCCATTCTTGTTGCTTCTCCCAAGACCTTTGGGGAGATACAGCCCTTTCCTGGTGCCCACCTTCTCATTCCTGATAGAAACTGCTCTTAGGGCTTTTATTAAGGCTGACTCCCACCAACACCTCCCCTACCACACACCCCATCCTTTCCTCACCCTGTGAAGGGCACGTGGCCCTCTGGCTCAGCTTGGAGGCAGAGCTTTGGGGGTCACACCGTGCCCAAGGCTTATGCTCACTGACAGGCCAATTTAAAGTGCAAGTGTTGCAATAAAGGTGTGAGTCAGGCCTGAAAATACCACGGCATTCACGTTAAAATCAAGCATCTGAGTTAGAAATCATCAGAAGCAAAGTGCACACACAAACAAGCCTCCCCCTTTCCAAATGTTATACATGGGATTAGATGTTTTCACCTCCCAGTGTCTGAGACTCTTGGCTATGTCTCGTTCAGGTTGTTCTGTTCACTTTTTCCACAGTCTCAAGACAGAGGAAACCTTACAACATTCAGTGATGACTGGAAACTGCAAGAGCTCTGTAGGAGGAAGAAGAATTCAGCTTTGCAAGGTGGTCACTTCTGAAAGATTGACCCCCCTGAGATGGTGTTTCCATCACTTAGGTAAAGGCTGACTTGTAAAAACATCCTGGAAATTCAGCAGGAAATGCAGACAGAGGTTACCAGGTTACCTTTTACCCCAGCACCCCTTATGAAGAGAGAGAACTAACTGCCAGTTGTCCATCAAAATAATTGCTCTCACTCAGGATGCATGGATGAGCGAATCTCGCAGAGCTTTTACATATATATTCATCTCCAGCAGTTCATCAACACAATAATCACACATTATTAACTTGAGTACTCATCAAGGGTTTTTTTCCCTTTCTTCAGCTTCAAACACTAGCAAGGAGCTGGTGTGCAACAGGGAAGAAAAACACGTAGGGGAACTTGTGATGAAGGTTCTATTTTTGCTATGAAAGGAAAAGAAGAAAGAAAAGTTCAGCTGCTAGGCTGCCCTGTCCCTCACTTCCCAAAATTTCCCACCAAGCTGAGGCCCTTCACCAGGGGCCAGCAGAGTGAATCTTATAGAATCATAGAATGGTTTCAGCTGGAAGGGATCTTTCAGCCCATGGGGTGCAGCCTCTGTCCCAGCCCCATCACCCACCAGCCCATTGCCCTCAGTGCAACACCCACCCAGCTCTGAAACCCCTCCAGGGATGGTGACTCCAGCAGCTCCCTGGGCAGCCCCTTCCAATGCCTGACAGCCCTGGCAGCCAAGAGATTCCTCCTCACACCCAGCCTGAACCTCCCCTGGTGACACTTGAAGCCATTTCCTCTTCTTCTATCACCTGTTAGGAGGGAGAACAGACCGACTACCAGAGGAGGTTTCATTCTTCAGGTCACAGTGTCCCCCCCATGACCTGGGTGTCCTTCTCCAGCCTCTGCTGTTACACCCAGAGCTTTGCCACCTACAATGGGCAGCCCACTTCTTTCTGCAAGCCCCACTGAACTGCCTGGTGCAGACCCCAAGCTTGGCCTTTCCCATGGCACAAGTTTCCCCCACCCTGGAGGCCTCCTCTGCTGTGGTCTCACGAGTGCAAAGTCTGCAGATGGATTGGTTTGCTGTGGCCAATGTGTCAGAGAAGAGCAAGAGCAACAGCAGGGAGATGCCTCGTAGCTGAGGAAATGTGTTTGGGAAGATGTCCTGATCAGAAACCCCATCCTGGTTCTGCAGTGCAGCTGCTGTTACAACCTGTGGAAGAGGAAGGGGCAGTTTGCTGCTCTCACATCTCAACTGACTGATGAGCCTTGGTCCCAAATGCAAGGATGGGATGATAAAGTGTCAGAGGAGCCAAGTGAGACATACTGCTTCTGGGCCATTTCTCTTGGCAGGGGTTGGACTGGCTCAGCAGATAACAGCCTGACACGGCTTTTAGGGGTCAGAGAGGGGAATCTTACACTGGGACAAGGAAGGCTCTGGTGCTCTCTGCAGAGAGCTCATGGTGGGATTCATTACAGAAGCACAAGAAGAGTGAAAACTGGAACTAGTACAACAGCCAGGGCACCCTTCCCACTGCATTCACTACCTGACACAATCACACACAGTGAATACATCACCTGCCATGTACCATTGGTTTGAAACACTCAGCCAATGATCAAATCTTCAAGACACCAGTTTTTCTGGCAGGGCCAGTGAGGGGAACTGTTTACAAAGAAAACCAGTCCCCATGCCATGTGAGAGCCTTTCCTGTGGCTATACCCCTCCCATTTCTCTGCAGCAAGATGTGGGCCATCTGCCTGTTCCCTCTGAGGATTTCACAGGAGAGGTCACGATTTGGGAACCAAGCAGGTGACTGAAGGTGCTCAAGTCTGTTCTCCTGAATCAAGAGTCACAGCAGGGAGCTGAACTTCCCAGTGCTATCCCTCACATTGCCATGGCTTTTCTCTGCCATCTCCAACAAGCTGTCCCCTCTTGCTGTCCCCTCAGATGTAAAAGGGCCGTAGCAGTGGCCCATTACCCCGCAGGTAGTGGGGAAGATGTGTGAGCCAGCGTTTGTACAGCACAGGAGCCTTGCTGCTATCTGTCACACAGAGCCCATAACACTACCTGAGAACAAATTACATTCATGCATAATCAAAATCACATCCAGCTCAGCCCTGATTCCAGAATCCTTTTTGGCTGGTGATGATGTCCAGAGCAGAGAGAGCACAGCTTGATTTCCAGAGCCCAGGCTGAGCTGGCAGAGCTGGCAGAGCTGGCAGGTAGAAATATCTTGTTTTGACTGGTAAACTGAGCAAATTTGACACAGAAACCAGTGAGGGAGAATAAATACGAAACAACAAGATGTGATTTTTACAGAGGCTCTTCTCCAACTGTAACCATGCTCAGAACCACCCCAGACCTGAACTAACAGGTCCTGAGGTTTGGGCAGGGAAGTTCAAGCTTGTAGTAGGTTTGTCTGAGGCTCATCCCTGTCACAGTGCACAATTACTTAACAGCACTGTTCCTGCAGGGCTGCAAGGAGCAGGAGAGATGGGAAAGGGAGGGAGAAAAAGATCAGAAAGGAACAGAGTTGTTAGCTCTGACACAGAACCAAGGATAAATGCCCAAACCAGACAAATAGCCTGTAGGAACTGAGTGACCAGTGCTCCCCTAACCAGCCTGAGATTCATACCCTGCTCAAAACAAGCAGCAGTGCTACTCCAGCCTGGGAGGAAGGGCTGACTGACAAGAGCTCTGTTTCCTTCCATTTAATGGGAACAGGATCAATCACTGTATCTCCAGAATACTTGTTTATTTGTCCCATCTGTTCAGGCTATAGGGCTGCACCCTCCGACATCCCTTTTTCTCACATACGTGATGTGAGTTCCTTTAATGGGCTTTATGCCATCATTAAGCACATCATTTGTCTTGTCCATGTTTCTAGTCATGTTTTAACAAGTGCACGATGCTTTGCATGAAATATCAAGCTATAAATAGATACTTAACAAACCCCACCAAGGGCTGTCTGCAAGAATGGGTCTCGCAGACTCCTGCACCACACGCTGTCGTTACTGCTGAAGAACCATCTTACATCAGCTCACACTGACACTTCAGTAGCCTCCAACTTTTTCATTCCTTTGAACCAGCCATAGGTGAGAAAAGTGACCTGCACACACAGTTTGTGTTTCATGCAGTGGTAAAGCTACAGCACCTCCTTGCTCTTGGATTGTTGTGCCATTACGTGGGTTAAAATTGTTTTGCTGCCTAGCTGGGGTATGGGGAGTCTTAAGCAATGAACAATGCAGATATGCAAAGCTCCTCTGATGAACAGCTCTAGGGCTGTGGGAATATGTTTTGAGTAATCAAAAGGACCTGTACTAATGGGCTTTACACTCTTCACATTTTGCTTTC
This sequence comes from Colius striatus, assembly GCF_028858725.1. Classification (NCBI taxonomy): domain Eukaryota; kingdom Metazoa; phylum Chordata; class Aves; order Coliiformes; family Coliidae; genus Colius; species Colius striatus. Next base: position 2,965,474 of record NC_084771.1, on the reverse strand, counting down.
AGTGGCAGTCCCTTGAAGGCAAGTTTACCAGCAGGGATCATCTCAGAAATGGTGAGTGTTATGTGGATGTTAGGCAAGGAGGAAGATGGGGCCAGGTGAGATGGCAAATATCCTCCAGAATGGCTATAAACAACAACCTGCTTTTATTCAGTCAAGTGATTAAGAAGTGCTGGAAATATTGTGCTCATCAGTAGCTGGAATGCTCTGTATTTGGTCATAAAAACAATCTATGCCTCAGAGAAGAGGCGAAATTCATAGAATAAGCTCTCTGTTAAAATGATGATGACATCTTTCTTTCAGAGTTATATCTGAGAGCCCCTTGCTAGCCTCTGTGCACCACCCCTCAGCAGCCACAGTCCACTGCCATGGACTAGCTCCAGCAGCCCTAGAAAGCAGCTGTGACAGGGGCTGAGCAGAGCTGCAGGGAAGGACTGCACCAGCCAAAAGGAAGGAGGAAGGCAACCAGATGCAGCTATCCAACAGGCTTTGGCCTCTCCCCTCAGTTCCTGTGAAGGTATACCAGCTTAATGGATGCCTTCATGTCCTCCACCACAGATCAAATGCAGAAAGCAATTTTACTACCAAGCATAGCTCTAGGGCAGGCACACAGAGTGCTCAGTCCAGTTCAGCTCTGAACTCATCTTTGTGGTTGTCTTTGTCACACCAAAACTCCCTCCACTGCTGGGTCAAAGCTGCCCACCTCTGAAGGAGGTTAATAAGGACCTGGTGGGTCAAATATGTTCAACATGCACCAAGAAGATCACAAGCTCTGTCACACTGGAGGAAGGGACTGCTCTAATGTTCAAAAATGTTATCACACCCTCCAAAGAAAAGTGCATGGGAAAAGAAAATGGTTGAAAGCTAAGTGGCATGGTGCCCACTGCTGAATGGATGTTACAGAGCCAGACCTTAATTAAATAGTCCACAGGATCCTTGTTCATTCCTTTTCCTTGTTTGACAGAGGATGGGTTTGCTGAGGATGATGCAGGAACACGTACCAGAGGATAGCACTAAGTGGGGTCCCTGCCTGAGCTGCTGAAGAAGCTGATAGCACATAGTGAGTGAGGGGGAGGCCTCCAGGAAAGGAAAGAAGACGTTTGTGTAGCTGAGCTCTGCTCTGCAGGACTGGATGTGTTTCAGGCTTTCCTCCATGCTCCTTCCCACACAAGTCACCTAAACCTCCCAGGTTTTGGTGAACTCTGCGTGTCTGTCTCTTGGGGCACTGGAGCTGAGCACTCACAGCTGTGAGTGAAATCAATAGGAGCTGTGCAGAACACACAGTGTGCTGACTCCAGTGCTGCTAAGCAGTGTGGAAAAGCAGGTGTTTTGGCTGGGCACCCCACAGCACCCCTCTGACTCCTCAGAGGGGAGGTGTGAACGTGTTTATGCTGCACTGGTGTGCTGACAGGAGTTGTAAAAACAAATCATCCTGAGCTGTGAGCAGGTCTGAATGCAGAGCAGCCAAAAAAGCGTGAGGCCAAGGTGGTCTCTCCCTGCTTAGCTCCACGCTGTATCAGACAGACACCCCACTGCAACCTGGCTCAACCTGTCCCAACCACCTGCAGTGACTGCCTCAGCCAGTCTCCACTGGCATGTTCCCAGCCTGTCCCCCTCTTGAATGAAGGGAATGAGAAAGATCAGCTCCACATGTAAATGGCATCTCCCGTGTGCCCTGCAGAGGCATTCAGGAGGGACCTTGCCTCCTGATGCACCCTCACAAGGAGACCAAATATAGATCTAGAGAGAAACCCCAGTTCTGGCTTTTCTGAAGTCCTGAGTGTCTGACTTCACAGCCTCAAAGTCCCTTTCACAGCATGTATTTCCTATAAAAAGAGCAAAGTGAAAAAAATAGACATTCCATCATGTGGCAATGTGTTAACATCCACATATGTCCCAAGAAGGGCTGGATCCTTTCATTTCCTGCCACTTCAGTTAATGAAGTAAGACACAACAGCAGGAGGTTGTCATCTTCCTTCTGGGTTAGCCCTAGAGAGGATGTGACCCATGGTCTGGAGCCAGAAGTCACATAAATGGGGAAGTGAGGGCTGCAGAGCTGCAGACAGTTCTACTGACCAAGAACACCCCCTGTCTTAACACCCTTTTCCCCTGAGATGAAGTGGGACAACTGGCAGCTCTGGTGGCATTCCCACCTTTGCTTTGGCCCTGGGTGACACTGAGGTTTGCAGACTTCTCCAGATAGCTCCTGCCTCTCCTCCCTCAATGTGCTCCTTTCCCCAGTCTGATCCATATTCACCCCTTTGCTTTCAAATCCAGAGCTGCTCCTGTGCCCTGCCAGGGGAAGGGAAGGGAAGGGAAGGGAAGGGAAGGGAAGGGAAGGGAAGGGAAGGGAAGGGAAGGGAAGGGAAGGGAAGGGAAGGGAAGGGAAGGGAAGGGAAGGGAAGGGAAGGGAAGGGAAGGGAAGGGAAGGGAAGGGAAGGGAAGGGAAGGGAAGGGAAGGGAAGGGAAGGGAAGGGAAGGGAAGGTGGCATTTCCCATTTCCCAGTAGGGCTCTGTCATGGGTGGTATGTCAGGTTAACTCTGTGTCCAGCCCTGGGGAGTTTCTCCTGGGGACAGTGAAGGAGTACCTCCCTGTTAAGTCTCAATTCCTTGCCCCAAAGCATGCAAAAGAGTTGGCTCAAGGCATCTCAGAAGCGTAGGGAAAATTGAATCTGGCTGCTATGGGACTGAAACGTTTTTGCCAAAGAAGTGGAGGGGAAGAGAGCTGAAGAGCTGAGGGCTGAGCCCTAGAAAGGCAGGTTTGCAGCTCCTCCTGCCCCTGAGCCAAGCTGCTTCCCATCCCAGCAGCTCTGGGATGCTGCAATGGCACCAAAGGTGATGGGGCCACAGGGCTTGTGCCAGCCAGGCCACTGACAGCCCCCAGGCTCCCGTGCCTGGGCCAGCCCTGCTGAACACACTGCCAGTCTCACCCACCAACAGTTTAGGAGAGGACAAAAAAAACCCAGCACATACATGCCTCAACTTGTTCTCAGAAATTTCTGAATCATTTTGCCTAAAATTTCTACCCCAGCCCTCTGAAGAGCCCAAGAGAGCTGCAGGGAGAAAACACAACCACCATGCCTGAGCCTGGCATGCCGTGGAACACATCTGCAGAGAGCCTTAACAATGTGCAATGCCACCAGCCTTGACTAAGTAAGAAACCACACTGCCATTCCTTCCAGCACAGGACCACCAAGACAAGCTGTTTGGCAGACACCCAGAGCTGGTGGGCCAGGGCTCAGCCCCCTCCTGCCACATCCCTGCCAAGCAGCCCAGCTGCTCAGCCCCGCCAGCTTCGCAGACACCAACTACAGAGGATGCTTCACTGCAACACTTTATGCATCAGCAATCATTTATTTGTACAATCCTGTGTTGCAAGGCAGGCTGTTATGTAGGGAAGGGCTGAGGATTTCATCCCCAGCTCCACTGCATTTGGAAGAAGCAGCACTGGGGGATGAGCAGGAGGTGGGGGCAGGTGATGGGGGGAGAGAGAAGCTGAGGGCAGGAAGGGTCAGGGAGAGAAAGGAGGGAGGCTAAGATACTGCAGCTAAGGAGGGAGCTGGGTGTCAAAGGGGTGAGACTGGGTGAGGGTGCTGAGAGCTGGGATGCCAGGTCCATGCTGCAGAGCAGATGAGGGGCATAACAAAGGCTGGTTTCAATCCAAGAACCCCCATGTGTTAATTCCTCTTAGAGGAGTCTGAACTACAAATGGGACAGAGAAAGCTGCTGGATCCTCAGGCATGAAAACATGGGCTTTACTGTGTAATCCTGAGGGCTCCCCAGCCATTCCCTTTGCACCAGGCATCTTCTGTGCACACCACCCAGCAGAAACACTGAGAGCAAGGAGCAGAGAATGTCTTTATCTTGCTTCTGTCTAACAAGATCTGTAAAGGATAAAGGGAAGCCATGAAGTGCCTCCTCTCCATCCACTCTGAGGAAGCAGAGCCATCTGCTTGAAACTCTCACAAAATTTTGGGCTGGAAATGTTGCACCAACAGCGAGCAGCTGAGTCACTGAGCTCAAATGGGATCCTCCTGCCATTCCTTCATTGCCTTCTCTACCCTGAGGCAATGCACTCTTCATTTGCTTGCTTTTTTTTGGGTCCTTTTTCCTCTCCTATGGAACTAATGCTTCTGAAAGTGAGTGCCTAAGAGCATTTAAAAGAACCAGGGTGCTGCTCTGAAAGCTCTCCCCCACCCATGGCCCTACAGTTCTTCCCAGATGTGATCTGCAGCATCCCCTGCTCATCCAGTCCTGAACCATGAGCATCCTGCTCACCTTTGCTGGGGTGTGATTACTGTGCTTGGGATGTACCCACTGAACATTGTCTCCCATACAGTCCATCCCCCAGGTCAGGACCTACTGGATGACACCCATCTGTGATCTCTATGTTCCCCCAGAGCTGAGCAGGCTCCCCAGCACACCCTGCCAAAAGGCTCTTGTGCTGCATCACTGCTGCTCTTGCAGTACCAGGACAGAGACCTCTCTCCTCTTCAGCAGACCAAGGGCCCTGGCTGGGCCTTTCTGCAAATCCCTCCTCCAAGGCTGTTCCAGATCCCCACCATAATCCTGGCCAAACCCCTTGGACCTGCTTTGCAGTGACCCCCTGCCCTTTCAGTCCAAGGCCATCTCCTTGCTCAGCCCATGAAAACTGGGGGTTGTGGTCCCTACATGTCCCACTGTCCCACATCTCTCCAGTGTGGCTGAAGAGGGCTTGGGGGATCATGACTGAGAAGTAAGAGAGCACTGGCCAGGGCTCCCCAGGCTGGAAGGGTCACCACCTTCACCCCAAGGACTGCTGTACCTTCTGGCCCCTCCACTTCACCTCCCCCAGTGCTTGACCACCTTGGGCTGCTTCCACTGAGCTTTCTGGAAGAGTTGCTCCCAGACTGTTCCATCAGCTCCACGTGCCTGCAGCTTTCCCCCTTTCTCCCATGTCCCCTCACCCAGCTCAGCCCCTGAGGTGAGCTCCTCATGCTCCTTGCCACACACCACCCCTGAGAGCCAACCTGCTCCTCAGCCTAATGGCTTTCCAAGGAGGTGGGGGAGAGGGGAGGAGGGCGAGTGGCTGATGCTTCTCAGGCACTCAGCTCAGCCCAGAGCTAACCAGGCATCTCAGAATTCAGAAGTGAACTGCAATCCCCAGCAGGCCTGTCCTCCTTTTGGCATTAGTTGGAGTTCTTTCTCTCTCAAAAAAAAAGGAGGACTGGGGAGCTGTGAGTTGTGTTTGGAGCCACATTAGCACCATGGTGGAGGTGCTGGAAGGAGGAGGGCAGCCCCAGGCTGGCTGTGCCACGGAAGCACCAGCTCCCTTGGAAGGCTGTGAGGTGCAAGATCTGCCTCACCATGGCAAGGGGCACAAATGGAACACAGGAACAGGCTCTTCCAGTGCCCCAGCAGCCAAAAGGTTCCCAGCTCCCTCCTGCTCTGTGGGCAGCCAGTGTGGGTGTGTGGGGAAGGCAGCCCAGGATGCTCAGTAGGTACCCTGCCCGCAGTGGGGACAGTGTAGGGGTGATTGTCACCAGGCACTGATGTGGGGGGAGGAGGGCAAGAAGGAAACCACTCCTGGAGGAGGAAGATATGGGAAAAGCAAGTTGAAAAAGAGCAGAGAAGGCAGGAAGGGAGGGCATTCTGGTTTATCCCTTTTGTGGGTTGCATTTCTCAGGTGGGAATCTGTCTGGGAAGGACCTTTCTCTACCCACACCTCCAGGCTGCCCAGCATTGGCTGCTCTGACCTTCCCACCCCATTCTCCAGCTGCAGAGGACCCAGGGCTCTGGCTTGTAGAGGTGCTCTCTGGAGCAGCTCAGCCTGGCTCACAGGCAACTGAGTGGTAGCTGCTTTGCTCCAGTCCTCTTCACTCCTGACCCCTCAGCCACTTCTGGGCCAGCCCTGAGACAGCCCCATGCTGCTTCTCCAGAGCACATGGCTCCAAGCAGCACCCACCACCCCTCCCAGATGCTGCCTTGACCATTCACACCTCACCCTGATTGTCCTTTGTGGGGTGAGGGCACAAGTGAAGCACCATCACCTGCTCCAGCAGAGATGGCTCACACTTATCCTGCCTGGCTGGAGAAGGGAGAGCATGGGGGGGCTGTGGGGCAGTGTCTTGCAGAACAACTCAGCCCTCAGGGTGCTGGAATTGGGGTTCAGCCCAGTCCCACACATCCCTGAGAGACAGCAGACCTGCACTCACACAGATACCAGGGCTTTGCCCAGAGCATGCCCTCTCCAGCTACACACCATCTATCTGGGGGAACTTTGCCCTCTCACTGTGGATGAACTAGAAGGCACAAAGGATTAGACACATCCTGACATGATCCCACTGGATTTCTCCTAGTAATGGGTTTGACTCAAAATGTCAGAGCACTGAGCTCTGGGGACAGCAGTGGAGCAAGGTGGCTTCCACCCCTTTCCCTCGGACTTGTAAGGCTCACGATCTCCAGCTTCCAAACACACCTTTCAACCCACTCTCTCCTCAGCTGTACATGCTGCAGGGGCAACTTTGACAGATAAGTTAATCCTCAGGAGGAGGGGGCATCCTTGCACACTGAGCACTGGTGCTGCCAGCCACAACTTTGCACTCACAAGCAAAGGGAAGGACGAGAAAGGGCGAAAGGTAACAGTGAGATGACTGCAGGAAGGAGAGTTACCACCTATTCTCTGCTTGAGTGAGGGAAAATGCAGTTTGCACTTTGGAAATTCAGGGTAAAATCAAATCAAATGCAATGGTTGCCTAAAAACATCCATTTTATAGTCAGGAAGGATGAGGAGGCTGCCAAGCCCAGCCCATGCACCGCACAGACCTGGCAGGGTCAGCAGCATCACGAGCCCCCTGCTGCCTTGCCTGGGCTGAAGGGAGGAGAAGGGGTGGTCCATGTCCATGTCCATATCCTGAGGGGGAAGATGCATGCCCTGGGGACTTGGCATCAGGCACATGGGCTGGGAGATGGACCTGGGCTGCTGGACCTCCAGCCCCAGGACTCCCCACTGCACCCCTTTGCTCTGTGTCTCCATGGAGCCAGAGAACTTACTGTTTTACTGTATCACAACCATCTCAGTGGCTTACAAGGTGGTTTTCTTGCAGTTTTTATGTCATCTCTGCAGTTTTCCTCCTCATAAAATGTGACTGCACCAATTCCTGTGGTTGGGGCTGGTCAGGGACATGTCATGTTTCCCAGGCAGAGCCTTTAAATCAAATCCAGCCATATCCCACGTCCAAAGGAGGGAAGGGACAGGAGGAGGCTCTGTTTCCTTGCAGAGCACTGGAAGCCCCTCTTCAGCAGCTCTCCAGCACGCTGAAGTGACCTCCCAGATATCCCTGAGCACTATAGAGGGATGAGCATCTCCCCCACCCTATAGCCCTCCCTGAGCAGCATCAGGTGCTGCCACTTGAATGCCTCTGATTCAGCCCAGGGCAAAGCATGGTGGCAAGGGATGGTGTGTGTGGGGAGGGAAGGCAGTCTCTGCTGAAGGGTAAAGGGTGGGGAGTGGAAGGGAGAAGGTTTGGGTGAGGTACAGGGAAACCAGAGGTTTCAGAGAGCTACAGGTTTGTTCCTGGATTCATGGGAAACTGGAATATACTGGGATGACTTCGAAACCTAATGAAATCAGTGGGAATATTCCTCCATCCCCAGCTTCAAGGAACTCTGGATTAGACCCTTTTGAGAGAAAACTCCTCCCTTTTATCACCATGGAATTGGCACTGGCATCTCTCCCCCTCAGGAGCACAAGGATGAATCTGCTTCCCAGCAGTCATCTGGAGAAGGATGTCTCAATGTGATTCCTGTCCTCCTGCAGGCTGAAGATCCCCAATCCCACACATCTCCTTCTGAGGAGGAAATAGCATTGCCCAGAGAAGACTGAAAACAGCCAAGCTCTGCAGGCTGAACCAGAAGTCCTCCAAATCCTCCTCCCTCTACAGTCATCTGTGGTTGTCCTTTGCCTATTCCTCTCCCACAAATGGACCTCAGCTGTGCCCTGGAGGACGACAGTACCCAAGGATTATTTCATGTTTCATCTCCACAAAGAGAAGGCTCTTCCCATTCTCCTTTTTGCTCACAGGATACAAGAGAGGAATTGCAGGTCCTTGTGTCTCCTACTGAAAGCAGCCAGGCCACCAGCTCCTCAGGGAATACTTTGTCCCATATTGTTGCTGAGGGGACAGGCTGGCAGACCAACCCACAGCCCTGCCAGCCATCACCCCAGTGCTCTGCAGGGAAAAGAGAGGAATTACCTGGCAATGGAAAGTGGAGGAGAGATGGTCTGTTGTCTGTGATCATAGAATCACAGAATCATTTTGGTTGGGAAAGACCTGTAAGACCATCAAGTCCAACCACTCCCCTCACACTGCCGAGCCCATCACTAACCCACGGCCCTCAGCAACTCAGCCACGTGTCTTGTCAATGCCTGCAGGGTTGATGGCTCCCCCACCTCCCTGGGCAGCCTGGGACAGTGTCTAATAACCCTCTCAGTGAAAAAGTTCTTCCTAATGTCCAATCTAAACCTCCCTTGGTGCAGATTGAGCAGAGCACGCCTGTCCCAGCTAAATGTCCTCAGCAACATCAGAGCACGGACAACCCAGCTGCCTGTGGAAACGGGTGACAGCAAGCAGAGAGGAGCCAGTGAGAGGAGGGAAACCAGGAGGCAAGAAAGAATTGTGAGGCAGAAGGCAAGAGATGAGGGCTAGCAAAGAGCAGAGGGTAAGAGATGTCAGCTGGGAGCGTTCCACAGGGCCAAGGTGGACATGCAACAGCCCCTGTGCTCTGCTCCCCGCCACCAGCCGTCAGCGTACCTCCAAAGTCAGGCCTGAGGCGCACATCGTAGCCCTTCAGCAGCTTGTCCACAATCTCTTTCACCACAGAAATATTCCCAGTGGATGGGCTGCAAGACAAAAGAAGAGAGTCCTTGTCACACCGTGTCCCTCCCGGGCAGCACCACCTGGCAGCCCACGAGCCCACCTGCCTGCCCGTGCCACAGACACCCCCTGGGCACAGCCTCCCCCTTTCCTTCCTCACTGGTGTTTGCTGTCCCTGGCACAGCTCTCAGCCCCTAAGCTGCACAACAGCCCCATGGGGCTGCCAAGGCTCCTGAGCCATCTTGGGGGGTGGCAGAGGAGTGTCAGCAGGTACTTTGGCTCCTCTTCTGCAGCTCACTCTGGCTCCTTTGGGAGCCCCAAACTCCATCCCCTCACGCTCCTGCCCGCTGTGTGCCTGCATCCCAGCAGCCTCACACACACACAGAGGCAGAAGTTGTTCTTTCTGTTCCATCAAGGCATGTATGGAGTGGCTGCAGCCTCTCCCTTGCAGGGCTGGCTCTCCTTCCCAGTCTCACACTGTACAGCAGGGGCTTGTCACACATTGAGGTGGCCACTACCCCAGCACCCCCCAGCAAACGCCCTGCAGTGTCCCCCAGCCCAGTGCAACCTCTGCTTCCCAGTGCACCCAGGCATTTCTTCCTGTTACTGATGTGAAGCAAAACAACATCCCTTTTGTCCTGTGCCCTCAACATATGGCCAGTCTTTGGCATGTAACAATTCATTTTGTCACTCAGCATCACTGTGACTTCTTAGCAACACAAATCCAGAGGCAGAGGAGAGTCCATCTTCTCCTCTGTGTGCTGAGGCCACAATCCTTTCCCTGCCGACCCTCTGACTTGCACACAGGGAGGGGAGAAGCCTCCAGCTCCTCTAGCCATCTCAGCAAGAAAAACAGCCCAAGAGCCAAAACAAAACTGAAGGTGGGAAACCAGAAAGCAGGGGATGCTAAAAATATTGCACCTATTCAGGCTGTGGGGTATATAGGTTTTCTGCCTGAATTCCCAGCTTCTGTGCCACTCTCCTCCCCTGCTTTGCATGAGAATAGGGATCCTGCCGGGGACAACTGCTGCTCTTTGCAGTCACCCACCACAACAGCATGTCTCCCTGTCAACACTGCCTCCCACATCCATCCAAGCCAAGCTGGAAAGCTGCACCATGGCACTACCTCTGCCAGCCAGCCCCGTGCCTCACTGGACACACGGTTTGGACTGACACATCCATGTGTCTGCACACACAGACACACACACACACCCCCCCAGACATACACACACACACACACACACACACACACACAGTCTCCTGACTCCCTGTCATCCCATGACACATGACACATCCATGGGAGTGCTGGAGCTCAAGGACACAGCTGTGAAAAGTGCACACATGTGTGTGCATGTGTGTGACCACATCCAAGTCTTTGTGGCAGGGACTGTGGTGGCAGCCCTTGCTCCATCAGGTTAAGATGAGGGGCTGGGCTGTGGACATCATTTACACAGGAGCACAGACACTGGCTCTGGTGGCTGCCCCAGTGCCCAGCCCCTCCATAGGGGGTGGCTGGAGGCGTGTGGGACCACTTGGGAGCCTGGGTGTGTGTTAAGAACTCTGGATGAACAGGCTGTTTGTGTGCAGGAATTCCTCTAATCAAACAGGGCTGTGCAAAGGTGAGCCAGCACACCTCTCAGGACCAGCTTTGGTGCATGGACAAACCAGTCAGGGCTTGTGCTTGTGAGGGAAGGGTCTGAGGTGTGTTCCTGAGCGTTCACCTTAGAGGGCTACAGCTCTTAGTTGCGTTGGATCACTGTAATAAGGCCAGAGAGGTGTGCACAGGTGAACATTTGCACAACCCTGTATCTGGGCTTGCACAGTCAGCTGGCACCTCTGGGTTTGTATGCAGGTGTGTGAGGATTTGCAAGGTGCTTGTGTATGGATACTCACTGGGGACCAACAGTGTGTACCAGCATCTGCTCATCTCTAGACAGTCATTCCTGGGTACATAGATTTCCTTATTCATAGCATTCCCTATTCATAATAGAGACTCTATTTCTCAAGGGATTTAGGTATTGCTGTTTAGCTTCACACGAGTCATAACTCAGGAAGCACTGTCACCTCCTTAATCTAGGCAAGGAAACTGAGGCACATCAACCCATGTGCAGGCCCTGCAGGAAGGAGCAGAGTGGGAAGAGAAATGTAGGGGCTCTTTCCTCCTCCTCAGCTACAAGTTGGCCCAGTGAAGGCACAAACTGGCATCGTGATTAAGGGCAAAGCCTCTTGCCTCTCAGCACTCCTTTTGATCCAAAAAGCCCCTTCCCTCCTGCTGAACAGGCAAGTTGTGCGTGTGCCCAGCTGTGGGCGAGCAGCTGCAGCCAAGTGCTATTCCTGGCAAATGTGGGTCTGCACCCGCTGAGGGAGCACACACACACACACACACACACACACAACCCCCCCAGCCTGTGAACTGAATTCCTGAGCCCCGTGGCCCTGCCTGTGTGTGTGCTTTGCATACACACACACACTTGCAGCCAGACATCTGCATGTGCACAGGGGACAGTGTCCCACATGTCCACGGGGTATACACACAGACCACAGGTGAATCTCAGCCCTGCGTAAGCAGATCTGAACACACACGCCAGGACACATCTGAGCACAGGCTTTTGATGTGGGCTTTGCTCTCTATGCCTCTGCCTGGCCGCTGCCCCTGGGCATGCCAGGGTGTGTGCCCGCACAGGGTGGAACCACGCACGAGTGGCGGGGGCAAGGTGGGGGTGAATCTGCGCATGTGCATCTTTATAACTATGGGAACATAAATCTTTGCACGTTCGGATCTGCAAACCCGGGGAGGGACCTGCAGAGTGGGGAGGGCACTGCTCGCTGTGCACGGCAACGCCACAGCCCCCCTCCCGCCTCCCCGCTACCCCTGCAGGCTCCCTGCCCGGTCAGCACCCGGGCACCGGGGTACGGACCCACGGCAGCGGGGGCTGCTCCTGCCCGTGGCTGCAGCCGGCTGGGAGCAAACAGGTGTGTCCTGTGCAGCTCCTCCTGAGGGTGGGCAACGGCATCCTCAGCTCCCGGGGTGCTCCCACCACAGCAGCCGCAGCGTGGGCTGCGGGCTATTAGTGCGAGCAGGGGCACGGCTGTTGTGACACATGTGTGTGTGTGTGTGTACGAGCCCGCACGGCCACGGCAGGACGCGCACACGCGGGGCTGGAGCGGGACGGATCGCAGCCACGGCTGATGGGGCCACACGCCAATTCGTCTGCGCCGTGGGCATCGCATCGCTCCGTGGGCATCGCTCCCAGAGCATCGCATGGCTCCGCGGGCATCGCTCCGTGGGCATCGCACCGTGGGCATCGCACCGTGGGCATCGCATCTCTCCGAGAGCATCACATCTCTCCGCGGGCATGGCATGGCTCCGCGGGCATGGCATGGCAGGCGGCCGCCGCAGGGGCACGGGCAGCGGGATGCGAGTGTGGCTGCGTGTGCGCGGTGCCGAGCAGCGCCGAGCCCGGTGCGGGGCTGCGGCTGCACACAGCTCGGTGCCAGGCTCTCGGCCGGCTCCCACCGACACCATCTTCCCCACGCAAAAAAAACCCCCCCACAACCCTACCCCACAAACCCCACATCGTTTTGCCGTTTTCTCCCAGGTCGGGGGAGGGACGGGACGACCACGCTCTGCAAAGTGGGCTGCGAGGTGGGCTCAGTCTGCGGAGAGCTTGCTCCACATCTCACGGATGAGCATCCCTCCTCCCTCCCCCCCCCCCCAAAATGACACGGGCTGGGAAATAACAACAGCAGGCAGCAGGGGAAGCAATTTGGGGAAAGAAAGCCCTCTCCTTTTTCCCACATACAGATCGATAGAGGAAAAGCTCAAACAAAACAAACAAATCCCGTTATCAGCCCCCCTGCCCCTGCAGCCTCGGGGTCGCAATCCTTACCTTTGCGCACAGCAGGCGAGACAAAGAGCTGCTAAAGCAGAGACAATTCCACTCAATCTGTCTGCCTGAAATGTCCACATTTCCACAAAGGCGAAGGATGGGGAAAAAAATCTTTGGAGGGGAGGGGAAAGCAGGATGGATCTTCTGAATTCCCCCTCCAAAAAAAGGGGGGGAGGGGAAAAAAAAGAAGAAACCAACCCCCCCCAGTCGATTGTTTCCTAGAGAAAAAGAATAATGAAATAAACCTAAAAAAATGTGGGGGGAAGAATATTCCTCCCCCCCACCCCTCCTTCAGTGCCAGTCAAAGAATTCGTTTCTTCTTCCTTTCAGCATCCTCTCAACAAGAGACATCCTCTGGCAATGGAGAAAATCCCAAGAGAAAGAAAAAAATGCCCCAAAATGGGCTCAGCAAAATGTGAAACCGAATCTCACAGGTACACAGAAGAAGGAGAAGAAGGGGGGGGAACAAAAAAAAAAGGGAAAAAGAAAAGCCAAGCCCTCAGTGTGTCCCCTGAGCCACTCGGATTATTTTTCCTCCTGCTCTTTTGCCATCCGGTTCTGCAGATGTTGCATGGCTCCTGCTACCCACCTTCAGAGAAGAGGAGGAGGAGAAAAGAGTGTGTGTGTGTGTGTGTGTGTGAGAGAGAGAGAGAGAAGGGGGAGGTGTGAGTTATCTAGCAATATGATTTTATTCTGGATTTTACCTACTTGCTCCCCCTTCCCTCTTTATTTGCTGAGGGGGAAGGGGCAGCAACCCAACCCAACCCCACGGTGCAGCCGCTTTCTTTGCAGGGGAAAACCTCCCGCTCCTCACTCGGTGGGTTTGGGTCTTTTCTGAAAGGGTTAAAAGGCAGGGAAAGCAAATGCAACCCGGTAAATAAATAACTACATATATGCATGTGTAGCAAAGAAATGAGTCCCTGTGTGAGGGAAGAGCTGCTCTCCGAGGGAGGGCTGGATGGATGTCTCCCTAGTGCTGGTGTCGCAGCTCCTGTGGAGTTTTGCTGCTCATTGCAAAGTCACAAGAGGAGGGGAGGAGGGAGGGAGTTAGTGGATGGGGAGGGGGACTCTCCGGACAAATTGGGATCCTGACGTCATGGCTGACAACATTAACCCCTGCTGGCTTGCAGATGGGGTGGTTTTTCTTGCTTCTTTTTTGTTCCCAGGGAGGTGAGAGCAGGGGAGAGGGTGGGAAAGGTGATGGCATTTTGGGGGGATGTGCCTGGAGAAGAGAGGCTCAGCTGCAAGTGCTGATGGGTGCTGTGGTTGCCTGAAATAGTGTGATCAGCAAAGGCTGAGCCTCTTCCTTCAGACAGGGATAAAAAAGGTGATTGTCCGAGCCTATCCTCATGCCACAGGGGCCTTGTAGCTTCCTCCTGGGACCCTGGGGAAGACCTGGAGCCTCTGGTGGGGCTGGAAACTTTCCCCAGGCCAGGGAAACCTATCTCAGTGAGGATGCTCAGCTTTTCCTGGAGGGTGCTGTGTTATGGGCACGATACAGTTTGTGGGAAAAGGGAGCCTGAACTTCCAGAAACGCTGCTGAGGATCAGTGCCCTGGCTTCTGTGGCTAAAATGCCAATAGCCTTTGAGATCTTCACAGTCCCAATCTCCTGTCCATCAGCTTCTGATCTTTATCTTAAAAAAGCAATATAATTAAGGATCTTTGCAGCAGACAGGTAGTAATGTATTCCCATGGAGGACTTTCCCTAGGAAAAAGAGGAGATCCAGCAGCACAGTGCATGCAGAGCAGAAGCTGTGGCCCAAGGAGGAAATGTCTGAGCTCTCCTGCCAGGACCCACCGTGGCTGCACTTGCCTGAGAGCTCAGAGTGGGTCCTCCAAGCAGGTAAGTCTGGCTGACACCTGTGTGGGAATGGTCTGCAAAGCCCTCTGGGCCAAGAAGGCAGAGCAGATGTGTGGCTGCAGCTGAGCAAGGCCAGGTCCAAAATGCATCTGGAGAGGCACAGGGCAGTGCACAGAGGCTGCCAGGCAGCACCTTGGTCTTGCCCTTCCCTGCATGAGGATCTGCCTCAGCCCCTGTCTGGGCAAATCCTTGGCTCTGGAGTTGGTAATGCTCCCTTCCTTCATGCTTGGCGTGGCTTTTTGTGGTTTCCTCATCAGAGGCTTGCCACAGACCATGTACTCTGCATCTCCTTCTCCCAAAAAGGAGGGTGGAGAGTGACCATTTTGAAAAGATTCCCTGTTGCAGGCCAGACTCAGCTGTTGCCATGCAGAGACATCACACCCAGGCAAAACTGGGTTATGTGGTGCACTGTCCTGATGTCCCAGCTCAGTTCATTCTCCCTGCAGCTCCCATTGCTGCTTGTGGGGATGCTTAAGGAGGGCTCCAGGAAGGTTTTGCATCTCCAGGAAGGCTGTGCTAGAATGGGATGGGAAAAAGTCTTCTCACCTGCTGCTGAGGCTGGTGGAAAATGATATCTGGTTTAGTGACCAGCTCAGCCCTGCTCCTCTAGACCTCTGTGAATTAAGCTCAGAGCAGTGCACTCCTGCTGTGTTTTCTCTCAGGCCAAAGCAGAGAAGTGGCACTTGTCACATGCCAGTGAATGTGTTGGGATGCAGCACACTCCTCATGGGCTTTCATTGCAGAGCATTCACTGTGGCCTCCCAGGCTGCAGTTAGGTGCAGGGACTCAGCCATGACATCCAGCTGTGGCTGCTGCTATTTAGCTGCATCTGTAGCCTGAAGCAACTGCTGTCTGTCTGCTTAGGCTCTCAGCACTGGGCTGACTGCTGGGATTTTGTGCCCTGAGCATGTACCCCAGCTTCAACATGCCTTGGTGTTATGAGCTCTCTCAGCTCCCCCAGAAACCTGTGACTCCCTGATTCCTGTGGCTGTGGGGTTCACCATTGCTAAATGAGCCAAAGTCTGTTGAAGAAGAGGAACCAGCCCAGCAGGTCTGGGCTGTACTTGGTCAGGCTGAACCCCAACTTGAAAAGCAGCTGGTCCCACAGGACAGTTTGTGCCTCCTGTGTGGTCACTTGTGCCTCACCTGCTGTGCCTGGCTCTGCAGTGTGGGGCACAGCCAGTCATGGCACAGAGATGCCACAATCCTGTGAGCTCTCCCCAGGTGCAGGTGTACCACTGGGGTCCTGAGCCCAGGATGAGCTGCCCGAGTGCCAGCTGATGTACAGGTACAGTACTGACCTGCTCACAGGTCTCCTGGCAGTAGGGTGTTTCTGAAGCACTGATTCTGAGTCAAGCTCCTGGGAACCAGGGAGGAGCTCATGGAGAGGGGGAAAAAAAGCATTTGCCAAGGCTCTGGGCACCAGAGGCTCCATTTAGCCCTCTCTGAGCCCTTCTCCCTTGTCTGTCCCCTTAGGACTGCTCTCTCCCACCAGCTCTGATCACATGTTACTGGCCAAAAGGTAAGTGGAAAGCAAGTGTCAGAGGCATAGAGGAAGAGGAAAAATTATGTTCACCAATGGTGACACTTGTGCTTGCAAGTTCACCCAGTTGGGAGCAGAACCCATGTGACATGAATTATCTGACCACTCAGCCACAACGGGGAGCTCTGGAGAGCCGCTTGCTTTGCAGCCAGTGCATCCAAAGAAGCTGCTGTGTGCTCCTGAATGATCTACCTGAAGCCATGCTCATGAGTAAAGGGCTGCTTTGGAATTAGTCACCCATCTCTGCTTGAGTCTCCTTGAGGCTGCTGCATGTTGATGGTGAGGATGCTCATGGAGGTGTTTGTTTCTTGTCCTTCAGAGGGTGGGTATCCCTGAGCCCCTCTCAATGCCAAAGGCTGGGATTTCCTCCCCTGCTGCGGGCTGGCTGCTCTCCAGCCACAGCCCAGCCCATGGCTTTTCTGAGGTTCATATTCTGAGTCCAAAAGGAGCCATGGGAGGCTGCTGGAGGTGACATGCTGTGGCTGTAATCACCCCAAAGAGGACGTAGAGGATTGTCTTTGTGGCCATTTACCATCCTCCACCATTACACCGTTCATTTCCACTCCTCTCAGACTTGTTGCTCTGCTGCATCCTCTCCACCCTGACTTCCAGTCTTACCCAGTGGCCACCACTGACTCTGAGTCACAGGCAGAGTGACAGTGTGGGGACAAAAGCCTCTACAGATCATGGCACCAGAGACAGTGCCATTTCTTCTCCCCTCCCTCCTTTCATTTCTCCAAGGTGCCTGCACAGTTGGAGCACTTGCTGGGTCTTCATCTATGTCCTACCTCCACCATGGCGTGGGAGAGAAGAATCAGTGCTGTCCTGAGGGGGTTGCACAAGTCAAGCAGTGAGGCAGTGAATCAGTTTCTCTCTCCCTTTTATCAAAAGCCAGGGAGAGGGAGGGAGGCTGAGCATTGCCAGCACCGAGGCAGGCTTTAGGCCTCCTCTCCAAGCATGCAGATGCACTCAGCAAATGGATTCTGGGTAGATATTTCAGCAGAAAGCATCCAACATTAGGAAATACCATAATTAGAACTAACACTAGGGAGCATCCAAAATACAGGTCCAGCAGTACCACTTAGCTGGGTCACCTCCTGCCCCGAGGAGGTGTCGTGTGTGCCTCTCACAGCAGGAGGAGGCTGAGGAGCTCTTTTCCTTGCCATCACCATTATCACATAAGTGCTGCTTTTCCCAAGTGCTTGCCATCAGGGTGGAAAAATCTTCCCAGTCTCCTCTCCCCACTGGCAGGATGGCTGCCTCTTCTGTCAAACCAACAACTCACAGCAGAAGATGGTTGTTCCTCTAAAGCAGGAAAGAAAAAAGGGGGGAAGAGGAGAGAAAGCCAAAGAAATCAGGTGCTAAACCAGAAACTTGAACAAAAGCCCTACAGGAAGGGAGGAAATATTGAGCCTTAGAGCTGGCATTGCTGGGTGGCAGGTGGGAAACACTCTGAAAGTAAATGAAGTGGAAATAGAGAAGGGCAGAGGGAAGGGAAGCTTTCCTCCCAGGTGTAGCACACAGCCTCTGTCTCCTGCTCAGCTGCACTCAGGGCTGAACTCACCAAGCCAGACAACCTTTGCAATTCCAGCTCTAGGTTCTGGCAGGAAAAGTTTTCCCTCAGGCTGTCCTGCAGGACAAAAGCTCCATCAGCAATTACAAGGCCACTTAATCAGCCTCAGGCATTGGCAAGGGAAGACCAGGAGTTGCTGCCCCTGTGTGCTGATGGGTCTGACTGCTCCCAGCGACTGCTTGCACAGCTTGTTTCAGCAACTCTGTGTCCTCTGACTCACAAATGACTCCTCATGTGTAAGCCCAGGAGCTCCTCTGTTTGGATATACCATGTGCTAGATGTTCCTAAGGAAATATCCCAAAGACATAATGCATACACAGGGTTCCCTACCCTTTGGAGCTGAAGATGCTTTAGCACTGTGCAAGATAGTGCAGGCTTCTCCAGAGTAAGTGGAAATGACCATCCTTAGGAGTGGTGAATGGGTGAACCCACTCAGAGCTTTGCATGCACTCATGTATCTCCTCTGGGCTGAAACCTCTTTAACTAGAGGATGGAAAGCGTGGAGGGAAGAGAGAAAGCATTGTCTGGGGAGATGAGTTCCTGTACCAGCTCCAGATCCAGCCTGTCTTTTAGCTTATAAGGCTGCAGACACAGTCTGGTTTGGGCTTTCCTTCACTTGAAACATACAGCCAAGTCTGACTGGAAGAATGCAGCAGTGCTGTGGTAGCTGTCGTTGTTGACAGGGTTCAGCTCCCACATCTACAATGAAAGAACAGCCCTAATCCTGCCAGTCCCCTAAGCTCAGCTTTCTCCTGCCCTGCACAGGACAATCTGCAGGGTAACACCATGCTGAGCCTATGGCACAGGGACAATCAGCTCCAGGAAGGGTGGGTGAGCAGGGTCCTGAGGTCCTGACAGGTCCCACAGGGTGAGCAGGGTCCTGACAGGTCCCACAGAGCCCTGGCAGGGCAAATCCCTTCCCATGTGAGTGCTAAGGGATGGAAAGCCTCAGTCATCTTGTGAATGCATGTATGGCTGGCTGTCCCCTGGCTGCTGATTGCCATGGGGATGGGGGGCCAGCTCCCCTGAAGTGCCAGACTGAATGCCCCTGCTGCAGATTGCAGTGTCCTGCTTGCCACATCTCACCTCAGGGCTGTAAACACAGACTCCTGATGGGTGGCAGAGGCCTGCTTAGGCTTGAGTTTAGCACACAAAAGGCCCCAAGTTCATTTTCATTTTGCATTTCCAGGGTGGTTAGGAGTGGCAACAATGCCCTTTGGGACTGGCATTTCTGATGGGATTGTGACTGGCAGTGTGAAGGGCCCAAGGCAACGAAAAGGCCCTTCAGCCCCTCTGCAGACAGTTAAGTGCCAAAGGATGCCTCCTTGCTCATTATTGTCACCTATGGAGATGTGCTCTGACACAGAGTGTGTCTGTTGGGCCCATAACTCCCATAGGCCTCCCAGTTTTGGAGGGTACAGCACCTCTCTCTCTCCTAGGAATGGTCCTTCCCATTACACCAGCAGAGAATTCTCCTGAGTCAAAGCTCCTGGTTGTGGAGATCCAACCAGAAGTGCTGGAAGCATGACTTAAATGAATTTCAAGGATGTAGATAAAACAATTCCACTCCTGACCACTGCATAGATGTGTGGATGGCTTCAGCTCCTCTTTCTCCCTGTGTCCCTGAAGCTCTCCTGCTCTGAGGAGAGCCAGAGCTCAACACCATCACCCAGGAGGCAAGAGAAGCTGAGAAACCCCATTGCTGGTCTCTGCTAGCCAGAAGGACAATGTGTTCCCAGAGCAGGTGCCACCTGGAGGTGTCTCCTTCCAAAGCCCTGCAGCACCTGAGAGGCCACAGCAAATGTGGTAAAAGGGATCATTCTGCCCACCATGGGACACCTGCACCCAGCTCCTCCATTAACCTCAGGTGTCCTTGCCTGTGTTTTATACCATGACACAGCTCCTGGTGGGATCCTCCCCATGCAGGTGCTGGGAGACAGCTGGGGCCCTCTCCCAGGATTGCCCTGCTCAGCAGAGGTTGGTTGGGTCACTATCTCAGGGCTCACTTGCAAACACATCCCCTTGCACAGGGGAAGCTTGTGGAGTCACCCAGAGTCACACTGTGGGCAATGACAGGGAAAGATGACCAGAGGTGTTATGGGTGGAGGGCAATGTCAAGGGATGGTGGTATGATGGTAACACATGGAAGGTGCCTGAAGGCAGCATCCCCAAGGTGTGTGAGCTGCAGACAGACAGGCAAATGCATCAAGTCCTCAGGCTGTGACAGGAGTGAAGGACACTGGTGCCACACACATCAAGGTGCCCATCTGGGCTTTCTACTCCAGGCAGAGCTGAAAGAGAGAACAGAAAAATGGGTTCAGTGTTTCCTAGACTGAAAGCAGAAGTAACAACCCTGCTCCTTTGTTCATCATAGCTTCCTGGGTTTATTTGTCAGGAGGGAAATGGATGCAGACACCAGCTGGATGACCTGCCTACAATGCACAGCTTCAGTCCTCTGAATGTCTGCCTCCTTTCTAACTACCAGTGTATTCACTCTGCAGAAGATTTTGAAACCCTGGACCTTTGTAAGGTGACATTTGAGATTATCAGGAGAAAAAAAACCCCAAGACAGTAAGAATGAGAACTTTTCCTTGAGCTGATGGTTTAAAGCAAGAGGCAGGAGGTTGTCTGTCCAGGGGCAGCTCTGTGAGGGACCAAGAACCCAGGAGAGTGCAGCCAGAGCAATGTCACATTGCAAAACCATCTCATCCCTGACCACTTGTGCACACAAAAAGGCAAAGGTTAGTTCTTTGGGTCTTTCCATCACTGGGATATTTCAGCTCATTGATGAGCTCAGAGAGATTTTTAATACATAGTTCTGGTGATCAGGGGTATAAAACACCTCAGTGAGGGAGGAGAGGCAAGTGCCCTGTCTGTGTCCTGGGGAAGGCTCTGATTCAGAGCTAAAGAGACCAGGCATAGGTGATTATTTATGTGGGGAATGCAAAACTGGGTGTAGAAACTCCCTCCATGTCAGGTGGCATCAATCCCAACTATCATTCCTTACAAAGAGATTCGCACCACCCTTGCTCCCCTTGAGGGAAGACTTAGGTGTTTGTGTCCCAGTGTTTGTGGAGCATTTAGCACAGCACAGCCATGGATCCCACAACAGCAGCAAGCCCTGCAGTGCAGTGCTGTGAGCCCACAGCTCTCCTCTGTCTCATCATGCCAGGAGGCCCCTCTGCTCAGCTGCTTCCCTGGAGCACACCAGGACCCTCTCAATTATGTGCCCTATCCAGAGGTTCTCCCTGGCAGTGCAAGTGCCCCACTCCCAGCTGGAAGGTCTCTGACTTCCCACATTTGATCTCTCTCAGCTTTGACCTAAGCCAACTAGCAGGCTTGTTTCTGTGATGGAAGCAGTGTCCATGGTCCAGTTTTCAGTGTGGAGGTGCAGGAGGACACATCTGAGATGGGCTTTCTGAAGGCATGTGCTGCTTTGGGAAAGGAATGCTTCCTCTAAGAGCCCTTGCCTGGGATGGGGTATTGGCAAGATGTGCTCACTGGGAACATGATGTGCTGCTCCTTAACTCAGCATTTGATGTGAGGTGATATTCACCTGTGCTTTCCCATGGTGTTTAACCACTGCAGGGGTTGCAAGAGGCTTTGGCTGACAGCTCTAAAACGGGTGGTGAAGAGTTGAGAGACTTTTAAGACCTGGAAATGGTGATAATTGTCCTGAAATTTGCTCTCAGGAGTGTTACATGGCTGTCCTGAAATGTGGTTTGTACATTATAGGATAGGAGACAGCTAGACATGTGTCTTGCTCCTGAAATAGATCTGACAGTCCAGCAACCTGCTGACAGCAAGTAAGCTCAGGTCATGCCTCAGCTTCTGAGGCCATTTTAGTCCTCACTCTGCAGATGTGAAAGCAAAACCCCTGTGTAAGTGTGCAGAGTACCCAATGAAAGCCTGCAGACAGCCAGTCCTGCACGAGCTGAAGGTGAGGGACCTGTTAAACTAATCCCCATGGGAGACAGAGATGGTGCCAGTGTTTCCAAACATTCCCAAGTATCTGAGTTTCAGCTGCCAGTGGGGCTGTGCCCAGAGGGAGCCACTGCCTTCAGGTGCAAAACTGGCAGATGGGAAGGGAAAGGGAGGAGCTGTATGTTGAGTGTGCCTCTGCCTTGCATGAGAGAACGACTGAGATGTGCTCTGTGTTCCCTCTTACGCTGGTATAAAACTGCCTCGATCTGTCAGTGAACACAGCACTGGTCAAACAAGCCAGCAGAAGTCTTGCTGCCCAAGGACAAGGAAGCTATGCAGGAGTTACAGGTGTTGCCCTGCTTTCACAACCCCTTCTGTTCCAGCTTCCCTGCTCCAGGCAGTGCAACACCCCAGCAAAGCCAGCAGTGACTGTGGGAGACCTCTCACCCTTTCACACCTGCCCAGTCCACAAGGTCCCTCTTTGGAGGAACAGGAGGAAAATCCCCTGTATGTACAGTTTATTTTGGAGCTTGGGAGTGAAATCTGTGTGATGCTGTGTTGCTTAGCAACAGGCTGGGAGTGATGGAGCATGGGGCAAGTCTTCTCCAGGGCTGTGCTGGAGAGGAGCATCTCTAGCCACAGTGCCTGTGTGTGTGTGTGCACAGAGCAGAGGGAAGGGGAGTGTGCCCCAGCAGAGGGAAATGTCTTGGAACAAAGGCACAAAAACATGAGAAGAACCAAGAGGGAGATGGAAGGCTAATTGAAGGTAGGAGAAAAGAAAGGAGAGGGGATCCCAGGCAAGATGTTAGCACTCACTGAGCTGCAAGGGCTCCTGGCTGTCACCTCTCAGGTGTCTCTCTTCAGATGTGTCTTAGCTTTGAGCCAACAAACATCCTCTGAGTATCAGTAGTGTTTCCTCACCTGTAAGGGATTCACATAATCCTGCTGCCCTCATGGCCCCTGGAGACCTCAGACAAGTTTTGAAGCTGGTTGGGCTGAGGGAATTTTTCTGAGCACTGAGCTACACTGGGAATAACAGCCTCTGTCAGAGAAAGCCCTGGAAGGATGCCACTGCCAGCTCTGCTCTTCCAAGGGCATCACAGAGAGGTGGGAAGAGAAAAGAAGGAGGTAAGGAAAGGAACAGCTTTCCATCCATGATAAAGGCTTTTGGTGTTGATAATACTTCTCAAAGCCACAGATCTCCCTGCACCTCTGGCTTTCCACAGCAGTTCAGGGGATCTGCTTACACCAACATGCAGACCAGAGGGGATCTGCTGTCTGGAGCTGAGCTGTGGCTCAGGGAGGGATGGCAGGGAGGGGGTACAGCCAGGCCTTGGGGAAGATCCCTGGGGAAGGAAGGCCAAGGTGACACTGGGGCCTTTGCCACCAGGACATCCCAGCCTGTTGGCAGGTTGCTCATTGAGCACTGCTGATCCCTCCCCAGCGATGTCTAATCTCGCTTCCCTGGAGCACAGCACCAGGAGTCCTGGATGTAAACCTCTGCTCCACACATCCCAAGGAAGTTTTCTGCAGTGCTGTTTTGTCCCACAAGACAAAGTTTCCCCACTTGCCTCACTTTGCTTCAGCCCATTTTCAGCACTGAATCAGACAGGAGGCTGAGAGCTCAGCCCTCTGCAACAGTCCCTGACACCACACGAGACTGCCCTTGCACAGAAGCCATTGCCAAAGGCACTTTGGCCACTCTTTGGCTTTCCCTTTTGCTTTTCTAGAGTAGCCACAGCATCTCTCAGGAGGAGGTATTCATCCATGTTGCCTCTGGGACACACAAAACAAGGTATCTGGTTCACAGACAGGGAGTAGTAGGGTTGTGACAGACTGTTGTTTCCTCATGCTTGGTCCTAGAGTCTTAACAATTAAGATAAACCTTTTAGCTCAGTTCTTTGCTTTTCCCCCCAGGCCTGACTGAAAACAGGGTTGTAACAGGTCTTTGACCTAGCAGGAAATCTCAAATCCAGCAGTTGATTTATCTCAGTTTGGAAAGATGAGCAAAAATACTTCATGTCAGCACAGCTGCTTCTGGGGTGTTGGGATAACGTTTTGGGCCAGCTGTACCTTGCTTGTCACTTCTGATATGAGGCAATGCTCAACTTAAACTGCTAAGGACTGCAACACTTCTCAGAACAAAGGAGAAGGAGACTGAGGGGAGAGCTCATTAATGCTTACAAGTGTTTGCAAGGTGTTTGTTAAGGGGATGGGGCAGCACTTTTTTTCTGTAGTGTCCAGCGGCAGGACAAGGGGTGATGGATGGGATGAAGCTGCAACACAAAAGGTTCCACTTAAACATAAGGAAAAGCTTCTTTCCTGCTGAGGTGAGGAAGCCCTGGCCCAGGCTGCCCAGGGAGGGTGTGGAGACTCCCCTGGAGGTTTCCAAACCCACCTGGACACGTTCCTGTGTGAGCTGAGGGAGGGGAACCTGCTTTAGCCAGGGGTTGGATCATCTTTAGAGGACCCTTCCAACCTCTGTCATTCTGTGATTCTATGAAAGCCTGTTACAATCTTCTATCCTGAGTACTGAGGAAAAAAATGCCCTTCTCTCCACAGAACATTTCCATTTTGTATTGTGTTTTCTGAGAAAATGACTCTATTGCTTCCTGCTTATAAATGAAAGCCCAGCACAGCACCTGAGCATCCCCTGGGGCTGGCCCTGCAGGGAGCAGCAGCTGCCAGGGCAGGGCATGCACTGGTCACACTGACTGTCCTTGGATCACCTCTGTTGCTAGCCTCAGCTGTCCTTGCTGTTACCTGAGAGAGGAAAAGAAGAGTGATACTCAGAAAACTTGAGAGGAAGGTTATAGCATGTTCCCTGTGCAGGATGGAGAGGAACTAGGAATCCTTTCTCAGCCTCATGCTGTGCTGCCATCCCTCTCATGCCACTGCCTTTTTCTCAGGCAGAGAAGAGCTATCTGTAATTGAAGCAATAGCTGAAACATCTGATTTGCCACCAGCCAACACCTCCTGCTGCAGCTAGCACCAGCCTAAAGTGGATGCAGAGACTTAAGGCTTTACTAGCACGTCACCTTTGCTTTCTGCTGGTGCCAGCTGCTGCAGAAGGTAGTAGGAAGTGAGTTCAAGGTAGTACAAGGGCTTTTGGAAAGCTATTGACATCAGTTTAGGCCACATCTCATATGTACTGTGAAGGGAAACATGGAGACATCCAGGTGTAAGTTTTCTCAGTGCATCCCCATCGTTTTCCTTCCCAGGCTGCTTCAAATGATTTCTATCCAGGATCTAAACTGGTGGGTTTTGTTCTCACCAAATCCATTGAAGGGAAATGCTTCCACTGAAAGAAAGTCCACAGGGAAAATTAACTTTCCCAAGGAAACTGCAGGGAGGCAAGAGAACAAAGCAACTGGAAGGAGAAGTGTAAAGAGTTCCTGCCATGCTGCTCTGTACAAACCTCCTCTGGGTGGGAAAGGCAGTTTCCTTTATGAATGGGAAAGAAGAATGGCCACAGTGCTCAGCCTTCTTGTGGGGTGAGCAGGGAGGAGCAGCAGCCCAGGTGAGCAGGACCTCTGGGCTGTGCTGTCCTGGTACCCAGCAAACCCTGTGTCAGCGGTAGGTGCCAACACTGAGGTCATGCTGGCCTCTGCCATGTTCCCACAGGGTAACATTTGACCCTGAACTCCTACAGCTCCTCCTTGTCTTCTCTTTCTTTGAAGTTTCTGTCCCTCATTTGCCAGGAGGTGACCTGAGGCCAGGTGTGATGTGATCACACATTTGGCTAGTGATGATTTTCCAAAGCCAGCACTTAGGCACGTTGGGCTTGTAGACACCAGTGATGCATTTTGGTTACTCTCTTGAATAAACAAATCCCACTGCAGCCTTCCCTGAGGGCCCCAGTGGAAGTGTACTGCAAAGCCTAAACAACCCACAGCTCAAGCTAAACCCTGACCTTCATATCTTCTTGGCTCCTCTTCAAAGGAAGGCAGAGCACAGCACCACCCACATTGAAATGGAGTGACCTGTATTTCTGCTGTTCCCTTTCTCCAGTCTGTTACCCAGAGCAGGGGCCACTTTTCCTCTACAGTTGGAGAGGGCAAACTACTTTGTAGCCATAACCATCCAAGCCAGCCTCCAGAGGCAAGCCCAGGAGCAAAGACAGAAATGAATGCCTGTGTCCTCAGGGAATGTGCACCTAGGCTTCCTCAGCCTGCAGCCTCCCAGGAGAAGCAGCAGCTTCCCAGCCCACTGTCCCAGCTTTTGGCTGTGGAGTTGTTTTCCAGACCACCAACATAATTCTCACAGCAAAGGCTGCCCAGTTCTGTAAACCAAGAAATTGGTGGTGCACAGAGATTTAATCATAACCTCCCTTCACTCTGCAAACCATCCACATCTTGTAAGCAGCAGGCAAAGCAAGGGCCACTCCTGATCCAAGGGGATTCTGCTGTTCTCTGGCCAGTGCTGGTTGGTATCTCATTGCTTTCTCTCCCAGCACAAGCTCTGTACCCCTCACTCACACTGCCACACTGACAGAGGGGAGAGCAGCCTGGTGTGAAGTTGGGACTAGGCAGCACATCCCCTGCTTCCCTGTCCTTGGAGTCAAACAGAACCCCAGGGAAGGCTGTTACCTCACGATGGAGGCACTCACACTTACATCCACAGCTCCTCTGCAACATCTTCACCCTGGCAGAAAGAAGCAAAGCTCAGCAAGCTTTCTCTTGTTTCCTGACTAGCCCTGCAGGACATCTCCCTGGGAAGCCATGCTTTAAACAGGCTCTAAAAGACATCACGCTGGCACCAGCCTGGGCAGCAGTTCCTCTGCTCTGGTGGAGGAGGAAAGGAAGGTGCAGAGCTCCCTCCAGCCCCCCATGCTCTCCTGCAGCACGATGAGGAGAGGAAGGCAGCCAAGCCAGGCATCCCACTCCCCTGGGGAAAAGCTCTTTGCTTTATTACACCTAATTGGCAGTGGAATGGCAGGGGTCAGGACAAGGCTGCTTTTCATGCCAAGATGTCTTGATTACCTGCTGGAGAGCAGCTCCAGGAGACAGACCTGGCAGTGCTGGGTGATAAGAAACTGCCCATGAGCAGCAACGTGGCCTCGTGGGCAAGAAGCCAATGGCAGCCTGGGGGCATCCAGCAGAGTGTGGGCAGCAGGGCCAGGGAGCTTCTGCTCCCCCTCTGCTCTGCCACATGTGCTGAGGCCTCAGCTGGAGTCCTGTGCCCAGTTGTGGGCTCCCCAGCTGCAGAGGGACAGGGAACTGCTGCAGAGAGGCCAGTGCAGGGCCACCCAGATGCTCAGGGGACTGGAGCATCTTCCTTCTGAGGAAAGGCTGCGGGCCCTGGGGCTGTTCAGGCTGGAGAAGAGGAGACTGAGGGGGCAGCTCATTCATAGTTACAGGCATTTGAAAGGTGTTTGTCAAGGGGATGGGGCAGCACTTTCTGTTGTCTCCAGTGGCAGGACAAGGGGTGATGGGATGAAGCTGCAACACAAACAGTTCCATTGAAACACAAGGAGAAACTGTGTGAGTGTTTGAGTGAGGGAGCCCTGGCCCAGGCTGCCCAGGGAGGGTGTGGAGGCTCCTGCTCTGGAGCTCTTCAAACCTCCCTGAACACGTTCCTGTGTGACCTGATCTGGGTGGGAGTTGCTCTGCAAGGGAGTTGGACTGGCTGAGCTCTAAAGGTCCCTTCCAACCCCACCATTAACCCAAGCACTGCTGATGACATCTTAAAGAGGCTGAGGAGGGGCAAATCATCACCCAGTACTGGAAACTCGGGGGAAAACTTACCAAAACAAGCCCCTGTTGGGGGTCAGCATCAGCATGGCACAAGCACATCCCTGTCAGAGCCCCGGCAGAGCCGAGCGTTCCCTCATCACGCCAGCGGGGATGGCAGCCGCCGTTGCCATGGTAGCGAGGGATGCTGCGGCGGGAGCAGCCGCGCGGGAGTTCGCGATCCGCACAACGGGGAAATCTTTGCTACGTCTGAAAAACACCAAGCGCACGGACTCTGCCTCTCACACTCACTCACTCGCTCCACCTTGTGCTGCCGAGTTGAATAACGGCGTTATGCTGGTGATCACGGCATAATCGGTACCCCGACTGGAAGGGAAAGGGGGGAGAGGGAGCTTAATCAGTTCTCTTCTTGATACCCTTCACTTTCTTCCCAACAGCCTTCCCAGGAGGTGGACAAGGATCTGGGGTGCAAGCAGGAGACCCAGTCTCTGTGCTGTGACATCCCCATAACCACTCTGGGCTGCTTTACCCTTCTCATCACAGGATGGAGAGGGTGATTCTAAATCATGGTTTGTAAAAGGTGGTTCAGGATCCTGGGTTTTTGAGCATTGGGCAACTCTTGTACACTACTGGAAATCATGCAGAGTGTTCAACTAAGGAACAAAGAGGAGTGAAGAGGTAAAAAGCACAGCCTGTATGGCCAAAAACCTTCCCTGCCTCCACACAGGATCTCTGAAATGCTGGAGAAGACACCAGGGCTCCCCATGCAATGGCAACCACAACAATCCCTGGCCCTATCTTGGAGGGGTTTGCCCATGTACCTAGCAGGCAGGCATGTGTTACCCCCATGTTCATAACTGGGTGACACACCACACAGTGTCACATAGTTTTGGCTAATGCTTGGCTGGTGCATCAAGGTGATGAGTCAATCTGGTTCTGGTTTCTCCCTGGCCAAGACTGCAGATTAGTTGCAGGTTGCACTTCAGGTCTCTTGCAAGGGTTCACTCCAGCCCCTGAGCAACATCCAGCTCTGCAACAGTTCTGAGAGACTTGGCTTTATACCTGTGCTTTGCATGCTGCTGCCCAGATGGGCTGTGGAGGCTCCTTCTCTGGAGACATTCCAACCCAGCTGGTTCCTGTGTGCCCTGCTCTAGGTGGTGCTGCCCTGGCAGGGGGGTTGCACTGGGTGAGCTTCCAGGGCCCTTCCCAATCCTCAAGATTCTATGCAAGATGAAAAGAGAAGAAAAGTCACCTAACACCTAAAAATACCCAGCCATCAGGACACTCACCCCTGGAGAGTTTTGCCCTATGATTCTGCAGCTGTGTCAGTTCCCTGAGTTTACTCTCAATTGCCCCAAGCAGCTCCTCCTGGGATGTTCATCAACATTCCCCCACCCACTGGGCCATGACTCCATTTAAGCTCAAGCCCACAGCCCTGCTTCTTGATTTGAGATGTGCTGGAGTTGGCTCTGGCTTGGAGAGGGTCTTCACACATATTTTGCAGCCTTGTTTCTGGCTAGACCCCCTGGATCTGATCTGTTGCCTTATGAGAGACTGCCCTACCATAGCTAGGTACAGTGGAGCTGCACTGTGGATGGTAAGGATGCTGCCAGTGTTGAGGTCACCTTTGGCTGCTGCTTTGTTCCCTGCTATGGAATAGCCTTACTCTTGCTGCTTCCCCAGTGCTCAGGGTGAGCAGCTCTCCAAGGACCTTTCTGTAGCTCCTATCCAAGCAGGAAGGCAGCTGACAGATGTACTCCTGGAAAGAAGGTACTGGTTGAATCCCTTACACTGCAATTTCTCTTGCAATACTTCCCAGCTGGGCAGAGCCTTTCACAGGACTGGGCAGAACAGAAGCCAGTTCCTGCTCCTGAACATCCCTCAAGGGCTCAAGAAAGCCCTCAAGAAAAAGGGAATGTTCCAAGGTCACCAGGAGATGTGTCAGAGACCAGTGTTTTGTCACTAAAATACAACTTAAAGTAGGGTTTTAGGCTGTAACATTTTGCACTCTGATGTGGTTGGATAGATCCCAAGTGAGTGGGTAGACAGTTGTGTCCCTTTTCACAAGTGGGAAAAGGCAGAATGATTGGTCAGTGGGAAGCATTCAGCCCAGGTCTCACATCTCCTGGGCTGCCTTGCTTGCCCCTTCTGCATGTGCCAGGAGTATGTTGGCTTTGCAAGACTAGTTGATGTCTGCTGCATGGACAGACAGACCCTGGCTTGGCTGTGGGAGTGTCTTGGTGCCAGAAGCAGATAGAGAGGTGCTGGGTGTCACCAGGGACTGAGCTTTTGAATCCCTTCCCTAAGGCTCTGCTGGCACAGCACCTTTCCCCCTGTATCTTGCAGACAGGCTGAGCACAAAGCTCAGAGGATTCCCTTGAAGACAGACTGTGTGGTTTTGTGCTCAGCCCTGGTGCAGAGTTATCCAGCAATGGCAGAGGAAGGAATCCCACCTCTCTGGAGGACAGGAAAGGGATGGGGCTGCTGTTTTCCTATAGCTCTACCATGTATGCAGGGAAGAGAAATCCCCTCCAGCAGCTTATCACTGAGCCAGGACCAATAGCAGGTGGCAGAGGGAATCCCTTTGCAGGGGAAGCACTGCTGAGCCTGGCCAGGTCCTGATAGGGTTCCTCTACAGAGCCCCAGTAGCAGCATCCTACCTCCCCTTGCCTCCTCCCTAGAAGAGCCTTTAAGTTTCCATTCTCCTCTGTTCTTTTGTCTCCTCCAGCACAGCCACTTCCCTCTCCTGCATTTCTTCTGCCTCACTCCACACTGCTCTGCAGCTTTCTCTGCTCAAAATAATATCTGCTCAGGGAATTCCCCTCCCTCCCTCTCCACTCTCCTGCAGTATTTCTCCCTGGCCTTTGCCCTAGGAGATGTAGTTGAGCATTAGCCCAAACATCATCTCTCAGCAGTGATCTGTAGCAGGCTAGATGACTTTAAAGCCCTCCTGCAAAAACATCTTGTTGCAAAACCAGGGCATTAGAGAGGAAAACTTTGCTCTCCAGGTGGGGTGTTTGCTGAGGAATTATTCTAAGCTCTGATTATCTTAGTGAAGTGCTGTGTTCACCCAGAGCACTCCCAGCCTGAGCAGGGAGAAACTGGGAGCCTGGGAGCAGCAGCCTTGGCACTGCTGCCAGCATCCATCTCCTCTCCAGCTGCAGAGATGTGCCAGCCCCCAGCAGCAATCCATGCCCACCTGTGATAGTGTGGGCAGCCCCTGCACCCACCCCCAGGCTGCAGCAAAATCATGTGCCATTAATCACCTCTGATCACAACTGGCATATTTACTGACTGGTGGGTGCTGTGATCTGGGGGAAGGTCTCATGGGTTGGGCTGGCTTTGTTCTTACAGCAGAGCTGTGGGGCAGGCTGAGGGAACCTTGGTGAGGGACCCAATGTCATCAGTGCAACCAGGTTGCCCTCAGAGGGTCTAAGGCACTGCAGAGACTCCTTTTTTTAGTCCCTGCTCTAATGAGGTGATGTTTCTTGCTTCTGCCTTTTATTTTAGCCTTCTTCCTTCTGCAGTGAGCTGCTGAGTTTGGTGATTCCTTTACAAAGTGTTGAGGGGACCTGAGCAATTATTGCCCCATAGCAAATGTTTTTGCCTCTTGAATTGGGCCTTGACTAGCCCAAAAGGCAGAATGGTTGCCAGGGTGCTGTGTGTGCTGGAATGTGTATGTGCTGCAGCTGATGATCAGAGATTGAGTGAGGTAAGAGAAGGAAGCTGCATGTATCACCTTTCTCTTAACATACTCTAGCAGTCTAGCAGAGGCTTGTGATGGGGGTAGGCTAGCTATTTTTAGCAAAAGGCTTCAGGTGAGTCAAAACTTCCCCCTTTGTTGCCTGTGTCTTCAAAGCACTTCTTTCAGCCTGAAGAAACAAGGCTAATAAAGCCTCTGCTGCTTTTCAGTTCTCCTGGCAGTGAGTCTACAGGATCTGAGATGCTTGCTGCAAATTTGGGCAGGGTGTTCCAGCTGCAGCTTGCACTGCTCTGTGTCACAGTGCTGGGTAATCAAAGCAAGTGATCTGAAACTATCATGGATGTAAGAAAACTGGCAAACCCTGTGCATGGTCTTTCCCTGAAAATGGGCTGGGATGTATTAGCAGCTACTCTTCAGGGTTTCTATGGAGAGTGACCTGGATTAGCTTAACATACTGCAAAAGAATGGGGATGCTAAAGCTGGAGCTGCCATGAAGATGTGGACTGTGGCAGGGCAGTTAGGAGGGTGGTATCCTCATGGGTTTCCACACCCTTGCCCAGCTGGGATGATGCACAGAGGGAGCTGAGGGTACCATGCTCCCAGCTGAGAGGGAAAACTGGGTTGGGAAAAGGCCATGCAGTGGGTAGCACTGAGGACTGCTTATTCACTAAAAGATACTTCCCCCAGGTGACCAGCAAAGCCAGCTCCCAAGGGAGAGCAGCTCTGTCTGTCTTGTCTAACCCAGTTTTAGGCCATGCACTTAATGCAATGAATCTCCTCATTTTGCTGAAAGATCTTCACTTACAACAACATCCCTTGGCACCCTTTTAAAACAAGAAGCCTCACTGACATGTCTTTATTGGGCTGCTCTTAAAGCTGGCACAGGTAAGAGACACAGATGAGAGCTGTTATGCAGCCTGCATCCAGTCAGTAAATATTAATGCTGACTTTTTAAGGTGAGTGGTGTGTTCCTACATTGTTGGCAGTTAACTAGGCTGGGGTAAGAAGCAGCTCATAGTGCCTCAGCTTCTGCTGAGGCTTCAGGAAGGTTTGAGCTCTTGGAGTTTGAGGCCAGAAGGGGTAGTTTGATAAGCTGTTCTGTCCAAGCTGTCTTCAAGTCTCAGCTGGTTAAGCCTCCCCAGTTGATGAGCCCAACAACTGCAGCTGGATGAAGGCAGAGTAGATGTTTGACAAGGACAGCTTGCTAGAAAGCTCATGTTTTGATCTGTAGACCTCTTGTACACAGCAGCTCCTGTGCAGCCAGATGACAAGGAATACAATACTTAATTACCCTTGCCATTAAACATTTGGTTTGGGACTTTTCTCTTGGCTGACTTCAAACTCTGAAGGGCACTTCTGGTAGAAGGGAGTCTTACTTCTCACCTTCTTTCCCCCTCCCTTCTCCATGGCTAAACTAAGTTTACCACTGGATTTAGAGGGCTTTGCATTTGAAGCTTCATTTTTAATGATGGTGAGCACCTGCAGACTTGGATACAAGGTGAGGGAGTTACTTAGCTGCCCCAGGTCTATAATAGGCCTATAACTCATAGGAGTGTTTATTTGGCATTTAAACTCTCCTCACTGGGAGCTGATAAGGGTGTCCTGTGTTGGACTCAAGTCCAGGGGATTACAAATGATGCTGTGGAAGACCTAGGATGAATGTCAAGTAGCCTCTGCTGTCAGTGTGATGGTGTATTACAAATGCAGCTTATCCTCACTCCAAGACTCTGTCTGTGGCCTAATGGGTCAGGTAAGCACAAAGAGGAGAGGAAATCTCTGGCTAAAGCTCTGAGAGGCAGATGTTAACCCTTAAGGCTGCCACAGAAGCAGGTCCTGATCAGTAGAGATCATGTTTGCTGTGCCTTACCTTGAGGCTACCCCTTGCCACAACACACCTTCTTCATTAGGTTCTGCATTTGCACAAGCCAACATTACTTAGACCCAATCAAAAACTTCACTGAGCCACAAGAGAAACTGGACTTGGCTGGTGAGACATTGTGTTGTGACACTTTCCATGGAAATATAGATAATGGAGGCAATTTCTGCCCATCTATCCTACCTGGTAATGTATAGACACACTTAACACAGGAGATATTTCCTGCTCCATGGGGACTGAGGGTTGTTTGGCAAAGCAAGCACTCAAATGAAGAGATCAGCTCTGCTTCCTGCAGCCAGCAAGCCTCTGTTATATTTAACCCAGCAGTTTTCACACTAGGAGAGTAAGTACACTCTTTATATCTCATTTCTGTGCTGGGTGCCATGTTGCATCACAATTGTGACAGAGGTGATACGTTCCCCATTAACACTTTTACAGGCTGCTTAGCACATCTGAGGCTCCTGGGGGGTAGGGAAGAGGAGAAGGAGGCAAAAGCAACCGCAGAGCTTGGAGCTTCTGCTCCTAGCTTATAACCAAGTTTCTCATGTCCCTGGCTGGCTTTTTGACCTCCTTTCAGCCCTGCAGGTAGTGGAGCAAGCAAAGAGTTGAGTTTACTCTTGGATGTTAGGAGTTGGTGAAGAGACTAAGCAAACATCCCAGTTTCAGAAGTCTAGGAGAGCTCTGGAGGCTGAATGCTGTCCTGCCCCTTGCAGGGCTTGCCTTTGACCAGGGTAGTCACTTTCTCCCCAGTTACCTACTTCAGACTGGGAGTGACTTTGGTAGACCAAGACTGAAGCAGAACAAGCTGAGCAAGAAGCTCTAACTCCTGTGGTTGTTCCCATGTTCCCTGTCTCCCTCACCTTCTGGAAAGTACTGATGTGGTGCCTGTGCTTAGAGTTGGGGGAGAGCACTGCTCCTCGAGGGGATGGTCTGACCCTGCTCAGGGGCTGCTTTCCCAAGAGTAGAAAGACATGAGGGATGTGATGCTTCAGCCTGGAAGAGGGTTTTCCAGGCCTGGGGCTGAATGCTGGAGCAGGGAAGGGAGAACAGTGAGGGTATGAGGATACTGGATCCCCTTCTCACTGCAGAGGTGAGTTGTCCCCTCAGGCAGGGCTGAGGCATACTGCTGTAACAGTGTAGGAAAGGGGATCTCATGTCATGCTGCTCATTATTTCTCTGTACCATGGGAGAAAGTGTGGCACCTGAAGCCTTTGATTAGCATTAATCCACACTCCTCCTCATGGAGAGTCCTGAGTGGAAGCTGTCAGGGCAGCAGGAGCACAGCAGCTGCTGTGGCTGCACAAAAGACACAGAGCAGCCTGGGAGGGGGGCTTTGCAGCCCACTCTGCCATCCCTGGGGGAGGAAGGCTGGACTGCTGCAAGGTTAGTGCTCAGGTATTAACTCTGCTTCCCATCACTGGCAGAGTGCAGAACAGCCCTTGCAGATACCTCCTGTCCAGTGGAGGGTGAGGGCTTCCCTGTCCTTCCTCTCTGTCCCATGGATATCTGGTATGAGCACCCACCCTGTTTACAGGTATACATGGAGAGCTCAAAATGATTTAGGGGGGCTTTGCAGCATCAGCTCATTTCAAATATGTTATAGTGTGTGCAGTTCTGGGCCTCTCAGCTGCAGAAGGACAGGGAGCTACTGGAGAGAGTCCAGCACAGGGCACAGAGATGCTGGAGTGGAGCATCTGCCTTGTGCTGAAAGGCTGAGGGAGCTGGGGCTCTGCAGCTTGGAGAAGAGGAGCCTGAGGGGTGAGCTCAGGAATGGTTACAGATGCATCAAGGGTGGATGTGAGGAGGCTGGAGCCAGGCTGTGCTCAGGGATGGCCCGTGACAGCACAAGGGGCAACAAGCTGGAACTGAAGAGCTTCCAAAGAGACACAAGGACAAAGTTGTTCCCTGTTGAGGGGAGGGAGCACTGGCAGGGGCTGCCCAGATGGGCTGTGGAGGCTCCTTCTCTGGAGACATCCCAACCCAGCTGGACAAGTTCCTATGTGACCTACTCTAGGTGGTGGTGCCCTGGCAGGGGGGTTGCACTGAATGAGCTCTGCAGGTCCCTTCCAGCCCTTGAGACTCTGTGGAAAAAAAGGGGAAACTGAGACATGGTCTTATAGCAACATGATCAATATGCTACCAAGTCTGCCAGTCAATAGCACAGACCTTGCAGGCTTTCCCCATCCTAAGCAGGTTGGGGGGTTACCTGGAGCAGGGTTGGAGGAGTACAAGGGAGTTAATCATGTCACCTCTATGGGAAAGGCTGTTTGTGTTCCTATTGAGACCCAGGAAGGGGTGCACATGCAGGTGTGGAGAAGAGGCATGAGCAGAGGCTGGCAGTTCCCATAGGCAGGCAGCTGGCCAGATGCATGTTGCAAAGGCCAGCATGTGTCCTGGCTGCCTGAGAAATGGGGCATGGGGTGCAAACGGGGAATGCTGGCAGTTTCATTTCAGGTTAATGAAAATATGATTAACAGTTGTAATTAACTGATGGAATGGTGGGTAGTTCTCTGCCCCCTCCTGATGATTTATGAGATGCAGAGACTGCCTGTGTCCATGGTTTCTGCTTATGGCAGCACTCTGCAGCATCTCAAACTTTCTGCCTCTAACTCAAGCCTAGAAGGGAGGGTTTCCATGGCTTTTGCTGCTGAAGCTGGTGCATGGAGCTTCCCTGCACCCAGGCTTGTAACCCTCATCCCAACCCTGTCTGTCTGGGAGGTTTAATAGCAGTGAGGGGGATGCTGAGAGTGGTGAGGCAGGAACTGAGATAAGATGTTGATCTGTGACAGAGGAGATAAAGCCTTGACCCCAGCTCACTGAGGGCTGGAGGCTGAGCTGATCATGCAGCTGGATGGGATGGCATTTCCAGGTGTCAGGGGTTCCCCATGGCTCTTGCTGTGTGCCCTAGATCTGTGCACATGCCAAAGCTCAGAGACCAGAGGGGCTTGGAGTGTGCTCACAGGTTGAAGTTGGAATCCCAGGTCCACCCTGTGGGCTGTGTGAGATGAGCTTTTGTAAGTGATTGCCTCCTCAGCAGGTCTTCCAGGTTCTCTCCCTTATTCTCCCAGTGCTAAGGTTATAGGAGAAGGACCCAGTGTGTGTGTGGCATGTCACCATAGAATCAGTTCAGATGGAAGAGACCTTTAAGATCACAAAGTACTGAACTGTTGCTGCTGAATTAGTGCCCCTCTCCTTTTGGTAGCACCTTTGTGCCAAAGTCATTACTGCAAAGTACCAAGAGAGACCCTCCCCACTTCTGCCTTGTCCAGGCAAGGGTTCATAGACTGCATAAAACAGGAACAGAAGTGCTGATGGAGCTGAACTTGCCAACTAAACAGCTTGCACAAATACAAGAGGACAATACTAGAGGAAGGCAGTGTATGCAGGAACTCTACCTGTGAGTAGGGCAACTGTATGGGTGCTAGGGAAACAACTCTGCTTTACTCCAGTATAAGGGCATCATTCATCCCTCCAATGAAGAGATGGAGCTTCTGGTTCATGTGCCTGTCATGGTTTGACATGACAGCCTTTTCTGGTAAGGGGGAAGGGGCTGTAAAGATGACTCCTGTAAGAAGCTGCTTGAAACTCTCCCCAGCTCTGAGCCAGCCCCACTGTTGAGGCTGAGCCAATGAGACACTTTCAGGATCACTTTTTAAGAAGAAGCCAGAAGAGGAGGCTTCCTCCTGTTCCTTCCTTCTTCTGGCCCTTCTGATGATGGTGTAAGGAGTGGGAAGAGTGAGAGAACCATGCAGACCCCAAGGTCAGTGAGGAAAGAGAGGAGGTGTGCTGGAGCAGAGACTCCCCTGCATGCTATGGAGAGGACTGGTGAAGCTGGGATTTGTTTGCATTTTGCTGAAGATGCCACATCAAAGGCAGAGACTCATTTTGCTAAAGAAGACCCTGAGCCAGGGGCAGTGACTATGGCCAGAGCACGCCGTGTCCCGAGGGAGGGACCCAATATTCACAGGGGCAGTAACTGTGGGGAGGAACCCAAGCCAAGAAACTCATTCAACTTATGCACCTAAGAGGCTGTGTCTTGAGGGAGGGACCCTGCATCTGCAGAAACTGCAGCTGTGGGGAAGAATCCACGCCTGAGGTGTTCATCATGGACTGTGTCCCGTGTGACCACTGTATCTGTCAGCAGAAGCCGCAGCTGCTGGGAACAACCCCCACCAGAGAAGTTGGTTCAGGACTGTGTCCCAGGGGAGGAACCCCGTGTTGGAGCAGGGGAAGGATGCCAGGAGTCGTCCTCATCTGAGCAGAGAGAAGTGGCAGAGCCCATCTGTGAGAGACTGACCACATCCCCCAGTCCCTGCCTCCCTGAGCTGCTGAGGGGGGAGGAGGTAGAGATATGGGGAGCAGTGAGCTGGGCCCGGGAAGAAAGGAGGGATGGGGGAGGGAGATCTTAAAGTGCTGGTTGTGATTTTCTCATCATCCTACTCCCTTTTTGCTTTTATTCCATTCTGTTTCTTGTTGAATAAACTTTCCTGCTTTCCTCTCTCAGTCGAGTGCTGGAGTCTGTCTTACCCTTTAACCCTAACTGACAGCGAGCCCTCCCTGCCCTTGTCTCAATCCACAACAACCTTGCTTCTCTTGTTCCTCCCATTTCACTGGGGCCTCTGCCATCCTAACAAGGGTAGAGGTGAATGAGGGCACCAAGAGGGAGGCTGTTGTGGTGCTGCTGTGCTGGCTGGGCCAAACCATGACACTGCCCAAGGCAGATCAGAAGCTGGTGCTCTGTCCCATCTGAATAGCTCTGGCTGGAGCAATTGCTAAGGGTGTGCTTTTTACTGTTGAGAGGAGCAGGGCAGGTGAGCTATATTTTGTTTGTCTCATTGCATATGCATGATCTAAAAAAAGTGATGATCCATTTCTCTGAGGGTACCTGATGAGCATTAAAAATACAATTTCAAGAATAATCAGGTCAGACTTCAAACAAATGCAGGGAAGCAGATCTGTTGAAGAAACAGATACCCTGTTATGTCACACTTGGTCTGAGCAGCTCTTAAAAGCTCCTCTTCCTCTTGGAGATGAAACCAAGGCTTCTCAACCCTCTTGCCCACAAAGCTGTGTGAGTAGCCAAGGAGTTCTAATGGCAAAGAAGAGCAAACCCCATGGTTTTATGGGGCCTCTCCAGAGCTTACAGCTGTGCAGGGCCTTCTGTTTATAGTGGGTGGAAATACAAGGCGAGGACCACAGTGGGTTGGGACAGGGACCATCTGAGGGCAGTGAACTGACCTGTTTTCCAGCAGACCCTACTGCCTGCTTGGCAGGGAGAGCTTGAGGAGAGCCATGAGTGTGTTGCAGTGAGCTTGTCTTCAGTTGCACAAGCTGGCAAGTGCTTAGTGCTAGGTTACTGCTTGGGTATGGTTGAAAGCTGCAGGGATGAAGCTTGTTTGTGCTGAAGCTGTTTCTTCCAGCAGAGCCAGGGTTAGATGTGCTGTCAGCTGTCTGTTGGGTGTCAATACACATCTGGGGAGACTGAATTTCCCTGCCTCTCAAAAACAAAGTCCATGGTCTCTCAGATATCCAACTGGTACAGTTGTCTAGGCAGGGCACTTCTGCAGATTCTGGGTAGGAGTTTAACCCCCTGGCTTTGCTCCTTGCCTTGCTGGGTACATTTACAGGTTGGGACCTGTCTGGGGCAGTGGAGATTTCAGCTCAAACTCTAGTTGTACTGAAAATCAGTCACTTGAAAAGGGAACTATTCATAGCTCAGCTTGTGGGGGAAAAACATCCAAATACACAAAAATGCCATCTTAGAGTCACTTTACAGTGCAGAGGGACGCTTTCATGCATCACTGGCACTCGAGCATCATTTGCATAATGCTTGAATAAGCTTCAGTTTAAAATGGCAGTTTCTGTGGGAAAGCAGAGGTCTCCCACAGACATGTCCACTTACCACAAATGCACTGGTTGACCTGAATAGCTGTGGCACATGTCTGCAGGTGATACTATTATTGCTTTACAGCTTCTCGTAGCGAGTGAGCCCAGCAGAGACATTCTGGGAACCACGTGTTGAGGGCTGCTAGAGGAGCTGTGTAGGGGCAGGGGGAAGTCTCTCTGGGAAGACAGGACTGTGTCCATCTCACTAGAGAGCCTGAATTTTGCTGGAGGTCAAAGAGTGACTCTTGAATCAGTTTCTTACCTTGGGAACCAGGTGCTGATGTGCAGAAATTCCCAGGGAGCTCCCTGCCTGCTGTTTGATCACTTCTC
Organism: Colius striatus; assembly: GCF_028858725.1. Classification (NCBI taxonomy): domain Eukaryota; kingdom Metazoa; phylum Chordata; class Aves; order Coliiformes; family Coliidae; genus Colius; species Colius striatus. The sequence continues at coordinate 2,926,342 of NC_084771.1, read as the reverse complement.
TGCAGGAACAAATATGCATACACAAAAAATAACTCACCCAACCCACAACCCTCTATCTTTGTACACTCAGATCACTGCTGTGATGCTCATCTGGCAATCTGCTATCAGCAGCAAAGGTGCAGGGGTTTAGGTGCAGGGGTTTCTGTCTAACAGGTGCTTTGGTCTGAAGGATTCATGAGTGTTGTGTGACCCGGCAGAGGGGCGGAGGACAGAAGCCTCGCTGCCGATGCTGCTTTGAGCACCTGTTCGCGTTTCATATGGGGATGTTTGCCGCGGCCGTGTCCCGAGAGCCCGTGTCCCGCACGGCCCCGGCGCTGCGGCGGCGCTGGCGGGATGCGGCTGGCAGAGGGCAGCAGAACCCGCGGAACCGGCGCCGGAGCCCCCGAGCCCCGCAGCGGCGGCAGCGTCCCCGCCGTGTCCCCGCCGTGTCCCCGCCGTGTCCCCGCCGTGTCGCCGCCGTGTCGCCGCCGTGTCCCCGCCGGGACGGGAGCGCAGCTGCAAGGACGGTGCGGACTCAGCGCCCTGGAGCTGGGCATCACCCCTTGCGGCCAGCCCGGACTCTTTGGTGGGCTCCTCCACTGCTTTCATCCCATCTCTCCTCCTGGCTCCTTGCTTGGGCTGCCAGCAATAGCCTGGTCTCTGTGCCTTCTGAGAGAGCCTGTGCTATGTGCAGTGGGCCTTCTGGTGGCATTTAGGCATGTAAAGCAGCAGGATCTCAGCTCTCCTGCGTTAAGAATCAGCCTCAGCAGTGTCATTCTCTGCCCTGACTGGCCCTTCAAGTGTTACTACCATGGCTCCTGATACAGTTATGATTTAGGGAGCTTTCCTTGGGCTACAGAGCATCTCCCCTTCCAGCCTTGTTTGGGAACTGCGAGGGACGTGGCTGGTTTTGTGAAAATAAACTTCCCAGAGCCTGTTCAGCCTGGGCAGTGATGCCCAGGAGGAGGTCTGCTGCAGGCTGTCCTGGGAGCAAGGCACAGCCCCAGCCCAGGCACAGAGATGGGAGCATGACTGGCACGAGCTGTGGCTACAGCATCAGAAGCTACAGAGGAAAGTGGAGGGGGCAGGATAACTCAATGCTGTGGTGAAAGGAAGCTCTGGGAAACATGGTGCAAACCCCTGGGGTCCCTTTGGTGTTCTGGGACACCGCCTCATGGCCCCAGGGCAGCATAAAGAGGCTGGCCTGGGCTTGGCTCCAGATGGAGCTTTTTCTCTCCAGAGTAGTTGACTCTGGCCTCAAATTGATTTCCATTTGAGTCAGATGCTTAAAAGCCCCAGAGGGAGCTTGCACAGCATCTGTATCGCTGCAGTTTCCAGAGCAAGAGCCTTGCCAAGTATCTCGCTGTGTCAATAGCTGAGGGAATCCCTCAGTAACCTTTTCATGGATGATTCTGGGTCTCCTGAAACAGAGTATTCTGGTACTAGTCATTCCAAAGGGCAACAGTTCCTTTTGGAAAGAAGTCCTGATGTGCACAGCCCAGTGCTACCCTAGGCATGGCTTTCCTTCCCTCAGCACTTAGGGAAAGGTGCAGCTGCTCTCATGCAGCCTGTGATCTCTCAGTAACTTTCATGGGTGTTTAATCCCACTGTAAAACACCTCTTGCAGATTGTGGTGCTTTCCTTGTCTTCATGGCTAGGACCAGGCCTGGGGCTGTTCCTCACAATGCAGCAAAAGGGACACAGCACTGCTTGGTTCTGAAGGCTTTGAGGCTTGTCTGTGAAGGGCTGAAGGTGATTTTACTGTTTCTCTTTACTGCTTTGCTTTGCAAACTAGTTGCTATTATCAGTCCAGGTTAAAAAAGAAAAGAAGTTACTTTTAGCAGCAAGTACTAAACCCTCTTTTTTAATAATACATTCTTTTTTGGAGGAGTGTTTTAGCACAAGAGTTGAAGCTGGTTCATATGGGTGGATTCTTGATGAGAAAGAGTCTTCTCTCTCTTTGAATTTTCTCACCCATTTCCACCTGACAAAGCCATTTTGTTCAGATTTAGGCTTTTCCACCTTCCTCAGTGTGATGGAACCACACACACACACACACAGAGCTTTTCCAGGTGTTAACATGAGAGTGAAGAAAGGGACTTGTTCAAATATTCTGACTCTCCTGTCGCTCAGGTGTGAGGATAGAAGGATAAAAAGGAGACAACTGAAAGATATTATTCTGTTTCCTCTGCAAAATCCATCTTTCTTACTGCTGTTCTGGATGGCAGAGAGCTTAAATTGGAAATGCAAGACCTTCAAGAAAAATGCAGCTTTTCACAAGTTTCATTTTATGCTTTTAAAGGGAAAGTTGTTGTTTAAAAAGCAGAGAATGCAGCAGAAAATATTTAAATCCCAAAAAGCTGACAGCATCACATTCTTGCCACTGTGGGTCTTACTGTCAGGGAAGTGCTGAAGCCTGGGTGCAGCTGATGTGCAATGAGGTCTGTTTGGTTCTTGGCATTGGCTCAACTCCATTGCATCTTTGCACCTTGTCTCTTCCTCCTAAGTCCTTTCTGTTTTGTTCAAAGGGATGTGGAACACCCTTGCCTTCTATCCTTGTCTGAAACTAGAGAGCTGACCGCTTGCTTCAGTGCCATGCCCTGTGGAGGTGCTTTGGAGACAAAATGGAAACCAGCCCCTCTCCAAAACCATCCAAGCTTTGTTGTGAAAACTCTGTGTGAGGGGAGAAACACAGATGAGCTGTATCCTCTCATGCCAGGCAGGGAAGAGGCCTCAGATAATCCCATTTCTAAATGTGTTAACCAGTATCCTGAGTGCAAGCTTGAGTTCCCTCATGGAATGGATAGCAGGTGAGACCAAGGCAAAGAGCTTTTGCTGGAGACAGATGTATGTTGTGCTGCCCTTTTGGGAGTGTGAATGGGGGCTATGGATGCTATCACTTTCCAGGGCAGGAACTTTATATAAGAAACAAAATGCTGCAAAAGAAAGAGTCATGGACAAGATCCTCTGAAGCTGGGATTCCGTTCAAGAGCTTTGGCTTTCATCAAACCACACCACCTGACAAGCAACTGGGATGGAAAGCAGTCTGACTGCCTGCAGGAGGCTCAGAGGTAAAGACTATATTCACTGAAGAATTCACTGCCTATTTTGGTGGGCCAGGGGCTTACAGGCACAGAAACTCCATGTCTGGAGCAAGGCCCAACCACTTGCTTGCACAGATGATTACAAGTGTGGCTGTCTTACACTTCAAACTAAAAACATCACATGGAAGGCAGTAAAGTAAATCCACATGAAGAATCCTTTCTTGGCCAACAGCAGTTTGCCATCCCCAGCTGTTCCAGTTGTGTTTGCTGTGGGCTGAAGGCCAAGGACAGCTGGCTGCTGATCTGTGAGGCTGTAGCCACAGCAGCAAAATGCAAGCCAGGCAAAGGCATCAAACTCCCCAGAGTCTGTGGTGAGAACTCACTGGTGTTGCAGTTGTAGGAAGGGTTAGCAGTGCTTGCTGAGTGTGCTTTGCAGGGTTTTGGGATGCTTGAAGCCATTCTGATTTTTTACATGTGTACCTTCCCACTAAGACACCAATGTTTTTAATTAGCCTGCCTTTTGCTCTCACCTCTACACATCTTTTTGATAGCTGTGGCTTTTAGAGTAAATTAAGTGCTAGCTCTTAGCTCAGCCTCTCAAGAAGTTGTTATCCCCTGTGAGCAGCCAAGGTTTTTAGCAAACCTGATATTCTCTGATCTTGATTTCATTTGTCTTTTTGGACCAACTCTTTTCTATTGGTTTTGGTTGGTTGGTTTGTTTTCCTAGCTTCATTTTTAACCTGCTTTTTACCAAGCTTCTCTGTACTATGGATGCTGATGTTACTGTTCAAGTGGTGAAGCTTGATGTTGAGGGGTTGAGAGAGGAAAATTGAATCTGCCTCTTTTTTACCTATTGCTCCACCCCATGCTTTACATATGCATCAATACAGCCCAAGTACCTCACTCTCATGGATCTTCTGTGAAGCACCTCTGCTTCAGTGAGTTCACAGGATACCCAGTGCTTCCATCTGGTGTGGCTGTTGTGGTTGAAAGTACCACACTGCTGCTTGCTTCCCCCACACACACCTTCTGTAGGATGGTGAAGACCTCAGTGAGATGGAAACGATAACCAAAGGCCTGGTGGGTTGAGACAAGGGCAGGGAGAGCTCACAGACAGTTATGGTTGTGGGCAAAAGGACTACTTAAGGAAGAAAACAAGAACAGTTTCATCTACTGCTGTCATGGGTTTGTGTGGAGCCACGTTTTGTGCTGGTAACAGTGGAAGGGGCTGCAGTGCTGGTCCCAGCAAGCGATTCTTGAATCTTCCCCTGGCTCTGAGGTGGATCCATCTCCAGCCTGGCCAATCTGGCACCTCTGTCAGCACTAAGGAGGGAAATTGAGCTGGAAGAAGAGGTGGAGATGTGATACAAGATGGACATAACCATGAGGGAACCACAGTGAGACAAGGAGGAAGGAGGAGCACCAGACCAGAGGCTCCTTTGCAACCCACAGCGAGAGAGCATCTGTGCCCCTGCAGCCCATGGAGGGCAGTGACAGGTCTGAGAGCTCACCAGCAGCTCTGGGTGAGTGTGCCCAGGCAGGCAGAGACTGTGTGAGGAGGGGCCATGGCACAGGCTGTGCTGGAGAGCCTGCAGGCCCAGAGACACACACAGGAGGGGAGAGGAGCTGCAGCCCTCAGGGTGAAGGCACAGGTCTTTAAGACCCCTTTAAGGGCTGGTTGTGCTCTTCATCATCATCCCAATCTGTGTCATTTTCTGCTTGTTATGTTTCAGGGGTTTTATAGTTTTGATTGGTGGTGGATTACATTAATTCCTGTTTTCTTCCCCAAGTTGACCAGTCTTGTCTGCTTTGCCTGGGACCCTAAATGGCAATTGAGCCTTCTCTGTCCTTAGATTGTTCCAAAGGCCCTTGGTGCTTATGGCTGATCGTGGTCCTTTGTTCCTAGATGGGGCTAAACCCCAACTACTACCAGCTAGAAACAGACAAAGCAAAAACAAGAGCAGGATAATAAGAAAAATACAGCTAGCACTTTAAGATCTCTCTCCCCTACCCCTTCCTTCTCCTTGGGCTCAGCTCCCTGCTCTCCATATCTCTCCCTCTTCCCCCCTCAGTGGCACAGGGTGGCAAGGAATGGAGGATGCAGTCAGTCCCTCACAGATGGTCTCTGCTGCTCCTTCCTCCTCAGGAGAGGAGGACTCCTCACATTCTTCCCCTGCTGCAATGTGGGGTCCCTCCCACAGGATACAGTCCTTAATGAACCTCTCCAGTGTGAGTCCTTCCCAAGGGCTGCAGCTCCTCACAGACTCCTGCTGTGTGGGATGACTCCTCCACCACAACAGGACTCCAGGCATGTTCTGTTCCAACACTGCCTTCCCACAGAGCCCCTCTGTGACAGTCACCCCCTCTGGTGTGGAGTCCTCCATGGGCTGCAGGCAGATCTCAGCTCCACTATTGCACTCTCACCATGGGATGTAGCAGGGTTCTCAGCTCCAGCCCACCTCCTTCTCTCTTCCCTCACTGACTTTGGGATCTGCATGGTCACTTCTCTCATCCCATTCTTTCCACCACCTCCCAGAAAGAACAACCCTCTTCTTCCAACTGCTGCTTCTTAAAAAGTGACTGGGAAGGTGCCCAACTGGCTCAGGCCTAAGGGAGGGTCTGACTTAGAGTAGGGGAAAGTTTCAAGCAACTTACTTCCATTACAGCCTCTCCCCCTTTACCAGAAATGGCCCCACACAAGCCCAACCCTGTGGCTCTTATGTTTTTGTTTATTCTTTAGTCTGTTGAAGGATCTGCTGCTTTGCTGCATGGTAGTACTCATCCCTATTGTATCAGACTGCTTCACACATGGTAATGCATTTAATTTCACCACCACTACTGGAAGACAGGTTGTTTTTATCCTCTCTTTACATTTGTGACAATTGACATGCAGAGCTCAAAGGAGAAAAGCAGTGAATGCTTTTGGCTGTCAAGCTGAAGATATCTAGGGGTCATGATTTTGGGATGCTTAACCTCAGAGGGTTCTACACAGCTGCTCCTGTGTAGCAGTAGTGGGTGCCTGGCACATCTGTAAAGCAGCCTCAGGAGATCTGGTATTCCTTGGGGAATCAGAATGAGTGATTTCCCCATGGAAACTTGGGTTTGAGTGGTTGTTGTGTTTGAACCCCAACAAGAAACTGTGTACCAGGCAGCTGCTCTCTTACTCAACCCACCCACCCCATGGTGGGATGGGGAGGAGCATCAGAAAGGGGAAAAAAGTAAAACCTGTGACTTAAGAACAGTTTAATAGTGACAATATTCTATTAATGCTAATGAAAAGGAAGATAAAAAGAGAAATAAACCCAAGACAGACAAGTGGTGGCCAAAGCAGTGGCTGAGCAGGCTCTGAGTGATGCTCCAGCAGCGATCAATCCCTCCCCAGCAGCTCCCCCAGGTCACACACTGCCCATGATGGCCCAGGGCATGGAACAGCCTGTGGCTGGCTGGGCTCAGCTCTCCTGGCCATGCTCCCTCCCAGCTTCTCATGCCTCTACGTGCTGGCAGAGCACAGGAAACTGAACCATCCTTCACTTAGGATAAGTGCTAATTAACAACTAAACATCACACTAAGGTGTGTTATCAACATTATTCTCACACTAAATTCAAACCACAGCCTGTACCAGCTGTTAGGAGGGAAGTTAACTCAAGCCCAGCAGAAAGGAGGACAGTGGTTCTGTTGACACTCTGTAAGAGCCAGAGGCAGCACCTACTCCTACAGCACATCCTCACAAGATGAGCATCCTTCATCTTTCTGCAGCTTTATTTGCCATTTATCCCTCATTATCTGCAACAAATAACACTTCTTTATAAACAGGAGCTGCTGCTACTTCATTGTGCTAATTCAGTCTGGGATAGATGCATCTTACTGGCTAAAAGAGCTGGAGGTCCCATAGTGAAGTAATAGGGTTATGTAATTAATCAGTATCATCATTTGCTTCTCATATATTGGTATGAAAGGGCACCAGGGCTGCCCTGAGTTCTGGCACTCATTTGAGGGCTTGACTCTACAGCCTTGTGGGTATTTGCTTCTAGAGAGGCTTCACAGCCTGTTGACAGCAGACATTTGTGTTCATAGTGGCATTTATGGACTTGGTTCCTACCTCACATGCTTTGGCTGCTGTTTGTAGTCCAGGATCCTGTGTCTTCTGCCCAGCATTTGACCAATGTGCCCTTGTCACAGTTACTCCTACCTCCCCAGCCAGTCCCAGCATCACTTGAGAGGTAGACTTCTCAGCCACTGAGCTCCCTCTGGTCCCTTTGAATGTGGAATTCCCACTGTGTGTGTGTTCAGTATATGCTTCTGCTCTTGTTTTGCTGAAGGACATTCAGAAAGGTTGCTTGGGGGCTGAGTGGAGTCCAACTCTCTGCAGCAGTATGAGAAATACTTGTTTCTTTGCCCTTTGCATTTCTTCTAATAACGCTGATGTTGCCCAACATCCTATTGGAGATGATTTTGAGGATGGCAAATATGGGCTTCAAGCAATACCATGTGATCATTTTCCTTGTGGATAGATGTTTGGGTTGGCTCAGCAACAGCTGAGCCAGCAATCCAGCTACAGAGCATGTGTGTGAGCAAGAAATGGGGAGGAATGCAAGAGAAAAGGAAGATGCAATTCCTGCTGGAATATGTGACTAATTGCTGTGCTTTGAATTCAGGAGATTGGAGAAGTGACCAGGACAGACATTGATTAATTAGTGCTGATGTCATCCTGTTAGCAAATCCAGGGCAGGCCAGCTGAAACATCACCTTTGGAAGTAGATATAAGCTCCAGCAAAGTTATCTACACTAAAGAGGTTTGTAATATGTAGCAATTTTAAGGCAGCTGTAGCAAAGCTGAAAATGCTGCCACTGTCTGGGTGGGGAAAGGGAGTTTGCCCTTTCATTTTGCAACCAGCTAGAGGAGAGTGTGTCTGTGGCTCTTTGAGGATAGTCACCTGGGCTCTCTGACTACACCTCTGTCCTGGAGATGTTGCAGCTTCATTTATTTACCCTGTTACTCAGTAAAAGCTTTTCTGCAGCATGTTACTCTGTGGCTTCCTCGGTATCTAAAGATTGCTTCACTAAAAGCTTTTTGTAGCTTTTGTTCAGAGAAAGCCACACAAAAAAAGCCCAAAGCCCCACATTTTCATTCTTAGGAAGGGCTGAAGTTTTGCAAATACCTCGTGTTGGTCTGTGTGCAGGCTGAGATGCTGTTGCTCTATTGCCATGCACTGCAGCAAGAGGCTTCCAATGTGATCAATCTTGGCAGGTTCCCAAAATGCCCTTTGCTAAAAGTGGGCAAACACTTTCCATCTTTCCCTCCTAATAGTGCTGCAGTAAAAAAATTGTGAGGCTTTGTCTTACTACTATGATGTGCCAAAGCCCTTTCTGCCCAAGGGCTGCTATGGCAAAAAGGTACAGATGATGTCCAGGACAAGGGGCAACAGGTACAAGCTGGAACTGAAGAGGTTCCAAAGAGACATAAAGAGGAATTTCTTCCCTGTTGAGGTGAGGGAGCACTGGCAGGGGTTGCCCAGATGGGCTGTGGAGGCTCCTTCTCTGGAGACATCCCAACCCAGCTGGTTCCTGTGTGCCCTGCTCTAGGTGGTGCTGCCCTGGCAGGGGGGTTGCACTGGCTGAGCTCTGCAGGTCGCTTCCAGCCCTTGAGACTCTGTGATTCTGTGGTTTCTAGGGCTATTGGGGTGAGGTAGAGTTGAACCTCCTCTTCCCCCAGCCTCTCTATAGTGTGTTTGCTGATGGGTTCTGCTTTCTTCTCACCTGTGGGTTGCACCCCATATGCTTTTTACAGTGTCATTATTGGCAGCTCCTCTGTTTCAGATCCTCTTCAAACTTAATTAATGTGCTACTTATTCCCTCTCCCAGACCAATAATTGCTCCAACAGCAGATCTAGTCCTGCTCTGTGTGTTACCTCAGTTTGCCATGATGTTACAGCTTACAGTAATGCAATAGCATGCAAAAAGGTCCCTACCAGTCTGGTCAGAATGGCTGGCTTGTTTTTTAAGTCAAGAACAAAGTTACATCACACCTAGGAAAAGAGCCCTCTGCTTGTGCTGCTAAACAGAAGGTGGAAAGAGAAGCTGCCGTAGCAGTTCTTTTCCTGCCACCTCACATGGCTCCAGCTCTGCAGTCCACAGTGCAAGGGCTGCTCTGCTGCTCCTGGCAAGATGTGTGAGCCTGCTCCCTCTGTGAAAGTTGATTGTGGGCTCCTGGAATTCAGCAAAGCTCTTTCTGCTTTCCTAATTCTCATCTCTGCGTGTGCAAATGGTAGGGTTTTCATCAGAATGTCAGAGGGTTGTGTGTGGAGAAATTTCCCCTTATGAAAGAAAAAAAAAGTCCTGTTGAAAACCTCTGGCTGGATCCCTTTCAGATTTGCTCCAGAACATGTGCCCTACTAAACACCACCTCCACAGCCTCCAGACAAGGGAAGCCACCTGGGGGTTGCATATCTAATGCCTAACGCTTCCTACTGATCACTTAGCCTTTTGTATAAGAAATGTAACAAAGTAGCCTGATTAACTGGGATTGAAGGAATTAAGGCTGTGTTTGTGGAGATAATGATCAATGAGGTCTCTTTTAACACATTTTGTTACTCTGGGCTTCCTTTGATTGGCATATCAGCAGCTACACACCACAAATTACCTTGATGGATTCCCTTGTGCATCTGAATGTAAAAGAGATGAGACAGAGGGTTATTTTAGTTAATATTGCACTGTGTGATTTGCCAGATGCTGTGCAGCTTCTGTCTTGACTTGTAACCTCTGTTATTTCACTTCTGAAGTCCTGTCCATGGAAATAGCACTGTAGCTGTTCTTGAAGCTGCCTCTGGGCTTTCTATATCTCCCATATTCCTTGGCCCAAGACTCTTCTGCCTGGACCAGCCCTTAAACAGCACACGCTTGTGATGCCTTGAAGAGGGAGCAAGTGCTACAAGACTGAGGCAGTTGAACTACTGACACAACAACCCAGCAGGTTGTCCCAGAGGGGCTGCTGCCATGGATCCTGGAGAGAATTAGCTAAAGAAAGTGTTCCTGGATGCATGAGGGTCCACAGCAGAAATGCAGAAGTGCTCCCCACTGCAGCCCATTAGCAGTGATGTGAGAGGCTGCCTTCCTTGGACTAGAAAGCACTTGAGGATGTCACTTACTCAGGAAGATTTCTCAGCTGACTGAGCATTCTTATTCTACTAATTACAAATCAAGAGGGTGGTGTGTGCAGTGGCTCCCAGACAGGAGGAGCTCTGCTATCTAATGGTGGGGCTGGCTGGCCTGGGAAAAGCAGAATGGATCCTGCTAATTATGAGCCTTTCCCCTCCTGTCAGTTGGAACAAAGTATAGCTTACATGGTAAATCCTGCAAAGTTTGATGCTCAGTTGTGGCAGCTGGTGCCCTCTAACAACTTGAGCCCAGGTTCAGCCCTGCAGGTGAAGTGTATCAGCATTGGGGGGGTGTAATTCAGAACCAGGACCCTGGCTCACACTGGCTGCTGCTTTGGAGTCACCTGAATAGCCCAGGATCTGGGACTAGGGAGGTATGTGATGGAAATAACTAACCTAAACCTTTGGTGGGTGTTGGACCAAGCCACTGTAGGACTCCCTTGTTCTGTTTTCAGCTTGCTGTGGGTGAGAGAAGAATTAGGAGACATTGCTGATTCAGATTTCCCAGTATTGAGGGCTGGTATGCTTTGGGATAGGGGGCTGAGTGAAAGCAGTGATGCTCATCACAGTCTAACCAGCCTCAGGGCTTCCCTCTATGTGAGGCTGTTCTGGGTCATACAACTTGCCCTTTTATGAGTATTGCTGGTTTGGGGCCAGTTACAGCATCTCTTTTCTCATCCTGTGATTCCCTGGGCCTGAGTTTCCCTGTTTGGCTGAGGCTGGCTACATTTGCAGAGGCTTTGTGTCCCATTGCCAGACAGCTGATAGCAGCAGCACATCTGCCTATCTCTGTGCCCTCTGGCTCTCCCTCCTGTGCAGAGCTGCTTTGCTCTGCCCTGTGCCTTCCTACCAGCAAACACACAACTCCTCTTGCTGTTTGTTTCTGATCTGCTTACCCTAAAAACCCTCCTGAAGCAGACAGGCCCTGGGAGAACATTGACTATTGGTGTTACATTTGTAGTCATAACTACAGATGGATTCTCTTAAGCACTGTGCCAGAAAAGAAGTCCCAGTGCCTGCACTGGGAACTGTAGCCTGACATTTGTCTGCCTCAGTGTTGGTCCAGTTTGTCAGGCAACTACTTGTATGTGTCTGAAGGTGTTTCTGGGAGCAGGGTTAAGGCTGAATGGAAGCTGGACTGATGGGTTAGTCCCCCAGCAGGCTTCCCCCCTTGGCACCGTGCTGTGCAGATGGTGTGTGCACCAGCAGCTGTGTGAGTGGCACTGAGAAAGCCCTTGGACTTTGAATCATTGCTGTTTGCTAAGGCTAACACACAAAGCTGCTGCTGGGGAGGGAGCACAGTGCTGGCTGACAGGCTGCCCTGGGACCTACATACCAGTGTAGGCAAGCTCTGCCTGTGGGCTGGCCTGTAGCTCCCAGGGTGGACAGCATGTCTTGGAGCAGCAGTTCCTCCTTTCATTAAGCACTGAGCTTCTGGCTCAGCCTCAGCATCCCAGATAGGTGCCTCCAGGAGACAGTGGTTGGAGTGTCCCATCTCCTGCAGCCACCACTCACCTTAAAGAGCTCTTATTACCTGGCTCTCTGCTGGTTTGTTTCAGCTATTTGGAGCTGATGAGATCCACTCAGTATGAGGCAGTTGCCTGTCCCTCAGCTTTGTGTGTCCCTGGTGAAGTTTACCAAATGTGAGAGAGTATTAACCCTTTCAGGGACCAGAGCACTGCAATGTGGTGACATTTAGCTGGTCTTTAGGAACTTTCCACTCTCCTGCTACCAGGCAACCATCTGCAACCATATTTCCTGGCTGATTATCCTGGTGAGCATCCTAAAATTCTGTTTCAATGACAGTACTGTCAGTGGCCAGATGCTGAAGGTGCCTGAGTGTACCAGAGTTCATCCTTCCTTGGGACTGATTCTCCTGATGGCCTTTGCACCTGAAGCTCACAATGTCTTTGTGCCAGGAGGCTCACTGTTTGGTGTGCAGCTGCAAACTGAGCTCGGTTTATCAAGCTGTGATGAGGCCAGGGTCTTGCTGAGTTGACAAAGAAATCTGAGGAGGGTGTTTGAAAGGGAGGGAAAACCTGGAATAACATCTATACCTCAGCTGGTGGTGTCAACTCCTGCAATTCTTAGTGTGAATCTCCTCACGTTTGTTCTTGTGCCAAGTGCCAGGTTTTGGGTTCACGCCATTCTCCACTTGCCTTTGAAACAAAACATGAGGTCACAGCTTTGTGGGTGCAGAGAAGAACCCAGAAGGACCCTGCATCAGAAAAGCAAGCAAGCAAGGCTCTGAAAGCCAGCCTTCCTAAGCACTTGGTTTAGATAGGTGTTAGGTACTGGAATTGCTTAAGCATCTTTGGCCTTGACAAGGATGTGCACTGTTACAAATAGAAATGCTGAGGCATCTAAAACCTGATGACACCACAGGGGGATTTTTGAACTGATGCTGCTATTGTAACTGCAGAAGAGAAAAGAAAGAGTATTTGAACAGGTCTTTCTCTCCAGGTTTATTTTTGCTCTTGCCAAGGGACTGCAGGACAAATACAGGCTCTTTAAGGCCCATTAGCTCCTGTGCATTTGTTCCCCTGGCAGCATATAGCTTTTGAAATTCAAGACAGCTATCCCTGCTAAAGAAGCTCTGCTACTTCTCCATGTAGTTGGACCTCGCTTCTGGAGATTTGAGTGCACTTGTTTTGTCATGGAAACAAGGTTCCAGCTCTTTGCTTTACCAGGATCTGCTGACCCACAGAGCTTGAGGTCTGCAGTGTCCTGCAAGAAGGGAGGTTTTAAGCTCTTGGAGTGGGGATACATGCTGGGCATCTATGTCAACATAAAATACATGGCTATCCCCATGCCCACTTCTGCATTTCCTTGGGTGTGTCAAAGCTGTGGGTGAAAGTCCAGATACACTTGAGCCCTCACCTAAAGCAGCAAGGATTATCTGTTCTTTTATAGAAACTGTGTGGTGCCTCAAGCATCCCTTGGGATTATATATATAGATCAGGGAATGTGGAAAGGTGAGGAAAAATTGTCATCTTTCCCACCAGCTCATGTTAGACCTGTCTGTTTTGTTATGGATTGTGTCTGTGGCACCAGGTGAGCCATTTGATGACTTTGCCTTAGCCCATCACCTTCATCCTCCCACCAGCACAGCATGTGATGCCCCAACAGCTTCTAAAGCTGATGCTTTCTTTCTCTCTTACTTTACCAGGCTTCTGCAGACTAAACCTCTAGTGATGTGAGCCACTTTTGTGTCTGTGTTGCCAAGGTTTAGCCCCAACATTATCAGGTGCTTGAATTGTATGGATGAAGTGCCAAAGTGCAGAACATGTAGGACACAAAGAAAAGGTTCTCTCTGTTTTCTAAGTCTGAGGTTTTGAGGAGAGTTTGAGCAGTGAGAACACATTTTTGCTGTGTGTTTGAGAGGGTGAAAGAGCATCATGTTCTGCAGCCCCTTCCCAGGGAAAAAGTGTGTAGGCAAGGCTGCTCCTGTGCAGGCCAGCAAATCATCACCAGTCACCTGCCTGTAACACCCTGGCACAAGTGCTGTAAGAACCAGTGTGTTTACTGGTAAGGTGGTGCCCAAAGGACAGTCCTCCATGAGAGAACAGTTTGAAGGGGAGCCTTGCATTTGAACTGTGCCTAGGGGAGAGGTTGTTCTTGAGGTGTCTCTGGATACCAGGCACAGCACAGCATTTTAGGTGGCTCTTTGGTCACTCCTGGCAGGCTTTGAGAGATGGAATGGGCTGCCCAGGTGAGTTATGGAGTCTCCTTCTCTGGAGACACTCAGACCCCACCTGGATGAGTTCCTGTGTGCCCTACTCTAGGTGGTCCTTCTCTGGCAGGGGGGTTGCACTGGATGAGCTTTCCAGGTCCCTTCCAACCCTTCAGATTGTGTGACTCTGAGGGGGCTGCTTTAACCATGGGGAGGGAGATGCTGCCTTTCAGCCTTAGCCCAGCTCTGTGCCTGTTTGCTGGGGGCTGACCCAGGACACTGCTCCCTGCCCAGAGGAGGAAGAGCACCAGCTCATTGCTGGTTTGTATGGGTGGCTCCAATTTGCCTGCAAGCTGAGAAGACCACCTGCTTTTTGATACCATTTCTTTGCATGACTCTTAGATTTTGCTTGAGGATTGCAAACGTGGTGCCACAGAAGGCAAACAGCAGCTCTGCTATGTCTGCTGCCTGCCCAGGACAGCCCCAGGACAGGGCAGCAAGGCTCTCAGCAGCATGCAGAGGGAGCCCTGACCCCCATGTCCCACTGAGGATGCAGGCAGGTGGCTGATTTATGGCCTAGGCGAGATAGGGGTCTCTCTGAGTTAAGCTGTAGGCGAGTTGCCATGGAGATGGGCTAATAAAGCACCAGGCAGCAGCCAGCACTGACTGCTGCTATGGTTGCAAGGAGCTGGCTGTTAGGGAGAAGGGGCAGCTAGCCCAGTGGGATGGAGAGTGTGAACAGGCTACAGCAGGAGAGTGAGGCAGGAGCTGGGTCTGTAGGGCTGCTGAGATGGCCTGTGGTGCTCTGAGAGAGGAAGATGTGATGGGAGAAGAGAGCCCACTTCTCCCAGCTCTTTGGGACAGGGCTGTCAGTGTGGTGCTCCTTGGTGATGAGTGGGACCAGCAGCTCTCAGGGAAGGGGCTGGACCCCTACACAGCCAGAGTATCTTTTGTTTTAGTCTCCTGCTTGCATCAACCACCTGTCTGCTTAGTGGCTGCAGGCTGGCTGCCTTCTCCAGCAGCACAAGAGGGCCTCAGAAGCAGATGTGGATGTCAGCTTGCAGCAGCCACCTCAGGCAGCATTGCTGCAAAGAGCTCTCCTGTGCTCAAGCATGGGGAACACGGGAGCTGCCCCATGCTGAGGCAGCTGCCTGCACACAAGCAGGCAGGACTTTCCCAGCTGCACTGCCCTCCCTGTGCAGATCAGCCTCCAGCCACGGAGCAGGTCTGCACTACCCAGAGTCCCTGCAGAGCTGTGTGGTACCAGGGCACATCCCTTGCAGCACGCTGCCCTTCTGCCCTCTGCACTGGGGAAGGTCACTTCTATCTCAGCCAGTCCAACATAACTACAGCCAGCTCCCTTTGAGAGAGGTTCTCCTCCCCCTCTCCCCTGCCCTGCTGAGGCCTCAGCTGGAGTCCTGTGCCCAGTTGTGGGCTCCCCAGCTGCAGAGGGACAGGGAACTGCTGCAGAGAGGCCAGTGCAGGGCCACCCAGATGCTCAGGGCACTGGAGCATCTTCCTTGTGAGGAAAGGCTGCGGGCCCTGGGGCTGTTCAGGCTGGAGGAGACAGAGGGAGGAGCTCATACACACTTACAAGTACCTAAAGGGTGTATGTTAAGGGGGTGGGGCAGCACTTTTTCTGTAGTGTCCAATGACAGGACTGGGGGCAATGGACAAAAGCTGGAACACAACAAGTTCCACTTAAACTGAGGAAAAAGTACTTCACTGTGAGGACAAGGGAGCCCTGGCCCAGGCTGCCCAGGGAGGGTGTGGAGACTCCTCTGCAGGTTTCCAAACCTACCTGGACATGTTCCTGTGTGACTTGATTGAGGGAAACCTACTTTAAGAGGAAGCTGGGCTGGATGAGCTCTGGAGGTCCCTTCCATCTCTCACCATTCTATGATGCTGTGATTCTAGGCTGACTGTGGGTATTGAGTGGAATGAATGGAGGGTGGCAGGGACCTACCTCAAAGAGCTGGGTGCACTGGAGCTGTGCTGCACATCCCTAACTCTTGCTCCAGCCTGCACCTTCTGCATGGACCCTCTTGTTTTGCTATAGTAGGGGTTAAGTCTGCAATCCCATTCAAGGGCACTGTAGCATGGACCTAAAACTCAGCATACTTATATTCTGGCTAACTGAGCAGTATGATGGGAGGGAAAGGCTTAGCTAATTATTAATAAGATATTCCCAGGCTACTGTACTTCTATTTTAAGAAAATACTCTTCAGTAATATGATGACACCCATATTTTAACCTTGATGGCCATCAGAAGGGTTTTTCCAAATGCATCAGCTCCTGGAACGGGCCAGGGTTCAGGTAGGTGATCCAGCAGGGAAAAGGGACAGAGGTACAAGGGAGGGTTTACATTTTAAGAAGGAAATAAAAAGCCTTATGGTGGAGCAATGCATTAAAAGATAATTGCATACAAGTTCCCCAAGATGTTTTTATGCCTCCTAAATTGATGGATGCATCCACAGAGACTGGTGCTTTTAGTGGAGGGTTACCTTTCCTTCCAAGATCAAGACATGCCAGCTATTGATAACACCACCCCTAACCCCCCCAAAAAAGGCTGTCTAAACATGGGTTTCTTGAGCTAGCTAATGCCTTCTTCCCTGCCAAAGCCTCTCCCCCCAACAGCATGCCCTTTTGTTCAGAGCCATCCTCTGCTACTGCTCAGTAGCCCTGGTGTCTTTAACTCTGTCATTACCCACTTGTCCAGATGGTAGGAAGAGTCCCTGCCCTTAGGGGTCAGTTGGCTGTCAGCACTGGCTGGGATGAAGGACTTCCACTGCCTCCATCCTTACCAGGGCCTCCCGTGGTGTCTCTGCAGGTGGGCAGAGGCAGCCAGCCCTTACTGTGCAGCCAGACCTTAAGGGGCACAGATTGTGCAAAGCTTTGGAGCTTGGTGCAGCCAGGAGGGATTTGACTGGTGGAGACAATGCTTCTTGCTGTGCTGCACAGGTGCCTGCAGGAGCTGATCTGGAGGGGCAGAAAGAGGTGCAGTGTCCACTGACAGAGTGCTTTTTAGGTGCTGTATCTCTTGCTCTGCTCTTAGAAACTCACTGTTCATGTGGCTATACCTTTGTAACTCCTTACCTTGTGTATTCTTTCCTGACTGACCCCAATTACAGCCACTTCCCCCACCTCTGTAAGGCAAACGTGGCATGTGCTGTGGCTACAAGAGGAGGGATTTTGTTTCATTTTTAGACTCTTGGAAAAACTTTTCCAATAGAGGGCCTCATGCCCAAGACTATTTCAGGCTGCTGGCAGTGTCAGGAGAGACCTCTGAGCGGAGGAGGAAGCCCTTGGAGGAGGCATCTGAGTGGAGTGAGATATGTTCCTCCTGGGGAAGTCTGTATGGCTGTTGCTCATGGATGAAGAGGACTCGAGAGAAGCATGGTTTCTGTTGCCTGGGACTATTGTTAGCACCACTTAAATCTGTAAATCTTGGAATGTTCTTTAATACAAGCCATTTAAAATCCTGAGTCATTTCTGTCTCCGGATATGCTCGTCTCACTGATTCTGTTTCATGCCTCTTCTCATATCCAAGGCAGTTCATGCCAGCAGCTGAGTCAGTTTGGAAAGGAGGGAGAGCAAGTATTAAGACCTGTTCTGCTCTCAGCCTCTCAATGTTCTTAAGTTAGCCAGGGGCTGTGTCTGGTCTCACCTCTGGGTATGGCCATCTCTGTGATGTTCTCCAGTGGAGTGTCACCTTTCCAGGGGGCAGATGGTGGACCAGATCCTTGGGGCTTTTAGTCAAGTGGATGGCTGTGCTTTGGGACTTCCTCAGAGCTCTTTCCTTGCCAACACTCTTGTGTTCCCAAGCATATAAATCAGGAACAGAAGATATTCCTTGGAGGAACTTTAGATGTAAGCAGAAACTCAGCATGAATAAGTATGGCCAACTTGTCTCACTCATGGGCTCTTCCTTAGCTGACTGTGCTTTGAGTAGGAGGTTGGACTCGTTGATGTCCTGAAATCTCTCCCAACACAAATTTTCCTGTGATCCTGGGATTTGCCCTGGTTGTGTAGAGCAGCAAAAAAGCTCCTCTGCTGGCATGAACACACAGCTGTCTTCTTGAGTGATGCTTTGGATTATGACTGGATGAATTCAATGCAGAAACAGATATCTATTCAATGGAAACAGCCCCACACCGTGTGCTGGTGGCTGTCATTAGTGTATGAGCAGTGTAAGGACAACTCAAACGTCAGCTGTCCACACCAGATTTCAAAAGGTCCCTGCAGCTCAGGCAAAGTATCTTTCAGGGATCAGAAAATACCTTGAAGGCCTGGTTGCTGATACTTCAGAGTTGTATTTAATCTCCATCAGCTATGGTTGGATGTGGTGTGGAGGGCTGAAGAAACATCTTGATTACATATGGCTTGTGGTAGCCACAAAGCTCCTTTAAGTGTTGCAGTGACACTAAGGGCTCTTCCCCCTCTGGCCTAAGAGATGTGGGATTTGATTGTAGGGGCACTGGATTGGACTCAAGTGCTTTCTCAAGATGTTGGTCTTCAGGTCCTGTGATGCTCATCAGGGGCCTCTATGACCCCTATCCAGCAGAGGCAAAGCAGAACTCTACTGGTATTTCAACTGCTGCTAATTAATTACTCTGGACACCTGGATTAGTAAAGATCATAGGGTGCTGAAATTCTGCTTTGAAGGAGAGTCTGTGTTCTCTTCCTACTGTCCAGAAACAAGTCATGATGAATGCTCCTGTCTCACCAAGGTCAGGATGGCTGTGGTCTGTGGCAGTAAGGTAGAACTGCCCCTAACTTTGTCCTGGAAGGAAGAACTGGGTCATTTTCTGGTATCAAACTGCAGAGAGCTGACAGTTTAAACTAGATTTCATCACACACGCCTTGAGGGCCCGTGCTCTGAAGCATGTTTGCATGTTATTTGAAGCATTCCAACCCAAAAGCGTTTCAGGGGAGCTTTGGGGTGGTTGGTGACTCCTGCAGCTCCCTCCTCTCACCCCGCGTCCCCGCTGCTGTACCCGGGAGTCACAGCTGCGGCTGAGCCTTGCACTGTGTGTTTAACAAGTAGAGCTCTGCAGGGACAATATATTTCGAGTGCGCCTTACTGTCAGCTTCCTCCCTCCCAGCTTCACCGCCGGCTGGCTCCACAAAACCTCCCAGCCCCAAGCAGCTCCGGCCGGCGCACCCCGCATCGCCCTCCGCTGGGATTCCCGCACTGCCACGCTCAGTCTCTCCTTGTTTTCGCTGCCTACTCCTTGCTGCGTTTTAACCTTTCTTCCTCCTCCCCTACTTCTCCGCGTTTCTTTTCCGCTGCCTGACGGTTTATTGCCATATAAACCTCCGCGATTTCAAGTTGCCGGCCAAACTTCCCTGCTCCTCCGGCAGAGCCTTGCAGCGAGGAGGCGGCTGGGCAGGAGCTGGGGCGCGGGGTGCTGCCCACCCCAGTGCAGAGCACCAGCGCCTCGGGGAGCTCCCCCCTTCAACAGGTAGAGGTTGGGAGCAGCCAGCCTTGCGCTGCTCGTCCTCCGGCGCGGGGAGGGCGGCGGGGGCTGGCGCGGAGCTGCGGGGCCGGGGGCTGGCGGATGGCCCCGGGGCATCGCTTGGGGTGGGTGGCCCGAACCCGGGGCAAGGCGGGCGGCAGCGCCTGCGGGGAGCGCAGCTCTGCACAAAGCGGGTGGGTAAACCCTCCTCCAGGATGCAGGGAGGAGGAGGAGGAAGGCGGAGGGATGCTGCTTCCATCCCTCCCTCCCTCGCTCGCTCTCCCCCTCCCTCGCCGCGGCCGGAGGAGCGCGCAGGCGGCTGGCAGCCCCGGCCGGCGGCTCGGGAGCGCGGAGAGCTGCGGAGCGGAGCGGGCCCCGGCGCCCCCGCCCCCGGGGCGGCGCGGCGCGGCGGTGAGTGCGGCCGGGCGCGGCGGCCCTTCGCGTCCCTGCGCCGCGGGTCTCCGCTCGCAACCGAACGAGCGGGGGGCAGGTCGGAGCCCAGCCGGGGCCCATCCCGGGTGCTGCGCCGCTGCCCCCGGCTATTGTCTACGGGCCGGTGAACAATGGGGGGAGCAGCGGGGAAGGGGGAGGCTCTGCCCCGCTCGCTTCCTCCGGGCCGGGGGGGTTCGGGAGGGCGGCGCGGGGTCGGAGCGTCTCCGCTCTCGCAGCAGCTCCGGAGCGCGTTGCCGCGGAGCCGAGCGGCCGCTGGAGCCGCGCCGGGGTCCCCCCACCCTCCCCCGGGAGCCCCGCAGCTCCGGCCCTGGCACTGCCGGCTGGGCAGCGCGGACAGGTGCAAGCGGCTGCGACGGGAAACGTCTGGCCGAGGACAATGCTGAGCCCCGCTCTTGGAACCGGACGGTGAATGCAGGGGAAGGGCTGGGCAGGGAGAGCCGTATAGAAAAACAAAGTCAAATCTCCCCCTGAATCCTGCAGCCAGGCCTAAGGGGCACTGATGTGTCCGAGTGGGGAGGAACGAGGGGGATGGGGGGGGAAAGTAGTTTGGGGGGGCTGCAGTCTCTGAGGCTGATATAGGGATATAGGAGGAAAGGGAAAAGAGCTCCAGATCTTTCCTCCTCCCCTCAGAGTTATTAGGACTGAGATATGGATCATTAAAAAGAAGCAGCGTAATGCAATTAAGCATTAGACAGACCCCACTGCAACACTGATCTATTGTTCCTTGCTTTGCCTTCTGCCAGAACGATTTTTGCCTGGACAAGAAAAGTATAATTGAACAAATAGTTCATTTCCCTGGACAATTGCATCTGTAGTTTCTTCCCTGAATCTGCTGCTGACTGGCTGCAAACACAGCAGCATCCTCCGACAGAGATGGAGAGCCGGGATAAGCTGGTGAGACTCCCTGGCAAGAGGAGCTTTGAGTAGCTGCTCACCTGAGTTGTTCTGACAGCAGCAGCAGAGCAGGTTTGCTCCCTCACCTCTTGGTCCTCTCAGCTTCCTTGTGGGGAGCATGAAGAAGGAAAAATAACAGGTGTGAGGCAGGTCCAGCTTACAACTACGTGTGGTTCAGGCAAATCTTCTTCCTGTAGTCTGTATCTTAACTCTTTACCCTAGAGGATAAAGGACTTCAGGCTGTTTTGAGGTGATGCTGTTTTGGTGGAGTTTGCCAGCCTGCCCTTCAGCCTGTGCCTGTGGCGGCTGGGTGCTCTGCAGCACACGCACGGAGGCAGGAGCACAGCAGCCTGCCACTCCTGCTCTTTTCCAAGAGGGCTCTGAGCAGCTGGAAGGGCTGGGGATGCACCTGGGCCCTTCAGCACATGCTTGGCTGGAGGCTGCATCCTTTCCCCTGGCATTTCCTCCTGGTGTGGGGTGTGCAGCGTTGCTCAGCGCGTGGGTACGCACAGATGCATTGTCTGCACCACTGCGAGACATGCTCGGCACTTGGAGGCTGCTGCTTTTCCTCTCTTCTAGAGCTTCTTATCACAAGTCTGCATCACACAGCTTCCTTCCTTCTGTTCTTCCTCCTTTCCTCTTTCTCCTTTGTCTCTAGTGTGCTGCCTGTCCCACCTCACCCTCAGCTTCTTCATTTTTTCCTGCTTAATCCGTACTTTCACCTCGGTTTCTTTGTCTCTAGACCTTGTCCTCTTCTGCCTGATCCTCTCATCACTGGAGCAGCAGTCCAGCCCCTCATCTCAGTACTATTCCTGCCAACTGTTTACAAAAAGTAGCACAATACACAGGCTGAACGCTGACATAATTACAGACCCAGCCAGAGAGTGGAGTAAATAATCCTGCCTTTCAAGCTTTTGCCCAGTGGTGAGTCTTTTGCCATCTCCTTTGCCTGTGGGCTAAATGTATTACACTCGGCTTGCATTTGCTGATAGTGTGGAAACACTATGCCAGTGCAGTCAGTGGTCCATGGTATCAAAGTGGGTTCTGTATGGTGATGTCTTGCACCATAGACACTTCCTGTGCCTGTGTGTCTGAGTGTGTCTGAGTGTGCATCACACGGCTCTGCTCCTGGACTTGGGCACTGACAGTCCCTCCTGGCAAAGTGCGAGGGCTGTCAGGGAAGGAACTGGTGCCGAGATGTGGATGTTGTTCCATCCATCAGATGGCTGTGGGGTGAAGGTCAAGACCTCCAGCAGAAAGCAGAGAGCTTGGCTAGCCGTGTTTGCTGTGGTTAGGGTGCTGGCTGGTTTGCCAAGGGTTTGTGTGTACACAGCTTGGAGGCTGTGGCTATTGTCAGTGTGGTTGTATTTCCAGTTGTGCTTGTGAGCCTGTGTCTGTCTGCAGTTGCTTTGATTGTGAGTCAGTCTGTCTGCAGTTGCAGTAGCTGTGAATCAGTGTCTGCCTGTAATTATGTGGGTGAATCAGTGTTGGCTTGTTACACTTGGAGTGCAAACGGTTTCCCATAGCAGTTGTGGGTGTGAATCGCTCTACAGTCCCTCTGGATGTGTTTTTTGAGTTGAGATGCAGTACTGGGATCAGTTTTGTTTTGATGAGGAAAAACTGTCAAGTGGCTTCTCGGTTTGAAAAATTAAAGCTGAGATGGGAGTTGGGCACAGAGCTTGTTTCTACCAGCTTTCTACAGAAGAGATCCACTTTAAGGCTTGCCCCCAAGACTTCTGTGTTGATCTGAACCTTTCCATTTCTTTGCCTTGTACCTCTGGTTCCGAGTGTCCTCTTGGGCTGGTGGGAGCTGCAGACCACGCACTGGGGAACCATCACGTGTGCCTCGTACCTTTTGCACGTGGCAGATTCATGGGAAGGTTGTTTATGGCTTGTGCAGCGTGTGTTGGTGGGGACGAGCCGCCCTGCGCCTCTCGGGTAGGTGAGCACAAACACTTTGGTGCTTGTGGTTCCTCTGCCATGTGCCTCATGCTGTGAAGTGATGCTGTTTCTCCAAGTAGCTGGTAAACACAAGTTTGATTCAGGTAGGCGGAGGTACCACTGCCTGCTTCTTCTTCCCCGGTTCCTTCAAAGCACCGTAGTAAGCTTCTGGCCTTCAGCAGCATCCAGACGGCACAAAGCAGCGCTGAACAGAGGCAGGTGGGAGCAATGCGGGCTCCCTCAGGTGCCGGGAGCCGAGCGGTGCCCCGGGGCCGTGCGGAGGAGCCGAGCGGTGCCCTCCCCGCGGCGCTGGCGGCCTGGCCGGCTCCCAGGACGGGGAGGGGGGGGCTCTGCCTGCCTTGTGCAGCCTCCGCCTGCATCCCAGGCGGCTCGTTTCAGAACAAAGGGATGCAAACACCACCGCCCGTGTCTAAGTCCGTCATTTGCAGGCTTCCAAATGAACCACGGCTGCTCGTTGCTGCCCCTGGAGAGGAGAGTTTTATTCCACGGGACCCTCCTTTTTAGCTGAAGTGATTGAGAACTGAAGCAAAAGCCCCCTGGCAGGGCCACAGGGCAGCGTGTGCATCGCCTGTGTTTATTGCTGCTGCTGCAGCTTTACCTGAAGATGCACTAGAAGAGGCATAGCAGTGATCCCCACTAGGCTGGTGTGCTCATGGAGGATTGGGGATGGCTGGGCAGAGCATAGCCTGTGCAGTTTGGATGATTTTAGAATCCTTGAGAGATGTCAGAGGACCTCTCCTGGTGCCTGGGACCTGTTTTGCAGAGGCTCCAGTGCAAGGAGGAAGAGCTCTAAGGAGTGTCTTGTGCTGTGCAAGGGCATCTGCCTTTGGGGGTAAATAGGCAGGTGTGGTGAGGTCACCTACGTGCTATGCTTGGCTGTGCTACTGTGCAGGTTGGGGGTTGTGCTTGGCACCCACTGGATCTAGATCACCCTCTTCTCCCTGAGTGGAAGTGCTTGCACCTGGGTTTTTGGACAGTGGCTGTCTCTTTTTCCAGCAGCAGCTCTTCATGACACACCCCTCCCTGAGATACTTGACCTGGCAAAACTGTGGAGCAGCTGCAGGTCCTGGGGGCCATGGGCTAAGTGGGAGCTGGATGTGCTCAGCACCCCTTCAGCTGATGCCACTGGTACAGGTGTATGGTGTGTTTGGTGTGCTGGCCCCACAGCACTGCAGGTACACAGCATCTCTGGGTGCAGTGATGGGGCAAATATGTCCTTTGGGCTGCTTCCTGAGTACCACCTGCATGGTGAGACTATTGTTAAGTGAATCAGATTGTTCCCTTGGCTGTGCATGTTCCAAGGAGGCAGTAATTTGGGAGACAGTGATGTGACTCTCACAAATGTACCCAAGTGGGTTTATGAGCCTCTTCTATCTTCATTCTCTTTCTGATGCTTGCAGTCTCCCCCTCTCTGGGCTGTTCTCCCAGATTTTTTTGCAAGCTTTACCTTTCAGCCTCCACCTCCAGAGCTCTATCTGTCTTTCCCTTGTCAGCAGTAAGCCTGTGCTAATCACTCTTTCCTAGGAATGCATTTCAGAATATCTAATGGTTTCTAGAATAAGGATTTGTGAAAAGATCAAGTTCAGTATGCCAAGTCAGGAGATACTCAGTGTTAGCATGGTTACTAGGGTATGTTGCTGATCTAGAAGGTACCAGCACTCTTTTGGTTCCCAAACCCACCTCAGTAGGAGCAGGAGCTGCAGTGTGATGCTGTCTTGGGGAGAAGGAAGCTTTTCCAACTCCTTAGTGCAAAACTGCAGGTCCAACAGGAAGGCTGTGTTTCTCAGAAGTGTTGCTATGCTATGATGCTCTGGAGATGGACAGGCTGCATGTGTTGGAGGGTAGTGGGAATGTTTATGATGCCTTTAGGTATGTGGTTATAAAGAGACCTGCCAAAATCCCGAGTGCACGGAACTGTAAACTTCAAGTATTGCTGGATTCCAGCTGTAAAGTGTTAGCAGGGCTTCTTAGAAAATCTGCATTTGATTCAGCTGTGGAGGTTACCAGCAACTGCAGAATTAGGGATGAATGCATTTGCTAAGTGTGCCATTAAGAAATGAGCAATGGACAGATGGAGGAAGGAAGTGCAGAGCTGCTTTGAACACGTCCTATCCCCATAGGCTCCATCTCGCTTGGGCATGGATGAGAACCATGATATAGGGCACGTTGTTGAACTCATGTGAAAAAGAGATCAGTCTAAAGAGTTTTACCACTCTTTTCTGAGCTCAGAAAGCTTTGTGTTCTGGTTTTTCCTTCATGGATACTATGCAGTTCCCTTTCAGTGAGACCTAGAAAGAGATTTTGGCTTTTTTTTTTCTTCTTTGAGACTGTTACCATCCAATGAACATTCCCAAACCCTCACTCAGGCTCTTAAATGCTCATTGCCTGCATCCTCTCTCCTCTTCCCAGAGGACCAGGGATCCCAGCAGGTATTCAGATAGAGATGTTGACTGTTTCAGAGCCCTCCTGGGTAGGAAGTGACAGCTGGAGAGCATTTTGTTTAAGTGCCTTCTGCAAAGGACAGCACCAGTCTTACTTTTTCCAAGACTCACCCATGGCTCTTTCCATTTCTTTCCTTTGCTGGAGATGGTGCTGTGCACTGAGGGACCCTTCCTGCCCTCTCTGACCAGAGCAGTAACTCCTGGGGGGCAGGCAATGCTCTCCAAGAGTGACCTGTCTCTGCTAAAATCTGAGGAGCTCACATTACAGGGCTGTTGAAACCAAGATTGGTTTTACAAACCTACCAGACCAGAAACCTTATGTAGTCTGTAGCTATTGGGCTTATGAAACACTTGCACTGGCTGAGATTTTGTGTCTCCCTGTGATTGGTGCTGGGCCTGGACTAGCAATAGCCTCAGGAAAGGACAGAGGAGATGCTGTGAGCTGTTAAGCTGTGGGGACCACACTAGCCTCTGGCTGTGGGGAGCTCTTGAACTCTATGAAGGGAGAAACCTCCTCTTCTGCAAAAGCCTCCTTGCATCCTCCAGAGTCATGTTTCCTACCTGGCAGAAGGGTGATGCTGTGGATCAGTGGTGAATCCCAAGGCTACTGGGGTTCATCACCAACAGTTAAAGGCCTTGAGAACAATGCCAAGCTATTTTCCATGCTGTGTTGTCCTTCCTGAGTCCATAAGTGCAGCTATGTACTCTCACACCTCGTTTTTCACTGTGCCAGCAAACTGAGCCATAGCTGGCAAACTAATCACTTGGGCAAGTAGTGAAAACAGGTTTTGTTCCTGGTGCAAGGATATGGAACTGGTTCTGATGCTTAAGATGAGACTTAGGGCATGCATTTAACTTTATTCCTGCAGCCCTGCTATCTTTGGCTAGCACCTTCCTCAACAGAACTAGCCAAAGGAGAAAATTAGCCCTTCATCTCCTTATCATATTGAAGGAAAACTGTGTGAATAAGGTTTGTTGGAAACAAGGTTGTTTGGAGCTTCTTGGCACAGACAAGCAGGTCTCAGGCACACACATGTGGAAGCTGTAAGTGCTTCTGGCATTTGTCACTGTTCCTGACCCTATCTCTTTCTGAATTACCTTGCAGCCCCATTTTCTGTTCATTTTCTTCAGCTGCTCTGGCCCACCTTTGGTGTGGAATCTCCCCAGCTGATGGTCACCACATCTACTAAAGATAATCTAAAATACTCCAGAGGAATCAGGAGAGTTCTTGCAGAGACAGGAGGCACCTGCTGCAGAACCAAAGGGTCCTGGTGGCATGGCTATCAGTGGTTAAAAACTATTGGCAGGGCAACTTGTGCCAAAACAAAAATCAGCAGTTGAGCTGTTGGTTTCAATGAAATTGTTCACTGGTGGTGTGGGGAGGGGAGAGGGAAGCCAGCAATGTTTTCTTGCTTTTGGCTGCTGTTTGAAATTGCCTTAGGGAATAAAAACCAATCAATTGAATGCTATTGTATAACATGCAAGTTGAAGTGAAATGAAAGGAAAAAGTTGAAAGGAAATCTGTTGAGGAGCTGCTAATTGAAGGAGTTTTGAATTTGCCTTGTAAGAAACATCAACATTTTAGCTGTCCTTGTTGTGATTTGGAACCAGTCTTCCCTGACTGTTGGAATTTCCCACAGAACAGATGTTCAGCCTCTTAATTTGTGCTTCATCAGCAAATACTTGCATTTCGAAGACTGCTTGTCCCTTCTCAGCTGGAGGGTGGCAGGAGGCAGAGGAGCCATCTGAATCAGGGCTTGTTTCACCAGAGGTGTAGGTGTGCCTGTGCCAGGAGGCTCCTGCAGCCCTGGAGAGCCTGTGCCCTTTTAGTGTGAAGGCTCTGCTTGCTTAGGTAGTAGCATCTGGATTAAATAAAGCTCCAGCACACCGACAAATTGTGCTCACATACACAAAATTAACCCCTGCACTGACGTTTGCAAGGATCTTAGATGAGTGGTGGGGAGGAAGATAAAGGAAACACATGTCTAAGGTAGCTTTATGCAAGACAATGCTAGGGCCCAATGCTATTGTCTTTTGCTTGTGCCTGCCATTAGTGAATATCTTAGCAGAACAAAAGCTGAGGTGGGTGGATAAGGACTTGTAGTGTCTGGCTCTTACTTTCTGCCTGCGTGGCAGCTCACATCCTCCTCGGGCTGCACTGAGCTACAAAACAGCAAGGGTCTGGCACAACATGAGGGAAGGCTGCAGGGCCAAAGTGGTGTTGGGGTGGCTGGGGGTAGCTCAGTGCAGAATTGTGGCATAACACACGCTCAGCCTGGCCTCGTGCCCCGTTTGCAGTGGTGTGTGGCAGTACCCGTGCCAGGCGCACGTCGCTGCTCACACACAGCATCCCTGTTCTCCAGGCATTTCCATCCTGCTTGGCCGAGCTCCCTGCTCTCCCTGCCTGGGCTTTCTGTTGGGGATGTCCCCACCTCCCATGGCCATGTGCAGAAATCCCTGCTCCTTGGTTGCACTTCCATAGCTCACCTGCCCCCTTCATCCCGAGGCACCCTCCTCCAGCTGAGAAATGCCGTTCAGGTGCTGGAGTCTGCCTTTCCACCCAGCATCTCCTTCAGTGCTGGAAGGAGCTGCCTGAGGCTCTGCAATATCAGGTGGGGGAATCCAGAGGTCAGTTTTAGCTGGCAACAACACCTTGCCCCAGTTTCTGATTGAAGTGAGGCCTCACTGCTGGCTTTGGGGGCTCACTGTGCCAGGTTGCCGCAGTGCCGGGCTGCATCCCGCCTGCACCAGGCATCAGGGCTCGTGTTGGGGAGCCAACACCACAGGCTGTATTTATACAGGCTGTTGCTTGGCAGTGCTGTTCCAAGGTGCATCAACATAATGAGATACATAAAAGGGGAAGGCAGTTAAATGTGCAATAACATCACAATAAAAGTGAAACTGAGCATTAATGAAAAGTCTAAGCACGGTAAGTGCAGTGCAGTCAGACCCTCCCACTACCTTGAGCCTCAGTGCCCAAACTTCATA
Organism: Colius striatus; assembly: GCF_028858725.1. Classification (NCBI taxonomy): domain Eukaryota; kingdom Metazoa; phylum Chordata; class Aves; order Coliiformes; family Coliidae; genus Colius; species Colius striatus. The sequence goes on along the minus strand of NC_084771.1, from coordinate 2,898,294 downwards.
ATAATTTCTTCCAGTGTCATTATCAGAATTAAATGAGGGCCTAACTGTCCAGAAAAAAGATGCTTGGGTCTGAAGATTGTGCTGTGTGGGTGTCCCCCAGGCAGCACAGGAGCTGAGAACCGCTGCAGGGAGAGGGCAGTGACTGGGAGTACAGGAGGAGGAGGAAGCCATGGGTGAAAGGAGAACCAGGGTGGTCATTTTGGAAGTGGAGCTGTGCACTTGCTGCCAGATGCTGGAGCATCTGGGGAGCTGCTGGATGTACTGTGAAGGTGGGGTGAGGGTTTGTATGTCTGGGTGCACGCTTGGCTCTGCCCCCATGCTGCCACTTCCCCAGAGCCAGCAGTGCTGCAGGGGATGCTGTGCCTTTGGGCCCTGAGTGAGGTCTCTGGGACTTCAAACAGGACCCCAGAAATACTGCCTACTGGCTACCATGGATGAACTACTGGCAGAAACTGAACCAAGTGGATTGCTTTCCTCCTAGTAAATACAGTCTCTTTTCTCTCCTTCCCCTCTGTGCTCCCCTGGCAGGTTTTGGAGGCGTCACCTGCTGGTCCCTGTGTGCTGCCACCATGGCACCGAGGCTCCCAGGAACGGGCTCCATCTCTCCCATCAGCCTTGGGGTCCTCATCCTGGTTTTGGCTCTCCCTGCTGATGCTGGGTAAGGTGGTGAGTGCTGAGGCTGTTGGCTAAGCCTGCAGTCCTCTTGCTGTGCTTAAATATCCCAGGGCCAGTACCTACATGGAACAGTCCAGGGCAAAGCACTGAGAAGTGTCTCTGCTGTCCCTGACCCTCCCCTTGTCCCTGTCCCTGTGCCTTCCACCCAGGGACTGCTCAGTCCCTCACAGCTGAGCTGACTGACTGCATTAGCATTATTTGAGGTGCTCCCACTAAGGACAGTTGTCAGCATTTTTTGCAACAAAACCAATTTTCAGACTTGGCCTCTGCACAATTCACTCTGGGCAAGGACTTGGCTTGGGTGAGTTTTAGCCTGGAAGACAGACTCCTGCCCTTTGATTTATTTTTTTAAAGGAAGCTAGTGAAACAGCTTCAGCTCTTGTGCTGTTTGTGGTGTTTAGAACCACGAGCAGCACACCCCATCTGCTGTGCACAGGGCCTGTGGCCAGCCCAGGCTGGGCACACTGCTCTGCCACGGTCAGGGTCCCTGGGCATGCAGGTTCCAGCTGTCCTGGCCCTGCACCAGCCTCACCTTCCCAGCCTCTGGGAGCTGCTGGGAAGAGAGAAAAGCCTGTTTGTCCCTGGCTGGCTTTGCACCCTCCTCTGTATCCCACCAGAGACTCCACTGAGGCTTTGGTGAGCTCAGAGAGCCCTTGGAGGACAAGGGGCTGAGACCCACAGCACAGCCTGCCAGCCATGGGGAGGGAGGAGGGGAGATAAGGAGAGAGGGAGGGAGGGAGGGAGGATGTGTGCACAGAAGGAGAGAAATGCAAATAATACATCACTAATATAAAACATTCAGAGAAGCCTTTAGAGTGCCAGGTAGAGGCACTGAAACGCTGCAGTGCTGTCTGCTGAGCTACAACCCCAGCAGCTCTCGAGGATTCTCATGCATGAAGAGATGGCAGTGCTGCCACTCCTACCTCACCCCACACTCCTACCCCATCCTGCCCACACCACTTCATCTGCCTGGCTCCACCTTGGCAGAGGCAAATGATCCCAAGCGTGCCTTGCTGTGGAGATGCTGAGCCTGGTGTGGATGCAGGGCTGGCTCCCTGTGCCTGCAGCCTGGCCTCAGCCCTCCCCATGCTGCCCTTCTGCTGCCCACCACACAGCCTCTGGTCCTGCTGGCACTGCTCCTGCCTCTTGTCACGTGGGTATGGCTTTGGTCTGGGGGAGGGTTTGTCCCCTAAGTCACATTGGAGGGGCTCCTTGCTCGGAGGTTGCCGTGCTGATGTGGCAGTTGGCTCTCCAGAGAGCCTGTGCACAGGGATGGCTGGTGAGGTAATGACTTCTCCTCAAGCCTATCCTAATTAAATTTGCTGTAAACCTCTGTCTTCCCTGCCTAAAGGCTTTTAATTATTTTAGAACCATGATCCCCATACCCACCTCTTTGCAGTCCCTTAGAGGTCTTCACTGAGGCTTTGAGCAAGATAAATTAGACCTGTTCTACGCCTTGCTAAAGGGCAGCTTTCCCTTTCTGTTAAGCTGAGGTGAGGCAGCCCAGACCTCAGCTGGACTGGGGAATTAGCCCAAATCAGGTGGCAGGCAGAGGTGCTGCCTGCAGCTTCCCCTTAGCTCTGCCTTTCCCTGCTGCCCCCTGAGTGAATCCCACGCTGCTCACGTCGAAGCCGAACCCTCAAACGGCAGCAGGGGCAAAACAGCTTTGAAATGTGTAAACTCACTTTTCACTGCTGGCTGAGCCTCCACCAGGAGTTCCTTCACCAAAAGCTGTCCTCTCCCTCCTTCTATCACAGGTAATTTTTAAAGCTAGCTTATAAAGCATTAATGAATGAGCTCTCACAAGCGTGCTAGCTATTCATAAGTTCTAGGTGGTTATAGACTCATCAAAAGACACTGGTACAGATTGCTTTTAAGCATGACATCTATTGAAAGCTAATTACAGTAGGCATTTGTTAAATTCCTCAACCTTCTACTTACCTGCAGGGAGTTCAAGCTATTCCAAACGTTTCAAGTCCAGATGAAAAGCCACAGCTAGGGTTTCTGATTCAAATGGGAAGCCTCGAAGGCTGTGCTGCAGTTCCTAACAGCAGCGGGGTTCTGATGTTCTGGATCTGGCAGGTCACATTAGAGCTGGGATGAGTGTTTCCCTGACCATGCCTCACCCCCCCATACCCAATGGGAATTGCAGTTTAAACAGTTACCCTCCCTGGGGTTCCTAGCTAGTCCTTCCTGGCTTGGCCACTTGTCCCGTGATGGCAGGTATTGGTTTGCTAAAAACCAGAGGCCAAGTGGCCTTGTGAGATGTGAGATCTGATCTCTGGAGAAGCAAACCTCAAGCACTTGAAATGCAATTTCCTGGAGTGTCTGGTCATTGATGCAGATGCAAATTAATAGCAAAATTGCCCCAAAATGGAATATTTCAATTAGCTGCAGCATGCTGAACACTATTGATTCAGCCTGACTAAAAACACCCATACCCTGCTCCCTTCTGCTAGAAAATGCCTTTTGCTCTTCTTTTCTCCTACAGAAGCTGAGTTTTCTGTTGGGAGAACATTTGTATAGGCAACTGCAAGGCAGCTCTGCTACCTGTCACCCTGCTGAGCCTTCACAGAGTATTTACAGAAGGGCCAGTAGTGTCAGGGGTAACTTACCTAACCTGATGGGATGCAGCAGCATTAAGCTTTGGATTCTTTAAATCATCGTCCTCTTTCCTCACTTCTTGATGCATGATTAAACCAGTGGCTGCTCACATCAACTGGAACAAAAGAAGATGAGGCTGAAGAGGGGAAGGGGTAGAAGTGATAGAAAGCAACAATTCAGAGGCTTGTCTTCCTCTCACTGTGGGGTGTGGGACTCTCTGAAAGAGGGTCACGGGTGCCCTCCGTGCTAATTGCCTCCTTGTCTTACACCACCACTATCCTTTTCGTTGGCTGCATTTGGGGTCTTATCTGGGCACTGCTCCCTGGTCACTTCTCTCTCTGTTAGTGGCCCAGGGCTGAATTCCCAGGTTGGGCTTCCCCCCTCCTGGGGGGCTCCTGGTGCTGCTGCTGAGGATCCCTCTGCTCCAGCAGCCTTTTCTTCCCCTTCCTCACCCACCCTGCTGCCCTTCTGTGCTTCTTAATCTGTTTGTGGCCCCATTGGTGTCTCTCTTTATTTCCCCTTCCATCTTCCTGGCAATCTCCACCTCTCTATAGATTTTTCCTCTGTTTTTTTTTCCTGCTACTTAATCTTCTGCCTTTCCATTTGTTTTGGTCCTAACAGCTATTTCTGCTGGGGAAAGCTGTGCTTGGAGCCACAACACCAGTACCCTGTGTTGTCTGAGATCTCTTTTAGAGGCAGGCAGTTTCAGAAGGATTCACAGGCTCCTTTTCTCTTGATTGAGAGGGAGATGCAAAATGCAAATGTATTGTGTGAGGCCCTTGGGCTTCTGAAACTGCATTGAAGATTTTGTTTGGTGAGCTTTGTTTGAGAAGTTTACCACTTATTTTATTTCACCTGGGGCCTGAGAATGCCCTGAGGAAATCATCTTATGTGGGGGCTTCCAGGCTTCTTGCACTGAGCAGAGATAGGAACACGAAAACTCATTTGGTTTTATAAGCAGCACAAGTTCAGCAAACAGCAGAAATGGCTCACGAGGAGTTTTAATGACAGACTTGGGCTTCAAACCTGCTTTACTGAATTCCTTCTTTTCTGCCTCCCTCCCCAATTCCCAGGAGCAGAGGACAGGGAAATGGCTTGATATGGTAACTAACTGGTGTCACTTCTTTCATGCTGCCTGGGAGGAGATACTGGCACTTGAGTAACTGGGATTCCCATGGCTTCTGCTCCTAAAATGCCCTTCCTTAGCAGAAGGTGAGGGCAGGCAAAGGCTCCTGAAAAACAGGGCTCCTAAACCACTACCCATGGGGCCACTGGCCCTGGGCAGGGAAAGGTGAGGAGAGGGCAGTGGGTGATGCCTTATGTGCAGGAGAGCTCCATCCTGCAGTTCAGGGCCCACAGCAGCACAGGCTGGAGCAAGGAGCCAACATCCCTCACTGCCAGGGACTGTTCAGAGTGTGTGTACAGTAGGTTTCTCTTCTGATGAAGCTGCTTCTTCTCTTTTGCCCCGGTGCCAGGCTTTCTCAGAAGCACGTCTCGGACGTTGTTGATGACAGCAAAGACAACATCACCATTTTCACACGCATCCTGGACAGGCTCTTGGATGGATATGACAACCGCCTCAGACCTGGGCTTGGAGGTCAGTTGAGTGCAGAGATGATGTTTTCCACAGCTGTGTAGCTTGAGGAACGAGTGGCTGCACAGGTGACTTGTTAATAAGTCTGATGCTGTCGGGAGGAGAGGCTGGTTCAGTGCCAGAGTTGCCCACGTTGAGTCTGTGCTATCTTGTTTGGTGTTTTGTGAGGTGAGAGGTGCAAATCCTGACTGCTGTGGTCTCCTGTGACATTGCATTGATAGGCCTGTAGGTGGAGCAAATATGATTAAACTTATGCTACTTGTATAGGCATTAAGTGTTTCACAAATGTACCGGTGTGCAGGACCTTCAGCTCATGTTGGTGTTGCTTTTTAGTCAGTGGGCTTTGCTACAGAGCCTCTATCTTGACATCTAGGTTCTTGCCTGTGTAACTGTCACCTGGCAAAGCTGGTGTCTCTCTGCCAGTCTGGGCACTGGGCAGTCAGTGGGCTCTGCTGTGTCATGAGCTGCTTTGAATGCTACTGCTATTACAGCTACTGCTGCTGATTTTCTCTCCAAGCACCTACAGGTGCTTAAGGTGCTATAGAAAGCAAAACCTTTCTTCACCTTCCTTGCTAAAGGCTTTGACATGCCTTTAGCATGATGTAAGGAGGTAGATGTGTGGGGAAGACAGAGATGAGCTTCCTTGCTGAGATGAGGGAGACATAGGCTGGTGTGGTTTCTTGGGGCATTGTTGCCAAGGGGCATTGCTGTTGCAGAGAAGACGACTCCTCACAGGTGCTGGTAACTGTGTGCCATGGGGGCTGCTGAGGTGATGTCCCTGCAGTGCTTTGAGCCTTTCTGTTCCACTGCAAAGAGGTGCTGCTGGACCACACTTGTCACCCAAAGCTGGACTCGCTGTGTGCTCCCCTGGAGGTCCCACTGCCAAGAGAGGTTGGGAACAAGGTTTCCTGAGCTCTTGTGTGTGTTGGGGGCTCTGTGACACAGTGCTAGCCTGGCATTGCACTCTGCCTTCCTCAGAACAATCTCATTGTCTCTCCCCAGCCCCATGTCCAGCTCTGTGCATGGCCCTGTGCCCTGCACGTGTCCAGGAGTACTTTGATCCCAAGCAGAGACCATGCAAAATGTGGGGAAGAAAGATTTGTCCAATGATCATCCTCCCCTCTGACGGTCTGCCGTGCTGCAAGAGCTGGACAGGAAAGGGTTACTGTGTCTGCATAGACCATCCATCAGTTTTATTGCTTTTGTTGCTTGTTTCTTTCCCCCAGAATTAACTGCAGTCCCACTAATAGCTTTGCTTCCTCAGGCCTCCCCAGTGGCTGCATTGATTTAACTGAAATGAGTTCTGAAAGGGGACTGAGGGGGCATTTATGCTCACCGTAGGCTTGGCTGCAGACAACCCCGTGCAAAGTATTAACAAGAGGACTCCCAGGAGCCCCTTGCTGGGAAAGTTAAAACCTTTCTTGGAACATCTCTGCTCTGTTGCTTTAGATCCCTTAATAATGTGCTTAACATAATAAATTGCCTTTGCCTGAACTAGACATTGCCTGTTCAAAGACTGCTTTCACCTCTGATTTCCCCTCTTACAGTACTCTCGTGGACCCAGGTGGGAGGTTTGCACAAGGACTCACCAGTTTTGGAGGCTCTTCTGGCAACGAGTTGGCCTCAGTGTCTGTGTGTTTGGGGCAGCCTGATGAGCCAGACTGTTAGGGCTGCTGTCAGGAAGAGCATTAGAGGGAAAGACCTTTCCCTCTGCTGCTGGTGGCCAGAGAAGCAGAAATGGTCCTGCTGCAGACTGCAGACTCCAGACTTAGGGGTGAATCATATGGCCTGGAGTGATAGGCAGCCAGGGATGGGCTCCTGCTGTCCAAAGTGAAGTGAGATCTGTGAAAGGGGTGGGTTTGCTTCAAATTAGCAGCTGTGCTGCTGAGTGACTCAGTGACTTACAAGGTGCATTGGTTTTCCTTTGAGACAGTTCTGGGCAGACCCTGTAGACCCAACACCGGCTTCCCCTGTTTCCCTCAGAGATACCTTCCACTTGCTTTTCTGAAGATACCAGGCACTCCATTAGCACTGTGAGGTCCTGCTTTGGTGTCTGTGGGAAGGACAGCTGTGATTGTGGTGCTATTGTGCTGCATTGGCTTTGGATGGCAAGTTTTTGGTAGTGGGGGGGAGGCTACAGGGGTGGCTTCTGTGAGAAGCTGCCAGAAGCTTCCCACGTCTGATAGAGCCAAGGCCAGCCAGCTCCAGGACACCACTGGCCAAAGCTGAGACAATTGGTGTCATAGCATGTTTGAAAAGGGGCAAAATGGTTACTGTAGAGGACTAGATGATCTTTAGAGGTCCCTTCCAACCCCCACCATTCTGTGCCTCCGTGGGGGACCCATGCTGGAGCAGTCTGTTCCTGAAGGAAGAACCCACACTGGAGCAGTTTGTGCAGGACTGTCTGCCACGGGAGGGATTCCACACTGGAGCAGGGGAAGAGAGTGAGGAGTCATCTCCCCTGAAGAGGAAGCAGCATCAGACACACTTTGTGATGAACTGGCCATAACGCCCCTTGCCCATCCCCCTGTGCTGCTGGCAGGGTGGAGGTAGAGACCCAGGAAGAAGCGAGGGTGGAGGGAAGGCACTTCAAGATTTGGTTCTTATTTCTCATTACCCTCTCTGCTCTGATTGCTAATAAATTAAACCAATTTCCTCAAGTGGAGTCTGTTTTGCCCGTGGCAGCTATTGCTGAGTGATCTCCCCATCCTTATCTTGACCCATGAGCCTTTTGCTGTATTTTCTGTCTCCTGTCAAATTGAGGAGGGGAGTGACAGCGCAGCTTTGGTGGGCTCCTGGCACCCAGGCAGGGTCACTCACCACACGTGCCCATGCACAGGCTGCCATGTGGGTGACTGGGAAGCAGGACACTCAGGCTCCCTTCCTGGCCTTGGCTTCCCTGCTCAGTATGAGCCTGAGCCCCTGGGCTGGGCTGGGAAGGGCTGAGCAGGGTGCAGGTCCGTGCATGCCCGGGGCTGTGAGGTGCTTGTGGCACTGTGTGCCTGTCCCCCACGCTCAGCACGGCACCAGGAACAGAGCAATGTTTGTTTAGGCTTTGGGAAAAGAGACTGTAAGCAACAGAGTGTTGATGTGGTGACTTCTCCCCTCAAGATAGCCTCTTTGTATTTATTTTCTTATCCCCTCTGTTTTCACCATCTGCTGCCACCCACTCTAATAGCTCCCATGCCAAAGCTCCTCTTCCTACCAGGATGGTGTAGACACAGTCTGAAGCAAACCACTGCTGAGGCTGCTCAGGAGTGCCTGGCACTGCAGAGCCAGGCTCCAGGCAAAGGGTGATCCTGTGCCTCTCTGCTACTCCTGCCATCAGGTAGCAGAGGAGAGGACAAAGCTGACACACTGATGGAATCCCCTCCAGCCAGGAGTCCTTGCAGTCTGGCCAGCAAGTAGAGGTCTGTGAGCATATGCCAGGCTACCTTAGAAGATGGAAGGCAAGGGGGGAGATAGCTGTCAGACTCCTCCTTCTGCAGGAATGACCCGTAGCACTGGAGGCAGCACCACTGGTGTCACAGTCTTCCATGGCTGGTAGGAGGTTTCTCACTGTCTCTTCCAGGTGAGCTGGGGCTGGCTTGCTCTCAGGGGCAGAGCTGAGTCTTGTGTTTCTCCCCATGACCACTGAACTATAATCTGGGCTTGAGGAAGGGGTAGCTGTGTAAATAGATCATGTTCTAGGACTCAGAGCCAGGGAGGAGAGGAAGGAACTGTCAGCAGATAACCTGTGTTTAGGGCAGATTGACTATTAAGTCAGGAGAGGAACAGAAAGGGACCCCAAGGGCATGAAGGCATCTGTTGTCGTGGCTAACCTTGTAGAATAAGAAAACCACCCACTGAGAGAGTTTCTGTGGACAGCATTGGCCTCCACTCCTGCTCTGGAGCTATGCAATCACACAGACCCTCTGTCCAGCTCTGACGGGGCTGCCATGAGGGACATCTATTTATAGCCCTCAGATTCTCTTTGCTGGGGCTCCCTGCAGAGCTGAGATGCAGAGGAGCCTCAGTTTTGAACCTGGAGTTTGCCTTGCTTGCAAGAGCAGGAGAGAAAGAAGTAGAAGGGCCTGACCAAGGGGGAGCTATCATACACCCAAAGAAGGAGGAGATGTTCAATGAGTAGGATGTGAGCAACGGGACCATGAGTGATCCTGCAAGAATGGCAGATGTGCAGGAGTACCCTGTGTATCCTTGTGCCTGCAATCCTAACACAGCCAGGGTGATGCCCAGCATGGTTACCATGAGAGGGGATGCAGTGCTTGGGTGGTTTGAGGGCCAGTGATGTTCCCTGTGCAGCTGTACCTCCTGCAGCCTTATTTCCTAACTGGTGAAGTCTGGGTTCACTGTGCTGCAACTGAAACACAACCATGTTGTGAATGTCTGGGTAGAGGAAGGGGGGAAGGTTTCCAGCCTTGTCCCAGCCTTTTCTTTCCTCAGAGCTATGATAACCCTTTTAACATACTTTGGCAATACAAACCTGTGGGGAAGAACCTCAGGGGGGGAGGCACATGGGGCCTTTCTGTAGCTGTCTGCAAAACACAGTAGGGGTTTCTTCCAGCTCAGCCAGGGACTGCTCACTTCAGGAGGAGCAGGGGTGGGCCTGAGGTGTTATTGGGTGTAAAGATTAGCCCAGAGGGTGGCTGGAGCAGCAATGGACAAATCTATGTAGATAGTGGTTGGGAGAGTTGTTGTCCTTTCTAGGGAATGCCAAGGAGAAAAACATTTTGCCCTAAGGAGAAGAGAGTAGACTGTTGAGTTTTCTAACAGATGGGCAGTAACTTTCTAGATGAGCCAGTTTCTCCAATTGCCATTCAAGAGTCATTTGTGCCACACTGAGCAGCTGGGCTGGGCTGGCTGGGTGTTAGCCCTCCTGCATGGCTCACAGGGGAACTCAGGGCGTTTCCTTAAAGCTTCTCTGGAGTCCCTGCATGGCTGAGCTGGCCCTGGAAGGGAGTGGTGGCTGGAGAGCATCTGTGTCTGCACAGTGTGCTTCTGGACAGTTGAGGGGTGGGAGCCTACTGATGTTTTCAGAGCATGGATTTACTGGTACCAGCAGACATAGGCAACTGGATTGAAGCAATGTGGTTCACTAGCCAGGATGAGACACTTGGCCCCTTTGGTTTCTTTTTCCTTGGGGACAGGACATGACACTCAGTTCTTGTCCTCAGCATTGGCAGCAAGTGAATCCCATCCAGGCAGTTGCACCTGCACAACTGGGTATATCCAGAGAGTGAAGGCAACCCAAGCTCCTGGCTGCTTCCTCTTCCTCATCTCCCCTGGGCTGCTCTTCATGGCTTGGGGTTAACATCTCCCTGCCCATGTTGGGCTCGGCAGGTTTCGGTGTGGTCAGGCTCTGCTACTGGCCATAGGACTCAAATCAGGGATGCCCTACAAAGCCCTTCATCTGCCCTTGCTGTGTCAGCTCCGCCCTGCTAATGGTTTTGATCTGTAGCCACCTGTTAATATTTATCCTGCTGATGTATTCCCTTTATTCTTTTGTAAGGGAAGCGCACCTGGATTGGAGTTGTTCTTCTCTCTTCTCCCTGCAGTGCAGTTTCTTCCTGCTTCTTTAATGATGGTGTCATTTGGCAGGATGGCTTCTGAGCAAGTGGGAAACATCTGCAATCCCTACCTTGCCACCAATTCAAGTGCTGATGGCTGAGAGGTTTTGGGCTTGGGTTCAGAGTGTCTCCCTTCAGGGTGAGATATCCCCATGAGAGGCTTAGTGTGTCCCACCTCAGTGCCTCTGTCCGGATCTCCTGCAGGTAAGGGCTTGTCTGGTATTATGTGAGCATGAAAGCAGAGGGGCTGAAATAGGCAGAATAATGACATTATAGAACTGCCTTCTCTTCAAAGTACCGTGCTTTGCAAGCTGAAAAAGTGAGGGTTTGTCTGCCTGGCAAGATCCCAAAAGGAATCTATTTGCAGTGAAAGCAACCTATAACAGGAGTAGACATTACTGAGTTGTCTAGAGGTTTAGAGAACTTTGATTTCCTAAAACCTGGATGAAATGATGCTTCTTGTCTGCTGTGGGTAGGTTGCAAAGCCCAGGGGAAGGGTCCCTTGCAGACTCTTGGGATGCATGTGAAGTCACGGAATGCAGCAGCCCAGGGGTTGAGTCAGGTCTCCTCTTGGTCCCTTGGCAGGAGCATCGGGTGTGTGATGAACCTGCCTGCAGTTTGTCATGAACATTATCTAGATCTACTGTTTGTGCAAGACAAACATTAGATGACAAACCCAGTGGTCCTTTGTGGCTTGTTGTGTTTTCCAGGGTTTCAGGATGGCGTTTAATCTGGTTTTCTGTCTCAACGTTCCACCTCTCCCAACTTCTCATCTCTTCTCTCTGATCTGACTTCATGTCTTGTATTGATGACTCCAGGGAGGAATTGGATCATTTCTTAGTAAAAAAAAATAAATCCTTGTCTCATCCCAGGTTTTTGTCTTTGTCTGAGGTTCCTTGATGAGTTTTAATTTGAAGTTGAGGCATTGCCTGAACAGCGTTCCCTTCTATTTACCTTTCTGGGCAACGGGGACCTTGCTCTGTCTCATCAAACCTCTGAAGTTAAGATCTATGAACAAATTAAAGAAAGCTTGTGTTCCTCTGGGGTGCAGCTCTCCAAAGACAGCTGTGGCATGGATTTGCACAGCCCCAGTGCTCTTCTCTCTCATGGAGAAATCCCAGTTGCGCTGCTGTTTAAACCCACGGCGCACAGGGAGAGGAAGCTCTGTGTGAAAAGGCATGCACACATCAGAAGGCAAGTGAAGAATCTGGGCTTGACAGCTATGCCTAAGGGTAGAAGTCTTCTCTTAAATAAGTTATGAACTTGCTTAGGGCAACAAGCCTGTATCAAAGCTTCGGGGATATCACAAACACTCCGGAGGGGACAGAAACCCATTGTGAAAAGAGATTCGTAGCTTTTGTGTCAAACTACACCTGGGCTTCAGAGCACAGGGTCCTCTGGGGGCAGCTGGCAGGTGCCCATGCCCCTGCTGTGCTGTGGGAGGAGGGTGAGCCACCCCAGCAGGACGCTGCCTAGCCGCTGTTTCCACATAGCCAAAGGTCACCACCAGCCCCGAGGCTGGCCTGGGCGGTGTGCTCCTGGGCCATACAGAGGTGACACAGCCAAGCCCCCAGGCTGATGGCTTTGTGGAGGGGAAGGTGTTTCTCACACTGCTTGGATGCCTTTTTATATCTGATGCCTTTGCTTGCCCTGTGTAACCAACACCAAGCCTGCCCAGGGCTGCTGACCCCTCTGGATAGCCACGAGGGCAGGCAAGAAGGGAGTTTTTTATACCCAAAGGATGAGAACTTTTTCTAGGGAAGTGAATCCATCTGGATGGGGTTTTTTTACCCCAGTAATTAGTACTGGAGTTCCATCTCAGAGCTTGAATGTTAGATGAGGCACCTGCAGTGAACCAGTGCGTCTGGTAGGCAGCTGATCCCTGCCCCAGGGAAGCTGGGGATGGGATGACACTATTTGTTTATAATGACTTTGGAAGACGAGAGCTGATGTTTAAGAGTGTTGAACATGTGTTAGATGGTTTTAAGAACAGTAGTAGATGATGTTATAGATGGCCATAAACTGCTTGCAAGGATGTCTTTATTGATCTGTCGGACTATGGCAGCTACTCGTTTAATCCCGTGTAAAGGATTTATAATGTGCCTTTGGTATGGATTGTGAGATACAGGGTTTTTATTGGGTATTATAGACTTGAAAACCAACTTTAATCAGTTTATTCTGAGAAGCTGGTAGTGAAACAACTGGTCCTGTGTTGAGGAAACAGCAGTTATTTTATTTGTTGAGCTAGAGGATAAAACGTTTGCAGCAATTCCTGTACCTATACAGGCACTGATTATGTCTGATGAGGCAAAGCCATCGATTGTGTTAGTGGGGAATTTCAGCCAGGTTCCATCTGGAAGGAGCAATCAAATCCCATCTACCTGGGCCCCCTGTGGTGGGGGGATTAATGCTGCTGATTCAGACCTGTTGGCTTGTTAATGCTGTTTCGTTTATATAAAGGGTATTGTTTGATTAAATAAAAACGTTGGAGTGTTGGTGAGGCTGTGTAAGATGCTTTGGGGAGGGAACTGCTGCAAGGCTGCCAGGCTAAACTGTGCAGGGTCCCTTCACCAAATGCTGTAAAAGTCAGAGTGAAACTCTCCCCCTCTTGCAGTAAATGGCAAAGCTCTAACTGAGGCTGGCGGGGCAGGAACGTCGTGTCGTGATTTCTTTGTCTATGTGTGGTAACCAGCAGCTTCCTTCAGAAATCTGCCTCTGAAGGACATACAGCTCATGTTTACTTACAAAAACCCAAAGTCTTTGAGGAGTACTGGCAACTGCAAGCACAGGGTATAGCCTGCAGAGAGTTCTTAATCTGCAATTGGCATTGTGACAACAGGACACCTCATTCACTTTACCTTCTGCAAGAAGAGAATTGAAACCAAAATGATGAGAACAACAGGTATGGAAAAAGCATATGATTTCCTTTCCCCCCCCTACTAAACCTGCTGAAAAATGCTGCTGATGACAAAGTTCAGATTGAATCAGTAGATGGAGTGATTCATGACTGAAGCGAAATAAATCGTGGCTCAAAATTCAAGACACTATTTCAACCTTGCAAAAGTCATTTCAGCTGCCCTCTGTTGTGTTGTTTTGGAAGGATCAGTTCTGAGACAAGAAATTTGTCAAGGAAAAGATCTGATGGCCATAAAAAAGAACCCCCAAACTGCAGTAGCTTGCAAAGGGAAAGGTTGGCAGAGGCTCTGCACAAGGCTCACTGCCCTCATCTGAATTCTTGTCCAGAAAGTTGTTTGTATCCCTCCAGGCCAGATCAGATTTCTGCAGTCCTGCATTCCTACTTACTCACCTGAAGACATGTCTCCTGGAGAGCTGTGAATGTCACTTTAGCCAGCTAAGGGCACTGTCCTGCAAAAAATGAAGGTGCAAACTCTTCTTTCCACAAGTTGTGTTTTCTGTGAAGGGGCTTTCACATGTGGGAATTGAGGTACAGGCTTTTGTGTTTGAAAGATTAGAGCTCTTCTCTTTGCTCTCACCTGAGAGCTTGAGAAAGCCTTTTTCCTAAATGGGGTCCCATCTGTGTGCATGAAGAAGGGTTAAAGAACACAGGCATGAAATCTCCTTCCTTGCCTGATCAATCTAGCCATCATGCTGGGAGAAGCTTTCTGATAGCTTCTCTTTGCCATGTAACATTAACACTGTTAAGTCCACCCTGGCAAAGAGGGAGACAGGTAATTAATTTGCAAATCAGGAAAGGGGATGTGACTTTGATACAGAAGAGAAGGCCTTTAACTACAGGAGGCCTTGGTGGGCATGGCTGTGCCAGGCAGGAGTCCCCTGACACTGGGACCCCCAGGCTGGGCTGGTTCCCCCCTGTGCCTCCCTCTCTGCATCACAGTGGGTCCCAGTTTGCTGCCAGACAGAGAAGAGATGGAATATAACAATGGAGAGGGGAACCAGGTGAGGCAGGGGGGAGGCTGGGAGAGTGCAATTGCCTCTGTGGGGTGAGTTGGCTGAGCCAGGCGAAGGTATCTTTGCCTCTATCCACTGTTCTTTCCTTTTTAAAGCCCTAGCTCTATTAGAATTATTACTATTTTGATGCAGAATGCATTAGAAAGGGAAAAGGCAAAAATCCCAAACCCTATCCGGATGGATTTGTTCCCAGAAAGATGTTTAATTTTGTATGTATAATTGAAAGGGGCTAAATATAGCTGTATTAATATTTATGGGCCGTATGTTGGAGTCACTACAAGAGTTGCTGTTCAAGGCAATTAAGCTTTACCTTTTCACATGGAGCATTTCAGCATTTGGAGATGACATTAGTTGTGTGACCTGCATCCAAGAGAGGAAAAAAAAAAGAGGCTAAAAGCATGCCATTATCCATCAAATATGATACCCTATATTTAACACTTATTGCTGACAGGCAGTTTGTCTGCAGCAAGGCTGATCTCTCCGAAGCAGGACTGCTGTCTGAACAGTGGGGACACTGGAGAAACCAGGAGGCTCAGAGGCTTGGAGGGGAACTGTCCCTGCAGACAGTTTTCAGAGGAACTCAGGGACTAGACTGTCTCATGGCATCACAAAGCAGGCATTACCCACCTCAGTAGCTGAGGGGCAAGAGGGGAAAATTACCACAGTGGCACTTCATGGACTCCATCTCCCTTCATACCACCTCCACCCCGGAGCTGGGGCAGAGGGAACGTGCCCCTCGTGCCGAAGCACACGGGGCAGGGAGGGCTGTTTGCACCCCATTCCTGGCCTCAGGCTCTCTGTGTGTATCTGCAGGGCTAGTCACAACCTTCATGTCATTAAAGCACTGGGAAAGCAAATGCTGTCCGGAGATCTGCGCTGCCGTAGGGAGCGTGTGCACGGGGAATTAGGTCGAGGCTGTAATGATGGAAACTAGTCAGTTTGCGTTAATAACAAAGGCAAAATGATGATGCACTTGATTTCTGAAGAGCCATCTTTCAAGAGAAGGGTATCAGTGGGATAACATGCCACGAGTCCTGGCTGGGGCTGAATTGCCCTGCATTGCTGCTTGGTGGGAGCTGCAGCTCCTCACTGCTCCAGTTAACAAAGAAGCTGTTAGATGCTGTAAAATCAGGACTGTCTGAATCCCACCCTTCTACTAAATTCCATCAGTGTGTCAGCTTTGTCCTCTCCTCTGCCTGGGCTCTGGTAACTGCCTCTGAGGAGGAGGACTGCAGTGAGGAGCCTCAGTCAGGGCTGCTCTGCATCCTGCTTGGGGAGCAAGGGCTTACACATCCTCCCCAGGGCAGCTGCCCACAGCCAGGGCTGCAGAGGCCGGCTCAGGGAGGGTGGACTTGCTGCTCATCCCTTCCCCGAGGGCTGAAGCCTTGTGTGAGTGTGTTTGTGTGCTTCCACTGAGGCGTTGTGTGTGTTTGGGTAGCTGGAAGCCTTCTATCCCGTTCATTAAGCATCAGGAGAATGTGTTTTCTGATGGCTTTCATTAGCTTTTGCTGCTGGAGCACAATAGCTGCTTAAACAGGGAGGGGAAAGCTGAAATCAAACGGCACAGCCGTGGAGGCAGGAATGGTGGGCACGCTCTTAGCCCCTGGAAACGAGTTTCCAACTCCAAATGGCCCTTCTGAGTTCAGCCTTGGCTGTGGGGATTTGCCCCAGGTGAGGCTGACCCCAGCAGACCAGTATTTCCAATTACAAGGACAATGTCCTCGCTGAAAGGCCTTGGTAGCCAAGGATTGTTCCTTGGTGTGCCTGAGAGCAAGCCAGGGCAGGGCTGAGCCCCTCCTCTTGTGTTCCTGAACAAGGGCAAGTCAAGCTATATAGTAAGGAACAAGGAAATTGCACCAGTTAAATTTAAAAAGCTCATTTAGCTAAAGCAGCACAACCCCCCATGAATATTTATCTGGTGTTATGGAAGCATGTGGACTCCCACCTACTTTATTAAATTGATTTTCAATGAAAATGCCAGTTGGAGGACGTTGATTAATGACTGATGGGATGGTACAATTAATGTGAAGTCTAGAGTCAGCAAGAAGTGTCCCCTGAGCCCGTGTGCCCCTCACTTAGGCTGGGCTAAGAAAATGTCTCTAAACTTCTCCTGAGGGCCCATGTGGGTTCCACGATGGGGTGAACAGGAGCTGCTGTTTGGCCAGTGCAGGGTTTTGCTTGAGGGCTGACCTTGAAGGTGGTGTGTGGCTTTTGCTCCCAGTGCTCTGCTGTTGCCTCTGCTTTTCACATCCCCCTCCATGCAGGCTGCACCTGAGAATTAAACCCAGCAGCGAGCTGCAGCGATCATGTCAGGTTTGAGTTGGGCTCCCTGGGCCTTTGCATTTAAACATGCCTGGGATTAGCTCCGTCAGCCTCCGGATCCGCTCGGCTCTTACCAATTTACCTGCTTGGATTTGTCTCCTGAAGGAAAGCAATTTGAAGCTGTAACATTACAGCTCTATTAGAGAGCAGCCTCCCAGCGAGACCCCCGCCAGCCCCAGCACCGCCTCCTTCCTCTGAGCTGTCAGGAGCTGGGGTGGGAGATGCTGAGTGTGCTGCAACGGGGAGTGTGTCCCCCTGACTGGGCAGCCTGGCAATCCCGCTGGGACAGAGGGGGCTGGGGGCTGCCTGCACGGCCAGGAAGAGAGACTGTCCCCACAGGGCTCTTGACAAGCCTGTGGAAGCAGCTGTGGGTGGGATATGGCAACTCTCTTCCTCTACAGGGGGTTTCTGGGGCAGAGGCGAGGGGGTTTTGGGTGTGATGGTGAGGTGAGGGCTGGGGGAGCTGCCTCAGTGCACAGGGAAGGCAGCACTTCAGGAGAGAGAGAGATGGGTCCCTCTCAGCATCCCTGCACCCACGTTGCCCAGAGAGGCACCACAGTGCTGTGAACCACTGCAACTGGCCCGAGTGGCACCAGACAACCAAGGCCTGGGGCACAAATGTCCCTTTAGCCACTGTGAGACCCCCACAGTGACTGGGAAGCACTGACGTGGTCCCCCCTTCCCAGAGGGCACGTGGTGCCCAGTGGGCTATGGCCAAACGGCACAGGAAGCACAGCTGGGGGCAGAGGAGGTGCAGATGCTCCCCATGCTGCCCTCCAAGGCCAAGAAGCTCTTGTAGCAATCTCTATTTTGCAGGAGTTTGGGCTTCTCTCTGCATGCACTTGGAGCAGAGGGGCTCCCCAGGCAGTACCTGTGCCAGCAGGCAGCGAATGGGTGCAGATACGTTTGAGTTGTCTGGGCATTCCCCTGCTATGCTGGGTATTGCCAGGGAGCTGAGCACAGAGGGGAGAGTGATGGGAACAGAAAGGAGTGAAAAAATCAGGGAGCAAATGCTGGTTAGTGTGTATGTGGCAGAAAAAGAGAGTTCTGGCTGAAAGCAGAAGCTGAGAAAAGGCAGATTGGCAGGCAGCATATTTCTGGAGACAGCTTTCTCCTCTGTAGGCTGTGAGTCGCCTAAGAGACGTGTCAATAAAGCACACTCTCAGGCACTGCCTCTAATAAATATATATTTAAGAAAGACATCTCTTCCAAACTTCTGCTAGGAGATGTCTAATTCTGAAGGGATGGCATGACAAATGACATCTCCAGTGGAAGCAGGGGGTTGCCATGGGAACTGGAACGCTTGGAAAGCACGCTGCTAAAACAAGAAAACATTCTCTCCAGCAAAGGAAATTAAAAATTACATCTGGAGGCATTTGCCCTCTGCTTGTCTCTGAAGGGAGTGCTGGAATATTATGCAGCAGCTCGGCATTCATGTGGTGGGCAGAGCTGGAAATTCGCTCTTTGTTGCCGAATTTCTATGAGTAACTGTGCTAAAAAGCTTTCCTGTCCAGGGACAATGCTGGTGGCTGAGCAGTGCTGGGGAGGGGAACATTTAGAGCCACAATGGCTTTTCCCCTCAAAGGATTTTGCTCACTTGGGGATAAAACAACAGCCTGAGCACACAAATAAGCCCATCTCGCTGTGTGTGGATCACCCCGCTGCTCCCAGGCTTGGCGTTTGCCTTCCCTGGGAGGCACGGGGAAGCCAGGCAAGAGGGGGTGTGCTGGAGGGGCATGGTGTGTGTCTGCAGGATCTCTGTCCTTGCCAAGTCTAGGACAGCAAGCACGGGTGTTATTCCCCCCTGGCAGAGGGGGACTCACAGCCCGTGCTGTCCCAGGCATTTCCTAGTGCCTTGGCAGCAGCGTGAGCAGAGAGCACAGGCAGCTCGGTGAGCCTGAGGGGGTGAGGAGAGCTCACCAGGCTGTATGACAGAGCTCCAGCACCAAGGAAATGCTACATTGAGCAGTGCAAGGCAATGTGAGTGAAGTGAGTTTATCTGTAGGATGCATTGGCGATGCTGCAGACGCCACGAGCCGCAGCCAGGCAGCCCTGTGACCTGGCTGGGGGGGCTTGGCTCTACACACAGCTCAGCACCAGGCACACAGGCTCCCACCGCCTTGGGGTGCATCAGGAAGGGAAAGCACCTGTCTGCATCGCCCTGGGGTGGTGGTGAAGGATGCCAGAAGCATCACCGGAGGCAACACTGTCAGAGGAGCTGATTAAGTTCTTCCACTGAAGGAAATGCCAGCCAGGAGCTAACAGAGAAGGGAACCAGAGTGCAAATTACTGTGTTGCTCCCTGCTATGGTTTTCTTGTATCTTCGTCTCAGTGTCTGGCATTGGCCTCAGGGGACAGGCTTGAGAATTAAATGGTCTCTTACTCTCAGCTCTACAGCGAGCCCCAGGAGCCACTTTCTTCTTTTTTTGCCTCCTTCTGGTTGTTTTTTTGCACACTACAGTCCATCATATGGTCTGGCAATCCTCAGGCTGCAGAGCAACCTGGAACAAGATACAGCCAGAGGCAGGGGAAGGCAGCGCTGAGGCTCAAAGGCAGACAGGGAAACTTAGAGACAGCACAAGTGCATCACAGGCTCAGTGCCCCAGTGCAGGTCAGCACCAGTGCTGGGGCTGGGGCTCAGCCTGCAAACCTCACACATTTGCTTGAGACATCTTGTTTAGCCTTTCTCCCTTTGCAATGGCTTTAATGCAATGCAGTGTGTCTCTCGTTTGCTTTTGCTTGCATTTCCCTGCTTGCTTTCTGGCTTCCCAGTCTTGCCAGTTGTCTGTCTGACAATGATTATCAGGTTAGTGATAGCAGGGTTGTATTGCACCCTCGTGCTTGTCTTTTTCCTGCGGATCTGCCTGGAGCTCTGATGAATTACAGAGCTCAGTAATTGCTTTTCAAATGCTAAGGATTTTACTGGCAGGGATCTGAAGTCCTTGCAGCTCCTCTTCAAGCATGTGAGCAGCCTGTTGGGAGGTGATGGCTTCAGCTAGAGAAAGACTTGTTGAGGAGTTAACAAAAGGTTTGGTGTTTTTGGGAAAGGGAATAAGCAGCAAGCTGGCAGGGCCAATCTGCAGGCTCCCTGATGAGAAGCTTCAGAGGTGCACCTTGTCTGTGCAGGTTCTGGATAAGCCTGGTGCAATGAGGGACTCTCCCAGCTGAGTTTCACACCCATGAAGGGATGCAGCAAAGACAGCAACTCAGTGGCTGCTTTGTTCTGGTGCCTTTTCTCTCCTGCGTATGGCACTGGGGCACAGGACCTGCTGCAATCTTTCCCTGAGGGTGCTGTTCACTAAGATCCCTTGATGTGGTCAACAGAAGCATCGATGTTAACCCCTAAAGAGGGAAATTAGCTGAGGATGAGGGCAGGAGGGCAGGCTCAAAATGCAACACAGGTGCCTTGCAGGTCACTTGGAGAGGTTTGCCTAATGCAGAAGTATCTGCCTGGCATTTTTGCCCTCACCTCATTGCCCCCTCCAGTGCATACAGCATCCAAGCACCCTGCAGGACTGTGGTGAGCAAAATTCTTCTGGCTTTGGTTTGGTTAGGGCCACAGCCATGTGTCCCAGCAGCAGCACAGCATTGCCTGAGCCCTTCCCCTACCCCCTGGGACCATCAGGGATTCCCCTCCCTGAGTGCCTGTGGCTTAGCCAGCAAGGACAGGCTGCACTACTGCATATGTTAAATTATGCATGCTAATTTATATTCACAGATGTCCTCATTGTATTTATCATGCACAACCAACACATTTATGTAGCATCTCTCCCCCATTACCACAGGGTCTCAAAGTACTGTAGAGCCTCTAAAAGCATGCTCATCCATACACATTCCTCCTCTGTCTGCAGAGCATCTGAGGGTGTCCTAAGTCCTTAAAATAGTAACTACAGCAGCTTTGTTCATTCTGTCTTTTCTGTCTGTAGCAAAAATAGCACAACTAATTTGTAGTCTCTGTTTGTAGCCTGTATGTGTGAGAACGAGGGGTGTGTGTAAAGCCTCCATGACTGCACATCCTCTGGCAGTTGCTGCTTCTCATCCTCTCTTCTATCTCACTCCCTCTGCTATTCCCTCCTGAACTTAATGTCTATCAATAACTTGCACCACAGCCTGATTCTACCCTCTAGATGTGTATTTTAGGTCACTTAATGAAGTAAAAAGAATACATGCATGTGCATGTCTGCACAGAGCAATGAAGGAGAGCTAAATTACACTACATGAGCCAAAGGCACAGTTCTGCTGAGTCTTGCAGTACTTATTTTGCCTGGGCTGCTAATGGAGTGAGGCTTGTCACATCTTTCCTTCTGCCTTTTGTCTTCTAAAAGCTTTTGATCCTGTTGGCTGATCTGAACAAAAAGGTGACAGAAAGGGAGATATCTCAGAGATTTTAAGTCCCTGCAAGATCTGGGGAATTATGCAGCTTGAGTGGAAAAAGACCCAAAGTAGAGAGAGGTAACTGGATGGGATCAACTGGTGTTTGGCATCAGACAGGAAAAGCTGATCTGGAGGAAAGCAGGGGTTGTTGCTCCTCTGCTGGTAGAGCAGCATCTCTCCTAGGCTTTTCTGCTGGATAGAGCTCTAACCTGCATCCCCCACTCTTGGTAAATGAGAGAAAATGCCTTTCTCCGACATGGAAGGGTGTGAAAATCCCTGTAGGACCTTCTACAGCAACACATGGACGTATCCACAGTGCCAGGAATGCCAAGAGACCCCTTATCCATCATCTGCTGAGACTGAGGGGCAGTGGAGCAGGCTCTGTGCAGTGACTTCAGACTAGAAAACTGGGCTACCCTGTGCCCAGCACAGGCAACTCTGTTGTGTACCCAGGATTCACATGCAAGTGCATGTGAGTTCACACACTCATTTGCAACTCCCTTCCCTAGGAGAGAGTGCAGTTTCTCACCCCAAAGGGACATGCAGATGCCCTGTGAGCCTCTCAGCACTGAGCTGGGACACTGGCTCCCTGCTCACTTGGAAAGAAAGAGGAACAAGGTGTGTTTGGCTCCTTTCAGCAGTAGTTATCCCTTGATCCAAACTCCATACCTAGGTGTGGAGAGAGCTCAGGCCTGGCTCAGAGCCACCAGCACACGTATAGAGTGTTTGGAGACTGCTTAGGGACTTCACTTGCAAGAACTGAGCTTATCTTTCCTACATAACCAAGGATTTTGTGTCCTTGTGGCTTGTGCCCCGGGGATCACCTAGGAATTAAAGCTCCCTCTAGGCATTAATGTGCCATATATCCTAGACAAGCCACTCTCAAGTGGTTAACTGGGTCATTTCATGGGCTTGCATCTAGTTCCTGCAGAGGTCACTGCATGCAGCCATCTTAGGAAGCTGCTTATGTGGCATGTTGTGTGAAACAGGGAATGGATCTCTTCATGGTGTCAGCTGTCCCCTGGGCCTGCTAAGAAAGAGAGCCAGGGCAGCAGGCTTTCTCTTTGAGGGATTGGACAGGCATCAGCTCACTTTCACCTGGGCTGAAAAATGAAGCACATGTAATTGTAGACCAGGCTGACCTCTGCCACCATGTGTGAGTGGTTTCATTGTCAGCTGTTTCATGAGACAGCCCCTGAAATTCTATTGAAGCTCTTTCTCCCCCTGCACTGAAATATCCAAGTTGGAAGGAGAAAGGACAGGGAGCACAGCTGGAAGTGATACCACATGCTATCCCTGCTTAGAGATTGGATGAGTTCCCCCTAGTGTGGCTGAAGGACATGCAGTTGTAGGCACTGATGTGCCATCACACCAGAGAGAAGGCAGTGAGTGATCAATCACAGTGGCTCGAAGAGCAGCACCTTGAGAACTGTCTGTACAGCAAATGCTGGCAGTCCCAGGGGATCCGAGCAGCAGCAGTGGGTGATCAGGCAACATCTGTGAAGAGATGGCTCAGCATCCCCAGCTAGGAGGGACAGGCTTGATGCTTTCATGGAGAGCAGCAGATAGCCTTGTTTGCTGGGTGAACATGGTGCCTTTTGATCACAACTGCAGAATTCACTGGGGGTGTAACTGAGGGGGTCGGATCTGTTACACAGACTGGCTTATTTTAGCTTTATAAGTGAGACAGGGCAACCACTTCTGGAAGCAAGCAAATAGCTGAGCAAAACTGCATTAGACAAATGGTTTGTGACACATAGGCAGAGCTAGATACAGACCTGATCCAAAGGTCTCGCTGGCAATCCCCTGCAGGCTTTTACTCACCCCTGTGTTTGCTGAGATAAGACATTTGTTTTAGACATTTATATTGTTCCTTTCCTTCTGTGTGGTTTATTCTGCAGAGTACAAATTTCCCAGTGCTCAGTCCTGGGCTGACCCCACTTTGCAGTGGATGAGCATCTCATCACTTTGAAGCATGTGGTCTCAGGTGGGAGTGTGGGGCTAAGGCCAGTCTTCATCCACAAGACCCTATTCATCCTCTTCTCTATGGTTACTAGAGAGAGGCAGATGTCCTGAGAAGTGGTCAGGTCTGGATGTGCTGATCTGCCTCTGGGATCACCCTCCCCTCATAGGCAAAAAGGGGCCACAACAGGCTCCTTGTTGTGTCTCGATGCTTGTGCCCCAGTGAGTTTTCCTGGAGACGTGTTGCAGGTAGTTTGGGTGATTAAGCCTGAGGCTGCTGTTGGCCATGTCTGGCCTGCACAGACCCAGGCCAGCTGTCAGCCATCCTGGTGACACTCGTGGCCATGGCCACTGCTCCTCAGCACTGACTTCTGTAGGCTGGGAGCTGTGCCATCGAAAGCCTTTGCTTCTTACTGGTTGCAACTGTTTCAATGGTGTATAATTCTGTACATGCAGACAGTTGGAGTTCCTTCCTATGCAAGGAAGGCTGCTGACAGGACCAAGGCACCCTCCATGTGCATGCTGGCCTCCGTTTTTGGGAGAGATGCCCAGGCTGAAGTTGTCAAACCTGACTTGGCTTTTGCTTCTGACCAGGTAATTTCATATTCAAAGATGCTGAGCCAAGCCACATGTGAAAAGATGTATTTTTACCTTGGGACTGGGAGTTTGACTGTGACATCTCTGTGCTGTCTCAGATGCCCAACTAAGAGAGAGAAGGGGCAGAGCTGAGGGCACAGATCTCTCTGCTGTCCAGCTCTGCTCTCTCTTGTGCAGATGCTGAAGGAAATGCCAGTACCTGCTCAGGGTTTTGCCTTCTGTGTTGCCCAGCCTTCCCCTCCTGATCCAAGCACAGCCTCTGCTCCCAGGATACTCAATGTGAAAGCATCCCAGGTGCAGCAGGGATGTTTGTGGTCCCTGCATTTGCAGTAGCTCATGTTGTTTTGGGGCCTTTGGCTGGCAGGAGCTCCATCACTCTATACCCTTGGAGTCAGCTCTGTTCCCTGGCTGAGCTGGACAAGCCTCAGAGGCATTAACAGCACTGCAGTGATGTTCCCTGAAATGTTGCCTTCTGTGCTGCTATTCCTGAGCTCCCTAGCAAAACTGCAAGAAAAGCATCTCTAATGTATGTTGAAAAGTCTTTTTGGCCTCACAGCAGGAGAGCAGCAATGAAGGCTATATCAGAGGTTCCTTGTGTGTGGTTGGTGATGTAGAAGATGTCATGTCTCTACTTCTGCAGCCTTTGCAAGAGAGGTTGTAGGTAGAAGCAAGCTTACTCTCTCCCCTCAGACACCTACCCCTCTTCTTGTGCCTCCTTGTCCACTCCTAGGACAGGCATAGCAGTCCCAAGGGCAAAGTCACAGAGAATTCCACACCACCCAGAGACATGCCCTTCCTTCTTCAGTGCCTGTCATGGAACTGGCAAAGGCAGCAGCCCTGGTGCAATGGGACTGAAGCTGCCAGAGTTAGAGGAGAGACCCCAGAGTGGAGTTTCTGGCTGGAATCTGTAGTGTGCTGATCCAAGGGCAAGGGCTGCTCTGTGTCTTGGCTCCAGTGGGCTCATGGGGCTTGTAGCAAAGATCAAGGAAGCCTCTTTTGTTCCAGAGGCTCAAACTAGGAGGAAAATTAAATCCCCCCAGTGAGAGACTGAGAAAACAAAGAATGAAACACCCAAAAAGCTTCTGTGTGCAGCAGCAAAAATTACCTTCTGCTGCTTATTAATTAGCATGGCAAGGATTTGGGAGGAGACATCAGGTGGAAGTTGATAGTACAGACCAGCTTCTTGTGTTTCCCTTCGGTTGTCGTGGTATGGGAAGGAGCTACACAGCATCCCTTCTCTCTCTGTGGTGACACTGCCCCCACTGCAGGCAGGGAGGAATCCTTCCCAAGGGATTTAGTGTGTTTGAAAGGGCACTGGACAGGTCCTTGGAAGAGGATCACTGAATAAGGGGACCTGATCAAGCTGAGAAGCTCTTGAGCTGAGGCTGAACCTTGTTGCAGTCTAGAAAGGTGTTAAGGGGCATTATCAATCTGTTACTGCACTTTTTAGGTCGTGACCAGAGCTGGGGATGGGATGCTGGGCTGGCTGGTGTCCAGAGCAGTTCACAAGGAGCCCAGGGTAGAAACATCTACCTCCAGGGTCTGGTCTGGAGCAGGCTGAGCATTTGTACCTCTGGGTTTAGGAGAGTCTGAACAGCACAGTCCTCCTTTCTGGTCTGCACCATGCCAACAAGCACAGAAACACCAGCACAGAAAGGCTTTGTCAGCTCTGAGCTCCCTCAGGTCCCAGCACAGCCCTGGGGCAGAGCTGCAGCAGTGCCACAAGGAGCACAGCTTCCAGCTGCATGAGCTTCAACAAGGGCAAGGGCCAGGTCTTGCACTTGGGCCACAGCAACCCCTGGACACGGGACAGGCAGGGGCAGAGGGGATGGAAAGCTGCCAGGCAGTAACTGTATCGCACTGTATCAGACACAGTGTGAGCAGCAGGGCCAAGGAGGGGATTGTCCCCCTGTGCTGGGCACTGGTGAGGCTGCACCTCCAATACTGTGTCCAGTTCTGGGTACTACAAGAAGGACACTGAGGGGCTGCAACGTGGCCAGAGCTGGGGAAGGGGCTGGAGCACAAGGGTGCTGGGGAGGGGCTGAGGGAATGGGGGTGTTGAGCCTGGAGAAGAGGAGACTGAGGGGAGACAGGAGCACTCTCTGCAGCTGCCTGAAGGGGAGTTGTAGTGAGCTCGGGGTCGATCTCCTCTCTCCAGTGATGAATGACAGGACACAAGGAAATGGGCTCAAGTTCCCCAGGGGAGGTTGAGATTGGAGCTGAGGAAGAACCTTTTCACCCAGAGGGTTATTAAGCACTGGCACAGGCTGCCCAGGGAGTCCCCAGCCCTGGAGATACTCACAAGACACAGAGATGAGGTGCTGAGGGCTGTGGTTTAGCTCAGTGCTGAGCCTGGCAGTGTGAGCTCAGGGGTTGGGCTCAATCTTCAAGGTCTTTTCCAACTGTAACCATTCTGTGATGCAGTGAGGAGGTCTCCATCCCTCTCTCAGCTTCTCCCTGAGATGCTGCTGTGCCTGGCTGACGTCAGTGCAGGAATCCCCTGCCTGCAGCCTTCGCTTTGCCTCGCGGAGCCTCCGGCGCTGGGGCGCAGGCGCCAGCCCACGGCACAGCCTCTGCTCTGGGAACCCCCACCCAGCAAACAGGACTGTGCTCAGCACATCCACGAAGCTCAGGAGCTGAAACACATCTTATGGTTGAGATTCTTAAAGCAGCAGCACTCAGTGAGTGCAGCAGGGTGTTTGATAAGAGCCTCCGCAGCCCCCCCGTGCCCCCCAGCTCCCGTAATCGCTGCCAGAGGCAGCCCTACAATGCACAGCCAGTGAGGGGAGAGGCAGCCAGGCAGCATCATTTGTATTCCAGCTCTGCTACTGCTCCCAGTGCTTCCAAGAAGCAAGTAAAAATAGTACTCCATCATTTTGTAAATAATAGCCATCTCCTCTCAGGCCCAGGGAGTCACGAGCGCTCAGAAGGGAGGCTGCAGGCAGGGGGGGCTGCCTGCCTTGAGCCAGGACCAAGAAGGGGGGCTCTGGGCACTCAGAGCAGGGAACAGGGGAGGGGGGGTGAAGTGGAAACCCTGAAGCAGCTCCACTGCTGCTGCTTTACACCTTCTGCATGCACCAGGCAAGGCACTGGCCCCGCTGGCTAGGGCTGAGGGTGGCAGGATCTGGCCCTCCACACACAGCTCACAGGGCTGTTTATTGCCTGCACATAGCAAATCCTGGAGAAGGAGAGGGGTAGCTTTTAAAGACCAGGCAGGAGTAGGTCGGGAGTGCCATGGTAACACTGTGGGGAGGGATGTTACTGCTTTTGTTCCACATTTGCATTGCAGATCTGCCCAGCTGTGGGGGATTCCTGTGGGCAGGAGCATGGCAGCACTGCTCGGCAGGCAGGGACAGGGCTTTGTACCTGTGGGAGAAGGGGCAGCTCGGATCGACCCACAGCATCTTATTCCTGCTCACACACTTATTCCAGATGGTTTTAGAAGCACAGCTGTGCTGAAGCTTGGGAATAAGCCATCAATGGGAAATCCCCCAAGACAAGGGAATCAACCTCAAACAAATGGCTGGGGAACATGGAGTGCCACTGGGCTCTCTGAATTCTGCCGTGTTCAAACCTTGAACCTGAAAATCTCCTGCACTTTGAGTTTTGTGACTGCTTCAGGGTCTTTTTTATTTGCTTTCCTCAGGTGGCAGCAGCTTGGGGCACGGTGAGGCTTTGCAAATGCCAGAGGGTAGCCGTGCCAAGAGCAATGCTGAGCCCTTGGCTAGGCAGGGGTGTGCCAGCCTACGCCATTCCCCAGGGCAGCTGGAGCTTGGCTCAAGTCCTTCCTCCACACCAGCTTCCTACCTGAAACAGTCTCTCCTTTATTGTTTCCCCTGAACCAAGTCTTTCCTTTGTTGTTTCCCCAACTACACAACAGGACCAGCAGCACCTGCCTGATGTACCAGCAGGCTTGAAGGCTCAGCTCCCTTGTGCAAGTAGAAAACCTTTGAGTCACAGGGAAGAATGATGCTAGGAAAGGAGAAATGCCATTTAATGTTCTGCAACAGGTCTAGGCAAAGTGCTTAACCCTCTACAGTGCAGTCCTTAATTATTCTGTCTTTGGCGAGAGCTGGGCAAGACAGTTGAGCTGCAGTGAGAGTTTGTCTTTGGATTGAGAGGCAGCCAAGGAGTTTCCCTGCCCTGCAGGAGATGCTCCTCCCTCAGCTTTGTTTTGCTGCAAAAGTAGATGCAGTTTCTTCTTGTTCAGGCTCAGGGTGGGTAGGGTGAGGCTAAGGGAAGCTGGCAGAATAGCTCCTGGTTTCTCTGGAGGAGAAGGTCTCACGGTCACACAGCTGATGAGCTCGGGCAGAGATGCAAGCAGCACGGATGTTCTTGGGCTGTAGGATCATGAAGGAAGTGAATCCCTGAGGCAGGAGCTCGCTCTGTTCTGCTGCTGTTTTACTTATCTCTGGATTTCCCAGCTCTGCTGAAATCCCTGCATGCATAGCAGTGATTTAATTTCAGAAATCCCTCCGGATTCCAGCCAAATCCTGCCCTTAGGAGCACACATTAACAGGCACAGTTCAGGCTGCCTTCTGCCATCAAAGGTGCAGGGAGCCCATTTTTCTACTTTTTGCTCAATGAGGAGCCTCTTTGAGCTCAGCAGGTCCCACATGGCCTGGCCTGAGGACTGTGTGTGCAGCCTGGGAGTGGGGAAGCCTCTTCACACTCAGGCTGTAATTCATTATTAATATTAATCAATTACTGGCATTTATTAATGCCATTATCTTCAATTGGATTTGGTAGTTGATTGAAGGGATGGGAAGGGATCTCTGGAGCTCTCTGACAACCAGGTTACAGCATAAGGACAGAAAGGCTCATGTGAAGATAGGAGAATCGTATCAAAAAGTGTCCAAAGCTAGTTCTGCCTTTTTACCTCCTCATCACTTCCCGAATCTCTTCTCTCCTACTTGGACCCCAAGGGTCCCTTTGTAAAACATGGATCACAGAATCTCAAGGGCTGGAAGGGGCCTGGAAACCTCAGCCAGTGCAACCCCCCTGCCAGAGCAGCACCACCTAGAGCAGGGCACACAGGAACCAGCTGGGTTGGAATGTCTCCAGAGAAGGAGCCTCCACAGCCCATCTGGGCAGCCCCTGCCAGGGCTCCCTCACCTCAGCAGGGAACAACTTTGTCCTTGTGTGTCTTTGGAACCTCTTCAGTTCCAGCTTGTTGCCCCTTGTTCTATCATTGGCCATCCCTGAGCACAGCCTTGTCCTTTCCTGGTCCCCTCCCACTCTGTCCCCTCTGGTGAAGGGGCCAGTTGATTCTGCACCTCTCGAGGACTGGCTTCACGGGCCATGGGTGGGCACAGGTCCCAGTCTGATAACCATGGCTGTAAATTATTATTTTGCACAACCTGAATGCCAAGAATAGAAGAGGAGAGAGAGTTTGTGTTTTCTGTAAACCATAATTGTCTTTCTCTCTCTGCATGTGTCAGTGGGAAGAGCCTCACCTCACTAACTGTGCAGCCATCTCATTTGCAGACTGGTTTGGAGGGAGGCAGAGACAATACCCTGAGCGTTTAAGTCTTAGAGAAGTAACTGATTTTGTTCAGGGTGATGTCTTGTTGGCTTCTGGGTGTTTCAGATACATATTTCTCTTTAACCTTCTTTTTATTGCATCCAGACGAGATCAAGGGTTACTGATGTAGCACAATAACATCAGCCACGGGCTGTGTCGGGAGCTTTCCAGCCGTAATCACCAACGACGTGTATACATAGATTTTAGCCATTAAGGAGAAAACCCTGCCAGGGTGCATTATCTTGTTTTGGATACAGAACTTGGAAGAGCAAAACTAAGCTCCATAGTACTGCAGAGTAACTGTCAGGGGCCAGAAGGATTTCCATAACTGAATTGAGCAATGGGCCATCCACTGTACCTGCAAAGCTGCTGCAGTCACCCACACAGGGGACTGCACATAACACATGAACTCTTCTAGGAGTCTCTAAATTGATTCTTTCATTGGGAGAGCAGCTCTGGGCTAGCTAATGCCATACAAAAGGAGCCCAAAGGCATGGTCTGTCCCTAAAGAGGTGAGGATTTATGGTAAAGCAGTGCTACACTCAAGGCACTTCATCCATCATTTGTTCAGTACAGCCCCGTGGGCAGCACGTAGGACCATGAATCTGTCAAATCACTGTGCCTTGGTTTCCCTGCAAAGGGGGACAGCAGCTGAGATTTCAGTCAGGAAACACACCAGAATGGTGATGAAGTCCAGCAGGAGAGCTGTGTGTGCTGTTTGGCACGTGTGCTGGTGGCTTTGTTCCTCTCAAAACACTTCAATCTTTACCTGAAGGCACGGGATTAAGATTCTCCCTGGGCTTTTAGCTCTTGGAGTAGAAACCAAGGCTCTGTGGTTTTGCTGGGGCAAGTGAGGCTGCTGTCCAGCATCCAGGAGGGGTTGCAAGGCAGCGTGTGACACTGTGCAAGAGCAGCCCTAGGAGCTCAGCACTTAGAGAAAGGCAATCACAACATTGACTCTTTGTACATGCAGATAAGCCTGAAGCTCTGACAAACTCAGGGCTTCCTAAAACTAGTGGAACATTGCTAGGCTGTTTATCAGGCTGGGAGACACAAAGGGATTTCATTTTAAAAGGAGCTGCAAAGCACCAGGGCTTTACCTCAGTATTGAGAGCTCTGTAGCACACGCATCGTGTAGCCACATATGTTTTGTAAATACACATTGTCTGGCTGTGCAGGACATTTTCATCCTTGATGTATGTGTGGAAAGCAGCAGAGCTACATCAGAGATGAATTAGCCCAATTAGGAGTGATAAAATCGGCCATTGTTCAGGGCACAGCAGAGAGCACGATGCAGGCTGGCTGAGCGCTCGCCAGGGAGGTGCCTGGCAGGAAAAGCCAGGGCAGAACAAAACCCAAACCCTCCCCTGTACAAGCAAATTCACTTCTCTAATTGCTTTTCTCCTTTTTCCTTTCTCTTTTGTCCCAGACAGCGTAACTGAAGTCAAGACAGACATTTACGTGACGAGTTTCGGCCCTGTCTCGGACACAGACATGGTAGGTGCCGCCGGCTGCTCGCCTCGCGAGGAGGGATGGCAGACGTGTCCCACCCTCATCCCTGGGCAACATGGGCAAAAGCAGGATCTTCCTAAGGGACAGGAACACAAGGGAGTATCCCAGCTGCCTGCCTGGGCACGGGTCAGCCTCATCATCACCTTCTTGCAGGCCAGGGGAGCTCAGTGCAGAGGGCAGACAGGGATTGTTTCTCAGGGACCTTTGGGCTTTTAGAAACCAACTGATAACACAGCCCTGGAGAGGGGAAGCTTTTGCACACTGCAGGCTTTAGTATCTTTTTCTTTAATGTGAAATGAGGAGGTCTGCCCATGGGACCAAAAGCTGTCCATAGCATGCATCACCCATTTCATGCCTTGGCAAACCAGTGTAGCCAGTTTTCCTTGAGCTGACTGTGCATGGAGGAAGCAGGCTGCTCCTTTAGGAAGAGGAGGGTGATGGGATGAAGCTGGAACACAAAAAGTTCCATTTAAACATAAGAGAAAACTATTTTACTGTGAGGGTGAGGGAACCCTGGCCCAGGCTGCCCAGGGAGGCTGTGGAGGCTCCTTCCTTGGAGGGCTTCAAGATCTGCCTGGACACGTTCCTGTGTGACCTGATCTAGGTGGGAGCTGCTTCTGCAGGGGGTTGGACTGGCTGAGCTCTAAAGGTCCCTTCCAACCCCCACCATTCTGTGATTCTATGATCTGGCCTGTTTTGGTGGCCAGTTTCACCATCAAGCTGTCCTTAGTGCTTGAACCAGAAGGAAAGCAAAAGAGGAAAAAGAAGAAGGATTAACTGATTGCAGTGTTTTGACATGTTCAGGGAAAATTATTAATGAAAAGGCCTGAGGTCTGAATTTAGGCTTGTATTCCCACAGCAGTTTGTCTTCTAATTAATACAGGACTGTGGAGCATAATTAATAGTGAGCTTTCTCAACAGCATTTCTTGCAGCTCATATTCCACATGCACTCAGGCACACAGGGAAGACTTGGCTGTTGATGGCTGCTCAGCATTTCAAGGGTGCCACATGAGGACAGCCACACATTCAGGACTGGGACCTTCCTGAGCATCCAGTGTCAGAGGTGACCTGGTGCTGGCACAGCCCAGGCTGTGGAGGGAGCAGGCTTGGCTCTCCCCAGATGGGGCAGGCAGGAGTAATGTCCTGTGGGAAGGTTTCATCTCCTGTGCAGATGTGGCCATGAGCATCTCCTCAGCTGTCCCACTGACAGTCCTGTGCTGGCAAACAGAGGAGCTGGGGCAGAATCAAAGCTCTGTGTCTCATTGAGGTGCTGACCCCACGTTGCTTTGGAAAGACCACTCCTTCCAGGCTTAGAAGCTGATTCCATGTCAGTGTAGCCAAGAGGATTAGTCTCCTCTGAATTCTCTCTGTCTCTTGCTTGCTTTCCTGCTGCAAAGGAGACCCATAATATATGCAGCAATCTCAGCCCTTGGGGAGTATCTGATAATTACTTCCAAGGTGGAGCATATTTGATTAAGGGAGTGTGTATAATGAACTGTGAAGAAGAAATATGAGGCATTGAAAAGAGGGAAGTATTTTCTGCAATGTGATTTGGCAAAATGAATTTAGAATTAGGAAGACAGTTAAAGAATAAGAAATGATCTCCCCTCCGTGTGCTCTGGTTGCATGTGTCTTACACATGCACAGCCACTGGGGCTTAGTGTGCTCTTCTGGGGCTAAAGGCACTCAAAAGCATGAGAGAGGGAGAGAAACCCCATCTCCTCAGGACGTGTGGGGAGAGCCTGCTGTTGTGCAGTGGCTCCTTTCCCCTCAGGAGTGGGGAAGACCCTCATTCCCTGCTCACATCTGCCTGGTGATCCCACTGCCAGCCCTCCCACAGCCCTTCCTCACCGCCGTGGAAAGCTGCTGCTGCATCCACACACACACGGGCATTTATGCTGATGGAGAGGCAGGTAAAGCTGCTGTGGGAGCAGAGGAGAGCAGCTGGTTACAAAGTGTGGAGGAGTACATGTAAACTGTTCCTTGAGATGCTCCAAGGGACTTCTAATCTCTCAGTTTGGTTTGAAAAGCAGAGCCTGACAGGACCTGACGTACACCTGGATCTTCAGTGAGCTCTTGCAGCTCTGCCCCAGTCCCCAGGAAACTGGGGATAAAAGAGGGGGAGTTTCATGCTTTGGTAGATGGACTCTGGAGACAGACTCAATGGTTTTGGTCACTTCTACAAGCTGGAGAAGAGCATAACGTAGAACAAAGGAGAGTATAGAAAAGAGGAGGAGAATCTGAACATGATGTCTTAGCATAAAAGAAGATACACAAGGCCTGGGAAGTTGTTGCAGAGGTTTTGCTTCTTTGGGGTTCTTCACACAGGAACATGGAGTTCTGAATGAGATAGCTCTTCTCCTGGTATGGGCTTTTCCCCAGCCTGCCTCCTGGGGCTGCACGTAGGCAGAAGCAACATGTCCTTTGGTTTGATAGCTTTTATTGAGCTTAAAACCACAAAGTGAAAACCAGCTCCACAAATAGGCAGGATATCTTGTACAGGACAGAGCCTGTGGGAATGTATGATCTTCTCATTCCTTCCCCCAGCCAGGCTCCAGGAACTTCACACTTGAGCAGGAATGGCTCTGTGGCCAGGGAACAGGGATGGATTTCTTCACCAAGATGCTCTCATTCGATTGCCATCTGCTGCAAAACCTGCAGGACTTTCTATAACCTACAGGAAACTGATGAACAGCAGCTTTTAAATGCTGCTGAGAAGAGCTGCAGGAAAGAAATCACTCACAATGATAAGTTTAGTTGGTCTTGCAGCCTCCAGGAACCTGTAAATAAAGACTATAAATCTGCAGTGGCAGGGGAAGAACAGCTGGGACAGGCAGATTTTGTGAAGCCCCCGTCTCTCTCTGAATGCCTCCTGAGATCCCTCGTAGCACGAGGAGGTGTGTGTTGTGGAGATGAGCAGTGGTGCAGCTCACACTGACACGCTCAAGCCTTTCCCTCAAGTGACATGAACCCTCAGAGGCCGTGGGCTGGTTAAAAGGTGACAAGGAATAACAGTCCCTTACACCAGACACTGGGCAGATTGCTCTCATGGGCCTTGGGGTGGCTGTGGAACCTTTGCTGCTTGGGCAAGCAGTTTCTGAAGCAGCACACACCAAGTGAGGAGCTGCCCCTGCCTGCAGAGTTACAAAGACACGACTTCTGAGTGCCCCAAGTGGAATTTGCCTAGGGAATGGGTTTCCCCACAAAAAAAAGGGGAAATTGGAAAATAAGAAGAAGGAATGAAGCCCCAGGATCTTGCAGTGCGAGTGTGTGAGGTCCTTCATTCAATGCTGGTCTAGAGGTAGCTTGGGAATGAAAGGTAACATTAAGATAATATCATGAAGCTTTATTTCATCATTCCTTTTTAATGAGCAGTGGTATAATTAGCAGTATCCTGGCCAAATTCCAACCTCAGAGAACTTTATTTCAGCCTTTTTCCAGTTCCCACACAGCTACACACAGTAGCTCCCTCCCTTGAAATAGCTGGATGAAGGTGATGGTGCAGCAGGGCTGCCCCAGGCTTGGCCACTGTGTGTGGTGTGTGCAGTGGTCAGAAATGCTGATGTGCAAGTTTTGGCATCGTACCCAAGTCATTGTACAAACCGTGGTAAATTCCCTCTACCCTCCACAAATGTATCCACTGACATTAATCTCTGCTGCTTCTTGCATCGTGCTTCACTTCAGCCAGAGCACAGGACCTGCTTCTGCAGGGGGCTGGACTGGGTGATCTCTAAAGGTCCCTTCCAACCCCCACCATTCAGTGATTCTGTGATGCCTTGCAGTGGTTTGGTTGCAACGAGGAGCTGAGTAAAACAAGAGCTGTTTTTCTCTCCTTTCTCCACAAAGGAATACACTATCGACGTCTTTTTCCGGCAATCCTGGAGAGATGAAAGGCTGAAGTTTGATGGTCCCATGAAAATCCTGCCCCTGAACAACCTGCTGGCCAGTAAGATCTGGACTCCTGACACCTTCTTCCACAATGGGAAGAAATCTGTGGCCCATAACATGACAACACCCAACAAGCTGCTGCGTCTGGTGGACAACGGCACCCTCCTGTACACCATGAGGTCAGTCTGTGTCTCGTGGGGTGGGCTCTTCCAGGTCCCTACACACCTGCAGGCAAGGATGGGACCTCAGGGTACATGCCAGCAGGGCTTGTGCTGCTTCCCACTGACTCTATTCTCAAGAACAACCCCAGCACATACACTCATCAGCAGGTGGGAAGCACCAAGAGAAAAGCTTTTGGGTTAATTGTGAGTTCATTCCAGAGCTATTCAGGTGCTCCTCTGTGCTTGTAAGCCAGTCACCCATGTAAATCACGTTTGCCACTTGGAGCTGGTGCATTAATTTGTCTTCCCAAGTAAATGGGCTTGTAAGTGAAACAACAAGTTGCACATAGATGCACAGGAAAAGTACTGGGTTGGTTTTGGGAAGGTGGAAGTCTGTCTTTGCAGCAATTGTTTTCTGTGCTTTCATCTTCAAGCTGACCCTAACTAGTACCAGGCTTTGTTGTGGGTTCTGCACTTCCACCTCTGGTTTTTGAGGACGAGACAGAGTTTCATCTCTTCACCCTTCAGCTGGCTGCGTATCTACATAGTGTCAGCAAGTTTTGGAGCCCACATTGATAAACAATGCTCTGCTTTTGTGCAGCAGCTCTCCAATATGAGCTAATCCTGCCAGTGCCTTAGGGGTTTAGGTCTCCACACATCAGTGATCTCACGTTACTGAGGCAGATGGGGTAAATGAAGGGAGAAGCCCAGCTTGACTAAAGGGCTCAGTTCTGCTTCCATCTCTCTGACCTGTATGTGGATGACTAACACCCCCCACTCTCCTTCCCCACCCCCCCTGGGTTTGTATCATTGTCTGGCTGCAAAGTATTACAGGAGCTACTGGCCTAAGACAGCAAAAAAAGGACTCAATTTCAGGGGTTTTATATCATCTCACTTCTATATTCAGCAAACAGCCATTAGCTCCAGCAAGCTTGGTGTGACTGAGAAAGTATTGGATTTGCTTTTCCATTTAGGGCTGGGCAGGTGCCAGGATGGCAGCATCTCCAGGCTCTGGGGAATCAGCTGCTTGCAGAAAATGGAGCTATGGTATTTTTTAGAATGAAGTCATCACATCATTCAGTTTATCTGTCCCTCAAAGAAAGGGAGGATGAGGGAGGGTCTGAACCTCCCTTTGAGTGTGCTCCTGCTCCTCTTCAGCCCCTCTAAGGCTTTGTAAGACCCCACTTGGAGGTACCAAGAAGTTGAGGGTTGGATATGAGGCCTGTTGTATCACTCAGTGCCAGGAGATCTTTTCCTTACCCAGCACAGGGTGCTGCTGTGCAGGTATGTGTGAAGCTGTCCTGATGGGGCTCTGGGAGGTACTGGACCAGCCTGGTGCTGGAGATGTGGTTACTGCTGGCTGTCTGAAAAGCACTGGCCATTGCACAGGACAAGGTGTCAAGGGCAAAGCAGAACTCCTCTGTATTTGCAGTTCAGCACAGCCAGGATGGGATGTCTGTGTCCAAGGTGCATCTGATGATTGCTCTTCTCCCTGCAGATGCAGGGACACAGGACTGTGCATCAGACTGAGGCTCAGAGACCGAGTCCTGCCTGGCTCTGCCACTCGTGGGCACTCACACCCCAGCTGCCCTGTAAAAGGATAATGATGGTATCACCCTCCCTTGTTAAGTGCTTTGAAACCTCCTCACAGGAAAGGTCTGGAAGGAGTCTTGTGTTTTATGTCCAAGTGGCACAAGTGCTGTTCTCCCCCATGCCCAGGAGCATGCACACGTGTCTTTCCCAAAGGAAGGAGCAGGAGTACGAAGCTGGTCTCAGCCTCACACATCTGACACCCCATGCAAGCCACAGAGCCATGCTGTGTCCTGCTGACTGCATCTCCACCAGACTTCCCCTGGACTGGCAGGACTGCCCAGGTGATCCCTTACAGGCTCAGTCTGGACTGCTAGGTTGCCATGCAGTTTAATTCCTGAGACATACCCTATTCCTTTAGCTTGTACCAGCCCAGCATCCTTGAGGGATCAGTTCTGCTGATGTGCAATTAGAGGCACTTCTCTTGCCATTTATCCTGCTGTGAAAGCCAACTTCTCTTAGTCAAGCCTTACACTTACAGATGAAGTTGCTCTGGTGGAACAGCAACTCTTGACACGTGCATCCAGCAAAACCACACCTGTGTGACAATATTTATAGCTCCTGGAGAGAACCTCTTTATCACTGACCTGAGCTCCAAGGACTCACACAGCAGCTGTAGCTGAGTGTCCAGAGATTTCCTTCAGTCATGGCACAGCCTCCACACGGGCTGGTGCAAGGCCACGGTGCAAACACCCCATCACAGGCTCAGATCTCGGCACCTGGGTGACGTGGACTTTGCCACCACAACACAAAACTGCATCTCTCTACCTCCCTTCTTCTGGCTGCTGAGGAAGAGATAGGATTACTGATCCCTCTGCCTCTTCCCTGCCACTCCAGCTGCTTTAGAGGACATGGGGAACATGGTTCTACTGTGTCTCCCTGCCTCTGTGGTCTTGCTCGTGGAGCTCCTCCAAGATGCCAGTAGTTCACAAAAGCCCAGCTAGGGCCTCCAAGCTCTGGTGTCAGACCTGAGGACAGCAAACTGGGAATTGTGTGTGGATTTACATAAGGTACAGATAAAAACTCAGCTGCTGCAGCAATCTCTGCATGTACTCACTGGCTTGAATTGTATGGGGCACACAGATAATGTTCTGGTTCTCCCTGGCCTTGAAGCATATGAAAGCAGTGAAAGCTTAACGCTGTGCCAATGGGATTCAACTTTGAGGACCCAGGCTTTAAAGAGCTCTCCTGCACTTCACAAGGACTGTCAGAGTGGCATGTTGAGGCTTTGTGGTTATTGTCAGAGTGGCTCCCAGACAATATGTGCTCAAGTTATGCACTTAAAGGATGTTTAACTGCCAGACTGACGCATTCATCTGTATGCCCAAAGACTTTGCCTCAAGAACCTGCATTGATAAAGACAGCATGAAGTCCTTAGTGACAGTACCTGAGCACTTGGGAAGGAAGCTTGGTGAACCCTGGGGTGAGGCAGAGGCAGAACAGGAGGGAAAGCTGATCACAGAGGCATCCAGGACATGTGCAATACTCCCAGGGCTGCTGAACACTGGATGACAGTCGTTTACCTCCTGCAGCATGCTCAGGGGATTGAGCTTCCCAGGCTGCTTTTTGAAACCACAGAGCCCTGCACTGTCTCTCCCAGCAAAGCCTTTGTGTTGTCTTTACAGAATCCCAGAATCACAGAATGGTGAGGTTTGGAAGGGACCTCTAAAGGTCACATCGAGTCCAACTCCCCTGCTCAAGCAGCTCCCACCTAGATCAGGTCACACAGGAACATGTCCAGGGGGGTTTGAAGAGCTCCAGAGCAGGAGCCTCCACACCCTCCCTGGGCAGCCTGGGCCAGGGCTCCCTCACCTCAGCACTGAGAGAGTTTTTCCTTGTGTTTAAGTGGAACTTGTTGTGTTCCAGTTTTTGTCCATCACCCCTTGTCCTGTCACTGGGTACAACAGAAAAAAGTGCTGCCCCATCCCCTTCACAAACAGTTTTTAAATACTTGTATTAATGAGAACCCCCCTCAGTCTGGGGAGCCCAGAACTGGACACAGGACTGCAGATGAGGCTTCAGCAGGGCAGAGCAGAGGGAGAGCAGAACCTCCCTCGCCCTACTGCCCAAAGCCCTTCTAACCCACCCCAGGATGCCATTGGCTTCTTGCCCACGAGGGCACATCACTGGCTCCTGCTCATCCTGCTGCCCACCAGCACCCCCAACTCCCTTTCCCCTGTCCTACTCTCTAAGAGTTCATTCCCCAGCCTGTGCTGGTCCATGGGTTTATTCTTTCCCAGATGGAACACTCTCCACTTGCCCTTGTTGGATTTCATTGGATTTCTCCCTGCCCAACCCTCCAGCCTGTGCAGGAGCTTCTTCTCTGCTCAGTTCTCAAGCTGGTTGGCTTTACTGTTTGGTTTTTTTCAGCCACTGGGCAACTTGTGAGAGCTGTAGGCTGGAGCCATGCAATGGAGGTGCAGCCATCAGTCTCCCTTCTGCAAGAGCAGCATCTGGGACATCCCAGCACCAGCTCCTCTGGGTAGTAGCCACTGGCAGCCATTTGGCTGCATCCCACATCAGGGCTAGACAACAGCATTGATGGATCCAAGCAGACACAAACTAGACTGCTAAACACACAGGCAGAGGAAGAGATGAGATTTGTACAGCTTGCTTTTCTCTGCCCTGCAGATTCTGGAAGCTTGCATTTTGCAGGCTTGGTTTTGTGCAGGTAGACTTTTGTCAGGAAGCCATCCCAGGAGAGAGAAGTCTTCAGAGAGCCCCTTATCTCGCTGCATTTCTGCCATCATGGGCTGAAATCTCCAGGGGCTGGGGAAGGATGCAAAGTGAATTCAGCACTTTCAGATCCAGCACAAGGATCCTAGAAGCAATTTGGCTTTCAAGCTCAAACCCCAGCAATTAAACCTAACCTAGA
Organism: Colius striatus; assembly: GCF_028858725.1. Classification (NCBI taxonomy): domain Eukaryota; kingdom Metazoa; phylum Chordata; class Aves; order Coliiformes; family Coliidae; genus Colius; species Colius striatus. The sequence continues at coordinate 2,859,118 of NC_084771.1, read as the reverse complement.
TTCTCACGCAGCCTAAACCGTAAACACTCTTCGGCTTGACTGTGCTTCTTAATGAATCTCCTAGAGGAGAAACCAGGACAAAACTCAAGCAATATCCCTGGCATAAACAAAATCACTTCTGCTGTGCAGGGTGCTGTCATGTTTTTGTACCACACATACACCAAGGGATTATTACATTTGCGTCCCAGCGATGGGGCTGAGGCTGTGGCTCATCCTGCAGCACGACGCAGGTAACGACAGGGGCTCTAATGACACATCAAAGGCTTTGCTAAGCTCCTGGTAACCATGAGAACCGAGCTCAAGTGGTTTGTTGTACAGTCAGCCCTGCCAGAGGTATGTTTAGCCTGATTCACACTTCTTGCCATTGTGTTGAGCAGTTCAAAGCACTTCCCCTGACTTTAAAGAGGAATAAAAAGACCACATGGTTTCTCTCCTGGATGTTCCAGTTTTGGTGCCGTTGTGGCAGCAAAGTGAAGAGAAAGCACGAGGAGTCTGGGGTCTCATTTCAAGACAGTTCAGAATAAGTTATTGCTGGTGCCTGGGACAGATGAGCCAAAGGATACAACAGCTGGATCGTGTGATTGCTGGTAGCTTGGTGGATTTTCACATCCTTGTGTCAGGGGGCTGGAGCCAGGCTGTGCTCAGGGATGGCCAGTGACAGGACAAGGGGCAACAAGCTGCAACAGAAGAGGTTCCAAAGACACACAAGGACAAAGTTGTTCCCTGTTGAGGTGAGGGAGCACTGGCAGGGGCTGCCCAGATGGGCTGTGGAGGCTCCTTCTCTGGAGACATTCCAGCCCAGCTGGTTCCTGTGTGCCCTGCTCTAGGTGGTGCTGCCCTGGCTGGGGGGTTGCACTGAGTGAGCTCTGCAGGCCCCTTCCAACCCTCAACATTCTGTGATTCTATGATTTAGAATGTCATTTCAGGGCTCAGATTTGTGGAGCTGAAAGGCATTGAAGCAGTGAAGCAAACCTCTGTGACAAGCTGGCCATAAGTCCCTTTGCACAGGGGAAGGGGCAGAGAGGAGAATTTTTGCAATAGGCTCTTTAACCCAGATGCTGCAGAAGCAGTGGTAAGTATCTGGCAAGCAGGAGGTATTCCTCTTAGTTTGAGATGTTGACATTTTATTAGGCAAAGCAGATGGTGCTGAGGAGTCCTCCACCAGCAACAGGAGGTGTCAGGGAAGGCCAGTGGGACGAGGAGTCGATGGGGAAGTGGGCACTCTCCTCAGTCATGATTGATTCCACAGCTCTGCTAAATACCTCTGCTAATTAGCCCCCTGAAGGATGAGTGTGTGCAAGAGAGGCTTCAGGAGGAGGGTGAAAGACAGCTGAGGGATGAGGAGGGGGCAGAAGGATGTGCAGGAGTGAGCAGCAGTGCCTGCAGTCTGGTCATGGGGAGAGTGTGTGGGGCAGCGAGCACACCCCGGCGTGCGTCGGGGCAAGGGAGAACACCTGGGAGGGAAGATGCCTCTACTGCTTCCCCCTTCATCAGGGAAGCACGTTTATCTGGGCACATGCTGACTTCAGGCTGGCTGGAATAGCTGAACCAGACTCATCTTGCCTAGAATGAGGTGATGTTTTGGTTTGGATTTAATTTCAGGAGACTTCCAACCTCCTTCAGCTGGAGGCGGAGAAGTGGGGGATGAGGTTGCTTTTTCAGTGGCTTGTTGATGGATTTATTGTGGTGTTGTTTACTGGCTGGGGTGATAAAGCACCTTTTAGATTACAAATGTGACTGCTGCATTCTCACACAGCTGTGGAAGCATGCAGCATCCATATAAAGATGTCTCCTTCCCTTGACAACACTTGCTAAGAGTGTAAGTTGGCCGTGGTCTGGAGAGGGCAGGAGGGTATGGCTAAGGGCAATCTGGTCCCAGCTGGTCTCTGCTGCCATTCTGGCCTGCTCTGAGGCTCTTTCTATCTGCTCTAAATAGCATTCAAGCACCAGACCTCCTGTCTGTGGTCCTTTGAGTGGTTCAGCCTTTTTCATAGCAGCTGTTGGTCACAGCCAAGACTTGCAGACAGTCCAGTGGATGAGAAAGGCTTTTCTGTTCTTCTGTTCAGGATGCAACAGAGGGAAAGCACCAGTCAGAGGAGAGGTGCTTTGGAAAAGCCAACTTAGAGAATACCTGGAAAAGAGCCTTTTGAAACAATAGCTGGTGAAGCCAATGAAAGAATAGGAAGGTAAAAAGGAAGCCTTGTGTGGCCCACTGAGGGAGACAGGGGAGGTACATCGATGTTTCCTTTAGACAAGCGACAGTGATCAATTTTAGAAGCAAAAAGAAGTTGGAAAGGAAACAGAGAAAGAATCAAATGGTAAGATGCATGCAGACATGCTTGACAAACAGCCATGAAGCTCCCCCAGTGAATTTTGAGCTGACAGAAGAAAACTTTACCAAAGAAACACATCAGGAGGAGCAAAGGCACAGGGAGAAACTTCTTCAGTGTGAGGGTGAGGGAGCACTGACAGGGGCTGCCCAGATGGGCTGTGGAGGCTCCTTCCCTGGAGACAAACCCAGCTGGATGAGTTCCTGTGTGCCCCACTCTAGGTGGTGCTGCTCTGGCAGGGGAGTTGCACTGGATGAGCTTTTGAGATCTCTTCCAGCCCTTGAGACTCTGTGATTCTGGGATTCCATGAAAGGCTGTTGAGTCTGCACCTTGCTTCCAGGTTTTCATACCTGCTCCTTGGAACCCTAATCTTTGTTCAGATGATGAAAGAGAGGCATCAGGGCAAATGAGCCATTTGCTTGTGGTGGCCTTTGCATGTTGAGAAGAAAACCATTCCAACAATGTGCTTGTAGGTGTGTCACAGTCACTGCCAGTCTCTCCCTTGACTTTGATGAGACTTGGTTGAAGTCCTAAAGGTGAGATCTCCTTCTGTCTCATGTAGCTCTATCTCGTGTAGAACAGGTACAGGCAGACCAGAAGTGAAGAAGAGATCAGCAAGACAGAAGAAGGTCATTTGTTTCCAGTGAAGTCATGCTGGCCACACAGTGCTGCTTGGTTGGCTGAGAAAGCCAAGCTCGAGCCAGACATAATGCAAGCAAGACCATCATGTTCATCTCTTTGTCAGCACAATGATTTTACTGCAGGACATAGCAGTCACTACCCATGTACATGGCTTCAGAAAGGACTGTCAGGTTCACAGTAGAAAAGGCCCTTGGTTTCTGATGCACTCAGTTGCCTGGGTACAGCCTCTGAACCATGGAAGCCGTAAGCACTGGCTGCTGGGAGGTGACAGCAAGGTGTGATTTGCTCTGAATCCACCCAGGTTTCGTGCTTCTCTCCACTGGCCTCATCTGCTGGAGGTGGAGTCAGCCTGCACAGCCCCAACAAACCCACCGTGATGCAGCTTGCCAGGGTGTGGAGCATTGCACCAGCCTCAGCTGGGCTGGGAGCCCCTGGGACCCAGCAGTGCATGGGGACTCAGCAGCCAGTAGTCCCCACAGGGCATCCTGCTGCTGCTGAATAGCCACGAGCTGGTTATCAGGACTGAACCTGTCCTAACTGTGGGAGTTGCTTTTAGCGGGTTTTTCTGCCCCTGTGGGGTGTCTCTAGGGGTCACAGTGAGGTGCATGTGCCCAGTGGAGACAGAATGGTGCTGCCTGGCACTGGAAACCAGCAGAAATGCAGCTGTGCTGCTGTTGCATTGAGGAGCAGGGAGGTGCCACTGGAACACTGTGTTCAGAGGGTTTGCAGGACACTCGCTGCTTTCCTTTGCCAGCTCGTACCAGAGCAAGGCACAGACTCCCCATGGTGCCACTCTGACCCCAGCAGCCCCTGCAAAGGGGCCACCTCCTCACCTCCCACATGCTCCCAAAGGCTGGGTTAGCTGGGATTTCAAGTCCTGCTGTGAGTGCTGCAGGGGCCATGCAGGAGGATTTTGGCCACCCAGACCTGCCCCATCAAACTTAGAGCAGCTTCCAGCTCTGCTCCCCAACTTCTTCATGTGACACCTCTGCCTGTGTCTCACTGGGATGGCAGCTTCCCTACACCCTCTAAATGATACAGATGAAACTGGACATGGGTCTGAAATCATGAGGTGCATTTCCTCACCTGGCAGAGCAACGTTGAGAGCCAGCAGAGAGTTCCCAGCACAGCCTGGGCTGCTCTCACAGCCCACAGCAGCACCTGGGCAGGAATCCACTCCGTGTCTGCCTGGCACACCAGCATCTGCCACCAACCACCAGAGCCTCAGGGACACCCTGGCACCTCCAAGCCACAGGGATTCTGCTTTGTTTCCCCCACAGGGCCTTCTAGAGGGATTTGTGAAGGACCAAGCCTCATGGCAAGTTTGAAAACCAGACCTCTTTATGGCCTGGAAGGAATAACCTCCCCTTGTATTTCCCTTGGGTTTGTTTTGCTTCTTTGCTTGCAGCAACACCTGAACCCTTTATTCTCTTCAGGGTTTGTTTTGCATTTGACTAAGCCTCATTGTTTTCTGTGAAGAATGACATACTTGAATGTTCTTTCCAATGAAGGAAAACACCTCAGTAGGAGCTTCCAACTGCCTCTTGACCTGAGTTTTCCCCCTTCAGCCTTAGGTCTGGGTGCTTGCCCTTGGGTGCTCCTGTTGCTCCTGTCATGGTTCATTTGGTATTTTGCTGAGCCATCAGGAGAGGATCCTTTTTTCTACCAATGGTTCCTTCAGAGCAGATTGTATGAGAGGTCTCCTGGGAAGCTGTCAGTCCTGGCTGCCCCTCCTGGGCTGCAGGCTTTGCAGTGCTTCAGGAAGGAACATGAGTTTAGAGCTACCTTTTGTAGAGCCTTTCATGACAGATCCTTTTATGCCTGGCCCTGTGTTCTGCAGGACACTGCTGCCTCCCTCAGAGAACTGCTTCCTGATGAGGTGTCTTCACTGGGTTTTGATGAACAAGTCAAGCTCACAAGTTGTCCTACAACAGCCCCAGGAGAGGCAGTTCTGCATCTGCTGCAGCATCCTCTGCAGTGGCACCAGCAGGAGAAGGGCTGGGGAGGTGGGATGAGGTGCCCCATGTGCACAGGGGTGTGTTGTACCCCAGAGAAGCAGCTGTGACCCCATGGCTCTGGCTGACTTTGTTCAGCAAACACTGTGGCTTCCTCACTACCAGCCCTCAGCTCCTCCCAGAGCGCTGGGAAGAACATGTTGTGTTCCCTGGAAGCCCTTTGCCTCTACTTTCCAGCACAGTCCATAAGATATCCCCTGTCCCCAGGCATCAGGGAGCTCTTTGTGTGTTGTGCATGAGCAAACAGAAGTCCTGGGCTTTGGCAGACTCTCTGTGCTGAGTGTATAAGGATGAACTCAGCCAATAGGGTTGAGCTGATACAAAGGGAAAGGTTGCCAGATCTGTTCTGCCTGCTGTTGTCTCCATAGCTGGTGGCCTTCTGCCCAGAGACCCAGGGGTTAGTGAGCACACTGAGGCCTTGGCCACAGGGGCTGTGTCTGACCACGTGCCCTGTCTTGTCTCCTAGGCTGACCATTCATGCAGAGTGCCCCATGCACCTGGAGGACTTCCCCATGGATGTGCATGCCTGCCCACTGAAGTTTGGGAGCTGTAAGTACCCTGATGGGCCTCTGCAGGGGGATGGGTACAGAGCTGAAGAGCAGTCCTTTCTGGGGCTAGTGTTACCCAGGGGTTTACTAACACTGTGCTTAATTATTGCTAACGAGTTTGTTTCTGGCATCTCACACGTGCAATTCCTACCATCACCAGAAATGGACAGAGAGCAGATCTGTGGTCGGTTCAGGCCCATAGGATGGGTCAAACACCTATGTTTTGTTGTAAGTTCATTAGGGAAGTGGAAGAGCATCTTCCCACATCCCTCCCTGCCTTCAGTGGGCAGCACTGCTTCTTCAGCACTGCCTTAGCAGGACCAGCATTGATGGAAAACTCAGAGGTGCTTTTCCTTCATCACAAGGTGATGCTGGGGGGACAGATTTGAGAGGACAGCAGTGATATCTGCTGCTAGGTGTCCAGTCCAGCTTCCCTACACCCCTCCTGACAGTCTGGGGAAAGCCTGAACCCTCTGGTTACTCTGGCTGCATGCTGCAATGGAGCTTACAAACCCTTTGCTCCTCTTCAGTCTGTCAGGCAGGCTGCTCTCAAGTAAAAGGCTGGGAAACTGTGGGGATCTCAGTCCTAACACCCAAAGGTAATGGTTTAGGGAAGATTTACAGGGTGCTGGTCAGTTAAAAGCTGCTTTGAGCCTTCCAGGCTTGCAGCTGCTCATCTAGCTGGGCTTCCCATACCCTGCCTAGGAACAGTTTCCCTCTTCTCTCCCATGTGCAAGTTAAAGTTCTGTCAGTTTCATTCCTAAAGTGAGTGGGAACCAAGCTCCAAACCACTGGTTCACCACAGTATGGAAATAAATTGCCTAGTCTTCTCTAGGGACAATGAGCTGATCACCACTCTCAGTCTGTGTGTGTGTTAGATGGAAGAGTTACCCACCTCCAACTAAAGAATGAGCCCCCACACACAAACTCTAAGGACAACAGCAAGATCATACCCTTTCTAAACTGATCCTTCCTGAGCTGTTTGGGAGTGACCTGAGGAGAAAGAGGAGAAGCTTGATTGGCACCAGAAGGAATCGTGTTTATCATGTGCATCTGCTCCTCTGCCTCACGACAGAATGCAGCCATGCAACTGGATCATCCAAAACACTGCAATACACTCATGTCTCAGGCAGCACCTAATTAAATGTAGAACTCATTGCCACAAGACATCACTGAGGCCAGTGAAATAACAAGCCTCAGAGAGGGATGTTAATTGACCTTGTGAGGAGGGATGTAGCGTCTCATACCTCAGGCCTAGACTTGCAGGAAGGCAGATTCCTACACATCTAATTGCTTTTAATGTTTCTTGGTGAGGAAGAGACAATAATGTGCTGGAGCACCCTTTGGGGTTCTTGTGGGTATTTGCACTGATTTAGGCCTCTGAATGACACAGGCAGCTCAGAGAGCTGCTCCTGGTTAACATTGGTATGGCTGCTTCTAAAGCAGGCACCCACACAGCATCTGAGCTCACCTCTCCTGAGCTGGGCTAGGATTAAACTAGTGTTTGCACCAAAAAGCCATCAAGAGCTGGAAGCTGCTCATTTGTGAGAAGCTTAGAGTGGGTCAGATTTGTAAGTAGGACAAGACCAGGACTAGACATGTGCTGTGCCAAGGAAAGCTGATTTTGCCTCAGTGACCACCTTCCATGGATGCTCACAGCCTGAATGGCTCATTGGTAGCCTCCTGTCCCTCTGCCACCATGGCAGCCACCCAAAAGGGAAGGCAGAGAGCAAGGGCATCAGGAACTGAAGGTAGCTTGAGCTGCCCACCTGTGTCATGCCTTGGACCACAGGCAGTGAAGGTGAGGGCTTTACCTAGAAGATGAGTGTATGCAGCAGAGAAGAACTGCTTCTAAGACAGTCACAGGACACTGAGACCAGGCTAGCAGGTGTTGCTGAGGTTACCAGTTGCACTAAATGTCAAAGAGCTGTCCTTGTTTAGACTGCATTGCAGGGCATTGAGCAGAAAGAGCCTCGTGGCATTACACTGTCCCCAAGCCATGGGGCACCAGACACCCTTCTGTCCTGGATGACCAGATATGCTGACTCCACAGCACCCTTGCAGCACAACCAAGAAAGTGTGGGCTGGGTGATCAGGTAGTGAGGTGATTGTGAACTGGTTGAAAGAGAAGGCAGAGCTGTGATCAATGGGGCAGGGTCTAGTTGGAGGCCTGTATCTAGTCCCTGAGGGGTCAGTGCTGGGACTGGCACTGTTCAATCTATTCATTAATGACTGTGATGAAGGAACAGAGGCACTGTCAGCAAGTTTACTGAAGATACTAAAGTGGGGGCAGTGGCTGACACCCCAGAGGCTGTGCTGCCATTCAGCCAGACCTGGACAGGCTGGAGGGTTGGGCAGAGAGAAATTCAATGAAATCCAGCAAGGGCAAGTGGAGAGTGTTGCATCTGGGAAAGAACACCCCCATGGACCAGCACAGGCTGGGGAATGAACTGGTAGAGAGGAGGACAGGGCAAAGGGAGCTGGGAGTGCTGGTGGGCAGCAGGATGAGCATGAGCCAGCAACGTGCCCTCATGGGCAAGAAGCCAATGGCATCCTGGGGTGGCTCAGAAGGGCTGTGGGCAGGAGGTCAGAGAGGTTCTGCTCCCACTCTGCTCTGCCCTGCTGAGACCACATCTGGAATATTGTGTCCAGCTCTGGGCCCCTCAGCTGCAGAAGGACAGGGAGCTGCTGGAGAGAGTTCAGCACAGGGCACAGAGATGCTGGAGTGGAGCATCTGCCTTGTGCTGAAAGGCTGAGGGAGCTGGGGCTCTGCAGCTTGGAGAAGAGGAGCCTGAGGGGTGAGCTCAGGAATGGTTACAAATCCATCAAGGGTGGGTGCCAGGAGGCTGGAGCCAATGATAGGACAAGCTTTCAGGGTCCCTTCCAGCCCTTGAGGTTCTGTGATTTTGTGGTTTTTTGACAACTGTGCTTTCAGGGATGATGGCAGTGAAACTGTGGGCAGGGTCCCTTTGTAGATGGAGAGTGGCAGTGGGTGAAGCATGAGTGCCAGAGCAGAAGGTGCTGCCCATCGAGGCAGAAGAACATTGGCAAGGCTTCACAAAGCTAAGCCTGCTGGAGGGTGGAGATCTCCAGGAGCAGGTTGAGAGCTGAAAGGAAGGGGAAAGCAGGGTGTTGCACAATGGGGGAGAGGTCCCAGCCTGCATCAGAAGTGCAGCATGCTGCATGCTGAGAAACGTTGGCTGAGAATCAAGACCACTCCTCGACTTTGCACAGCACCAGCTTAGTGTTTAACAGACTTGCCAACACTTCCAGTGCAGGAATAGCAGTGGTTGGTTGAAAAAGATCAGAGAAATCTTGTCTCAGGACACAGTCTTCCACAGAGCAGGAGCTGAGCCATTTCTGTAGTAAACCTGACCCATTGCTTGGCCAGAGAACTCCTTCATGTCTGAATAGGAGAAGCTGGTGGCAAAAATGAAGTAAAAACTCACTCTAGTGAGGTTTGTTCTTGCCTAAAAAACCAGTGCAGAGTGGGTATGAACAGGAAGCTTGGACATGATGAGGAGAAGCAGCTCCTAGTAGAATCTGGAGAGACTCAATTTCTGGGTACCATAGGACTTGCAAAAGCAAGAGCCTGCAGGCACTGTTGGGAAAGGGAGGTGGCTGTGAGGATAAGCAGGGGTTTGATCACAAAGACCTGTGAAGGTGACTGTGTGTGTCAGAGAGAGGCATTTGCATATGGGGAGTTGGGCAGGTGAGAGGGGAGCTTGCAAGCTCCTGGCAGGATGCCCTGGCCCCCAGCCCACCAGCAGCACTTGCCTGATGGCTCTCTCATATGCGTGGGCAGGAGTTTCCCAGCACTGCCCTCCCTCCTGGCCCAGTGAGCTGGCCTGAGGCTGGCAATCACAGGGTCATGCAGGAGAGGAAGCATCTTTGGGGGAAGGACCCACCACTCCCAAAGCTGAGAGGCTTGGAGAGGGTTGCTTATGAGTGATAAAGGTTTTTAACTTTTCTCCTGAAGCTAAAATTCAGCCTCATTTGTGCTTAGCCTTTCTCTCCAGCTGCTGCCAGGATGGCTCTCCCAGTCCTGGGCATGGGCTGTCCTGCTGCCCCAGCTGCCTGCTGGTCTGGACACCTTCTTGCCTTGTCTCTGCTTGGAGCCAGCTCTTGCAGAGTAAGCACGTCAAGGGGACAGTGTGTCTCTCAATGACAGTGCTCTGCCCCCTTTTCCAACTCCCTTCCCAAACCCCAGCTCCCTTTTGCTCGTTTGGTTTAACAGTTGCTGAACTGCCTTGGTCTCTGGCCATGCTTGGCTGTGCTCAGCCATGAGGCTTTGAGGAATGCACAGCAGGGATTCATTTGGCTACAGGCTAATTTGGGCAGATTTTAGGTCAGGCAGAAGCACAAATCTCATTCTTCTTTCTCTTCCACAGATGCCTACACAAAAACAGAGGTGATCTACACCTGGACACTGGGGAAGGACAAATCAGTGGAAGTAGCAAAGGGTGGATCTCGCCTGAACCAGTACGACCTGCTGGGCCACGTGGTTGGGACGGAGATGGTTCGATCCAGCACAGGTACTTGTGGGGCTGGGATGCCATGCATGGGCCGAGCACGCTGCCAGATGAGGTGCTCCCATGGCCTTTGGATGCCCCAGTTTGGCAGGATATCAGAGGCAGTGCCTGTGGTCAGTCAGTGAGCAGCACAGGACGCCTTCCCAAGCCACGTGGCGCTGGGGAGCACGGCTGGGCACCTCTGGAGCAGGTACTGAGAGGCAGTCAAGGGTGTAGCTTTCAGTGGGTTCTGCTGGAGGAGCCTTAACGCCCATATACCCTCTAGAAAATTGATTCCAAGCACCTAAAAAGGAGCTGTTGTGTGAAAATTTGCCCCACCTTGCCCAGCTGGTTCCTGGTACTGTGGGTTCATTTGTCCCTTTGCAGTCCCTCAGCAGAGCATCACGGGCAGGGGGGACGAACAACATCACGCTCAGGGTGATTTTCACTGCATCTGCTTACACAAATGTTATCAGAGCTAATAGAAGATTATCCCAAACAAATGTTTCCTCTGATTAATGACCAATATTAATCATTCTTCTCTCCCATCTGCTGCTCCTCCCTTCCCCTCTGAATCCAGGTACTGATGGCTTCTGTTACCTCGTGCGTGTCTCTCTGCTGCTTTTCTTTCCCTTTTGTTGTTGTTGGGTTTCCTTTTTTCTTCTGTATGCACCAGTAGTTCTCTCATTTGAGGATATTTCCTCTCTGGTGCACTTGATTTTAATAGTGTATGTCTGTAACAACTCATATCACCTCCCTTGGGGAAATGTGCAGAGTCCAGGGAACTGAATGTCATAATATCTGGCCCATCTCTCTACTGAAGTTGTAGTAAAATGTACAGATGGGTAACCTGAAGTGGCAAGAAAGCTGCTGTAACAATTTAGCAGAGCCACGCTCACAGCAAAAAGGCACAATAACCCAGCAAAGTATCCAAAGCTCTGAGTGGAGGAGTAGGACACTGCTGCTGCTGTGGTTTACAGCCCAGACCTTTAACAACAGAACTGATTTTTGAGATGGTTAGAGGGAGAAAAGGTGGAGTGTTCTCAGGACTGTCAGAGAAAAGGAAATCCTTTGTCCTGAAATCTTGTAGGAGCACTGTTGAGTCTCACTAAGCTGAAGGTATCTCACCCCCAACGTGGTTCCCTGGAATGGGGCATGAGAGGGGTGGGAGCTGTGTCTGCAGGTACACCCAGAGGCACCTTGTGCTGAGAGCCAAATGAGGTTGTGCCTGGTTATTTATTGGCACTGATTTGCCTGTATCACACAACCATTCTGCAGCCAACTAAAGGAGTCTGCAGAGAAGCATTCTGGAAGGGCAAATGCTCCATGGAAGTCACCCAGGCTACCCTGTGGCACGTGCTGGGGTGGCACAGCAGCCCTGTGTGTGTGACACTGACAGAGGCACCTTGTGCTGAGAGCCAAATGAGGTTGTGCATGGTTATTTATTGGCACTGATTTGCCTGTATCACACAACCATTCTGCAGCCAACTAAAGGAGTCTGCAGAGAAGCATTCTGGAAGGGCAAATGCTCCATGGAAGTCACCCAGGCTACCCTGGGGCACGTGCTGGGGTGGCACAGCAGCCCTGTGTGTGTGACACTGACACACACACTGCAATGCCATCGAAGAATTGGCTCAGGACACGGCTGTAGTGGTTTAGAGATGGGTCAGTGGCCAGCTGGCCCTGCTCTGGGAAAGCTCAGGGTCTGTACCCGGCTGTCTCTGCAGGAGAGTACGTCGTCATGACCACACACTTCCACCTCAAGAGGAAGATTGGGTACTTTGTGATCCAGACCTACCTGCCCTGCATTATGACAGTCATCCTGTCCCAGGTGTCCTTCTGGCTGAACAGGGAGTCCGTTCCCGCCCGGACGGTTTTTGGTGAGTCTGGGAGCACTGGGGCATCCTCTCAGGTCGCTGGACAAAGGCCTCACAAATGACAAGACATAGACTGGTCTCCTCCAGGCCTCGACTGGCATCAGTGAAGCTGCTGGCCATTTCCCAGAGTAGCTCTTCCCAGTGCCTCTGCTTCCACTGAATGACTGCAAAAATACTCCTGAGCGTGTTTCTGCTACAAGCCAAGCCATAAATATTAACAGTAATCAAGGTATTGATCATCTCATTATATGCATTTGGCTGTGTCTGCTTATCTATATTGGCTTTTGAGTTGTGGAGAGGATAAGTACACAGGGAGGCATTTAAAGCTCTACCTTTGAAATTGCTAATGTGCCCCTGGTCAGAGCTCTGCAGTGCAGGTTCCTGGGCTGAGGCACCATAACTGCACAGTAAATATATTGTTATGATTTTGTTCAGCTGGTTTCAGATCCCCTCTCTGAGGCAAAGTGTCAGCTTGTCATTGCACATATATTAATAGCTTTCTGCAAACATTTAATAAGGGAATTGCCTCGTGCTTTCCTGCTGAGACCTTTAGTGCAGGATCTACACACACACACATACACACTCACAGACCAGGTGTGATGCTGCAGGATTGTGTTTCCTGGAAACAACAGTGCCCAGCACGTCCTGCTCAACAGAAATCACCAAGCAGAAAGGGAATATAGGGTACCACCTGCTCCTGGCTTTCAGTAAGACAGAAAGTAGTGTGCATCATGAGGAGCTTTCTCTGTAGCAAGGGTGATGACAGAAATGCTCCTACAAACCCAGCAAGGTTGATGTGCTGCATTCTGGACCCTCTCTGCAGGTCTGGCCCTTGCTGCCGTGCTATGGACTGGAATGGGACCCAGGGAGGGTGATGAGTGCCTCTGCAGCCTCCTAAATGAACTAAAGGGAATCCTTATGGGGTTTTGTGTTCACTGGGGCTTGTGAAATGTAGGCAATGGACAAGCTTTAAAACATAGAGCTGAGGTCAGCTTCTCCCCATGAGCACTGGGCTGCCTTCCCTTCCCTGCTGAGGCAAAACCTGCCATGACCCCCAAGGTGGAGAGCAGCTTTGGGGAACTGGGTGGTGAGTATGGCCAAACTGGTTTGCACAATCCAGACTGCAAGAGCTGTACTGAACAATGGTGACAGTGAAGAAGAGGAGATATGGGCCCTTAGCACCCACTTTTGGGTGTTTCCATCCAACAGAATGGAAAAGAGGGGGGTCAGACAGAAATGCTGTGGGAAACAGGCCCAGCTCAGGCATACAGAGTCAGCAAAGAACTTCCCTCACTCATCTCTGAATCACTTGCAACTGAATCACAGAGTCTCAAGGGCTGGAAGGGGCCTGGAAAGCTCAGCCAGTGCAACCCCCCTGCCAGGGCAGCACCACCTAGAGCAGGGCACACAGGAACCAGCTGGGTTGGAATGTCTCCAGAGAAGGAGCCTCCACAGCCCATCTGGGCAGCCCCTGCCAGTGCTCCCTCACCTCAGCAGCGAACAGGTTTATCCTTGTGTCTCTTTGGAACCTCTTCTGTTCCAGCTTGTGCCTGTTGCCCTTGTGCTGTCATTGGGCTGAACCCCACAGAGTGCACACCCAGACCCCCGTGTCTGCCCACGCCTGAGATGGGCTCTTACATCTGTGTCTGTGCTGGAGGATCTCTGCACTCCCAACCCTGGGCTGAGCCCTTCTCTCAGGATTTCTCATTCCCTCCTGTGTTATCCTGAGATTTGCAGACAGATTTCCTCAAGCAGCAGCTCACATTGAGCTGAAGAGAGCCAACTGAAAACTGAAAGCCTACCTTTGTGACAAATGTCTTTGCACCCAAATTGCCTGGCTTCCCTGTTCAGCAAATAAGAACAACTCCAATTGTTTATTCCCTTCCCACCCCCTCAATGTATTTTGCCCCTCAGAAAACATTGTCAACAATATCATGGAAACTCTTCAGTTACCAGGAGTATGGCTTAAGGGAAGTGCAAATTAGTCAATACCTTTGTAATGTGTTTAATGTGTTTTTAATTGAAAAGCACATTATTGGGGGAAATGGATAGCAGTGCTCGCTTGCTTTAAGGAAACAAAAAGCTTTAAGAGTTGTTTTGCAGCAGATCACTTTTTAAAAGGACTCTTTGTGACCATGCTGGCAGGACCCAGGGTCCCAGGTGTCCGTTCATGCAGGGCATGAGACACTATTTCCAACCCTCAGACAGCCTCTTTGTACAAGTGGGCAGCTTCTGGCCCTCCGTGAAGCTTCCCAAAGCTGTGGGTTTTTTACTGTTATGGGTTTTATTTCTCTGCAAAAAGCAACCAGAGGCTTCTCCATGGCATATTCTATGCTAGGGAGCTGGGTCTGGCATCACAGTTTCCCCTGCTAGCAGATGAGGAATTAAATGCAGGTGCCTACCTGTGAGCTAAGACTCCTCTGCAGTGAGCAGAGGTCCCAGGTGATGGAGTTTGGGGAAGCTTAATCTCATCCTGCTGCAGCTGTTTGCCATTGATTATATGAACTGGAGATATTCCAAAGGTCCTGAGCAGGCTGCAGTTGGCCTTGATTTGAGCAGGGGTTGAACACGTTGACTTCCCTTCCAACTTGGACTGTTTTGTTGTTCTATGGGTTGCACCACGGACTTGTGCTGGATAAGACTCCTTAATTGCAGTGTGAATTACAGCCCTCCAGCACAGGGCTACCAAAATGGAAGGCTGTGAGACCTGGGGCTGCTCAGCCTGGAGAAGACTGAGGGGAGACCTTATCAACACTTATAAATACCTAAAGGGCAGCGTCAAGAGGATGGGGCCAGTTGTTTTTTCTGCAGTGCCCAGTGACAGGGCAAGGGGTAAGGGGCACAAGCTGGAACACACAAAGTTTGGCTTCAACACAAGGGAAACCTTCTTTGCTGTGAGAGTGAGGGAGCCCTGGCACAGGCTGCCAGGGAGATTCCAGAATCACCTTCTCTGGAGGACTTCAGAAGGCTCATGGACATGTTCCTGTGTGACCTGATCGAGTGGAACCTGCTTTAGCAAGGAGCTGTGTTGGATGATCTCTAGAGGTCCCTTCCAACCCCCTCTCCCCATTCAGTGAGGCTGTGATTCTGTCCAGGTGTGCCATGGTGTGTAGTCTCCCACTACCCTTTCCTCCTGCTGTGTTTCCACAGGTGTCACCACCGTCCTCACCATGACCACGCTAAGCATCAGCGCAAGAAACTCCTTACCCAAGGTGGCGTACGCGACGGCCATGGACTGGTTCATAGCCGTCTGTTATGCCTTTGTGTTTTCTGCGCTGATCGAATTCGCCACCGTCAACTACTTCACGAAGCGCAGCTGGGCTTGGGATGGCAAGAAGGTGCTGGAGGCCCAGGAGATGAAGGTCAGCCCCGTGGCCAAGGCCGGGGGGAGGAGGGCACGGTGAAGAAATGCTCCAGGAGAGAGCTGAGCTGGGGCCGGGAGTGGGTAACATGCAGCCCGGCAGCACTCGGGGAGGCTGGATGCTACTTACTGGGGTCCCCAGCTCAGGTCTTGACTGGAGCAGTTCTTGAGGGTCAAGGGAGGAAGGGCTTGGCTGCTGTGCTTAGCTGGACCATGGCATGACTGCTCACTTCTGTCCCTCTGCATGACAGCTTGCCAATGTGAATGCTGCATGTTTTGGTCTTGCTCCACCAGTGCTCTACTCCCTCCAGCCCATAAATGCCCTGCTCCACATTGCTAAGCATGCCACACAGACCCAGATAAGCCATGGGATGCCAGCCTTGCCCATGAGGCCGGTTCTACTCAGGCATGGTGCCGTGATGGTGGGGGAGTAATACTCATGCTGCTGCCCACAGCTGCTGCTTTGCGAGCTCGGGCAAAGAGGGTGGGTGGGAAGCAAGCAATCAGAAATTGCAACTGGCAGGAAATTAGTGGCTGGCACAACACACATTTTCCCTTCTCACTTGGGATGAGCCTCTCTGGCAGCTTCCTTCCCGCCAGCCAGTGCTGCCCCTGCTTGTGTCCCCTCCTCCTGACTGATGGCACCTCGGCTGTTCAGTCACTGTAGCATGCTGCTCCTTGGTTGTATGTATGGAAGCCCTTTGAAAATCAGCTTTGTTCTTGGTTCTGGAGCCTTTATCTTTTTCTCCTTTGCATTTTAATATGTTGTCTAAAACTGCTGTGGGGCTCTGTGCAAATACCTGGAAGAATTGCAGCAGCTTTTGGGAAGACGAGAGCCAATCATCTTCCTGGTATGGAGGTGAAAGCAGGAGAAGAGAGACCTTATGGAGAAGCACTGCCATCACTGGGTGTCGAATGCCTCTCTCTCATGTTTCTTGGACTCTGTCTGTTTTGCTTTTGCAGCTGTGGGCTGAGCAACAGACTCGTGGCAGAAAGCTCCAGAGGCCACCAATTGATGGGCTTCCAATTCCTTCATGAGTGAATAGTGCTAATCTGGCCTCTAGAGAGGAGAGAAGCCTTTCCCAGGTCCCTGGCATGAACAAACCATCAGAACAGGTCCTCAAAGCAACCATATCCCATTAAGGGATGGTGCAAATCAGCACTAAGTCATAATTCACACAGCCATGGGCAATTGGGTGAACTGGACCCAGTCAAAAAAGCAGCAGAGGCTCAAAAGCTTCAGTTTGTCCTACAAACAGCATGCTCTTAGTTTATTCATTGAGCCAGCACTGCCAGACTAACAGTGCTGAAACAGCAGGGTCAGACCATGCAGAATGTTTGGTAAATAACAAACCCAAAGCAAGACCAGGAGTGTTTCAGGGGGAGTGCTCTTTGGGAGTTTGCTGCAATTGGTTTCAAGCTGGAGAATTGGGAAAGGCTCCAAATTTGTGGATGCTAACTGTGATCTTTATCTTAGAAGGCTGGTCCCTGAAGAGTGGTGGGTTTTCAGGGAGCTTGGAAATACCATGTGTTACCATATTTGCTTTTCATCTTTGTTCCATTGGATATTTCCAAGCAGTGAATTTGCTGCACGACGAAGGTGCCTCATTGGCTCAGTTTCAGCCTTTAATTAGCTCTTGAAGCAACTGACAAGCCCCATGGTTGAAACCACAAAAGAAAGAAGAGGCAGAAGAATAACTCTTGACATTTTATACCAGGAATAAAACCACCAGTGACAAGCCCAGGCCAAGCCCTGGTCTCTGGAGAGCCTTCCCTCCAGCCAAAAACAACGCTCTTTATTGATGTAATGGCAAGGATCCTCACTGCAGGTTCGACAGTTTCCTTACATGAACATGAATAGGAGTCAGCAAGCAGCAGCCTTTCCCTCACCTCAGTTGTAGGCAGCAGCAGTGCTTCCCATCCCATCTGAAGGGAATCACTACCTTGCAAAAGCTGCTGGTTGCTGATGGGCATCCCCACTGTATTCACTGTCTCAGGGCTGGTACCATTCTTTCTTTCCCCTCTTCAGCCAACACATCAAGTTTAGATGGGAACAGGGCATTTTTGTTTCAGGTAGATGCCTCATCTTGGTTAAACTGCTCATCTCTACATCACAAATGATCATGATGATGTTCTGGCTCTAGCCACAGTTAGGTTCTGGTTCTAGCTGGGAGCCACCCTGCACGTTCTCTGCAGTTTGTGGTGAAAGGCAGGCAGGTATCACCACAGATGTCACTAAAAACACACTTTAGCATGCACTCTGATAAGATCTGACTAAAGCTTCTCAGACCCAGGGATTTTCTGAGCTGTTCCTGCCTGCCACCAGTAATCACTCACTGTGGATGAAGGATTCCCTCTTTGTGTATGGCAGAGTGGCAGCAGCCAGCCTGAAGCTGCAGAAGGAGGAAGACATCTGGATCCACTGAGGAAAACTTGTTAGTAAAGATGATTTCTTTTCCCCCCCAAAAACTGCCTCAGGAGGCAGGTGGGAGATGGCAGTAGCTGGGGAGGACTGAGAGGCCAAAGAGTTTGAAAGGCAAGTGCTTTCAGTAGCCAGCAAAGCTCCCTATATCCAGCACCCTCAAAATAACCTGCTAAAACAACCCACTTCAGGTCAGAAGGGCTGTGTCTGGACAGAGGGAGATCCATCCATCCCAAACACAGGGATGGCCATCTCTGGAGCCAGCAAGGTCACATCCTGAGTGGCTGTTACAGTGAAGATCTGGAGAGACAACCATTAACCATTTGCCACTGGGAAACTCATGAAGTCTGCAAGAATGGCTCCCTGCAAGAAGGGGTTCTCTGTTCCTCAGGATGGAAGATGTTTGGGATCTTTGGAAGGCATTTAAACCCACTTCCACTTCCACTTGCAATGTCTGTGCCTAAAATCTGATTCAGCTGTGTGTTTGTGCTCGTATGACACTGCCCTGAAATCCTGTGTGGCAAGGAACAGCAAAGATAATGCAAGTGGCTGCAGTCAGCCACATGAAAGCAAGGAAGAGCACACTTTGGATGGAGGAATGCTCCTGGATCTTTATCCTTACCCTTTGCAGTCCATGGTGAGAAAGGTTTAGGCTTTTTATGTACTTTTCACATGTCTTTTCACGTAGAGAAAGTCACCAAAAGGCACCCTGCAGGCCTCTCTGTTGGTAAGATCATCGTGGTTTTGTGGCTTGTGTTTTGGAAGTGATGGGTGTGCTGCCCATTGGCACAAGGTGCCTTTTGCTCTGACTGAGCAGAGCTCAGCTCTTTGTCCAACCCACCCTTCAGCACTTCTGAAGTTTGCCCCTTGATCCAAGTCACTTGAGAATGATTCTCCTTTGTTTCTTTCCAGTTGTGGCAACTTCATTTCAATCTCCTCCTTGCCAGCAGGGAGGAGCTAGAGCCAACCCTGACAGGCCAGCATTTTCAACCAGTCTGAAGCCTTACAAGCTCACAGGATGATTCAGATGCATCTCTCTCTTTTCTGCCTCACTGTGGTAGAAATGTTTTACCTGGGACTTCCCCTTGCTGACCATGCTCTGTGTCCTTTGTCCTACTGCACTGGCAGTCACCTGTAGCACTCCATAGCACTGCAAGTGATTTATGTTCTCAGCATCGTCACTAGAGTCCATGTATCATTCTTTGACAACATTGCACCCTCTTTCAACACTGTGTGGTGTCTTGGGCTGATTATTGACTCCATCCAACCTCTGAGTCTTTATCTGGCAATCCAGGGAGCATAAGATCATTGGGCCCAGTCCCACATAATCTGAGTGAAGAGATGGGAGAGATGAGTGATGCCAAAGGTCCCAGCAGCAGCTGACAGCAGCATGGCATTGGCATAGGCTGCTTGTTAGTGCAAAATGGCATCACCCAGAGCTTTTTGTCTCTGCTCAGGGTGCAGGAGTCTCAGTTTAAAACACTTTGCTGCTGTTCTCTGATAGGATGGAGTCTCTGGCACACTGCAGAGGGGAACTTTGGCTGACATGAAGAAGGAGTGACATGCTTGCTGGAACAGCAACTGCAGTTGCTGTGTTTTGAATTATAGGACATAAATATGTCAGAGACTAGAGCTGCTTGCACCTTGTCTCTGGAAAGGCAAGTGGCACATACCTTGCATTTCTCAAGCACTGCAGGTATTGGTGATGGTGACCTTCAGTGGCCTGTCAAGGGGACAGTGCTTCCAACTCACATCTCCAGCCAAGGAGCAGGTGCAGAGGACTAAACCTCCAGCAGATTGTAGGTAGAACTGGTAGTTCCCATAATGTAGAGGTTCAGACATGAGCTCCCCAACAGAGAGGCTTGACAACAAGCAGATTTAACAGAAACACTGTTATTTTCCAGGGTGTGTGTGTGTAGTGGAAAAAAAACTTGTCAGACTGCAAAATCCAGGGAACATTTTTATCTCCAGACCTGATTTCACAGCTTTTTCCTCAGGGGAGCAGCACAGAGACAGCTTTGTGCAGTGGTTCAGTCTCCCTGTGCTCAAAGTGGGCCATGAGAGGTAGGAATTGCTTTGCAACGTCGATGTTTTGATCAGGACAAGTTCCCAAAGCAAACCTGGGGTTTCCTCCTGTTTTTCCACTCTTTCCTTCTCCTTCAGTGGGATGTGGAACTCCTCACAGATAAAGGTGGAGGGGGAAGGCTGGGGGCTACTTTGCAGCTGACAGCAATAAGCATGTTTTGCTTTGTTTGATTGTCAAAATCTTGCCTGAAACACTTCTTTATAAAGCACAGTCCAGTAAACTCGAGGCTGAAACATTTCTTCTGCCATCTCAGGAGCCAAGCACACATAGAGCAGACACGTGTGCCTTGGTGTAGGCAGTGTGTGCTCTGGGTGCTTCCCAAAGGCTACCCAGGCTCCCAGCTCTGACCAGGGCAGAAGACTCCATAGGCAGCTGGGAAAAAAGCCCTGGCTTTAGGCTCCCAAGCCTCTGCACTACCTCAGCAGTATGAGCTGTCTTCAGGTTTCCTGATGGCACCAAACTGTGAGGATTGGCTGATGCACCAGAGACTGAGCTACCAGTGAGAGCTGGACAGGCTGCGAGTTGGGCACAGAGGAACCTGCTGAGGTTCAGCAAGGGCAGGGGCAGAGTCCTGCAACTGGGGAGGAACAACCCCCTGCACCAGGCCAGGCTGGGGGTGACCTGCTGGAGAGCAGCTCCAGGAGACAGACCTGGCAGTGCTGGGTGATAAGAAACTGCCCATGAGCAGCAACGTGGCCTCGTGGGCAAGAAGCCAATGGCAGCCTGGGGGCATCCAGCAGAGTGTGGGCAGCAGGGCCAGGGAGCTTCTGCTCCCCTTTTCTCTGCTCTGCCACATGTGCTGAGGCCTCAGCTGGAGTCCTGTGCCCAGTTGTGGGCTCCCCAGCTGCAGAGAGACAGGGAACTGCTGCAGAGAAGGGTGAGGGAGCCCTGTCCCAGGCTGCCCAGGGAGGGTGTGGAGGCTTCTTCTCAGGAGGTTCCCAAACCCACCTGGACACGTTCCTGTGTGACCTGATGTAGGTGGGAGCTGCTTCTGCAGGGGGTTGGGCTGGATGGTTTCTAAAGGTCCCTTCCAACCCCCACCATGCTGTGATTCTGTGAGCTGAGGTCCACAGAAGCCCAAGTTGATGCTTGAGGGCTCTGGATCACACTAACAGGAGCAGAAGCTTGCTGTGACCAGCCACAGAATTCATATTTGCCCACTTTGCTCTCTTTCAGCTGGTTGTTTTCAGATCCCTTTGTCCAGGCAAGACAGACCACTTTCCAAGCTCTGGGGCAGAAAAGCTAGCCAGGTTGACAATGTCACGTCACTTGTAAGTCATCTTATCCTTGTAATGAATAACATGGCTGATTAATACTAAAATAACCCTGGTGCACTCCAGATTACCTTCTGAAAACAACAGTCTGGGGGTTATTTCATTATTGATTCTTTGATTAGCCCCTGTAGCTGTGCTAATAAGCAATCACACTTGAGCATATTGAAATGTTGGAGAAGGTGAAGCACCTTTAGTCTTTTATTTCCTTCTTGCCAGCTCTTCATTGGGAAGTTTCACCTGCTGTGCCAGCAGTACAAGTGAACACGTCTCCAATGATTGCAGAAGTCAGTCACCCAGTTCATCATTGCAGATTGTAACACCCTCTCCCATAAAACTATGAATATGGCCTGATCAGTAGTTTAGTCTGAGCTGGAGTCTGAAGACATTTAGACCTCCTTCTAACAGCCAGTTAATTTCTGTAATTGCTGTCATTATCAGAAGGCTGCAGGGCTGGCTATGGTGTGGTCAGAGAGGGGTTTGAAGGTTGCACAGGGTCTGCTTTAGGTGTCCCCCTGCAAATCACGATGGAAAATTCATTTCCTAAGGTGACCAGAGATATCCATGGTGAGTGGGGACACGTTGAAAATGGAAGTACAGGCTGACAGCAGAAGCCCTGGGAGTGTTCCTGCAGAGCAGATGGATGGATCTGGCCTTTCCCAGTGCTGCCCAGCCGTGTTGCTGCCCTGCACTTGCCAGGCTAGAATGGGGAGATGAACTGGTCCTCCTGGCTGCACACTCTCCCCTTCTCTTAATGATTGCTTTGCACATGGTTCCCTCACACATAGATGCAAGCCCATGCCAAGCACCCCTGGGAACACCTGGATGAGCCTCACCTGGTGTTTCAGTTGCTTTTGAATAGAAAATTAGATCCAAAGTCACACCTTGTTCTGAGTTTAGATGTGAGATTCCCACCCTGAGTCACTGCTGTGTCTAATGCTGACTGTTGGTGCCATTACAGTGGGCACCACATTGAGTACATGAGTGCTGGGACATTCAGGGTGTCTGATGCCAGCCTCTTCTCTCAAATAACGAGTGATAGGGCAAGAGGAAACGGCCTCAAGTTGCATCAGGAGAAGTTTAAGTTGGATATTAAGGAAGAACATTTTCCCTGGGAGGGTTGTCAGCCCCTGTGCTCAGGGAAGTGATGAGATTCCCATCCCTGCAGGTATTTAAAAGCCACAGAGCTGAGGTGCTGAGGGCCATGGGTTAGTGGTGGGCTTGGCAGGGTGAGGGGAGGGCTTGGACCTGGTGATTTTAAAGGTCTTTTCCAACTAAACCAATCCTGTGATGGCTGCATATGAACAGATTTCATTCACTGGGCTTCTGCTAGACCTGGATTGCTTTATACAATATGGTCTATGGGTGCAGGTGGCCTCAGGGCTCTGACAGCAACAGGAAGATCCCGAGAGGGGGGGTAACACCTATCATGACTTCCTACCTCCATCTTCCCATCCACTCATCTTCATTAACATCTGAACTGTCTGTCTCCAGCATCTTCCACCATCCTCCAGTGCATCCTATGTGGCAAGTGAGTGCCTCTTGTGCCCTTCACTGTGCTTGCTCTCCTCCCTTCAGCACGGACAGCACGGCTGTCCTTGGAATCCTGGGGGAGGCCTGCGCTTATCTCCCTTGAATTGCAGCAACCCTTAGATATGAAGGAGAGGCAAAAGGCTTCCCCCTGCCCTACAGTACTGTGTTGAGCAATCCTGAGATCCAGGGCTTGTGCAAATGCCTTCTGTCCATTCTGTGTCTTACCAGGGCAGGTCATGAAGTGCTCTAAAGGGTCACAGAGGCATTTTGGACACCACAGTGTTAAATTGTGAGCTACTCAGGACCCTGAGACAGTGTATGATATGGCCTTGTAGTATGGCACCAAAATATTGCAATGCTGACACCCACATTCTTAAAGGCACTGGCACAAGAACCCCCAGCCACAGCTAAACGCTGATCCTCTGTCGTGTCTCCCACTCTCACCTGGCCCACAACCTGACCCAGTTCCTCCCCCCAGGATCATCACACCCATTGTCAGTCTTTAAGATTCTGTTCCTGCACCGTCTCTCCATGGCTGAGCCTTACATGCAGCAGCAAACACTGGCCAGTTGAGAGTGAAAACGAGGAGTGTGAAGCTGTGTTCGCTCGCACTGAGCCGGCCACAGGCACCACAGAGCTGGCAGCGCTGGGCAGTGGAGGAGTCACCATCCAGGGCGGCTGCACCACCTTTTTGTGCCACCTAATGGGCTGCGAGGAACCTACAAACCCAGCTCTGTGGCTTCAGCTACTTGACTTGCAGCAGGGCCTGGCTGCCAGGCTTGGCAGCTCTGTGCCATGTGTGTCATGCCAGGCTTACATGGAGCAGCTGGTCCACCCGAGTCCAGCACGTCCTGATGCTCCAGCAGCCCTCAGGATGTCATGGCTTCTGGCCATCTTCTCACCACATCTTTCTTCCACAATGCCTTCTGAGCTCTAAAGGTCCCTTCCAGCATTCTATGGTTCTTGATCTCTTGCTCCTCACACCCTTTTCCATCTTCTCCTCCGGGCAAGCAGGTAAACTCAGAGGACAAAACCTTCTCTGTGCAATTCTACAGTCACTTCATCTCTCTTCTGTTTTTCTCTCTTCCACCCTCCCTAGAAAAAAGAGCCAGTGGCACTAGCGAAGAAAACCAACACCACCTACAACATCGTCGGCACCACGTATGCCCTCAGCATCGCCAAGGACCCCGGCCTGCCCACCATCTCCAAGAGTGCTGCTGCCACTGCTGCCGCCACCACCGTCCCCCCCAAGATGCCCCGCCTCGAGGAGAAGCTCCCAGAGAGCAAGAAGACGTACAACAGCGTCAGCAAGGTAGACAAGATGTCCCGCATCGTCTTCCCAGTGCTCTTTGCCATTTTCAACTTGGTCTACTGGGCCACGTATGTCAACCGGGAGTCGGCCATCAAGGGAATGATCCCCAAACAATGAAACCAGCCACACAAACCTCCCATCAGTGAGCACCACCCAGGCAGGAATTCTCCAGGGCTTTCTTCTTTCCAGTTTGGTTCCATGGTTATCGTTTGGTTGGTGTTGTTATTCCTATGAGAGGGTTCTTTTAGCACCTACCCACAGCTTTGGGGTTGCATCCAATCCCGTTCGCTTTTGTTTTGTTTTACTTTGTCTCCCATGATGAAAGGAAAGAAAAAGGATGATAAGTTGTGCCTCTATCAGCGTGGGTCTGATGTCCCCCTTCTGTCCAAACCACCCTGTGCTTCCATGTCCCCCCCTGCCCTTCCCGTGCTCCTCCTGCCACTGCCATTCCACGCTCTGCTCCGCCGCTGTGGTCTGCCCCCTCCTCCTCTCCTGCAATGGGCTGCCAGAGCATGGGGGATGCTCCTGGCTGGGGGATGTGGAGGCCTCCAGAGCCAGGCATCATCAGCTGGGCCCTGTGCCAGGTGCCCCCCAGGCTGGGGGTGCAGGCGAGCGGGTTGCTGAGGGAGCAGCATGGGCCCAGTGCCCCCCAGGGAGAACCCAGCACTGCTGTGGGCTGGGGAACCATTGCAGGGGCAGGACAGGGTGGCAGCACCTCGTGGGTATCTACAGGGCTTCTTCCTCTCTGTCTTCATCAAACGCAGCTGCTGGTTCCCTCCGTGTCTCTCCCCGGGCAAGAACGGGTGAGAAAGGTCTTGTGTGTCTGCCACCCTGCACTCTGGGGCAGTTTGTGTAATCATCTCTCTCAGGGCAGCCAGGGAGTCAGGACAGGAGCTGTGTGATGCCTTGGAGGAGACAGTAGCTGTAAGGCACACATGACTTCAGCCCCAGGGCTGGAAGCCGTAGAGTTTGTGTTCAGATGGGTGGCTTTTCACCTTCTCTTGGCCCCATCCACTTACCCTCCTCAGCATTTCCTCTCTGTCCCAGCCCCTTCCTCCAGCTCCCCATTCATCCTCCTTTGGCTGCCAGTGTCTGCTGGCAGGTGGGTTTGGGCAGAGCAGCCCGTGCCCCTGGGCTGTGCCACGGTGCTGGGGAGGAGCAGGGTCTGGGGCAGCACGGCTGTTGGTGTGTGCCAGGACAGCTCAGGTGTGGGCTGCTTCCCTGGGACACACCAGGGACCCTCTGCACCTGTGGGGCTGGACACAGTCAGTCCCCCAGGACCCCGTGCCCCTGGTGAGCAGATGCAGCTGAGCACCCTCAGCACTGTGGGAGGACTGCAGAAGGGGCTCTTTCAAACACCAGGGTGATACTGCTGTCCTGGAGAGCCACGTGAGCCAGGTGCCACCCCACAAAGCCACTGAGATAAGACCTAACTCTAACACCTGCACACTCTTCCATGGAAAGCCCTCCAATGCCTTGGAGAGAGGCTTTTTCTCCCTTCCCAGCCATCACATTCAAGGACCCAAAGCAGGGGTTGTCCCCTTCGCACCAGCAGCAGCAGCACAAGGTGGTGGCATCGAGCTGTGTCCCAGACCCGTGGGGACACTGCCCTGCTGTAAGGAAGCACATCCAGTGCCTGCTGAGTCCTGATCCCCATCCCACAGGCAGCACCAATCCCACCACCAGCCCTGCTCCCAGGTTGGGATGCATCTCCTCTTTCCTGGGCCCCCCTCTGATCCCCCCAGCTGCCCCCCTGAGCTGCCCCCAGCACATTTTGTGTGCATGCAGCCAGGCTGAGGCCCCAGCACCCCTAAGGTCATGTCTTCAGCCTTGCTTTGAGCCATTGTGCTAAGCCCAGTGTACCCCTGCCCATGCAGGAGCGGGGCTGAGCACAAGGCACAGGATCTGCCACACCTGGAATATCCATGGGGATGGCAGGACGGAGCGGGCAAGGCCAGGGCACTTTGTCCTGCCCTGTGGGTGGCTGGTGTGTGTCCTGCCCATCCCTTACCAATCTTACAGGCTCAACAGCAGTGCAGCTGCAGCGAGGAGAGGAGCTGGGGGAGCTCAGGCCAGGAATGCATCCAGCAGCCGTGCCCGAGCCCATGCTGAGGGCACCAGCTCCCTGCCCAGCCTCCCCCCACATCACCCCGAGCCCCCATGACATTTCTACAGTGCCTTTCATCCCCTGGGGCTCCCCACTGGCTGCTTGGGAGGGGAAAGCCCAGGAGCTCTCCCCCTTTGCACCCAGCCTTGGGTTGGAGGAGCAGAGGGAGGATGCAGCTCCTCCACGGGCTGGGGGAGTGATACCCCGGCTGCTTTGCACCTGGGGCACCCAGTTCCTCGTGGCTCTGGCTTGATGCTGCTGCTGCTGCAGCCACCCCCAGCCCTGCCCAGCCCTGCCCTGCACCCCTCAGCACCCAGGCCTCGTGCTCCCTGCACCAGCCCCATCCCCTGGGGTGGAAGTGCCCTGGCAGCTGTTTGCTTTGGAGAATACTGGGATGTCATTTCCTTTGGTAAGCCAGATGAAGTGTATCTCATACAACATTCATGTCACTACAATACTCAGGCCTAAGTGAATGGAATAGAAACCCTATAAAGAAAAAAAAGCAAAACAAACACAATAAAATGGTAACAAAGAGTATATTGTGTTTACTAACAGAATTACAGCAAAAGCAAGCCTAAGGATGGGATGCAGGGACTCAGCTGACTTGAGCTGGCCCCAGCACTGAGGGGGCTCTGCTGCCAAATCCCCCCTGACCCCCAGAGTCCCATCCCACTGTGCATCCCAGCTGTGTGTGGGTGCAGTGCAGAGCCCTCCAGCAGCCTGCAGCTCCCACTATCAGCTGCCCAGCAGCCTCAGCACCCTCCTGGGGCTGTGCTCAGGGGACCAGGATCTGTCTCTTGCCCCAGACCTTCCCTCCCCACGACACCAGGATGCCAGCCCAGGCCCCTCGTCCCTCCCCTCACCAGACTCTTGGTCCCTCCCCAGGACACAGCCCCCAGATCTGCTTTGCCAGTGACACCCATCTGCTGGCTCCTCTTTTGCTCTTCCTGACCCCAAAGCCTTTGCTCTCTGCCTGATAAAAAGCCGCCTTTGTGGCTCTGCGTTCACACGCCCGGGGAGCCGAGTCTGTTCCCACCAAAGCCTGGCACTGCCTCCCAGTCTTTCTTTTGCCAGCTGGAAGCAGAAGTACCAGCATCCTTTGGTTAAAGACAACAAACCAAACAGGATTTGTAGCTTGGCTTCCAAGCAGGGAAGCATTTTGGGAAGCTAGTTATAAATAAGCGGTTTATCATCCCCTGCCAGCAGACATCACACACAAGATAATGTTCCTTTCTGTAAAAAGAGAAACCCCACCAACCTGTCAGGGGCTCAAATTGGGACATTTCCTTCCTAAATAACACAAGGCTGCTGGTGGGGGCTGCTTCTAAGGCAACACCAGGCCAGAGCTAACCTAGGAGCAGTTGCTGGGCTTTGCTGCTTGCTGGGAGAGCACCTAAGGGCTCCATTGTACCACTGGTCCTGTCCAGGAACGGATCTGCACGTGGCCATTGACAGGCTCACCCGCAGTTGTGCACAGACTGGGAACGTCCTTTAGCTCTGCACCTCAATCTGGCAAGGCCTAAAGCTTCCCTGGCTTGATGAGAGTCTCCCAGGCAGGATGTAGAAGTCTTTGAGGGTGTTGAAGTGGCTCTGCTCGGTCTGCACTGCTGCCTTTGCAGCTTGCACCAGCTGGGACACACAGGGTGCAGTCCAAGCCTGCGGTTGCCTTCCTCCTGAAAATGCCAGAGGGATGCTTTGGTGCAGGCAGCTTGTCTCTTCCCTCCTCTGAAACCACACCTGGGCACGAGCAGCACAGCCTTGGGGACCCTGTGCCCCAGGGAGGGGGGCAGTTGGGTGCAGATCCTTGGAGGGAGCAGGGAGCTGGCACATGAGGGCTGCACACACTAAGCCTCAGCCTTAGTGCTGAGGCTCCTCTGTGGCATGGCATGGGAGGGAGAGGGGAGAGGTGATCTCTCAGTGCCATCTGTTCATCTAAAGGGCTGGTGGAGTTACCCCTAACAGTGTCTCAAAAGCTTCTTGAGTGTCACCAAGCAGGTCTGAGCCAGCCAAGACAGAGCTGCTGGGTTCTGTCCACACCTCAGGTTCCTTCCAGCCGTCCCCTGGGGAGGATTACAGAGCTGCATCACGTAGCAGGGAGAGGTTTCTCTTGCTCCAGGCCACCTCACGTGGGAAGGACTCTGTTCTGCTAAGAACCTCTCTGAGACCTTCAAAAACCTGGAGCTGCTGCCTCTCCTAAAAGCTGCTGTAGACTCAGCCTCTTTGCAACTACTGGAGGAACAAAGCAGTTAAGCACACACTGCTGTCAAAGGAAGGGTCACAGCCAAAGGCAAGTGGCTACTGAGGACAGGTACCATGCTCCCCCAGCTGCCAGGACATGCCATGAGCAGGAGAGGCAAGGGGAAAGGTTTGCCAGGGACATATTGGTGTCCCCCTTCCATATGCTTGCTCCTGGGGGGTGGAGAGCTGTTGTGGGGCTGTGGCACTGGGCTGCTACAGCATTGGGCCAGCCCTTGCTCCAAGGCCTTTTCCTCAAATTGCATGGGCCATATTTTAACTCACCCAATGAAATATCAGTGTGGATGTTGCAGACTGGAGAGAAAGAGCATTTCCCTGGCTCCTGGGTGGCTGCTGGGGGTGGGGAGGGCACAGCCAGGGCAAGGGACATGTTCATGAGAACATGAGTGTCTTATTAATGTCAAAGCAGAGGGAGAAAAAAAAACCCAAACAATTCACCAGCCTTCTCTCCATACCAAGCTAAACTAGTCCTGGAGGCATTTTTGGCAAGAGGCCCCAGCACAGATGAGATTGATAGCTTCCAGGTATAAATATTTACTGTTTGACCTTGTTAGGCAGTCAGCTGAATGTTTGTACATATCTGTGTGTATCCATCTCTGTCTGTGCCTGTGTGGGGTGTATTTTTGTTCTCACAAACTCTATCTAAAAGTCAAATCTCTTTCTGTTTGAAGGAGGAAAGGAACGTTTGCCATTCTTTTCCTTCCTCCTCGTTCTCTCTGCTGCATCTTCTGGGAGGAGATGCATCCCTGTCTGCTGGACCTCTGACACCTTTGGGAGGCACAAGGGAACAAAGGGAACAAGGGAGGAGAGCCTCTCTGCCTCCAGGCTGGGCTCTGGGTGCAGGCTGGCTGCCTGGAGCAGGGACACTTTCAGGGAAACCTAGTCCCAGATGTCACAGCCTCTCCACCACAGCCCTTGTCCTGCCCTGGGCACTGGGATGTTCCCAGGAAGGCAGTGTGGCTTTTCAACAGCTGTGTACAGTGACAGTTAGCCCTCATCCCATAGCACAAGTAGGGAACGTGTAGCTGAGCCTTGCAGAGGGGTATGAGGTCTGTACCCCGAGTCTGCCTCAGGAGGGAGCACAAAACCTACAGGGACCCATTGCAGCTGCCCCTGGCAAGAGGAACACGGCAGGTGGGAGCTGCACTTGGTCTGCAGAGCCAAGGGGGAGTGCTGGCACTCACCTGCTGCTCATCCAGGGGGGATGTGCCAAGATTTGACTCTGTGCTAATCGTGGAAGGGGTCACCAAAAGCACAGGCCCTTGCTGCCACTCTGTCCTGGCCACACACCCAATGGCACCTCAGCACGAGCAGGACCCCAGACAGATGCTGACAGCCCAGGGGCTGCAGGGCCATGCTATGGGAGTGGTGGGCAGCCCCCAGTGTGGTACCCAGCATCAGCTCCCTTAATGTCACCCCTGCACTTCCTCCTGGCTTAGGAGGAGACCCCTGCTGCTTCTGCCATTCAGCAAGATCCCAACCAGCTTGAGAGCTGGGCAGGGGAGCTTCATGAGGTTCAGCAGGGACAAGTGGTGAAGGGGCTGGAGCACAAGTCTGATGAGGAGCAACTGAGGGAGCTGAAGATGTTCAGCCTGGAGAAAAGGAGGCTGAGGGGAGACAGGAGCACTCTCTGCAGCTGCCTGAAGGGGAGTTGTGGTGAGCTGGGGGTCAATCTCTTCTCTCCAGTGATGAGTGACAGGACACAAGGAACTTGACAGGCTCAAGTTCCCCAGGGGAGGTTGAGATTGGAGATGAGGAAGAACCTTTTCACCCAGAGGGTTATTAAGCCCTGGCCCAGGCTGCCCAGGGAGGGTGTGGAGGCTCCTTCTCAGGAGGTCTTCAAATCCCCCTGGACACTTTCCTGTGTGACCTGATCTAGGTGGGAGCTGCTTTGGCAGGGGGTTGGACTGGATGAGCTCTAGAAGTCCCTTCCAGCCCCCAGCACTCTGGGATTCCATGGAGGAAGGCTTTCCCAGCCAGCAGCCATTGATGCCTGTGCCTTGTCGTGTCCCAGCCATGACAATGAAGGACACCACCACCCACAAGCAAACAAAACCAATTCTGTTTCTGGCTCTGTGCCTGCTTCCCAACACAGAATCAGTGCTGCTTTGAACAGCAGAGAGCCTTAGGTTTGGGTTAGCCCTAACATTGGACCTGTGGCCCTTCACAACGAGTTGGATTATGCTGGTGTTTGCTCACAAAGCTGCAGGACAACACAGCATGTTTCAGCTACTCCTTCTTATCCCCCACTGTCCCAGCCTCCACCCTGCAGATCCCTTGTGTACACAGCTTTTACAATGCCATCTGCCTAGAGAGGAAAGCCAGGTCCCAGGGTTGCTGCATGAGCCAGGATGCTCCCACAGCCTTCAGAGGCTCTTGCCTCTTCACTGCTGCTTGCAGGTCCTGTCAGCTTGATGAGTTCATTGGCTCACGTTCCACTGCCAGCAACACTCTGCTTCCCCTGGAAAGTCTGCTGATTCCTCTTGTTTGCAGGGCACCCAGCAAAGGTGACAGCAGCCATACATAGAACAATCTGACCTTTGCAACCACACAAAAGCAGGGGCAGGGTTGGGAACCCTGAGTCAGTGCCACATTGCCTCAGCCAGGCTGTATTTAGAGTCAATAGTTTGTCAGGAGGGAGTTTCTCAGGCCACCAAACCTGGCCAGATGGCCACAAGTATCAACTAGATCAACTTCATCAACTCCATTTTCACTGTTGGCTGACTTGGAGGTGGCCACAGGCCAGTGTCCTGACTGAAAGGTTTGTCTTTAGCCCTGGTGCCAGGGTGGGGAAGGCCACAGCAGCATCCTGCTAGTGCAGCCCATCATGGGAAAGAGACACTGCAACAAATCACCAGGGAATGCTCATTTCCACTGCCTCAGGTTCGGTCTGTGCCCCAGTGTGTCTTCTGCTTCACTTTCCATCTTGCCAGACTCTTCACCCCACCACAAGAAAGAACCTAGCTGGCAGCAGTTTAATGCATGACAATCCTCTTATTACAGCTGTAAATAATGAACAACCAGGGGGAAAAAAGCACTTTGCTAAGTTTTTTGTTGACTTTATTTCTCTCTTGCCCAGCTGGTAGCCACCTTCTTTAGGGATTTCTCATGGAAACTGTGACCTTTCTCCTCTCTCTCTCTTCCTCTTCCTCAGAGTTGTGTGTCAGATGCTTGTTGGTGCAATGTTCAATGCCTGTTTGTATTTTCCAATCATATTTTCCAACCTTTGCTGGAAAAAAAACCACCACAACCCCCCCAGCACAGAAAGGTGTGCCCATTCTAACCAGCAGGATTTTTCACCCTGCAGTGTTTTTCAGCTTTGAGCTGTGTCAGGAAGTTAAAGCAAAAAATGCCTCCCAAAAAATTACAGTGAAGTTCTGAGGAGAGAGTAGAAAACATCAGGAACAAGGATTCCAGGAATGAGATCAGCAAGCTGAGTGGAGGAGGACTCTTCTGACCACCTACTAACCTCCTGACCTAACACACCAGGTGGGACTGGACCTCTTCACTGAATGAAGTCACTCTGCTTCCCCACTCTCTCTCCAACTCCAACCAGAACAAATTAAAAAGTCATATTTTAAACAGAAACCTGTGTCTTTGGTTTCTTTCCCAAGGTCTGTTTCTCCAAGCCAAATGCTTTGGCATCCAAAGGGCAAGGGGAGCCAATCCCTTGGGCTTCAGGCTACCTGCACAGCTGAGGAGTTTGACCCAGTGAGGAGCAGATGAGCTCCCCCTGGAAAAAAAACAAGTATTCTGGGGGAAAATCAGAGAGCTTGAAAGGTTCCATCATGTCACGTTTGAAATGCCTTCCTTTCCAGTGCCAGGGGCAAGGTCTCTTCAAGGCAGGTTGGCTGGGGAGTTTGGGGGCCAGCTCCAAGGCAGGATGGTGTGAGGGACTGGCAGAATGAGGCCCTGAGGGGTGCTCTGTCCCCACAGTGTGTGGCTCTTGGTTAGACCTCGGCTTTCCAGCAGAGCTCTGTGTCATTATGTACAACATGAACTGAGCTTTCTGCTTCTGCAGGGGCAGCAAGAAGAGACCTTGGCCAAGACACTGGTTTATCCAACCCACCAGGTACATTTCTCCAGCTGAATCATGCCTTGGTGGGGAGAAGGACAAGGACCCCTTAGCCAAAATGTCTTTGGCCTGTGGTAAATCCAACGTGTGCCAAGGGAATGTGGGCAGTTAACCCACCCTGCTGTGCTCTTCAGCTGTTACAACGACCTCCACTGTCACTACAGCCCTCACAAACAGCTTCCAGGCACCACTTGGGATCTACCCTGCTCCAGAGCCCTTTGTTGCAGTGAGTTTGGGTCGTGGCTGCCCTGGTTTTGGAGGTGTAACAGCACGTGGCTGGCCATGCCACGTCCCTCAGACAGCATGAAGTGTCCAGGGGACTGTGAGAGCTGCTAGCAAGGAAGGTCAAGGTGTAGGGGCTTCATGTGGACACTTCATTGCATCTCCTTGGATGTATGAACAGCTATATTTAGCAACTAATAGAAAGAAGGACTTTTCTCACTGGGTAGGAAGGTCTGAAATGAAGTAAATCTTTTCAAATGCAAAAGCAGATGAAAAAAGCACCTGCAAGGAATCATAGAATCACAGAGTCACAGCATGGGGGAGGGTGGGAAGGGACCTTTAGAGATCATCCAGCCCAACCCCCTGCAGAAGCAGCTCCCACCTACATCAGGTCACATAGGAACGTGTCCAAGGGGGTTTGAAGAGCTCCAAGGAAGGAGCCTCCACACCCTCCCTGGGCAGCCTGGGCCAGGGCTCCCTCACTCCAACACTGACACAGTTTCTCCTTGTGTTACAGTGGAAGTATTTGTGTTGCAGCTTCACCCCTTGTCCTGTCACTGGATAGAACAGAGCAAAAGTGCTGCCCCAAGCTCCTGAGACCCACCGTGCTGCAGCTGTGCCCGCTGACTGTTGCAAACACCCTGTGTTCCCCTGGGATTCCTTCCTGACCTTCTGCCTACTTTTTAGTTACAAGTATTTATGATTTACCCATTCCATGAGGACTTTCCCCCACCACTTGCTCAGTACCACTGGGAAACAGCAGGAGAAGCAAATAACTCCAGTGACATCGCCAGTTGTTTTCTGCTCCTGAAGGAGGAACCAAACGCCCTCCCCCATTCCCTGGGTGCCCTGAGCACCATCTGGATGCGGCCCCAGAGACTTGCTGGCAGGGCAGGATCTCCAAACATACTGCAACCTTGAATAAAGGAGGGGGGGAAAAAAGAAGTGATGCATTTGAATTTGCTGCATTCAGCTGAATCCTGCTCCTTGCTGGGAGCCTGGGAGGACAGGGGAGGCTGGGGAGCGCCGGGGCTCGCAGCTGCTGTGGCAGATGGATCCTTGCCACGGGTCTCAGCAGCACAGGCTGCACACTTCTGTCTTCCCAAGGAAGGAGAGTAGCTTGTGACCTCAGTAAGAGCAGGCAAAGAGGGAGCCCACCACAGGTTTAAACCACAGGAGGTGGGATGTGAAGTTTTCAGCCCTCTCCCCCTCCCTGCCTGGGTCCTGCCTCAATCAGCAGTGCACGGCGCTGGGCCCGGCCTGAAAAGATCTCCCTGACTCACAAGACAAAAATAAACAGCCATGTGAAAAGCTTCCCTGCATTATCACTTCTCCATTTGAACCTGGAACAAGGGCCCTGAAGAGGAACAGAGTGTAATTGCAGTGTCCACAGAAAAGAAATAGTAATGAAAACAGGCAGAGCCGGGAGAACTGGTGGAGAAGAGGCAGAGCTGAGCAAGGATTTATTACCCGGGCACTTAGTGCTCAGGCTGACTGGTGTCTAAGGAACACAGTAGCTGGTGTTTGTTATTAGGTGCTTTACACTCCAGCAGGGCTCAGGGGAGAGGGAAACCACTGATGTGTGGCTCCTGAGCTGCCAGATGTTGGGGAGCAGATAAATACATCCCCTACGCCAGGCTGTAACGTGGCTGTGGGGGTGGCTCAGCCCCACAGGCTCCTGAAGATGAAGGTTCCACTGTGGTTATTTTCTGCCTTCTAACTGTGGCTGCCTCAGAAATCTCTGCTGCTCATGAGGTGGGGTGAGTGCCCCAAAGCCAACCCTCCATCCTTTGGGTGGTAGGATCACAAATGCCAGCACTGGGGGAGGTTTCCCTCTGTGGAAGAAGCTTTCTCTGGTTCCTTCACCCTCTGAGATGAGTAAATCCAATGCTCCATGGCTCCTGTTCTCAGGGCCCTTCCATGCCCATGGCTGTGCTGGCTGCCTCATAAGCAATCTGTGCTTTCTTGTGCAGAGTGCAGCTCCTCCTGACAGCTCATCCATCGGCAGCTTGTCAGCAGGAGCATGGGTTGAGGCTCTGCAGTCGCCCCTTTCCACAGAGAACAGCCTCCCTTGGCAGGTTCCTGGCTGCCTGGGATCCATGCTCCCTCACACCTTCCCACGTTGGCAGGCTGCAGGGGATGGGGGGGGATCCCAGGCTTCACCCCCATGCTCATTGCAGTCAGAGGTGGGAAGAAGTGGTTGTGACTTTCCTCCTGCCCCTTCCACCTTCCCTTTTCACATTCAGCAGGCAGGTGTTGTAAGGGCAGGCAGAGCAGCAAGGAGGGGAGGCTGCTTCCCAGAACAGATACACTCAGCTCCTCTGCAGATCCTCAGTGTCCTTCATAGAATCACAGAATGGCAGGGATTGGAAGGGATCTTTAATGCTCATCCACTCCAGCCCTCTGCCAAAGCAGCTCCCACCTAGATCAGCTCACACAGAAACGTGTCCAGCTGGGTTTGAAGACCTCCAAGGAAAGAGCCTCCATACGCTCCCTGGGCAGCCTGGGCCAGGGCTCCCTCACCTCACAGTGAAACAGCTTTTTCTCATGCAGATGGAGATGATGTCCTCCTCTCCTCACCTCTAAGCAGGCAGCAGGCAATGGGTTGTGGAGGAGACTGGGCGGTGTGCTGGGAGCAGTGGGTGCAGGTGTCAGCCACAGCCAAGCTCCTTCATCCCAGGCAGCAGGGAGCACTTCCCTGAGCCCCCAAGCAGAAAGAGCCTGCTCCAGCCCTGCTCTCACCCCAGGGCAGGGGACACAGCTCCTTGGGTCTCATTCCTGGGCAATGGTGTCACCCACCAAGCAGGAGCCTGCCCTGGGTGCTGGTGAGCTCCCTGCACCACGGCAGCAGAACCAGCAGTGGGATGGGGGCTCCCCTACACCCCCCAGGGTTACAATGGGTGTTTGGCAGGGGAGGGGGTGGGAAGCACAGAGCATTTGGGTCAAACAGGGGAGTCACCCAGCCCAGCCCCTGGGCTGAACAGGGCTGTGCCACCCCATCCCCATGGCCAAAATGTCTCCATTTATATAAACTCAGTGAAAGAAAGCACAGGGTGGTCTGGATTCAAACACACACATCCAAATGCATGTAATACAGATAGAAGCCTTCCCTAAAGGCCATGCATATTTATTGTCCCAGCACATGCAGGATTCACACTTGCCCAGAAGCCTGGGAGCAGCAAGTCTCCAGTCTGATCCCAGCTCAGCTACACATCGGCCCAGAACTCATCAGCCCAGCTCCTGGCATTCCAGGAGGGGTCATGTAGGCTCCTCTGATGACTTCTCTTTGCTTTTGTGCATCTTTATACAGCTGTGGCAGGCTACAGACCCCAGTTTGACTGCAAAGCCTTCCCCTTCATACTGCCTTATGACACCCAGCTGCAATGAGGGGCAGTGAGACAGGGTTGGTGAGGAGCAGTTATGCTCAAATGGCCATCTATGGCAGCTCATTGCTGAGTGGCTGCCTCTCCCTCCTCTGGGAACAGCTGCTGCCAGGATACACTTGTTTTCAAGTGTGAACCCTCAATCAATTAGGATTGGAGAGCCCCACTCACATCCTCATTGAGAGGAGTGGATGGAGTTCACCTGACCATAGTTAGAAAGGGAAGCATCTCTGAGTAGCTGACTTGGGAGGACCCTGATCCATGGGAGATGTGGAGACTGATCTGCAGGTGGTCCCAGGTAAGGAAGGCTCTGAGGTGAGGGTCTGCCAGCACGTGGCAGCGTTGAGATGTCCTGGGTATGCAGCAGGGGTGTGTGGAGCTCCTTACCTTGAGGCAAAGATGCTCTGAGTGCTGGGGGAAGGAGCCCTGGCTGTGTCATGCCATGGGACGCAGCAAGGAGTTGCCTTTTGCCCAAGGCAGCAGCTCCTCTCCCTTCTTTGTGTTTCCATGTAGACAGCTTAATGCAAACCAGCTTCCTGGGAGCGTGCTGGGGGTCAGTGTCCCCCCTGGGAACACCAGTGGCTGCCTGCTGAGGAATGCAGGCCACTGTGCCACCTGCCAGGGTGCAAATCAAATCCAACCTGTAGGAGGGCAGAGCTGCTCCCTTCTCTACCCCTGCAGGGACACTGGAACGAGGCAGCCTTGTTAAAAGAGCTCTTTCTGGGGAGCTGGGTGACATTTTCCCTCCTTTGCTGAGTTTGGAGTGTAGTTGTTTGGGCTTTTTGAAGTCCTGTTGTCTGGGGGGGCTCATTTGCCTAATTTCCCTGGGTCCTGGCTAATAATGACATCACATGAGAACAATTCATCCAGCTGGACTGAGAGTGGGCTTTGTTGCCGTGGAAACCTTTGATTCCGAGGCTTGCAGGAAGGACACAGGTAAGTGCTTGAAATTGCCATGTTTCAGCGTGGTTTCAAATGCCTCCCAAGTCTGAGGCCCATTCCCCATACATGACATTTCAAGCCTTGTTGAAGCACTCTGTAAACAAAATTCATTTACTGCCTGAAGAAAAGGGAGTGGGATTTAGCTGGGGAAAATACTTGTAGAGAAACATCCCAGGTTTTGTGAAGCCCTCTGCTGAAAATCACAGGAGGTAAACACAACCAGGCTGTGCTAATGCTGCTCTGGTCCCCAAAACTCAGCCCAGGAGAGAACTCCCTGCAAAGGGAGATGGTCCAAAGGCTCTCAGGGT
Source organism: Colius striatus (assembly GCF_028858725.1). Classification (NCBI taxonomy): domain Eukaryota; kingdom Metazoa; phylum Chordata; class Aves; order Coliiformes; family Coliidae; genus Colius; species Colius striatus. The sequence continues at coordinate 2,821,917 of NC_084771.1, read as the reverse complement.
TGGACCAGAAAGGAGAGTTATGTGCTTGGGGGGGTATGGGGAGAGGCAGAAGCAGGTTTGATGAGAGGAAACTAATTAGTTTCCAATGCATCCTTGCTAAGTGTGCAGAGGTCTTTCATTCAGTCTGAATCAATGAGTTCCCTCTGCTCCCAAACCTGGGGTCAATGTGTACTACATCAGGCAAAACACACAATCACAGAGTCTCAAGGGCTGGAAGGGACCTGGAGAGCTCAGCCAGTGCAACCCCCCTGCCAGGGCAGCACCACCTAGAGCAGGGCACACAGGAACCAGCTGGGTTGGAATGTCTCCAGAGAAGGAGCCTCCACAGCCCATCTGGGCAGCCCCTGCCAGTGCTCCCTCACCTCAACAGGGAAGAAATTCCTCCTTGTGTCTCTTTGGAACCTCTTCAGTTCCAGCTTGTTGCCCCTTGTCCTGTCACTGGCCATCCCTGAGCACAGCCTGGCTCCAGCCTCCTGTCATGATCTTCAATCCTTTCCCTCCTCCCCTTCTGAGCATCCCTTTCCAGCCCAGCTTGTGCCCATTGCCCCTTGTCCTGTCACTGGCCATCCCTGAGCACAGCCTGGCTCCAGCCTCCTCACACCCACCCTTGATGCATCTGGAACCATTCCTGAGCTCACCCCTCAGGCTCCTCTTCTCCAAGCTGCAGAGCCCCAGCTCCCTCAGCCTTTCAGCACAAGGCTCCACTCCAGCATCTCTGTGCCCTGTGCTGAACTCTCTCCAGCAGCTCCCTGTCCTTCTGCAACTGAGGGGCCCAGAGCTGGACACATGCTCTGGAAGCCAAGATATCACCAGGACACTCAGGTCCAGACATCTATGTGCTTATTCAGAGAGCTGATCACAAATGCTCGTGGCTTCTCTGAACAGAAGAACCCAGCTGGGATGATGTTAGCCCCTTGGGAGATGAATGAGTCTGATCAGGGGCTGTGGGGAGGCATTTCCAGCTGGAAAGCCCTGGGAGCAATCCCCAGTTTGGAGCCACTGTGTAAGATCAGTCAAAATCTGCCTGGTGCTGCCTTCATTTCAAAGTGCAAAGCAGCCTGAACCCAAAGGCACGCCCCAGCAGGCAGCAAGTCAACATTCAGCATCTGGATCCAGCCAGCACTTTGGTCAGGGGTCTTTGATTCTGTAGCCCCCCAAATACATTCCAAGGGTGCAGCAAGGGATCTGGGGGTGAAGCTGGCTGGCCAGACCATGGTGTGAAAGGAGAATCTGGTGCATTGCTGTTACCAGGATCAGGGTTGCAGTGTTTGTCCAAACCTCCCTGGCATAACTTACACCCCTTGGGGTGAGTTCCTTGGGGGAACTTTCATCCAGAGCTAAAACAATTCTTTGGCCATTTAACCCTTGCATTAACACCTCTGGTTTTCTCCAAGGCATGTGGGAAAGGAAGATATTGCAGCTCAACTGCTGGTGTGGAGAAGGAGGGGGACAAGGAGACAAAACCTAGGTGGGTCTGTAGAAACTGACTGTCCAGCTGTCAGCTTGCTGAGCCCCACAACTGCTGCTGGAAGCAGAGGCATCATGTGGAACCCTTTTAGGACAAAGCACAGGGCTCTGTGGGGTCTTGATTGCAGCTGGTGCAAGGGCTGTGGCAGAGCTGGAGCTGCCCTGGGTCTCCTCGAGGTCCTGCCCTGCCTGAGGCTGCTCAGAGCAGCTCCTGTGAGCTGCCCCAGCCCTGGCAGGGTGAGAGCAGCTTCCCATGGCAGGATGGAGTGTGGTGGTGAGGAGGGAGCTCTGGGCAGGTGTAACCCTTGGGGAGAGCAGCAAATGGGGTCTGTGCTTCTTGGGTTCAAAAAGAGCCTCTCCTTGGTGTATATGGGAAGGGTCTGAAATAGAAACATTTAGGAAAGAGGGGGGGGAAAGAGTGTTTCCAAAGGCCTCCAACCCTTCTCTGTGTGATCTGCTCAACCCTTCAGAGTGTCTGTTGCTTTTTTTGGTGGCAGAAGTTATTCAGGGATTTTTGACCTGAATTTTTGCATCACTTTGGATGCCTGGAAATTGCATTTATTTAAAGCAAATAAAGCCCTTTGCTGGGAAGAAATATTGCCCAGCTACGTGCAGGGGAAAAGGCAGATACTCCTGAAGTTAACCCAAGGTTAGTGCAGGTGTCTGCTGGGCTCACAGGCTGCAGGAACAGGAAAGCTGCCACACTGGGAGAGCCCAAAGCCTTGTCTCAAGTGTCCAGTTCCTGATAAGCACTCCATCAGCAGCAGATGCTTCCCATAATCTTGGTCTCTTTCAGTCTCATGCATCTTGCAGAGCTTCACCAGGGTCCTCACCCAGCCACCAGCAATCTGTGGCTCAGGGATTTGCCTGTAAAAGCCACATCCTTATGCTTAATTCTGTGATGTTCTCCTTGTGTCAAGGAGCCTGAAGAGTGGCCTCGTTGCTCTCTACGTCTTCCTGAGGAGGGGAAGCAGAGAGGATGGTGCTGATCTTTTCTTCCCCAGCATCCAGGGATGTGGGAATGGTTCAAAGGTGCTTCAAGGGAGGTTTAGGCTGGACATGAGGGAGCATTTCTTCACTGGAGGGGTGGTCTAACACAGAACAGGCTCCCTAGAGAAGTGGTTGATACCTCCAGCCTAAGAGTGTTTGAGGCATTTGGACAGTGACCTTAAAAACATGCCTGAACTTTCAGTCAGCCCTTGAGTGGGGTTGGACTAGATGATGGCTGTGGGTCCCTTCCAACTGAAAGTATTCTCTTCTAATGACTCTTGATGGGTTGTTGCTGCTCTGTGAGTTGATCCAGCTGCTCCCTGAGCTCATACCAGCTGTGTCCACAACACCCTGCAGAACAGAGATTCCTGGGTTAACTGTGATGTAAAGAACCACTTCACTGAGGTCTGAGGGCTATGATTTTGCCCTTGCATTTGATGCCTCTTTGTCTGCTGGCATTAGAAAGGAAGATGAACCCTTGGTCCCATCCTTCCCCTGACTGCCCTGCACACTTACACATATCAACTTTATGCACTTGAGCCTCTGGGGGCTGCACAGTCTGGGACAAGCTGTGCTGAGCATGGTGGTTGCAGGTGCAGTGGGTTTCCTTTTGCCTCTGAGTACAGCAGCTCCTGAACAGAAGGCTGGGGAGCTGCAGTATGGTGTGTGTTGTGCTGGTGCCCAGAGAGGCAGCGATGCCACTGCAGCAGGCCAGTGCTGCTCAGCTGTGTGCCTGCTGCTCCAAGCCTGGCCTGGGGTGGGGGGTTGGAGTGCATTTGGAGATGTTTCTTCAAGGAGAGCCCCTGAGTTGCTGTGCCTGTGTGCTGGGATCTCCTTGTGGCCCCTGGGATGTGCAGGGCTCCTGCAGCAGCACACCAGAGGATGGTTTCTAGGACAGCATTGTTAAGAAATGGCTTCACACCAGCTTAAGAAACTCCAGAGCTTGTCTAGGGCTTCTCCTGTGACATACAGGCTCAGTGGCCCTGCCTCATTGCTTTCCCACTGCCCAGCAGGGCTGCAGCTCTGTGAATCTTGCCCAGGTTGTGCTGTTCACTCTGATTGTGCAAAGTGGCCTACCAGCCAAAATCTGAGGAGCAGGAGCTGAGTGTAGCCCTCACCTCTGAGGAGTGGCCCTTGCTCTCCTGGGCTGCAAGATCACAACCTGTGGCACTGAAGAGCTCCCCAGCCCCTGGAAAGAGCCAAGGAAGAGCAGAGCTTCGTTTGCAGGAGTGAGTATTGTCCTGAAGCTCTTTCCTCTGTTTTCATTTGAGCTAAATGAGGTTTAGGTGAGGAGGGGAGAGATGAGAGCTACATGGGGCAGTGGTGGTGTATGGAGGTGCTGCCTTGGAGCCTCTCTCTGCAGTGCTGGCAGTGGCCCTCTGCCCTGACCCCAGCTCTCTGCAATTCTGGCTGGGCTGCTAATGCTGCTGTTGCAGCTCTGACGAGGCACCTCCATCCCCATCAGCACCCCACAGCTCTCCTGACCCTCTCTTTGCCCTTGCTCTGCTCAGTAGAGGCACTTCAAGCTCAAGCTGGAGGGCTTCCACAGTTTTGCTCCTGGCTTGTGCCTGTCAGTCATGCCCAACAATAGCAGGGAGCTTTAATGAGGTAGATAAATATTTCTTGAGAGCAGAGTTCACTCTATTAGTGATCAGAACAGCTTTTCAGAGACAAAACATGGATTTAGAGCTTAATCCCTGGCTCCTGCTGTGTTGCAAGCACTCTCTAAAACCTTTGTGGACACCAAGGCCATTGTGGAGTTTCAAAGTTAAACAATCCCTCTCTTCCCCTCCTTGTAAGCGCCAGGAGGACTGGAGAATCAAAGCCTCAGCTGTGGTTCTTAGGTGTCTCCCTGCCTTGAACCTGTTTGTGTGGCACGACCCCAAACCTTCCAATGCTGATTCCCTGTGCTCAGGGGCTGGAGCTGGTCAGAGAAGTTCCAAATGAGCACAATGCCCCTGATGCAAGCAAAAGGGACAGAGAGCTTTAGCAGAAATAGATATGAACTTGTTGTTCTGCAGCTTTTCATTGATTTGCCATCTGTGATTCTTCTGATGAAGATCATTCATCCCACCATCCAACCAAAGATGGAGAAGGACTGGCTGGGGCTTCACTGCTTCACCCTGCAGCACAGAGACCACCTTGCAGACAGATAACCCCAATGCTTTATCTGTGCCTGACAGTGACAATCACATATCAAAAACACCAGGCAAGGAGCTAAAATTTGCCAGGGTGGATTCAACAGATGCAATCAGACTCCAGTGCAGAGCTGGTGTCCCCTTTAGAAGCAGGGGGTTCAGCCCAGGGAAGCCCTTGCTCTGGATTACACTTCCCTGGCCACCTCTAAACTTCTGGAAACAGCCTCAAAACAGAGTCATATGATGCTTGGGAAGATAGAGGGGAAACAAACCAAAGGTGACCAATAAGGTTATCTGTAAGGACAAAGAAAAACCCAGTGAACAAAAGGCTTTGCTTTGCCAGCCATGGGACCATTCAGCCAGCCTCAAGAGTGGGCTCTCTTCCCATTCTTTCCACCCCAGCCCCGTGCATTTGTGGTTATTATCTTGCCTGGCCCAGACTGGTGTTGACAAACAAAACCCCAGGTTGCTTTGATTCTTTTTCCTTGTGTGCATGGGCAAAGGGAAGGAGTCATCTGCCTCTCAGTGACTGATGTTTGCATTGTCCTCTCTCTGCTTTGTTCCCTCCACACCATGGTGTGAAACAAAGGCTTGAATTATGGCACAAGATGAATGAAAGCTTTGGAAAACTATTAGAACAATTAGGCAGCGAGGCACGGTGCAGGAGGAGAGCAAAAGGGGTCAGCACTGGGAGGGCTTGAGTGCTCTGAGCTTGGGGAAGGTTTGGGCTGGTTGCAGAGCTGATTCTCCAGAGGGAAGAAGCAGGAGGAGAGAAAAGTCAGGAGCTGCTGCTGTTGGCTGCCCTGTGACTGGCTGCCTGAGATAAGGTGGTCTGACAGCAGTCAAAGTCCTCTTTGTCTCTGCTTTTTCACCCTGAGCTGTTGTGGGGAGCAGTTGGCAGCCCAAAGGAGAGTGGGGAGCGAGGAGACAACAGGACAATGGCAGCTCAGGCAAACGTGGAGGGTCCCCCTGGAAAGGGAGGAACTGGCTGTTTCCCTGCTCCTCTCCTCTGCATCTCCTCTGGGCAGCTGCTGGGAGATGGGACGAGGCACAGCGAGGAGTGGCTTTGCCTCCTGTGGCCTCTCCTGCCACGTGCAGCTCCCCTGCCCTGTGTGCTCAGAGAGAAAATGCCTAACAAGGTCAGTGGTCGATGATAACAGCTCAGTGTTCCTCAGTGGTGAGGGCACATGCTGAAGATAAGGATTATTTCTTCCATTACACAGCTGGGGAGCTCAGCATTGAGAAATCCCCTGCAGGCTCCAACCAAGGCAGCTTCAGAGCTGCCAACAGTCCCAGACCATGACGTGTTCCAACAGGCAGTGCTCGTGCATGTGATGGGACTGGCAGCCTCTAGGACACTGAGGTGGCAAGCAACAGCAGTGCAGGTTGGGGGAGCAGAAACAAAGCCCCCCTAGAGTCCAATTACTGATGGACCAAATGCATCCAGGGAGAAAAGTGAGATAAGGGAGTAACCCTGCCCTGCCATGGGTATAGTGCTCAGCAGCTGTGATGGGACATTGGGTGGTGCACAGGTCCTCCTTCTGTGCTTCTGCCCCCACAGCACTCCCTTTGTCCTTTGGTCCAGATTGGAGGAGAGCTTTTACTCCCCTTAAAGCAGACTTTGTGGCAATGGAAAATGAGGTGAAGCCTCTCATGCTGGCAGTGGTGTGGAACAATGGTGATGGGGGAAAATACCCCAGTAACCTCTTTAGAAAAGCAAGGCCTGGTCTTGCTTGGCAGGTGTTATTTATTTCTCCTAGCAGAGGGAGCAAGAAACTGTAGCTGGAATCTCTGGTTGGCTTCCCAAGGTACTAGTGTGACATTTGAATGATCTCATTCCCCTCAGAGGTGGCATTTTCACTTGTTCCCCTGACCTATCGCTGCACATTCACCATGAAGCAAACTATCTGCCACCAGCCCTGACATCTGGGGCCCCCAGGAAATAATGTCAGCTTGTGATACCAATGCAATGGATGGGCTCTTCACCCTGCTAATCCTGAGGAGGATGTCTCTGGCCATCACCCCCACGTGCTGCAGGGCTGTGGGTGCTTGGGGAGCGTTAGTGTGATGCCATTCACCTTTGGAGCTCCCAGCAGCAGAGGCTGTGACTCAGGAGGCACTGCTGTGATGCTTCCTGGCCCATTTACACTCTCCTCCTGCACAGCTGAAGGTGATGTTTGTGCTGGTGAGACCCTCTTCTCGCTCCCTAGTTGCAGTTCTGCCCTGTTTGGAGAAGTCACAGCAGAGGGAAGTGTTGTTTGGGATAGGCATGGCTTGGGTGAGCTGACCTGCAGAGAATGTGGCTTGCAGGATGCTCAACGCCACAGTTGTGTTCTGGTTTCCATTCTCTGGAGAGAAACTAGTTCACACTGGTGTAAAATGTGTGCAATGAGTAACACAACCACAGCAAGATAGTTTATGTAAAGCACTGATGTGGGAGAAGTTTCATAAGAGGTTTCATACCTCAGAAAGGCCTTTTTGTCAAAAATAGAAGCTTTTTCTGGAAGAAAAAAACCCCAAATCCAGTTTCTTGCACAGTCTCTCTGTCATGCTAGTGCTGTTCCTAGCTGCCATGGAGACTCTCTTTTCTCCCAGAGAGACATGCTGTGATGGTCCTTTCCTGAGCAGGACAGGGAGCAGAAGCAGCCCATCAGGAGTGACTGGGCAGGGGACACTGGCTGCCACCCCCCAGGACAACAGTCCCTCCAGTGAAGCCCTTTAGGGGCTGAATTCTGAGAGGTTTTGAGGGAGTAAACTCATGGTGGGGTACAAAGAGAGGCTGCTGAGAGAGCTGGGTACAGGTGAGCTGTGAGGGAGTAAAGCTGGCAAGGAAGTGGTGTGGGGGAAATATCCACCTCTGCTTTGGGACTGGGTCAAGCAAAAAGCAGCTCAACCAGAGGCTGAGCAGGTAAACACTGGCAGCCAGCACCAGTACTTTGTGTTCTCCCTCTGTGAGGGAAACAGAGAGACAGCAAATACCCCAAAACGCTGGTGCTCCTGCTTTGAAGGGGCAGGGCAGCCACAGGGATGGGGAAGATCCAGGCAGAGAAACCAGGCCATGGAAATCAATGCAAATGACTCTGATGACAGAGTTTCAAGCCCATTTGCTCTGTAGGAAGCTCGGCTGTCAGCAGGGATAGGCAGTGAGAGGGGTGGGATCTCACAGCTTGCAAGATGAAATGAAGAACGTGGCAGATGCTTTTTTTTCCTGCCTTCAGAGGGCCTGAGCATCACTTCCATGGACCAAAGAGGGATGGTTCCCAGCCCCATAGCCTTCCATCTCCTTTGGTGTTAGTGGCAGCACAACTGGTACCACCCACTGCACGGGGATGGGGACAGGGAGTGATGGGACTGGAGATGGGCAGGCAGCAGGGGCCCCAAGGCAGCACCTCTTCCCAGGGCATGGGGAGAGCTGGTGTGCCAGAGACCCTGAGGATGCCTTCAGAGACCCCAGCAAAGGACAGAGCCCTTCCATGAGCAGGGAGACTGCTACCCACAGCCAGGCTCTGCACCCAGAGCACCCCCACGGGGAGCACTCCCTGGGGGGAAAAGCTCCACTGTCAGTCATCACTTTTTGGTTCCTAAAACAAATTCCTTTGGGACAAGGGCTCTGTTTCATTCAGAGCTGCATGTGATGGGAATGGGATGTATATGATGGGAAGCTTGCCTCTGCTCTAGCTTCTGAGCAATTAATCATTACCACTCATAGAAAAGGCTTTTCCCTGCTGGTCAGGAGGTGCATGGAGTGTTAAGAGCTTTGTTTTCCACTGCAGACACTGCTTGGGTTTAGCCCAGGGGCTGCCCTGGCCCTGGCAGCTGTGTTGGAGCCTGGCAGACCCTTGGAAGGTGGTCAGGGAGAGTCTGGGTTGTCTTGCTTGGTGACTTTTGCAGTAGTGAATCATAACTCCAATCCAGCTAGCCAAAATCTCCCCATGCTTATGCAGAGTTTTGCACAGGGTCTCCCAGACCAAGTCTCATTGTCTCTTCCCTTCTTTTGATCTGTTTCTGACACAGTGAGGCAGCTGGAACAGACCCAGTGACACGGCCAGGGGTAACACAGCCTTTGGAAAGATGCAGCTGGGAAAATCTAACTGTAGTCATTGCTTAAAACATAACACAGGTACAAGGCAGGTGGTGTCAGGATCGTAGGATCACGGAATGGTAGGGGTTGGAAAGGACCTTTAGAGATCATCCAGGCCAACCCCCCTGCAGCAGCAGGTTTGCCTAGGTCAGGTCACTCAGGATGGTTGTGCCAGAGCCATCCCAGGGGGATGCATCCAGCAGAGTGTGGGCAGCATGTCAAGGGAGGTTCTTCTCCCTCTCTACTCTGCCCTGCTGAGGCCTCAGCTGGAGTCCTGTGTCCAGTTGTGGGCTCCCCAGCTGCAGAGGGACAGGGAACTGCTGCAGAGAGGCCAGTGCAGGGCCACCCAGATGCTCAGGGCACTGGAGCATCTTCCTTCTGAGGAAAGGCTACAGGCCCTGGGGCTGTTCAGGCTGGAGAAGAGGAGACTGAGGGGGCAGCTCATTCATAACTCCAAATCTCTCACTGGTGGGTGTCAGGAGCTTGGGGCAGCACTTTCTGTCTGTTGTATCCAGTGACAGGACAAGGGGTGATGGGATGAAGCTGCAACACAAACAGTTCCACTTAAACATAAGAAAAAACTATTTTCCTGTTGAGGTGAGGGAGCCCTGGCCCAGGCTGTCCAGAGGGGTTGTGGAGGCTCTTTCCTTGGAGGTCTTCAAGACCCACCTGGACACGTTCCTGTGTGACCTGATCTAGGTGACCCTGCTTCTGCAGGGGGTTGGACTCGATGATCTCTAAAGGTCCCTTCCAACCCTACCATTCTATGATTCTATGAATGTGGAGAGCTGCTGGCCTCGAGGTCCCACAGATGTGGGCACAGCCACGAGCCCTCTCCTGGCAGGAGCCACTTCCAGCACCAGCCCTTCCCCAGCACTCTGGGGCTCTTCCCCTTCCTTGCAGATCCAGCTGCCAGACCCTACAACAGGTTGTACGTAGAATCACTGAATGGTGGGGGTTGGAAGGGACTTTTAGAGCTCATCCAGTCCAACCCCCTGCAGAAGCAGCTCCCACCTAGATCAGGTCACACAGGAACGTGTCCAGGAGGATCCTGAAGTCCTCCAAGGAAGGAGCCTCCACACCCTCCCTGGGCAGCTGGTTCCATCACACAGTGGCACGAGTCCACTCAGCTGGCTCATGCTTCCCAGGAACTCACTTGCCTTTTCCAACCCCAACCAAAGCCCCAGCACAAAGGAGGGGAAGCAGGTGCTTCCCAGTGCTGGCAGCTGCTCAGCAAAGTCACCTCTCGTGTTGGGCTGTGGCTGGGAGCGCAAAGCTGGCAGCTGGGTGCCGGCCCCAGTTGATTCCCATTCAACAGCAACTCGCAGCCTTTCGGGCTCAGCAGGTTGTTTTCTGACAGAAACAACCCAACACTAAGAGGAGCTGCTGGTTTCTTGGGAAGCTTCTGGCTGCCTCTCACTGGGACAGCTGTCGGGGTGGCAGCTCTCCCAAGAGCTAAAGGTGCTTTCGGACGAGTGCAGCTCTTCAAGCGGCTGCCGCTGTGAGAGCAGCTCGTTGCCTTTCTTGCCTGAATATCAAGCTCAGTAGCTCCCTGTGAGCTTCAAAAGATCCACTTTGCCTGCCTCATCTTTCCCCCTTACCAAATCTCCTGCCCCTCCTCCTCTTCCTCCTCCAAGGAAACTCTGTCAGTTCGAATTTGACCCTAAATCCCAGCTTGGCGAAGCAAAAAGTAACGTGTAGAGCGTTCAGATGAAGAGAATCTCTCCAGGGCCCACAAACGCTGTTGAAAAGTCAAGGCAAACATTTGCCTTGTTGCTTTAGCATGAGAGATCCTGCCAAGAAAATTAACAGGGCCTGTCTCCAGAAGGGGGGAAGGAGCTGGTCTCATTGTGACGGTGGCGCTGAGACGTGCAGCCTGCTCGCTCTCTGTAATGACTTGTTTGTTAATTTGATTGTTTTTCCTTTCTAATCCCACATACATCTTTTTCCTCATCAAAGCAAGGAAGTTGAATAAAGCACATGAAGGCTCCTAAATAGCTCCAACAGTCCCAGAGTCTATGAGCTGGAAATTTTCTATCCTCGGGGAGCCGGGAGCTGTAAGGGCTTGACGAAAGCTCGGCAGAAAGCAACGTTATGAGGCTTACTCTGGTGTGCTGAGGATTGTCACCAAACCCACTGTGCTCCCCTCGTGGCCATGGGCACACCTGGAGCTCCAGGAACCCCTGGCACGTCCTGGCTTTGTAGTTCTTGCAGAAAGGATGAGAGCAGAGATGCAGCATAGGATCACAGAATCTCAAGGGCTGGAAGGGGTCTGGAGAGCTCATCCAGTGCAACCCCCCTGCCAGGGCAGCACCACCTAGAGCAGGGCACACAGGAACCAGCTGGGTTGGAATGTCTCCAGAGAAGGAGCCTCCACAGCCCATCTGGGCAGCCCCTGCCAGTGCTCCCTCACCTCAGCAGGGAACAAATTCCTCCTTGTGTCTCTTTGGAACCTCTTCAGTTCCAGCTTGTTGCCCCTTGTCCTGTCACTGGCCATCCCTGAGCACAGCCTGGCTCCAGCCTCCTCACACCCACCCTTGATGCATCTGGAACCATTCCTGAGCTCACCCCTCAGGCTCCTCTTCTCCAAGCTGCAGAGCCCCAGCTCCCTCAGCCTTTCAGCACAAGGCAGATGCTCCAGCCTGGCTCCAGCCTCCTGAAATCCAGCATCCCTGGCTCTAGCCCACTAATCTTCTTGGGGACAGCAGTGTCCCTGTCCCAGCTGGGGATGAGCTGCTGGGGTCCCCACAGGAGAGGGGCTGAGCTTCCTGCTCCCCCTGCTCTGCCCTCAACCCTTTCTCTGCCTCAAAGTCTGAATCTCTGCTGAGTTTCTACCACCAGCAGCCACTTATTTCTCTCTCAGAGCTGCCCCTGGGCTGGGTACAAGTTTCCTGAACACAGCTGAGTGAGTGCAGCCTGAACATCCCCCTCACGTGCACGGGCTGGGGCTGCAGCGAGAACCTCTCTCAGGGGAATACATGTTGCAGATATGGAAATTGCTCTGGAGCACGGTGAGGAACGGATTAAATTTGGTTCAGATTGAATCAAAACACTTGTTGGTGGGGTTGTGTGTGTGTGTGTGTGTTCCTTTTGTAATGTGGCTTTCCAGTGGAAAGGCAGAAATGGAAAAAACCTCATCCTGTCATCTCATCAGTGTGTTGTTAAACCACACCAGTGGCTCTTCTCCTACCCTTTGTGTTTAAAGAAAGTCGAGCCTTTAAATCAACAATGGTGTGCTGGAGTGGAAAAACTGGAAGCATTTCATTTAGAAAAGGGATCAATGAAACATTTTGGTGTTCTTAAGCAAAACATCTTATTTCAAAACAGGTTGGGGGGTGGGGGGAAAGTGCTTTGATTGCAGCTGCCTTTCCTGGGATTGTGGGTTTGTTTGTTTTTCATCTCCTTTAAGCTAATTGCCAAATTCTGCCTCGCTTTGCCCGTTGTTTCCCTGCCTCAGGGCTCTGTTGTGTACTGGAATTGGGGCTTGTTTAAAATGAAAGACCTTTGGCTGCATGAGCATCCAAGGAAGTGATGGGGGTGACCTATGACTTTTGCCTCCTGAAGTGCACTTTCCTGCAGCCTGAGCTGAGCATGGCCACCTGACAGCAGTGCATCCCATCACTCCCCTGCAGGCAATGCCCCATGGAGTGCAGCTTCGCTCCTGCTCATAACTAGGCTGCCAGAAACCCGTGTGATGCCTCTGGGCTCTGTGCTCCTGCCTCGCTGCTGCACAGCCCCTTCTCACGGGAAAACAGCCCAGCAGCCTCTCAGGGATCCCCAGCCCTGCCTTGGCAGGTGGGAAGGTCCTTCTGCAGGACTCTGGGACCTCAGGAGATCCTTACAGTGCCTTTGTAGGCAGCCCTCAGCCACAGTCCCAGCCCGGGTGGCAGAGGGAAGGAATGCAAATGAAGAGGAGCGAAGTTTCTATTTCGAGCTGGAGGATGCTCCTTCATCAGATTACGCCAGTTTTAAGTAGGTCAGGCAGGAGACCCAAGATATCCGAGTCCCCTTCAAAGGCATCCGTCCATCACTTATTATTCCAGGCATTTCCCTTTGGCTGAGCCGTCCCCTCGCAGCCCCTTTGTCGCTGCTGCTGCTGGGCCGTGCTGGCTCTGCTGGGCTTCCCAACACTTGTCCCTTTCATTGCCTTCACCCCGCTGTCCCTGCTGCAGTGAGGGTGAGGGGGACAGCAGGGGCCTCAGCAGCGTCATTAAGCTCAAGGCTGTTGTTTTGGGGTGCAGCCCAGCAGCTGGAGGCTGCAGGCAGTGGGTGCTCCTCGCAGCACCGTGTCCCACCCCCTCCCATGTCTGGATTTTTAACCTGAGCATGCTTTCAGGTGCAAGGAAGCAACAAGAGAGGTGAAAACTGCTCTGAATGTAAAGGGATTTCCCAAAGTTCCCCATTTAACCCTTTTATTCTGATCATCCTGAGCCCACCTGCCTGCTCTCCCCAGCAGCAGTGGCATCCAGGCAGCTTTCCAACCAGATTCCCCCACAATCAGTCCTAAATACAAAGGCTCTGGGCACGCACAGACCCCTTCCTGCGTGTTCCCAGGCTGCATCCCAAACGAATGCACTCAGAGGAGGAGGAGAACGGCTTAAAGGCTCATCCCACTGCTCTGAAATGCAACCCTGTTGCCTTCATTTAACCAGAAAGGCTTCAATCCCCTCTGCTTCACAGGGGCAGGCCTGACACAGGCGAGCTGCAGAGGAGCAGGCCCTCAGGCTGATCCTCCAGCAAAGCACTTCAGTGTGCATTAAGTCGTTTCTTTCAGCAGCTGACTGGGGTTATTTAAGTGCTCCTGATTACGGGCTTTGTAGGGTCTCAGCAGGGATGTGGCACCTGGGAAGAGGGGAGCTTTAGGGCTGGTGGGAAGGGGGCTGCAGGCAGGTGAGCAATGCCCCATGGCCTCCCCAGGGCAGGCTCCCACACAGGGATGCTCCAGCCCCTTCTGCCATCCACATCGACACATTCCTGCACCAGAACCACAGCAAAGTAAAACCCACTGGGTCTGACCAAGCCATTTTCTTCCCTTGCTCTCAGCCCATTCCATTTTTCAACTCTCAGTGGAATTTTTGGGGTGTTTGTTTTTAACTCAGGGCCTTCTTGGAGCTGATCACACGGAACGCCGAGCGCTTGGGTTTGAGTATTCTGACAGGTGCTATTTTGCTATTTGCTTGTGATGATTCAGGACATTTGCATCTCTTTGTCCTTAATTAAAAAGCACTTCACCCTTGCTGCAGGGGTATGGCAGATTTCTCTTGATCTATTCATTTTAGGGGACTTTTAATCAACGTATCCAGTCCATCGGTGCGGGTGCACTGCTGACAGGGGGGTGAAGCCTGGCGCAGCGTGGAGAGCTGTGTGGGTGTAATTATGGCTTTCTCTCTCTTGTGGGGTTGTTTTTTTTCCTTTTGGGTGAATTTGACTGCTGTTAAAAGGCATTTTCTAACAGCCTCCTATAAGACAGGAGCCCCTTGTCCACCAAACACATGGGCAATGACAAATTGCTACACAGCCTGAAGCTGGCAGGGCTGCCCAGGGGAGATGGTGCTTTGCCTCCCCAGCACAGGCTCTGCCCTAAAGCCTGCAGAAAGGCTGCCCCCACTTTGCAGTGGGGTCTGCCTGCACAGACCTGCTTCAGCTTATCTACAGCTCTGCACCTCAACTCCTTCTGTGAAAGCCCCAGGGATGGGGGCACATCCCTCTGCAGCCGTGGACCCAAGGTGTGTGTCATCAATGTGCTGCCTTGGGGGGCATCCAGAGTGTGCCAGGGATGAGCCCTGGGCTCTTCCACACACATGGATCTTTTGCAAAGAGAGAGGGCAGCATCTTTCACAGCAAAGCCTTCTTTAATGGCAACACGTGTTGCCTTGGGCTGTCAGGGAGGCTGAAAGTACCTGAGAGCTGAGGAAGGGACTCAGCAGGCACTTGGTAGGCAGTGACAAGAATACAGTCTGGAAACAGCTCCCCAGGCCTCAGTGGCAGATATAAGGGAAGGGGAGAGATCCCCTCATACATGTCCCTTGTGCAAGGGTGAGAGTGTGCTGGCACGGGGCTGTCTGCAGGGATGCTGCAAGGCAGTGGGATGCAGGAGGGATGAGGAAGTCCCAGGCAGTGGGGTGGGAGCAAGATGCTGTCCTGTCCTGGCTCCTCACCCTGAGGGTCCACAGCCTGGACATGGGCAAAGGCTCCCAGCAGACTCCTTACACACACACACACACACACACACACCAGGCTGTTTCTTTGTGGCTCCTTACAGCTGGCTGGATGCTACTCAGACAGGGCAGTGGGAAGGGACCACAGACCCACCTGGGGGTCTCCCCAGGGAAAAGCATCCAGCCCATCCTCACCCCTGATGAGGAAACAGGAGCTGGCTTTGCCTTGGCTACCCAAGCCTACCCAGCAGCAGTGACCCTGGGGATGGGGTGCCAGGGGAAGGAGTCAAGCCCTGGGTGCTGAGATCCCATAGCTGCTTTCTGGTGTTCCAGCATTAACTCTTCTGTCTCCTTCCACAAAACAACAGACTCCAGCAAGGCTCCTGCTGCTGCTCTCAGTGTTTATCTGCTCTGCTTTTCCAGGCTGGGGGATACAAGCTCATGGGAACCTTTGAAGATTATTTCTCTCCAGCTTTCTGAAGAGACTTCAGCTTCCTCTTGAATCTGTTTTATTTCACCTCCTTTCAACACATCAGCCTGATTTCTCTGAGACTTAACAGCAACAAACAAGATTAAGATTGGAGCTTAGCAAGTATTAGGAGAGGATCTCTGGTTCCAGACGTGCTGGCAATTGCCAGCCCCCAGTGCCAGCATCTCTCTTTGGGAGAGGTGCTGCATGTGCAGGCGTTTCTGCTCCGATGGCTTCGGCAGCGCCGGGGCCCGAGGGCTGGATGAGCTCTGGATTTCCACCCAGTGAGGTGTGAGGACTATGTGGCTGGAAAGTCAAATTGCAAAGGGGGTGGAACACACACACACACACACACACACACACACCTGACTGGGCCTGGCCTCCACAGCAGCACAGCCTGAGCTCCTGCACACAGCAGGGTTGATGTGGGTCAGCGTTTCATGGGAGATGCTGGGGCTGAGGAAGAGAGAGGTGCTGGCAATTCTCTGTGTGCTCTCATGGGCTGAGGAGCATCACAGGTGCTCCTTGTGAGCACCTATGTGGAAGTGCAAAGGGTGCAAAGGGCCAGCAGTAAAGAGCAGCTACCTGCTGGATTGAGTCTGAGCTGGGAGATCAGCCCTGCTCTGCCATTGACTCCAGGGGAACCCCTGTGGCATGGCCAAGGGCTTCCATGGGAGCCAACACTCCTGCTGTGTCCCATCTGAGCTCAAGAGGAGATGGAAGGAGAGGTGATCTTGTTGCTTCCCCTCATCTGGGAGAAGGTGAGCAGCACAGAGGATGCTTTGGGCCAGGGTGCAAGAGGGGCTGCTGAGCTGCTCCAGGCGAGGAGCAGGCACTGTCCCTGCGCTGGGGGAACCCACACGGGTGGGCAACATGCATCAAGGTGTGCTAAGCCCCTTCTCAGCTGGTCACCTCCCTGGTGAGCTCTTGCTAATGCAGCCCTGTTGGGGGGCTTCAGAGATAGCCTCATAACAGACAGCAAAGCAAAACAACTCAAGTGGCCTCAGCTCAGCCAGTACCTGCCACAGGACGGGCTGCATTCTGCATCAGCTTTGAGAGGAAAGCTTCTTTCACTGATTTCTCCAGATGCCAACTGCCCTGTATTACAAAATGTCAGACTGCCAGGCAAGCCACGGAGCTGGGGCAGGGTGGAAAGCAGAGTGCAAGACCCAGAGCAGCTGCTGGAAACAGTTGTAATTGCAACAGCTAAACTCGGCCACAGCTGAACAGTTAACGTTATTTACTGGTGTTTAAACATTCCCCAGCCAGGGTAGAGAGCAGACATTGAAATCCCTGAACCTCCAGACAGAAATGCCTCAGGGTATTAGCAATAAAAGGCCACGGTGCCCCCCTCTGTCCAGTCTCACCAGGGAGGCCAGGGGGAGATGCTGTGAACTCAGCTGTGACTCCAGAGCTGCAGCATGGAAAGGGGCAAGTCAAAACCTGCTAAGGTGAGGGAGCCCTGGCCCAGGCTGCCCAGGGAGGGTGTGGGGGCTCCTGCTCTGGAGGTTTCCAAACCCACCTGGACATGTTCCTGTGTGACCTGATCAAGGGGAACCTACTTTAGCAGGGGGTTGGACTGGGTGATCTTTAGGGGTCCCTTCCAACCCCCACCATTGTAGGATTCTGTGATTCTGTGAGCTGAGGCGAGTGCCAGAAGAGCAGAACCAGAAAAGCTCGGGGAATGTCATCTTTCACACCCCCAGGATGACAGTGAGAATGATTCTGACACCCCGGATCACATCACCTCTCAGTTTGGTGACTTCTCCCCACTAAGCAACAAGCTCTGAAGTGGGACTGTCCACAGTGGAAGGGATGTGGAGACTCCTTCAGGTCTGGTCCTGACTTAGCAGAGGCAGATGAAGGTTTTTGCTCCTATCAACACTCCTGTCACCCTCTGGGACAGTTTGCAGCAGCTCCTGCCACGGCCTGGGCTGTCCTCCCACACCCTTCTTTCTCCTTGGGAAATGTTCACGTCACATTTGTTCAGGCTCCAAACACCTTTTTCAATCTGTCAGCACTGCAAGTTCACTCCAGCACTTAAAAACCCAAACTGTGTCCTGTCTGCTTCATATATCATCGCTGTCCATGGTGGTGGGAAGCCAGAGCCCAGCTGGAGCAGTTATTGATGTCGTGTGAGCCCAGATGCAGCATCTGCTGCTGTGCCCGGTCTGCCTGGTGAGCCTGGAAAGGACAAAACCTCAGCTATGGTGAACAAGTGCCCTGACAGAGTAAACAAACGTTTTCACCGTGCAGGATGTGCCCCAACTCAGAGAAAAGGGTTGAAGCTTATTCAGGATTTCTCATCCTCCAAGTTTTCCAAAGGGACCCAGTAACCAGCTGCTCCTCGATGCCCTTCACCTCATCCCAGGTGTGTCAGCTTCCTCAGCCTCATCAGCTTCCTCACTCAGCCTCATCAGCTTCCTCACTCAGCCTCATCAGCTTCCTCACTCAGCCTCATCAGCTTCCTCAGCCTCAGGGGTGCTGCCACAAGAGCCTCCCAGCCTGAGCAGCCTCTGCCTTCAGCCAGAGCCCACAGCCCTGAGCACAGGGGGAGGCTGTGGGAAGCCTCTGCGTGGGGACCTGTGTTGCTCCCAGAGGCTGCAGAGCTGAGGTAAGAGCATGAGCCCCAGTTCATTACCAGGGGGAGAGTGAGTATGAAGGACAGTGGCTCTAACTGTGCTCTGTCTTCAGACTGATGATGTGGAGCAGTGATGGGAGGAGGGAATTCACCTCCGTGCAGCCCTTCAGAGCTGTCTGCTGCATGGCCCTGGCAGGGGCTGCCCGCACACACCCTGCCCAGCTCTGCCAGCAGTGCTCCCAGGCTGACCCACTCCTGCAGAGCCCTGTGGCATCTCCCTCTGCCTGGGGTCCTCCAGTCCCACTGTGGGTCACTTTACTCCTGTCTGAGGAGGGTTCTGCAAATCCCAAGAGCCTGTTTTCTCAGAAAGCAGCACCTAAACAACTTGGGTTAATACTTTCCCCCATTTCTGTTTTCCCTCAGTACAGCACTCCTGACACAGCCCAGAAGAAGAGTGGTCTCCTTGGAGAGAGACACTCCTTGTCTTTGGCACTGCTTGAGCTAAGGAGTGCCCAGCTGCCTGCACATGAGGAGGGCAGAGCATGGCCTCCTGGCTTCACCTGCTGCTCCACAAACACCAGGCACCAGGGTGGACACAGGCAGCACAGATTCCACGGCTGCACTGCAAAGGGGCTGTTGAGCAAGCACAGTGGGATTCAGACAGGGCTGCAGGGCTGCCAGGACTTGTACAGGACCCTCTGCTACAAGGATGCTGCCTCTGAAAGCACTGCCAGCCTTGCAAGGCTTGGGATCCTGGACCAAGGCTGGAATTGCCTCTTAGTCTCCCAGGGCTAAATCCTGCAGTGAGGGCTGCACAATCAAACCCTCAGTTACTGTGGCAGCACGGCCCTCCCAGGCTCTGTGCTCACCAGGGCTCTGTAAATAACAGGTTTGATTAGTTTGCTGGTTAAACTGAAATACCAGAAGGGACAAAAAGTATCTTGAATAAAACATTTAATCTCCTGTTTAAGTCTGGAGAATCCCATGACAGTGGGACCTCAAAACAAACGTCTCTTCAAAGTGGAAGTTAGGGGCTGTTTCCTCCCAAAACACCAGTGCAGGACATTTCATCCTTCTCAGCATTTGGGCTGAGGGAGGGAGGTTCCCTGGTAGAAATCATTCACTGTGGATTTGAAATGGGTTTCTCCCAGGCTGAGCCTGTGCTGTTGATAAATAAGGTGTTTGCCTGAAAAGCAGCTCTCTCCCGTTGCTCTCTTACACCGTCAACACACTTCATCCTTGATCCAAGTAAAAACCTGCAGTACCAGTTACAACAAGAAAGGAATTTAGATGAAGAAGACTGTGGAGGACAGCTGCTTAAATGCTCCCAGTGTCCCAAAACCAGCAGCAGAAATGGATGTTGTGATCCCCTAATGCTGCTCAGACCATCTCCAGCTCTCCAAGCACCAGTTCTTCCTGGATCTCTCAGTCCTCAAGTAGCACAGAGGTGGTCAAAAGCAATCAGTGCAGTGGATTTCCCCACACACCACTTCTCATCCTGCGTCTTGAGGGGGAGCTGAGAGCATATACATGAACCCCTGGAATTTCTGTGGTCTGTTCATAACCAGAATCCTTGGGAGCTGTGTCCTCCCTGAGCCTGTGTTTGCACCTTTCCCAGCACTGGCTGCATCTGGGTCCCTGATGAACTTCTGGGGCAATCCAGTGGCTTGCTTTGAAGCTTAAAGGGCTCTGTGTCACCCATACTGCTGCCTTGATATCCATTATTGACTCTTTTGACATGTGCTTCCTGTAAACTGCCATCCCAGAGCTGACTTCTCCACATGCAGTAAAAGGAACAGAAGCTGCAGCTGCTTCCTTCTGGGGAAATGCCTCCTCAGAGCCTGCAGCTGCCTCCCAGGACTCTCCTTCAGGGCTTAAAGTGATCACTGCAATAGGCAGCAAGGCAGAGCCTGCCTAGGAAGAGCAGTGAAAAATCCCCCAGGTGTGTGCCGCTGTTATTTACTGCCTGTACTCCTGCAGCACTCCCAGTCCCCACCGAGGCTCACCCTGGCTCTGGGGCACTGGATGTGGCTCAGGAGCAGGTATCTCCCTGCCCTGCCAAGCTGACCAAACGAGCTAGTGGAGACCAGCACAGGGACTTGTCCCTGCTCCTGTGGGGATGGCTGTGACAGGGGCAGGAGTGAGCTGCTCATCTGCAGTCCCACTCCTGTACCAGGGATGGTCTCACTCCTGTACCAGGAATGGTCTCACTCCTGTACCAGGGATGGTCCCACTCCAGTACCAGGGATGGTCCCACTCCTGTACCAGGGATGGTCTCATTGCAGTACCAGGGCTGGTCCCACTCCAGTTTGAAGGGGAGGCACCAAATCCCCCTTTGTCAACAGACCCTCTGGGAGATGCAGGACCAGGGTACCAGCTCCAGTAACCCCCATCTGCAACCAGATGACAAAGGAGAGACATTGGTACCTCATGTGACTGTAACAAAGTTGGTTCTGAGCAGCTCCCACCCAAAACTCACCCAGAAGGAACCCGGCACTCCTGTTTACGAGCCAGATGCCCGAGTGCAGCTTGGCAACCGCTGAGAGCAGAGAGCGACAGGCTGAAAACCCGCAGCCCACCCGTCCCCCGCCGTCCCGCAGCTCCTGCCCACGCACCCCGCGGGTTTTTACCGGGACAGCAGCCGCACAGGTGGGACGGGCCCCCCTCCCAAAGGCCCCTGTCCGGGCTGCATCTCCCTCGCAGCTCAGCGCAGCGCGGACCGGCGCCTTGCACAAACAATCCCCCGCTCTGCTTTGCTTCCTTTCTTTTAAGGAAAAAACCCTCAAACTCTTGTGCATTTTAAAAAAGCGACTGTTGCAAGAAATCCAGCGCCTCTTACGCAGAGGGGGAGCGAGCGCTCCTCGCAGCAGCTGCCGCTGCCCGCTCCCCGCAGCAGCAGATGCGCGGGTTGGATGCGGGGGGCGTGGGGAGCAGCCCCTGCGCGGGTTGGATGCGGGGGGCGTGGGGAGCAGCCCCTGCGCGGGTTGGATGCGGGGGGAGTGGGGAGCAGCCCCTGCGCGGGTTGGATGCGGGGGGCGTGGGGAGCAGCCCCTGCGCGGGTTGGATGCGGGGGGCGTGGGGAGCAGCCCCTGCGCGGGTTGGATGCGGGGGGAGTGGGGAGGGGGAGCAGCCCGTGCGCGGGGCGGTCGGACCCTGCGCAGCCCCTCCCCGCCGCGGAGCGATGCCCAACTTTCCCCTTCCCCCGCGGCGCGGAGCGGTGCGGTGCGGAGCGCTGCGGGGCGGTGCGGAGCGGGGCGGGCGGGCGGCGGGGCCGGAGCGCGGCGCAGCGGGCAGCGGGGGGAGCTGGGGGGAGCTGCCCCCGCCCTCCGCTCCGCGCTGAGCCCCGCCGGGCCGGGCGAACCGCCGCCGCCGCCCCCCCGGGGCCGGTCCTTGTCTCGCCGAGATGCCCGGGACGGTGCTGCTGCTCTGCCTGGCCCTCGGGCCGGTCCTGCGAGCCAGGTGAGCCCCTCTTTTCCCTTCTCCCCCCCCCGATCGGGACGCCCCCTCCCCGCCTTAGTTTACGCTCCGGAGAGGAAGGGGCTGGAGTCGCAGCATCTTTCCCCACGACCCCCACACCTCCGTGCCCCTCGCGCATCCTTCCAGCCCACCCCGAGGCAGGACCGGCTCTGGTCCTGGCCCCAGCCCGGTGCCTGCGTGTCCTTTGCGCCCCGAGCCCCCTTTTCGCACGCCGGGAATCAAGAAGACGTCCCGTTTTCCACCCCGCCATCATCTCGCTGGTTCAATCCTGCCGGGGGCTCAGCTCCTTCTGGGGGTGTCCAGAGCAGGACCGGAGGGAGCTCAGCACCTCCTGGGGAGCTCCATCCATCTCCGGGGCATCTCCCCGCGCAGCCGGGCTGGACGGGAAGGACCTCGCGTCCTCTTCCCTACGCTCGCACGTCCCGCACCCCGCAGGTGCCCTCGGGGCTGGCAGCCTGGCAGGGGGAGGGCAGCTGCTCCACAGGTTGCCCCCAGCTCCGGGGCAGCGGCGGAGCGGGGCTCGGGGCTGGCAGATGCCGCCTGTCTCGCTGCCGGGGCCGGCGGCCGCGGGGCTGTGCTCTAAGCAGCAGGGAAAGGCCCCACGCACGAAGGGGGTTCAAGTTTCTTTTGCTGTTTTTGGCCGTGGTTTTGGTTTCTTTTGGGTTTTTTTTTTCCACGATTCCTAGCCCTGCTGGTGAGTTTAATGGCCAGATCGAGGAAAGAACATGTTGTCAGCAGATTGTTGCCCCCAGGGCTCGGGTGAAGAGGGATTTTACTGGCTGAAGCTAATTGGCAGAATAAGCTGCCTTAAAGCCGATCAAATCCCATTACAAATGCAGTCAGGGACAGGGAGCAGGAATCCTGCTACTAGTGGTCTGCTCTGCCAAGGCTCCCTGACCCCGGGAGCAGGCAGAAGGGCCATCCCTGCCCTCTCCTCCCTGCGCCTTCTGCAGAGCAGCTGGCTGGTGCCTGGCTGGTGCTGGGCACACGGGCTCCCAGCACAGTGCTGGTGCTGGGGGGCATTTGAGAGCTGAGAGGGGGCGTCTGTGGTGGTCCTGGCTCCTGTATCCTCCTGTGCCTGCAGAATGCTGCCACGAGCACTGCATTTTGAGAGGGTGAGTGGTAAGCTGCAGGATCACATGGAGGAGCAGTGGAGTGGTGCATTCACACGCCCTTGAGTGGGAAGATTTACCCCACAGCTGGCCCAGCTTCCCTTCTGCCCAGTCCCTCATGTGTGCCTCTTCCCTGAGCCCCTCTTTCCCCTCATGCCTGTGCATGTTGGGAGGTGGGGGGGTGATGGAGTGGGAGAGGAAGCCTGTGGGAGAAGGGAAAGCTGCAAGTTCTATCAGGGGCTTGCTCTGCAGTCACTGGGGTTTTCCTGGCTGCAGTTTGCCAGGACTGAATCTCACCTGCCCCACTCTTGATGGTGGGTGCAGGGGTGAGGAACTCGGTTCATGTCTGTGTGAGCTCTTCCCTGGGCACAACCTGCAAGACCCATCCTGGTGCTGAAGCAGGCTGGATGCTTTGTGCCAGGTGACTTGGTCCCCCCACCACAGAGCCTAATTCACCAGCATTTCCCAGGGCACTGCCATGGCTGGTACCAGGGCTCCCAGTGCTGAGCCCTGAAGGCAGGATCCCTGCACAGCATCACCCTGCTGGAAAGCTGGGCTTGGCAGGTGCTTGAAACTCTGCAGACTTGACCATTGGGTCTTCATGGAGTGTGCTGTGAATTGAGAGGTACAAAGCCATGGAAACAGGGACAGTTTAGTGAGTCTGCTTCTAGAGCCATTTGCCTGAATGTCCCTGTGCCTGGGACCTTTGGGGTGGGGGCTAGAAGTGCACGTTAGCTCATGGAAATCAGGGTGCTGATCACAGTGCTTTTCACTGAAGGGAAATGTTGTTCTTGTGTTTTGTTGCTCCATGAGAGCAGGGGAGGCTTTGAGCTGTGTTTGCAGAGGGGCTGGACAATCACAGCCCTGATACCTGCATCTGCTCCAGGATGTTCCTGTCTCAGGGCTAGGGATGGCTGAGAGGCTGCCCAGATGGGCTGTGGAGGCTCCTTCTCTGGAGACATTTCAACCCAGCTGGTTCCTGTGTGCCCTGCTCTAGGTGGTGCTGCTCTGGCAGGGGGATTGCACTGGGTGAGCTTTCCAGGCCCCTTCCAGCCCCTGAGACTCTGTGACTCTATGAGAGGGTGTGTGTCACCTTCCCAGGGGGTGCAGGTCCCAGGACAAAATCTTACTGGTCTCAGATTTCATTAACTAGGTTAAAAATAGCAGTGGGTATGAGTCCTGGTCAAGCATCATCAGCTGTCCTACCAGGTAAGGAGCAGAAGTGTCTTCAAGGGCTCATGGTACATGTTGTTCTTCCCCTCCTCCTGCCAAGGGAAACCTTGTCAGACAGTGTAGGCACTGAGGGAGAGAGCCAGAGGTGGCTTTTACTTTGACCACCAGTGTGCTCAGAAACCTCAGCAGAAGGGGTGCCTGCTGGAGTGAAGCAGAATCAGGGAGGTGAGGCAGGGCACTGTCCTGCTGGACTGCCAGGAGCTGCCCAAGGAGGGTTGTCCAAGCCCATCCAGAGATGTAAGTACATCCAAGAGGACACCTCCCTGCTGGGCAGGCCTCCTGCCCAGTGCACCTGCCACAGCCCCAACAGCTTCTGTCAGACCAGGGGCTTCCTCACCACGTCCCCAGCTCTGCCCTGCCTCACCCCCCGTGCCCACCCCCTGCGTTCCAGCCCCAAGCCTGAGCTCAGCAGTGCTGGGAGGTGGATGTTTTGACATTTCAGCAAGCAGAGGTGAGGAAATGTGTCTCTGCCTTCCCTCCTGGCTGCACAGAGGCATATGAGAACTGGCTGTGCCGTGTCCCTGAGCCGGGCGCGTACGAGAGGAGATGGAGCCACTGTGAATGCTCATGGCACGTTGGGCATCGCTGCCCATCTGCACTGTGACATTTCCAGCAGCAGCTATGGGGGACACCCACATCTCACCTTAAATCCTCTCCTCTGCAACAGCTCTTGGGCTCTTCCCTTCTCGATTTGAAATGAGGCCACAGGGAAGAGAGACTGGGGAGGAAGCAAGGGCTTGGGCAAGGTGGCATCGTAGTCACACTCCTGACCAAGAGCTGCTGTGTGTCTGCATGTGCACAGACACCCTGCAAAAGCACATTTTCTCCAGCAAAAGCTGGCTTGCTTATGCTAAGATGGCTTAGTATGGTTTAGTAGCCCAGGATTATCTGCATTAGCAGAAGGCATGTTTCTGGTAGCGTCACTGCATCTGTAACAGAGATGCAACTCTCTGGCAACACCACCCCAAGCCTCAGGGTGTTAGTGAGTGGCACTACACAGGGAGAAGCCAGGAGGCTGAGGGCAGAGTAACCAGCTGGGTTTTGCTCAGTCCCAGAGGGATATTTCAGACTCTGCTGTGGCCTTGCATCTTGCAGGAACTGGATTTTGGCAGCGCAGTGAGACACGCAGGGTTTGGTGCTGGGGGGTGATCCGTGGGGCTGCCTTCAGGTGGAGTCAAGGGGATGGTTTTGGTGTAGCTCTTCCCACTCTGCTAGAAGCAGCCTGCAAGGGGAGGCAGTTGGGATTGCTTTCCCCTGCCCTGAGCTGGGCTGTGGGCACAGATCCCTGTTTGTGGTGCTGGTTTGGCAGGCTCGGCAGTGGTCCCTGTGTCTCCTGCAGGGACTGGCAGCCACGGAGCTGCCCACTCAGCTGGGTTTGGGAGGCACACCACAGCTCCACAGGCAAGCCAGCCCTCTCTGCCGCTGCACAGATGGGGAGGCACATCCTGACTGTGTTGTTAAGACTCCTTAAGCAGCATTAGAAAGTGCAGAGCAATCAGACAGGAAACAAGAAGCTGCTGCACCGATGCCTAATGCTTGGCTGCAGGCAGCCAGCTGCACACAGCCCAGCCCTTGGTGGGGGACACATCCAGGTGCCTGAAACCTGGGGAGATGCAAAGAGTTTTCAAGTGATCCTGAGAGCAACTTTTACCTGGGGTTTTAAAAGAGGAGCATCTGATAAACTGACTGCAACGTGTCAATGTAACGCTTCCTTCCCCCCTCAGGGCCCTTCGCCAGGCTCTGCCTCCTCAGGCACAGCAGGGAGATGAGTATCAGTGGTGCCTGGTCACCCCTCAGAGCTTCGAGGCTCTAGCTGGGATGTGTGAACACAGCAGCAGCTCCTCCTGTGAGCCTCTTCCTGGAGCTGGAGCCTGGGTTGACACCAAGGGGCTGTGCTGCCCATGGAGGGCTCAGGCTCAGCATCCTCCCACAGCTGGCTGTGTCATTCCAGGGATAAGCCTGTGAATGAACTGCCCAGAGCAGCAGCAGCTGGTTGGAATTTCCTGAGTGACCATGTGGACCTAATTAATTAACCTTCCCTTTAAGAAAAGGGAAGGGTGTGGAAGGTTTAGAGAGGACAGATTTGAAAGGTAGTGGGAGAAGCTGTTGCTAAGTGGATCATGTCTAGAGGAGGATGTAAGCTTCCCCTGCCTGAGCTTGGGACTGGAAGATCAGGAAGATGGAGCATGTTTAAATGGGAGCTCATGCCACAAGGCTGGGGAGGACAGGTTGGTATGTAAAGGGAATGGGCTGTGGCAGGTCTTGACCTGAGGGCAGAGGAGTTTGCATAAGGCTTTAGAGGTTCTGTGCAGGGCAGGTGGCTGGACATGCTGCCTGGCTGGTAGTTACAGGACATCTTTCCTCTGAAATGCTTAGTTGTAAGTGCTCTGCTCCCCAGAAATGCTGTTTGGCCACTGTCCTCAGAGGAAGGCAGCTTTGGGTGTAAGTACAGCTGAAGTATTTGGGATTAACTGGCAGCTCCAGGAGCAGGGGCTGCTGGCAGCAGAGGAGGGCCAGTGGAAGGGGCAGAAATGTGGTAGGGGAGGGCAGGGACTGTCTCCCAGGCTTGGGGGATGAGCAGTGTATGCCCAAAGAGAGCTGGGAAGGGTGTGGAGCACTCCATGCCTGCTAGTCTTGACCATTGGTAGTGAGGCTTTTAGCAGCAGGGCTGAGAGGAGGTCCTTGAGCTTCTAGCAGTGCTGCATCCTCCTCCTTTAGTATCTCTGAACCCCTGCCATGCCCCTACTCCCACAGAGGGCCACAGAGCTGCCACAGAGCTGCCACAGTGATGTCTCTCTCCTTTGGTCTCTCTGCTCCAGGTGTGAGAGCACAGAGGAATACGATTATGATTACCTCAGCATCAACAAAACCTGGGTCCTGACCCCCAAGGCACAGGAGACTGATGCCACACAGATCCTGAACTCGCTGCTGAAGAACTATGACAACAAGCTGAGGCCTGACATTGGCAGTAAGTGTCCCCTGAAGATCCCTGTGGCCACCTGGGATCTGTGTCGAGCACCTTCCTTGCTTTTGTGGCTGCTGTAGTTGAGATATTTTTGTGAGACCTGGAGTCCTGTGCCCAGTTGTGGGCTCCCCAGCTGCAGAGGGACAGGGAACTGCTGCAGAGAGGCCGGTGCAGGGCCACCCAGATGCTCAGGGCACTGGAGCATCTTCCTTGTGAGGAAAGGCTGCGGGCCCTGGGGCTGTTCAGGCTGGAGAAGAGGAGACTGAGGGGGCAGCTCATTCATAGCTCCAAATCTCTCACTGGTGGGTGTCAGGAGCTTGGGGCAGCACTTTCTCTCTGTTGTATCCAGTGGCAGGACAAGGGGTGATGGGATGAAGCTGGAACACAAACAGTTCCATTGAAACATAAGGAGAAATTGTTTCAGTGAGGGAGCCCCGGCCCAGGCTGCCCAGGGAGGGGGTGGAGGCTCCTTCTTGGGGGTCTTCAAGACCCACCTGGACACGTTCGTGTATGAGCTGATGTAGGTGGGAGCTGCTTTAGCAGGGGGTTGGGCTGGATGATCCCTAAAGGTCCCTCCCAACCCCCAGTGCTCTATGATTTTATGAGATGGAGCCACACTGATCCCAGATACTCTCCTAGTCCTTGGCCCTTCACAAATGATGACCCCAGCTGATGTGTTTTCTTTCCTTTGCAGTCAAGCCCACGTTCATTGATGTGGATATCTACGTGAACAGCATCGGGCCAGTGTCTGTCATCCAGATGGTGAGTGGAGTCGTTGCTGCGGGGTCAGGTCGTGGTGGCAGGTCATGATGTGCTGTCTAGACACGGTGTGAAGGTGGTGGTGTCATGAGAAGGAGTGGATTTGTTGCCTTTCCCTTGGAAAATGTGCTGTGTCCTGCTGGTAGCTACAGCCAGCAAGGCTTGACAGTCGTCTCTGTTGAGGAGCAAGGTCCTCAAGTGCCCTTGGTGAGCTCAGCAATCCTGCTTGTGAGCTCAGGGAGAAGGGTGATGCTGCTCTTTGGTCTCCACTGGCAAGGTGTGGACAGACACCTGTGCCTGGTGGCTTTGCCATCTCCTGCCTGGGAAGTGTGTGGGCATCAGGGCTCTTGGAGCGAGTTGCACAGCCCTGGTTGAGCCAGTGTGGTGGTAGCTGGGAGGGAAGCAGCAGCTGCCCAGGAGGACTGAAATCGGTACCTGGAGATGGTTTCCATGGCAATGGCCTGACAGTGTGAGCCTGGGGTGCCCCAGCACCTGCCTCAGGCACTGTGGCTCTTCTTCAGTACGTAGCACCTTTAAACTGCCACCACCACCACCAGTGTGATGGTTTCTGCATGTGGCTCAGGACCCCACAGCACCGGGGCTGCAGAAACACTCCACACAGATGCTCTTTGGTCTGAGGAGCCTCCAGGCAGTGCACTGGAGAGCAACTGTTGGTGATGCATTTTGCACAGGAATTTTCCACTACTCTTTTCCCTGTGAAGCCATTTTTCCTCCTTTTTCTAGCAAGAAACAAACCTGGATAGAGGGGTAGAGAGGACAAAGGAGAGGTACAGCTGGGACCGCGTGGCTTTTCTTCTCTCTCAATGCAAAATGGAACAGAAAAAAGACCCCAGCCCCCTTCAACCAAAAAAGAGTTAGTTCTTGGGATGGACACGTTGTATTCAGCTTCCCAAGTGGAAAATTTCCACTGAACAAACCCTTCTGGGCTTGGAGGAATAGCATTGTCACTGTAGTACCACCTGCCCTCCAAAAAGCATTTTGAAGCAGTCCTTCTGAGCAGCCCCTGCTGAGCATGTGCCTCTGAGCAGCCCCTGCCCATGGGCTGCAGCCCCAGTAGGGGCAGCCTCGAGGCCAAAAGCTTCTGTGCCCTGGTCTCCAGGAGGACAACCACAGCCCAAGCCATGTAGATGTCATCCCTGGCTGCCAGCAGATAGGACAAGTTCCTCCATCCCATGTGAGAGTGTGGGCATGAAGCCTCAGTGCCACAAAAGCAGCAGTGCAGGGGGAAGAGTGCAGGAGCCAGCTGTACTCACCTCCCAGACACTGCTGTGCCTAGATGTAGGGCCTAAAAGTCACATTGTAGGTGGCTGTCCCATGTGCTTTGCACTGCACAAGGCTGTGCAAAGAAAAGCACACAAAACCACGGTGCACATCCTCATTCTCTTTCCCCCTTTTCCATTTACCTCACCCCTGTCCACTCCTGTTGGAAACTGCTCTCCTCCCTGTCAGAGGAGCACTGCAGAGCCATGCAGGTGGTAGCAGTACAGAGTGGCTTCTAAAATCCAGCCTTGCATCCAGAGTTCATCTCTTCTCCTAAATGGAGATACCAGGCACTGCTGCTAGTCTGGTTTCCTAAGAAACACAGCTTATGCCATGGTGATGGGTATGAGAGAACGTACATCTGGCCATCCCAGTCTTGGAGTCTTTTAGATCCACTCTGCTGATTCCAGCCATACCTGGCTGCAGGTGTAGGAGCTTCAGGTGTGCTCAGCATGTTGTGAAGCAGGATGCAAGGCAGTGACAACAGCCATCCCCACCAAATGTGAACACCACACTTACTTGCCACCAAAGAATCATGTGGGAAAGTGCTGCTGAGAGCTCCTAGAGCAGCTCAACCTGTGTGTTCAGCTCTTTCTAAGAGTCAGCAGAAGCTTTTACCCTTCATGAAGTAGGACTCCACGACTGCAGAGGGTCGCAGTGCACTTCATGTGAGCCAGGAGTGTGAAGGCAAGACTGGCACTTGGAACTGCCAACCTCTGCTGGGGAAGCTGCTACCTTGGGGCCAACCTACCCCTGTGCAGCCTTCCCAGCTGAGGCAGACATTGCTGTTTGTGGGAGTGGAGTGGCACAGAGCTGCTCGGGATGGGGAGGAGACCACTCAGCCTAGAGACAGTGAAGGGGTTTTGTGGCATCAGTCACAACTGGCTGCAGTGTCTTGCTGAAGTGCTCAGATGCCACATGCCCAGGGGTCCCTGCTAGGTCCCAGCAGTTACCAGTGATACAGAAACACCTTCATGTGACTCCCCATAGAGACTCTCTTTGGGCATCTCTCCTTCCTTGCCTCCTTAGGTAACTTCCTAAGCTTGGATCCTTGATGCCCTTGAGCTTGAAAAACTTCCTCCCTGAGATGCTGGGCTGATACTAAAGGTCCTGAGGACAGCTGGCCCAGGTCTTGCAGCCTTGGGTGGCAGAAAGCTGCCATCATTCTCATGAGCATGAAAACCAGCTCATGAGAGAGGCTGCACCCTGCTACAGCATCTCCTGAAGCAATAGAGCTGTGACATGCTGGTGGAGTGTCACCTCTAGACTTGGCTGCTTCACTCACTTGCTTAGAGTTTGTTTGCTTTTCCATGCTGATGCAATGGAGTCACTCTGTGGGTCGTGCCAGCCACTGGCAGGCTGGCATCAAACATATGATGCAGATTGTCTTTGCTGGGGCTGTATCATTCCCACTTTGTCCATGGAGCTTCTCCCAGTGTGAGGAGCTCTGCCTTCCCCCAGCTGTCAGGCCTGTCCCACGTGCCTGATCTTTCCCTTTTCCCACACATAGCTTGAGGAGATGCATGTTCCCAAGGGAAGGCAACCAGAACTTGACTCAGAGCTAGATCTTCTGAGCCCATGGGGAGATTTCTGTCTGACACACGCAGAGGCTCGTGCAGGCTGGAAGGTCCACTTGAGGGGAAACATCCCATTGATCTCTTCTGGGTGCATTGCAATGACAGTATCTTATGTAAATGCTTCTCTTTCACATAGCCAGGCTTTGGAGGAGATAAAAACCTAGTTCTGCTTTGAAGACCTATTGGCATGGTCTGTGCACCTGAAGCTGAAGGCATGGAGGGATGCTGATGTGCTGGTAGAGTAGCAGGCTCCAACACAAGCAACGTGGGTTGAACACCACTGTCCTCTGATGATCTGCTCACTCCTCAAAGGGTTAACTCCTCACTGCTGCCTTCAGCCTGGTGATGCTGTGCCAGGGCTTGGAAGCTGGCCCCTCATAGCCAGCACTCAACCTCCAAGTGATAAATCACGTCAGGAAACAAAACTGATTCCGGTCCTTAAAAATGAATAGGTGATTTGAGAATGCCCCGTGCTGGGTGTGAATTCTGCATCCTCCTCATCAATCACTTGTCATAAATAACATTAACATTCAGGAGTCAGCAGAAGGCAGGCAGGTCTGGAGAGGGAAGAAATGTAAAGTGATTTCCTGGTATCTTTTGTCGACCAGAATGGCTGTCTTGTTTCCCATTTAGGTACTGGAGTGAATGTGTTGTTCTCTCCTCCCTGGGGAAATGTCCCTCTATGCTCTGCCAGTTAAAATGTGGCTGTAACAAGGAATCAAGCAAGGAGATGGTTAGGTGACAGGACATGGAACAGGGCTTGGTTGAAAGAGGATGGGCCAAGGGTGCAGAAAAGTGAGACCACTAGGACTCACAGCTGTTTGCTCCAGTGGCTGCATGGATTGGGATTTCCTCGCCATCCCCGGGAGCCTGTTGTCTTTGTGTGGGTGTGAGGCACGTGGCCCTTCTCAGGGAGGTGGGGAACTGTGTTTGTACCCCCAGGGAAAGGGTGTGTTCAGCCAGGAGCCCTTCCAGAGTCGCCTGCAGCCCCTGGGTGCTGGCAGCAGCACCTTGAGCTACCACCCACAGTGCTGCAGCTTCCCACGGGTCTGGACACCCAATTACAATTCCCATTCAGGCAGACAGTGTTTAGATGTCCTTGGCTTATCCCTAAGCTGAGCCTGGTGCAAAGACTCACCTTGTTTCCCTGAGCACATTTGCAGGAAGAGGTGTCAGGGCAGCGAGCACCAGTGCAGGAGGCTCTGGGTTTGATTTTTCTTGCTGACTGGTCACTTGCTCAGAGGGATTTGCTGCTGGTTTTGTTTCATAACGGCTTCATTGCTATAGATTATAGCTGTAACTGGTGTCAAGGGCACCTAGAGTTCTGGTTCACTTTCCTTTAGGGATGCTTAACTCTCAGGAAATGATGCTGTAGAAGTAAAGTGGTCGCCAGCCGTTGGGGCTGAGTGTCTTCTGGTCCCCAGGACGTCTGTGAGAGGGGTGGAAAAGGTGCTGTTCCCAGCTTGGGGATGGAAAAAGTCCTGCTCAGAGCTTTTCACAGTCCTCCCAGAGGTCAAAGCTGAATGTCCTTTTCTTCCTTTCTTGCACAAACCCAAGTGTGAGGCTCGAGGAATTGAACACAGAGCACAGCCACTGTGGGAGCTGCAGTGAGTGGAGACGTGGCACCCAACCAGGGTTGAGCCACGGTTACCTGCCTCAGCTGCCTGGCATCAGAGGCAGCACAGTCAGGACTGGCTGAGAAGCTGAATGCCCCTCTCTTTGGGATGTGTGAGGAGATGCCCTTGTGTGCCAAGTTCTGTAGCAAAACTTGATGCAGCTGTTCTCTGGGGCTGTGCAGCACCTGAGTCCTGCTGGGGCTGTGCAGCGCCTCAGTCCTGCTGGGGCTGTGCAGCGCCTGAGTCCTGCTGGGGCTGTGCAGCATCTCAGTCCTGCTGGGGCTGTGCAGCACCTCAGTCCTGCTGGGGCTGTGCAGCGCCTCAGTCCTGCTGGGGCTGTGCAGCGCCTCAGTCCTGCTGGGGCTGTGCAGCGCCTCAGTCCTGCTGGGGCTGTGCAGCGCCTGAGTCCTGCTGGGGCTGTGCAGCGCCTCAGTCCTGCTGGGGCTGTGCAGCACCTGAGTCCTGCTGGGGCTGTGCAGCGCCTCAGTCCCTCTGGGGCTGTGCAGCGCCTCAATCTCATCACTTAATGATGAGAAAGATGGAAAAAGCCAAATTCTCCTCTGGTGTCTACCAGGGACCAGATCCTGCTGCCTTTGAGGTACCTGTGATCCTCAGAGCATAGGGCTAAGCTCCTGCCTTCATTATAACAAATTATTTCCTTATCTCTGCCTGTGAACGGGGGACTGGAAGCCAAAGAGGGTGATATGGCCAAATACACGTGTTGAATATTCCTCTCTCCCCTCTTTAGGAAAGAGATGCTGCACAGGATTGAATTCCTAATGCTTTGCCTGGCTGCATTAGTTACCATGCAACACACCACACAAAATTGAGGATGAAGAACTATTTTCCCACGTCTGAAGTACTGCAGAATAGATGTAATAGATTTGCATGTATGGTGCATTCGTGAAAACACTGTGAGAAAGGGGGAGGGAGGGAAGGGGGGAAATGTTTATTCATTATCAGCTGATGAATAATTAATTTACAAACCTTGTCTTGTTAAATATAAATTAAATCCTCATTTGACACACTTTATAATTTAGAAGTATAAGCCCAGCATGAATGAAGAGAACTCCCCACTGACTGCTTTCATGTAAATCCCAAGAAGCCAGGGAGGGAGGTTTTGGCTTTCAAAGTTAAATCTGACAAGAGGCAGCGGTGAGGAAGGGGACTGCTGTGATATAGGCAGCTTGGGGATCTGGGGAACTTTGTCTTTGCTCATGGTTGCTCTCTGTGCAGGGATGGCTTTGAGGCAGAGAGGCAGTGGCTGTCCTCACAACCCTCTTTCAAGGGTTGCTTCCTCCCTGCTCAGAGCCACAGGTGGCAGAGCTGCTGAATCGCAGCTCTTTGGGTAAAACCCCCATCAATGCAGCTCTATCAGTGTGCAGCAAGCTGGCAGTGAGTGGCTGAACTGGCCCAGCAGCAGGGACAGATGTCTCTAGGAGAGGAATCAGGCTCCACAGAAGCTGTGCAGGTCTGAGCCCCCCTTACAGAGAGCCTTTGGGTGGTTTGAGGTGTCTGGGCAGGGGAGCAGAGGAGCATGGCTGTGCTCTGTTGCAGGGCAGGTCGTGTGGGAGCAAGCCTTGGCTTGCAGCCCCAGGGTGCTGCTGCAAGGCTTGGCCTCATACCTTCATTTCTTCTTAACAGATGGGGAAACTGAGACCAGTAGTAATTGTCTGGCTCTGAGGAACACTTAAGTCTTGATTATACTCAGCTTTGGCTGCTTTGGAATAAGTAGCAAGGAAATGAAATGAAAATGGCACACTTTTTAACATGCTTAAATGTGTTGCTCTGGAGCAGGAGATAAGCCCATAGGTAAAGGAAATTTGTTACGTCCCCCCTTCATCCCTGACAACAACAGACTCCAGCGGCTGCACGGCACTTCTCCACTGAAAGGACTTCAAACTGCTTCACAAATCACCTGCCTAGGAGGCAACAGCCCAGATGCACCCACTTCCAGGGTGGATGGCAGTGCCTGAAGCACGCTGCAGTGCTGTGCCAAGGACTGTGCGCTGCTCCTGGGCTGCCCGCTGTGCAGCCAGGCAGGCAGCAGCATCCGTGTAGCGAAGCAGCTCAGGACACGTGCAGGTGTAATGAGCTGGGTCAGCCTTTGGTCCCAGATAAGGATGTATCTCATAGAAACTGAAAGTGTTGGGAAATGAGTATTGCTCACTAAGGGCTTTTTCTGGCCGTTGGTTTCCACGCCTGAGCGATGGCTCAGCGCTGCAGGAGCTGGTTGTGCATTTGTAACACCTTCACCAACACTCCTTTCCTCACAGAGTGAGTACATCTCTTGATTCCTTGATGTTCAGGAAGGGTGACCTGAGCACATTCCTGCATGCCCAAGTGTGAGGAGAGGGCCTGTTCCTCACCTGGCTGCTCACATGAGGTCGGGTAGGCAGCAAAGGGCAGCAGCCCTCCTGTAGCCAGCCTTTGTCACTGCCTTAAGGAAAACAAATTGTGAGGCCAGGGAGGAACAGCACCACTCATGTGGGACAAATCACGAGCTGCAACAGAAGGGCTAATGAAACAAATGAGTTATTCCCACCCTGACTGTATCCCAAGAGCTTCCCCAGCGTCCAGGGTCTGCTCCCAAATGGGAAAAGGGCTGATTTAGTCACTATGAATAATTCAGCCAGCTCCTTTTATTATCCAGAGCACACACTAATCCCCTCCAAGATATTTTCTGTGTGACATCCATGTTGGGTTTTTTGTTTATAGGCTGTTTATTGTGCAGAAAACACAAGGAATCTGTTATCAGAAACCATGAATAAAAAGCTGGGTGTTTGCCTCTAAGATTTGGAACTACATAAAATGTGAAAACCTGGACAGTGGCCTCCTGAGGAGAAAAGTGCTTTCCTTCAGAGGCATTTCTGGAGAGCAAAACCCTAAAGTTAATTAACTGTGCTCCCCAGCCCACCACCAAATGGGAGGTGTCTGTGTGCTTGGTCAGGTTTAAGCTGCAGGGTCAGTCCTGGCACACAGGTGCCACAGCTCCCAGCGCATGGGATAAATCAACATCCACAATGAAGCAAGAGGCTGTTGTGAATTCCTTCCCAGACCCAATCCCCAGCCTTCTGCTGACAGCAGTGGCTCAGCCCCCTGTTCATTTTGTGCCACGTTTCTTCAGCCAGGCTGAATGCAGAGGGGTTTTTGCCCTGAACCCTTGCAGTCAGCCCAGGAGGGATGCTTACTGCAGGCTCTTCCCAAGTAGCCAGTGTGCTCACTGAGTCTGACCTGAGAGCACTGTAACTCAGGATTCCTCAACCTTGCCCACAGAAAACTTCTACTGCAGCTCATGGCCACAGCAGCTGAGCCTGGACTCCCTGTCCAGAGGTGTCTGCCAGCAACTTGAGTTTCTTGCTTATTAATAGACCATGAGACTTAGGCCAGAGACTCTCCTCACTAGATCCCGGAGCAGGCTGGAGGGTTGTCCCCTGGCTGTGCTGGCAGATTGCAGCTCCCTCTCAGTTTGGATGGATGTGCTCTGGCAGGGCATTAAAAGCAGCTTGGCTGTGCTGCACCTGCATGGCCATGGCTGCAGTCATAGAATCACAGCATGGTGGGGGTTGGAAGGGACCTTTAGAGCTCATCCAGTCCAACCCCTCTGCTGAAGCAGCTCCCACCTAGATCAGGTCACACAGGAATGTGTCCAGGGGGGTTTGAAAGCCTCCAGAGCAGGAGCCTCCACACCCTCCCTGGGCAGCCTGGGCCAGGGCTCCCTCACTCAAACAGGAAAGAAGTTTCTCTTATGTTTAAGTGGAACTTGTTGTGTTCCAGCTTTTGTCCAGTACCTCTTGTCCTATCCCCTTGACAAACATCCCCTTGACAAACATCTTTTAAATGCTGGTAACTGCTAATGAGCTCCCCCTCAGTCTCCTCTTCTCCAGCCTGAACAGCCCCAGGGCCCGCAGCCTTTCCTCACAAGGAAGATGCTCCAGTCCCCTGAGCATCTGGGTGGCCCTGCAGTGGCCTCTCTGCAGCAGTTCCCTGTCCCTCTGCAGCTGGGGAGCCCACAACTGGGCACAGGACTCCAGATGAATCCCTGGGCAGTGGGAAGGGACAGTTTTCCTCACCCTCCATGGGCAGGGATGTGGGCTGAGGCCTGTGTGGCTCCTGGGGTGATGCAGCTCCCCAGCACAGGCCAGGAGCTTGTGTTTGATTCAGGTTTGTGATCTGTGCTCTGAACCTCATTAAATTGATTCCTCCAAGTCAAAGGGAAAGCGTTATTGTGTCAAACCTGAAAGATATAGGCTCTGAGCTGTCCCAGCAGTTGTCACTCAATGGGCTGGATTGCTTCTAAGGCAGAGCTGATTTATCTGAGCTGAAGGTTTTAGATCTCTCAGTGGGAGAGGTCTGGACATTTCAGGTGTGTGAGAGCCAAGTCAGAGAGTTGCTCAGAGGCTGGGGTTTCTGTTTTCTGGTCTAGGGTGAAGAGCCAGCATTGTCAGGGAGTCTCACTGTCCCCTCCTACCTGGGACAAACAGCCAGCATTCTTAAGCAATTTCTGAAGGAAAATGCCTTTAGGGACAATCCAAATGGTTGCACTTAGTATCATCAGATTGGTTTGATTTGCTTTCCATATGGTGATAAATTGTGTTCCATAAGTTAAGCAAGAAAACGAGTGTTTGAAAGTGAAAGTGAAAATGGAGTGACTCAAATAGATAAGGGTGAAGTGGAATATTGTGTTAGCTGGCTGAAGGAGAAACAGGGTTTCTGAATGGAAGGCTGAGGCTGAGCTCATTCATTGTAGGTTTTGGCAGTTTGAATTTATCTGCATCAAAACTGGTGGGGTTTTTTCTCTTGAGTAGAAATCAGCTCTGTTTTGTTCCCTGCATGCCCAGACCGTGCAGTCCCACCGCCTCCCCTTCAAAGGCCCATGTGAATTCCTCCTGCTGCAAATGTGGGATGAAATGGAGACTGTTTCTCAGAGTGGCTGGGGGTGACCAGAGGCAATATGCTTCACAGTCCCTTTCATGCCTCCATGTTAAAGGCTGAATATTCAGACTATTACATCCCATCTCCGTGCACAGGAAGGGTTTAATTGCCCATGATACAAATTGCAAGCGAGCAGCAGCGGAGCGGTGATGCTGCCAGCTCGAGCCTCCCCGTGGCACTGGGGCTGGCTGGGCTGAGGCAGAGCTTTGCTGCTCCTCCCTTCAGCCCCTCACATCTCCTCTGTGCTTCCAGGCACTTCCCTGGTGCCTCTGTGTCTTCAGCTCGGTGTCTTTTGTGCTGATGGGTGGGCAGGTAGATCTTCAGGCTGCCTCACGCAGGCAGGCAGCAGCCCATCCTTGCCCACTGCTGCAGCCATTTCACACCACCACTGCTGAGACTGGTTCCCAGTGCAAACAGCTGCTCAAAGCCCCAAAGAAATCATGCTGGCTGCAAGAGGCACTCTGAGTAGGGGAATACATCTGGTCAGGGGTCTTGGGCTTGCTGCGTACTGAGCTTAGCGTGTGCTGGTAGCATAGAGCTGGTGGTAGCTGGAGACCCTGGTCTAAGCTTTGCTTGTCCTTCTTCATGTCCAGAAGGCTTTGCTGTGAGGATGTGTGTGGTTGTTCTCTGACAATAGCTCCAAGCATCTCATCAGCTTTGCTCAGCTGGCAGTGATAAGGGCTCACCCGCAGGCAGATGCACATGGGATGTGTGAATAAGAGCAGGAGTGTGGGTGCAGGAACACCTCATCTCTGTGTCACTGGGGAAGAGAGAAGGTCAGAGCAAGGGCTTTGCAAATGTTGTAAGCCTGTGACACCTCCCATGCCAGACCAAGTCTGTCATTCTCCTCCACAGACACCCAAAGCCACCTTCCTGTAGTGAGGACAGGGAGAGGGAGTGGAGTTAGGCTGGTTGATCCTACAGCCACAGAAAAGTAAGAGGGTGAGGTTAAGACGAAAACTGTCAGATCTGCTCTTCATTTGCTCCTTGAGAAAAATAAAAGCTGAAGGCAAAGAGAGCCAAAATATTCCAGGCAACCATTTCCCTTCATGATCTGGCAGTGGTGGACTGACAGAGCTGTCCAGAGCTTGCAGCCTTGCTTTGTCACACAGATGTGCACCTTGTGAGAAGGCACAATGGGCCCTGGTTCCCCCTGCCACAATGAAGAGCATGTCATGTGGTGACATAGTTTAGAGCAGTGTGCCAGAGGGATTTGCAGAGTAAATCTCAGCAGGAGGCTTGTGGAGGAAGGGTCCCTGCAGAAAAGGCAGGGGATGGAAGGAGCACAGGGAACAGGGATGGTGGGCACCCAGTTTGAACTGCAAGGGAGAAGCCAAGCTCCCTCCCTGCTGCTCAAGGCTGTGTGAATGGGAGCTCTGCGTGCAGCATCCTGCCAAGCTTCCATCCAGCTCTGCAGCAGCGAGCTCAGGGGCTGCTTGGACACTGATCCTCTCTCACTGGATCAGCAAGAGGGGAGAGGAAACCCCCTCTGTGTTACTGGCATCACAGAAAGCCAAAGGCAGGTCCAAGTGCTGGGATGTGATGAGGAGCAGCAGAGAATGGGCTACCCAGCTCCTGGGAACTTTGGGCTAAGCTCAAGAGCCAAGACTGTTTGGTTTCTTTGTGTGTGTGACTCTGGGATATACAAGCTCTGCCAGTGCATTCCTTATAGCTCTGTGTAGAAAACCTGAGCTGTCATCTTTCTCAGTACTCCTCAAAGATATCCTCAAGCCATCTAGGCGAAGGCAGAGTGGTTGAGTTTTAAAGGAGGCATTTGCAGTAGGCTGAGTCTCTACAAAACAATTGAATAGTAGAATACCAGCCTCTTGTTTCTGAGGAGCCTTCCAGCTGCTGGGTGCTGCAGGAAGGAAAGTGAGAAGCCCAGAGCAGGAGAGCTCTGCAGGTCCTGCGTGTCCTGGCCTTCAAATGATCACTACACCTGGTCTGAACTGTGGGTGTATGCCTGGAAAGGAGGATCAGTCAGACCAGGGACCCTTCTCTAACTCACTCTCTAGCTCACTTTGACCTTCAAATACCCAGCAACAGAGACAGAAAGGAATTGTTCTTTCTCTGTAACCTGATTCATTTCTCTGAGCTGCTCTCCTCAGCTTGGTGCTCCCTTGAAAGCTCACGAGGGCTGGGCTGTGATTCTGTGGTGGCTTGAAATGAAGAGCTGCGAAGGGAAAACCAAAACAAAGCAGGGAGAAGGAGCTAAATCAAGGAACTGTCAGGGCAGGGATTGAAGGCTGGCAAGCACAGCAAGGGGGCATGAGAGACAACATCAAACAGGTTTCCTCGAAAGAGTCAGTGGAGCACTGTCACCTCCTTCAGCCGTGGTGGCCAGGAGAGAACAGTGTCAGGAGTGAGGATTTCTGCAGAGGGCACAGCACCTTCCCTTTCTGTGAAAGCAGAACTTCCCCAGGTATTTTTTTAACTGTGCTTTTTCCCTTGGGGATGAGGATTTGGAAGGGATTTGCACAGGCAAGCAGGGGTTTTTGTCCTGGCTAGCACAGGTGTTTCCATGCAAGGGGTGGCATCCCAGGGACATGGGTGCACGGTGCTGTCTCAGGCCTGATGTAGCATCAGAGCTTGGGCAGTGGGTCTTTCTCTCTGATGCCACCCTGGCTCACTGGTTCTGGGAGGCTGTGGTGGGTTTGTGTGGGCAGGTTTTGGTAGTGGGGGTCCACAGGAGTGGCTTCTATGAGAAGCTGCCAGAGGCTTCCCCTATATCTGCCAGGGCCAGCCGGCTCTGAGATGGACCCAACGCTGGCCAAGGCAGAGCCCATTAGCCATGGAGGTGACATCTCTGGGGTTAATGTGTTGGACAAGGGGACAAAGTTGCTGTGCAGGTGCTGAACTGCAGCAGAAGGGAGTGAGAATGTGACAACAACATCTCTGTAGACACCCAGGTCAGTGGAGAAGGAGAGGTGCCCCAGGTGCCAGAGGAGAGATTCCCCTGCAGCCCATGGTGATGTTTTGTGCCTCCTGGTGATGCTTTGTGCCTCCTGGTAATGTTTTGTGCCTCCTGGTGATGCTTTGTGCCTCCTGGTGATGCTTTGTGCCTCCTGGTAATGTTTTGTGCCTCCTGGTGATGCTTTGTGCCTCCTGGTAATGTTTTGTGCCTCCTGGCGATGCTTTGTGCCTCCTGGTAATGTTTTGTGCCTCCTGGTGATGCTTTGTGCCTCCTGATGATGCTTTGTGCCTCCTGGTGATGTTTTGTGCCTCCTGGTGATGCTTTGTGCCTCCTGGTAATGTTTTGTGCCTCCTGGTGAAGTTTTGTGCCTCCTAGTAATGTTTTGTGCCTCCTGGTGATGCTTTGTGCCTCCTGGTGATGTTTTGTGCCTCCTGGTGATGCTTTGCACCCT
Organism: Colius striatus; assembly: GCF_028858725.1. Classification (NCBI taxonomy): domain Eukaryota; kingdom Metazoa; phylum Chordata; class Aves; order Coliiformes; family Coliidae; genus Colius; species Colius striatus. The sequence goes on along the minus strand of NC_084771.1, from coordinate 2,781,713 downwards.
GTTGTGACTCCTCATGTGGCTCAGCTGCCATGGCTGGGGGTGACATCACTGCTTCAGTGCCAGCCTTGGGCTCTGCTGGCTTCTTGACCCTGTGAACGTGCTGCCTGTGAGGCTGGTTTGGCAGAGCTCAGTGCTTGCTGAAAGCAAGTGACTCTCACAGAGGAGGGAATGTTTAGGAGAAGGCTGTAGGGATTTCCCTGATCCTTATACTCTGTCCCTAAAGCTTCTGAGTGGCCACTGCAGGAGCCTGTTGGGACAGAGGGACACTGTCTGACACTATTTACCCATTCTTATCCCCTCTGGCTTTGCATGCTGCTATGCCATGCCATGCAATTCCTGCACTGGAATTGTCAGAAGTTCTGACTGATCCACACAGAAAGCTGAGCTCCCATGGCTCCCTGACTGCCACCCTTTCCTTCTTCTCCTGACCTCAAAGCACAGCTTCGGTAGCAATTTCTTCATCACCAAGACTGCAGTGAGAGGGACTTTGTGTCTCTTGCTGGCTGGTTGTTTAGCCTGCAGAAAAGGAGGCTGGGAGGAGACCTAATCACTTTCTATAACTACCTGAGAGGGGATTGTAGTGGGGGAGATTGGTCTCTTCTCCCGAGTTACAAGCAACAGGACAAGAAGAAATAGCCTCAGGTTGTGCCTCAGGAGGTTCAGATTGGAGATTAAGAAGTATTTCTTCACCAAAAAGGTTGTCAAGCCCTGTAACAGACTGCCCATGGAGGTGGTTGAGTCCCCATCCCTGCAGATACGGTGAGGCTTTTGCAAAGCCACATAGATGTAGCACTGAGGGACATGGTTTAGTGGTGGCCATAGCAGTGCTGACTTAACAGCTGGACTTGATGACCTTAAGGGTCTTTTCTAACCTAAATGATCCTGTGAATCTCTTTGCATGACAGTTGGCATCCATCTGGTGAGGCAGCAGCAGCAAGAGGCTCTGCTGGGCTCTGGCAAAGCCAGTGGTGATCCCTTCTGATCGAGGTTCCAGACTGGAGGCAGGGAGACAGGCCCTAAGGCTAGAAGGATGCTTGCTCTAATACTTCAAAACCACACAGCCACACACTGTCAGATGCCTCTGACAGCTGAAGACATTCATGTCATTGAATGCTGGGAGCTCTTCCCTGCCTTCCTTCACTCCACCCGAGGGCCATTTCCCTGCTGCTGGACACTGCTCTCATTCCTGCCTCTCCATCCTAGGGAGGAGGCTGAGAGGCTGCAGTGTCCAGCTCCTGATCTGAGCAGCAGCCTGCAGGCAGGCTCACAGCAATTCACCAGCCCAGGACAGTGAGTTTTGTAGGGACAGAGGGATGTGCCAAGGAGCATCTCAGAGCTAGATGAACAAGTCGTGCTCCCAGGCAGCAATAGACTTGCAGATGCCTCCATGGGGACAAACTGACTAACCCAGACACTTCAGGAGTATTTAGGACTGGACACCCTGGGTGACTGTGGGACCTCCTGCCTTCCTTTGCCTAGTGCAGCTGCAGCTGTCCCAGCCCTAGTCAGCATTAGCCTGCCCATCCCAGTGTCTGGTTTTAATTGCAGTGGGTGGCATGGGAATGGGAAGTGCAGTTCAAGAAATTCCACCTTCTCCTCTGGACCTTGCCAAGCTGTCCTGGAGGAGCAATCTTGAGGAGTTAATTGTATGCAGTGAGAAGGTTTCTCTTCTGGCCCTTTCAAAGGAAGTTTGGTTTTGTCTCCTCAAACACCCCATGAGCTTAAAGGGCAAATAAACAAGAGCACTTGCTCAAAGTGCTAAGTATTCTCTTTCAGTTACCATATGTGTTTCTATCCTCCCCTCTTCTCTTCCCTCACCTGCTTTCTCCTGGCACAAAAGATGTTGCTTCCAGCCCAACATTGTGGAGAGCATTTAGGCATTAGCAGTAAGGTTTGACATGCAAACAAGGCTTTGGACAGACATGGCTTTTGGTCTGCAAACAGCCCAGGCATTTCCTAGGATCCCAATGACTGAGCTGCATCCTTGCTTGCATCAGAAGGTGCTTACACATGACTTTCCACCCAGGCCATGTCTTGTCCCCAGGCTGGTGAAGAAACAAAAAGATGCAGCTCCTTCCCTGTGGTGCTTTACATAATATTTCGTTGAAGTGTTCAGCCTCTTCCCCTTTAATTGATTCTGCCCCATCTGCATACAGCATCCTGTGTCTGCACCTCTGCCTTCTCAGTAATAACCTTGTCAGGGACAGTGCAGACAGACTGTGCTTCTATAAACCAGAGCCTGGCTGATGTCATGTCTCGACTCAAGGACTTTCCTTGATCCTTTGGGTAATGACTGTTAATCAGATGCTAAAACACACACGTCTAGGTCATGTGTCCCTGGGGCTCACAGTGAGAGAGACTCTGAGTGCCAGGCTGCAGCTCCCATGAAAGAGAACTGCACCGTGGCAATCTGCAGCCATCTTGGGGCTGCAAGTTTGGAGAGAACCTCACTGAAGGACAGGGAGCAGTGCTACAAGGGAACAGCTCGTCAGAAAGGGTTTGAGGGTGGCAAGAAACAGTCTGGGGTGGTTGGTTGTCATGAGTATAAATCCTTCCCTTTAGATGTCCCCTCTTGCACATGCAGGCAGGTGTGAGCAGGGGTGTGTGGGAGTGGGCAAGTTGAGACCTCAGAAGCCAGCACTTGGTTTTGAAAGCCCCCTCCCTGTCTGCAGAGACTCCAAGGGCCAGCAGGCCACGACTGGGGGGTTTGCAGTAGACAGAGCAGCGTGGGCAGTGTGTCTTGTCTGAAGGCTCTTGACACGAGCACAGGACACTGTGATGGGTTTTAGCAGCGGCTTTGTATTATAAAAAGAACTCTGTCTCAACTCAGATTCCCTGGACAGAGGCAAAAGACATCGAAAGGACAGCCCTGCCAGGGTTGCTGCAGAAGTGAAACAGATGGGAAGTTCAGTGTGTCACCTTGAAAACACAGATCAGCAGAGCTCTGCTCCTTTTGCCCTCGTGAGCTCTCCTCGTCACTCCAGCACCGTGCCCAGAGAGCTCTCTGGGATCTGCTGTGGACAGAGGAAGACCTTGGAAATGGAATGAAACTTCTGTTCTCATTGTTTTGCTCTTTGTGTTGGCGAAACAAAACTCCCAGGGAGCAGGGACACAGGGGCAAGCGAGATGTCTCACACTACCAGTGGCAGAACTGCTCGGTGCCCAGCACTGGGCTGTAAGTGCACATCCCCTCTGCTCTTCCTACCCACAAGCTGTGGGGACAAGAAGTTGTGCATCGGATTTGGGGGTGATTCTGAAATAAGGGGGTTTAGTTTCATTGACTTATTTGGTCTGGAGAGTGTCTCCAGACTTTTTGCTATCGCAGAGTGCGTCCTCTGGGATGTGGAGCTGGCTGCCCAGGGTTTGTCAGAGGTGTTTGTAGGCTGGGAGGGATGTTGTGGAGAGGAAAATGCTCACCTGTGTGGGGCTGTGTGGGTGTGGAGCTGCTGAACACAGTTCTGTCTGGAAGGGATGTGCTTGGGATGACCCCTGTGTTGCAGAAGAGGGAAATTGGAGGTGAGGCTTCCTGGCTTGCCTTGAGCTGCACAGAGTGACCTGCCAGCCCTTGAGAGAAACACACCCCATTCCTGGGTCTCCCCAGAGGTTTTCCTGATTTGCAGCACCCCAAAGACTTTACCTGTAATTGTCACTCAGCTTGACCCTGAGGCACAGAGCCATCAGATTCACGCCAGCCCAGCTGAAGTGCTGGCCATGCCTCCCAGGACAGCAGCCTGCTTTATTGTACTGCTGCCAGGGCTTTGCTTGGAGGTGCAGAGGGAAGGGGCCTCTATGAATAAAGACAAGTCTCAGAGCAATAAAAGCCAGAATGAGACTGACTAGGATATTAATCTCTCAGCCACACTGTTACTTAAACTGCCTCTCCAGCAGAGGAAAGTGGAGGAACCTGTTTCCAGGTCTCTGTTCTCTGTTTGGAGGTTTTCCTTATTGCTGTTGAATACAAATGAAGCTCCAAACCCCACCTTTAAACCCTTAAGTTTATCCTAATTTAGGGAAACACCTAAGACATCTTCATCTCGTGGTTTTGCTCCTCTCTTGGACATTTGTCAGAAAGCTGAGCTCTTAAAGAACACAGAAGAAGAAGCTTGTGGATGGATACAGAGGAACCATGGGGTACCAACTTCTCTGTGTCCCACTAACTGCACCCTCGACCAGGGTCAGCTGAACTGCATGCACAAACCTGCTTTGAGCCATTTGAAAAGGCTCTTCTGGCAGTGCATAGCTGTTCTGTGTAACTGGAAGATGCAAACTGCTCATTTCAAGTTGTGTCCTGCAAACCCTGGGAGTTGAAGTTGTCAGTCTGAAGTGGGGTGGCCCTAACTCATATCTGCTCTGAACCCTGGGTGGAACTTAGTCTAGAGCCAAGTGCAACTGGAAGTGGGAGATGATTCCCCATGTGTGTGCAGGTACACAGAGAGGTGAGAGAGGAGACACAGGGAGGAGCTGGGGCATCAGGATGAGGAGCAGCGGGATGCTCCAGGGCCATGAAGATTGGGGCAGAGTGGCTGAGGCTGGCATGACCCAAGGAGCAGTGTATCACACAATGAGAAGGGTGACCAGCTGTTGTGCTGGGCCAGGCTGATTCCTGAACCTGTTTTCCTTCAGGCTGTAAATGTTGGAGTTTTCTTTGAAGTGGCTTTTCACACAGAAGTTCCACAGCTCTTCACTTTGGGAACAAAAGGGTTTGGGAGTGCAGTCAAAAGTTATTCCTGTCAACACCACATCCCCTCATTTCCCACACTTGCTTTTGTACAGGACTGGGGGTTTATTCAATTCAGTGTTCTCAGCTTTAACCACTTGCTGGAGCTGGGTTTCCACCAGCATCTGTGCTGCCCATATGAGGAGAACGAGGGCTGATCAGCGATGTGCAGCAGTGGCAGGTGATGATGGTGGCCAGGGGCCAGCCAAAGGGCTCAGCTGGCCACGAGCTCCCAGCAGCAATGCTGCAGGGCCATCCTCAGCAGTGCATGAGCTCAGTGACAGCATTCAGGGTAGGCAGGCTGCAGCCTTTGCCTTAGGGGCAGTAGGCTTTCTTATTTCTTAGCTGAAGTTGGGTGTAATACTGCGTGCATGCCAACGTGTGTGATCCAAATGGCACGACCTAACTGTTGGAGTGATCCCTCCTCATTCACTAGCTCCTTCTGTTGAAAATGTTAAAAAAGCCCATGCTTTTAGAGAGAAGTTAGCAGCCTCCATGTGCTGAGTGGCAGATGGTACAGTAACGTCGGAGGCGTATTTTACAATAACCTTTCTCCACATGAGGGAATCGAGGTACTGTGAAGTCTCTTTCCCATGCTTGAGGATGAATCAGGGGCAGAGAGAAACTGCAGGGCTGCAGGAGTTTGAGAAACAGCACTGCTGTTAAGGTTTAGGGGCTGAGGTCCTTCTGTCAAGCTTTAGCTCTTGAGCCTTGGTCAGCCTCGGCTCTTCTGAGGTCAGGAAGAGTGTGAGGCTTTTCCAGAAGACAACCTGGAAACAGAAGGTTGTCTTTCCAGAAGACAACCCTGCTTCATGTCAGGGTCTCCCATCAGAAGTGCTTACCCCTCTCCAATGACTGAGGGAACACATGGTGAAGCACCTCCTGTGTTAATCACCTTGGGCAGCTTTTAATCACCTCTGCAGCTAAGTGGGATCTGATTACTGACCAGAGAAAGGTGTGAGCACTGTCCCACAAGGTCCCTCGGTATCAATGCAAACCACATAGAATGAGAGGGGTTGGAAGGGACCTTTATAGATCATCTAGTCCAAACCCCCTTCAGAATCAGGTTCATCTGCTGGGAAGAGCTGCTAAAGCCTTCAGGAACTGCTGGGATTTAACTTCAGCTATCAAGTAAGTACCACACAGCCTCTCACCTGCTCGTGGTCTGGGGAGGGAGTTGGAAGGGCAGAAGTGCTCCCCAAGGCCAGAGCATTTTTGTGTAGATCTTTGCCTCAGGAAATTCTGAATGAAAATACATTTGTAAATGCCAACATTTCCCAATGAGTTCCCCACCTAGAGGCAAGGCAGCCAGCTCAGCTAGTCCGTTCTTCCTCGTGAATAGCTGTGCTAATAATAGCCCCTGAAATTAGATCAAAGCACAGGACAGTGACAACAGCTCAGATCTTTCAGAGGTAACTGAATGACTTGTGTGCTACACCTTTTGCTGACTATGAATGGCACGTCAGGAGCTCTTTAATGCTGATCCCTTCTGAAAATCTGGCCTTGACAACAAGTACTGAACTCCTGGGACAGCTGACCCTGCATTGTCCCCAGCGTGGGTTATGGCAGACCTGAACGCTGAACTCCACAGCAGGATGTCTAACCTGAGCAGCCAGCCCAGAAACAAGATCCCACAAGTGATTCCAGCTAGGAGTTAGAAACTGATAGTGGCATCTGACAGGGGTTTATCATTGCAATTTGGGTTGCTTTCTCCTGCATCAGAGATATTGCTTTGGAGGATCACTGTAAGCTTATTCTGGCTCAAATAGGATTTGCAGAATAGGGGAGAATGTGCCAAACGTTGTGTGATTTTGGCCTCAACAGCTGTCAAGGAAAAGAAAATGGCCCCAGGCAGAATAAAGTCAGCCCTCCCCATGTATGTCATTCCTGCCATTACCTCACCTTGTCCCTTCTGTACCACCACTTCTTTGACTGTGGGCTCTGTTTCACTGTCTCACAGCCTGGTCCTCGCCTTCATCACCACATACTCTATGTCCAAGCAGTACTCAGCGTGATCCAGAGCATTCAGACACTGGAAGGGGCTCTCCTCAGCTCCTGTTTTGGGGCAGTGGCTGTGCTGGTGTGCTTGGCTGTGAAGGCTGCTGCTAGTCGAGCTCTGTGTCTCCTCACCTCCGTTTGGAATGAACTGCAGGGGCACCTTGATCGTGCTGCATCTGTCCCCATTGAGAGATAGGTTAGGCCTTCATCCCCATCACCTTTTGCTCATCCCTGTGTCTAACCAGGGTGAAGGATCACTCCTTGACTGCCTGAGGCGAGTGCTCTTTTCTGACCGTCTCATTCCTATGCGAGGGATGTTTTCGGATGCAGTCACTCACGGCGGGTTGGCCGGCGGTGCTGCGAGGACAATGAAGCAGGGAGTTATGTGCTGCCCTGCTCTGCCTGCCCCTGGCAGGACACACTGTCCCAGGCATCTATTTTAATGGCAGGGTTTGTGGCTCTGAAGCAGCAGCCAGGGCAGCGAAGGAGGATGTGCTGCAGTCATAAAAATACCACCCGAGTTAAATCAGAAGAGGAAGGAGGAGAATGAGAGAGAGAGGGATGCAAAGTCAGGCATCCTTCATCTCTGCCCACAGGAGACAGGGAGATGATGCCTCTGTGGTCTTGGGGGTTTAACAGGAGTGAGAGGGAGAGAAGCCCAAGCCAGAGGAGCTGTCAGGAGCAGGTGACAGTGAAATTGGTTTTGGGGGACCTGGCTCAGACGGCCATGGAGTGCCAGACATGCTCCTGCATGGCACTAATTAGCACCTTCTCAAGCAGGCTGAAAAGGAGGGTAAGGAGCAAATTGGCTCAGAGCAGCAAGCAGCAGAAGAGTGGGCTAATGATGTGAACTCCTGCCAGTCCAGCCCAGAGAGGAGCTGCCTCCCAGAAGTGCTAGTTATGGGTGAGCTGGGACACCAAAGGTCCTCATTCTGGTGAAAACTCTGTCTCCTGCCTGCAGACTCAAGATTTTGAACTGGTTTCACCAAGAGCTGGGTCCATAGCAGCACCTGCCTCAGTTACCTTTTCCAATCTTCAGCAAGGGGTATCTGCCCAGGAACCCTGGTTTTGCTTATAAATGATTTACAGTATGAGTCCTACAGCAAGGGATGGATTCTCACTAGGTTTATGCACAACACTGCTGTTGCTATATGTACAAATCAGGTGTATGGAGCACCTCTGGGCTAGATGCTAATAACAGAAAGAGCTGTCTACTTGTCCTCTCTGGTGAGCTGGTGAGCAGCTTTCCTTGCCTGGGTTTGAAAGGTGAAGCAGCTGAACTTAGGACTGGATTCATCCAACAGCCACACTGTTCCTTCATGCCTGTGCTTTTAAAGGAGTGTTTGGCTGGTGTTGTCCACCAAGGGGAAGCCAAGCCCTTGTTTATATCTTCTTGGCTTTCTAAGCATGGATCAGTCCAAACATGCTATGATTCAGCTCACCAGTCAACACACAGAATCACAGACTCAAGGGCTGGAAGGGACCTGCAGAGCTCACTCAGTGCAACCCCCCTGCCAGGGCAGCAGCACCTAGAGCAGGGCACACAGGAACCAGCTGGGTTGGAATGTCTCCAGAGAAGGAGCCTCCACAGCCCATCTGGGCAGCCCCTGCCAGTGCTCCCTCACCTCAACAGGGAAGAAGTACAGAGTCTTTGGCTCTTCCTAAATGTGTCATAGGTGTTCTGACCCCAAGCTAAAGACAGCCTGGAACGGTGTCAGCAGTCACCCACACCTGCTCCCAGACTTAAACAGCAAATGTGGTGACCTGCAGACCAGAGGACAGAGCTCTGCTTTGCTTGAATACCTCTCACAAAGACCTGTTCCTCCTTCTCTTGCCCAGGAGTACACCATAGATATCTTCTTTGCTCAGACCTGGTACGACCGGCGCCTTCGTTTCAACAGCACCTTGAAGGCCCTGACGCTGAACACCAACATGGTGAGCCGCATCTGGATCCCAGACACCTTCTTTAGGAACTCCAAGCGGGCTGATTCCCACTGGATAACCACTCCTAATCAGCTCCTGCGCATCTGGAACGATGGAAAAGTGCTCTACACGCTCAGGTACAGCCAGAAGGTACTTTAGCTGGTTGCTGAGCTGAGGGAACAGGAGCTGGTCAAAGCTGAGGAGGTGCTCTGAGTGGTGGGGGTGTCTCCCAGTGCTGCTGGGACAACAGAAGCAGAACTGGTTGTAGTTGGATGAAGGCTTCCAAAGCAAGCAAACTGCTTTTCTGTATCATACCTAGAAAAAAAAAGCCAGAAATACAAATGGTTTCCTGAACCATAAAAGTTCCTGTTCCTCAGTCCAGCCTTTTCATTCTGATAAGAAACATTTGGCTTTTGTTCCTCTAAATTCTCACTCCCATAAATGAGTCTGAAAAGCTCCCTGAAAAGCTTTTGGAATGTGAAAATTAGATGGTGGTTTTTTTCATCACTTTGAAAATACCCAAACATATGTTTTGCTTTGCTGCTGTTGTCAAATGTTCCTGCAAACAGACTGATCTTCAACAGATTAGTGTTTCTCTCTCAAGGAAGCGAGAATCCCTCTGTCACACTGTGCTGTTGGAACCAAACCACCTTCAGCAGCACGAAATCTCAGTCTCATCTCTCTCCTCCTCTCTCAGGCTGACAATCGAGGCTGAATGTCTGCTCCAGCTGCAGAACTTCCCCATGGACACTCACTCCTGCCCTTTGGTTTTTTCCAGCTGTGAGTATACAGACTTTTAAAATAGCCTTAGAAGGCAAGCAGAGGAAGCTGAGTAGAGTAAAACTCTTCTGGTTTTTCACCTGATGTCTGTGACTCTCTTGCTGTCATGCCCTGAAGCATCCTCCCCGTCCTGGGCTTGCAGAGGGACAGATTCACAGCACCTCTGAGTTTCTCAGTTTGGCTGGATGGTTGGAAGTGGTTATTTCACTGACCCTCTGGTCACTCTACTCAGAATAAACCTTTTATCTGGCAGACAGATGGCACCCATCCTGCCCTCTGGGAGCCTTCTTTCTGCTTCTGCTCTCTGAGAAGACGGCTTGGCTTTCCAGACCTCAGCCTGGAGTCAGGCCCACTTTCTGCACCCAAGGCAAAGAAGGAGTGCTCACACCTCCCCTCTCAGTCCCCACTTGTCCATTGCCATCAGCAATGGTAATTTTCTGTACCAAGAGATTCCTGTCCTCGTGCACTGGTTGGAAAGATGATTTAGTCATCTTAGCTTGGGTTTGCCTCTCCCACTTCCTCTGCTGCTGAAGAGATGCAGCTCACGTGGCTCTGAGGTGCCTCAGATGGAGGCAGCACGCTGAGGAGATACCATTCCCTCATCTCCCACCATCCCTCACTCCTTGCTAATTAACAGTACGTGCCATACATGCTTGATAATTGGAAAAACACTTCTAGTTAGCTGCCAAGCTCTTGCTCCTTCCCCCTTCTGAGGAGCTCTCGTAGGTGTCAAGGTCCCTGCTTCACAGTAGGCTTGCCTCCTTGTCAAGAAAGTCAGAGCCAGGAGAAGCTGTGCTCCAGCCCTCAGGAGCCAGCTCTCCCTCTCCATGGAGAATGCACCCCTTCTTTCTTCATAGATAAAGTGTCAGGGCGAGAGGTACAGAGATGGTCAGAGCAGCCTCAGCCCTGCTGCCTCCCATGCTGACAGCTTTGTGTGCCTGGGAAAGGAGGGTGGTCATGGGGAGCAGTGGCCCCATGCTGCCCCAGGCAGCTCAGACCCATAAGGACTGCAGGCTCAGGGAGTCCCCTCACACCAACCCAAGTCTCATTCCCACCACTGCAGTTGAGTGTGGCTTTTCCCATCCCTAGGCTTCGAAGCAGCCCACGAGGGGAGATACTGTCCCTCCTGCCATTGCCTGTGGGGATGCCTGAGGGCATCCACAGCAAAGGCATCAGAAACACCTGCCTGAAAGCTTCATCTTTACTAACCAGCTAGAAGTGAGGTGCCAGTGCTTTTGCAGTCAGGCTGCTGAAGGAGGCAGAGGCACACCAGGCAGTCTTTCATTGCTGTCCTTGCCCCTTTTCCCAGATGGCTACCCACGGGAGGAGATTGTCTATCGCTGGAGGCGATACTCCATTGAGGTCTCTGACCAGCGCACCTGGAGGCTCTACCAGTTTGACTTCACAGGCCTGAGGAACACCTCGGAAGTTCTCAGGACTGGGGCAGGTGAGGCAAAGGGAGACAGCCCACAAAAACACAGAGGAGTCATCAGAGAGCTCCACAGTGGTGGAGAAGGAAGGTCATAACAACAGCAGAGTGAGCTAAAAATAAGAGTGAAGGCATGGACCTTTGCTAGGGGGAGCAGGAGCGATGGAGATGGTGAGGGAAGGGGTAGAGCAGGACTGCTGACATCTGTGAACTGTAGGGTGACAATGCTGGCATGAATGAAGCTATTCCTAACTGAAGGGTCAGGAGGGAGAGGAGATGCAGCTCAGATCCCCTCCTGCTGCAGTATGTGCATGCTGTGTGATCCCTGGATGATGCTCAGGGCTGGGAAAACCACACAGGCTCAATCTTTCCTTCTGTAAAGCTGTGTGGGGCTGATGTATGCTCTGAGAGACGGGAAGAAAGCTGTCTGAAGAAACCTGGAGATGAAGGCCCTTCAGCTCTTCCTCCTCACTATAGCTCTAGTCGCCTTTCCTTCCCACAGACGAGCCTCTTTGCATTCCCACAGGTGGGGTGAGCTCGTTTTTTTAAAGCCCTGTGAAAGGGGCAAGTTCAGGTAGTGCTTCTCCCACTCAGCAGAAAGCTGCTGCTGCCAACACCAGCAGCCAGCCTCTAACTGGGGTAGAAAGGCAGCACAAGCTGGGACAAGGAGTGGTGCAGTGGAAGTGTCTCGAAGGCACCACTCGCTGTCTGATGTTTGTAATTCTCTTTCTTTGGTAATTGCTTGCAAGCTCCATCTTAACCCTGGGCCTGTCAAGTGGCTTTCTTCCAACACTCACTAGGAGCCTCTGAAAAAAAAAAAGAAGAACCTCAGCTGTAAGTTGCCAAATGAGCAATTAGGTTGTAAAGCACCACATGCCTTTTCCAGGGGCAGAACCAGAGTCTCAGTGAAAATGATTGAAGGACACTTCCTTTGTCACAGCTCAGGCAGTTAGCAAGCCAGGACATGTAGCCTGTTACAGCTCAATAGATTCTATAGAAAAGAAACCCTGGCAGCAATCAGCTGAAGATGAATGCTCTCTACAGTTTCCTCCCTGAAACTTTTCCAGCCAGTGTGCATTTCGGTGTGCTTGGACACATAGCCAGGCCAGTACAAATGCAGCCTCTTGGCCACATAGCCAGCCAGGCAGGTAGCCAGTTGGGCAACCACAAACTCACCTCTTAAATTAGGCACAAAGATGTTAAGTCTGACAGCTACAGAGCCAGCCAGGTAGCCAGAGAGTCCACTAGCCACAAAACCAGCAAGCCAGCCACAGCTGCCCACCAAGCTAACAAACTGGGCAGCCACCAAGCCACCCACAAAAATAGCTGCCAGGCACTTAAAACAACAAGAGAAACCTCATCAGAAGCTCTCCACATTCCGAAACTTTGCTGATTTTGGTGCTTTAGGAGGCCACATGCCACGAGTCCAACGTCTCTGTGCTTTTTCCTAGGGGAGTACATGGTGATGACAGTTTCTTTTGACCTAAGTAGACGGATGGGTTATTTTGCCATTCAGACCTACATTCCCTGCATCCTGACTGTTGTTCTTTCCTGGGTTTCCTTCTGGATCAAGAGAGACTCTACGCCAGCCAGGACATCTCTGGGTAAGAGGCAGGTTGCTGCATGCCTGATCCTTGTGGAGCTCCAACAGGCTGGCAGTGCCGGAGGATGAAATCTCCCCAAGCACTTCTTCAGCTTACTGCAGCAAAGTCCACTCCTCCATCTCTCTGTTTGTAACACTATCCTCAAGCTCAACCAAATCTCCATCTGTGCTGTTTGGACTGCTGGGTTATTTGAGGCTAGCACAGCTCTCATATCTTGATGCGAGCCCTTTCCTAGTTGACGGTCCCAGTTGCTCGAGCTCTGAAAGGGAGAGAGAAGGAGTGAGCTGTGGCATTGCAGTGCTGGCCAAAGGGCACCTGTCACATACATGTATTCTCCATTTCCTCGTGGCTTTTCAAGGGCTCAGTGACATGAAGGTTGCAGGGTAATGAGCAAAGTTGCTTGTCTGTGTGCATGGAGTCCCAGGCTCTGGCAGGATGCAGAAGCACGGTGGGTGCAGCCTTTCTCTGTCAGTCCCCCCACAGTGGGAATCCAGGACGTGGCAACAGCTCTGCCTGTTGTTTAGACTTTCTCAGCAACCTGCAGTGGCTCTTTGAGGTAGGAGGAAGCCTATGTTGCTCTGATAGGTGGCAGAGGTCTTTGGGAGTCTCTACTGTGCTTTGGCTGTATCTGCATTTGCAGCAAGCTCTGCACTGTCCTCCCCATCCACTCCACTGACTTTCCCTTTAATTGCAGGTAGCATTCCCAGCCCTGCCTGCAAGCTCCTGGCAGGAGGGAGAGCATCAGCAGGGCCATCAGCATCAGGCAGAGCTATTCAGAGCCCATCTCTTCTGACTATCCCTCCCCACCTCCCTATCAAAATCAATTTCTTTGGTGCCCATGGGGAGAGCAGGAGCAGGAGTGGGGTGTCGTTTCCAATGAAGATGAGGGTACACCATAGTCCATGTGGGAAAGGAAGGAACAGCAAGAGGTAAAATGTTGTGCACAGCTGACACCATTGAGGTGGCTGTCTCAAAAGCCAAAGGCAGGTTTCCCCAGGAGAGAGGCTCCTCTCTGTGGGAAGGGACCTCAGCACATCAAGAGCAATGTATCCTCTCCATAGCCCCTGTTGTACTTAATACAAATGATCCTCAGTACATTTCAAGGCTGCCAGCCTACATTAGAGAGATGTAAAGAGGACCAGTTGTGTTGGCATTTCAAATATATGGGAAGTCACATCACATCTGCTAATGCAAATGCAGCAGGAAAACATGAAAATCTCTTGCCATGCTCCCACACAGAGCCACTGGAGTGACCCCAGGAGAGGGTGGCAGGTGGATTTAGATGAATGCTAAAGAAGGAAGAATGAGTGGAATTCCTGCTTCTTCTCCACATCCTAAAAGGCAGTGGATGAGATCATGATACAAGCTCTTGCAGCAGATCCTTTGTTGGCTCCTGGTACTTTATCTCTGGGAATATGACTGTGAACGTTGCTGCTGCAAAAACAATTCCAAGCCTCATTCAAGTCAAAAGGGATTCCTTATCATCTCCTACTCACCTGCCAAGAGGTGGATAGATTGCAAAGATCTTTCTCTGAAGAATAGCCACAAGCAGGTTGAAAGCTTATGGGTGAGATGTAGAGACTGAGGAAACAAAGGGAACCTGGTCTAGCACAGACCACCTGAGCAAAGGGAGCCTATTGCCAAAGCCTCCTTACTACAGGACACATAGTGCTCACAGGCTCTTGTTCTGCTGAGGGACTTCGGTCACCTGCTGGAAAAGTCACACAGTGAGCTGTAGGTAGTCCAGGAGACTCCTGGAGTGCATCAAGGATAACTTCTTAAGCCAGGTGATAGCCCTTACCAGAGGGGACTTGATGCTCACCAACATCAAGCGAGCTAATCATTGACATCAAGGCTGGAGGCAGCCTGGGCTGCAGTGATCATGCTCCAGTGGAGTTCACAGTCCTGAGGGATATGGGTCAGGCAAGGAATAGTCAGGACTCTGCCTTTTAGGGAAGCAAAATTCCAGCTGTGCAAGTAGTTAGTCAATAAGACCCCCTGGGAAACTGCCCTCAGGGACAGGGGAGCAGAACAGAGCTGGCAGATCTTTAAGGACACTTTCCACAGAGCACAAGAGCTCTCGATCCTCAGGTCAGGAAGGGAAGGCACAAAGCCAGCATGGATGAGCCAAGGCCTACCAATCAAGCTAAAGAGTGAGAAGGGAATGCACAGGCAGTGGAAGCAGAGACAGGTATCCTGGGAGGAGTACAGGGACGCTGCCTGGCCATGTAGGGATGGCATCAGGAAGGCCAAGGGGCAGCTGGAGCTGAACTTGGCAAGGGATGCAAAGAATAACCAGAAAGGCTTCTATAGGTATCTCAGCCAGGGAAGGAAGGTCAAAGCAGGAGTACTGCCCCTGATGAACATGACTGGCAAACTGGTGACAATGGATGAGGAGAAGGCTGAGCTACTCAACAACTTCTTTTGCCTCACTGTCAGCCTCTCTTCCCACATACACCTCTCGAGTGGATGGACGGCAAGACAGGGACTGGAGGAACAAAGTCCCTCACACTGTAAGAGAAGAACAGGTTTGTGACCACCTGAGGAACTTGAACATAAGCCTTTGGGACCTGACAAGATGCATCCCAGAGTCCTGAGGGATGTGGCTGATGTCGTTGCCAGGCCACTGTCTGTGATACCTGGAAAGTCCTGGCAGTCAGGTGAAGGCCCCAGGGACTGGGGAAAGGCTACCTTTTACAGGGCCCTGGGGACCACTGCCCTGTCAGCCTCACCTCTGTGCCTGGGAAGATCATGGGACATCCTCCTGGAAGCTGTGCTAAGGCACATGGAGGTCAGGGAGCTGATTTGAGACAGCCAGCATGGCTTCACCAAGGGCAAGTCCTGCCTGACCGACCCAGTGGCCTTCTGTGGTGGAGTGACTACATCAGGGGACAAGGGAAGAGTTGTCATCTATCTGGACTTCTGTAAGGCCTTTGACACAGTCTCCCACAACATCCTTCTCTCTAAACTGGAGAGATGGGGATTTGATGGGTGGACTTGTTTGTGGATAAGGAATTGGGTGGATGGTCACATCCAGAGAGTAGTGGTCAACTACTTGGTGGTTCAGTGTCCAGATGGAGATTAGTTACAAGTGGTGTCCCTCAGGATCCATACTGGGACCAGTACTGTTTAATATCTTCATCAGTGACACAGTGGGATGGATGCTGCCCTCAGCCACTTTGCAGATG
Source organism: Colius striatus (assembly GCF_028858725.1). Taxonomy (NCBI): domain Eukaryota; kingdom Metazoa; phylum Chordata; class Aves; order Coliiformes; family Coliidae; genus Colius; species Colius striatus. The sequence continues at coordinate 2,766,074 of NC_084771.1, read as the reverse complement.
ACACCCAACTGAGGGATGCAGTTGAGATGCCTGGGAGATGGGATGGGATGGGATGGGATGGGATGGGATGGGATGGGATGGGATGGGATGGGATGGGATGGGATGGGATGGGATGGGATGGCATCCAGAGGCACCTGGACAAGCTCAAGGAGTGGGCCCATGTGAACCTCATGAGGCTCCACAAGGCCAAGTGCACGGACCTGCCCCTGGGTTGGGGCAACCCCCAGTATCAATACAGGCTGGGGGATGAAGGGGTTGAGAGCAGCCCTGTAGAGAGGGACTTGGGGGTACTGGTGGGTGAGAAGTTGGACATGAGCTGTCAATGTGTGTCTGAGGCCCAGAAAGGCAACTGTGACCTGGGCTGCATCAAAAGCAGCGTGGCCAGCGGGTGCAGGGAGGGGATTCTGCCCCTCTGCTCTGCCCTCCTGAGACCCCACCTGGGGTCTGCCCTCTGTGCAGCTCAGGACAGGAAAGGTACAGAGCTGCTGGAGTGGGTACAGAGGGCCACAGAAGTGATCAGAGGGATGGGACAGGCTGTGAGAGTTGGGGTTGTTCAGCCTGGAGAAGGGAAGGCTCCAGGGAGACCTTGTTGTGTCCTTTCAGTACTTAGAGGGGGCTTATAAGATGAGGGCAGACCTTTCCACAGGGCCTGTAGCAGCAGGACAAGGCATCGTGGTTTTAAACTGAGAGAAGGTGGATTCAGACCAGGCAAAAGGAGTAAATTTGTTCTGATGAGGGTGGTGAGACGCTGGCACAGGCTGCCCAGGGAGATGGCAGATGCCCCATCCCTGCAAACAGGGTCAGGCTGGATGGAGCAACTTGATCTAGTTGAAGATGTCTCTGCTCATTGCAGGGGGTTGGACTAGGTGGCATTCAAATCTCCATTCTAACCTATCTCATTCTATGAGCTTTAACACTGAGCTGAATTCTTCACCCTGGTAGCAAATGCTCAAAGACAAAGGGAGAACAAGAGCAGAGGCCTTTGCATTCCAGGTCTGGTTCAACTCAGACAGAAATAGAAGTCCTCTGTCATCTGAGACATCGCCATGCTTATTGCTGACTCAGCCAGACATGACTGACTGAGTCCCAGCTCACCCATTGCCTGCCCAAAGCCATCCATCTAGTGTCACAGCTTGTCTTTCCTTTGGACTCTCTTCCCATCATCCAAGCTGTTTTTCCTGCCTAGAGCTTTAAGCAGAGTCGGAGTTCCCCGCTTCTTTCCCAGTCCACCTTGGTGACAGCTGGGGTTTGAACAGCTCCTTTTCCATGCAGCAATGTCAGAGTGCACCTCAGGGCCAGAACAAAATGGGACCAGACAGCCAGAGGGATTTCTCTCTCACAGGAGAGAGGGGAAATGGGGATGTTTTAGAGGCTGGATACATGTAGAAGACACAAGTGCTCCTCTTCATTACTTAAACCAGCTCTTTTCTCTCTTAGGTATCACAACTGTGCTAACAATGACCACCCTGAGTACCATCTCCCGCAAGCACCTTCCCCGTGTCTCCTACATCACAGCCATGGACCTCTTTGTCTCTGTGTGCTTCATCTTCGTCTTTGCAGCTCTCATGGAGTACGCTACACTCAACTACCTGGTGGGGAACAAGAAACCAGTTGAGCACAACAACAGGAAAGCCAGGCTGGTAGGTCAAAGGGGCAGCAGAGGTGGGTAGTATTAGAGTCCCAGGCTAGTTACAAATATCCCTTCTGAACCTGCACCTGCTGATGTGGTTTAGTGCTTGATCCATACTGTGTGCTGGGTCTGAGCACCTCAAAGGTGAGACACAACCAGAAAAAGCTCCCCTGAAACAGGGAAGCTCCTGTCAGAGCCAAGCACCCTGTGCTCTCCTCAAAACTGGTGGAGAGTTTACCTGTAGGATGACTCACACAACCAAATGTCAGTGTTCACAGTGATCCACACCCAGGTTCTTCCACGTGTACTGGTTTGATCTCTGTGGATTCCAGAGGTCTCTTCGGTCACAGAGATGCAGAAACCTACTTTCTTTTGTGGTCTATGGGAAGACCTCCTGAGTACGAGGATAGTGAACCCAGTGTGGTCATCATCCTCTTGAGATCTGCCCAAGCTCATGGCAGGTGCTTCTGACACATCAGCTGGAACAGCACAGGTGGAGAGGGCTCTTCCATGAGTCTGATCATATGCCTCTTCTCCTGGGCCAAGAGGTTATGACACACACAGCCCTTCCCCAGCCTTTTCTCCAGCAACTGATGGCAACCAGGAGACACATCTGGACTGTGTGCTGTGTCTTCAGAGACAGCTGGGCTCAGGGGAATGAGGGAAGAGGCCAGGACAGATGAAACCAAACATGCCCTGTTTCTGCCCTGGCTATTGTGGCAAAGAGAAAACTCCCAGTCATGCAGGAAGCTGCCAGGACCCACTATATAACAAGGTGGTGCAGAGATGGAGGATGATCAGGCATCCCTCTCCACTGAACTGCACCCATGCTATGGTTTATTGCCAATTGGATGAGTGTGGGTATCTAGAACCCGTTTTCTTGTCTTTTCCTTCCCTTTAATCCACCTTCCCCTCCTCGTTACAGCCACCTGCCAGCTCACAGGTGATGCCATCCTTTACCACCATCAACATCAACAACATCATGCACTGGCCCCCAGAGATAGAGGAGGATGAGGATGAAGATCCTGGCTCTCCGTGTCTGGAGGGGAAGGAGTGTGAGAGGTTCTTCTGCTGCATTGAGGACTGTCAGACAGGAATGTGGCGGGAGGGCAGGATCCGCATCCACATCTCCCGCCTGGACTCCTACTCTCGCGTCTTCTTCCCCACTGCCTTCCTGCTCTTCAACATTGTCTACTGGATTGCCTATCTCTATCTCTAGCCATTCCTTGTCCTCAGCTGGAATGGAGTAGAGACCAGCAGGATGGGCTTCTCAAGGACCAGAGAGAGCAGAGGCTCTCCCATTGTAGTCGATTGTCAGTCTGAACAATCCAGCGTGGTGATTCCCTCTTCCTGCCCTCTCATCTCTTCTGAGAAGAACCAGACAGCTTTTTTTTTTAGCCTTATAACATATCTTTTTAGAGAATCTACCCTTCCCAAAGCAACACCCTCTCCAGCACCACCAGCATTTTACTCCTTGTAAGATTGCCCAAAAACATCCTGTTCCCCATCTCAAACATTAGGGATTTTGTTCAAAACCAAAACCCTTAATGTGTTTGGTTTTTCCACCCAGTCCTGCTCCAAAATCCCATGGGGAGTGATGGCAGGTGGAGTTCTCTGTGTAGTTAAGACTGCAAAGGAAATAAAGTAGATCTTACAACTCCTGCATCACTTCCACCAGAACAGACCTTGTGGAGTGCTAGAGGCTTGGAAAGGTCAGAAGGACCTGAAAGAGAGCCGAAGTACAGCTTTGCCACAGTAGCTGGGCTTGGGTAAAATGCTTAGAATCTGCCCAGAGAGCTGACAGTGGCACCAATGAGGATGGAGTCACTGCAAGCCTCCACTGTTCCTCAGCATCCCCCATGGATTACTCCACTTGTTGGACCAAGTGGCTCCCAAGGCATCCACCCGCTGAGACGCTGCTGATTCTCATCAGCTGGTGGTGAGCAGCACTTCACAAGTCTGAAGGGCCCATCTGCCTTACTGGAGAAGACTCTTCAGGGCCCATGGTGACATTCTGCTGTGTGGTCAGGACTCTGAGCAGCCTATGCAGCTTACCTTGGCCACAGTCAAAAGAAGGAGAGAGTCCTTATGCTATAAAGACCAGAAGTAGTCTCATGAGCCCATGGTGAGGTAGCTTTCTTTGGGCTGTCTAGTGTGAGCTGGTCCCTGTTGTATGGTCAGTGTCCTCCATCAAGCCTGTGCTTGGTAGTAGGTGCTGACCTGAGAAAGGGGATACTAGAAAAGGGAACACCATCAGCTGCCAGTGCTGCACCTACCACTGATGGGGATGGAGCTCAGATGTTTTTCCTTGCTTCTTTTGTTTAATAATTACATAAAAATCCCCAGACTTCACTAAAACTGTGACTGACTCCTCCCAGTTGTCACCAGTACTTGGCCCTTGGTAGATTGCAGGAAGGTGAGACGTAGTGAAATGGTTCCTTATGATCCATCTGAAAGGGACAGAGAAATGCATAACACAGCCTCACAAAGGAAGAAACTGCATGATGGAGAAGATGAAACTCGGGCCCAAGGTCCATAATGGGTATATCAGCTGCCTCCCCATTTATACCAGCTGCTGCTGTGACCCACAGCATGCCTGTGAAAGGCAAGGTGCCATTCATAGCTACTTACCCACCGTGTCAATTACAAACAACAACAAGATACCTTCAAAGCCAGCATGCTTTAGAAACAATTAGTGCTTACAAAGCTTGTCAGGGGGAGAAAGGAGAGAAAGAGTTGAGAGCGAGCGACTCACAGGCCGGCTAACAGGGGCAGGAGGTTTTACATCTTCTCAGAGAGCAATTTAATCTGGTTTAAAGGTGGATTTTGACACTGTTAAATCTGATCTGAATAATGAAGTGTCATGTTTAATTCATTCATAAATACAGCCTTACCTTGGTGCCAGAGGAACAGCTAGAGCACCTAATTAAGTATACAATAGTACAACACCCAGCTAAGTATAACCTAATGGGGTCAGCCCAGCATGGCTCTGGGAGGGGAAATGGTGCCTGTCTAACCTGTTCCAGCTCTTCTTTTAAAATACCAAGTAAGAGATAAAGGTTACCCAGAAGCATAATTTGCTTAGCAGCTTTTGAAAGGATGGCAAGAAATTATGGCGGGCGGTTCTCGCCGAGGAAATTGATTTGGCAAAAGAATGATTAAGGAGGTTCTAATTAGAGGAAATTAACCGAGGAGAGAGGGGGGGAAAGAATTGTTAAGGAGGTTCTAATTAGAGGAAATTAATGTTTTACAGAGAAAGACACAGAAAGGGAGATGTCTAAGAAAAGAAGCAAAACAAGTTCCAGACAAGGAGAGGTGCTGGGTGACAGTGCCGAGTCGCAGCCAGGCGGGTTGATGTTCTGCTCCCCAGAGCAGAGCACCAGGAGCTGTTAGACACAGAAAAAGCTGCTCTGACTCAAGCACAGAGCGACAGGGAGCTGGAGGAAACGGGGTGCTGTGATCTCTGTGGGGAGCCAAAAGGAAAGAGCATCCTAGCTGGAAACTGGCTCATGCAACAGACTGAGTGAAGCGTGTCTTCACATGGCAGGAGGCAGCTGCTAGTGTGTGCGTGGGAGGGGGCACCCGGCTGCAAAGCAGGGCCTGTGCCAAACATGCTCATTACCAGGAGGGTGGCAGAGAAGGTGTGCAGGCAATGTAGGCTGCAGGGAGCACAGGCAGCAAAATGTGGAAGGGGAGCATCAGAGAAAGGGATGGTGGAAGGGAAAAGATTCACGCCCGTGTGCAAAGGAGTCCAAAGACCTGACTGTAGCTTCAAAGCACTTGGGAGCTTTGATGGACACAGCTGGCTGTCCTGGGCACAGGAGTACAGACCTCAGCCCTGAGAGCAGCAGCTTGTTGCAATGAGACCTGTACAGAATCAGCCAGGAAAGGAGCAGGGTGTACGAGCCACCTAAGAGGATGACAGGGACTTGGGCAAAGTAAGCTTGGAAGATTATAAGATTTCAGCAAACAAAGAAGAAGATCAAGCCAACACACACACCCCTAGGTATTTTAACTAGCAATGGAGGATTTGACAGAGGAAAATAGCCTAGCGTGGGCTGGAGCACAAGGAAGCTGATTACTAAGGCTGGGGAAGGAGGAGGGAGGGGGCTTTTTGGCTTAGGGAAATCTGTGCCCATCATAAATAGCTCAATAAATAAAGGCATGCACAAATTCAATCATGTTTTTTAAGTTTCTACAGTGTCTCAAAAAAGGAAAGGCAAGAAAAGCCAAGAAGAAAAACCTGCCAGTGCTTGGAATTACTTTGCAAAGCTCGAGTTTCCTGCCATCAGCAGGAAATCCAGGGCACAGGGACATCCAGGAGCAGTGTGTGGCCCTGCTCAGCAAGGCAGTGGGAGCCCAGCCCCACTGGTCCTCTCCTAGACCAGCATGAAGCACCTGCTTTCCCTGCATGCTGTACCTTCTTCTGTCACACTGCAGTGGGTAATGGCACTGCAGCATCTTTAACCCAGGGCAGTTGTTGCCTCTTCACTGCAGGGGACACAGCTCAGGGATGGGGTTGGGCCATGCCACAGCAGGCAGAAGGGATGGAGATACGTGGGTGGCTGTGCTGCCTCCTCCTCCTGTCATGTAGGTTTTGACTTTCTTCTTCACCCAGAAGGCTGGTGGAGGAGCTCTGTGTATCTACATCACAGGCTGGGCTTCCCTCACCTGCTCCCTGCCTTTCCCAGCAACCTACCTGCAGCACCTACAGAGTATCTCTGTCAGACAAGTTTCCTTGCTGGTGGCCTGAGAGTGCCTGATGCTGGCCACCACAGCTGACCCTGCAGCAGAAGGACACTGCTGTGAGTGCAGTCAGTTCCAACTCTTGCTGGACAATCATCTCTACAACTTCCAGGATGGACAATGAACTCATCTGTCATATCTGCCTTTGGGCTGTGCTCCAGTCTATGGACACTCCCCATGTACTGTTGCTAATGCCTTGAAAACTTCATGCAGGAGTATAACTTCTGTCCCCTGGGCTTGATAAAGCTCTTTTTCCAGCAGTGCCACAAGTCCAGCCTTCCAGTATGAAAGCTGATTGTGTTCTTTCAAGGTGGAGTGTGAGCAGACGTTGCAGTGGGGTGAACTAGAAGCTCAGCTGCAGAACCTGCAGAAGCTGTGTCCTGGTTTCAAGAAACACAGTTCTGAACTCCAGCAGAAAAAAAACCCAATTTCCAAAGGGAAGGAACATTCCCCTACCAAGGTGGAGACAAACACACCCAAGGATCCAGAGGCACCAAGTGGAGAATCATCACTTGCATCAGAGAGCTCTGCAGCTGCTGTGGTGTCACGAGGGGCTGCAGCCTGGACTGCTTCATCCAGCTTTTGAGGACACTGAAGATCTTCCTCAGAGACACGGTCTCATAGCTGAAACAAACACAACTGAAATTCACTGAGAAGACTGGAAGAACTGAGGGTGAAGCTGGCTGGGGGTAAAGGCACACCACTAAGGACCTGTCCTTCAGGAACTCTTGTGGGATTTTGTCCTTGCTGGAGAAGGAAGAATGGCACTTGGGGACTGTGTTCTTCACGTGAATGGTGTCAACATCAGCAGTGTGACCCACTGCTGAGCTGTCTGCTGCCTGCACCACTCAGGGCTCAGTTCTGGGGATAGTTCTGTTTAATATCTGTATCGATGATCTGAACAAGGGCACTCTCAGTGAGTTTGCAGATGGCACCAACTTGGGTGGGAGTGTTGATCTGTTGGAGGACAGGAAGGTTCTTCAGAGGGACCTGGCCAGGCTGGAGCCTTAAAAGGACAACTGTATGAGGTTCAACATGGACCAAGTGCCAAGTGAATTACAAGGACGGCAGGCAACATCACAAGCCTGGGGCAAAGTGGCTTGAAAGCTGCCCAGAAGAAAAGGACCTGGAGATGTTGGTCAATAGGCACCTGAACATGAGCCAGCAGTGTGTCCAGGTGGCCAAAAAGGCCAAGGGCATCCTGGCTTGTATCAGAAATAGTGTGGCAAGAAGGACCATGATAGTGATTGTTCCCCTGTGCTGGGCACTGGTGAGGCTGCATCTCCACTACTGTGTCCAGTTCTGGGCCCCTCACTACAAGAAGGACACTGAGGGGCTGGAGTGTGGCCAGAGATGGGCAATGAAGCTGCTGAAGGGGACACTACAGAGAAAAAGTAGAGCCCCAAGCTCCTGCCACCCACCAGTGAGATATTTGGAGCTATGAATGAGCTCCTTCCTCAGTCTCCTCCAGACTCAACAGCCCCTTTCCTCAGAAGGAAGATGCTCCAGTCCTCTGAGCATCTTGGTGGCTCTGCCAACAAGTTTTCTTAGGAAAAACCCTTGTCAGGGATTGGAATAACCTGCCCATGGAAGTTGTGGAGTGAGCATTACTGGAAGTATTTAAAAGAAGACATACAGACATGGTTTAGTAGGGACTTGGCAGTGTTAGGTTTACAGTTGGACCTGGTGATCTTCAGGGTCTTTTCCAGCCTGAATGATTCTATGATTCTAACATCTGACTAGTGATAGGGGCTGGAAACATTCATCTCAGCATTTAAGTGTCAGAGTTTCTGTTAGGAAGATGAAAGTGCAGAGAAAGGCTGATTTCTCATTCCTCTCTCTCAAATCCCTGTCATTTCCCTCCACATTATGCCACATAAGGGATGATTTTTAGACTGTATGCTCTTCAGGGTGAGGTCTCTCCTATGGTGTGTTGTACAGGGCCCAGCACACTAGGGCTTGATCCTTAACTGAGATCTCTGGATGCTACTTACTATAGACAATAAACAACAGTATGGACTACCTGTCTTCAACACCAGAGAACAAGAGGAGTTGCTTTAAAATGACATTGCTCAAAACCCATGCCTGCCTTTTCAAATCACTGTAACACAAGAGGAATCCTTGCTTAGTGCCCTCAGCCTGTTGCCACCATAAAGGAAATACCCCAAGAGCTTCCCCAAGACTTGTAGGGTGCCATTAATATGTTGTGGCCTTGACTTTGGCTGATGAGTTTTGGGGTGGCCATAACAGAAGGGAAAACCCCAGCTCTGAAGGCATCACCCAAGAGGCAGCTGGGCTCTGCACTGCTCAGAGAAGCTGTGTGGTGGCTGAATCCAGCCCTAGGTCCACACACCACCTGTGTGAAACCTTACCCCTTGCTCCTTTGGAGAAGCAATTATTAGTAAGCAATTATTAGTAATGCCTGATGTGCTAAGGAATTAACTGGCCTCTTGCTATCCTTCCTGCAAATGTTGTCTCCTTCCTTCAGTGCTGACTCCCTGCCCACATCCTACATCACCCCACCACACTGCTGGCACCTCATCAGCCTCGAAGGTCCCTGAAAATCTCCCATAAACATCCAGTTTACCAAGGGCAGAAGGAAAGGAGGTGTTGATGCTAATGAAAAAGCCCTCTCCCAGCCATGGAAAGCACCACAAGGTCATCCTAGCACACAAAGCATTGCATGAGGCCTCCCTGAGGATGGCTTGCTGCCCTAAAAGACTCCTCCATCTCCCTGTAACCCACGTGTATGTCATGAACTTGGAGGGGAATGTGGCCATGCCCTCATGTCACCTCACTCGTAGCACAGAGGGAAGGCTGAGCCATGTCCAAGAGGCCACCTCCTGCTCCCTTCTGTGCTCCCCATCTTTCTCTGGGGGCTTTTCTGAGTTTCATCCTGCCCCTGTACCCTGTCCCTGGCCACCCAGGGTTCTCCCAGCCCGGGAGGACTGGGGTCAGCGTGCTGCAGGTGTGGAGCAGGGCCATGGCAGCCCCCCTGCCTCCCCCTGTCACCATGGAGACCATTAGGCCTCGGTGCTGACGTGCTGGAGCTGTACAATCACTGTGTTTCTAGCCTGTTTTCTTTCTCCCCCCACGTTTGAGTGCCAAAGGGAGGCACTGTTATTTTTATCCCAAGGGCAAGGAGGGAGGGTGTTGGTTTGAGGGTGCCTGTGTGCCCTGAGGGACCATCACCCAGGGAAGAAGCTGCCTGCAGGTACAATTCACACCAGCCCTGAAAGGGAAAACTCCCGTGCTCTCTCTCTGGCACACCTTATATCCCTGCAAGCTTTGACAGGCCTCAGAATGCCAGAAACATGAAGTGGTGAAGCACAGAGGGAGAAGAGAAAGTTATATTAAGTCGTTACTTTTTATATTCCTAAAATACATTCATTATAATCTGCCTTGCTCTTAATGCCTCAGATTTACAGGCTTTGGGAAGACTGAATTTAAAGAGAATGACTGTAGCCAAAAACCTTTCAAGCCCTGCAGGGCAAGGAGAGGAAGACGTGAACTCTTGTGCCTGCACTGGCCCAGCGTGGGTGGGATGGGAGCTGGCACCCCAGGCTTGTGTCAGGGTGACTGCCACACTGCTCCAATCTGTTGCCTTTGGCTGCTCTTGGAGAAATGGCTTCAATCACTCACCAGCACTGCACAAAACTTGTGGCAGCCCATTAGAGGCAGGAGGTACTCGCTGTGATGCCTTGGAGCATGGCTAGGATCCCAGGGTTCCCATCAGACTGGGTTAGGAAAGCCAGGTATCCAGGGGAAAATGCCCTGTTGCCTGCAGAACTTCAATAAAGGAGTGTCTGGGAACAAGAAAAAATGGTTTGGTTTCTTTTAAGGACTGTGCAAGTGAAAACTGACTCAATTTGCTGTTAGGGGAAGCTCAGGTCTTTCAGGCTGGTGGTGTTGATTCTTTATGTTGTTGCCTGGCATGATTGATTTACCCCTGGCATCATTTACCCCTGGCATCATTTACCTCTGGCATCATTTACCCCTGGCATCATTTACCCCTCTCTCCTTGTTTTTTCCCCTTCCCCCTACATCTTCCAAAAAAGCAGAGTCCAGGCCTCAGCCAGCCCAGCCCCAGCTCTGGCACCAGCTGAGCACATCTGACAATAACAACACTGCAGGATGGAAGAGAGCAACCCAAGCCTTAATAGTTTCTGTAAACAGGTCGGCATAGCAACATCTCAAGGGAGCTCTCTCCATGGGGTCATTTCTATTCACTTTAAAACCCACTTGGGCTGCTAGAGTGGTATAAAATGGACTGGGAAAAGCTGTTAATTAGGATTAGCAGCTTCAGGAACATCAAGACACGATGCTCCAAGCTGAGCCATTTATAGAGAGAACTCAAGCCCCTTGGCTGTCTTCTGAATGGAGTAACAGGAGAGCACATGTCAAGGCAGACAACTTTGAAATCAGAGGGCAGAGTGACCTGGTCATCTGTCAAAGAAGGCTCCTACTCTGGCTGCTGAATGACACTGCAGCACCTTTCCTATGACCAGCTCACCCTTTGCTGGCCTCAGGGGGTTGGCAGGTCCAAGATGCACCAGCTGGCTGTACAGGAGCAGGGGAGAAAGCATGGACACATCTTACCAGTACAAGTTACACGTGGTGTGAAGTCCACAGGGCACATGGTGGGTGCCCCTGGGTGAGGTTCCTGGATGATACACACACCATAATGTGCTCCAAGAGACAGTAACCGCTGTGGACAAGAGACAGCACCCATGGGTGTCATCAAGCTCCTTCAAGGCCAGCCACAGACTCCATGGAAAAACAAGGTGGTGACTTGTGTTTCACAGCTGTTGGGATATGACTTTTATTCTATTGCCATAAGCAGCCTGAAAGGCTCAAGGAAAGTGGTAAATCCCTGACACAGAAAGCCAGCTTTGCAATAGCTTGTCACACACATGAGCAGAACAGTCTGCAGGGAAAGGCTGAGCCATTACCAGGATGCTATTGGGCTGCTTTGGATTTCTCCTGTGTTCCTGACCCTGACAAACCTCCTAAGGCAATCTTTTCTGACACCTCCCCTTTCTAAGTGCAAGGTGAAACACAGATGTCTCACATTGTTTTGCTTCTCTTGCTGTTTTCATCTCCTTGGGGTAAAACAGCACCTGAATCAGAGCAGAGCCAAAGGCAAAACTTCCCATCTGGGAGCAGGGTACCAGCTTCCCTCACACATCACTCCTGCAGAAACAGGTCTGGTCAAAGACATACCCAGCAGCAACTCAGGCATTCACATTGCAATCTGCTCTTCTAGCTTGTTGTGGTTTAGGCCCATCCAGGAGCAAAGGACCACGTTCAGCCACAAGTAGCAAGAGGCCTTTGGAATCCCCCAAGGACAGAGAGGGCTCAATCACCATGGACAAGACAGGACTACTCAGCTTGGGGAAGTAATGGAAATGTCATTTCATCTGCCTCCAACCAAAACCATAACAAACAGAAATAGCCAAGCAAAGACAATACAGAGTAGGGGGATGATGAAAGTGCAACCAGCCCTTTAAGATCCTTTTTCCCTCCACCTCTGCCCAGGCTCAGAGCCCTGAGCCCAGTGCCATTACCCCTCCAGTGTGAGATGAGGGCAGGGAATGGCAGCTGCAGACTGTCCTTTGCTGACAGCTCCTGCTGCTTGTCTGGCTTCTGAGGAGAAGGACTCCTCTCCAGTCCTGCCTTGCTCTAGCACGGGGCCCTCCCATGGTGGGCAGCCCTGCACAGGCTGCTCTGACCAGACACTGCAGCTCCACTCCATTTCCTTCAAGTCGGGGTTCAAACCACTCACCTTCTCTGACATGGCATCTCCAATTCTCTTCCCCTGTGGCACAGAGTCTCTGTCTCTCACTGCAGGCTGCAGGGGTGTCTCTGACCCAGCGCTGCTCCTCCTTTCCTTCTGACTGCAGGCTCCACATGGTCACCATCTCATCCCACTCTTCCACCTCCTCCTACACATTTCACATTTCCATTCTTAAATCCTGCTGGCAGAGGTGCCAGAAGGGCCCAGCCAGGCTGGAGGTGGGTCCCAGCTCAGAGTGAAGGGAAAGTCCAAACTGTTTATGTGGGCAGCACTGCAGCCCCCTCCCCGTCACCCACACAAACCCATCCCATAGGTCACACAGCTCAGGCAGCCATGCTTTCAGCTTTGTCCATCACAAGAGGAAAAGTCTTTTACCATGTTGATATCCAGACCAGCTTCAGGCTTTTTAAGGCCTGCACTCTTCTCTCATTTTAGCCACAGAAACTCCCAGTACCCTCAAAGAATATGCATGGCAGCAGAGATTCACCAGGCCAGAAGAGCAAAGTCCCTACCTGCTGTGGTCCTTGCCATAATGGAGATCTTCTAGTGCTACCCTCAAGGAAATGTCCTTCACCAACCAAACCTTCTGTCACAGATCTTCAGCCAGCCCCCAGCAGCATCCAACAGAGATCAACAGCCCAGGGGAAAAAGTCAAGACAACGTGTGAGGAGAAGAAGGTGTAGGAAGAATTTAGTAAGCTATCACAGCTCAGAACAGCTTGTGCAATGCTAGGTGACTAAACCTGTGAGCAAGACCATATGTTGGTGCTTTGGCCAAGCAGGTAGAATGATAGGATAGTTTGATTGGAAGACACCTTTAAAGGTCACCTAGTCCAACCCCCTGCAATGAGCAGGGACATCTTCAACTAGATTAAGTTTCTCAGAGCTCCATCCAGCCTGACCCTGAGTGTTTCCAGGGATGGGGCATCTCCCATCTCTCTGGGCAGCCTGTACCAGTGTTTCACCATCCTCATCAGAACAATTTTACTCCTTTTACCTAGTTTAAATCTATCCTTTTTCAGTTTAACACCATTATCCCCTTGTCCTATTTTGGCACTAAACCAAGAAGCAAAAGGAACTGCAAAACTCTTGTGGAACCATCTCAGAGTCCCCATCTGCCCCCTCTGCCTAAAACCAAAGTCTAAAAGCTGAGCAGAGAAACATGCCAAGCTCATTCAGGCATTTCTCATTAGTTTCCCAAGATTTCTCAATATTCTGCTCCTCAATAGATTCATCTGGCAGCAAATCACAGACGAGGGAAAAGCACTAAACCACCCAGAGAGCACAAAGCGACAACACAAAATCCTGACACACAGGGAACCTTCTGGTGAGTCACCCTCTTCCCTTTTTCCCTTCTCCTTTTCCAACATTGCTGGCAGCCCCAGGAATGTTCCTTGCAGCCTGGAACCAGAAGACACCTATTCCTGCTGCAGGCATAAATCAGTTCACTCTAGAGAAGCAAAGAGGTGAGACTTTTAGTTTCATTGTACATAAGTAAAGGAGGAAAACAGCAATGGCAATCTTTGTATCTCCCTATTTAGGCACCTTGTATGTGCTCTTCTGAGATTCATAGAGTCATAGAATCATAGAGTGGTAGGGGTTGGAAGGGACCTTTAGAGTTCATGGCCCAGTTATACCAAATGCATGAAATCAGTAACTATCCCGTTCCCAAAACACTCGTCATCATGTCCAATATGATACCTTTCCCCCAAAAAAGCCAAGCCATGCCCAAACAACAACAGCAGCAACAAATCAGACAGAGAACATGCTTTTGTCAGTTCTTCAGGTCCATGTGTGGTGGTTTAAGCTCAGGCAGCAACTGAGCACTGTGCAGCTGCTCACTCCCCCTTCCCCCTCCCAGTGGGGTGGGGAGGAGAACCAAAGACAACTCACACTCATGGCTGGAGAGAAGAACAGCTTAATAACTGAAATACAGTCACATGTAACAGAGAGAATGCTAAAACCGTAATAATTGTTATTAGAATGAAAAGGGAGATAAGAGAAAGGGAAATACAGCACAGGAAAGGCAAGTGGTGCCCGATGCAGGTGCTGAGCGATGCCCCAGCAGCTCCCCAGCAGCTCCCCCAGGTCACACACTGCCCATCATGGCCCAGGGCATGGGACAGCCTGTGGCTGGCTGGGCTCAGCTCTCCTGGCCATGCTCCCTCCCAGCTTCTGGTGTACCTCCTCATCCCCAGAGCACAGGAAAGTGAAACACCCTTTGCTTAGGATAAGCACTCCACAGCAACAACTGAACCTCAGTGTGTTATCAGCATCCTTCTCACACTAAATCCAAACCAGCCTGTGCCAGCTCCTAGGGAGAAAATTAACTCTGTCCCAGTCAAAACTGGGACAAACAGTGAGGCTGCAAAGGGCAAAACCTTTAAGAGGCCCTGATGGCTTTTGGAGAAGGTCAGAAAAAAGGGATGGGATGCAAAGAAGGTTTATGTGTGGCTTTGAGTGCTCTAAAACCCATCACTCCTATGCTCTTTGCAAGTTGCTGGGCTGTGAAGGTGCATCCTTGCAATTCCCATGCAAGAGCCTCACTGCAGCCCTGCTTGGTACTCTCTGCTGTGCTCCCAGGCAGAACTGAGGCTTGGATGGGTAGTGCTGACTGGATTCCATTGCTGTCCCAGGGGGATGCTCCATCCAGGTATGGAATAGCCTGTGGCTAGCTGGGCTCAGCTCTCCTGGCCATGCTCCCTCCCAGCTTCTCGTGCATCTCCTCACTGGCAGAGCATGGGAAACTGAAACATGCTTCACTTAGGATAAATGCTACCTAGCAACAACTAAACCACAGTGTGCTATCAGCGTTATTCTCACACTAAATCCAAACACAGCCCCTTACCAGCTACTAGGGAGAAAATTAACTCCATCCCAGCCAACACCAGGACAGTTCCTGAGATTAGGTTTGTTTGATCTGCATTGATATTCACAAAGTAACCCACTTCTCCCTTGCTGAAGAGACCCAAATGTCTGCTACAGAGGCTTCACTAAGCCATTAGTACATGGTGCTGGGTTTAGGGGTTACAGGGTCATCATTCCATGTGGATCACAGGTAGCCAACAAGCATTTAAGACCTGAATTTATATTCAGCACCAGTTCATATATCTGTATTACAGGAAAACTGGGCAAGCTAGAACATAGGTCAGCATATTTCTAATGTGGTTTCCTCAATAGATCCTTCATCTCTCAGAGAACCTCAGAATTTGACCTAAGGTGAGGTCCAAGCAGGGCCAGCACACCTCATCTGAGGAAGCTCTGCTCCTCCACTTCCACCAGATGCACAGAGACTGCAGGCACATGTAAAGGAGTTGGTTGTTGGCTCCTACAGCTCCTCCAGGGATTAAAGCCCTCAGTCTTCAAGACTCAGAACCCAGCAGGTGTTATATAGGGCTACTTTCAGGGCAAGGCCCACATGTTGGCTTGCCAACATCATTATCAGACTCAATAGCACATGTCTCTATAGCCATAACAAGCAAGACCACCAAGAACTGTCACCTCTGGAGCTGAACTAGGGACACAAAGTTGTGACACATGCTGTGAAGTCTCATAACCAAGTCTTGATTGATCTGATAGAATCACAGCTCACAGCACACTACACTTGGATCATTAGTAGCCTTCATTAGCTAAAACAATAAGAACATCTAATCTGGAACTCTTGGGATCCAAAGGTACAAGAGACTGAGTCTAGATTTGCAGTCCCACTGTGCCCAGGCACAGCACTCCAGAAAGTCAACTCCTTGAATTCAGTGTGTCCCTGGTGCCTGTCACCTTCTCTCTGCTCTGTGATTCATCACATTCAGGCTACTGTCCCTGCAAACTGGGCATCTCTATTGAGTCATGTGCAGAACCCATCCAAAGACACAGGAGGCTGCTTGCCCTGTTTGTTTCATAAGCCACACACACAGAACCACACACACTTTGCCATCAACTATGTGCTGTAGAAACAGCTTTCACCTGCTGATTGTCCAGGCTGCTTTCCAGGGTGATTCTTGCAAACACAGAGTCAGGAGAGACCTGTAGTGCTGTACATGATGTTTGTTCAGGATGGGGCACTGGAGTGTCTGGGGCATGCTGGTTTTCATCATCTTAGTCCAGCCAGAGGTCCAGGTTCTCCAGGAGCTTGAGAGAGGGAAGCAAGAGTGAGTCAGCCAGAGTCTCAAGGGAGCAGAAGTGCATCTGGCTGATACATGCATTTCCAGGCAGAAAGAGGGAGAGCAGGATATGAGTCTAGGAGAAGTTGTACCCCAAAAGGCAGCTGATAAGGCACCTGCCCTCACATGAAGTTCATGACTTTGGATGGAGCAAGTAAAATAATATCCCAAAATAACACAACATTTCAGCCACCTAAAAATGAACCAGAACAGAAACAATTTCTCACTGTGCTCAGATTCCAGAGCAAAGGCAGAGCTCTCTTCAGAAGATCAGACTCTTTTGTAGGCTGCTTGAAACAGACTCTGTGAGGATGAAGCACAGAGACCTCACTTTCAAGCAAGTAAAGAGCCTACTGACCTCAAGCCACCCCTACCAGCTAGCTGTAGTGATTCCCAGACTCAAGCCTGGCTAGAAGTCAGTGGCTCCTACCCAGTCCTACTGCATGAGGGAAGTGGAAGATTGCTCCAGAGACCTCTGGTATCTGGGAGTACATCTTCCCCTGCAACCCTACTGCTTGCACACACTGTGCCCTGGGGGCAGTGACTTCATCCCTATGCTGTATTCACACATTCTGATACAGATTACTCCCAGAAGGTTTAAACTAAAGAGCAAATAATCCAATTCAAGAATTGAGACCCTGCATTAGGCAAGCCAGGGCTATCCACTAGCCCCCTCCTCCTTTCAAATGACATCAAGCTTCTCTGGGGCAGCCAGGACACAGCCTTCCCTGAGCCCTGGGGCACAGTCCATAGCTCAGTGCATCTCAGGCACTGCTGCACTGTAAAGGCAGATTATGATACTGCAATATATACTTTAACTGGGAAAAGTAATCACAGCAAATGCAACAGCTCAGGAGGAATCAGAGTAGGATCAGACATTTACATGAACAAGAATCGCTTCTGTGCTTCGACTGGCTGTGAGACAAATAATAAGCACCTGGGTTTCCATGCTCCAGGGCACAAACCTGACCCCTGGACAAGGTGTTAGCAAGAAATTTCCTCTCCCAGTAGTAACCCCCAACTGTCCAGGCCACAGCACAGAGTTTGTTGCTGTCTAGTGGCCATCACTAGAAGCAAAGCTGCCTAGAAGCTTGTTCAGGATGCACTGCAGCAGGAAGGGAACGAGGTGGGATGCAGCAGCAGGCTTAAATGGAACAACCCCATCACTCCCTATTGTCTTTGCATTTCCTTGTTAAATCTTTCTCTCTGACAATCAGTAGCTTTCTGTACCAGGTTCCAGGGATCTCCTTGCTTTGTGTGGTTTGTTTCTGTGCAGAGATGCATCACTGCTGCCCCTTACATCCTCTGCCCCACAAGCTGAGCCATTAGGCTATAAAGGTCTTAGCCTCAGCTGATTAATAAACTGGCTTGAGACTGCTGATCTCTTTGGACCATTAAACCTTTCCCCAGTAACTAGTCATCAATCCCCCAAAGAGTCATCCTAGATTAGGTTGTTTTTAGCCCCATCAATCCTTTTTAAGGCCTCAGTTCTGCAGCAGAGTGGAGCAGGGAAGGGGGGAGCAGTCTACATTTGTCAGGCGATGCCATCTGTTCCCCCAGGTTACAGACAGCTATGCCAGCCCCTGCATGCCAGAGCTTAGCATTTCCACCCAGGTGAGGGCTGTCACTGCTCAGCACAGACCATCCACCAGACATCTGGGGTATTAAACAAGACCAGGAGAGAAAAACGACATTTGTTTCCTTAATTGCAGTGCCTTTGGCTGGGGCCAGAAGGCATCAGAGCATATGGTTACTGTGGCAATACCTGCCCTATCCATTTCAGCAGAGATGCTTGCAAACAAGCAGGTTGAGGACATGAATTACCCAGAGCATTACTAAGCTATAGGCCTGAGCAAGCCCCCCCTTGGGATTTTTTTCAGCTTCTCTTTCTAATCCCAATGTCATCATTATTAACACAGCCCACACCCTCAGCCAGAAGACTGGGTTTGCCTCAATGATTACTGGAAAGTGACATTTCAGCCACCCTGCACATAGCCCCAAACAGCCTTTCAGCCTCTTTCCCCACTGTCAGCACACTAACCTTGATTACCTTTCCCCAGCTCTTCTAGGGCTTTTTGATATCCTTAAATCTCATTACCACAAGCCATGCTTGGGGGCTTGGAAAGAGGTTAGTGGCAGCAGAGGTGTCAAACCTCACCCTGTGCCCTCTAAAGTTCATCCTGGATGCAGCTTAGAAACTGCATCTGCAAAACCCCAACCATTCCTGGGTTTCCACCTAAAAACCTCACAGCTGATTTCTCCTGACCTCTGGATTTATGTCCACGTGAGGTTTTGAATGAAGGAGTGGTGCATGTGGAAGATCAGGTGTTGTAGAGATGAGATCATCTATGCCTGTCAGCTGGAACCAAGCTGCATTTGTAGCTCCACACAGAGCCCCAATCTGGTCTGCTCTGCGGTTCCTGGGCACCATAGAAGGGAAGGGAGTGAGGGGTGATGGTACACAGTTCATGCTATGAACAGCAGTTGCTTTCTGCAGCTAGTTGTGTCAATGATGGCTGCTGTTGAAGCCCAGTCTTCAGGCAACATCAGAGAAATCAGCTCCAAAGTTCAGGTTGGTAGCTTGACTTAACCATGATGCCACTGCAGCATGCCCAAAAGGGACAACAAGGGGGCAAACCCCTGGCCCTAGCATGGCTTGGAAGAGGACATCTCCATCCTCAGCTAAAGAACTGGTCAGTGCTCTGCTCTGCACTGGACTTCCCATGTGTCTGTGCCCGTTACTTCTCACCTCTGTGACTCAGCTCCAGCTGTAATTCAGAACTGACCACAGCAGCTCTCTCAGCAGAAGACTTCTCACACTCTGAGGCATGTCTTACCATTAACAAGCAAAACCTTTACCAGTTCTCATCAGAGGTGCTGCTGTGCTGCTTTCCTGCCAGCACAGTGAATGTCTTGTACATGGGCATCACCAGACAAATGGCAACATCAGCCTGCAGAGATCCCGTTGGCTTCAACAATGGCTTGGCTCATGCTGAGCACACCCAGCGTAGCCAACAACAGCTGCTTGGGGAAAAGAGCCACACACACACGTGCAAAAAACCATCAGTTGGGCTCCTTTTGAATGATTAATGCAGTGCACAGCCAAAGGTTTTTTCATCTCTCAAATCCACTGGCAGGGGCTGCCCAGATGGGCTGTGGAGGCTCCTTCTCTGGAGACATCCCAACCCAGCTGGATGAGTTCCTGTGTGCCCTACTCTAGGTGGTGCTGCCCTGGCAGGGGGGTTGCACTGGGTGAGCTCTCCAGGGGCTGCCCAGATGGGCTGTGGAGGCTCCTTCTCTGGAGACATCCCAACCCAGCTGGATGAGTTCCTGTGTGCCCTGCTCTAGGTGGTGCTGCCCTGGCAGGGGATGAGCTTTCCAGGTCCCTTCCAGCCCTTGGGACTCTGTGATTACATAAACCTTAATTCATCCCAGCTAGCAAGGACCTGTATATGTGTGTGTTTGTGGGCATTAACAGCTGCTGTGGTGTCACAATTAGAGCAGAGAATGAGGAGTCCCAGGGGGAAAAGGAGGAAACCCCACATTGCTCCAGTCATTTAAACACTCAGGGAGATAAAACACTGCAGAGAAGTTCTGGAGGGAGCAGTGCTCAGGGGAGGCAGGAGTTGCAGCCACCACAAAACTTGTTTCTGCCTCTCTTGAGTCCATATAATTAATCATGGTTCTCAATTATTTAGGATGCTACAGCAATAATGAGTGCAACCATCTGACAGAGCCCCTTCCAGCCCCTGAAGATCCTACAGGAGCCCATAGATTCCCCTGCAGTCTCCCTGTGGTCTTGGACTCCTCACTGCACCCTTAGGTAGTCCCAGCAGGGAGAAGGGGCCACTCCAGCCAGGGTCTTGCCACCCTCCTGATACATGAACAAGGGCCTGGGCTGAGGGCTGTGGGAGCTGCTCCCACACGTGAGGGCAGCAGGGAGCACACATGCTGTGGCTTTCCTGGGAAGACCTGCTGAGTGTCAGCATGGAGTGGGGAAGAACCCTGCTAAACCTCTCTGGGGGCAATGGGGAGCTACAGTGTGGTCCTGCTGGCCCTATTCCCCAACCTGTCCAAGAAGAACTTCCACATGACCCCACGTTCATCCCCAGAGAAAGGTCTTCCCCCAATCCATCGCCCATTTTGTGCTGGTGGCTCCCATGGCCCGTCCCAGGAGCTCAGGTTTGCAGCATGCTTCTGGCCTTTCTCCATCTGCTCTCCCTGGCTGTGGGCATCACGGGCCAAGAGACACCTGAGCATTGAGGACACTGCACTGATGCCAGAGGTTTTTGCTTACTACATTCCTCAGTGAACAGTCACATCCCACCCCATCCATCAGCTCCCACCTCCATCCCCTGCCCAGGTCACCCCAGAGGACAGCAACGCCCCAACTCCCCTCCAGCCTCTCTCTTTCCCATCACACTACAACCCTCTGGAAAACAAGGCTCAGCCATCCATCACATCCAGCCTGTCCTTCCCCTCAAAGACAGGCACAGGGCTCAGCCTCCCCGGGCTGGCGTCACGGGCGAGGGTCAGAGATGAGAGACGAGGGAGCAGCGACTGACACAGAAAAGCACACTCCATAATTAAAGAGAGGAGCTGTTCCTCACAGAGAACACAATGAAAGAGTTGTGTGATTTGAGCAGAAGTGACCTTTACACTTCATTACAAGGAGGTGGCGTCCTCGTAGGGTTATTAATATTTCCAGCTGAATTAGCTCGGGTTAAAAATGGCTCAAAGGAACGAAGAGGGAGAGGGAGAGCTTGCACAAAAATACATCATCCTGTCTTTTACTCCTCCTTCTTGCTTTTTTTTTTTTTGGTAATTTGTTGACTTGAAAGCAGAAGGGGCTGAGCAGCCTCCAGGAATGAGGCTTCATCAAAAGGGTGAGAGCTGCAGGATGACCTGGCCGAGAGATCTTCCCTCCTGACTGGCTGTGCTTCAGCAAGAAGCCTGTGTGATGCCTCTCTGGCTGTTTCCCCCTGTTCTCATCCAGGGCACAGAGTGTGTTTCAGTTGACCAAGCTGCTCACATGTCGTGGGATGGATGTCCAGGCTGTTTTGAGCCGGCAGTGGAGCTCAGGGCTGCTGCTGTGGGGGCTACCTGGGTCACTGGGATCTGTAGGGTCTCACACTGCTCTGAGAGTCACTGTCCATCTCCCTCTGGGCCAAATGATTCCCCTTCCTGCTGCCCACAGAAAGCCTCGCTTTCATCAGTGGAGAAACAGACACCTCTGCTCAGCAAGCTCTACCCCATCAAACTGTGGAGGCATTCACACCCTGACAGGAGGGACAGACACACATCCTCCCTCCCAAGCAGAGACAAAGCCAAAGCCTTCACTAAGATTATTTTAGCAGAGGACAGACCATACAAATGCCACAGAGCTGCTTTGATGCTGCAGCTGACACAAGTTCACACACAGACACTTTTCCCCCTCCAACACACACACACACAGAAAAGGACCTTTACTTCAGCACAGCCCAGCAGAGGCAGGTGCACACAGCCTTACAACAGCATGACAGTCAACAATGCCCCAAAGCACTGGGTCAATTAAATGAGCAAAGCTGAGCTCAGTGATCTGAACCTAAATCCAAGCTGCACTTTTACTGCTCAGGGCCTCGAGGTGTACACAGTTGTGCTTTTTGCTCAGGCTCATTAGTCCCATCCTTGACTTTGCAGATGCAAAAGCCTTGATAACACACCCAGATACCTGGTTGCTTCTCCACAAGCCTGACCTAACCAACTCCTTTTAGTGCCCCTCTCTGCCCAGTGATAGTGGGTATCAGGAAAGCCCACCCCAGCAACCAGAAGAGGAAGGAAACATGAAAGCAGGTGCGCAGCAATAAGGAATGGAGGTGCTGTGGTGGAGCCTGCAATCAGCCATTACCACAGTGGTTACCTCCACACCATCCTCCCCAGAGGCACAGCAGATCCCCACTTGTGGAGGGGGCCTTTGCAAATTTAGTGCAGAAACCCAAATCAAACAGAGTTGAAGCTTCTCAGGAAAGGGACACAGTGGCAGCTGCTGCTCCTCCAGTGGCTGCTGAATCACTTATTTATGGGCCTCCCCAGGGTACTTGCAGCCCAGCCGATGACAAATGCCAATGAACACCGACTCTCACCCCCGCAAGGTGTTGTTAGCCTGGCTGTGAGAGAGAGGAGACTAAATAACACACCCTCAGCTGTGCCAGACGGGCGTAGTGGAGGCAGGCAGAGGATCCAAGACACTTCACCGACCAGCCACCGCCTCAGGCAGCATCCCAGCCTTGTTCCCAGCACATCCTCAGGTTCCTCTCTCTCACCCTACAAGATGTAGCTGGTGCCCATCACTAAGCTCCAGGGTTTTTACTGCTATCTTCGTTCTGACAAAGGGTAATGCCCTTACCACTAAAGAAAAGAGGACTGAAGGGAGCAGGGAAGCATCCCAGGGATGGTGGCTGAGAGGTTGATGCTCCAGAGGGGAGCAGGAGGGGATAGTAAGGGCTCTTTTCACTGGAGACTGTTGCACATGGGCCAGGCAGTGAACAAGAGAGGAGAAAATTCAGACTTAATCTGGCTTCAGTGCCTAGAGAACACATGAACATCAAAGGAGGGGAAGGGAGAGGACAAACCTTCCCCAGGCTGGGTCAGGGAGGTAGGAATAGCTTCCAGGTACAGCAAAGGGGAGCTGTGCCACCCTGCTTCCCATAAAAGCTTTCCTCCCAGGTGGTGTCCACCTGCTCCAGAAGGAAGAGGCCATTTCTCTCACTACAGTGCCAGGGAGCTCTCTCTGGGTACAACCACTAACCCTGGTGATGTACAGCTGGCAAAAGTAGGAGTCAGACAGCAGGATCACCGCTGCCAGTGATGACCCATAGGCCACAAAGATCACAGCTTGCTTTCTAGACGTCACTGGGACCTGCCAGTCAAAGGAAAACATCTCCTTTGTAAGCTGAGATGAATTGCTCCTGAGGTATAGCTTCCACAGGAGCTGCTGCCTGCTGTGCAGAGCAGAATGACTCTTGAAACAACACATGAAGCTGCACAGGGCTCACTAGTGGGGGAAGGATCAGCCAGGCAGGGTGTGCAGGGATCAGCCAGAGCAGGGCTGGGCTTCTCTTTCATAGGCTTCCCAGTGGTGGTGACACTATGATGCTGTAGATGGGGCTTTATTCAACTCATCACTCACATATCAAACCTGAAGTGGCTGTTTGGGCTACTAGTGTTTTCTGTGAAGACTTTCACATGGGCTGACAGGGAGCACATGGACTTGTCCCAGTGTCATTTCAGATGGACTCATGAACCCAGTGAGCTGCTCTGCGAGGGAAGCTTGGATCCCTGTGGAGTTGTCCCCAGGATGAATATATTCAAGGCCTGATTTAGCTCTCAGGGAGGCTAGCAAGACTACTGATAAAGCCTCTTCACCAGCTCTTCAATTTGCTGATGTTTGTCAGGACACAGCTGCAGATTCAGTTGGAATGAGACGATGGCATAAACCGTTGTTCAAAGAGGAGCTGGAGAAAGGCAGAAAGATCATCCACGTGGCTTTTGCTTTGTTTCAACTTTCTTTAGCCAAACCTGTGGCTGATCTGAAAGGACTAGAGGCAGCAGTCCCACATACCTGGCTGAGATCCACTGGGAAATGCAACTGTGGAGCAGCAGAGGAAGGGAAGGGAGAGGTTAAGGAAGAAGAGACGTGAGGTGCAAGAAGACCCCTTGCTCATCTCCACAAACCAGCTCAGAAACAGCACCAGCAGCAGCTCATCATCTGAAGGCTGTAACATGAAGTGTATCTTTTTTTCCCCTCACTCTCACATCAGTTTTGCTGTGTTTGATAGCTGATGTGCATATCCAAATCCATGCAGCCCTCCCATCCCTCTCTCTCTGCCTACTCGAGCTCACCCACGCTCCTTCCGCCTGTGACTCAGGATGAAAAGGGATTGAGAAAGATGCAGGGAACGTTGACAAGCCACCCACCCTCTCACCCTCAGCCTGCATGGCCACGTTGGCACCCCCACTTTGCATCTAGAAGCCAGACTGGTCAGGATTTGGGATGAATCCCCTGGGAGAGACATTTCTGCCCATCCTCAGCATAGAGAGGCACGGAGCAAAGCCACACAAGGTCTGCCTCAGTGATTGCTGTTGGCTGGATGTAGTAAGGCTGGATTTGCTTTAAGACAAGGCAAGTTTCCTCCCTGACTTCTTGCTCAATGTCTTGTCCATAGGCTGCATTGCAACATCCATCCAAGGAGGTACCTCAGTCACTGGAGGGGGGAGGGAAAGGAGGTACTTCAGTCACTCTGAGCATTGGAGAGGGGAGGGAGACACACAGCTCTGCCACACTGGTGTGGCCTGTCCCATTCAGGAGCACCAGTAAAATCATGATTGGAAATGTCTGTGGCTTTTGCTGAGCTGGCTGAGTGGGGTGTAAAGAAGAGAGTGTGAACTCTCCAGTAAAGTACCTGCAGCACGGGGGGCACTGGGGCAGGTTCCACCAGCACAAAACAAGCAGCAGAATTCCCCTCAGCAGCAGCTGTCAGGGACTGACAGGGAGACAAAGTCACCAGGTTTGGGTGACAAATTCAGGCAGCCTCCCCTCCCAACCTGCTGCTGAGCAGCCATTTAGGGGAGCACGTCACCACTATCATCATCCTGTTTCCATGGAGACCAGATTAACAGAGTGGCTGAGAGAAACTGCTCCCCTAATCTCCCCCAGAGAAAGGAGCTTGCTGATACAAGAGACTTTTAAGCATCTTTAATCCAAACTCAGGGTTCTCCTTTCCATGTTCTCTCTAATCCTGCTAGAGGTTACTAGTCCCTTTTGACCCCAGGCCCAACACAATGGTATTAAGCAGCACAATCACCCCCAGTCTCTGCAGCCCCTTGCTAAAATAAAACCTGCCCTCTCTCTGCATAAGTAAAAAAATAACACTTAATATCCCTGCCCATCATCTGCAAATGGGCTGCAAAATCACATCTGCACTCAGCCTGCTTCCTGCTGATGGAGCCAGGCACTGCAGACACAGACAGAGGTATTACCTCCCTCCACAAAAAGATCCAGCTCCTGCCTGCTGTGTTGCATGAAACCCCTTTGATTGACTTTGTTGCCCTGAGCTTTTTCCCCTCCTGTGCAGCCCCCTGGGTGAGCTCAGGTCCTGTGACAGCACCAGTTTGCCCAGTGGAATGGTGTGCTGCAGTTGCAGTTTTGCCAAGAGACTTGCTGATAACAGCTTCCACAAAACCCCACTCGACCACTCTCACTGGGGGGAAGCTCCCTGCTACATCTACAGTCTCATCCACCCTTGGGGTCAGTTGGTTTTCTGTCCATTCCAAGAGGAAGCTGTGTGGGAGCCTGTGTAGGGCCTCAGGCCAAGGCAAGGGCTGGGGGACTGGAGTCCAGAGCAGTCTCCAGCCCAGTTGCAAGAAGTCTAAACCCCTGACATCAGCCAGTGCTGGAGCAGCAAAGGCTCCTGGATTTGAGCTGTGGAGCTCAGCCTACATGGGCCAGGAAATCCACCTGCACTAACCTTCCCCAGGGCTACCTCCAGACTCCAAGTGTAATTCTAGTTTGGGAGATATGAACACACTTACTCTACTTCTACAGCAGAATGAGGTCTGCTCCCTTCCACCTATTTTTGCCTTGGTCTGTCCTTTTCCTGATGGACAACTCGTATCTCCCCATGTCTCAAGAGTTCCCCCCCCAACCCTGTCCATCCAAGGCATGCACCTACATCTTCAAACTGCCAGGCAGGGTCTTTACCATACAGCTCTGGGATTTCTTTTCCCCACTGTGATTCATGCTGATTAAGCCTCACTTATTTCTCTCAAACTCCAGGCAGCCAGCCCTTTGTGCTTTCCATCAAGGGCACCACCGATGTGGCTCATGCACTGCTCCAGCTGCTTCAAGTCACATGAAACAGCTCTGGCTGCTGAGCTGAGCAAGGCATTGAAAGCTCTGCCACCTTCCTGTTGCTCCCAGAACTTAAAAGGAATTTGGTTTTCCTTGCCTTTACCCCCACACTTTGTCAGGAACCTCCTGACAAACTTTGACTGTGACTGAAAGATGAAGAAGGAAGGGGTATGGCTGAGAAACTGCAGTTCCATCCCAATTCCATTCCTGCTTCCCTTGCCAGAGGAGTTGATGGTGATGTGCACATCCAGAGGCATAGTTATGGGTTTGCACAGCCTTGTCCCATGGGACTGGAGCTTGTAGGTCAGGTCTTACCTGAGTCAGCCCTCTGGCCTTCCCCCAGGATCCTGCACGTGCTGAGGTTTCTCTGGCAGTCGGTACACTTGCAAGCCCAAAGCTTCCCAAAAGCACAGCTCTAACCTGGGCACAACATGCCTCTGCAAAGAGCCAGGACTCACTCAGTACATCTGTGTCCTGCAGCTGTGGGCAATGAAGGGCTGGTTTCCTCTCCAGGCTCTGAAGCATCAGAATACTGCTGATCAGCATCTGATTTCAGACAAGAGCTCTGCTGTGGGATAAATTGGCATGTGGGTAAGAGGGAGCAAAATTAAACACAGGGTAGTTTGGGACAGGTCATCTTTTGGCTGAAATGTCCCTCTAGTTTAGTTCCTGGCTGTGCATGGTGATTGGAGATCAGCAGAAGTAGAAGCAAGGGGGGAAGTTAAACACGGTGCTGCAAAGGCTGTGCTTATAGCACCTGCACCTACAGGGGATTTGTTAGGCTGGTTGATTGGTTTAATTGGCCTGATGATGGGCCCCTGGGCTCTGCCTTGCATTCACAGCCCCTCTGGGTCACACAACCAAGACTGTTTCATCTGAACACAACCCCAGGCTCCTCAAACTTCCCCTTCCACCTAATCTCCCTGAAAACACGATGCCCAGAAGATAAAGCTGCAGATTATTACTATGATTACCATAACTTGTGTGCAAACAGGTTGTACTGTCACCACCAAGGCCATCTCCAGAGGCCCAGAGACCATCATCAAGGACTGCAGGAAGGATGATCTGCAGCCTAATAGTGTGTGCTGGGGCCAGTGCCCTGGATCTGCCCCTGGAGCTGTCAGCCTGGGGCTGTCAGGGGAGAAGAGGGAAGCAGAGAGGGTAGGGAAGGACCTGGCCTGACCACACTGGTAGGAGATGGCACCTGCCTTCCTACCTGCAGCTTCAGTTGCCCTGGCACAGCAGAGGCAGTGCAGGCAGGACAACAGGTACAGCTAGGTGCTGGCAGCAGTGGGCACAGGGACATGGGGCCATGGTGGGTGGGCACAGTGGCAGCAGGATGCTGGGGCACGATGGGTGGGCACAGGGACACTGGGGCATGGTGGGTGGGCACAGGGGGAGTAGGGCATTGGGGCATGGTGGGTGGGCACAGGGGCAGTGGGAAGCTGGGGCATGGTGAGTGGTCACAAGGACACTGGGGCATGGTGGGTGGGCACAGGGGGAGTTGGAGGCTGGGGCATGGTGGGTGGGCACAGGGGAGCAGGACACTGGGGCATGGTGAGTGGGCACAGGGACAACAGGATACTGGGCATGGTGGGTAGGCACAGGGACATGGTGGGTGGGCACAGGGGGAGCAGCACAGGGGGAGCAGGGCATTGGGGCATGGTGGGTGGGCACAGGGAGGGCAGGACCCTGGGGCATGGTGGGTGGGCACAGGGGGAGCAGGACCCTGCGGCATGGTAGGTGGGCACAGGGGGAGCAGGACCCTGGGGCATGGTGGATGGACACAGGGGGGAGCAGGACACTGGAGCATGGTGGGTGGGCACAGGGGGAGCAGCACAGGGGGAGCAGGACCCTGCAGCATGGTGGGTGGGCACAGGGAGGGCAGGACCCTGGGGCATGGTGGGTGGGCACAGGGGGAGCAGGACCCTGCAGCATGGTGGGTGGGCACAGGGAGGGCAGGACCCTGGGGCATGGTGGGTGGGCACAGGGGAAGCAGGACCCTGCAGCATGGTGGGTGGGCACAGGGGGAGCAGCACAGAGGGAGCAGCACAGGGGGAGCAGGACCCTGGGGCATGGTGGGTGGGCACAGGGGCAGCAGGACCCTGGGGCATGGTGGGTGGGCACAGGGGCAGCAGGACCCTGCAGCATGGTGGGTGGGCACAGGGGGAGCAGCACAGGGGGAGCAGGAGCCTGGGGCATGGTGGGTGGGCACAGGGGGAGCAGGAGCCTGGGGCATGGTGGGTGGGCAGCAGCTCTGCTGACTGGGCTGGGCTGTCGGGCCGATGTGTCTCCAGCCGCTGTCACGCTGGGGGTGGTTGTTGCTGGCGGGCAAGAGCTCAGCCACGGAGCAGCAACCAGAGGGAGGGAACCGGCAAGAAGAGGGGGCAGATGAGATAAATAGGTAGTGTGAAGATAATAAAAGAGGACAGCTGGCCTAGAAAACTCAAAAGATAAATGGGCAAGAAAAAACCTGAAGCTGATTCCAAAGTGCAAGGCTCCTGCTGAGCCGGCAGGAGCGAGGCACCACGGAGCACCGGCTCCTGCTGAGGCTGCTCCCTGCCCAGCAGAGGGGCCAGCACCCAGCACGGCTCAGCAGCTGCCTCAGCCCTTCATGTCAGCGTGGTTTAGAGCCAAGGAAAAGCAGGTGGACTCGTGGCTTCTTCCCCTCGTTCAGGGGACCTGCTCTGTAGGACAGAGGCGCTGTTCAATCTGCACCGCGCCGTGCTTGCAGGGCAGCCTCAGCAACCCCAGCCCTGCCAAGCCTCTGCATGCTGCAGGGACACAGGGGGCTGAAGTGGACTCACAGGGGTTTGTCTTGGTCTCTCCAACCTCACCAAAGGAGCTGGGCATCTGCACCATGCCATGCTTGCAGGGCAGCCTCAGCAACCCCAGCCGTGCCAAGCCTCTGCATGCTGCAGGGACACAGGGGGCTGAAGTGGACTCACAGGGGTTTGTCTTGGTCTCTCCAACCTCACCAAAGGAGCTGGGCAAGTGTCTTAGTACTGCCAACCCCCCCAGAGCTCTAGGGAAGACTTGCCACCCTCTTGGCTGGGCCAGCAGGTCCACCTGAAGCAATACACCAATGATCATTGAAGGTAAAGGACTTCTTGTTACTCAGGTCCCCTGATGTACCACAGCACAAGAGGCAGGGGGATTGCAACCCTCTTTAGCAGCAAATAAAGCACTGAGTGCCCTGTACTGACCTGAGCAGGGTTTCACAGGAGGTCCACAGCCTGGACACAGAGGTGAAGCTGTGTCTCTCAGCTCAGCCTTCCTCCTGTGCAAATGAGGCCAGCACAGAAACACACAGCACTAGTGTTTCCACAGATGGCATCAGCAAGATAACTCATTTTCTAAGGTCACAAACTAAGAGAGAAAGTTAAAGTGGGAGGAAACATGGGATGGGAGAGCAGCCTGTGCTTTCCAAGTGGGCAGAAAAGGCAGGAGGGGGACTAACAAAGCAAAGAGAGCATACCTTGAATTCCCTTGTCCACAAGCCTGTCTCTCAGCATCCAAAGGCAGCTCACACTTAATCCTCCTCACAAACATTCACACCCCTCCCTTCAGTGCCTGGAGCTTGGAGAAGCCAAAACAGCAGCTACAAAGCCAAAGCTAAGTGGCAGCTTCCCATTTAACCAGCTGTAATTGCCAGCTGAGCAGCTGGTGAATCTGGGAGCCCTGGCACTGAGGGTCTGTAACTGCCTCACAGCAGCCCTCCAGGGGCTTGCAATCCCACCCTGATTCTCCTGAGTTGCTGCTGTGTTCTCAGCTTTGTGATTAGCAAAGAGCCAGGGTGGGAGGGGGTTTTTTTTTTGGCCAAAAGCAGCTGGCACAGGATTTCCCAGCAGTTGGGATGAAGAGATTATATCTGGGCTGGCTAATCCTGTGTGGGCAGCAAGAAGGACATTGGGGGTAGCAGTGGGATCCTGCTGTCAGCTGGGCCCAAAACAGAGAGGGGAAGGCACTGTAAAACCCTTCAGTGTTATTGCTCTGGAAGCAAAGGGAAGGACATTGTAAAACCCTTCAGTCTCATTGCTCTGGAAGCAAAGGGGAGGGGGAGGGCACTATAAAACCCTTCAGTCTCATTGCTCTGGAAGCAAAGGGGAGGGGGAGGGCACTGTAAAACCCTTCAGTCTCATTGCTCTGGAAGCAAAGGGGAGGGGGAGGGCACTGTAAAACCCTTCAGTCTCATTGCTCTGGAAGCAAAGGGAAGGGCACTGTAAAACCCTTCAGTCTCATTGCTCTGGAAGCAAAGGGAAGGGTACTGTAAAACCCTTCAGTGTCATTGCTCTGGAAGCAAAGGGAAGGCACTGTAAAACCCTTCAGTCTCATTGCTCTGGAAGCAAAGGGGAGGGGGAAAGGCACTGTAAAACCCTTCAGTCTCATTGCTCTGGAAGTAAAGGGGAGGGCACTGTAAAACCCTTCAGTCTCATTGCTCTGGAAGCAAAGGGGAGGGCACTATAAAACCCTTCAGTCTCATTGCTCTGGAAGCAAAGGGGAGGGGGAGGGCACTGTAAAACCCTTCAGTCTCATTGCTCTGGAAGCAAAGGGAAGGGTACTGTAAAACCCTTCAGTGTCATTGCTCTGGAAGCAAAGGGAAGGCACTGTAAAACCCTTCAGTCTCATTGCTCTGGAAGCAAAGGGGAGGGGGAAAGGCACTGTAAAACCCTTCAGTCTCATTGCTCTGGAAGCAAAGGGGAGGGCACTGTAAAACCCTTCAGTCTCATTGCTCTGGAAGTAAAGGGGATGGGGAAGCACTGTAAAACCCTTCAGTCTCATTGCTCTGGAAGTAAAGGGGATGGGGAAAGCACTGTAAAACCCTTCAGTGTCATTGCTCTGGAAGCAAAGGGGAGGGCACTGTAAAACCCTTCAGTCTCATTGCTCTGGAAGCAAAGGGGAGGGGGAAGGCACTGTAAAACCCTTCAGTCTCATTGCTCTGGAAGCAAAGGGGAAGGCACTGTAAAACCCTTCAGTCTCATTGCTCTGGAAGCAAAGGGGAGGGGGAAAGCACTGTAAAACCCTTCAGTCTCATTGCTCTGGAAGTAAAGGGGATGGGGAAGCACTGTAAAACCCTTCAGTCTCATTGCTCTGGAAGTAAAGGGGATGGGGAAGCACTGTAAAACCCTTCAGTCTCATTGCTCTGGAAGCAAAGGGGATGGGGAAAGCACTGTAAAACCCTTCAGTGCTATTGCTCTGGAAGCAAAGGGGATGGGGTAAGCACTGTAAAACCCTTCAGTGCTATTGCTCTGGAAGCAAAGGGGAGGGAGAAAGGCACTGTAAAACCCTTCAGTCTCATTGCTCTGGAAGCAAAGGGAAGGGCACTGTAAAACCCTTCAGTCTCATTGCTCTGGAAGCAAAGGGGAGGGCACTGTAAAACCCTTCAGTCTCATTGCTCTGGAAGCAAAGGGGAGGGGGAAGCACTGTAAAACCCTTCAGTGTCATTGCTCTGGAAGCAAAGGGGAGGGCACTGTAAAACCCTTCAGTCTCATTGCTCTGGAAGCAAAGGGGAGGGGGAAGGCACTGTAAAACCCTTCAGTCTCATTGCTCTGGAAGCAAAGGGGAGGGGGAAGGCACTGTAAAACCCTTCAGTCTCATTGCTCTGGAAGCAAAGGGGAGGGCACTGTAAAACCCTTCAGTCTCATTGCTCTGGAAGTAAAGGGGATGGGGAAGCACTGTAAAACCCTTCAGTGTTATTGCTCTGGAAGCAAAGGGAAGAGAAGGCTGCAGTCACAGGTGACACCTTGAGCAGAATTCATCCCAGCAAGCCAGCACTGGCCCTGAGTACCAATCACATCCAATTTCCAGCTCCTCAGTGGCTCTATTGAGTAATAAATCAGCTCTACGTCCAAGCTGGCTGAAACACTCCTGCTTGCACAGTTATGTCCCTCAGTGCTGAGAAGCTAAGGCCTCCTTGCCAAGGCCAGCAGGCTAGGGAGAGTCAAGCATCCAAATCCCTTCAGAGCTCAGAGTGAAAAAATAAGCCAAAAAAAAAGCCCAAACCCCACAAGACAGAAAGCAAGTCCCTGGACTGCACATCACCTGCACATCTCCATTTGCTCTGCTGCTTTTCTCCACTCTAGAGGAGATGGTGCAGTGAACCAAGTGTCCACCCAGCATGATCAGCCCTCTGCAAGCAGCCAGGCCTCTGTCTAACTCAATGCTGGTCCACATGGACAGGTAACAGGGCTCAGCTCCCTGTCCTTGATTATCTTTGTAGCTGTTTAAAGTCTGGTTTCCCCCTGAGACACTTCATGACCATCTCTTAGATGCCACTTCTAAATGGCAGAATAGCAGCTTTTCTTTCACCTGACCATACAGGTAAAAGCCTTCAAAGCCACCAAAAGGACTGAGGGACTAATTGTTATGGTAGGATCACAAGTTGGGACACAGCCAAGACATAGATGCAGCAGAACTACTTCTCACCTAGTTGCTCCTAGTGGTGCTGCTGAGCTGGTGGCAGCAGGGACACTTACCCTGGGTGCTTGTTCCTAGAATGGTTGCTCTGTGTCTTTGCCCTCTGGGCTGTATTGATGGGTTTGGGTGCCCCAGAGCCTTGATGCTCATGGCCTTTACAGAGCCTTGTTCCAGCTTCCTGACCATGGTCTCATCACAGAATCAGAGTGGTGGGTTGGAAGGGACCTTTAGAGCTCATCCAGCCCAACCCCCTGCTAAAGCAGCTCCCACCTACATCAGGTCACACAGGAACGTGTCCAGGGGGGTTTGAAGAGCTCCAGAGCAGGAGCCTCCACACCCTCCCTGGGCAGCCTGGGCCAGGGCTCCCTCACTCAAACACTCCAACAGTTTCTCCTTGTGTTTCAATGGAACTGTTTGTGTTGCAGCTTCATCCCATCACCCCTTGTCCTGCCACTGGATACAACAGAGAGAAAGTGCTGCCCCAAGCTCCTGACACCCACCAGTGAGAGATTTGGAGCTATGAATGAGCTGCCCCCTCAGTCTCCTCTTCTCCAGCCTGAACAGCCCCAGGGCCCGCAGCCTTTCCTCAGAAGGAAGATGCTCCAGTCCCCTGAGCATCTGGGTGGCCCTGCACTGGCCTCTCTGCAGCAGTTCCCTGTCCCTCTGCAGCTGGGGAGCCCACAACTGAACAAGCTTAATTTCTTTGCCAAAATCTCAATGTCTATGCTGTTTAATGCTCCTGATCCTGCTCCCAGGATGGCAGTCACCTCTCTGCCTGCTCATTTTGGAGGGGTGAGGGTGCACCCATACAACCCTGCCCACCCCCAGGACAGGCTGAGCTCAGGAGTGGTGAGCAGGTAGGTTTGATTGCAGACATTTGATAGTTCCACTCACCTGAGGGACCACATGGATTAAACAACACTTGCTTCTGGCCTGTATATTTACTAGCATAGGGGTCAGTTCCTAATCTGTGGGGACTGGGTTTCAATAGCTTAATGGGGGTGTTGGAGGCAGTGGGGTGCAGTGTGGAGGTTAAAGTAGGTTTTTGCTGTGCTGATATAAATTACCCCACTTCCAGTTGTGGATAAATGATATCTCCATGTGCACACTGTTCCTCTTTCCATATGTTCCTCTGCTGTAGCACTGCACAGTTACTAACCTCCTTACAGCTCTGCCACCTTTCCAAGGAGCTACATTGAAAAGTGGGTAAGTCAGTTTCCCCTTCGCTGTCTGTGGGTGGTGTTTGACACCTTAACGCTTCTATTTCCCACTGCCAAGCTCGAGTTAATGTGTGGGATTCCTCTATTCATGCAGTTAGAGCTGCTTTTGTCAGTGCCTGTCATTGCAGTGCACTCAGGCTCCAGCACCACTGTGATCCTGGCTGTATGGGTTGGGACAAATCAGGCTGTGCCTGTGCCTCAGCCTTGTTGATGCATAAGCTTGGTCTGGTTGATATTGAGATGACTGCTCCTGCAAGAAGGATGTTCTCTTCCAGTGGTTGGCCTAATCTGCAGGGGAGGTGTTTTGCTATTGCCCTCAGGACTGTTCCTGGAAACAGAAGTCTCAGTAGGAAGACTTCAGGCTCCAGAGTGGTTACTCCTCCCAGTGAGTGCCTAGGGTGTACCCACCAAGGGTTAACCATGTTTAGATCCACTACTGGCTGTTGTTTCATCTCTTTTCCTAATGAGATGGAGTTTTAAAACAGCAGAGTGGCTTCATGGCCTGGGGGGGGGGTCTATGAGAGCTGAGACAGGGCAGTTGCCACGTTCACCTCTGTTCAAGCTGCCCTTCTTTGTAGCAGCAATAGAGTTCACTTAATGAATGTCATTCATTAATGAATGGAATAATGTGTTCCTGAGGGTCTACACCCTCTGCCCAATGAGCTGTTTGGTGTGAGACTCATTGTTAGGGTCTGGTCCTCCTGTTAAGAACACCCCTGGCCCCCCAAAGCTGTCTGCTTCATCCTGGTAACACAATCTCCTCCAGTTAAGGAGACCCACCACAAATATTCAGCTTCACTATTCCTGGGCACACACACACTTTTTTCTTGCAAATTAGCCCATTGAAGGGGTTCCCAGGAATGGTTCTTGGGGTATTTCTTCAGTTACCCCCCTGGGGCCCTAGAGACACTTCAGTTTGAATAGTGAGGGCCACCTTCATTCAATCCATCACACTCACTCTCTTCACTGCTCTCATTCCTGGTCAGAGTCCCCCTATACACACTGTGCCAACCCTCTGGGGACACATTTAGCTTAGGGATCATTACAAGGTCTGGGGAATGGGGAGCCTGAGTTATCAGGAGCTCTAGTTTGTCCTCTACTCTTCTTCACTTCTCCTTTCCCTCCCCCAGTTGTTTCTGCACTTGTTCTATTCACAGAGATAACAGCATTTCTTGTTGCTTTCTTTGTTCAGCCTCATCTTGTAACGTTCCCATTTCCTTTCCTTTGTGTTCCTTACAATGATATGCTGCTTCTGAACACATTCCCAGCACCTTGCATATTACCCCCCCTGTTCTCTCCCATTTCTCAGTTCCCTCTCACAAAGTGGAACTATTCCTCTGTCTTACTCCAATTATCCCAATTTTCACATGCCCAGCCCTCAGAAAATCTTGGAGAAGGGCTAATTTTGTGCCTCCATAAATGGTCAGCAAGTGGATTCACCATCTTGCCAACTCCACCAAGTTGGAGAACAGTCAGAGATCACTCAGACAGATCTGAGCTAGTAGTTACCTTATTGAGTCACAGAATCACAGAACCTTAAGGGATAGAAGGGACCTGGAGAGCTCACCCAGTGCAACCCCCCTGCCAGAGCAGCACCACCTAGAGCAGGGCACACAGGAACCAGCTGGGTTGGGATGTCTCCAGAGAAGGAGCCTCCACAGCCCATCTGGGCAGCCCCTGCCAGTGCTCCCTCACCTCAGCAGGGAACAAATTCCTCCTTGTGTTGCTCTGGAACCTCTTCAGTTCCAGCTTGTTGCCCCTTGTCCTGTCACTGGCCATCCCTGAGCACAGCCTGGCTCCAGCCTCCTCACACCCACCCTTGATGCATCTGGAACCATTCCTGAGCTCACCCCTCAGGCTCCTCTTCTCCAAGCTTCAGAGCCCCAGCTCCCTCAGCCTTTCAGCACAAGGGAGTCCTGCAGTGGGTTTGCTTGGGCCAGGTTTTGGTAGGAGAGAAGTTACAGGGGTGTCTTCTTTAGCCAAAGATCTGCCATGAGATGGACCCACAGCTGACCCAGTGACTGAGGTAACACCTCTGTTCTCTGTGGGTCACCCACGTTGGGGCAGGCTGTGAGGAGGGGGAGGAAGGAGAGTCCTGGGCAGAGGGAGAGGTGAGGGGACATGTTTTGAGATTCAGTTTTACTTCTCATCTCCCTGTGCTGATGGTTCAGTAAGAAATCAAACCCTTTTCTCCCCAAGCTGAGTCTGTTTTGCCTGTGACACCAACTGCTGAGTGATCCCCCTGTCCTTACACAAACCTCCTGTTATATTTCTCCCTCCCCTGTCCAGTTGAGGAGAGGGAGTGACAAAAGGACTTGATGGGCACCTGGCACCCAGGCAGGGCTAAACCCCCAGGGCTTAACCAGTAAATTTAGATATGTAAACCATTCCATAAGTACAGATGGATTGGCAATCAACACTATTCACTAGCTAGTGTGAGATACAAAGATTACTGCTTAAGCTTCTTATGCACAATGTCAATGTAACATGCCTGCCAAGAATGTCACCTACCAACCCATCACTGTCTGGGGATCTCTCAGCCTCCAGAGGTCATCTTGAGAGGTGCCCAGACTCAAGGGGCAATCACTGCTGCAGCACCAGCTGCTGTGGAGGGAGAGCTCACCAGACCCCAATGGCTGCAGCTATTGATTGTGTCAAGGGGTTGATTTGTAGTCAGATTTTCTGCTCTGTTAATGCAGTTTCAGCTGCTTAACAGCTTAGTCTCCAGCCAAAACAGGGGCTTTTTGGGTGATGTGTTGATGCTGAGTTCTCACTGATATCCTCACTACTATAGGATTACCTTCTATGAGCCCTACTTGCCCAGCATCTGCCCAGACCACAGTTCAGTTAGTCCAATCAGGAGGAGTGCATCCATCACACCATAGTCCTAAAGCCATTTGCTCAGCAAATCAAGGAAGATTCGACAGCATGCCTGATCTCCAGCAGCATCAAAGCATGCCCTATGGACACTGCCAGACCTTCTAGGCAGTGACTGGGGAAGGTTCATGCTGCCAGGGCTGGGCTCTGCTCTTACCCATCAGCCACCCCCACAGCAGGGTCTCTGGGTGCAGCTGTGAGTGGCCAGGGCTCGTGGGCACCCACGAGCACATCTCCATCCTGCCTTTCATCTGAGTGCAGCAGAGAGAGGAGACAGCATCAGATGATGGACCACAAACACACCACCATGTGACAGCCTTCCTAGAGCAGGATTTTGTGCTCAGCCAGCAAGGCCTCTCTTTGCACTGGAAAAGCAGCAGTCCTGAGTCTCCACAGAAGCTCTCTGGGGACAGGAGAGAAGCCAGGAGAATAGGACAGCAAAGGTGTGGAGGGCTTCCACCCCAAGTCAAAGGTTGTCTATACCCACAGCACACCCCTCATCTCTAATCTCTGCATCTCCTCCCTTGCCCCTGCATGCCTCTGGCACCCACAACACTCTGGGACTGCTCACTTCCACCCCACAGACATGATGATGCAAGAGCTTCAATTAGCCCTGATCCAGCCACTTCACCACTTAAAAACCCCCAGGGACAACTTCCTTACTATAGACAAATTCTACTAGAGGAGGGAGGGCAGGAGAAATGATGGCAGCCTGTCCTGTGCAACCCATTTGCCCAAAAGCTCAGTGCTTTGTCTCTCATGGGTTCTGTCTTGAAATGAGGATGACCTTCCCAGTTTTCCTGCCTCCTCCCCAAGGAGGTGGCAGAATGAGGCCCAGAGAGACCAGGACAGCCTCAGACTTGTGCTACCCTCTTGCAGCACCAGCAGCATCCTGAGAGGGTGCCCAAGAAGCAGAGACAGACCCTTGTCTTCCCTCCAGTCACACACATTAGAGAGCAGAGTCTGCTCCTTTCTCCATCCACAGCACTCATTTACATTCATTCTCATGCTGATACAAAGGCTAAGCACCCTCACAGGGGCCCTGCAAGGTGGGTTACTCTGTGGTCTATGCAATAGCCCCAAGACAGCTCCCTTCAGCTCCAGGGGAACCAAGTCCTGCACCAAGGGCTTGCTCAGGTTGATGCAGGAGCAGAGTGTTCTGCCCAGGATGGAAAGATGCAGCACTTGCCTTTGTACAAACACACAGCTGAGCCCAGCAGGAGTGGTCAGGACCTACTCCTTCTGCCCTGCCTGCTTCAGCCCTGTTCCCATGCTGTCCTGCTCCTGCTCTCCATCCCAGAAGCAGCTGCATTTCAGCACTGTTGCTCCTGGGCAAGGAGGAAAATCATGCTGCAGCCACCACAATGCTCCCCAGAGCCCTCTCTGCTCTTCTGCTGCCTCATCTTGCAGCTCTTCTTTATGGCTAGCACACTTGCTTGACCCTAGGGAGATCCAGGAAGCCTTTCCACAGCTGCTCCTCGTGCAGAAGCTTTTGCATGGGGCAGTGTTAAGGCAGGAGACCATATGCTCCAGCACAGGGGACCCTGAGCCACTCACTGCAATTATCATCACTGAGATGAGCCCTTGTCCTGGCTGATGGCACGAGTGCTCCAGGGGAGATGGGAGGGGGAGGCACAGTGCCACAGCACAGGAGCCCCAAGGAACAGCAAAATAACTTCCCATGATGTGGGAGCTACATCAGGCAGGGAAGGGAAGGGAAGGGAAGGGAAGGGAAGGGAAGGGAAGGGAAGGGAAGGGAAGGGAAGGGAAGGGAAGGGAAGGGAAGGGAGAGGGAGAGGGAGAGGGAGAGGGAGAGGGAGAGGGAGAGGGAGAGGGAGAGGGAGAGGGAGAGGGAAGTCATAGAGCAATATCTGTAGCAGAATAGGCAGAAAGTGCATCTTCCTGCTGGGCTTGGGACTAGGAGAATGGGCAAACACCTTTGTGGAGGAGGAGGAATAAAGGTGCAGGGGGAGCTGTGGAGCAGAACAGAATCAGTGGGGAGTGGTTTGGGGTCTGTAGGTCTGCTCAGGCGCTGCAGGAGACAGCAAGAAAACCATGCAGCTAAAATGCATCCATCACAGCACCCAGACCCCCTTGCAGAGGGGAAACTGAGGCACGGAGAAATGCAAGAACAAGGAGTCATTTTTCCAGGGCAGGGCACACCTGTAGTAGGGAGGAAGAAACCTCAAACCTCAGCCTCAGCCTTTGCACCTCATGAGTCATTTCCCAGAAGGAATCTGTGAGTCTAACATTGGCCTGAGCCCACAGTGCACTGGAGGAAGCTTCACCCTGGGAACTGCTGCCAAGCCACCTTCTATCAGGACTCCCTGCAGCTCTGGCACCAAGCCTGCCCTGTGCTTTCTATTCTTAGCTGCAGGCAGGCCTGTCCACACCAGTCACCACTGAAAGCTCAGCCCTTACACACAGGTCTGGTGCAGTAACCTGGGGGCACACAGGCAGGCTCTCAGGTCTGCACTGAAATAAACCCCAAAGCCCCAGGGTGGTGTGTGAGGGGAGAGGAGTGTGGGTGGTGAGCAGCAGCCTGGGCACTGCAGGCACTCCCATCACACACAGTTAGCACACCACTGCTTATGTGTGAGTGAGGCACAGCCCTGGATGTGATTTACCAGCTCAGGGACATAAAAAGCAAGGGAAGCAGGAGAAATGGGATGAGAGAGAGAGGAAGGGCCCTGGGGGAAGTGTGAGCAGCTTTGCAAGGCTCCAAACTGGTGATTGGTTTCATCCTTGTTAATGATTTCAGCTAAACAAATGCTGTTAGAGGGAAAGAGCTTCCTTTGTGCTTAACACAGGACAAGTGAAAGAGATACCTCATCTCACAGCTAGTCACTGGACACGTGAGGAGAGTAAATCTCAGAGGTCTGCAATAACTCAGGAGTCCGTTGAGTCAACCAGTGCAGGGAACAAGGTACTTACCTGTGATGGTGGAGCTCCCAAGCAGCCAGACCTTGTTCTAATGCTGCTGTATCAGCCTTCCTCCTTTGCCATGTGGGATAGCACTTCCCAAATCTACCCAGGCAACCTGAGAGGCTGAAAAACCAAAAGAGCCCTGAGCAGTGAGGCTGCACACCTCCTTCCCAGGAGCACTGCCACCCACCAACCTCCCCCTGCCAGCTGAGGGGCTGCAGAACCCTCAGCCAAGGAAAACCCTCATCCCCCTTGGAGGGACAAAACACTCCCTGCTAGCTGCCCTTCCTCCTCTACCCATGGTCTGCCTCTTCCACACCTCCTACCTGCATGGGAATGATTTCACCCTCTGAGCCCACAGCCACATCACTACAGGGAGGGAGCAAATCACTGCCAGTGCCCAGAGGCTGCCCTGTGTGCCCTGGCAGGAGCAGGAGCTGAACAGCACAGGACCCCAGACCTCCAGGGAAACCAGTCTCAGGTCTGAAGCTATGAATACTCATCCATAATTCAGAGTGAACCTCCTGGAGCTCTCAGCAGGTCCAAGAAGGCTCTGCAGAGCCATGAGCCCCCAGCTTGGGTGCTGATCTGGGCTCCTGCCTTGAGGAAGCGAGAGAACCCCATGAAGGTGGAGACACAGGTGCTGAACCTCAGTATATGAGGTAATGATATCTCTGTAGCTGGTTACAAAATAGGGGTTCATAGGGCATTTCTCTTTCCCTTCCCTGATGTCTCTCCAAGTAACAAACCAGCTCCCACAAGCTCCTAACTGTAACTGTGCTCTTGGGGTAACTGTGGAAACCTTTTGTCTGACTTGATTCAAGTTTTGGAGGAAATCCTCTCTGGAGCTCTGCTCTCTGTTTTGAAGCTGATACAGGCTGTCTTGATCATCACACTTTAAGGCAGCTAAACTCAACCCTGACAGAGGAATTCTGTGTACACACACTCACCCCAGGGAGAGCCCTTCCCCCTGCAGCAGGCTGGGAGGACAGCCACAGCCAACCCCCCCAGTGCCACCAGGGAGCCTTGGAATGGTCGCTGTGGATTCAATCAGTGGCAGGAAACACCACAGAGAACAGCAAACTGGGATTTGCCTACAGCCAGCAAGAAGCTCTTCTGCTGCAGGGTGCTGCAGGCAGAGGCAGCAGAAGGGTCTCTCAGCCAGGCCCCAGCCACTGCCCTTGGTCACTCACCATGGGACGTGCTGCTGGCAGCCCCAGCCACCCTGACCCAGCTGCCAGCACGGGCAACAAGTGGTCAAATGCCACTTCTCTCACCCACACGTTTTCCAGGAGGAGCAGTGACAAATGAATGGGCAAAAAGAGCCCCAGACAACAAAGAGTGTGAGCATATGAAGCCCTTTTCCACCCCCAGTTTATGCTTCAGCTGCTACCTCGAGACTGGCACAGAAAGCAACGTGCCCTTGGCTTCCCACAGCTCCTGGCACCTCCGTGGCACGGTTTCCACGTGGGTAACTCTGCTTCTGGAGGCCATTAGGCATGGTCATTTCAACCAGTTCCTAAGCAAATGCCTGGAGGGGTCTTTGCAAAGCCAGTTCAGCACAGCTGAAATATGGAGGAGATGTGAGTTTGAATCCTAAAGAGAACTGTAATGACTGCTTTGTAGTGAAGCACATCCCAGTCAGCCCCCAAACGGGCTGATCAAGGCACGGCCTCATCAGCAGTCTCCAAGAAGAAATGCTTCTGATCCAGCAAGGGAGCTTAACACCTTTGTGAGAGAGTTTTCATCAACTGACAACACCCAGGTTGGGAAAAATTAGCTCACAGCATGGCTCAGGCACAGGCTTTAAAAAGGAGAGCATCTTCTTGCTCGTCTTTCTGTTTCTTCTGGAAAGGTACTTGCAGTGTGCTGGGCCCAGCTCCACTGAGATGCCATCTGCCTGAGCACAGCAGCACAGCTTTGCTCTGTGAAGGGCTGTGACCCATTTATTCACTGAGGTGTTGGTGAAAACGGTGCTCTGCAGCAGTGCCCTCCTGAGCAGCATCCACACCTGCATGGGAGGGATGTCTCCTGACCAGGGCAGTCAGGAGTGAAGTTAAAACAGGGAGAATGAGACCTCAGCCAGCTGGAGAGCTGGGCACAGAGGAACCTGCTGAGGGTCACCAAGGGCAGAGTCCTGCAGCTGGGGAGGAACAACCCCCTGCACCAGGCCAGGCTGGGGATGACCTGCTGGAGAGCAGCTCCAGGAGACAGACCTGGGAGTGCTGGCTGATAAGAAACTGCCCATGAGCAGCAACGTGGCCTCGTGGGCAAGAAGCCAATGGCAGCCTGGGGGCATCCAGCAGAGTGTGGGCAGCAGGGCCAGGGAGCTTCTGCTCCCCCTCTGCTCTGCCACATGTGCTGAGGCCTCAGCTGGAGTCCTGTGCCCAGTTGTGGGCTCCCCAGCTGCAGAGGGACAGGGAACTGCTGCAGAGAGGCCAGTGCAGGGCCACCCAGATGCTCAGGGGACTGGAGCATCTTCCTTGTGAGGAAAGGCTGCGGGCCCTGGGGCTGTTCAGGCTGGAGAAGAGGAGACTGAGGGGGCAGCTCATTCATAGCTCCAAATCTCTCACTGGTGGGTGTCAGGAGCTTGGGGCAGCACTTTCTGTCTGTTGTATCCAGTGCCAGGACAAGGGGTGATGGGATGAAGCTGCAACACAAACAGTTCCATTGAAACACAAGGAGAAACTGTGTCAGTGTTTGAGTGAGGGAGCCCTGGCCCAGGCTGCCCAGGGAGGGTGTGGAGGCTCCTGCTCTGGAGCTCTTCAAAGCCCCCTGGACACATTCCTGTGTGACCTGATCTAAGTGGGAGCTGCTTTAGCAGGGGGTTGGGCTGGATGAGCTCTAAAGGTCCCTTCCAACCCACCACTCTGATTCTGTGATGAGACCATGGTCAGGAAGCTGGAACAAGGCTCTGTAAAGGCCATGAGCA
Organism: Colius striatus; assembly: GCF_028858725.1. Lineage (NCBI taxonomy): Eukaryota > Metazoa > Chordata > Aves > Coliiformes > Coliidae > Colius > Colius striatus. Next base: position 2,723,485 of record NC_084771.1, on the reverse strand, counting down.
TCAAGGCTCTGGGGCACCCAAACCCATCAATACAGCCCAGAGGGCAAAGACACAGAGCAACCATTTTAGGAGCAAGCACCCAGGGTAAGTGTCCCTGCTGCCACCAGCTCAGCAGCACCACTAGGTGAGAAACCCAAAGGGATCAGTATGGGCTCACTGTCAGCTTGCCAAGCACAGAAAGGAAACAGTCCCTGATGGAGTGTCTGTGCTGATGCCCCCAGAAGGATGGATGCTCCCTGCACACAGGGGAGGCTGGAGGGATGTTCCTCAGCCCATGCTGGGTGGCCAAGCAGGCTTTGCAAGTGACAGCAGCTGGTAGTGTGTTGGATCTTACTGTTCTGAGGTGTGTGTGCAGGTGCTCCTCACCAAGGCTTCAGCCAGGGGCTGGGAGTGCTCCTCACCCTGCCTGGGGAGTGGGAAAACAAGCAGAGAAACAAAGCAGCAGCAATGAGTGAAAACAGCCAAGTTTCTCCTGCAAAGGCTGCTTCCCTCCTGCCTCATCTCTCCATCCAGAGTCTGGCTTTGCCACCCATGCTGGGTTTGGCTGGGGTAGAGCTTGTTTTCATCACAGCAGCTACTTTGGGGCTGTGGTTTGGATTGGTGCTGATAGCACAGGGATGTTTTCACTGCTGCTGAGCAGGGCTTGCACAGTCAAGGCCTTTTCTGCTCCTCACCCCTCCCCACAGCAAGGAAGCTGAGGGTGTACAAGGAGCTGGGAGTGGGCACAGCCAGGACAGACAAGCCCAGCTGACCTGAGATACCCCAGCCCCCAGGACATCCTGCTCAGCATATGAAGCTGGAGGAAGAAGGAGGAAGGGAGGATGTTCAGAGTGATGGTGTTTGCTCTCTCAGGTCAGTTAGGTGTGCTGGAGCCCTGCTGTCCTGGGGATGGCTGAACACGTGCTGAGGGCAAACACTGAGTGAATCCCCTGCTTTGCTTCTGTGTGTGGCTTTTGCTCTCCCTATTACACTCTCTTTATCTCAACCTGTGAGTTTCCTGACATCTACTCTTCTGATGCTCTCCCCCATGTCCCTGAGGGCAGTGAGAAGCTGTGTGGGGCTGAGCCATGGGCTGGGGGTGAACAACACAGGACAGTGAGGGGAGGGGAGGGGAGAGGGGAGGGGAGAGGGGAGGGGAGAGGGGAGGGGAGGGGAGAGGGGAGGGGAGAGGGGAGGGGAGAGGGGAGGGGAGAGGGGAGGGGAGAGGGGAGGGGAGAGGGGAGAGGGGAGGGGAGGGGAGGGGAGGGGAGGGGAGGGGAGGGGAGGGGAGGGGAGGGGAGGGGAGGGGAGGGGAGGGGAGGGGAGGGGAGGGGAGGGGAGGGGAGGGGAGGGGAGGGGAGGGGAGGGGAGGGGAGGGGAGGGGAGGGGAGGGGAGGGGAGGGGAGGGGAGGGGAGGGGAGGGGAGGGGAGGGGAGGGGAGGGGAGGGGAGGGGAGGGGAGGGGAGGGGAGAGGAGGGGAGAGGAGGGGAGAGGAGGGGAGAGGAGGGGAGAGGAGGGGAGAGGAGAGGAGAGGAGAGGAGAGGAGAGGAGAGGAGAGGAGAGGAGAGGAGAGGAGAGGAGAGGAGAGGAGAGGAGAGGAGAGGAGAGGAGAGGAGAGGAGAGGAGAGGAGAGGAGAGGAGAGGAGAGGAGAGGAGAGGAGAGGAGAGGAGAGGAGAGGAGAGGAGAGGAGAGGAGAGGAGAGGAGAGGAGAGGAGAGGAGAGGAGAGGAGAGGAGAGGAGAGGAGAGGAGAGGAAGCAGGCAGGTGGCTGTGAGAAAGTGCTCTTGCAACACCCAAACTTGCCAACACACAACACGTGGAGACTGCAGAGAGTCCATTCAAACCCAACAAGGATGTGAAAGTGGTGTGGAGTGGGCCAGTGTCAGTGCAGTGTGCATCAGCAAAGGCTGGAGAGAGCTGAGGGAAGGAAGGGGGGGACTGTCAGCCCTCCCAGGCACAGACTTACCCAGGCACAGACTTACCCTGTGCTCACCATGTGCAATAGCACAGAGATGCTCAGCTGCCCAGGCACGATGCATTACCAAGTGTGTGCCCTGAAACGTGCCCATGCAAAAGCAGATGCCAGTAGAGAGCAGGAAAACACCTGAGAAACCCAGTTTCCTTTGGCTGTGGGACAAAGCTGGGGCTGATTCCTGTGGGGCTCCTGGCAGGTCAGGGGGCTCCCAGGGCAGAGTGGGCTGCAATGGCCCCTCACCCAGTGCCCTGGGCATGGAGAGCAGGAGGGAGACCAAGTGTCCCCACAGAGGAACCTGCCTCTTGCCAGCAGATGCCTTCAAACCAAGGGCTGCACTGAAGCAAACCCAGCATGCAAGTTTGGCTGAAACCCAAAATCCCAAACCCTCCAAACCTCTGCTCTCCCCTCCAGAGAGGAGATTCTTTTGCTGGCTGCTCCAGGCTGATCCCAAGCAAGCTCAAACATCTGCCACCAAGCAGTGAGGAAGGAGGGCTTGGCCCCTTGCTTTCATCTCCTCTCCTGGGTACCAGTGACTGCACTGTGCAGCAGCCACCCCATGTTTCAGAGCCCTCAGTGCAGAGGGGCTGCTGTTAGCAGGTAAAGAACCTGGCTCCCAGCTCCAAGGACTGCACAGCATGATTTCCCTTTGGTATCTCCTGCCTAGCTTTCCCCAGTGTTTAGGGAGATGGGCTACTTGATCTGCATGGAATGTTTTCATCTCCAGCACCCACAGCCCTCTGATACTGCCTGTGCCTCTTTTTTTTCCACTCTAAGCAGAGCCCTGAAGTTGTTTCTCAAATCAAAAGCTCCCAGTCAATCTGACTTTCAGAAAACACACAGTGTCTGGGGAGAAACCTGCAAAATATAGAACACAGTTCCCATTTGCATCCAAATGTTGGGGGGAAAAAAAAGCCCTCAGTGCTCTATGAGACATCATATCAGCATGAAATATTCATGGCTATTTATTATGATGGGGTTTATTATCCTCATAAAACTTTCCAGCAACCAGTGTCTCTGTCTGCACAGCCTCCAGCCTGGATGGGTGCTTTTGGAGCTCCTTCAGTGCTGGATCTCTTTCATGTTGGCATGATGCCACATGCCCAGCAGGGTAAGAACAGCCCCATAGCTGTGGGGATGTGCTCAGTTCATCCTGGGCTGCTTCCCTCCCCAGGACATCAACAGGGCGCTGCCTGGGAACAGGAGTGTGACCATGGCATGCTCCATCAGTGACATTCAAACCAGGATTGACTTCCCCAGGCCAATGTGAGAGCACAAGGAGCAGAGGGATTGAACAGCCAGGCCTGTGTGGGTTGGGAGGGCAGTGGGAAGTGCTGCTGCTCTCCCTGTCCCTGCATCAGTGCCACGGTGCAAAGGAGAAGGGAAACACTCTGTGAGGACAGCTCCTGAAGGCTTTACTGCCACATTCATGTCACTGTCATCTGCTTTTCTAATGGGTACCTCTCCTAGCAGCCTTCCTGGGGGAGCTATCTCCAGAGGTGTGCCTTTTGCCTGCTTGAGCAGCAGCCTGTCTTGTCAATAGGAGCCAGAGATGTGCCACTGCACCTGGGAGCTACAGGCAAGCCCACAGGCAGACCTTGCCTACGCTGGTCCCTGGGCAGCCTGTCAGCCAGCACTGTGCTCCTCCACACCCTGCAGGGTGTGGGATGGAAAGAACAGCCCAGGAGCATCTCTGCAACCACCAAACTGCCCTCTTGGCAATGAAATGGGGGCAAGGATTGAACCCAGAAGGAGGGTGTGAGCAAGATAAAGACAGCTGCTGGAGCAGATGCAGTTTGTGATTCAGAGCAATCCTTCCTGGCAGGACACTGCCAGAGTCCCATTCTGCAAACCCTTCCCTCTTTCTTCAGGAGCTTGCAAGCCCTGCCTTCTGCATCTGGAGAGGAGGAAAGAAAAAGAGCCACGAGGACAGTGAGAGCAAGAGCTCACCCTTCACACAGCCTGCAAAGCTCAGTCTCAGTGGAGTGACCTTGACACAACCTCTTGCTTCAAACACACAACAAACACTTCTGCCTTGAACAAAGTGCTGCAAGAGGAGTCAGGCTCCTTGGCTGGCACTGGCACTGCCTTTCCCCAGAGCACTGTCTTCCAAAAGCAAACTGCATCAGCCTCAGAAAAAGAAATAAATCTGCTTTTCACATCATTTCATCTTGTGATAACAGTAATGAACTCACTGCAAGGCATTACTGCAAATTAATGACTGCCTGCCTCCTGACTCACCAGCTCTTCCCAGGCTCTCATAAATTCCCAGGAACTGTTGTGAACCACACATCAACCAGTAAGCTGAAAAGAAAGCAATTATCCAAAACCCTGGGACAAATATACAACATGCCAGTCCCACCTGGGAATTGAGAGAAGCTCCCAGACAAAAGCAGGGGCTGTGTTGTCAGCTCATGGGGGTGAGCTGCAGGAGCTGCACCCTGGGGCTGCCCACAGGATCCCCCCAGCCATCCTGCACCCCTCCTCCAAAGGGGATCAGGCTGAAAGCAGCACACATCACCCTTGGGGAACTGTTCTTTTGAGTAATTAAACTCCCATTGCATGCCATTCCCTTAACCTTTCCTTCTGGCCAACTCTCCAGTCTCTTGTCTGAGAGATTAAAGCTCCCCCCAGAAGCATCCCCTGGATATAGATACTTGCAGGCCATTATCACATCACCTCCAAGCTACTCTTGATGAACTAAAAGAAGAGACTTTGTTAGTGAAAGCAAGCTTTGCAGCTCCTAGCTGCTTGGCAGTTAGATCCCAGCTTGGCAGTTAGAAGCCAGGGTACATCACACGTGTGAGACCCCTGGGACTTGCCTCCTCTCTGCAGAGAGAAGGGTTCATAAGCCTGACAGACCCATGTGCTTACTGAAACATGCAGATTCCCTGCTCTCCCAGTTGCAAATGGCAGTGTGTATGTGAGCAGCTCCAGGAATTAGGGTTCTAGATTCAGCTTGATGTCCTGTCTGTCAGGCTCTGTGCATCGAGCACATCTCTCTGCTGCTTGGCTCAAGGGATGTGACTAAATGAACACATGATTTGTCAGCACAAGCCATGGGCAGGTTCTTTATGAATCAGAGCATTCAAATGGCAGAGAGTGGAAGAGGTTTCCATTGGGAGGAAATGCAGCTGCTGCATCAAACCCAAAGGCTGTGTGCAAACCCCAGCCCATAGCTGCACTCATTTAATGCTGGGTCTCACTTTTGCTGGAGTTTGCTCCAGCAGCTACTTAAGCTCCAAGGACAATCACCAATGCAATACAGCCCAGAAGGGAGACTTGTCTCATGATGCATTATCCCCTAGAAGAATCAGTGGGATGCATCAGGAGCTTGAAGAAAACAAGCCTCCCAAAATAACCCTGCACTACAGGTGTGCCCCTCTTCCCCTCTGCAGGCAGCAGCCCAGTCCTCAGAGCCCTCAGGGCCAAGCAGGGCACCCAGGGGGTCCAGGACCAACACTTTGGGAGCTGGGTTATGGATGCTGCAGTTATCCCTGGTCAGCTCAGCAGCTGTAGCTGTGGCCCTCCAGCTCTTTAATTAAGAATGTTTGGGCTTCCCAAGCAGTGAGGTGTGAAAGCAGCACCTCATAAAAACGTCCCAGTCCCAATAACACTTCTAAATCAGCTTCTGGGGATGCAGCCACATGGAGAAAGCCATGGCAGCAAGGGGAAGGTTTTACTGGCTCTTAATTATGAGGTTTGGCACAACTCTCTGCAGCTGATTCTCCAGCAAACAGCAAGGAGGAGCATCCCAGCACTGTGCCACCCCTACCAGCTCCAGCAGCAGCTCCCCACTGCTCCCACACCTTCCCATGTGTGGGTGCAGACATGACAACCACCACATCCCAGTTCTGCTCCTCCAAAGATCCACACATCAGCAGTCCTGTCTCTCCCCCTTTAGCAGAACACTGACACTTTTCTGGTGGTGACCCACGTACAATTACTGGAGGATTCTTGACGTGTCAGGTTCCTTGTCACTGCCCTTTGAGAAAGGTCCCACAGATCAGCACACCACAGACTAAAAAGCTGCTGAACAGGTCCCCTAGATGGGGAACACCTCATGAGTAAGAGTTCTTTAACCTAGCTGAATCCCTGCCTGCAGCTGGAAGGCTCCCTGAGTCCAGCAAGGCACAATTAATTCTGAGAGCAATTAGCCCCTGCAAGAATTCACCAAGTACATGACAGATCCTCTGGAGAGATGAGCTGCTGTTTGTCCAGGCTGGATGGGCTTCACACAGGAGCAGCCCATTTTAGGCAAGAACAGAGGAGCAGAGTGGGCTTTGGAGCTGGAAAACAAGATCTCTAACATCTATGAAGCTATTAATAGAGAGTGAGACATTTGCAGTGGGTTTGACAGCTCCACGACAAATCTGTGCTGAATTCCACAGGATCCAAAGAAACTGCTCAGCCTCCTTGTCTGATATCCTCCAAGGGCTTCCCCAGTGATTTTAGTTTGCCAGTTTTTAGCTGGAACACTGGAAAACTTCTTCAGCTCCCCTCCTCTTACCTCCCTCTGCTCCTCCATCCTCTGTGTCGGAGGGTACGTGCCAGGCTGTGTGTGGGTGAACTCCTGGGAGAGGCAGCAGCAGCCATCCCACGTGTGTGAGGAGCAGAGAGCAGTGGGCAGAAGGAGCAGAGATCTGACTTTACACTTTCCCAAGCCCAGAGCAATCTCAGAGCCTGGGCATCACCCCTCTTGCAGACCCTGGAGAAGCCCCCTGGCACCAGGAGCCCCGGAGTCACCAGGCTGCACACACTCTGCCACAAGAAGCTCAGTTTGTCACTATTGCCCTATCAGTGCTTCACTTCTCACTCTGCTGTGAAGCTTTGTCCCCTCAAATTCAGCAGGGCACACACAGCAGCCTCCAGTACACTCCTCATGCTGCCTCCCTGCCTGCTAGCTCATCCCTCACACAATGCAGCAGACCTCAAGCTTATTACACCATGCAGGTGATTAAGAATTAATAACTGCTTCCAAGACCAATCATTTCAGCTCAGGCTGCTGTGAGGTTGTTATTTTATACATCTGTTTGGCAGGTAATTGAAGATGCAGCATAACTCCCAATCATTCACCATCTTGGGTGAACTTCCACCCCCACCAAAGGAGAGAAATGCTCACTTTAGGCAGGCTGCACCCTCCTTCCCAGCCTTCCTTCCCTCTGCCTGCTTAGGAGGGAAACTCTTCAGGGAAGCCTCACAAGTGTGTGCAGCACCAAGATAACATGCAGAAAGCACAACAGCAGAACAAAAACCTCACTTGCTTGCACAGAGGGTTGCACTTCTGTGAGGTGGCACCTGCTCCTGCACAAGCTCAGGGAGGGAAAGAACCCCAAGAGCATCACTCTGTGAACAGGGATAGCCATAAACACCACTGACAATGGAGCACACCTGCAGTGTGGCAAGGCTGATGGGGCTGTGCAGGGAGAATGGGATGCAGATAAGGGAGAAATATGCCCTCCACTGACTAGGTCCAGGAACCCACAGAGCACAAACTCTCAGGGACTCTTCAGATGTGCTGCAGGGTCTGTTGGGGGGGTCAGAAATCAAGAGGGAGAGAGAGAGGTCTGCTCTGTGCAGATTTCGTCAATGGGAAGCATCAAGTCAAAGAAATCCAGGAGAAGGTGGCCAAGCCCATCAGTAATCATCATCATCATCACCATCATGTCATCAAGAGTAGCAGAGAGGCTGAATTTTGGTGGGGCTTCCTGGCAGGCAAGACAACAGTAGCCTGTACTGTGAAAATCTGCTCTCTGGTGAGGCTGCCAGTCCTTCAGAGGTAGAATGAGATAGAAAAGATGGTTCCTGCATATCACTGAAATGTGTGCTAGGCACTGTGGTCTTCCAGAAAGCCCCAATGGAAGCAGCAAAGCAACACCAAGTTGGAGGATTTAAGCCAGAAGTCCCTCATTTAGTTCATATTTATAACACAACGTTTGCAGAAAGCAGTGGGAAGCCTGGGGGTAAAATCCACAACAGCAGCCACTGCTGGGACTGCTGGAAGAGGAGTAGTTTGCAGAGGGATCCAAGGCTTGTTTCTCTTGGGTATCCCTTTGGACATGACACTCTTCCTTCTCAGGAAGGGGATTGTCTTTGTGGTTATCCTCTGTGCACAATGCCACGGGCAGCAAAGTTGGGATGCTGATGGGAGAGGAGTCCCCTGTGACACACAGCTGGATTTCCAAAGCATGCTGCTGAGGAAGATGCAGCCTGGCATTTGAGGGGCAGCAAGACCTGGAGTCATCTCCAAACTGAGCAGCAGCCTTCAGGTTTCTCAGATGGATCTTGTTACTCCCTGGGATCACTCTCAGCACCTGTAACTCCTGGCTCCCAAGCACCCTCACAATGCTCCCAGCCACCCTCTCAAGGCTCCCAACCATCCTCACAGGGCTCCCAAGCATACTCTCCTGCTCCCAGCCACCCTCTCAGGGCTCCCAGCCACCCTCTCAAGGCTCCCAAGCATACTCTCCTGCTCCCAGCCACCCTCCCAGGGCTCCCAGCCATCCTCTCCTGCTCCCAGCCACCCTCTCAAGGCTCCCAACCATCCTCACAGGGCTCCCAAGCATACTCTCCTGCTCCCAGCCACCCTCATAGGGCTCCCAGCCACCCTCACAGGGCTCCCAGCCATCCTCTCAAGGCTCCCAGCCACCCTCTCAGGGCTCCCAGCCACCCTCTCAGGGCTCCCAAGCATACTCTCCTGCTCCCAGCCACCCTCATAGGGCTCCCAGCCACCCTCTCAGGGCTCCCAGCCACCCTCTCAGGGCTCCCAAGCATACTCTCCTGCTCCCAGCCACCCTCATAGGGCTTCCAGCCACCCTCTCAGGGCTCCCAAGCATACTCTCCTGCTCCCAGCCACCCTCACAGGGCTCCCAGCCACCCTCTCAGGGCTCCCAGCCACCCTCTCAGGGCTCCCAAGCATACTCTCCTGCTCCCAGCCACCCTCTCAGGGCTCCCAGCCACCCTCTCAAGGCTCCCAAGCATACTCTCCTGCTCCCAGCCACCCTCCCAGGGCTCCCAGCCATCCTCTCCTGCTCCCAGCCACCCTCTCAAGGCTCCCAACCATCCTCACAGGGCTCCCAAGCATACTCTCCTGCTCCCAGCCACCCTCATAGGGCTCCCAGCCACCCTCACAGGGCTCCCAGCCACCCTCATAGGGCTCCCAGCCACCCTCTCAGGGCTCCCAGCCACCCTCTCAGGGCTCCCAAGCATACTCTCCTGCTCCCAGCCACCCTCATAGGGCTTCCAGCCACCCTCTCAGGGCTCCCAAGCATACTCTCCTGCTCCCAGCCACCCTCACAGGGCTCCCAGCCACCCTCTCAGGGCTCCCAGCCACCCTCTCAGGGCTCCCAAGCATACTCTCCTGCTCCCAGCCACCCTCATAGGGCTTCCAGCCACCCTCTCAGGGCTCCCAAGCATACTCTCCTGCTCCCAGCCACCCTCACAGGGCTCCCAGCCACCCTCCCAGGGCTCCCAGCCACCCTCCCAGGGCTCCCAACCATCCTCTCCTGCTCCCAGCCACCCTCCCAGGGCTCCCAGCCACCCTCCCAGGGCTCCACTGCCTTTGGAACAGACAGCCACTTCCAAGCTGATGCTCAGCACGTATAGGTGGCTGTGTCAGACCCCCAAGACTCAGTTCACAAGCAAACATGCACACACATAGAGCTGCTGGCTACCTGTCTGCTGCAGAACAGCTCCATCCTGCCTGCTCTGCAGCCCTTGGAGCTGCCCACCTGGGAATCCAGCACCACTGAGGTGATTTACAGAGGCTTTTTTTCCCCCCAGAGCTGTGCCTTGCATGAGACCCAGCTACAGCAGCACTAAATCAGCTTGCAAAGGCAGAGCTGTGCCTGGCAGGATAAGCAGGACCCAAGAGAGATGTGACAGGAGGAGTAAAGAGCCAGTTCATACCTGAGCCCAGACCCTGTGTCCAGATGCCAGAAGCCTCCACAGCCCCCTGCTGACCACTGCAGCTCTCCCTGCCTGGGGAGAGCAGTCTCTCTGAGCACAAGGTGTTGCAGAATCAAGATATAAAGGCTACTAAAGAGTGGCCAGTAACTCTGGTGCATATATGTGGATGGAGCTGGAAGCCCAGGAGCCAGGGCTCATCCTGAGAAGGGCTCATCCCTTTCACTCACCTTCCTGCACAAATGTTTTCTCTGATCTCTGGGCTGCCAGAAAACTTGCCTTCTGTGGCCACTGTCCTCTGCCAGCTGTGCAACACCTACAACCTGTTGTTTGGGAGCACATCATCCAGCCAGGGCAAGGGCTCTAACAGCTACACTTCTCTTTGTGACACCCTAATGGAGTGCAACAGATTGAACCCTCTAAGTTTTGTTTCTACTTCTATCCAGGACCAAGGAAAAAGTGCTTAGCACTCTTTCTTGGGAGAGAATATGCAGTTTGCCAGCAGCTGGGACTAGTTACATCAAACCATGGCTAGGGATGGAGAGTCCTGTGCTAGGGCAGCTTCCCCAGAGACCCCAGATGAAGCCCAGCCAAGGCTGCAGCAGTGAAGGGCTGATGTCTTACTCCAAAGCTCCTGTTGTTCTGCCACTTCAGAGTGTCTGGTTGCATCCCCAAGACCTCTCCATCCTTCTTTGCATCCTTCTTTGCACCTGACCATGTGGTCAGCATGTCTGTGAGCACAGAATGAGTGTCCACAGCACACAACCACAGCTGTGTGGTAGCTGTGGGTAGGGCCTCTGTGCCCACATCTGCTGCAGAGGCTGCTCTTGCACTGCAGAGCAAGCATGGCAGGTGGGACTCATCCCCCCTCAGGTTAGGTGCCTACACATAGGTTTCTCTAGCCAAGCCCATCTCCATGGCTCCCTTTGCACCTGAGGGTGATCCAGCCTGTGCTGGCAGTGCAGGGAAATCATTTTCCATACCCACTGTGTATAGGTCCCTCTTACTTTGGGAGGAGATGTTTCCTGCCCTCATCCCTTGATGGAACCAGCCTGGTCTCTGTGAAGAAGCCACAAGACAGAAGCTGCTCTTTGGTGGATCCACTCAGCCCAGTTGCTCCAGATCCACAGGAGAGTTTTGGTCTTTTTCTGAAGAGGACACAGAGCAGAAGGGAATCCACATGACAGCACCCAAAAGCACCTTTTCATCCCATCAGCTAAGGAAGGGCACAGCTTATGTGGTACCCCTCAAGGCACTGTGCTGCTCTGCTCTTCCTGGCCCAGCCTTTGCCAGTGTTGCTTCTCCCAGACACCTCAGTGGCACAATTCCAACCCAGCCTGGGCTGCAGGAGCCTTTGCAAGGAGCAGCCCCCTCACAGCACACTGATCCTCAGTGCCAGCAGGAGTCATGCTCTGTCCCACCACCTTCTGTCCCACCACCTCATAGCAAAGGCTGTAGCTTTCCATCAGCCTCCCTGAGGCACAGCCTGAGCCTGGACACACTCTGGTTGCATACACAAATGAGTTATGATCAAAGCTCACCTCACTGAGGGAAGTGACAGAGACAGATCCCTGTGTTCACATCCTCAGCTGCTTCAGAGACATCCATCATTTGGGTGAAGCCCTTTGGTTGGGTAAGGAGAGCTGATGAGGACCAGAATTGCATCAGCATTGGGAAGGGCCCTGAGGGATGCTGAGGAAGGGAGCTGGATCTGCTCAGGAAGGGCAGGAGAGCAGCCCAGCAATGGACCTGCCATGGCAAAGACAATGGAAGGAGCTGTGCAGTTTGCAAATGGAGCAGCTTTGGGCACCACTGAGCTGCAGGTGACATTGGCTCACGGGCAGTGCACAGGGGACATCAGGGCACATCAGCTGACACAATCAGATCACCCCCTGAACCTTCCACGTGTGTCTTGAGGCATCTCGTGGAGCAGCCAAAAGCAAGAGAAGGGTTGGGAGGGGACCTTCTGCCTTAGGAAGACTCTCCAGCACTACAGATCACCTCAAGGTCTCCTTAGCTCTCTCCTGGTGCCTTCTCTGAGCAGATACTCACCAGCCAGAGGCTTGACCTGTCATTCCCCATCTCCTCTCCCTCCCTAGCACTCAGCAGATGGCAAACATGGAGCTGCCAGGCAGAGGCTTGCTTCTTCCCTCCCAGCAAAGCCAGCAGTGCTGCCCTGTGCAAACCTTGCCTTCCTTCTGCAGGAGATGTGTTTTGTCAGGGCTCTGCCATGAAGCAGCATGGGGAGAGTTCATGTCCTTCATACCATGGGATCTGTTCCTGCCCCAAGGAAGAGCAGAGAGGAGAGATGAACAACACACAGCAGTACAGGAGCAAGGAAACAACGTGCACACATAGCCCAGCCTGCAGGTAAGATGCTGGTTTGGCTCTGTTGACATGCTGACCCTCTTGCTACTTGCTTTCCTGACCCTGGCAGCCCCTGTGAGATGCTCAGAGCCCAGACATGCCTTTCCCAGGTCCTCATACAAACACCCTGCCTGGAAAAGCTGAGTTACTCAAGCAAACCTGGGCTGTGCTTCTGCCTCTGCCCATGGAGACACTGGTTGATATTCACAGGGCTACTCCCAGGCAGTGAAACCCTTTCTCCCCTTTCTTTTCTACATGTGTCTTCTTCTTCTTGTGCTTAGCTGGTACTGAGCACAGCCAAGAGTCTGCAGCAGGGGCCAGGCTGCAACTGGTACCCATCACTACAGCCCTGCAGCTTCAGAGTGACCAGCATCAACCCTCCCACATCAACTCCTACGTGGGGACTGGCACTGCAGGAGTGGAAACCCCACTGAAAGGCTCTACCATCACATTCAGCTTCTCATCCCTCTCCCTGCAGCCCTGGAGCCACGGTGACAGGCACCTACATCCCCCAGTGCCAGCCACGGCAAGGAGGAGGTGTGATGGAGCAGAAGGCAGAGGCTGAACCACCTCCCTCTGTGCTGGCAGAGCACAGTACCCTGTCTCAATGACAGCAAGAGATTGGGGATCCTTCAGGGCAGTCTGAAGGTGGCATTTACCTCCAACTCAGCTGGGCCCTGCTGCCTCAGGGATGGAGCACTGCAAGGTCTGGAGGGTAGTTTCCCCCTCAATAGCCTAAGGCTTAACAAACCTTCCTGTTCAACTTCTCACTCCTTTGTGCAGGGTGGTGTATTCACCTTCCCCCAAGGCATCCTCAAGATACCAGCTTCCTCTGGAGCTCCTTAATGATGTTCCTGGCCTGAGATGGATTTGCTTTCTCCAGAGAAAACCTTGCTGAAGGTTGTGTCTCTCCATCTATTGCTGGTCCATGCTGCTTGCTCCCCTTCTTGTCCATTACCTGTGACCACCTTGCAGGGAAACCTGGCTGAACAATCACATGTGCTCATGACTGGTAGCTGGGAGGCACTTGTAAAGCAGAGCTTTGCCCAGCAGATCCTCCTTGCCCTTCCTCCCTTGCAAGAGGGGACAGGAGTGCTGGAGGTCAGGCCTTTAAAGCCAGAGGACAGTAAATCCACAAGGCACAAGCCATTGTCTGCAGATTCATGGCTGTGTTGTCTGCAGGTCAGCTTCCTCTGCTCTACTCAATTAGGAATGATCTATCCCTCCTCCCTCTGCACCCTCCCCAGCCCTGTGCTCCAGGCCAGCAGCACACCATTGCTCACAGCAAAGTCACAACTGCTCAGTGTCCCAGGGATGTGCAGCCACAAGAGCAGGAGGAGGCAGGCAGCTCTTCACCTCACCATGGGCTCCCAAGGATCTTGCTTCTCTGAAGGGCTGAGGACTGGCAGAGGAGGTGGGGGATGTCCCCAGGCACCCAGGAACAACCTGCAGAGTGTGGACAGGACAGGACCCTTTTGGCTGTGCCACAAAACAACCCCAACACCTCACAACTTCTGTCACAGCTTCTTCCCACACATCTCCCAGGGATCTCTCCAGCACCCAAGCCCCTTTCATCTCTCTTGTGACCACATCTCCTCAGACCTTGTGCATTGCATCAGTGGCTCACAGCCAGAAACTTCCCTGTCCTGCCACTTCTCGCTTCCATTCTCTGCCCATTACCTCTGGAGCCTTCCTCAGGGGAAGGGCTACTCCATCCTGCCCTTAGTCTCCCTCTGCATTTGCTCTGTTGGAATATTTCCCTGTTTGCAGGCAGAAATGGCACCAGACCACAGGTAATTCCACCCTTTGAGTGCTGGAGGAGCTCAGAGCAGGCCAGGAGGAGGCTGGGTCTTGGAGATGGCAGGAGGCAAAGAAGGGCTGTTAGGAAGTGGAGACACAGAGGCAAAGAGAGGTCTCAGCATGTCTGTGGGAGCTGCAGATGCCTGACAGACCCTGGAGCCACACTGATTGTACCAGAGCCTGGACTCAGGAACTGACTTGGAGGTCTGAGCTTGAAATCTGAAGTTACTGTCTCATGGTTGCTCAGTTGGTGACATCTCTAAGCATAGCCAAGCATCTGGTCTCTGTAGTTTGCAGAAGGAGTCAGTGAGCCTTGGGATCCCACACCACTGATGCCACTGAAACCAGTGGCAGAGCCAGGACTGTGACCCTGACTGCTGACCCACAGCAGGGACTGGAGCCTAAGAGTGCCCTTGCAGTGGCTTGGGCTTCTGGGATGGCCAAAAGTACCACAAAACATCCCATCCTGAACACTGAGCTTACATTTGATGCAGGAGAGTTTGCCTCAAGAGCCCCAGGTGAAGAGGCAGCTCCTCATCAGGGGTGGAAGCAGGACAAGGTAGGACAGCAGTGAGAGGTCTCTGCTGGAGTCAGGTGGAGGGATGGGAGATGGCCATGGCCCAGGAGCTTGTGCAGCTCTCTTGGGCTGTCCTCTCAGGCCCAGGAGAGACCAGGGATTGGGGCATATTCTGCCTCTAAGTTTTCTCTATGGGATGAGGAGATGGAAGAGTTTCCAGCCTCCCTGGTCCCGTCCCTCCCTGTCACTTTGTCTGTCTGCTTTGTTTTGGAGCAGCCCCTCAAGGCTGGGGTTTGGAGAGAGGCTTTCATCAGGCAAAGAATGGTACAAAGGCAAGCTAATGAGAATGATTATTCAGTGCCAGCTGCTGCAGCTCACCTCCCAGCAAGTGTAAGGCTCAGCTTTGCAAACACAAGGCTTCCTCTGATGATCACATTCAGGGGGATTAACTCAGGAACCTTTGCTTGAGACCTGCAGTGATCTTATTGGGAATCTAGTCAATAAGCAGGCAAGTACAGGGAAAAAACATACCTTGTTCATTGGGTGGGAGCAGAGAGAGCCTGGGGCTGGACTGGGGCAGCCCAGACACCTGCAGCCCTTGCTCTGCTGCCCCTGGGTTACTCTCCATGGCCCCAGGGTAGGGTCCCTTGGCAGAAGAGTTTTCTGCAGCCCACAGATCAAATCCTCTGTCCCAAACCCAACCAGCCCAGGCCAGGGCTGGGGAAAGACTGGCCCATGAGCTCCTGCAGTGAACACTGGCTCTGCTCCTCACTGCAGATAGACTCCATCAGCTCTGCTGACGATTACCCCTCTGCCCGTGCCCAAGAACTGCTCGTCACCAGCCTCTCCACACAGGGATGGGATGTCCAAGCTTGGCATATGATGCCTTCCATTTAATGTCCTCATCAAGCCACAGAGAAACCAAATGGACTGGAAAATTGGCCCAGGATTGGTGCTTTCCTTCCAAACTGGCACCTACAGAACACAGGACTCCTCTCTGCTTTCAGCCTGCCATCCCAAGCTCAGCTGGCAGGGGCCAGGGAGAACAGCAGTGCCAGAGACACAGGTGCCTCTACCTGTGCTGCTGGTGATGGGACAGGACCTGCCAGCTGCCCCAGGCCTGGCACAGCTGCCCAAGGAGCAACAGACATGGGGCTCACCCCCCTTTGAAGGCCACGTCACAGCCCTGCCTCTAGCTCAGACAGATGGTGAGCAGCCTGGCTCCATCTCCTGTGGCTCTTTGGCCACTGCAGAGAGCTCTTCAGGCCAACCCAAATTTGGTTGGCAGGTGCCTGTACCCCAAATGCAAATGTTTTGGCAGGAGTAGCTGTGAGCTGAGTGGATGAGATTGTGTTCCCCATGGAGCCCAGGGAAGGGGTCTGCCTCTCCAACAGCTCTTGGATGCACCAAATCTAACGCTCAGCAGCTCTTCCTTCTACTGGCTCCTACCCTCAGTTGCATTTCACACACCAGTGGCCTCACACTCTGTGCCAGGGCTGGCCCTGCACCCAGGGCAGCAGCCCCAAACACTGGCCATGGCACTTCCCACAGCAAACCCTCTCTGAAACTGTTCCTCTTGACCTGTGGCTGTTTCACCTCACCTGCTCCCCTGGATCCCCAGCATGGCCCATGGCTGGTGGTCTGTGCTGGCCAAGACTTGGCTGCCTTTCAAAGTGATGGCTTTGTTCTGCTGTGCTGTCTCTCATTTTGACTCCTCCAGTGCTCCCCTCAGCTCTTCTTTTAACTCTGGCAGCTCCTTGGGCTGGAGGAGCACCCCCAGGGTCAGCTGGGAGCCCACAGCCAGGCAGCCTCACACATCCCCATCTCACCTCCAGAGCAAACCATTAAAACTGGCTGCAAACTGCTTTGCATCACCCCAAGTGTATCAGGGGTGAGGAGTCCAGCCATCCCCTGTGCTCTCCTCTGGGTCCCAAGGGAGAAGCCCCCAGTGCCCTCTCCCATCCTGCTCTGAGGTCAGGCAGCAGCTCTGTCACCAGCCAGCTCCTGGAGGGGCTGCAGGGGGTTTATTGCCACCTTTAAATCCTAAACATCTAGAAACTGGAGTCTTCCCCTACCCAAACCCACAATATGGCAGTAGAACTCCCATCACTGGTCCATCCTGCTCCTCCTCCTGGAGAAAAGAAAGGAGTGGAGTTATCACCTCTCAAGGGATGAGGAAACCCTCCTAGATCCAAAGAAACCATTACCAGCTTGCCTTTGGGGTCACAGGGCTGCAGAAAGCAATGCTCTTGGAAATGAAACGATGAGAAGCCTTGAGGGATGTTTATTTGCCACCTCAGAGGAGCAGGCCAGAAGGTCTGGGGTTATCCAGGGGCTGGTTGCCTTTCCTTTTCAGTTGGTTTGCATGGTAGAGCTCTCATAGCACACAGATGCATCCTGCATGGGAACTCAACACAGGTAGAGCACTCACAGCAGAAGCAGTGGGCAGCCAGAGCCAACAACATGTCCAAAATGAGCTGGGAAATGGAATAAAGTACCAGATGTCACTCAAACCACCATGAGGGGCTGAACCACAGCCTGGCAGGATGGGAGCAGTGTCTGGGAGAGGGAATTCACTGGCTTTGGCCATCAGAGGCAAAGGGTGGAGGGGAAATGGAAAGCATGTGAGCAGCAGCAGGGAATGTTGCCTAGGCAGAGGCAGGGTATTTGTGGCCAGGCTTTACCATGGCTGGATGCAGAAAGGCACCAGCTGCCACCTCCCACAGATGCATGAGGAGCACTGGGGTTAAACCCAGTTGCCAGCCCCAAACCTTTCTCCAAAGCCTCAGACAAGTGTGGGGGGAACCTGGTGCTGTGGAAATGCATTTGTTTGATTCAAATGGAGAGAAGATCCAGCAGGAGCTTTCTTCAGCAAGTCCCCTTGGAACAAGAGGGAGAGAGAATTTGTCTAATACAAATCACATCAAAAGCAACTTGTTCCCTAGCACATACATTATGGCTTTTAACTCCTGGGGCATGAGATGGAGCCCTGCCTCCTCCAGCCCTGCTTTGGGCTGGGGGTGCAGGCAGCAAGGCTGAGCCCTTCACTCAAACCACAATGAGGGACTGGCAGGACAGGAGCTGTGAGAGCAGTGTCTGGGAGAGGGAATTCACTGGCTTTGGCCATCAGAGGCAAAGGGTGGAGGGGAAATGGAAAGCATGTGAGCAGCAGCAGGGAATGTTGCCTAGGCAGAGCTCCTGCTCCTGCACTTTGTCCCTGTCACACGACAAATGGGTGGGAGGGACGAGGTACCAAGGGCACGAGAGCAGAAGCTGGGGAGCAGGGGGAGGTTGCCTGCTGCTGGAGACAGAGGGGCCAGGGGTGGGTGGCAGCAGGAGCCTGCCCAGAAGAAGATCAAGAGAAGGATTTATGAGCAGAGCAATAATGAAAGCTAGTTACCCATGACCATCTTAAATGCTGTCAGGGCCAGGATGAGAGGGGCTGTCTCTGCTGCACAGGTTGGGAGATTGAATGCTGTCGTTGTACAACGTGATGGCAGAATGAGCCCCTCCTTTGTGCTGAGCACTGGCTGCCACAAGCAGAGAGAACCAGCTCTCAGCCAGCTGCAAAGGGATGGAGAGGAAATAACACAGGAGGCACTGCAGACAGGCTCAGCATCTCTCCCAAAGACTGAGGAGGGTCAGGACACCGTCAGGCTGCTGCAGCCCAAATGCAGGAGGCACCAAAAGGACCCAAAGCTTGAAAGACTTGGCTGCTGAGGTCACATATCCCCAGTCACAGAGTCACAGAGTCTTAAGGGCTGGAAGGGAGCTGGAAAGCTCACTCAGTGCAACCCCCCTGCCAGGGCAGCACCACCTAGAGCAGGGCACACAGGAACCAGCTGGGTTGGGATGTCTCCAGAGAAGGAGCCTCCACAGCCCATCTGGGCAGCCCCTGCCAGTGCTCTGTCAGGTCCTTTCCCTGCCAGCACAAAGTACACAAAACCTCTGCCTCCTCTCCAAGCCCCTCATCTGTCTCTGCATCCCATGGCTGCTGCTGTGCATAGCCCACACACAGCACTCTGTCTGTGCCCCACACCAGCCCATGGGTCCTGGCACAGCAGATGTGCCAGCTGGGTAGAGCTTTCACAGCAAGGACCTGGGGAGGGTGAATTCAGCAGCAACAAGGCAAACTGAGGAACCTCCCCCTGAACCTGGCATCCACATGAGATGGGTCACTGCCACCACCCATGGGCCAGCATGGAAGGAGGACCCAGGCTCCAGCCAGGGGCACAAGGGGACAGAGGAAGAGCAGCCACAGCCCCTACAGCCTCCCACATCCCCTGAGCATGGCCATGGGAGCTGCCTGTCTCTCCCCCTCTGCAGCCAAGCAGCCACGTGGTGCTCTCCAAGAGAAAGAAAATCAGGTGAGCAATGTCTCTGTGCCCATATGGAGGGGCTGGGATGCTGCCCAAGCTGCAGCTCAAAACAAGTGCACATTGCACAGTGTAAATATTTTGGTTTGCCTCCTCCTCTCCAGCCCACAGGCACAAAAACCACCCCAGCAGCCCCTCAGCACAGCCCTGCTGCTGGCAGTCAGCTCCCTCTGAGCCCTGCAGCAACTGGTGTTTGCTGCAACACCAGCCCTCAGGAGCTCACCTGGCTGGCTGGGTCAGACCCCTGCCCTGCCTCTGACCCCCCCACTGCCAGCAAAGACTCTGCTGGCAGAGTGGAGGGGGGCTTTTGGCTCCTGGAGGGTGCTGCTCCTGCTAAGGACCACAGCAACAGCCACAATTAGGGCCAGGGAGGTGGTAGGCTGCCTCACAGCCCTGCACAGCTCTCATGCAGCTGGGTGGATCCTGTCATCCCCCCCTGACAGCAAAGAGCTGAGTCCCTTTTCTCTTAACAGCCTAACAACTAATGCTTGCTCTGAAACTGAAGCAGTGGCTGCCATGCAATGGGGAAGCTGCCCACCCTGCCAGCCACAGTGCTCCCTGCACCAGCCCTTCCCATCAGCAGCACAGCCCTTCTCCTGGACCCATCCATCCCCACTGCTGCAGCTCCTGCCCTTACCCCACACAACACATCCCCAGCCCCCCCAAGCCAGTCTCTTCCTCTTTTCCTTCTCCCCTCTGCCACAGAAGCAGCACTGGGCTACCAGGCACCGTGTCTGCATGGTGCTGTGGGAGTGGTGTGGGAAGGCAGGGCTGGGTCTCCTTTCACTATCAGGGTATTTGTGGCCAGGCTTTACCATGGCTGGATGCAGAAAGGCACCAGCTGCCACCTCCCACAGATGCATGAGGAGCACTGGGGTTAAACCCAGTTGCCAGCCCCAAACCTTTCTCCAAAGCCTCAGACAAGTGTGGGGGGAACCTGGTGCTGTGGAAAGGCATTTGTTTGATTCAAATGGAGAGGAGCTCCAGCAGGAGCTTTCTTCAGCAAGTCCCCTTGGAACAAGAGGGAGAGAGAATTTGTCTAATACAAATCACATCAAAAGCAACTTGTTCCCTAGCACATACATTATGGCTTTTAACTCCAGCATCTCCCTGGGCAACCCCTTCCAATGCCTGACAGCCAAGAGATTCCTCCTCACACCCAGCCTGAACTTCCCCTGCTGACACTTGACCCACAACATTGGCTCAGGCAATGCCTCCCTGTGTGCACAGCCCAGAGCCACACACTGATGCAAAAGCTGAGCTGGGGATCTGCTCTTACCTGGGCAAACATTTGTTTAGTGCTCCAGCAGCAAGGTGAGCACACTATTCCCCTGGGTAAACATCCACTCTCCAGACAGAAGCACTTCCAAGCTGTGCTGCACTCCTCTCTTCAAACAGCCACTTTCCAGGTGAGACCTGCTGCATTCTCCTCTGTCAACAGAGCTGGTGCTTGGGGCTGTCCTGGTGTCCTCTGAAACATCTCCTGCCTTGGATGGGAACAGCCCAAGGGTGGTGATTTATCTGTGCAAACACATCCCTGTGTCCCAGGTGTGCCCTGTTCCTTGGGCCATCTCAGCAGACAGGGCTGCAGAGAATGATGCAAAGAAGGATTGAAAGGGTTAAAGCTCATGATGGGTTTATCCTCCTAGAGCCTTGAAAGAGAAGGACAAAGGGACTAGAGTAGTCTCACCTCTCTGGTCTTAGTGCTGATGCTCCTTGGGAGATGGTGACCCAAGCAGAAACATGCAGGCAGAGGGAGAACCCAAAACCAGCCCAAAGTGAGTCCTGGAACAAGGTGACTGATGCTGAAGGGCAGGTGTCAGCAGGCTCCTGCACAGCAGGGTGGGTGAGCCATGCCAAGTCTTCATTTGTAAGCTCATGCTGCTGGTGTCTGACACTGGTACAAAGCCAGGAGGCAAGAGGAGCAGACAGAGGGTGCACAGCCCATCACCCAGCAGAGCACAGCTTAGAGCCCTCCAGGAGGGGGAACAGGGAGTGCAGCATGCAGAGCTCAGGCTCAGGAGCAGCTCTTTCCAGTGCCCATCGAGGGCTCAACAGTTGGAAAGGGCCAAGGCATAAAACTATCAAAGTCTGTGATTCCAGGAAAGCCTTGATAAAACTATGAGCATGATGGGAGCCCAAAAGAGAGAAATGCAAATAGAGCAACAGTCCAGCCCCCTGCTACAGCAAGTTCACCTCCATCAGGGTGCACAGGGTTACAATCCCAGGCAGGGCAGTCTATGGGGCACTGGGTAGACCCTCAGTCTGCATCAGCAGCTCAGAGGTGGCATCACACAGCTTCCCAGCTGCTGTTGTTCTCCCTGGAAAGCTTTCTTATGGTTACTTTTCCAGCCAGGGTCAGGTTTGTGGCAGGTCCCAGTGTGTGACTGGTGATGTGGGGGTGTCACCAGCATTCAACCCACTCTGGATGCTCATGGGGACTCCTCAGCTAGTCAGTGGTCAGGGCTTGTCCCCCACATCCCTTCAGCTTGTGTTTCTGTTGAGATGTAAATGCACAGAGTATTGGAATGAGCCCAAACAAAGGGCCAGGGCTGTGAAGGAGTGTGTCCTCCCATCCCACTCCTTTCACCACTTCCCAGGAAGAACAACCCTCCTCTTCCAGCTTCTTCTTACCAAGTGATTGTGGAGGTGTCCAATGGGCTCAGCCCCTGAGCTGAGTTTGACTCAGAGCCAGAGAAAGGAGCTTCATGGAGGAACCACCATGACAGCTCCCCATTACCAGCAACAGCTCCACACAATCCCATGACAAGGGGACAAGCTCCTACAGCACATAACCCGTCCCATGCTGTGGGATGGGGTCACTGTCTCTCCCTGTAGGTGGGGAAACTGAGGCAGGAAAAGGCAAAAAGACTTGCACAGGGTCACTCACCATGTGGGGCCTAAGCCAGAAGGCTGAAAGTGAGCAGAGAAGGGCTCCTGAGTGAGCTGGTGGATGGAAGAGCAGTACAGAAGAACACAGCAAACACCAGGGAGGGGAGTGAAAGCTGAAGGACAATAATGGCACAAGCATCTGTCCATATCAATGTGGGAAGAAGTGAAAGAGCAGGTAATGGGGAGAAAGGGGGGAGGAATGAATGGCCTGAAGGAAAGACAGAGGAGATAGAGGTGGGACAAAGTACAGAGCTGCCAGGGAGAGACTGAGCCAGAGCTGCCTCTGCCCAGCAGCACTCCTGGGGGATCCCTTGCAGAGCTCAGGCTCCACACACTGCCCAGCTGACAAGCTTAAATGAAGAGAGAAAATCAGACAATCTTTGGAACCAACTGGAAGAAAGCAAGGGCAGAGGTAGAGGGACCTGAGCAGGGTGTGCAGGGAACACCAGACAACAAGCTGGCTGGCTCTCTGCTCTCCAACACCAGCAGTGCCTGGACCCACAGAAGATGCTGCCTCCTGCCCTGCCTCCCTCAGGCTCTCTGTCCAGGCTGGCAAGGGCTGGGGAGAGCCACAATGTCCCTGGGGGGTACATGGGCCAGGATGGGGTGCAGCCCTCCCCCAGTGTCCCCAGCCAGCCCAGCATCCCCAGCACACCCCACACACTCTGCTGTGGGAGCTGCACTTGGTTCAGAAGCAGAGCCAGACCTTGCTTTCTGCTTCCAGGAGCAAGCTGGGATTTCCCCAGCTGTTAGAAACAAGCCTTTGGTATTAGCCCTGTGAATTACTTCTTGTCATAACTAATGCAGCACTGCTAAGGGCCAAGGCAGAGCATCCTGAGACATCCCTCTGCAAACACTGCTCCACTTCTGCTCACCAGCTGCCCATTACACTTGCACTGGGACTGATAAATGGCTCCAGGGCACCCATTGCTGTGAGCCTGTTGAGCAAAGTACCCTGAGCACAGATATCTCCCTCAGGAAGGGCTGTGCTGGGGCAAACCAGCCCTGCTCAGAGAGGGAGGCATCTCCCAGGCAGGACAGCTCACTCCCCTCTTGCAGCTCACCCAGCCCCTGCTCCTGCCACTCCACAATCACCTTCCTGGTCTCCTGGAAGGGCACCTGAGTCACTGCTGGATGAATCAGTCCCTTGGGCTCTGGCTTCACATCTGCCTGCTCTCTTTTTTCAGGTTAGGTTTGGAGCAGATGAACCCCTCTGAGTGCTCCTTGCCTTCCAGCCCTGCTGGGTTCACAGAGAGGCCAGCCAGGGTGCAGGGCTCCAGGGACAGGGGCCATGAGATGTCAGTACACTCTGGGAGGGCTCCTGTGCCTCCATCAGACAGGAGGAGCTGGAGGCTTCTCCACAGTTCCTGAGCCTCGACAGAGAAGCACTTGCAGCCACCTCCCTTTACCATCTCTCCCCAGCACCTCTGCAAACACTTCTCTGGCATGAAAAGGATTTGAGTCCCCACCTCAGGCTGCAGGTCAGTGAAGTCAGAGGCTCTGGCTCTTCTGCTGTGGAGGAGATGATTGAGCAGGGAGCCTGCAGAGCCAAAGATGCCTCCATCCCAGCTGCCACAGGGGATGCCTGCTCTGCCTGGATGCATGAAGAGAAGGTGTGGGCTGCTCTTGCCTTCAGTGGTTTCACAAGGGTTAAGCACATGCCCAGAGGGCAGGAGGGAGATAGGAACTATCTTGCCTAATTAGTAACCAGAGGAAATGAGCAACAGCTGAAGCTGCTGAACACTCCTTCCTCAGACCAGCCCTTAAGAAGTAATTCCAGGGTATGAGTCTTCCTCAGACTTAATTGGCTGTCAGGCAGAGCCCTGTGCTGTGAATAGCAGGGGGACAGGGTCCCAATGAGGACAGCTGGAGTGCCTCAGAGACACATTGACAAGCTCACTGGTCATCAGGCTCGTAAAAAACAAACCCATTCAACCAACTGCAGGCTTAGAGCAACAAATCAACCTGCCAGGAATCAACACCTGGGAAGCCTTTACACCCTACTCCACCAAATCCTCCCCCCATTAACATCCCTCCTGCAGGACACCCTGTTCTGAGCACCCCACTGCTGCTTGTTCTGCAGCTCAGTTGCCACTCTGTAGTTGGCAGTGGCAGGCTTGAGGGAAAGGCAGGTTTCAACTAGGGTGAAGCTGGATTTAAACCTGGAATGTGGCTACACAGCACATAGTTCACACAGACTCATAGTACCTCAAGGGCTGGAAGGGGCTTGGAAAGCTCATCCAGTGCAACCCCCCTGCCAGAGCAGCACCTAGAGCAGGGCACTCAGGAACCAGCTGGGTTGGGATGTCTCCAGAGAAGGAGCCTCCACAGCCCATCTGGGCAGCCCCTGCCAGTGCTCCCTCACCTCAACAGGGAACAACTTTGTCCTTGTGTCTCTTTGGAAGCTCTTCAGTTCCAGCTTGTTGCCCCTTGTCCTGTCACTGGCCATCCCTGAGCACAGCCTGGCTCCAGCCTCCTCACACCCACCCTTGATGCATCTGGAACCATTCCTGAGCTCACCCCTCAGGCTCCTCTCCTCCAAGCTGCAGAGCCCCAGCTCCCTCAGCCTTTCAGCACAAGGCAGATGCTCCACTCCCTCCATCATCTTCTCTCAGGCCACAGCCACCAGGGAAGGTTTATATTAGATAGTAGGATGTTTTTTACACTGGAAGGGTTACCAAGCCCTGGCCCAGGCTGCCCAGGGAGGTGGTGGAGTCCTCACCCCCTGAAGGTATTTAAAAGCCATGTAGGTGCTCAGGGACATGGGTTAGTGGTGGCAGTGGCAGTGCTGGGTTAATGGTTGGACTCTATGACCTTAAAGGTCTTTTCCAACCTAAACAATTCTGTGATTTGATCAAGAGCCTGTGAGAGCAGCAGCTGCACAACCCACCTCCACGAGGCTGCTCCAAGCAAAGCTGGTGCCTGTGAAAGGGTCCTTTCAAAGCAGGCAGCAGACTGACTCTAACACAGAGGTCTCTGCAGCAGCTGAGCCTGGGGCTGGTGAAGCTGCTCCCATCCCAGCACTCAGAGGCTTCAAAACAAGGAGAGTTAAAAAGGAAGCACTGAACAGGTATTGTCTGGGCTAACCCTGGCCTGGCAGTGAAGTGCACTTAAAATGACCCTTCTCAAAGCTTCGTGTCTCTCACCTGATGTTGCTCTCATTCGAGGGTCTTGCTGGCTGCAACATCTATTTCTCTGTCAGCAGCCCTCTGTGCAACTCCCTTGCTATCTTTAGCCTCAGCTTATTGATCCCTCGTTCCAATCTGTCCATCTAATACTTGTGTGCTTGTTTCTGCCCGTCCCTCCATGTGCTGCAGCACACCTGCCCTGCTCTACAGCGTGTAGCTCACCTCAGCCTCTGTCTTCATGTCTGCCCTTCCCTCATGAGGAGGGTGTCGTGGTTTGGCATGATAGCTTCTTCTGGTAAGGGGGAAGGGGCTGTAAAGATGGCTCCTGTGAGAAGTTGCTCGCAACTCTCCCCAGCTCTGAGCCAGACCCACTGCCGGGGCTGAGCCAATGAGCCACCTCCACCATCACTTTTGAAGAAGAAGCCAGAAGAGGAGGTTTCTTCCTCCATCTTCCTCCATCTTCTTCCTTCTCTGCCTTTTCTTTTCGGGCTGGTGGTGGTGCAAGGAGTGGGAACAGCGAGAGTAACAACCACGCGGACTCCAAGGTCAGTGATGAAAGAGAGGAGGAGGCCGTGTCCCAAGGAAGGGACCCAATATCCACAGCTGTAACTGTGGGGAGGAACCCACGACAAAGCAGCTCATTCAGCTTATGCCCAGAAGAGGCCTTGTCCCGAGAGAGGGACCCTGCAACTGCAGAAACTGCAACCGTGGTGAAGAATCCACGCCTGAGATATTCCCCAAGGACTGTCCCCCGTGTGAGGGACCCTGTATGGGCGGAAGCCGCAGCTGCTGGGAACAACCCCCACCAGAGAAGTTGGTTCAGGACTGTGTCCCGGGGGAGGAACCCCGTGTTGGAGCAGGGGAAGGATGCCAGGAGTTGTCCTCATCTGAGCAGAGAGAAGTGGCAGAGCCCATCTGTGAGAGACTGACCACATCCCCCAGTCCCTGCCTCCCTGAGCTGCTGAGGGGGGAGGAGGTAGAGATATGGGGAGCAGTGAGCTGGGCCCAGGAAGAAAGGAGGGATGGGGGAGGGAGATCTTAAAGTGCTGGTTGTGATTTTCTCATCATCCTACTCCCTTTTTGCTTTTATTCCATTCTGTTTCTTGTAGGATAAACTTTCCTGCTTTCCTCTCTCAGTCGAGTGCTGGAGTCTGTCTTACCCTTTAACCATAACTGACAGCGAGCCCTCCCTGCCCTTGTCTCAATCCACAGCAACCTTGCTTCTCTTGTTCCTCCCATTTCACTGGGGCCTCTGCCATCCTGACAAGGGTGGGGGTGGATGGGGGCACCGAGCAAGAGGCTGTCATGGTGCTGCTGTGCTGGCTGGGCCAGACCACGACAGAGGGACAGCAAGCAAGGAAGCGTGTGGCAGCCTGGCAGAGGAGCAGCCCAGCACACAGACCTGCTTTCTGGCAAGAAGAAACCTCCTTGGCAGGCTTGGAGCATCCCCTGAGAAGGGGATACATATAAATCAGGCAGCAGCTGTGATGTTGGACCCTCTGCCCTGCAACTCCTGATGTGACACACCTTATCAGAGGTTAGTTAGAACCTCGGTCCTGATGCCATCTCTGAATCTCAAATGCCAGCCTTACCCTCAGAGATAAGGGCATCTGTGACAGCAGCATCAGCTCTCTGGACCAGGCTGGATCAGGGAACAGGGAAAGGCAGGTGAAAGGAGAAAAGAAAGCCTGAGCAAAGGGGGAGGGTGCAGTTGTGCCCTCAGAGCTGCTGTCATTTGATTTTCACCTTCTGTGTCCTTAGAAGCGTGCTGGGAAATAGAGAGGCCAGGAACAAAGCCCTGTCACTTACCCTGGCTCGTTAGCTCATCAGCACTAACGTGGGCCATGTGGTGGCCAGCAGAGCAAGGCCAAGGAGAAGGATCCTCTGTCTCAGAGCAGGTGAATACAGCCTCTCCTTACCCAGCAGACAGCCACTTTCCAGAGGGTTTAAGCTGATGGATGCCCAGCTTGCCCAGCCATCCCTCCCCAGAGCTTTGGCAGGGCTGAAACCCTTGAAAAGGGTCTGGTCCATGTTTTCAGACTTCTGTGGGAGCCCCCATGTCTGGACAGCACTGAAGCAGGTGCTTAGTGTGCACATAGGACATCAAGAGTGACATCCAAACACTGGGACATCTACCTGTTGTGGAGGCTGGCAGTCAGAGCCTGACTCACCCACAGCTGAGGAACTGGGCTTGGGGCACTAACAGAGGCTCAAACCCATCACCAGCCACCACAGCTACACGTGGTGAGTAAGGTGGGGTTGGAAACCCAGATCTTGGCCAGAAGGTCAGTCTGGATCCTCAGCAAGTGTCAGTCTCCTGGGTCTATCCCAGTTTCCTTAAGGAGGGCTGGTAAGTGTTAAGCACCTTGTTGCTCTCCAGGCAAAGCAAAGCAAGGACACACACAGAGTGTGGCCTCACCTGGAAAGGCAGCAGAAAGACCAGTGCCCTTCCTGAGTGACACAGGCCTCAGAGAACCCCCAGGACCTCCCAGATCCTGACCCCACCAAGCACTGTGAGACAACGTTCCCAGGAACACTGACAAAGGCTGAAGTGGGAACATGCAGCTCCATGACAGTATAGCCAAGGGAACTACCAGACTTGAAACCCCTCCCAGCACTGGAGATGGATAAGCAGCATGGTGATAACCTCTGGAAAAACCTCAGGGGGTTTTCATTGCAGCTTTTCCTGGAGGATGGTATCCAGGAGGACAAAGCACTGCAGAGGTGCCCTGAGTCCCAGCAGCCTTGTGTGGTAGAAACCTTTCCTCACAAGGAAGATGCTCCAGTCCCCTGAGCATCTGGGTGGCCCTGCACTGGCCTCTCTGCAGCAGTTCCCTGTCCCTCTGCAGCTGGGGAGCCCACAACTGGACACAGGACTCCAGCTGAGGCCTCAGCACATGTGGCAGAGCAGAGGGGGAGCAGAAGCCCCTTGGCCCTGCTGCCCACACTCTGCTGGATGCCCCCAGGCTGCCATTGGCTTCTTGCCCACGAGGCCACGTTGCTGCTCATGGGCAGTTTCTTATCACCCAGCACTCCCAGGTCTGTCTCCTGGAGCTGCTCTCCAGCAGGTCACCCCCAGCCTGGCCTGGTGCAGGGGGTTGTTCCTCCCCAGCTGCAGGACTCTGCCCCTGCCCTTGGTGACCCTCAGCAGGTTCCTCTGTGCCCAACTCGCAGCCTGTCCAGCTCTCACTGCCTGGCAGCTCAGCCTCTGGGGAATCAGCCAGTGCTCCCAGTTTGGTACCAGCAGGGAACTCACTGAGGGTCCCTCTGTCCCCTCATCCAGGTGCTTGATGAAGATGTTGAACCAGACTGGCCCCAGAACCCATCCCTGTGGAACTCCACTGGCCACAGGCCTCCAACCTGACTCTGTGCCATTGATCAGCACCCTCTGGGCTCTGTCATTCAGCCAGTTCTCCATCCACCTCACCTTCACTCATCCAGCCCACACTGCCTGAGCTTTCTGATGAGGGTGTTGTGGGAGACAGTGTCCAGAGCCTTGCTCCCAGTAAAAACTGTCTCCATGTTGTAGTCTCAGCAGTCCAGTTGGAAGTTGCCTTCACAGTGAAAAGACACCACCAGTGTTGTGGTTGAACCCCAGACAACAGCCCAGCACCACTCAGCCACTTGCTGGGGGCGACTGAATACAAGTGAAATGCAAGGGTTAAGAACAGTTTCATCATTCAAATACAAAGAAAGCATAGGGATAATAATAGCAATGAAAAGGAAGAGAACAAGAGAGTGAATTAAAACCACAGGAAAGCCAAGTGGTGCCCAAAGCAGTGGCTGAGCAGGTGCTGAGGGATGCCCCACCAGCTCCCCCAGGTCACACACTGCCCATGATGGCCCAGGGCATGGAATAGCCTGTGGCTGGCTGGGCTCAGCTCTCCTGGCCATGCTCCTTCCCAGCTTCTGGTGTACCTCCTCATCCCCACAGCACAGGAAAGTGAAACACCCTTTGCTTAGGATAAGCACTCCACAGCAACAATTGAACCTCAGTGTGCTATCAGCATCCTTCTCACACTAAATCCAAACCAGCCTGTGCCAGCTCCTAGGGAGAAAATTAACTCTGTCCCAGTCAAAACTGGGACAAACAGTGAGGCTGCAAAGGGCAAAACCTTATTTAAGAGGCCCTGATGGCTTTTGGGAAGGTCAGAAAAAAGGGATGGGATGCAAAGAGGGTTTATGTGTGGCTTTGGATGCTCTAAAACCCATCACTCCTATGCTCTTTGCAAGTTGGTGGGCTGTGAAGGTGCATCCTTGCAATTCCCATGCAAGAGCCTCACTGCAGCCCTGCTTGGTGCTCTCTGCTGTGCTCCCAGGCAGAACTGAGGCTTGGATGGGTAGTGCTGACTGGATTCCATTGCTGTCCCAGGGGGATGCTCCATCCAGGCTCCAGCAGGAGCCAGGCACTCACCAGATCCCTCTTCTCACACCTTCTTGCCCCATCTCCAGCAGCAGAGCAAGGTGAGAAGAGCCAGATCCTGCTGTGCCAAATGCAGCCTCTCCTCCCTTTCAAACAGCTCATTATTGCCCTTGTTTCCACTGTGAGCTCCTTGGCACCTCCAATGTTGCTGTGTGATGGAATGGAAAAGCTCTGCAGCCTCAGGTCATGAGTCTCACTTTCTCAGACATGTGTCACCTTCAGTGAGATGGTCCCAGCAGCTTTTCCCTCTCCTGCCTCCCAAGTTCACACCATGTGAAACGCTGCAGTTGTCATGAGTAACTTCCAGCTTAACTGCCTGAGAGCAGCTCCCATGTGGTGAGGAAATCCTTCCAGGCTTCCCCAAAAGCACCAGCTCTTGTCTGAACTAACAGCTACAGCAGCCAAAGGCTGGAACCAGCTTCAGTCTCACCTGTGCAGAACCAAGACTCTGAAAAATCTGTGGCTTCATAGCAAGCCCCAGGAGAAAACCAGGAGATGAGAATACGAATGCAGGAAGGTGGCACAGACACCTGCCCCACAGCAAATCATGGTTTCACAGGCTCCTCAGGCTGACTTGCTTGTTCTAAAAGCTGCTGTGCCCCAACACAGGCCACATCTGGTTTGTGGCCAGCCTGACAAGGGCTGTGGGGAAACCAAACATCCCCACTGCAGAGAGAACAGAGAGAAGGGGGAGGAGGAGTGTGGCAGGAGCTCAGCCTTAATTAGCCTCATCAAATATTCATCTGGCAATTTCCCTGAGTTTGCAGAGAACATTCACAACATCAATACAACTCAGTAACTCTTTGAAGATCCCACAGTGTAAAGCTGATCCACTCCAGAAACAGAACAGGCTGGGAAGGAAGGGTAAGGGTTTATGCAACCTAATCCTATGTCAGCTCATCTAGGTGGGACCTGCTTCTGCAGGGGGGTTTGGACTAGATGATCTCTAAAGGTCCCTTCCAACCCCTACCATTCCATTCCATTCCATTCCATTCCATTCTATTCTATTCTATTCTATTCTATTCTATTCTATTCCATTCCATTCCATTCCATTCCATTCCATTCTTTCTATTCTATTCCATTCCATTCCATTCTATTCTATTCCATTTCATTCCATTCCATTCCATTCTATTCCATTCCATTCCATTCCATTCCATTCCATTCCATTCCATTCCATCCCATTCCATTCCATTCTTTCTATTCTATTCCATTCCATTCCATTCCATTCTATTCTATTCCATTGCATTCCATTCCATTCCATTCCATTCTATTCCATTCCATTCCATTCCATTCCATTCCATTCTATTCTATTCTATTCCATTCCATTCCATTCCATTCCATTCCATTCTTTCTATTCTATTCTATTCCATTCCATTCTTTCTATTCTATTCCATTCCATTCCATTCCATGCAGGCAGTGAAGTGCCATGGGGAGGGGAGGCCTCAGGCACTGGGATTCGCTCCAGCAGTGCCTTTGAAGAAGCTGAGCTTAGCCCAGGGCCCCTCCAGCTGACCAGACCCCCTCCCCTGCACCCATCTGTAGGGCTGGGAGGGTGCAGACCCAGCCAGGAGCATGGCAGCACCCAGCATGCCCAACGCTGCCTGGCAAAGCCACGAGCTGCTGTGGCACAAACCAACACAAAGTGTCCTGTGCTGGAGCAAGAGCTGCACTGATGAGCAGCTGGGAAAGTGTCTCAGCCTGAGGTGTAGCAGCAGCAGAGCCTGGCTGTCCTCCCAGGCCAAGATCTGAGGTTGGAGAAGGGAAAAGGAATCCCAGTCCATGCAAGCAGGTCCATCAGTCTGAGTCCTCACAGCAAGCACAAGCTATGCCCTTGGAGTCTGACAGAAAGCAATCAAGCCAAGGTCAGCTTACAGGGAGCCTTTGCCATTGCATTTGCAGCTGAAGGATATTCATAAACTGCTGCTTTGCAGGCTTGGGTTTGGTTGGGTTGGGTTTTTTTGTTCATGAGACATTTCCCCTCAATTTGTCTTTCACAAAAGGTCATTTCTAAAGACAGCAGCCCACTGGCATCCATCACTCCAGGGCTCTGACAAGCCAAAGGAACTGTCAGGCCACATTTTACCTCCTGCCTACATTCAAGGGTTTGCATTCCACACTGTGTTTGTATTTTCCTAATGGGGTTTTCTGTTCAAGGCCAGTGCACTAGCAGAAAGCAGAGAGCACCAGCACAAGGCAGGACTTTGCACAGGAGAAGCCTTGCAGTTCAATTTACTGCCAGGGAGATGCTGCAGTAGGTGGCCACAGCAGGAAATCTCAGAACAGACACTACCCAGGTAGCAGGATATAGAACAGCCCCAAATTTAGGAGCATTGCAGGGATCACAGGGAGCTGAGGAGGAATTAGACTCAGTGTATCCCAGGCAAGCAGGCAGGGAAAGCATGGGGAGCTGGCAGGGCTCCTGAAGCCTTTTCTCAAGGAGAGCTGCAGAGCAGGCAGGAGAGCCTAGGTGCTGGGTCCTCTTCCAGCCCTGAGCATGATGAAGCAGCTCCACATGGAACTTGTCCTGCTCCTGCCAGTCTTTCTGGAGGGCAGGACCCATGCAGGGACCACAACTGGCACAGCCCAGGGCAAACCATGCACTGGCTCTGGCTGGGAGCAGAGCCTGCAGCAGCACACAAGAATCATTTACACAGGCTGGGAGCTGGGCATGAGCCAAGCCTGGGCCCTTGCAACTCATGAGCCCACTGAGGATGTGAGGAGTGGCTCAGGGACAGATGCTTGGGACAGCCCTCAGCCAGGGACCAGAGCCTGGGGAGGAGGGAGAAGTGACTGCCAGGGCAGGGGGGGGGAGTACAGAAGGTCCATTGTGGAGTATAAACACCTGTTTATACAGCAGGTGAATGACCTGAGGCCCCTCAATAAGCTGCACAATAAACCTCCAAGATGATGTCAAAGACCCCAGAGCTACTCACATCTCACAGATCCCAATGCAAGCTTGGGAGCTGAGCAAAACCCCTCCCAGGGCTAAGAGAAACATGAGAGAGCAGATGTCCTGTGTACATGCAGGGCATCAGATGCAGTCAAGTCAGATGCAATGTGAACTCACAGACCAGTGGACACAGAGCTGAGCATGAGACCTGTTGGAAAACACACAAACCCAGCCCTGAGTGGGCTCAGGTGAGAGGAGGAAGAAACACCACACACACACACACACACAGCAAAAGCACATTGGCAAAGAGCTGAGGAGGGTGAAGGCTCATTGCCCCACCACCTGCACCTCCAGACACTCAGGGGCAGCCCAGAGCCAGAGGCATAAGGGAAAACCAGGGTTTTGCTTGCAGAGCAGCTTGTAAGTGCAGCACTGCTGATGGCATCTGTTAGGTATTGATTGCAGGATCGACAGCCTGTCAGTGTGGCCATCACTGTAACTGGACTAATAACAACTGCTGGGTGTTGCAGTTTGGATTGGTAAAAGCTTTTCCCTGACTAACCATCCATTCTGGGTTT
This sequence comes from Colius striatus, assembly GCF_028858725.1. Lineage (NCBI taxonomy): Eukaryota > Metazoa > Chordata > Aves > Coliiformes > Coliidae > Colius > Colius striatus. The sequence goes on along the minus strand of NC_084771.1, from coordinate 2,690,658 downwards.
GGTGTTCAGAAGGTGGGGTTGGCTTTGGGTAGGTAACATCCCCCCCTCCCCCAGCTCTGCTCCCTGGGGCAGGTGGGATGCAGGGAGCTGCCATCCCCTCCATGGCTCACCAGCACTCCTTTCACAGACAGCCTTCTCAGGGCAGAGAGCTGAGCCCTTGCAGCTCTGCCCCCTGGACCCATGTCACCAGGTGGCAGAAGCCCTTGAGGCCATCACACCACACTAAGCCCCTGCAGCAGCTCCCAGCAATGGGAATCAGCAGGAGCCTTTTGATGTGACCTGGAGCTGCTGAGGCACCACAGATCTGCCCACAGCAGCTGAGCTGGGCTGGAGGAACAGCTGAGTGCAGGGTGTCTGTGAGCAAGAGCTCAGCCCCACAGCAGCTCCAGGCAGGCTCTGTCCCCAAGTGCTCCTGCAGCCAACTCTGGGATGTCCCTTGGGGAGATGTGACATGTACCATCCTGAAGGCTGGCATGGGCCTGACAGCCCCCCAGCTTCTGCCCCACTGTGCAATGTCCAAACCTGGCACAGCATGGGGCTGCCTGCAAAGCCCCTCTGTGTGCCTCCACCAGCTGCACCTTCCAACCCTTGAGATCCTGTGATTCTCAGTCACCATGAAAATCAGCTGGAGGGATATGGAGGAGCTTGGCCACCAGCCAGAGAGCTGAGTGGCCCTAGGTCCCTCATCTCAAGCTTGGGCACTTTTGCCCAGCTCCCCCCAGCACCCCAAACAAGCCAGGCATTTCTTCCACCTTCTTTGCATGCCTTCCCCCAGCTCCTGTCCCAGTGCCTGGCAGCCTCCCAGTCCTCCCAGGGGCAAGAAACAGCCTGAGCTTACAGCCCACCCAGGGCAGCAAGTCCACATCCACACAACATGCTCACTTTTAATTTGCTTGCCCAAGCAGAAGAGCAGAAATGAGCAATGGCAGCTAATTAAAAGTATTGATCCATGTGGCATTCAAAACTACTTGAAGCAAGGCAGTGGGCAAAGAGGGATGAGGAGCCTGGGAGAGGAGGGGACAGCAGTGCTGTGTTGCTCCAGACAAGTGTATCCTTACTCCCTGTGACTTCTTACCATGCAAAAGGCTCTCCTGCTCTTCCAAACCTGCTCCTACAATGCACTGTCCCCAAGGCACAGGGTCCTGACTTTGCAACAGAGAAGTCTCCAAGGTTTGACATCAGCTCCAGTGAATTCCCACTGCAGCTTGGCATGCCCCATGCATTTTAAAGCCTGATGGTAGGCAAAGACCCTGCACTGGAAGGAAAGCACAACTGGGATGTGTTTCCACACCAGTGGCACAGCACACTCAAAGGTTACTGCTTTCAGTCCCTTCTGACCTTCACACCTGCCAAGCCATCTGCTAGCACACAGTGGATGTTGCCCAGGCACATGCAGGACTGGGAGAGTGTCTGGAGCCACCAAACTCAGATAACTTCCAGCCTAGGAGGTCCCCAGCTCATCCATTCTGCACACCACTGAACCCTCTCTGCTACAACATGATGATGTTGAGCACCAAAGCCAGCACCCACAGCTCACATGGGAAGGGGAGCAGGGGAGATGGAGACCATCAACAGGTCCTCATGGCTCTGGTTAGGTTTCTCTCAGCAGTTCCATCCCATCCATGAGATGCAGAAGGTGCTTATGACAAGCCAGGAGCTGAGGCTGCCTGTGCCTGGCCAGCGTGGGTCTGCCAGGAGAGGAGGAGGCTGCTGGATCCTGCTTCTCAACATGAGCAAAAACTTTGTGTCTCAAGAGACAAGCCAAGGGAAGAGCATCTAGACAGCACTCTGCCAGTGGCAGAGCTATGAATAGACTAAGAGGCACCCACAGCCACCCATGAGGTGAGAAACTGGAGCTCTGTCTCCCTGCATTATCCGTGTCACCATCTCCCCAGTCCCTGCTTTGTGTAGCTCCTGACAGCTGTCCTCATGGGGTGGGAAAAGAGCCAGCAACTGGGGCTGGAAGCTTGCTCCCCATCCCTCTGATCACACACACCAAGCAGATGCCACCATGGCCTAGATGACAAAGGGAGCAGGGTACCCAAGTGCAGCAGCACCATCTGAGGGCTCGGAAGCGAGGATGATCCTGCAGGCAAGGACTCTTCCTCTGGATCTGCTCCAGCAGCTTCCCAGAGAAGTGCCAGCATACCTTCCAAACTTCTTACCTTCAAAACTGCCCTGGCAGCCTCCTCAACAAGGTTTGCACCCACATCCCAGGAGGATCTTCACCTCCTTCCTCCAGGGAAAGCCACAGGGGACTGCACACACTCACTCAGGCTCTTTCTTCTCTGCCTCTTCCAGCCTATTTTGCTTTCCCCAGGCAGCAGCCTGCTCTACCTGAGTTATTGCAGACCATCCTGCCTCACAAAGCACCCAGGCACTGCTTCCTAGAGCACAGCCAGACACAGGGAGGGCCAGGGGTGCCATCTCCCTCCCCCCTCATCCCTCACCACACACAGAGATCACAGTGCTGGAGATCAAAGGTGCTGCAGCAGGTAATCCAGGCAGGCAGGGACAGGGATTCACTCTGTTGCAGACATTATCTGCCTCCAAGAAGGATAAGCCTAAATCTTCTGCTGTATTTCTCCTCCCTCCCCTGCTCCCTCTAGTCCAGAAGATGTAATGTGACATGTGGCTGAGACCAAAAAGCAGTGTTTAGGAGGTCCAGGGGAAAAAAAAGAGTTGCTTGAGGTAAGGAGGGGAAAAGGGTGACTGAAGCCTCAGAGAAAGGAGAGAGAAGAAGACCTACAGTCCACAAACATCCCTCCTTGCAGGCTCTGGCTCTGCAGGCTCTCACATAAACCAACTCCATCCCACAGGCTGGAAGAAGCAGCCAGTCCTGTGCCACTGTCACCCAGCCTGGACCCAAGACCTGACTCAGACCCTGCCACAGCTGCCTGGCTCCTACACCTCATGCTGCCCTGGCACAGCTTACCTGCACCATGGGGCTCCCAGCAACAGGCACAGCCTGCTCAGCTCTCCCAATCCCCACCCTGCACCAAATGATTTACTGACCACTCTCTCAGCTTGAGCCTTTGCCCCATGGTCTGCCAGCCTGCTCTCTCAGGAGACCACCTGAGGAGGGCACCAGGGAGAGCCCCATGATGGGACAAGAAAGCCTTCACCCTCAGGGGCTCTGATGGGTCAGGGGGACAAAGGGTGGTGGGAAGGCATCCCAGGGTTGTCACTCCCTCCCTTCAAGGGAGATGGTTGAGGTGGCTTCACCTCCTGCTCACCCATTGCCCTGAGCTGCTGTCATGGCAACACATGCTCTGATTCAGGAAGGAAAGGGTACTTCTGCTTGTTTAACTGAGGAGGAGGAGGCAGCACCCTGGTAATTCCAACCAGGGAGGAGGAGGAGGGGAGCAAGTGAGACAGTTGGCATGGGAGCCCACAGAGAGCCTGAGCTGGACCTGCCCATGTCTGCAGCCTCCTGCAAGAAGGGTGCAATGGTCATCCACTTCAGCTCTGCTCCTCATGGGAAGGTGCTTGTGGGGTTGATGATGCTGTCCCATGCCACACTGAGACCCTACACAAAAACAGGGGTGACAGTGGGCTTGACAAACCCAGGACTGAGCACCCACTGGTCTGGATGTGCTTGGCACCAACCTTCCCCTCCAAAGGGCAGCCCACACCTCACTGAAACATCTCAGGAAGGTCCTCACAGTCTAATCAGCTGCTGCAAAGAAAACACACACTGCCTGGCACCACCAAACTGCCCTTGGCAGCAGCTCCTGGGCTGGTGGCTGTCCTCACCAGCCATTTCCCAGGAGCAGCCCTGGCACATCCAGCACCTCCCAGGGACTGTGAGACCCAGCTGAGTGCACAGACCTCTCTTTGAAACCCCACTCACACCTGCAGGCAGTGCTTTGATTTCTGAGCTACTGAATCCAGCCAGCCATGAGCAATCCATCTAGGGAGCAGCTACACAGCAGCCTGGTGACCTTTCACACCACCTCCAACATCCCAGTCCCTGGAGAACAGGTGGAATCCTGCTCGTGGCCTCCCTCTGCTTGCAGTGCCTCAGCTGGGAAGGCAGCACCAGCAGCACACAGGTCCCATCTGGTGCAGAGGAGGCAGGAGCTGGGGGAGGCAAAGCCATCTAAGGAGCCCTCAGAAGAGCCTGTGCTGAAGAGCTTGGAGCTGCTCCTGATTTTCAAGGGACTTTGGTCCATCTGAGCCCATAGAACAGGAATGATGTGGTCAAGAAGACAGAGCAAGCCTGGAGCTTGTCCACTGCTTCACATCCCTGAGGTCTCAGGGCTCAGCCAGCCCTGATGTCAGCAGGGCAGAGCAAATCACTGCACCATGGAGAACAACCACCACCGAGTGCAGCAGCACCAGGAGCAGCCCTGCTGCTGCCACTGCCATCCCACACACCACAGCCACAGCCCCTGAGCATCCCAGTGGGCCACGAGCCAGCCATCCCCACAGCCTCTGCCTTTCACACCCCTCTGGGCACTGCACAGCAGATCTCTCCAGGGTCAAGCTGCTGTGCTGCAAGACTCAGCAGCTTCAGGCTTCATGCCAGACTTTGGACTCAAAGCCAGACCCACTCAAAAAAACCCCAACTCAAACCAAACTTGCAGCCTGCTGATCTAACTTAGCTCTGGGAGAAGGGGCAAACCCAGAGGGTCTCCCCTGCTGCAGTCTCCAGCCCTGCTTCCACAGCCCAAGGAGAAGAGGCTGTTTTGGGGCTTGCTCACAGTCTCTAAAAGGTGCTCTTTGTGAACATCTGAAGAAAAGCAAAGAGCAGGCAGTGAGGAGGCAGGAGCTGCCAGCATTGTGTCCCAGCAGGCCCCAGCTGGGAAATGGCCACTTCCATCTCCCAGAGGCAGATGAGAGAGCTTTTCCTGGGTATCACCCAGCAATGATTGTTTCATTCCTAGAAGTGCTGCTCAGAGAGAGGGGAGACCCAGCACCACTCAATGCACTTGTGGTTGATTTACCTGAGAATGCCAGCCCTCTGGTACAGAATGCAGCCCTGCTAAAGGCAGCTGAGTGCTGCACTTGCATCTTTGGTAGGAGCAGGTTTGCACAGAGCATCTGCTGCAGAAGTCAGGGGGCTTCCCTGGTCAGCTGGCATGGGCAGGAGTGGCTGCCTGCTGAAGGACAAGCCATAGCCACTGCTCTGGCCTCACTGCAGGTCAATCTGTCTGCTCTGTGCTTGGTGTCTCCCAGCCACAACACACAGCTGAGGAATCTGCAGTTGCACAGAGGATTATCTTTTGCAATGTGAGAGAGAGCTAAAAGAAGGAAACGACTGATAATACACAGAGCAAGCAGATTAATGTACTGTGGTGTGTGGGAAAGTCTCTGCAGGGTGCTGAGCAGAAGTGAATGTGCAGATGGCACCAAGCTGTGTGGATCTGGAAGGGTCTGCAGAGGGACCTGGCCAGGCTGGAGCCATGGGCTGAGGCTAATTGTATGAGGTGCAACATGGGCAAGGGCCAGGTCCTGCCCTTGGGTCACAACAACCCCAGGCAATGCTGTGGGCTTGGGGCAGAAAAAGACCTGAGGAGGTTAATTGACAGCAGCTGAACATGAGCCAGCATCATGCCCAGGTGGGCAAGAAGGCCAAGGGCATCCTGGCTTGGATCTGGAACAGTGTGAGCAGCAGGGCCAAGGAGGGGATTGTCCCCCTGGGCACTGGTGAGGCTGCACCTCCAATACTGTGTCCAGTTCTGGGTACAAGGACACTGAGGGGCTGCAGCATGGCCAGAGCTGGGGAAGGGGCTGGAGCACAAGGGTGCTGGGGAGGGGCTGAGGGAATGGGGGTGTTGAGCCTGGAGAAGAGGCTGAGGGCAGACAGGAGCCCTCTCTGCAGCTGCCTGAAGTGGAGTTGGACTGAGGTGAGGGTCAGTCTCTTCTCTCCAGTGATGAATGACAGGACACAAGGAAATGGGCTCAAGTTCCCCAGGGGAGGTTGAGATTGGAGCTGAGGAAGAACCTTTTCAGCCAGAGGGTTATTAAGCACTGGCACAGGCTGCCCAGGGAGGTGGGGGAGTCCCCAGCCCTGGAGATACTCACAAGACACAGAGATGAGGTGCTGAGGGCTGTGGTTTAGCTCAGTGTGAGCTGAGGGGTTGGGCTCGATGATCTTCAAGTTCTTTTCCACCCCACACGACTCTGTGCTCCTCTGAGCCCTACAGCAGACAACGCTGGGCTCTTCCTCCCTGCTGCCAGCCCTGAGGAGCAGCCTTTGGCAGCCCCCTGTCTCCAGCAGAGCCTCACGGGGCAGAGGGCCGTACCGACACACGGGCAGAGCTGTAGGAGCCGTGCCCTGCGGGCGCTGCTGTGCCGGGAGCTGCGCTGTGCCATGCTGTGCTGCAGCGGCTGCCCGTCCTGCCCACCGAGCAAAGCCCGGAGCTGCTGCTGACCCCACCGGCAGCCCAGCCACGGCTCCTTGGCTCCGGACCCGCACTGCCAGCCGCTGCGCTCGTTTGGCTGCAGGCTTCAGGCGTCCCGAGCGGATGATGATCTCGGATTAAAGCCGGGAGAGCGGCTGGGTTTGCTGCTTTGGGGTGTTTTTTCCCCCTGGAATACACCAGAACAGCCCCTGCGCTGCCGGCAGCGACCCGGGCACACGGCAGGAGCCGCCCCGGGCCGGGCACCCCGCAGCAGCGGAGCCGCAAAGCCCACGGGCTCTAACGCCGCGGGCCGCCAGAGCAGCGGCAGGAGCGCGGGGCAGGACGAGGCGGGACGAAGCGCCGCAACGGGCACGGACGAGGCTCCGACCCGAGCGCTCCGGGCTGCGGCCGCTCCAGCAGCCCCGCGCCCCGACCGCCGGCTCCGCTCCCGCACCGACCCGACCGGCCCCGCAGCCGCTCCCGCACCGACCCGACCGGCCCCGGCCCCGCAGCCGCTCCCGCACCGACCCGACCGGCCCCGGCCCCGCAGCCGCTCCCGCACCGACCCGACCGGCCCCGCAGCCACTTCCACACGGACCTGACCGGCCCCGGCACCCCTCCCGCACCGACCCGATCGGCCCCGGCCCCGCAGCCGCTCCCGCACCGACCCAACTGGCCCCGCAGCCGCTCCCGCACCTATCTGACCGGCCCCAGCCCCGCTCCCGCACCGACCCGACCGGTCCCGGCCCCGCAGCCGCTCCCGCACCGACCCGACCGGACCCGGCCCCGCAGCTGCTCCCGCACCGACCCAACTGGCCCCGCAGCCACTCCCGCATCTATCTGACCGGCCCCGGCCCCCCTCCCGCACCGACCCCACTGGCCCCAGCCCCGCAGCCGCTCTCACACCGACCCGACTGGCTCCGCAGCCGCTCCCGCACGGACCTGACCGGCCCCGGCCCCCCTCCCGCACCGACCTGACCAGCCCCGGCCCCGCAGCCGCTCCCACACCAACCCGACCAGTCCCGACCGGCCCCGGCCCCGCAGCCGCTCCCGCACCGACCCGACCGGCCCCGCCGCGCGGCTGCAGCGGCCTCTGCTGGCTCCGCACCGCACGGGCAGAGCCCGGCACCCGCTGCTGACGGCGTGCGGGAGACACGGGAGGGCACGGACTGGGGGACACGGGGGGACACGGACGGGAGGACACGAGGGGACAAGGAGGGGAACACGGGGAAACGGAGGGACATGGACGGGGGGGGCGCGGGAGGGACACGGGGGGCACAGACAGACGGATGCGGGGAGATGAGGACGGGGGGATGTGAGGGACGCGGGGGGACACGGTGGGATGGGGACACGAGTGGGGTAGGGACACCGAGGGAGATGTGGAGGGACCCGGATGGGGGAGACACGGCAAGACACGGAGGGGAACACGGGGAGATGCAGATGGATGAGACGGGGGGGACACGGGAGGACGCTGGGGGAGGGACACGGGGAGGGACGTGGGGGTACATGGTGCAATGGGGACACGAGGGGGACAGGGACACGAGTAGGGGGACGTGGGGGGACCCGGACGGGGGGATACAGGGAGACACAGGGGAACACGGGGGATGGGGCAGGGGGACATAGGGAGACGGGGGTCACGGACAGGGGGGATGCAGGAGGATGCATGGGGAGGGACAGAGGGACACAGATGGAGGGACACAAGTAGGGATGTGGGAAGACAAGGGGAGACATGGACAGGACATGAGGGATGTGGGGGGACATGGGGGGATGGGGACATGGGAGGGTGGGGACACAGGGGAGGTGCAGAGGGATATGGATGGGGGGATATGGACAGGGGACATGGGGAGACACAGGGGAACACGGGGGGATGGGGCAGGGGGACACAGAGGGACATGGATGGGGGGATGCAGGAGGACATAGGAGGAGGGACAGAGGCATACAGATGGAGGGAGGGACATGGGAGGTCATGGGGAGACACAGGGACACGAGGGACATGGGGGGACATGGTGGAATGGGGACAAGGGGGAGGCAGGGACACGGTGGAGATGGGCTAGGGGGGACACAGGGGTTGCACTGCTCACCTGCACCCCCACCAAAGCACAGCAGCCAGTTCAATAAACCACAAGAGAGGGGAGAGGTGGGGGCACGAGGACAAGCTGGACACAAACCATCTCACCTTCAACAAACGTCAGGAAGAAACCCCAGAATAAAACCAAGCCAGAAACCCCATCATTTCATTTTAGAATCACCCCAATAAAATGATCTTACCCTATATTCTAATTTTGGTGGTTTAGCTTTCCCTCCCTAAGCAAGCCCAAAAGGCAAGGGCAGTGTTTGTAAGGGGCAAGTTGTCATACAAGATGAAGAGGCAGCCATATGTTGGAGGAAAAAGAAAGGACACAGCACATAGCCCCCATTTTCCACCATGAACCTCTCTGGGTGGGTACCTCCCCATGTCTTATCCCTTTATTTTAGCTGAATATTCACTGAATTGGACTCAGAACATGAATTTCTCCACAATTCCCTTCTCCCCCAGATGTTTTCCTCCTTGGAAACCAGCCCCAGCCCACCCCACAGACCCAGTGGGCAGGAGGTCCCAGATGTGGGTCAGGGTGAGCCAGGCAACAGAAGCAAGGAATGAGGTTGCATCCCCCCATCACAGCACCTGAGCAGTGCCATCAGGCACAGGGGGCATCACTGCTTGTGCTGAGCTTGCTGTCACTTGCAGGGTGTTGGTGGCCTTTCCTGCACTGCACCCCTTTGCCAAGGAGCTGCTCAGTGTGGAGCTCTCAGGGCTGCAGCTCAGCCTGGCAGAGCTTTGCCTGTGCAAGTGATGGTGCCACGTTTTCACCCTCACACGTGTATCCCCGTGGCTCTGCCCCTCTTTTCTCCAACCAGAAAAGGCAACTGGCTGCCAAAGTCCTAAAACTCCCACTGAGCACAAGAAAACCACCTGCCTAAGAAAACAGATGTGCTCTGTGGCCTCTCCCAGCTAGCCACAGCAAAGCAAACAGTGGCACAGTTGGGTCCCACCACTGCTTTGTTCCTGAAAAACATGTTATTTCAGTCCAACCCTGCCTGGCACATCTGGCTGTCATTAGACAGAGCAGACACACCGTCACTGTCCTCCTCCTGCAGCCAGCACAGCAGCCTGAGCCACGGTCTTTACCTGTCTGTTGGACTTGTCATCCAAGAAGTCCGTAGCCCAGATGGAAACCAGGCTGCTTCCACAGCAGGAGAGCCTGGCAATGCCATCCCTGACAAAGCTGCAGTGCCTGGGCTACCAAGATGCCATTTGGCAGCAGAAGGGAGGAGAGAGATGGGCAGGAGGATGGCAGCTGCCTGCCCTTCCAGCTAGATGTCCAGCCCCAGGCTGGGTGGTGGAGATGACCTAGGTAGGGACAGTGACCCAGAGCAGCCTCTCCATTTGCAGGCACGAGGCACAGATTGGGCTGCCTTAGCTGAAGTTTGGTGTTCTGTGGGTGAAGGGGTCTCTGGGTCTCTGTGGGATGTGTAGGAGGCACGTGGCCAGGCTCTGTCCAACGTGACTCTGCCTCTCCTCAGCGAACCTGGGAGGTCACCACGTCCAGCTGCCCGTCCGTGCAATGTTCATGTCTCACCTTCCATTAAGATGAGGAGGAGGCAGGAGGTGTGATGGGCACAGACCTTTGCAGGAGCTGGGAGGAAATGCCAGCAGTAGCATTAGCCATTCTCTATTTAGTGATCCAACTCCAAGGTCTCAGACCAAGGCAAGAAGCAAAGGCACAGGCTGGAGGAGGAGCTAGGACAATGACCATCTCAGGGGCTGCCTGGCACAGCAGTGACAATGCTGAGGACCTGAGAGAAGTCCCTGGCAAGGCAGACACAGCCCTGTGAGACAGCAGTGTCTCAGCACTCAGCCAGGGGTGACCTGACCTCTGCAGCTCCCCTCATTGCCTTCCACCAGGTGAAGGTTTCTCCTCGTCCTCAAGCAGACTGTCTGAGCTATCAGAGAAGAAGTCCTCCAGATCCTGCTGCCTCACCTTGGACTCCAGAACACTGATGCGCTGCTTGAGCTTCACCTGGGCGTCACTGTAGTCTGTCAGGAGCTGGCCAAAGCGGCTGTGCAGCGTGTCCAGGTTCAAAGCCAGCCTGTCCAGCTTCTCCTCCACACTCTTCCCTTCTGCACTTGCCTCTGCAGCTGACTCATCCAGCAGCCCTTCCTTGATCAGGATCTCCCTGCCACGCTCCTCCAAGACCTTTTTGGCCTCAGGGTACTCTGTGACCGCTTCCATAAGATCCTCCTTCGACAGGCAGAAGAGATCAGAGTAGCCCAAGCTGCGGATGTTGGCCGTGCGCCTGTTGCCCATTTTGCTGCCCTTAATGTTGAGGATGCTGATCTCCCCAAAGCAGCCTCCTGCAGTCAGCAAGGCATACTGTGTCATCCCATCATCTGCCACCACTGCCAGCTTCCCCTCCTTGACGATGTACATCTCCTTCCCAACGTCTCCTTTCCGGCAGACGTAATCCCCTGGGCTGAAGACCTGAGGGCGAAGCTTCAGCACCAGCTCCACCAGCAGACCTGCCTCACAGTCCTGGAAAATCCTCACCTTCTTCAGCGTCTCCAGGTGAACATTGATGGCAATCTCTGCCCTTAGCTTCTCAGGGAGATTCTTGAGGACCTCCCTCTCATCTATCACCTTCTTGTTGCTCCACAGGTAGTCGAACCACTTGATGACTTTGGTTTCCATGTCTTTGCTCACCCTGCGGAACTGCATGTAGTGCTTGATGGCATCCACCCTGGCCTGGAACTCTGCCCTGGTGGCATTCATGTTGGCTATCATGGAGCCCACGTTGCCCACGATGGTGGCAAAGATGAGGACACCGATGAGGAAGTCAAAGATCACAAAGAGATACTCTTCATCACGCACAGGGGGAGGGGTCTCACCGATCGTGGTCAAAGTCAACGTAGACCAGTAGAGACAATAGACGTACTCCCGGGTCAGATACCCATACTCAGGGTCTGTGACGTTGGGGTAGACCCAGGTGTCCTCTCCAAAGCCTATGGCCTTGGAGATGGCATAATAAATGCAGGCATTCCAGTGGATGATGACCAGGATGTAAAGGACCAAGTTGCTGATGCGGCAGACGTTGGGGTGGCTGGTTCTGGTCTCAGTCCTATCGAAGAACTCGAACATGCGGGAGAAGCGCAGGAGCCTGTTGAAACGCAGCTCAGGGTGGTGCCACCCCACAGCAAAGTAAGCCAGGTCTGTGGGCAGGATGGAGACAACATCCAGCTTGAACTGCAAGGTGTGGATGTAGTTATCCCTTAACTTCTTCAGGTCTTTAACCAGGAGGCCCTGTTCCAAGAAACCTGAGCAGGGGTGAGAGAATTCTCTTGGCTTATGTTCAAGCCTTCTGTAGGCTTGGAGAGCACTCCAAGGAACACTGTGGTGTGCCACACACACACACAGGGTCACCCAAATGCAACCATCCCAACGTTACCACTTCCACCCCACCTACTCAGTTCCCAAGCTTTTGTTATCACTCAAGCCCTTCACCTGGCAAAAGACACTTAAAGACGTGACTTGTGGACTTACTCTGTGGCACAAGGGAAAGGGGACACAAAAGCTTTCTGTCCTTCAGGCCATGGGAAGTGTGCAGCTACCTGCTGTGCTCCCACCACATTACACCCCACCATTCTTCCACATTAGCTGAACTGATGCAAAATCAGAGGTACAGACCCTCACCTATGCCTGAATACTGATAGTAATGCAGGTAATTTGGTACAATTACTCAAAGGTGAAGTTGAAAGCTGGGATGATTAATCTTTCATTCTGAAACTCACTCTGTTCCTCAGATCCTTTAATTAGATTCTTTCTCTGGAGACCACTTTGTACCAGCGAGTGCCAAAGTAGACAAACCCCTTCTAAAGGGGCTGTCCATTAAGCCTCTCCCTTGCAGCCCATCTCCACTTTTAGGGGATTAAAGCAAAGCACCCAGGAGCCAGGCTGCTCCTGGAGAAAGTGTCTGCCCATGGCTTGGACAGACCTACTCTGTGCTGGGTGAAAAAGTGGCTGGTGTCAGACCCAGGGAGTGGTGGGAATGGGGTTAAGTGCAGGTGGTGGCTTGGTCACTGGTGGCATTTCCCAGGGCTCAGTGCTGGGGGCTGTTCTGTTTAACAGTGGTCTGGGTGAGGGGATGGAGGGCACCCTCACTAAGTTGGCAGATGACAGCAGGTTGGGTTGGAGCTGAGGGCAGGAAGGGTCTGCAGAGGGACCTGGCCAGGCTGGAGCCATGGGCTGAGACCATGAGGTTCAACATGGACAAGGGCCAGGTCCTGCCCTTGGGTCACACCAACCCCAGGCAATGCTGTGGGCTTGGGGCAGAGGGGCTTGAGAGCTGTCTGGCAGAAGAGGACCTGGGGGGGTTAACTGACAGCAGCTGAACATGAGCCAGCATCATGCCCAGGTGGGCAAGAAGGCCAAGGGCATCCTGGCTTGGATCTGGAACAGTGTGAGCAGCTGGGCCAAGAAGGGGATTGTCCCCCTCTGCTGGGCACTGGTGAGCCTGCACCTCGAGTGCTGTGTCCAGTTCTTGGCCCCTCACTCACTGCCAGAGGGACACTGAGGGGCTGCAGCATGGCCAGAGCTAGGGAAGGGGCTGGAGCACAAGGGTGCTGGGGAGGGGCTGAGGGAATGGGGGTGTTCAGCCAGGAGAAGAGGAGGCTGAGGGGAGACAGCAGCACTCTCTGCAGCTGCCTGAAGGGGAGTTGTAGTGAGCTGGGGGTCGATCTCTTCTCTCCAGTGATGAATGACAGGACACAAGGAAATGGGCTCAAGTTCCCCAGGGGAGGTTGAGATTGGAGCTGAGGAAGAACCTTTTCAGCCAGAGGGTTATTAAGCACTGGCACAGGCTGCCCAGGGAGGTGGGGGAGTCCCCAGCTCTGGAGATACTCACAACACACAGAGGTGAGGTGCTGAGGGCTGTGGTTTAGCTCAGTGCTGAGCCTGGCAGTGTGAGCTGAGGGGTTGGGCTCAATGATCTGAAAGGTCTTTTCCAACAGCAAGGGCTCAGTGCTCCTCTGCTGCTGTACCTGTGTGCAGGCGCATCACCACGTCCACAACGTAGATCGAGTCTGAGACGTAGTCCAACACCAGCCAGAGGACACAATAGGTCTCTTGCAGGTCACTGAAGCAAGCCCTGGAGGAAGGTCACACAATTAGAGTGGTGAGACCAGCAGATCTCCTTATGCTTTCCAATGATCACAGCTGAATACAGGCTGATTTTGAGGCTCCTACTCTGCACCAGAGCTGGGCCACTTACCCCTCTTCTCCTAGCAATTAAAAGGCTCTCCTTGACAATCCTGCCCTCCCTTGACCTGGGTAAATGTCTTGAAACCCTCCAAGCTCCCAGCTCACCTGGCTATGAGCAAGCACCAATTATAGAGGACAGGCACTGTGATGACAGCCAGCCAACGGTAATACCAGTCCCCTGCAGGGTCCACCACAAAGATCTGCCACCTCCTCCTGCAAGCAGAGAGAAACCAGAGCTGGCAATGTAGGAATAAAGGGCTAAAAGAGAAACTAGGGTTGGAAGGAACCACCTCAGCCACATCTTTCATCCCTTGCACTAGACTGGCTCAAACACAGCTGCAGCTCGAGTGCCAGCCTGCAAGCTAGAACCAATCCCAACAGTGTTTAAGCTCCTTTATCCCCAAAACTGGGCTCAGTAACATGCCAGAAGAGGAAACTGTAGGACAATGAGGCAAAGCAGGTGCCTAAATGCAGACAACACCTCAGCTACAGGGCCAGAAACAGATGGATGGGTGGGTGGGTGGATGGATGGATGGATGGAAGAGGGTGATCAGAAAGCTTCTTGTTACATGACATTTCCTCTCCCAGCTGAGGTATGGATTGGTGCCAGGTGGATCTTAAGAGAAGATTAATTAGAGCAGGAAGGAAATTGTGCTGCAGATGAGTGGGAGCACCAGGAGGGGATGCCCAAGGCCCAGAGCAGACCCAGGGGGAGGGCAGCTGGCAGTGCTTTGTAGCTCACAGCTGCCTGCACTCTGCTCAGTCCTAGGTCCAGGCTTTGAAGTGCTCCCAAGTGTTTGATCCTGCTCATTTTGGGACTATGAGATGTGTGTGCTCCAGCTGCCAGATCTCACCAGAGAGAAACCCTGCAGCTGGGCTGATAGGCTTAGCTGCTGCAGCCTGGTAGGGCAAAACTCCCTCTCACCCTCCCCTTCACTCCCTTCCAGCTTTTGAACATGGAAAAACCCCTCCAGGGATAGGAAAAAAAACCCCAACCCACTTGCCAACAGATTCCCTGTGTCCACCCCACTGCTTCTGACAGCTTCAGAAGCAAAGCCTCTGCCTTGCAGCCTCCTTCCCTGGGACACACAGCACTGGCACAAGGGAAGCACCGACTCACCTGCAGCCAGCCAGTGGCCTTGGGACACCCACAGGCACTAAGAACCTCAATAAAGGTGTTAAGTGCAAAAATAACGGTGTCAATGGGTAATTTCAGCTTTAAATCAGCAGAGGTGGCCACAGTAGGTGGTCAGTCACTGATGTTATGATGACTACAGGGTCACTGATGGGAAACCAAGGCTCTGGGTCAGCCCAGGGAGAGGGAATCTGCCTCTTGCCAAAGGCTTTGCATCCAAGGCTGCAACCATGGAGGCTCCCACAGCTGTGACCAGCAGCTCACGTTTGGGGATACCAGACTTGGGGCTCTGAGAGCCCAGCAGAAGTGCCCTCCATGTGCCCAGGAGCCAGCTGGCACCAAGCAGCCCCTTCATGGCACAGCTCAGCTCCCTCTGATATCTGACAAGCTCCCCTTCACCTCATGGGGCAGAAAGGGCTTTTTCTTTGACTGGTAAAGACCCAGATACAAGGCTCTGATATTTTTCTCCTAGAGGAAAACAATCCTTTCTTGGTGTCTTTAATTACCAAGTATAATGGCAGGGTCCCTGAGCACTCTGGGAGCTTTGCCCTTTAATTAGCCAGCCTGGAAAGCCAGGTTATTGCTTTTCACCAGGAGTGTGAGCTGAGGAGATGAAAGGGCTGGGTTTGAAAGGGCCTTTTCAGAAAGCTGCCATCACTGCATCTGCTCTTGGCAGGGGGAGGGCATGGGCAGCAAATGCACTCCCTTCATCCTGCTGATGAATGAGACCAGCACATCCCACATCCCCCTGCTTGCTGTGGTGTCCTGGGTGAGAGAGACCCCCACACCCCCTGGGTGAGACCCCACATCCCCTGGCTTGGCCCCAGCTCTTCATCCACACAAGCTGAAGAGCTGCTGTGCAGATGGGGAGGATCTACTGTCTGTCACCAGCCATGCCATGGGGTTTCCTGCTAGGGGAGGGAAAACCTCAGAGGTGAGGGGCAGGCCAGGTCCTTTCCACAGCAACAGGCTACCAGGTGCTGTGTGCCTGCACAACAGGGCAGTGATGCCAGGCTGGCTGCCAGGACAGGGGCTGGAGAGGCTCCTTCCAACCACTGCATCCTACCTCCCCCTTTCTCATCTCCATCCCCCTCCCTAGCCATTGCTCCTGGGAGCCCCCAGCACTCTGCATGGCTGATCTCCAGCCAAGTCAGCTGGGGTACAGCAAAGGGCTCCTACTTTTTGCTCTCCTCTTCAGTCTCCTCGTCCTCTAGCCCACTGCCAGCTCCTGCAGCCACTGTCTGGAGCTCAGGGCCCTGGAAGCGTTCAAGGAAGGGGTCTGGCCTTTGCTGCTCCTCCTGCAAGCTCTTGCTGGCCCAGTCTCTCAGCACCAGCACCAGCTGGACTATCCTGCATGGGGGAAAGAGGCAAAGTCAGGAGGTGTCTGTGGAGCAAGGAGAAAGCAAAGCCTTGAGAGCAAGCAGTTTCTTCTCACCTGAGAAGAAAACTCTCACAGCTCCCTCTCAAGCCCAAATGGTTCCTTTTTGCCCCTGTTGTAGTGATGCTCTGGGATGAAGTGAGCCCACCCTGGCAGAGTGCCACAGCTCCTTCCCCAGCCCTGCTGCCATTCCCAGGGGCACATGAGGAAAGGTGTGGGTGTCTAGGGCAGAGTGAGGCTGCCCACAAGGAGAGGAAGGCAGCCCCCAGCCCTCTTGGCACCTCAGGGGTGATGGAGCCATTCCCAGGCACCCATCCCTGTGCCCCTCGAATGCCAAACAGCAGGAGGGGATCCTGACCCACCAAGTCCCCAGTTTCAGAGCACAAAAGGCTCAGGCTCCCCTGGGCCAGCAGCACACACACACACAGGTACCTGGCCAGGGTTTGCCTGCCTTGGGGTGCAGAGGCAGATGGCTGATCCTCCCTCTCCAGGGAAGCTACTCTCTGCAGCTCTGAGGTGTCATCCTGGGCTGGGCAGGTCCTGCAGTGGGGAGGAAGGGGGGTGCCACAGCCACATGGTGCCATCGACCTGGCATGGCAGCCCTGTCACACACACACACACCAGGCTGCTGCCCCCCCAACCAGCACAGGGATCAGCCTGACCTCCTGGTGCTGAGCCCCATCCTGGCTCGGGCCTGGGCAGGGGGACAGGGGCAGAGGGCAGCTGGGGAGCTCTGCACATCATTACTCTTGGCTGTCATCTTCTATGTGAGTGGACCAGGGGCACACACCCTGTCCTGGGGACCTGCAAAGAGCAGAAAACAGCCATGAAAGAGCCATGCAGGACATATCCCATGGCTTGAAGGCAGAGATACAGCATGGCAAGAGAGGCTCAAACCCCATGGGATGTGCCCACCCTGTGTGTTCCACCACCAGCCACCACTGAAGGCTGCAGTAAGAGTCCTGCTGAGCATTTCACCCTCCCCAAGAGATCCCACATCAGCCAGCAGCCCATGGGAGATGCTCTCTTTGGAGTGGAGGCTCCTCAGCCATTGCTGGGGCAACAGCATCCCCAGCTGAGCCGTGCCATAACAACAGCCTGTGGCTCTTGGCACCACTCCCTGCCCCACAAGAAGCAAACAGGCTTGTAAGAGATGTCAGAGTGAGGCCACCCTGGCAGGGAGATGCTGGTACACAGCAGCACAGGGTGGGCTTTGTGTGTACAAGGGGGTTTGCACCCATGCAAATGCCCTTCTTCCCCAGGGCATCGTGAGCTGCTGGGGCTCTGCCCTGCCAGCCTCCCCTCCTGGCACCACAGAGACATTAAGGCACTGGAAATAGAGGTTTGCCTGGATGAAGAGCCTTGCTGAGCTTCCTGCTAGCAGGAGCTGCTGTCTGGTTGCAGAGAGCAGCAGAGGAGCCCCTGCATTAGTACATGGAGGCTGCTGTGGAGTTGTTGAGTGTGAGACTTCAAGGGGGCTTCTTTACCTAAGAAGTGGTTTTCTGTTGTCTCCAGTGGCAGGACAAGGGGTGATGGGATGAAGCTGCAACACAAACAGTTCCATTGAAACATAAGGAGAAACTGTTGGAGTGTTTGAGTGAGGGAGCCCTGGCCCAGGCTGCTCAGGGAGGGTGTGGAGGCTCCTGCTCTGGAGGTCTCCAAACCCCCCTGGACACGTTCCTGTGTGACCTGAGCTAGATGGGAGCTGCTTCTGCAGGGGGTTGGACTGGCTGAGCTCTACAAGTCCCTTCCAGCCCCCACCATGCTGTGACCCTGTGATTCTATGAAGTGAGAGTAGCCCAGGGGTTTGCCCAGCTCCAACATCACACACAGCCCCGATTTCTGCAGCACCCTGCTACAGCCCATCCCATGCCAAAGCAACCTGGCACCAGCACAGCCTTGTCCCTGTATGGACACACAGCCTTGTCCCTGTATGGACACACAGCCCAGCCCCACACACAGACAGAGAGCACAGCCCCCCACACACACAGCACAGCCCCACACACAGACACAGCCCCACACACAGGACCACCCAGCCCCTCCCCACAGTACTAGTCACAGCCCGCACAGCCCAGCTCCTGCACAGCACAGCTCCTGCACAGCCCAGCTCCTGCACAGCCCAGCTCCTGCACAGCACCGCTCCTGCACGCTGCTCCCGCACAGCCCAGCTCCTGCACAGCACAGCTCCTGCACAGCCCAGCTCCTGCACAGCCCAGCTCCTGCACAGCACCGCTCCTGCACGCTGCTCCCGCACAGCCCAGCTCCTGCACAGCACAGCTCCTGCACGCTGCTCCCGCACAGCCCAGCTCCCGCACAGCCCAGCTCCTGCACGCTGCTCCCGCACAGCCCAGCTCCTGCACAGCCCAGCTCCCGCACAGCCCAGCTCCTGCACGCTGCTCCCGCACAGCCCAGCTCCCGCACAGCCCAGCTCCCGCACAGCCCAGCTCCTGCACGCTGCTCCCGCACAGCCCAGCTCCCGCACAGCCCAGCTCCCGCACAGCCCAGCTCCTGCACGCTGCTCCCGCACAGCCCAGCTCCCGCACAGCCCAGCTCCCGCACAGCACAGCTCCCGCACGCTGCTCCCGCACAGCCCAGCTCCTGCACGCTGCTCCCGCACAGCCCAGCTCCCGCACAGCCCAGCTCCCGCACGCTGCTCCCGCACAGCCCAGCTCCTGCACGCTGCTCCCGCACAGCCCAGCTCCTGCACAGCCCAGCTCCCGCACAGCCCAGCTCCCGCACAGCCCAGCTCCTGCACAGCCCAGCTCCCGCACAGCCCAGCTCCCGCACAGCCCAGCTCCTGCACAGCCCAGCTCCCGCACAGCCCAGCTCCTGCACAGCCCAGCTCCTGCACAGCCCAGCTCCCGCACAGCCCAGCTCCTGCACAGCCCAGCTCCCGCACAGCACAGCTCCCGCACGCTGCTCCCGCACAGCCCAGCTCCCGCACAGCCCAGCTCCTGCACAGCCCAGCTCCCGCACAGCCCAGCTCCCGCACAGCCCAGCTCCCGCACGCTGCTCCCGCACAGCACAGCTCCCGCACAGCCCTGCTCCCGCACAGCCCAGCTCCCGCACAGCCCAGCTCCTGCACAGCCCAGCTCCTGCACAGCACCGCTCCTGCACACTGCTCCCGCACAGCCCAGCTCCCGCACAGCACCGCTCCTGCACGCTGCTCCCGCACAGCCCAGCTCCCGCACAGCCCAGCTCCCGCACAGCACAGCTCCCGCACGCTGCTCCCGCACAGCCCAGCTCCTGCACGCTGCTCCCGCACAGCCCAGCTCCCGCACAGCCCAGCTCCCGCACGCTGCTCCCGCACAGCCCAGCTCCTGCACGCTGCTCCCGCACAGCCCAGCTCCTGCACAGCCCAGCTCCCGCACAGCCCAGCTCCCGCACAGCCCAGCTCCTGCACAGCCCAGCTCCCGCACAGCCCAGCTCCCGCACAGCCCAGCTCCTGCACAGCCCAGCTCCCGCACAGCCCAGCTCCTGCACAGCCCAGCTCCTGCACAGCCCAGCTCCCGCACAGCCCAGCTCCTGCACAGCCCAGCTCCCGCACAGCACAGCTCCCGCACGCTGCTCCCGCACAGCCCAGCTCCCGCACAGCCCAGCTCCTGCACAGCCCAGCTCCCGCACAGCCCAGCTCCCGCACAGCCCAGCTCCCGCACGCTGCTCCCGCACAGCACAGCTCCCGCACAGCCCTGCTCCCGCACAGCCCAGCTCCCGCACAGCCCAGCTCCTGCACAGCCCAGCTCCTGCACAGCACCGCTCCTGCACACTGCTCCCGCACAGCCCAGCTCCCGCACAGCACCGCTCCTGCACGCTGCTCCCGCACAGCCCAGCTCCCGCACAGCCCAGCTCCCGCACAGCACAGCTCCCGCACGCTGCTCCCGCACAGCCCAGCTCCTGCACGCTGCTCCCGCACAGCCCAGCTCCCGCACAGCCCAGCTCCCGCACGCTGCTCCCGCACAGCCCAGCTCCTGCACGCTGCTCCCGCACAGCCCAGCTCCTGCACAGCCCAGCTCCCGCACAGCCCAGCTCCCGCACAGCCCAGCTCCTGCACAGCCCAGCTCCCGCACAGCCCAGCTCCCGCACAGCCCAGCTCCTGCACAGCCCAGCTCCCGCACAGCCCAGCTCCTGCACAGCCCAGCTCCTGCACAGCCCAGCTCCCGCACAGCCCAGCTCCTGCACAGCCCAGCTCCCGCACAGCACAGCTCCCGCACGCTGCTCCCGCACAGCCCAGCTCCCGCACAGCCCAGCTCCCGCACAGCCCAGCTCCTGCACAGCCCAGCTCCCGCACAGCCCAGCTCCCGCACAGCCCAGCTCCCGCACGCTGCTCCCGCACAGCACAGCTCCCGCACAGCCCTGCTCCCGCACAGCCCAGCTCCCGCACAGCCCAGCTCCTGCACAGCCCAGCTCCTGCACAGCACCGCTCCTGCACACTGCTCCCGCACAGCCCAGCTCCCGCACAGCACAGCTCCTGCACGCTGCTCCCGCACAGCCCAGCTCCTGCACAGCACCGCTCCTGCACGCTGCTCCCGCACAGCCCAGCTCCCACACAGCCCAGCTCCCGCACAGCCCAGCTCCTGCACAGCCCAGCTCCTGCACAGCCCAGCTCCTGCACGCTGCTCCCGCACAGCCCAGGCTCTGCCCGCGGCACGGCAATGCCTTGTGCAGCCCTGACACGCGGGGCAGCGGAGCCCACGCTGTGCACTCACGAGCCCGGAGCTCCCGCAGCGTCGGGCAGCGCGCTGCAGCCCCGGCACACGCTGCCTTCCCCCGAGCCGCCCGCCTGCCGCCGCTGCGCTCCGGCCTCGCAAACCAGCCGTGTGCTGCAGGGAAAAGGCGCTGCCAGGGGAGCTGCCTGCGCTCCAGCCCAGCACGGGGGCTGGCAAAGGGCTGGGAGGCTGGCCAGGGGCTGGGCAGAGCTCCTGCCCAAGCAGAGGGACTGGGCAGTGCTCCTGCCCGAGCAGAGGGGCTGGTGAGAGTCTGGGAGGCTGGTGAGGGGATGGGCAGAGCTCCTGTCCCAGCACAGGGGCTGGTGAGGGGCTGGCAGAGCTCCTGCCAGAGCACAGGGGCTGGTGAGAGGCTGGGAGGCTGGTGAGGGACTGGTAGAGCTCCTGTCCCAGCACAGGGGCTGGTGAGGGGCTGGGCAGAGCTCCTGCCCAAGCACAGGGGCTGGTGAGGGGCTGGTAGAGCTCCTGCCCGAGCACAGGGGCTGGCAAAGGGCTGGGAGGCTGGCCAGGGGCTGGGCAGAGCTCCTGCCCGAGCACAGGGGCTGGTGAGAGGCTGGGAGGCTGGTGAGGGACTGGTAGAGCTCCTGCCCCAGCAGAGGGGCTTATGAGGGGGTTGGCAGAGCTCCTGTCCCAGCACAGGGGCTGATGAGGGGCTGGGCAGTGCTCCTGCCCAAGCAGAGGGGCTGGTGAGGGGCTGGCAGAGCTCCTGCCCCAGCACAGGGGCTGGTGAGGGGCTGGCCGAGCTCCTGCCCCAGCAGAGGGGCTTATGAGGGGGTTGGCAGAGCTCCTGCCCCAGCAGTGGGGCTGGTGAGGGGCTGGGCAGAGCTCCTGCCCAAGCACAGGGGCTGGTGAGGGGCTGGGAGGCTGGTGAGGGCACAGGAGGATGCACTCCCATCTGTGCCTGTGTGCCTCCAGAGCACGCCCTGAGCAGCAGGGAGCACTTCAGAGGAGATGACAGCAGCCAGCTTGGTGTCCAGGAGATGGAAGGGGAGGAGGGAAACACGCTGCTAAGGGATGCTCCATTTCCTTACCCACACATCCCCTGTCACCTCTCTCACCCTCTTTCCTGTCACCTCCTCAGTAGCTGGAGGGACCCCAGGGCACTCTCAGGGCAGAGACCAGCTGGAGATCAATGTCCTGAGCTGCTCTGGGCCCAGGGGCTGCCAGATCCTCAGCAAACCCTGGGGAAGGGTCCCTGCCCTGGGGAAGGGTCCCTGCCCAGCCAGCAGCCCCCAGGCTGGGTCAGGTCCTGCCACTCAGGAGGATTCCAAACCCACTTGGACACATTCCCATGCCCCTGATGGAGGGAAACCTGCTTTAGCAGGAGGGTGAGCTGGTAGAAGAGACACATCCAGAACACACCGAGTTTATTCAGGGTCAGTGCTTCCAGACCTACAGCAGGGTTGGTTGATGACTGCTGTGAGTCCCACTGGAGATGTGTCAATAATCAGCCTGTGGGAACACATGCAGCTTGATCACCTCTCCTCCAAACCCCCTCAATGCACACCTGGAAGGTGCTGTGTCCCTCAAAGGGCCAGATCTTCTCACCCTAAGGTAAAGCTTTAAAACACCAAACCACAAGCTTTTTCCAAGACACCTTTTCCCCTCTCAGGGAAGCAACACCAAAAGATTTCCCTGCTCTTCTGGCAGGAGCCCCACAGCCACAGCCCCCTCATCCAGACTCACTGTGCAAGGTCCTGGCAGCCCTGAGCACATCCAGCCCTGCCCAGTGCTCCCACTGCTCACACACACACACACATACCCCACCACAGCCTGGCAGCCCAGCACACACACCATCCTGGCCCTCACCTGCAGTCCCTCTCAGCCCCCTGCTCAGCTCAGCTGGCAGCCACAGGTTCAGACCTTGTGGGACAGTTATTTACTGGCCCATGTCCAGCTGCCAGATGGATGCACCTTGCAGGCAGAAAGTGCCCAAGCAGCTGTGTCTGGAAGTTATCTTCTGGGACATCTGGATCATCTGCAGATCCAGTTACAATTACTTATAGGTGGAAGGGAAAGGTCCTGTTAAGCCATTGCCAAACCTGCCCACAGAGCTTCCCAGCACAGCTCCAGCAGCTCCTCAGACACTAAGAGTTGCAGTCATCTCAGCCACCCCAGATGTGACTGACAGCATTCTCAGTCACCCCAGATGTGACTGAGAGCATTCCCAGCCATCTCAGCCACTCCAGATGTGGCTGACACCATTCTCAGCCATCTCACTCCAGATGTGACTGACACCATTCTCAGCCACCCCAGATGTGAATGACACCATTCCCAGCCATCTCAGCCACTCCAGATGTGACTGACACCATTCCCAGCCATCTCAGCCACTCCAGATGTGACTGACACCATTCTCAGCCACCCCAGATGTGACTGACACCATTCCCAGCCATCTCAGCCACTCCAGATGTGACTGACACCATTCTCAGCCATCTCACTCCAGATGTGACTGACACCATTCTCAGCCATCTCACTCCAGATGTGACTGACACCATTCTCAGCCATCTCAGCCACTCCAGATGTGACTGACATCATTCTCAGCCATCTCAGCCACTCCAGATGTGACTGACACCATTCTCAGGCATCTCACTCCAGATGTGACTGACACCATTCTCAGCCATCTCAGCCACTCCAGATGTGACTGACATCATTCCCAGCCATCTCACTCCAGATGTGACTGACATCATTCTCAGCCATCTCAGCCACTCCAGATGTGACTGACATCATTCTCAGCCATCTCACTCCAGATGTGACTGACACCATTCTCAGCCATCTCACTCCAGATGTGACTGACATCATTCTCAGCCATCTCAGCCACTCCAGATGTGACTGACACCATTCTCAGCCATCTCACTCCAGATGTGACTGACACCATTCTCAGCCATCTCAGCCACTCCAGATGTGACTGACATCATTCTCAGCCATCTCAGCCACTCCAGATGTGACTGACATCATTCTCAGCCATCTCACTCCAGATGTGACTGACATCATTCTCAGCCATCTCAGCCACTCCAGATGTGACTGACACCATTCTCAGCCATCTCACTCCAGATGTGACTGACACCATTCTCAGCCATCTCAGCAACCCCAGATGTGACTGACACCATTCCCAGCCATCTCAGCCACTCCAGATGTGACTGACACCATTCTCAGCCATCTCAGCCACTCCAGATGTGACTGACACCATTCTCAGCCATCTCACTCCAGATGTGACTGACATCATTTTCAGCCATCTCAGCCACTCCAGATGTGACTGACACCATTCTCAGCCATCTCACTCCAGATGTGACTGACACCATTCTCAGCCATCTCAGCCACTCCAGATGTGACTGACATCATTCTCAGCCATCTCACTCCAGATGTGACTGACATCATTCTCAGCCATCTCAGCCACTCCAGATGTGACTGACATCATTCTCAGCCATCTCACTCCAGATGTGACTGACACCATTCTCAGCCATCTCAGCCACTCCAGATGTGACTGACATCATTCTCAGCCATCTCACTCCAGATGTGACTGACATCATTCTCAGCCATCTCAGCCACCCCAGATGTGACTGACACCATTCTCAGCCATCTCAGCCACCCCAGATGCAAGTGTTACTCAATTCCACAGAAGGAAAAAAATGGCAAAGCCATTGAACTGGGCTTTTGTTTTTAGCTAGGGAGCATCTAGGCTAAGACTTTGCCCTCCCCTCTGTTCTTGCACCGTGGCTGAAGTTACAGCTTGGCAGCAATGCTGCCCTCTGGCACCCTGCAAACACCCACCAAATGGGCAACTTCCCATGGCCTGACTGGGGCTGGTTTGAGGTCTTACAACCCAGGCAGTCACCACAGGGAGGTTTCCCATTCACATCTCTCTGAGAAAGAGCCAAGCTCCTGGGTAAGCTCAAGCCTCAGCAACGTTCTCCCAGTGACTCTGGATGTGCTGCTGATGGCTGCAGGGATGGCAGCTCCTGGCTCCTCCAGCCCACAGCTCCAGAGCAGGGGCAGAGCTGGCACTGCTGCCTCCAGCAAAGAGCAGCTGTGCACGAGCTGCTGGGGTGCAAGGTGAGGGCTGCAAAGCCCTTGGGGCTACACAGATGATCAGGGGACTGGGACATCTTCCTTCTGAGGAAAGGCTGTGGGACCTGGGGCTGTTTAGTCTGGAGGAGACTGAGGGAGGAGCTCATCATCACTTATAAATACCTAAAGGATGAGTGGTGAGAGGATGAAGCCAGTCTCTTTTCTGTGGTGGCCAGTGACAGGACAAGGGATAACAGACACAAACTGGGACACAGCAAGTTCCACTGACACAGGAGGAGAAAGTCCTTTGGTGCTGAGCTGAGGGAGCCCTGGCCCAGGCTGCCCAGGGAGGGTGTGGAGGCTCCTGCTCTGGAGGTTCCCAACCCCCTCTGGACACGTTCCTGTGCCCCCTGAGCCAGGGGAACCTGCTGTAGCAGGGGCTGGGGCTGGAGCAGCTCTGCAGGGCCCTGCCAGCCCCACCATGCTGGCATTCTGTGAGAAGCAGATCACAGCAGTTGACTGAAAACTTCTATAGAGTCAGAACAGAGTTGTCCACGCTGGGCATGATCAGGGGCTGAGCCCACCAGAGTCTGTAAGAGTACCCCACAGCTACAAACACCCAACACCTTGGCTTTGCACCTCCTCCAGCAGACAGCCCAAGGGTCAGAGGATGTCTCATTGCTTTGTGCAGGACAAACACCTCCTGCATCAGCCCAAGGGTCAGAGGATGTCTCATTGCTTTGTGCAGGACAAACACCTCCTGCATCAGCCCAAGGGCCAGAGGATGTCTCATTGCTTTGTGCAGGACAAACACCTCCTGCATCAGCCCAAAGGTCAGAGGATCTGTCATTGCTTTGTGCAGGACAAACACCTCCTGCATCAGCCCAAGGGCCAGAGGATCTCTCATTGTTTTGTGCAGGATAAACACCTCCTGCATCAGCCCAAGGGTCAGAGGATCCCTCATTGCTTTGTGCAGGACAAACACCTCCTGCATCAGCCCAAGGGCCAGAGGATCTCTCATTGCTTTGTGCAGGATAAACACCTCCTGCATCAGCCCAAGGGTCAGAGGATCCCTCATTGCTTTGTGCAGGACAAACACCTCCTGCATCAGCCACCAATGTCTTATGAGACCTGGGCTCTTCACAGCAGCTTCCCACACAAGCACTGACCCCATCAGACACCTGAGGTGGTTGCTAGTGCACAGCCCCAGGTCTGTGCCTCCTGGGCCATCCTCTTTGTGCCTGCCACCCATCTCCAGCTGCTGTGGCACAAGCTCCCAGCTTCATCACTCACCTCTAACACATGGGAGGGCTGATGGCACCTTCCTTGTAACCAGAGCCTAAAGGACACAGATCCTCAAGGGCCTACAGTGCAAAATGCAGCTCAAGGTAAGAAGAAACATGTAGCTTTACTGTTTGCAGGTATGCAAGCAAGGATCTTCTTCCTGCCCTTACCCAGCCTGCCAGGGCTGGGCAGGGGAGGCTGGGGCAGGGCAAATCATCTCCTCAGCCAGAGCCAGGTGTTGATGAGGCAGGCAGAGAGCAGCATGGAGTGGACAAAGGCCTCCTTCTGTCTCCAGGCGTTGTGCTGCTCCTCCAGCACACGCAGCCGCCCCGAGATCCTGGTCAGCTGCAAGGGGAGCAGTGAGGCCACTGTGAGCCCTGCAGCAGAGGCAGGGGACAGCAAGGGATGGGAGCTGCTGTGCCTTTCAAGGTTCAGTTTTGCCAGAGCAGCAGCTGTCTTTGTGGGGGAGAATTAGCTGCAGTACCTCAGCTCCTGAGCAGATGCTGCAGGAAAACATCCACCCCACCAGAAGCCCATCTGAGCCCTCTGTTGTCAGCAGATGGAGGGGTCTGGCTGTCTCCTGTAGCCCTACAACTCCTCAGGGTAGGGGTTTGACGGGTGTAAGCCCCCCCTTGCTTCTCCAGCAGCAGCAGCAGCCATCCCTCACTGGGCATCAGCCCACCAGGACCCAGCAAGGAGCCCTGGAGCTCCCCCCACCCTGGAATCCCCTGGCAGCCCTTCACTCCCAGCTCACCTGCTTTTTCATTGCTGCCATCTCAGCCACCTCAACCTCCTCCACAGCGCTCTCTGGGCCTGGGGCAGCCTCCTGGGAGCTGGGGAAGCAAAAGAGAGATGCAGGAGGCTAAACAATGCCCAGGAGATGCAAGTGCCTCCCCATGCAGGGCCCTGCCAAGGGGAGCCCAGCCATGCAGGTGCCCAGCATTTGCTCACCACTTGCAGCACACCAGGAGAGAGGAAACAGCCCCTGCACAGCATCTGCTCACCTCTTCTGAACCCACAGTGTCTGTGTATTTATTCCCTTCCACCACACACCCCAGAGTGATCCCAACAAAACACAGGACAGCCAACAGGGAAAACAAATGCTTGTCTTTCTTTAGAGGCTCAACAGAGAGAAAATGTATTTACCAAGCATCCAGTCTCCTGTAGCCAGAGGAATTCCCTGAGTGTTGGATAAATCACCCTTAGAGCCAGTCAGGTAAATCCATGTTACAGGGCTGATCTCACCTTCATCAGCAGGAGAGGATCCCTTGGTGGGATCAGCCATCAGCTGGGGGAACTACCTGAGCAAGTGCATCAGGGGCCTGAGGTGGTTGAGACAAAGCTTTGCCCCTCTCCAGAATCTGTAGATACCACAAGCTCATTTTGCCCACTCCCTGACCAAAACAAACATAGCAAATCTTACCTACAGCTTCAAACACAAACAAGCAACCCAAGCACACAGCACTCCCTTCCATCCCTGGAAACAAAGGGAGCAGCTCTGGGATTAGCTGCTGCACTGGCAGAAGCAACAGAGACCACAGATCCCCAGGGCATGCCCTGGAGACACAGGGCTCACAGCAAGGAGCCACAAAACAAAGCAGATCCAAGGAGACAAAACCATTCTGTTGGCCCTCTCGTGCCAGGCCAGCTCTACAGTAGTTGTGCTGGCATCAAAACTCCCCTGTGCACACCAATAACTCACTGAGAGGGTGCAGGGTAACGTGTGTATAACCCCTCTCCTTATCTACTCCTGTTTGCAACATGATGATGGGGCTGAGGACAGGCCAGAGCAGCACCCAGAGAGGTGTGGGAGAGAAAACCTCCACACCACGTAGCTGCAGCACAGAATGAAAGGCACAGCACAAAGAAAGTCCATTTTCCCCAAGGGAGCCATTCAAAAGGGACAAATCCTGCAGCTCTGGAGTGAGGAATCCCAGCTGATCCAGGAGAACATCCTTTAGAGGCAGCTCCTGCTGACTCCTGGCTTCACAGAGTCCCTGTCAGGCACATGTCCCAGCCCCTGGCTGACACCAGGCTTTCCTTGACTGAAAGCTCAGGACAAACAAGCCAGCTCAATCATTTTTCAGCCTTTATTGTTGCATGGGATGTACAAGGTTGGTGTATCACAGGCTGGGTGCATCTGAAGTGATGCAAAGGGCCAGGAAGAGACATTTCACAGAACGGTTACAGCTGGAAAAGACCTTGAGGATCATTGAGCCCAACCCCTCAGCTCACATTGAGCTAAACCACAGCCCTCAGCACCTCATCTCTGTGTCTTGTGAGTATCTCCAGGGCTGGGGACTCCCCCACCTCCCTGGGCAGCCTGTGCCAGTGCTTAATAACCCTCTGGCTGAAAAGGTTCTTCCTCAGCTCCAATCTCAACCTGCCCTGGGGAACTTGAGGCTCAGGACCTACCTCACTGCACTACAGTAGCTCTGCAGGCCACCACCTCTCATGGAACCATGGCCTAAACCTCCCCTGATGCTGAGGGGAGGAGGGAGAAGGTCTCACCTAGCCACCAACCACACTGCTGGCATGCCCAGACTTCATTTAAAGCTTTTTAAGAAGCACCATTTGCAGCCTCCTGTGGCTCCAGGCAGGGCCATCCCTCTGCTGCCTGCACCTCTGTGCCAGCTGGTAGGGATGGCACAGATAATGGACATGCACTGTCCTCCCCTTCTGCCTGGAGGCTTTGCTCAAGGAGCATTTGAAGTATTTAGATGATCCTGTGGGTGCTTAGCAGCCTTAGAGCAGTGGGGACACCTTAAGGCTGCAATCATGCCTTTGAACACGTTAAAACTGCTGCACTTGCACAGAGTGTGGTGCAGACAGCAGCTCCTGGAGACATCAGGGTGATGGCATCCCTGCTGCAGAGAGCACACAGCCATGCTGCACCCTGGCCAGAGGCATCAGCCATGGCATGAGTAACTGTGCAGCCAGCTCATGCAAAAGGGTGAGACACAGGATCAGAGTCACAGGATCACAGAACCATTTCAGTTGGAAAAGACCTTCAGGATCATCAGGTCCAGCCACTGACCTCACACTGCCAAGCCCATCACTAACCCATGGCCCTCAGCACAGGATCACAGAACCACTGAATGGAGGGGGTTGGAAGGGACCTTGAGAGCTCATCCAGCCCATCCCCCCTGCCAAAGCAGCTCCCACCTAGATCAGGTCACACAGGAATGTGTCCAGGGGGGTTTGAAGACCCCCAAGGAAGGAGCCTCCACACCCTCCCTGGGCAGCCTGGGCCAGGGCTCCCTCACTCAAACACTCAAACAGTTTCTCCTTGTGTTTCAATGGAACTGTTTGTGTTCCAGTCTCATCCCATCAGCCCTTGTCAGCTGTGCAGCTTTGAAATACCTCCAAGGATGGGACCCCACACTCACACTCAGCCAAGGGTGCTGGGAGCAAGCAGCAGGGGCACCTCAGGGACAGGACCTGGGTGAGCCCATCTGGATTGTGATTCCCTTCACACATTTCTCCCCATCAAGCTAGGAAAGCATGCAGCAGGATCAGCACTGGCTTAGCAGTGAAAGGCATCCAGCAACAGCCTGTGGTCACTGGGAGGGCTGGGGAGCAGCGTGCAGCTGAGCAGCAGTCAGAGGCTGGGCTGGGAGAGCAGGGGCACCCAGGCTGAGGCACCCAGCACCCTGGGAAGAGCTACTGGAGAGGACAGGCTAGAGGAGAGTCCAAGACAGCTATGCAGCACCATCCTGCCCCATGCACCCTGCAGCTCACACAGCTCAGCCCAGCTCATGTCTTAGCGAGGCAGAGGCAAGTCCTTGCAGAATGACAGGGAAGGTGGCTCAAGAGGAGCCAAAGTCACCTGGATGGCACTGGGTCTTGCAGAGAGTTCTGGACACGGTGGAAGAGCACTTGGCCCAGGAGGTACATGGTCTGGAAGATGTTGTGCAGGGAGTAGATGCTGCCTGTCTGCGTTTGGAGGGGCAGCACCCTGCACACAGCCAGCCTGGGGTGCACACAGAATCACGCCTCTTAGCTCTTGGCCTCCCATGGCATGGGCACAGCCTGGTGTTTCCCAGTGCCCTTTATCACTTCAGCAGCTCCAGGCATGCCTGGGCAATGCCACCAGCACCTGGATCCCCACACTGCCACACAGAACCCCCTTGAGCAGCCCCAGCTCAGAGGCAGCAGCCCGACTCCTCCGAAGGCACCGTGGCTGGTCTGCAGGCAGGTCTGCAGCAGCTGCTCTCACAGCGGCTGCAGAAGGCAGCTCTGCTGACACCCAGGACAACCTTGTACTTCCAGGGGAAAAGGTGGCTCTGCTCTGGGATTAAGTCAGAGACAATTTCTCCACTGCAGAGACTCTGGAGCCCACGAGCAGAGGATCACTGTCACCATGCCACTGCTCATGAGCTACCCTCAGATGAAAAGCAAACGTGCTCTGAGCCCACCCTGTCTGCAAGGCACTGCAAGTTTCCACAACCCTTGCCTTGGTGCCTCATTTGACAGTGGTCACATGCCTGTAGCCTCCAGTTCTCTGCCACTGAGAGGAAGGTGGGCAGAGACAAAGAGACCAGGATGAGCCAGAGCAGGCAGCATGGTCCAAAGGCCAGGCAAAGACTGAGAGCGCTCCTGGGCTGCTGCCAGAGGGGATGCTCTCCCATGAGCATCTCAGCAAAGAGCTCATCACCTTAGGAACCAGGGCAGCTGCCCTCAGCACTGCCTGACACAAACCCCTCAGCCACATTCCTCCTATACAAGGGTAGAACTTGCCAACCATCGCCTTGCCCCAACCTGGAGACCACCCCCCACCTCAGGGCACTGACACCAGAGAGCATCAAAGCAGCCCAGACAGCAGGAGATGCTGAGCCTCACCCAGCCCAGGCAGCTCTGGGCTTGTGCTCACCGCTCACAGTGCTGGCCCTGGCTCTGCACAGCCAGCTGGCCACAGTCACCCCCAGGCCTCTCCCGCCGTGACTTGCTGCCGTGATGACCCTGTTGGCATCAAACACACGGTGTTAGTGCAGAGCCCCTGCCCAGGACAAGCCCAGCCCCTGGCCACAGGCTTTGCAGTGCCAGTCAGCACAGGGAGAGCACTCAGGAGCAGCACAGCAACCCAAAGCCTGGTGAGCTTGATGCTGAAGGAGGTGGGGAGCCAGGCTCGGGGCAGACGAGGGTCAGCAGCAAGGAACCTGCTGATCTGATCTCTCTTCACATCCAAATCCTTGATCCTTGAATCTCAAGGAGGTGAATGTGCTTGACAGGGCAGATGAGCAGCTCCAGCAGCCAAACCAAGCCTTGGTCTGCCTGTGCCAGGGCGTCTCTCTTTGGGTTGATATCACACAGGGTTAAAATCTGCTTTCAGTTCTGACACCAGAGCCCTTTGTGCTGCAGTAATGAAGCAGCTCCATTGCATACTTCATCCAGGAGAAACAGGGGTTGAGATGGGACTTCAAGAGTAGCAGAAGGAGCACATGGGGGGACTGCACCCACCTCAGCCTATATCCTACCCACAAATGGAGTGGGAGATCTGGCTGGAGTGATGTCCCAGCACGCAGGTGTGTGCTGGCTATGGGACAGAAAGAGATCCCACCACCCCTACACCCTCCCTCCTAGGTCTCTCAGGACCTCCTAGGAGGTGTTAGCATGCTGGAAGACAAATTCTGGCTTGGGCTGGGAACAGACCTGTGGAGAAACCCAGTGCCAGGGCAGCTTTCCCTCCCCAGCAGTCCCCACAGTACCGAGCGCTTGCGTTTCTGGGCGCTGCATCTGCTGCCTGCGTGGGGAACAGGCAGCTCCCCGGGCACAGCCAGGCCTGGGCTCTTCTGCACCAGCACAGAGGGCACTTTCCTTTGCTGGTTCAGCAGGATGGGCCTCAAACTGGCATCTGATATTTCTGCAGAGGAGAGAGGGAAGCATTAGAGTCAGAGAATCACCTCGGTTGGAAAAGACCTTGAGGATCGAGCCCAACCCCTCAGCTCACACTGCCAGGCTCAGCACTGAGCTAAACCACAGCCCTCAGCACCTCATCTCTGTGTCTTGTGAGTATCTCCAGGGCTGGGGACTCCCTGGGCAGCCTGTGCCAGTGCTTAATAACCCTCTGGCTGAAAAGGTTCTTCCTCAGCTCCAATCTCAATCTCCCCTGGGGAACTTGAGCCCATTTCCTTGTGTCCTGTCATTCATCACTGGAGAGAAGAGACTGACCCCCAGCTCACTACAACTCCCCTTCAGGCAGCTGCAGAGAGTGCTGCTGTCTCCCCTCAGCCTCCTCTTCTCCAGGCTCAACACCCCCATTCCCTCAGCCCCTCCCCAGCACCCTTGTGCTCCAGCCCCTGCCCCAGCTCTGGCCATGCTGCAGCCCCTCAGTGTCCTTGTACCCAGAACTGGACACAGTATTGGAGGTGCAGCCTCACCAGTGCCCAGCACAGGGGGACAATCCCCTCCTTGGCCCTGCTGCTCACACCATTTCAGATCCAAGCCAGGATGCCCTAGGCCTTTTTGCCCACCTGGGCATGATGCTGGCTCATGTTCAGCTGCTGTCAATTAACCCCACCCTCCCCCCCAGGTCTCTTTAAACCAACCCAAATGTCCTCAGGCCAGGAGGAGAGCCAGCCCTGTGTCTAGTAACAGCTCTACATCAAACACAATGTCCCACAGGCCATGGTATACAAAGAATGAGACACCCTGCTCCAGGAAATGGGGCTTCAGAGCTGTTCTTCCACGAGGCAGGGATGGGATCTCTGCATCCCAAAGCAGGGAGCCTAACAAAGGCCAAGAGGGAATTGTAAGAGATGTGGAGGGAGACACCTCCACATTTTGCTCCTCACCTTTTGGAGCTAAGATCCCTTCTGTTGTCACCTTTGCCCACCTCTCCCCAAGCATCAATCCACCACCCTGTCCC
Source organism: Colius striatus (assembly GCF_028858725.1). Taxonomy (NCBI): domain Eukaryota; kingdom Metazoa; phylum Chordata; class Aves; order Coliiformes; family Coliidae; genus Colius; species Colius striatus. The sequence continues at coordinate 2,657,619 of NC_084771.1, read as the reverse complement.
ACCTGCCAGAGGAAAGCTGACTACATCATCTGCCCCTGTCTCCTCCCCTTGCACAGCAAACCACTGGGGGCTTTACCCAGAGATCCTCTTCCCTCAGATGTTGTAGAGCCTCACCAGCCTTCAGCAACCCCAAAAGACAACCTTACCTGCAAGAGAAATCCTATCAGGGATGTGCATCCTAAAGGAAGGAGGGATGTCCTCTGTCACTGGCTCCTCATCCCCAGGGCTGAAGCTCTCTGCTACCTTCAGCCTGTTGGGAACCTGCATCCTTTGGTTGATGGCTTCTGTGAAGAGCAGGTCACAGCGGGCTCTGTTCAGCTCCAGTCCCCAGAATGGCCACATCTTCCTGGATTGCCTCAGGCTGCTTGAGTGCCCTGGGATTTCACACAGAGGAAAAGAAAGCTGAGTGAAAGGGGAAGCAAGCAGCTCTTCCAAAGTGGCACTTGCACAAAGACTACACCTCTGCCATAAGGCAGCTAAAACACAGGCACAAACAACCCAGGAGACAGACACCAAAGGGATTGTCCTGGAGAAACAGGTTTGCCCATGAAGCCCAGCTGGTGAGGGAAAGGTGCAGGGCTGCTGTAGGGGAGAAAGGAGAAACTCCTCTGTGTCCTGAGAGCAAAGCACAAGCCTAACAGCCACTGCCTCAATTGGTAGCAAGGAAAGGGGAACAGTTGAGCACAGCTGTGGGAGAAGAGCAGTTGAGGATACCCTAAAAACTGATGAGGAAAAAGATCTCTCTTCCATGGAGAAGAATAGTTCTGGGAGGCTGGAAGCACATTGTAGTGTTCAGACAGCCTCAGATAAGGTTTTCTAGAAGCAAACCACGTGTTTTGGTGGCAAGATTTGAGGTGACCACAGGCAAAACTGAGCACTGAACTCTTTCTCCACACAGAAGCTGGCTGCTGTGTCCCCCATGGGCACTGGGGATTGGCACTGGGGAGGGACACAGCCCTCAGCTCTGCCACTGCTCCTGGGGTCTGCAGACAGCAGGAGCAGGACACGGGGCACAGACACCCCCTGGGGCTTGGCTGAGGTCAAACAACTGCCCCGTGCCTCAGTTTCCCCTTTGCCAAGTGCCAGGGCTTTGAGAAGCGCTCTGGGGCCACAACGTTTGACCATTTTCACTGGGCAATGCATGCAAAGCACAGTATTTTTGGGCAGGAGCCCCCAGCACCACCTTCCTGGCTCCCAACATACACAACTATGCTTCAGCCTAGGCAAAAAAAACCCCAAGAACCCCAAGAAGCGAGGGCTGCCGACCCCCAGGCACAAACCCCACACACACCCAATTCCTGCAGCCCTCTGAGCTCACCGTGCCCCAAAGAGTCCCCCTTTGCTTCCAGCTCCAAATCCTCCCGGCAGGAGCTCCGGGCAGCCCAGACAGGCGGAGCGAGCAGAGCCCGTGGGAGGGGAGCGGGACGTGCAGGGCTCTGCCCTCTCTCCTGGCCAGGGACTATATTTAGCAGCCAGGTCTGACGCTGCGTTTGCAGCCCTCGGGCCGCTGCAGAACGTGTGGCCCTGGCCAGGCTCCTGGCAGCCAGGCAGCCCCGGGACATCACCCCGAGCCAGCCGCGGGGAGCCGCAGCAGCTCCCGACCCGGCGCTCCCTGGCTCTGCGGGGCCGGCGGAACCAGCTCGGCGGCTGCCGGCAGCCACAGCTGCGAGTCAGCACCCGCCTCTCCCCTCCTCTGTCATTAAAAACCCTGCTCATGAGAGACATTTGCCATTTGCCAAGCTCCAGCCGCGGCGGGGTCCCGCTGCCAGCCCTGCAGAGACAACAGTGGGGCTGCCCCACACCTTCCCCAGCGCTGGCAGCGCTGGCACCGGCCCCTGACTGTCACCACACAGCCCCGTCCTGGCTTCTCCACCGCACAGAAAGTGGGGCTTTGCAGGACAACCCCCCCCAGTACAGCCGGGAGCGGGGGCAGTCCCACAGGAGACACCTGCATCAGACCCCCATCCTCACTAGCCACGGGCTTCTCCTTCGCGTTTCGGGTGGTTTCGAGGGGCAAACACCCTGTGTTGCTGCCTCAGCCTTTCCTCCGGGAAAGCAGCGTATGTTAAGGCTAATAAATCTGGAGAGGACAGACGGGATCGTTTTGCAATGGCCTGTGAAAGTGCTGCAGCTCCCAAAGAGCAGAGGGACGGGAGGAGAGCGAGAAGTGGGCTCTGGGACACCGAGCTATTAAGAAAAGGGGGGAAAAAAATGAATCAGCTGTCAAAACACATAAGAATAAAATGCTTAAGTGGCTGGATTTCCTCGTTTCACTTTCCTCGGGGCTTTTTCTAGCCATTGCCAAGCACCACACGCACACACACGCACACACACACACACACAGCAGCCTGCTTCCCAGGCTCTGCTTTGGCAATTCGCCTCCTATTTGCAGCGCCAGGCACTTTCCGTCTCACGGCAGCCCGCGAGGCAGCTTTAAATCCTGCACGCCGAGAAAACCTGCCCTGGGAAGGGAAAGTCCTCCAGCCTCCCTCTGCCCGGCCCTGCACCAGCCCACGGCGCAAGCGGGGGTCTCGGCACCCCGTGTCACCAGCGGGGATGGGGTGCAGGCACTCCCCTGGCCTCTTGGGATGGGTGTTCTGCCCTGCTCCGATCCCACCGCCCGAGCTCCCCTGTACCCCCCGGCACCGCCTTGGGGCTGCACCGGGGAGCGAAGGGCTCCGGAGACCCCCAGGCACGGTGCCCCGGCCCCTCATCACCGCGGGGGAAGGGAGGGAGGGAGGGAGGGCTGAGGGGCTCGGGCCACGCGTGACAGGAGCCGGCTCCCTGCGGGGTGTGAGGCGGGATGGGAGGGGGCTGGGGGGCAGGCACGGGGCTGGGGAGGGGAGTGTGTGGGGGGCTCCCCAGACCCCCTCTGCTGCCCACCCAGCCCCCCAAGACACCGGCACCTACTTTCTCAGCACTCCGCGGGAGCCGTAAACAGGCGCTGCCGCTGCCGCCCGGGTCGGGACACGACACCCGGCCCCCCCCGCGCTTAAAGCCGCAGCGGCAGCCACCGAGCCGGCACCCTCCAGCCCCGGGACACCCCCCGCAGCCACCGGCACAGCTCCCGCCGGCACCGGCAGCGGGGGACACGGCAGCGACGCGGGGTGGCACCGGCAGCCTGGCCACGGGGCGTTCGCACCCGGCGCCTCGGGGTCCCCCACGGCACCCCCATGGCACCCCCACGGCACCGCCATGGCACCCCCACGGCACCCCCATGGCACCCCCACGGCACCCCCACGGCACCCCCATGGCACCCCCACGGCACCGCCATGGCACCCCCACGGCACCCCCATGGCACCCCCACGGCACCCCCACGGCACCCCCATGGCACCCCCACGGCACCCCCACGGCACCCCCACGGCACCCCCATGGCACCCCCACGGCACCCCCACGGCACCCCCACGGCACCCCGACGGCACCCCGCGGCCCACAGCCATGAAATGAAATGATCCCTGAGGGATGAAGGGTGGTTTGGAACGCTGCTGGACAGGGACAGAGCCCAAGAGCTGAGCGACAAACCTGGGTTTGAAAGGGCTGTAAGGAAATCCCACACTGCCCTGGTCTTGCTATTTAAAGGGAATTAATCTTAAGAGGTTTAGGAGCACACAGAGGCAACTTGTGCACCTGAATCCCATCAAAGGCCTTAGGAAACCCCTCCACACTTCAGTTAAGGTCAGGGCTCACAGGACACACCCCAGCTCTCACCCGGTGCTGCACCACACAGCCAGGGAAGCCTTTGGCTCCTGTCAGTGCCCAGGGTGTGTTCCAAGCCCCACAGCAGCCAGGGAAGCCTTTGGCTCCTGTCAGTGCCCAGGGTGTGTTCCAAGCCCCACAGCAGCCAGGGAAGCCTTTGGCTCCTGTCAGTGCCCAGGGTGTGTTCCAAGCCCCACAGCAGCCCATCTCCAGAAAGGGTCTCTCCTCCCTGGGAACTGTGTTGCAGTCCCCATCCTCCAGCTCACCTCCCAGTGCTGAGCCCCAGCACACCCCTGGCAGGGAAGAAGCCACCCTGTGCCACTCAGACAGTGAGGGTTTTTTAATAAACACCTTTGTGGTTTTTCTCTTGCACAGAAATGTACCAAGGTGTACAGAACACAAACTGCAGGGATAATGGCTGAGCATCAAAGACAGAGGATGCAGAGCACCTGCCTGTCTCCCTCTGGTCTTTTCCAGGCTCTGGCCCCGGTGCACACTGTCAAATCTTCCCACAGCCACGATCTGCTGGCAGAGTAAAGGCCTGGGAGGGGACAGACAAGGTGGCAGGAGCTGCAAAACCCTCAGGTCCTGGCCCCAGGAACGGCCACTCTGGGCAAACCTCAGTTGTGTGAGCACCTGCTGCAGGAGCATCGCTGGGGCCAGGCAGGGTGCAGGCAGCAGAGGGATCTGCAATGGCCTTCCCATGCTGGTGGAGACTGGTGCTGGGGTGAACACCGAGGGCTGGCAGTGCTGCAAGTTTCTAGGCTACTCCTGGGGGAGCTGCTGAGCACAACTCCCCAAGACGTGACTTGGACAGACCTGGAAAGCTCAGAGCCCAAAAGCAGCTGCCCAGGAAAACGGGGACACTATGGTCCCACAGCAAAGCACCTGGCTCTGCCCTGCCCTGGCACAACACCCAGCAGGGGTTTAGCTCTGGCATCACCAGGTCGTGGCACATCAGGCAGCTGTCCCCTCTGCAGCCCCCTCCTGCAAGCCCTCCATGCCACAGCTGTGCCCACCTGAGGGGCCTGGAGCACAGCGGGGTCTCACCTTCCCCTTCACCCGCTCTGGAGGACACAGAGCCACAGAGAGGGGCCAGGCAGGATGGAGAGGTTTAGGGTGGGGAGTTTGGCCTGTCTGCAGGCTCCCTGGGCCAGCATCCCACTGGCCAGGCCGTGCTCCAGGGAAAGGAGCATCCCCATTGCTTAGAGCCATGGGACCGCCTTTGGCTCCAGGTCAGAGATGACGCCACGAGCCAGCTCTGCCACAGACAGACCTCCCAGCACCAAGCACCCAGCAGGGTGAGAGCACAGAGCACCAGGTCCCCTTGCTTCATGTCCAAGACCACCAGAAGCCCTTCCCCCTTTCCAAAAGGATCTGGGAGATCACAGAGCACCTCCCTGACGGCTCTTCCCTGAGCTCCAGCCTCTGAATCTCACTGCAGGCAGTGCAGGGCGGACGGGGCTCCCCCCTCCCTCCTGGCAGCACATCCACACGCAGACACCGACCCTGGGCATGGGCAGGAGCTCACTGCAGCCCTCCTGCAGCCCCAGCTCCTGAGCAGAGCCCTGAGCAGCAACACAGGGGCCCAGCGTGGGCTGAGGCTGAGCAAGTGCCCGGCCAGGCTGCGGGAACCAGGGCAAACATGTCTGCCTGAGGGGAACGAACCGCAGCAACGAGCCAGGCCCAAGCTGCAGCTCTGCTCCGGCTGCTCCAGCCCTGTGAGGGGCACCGAGGGGCACCGAGGGGCACCGAGGGCAGGACACGGCTGCCCGGCCCAGCCTCAGCCCGCCTGGGCACAGCTGCTTTTGGTTAGCAGGGTAAGGCTGCCGTGTGACGGCACCAGCGCGCACGGGTGGGAGCCCAGCAGCACCCCAGCAGGGTCCCGGGCATGGCACGGGGAGGGAGCGCGAGCGGGCACGAGCGTGGGGGCGAGGCGGGACCGAGGCAGCGCCGCTATTTGCCCATGGCAGGGCCACCAGCCACGATCTCCTCGTACTTGGGCGGCGGGTCGCTGTAGGCCTCCTGGCCGCCGCTCTCGGGCTGCCCCGTCGCCTCCTCGTAGGACGGCGGAGGGGTGGCACCCGACAGTCTGGAGAGGACGGAGAGCGAGTGCCGCGGGGGGCAGAGCGTGAGGTGCGGCTGGGGGGCGCCCCCGGGCCTGCCCCCGGGCTCGGGCTGGCTGTGCGAGCGCCGGCGGGGCGGCGCCAGGCGCGGCAGGCTGCGGCCGGCACGGCTGGGCGGGCAGCGCGGCTGGGCGTAGGACGGGCGCTGGCGGGCGGCCTTCTGCAGCTGGCACCTCCACACGCCGAACAGGGCGACGACGATGAGGAGAGCCGCTCCCAAGAGAGGCACCAGCACGTACACGGCGTCGGAGCGCTCCGAGCCCGGCCGGGGGTCCCTGACGGAGTACACGGAGTTGGTGTAGCCCTTCCAGAACTCCATCTGCAGCGGGAACACATGGCACAGGCACCCCCTCAGCACTCTGCCCCAGGCCCTGCAAAGAGACAGACACCCTGGGCCCAGCACTGTCACCAGAGCCTGAGGCGCTGCGGGAACCAGCACAATAAACTGCCCGTGAGCAGCTGGCACCAAACTGGGAGCACTGGCTGATTCCCCAGAGGCTGAGCTGCCATTCAGCAGGATCTCGACAGGCTGGAGAGTTGGGCACAGAGGAACCTGCTGAGGGTCACCAAGGGCAGGGGCAGAGTCCTGCAGCTGGGGAGGAACAACCCCCTGCACCAGGCCAGGCTGGGGGTGACCTGCTGGAGAGCAGCTCCAGGAGACAGACCTGGCAGTGCTGGCTGATAAGAAACTGCCCATGAGCAGCAACGTGGCCTCGTGGGCAAGAAGCCAATGGCAGCCTGGGGGCATCCAGCAGAGTGTGGGCAGCAGGGCCAGGGAGCTTCTGCTCCCCCTCTGCTCTGCCACAGCTGCTGAGGCCTCAGCTGGAGTCCTGTGCCCAGTTGTGGGCTCCCCAGCTGCAGAGGGACAGGGAACTGCTGCAGAGAGGCCAGTGCAGGGCCACCCAGATGCTCAGGGGACTGGAGCATCTTCCTTGTGAGGAAAGGCTGCGGGCCCTGGGGCTGTTCAGGCTGGAGAAGAGGAGACTGAGGGGGCAGCTCATTCATAGCTCCAAATCTCTCACTGGTGGGTGTCAGGAGCTTGGGGCAGCACTTTCTCTCTGTTGTATCCAGTGACAGGACAAGGGGTGATGGGATGAAGCTGCAATACAAACAGTTCCATTGAAACACAAGGAGAAACTGTTTGAGTGTTTGAGTGAGGGAGCCCTGGCCCAGGCTGCCCAGGGAGGGTGTGGAGGCTCCTGCTCTGGAGCTCTTCAAACCCCCCTGGACACGTTTCTGTGTGACCTGATGTAGGTGGGAGCTGCTTCTGCAGGGGCTTGGACTGGCTGATCTCCAAAGGTCCCTTCCAACCCCCACCATGCAGGCAGGAGAGGGCAAAGGAACGGGAGAGGCTGTTCCCCCTGAGCTTCCCTTCTCTGCCGCCGGCTTCCCGAGCTGCAAAGCCTCCCGCATCCACTGGGGAGCAGGGCAGCACAAACACACCGTCTTCTCCTTGTCCTCGAACACCTCCTTGACCTCCTCATAGCTGCAGAGCTCCTCCATGCACTCCCGCTCGATCGTGCCCTGCCGGATCTCCTCCAGGAAGCTGTTGGCTCTGGGGAAGCGTTTCAGGACCGAGTGGGCGTTCCTGGCCCCCAAAAACACTGCAACACACAAAGCAGACACTTGCTGAGAAGAGCCCACCCCGCACTCCCCCTCTGCCCAGCCAGGCTTCCCCAGGGCGTTTGGGTGGTTTGGGCATCCCAAACACCAAGAGCCCAGCAGTACAGTTCAGTTAGCACGGGGCTGTGCCCCCCAAGAGCAAACCCCGGGGGGTACAGGGCTCTGGGGGTCTGCCCAGACACACAGGGCAACCAGGAGCATCCTTCCAGCAGGGCTGAGATGCTGCCGAGGTCAGAAGCAGCAGCTGCAGAGCAAAAGGGCAGCTGGAGGGGAGACAGAAGGCTCCAAAAAGACTGTTTTTCAATCACTGCTCTCGATGGGATTTCACCTTGCTGCCCCTTTGCTGCAGGACAAGGGAGATCCCTCTGGGTGAGCAAGACCCAGCTCAGCTGGGACACAGCAGGACACAGAGCAGGGACACAGAGCAGGACACAGAGCAGGGACATAGAGCAGGGACACAGAGCTGGGACACAGAGTAGGGACACAGAGCAGGGACACAGAGCAGGGACACAGAGCAGGACACAGAGCTGAGACATAGAGCAGGGACACAGAGCAGGGACACAGAGCAGGACACAGAGCAGGGACATAGAGCAGGGACACAGAGCAGGGACATAGAGCAGGGACACAGAGCTGGGACACAGAGTAGGGACACAGAGCAGGGACACAGAGCAGGGACACAGAGTAGGACACAGAGCTGAGACATAGAGCAGGGACACAGAGCAGGGACATAGAGCAGGGACACAGAGCAGGACACAGAGCAGGGACACAGAGTAGGACACAGAGCTGAGACATAGAGCAGGGACACAGAGCTGGGACACAGAGCTGGGACATACAGCAGGGACACAGAGCTGGGACATAGAGTAGGACACAGAGTAGGGACACAGAGTAGGGACACAGAGTAGGGACACAGAGCAGGACACAGAGCAGGGACACAGAGCTGGGACACAGAGCTGGGACATACAGCAGGGACACAGAGCTGGGACACAGAGCTGGGACACAGAGTAGGGATACAGAGCTGAGACACAGAGCAGGGATACAGAGCAGGACACAGAGCAAGACACAGAGTAGGGACACAGAGCTGGGACAGAGTGGGACACAGAGCAGGGACACAGAGCAGGACATAGAGCTGGGACACAGAGCAGGGACATAGAGCAGGGACACAGAGCTGGGATACAGAGCAGGGATACAGAGCAGGGACACAGAGCTGGGACACAGAGCAGGGATACAGAGCCATGACACAGGGTAGGGCCTCTGCCCAGACATGAGATCAGAGCAAGCCAGACTCAGAGCACTGTGCATCATCCCAGGCCCTGTGCATGGCCCCTGAGCCTCCTTTCCCACTTCACCCTCCAGACCCCTCTGAGGAGGGCAGCTGCTCTGCTGGAAGCTGCTGTCCATGCTGCCAGGGGGTCATGCAAGCCCAGGTGGCTGCAGGGACTCTGTTCAGGTCCCAGAGAAACCACTGTGTCTTCTCCCAGGCCCAACAAGGGCAAACATCCCCAACACACAGGTACAGCACAGGGGGTCACAAGCCAAATACCAGAAGTGGGCAGAGCAAGCTCTCCTTGCACAGCATCCCAGCCTCATCCCTGCTGCATGCTGCTGCAGAGGCCTCAGCACCCTGCCTCTGCTCCCAAAGCCTGGGGAGACTTGTGTCAGCCAGAGCAGGAACAGCCCCTTCCTGCCTGCAAGAGACAGCCCTTTGAAAGCCTCTCCCCCCATGCTGTGCAGAAGGGAGACCACAGGGTGCAGGCAGCTGGTCCTTCCCAGGGCCTGCAGCAGCACAGGAGAGGCAAACAAGGTGCTGCCCTCAAAGCAGAAACTCCACACAAGCCACAGTCCTTGCAGGACACAAACATCCCCTGCAAGCATTTCCATTACCCAGCATTTCCATCACCCAGCTCAGCACTCTCAGCTGTGGGCTGCCACCTTCTCTCCCCACCAAGCCCCACTATCGTGCTGCTTCCCTTGGGGAAGATGAATCAGTGCAGCTGGCTGATCCACACAAGCCTGTTTACCTCCTTCCCCCTCAAGCTCAGCCCTCCATTGGATCAACCAGATGAACCAGCTCCCACTGCAGCAGCACCAACAGATGCAGAAGGATGGAGCCCCTTGTGAGAGCAGCTGGGCTGTACCACAAGTTACAAAAGGAGTGTTCACTCCTTCAACAAGGAGCCTGGTGCAGATGCAAGGCCACAGTAAAAGCTGCCAGCTTCTTTTGGGAGGAGCCTTTCACCAGAGACCTGCAGGCTGCCTTCAGCTTTACCCTCTGTGCATCCTGCCCCTAAAACACAGCAAAGTGTTAGTGAGAGTGTGTGCAAAGATCAAGGCAAGGACAAGATGATGGTGTAGGCAACTGCTACTGTGCTACACCCTCCCATGCTTGGAGGATTTATTAATGGCTCAGTGGCTTGCTGAAGCACTGAGGTGTGAATGAGGAGCAGCATGAATGATGTGAGTCAGAGACCTTCCCTCAGAATAGACTTTATTATGCAAACCTTGTTTCTTTCTCTTTTACAAGGACAACCAAAGCAGCATTTTCAAGAGGCCCAGGAAGGATCTTGCAGGAGGAGGGCTGGGATCCTCTTGCCTTGGCTGTTGCAGCTGGGGAGGGCTGGTCAGGGAGCAGCTTGGCAGGCCAACCTTCTCTTGAGCCTTTCCAGAAGGAGATGAACTTTGACAAAGACACCATCCAGGTTGCAAATGTGCCATCCTTTGCTGGAGAAGTCTGGCCTCACCTCCTCTGCCTCTCACCTTGGTCAGGCTGCAGTATCAACTCTCCCTCTCCTCAGCACTTGAGTCTGAGCCTCTTTCCAACTTCCTCAGCACACTGTGGAGCAACAAGCTCGGCCACAGATCTCACTGGCAGGGTTTTCCATCCTCTCAGGCACTTCCCCCCTTCGCTGCTGTGCCATGCTGAACTGGCCACTCTGGTGGGAAATAAACACAGACACAGAGGCAGGCAGGTATCACAAGCAGTGTCCCAAGCAAAAGCACACTGCAAGGGAGGTGTGTGCCTCTCCCCACAGCCCATCTCCCTCAGGGGCCTAGAAATGGCACAAGAGCAGGATCTAAGTCACTGTTCCCTCCCTTCTTTTACATGGTGAGTGCAAGGAACTCCCACGTGCCTAGGGACAAGAGCAGAACCAGGAAAGAAGAGCCTTGCCAACCCATGTGCAGCCCCCAGCAAGGACAGCCAGCTGAGCAGCTGCTGCCTCCAATGTGCAGGGCAGAGGGCACTTCCCCAGGCCCCTCAGCCTCAGCACTCACCCTTGTGCCTCTCCGAGTCTCCCCACACCAGCTGGAGAGCCGGTGTCCAGGAAAGATCAGAGCTGTAGGCAGTTGGAGCAGGAGCAGGGCTGGGGTGGCTGCATCTCTGAGGGCTCTCCTGAGGGGCTGCTGGCCCCTGGGGCACAGGCAGTGGGGGTGTGTGTGGGCACAGGCAGGGCTGCCCCTGCAGGGACTGCAGTGCCTGGCCCCAGGGCACTGCAGGGTGAACACACTGACTGCCACATCCCCTTCCCTGCGTGCCAGGGTCACCCCAAAGGGCTGCTGGGCCACCTCCCCCAGCCCAGCACCACATGAGCTGTGGGAAGGAGGAGAGGCAGCACTGGAGGGAAGCAGGGAGCCAGCTTGGGTGCCCTCCTCATTAACAGATTACAGCTGCCTTTTCAAAGCCCTGCCCCGAGATCTCTGCTCCCTCCCCCCCTGAGCAGAGCACAAAGAGAGAAGGCATACCTGTCATGCCCGGGGTCCTCCTCCTGCCCAGCTGGGCTCCAGCCTCCACCTTCCCAGCCGGCTTCCAGCAAATCCCGGAGCCCAGCCGGGTCTCTGCACCTCCCCGTGAGCCGTGAGCCGCCTCTGAGCTGCCGGCGCCCCGCTGCACGCTGCCCCTGCACAGCGCTGCCCACGGGAGCTGGCAGGGAGGCTTGAGTCCAGCTCTTACAGTGCACACTGCATCCTCCACCCTGCCTCCCGGGGCAGGCTCAGCCCCGTGTGCCAGGAGCTGCTGCAGACACAGAGATGAAGGCAGAGACCCGGTGCCCGGCAGCCCCAGTGTAGCCCCCGGGCTGGGCAGCTCGTGGGGTGCCAGCCATGAGGAGCACGCTGCTGGGAGGTGTGGATGTGGGCTCCCAAGCCCTGCAGAAGGGCCAGGTATTGCCAAGAGCCAGGGGAAGGTCAGCTGGGCACATGTGGGAGTCGTGGAGAGCTCAGCCCTTCAGCAGCTCCTCTCCACTCCCCCACTGCACGGGAGAGAGAGAAGCACAAGTCAGGCTGGACCTCAGACCTCCTGCAGGGATAAGAGCTGATGGCATCCACCCTCCCCCAGAGAAAACAACACCCCTCCAAAAGCACAGGCCTCCCTTCCTCGTGGGGTGGCTGCCAAGCATCCCCCTTCCCCAGCACCCCCAGCCTCCAGCCGGCCTGGGGAACACTTACCTGCCATGCTGCCTCACTTGGCTGCAGGGACACTCCTGCCTACCTGCAGGGAAGAAGACAGGACAGTCACTGACAGTTTAAATTGCCCCCCCTGAAGCCCAAGACATCCATCACCCAGGGTCAGGTTCATGCAGAAAGCAGGGGAGTGTGTGGGGAGCCCACCACAGCTCCCAGCCCTGCTCAGAGAGCCAAGGACTCAGCTGGAGGCACTCGAGGGGCTCTGGGCACTCTCAGCTATCCAGGAGCCTGGGGCAAGTCTCTGCCATGCTGGTGCTGCACCAGAGCCCTGCCCAAGAAGCCCAGAGGGGTTCTACAGGTGAAGAAGAACTGGATCAAGGAGGGAGATCAGCAGACAAGCTGACCTGGGGTCACCTGGGGCTGCCAGGGCCAGCCTGGTGCTCTTGGTTTCCCCAAGAGATTGATGGGTACAGGTAAAGCAATCATCCTGTTCTGAAGCAGCCTCACAGCCATGCCACTCCCCACCTCTGCAGCCCCTACCCACAGCCTGCAATAGAGAGCCACATTGTTCTCCCTGCTGCTGTAAAGCTGACCCCACAGCAGAGAAGAAAGGGGTATGTGTCTCCTAGAGGCTGTTGGGCAAGGTAAGGACAGGAGCAAGAGAGACAGAGCTCCCTGCACACCCAAGACAACAGCTCTCCAGCTGGAAAAGCCCCTCCTGTGCTTCAAAGGCACAACTGAACTGAACTAAACCCCACAAGAGTGAAATCCAGCCCTGCAGAAGCAGACTGTGCCCCTCTCTGCTTGCAGGAGGGGTTTCACTCACTGGTTTTTCACAGGTCTTCTCCCTGTGCTCCAAGGTCCTGGGCAAACTCACCCCTCTCTCACCTCAGGGGACACCTCACCATGGCAAAGCTCTGGCAGGGGACAGAGGGGCCAGGACTAAGCAGCTCCTGCAGCCACGTGCTGCAGAGCAAGCACTGTTAGCAACAGCAGCAACTAAAGCACGTGCTGATCCAGAGCCCAGCACTGTCAGAGTCACCCCAAAAGCAGCTGAACATCCTCAGCTGGAGTGAGGGGAGGGCCAGGGCAGAGCTGCCTGCGGGCTCAGGGGGTTAGAAACATGTTTCTCCGTGCTGGGGGAAGGCTGAAGGGCTGATGCACAGCACAGCAGGTACTGCCACACGTCCCCAGCAGCCACCCCCTCGGCAAATCTCGCCCCTCTCCCTGCCAACATCAGGCTCCCTGTGCTTTCTGAGGCTCCTGCACCCAAAGTGGAAAGAGGCCAAGCAAGCCCAGAGCTGTTTCCCAAGGCAGAAAGCAGCCTTTCCACCACAGTTTGTAAACCTCACTTTGCAGTGGAAGCAGGAGAGAGGGAAAGCAGCAGAGCCCAGGATGGCACAGGAGGGGACTGCCACCCCCTGCCCACAGCAGCAGGCCTTTGCCTGTGACCCTGCACACCCAGCCCTGCTCCTCTCAGCCATCCTGGGGAGGTGAGAGCACCCAGAGGCCTGTGGACCCAGGCAGTCCCCACAGGCTGCATGAGCTCTGAGCAGGGACCACTTGACCTGCTTTGTTGCCATCATTTGTTCCCAAGAGACCTAAACCCACAGCATGAGCCCACAGCCCAGCATGGAGAGCCTGCCACAGCTTCCACACAGGAGCCCTGTAACGCTGCTTGTGCCACACAGCCTCCCCCCTTTGATGGGCAGGAGAGACACAGAAAGAAGGCTCTTCAAGACCTGCTTTGTCAGGACCCCCCCAGCTCCAGCAACTCCCATCAGCACTCAGGCAACACATTTCGTGCATCAGGAAGATTTTATCTGCAACTTTTTCCAAAGCACCCGTGCCAAGAGCACCCAGCACCAGAGCTCAGAGATGCTTTATCCCAGCCCAACAAGAAGCCAGGTCTACACAAGGCTCCAAGCAGGAGCAACGCCTGTGGCAAGGGCACACAGCCCAGACACCAATTCCCGACCCCCTCCCCCCCGGCTCCGACGGGCAGCAGGGGCCGGCTGCTCCAGCCTCCCTCCCCCTCCTGCCTCCACGCAAGCCCACAGAAGCCTGACCCAGCAGACACCCCCTCTTCCAGCCTCCTCTATAAATACCCCATCGATAGGAGGTTGCCACGGCAACCGTGAGGAGGCGCGAGGGATGCGGCCGCCAGAGCCGGGATGCTGCAGGCGGGCAGCCGCACGCTCGTGTCTCCCCCGGGCTCCCCCCGTCTCCGCCCCCGCTCCCGTCACCGCCGCCCTGGAGGGAATCGTGGCGGGGAAAGCTGCGGGAAGCAGCCGGGGAGAGCTGGCGCCCGGCCCTCACCCCGCACAGCCCGAGCGGGGGCCGCGCCGGGGGGTCGCGGAGGACCCGAGCCACGCCGGGCACCAGCGGCACAGCCGGGAGGGGACGCGGCGCCGGCTCCGCCGTGGGGTCCGCACGGGCTGCCGCGCCCTCCACAAACAGCCTGCGGAGCCCCCGCCGTCCGCACAGCCCCTGCCCCGGCTCCTCCGAGCCAGCGCTGGCCCTGCCTTGCCCAAACCCAGCCCCGAATCACGTCCATCGCCTCCGGCTCGGTGTGTGTCCACGGCTCGGTGTGACCCCACGGCATGGTGTGACCCCACGGCTCGGTGTGACCCCACGGCTCGGTGTGTCCCCACGGCTCGGTGTGACCCCACGGCTCGGTGTGTCCCCACGGCTCGGTGTGACCCCACGGCTCGGTGTGACCCCACGGCTCGGTGTGTCCCCACGGCATGGTGTGACCCCACGGCTCGGTGTGTCCCCACGGCTCGGTGTGACCCCACGGCTCGGTGTGACCCCCAGCTCACCTGCCCCATAGCTCCAAGGGTGGACTTGCCCAACCCAGCAGAGCCTTCAGAGCCCAGACAAACTCCAGCACCACCCCACCCTCTGCCCCACTGACACCTCCTGTTCCAACTGCGACCTCTGTCCACTGCCACTCCTTCCCCACTGTCACCCTCTGCCCCACTGACACCTCCTATCCAACTGCGACCCCTGCCCACTGTCACCCTCTGCCCCACTGCCATCTCCTGTCCAACTGCGACCCCTGTCCACTGCCACCCCCTACCCACTGCCATCCCCTACCCACTGCCACCCCTTCCCCATTGTCACCCCTTCCCACTGTCACCCCGTGCCCCATCGCCATCTCCTGTCCAACTGTGACCCCTGTCCACTGCCACCCCTTCCCCACTGTCACCCTCTGCCCCATTGCCACCTCCTGTCCAACTGCGACCCCTACCCACTGCCATCCCCTACCCACTGTCACCCCCCTACCCACTGCCATCCCTTCCCCAGTCACCCTCTGCCCAACTGCCACCTCCTGTCCAACTGCGACCCCTGCCCACTGCCACCCCTTCCCCACTGTCACCCTCTGCCCAACTGCCACCTCCTGCATCCCCTGTCCCACTGCCTGCCCCACTGTCACCCCCTGCCCACTGTCACCCCCTGCCCACTGTCACCCCCTACCCACTGCCATGCCCTACCCACTGCCACCCCTTTCCCACTGTCACCCCCTGCCCACTGTCACCCCCTACCCACTGCCATGCCCCACCCACTGCCACCCCTTCCCCACTGTCACCCTCTGCCCAACTGCCACCTCCTGCATCCCCTGTCCAACTGCCAATCCCTGCCCACTCCTGTTTCACTGTCACCCCCTGCCCCCTGCCATCCCCTGCTCCCCCGCCCCGTCTCCGCAGCTCGTCCGCACACGCCCAGGACAGCCCTGTCAGCTCCTCCAGCCCCTCCTGGGCCACAGCCCCGGCCGCCGTCCCGTCCCGCGCCGCCCGTACCTCATGGCGGCCTCGCGCCGCGCCGCAGCCGCTCCCTCCCGCCGCCGCCGCCGAGGCCCCGCCCCCTGCCCGCCAGGCCCCGCCCCCCGCCCGCCCCCCGACCAATCGAACGGCCCGCGCACGCCGCCGTCCCCCTCCCGCGGCAGCCAATGGCAGGCGGTTGCGGCCGCGGAGGGGCGTCACGGCAGCCAATGGCAGGCGGCTGCGACTGCGGCGGGGCATGGCGGCAGCCAATGGCAGGCGGTTGCGACTGCGGCGGGGCATGGCGGCAGCCTGGGCCGCGGCGGGGCATCAAGGCAGCCAATGGCAGGCGGCCGCGGCGGGGCGGGGTTGCGCCGCTGCCCGCGGGCAGAGCCTGGGCCGGGCCGTGACGCGGACGGAGCCGTCAGTGCCCGCGGACGCTCCGTGGCACCCGCCCCGTGCCCGCCGCCGCTCCGTGACACCCGCCCCGTGCCCGCCGCCGCTCCGTGACACCCGCCCCGTGCCCGCGGCCGCTCCGTGGCACCCCCCCCGTGCCCGCCGCCGCTCCGTGACACCCGCCCCGTGCCCGCGGCCGCTCCGTGGCACCCCACCCGTGCCCGCCGCCGCTCCGTGACACCCGCCCCGTGCCCGCGGCCGCTCCGTGGCACCCCACCCGTGCCCGCCGCCGCTCCGTGACACCCGCCCCGTGCCCGCGGCCGCTCCGTGGCACCCGCCGCCGCTCCGTGCCCGCGGCCGCTCGCCCCTCCGCCGTGCCCCCGCGCTCTCACTCCGCTCCGTCCCGGCCGCCTGCCTGCGGCGGGGCACCGGCCGCCGTGACCCCCGCCGCCTCCTCCTCTTCTTCCTCCTCCTCTTCTTCCTCCTCCTCCTCTTCCTCCTCCTCCTCCTCCTCCTCCTCCTCCTCCTCCTCCTCGCTGTCCGAGTCCTCGTACAGGCAGAGCGTGGCCTGCACCGGGAAGTTCTCCAGCAGCTTCTCCCCCACGGCGTACAGATAGTCGAAAGCCTTGGCCTTGGGCCAGAGGATCCTGCGCGGGGCGGCGCGGGGTGAGGCCGCTGCCCGCCCGCTGCCCTCGGTGCCCGCCCGCGGGACGGGGCGGGACGGACATGGCACGGGCGGGAGGGACGGGACAGACATGGAACGGGCTGGAGGGACAGACATGGCACGGGTGGGACGGGACGGGACGGACATGGCACGGGCGGGAGGGACAGACATGGCACGGGTGGGACGGGACGGACATGGCACGGATCGGACGGGACGGACATGGCACGGGCGGGAGGGACAGACATGGCACGGGTGGGAGGGACGGACATGGCACGGGTCGGACGGGACAGACATGGCACGGGCGAGAGGGACAGACATGGCACGGGTGGGACGGGACGGGAGAGACATGGCACGGGCGGGAGGGACAGACATGGCACGGGCGGGAGGGACGGACATGGAACGGGCTGGAGGGACAGACATGGAACGGGTGGGACGGGACGGGAGAGACATGGCACGGGCGGGAGGGACAGACATGGCACGAGCGGGAGGGACGGACATGGCACGAGCGGGGGGGACAGACATGGAACGGGCTGGAGGGACAGACGTGGCACTGGCGGGAGGGACGGACATGGCACGGGTGGGAAGGGACGGACATGGCACGGGTGGGACGGGACGGACATGGCACGGATCGGACGGGATGGACATGGCACGAGCAGGAGGGACGGGACGGGACAGACGTACCTGACCGGGTGGTGGAAAAGCGCCAGCGCTTTGTCAGTGCCGCCATCCACCTCAGCTCCCCGAGTCCGAGCCTGAGGAGACACAATCAGGGTGGGATGTGCCCGGGGGCTGCTGCTGCCCCCTCCTCCCGGCCCGGCAGGGCACACGCGGACCTGGCTGGCAGCATGAGCAGACTCTAAAGCCACATCAGCCCCCTCTTCTGGGTTTAGGTTCTTACATCCCGGCAAAGGGAGCTTACATCCCCCTCCTCCCGACAGGCTTTGTGCCAGTGTAATCCCCCCTCACCAGCCCAGTGCTTGTGCCAGGCATCCCGCTAACCCCCTGAGGAATGCCCGCCGGGCTGGGAGCAGGCTGTGCTGCCCCTGCCTGTGCTGTCCATGGCTGTGCTGCCCAGGCTATGCTGCCCACGGCTGCTGGGGCTGCCTGCCCTGCCGCCGCGAGGGTCCGTGGCTGCTGGGCAGAGGGGTGATGGGCACGGGGAGATGGGCACAGCACGGCTGGGGAACAGCGCCCTGGGGGTATGAAGGAGTGTGGGGCGAGGGGACGGCTTTGTGCCAGCCCTGTGCCTCCAGCCCTGGCAGTGGGAAATGGGGGGATGCAGCGGGGAAGGGGCGACTCACCGTGTCCGTGTGCCCGGCTCCCTCCTCGGCTCGGGGCAGCCACGGTCTCCAGAGAGGCGGCGACCTGCGTGTGGAGAGCGGTTCAGCACCATGGCCCCTGCCCCGGCCCCCTCTGCCTCCCCTGGCTCCTCACCACCGCAGCCACACAGCCCCAGCCCCACAGTGTCACAGCCCCACACAGCCCCAGTCCCACAGTGTCACCTCAGCCCCACAGTGTCACCTCAGCCCCACACAGCCTCAACCCCACAGTGTCACTGCAGCCATACAGCCCCAGCCCCACACAGCCCCAGCCCCACAGTGTCACCTCAGCCCCACAGTGTCACTGCAGCCACACACTCCCAGCCCCACAGTGTCACCCACCCAGCTCAGCCCCTGCCTGGGTGTGTGGCTCGTGTGTCAGGCAGGTGAGTGTCCACTCCTACCACCTCAGCTTCACAGCTTCAGCCCTGCTTCAGCCCCCCAGCCCCCCCAGCATTGCTCCCCAGCCTGCACTCTCTCTTCCCCACCATGGGCTCTGCATCCTCTCTTCCACACCCCCTTCACCAGAGCTGAGCCAGAGCCTTCCCCATCCCAGCTCCCACATGCTCCTCAGGCTGCACAGCACCCACATACCTTCCCCCTTGCTGCAGCCCTGGGGCTGGTGGGCAAGCACTGGTCACAGGCCTCCAGAGCCCATGGGGAGACAGGCAACAGGCAGCAGCTTCCATGGTGGCAGGCAGCCGTGTCCCCTCTGACCCTGCAGGCTTCTGACCACGACACCTTTATAGCCCTGCCCCAGCCAGTGACTCACAAATTCTTCGGGGCAGGGGCAAGGGAGGGATGGGGTTGCAGGGGCAGCAGTTGCTGGGGTGTGAAATCTGTCCCAGTTGTGTAAACAGAGGCTGGGGGGAGGCTGGGGGCTGGAGGGGCTTCGCTCTCTGGTGGAAAAGCAAAACACAGAAGGGAAAAGTTGGACACCATTTGTGAGAAAATCCCCAGGGGGGAACAGGGGAGGGCAGAGACAATTAAGGAGGATGATTAAATGCTCTTTGTGGCCATTTGCATAGGGGAGGGGGGGGGGGGAAGGGATGGGGAGTGGTGGGGCAGCCTGAGGGGCACGGCCTGGGCACAGCGTGGTGGGCTGGGGATGGAGACAGCACGGGCAGCGTGTGACGGGCACGGTGAGGGCAGCGTGGTGGGCACCGGTGTGCAGGGCTGGCAAGCACAGAGCAACCTGCTGACAGGTGGGTGGGATGCTCAGGAGAGGAGAGGGAGAGAAGATGGACAGCAGGGGTGAGCCCCGGGCGCAGGCAGGGCATTGGGACTGCTCGGGCAGCCACGGGCCCTGCTCAGATGGCCCTGGGGAGCTGCCAGAGCCTGTTCCTGGGGCAACAGGAAGAGCAGGCACTTGCCCCTGTCCAGCTCCCTCCTCTGGCTTTTTGAGATGGGGACCACAGGTATAGAAAACCTTCTGGATAGAAGGGTGCCTGCCCTGGTTCCCCCCAGCCCCACCACGTGCCCAGGCTGAGGTGCCACAGGGCACCTCCTGCTCCTCGGAAGGTTTCAGTCTGGGACAAGGAAAGAAAATAGCAAATGGTCCCTGCTGTAGCTCTGCTATCAGCATCAAAACACCCTTGTCCAAATGCCAGCCGGATCCTGCTCAGCTCTGAGCACAATTTGTCACCAGGGGCCCTCCCTGTGCCTCTCCATCTGCAGCAGCCGGCGAGCGGGAGGGGGCACGGGCCCGGCACAGCTCTCACTGCTCTCTCCATTTGCTCCTCATTTGGGCCAGGAGTCTTATAACAACAAACCCTGCAGAGGACAAACAAGGGCCAGCAGGAGCAAACCAGCAGCCTGAGCTCAGCCTGTGGGCACAGGGAGTCCAACCTGCTGGTGTTTGCTGGTGTTTCCCTGCCCCTGCGGCCCCGGCACACAGTCACCCACCAGCCACCAAGGCCAGGCAGCAAGGTGACAGCAGGCCATGGCCCTGAGCCACACAGGCAATCCCAACCTGATCATTCACAGGCAGCAAGCAAAACGAGGCAGCCCAGCTCTTCGGTCCTTCCCGACACCGAAAGGGTTGAATTCTGCCCTGCAATAAGCTTCTGAGCCAGGCTGAGATTTGGAGGTGGATTTTGCAAAGCCGTGGCTAAACAATTTGCAGCCCCCTGATCCTCTGTGCTGGGGCTCTGGCCGCTCACCCTGCCCTGACCAGCCACCTCCAGCCCCGGCTGCAGCCGCCCTGGGTCCTGCACCGCATCTCCAGCCACCTCTGTAAGTACCACAGTGCTCTGGCCCGCATCTCCTGGGCCTTTCTGCAGCCTCCCTGAGCACCCCAAGGGGTTTCTTTTGCAGCAGCATCCCCTGAGATGGAGCAGGAGGTGTATTTAGTGCATGGGAAAGGAGACAGAGGGTTGCATGTGAGGTGTGAGCTCGGGCTGGGGTGGTGGCAGCGCTCCGGGCCACGGTGCCAGGTGGGTTCAGGGCTGGTTCAGGCTGCTTTCGCAATCCACCGCGGGAGGAGGAATTTGGAAACAGAAGGAAAACAAACCAGCCCGCTCCAGCACCTCTGCCAACCTCCCTCACCCATTGCCAGGGCTGCAGAGGGAGATGACACCAGCAGAACCCCCCTGCTAGCAGCAGCAAGTGGGAGCTGCAGCCCGGTGTGCTCAGCCCAGCCCCCACGGGCTGGGGCATCCACCATGCTCACACAGCATCCAGAGGTGCTGCTGCTGTGGGCTGGGGCAGTTCTGTGACCTGGGGATGCAGCACCATGTCCTTCCCCACCAGTTCTGTGACCTGGGGATGCAGCACCATGTCCTTCCCCACCAGTTCTGTGACTTGGGGATGCAGCATCATGTCCTTCATGACCAGTTCTGTGACCTGGGGATGCAGCACTGTGTCCCTCCCCACCAGTTCTGTCACCTGGGGATGCAGCATCATGTCCCTCCCCACCAGTTCTGTGACCTGGGGATGCAGCACTGTGTCCTTCCCCACCAGTTCTGTGACTTGGGGATGCAGCATCATGTCCTTCCCCACCAGTTCTGTGACCTGGGGATGCAGCACCATGTCCTTCCCCACCAGTTCTGTGACCTGGGGATGCAGCACCATGTCCTTCCCCACCAGTTCTGTGGTGGGGATGCAGCACCATGTCCTTCCCCACCAGTTCTGTGACCTGGGGATGCAGCACCATGTCCTTCCCCACCAGTTCTGTGGTGGGGATGCAGCACCATGTCCTTCCCCACCAGTTCTGTGACCTGGGGATGCAGCACCATGTCCTTCCCCACCAGTTCTGTGACCTGGGGATGCAGCACCATGTCCTTCCCCATCAGTTCTGTGACCTGGGGATGCAGCATCATGTCCCTCCCCACCAGTTCTGTGACCTGGGGATGCAGCACCATGTCCCTCCCCACCAGTTCTGTGACCTGGGGATGCAGCACCATGTCCTTCCCCACCAGTTCTGTGACCTGGGGATGCAGCACCATGTCCTTCCCCATCAGTTCTGTGACCTGGGGATGCAGCATCATGTCCCTCCCCACCAGTTCTGTGACCTGGGGATGCACAGGCACCGTGTCCCTCCCCACCAGTTCTGTGACCTGGGGATGCAGCATCATGTCCCTCCCCACCAGTTCTGTGACCTGGGGATGCAGCACCATGTCCTTCCCCACCAGTTCTGTGACCTGGGGATGCAGCATCATGTCCCTCCCCACCAGTTCTGTGACCTGGGGATGCAGCACCATGTCCCTCCCCACCAGTTCTGTGACCTGGGGATGCAGCATCATGTCCCTCCCCACCAGTTCTGTGACCTGGGGATGCAGCACCATGTCCTTCATGACCAGTTCTGTGACTTGAGGATGCAGCATCATGTCCTTCCCGAACAGTTCTGTGACCTGGGGATGCAGCATCATGTCCTTCCCCACCAGTTCTGTGACCTGGGGATGCAGCACCATGTCCTTCCCCACCAGTTCTGTGACCTGGGGATGCAGCACCATGCCCCTCCCCACCAGTTCTGTGACCTGGGGATGCAGAATCATGCCCCTCCCCACCAGTTCTGTGACCTGGGGATGCAGCACTGTGTCCCTCCCCACCAGTTCTGTGACCTGGGGATGCAGCACCATGTCCCTCCCCACCAGTTCTGTGACCTGGGGATCCAGCATCATGTCCTTCATGTCCAGTTCTGTGACCTGGGGATCCAGCATCATGTCCTTCATGTCCAGTTCTGTGACCTGGGGATGCACAGGCACCGTGTCCCTCTGCATCCTCGTCCCCAGCAGCACAGAGCCAACAGCCACGGCTCAGCCTGGGGTGGGCACATCCCGTTGTCCCTCCGGAGCCAGGGTGGTGGCCGCAGACGCCTTTGGGTGAGCCCCGTGCACGTGGGGACGAGGCACAGTCCCCATCCTCATCCAGGGCAGCCTCAGGGCCGCCACCCCAAACTGCCTCCTGCGGCTGCCAAGGACCAGCCGGAGCTTTTTGGCCTCCTCGGCTGGGGACATGGCAGGGGTGCTCCCCGGGAAGGCAGCGGGTGCCTTGCCCCGCCAGCGCTGCCTCCGAGGGCCGGCTTTGGCGCCGTTCCCGGGCCGCGCCGCTCTGCCTCTGACGCCTGCCCGGGGCGATAGCGGAGGTGAAAGGGCGCCTGGCGCTCCCCCGCGGGCTCGGGTCAATCGTTAATCGGGAAGGGATCGCTCTCCGCTCTCGCAGGTAACCTCTCCTCCCCCCGGCTCCCACGCACGGGCCCGTGCCCGCACACAGAAGCGGCGGCGGGGCGGAGCTGCGGGCACGGCCATGGGACGCTGAGCGCCGGACGAGCCGGGCCAGAAGCCGCCGAGCCTCGGGGAGGGCTCAGCCAGCCCCCGCCATGGTCTCCATGGGGCTGCAGCTGCTGGGCTACGCCGTGGCCTTCCTGGGCTACGTTGGCACGCTGACGGCCACGCTGCTGCCCAGCTGGAAGAGCAGCGCCTACGTGGGAGCCAGCATCGTGACGGCGGTGAGCTTCACCAAGGGGCTGTGGATGGAGTGTGCCACGTACAGCACGGGCATCACCCAGTGTGACATCTACAGCTCCCTGCTCAACCTGCCCGCCGACATCCAGGCGGCACAAGCGCTGATGGTGAGCTCCTGCGCCGTCTCGTCCCTCGCCTGTCTCCTCACCGTGGTGGGCATGAGGTGCACGGTGTTCGGCCAGGGCTCGCCGGGCAAGGACCGGGTGGCTGTGGCGGGCGGCGTGGTCTTTGTCCTCGGGGGGCTGCTCTGCTTCGTCCCTCTGGTGTGGAACATCCACGTGGTGCTGCGGGATTTCCACAACCCCGTCATCCCCGACGGCATGAAGTTCGAGCTCGGGGAGGCTCTTTACTTGGGCATCGTCTCCTCCCTCCTCTCCCTCGTCGGCGGCTTCATCCTCTGCAGCTCCTGCCCTGCCCGGGACCCAACAGCCAGCTACACGGGTACCTCCCGATCCCGCCTGCTGGCGGCCAAGAGCCCCCGCGCCTCCGTCAGCCACACGCAGAAGACCAAGAGTGAGCTCAACTCCTACAACCTGACGGGCTACGTGTAGCAGCTGCAGCTGGGAACCGGGGCTGGCAGCTCTCCCGGTTCCCGAGGGGGCACGGGAGGAGCGGAGCACCGGGCAGCACCTCCCGTGCTCGGGCTGCTCACCCACGTGCCTGGGGGGTTTGACCCCGCTCTCCCCGGGGGATCCCCGGAGCTTTGGGACTGCTCAGAGATCCCAGTGAGCCGCTCACATCTCTGACGATCCCCAAACCCAGCTCTGTCCCTGTGCTTACCCGCCTGTGGGCAGCCTGGCACAGCGGGACCCTGGCCTGCAGCCTGCCTGGACTCGGGGAGGTGGGGGGTAGGGGAGAGCTTGTGCCCCCAGGGACCAGCCCAATGGGCACAGAGGCGTCAGAGCAGGGTGAAGGTGCCTGTGTGGGTCTGGAGCTGCTGCAGGGGTATGGGGGCGCTGGCTGCAAACCCGTGTCACAATAAACCTGTGTTTCTACTCAGGCTGTGGCTGAGCTTTTCTCTGCTCCCAGGGGCCCTGGCAGCTCCTTGGCAGGGCTGGCTGTGGCAGGGGCTGCACTCACCCCTTGGCAGCTCCCTGGGAGGGCTGGCTGTGGCAGGGGCTGCACTCACCCCTTGGCAGCTCCCTGGGAGGGCTGGCTGTGGCAGGGGCTGCACTCACCCCTTGGCAGCTCCCTGGCAGGGCTGGCTGTGGCAGGGGCTGCACTCACAGCCTGGCAGCACTGGCTGCGGCTGGGGCTGCACTCACCCCCCTGGCAGGGATGGCTGTGGCAGGGGCTGCACTCACCCCCTGGCAGCACTGGCTGTGGCAGGGGCTGCACTCACCCCTTGGCAGCACTGGCTGTGGCAGGGGCTGCACTCACCCCCCTGGCAGGGCTGGCTGTGGCAGGGGCTGCACTCACACCCTGGCAGCACTGGCTGTGGCTGGGGCTGCACTCACACCCTGGCAGGGCTGGCTGTGGCAGGGGCTGCACTCACACCCTGGCAGGGCTGGCTGTGGCTGGGGCTGCACTCACCCCCTGGCAGGGCTGGCTGTGGCAGGGGCTGCACTCACACCCTGGCAGGGCTGGCTGTGGCAGGGGCTGCACTCACTCCCTGGCAGCACTGGCTGTGGCAGGGGCTGCACTCACCCCTTGGCAGCACTGGCTGTGGCAGGGGCTGCACTCACCCTCTGGCAGGGCTGGCTGTGGCAGGGGCTGCACTCACACCCTGGCAGGACCATAGTGCGGAGGGTGCCTCTGATCTTGCTGTGGCACATGCCCTCCCTGCCCATGGCACTCAGAAGCCCAGGCAGGGGAAGCACTGTCCAGGGGAGTGGGGTCACTACCCTGCAGTGTTGCTCCCTGAGCCCTGTGCTGGGGGGCTGCCAAATGCCACCACTGTGAGGGTGCCAGCAGGGGTAGGGGGCAAATGGTGGGCAAGGATCCTGCCCAGCCCTGCTCACTACTATGGCTGCAGGCATCAGGGGCACTGGGGTGTGCACAGGGGCATTCACTGCCCCCAGGTGTGTATGACATGCTGAGGTCCCCAGGCAGTAGGGAGAGCCCTGGCACCACCACCCAGGATGTTCTGTGCACCAGCACCCAGGAGGCAACACAGCCTGAGCCCATGAGGCCACGATGGAGGCTGAGCACCCCAACACAGCTGCAGAGGGTCCTGAGCCTGGGAGTCCTTGCAGGGGCTGTTTGGGGAGGAAAATCACATCAGCAAGCCCCAAGGGATGGGCAGGCAGGAGGCAAACTGGCTCCGGGGCAGCCTTTGCAGGGAGGACATGCTGTGTGTGTGCAGCTTTGCACAGCAGCAGTAGGATGGCTGGCACGGGCTGCTGGTGGCATGGGGGCTGCTGGGCACATGCCAGGGACAGCAGGCACAGCAGCCCAGCCCCAGTCCCAGCAGGGGTGAGGTTACCCCTGCACAAGGTTGCTTGGGGACTCCCCTGCCCAGGGAGCAGGAGGCTTTAGTCTATCACTAGCACCTCATAAACCAATTTAGATTAGGTGTCAGAGAGGAGGGGACTCTTCCCCACCATTACCCTTGCACCAGTGACACCCATTTGCCATGAGGCGAATGAGCTGCTGATAACAGCCAGTCGTGTCACACTTTCCCCTCCTCACCGAGCCAGAGGCCACCCCCAGGACCCATCCTGGCAGAGGGGATCAGGGTGGATTTCAAGGCAAAGGGCCAGTCACCCTCTTGCCATGGCCAAGGGACAAAGTGCTGCCCCAGCCCTGCACTGGTTGGGTTCCTTATTGCTGCCCTGGGGCAAAGAGAGCCCTGGCTGCAGAGGATAGAAAGTGTGCAATGGGCTCAGCAGCCCCCCCCCGGGGAGATCCTGCTAATTCACTTAAGTCCTTCAGCCACAAATGTTTTGTTTCTGTCCAGCTGACACTGAGAGGAGGCGAGAAAATAGTTGGTAGGAGAGGTGGTGCCTGCAAAGAGGAGGAATTCCTGGGCACGGGTTCTTCCCCTCCCAGCCCGGCTGCGGGGCCAGGCAGCTGCCTGTGTCTGTGGGCAGCTCCTTAAACAAAGGGGCATTTGAAATGCTTCATTCAGAGTTTGGTTGCTGCTGGATTTGTTAACACCTTCATTCAAGCAGGGTTTAGAGCAGCTGGCTTTCCCACAGCTTCCCCCTGAAGGGCACAGGCAAAGGCAGGCTGAGCCCGGAGCTCAGGGGCCGAAACAGAGCCTGGGCAGATGAGTGCAAGGACAGAGGCACCCAAGGGACCTCAACGTCCCCAGCAGCCCCTTGGGTTTCCATCTGAGTTGGGCAACACCAGATCCCCATTCTGTGGGTGCAGCACAGCAGCAGAGGAGCCCAGAGCCATCACACTGAAGAGGGGACGAGCCTTGCCCAGCCCCGTGCCCATGTGCCCACGGCAGAGCCTGTACCCGGGGCGTGGGGGGCTCCGGGAAGGGAAGGGAAGGGAAGGGAAGGGAAGGGAAGGGAAGGGAAGGGAAGGGAAGGGAAGGGAAGGGAAGGGAAGGGAAGGGAAGGGTTCTCCCCTCGAGCTTTCCCAGCCTGGAACCTGAGGGCACCCAAAGAGGTGAAACCTGGCTACAGGGCAAGTGAGCCTGGAAGAGATTTTCCCCTTCTTTAGCAGCCAGAGCAGAGGAGGAGGAAGGGAAGGGCAGGGGGGAGGAAGGCAGCGGTTATCTCTGCCTCACGCAACAGCCACGCTCAGCGCTGCTGATAAGCCGCGTCCCTGAGGGCAGGCGGGATGCAGCCTGGCCACGGCCAGGGGGACAGGAGCCACGGCTGCCCTGAGCCCCAGCTGCCCTGAGCCACAACTGCACTGAGCCACAACTGCCCTGAGCCACAACTGCCCAGAGCTCACACTGCCCTGAGCCCCAGCTGCCCTGAGCCACAACTGCCCAGAGCCATAACTGCCCAGAGCTCACACTGCCCTGAGCCACAACTGCACTGAGCCACAACTGCCCAGAGCTCACACTGCCCTGAGCCACAACTGCCCCAGAGCTCACACTGCCCTGAGCCCCAGCTGCCCTGAGCCACAACTGCCCCAGAGCTCACACTGCCCTGAGCCCCAGCTGCCCTGAGCCACAACTGCACTGAGCCAGAACTGCCCAGAGCTCACACTGCCCTGAGCCACAACTGCCCCAGAGCTCACACTGTCCTGAGCCACAACTGCCCAGAGCTCGCACTGCCCTGAGCCACAACTGCCCCAGAGCTCACACTGCCCTGAGCCCCAGCTGCCCTGAGCCACAACTGCCCTGAGCTCACACTGCCCTGAGCCCCAGCTGCCCTGAGCCACAACTGCCCCAGAGCTCACACTGCCCTGAGCCCCAGCTGCCCAGAGCTCACACTGCCCTGAGCCACAACTGCCCCAGAGCTCACACTGCCCTGAGCCCCAGCTGCCCTGAGCCACAACTGCCCCAGAGCTCACACTGCCCTGAGCCCCAGCTGCCCTGAGCCACAACTGCACTGAGCCACAACTGCCCAGAGCTCACACTGCCCTGAGCCACAACTGCCCCAGAGCTCACACTGTCCTGAGCCACAACTGCCCAGAGCTCACACTGCCCTGAGCCACAACTGCCCCAGAGCTCACACTGCCCTGAGCCCCAGCTGCCCTGAGCCACAACTGCACTGAGCCACAACTGCCCAGAGCTCACACTGCCCTGAGCCACAACTGCCCCAGAGCTCACACTGTCCTGAGCCACAACTGCCCAGAGCTCACACTGCCCCGAGCCATAACTGCCCCAGAGCTCACACTGCCCTGAGCCACAACTGCCCAGAGCTCACACTGCCCTGAGCCACAACTGCCCAGAGCTCACACTGCCCTGAGCCACAACTGCCCAGAGCTCACACTGCCCTGAGCCACAACTGCCCCAGAGCTCACACTGCCCTGAGCCTCAGCTGCCCAGAGCTCACACTGCCCTGAGCCACAACTGCCCAGAGCTCACACTGCCCTGAGCCACAACTGCCCAGAGCTCACACTGCCCTGAGCCCCAGCTGCCCAGAGCTCACACTGCCCTGAGCCACAACTGCCCAGAGCTCACACTGCCCTGAGCCTCAGCTGCCCAGAGCTCACACTGCCCTGAGCCATAACTGCCCCAGAGCTCACACTGCCCTGAGCCACAACTGCCCTGAGCTCACACTGCCCTGAGCCACAACTGCCCCAGAGCTCACACTGCCCTGAGCCCCAGCTGCCCAGAGCTCACACTGCCCTGAGCCATAACTGCCCCAGAGCTCACACTGCCCTGAGCCACAACTGCCCCAGAGCTCACACTGCCCTGAGCCCCAGCTGCCCTGAGCCACAACTGCACTGAGCCACAACTGCCCAGAGCTCACACTGCCCTGAGCCACAACTGCCCCAGAGCTCACACTGTCCTGAGCCACAACTGCCCAGAGCTCACACTGCCCTGAGCCACAACTGCCCCAGAGCTCACACTGCCCTGAGCCACAACTGCCCCAGAGCTCACACTGCCCTGAGCCACAACTGCCCCAGAGCTCACACTGCCCTGAGCCACAACTGCCCCAGAGCTCACACTGTCCTGAGCCACAACTGCCCCAGAGCTCACACTGCCCCGAGCCATAACTGCCCCAGAGCTCACACTGCCCTGAGCCACAACTGCCCAGAGCTCACACTGCCCTGAGCCACAACTGCCCAGAGCTCACACTGCCCTGAGCCACAACTGCCCAGAGCTCACACTGCCCTGAGCCACAACTGCCCCAGAGCTCACACTGCCCTGAGCCTCAGCTGCCCAGAGCTCACACTGCCCTGAGCCACAACTGCCCAGAGCTCACACTGCCCTGAGCCACAACTGCCCAGAGCTCACACTGCCCTGAGCCCCAGCTGCCCAGAGCTCACACTGCCCTGAGCCACAACTGCCCAGAGCTCACACTGCCCTGAGCCTCAGCTGCCCAGAGCTCACACTGCCCTGAGCCATAACTGCCCCAGAGCTCACACTGCCCTGAGCCACAACTGCCCTGAGCTCACACTGCCCTGAGCCACAACTGCCCCAGAGCTCACACTGCCCTGAGCCCCAGCTGCCCAGAGCTCACACTGCCCTGAGCCATAACTGCCCCAGAGCTCACACTGCCCTGAGCCACAACTGCCCTGAGCTCACACTGCCCTGAGCCCCAGCTGCCCAGAGCTCACACTGCCCTGAGCCACAACTGCCCAGAGCTCACACTGTCCTGAGCCTCAGCTGCCCCAGAGCTCACACTGCCCTGAGCCTCAGCTGCCCCAGAGCTCACACTGCCCTGAGCCACAGCTGCCCCAGAGCTCACACTGCCCTGAGCCCCAGCTGCCCAGAGCTCACACTGCCCTGAGCCACAACTGCCCCAGAGCTCACACTGCCCTGAGCCTCAGCTGCCCCAGAGCTCACACTGCCCTGAGCCCCAGCTGCCCAGAGCTCACACTGCCCTGAGCCACAACTGCCCCAGAGCTCACACTGCCCTGAGCCTCAGCTGCCCCAGAGCTCACACTGCCCTGAGCCTCAGCTGCCCCAGAGCTCACACTGCCCTGAGCCACAACTGCCCAGAGCTCACACTGCCCTGAGCCACAACTGCCCCAGAGCTCACACTGCCCTGAGCCCCAGCTGCCCAGAGCTCACACTGCCCTGAGCCCCAGCTGCCCAGAGCTCACACTGCCCTGAGCCACAACTGCCCCAGAGCTCACACTGCCCTGAGCCTCAGCTGCCCCAGAGCTCACACTGCCCTGAGCCTCAGCTGCCCCAGAGCTCACACTGCCCTGAGCCACAACTGCCCAGAGCTCACACTGCCCTGAGCCACAACTGCCCCAGAGCTCACACTGCCCTGAGCCCCAGCTGCCCAGAGCTCACACTGCCCTGAGCCACAGCTGCCCCAGAGCTCACACTGCCCTGAGCCTCAGCTGCCCCAGAGCTCACACTGCCCTGAGCCACAGCTGCCCCAGAGCTCACACTGCCCTGAGCCCCAGCTGCCCAGAGCTCACACTGCCCTGAGCCACAACTGCCCAGAGCTCACACTGCCCTGAGCCCCAGCTGCCCAGAGCTCACACTGCCCTGAGCCACAACAGACCCAGAGCTCACACTGCCCTGAGCCACAGCTGCCCAGAGCTCACACTGCCCTGAGCCACAACAGACCCAGAGCTCACACTGCCCTGAGCCCCAGCTGCCCAGAGCTCACACTGCCCTGAGCCACAACAGACCCAGAGCTCACACTGCCCTGAGCCCCAGCTGCCCAGAGCTCACACTGCCCTGAGCCATAACTGCCCCAGAGCTCACACTGCCCTGAGCCACAACTGCCCAGAGCTCACACTGCCCTGAGCCACAACTGCCCAGAGCTCACACAGCACCAGAGCCCAAACTGCAAATGGCAGCACCAGTGAAGCAACAGAGCCAATCTGGCATGGCACAGAGCCAGTCTGGCATGGCACAGAGCTGATATGGCATGGCACAGAGCCGGTCTGGCATGGCACAGAGCCAATCTGGCATGGCACAGAGCTGGTCTGGCATGGCACAGAGCTGATATGGCATGGCACAGAGCTGGTCTGGCATGGCACAGAGCCAATCTGGCATGGCACAGAGCCGGTCTGGCATGGCACAGAGCTGATATGGCATGGCACAGAGCCAGTCTGGCATGGCACAGAGCTGATATGGCATGGTACAGAGCCAATCTGGCATGGCACAGAGCTGGTTTGGCATGGCACAGAGCCAATCTGGCATGGCACAGAGCTGGTTTGCCATGGCACAGAGCTGATCTGCCATGGCACAGAGCTGGTTTGGCATGGCACAGAGCCAATCTGGCACGGCACAGAGCCGGTCTGGCATGGCACAGAGCTGACATGGCATGGCACAGAGCTGATATGGCATGGCACAGAGCTGGTTTGCCATGGCACAGAGCTGATCTGCCATGGCACAGAGCTGGCCCAGCATGGGACAGAGCTGGCCCCGGGGTTGCCCCAGTTGAGTGTGCCCCAGGTGTGGCTGCAGCAGGGGCCTGGAGGAGCACAGCCCCAGCTGAGGGCAGGAGCGGAATGCCAGGGCTGAGGCAGGGGAAGGGGGATGGGTGAGGAATGGCTCCCTGCCCTTGGCCTGGTGCAGCCCCTCACTGCAGGGCCAGGCTGCAGTGACTAATCCCCCATCATAAGGAAATGAGTCCTTCTTCTCTCCTCTTCTTGCTCTGGATGTTGCCTCAGATGAAGAAAGAAGGCAATAAAATACTATCACTATCTTATCTTCAAAAGCAATAGAGGCACTATAAACACCCAGCACACCCAAACCTGCAGCTGCAGCCAGGGCAGGGGCTGCAACCCCAGCAGATGCTCGTGAGAAACATGGGAGAAAGCCCCAGCTTCTGCCACAGAAACACAGGCTCACCACCAAGGCCTCTGCAGCCAGCCAGGAGCCCTCAGGCACCCACAGCACCCAGGGCCATGCCCTGGCCAAAGCACCCTCCTGGGCCCAGCAGAACACAGGGGAGCGATGTCCAGGGGCAAGAAGGGCACAGCTTCAGCCCAGACCTGGCCAGCTCCCACACCTCCTGCCTCCCTGGAATCCTCCAGGCAAGCAGATCTTGGCTCCTTCTGCCATCCCCACCCTGCCTGTCGCTCCTGCCCTGCACAGCCGAGCTGAAGCAGCAGCAAACAATCCCCAGGGGCTCTCAGAGGAGTGCTGGGAGAAGCCAGCTCTGCCTGCAGCCCCTGGGAAGTGTGCAGAGAGGAGAGGCAGGAATGGGAAGAAAATTCAGGCCAAGTTCCTGATGGGTTGAGGCACTTGGAAAGGGCTTCCACATTCCTCCACCCTCCTCCCAGCTGCAGCACACTCCCAGCTGCCTCCCACACCATACCAGAGCCTCCAAGCCAGGGCTGGAGGAGGATAAACTCTTCCTACCCATGGCATTACAGCAGCCTTTGCAGGGGCTGCAGAGGGGCTGCTCTCAAGCACTTTAAATGCTGGCTCCCAGGCTGGGCTCAGCAGCAGCCCCAGTGCCCTGTGCTGGTGGGAGCAGAGCTGTGCTCCTCGTGCCAGCCATGCCCCAGGCCCCACACCTGATGTGCTCCCAGGAAACAGCCTCATGGTTTCACCTCAGGGCATCTGTGATGCTCAGCTGGCAACTGCACTCATTGTACCTCCTTCCTGAAGCCTTGGGGATGGCCTCATCTGGAGTCACACAGCCAGCACGCTGCCCTGAGACTGTTGGGGTCTGGCTCTTCTGGTTTAATGGGGGACATTGCAATGGAGGTGAGGAGAAACCTCATCCCCTTGGAAGAACACTTACAGTTGGAGGAAAAGCCTGTCCACAAGCTCAGGGCTTTCCATAGCCTCCTGGAAGAGACCTGTCTAACAGTGCTTTAAAGGATGACTTTGCTTTTAAAGAGAGGTATGAGGGAAAGAGGTCAGAATGAACTCCATGGCACTGCAGGGGACAGAGGCCTTTGAGTGCACCAGAGGAGATTGCTAGAAAGCAGCTTCTTGGCTGCCTTTGAACAGCAGCTTGGAAATCTATCAGGGTTTATCTCAGAAAACCCTGATAAGTGTGAAGAGAACACAGAGTTTTGATGTCCCAGGCATTACACTAACACCACAATCAGAATCCTCCATAATTTGAGTCTAATCTATGCTAATCTAGTCTAATCTGTAGCAGCAAGAGCAGGCTTTATCAGCAGAACCAATTCAGGAAGCAAAGTGAGCTTCACCAGCACGACACTTGTGGAATGGTGTGAACACAAGCTCTTGCTGGATCCTGCACAAACAAACAGGCTCCACCTCTAGCCAAAATCTGCCCTGGAGAACTGCCTTACACAACTGAACTTGTCCTGCAGCTCCACTGCCAACTGATGGTCAAACAGCATCGTGCTGCACAGAGCAGAGGAAGACCAGAGGACTCCAAACACCTTGACAGGGACAAATGGAGCTAAAACCACACTACCCCACACAGCCATCCCCAGCAAATCCATCCAGCAGCCTGTCAGCTCCCTCCTCGGGCTGTGCTTGAGGGCACCACCATTTCAGCAGCTGCTAAGCTAGCTTCATACCTAAGAAGATGCTCAGAGCCCAGACCCAGCTGAGCTCCTCCAAGCTCTCTGCTGTGCACTGGGATTCTGGAAGAAGCAACAAGAAGCAGAGAACACAGGGAGGCTCCAGCAGCTCTGGGCTTGTCTCTTACATCTGCTCAGGATCACAGGGGAAGGGTGTGCTTTGATGAGGCTTTTTCCACACCACACAACTAATCTAAAGGCAGGTGCCTTTTATTTCCACAGAACTTACAGCACCCTCTGTCTATGATGCCCAGCCTGCTAAAAAAGGCTAAAAGCAGGACAAGCCCCACGTCACAAACAGTGTGATTGCCTTGAACTCACTTTCCTAGAAGAGCTGTCTCTCCTGAGGTTTCTCAGGTCACTGGAGCAAAGTCCCACACCACCAGCTACACCTGAGATTGCACCAACAAATGCCTTTTTCATTACCTGAGCTGTTATCCCTTTTGCAGAGGTGGGAGCAATTCCAGCCCCCAGCATTTTCCAAGGCATGGAGAAGGAGTGTGCAGGCATTGCAGAGCTGAGGGCAGAGCATGAGCATCCCTACTCCATGCCCACGGTGCTCCTGTGCCATCTGAGCTGTCCCAGTGCACTCTTACGGGAACCAGGGTGCTGCCCTTTGACTTTGGATTTTCCCTTAGCTGCAGGAGATGCCAAGCACATCTCACACAGTATGGATAGGCAAGGGGGCAATTAACCTCTGATCTCCCCTGTGACTGAGTGCTTCCTCATTGGCCTTCTCAACCCACCTTCATGTCAGCAGTGTTTCTAGATTGTAACTGGCAGGTTGTTTCATGCCAGGCCTGGCTTCTGGCCTGTACAGGGCTGCTCTCTCCATCTCCATGCAGGCAGAGGAAGCAGAAGCTGCCTGTGTCCAGGGAAGAAGCCAGCAGGAAAGGGAGAGCAGATGGAGAAATCGATCAGCTCCTTGTTTTTAAGGTGTGGAGAGCAGGTGCTTTGAGATAGGGGATGTTCCTCAGCAAGGGGAAGGACCTCTGTGCTGCACTTTCCTGGAAGGGGAAAGTGGCTCCCAGCACAAAGCCCCCACAGCTCAGCCCTGGGCAGGGAAGACATAAGAACTGCTGCAGCCAGGAGCTTGCTAGCACACATCAGATTTCCACCTCCCTGAGCAGAGCTGGCTACAGGAGGGCTGTCCCTGCAGCTGACACTCCAGGGCCTGCTCACAAACAAGGGTCTTGCTGTGACTTACAGTCTCCTTCCCAAAACCAGAACATCCCCTCTCCCAGATGTGCCAGGGTGGCTCACATCCCATGTGAGCCCCATGGGCTGATTCCTGGCTTGTAAACCTGCAATTGAAACCTCAGTAAGCTTCCCCCTACTGGTCACAGGCAGATGCAGCTGATGCAGCCAACTTCACAGCTTCTGGCTGAGCAAAAGCCTCAGGGGGGCAAAAGCAAAAGGACCAATGGAGCCAAAGCACAACTGTAAAGGCAATTCAGTCTTACACAGAGACAAGGATATCCTGAGGTGTCCCTGAGCACAGCTACCCCTTCCCATGGGAGACCTTTGCAAAGCAGAGGGAGGCTGCCCACGACACCCAGCTCACGGGTGGGATGAGGAGAGCTGCACCAGCCATGGCAGCGTGAGCCAAAGGGGATGTGTCCTGCTCCCCCCTGGCTCCTGGCACAGCCTGCCTGCTCCTGCAGCACTCACAGTGCTGGGAAGCCAGGCCAGGGCAGGCTGGGTTTCCCCCAGAGCCTGGGCAGGGCTGGCAGCTCCAGCCCCGGGAGGCACGGAGCAGTGCTGGCAGGGAGGACGGGGAGAGCTCTGGAAGGAGGAAGCTTTGCCAAGCAGCCTTATCTTTTAGATGCTTTTCTGACCTCCTCACCTGCAATAACTACTTATCTTCACTACACAACTTAATTCCACCAAACTACCCCGGCATCAGCCTTCTGGCACAAGCCCTGTTGAGCAAGCTTTGAGCAAAGCAGGAGAGAAGTGCCGGGTTTCAAACCCAGGGACTTTGATACCAGCTTATCTAAGGGAAATTAATAGCTGCACCTTTTGCCAAGTCCCATCCATTTAGGAAACACTCCATCCCAGCACCATCTCGTGCATCATTTCTGTGCACCGAGGGAAACAAAGCAGACCCACACACTGCTGTAAGAAGCGTCTATTTTTCCTGGCTGGTAACGCCAGACACGGGGAGGTGAGAGTGTGAAGCTTTGCCGACTGTTCACAAGCTGCTAAACGCTCCCACAGGCTCGCAGATCTCTGCCGGCTGCTGCTGGCATAGAAGCCACCCTTTGCTCAGCAGCACCACGGTCAGCAAAGCCCGTGTCTGCCCCCGATGCGTGAGCGTCTGCTTGCTGTGCATCACACAGCCTCGTCCTGCCCCGGCTTCAGCGGGAGGAGCTGGGTGCCACAGCTCCCTCCCAAGGTCTAGCCCGAGGGCTCTGCACATGACACCACAAACATCGGGGATGTCTGTGAACAACCTGCTAAAAGAAATACAGCCTAGTGGCAGGGATAAAGCTCAGATGCCAGAGCTAGTTGCAATGGGATGGACTAACCCAGATGGAGAGAGAGGCAGCAGCAGCTAAGATCACTAACTCAACACATATGTGCTGTGAAAAGCACCGAGATCAAGCCTGAAGGAGGTGTGGATATTTCCAGCTTTAGAAGCAGCTTTGGAGAAGAAAATAAAGGTCTGTCTCTTCCTCTGCCCAACGTGGATGCTTGAAAACATGACTGGCTTTGGGGATGAAACTTCCTGGCGTGATCAGAGGCACGACAGCTGCCCAGGACTGCTGGCTGCTCTGCACCTCAGCCACCATACAACGTGAATGCAGGTGTCCCAAAGGCTGGGGAAGGAAAGCTTTGAGTCACTGGGGCATCCTGGCACGGATCCAATCTCCTCAAGAGCTCTATTGAACGTTAAAAGTGATGGGAGTGCAGTCCTGTGGTTTGAAGATCACCTGGCAAGATGTCAAAAGCAAAGCACCAAGGGGAGGGGAGATAAGAAATGTTACCTTCAAACCATGAATGGAGGGAGATAAGGGAGCTACCTGCAGGCTCAAGTGATACCACCCACAACACTGACCTGAAAACACAGCAAACAACCCAATTCAAAGATGTCAAGAGAGGTCAGTCACAGAAACAGCTCTGAGCCCTAGAAACAGGATTCAACCAGGAAGAGTAAACACAGAGACAGCACCTAGAGACTGCAGAAAATACCCAGCTGTGTGCATGTGTCCTTTCTATCTCCAGCAGCAACAGTGAAAGTGACTGGGGCAGTAATGTGTGCAAGTCCAGCCAAGGTGGAAAGGATGTGACAAAGTCCTTTACCATGCTGGATGGGGCACTGTGTCCACAGAGCTGTGTTGCTCAACTCTGACTCCCAGGCAACACATACTGCACACATTTGGTGATACCACTGGAGCCACTGACTTCTGCCACATTGCCTTGTGCCTTCCCAGGGCAAACAAAGTGTTTGTCCTGAGTCAGAGGAGCAATGCTGTGCTGGCCACCCACACACCACCTCCTCTATACCCACTGTGCTGGAAGGACACTGCATGGCTGTTAAGGAGGGCTTTATACCCATAGGAAACCATGTTTGTTTCAGGAAGCTTCTGAGCTGGAAGTACAGGCTCAAACAATATTGAACTACATACAATTGCCCATAGTTTCTTCCCAGGCCTCCTGCTGGAGGCAAGGCAGGGAGCTGCAGCACCCCTTGGGCTGGGGGCAATTGTTCCCCTGTGTCACATCTGGATGCTCTGGAGCCACATGTCTTCCTGCACACACCTTGTCCTCAACACTTCCCAGGTTAAAGGGATGCTCATACTCCTGGCTGAAGAAAATCAGCCTAAAGAAGTTTAAAGGCAAAATTCCCACCCAGGATTGTTGAAAGAAGCTGGGCTCTGGGGCCCAGAGCCTCAGAGCAGATGTGTGTGCAAGCCCCAGCACCACTGTGCCATGGGCTGTTCCCATGGCTACACAGCCAGAGGAATTCCATTCAAGGAGCCTTGTGTTGCTACATTATTTAACAAACAAACAGACACACTCAAGAGGAAAACACAGGCAGGGACCCAGTTTAGCTGCTGTGTGGGCTGATCAGACCTTTGGGCTCGACACTGCATCCTGGAGTGAAAGGGTCCAAATCCTGAGCCTCAGCACCACGCTGCTCCAGCTCGAGCCAGCCAGCTGTGTCAGACACAAGAAGACTCCAGCATGGCTAAAGATGCCATTCTCCTGGGATCCCACTTGCACCAGGAGCTGGGCAGCCACAGCCAGCATGTGCCTGCCTCTGTGCCCAGACCCACCCTGCCAAGGAGCACGGCCAAGAGGCTGATGGGGATGTCCACGGGCCAGGCTCAGCGTGCCACAGTCCCCTCTGCTCACACCACATCTGTGTTTCCACCGCCTGGGCAGCCTCAGCCAGCAGTGATGGGGAGCAGAAGAGCCACACCAGCCCTGCAAGAGCAGAGGAGAGCCCCTGCCCAGCAGCACGATGGTCTAAAGCACAAGTAAAGAAACCAGGCGTTGATTAATGATGGAGTGTGAAAGGCTCAGTGGCAGGACAGAGGGGACTACTCCAACATGCACTGTGTCACCTCCAGCTTGGTCTGCAAGATCTCAGCCACCTGATTTGACATAAGGTTAATATCCTGGAGCTCCAGGTAGGGGAGGATGGATGAGAGGAGACAGTGAGCTGTCTCTGAGCATTCATACACAGGTTCTTAAGCTTCTCCATAAGGCTGTGGGCAAGAGGGCAAAAGCCAAGAGGAGAGTCAGCAGCAAGAGCCTGGATCTGATACCTCCCATACCTCCAGCTACACACCCAGCTGCTGTTCCCCTTCCTGCCAGGAGCACCATGGGCACTGGGGTTCCTTTTTCCACCCCGTTCTTATCTCCATTACAGACTCGACACTGTGCAAGGGATTCAGCAGCAAGGTGCCACAGTATAGCACAGACACATATGGACAAGCACCTTTCTGCAGGGCAGCTTTAGAGCCAGAGCTGGTGATTCCACCTCTCAAAACAGCAGGATCTTCACTTATAAGCCAGTTACTCCACAGCAGGGTGCTGGGTACCAGGGAAGCAGTGTCCCATGGAAAGGGCAGCCCACGATGAATGGGACAGGGCAGCCCATGATGATTCCTGCCCTCTCCTTCCACCTTAGGGAAGACAGAGGCTGCCAAACAGCCAACACACAGCTCTGACCTCTTCCTGCAGGAAACCTGTGCTTCCCTCAGCACTTCTAAGTGCATCCCTGTGCTCCTGAAGCTCCTCATCAGCTGGGCTTCTCCTGCACAGCGCTGGGCGCAGCCGACCCACAGCAACACACACGCGTCCTGCTGCAGCACAGCCCTTCCCTCTTCTGGGCCCTGAGCAGGGCCAGTTCCTCTTGGCATTTCAAGAACTCTGTTGTCTCTCACTCCCTTTTCTCCATCTGAAAATGACCCCTGTCAGTGTCACAGTTTAACCTCAGCCAGCGCCTGGGCCCCACACAGCAGCTCGCTCCCTCCCCCCAGGGGGATGGGGAGAGAAACTGGAAGGGTAAAAGTCAGAAAACCTGCAGTCTGAGACAGTTTAGTAGGTAAAGCAAAAGCCATGAGTGCAAGGAAAGCAAAATAAGGGATTCATTCAAAACTTCCCATTGTCAGGAGGGTGTTTTGAG
The DNA here is from genome assembly GCF_028858725.1 of Colius striatus. Lineage (NCBI taxonomy): Eukaryota > Metazoa > Chordata > Aves > Coliiformes > Coliidae > Colius > Colius striatus. The sequence continues at coordinate 2,619,029 of NC_084771.1, read as the reverse complement.
CCCACGTGAAGTCACTGGGCACCAGAGCTCGGGTCGAGTCACTGCTGCACCTGCACTTGAGCTGCTTCCTTTAGGGCTTGTCCTGAGCCACTGGGGTTCAAGTGATCCCTGTTACAGTTAATTCCCACAACATTCAACTCAAATCAGGTGTTATAGGGCTTAACATTGCAATGAACTCCTCCCCTTGCTCCTGCTCTGCCCTGGACTTCCCCACACATCACAGTGCCTTAGGGCTGTGGCTGCTCCAAGGGAGCCACAGCCTCTCCAGGAGTATGCCTGCTGCACATAGACCTATCCCCAGCCACAGCTGCTTTGAGGTGCATCTGCTGCAGAGTGGCCTTATCCATGTGCCACAACATCTTCAGACATAGACCTGCTCCAACACAGCCTTGCCCATGGCCACAGTCCCTCCAGCAGTGAACCTGCTCCAACACAGCCTTGCCCATGGCCACAGTCCCTCCAGCAGTGAACCTGCTCCAACACAGCCTTGTCCATGGCCACAGTCCCTCCAGGGATGAACCTGCTCCAACACAGTCTTGCCCACGGCCACAGTTCTTTTAAGGGTGTTCTGGCAGTGTCCTGGACTTTGAGGTGTTGCAGATGACCTTGTGCAGAGCCACTGATGCTTTCAGGTGTACCTTTTACAGTGTGAATGTGTCCATGGGCCACAGCCCCTTCAGAGCTGTGCCTGCAACAGCAAGGCCATAATCACAGCCTGATGCTTTGAGGTGCACCTACTCTGGTGTGGACATATCCTTGGTCACAGACACTTTGGGATGTCCTGCTCCTGTATGGACTCATCCACAGGTGAGAGTCACACAGTCACTGAATGGTGGGGGCTGGGAGGAACCTTTAGAGCTCATCCAGCCCAGTCCCCTGCCAAAGCAGCTCCCATCTAGATCAGCTCACACAGGAACATGGCCAGGAGGGTCTTGAAGAGCTCCAAGGGAGGAGCCTCCACACCCTCCCTGGGCAGCCTGGGCCAGGGCTCCCTCACTCAAACACTCCAACAGTTTCTCCTTGTGTTTCAATGGAACTGTTTGTGTTGCAGCTTCATCCCATCACCCCTTGTCCTGCCACTGGATACAACAGAGAGAAAGTGCTGCCCCAAGCTCCTGACACCCACCAGTGAGAGATTTGGAGCTATGAATGAGCTGCCCCCTCAGTCTCCTCTTCTCCAGCCTGAACAGCCCCAGGGCCCGCAGCCTTTCCTCACAAGGAAGATGCTCCAGTCCCCTGAGCATCTGGGTGGCCCTGCACTGGCCTCTCTGCAGCAGTTCCCTGTCCCTCTGCAGCTGGGGAGCCCACAACTGGGCACAGAACTCCAGCTGAGGCCTCAGCAGCTGTGGCAGAGCAGAGGGGGAGCAGAAGCTCCCTGGCCCTGCTGCCCACACTCTGCTGGATGCCCCCAGGCTGCCGTTGGCTTCTTGCCCACGAGGCCACGTTGCTGCTCATGGGCAGTTTCTTATCACCCAGCACTCCCAGGTCTGTCTCCTGGAGCTGCTCTCCAGCAGGTCACCCCCAGCCTGGCCTGGTGCAGGGGGTTGTTCCTCCCCAGCTGCAGGACTCTGCCCCTGCCCTTGGTGACCCTCAGCAGGTTCCCTTCACCCCCAGTTCACACCGGTGTTCCAGCCTGTCCAGTACAGCAGCACAGAACCAGGAGCCATGCCCCAGTCCTCTGCCAGCCCAGGCACACAGCCATGGCTGCTATCAAAGTGTTCCCAGGCAGAGAGGAATGAGCTGATAAGCAGTGTAGCAGCATAGCAAGCAGCAATAGGAAAAAGCAGCTCCTAACAAGCACTAAACTAATATAGAATGAGGCAAACCAGCCCCATGGCAAGCACAGGAGCCTGCTAATTAGTATCTAAACAGCAATAGCAGCTATAAATTCAACCTAGGACATTCTAATCAAATCTGTCTTTATCTTGAACCCTCTGTGTCCCATGTTGGGTGCCAACCAGAGCTGCTGGGGTTTAACCCCAACCCAGCCCCACACAGCCACTCGTTCCCTCTGCCCCAGTGGGCTTGGGGAGAGAACTGGAGGGTAGAAGGGAGAAAACTCACAGGCTGAGGTAAAGGAAAAGCAAAAGCTGCACATGCACACAAAGCAAAGCAAGGAATTCATCCAGTGTTTGCCATCATTCAGCCATCCCCAGGACAGCAGGGCTCCAGCATGCACCCTGCTTGCCCAGGAAGGCAAATGCCATCACTCTGAGCATCTTCCCTCTTCCTCTTTCTTCCCCAGCTTCATAAGCTGAGTGTGGCATCCTGTGCTCTGGGATACCCTTTGGGTCAGTTGTGGTCAGCTATCCTGGCTGTGTCATCTCCCAATTCTTTGTGTCCTCTCCCAATTCCTTGTACCCCCCCCAGCCTCCACACTGGAGGGAGGGGTGAGAAGCAGAGAGGCCTCGATGCTGTGTAAGCCCTGCTGAGCAATAATGAGAACATGGGTGTGTTATCACGGCTGTTTTAATCACAAGATTAAAACACAGCACCCTAGAAGCTGCTATGAAGAAAGTGAACTCTATGACAGCCAAAATCAATGAGATAAAAAGTGCTTTGTCAGGCATGAAGAGGTTAAAAGTCAGCAGATCAAGGACAAAGCCCACTAAATCCTTTGTGGAGAAGTCACTCCTCCTCAGTCCCCTTTGACCTGCTCTCTCCAAAACCCACCAAACCACCAGGGATGCACAGCCACAGACTGGTTACCCTGCCCCAGAGCACATCCCCCTCTGCTCAAACACTCTGCAGTTCCACAAAGACACTCTCCACTGCTCTGTCACACCCTCTCACTGTTACATCCTCCTGCTGCTGCCTGTGTGGGAAGAGCCTGCAGTTCCCTCCCTCCTCTCTCCACCACTGAGGTGTGGGGCTTTCTCCACCTTTGATCTGTCAAGTAATGTCATAGAATCAAAGAATATCTTGAGCTGGAAAGGACCCACAAGGATCATTGAGTCCAGCTCCTTGCAGAGGAACCATGTGATGAAGAGCATCACCCAGCCACTCCTTGAACTCTGACAGGTTTGGTGCCACAATCACTTCCCTGAGGAGCCTGTCCCTGTGACCAACCAGCCTCTCAGTGCAGAACCTCTTCCTACTGTCCAGCCTGAACCACCTCTGACAAAGCTTCATTCCAGTCCTGATGCTGGTCACCAGAGTGAGGATGCTCAGGACCACCCAGATGCTCAGGGCACTGGAGCATCTTCCTTCTGAGGAAAGGCTGCAGGCCCTGGGGCTGTTCAGGCTGGAGAAGAGGAGACTGAGGGGGCAGCTCATTCATACCAAATTTCTTAGGCCTCTGTGCTCAAAAGATGCTGCTAGCTTGGAAATGATGTGCACACCCAGGCAATCCCAATCACTTCTCCTCCAGCACCTTCCTTGCTTGCTCTGGCCTGTCCCCACCTCACTGGTTGCTCAGTCAGTCAGGAATCCCACAGGCTGTTTGTCTGACCAAGAACTGTCTCCTGGCTGCAATCTGTGCCACTTCTTCTTCCAGATCACTCACTTTCAAAGTGAATGGAGGCAGGCCTGTATTAGCTTCCTCCTCTGCTGAAAAGTGGCCTGATTATCTAGTTTCTAGGCTATAAAACCTTCCTCCTTGGCCTCCAGAGCCAAATGATTCCTTTACTAGTTTCTCACTCAGGCCATCTTTGAGGAGTGCCCTTCAACAGATAACAGCCACTCAGCCCCCTGAACAGGTTGCACAGCTGCTAAAAACAGGCCAATGGCATCATAAAACCCAGCCAGGTTACAGGGCCCATTGCCCAAGTGCAGCCTTTCCCTAAGGGGAAAGTGCTGCAGCCCCAGGAGAGCAGGGGCTGGTGCCTGGAGGGAGGACATTGCCTGCTTCTGCTGCAGCCCTTCACTGGAGCCTCCACCTCAGCATCTGTCTTTCTCTTTGGGCTGCTGAGGTGTGTTCCTGGACTGGGCAGCTGTGCTGAAGCACACAGGGACACAGGCCCTGCTTGATTTCAGAGTCTCCTCAGGGATGGAGGTTTGTGAGGGAGTGAGCTGGGGGAACAGGGACTGTCACCTTTCCCCAGCCCAACACTGGCTTTTTTGCACCAGACAGCCAAGGAAAACTTCTCCATGCTCTCTGGGGCACTGGAGAAGCTAAAAATGGGCCAATCTGGGGCTACTTCCCAACAAACAAGCCATAGAATGTGTGCAGTGCTCAGAACAAAGGCTGCATCACAGCAAAAGGCTCCCCTAGCAGCAGTCTTACAGACTGGCACTCTGTCCTCTTCCAAGTCCTCCATTTAGGAAGCTGCATTCTGCTCCACCAACCAGCCCTACATCTCCTCCCTGCACCAGGAGCCTGAAATGAAGGGAAAGTGCTGCTGTAGCCAATTCTGCTCCAAACAAGTGGCCTTTGGGGAGCACTGAGGCCCCCAAAGCCCTGCCATAGGTGTTGATGGCAGTGCCACAGCCTGTGCAGTGCATGCCAACAGCACAGATGAGGCACAAACACCTGGCAATCCCCCTGCAAAGGTACTTTGGGCACAGAACACTGAAGTTCTGCCAGAAAGCAGAGCACAGACTGGCTTAACAGAGCAGAATTATCTGTGGCAAAAAGGGTCACCTGCAAGGGGTTCCACAGCTCTGAGATACTGCTGCAGCATCCAGAAGGAAATGCTACAGTGAGCACTTCCCAAGAGTCCAGGCCACCCTGCCAGAGCAGATCTCCTTCTGGCAGTCACTTTGGGGGAGAGGCAGGCTGCACATCCTCTGGTAGCACCTCCAGCCATGGCAGCATTAGCTGCACACCTTTAGATCCCTAAAGCCCTGCCAGGCACCCTCTGTGCAGATGCACACACACATTGGATCCTGGGGATCCGTCTTCAACTCTGGACACTGTGCAACATCCAAGCAAGGATCTAAGACATGGCTGCTTTTTGCAAGGGCTCATTCTCCCCTCTGGCAGATACAAACAGGTAACAGACAAGTCCAACTACTCACAGAACCACAGAGTGGTGGGGTTGGGAGGGACCTCTAGAGCTCATCCAGCACAGCTCCCTGCCAAAGCAGCTCCCACCTACATCAGGTCACATTGGAATGTGTCCAGGGGAGTCTGAAGAGCTCCAGAGCAGGAGCCTCCACACCCTCCCTGGGCAGCCTGGGCCAGGGCTCCCTCACCTCAGCACCAAACAAGATTTTCCTTAAGTGGAACTGTTTATGTTCCAGCTTCATCCCATCACCCCTTGTCCTGCCACTGGATACAACAGAAAGTGCTGCCCCATCCCCTTGACAAACACCTTTGAGATGTTTGGAGCTATGAATGAGCTGCCCCCTCAGTCTCCTCTTCTCCAGCCTGAACAGCCCCAGGGCCCGCAGCCTTTCCTCACAAGGAAGATGCTCCAGTCCCCTGAGCATCTGGGTGTCCCTGCACTGGCCTCTCTGCAGCAGTTCCCTGTCCCTCTGCAGCTGGGGAGCCCACAACTGGGCACAGGACTCCAGCTGAGGCCTCAGCACATGTGGCAGAGCAGAGGGGGAGCAGAAGCTCCCTGGCCCTGCTGCCCACACTCTGCTGGATGCCCCCAGGCTGCCATTGGCTTCTTGCCCACGAGGCCACGTTGCTGCTCATGGGCAGTTTCTTATCACCCAGCACTCCCAGGTCTGTCTCCTGGAGCTGCTCTCCAGCAGGTCACCCCCAGCCTGGCCTGGTGCAGGGGGTTGTTCCTCCCCAGCTGCAGGACTCTGCCCCTGCCCTTGGTGACCCTCAGCAGGTTCCTCTGTGCCCAACTCGCAGCCTGTCCAGCTCTCACTGCCTGGCAGCTCAGTCTCTGGGGAATCAGCCAGTGCTCCCAGTTTGGTGCCAGCAGGGAACTCACTGAGGGTCCCTCTGTCCCCTCATCCAGGTGCTTGATGAAGATGTTGGACCAGACTGGCCCCAGAACCCATCCCTGTGGAACTCCACTGGCCACAGGCCTCCAACCTGACTCTGTGCCATTGATCAGCACCCTCTGGGCTCTGTCATTCAGCCAGTTCTCCATCCACCTCACCTCCACTCATCCAGCCCACACTGCCTGAGCTTTCTGATGAGGGTGTTGTGGGAGACAGTGTCCAGAGCCTTGCTGACCTCAAGGCAGATGCCATCCCCTGCTCTCCCCTCATCTAGCCAGCCAGTTATACTCTCACAGAAGCCATCAGGTTGGTCAACCAGGATTTGCCCCTGGTGAACCCACACTGACTCCCCCTGATAATCACCTTTTCCTTTGTGTGTTTACAAGTGACACTGATGTCACACCAGCTTCCTTTACAGTCCACCCTCTCACAGCATCTGCTGAGCTCATTGTTGTGGTACATCATGATCCTGTGGTAGCTTTTGCTCTTGCAGGTGAATCCAAAGGTGCTCTTCAGCCTTTGCTCTGAGGGAAAATGGCTGAAGGAAGAAACAAAGAACAAGGTCAAGAGGCAGAGTGGGGGAGATGCACAGGTCTCACAGGGAGGAGTGAACCTGCCCTCTGGGGAGGCTGTAGCAGCAAGCAGCCCACTCTGCACTGCTCAGCTCAACACTTTCCCTCTTCAGCAGGGAAAAGCACTCACTCAGCCTTGGCCTGCCAACACCAGCCCCATGCACACCCTCAGGAATCAGACCAGAGCAGGCAGAGCTGGCAGGAGGGGAGCTGGGTACAGCTGTGCTGAGCAGAGTCAGTCACTGCCAAGTCACAACATGCCTCGCTGATAGCTTTAATAACAGCTCTGAGATGTGTTTATATGACCCTGATAATAGAACAGGCAAGGTCTGGACAAAGAAAACTGCCTTGGGTTATGTCACAAACGAGATAACTGATGAGTAATTTCAGTTGTGCTTCCAAGACACATGAGTAATGTTTACAGAAGCACATCAAGCACATCCTGCCAGGGCTGAGGAAATGGCACCAACCAAGAAGAGATGTACCCCAAGAATTGTACCCCAGCAAAGAAGAGCAAGCTCTCCTTCAGCAGCCTCCAGTGACACAGAGACAGCTCTGGACAGACCACAGGGAGGTGGGGAACTGTGGGTTTAGGATGAAAATGTTCCATTAAGCACTGTTTGGCTGAATGCATTTCACACAGCTGTTTCTATATATGATAGGTTAATTTGCTTCCTTCAGACTCAGAGTTAAGCATTTACACCATGTGCTTTCCAATACAATGCCACAAGAGGGGCTGAACTCCCAGTCTCAAGGATCTGTCAGGTTATGCACACCAAGCCATGCAAGGCCAAAGCACCTTTGAAAGCAAGTGGAAAGCCACTGCTGCTGGGGCACCACCACCACAGGCTTCTGCCCTGCTGCATTTCTACACAGCATCTCCAAACCCTGTGGCTGTGCAGTCCACTGGCACACAGGGGGCAATGCTGTGAAGCTCCCAGAGCAGGACAGCAGCTTTGGTGGCTCTCCTGTTCCTAAGTACATAGGGACAGAATTTAAGACCATCTTTGGGCAATCTTCTTATATCAAAACAAGAACAAAATGACAACAACACAAAATGACCTTTAGAGCGTGGAGGAGGAGGAGGAGAAGGGATAAAACATGCCCAGATGTAGCTCACAACAGTTCAATCTCTTCTTCCTAGATGGGATTTGAAAGGTAGATTGTTCTTTGCACTTGGCTTTCCTCAGGGATGCTGGTTTCCATTCTGTGGACAATGCTTTCTAAAAGCATTTGTCAGCAGGGAAGCCAAAAGAGTCACCTTACTCCCAAAGAGCTGGAGTGGCCTGGGAGCAGCTCTTGGGAATGAGCATCAACATGCTGCAAGAACTCAAACTGACCAACTTCCAGTCAGCCAGCAAAAGTCAGCACCAGCTGCTGGTGACCAGGACAGGGGAAGAAAGGCTTTTCTGCTCTCATTATACAGTTTGATTAAGTGCTTTCATGCTGAATTGAGCTGGGGAACCCAGAGATGGACACAGGACTCAGATGAGGCCCCAGCAGGGCAGACTGGAAGGAGGAGGGACCTGGGAGTGCTGGTGGGCAAGAAGCCAATGGCAGCCTGGGGGCATCCAGCAGAGTGTGGGCAGCAGGGCCAGGGAGCTTCTGCTCCCCTTTTCTCTGCTCTGCCACATGTGCTGAGGCCTCAGCTGGAGTCCTGTGCCCAGTTGTGGGCTCCCCAGCTGCAGAGGGACAGGGAACTGCTGCAGAGAGGCCAGTGCAGGGCCACCCAGATGCTCAGGGGACTGGAGCATCTTCCTTGTGAGGAAAGGCTGCGGGCCCTGGGGCTGTTCAGGCTGGAGAAGAGGAGACTGAGGGGGCAGCTCATTCATACAAGTATTTGAAAGGTGTTTGTCAAGAGAGTGGGACAACACTGTTATGTGACAGGACAAGGGGTACTGGACAAAACCTGGAACACAACCAGTTCCATTTAAACACAAACCTTTGGGGTTAAAGGGAAGTGTGTGTGGAGGCTCCTTCTTGGGAGGTTTCCAAACCCCCCTGGACACGTTCCTGTGGGAGCTGATCTAGGTGGGAGCTGCTTTGGCAGGGGGTTGCACTGGATGAGCTCTAAAGGTCCCTCCCAGCCCCCCCATTCAGTGATTCCGTGTGTGACTCTGCAGACATGTGGAGACAGGCCAGATGGGAGCACTGCCTTCGGGCTGTGGCTGTGCCAACCCACCCAGCACTCAGCCAGCAGTCTGCAACCAGTCAGCAGTCACCCAGCAATCTCCATATGCCCTCAGCCCATCAGCCACATCCCAGACAGGCTGCTGTACCTGTTAAAAGCAGCCCCAAGGGCCAACCTTTGCCCCAGCCCTGCTCTCCTGCCAGGACATGGCTGTCAGAGCGTGGTCTCTTCACAGCTCTGGGGCCCAGAACCCCTGTGTGGTGACACCAGCTCTTCTGGTGCTTGGGCAGGAGGCACCAGGGCAAAGCTGGTGCTCAGCAACACCACAGCCCCTTTGCTCTTTCCATTTTTCAGCTTGCTCTGAACCACAATCACCTCCTTGTAGATCCAGTGATCTCATGATCAGCCTTGTGCAGATCAGTGTATGTGTGTTGTTGCAAGTGCATTTACCAGGGCAGCTGTGGAGGGGGGGACAGGCAGCCTGAAGGAGGAGATGGCAACCACCCAGCAATCTCCACATGCCCTCAGCCCATCACCCACATTACAGACAGGCTGCTGTACCTGTGGGTATTGTTTCAAACACAGAGGAGAGAGAAAACCAGCAGCTCCTGGGAACATTCCTCCACTCCACAAGGCTGCATTTAGGGGCACAGAGGAAGGCTGGCACTCAGCTCTGCTGGGAAAGCCACCATCACCAAGAGCTCAGATGTTGCTCTCCCAGGAGTGCTGGGATACTGTGGGAAGTGTATGACATTAGCTCACAAAAAGCACTAGAACAGCTCAGCAGATCAGCCACGTTGCCTGCCACCATGGCAGCCCATCCTCCACACCATAGGCCTTCCTAGAGATCAACAGCAAGGAGCCAAGATGTATTTGCAATCATAAAGTACCTGTGTCATCAGATACCTGTGCAGCCAAAGTGTAAGGATCAAAAGGGGCAGCTGTTCTTCTTGTCCTAAAACAACCTGTCTGCTGCCACTGGAGATGGAGCAGCAGCCCCACCAGCTTCCACAGCAGTCACTGCAGCTTCCAGCAGGGGCCAGGCCTAGGCTGCTCATACAGCCCTGCAGCACCATGGTGGAGCACAGCTGCCTCTGCAAGACTTGGGCAGGACAAAGTTGAATGAAGACACACAAAGGAAGTATCACAATAAATACATGTATTTACATCACCCCTCCCCTCCCTCCTCACCACCACGGGCTGAGAAGGCAGAGACACACGTGGGACAGGAGGAAACAGCCAGTACACTCCAGCAGTGTAAGGAGGGTGCCCAGCTCTCTCAAGGAAGAGCTCAGTGCCCAGCTCTCCCTCTTCCCTTCTTAGAGATGCATGGTAACTCCCAACAGTCCCAGTTGCAGCCAGGGAATTCCCACGGCCCATGCAAATCCAGGAGGCTCCCACTTCTCCATCCCTTAGGTGGCAGGAGGCTTCTCTCCAGCAGATGAGCAGGGGATGGCAGAGTCAGCCTCTGACAAGTGCCCTTTGCTCTTCCCAAAGTGAATGACCAGTGGCTTCCCCTGCAGGTTGTAGCCATTCCCCAGCAGCAGGGCAGCCTGTGCTGACTGCACGTCTGCAACGAGAGCAAAGCGGGCACAGTGATACAGCCGGTGCTGCCACGGCCACAGGGGCTGCTCACACCAGGCTCCTGGCTCAGGGCAGCACCAAACACTACACTGATGGGTTCTCCAGCCAGAGGGATGTGCTCAATAGAAACAGCACCAACAGGCTGCATCCCCTCTCTTTGGAATCCTCTTCACGGAATCATTTGGGTTAGAAAAGGCCTTTAACGTGGAGCCCAACTGCTAATCCAGCACTGCCACTGTCACCACTAACCTCTGTCTCACAGCCTCATCTACATGGCTTCAGATACCTCCAGGGATGGGACCTCAGCCACCTGCCAGGGCAGCCTGGGACAGGGCTTGGTAATCACTTCTGTGAAGAGATGTTTGCTACCATCCAACCCAAACGTCCCCTGGTGCAACCTGAGGCCATTGCTTCTTGTCCTATCACTTGTTACTTGGGAGACCAATGCCCAAATACCTTTCAGGGAGCTGCAGAGAGTGCTCCTGTCATCCCTTAGCCTCCTCATCTCCAGGCTCAGCACCCCCATTCCCTCAGCCCCTCCCCAGCCCCTTGTGCTCCAGCCCCTTCCCCAGCTCTGTGCCCGGCTCTGGCCATGCTGCAGCCCCTCAGTGTCCCTGTGGCAGTGAGTGAGGGGCCCAGCACTGACACAGCCCTGGAGCTGCAGCCTCCCCAGGGGACAATCCCTGCCCTGGGCCTGCTGATCCAAGCCAGGATGCCCTTGGCTTTCTTGCCCATCTGGGGCACGCTGCTGGCTCATGTTCAGCCACTGTCAATTAAGCCCCCTGAGGTCCTTTCCCCCTGGGCAGCTTTCCAGCCACACATCCCTAATCCCACAGCATTGCCTGGGGTTGGTGTGGCCCAAGGGCAGGACCCACTGCCCTCAACCTGGTCAGGGCCCTCTGAAGAGCCTTCCTGCCCTCAAGCAGACAATTCAATGCAGGGAAAAGACTTCAATGTGATAGGAAGAAGAGGGAGTAAGGTGTCTTCTCTATCTCCTTGGAGAAGAGGCTTGTGGCCAGCCCAGTGCCCTGTGGGAAAATGTGGTACCTTCATGGATGAGGGAGGAAGAGAGGCAGGGACTCACCAGGGAAGGTGAGGAAGGCCTGGCCCCTCATGCGGCCGCTCAGCAGGCGGAACTGGATGGGCGGGCTGTCGTCCCTCTGGAACCGAGCAAACAAGGACACGAGGTCCTTCACCCTCACCCCAGGGCCCAGGTTCTTCAAGTACAGCACCTGTTCCACAGACAGCCAGGGTGAGCCAGCCTGGGCCATGCAAACACCTTCCTGAGTCTGCAGGGCCCAGAGGTAGGAGATACAGCCCCTCTGCCATCCCAGAGCCCTCCCACCCACGTGCCAGCTGCAGCCTGCAGGACAGGAGGGTGCAGGGAGAAAGGCAGCTCTGGACTCAAGGCCTCATGCTGGCCTGTGCCAAGTGCTGACTGGCCCAGTTATCTGTAAAACACAACAAGCTCCAGCTACCAGTTAAACACAGGTTGAGTAAAGTCACAGCTGGTGTCAGTCAGGCCCAAACAGGGAGAGCACATCTTGGCCAGAGCCAGGAAGGGCTGAAGTACAGCCCTTTGCCAGCCTGGGCAACCTCCCCCCAAGAGCTGAAGGCCTCCTCCCCTCCCAGAGTAGGAGCTGCTCTCTCTTGGCTGTGAGCACCAACCAAGCACCCTCCAGGCAACAGCAAAAAGAAGCCTTTGCCTGCTGAGGCAGCTTCAGGGCACGCTAGAGTGGAAGAAGAATGAGGCCTGGTTCAAATCAACACACCTTGCTGGGCTCCCCAGGCTGGTAGGATGAGAACCTGGGAATGCTCCGGAGCTCCTCCTCTGACAGACGGTTCTTGCAAATCTCCTCTTCTGGGACAAACTCCACAGGCTCCTCGATAACCACGTGCTTTGGAGGGGGCTGGTGGGGCTTTGCTGCAGGAAGGCTGGGACTTCTTGGCTGTGCTGTCTGCTCTTCCTGCTCTGGAAGTGATGACTCCTCAGCCACAGGCCCCTGTGGGGCCAGGGAAGGGCACAAGCATGGGTCACTCTTGGTAGGCTGGTCTTCAGGTAACTTCTTGCTCAGCAGCTCTTGGTAAACACTCTCCAGGTGAACCATGGGATCCCTTTCATCTGTTACCCTCTTCTGAGTGTCATCTAATCCACAACACACAAACAGAGTAATGTGACTACCACTATGAACCTGGTAAAACTCACACGCTGCAGGAAGAGACACAGCCAGGAGAGGCCCTGTTCCAATCCAACCTCCATGGATCTGCCAACCAGGCCCTTCATGCAGTCACAGAATGCTGGGGCTGGAAGGACCCTGCAGAGCTGCTCCAGCCCCAGCCCCTGCTAAAGCAGGTTACCCTGGCTCAGGGGGCACAGGAACATGTCCAGGTGGGGTTGGAAACCTCCTGAGAAGGAGTCTTCACACTCTCCCTGGGCAGCCTGGGCCAGGGCTCCCTCACCTCAGCACTAAAGGAGCTTCTCCTTGTGTTTAAGTGGAACTTATGTGTTCCAGCTTATGTCCATTGCCCCTTGTCCTGTCACTTGTGACAACAGCAAAAAAGTGCCTCCCCATCCTCTTGACATTCACCTTTTAAATGGCTGTGTTAAGGAGATCCCCCTCAGTCTTCTCCAGGCTGAACAGCCCCAGGTCCCACAGCCTTTCCTCACAAGGAAGATGCTCCAGTCCCAGTTACTACTAATAGTAACAATACAACTAATGACAATAAATGTAACAGAGAGAAATAAGGAAAAAAGGAACAGGAAAACAAGGCAACCCCCAAACAAATGATGCACAATGCAAGTGCTCAGTGCCCACTGCCTGATGGCCAGCAGCTTCCCCAACTGGGCAGCAGGACCCTGCCACAACAGGGCAGCCCAGATGCATTTAGAATGTCAACATTTGGCTCCCAGGGACAACATCAGATTAAGCTCCTGAGTTTAAAGAAGGTTCATGGTGTGGACTGATCAGTGAATGTCCTTTAATCTAGTGGACACGAGGACAGAAGTGAGAGGGGTGTCTCCCAGCCTATGAGCCTCAACCTCTCTGCCTTTGCTTTTGCTAAGTGCCACACCACTGACACCAAAGGAGGCTGCAGGGGCCAGAGGACACTGGGTCAGCTTGGATAGCATCAACACTGATCAAAGTAGTGTTTTAGGAGTTAAGAGCTGGAGTGTGGAAGTTCCCCTGCATCCACTGTCTTACACACACCCCCAGCCTGGGCTGGAGCCTCATGCCCACGTTTTCCAGGTAAAGCAGCCTGGAGCAGCTTTTGCCATCTCTGGACAACACTTGATTCTCCATCCAGAAAAGGGGGATGAAGCCACAGGCTTGGGGCCAATAGTGCTGGGATGAGAAGTGCTGTCATCCTGCAGACACAGTACTGGGAACCAGCAACTGGGCCCCAATTCCACTAAAGATACTGGGAGGGGCCTTCAACAAGTCACTCCTGCTCTTCCCTGCTCTGTGCCTTTGCCTCCTTCACACCCTTGTGAGACTGCAGTCAGAGAAGGGGGATCTCTCACCCCATGCAGGCCCCTCAGCTCTGTCCCACGGCACAGCCCCAGTGCTCTCTCCCTCCCCCAGCTGGGGCTGAGCTCCAGCCAGCCACGTTCTCCACAGACTGCACAGGCCTCTGCATTCAATCCTTCCCAGAGCCCACTCTGCTTATGTAAGAGAGGAAAATATCTCCTCCCACACAGAGCCAAAACAGAACCATGTCTTCAGGGACAAAAGGCCAGACAGAAATGTCTTGGACTCCCACACACCTCAGCTCTCCAAGCAGGAGCAGAGGCAGGAACAGCCCTGAGCCCACAAACCTTCGTGGTAGAGCGCCCTGAGGAAGGAGTGGCGGTCTGTTCCCTGGAAGAGGGCATTTTCAATCTCCATCTCCCTCCTGCTCAGCTGCTTGCTGCCAGCAAACCTCTGGGGTAGAGCCAGGATGCGCTGACGTTCTTCCATCTTCTCCTGGATGGCCTGGAGTCGGTCCTGGGTGGCCTCTGGGGCAGCTCCCAGCCCAGAGCCCTGCAAGACAAGCACAGCTCTGCTCAGATCCAGCACGTACCTCCTTTGCAGAGGCTCAGACAGTCAACTTCACATCCTTCAGCCCTGCAGCAAGTGCAACTAGGGACCAGCCCCTAAAGAGCAGGTCACCAAGAGGTGCTGTTACTGCAGGGGTAGGGCAGAAATACAACTGCTCAGCAAGCCTCAGTCCTCGAGGGGAGAAACAGCCTCTTTCTCCTGACCTTGCTGTGCTGCTCTCCTTTCCCTGGCCTCACTGATGCTGCCTGTGTCCCTCTGTCCCAGCAACCTCTGCCTCTGCCAGCCACAGACATTTTCTAAGGTCACCTACAGCAACTCCACATCCCCCCCCTTGGCACTTACCACACCTACAGCAATCAGGAGCTCCAGGTTCCACCAAGCTTTTGGTCGATGACCCTGGCGTCACTGAGAGATTGTGACCTGCTGAAGAGTGGGGACCCCAGCTGGCACCCAAGGGCAGGTTTATGCTGAGGACTAAAGCCCTGCCCAGCTTCACATGAGCCAGCTCCCAGAAAGCAGCCAGCTCCTGCAGCACAGAGCTCACAGTGAGCCTGGCATTCCTGTAGCAACCCCACTGCATGGGGCCAGGACTCACCATAGGCTCACACTGCCCAGCACAGAGACACACAGGCAGCTTCTGCAGGGGCACTTCTGTTCCCCCATCCACCTCTGTCAGGAGCCAGAGATCACACTTTTACAGGGCTGTAGGTGGCTTTCCCTTTCTCAAATTCAAGATTTACTGTGGCAGACCCTTCTGCCTCAGGCAAGAAGCCAGGCTTTCTCCCTGCACTCAGCACAATCTGACAAACACCCTCCCAGGGTACCTCTCCCTTTCCACCCACCTGTTCGAGCCCACACTGGTAAGGCTTCCATTCACCATTTCAGAGCTTCCCTGGGGGCACAAAGGACTGTTTATATAGAAAAGCAATTCCAGGAAATCATTTGTAGTACTTTCTTTTCAACAAAGCTGCAACTTGGCAGCTGAAAATAAGAGGAGCCTGCACTCAGTCCTCTGCTGCAAGCTCCAGCACAATCTGAAGTCCTCTCTGTCTCAGCTGATTCCTCCTTGCTGGAATTTCTCACTCAGGGCTTTCTCACACAAAGCTGCACATCACTGCCTGACCTGGGATTTTTCTCCTAATATCCTTCTTCTTTCAGGAGCTGTAGAAGGTGTACCCTAATGCCACTGGTTCTTTCTGTCAGAACAGTGTTTTCCATGATAACCTTCATTTCTAAACATCCCAGAAGTGATTTCACACCAAATACAAGAGCTGCTGCTGCTGACATCAGTTTTCACTCTAAATTAGCACCACCAAGCTTGAATGCTGGCCACACCAGGGCTGGGGCTGCACTTACACACCACAGACAGTCATGACTTCAGCTGACAAGAGGCAAACCCATGATTACCACAGATGCTTCCTCCTGCACACAGCTATTGTTCAGGAGGAGGAGAGACAGAGGAAAGCCAAGGGTCAACTCAGATCCTATTTTGCACCCTCTGGTTTACAAAACTAAGATCAAGATGCTCCAGAGCACTTGGCACAGGACAATCCCCAAAGCCTCTTGTTTCTGGAACGTGAAAGGGTGAAGGTGGGGGAAGGGGAGAAACTTGCTTTGGCACTGCTCTGCTACAAACTGTCCCCAAAGAGAGGTACACTTGGTCTCACAGCCCTGCACTGCTGTTTTCACATGGACATTTCAAGTTCCCTGAAACACCTGCAAGCCCCAAGAAGAATGGACATAACCCTCCCTGGAGACAGCTATCCCAAGCCAGCCATGGCATCCAGAAACAAGGAGGCTGAGGTGCTTTGAAACATTTCCTCCTTTTCCTCTTCCAGCCTGTGAACCCTTCTTACACAGCTAAAAACAGGTGAAATGATTTGCTTGAGAGCATCAAGGCAGAGGCAGCAGTTTAGCCAGGTCTTGCTGTGTTCCACCACAGACCGTCCAGCAAAGCAAACAGGCCAGAAGAAATGTGGGATCACGCTGGCCTAGAGGCATGCTCTGCTCATTCCCAGAGGGCTCACAAAGGATGTGCATGGTGTGCCAGGATGCCAGGGGGCTGCGAGCAGGCTGAGCCCTGAGCAGAGGTGCCTACCTTCCCTGCTGAGTCCCGGTTCTTCCAGAGCAGGATCTCTGCGTCCGACAGCCCCAGCTCCCGGAGAGACGCCGTCTGTCTGTCGGTCTCCTGCAGGGCCTGGAACTGAGACAGGCTCAGAGCTCCTGCAGCCTCCTCCCCAAAAGGCTTGTAAAAAGCTGCAGGGGCGAAGCATCTTCGCTTTGACTTGCACCTGTAACCCAAAGCAAGAGAATCATATCATATCATATCATATCATATCATATCATATCACATCATAGAATGGGAGGGGTTGGGAGGGACCTTTAGAGCTCGTCCAGTCCAACCCCCCTGCAGCTCCCACCTACATCAGGTCACACAGGAACGTGTCGAGGTGGGTTTGAAGACCCCCAAGGAAGGAGCCTCCACACCCTCCCTGGGCAGCCTGGGCCAGGGCTCCCTCACTCAAACACTCCAACAGTTTTCCCTTATGTTTCAATGGAACTGTTTGTGTTGCAGCTTCATCCCATCACCCCTTGTCCTGTCACAGGATACAACAGAGAAAAAGTGCTGCCCCAAGCTCCTGACACCCACCAGTGAGAGATTTGGAGCTATGAATGAGCTGCCCCCTCAGTCCCCTCTTCTCCACAGCCTGAACAGCCCCAGGGCCCGCAGCCTTTCCTCACAAGGAAGATGCTCCAGTCCCCTGAGCATCTGGGTGGCCCTGCACTGGCCTCTCTGCAGCAGTTCCCTGTCCCTCTGCAGCTGGGGAGCCCACAACTGGGCACAGGACTCCAGCTGAGGCCTCAGCACATGTGGCAGAGTAGAGGGGGAGTAGAAGCTCCCTGGCCCTGCTGCCCACACTCTGCTGGATGCAACAGCATCAAGAACAGCAGGAGCAACTCGGCACTGAAAGACTGGAGGAAAGGGCAAGCCTATCGTCCCAGTCATGCTCAGGGCTGCTGCACCTAGGCAGAGATTTCCCAAGCACAGCTGAGCCACGCTCTCCTGACCCTTTTCCAAGCACCATAGGCCAGGAGACACATCCTGCACACACTGCAACACCAAACCAGCAGATACAAACAAGATCATTCTGGTGGGGCACAAGCTGTTGAGCCTAGAAGCTCACTCCTGTGTCTGGCCCAGGCAGATCATTTGTCTTCACAACCACCAGCGTTTGCCCCAGGAGACAAGCACAGAGTGTTTAACTCCTGCTGGGGTGTCTGGGCAGCAGGCCTGGCAAAGGAGGAAGGGTCTGCACAGCACAGAATGACAGGGGTTGGAAGGGCCCTGCAGAGCTGCTCCAGCTCAACCCCCTGCTAAAGCAGGTTCCCCTCGAGCTGGGGCACAGGAACGTGTCCAGGTGGGGTTGGAAACCTCCTGAGAAGGAGCCTCCACACCCTCCCTGGGCAGCCTGGGCCAGGGCTCCCTCACCTCAGCACCAAAGGACTTTCTGTGTTCAAGTGGAACCGTTTGTGTTGCTGTAACCTTTGACAACAGCCTGCACCCAACATCTCTCTGGCGAGGTGGCATCAGTGGGGCACCACTGCTGCTGCCCCTCACATAGACCCTCCCCAGCACCCCCTGGCAGCACTCCTGGGGCCACACCAGGACTCACTGCTCAATGGAGACCGTGGTATCGAGCTGCTGGTGAAGGAGGCTCTTCAGCTGCCTCTCTCCTTCTGTCTCCAAGTCTTCCAGGAGGAGCTCATCGCTGGACAGGCTGCTGTTGACCCTGAGGCACAAGAGCACAGCACCGAGATGGTCAGTGAGGCAACGGGGAAGCACTGCTGAAAACACAGCGCTGGTACAGCCCCTGACTGGCAGCAAGACACCAAGACTGCTCAACCACAGCTCCCACTAACGTTACCTGGAAAAAACAACAGATTTGGGACAGCTGCTGCTTTCAAATGAGTCAAGAGAATACAATGTAGAGGCAAAGAGAAACAGTGAATTCGAGCAGCAGCACTCGATACAAAGCTTCCTTTTCCCTCCCTGGGCGCCAGGAGGCAGGCAGCCAGCCTGGCAGAGTCCCACACGGCACCCAGCCCCGCGCACGCCTCTGCGGGACGCGGTGCTGCCACGCCGCGGGCCGCCGCCGAGCCCTGGGGTGCCACGGGCAGCAGCCGCCGGGCCCGGCCCCGCTCAGCCGCTGCGAGGGCAGCCACGGCGGCCCGGGGAGCTGTTCTGAGGCGGCGCTGCCCCGGCGGCGGGCCCACACGGCCCGGTTCCAGAGGACTCCCAGTCAGCAGCTTTCCGCGGCCTCGCCGTCCCCGCGGCTGCGCCGGGCCCGCGGAGGCGCCGGCTGAAGGCCCGGGCCGCGCCGGCACCTGAGGGGAGGCTCAGCGCGGCCGGGCTCCGGCGCCGCCACACGCCGCCACACCGCGCCCGGAGCCAGCGGGCAACGGCCTCGCAACTCCCGCACCCTCTGCACGGCCCCGCACCGCCCGCACGGCCCCGCACCCTCTGCACGGCCCCGCACCTCCGCATGGCTGCGGCCTCTCCCGCCGCCGCCGCAGCGCGGCCCGGGCGCGGCGCAGGGGCCGCTGGGAGGCGGGTGGCGGCAGGGCCGGGCGGGCCGCGGAGACGGCGCAGCGGGTTCGGGCCCCGCCGCCGGCTCGGGGGGTTCGGGGCATTGCCGCCGGTTCGGGGGGGTTCGGGGCATTGCCCCCGGTTCAAGGGGTTCGGGGCATTGCTCCCGGCTCAGGGGGTTCGGGGCGTTGCTCCCGGTTCGTGGGGTTCGGGGCATTGCTCCCGGCTCAGGGGGTTCGGGGCATTGCTCCCGGCTCAGGGGGTTCGGGGCATTGCTCCCGGCTCAGGGGGTTCGGGGCGTTGCTCCCGGCTCAGGGGGGTTCGGGGCGTTGCTCCCGGTTCAGGGGGTTCGGGGCATTGCTCCCGGTTCAGGGGGTTCGGGGCATCGCCGCCGGTTCAAGGGGTTCGGGGCATTGCTCCCGGTTCAAGGGGGTTCGGGGCATTGCTCCTGGTTCAGGGGGTTCGGGGCATTGCTCCCGGTTCGGGGGGTTCGGGGCATTGCCGCCGGCTCAGGGGGTTCGGGGCATTGCTCCCGGCTCAGGGGGTTCGGGTCATTGCTCCCGGCTCAGGGGGTTCAGGGCATTGCCGCCGGTTCAGGGGGTTCGGGGCCGCGCTGCTGCAGCCGCCCGTGCGGGGACACGGCCCCGCTCCCCCCGAGAAGCCGCGGCGGGGCCCGGGCCCTCCGGCAGCGCTCCCCCGGCACAGCAGCGGTGTGCGGGCAGCGCGGCACAGGCTCCCCCCGCAGCGCAATAAACCCCCCCTAAAGCTCCCAGGCTGAGGCAAGGCGATGTAGTCATTGAAGTGAAACCAAATAGTGTCATAAGTGTAAGGAAAAGGGAGGTAACAAAAAGGGAACTACAGCACAGGAAAGGCGAGTGGTGCCCGATGCAGGTGCTGAGCGATGCCCCAGCAGCTCCCCCAGGTCACACACTGCCCCTGATGGCCCAGGGCATGGAATAGCCTGTGGCTGGCTGGGCTCAGCTCTCCTGGCCATGCTCCCTCCCAGCTTCTCGTGCATCTCCTCCCTCACAGCACAGGAAACTGCAAAGTCCTTCACTCCAGCAGTACTTTAGCTAAACATCAGTGTGTTACCAACTTTATTCTCACACCACATCCAAAACATAGCCTGTGGCAGCTACTAGGGATTGAATCAATTCTACTCCAGCCAAAACTAGGACAAGCATCCACATCCCTCCCTCTCCTTTGAAGCTGCTGATGAAATCTGCTCACAGTAAAAAAGAAAACAAAACCCCACACCCAATTAACAAACAACTCCAGTTGTGTCATTGAAGTCAGTCCCATACTCTAGAAAGCCACTCTTCTCTTTGCTTTTCTTGGGGTACACAAGACAAAAGGGGTGCAGGCAGAGGAAGGTAAAGACAAAGTAAAGCCCATTTACACGTTATTTGCACTCCAGCATTTTGCAGCAACATAAAGCACAGAGCTGAGTGGGAGGGCAGCTCTGCTAAATATGGGATCATTCACTTCCCTCTATTAGTAAGGACACCTTGGAATGTGCAGTGTGATCACACCTGAGCTAAAAGTAGTGGCTGTCTCTTAACTCTTCCCAGCAGACTTCTTGACCACCCACTTCCCTGCACCCTTGGGAATCAACAAGCTGCAGCACACCAAATCACCAACCACCCACTGCATCCAACACTTCTCAGTGTGTAGGAATTCTGCTGACAGGGACCAGCACAAGAGCAGTTTATTGCCAAAAGCACAAAACCAAGGCCCCCTGTCAGAGGTGGAAACATACCTGATCTAAACATAAACTCCAGCCAGACAAGGAGAGGCATTTGAGTCTCTGCAGCTCCTGCTGGAGACAGCTCTTTGTTACACTGTCTCTGTAAGGACCTGAATAAAAGCTTCTGAAGTCCTGATTGAACAGATTTGAGTTACATTTAAGTCCAGGAGAGCTCAGCTGCTGTGTCACATCCTGCTGAAACCCCTCAAGGGCAGCACTTGTGTGTCTCACCTGTCTGTGTGCAGCCAGAACAAAGAGCACAGCCAATGTCACACAGTCCCTCCCAGGGGAGGGAGGAATTCCACTCACACACCTCCAAGACCAGCTATGGAAAAAACACCACATTTTATTGCAAGGAAAAAACAACAAGCCCAGATCATATGACATCCAGATCCAGGAGACTCTCTGGGGTATTATTTTTAGGTCAATCCTTTAAACTTGGAGTCTCTTAATCAAAGGTGATGCGGAAGCTGCGCTCCTGCTCCTTGCGGCGGCTCTCACACACCTTTGTCACCTCTTCAACCTTCCTCTGCAACACGGCTGGGGGAGAAACAGGGGGTTAAGCACACAGGCAACCCTGGCACACAACCTGCACAGCTCAGTCTGCAAAGGGGGAACCAAAAGCATTTGGCTTTTGACAGTCACTCAGATTTGACAGGGCACGAAGGAGGAAAAACCAACACAGAATCACGGCATGGTGGGGGGTGGGAGGGACCTTTAGAGCTCATCCAGCCCAAGTCCCTGCCAAAGCAGCTCCCACCTACATCAGCTCACACAGGAACATGGCCAGGAGGGTCTTGAAGAGCTCCAGAGCAGGAGCTTCCACACCCTCCCTGGGCAGCCTGGGCCAGGGCTTCCTCACCTCAGCACTGAAACAGTTTTTCCTTGTGTTTCAATGGAACTGTTTGTGTTGCAGCTTCATCCCATCACCCCTTGTCCTGCCACTGGAGACAACAGAAAGAAAGTGCTGCCCCAAGCTCCTGACACCCACCAGTGAGAGATTTGGAGCTATGAATGAGCTGCCCCCTCAGTCTCCTCTTCTCCAGCCTGAATAGCCCCAGGGCCCGCAGCCTTTCCTCACAAGGAAGATGCTCCAGTCCCCTGAGCATCTGGGTGGCCCTGCACTGGCCTCTCTGCAGCAGTTCCCTGTCCCTCTGCAGCTGGGGAGCCCACAACTGGGCACAGGACTCCAGCTGAGGCCTCAGCAGATGTGGCAGAGAAAAGGGGAGCAGAAGCTGCCTGGCCCTGCTGCCCACACTCTGCTGGATGCCCCCAGGCTGCCATTGGCTTCTTGCCCACGAGGCCACGTTGCTGCTCATGGGCAGTTTCTTATCAGCCAGCACTGCCAGGTCTGTCTCCTGGAGCTGCTCTCCAGCAGGTCACCCCCAGCCTGGCCTGGTGCAGGAGGTTGTTCCTCCCCAGCTGCAGGACTCTGCCCTTGCCCTTGGTGAACCTCAGCAGGTTCCTCTGTGCCCAATTCTGAAGCTGGTTGAGACCCCACTGACTGGCAGTGAGAAGTATACAGACATTTTCTGGCAGGGTGTCACACAGCCATAACAAGCTGTACACTGCATATCCAGCAAAAAGGAGGATGGTGTGAGTGCACAGAAAGGCTGCAGAGCACTAGCAGCCACAACACAGATCAGCTGTTATTTGCACATCTCTGCTTTGGATACACAGAAGACATTGACTGATCAGCAAGTTTAAATGCACCAGTCATGGCAAGGTACAAAACATCCCGGGCACAAGCTAAGGCAATTTCTAATTTCATTCTGTGAAAGCTTATCAAAGGCTCTCCAACAGGGCCACAGCATGATGTTACAGCCTGGGGCTTGGAGACAGCCAGTCCAGGCTGGGGTTTATGTTGTGCAGCATGCCAAACCCAGAATATGGCAGTAAGAGATGAAGCAACACATTTCAGTTTGTCACTTTTCAAGGACAAAGTTGTTCCCTGTTGAGGTGAGACAGCACTGGCAGGGGCTGCCCAGATGGGCTGTGGAAGCTCTTTCTCTGGAGACATTCCAACCCAGCTGGTTCCTGTGTGCCCTGCTCTAGGTGGTGCTGCCCTGGCAGGGGGGTTGCACTGGATGAGCTCTGCAGCCCCCCTCCAGCCCTTGAGACTCTGTGAATATGAGTGTGCCCAGAAACTGGCTGTTGGGAAACAGTCCTGCAGGTGTTCCACAGGAGATAAACCTGGTAATATCACCTACAGCACAGATGTCCTAGTTCTAGTTTTGTGGGGTTTTGATTTGGTTTCCTAAGACAAAAGCAAGTTAAGGAATGTTTCCTTCCCAGGCTGTGTGAAGGCTTACCCCAACATGGTATCATTTTTCCACTAAGTGCACACAGCAACAGAAGCTCCTCTCCAAGAACCCCACAGAAGCAGGGAGATGCATTAACCTCTTTTAAAACCTTGCAATTTCTTAGCCATATTGCTTCCTTCTTGTTTGAAGGTGAACCACAGCTCAACTCTTCCTTTAGTTGTACATTTCCCAGCAAACACAATGAATCACTGTTAACTGATAAGGCAGCTTCTTTGGTACTGAATGGCAGGAAAAAATGGGTCTCCCTTCTAGGGAAATCTAAAGGAAGCAGGTTGCTATTTGCACACATGTTCTGTAAAGTCAGAATTCTGCTGCCACAGGAGCTGCAGCAGATTTCCCAGTGAAGGCAGGTTTGGAATGTGGGAAAGTTCACACATATGTTTCAGTCCCTGCCCTAAGCCAACACTCCTATTTGAACACAGCAGGATGCCCGCTTTCGCTCTAGAAGTGCACTGGGAGCGGGCACTTTCACAGCACTGCAGGCAGGCAGAGGGATGCCGTGCTGGTGAGAGGAGCCCTGCTTTGTCCTGCTTTGTTCTGCCACGCCCCCCTGTGGCTGCAAACATCACACCAAACCCGTGCACAATTCCCGAATCCCTCACAAGGAGGCGCTCCCTTCCGAAAACTTCCTTTCTTGATTGGGTATGGCACCGGGGTATACTAGTAAAGGGTGAATCCAGGACAAGAAACAACAGTAACTACACCATCGAGTTTTCACTGTTGAGTGCATCTCCTGCTTTGCATTTCATCTCCCACGACTTCTGTGCCATTTCCACACCTGCAGATAAATGCCTGCTGCTCAGGCTGGCCTGGAGGGGGCTTGCTGAAGGAGGGGGAAGCAGAGAACACTCACCACACACACACACATCCCTCACCAATTTTCCTACTCACAAACATTTTAGAAGCTGAAATATTCACCCTTAGCTTGAGAAAACACAGCACAGGGTTTTTCAGTCCTCTGCTCTGCACTGAGGCACTGCAAGCAGTGCTTTTTGTGAAACAGTAGCAGTTGCCAGGAATTACTTCTCAGCAGAGGCCTTTAATGCACATCAAGAGATTTTGAGCACAGAAAGGACAGTGTCATTGGAGGTGAGGAGAAGACTCCTCAGGGATCTTCAGAAACTCCTTCACATTCCAAACCCACTTCAAACACATGCTACCTTCTATTTACATTCCCCAAGAGCTGCAGGATGACACTCACCTGAGTTCTGGTCAATCCACTGCAGTGAATCCATGTGAGCATTCAAGATTTTACAGATCTGCTGAAGCTGAAGAGAAAGAGAAGGTACAAGTCCTTTGTTACACTACATAAAATCTAAAAGCAGTAAAAGCCAGCCTGCCTGTCCCTGCCTTTGGAATGTGATGCAATCAGATCTCTCATATGTACAGCTCCACTCACTGAGCAGCCACCTTCCCAGGGAAGTGTGCAGCAACTGTGTTGCTTTGCTTCTCTTTACCATCAAGAAAACAGACTGGCTTAGAGCACACACCTGTGGCTTTAGGCTAATTCCAATTCAGACATAGGAACCATCACCACATTAATCATCTTGGGCTTGAGGTGGCAAAAGCAAAAAGGAATGGGGAAAAAACCAGAATCAAGTCTGCAACACTGAAGGGAAATTGTGTCTGAAAAAGAGCTTCTCAGTAAACCCTCAAGGAATATTGAGATCCATTTAATACATAATCAGAAAGAGCTGGTAATTCAGATCTTGTTTTCATGAGGATACAAAAGCAGTGTGAGGAAAAAGGATCAGCTGCTACAGATGGCACCCTGAACAAGATTTAGGTTTGCCCCAGAAAGATGCAGGCAGTGGAGGAGGTAACCACATCAACATTGAGACAGGCCTCTAAAACAAGTTGTAATCCAGGGTAAAATTAGACAAGCAAATAACCAGAGTTCACACCAGAACGAAAGACCTTGAAAACTCTTAAGAGGAGTGCAGAGCAAGTAGGTGAGTCAGCCTGGATTGTGTCAGAGTAGTTTTACCCAGAAGAGATCCAACTCAGGGACAAACTACTCCTCCAAGGTTAAAGCTACAAGCAGCATTCACCATGCATTCCATTCAGACAAATGGAAGAGTTAGAACTGTTTCAATATCCTCTGTCTCCTACCAACAAACAAGGAAAGGTGGTGTTTACCGGGTCACTGGTGTCTGCTGGGCCTCGGGATGTGTTCAGGTGCTCAGTGATGTCCTTCAGGTCTTGTGCCATCCGCTTCAACTGAGCATCGATATTTTCAGCCAGTTTAAAGCTGCACAACATGTGGGAACAAAGGGCAGAATATTGTACTTCAGCAAACCCACTCCCAGTCACACCAGCTAAATAATCACCAGTTTTCTGAGACCATTTTAGACCCAACAGCTAAAGAGCTCTTCATGCCCACTCGAGGGTTTCCAGTCACCACTCCCCTGTTTCTAATGCATAAAATCTAAGTTGCCATGCATAAAACAGGATTACATATTTGACAAAGGCCATTGATGGATCAATACTGCACAGAGCAGTGGAACAGGCTGCCCAGAGGGGTTGTGCAGGCTCCTTCCTTGGAGGTCTTCAAGACCCGCCTGGACATGTTCCTGTGTGACCTGATCTAGGTTGACCTGCTTCTGCAGGGGGGTTGGACTAGATGATCTCTAAAGGTCCCTTCCAACCCCTACCATTCTATGATTCTATGTATCCCAACACTGCTTCTTGCTGACTGATCCCCACCACATCAGCCTGCTCATCACACGCTCCAAGGAGCTTCCTGCCTTACGTCCTCTCCCGTTCTTCATCCGCATGCTGCAAGTAGATGGTCCCACTCTGTTCCTTCACAGACTCCTCCAGAGGGGTCAACAAGTCTTCAAGCTCTTTCTGCTGTGACAGAATGAAGTCTAGCTCCTGATCCAGTCTGAAAAGGAAAAACATTAACTACTCAACTCAAAAGTTCTGTGAGCTCTACATCTGCCACACCACAAACACAGGAGCATGCAAAAAGCAAACAATACCATCAAGTGTTCATAGTTTCATACCTCTTCTGATCAAGTTTCACTTTCTCTACTTCTCTGTGTAATGAAGTAATCTGGAAACACAAGACACTTAATTACATTGTGAAACTCCAAAGTGAACTCGTGAGAGTGGTGGAACAGGAAGCCAGCACCATACCAACGTCTACCAGACACAAGAAATGGTTCCATAAAGATCTCCAGACCAGAAATGGAACAGTGGAAGTTTGGCTTTGAAAGCTCCACCCTAAGGGAAGTTGTTAGCATGGTGTAAGCTCACAGAACAGACTTCCAAGTTTCAGTGCCTGTAGCCCAGTACAGACACACAAGCGAGTCTTTTAAAAGCACACAGATCCAATTCTGCTTGTAAAATACAGATGGGAAAGTCCCACTAGATGTTGCATCTCTAACCCTGATGGCCTTTAAGGATGTAAGCAAGCAAAATCAGGTTCCTCTGGACATTGCCTGACCTTCTCTCCATTCTCTATCAGCGTCCGATCCCAGGCGTTCACTTGTGTGGCTTGGTGGAGGAAGTGTTTCTCTTGGTCTTCCAGTTCCAGGCTCCACTTGTTTATCAAACTCTCCAGCTGGGCATAAGTCATCACTGGAGGGGCACTGGGAGGAAGTGCCACAAAGGCAAAAAGATCAAACACCAAACTATAAAGGTGACAAGATCCCTGCTTCTCCCCCAGGATCCCATCACTAATAACAGCTTCTCCTCCAAAGAGGCAGGGGCTGGCTGGAACACACTCACCTGCTGGCTGTGGTGGTGGTGATGGCAGCTGCAGAAGTCACAGCTCCAATGGCACCAGTTGTAGTTAATGGCTTAAGATTCAAAGCAAAGCCAGAAGCAGTAGTAGTGCCTGAAAGAAGAGATGCAAGTCAAGCAACAGGACACATCTGCTATCTAACAACACATGGAGAACAGGCCAGCACACACTTCCAAACACTGGGCAATACGAACTCAAATAGGTCCCTTACACAGAAAGCAAATCCTATGTCTGCCAGGAAGGGAATGAAGGGCACCTTGACACAAAGGCAGTGCACTGTACATACCCAGCTAGTAGTTCCAGTAAAGTGAGGAACTGGCAGCCCTGGACATTTGCCCACACATCCCTCTCAGTCTCATGTTTTACTATTAGACCTAACAACTACCAGCAAACCCAGTTCCTCTCCTGCATCTTGGCAAGAGATGGGATCTCCAGGTTTTCACAAAACTAAGAGCAGCCATCAGACGCTACTGTCAGCCCCTCACACAGCACTTTTAGGCACCGAGCTCGAACTCTTCACAGTCACATCAGAAACAAGCTTGAGAAAGACCTTGAGAGCTGAGCAGCCATGTCATCATGCTGAAAACTGACTGGTAACCCCATGCAGGAAAGGATGTGCAGTCCCAAACCCAAGCACTGTGCAGCAGCAGATTCCACTGCAGGTTTTCACACGAGGGCTGACACAAACAGCACTCATCTCTGCTTTGTTTGCTTTTGAAGGAGAGTTAATAAAACCCAACACTTCAGAACTCATCATATGGAAGAAACAGATGAATGGGGTGTAACTGAATCATAAAACCTCTCTCCCTAAAAGTCCCTCTCCCTTCCCCCATCTGCACACCTCTCCCTCATCCATCAGGGCAATTCTGTACTACACAGGCAGGCCAGAACAGGGGCAGTCAATCTATTTAGTTGACTTGATCCAGATTAAACATCAAAGCCCAGGGGCCTTCCTTCAACCCAGTCCCTTTGCTGTGTGTGGCCAGGCTCTCAGAAGTCATAGGTAACTGTGCCTTTGGGGAGATGGGAAAAGAGGATCAGGGAAAGATGTGGAGAGCATTGGAAATTAGAACTGCTGCACTGCTACATTAGTGTGGCCCCATTAGTGGAGCTCCCTTCTCTTCAGCTACTTGCAGCATCTAGTTCTTACTAGTGGCAGTGCTTGTTGTACCAGCTGTTGTTCCAGGAACCTTCAGTCCAAAGCCAAGTGATCCAAGACTGGCTGTCCCAGTGGAAGGGGCAGTAACTGGAAACAGAAGACAATATTAAGAGTTTGCATAACCCATTAAACACAGCATCCCATTGAAAAGCTCTACCCTTGCCTGCTCACCCATCTCTGTCTGCTCTGTATTTGTGTTAAGGAGGATCATTGTTATTCTTCCAGGCAACTTTATCAACCCTGGTGCCAAGCTACCATTGCTTCTCTTTACCTGTTTGGAATTATCTAACATTTAACTGCTATCAAATGCTAAGAGAAGCCAAGGTTTCTGGACACTGTCAGGCAGCAAAGGCAATCTCTGCACAAGCCTACAGCTAAAGCAATACCATTGCACATACTACAGGAAACACCCTGGTCACATCTCAGCTGCCTGGGAACAACCCCCCTATTAGCATCTAACAACAAATTTCAGATACCCCGATAAACAGAGAACACCCACTTGCTTAAAAGCATTCTTAAACACTAAGATTAAGGTCAGTTTTGGAATTAGAGTAGCAATGCAAGTGCTGCAGTGCTAGGCAAAACAGAAGTTATTAAACTGCTGCACGTGGCATCTACAAACTGCAGCAGCTCATCAGCTAAACATAATCAGCATGGCTTTAACATAAAACTTGTGAAGGGCCTTGGGAGCAGCTGCCTAAATTCTTAGAGGTAGGGGTAGGACAGCATGGTGTATGGAACAGTAGCATTAACCCTGGTAAAGAGCAACACTGGCTGTAGCTAGTTTCCATAATCAAAAGAAACTGAAGTGTTAATGCCTCACTGAAGACTCAGAAAGGGAGCTGTTAGGACTGTCTTCAAACCTGGGCTACTGCCTTTAAAGCTATCAGAAAACTGACACTACTTGCTGCCATGAAACTCATTTTGCAAGAGGAAACTTGCCAGTTATTAGCAGGGAAACTTGCAAGCACATAGTAGTGGGAATATTTGTTTTTGGCACCCTGCATCTCTACCATCCCAGGCCACTGTAAAGACGTGCAAACACTTAATGCAAGAGTCAAGGACTGACATAACCAGACTCAAGGACAAGTAGCTAAAACAAGACAGTAGCTAAAACACCACTAGAAAGCTAATTTGTGGTGGTACTACCCAGAGAAACACCAAAACAGCTAAAAGTGCCCTGTGTTGCTTGCCCACTCTGAATCTAAAGTGTGCTTGAGCTTAAACAAAACTCTCACGCCTCACCTTTGAAGACAGTTTGCAAAGAGGGGAGGTGGCAAACAGTGAGAAGAGCTGGTCTTCTGAATTCTCTATTACCCCAGCATCTACAGCTCCACCACTACCAGCTGCCACCAACCATGCTGCTCATTTATTCCCCTAACAGATGAAACCTGCATGTTGTGACTTACGTGAGAGGCCTGTGGCGGTAGACGACGTCGGTGCTGAAGAACTCACTATAGATGAAAACAGGGTAGGCCCTGTTGTGCCAAGAATGGAGGTTGTGGTGGTGGCTGCAGTTGTGGCAGCTGTGGATGTTACTGCAAAAAGAAAAAGCATCTACCTTGTACAACCAGACCACAGCAAGCTCTCACCCATTTCAGAAGAGGCGTGCTGAGGAGGGGACACACATCTGCCCATTTCCACCAGGCTTTTGAGGATGGAAGGGCTTCAAACTACTCCTCCTCGTTTTCTACTTCAGGCTTATCTTTATTACAGTGTACCCCTGAAACCCCTGGCTCCTTCCCACTGCACTCAAGCAAGAATTACAGAAGAGAACAAGGCACAGGGAACACAATCAAAAGCATGGGATGCTCAGGTGAATGGCTGTATGAACTGCCACAGATCACTGATGCTCTTGCAAATTCACAAGCACTTCTAGCTCATTACCAGACTCCAGCTTAGAAAACTATTCCCAGAAGGACAGCAGATTCACCAAGTCTCAAGTAATTATTTCCTGAAACAATTTCCTACCTCCAGGTTTGCTTCCAAAGGCCAGAGTAGGTCCCTGGCTGGTACTGGCAGTCAGCGTTGCTGTGGGTGCACTAGTGGCTGCTGTTGAAGTCAATGATCCAAAGCTTAGACCTGCAACAAGCAGAAGGAAATGGAAATTACAGTTGTTTTACTACAGAGACACTGTGGGTTCTGCTGATCACAACAGTCAAGGTAGAAGGGGTAGGAGTATAAGAAAAACAATGTTATTCAGTCATAGACTCACAGCATGGTGGGGGTTGGAAGGGACCTTTAGAGCTCATCCAGCCCAAGCCCCTGCCAAAGCAGCTCCCACCTACATCAGCTCACACAGGAACATGGCCAGGAGGGTCTTGAAGAGCTCCAGAGCAGGAGCCTCCACACCCTCCCTGGGCAGCCTGGGCCAGGGCTCCCTCACCTCAGCACTGAAACACTTTCTCCTTATGTTTCAATGGAACTGTTTGTGTTGCAGCTTCATCCCATCACCCCTTGTCCTGGCACTGGATACAACAGAAGGAAAGTGCTGCCCCAAGCACTCACCCACCAGTGAGAGATTTGGAACTATGAATGAGCTGCCCCCTCAGTCTCCTCTTCTCCAGCCTGAACAGCCCCAGGGCCCGCAGCCGTTCCTCACGAGGAAGATGCTCCAGTCCCGAGCATCTGGGTGGCCCTGCACTGGCCTCTCTGCAGCAGTTCCCTCTGGAGCTGGTGTGGTAAGTACTCTTGTACTGTCCCAGAAATGAACTGGAGCTAACACAGGCATTGTGTAAAAAAGATTTCCAAGAATAATGCTGACACAGACAAGCATCACCCTGCCCCAGAGCTGCTGACCTTCCCTCCAAGGCAGGCACTGTCACCAACAAGTAGACCAAAAGCTCTGCAGGAGGAGGCAGGTTCCTGCCATCAGGGAGGTGACCTTTGGCATTGTGGGCCAGGCTCATCCTGCAGCACCTCCTCCCCATCACTGCCAGCCCCTTCCCTCTGCATCAGCAAACCCATCCAAAACACTTTAGAAGGGCTTCAAATGCAACAAGCACTTTCTACACACATTGGCAGAACTATTTCAGCCTCACTCTCTAAACCCAAAGGCTCACCAGCAGTTGTCATTCATCACAGGTGACCCCAGGCAAGCATTTCAGAAAACCCATCAACTGCAGCTTCATTTGTCACCAGCAGCAGCTGGAGGCTCCAGAATCTAATTCATGGTTACAAATGCATCAAGGGTGGGTGTGAGGAGGCTGGAGCCAGGCTGCGCTCAGGGATGGCCAGTGACAGGACAAGAGACAACAAACTGAGGTTCCAAAGAGACACAAGGACAAAGCTGTTCCCTGTTGAGGTGAGGGAGCACTGGCAGGGGCTGCCCAGATGGGCTGTGGAGGCTCCTTCTCTGGAACTCATCCAGCTGGGTTGGAATGTCTCAAGTGTGCCCTGCTCTAGGTGGTGCTGCCCTGGCAGGGGAGTTGCACTGGATGAGCTCTCCAGGCCCCTTCCAGCCCTTGAGACTCTGTGGATCTCCACACCATCCCCAGCTATCCTCTGTGCTGACAGGCTTCCTGACTACAGCAGCCATCTGAAGCCCTGGCACTCACCTGTGGTCTGTCCCCCAAGGCTGAAGGGGGCTGCTGACTGGGTTGCAGTTCCCAAGGTGGCAGCAGTGGTGGCAGCAGTTGCTGTCCCAAAGGTCAGCCCGGTGGATGGTGCTTGGGGAGCTGCGGTGCCGATGTTGAAGGTGCTTGTGCCAGCCTGAGTTGTGCTACCACTGGAAAAAGTAAATCCTCCAGTTGTCCCAGACTGAGCTGTGGTGGTGCTGCTGCTGCTGCTGCTGGTGGTGCCAGCAGATCCAAACACAAAGCCAGTAGGGGCTGCTGCTTGACTCGAGGCCACGCTGGTTGGTGCAGACCTACCAAATGCAAAGCCCCCTGCGATTCCAGTAGCTTGTGTTGCAGCACTGCCTCCAAAGCTTAACTTTGGTGCATTCATCCTAGAGAAGAAAAGAAGCCAATCTGTTGGAGATGAATATCTACTCAATTTCAAGGCTTTCTAACAGTTTGCTGCCAGCAGAAATCACCCTTCCCAAGGCCATGCACTCAGTCAGGGGTGTGTTGCAAGTTTGGCAATGTCTACACCACAACCCTTGTCATCTGAAGTCCTCTTCAGTCTCTTTATACTAACTCCCTCTTAAATTACCTTCACCCAGCCAGGCACCAGAAGACATTTATAGCAGTGTAAGTGAAGTTGCTTACTCTCTCAGCTCTCACATCCCCTTTTGCACTTCTTCTATATAAGACTATATTTTTCAACTAACTCTTAGTGCCAGTCCCCACTGCAGCTCCCTTCCCAATGCTCCCATCTGGCAAGCTTCAACAACAGCAGGTTGGAAGAATCACTTCCAAGCTTACAGTCCCTCCCAAGGACAAAATGGTCCTACTTGGCTGAAGAAACATTCTGAGTGCTCCACATTTGGATCAAAGGACAAGATGTTTCATGCTGAGACACAAAGCTGTATCATTTCTTCATGCAAGCATCCATACCCCAATTACAGACCAAAATGTGAAACAGCTCATTCTCGATGCCCATCTGAAAAAAGGCAGCACTGACACAAACACATTGCACTAAAGATGCTTCCCAGAGTGCTCCAGTCAATTGGGGCACAAGAGTAAGGGGTTTGCTGCCTGAGAATTACTTGCAGTAATTACTTGCACTTCCCAGGGGCATCGCCCACAGAAACACAGAGTCTCAAGGGCTGGGAGGGGCCTGGAAAGCTCAGCCAGTGCAACCCCCCTGCCAGGGCAGCACCACCTAGAGCAGGGCACACAGGAACCAGCTGGGTTGGGATGTCTCCAGAGAAGGAGCCTCCACAGCCCATCTGGGCAGCCCCTGGAGAGCTCAGTCAGTGCAACCCCCCTGCCAGGGCAGCACCACCTAGAGCAGGGCACTCAGGAACTCCTCCAGCTGGGTTGGAATGTCTCTAGAGAAGGAGCCTCCACAGCCCATCTGGGCAGCCCCTGCCAGTGCTCCCCAGCGCCCAGGGCCGCCCAGCACCCCCTCCCCGGGGCCCGCCGGCCCCGCGCCCCTCACCCCAGAGGGAACACGGTGGTTGTGGGAGCCGCAGTCGCCGTGGTCGGCGTCCCGAAGCTGAAGCTGGGGGGCTGCGTGGCGGCGGCCGGCTTGCTGAAGGAGAAGGGCTGGCTGCTGGCCGGCGTCTGGGCCGTGCTGCCGAAGCTGAAGCCCCCCGAAGCGGCGGGCGTGGAGAACGAGAAGCCCGTCGTGGCCGTGGTGCCGGTCGTCTTCGGTGTGCCCAAACCGAAGCCGCTGCCCGCCGCGCCCGACCCGAAGCCGAAGCTCATGGCTGCTGCGGGACGGAGCCCCAGCCCCGGAGCCAGGCCCAGCCCCGGCCGGAAGCGGAAACCCAACCGCCCCGCGCGCGGCCCAGCAAAGCACCGCCCCCTCCCTCGCCGGCCAACCACCGGCCGCGTTTTCCCCGCCCTCAGCAGTCATTGGCCGCTCCAGCCGCCACTCCCGGTAAGCCCGGTCGGATTGGCTGGTGACGTCAAGGCGAGGCGCGAGGGGCGGCGGTTCCCCGTTGCCGTGGCGACGCGGACGCGGCGGCGGCTGGGCCGGGGCCTGGCGGCGGCTGGAGCGGCGCGGAGCGGGGCGCGGGGTCGAGAGCCGCGGCGTGTCCGTCCCCCCGCGGCTGGGCACACAACCCGTGCGCGAACGCCTGCCCGGGCCCTCGGGGGCAGCGCTGGGCCGAGGCGACCCGCTGCCCTCGCTGTGGCTGCGGTGGCTACAGATGCGTGTGGAGGTGGGGCCTGCTGTTAGCTCGGTGGCCGCTGTGAGGCTTGGGCTGCGATTGCAATAGTGCTAAAGAGTCTATAAGCTGAGGCATTGGAAGGGGCTGCCCGGGGAGCTGCTGGAGTCACCGTCCCTGGAGGGGTTTCAGAGCTGGGTGGCTGTTGCACTGAGGGCAATGGGCTGGTGGGTGATGGGGCTGGGACAGAGGCTGCACCCCATGGGCTGAAAGATCCCTTCCAGCTGAGACCACTCTGTGATTCTAGGAAAGGTGGAGTATGTTCTGTTCTATATGTTTTAACATCATGCATGTAAAAGTTTGGCTGAACTTTATCCTTTGTAGAACACCCAGTAGGAAAATTGTGCTTTCCAAGTTGTACAGGACACATTTTGTTCCTTCTTCACATGTCACTTGTTTTTTGGTGCATAGGTGAGTGGCAGGTATTGATATGGACAGTCTTTCCTCAGGCCCTTCTCTGCAGTTGCTTGCCAAGCTGCTTCATGATACTCAAGAAGATGATGATGATGATGAACATGTGGTGAGTCTTTCATCAGAAGTACTGCTTCTTTTACATGTTGTACCATGACCTTATTAACTGAGGAGAAGTGAAGCTCTCTTTCCCAGAGTGTGTGAAAAGGAACTTTGAAGGTCTTGGACTGACTTGAAACACAGAAACACAGTGTCACAAGCTCTTAAGGGAGAGAATAGGAAGGTGCCCCAGGAAAACAAGGAGAGATTGTGACCACAAGATGGGAGGGAGATTTAGTTTTTCAGCTTGAAAGAAGTGAGAACTTGTACTTGAAAGAGCTTTAGATACTTTACACTTCCCCCTGCTTCTCCCTGAAGTCTGCTGGAGGTGAAGGCAATTGCAGCTGAATGCTGCATGTGGAGGGAAAAAAGTTGCTGCTCAACTTCTGAGTAAAGACTAAAATAGCCAGAGGCAGCCAAGTGAACTCATTCTGTGTGCCAGGCGTTGAAGGACTGTAGAGATAATTGGTCATTGAAGTACAATAGATATGTTGGTGATTGTAGAATAGGAAAGGGTGGGTAATCATTTGAAGGTGAGTGGTCTGAATCACTGATGAGAGAAGCATCTTTCCCTTCTCTATCCATTCACCTCAGGACTAGGTGAAAATCACAGCTTTTGGAAACCATGCAGCTGCTGCTTTTCTCAAGGCCTGCATGGGAGGAATAGCCCAGGAGGGCCAGAGGTGCTGACAAACACAATGTAGAGGGCCTCTGTGAAGGCTCAGAGACTGCCAGGTCTCTTAAGAGTTTGAACAAGTCATGTTATGACATGGATAACAAAAACTGCAAACTCCTCAGTGTTCCTCTAATGCACTCAGCAAAGAGCCATCTGGCTGCCCCAGCAGCTGTGGGCAAGTATTGGTAAAGATGGGAATGTTGGGCATCAAAGGGGTTCATATGCCTTGAAGTTTCCTTTCAGTAGGGGGTAGATGTGATCCTTCACACTCCAGCTACACTTTAGCTGCTTGCTGGCTGCCTTTTAAAAGTGGCATTATTGCTGTACATCTTTGCAGTCAACATCCTGATTTTGAAAGAATTTGTTTACATCTTATTAATGAAATGAGTGACACTTCAGAGACAGCAATGGCAAACTGCCACAAGGGATGGCAATTAAGTCTGAGTCAATCTGGGGAAATGGAAATCTTTATTTTGATTTAATTGAATGTTCTGTGCATGTGAGGCACTGTTATCAAACCAAAGGGATCTTCACATATAGAGGAATGCCTCACATAGGCCTATTAGCACTAAATTGATTCATAATTAGAGGGAAATGTTGTTGCCTCATATGACCTTGACTGTCAAAAGGAAACCTGTAGCACCCTCAGCTTCCTGGCAGGCAAAGCATGGAAGTTTTTGCCAGAGTGCTGTGGAAGCTAATGCTCAGAAAGCACAGCTGTCTGTAACACAGGGCTTTGGGGAGTACTGCTCAAACCCACTGGGGCAAGGTCACTTTCTGCTGGGTGAGTGTGACAAGGAAAGAAGGTTCAGTGGATCCTAGCAGGGATTTGTTTGACCTTATTTGGTATTTATTGACATAATTGTTACTGAGCTGGGCTTTATGTAGTTAATTGAAGCTGCATTTGCCTTTTTTTCCTCAGCCTCACTGTTCAGTTAATGCCATGACTCCTGGGACTATTGGACCAGGAAAGAGAGAGACCACTGGTAAGGAGGAGTGTCTGTGTGGTTTAATGTTCAGTGCCATGGTAGCAGACTGTAACAGCTGTAGTAAGTTACCAGTAATAGGGTTTGCTTGAGTCAGAGAGAGGTCATTGACCTCCAAGATGGAAACAGCATTACATTTTACACTGTAAAATTCTTCTGGTCCTGAAAGTTTAGCTGCAAAATAACCCCCACAAAAACACACAGAAAAGGTAACTCCAGATCACAGCAGCCTCCAGTGATGATGAGAAAGAGAGTACAGAGCACAGCCTGGACATGGGCTGAGGGGAATCATAACTGAGCAGCCAAAAGCTCCACATGGAGATGTTAGTGCTCACTCAGAGCAAACAAGGAAGATGGACTTCTAGGTACTCACCTGAAGGGGTCTTCATGGAGTCGACTGTGTGGATTTGAGCCTATGCCTATGATGAGGAAGAGCTAGAGAGTGTGTTGTGAAGCACAGTTGTGCCATGCTCCCTCACTGAAGTGTCACAACCCTATTTAGACCACATCTAGAAACAAGAGCTTTGTTCAGTGCTGCCCTCAACAGTCCAAGAGACATTTTTCAGTTCCTGCACCTACTTCTTTGCCTGGAAACACTGGACAATTCCAGACTTTACCTGACCACAGGTGTTCTGGCACTATGTGGAAAAGCAGACTCTCAGACAGTGAGAACAGATATGTTCAGGCTTCCTAAACTGGTGTGAATCATACTCAGGAAAGAAAAGAAGACAAGTTTAGCCTTGGCACAGTAAATGTAAAGTTGTTCCTGGAGCTTAGTTATGAGCTGTAAGAAAGGCCAGCAAGGACTAGGATGACTGTAGCAGCAAAGGAACTGTTGCAAATATAACAAATAGAGTAGTTTTGCTTGGGATTCCAACAATAGCCAGAGATTCTTACTATAAAAACCTTCAAGCTGGAGATTTACCAGCTTACCTTTCCATGTAGGACAGGCATAAACCAGGGTATCCTGCCTGTGAGCTGTCATGTGTCTTCTGTACCTTATCTGGTCTGTGCTCAATAATTAAGGGGAAGAGCTGGATTTCTGTGTGAGAAAGGAGGTCCTTTTGTAAATGACTCTGCCCACATAAAAATCTCATGTTGAGGGGCTTGGGGAGGATTAATATTTCACACTGCTACACTTCACCCATTTTTGAAGTGCTAGATATTTTATGCCTGAAAGGGGGATTTCCTTGACATGGAGGTTGGATAAAGCAGACTTAAAGGAAAGGAAAACATTCTGTCTTCCTTCTGCATTCTGAGCTGAAGGAGACTGTGGGCATTAACTAGAATGCTTTTAGTACAAAGGCTTTTTTCTGAAGCCTAGGAAAAGCTGAAGTTTTCAGCAAACCTAAAGGATCAGAGACATTCCAGTCTATGACAGGATGATTTTTCTCATCACTTGCAGATACTTTCCAAGTGAAACCTGGAAATGACAAAGCTATTTGGAATACAGAGGAAGTCCCAGAAGGATCTGAATTTGAGGATTCCTGGGACCCTAGAGAACAACCAGAGTAAGTGAGCTGAGACTACCTGTATGGGCTTTACAGGGCATTAGTGGAAACAGCAGTTAAACAGCATTGTTGTGGTTTAACCCCAGGCAGCAGCTATTACCCCACAGCTGCTCGCTCACTCCTGATGGGATGGTGAGGAGAACCAAAAGCAAGTAAAGCTCATGGGTTGGGATAAGAACAGTTTAATAATGGAAATAAATAATAAAATATATCTGTTATTGTTACTATAATGAAAAGGAAGATGACAGGATCATGAAATAAAGCCCAAGAGAGACAAGTGGCGCCCAATGCAGTTGCTCAATGCCCACTGACCCATGCTCAGCCAGTCCCTGAGCTGTGACCTGTCTCTCCCAGCCAACTCCCTCCAGTTTATATACTGGCCATGACCTCATATGGTATGGAATATTCCTTTGATCAGTTTGGGTCAGCTGTCCTAGCTGTATCTCCTCCCAGTTTCTCATGTTCCTCCAACCTTCGTGATGGCAGGCCATGAGAAGCCAAAAAACAAAATCCTTGACTTAGGATAAGTGCTACTTAGCAACAACTAAACCTCAGTGTGTTATCAACACACTAAATCCAAACCACAGCCTGTGCAAGCTGCTAGGGAGAAAATTAACTCTGTCCCAGCTGAAATTAGGACAAACATCTACTGCATTTGAGTGAAGCAGCCATCTGAAAAGCTCGTGTCATGGAAGGAGAAAGGAAGGATATCAGTGTTGCATCTAAAGCAACATGTGAGAAGCAGTTTTAATGTCTCCCTTGCAAGCCCTCTGATCTCATAATATACAGTTGGTTTTTCTTATCATAAGATTACTTGTAGTGTCAGTATAAAGTGGGATTAGGAGGGGAAGCTGGCCAGCCAAATGACTTACAGGCCTTCAAGTCTGCCATTTGTGTGCAATACCTGTCTTTTCCCACTGTAACTGAGATACATTCATTTTTCATACTCATAAATTCATAAAGTGCTCCAACTTAACATTTGCATTTCAAAGAATTAAGCTCTTTAAGTGACAAATAGTACTCCAGGAAGGAAGGTTATATGCAGGCAGTTCTGAGCTTTCAGATCTTGTCATTCATTCTCAGTCTCTCAAGGGATAACCTAAAACCAGAGACTCTTCCCTCACTCCTAGAAAAACAACAACAAACGCATTCTTGAAACAGATACAACCAGGCATGTCATCTGTAGTTTGTAAGGGTCAAAAAGCCTTCAGGGTCAGACCATCATTGTGTCCTGATGCCGTATCCTGGAGTGCCACAGGCTGGAGCAGATGGACTGAAGCCCATGAGGCTGCACATTGTACATTAGTTTGTAGTCCAGCATCCTCGTTTTCCTCTGCATCTAAGTCATGCCATGAAGTGCTTCATTTCCTGGGACTGGGACCTGAATTCAGACTCAGCTCAGCAAATGATTTGGCATTTACCTATAGCCTCACATATGGCTCTGCTTGAAACTGTCACCTGTGAGGTATAGAATCACTGAATGGGAGGGGTTGGAAGGGACCTTTAGAGATCATCCAGCCTAATCCCCCTGCAGAAGCAGGTTCACCTAGATCAGGTCACACAGGAACGTGTCCAGGTGGGTTTGAAGCCCTTCAGAGCAAGAGCCTCCACACCCTCCCTGGGCAGCCTGGGCCAGGGCTCCCTCACTCAAACACTCAAACAGTTTCTCCTTATGTTTCAATGGAACTGTTTGTGTTGCAGCTTCATCCCATCACCCCTTGTCCTGCCACTGGATACAACAGAGAGAAAGTGCTGCCCCAAGCTCCTGACACCCACCAGTGAGAGATTTGGAGCTATGAATGAGCTGCCCCCTCAGTCTCCTCTTCTCCAGCCTGAACAGCCCCAGGGCCCGCAGCCTTTCCTCACAAGGAAGATGCTCCAGTCCCCTGAGCATCTGGGTGGCCCTGCACTGGCCTCTCTGCAGCAGTTCCCTGTCCCTCTGCAGCTGGGGAGCCCACAACTGGGCACAGGACTCCAGCTGAGGCCTCAGCAGCTGTGGCAGAGCAGAGGGGGAGCAGAAGCTCCCTGGCCCTGCTGCCCACACTCTGCTGGATGCCCCCAGGCTGCTGTTGGCTTCTTGCCCATGAGGCCACGTTGCTGCTCATGGGCAGTTTCTTATCACCCAGCACTCCCAGGTCTGTCTCCTGGAGCTGCTCTCCAGCAGGTCACTCCCAGCCTGGCCTGGTGCAGGGGGTTGTTCCTCCCCAGCTGCAGGACTCTGCCCCTGCCCTTGGTGACCCTCAGCAGGTTCCTCTGTGCCCAACTCGCAGCCTGTCCAGCTCTCACTGCCTGGCAGCTCAGCCTCTGGGGAATCAGCCAGTGCTCCCAGTTTGGTACCAGCAGGGAACTCACTGAGGGTCCCTCTGTCCCCTCATCCAGGTGCTTGATGAAGATGTTGAACCAGACTGGCCCCAGAACCCATCCCTGTGGAACTCCACTGGCCACAGGCCTCCAACCTGACTCTGTGCCATTGATCAGCACCCTCTGGGCTCTGTCATTCAGCCAGTTCTCCATCCACCTCACCTCCACTCATCCAGCCCACACTGCCTGAGCTTTCTGATGAGGGTGTTGTGGGAGACAATGTCCAGAGCCTTGCTGAACTCAAGGCAGATGACATCTGCTGCTCCCCTTAAACTAACCAGCCGATTATGTCCTGGTAGAAGGCATCAGGTTGGTCACACAGGATTTCCCCTTGGTGATCAATGTTGACTCCCCCTGGCAACCATTTGATCCTTCATATGTTTAGTGGTGACATTCAGGATGAGTTGTTGCATCACCTTTCCAGGGATGGAGGTCAGGCTGACCAGCCTGTGGTTTCCTGGCTCATCCTTCCAGCCCTTGTTGCAGCCTGCAGTGACATTGGCCTGTCTCCAGCCCTCAGGCACCTCGCCTGTGCTCCATGATTGATCAAAAATGATGGAGAGAGGCTCAGCAATCACATCAGCTGCTCCCTCAGCACTCTCGGATGCATCCCGTC
The DNA here is from genome assembly GCF_028858725.1 of Colius striatus. Lineage (NCBI taxonomy): Eukaryota > Metazoa > Chordata > Aves > Coliiformes > Coliidae > Colius > Colius striatus. Next base: position 2,578,850 of record NC_084771.1, on the reverse strand, counting down.
AGGACCCATTGACTTATGAGCCTCAAGCTTGGCCAGCAAATCTTTAACTTCTTCCTCTTCCACCCAGGCCAAGTGCTCTGCTGTCCAGGCCATCCTACTGTCCTTGCTGGACTGGGCTTCCCGAGGGCTGGCCTTGTCTGTACAGACTGTAGCAAAGAAGGCATTCAGTAGTTCGGCCTCTGCATCCCCTGTCACCAGGGCACCCTCTGTGTTCAGCAGTGGGCCCACGGTGCCCCTCATCTTCCTTTTGCTGTTGATGTCATGACAAACACCTTCTTGCTTTGCTTTACTTTCTTGGCCAGGTTGAATTCTAGAAGGGCTTTGGCCTTCTTGGTGGCACCCCTGCATGCTCTGGCAATGTTGTGTACTCTTCCCAAGAAGCCAGGCCCCGTTTCCACCTCTCAGAGATGGCTGCTTTCGGCCTGAGCTGTCCCAGCAGATCCTTGCTCACCCATGGAGGCCTCCAGCCTCCGTTCCTACATGTGGGGACACACTGATCCTGGGCTTGGAGGAAGTGGTGCTTGAAGCATAGAATTCAACTATTTCATGGCCAAAGCCTCTCATTGTCCCTCCCAGGACTCGTTTTGAGGGTGCAAAACCTTAGATTTCAAAACCATCACTACCTAATCACTACACTAACCTAATCACTACCTAACCATCACTACACAAACCCTAATTTCAGAGTTCACAGCCTCAAGTTTAATTCCAAAGCCAAGTGCCCCCCATGATGCCATCCCCCTTGCCCCTTCCTCTGCCCCGCATGATGCCATCCCCCCTTGCCCCTTCCTGTGACCCCACGATGCCATCTCCCCTTCCTGTGCCCCTCATGATGCCATCTCCCCTTCCTGTGCCCCTCATGATGCCATCTCCCCTTCCCGTGCCCCTCATGATGCCATCCCCCCTTCCCGTGCCGCCCATGATGCCATCCCCCCTTCCCGTGCCCCACATGATGCCATCCCCCTTCCCGTGCCCCACACTGGGTGGCAGCTCAGAACGGGGCCCTTTGTGACGTCACCCCCAGCGCAGGGCCTTTGGCAGCAGCCGCCTGCCCCAGCCAGTGTCTGTTGAGACAGCCATGGGGCAGGTCAGGAGCAGGGAGCTGAAGAGCGCCCTGAGCCAGCGCAGCTTCTCTTTGACACAGTCCCTGACAAGCTCCGAGAGACGAGGCGCCTTGCAAAGGCTTCGCCATTCCCGCCCTGACCGCATTCGTGTGCCCTCCCCGAGCGTGCCGACAGTCGCCAGCTCCTCGAAGGGAGCTGGGAAGGAGGATGGGGCTCCCGGCGCTACGAAAAAGAAAAGGGTGACATGGGACGAAACCCTGGTGTATGAGATGGGTTCTGACTCATCGGAAGAGGGTGAGTGAGGGGCTCCAGCATCGCAGCCTCTGTCTCCGAGAGCCCCGGTGTCGTGAAGAATCCACGCCAGAGATGTTCCCCAAGGACTGTGTCCCGTGGTTGTCATTTTCTCATCATCCTGCTCCCTTTTTGCTTTTGTTCCGTTCTGTTTCATGTTGGTAGCAGAATAAACTTTCCTCCTTTCCTCTCTCAGTCGAGCACTGGAGCCTGTTTTGCCGGGAACCGTAACGGGCAGCCAGCCGTCCCTGCCCTTGTCTCCATCCACAACAACCTTGCTTCTCTTCCTGCTCCCTTTTCACTCCCTTCCCAGCTGCTCTCTGGGAAGAGGGGCCTCAGATGCCCTGCAGGTGCTTTGGAAGACAAATGACTCCCAAACACTGTTTCTCAGGGTACAGCAGAGGCCAGGAATGGAGCAACTCAGCACACTCAGAGGCCATGGGAAGGACACGTTGTAACTGGGCTGGTTGTTCCAGCTTTAAAGAAAACACACAGTTTTTCAGGTAGCCACGTTTCAGAAGAGAATTTCACTTCAGCAAGGCTCAGAAGGGCCAGAAGTGCTGCCACCACCGACTGTGGTGAGAGCTCTGCTCTGATGGAGCTTCTGCTCCCCCTCTGCTCTGCCACATGTGCTGAGGCCTCAGCTGGAGTCCTGTGCCCAGTTGTGGGCTCCCCAGCTGCAGAGGGACAGGGAACTGCTGCAGAGAGACCACTGCAGGGCCACCCAGATGCTCAGGGGACTGGAGCATCTTCCTTGTGAGGAAAGGCTGCGGGGCCTGGGGCTGTTCAGGCTGGAGAAGAGGAGACTGAGGGGGCAGCTCATTCATAGCTCCAAATCTCTCACTGGTGGGTGTCAGGAGCTTGGGGCAGCACTTTCTCTCTGTTGTATCCAGTGGCAGGACAAGGGGTGATGGGATGAAGCTGCAACACAAACAGTTCCATTGAAACACAAGGGAAAACTGTTTGAGTGTTTGAGTGAGGGAGCCCTGGCCCAGGCTGCCCAGGGAGGGTGTGGAGGCTCCTGCTCTGGAGCTCTTCAAGACTCTCCTGGACACGTTCCTGTGTGACCTGTTCTCGGTGGGACCTGCCTGACTCTTTACAACCTGTGTGCAGTTCACCCCCAAGGAAATCTCACTTTCCTTGCTGATGTGGATTGAAGAGGAGGCAAAAGCTGGCAGTAGCTTTTATCAGACAGGCCATCACAAGATCAGTTTTGTTCTCAGCTCCAGCACAAAGCTCTTGCCTCATGTGTCACTGAGAACTGAGACAATGAGATGATTCTTTTCCCCTTGTGGATATCATTTTCTGCCAAATGTTTTCTCCAGTTCAAACCCAACTCTAAAGCTCGCTGCTTTGGGTTGTTTTCCTTTTTTATTGAGGTTTTTCTAAGCAGAATTTGTTAGTGCTGGGGCAGGGGCATCTGTAGAAATAAGCCACTGAAAGTGAGCCAGCTGAGACTGAAGCTGCTGGAGAATCGTCGTGCAATTGGCACGTGGCTGAGGGAAGACAGAGGACTGCTGCTGGGTGTCTGTAAAATCATTGTCTTACTAAGACTTGCCAATGAAACCTCTTTCCTTCTGATACAAGAAACTGTAGTCCAGGTGATTGATATCCTGCTAATTGATTGGAGATGTTGAGCTGTGAAGCTGCAGCTGCTAAAGATATTTACTGGAACAAGTCTGAGTAATTCCAGTACCAAGGTGGGGGGGTCTAAAGTCAGTCTCTGCCAATCGGGAGCTTTTGAGTCCTACTTTGTCATGCTTCTGTACTCCAATACCCAAGCTACCCAGCAGTGTCTAATAAGAGCTGATGATGAGCTACAAGACTGATTCCTTTCCATGCAGGCAAACAAGAAATGTCAAGCAGCACGTGGTGAAAAGGAGACAATGGTGATGGAAAACGTCCGAGGGGAGAAGCAGCCCCCGACCTCTGAGAGGAAAAGGAGATACTGGAGAGTGAGAGATGCAAAGCAAGGAATAGCAAAGTGTGCTGATAAAGTCAGCCAGCTCTCTGGGGAAAAGGAACGCTGCAGCAGCTCTACGAAACAGAGGTACTTGTGAAACAAAGGTGCTCTGCTGTGTGACCTGAGCGAAGGATGGAAAGCAGCATCAGAAGAACCGCACTGCTGGTTTGCTGCCGGGCTCAGTGGCAGAGGCCTGTTTTCACTTGAGGCTGCTGCAGAGCTGTGACAGCCCCTCTTCTCCAAGGGAAGGGGAGGAAGCTACTGAGTTCTCACTGTCATCTTTTGGAAGTTCCTTTTCATATTTCCCTGGCAATAGCAAATGATGGGAAACAACAGGGGCTTTTTCTGCCAAAACTGAAGAGACTGCTTGTTGCAGACGCCTGGATTGTGAGATGGCCCTTGGAGATTCCCAAATGGTGGGGATCCCCAAGAAACCTGTCCCTGGAGATGCCCACCAACGCTCCCCCAGCCATGACCCTGCGTCCTGGGAGTTTCAGCTCCTGGCCTGCCCTGAGGTGAGGGCATTAGACGAAGGTGTCCTGCAGCTGGCACCGAGGTACCTGCGGAGCGAGTGCAGCCAGATGCAGTGGCTGATGCTCAATGCCCTCATCACCACCTGCGACGAGCCCTCGAAGGTAGGCAGGGGGCAGCCGGCTGGAGCCATGCTGGGGGCGTGGGGCTGGGTGAGGGGAGCTGGGGGACATGCAGCTGGGGCTTGGCTGTGCTTTGGGAGCTCTGTCAGCTCCTGCCAGCCCTCCTGCCTCCCTGCTGGCCTCCCCAAGTCCCTTGTGGCAGGCCTTTGGCTTCTGGCTCCCGAGGCAGCAGCATGGGGTTGAAGCACTGGAGTGATTTTGGCAGTGCAGCTTTTCACGGCTTCACCACAAGCATCGTGTTGCACACAGGCCAAAAGCATGTGGATCCTGCAGGAAAGCCTCCTGGAGCTACTGCAGGACCTAGATGACGAGGTGGTCGAAATGAACCTCTCCTTGCTCAAAATGATGCTCCAGGCTGCCAACAGCCCAGTTTGCAGCACCCTCGTTCTGGAGCTGACTGGGAAGCTCCAGCCACTCTTTCACCACGTAAGGCTTTGTGCCCCCCACCACAGGCACTGGCTGCTGCCAGGAACCTTTGTGCTCTGTGCATTTTCAGAGCCATGCCCAGGTGGGCCTGCAGCAGCCGGTGCTGAGCTCTTGTCCTCTTTCTTTTCCACCAGACCACCAGCAGTGTGCAGCTGCTCTCCCTTGAGCTCTTCCAACGTCTGATGCAGTCTGTCAACAAAAAGGAAAGACAGCCGATGAAGACACGGGTGTATGAGAACGTGATCGAACTGCTCTGCCTCCTGCATGCCGAGAGCCCGGAGGTGGCAGAGGTGAGGATCTCTGACCTGCCCATGTCCCTGCGGGAGGTCCCCAGGGCCAGGAAGGGCCATGAGCTTTGCCCGGGTGAGAGGACGCCCGTCCTGTGCCCTGGGCAGCGGTAGCATCTCCCTGCTCTGTGTGTCTGCAGGCCTCTCGGGTAACCCTGCTTGGAGCTGCCGCCTTCCTGAAGAAGAGGAGGCTCAGAAAGCTCCTGGAGAAGAGGAAGACATTGGAAGTGGGCAAGTACCTGGTAAGGATGGTCCCCAAGCAGCAGCCCCAGCCTGGGCAAGCTGTGCCCCTGCCCACTGCCACAGCCCGTCCCGGGCACAGGGCCACGGTCGGTACCAACCCTTCCCTTTGTCCCCTGTCCGTCTGCAGCTGTCAGGGTGCGGCAGCAGAGCCGCGCACTATGTGCAGCAGGCAGCGCGGTGCCTTTGGAGCCATCAGCAGCCCATACGAGAGGCGGCCGTCAGGTTCCTGGGTGAGACACAGCCCCTGTCCCTCCCTGCCCCGCTGCAGCTCGGCCCCAGCCCCGGCTGTGGCGCGGCCGCAGGAATCAGCCGCGTGGCTGCGGAGCCGCGAGTGCCCGGTGCAGGGCCCTGGCGCCCGCGGGGCTCCCTGCGCCCTGTGCCAGCCCTGCCCTGCGCCTGGCGCTCGCTCGCCCGGGGAAGAGCCTGGGCTCAGCCCTGCCAAGGGGAGGGGGGCGTGTGGCCGGGCTGCAGGGACCTGTGAGGCAACTGTGCCGCTGGGGCACTGACCGACTGTGCGTTCGCAGGGCTCGCCGGGCAGCACCTGAGGGGGCATCAGGAATTGCTGCAGCCCATCCATGAGGGTGAGTGAGGGCAGCGGGGCGGCAGCGGGGACTGGCAGGGAGGAGGAGAGGCCCTGGGAAGGGAGCTGCGGCCCCTGCCCCGGCCAGGGAGAGCAGAGAGAGATGTCAGGGGCACGGGGGGTATTCAGCACCTTCCGGCTGATGCCGTTGGGCCCGGCTCCCTCTGGGCTGTGGGAACAGCTGGGGGTTGCCCTGGCAGGAGGGGTTCCTGGGGTGAACACAGGCTCTGATCTCAGCTCTGTTCCTCTCTGTTGCAGCCCTTGAAAACCTGCCAGAAGACACCATCTCGTCAGTAGCAAACCTGGCAGCTCAAACGCAGTGCACCCTGAGAGATGCAGAGAGAGCAGCTCCCTCCAGACTCAGCCTGCGAGAGTGGCTCCGCAGGGCCTGGAGCAGACGGCCTTCTCTCTGGGCCCGTCGCTGACCGGGCAGCTGCAGCTCTGAGCGGGGCCCATGCCAGGGGCTATTCCATGAGCTCCTCCCTGTGCTCCATGGCAAACCTTGGACCTACCAGCAGTTTTCTTTTGCATCGTTGCTCAGTAGTTTAGACACCGAGTTTAGCACTTGGGTTTCTTCCAGTTTGTGTACGTTTGATTTTCTGGCTTTCTTCACCCTGTGAGAACCATTTTCTACAGCTGGAAACTCTTTGTTACCCTTCGTGTCAACAAAACTGGATTTGTTCCGTGTTGTTTGAGGGACGCAAAGTGCTTTGGTAAAAACAATAAAGCTCCGTCATCAAACCTTAACCAGTGCTCCCCATGTCTGGCCTGTCACGTTTCAAGCAGTAGCTCAAGAAGTCCCAGGGACGGACAGAGTTCTTCAAACAGCATGACAGAACCAAATATTTGTAGGTACAAATATGACTTGGACCAGCCAGCTTGAATAAAGATGGTGGGGACAAGTTAATGCAGCTGGCAAGCTACTTCCAACTATCAGAAACAGGTGCTGCAAGTTAATCAGTTGGGCCCTGGGTGATCACATGGGCAGAAGCAGCATATAAGGAAGTAGCCAGCAAAGGAAGGGTGGCTTTGAGTCCCTCTGTTGGTTGCACTGTGTTGGCTGTGTATGTGTCTGCAGGTGCATTACCCAGCCTGTCTACATCTTTGAATGAATATTGCTTGCACCGTTACAACAGGAAGGTGTCCAAGTGGGTTTGGAAACCTCCCAAGAAGGAGCCTCCACACCCTCCCTGGGCAGCCTGGGCCAGGGCTCCCTCACCTCAACAGGAAAGAAGTTTTTCCTTAAGGGGAATTGTTTGTGTTACAGCTTTTGTTCAATACCCCCTGTCCTGTCACTGGACACTACAGGAAAAACCCTCCCTGCTGCCTCCTCTCCTTGGCATGCAGCTTTCAGCACTTGTAAGTATTAACGAGGTCCCCCCTCAGTCTCCTCCAAGCTGAACTGTCCAAAGTCCAGCAGCCTTTCCTCACAAGGAAGATGCTCCAGTCCCCTGAGCATCTGGGTGTCCCTGCACTGGCCTCTCTGCAGCAGTTCCCTGTCCCTCTGCAGCTGGGGAGCCCACAACTGGGCACAGGACTCCAGCTGAGGCCTCAGCACATGTGGCAGAGCAGAGGGGGAGCAGAAGCTCCCTGGCCCTGCTGCCCACACTCTGCTGGATGCCCCCAGGCTGCCATTAGCTTCTTGCCCACGAGGCCACGTTGCTGCTCACGTGCCGCAAAGTTTTTGGCTCTTGGCCTTAATAAACCTGCAGAGCTCAGCCAGTGCAACTCCCCTGCCAGGGCAGCACCACCTAGAGCAGGGCACTCAGGAACTCCTCCAGCTGGGTTGGAATGTCTCCAGAGAAGGAGCCTCCACAGCCCATCTGGGCAGCCCCTGCCAGTGCTCCCTCACCTCAACAGGGAACAACTTTGTCCTTGTGTCTCTTTGGAAGCTCTTCAGTTCCAGCTTGTTGCCCCTTGTCCTGTCACTGGCCATCCCTGAGCACAGCCTGGCTCCAGCCTCCTCACACCCACCCTTGATGCATCTGTAACCATTCCTGAGCTCACCCCTCAGGCTCCTCTCCTCCAAAACCCAGTTGTTGGCTGGTCACCAGTGTGTTCCCCAGGGCTCAGTGCTGGGCCCTGTTCTGTTTAACACCCTTCTCAATGATCTGGATGAGGGGATTGATGCTCCCTCGGTAAATTTGCCAGGTAGAGTCAGGACCCTGAACTTTAAGAGAGTGGATGAGATCCCCTGGGAAACTGCCCTGAGGGACAAAGGAGGTGAGCAGAGCTGGGAGCTTCTGAAGGACAGTTTTTTGAGCCCAAGAGCTCCCTGCCGTGCCCAGGCCCCATGTGAGTGACTGCAGGCAGCCCTGCTGTGGGCTCTGCCAGGGCCTGCACTGGGAGAGGGAGCAGGCAGGGCTGAGCATCCCGCTGGTACAGGCACTGAGCCCTGAAGGAGGCTGAAGCTGGTCACATCTCAAAGAGCAGTTCTCAGCTGGCCTGTGCTCGGGGGCCAGGGCTGGAAGTGGCTGGTCTAAGGGTCTGGAAGTGGTGTCAGGGGACAGGTTCTCCTGTCTGTTCAAGCAACAACCAGCTGGGCTGCATCTGGGAAGTCACAAATCACGTTTGAGGGCACTTGTGGGCATGGAGATGTTCTACAGGGCCCAAGAATCTCTTGCATGTGTTCTCCTGTGGGGCTCAGGGATGCTGCCAGTCCTGCAAAGGCTTCAGCAGAGCTCTTGTCCTCCACACAAAGGCGGGAAGCACTTGGTTGGGGTTTTTAATACGAAGTACATAGGTGTCGTGGTTTGGCCCAGCCAGCACAGAGGCACCACGACAGCCTCTCGCTCGGTGCCCCCATCCACCCCCACCCTCGTCAGGATGGCAGAGGCCCCAGAGAAAAGGGAGGAGGAAGAGAAGCAAGGTTGTTGTGGATGGAGACAAGGGCAGGGAGGGCTGGCTGCCCGTTACGGTTCCCGGCAAAACAGGCTCCAGTGCTCGACTGAGAGAGGAAAGGAGGAAAGTTTATTCTGCTACCAACATGAAACAGAACGGAACAAAAGCAAAAAGGGAGCAGGATGATGAGAAAATGACAACCACGGGACACAGTCCTTGGGGAACATCTCTGGCGTGGATTCTTCACACCTCCTCTCTTTCCTCACTGACCTTGGAGTCCGCGTGGTTGTTTCTCTCACTCTTCCCACTCCTTGCATCGCCAGCAGACAGAGAAGAAGGAGGGACAGGAGGAGGAAGAAACAGGAAGAACCGTCATTTTCCAGCTTCTCCAAAAGTGATGGTGGAGGCGGCTCATTGGCTCAGCCCCAGCAGTGGGGCTGGCTCAGAGCTGGGCAGGGTTTCCAGCGACTTCTTACAGGAGCCATCTTTACAGCCCCTTCCCCCTTCCCAGAAACGGCTGTCATGTCAAACCCTGACCACAAAACATCAAACTCAGTCACTTTCCCCAGCAGAGACGTACCGGCGCTTGGCTTGGAAGCACCAGCAGCACTTGGCACACAAGCTCCGCAGCGAGCGCTGCTGCCTTGCAGACGGCAGGATCCAGCGGGTCTGAGTGGCCAGGCAGCAGATGGAGGGCTCGGGGTCTGTCTGCAGGGCCTGGAGGGCTGTGGCAGAAGGAGAAAGGGCCGGGATGAACCCCCGTGGCTTGTGTATGGCCGCCCCGGGCAGCCCCTCCAGACCCTGCCGGCCCCACGCGGCTCTCGCCCTGGCAGCAGGAGCACGTGGCACCAGGGCATGTGCTGGGAGCTGCTGCTCAGGAAGGCCTCAGAGCTCCCAAGCCTCTCCTCTGCCCTGCCAGCGTTTCCCTGGGGCAGAGCAAGGAAGGGCCGTCCCAGCCCCAGCCGTACTCACCGCAGTGGATCTCTCTCAGCCTCTCCTCGCTCCTGTCCCTGGAGAATCGCGCAGCAACCCCTGAGCAGAGAGCCCCGTCAGAGCTGCTGCCGCCCAGCACGTCCCCAGCTGCCCCTCGCTGCCGGCAGCAGCGGGGCCGGGCTGCCAGGAGAGGGGCTCTGGGGGCTGCAACTCACCCACAAACCTGATGGCCGCCGCTCGCACGCTGCCCTGCGAGTCCTGGAGGTACCGCAGGCTCTGCTGCAGGTACATGTCAGCTCTTCGCCTGTCCTTCCTCACCTGGAGAGAGTAAGAGGCTGGGATGGACCCTCCACTGCCGGCCAGAGCAGTCCCTTCTCCCGCTGATCCCCTTCCCAGCCCGGGCACGGCCATCTCCCCAGCAGAGGCCTGTGGGGCCGAGGTACGGAGCCGCAGGCAGAGGCGGCTCTGGGGTGCCAAGACCCCTCTGCCCATCTGTCCGGGCTGCCAAAAGGACTGGGGTCTCCTCCAGCGGCCTGCGGGGTGGGGAGGGGAGCGTGGCTGGAGAAGAGCCCCTGGGGCCTCTGTGCTGGAGGGCTCCAGGCTGCGGGCCCGGGCCTTTGTCCTCACCAGGCACTCTGGGATCCTCCACGAGTCCTCGGAGCCGATGAAGCGCGTGGGCTTTTTGCACCGCAGGACGTCCATCACAGCCAGGAGGGTGTGCTGAGCCACCTGCAGAGCAGCAGAGGATGGGAACTGGCATCACGGCTTGGGGAAGGAGAGCCGGCGTCCCGCTCCTCTTGGCCAGGCGGCCTGCTGTTCCCAGCCCCGTATGGGGAGAGGCAGAGCCCGAGCGGGGGGCAGTGCCCGGGGCAGGGACATGGGGCAGCCAGCACCGCAGCTGCCTGGTGCTGCCGGCCAGCAGCAGCGAGATCCCGGAGAGCTGAGGGGCCGTCCCAGAGACACTGGGGCGGGCCGGAGCCAGCGGCACCTGCCAGGGGCACGTCCAGGGGCCTTTAGGCCACTAAAGGCCTGGGCTGCTCTGGGCAGATGGACCCCACCGGCCGCACCCCTGGGGAAATCAGGAAAGCCCATGGGGTGCATTCAGGCCCCGGGTGGCCACGGGCAGTGGCTGCTGAGAGCTGCTGCGCCAGGGCAGGCAGGGTGGGCAACGTCCGTGCCAGCTGCCAGCAGCCCCCACCCATGAGCCTCGGCCACCCCCGGGGTCTCTTCTCCCCCTTCCCCGCATCGCCGGCCCGCTTTGCAATCTGTACCTCGGCCACGCTCTCACAATGGTCGCTGCTGCGGAAGTAGAGCGGGACCAGCGCCCTCCTCAAATGGCTCTTCATCTTCTTCATGTCCTGGCGCTCCACAGTCCCCACCAGCTCTTGGAAGAAGCTGATGGAGAGCTGCCGCAGCTGGAGGCACTCCTGGCAGAGAGGAGGGCAGGGCAGGATGAGCAGAAGCACGAGGGAGGCCGATGGGAGGGGAGATGCTCTGGGCTCAGCTCCCACAGAGGCCTTACGTCGTCAAAGAGCGGCAGCAGCGGCTCCAAGAGCTGGACGGCGATGCAGCTGGCGAGCTGTCCCTCCAGGTGAAACATCACGTTCTGCAGGACAGCCAGGGCCCGAGCCCTCACCTCCATGTTGGCATCCTGCAGCGTCTCTGCAATATCTGGCAGCAGGAACACCATTTCTTTTGCCTGGGTGAAGCAGAGATTTCCTGTGAGGCGGGGCAAAGACCACCCACCCTGGCCAACGTGCTCTGGCCGCTGAGCACAAGGCTCCCCCCGGCTCCCGGCACAGGAGTCGCTGCAGCGGGCTCCTGGCTGGTGGTGGCCGTGGCAGGCAGAGGAGCAGGGCCAGGGGAGGGCAGCAGAGACTCCCTGTGCGATGCTCAGCCGCTGCTTTGTCCAACCACCCCAGCGGGGCAGATGGCTGGGGAACCCTGACCCTGGAAAGCTCCCCAGGCACCCACCAGCCCCGTCCACGGCAGGAAGGGCGCTTGGAGCCGTCCCCCCGCCTCCTGACCCCCAGCCAGGGCTAAACCTCCGTGTGGGCCAACGTGGCTCCACTCGACACCTTGCTCACCGTCTGATGTCTCCGTGAGAGGGCGCGGAGACCCGTGAGCACCAACACGCGGTTCTCCCTCATCTCTGGGCTCCTCAGGTACTTCTGGAGCAGCTGCAGGAGGTCAGTGCTCTTCCCTTCAGCGTCGAACTCTTGCACCTGAGACAAAGAGACAAAGTGGTGAGAGAGGGGCAGAGCCTGTGGGGCTCCTGCTTCCCACGGGCAGCTCGGAGCAGGGTCCCGGGGCAGCCCTGCCCGCGCAGGACCGCACGGCAGCTTTGCCCACTCCTCCTGCCCTCTGACCATCAGCAGCCTCTTGTCCTCAGCCAGGGCTGGTTCCTTACCATCTGCTTCACGTCCTTGGTCTGCTGCTCCTCAGGGCCCAGCTGCCGGTTCCAATCGTCAGCGACATCCAGCAGCTTGTGGAAGAAGTCCGGCAGTGCCACGTCCTGGAGCAGCAGCGTCTCCCACATGGCCAGGCCGGCGCTGCCAAGTCCAGAGCATTTGGTCAGCGGGGCTGTCACGCAGCCCTGGCCCTGCCCAAGGCCCCTGGCCCGTGGGCAAGCAGGAGAAGGCTGAGGGGAGGGGGTTCCCCGTGGGGCAGGGAGGAGCGTGGTGGCTGGCAAGTGTGCAGGGGCGGTGGGCCCTGCTCCTCGGGGCTGGGGGGGCTGATACCTGTCAGACAGTGGGATTTGGCTGGACATGCTGTCAACCAGCGCCATGGGGTTGCTGTGGGCCAGCGGGACAATCAGGCCCATCAGGCTCCGCCGGGCTGCCAGTTTGCTGGTGTTCTCCAAGCTCTTGTGGATGGAGCTGACGACGTCTGACACCTGGAGGGGACACGGACTGTCTGGAGCGCGGCCCTTTCCTCAGCTGCCCCTTCCCACCCCTCTCGGAGAGGCAAGGCAAGGCAAAAGCAGGAGCAAAGGCCTCGAGGGCAGGGCAGCTCAGCCAGAGGCTACTTACATCGCCCATCCAGGGGTCAGGCTCGCTCATGGCCTCGTTCAGCACCCTCCTGGCCCACTGCTTGTCTTTCCTGCTGGTGTCCTGCATGGCTTCGATGGCCACCAAGACGGACCTTCTCTTCTGCAAATGTGATACAGGACCTAGCAGAGGAGGAAGAGCAGGGAGGGCTGTAGAGCAGAGCTGCGGGCAGGAGTGGGCAGAGGAAGGAGCTCTGCCCTTTGTCCCCATGCCCCCTTCCTGGGCACAGCCTCCCTGGGTGTCGTGGTTTGGCATGATAGCTTCTTCTCGTAAGGGGGAAGGGGCTGTAAAGATGGCTCCTGTGAGAAGTTGCTCACAACTCTCCCCAGCTCTGAGCCAGACCCACTGCCGGGGCTGAGCCAATGAGCCACCTCCACCATCACTTTTGAAGAAGAAGCCGGAAGAGGAGGTTTCTTCCTCCATCTTCCTCCATCTTCTTCCTTCTCTGCCTTTTCTTTTCCTTCGGGCTGGTGGTGGTGCAAGGAGTGGGAACAGCGAGAGTAACAACCACGCGGACTCCAAGGTCAGTGATGAAAGAGAGGAGGAGGCCGTGTCCCAAGGAAGGGACCCAAAATCCGCAGCTGTAACTGTTGGGAGGAACCCAAGCCAAAAAACTCATTCAACTTATGCCCAGAAGAGGCCTTGTCCCGAGAGAGGGACCCTGCAACTGCAGAAACTGCAACCGTGGTGAAGAATCCACGCCTGAGATATTCCCCAAGGACTGTCCCCCGTGTGAGGGACCCTGTATGGGCGGAAGCCGCAGCTGCTGGGAACAACCCCCACCAGAGAAGTTGGTTCAGGACTGTGTCCCGGGGGAGGAACCCCGTGTTGGAGCAGGGGAAGGATGCCAGGAGTTGTCCTCATCTGAGCAGAGAGAAGTGGCAGAGCCCATCTGTGAGAGACTGACCACATCCCCCAGTCCCTGCCTCCCTGAGCTGCTGAGGGGGGAGGAGGTAGAGATATGGGGAGCAGTGAGCTGGGCCCGGGAAGAAAGGAGGGATGGGGGAGGGAGATCTTAAAGTGCTGGTTGTGATTTTCTCATCATCCTACTCCCTTTTTGCTTTTATTCCATTCTGTTTCTTGTAGGATAAACTTTCCTGCTTTCCTCTCTCAGTCGAGTGCTGGAGTCTGTCTTACCCTTTAACCCTAACTGACAGCGAGCCCTCCCTGCCCTTGTCTCAATCCACAACAACCTTGCGATGCTGGAGCCCCTCACTCACCATCTTCCGATGAGTCAGAACCCATCGCATACACCAGGGTTTCGTCCCATGTCACGCGGTGCTTGAGTTTCTTTTTCGTAGCGCCGGGAGCCCCATCCTCCTTCCCAGCTCCCTTCGAGGAGCTGGCGACTGTCGGCACGCTCGGGGAGGGCACACGAATGCGGTCAGGGCGGGAATGGCGAAGCCTTTGCAAGGCGCCTCGTCTCTCGGAGCTTGTCAGGGACTGTGTCAAAGAGAAGCTGCGCTGGCTCAGGGCGCTCTTCAGCTCCCTGCTCCTGACTTGCCCCATGGCTGTCTCAACAGACACTGGCTGGGGCAGGCGGCTGCTGCCAAAGGCCCTGCGCTGGGGGTGACGTCACAAAGGGCCCCGTTCTGAGCTGCCGCCCAGTGTGGGGCACGGGAAGGGGGGATGGCATCATGTGGGGCACGGGAAGGGGGGATGGCATCATGTGGGGCACGGGAAGGGGGATGTAATCATGGGGGGCACGGGAAGTGGGATGGCATCATGGGGGGTGTTGAGGAGTGGTTAAGGGAGAATGGACATGGATCCCAGAGTATAATGTTAGGCCTGATGGGGCAAGGCAATCTGAGTTCTAGTTATATGAATTTAATGCACAATCAAGACCAGAGTCAGAGCCATGGTTAAAGCAGTTGCTGTCACGCAGACAGCAGGCCGCTTTCTGTTCCTTCAAGGTCGGGCTGTTTTCAGCTAACGAGCTAACAGCCCAAGGTGGAAAACAACTACGGGGGAAAAACAAGATGGGAAAATGTGAGGGAGCTTGCTTATCGCTGAAACCGCAAGTAGGATGAACACAAGAATGTAATCTATTAGCTGCTGTTGCTGAGCTAGTTTTGAAGCTGCTGTGTATATAAGTTAGAGCCTGCTCTCAATAAAGAAGAAGATTTCTGCTATCATTCACATTGAGTAGGACTGATTTCTTCCCACCCAGCTGAGAATAGGACCCTGGGTTGATCGCTGCATGAAGTAGGCTTCGAGCCTGGGTTTTTCAGACTTAGCGTCTGGTTTCAGGCCTTTGTGCCTGGGTTTCAGGCCTTTGTGCCTGGGTTTCAGGCCTTCGTGCCTGGGTTTCAGGCTTCGTGCCTGGGTTTCAGGCCTCTGTGCCTGGGTTTCAGGCCTTCGTGCCTGGGTTTCAGGCTTTGTGCCTGGGTTTCAGGCCTTCGTGCCTGGGTTTCAGGCTTTGTGCCTGGGTTTCAGGCTTCGTGCCTGGGTTTCAGGCCTTCGTGCCTGGGTTTCAGGCTTTGTGCCTGGGTTTCAGGCCTCTGTGCCTGGGTTTCAGGCTTTGTGCCTGGGTTTCAGGCCTCTGTGCCTGGGTTTCAGGCTTTGTGCCTGGGTTTCAGGCTTCGTGCCTGGGTTTCAGGCTTCGAGCCTGGGTTTTTCAGGCCAAGAGCCGAAAACTTCGCGGCATATGGCGCCCGAACAGGGACCTTTCACTGGGTGTTACTGGGTAAAGAGCCTGCCTGCGGGGAGCTGAGACTTGAAAATCCAGAGGCAGAGGCAGTCGTCGGAGGAAGCCTGCCGGATCCCAAGCAGAGGTTGCTGTACCCGGGGGAGTGACTACAGGTTGCGGTGAGACGAGGATCCGACAACATGGAAAAGGAGGCAGCACTCTCACTTTTACATCGCTTTTTAGAAAAGCAGGGGGTGGACTTTAAACTGACCGATTTGTCTGGTCTACTTGTACATGGTAATTGTAAAGGCTTTTTTAAAGACTCTGAGAAATATTTTGATGAGAAGGAGTGGAGAGCATATGGGACTTATCTTTGGGACTTGGTTATAGATGAAGATAAGACTGCTCGGAAACTGATGAAACCGTGGAGCGAAGTAATTAACTGTTTGAAAAAGTATAAGTTGGAAAAGGATTTGACCGCTGCTGTAACTCAGCGGCTTGATATGCCCGAGACTGTAGCCGAGCCAACAGCTGGACTGTTTGGTATCAGGACTAATTATGTCTCACCTCCCTTTTCTGGTGAGTGGCGAGAAATTGGAAACCTTCTCTGGGAAGCCACTATTAGTGGTGATAAGGACAATAGTAAGATCAGTAAAAATTTAGGTCTTGTTTGGAGAGACGTGATAAATACTTTAAAAGAAATGCAAGCAGAACAGCGTGTGGCCATGGCTGCAGCCCAGGCGTTGACTGTTGCACCGAGGCTGAAGGAGACAGACAAGGGAACGGACAGGTTCCTGCAGGAAGTATTAAAGAAACTGGAGCGACAAGAGACCATGGAAACACAGCCTGTCGCCACTGAAAGCCAGCCCGGTGCCGCCCGGCGCTGAGCGGGGCGTGCTGAGAGAAAAAAAAACAACAACAACAAAAAAAAAAGTAAAAAAAAAAAAAAAAAAAAGTTCTTCTCTACACAAGAGTTTTTACAAAGTCAGAGAGGCGAAGGGGCTTCGGAGCAGAGCCCCCGCGGGAGAGCTACTCCCCATTCAGAGCCCAACCCGACGAGTTACCCCTGGGACGACTCGCAGGGCAATGCCGAGCGGGCGGAGTCGGGCGGGGGTGCGGCGCAGGACGATCAGAGGAGAGTGGGGGAGCGCGACCCCGTGTTAGACTGGGCACCATCGGGCACGAGAGGGGAGACAAAGAAAACACGGGAGAGCGTAATACCGACTGCGCCGCCGGGGCCGGGGCCGGCACGGAGTGAGCCAGACCCCCCCCGCCCCTTCCATCCGCAGCCGCCGCCGCGCAGCCGCTTCCCGCGCCCGGTCGGTGTCTCCGGAGCCCCCCCACACACACCGCGCTGACATCAGCCCTCGCGAACCGCTGGGCTCGTCCTTTCCATCCTCAATACCTTGCCTCAACGAGTGTAAAAACTGTTGGTCGTGATGTTATGCATTTTGCTGTAAATGTGATGATGAATATTGGTTTTCTTACAGTGGAAACTTTCTAAGGTGTTTTAGGTGTCAGGAACAGAACATTTGACATTGAGAAGCTAAAAGGTGGTTTGTGTTTTAGACTCATTGGTGAAAGATTTTTTTTTTTATCAGAAGTAAAAAAAAAAAAAGGATTTTGTCACACTGTTGATGCTTCAAATGATTGTGGTAAATGGTTTTAGGCAATTTCAACAAACCAAGCAAAACATGTGGGTTACACTGGCCAAAGCAATCAATCAGTCTACAATATGTTTATCAATGGCCACTCCAGATAATCCTTTTTCTACCTGTTTGGTGGGAATTCCATCAGCTGTGGCACAATGGCCTGTATCAAAGGCATTAAAAACAAATCCCTTAGTTCAGGGTAATGGCAAAGTTGACAGCTGGGATTTGATGGTTTCATAGCTACCAATAATGACAACAGAGCCACAGGAGTTAGAATTATTGAGATCTATAAAGATGGATTTTTGTGTTATGTTTAATTTTACCAGCAATACCAAAACATTTGGGACAGAATGTGGATCCCATCCTGGGCATGTATAAGAACACAACATCTTCGTGCAATTATACTTCACCAAAAAGATCCAGGTCTAGTCTTGTGCCTATGCAGTTACCAAAGGGAATTTTTCTGGTCTGTGGGGACCAGGCATGGCCTGGGATACCCTCGAGATTACACAGGGGACCACACAGTTTGGGACAACTGACGATCTTGATGCCTAATCACACAATGATTTAGAAACATCATTGTCCAAAACAATTTGTGCATGCATTTACTGGTGAATGTGATGACCATGTTACCTTTGGTCTTCCTCAGCAATAATAGCAACTAGTATATTTGCTCCAGGTGTAGGAGTATCTGCTTCATTAACTCAGCTATGCAAATTAGGATGCTGGCTTAGCAAACAAAGTAACCAAACTTCAATGACATTAGAAGGCTTGATTAGTGATGTAAGTAGTATTAGACATGCACTTGTGTATCATTGTATGCATGATATCCTCATTGCTCAGGAGGAGGCATTTACTGTAGATCAAGAGAGAGATCTAGAAACCATGTTATTTAGGGAAACTAACTTTGTTTGCTCCTCGACAGCAGGACTGGTTAAAAATTACCAAGTTACAGAAAACAAGAAACACCCACAACTTAAAAGGAGATTGTGATGGTAAAGGACAATTGTGGTCCATTACGGCGAATGTATTTGCTTCAGCATTTGTACCTGGGTTGGCTGCAGCCCAGGCCTTACGGCAGTTAGAAAAACTAGTGTGTTGGTCGGAGCAGCAAGCTAATGTTCCTACTGATGTTATTGAAAAATTGCTAGCAGACCAGAAAAGCCTTAGACATGCCTTATTGCAAGATCGTGCAGCTATTGATTTTTTGCTATTGGCACAAGGGCACGGATGCCAAGACTTTGAAGGCATGTGTTGTTTTAATCTTTCTGATCATAATGAATCTATTCACAAAGCTTTGGCATATTTAAAGGTTCATGCTAAGAATATTATGGTGGGTTATAACCCTTTTGATAATTGGCTTCAATCAGCTTTTGGGGGGTTGTCACCTTGGTTGACTATGTTAATCAAAGAAGGGTTAAGATGGATTTTGGTTATTTTGCTTTTGCTTGTAATGTTTAGAATAGTATATAGTTGTATTATGAAGGCAGTGCATACATTGACTGACTCAGTCTTGATTGTGCAAAAACAAAACGGGGGATTTGTTGAGGAGTGGTTAAGGGAGAATGGACATGGATCCCAGAGTATAATGTTAGGCCTGATGGGGCAAGGCAATCTGAGTTCTAGTTATATGAATTTAATGCACAATCAAGACCAGAGTCAGAGCCATGGTTAAAGCAGTTGCTGTCACGCAGACAGCAGGCCGCTTTCTGTTCCTTCAAGGTCGGGCTGTTTTCAGCTAACGAGGTAACAGCCCAAGGTGGAAAACAACTACGGGGGAAAAACAAGATGGGAAAATGTGAGGGAGCTTGCTTATCGCTGAAACCACAAGTAGGATGAACACAAGAATGTAATCTATTAGCTGCTGTTGCTGAGCTAGTTTTGAAGCTGCTGTGTATATAAGTTAGAGCCTGCTCTCAATAAAGAAGAAGATTTCTGCTATCACTCACATTGAGTAGGACTGATTTCTTCCCACCCAGCTGAGAATAGGACCCTGGGTTGATCGCCGCATGAAGTAGGCTTCGAGCCTGAGTTTTTCAGACTTAGCGTCTGGTTTCAGGCCTTTGTGCCTGGGTTTCAGGCTTTGTGCCTGGGTTTCAGGCTTCATGCCTGGGTTTCAGGCTTCGTGCCTGGGTTTCAGGCCTTCGTGCCTGGGTTTCAGGCTTTGTGCCTGGGTTTCAGGCCTCTGTGCCTGGGTTTCAGGCTTTGTGCCTGGGTTTCAGGCCTCTGTGCCTGGGTTTCAGGCTTCGTGCCTGGGTTTCAGGCCTCTGTGCCTGGGTTTCAGGCTTTGTGCCTGGGTTTCAGGCCTCTGTGCCTGGGTTTCAGGCCTCTGTGCCTGGGTTTCAGGCTTTGTGCCTGGGTTTCAGGCCTCTGTGCCTGGGTTTCAGGCTTTGTGCCTGGGTTTCAGGCCTCTGTGCCTGGGTTTCAGGCTTTGTGCCTGGGTTTCAGGCCTCTGTGCCTGGGTTTCAGGCCTTCGTGCCTGGGTTTCAGGCTTTGTGCCTGGGTTTCAGGCCTCTGTGCCTGGGTTTCAGGCTTCGTGCCTGGGTTTCAGGCTTCGTGCCTGGGTTTCAGGCTTTGAGCCTGGGTTTTTCAGGCTTCGTGCCTGGGTTTCAGGCTTTGAGCCTGGGTTTTTCAGGCCAAGAGCCGAAAACTTCGCGGCAGGGGGCATGGGAAGGGGGGATAGCATCATGGGGGGCATGGGAAGGGGGATGGAATCATGGGGGGCATGGGAAGAGGCAAGGGGGGATGGCATCATGGGGGGCACAGGAAGGGGCAAGGGGGATGGCATCATCGGGGGCATGGGAAGGGGGATGGAATCATGGGGGGCACAGGAAGGGGGGATGGCATCGTGGGGGGCACAGGAAGGGGGGATGGCATCATTTGGGGCACAGGAAGGGGCAAGGGGGATGGCATCATGGGGGGCACCTGGCTTTGGAATTAAACTTGAGGCTGTGAACTCTGAAATTAGGGTTTGTGTCTGAAAGTGATGGTCCTGAAACCTAAGGTTTTGCACCCTCAAAACGAGTCCTAGGAGGGACAATGAGAGGCTTTGGCCATGAAATAGTTGAATTCTATGCTTCAAGCACCACTTCCTCCAAGCCCAGGATCAGTGTGTCCCCACATGTAGGAACGGAGGCTGGAGGCCTCCATGGGTGAGCAAGGATCTGCTGGGACAGCTCAGGCCGAAAGCAGCCATCTCTGAGAGGTGGAAACGGGGCCTGGCTTCTTGGGAAGAGTACACAACATTGCCAGAGCATGCAGGGGTGCCACCAAGAAGGCCAAAGCCCTTCTAGAATTCAACCTGGCCAAGAAAGTAAAGCAAAGCAAGAAGGTGTTTGTCATGACATCAACAGCAAAAGGAAGATGAGGGGCGCCGTGGGCCCACTGCTGAACACAGAGGGTGCCCTGGTGACAGGGGATGCAGAGGCCGAACTACTGAATGCCTTCTTTGCTACAGTCTGTACAGACAAGGCCAGCCCTCGAGAAGCCCAGTCCAGCAAGGACAGTAGGATGGCCTGGACAGCAGAGCACTTGGCCTGGGTGGAAGAGGAAGAAGTTAAAGATTTGCTGGCCAAGCTTGAGGCTCATAAGTCAATGGGTCCTGACGGGATGCATCCGAGAGTGCTGAGGGAGCAGCTGATGTGATTGCTGAGCATCTCTCCATCATTTTTGATCAATCATGGAGCACAGGCGAGGTGCCTGAGGGCTGGAGACAGGCCAATGTCACTGCAGGCTGCAACAAGGGCAGGAAGGATGAGCCAGGAAACCACAGGCTGGTCAGCCTGACCTCCATCCCTGGAAAGGTGATGCAACAACTCATCCTGAATGTCACCACTAAACAGGCAACAGGCACAAGCTGTAACTGAAGAGGTGCCAAAGAGACACAAGGACAAACTTGTTCCCTGTTGAGGTGAGGGAGCACTGGCAGGGGTTGCCCAGATGGGCTGTGGAGGCTCATTCCCTGGAGACATTCCAATCCAGCTGGACAAGTTCCTGTGTGCCTTTCCCTCACCCACTAAGCAGGTGACCTTGTCATAGAAGGAGATCAGATTGGTCCAGCAGGACCTGCCCTTCATAAAGCTGTTTTGACTGGGCTTGAAGCCATCCTCCAGCACAGGCCTCAGGTCAGCTGCACGTCCTGGCAGTGCTGGGTGATAACAGACCATGAGCAGCAACGTGGCCTCGTGGGCAAGAAGCCAATGGCAGCCTGGGGGCATCCAGCAGAGTGTGGGCAGCAGGGCCAGGGAGCTTCTGCTCCCCCTCTGCTCTGCCACATCTGCTGAGGCCTCAGCTGGAGTCCTGTGCCCAGTTGTGGGCTCCCCAGCTGCAGAGGGACAGGGAACTGCTGCAGAGAGGCCAGTGCAGGGACACCCAGATGCTCAGGGGACTGGAGCATCTTCCTTGTGAGGAAAGGCTGCTGGACTTTGGACAGTTCAGCTTGGAGGAGACTGAGGGGGGACCTCGTTAATACTTACAAGTGCTGAAAGCTGCATGCCAAGGAGAGGAGGCAGCAGGGAGGGTTTTTCCTGTAGTGTCCAGTGACAGGACAGGGGGTATTGAACAAAAGCTGTAACACAAACAATTCCCCTTAAGGAAAAACTTCTTTCCTGTTGAGGTGAGGGAGCCCTGGCCCAGGCTGCCCAGGGAGGGTGTGGAGGCTCCTTCTTGGGAGGTTTCCAAACCCACTTGGACACCTTCCTGTTGTAACGGTGCAAGCAATATTCATTCAAAGATGTAGACAGGCTGGGTAATGCACCTGCAGACACATACACAGCCAACACAGTGCAACCAACAGAGGGACTCAAAGCCACCCTTCCTTTGCTGGCTACTTCCTTATATGCTGCTTCTGCCCATGTGATCACCCAGGGCCCAACTGATTAACTTGCAGCACCTGTTTCTGATAGTTGGAAGTAGCTTGCCAGCTGCATTAACTTGTCCCCACCATCTTTATTCAAGCTGGCTGGTCCAAGTCATATTTGTACCTACAAATATTTGGTTCTGTCATGCTGTTTGAAGAACTCTGTCCGTCCCTGGGACTTCTTGAGCTACTGCTTGAAACGTGACAGGCCAGACATGGGGAGCACTGGTTAAGGTTTGATGACGGAGCTTTATTGTTTTTACCAAAGCACTTTGCGTCCCTCAAACAACACGGAACAAATCCAGTTTTGTTGACACGAAGGGTAACAAAGAGTTTCCAGCTGTAGAAAATGGTTCTCACAGGGTGAAGAAAGCCAGAAAATCAAACGTACACAAACTGGAAGAAACCCAAGTGCTAAACTCGGTGTCTAAACTACTGAGCAACGATGCAAAAGAAAACTGCTGGTAGGTCCAAGGTTTGCCATGGAGCACAGGGAGGAGCTCATGGAATAGCCCCTGGCATGGGCCCCGCTCAGAGCTGCAGCTGCCCGGTCAGCGACGGGCCCAGAGAGAAGGCCGTCTGCTCCAGGCCCTGCGGAGCCACTCTCGCAGGCTGAGTCTGGAGGGAGCTGCTCTCTCTGCATCTCTCAGGGTGCACTGCGTTTGAGCTGCCAGGTTTGCTACTGACGAGATGGTGTCTTCTGGCAGGTTTTCAAGGGCTGCAACAGAGAGGAACAGAGCTGAGATCAGAGCCTGTGTTCACCCCAGGAACCCCTCCTGCCAGGGCAACCCCCAGCTGTTCCCACAGCCCAGAGGGAGCCGGGCCCAACGGCATCAGCCGGAAGGTGCTGAATAGCCCCCGTGCCCCTGACATCTCTCTCTGCTCTCCCTGGCCGGGGCAGGGGCCGCAGCTCCCTTCCCAGGGCCTCTCCTCCTCCCTGCCAGTCCCCGCTGCCGCCCCGCTGCCCTCACTCACCCTCATGGATGGGCTGCAGCAATTCCTGATGCCCCCTCAGGTGCTGCCCGGCGAGCCCTGCGAACGCACAGTCGGTCAGTGCCCCAGCGGCACAGTTGCCTCACAGGTCCCTGCAGCCCGGCCACACGCCCCCCTCCCCTTGGCAGGGCTGAGCCCAGGCTCTTCCCCGGGCGAGCGAGCGCCAGGCGCAGGGCAGGGCTGGCACAGGGCGCAGGGAGCCCCGCGGGCGCCAGGGCCCTGCACCGGGCACTCGCGGCTACGCAGCCACGCGGCTGATTCCTGCGGCCGCGCCACAGCCGGGGCTGGGGCCGAGCTGCAGCGGGGCAGGGAGGGACAGGGGCTGTGTCTCACCCAGGAACCTGACGGCCGCCTCTCGTATGGGCTGCTGATGGCTCCAAAGGCACCGCGCTGCCTGCTGCACATAGTGCGCGGCTCTGCTGCCGCACCCTGACAGCTGCAGACGGACAGGGGACAAAGGGAAGGGTTGGTGCCGACCGTGGCACTGTGCCCGGGACGGGCTGTGGCAGTGGGCAGGGGCACAGCTTGCCCAGGCTGGGGCTGCTGCTTGGGGACCATCCTTACCAGGTACTTGCCCACTTCCAATGTCTTCCTCTTCTCCAGGAGCTTTCTGAGCCTCCTCTTCTTCAGGAAGGCGGCAGCTCCAAGCAGGGTTACCCGAGAGGCCTGCAGACACACAGAGCAGGGAGATGCTACCGCTGCCCAGGGCACAGGACGGGCGTCCTCTCACCCGGGCAAAGCTCATGGCCCTTCCTGGCCCTGGGGACCTCCCGCAGGGACATGGGCAGGTCAGAGATCCTCACCTCTGCCACCTCCGGGCTCTCGGCATGCAGGAGGCAGAGCAGTTCGATCACGTTCTCATACACCCGTGTCTTCATCGGCTGTCTTTCCTTTTTGTTGACAGACTGCATCAGACGTTGGAAGAGCTCAAGGGAGAGCAGCTGCACACTGCTGGTGGTCTGGTGGAAAAGAAAGAGGACAAGAGCTCAGCACCGGCTGCTGCAGGCCCACCTGGGCATGGCTCTGAAAATGCACAGAGCACAAAGGTTCCTGGCAGCAGCCAGTGCCTGTGGTGGGGGGCACAAAGCCTTACGTGGTGAAAGAGTGGCTGGAGCCTCCCAGTCAGCTCCAGAACGAGGGTGCTGCAAACTGGGCTGTTGGCAGCCTGGAGCATCATTTTGAGCAAGGAGAGGTTCGTTTCGACCACCTCGTCATCTAGGTCCTGCAGTAGCTCCAGGAGGCTTTCCTGCAGGATCCACATGCTTTTGGCCTGTGTGCAACACGATGCTTGTGGTGAAGCCGTGAAAAGCTGCACTGCCAAAATCACTCCAGTGCTTCAACCCCATGCTGCTGCCTCGGGAGCCAGAAGCCAAAGGCCTGCCACAAGGGACTTGGGGAGGCCAGCAGGGAGGCAGGAGGGCTGGCAGGAGCTGCCAGAGCTCCCAAAGCACAGCCAAGCCCCAGCTGCATGTCCCCCAGCTCCCCTCACCCAGCCCCACGCCCCCTGCACAGCTCCAGCCGGCTGCCCCCTGCCTACCTTCGAGGGCTCGTTGCAGGTGGTGATGAGGGCATTGAGCATCAGCCACTGCATCTGGCTGCACTCGCTCCGCAGGTACCTCGGTGCCAGCTGCAGGACACCTTCGTCTAATGCCCTCACCTCAGGGCAGGCCAGGAGCTGAAACTTCCAGGACGCAGGGTCATGGCTGGGGGAGCGTTGGTGGGCATCTCCAGGGACAGGTTTCTTGGGGATCCCCACCATTTGGGAATCTCCAAGGGCCATCTCACAATCCAGGCGTCTGCAACAAGCAGTCTCTTCAGTTTTGGCAGAAAAAGCCCCTGTTGTTTCCCATCATTTGCTATTGCCAGGGAAATATGAAAAGGAACTTCCAAAAGATGACAGTGAGAACTCAGTAGCTTCCTCCCCTTCCCTTGGAGAAGAGGGGCTGTCACAGCTCTGCAGCAGCCTCAAGTGAAAACAGGCCTCTGCCACTGAGCCCGGCAGCAAACCAGCAGTGCGGTTCTTCTGATGCTGCTTTCCATCCTTCGCTCAGGTCACACAGCAGAGCACCTTTGTTTCACAAGTACCTCTGTTTCGTAGAGCTGCTGCAGCGTTCCTTTTCCCGAGAGAGCTGGCTGACTTTATCAGCACACTTTGCTATTCCTTGCTTTGCATCTCTCACTCTCCAGTATCTCCTTTTCCTCTCAGAGGTCGGGGGCTGCTTCTTCCCTCGGACGTTTTCCATCACCATTGTCTCCTTTTCACCACGAGCTTTAGAGTTGGGTTTGAACTGGAGAAAACATTTGGCAGAAAATGATATCCACAAGGGGAAAAGAATCATCTCATTGTCTCAGTTCTCAGTGACACATGAGGCAAGAGCTTTGTGCTGGAGCTGAGAACAAAACTGATCTTGTGATGGCCTGTCTGAAAAAAGCTACTGCCAGCTTTTGCCTCCTCTTCAATCCACATCAGCAAGGAAAGTGAGATTTCCTTGGGGGTGAACTGCACACAGGTTGTAAAGAGTCAGGCAGGTCCCACCGAGAACAGGTCACACAGGAACGTGTCCAGGAGAGTCTTGAAGAGCTCCAGAGCAGGAGCCTCCACACCCTCCCTGGGCAGCCTGGGCCAGGGCTCCCTCACTCAAACACTCCAACAGTTTCTCCTTGTGTTTCAATGGAACTGTTTGTGTTGCAGCTTCATCCCATCACCCCTTGTCCTGCCACTGGATACAACAGAGAGAAAGTGCTGCCCCAAGCTCCTGACACCCACCAGTGAGAGATTTGGAGCTATGAATGAGCTGCCCCCTCAGTCTCCTCTTCTCCAGCCTGAACAGCCCCAGGGCCCGCAGCCTTTCCTCACAAGGAAGATGCTCCAGTCCCCTGAGCATCTGGGTGGCCCTGCACTGGCCTCTCTGCAGCAGTTCCCTGTCCCTCTGCAGCTGGGGAGCCCACAACTGGGCACAGGACTCCAGCTGAGCCCTCAGCACATGTGGCAGAGCAGAGGGGGAGCAGAAGCCCCTTGGCCCTGCTGCCCACACTCTGCTGGATGCCCCCAGGCTGCCATTAGCTTCTTGCCCACGAGGCCACGTTGCTGCTCACGTGCCGCAAAGTTTTTGGCTCTTGGCCTTAATAAACCTGCAGAGCTCAGCCAGTGCAACCCCCCTGCCAGGGCAGCACCACCTAGAGCAGGGCACTCAGGAACTCCTCCAGCTGGGTTGGAATGTCTCCAGAGAAGGAGCCTCCACAGCCCATCTGGGCAGCCCCTGCCAGTGCTCCCTCACCTCAACAGGGAACAACTTTGTCCTTGTGTCTCTTTGGAAGCTCTTCAGTTCCAGCTTGTTGCCCCTTGTCCTGTCACTGGCCATCCCTGAGCACAGCCTGGCTCCAGCCTCCTCACACCCACCCTTGATGCATCTGTAACCATTCCTGAGCTCACCCCTCAGGCTCCTCTCCTCCAAAACCCAGTTGTTGGCTGGTCACCAGTGTGTTCCCCAGGGCTCAGTGCTGGGCCCTGTTCTGTTTAACACCCTTCTCAATGATCTGGATGAGGGGATTGATGCTCCCTCGGTAAATTTGCCAGGTAGAGTCAGGACCCTGAACTTTAAGAGAGTGGATGAGATCCCCTGGGAAACTGCCCTGAGGGACAAAGGAGGTGAGCAGAGCTGGGAGCTTCTGAAGGACAGTTTTTTGAGCCCAAGAGCTCCCTGCCGTGCCCAGGCCCCATGTGAGTGACTGCAGGCAGCCCTGCTGTGGGCTCTGCCAGGGCCTGCACTGGGAGAGGGAGCAGGCAGGGCTGAGCATCCCGCTGGTACAGGCACTGAGCCCTGAAGGAGGCTGAAGCTGGTCACATCTCAAAGAGCAGTTCTCAGCTGGCCTGTGCTCGGGGGCCAGGGCTGGAAGTGGCTGGTCTAAGGGTCTGGAAGTGGTGTCAGGGGACAGGTTCTCCTGTCTGTTCAAGCAACAACCAGCTGGGCTGCATCTGGGAAGTCACAAATCACGTTTGAGGGCACTTGTGGGCATGGAGATGTTCTACAGGGCCCAAGAATCTCTTGCATGTGTTCTCCTGTGGGGCTCAGGGATGCTGCCAGTCCTGCAAAGGCTTCAGCAGAGCTCTTGTCCTCCACACAAAGGCGGGAAGCACTTGGTTGGGGTTTTTAATACAAAGTACATAGGTGTCGTGGTTTGGCCCAGCCAGCACAGAGGCACCACGACAGCCTCTCGGTCGGTGCCCCCATCCACCCCCACCCTCGTCAGGATGGCAGAGGCCCCAGAGAAAAGGGAGGAGGAAGAGAAGCAAGGTTGTTGTGGATGGAGACAAGGGCAGGGAGGGCTGGCTGCCCGTTACGGTTCCCGGCAAAACAGGCTCCAGTGCTCGACTGAGAGAGGAAAGGAGGAAAGTTTATTCTGCTACCAACATGAAACAGAACGGAACAAAAGCAAAAAGGGAGCAGGATGATGAGAAAATGACAACCACGGGACACAGTCCTTGGGGAACATCTCTGGCGTGGATTCTTCACACCTCCTCTCTTTCCTCACTGACCTTGGAGTCCGCGTGGTTGTTTCTCTCACTCTTCCCACTCCTTGCATCGCCAGCAGACAGAGAAGAAGGAGGGACAGGAGGAGGAAGAAACAGGAAGAACCGTCATTTTCCAGCTTCTCCAAAAGTGATGGTGGAGGCGGCTCATTGGCTCAGCCCCAGCAGTGGGGCTGGCTCAGAGCTGGGCAGGGTTTCCAGCGACTTCTTACAGGAGCCATCTTTACAGCCCCTTCCCCCTTCCCAGAAACGGCTGTCATGTCAAACCCTGACCACAAAACATCAAACTCAGTCACTTTCCCCAGCAGAGACGTACCGGCGCTTGGCTTGGAAGCACCAGCAGCACTTGGCACACAAGCTCCGCAGCGAGCGCTGCTGCCTTGCAGACGGCAGGATCCAGCGGGTCTGAGTGGCCAGGCAGCAGATGGAGGGCTCGGGGTCTGTCTGCAGGGCCTGGAGGGCTGTGGCAGAAGGAGAAAGGGCCGGGATGAACCCCCGTGGCTTGTGTATGGCCGCCCCGGGCAGCCCCTCCAGACCCTGCCGGCCCCACGCGGCTCTCGCCCTGGCAGCAGGAGCACGTGGCACCAGGGCATGTGCTGGGAGCTGCTGCTCAGGAAGGCCTCAGAGCTCCCAAGCCTCTCCTCTGCCCTGCCAGCGTTTCCCTGGGGCAGAGCAAGGAAGGGCCGTCCCAGCCCCAGCCGTACTCACCGCAGTGGATCTCTCTCAGCCTCTCCTCGCTCCTGTCCCTGGAGAATCGCGCAGCAACCCCTGAGCAGAGAGCCCCGTCAGAGCTGCTGCCGCCCAGCACGTCCCCAGCTGCCCCTCGCTGCCGGCAGCAGCGGGGCCGGGCTGCCAGGAGAGGGGCTCTGGGGGCTGCAACTCACCCACAAACCTGATGGCCGCCGCTCGCACGCTGCCCTGCGAGTCCTGGAGGTACCGCAGGCTCTGCTGCAGGTACATGTCAGCTCTTCGCCTGTCCTTCCTCACCTGGAGAGAGTAAGAGGCTGGGATGGACCCTCCACTGCCGGCCAGAGCAGTCCCTTCTCCCGCTGATCCCCTTCCCAGCCCGGGCACGGCCATCTCCCCAGCAGAGGCCTGTGGGGCCGAGGTACGGAGCCGCAGGCAGAGGCGGCTCTGGGGTGCCAAGACCCCTCTGCCCATCTGTCCGGGCTGCCAAAAGGACTGGGGTCTCCTCCAGCGGCCTGCGGGGTGGGGAGGGGAGCGTGGCTGGAGAAGAGCCCCTGGGGCCTCTGTGCTGGAGGGCTCCAGGCTGCGGGCCCGGGCCTTTGTCCTCACCAGGCACTCTGGGATCCTCCACGAGTCCTCGGAGCCGATGAAGCGCGTGGGCTTTTTGCACCGCAGGACGTCCATCACAGCCAGGAGGGTGTGCTGAGCCACCTGCAGAGCAGCAGAGGATGGGAACTGGCATCACGGCTTGGGGAAGGAGAGCCGGCGTCCCGCTCCTCTTGGCCAGGCGGCCTGCTGTTCCCAGCCCCGTATGGGGAGAGGCAGAGCCCGAGCGGGGGGCAGTGCCCGGGGCAGGGACATGGGGCAGCCAGCACCGCAGCTGCCTGGTGCTGCCGGCCAGCAGCAGCGAGATCCCGGAGAGCTGAGGGGCCGTCCCAGAGACACTGGGGCGGGCCGGAGCCAGCGGCACCTGCCAGGGGCACGTCCAGGGGCCTTTAGGCCACTAAAGGCCTGGGCTGCTCTGGGCAGATGGACCCCACCGGCCGCACCCCTGGGGAAATCAGGAAAGCCCATGGGGTGCATTCAGGCCCCGGGTGGCCACGGGCAGTGGCTGCTGAGAGCTGCTGCGCCAGGGCAGGCAGGGTGGGCAACGTCCGTGCCAGCTGCCAGCAGCCCCCACCCATGAGCCTCGGCCACCCCCGGGGTCTCTTCTCCCCCTTCCCCGCATCGCCGGCCCGCTTTGCAATCTGTACCTCGGCCACGCTCTCACAATGGTCGCTGCTGCGGAAGTAGAGCGGGACCAGCGCCCTCCTCAAATGGCTCTTCATCTTCTTCATGTCCTGGCGCTCCACAGTCCCCACCAGCTCTTGGAAGAAGCTGATGGAGAGCTGCCGCAGCTGGAGGCACTCCTGGCAGAGAGGAGGGCAGGGCAGGATGAGCAGAAGCACGAGGGAGGCCGATGGGAGGGGAGATGCTCTGGGCTCAGCTCCCACAGAGGCCTTACGTCGTCAAAGAGCGGCAGCAGCGGCTCCAAGAGCTGGACGGCGATGCAGCTGGCGAGCTGTCCCTCCAGGTGAAACATCACGTTCTGCAGGACAGCCAGGGCCCGAGCCCTCACCTCCATGTTGGCATCCTGCAGCGTCTCTGCAATATCTGGCAGCAGGAACACCATTTCTTTTGCCTGGGTGAAGCAGAGATTTCCTGTGAGGCGGGGCAAAGACCACCCACCCTGGCCAACGTGCTCTGGCCGCTGAGCACCAGGCTCCCCCCGGCTCCCGGCACAGGAGTCGCTGCAGCGGGCTCCTGGCTGGTGGTGGCCGTGGCAGGCAGAGGAGCAGGGCCAGGGGAGGGCAGCAGAGACTCCCTGTGCGCTGCTCAGCCGCTGCTTTGTCCAACCACCCCAGCGGGGCAGATGGCTGGGGAACCCTGACCCTGGAAAGCTCCCCAGGCACCCACCAGCCCCGTCCACGGCAGGAAGGGCGCTTGGAGCCGTCCCCCCGCCTCCTGACCCCCAGCCAGGGCTAAACCTCCGTGTGGGCCAACGTGGCTCCACTCGACACCTCGCTCACCGTCTGATGTCTCCGTGAGAGGGCGCGGAGACCCGCGAGCACCAACACGCGGTTCTCCCTCATCTCTGGGCTCCTCAGGTACTTCTGGAGCAGCTGCAGGAGGTCAGTGCTCTTCCCTTCAGCGTCGAACTCTTGCACCTGAGACAAAGAGACAAAGTGGTGAGAGAGGGGCAGAGCCTGTGGGGCTCCTGCTTCCCACGGGCAGCTCGGAGCAGGGTCCCGGGGCAGCCCTGCCCGCGCAGGACCGCACGGCAGCTTTGCCCACTCCTCCTGCCCTCTGACCATCAGCAGCCTCTTGTCCTCAGCCAGGGCTGGTTCCTTACCATCTGCTTCACGTCCTTGGTCTGCTGCTCCTCAGGGCCCAGCTGCCGGTTCCAATCGTCAGCGACATCCAGCAGCTTGTGGAAGAAGTCCGGCAGTGCCACGTCCTGGAGCAGCAGCGTCTCCCACATGGCCAGGCCGGCGCTGCCAAGTCCAGAGCATTTGGTCAGCGGGGCTGTCACGCAGCCCTGGCCCTGCCCAAGGCCCCTGGCCCGTGGGCAAGCAGGAGAAGGCTGAGGGGAGGGGGTTCCCCGTGGGGCAGGGAGGAGCGTGGTGGCTGGCAAGTGTGCAGGGGCGGTGGGCCCTGCTCCTCGGGGCTGGGGGGGCTGATACCTGTCAGACAGTGGGATTTGGCTGGACATGCTGTCAACCAGCGCCATGGGGTTGCTGTGGGCCAGCGGGACAATCAGGCCCATCAGGCTCCGCCGGGCTGCCAGTTTGCTGGTGTTCTCCAAGCTCTTGTGGATGGAGCTGACGACGTCTGACACCTGGAGGGGACACGGACTGTCTGGAGCGCGGCCCTTTCCTCAGCTGCCCCTTCCCACCCCTCTCGGAGAGGCAAGGCAAGGCAAGGCAAAAGCAGGAGCAAAGGCCTCGAGGGCAGGGCAGCTCAGCCAGAGGCTACTTACATCGCCCATCCAGGGGTCAGGCTCGCTCATGGCCTCGTTCAGCACCCTCCTGGCCCACTGCTTGTCTTTCCTGCTGGTGTCCTGCATGGCTTCGATGGCCACCAAGACGGACCTTCTCTTCCGCCAACGCACTACAGAACCTAGCAGAGGAGGAAGAGCAGGGAGGGCTGTAGAGCAGAGCTGCGGGCAGGAGTGGGCAGAGGAAGGAGCTCTGCCCTTTGTCCCCATGCCCCCTTCCTGGGCACAGCCTCCCCGGGTGTCGTGGTTTGGCATGATAGCTTCTTCTCGTAAGGGGGAAGGGGCTGTAAAGATGGCTCCTGTGAGAAGTTGCTCGCAACTCTCCCCAGCTCTGAGCCAGACCCACTGCCGGGGCTGAGCCAATGAGCCACCTCCACCATCACTTTTGAAGAAGAAGCCGGAAGAGGAGGTTTCTTCCTCCATCTTCCTCCATCTTCTTCCTTCTCTGCCTTTTCTTTTCGGGCTGGTGGTGGTGCAAGGAGTGGGAACAGCGAGAGAAACAACCACGCGGACTCCAAGGTCAGTGATGAAAGAGAGGAGGAGGCCGTGTCCCAAGGAAGGGACCCAATATCCACAGCTCTAACTGTGGGGAGGAACCCACGACAAAGCAGCTCATTCAGCTTATGCCCAGAAGAGGCCTTATCCCGAGAGAGGGACCCTGCAACTGCAGAAACTGCAACCGTGGTGAAGAATCCACGCCTGAGATATTCCCCAAGGACTGTCCCCCGTGTGAGGGACCCTGTATGGGCGGAAGCCGCAGCTGCTGGGAACAACCCCCACCAGAGAAGTTGGTTCAGGACTGTGTCCCGGGGGAGGAACCCCGTGTTGGAGCAGGGGAAGGATGCCAGGAGTTGTCCTCATCTGAGCAGAGAGAAGTGGCAGAGCCCATCTGTGAGAGACTGACCACATCCCCCAGTCCCTGCCTCCCTGAGCTGCTGAGGGGGGAGGAGGTAGAGATATGGGGAGCAGTGAGCTGGGCCCAGGAAGAAAGGAGGGATGGGGGAGGGAGATCTTAAAGTGCTGGTTGTGATTTTCTCATCATCCTACTCCCTTTTTGCTTTAATTCCATTCTGTTTCTTGTAGGATAAACTTTCCTGCTTTCCTCTCTCAGTCGAGTGCTGGAGTCTGTCTTACCCTTTAACCCTAACTGACAGCGAGCCCTCCCTGCCCTTGTCTCAATCCACAACAACCTTGCGATGCTGGAGCCCCTCACTCACCATCTTCCGATGAGTCAGAACCCATCGCATACACCAGGGTTTCGTCCCATGTCACCCTGTGCTTGAGTTTCTTTTTCGTAGCGCCGGGAGCCCCATCCTCCTTCCCAGCTCCCTTCGAGGAGCTGGCGACTGTCGGCACGCTCGGGGAGGGCACACGAATGCGGTCAGGGCGGGAATGGCGAAGCCTTTGCAAGGCGCCTCGTCTCTCGGAGCTTGTCAGGGACTGTGTCAAAGAGAAGCTGCGGTGGCTCAGGGCGCTCCTCAGCTCCCTGCTCCTGACTTGCCCCATGGCTGTCTCAACAGACACTGGCTGGGGCAGGCGGCTGCTGCCAAAGGCCCTGCGCTGGGGGTGACGTCACAAAGGGCCCCGTTCTGAGCTGCCGCCCAGTGTGGGGCACGGGAAGGGGGGATGGCATCATGGGGGCACGGGAAGGGGGGATGGAATCATGGGGGGCATGGGAAGGGGGGATGGCATCATCGGGGGCATGGGAAGGGGGATGGAATCATGGGGGGCACAGGAAGGGGGGATGGCATCATGGGGGGCACAGGAAAGGGCAAGGGGGATGGCATCATGGGGGGCACCTGGCTTTGGAATTAAACTTGAGGCTGTGAACTCTGAAATTAGGGTTTGTGTCTGGAAGTGATGGTCCTGAAACCTAAGGTTTTGCACCCTCAAAACGAGTCCTAGGAGGGACAATGAGAGGCTTTGGCCATGAAATAGTTGAATTCTATGCTTCAAGCACCACTTCCTCCAAGCCCAGGATCAGTGTGTCCCCACATGTAGGAACGGAGGCTGGAGGCCTCCATGGGTGAGCAAGGATCTGCTGGGACAGCTCAGGCCAAAAGCAGCCATCTCTGAGAGGTGGAAACGGGGCCTGGCTTCTTGGGAAGAGTACACAACATTGCCAGAGCATGCAGGGGTGCCACCAAGAAGGCCAAAGCCCTTCTAGAATTCAACCTGGCCAAGAAAGTAAAGCAAAGCAAGAAGGTGTTTGTCATGACATCAACAGCAAAAGGAAGATGAGGGGCGCCGTGGGCCCACTGCTGAACACAGAGGGTGCCCTGGTGACAGGGGATGCAGAGGCCGAACTACTGAATGCCTTCTTTGCTACAGTCTGTACAGACAAGGCCAGCCCTCGGGAAGCCCAGTCCAGCAAGGACAGTAGGATGGCCTGGACAGCAGAGCACTTGGCCTGGGTGGAAGAGGAAGAAGTTAAAGATTTGCTGGCCAAGCTTGAGGCTCATAAGTCAATGGGTCCTGACGGGATGCATCCGAGAGTGCTGAGGGAGCAGCTGATGTGATTGCTGAGCCTCTCTCCATCATTTTTGATCAATCATGGAGCACAGGCGAGGTGCCTGAGGGCTGGAGACAGGCCAATGTCACTGCAGGCTGCAACAAGGGCAGGAAGGATGAGCCAGGAAACCACAGGCTGGTCAGCCTGACCTCCATCCCTGGAAAGGTGATGCAACAACTCATCCTGAATGTCACCACTAAACATATGAAGGATCAAATGGTTGCCAGGGGGAGTCAACATCGATCACCAAGGGGAAATCCTGTGTGACCAACCTGGTGCCTTCTACCAGGACATAATCGGCTGGTTAGTTTAAGGGGAGCAGCAGATGTCATCTGCCTTGAGTTCAGCAAGGCTCTGGACATTGTCTCCCACAACACCCTCATCAGAAAGCTCAGGCAGTGTGGGCTGGATGAGTGGAGGTGAGGTGGATGGAGAACTGGCTGAATGACAGAGCCCAGAGGGTGCTGATCAATGGCACAGAGTCAGGTTGGAGGCCTGTGGCCAGTGGAGTTCCACAGGGATGGGTTCTGGGGCCAGTCTGGTTCAACATCTTCATCAAGCACCTGGATGAGGGGACAGAGGGACCCTCAGTGAGTTCCCTGCTGGTACCAAACTGGGAGCACTGGCTGATTCCCCAGAGGCTGAGCTGCCAGGCAGTGAGAGCTGGACAGGCTGCGAGTTGGGCACAGAGGAACCTGGTGAAGGTCATCAAGGGCAGGGGCAGAGTCCTGCAGCTGGGGAGGAACAACCCCCTGCACCAGGCCAGGCTGGGAGTGACCTGCTGGAGAGCAGCTCCAGGAGACAGACCTGGGAGTGCTGGGTGATAAGAAACTGCCCATGAGCAGCAACGTGGCCTCGTGGGCAAGAAGCCAATGGCAGCCTGGGGGCATCCAGCAGAGTGTGGGCAGCAGGGCCAGGGAGCTTCTGCTCCCCCTCTGCTCTGCCACATGTGCTGAGGCCTCAGCTGGAGTCCTGTGCCCAGTTGTGGGCTCCCCAGCTGCAGAGGGACAGGGAACTGCTGCAGAGAGGCCAGTGCAGGGCCACCCAGATGCTCAGGGGACTGGAGCATCTTCCTTGTGAGGAAAGGCTGCGGGCCCTGGGGCTGTTCAGGCTGGAGAAGAGGAGACTGAGGGGGCAGCTCATTCATAGCTCCAAATCTCTCACTGGTGGGTGTCAGGAGCTTGGGGCAGCACTTTCTCTCTGTTGTATCCAGTGGCAGGACAAGGGGTGATGGGATGAAGCTGCAACACAAACAGTTCCATTGAAACACAAGGGAAAACTGTTTGAGTGTTTGAGTGAGGGAGCCCTGGCCCAGGCTGCCCAGGGAGGGTGTGGAGGCTCCTGCTCTGGAGCTCTTCAAGACTCTCCTGGACACGTTCCTGTGTGACCTGTTCTCGGTGGGACCTGCCTGACTCTTTACAACCTGTGTGTTTATAGGTGTGCAGTTCACCCCCAAGGAAATCTCACTTTCCTTGCTGATGTGGATTGAAGAGGAGGCAAAAGCTGGCAGTAGCTTTTTTCAGACAGGCCATCACAAGATCAGTTTTGTTCTCAGCTCCAGCACAAAGCTCTTGCCTCATGTGTCACTGAGAACTGAGACAATGAGATGATTCTTTTCCCCTTGTGGATATCATTTTCTGCCAAATGTTTTCTCCAGTTCAAACCCAACTCTAAAGCTCGCTGCTTTGGGTTGTTTTCCTTTTTTATTGAGGTTTTTCTAAGCAGAATTTGTTAGTGCTGGGGCAGGGGCATCTGTAGAAATAAGCCACTGAAAGTGAGCCAGCTGAGACTGAAGCTGCTGGAGAATCGTTGTGCAATTGGCACGTGGCTGAGGGAAGACAGAGGACTGCTGCTGGGTGTCTGTAAAATCATTGTCTTACTAAGACTTGCCAATGAAACCTCTTTCCTTCTGATACAAGAAACTGTAGTCCAGGTGATTGATATCCTGCTAATTGATTGGAGATGTTGAGCTGCGAAGCTGCAGCTGCTAAAGATATTTACTGGAACAAGTCTGAGTAATTCCAGTACCAAGGGGGGGAAACAACAGGGGCTTTTTCTGCCAAAACTGAAAAGACTGCTTGTTGCAGACGCCTGGATTGTGAGATGGCACTTGGAGATTCCCAAATGGTGGGGATCCCCAAGAAACCTGTCCCTGGAGATGCCCACCAACGCTCCCCCAGCCATGACCCTGCGTCCTGGGAGTTGTTTCTGGGCTGTGCTGGGCTCGGAGGTGCTGTCCCAGGGAGCTCCTTTGGAGCTGGGCGGGGCTGGGGCCAGTGTGAGGGGGAAACGGGGCCCCACGGGCCGTGGCAGCGTGTCACAGAGCCCTTGGTTCTCTGGCATGATGTAGCACTGGCGCAGCCATGACCACCCCAGAGTGCCCGGAGGACAGGACGGGACAGATTGTGGCTGCCAGGAGCCGTGTGCAGACCCCTCGTTCCCCACTGACCCTCAGCACTTTGCCCAACGTTTCCCAGCCATGCGGCAGCAGCAGCCCTCGAGGCCAGGCCTCAGCAGGAGGGAGGAGAAACCCCCCAGGGTGCCCAGGCTCGCCTGGATGGGAGAAGAGGAAGAGCAGGAGGAAGACTCTGGGGCTGATGCAGCAGGGCAGCCCAATGTGGTGCAGGAGGGGCAGCCCAGTGTGGTGCAGGAGGGGCAGCCCAATGTGGTGCAGGAGGGGCAGCCTGCTGAGGTGGAGGAGGGGCAGCCCGCTGAGGTGGAGGAGGGGCAGCCCGCTGAGGTGGAGGAGGTCCAGCTGCTGGAGGCGGGTGAGTGGCTGAGCTGGGCCCCAGCGCTGGTGGCTGCAGCCGCCTGGGCCCTGTCCCGGTCCCGCTGGGCATCCCCAGGGAAAGAGGGGCTGGGACTGTTCCCCAGGGCTGGGCTCTATCCCCTGAGCCCCCCCAGACTGCAGCCGGAGAGACACAGGTCAGCGTCCCCAGCAGCCCTGTGCCGGGGTTGGCCCTGCCCGGGGAGCGGGGGGCTCAGCTGTGTTCCCCTCAGCTCTGCCTCAGCTCGCTCTTTGCCCCTTCCAGGCTGGAACCTGACAGAAGAGGAGCAGCCCAGCCATGTGACTGAGCACTTGGCAGGTGTGGTTTCTCTGCTGCTGGCCAACGTCCACCCCCATGATGCGGTGGTGACCCTGCTGCACTGTGCCCCGTTGTGCCCCAGGTAATGGGACCCGGCCTGCCCTGACAGCCCCAGGCTCAGCAGCCGTAGGGCCCGGCCCGTGGAGCTGCCAGGCAGACGGAGATTTTTAGAGCCCTCTGGCCTCTCGGTTTGCCAGTCCCAGAGCCCACTGCCCTGTTCCTTCCCTGCCCCTCGAGGCCCCGTCGCTGGGGGCAGCGGGCAGAGGCAGGGCTGGAGGCCAGCCCCAGCCCCCACAGTTGCCCAGGCCTCGGTGCTGCGGCCAAGCCCCCTCTGACATTGATCTCTGGGCCTGCAGTATTGCTGGGGCCCTCTGGAGGAAGCTTGTGTCCGAGAGTGAGAAAGCAGAGGAGGTGCTGCAGGAGCTGCTCGGCGTGCTGGAGGACATGCCCCTGCACAGAACATCCACCTCCAAAGGGGACAGCATTGAAATCAATCCCATGGCCGTGAGTTTCTGTCCCGCGCCTCTGCTCACCCCCGCACTCAGGCCCTGCACGGAGTCGTCTGGGTGCTGAGCTCTGTCTTGGGCTGTTTCTTTCCTGCAGGCAACCAGAGCGCTGCAGGCCATCCTTCAGATGCCCGACTACCCACCAAGCTTGTGGGAGAATTTTCCTGCCTTCTTCCTGGCTCTGCTCTTCCAAAGTTTCTTCCTCGCGGACAAGCTGCCCAACGCCTGCTTCTGCCAGGAGCACCAGCCAGAAGGCCACCTTCCCACCACCCCCAGCAGGTGCCCCACGCCAGTCCTGCCAGCCCTGCCACGGCCCGGAGCTGGGCCCAGGGCTCCTGGTGTGACCTGGGCTTTGCTCTGCACACAGGTTTGTGCTGCGCACTGTGAAAGAGCTGCTCTGCTGCCTGGGCTATGGGGATGTGGTGTCTGAAATGAAGAAGCAGCGTGGCTGGGAATTACTCCTCAAGGATGAGTCCCGGCACTATGCGATGGGGCTGCTTGGCAGGTGACAGCCCCCTTCTCCCAGCTCCCCCCAACCATTTCCCCCTGCAGATGGAGCACCCCCCACAACCCCCAAACTAAACCAGACCTGCCTTCAGCGGGTCGGTCCTGGGAGGGATTTGCCCACCCTGCTCAGGGCCAACGGTGTCTTCTTGACCGCTCTTGCCAGGGAGATGTGCAGGATGTCAACTACCATATGCTACAAGCTGACTGAGCGCCTGCTGCAGGTGCTGAGATGTGAGGAGGTGTGCTGGGAGATCCCTATCATGGCGTTCCTGGCTGAGGTGACCCTGAGGGCCGGGCTGAGGTGGAGCCCTGGGAGAGCCCTGGGAGAGCCGGGCGTCCTCGTCACTGCTTGCTGTGTTTCAGCTCCTGACCTGCCCTGAGGTGAGGGCATTAGACGAACATGTCCTGCAGCTGGCACCGAGGTACCTGCGGAGCGAGTGCAGCCAGATGCAGTGGCTGATGCTCAATGCCCTCATCACCACCTGCAACGAGCCCTCGAAGGTAGGCAGGAGGCAGCCGTCCAGAGCCGTGCTGGGGGCGTGGGGCTGGGTGAGGGGAGCTGGGGGACATGCAGCTGGGGCTTGGCTGTGCTTTGGGAGCTCTGTCAGCTCCTGCCAGCCCTCCTGCCTCCCTGCTGGCCTCCCCAAGTCCCTTGTGGCAGGCCTTTGGCTTCTGGCTCCCGAGGCAGCAGCATGGGGTTGAAGCACTGGAGTGATTTTGGCAGTGCAGCTTTTCACGGCTTCACCACAAGCATCGTGTTGCACACAGGCCAAAAGCATGTGGATCCTGCAGGAAAGCCTCCTGGAGCTACTGCAGGACCTAGATGACGAGGTGGTCGAAACGACCCTCTCCTTGCTCAAAATGATGCTCCAGGCTGCCAACAGCCCAGTTTGCAGCACCCTCGTTCTGGAGCTGACTGGGAGGCTCCAGCCACTCTTTCACCACGTAAGGCTTTGTGCCCCCCACCACAGGCACTGGCTGCTGCCAGGAACCTTTGTGCTCTGTGCATTTTCAGAGCCATGCCCAGGTGGGCCTGCAGCAGCCGGTGCTGAGCTCTTGTCCTCTTTCTTTTCCACCAGACCACCAGCAGTGTGCAGCTGCTCTCCCTTGAGCTCTTCCAACGTCTGATGCAGTCTGTCAACAAAAAGGAAAGACAGCCGATGAAGACACGGGTGTATGAGAACGTGATCGAACTGCTCTGCCTCCTGCATGACGAGAGCCCGGAGGTGGCAGAGGTGAGGATCTCTGACCTGCCCATGTCCCCGCGGGAGGTCCCCAGGGCCAGGAACGGCCATGAGCTTTGCCCGGGTGAGAGGACGCCCGTCCTGTGCCCTGGGCAGCGGTAGCATCTCCCTGCTCTGTGTGTCTGCAGGCCTCTCGGGTAACCCTGCTTGGAGCTGCCGCCTTCCTGAAGAAGAGGAGGCTCAGAAAGCTCCTGGAGAAGAGGAAGACATTGGAAGTGGGCAAGTACCTGGTAAGGATGGTCCCCAAGCAGCAGCCCCAGCCTGGGCAAGCTGTGCCCCTGCCCACTGCCACAGCCCGTCCCGGGCACAGGGCCACGGTCGGTACCAACCCTTCCCTTTGTCCCCTGTCCGTCTGCAGCTGTCAGGGTGCGGCAGCAGAGCCGCGCACTATGTGCAGCAGGCAGCGCGGTGCCTTTGGAGCCATCAGCAGCCCATACGAGAGGCGGCCGTCAGGTTCCTGGGTGAGACACAGCCCCTGTCCCTCCCTGCCCCGCTGCAGCTCGGCCCCAGCCCCGGCTGTGGCGCGGCCGCAGGAATCAGCCGCGTGGCTGCGGAGCCGCGAGTGCCCGGTGCAGGGCCCTGGCGCCCGCGGGGCTCCCTGCGCCCTGTGCCAGCCCTGCCCTGCGCCTGGCGCTCGCTCGCCCGGGGAAGAGCCTGGGCTCAGCCCTGCCAAGGGGAGGGGGGCGTGTGGCCGGGCTGCAGGGACCTGTGAGGCAACTGTGCCGCTGGGGCACTGACCGACTGTGCGTTCGCAGGGCTCGCCGGGCAGCACCTGAGGGGGCATCAGGAATTGCTGCAGCCCATCCATGAGGGTGAGTGAGGGCAGCGGGGCGGCAGCGGGGACTGGCAGGGAGGACGAGAGGCCCTGGGAAGGGAGCTGCGGCCCCTGCCCCGGCCAGGGAGAGCAGAGAGAGATGTCAGGGGCACGGGGGGTATTCAGCACCTTCCGGCTGATGCCGTTGGGCCCGGCTCCCTCTGGGCTGTGGGAACAGCTGGGGGTTGCCCTGGCAGGAGGGGTTCCTGGGGTGAACACAGGCTCTGATCTCAGCTCTGTTCCTCTCTGTTGCAGCCCTTGAAAACCTGCCAGAAGACACCATCTCGTCAGTAGCAAACCTGGCAGCTCAAACGCAGTGCACCCTGAGAGATGCAGAGAGAGCAGCTCCCTCCAGACTCAGCCTGCGAGAGTGGCTCCGCAGGGCCTGGAGCAGACGGCCTTCTCTCTGGGCCCGTCGCTGACCGGGCAGCTGCAGCTCTGAGCGGGGCCCATGCCAGGGGCTATTCCATGAGCTCCTCCCTGTGCTCCATGGCAAACCTTGGACCTACCAGCAGTTTTCTTTTGCATCGTTGCTCAGTAGTTTAGACACCGAGTTTAGCACTTGGGTTTCTTCCAGTTTGTGTACGTTTGATTTTCTGGCTTTCTTCACCCTGTGAGAACCATTTTCTACAGCTGGAAACTCTTTGTTACCCTTCGTGTCAACAAACCTGGATTTGTTCCGTGTTGTTTGAGGGACGCAAAGTGCTTTGGTAAAAACAATAAAGCTCCGTCATCAAACCTTAACCAGTGCTCCCCATGTCTGGCCTGTCACGTTTCAAGCAGTAGCTCAAGAAGTCCCAGGGACGGACAGAGTTCTTCAAACAGCATGACAGAACCAAATATTTGTAGGTACAAATATGACTTGGACCAGCCAGCTTGAATAAAGATGGTGGGGACAAGTTAATGCAGCTGGCAAGCTACTTCCAACTATCAGAAACAGGTGCTGCAAGTTAATCAGTTGGGCCCTGGGTGATCACATGGGCAGAAGCAGCATATAAGGAAGTAGCCAGCCAAGGAAGGGTGGCTTTGAGTCCCTCTGTTGGTTGCACTGTGTTGGCTGTGTATGTGTCTGCAGGTGCATTACCCAGCCTCTCTACATCTTTGAATGAATCTTGCTGCACCGTTACAACAGGAAGGTGTCCAAGTGGGTTTGGAAACCTCCCAAGAAGGAGCCTCCACACCCTCCCTGGGCAGCCTGGGCCAGGGCTCCCTCACCTCAACAGGAAAGAAGCTTTTCCTTAAGGGGAATTGTTTGTGTTACAGCTTTTGTTCAATACCCCCTGTCCTGTCACTGGACACTACAGGAAAAACCCTCCCTGCTGCCTCCTCTCCTTGGCATGCAGCTTTCAGCACTTGTAAGTATTAACGAGGTCCCCCCTCAGTCTCCTCCAAGCTGAACTGTCCAAAGTCCAGCAGCCTTTCCTCACAAGGAAGATGCTCCAGTCCCCTGAGCATCTGGGTGTCCCTGCACTGGCCTCTCTGCAGCAGTTCCCTGTCCCTCTGCAGCTGGGGAGCCCACAACTGGGCACAGGACTCCAGCTGAGGCCTCAGCAGATGTGGCAGAGCAGAGGGGGAGCAGAAGCTCCCTGGCCCTGCTGCCCACACTCTGCTGGATGCCCCCAGGCTGCCATTGGCTTCTTGCCCACGAGGCCACGTTGCTGCTCATGGTCTGTTATCACCCAGCACTGCCAGGACGTGCAGCTGACCTGAGGCCTGTGCTGGAGGATGGCTTCAAGCCCAGTCAAAACAGCTTTATGAAGGGCAGGTCCTGCTGGACCAATCTGATCTCCTTCTATGACAAGGTCACCTGCTTAGTGGGTGAGGGAAAGGCACACAGGAACTTGTCCAGCTGGATTGGAATGTCTCCAGGGAATGAGCCTCCACAGCCCATCTGGGCAACCCCTGCCAGTGCTCCCTCACCTCAACAGGGAACAAGTTTGTCCTTGTGTCTCT
This sequence comes from Colius striatus, assembly GCF_028858725.1. Classification (NCBI taxonomy): domain Eukaryota; kingdom Metazoa; phylum Chordata; class Aves; order Coliiformes; family Coliidae; genus Colius; species Colius striatus. The sequence continues at coordinate 2,537,513 of NC_084771.1, read as the reverse complement.
TTGGCACCTCTTCAGTTACAGCTTGTGCCTGTTGCCTGTTTAGTGGTGACATTCAGGATGAGTTGTTGCATCACCTTTCCAGGGATGGAGGTCAGGCTGACCAGCCTGTGGTTTCCTGGCTCATCCTTCCAGCCCTTGTTGCAGCCTGCAGTGACATTGGCCTGTCTCCAGCCCTCAGGCACCTCGCCTGTGCTCCATGATTGATCAAAAATGATGGAGAGAGGCTCAGCAATCACATCAGCTGCTCCCTCAGCACTCTCGGATGCATCCCGTCAGGACCCATTGACTTATGAGCCTCAAGCTTGGCCAGCAAATCTTTAACTTCTTCCTCTTCCACCCAGGCCAAGTGCTCTGCTGTCCAGGCCATCCTACTGTCCTTGCTGGACTGGGCTTCCCGAGGGCTGGCCTTGTCTGTACAGACTGTAGCAAAGAAGGCATTCAGTAGTTCGGCCTCTGCATCCCCTGTCACCAGGGCACCCTCTGTGTTCAGCAGTGGGCCCACGGCGCCCCTCATCTTCCTTTTGCTGTTGATGTCATGACAAACACCTTCTTGCTTTGCTTTACTTTCTTGGCCAGGTTGAATTCTAGAAGGGCTTTGGCCTTCTTGGTGGCACCCCTGCATGCTCTGGCAATGTTGTGTACTCTTCCCAAGAAGCCAGGCCCCGTTTCCACCTCTCAGAGATGGCTGCTTTCGGCCTGAGCTGTCCCAGCAGATCCTTGCTCACCCATGGAGGCCTCCAGCCTCCGTTCCTACATGTGGGGACACACTGATCCTGGGCTTGGAGGAAGTGGTGCTTGAAGCATAGAATTCAACTATTTCATGGCCAAAGCCTCTCATTGCCCCTTCCAGGACTCGTTTTGAGGGTGCAAAACCATAGGTTTCAGGACCATCACTTTCAGACACAAATCCTAATTTCAGAGTTCACAGCCTCAAGTTTAATTCCAAAGCCAGGTGCCCCCCATGATGCCATCCCCCTTGCCCCTTCCCGTGCCCCCCATGATGCCATCCCCCCTTGCCCCTTCCTGTTCCCCCCACAATGCCATCTCCCCTTCCTGTGCCCCCCCATGATGCCATCCCCCCTTCCCGTGCCCCCCATGATTCCATCCCCCCTTCCCGTGCCCCCCATGATGCCATCCCCCCTTCCCGTGCCCCCCATGATGCCATCCCCCTTCCCGTGCCCCACACTGGGCGGCAGCTCAGAACGGGGCCCTTTGTGACGTCACCCCCAGCGCAGGGCCTTTGGCAGCAGCCGCCTGCCCCAGCCAGTGTCTGTTGAGACAGCCATGGGGCAAGTCAGGAGCAGGGAGCTGAAGAGCGCCCTGAGCCAGCGCAGCTTCTCTTTGACACAGTCCCTGACAATCTCCGAGAGACGAGGCGCCTTGCAAAGGCTTCGCCATTCCCGCCCTGACCGCATTCGTGTGCCCTCCCCGAGCGTGCCGACAGTCGCCAGCTCCTCGAAGGGAGCTGGGAAGGAGGATGGGGCTCCCGGCGCTACGAAAAAGAAACTCAAGCACAGGGTGACATGGGACGAAACCCTGGTGTATGCGATGAGTGAGAGTTCTGAGTCATCAGAAGACGGTGAGTGAGGGGCTCCAGCATCGCAGCCTCTGTCCCCGAGAGCCCCGGTGTCGTGGTCTGGCCCAGCCAGCACAGCAGCACCACGACAGTCTCTCGCTCGGTGCCCCCATCCACCCCCACCCTTGTCAGGATGGCAGAGGCCTCAGTGAAATGGTAGTAAAAAGATAAGCAAGGTTGCTGTGGATTGAGACAAGGGCAGGGAGGGCTCGCTGTCAGTTATGGTTAAAGGGTAAGACAGACTCCAGCACTCGACTGAGAGAGGAAAGCAGGAAAGTTTATTCAAGTTTATACAGCTGTGGATATTGGGTCCCTTCCTTGGGACACGGCCTCCTCCTCTCTTTCATCACTGACCTTGGAGTCCGCGTGGTTGTTTCTCTCGCTGTTCCCACTCCTTGCACCACCACCAGCCCGAAGGAAAAGAAAAGGCAGAGAAGGAAGAAGATGGAGGAAGATGGAGGAAGAAACCTCCTCTTCTAGCTTCTTCTTCAAAAGTGATGGTGGAGGTGGCTCATTGGCTCAGCCCCGGCAGTGGGTCTGGCTCAGAGCTGGGGAGAGTTGCGAGCAACTTCTCACAGGAGCCATCTTTACAGCCCCTTCCCCCTTACGAGAAGAAGCTATCATGCCAAACCACGACACCCGGGGAGGCTGTGCCCAGGAAGGGGGCATGGGGACAAAGGGCAGAGCTCCTTCCTCTGCCCACTCCTGCCCGCAGCTCTGCTCTACAGCCCTCCCTGCTCTTCCTCCTCTGCTAGGTCCTGTATCGTGTTTAGAGAAGAGAAGGTCCGTCTTGTCGGCCATCGAAGCCATGCAGGACACCAGCACCGAAGACGAGCAGGGGGCCAGGAGGGTGCTGAACGAGGCCATGAGAGAGCCTGACCCCTGGCTGGGCGATGTAAGTAGCCTCTGGCTGAGCTGCCCTGCCCTCGAGGCCTTTGCTCCTGCTTTTGCCTTGCCTTGCCTTGCCTCTCCGAGAGGGGTGGGAAGGGGCAGCTGAGGAAAGGGCCGCGCTCCAGACAGTCCGTGTCCCCTCCAGGTGTCAGACGTCGTCAGCTCCATCCACAAGAGCTTGGAGAACACCAGCAAACTGGCAGCCCGGCGGAGCCTGATGGGCCTGATTGTCCCGCTGGCCCACAGCAACCCCATGGCGCTGGTTGACAGCATGTCCAGCCAAATCCCACTGTCTGACAGGTATCAGCCCCCCCAGCCCCGAGGAGCAGGGCCCACCGCCCCTGCACACTTGCCAGCCACCACGCTCCTCCCTGCCCCACAGGGAACCCCCTCCCCTCAGCCTTCTCCTGCTTGCCCACGGGCCAGGGGCCTTGGGCAGGGCCAGGGCTGCGTGACAGCCCCGCTGACCAAATGCTCTGGACTTGGCAGCGCCGGCCTGGCCATGTGGGAGACGCTGCTGCTCCAGGACGTGGCACTGCCGGACTTCTTCCACAAGCTGCTGGATGTCGCTGACGATTGGAACCGGTAGCTGGGCCCTGAGGAGCAGCAGACCAAGGACGTGAAGCAGATGGTAAGGAACCAGCCCTGGCTGAGGACAAGAGGCTGCTGATGGTCAGAGGGCAGGAGGAGTGGGCAAAGCTGCCGTGCGGTCCTGCGCGGGCAGGGCTGCCCCGGGACCCTGCTCCGAGCTGCCCGTGGGAAGCAGGAGCCCCACAGGCTCTGCCCCTCTCTCACCACTTTGTCTCTTTGTCTCAGGTGCAAGAGTTCGACGCTGAAGGGAAGAGCACTGACCGCCTGCAGCTGCTCCAGAAGTACCTGAGGAGCCCAGAGATGAGGGAGAACCGCGTGTTGGTGCTCGCGGGTCTCCGCGCCCTCTCATGGAGACATCAGACGGTGAGCGAGGTGTCGAGTGGAGCCACGTTGGCCCACACGGAGGTTTAGCCCTGGCTGGGGGTCAGGAGGCGGGGGGACGGCTCCAAGCGCCCTTCCTGCCGTGGACGGGGCTGGTGGGTGCCTGGGGAGCTTTCCAGGGTCAGGGTTCCCCAGCCATCTGCCCCGCTGGGGTGGTTGGACAAAGCAGCGGCTGAGCAGCGCACAGGGAGTCTCTGCTGCCCTCCCCTGGCCCTGCTCCTCTGCCTGCCACGGCCACCACCAGCCAGGAGCCCGCTGCAGCGACTCCTGTGCCGGGAGCCGGGGGGAGCCTGGTGCTCAGCGGCCAGAGCACGTTGGCCAGGGTGGGTGGTCTTTGCCCCGCCTCACAGGAAATCTCTGCTTCACCCAGGCAAAAGAAATGGTGTTCCTGCTGCCAGATATTGCAGAGACGCTGCAGGATGCCAACATGGAGGTGAGGGCTCGGGCCCTGGCTGTCCTGCAGAACGTGATGTTTCACCTGGAGGGACAGCTCGCCAGCTGCATCGCCGTCCAGCTCTTGGAGCCGCTGCTGCCGCTCTTTGACGACGTAAGGCCTCTGTGGGAGCTGAGCCCAGAGCATCTCCCCTCCCATCGGCCTCCCTCGTGCTTCTGCTCATCCTGCCCTGCCCTCCTCTCTGCCAGGAGTGCCTCCAGCTGCGGCAGCTCTCCATCAGCTTCTTCCAAGAGCTGGTGGGGACTGTGGAGCGCCAGGACATGAAGAAGATGAAGAGCCATTTGAGGAGGGCGCTGGTCCCGCTCTACTTCCGCAGCAGCGACCATTGTGAGAGCGTGGCCGAGGTACAGATTGCAAAGCGGGCCGGCGATGCGGGGAAGGGGGAGAAGAGACCCCGGGGGTGGCCGAGGCTCATGGGTGGGGGCTGCTGGCAGCTGGCACGGACGTTGCCCACCCTGCCTGCCCTGGCGCAGCAGCTCTCAGCAGCCACTGCCCGTGGCCACCCGGGGCCTGAATGCACCCCATGGGCTTTCCTGATTTCCCCAGGGGTGCGGCCGGTGGGGTCCATCTGCCCAGAGCAGCCCAGGCCTTTAGTGGCCTAAAGGCCCCTGGACGTGCCCCTGGCAGGTGCCGCTGGCTCCGGCCCGCCCCAGTGTCTCTGGGACGGCCCCTCAGCTCTCCGGGATCTCGCTGCTGCTGGCCGGCAGCACCAGGCAGCTGCGGTGCTGGCTGCCCCATGTCCCTGCCCCGGGCACTGCCCCCCGCTCGGGCTCTGCCTCTCCCCATACGGGGCTGGGAACAGCAGGCCGCCTGGCCAAGAGGAGCGGGACGCCGGCTCTCCTTCCCCAAGCCGTGATGCCAGTTCCCATCCTCTGCTGCTCTGCAGGTGGCTCAGCACACCCTCCTGGCTGTGATGGACGTCCTGCGGTGCAAAAAGCCCACGCGCTTCATCGGCTCCGAGGACTCGTGGAGGATCCCAGAGTGCCTGGTGAGGACAAAGGCCCGGGCCCGCAGCCTGGAGCCCTCCAGCACAGAGGCCCCAGGGGCTCTTCTCCAGCCACGCTCCCCTCCCCACCCCGCAGGCCGCTGGAGGAGACCCCAGTCCTTTTGGCAGCCCGGACAGATGGGCAGAGGGGTCTTGGCACCCCAGAGCCGCCTCTGCCTGCGGCTCCGTACCTCGGCCCCACAGGCCTCTGCTGGGGAGATGGCCGTGCCCGGGCTGGGAAGGGGATCAGCGGGAGAAGGGACTGCTCTGGCCGGCAGTGGAGGGTCCATCCCAGCCTCTTACTCTCTCCAGGTGAGGAAGGACAGGCGAAGAGCTGACATGTACCTGCAGCAGAGCCTGCGGTACCTCCAGGACTCGCAGGGCAGCGTGCGAGCGGCGGCCATCAGGTTTGTGGGTGAGTTGCAGCCCCCAGAGCCCCTCTCCTGGCAGCCCGGCCCCGCTGCTGCCGGCAGCGAGGGGCAGCTGGGGACGTGCTGGGCGGCAGCAGCTCTGACGGGGCTCTCTGCTCAGGGGTTGCTGCGCGATTCTCCAGGGACAGGAGCGAGGAGAGGCTGAGAGAGATCCACTGCGGTGAGTACGGCTGGGGCTGGGACGGCCCTTCCTTGCTCTGCCCCAGGGAAACGCTGGCAGGGCAGAGGAGAGGCTTGGGAGCTCTGAGGCCTTCCTGAGCAGCAGCTCCCAGCACATGCCCTGGTGCCACGTGCTCCTGCTGCCAGGGCGAGAGCCGCGTGGGGCCGGCAGGGTCTGGAGGGGCTGCCCGGGGCGGCCATACACAAGCCACGGGGGTTCATCCCGGCCCTTTCTCCTTCTGCCACAGCCCTCCAGGCCCTGCAGACAGACCCCGAGCCCTCCATCTGCTGCCTGGCCACTCAGACCCGCTGGATCCTGCCGTCTGCAAGGCAGCAGCGCTCGCTGCGGAGCTTGTTTGCCAAGTGCTGCTGGTGCTTCCAAGCCAAGCGCCGGTACGTCTCTGCTGGGGAAAGTGACTGAGTTTGATGTTTTGTGGTCAGGGTTTGACATGACAGCCGTTTCTGGGAAGGGGGAAGGGGCTGTAAAGATGGCTCCTGTAAGAAGTCGCTGGAAACCCTGCCCAGCTCTGAGCCAGCCCCACTGCTGGGGCTGAGCCAATGAGCCGCCTCCACCATCACTTTTGGAGAAGCTGGAAAATGACGGTTCTTCCTGTTTCTTCCTCCTCCTGTCCCTCCTTCTTCTCTGTCTGCTGGCGATGCAAGGAGTGGGAAGAGTGAGAGAAACAACCACGCGGACTCCAAGGTCAGTGAGGAAAGAGAGGAGGTGTGAAGAATCCACGCCAGAGATGTTCCCCAAGGACTGTGTCCCGTGGTTGTCATTTTCTCATCATCCTGCTCCCTTTTTGCTTTTGTTCCGTTCTGTTTCATGTTGGTAGCAGAATAAACTTTCCTCCTTTCCTCTCTCAGTCGAGCACTGGAGCCTGTTTTGCCGGGAACCGTAACGGGCAGCCAGCCCTCCCTGCCCTTGTCTCCATCCACAACAACCTTGCTTCTCTTCCTCCTCCCTTTTCTCTGGGGCCTCTGCCATCCTGACGAGGGTGGGGGTGGATGGGGGCACCGAGCGAGAGGCTGTCGTGGTGCCTCTGTGCTGGCTGGGCCAAACCACGACACCTATGTACTTTGTATTAAAAACCCCAACCAAGTGCTTCCCGCCTTTGTGTGGAGGACAAGAGCTCTGCTGAAGCCTTTGCAGGACTGGCAGCATCCCTGAGCCCCACAGGAGAACACATGCAAGAGATTCTTGGGCCCTGTAGAACATCTCCATGCCCACAAGTGCCCTCAAACGTGATTTGTGACTTCCCAGATGCAGCCCAGCTGGTTGTTGCTTGAACAGACAGGAGAACCTGTCCCCTGACACCACTTCCAGACCCTTAGACCAGCCACTTCCAGCCCTGGCCCCCGAGCACAGGCCAGCTGAGAACTGCTCTTTGAGATGTGACCAGCTTCAGCCTCCTTCAGGGCTCAGTGCCTGTACCAGCGGGATGCTCAGCCCTGCCTGCTCCCTCTCCCAGTGCAGGCCCTGGCAGAGCCCACAGCAGGGCTGCCTGCAGTCACTCACATGGGGCCTGGGCACGGCAGGGAGCTCTTGGGCTCAAAAAACTGTCCTTCAGAAGCTCCCAGCTCTGCTCACCTCCTTTGTCCCTCAGGGCAGTTTCCCAGGGGATCTCATCCACTCTCTTAAAGTTCAGGGTCCTGACTCTACCTGGCAAATTTACCGAGGGAGCATCAATCCCCTCATCCAGATCATTGAGAAGGGTGTTAAACAGAACAGGGCCCAGCACTGAGCCCTGGGGAACACACTGGTGACCAGCCAACAACTGGGTTTTGGAGGAGAGGAGCCTGAGGGGTGAGCTCAGGAATGGTTACAGATGCATCAAGGGTGGGTGTGAGGAGGCTGGAGCCAGGCTGTGCTCAGGGATGGCCAGTGACAGGACAAGGGGCAACAAGCTGGAACTGAAGAGCTTCCAAAGAGACACAAGGACAAAGTTGTTCCCTGTTGAGGTGAGGGAGCACTGGCAGGGGCTGCCCAGATGGGCTGTGGAGGCTCCTTCTCTGGAGACATTCCAACCCAGCTGGAGGAGTTCCTGAGTGCCCTGCTCTAGGTGGTGCTGCCCTGGCAGGGGGGTTGCACTGGCTGAGCTCTGCAGGTTTATTAAGGCCAAGAGCCAAAAACTTTGCGGCACGTGAGCAGCAACGTGGCCTCGTGGGCAAGAAGCTAATGGCAGCCTGGGGGCATCCAGCAGAGTGTGGGCAGCAGGGCCAAGGGGCTTCTGCTCCCCCTCTGCTCTGCCACATGTGCTGAGGCCTCAGCTGGAGTCCTGTGCCCAGTTGTGGGCTCCCCAGCTGCAGAGGGACAGGGAACTGCTGCAGAGAGGCCAGTGCAGGGCCACCCAGATGCTCAGGGGACTGGAGCATCTTCCTTGTGAGGAAAGGCTGCGGGCCCTGGGGCTGTTCAGGCTGGAGAAGAGGAGACTGAGGGGGCAGCTCATTCATAGCTCCAAATCTCTCACTGGTGGGTGTCAGGAGCTTGGGGCAGCACTTTCTCTCTGTTGTATCCAGTGGCAGGACAAGGGGTGATGGGATGAAGCTGCAACACAAACAGTTCCATTGAAACACAAGGAGAAACTGTTGGAGTGTTTGAGTGAGGGAGCCCTGGCCCAGGCTGCCCAGGGAGGGTGTGGAGGCTCCTGCTCTGGAGCTCTTCAAGACTCTCCTGGACACGTTCCTGTGTGACCTGTTCTCGGTGGGACCTGCCTGACTCTTTACAACCTGTGTGTTTATAGGTGTGCAGTTCACCCCCAAGGAAATCTCACTTTCCTTGCTGATGTGGATTGAAGAGGAGGCAAAAGCTGGCAGTAGCTTTTTTCAGACAGGCCATCACAAGATCAGTTTTGTTCTCAGCTCCAGCACAAAGCTCTTGCCTCATGTGTCACTGAGAACTGAGACAATGAGATGATTCTTTTCCCCTTGTGGATATCATTTTCTGCCAAATGTTTTCTCCAGTTCAAACCCAACTCTAAAGCTCGCTGCTTTGGGTTGTTTTCCTTTTTTATTGAGGTTTTTCTAAGCAGAATTTGTTAGTGCTGGGGCAGGGGCATCTGTAGAAATAAGCCACTGAAAGTGAGCCAGCTGAGACTGAAGCTGCTGGAGAATCGTTGTGCAATTGGCACGTGGCTGAGGGAAGACAGAGGACTGCTGCTGGGTGTCTGTAAAATCATTGTCTTACTAAGACTTGCCAATGAAACCTCTTTCCTTCTGATACAAGAAACTGTAGTCCAGGTGATTGATATCCTGCTAATTGATTGGAGATGTTGAGCTGCGAAGCTGCAGCTGCTAAAGATATTTACTGGAACAAGTCTGAGTAATTCCAGTACCAAGGGGGGGAAACAACAGGGGCTTTTTCTGCCAAAACTGAAAAGACTGCTTGTTGCAGACGCCTGGATTGTGAGATGGCACTTGGAGATTCCCAAATGGTGGGGATCCCCAAGAAACCTGTCCCTGGAGATGCCCACCAACGCTCCCCCAGCCATGACCCTGCGTCCTGGGAGTTGTTTCTGGGCTGTGCTGGGCTCGGAGGTGCTGTCCCAGGGAGCTCCTTTGGAGCTGGGCGGGGCTGGGGCCAGTGTGAGGGGGAAACGGGGCCCCACGGGCCGTGGCAGCGTGTCACAGAGCCCTTGGTTCTCTGGCATGATGTAGCACTGGCGCAGCCATGACCACCCCAGAGTGCCCGGAGGACAGGACGGGACAGATTGTGGCTGCCAGGAGCCGTGTGCAGACCCCTCGTTCCCCACTGACCCTCAGCACTTTGCCCAACGTTTCCCAGCCATGCGGCAGCAGCAGCCCTCGAGGCCAGGCCTCAGCAGGAGGGAGGAGAAACCCCCCAGGGTGCCCAGGCTCGCCTGGATGGGAGAAGAGGAAGAGCAGGAGGAAGACTCTGGGGCTGATGCAGCAGGGCAGCCCAATGTGGTGCAGGAGGGGCAGCCCAGTGTGGTGCAGGAGGGGCAGCCCAATGTGGTGCAGGAGGGGCAGCCTGCTGAGGTGGAGGAGGGGCAGCCCGCTGAGGTGGAGGAGGGGCAGCCCGCTGAGGTGGAGGAGGAGGTCCAGCTGCTGGAGGCGGGTGAGTGGCTGAGCTGGGCCCCAGCGCTGGTGGCTGCAGCCGCCTGGGCCCTGTCCCGGTCCCGCTGGGCATCCCCAGGGAAAGAGGGGCTGGGGCTGTTCCCCAGGGCTGGGCTCTATCCCCTGGGCCCCCCCAGACTGCAGCCGGAGAGACACAGGTCAGCGTCCCCAGCAGCCCTGTGCCGGGGTTGGCCCTGCCCGGGGAGCGGGGGGCTCAGCTGTGTTCCCCTCAGCTCTGCCTCAGCTCGCTCTTTGCCCCTTCCAGGCTGGAACCTGACAGAAGAGGAGCAGCCCAGCCATGTGACTGAGCACTTGGCAGGTGTGGTTTCTCTGCTGCTGGCCAACGTCCACCCCCATGATGCGGTGGTGACCCTGCTGCACTGTGCCCCGTTGTGCCCCAGGTAATGGGACCCGGCCTGCCCTGACAGCCCCAGGCTCAGCAGCCGTAGGGCCCGGCCCGTGGAGCTGCCAGGCAGACGGAGATTTTTAGAGCCCTCTGGCCTCTCGGTTTGCCAGTCCCAGAGCCCACTGCCCTGTTCCTTCCCTGCCCCTCGAGGCCCCGTCGCTGGGGGCAGCGGGCAGAGGCAGGGCTGGAGGCCAGCCCCAGCCCCCACAGTTGCCCAGGCCTCGGTGCTGCGGCCAAGCCCCCTCTGACATTGATCTCTGGGCCTGCAGTATTGCTGGGGCCCTCTGGAGGAAGCTTGTGTCCGAGAGTGAGAAAGCAGAGGAGGTGCTGCAGGAGCTGCTCGGCGTGCTGGAGGACATGCCCCTGCACAGAACATCCACCTCCAAAGGGGACAGCATTGAAATCAATCCCATGGCCGTGAGTTTCTGTCCCGCGCCTCTGCTCACCCCCGCACTCAGGCCCTGCACGGAGTCGTCTGGGTGCTGAGCTCTGTCTTGGGCTGTTTCTTTCCTGCAGGCAACCAGAGCGCTGCAGGCCATCCTTCAGATGCCCGACTACCCACCAAGCTTGTGGGAGAATTTTCCTGCCTTCTTCCTGGCTCTGCTCTTCCAAAGTTTCTTCCTCGCGGACAAGCTGCCCAACGCCTGCTTCTGCCAGGAGCACCAGCCAGAAGGCCACCTTCCCACCACCCCCAGCAGGTGCCCCACGCCAGTCCTGCCAGCCCTGCCACGGCCCGGAGCTGGGCCCAGGGCTCCTGGTGTGACCTGGGCTTTGCTCTGCACACAGGTTTGTGCTGCGCACTGTGAAAGAGCTGCTCTGCTGCCTGGGCTATGGGGATGTGGTGTCTGAAATGAAGAAGCAGCGTGGCTGGGAATTACTCCTCAAGGATGAGTCCCGGCACTATGCGATGGGGCTGCTTGGCAGGTGACAGCCCCCTTCTCCCAGCTCCCCCCAACCATTTCCCCCTGCAGATGGAGCACCCCCCACAACCCCCAAACTAAACCAGACCTGCCTTCAGCGGAGGGAGGGATTTGCCCACCCTGCTCAGGGCCAACGGTGTCTTCTTGACCGCTCTTGCCAGGGAGATGTGCAGGATGTCGACTACCATATGCTACAAGCTGACTGAGCGCCTGCTGCAGGTGCTGAGATGTGAGGAGGTGTGCTGGGAGATCCCTATCATGGCGTTCCTGGCTGAGGTGACCCTGAGGGCCGGGCTGAGGTGGAGCCCTGGGAGAGCCCTGGGAGAGCCGGGCGTCCTCGTCACTGCTTGCTGTGTTTCAGCTCCTGACCTGCCCTGAGGTGAGGGCATTAGACGAACATGTCCTGCAGCTGGCACCGAGGTACCTGCGGAGCAAGTGCAGCCAGATGCAGTGGCTGATGCTCAATGCCCTCATCACCACCTGCAACGAGCCCTCGAAGGTAGGCAGGAGGCAGCCGTCCAGAGCCGTGCTGGGGGCGTGGGGCTGGGTGAGGGGAGCTGGGGGACATGCAGCTGGGGCTTGGCTGTGCTTTGGGAGCTCTGGCAGCTCCTGCCAGCCCTCCTGCCTCCCTGCTGGCCTCCCCAAGTCCCTTGTGGCAGGCCTTTGGCTTCTGGCTCCCGAGGCAGCAGCATGGGGTTGAAGCACTGGAGTGATTTTGGCAGTGCAGCTTTTCACGGCTTCACCACAAGCATCGTGTTGCACACAGGCCAAAAGCATGTGGATCCTGCAGGAAAGCCTCCTGGAGCTACTGCAGGACCTAGATGACGAGGTGGTCGAAACGACCCTCTCCTTGCTCAAAATGATGCTCCAGGCTGCCAACAGCCCAGTTTGCAGCACCCTCGTTCTGGAGCTGACTGGGAGGCTCCAGCCACTCTTTCACCACGTAAGGCTTTGTGCCCCCCACCACAGGCACTGGCTGCTGCCAGGAACCTTTGTGCTCTGTGCATTTTCAGAGCCATGCCCAGGTGGGCCTGCAGCAGCCGGTGCTGAGCTCTTGTCCTCTTTCTTTTCCACCAGACCACCAGCAGTGTGCAGCTGCTCTCCCTTGAGCTCTTCCAACGTCTGATGCAGTCTGTCAACAAAAAGGAAAGACAGCCGATGAAGACACGGGTGTATGAGAACGTGATCGAACTGCTCTGCCTCCTGCATGACGAGAGCCCGGAGGTGGCAGAGGTGAGGATCTCTGACCTGCCCATGTCCCCGCGGGAGGTCCCCAGGGCCAGGAAGGGCCATGAGCTTTGCCCGGGTGAGAGGACGCCCGTCCTGTGCCCTGGGCAGCGGTAGCATCTCCCTGCTCTGTGTGTCTGCAGGCCTCTCGGGTAACCCTGCTTGGAGCTGCCGCCTTCCTGAAGAAGAGGAGGCTCAGAAAGCTCCTGGAGAAGAGGAAGACATTGGAAGTGGGCAAGTACCTGGTAAGGATGGTCCCCAAGCAGCAGCCCCAGCCTGGGCAAGCTGTGCCCCTGCCCACTGCCACAGCCCGTCCCGGGCACAGGGCCACGGTCGGTACCAACCCTTCCCTTTGTCCCCTGTCCGTCTGCAGCTGTCAGGGTGCGGCAGCAGAGCCGCGCACTATGTGCAGCAGGCAGCGCGGTGCCTTTGGAGCCATCAGCAGCCCATACGAGAGGCGGCCGTCAGGTTCCTGGGTGAGACACAGCCCCTGTCCCTCCCTGCCCCGCTGCAGCTCGGCCCCAGCCCCGGCTGTGGCGCGGCCGCAGGAATCAGCCGCGTGGCTGCGGAGCCGCGAGTGCCCGGTGCAGGGCCCTGGCGCCCGCGAGGCTCCCTGCGCCCTGTGCCAGCCCTGCCCTGCGCCTGGCGCTCGCTCGCCCGGGGAAGAGCCTGGGCTCAGCCCTCCCAAGGGGAGGGGGGCGTGTGGCCGGGCTGCAGGGACCTGTGAGGCAACTGTGCCGCTGGGGCACTGACCGACTGTGCGTTCGCAGGGCTTGCCGGGCAGCACCTGAGGGGGCATCAGGAATTGCTGCAGCCCATCCATGAGGGTGAGTGAGGGCAGCGGGGCGGCAGCGGGGACTGGCAGGGAGGACGAGAGGCCCTGGGAAGGGAGCTGCGGCCCCTGCCCCGGCCAGGGAGAGCAGAGAGAGATGTCAGGAGCCCGGGGGGTATTCAGCACCTTCCGGCTGATGCCGTTGGGCCCGGCTCCCTCTGGGCTGTGGGAACAGCTGGGGGTTGCCCTGGCAGGAGGGGTTCCTGGGGTGAACACAGGCTCTGATCTCAGCTCTGTTCCTCTCTGTTGCAGCCCTTGAAAACCTGCCAGAAGACACCGTCTCGTCAGTAGCAAACCTGGCAGCTCAAACGCAGTGCACCCTGAGAGATGCAGAGAGAGCAGCTCCCTCCAGACTCAGCCTGCGAGAGTGGCTCCGCAGGGCCTGGAGCAGACGGCCTTCTCTCTGGGCCCGTCGCTGACCGGGCAGCTGCAGCTCTGAGCGGGGCCCATGCCAGGGGCTATTCCATGAGCTCCTCCCTGTGCTCCATGGCAAACCTTGGACCTACCAGCAGTTTTCTTTTGCATCGTTGCTCAGTAGTTTAGACACCGAGTTTAGCACTTGGGTTTCTTCCAGTTTGTGTACGTTTGATTTTCTGGCTTTCTTCACCCTGTGAGAACCATTTTCTACAGCTGGAAACTCTTTGTTACCCTTCATGTCAACAAACCTGGATTTGTTCCGTGTTGTTTGAGGGACGCAAAGTGCTTTGGTAAAAACAATAAAGCTCCGTCATCAAACCTTAACCAGTGCTCCCCATGTCTGGCCTGTCACGTTTCAAGCAGTAGCTCAAGAAGTCCCAGGGACGGACAGAGTTCTTCAAACAGCATGACAGAACCAAATATTTGTAGGTACAAATATGACTTGGACCAGCCAGCTTGAATAAAGATGGTGGGGACAAGTTAATGCAGCTGGCAAGCTACTTCCAACTATCAGAAACAGGTGCTGCAAGTTAATCAGTTGGGCCCTGGGTGATCACATGGGCAGAAGCAGCATATAAGGAAGTAGCCAGCCAAGGAAGGGTGGCTTTGAGTCCCTCTGTTGGTTGCACTGTGTTGGCTGTGTATGTCTCTGCAGGTGCATTACCCAGCCTCTCTACATCTTTGAATGAATATTGCTTGCACCGTTACAACAGGAAGGTGTCCAAGTGGGTTTGGAAACCTCCCAAGAAGGAGCCTCCACACCCTCCCTGGGCAGCCTGGGCCAGGGCTCCCTCACCTCAACAGGAAAGAAGCTTTTCCTTAAGGGGAATTGTTTGTGTTACAGCTTTTGTTCAATACCCCCTGTCCTGTCACTGGACACTACAGGAAAAACCCTCCCTGCTGCCTCCTCTCCTTGGCATGCAGCTTTCAGCACTTGTAAGTATTAACGAGGTCCCCCCTCAGTCTCCTCCAAGCTGAACTGTCCAAAGTCCAGCAGCCTTTCCTCACAAGGAAGATGCTCCAGTCCCCTGAGCATCTGGGTGTCCCTGCACTGGCCTCTCTGCAGCAGTTCCCTGTCCCTCTGCAGCTGGGGAGCCCACAACTGGGCACAGGACTCCAGCTGAGGCCTCAGCACATGTGGCAGAGCAGAGGGGGAGCAGAAGCCCCTTGGCCCTGCTGCCCACACTCTGCTGGATGCCCCCAGGCTGCCATTGGCTTCTTGCCCACGAGGCCACGTTGCTGCTCACGTGCCGCAAAGTTTTTGGCTCTTGGCCTTAATAAACCTGCAGAGCTCAGCCAGTGCAACCCCCCTGCCAGGGCAGCACCACCTAGAGCAGGGCACTCAGGAACTCCTCCAGCTGGGTTGGAATGTCTCCAGAGAAGGAGCCTCCACAGCCCATCTGGGCAGCCCCTGCCAGTGCTCCCTCACCTCAACAGGGAACAACTTTGTCCTTGTGTCTCTTTGGAAGCTCTTCAGTTCCAGCTTGTTGCCCCTTGTCCTGTCACTGGCCATCCCTGAGCACAGCCTGGCTCCAGCCTCCTCACACCCACCCTTGATGCATCTGTAACCATTCCTGAGCTCACCCCTCAGGCTCCTCTCCTCCAAAACCCAGTTGTTGGCTGGTCACCAGTGTGTTCCCCAGGGCTCAGTGCTGGGCCCTGTTCTGTTTAACACCCTTCTCAATGATCTGGATGAGGGGATTGATGCTCCCTCGGTAAATTTGCCAGGTAGAGTCAGGACCCTGAACTTTAAGAGAGTGGATGAGATCCCCTGGGAAACTGCCCTGAGGGACAAAGGAGGTGAGCAGAGCTGGGAGCTTCTGAAGGACAGTTTTTTGAGCCCAAGAGCTCCCTGCCGTGCCCAGGCCCCATGTGAGTGACTGCAGGCAGCCCTGCTGTGGGCTCTGCCAGGGCCTGCACTGGGAGAGGGAGCAGGCAGGGCTGAGCGTCCATGCTTGTGGAGAAAATCTTGAGGGAGCACAGACACGGATCCCGGGGTATAATGCTGGGCCCGTTGGGGCAAGGCAGCCTGGGCTCTAGTTATATGGATTTGATGCACAATCAAGACCAGAGTCAGAGCCATGGTTAAAGCAGTTGCTGTCACGTAGACAGCAGGCGTGTTCTGTTCCCTCAAGGTCGGACTGTTTTCGGCTAAAGGTGGTTAACAACTTTGGGGAAAAACAAGACGGGAAGGGAGGCTTGCTTATCACAGGAACTGCAAGCAGGATGAACATGAAAATGTAACCTACCAGCTGCTGTTGCTGAGCTAGCTTTGAAGCTGCTGTGTATGTAAGTTAGAGCCTGCTCTCAATAAAGGGAAGAAGATTTCTGCTATCACTCACATTGAGTAGGACTGATTTCTTCCCACCCAGCTGAGAATCGGACCCTGGGTTGATCGCCGCATGAAGTAGGCTTGGAGCTGTTTTTCTTTTTCAGGCTTCGAGCTGGTTTTTTAGGCCACGAGCTGGTTTTTTTAGGCCGGCAGGAGCCGACAACATGGATAAGGAGGCAGCAGTCTCACTTTTACATCGCTTGTTAGAAAAGCGGGGGGGTGGACTTTAATCTGACCCATTTGTCTGGTCTGTACCACTGAAACACAGCCCGGTGCAGCCTGTGCCGCTGAAACACAGCCCGGTGCTGTCGCTGATTGGGGTGTGCAGGATGATCAGAGGAGAAGGGGGGAGCACGACCCCATGTCAGACTGGGCACCATCGGGCACGCAAGGGGAGACAAAGAAAACATGGGAGAGAGTAACAGCGACTGCGCCGCCGGGGCCGGGGCCGGCACGGAGTGAGCCAGACCCCCCCCGCCCCTTCCATCCGCAGCCGCCGCCGCGCAGCCGCTTCCCGCGCCCGGTCGGTGTCTCCGGAGCCCCCCACACACACCGCGCCGACACCGCCGGCCCCGGCCCTCACGGACCGCTGGGCTCGTCCTTTCCATCCTCAGTCCCTTGCCTCAACGAGTGTAAAAACTGTTGGCCGTGATGCCCTGCATTTTGCTGTAAATGTGGTGATGAACAGTGGTTTTCTGACAGTGGAAACTTTCTAAGGTGGTTTAGGTGTCAGGAATGGAACTTGGAAGAACAGAACATTTGACATTGAGAAGCTAAAAGGTGGTTTGTGTTTTAGACTCATTGGTGAAGGATTGTTTTTGATCAGGAGTAAAAAAAAAATGGATTTTGTCACACTGTTGATGCTTCAAATGATTGTGGTAAATGGTTTTAGGCAATTTCAACAACCCAAGCACAACATGTGGCTTACGCTGGCCAAAGCCATCAATCAGTCTACAATATGTTTATCAATGACCACTCCAGATAATCCTTTTTCTACCTGTTTGGTGGGAGTTCCATCAGATGTGGCACAATGGCCTGTACCAAAGGCATTAAAAACAAATCCCTTAGTTAGGGGTAATGGCAAAGTTGACAGCTGGGATTTGATGGTTTCATAGCTACCAATAATGACAACAGAGCCACAGGAGTTAGAATTATTGGGATCTATAAAGATGGATTTTTGTGTTATGTTTAATTTTACCAGCAATACCAAAACATTTGGGACAGAATGTGGATCCCATCCTGGGCGTGTATAAGAACACAACATCTTGGTGCAATTATACTGCACCAAAAAGACCCAGGCCTAGTCTTGTGCATATGCAGTTACCAAAGGGAATGTTTCTGATCTGTGGGGACCAGGTATGGCCTGGGATACCCTCGAGATTACACAGGGGACCACACAGTTTGGGACAACTGACGATCTTGGTGCCTAATCACACAATGATTTAGAAACATCATTGTCCAAAACAATTTGTGCATGCATTTACTGGCGAATGTGATGACCATGTTACCTTTGGTCTCCCTCAGCAATAATAGCAACTAGTATATTTGCTCCAGGTGTAGGAGTATCTGCTTTATTAACTCAGCTATGCAAAGTAGGATGCTGGCTTAGCAAACAAAGTAACCAAACCTCAATGACATTAGAAGGCTTGATTAGTGATGTAAGTAGTATTAGACATTCAGCTTTGCAAAATAGAGCTGCTGGGCTCTTTCATGGGCTCAAGTGCAGACACACACTGCCCTGGGGTTACAGAGTCATAGAATCATAGAATGGTGGGGTTGGAAGGGACCTTTAGAGATCATCTAGTCCAACCCCCCTGCAGTAGCAGGTTCACCTAGGTCAGGTCACACAGGAACATGTCCAGGTGGGTCTCAAAGACCTCCAAGGAAGGAGCCTCCACAACCCCTCTGGACAGCCTGGGCCAGGGCTCCCTCACCTCAACAGGGAAATAGTTTTTTCTTATGTTTAAGTGGAACTTTTTCTGTTCCAGCTTCATCCCATCACCCCTTGTCCTGTTACTAGCTACTACAGAACAAAGGGATGTCCCAACCTCCTGACACCCACCCTTTAGATATTTATAAATGTTAACAAGATCCCCCCTCAGTCTCCTCTTCTCCAGCCTGAACAGCCCCAGGGCCTGCAGCCTTTCCTCACAAGGAAGATGCTCCAGTCCCCTGAGCATCTGGGTGGCCCTGCTCTGGCCTCTCTGCAGCAGTTCCCTGTCCCTCTGCAGCTGGGGAGCCCACAACTGGGCACAGGGCTCCAGCTGAGGCCTCAGCAGCTGTGGCAGAGCAAAGGGGGAGCAGAAGCTCCCTGGCCCTGCTGCCCACACTCTGCTGGATGCCCCCAGGCTGCCATTGGCTTCTTGCCCACGAGGCCACGTTCCTGGCTCTTATTTAGTTTGTTATCAATCAGCACTCCCAGGTCTCTCTCTGCAGAGCTGGTCTTCAGCAGTTCAACCCCCAGCCTCTGCTGGTGCATGGGGTTGTTCCTTCCCAGATGCAGGACTCTGCCCTTGTCCTTGTTGAACCTCATGAGGTTCCTCTCTGCCCAACTCTCAAGCCAGTCGAGATCCCGCTGAATGGCAGCACAGCCTCTGGGGAGTCAGCCAGAGCAGGAGGAGATTTCCTGAGAGAAGCTGCAGCCTGTGGAGAGCCCACGTTGGAGCACGTTCTCCTGAAGGTGGCTGTGGCCTGTGAGGCGAATCCAGGCAGGAGCAGGTTTCTCCTGAAGGCCTGCAGGCCATGGAGAGGGCTGGTGCTGGAGCAGAAGGGGGAGGAGAGAAGGGCAGCAGATGGGTGACTCCTAAATCTAGTCCTCGGTCTCTAACAGGGGACGCTGTGACCCTGAGCACAGGCAGGGAGAGCAACTTTCAGGATGCTCTTCCTCAAGCCTGTTCTCAACACCAGCTTTGGAGGGAGGGCTCAGAGCTCAGGCTCTCTCCTGGGCAGATGCCATTTCAAGAGACAGAGGCTGTGAGCGAGCCAGCTCTGAGGAAGCCTTGGACACACTTCTCACTGGGCTCCAGCTGGGACAGAACAGGTTCAGGCCTGAGCTGCAGGGAGAGGAATCCAAACGTCTCTAGAGGAACATTGTAAGCACAGACAGAGCAACAGCAGGAATGATCAATGTCCTGATAAAGACAGTTTAATAAAGAAAAGCAAAGGCTGTGTGTGGCAGCAAAGGGAAACAACGAGATTTCCTTCTGTCCTTCCCCTCAGCTCCTGCTGCCCAGCCGCTCTCTGGGAAGAGGGGCCTCAGATGCCCTGCAGGTGCTTTGGGAGACAAATGACTCCCAAACGCCGTCCCGCAGGCAGCAGCAGAGGCCAGGAATGGAGCAGCTCAGCACACTCAGAGGCCATGGGAAGGACACCTTGTAACTGGGCTGGTTGTTCCAGCTTTAAAGCAAACAGGTTTTCAGGTGGCCACGTTCAAGGCTCAGAAGGGCCAGAAGCGCTGCCACCACCGTCTCTGTCCTGCGGGTAACTTCTCCCGGAGAGACGTCAGGATGTAGATGGTCTGAGTTGCCAGGTGGGCCACTGAGGGTTCCTTGTCTCTTGTCAGGGGCTGGAGGGCTGCCAGAGAAAGAAGCAGAGCAGCCATGAACCCCCCCTGCCTGCAGAGACCCCCAGCAGTGCCCTCCAGGCTGTACCCACTCACCCACCTCTTTCCCTTGCCAGGAGGAGCAGGTGAGACAAAGGGACCTGCTGGAAGCCGCTGCCCAGCAATGCCCTGTGCCCCTGGCATCCCTCTGCCCCTCCAGTGTTTCCCTGGAGCAGGGCCACGCTCTGTGCCCTGCCCCACCAGCCCCAGCCAGCACAGCACTGGCCCTACTCACCGTTGCAGGCGTCCTGCAGCTTCTGGCGTCTCAGGGGCTTTGGGTGCTGCGCGGCAAGACCTGGGGACAGAGCGGCTGTCAGAGCTGCCACGGGCCCTGCACCCTCCTGCCCCTCAGCAGGGACGGCCCCAGGGAAGGGAGGGGAGTAGCTGGGGCTGTGGGACTGACAGGCTGCCTCCAAGCCAGGCGTGTGGGCAGGGGGAAGGCACAGGGCCAGGCTGCCAGGAGAGGGGCCCCAGGGGCTGTGGCTCACCCAGGAACCTGATGGCCTCAGCTCGCACGGATGGTTGAGTGTCCTGTAGGTATGGCACGCTCCAGAGCAGGTACTTCTGTGCCCTGGTGCTGTCCTGCTGCAGCTGGAGAGAGCACAAGGACATGGGCTGCTACAGACCCTCCCCAGCCATCTGCACCAATCCCTCTTAGCAGCACCCCCCTGCCCCCCGGCTATTCCCGTCCCCCAGCCAGGAGCCCTGTGGGGCTGAGGTGAGAGACACAGGCAGAGGGGGCCCGGGAGTGCTGAGCCACCTCTGTCCCTTTGCCAGGGCCCACGTGGGTCTCCTTCAGCACCCTGGGCTGGGGCGGGGAGAGAGAAGAGCCCTTGGCAGGTCGGTGCTGGAAGGAGGGCGCAGCTGTGGGCTGTGGGTCCGTGGGGCAGCCCTCCTGCAGCCCCCCGGGGCCGTGGGGGTTGTCCTCACCAAGCACTCTGCAATCTCGTCCGTCCGACTTGTCACAGCCACGTAGCTCAGCTTCCTCCACCCCAGGATGTCTGAGCAGGCCAGGAAGGTGACCATGGAGGCCTGCAGAAAAGCAGAGGCTGGAGATGGCACCAGAGCCCAGGGAAAGGGGGACTGGGCACCCTCCTCCTCCTTCCTGGGCAGGAAGGCAGCCAGGGGCCTGCTGCAGGGCACGAGGGAAGCTCTGCCCTGTCCCTGCTGCCTCAGGTAGTGGGACCCCAAGGTGACACACATTCCAAGGGGCTGACCGCCCCCAGCCTGAGCCCCCTTCCCCACACCACTGGGATGCTGTGACGTCTGTACCTTGGCCACGGCCGCCACCTCGTCACTCATGCCGAAGAGCAGTGGGATCAGGCTCTTCCGCACGTTCTTCTTTAGCTGATACTCGCTCTTCTTCTCCACCATGTGCAGCACGTCTCTGAAGAGCCTGATGGAGTCCTCTCGCAAGTGCCTACACTCCTGGGAGGGAGGAGGACAGGAGGACTTCAGCAACAGCCGCTCCCTTGCCCAGGCCAGCAGGGTCACTGGTGTGGCCGATGGGAAGGGAGAAGCTCCGGGATCAGCTCCTCAAACGTGGGCCACATGTGCAGCCAAGGCTGAACAGCCCCAGGCCCGTGAAGGGCCAGCCAGGAGGAGCGAGGAGGGGAGCAGAGTCGTCCTCCCGCAGTGGCCATCGGTGGGGCTCAGGCTCCACAGCTCCTTACATCGTCAAAGCAGCGCAGGAGCTCCTCAGAGAGCCGCAGAGCGATGGGGCTGGCCTCGTGCATCTCCATGGCCCCCAACACATTCCTGAAGACAGCCAGGGCCTTCAGCCTGACGTCAGCGCTGGCATGCGGCATCATCTCCATCATGTCTGGCAGCAGCACCTGCATGCTTCTGGCCTGGATGAAACACACGGGCTGGTGTGTGTGAGGCACCGAGAGACCCCCCCCGAGCCGCAGTCACTTGACTACGCGCCGCTCACCATCCCGGGGTCCTGCGACAGGGTGACGAGGCCTCTGAGCACCAGCGAGAGCACCGGCGTGCTGGGCCGCCTCAGGAACCTCCAGGCTCTGTACATCTCCTCCAAGCCCTTTGCAGTCCTGCTCCCCTGGGACAGCAGCTGCAGGAGAGACGGCGGTGAGGGAGCAGCAGAGCCTCTGGCTCCCGGCCCTTCCCTCCCCAGCCCCGGCCCTTCCCCAGTCCCGGGGCTCCAGCCCGCAGAGGAGGCTGCAGGCACGGGGGCACCGACCCCTCGCTCACCGCCAAGGGATAGATGCAGGTGTACTCCAGGTCAGAGCCCAACGGCCCGCGCGGCCGCCGCTCCCGCAGCGCGCGCATCATCTCCCTCAGGGCAGCGTGCAAAGGGCCGGGCGCCGAGAAGATCACCTCCAGCATGGCCAGGACAGCGCTGCAGAGACAGAGCCTCTGTCAGCGGGGCTGCCGCAGCCACCGTGCCGTGCCCGCCCGGCCTCGGCGCCGCCGGCCCGTGCTGCGGCCCTGCCCCGACACCTCCTGCGCTTGGGGTGCCCGGGGGCCCTGCTCAGGCAGGCGGGACGGGGCTGAGGGGCTGCTCCCCAAGGGCTGGGAAGGAGCGGGGTGCTGGGGCTCTGCCTCGGCCGGCTCTGGCCGACCCACTGGGGCTGGGACGTGGGGTGGGAGGGAGGGACCGAACGTCCCGCTCCTCAGGAATGTCCTGCAGCTTGCCACGGCTCTGGCAGCCACCCAGCCCCTCTCTCTCCCCAGGGGGAACAAGCCCTCATGGCTCTCGGGGTCAGTACCTGTCGCACGCTGGAGAGATGCTCAGCAAGTTCCTGCCCACCTCCACGGGTCTCCTGTCGCTCAGCAGGAGAAGGAGCGAGTTCAGTATGTGCCGGGATATGTCTGTGTGCACACCCTCCATGGCTTCGTGGATGCACCTCATGATGGATGGCACCTGAAGAGAACACGTGGGAGGATGGTGGTGCCCACCGTCTGCCTCTCAAACCTCTGCCCTTCCCGTCCCTCTCTGCTGCCTTGAAATGGCCTCAGGTGCCCGAGAGAGCTGGGTCAGGGAGGGAAGAGGAGCAAGGCCTGGCAGGGCTCACGGGCAGGGCAATCCAGCCCCAGGGCACTTACATCCCACAGCCAGGAGTCCGGGTCACTCATGGCCATGTCCAGGATTTCCTTGCCCTTTTGCCTCACCCAGGCTTTGGATGCTGTTAAGGCCTCAATGGCCGTGAGGACGGTGTCTGTCCTATAAAAAGGCTGCAGGTTGTTCACAAGGTCCTGTGGGAGAGAGGGAGGAAGGAGGGAAGAGAGTGAGTTAGGAGCCGTCCTGGCCAGCACCCCCATGGTGCTGCTCAGCTGAGCAGCACGAGCAGCTCTGGCAAGAGGTGCCGGGCAGTGCTGGCAGCAGCACCCAGGAAAGCTGGCAGCAGGGGCTGCAGCCTCTGCAGGATGGAGGATCCCCAGGGGGAGGGAGCAGGAAAGCTGGGATCACGGGCAGCGTGTGTTTGCCAGGCAGAGAAGCAGGGCTGGCTGGTGGCCAGGAGGTCTGCAGCTCTGCCTGGGACACTGCAGTGCCACCCTCAGACAGTCCCTGCTCGGGGACAGCAGCCGCCCTCTCCCCAGGCGACTCTGGGCCCCTCTGCTCACAGCAGCATCCTGACAGTGCCACGGACAGGAGACCCAGCGAGACCAAAGCTCAGTACCTCAGTCACAAAGCTGATGCTGCTGCTGCTGCTGGAAGAAGGAGAGGCGGCACTCACAGAATCCTCTTCTGTCTGGAGCGCTTCATCCTCTGGATGCTCCTCTGGCAGCGTCTCGCCTACATGGCGTGTAGACAAGGGTCAGTGGGATTCATCAGCCTTGCCAACCACCTCCCCAAAGGGTGGAAAGAGCTGGACATTCGTCGTAGCTGAGCAGGGGGAGGCTGTGCTGCGGCCAGCTGCCAGCCCCGAGCAGCCCTGGCATTGCAGCCCCGCCGTGCCCCGTGCCCACGGGACGGCTGCTGCCAGCGAGCCACAGAAACGGGCTCCCGGCACAGAGCCGGCCGTGCTCGCTGGCCCCGGCCTGCCCAGCCCTCGGAGCCCCTCACTCACCTGTCCACAGCACCTGCACCTCCGACACCTCGTAGGGCTTCGGCAGAGACCTGCTCTCCTGAGGAGCCCTGTCCTCCTCCCAGGCAGTCCTGGGGCGGCTGGGGGGTCTCTCCTCAATCCTTTGAGAAGCTCCATCCTCCTTCCTGGCAGTCCTGGGGCGGCTGGGGGGTCTCTTCTCAGTCCTTTGAGAAGCTCCATCCTCCTCCCAGGCAGTTTTGGGGCGGCTGAGGGGTCTCTCCTCAGTCCTTTGAGAAGCCCCATCTTCCTCCCAGGCAGTCCTGGGGCGGCTGGGGGGTCTCTGCTCCATGCTGTGGGGAGCCCCATCCTCCTTGCTCACTGTCCTGGGGTGGCTGGGGGGTCTCTGCTCCATGCTGTGAGCCCGTTTCTCCTCCCTGGCTGTTCTGGGGCGGCTGGGGGGTCTCTCCTCCATGCTGTGAGGAGCCCACTCCTCCTTCCTCTCTGTCCAGGGGTGGCTGGGGGGTCTCTCCTCCATGCTGTGAGGAGCCCACTCCTCCTCCCAGGCTGTCCCAGGGCGGTCTCAGTGCTATCCTGCAGATAGAGGCACGTGTGGGGAAGAGGGGAGGGCAGCTGAAGGCAAACAAAGGCCCAGCAGCGTGGGGCTGCCGGGGGCGGCAGGCAAAGCCAGGAGCTGCGCTGGGGGTCTCCCGGGCAGCTGCCTGCTCCTGTCCTCTCCCGTCGCCGCCTCGTCAGACACTGCAGGGCCACGGCCACCCTGGCTCTGGAAGTGTCGCCTTGTGACACGGGCCCGTTGTGACACGGCGCCGGGCGGGACGGGCCCCGTGTCCATGGCGACGGGGACCCGCGGGGGGACCAGTCCCTGTGCCAGGCCCTGCGCTGCTCTCTGGAACCTCCCCTGCGGCTCGGCTGGTGTCGGTCCCTTCCTGGGTCAGGCTCCTGCATCTGCCACGGCCCCTCTCTCGGTCACAGCGGCACTTGCTGTGTCTGCTGCTGTGTGCCCGGGACAAGGGCCTTGGAGCTGTGACAGGAGGGCTGTGGCACGGGAAGGGTTAACAGGAGTCATCCTTTTGGGGTTCACTAAGAGGCCTTTGTTAATGCTCAAACAGTGCTCTAATGGCAATTCATGAAGGAATGAAAATCAAGGGGTCCTCAGGTGACTGGATGCAGGGATTGAATGGCAGTGAAACGGGGATTTGACAGCCAGAGAGTCCCAGCGTGGTGGGGGCTGGAAGGGCCCTGCAGAGCTCATCCAGCCCAAGCCCTGCTCAAGCAGGTTCCCCTCAATCAGGGGCACAGGAACATGTCCAGGTGGGGTTGGAAACCTCCCAAGAAGGAGCCTCCACACCCTCCCTGGGCAGCCTGGGCCAGGCCTCCCTCACACTTCAGCCCGTGTCAAGGTCAAGAGAGCCCTTGGTCCAATTTGGAGAGCATGACTGGGAGATGATCTCTTGAAGGAAATAAAGCTTTTTAAATGGATGGCTTGTTCAAAATGACTTTGAATGTTGATCATGAGAAAAAGACGCAACAAAGACCAACAGGAAAGTTGTAGAGATCACTTCTTAGAATAAGCTTCTTGTGCCTATTATTACTGTGATTACAAGGGCATGTGTCTCCCATCTCCCTTCCACACATGTACAGTTGGATTCCACACGCCACACAGGAGTGTCACTGGGCTGCAGGGGTCAGTCACTGACGTGACTCAGGCAACTGAAGGCACCTGAAGGAATGGATTTAACTGAGGGAACCAAACCCATTCTGGAAATGCCATGGCTCATTCCATCATTCAGCCCCACGTGGAAGAGGAGGAGAGGACAGCAGCCCACGTCCCTGACGAGACGTGGCACACTCTCAGCCACTCTGCAGATCTTGGCTCCCAGCAGGCAGCACACATCACGACAAAGTGTGCTTTGTTCTGCTATGACCTTTAAACTGATTGGATTAGTTTTTCCCTGCTGAGGTGAGGGAGCACTGGCAGGGGCTGCCCAGATGGGCTGCGGAGGCTCCTTCTCTGTAGACATTCCAACCCAGCTGGTTCCTGTGTGCCCTGCTCTAGGTGGTGCTGCCCTGGCTGGGGGGTTGCACTGGATGAGCTTTCCAGGTCCCTTCCAGCCCTTGAAACTCTGTGGTTCTATGATCAAATATTTTGTTTCATTTTGAAAATGCTTTTTACTGTGGGATTTGGGTTTGATTTTGTATTTTCTCTCCTCTGTATTTCTGGTGTGACAGGAGGATCTTAACACCTGTGTTGGAAGGCTCACAGCCTCATTGCAGGGTCCAGAGCTTTGATTCCTGGCTTGACAGCAGCATCTGGATGCTCCAAAGTCTCTTTTTAGGGTTGAAGCCCTCATTTCCAACTTCCAAGCCATACTTTCAAGGGCCCGGAAT
Source organism: Colius striatus (assembly GCF_028858725.1). Taxonomy (NCBI): domain Eukaryota; kingdom Metazoa; phylum Chordata; class Aves; order Coliiformes; family Coliidae; genus Colius; species Colius striatus. The sequence goes on along the minus strand of NC_084771.1, from coordinate 2,511,838 downwards.
ACCTTTCTGCATGTCCAAATTACTTGGTTAGCATAGAATACTTCAACTGTTTCATGGCCAAAGCCTCTCGTTGCACCTCCCAGGACTCGTGTTGAGGGTGCAAACCTTAGGTTTCAGGACCAAAGCATCACTTTCAGACACAAACCCTAATTTCAGAGTTCACAGCCTCAAGTTTAATTCCAAAGCCAGGTGCCCCCCATGATGCCATCCCCCTTGCCCCTTCCCGTGCCCCCCATGATGCCATCCCCCCTTCCCGTGCCCCACATGATGCCATCCCCCTTCCCGTGCCCCACATGATGCCATCCCCCCTTCCTGTGCCCCCCATGATTCCACCCCCCTTCCCGTGCCCCACATGATGTCATCCCCCTTCCCGTGCCCCACATGATGCCATCCCCCCTTCCTGTGCCCCACATGATGCCATCCCCCCTTCCCGTGCCCCCCATGATGCCATCCCCCCTTCCCGTGCCCCCATGATTCCACCCCCCTTCCCGTGCCCCCATGATGCCACCCCCCTTCCCGTGCCCCACACTGGGCGGCAGCTCAGAACGGGGCCCTTTGTGACGTCACCCCCAGCGCAGGGCCTTTGGCAGCAGCCGCCTGCCCCAGCCAGTGTCTGTTGAGACAGCCATGGGGCAGGTCAGGAGCAGGGAGCTGAAGAGCGCCCTGAGCCACCGCAGCTTCTCTTTGACACAGTCCCTGACAAACTCCAAGAGACGAGTCGCTTCGCGATGGCTTCGCCATTCCCGCTCTGAACCCATTCCAGCATCCCACAGGAGCGTGGAGTCAGCCTCGAAGGGAGCTGGGAAGGAGGATGAGGCTCCCTGCACTAAGAAAAAGAAACTCAAGCACAGGGTGAAATGGGAAGACTTGGTGTGTGAGATGAACGGGAGTTCTGAGCCATTGGAAACGGGTGAGTGAGGGGCTCCAGCATCGCAGCCTCTGTCTCCGAGAGCCCCGGGGAGGCTGTGCCCAGGAAGGGGGCATGGGGACAAAGGGCAGAGCTCCTTCCTCTGCCCACTCCTGCCTGCAGCTCTGCTCTACAGCCCTCCCTGCTCTTCCTCCTCTGCTAGGTCCTGTATCACATTTGCAGAAGAGAAGGTCCGTCTTGGCGGCCATCGAAGCCATGCAGGACACCAGCACCGAAGACGAGCAGGGGGCCAGGAGGGTGCTGAACGAGGCCATGAGAGAGCCTGACTCCTGGATGGGTGATGTAAGTAGCCTCTGGCTGAGCTGCCCTGCCCTCGAGGCCTTTGCTCCTGCTTTTGCCTTGCCTTGCCTCTCCGAGAGGGGTGGGAAGGGGCAGCTGAGGAAAGGGCCGCGCTCCAGACAGTCCGTGTCCCCTCCAGGTGTCAGACGTCGTCAGCTCCATCCACAAGAGCTTGGAGAACACCAGCAAACTGGCAGCCCGGCGGAGCCTGATGGGCCTGATTGTCCCGCTGGCCCACAGCTACCCCAGGGCGCTGGTTAACAGCATGTCCAGCCAAATCCCACTGTCTGACAGGTATCAGCCCCCCCAGCCCCGAGGAGCAGGGCCCACCGCCCCTGCACACTTGCCAGCCACCACGCTCCTCCCTGCCCCACGGGGAACCCCCTCCCCTCAGCCTTCTCCTGCTTGCCCACGGGCCAGGGGCCTTGGGCAGGGCCAGGGCTGCGTGACAGCCCCGCTGACCAAATGCTCTGGACTTGGCAGCGCCGGCCTGGCCATGTGGGAGACGCTGCTGCTCCAGGACGTGGCACTGCCGGACTTCTTCCACAAGCTGCTGGATGTCGCTGACGATTGGAACCGGCAGCTGGGCCCTGAGGAGCAGCAGACCAAGGACGTGAAGCAGATGGTAAGGAACCAGCCCTGGCTGAGGACAAGAGGCTGCTGATGGTCAGAGGGCAGGAGGAGTGGGCAAAGCTGCCGTGCGGTCCTGCGCGGGCAGGGCTGCCCCGGGACCCTGCTCCGAGCTGCCCGTGGGAAGCAGGAGCCCCACAGGCTCTGCCCCTCTCTCACCACTTTGTCTCTTTGTCTCAGGTGCAAGAGTTCGACGCTGAAGGGAAGAGCACTGACCTCCTGCAGCTGCTCCAGAAGTACCTGAGGAGCCCAGAGATGAGGGAGAACCGCGTGTTGGTGCTCGCGGGTCTCCGCGCCCTCTCACGGAGACATCAGACGGTGAGCGAGGTGTCGAGTGGAGCCACGTTGGCCCACACGGAGGTTTAGCCCTGGCTGGGGGTCAGGAGGCGGGGGGACGGCTCCAAGCGCCCTTCCTGCCGTGGACGGGGCTGGTGGGTGCCTGGGGAGCTTTCCAGGGTCAGGGTTCCCCAGCCATCTGCCCCGCTGGGGTGGTTGGACAAAGCAGCGGCTGAGCAGCGCACAGGGAGTCTCTGCTGCCCTCCCCTGGCCCTGCTCCTCTGCCTGCCACGGCCACCACCAGCCAGGAGCCCGCTGCAGCGACTCCTGTGCCGGGAGCCGGGGGGAGCCTGGTGCTCAGCGGCCAGAGCACGTTGGCCAGGGTGGGTGGTCTTTGCCCCGCCTCACAGGAAATCTCTGCTTCACCCAGGCAAAAGAAATGGTGTTCCTGCTGCCAGATATTGCAGAGACGCTGCAGGATGCCAACATGGAGGTGAGGGCTCGGGCCCTGGCTGTCCTGCAGAACGTGATGTTTCACCTGGAGGGACAGCTCGCCAGCTGCATCGCCGTCCAGCTCTTGGAGCCGCTGCTGCCGCTCTTTGACGACGTAAGGCCTCTGTGGGAGCTGAGCCCAGAGCATCTCCCCTCCCATCGGCCTCCCTCGTGCTTCTGCTCATCCTGCCCTGCCCTCCTCTCTGCCAGGAGTGCCTCCAGCTGCGGCAGCTCTCCATCAGCTTCTTCCAAGAGCTGGTGGGGACTGTGGAGCGCCAGGACATGAAGAAGATGAAGAGCCATTTGAGGAGGGCGCTGGTCCCGCTCTACTTCCGCAGCAGCGACCATTGTGAGAGCGTGGCCGAGGTACAGATTGCAAAGCGGGCCGGCGATGCGGGGAAGGGGGAGAAGAGACCCCGGGGGTGGCCGAGGCTCATGGGTGGGGGCTGCTGGCAGCTGGCACGGACGTTGCCCACCCTGCCTGCCCTGGCGCAGCAGCTCTCAGCAGCCACTGCCCGTGGCCACCCGGGGCCTGAATGCACCCCATGGGCTTTCCTGATTTCCCCAGGGGTGCGGCCGGTGGGGTCCATCTGCCCAGAGCAGCCCAGGCCTTTAGTGGCCTAAAGGCCCCTGGACGTGCCCCTGGCAGGTGCCGCTGGCTCCGGCCCGCCCCAGTGTCTCTGGGACGGCCCCTCAGCTCTCCGGGATCTCGCTGCTGCTGGCCGGCAGCACCAGGCAGCTGCGGTGCTGGCTGCCCCATGTCCCTGCCCCGGGCACTGCCCCCCGCTCGGGCTCTGCCTCTCCCCATACGGGGCTGGGAACAGCAGGCCGCCTGGCCAAGAGGAGCGGGACGCCGGCTCTCCTTCCCCAAGCCGTGATGCCAGTTCCCATCCTCTGCTGCTCTGCAGGTGGCTCAGCACACCCTCCTGGCTGTGATGGACGTCCTGCGGTGCAAAAAGCCCACGCGCTTCATCGGCTCCGAGGACTCGTGGAGGATCCCAGAGTGCCTGGTGAGGACAAAGGCCCGGGCCCGCAGCCTGGAGCCCTCCAGCACAGAGGCCCCAGGGGCTCTTCTCCAGCCACGCTCCCCTCCCCACCCCGCAGGCCGCTGGAGGAGACCCCAGTCCTTTTGGCAGCCCGGACAGATGGGCAGAGGGGTCTTGGCACCCCAGAGCCGCCTCTGCCTGCGGCTCCGTACCTCGGCCCCACAGGCCTCTGCTGGGGAGATGGCCGTGCCCGGGCTGGGAAGGGGATCAGCGGGAGAAGGGACTGCTCTGGCCGGCAGTGGAGGGTCCATCCCAGCCTCTTACTCTCTCCAGGTGAGGAAGGACAGGCGAAGAGCTGACATGTACCTGCAGCAGAGCCTGCGGTACCTCCAGGACTCGCAGGGCAGCGTGCGAGCGGCGGCCATCAGGTTTGTGGGTGAGTTGCAGCCCCCAGAGCCCCTCTCCTGGCAGCCCGGCCCCGCTGCTGCCGGCAGCGAGGGGCAGCTGGGGACGTGCTGGGCGGCAGCAGCTCTGACGGGGCTCTCTGCTCAGGGGTTGCTGCGCGATTCTCCAGGGACAGGAGCGAGGAGAGGCTGAGAGAGATCCACTGCGGTGAGTACGGCTGGGGCTGGGACGGCCCTTCCTTGCTCTGCCCCAGGGAAACGCTGGCAGGGCAGAGGAGAGGCTTGGGAGCTCTGAGGCCTTCCTGAGCAGCAGCTCCCAGCACATGCCCTGGTGCCACGTGCTCCTGCTGCCAGGGCGAGAGCCGCGTGGGGCCGGCAGGGTCTGGAGGGGCTGCCCGGGGCGGCCATACACAAGCCACGGGGGTTCATCCCGGCCCTTTCTCCTTCTGCCACAGCCCTCCAGGCCCTGCAGACAGACCCCGAGCCCTCCATCTGCTGCCTGGCCACTCAGACCCGCTGGATCCTGCCGTCTGCAAGGCAGCAGCGCTCGCTGCGGAGCTTGTTTGCCAAGTGCTGCTGGTGCTTCCAAGCCAAGCGCCGGTACGTCTCTGCTGGGGAAAGTGACTGAGTTTGATGTTTTGTGGTCAGGGTTTGACATGACAGCCGTTTCTGGGAAGGGGGAAGGGGCTGTAAAGATGGCTCCTGTAAGAAGTCGCTGGAAACCCTGCCCAGCTCTGAGCCAGCCCCACTGCTGGGGCTGAGCCAATGAGCCGCCTCCACCATCACTTTTGGAGAAGCTGGAAAATGACGGTTCTTCCTGTTTCTTCCTCCTCCTGTCCCTCCTTCTTCTCTGTCTGCTGGCGATGCAAGGAGTGGGAAGAGTGAGAGAAACAACCACGCGGACTCCAAGGTCAGTGAGGAAAGAGAGGAGGTGTGAAGAATCCACGCCAGAGATGTTCCCCAAGGACTGTGTCCCGTGGTTGTCATTTTCTCATCATCCTGCTCCCTTTTTGCTTTTGTTCCGTTCTGTTTCATGTTGGTAGCAGAATAAACTTTCCTCCTTTCCTCTCTCAGTCGAGCACTGGAGCCTGTTTTGCCGGGAACCGTAACGGGCAGCCAGCCCTCCCTGCCCTTGTCTCCATCCACAACAACCTTGCTTCTCTTCCTCCTCCCTTTTCTCTGGGGCCTCTGCCATCCTGACGAGGGTGGGGGTGGATGGGGGCACCGAGCGAGAGGCTGTCGTGGTGCCTCTGTGCTGGCTGGGCCAAACCACGACACCTATGTACTTTGTATTAAAAACCCCAACCAAGTGCTTCCCGCCTTTGTGTGGAGGACAAGAGCTCTGCTGAAGCCTTTGCAGGACTGGCAGCATCCCTGAGCCCCACAGGAGAACACATGCAAGAGATTCTTGGGCCCTGTAGAACATCTCCATGCCCACAAGTGCCCTCAAACGTGATTTGTGACTTCCCAGATGCAGCCCAGCTGGTTGTTGCTTGAACAGACAGGAGAACCTGTCCCCTGACACCACTTCCAGACCCTTAGACCAGCCACTTCCAGCCCTGGCCCCCGAGCACAGGCCAGCTGAGAACTGCTCTTTGAGATGTGACCAGCTTCAGCCTCCTTCAGGGCTCAGTGCCTGTACCAGCGGGATGCTCAGCCCTGCCTGCTCCCTCTCCCAGTGCAGGCCCTGGCAGAGCCCACAGCAGGGCTGCCTGCAGTCACTCACATGGGGCCTGGGCACGGCAGGGAGCTCTTGGGCTCAAAAAACCGTCCTTCAGAAGCTCCCAGCTCTGCTCACCTCCTTTGTCCCTCAGGGCAGTTTCCCAGGGGATCTCATCCACTCTCTTAAAGTTCAGGGTCCTGACTCTACCTGGCAAATGTACCGAGGGAGCATCAATCCCCTCATCCAGATCATTGAGAAGGGTGTTAAACAGAACAGGGCCCAGCACTGAGCCCTGGGGAACACACTGGTGACCAGCCAACAACTGGGTTTTGGAGGAGAGGAGCCTGAGGGGTGAGCTCAGGAATGGTTACAGATGCATCAAGGGTGGGTGTGAGGAGGCTGGAGCCAGGCTGTGCTCAGGGATGGCCAGTGACAGGACAAGGGGCAACAAGCTGGAACTGAAGAGCTTCCAAAGAGACACAAGGACAAAGTTGTTCCCTGTTGAGGTGAGGGAGCACTGGCAGGGGCTGCCCAGATGGGCTGTGGAGGCTCCTTCTCTGGAGACATTCCAACCCAGCTGGAGGAGTTCCTGAGTGCCCTGCTCTAGGTGGTGCTGCTCTGGCAGGGGGGTTGCACTGGCTGAGCTCTGCAGGTTTATTAAGGCCAAGAGCCAAAAACTTTGCGGCACGTGAGCAGCAACGTGGCCTCGTGGGCAAGAAGCTAATGGCAGCCTGGGGGCATCCAGCAGAGTGTGGGCAGCAGGGCCAGGGAGCTTCTGCTCCCCCTCTGCTCTGCCACATGTGCTGAGGCCTCAGCTGGAGTCCTGTGCCCAGTTGTGGGCTCCCCAGCTGCAGAGGGACAGGGAACTGCTGCAGAGAGGCCAGTGCAGGGACACCCAGATGCTCAGGGGACTGGAGCATCTTCCTTGTGAGGAAAGGCTGCTGGACTTTGGACAGTTCAGCTTGGAGGAGACTGAGGGGGGACCTCGTTAATACTTACAAGTGCTGAAAGCTGCATGCCAAGGAGAGGAGGCAGCAGGGAGGGTTTTTCCTGTAGTGTCCAGTGACAGGACAGGGGGTATTGAACAAAAGCTGTAACACAAACAATTCCCCTTAAGGAAAAGCTTCTTTCCTGTTGAGGTGAGGGAGCCCTGGCCCAGGCTGCCCAGGGAGGGTGTGGAGGCTCCTTCTTGGGAGGTTTCCAAACCCACTTGGACACCTTCCTGTTGTAACGGTGCAAGCAATATTCATTCAAATATGTAGAGAGGCTGGGTAATGCACCTGCAGACACATACACAGCCAACACAGTGCAACCAACAGAGGGACTCAAAGCCACCCTTCCTTGGCTGGCTACTTCCTTATATGCTGCTTCTGCCCATGTGATCACCCAGGGCCCAACTGATTAACTTGCAGCACCTGTTTCTGATAGTTGGAAGTAGCTTGCCAGCTGCATTAACTTGTCCCCACCATCTTTATTCAAGCTGGCTGGTCCAAGTCATATTTGTACCTACAAATATTTGGTTCTGTCATGCTGTTTGAAGAACTCTGTCCGTCCCTGGGACTTCTTGAGCTACTGCTTGAGACGTGACAGGCCAGACATGGGGAGCACTGGTTAAGGTTTGATGACGGAGCTTTATTGTTTTTACCAAAGCACTTTGCGTCCCTCAAACAACACGGAACAAATCCAGGTTTGTTGACACGAAGGGTAACAAAGAGTTTCCAGCTGTAGAAAATGGTTCTCACAGGGTGAAGAAAGCCAGAAAATCAAACGTACACAAACTGGAAGAAACCCAAGTGCTAAACTCGGTGTCTAAACTACTGAGCAACGATGCAAAAGAAAACTGCTGGTAGGTCCAAGGTTTGCCATGGAGCACAGGGAGGAGCTCATGGAATAGCCCCTGGCATGGGCCCCGCTCAGAGCTGCAGCTGCCCGGTCAGCGACGGGCCCAGAGAGAAGGCCATCTGCTCCAGGCCCTGCGGAGCCACTCTCGCAGGCTGAGTCTGGAGGGAGCTGCTCTCTCTGCATCTCTCAGGGTGCACTGCGTTTGAGCTGCCAGGTTTGCTACTGACGAGATGGTGTCTTCTGGCAGGTTTTCAAGGGCTGCAACAGAGAGGAACAGAGCTGAGATCAGAGCCTGTGTTCACCCCAGGAACCCCTCCTGCCAGGGCAACCCCCAGCTGTTCCCACAGCCCAGAGGGAGCCGGGCCCAACGGCATCAGCCGGAAGGTGCTGAATACCCCCCGGGCTCCTGACATCTCTCTCTGCTCTCCCTGGCCAGGGCTGGGGCCGAGCTGCAGCGGGGCAGGGAGGGACAGGGGCTGTGTCTCACCCAGGAACCTGACGGCCGCCTCTCGTATGGGCTGCTGATGGCTCCAAAGGCACCGCGCTGCCTGCTGCACATAGTGCGCGGCTCTGCTGCCGCACCCTGACAGCTGCAGACGGACAGGGGATATTGCCCACTTCCAATGTCTTCCTCTTCTCCAGGAGCTTTCTGAGCCTCCTCTTCTTCAGGAAGGCGGCAGCTCCAAGCAGGGTTACCCGAGAGGCCTGCAGACACACAGAGCAGGGAGATGCTACCGCTGCCCAGGGCACAGGACGGGCCCTGGCCCTGGGGACCTCCCGCAGGGACATGGGCAGGTCAGAGATCCTCACCTCTGCCACCTCCGGGCTCTCGGCATGCAGGAGGCAGAGCAGTTCGATCACGTTCTCATACACCCGTGTCTTCATCGGCTGTCTTTCCTTTTTGTTGACAGACTGCATCAGACGTTGGAAGAGCTCAAGGGAGAGCAGCTGCACACTGCTGGTGGTCTGGTGGAAAAGAAAGAGGACAAGAGCTCAGCACCGGCTGCTGCAGGCCCACCTGGGCATGGCTCTGAAAATGCACAGAGCACAAAGGTTCCTGGCAGCAGCCAGTGCCTGTGGTGGGGGGCACAAAGCCTTACGTGGTGAAAGAGTGGCTGGAGCCTCCCAGTCAGCTCCAGAACGAGGGTGCTGCAAACTGGGCTGTTGGCAGCCTGGAGCATCATTTTGAGCAAGGAGAGGTTCGTTTCGACCACCTCGTCATCTAGGTCCTGCAGTAGCTCCAGGAGGCTTTCCTGCAGGATCCACATGCTTTTGGCCTGTGTGCAACACGATGCTTGTGGTGAAGCCGTGAAAAGCTGCACTGCCAAAATCACTCCAGTGCTTCAACCCCATGCTGCTGCCTCGGGAGCCAGAAGCCAAAGGCCTGCCACAAGGGACTTGGGGAGGCCAGCAGGGAGGCAGGAGGGCTGGCAGGAGCTGCCAGAGCTCCCAAAGCACAGCCAAGCCCCAGCTGCATGTCCCCCAGCTCCCCTCACCCAGCCCCACGCCCCCAGCATGGCTCCAGCCGGCTGCCCCCTGCCTACCTTCGAGGGCTCGTCGCAGGTGGTGATGAGGGCATTGAGCATCAGCCACTGCATCTGGCTGCACTCGCTCCGCAGGTACCTCGGTGCCAGCTGCAGGACATGTTTGTCTAATGCCCTCACCTCAGGGCAGGCCAGGAGCTGAAACTTCCAGGACGCAGGGTCATGGCTGGGGGAGCGTTGGTGGGCATCTCCAGGGACAGGTTTCTTGGGGATCCCCACCATTTGGGAATCTCCAAGGGCCATCTCACAATCCAGGCGTCTGCAACAAGCAGTCTCTTCAGTTTTGGCAGAAAAAGCCCCTGTTGTTTCCCATCATTTGCTATTGCCAGGGAAATATGAAAAGGAACTTCCAAAAGATGACAGTGAGAACTCAGTAGCTTCCTCCCCTTCCCTTGGAGAAGAGGGGCTGTCACAGCTCTGCAGCAGCCTCAAGTGAAAACAGGCCTCTGCCACTGAGCCCGGCAGCAAACCAGCAGTGCGGTTCTTCTGATGCTGCTTTCCATCCTTCGCTCAGGTCACACAGCAGAGCACCTTTGTTTCACAAGTACCTCTGTTTCGTAGAGCTGCTGCAGCGTTCCTTTTCCCGAGAGAGCTGGCTGACTTTATCAGCACACTTTGCTATTCCTTGCTTTGCATCTCTCACTCTCCAGTATCTCCTTTTCCTCTCAGAGGTCGGGGGCTGCTTCTCCCCTCGGACGTTTTCCATCACCATTGTCTCCTTTTCACCACGTGCTGCTTGACATTTCTTGTTTGCCTGCATGGAAAGGAATCAGTCTTGTAGCTCATCATCAGCTCTTATTAGACACTGCTGGGTAGCTTGGGTATTGGAGTACAGAAGCATGACAAAGTAGGACTCAAAAGCTCCCGTTTGGCAGAGACTGACTTTAGACCCCCCCCTTGGTACTGGAATTACTCAGACTTGTTCCAGTAAATATCTTTAGCAGCTGCAGCTTCACAGCTCAACATCTCCAATCAATTAGCAGGATATCAATCACCTGGACTACAGTTTCTTGTATCAGAAGGAAAGAGGTTTCATTGGCAAGTCTTAGTAAGACAATGATTTTACAGACACCCAGCAGCAGTCCTCTGTCTTCCCTCAGCCACGTGCCAATTGCACAACGATTCTCCAGCAGCTTCAGTCTCAGCTGGCTCACTTTCAGTGGCTTATTTCTACAGATGCCCCTGCCCCAGCACTAACAAATTCTGCTTAGAAAAACCTCAATAAAAAAGGAAAACAACCCAAAGCAGCGAGCTTTAGAGTTGGGTTTGAACTGGAGAAAACATTTGGCAGAAAATGATATCCACAAGGGGAAAAGAATCATCTCATTGTCTCAGTTCTCAGTGACACATGAGGCAAGAGCTTTGTGCTGGAGCTGAGAACAAAACTGATCTTGTGATGGCCTGTCTGAAAAAAGCTACTGCCAGCTTTTGCCTCCTCTTCAATCCACATCAGCAAGGAAAGTGAGATTTCCTTGGGGGTGAACTGCACACCTATAAACACACAGGTTGTAAAGAGTCAGGCAGGTCCCACCGAGAACAGGTCACACAGGAACGTGTCCAGGAGAGTCTTGAAGAGCTCCAGAGCAGGAGCCTCCACACCCTCCCTGGGCAGCCTGGGCCAGGGCTCCCTCACTCAAACACTCCAACAGTTTTCCCTTATGCTTCAATGGAACTGTTTGTGTTGCAGCTTCATCCCATCACCCCTTGTCCTGCCACTGGATACAACAGAGAGAAAGTGCTGCCCCAAGCTCCTGACACCCACCAGTGAGAGATTTGGAGCTATGAATGAGCTGCCCCCTCAGTCTCCTCTTCTCCAGCCTGAACAGCCCCAGGGCCCGCAGCCTTTCCTCACAAGGAAGATGCTCCAGTCCCCTGAGCATCTGGGTGGCCCTGCACTGGCCTCTCTGCAGCAGTTCCCTGTCCCTCTGCAGCTGGGGAGCCCACAACTGGGCACAGGACTCCAGCTGAGGCCTCAGCACATGTGGCAGAGGAGAGGGGGTGCAGAAGCTCCATCAGAGCAGAGCTCTCACCACAGTCGGTGGTGGCAGCACTTCTGGCCCTTCTGAGCCTTGCTGAAGTGAAATTCTCTTCTGAAACGTGGCTACCTGAAAAACTGTGTGTTTTCTTTAAAGCTGGAACAACCAGCCCAGTTACAAGGTGTCCTTCCCATGGCCTCTGAGTGTGCTGAGCTGCTCCATTCCTGGCCTCTGCTGCACTCTGAGGGACGGTGTTTGGGAGTCATTTGTCTTCCAAAGCACCTGCAGGGCATCTGAGGCCCCTCTTCCCAGAGTGCAGCTGGGAAGGAAGTGAAAAGGGAGGAGGAAGAGAAGCAAGGTTGTTGTGGATGGAGACAAGGGCAGGGAGGGCTGGCTGCCCGTTACGGTTCCCGGCAAAACAGGCTCCAGTGCTCGACTGAGAGAGGAAAGGAGGAAAGTTTATTCTGCTACCAACATGAAACAGAACGGAACAAAAGCAAAAAGGGAGCAGGATGATGAGAAAATGACAACCACGGGACACAGTCCTTGGGGAACATCTCTGGCGTGGATTCTTCACACCTCCTCTCTTTCCTCACTGACCTTGGAGTCCGCGTGGTTGTTTCTCTCACTCTTCCCACTCCTTGCATCGCCAGCAGACAGAGAAGAAGGAGGGACAGGAGGAGGAAGAAACAGGAAGAACCGTCATTTTCCAGCTTCTCCAAAAGTGATGGTGGAGGCGGCTCATTGGCTCAGCCCCAGCAGTGGGGCTGGCTCAGAGCTGGGCAGGGTTTCCAGCGACTTCTTACAGGAGCCATCTTTACAGCCCCTTCCCCCTTCCCAGAAACGGCTGTCATGTCAAACCCTGACCACAAAACATCAAACTCAGTCACTTTCCCCAGCAGAGACGTACCGGCGCTTGGCTTGGAAGCACCAGCAGCACTTGGCACACAAGCTCCGCAGCGAGCGCTGCTGCCTTGCAGACGGCAGGATCCAGCGGGTCTGAGTGGCCAGGCAGCAGATGGAGGGCTCAGGGTCTGTCTGCAGGGCCTGGAGGGCTGTGGCAGAAGGAGAAAGGGCCGGGATGAACCCCCATGGCTTGTGTATGGCCGCCCCGGGCAGCCCCTCCAGACCCTGCCGGCCCCACGCGGCTCTCGCCCTGGCAGCAGGAGCACGTGGCACCAGGGCATGTGCTGGGAGCTGCTGCTCAGGAAGGCCTCAGAGCTCCCAAGCCTCTCCTCTGCCCTGCCAGCGTTTCCCTGGGGCAGAGCAAGGAAGGGCCGTCCCAGCCCCAGCCGTACTCACCGCAGTGGATCTCTCTCAGCCTCTCCTCGCTCCTGTCCCTGGAGAATCGCGCAGCAACCCCTGAGCAGAGAGCCCCGTCAGAGCTGCTGCCGCCCAGCACGTCCCCAGCTGCCCCTCGCTGCCGGCAGCAGCGGGGCCGGGCTGCCAGGAGAGGGGCTCTGGGGGCTGCAACTCACCCACAAACCTGATGGCCGCCGCTCGCACGCTGCCCTGCGAGTCCTGGAGGTACCGCAGGCTCTGCTGCAGGTACATGTCAGCTCTTCGCCTGTCCTTCCTCACCTGGAGAGAGTAAGAGGCTGGGATGGACCCTCCACTGCCGGCCAGAGCAGTCCCTTCTCCCGCTGATCCCCTTCCCAGCCCGGGCACGGCCATCTGCCCAGCAGAGGCCTGTGGGGCCGAGGTACGGAGCCGCCGGCAGAGGCGGCTCTGGGGTGCCAAGACCCCTCTGCCCATCTGTCCGGGCTGCCAAAAGGACTGGGGTCTCCTCCAGCGGCCTGCGGGGTGGGGAGGGGAGCGTGGCTGGAGAAGAGCCCCTGGGGCCTCTGTGCTGGAGGGCTCCAGGCTGCGGGCCCGGGCCTTTGTCCTCACCAGGCACTCTGGGATCCTCCACGAGTCCTCGGAGCCGATGAAGCGCGTGGGCTTTTTGCACCGCAGGACGTCCATCACAGCCAGGAGGGTGTGCTGAGCCACCTGCAGAGCAGCAGAGGATGGGAACTGGCATCACGGCTTGGGGAAGGAGAGCCGGCGTCCCGCTCCTCTTGGCCAGGCGGCCTGCTGTTCCCAGCCCCGTATGGGGAGAGGCAGAGCCCGAGCGGGGGGCAGTGCCCGGGGCAGGGACATGGGGCAGCCAGCACCGCAGCTGCCTGGTGCTGCCGGCCAGCAGCAGCGAGATCCCGGAGAGCTGAGGGGCCGTCCCAGAGACACTGGGGCGGGCCGGAGCCAGCGGCACCTGCCAGGGGCACGTCCAGGGGCCTTTAGGCCACTAAAGGCCTGGGCTGCTCTGGGCAGATGGACCCCACCGGCCGCACCCCTGGGGAAATCAGGAAAGCCCATGGGGTGCATTCAGGCCCCGGGTGGCCACGGGCAGTGGCTGCTGAGAGCTGCTGCGCCAGGGCAGGCAGGGTGGGCAACGTCCGTGCCAGCTGCCAGCAGCCCCCACCCATGAGCCTCGGCCACCCCCGGGGTCTCTTCTCCCCCTTCCCCGCATCGCCGGCCCGCTTTGCAATCTGTACCTCGGCCACGCTCTCACAATGGTCGCTGCTGCGGAAGTAGAGCGGGACCAGCGCCCTCCTCAAATGGCTCTTCATCTTCTTCATGTCCTGGCGCTCCACAGTCCCCACCAGCTCTTGGAAGAAGCTGATGGAGAGCTGCCGCAGCTGGAGGCACTCCTGGCAGAGAGGAGGGCAGGGCAGGATGAGCAGAAGCACGAGGGAGGCCGATGGGAGGGGAGATGCTCTGGGCTCAGCTCCCACAGAGGCCTTACGTCGTCAAAGAGCGGCAGCAGCGGCTCCAAGAGCTGGACGGCGATGCAGCTGGCGAGCTGTCCCTCCAGGTGAAACATCACGTTCTGCAGGACAGCCAGGGCCCGAGCCCTCACCTCCATGTTGGCATCCTGCAGCGTCTCTGCAATATCTGGCAGCAGGAACACCATTTCTTTTGCCTGGGTGAAGCAGAGATTTCCTGTGAGGCGGGGCAAAGACCACCCACCCTGGCCAACGTGCTCTGGCCGCTGAGCACAAGGCTCCCCCCGGCTCCCGGCACAGGAGTCGCTGCAGCGGGCTCCTGGCTGGTGGTGGCCGTGGCAGGCAGAGGAGCAGGGCCAGGGGAGGGCAGCAGAGACTCCCTGTGCGATGCTCAGCCGCTGCTTTGTCCAACCACCCCAGCGGGGCAGATGGCTGGGGAACCCTGACCCTGGAAAGCTCCCCAGGCACCCACCAGCCCCGTCCACGGCAGGAAGGGCGCTTGGAGCCGTCCCCCCGCCTCCTGACCCCCAGCCAGGGCTAAACCTCCGTGTGGGCCAACGTGGCTCCACTCGACACCTCGCTCACCGTCTGATGTCTCCGTGAGAGGGCGCGGAGACCCGCGAGCACCAACACGCGGTTCTCCCTCATCTCTGGGCTCCTCAGGTACTTCTGGAGCAGCTGCAGGAGGTCAGTGCTCTTCCCTTCAGCGTCGAACTCTTGCACCTGAGACAAAGAGACAAAGTGGTGAGAGAGGGGCAGAGCCTGTGGGGCTCCTGCTTCCCACGGGCAGCTCGGAGCAGGGTCCCGGGGCAGCCCTGCCCGCGCAGGACCGCACGGCAGCTTTGCCCACTCCTCCTGCCCTCTGACCATCAGCAGCCTCTTGTCCTCAGCCAGGGCTGGTTCCTTACCATCTGCTTCACGTCCTTGGTCTGCTGCTCCTCAGGGCCCAGCTGCCGGTTCCAATCGTCAGCGACATCCAGCAGCTTGTGGAAGAAGTCCGGCAGTGCCACGTCCTGGAGCAGCAGCGTCTCCCACATGGCCAGGCCGGCGCTGCCAAGTCCAGAGCATTTGGTCAGCGGGGCTGTCACGCAGCCCTGGCCCTGCCCAAGGCCCCTGGCCCGTGGGCAAGCAGGAGAAGGCTGAGGGGAGGGGGTTCCCCGTGGGGCAGGGAGGAGCGTGGTGGCTGGCAAGTGTGCAGGGGCGGTGGGCCCTGCTCCTCGGGGCTGGGGGGGCTGATACCTGTCAGACAGTGGGATTTGGCTGGACATGCTGTCAACCAGCGCCATGGGGTTGCTGTGGGCCAGCGGGACAATCAGGCCCATCAGGCTCCGCCGGGCTGCCAGTTTGCTGGTGTTCTCCAAGCTCTTGTGGATGGAGCTGACGACGTCTGACACCTGGAGGGGACACGGACTGTCTGGAGCGCGGCCCTTTCCTCAGCTGCCCCTTCCCACCCCTCTCGGAGAGGCAAGGCAAGGCAAAAGCAGGAGCAAAGGCCTCGAGGGCAGGGCAGCTCAGCCAGAGGCTACTTACATCACCCATCCAGGAGTCAGGCTCTCTCATGGCCTCGTTCAGCACCCTCCTGGCCCCCTGCTCGTCTTCGGTGCTGGTGTCCTGCATGGCTTCGATGGCCGCCAAGACGGACCTTCTCTTCTGCAAATGTGATACAGGACCTAGCAGAGGAGGAAGAGCAGGGAGGGCTGTAGAGCAGAGCTGCAGGCAGGAGTGGGCAGAGGAAGGAGCTCTGCCCTTTGTCCCCATGCCCCCTTCCTGGGCACAGCCTCCCCGGGTGTCGTGGTTTGGCATGATAGCTTCTTCTCGTAAGGGGGAAGGGGCTGTAAAGATGGCTCCTGTGAGAAGTTGCTCACAACTCTCCCCAGCTCTGAGCCAGACCTACTGCCGGGGCTGAGCCAATGAGCCACCTCCACCATCACTTTTGAAGAAGAAGCTGGAAGAGGAGGTTTCTTCCTCCATCTTCCTCCATCTTCTTCCTTCTCTGCCTTTTCTTTTCCTTCGGGCTGGTGGTGGTGCAAGGAGTGGGAACAGCGAGAGAAACAACCACGCGGACTCCAAGGTCAGTGATGAAAGAGAGGAGGAGGCCGTGTCCCAAGGAAGGGACCCAATATCCACAGCTGTATAAACTTGAATAAACTTTCCTGCTTTCCTCTCTCAGTCGAGTGCTGGAGTCTGTCTTACCCTTTAACCATAACTGACAGCGAGCCCTCCCTGCCCTTGTCTCAATCCACAACAACCTTGCTTATCTTTTTACTACCATTTCACTGAGGCCTCTGCCATCCTGACAAGGGTGGGGGTGGATGGGGGCACCGAGCGAGAGACTGTCGTGGTGCTGCTGTGCTGGCTGGGCCAGACCACGACACCGGGGCTCTCGGGGACAGAGGCTGCGATGCTGGAGCCCCTCACTCACCGTCTTCTGATGACTCAGAACTCTCACTCATCGCATACACCAGGGTTTCGTCCCATGTCACCCTGTGCTTGAGTTTCTTTTTCGTAGCGCCGGGAGCCCCATCCTCCTTCCCAGCTCCCTTCGAGGAGCTGGCGACTGTCGGCACGCTCTGGCAGGACGCACGAATGCGGTCAGGGCGGGAATGGCGAAGCCTTTGCAAGGCGCCTCGTCTCTCGGAGATTGTCAGGGACTGTGTCAAAGAGAAGCTGCGCTGGCTCAGGGCGCTCTTCAGCTCCCTGCTCCTGACCTGCCCCATGGCTGTCTCAACAGACACTGGCTGGGGCAGGCGGCTGCTGCCAAAGGCCCTGCGCTGGGGGTGACGTCACAAAGGGCCCCGTTCTGAGCTGCCGCCCAGTGTGGGGCACGGGAAGGGGGATGGCATCATGGGGGGCACGGGAAGGGGGGATGGAATCATGGGGGGCACGGGAAGGGGGGTGGCATCATGGGGGCATGGGAAGGGGGGATGGAATCATGGGGGGCACGGGAAGGGGGATGGCATCATGGGGGGCATGGGAAGGGGCAAGGGGGGATGGCATCATGGGGGGGCACAGGAAGGGGAGATGGCATTGTGGGGGGCACAGGAAGGGGGGATGGCATCATGGGGGGCACGGGAAGGGGCAAGGGGGATGGCATCATGGGGGGCACCTGGCTTTGGAATTAAACTTGAGGCTGTGAACTCTGAAATTAGGGTTTGTGTCTGAAAGTGATGGTCCTGAAATCTAAGGTTTTGCACCCTCAAAACGAGTCCTGGGAGGGGCAATGAGAGGCTTTGGCCATGAAATAGTTGAATTCTATGCTTCAAGCACCACTTCCTCCAAGCCCAGGATCAGTGTGTCCCCACATGTAGGAACGGAGGCTGGAGGCCTCCATGGGTGAGCAAGGATCTGCTGGGACAGCTCAGGCCGAAAGCAGCCATCTCTGAGAGGTGGAAACGGGGCCTGGCTTCTTGGGAAGAGTACACAACATTGCCAGAGCATGCAGGGGTGCCACCAAGAAGGCCAAAGCCCTTCTAGAATTCAACCTGGCCAAGAAAGTAAAGCAAAGCAAGAAGGTGTTTGTCATGACATCAACAGCAAAAGGAAGATGAGGGGCGCCGTGGGCCCACTGCTGAACACAGAGGGTGCCCTGGTGACAGGGGATGCAGAGGCCGAACTACTGAATGCCTTCTTTGCTACAGTCTGTACAGACAAGGCCAGCCCTCGGGAAGCCCAGTCCAGCAAGGACAGTAGGATGGCCTGGACAGCAGAGCACTTGGCCTGGGTGGAAGAGGAAGAAGTTAAAGATTTGCTGGCCAAGCTTGAGGCTCATAAGTCAATGGGTCCTGACGGGATGCATCCGAGAGTGCTGAGGGAGCAGCTGATGTGATTGCTGAGCCTCTCTCCATCATTTTTGATCAATCATGGAGCACAGGCGAGGTGCCTGAGGGCTGGAGACAGGCCAATGTCACTGCAGGCTGCAACAAGGGCAGGAAGGATGAGCCAGGAAACCACAGGCTGGTCAGCCTGACCTCCATCCCTGGAAAGGTGATGCAACAACTCATCCTGAATGTCACCACTAAACAGGCAACAGGCACAAGCTGTAACTGAAGAGGTGCCAAAGAGACACAAGGACAAACTTGTTCCCTGTTGAGGTGAGGGAGCACTGGCAGGGGTTGCCCAGATGGGCTGTGGAGGCTCATTCCCTGGAGACATTCCAATCCAGCTGGACAAGTTCCTGTGTGCCTTTCCCTCACCCACTAAGCAGGTCACCTTGTCATAGAAGGAGATCAGATTGGTCCAGCAGGACCTGCCCTTCATAAAGCTGTTTTGACTGGGCTTGAAGCCATCCTCCAGCACAGGCCCCAGGTCAGCTGCACGTCCTGGCAGTGCTGGGTGATAACAGACCATGAGCAGCAACGTGGCCTCTTGAGCAAGAAGCCAATGGCAGCCTGGGGGCATCCAGCAGAGTGTGGGCAGCAGGGCCAGGGAGCTTCTGCTTCCCCTCTGCTCTGCCACATGTGCTGAGGCCTCAGCTGGAGTCCTGTGCCCAGTTGTGGGCTCCCCAGCTGCAGAGGGACAGGGAACTGCTGCAGAGAGGCCAGTGCAGGGACACCCAGATGCTCAGGGGACTGGAGCATCTTCCTTCTGAGGAAAGGCTGCTGGACTTTGGACAGTTCAGCTTGGAGGAGACTGAGGGGGGACCTCGTTAATACTTACAAGTGCTGAAAGCTGCATGCCAAGGAGAGGAGGCAGCAGGGAGGGTTTTTCCTGTAGTGTCCAGTGACAGGACAGGGGGTATTGAACAAAAGCTGTAACACAAACAATTCCCCTTAAGGAAAAGCTTCTTTCCTGTTGAGGTGAGGGAGCCCTGGCCCAGGCTGCCCAGGGAGGGTGTGGAGGCTCCTTCTTGGGAGGTTTCCAAACCCACTTGGACACCTTCCTGTTGTAACGGTGCAAGCAAGATTCATTCAAAGATGTAGAGAGGCTGGGTAATGCACCTGCAGACACATACACAGCCAACACAGTGCAACCAACAGAGGGACTCAAAGCCACCCTTCCTTGGCTGGCTACTTCCTTATATGCTGCTTCTGCCCATGTGATCACCCAGGGCCCAACTGATTAACTTGCAGCACCTGTTTCTGATAGTTGGAAGTAGCTTGCCAGCTGCATTAACTTGTCCCCACCATCTTTATTCAAGCTGGCTGGTCCAAGTCATATTTGTACCTACAAATATTTGGTTCTGTCATGCTGTTTGAAGAACTCTGTCCGTCCCTGGGACTTCTTGAGCTACTGCTTGAAACGTGACAGGCCAGACATGGGGAGCACTGGTTAAGGTTTGATGACGGAGCTTTATTGTTTTTACCAAAGCACTTTGCGTCCCTCAAACAACACGGAACAAATCCAGGTTTGTTGACACGAAGGGTAACAAAGAGTTTCCAGCTGTAGAAAATGGTTCTCACAGGGTGAAGAAAGCCAGAAAATCAAACGTACACAAACTGGAAGAAACCCAAGTGCTAAACTCGGTGTCTAAACTACTGAGCAACGATGCAAAAGAAAACTGCTGGTAGGTCCAAGGTTTGCCATGGAGCACAGGGAGGAGCTCATGGAATAGCCCCTGGCATGGGCCCCGCTCAGAGCTGCAGCTGCCCGGTCAGCGACGGGCCCAGAGAGAAGGCCGTCTGCTCCAGGCCCTGCGGAGCCACTCTCGCAGGCTGAGTCTGGAGGGAGCTGCTCTCTCTGCATCTCTCAGGGTGCACTGCGTTTGAGCTGCCAGGTTTGCTACTGACGAGATGGTGTCTTCTGGCAGGTTTTCAAGGGCTGCAACAGAGAGGAACAGAGCTGAGATCAGAGCCTGTGTTCACCCCAGGAACCCCTCCTGCCAGGGCAACCCCCAGCTGTTCCCACAGCCCAGAGGGAGCCGGGCCCAACGGCATCAGCCGGAAGGTGCCGAATACCCCCCGTGCTCCTGACATCTCTCTCTGCTCTCCCTGGCCGGGGCAGGGGCCGCAGCTCCCTTCCCAGGGCCTCTCGTCCTCCCTGCCAGTCCCCGCTGCCGCCCCGCTGCCCTCACTCACCCTCATGGATGGGCTGCAGCAATTCCTGATGCCCCCTCAGGTGCTGCCCGGCGAGCCCTGCGAACGCACAGTCGGTCAGTGCCCCAGCGGCACAGTTGCCTCACAGGTCCCTGCAGCCCGGCCACACGCCCCCCTCCCCTTGGCAGGGCTGAGCCCAGGCTCTTCCCCGGGCGAGCGAGCGCCAGGCGCAGGGCAGGGCTGGCACAGGGCGCAGGGAGCCCCGCGGGCGCCAGGGCCCTGCACCGGGCACTCGCGGCTCCGCAGCCACGCGGCTGATTCCTGCGGCCGCGCCACAGCCGGGGCTGGGGCCGAGCTGCAGCGGGGCAGGGAGGGACAGGGGCTGTGTCTCACCCAGGAACCTGACGGCCGCCTCTCGTATGGGCTGCTGATGGCTCCAAAGGCACCGCGCTGCCTGCTGCACATAGTGCGCGGCTCTGCTGCCGCACCCTGACAGCTGCAGACGGACAGGGGACAAAGGGAAGGGTTGGTACCGACCGTGGCCCTGTGCCCGGGACGGGCTGTGGCAGTGGGCAGGGGCACAGCTTGCCCAGGCTGGGGCTGCTGCTTGGGGACCATCCTTACCAGGTACTTGCCCACTTCCAATGTCTTCCTCTTCTCCAGGAGCTTTCTGAGCCTCCTCTTCTTCAGGAAGGCGGCAGCTCCAAGCAGGGTTACCCGAGAGGCCTGCAGACACACACAGCAGGGAGATGCTACCGCTGCCCAGGGCACAGGACGGGCGTCCTCTCACCCGGGCAAAGCTCATGGCCCTTCCTGGCCCTGGGGACCTCCCGCAGGGACATGGGCAGGTCAGAGATCCTCACCTCTGCCACCTCCGGGCTCTCGGCATGCAGGAGGCAGAGCAGTTCGATCACGTTCTCATACACCCGTGTCTTCATCGGCTGTCTTTCCTTTTTGTTGACAGACTGCATCAGACGTTGGAAGAGCTCAAGGGAGAGCAGCTGCACACTGCTGGTGGTCTGGTGGAAAAGAAAGAGGACAAGAGCTCAGCACCGGCTGCTGCAGGCCCACCTGGGCATGGCTCTGAAAATGCACAGAGCACAAAGGTTCCTGGCAGCAGCCAGTGCCTGTGGTGGGGGGCACAAAGCCTTACGTGGTGAAAGAGTGGCTGGAGCCTCCCAGTCAGCTCCAGAACGAGGGTGCTGCAAACTGGGCTGTTGGCAGCCTGGAGCATCATTTTGAGCAAGGAGAGGTTCGTTTCGACCACCTCGTCATCTAGGTCCTGCAGTAGCTCCAGGAGGCTTTCCTGCAGGATCCACATGCTTTTGGCCTGTGTGCAACACGATGCTTGTGGTGAAGCCGTGAAAAGCTGCACTGCCAAAATCACTCCAGTGCTTCAACCCCATGCTGCTGCCTCGGGAGCCAGAAGCCAAAGGCCTGCCTCAAGGGACTTGGGGAGGCCAGCAGGGAGGCAGGAGGGCTGGCAGGAGCTGCCAGAGCTCCCAAAGCACAGCCAAGCCCCAGCTGCATGTCCCCCAGCTCCCCTCACCCAGCCCCACGCCCCCAGCACGGCTCCAGCCGGCTGCCCCCTGCCTACCTTCGAGGGCTCGTCGCAGGTGGTGATGAGGGCATTGAGCATCAGCCACTGCATCTGGCTGCACTCGCTCCGCAGGTACCTCGGTGCCAGCTGCAGGACATGTTTGTCTAATGCCCTCACCTCAGGGCAGGCCAGGAGCTGAAACTTCCAGGACGCAGGGTCATGGCTGGGGGAGCGTTGGTGGGCATCTCCAGGGACAGGTTTCTTGGGGATCCCCACCATTTGGGAATCTCCAAGGGCCATCTCACAATCCAGGCGTCTGCAACAAGCAGTCTCTTCAGTTTTGGCAGAAAAAGCCCCTGTTGTTTCCCATCATTTGCTATTGCCAGGGAAATATGAAAAGGAACTTCCAAAAGATGACAGTGAGAACTCAGTAGCTTCCTCCCCTTCCCTTGGAGAAGAGGGGCTGTCACAGCTCTGCAGCAGCCTCAAGTGAAAACAGGCCTCTGCCACTGAGCCCGGCAGCAAACCAGCAGTGCGGTTCTTCTGATGCTGCTTTCCATCCTTCGCTCAGGTCACACAGCAGAGCACCTTTGTTTCACAAGTACCTCTGTTTCGTAGAGCTGCTGCAGCGTTCCTTTTCCCGAGAGAGCTGGCTGACTTTATCAGCACACTTTGCTATTCCTTGCTTTGCATCTCTCACTCTCCAGTATCTCCTTTTCCTCTCAGAGGTCGGGGGCTGCTTCTCCCCTCGGACGTTTTCCATCACCATTGTCTCCTTTTCACCACGTGCTGCTTGACATTTCTTGTTTGCCTGCATGGAAAGGAATCAGTCTTGTAGCTCATCATCAGCTCTTATTAGACACTGCTGGGTAGCTTGGGTATTGCAGTACAGCAGCATGACAAAGTAGGACTCAAAAGCTCCCGTTTGGCAGAGACTGACTTTAGACCCCCCCCTTGGTACTGGAATTACTCAGACTTGTTCCAGTAAATATCTTTAGCAGCTGCAGCTTCACAGCTCAACATCTCCAATCAATTAGCAGGATATCAATCACCTGGACTACAGTTTCTTGTATCAGAAGGAAAGAGGTTTCATTGGCAAGTCTTAGTAAGACAATGATTTTACAGACACCCAGCAGCAGTCCTCTGTCTTCCCTCAGCCACGTGCCAATTGCACAACGATTCTCCAGCAGCTTCAGTCTCAGCTGGCTCACTTTCAGTGGCTTATTTCTACAGATGCCCCTGCCCCAGCACTAACAAATTCTGCTTAGAAAAACCTCAATAAAAAAGGAAAACAACCCAAAGCAGCGAGCTTTAGAGTTGGGTTTGAACTGGAGAAAACATTTGGCAGAAAATGATATCCACAAGAGGAAAAGAATCATCTCATTGTCTCAGTTCTCAGTGACACATGAGGCAAGAGCTTTGTGCTGGAGCTGAGAACAAAACTGATCTTGTGATGGCCTGTCTGAAAAAAGCTACTGCCAGCTTTTGCCTCCTCTTCAATCCACATCAGCAAGGAAAGTGAGATTTCCTTGGGGGTGAACTGCACACCTATAAACACACAGGTTGTAAAGAGTCAGGCAGGTCCCACCGAGAACAGGTCACACAGGAACGTGTCCAGGAGAGTCTTGAAGAGCTCCAGAGCAGGAGCCTCCACACCCTCCCTGGGCAGCCTGGGCCAGGGCTCCCTCACTCAAACACTCCAACAGTTTTCCCTTATGCTTCAATGGAACTGTTTGTGTTGCAGCTTCATCCCATCACCCCTTGTCCTGCCACTGGATACAACAGAGAGAAAGTGCTGCCCCAAGCTCCTGACACCCACCAGTGAGAGATTTGGAGCTATGAATGAGATGCCCCCTCAGTCTCCTCTTCTCCAGCCTGAACAGCCCCAGGGCCCGCAGCCTTTCCTCACAAGGAAGATGCTCCAGTCCCCTGAGCATCTGGGTGGCCCTGCACTGGCCTCTCTGCAGCAGTTCCCTGTCCCTCTGCAGCTGGGGAGCCCACAACTGGGCACAGGACTCCAGCTGAGGCCTCAGCAGCTGTGGCAGAGCAGAGGGGGAGCAGAAGCTCCCTGGCCCTGCTGCCCACACTCTGCTGGATGCCCCCAGGCTGCCGTTGGCTTCTTGCCCACGAGGCCACGTTGCTGCTCATGGGCAGTTTCTTATCACCCAGCACTCCCAGGTCTGTCTCCTGGAGCTGCTCTCCAGCAGGTCATCCCCAGCCTGGCCTGGTGCAGGGGGTTGTTCCTCCCCAGCTGCAGGACTCTGCCCTTGCTCTTGGTGAACCTCAGCAGGTTCCTCTGTGCCCAATTCTGAAGCTGGTTGAGACCCCACTGACTGGCAGTGAGAAGTATACAGACATTTTCTGGCAGGGTGTCACACAGCCATAACAAGCTGTACACTATATCCAGCAAAAAGGAGGATGGTGTGAGTGCACAGAAAGGCTGCAGAGCACTAGCAGTCACAACACAGATCAGCTGTTATTTGCACATCTCTGCTTTGGATACACAGAAGACACTGACTGATCAGCAAGTTTAAATGCACCAGTCATGGCAAGGTACAAAACATCCCGGGCACAAGCTAAGGCAATTTCTAATTTCATTCTGTGAAAGCTTATCAGAGGCTCTCCAACAGGGCCACAGCATGATGTTACAGCCTGGGGCTTGGAGACAGCCAGTCCAGGCTGGGGTTTATGTTGTGCAGCATGCCAAACCCAGAATATGGCAGTAAGAGATGAAGCAACACATTTCAGTTTGTCACTTTTCAAGGACAAAGTTGTTCCCTGTTGAGGTGAGACAGCACTGGCAGGGGCTGCCCAGATGGGCTGTGGAAGCTCTTTCTCTGGAGACATTCCAACCCAGCTGGTTCCTGTGTGCCCTGCTCTAGGTGCTGCTGCTCTGGCTGGGGGGGTTGCACTGGATGAGCTCTGCAGCCCCCCTCCAGCCCTTGAGACTCTGTGAATATGAGTGTGCCCAGAAACTGGCTGTTGGGAAACAGTCCTGCAGGTGTTCCACAGGAGACAAACCTGGTAATATCACCTACAGCACAGATGTCCTAGTTCTAGTTTTGTGGGGTTTTGATTTGGTTTCCTAAGACAAAAAGCAAGTTAAGGAATGTTTCCTTCCCAGGCTGTGTGAAGGCTTACCCCAACATGGTATCATTTTTCCACTAAGTGCACACAGCAACAGAAGCTCCTCTCCAAGAACCCCACAGAAGCAGGGAGATGCATTAACCTCTTTTAAAACCTTGCAATTTCTTAGCCATATTGCTTCCTTCTTGTTTGAAGGTGAACCACAGCTCAACTCTTCCTTTAGTTGTACATTTCCCAGCAAACACAATGAATCACTGTTAACTGATAAGGCAGCTTCTTTGGTACTGAATGGCAGGAAAAAATGGGTCTCCCTTCTAGGGAAATCTAAAGGAAGCAGGTTGCTATTTGCACACAAGTTCTGTAAAGTCAGAATTCTGCTGCCACAGGAGCTGCAGCAGATTTCCCAGTGAAGGTAGGTTTGGAATGTGGAAGTTTCAGTCCCTGCCCTAAGCCAACACTCCTATTTGAACACAGCAGGATGCCCGCTTTCGCTCTAGAAGTGCACTGGGAGCGGGCACTTTCACAGCACTGCAGGCAGGCAGAGGGATGCCGTGCTGGTGAGAGGAGCCCTGCTTTGTCCTGCTTTGTTCTGCCACGCCCCCCTGTGGCGGCAAACATCACACCAAACCCGTGCACAATTCCCGAATCCCTCACAAGGAGGCGCTCCCTTCCGAAAACTTCCTTTCTTGATTGGGTATGGCACCGGGGTATACTAGTAAAGGGTGAATCCAGGACAAGAAACAACAGTAACTACACCATCGAGTTTTCACTGTTGAGTGCATCTCCTGCTTTGCATTTCATCTCCCACGACTTCTGTGCCATTTCCACACCTGCAGATAAATGCCTGCTGCTCAGGCTGGCCTGGAGGGGGCTTGCTGAAGGAGGGGGAAGCAGAGAACACTCACCACACACACACACATCCCTCACCAATTTTCCTACTCACAAACATTTTAGAAGCTGAAATATTCACCCTTAGCTTGAGAAAACACAGCACAGGGTTTTTCAGTCCTCTGCTCTGCACTGAGGCACTGCAAGCAGTGCTTTTTGTGAAACAGTAGCAGTTGCCAGGAATTACTTCTCAGCAGAGGCCTTTAATGCACATCAAGAGATTTTGAGCACAGAAAGGACAGTGTCATTGGAGGTGAGGAGAAGACTCCTCAGGGATCTTCAGAAACTCCTTCACATTCCAAACCCACTTCAAACACATGCTACCTTCTATTTACATTCCCCAAGAGCTGCAGGATGACACTCACCTGAGTTCTGGTCAATCCACTGCAGTGAATCCATGTGAGCATTCAAGATTTTACAGATCTGCTGAAGCTGAAGAGAAAGAGAAGGTACAAGTCCTTTGTTACACTACATAAAATCTAAAAGCAGTAAAAGCCAGCCTGCCTGTCCCTGCCTTTGGAATGTGATGCAATCAGATCTCTCATATGTACAGCTCCACTCACTGAGCAGCCACCTTCCCAGGGAAGTGTGCAGCAACTGTGTTGCTTTGCTTCTCTTTACCATCAAGAAAACAGACTGGCTTAGAGCACACACCTGTGGCTTTAGGCTAATTCCAATTCAGACATAGGAAACATCACCACATTAATCATCTTGGGCTTGAGGTGGCAAAAGCAAAAAGGAATGGGGAAAAAACCAGAATCAAGTCTGCAACACTGAAGGGAAATTGTGTCTGAAAAAGAGCTTCTCAGTAAACCCTCAAGGAATATTGAGATCCATTTAATACATAATCAGAAAGAGCTGGTAATTCAGATCTTGTTTTCATGAGGATACAAAAGCAGTGTGAGGAAAAAGGATCAGCTGCTACAGATGGCACCCTGAACAAGATTTAGGTTTGCCCCAGAAAGATGCAGGCAGTGGAGGAGGTAACCACATCAACATTGAGACAGGCCTCTAAAACAAGTTGTAATCCAGGGTAAAATTAGACAAGCAAATAACCAGAGTTCACACCAGAACGAAAGACCTTGAAAACTCTTAAGAGGAGTGCAGAGCACGTAGGTGACTCAGCCTGGATTGTGTCAGAGTAGTTTTACCCAGAAGAGATCCAACTCAGGGACAAACTACTCCTCCAAGGTTAAAGCTACAAGCAGCATTCACCATGCATTCCATTCAGACAAATGGAAGAGTTAGAACTGTTTCAATATCCTCTGTCTCCTACCAACAAACAAGGAAAGGTTGTGTTTACCGGGTCGCTGGTGTCTGCTGGGCCTCGGGATGTGTTCAGGTGCTCAGTGATGTCCTTCAGGTCTTGTGCCATCCGCTTCAACTGAGCATCGATATTTTCAGCCAGTTTAAAGCTGCACAACATGTGGGAACAAAGGGCAGAATATTGTACTTCAGCAAACCCACTCCCAGTCACACTAGCTAAATAATCACCAGTTTTCTGAGACCATTTTAGACCCAACAGCTAAAGAGCTCCTCATGCCCACTCGAGGGTTTCCAGTCACCACTCCCCTGTTTCTAATGCATAAAATCTAAGTTGCCATGCATAAAACAGGATTACATATTTGACAAAGGCCATTGATGGATCAATACTGCACAGAGCAGTGGAACAGGCTGCCCAGAGGGGTTGTGCAGGCTCCTTC
The DNA here is from genome assembly GCF_028858725.1 of Colius striatus. Taxonomy (NCBI): domain Eukaryota; kingdom Metazoa; phylum Chordata; class Aves; order Coliiformes; family Coliidae; genus Colius; species Colius striatus. Next base: position 2,484,863 of record NC_084771.1, on the reverse strand, counting down.
CTTGGAGGTCTTCATGACCCGCCTGGACATGTTCCTGTGTGACCTGATCTAGGTTGACCTGCTTCTGCAGGGGGGTTGGACTAGATGATCTCTAAAGGTCCCTTCCAACCCCTACCATTCTATGATTCTATGTATCCCAACACTGCTTCTTGCTGACTGATCCCCACCACATCAGCCTGCTCATCACACGCTCCAAGGAGCTTCCTGCCTTACGTCCTCTCCCGTTCTTCATCCGCATGCTGCAAGTAGATGGTCCCACTCTGTTCCTTCACAGACTCCTCCAGAGGGGTCAACAAGTCTTCAAGCTCTTTCTGCTGTGACAGAATGAAGTCTAGCTCCTGATCCAGTCTGAAAAGGAAAAACATTAACTACTCAACTCAAAAGTTCTGTGAGCTCTACATCTGCCACACCACAAACACAGGAGCATGCAAAAAGCAAACAATGCCATCAAGTGTTCATAGTTTCATACCTCTTCTGATCAAGTTTCACTTTCTCTACTTCTCTGTGTAATGAAGTAATCTGGAAACACAAGACACTTAATTACATTGTGAAACTCCAAAGTGAACTCGTGAGAGTGGTGGAACAGGAAGCCAGCACCATACCAACGTCTACCAGACACAAGAAATGGTTCCATAAAGATCTCCAGACCAGAAATGGAACAGTGGAAGTTTGGCCTTGAAAGCTTCACCCTAAGGGAAGTTGTTAGCATGGTGTAAGCTCACAGAACAGACTTCCAAGCTTCAGTGCCTGTAGCCCAGTACAGACACACAAGCGAGTCTTTTAAGAGCACACAAATCCAATTCTGCTTGTAAAATACAGATGGGAAAGTCCCACTAGATGTTGCATCTCTAACCCTGAAGGCCTTTAAGGATCTAAGCAAGCAAAATCAGGTTCCTCTGGACATTGCCTGACCTTCTCTCCATTCTCTATCAGCGTCCGATCCCAGGCGTTCACTTGTGTGGCTTGGTGGAGGAAGTGTTTCTCTTGGTCTTCCAGTTCCAGGCTCCACTTGTTTATCAAACTCTCCAGCTGGGCATAAGTCATCACTGGAGGGGCACTGGGAGGAAGTGCCACAAAGGCAAAAAGATCAAACCCCAAACTATAAAGGTGATAAGATCCCTCCTTCCCCCCCAGGATCCCATCACTAATAACAGCTTCTCCTCCAAAGAGGCAGAGGCTGGCTGGAACACACTCACCTGCTGGCTGTGGTGGTGGTGATGGCAGCTGCAGAAGTCACAGCTCCAATGGCACCAGTTGTAGTTAATGGCTTAAGATTCAAAGCAAAGCCAGAAGCAGTAGTAGTGCCTGAAAGAAGAGATGCAAGTCAAGCAACAGGACACATCTGCTATCTAACACATGGAGAACAGGCCAGCACACACTTCCAAACACTGGGCAATATGAACTCAAATAGGTCCCTTACACAGAAAGCAAATCCTATGTCTGCCAGGAAGGGAATGAAGGGCACCTTGACACAAAGGCAGTGCACTGTACATACCCAGCTAGTAGGTCCAGTAAAGTGAGGAACTGGCAGCCCTGGACATTTGCCCACACATCCCTCTCAGTCTCATGTTTTACTATTAGACCTAACAACTATCAGCAAACCCAGTTCCTCTCCTGCATCTTGGCAAGAGGTGGGATCTCCAGGTTTTCACAAAACTAAGAGCAGCCATCAGACGCTACTGTCAGCCACTCACACAGCACTTTTAGGCACCAAGCTCAAACTCTTCACAGTCACATCAGAAACAAGCTTGAGAAAGACCTTGAGAGCTGAGCAGCCATGTCATCATGCTGAAAACTGACTGGTAACCCCATGCAGGAAAGGATGTGCAGTCCCAAACCCAACCACTGTGCAGCAGCAGATGCCACTGCAGGTTTTCACACGAGGGCTGACACAAACAGCACTCATCTCTGCTTTGTTTGCTTTTGAAGGAGAGTTAATAAAACCCAACACTTCAGAACTCATCATATGGAAGAAACAGATGAATGGGGTGTAACTGAATCATAAAACCTCTCTCCCTAAAAGTCCCTCTCCCTTCCCCCATCTGGACACCTCTCCCTCATCCATCAGGGCAATTCTGTACTACACAGGCAGGCCAGAACAGGGGCAGTCAATCTATTTAGTTGACTTGATCCAGATTAAACATCAAAGCCCAGGGGCCTTCCTTCAACCCAGTCCCTTTGCTGTGTGTGGCCAGGCTCTCAGAAGTCATAGGTAACTGTGCCTTTGGGGAGATGGGAAAAGAGGATCAGGGAAAGATGTGGAGAGCATTGGAAATTAGAACTGCTGCACTGCTACATTAGTGTGGCCCCATTAGTGGAGCTCCCTTCCCTTCAGCTACTTTCAGCATCTAGTTCTTACTAGTGGCAGTGCTTGTTGTACCAGCTGTTGTTCCAGGAACCTTCAGTCCAAAGCCAAGTGATCCAAGACTGGCTGTCCCAGTGGAAGGGGCAGTAACTGGAAACAGAAGACAATATTAAGAGTTTGCATAACCCATTAAACACAGCATCCCATTGAAAAGCTCTACCCTTGCCTGCTCACCCATCTCTGTCTGCTCTGTATTTGTGTTAAGGAGGATCATTGTTATTCTTCCAGGCAACTTTATCAACCCTGGTGCCAAGCTACCATTGCTTCTCTTTACCTGTTTGGAATTATCTAACATTTAACTGCTATCAAATGCTAAGAGAAGCCAAGGTTTCTGGACACTGTCAGGCAGCAAAGGCAATCTCTGCACAAGCCTACAGCTAAAGCAATACCATTGCACATACTACAGGAAACACCCTGGTCACATCTCAGCTGCCTGGGAACAACCCCCCTATTAGCATCTAACAACAAATTTCAGATACCCTGATAAACAGAGAACACCCACTTGCTTAAAAGCATTCTTAAACACTAAGATTAAGGTCAGTTTTGGAATTAGAGTAGCAATGCAAGTGCTGCAGTGCTAGGCAAAACAGAAGTTATTAAACTGCTGCACGTGGCATCTACAAATTGCAGCAGCTCATCAGCTAAACATAATTAGCATGGCTTTAACATAAAACTTGTGAAGGGCCTTGGGAGCAGCTGCCTAAATTCTTAGAGGTAGGGGTAGGACAGCATGGTGTATGGAACAGTAGCATTAACCCTGGTAAAGAGCAACACTGGCTGTAGCTAGTTTCCATAATCAAAAGAAACTGAAGTGTTAATGCCTCACTGAAGACTCAGAAAGGGAGCTGTTAGGACTGTCTTCAAACCTGGGCTACTGCCTTTAAAGCTATCAGAAAACTGACACTACTTGCTGCCATGAAACTCATTTTGCAAGAGGAAACTTGCCAGTTATTAGCAGGGAAACTTGCAAGCACATAGTAGTGGGAATATTTGTTTTTGGCACCCTGCATCTCTACCATCCCAGGCCACTGTAAAGACGTGCAAACACTTAATGCAAGAGTCAAGGACTGACATAACCAGACTCAAGGACAAGTAGCTAAAACAAGACAGTAGCTAAAACACCACTAGAAAGCTAATTTGTGGTGGTACTACCCAGAGAAACACCAAAACAGCTAAAAGTGCCCTGTGTTGCTTGCCCACTCTGAATCTAAAGTGTGCTTGAGCTTAAACAAAACTCTCACGCCTCACCTTTGAAGACAGTTTGCAAAGAGGGGAGGTGGCAAACAGTGAGAAGAGCTGGTCTTCTGAATTCTCTATTACCCCAGCATCTACAGCTCCACCACTACCAGCTGCCACCAACCATGCTGCTCATTTATTCCCCTAACAGATGAAACCTGCATGTTGTGACTTACGTGAGAGGCCTGTGGCGGTAGACGACGTCGGTGCTGAAGAACTCACTATAGATGAAAACAGGGTAGGCCCTGTTGTGCCAAGAATGGAGGTTGTGGTGGTGGCTGCAGTTGTGGCAGCTGTGGATGTTACTGCAAAAAGAAAAAGCATCTACCTTGTACAACCAGACCACAGCAAGCTCTCACCCATTTCAGAAGAGGCGTGCTGAGGAGGGGACACACATCTGCCCATTTCCACCAGGCTTTTGAGGATGGAAGGGCTTCAAACTACTCCTCCTCGTTTTCTACTTCAGGCTTATCTTTATTACAATGTACCCCTGAAACCCCTGGCTCCTTCCCACTGCACTCAAGCAAGAATTACAGAAGAGAACAAGGCACAGGGAACACAATCAAAAGCATGGGATGCTCAGGTGAATGGCTGTATGAACTGCCACAGATCACTGATGCTCTTGCAAATTCACAAGCACTTCTAGCTCATTACCAGACTCCAGCTTAGAAAACTATTCCCAGAAGGACAGCAGATTCACCAAGTCTCAAGTAATTATTTCCTGAAACAGTTTCCTACCTCCAGGTTTGCTTCCAAAGGCCAGAGTAGGTCCCTGGCTGGTACTGGCAGTCAGCGTTGCTGTGGGTGCACTAGTGGCTGCTGTTGAAGTCAATGATCCAAAGCTTAGACCTGCAACAAGCAGAAGGAAATGGAAATTACAGTTGTTTTACTACAGAGACACTGTGGGTTCTGCTGATCACAACAGTCAAGGTAGAAGGGGTAGGAGTATAAGAAAAACAATGTTATTCAGTCATAGACTCACGGCATGGTGGGGGTTGGAAGGGACCTTTAGAGCTCATCCAGCCCAAGCCCCTGCCAAAGCAGCTCCCACAGGAACATGGCCAGGAGGGTCTTGAAGAGCTCCAGAGCAGGAGCCTCCACACCCTCCCTGGGCAGCCTGGGCCAGGGCTCCCTCACCTCAGCACTGAAACACTTTCTCCTTATGTTTCAATGGAACTGTTTGTGTTGCAGCTTCATCCCATCACCCCTTGTCCTGCCACTGGATACAACAGAGAGAAAGTGCTGCCCCAAGCTCCTGACACCCACCAGTGAGAGATTTGGAGCTATGAATGAGCTGCCCCCTCAGTCTCCTCTTCTCCAGCCTGAACAGCCCCAGGGCCCGCAGCCTTTCCTCACAAGGAAGATGCTCCAGTCCCCTGAGCATCTGGGTGGCCCTGCACTGGCCTCTCTGCAGCAGTTCCCTCTGGAGCTGGTGTGGTAAGTACTCTTGTACTGTCCCAGAAATGAACTGGAGCTAACACAGGCATTGTGTAAAAAAGATTTCCAAGAATAATGCTGACACAGACAAGCATCACCCTGCCCCAGAGCTGCTGACCTTCCCTCCAAGGCAGGCACTGTCACCAACAAGTAGACCAAAAGCTCTGCAGGAGGGGGCAGGTTCCTGCCATCAGGGAGGTGACCTTTGGCATTGTGGGCCAGGCTCATCCTGCAGCACCTCCTCCCCATCACTCCCAGCCCCTTCCCTCTGCACCAGCAAACCCATTCAAAACACTTTAGAAGGGCTTCAAATGCAACAAGCACTTTCTACACACATTGGCAGAACTATTTCAGTCTCACTCTCTAAACTCAAAGGCTCACCAGCAGTTGTCATTCATCACAGGTGACCCCAGGCAAGCATCTCAGAAAACCCATCAATTGCAGCTTCATTTGTCACCAGCAGCAGCTGGAGGCTGCAGAATCTAATTCATGGTTACAAATGCATCAAGGGTGGGTGTGAGGAGGCTGGAGCCAGGCTGTGCTCAGGGATGGCCAGTGACAGGACAAGAGACAACAAACTGAGGTTCCAAAGAGACACAAGGACAAAGCTGTTCCCTGTTGAGGTGAGGGAGCACTGGCAGGGGCTGCCCAGATGGGCTGTGGAGGCTCCTTCTCTGGAACTCATCCAGCTGGGTTGGAATGTCTCAAGTGTGCCCTACTCTAGGTGGTGCTGCCCTGGCAGGGGAGTTGCACTGGGTGAGCTCTCCAGGCCCCTTCCAGCCCTTGAGACTCTGTGGATCTCCACACCATCCCCAGCTATCCTCTGTGCTGACAGGCTTCCTGACTACAGCAGCCATCTGAAGCCCTGGCACTCACCTGTGGTCTGTCCCCCAAGGCTGAAGGGGGCTGCTGACTGGGTTGCAGTTCCCAAGGTGGCAGCAGTGGTGGCAGCAGTTGCTGTCCCAAAGGTCAGCCCGGTGGATGGTGCTTGGGGAGCTGCGGTGCCGATGTTGAAGGTGCTTGTGCCAGCCTGAGTTGTGCTACCACTGGAAAAAGTAAATCCTCCAGTTGTCCCAGACTGAGCTGTGGTGGTGCTGCTGCTGCTGCTGCTGGTGGTGCCAGCAGATCCAAACACAAAGCCAGTAGGGGCTGCTGCTTGACTCGAGGCCACGCTGGTTGGTGCAGACCTACCAAATGCAAAGCCCCCTGCGATTCCAGTAGCTTGTGTTGCAGCACTGCCTCCAAAGCTTAACTTTGGTGCATTCATCCTAGAGAAGAAAAGAAGCCAATCTGTTGGAGATGAATATCTACTCAATTTCAAGGCTTTCTAACAGTTTGCTGCCAGCAGAAATCACCCTTCCAAAGGCCATGCACTCAGTCAGGGGTGTGTTGCAAATTTGGCAATGTCTACACCACAACCCTTGTCATCTGAAGTCCTCTTCAGTCTCTTTATACTAACTCCCTCTTAAATTACCTTCACCCAGCCAGGCACCAGAAGACATTTATAGCAGTGTAAGTGAAGTTGCTTACTCTCTCAGCTCTCACACCCCCTTTTGCACTTCTTCTATATAAGACTATATTTTTCAACTAACTCTTAGTGCCAGTCCCCACTGCAGCTCCCTTCCCACTGCTCCCATCTGGCAAGCTTCAACAACAGCAGGTTGGAAGAATCACTTCCAAGCTTACAGCCCCTCCCAAGGACAAAATGGTCCTACTTGGCTGAAGAAACATTCTGAGTGCTCCACATTTGGATCAAAGGACAAGATGTTTCATGCTGAGACACAAAGCTGTATCATTTCTTCATGCAAGCATCCATACCCCAATTACAGACCAAAATGTGAAACAGCTCATTCTCAATGCCCATCTGAAAAAAGGCAGCACTGACACAAACACATTGCACTAAAGATGCTTCCCAGAGTGCTCCAGTCAATTGGGGCACAAGAGTAAGGGGTTTGCTGCCTGAGAATTACTTGCAGTAATTACTTGCACTTCCCAGGGGCATCGCCCACAGAAACACAGAGTCTCAAGGGCTGGGAGGGGCCTGGAAAGCTCACCCAGTGCAACCCCCCTGCCAGGGCAGCACCACCTAGAGCAGGGCACACAGGAACCAGCTGGGTTGGGATGTCTCCAGAGAAGGAGCCTCCACAGCCCATCTGGGCAGCCCCTGGAGAGCTCAGCCAGTGCAACCCCCCTGCCAGGGCAGCACCACCTAGAGCAGGGCACACAGGAACTCCTCCAGCTGGGTTGGAATGTCTCCAGAGAAGGAGCCTCCACAGCCCATCTGGGCAGCCCCTGCCAGTGCTCCCCAGCGCCCAGGGCCGCCCAGCACCCGCTCCCCGGGGCCCGTCGGCCCCGCGCCCCTCACCCCAGAGGGAACACGGTGGTTGTGGGAGCCGCAGTCGCCGTGGTCGGCGTCCCGAAGCTGAAGCTGGGGGGCTGCGTGGCGGCGGCCGGCTTGCTGAAGGAGAAGGGCTGGCTGCTGGCCGGCGTCTGGGCCGTGCTGCCGAAGCTGAAGCCCCCCGAAGCGGCGGGCGTGGAGAACGAAAAGCCCGTCGTGGCCGTGGTGCCGGTCGTCTTCGGTGTGCCCAAACCGAAGCCGCTGCCCGCCGCGCCCGACCCGAAGCCGAAGCTCATGGCTGCTGCGGGACGGAGCCCCAGCCCCGGAGCCAGGCCCAGTCCCGGCCGGAAGCGGAAACCCAACCGCCCCGCGCGCGGCCCAGCAAAGCACCGCCCCCTCCCTCGCCGGCCAACCACCGGCCGCGTTTTCCCCGCCCTCAGCAGTCATTGGCCGCTCCAGCCGCCACTCCCGGGAAGCCCGGTCGGATTGGCTGGTGACGTCGAGGCGAGGCGCGAGGGGCGGCGGTTCCCCGTTGCCGTGGCGACGCGGACGCGGCGGCGGCTGGGCCGGGGCCTGGCGGCGGCTGGAGCGGCGCGGAGCGGGGCGCGGGGTCGAGAGCCGCGGCGTGTCCGTCCCCCCGCGGCTGGGCACACAACCCGTGCGCGAACGCCTGCCCGGGCCCTCGGGGGCAGCGCTGGGCCGAGGCGACCCGCTGCCCTCGCTGTGGCTGCGGTGGCTACAGATGCGTGTGGAGGTGGGGCCTGCTGTTAGCTCGGTGGCCGCTGTGAGGCTTGGGCTGCGATTGCAATAAGTGCTAAAGAGTCTATAAGCTGAGGCATTGGAAGGGGCTGCCCAGGGAGCTGCTGGAGTCACCGTCCCTGGAGGGGTTTCAGAGCTGGGTGGCTGTTGCACTGAGGGCAATGGGCTGGTGGGTGATGGGGCTGGGACAGAGGCTGCACCCCATGGGCTGAAAGATCCCTTCCAGCTGAGACCACTCTGTGATTCTAGGAAAGGTGGAGTATGTTCTGTTATATATGTTTTAACATCATGCATGTAAAAGTTTGGCTGAACTTTATCCTTTGTAGAACACCCAGTAGGAAAATTGTGCTTTCCAAGTTGTACAGGACACATTTTGTTCCTTCTTCACATGTCACTTGTTTTTTGGTGCATAGGTGAGTGGCAGGTATTGATATGGACAGTCTTTCCTCAGGCCCTTCTCTGCAGTTGCTTGCCAAGCTGCTTCATGATACTCAAGAAGATGATGATGATGATGAACATGTGGTGAGTCTTTCATCAGAAGTACTGCTTCTTTTACATGTTGTACCATGGCCTTATTAACTGAGGAGAAGTGAAGCTCTCTTTCCCAGAGTATGTGAACAGGAACTTTGAAGGTCTTGGACTGACTTGAAACACAGAAACACAGTGTCACAAGCTCTTGAGGGAGAGACTAGGAAGGTGCCCCAGGAAAACAAGGAGAGATTGTGACCACAAGATGGGAGGGAGATTTAGTTTTTCAGCTTGAAAGAAGTGAGAACTTGTACTTGAAAGAGCTTTAGATACTTTACACTTCCCCCTGCTTCTCCCTGAAGTCTGCTGGAGGTGAAGGCAATTGCAGCTGAATGCTGCATGTGGAGGGAAAAAAGTTGCTGCTCAACTTCTGAGTAAAGACTAAAATAGCCAGAGGCAGCCAAGTGAACTCATTCTGTGTGCCAGGCGTTGAAGGACTGTAGAGATAATTGGTCATTGAAGTACAATAGATATGTTGGTGATTGTAGAATAGGAAAGGGTGGGTAATCATTTGAAGGTGAGTGGTCTGAATCACTGATGAGAGAAGCATCTTTCCCTTCTCTATCCATTCACCTCAGGACTAGGTGAAAATCACAGCTTTTGGAAACCATGCAGCTGCTGCTTTTCTCAAGGCCTGCATGGGAGGAGTAGCCCAGGAGGGCCAGAGGTGCTGACAAACACAATGTAGAGGGCCTCTGTGAAGGCTCAGAGACTGCCAGGTCTCTTAAGAGTTTGAACAAGTCATGTTATGACATGGATAACAAAAACTGCAAACTCCTCAGTGTTCCTCTAATGCACTCAGCAAAGAGCCAGCTGGCTGCCCCAGCAGCTGTGGGCAAGTATTGGTAAAGATGGAAATGTTGGGCATCAAAGGGGTTCATATGCCTTGAAGTTTCCTTTCAGTAGGGGGTAGATGTGATCCTTCACACTCCAGCTACACTTTAGCTGCTTGCTGGCTGCCTTTTAAAAGTGGCATTATTGCTGTACATCTTTGCAGTCAACATCCTGATTTTGAAAGAATTTGTTTACATCTTATTAATGAAATGAGTGACACTTCAGAGACAGCAATGGCAAACTGCCACAAGGGATGGCAATTAAGTCTGAGTCAATCTGGGGAAATGGAAATCTTTATTTTGATTTAATTGAATGTTCTGTGCATGTGAGGCACTGTTATCAAACCAAAGGGATCTTCACATATAGAGGAATGCCTCACATAGGCCTATTAGCACTAAATTGATTCATAATTAGGGGGAAATGTTGTTGCCTCATATGACCTTGACTGTCAAAAGGAAACCTGTAGCACCCTCAGCTTCCTGGCAGGCAAAGCATGGAAGTTTTTGCCAGAGTGCTGTGGAAGCTAATGCTCAGAAAGCACAGCTGTCTGTAACACAGGGCTTTGGGGAGTACTGCTCAAACCCACTGGGGCAAGGTCACTTTCTGCTGGGTGAGTGTGACAAGGAAAGAAGGTTCAGTGGATCCTAGCAGGGATTTGTTTGACCTTATTTGGTATTTATTGACATAATTGTTACTGAGCTGGGCTCTATGTAGTTAATTGAAGCTGCATTTGCCTTTTTTTCCTCAGCCTCACTGTTCAGTTAATGCCATGACTCCTGGGACTATTGGACCAGGAAAGAGAGAGACCACTGGTAAGGAGGAGTGTCTGTGTGGTTTAATGTTCAGTGCCATGGTAGCAGACTGTAACAGCTGTAGTAAGTTACCAGTAATAGGGTTTGCTTGAGTCAGAGAGAGGTCATTGACCTCCAAGATGGAAACAGCATTACATTTTACACTGTAAAATTCTTCTGGTCCTGAAAGTTTAGCTGCAAAATAACCCCCACAAAAACACACAGAAAAGGTAACTCCAGATCACAGCAGCCTCCAGTGATGATGAGAAACAGAGTACAGAGCACAGCCTGGACATGGGCTGAGGGGAATCATAACTGAGCAGCCAAAAGCTCCACATGGAGATGTTAGTGCTCACTCAGAGCAAACAAGGAAGATGGACTTCTAGGTACTCACCTGAAGGGGTCTTCATGGAGTCGACTGTGTGGATTTGAGCCTATGCCTATGATGAGGAAAAGCTAGAGAGTGTGCTGTGAAGCACAGTTGTGCCATGCTCCCTCACTGAAGTGTCACAACCCTATTTAGACCACATCTAGAAACAAGAGCTTTGTTCAGTGCTGCCCTCAACAGTCCAAGAGACATTTTTCAGTTCCTGCACCTACTTCTTTGCCTGGAAACACTGGACAATTCCAGACTTTACCTGACCACAGGTGTTCTGGCACTATGTGGAAAAGCAGACTCTCAGACAGTGAGAACAGATATGTTCAGGCTTCCTAAACTGGTGTGAATCATACTCAGGAAAGAAAAGAAGACAAGTTTAGCCTTGGCACAGTAAATGTAAAGTTGTTCCTGGAGCTTAGTTATGAGCTGTAAGAAAGGCCAGCAAGGACTAGGATGACTGTAGCAGCAAAGGAACTGTTGCAAATATAACAAATAGAGTAGTTTTGCTTGGGATTCCAACAATAGCCAGAGATTCTTACTATAAAAACCTTCAAGCTGGAGATTTACCAGCTTACCTTTCCATGTAGGACAGGCATAAACTAGGGTATCCTGCCTGTGAGCTGTCATGTGTCTTCTGTACCTTATCTGGTCTGTGCTCAATAATTAAGGGGAAGAGCTGGATTTCTGTGTGAGAAAGGAGGTCCTTTTGTAAATGACTCTGCCCAGATAAAAATCTCATGTTGAGGGGCTTGGGGAGGATTAATATTTCACACTGCTACACTTCACCCATTTTTGAAGTGCTAGATATTTTATGCCTGAAAGGGGGATTTCCTTGACATGGAGGTTGGATAAAGCAGACTTAAAGGAAAGGAAAACATTCTGTCTTCCTTCTGCAAATTCTCATTCTGAGCTGAAGGAGACTGTGGGCATTAACTAGAATGCTTTTAGTACAAAGGCTTTTTTCTGAAGCCTAGGAAAAGCTGAAGTTTTCAGCAAACCTAAAGGATCAGAGACATTCCAGTCTATGACAGGATGATTTTTCTCATCACTTGCAGATACTTTCCAAGTGAAACCTGGAAATGATAAAACTATTTGGAATACAGAGGAAGTCCCAGAAGGATCTGAATTTGAGGATTCCTGGGACCCTAGAGAACAACCAGAGTAAGTGAGCTGAGACTACCTGTATTGGCTTTACAGGGCATTAGTGGAAACAGCAGTTAAACAGCATTGTTGTGGTTTAACCCCAGGCAGCAGCTATTACCCCACAGCTGCTCACTCACTCCTGATGGGATGGTGAGGAGAACCAAAAGCAAGTAAAGCTCATGGGTTGGGATAAGAACAGTTTAATAATGGAAATAAATAATAAAATATATCTGTTATTGTTACTATAATGAAAAGGAAGATGACAGGATCATGAAATAAAGCCCAAGAGAGACAAGTGGCGCCCAATGCAGTTGCTCAATGCCCACTGACCCATGCTCAGCCAGTCCCTGAGCTGTGACCTGTCTCTCCCAGCCAACTCCCTCCAGTTTATATACTGGCCATGACCTCATATGGTATGGAATATTCCTTTGATCAGTTTGGGTCAGCTGTCCTAGCTGTATCTCCTCCCAGTTTCTCATGTTCCTCCAACCTTCGCGATGGCAGGCCATGAGAAGCCAAAAAACAAAATCCTTGACTTAGGATAAGTGCTACTTAGCAACAACTAAACCTCAGTGTGTTATCAACACACTAAATCCAAACCACAGCCTGTGCAAGCTGCTAGGGAGAAAATTAACTCTGTCCCAGCTGAAATCAGGACAAACATCTACTGCATTTGAGTGAAGCAGCCATCTGAAAAGCTCGTGTCATGGAAGGAGAAAGGAAGGATATCAGTGTTGCATCTAAAGCAACATGTGAGAAGCAGTTTTAATGTCTCCCTTGCAAGCCCTCTGATCTCATAATATACAGTTGGTTTTTCTTATCATAAGATTACTTGTAGTGTCAGTATAAAGTGGGATTAGGAGGGGAAGCTGGCCAGCCAAATGACTTACAGGCCTTCAAGTCTGCCATTTGTGTGCAATACCTGTCTTTTCCCACTGTAACTGAGATACATTCATTTTTCATACTCATAAATTCATAAAGTGCTCCAACTTAACATTTGCATTTCAAAGAATTAAGTTCTTTAAGTGACAAATAGTACTCCAGGAAGGAAGGTTATATGCAGGCAGTTCTGAGCTTTCAGATCTTGTCATTCATTCTCAGTCTCTCAAGGGATAACCTAAAACCAGAGACTCTTCCCTCACTCCTAGAAAAACAACAACAAACGCATTCTTGAAACAGATACAACCAGGCATGTCATCTGTAGTTTGTAAGGGTCAAAAAGCCTTCAGGGTCAGACCATCATTGTGTCCTGATGCCGTATCCTGGAGTGCCACAGGCTGGAGCAGATGGACTGAAGCCCATGAGGCTGCACATTGTAAATTAGTTTGTAGTCCAGCATCCTCGTTTTCCTCTGCATCTAAGTCATGCCATGAAGTGCTTCATTTCCTGGGACTGGGACCTGAATTCAGACTCAGCTCAGCAAATGATTTGGCATTTACCTATAGCCTCACATATGGCTCTGCTTGAAACTGTCACCTGTGAGGTATAGAATCACTGAATGGGAAGGGTTGGAAGGGACCTTTAGAGATCATCCAGCCTAATCCCCCTGCAGAAGCAGGTTCACCTAGATCAGGTCACACAGGAACGTGTCCAGGTGGGTTTGAAGCCCTTCAGAGCAAGAGCCTCCACACCCTCCCTGGGCAGCCTGGGCCAGGGCTCCCTCACTCAAACACTCAAACAGTTTCTCCTTGTGTTTCAATGGAACTGTTTCTGTTGCAGCTTCATCCCATCACCCCTTGTCCTGGCACTGGATACAACAGAGAGAAAGTGCTGCCCCAAGCTCCTGACACCCACCAGTGAGAGATTTGGAGCTATGAATGAGATGCCCCCTCAGTCTCCTCTTCTCCAGCCTGAACAGCCCCAGGGCCCGCAGCCTTTCCTCACAAGGAAGATGCTCCAGTCCCCTGAGCATCTGGGTGGCCCTGCACTGGCCTCTCTGCAGCAGTTCCCTGTCCCTCTGCAGCTGGGGAGCCCACAACTGGGCACAGGACTCCAGCTGAGGCCTCAGCAGCTGTGGCAGAGCAGAGGGGGAGCAGAAGCTCCCTGGCCCTGCTGCCCACACTCTGCTGGATGCCCCCAGGCTGCTGTTGGCTTCTTGCCCACGAGGCCACGTTGCTGCTCATGGGCAGTTTCTTATCACCCAGCACTCCCAGGTCTGTCTCCTGGAGCTGCTCTCCAGCAGGTCATCCCCAGCCTGGCCTGGTGCAGGGGGTTGTTTCTCCCCAGCTGCAGGACTCTGCCCCTGCCCTTGGTGACCCTCAGCAGGTTCCTCTGTGCCCAACTCGCAGCCTGTCCAGCTCTCACTGCCTGGCAGCTCAGCCTCTGGGGAATCAGCCAGTGCTCCCAGTTTGGTACCAGCAGGGAACTCACTGAGGGTCCCTCTGTCCCCTCATCCAGGTGCTTGATGAAGATGTTGAACCAGACTGGCCCCAGAACCCATCCCTGTGGAACTCCACTGGCCACAGGCCTCCAACCTGACTCTGTGCCATTGATCAGCACCCTCTGGGCTCTGTCATTCAGCCAGTTCTCCATCCACCTCACCTCCACTCATCCAGCCCACACTGCCTGAGCTTTCTGATGAGGGTGTTGTGGGAGACAATGCCCAGAGCCTTGCTGAACTCAAGGCAGATGACATCTGCTGCTCCCCTTAAACTAACCAGCCGATTATGTCCTGGTAGAAGGCATCAGGTTGGTCACACAGGATTTCCCCTTGGTGATCGATGTTGACTCCCCCTGGCAACCATTTGATCCTTCATATGTTTAGTGGTGACATTCAGGATGAGTTGTTGCATCACCTTTCCAGGGATGGAGGTCAGGCTGACCAGCCTGTGGTTTCCTGGCTCATCCTTCCAGCCCTTGTTGCAGCCTGCAGTGACATTGGCCTGTCTCCAGCCCTCAGGCACCTCGCCTGTGCTCCATGATTGATCAAAAATGATGGAGAGAGGCTCAGCAATCACATCAGCTGCTCCCTCAGCACTCTCGGATGCATCCCGTCAGGACCCATTGACTTATGAGCCTCAAGCTTGGCCAGCAAATCTTTAACTTCTTCCTCTTCCACCCAGGCCAAGTGCTCTGCTGTCCAGGCCATCCTACTGTCCTTGCTGGACTGGGCTTCTCGAGGGCTGGCCTTGTCTGTACAGACTGTAGCAAAGAAGGCATTCAGTAGTTCGGCCTCTGCATCCCCTGTCACCAGGGCACCCTCTGTGTTCAGCAGTGGGCCCACGGCGCCCCTCATCTTCCTTTTGCTGTTGATGTCATGACAAACACCTTCTTGCTTTGCTTTACTTTCTTGGCCAGGTTGAATTCTAGAAGGGCTTTGGCCTTCTTGGTGGCACCCCTGCATGCTCTGGCAATGTTGTGTACTCTTCCCAAGAAGCCAGGCCCCGTTTCCACCTCTCAGAGATGGCTGCTTTCGGCCTGAGCTGTCCCAGCAGATCCTTGCTCACCCATGGAGGCCTCCAGCCTCCGTTCCTACATGTGGGGACACACTGATCCTGGGCTTGGAGGAAGTGGTGCTTGAAGCATAGAATTCAACTATTTCATGGCCAAAGCCTCTCATTGCCCCTCCCAGGACTCGTTTTGAGGGTGCAAAACCTTAGATTTCAAAACCATCACTACCTAATCACTACACTAACCTAATCACTACCTAACCATCACTACACAAACCCTAATTTCAGAGTTCACAGCCTCAAGTTTAATTCCAAAGCCAAGTGCCCCCCATGATGCCATCCCCCTTGCCCCTTCCTGTGACTCCACGATGCCATCTCCCCTTCCTGTGCCCCCCATGATGCCACCCCCCTTCCCGTGCCCCCCATGATGCCATCCCCCTTGCCCCTTCCTGTGACTCCATGATGCCATCTCCCCTTCCTGTGCCCCCCATGATGCCACCCCCCTTCCCGTGCCCCCCATGATGCCACCCCCCTTCCCGTGCCCCACACTGGGCGGCAGCTCAGAACGGGGCCCTTTGTGACGTCACCCCCAGCGCAGGGCCTTTGGCAGCAGCCGCCTGCCCCAGCCAGTGTCTGTTGAGACAGCCATGGGGCAGGTCAGGAGCAGGGAGCTGAGGAGCGCCCTGAGCCACCGCAGCTTCTCTTTGACACAGTCCCTGACAAGCTCCGAGAGACGAGGCGCCTTGCAAAGGCTTCGCCATTCCCGCCCTGACCGCATTCGTGTGCCCTCCCCGAGCGTGCCGACAGTCGCCAGCTCCTCGAAGGGAGCTGGGAAGGAGGATGGGGCTCCCGGCGCTACGAAAAAGAAAAGGGTGACATGGGACGAAACCCTGGTGTATGAGATGGGTTCTGACTCATCGGAAGAGGGTGAGTGAGGGGCTTCAGCATCGCAGCCTCTGTCTCCGAGAGCCCCGGTGTCGTGAAGAATCCACGCCAGAGATGTTCCCCAAGGACTGTGTCCCGTGGTTGTCATTTTCTCATCATCCTCCTCCCTTTTTGCTTTTGTTCCGTTCTGTTTCATGTTGGTAGCAGAATAAACTTTCCTCCTTTCCTCTCTCAGTCAAGCACTGGAGCCTGTTTTGCCGGGAACCGTAACGGGCAGCCAGCCCTCCCTGCCCTTGTCTCCATCCACAACAACCTTGCTTCTCTTCCTCCTCCCTTTTCACTCCCTTCCCAGCTGCTCTCTGGGAAGAGGGGCCTCAGATGCCCTGCAGGTGCTTTGGAAGACAAATGACTCCCAAACACTGTTTCTCAGGGTACAGCAGAGGCCAGGAATGGAGCAGCTCAGCACACTCAGAGGCCATGGGAAGGACACCTTGTAACTGGGCTGGTTGTTCCAGCTTTAAAGAAAACACACAGTTTTTCAGGTAGCCACGTTTCAGAAGAGAATTTCACTTCAGCAAGGCTCAGAAGGGCCAGAAGTGCTGCCACCACCGACTGTGGTGAGAGCTCTGCTCTGATGGAGCTTCTGCTCCCCCTCTGCTCTGCCACATGTGCTGAGGCCTCAGCTGGAGTCCTGTGCCCAGTTGTGGGCTCCCCAGCTGCAGAGGGACAGGGAACTGCTGCAGAGAGGCCAGTGCAGGGCCACCCAGATGCTCAGGGGACTGGAGCATCTTCCTTGTGAGGAAAGGCTGCGGGCCCTGGGGCTGTTCAGGCTGGAGAAGAGGAGACTGAGGGGGCAGGTCATTCATAGCTCCAAATCTCTCACTGGTGGGTGTCAGGAGCTTGGGGCAGCACTTTCTCTCTGTTGTATCCAGTGGCAGGACAAGGGGTGATGGGATGAAGCTGCAACACAAACAGTTCCATTGAAACACAAGGGAAAACTGTTTGAGTGTTTGAGTGAGGGAGCCCTGGCCCAGGCTGCCCAGGGAGGGTGTGGAGGCTCCTGCTCTGGAGCTCTTCAAGACTCTCCTGGACACGTTCCTGTGTGACCTGTTCTCGGTGGGACCTGCCTGACTCTTTACAACCTGTGTGCAGTTCACCCCCAAGGAAATCTCACTTTCCTTGCTGATGTGGATTGAAGAGGAGGCAAAAGCTGGCAGTAGCTTTTTTCAGACAGGCCATCACAAGATCAGTTTTGTTCTCAGCTGCAGCACAAAGCTCTTGCCTCATGTGTCACTGAGAACTGAGACAATGAGATGATTCTTTTCCCCTTGTGGATATCATTTTCTGCCAAATGTTTTCTCCAGTTCAAACCCAACTCTAAAGCTCGCTGCTTTGGGTTGTTTTCCTTTTTTATTGAGGTTTTTCTAAGCAGAATTTGTTAGTGCTGGGGCAGGGGCATCTGTAGAAATAAGCCACTGAAAGTGAGCCAGCTGAGACTGAAGCTGCTGGAGAATCGTTGTGCAATTGGCACGTGGCTGAGGGAAGACAGAGGACTGCTGCTGGGTGTCTGTAAAATCATTGTCTTACTAAGACTTGCCAATGAAACCTCTTTCCTTCTGATACAAGAAACTGTAGTCCAGGTGATTGATATCCTGCTAATTGATTGGAGATGTTGAGCTGTGAAGCTGCAGCTGCTAAAGATATTTACTGGAACAAGTCTGAGTAATTCCAGTACCAAGGGGGGGGTCTAAAGTCAGTCTCTGCCAAACGGGAGCTTTTGAGTCCTACTTTGTCATGCTGCTGTACTGCAATACCCAAGCTACCCAGCAGTGTCTAATAAGAGCTGCTGATGAGCTACAAGATTGATTCCTTTCCATGCAGGCAAACAAGAAATGTCAAGCAGCACGTGGTGAAAAGGAGACAATGGTGATGGAAAACGTCCGAGGGGAGAAGCAGCCCCCGACCTCTGAGAGGAAAAGGAGATACTGGAGAGTGAGAGATGCAAAGCAAGGAATAGCAAAGTGTGCTGATAAAGTCAGCCAGCTCTCTCGGGAAAAGGAACGCTGCAGCAGCTCTACGAAACAGAGGTACTTGTGAAACAAAGGTGCTCTGCTGTGTGACCTGAGCGAAGGATGGAAAGCAGCATCAGAAGAACCGCACTGCTGGTTTGCTGCCGGGCTCAGTGGCAGAGGCCTGTTTTCACTTGAGGCTGCTGCAGAGCTGTGACAGCCCCTCTTCTCCAAGGGAAGGGGAGGAAGCTACTGAGTTCTCACTGTCATCTTTTGGAAGTTCCTTTTCATATTTCCCTGGCAATAGCAAATGATGGGAAACAACAGGAGCTTTTTCTGCCAAAACTGAAGAGACTGCTTGTTGCAGACACCTGGTTTGTGAGATGGCCCTTGGAGATTCCCAAATGGTGGGGATCCCCAAGAAACCTGTCCCTGGAGATGCCCACCAACGCTCCCCCAGCCATGACCCTGCGTCCTGGAAGTTTCAGCTCCTGGCCTGTCCTGAGGTGAGGGCATTAGACGAACATGTCCTGCAGCTGGCACCGAGGTACCTGCGGAGCGAGTGCAGCCAGATGCAGTGGCTGATGCTCAATGCCCTCATCACCACCTGCAACGAGCCCTCGAAGGTAGGCAGGAGGCAGCCGTCCAGAGCCGTGCTGGGGGCGTGGGGCTGGGTGAGGGGAGCTGGGGGACATGCAGCTGGGGCTTGGCTGTGCTTTGGGAGCTCTGGCAGCTCCTGCCAGCCCTCCTGCCTCCCTGCTGGCCTCCCCAAGTCCCTTGTGGCAGGCCTTTGGCTTCTGGCTCCCGAGGCAGCAGCATGGGGTTGAAGCACTGGAGTGATTTTGGCAGTGCAGCTTTTCACGGCTTCACCACAAGCATCGTGTTGCACACAGGCCAAAAGCATGTGGATCCTGCAGGAAAGCCTCCTGGAGCTACTGCAGGACCTAGATGACGAGGTGGTCGAAACGAACCTCTCCTTGCTCAAAATGATGCTCCAGGCTGCCAACAGCCCAGTTTGCAGCACCCTCGTTCTGGAGCTGACTGGGAGGCTCCAGCCACTCTTTCACCACGTAAGGCTTTGTGCCCCCCACCACAGGCACTGGCTGCTGCCAGGAACCTTTGTGCTCTGTGCATTTTCAGAGCCATGCCCAGGTGGGCCTGCAGCAGCTGGTGCTGAGCTCTTGTCCTCTTTCTTTTCCACCAGACCACCAGCAGTGTGCAGCTGCTCTCCCTTGAGCTCTTCCAACGTCTGATGCAGTCTGTCAACAAAAAGGAAAGACAGCCGATGAAGACACGGGTGTATGAGAACGTGATCGAACTGCTCTGCCTCCTGCATGCCGAGAGCCCGGAGGTGGCAGAGGTGAGGATCTCTGACCTGCCCATGTCGCCGCGGGAGGTCCCCAGGGCCAGGAACGGCCATGAGCTTTGCCCGGGTGAGAGGACGCCCGTCCTGTGCCCTGGGCAGCGGTAGCATCTCCCTGCTCTGTGTGTCTGCAGGCCTCTCGGGTAACCCTGCTTGGAGCTGCCGCCTTCCTGAAGAAGAGGAGGCTCAGAAAGCTCCTGGAGAAGAGGAAGACATTGGAAGTGGGCAATGTCCCCTGTCCGTCTGCAGCTGTCAGGGTGCGGCAGCAGAGCCGCGCACTATGTGCAGCAGGCAGCGCGGTGCCTTTGGAGCCATCAGCAGCCCATACGAGAGGCGGCCGTCAGGTTCCTGGGTGAGACACAGCCCCTGTCCCTCCCTGCCCCGCTGCAGCTCGGCCCCAGCCCCGGCCAGGGAGAGCAGAGAGAGATGTCAGGAGCCCGGGGGGTATTCAGCACCTTCCGGCTGATGCCGTTGGGCCCGGCTCCCTCTGGGCTGTGGGAACAGCTGGGGGTTGCCCTGGCAGGAGGGGTTCCTGGGGTGAACACAGGCTCTGATCTCAGCTCTGTTCCTCTCTGTTGCAGCCCTTGAAAACCTGCCAGAAGACACCATCTCGTCAGTAGCAAACCTGGCAGCTCAAACGCAGTGCACCCTGAGAGATGCAGAGAGAGCAGCTCCCTCCAGACTCAGCCTGCGAGAGTGGCTCCGCAGGGCCTGGAGCAGACGGCCTTCTCTCTGGGCCCGTCGCTGACCGGGCAGCTGCAGCTCTGAGCGGGGCCCATGCCAGGGGCTATTCCATGAGCTCCTCCCTGTGCTCCATGGCAAACCTTGGACCTACCAGCAGTTTTCTTTTGCATCGTTGCTCAGTAGTTTAGACACCGAGTTTAGCACTTGGGTTTCTTCCAGTTTGTGTACGTTTGATTTTCTGGCTTTCTTCACCCTGTGAGAACCATTTTCTACAGCTGGAAACTCTTTGTTACCCTTCGTGTCAACAAACCTGGATTTGTTCCGTGTTGTTTGAGGGACGCAAAGTGCTTTGGTAAAAACAATAAAGCTCCGTCATCAAACCTTAACCAGTGCTCCCCATGTCTGGCCTGTCACGTTTCAAGCAGTAGCTCAAGAAGTCCCAGGGACGGACAGAGTTCTTCAAACAGCATGACAGAACCAAATATTTGTAGGTACAAATATGACTTGGACCAGCCAGCTTGAATAAAGATGGTGGGGACAAGTTAATGCAGCTGGCAAGCTACTTCCAACTATCAGAAACAGGTGCTGCAAGTTAATCAGTTGGGCCCTGGGTGATCACATGGGCAGAAGCAGCATATAAGGAAGTAGCCAGCCAAGGAAGGGTGGCTTTGAGTCCCTCTGTTGGTTGCACTGTGTTGGCTGTGTATGTGTCTGCAGGTGCATTACCCAGCCTCTCTACATCTTTGAATGAATATTGCTTGCACCGTTACAACAGGAAGGTGTCCAAGTGGGTTTGGAAACCTCCCAAGAAGGAGCCTCCACACCCTCCCTGGGCAGCCTGGGCCAGGGCTCCCTCACCTCAACAGGAAAGAAGCTTTTCCTTAAGGGGAATTGTTTGTGTTACAGCTTTTGTTCTATACCCCCTGTCCTGTCACTGGACACTACAGGAAAAACCCTCCCTGCTGCCTCCTCTCCTTGGCATGCAGCTTTCAGCACTTGTAAGTATTAACGAGGTCCCCCCTCAGTCTCCTCCAAGCTGAACTGTCCAAAGTCCAGCAGCCTTTCCTCACAAGGAAGATGCTCCAGTCCCCTGAGCATCTGGGTGTCCCTGCACTGGCCTCTCTGCAGCAGTTCCCTGTCCCTCTGCAGCTGGGGAGCCCACAACTGGGCACAGGACTCCAGCTGAGGCCTCAGCACATGTGGCAGAGCAGAGGGGGAGCAGAAGCTCCCTGGCCCTGCTGCCCACACTCTGCTGGATGCCCCCAGGCTGCCATTAGCTTCTTGCCCACGAGGCCACGTTGCTGCTCACGTGCCGCAAAGTTTTTGGCTCTTGGCCTTAATAAACCTGCAGAGCTCAGCCAGTGCAACCCCCCTGCCAGAGCAGCACCACCTAGAGCAGGGCACTCAGGAACTCCTCCAGCTGGGTTGGAATGTCTCCAGAGAAGGAGCCTCCACAGCCCATCTGGGCAGCCCCTGCCAGTGCTCCCTCACCTCAACAGGGAACAACTTTGTCCTTGTGTCTCTTTGGAAGCTCTTCAGTTCCAGCTTGTTGCCCCTTGTCCTGTCACTGGCCATCCCTGAGCACAGCCTGGCTCCAGCCTCCTCACACCCACCCTTGATGCATCTGTAACCATTCCTGAGCTCACCCCTCAGGCTCCTCTCCTCCAAAACCCAGTTGTTGGCTGGTCACCAGTGTGTTCCCCAGGGCTCAGTGCTGGGCCCTGTTCTGTTTAACACCCTTCTCAATGATCTGGATGAGGGGATTGATGCTCCCTCGGTAAATTTGCCAGGTAGAGTCAGGACCCTGAACTTTAAGAGAGTGGATGAGATCCCCTGGGAAACTGCCCTGAGGGACAAAGGAGGTGAGCAGAGCTGGGAGCTTCTGAAGGACAGTTTTTTGAGCCCAAGAGCTCCCTGCCGTGCCCAGGCCCCATGTGAGTGACTGCAGGCAGCCCTGCTGTGGGCTCTGCCAGGGCCTGCACTGGGAGAGGGAGCAGGCAGGGCTGAGCATCCCGCTGGTACAGGCACTGAGCCCTGAAGGAGGCTGAAGCTGGTCACATCTCAAAGAGCAGTTCTCAGCTGGCCTGTGCTCGGGGGCCAGGGCTGGAAGTGGCTGGTCTAAGGGTCTGGAAGTGGTGTCAGGGGACAGGTTCTCCTGTCTGTTCAAGCAACAACCAGCTGGGCTGCATCTGGGAAGTCACAAATCACGTTTGAGGGCACTTGTGGGCATGGAGATGTTCTACAGGGCCCAAGAATCTCTTGCATGTGTTCTCCTGTGGGGCTCAGGGATGCTGCCAGTCCTGCAAAGGCTTCAGCAGAGCTCTTGTCCTCCACACAAAGGCGGGAAGCACTTGGTTGGGGTTTTTAATACGAAGTACATAGGTGTCGTGGTTTGGCCCAGCCAGCACAGAGGCACCACGACAGCCTCTCGCTCGGTGCCCCCATCCACCCCCACCCTCGTCAGGATGGCAGAGGCCCCAGAGAAAAGGGAGGAGGAAGAGAAGCAAGGTTGTTGTGGATGGAGACAAGGGCAGGGAGGGCTGGCTGCCCGTTACGGTTCCCGGCAAAACAGGCTCCAGTGCTCGACTGAGAGAGGAAAGGAGGAAAGTTTATTCTGCTACCAACATGAAACAGAACGGAACAAAAGCAAAAAGGGAGCAGGATGATGAGAAAATGACAACCACGGGACACAGTCCTTGGGGAACATCTCTGGCGTGGATTCTTCACACCTCCTCTCTTTCCTCACTGACCTTGGAGTCCGCGTGGTTGTTTCTCTCACTCTTCCCACTCCTTGCATCGCCAGCAGACAGAGAAGAAGGAGGGACAGGAGGAGGAAGAAACAGGAAGAACCGTCATTTTCCAGCTTCTCCAAAAGTGATGGTGGAGGCGGCTCATTGGCTCAGCCCCAGCAGTGGGGCTGGCTCAGAGCTGGGCAGGGTTTCCAGCGACTTCTTACAGGAGCCATCTTTACAGCCCCTTCCCCCTTCCCAGAAACGGCTGTCATGTCAAACCCTGACCACAAAACATCAAACTCAGTCACTTTCCCCAGCAGAGACGTACCGGCGCTTGGCTTGGAAGAACCAGCAGCACTTGGCAAACAAGCTCCGCAGCGAGCGCTGCTGCCTTACAGACAGCAGGATCAAGCGGGTCTGAATGGCCAGGCAGCAGATGGAGGGCTCGGGGTCTGTCTGCAGGGCCTGGAGGGCTGTGGCAGAAGGAGAAAGGGCCGGGATGAACCCCCGTGGCTTGTGTATGGCCGCCCCGGGCAGCCCCTCCAGACCCTGCCGGCCCCACGCGGCTCTCGCCCTGGCAGCAGGAGCACGTGGCACCAGGGCATGTGCTGGGAGCTGCTGCTCAGGAAGGCCTCAGAGCTCCCAAGCCTCTCCTCTGCCCTGCCAGCGTTTCCCTGGGGCAGAGCAAGGAAGGGCCGTCCCAGCCCCAGCCGTACTCACCGCAGTGGATCTCTCTCAGCCTCTCCTCGCTCCTGTCCCTGGAGAATCGCGCAGCAACCCCTGAGCAGAGAGCCCCGTCAGAGCTGCTGCCGCCCAGCACGTCCCCAGCTGCCCCTCGCTGCCGGCAGCAGCGGGGCCGGGCTGCCAGGAGAGGGGCTCTGGGGGCTGCAACTCACCCACAAACCTGATGGCCGCCGCTCGCACGCTGCCCTGCGAGTCCTGGAGGTACCGCAGGCTCTGCTGCAGGTACATGTCAGCTCTTCGCCTGTCCTTCCTCACCTGGAGAGAGTAAGAGGCTGGGATGGACCCTCCACTGCCGGCCAGAGCAGTCCCTTCTCCCGCTGATCCCCTTCCCAGCCCGGGCACGGCCATCTCCCCAGCAGAGGCCTGTGGGGCCGAGGTACGGAGCCGCAGGCAGAGGCGGCTCTGGGGTGCCAAGACCCCTCTGCCCATCTGTCCGGGCTGCCAAAAGGACTGGGGTCTCCTCCAGCGGCCTGCGGGGTGGGGAGGGGAGCGTGGCTGGAGAAGAGCCCCTGGGGCCTCTGTGCTGGAGGGCTCCAGGCTGCGGGCCCGGGCCTTTGTCCTCACCAGGCACTCTGGGATCCTCCACGAGTCCTCGGAGCCGATGAAGCGCGTGGGCTTTTTGCACCGCAGGACGTCCATCACAGCCAGGAGGGTGTGCTGAGCCACCTGCAGAGCAGCAGAGGATGGGAACTGGCATCACGGCTTGGGGAAGGAGAGCCGGCGTCCCGCTCCTCTTGGCCAGGCGGCCTGCTGTTCCCAGCCCCGTATGGGGAGAGGCAGAGCCCGAGCGGGGGGCAGTGCCCGGGGCAGGGACATGGGGCAGCCAGCACCGCAGCTGCCTGGTGCTGCCGGCCAGCAGCAGCGAGATCCCGGAGAGCTGAGGGGCCGTCCCAGAGACACTGGGGCGGGCCGGAGCCAGCGGCACCTGCCAGGGGCACGTCCAGGGGCCTTTAGGCCACTAAAGGCCTGGGCTGCTCTGGGCAGATGGACCCCACCGGCCGCACCCCTGGGGAAATCAGGAAAGCCCATGGGGTGCATTCAGGCCCCGGGTGGCCACGGGCAGTGGCTGCTGAGAGCTGCTGCGCCAGGGCAGGCAGGGTGGGCAACGTCCGTGCCAGCTGCCAGCAGCCCCCACCCATGAGCCTCGGCCACCCCCGGGGTCTCTTCTCCCCCTTCCCCGCATCGCCGGCCCGCTTTGCAATCTGTACCTCGGCCACGCTCTCACAATGGTCGCTGCTGCGGAAGTAGAGCGGGACCAGCGCCCTCCTCAAATGGCTCTTCATCTTCTTCATGTCCTGGCGCTCCACAGTCCCCACCAGCTCTTGGAAGAAGCTGATGGAGAGCTGCCGCAGCTGGAGGCACTCCTGGCAGAGAGGAGGGCAGGGCAGGATGAGCAGAAGCACGAGGGAGGCCGATGGGAGGGGAGATGCTCTGGGCTCAGCTCCCACAGAGGCCTTACGTCGTCAAAGAGCGGCAGCAGCGGCTCCAAGAGCTGGACGGCGATGCAGCTGGCGAGCTGTCCCTCCAGGTGAAACATCACGTTCTGCAGGACAGCCAGGGCCCGAGCCCTCACCTCCATGTTGGCATCCTGCAGCGTCTCTGCAATATCTGGCAGCAGGAACACCATTTCTTTTGCCTGGGTGAAGCAGAGATTTCCTGTGAGGCGGGGCAAAGACCACCCACCCTGGCCAACGTGCTCTGGCCGCTGAGCACCAGGCTCCCCCCGGCTCCCGGCACAGGAGTCGCTGCAGCGGGCTCCTGGCTGGTGGTGGCCGTGGCAGGCAGAGGAGCAGGGCCAGGGGAGGGCAGCAGAGACTCCCTGTGCGCTGCTCAGCCGCTGCTTTGTCCAACCACCCCAGCGGGGCAGATGGCTGGGGAACCCTGACCCTGGAAAGCTCCCCAGGCACCCACCAGCCCCGTCCACGGCAGGAAGGGCGCTTGGAGCCGTCCCCCCGCCTCCTGACCCCCAGCCAGGGCTAAACCTCCGTGTGGGCCAACGTGGCTCCACTCGACACCTCGCTCACCGTCTGATGTCTCCGTGAGAGGGCGCGGAGACCCGTGAGCACCAACACGCGGTTCTCCCTCATCTCTGGGCTCCTCAGGTACTTCTGGAGCAGCTGCAGGAGGTCAGTGCTCTTCCCTTCAGCGTCGAACTCTTGCACCTGAGACAAAGAGACAAAGTGGTGAGAGAGGGGCAGAGCCTGTGGGGCTCCTGCTTCCCACGGGCAGCTCGGAGCAGGGTCCCGGGGCAGCCCTGCCCGCGCAGGACCGCACGGCAGCTTTGCCCACTCCTCCTGCCCTCTGACCATCAGCAGCCTCTTGTCCTCAGCCAGGGCTGGTTCCTTACCATCTGCTTCACGTCCTTGGTCTGCTGCTCCTCAGGGCCCAGCTGCCGGTTCCAATCGTCAGCGACATCCAGCAGCTTGTGGAAGAAGTCCGGCAGTGCCACGTCCTGGAGCAGCAGCGTCTCCCACATGGCCAGGCCGGCGCTGCCAAGTCCAGAGCATTTGGTCAGCGGGGCTGTCACGCAGCCCTGGCCCTGCCCAAGGCCCCTGGCCCGTGGGCAAGCAGGAGAAGGCTGAGGGGAGGGGGTTCCCCGTGGGGCAGGGAGGAGCGTGGTGGCTGGCAAGTGTGCAGGGGCGGTGGGCCCTGCTCCTCGGGGCTGGGGGGGCTGATACCTGTCAGACAGTGGGATTTGGCTGGACATGCTGTCAACCAGCGCCATGGGGTTGCTGTGGGCCAGCGGGACAATCAGGCCCATCAGGCTCCGCCGGGCTGCCAGTTTGCTGGTGTTCTCCAAGCTCTTGTGGATGGAGCTGACGACGTCTGACACCTGGAGGGGACACGGACTGTCTGGAGCGCGGCCCTTTCCTCAGCTGCCCCTTCCCACCCCTCTCGGAGAGGCAAGGCAAGGCAAAAGCAGGAGCAAAGGCCTCGAGGGCAGGGCAGCTCAGCCAGAGGCTACTTACATCGCCCATCCAGGGGTCAGGCTCGCTCATGGCCTCGTTCAGCACCCTCCTGGCCCACTGCTTGTCTTTCCGGCTGGTGTCCTGCATGGCTTCGATGGCCACCAAGACGGACCTTCTCTTCCGCCAACGCACTACAGAACCTAGCAGAGGAGGAAGAGCAGGGAGGGCTGTAGAGCAGAGCTGCGGGCAGGAGTGGGCAGAGGAAGGAGCTCTGCCCTTTGTCCCCATGCCCCCTTCCTGGGCACAGCCTCCCTGGGTGTCGTGGTTTGGCATGATAGCTTCTTCTCGTAAGGGGGAAGGGGCTGTAAAGATGGCTCCTGTGAGAAGTTGCTCGCAACTCTCCCCAGCTCTGAGCCAGACCCACTGCCGGGGCTGAGCCAATGAGCCACCTCCACCATCACTTTTGAAGAAGAAGCCGGAAGAGGAGGTTTCTTCCTCCATCTTCCTCCATCTTCTTCCTTCTCTGCCTTTTCTTTTCGGGCTGGTGGTGGTGCAAGGATGGGAACAGCAAGAGAAACAACCACGTGGACTCCAAGGTCAGTGATGAAAGAGAGGAGGAGGCCGTGTCCCAAGGAAGGGACCCAATATCCACAGCTGTAACTGTGGGGAGGAACCCACGACAAAGCAGCTCATTCAGCTTATGCCCAGAAGAGGCCTTATCCCGAGAGAGGGACCCTGCAACTGCAGAAACTGCAACCGTGGTGAAGAATCCACGCCTGAGATATTCCCCAAGGACTGTCCCCCGTGTGAGGGACCCTGTATGGGCGGAAGCCGCAGCTGCTGGGAACAACCCCCACCAGAGAAGTTGGTTCAGGACTGTGTCCCGGGGGAGGAACCCCGTGTTGGAGCAGGGGAAGGATGCCAGGAGTTGTCCTCATCTGAGCAGAGAGAAGTGGCAGAGCCCATCTGTGAGAGACTGACCACATCCCCCAGTCCCTGCCTCCCTGAGCTGCTGAGGGGGGAGGAGGTAGAGATATGGGGAGCAGTGAGCTGGGCCCGGGAAGAAAGGAGGGATGGGGGAGGGAGATCTTAAAGTGCTGGTTGTGATTTTCTCATCATCCTACTCCCTTTTTGCTTTAATTCCATTCTGTTTCTTGTAGGATAAACTTTCCTGCTTTCCTCTCTCAGTCGAGTGCTGGAGTCTGTCTTACCCTTTAACCCTAACTGACAGCGAGCCCTCCCTGCCCTTGTCTCAATCCACAACAACCTTGCGATGCTGGAGCCCCTCACTCACCATCTTCCGATGAGTCAGAACCCATCGCATACACCAGGGTTTCGTCCCATGTCACGCGGTGCTTGAGTTTCTTTTTCGTAGCGCCGGGAGCCCCATCCTCCTTCCCAGCTCCCTTCGAGGAGCTGGCGACTGTCGGCACGCTCGGGGAGGGCACACGAATGCGGTCAGGGCGGGAATGGCGAAGCCTTTGCAAGGCGCCTCGTCTCTCGGAGATTGTCAGGGACTGTGTCAAAGAGAAGCTGCGCTGGCTCAGGGCGCTCCTCAGCTCCCTGCTCCTGACCTGCCCCATGGCTGTCTCAACAGACACTGGCTGGGGCAGGCGGCTGCTGCCAAAGGCCCTGCGCTGGGGGTGACGTCACAAAGGGCCCCGTTCTGAGCTGCCGCCCAGTGTGGGGCACGGGAAGGGGGGATGGCATCATGGGGGGCACGGGAAGGGGGGATGGCATCATGTGGGGCACGGGAAGGGGGATGGCATCATGGGCGGCACGGGAAGGGGGGTGGAATCATGGGGGGTGTTGAGGAGTGGTTAAGGGAGAATGGACATGGATCCCAGAGTATAATGTTAGGCCTGATGGGGCAAGGCAATCTGAGTTCTAGTTATATGAATTTAATGCACAATCAAGACCAGAGTCAGAGCCATGGTTAAAGCAGTTGCTGTCACGCAGACAGCAGGCCGCTTTCTGTTCCTTCAAGGTCGGGCTGTTTTCAGCTAACGAGGTAACAGCCCAAGGTGGAAAACAACTACGGGGGAAAAACAAGATGGGAAAATGTGAGGGAGCTTGCTTATTGCTGAAACCTCAAGTAGGATGAACACAAGAATGTAATCTATTAGCTGCTGTTGCTGAGCTAGTTTTGAAGCTGCTGTGCATATAAGTTAGAGCCTGCTCTCAATAAAGAAGAAGATTTCTGCTATCACTCACATTGAGTAGGACTGATTTCTTCCCACCCAGCTGAGAATAGGACCCTGGGTTGATCGCCGCATGAAGTAGGCTTCGAGCCTGGGTTTTTCAGACTTAGCGTCTGGTTTCAGGCCTTTGTGCCTGGGTTTCAGGCTTCGTGCCTGGGTTTCAGGCTTCGTGCCTGGGTTTCAGGCCTTCGTGCCTGGGTTTCAGGCTTTGTGCCTGGGTTTCAGGCCTCTGTGCCTGGGTTTCAGGCTTCGTGCCTGGGTTTCAGGCTTCGTGCCTGGGTTTCAGGCTTCGAGCCTGGGTTTTTCAGGCCAAGAGCCGAAAACTTCGCGGCATATGGCGCCCGAACAGGGACCTTTCACTGGGTGTTACTGGGTAAAGAGCCTGCCTGCGGGGAGCTGAGACTTGAAAATCCAGAGGCAGAGGCAGTCGTCGGAGGAAGCCTGCCGGATCCCAAGCAGAGGTTGCTGTACCCGGGGGAGTGACTACAGGTTGCGGTGAGACGAGGATCCGACAACATGGATGAGGAGGCAGCACTCTCACTTTTACATCGCTTTTTAGAAAAGCAGGGGGTGGACTTTAAACTGACCGATTTGTCTGGTCTACTTGTACATAGTAATTGTAAAGGCTTTTTTAAAGACTCTGAGAAATATTTTGATGAGAAGGAGTGGAGAGCATATGGGACTTATCTTTGGGACTTGGTTATAGATGAAGAGAAAACTGCTCGGAAACTGATGAAACCGTGGAGCGAAGTAATTAACTGTTTGAAAAAGTATAAGTTGGAAAAGGATTTGACCGCTGCTGTAACTCAGCGGCTTGATATGCCTGAGACTGCAGCCGAGCCAACAGCTGGACTGTTTGGTATCAGGACTAATTATGTCTCACCTCCCTTTTCTGGTGAGTGGCGAGAAATTGGAAACCTTCTCTGGGAAGCCACTATTAGTGGTGATAAGGACAATAGTAAGATCAGTAAAAATTTAGGTCTCGTTTGGAGAGACGTGATAAATACTTTAAAAGAAATGCAAGCAGAACAGCGTGTGGCCATGGCTGCAGCCCAGGCGTTGACTGTTGCACCGAGGCTGAAGGAGACAGACAAGGGAACGGACAGGTTCCTGCAGGAAGTATTAAAGAAACTGGAGCGACAAGAGACCATGGAAACACAGCCTGTGGCCACTGAAAGCCAGCCCGGTGCCGCCCGGCGCTGAGCGGGGCGTGCTGAGAGAAAAAAACAAAAAACCAAAACAAAACAAAAGTTCTTCTCTACACAAGAGTTTTTACAAAGTCAGAGAGGCGAAGGGGCTTCGGAGCAGAGCCCCCGCGAGAGAGCTACTCCCCATTCAGAGCCCAACCCGCCGAGTTACCCCTGGGACGACTCGCAGGGCAATGCCGAGCGGGCGGAGTCGGGCGGGGGTGCGGCGCAGGATGATCAGAGGAGAGTGGGGGAGCGCGACCCCGTGTTAGGCTGGGCACCATCGGGCACGAGAGGGGAGACAAAGAAAACACGGGAGAGCGTAATACCGACTGCGCCGCCGGGGCCGGGGCCGGCACGGAGTGAGCCAGACCCCCCCCGCCCCTTCCATCCGCAGCCGCCGCCGCGCAGCCGCTTCCCGCGCCCGGTCGGTGTCTCCGGAGCCCCCCCACACACACCGCGCTGACATCAGCCCTCGCGAACCGCTGGGCTCGTCCTTTCCATCCTCAATCCCTTGCCTCAACGAGTGTAAAAACTGCTGGTCGTGATGTTATGCATTTTGCTGTAAATGTGATGATGAATATTGGTTTTCTTACAGTGGAAACTTTCTAAGGTGTTTTAGGTGTCAGGAACAGAACATTTGACATTGAGAAGCTAAAAGGTGGTTTGTGTTTTAGACTCATTGGTGAAAGATTTTTTTTTTTATCAGAAGTAAAAAAAAAAAAGGATTTTGTCACACTGTTGATGCTTCAAATGATTGTGGTAAATGGTTTTAGGCAATTTCAACAAACCAAGCACAACATGTGGGTTACACTGGCCAAAGCAATCAATCAGTCTACAATATGTTTATCAATGGCCACTCCAGATAATCCTTTTTCTACCTGTTTGGTGGGAATTCCATCAGCTGTGGCACAATGGCCTGTACCAAAGGCATTAAAAACAAATCCCTTAGTTAAGGGTAATGGCAAAGTTGACAGCTGGGATTTGATCATTTCATGGTTGCCAATAATGACAACAGAGCCACAGGAGTTAGAATTATTGAGATCTATAAAGATGGATTTTTGTGTTATGTTTAATTTTACCAGCAATACCAAAACATTTGGGACAGAATGTGGATCCCATCCTGGGCATGTATAAGAACACAACATCTTCGTGCAATTATACTTCACCAAAAAGATCCAGGTCTAGTCTTGTGCCTATGCAGTTACCAAAGGGAATTTTTCTGGTCTGTGGGGACCAGGCATGGCCTGGGATACCCTCGAGATTACACAGGGGACCACACAGTTTGGGACAACTGACGATCTTGATGCCTAATCACACAATGATTTAGAAACATCATTGTCCAAAACAATTTGTGCATGCATTTACTGGTGAATGTGATGACCATGTTACCTTTGGTCTTCCTCAGCAATAATAGCAACTAGTATATTTGCTCCAGGTGTAAGAGTATCTGCTTTATTAACTCAGCTATGCAAATTAGGATGCTGGCTTAGCAAACAAAGTAACCAAACTTCAATGACATTAGAAGGCTTGATTAGTGATGTAAGTAGTATTAGACATGCACTTGTGTATCATTGTATGCATGATATCCTCATTGCTCAGGAGGAGGCATTTACTGTAGATCAAGAGAGAGATCTAGAAACCATGTTATTTAGGGAAACTAACTTTGTTTGCTCCTCGACAGCAGGACTGGTTAAAAATTACCAAGTTACAGAAAACAAGAAACACCCACAACTTAAAAGGAGATTGTGATGGTAAAGGACAATTGTGGTCCATTACGGCGAATGTATTTGCTTCAGCATTTGTACCTGGGTTGGCTGCAGCCCAGGCCTTACGGCAGTTAGAAAAACTAGTGTGTTGGTCGGAGCAGCAAGCTAATGTTCCTACTGATGTTATTGAAAAATTGCTAGCAGACCAGAAAAGCCTTAGACATGCCTTATTGCAAGATCGTGCAGCTATTGATTTTTTGCTATTGGCACAAGGGCACGGATGCCAAGACTTTGAAGGCATGTGTTGTTTTAATCTTTCTGATCATAATGAATCTATTCACAAAGCTTTGGCATATTTAAAGGTTCATGCTAAGAATATTACGGTGGGTTATAACCCTTTTGATAATTGGCTTCAATCAGCTTTTGGGGGGTTGTCACCTTGGCTGACTATGTTAATCAAAGAAGGGTTAAGATGGATTTTGGTTATTTTGCTTTTGCTTGTAATGTTTAGAATAGTATATAGTTGTATTATGAAGGCAGTGCATACATTGACTGACTCAGTCTTGATTGTGCAAAAACAAAACGGGGGATTTGTTGAGGAGTGGTTAAGGGAGAATGGACATGGATCCCAGAGTATAATGTTAGGCCTGATGGGGCAAGGCAATCTGAGTTCTAGTTATATGAATTTAATGCACAATCAAGACCAGAGTCAGAGCCATGGTTAAAGCAGTTGCTGTCACGCAGACAGCAGGCCGCTTTCTGTTCCTTCAAGGTCGGGCTGTTTTCAGCTAACGAGGTAACAGCCCAAGGTGGAAAACAACTACGGGGGAAAAACAAGATGGGAAAATGTGAGGGAGCTTGCTTATCGCAGAAACCGCAAGTAGGATGAACACAAGAATGTAATCTATTAGCTGCTGTTGCTGAGCTAGTTTTGAAGCTGCTGTGTATATAAGTTAGAGCCTGCTCTCAATAAAGAAGAAGATTTCTGCTATCACTCACATTGAGTAGGACTGATTTCTTCCCACCCAGCTGAGAATCGGACCCTGGGTTGATCGCCGCATGAAGTAGGCTTCGAGCCTGGGTTTTTCAGACTTAGCGTCTGGTTTCAGGCTTCGTGCCTGGGTTTCAGGCCTTTGTGCCTGGGTTTCAGGCCTTTGTGCCTGGGTTTCAGGCTTCGTGCCTGGGTTTCAGGCTTCGTGCCTGGGTTTCAGGCCTCTGTGCCTGGGTTTCAGGCTTTGTGCCTGGGTTTCAGGCTTCGTGCCTGGGTTTCAGGCTTTGAGCCTGGGTTTTTCAGGCTTCGTGCCTGGGTTTCAGGCTTCGAGCCTGGGTTTTTCAGGCCAAGAGCCGAAAACTTCGCGGCAGGGGGCATGGGAAGGGGGGATAGCATCATGGGGGGCATGGGAAGAGGCAAGGGGGGATGGCATCATCGGGGGCATGGGAAGGGGGATGGAATCATGGGGGGCACAGGAAGGGGGGATGGCATCGTGGGGGGCACAGGAAGGGGGGATGGCATCATTTGGGGCACAGGAAGGGGCAAGGGGGATGGCATCATGGGGGGCACCTGGCTTTGGAATTAAACTTGAGGCTGTGAACTCTGAAATTAGGGTTTGTGTCTGAAAGTGATGGTCCTGAAACCTAAGGTTTTGCACCCTCAAAACGAGTCCTGGGAGGGGCAATGAGAGGCTTTGGCCATGAAATAGTTGAATTCTATGCTTCAAGCACCACTTCCTCCAAGCCCAGGATCAGTGTGTCCCCACATGTAGGAACGGAGGCTGGAGGCCTCCATGGGTGAGCAAGGATCTGCTGGGACAGCTCAGGCCGAAAGCAGCCATCTCTGAGAGGTGGAAACGGGGCCTGGCTTCTTGGGAAGAGTACACAACATTGCCAGAGCATGCAGGGGTGCCACCAAGAAGGCCAAAGCCCTTCTAGAATTCAACCTGGCCAAGAAAGTAAAGCAAAGCAAGAAGGTGTTTGTCATGACATCAACAGCAAAAGGAAGATGAGGGGCGCCGTGGGCCCACTGCTGAACACAGAGGGTGCCCTGGTGACAGGGGATGCAGAGGCCGAACTACTGAATGCCTTCTTTGCTACAGTCTGTACAGACAAGGCCAGCCCTCGAGAAGCCCAGTCCAGCAAGGACAGTAGGATGGCCTGGACAGCAGAGCACTTGGCCTGGGTGGAAGAGGAAGAAGTTAAAGATTTGCTGGCCAAGCTTGAGGCTCATAAGTCAATGGGTCCTGACGGGATGCATCCGAGAGTGCTGAGGGAGCAGCTGATGTGATTGCTGAGCCTCTCTCCATCATTTTTGATCAATCATGGAGCACAGGCGAGGTGCCTGAGGGCTGGAGACAGGCCAATGTCACTGCAGGCTGCAACAAGGGCAGGAAGGATGAGCCAGGAAACCACAGGCTGGTCAGCCTGACCTCCATCCCTGGAAAGGTGATGCAACAACTCATCCTGAATGTCACCACTAAACAGGCAACAGGCACAAGCTGTAACTGAAGAGGTGCCAAAGAGACACAAGGACAAAGTTGTTCCCTGTTGAGGTGAGGGAGCACTGGCAGGGGTTGCCCAGATGGGCTGTGGAGGCTCATTCCCTGGAGACATTCCAATCCAGCTGGACAAGTTCCTGTGTGCCTTTCCCTCACCCACTAAGCAGGTCACCTTGTCATAGAAGGAGATCAGATTGGTCCAGCAGGACCTGCCCTTCATAAAGCTGTTTTGACTGGGCTTGAAGCCATCCTCCAGCACAGGCCCCAGGTCAGCTGCACGTCCTGGCAGTGCTGGGTGATAACAGACCATGAGCAGCAACGTGGCCTCGTGGGCAAGAAGCCAATGGCAGCCTGGGGGCATCCAGCAGAGTGTGGGCAGCAGGGCCAGGGAGCTTCTGCTCCCCCTCTGCTCTGCCACATCTGCTGAGGCCTCAGCTGGAGTCCTGTGCCCAGTTGTGGGCTCCCCAGCTGCAGAGGGACAGGGAACTGCTGCAGAGAGGCCAGTGCAGGGACACCCAGATGCTCAGGGGACTGGAGCATCTTCCTCGTGAGGAAAGGCTGCTGGACTTTGGACAGTTCAGCTTGGAGGAGACTGAGGGGGGACCTCGTTAATACTTACAAGTGCTGAAAGCTGCATGCCAAGGAGAGGAGGCAGCAGGGAGGGTTTTTCCTGTAGCGTCCAGTGACAGGACAGGGGGTATTGAACAAAAGCTGTAACACAAACAATTCCCCTTAAGGAAAAGCTTCTTTCCTGTTGAGGTGAGGGAGCCCTGGCCCAGGCTGCCCAGGGAGGGTGTGGAGGCTCCTTCTTGGGAGGTTTCCAAACCCACTTGGACACCTTCCTGTTGTAACGGTGCAAGCAAGATTCATTCAAAGATGTAGAGAGGCTGGGTAATGCACCTGCAGACACATACACAGCCAACACAGTGCAACCAACAGAGGGACTCAAAGCCACCCTTCCTTGGCTGGCTACTTCCTTATATGCTGCTTCTGCCCATGTGATCACCCAGGGCCCAACTGATTAACTTGCAGCACCTGTTTCTGATAGTTGGAAGTAGCTTGCCAGCTGCATTAACTTGTCCCCACCATCTTTATTCAAGCTGGCTGGTCCAAGTCATATTTGTACCTACAAATATTTGGTTCTGTCATGCTGTTTGAAGAACTCTGTCCGTCCCTGGGACTTCTTGAGCTACTGCTTGAAACGTGACAGGCCAGACATGGGGAGCACTGGTTAAGGTTTGATGACGGAGCTTTATTGTTTTTACCAAAGCACTTTGCGTCCCTCAAACAACACGGAACAAATCCAGTTTTGTTGACACGAAGGGTAACAAAGAGTTTCCAGCTGTAGAAAATGGTTCTCACAGGGTGAAGAAAGCCAGAAAATCAAACGTACACAAACTGGAAGAAACCCAAGTGCTAAACTCGGTGTCTAAACTACTGAGCAACGATGCAAAAGAAAACTGCTGGTAGGTCCAAGGTTTGCCATGGAGCACAGGGAGGAGCTCATGGAATAGCCCCTGGCATGGGCCCCGCTCAGAGCTGCAGCTGCCCGGTCAGCGACGGGCCCAGAGAGAAGGCCGTCTGCTCCAGGCCCTGCGGAGCCACTCTCGCAGGCTGAGTCTGGAGGGAGCTGCTCTCTCTGCATCTCTCAGGGTGCACTGCGTTTGAGCTGCCAGGTTTGCTACTGACGAGACGGTGTCTTCTGGCAGGTTTTCAAGGGCTGCAACAGAGAGGAACAGAGCTGAGATCAGAGCCTGTGTTCACCCCAGGAACCCCTCCTGCCAGGGCAACCCCCAGCTGTTCCCACAGCCCAGAGGGAGCCGGGCCCAACGGCATCAGCCGGAAGGTGCTGAATACCCCCCGGGCTCCTGACATCTCTCTCTGCTCTCCCTGGCCGGGGCAGGGGCCGCAGCTCCCTTCCCAGGGCCTCTCCTCCTCCCTGCCAGTCCCCGCTGCCGCCCCGCTGCCCTCACTCACCCTCATGGATGGGCTGCAGCAATTCCTGATGCCCCCTCAGGTGCTGCCCGGCAAGCCCTGCGAACGCACAGTCGGTCAGTGCCCCAGCGGCACAGTTGCCTCACAGGTCCCTGCAGCCCGGCCACACGCCCCCCTCCCCTTGGCAGGGCTGAGCCCAGGCTCTTCCCCGGGCGAGCGAGCGCCAGGCGCAGGGCAGGGCTGGCACAGGGCGCAGGGAGCCCCGCGGGCGCCAGGGCCCTGCACCGGGCACTCGCGGCTCCGCAGCCACGCGGCTGATTCCTGCGGCCGCGCCACAGCCGGGGCTGGGGCCGAGCTGCAGCGGGGCAGGGAGGGACAGGGGCTGTGTCTCACCCAGGAACCTGACGGCCGCCTCTCGTATCGGCTGCTGATGGCTCCAAAGGCACCGCGCTGCCTGCTGCACATAGTGCGCGGCTCTGCTGCCGCACCCTGACAGCTGCAGACGGACAGGGGACAAAGGGAAGGGTTGGTACCGACCGTGGCCCTGTGCCCGGGACGGGCTGTGGCAGTGGGCAGGGGCACAGCTTGCCCAGGCTGGGGCTGCTGCTTGGGGACCATCCTTACCAGGTACTTGCCCACTTCCAATGTCTTCCTCTTCTCTGGGAGCTTTCTGAGCCTCCTCTTCTTCAGGAAGGCGGCAGCTCCAAGCAGGGTTACCCGAGAGGCCTGCAGACGCACAGAGCAGGGAGATGCTACCGCTGCCCAGGGCACAGGACGGGCGTCCTCTCACCCGGGCAAAGCTCATGGCCCTTCCTGGCCCTGGGGACCTCCCGCGGGGACATGGGCAGGTCAGAGATCCTCACCTCTGCCACCTCCGGGCTCTCGGCATGCAGGAGGCAGAGCAGTTCGATCACGTTCTCATACACCCGTGTCTTCATCGGCTGTCTTTCCTTTTTGTTGACAGACTGCATCAGACGTTGGAAGAGCTCAAGGGAGAGCAGCTGCACACTGCTGGTGGTCTGGTGGAAAAGAAAGAGGACAAGAGCTCAGCACCGGCTGCTGCAGGCCCACCTGGGCATGGCTCTGAAAATGCACAGAGCACAAAGGTTCCTGGCAGCAGCCAGTGCCTGTGGTGGGGGGCACAAAGCCTTACGTGGTGAAAGAGTGGCTGGAGCCTCCCAGTCAGCTCCAGAACGAGGGTGCTGCAAACTGGGCTGTTGGCAGCCTGGAGCATCATTTTGAGCAAGGAGAGGTTCGTTTCGACCACCTCGTCATCTAGGTCCTGCAGTAGCTCCAGGAGGCTTTCCTGCAGGATCCACATGCTTTTGGCCTGTGTGCAACACGATGCTTGTGGTGAAGCCGTGAAAAGCTGCACTGCCAAAATCACTCCAGTGCTTCAACCCCATGCTGCTGCCTCGGGAGCCAGAAGCCAAAGGCCTGCCTCAAGGGACTTGGGGAGGCCAGCAGGGAGGCAGGAGGGCAGGCAGGAGCTGCCAGAGCTCCCAAAGCACAGCCAAGCCCCAGCTGCATGTCCCCCAGCTCCCCTCACCCAGCCCCACGCCCCCAGCATGGCTCCAGCCGGCTGCCCCCTGCCTACCTTCGAGGGCTCGTCGCAGGTGGTGATGAGGGCATTGAGCATCAGCCACTGCATCTGGCTGCACTCGCTCCGCAGGTACCTCGGTGCCAGCTGCAGGACATGTTCGTCTAATGCCCTCACCTCAGGGCAGGCCAGGAGCTGAAACTTCCAGGACGCAGGGTCATGGCTGGGGGAGCGTTGGTGGGCATCTCCAGGGACAGGTTTCTTGGGGATCCCCACCATTTGGGAATCTCCAAGTGCCATCTCACAATCCAGGCGTCTGCAACAAGCAGTCTTTTCAGTTTTGGCAGAAAAAGCCCCTGTTGTTTCCCCCCCTTGGTACTGGAATTACTCAGACTTGTTCCAGTAAATATCTTTAGCAGCTGCAGCTTCACAGCTCAACATCTCCAATCAATTAGCAGGATATCAATCACCTGGACTACAGTTTCTTGTATCAGAAGGAAAGAGGTTTCATTGGCAAGTCTTAGTAAGACAATGATTTTACAGACACCCAGCAGCAGTCCTCTGTCTTCCCTCAGCCACGTGCCAATTGCACAACGATTCTCCAGCAGCTTCAGTCTCAGCTGGCTCACTTTCAGTGGCTTATTTCTACAGATGCCCCTGCCCCAGCACTAACAAATTCTGCTTAGAAAAACCTCAATAAAAAAGGAAAACAACCCAAAGCAGCGAGCTTTAGAGTTGGGTTTGAACTGGAGAAAACATTTGGCAGAAAATGATATCCACAAGGGGAAAAGAATCATCTCATTGTCTCAGTTCTCAGTGACACATGAGGCAAGAGCTTTGTGCTGGAGCTGAGAACAAAACTGATCTTGTGATGGCCTGTCTGAAAAAAGCTACTGCCAGCTTTTGCCTCCTCTTCAATCCATATCAGCAAGGAAAGTGAGATTTCCTTGGGGGTGAACTGCACACAGGTTGTAAAGAGTCAGGCAGGTCCCACCGAGAACAGGTCACACAGGAACGTGTCCAGGAGAGTCTTGAAGAGCTCCAGAGCAGGAGCCTCCACACCCTCCCTGGGCAGCCTGGGCCAGGGCTCCCTCACTCAAACACTCAAACAGTTTTCCCTTGTGTTTCAATGGAACTGTTTGTGTTGCAGCTTCATCCCATCACCCCTTGTCCTGCCACTGGATACAACAGAGAGAAAGTGCTGCCCCAAGCTCCTGACACCCACCAGTGAGAGATTTGGAGCTATGAATGACCTGCCCCCTCAGTCTCCTCTTCTCCAGCCTGAACAGCCCCAGGGCCCGCAGCCTTTCCTCACAAGGAAGATGCTCCAGTCCCCTGAGCATCTGGGTGGCCCTGCACTGGCCTCTCTGCAGCAGTTCCCTGTCCCTCTGCAGCTGGGGAGCCCACAACTGGGCACAGGACTCCAGCTGAGGCCTCAGCACATGTGGCAGAGCAGAGGGGGAGCAGAAGCTCCATCAGAGCAGAGCTCTCACCACAGTCGGTGGTGGCAGCACTTCTGGCCCTTCTGAGCCTTGCTGAAGTGAAATTCTCTTCTGAAACGTGGCTACCTGAAAAACTGTGTGTTTTCTTTAAAGCTGGAACAACCAGCCCAGTTACAAGGTGTCCTTCCCATGGCCTCTGAGTGTGCTGAGCTGCTCCATTCCTGGCCTCTGCTGTACCCTGAGAAACAGTGT
Organism: Colius striatus; assembly: GCF_028858725.1. Lineage (NCBI taxonomy): Eukaryota > Metazoa > Chordata > Aves > Coliiformes > Coliidae > Colius > Colius striatus. The sequence goes on along the minus strand of NC_084771.1, from coordinate 2,445,580 downwards.
TTGGGAGTCATTTGTCTTCCAAAGCACCTGCAGGGCATCTGAGGCCCCTCTTCCCAGAGAGCAGCTGGGAAGGGAGTGAAAAGGGAGGAGGAAGAGAAGCAAGGTTGTTGTGGATGGAGACAAGGGCAGGGAGGGCTGGCTGCCCGTTACGGTTCCCGGCAAAACAGGCTCCAGTGCTCGACTGAGAGAGGAAAGGAGGAAAGTTTATTCTGCTACCAACATGAAACAGAACGGAACAAATCAAAAAGGGAGCAGGATGATGAGAAAATGACAACCACGGGACACAGTCCTTGGGGAACATCTCTGGCGTGGATTCTTCACGACACCGGGGCTCTCGGAGACAGAGGCTGCGATGCTGGAGCCCCTCACTCACCATCTTCCGATGAGTCAGAACCCATCTCATACACCAGGGTTTCGTCCCATGTCACCCTTTTCTTTTTCGTAGCGCCGGGAGCCCCATCCTCCTTCCCAGCTCCCTTCGAGGAGCTGGCGACTGTCGGCACGCTCGGGGAGGGCACACGAATGCGGTCAGGGCGGGAATGGCGAAGCCTTTGCAAGGCGCCTCGTCTCTCGGAGCTTGTCAGGGACTGTGTCAAAGAGAAGCTGCGCTGGCTCAGGGCGCTCTTCAGCTCCCTGCTCCTGACCTGCCCCATGGCTGTCTCAACAGACACTGGCTGGGGCAGGCGGCTGCTGCCAAAGGCCCTGCGCTGGGGGTGACGTCACAAAGGGCCCCGTTCTGAGCTGCCGCCCAGTGTGGGGCACGGGAAGGAGGGATGGCATCATGGGGGCACGGGAAGGGGGGATGGCATCATGTGGGGCACGGGAAGGGGGGTGGAATCATGGAGGGCACGGGAAGGGGGGATGGCATCATCGGGGGCATGGGAAGGGGGGATGGCATCATGGGGGGCACGGGAAGGGGAGATGGCATCATGAGGGGCACAGGAAGGGGAAATGGCATCGTGGGGTCACAGGAAGGGGCAAGGGGGATGGCATCATGGGGGGCACTTGGCTTTGGAATTAAACTTGAGGCTGTGAACTCTGAAATTAGGGTTTGTGTAGTGATGGTTAGGTAGTGATTAGGTTAGTGTAGTGATTAGGTAGTGATGGTTTTGAAATCTAAGGTTTTGCACCCTCAAAACGAGTCCTGGGAGGGGCAATGAGAGGCTTTGGCCATGAAATAGTTGAATTCTATTCTTCAAGCACCACTTCCTCCAAGCCCAGGATCAGTGTGTCCCCACATGTAGGAACGGAGGCTGGAGGCCTCCATGGGTGAGCAAGGATCTGCTGGGACAGCTCAGGCCGAAAGCAGCCATCTCTGAGAGGTGGAAACGGGGCCTGGCTTCTTGGGAAGAGTACACAACATTGCCAGAGCATGCAGGGGTGCCACCAAGAAGGCCAAAGCCCTTCTAGAATTCAACCTGGCCAAGAAAGTAAAGCAAAGCAAGAAGGTGTTTGTCATGACATCAACAGCAAAAGGAAGATGAGGGGCGCCGTGGGCCCACTGCTGAACACAGAGGGTGCCCTGGTGACAGGGGATGCAGAGGCCGAACTACTGAATGCCTTCTTTGCTACAGGCTGTACAGACAAGGCCAGCCCTCGGGAAGCCCAGTCCAGCAAGGACAGTAGGATGGCCTGGACAGCAGAGCACTTGGCCTGGGTGGAAGAGGAAGAAGTTAAAGATTTGCTGGCCAAGCTTGAGGCTCATAAGTCAATGGGTCCTGACGGGATGCATCCGAGAGTGCTGAGGGAGCAGCTGATGTGATTGCTGAGCCTCTCTCCATCATTTTTGATCAATCATGGAGCACAGGCGAGGTGCCTGAGGGCTGGAGACAGGCCAATGTCACTGCAGGCTGCAACAAGGGCTGGAAGGATGAGCCAGGAAACCACAGGCTGGTCAGCCTGACCTCCATCCCTGGAAAGGTGATGCAACAACTCATCCTGAATGTCACCACTAAACATATGAAGGATCAAATGGTTGCCAGGGGGAGTCAACATCGATCACCAAGGGGAAATCCTGTGTGACCAACCTGATGCCTTCTACCAGGACATAATCGGCTGGTTAGTTTAAGGGGAGCAGCAGATGTCATCTGCCTTGAGTTCAGCAAGGCTCTGGGCATTGTCTCCCACAACACCTTCATCAGAAAGCTCAGGCAGTGTGGGCTGGATGAGTGGAGGTGAGGTGGATGGAGAACTGGCTGAATGACAGAGCCCAGAGGGTGCTGATCAATGGCACAGAGTCAGGTTGGAGGCCTGTGGCCAGTGGAGTTCCACAGGGATGGGTTCTGGGGCCAGTCTGGTTCAACATCTTCATCAAGCACCTGGATGAGGGGACAGAGGGACCCTCAGTGAGTTCCCTGCTGGTACCAAACTGGGAGCACTGGCTGATTCCCCAGAGGCTGAGCTGCCAGGCAGTGAGAGCTGGTCAGGCTGCGAGTTGGGCACAGAGGAACCTGCTGAAGGTCACCAAGGGCAGGGGCAGAGTCCTGCAGCTGGGGAGGAACAACCCCCTGCACCAGGCCAGGCTGGGGATGACCTGCTGGAGAGCAGCTCCAGGAGACAGACCTGGGAGTGCTGGGTGATAAGAAACTGCCCATGAGCAGCAACGTGGCCTCGTGGGCAAGAAGCCAACAGCAGCCTGGGGGCATCCAGCAGAGTGTGGGCAGCAGGGCCAGGGAGCTTCTGCTCCCCCTCTGCTCTGCCACATGTGCTGAGGCCTCAGCTGGAGTCCTGTGCCCAGTTGTGGGCTCCCCAGCTGCAGAGGGACAGGGAACTGCTGCAGAGAGGCCAGTGCAGGGCCACCCAGATGCTCAGGGGACTGGAGCATCTTCCTTGTGAGGAAAGGCTGCGGGCCCTGGGGCTGTTCAGGCTGGAGAAGAGGAGACTGAGGGGGCATCTCATTCATAGCTCCAAATCTCTCACTGGTGGGTGTCAGGAGCTTGGGGCAGCACTTTCTCTCTGTTGTATCCAGTGGCAGGACAAGGGGTGATGGGATGAAGCTGCAACACAAACAGTTCCATTGAAACACAAGGAGAAACTGTTGGAGTGTTTGAGTGAGGGAGCCCTGGCCCAGGCTGCCCAGGGAGGGTGTGGAGGCTCTTGCTCTGAAGGGCTTCAAACCCACCTGGACACATTCCTGTGTGACCTGATCTAAGTGAACCTGCTTCTGCAGGGGGATTAGGCTGGATGATCTCTAAAGGTCCCTTCCAACCCTTCCCATTCAGTGATTCTATACCTCACAGGTGACAGTTTCAAGCAGAGCCATATGTGAGGCTATAGGTAAATGCCAAATCATTTGCTGAGCTGAGTCTGAATTCAGGTCCCAGTCCCAGGAAATGAAGCACTTCATGGCATGACTTAGATGCAGAGGAAAACGAGGATGCTGGACTACAAACTAATGTACAATGTGCAGCCTCATGGGCTTCAGTCCATCTGCTCCAGCCTGTGGCACTCCAGGATACGGCATCAGGACACAATGATGGTCTGACCCTGAAGGCTTTTTGACCCTTACAAACTACAGATGACATGCCTGGTTGTATCTGTTTCAAGAATGCGTTTGTTGTTGTTTTTCTAGGAGTGAGGGAAGAGTCTCTGGTTTTAGGTTATCCCTTGAGAGACTGAGAATGAATGACAAGATCTGAAAGCTCAGAACTGCCTGCATATAACCTTCCTTCCTGGAGTACTATTTGTCACTTAAAGAACTTAATTCTTTGAAATGCAAATGTTAAGTTGGAGCACTTTATGAATTTATGAGTATGAAAAATGAATGTATCTCAGTTACAGTGGGAAAAGACAGGTATTGCACACAAATGGCAGACTTGAAGGCCTGTAAGTCATTTGGCTGGCCAGCTTCCCCTCCTAATCCCACTTTATACTGACACTACAAGTAATCTTATGATAAGAAAAACCAACTGTATATTATGAGATCAGAGGGCTTGCAAGGGAGACATTAAAACTGCTTCTCACATGTTGCTTTAGATGCAACACTGATATCCTTCCTTTCTCCTTCCATGACACGAGCTTTTCAGATGGCTGCTTCACTCAAATGCAGTAGATGTTTGTCCTGATTTCAGCTGGGACAGAGTTAATTTTCTCCCTAGCAGCTTGCACAGGCTGTGGTTTGGATTTAGTGTGTTGATAACACACTGAGGTTTAGTTGTTGCTAAGTAGCACTTATCCTAAGTCAAGGATTTTGTTTTTTGGCTTCTCATGGCCTGCCATCACGAAGGTTGGAGGAACATGAGAAACTGGGAGGAGATACAGCTAGGACAGCTGACCCAAACTGATCAAAGGAATATTCCATACCATATGAGGTCATGGCCAGTATATAAACTGGAGGGAGTTGGCTGGGAGAGACAGGTCACAGCTCAGGGACTGGCTGAGCATGGGTCAGTGGGCATTGAGCAACTGCATTGGGCGCCACTTGTCTCTCTTGGGCTTTATTTCATGATCCTGTCATCTTCCTTTTCATTATAGTAACAATAACAGATATATTTTATTATTTGTTTCCATTATTAAACTGTTCTTATCCCAACCCATGAGCTTTACTTGCTTTTGGTTCTCCTCACCATCCCATCAGGAGTGAGTGAGCAGCTGTGGGGTAATAGCTGCTGCCTGGGGTTAAACCACAACAATGCTGTTTAACTGCTGTTTCCACTAATGCCCTGTAAAGCCCATACAGGTAGTCTCAGCTCACTTACTCTGGTTGTTCTCTAGGGTCCCAGGAATCCTCAAATTCAGATCCTTCTGGGACTTCCTCTGTATTCCAAATAGTTTTATCATTTCCAGGTTTCACTTGGAAAGTATCTGCAAGTGATGAGAAAAATCATCCTGTCATAGACTGGAATGTCTCTGATCCTTTAGGTTTGCTGAAAACTTCAGCTTTTCCTAGGCTTCAGAAAAAAGCCTTTGTACTAAAAGCATTCTAGTTAATGCCCACAGTCTCCTTCAGCTCAGAATGCAGAAGGAAGACAGAATGTTTTCCTTTCCTTTAAGTCTGCTTTATCCAACCTCCATGTCAAGGAAATCCCCCTTTCAGGCATAAAATATCTAGCACTTCAAAAATGGGTGAAGTGTAGCAGTGTGAAATATTAATCCTCCCCAAGCCCCTCAACATGAGATTTTTATGTGGGCAGAGTCATTTACAAAAGGACCTCCTTTCTCACACAGAAATCCAGCTCTTCCCCTTAATTATTGAGCACAGACCAGATAAGGTACAGAAGACACATGACAGCTCACAGGCAGGATACCCTGGTTTATGCCTGTCCTACATGGAAAGGTAAGCTGGTAAATCTCCAGCTTGAAGGTTTTTATAGTAAGAATCTCTGGCTATTGTTGGAATCCCAAGCAAAACTACTCTATTTGTTATATTTGCAACAGTTCCTTTGCTGCTACAGTCATCCTAGTCCTTGCTGGCCTTTCTTACAGCTCATAACTAAGCTCCAGGAACAACTTTACATTTACTGTGCCAAGGCTAAACTTGTCTTCTTTTCTTTCCTGAGTATGATTCACACCAGTTTAGGAAGCCTGAACATATCTGTTCTCACTGTCTGAGAGTCTGCTTTTCCACATAGTGCCAGAACACCTGTGGCCAGGTAAAGTCTGGAATTGTCCAGTGTTTCCAGGCAAAGAAGTAGGTGCAGGAACTGAAAAATGTCTCTTGGACTGTTGAGGGCAGCACTGAACAAAGCTCTTGTTTCTAGATGTGGTCTAAATAGGGTTGTGACACTTCAGTGAGGGAGCATGGCACAACTGTGCTTCACAACACACTCTCTAGCTTTTCCTCATCATAGGCATAGGCTCAAATCCACACAGTCGACTCCATGAAGACCCCTTCAGGTGAGTACCTAGAAGTCCATCTTCCTTGTTTGCTCTGAGTGAGCACTAACATCTCCATGTGGAGCTTTTGGCTGCTCAGTTATGATTCCCCTCAGCCCATGTCCAGGCTGTGCTCTGTACTCTGTTTCTCATCATCACTGGAGGCTGCTGTGATCTGGAGTTACCTTTTCTGTGTGTTTTTGTGGGGGTTATTTTGCAGCTAAACTTTCAGGACCAGAAGAATTTTACAGTGTAAAATGTAATGCTGTTTCCATCTTGGAGGTCAATGACCTCTCTCTGACTCAAGCAAACCCTATTACTGGTAACTTACTACAGCTGTTACAGTCTGCTACCATGGCACTGAACATTAAACCACACAGACACTCCTCCTTACCAGTGGTCTCTCTCTTTCCTGGTCCAATAGTCCCAGGAGTCATGGCATTAACTGAACAGTGAGGCTGAGGAAAAAAAGGCAAATGCAGCTTCAATTAACTACATAGAGCCCAGCTCAGTAACAATTATGTCAATAAATACCAAATAAGGTCAAACAAATCCCTGCTAGGATCCACTGAACCTTCTTTCCTTGTCACACTCACCCAGCAGAAAGTGACCTTGCCCCAGTGGGTTTGAGCAGTACTCCCCAAAGCCCTGTGTTACAGACAGCTGTGCTTTCTGAGCATTAGCTTCCACAGCACTCTGGCAAAAACTTCCATGCTTTGCCTGCCAGGAAGCTGAGGGTGCTACAGGTTTCCTTTTGACAGTCAAAGTCATATGAGGCAACAACATTTCCCTCTAATTATGAATCAATTTAGTGCTAATAGGCCTATGTGAGGCATTCCTCTATATGTGAAGATCCCTTTGGTTTGATAACAGTGCCTCACATGCACAGAACATTCAATTAAATCAAAATAAAGATTTCCATTTCCCCAGATTGACTCAGACTTAATTGCCATCCCTTGTGGCAGTTTGCCATTGCTGTCTCTGAAGTGTCACTCATTTCATTAATAAGATGTAAACAAATTCTTTCAAAATCAGGATGTTGACTGCAAAGATGTACAGCAATAATGCCACTTTTAAAAGGCAGCCAGCAAGCAGCTAAAGTGTAGCTGGAGTGTGAAGGATCACATCTACCCCCTACTGAAAGGAAACTTCAAGGCATATGAACCCCTTTGATGCCCAACATTTCCATCTTTACCAATACTTGCCCACAGCTGCTGGGGCAGCCAGCTGGCTCTTTGCTGAGTGCATTAGAGGAACACTGAGGAGTTTGCAGTTTTTGTTATCCATGTCATAACATGACTTGTTCAAACTCTTAAGAGACCTGGCAGTCTCTGAGCCTTCACAGAGGCCCTCTACATTGTGTTTGTCAGCACCTCTGGCCCTCCTGGGCTACTCCTCCCATGCAGGCCTTGAGAAAAGCAGCAGCTGCATGGTTTCCAAAAGCTGTGATTTTCACCTAGTCCTGAGGTGAATGGATAGAGAAGGGAAAGATGCTTCTCTCATCAGTGATTCAGACCACTCACCTTCAAATGATTACCCACCCTTTCCTATTCTACAATCACCAACATATCTATTGTACTTCAATGACCAATTATCTCTACAGTCCTTCAACGCCTGGCACACAGAATGAGTTCACTTGGCTGCCTCTGGCTATTTTAGTCTTTACTCAGAAGTTGAGCAGCAACTTTTTTCCCTCCACATGCAGCATTCAGCTGCAATTGCCTTCACCTCCAGCAGACTTCAGGGAGAAGCAGGGGGAAGTGTAAAGTATCTAAAGCTCTTTCAAGTACAAGTTCTCACTTCTTTCAAGCTGAAAAACTAAATCTCCCTCCCATCTTGTGGTCACAATCTCTCCTTGTTTTCCTGGGGCACCTTCCTAGTCTCTCCCTCAAGAGCTTGTGACACTGTGTTTCTGTGTTTCAAGTCAGTCCAAGACCTTCAAAGTTCCTGTTCACATACTCTGGGAAAGAGAGCTTCACTTCTCCTCAGTTAATAAGGTCATGGTACAACATGTAAAAGAAGCAGTACTTCTGATGAAAGACTCACCACATGTTCATCATCATCATCATCTTCTTGAGTATCATGAAGCAGCTTGGCAAGCAACTGCAGAGAAGGGCCTGAGGAAAGACTGTCCATATCAATACCTGCCACTCACCTATGCACCAAAAAACAAGTGACATGTGAAGAAGGAACAAAATGTGTCCTGTACAACTTGGAAAGCACAATTTTCCTACTGGGTGTTCTACAAAGGATAAAGTTCAGCCAAACTTTTACATGCATGATGTTAAAACATATATAACAGAACATACTCCACCTTTCCTAGAATCACAGAGTGGTCTCAGCTGGAAGGGATCTTTCAGCCCATGGGGTGCAGCCTCTGTCCCAGCCCCATCACCCACCAGCCCATTGCCCTCAGTGCAACAGCCACCCAGCTCTGAAACCCCTCCAGGGACGGTGACTCCAGCAGCTCCCTGGGCAGCCCCTTCCAATGCCTCAGCTTATAGACTCTTTAGCACTTATTGCAATCGCAGCCCAAGCCTCACAGCGGCCACCGAGCTAACAGCAGGCCCCACCTCCACACGCATCTGTAGCCACCGCAGCCACAGCGAGGGCAGCGGGTCGCCTCGGCCCAGCGCTGCCCCCGAGGGCCCGGGCAGGCGTTCGCGCACGGGTTGTGTGCCCAGCCGCGGGGGGACGGACACGCCGCGGCTCTCGACCCCGCGCCCCGCTCCGCGCCGCTCCAGCCGCCGCCAGGCCCCGGCCCAGCCGCCGCCGCGTCCGCGTCGCCACGGCAACGGGGAACCGCCGCCCCTCGCGCCTCGCCTCGACGTCACCAGCCAATCCGACCGGGCTTACCGGGAGTGGCGGCTGGAGCGGCCAATGACTGCTGAGGGCGGGGAAAACGCGGCCGGTGGTTGGCCGGCGACGGAGGGGGCGGTGCTTTGCTGGGCCGCGCGCGGGGCGGTTGGGTTTCCGCTTCCGGCCGGGGCTGGGCCTGGCTCCGGGGCTGGGGCTCCGTCCCGCAGCAGCCATGAGCTTCGGCTTCGGGTCGGGCGCGGCGGGCAGCGGCTTCGGTTTGGGCACACCGAAGACGACCGGCACCACGGCCACGACGGGCTTTTCGTTCTCCACGCCCGCCGCTTCGGGGGGCTTCAGCTTCGGCAGCACGGCCCAGACGCCGGCCAGCAGCCAGCCCTTCTCCTTCAGCAAGCCGGCCGCCGCCACGCAGCCCCCCAGCTTCAGCTTCGGGACGCCGACCACGGCGACTGCGGCTCCCACAACCACCGTGTTCCCTCTGGGGTGAGGGGCGCGGGGCCGACGGGCCCCGGGGAGCGGGTGCTGGGCGGCCCTGGGCGCTGGGGAGCACTGGCAGGGGCTGCCCAGATGGGCTGTGGAGGCTCCTTCTCTGGAGACATTCCAACCCAGCTGGAGGAGTTCCTGTGTGCCCTGCTCTAGGTGGTGCTGCCCTGGCAGGGGGGTTGCACTGGCTGAGCTCTGCAGGGGCTGCCCAGATGGGCTGTGGAGGCTCCTTCTCTGGAGACATCCCAACCCAGCTGGTTCCTGTGTGCCCTGCTCTAGGTGGTGCTGCCCTGGCAGGGGGGTTGCACTGGCTGAGCTTTCCAGGCCCCTCCCAGCCCTTGAGACTCTGTGTTTCTGTGGGCGATGCCCCTGGGAAGTGCAAGTAATTACTGCAAGTAATTCTCAGGCAGCAAACCCCTTACTCTTGTGCCCCAATTGACTGGAGCACTCTGGGAAGCATCTTTAGTGCAATGTGTTTGTGTCAGTGCTGCCTTTTTTCAGATGGGCATTGAGAATGAGCTGTTTCACATTTTGGTCTGTAATTGGGGTATGGATGCTTGCATGAAGAAATGATACAGCTTTGTGTCTCAGCATGAAACATCTTGTCCTTTCTGATCCAAATGTGGAGCACTCAGAATGTTTCTTCAGCCAAGTAGGACCATTTTGTCCTTGGGAGGGGCTGTAAGCTTGGAAGTGATTCTTCCAACCTGCTGTTGTTGAAGCTTGCCAGATGGGAGCATTGGGAAGGGAGCTGCAATGGGGACTGGCACTAAGAGTTAGTTGAAAAATATAGTCTTATATAGAAGAAGTGCAAAAGGAGGTGTGAGAGCTGAGAGAGTAAGCAACTTCACTTACACTGCTATAAATGTCTTCTGGTGCCTGGCTGGGTGAAGGTAATTTAAGAGGGAGTTAGTATAAAGAGACTGAAGAGGACTTCAGATGACAAGGGTTGTGGTGTAGACATTGCCAAACTTGCAACACACCCCTGACTGAGTGCATGGCCTTTGGAAGGGTGATTTCTGCTGGCAGCAAACTGTTAGAAAGCCTTGAAATTGAGTAGATATTCATCTCCAACAGATTGGCTTCTTTTCTTCTCTAGGATGAATGCACCAAAGTTAAGCTTTGGAGGCAGTGCTGCAACACAAGCTACTGGAATCGCAGGGGGCTTTGCATTTGGTAGGTCTGCACCAACCAGCGTGGCCTCGAGTCAAGCAGCAGCCCCTACTGGCTTTGTGTTTGGATCTGCTGGCACCACCACCAGCAGCAGCAGCAGCACCACCACAGCTCAGTCTGGGACAACTGGAGGATTTACTTTTTCCAGTGGTAGCACAACTCAGGCTGGCACAAGCACCTTCAACATCGGCACCGCAGCTCCCCAAGCACCATCCACCGGGCTGACCTTTGGGACAGCAACTGCTGCCACCACTGCTGCCACCTTGGGAACTGCAACCCAGTCAGCAGCCCCCTTCAGCCTTGGGGGACAGACCACAGGTGAGTGCCAGGGCTTCAGATGGCTGCTGTAGTCAGGAAGCCTGTCAGCACAGAGGATAGCTGGGGATGGTGTGGAGATCCACAGAGTCTCAAGGGCTGGAAGGGGCCTGGAGAGCTCATCCAGTGCAACTCCCCTGCCAGGGCAGCACCACCTAGAGTAAGGCACACTTGAACTCATCCAGCTGGGTTGGGATGTCTCCAGAGAAGGAGCCTCCACAGCCCATCTGGGCAGCCCCTGCCAGTGCTCCCTCACCTCAACAGGGAACAACTTTGTCCTTGTGTCTCTTTGGAACCTCAGTTTGTTGCCCCTTGTCCTGCCACTGGCCATCCCTGAGCACAGCCTGGCTCCAGCCTCCTCACACCCACCCTTGATGCATTTGTAACCATGAATTAGATTCTTCAACCTCCAGCTGCTGCTGGTGACAAATGAAGCTGCAATTGATGGGTTTTCTGAGATGCTTGCCTGGGGTCACCTGTGATGAATGACAACTGCTGGTGAGCCTTTGGGTTTAGGGAGTGAGGCTGAAATAGTTCTGCCAATGTGTGTAGAAAGTGCTTGTTGCATTTGAAGCCCTTCTAAAGTGTTTTGAATGGGTTTGCTGGTGCAGAGGGAAGGGGCTGGCAGTGATGGGGAGGAGGTGCTGCAGGATGAGCCTGGCCCACAATGCCAAAGGTAACCTCCCTGATGGCAGGAACCTGCCTCCTCCTGCAGAGCTTTTGGTCTACTTGTTGGTGACAGTGCCTGCCTTGGAGGGAAGGTCAGCAGCTCTGGGGCAGGGTGATGCTTGTCTGTGTCAGCATTATTCTTGGAAATCTTTTTTACACAATGCCTGTGTTAGCTCCAGTTCATTTCTGGGACAGTACAAGAGTACTTACCACACCAGCTCCAGAGGGAACTGCTGCAGAGAGGCCAGTGCAGGGCCACCCAGATGCTCAGGGGACTGGAGCATCTTCCTTGTGAGGAAAGGCTGCGGGCCCTGGGGCTGTTCAGGCTGGAGAAGAGGAGACTGAGGGGGCAGCTCATTCATAGCTCCAAATCTCTCACTGGTGGGTGTCAGGAGCTTGGGGCAGCACTTTCTCTCTGTTGTATCCAGTGCCAGGACAAGGGGTGATGGGATGAAGCTGCAACACAGACAGTTCCATTGAAACATAAGGAGAAAGTGTTTCAGTGCTGAGGTGAGGGAGCCCTGGCCCAGGCTGCCCAGGGAGGGTGTGGAGGCTCCTGCTCTGGAGCTCTTCAAGACCCTCCTGGCCATGTTCCTGTGGGAGCTGCTTTGGCAGGGGCTTGGGCTGGATGAGCTCTAAAGGTCCCTTCCAACCCCCACCATGCTGTGAGTCTATGACTGAATAACATTGTTTTTCTTATACTCCTACCCCTTCTACCTTGACTGTTGTGATCAGCAGAACCCACAGTGTCTCTGTAGTAAAACAACTGTAATTTCCATTTCCTTCTGCTTGTTGCAGGTCTAAGCTTTGGATCATTGACTTCAACAGCAGCCACTAGTGCACCCACAGCAACGCTGACTGCCAGTAGCAGCCAGGGACCTACTCTGGCCTTTGGAAGCAAACCTGGAGGTAGGAAATTGTTTCAGGAAATAATTACTTGAGACTTGGTGAATCTGCTGTCCTTCTGGGAATAGTTTTCTAAGCTGGAGTCTGGTAATGAGCTAGAAGTGCTTGTGAATTTGCAAGAGCATCAGTGATCTGTGGCAGTTCATACAGCCATTCACCTGAGCATCCCATGCTTTTGATTGTGTTCCCTGTGCCTTGTTCTCTTCTGTAATTCTTGCTTGAGTGCAGTGGGAAGGAGCCAGGGGTTTCAGGGGTACATTGTAATAAAGATAAGCCTGAAGTAGAAAACGAGGAGGAGTAGTTTGAAGCCCTTCCATCCTCAAAAGCCTGGTGGAAATGGGCAGATGTGTGTCCCCTCCTCAGCACGCCTCTTCTGAAATGGGTGAGAGCTTGCTGTGGTCTGGTTGTACAAGGTAGATGCTTTTTCTTTTTGCAGTAACATCCACAGCTGCCACAACTGCAGCCACCACCACAACCTCCATTCTTGGCACAACAGGGCCTACCCTGTTTTCATCTATAGTGAGTTCTTCAGCACCGACGTCGTCTACCGCCACAGGCCTCTCACGTAAGTCACAACATGCAGGTTTCATCTGTTAGGGGAATAAATGAGCAGCATGGTTGGTGGCAGCTGGTAGTGGTGGAGCTGTAGATGCTGGGGTAATAGAGAATTCAGAAGACCAGCTCTTCTCACTGTTTGCCACCTCCCCTCTTTGCAAACTGTCTTCAAAGGTGAGGCGTGAGAGTTTTGTTTAAGCTCAAGCACACTTTAGATTCAGAGTGGGCAAGCAACACAGGGCACTTTTAGCTGTTTTGGTGTTTCTCTGGGTAGTACCACCACAAATTAGCTTTCTAGTGGTGTTTTAGCTACTGTCTTGTTTTAGCTACTTGTCCTTGAGTCTGGTTATGTCAGTCCTTGACTCTTGCATTAAGTGTTTGCACGTCTTTACAGTGGCCTGGGATGGTAGAGATGCAGGGTGCCAAAAACAAATATTCCCACTACTATGTGCTTGCAAGTTTCCCTGCTAATAACTGGCAAGTTTCCTCTTGCAAAATGAGTTTCATGGCAGCAAGTAGTGTCAGTTTTCTGATAGCTTTAAAGGCAGTAGCCCAGGTTTGAAGACAGTCCTAACAGCTCCCTTTCTGAGTCTTCAGTGAGGCATTAACACTTCAGTTTCTTTTGATTATGGAAACTAGCTACAGCCAGTGTTGCTCTTTACCAGGGTTAATGCTACTGTTCCATACACCATGCTGTCCTACCCCTACCTCTAAGAATTTAGGCAGCTGCTCCCAAGGCCCTTCACAAGTTTTATGTTAAAGCCATGCTAATTATGTTTAGCTGATGAGCTGCTGCAGTTTGTAGATGCCACGTGCAGCAGTTTAATAACTTCTGTTTTGCCTAGCACTGCAGCACTTGCATTGCTACTCTAATTCCAAAACTGACCTTAATCTTAGTGTTTAAGAATGCTTTTAAGCAAGTGGGTGTTCTCTGTTTATCAGGGTATCTGAAATTTGTTGTTAGATGCTAATAGGGGGGTTGTTCCCAGGCAGCTGAGATGTGACCAGGGTGTTTCCTGTAGTATGTGCAATGGTATTGCTTTAGCTGTAGGCTTGTGCAGAGATTGCCTTTGCTGCCTGACAGTGTCCAGAAACCTTGGCTTCTCTTAGCATTTGATAGCAGTTAAATGTTAGATAATTCCAAACAGGTAAAGAGAAGCAATGGTAGCTTGGCACCAGGGTTGATAAAGTTGCCTGGAAGAATAACAATGATCCTCCTTAACACAAATACAGAGCAGACAGAGATGGGTGAGCAGGCAAGGGTAGAGCTTTTCAATGGGATGCTGTGTTTAATGGGTTATGCAAACTCTTAATATTGTCTTCTGTTTCCAGTTACTGCCCCTTCCACTGGGACAGCCAGTCTTGGATCACTTGGCTTTGGACTGAAGGTTCCTGGAACAACAGCTGGTACAACAAGCACTGCCACTAGTAAGAACTAGATGCTGCAAGTAGCTGAAGAGAAGGGAGCTCCACTAATGGGGCCACACTAATGTAGCAGTGCAGCAGTTCTAATTTCCAATGCTCTCCACATCTTTCCCTGATCCTCTTTTCCCATCTCCCCAAAGGCACAGTTACCTATGACTTCTGAGAGCCTGGCCACACACAGCAAAGGGACTGGGTTGAAGGAAGGCCCCTGGGCTTTGATGTTTAATCTGGATCAAGTCAACTAAATAGATTGACTGCCCCTGTTCTGGCCTGCCTGTGTAGTACAGAATTGCCCTGATGGATGAGGGAGAGGTGTCCAGATGGGGGAAGGGAGAAGGACTTTTAGGGAGAGAGGTTTTATGATTCAGTTACACCCCATTCATCTGTTTCTTCCATATGATGAGTTCTGAAGTGTTGGGTTTTATTAACTCTCCTTCAAAAGCAAACAAAGCAGAGATGAGTGCTGTTTGTGTCAGCCCTCGTGTGAAAACCTGCAGTGGAATCTGCTGCTGCACAGTGGTTGGGTTTGGGACTGCACATCCTTTCCTGCATGGGGTTACCAGTCAGTTTTCAGCATGATGACATGGCTGCTCAGCTCTCAAGGTCTCTCTCAAGCTTGTTTCTGATGTGACTGTGAAGAGTTTGAGCTTGGTGCCTAAAAGTGCTGTGTGAGGGGCTGACAGTAGCATCTGATAGCTGCTCTTAGTTTTGTGAAAACCTGGAGATCCCACCTCTTGCCAAGATGCAGGAGAGGAACTGGGTTTGCTGATAGTTGTTAGGTCTAATAGTAAAACATGAGACTGAGAGGGATGTGTGGGCAAATGTCCAGGGCTGCCAGTTCCTCACTTTACTGGACCTACTAGCTGGGTATGTACAGTGCACTGCCTTTGTGTCAAGGTGCCCTTCATTCCCTTCCTGGCAGACATAGGATTTGCTTTCTGTGTAAGGGACCTATTTGAGTTCATATTGCCCAGTGTTTGGAAGTGTGTGCTGGGCCTGTTCTCCATGTGTTAGATAGCAGATGTGTCCTGTTGCTTGACTTGCATCTCTTCTTTCAGGCACTACTACTGCTTCTGGCTTTGCTTTGAATCTTAAGCCATTAACTACAACTGGTGCCATTGGAGCTGTGACTTCTGCAGCTGCCATCACCACCACCACAGCCAGCAGGTGAGTGTGTTCCAGCCAGCCCCTGCCTCTTTGGAGGAGAAGCTGTTATTAGTGATGGGATCCTGGGGGGGAAGCAGGGATCTTGTCACCTTTATAGTTTGGAGTTTGATGTTGTGGTTTGGACTTTGTGGCACTTCCTCCCAGTGTCCAAAGAGAAGCTGTTATTAGTGATGGGATCCTGGGGGAGAAGCAGGGATCTTGTCACCTTTATAGTTTGGTGTTTGATCTTTTTGCCTTTGTGGCACTTCCTCCCAGTGCCCCTCCAGTGATGACTTATGCCCAGCTGGAGAGTTTGATAAACAAGTGGAGCCTGGAACTGGAAGACCAAGAGAAACACTTCCTTCACCAAGCCACACAAGTGAACGCCTGGGATCGGACGCTGATAGAGAATGGAGAGAAGGTCAGGCAATGTCCAGAGGAACCTGATTTTGCTTGCTTACATCCTTAAAGGCCATCAGGGTTAGAGATGCAACATCTAGTGGGACTTTCCCATCTGTATTTTACAAGCAGAATTGGATCTGTGTGCTTTTAAAAGACTCGCTTGTGTGTCTGTACTGGGCTACAGGCACTGAAACTTGGAAGTCTGTTCTGTGAGCTTACACCATGCTAACAACTTCCCTTAGGGTGGAGCTTTCAAAGCCAAACTTCCACTGTTCCATTTCTGGTCTGGAAGTCTTTATGGAACCATTTCTTGTGTCTGGTAGACGTTGGTATGGTGCTGGCTTCCTGTTCCACCACTCTCACGAGTTCACTTTGGAGTTTCACAATGTAATTAAGTGTCTTGTGTTTCCAGATTACTTCATTACACAGAGAAGTAGAGAAAGTGAAACTTGATCAGAAGAGGTATGAAACTATGAACACTTGATGGCATTGTTTGCTTTTTGCATGCTCCTGTGTTTGTGGTGTGGCAGATGTAGAGCTCACAGAACTTTTGAGTTGATTAGTTAATGTTTTTCCTTTTCAGACTGGATCAGGAGCTAGACTTCATTCTATCACAGCAGAAAGAGCTTGAAGACTTGTTGACCCCTCTGGAGGAGTCTGTGAAGGAACAGAGTGGGACCATCTACTTGCAGCATGCGGATGAAGAACGGGAGAGGACGTAAGGCAGGAAGCTCCTTGGAGCGTGTGATGAGCAGGCTGATGTGGTGGGGATCAGTCAGCAAGAAGCAGTGTTGGGATACATAGAATCATAGAATGGTAGGGGTTGGAAGGGACCTTTAGAGATCATCTAGTCCAACCCCCCTGCAGAAGCAGGTCAACCTAGATCAGGTCACACAGGAACATGTCCAGGCGGGTCTTGAAGACCTCCAAGGAAGGAGCCTGCACAACCCCTCTGGGCAGCCTGTTCCACTGCTCTGTGCAGTATTGATCCATCAATGGCCTTTGTCAAATATGTAATCCTGTTTTATGCATGGCAACTTAGATTTTATGCATTAGAAACAGGGGAGTGGTGACTGGAAACCCTCGAGTGGGCATGAAGAGCTCTTTAGCTGTTGGGTCGAACTGGCTGTCTGGGAAACGGTCTCAGAAAACTGGTGATTATTTAGCTGGTGTGACTGGGAGTGGGTTTGCTGAAGTACAATATTCTGCCCTTTGTTCCCACATGTTGTGCAGCTTTAAACTGGCTGAAAATATCGATGCTCAGTTGAAGCGGATGGCACAAGACCTGAAGGACATCACTGAGCACCTGAACACATCCCGAGGCCCAGCAGACACCAGCGACCCGGTAAACACAACCTTTCCTTGTTTGTTGGTAGGAGACAGAGGATATTGAAACAGTTCTAACTCTTCCATTTGTCTGAATGGAATGCATGGTGAATGCTGCTTGTAGCTTTAACCTTGGAGGAGTAGTTTGTCCCTGAGTTGGATCTCTTCTGGGTAAAACTACTCTGACACAATCCAGGCTGACTCACCTACGTGCTCTGCACTCCTCTTAAGAGTTTTCAAGGTCTTTCATTCTGGTGTGAACTCTGGTTATTTGCTTGTCTAATTTTACCCTGGATTACAACTTGTTTTAGAGGCCTGTCTCAATGTTGATGTGGTTACCTCCTCCACTGCCTGCATCTTTCTGGGGCAAACCTAAATCTTGTTCAGGGTGCCATCTGTAGCAGCTGATCCTTTTTCCTCACACTGCTTTTGTACCCTCATGAAAACAAGATCTGAATTACCAGCTCTTTCTGATATGTATTAAATGGATCTCAATATTCCTTGAGGGTTTACTGAGAAGCTCTTTTTCAGACACAATTTCCCTTCAGTGTTGCAGACTTGATTCTGGTTTTTTCCCCATTCCTTTTTGCTTTTGCCACCTCAAGCCCAAGATGATTAATGTGGTGATGTTTCCTATGTCTGAATTGGAATTAGCCTAAAGCCACAGGTGTGTGCTCTAAGCCAGTCTGTTTTCTTGATGGTAAAGAGAAGCAAAGCAACACAGTTGCTGCACACTTCCCTGGGAAGGTGGCTGCTCAGTGAGTGGAGCTGTACATATGAGAGATCTGATTGCATCACATTCCAAAGGCAGGGACAGGCAGGCTGGCTTTTACTGCTTTTAGATTTTATGTAGTGTAACAAAGGACTTGTACCTTCTCTTTCTCTTCAGCTTCAGCAGATCTGTAAAATCTTGAATGCTCACATGGATTCACTGCAGTGGATTGACCAGAACTCAGGTGAGTGTCATCTTGCAGCTTTTGGGGAATGTAAATAGAAGGTAGCATGTGTTTGAAGTGGGTTTGGAATGTGAAGGAGTTTCTGAAGATCCCTGAGGAGTCTTCTCCTCACCTCCAATGACACTGTCCTTTCTGTGCTCAAAATCTCTTGATGTGCATTAAAGGCCTCTGCTGAGAAGTAATTCCTGGCAACTGCTACTGTTTCACAAAAAGCACTGCTTGCAGTGCCTCAGTGCAGAGCAGAGGACTGAAAAGCCCTGTGCTGTGTTTTCTCAAGCTAAGGGTGAATATTTCAGCTTCTAAAATGTTTGTGAGTAGGAAAATTGGTGAGGGATGTGTGTGTGTGTGGTGAGTGTTCTCTGCTTCCCCCTCCTTCAGCAAGCCCCCTCCAGGCCAGCCTGAGCAGCAGGCATTTATCTGCAGGTGTGGAAATGGCACAGAAGTCGTGGGAGATGAAATGCAAAGCAGGAGATGCACTCGACAGTGAAAACTCGATGGTGTAGTTACTGTTGTTTCTTGTCCTGGATTCACCCTTTACTAGTATACCCCGGTGCCATACCCAATCAAGAAAGGAAGTTTTCGGAAGGGAGCGTCTCCTTGTGAGGGATTCGGGAATTGTGCACGGGTTTGGTGTGATGTTTGCAGCCACAGGGGGGCGTGGCAGAACAAAGCAGGACAAAGCAGGGCTCGTCTCACCAGCACGGCATCCCTCTGCCTGCCTGCAGTGCTGTGAAAGTGCCCGCTCCCAGTGCACTTCTAGAGCGAAAGCGGGCATCCTGCTGTGTTCAAATAGGAGTGTTGGCTTAGGGCAGGGACTGAAACATATGTGTGAACTTTCCCACATTCCAAACCTGCCTTCACCGGGAAATCTGCTGCAGCTCCTGTGGCAGCAGAATTCTGACTTTACAGAACTTGTGTGCAAATAGCAACCTGCTTCCTTTAGATTTCCCTAGAAGGGAGACCCATTTTTTCCTGCCATTCAGTACCAAAGAAGCTGCCTTATCAGTTAACAGTGATTCATTGTGTTTGCTGGGAAATGTACAACTAAAGGAAGAGTTGAGCTGTGGTTCACCTTCAAACAAGAAGGAAGCAATATGGCTAAGAAATTGCAAGGTTTTAAAAGAGGTTAATGCATCTCCCTGCTTCTGTGGGGTTCTTGGAGAGGAGCTTCTGTTGCTGTGTGCACTTAGTGGAAAAATGATACCATGTTGGGGTAAGCCTTCACACAGCCTGGGAAGGAAACATTCCTTAACTTGCTTTTTGTCTTAGGAAACCAAATCAAAACCCCACAAAACTAGAACTAGGACATCTGTGCTGTAGGTGATATTACCAGGTTTGTCTCCTGTGGAACACCTGCAGGACTGTTTCCCAACAGCCAGTTTCTGGGCACACTCATATTCACAGAGTCTCAAGGGCTGGAGGGGGGCTGCAGAGCTCATCCAGTGCAACCCCCCCAGCCAGAGCAGCAGCACCTAGAGCAGGGCACACAGGAACCAGCTGGGTTGGAATGTCTCCAGAGAAAGAGCTTCCACAGCCCATCTGGGCAGCCCCTGCCAGTGCTGTCTCACCTCAACAGGGAACAACTTTGTCCTTGAAAAGTGACAAACTGAAATGTGTTGCTTCATCTCTTACTGCCATATTCTGGGTTTGGCATGCTGCACAACATAAACCCCAGCCTGGACTGGCTGTCTCCAAGCCCCAGGCTGTAACATCATGCTGTGGCCCTGTTGGAGAGCCTCTGATAAGCTTTCACAGAATGAAATTAGAAATTGCCTTAGCTTGTGCCCGGGATGTTTTGTACCTTGCCATGACTGGTGCATTTAAACTTGCTGATCAGTCAGTGTCTTCTGTGTATCCAAAGCAGAGATGTGCAAATAACAGCTGATCTGTGTTGTGACTGCTAGTGCTCTGCAGCCTTTCTGTGCACTCACACCATCCTCCTTTTTGCTGGATATAGTGTACAGCTTGTTATGGCTGTGTGACACCCTGCCAGAAAATGTCTGTATACTTCTCACTGCCAGTCAGTGGGGTCTCAACCAGCTTCAGAATTGGGCACAGAGGAACCTGCTGAGGTTCACCAAGAGCAAGGGCAGAGTCCTGCAGCTGGGGAGGAACAACCCCCTGCACCAGGCCAGGCTGGGGATGACCTGCTGGAGAGCAGCTCCAGGAGACAGACCTGGGAGTGCTGGGTGATAAGAAACTGCCCATGAGCAGCAACGTGGCCTCGTGGGCAAGAAGCCAATGGCAGCCTGGGGGCATCCAGCAGAGTGTGGGCAGCAGGGCCAGGGACATGCAGCTGGGACATGGGGCTGGGTGAGGGGAGCTGGGGGACATGCAGCTGGGGCTTGGCTGTGCTTTGGGAGCTCTGGCAGCTCCTGCCAGCCCTCCTGCCTCCCTGCTGGCCTCCCCAAGTCCCTTGAGGCAGGCCTTTGGCTTCTGGCTCCCGAGGCAGCAGCATGGGGTTGAAGCACTGGAGTGATTTTGGCAGTGCAGCTTTTCACGGCTTCACCACAAGCATCGTGTTGCACACAGGCCAAAAGCATGTGGATCCTGCAGGAAAGCCTCCTGGAGCTACTGCAGGACCTAGATGACGAGGTGGTTGAAACGACCCTCTCCTTGCTCAAAATGATGCTCCAGGCTGCCAACAGCCCAGTTTGCAGCACCCTCGTTCTGGAGCTGACTGGGAGGCTCCAGCCACTCTTTCACCACGTAAGGCTTTGTGTCCCCCACCACAGGCACTGGCTGCTGCCAGGAACCTTTGTGCTCTGTGCATTTTCAGAGCCATGCCCAGGTGGGCCTGCAGCAGCCGGTGCTGAGCTCTTGTCCTCTTTCTTTTCCACCAGACCACCAGCAGTGTGCAGCTGCTCTCCCTTGAGCTCTTCCAACGTCTGATGCAGTCTGTCAACAAAAAGGAAAGACAGCCGATGAAGACACGGGTGTATGAGAACGTGATCGAACTGCTCTGCCTCCTGCATGCCGAGAGCCCGGAGGTGGCAGAGGTGAGGATCTCTGACCTGCCCATGTCCCCGCGGGAGGTCCCCAGGGCCAGGAAGGGCCATGAGCTTTGCCCGGGTGAGAGGACGCCCGTCCTGTGCCCTGGGCAGCGGTAGCATCTCCCTGCTCTGTGTGTCTGCAGGCCTCTCGGGTAACCCTGCTTGGAGCTGCCGCCTTCCTGAAGAAGAGGAGGCTCAGAAAGCTCCCGGAGAAGAGGAAGACATTGGAAGTGGGCAATGTCCCCTGTCCGTCTGCAGCTGTCAGGGTGCGGCAGCAGAGCCGCGCACTATGTACAGCAGGCAGCGCGGTGCCTTTGGAGCCATCAGCAGCCCATACGAGAGGCGGCCGTCAGGTTCCTGGGTGAGACACAGCCCCTGTCCCTCCCTGCCCCGCTGCAGCTCGGCCCCAGCCCCGGCTGTGGCGCGGCCGCAGGAATCAGCCGCGTGGCTGCGGAGCCGCGAGTGCCCGGTGCAGGGCCCTGGCGCCCGCGGGGCTCCCTGCGCCCTGTGCCAGCCCTGCCCTGCGCCTGGCGCTCGCTCGCCCGGGGAAGAGCCTGGGCTCAGCCCTGCCAAGGGGAGGGGGGCGTGTGGCCGGGCTGCAGGGACCTGTGAGGCAACTGTGCCGCTGGGGCACTGACCGACTGTGCGTTCGCAGGGCTCGCCGGGCAGCACCTGAGGGGGCATCAGGAATTGCTGCAGCCCATCCATGAGGGTGAGTGAGGGCAGCGGGGCGGCAGCGGGGACTGGCAGGGAGGAGGAGAGGCCCTGGGAAGGGAGCTGCGGCCCCTGCCCCGGCCAGGGAGAGCAGAGAGAGATGTCAGGAGCCCGGGGGGTATTCAGCACCTTCCGGCTGATGCCGTTGGGCCCGGCTCCCTCTGGGCTGTGGGAACAGCTGGGGGTTGCCCTGGCAGGAGGGGTTCCTGGGGTGAACACAGGCTCTGATCTCAGCTCTGTTCCTCTCTGTTGCAGCCCTTGAAAACCTGCCAGAAGACACCGTCTCGTCAGTAGCAAACCTGGCAGCTCAAACGCAGTGCACCCTGAGAGATGCAGAGAGAGCAGCTCCCTCCAGACTCAGCCTGCGAGAGTGGCTCCGCAGGGCCTGGAGCAGACGGCCTTCTCTCTGGGCCCGTCGCTGACCGGGCAGCTGCAGCTCTGAGCGGGGCCCATGCCAGGGGCTATTCCATGAGCTCCTCCCTGTGCTCCATGGCAAACCTTGGACCTACCAGCAGTTTTCTTTTGCATCGTTGCTCAGTAGTTTAGACACCGAGTTTAGCACTTGGGTTTCTTCCAGTTTGTGTACGTTTGATTTTCTGGCTTTCTTCACCCTGTGAGAACCATTTTCTACAGCTGGAAACTCTTTGTTACCCTTCGTGTCAACAAAACTGGATTTGTTCCGTGTTGTTTGAGGGACGCAAAGTGCTTTGGTAAAAACAATAAAGCTCCGTCATCAAACCTTAACCAGTGCTCCCCATGTCTGGCCTGTCACGTTTCAAGCAGTAGCTCAAGAAGTCCCAGGGACGGACAGAGTTCTTCAAACAGCATGACAGAACCAAATATTTGTAGGTACAAATATGACTTGGACCAGCCAGCTTGAATAAAGATGGTGGGGACAAGTTAATGCAGCTGGCAAGCTACTTCCAACTATCAGAAACAGGTGCTGCAAGTTAATCAGTTGGGCCCTGGGTGATCACATGGGCAGAAGCAGCATATAAGGAAGTAGCCAGCCAAGGAAGGGTGGCTTTGAGTCCCTCTGTTGGTTGCACTGTGTTGGCTGTGTATGTCTCTGCAGGTGCATTACCCAGCCTCTCTACATCTTTGAATGAATCTTGCTTGCACCGTTACAACAGGAAGGTGTCCAAGTGGGTTTGGAAACCTCCCAAGAAGGAGCCTCCACACCCTCCCTGGGCAGCCTGGGCCAGGGCTCCCTCACCTCAACAGGAAAGAAGCTTTTCCTTAAGGGGAATTGTTTGTGTTACAGCTTTTGTTCAATACCCCCTGTCCTGTCACTGGACACTACAGGAAAAACCCTCCCTGCTGCCTCATCTCCTTGGCATGCAGCTTTCAGCACTTGTAAGTATTAACGAGGTCCCCCCTCAGTCTCCTCCAAGCTGAACTGTCCAAAGTCCAGCAGCCTTTCCTCAGAAGGAAGATGCTCCAGTCCCCTGAGCATCTGGGTGTCCCTGCACTGGCCTCTCTGCAGCAGTTCCCTGTCCCTCTGCAGCTGGGGAGCCCACAACTGGGCACAGGACTCCAGCTGAGGCCTCAGCAGATGTGGCAGAGCAGAGGGGGAGCAGAAGCTCCCTGGCCCTGCTGCCCACACTCTGCTGGATGCCCCCAGGCTGCCATTGGCTTCTTGCCCACGAGGCCACGTTGCTGCTCATGGTCTGTTATCACCCAGCACTGCCAGGACGTGCAGCTGACCTGGGGCCTGTGCTGGAGGATGGCTTCAAGCCCAGTCAAAACAGCTTTATGAAGGGCAGGTCCTGCTGGACCAATCTGATCTCCTTCTATGACAAGGTGACCTGCTTAGTGGGTGAGGGAAAGGCACACAGGAACTTGTCCAGCTGGATTGGAATGTCTCCAGGGAATGAGCCTCCACAGCCCATCTGGGCAACCCCTGCCAGTGCTCCCTCACCTCAACAGGGAACAAGTTTGTCCTTGTGTCTCTTTGGCACCTCTTCAGTTACAGCTTGTGCCTGTTGCCTGTTTAGTGGTGACATTCAGGATGAGTTGTTGCATCACCTTTCCAGGGATGGAGGTCAGGCTGACCAGCCTGTGGTTTCCTGGCTCATCCTTCCTGCCCTTGTTGCAGCCTGCAGTGACATTGGCCTGTCTCCAGCCCTCAGGCACCTCGCCTGTGCTCCATGATTGATCAAAAATGATGGAGAGAGGCTCAGCAATCACATCAGCTGCTCCCTCAGCACTCTCGGATGCATCCCATCAGGACCCATTGACTTATGAGCCTCAAGCTTGGCCAGCAAATCTTTAACTTCTTCCTCTTCCACCCAGGCCAAGTGCTCTGCTGTCCAGGCCATCCTACTGTCCTTGCTGGACTGGGCTTCTCGAGGGCTGGCCTTGTCTGTACAGACTGTAGCAAAGAAGGCATTCAGTAGTTCGGCCTCTGCATCCCCTGTCACCAGGGCACCCTCTGTGTTCAGCAGTGGGCCCACGGCGCCCCTCATCTTCCTTTTGCTGTTGATGTCATGACAAACACCTTCTTGCTTTGCTTTACTTTCTTGGCCAGGTTGAATTCTAGAAGGGCTTTGGCCTTCTTGGTGGCACCCCTGCATGCTCTGGCAATGTTGTGTACTCTTCCCAAGAAGCCAGGCCCCGTTTCCACCTCTCAGAGATGGCTGCTTTCGGCCTGAGCTGTCCCAGCAGATCCTTGCTCACCCATGGAGGCCTCCAGCCTCCGTTCCTACATGTGGGGACACACTGATCCTGGGCTTGGAGGAAGTGGTGCTTGAAGCATAGAATTCAACTATTTCATGGCCAAAGCCTCTCATTGCCCCTCCCAGGACTCGTTTTGAGGGTGCAAAACCTTAGGTTTCAGGACCATCACTTTCAGACACAAACCCTAATTTCAGAGTTCACAGCCTCAAGTTTAATTCCAAAGCCAGGTGCCCCCCATGATGCCATCCCCCTTGCCCCTTCCTGTGCCCCAAATGATGCCATCCCCCCTTCCTGTGCCCCCCACGATGCCATCCCCCCTTCCTGTGCCCCCCATGATTCCATCCCCCTTCCCATGCCCCCGATGATGCCATCCCCCCTTGCCTCTTCCCATGCCCCCCATGATGCTATCCCCCCTTCCCATGCCCCCTGCCGCGAAGTTTTCGGCTCTTGGCCTGAAAAACCCAGGCTCGAAGCCTGAAACCCAGGCACGAAGCCTGAAAAACCCAGGCTCAAAGCCTGAAACCCAGGCACGAAGCCTGAAACCCAGGCACGAAGCCTGAAACCCAGGCACAGAGGCCTGAAACCCAGGCACGAAGCCTGAAACCCAGGCACGAAGGCCTGAAACCCAGGCACAGAGGCCTGAAACCCAGGCACAGAGGCCTGAAACCCAGGCACAAAGGCCTGAAACCCAGGCACGAAGCCTGAAACCCAGGCACGAAGCCTGAAACCCAGGCACGAAGCCTGAAACCAGACGCTAAGTCTGAAAAACCCAGGCACGAAGCCTACTTCATGCGGCGATCAACCCAGGGTCCTATTCTCAGCTGGGTGGGAAGAAATCAGTCCTACTCAATGTGAGTGATAGCAGAAATCTTCTTCTTGATTGAGAGCAGGCTCTAACTTATATACACAGCAGCTTCAAAACTAGCTCAGCAACAGCAGCTAATAGATTACATTCTTGTGTTCATCCTACTTGCGGTTTCTGCGATAAGCAAGCTCCCTCACATTTTCCCATCTTGTTTTTCCCCCGTAGTTGTTTTCCACCTTGGGCTGTTACCTCGTTAGCTGAAAACAGCCCGACCTTGAAGGAACAGAAAGCGGCCTGCTGTCTGCGTGACAGCAACTGCTTTAACCATGGCTCTGACTCTGGTCTTGGTTGTGCATTAAATTCATATAACTAGAACTCAGATTGCCTTGCCCCATCAGGCCTAACATTATACTCTGGGATCCATGTCCATTCTCCCTTAACCACTCCTCAACAAATCCCCCGTTTTGTTTTTGCACAATCAAGACTGAGTCAGTCAATGTATGCACTGCCTTCATAATACAACTATATACTATTCTAAACATTACAAGCAAAAGCAAAATAACCAAAATCCATCTTAACCCTTCTTTGATTAACATAGTCAGCCAAGGTGACAACCCCCCAAAAGCTGATTGAAGCCAATTATCAAAAGGGTTATAACCCACCGTAATATTCTTAGCATGAACCTTTAAATATGCCAAAGCTTTGTGAATAGATTCATTATGATCAGAAAGATTAAAACAACACATGCCTTCAAAGTCTTGGCATCCATGCCCTTGTGCCAATAGCAAAAAATCAATAGCTGCACGATCTTGCAATAAGGCATGTCTAAGGCTTTTCTGGTCTGCTAGCAATTTTTCAATAACATCAGTAGGAACATTAGCTTGCTGCTCCGACCAACACACTAGTTTTTCTAACTGCCGTAAGGCCTGGGCTGCAGCCAACCCAGGTACAAATGCTGAAGCAAATACATTCGCCGTAATGGACCACAATTGTCCTTTACCATCACAATCTCCTTTTAAGTTGTGGGTGTTTCTTGTTTTCTGTAACTTGGTAATTTTTAACCAGTCCTGCTGTCGAGGAGCAAACAAAGTTAGTTTCCCTAAATAACATGGTTTCTAGATCTCTCTCTTGATCTACAGTAAATGCCTCCTCCTGAGCAATGAGGATATCATGCATACAATGATACACAAGTGCATGTCTAATACTACTTACATCACTAATCAAGCCTTCTAATGTCATTGAAGTTTGGTTACTTTGTTTGCTAAGCCAGCATCCTAATTTGCATAGCTGAGTTAATAAAGCAGATACTCTTACATCTGGAGCAAATATACTAGTTGCTATTATTGCTGAGGAAGACCAAAGGTAACATGGTCATCACATTCACCAGTAAATGCATGCACAAATTGTTTTGGACAATGATGTTTCTAAATCATTGTGTGATTAGGCATCAAGATCGTCAGTTGTCCCAAACTGTGTGGTCCCCTGTGTAATCTCGAGGGTATCCCAGGCCATGCCTGGTCCCCACAGACCAGAAAAATTCCCTTTGGTAACTGCATAGGCACAAGACTAGACCTGGATCTTTTTGGTGAAGTATAATTGCACGAAGATGTTGTGTTCTTATACATGCCCAGGATGGGATCCACATTCTGTCCCAAATGTTTTGGTATTGCTGGTAAAATTAAACATAACACAAAAATCCATCTTTATAGATCTCAATAATTCTAACTCCTGTGGCTCTGTTGTCATTATTGGCAACCATGAAATGATCAAATCCCAGCTGTCAACTTTGCCATTACCCTTAACTAAGGGATTTGTTTTTAATGCCTTTGGTACAGGCCATTGTGCCACAGCTGATGGAATTCCCACCAAACAGGTAGAAAAAGGATTATCTGGAGTGGCCATTGATAAACATATTGTAGACTGATTGATTGCTTTGGCCAGTGTAACCCACATGTTTTGCTTGGTTTGTTGAAATTGCCTAAAACCATTTACCACAATCATTTGAAGCATCAACAGTGTGACAAAATCCTTTTTTTTTTTTTACTTCTGATAAAAAAAAAAATCTTTCACCAATGAGTCTAAAACACAAACCACCTTTTAGCTTCTCAATGTCAAATGTTCTGTTCCTGACACCTAAAACACCTTAGAAAGTTTCCACTGTAAGAAAACCAATATTCATCATCACATTTACAGCAAAATGCATAACATCACGACCAACAGTTTTTACACTCGTTGAGGCAAGGGATTGAGGATGGAAAGGACGAGCCCAGCGGTTCGCGAGGGCTGATGTCAGCGCGGTGTGTGTGGGGGGGGCTCCGGAGACACCGACCGGGCGCGGGAAGCGGCTGCGCGGCGGCGGCTGCGGATGGAAGGGGCGGGGGGGGTCTGGCTCACTCCGTGCCGGCCCCGGCCCCGGCGGCGCAGTCGGTATTACGCTCTCCCGTGTTTTCTTTGTCTCCCCTCTCGTGCCCGATGGTGCCCAGTCTAACACGGGGTCGCGCTCCCCCACTCTCCTCTGATCGTCCTGCGCTGCACCCCCGCCCGACTCCGCCCGCTCGGCATTGCCCTGCGAGTCGTCCCAGGGGTAACTCGGCGGGTTGGGCTCTGAATGGGGAGTAGCTCTCCCGCGGGGGCTCTGCTCCGAAGTCCCTTCGCCTCTCTGACTTTGTAAAAACTCTTGTGTAGAGAAGAACTTTTTTTTGTTGTTGTTGTTTTTTTTTCTCTCAGCACGCCCCGCTCAGCGCCGGGCGGCACCGGGCTGGCTTTCAGTGGCCACAGGCTGTGTTTCCATGGTCTCTTGTCGCTCCAGTTTCTTTAATACTTCCTGCAGGAACCTGTCCGTTCCCTTGTCTGTCTCCTTCAGCCTCGGCGCAACAGTCAACGCCTGGGCTGCAGCCATGGCCACACGCTGTTCTGCTTGCATTTCTTTTAAAGTATTTATCACGTCTCTCCAAACGAGACCTAAATTTTTACTGATCTTACTATTGTCCTTATCACCACTAATAGTGGCTTCCCAGAGAAGGTTTCCAATTTCTCGCCACTCACCAGAAAAGGGAGGTGAGACATAATTAGTCCTGATACCAAACAGTCCAGCTGTTGGCTCGGCTACAGTCTCGGGCATATCAAGCCGCTGAGTTACAGCAGCGGTCAAATCCTTTTCCAACTTATACTTTTTCAAACAGTTAATTACTTCGCTCCACGGTTTCATCAGTTTCCGAGCAGTTTTCTCTTCATCTATAACCAAGTCCCAAAGATAAGTCCCATATGCTCTCCACTCCTTCTCATCAAAATATTTCTCAGAGTCTTTAAAAAAGCCTTTACAATTACTATGTACAAGTAGACCAGACAAATCGGTCAGTTTAAAGTCCACCCCCTGCTTTTCTAAAAAGCGATGTAAAAGTGAGAGTGCTGCCTCCTTTTCCATGTTGTCGGATCCTCGTCTCACCGCAACCTGTAGTCACTCCCCCGGGTACAGCAACCTCTGCTTGGGATCCGGCAGGCTTCCTCCGACGACTGCCTCTGCCTCTGGATTTTCAAGTCTCAGCTCCCCGCAGGCAGGCTCTTTACCCAGTAACACCCAGTGAAAGGTCCCTGTTCGGGCGCCATATGCCGCGAAGTTTTCGGCTCTTGGCCTGAAAAACCCAGGCTCGAAGCCTGAAACCCAGGCACGAAGCCTGAAACCCAGGCACGAAGCCTGAAACCCAGGCACAGAGGCCTGAAACCCAGGCACAAAGCCTGAAACCCAGGCACGAAGGCCTGAAACCCAGGCACGAAGCCTGAAACCCAGGCACGAAGCCTGAAACCCAGGCACGAAGCCTGAAACCCAGGCACAAAGGCCTGAAACCAGACGCTAAGTCTGAAAAACCCAGGCTCGAAGCCTACTTCATGCGGCGATCAACCCAGGGTCCTATTCTCAGCTGGGTGGGAAGAAATCAGTCCTACTCAATGTGAGTGATAGCAGAAATCTTCTTCTTTATTGAGAGCAGGCTCTAACTTATATACACAGCAGCTTCAAACCTAGCTCAGCAACAGCAGCTAATAGATTACATTCTTGTGTTCATCCTACTTGAGGTTTCAGCAATAAGCAAGCTCCCTCACATTTTCCCATCTTGTTTTTCCCCCGTAGTTGTTTTCCACCTTGGGCTGTTACCTCGTTAGCTGAAAACAGCCCGACCTTGAAGGAACAGAAAGCGGCCTGCTGTCTGCTTGACAGCAACTGCTTTAACCATGGCTCTGACTCTGGTCTTGATTGTGCATTAAATTCATATAACTAGAACTCAGATTGCCTTGCCCCATCAGGCCTAACATTATACTCTGGGATCCATGTCCATTCTCCCTTAACCACTCCTCAACACCCCCCATGATTCCACCCCCCTTCCCGTGCCGCCCATGATGCCATCCCCCTTCCCGTGCCCCACATGATGCCATCCCCCCTTCCCGTGCCCCCATGATGCCATCCCCCCTTCCCGTGCCCCACACTGGGCGGCAGCTCAGAACGGGGCCCTTTGTGACGTCACCCCCAGCGCAGGGCCTTTGGCAGCAGCCGCCTGCCCCAGCCAGTGTCTGTTGAGACAGCCATGGGGCAGGTCAGGAGCAGGGAGCTGAGGAGCGCCCTGAGCCAGCGCAGCTTCTCTTTGACACAGTCCCTGACAATCTCCGAGAGACGAGGCGCCTTGCAAAGGCTTCGCCATTCCCGCCCTGACCGCATTCGTGTGCCCTCCCCGAGCGTGCCGACAGTCGCCAGCTCCTCGAAGGGAGCTGGGAAGGAGGATGGGGCTCCCGGCGCTACGAAAAAGAAACTCAAGCACCGCGTGACATGGGACGAAACCCTGGTGTATGCGATGGGTTCTGACTCATCGGAAGATGGTGAGTGAGGGGCTCCAGCATCGCAAGGTTGTTGTGGATTGAGACAAGGGCAGGGAGGGCTCGCTGTCAGTTAGGGTTAAAGGGTAAGACAGACTCCAGCACTCGACTGAGAGAGGAAAGCAGGAAAGTTTATCCTACAAGAAACAGAATGGAATTAAAGCAAAAAGGGAGTAGGATGATGAGAAAATCACAACCAGCACTTTAAGATCTCCCTCCCCCATCCCTCCTTTCTTCCTGGGCCCAGCTCACTGCTCCCCATATCTCTACCTCCTCCCCCCTCAGCAGCTCAGGGAGGCAGGGACTGGGGGATGTGGTCAGTCTCTCACAGATGGGCTCTGCCACTTCTCTCTGCTCAGATGAGGACAACTCCTGGCATCCTTCCCCTGCTCCAACACGGGGTTCCTCCCCCGGGACACAGTCCTGAACCAACTTCTCTGGTGGGGGTTGTTCCCAGCAGCTGCGGCTTCCGCCCATACAGGGTCCCTCACACGGGGGACAGTCCTTGGGGAATATCTCAGGCGTGGATTCTTCACCACGGTTGCAGTTTCTGCAGTTGCAGGGTCCCTCTCTCGGGATAAGGCCTCTTCTGGGCATAAGCTGAATGAGCTGCTTTGTCGTGGGTTCCTCCCCACAGTTACAGCTGTGGATATTGGGTCCCTTCCTTGGGACACGGCCTCCTCCTCTCTTTCATCACTGACCTTGGAGTCCACGTGGTTGTTTCTCTTGCTGTTCCCATCCTTGCACCACCACCAGCCCGAAAAGAAAAGGCAGAGAAGGAAGAAGATGGAGGAAGATGGAGGAAGAAACCTCCTCTTCCGGCTTCTTCTTCAAAAGTGATGGTGGAGGTGGCTCATTGGCTCAGCCCCGGCAGTAGGTCTGGCTCAGAGCTGGGGAGAGTTGCGAGCAACTTCTCACAGGAGCCATCTTTACAGCCCCTTCCCCCTTACGAGAAGAAGCTATCATGCCAAACCACGACACCCAGGGAGGCTGTGCCCAGGAAGGGGGCATGGGGACAAAGGGCAGAGCTCCTTCCTCTGCCCACTCCTGCCCGCAGCTCTGCTCTACAGCCCTCCCTGCTCTTCCTCCTCTGCTAGGTTCTGTAGTGCGTTGGCGGAAGAGAAGGTCCGTCTTGGTGGCCATCGAAGCCATGCAGGACACCAGCCGGAAAGACAAGCAGTGGGCCAGGAGGGTGCTGAACGAGGCCATGAGCGAGCCTGACCCCTGGATGGGCGATGTAAGTAGCCTCTGGCTGAGCTGCCCTGCCCTCGAGGCCTTTGCTCCTGCTTTTGCCTTGCCTTGCCTCTCCGAGAGGGGTGGGAAGGGGCAGCTGAGGAAAGGGCCGCGCTCCAGACAGTCCGTGTCCCCTCCAGGTGTCAGACGTCGTCAGCTCCATCCACAAGAGCTTGGAGAACACCAGCAAACTGGCAGCCCGGCGGAGCCTGATGGGCCTGATTGTCCCGCTGGCCCACAGCTACCCCAGGGCGCTGGTTGACAGCATGTCCAGCCAAATCCCACTGTCTGACAGGTATCAGCCCCCCCAGCCCCGAGGAGCAGGGCCCACCGCCCCTGCACACTTGCCAGCCACCACGCTCCTCCCTGCCCCACGGGGAACCCCCTCCCCTCAGCCTTCTCCTGCTTGCC
Source organism: Colius striatus (assembly GCF_028858725.1). Lineage (NCBI taxonomy): Eukaryota > Metazoa > Chordata > Aves > Coliiformes > Coliidae > Colius > Colius striatus. Next base: position 2,413,895 of record NC_084771.1, on the reverse strand, counting down.
CACGGGCCAGGGGCCTTGGGCAGGGCCAGGGCTGCGTGACAGCCCCGCTGACCAAATGCTCTGGACTTGGCAGCGCCGGCCTGGCCATGTGGGAGACGCTGCTGCTCCAGGACGTGGCACTGCCGGACTTCTTCCACAAGCTGCTGGATGTCGCTGACGATTGGAACCGGCAGCTGGGCCCTGAGGAGCAGCAGACCAAGGACGTGAAGCAGATGGTAAGGAACCAGCCCTGGCTGAGGACAAGAGGCTGCTGATGGTCAGAGGGCAGGAGGAGTGGGCAAAGCTGCCGTGCGGTCCTGCGCGGGCAGGGCTGCCCCGGGACCCTGCTCCGAGCTGCCCGTGGGAAGCAGGAGCCCCACAGGCTCTGCCCCTCTCTCACCACTTTGTCTCTTTGTCTCAGGTGCAAGAGTTCGACGCTGAAGGGAAGAGCACTGACCTCCTGCAGCTGCTCCAGAAGTACCTGAGGAGCCCAGAGATGAGGGAGAACCGCGTGTTGGTGCTCACGGGTCTCCGCGCCCTCTCACGGAGACATCAGACGGTGAGCGAGGTGTCGAGTGGAGCCACGTTGGCCCACACGGAGGTTTAGCCCTGGCTGGGGGTCAGGAGGCGGGGGGACGGCTCCAAGCGCCCTTCCTGCCGTGGACGGGGCTGGTGGGTGCCTGGGGAGCTTTCCAGGGTCAGGGTTCCCCAGCCATCTGCCCCGCTGGGGTGGTTGGACAAAGCAGCGGCTGAGCAGCGCACAGGGAGTCTCTGCTGCCCTCCCCTGGCCCTGCTCCTCTGCCTGCCACGGCCACCACCAGCCAGGAGCCCGCTGCAGCGACTCCTGTGCCGGGAGCCGGGGGGAGCCTGGTGCTCAGCGGCCAGAGCACGTTGGCCAGGGTGGGTGGTCTTTGCCCCGCCTCACAGGAAATCTCTGCTTCACCCAGGCAAAAGAAATGGTGTTCCTGCTGCCAGATATTGCAGAGACGCTGCAGGATGCCAACATGGAGGTGAGGGCTCGGGCCCTGGCTGTCCTGCAGAACGTGATGTTTCACCTGGAGGGACAGCTCGCCAGCTGCATCGCCGTCCAGCTCTTGGAGCCGCTGCTGCCGCTCTTTGACGACGTAAGGCCTCTGTGGGAGCTGAGCCCAGAGCATCTCCCCTCCCATCGGCCTCCCTCGTGCTTCTGCTCATCCTGCCCTGCCCTCCTCTCTGCCAGGAGTGCCTCCAGCTGCGGCAGCTCTCCATCAGCTTCTTCCAAGAGCTGGTGGGGACTGTGGAGCGCCAGGACATGAAGAAGATGAAGAGCCATTTGAGGAGGGCGCTGGTCCCGCTCTACTTCCGCAGCAGCGACCATTGTGAGAGCGTGGCCGAGGTACAGATTGCAAAGCGGGCCGGCGATGCGGGGAAGGGGGAGAAGAGACCCCGGGGGTGGCCGAGGCTCATGGGTGGGGGCTGCTGGCAGCTGGCACGGACGTTGCCCACCCTGCCTGCCCTGGCGCAGCAGCTCTCAGCAGCCACTGCCCGTGGCCACCCGGGGCCTGAATGCACCCCATGGGCTTTCCTGATTTCCCCAGGGGTGCGGCCGGTGGGGTCCATCTGCCCAGAGCAGCCCAGGCCTTTAGTGGCCTAAAGGCCCCTGGACGTGCCCCTGGCAGGTGCCGCTGGCTCCGGCCCGCCCCAGTGTCTCTGGGACGGCCCCTCAGCTCTCCGGGATCTCGCTGCTGCTGGCCGGCAGCACCAGGCAGCTGCGGTGCTGGCTGCCCCATGTCCCTGCCCCGGGCACTGCCCCCCGCTCGGGCTCTGCCTCTCCCCATACGGGGCTGGGAACAGCAGGCCGCCTGGCCAAGAGGAGCGGGACGCCGGCTCTCCTTCCCCAAGCCGTGATGCCAGTTCCCATCCTCTGCTGCTCTGCAGGTGGCTCAGCACACCCTCCTGGCTGTGATGGACGTCCTGCGGTGCAAAAAGCCCACGCGCTTCATCGGCTCCGAGGACTCGTGGAGGATCCCAGAGTGCCTGGTGAGGACAAAGGCCCGGGCCCGCAGCCTGGAGCCCTCCAGCACAGAGGCCCCAGGGGCTCTTCTCCAGCCACGCTCCCCTCCCCACCCCGCAGGCCGCTGGAGGAGACCCCAGTCCTTTTGGCAGCCCGGACAGATGGGCAGAGGGGTCTTGGCACCCCAGAGCCGCCTCTGCCTGCGGCTCCGTACCTCGGCCCCACAGGCCTCTGCCGGGGAGATGGCCATGCCCGGGCTGGGAAGGGGATCAGCGGGAGAAGGGACTGCTCTGGCCGGCAGTGGAGGGTCCATCCCAGCCTCTTACTCTCTCCAGGTGAGGAAGGACAGGCGAAGAGCTGACATGTACCTGCAGCAGAGCCTGCGGTACCTCCAGGACTCGCAGGGCAGCGTGCGAGCGGCGGCCATCAGGTTTGTGGGTGAGTTGCAGCCCCCAGAGCCCCTCTCCTGGCAGCCCGGCCCCGCTGCTGCCGGCAGCGAGGGGCAGCTGGGGACGTGCTGGGCGGCAGCAGCTCTGACGGGGCTCTCTGCTCAGGGGTTGCTGCGCGATTCTCCAGGGACAGGAGCGAGGAGAGGCTGAGAGAGATCCACTGCGGTGAGTACGGCTGGGGCTGGGACGGCCCTTCCTTGCTCTGCGCCAGGGAAACGCTGGCAGGGCAGAGGAGAGGCTTGGGAGCTCTGAGGCCTTCCTGAGCAGCAGCTCCCAGCACATGCCCTGGTGCCACGTGCTCCTGCTGCCAGGGCGAGAGCCGCGTGGGGCCGGCAGGGTCTGGAGGGGCTGCCCGGGGCGGCCATACACAAGCCACGGGGGTTCATCCCGGCCCTTTCTCCTTCTGCCACAGCCCTCCAGGCCCTGCAGACAGACCCCGAGCCCTCCATCTGCTGCCTGGCCACTCAGACCCGCTGGATCCTGCCGTCTGCAAGGCAGCAGCGCTCGCTGCGGAGCTTGTGTGCCAAGTGCTGCTGGTTCTTCCAAGCCAAGCGCCGGTACGTCTCTGCTGGGGAAAGTGACTGAGTTTGATGTTTTGTGGTCAGGGTTTGACATGACAGCCGTTTCTGGGAAGGGGGAAGGGGCTGTAAAGATGGCTCCTGTAAGAAGTCGCTGGAAACCCTGCCCAGCTCTGAGCCAGCCCCACTGCTGGGGCTGAGCCAATGAGCCGCCTCCACCATCACTTTTGGAGAAGCTGGAAAATGACGGTTCTTCCTGTTTCTTCCTCCTCCTGTCCCTCCTTCTTCTCTGTCTGCTGGCGATGCAAGGAGTGGGAAGAGTGAGAGAAACAACCACGCGGACTCCAAGGTCAGTGAGGAAAGAGAGGAGGTGTGAAGAATCCACGCCAGAGATGTTCCCCAAGGACTGTGTCCCGTGGTTGTCATTTTCTCATCATCCTGCTCCCTTTTTGCTTTTGTTCCGTTCTGTTTCATGTTGGTAGCAGAATAAACTTTCCTCCTTTCCTCTCTCAGTCGAGCACTGGAGCCTGTTTTGCCGGGAACCGTAACGGGCAGCCAGCCCTCCCTGCCCTTGTCTCCATCCACAACAACCTTGCTTCTCTTCCTCCTCCCTTTTCTCTGGGGCCTCTGCCATCCTGACGAGGGTGGGGGTGGATGGGGGCACCGAGCGAGAGGCTGTCGTGGTGCCTCTGTGCTGGCTGGGCCAAACCACGACACCTATGTACTTCGTATTAAAAACCCCAACCAAGTGCTTCCCGCCTTTGTGTGGAGGACAAGAGCTCTGCTGAAGCCTTTGCAGGACTGGCAGCATCCCTGAGCCCCACAGGAGAACACATGCAAGAGATTCTTGGGCCCTGTAGAACATCTCCATGCCCACAAGTGCCCTCAAACGTGATTTGTGACTTCCCAGATGCAGCCCAGCTGGTTGTTGCTTGAACAGACAGGAGAACCTGTCCCCTGACACCACTTCCAGACCCTTAGACCAGCCACTTCCAGCCCTGGCCCCCGAGCACAGGCCAGCTGAGAGCTGCTCTTTGAGATGTGACCAGCTTCAGCCTCCTTCAGGGCTCAGTGCCTGTACCAGCGGGATGCTCAGCCCTGCCTGCTCCCTCTCCCAGTGCAGGGCCTGGCAGAGCCCACAGCAGGGCTGCCTGCAGTCACTCACATGGGGCCTGGGCACGGCAGGGAGCTCTTGGGCTCAAAAAACTGTCCTTCAGAAGCTCCCAGCTCTGCTCACCTCCTTTGTCCCTCAGGGCAGTTTCCCAGGGGATCTCATCCACTCTCTTAAAGTTCAGGGTCCTGACTCTACCTGGCAAATTTACCGAGGGAGCATCAATCCCCTCATCCAGATCATTGAGAAGGGTGTTAAACAGAACAGGGCCCAGCACTGAGCCCTGGGGAACACACTGGTGACCAGCCAACAACTGGGTTTTGGAGGAGAGGAGCCTGAGGGGTGAGCTCAGGAATGGTTACAGATGCATCAAGGGTGGGTGTGAGGAGGCTGGAGCCAGGCTGTGCTCAGGGATGGCCAGTGACAGGACAAGGGGCAACAAGCTGGAACTGAAGAGCTTCCAAAGAGACACAAGGACAAAGTTGTTCCCTGTTGAGGTGAGGGAGCACTGGCAGGGGCTGCCCAGATGGGCTGTGGAGGCTCCTTCTCTGGAGACATTCCAACCCAGCTGGAGGAGTTCCTGAGTGCCCTGCTCTAGGTGGTGCTGCCCTGGCAGGGGGGTTGCACTGGCTGAGCTCTGCAGGTTTATTAAGGCCAAGAGCCAAAAACTTTGCGGCACGTGAGCAGCAACGTGGCCTCGTGGGCAAGAAGCTAATGGCAGCCTGGGGGCATCCAGCAGAGTGTGGGCAGCAGGGCCAAGGGGCTTCTGCTCCCCCTCTGCTCTGCCACATGTGCTGAGGCCTCAGCTGGAGTCCTGTGCCCAGTTGTGGGCTCCCCAGCTGCAGAGGGACAGGGAACTGCTGCAGAGAGGCCAGTGCAGGGCCACCCAGATGCTCAGGGGACTGGAGCATCTTCCTTGTGAGGAAAGGCTGCTGGACTTTGGACAGTTCAGCTTGGAGGAGACTGAGGGGGGACCTCGTTAATACTTACAAGTGCTGAAAGCTGCATGCCAAGGAGAGGAGGCAGCAGGGAGGGTTTTTCCTGTAGTGTCCAGTGACAGGACAGGGGGTATTGAACAAAAGCTGTAACACAAACAATTCCCCTTAAGGAAAAGCTTCTTTCCTGTTGAGGTGAGGGAGCCCTGGCCCAGGCTGCCCAGGGAGGGTGTGGAGGCTCCTTCTTGGGAGGTTTCCAAACCCACTTGGACACCTTCCTGTTGTAACGGTGCAAGCAAGATTCATTCAAAGATGTAGACAGGCTGGGTAATGCACCTGCAGACACATACACAGCCAACACAGTGCAACCAACAGAGGGACTCAAAGCCACCCTTCCTTGGCTGGCTACTTCCTTATATGCTGCTTCTGCCCATGTGATCACCCAGGGCCCAACTGATTAACTTGCAGCACCTGTTTCTGATAGTTGGAAGTAGCTTGCCAGCTGCATTAACTTGTCCCCACCATCTTTATTCAAGCTGGCTGGTCCAAGTCATATTTGTACCTACAAATATTTGGTTCTGTCATGCTGTTTGAAGAACTCTGTCCGTCCCTGGGACTTCTTGAGCTACTGCTTGAAACGTGACAGGCCAGACATGGGGAGCACTGGTTAAGGTTTGATGACGGAGCTTTATTGTTTTTACCAAAGCACTTTGCGTCCCTCAAACAACACGGAACAAATCCAGGTTTGTTGACACGAAGGGTAACAAAGAGTTTCCAGCTGTAGAAAATGGTTCTCACAGGGTGAAGAAAGACAGAAAATCAAACGTACACAAACTGGAAGAAACCCAAGTGCTAAACTCGGTGTCTAAACTACTGAGCAACGATGCAAAAGAAAACTGCTGGTAGGTCCAAGGTTTGCCATGGAGCACAGGGAGGAGCTCATGGAATAGCCCCTGGCATGGGCCCCGCTCAGAGCTGCAGCTGCCCGGTCAGCGACGGGCCCAGAGAGAAGGCCGTCTGCTCCAGGCCCTGCGGAGCCACTCTCGCAGGCTGAGTCTGGAGGGAGCTGCTCTCTCTGCATCTCTCAGGGTGCACTGCGTTTGAGCTGCCAGGTTTGCTACTGACGAGATGGTGTCTTCTGGCAGGTTTTCAAGGGCTGCAACAGAGAGGAACAGAGCTGAGATCAGAGCCTGTGTTCACCCCAGGAACCCCTCCTGCCAGGGCAACCCCCAGCTGTTCCCACAGCCCAGAGGGAGCCGGGCCCAACGGCATCAGCCGGAAGGTGCTGAATACCCCCCGGGCTCCTGACATCTCTCTCTGCTCTCCCTGGCCGGGGCTGGGGCCGAGCTGCAGCGGGGCAGGGAGGGACAGGGGCTGTGTCTCACCCAGGAACCTGACGGCCGCCTCTCGTATGGGCTGCTGATGGCTCCAAAGGCACCGCGCTGCCTGCTGCACATAGTGCGCGGCTCTGCTGCCGCACCCTGACAGCTGCAGACGGACAGGGGACATTGCCCACTTCCAATGTCTTCCTCTTCTCCAGGAGCTTTCTGAGCCTCCTCTTCTTCAGGAAGGCGGCAGCTCCAAGCAGGGTTACCCAAGAGGCCTGCAGACACACAGAGCAGGGAGATGCTACCGCTGCCCAGGGCACAGGACGGGCGTCCTCTCACCCGGGCAAAGCTCATGGCCCTTCCTGGCCCTGGGGACCTCCCGCGGGGACATGGGCAGGTCAGAGATCCTCACCTCTGCCACCTCCGGGCTCTCGGCATGCAGGAGGCAGAGCAGTTCGATCACGTTCTCATACACCCGTGTCTTCATCGGCTGTCTTTCCTTTTTGTTGACAGACTGCATCAGACGTTGGAAGAGCTCAAGGGAGAGCAGCTGCACACTGCTGGTGGTCTGGTGGAAAAGAAAGAGGACAAGAGCTCAGCACCGGCTGCTGCAGGCCCACCTGGGCATGGCTCTGAAAATGCACAGAGCACAAAGGTTCCTGGCAGCAGCCAGTGCCTGTGGTGGGGGGCACAAAGCCTTACGTGGTGAAAGAGTGGCTGGAGCCTCCCAGTCAGCTCCAGAACGAGGGTGCTGCAAACTGGGCTGTTGGCAGCCTGGAGCATCATTTTGAGCAAGGAGAGGGTCGTTTCGACCACCTCGTCATCTAGGTCCTGCAGTAGCTCCAGGAGGCTTTCCTGCAGGATCCACATGCTTTTGGCCTGTGTGCAACACGATGCTTGTGGTGAAGCCGTGAAAAGCTGCACTGCCAAAATCACTCCAGTGCTTCAACCCCATGCTGCTGCCTCGGGAGCCAGAAGCCAAAGGCCTGCCACAAGGGACTTGGGGAGGCCAGCAGGGAGGCAGGAGGGCTGGCAGGAGCTGCCAGAGCTCCCAAAGCACAGCCAAGCCCAAGCTGCATGTCCCCCAGCTCCCCTCACCCAGCCCCACGCCCCCTGCACAGCTCCAGCCGGCTGCCCCCTGCCTACCTTCGAGGGCTCGTTGCAGGTGGTGATGAGGGCATTGAGCATCAGCCACTGCATCTGGCTGCACTCGCTCCGCAGGTACCTCGGTGCCAGCTGCAGGACACCTTCGTCTAATGCCCTCACCTCAGGGCAGGCCAGGAGCTGAAACTTCCAGGACGCAGGGTCATGGCTGGGGGAGCGTTGGTGGGCATCTCCAGGGACAGGTTTCTTGGGGATCCCCACCATTTGGGAATCTCCAAGGGCCATCTCACAAACCAGGCATCTGCAACAAGCAGTCTCTTCAGTTTTGGCAGAAAAAGCCCCTGTTGTTTCCCATCATTTGCTATTGCCAGGGAAATATGAAAAGGAACTTCCAAAAGATGACAGTGAGAACTCAGGAGCTTCCTCCCCTTCCCTTGGAGAAGAGGGGCTGTCACAGCTCTGCAGCAGCCTCAAGTGAAAACAGGCCTCTGCCACTGAGCCCGGCAGCAAACCAGCAGTGCGGTTCTGATGCTGCTTTCCATCCTTCGCTCAGGTCACACAGCAGAGCACCTTTGTTTCACAAGTACCTCTGTTTCGTAGAGCTGCTGCAGCGTTCCTTTTCCCGAGAGAGCTGGCTGACTTTATCAGCACACTTTGCTATTCCTTGCTTTGCATCTCTCACTCTCCAGTATCTCCTTTTCCTCTCAGAGGTCGGGGGCTGCTTCTTCCCTCGGACGTTTTCCATCACCATTGTCTCCTTTTCACCACGAGCTTTAGAGTTGGGTTTGAACTGGAGAAAACATTTGGCAGGAAATGATATCCACAAGGGGAAAAGAATCATCTCATTGTCTCAGTTCTCAGTGACACATGAGGCAAGAGCTTTGTGCTGGAGCTGAGAACAAAACTGATCTTGTGATGGCCTGTCTGAAAAAAGCTACTGCCAGCTTTTGCCTCCTCTTCAATCCACATCAGCAAGGAAAGTGAGATTTCCTTGGGGGTGAACTGCACACCTATAAACACACAGGTTGTAAAGAGTCAGGCAGGTCCCACCGAGAACAGGTCACACAGGAACGTGTCCAGGAGAGTCTTGAAGAGCTCCAGAGCAGGAGCCTCCACACCCTCCCTGGGCAGCCTGGGCCAGGGCTCCCTCACTCAAACACTCAAACAGTTTTCCCTTGTGTTTCAATGGAACTGTTTGTGTTGCAGCTTCATCCCATCACCCCTTGTCCTGCCACTGGATACAACAGAGAGAAAGTGCTGCCCCAAGCTCCTGACACCCACCAGTGAGAGATTTGGAGCTATGAATGAGCTGCCCCCTCAGTCTCCTCTTCTCCAGCCTGAACAGCCCCAGGGCCCGCAGCCTTTCCTCACAAGGAAGATGCTCCAGTCCCCTGAGCATCTGGGTGGCCCTGCAGGGGCCTTTCTGCAGCAGTTCCCTGTCCCTCTGCAGCTGGGGAGCCCACAACTGGGCACAGGACTCCAGCTGAGGCCTCAGCACATGTGGCAGAGCAGAGGGGGAGCAGAAGCTCCCTGGCCCTGCTGCCCACACTCTGCTGGATGCCCCCAGGCTGCCATTAGCTTCTTGCCCACGAGGCCACGTTGCTGCTCACGTGCCGCAAAGTTTTTGGCTCTTGGCCTTAATAAACCTGCAGAGCTCAGCCAGTGCAACCCCCCTGCCAGGGCAGCACCACCTAGAGCAGGGCACTCAGGAACTCCTCGAGCTGGGTTGGAATGTCTCCAGAGAAGGAGCCTCCACAGCCCATCTGGGCAGCCCCTGCCAGTGCTCCCTCACCTCAACAGGGAACAACTTTGTCCTTGTGTCTCTTTGGAAGCTCTTCAGTTCCAGCTTGTTGCCCCTTGTCCTGTCACTGGCCATCCCTGAGCACAGCCTGGCTCCAGCCTCCTCACACCCACCCTTGATGCATCTGTAACCATTCCTGAGCTCACCCCTCAGGCTCCTCTCCTCCAAAACCCAGTTGTTGGCTGGTCACCAGTGTGTTCCCCAGGGCTCAGTGCTGGGCCCTGTTCTGTTTAACACCCTTCTCAATGATCTGGATGAGGGGATTGATGCTCCCTCGGTAAATTTGCCAGGTAGAGTCAGGACCCTGAACTTTAAGAGAGTGGATGAGATCCCCTGGGAAACTGCCCTGAGGGACAAAGGAGGTGAGCAGAGCTGGGAGCTTCTGAAGGACAGTTTTTTGAGCCCAAGAGCTCCCTGCCGTGCCCAGGCCCCATGTGAGTGACTGCAGGCAGCCCTGCTGTGGGCTCTGCCAGGGCCTGCACTGGGAGAGGGAGCAGGCAGGGCTGAGCATCCCGCTGGTACAGGCACTGAGCCCTGAAGGAGGCTGAAGCTGGTCACATCTCAAAGAGCAGTTCTCAGCTGGCCTGTGCTCGGGGGCCAGGGCTGGAAGTGGCTGGTCTAAGGGTCTGGAAGTGGTGTCAGGGGACAGGTTCTCCTGTCTGTTCAAGCAACAACCAGCTGGGCTGCATCTGGGAAGTCACAAATCACGTTTGAGGGCACTTGTGGGCATGGAGATGTTCTACAGGGCCCAAGAATCTCTTGCATGTGTTCTCCTGTGGGGCTCAGGGATGCTGCCAGTCCTGCAAAGGCTTCAGCAGAGCTCTTGTCCTCCACACAAAGGCGGGAAGCACTTGGTTGGGGTTTTTAATACGAAGTACATAGGTGTCGTGGTTTGGCCCAGCCAGCACAGAGGCACCACGACAGCCTCTCGCTCGGTGCCCCCATCCACCCCCACCCTCGTCAGGATGGCAGAGGCCCCAGAGAAAAGGGAGGAGGAAGAGAAGCAAGGTTGTTGTGGATGGAGACAAGGGCAGGGAGGGCTGGCTGCCCGTTACGGTTCCCGGCAAAACAGGCTCCAGTGCTCGACTGAGAGAGGAAAGGAGGAAAGTTTATTCTGCTACCAACATGAAACAGAACGGAACAAAAGCAAAAAGGGAGTAGGATGATGAGAAAATGACAACCACGGGACACAGTCCTTGGGGAACATCTCTGGCGTGGATTCTTCACACCTCCTCTCTTTCCTCACTGACCTTGGAGTCCGCGTGGTTGTTTCTCTCACTCTTCCCACTCCTTGCATCGCCAGCAGACAGAGAAGAAGGAGGGACAGGAGGAGGAAGAAACAGGAAGAACCGTCATTTTCCAGCTTCTCCAAAAGTGATGGTGGAGGCGGCTCATTGGCTCAGCCCCAGCAGTGGGGCTGGCTCAGAGCTGGGCAGGGTTTCCAGCGACTTCTTACAGGAGCCATCTTTACAGCCCCTTCCCCCTTCCCAGAAACGGCTGTCATGTCAAACCCTGACCACAAAACATCAAACTCAGTCACTTTCCCCAGCAGAGACGTACCGGCGCTTGGCTTGGAAGCGCCAGCAGCACTTGGCAAACAAGCTCCGCAGCGAGCGCTGCTGCCTTGCAGACGGCAGGATCCAGCGGGTCTGAGTGGCCAGGCAGCAGATGGAGGGCTCGGGGTCTGTCTGCAGGGCCTGGAGGGCTGTGGCAGAAGGAGAAAGGGCCGGGATGAACCCCCGTGGCTTGTGTATGGCCGCCCCGGGCAGCCCCTCCAGACCCTGCCGGCCCCACGCGGCTCTCGCCCTGGCAGCAGGAGCACGTGGCACCAGGGCATGTGCTGGGAGCTGCTGCTCAGGAAGGCCTCAGAGCTCCCAAGCCTCTCCTCTGCCCTGCCAGCGTTTCCCTGGGGCAGAGCAAGGAAGGGCCGTCCCAGCCCCAGCCGTACTCACCGCAGTGGATCTCTCTCAGCCTCTCCTCGCTCCTGTCCCTGGAGAATCGCGCAGCAACCCCTGAGCAGAGAGCCCTGTCAGAGCTGCTGCCGCCCAGCACGTCCCCAGCTGCCCCTCGCTGCCGGCAGCAGCGGGGCCGGGCTGCCAGGAGAGGGGCTCTGGGGGCTGCAACTCACCCACAAACCTGATGGCCGCCGCTCGCACGCTGCCCTGCGAGTCCTGGAGGTACCGCAGGCTCTGCTGCAGGTACATGTCAGCTCTTCGCCTGTCCTTCCTCACCTGGAGAGAGTAAGAGGCTGGGATGGACCCTCCACTGCCGGCCAGAGCAGTCCCTTCTCCCGCTGATCCCCTTCCCAGCCCGGGCACGGCCATCTCCCCAGCAGAGGCCTGTGGGGCCGAGGTACGGAGCCGCAGGCAGAGGCGGCTCTGGGGTGCCAAGACCCCTCTGCCCATCTGTCCGGGCTGCCAAAAGGACTGGGGTCTCCTCCAGCGGCCTGCGGGGTGGGGAGGGGAGCGTGGCTGGAGAAGAGCCCCTGGGGCCTCTGTGCTGGAGGGCTCCAGGCTGCGGGCCCGGGCCTTTGTCCTCACCAGGCACTCTGGGATCCTCCACGAGTCCTCGGAGCCGATGAAGCGCGTGGGCTTTTTGCACCGCAGGACGTCCATCACAGCCAGGAGGGTGTGCTGAGCCACCTGCAGAGCAGCAGAGGATGGGAACTGGCATCACGGCTTGGGGAAGGAGAGCCGGCGTCCCGCTCCTCTTGGCCAGGCGGCCTGCTGTTCCCAGCCCCGTATGGGGAGAGGCAGAGCCCGAGCGGGGGGCAGTGCCCGGGGCAGGGACATGGGGCAGCCAGCACCGCAGCTGCCTGGTGCTGCCGGCCAGCAGCAGCGAGATCCCGGAGAGCTGAGGGGCCGTCCCAGAGACACTGGGGCGGGCCGGAGCCAGCGGCACCTGCCAGGGGCACGTCCAGGGGCCTTTAGGCCACTAAAGGCCTGGGCTGCTCTGGGCAGATGGACCCCACCGGCCGCACCCCTGGGGAAATCAGGAAAGCCCATGGGGTGCATTCAGGCCCCGGGTGGCCACGGGCAGTGGCTGCTGAGAGCTGCTGCGCCAGGGCAGGCAGGGTGGGCAACGTCCGTGCCAGCTGCCAGCAGCCCCCACCCATGAGCCTCGGCCACCCCCGGGGTCTCTTCTCCCCCTTCCCCGCATCGCCGGCCCGCTTTGCAATCTGTACCTCGGCCACGCTCTCACAATGGTCGCTGCTGCGGAAGTAGAGCGGGACCAGCGCCCTCCTCAAATGGCTCTTCATCTTCTTCATGTCCTGGCGCTCCACAGTCCCCACCAGCTCTTGGAAGAAGCTGATGGAGAGCTGCCGCAGCTGGAGGCACTCCTGGCAGAGAGGAGGGCAGGGCAGGATGAGCAGAAGCACGAGGGAGGCCGATGGGAGGGGAGATGCTCTGGGCTCAGCTCCCACAGAGGCCTTACGTCGTCAAAGAGCGGCAGCAGCGGCTCCAAGAGCTGGACGGCGATGCAGCTGGCGAGCTGTCCCTCCAGGTGAAACATCACGTTCTGCAGGACAGCCAGGGCCCGAGCCCTCACCTCCATGTTGGCATCCTGCAGCGTCTCTGCAATATCTGGCAGCAGGAACACCATTTCTTTTGCCTGGGTGAAGCAGAGATTTCCTGTGAGGCGGGGCAAAGACCACCCACCCTGGCCAACGTGCTCTGGCCGCTGAGCACCAGGCTCCCCCCGGCTCCCGGCACAGGAGTCGCTGCAGCGGGCTCCTGGCTGGTGGTGGCCGTGGCAGGCAGAGGAGCAGGGCCAGGGGAGGGCAGCAGAGACTCCCTGTGCGCTGCTCAGCCGCTGCTTTGTCCAACCACCCCAGCGGGGCAGATGGCTGGGGAACCCTGACCCTGGAAAGCTCCCCAGGCACCCACCAGCCCCCTCCACGGCAGGAAGGGCGCTTGGAGCCGTCCCCCCGCCTCCTGACCCCCAGCCAGGGCTAAACCTCCGTGTGGGCCAACGTGGCTCCACTCGACACCTCGCTCACCGTCTGATGTCTCCGTGAGAGGGCGCGGAGACCCGCGAGCACCAACACGCGGTTCTCCCTCATCTCTGGGCTCCTCAGGTACTTCTGGAGCAGCTGCAGGAGGTCAGTGCTCTTCCCTTCAGCGTCGAACTCTTGCACCTGAGACAAAGAGACAAAGTGGTGAGAGAGGGGCAGAGCCTGTGGGGCTCCTGCTTCCCACGGGCAGCTCGGAGCAGGGTCCCGGGGCAGCCCTGCCCGCGCAGGACCGCACGGCAGCTTTGCCCACTCCTCCTGCCCTCTGACCATCAGCAGCCTCTTGTCCTCAGCCAGGCCTGGTTCCTTACCATCTGCTTCACGTCCTTGGTCTGCTGCTCCTCAGGGCCCAGCTGCCGGTTCCAATCGTCAGCGACATCCAGCAGCTTGTGGAAGAAGTCCGGCAGTGCCACGTCCTGGAGCAGCAGCGTCTCCCACATGGCCAGGCCGGCGCTGCCAAGTCCAGAGCATTTGGTCAGCGGGGCTGTCACGCAGCCCTGGCCCTGCCCAAGGCCCCTGGCCCGTGGGCAAGCAGGAGAAGGCTGAGGGGAGGGGGTTCCCCGTGGGGCAGGGAGGAGCGTGGTGGCTGGCAAGTGTGCAGGGGCGGTGGGCCCTGCTCCTCGGGGCTGGGGGGGCTGATACCTGTCAGACAGTGGGATTTGGCTGGACATGCTGTCAACCAGCGCCATGGGGTTGCTGTGGGCCAGCGGGACAATCAGGCCCATCAGGCTCCGCCGGGCTGCCAGTTTGCTGGTGTTCTCCAAGCTCTTGTGGATGGAGCTGACGACGTCTGACACCTGGAGGGGACACGGACTGTCTGGAGCGCGGCCCTTTCCTCAGCTGCCCCTTCCCACCCCTCTCGGAGAGGCAAGGCAAGGCAAAAGCAGGAGCAAAGGCCTCGAGGGCAGGGCAGCTCAGCCAGAGGCTACTTACATCGCCCATCCAGGGGTCAGGCTCGCTCATGGCCTCGTTCAGCACCCTCCTGGCCCACTGCTTGTCTTTCCTGCTGGTGTCCTGCATGGCTTCGATGGCCACCAAGACGGACCTTCTCTTCTGCAAATGTGATACAGGACCTAGCAGAGGAGGAAGAGCAGGGAGGGCTGTAGAGCAGAGCTGCGGGCAGGAGTGGGCAGAGGAAGGAGCTCTGCCCTTTGTCCCCATGCCCCCTTCCTGGGCACAGCCTCCCTGGGTGTCGTGGTTTGGCATGATAGCTTCTTCTCGTAAGGGGGAAGGGGCTGTAAAGATGGCTCCTGTGAGAAGTTGCTCGCAACTCTCCCCAGCTCTGAGCCAGACCTACTGCCGGGGCTGAGCCAATGAGCCACCTCCACCATCACTTTTGAAGAAGAAGCCGGAAGAGGAGGTTTCTTCCTCCATCTTCCTCCATCTTCTTCCTTCTCTGCCTTTTCTTTTCCTTCGGGCTGGTGGTGGTGCAAGGAGTGGGAACAGCGAGAGTAACAACCACGTGGACTCCAAGGTCAGTGATGAAAGAGAGGAGGAGGCCGTGTCCCAAGGAAGGGACCCAAAATCCGCAGCTGTAACTGTTGGGAGGAACCCAAGCCAAAAAACTCATTCAACTTATGCCCAGAAGAGGCCTTGTCCCGAGAGAGGGACCCTGCAACTGCAGAAACTGCAACCGTGGTGAAGAATCCACGCCTGAGATATTCCCCAAGGACTGTCCCCCGTGTGAGGGACCCTGTATGGGCGGAAGCCGCAGCTGCTGGGAACAACCCCCACCAGAGAAGTTGGTTCAGGACTGTGTCCCAGGGGAGGAACCCCGTGTTGGAGCAGGGGAAGGATGCCAGGAGTTGTCCTCATCTGAGCAGAGAGAAGTGGCAGAGCCCATCTGTGAGAGACTGACCACATCCCCCAGTCCCTGCCTCCCTGAGCCGCTGAGGGGGGAGGAGGTAGAGATATGGGGAGCAGTGAGCTGGGCCCAGGAAGAAAGGAGGGATGGGGGAGGGAGATCTTAAAGTGCTGGTTGTGATTTTCTCATCATCCTACTCCCTTTTTGCTTTAATTCCATTCTGTTTCTTGTAGGATAAACTTTCCTGCTTTCCTCTCTCAGTCGAGTGCTGGAGTCTGTCTTACCCTTTAACCCTAACTGACAGCGAGCCCTCCCTGCCCTTGTCTCAATCCACAACAACCTTGCGATGCTGGAGCCCCTCACTCACCATCTTCCGATGAGTCAGAACCCATCGCATACACCAGGGTTTCGTCCCATGTCACGCGGTGCTTGAGTTTCTTTTTCGTAGCGCCGGGAGCCCCATCCTCCTTCCCAGCTCCCTTCGAGGAGCTGGCGACTGTCGGCACGCTCGGGGAGGGCACACGAATGCGGTCAGGGCGGGAATGGCGAAGCCTTTGCAAGGCGCCTCGTCTCTCGGAGCTTGTCAGGGACTGTGTCAAAGAGAAGCTGCGCTGGCTCAGGGCGCTCCTCAGCTCCCTGCTCCTGACCTGCCCCATGGCTGTCTCAACAGACACTGGCTGGGGCAGGCGGCTGCTGCCAAAGGCCCTGCGCTGAGGGTGACGTCACAAAGGGCCCCGTTCTGAGCTGCCACCCAGTGTGGGGCACGGGAAGGGGGGATGGCATCATGGGGGGCACGGGAAGGGGGGATGGCATCATGTGGGGCACGGGAAGGGGGATGTAATCATGGGGGGCACGGGAAGTGGGATGGCATCATGGGGGGTGTTGAGGAGTGGTTAAGGGAGAATGGACATGGATCCCAGAGTATAATGTTAGGCCTGATGGGGCAAGGCAATCTGAGTTCTAGTTATATGAATTTAATGCACAATCAAGACCAGAGTCAGAGCCATGGTTAAAGCAGTTGCTGTCACGCAGACAGCAGGCCGCTTTCTGTTCCTTCAAGGTCGGGCTGTTTTCAGCTAACGAGGTAACAGCCCAAGGTGGAAAACAACTACGGGGGAAAAACAAGATGGGAAAATGTGAGGGAGCTTGCTTATCGCTGAAACCGCAAGTAGGATGAACACAAGAATGTAATCTATTAGCTGCTGTTGCTGAGCTAGTTTTGAAGCTGCTGTGTATATAAGTTAGAGCCTGCTCTCAATCAAGAAGAAGATTTCTGCTATCACTCACATTGAGTAGGACTGATTTCTTCCCACCCAGCTGAGAATAGGACCCTGGGTTGATCGCCGCATGAAGTAGGCTTCGAGCCTGGGTTTTTCAGACTTAGCGTCTGGTTTCAGGCCTTCGTGCCTGGGTTTCAGGCTTCGTGCCTGGGTTTCAGGCCTTCGTGCCTGGGTTTCAGGCTTTGTGCCTGGGTTTCAGGCCTCTGTGCCTGGGTTTCAGGCTTTGTGCCTGGGTTTCAGGCCTCTGTGCCTGGGTTTCAGGCTTCGTGCCTGGGTTTCAGGCTTCGTGCCTGGGTTTCAGGCTTCGAGCCTGGGTTTTTCAGGCCAAGAGCCGAAAACTTCGCGGCATATGGCGCCCGAACAGGGACCTTTCACTGGGTGTTACTGGGTAAAGAGCCTGCCTGCGGGGAGCTGAGACTTGAAAATCCAGAGGCAGAGGCAGTCGTCAGAGGAAGCCTGCCGGATCCCAAGCAGAGGTTGCTGTACCCGGGGGAGTGACTACAGGTTGCGGTGAGACGAGGATCCGACAACATGGAAAAGGAGGCAGCACTCTCACTTTTACATCGCTTGTTAGAAAAGCAGGGGGTGGACTTTAAACTGACCGATTTGTCTGGTCTACTTGTACATGGTAATTGTAAAGGCTTTTTTAAAGACTCTGAGAAATATTTTGATGAGAAGGAGTGGAGAGCATATGGGACTTATCTTTGGGACTTGGTTATAGATGAAGAGAAAACTGCTCGGAAACTGATGAAACCGTGGAGCGAAGTAATTAACTGTTTGAAAAAGTATAAGTTGGAAAAGGATTTGACCGCTGCTGTAACTCAGCGGCTTGATATGCCCGAGACTGTAGCCGAGCCAACAGCTGGACTGTTTGGTATCAGGACTAATTATGTCTCACCTCCCTTTTCTGGTGAGTGGCGAGAAATTGGAAACCTTCTCTGGGAAGCCACTATTAGTGGTGATAAGGACAATAGTAAGATCAGTAAAAATTTAGGTCTCGTTTGGAGAGACGTGATAAATACTTTAAAAGAAATGCAAGCAGAACAGCGTGTGGCCATGGCTGCAGCCCAGGCGTTGACTGTTGCACCGAGGCTGAAGGAGACAGACAAGGGAACGGACAGGTTCCTGCAGGAAGTATTAAAGAAACTGGAGCGACAAGAGACCATGGAAACACAGCCTGTGGCCACTGAAAGCCAGCCCGGTGCCGCCCGGCGCTGAGCGGGGCGTGCTGAGAGAAAAAAAAACAACAACAACAAAAAAAAAAGTTCTTCTCTACACAAGAGTTTTTACAAAGTCAGAGAGGCGAAGGGGCTTCGGAGCAGAGCCCCCGCGGGAGAGCTACTCCCCATTCAGAGCCCAGCCCGACGAGTTACCCCTGGGACGACTTGCAGGGCAATGCCGAGCGGGCGGAGTCGGGCGGGGGTGCGGCGCAGGATGATCAGAGGAGAGTGGGGGAGCGCGACCCCGTGTTAGGCTGGGCACCATCGGGCACGAGAGGGGAGACAAAGAAAACACGGGAGAGCGTAATACCGACTGCGCCGCGGCGCCGGGGCCGGCACGGAGTGAGCCAGACCCCCCCCGCCCCTTCCATCCGCAGCCGCCGCCGCGCAGCCGCTTCCCGCGCCCGGTCGGTGTCTCCGGAGCCCCCCCACACACACCGCGCTGACATCAGCCCTCGCGAACCGCTGGGCTCGTCCTTTCCATCCTCAATCCCTTGCCTCAAAGACTGTAAAAACTGCTGGTCGTGATGTTATGCATTTTGCTGTAAATGTGATGATGAATATTGGTTTTCTTACAGTGGAAACTTTCTAAGGTGTTTTAGGTGTCAGGAACAGAACATTTGACATTGAGAAGCTAAAAGGTGGTTTGTGTTTTAGACTCATTGGTGAAAGATTTTTTTTTTTATCAGAAGTAAAAAAAAAAAAAGGATTTTGTCACACTGTTGATGCTTCAAATGATTGTGGTAAATGGTTTTAGGCAATTTCAACAAACCAAGCAAAACATGTGGGTTACACTGGCCAAAGCAATCAATCAGTCTACAATATGTTTATCAATGGCCACTCCAGATAATCCTTTTTCTACCTGTTTGGTGGGAATTCCATCAGCTGTGGCACAATGGCCTGTATCAAAGGCATTAAAAACAAATCCCTTAGTTCAGGGTAATGGCAAAGTTGACAGCTGGGATTTGATGGTTTCATAGCTACCAATAATGACAACAGAGCCACAGGAGTTAGAATTATTGAGATCTATAAAGATGGATTTTTGTGTTATGTTTAATTTTACCAGCAATACCAAAACATTTGGGACAGAATGTGGATCCCATCCTGGGCATGTATAAGAACACAACATCTTCGTGCAATTATACTGCACCAAAAAGATCCAGGTCTAGTCTTGTGCCTATGCAGTTACCAAAGGGAATTTTTCTGGTCTGTGGGGACCAGGCATGGCCTGGGATACCCTCGAGATTACACAGGGGACCACACAGTTTGGGACAACTGACGATCTTGATGCCTAATCACACAATGATTTAGAAACATCATTGTCCAAAACAATTTGTGCATGCATTTACTGGTGAATGTGATGACCATGTTACCTTTGGTCTTCCTCAGCAATAATAGCAACTAGTATATTTGCTCCAGGTGTAAGAGTATCTGCTTTATTAACTCAGCTATGCAAATAAGGATGCTGGCTTAGCAAACAAAGTAACCAAACTTCAATGACATTAGAAGGCTTGATTAGTGATGTAAGTAGTATTAGACATGCACTTGTGTATCATTGTATGCATGATATCCTCATTGCTCAGGAGGAGGCATTTACTGTAGATCAAGAGAGAGATCTAGAAACCATGTTATTTAGGGAAACTAACTTTGTTTGCTCCTCGACAGCAGGACTGGTTAAAAATTACCAAGTTACAGAAAACAAGAAACACCCACAACTTAAAAGGAGATTGTGATGGTAAAGGACAATTGTGGTCCATTACGGCGAATGTATTTGCTTCAGCATTTGTACCTGGGTTGGCTGCAGCCCAGGCCTTACGGCAGTTAGAAAAACTAGTGTGTTGGTCGGAGCAGCAAGCTAATGTTCCTACTGATGTTATTGAAAAATTGCTAGCAGACCAGAAAAGCCTTAGACATGCCTTATTGCAAGATCGTGCAGCTATTGATTTTTTGCTATTGGCACAAGGGCACGGATGCCAAGACTTTGAAGGCATGTGTTGTTTTAATCTTTCTGATCATAATGAATCTATTCACAAAGCTTTGGCATATTTAAAGGTTCATGCTAAGATTATGGTGGGTTATAACCCTTTTGATAATTGGCTTCAATCAGCTTTTGGGGGGTTGTCACCTTGGCTGACTATGTTAATCAAAGAAGGGTTAAGATGGATTTTGGTTATTTTGCTTTTGCTTGTAATGTTTAGAATAGTATATAGTTGTATTATGAAGGCAGTGCCTAAATTGACTGACTCAGTCTTGATTGTGCAAAAACAAAACGGGGGATTTGTTGAGGAGTGGTTAAGGGAGAATGGACACAGATCCCAGAGTATAATGTTAGGCCTGATGGGGCAAGGCAATCTGAGTTCTAGTTATATGAATTTAATGCACAATCAAGACCAGAGTCAGAGCCATGGTTAAAGCAGTTGCTGTCACGCAGACAGCAGGCCGCTTTCTGTTCCTTCAAGGTCGGGCTGTTTTCAGCTAACGAGGTAACAGCCCAAGGTGGAAAACAACTACGGGGGAAAAACAAGATGGGAAAATGTGAGGGAGCTTGCTTATCGCAGAAACCGCAAGTAGGATGAACACAAGAATGTAATCTATTAGCTGCTGTTGCTGAGCTAGTTTTGAAGCTGCTGTGTATATAAGTTAGAGCCTGCTCTCAATAAAGAAGAAGATTTCTGCTATCACTCACATTGAGTAGGACTGATTTCTTCCCACCCAGCTGAGAATCGGACCCTGGGTTGATCGCCGCATGAAGTAGGCTTCGAGCCTGGGTTTTTCAGACTTAGCGTCTGGTTTCAGGCTTCGTGCCTGGGTTTCAGGCCTTTGTGCCTGGGTTTCAGGCCTTTGTGCCTGGGTTTCAGGCTTCGTGCCTGGGTTTCAGGCTTCGTGCCTGGGTTTCAGGCCTCTGTGCCTGGGTTTCAGGCTTTGTGCCTGGGTTTCAGGCTTCGTGCCTGGGTTTCAGGCTTTGAGCCTGGGTTTTTCAGGCTTCGTGCCTGGGTTTCAGGCTTCGAGCCTGGGTTTTTCAGGCCAAGAGCCGAAAACTTCGCGGCAGGGGGCATGGGAAGGGGGGATAGCATCATGGGGGGCATGGGAAGAGGCAAGGGGGGATGGCATCATCGGGGGCATGGGAAGGGGGATGGAATCATGGGGGGCACAGGAAGGGGGGATGGCATCGTGGGGGGCACAGGAAGGGGGGATGGCATCATTTGGGGCACAGGAAGGGGCAAGGGGGATGGCATCATGGGGGGCACCTGGCTTTGGAATTAAACTTGAGGCTGTGAACTCTGAAATTAGGGTTTGTGTCTGAAAGTGATGGTCCTGAAACCTAAGGTTTTGCACCCTCAAAACGAGTCCTGGGAGGGGCAATGAGAGGCTTTGGCCATGAAATAGTTGAATTCTATGCTTCAAGCACCACTTCCTCCAAGCCCAGGATCAGTGTGTCCCCACATGTAGGAACGGAGGCTGGAGGCCTCCATGGGTGAGCAAGGATCTGCTGGGACAGCTCAGGCCGAAAGCAGCCATCTCTGAGAGGTGGAAACGGGGCCTGGCTTCTTGGGAAGAGTACACAACATTGCCAGAGCATGCAGGGGTGCCACCAAGAAGGCCAAAGCCCTTCTAGAATTCAACCTGGCCAAGAAAGTAAAGCAAAGCAAGAAGGTGTTTGTCATGACATGAACAGCAAAAGGAAGATGAGGGGCGCCGTGGGCCCACTGCTGAACACAGAGGGTGCCCTGGTGACAGGGGATGCAGAGGCCGAACTACTGAATGCCTTCTTTGCTACAGTCTGTACAGACAAGGCCAGCCCTCGAGAAGCCCAGTCCAGCAAGGACAGTAGGATGGCCTGGACAGCAGAGCACTTGGCCTGGGTGGAAGAGGAAGAAGTTAAAGATTTGCTGGCCAAGCTTGAGGCTCATAAGTCAATGGGTCCTGACGGGATGCATCCGAGAGTGCTGAGGGAGCAGCTGATGTGATTGCTGAGCCTCTCTCCATCATTTTTGATCAATCATGGAGCACAGGCGAGGTGCCTGAGGGCTGGAGACAGGCCAATGTCACTGCAGGCTGCAACAAGGGCAGGAAGGATGAGCCAGGAAACCACAGGCTGGTCAGCCTGACCTCCATCCCTGGAAAGGTGATGCAACAACTCATCCTGAATGTCACCACTAAACAGGCAACAGGCACAAGCTGTAACTGAAGAGGTGCCAAAGAGACACAAGGACAAACTTGTTCCCTGTTGAGGTGAGGGAGCACTGGCAGGGGTTGCCCAGATGGGCTGTGGAGGCTCATTCCCTGGAGACATTCCAATCCAGCTGGACAAGTTCCTGTGTGCCTTTCCCTCACCCACTAAGCAGGTCACCTTGTCATAGAAGGAGATCAGATTGGTCCAGCAGGACCTGCCCTTCATAAAGCTGTTTTGACTGGGCTTGAAGCCATCCTCCAGCACAGGCCCCAGGTCAGCTGCACGTCCTGGCAGTGCTGGGTGATAACAGACCATGAGCAGCAACGTGGCCTCGTGGGCAAGAAGCCAATGGCAGCCTGGGGGCATCCAGCAGAGTGTGGGCAGCAGGGCCAGGGAGCTTCTGCTCCCCCTCTGCTCTGCCACATCTGCTGAGGCCTCAGCTGGAGTCCTGTGCCCAGTTGTGGGCTCCCCAGCTGCAGAGGGACAGGGAACTGCTGCAGAGAGGCCAGTGCAGGGACACCCAGATGCTCAGGGGACTGGAGCATCTTCCTTCTGAGGAAAGGCTGCTGGACTTTGGACAGTTCAGCTTGGAGGAGACTGAGGGGGGACCTCGTTAATACTTACAAGTGCTGAAAGCTGCATGCCAAGGAGATGAGGCAGCAGGGAGGGTTTTTCCTGTAGTGTCCAGTGACAGGACAGGGGGTATTGAACAAAAGCTGTAACACAAACAATTCCCCTTAAGGAAAAGCTTCTTTCCTGTTGAGGTGAGGGAGCCCTGGCCCAGGCTGCCCAGGGAGGGTGTGGAGGCTCCTTCTTGGGAGGTTTCCAAACCCACTTGGACACCTTCCTGTTGTAACGGTGCAAGCAATATTCATTCAAAGATGTAGAGAGGCTGGGTAATGCACCTGCAGAGACATACACAGCCAACACAGTGCAACCAACAGAGGGACTCAAAGCCACCCTTCCTTTGCTGGCTACTTCCTTATATGCTGCTTCTGCCCATGTGATCACCCAGGGCCCAACTGATTAACTTGCAGCACCTGTTTCTGATAGTTGGAAGTAGCTTGCCAGCTGCATTAACTTGTCCCCACCATCTTTATTCAAGCTGGCTGGTCCAAGTCATATTTGTACCTACAAATATTTGGTTCTGTCATGCTGTTTGAAGAACTCTGTCCGTCCCTGGGACTTCTTGAGCTACTGCTTGAAACGTGACAGGCCAGACATGGGGAGCACTGGTTAAGGTTTGATGACGGAGCTTTATTGTTTTTACCAAAGCACTTTGCGTCCCTCAAACAACACGGAACAAATCCAGTTTTGTTGACACGAAGGGTAACAAAGAGTTTCCAGCTGTAGAAAATGGTTCTCACAGGGTGAAGAAAGCCAGAAAATCAAACGTACACAAACTGGAAGAAACCCAAGTGCTAAACTCGGTGTCTAAACTACTGAGCAACGATGCAAAAGAAAACTGCTGGTAGGTCCAAGGTTTGCCATGGAGCACAGGGAGGAGCTCATGGAATAGCCCCTGGCATGGGCCCCGCTCAGAGCTGCAGCTGCCCGGTCAGCGACGGGCCCAGAGAGAAGGCCGTCTGCTCCAGGCCCTGCGGAGCCACTCTCGCAGGCTGAGTCTGGAGGGAGCTGCTCTCTCTGCATCTCTCAGGGTGCACTGCGTTTGAGCTGCCAGGTTTGCTACTGACGAGACGGTGTCTTCTGGCAGGTTTTCAAGGGCTGCAACAGAGAGGAACAGAGCTGAGATCAGAGCCTGTGTTCACCCCAGGAACCCCTCCTGCCAGGGCAACCCCCAGCTGTTCCCACAGCCCAGAGGGAGCCGGGCCCAACGGCATCAGCCGGAAGGTGCTGAATACCCCCCGGGCTCCTGACATCTCTCTCTGCTCTCCCTGGCCGGGGCAGGGGCCGCAGCTCCCTTCCCAGGGCCTCTCCTCCTCCCTGCCAGTCCCCGCTGCCGCCCCGCTGCCCTCACTCACCCTCATGGATGGGCTGCAGCAATTCCTGATGCCCCCTCAGGTGCTGCCCGGCGAGCCCTGCGAACGCACAGTCGGTCAGTGCCCCAGCGGCACAGTTGCCTCACAGGTCCCTGCAGCCCGGCCACACGCCCCCCTCCCCTTGGCAGGGCTGAGCCCAGGCTCTTCCCCGGGCGAGCGAGCGCCAGGCGCAGGGCAGGGCTGGCACAGGGCGCAGGGAGCCCCGCGGGCGCCAGGGCCCTGCACCGGGCACTCGCGGCTCCACAGCCACGCGGCTGATTCCTGCGGCCGCGCCACAGCCGGGGCTGGGGCCGAGCTGCAGCGGGGCAGGGAGGGACAGGGGCTGTGTCTCACCCAGGAACCTGACGGCCGCCTCTCGTATGGGCTGCTGATGGCTCCAAAGGCACCGCGCTGCCTGCTGCACATAGTGCGCGGCTCTGCTGCCGCACCCTGACAGCTGCAGACGGACAGGGGACATTGCCCACTTCCAATGTCTTCCTCTTCTCCGGGAGCTTTCTGAGCCTCCTCTTCTTCAGGAAGGCGGCAGCTCCAAGCAGGGTTACCCGAGAGGCCTGCAGACACACAGAGCAGGGAGATGCTACCGCTGCCCAGGGCACAGGACGGGCGTCCTCTCACCCGGGCAAAGCTCATGGCCCTTCCTGGCCCTGGGGACCTCCCGCGGGGACATGGGCAGGTCAGAGATCCTCACCTCTGCCACCTCCGGGCTCTCGGCATGCAGGAGGCAGAGCAGTTCGATCACGTTCTCATACACCCGTGTCTTCATCGGCTGTCTTTCCTTTTTGTTGACAGACTGCATCAGACGTTGGAAGAGCTCAAGGGAGAGCAGCTGCACACTGCTGGTGGTCTGGTGGAAAAGAAAGAGGACAAGAGCTCAGCACCAGCTGCTGCAGGCCCACCTGGGCATGGCTCTGAAAATGCACAGAGCACAAAGGTTCCTGGCAGCAGCCAGTGCCTGTGGTGGGGGACACAAAGCCTTACGTGGTGAAAGAGTGGCTGGAGCCTCCCAGTCAGCTCCAGAACGAGGGTGCTGCAAACTGGGCTGTTGGCAGCCTGGAGCATCATTTTGAGCAAGGAGAGGGTCGTTTCAACCACCTCGTCATCTAGGTCCTGCAGTAGCTCCAGGAGGCTTTCCTGCAGGATCCACATGCTTTTGGCCTGTGTGCAACACGATGCTTGTGGTGAAGCCGTGAAAAGCTGCACTGCCAAAATCACTCCAGTGCTTCAACCCCATGCTGCTGCCTCGGGAGCCAGAAGCCAAAGGCCTGCCTCAAGGGACTTGGGGAGGCCAGCAGGGAGGCAGGAGGGCTGGCAGGAGCTGCCAGAGCTCCCAAAGCACAGCCAAGCCCCAGCTGCATGTCCCCCAGCTCCCCTCACCCAGCCCCATGTCCCAGCTGCATGTCCCTGGCCCTGCTGCCCACACTCTGCTGGATGCCCCCAGGCTGCCATTGGCTTCTTGCCCACGAGGCCACGTTGCTGCTCATGGGCAGTTTCTTATCACCCAGCACTCCCAGGTCTGTCTCCTGGAGCTGCTCTCCAGCAGGTCATCCCCAGCCTGGCCTGGTGCAGGGGGTTGTTCCTCCCCAGCTGCAGGACTCTGCCCTTGCTCTTGGTGAACCTCAGCAGGTTCCTCTGTGCCCAATTCTGAAGCTGGTTGAGACCCCACTGACTGGCAGTGAGAAGTATACAGACATTTTCTGGCAGGGTGTCACACAGCCATAACAAGCTGTACACTATATCCAGCAAAAAGGAGGATGGTGTGAGTGCACAGAAAGGCTGCAGAGCACTAGCAGTCACAACACAGATCAGCTGTTATTTGCACATCTCTGCTTTGGATACACAGAAGACACTGACTGATCAGCAAGTTTAAATGCACCAGTCATGGCAAGGTACAAAACATCCCGGGCACAAGCTAAGGCAATTTCTAATTTCATTCTGTGAAAGCTTATCAGAGGCTCTCCAACAGGGCCACAGCATGATGTTACAGCCTGGGGCTTGGAGACAGCCAGTCCAGGCTGGGGTTTATGTTGTGCAGCATGCCAAACCCAGAATATGGCAGTAAGAGATGAAGCAACACATTTCAGTTTGTCACTTTTCAAGGACAAAGTTGTTCCCTGTTGAGGTGAGACAGCACTGGCAGGGGCTGCCCAGATGGGCTGTGGAAGCTCTTTCTCTGGAGACATTCCAACCCAGCTGGTTCCTGTGTGCCCTGCTCTAGGTGCTGCTGCTCTGGCTGGGGGGGTTGCACTGGATGAGCTCTGCAGCCCCCCTCCAGCCCTTGAGACTCTGTGAATATGAGTGTGCCCAGAAACTGGCTGTTGGGAAACAGTCCTGCAGGTGTTCCACAGGAGACAAACCTGGTAATATCACCTACAGCACAGATGTCCTAGTTCTAGTTTTGTGGGGTTTTGATTTGGTTTCCTAAGACAAAAAGCAAGTTAAGGAATGTTTCCTTCCCAGGCTGTGTGAAGGCTTACCCCAACATGGTATCATTTTTCCACTAAGTGCACACAGCAACAGAAGCTCCTCTCCAAGAACCCCACAGAAGCAGGGAGATGCATTAACCTCTTTTAAAACCTTGCAATTTCTTAGCCATATTGCTTCCTTCTTGTTTGAAGGTGAACCACAGCTCAACTCTTCCTTTAGTTGTACATTTCCCAGCAAACACAATGAATCACTGTTAACTGATAAGGCAGCTTCTTTGGTACTGAATGGCAGGAAAAAATGGGTCTCCCTTCTAGGGAAATCTAAAGGAAGCAGGTTGCTATTTGCACACAAGTTCTGTAAAGTCAGAATTCTGCTGCCACAGGAGCTGCAGCAGATTTCCCGGTGAAGGCAGGTTTGGAATGTGGGAAAGTTCACACATATGTTTCAGTCCCTGCCCTAAGCCAACACTCCTATTTGAACACAGCAGGATGCCCGCTTTCGCTCTAGAAGTGTACTGGGAGCGGGCACTTTCACAGCACTGCAGGCAGGCAGAGGGATGCCGTGCTGGTGAGACGAGCCCTGCTTTGTCCTGCTTTGTTCTGCCACGCCCCCCTGTGGCTGCAAACATCACACCAAACCCGTGCACAATTCCCGAATCCCTCACAAGGAGGCGCTCCCTTCCGAAAACTTCCTTTCTTGATTGGGTATGGCACCGGGGTATACTAGTAAAGGGTGAATCCAGGACAAGAAACAACAGTAACTACACCATCGAGTTTTCACTGTCGAGTGCATCTCCTGCTTTGCATTTCATCTCCCACGACTTCTGTGCCATTTCCACACCTGCAGATAAATGCCTGCTGCTCAGGCTGGCCTGGAGGGGGCTTGCTGAAGGAGGGGGAAGCAGAGAACACTCACCACACACACACACATCCCTCACCAATTTTCCTACTCACAAACATTTTAGAAGCTGAAATATTCACCCTTAGCTTGAGAAAACACAGCACAGGGCTTTTCAGTCCTCTGCTCTGCACTGAGGCACTGCAAGCAGTGCTTTTTGTGAAACAGTAGCAGTTGCCAGGAATTACTTCTCAGCAGAGGCCTTTAATGCACATCAAGAGATTTTGAGCACAGAAAGGACAGTGTCATTGGAGGTGAGGAGAAGACTCCTCAGGGATCTTCAGAAACTCCTTCACATTCCAAACCCACTTCAAACACATGCTACCTTCTATTTACATTCCCCAAAAGCTGCAAGATGACACTCACCTGAGTTCTGGTCAATCCACTGCAGTGAATCCATGTGAGCATTCAAGATTTTACAGATCTGCTGAAGCTGAAGAGAAAGAGAAGGTACAAGTCCTTTGTTACACTACATAAAATCTAAAAGCAGTAAAAGCCAGCCTGCCTGTCCCTGCCTTTGGAATGTGATGCAATCAGATCTCTCATATGTACAGCTCCACTCACTGAGCAGCCACCTTCCCAGGGAAGTGTGCAGCAACTGTGTTGCTTTGCTTCTCTTTACCATCAAGAAAACAGACTGGCTTAGAGCACACACCTGTGGCTTTAGGCTAATTCCAATTCAGACATAGGAAACATCACCACATTAATCATCTTGGGCTTGAGGTGGCAAAAGCAAAAAGGAATGGGGAAAAAACCAGAATCAAGTCTGCAACACTGAAGGGAAATTGTGTCTGAAAAAGAGCTTCTCAGTAAACCCTCAAGGAATATTGAGATCCATTTAATACATATCAGAAAGAGCTGGTAATTCAGATCTTGTTTTCATGAGGGTACAAAAGCAGTGTGAGGAAAAAGGATCAGCTGCTACAGATGGCACCCTGAACAAGATTTAGGTTTGCCCCAGAAAGATGCAGGCAGTGGAGGAGGTAACCACATCAACATTGAGACAGGCCTCTAAAACAAGTTGTAATCCAGGGTAAAATTAGACAAGCAAATAACCAGAGTTCACACCAGAACGAAAGACCTTGAAAACTCTTAAGAGGAGTGCAGAGCACGTAGGTGAGTCAGCCTGGATTGTGTCAGAGTAGTTTTACCCAGAAGAGATCCAACTCAGGGACAAACTACTCCTCCAAGGTTAAAGCTACAAGCAGCATTCACCATGCATTCCATTCAGACAAATGGAAGAGTTAGAACTGTTTCAATATCCTCTGTCTCCTACCAACAAACAAGGAAAGGTTGTGTTTACCGGGTCGCTGGTGTCTGCTGGGCCTCGGGATGTGTTCAGGTGCTCAGTGATGTCCTTCAGGTCTTGTGCCATCCGCTTCAACTGAGCATCGATATTTTCAGCCAGTTTAAAGCTGCACAACATGTGGGAACAAAGGGCAGAATATTGTACTTCAGCAAACCCACTCCCAGTCACACCAGCTAAATAATCACCAGTTTTCTGAGACCGTTTCCCAGACAGCCAGTTCGACCCAACAGCTAAAGAGCTCTTCATGCCCACTCGAGGGTTTCCAGTCACCACTCCCCTGTTTCTAATGCATAAAATCTAAGTTGCCATGCATAAAACAGGATTACATATTTGACAAAGGCCATTGATGGATCAATACTGCACAGAGCAGTGGAACAGGCTGCCCAGAGGGGTTGTGCAGGCTCCTTCCTTGGAGGTCTTCAAGACCCGCCTGGACATGTTCCTGTGTGACCTGATCTAGGTTGACCTGCTTCTGCAGGGGGGTTGGACTAGATGATCTCTAAAGGTCCCTTCCAACCCCTACCATTCTATGATTCTATGTATCCCAACACTGCTTCTTGCTGATTGATCCCCACCACATCAGCCTGCTCATCACACGCTCCAAGGAGCTTCCTGCCTTACGTCCTCTCCCGTTCTTCATCCGCATGCTGCAAGTAGATGGTCCCACTCTGTTCCTTCACAGACTCCTCCAGAGGGGTCAACAAGTCTTCAAGCTCTTTCTGCTGTGATAGAATGAAGTCTAGCTCCTGATCCAGTCTGAAAAGGAAAAACATTAACTAATCAACTCAAAAGTTCTGTGAGCTCTACATCTGCCACACCACAAACACAGGAGCATGCAAAAAGCAAACAATGCCATCAAGTGTTCATAGTTTCATACCTCTTCTGATCAAGTTTCACTTTCTCTACTTCTCTGTGTAATGAAGTAATCTGGAAACACAAGACACTTAATTACATTGTGAAACTCCAAAGTGAACTCGTGAGAGTGGTGGAACAGGAAGCCAGCACCATACCAACGTCTACCAGACACAAGAAATGGTTCCATAAAGACTTCCAGACCAGAAATGGAACAGTGGAAGTTTGGCTTTGAAAGCTCCACCCTAAGGGAAGTTGTTAGCATGGTGTAAGCTCACAGAACAGACTTCCAAGTTTCAGTGCCTGTAGCCCAGTACAGACACACAAGCGAGTCTTTTAAAAGCACACAGATCCAATTCTGCTTGTAAAATACAGATGGGAAAGTCCCACTAGATGTTGCATCTCTAACCCTGATGGCCTTTAAGGATGTAAGCAAGCAAAATCAGGTTCCTCTGGACATTGCCTGACCTTCTCTCCATTCTCTATCAGCGTCCGATCCCAGGCGTTCACTTGTGTGGCTTGGTGAAGGAAGTGTTTCTCTTGGTCTTCCAGTTCCAGGCTCCACTTGTTTATCAAACTCTCCAGCTGGGCATAAGTCATCACTGGAGGGGCACTGGGAGGAAGTGCCACAAAGGCAAAAAGATCAAACACCAAACTATAAAGGTGACAAGATCCCTGCTTCTCCCCCAGGATCCCATCACTAATAACAGCTTCTCTTTGGACACTGGGAGGAAGTGCCACAAAGTCCAAACCACAACATCAAACTCCAAACTATAAAGGTGACAAGATCCCTGCTTCCCCCCCAGGATCCCATCACTAATAACAGCTTCTCCTCCAAAGAGGCAGGGGCTGGCTGGAACACACTCACCTGCTGGCTGTGGTGGTGGTGATGGCAGCTGCAGAAGTCACAGCTCCAATGGCACCAGTTGTAGTTAATGGCTTAAGATTCAAAGCAAAGCCAGAAGCAGTAGTAGTGCCTGAAAGAAGAGATGCAAGTCAAGCAACAGGACACATCTGCTATCTAACACATGGAGAACAGGCCCAGCACACACTTCCAAACACTGGGCAATATGAACTCAAATAGGTCCCTTACACAGAAAGCAAATCCTATGTCTGCCAGGAAGGGAATGAAGGGCACCTTGACACAAAGGCAGTGCACTGTACATACCCAGCTAGTAGGTCCAGTAAAGTGAGGAACTGGCAGCCCTGGACATTTGCCCACACATCCCTCTCAGTCTCATGTTTTACTATTAGACCTAACAACTATCAGCAAACCCAGTTCCTCTCCTGCATCTTGGCAAGAGGTGGGATCTCCAGGTTTTCACAAAACTAAGAGCAGCTATCAGATGCTACTGTCAGCCCCTCACACAGCACTTTTAGGCACCAAGCTCAAACTCTTCACAGTCACATCAGAAACAAGCTTGAGAGAGACCTTGAGAGCTGAGCAGCCATGTCATCATGCTGAAAACTGACTGGTAACCCCATGCAGGAAAGGATGTGCAGTCCCAAACCCAACCACTGTGCAGCAGCAGATTCCACTGCAGGTTTTCACACGAGGGCTGACACAAACAGCACTCATCTCTGCTTTGTTTGCTTTTGAAGGAGAGTTAATAAAACCCAACACTTCAGAACTCATCATATGGAAGAAACAGATGAATGGGGTGTAACTGAATCATAAAACCTCTCTCCCTAAAAGTCCTTCTCCCTTCCCCCATCTGGACACCTCTCCCTCATCCATCAGGGCAATTCTGTACTACACAGGCAGGCCAGAACAGGGGCAGTCAATCTATTTAGTTGACTTGATCCAGATTAAACATCAAAGCCCAGGGGCCTTCCTTCAACCCAGTCCCTTTGCTGTGTGTGGCCAGGCTCTCAGAAGTCATAGGTAACTGTGCCTTTGGGGAGATGGGAAAAGAGGATCAGGGAAAGATGTGGAGAGCATTGGAAATTAGAACTGCTGCACTGCTACATTAGTGTGGCCCCATTAGTGGAGCTCCCTTCTCTTCAGCTACTTGCAGCATCTAGTTCTTACTAGTGGCAGTGCTTGTTGTACCAGCTGTTGTTCCAGGAACCTTCAGTCCAAAGCCAAGTGATCCAAGACTGGCTGTC
Source organism: Colius striatus (assembly GCF_028858725.1). Taxonomy (NCBI): domain Eukaryota; kingdom Metazoa; phylum Chordata; class Aves; order Coliiformes; family Coliidae; genus Colius; species Colius striatus. The sequence goes on along the minus strand of NC_084771.1, from coordinate 2,382,596 downwards.
CCAGTGGAAGGGGCAGTAACTGGAAACAGAAGACAATATTAAGAGTTTGCATAACCCATTAAACACAGCATCCCATTGAAAAGCTCTACCCTTGCCTGCTCACCCATCTCTGTCTGCTCTGTATTTGTGTTAAGGAGGATCATTGTTATTCTTCCAGGCAACTTTATCAACCCTGGTGCCAAGCTACCATTGCTTCTCTTTACCTGTTTGGAATTATCTAACATTTAACTGCTATCAAATGCTAAGAGAAGCCAAGGTTTCTGGACACTGTCAGGCAGCAAAGGCAATCTCTGCACAAGCCTACAGCTAAAGCAATACCATTGCACATACTACAGGAAACACCCTGGTCACATCTCAGCTGCCTGGGAACAACCCCCCTATTAGCATCTAACAACAAATTTCAGATACCCTGATAAACAGAGAACACCCACTTGCTTAAAAGCATTCTTAAACACTAAGATTAAGGTCAGTTTTGGAATTAGAGTAGCAATGCAAGTGCTGCAGTGCTAGGCAAAACAGAAGTTATTAAACTGCTGCACGTGGCATCTACAAACTGCAGCAGCTCATCAGCTAAACATAATTAGCATGGCTTTAACATAAAACTTGTGAAGGGCCTTGGGAGCAGCTGCCTAAATTCTTAGAGGTAGGGGTAGGACAGCATGGTGTATGGAACAGTAGCATTAACCCTGGTAAAGAGCAACACTGGCTGTAGCTAGTTTCCATAATCAAAAGAAACTGAAGTGTTAATGCCTCACTGAAGACTCAGAAAGGGAGCTGTTAGGACTGTCTTCAAACCTGGGCTACTGCCTTTAAAGCTATCAGAAAACTGACACTACTTGCTGCCATGAAACTCATTTTGCAAGAGGAAACTTGCCAGTTATTAGCAGGGAAACTTGCAAGCACATAGTAGTGGGAATATTTGTTTTTGGCACCCTGCATCTCTACCATCCCAGGCCACTGTAAAGACGTGCAAACACTTAATGCAAGAGTCAAGGACTGACATAACCAGACTCAAGGACAAGTAGCTAAAACAAGACAGTAGCTAAAACACCACTAGAAAGCTAATTTGTGGTGGTACTACCCAGAGAAACACCAAAACAGCTAAAAGTGCCCTGTGTTGCTTGCCCACTCTGAATCTAAAGTGTGCTTGAGCTTAAACAAAACTCTCACGCCTCACCTTTGAAGACAGTTTGCAAAGAGGGGAGGTGGCAAACAGTGAGAAGAGCTGGTCTTCTGAATTCTCTATTACCCCAGCATCTACAGCTCCACCACTACCAGCTGCCACCAACCATGCTGCTCATTTATTCCCCTAACAGATGAAACCTGCATGTTGTGACTTACGTGAGAGGCCTGTGGCGGTAGACGACGTCGGTGCTGAAGAACTCACTATAGATGAAAACAGGGTAGGCCCTGTTGTGCCAAGAATGGAGGTTGTGGTGGTGGCTGCAGTTGTGGCAGCTGTGGATGTTACTGCAAAAAGAAAAAGCATCTACCTTGTACAACCAGACCACAGCAAGCTCTCACCCATTTCAGAAGAGGCGTGCTGAGGAGGGGACACACATCTGCCCATTTCCACCAGGCTTTTGAGGATGGAAGGGCTTCAAACTACTCCTCCTCGTTTTCTACTTCAGGCTTATCTTTATTACAGTGTACCCCTGAAACCCCTGGCTCCTTCCCACTGCACTCAAGCAAGAATTACAGAAGAGAACAAGGCACAGGGAACACAATCAAAAGCATGGGATGCTCAGGTGAATGGCTGTATGAACTGCCACAGATCACTGATGCTCTTGCAAATTCACAAGCACTTCTAGCTCATTACCAGACTCCAGCTTAGAAAACTATTCCCAGAAGGACAGCAGATTCACCAAGTCTCAAGTAATTATTTCCTGAAACAATTTCCTACCTCCAGGTTTGCTTCCAAAGGCCAGAGTAGGTCCCTGGCTGCTACTGGCAGTCAGCGTTGCTGTGGGTGCACTAGTGGCTGCTGTTGAAGTCAATGATCCAAAGCTTAGACCTGCAACAAGCAGAAGGAAATGGAAATTACAGTTGTTTTACTACAGAGACACTGTGGGTTCTGCTGATCACAACAGTCAAGGTAGAAGGGGTAGGAGTATAAGAAAAACAATGTTATTCAGTCATAGACTCACAGCATGGTGGGGGTTGGAAGGGACCTTTAGAGCTCATCCAGCCCAAGCCCCTGCCAAAGCAGCTCCCACAGGAACATGGCCAGGAGGGTCTTGAAGAGCTCCAGAGCAGGAGCCTCCACACCCTCCCTGGGCAGCCTGGGCCAGGGCTCCCTCACCTCAGCACTGAAACACTTTCTCCTTATGTTTCAATGGAACTGTCTGTGTTGCAGCTTCATCCCATCACCCCTTGTCCTGGCACTGGATACAACAGAGAGAAAGTGCTGCCCCAAGCTCCTGACACCCACCAGTGAGAGATTTGGAGCTATGAATGAGCTGCCCCCTCAGTCTCCTCTTCTCCAGCCTGAACAGCCCCAGGGCCCGCAGCCTTTCCTCACAAGGAAGATGCTCCAGTCCCCTGAGCATCTGGGTGGCCCTGCACTGGCCTCTCTGCAGCAGTTCCCTCTGGAGCTGGTGTGGTAAGTACTCTTGTACTGTCCCAGAAATGAACTGGAGCTAACACAGGCATTGTGTAAAAAAGATTTCCAAGAATAATGCTGACACAGACAAGCATCACCCTGCCCCAGAGCTGCTGACCTTCCCTCCAAGGCAGGCACTGTCACCAACAAGTAGACCAAAAGCTCTGCAGGAGGAGGCAGGTTCCTGCCATCAGGGAGGTTACCTTTGGCATTGTGGGCCAGGCTCATCCTGCAGCACCTCCTCCCCATCACTGCCAGCCCCTTCCCTCTGCACCAGCAAACCCATTCAAAACACTTTAGAAGGGCTTCAAATGCAACAAGCACTTTCTACACACATTGGCAGAACTATTTCAGCCTCACTCCCTAAACCCAAAGGCTCACCAGCAGTTGTCATTCATCACAGGTGACCCCAGGCAAGCATCTCAGAAAACCCATCAATTGCAGCTTCATTTGTCACCAGCAGCAGCTGGAGGTTGAAGAATCTAATTCATGGTTACAAATGCATCAAGGGTGGGTGTGAGGAGGCTGGAGCCAGGCTGTGCTCAGGGATGGCCAGTGGCAGGACAAGGGGCAACAAACTGAGGTTCCAAAGAGACACAAGGACAAAGTTGTTCCCTGTTGAGGTGAGGGAGCACTGGCAGGGGCTGCCCAGATGGGCTGTGGAGGCTCCTTCTCTGGAGACATCCCAACCCAGCTGGATGAGTTCAAGTGTGCCTTACTCTAGGTGGTGCTGCCCTGGCAGGGGAGTTGCACTGGATGAGCTCTCCAGGCCCCTTCCAGCCCTTGAGACTCTGTGGATCTCCACACCATCCCCAGCTATCCTCTGTGCTGACAGGCTTCCTGACTACAGCAGCCATCTGAAGCCCTGGCACTCACCTGTGGTCTGTCCCCCAAGGCTGAAGGGGGCTGCTGACTGGGTTGCAGTTCCCAAGGTGGCAGCAGTGGTGGCAGCAGTTGCTGTCCCAAAGGTCAGCCCGGTGGATGGTGCTTGGGGAGCTGCGGTGCCGATGTTGAAGGTGCTTGTGCCAGCCTGAGTTGTGCTACCACTGGAAAAAGTAAATCCTCCAATTGTCCCAGACTGAGCTGTGGTGGTGCTGCTGCTGCTGCTGGTGGTGGTGCCAGCAGATCCAAACACAAAGCCAGTAGGGGCTGCTGCTTGACTCGAGGCCACGCTGGTTGGTGCAGACCTACCAAATGCAAAGCCCCCTGCGATTCCAGTAGCTTGTGTTGCAGCACTGCCTCCAAAGCTTAACTTTGGTGCATTCATCCTAGAGAAGAAAAGAAGCCAATCTGTTGGAGATGAATATCTACTCAATTTCAAGGCTTTCTAACAGTTTGCTGCCAGCAGAAATCACCCTTCCAAAGGCCATGCACTCAGTCAGGGGTGTGTTGCAAGTTTGGCAATGTCTACACCACAACCCTTGTCATCTGAAGTCCTCTTCAGTCTCTTTATACTAACTCCCTCTTAAATTACCTTCACCCAGCCAGGCACCAGAAGACATTTATAGCAGTGTAAGTGAAGTTGCTTACTCTCTCAGCTCTCACACCTCCTTTTGCACTTCTTCTATATAAGACTATATTTTTCAACTAACTCTTAGTGCCAGTCCCCATTGCAGCTCCCTTCCCAATGCTCCCATCTGGCAAGCTTCAACAACAGCAGGTTGGAAGAATCACTTCCAAGCTTACAGCCCCTCCCAAGGACAAAATGGTCCTACTTGGCTGAAGAAACATTCTGAGTGCTCCACATTTGGATCAGAAAGGACAAGATGTTTCATGCTGAGACACAAAGCTGTATCATTTCTTCATGCAAGCATCCATACCCCAATTACAGACCAAAATGTGAAACAGCTCATTCTCAATGCCCATCTGAAAAAAGGCAGCACTGACACAAACACATTGCACTAAAGATGCTTCCCAGAGTGCTCCAGTCAATTGGGGCACAAGAGTAAGGGGTTTGCTGCCTGAGAATTACTTGCAGTAATTACTTGCACTTCCCAGGGGCATCGCCCACAGAAACACAGAGTCTCAAGGGCTGGGAGGGGCCTGGAAAGCTCAGCCAGTGCAACCCCCCTGCCAGGGCAGCACCACCTAGAGCAGGGCACACAGGAACCAGCTGGGTTGGGATGTCTCCAGAGAAGGAGCCTCCACAGCCCATCTGGGCAGCCCCTGCAGAGCTCAGCCAGTGCAACCCCCCTGCCAGGGCAGCACCACCTAGAGCAGGGCACACAGGAACTCCTCCAGCTGGGTTGGAATGTCTCCAGAGAAGGAGCCTCCACAGCCCATCTGGGCAGCCCCTGCCAGTGCTCCCCAGCGCCCAGGGCCGCCCAGCACCCGCTCCCCGGGGCCCGTCGGCCCCGCGCCCCTCACCCCAGAGGGAACACGGTGGTTGTGGGAGCCGCAGTCGCCGTGGTCGGCGTCCCGAAGCTGAAGCTGGGGGGCTGCGTGGCGGCGGCCGGCTTGCTGAAGGAGAAGGGCTGGCTGCTGGCCGGCGTCTGGGCCGTGCTGCCGAAGCTGAAGCCCCCCGAAGCGGCGGGCGTGGAGAACGAAAAGCCCGTCGTGGCCGTGGTGCCGGTCGTCTTCGGTGTGCCCAAACCGAAGCCGCTGCCCGCCGCGCCCGACCCGAAGCCGAAGCTCATGGCTGCTGCGGGACGGAGCCCCAGCCCCGGAGCCAGGCCCAGTCCCGGCCGGAAGCGGAAACCCAACCGCCCCGCGCGCGGCCCAGCAAAGCACCGCCCCCTCCGTCGCCGGCCAACCACCGGCCGCGTTTTCCCCGCCCTCAGCAGTCATTGGCCGCTCCAGCCGCCACTCCCGGTAAGCCCGGTCGGATTGGCTGGTGACGTCGAGGCGAGGCGCGAGGGGCGGCGGTTCCCCGTTGCCGTGGCGACGCGGACGCGGCGGCGGCTGGGCCGGGGCCTGGCGGCGGCTGGAGCGGCGCGGAGCGGGGCGCGGGGTCGAGAGCCGCGGCGTGTCCGTCCCCCCGCGGCTGGGCACACAACCCGTGCGCGAACGCCTGCCCGGGCCCTCGGGGGCAGCGCTGGGCCGAGGCGACCCGCTGCCCTCGCTGTGGCTGCGGTGGCTACAGATGCGTGTGGAGGTGGGGCCTGCTGTTAGCTCGGTGGCCGCTGTGAGGCTTGGGCTGCGATTGCAATAAGTGCTAAAGAGTCTATAAGCTGAGGCATTGGAAGGGGCTGCCCAGGGAGCTGCTGGAGTCACCGTCCCTGGAGGGGTTTCAGAGCTGGGTGGCTGTTGCACTGAGGGCAATGGGCTGGTGGGTGATGGGGCTGGGACAGAGGCTGCACCCCATGGGCTGAAAGATCCCTTCCAGCTGAGACCACTCTGTGATTCTAGGAAAGGTGGAGTATGTTCTGTTATATATGTTTTAACATCATGCATGTAAAAGTTTGGCTGAACTTTATCCTTTGTAGAACACCCAGTAGGAAAATTGTGCTTTCCAAGTTGTACAGGACACATTTTGTTCCTTCTTCACATGTCACTTGTTTTTTGGTGCATAGGTGAGTGGCAGGTATTGATATGGACAGTCTTTCCTCAGGCCCTTCTCTGCAGTTGCTTGCCAAGCTGCTTCATGATACTCAAGAAGATGATGATGATGATGAACATGTGGTGAGTCTTTCATCAGAAGTACTGCTTCTTTTACATGTTGTACCATGACCTTATTAACTGAGGAGAAGTGAAGCTCTCTTTCCCAGAGTATGTGAACAGGAACTTTGAAGGTCTTGGACTGACTTGAAACACAGAAACACAGTGTCACAAGCTCTTGAGGGAGAGACTAGGAAGGTGCCCCAGGAAAACAAGGAGAGATTGTGACCACAAGATGGGAGGGAGATTTAGTTTTTCAGCTTGAAAGAAGTGAGAACTTGTACTTGAAAGAGCTTTAGATACTTTACACTTCCCCCTGCTTCTCCCTGAAGTCTGCTGGAGGTGAAGGCAATTGCAGCTGAATGCTGCATGTGGAGGGAAAAAAGTTGCTGCTCAACTTCTGAGTAAAGACTAAAATAGCCAGAGGCAGCCAAGTGAACTCATTCTGTGTGCCAGGCGTTGAAGGACTGTAGAGATAATTGGTCATTGAAGTACAATAGATATGTTGGTGATTGTAGAATAGGAAAGGGTGGGTAATCATTTGAAGGTGAGTGGTCTGAATCACTGATGAGAGAAGCATCTTTCCCTTCTCTATCCATTCACCTCAGGACTAGGTGAAAATCACAGCTTTTGGAAACCATGCAGCTGCTGCTTTTCTCAAGGCCTGCATGGGAGGAGTAGCCCAGGAGGGCCAGAGGTGCTGACAAACACAATGTAGAGGGCCTCTGTGAAGGCTCAGAGACTGCCAGGTCTCTTAAGAGTTTGAACAAGTCATGTTATGACATGGATAACAAAAACTGCAAACTCCTCAGTGTTCCTCTAATGCACTCAGCAAAGAGCCAGCTGGCTGCCCCAGCAGCTGTGGGCAAGTATTGGTAAAGATGGAAATGTTGGGCATCAAAGGGGTTCATATGCCTTGAAGTTTCCTTTCAGTAGGGGGTAGATGTGATCCTTCACACTCCAGCTACACTTTAGCTGCTTGCTGGCTGCCTTTTAAAAGTGGCATTATTGCTGTACATCTTTGCAGTCAACATCCTGATTTTGAAAGAATTTGTTTACATCTTATTAATGAAATGAGTGACACTTCAGAGACAGCAATGGCAAACTGCCACAAGGGATGGCAATTAAGTCTGAGTCAATCTGGGGAAATGGAAATCTTTATTTTGATTTAATTGAATGTTCTGTGCATGTGAGGCACTGTTATCAAACCAAAGGGATCTTCACATATAGAGGAATGCCTCACATAGGCCTATTAGCACTAAATTGATTCATAATTAGAGGGAAATGTTGTTGCCTCATATGACTTTGACTGTCAAAAGGAAACCTGTAGCACCCTCAGCTTCCTGGCAGGCAAAGCATGGAAGTTTTTGCCAGAGTGCTGTGGAAGCTAATGCTCAGAAAGCACAGCTGTCTGTAACACAGGGCTTTGGGGAGTACTGCTCAAACCCACTGGGGCAAGGTCACTTTCTGCTGGGTGAGTGTGACAAGGAAAGAAGGTTCAGTGGATCCTAGCAGGGATTTGTTTGACCTTATTTGGTATTTATTGACATAATTGTTACTGAGCTGGGCTCTATGTAGTTAATTGAAGCTGCATTTGCCTTTTTTTCCTCAGCCTCACTGTTCAGTTAATGCCATGACTCCTGGGACTATTGGACCAGGAAAGAGAGAGACCACTGGTAAGGAGGAGTGTCTGTGTGGTTTAATGTTCAGTGCCATGGTAGCAGACTGTAACAGCTGTAGTAAGTTACCAGTAATAGGGTTTGCTTGAGTCAGAGAGAGGTCATTGACCTCCAAGATGGAAACAGCATTACATTTTACACTGTAAAATTCTTCTGGTCCTGAAAGTTTAGCTGCAAAATAACCCCCACAAAAACACACAGAAAAGGTAACTCCAGATCACAGCAGCCTCCAGTGATGATGAGAAACAGAGTACAGAGCACAGCCTGGACATGGGCTGAGGGGAATCATAACTGAGCAGCCAAAAGCTCCACATGGAGATGTTAGTGCTCACTCAGAGCAAACAAGGAAGATGGACTTCTAGGTACTCACCTGAAGGGGTCTTCATGGAGTCGACTGTGTGGATTTGAGCCTATGCCTATGATGAGGAAAAGCTAGAGAGTGTGTTGTGAAGCACAGTTGTGCCATGCTCCCTCACTGAAGTGTCACAACCCTATTTAGACCACATCTAGAAACAAGAGCTTTGTTCAGTGCTGCCCTCAACAGTCCAAGAGACATTTTTCAGTTCCTGCACCTACTTCTTTGCCTGGAAACACTGGACAATTCCAGACTTTACCTGGCCACAGGTGTTCTGGCACTATGTGGAAAAGCAGACTCTCAGACAGTGAGAACAGATATGTTCAGGCTTCCTAAACTGGTGTGAATCATACTCAGGAAAGAAAAGAAGACAAGTTTAGCCTTGGCACAGTAAATGTAAAGTTGTTCCTGGAGCTTAGTTATGAGCTGTAAGAAAGGCCAGCAAGGACTAGGATGACTGTAGCAGCAAAGGAACTGTTGCAAATATAACAAATAGAGTAGTTTTGCTTGGGATTCCAACAATAGCCAGAGATTCTTACTATAAAAACCTTCAAGCTGGAGATTTACCAGCTTACCTTTCCATGTAGGACAGGCATAAACCAGGGTATCCTGCCTGTGAGCTGTCATGTGTCTTCTGTACCTTATCTGGTCTGTGCTCAATAATTAAGGGGAAGAGCTGGATTTCTGTGTGAGAAAGGAGGTCCTTTTGTAAATGACTCTGCCCACATAAAAATCTCATGTTGAGGGGCTTGGGGAGGATTAATATTTCACACTGCTACACTTCACCCATTTTTGAAGTGCTAGATATTTTATGCCTGAAAGGGGGATTTCCTTGACATGGAGGTTGGATAAAGCAGACTTAAAGGAAAGGAAAACATTCTGTCTTCCTTCTGCATTCTGAGCTGAAGGAGACTGTGGGCATTAACTAGAATGCTTTTAGTACAAAGGCTTTTTTCTGAAGCCTAGGAAAAGCTGAAGTTTTCAGCAAACCTAAAGGATCAGAGACATTCCAGTCTATGACAGGATGATTTTTCTCATCACTTGCAGATACTTTCCAAGTGAAACCTGGAAATGATAAAACTATTTGGAATACAGAGGAAGTCCCAGAAGGATCTGAATTTGAGGATTCCTGGGACCCTAGAGAACAACCAGAGTAAGTGAGCTGAGACTACCTGTATGGGCTTTACAGGGCATTAGTGGAAACAGCAGTTAAACAGCATTGTTGTGGTTTAACCCCAGGCAGCAGCTATTACCCCACAGCTGCTCACTCACTCCTGATGGGATGGTGAGGAGAACCAAAAGCAAGTAAAGCTCATGGGTTGGGATAAGAACAGTTTAATAATGGAAACAAATAATAAAATATATCTGTTATTGTTACTATAATGAAAAGGAAGATGACAGGATCATGAAATAAAGCCCAAGAGAGACAAGTGGCGCCCAATGCAGTTGCTCAATGCCCACTGACCCATGCTCAGCCAGTCCCTGAGCTGTGACCTGTCTCTCCCAGCCAACTCCCTCCAGTTTATATACTGGCCATGACCTCATATGGTATGGAATATTCCTTTGATCAGTTTGGGTCAGCTGTCCTAGCTGTATCTCCTCCCAGTTTCTCATGTTCCTCCAACCTTCGTGATGGCAGGCCATGAGAAGCCAAAAAACAAAATCCTTGACTTAGGATAAGTGCTACTTAGCAACAACTAAACCTCAGTGTGTTATCAACACACTAAATCCAAACCACAGCCTGTGCAAGCTGCTAGGGAGAAAATTAACTCTGTCCCAGCTGAAATCAGGACAAACATCTACTGCATTTGAGTGAAGCAGCCATCTGAAAAGCTCGTGTCATGGAAGGAGAAAGGAAGGATATCAGTGTTGCATCTAAAGCAACATGTGAGAAGCAGTTTTAATGTCTCCCTTGCAAGCCCTCTGATCTCATAATATACAGTTGGTTTTTCTTATCATAAGATTACTTGTAGTGTCAGTATAAAGTGGGATTAGGAGGGGAAGCTGGCCAGCCAAATGACTTACAGGCCTTCAAGTCTGCCATTTGTGTGCAATACCTGTCTTTTCCCACTGTAACTGAGATACATTCATTTTTCATACTCATAAATTCATAAAGTGCTCCAACTTAACATTTGCATTTCAAAGAATTAAGTTCTTTAAGTGACAAATAGTACTCCAGGAAGGAAGGTTATATGCAGGCAGTTCTGAGCTTTCAGATCTTGTCATTCATTCTCAGTCTCTCAAGGGATAACCTAAAACCAGAGACTCTTCCCTCACTCCTAGAAAAACAACAACAAACGCATTCTTGAAACAGATACAACCAGGCATGTCATCTGTAGTTTGTAAGGGTCAAAAAGCCTTCAGGGTCAGACCATCATTGTGTCCTGATGCCGTATCCTGGAGTGCCACAGGCTGGAGCAGATGGACTGAAGCCCATGAGGCTGCACATTGTACATTAGTTTGTAGTCCAGCATCCTCGTTTTCCTCTGCATCTAAGTCATGCCATGAAGTGCTTCATTTCCTGGGACTGGGACCTGAATTCAGACTCAGCTCAGCAAATGATTTGGCATTTACCTATAGCCTCACATATGGCTCTGCTTGAAACTGTCACCTGTGAGGTATAGAATCACTGAATGGGAAGGGTTGGAAGGGACCTTTAGAGATCATCCAGCCTAATCCCCCTGCAGAAGCAGGTTCACTTAGATCAGGTCACACAGGAACGTGTCCAGGTGGGTTTGAAGCCCTTCAGAGCAAGAGCCTCCACACCCTCCCTGGGCAGCCTGGGCCAGGGCTCCCTCACTCAAACACTCCAACAGTTTCTCCTTGTGTTTCAATGGAACTGTTTGTGTTGCAGCTTCATCCCATCACCCCTTGTCCTGCCACTGGATACAACAGAGAGAAAGTGCTGCCCCAAGCTCCTGACACCCACCAGTGAGAGATTTGGAGCTATGAATGAGATGCCCCCTCAGTCTCCTCTTCTCCAGCCTGAACAGCCCCAGGGCCCGCAGCCTTTCCTCACAAGGAAGATGCTCCAGTCCCCTGAGCATCTGGGTGGCCCTGCACTGGCCTCTCTGCAGCAGTTCCCTGTCCCTCTGCAGCTGGGGAGCCCACAACTGGGCACAGGACTCCAGCTGAGGCCTCAGCACATGTGGCAGAGCAGAGGGGGAGCAGAAGCTCCCTGGCCCTGCTGCCCACACTCTGCTGGATGCCCCCAGGCTGCTGTTGGCTTCTTGCCCACGAGGCCACGTTGCTGCTCATGGGCAGTTTCTTATCACCCAGCACTCCCAGGTCTGTCTCCTGGAGCTGCTCTCCAGCAGGTCATCCCCAGCCTGGCCTGGTGCAGGGGGTTGTTCCTCCCCAGCTGCAGGACTCTGCCCCTGCCCTTGGTGACCTTCAGCAGGTTCCTCTGTGCCCAACTCGCAGCCTGACCAGCTCTCACTGCCTGGCAGCTCAGCCTCTGGGGAATCAGCCAGTGCTCCCAGTTTGGTACCAGCAGGGAACTCACTGAGGGTCCCTCTGTCCCCTCATCCAGGTGCTTGATGAAGATGTTGAACCAGACTGGCCCCAGAACCCATCCCTGTGGAACTCCACTGGCCACAGGCCTCCAACCTGACTCTGTGCCATTGATCAGCACCCTCTGGGCTCTGTCATTCAGCCAGTTCTCCATCCACCTCACCTCCACTCATCCAGCCCACACTGCCTGAGCTTTCTGATGAGGGTGTTGTGGGAGACAATGCCCAGAGCCTTGCTGAACTCAAGGCAGATGACATCTGCTGCTCCCCTTAAACTAACCAGCCGATTATGTCCTGGTAGAAGGCATCAGGTTGGTCACACAGGATTTCCCCTTGGTGATCGATGTTGACTCCCCCTGGCAACCATTTGATCCTTCATATGTTTAGTGGTGACATTCAGGATGAGTTGTTGCATCACCTTTCCAGGGATGGAGGTCAGGCTGACCAGCCTGTGGTTTCCTGGCTCATCCTTCCAGCCCTTGTTGCAGCCTGCAGTGACATTGGCCTGTCTCCAGCCCTCAGGCACCTCGCCTGTGCTCCATGATTGATCAAAAATGATGGAGAGAGGCTCAGCAATCACATCAGCTGCTCCCTCAGCACTCTCGGATGCATCCCGTCAGGACCCATTGACTTATGAGCCTCAAGCTTGGCCAGCAAATCTTTAACTTCTTCCTCTTCCACCCAGGCCAAGTGCTCTGCTGTCCAGGCCATCCTACTGTCCTTGCTGGACTGGGCTTCCCGAGGGCTGGCCTTGTCTGTACAGACTGTAGCAAAGAAGGCATTCAGTAGTTCGGCCTCTGCATCCCCTGTCACCAGGGCACCCTCTGTGTTCAGCAGTGGGCCCACGGCGCCCCTCATCTTCCTTTTGCTGTTGATGTCATGACAAACACCTTCTTGCTTTGCTTTACTTTCTTGGCCAGGTTGAATTCTAGAAGGGCTTTGGCCTTCTTGGTGGCACCCCTGCATGCTCTGGCAATGTTGTGTACTCTTCCCAAGAAGCCAGGCCCCGTTTCCACCTCTCAGAGATGGCTGCTTTCGGCCTGAGCTGTCCCAGCAGATCCTTGCTCACCCATGGAGGCCTCCAGCCTCCGTTCCTACATGTGGGGACACACTGATCCTGGGCTTGGAGGAAGTGGTGCTTGAAGCATAGAATTCAACTATTTCATGGCCAAAGCCTCTCATTGCCCCTCCTAGGACTCGTTTTGAGGGTGCAAAACCTTAGATTTCAAAACCATCACTACCTAATCACTACACTAACCTAATCACTACCTAACCATCACTACACAAACCCTAATTTCAGAGTTCACAGCCTCAAGTTTAATTCCAAAGCCAAGTGCCCCCCATGATGCCATCCCCCTTGCCCCTTCCTGTGACCCCACGATGCCATCTCCCCTTCCTGTGCCCCCCATGATGCCATCCCCCCTTCCCGTGCCCCCCATGATGCCATCCCCCTTCCCGTGCCCCACACTGGGCGGCAGCTCAGAACGGGGCCCTTTGTGACGTCACCCCCAGCGCAGGGCCTTTGGCAGCAGCCGCCTGCCCCAGCCAGTGTCTGTTGAGACAGCCATGGGGCAGGTCAGGAGCAGGGAGCTGAAGAGCGCCCTGAGCCAGCGCAGCTTCTCTTTGACACAGTCCCTGACAAGCTCCGAGAGACGAGGCGCCTTGCAAAGGCTTCGCCATTCCCGCCCTGACCGCATTCGTGTGCCCTCCCCGAGCGTGCCGACAGTCGCCAGCTCCTCGAAGGGAGCTGGGAAGGAGGATGGGGCTCCCGGCGCTACGAAAAAGAAAAGGGTGACATGGGACGAAACCCTGGTGTATGAGATGGGTTCTGACTCATCGGAAGAGGGTGAGTGAGGGGCTCCAGCATCGCAGCCTCTGTCTCCGAGAGCCCCGGTGTCGTGAAGAATCCACGCCAGAGATGTTCCCCAAGGACTGTGTCCCATGGTTGTCATTTTCTCATCATCCTCCTCCCTTTTTGCTTTTGTTCCGTTCTGTTTCATGTTGGTAGCAGAATAAACTTTCCTCCTTTCCTCTCTCAGTCGAGCACTGGAGCCTGTTTTGCCGGGAACCGTAACGGGCAGCCAGCCCTCCCTGCCCTTGTCTCCATCCACAACAACCTTGCTTCTCTTCCTCCTCCCTTTTCACTCCCTTCCCAGCTGCTCTCTGGGAAGAGGGGCCTCAGATGCCCTGCAGGTGCTTTGGCAGACAAATGACTCCCAAACACTGTTTCTCAGGGTACAGCAGAGGCCAGGAATGGAGCAGCTCAGCACACTCAGAGGCCATGGGAAGGACACCTTGTAACTGGGCTGGTTGTTCCAGCTTTAAAGAAAACACACAGTTTTTCAGGTAGCCACGTTTCAGAAGAGAATTTCACTTCAGCAAGGCTCAGAAGGGCCAGAAGTGCTGCCACCACCGACTGTGGTGAGAGCTCTGCTCTGATGGAGCTTCTGCTCCCCCTCTGCTCTGCCACATGTGCTGAGGCCTCAGCTGGAGTCCTGTGCCCAGTTGTGGGCTCCCCAGCTGCAGAGGGACAGGGAACTGCTGCAGAGAGGCCAGTGCAGGGCCACCCAGATGCTCAGGGGACTGGAGCATCTTCCTTGTGAGGAAAGGCTGCGGGCCCTGGGGCTGTTCAGGCTGGAGAAGAGGAGACTGAGGGGGCAGCTCATTCATAGCTCCAAATCTCTCACTGGTGGGTGTCAGGAGCTTGGGGCAGCACTTTCTCTCTGTTGTATCCAGTGGCAGGACAAGGGGTGATGGGATGAAGCTGCAACACAAACAGTTCCATTGAAACACAAGGGAAAACTGTTTGAGTGTTTGAGTGAGGGAGCCCTGGCCCAGGCTGCCCAGGGAGGGTGTGGAGGCTCCTGCTCTGGAGCTCTTCAAGACTCTCCTGGACACGTTCCTGTGTGACCTGTTCTCGGTGGGACCTGCCTGACTCTTTACAACCTGTGTGCAGTTCACCCCCAAGGAAATCTCACTTTCCTTGCTGATGTGGATTGAAGAGGAGGCAAAAGCTGGCAGTAGCTTTTTTCAGACAGGCCATCACAAGATCAGTTTTGTTCTCAGCTCCAGCACAAAGCTCTTGCCTCATGTGTCACTGAGAACTGAGACAATGAGATGATTCTTTTCCCCTTGTGGATATCATTTTCTGCCAAATGTTTTCTCCAGTTCAAACCCAACTCTAAAGCTCGCTGCTTTGGGTTGTTTTCCTTTTTTATTGAGGTTTTTCTAAGCAGAATTTGTTAGTGCTGGGGCAGGGGCATCTGTAGAAATAAGCCACTGAAAGTGAGCCAGCTGAGACTGAAGCTGCTGGAGAATCGTTGTGCAATTGGCACGTGGCTGAGGGAAGACAGAGGACTGCTGCTGGGTGTCTGTAAAATCATTGTCTTACTAAGACTTGCCAATGAAACCTCTTTCCTTCTGATACAAGAAACTGTAGTCCAGGTGATTGATATCCTGCTAATTGATTGGAGATGTTGAGCTGTGAAGCTGCAGCTGCTAAAGATATTTACTGGAACAAGTCTGAGTAATTCCAGTACCAAGGGGGGGGTCTAAAGTCAGTCTCTGCCAAACGGGAGCTTTTGAGTCCTACTTTGTCATGCTGCTGTACTGCAATACCCAAGCTACCCAGCAGTGTCTAATAAGAGCTGCTGATGAGCTACAAGATTGATTCCTTTCCATGCAGGCAAACAAGAAATGTCAAGCAGCACGTGGTGAAAAGGAGACAATGGTGATGGAAAACGTCCGAGGGGAGAAGCAGCCCCCGACCTCTGAGAGGAAAAGGAGATACTGGAGAGTGAGAGATGCAAAGCAAGGAATAGCAAAGTGTGCTGATAAAGTCAGCCAGCTCTCTCGGGAAAAGGAACGCTGCAGCAGCTCTACGAAACAGAGGTACTTGTGAAACAAAGGTGCTCTGCTGTGTGACCTGAGCGAAGGATGGAAAGCAGCATCAGAAGAACCGCACTGCTGGTTTGCTGTCGGGCTCAGTGGCAGAGGCCTGTTTTCACTTGAGGCTGCTGCAGAGCTGTGACAGCCCCTCTTCTCCAAGGGAAGGGGAGGAAGCTCCTGAGTTCTCACTGTCATCTTTTGGAAGTTCCTTTTCATATTTCCCTGGCAATAGCAAATGATGGGAAACAACAGGGGCTTTTTCTGCCAAAACTGAAGAGACTGCTTGTTGCAGACGCCTGGATTGTGAGATGGCCCTTGGAGATTCCCAAATGGTGGGGATCCCCAAGAAACCTGTCCCTGGAGATGCCCACCAACGCTCCCCCAGCCATGACCCTGCGTCTTGGGAGTTTCAGCTCCTGGCCTGCCCTGAGGTGAGGGCATTAGACGAAGGTGTCCTGCAGCTGGCACCGAGGTACCTGCGGAGCGAGTGCAGCCAGATGCAGTGGCTGATGCTCAATGCCCTCATCACCACCTGCGACGAGCCCTCGAAGGTAGGCAGGGGGCAGCCGGCTGGAGCCGTGCTGGGGGCGTGGGGCTGGGTGAGGGGAGCTGGGGGACATGCAGCTGGGGCTTGGCTGTGCTTTGGGAGCTCTGGCAGCTCCTGCCAGCCCTCCTGCCTCCCTGCTGGCCTCCCCAAGTCCCTTGAGGCAGGCCTTTGGCTTCTGGCTCCCGAGGCAGCAGCATGGGGTTGAAGCACTGGAGTGATTTTGGCAGTGCAGCTTTTCATGGCTTCACCACAAGCATCGTGTTGCACACAGGCCAAAAGCATGTGGATCCTGCAGGAAAGCCTCCTGGAGCTACTGCAGGACCTAGATGACGAGGTGGTCGAAACGAACCTCTCCTTGCTCAAAATGATGCTCCAGGCTGCCAACAGCCCAGTTTGCAGCACCCTCGTTCTGGAGCTGACTGGGAGGCTCCAGCCACTCTTTCACCACGTAAGGCTTTGTGCCCCCCACCACAGGCACTGGCTGCTGCCAGGAACCTTTGTGCTCTGTGCATTTTCAGAGCCATGCCCAGGTGGGCCTGCAGCAGCCGGTGCTGAGCTCTTGTCCTCTTTCTTTTCCACCAGACCACCAGCAGTGTGCAGCTGCTCTCCCTTGAGCTCTTCCAACGTCTGATGCAGTCTGTCAACAAAAAGGAAAGACAGCCGATGAAGACACGGGTGTATGAGAACGTGATCGAACTGCTCTGCCTCCTGCATGCCGAGAGCCCGGAGGTGGCAGAGGTGAGGATCTCTGACCTGCCCATGTCCCCGCGGGAGGTCCCCAGGGCCAGGAAGGGCCATGAGCTTTGCCCGGGTGAGAGGACGCCCGTCCTGTGCCCTGGGCAGCGGTAGCATCTCCCTGCTCTGTGTGTCTGCAGGCCTCTCGGGTAACCCTGCTTGGAGCTGCCGCCTTCCTGAAGAAGAGGAGGCTCAGAAAGCTCCTGGAGAAGAGGAAGACATTGGAAGTGGGCAAGTACCTGGTAAGGATGGTCCCCAAGCAGCAGCCCCAGCCTGGGCAAGCTGTGCCCCTGCCCACTGCCACAGCCCGTCCCGGGCACAGGGCCACGGTCGGTACCAACCCTTCCCTTTGTCCCCTGTCCGTCTGCAGCTGTCAGGGTGCGGCAGCAGAGCCGCGCACTATGTGCAGCAGGCAGCGCGGTGCCTTTGGAGCCATCAGCAGCCCATACGAGAGGCGGCCGTCAGGTTCCTGGGTGAGACACAGCCCCTGTCCCTCCCTGCCCCGCTGCAGCTCGGCCCCAGCCCCGGCTGTGGCGCGGCCGCAGGAATCAGCCGCGTGGCTGCGGAGCCGCGAGTGCCCGGTGCAGGGCCCTGGCGCCCGCGGGGCTCCCTGCGCCCTGTGCCAGCCCTGCCCTGCGCCTGGCGCTCGCTCGCCCGGGGAAGAGCCTGGGCTCAGCCCTGCCAAGGGGAGGGGGGCGTGTGGCCGGGCTGCAGGGACCTGTGAGGCAACTGTGCCGCTGGGGCACTGACCGACTGTGCGTTCGCAGGGCTCGCCGGGCAGCACCTGAGGGGGCATCAGGAATTGCTGCAGCCCATCCATGAGGGTGAGTGAGGGCAGCGGGGCGGCAGCGGGGACTGGCAGGGAGGAGGAGAGGCCCTGGGAAGGGAGCTGCGGCCCCTGCCCCGGCCAGGGAGAGCAGAGAGAGATGTCAGGGGCACGGGGGGTATTCAGCACCTTCCGGCTGATGCCGTTGGGCCCGGCTCCCTCTGGGCTGTGGGAACAGCTGGGGGTTGCCCTGGCAGGAGGGGTTCCTGGGGTGAACACAGGCTCTGATCTCAGCTCTGTTCCTCTCTGTTGCAGCCCTTGAAAACCTGCCAGAAGACACCATCTCGTCAGTAGCAAACCTGGCAGCTCAAACGCAGTGCACCCTGAGAGATGCAGAGAGAGCAGCTCCCTCCAGACTCAGCCTGCGAGAGTGGCTCCGCAGGGCCTGGAGCAGACGGCCTTCTCTCTGGGCCCGTCGCTGACCGGGCAGCTGCAGCTCTGAGCGGGGCCCATGCCAGGGGCTATTCCATGAGCTCCTCCCTGTGCTCCATGGCAAACCTTGGACCTACCAGCAGTTTTCTTTTGCATCGTTACTCAGTAGTTTAGACACCGAGTTTAGCACTTGGGTTTCTTCCAGTTTGTGTACGTTTGATTTTCTGGCTTTCTTCACCCTGTGAGAACCATTTTCTACATCTGGAAACTCTTTGTTACCCTTCATGTCAACAAAACTGGATTTGTTCCGTGTTGTTTGAGGGACGCAAAGTGCTTTGGTAAAAACAATAAAGCTCCGTCATCAAACCTTAACCAGTGCTCCCCATGTCTGGCCTGTCACGTTTCAAGCAGTAGCTCAAGAAGTCCCAGGGACGGACAGAGTTCTTCAAACAGCATGACAGAACCAAATATTTGTAGGTACGAATATGACTTGGACCAGCCAGCTTGAATAAAGATGGTGGGGACAAGTTAATGCAGCTGGCAAGCTACTTCCAACTATCAGAAACAGGTGCTGCAAGTTAATCAGTTGGGCCCTGGGTGATCACATGGGCAGAAGCAGCATATAAGGAAGTAGCCAGCCAAGGAAGGGTGGCTTTGAGTCCCTCTGTTGGTTGCACTGTGTTGGCTGTGTATGTGTCTGCAGGTGCATTACCCAGCCTCTCTACATCTTTGAATGAATCTTGCTTGCACCGTTACAACAGGAAGGTGTCCAAGTGGGTTTGGAAACCTCCCAAGAAGGAGCCTCCACACCCTCCCTGGGCAGCCTGGGCCAGGGCTCCCTCACCTCAACAGGAAAGAAGCTTTTCCTTAAGGGGAATTGTTTGTGTTACAGCTTTTGTTCAATACCCCCTGTCCTGTCACTGGACACTACAGGAAAAACCCTCCCTGCTGCCTCCTCTCCTTGGCATGCAGCTTTCAGCACTTGTAAGTATTAACGAGGTCCCCCCTCAGTCTCCTCCAAGCTGAACTGTCCAAAGTCCAGCAGCCTTTCCTCACAAGGAAGATGCTCCAGTCCCCTGAGCATCTGGGTGTCCCTGCACTGGCCTCTCTGCAGCAGTTCCCTGTCCCTCTGCAGCTGGGGAGCCCACAACTGGGCACAGGACTCCAGCTGAGGCCTCAGCAGATGTGGCAGAGCAGAGGGGGAGCAGAAGCTCCCTGGCCCTGCTGCCCACACTCTGCTGGATGCCCCCAGGCTGCCATTGGCTTCTTGCCCACGAGGCCACGTTGCTGCTCATGGTCTGTTATCACCCAGCACTGCCAGGACGTGCAGCTGACCTGGGGCCTGTGCTGGAGGATGGCTTCAAGCCCAGTCAAAACAGCTTTATGAAGGGCAGGTCCTGCTGGACCAATCTGATCTCCTTCTATGACAAGGTGACCTGCTTAGTGGGTGAGGGAAAGGCACACAGGAACTTGTCCAGCTGGATTGGAATGTCTCCAGGGAATGAGCCTCCACAGCCCATCTGGGCAACCCCTGCCAGTGCTCCCTCACCTCAACAGGGAACAACTTTGTCCTTGTGTCTCTTTGGCACCTCTTCAGTTACAGCTTGTGCCTGTTGCCTGTTTAGTGGTGACATTCAGGATGAGTTGTTGCATCACCTTTCCAGGGATGGAGGTCAGGCTGACCAGCCTGTGGTTTCCTGGCTCATCCTTCCTGCCCTTGTTGCAGCCTGCAGTGACATTGGCCTGTCTCCAGCCCTCAGGCACCTCGCCTGTGCTCCATGATTGATCAAAAATGATGGAGAGAGGCTCAGCAATCACATCAGCTGCTCCCTCAGCACTCTCGGATGCATCCCGTCAGGACCCATTGACTTATGAGCCTCAAGCTTGGCCAGCAAATCTTTAACTTCTTCCTCTTCCACCCAGGCCAAGTGCTCTGCTGTCCAGGCCATCCTACTGTCCTTGCTGGACTGGGCTTCTTGAGGGCTGGCCTTGTCTGTACAGACTGTAGCAAAGAAGGCATTCAGTAGTTCGGCCTCTGCATCCCCTGTCACCAGGGCACCCTCTGTGTTCAGCAGTGGGCCCACGGCGCCCCTCATCTTCCTTTTGCTGTTGATGTCATGACAAACACCTTCTTGCTTTGCTTTACTTTCTTGGCCAGGTTGAATTCTAGAAGGGCTTTGGCCTTCTTGGTGGCACCCCTGCATGCTCTGGCAATGTTGTGTACTCTTCCCAAGAAGCCAGGCCCCGTTTCCACCTCTCAGAGATGGCTGCTTTCGGCCTGAGCTGTCCCAGCAGATCCTTGCTCACCCATGGAGGCCTCCAGCCTCCGTTCCTACATGTGGGGACACACTGATCCTGGGCTTGGAGGAAGTGGTGCTTGAAGCATAGAATTCAACTATTTCATGGCCAAAGCCTCTCATTGCCCCTTCCAGGACTCGTTTTGAGGGTGCAAAACCATAGGTTTCAGGACCATCACTTTCAGACACAAACCCTAATTTCAGAGTTCACAGCCTCAAGTTTAATTCCAAAGCCAGGTGCCCCCCATGATGCCATCCCCCTTGCCCCTTCCTGTGCCCCAAATGATGCCATCCCCCCTTCCTGTGCCCCCCACGATGCCATCCCCCCTTCCTGTGCCCCCCATGATTCCATCCCCCTTCCCATGCCCCCGATGATGCCATCCCCCTTGCCCCTTCCTGTGCCCCCCATGATGCCATCCCCCCTTGCCTCTTCCCATGCCCCCCATGATTCCATCCCCCTTCCCATGCCCCCCATGATGCTATCCCCCCTTCCCATGCCCCCTGCCGCGAAGTTTTCGGCTCTTGGCCTGAAAAACCCAGGCTCGAAGCCTGAAACCCAGGCACGAAGCCTGAAAAACCCAGGCTCAAAGCCTGAAACCCAGGCACGAAGCCTGAAACCCAGGCACGAAGCCTGAAACCCAGGCACAGAGGCCTGAAACCCAGGCACAAAGCCTGAAACCCAGGCACAGAGGCCTGAAACCCAGGCACGAAGCCTGAAACCCAGGCACGAAGGCCTGAAACCCAGGCACGAAGGCCTGAAACCCAGGCACGAAGCCTGAAACCCAGGCACAAAGGCCTGAAACCCAGGCACAAAGGCCTGAAACCCAGGCACGAAGCCTGAAACCAGACGCTAAGTCTGAAAAACCCAGGCTCGAAGCCTGAAACCCAGGCACGAAGCCTGAAAAACCCAGGCTCAAAGCCTGAAACCCAGGCACGAAGCCTGAAACCCAGGCACGAAGCCTGAAACCCAGGCACAGAGGCCTGAAACCCAGGCACGAAGCCTGAAACCCAGGCACGAAGGCCTGAAACCCAGGCACAAAGGCCTGAAACCCAGGCACAAAGGCCTGAAACCCAGGCACGAAGCCTGAAACCAGACGCTAAGTCTGAAAAACCCAGGCTCGAAGCCTACTTCATGCGGCGATCAACCCAGGGTCCTATTCTCAGCTGGGTGGGAAGAAATCAGTCCTACTCAATGTGAGTGATAGCAGAAATCTTCTTCTTGATTGAGAGCAGGCTCTAACTTATATACACAGCAGCTTCAAAGCTAGCTCAGCAACAGCAGCTAATAGATTACATTCTTGTGTTCATCCTACTTGCGGTTTCTGCGATAAGCAAGCTCCCTCACATTTTCCCATCTTGTTTTTCCCCCGTAGTTGTTTTCCACCTTGGGCTGTTACCTCGTTAGCTGAAAACAGCCCGACCTTGAAGGAGCAGAAAGCGGCCTGCTGTCTGCGTGACAGCAACTGCTTTAACCATGGCTCTGACTCTGGTCTTGGTTGTGCATTAAATTCATATAACTAGAACTCAGATTGCCTTGCCCCATCAGGCCTAACATTATACCCTGGGATCCGTGTCCATTCTCCCTTAACCACTCCTCAACACCCCCCATGATTACATCCCACTTCCCGTGCCCCACATGATGCCATCCCCCTTCCCGTGCCTCACATGATGCCATCCCCCCTTCCTGTGCCCCACATGATGCCATCCCCCTTCCCGTGCCCCACACTGGGCGGCAGCTCAGAACGGGGCCCTTTGTGACGTCACCCCCAGCGCAGGGCCTTTGGCAGCAGCCGCCTGCCCCAGCCAGTGTCTGTTGAGACAGCCATGGGGCAAGTCAGGAGCAGGGAGCTGAGGAGCGCCCTGAGCCAGCGCAGCTTCTCTTTGACACAGTCCCTGACAATCTCCGAGAGACGAGGCGCCTTGCAAAGGCTTCGCCATTCCCGCCCTGACCGCATTCGTGTGCCCTCCCCGAGCGTGCCGACAGTCGCCAGCTCCTCGAAGGGAGCTGGGAAGGAGGATGGGGCTCCCGGCGCTACGAAAAAGAAACTCAAGCACCGCGTGACATGGGACGAAACCCTGGTGTATGCGATGGGTTCTGACTCATCGGAAGATGGTGAGTGAGGGGCTCCAGCATCGCAAGGTTGTTGTGGATTGAGACAAGGGCAGGGAGGGCTCGCTGTCAGTTAGGGTTAAAGGGTAAGACAGACTCCAGCACTCGACTGAGAGAGGAAAGCAGGAAAGTTTATCCTACAAGAAACAGAATGGAATTAAAGCAAAAAGGGAGTAGGATGATGAGAAAATCACAACCAGCACTTTAAGATCTCCCTCCCCCATCCCTCCTTTCTTCCCGGGCCCAGCTCACTGCTCCCCATATCTCTACCTCCTCCCCCCTCAGCAGCTCAGGGAGGCAGGGACTGGGGGATGTGGTCAGTCTCTCACAGATGGGCTCTGCCACTTCTCTCTGCTCAGATGAGGACAACTCCTGGCATCCTTCCCCTGCTCCAACACGGGGTTCCTCCCCCGGGACACAGTCCTGAACCAACTTCTCTGGTGGGGGTTGTTCCCAGCAGCTGCGGCTTCCGCCCATACAGGGTCCCTCACACGGGGGACAGTCCTTGGGGAATATCTCTGACATGGATTCTTCACCACGGTTGCAGTTTCTGCAGTTGCAGGGTCCCTCTCTCGGGACAAGGCCTCTTCTGGGCATAAGTTGAATGAGTTTTTTGGCTTGGGTTCCTCCCAACAGTTACAGCTGCGGATTTTGGGTCCCTTCCTTGGGACACGGCCTCCTCCTCTCTTTCATCACTGACCTTGGAGTCCACGTGGTTGTTACTCTCGCTGTTCCCACTCCTTGCACCACCACCAGCCCGAAGGAAAAGAAAAGGCAGAGAAGGAAGAAGATGGAGGAAGATGGAGGAAGAAACCTCCTCTTCCGGCTTCTTCTTCAAAAGTGATGGTGGAGGTGGCTCATTGGCTCAGCCCCGGCAGTAGGTCTGGCTCAGAGCTGGGGAGAGTTGTGAGCAACTTCTCACAGGAGCCATCTTTACAGCCCCTTCCCCCTTACGAGAAGAAGCTATCATGCCAAACCACGACACCCGGGGAGGCTGTGCCCAGGAAGGGGGCATGGGGACAAAGGGCAGAGCTCCTTCCTCTGCCCACTCCTGCCCGCAGCTCTGCTCTACAGCCCTCCCTGCTCTTCCTCCTCTGCTAGGTTCTGTAGTGCGTTGGCGGAAGAGAAGGTCCGTCTTGGTGGCCATCGAAGCCATGCAGGACACCAGCCGGAAAGACAAGCAGTGGGCCAGGAGGGTGCTGAACGAGGCCATGAGCGAGCCTGACCCCTGGATGGGCGATGTAAGTAGCCTCTGGCTGAGCTGCCCTGCCCTCGAGGCCTTTGCTCCTGCTTTTGCCTTGCCTTGCCTCTCCGAGAGGGGTGGGAAGGGGCAGCTGAGGAAAGGGCCGCGCTCCAGACAGTCCGTGTCCCCTCCAGGTGTCAGACGTCGTCAGCTCCATCCACAAGAGCTTGGAGAACACCAGCAAACTGGCAGCCCGGCGGAGCCTGATGGGCCTGATTGTCCCGCTGGCCCACAGCAACCCCATGGCGCTGGTTGACAGCATGTCCAGCCAAATCCCACTGTCTGACAGGTATCAGCCCCCCCAGCCCCGAGGAGCAGGGCCCACCGCCCCTGCACACTTGCCAGCCACCACGCTCCTCCCTGCCCCACGGGGAACCCCCTCCCCTCAGCCTTCTCCTGCTTGCCCACGGGCCAGGGGCCTTGGGCAGGGCCAGGGCTGCGTGACAGCCCCGCTGACCAAATGCTCTGGACTTGGCAGCGCCGGCCTGGCCATGTGGGAGACGCTGCTGCTCCAGGACGTGGCACTGCCGGACTTCTTCCACAAGCTGCTGGATGTCGCTGACGATTGGAACCGGCAGCTGGGCCCTGAGGAGCAGCAGACCAAGGACGTGAAGCAGATGGTAAGGAACCAGCCCTGGCTGAGGACAAGAGGCTGCTGATGGTCAGAGGGCAGGAGGAGTGGGCAAAGCTGCCGTGCGGTCCTGCGCGGGCAGGGCTGCCCCGGGACCCTGCTCCGAGCTGCCCGTGGGAAGCAGGAGCCCCACAGGCTCTGCCCCTCTCTCACCACTTTGTCTCTTTGTCTCAGGTGCAAGAGTTCGACGCTGAAGGGAAGAGCACTGACCTCCTGCAGCTGCTCCAGAAGTACCTGAGGAGCCCAGAGATGAGGGAGAACCGCGTGTTGGTGCTCGCGGGTCTCCGCGCCCTCTCACGGAGACATCAGACGGTGAGCGAGGTGTCGAGTGGAGCCACGTTGGCCCACACGGAGGTTTAGCCCTGGCTGGGGGTCAGGAGGCGGGGGGACGGCTCCAAGCGCCCTTCCTGCCGTGGACGGGGCTGGTGGGTGCCTGGGGAGCTTTCCAGGGTCAGGGTTCCCCAGCCATCTGCCCCGCTGGGGTGGTTGGACAAAGCAGCGGCTGAGCAGCGCACAGGGAGTCTCTGCTGCCCTCCCCTGGCCCTGCTCCTCTGCCTGCCACGGCCACCACCAGCCAGGAGCCCGCTGCAGCGACTCCTGTGCCGGGAGCCGGGGGGAGCCTGGTGCTCAGCGGCCAGAGCACGTTGGCCAGGGTGGGTGGTCTTTGCCCCGCCTCACAGGAAATCTCTGCTTCACCCAGGCAAAAGAAATGGTGTTCCTGCTGCCAGATATTGCAGAGACGCTGCAGGATGCCAACATGGAGGTGAGGGCTCGGGCCCTGGCTGTCCTGCAGAACGTGATGTTTCACCTGGAGGGACAGCTCGCCAGCTGCATCGCCGTCCAGCTCTTGGAGCCGCTGCTGCCGCTCTTTGACGACGTAAGGCCTCTGTGGGAGCTGAGCCCAGAGCATCTCCCCTCCCATCGGCCTCCCTCGTGCTTCTGCTCATCCTGCCCTGCCCTCCTCTCTGCCAGGAGTGCCTCCAGCTGCGGCAGCGCTCCATCAGCTTCTTCCAAGAGCTGGTGGGGACTGTGGAGCGCCAGGACATGAAGAAGATGAAGAGCCATTTGAGGAGGGCGCTGGTCCCGCTCTACTTCCGCAGCAGCGACCATTGTGAGAGCGTGGCCGAGGTACAGATTGCAAAGCGGGCCGGCGATGCGGGGAAGGGGGAGAAGAGACCCCGGGGGTGGCCGAGGCTCATGGGTGGGGGCTGCTGGCAGCTGGCACGGACGTTGCCCACCCTGCCTGCCCTGGCGCAGCAGCTCTCAGCAGCCACTGCCCGTGGCCACCCGGGGCCTGAATGCACCCCATGGGCTTTCCTGATTTCCCCAGGGGTGCGGCCGGTGGGGTCCATCTGCCCAGAGCAGCCCAGGCCTTTAGTGGCCTAAAGGCCCCTGGACGTGCCCCTGGCAGGTGCCGCTGGCTCCGGCCCGCCCCAGTGTCTCTGGGACGGCCCCTCAGCTCTCCGGGATCTCGCTGCTGCTGGCCGGCAGCACCAGGCAGCTGCGGTGCTGGCTGCCCCATGTCCCTGCCCCGGGCACTGCCCCCCGCTCGGGCTCTGCCTCTCCCCATACGGGGCTGGGAACAGCAGGCCGCCTGGCCAAGAGGAGCGGGACGCCGGCTCTCCTTCCCCAAGCCGTGATGCCAGTTCCCATCCTCTGCTGCTCTGCAGGTGGCTCAGCACACCCTCCTGGCTGTGATGGACGTCCTGCGGTGCAAAAAGCCCACGCGCTTCATCGGCTCCGAGGACTCGTGGAGGATCCCAGAGTGCCTGGTGAGGACAAAGGCCCGGGCCCGCAGCCTGGAGCCCTCCAGCACAGAGGCCCCAGGGGCTCTTCTCCAGCCACGCTCCCCTCCCCACCCCGCAGGCCGCTGGAGGAGACCCCAGTCCTTTTGGCAGCCCGGACAGATGGGCAGAGGGGTCTTGGCACCCCAGAGCCGCCTCTGCCTGCGGCTCCGTACCTCGGCCCCACAGGCCTCTGCTGGGGAGATGGCCGTGCCCGGGCTGGGAAGGGGATCAGCGGGAGAAGGGACTGCTCTGGCCGGCAGTGGAGGGTCCATCCCAGCCTCTTACTGTCTCCAGGTGAGGAAGGACAGGCGAAGAGCTGACATGTACCTGCAGCAGAGCCTGCGGTACCTCCAGGACTCGCAGGGCAGCGTGCGAGCGGCGGCCATCAGGTTTGTGGGTGAGTTGCAGCCCCCAGAGCCCCTCTCCTGGCAGCCCGGCCCCGCTGCTGCCGGCAGCGAGGGGCAGCTGGGGACGTGCTGGGCGGCAGCAGCTCTGACGGGGCTCTCTGCTCAGGGGTTGCTGCGCGATTCTCCAGGGACAGGAGCGAGGAGAGGCTGAGAGAGATCCACTGCGGTGAGTACGGCTGGGGCTGGGACGGCCCTTCCTTGCTCTGCCCCAGGGAAACGCTGGCAGGGCAGAGGAGAGGCTTGGGAGCTCTGAGGCCTTCCTGAGCAGCAGCTCCCAGCACATGCCCTGGTGCCACGTGCTCCTGCTGCCAGGGCGAGAGCCGCGTGGGGCCGGCAGGGTCTGGAGGGGCTGCCCGGGGCGGCCATACACAAGCCACGGGGGTTCATCCCGGCCCTTTCTCCTTCTGCCACAGCCCTCCAGGCCCTGCAGACAGACCCCGAGCCCTCCATCTGCTGCCTGGCCACTCAGACCCGCTTGATCCTGCCGTCTGCAAGGCAGCAGCGCTCGCTGCAGAGCTCGTGTGCCAAGTGCTGCTGGTTCTTCCAAGCCAAGCGCCGGTACGTCTCTGCTGGGGAAAGTGACTGAGTTTGATGTTTTGTGGTCAGGGTTTGACATGACAGCCGTTTCTGGGAAGGGGGAAGGGGCTGTAAAGATGGCTCCTGTAAGAAGTCGCTGGAAACCCTGCCCAGCTCTGAGCCAGCCCCACTGCTGGGGCTGAGCCAATGAGCCGCCTCCACCATCACTTTTGGAGAAGCTGGAAAATGACGGTTCTTCCTGTTTCTTCCTCCTCCTGTCCCTCCTTCTTCTCTGTCTGCTGGCGATGCAAGGAGTGGGAAGAGGGAGAGAAACAACCACGCGGACTCCAAGGTCAGTGAGGAAAGAGAGGAGGTGTGAAGAATCCACGCCAGAGATGTTCCCCAAGGACTGTGTCCCGTGGTTGTCATTTTCTCATCATCCTACTCCCTTTTTGCTTTTGTTCCGTTCTGTTTCATGTTGGTAGCAGAATAAACTTTCCTCCTTTCCTCTCTCAGTCGAGCACTGGAGCCTGTTTTGCCGGGAACCGTAACGGGCAGCCAGCCCTCCCTGCCCTTGTCTCCATCCACAACAACCTTGCTTCTCTTCCTCCTCCCTTTTCTCTGGGGCCTCTGCCATCCTGACGAGGGTGGGGGTGGATGGGGGCACCGAGCGAGAGGCTGTCGTGGTGCCTCTGTGCTGGCTGGGCCAAACCACGACACCTATGTACTTTGTATTAAAAACCCCAACCAAGTGCTTCCCGCCTTTGTGTGGAGGACAAGAGCTCTGCTGAAGCCTTTGCAGGACTGGCAGCATCCCTGAGCCCCACAGGAGAACACATGCAAGAGATTCTTGGGCCCTGTAGAACATCTCCATGCCCACAAGTGCCCTCAAACGTGATTTGTGACTTCCCAGATGCAGCCCAGCTGGTTGTTGCTTGAACAGACAGGAGAACCTGTCCCCTGACACCACTTCCAGACCCTTAGACCAGCCACTTCCAGCCCTGGCCCCCGAGCACAGGCCAGCTGAGAGCTGCTCTTTGAGATGTGACCAGCTTCAGCCTCCTTCAGGGCTCAGTGCCTGTACCAGCGGGATGCTCAGCCCTGCCTGCTCCCTCTCCCAGTGCAGGGCCTGGCAGAGCCCACAGCAGGGCTGCCTGCAGTCACTCACATGGGGCCTGGGCACGGCAGGGAGCTCTTGGGCTCAAAAAACTGTCCTTCAGAAGCTCCCAGCTCTGCTCACCTCCTTTGTCCCTCAGGGCAGTTTCCCAGGGGATCTCATCCACTCTCTTAAAGTTCAGGGTCCTGACTCTACCTGGCAAATTTACCGAGGGAGCATCAATCCCCTCATCCAGATCATTGAGAAGGGTGTTAAACAGAACAGGGCCCAGCACTGAGCCCTGGGGAACACACTGGTGACCAGCCAACAACTGGGTTTTGGAGGAGAGGAGCCTGAGGGGTGAGCTCAGGAATGGTTACAGATGCATCAAGGGTGGGTGTGAGGAGGCTGGAGCCAGGCTGTGCTCAGGGATGGCCAGTGACAGGACAAGGGGCAACAAGCTGGAACTGAAGAGCTTCCAAAGAGACACAAGGACAAAGTTGTTCCCTGTTGAGGTGAGGGAGCACTGGCAGGGGCTGCCCAGATGGGCTGTGGAGGCTCCTTCTCTGGAGACATTCCAACCCAGCTGGAGGAGTTCCTGAGTGCCCTGCTCTAGGTGGTGCTGCCCTGGCAGGGGGGTTGCACTGGCTGAGCTCTGCAGGTTTATTAAGGCCAAGAGCCAAAAACTTTGCGGCACGTGAGCAGCAACGTGGCCTCGTGGGCAAGAAGCTAATGGCAGCCTGGGGGCATCCAGCAGAGTGTGGGCAGCAGGGCCAGGGAGCTTCTGCTCCCCCTCTGCTCTGCCACATGTGCTGAGGCCTCAGCTGGAGTCCTGTGCCCAGTTGTGGGCTCCCCAGCTGCAGAGGGACAGGGAACTGCTGCAGAGAGGCCAGTGCAGGGCCACCCAGATGCTCAGGGGACTGGAGCATCTTCCTTCTGAGGAAAGGCTGCTGGACTTTGGACAGTTCAGCTTGGAGGAGACTGAGGGGGGACCTCGTTAATACTTACAAGTGCTGAAAGCTGCATGCCAAGGAGAGGAGGCAGCAGGGAGGGTTTTTCCTGTAGTGTCCAGTGACAGGACAGGGGGTATTGAACAAAAGCTGTAACACAAACAATTCCCCTTAAGGAAAAACTTCTTTCCTGTTGAGGTGAGGGAGCCCTGGCCCAGGCTGCCCAGGGAGGGTGTGGAGGCTCCTTCTTGGGAGGTTTCCAAACCCACTTGGACACCTTCCTGTTGTAACGGTGCAAGCAATATTCATTCAAAGATGTAGAGAGGCTGGGTAATGCACCTGCAGACACATACACAGCCAACACAGTGCAACCAACAGAGGGACTCAAAGCCACCCTTCCTTGGCTGGCTACTTCCTTATATGCTGCTTCTGCCCATGTGATCACCCAGGGCCCAACTGATTAACTTGCAGCACCTGTTTCTGATAGTTGGAAGTAGCTTGCCAGCTGCATTAACTTGTCCCCACCATCTTTATTCAAGCTGGCTGGTCCAAGTCATATTTGTACCTACAAATATTTGGTTCTGTCATGCTGTTTGAAGAACTCTGTCCGTCCCTGGGACTTCTTGAGCTACTGCTTGAAACGTGACAGGCCAGACATGGGGAGCACTGGTTAAGGTTTGATGACGGAGCTTTATTGTTTTTACCAAAGCACTTTGCATCCCTCAAACAACACGGAACAAATCCAGGTTTGTTGACATGAAGGGTAACAAAGAGTTTCCAGCTGTAGAAAATGGTTCTCACAGGGTGAAGAAAGCCAGAAAATCAAACGTACACAAACTGGAAGAAACCCAAGTGCTAAACTCGGTGTCTAAACTACTGAGCAACGATGCAAAAGAAAACTGCTGGTAGGTCCAAGGTTTGCCATGGAGCACAGGGAGGAGCTCATGGAATAGCCCCTGGCATGGGCCCCGCTCAGAGCTGCAGCTGCCCGGTCAGCGACGGGCCCAGAGAGAAGGCCGTCTGCTCCAGGCCCTGCGGAGCCACTCTCGCAGGCTGAGTCTGGAGGGAGCTGCTCTCTCTGCATCTCTCAGGGTGCACTGCGTTTGAGCTGCCAGGTTTGCTACTGACGAGATGGTGTCTTCTGGCAGGTTTTCAAGGGCTGCAACAGAGAGGAACAGAGCTGAGATCAGAGCCTGTGTTCACCCCAGGAACCCCTCCTGCCAGGGCAACCCCCAGCTGTTCCCACAGCCCAGAGGGAGCCGGGCCCAACGGCATCAGCCGGAAGGTGCTGAATACCCCCCGGGCTCCTGACATCTCTCTCTGCTCTCCCTGGCCGGGGCAGGGGCCGCAGCTCCCTTCCCAGGGCCTCTCCTCCTCCCTGCCAGTCCCCGCTGCCGCCCCGCTGCCCTCACTCACCCTCATGGATGGGCTGCAGCAATTCCTGATGCCCCCTCAGGTGCTGCCCGGCGAGCCCTGCGAACGCACAGTCGGTCAGTGCCCCAGCGGCACAGTTGCCTCACAGGTCCCTGCAGCCCGGCCACACGCCCCCCTCCCCTTGGCAGGGCTGAGCCCAGGCTCTTCCCCGGGCGAGCGAGCGCCAGGCGCAGGGCAGGGCTGGCACAGGGCGCAGGGAGCCTCGCGGGCGCCAGGGCCCTGCACCGGGCACTCGCGGCTCCGCAGCCACGCGGCTGATTCCTGCGGCCGCGCCACAGCCGGGGCTGGGGCCGAGCTGCAGCGGGGCAGGGAGGGACAGGGGCTGTGTCTCACCCAGGAACCTGACGGCCGCCTCTCGTATGGGCTGCTGATGGCTCCAAAGGCACCGCGCTGCCTGCTGCACATAGTGCGCGGCTCTGCTGCCGCACCCTGACAGCTGCAGACGGACAGGGGACAAAGGGAAGGGTTGGTACCGACCGTGGCCCTGTGCCCGGGACGGGCTGTGGCAGTGGGCAGGGGCACAGCTTGCCCAGGCTGGGGCTGCTGCTTGGGGACCATCCTTACCAGGTACTTGCCCACTTCCAATGTCTTCCTCTTCTCCAGGAGCTTTCTGAGCCTCCTCTTCTTCAGGAAGGCGGCAGCTCCAAGCAGGGTTACCCGAGAGGCCTGCAGACACACAGAGCAGGGAGATGCTACCGCTGCCCAGGGCACAGGACGGGCGTCCTCTCACCCGGGCAAAGCTCATGGCCCTTCCTGGCCCTGGGGACCTCCCGCAGGGACATGGGCAGGTCAGAGATCCTCACCTCTGCCACCTCCGGGCTCTCGTCATGCAGGAGGCAGAGCAGTTCGATCACGTTCTCATACACCCGTGTCTTCATCGGCTGTCTTTCCTTTTTGTTGACAGACTGCATCAGACGTTGGAAGAGCTCAAGGGAGAGCAGCTGCACACTGCTGGTGGTCTGGTGGAAAAGAAAGAGGACAAGAGCTCAGCACCGGCTGCTGCAGGCCCACCTGGGCATGGCTCTGAAAATGCACAGAGCACAAAGGTTCCTGGCAGCAGCCAGTGCCTGTGGTGGGGGGCACAAAGCCTTACGTGGTGAAAGAGTGGCTGGAGCCTCCCAGTCAGCTCCAGAACGAGGGTGCTGCAAACTGGGCTGTTGGCAGCCTGGAGCATCATTTTGAGCAAGGAGAGGTTCGTTTCGACCACCTCGTCATCTAGGTCCTGCAGTAGCTCCAGGAGGCTTTCCTGCAGGATCCACATGCTTTTGGCCTGTGTGCAACACGATGCTTGTGGTGAAGCCGTGAAAAGCTGCACTGCCAAAATCACTCCAGTGCTTCAACCCCATGCTGCTGCCTCGGGAGCCAGAAGCCAAAGGCCTGCCACAAGGGACTTGGGGAGGCCAGCAGGGAGGCAGGAGGGCTGGCAGGAGCTGCCAGAGCTCCCAAAGCACAGCCAAGCCCCAGCTGCATGTCCCCCAGCTCCCCTCACCCAGCCCCACGCCCCCAGCACGGCTCCGGCCGGCTGCCCCCTGCCTACCTTCGAGGGCTCGTCGCAGGTGGTGATGAGGGCATTGAGCATCAGCCACTGCATCTGGCTGCACTCGCTCCGCAGGTACCTCGGTGCCAGCTGCAGGACATGTTTGTCTAATGCCCTCACCTCAGGGCAGGCCAGGAGCTGAAACTTCCAGGACGCAGGGTCATGGCTGGGGGAGCGTTGGTGGGCATCTCCAGGGACAGGTTTCTTGGGGATCCCCACCATTTGGGAATCTCCAAGGGCCATCTCACAATCCAGGCGTCTGCAACAAGCAGTCTCTTCAGTTTTGGCAGAAAAAGCCCCTGTTGTTTCCCATCATTTGCTATTGCCAGGGAAATATGAAAAGGAACTTCCAAAAGATGACAGTGAGAACTCAGTAGCTTCCTCCCCTTCCCTTGGAGAAGAGGGGCTGTCACAGCTCTGCAGCAGCCTCAAGTGAAAACAGGCCTCTGCCACTGAGCCCGGCAGCAAACCAGCAGTGCGGTTCTTCTGATGCTGCTTTCCATCCTTCGCTCAGGTCACACAGCAGAGCACCTTTGTTTCACAAGTACCTCTGTTTCGTAGAGCTGCTGCAGCGTTCCTTTTCCCGAGAGAGCTGGCTGACTTTATCAGCACACTTTGCTATTCCTTGCTTTGCATCTCTCACTCTCCAGTATCTCCTTTTCCTCTCAGAGGTCGGGGGCTGCTTCTCCCCTCGGACATTTTCCATCACCATTGTCTCCTTTTCACCACGTGCTGCTTGACATTTCTTGTTTGCCTGCATGGAAAGGAATCAGTCTTGTAGCTCATCATCAGCTCTTATTAGACACTGCTGGGTAGCTTGGGTATTGCAGTACAGCAGCATGACAAAGTAGGACTCAAAAGCTCCCGTTTGGCAGAGACTGACTTTAGACCCCCCCACCTTGGTACTGGAATTACTCAGACTTGTTCCAGTAAATATCTTTAGCAGCTGCAGCTTCACAGCTCAACATCTCCAATCAATTAGCAGGATATCAATCACCTGGACTACAGTTTCTTGTATCAGAAGGAAAGAGGTTTCATTGGCAAGTCTTAGTAAGACAATGATTTTACAGACACCCAGCAGCAGTCCTCTGTCTTCCCTCAGCCACGTGCCAATTGCACAACGATTCTCCAGCAGCTTCAGTCTCAGCTGGCTCACTTTCAGTGGCTTATTTCTACAGATGCCCCTGCCCCAGCACTAACAAATTCTGCTTAGAAAAACCTCAATAAAAAAGGAAAACAACCCAAAGCAGCGAGCTTTAGAGTTGGGTTTGAACTGGAGAAAACATTTGGCAGAAAATGATATCCACAAGGGGAAAAGAATCATCTCATTGTCTCAGTTCTCAGTGACACATGAGGCAAGAGCTTTGTGCTGGAGCTGAGAACAAAACTGATCTTGTGATGGCCTGTCTGAAAAAAGCTACTGCCAGCTTTTGCCTCCTCTTCAATCCACATCAGCAAGGAAAGTGAGATTTCCTTGGGGGTGAACTGCACACCTATAAACACACAGGTTGTAAAGAGTCAGGCAGGTCCCACCGAGAACAGGTCACACAGGAACGTGTCCAGGAGAGTCTTGAAGAGCTCCAGAGCAGGAGCCTCCACACCCTCCCTGGGCAGCCTGGGCCAGGGCTCCCTCACTCAAACACTCAAACAGTTTTCCCTTATGCTTCAATGGAACTGTTTGTGTTGCAGCTTCATCCCATCACCCCTTGTCCTGCCACTGGATACAACAGAGAGAAAGTGCTGCCCCAAGCTCCTGACACCCACCAGTGAGAGATTTGGAGCTATGAATGAGCTGCCCCCTCAGTCTCCTCTTCTCCAGCCTGAACAGCCCCAGGGCCCGCAGCCTTTCCTCACAAGGAAGATGCTCCAGTCCCCTGAGCATCTGGGTGTCCCTGCACTGGCCTCTCTGCAGCAGTTCCCTGTCCCTCTGCAGCTGGGGAGCCCACAACTGGGCACAGGACTCCAGCTGAGGCCTCAGCACATGTGGCAGAGGAGAGGGGGAGCAGAAGCTCCCTGGCCCTGCTGCCCACACTCTGCTGGATGCCCCCAGGCTGCCATTGGCTTCTTGCCCACGAGGCCACGTTGCTGCTCATGGGCAGTTTCTTATCAGCCAGCACTCCCAGGTCTGTCTCCTGGAGCTGCTCTCCAGCAGGTCACCCCCAGCCTGGCCTGGTGCAGGGGGTTGTTCCTCCCCAGCTGCAGGACTCTGCCCTTGCCCTTGGTGAACCTCAGCAGGTTCCTCTCTGCCCAATTCTGAAGCTGGTTGAGACCCCACTGACTGGCAGTGAGAAGTATACAGACATTTTCTGGCAGGGTGTCACACAGCCATAACAAGCTGTACACTGCATATCCAGCAAAAAGGAGGATGGTGTGAGTGCACAGAAAGGCTGCAGAGCACTAGCAGCCACAACACAGATCAGCTGTTATTTGCACATCTCTGCTTTGGATACACAGAAGACACTGACTGATCAGCAAGTTTAAATGCACCAGTCATGGCAAGGTACAAAACATCCCGGGCACAAGCTAAGGCAATTTCTAATTTCATTCTGTGAAAGCTTATCAGAGGCTCTTCAACAGGGCCACAGCATGATGTTACAGCCTGGGGCTTGGAGACAGCCAGTCCAGGCTGGGGTTTATGTTGTGCAGCATGCCAAACCCAGAATATGGCAGTAAGAGATGAAGCAACACATTTCAGTTTGTCACTTTTCAAGGACAAAGTTGTTCCCTGTTGAGGTGAGACAGCACTGGCAGGGGCTGCCCAGATGGGCTGTGGAGGCTCCTTCTCTGGAGACATTCCAACCCAGCTGGTTCCTGTGTGCCCTGCTCTAGGTGGTGCTGCCCTGGCAGGGGGGGTTGCACTGGATGAGCTCTGCAGCCCCCCTCCAGCCCTTGAGACTCTGTGAATATGAGTGTGCCCAGAAACTGGCTGTTGGGAAACAGTCCTGCAGGTGTTCCACAGGAGACAAACCTGGTAATATCACCTACAGCACAGATGTCCTAGTTCTAGTTTTGTGGGGTTTTGATTTGGTTTCCTAAGACAAAAAGCAAGTTAAGGAATGTTTCCTTCCCAGGCTGTGTGAAGGCTTACCCCAACATGGTATCATTTTTCCACTAAGTGCACACAGCAACAGAAGCTCCTCTCCAAGAACCCCACAGAAGCAGGGAGATGCATTAACCTCTTTTAAAACCTTGCAATTTCTTAGCCATATTGCTTCCTTCTTGTTTGAAGGTGAACCACAGCTCAACTCTTCCTTTAGTTGTACATTTCCCAGCAAACACAATGAATCACTGTTAACTGATAAGGCAGCTTCTTTGGTACTGAATGGCAGGAAAAAATGGGTCTCCCTTCTAGGGAAATCTAAAGGAAGCAGGTTGCTATTTGCACACAAGTTCTGTAAAGTCAGAATTCTGCTGCCACAGGAGCTGCAGCAGATTTCCCAGTGAAGGTAGGTTTGGAATGTGGGAAAGTTCACACATATGTTTCAGTCCCTGCCCTAAGCCAACACTCCTATTTGAACACAGCAGGATGCCCGCTTTCGCTCTAGAAGTGTACTGGGAGCGGGCACTTTCACAGCACTGCAGGCAGGCAGAGGGATGCCGTGCTGGTGAGAGGAGCCCTGCTTTGTCCTGCTTTGTTCTGCCACGCCCCCCTGTGGCTGCAAACATCACACCAAACCCGTGCACAATTCCCGAATCCCTCACAAGGAGGCGCTCCCTTCCGAAAACTTCCTTTCTTGATTGGGTATGGCACCGGGGTATACTAGTAAAGGGTGAATCCAGGACAAGAAACAACAGTAACTACACCATCGAGTTTTCACTGTTGAGTGCATCTCCTGCTTTGCATTTCATCTCCCACGACTTCTGTGCCATTTCCACACCTGCAGATAAATGCCTGCTGCTCAGGCTGGCCTGGAGGGGGCTTGCTGAAGGAGGGGGAAGCAGAGAACACTCACCACACACACACACATCCCTCACCAATTTTCCTACTCACAAACATTTTAGAAGCTGAAATATTCACCCTTAGCTTGAGAAAACACAGCACAGGGTTTTTCAGTCCTCTGCTCTGCACTGAGGCACTGCAAGCAGTGCTTTTTGTGAAACAGTAGCAGTTGCCAGGAATTACTTCTCAGCAAAGGCCTTTAATGCACATCAAGAGATTTTGAGCACAGAAAGGACAGTGTCATTGGAGGTGAGGAGAAGACTCCTCAGGGATCTTCAGAAACTCCTTCACATTCCAAACCCACTTCAAACACATGCTACCTTCTATTTACATTCCCCAAGAGCTGCAGGATGACACTCACCTGAGTTCTGGTCAATCCACTGCAGTGAATCCATGTGAGCATTCAAGATTTTACAGATCTGCTGAAGCTGAAGAGAAAGAGAAGGTACAAGTCCTTTGTTACACTACATAAAATCTAAAAGCAGTAAAAGCCAGCCTGCCTGTCCCTGCCTTTGGAATGTGATGCAATCAGATCTCTCATATGTACAGCTCCACTCACTGAGCAGCCACCTTCCCAGGGAAGTGTGCAGCAACTGTGTTGCTTTGCTTCTCTTTACCATCAAGAAAACAGACTGGCTTAGAGCACACACCTGTGGCTTTAGGCTAATTCCAATTCAGACATAGGAACCATCACCACATTAATCATCTTGGGCTTGAGGTGGCAAAAGCAAAAAGGAATGGGGAAAAAACCAGAATCAAGTCTGCAACACTGAAGGGAAATTGTGTCTGAAAAAGAGCTTCTCAGTAAACCCTCAAGGAATATTGAGATCCATTTAATACATATCAGAAAGAGCTGGTAATTCAGATCTTGTTTTCATGAGGATACAAAAGCAGTGTGAGGAAAAAGGATCAGCTGCTACAGATGGCACCCTGAACAAGATTTAGGTTTGCCCCAGAAAGATGCAGGCAGTGGAGGAGGTAACCACATCAACATTGAGACAGGCCTCTAAAACAAGTTGTAATCCAGGGTAAAATTAGACAAGCAAATAACCAGAGTTCACACCAGAATGAAAGACCTTGAAAACTCTTAAGAGGAGTGCAGAGCAAGTAGGTGAGTCAGCCTGGATTGTGTCAGAGTAGTTTTACCCAGAAGAGATCCAACTCAGGGACAAACTACTCCTCCAAGGTTAAAGCTACAAGCAGCATTCACCATGCATTCCATTCAGACAAATGGAAGAGTTAGAACTGTTTCAATATCCTCTGTCTCCAACCAACAAACAAGGAAAGGTGGTGTTTACCGGGTCGCTGGTGTCTGCTGGGCCTCGGGATGTGTTCAGGTGCTCAGTGATGTCCTTCAGGTCTTGTGCCATCCGCTTCAACTGAGCATCGATATTTTCCGCCAGTTTAAAGCTGCACAACATGTGGGAACAAAGGGCAGAATATTGTACTTCAGCAAACCCACTCCCAGTCACACCAGCTAAATAATCACCAGTTTTCTGAGACCATTTCCCAGACAGTCAGTTAGACCCAACATCTAAAGAGCTCTTCATGCCCACTCGAGGGTTTCCAGTCACCACTCCCCTGTTTCTAATGCATAAAATCTAAGTTGCCATGCATAAAACAGGATTACATATTTGACAAAGGCCACTGATGGATCAATACTGCACAGAGCAGTGGAACAGGCTGCCCAGAGCCTGGTTGTGGAGGCTCCTTCCTTGGAGGTCTTCAAGACCCGTCTGGACATGTTCCTGTGACCTGATCTAGGTTGACCTGCTTCTGCAGGGGGGTTGGACTGGATCATCTCTAAAGGTCCCTTCCAACCCTACTATTCTATGATTCTATGTATCCCAACACTGCTTCTTGCTGACTGATCCCCACCACATCAGCCTGCTCATCACACGCTCCAAGGAGCTTCCTGCCTTACGTCCTCTCCCGTTCTTCATCCGCATGCTGCAAGTAGATGGTCCCACTCTGTTCCTTCACAGACTCCTCCAGAGGGGTCAACAAGTCTTCAAGCTCTTTCTGCTGTGATAGAATGAAGTCTAGCTCCTGATCCAGTCTGAAAAGGAAAAACATTAACTAATCAACTCAAAAGTTCTGTGAGCTCTACATCTGCCACACCACAAACACAGGAGCATGCAAAAAGCAAACAATACCATCAAGTGTTCATAGTTTCATACCTCTTCTGATCAAGTTTCACTTTCTCTACTTCTCTGTGTAATGAAGTAATCTGGAAACACAAGACACTTAATTACATTGTGAAAACTCCAAAGTGAACTCGTGAGAGCAGTGGAACAGGAAGCCAGCACCATACCAACATCTACCAGACACAAGAAATGGTTCCATAAAGACTTCCAGACCAGAAATGGAACAGCGGAAGTTTGGCTTTGAAAGCTCCACCCTAAGGGAAGTTGTTAGCATGGTGTAAGCTCACAGAACAGACTTCCAAGCTTCAGTGCCTGTAGTCCAGTACAGACACACAAGGGAGTCTTTTAAAAGCACACAGATCCAATTCTGCTTGTAAAATACAGATGGGAAAGTCCCACTAGATGTTGCATCTCTAACCCTGAAGGCCTTTAAGGATGTAAGCAAGCAAAATCAGGTTCCTCTGGACATTGCCTGACCTTCTCTCCATTCTCTATCAGCGTCCGATCCCAGGCGTTCACTTGTGTGGCTTGGTGAAGGAAGTGTTTCTCTTGGTCTTCCAGTTCCAGGCTCCACTTGTTTATCAAACTCTCCAGCTGGGCATAAGTCATCACTGGAGGGGCACTGGGAGGAAGTGCCACAAAGGCAAAAAGATCAAACCCCAAACTATAAAGGTGATAAGATCCCTCCTTCCCCCCCAGGATCCCATCACTAATAACAGCTTCTCCTCCAAAGAGGCAGGGGCTGGCTGGAACACACTCACCTACTGGCTGTGGTGGTGGTGATGGCAGCTGCAGAAGTCACAGCTCCAATGGCACCAGTTGTAGTTAATGGCTTAAGATTCAAAGCAAAGCCAGAAGCAGTAGTAGTGCCTGAAAGAAGAGATGCAAGTCAAGCAACAGGACACATCTGCTATCTAACACATGGAGAACAGGCCAGCACACACTTCCAAACACTGGGCAATATGAACTCAAATAGGTCCCTTACACAGAAAGCAAATCCCGTATCTGCCAGGAAGGGAATGAAGGGCACCTAGACACAAAGGCAGTGCACTGTACATACCCAACTAGTAGTTCCAGTAAAGTGAGGAACTGGCAGCCCTGGACATTTGCCCACACATCCCTCTCAGTCTCATGTTTTACTATTAGACCTAACAACTACCAGCAAACCCAGTTCCTCTCCTGCATCTTGGCAAGAGATGGGATCTCCAG
The DNA here is from genome assembly GCF_028858725.1 of Colius striatus. Taxonomy (NCBI): domain Eukaryota; kingdom Metazoa; phylum Chordata; class Aves; order Coliiformes; family Coliidae; genus Colius; species Colius striatus. The sequence goes on along the minus strand of NC_084771.1, from coordinate 2,343,179 downwards.
GTTTTCACAAAACTAAGAGCAGCCATCAGACGCTACTGTCAGCCACTCACACAGCACTTTTAGGCACCGAGCTCGAACTCTTCACACTCACATCAGAAACAAGCTTGAGAAAGACCTTGAGAGCTGAGCAGCCATGTCATCATGCTGAAAACTGACTGGTAACCCCATGCAGGAAAGGATGTGCAGTCCCAAACCCAACCATTGTTCAGCAGCAGATGCCACTGCAGGTTTTCACACGAGGGCTGACACAAACAGCACTCATCTCTGCTTTGTTTGCTTTTGAAGGAGAGTTAATAAAACCCAACACTTCAGAACTCATCATATGGAAGAAACAGATGAATGGGGTGTAACTGAATCATAAAACCTCTCTCCCTAAAAGTCCCTCTCCCTTCCCCCATCTGGACACCTCTCCCTCATCCATCAGGGCAATTCTGTACTACACAGGCAGGCCAGAACAGGGGCAGTCAATCTATTTAGTTGACTTGATCCAGATTAAACATCAAAGCCCAGGGGCCTTCCTTCAACCCAGTCCCTTTGCTGTGTGTGGCCAGGCTCTCAGAAGTCATAGGTAACTGTGCCTTTGGGGAGATGGGAAAAGAGGATCAGGGAAAGATGTGGAGAGCATTGGAAATTAGAACTGCTGCACTGCTACATTAGTGTGGCCCCATTAGTGGAGCTCCCTTCTCTTCAGCTACTTGCAGCATCTAGTTCTTACTAGTGGCAGTGCTTGTTGTACCAGCTGTTGTTCCAGGAACCTTCAGTCCAAAGCCAAGTGATCCAAGACTGGCTGTCCCAGTGGAAGGGGCAGTAACTGGAAACAGAAGACAATATTAAGAGTTTGCATAACCCATTAAACACAGCATCCCATTGAAAAGCTCTACCCTTGCCTGCTCACCCATCTCTGTCTGCTCTGTATTTGTGTTAAGGAGGATCATTGTTATTCTTCCAGGCAACTTTATCAACCCTGGTGCCAAGCTACTATTGCTTCTCTTTACCTGTTTGGAATTATCTAACATTTAACTGCTATCAAATGCTAAGAGAAGCCAAGGGTGCTGGACACTGTCAGGCAGCAAAGGCAATCTCTGCACAAGCCTACAGCTAAAGCAATACCATTGCACATACTACAGGAAACACCCTGGTCACATCTCAGCTGCCTGGGAACAACCCCCCTATTAGCATCTAACAACAAATTTCAGATACCCTGATAAACAGAGAACACCCACTTGCTTAAAAGCATTCTTAAACACTAAGATTAAGGTCAGTTTTGGAATTAGAGTAGCAATGCAAGTGCTGCAGTGCTAGGCAAAACAGAAGTTATTAAACTGCTGCACGTGGCATCTACAAATTGCAGCAGCTCATCAGCTAAACATAATCAGCATGGCTTTAACATAAAACTTGTGAAGGGCCTTAGGAGCAGCTGCCTAAATTCTTAGAGGTAGGGGTAGGACAGCATGATGTATGGAACAGTAGCATTAACCCTGGTAAAGAGCAACACTGGCTGTAGCTAGTTTCCATAATCAAAAGAAACTGAAGTGTTAATACCTCACCGAAGACTCAGAAAGGGAGCTGTTAGGACTGTCTTCAAACCTGGGCTACTGCCTTTAAAGCTATCAGAAAACTGACACTACTTGCTGCCATGAAACTCATTTTGCAAGAGGAAACTTGCCAGTTATTAGCAGGGGAACTTGCAAGCACATAGTAGTGGGAATATTTGTTTTTGGCACCCTGCATCTCTACCATCCCAGGCCACCGTAAAGACGTGCAAACACTTAATGCAAGAGTCAAGGACTGACATAACCAGACTCAAGGACAAGTAGCTAAAACAAGACAGTAGCTAAAACACCACTAGAAAGCTAATTTGTGGTGGTACTACCCAGAGAAACACCAAAACAGTTAAAAGTGCCCTGTGTTGCTTGCCCACTCTGAATCTAAAGTGTGCTTGAGCTTAAACAAAACTCTCACGCCTCACCTTTGAAGACAGTTTGCAAAGAGGGGAGGTGGCAAACAGTGAGAAGAGCTGGTCTTCTGAATTCTCTATTACCCCAGCATCTACAGCTCCACCACTACCAGCTGCCACCAACCATGCTGCTCATTTATTCCCCTAACAGATGAAACCTGCATGTTGTGACTTACGTGAGAGGCCTGTGGCGGTAGACGACGTCGGTGCTGAAGAACTCACTATAGATGAAAACAGGGTAGGCCCTGTTGTGCCAAGAATGGAGGTTGTGGTGGTGGCTGCAGTTGTGGCAGCTGTGGATCTTACTGCAAACAGAAAAAGCATCTACCTTGTACAATCAGACCACAGCAAGCTCTCACCCATTTCAGAAGAGGCGTGCTGAGGAGGGGACACACATCTGCCCATTTCCACCAGGCTTTTGAGGATGGAAGGGCTTCAAACTACTCCTCCTCGTTTTCTACTTCAGGCTTATCTTTATTACAATGTACCCCTTAAACCCCTGGCTCCTTCCCACTGCACTCAAGCAAGAATTACAGAAGAGAACAAGGCACAGGGAACACAATCAAAAGCATGGGATGCTCAGGTGAATGGCTGCATGAACTGCCACAGATCACTGATGCTCTTGCAAATTCACAAGCACTTCTAGCTCATTACCAGACTCCAGCTTAGAAAACTATTCCCAGAAGGACAGCAGATTCACCAAGTCTCAAGTAATTATTTCCTGAAACAATTTCCTACCTCCAGGTTTGCTTCCAAAGGCCAGAGTAGGTCCCTGGCTGGTACTGGCAGTCAGCGTTGCTGTGGGTGCACTAGTGGCTGCTGTTGAAGTCAATGATCCAAAGCTTAGACCTGCAACAAGCAGAAGGAAATGGAAATTACAGTTGTTTTACTACAGAGACACTGTGGGTTCTGCTGATCACAACAGTCAAGGTAGAAGGGGTAGGAGTATAAGAAAAACAATGTTATTCAGTCATAGACTCACGGCATGGTGGGGGTTGGAAGGGACCTTTAGAGCTCATCCAGCCCAAGCCCCTGCCAAAGCAGCTCCCACCTACATCAGCTCACACAGGAACATGGCCAGGAGGGTCTTGAAGAGCTCCAGAGCAGGAGCCTCCACACCCTCCCTGGGCAGCCTGGGCCAGGGCTCCCTCACCTCAGCACTGAAACACTTTCTCCTTATGTTTCAATGGAACTGTTTGTGTTGCAGCTTCATCCCATCACCCTTTGTCCTGGCACTGGATACAACAGAAGGAAAGTGCTGCCCCAAGCTCCTGACACCCACCAGTGAGAGATTTGGAACTATGAATGAGTTGCCCCCTCAGTCTCCTCTTCTCCAGCCTGAACAGCCCCAGGGCCCGCAGCCTTTCCTCACAAGGAAGATGCTCCAGTCCCCTGAGCATCTGGGTGGCCCTGCATCGGCCTCTCTGCAGCAGTTCCCTCTGGAGCTGGTGTGGTAAGTACTCTTGTACTGTCCCAGAAATGAACTGGAGCTAACACAGGCATTGTGTAAAAAAGATTTCCAAGAATAATGCTGACACAGACAAGCATCACCCTGCCCCAGAGCTGCTGACCTTCCCTCCAAGGCAGGCACTGTCACCAACAAGTAGACCAAAAGCTCTGCAGGAGGGGGCAGGTTCCTGCCATCAGGGAGGTGACCTTTGGCATTGTGGGCCAGGCTCATCCTGCAGCACCTCCTCCCCATCACTGCCAGCCCCTTCCCTCTGCATCAGCAAACCCATCCAAAACACTTTAGAAGGGCTTCAAATGCAACAAGCACTTTCTACACACATTGGCAGAACTATTTCAGCCTCACTCTCTAAACCCAAAGGCTCACCAGCAGTTGTCATTCATCACAGGTGACCCCAGGCAAGCATCTCAGAAAACCCATCAATTGCAGCTTCATTTGTCACCAGCAGCAGCTGGAGGCTGAAGAATCTAATTCATGGTTACAAATGCATCAAGGGTGGGTGTGAGGAGGCTGGAGCCAGGCTGTGCTCAGGGATGGCCAGTGGCAGGACAAGGGGCAACAAACTGAGGTTCCAAAGAGACACAAGGACAAAGTTGTTCCCTGTTGAGGTGAGGGAGCACTGGCAGGGGCTGCCCAGATGGGCTGTGGAGGCTCCTTCTCTGGAGACATTCCAACCCAGCTGGATGAGTTCCTGTGTGCCCTGCTCTAGGTGGTGCTGCCCTGGCAGGGGGGTTGCACTGGGTGAGCTCTCCAGGCCCCTTCCAGCCCTTGAGACTCTGTGGATCTCCACACCATCCCCAGCTATCCTCTGTGCTGACAGGCTTCCTGACTACAGCAGCCATCTGAAGCCCTGGCACTCACCTGTGGTCTGTCCCCCAAGACTGAAGGGGGCTGCTGACTGGGTTGCAGTTCCCAAGGTGGCAGCAGTGGTGGCAGCAGTTGCTGTCCCAAAGGTCAGCCCGGTGGATGGTGCTTGGGGAGCTGCGGTGCCGATGTTGAAGGTGCTTGTGCCAGCCTGAGTTGTGCTACCACTGGAAAAAGTAAATCCTCCAGTTGTCCCAGACTGAGCTGTGGTGGTGCTGCTGCTGCTGCTGCTGGTGGTGCCAGCAGATCCAAACACAAAGCCAGTAGGGGCTGCTGCTTGACTCGAGGCCACGCTGGTTGGTGCAGACCTACCAAATGCAAAGCCCCCTGCGATTCCAGTAGCTTGTGTTGTAGCACTGCCTCCAAAGCTTAACTTTGGTGCATTCATCCTAGAGAAGAAAAGAAGCCAATCTGTTGGAGATGAATATCTACTCAATTTCAAGGCTTTCTAACAGTTTGCTGCCAGCAGAAATCACCCTTCCAAAGGCCATGCACTCAGTCAGGGGTGTGTTGCAAGTTTGGCAATGTCTACACCACAACCCTTGTCATCTGAAGTCCTCTTCAGTCTCTTTATACTAACTCCCTCTTCAATTACCTTCACCCAGCCAGGCACCAGAAGACATTTATAGCAGTGTAAGTGAAGTTGCTTACTCTCTCAGCTCTCACATCCCCTTTTGCACTTCTTCTATATAAGACTATATTTTTCAACTAACTCTTAGTGCCAGTCCCCACTGCAGCTCCCTTCCCACTGCTCCCATCTGGCAAGCTTCAACAACAGCAGGTTGGAAGAATCACTTCCAAGCTTACAGTCCCTCCCAAGGGCAAAATGGTCCTACTTGGCTGAAGAAACATTCTGAGTGCTCCACATTTGGATCAAAGGACAAGATGTTTCATGCTGAGACACAAAGCTGTATCATTTCTTCATGCAAGCATCCATACCCCAATTACAGACCAAAATGTGAAACAGCTCATTCTCAACGCCCATCTGAAAAAAGGCAGCACTGACACAAACACATTGCACTAAAGATGCTTCCCAGAGTGCTCCAGTCAATTGGGGCACAAGAGCAAGGGGTTTGCTGCCTGAGAATTACTTGCAATAATTACTTGCACTTCCCAGGGGCATCGCCCACAGAAACACAGAGTCTCAAGGGCTGGGAGGGGCCTGGAAAGCTCACCCAGTGCAACCCCCCTGCCAGGGCAGCACCACCTAGAGCAGGGCACACAGGAACCAGCTGGGTTGGGATGTCTCCAGAGAAGGAGCCTCCACAGCCCATCTGGGCAGCCCCTGCAGAGCTCAGCCAGTGCAACCCCCCTGCCAGAGCAGCATCACCTAGAGCAGGGCACACAGGAACCAGCTGGGTTGGAATGTCTCCAGAGAAGGAGCCTCCACAGCCCATCTGGGCAGCCCCTGGAAAGCTCACCCAGTGCAACCCCCCTGCCAGAGCAGCATCACCTAGAGCAGGACACACAGGAACTCCTCCAGCTGGGTTGGGATGTCTCCAGAGAAGGAGCTTCCACAGCCCATCTGGGCAGCCCCTGGAGAGCTCAGCCAGTGCAACCCCCCTGCCAGGGCAGCACCACCTAGAGCAGGGCACACAGGTACCAGCTGGGTTGGGATGTCTCCAGAGAAGGAGCCTCCACAGCCCATCTGGGCAGCCCCTGCAGAGCTCAGCCAGTGCAACCCCCCTGCCAGAGCAGCATCACCTAGAGCAGGGCACACAGGAACCAGCTGGGTTGGAACGTCTCCAGAGAAGGAGCCTCCACAGCCCATCTGGGCAGCCCCTGCAGAGCTCAGCCAGTGCAACCCCCCTGCCAGAGCAGCATCACCTAGAGCAGGGCACACAGGAACCAGCTGGGTTGGAACGTCTCCAGAGAAGGAGCCTCCACAGCCCATCTGGGCAGCCCCTGCCAGTGCTCCCCAGCGCCCAGGGCCGCCCAGCACCCCCTCCCCGGGGCCCGCCGGCCCCGCGCCCCTCACCCCAGAGGGAACACGGTGGTTGTGGGAGCCGCAGTCGCCGTGGTCGGCGTCCCGAAGCTGAAGCTGGGGGGCTGCGTGGCGGCGGCCGGCTTGCTGAAGGAGAAGGGCTGGCTGCTGGCCGGCGTCTGGGCCGTGCTGCCGAAGCTGAAGCCCCCCGAGGCGGCGGGCGTGGAGAACGAGAAGCCCGTCGTGGCCGTGGTGCCGGTCGTCTTCGGTGTGCCCAAACCGAAGCCGCTGCCCGCCGCGCCCGACCCGAAGCCGAAGCTCATGGCTGCTGCGGGACGGAGCCCCAGCCCCGGAGCCAGGCCCAGCCCCAGCCGGAAGCGGAAACCCAACCGCCCCGCGCGCGGCCCAGCAAAGCACCGCCCCCTCCCTCGCCGGCCAACCACCGGCCGCGTTTTCCCCGCCCTCAGCAGTCATTGGCCGCTCCAGCCGCCACTCCCGGGAAGCCCGGTCGGATTGGCTGGTGACGTCGAGGCGAGGCGCGAGGGGCGGCGGTTCCCCGTTGCCGTGGCGACGCGGACGCGGCGGCGGTTGGGCCGGGGCCTGGCGGCGGCTGGAGCGGCGCGGAGCGGGGCCCGCCCGTGCGACACACGGTGCCCGTGCCGCGGGGTCGAGAGCTGCGGCGTGTCCGTCCCCCCGCGGCTGGGCACACAACCCGTGCGCGAACGCCTGCCCGGGCCCTCGGGGGCAGCGCTGGGCCGAGGCGACCCGCTGCCCTCGCTGTGGCTGCGGTGGCTACAGATGCGTGTGGAGGTGGGGCCTGCTGTTAGCTCGGTGGCCGCTGTGAGGCTTGGGCTGCGATTGCAATAGTGCTAAAGAGTCTATAAGCTGAGGCATTGGAAGGGGCTGCCCAGGGAGCTGCTGGAGTCACCGTCCCTGGAGGGGTTTCAGAGCTGGGTGGCTGTTGCACTGAGGGCAATGGGCTGGTGGGTGATGGGGCTGGGACAGAGGCTGCACCCCATGGGCTGAAAGATCCCTTCCAGCTGAGACCACTCTGTGATTCTAGGAAAGGTGGAGTATGTTCTGTTCTATATGTTTTAACATCATGCATGTAAAAGTTTGGCTGAACTTTATCCTTTGTAGAACACCCAGTAGGAAAATTGTGCTTTCCAAGTTGTACAGGACACATTTTGTTCCTTCTTCACGTGTCACTTGTTTTTTGGTGCATAGGTGAGTGGCAGGTATTGATATGGACAGTCTTTCCTCAGGCCCTTCTCTGCAGTTGCTTGCCAAACTGCTTCATGATACTCAAGAAGATGATGATGATGATGAACAGGTGGTGAGTCTTTCATCAGAAGTACTGCTTCTTTTACATGTTGTACCATGACCTTATTAACTGAGGAGAAGTGAAGCTCTCTTTCCCAGAGCGTGTGAAAAGGAACTTTGAAGGTCTTGGACTGACTTGAAACACAGAAACAGTGTCACAAGCTCTTGAGGGAGAGAATAGGAAGGTGCCCCAGGAAAACAAGGAGAGATTGTGGCCACAAGATGGGAGGGAGATTTAGTTTTTCAGCTTGAAAGAAATGAGAACTTGTACTTGAAAGAGCTTTAGATACTTTACACTTCCCCCTGCTTCTCCCTGAAGTCTGCTGGAGATGAAGGCAATTGCAGCTGAATGCTGCATGTGGAGGGAAAAAAGTTGCTGCTCAACTTCTGAGTAAAGACTAAAATAGCCAGAGGCAGCCAAGTGAACTCATTCTGTGTGCCAGGCGTTGAAGGACTGTAGAGATAATTGGTCATTGAAGTACAATAGATATGTTGGTGATTGTAGAATAGGAAAGGGTGGGTAATCATTTGAAGGTGAGTGGTCTGAATCACTGATGAGAGAAGCATCTTTCCCTTCTCTATCCATTCACCTCAGGACTAGGTGAAAATCACAGCTTTTGGAAACCATGCAGCTGCTGCTTTTCTCAAGGCCTGCATGGGAGGAATAGCCCAGGAGGGCCAGAGGTGCTGACAAACACAATGTAGAGGGCCTCTGTGAAGGCTCAGAGACTGCCAGGTCTCTTAAGAGTTTGAACAAGTGATGTTATGACATGGATAACAAAAACTGCAAACTGCTCAGTGTTCCTCTAATGCACTCAGCAAAGAGCCAGCTGGCTGCCCCAGCAGCTGTGGGCAAGTATTGGTAAAGATGGGAATGTTGGGCATCAAAGGGGTTCATATGCCTTGAAGTTTCCTTTCAGTAGGGGGTAGATGTGATCCTTCACACTCCAGCCACACTTTAGCTGCTTGCTGGCTGCCTTTTAAAAGTGGCATTATTGCTGTACATCTTTGCAGTCAACATCCTGATTTTGAAAGAATTTGTTTACATCTTATTAATGAAATGAGTGACACTTCAGAGACAGCAATGGCAAACTGCCACAAGGGATGGCAATTAAGTCTGAGTCAATCTGGGGAAATGGAAATCTTTATTTTGATTTAATTGAATGTTCTGTGCATGTGAGGCACTGTTATCAAACCAAAGGGATCTTCACATATAGAGGAATGCCTCACATAGGCCTATTAGCACTAAATTGATTCATAATTAGAGGGAAATGTTGTTGCCTCATATGACCTTGACTGTCAAAAGGAAACCTGTAGCACCCTCAGCTTCCTGGCAGGCAAAGCATGGAAGTTTTTGCCAGAGTGCTGTGGAAGCTAATGCTCAGAAAGCACAGCTGTCTGTAACACAGGGCTTTGGGGAGTACTGCTCAAACCCACTGGGGCAAGGTCACTTTCTGCTGGGTGAGTGTGACAAGGAAAGAAGGTTCAGTGGATCCTAGCAGGGATTTGTTTGACCTTATTTGGTATTTATTGACATAATTGTTACTGAGCTGGGCTCTATGTAGTTAATTGAAGCTGCATTTGCCTTTTTTTCCTCAGCCTCACTGTTCAGTTAATGCCATGACTCCTGGGACTATTGGACCAGGAAAGAGAGAGACCACTGGTAAGGAGGAGTGTCTGTGTGGTTTAATGTTCAGTGCCATGGTAGCAGACTGTAACAGCTGTAGTAAGTTACCAGTAATAGGGTTTGCTTGAGTCAGAGAGAGGTCATTGACCTCCAAGATGGAAACAGCATTACATTTTACACTGTAAAATTCTTCTGGTCCTGAAAGTTTAGCTGCAAAATAACCCCCACAAAAACACACAGAAAAGGTAACTCCAGATCACAGCAGCCTCCAGTGATGATGAGAAACAGAGTACAGAGCACAGCCTGGACATGGGCTGAGGGGAATCATAACTGAGCAGCCAAAAGCTCCACATGGAGATGTTAGTGCTCACTCAGAGCAAACAAGGAAGATGGACTTCTAGGTACTCACCTGAAGGGGTCTTCATGGAGTCGACTGTGTGGATTTGAGCCTATGCCTATGATGAGGAAAAGCTAGAGAGTGTGTTGTGAAGCACAGTTGTGCCATGCTCCCTCACTGAAGTGTCACAACCCTATTTAGACCACATCTAGAAACAAGAGCTTTGTTCAGTGCTGCCCTCAACAGTCCAAGAGACATTTTTCAGTTCCTGCACCTACTTCTTTGCCTGGAAACACTGGACAATTCCAGACTTTACCTGACCACAGGTGTTCTGGCACTATGTGGAAAAGCAGACTCTCAGACAGTGAGAACAGATATGTTCAGGCTTCCTAAACTGGTGTGAATCATACTCAGGAAAGAAAAGAAGACAAGTTTAGCCTTGGCACAGTAAATGTAAAGTTGTTCCTGGAGCTTAGTTATGAGCTGTAAGAAAGGCCAGCAAGGACTAGGATGACTGTAGCAGCAAAGGAACTGTTGCAAATATAACAAATAGAGTAGTTTTGCTTGGGATTCCAACAATAGCCAAAGATTCTTACTATAAAAACCTTCAAGCTGGAGATTTACCAGCTTACCTTTCCATGTAGGACAGGCATAAACCAGGGTATCCTGCCTGTGAGCTGTCATGTGTCTTCTGTACCTTATCTGGTCTGTGCTCAATAATTAAGGGGAAGAGCTGGATTTCTGTGTGAGAAAGGAGGTCCTTTTGTAAATGACTCTGCCCACATAAAAATCTCATGTTGAGGGGCTTGGGGAGGATTACTATTTCACACTGCTACACTTCACCCATTTTTGAAGTGCTAGATATTTTATGCCTGAAAGGGGGATTTCCTTGACATGGAGGTTGGATAAAGCAGACTTAAAGGAAAGGAAAACATTCTGTCTTCCTTCTGCATTCTGAGCTGAAGGAGACTGTGAGCATTAACTAGAATGCTTTTAGTACAAAGGCTTTTTTCTGAAGCCTAGGAAAAGCTGAAGTTTTCAGCAAACCTAAAGGATCAGAGACATTCCAGTCTATGACAGGATGATTTTTCTCATCACTTGCAGATACTTTCCAAGTGAAACCTGGAAATGACAAAGCTATTTGGAATACAGAGGAAGTCCCAGAAGGATCTGAATTTGAGGATTCCTGGGACCCTAGAGAACAACCAGAGTAAGTGAGCTGAGACTACCTGTATGGGCTTTACAGGGCATTAGTGGAAACAGCAGTTAAACAGCATTGTTGTGGTTTAACCCCAGGCAGCAGCTATTACCCCACAGCTACTCACTCACTCCTGGTGGGATGGTGAGGAGAACCAAAAGCAAGTAAAGCTCATGGGTTGGGATAAGAACAGTTTAATAATGGAAACAAATAATAAAATATATCTGTTATTGTTACTATAATGAAAAGGAAGATGACAGGATCATGAAATAAAGCCCAAGAGAGACAAGTGGTGCCCAATGCAGTTGCTCAATGCCCACTGACCCATGCTCAGCCAGTCCCTGAGCTGTGACCTGTCTCTCCCAGCCAACTCCCTCCAGTTTATATACTGGCCATGACCTCATATGGTATGGAATATTCCTTTGATCAGTTTGGGTCAGCTGTCCTAGCTGTATCTCCTCCCAGTTTCTCATGTTCCTCCAACCTTCTTGATGGCAGGCCATGAGAAGCCAAAAAACCAAATCCTTGACTTAGGATAAGTGCTACTTAGCAACAACTAAACCTCAGTGTGTTATCAACACACTAAATCCAAACCACAGCCTGTGCAAGCTGCTAGGGAGAAAATTAACTCTGTCCCAGCTGAAATCAGGACAAACATCTACTGCATTTGAGTGAAGCAGCCATCTGAAAAGCTCGTGTCATGGAAGGAGAAAGGAAGGATATCAGTGTTGCATCTAAAGCAACATGTGAGAAGCAGTTTTAATGTCTCCCTTGCAAGCCCTCTGATCTCATAATATACAGTTGGTTTTTCTTATCATAAGATTACTTGTAGTGTCAGTATAAAGTGGGATTAGGAGGGGAAGCTGGCCAGCCAAATGACTTACAGGCCTTCAAGTCTGCCATTTGTGTGCAATACCTGTCTTTTCCCACTGTAACTGAGATACATTCATTTTTCATACTCATAAATTCATAAAGTGCTCCAACTTAACATTTGCATTTCAAAGAATTAAGCTCTTTAAGTGACAAATAGTACTCCAGGAAGGAAGGTTATATGCAGGCAGTTCTGAGCTTTCAGATCTTGTCATTCATTCTCAGTCTCTCAAGGGATAACCTAAAACCAGAGGCTCTTCCCTCACTCCTAGAAAAACAACAACAAACGCATTCTTGAAACAGATACAACCAGGCATGTCATCTGTAGTTTGTAAGGGTCAAAAAGCCTTCAGGGTCAGACCATCATTGTGTCCTGATGCCGTATCCTGGAGTGCCACAGGCTGGAGCAGATGGACTGAAGCCCATGAGGCTGCACATTGTACATTAGTTTGTAGTCCAGCATCCTCGTTTTCCTCTGCATCTAAGTCATGCCATGAAGTGCTTCATTTCCTGGGACTGGGACCTGAATTCAGACTCAGCTCAGCAAATGATTTGGCATTTACCTATAGCCTCATATATGGCTCTGCTTGAAACTGTCACCTGTGAGGTATAGAATCACTGAATGGGAGGGGTTGGAAGGGACCTTTAGAGATCATCCAGCCTAATCCCCCTGCAGAAGCAGGTTCACCTAGATCAGGTCACACAGGAATGTGTCCAGGTGGGTTTGAAGCCCTTCAGAGCAAGAGCCTCCACACCCTCCCTGGGCAGCCTGGGCCAGGGCTCCCTCACTCAAACACTCAAACAGTTTTCCCTTGTGTTTCAATGGAACTGTTTGTGTTGCAGCTTCATCCCATCACCCCTTGTCCTGTCACTGGATACAACAGAGAGAAAGTGCTGCCCCAAGCTCCTGACAGCCACCAGTGAGAGATTTGGAGCTATGAATGAGCTGCCCCCTCAGTCTCCTCTTCTCCAGCCTGAACAGCCCCAGGGCCCGCAGCCTTTCCTCACAAGGAAGATGCTCCAGTGCCCTGAGCATCTGGGTGGCCCTGCACTGGCCTCTCTGCAGCAGTTCCCTGTCCCTCTGCAGCTGGGGAGCCCACAACTGGGCACAGGACTCCAGCTGAGGCCTCAGCAGCTGTGGCAGAGCAGAGGGGGAGCAGAAGCTCCCTGGCCCTGCTGCCCACACTCTGCTGGATGCCCCCAGGCTGCCATTGGCTTCTTGCCCACGAGGCCACGTTGCTGCTCATGGGCAGTTTCTTATCAGCCAGCACTGCCAGGTCTGTCTCCTGGAGCTGCTCTCCAGCAGGTCACCCCCAGCCTGGCCTGGTGCAGGGGGTTGTTCCTCCCCAGCTGCAGGACTCTGCCCCTGCCCTTGGTGACCCTCAGCAGGTTCCTCTGTGCCCAACTCGCAGCCTGTCCAGCTCTCACTGCCTGGCAGCTCAGTCTCTGGGGAATCAGCCAGTGCTCCCAGTTTGGTGCCAGCAGGGAACTCACTGAGGGTCCCTCTGTCCCCTCATCCAGGTGCTTGATGAAGATGTTGAACCAGACTGGCCCCAGAACCCATCCCTGTGGAACTCCACTGGCCACAGGCCTCCAACCTGACTCTGTGCCATTGATCAGCACCCTCTGGGCTCTGTCATTCAGCCAGTTCTCCATCCACCTCACCTCCACTCATCCAGCCCACACTGCCTGAGCTTTCTGATGAGGGTGTTGTGGGAGACAATGTCCAAAGCCTTGCTGAACTCAAGGCAGGTGACATCTGCTGCTCCCCTTAAACTAACCAGCCGATTATGTCCTGGTAGAAGGCATCAGGTTGGTCACACAGGATTTCCCCTTGGTGATCGATGTTGACTCCCCCTGGCAACCATTTGATCCTTCATATGTTTAGTGGTGACATTCAGGATGAGTTGTTGCATCACCTTTCCAGGGATGGAGGTCAGGCTGACCAGCCTGTGGTTTCCTGGCTCATCCTTCCAGCCCTTGTTGCAGCCTGCAGTGACATTGGCCTGTCTCCAGCCCTCAGGCACCTCGCCTGTGCTCCATGATTGATCAAAAATGATGGAGAGAGGCTCAGCAATCACATCAGCTGCTCCCTCAGCACTCTCGGATGCATCCCATCAGGACCCATTGACTTATGAGCCTCAAGCTTGGCCAGCAAATCTTTAACTTCTTCCTCTTCCACCCAGGCCAAGTGCTCTGCTGTCCAGGCCATCCTACTGTCCTTGCTGGACTGGGCTTCCCGAGGGCTGGCCTTGTCTGTACAGACTGTAGCAAAGAAGGCATTCAGTAGTTCGGCCTCTGCATCCCCTGTCACCAGGGCACCCTCTGTGTTCAGCAGTGGGCCCACGGCGCCCCTCATCTTCCTTTTGCTGTTGATGTCATGACAAACACCTTCTAGCTTTGCTTTACTTTCTTGGCCAGGTTGAATTCTAGAAGGGCTTTGGCCTTCTTGGTGGCACCCCTGCATGCTCTGGCAATGTTGTGTACTCTTCCCAAGAAGCCAGGCCCCGTTTCCACCTCTCATAACTTCACATAATATCTAGGCACTGAAAGGGGACTCTGTGGCATCACAGCCCATGTGGGCACTGCAACAGTGCTCTATAACATCATATCACAACTGCACATTGCTACAGTGTTCTGTGAAAACACAGCATATCTCGATAATGCACCAGTGCTCTGTGACATCATAGCATATCTAGGCACTGCACCAGTGCTCTATGACATCATATCTCAACTGCACATTGCTACAATGCTCTGTGAAAACACGGCATATATAGACACTGTAGCAGTGCTCTGTGACATCATAGCATATCTAGGCACTGGAAGGGGGCTATGTGACATCATAGAACATCTTGGCACTGCAGCAGTGCTCCGTGAAATCACAGCACTCCAGGACACTGCAGCGAGGTTCTGTGACATCACAGAACCACTGGGCACTGCAACAGTGCTCTGTGACAAGACATCTGGGCACTCCATCACTGCTCTGATATATAATAGCATATCTGGGCACTGCAATAGTTAGTTAAGTTAGTTTTCTTCTTAATACATACATTCTCCTCTTGCCTGCCAAAGGAGTGTTTTGGCCTTGATGTTTAAGGAGATGTGTAAATGAGGTGTTTGAGACTGCATCAATTACAGTGGATAAAGCTTCAGATTCTGTCAATATTTCCCTGTGGTAATGTGTATTGGTTCTCATTGCTACCAATTTCTGAGTTTCTAAAGGAAAATATTCTCTCTCTAAAGAGAAGAAATGTAGTGAACTAGAGAAAAAAGGAAACCTTAACACTAAAACAACACTTTAGTTTCTGTGAACTGAATTTCCAGCCCCCTGGAGACATTCTGTTGGTTACCACCCCAGTGTATTCTCCTGTCAGGCTAAATGGTCTTCCAGACAAAATTATGGCTTTGCATGTCATGGAAGAAAAGTCCACTGAAGATTTCTTAATACCTAATCATTGTTTTAGAATAGCAGTAAACCATTGATACCCCTAACTTTGTGTAGCAATGGGTTGTACATTTGAACTCCTTACTATGTGAAGAACAACCTGGCATCTTCTTTTGATGCCTCTGAGGCTTTCTCTTGGAAAGTTCGTCTCCTCAACTTTTTTGTCCTACCTTACTTTTAATTTGGTCATTTGTTTACCAGCTAAAGAGTACTTGTCTATTTCTCTTTCATAAAGAAGCTATTTATTATCTTAATTGCCTTTCTCTGAACCTTCACTAGTTCAAGTTTGTTTTCTGTGACAGGAGGAAGCAAAGCTCACACAATTTTCATGACACGGGTGCATTTTGAATTGCAGAGCTGCAAGATGGCATTTTTTTCTCTATTCCTTTTGCAAAAGGATATGAAATCCTGAGAAGGTACTCCCAAGCTGAGCAGCAATGGTCAGTATAGAGCCCATGATGGTGCATATAAAACTTGAATCCCCCTTTCAGCACGTTCCCTATAAACATGAATTTTCTCTCATTGAATTTAGTCGGCTGTTTTATTTCCCAGTCAAAGCTGAGGTATGACAGTTGCCTTAGGGGCAGACTGTCCTGATAGAACTGAGTGTGGAGATCTCTTATATTAAACAAATAGAGACTGATTACTGCTGGCCTTCATCTTGCCACTCAGAGAGTCAGACTATCTGCTTGACTTCTTGAAGAACACCTTTGGCAGGAGTTTTCTTGCCAGCTCCTGGAGCCGTCAAACCATTTCCGCTCACGCTGAGGGAGGAAATTGTAACCTGCCTTGGACTTGATGAAGCTGAAACTCCTCGTACTTCCAAATTCAGTTTTGAGGACTGATTTTAGTGAGGCAAACACCTTCACTCCAATAGAAGGATTTACTTGGGTCTCAAGCAGGAGGCTTACTTCCCATGCATGGGGAACACCTCTGAAGATTGCTTGCAGAAATTTCCCATTAAGCTTTCTGAAGAGTCAGCCGGCAGTGGTCAGCACCAGAAACTCACTGAGCACACCCTGAACTCAGTCTCAACAAGGGCTTGCAATCCTAGGGCCAAGGGCTACTCCCAAATAATGAGGAAGAGCTGGCAGCAGCTGCAAATTTGCCCTGTTGTGCCACAGGGAATCAGTCTTCTGGTCAAAGAGTGATTTACATCCCATTTTTACACATCTTGCCTGTGTGTTGCTGAAGACCACGTGATCCCTTGAGATGGACAGTTCTTCACTCTCTCAGACTTTCCCCTCAGTGATGCCAAGATAGACTATTTTTAGAATGATGTGACTTAATTTGCCATCTCTCAAGACTGATGGTGAGAATACTTCCTTCTTTGGTGATGAAGTGCTCTGTTGGGACTTGAAGGGTTCTGGACTGCCAGGAAAAAAGTTGGGAAGCTGTGTTAAGCCCAGTTACAGGAGTTCATTCATCCATTGCTTTGTTCTGGTTTTGCTACTGTTGTTGGGAGCTTTAGATGCTAGTGTACAGTCCTGGCCGGTTCACACGGGTGCAAAAAGAATGTCATGATGTATCATGAAGTATTCAGGGGTTGGCTTTTAAGATGAAGTGTCATGAGCGTAACTTGGTCACCACCAAAAACTGCCTTAACATCAAAATGATTCACTGGTCTTGGAGTTTGACGGAGGTCTAAACTCTTTTCTTCCAGGGATGTTTCACAAAGTAAGGCAGAGTGTAACTCTGCTGACGATTGCTGGTTTTACTCTGATTACTGGTTGTGGATGACATCTGGGGATGTTCCCTCACTTTTCAGACCTGCTTGGAGAGAAGGTAAAGCATGCTGTCCTGCTCCATCCTACAGCCCGGATGTTGAATGGGTCTCAATCTGAAGTGAGTCTGGTTTTTATTTGTCTTTGTCTTTTTGTACTGAATTTTCTATATTGACCTGATTTTTCACTTAATGTTTCGACTTTAATTTTCCTTTCAAAACCTCCATCTGTTTACCTTTTAAAATGGAAATGTAATATTCTTTATTTGATGAAGTATGATGAAGATTTTTACTCCAAGAAGTATTTCCAGTAATTTTGGATAAACTACTGGATCTAGTTGAAGCAAGAGAAGAGTGTACTAAGAAAAGTTGGCATCCCTTCAAAATAATTTACTGTGCAGGTTGATAAAGCATTCTCCTAGAAGTACCTGACTGACACTGGTCTAAGAAGCTCATCTTCCAGAGAGGCTGCAGAGATAAAGTTCAGGGAGATAAAAATATTTGGGAATTAATAGAGATATTTTAAGTATCTTTGAGTGAGACTGTTCTGGGATAGTCAGTACATGGCCCATAGGACTATGATTCCTTTACCAAAGGATTTATGGCAGGGTAGGGATGACGTTTGTTAGTGCAAGTGAACATCTGTTTCTGTTGCATGCTGTGACTTTTCCAGTTGTGCGTGGTTAGGTAGGTAGTGCAAGCACTTGATTAAAGTTGAATCTTCCTCTTGAGTCTGTAATGTTTAGCTCGACAAATAAGCAAGTCTAAGGTTTCTTTTTCATTGTGCAGGGGTTCTTCTTTGTTGCGTGAGACGAGAGTGACCAGACACCAATATGATGTGCATCAGTTCCATTTTATTGTCACATAATCATCACTTATATACCTTTTCCAAATCCTGTATAAGCGCTACAATTCATGGCATGTAGTTAATACTAAGGATCACGCTCTATGCATAAGACCTCAAAGTTTCATTTTTGTAACAACTTAGACACCGTCCTTATTGTGCTAAAATATCAGCCTTATTGTGCTTCAAATATCACCCCATCTGTTTGGTCTTCAGTTAGTTTTCTCTAACATTACACACCTTATATTTACTTAACATTATACTAATGCGCTATTCAATCTTCTAACAATACTTAGTTTAATGCTCTGTCCCGTCTACTTGCTTGGACCTTGTTTCTGTTACAGTCTGCAGTTTCAGTTTCCCCATTGCTCAAGCTTGCTATCACAGAGGCATTCTTTTCCTTTTCTGCTGCAGAAGACGATTCAAAGACAAACTGCTGCCTTTCTCTGTTTCTGTCTGACTCCATAATATTCATTATAGCCCAGGCCCCAACAGACATCATAGCATATCTAGGCACTGGAAGGGGGCTGTGTGACATCACAGAACATCTTGGCATTACAGCAGTACTCCGTGAAACCACAGCACTCCAGGACACTGCAGCCGGGGTTCTGTGACGTCACATCAGCACTGGGCACTGCCACAGTTCTCTGTGAAATCACAGCACGTGTGCACTGCAACAGGAGTGTCTAACACAACAGCACATCTGGGCACTCCATCACTGCTCTGAGATATAACAGTATATCTGGGCAATGCAAGAGTGCTCTGTGACATCACAGGACATCTGGTCACTGTAGCAGTGCTCTGAGCCTTCACACAATATCTGGGCACAGGAACGGGACTCTGTGGCATCACAGCAGATGAGGGCACTTTAACAGTGCTCTATAACATCATATCTCAACTGCATATTGCTACAGTGCTCTGTGAAAACACAGCATATCTCGACACTGCACCAGTGCCCTGTAACATCATAGCATATCTAGGCACTGGAAGGGGGCTGTGTGACATCACAGAACATCTTGGCACTGCTGCAGTGCTCCGTGAAATCACAGCACTCAAGGACACTGCAGTGGGGTTCTGTGACATCACAGCACCACTGGGCACTGCAACAGGGCTCTGTAACATCACAGCATATGTGCACACTGCAACATGATTCTGTAAGAAAAAAGCACATCTGGGCTTTACAGCGGGGCTCTGTGACATGACAACACAGGACATCAGCGCACTGTAGCAGTGCTCGGAGACTTCACATAATATGTGAGCACTGAAACGGCACTGTGTGGCATCACAGCATATGTGGGCACTGCAACAGTGCTGTATGACATCATATCACAACTGCACATTGCTACAACGCTCTGTGAAAACACAGCATATCTCAGCACTAAACCAGTGCTCTGTGACATCATAGTATATCTAGGCACTGGAAGGGGGCTGTGTGACATCATAGAACATCTTGGCACTGCAGCAGTGCTCCGTGAAATCACAGCACTCCAGGACACTGCAGTGAGGTTCTGTGACGTCACATCACCACTATGTACTGCAACTGTGCTCCATGAAATCACAGCACTTCAGGACACTGTAGCATGATTCTGTGATGTCACATTACCAATTGGCACTGCAACAGTGCTCTGTGACATCACAGGACATCTGGGCACTGTAGCAGTGCTCTGAGACTTCAGATAATATCTAGGCACTGAAAGGGGACTCTGTGGCATCACAGCCCATGTGGGCACTGCAACAGTGCTCTATAACATCATATCACAACTGCACATTGCTACAGTGTTCTGTGAAAACACAGCATATCTCGATAGTGCACCAGTGCTCTGTGACATCATAGCATATCTAGGCACTGCACCAGTGCTCTATGACATCATATCTCAACTGCACATTGCTACAATGCTCTGTGAAAACACGGCATATATAGACACTGTAGCAGTGCTCTGTGACATCATAGCATATCTAGGCACTGGAAGGGGGCTATGTGACATCATAGAACATCTTGGCACTGCAGCAGTGCTCCGTGAAATCACAGCACTCCAGGACACTGCAGCGAGGTTCTGTGACATCACAGAACCACTGGGCACTGCAACAGTGCTCTGTGACAAGACATCTGGGCACTCCATCACTGCTCTGATATATAATAGCATATCTGGGCACTGCAATAGTTAGTTAAGTTAGTTTTCTTCTTAATACATACATTCTCCTCTTGCCTGCCAAAGGAGTTTTTTGGCCTTGATGTTTAAGGAGATGTGTAAATGAGGTGTTTGAGACTGCATCAATTACAGTGGATAAAGCTTCAGATTCTGTCAATATTTCCCTGTGGTAATGTGTATTGGTTCTCATTGCTACCAATTTCTGAGTTTCTAAAGGAAAATATTCTCTCTCTAAAGAGAAGAAATGTAGTGAACTAGAGAAAAAAGGAAACCTTAACACTAAAACAACACTTTAGTTTCTGTGAACTGAATTTCCAGCCCCCTGGAGACATTCTGTTGGTTACCACCCCAGTGTATTCTCCTGTCAGGCTAAATGGTCTTCCAGACAAAATTATGGCTTTGCATGTCATGGAAGAAAAGTCCACTGAAGATTTCTTAATACCTAATCATTGTTTTAGAATAGCAGTAAACCATTGATACCCCTAACTTTGTGTAGCAATGGGTTGTACATTTGAACTCCTTACTATGTGAAGAA